>NC_136428.1:384379284-394134284 GCF_052849685.1 Lactuca virosa
AAACACGTATGTAAAATTTACTTTATATTTCTAGTATACTAAACAAGGAATATAGTAACAGTCATTTATTTCAGAATGAATGGGATTTCATTATTATATACGTAAGCGTCAATATGGTTTTGTGAGACAATGTTCAGTTGCTTATTGATTTAGGCAATACTATTAAATTCCTGATATTATAACCAAAATCTCACGAAAGAGAGTGAGACAAATGTGTATAGATCTATACGGGATTGACAATCCCGCACTCAGACTGTTCGCTACAGTTGTGCTGGTATGCCTATGAGTGACAAATGTCGTTAACAGTTATGACGCCTACAAAGCGTCATATCAGGCCATCTAGTTATAGCATGGTTATAATAACTCACAAAAGATATGAACAATTATGACTAGTGTATAAACAATTAAACCAAAGAGTACGAATACAAAGTACTGGTTTTACAATGATACAAATTACAGTATTATATTATAGTTTACAATCACAGCTGGTGGAGCCATGCACACTCACATTTACAAGATTTTCAAAGAGTACAATTACATAATCTGGAAAACATGAATAATACAGAAAACATTTCATTTTATACTTTTATTATGAATTAAAACTATGTTATACTATTTCATAGTACAACAACACTTACACAGAACGGTTTTATGGGATTGAAACTACTTTTCAGTTACATCAGAAAATATTGGATTTTCTGGAACAGTAAACATACTCTCTATTTCAAGGAACAGAAAACAAGCTCTAAAACATAAATACTTATGCACTCACTCAACTTAAATGTTGATACTCTCTTTTCAAAATACTTGTATTCTCAGGGAACCAGTAATCAGGTACATCCCCAGGGTTTTAAGAAGATGGAGCAATATAGAGCCATGCTTTCTATCTTTTGTATATATCTATTTTGGTGTCAATATACAATGATTGAACACACATGTAAAACTTATACTTTTTAAATGCAATGGTTGTTGTTTTTATTACTATAATGCATGTGTTGTGATACTTAACATGAAGTCATCCACCCCCGGACGTTTCCGCCGCTCCGGTTTGGGGGTGTGACAGATTGGTATCATAGCATTGTTTATAGTGAACTCGGTATATCAATCCATAAAAGATATACAAATATAAATACATTGGGGCTAAAGAGCTCTGACTACAAGTATACTTTTTAAAATAGAAGTATTTTATAAGAAGTATACTAACACTTATACATACAAGAACAACATCACAGTTATAACAACATAGAAGTATTTGGATGTTGGACACTGCAGTTAAACCTGGACAGTTATGTAATCATATCTGGGATAAATATAGCCTGATCAACTATATTTATTTGAGATATGACTGACATGTGTTTGGGAGTGATGGTAGTGTTGCGACAAGTCTAAAACTTACCAACTCTACATATACAAAAGAACCCTAGAACATAACATAAAAAATTTTAAATACTATAGGAGTATTTTAGACACTATAATACATTAACCGTTAACTGTAAGTTTCTTATATGGAAACTTGAAGTTGTTTACTTGTTTTTACTAAATCTATTAGATGCTTCTTACACCCCTATTTCTCGCATAGATAACATGGCTGGATTTCATCTACCGGGAGATCCGTACTTTCCTAACCAGGGAAACGGTGGTTGGATTGAACCAGAGGATGACCTTGTGGTTCCAATAGAAGAAGATTTCGAAGAAGATTTTCCGGAAGATTCTTATTCAGAACCAGAAGTCTATAATCCACCTCAAATTGCTCAAAATCTCAGTCCCCGACATAAATTCCAAGGTCCGACACCACAGTGGGCAGTGAACTTAGATAGGTGGAGTCATTAACAGGGTCAGAACCGTCCTTACAATGGAGACCGAATCTTCTACAACCTTGACGAAGAAGGCTCAGCAGACAGAGCCCTTCCAGTGTTAGTTCGTCGTGTTGCACGTAATGATGAACAAGGAAAAGCTGCTATCGACTGAGTCATGCAGGTTGATGCTACCACTAGAGTTAACACAGTTCACCTACACCATGTGATTGAAAACCATGGAACAACCAGAAATCTTACCGAAGCCTTGCGAAGGGAACTGGCTGCAAACCGAACTGAAATTGGAGAACTTTGAGAACGTCAAGCGACACTAGAAAAGCGTATGTTTGCATCAGAACACCAGTTGGCTAAATCCAAGGCTGAAACTAGTAGCAAACCAAATAACACTCCTCGCGAGTAGAGAATACTCTACTCACTCTTTTGAATATAGTTTATAGTTCAAGTCTACGTATATACACTAGTGATGTTTTCCTCTACATAGTACGACCTCGAAATTTAACTTTCGTTAGGTCGGTATGCTGTCAAAGTTTTCCGTTAAGTTGGTATGATGTAGACCTACTTCAAGGTCAAATTTTCCGAACTCTATGTATCTAATATTCCAATGAAAATTGACAAGCATCTTATTTCCTTTGAAAAATCACTATCTAATTTCATGTTATCACTTTACAAGTTATTCCTTGTAGTAGACTTCTATATAAACTCCTTTCAGAATTCATGCTAAACTAGTGTAATCAGTTCAAAGACATCTGATTTATAATCTCTATTGATGTCTTACTACCTTTTTATCTTTTGATTCTTAAAGAAAAAGATGCCTCCAAGAAGAAATCCAAGGCATATAAATGTAAATGCAACACCAACGCCACCTCCACCTCCTCCGCCACCACCTCCACAGTTTGACGCTAATATGTTTCAGGCAGTGGTCACTGCAGCTGTGGCTGCCACCATGTCACACATAAATACAACCGGTGCTAGCGGATCTGGGAGTGGTGTTCATCCCTTAAATCATGGTGAAAGTCAAGGACACCCATGAGAGTGTACATATAAGGACTTCACGAATGTCAAACCTATTACCTTTAATGGGACTGGTGGAGTCATGGCTCTAACTCAATGGAAAAAGAAAATTGAAGCAGTCTTTGAAATCTGCTCGTGCCCTGAAGGTAACAAGGTGAAATTTGCTGCCTGCACTTTTTCTGACCGAGCTCTTACATGGTGGAACGGCCATGTAAAGTCACTAACCCATATAGTGACTAATTCAATGAGTTGGGAAAATATGAAATTGATGTTGATGCAAGAGTACTGCCCTAGAGGTGAAGTACAAAAGCTCGAGCAAGAGCTTTGGGGTCTTACCATGATTGGTACAAACATAGTATCTTATACTAATAGGTTCAGCGATCTGGCGATCCTATGTCCTGGAATGGTTCCTCTGGAGAGCAAGAAAATCAAAAGGTATATCTGGGGACTCTCACCTCAGATCCAAGGATGTGTGTTAGCTTCTAAGCCTGTTACTTTCGATAGTGCCAAACAATTGGCACATTCTCAAGTAGATCATGGAGTTCGTAAGGGCTTCATGACTGCTGCTCCAGAACAACCCAAATCAAACAACAACAACAATAACAACAACACCAACAACAGTAAAAAAAAAGCCATGGAACAAAAGGAAGGGTCAATCTTCCCAAGAGCCTTCCAAGAAACAACAGATAGTGGCAGTCCATGCTGCTACTGTTCCTGCTGCCATTCCTGCTACTCCTACACCAGCAAAGCAGTATGCTGGTAAATTACCGAAGTGCAACAAGTGTAATTTCCATCACAATGGAAATTGCCGTGAGATGCAATGTAGCAAATGCAACAGAAAAGGGCACACTACCCAATTCTGCAGGTCACCTCTGCAACCGATCTCTCAAGTTCCTGGCGTTGGAGTAAGTCGGGCATGTTATGAATGCGGTGAAACTGGGTATTTCAAAAAGGATTCTTCAAAACTGAAGAATGTCGGTGGTGTGGGAAGAATACTAGCTATTGGTCACGAAGAAGCCGTGGCAGATCCTACTATGGTCACGGGTACGTTTCTTCTCAACAATTCATACGCATGCATTATATTTGATAGTGGTAAAGAGAAGAGCTTCGTGAGCCATAAATTCGAACACCTACTTAAACAAAATTCTCAACCACTAAAAGATACCTTCACCGTAGAAACGGCCAACGGAAAAACCGAATGCACTAACAACATATACATAGGATGTAACCTTACTCTAAATAACTTTTCCTTCCCAATCAACCAGATGTCGGTCTCCATAAAAAATTCTGACTTCATCATTGGTATGGATTGGTTAAGTCTTAATCGTGCCGACATCCTATGTTACGAGAAAGCCATTCGCCTTAATCTACCAAGCAACGAAACTCTTATCATTTACGGCGCAAAATCAGGCGCGAACCTACAAATTATTTCCTCTAAAAAGGCACAAAAGTATCTTCGTAAGGAGTATTGTGCTTTTCTAGCTCATGTGGTAGATAAGCATCAAGAAGTGAAAGACTTCGAGAGCATTCCCGAAGTCTGTAACTTCCCTGACATTTTTCCCGATGATCTTCTAGGAGTTCCTCCTGAAAGACAAGTCGAATTTAGAATTGACTTAATTCCTGGAGCTACCCCCGTAGCCAAATCACCTTATCGTCTTGCACCATCAGAAATGCAGGAACTATCCAGCCAACTGAACGAACTTCTTAGCAAAGGATTCTTTAGACCAAGCTTCTCACCTTGGGGAGCACCGCTCTTTTTCGTGAATAAGAAGGATGGATCTTTCCGCATGTGCATAGACTATCGCGAACTAAATAAACTTACCATCAAGAACTGATACCCTTTACCTCGTATTGATGACCTGTTTGATCAACTACAAGGTGCAAGTTACTTTTCAAAGATTTACTTAAGATTCGGGTATCACTAGTTACGAGTGTTAGAGGAAGATGTTCCCAAAACAGCCTTCTGGACTCGTTATGGTCACTACAAGTTTGTAGTGATGCCTTTCGGATTAATGAATGCACCTACAGTGTTCATGGACTTGATGAACAGAGTGTTCCGTCCTTACCTGGACAAATTTGTAATAGTTTTCATAGATGATATCCTTATCTACTCACGAAGTGAGGAGGAGCATAGTCAACATCTCCGAAAAGTCTTGCAAACATTGAGAGCAGAGAAACTATATGTGAAGTTCACAAAGTGCGAATTTTGGATTAAGAAGGTAAGTTTTGTAGTTCACATGGTCAGTGAAGAGGGAATACATGTGGATCCTTCCAAAATTAAAGCAATAGAGAACTGGTCAGCACCTAAAACGCCTACAGAAATTCGCCAATTCTTATTGCAGATTCATTCAGAATTTCTCCCGAGTTGCTAAACCACTCACCACCTTGACACAAAAGGGTGTAACTTTTAGCTGGGGAGAGAAACAAGAAACATTGTTCTAAATGCTAAAGCAAGCCCTATGCAGTGCACCTATTTTGTCTTTACCAGAAGGGACAGAAGACTTTGTAGTATATTGCGATGCGTCTAACCAAGGGCTAGGTTGTGTTCTTATGCAGCGAGGAAAGGTTATATCCTATGCCTCGAGACAGCTTAAGACACATGAGGTCAACTATACAACTCACTACCTTGAACTGGAAGTAGTGATATTTGCTCTGAAGATCTGGAGACATTACTTGTATGGCACGAAATGCACAATATTCACGGACCATAAAAGTCTTCAGCATATCTTCGACCAGAAAGAACTGAACATGAGACAACGACGTTGGGTGGAGCTACTGAACGATTACGAATTCGAAATTCGTTATCACCCCGGTAAAGCCAATATAGTAGCTGACGCCCTTAGCATAAAAGACTACTCGGGACGTCGAGTAAAGTCATTGACCATGACTATCCATTCACACCTATCCACACTGATCAAAGAGGCTCAACTTGAGGCCTTGAAACCCGAAAATGTGGCAGGTGAATCTTTATGAGGAATGGACAAGAACTTATAAATCAAAGGTGATGGAACCCGAAATCTCATGAATCGGATCTGGACACCAAAGTTTGGTGGTTGCAGAGAGGTTGTCATGAATGAAGCGCACAAGACAAGATACTCCGTTCACCCGGGTTCAGACAAAATGTATCTGGACCTTAAGAAACTTTATTGGCGGCCAAACATGAAAGCTGAGATTTCTACCTTTGTGGGCAAGTGTCTTACTTGTGCCAAAGTTAAGGTAGAACATCAAAAGCCTTCGGGTCTACTGTAACAACCAGAAATTCCCGAATGGAAGTGGGAGCGGATTACAATGGATTTCATAACCAAGCTACCCAGGACAACGGGTGGTCATGATACCATTTGGGTAGTCGTCGACATATTAACTAAGTCCGAACACTTCCTGCCAATAAAAGAAACCGATAAAATGGATAATTTAACATGAAATACATCAGAGAAATAGTTAGACTGCACGGTGTACCAATATCAATTATCTCAGACCAAGATAGTAGATTCACCTCACGATTCTGGTAGTCACTACAGAAATCTCTAGGAACAAATCTTGAAATGAGTACAGCGTACCATCCTCATACTGATGGGAAAAGCGAGAGAACCAGACAAACGCTGGAAGACATGTTAAGAGCTTGTGTGATAGATTTTGGTAGAGCTTGGGATACCCATTTACCACTAGCTGAATTTTCTTACAACAATAGCTATCAACTAGCATCAAAGTTGCACCCTTTGAGGCTCTCTATGGTCGTAAGTGCAGATCTCCTCTGTGCTGGGCTGAAGTGGGCGATACACAATTGGTAAAGAACCAAGTACCTGATAGTACTCTAACCGGTCCCGAGATCATTCGTGAAACCACAGAAAAGATTGTCCATATCCAGGAACAATTGAAAGCTTCTAGAGATAGACAGAAGAGTTATGCGGATAAACGACGAAACCCTTGGAATTTCAGGTTGGTGACCGCGTCTTATTAAAGGTCTCACCCTGGAAAGGAATGATACGTTTCAGCAGACATGGAAAACTAAATCCAAGGTACATCGGACCATTCGAGATTCTTTCTAGAATTGGCCCGGTTGCTTATAAACTCAAATTACTGCATGAACTCAGTAACATTCATTCTACTTTTCACATCTCTAATCTCAAAAAGTGTATGTCTGATGAGACTCTTGTAATCCCACTTGACGAAATCGAGTTAAACGAGAGTCTACACTTCGTGGAAGAAACAGTAGAGATCATGGATAGGGAAGTCAAACGAACAAAACAAAGTCGTATCCCGATAGTGAAGGTTCGCAGGAATGCAAAACGAGGACTTGAATTCACATGGGAACGGGAGGATCAAATGAAACAAAAGTATCCGCACCTCTTTCCCTAGTCGTACTATATCTCTATAGTCTTAATTATGGGACGAAATTCCCTTTAACGGGGGGATAATGTAACAACTCATTCTTTTGAGTCAACAAAAGTCAATGAAATACACACTAGTTCAATCAAAGCTTGCACTAGATCAAACAAAGGGTTACATTTATTCATATCTAAGTTTAATACTTAGCTTAATTCATATTATATCTTAGTATAATTGTGATTATACCAAGGAATTTTACTTGAAAGCTATACCCTTGAAATCATGTAAAAGCCTAAAACAAGTCAATTGTGTACTAGTGAAAGTTAAAGGAGTTAAACTGAACAATTAAAGGAACTTGTGAAATATATTAATGTATATATATATATATATATATATATATATATATATATATATATATATATATATATATATATATATATATTGAAATCGGTTTTGGATCATTAACGCAATCCAAAAATCGAACACCCTTTTTGGATTAAAAGCAAAACTGAATTCCCCACAAGAAAAGAGGCTTGACTGAATTGTAATTTTTCTTTGACCTTAGAAACCGAATTCTCCATTTGATGACACTAGGACCGAATTCTTCTTTCTATTTGACCAAGAAACCGAACACCCTTCGTTTTATCCCACTTTAGGACCGAAAACATGGTGAATTTGGTCATATAGGACCAAATTCTCAAAGATAAACTCATAAATTGGCCGAAAACCTCCATAGTAATCTCTTAGACACAATTACCAAAGCTTACACCGCCTTATGAATTACCTTCATATTTAAGGAACAAAAAGGATTCATTCAAACAGTTACAGTAAACAAAACTTTCTCATATGCTCTCAAGTATCAAACAGTTACTCAGTTAATCTTCAAACACTCAAGAACACGGCGTACATCTGCATACATATTTCTTTCACAAATTAATACGTAATTCTTATAAACTATTGATTTATTATAATAGTTTACTTAATATTTGATTATTAATCGATATTACGTATATAATATTATTAGGATACGTTTGTTAACACGTATTCTATACCGGGAATCGTCACTACCACCTCGTTATCACCCAAGAAAACACATACAAGGTGAGTTCATACCCCTGCATTTTTACTATTTTTCATTATTTTAGGGGGGATACAAGTTTAACACAAGATTATTGTGTTTACAAATAAATTATTTTTAAATGTTTTATAAACTCTTTTTAACATATATTTTGCCAAAATTATATATATATATATATATATATATATATATATATATATATATATATATATATATATATATATATACTAATAATTCGTTTTATTTCCTTTTCCTTGTTTGGATGTGGGCTTAGGGTAAAGTTACTTGTCCGAAAGTCGTTTCAATTTTATATATATATATATATATATATATATATATATATATATATATATATATATATATATATATATAGGTTTAGGTTCTATGGAAAGCAAAAAAACCCTAAAAATCATAAAAATGCATAAAAGAAATACTTAGAGATCACAAAACTTTTTTTTGAATTTTTTTATCAAAAAATCGCAGCTTTTAACATAAAATCGCTGAAATATTTTTTGAAAAAAAAAATTTAGAAAAAAAAAATGATTTTTTATTTTTTTTTTTCAACGAAATTGTCAAAAAGGCTGCGATTTTTTGATAAAAAAATTCAAATTTTTTTTTTGTAATGTCTAGGTATTTTTTTATGCATTTTTAGGGTTTTTTTGTTTTCCAAATAACTCTTCCCTATATATATATATATATATATATATATATATATATATATATATATATATATATATATATATATATATATATAAAAGTTACTTCAATCAGTTTCATTACCCTTTATAGCATGCCGAGCAAAGGGGTACATTCATGAATAGTCATACTCAACAGAACATACATATAAATTATAATAGGTATAATTTATGATACAAGAACTCTATTTTACTAGTCAAGTATACAAGGTTGCACTATTTTACTAAGACAATGATACAATTCAAGGCTAAACACGTATGTACAATTTACTTTACATTTCTAGTATACTAAACAAGGAACATAGTAACAGTCATTTATTTCAGAATGACTGGGATTTCATTATTATATACGTAAGCGTCAATATGGTTTGACGTACAATGTTCAGTTGCTTATTCATTTAGGCAATACTATTAAAGTCCTGATATTATAACCAGAATCTCACGAAAGAGAGCGAGACAAATGTGTATAGATCTATACGGGATTGACAATCCCGCACTCAGACTGTTCGCTACAGTTCGGCTGGTATGCCTATGAGTGACAAATGTCGTTAACAGTTCTGACGCCTACAAAGCGTCATATCAGGCCATCTAGTCATAGTATGGTTATAATAACTCACAAAAGATATGAACAAGTACGACTAGTATATAAATAATTAAACCAAAGAGTATGAATACAAAGTACTGGTTTTACAATGATACAATTTACAGTAGTATATTATAGTTTACAATCACAGCTGGTGGAGCCAGGCACACTCACATTTACAAGATTTTCAAAGAGTACAATTACAGAATCTGGCAAACATAAATAATACAGAAAACATTTCATTTTATAGTTTTATTGTGAATTAAAACTATGTTATACTATTTCATAGTACAATAACACTTACACAGAACGATTTTATGGGATTAAAACTACTTTTCAGTTACATCAGAAAATATTGGATTTTCTGGAACAGTAAACATACTCTCTATTTCAAGGAACAGAAAACAAGCTCTTAAACATAAATACTGATGCACTCACTCAACTTAAATGTTGATACTCTCTTTTCAAAATACTTGTATTCTCAGGGAACCAGTAATCAGGTACATCCTCGAGATTTTGAGAAGATGGAGCAATATAGAGCCATGCTTTCAATCTTTTGTATATATCTATTTTGGTGTCAATATACAATGATTGAACACGCATGTAAAACTTATACTTTTTAAATGCAATGGTTTTTGTACTTTGATTACTATAATGCATGTGTTGTGATACTTATCATGAAGTCATCCACCCCCGGACGTTTCCGCCGCTCCGGTTTGGGGGTGTGACAGCATGTGAAGAAACTTTCACATTTGGATTGAATGCTTTTTCTTGACAAATGCAGTTGGGATTTTTGGATCTCCTGAAATTCTTTCTTTCTTTCAGATTTTTGTTATATCTCGCATTTCTTTGACCTTTTTGAGCTACGAATTGCTCAGAGGATTTATGACTGATGATGTATCACTTGGAACTTTCTTAGTTCCACTTGGACTCCCCTTTTTATAGCTCGAGTTGACTTTGTTCAGCGGTTCTGCTACGTATCTGCTCTTCGTTTTCCAAGACGTCATTTCAGAGAGACCTTTGTTTTCATCTGCATTGTCGATTGGAGTTGACCAGAAAAATTCAACAAGCCATCCTTATTGTCATCTTTGACCATGGACGTTAGTTCTGCAGTATGATTTTTATTCAATCCCTTGGTTGCGAAAACCTGATTGGGAACAGTTTGAACCTTTGGGAAAAAAGTTTCTTTTTCTTTTAAAACTTTTGATTTAACTTCAGAAAAATGTGCTAACTCAACTGAATTTTCAGAGATTAAGACTTTCGCAGGTTCAGGTTCACTTTTAACAAATTCAGAGCAATCAACTTCATCCTCCACACAGATTTCACTCATATCACTCTCATCATCAAATTCAGATGTATTTTCAACATTAAGTTTATTTTTTGAACTCAACTTAGTGTTTAATGAGTTAAACTTCTATAAATATCAAATATAATTTTCTCATTGTCATTTTCATCCAAAAGTTGTTTCAACATATGTTTGTGATCTTTGGACTGTATGTAAGATTCAATTTTGTCCATCCCTATTCTGTAAGCATACGAGACTTCGTTAGATGAGACGATGGATTCGCACCTGTAACAATCTGCATCGATTTCGTCCTCATTCAATTCGAGAAAGGGAAAAATTATCTTATGAATTTTCTTTCCAATATCACAATGAAGATGTAACCGGGTGATAATAAAATAAAGTCTTTTAGAAATTAAACAAAAAATGTTTCGCTGTTTTAAAAGCCCCAAATTATCTCTTTGCAAATAAATCAACTCATCCCTAGACCTATACAGATCCAACTCCAACTTTTCAATCAACATGCGTCTCTCTTCACATTTGTTCGAAACCCTACCGAGTTGATCGGTTAAGTTAGAATTATTCAAACGAGTTATTTTAAACTTTCACTGAAACTAGAGACTGTATATTTTAGATCATCTAATTCAGTTTCATATTGAGACATAGGAATATTCAGAGATTTAAGAATGGTGTGTACCTTGTTTATCACCTTCTCACACTCGCTAATCTACTCAGGGACAGGTTTCGTAGTGAAACAGTTGTCGGAGACACGGCCGCCTTTAGTAGTGTATCCTCTAAGCTCCGAACCTTCATTTGTCTCCATCAAGAACCTTCCACTGAACTACAAAACATCATCTTTCGCCACGAAGCTTTTCCCGTGAGTCGGCCTACGAACCTCTTCGTCCTCGGAGTCAGTTGACCATACTTCGACTCTGCCAAACTCATCATCCTGTTCTTGCACAATTAAAACAGGTTTAGCATCATCAACACTTTTCTTCTTCTTGATTTCCTCCAGCTTTCTGAGGAAATAAGCCTCATCATCCTCATCTTCCTTCTTCTCATTCATTCTCTGTAGCATGCACTCCTTTGCTAGATGATTTTTGCCATGACAATAGTTACAGTCATAGCCGGAGTCACATACAAGTTTCTTTTCTTTCTTCGCTTCTTCCTTTTGAGAGTTTTTCGTACTCTCATCCTTCACCTTCTCAGAACTATAACTCCCCTACTAGTTTTGGTTTTTGTTGCCACCGAAATTCTTCTTTGCGAACCTCTTTGGGTTGGACACCATCATAGCATAATCTTCCTTGGAGAGTTCACAATCGGAGAGATCTGACTCCGAACCATCATCAACTATCTTATTACCTTTTTCCACAAGAGCTAACGAACCCATGCTAGAAACTATTTTTCCCTCACTTGTCACTTCGTCTTCATGTGATCTCAGAATACCAACGAGAGTTGCCAAGGAGTAGTTTTTGAACTGCTCATGTGCTTTAACAGTCGACACCACAGCTTTCCACTCAGACCTTAACCCGTTCATAAACATTACCTTCTGCATGTTGTCGATTTAATGAAAATCTGTAAGAACCAGATGTGTAAACCTAAAATCTAGTTTAGGGTAAAATAAAGATCAAGATTCAACGTCTGTAATCGATGAAATCGAAGAAGACCGAAAACTCAAAATCCTACTAAAGCGGAAACGCTAATAGCTCTTTTAACAAAAGAGATGTGTATGGATTACATAGTCTCCTGCTCTGATACCAATTGTTGAGAATAAAACTTGAATGATCGATAGATTCAAACAGGTAAATGAATTAAGAACACAGAATGAAGATCAATTGTGTTGAATGATTAATAATCACACCCTTAGAAGAGCTCGATGAAGAACTACTACTGTAAAGGTTGTGTACGGTTTACAAGATTGACAAAACGACGATTACAAGATATGGTGCAAGCATGCACTTTAAATAGCTAAACCCTAAAAATAAATAACCCGGTGGATACGCCTAACCCGCTAGAAAAAACATGGACTAAGTAATAAAACAATTGATGCAATCCATATGACCCAACAGATGTCATGAACAGTTTTGGCATTGTTGATCATGGAAGCCCAATATTTTGCCACGAGTTGATAGCTTCCTCCTTCAGCTACTGTTGTTGCACTTGTTGTGCCTTTCGTGGTTGCACTTCTGATAGGCTATACTTTTGTGGTTTGGGCTAGGCATTCTAATGTATAGGTCTTGGTAGGATGTTAGAGTGTGTTGTGGTGGTTGTGGTTTGTTAGTGGGTGTGTGCGGCCATACACGTGTGTGCGGCCGCACACACTGTGTGTGGTCATACACGTGTGTGCGGCTGCACACTTGTGTGCGGCCATACACGTGTGTGCGGCCGCACATGCTGTGTATGGCCGTACACGTGTGTGCGGCTGCACACTTGTGTGCTGTTTCATGTGGTATAAATAGTCTGAGTCTGTGTCAGTTGATGAAGGACGTATGTGAGTGACGGATGTGTGTATGTTTCCCAAGGTGTACCTGACATTTATACGTAATAGATGTGTGCATGCTTGGCTTTATTATCCTTCTACTCCTTCTACACTCTGTTTGATTGTTTGCATTTCATTGATTACTGATTTGGATCTATAGATCGGGACTTACAATTGGTATCAGAGCCTATTCAGTGTCAATTTAAAGAATCATAAGAGTGTGCGGTTGAAGATAGTTGTGGTTTTTGAGGTGCATTTATAATTTTTATTGAGAAACTGCTTCGAATCATTGTTTTTACTAAGTTTGGAACCAAAATTCATTCAAGAATCTAGTATTTTTGGGTGTGCGGTTGAAACTTTGAAGGAGG
Organism: Lactuca virosa; assembly: GCF_052849685.1. Taxonomy (NCBI): domain Eukaryota; kingdom Viridiplantae; phylum Streptophyta; class Magnoliopsida; order Asterales; family Asteraceae; genus Lactuca; species Lactuca virosa. The sequence continues at coordinate 384,392,921 of NC_136428.1, forward strand.
ACGGTTGAACGAGTGCTGCCAAGTGTACGGTTGACGTGTGCGGTTGAGTGTACTGTTGAGTGTGCTGTTGGAGTGTACTGTTGAGTGTGCGGTTGGAGTGTGCTGTTGAGTGTGCGGTTGGAGTGTACTGTTGAGTGTGCTGTTGGAGTGTACTGTTGAGTGTGCGGTTGGAGTGTACTGTTGAGTGTGCTGTTAGAGTGTGCGGTTGAGTATACTGTAAGGGTGTACGGTTGGAGTGTGCGGCCACACTTATATTAATTAAAGAAATTTTTGTTGTTCAAAAATGGAATCTCAAAGCATGTCTGCTCATCATGAATTGGATGCTATTATGGGTACCACTTCTCGCATTCCCCGGTTGCTGTCGGCAGAAGGATTTCCTGAATGGAAATATCGAATTGAGAAGTACATCAAAATGAAAGATTTCAAGATATGGTTGTTGGATTACTGTCTAAGTCCATAACTATAATTGGTATGTACTTGACCCGACTCGGCATGGTCCATTTGGGTTGCATGGCATCGGAACATTTGGATAGACCGTTTATGAGGAAAAGACATTTTGTGACATATTAATATATTATAAGTTCTAATATATTAATATGAAATCATGTTATTTAATTAGTATTGATCAAGAATTAATTTGGACTTAATTTAGTGATCAAAAAGAGAATAATTAAATATATGGGGATTGATTGTGTAAATCATTCATTCTTATATATGTGGGCTTATGATCCATGATTCCTTTATGTTGGGTTTAACCCATATGGTGATCCATGGATACTCCATGGAGGTTAAAACCCATGGAGCATAAGGAATGGGTAAAGTCATGAGTTACATGGTGTAACCCTAATAGCCACACTATATAAGAACCCCTTTAGTTCAAGAAATTGGCACTAGTGATACATATTTTGAGGGCTAGCCGATTTGAACATGTATGTCTTCTTCTCATGGTTATTCCAAGAGTTCATGATGTTGTGTGAACCATTTGAGGTGTCACACTTGGGGCACTAGGCTCTCAAGCTTCATAGAGTCAAGCAACAACAACAAGGTATGTATTCTATCTATTTTAGTATCCTAGTATCAATGTTTTGGTATGCTAGTTAGGATAATACATTGGATAATCATATTTGCATGTATAATAGAGAAAACATAGATCCAAGGTATTTAGGGTTGCATGTACACTTAGGAGTGTTAGAATGCTCAAAACCCATCAGTGGTATCAGAGCCTAGGCTTGTTTTCAATTATACTTGATGCAAATTGCTAAAAAATGTTGAAAAAGTCGAATTTCGGGCATTCTGGGCACTGGACTCGCCGAGTCCACTGATGAACTCGCCGAGTCCATGAAGAAAATCATCCTACTCGGCGAGTAGGTTGATACACTCGACGAGTAGGAGCCCCTGACAGCATATCTTCGAGTTTTTTGGCTAGAAATGGACTACGAACATTACCATAAGCTGTTTTTGAACCTATAATCCTGTTTTTGATGTGGTAATGTTCATACTAATCCAATTTCAAAGATAATTGTCAATAGATTCATGTTTTGTATTAGTTTAGCGATTAGGCTAATTACATGAAAAAGTTTGATTAAATTATCTTGTTCTTATGAGTTGCTTAGATTAATAGAAAAGTTAATTGATTATGTGTTTTCAATCCATTTTAATCTAAGAGTTGATTCTAAAATGTGTTTTTGTAACTTGTCCTCAAGTTATATGAAAAGTCACATTTAAGTTTCATAAAACTCATAAAAGTTGGTAATGGTTACAAACATGAAGAGTCTTGTCCTCAAGTTATGGAGGTTCAAGAGTCACTTCATTAAGTAATAAAATGTGTAACCTTAATTAATTCCATAAATTACAAAATAAAGAAAAGTTACATTCTTTTTTTAGTTTAAAGTCTTCCATAACTTGTCCTCAAGTTATGGAACTTGAAGAGTTTTTTAATTAAAACTACTTTAAACACATAAGTTATGGAATTAATTAGTTTTGAATAGTTTCAAAACTTGCCCTCAAGTTTTGGAATTTGAAAAGTTTTCTCTTATGAATACTTTAATTCCAAGTTAGCCCTTAGAATTTTAAAAGTTAAAATTCATACCCTTATACTATTATTATAATTTTAATTATATAGATATGTATAAGATAAAGTCAATCTTACCGTTAGTAGGCCTCATTCACGAAGCCGGTCTATAAGGGGGGTATAAGGTTACTGCCTATAAAATGGCAGTTTAATGGGTGTCTCCACTCTCACCCACCGCTTCCTTGACTGGTGGAGGGTCGTTAGCCGAACGGGTAGGAAAGTACTATAATTCTCCCTTCATTAAAAGTATTAATGATAAATACTAAGTAACTAAACACTTGTACATTCCCAATCTTAGTTACTTAGGAAAATGTGAAAAGGTGCTAACCCATGAAATTACACTTTGTACCTTACCAAGTCATTAGTGGAGCGTGTGTGGTTAACCCGCACACTAATAAGGACTAGTAAGAGTGGCAAAGAGTAAATTGACTCTATTATAGATCGGTGGAGCGTGTGTGGTTAACCGGCACATTGATTAGGTGATAAAGTTAAGGGTACCAAGTCAATTTGCATGGTTATTCACACCTTGTTTGTGATCCTCGGCATCCCAGTCACAAACTTGAGAGGGCACAATCGAGATTCAAACATGCCATTGAAAGTTCAATGTATCTCAAAAGATCTAGGAGTTTCAAATCCAATTAAAACTTAATTATATTTCGTTTTTCATGGTGGAAATTGGTAAATCGTCATTTACCTACCTTCAACTATTTTATAACTTGGATTACGGCATCCCTCTTCCAGTTATAAATAGGTTGTTGGGTCCTAGCCTTAATATTTCATATTGGGTGTTATATTAAGGACTTTAAATCAACTCTCTTGAATATCTCCCAAAAGATGATCTTCCCAAATCTCTTGAAACAAGCTTTCCTAAATGAAGATGATGTCCCATGGAAATCATACTTCTTTCACCTCCTCCAATTATTCTCCCTAACCCACAAGTTCCTGAAAAGTTTAAGGTCACTCAAGCAAAGGTCTATATATGATCACATCTTGGAGATGTAGTCAGATATTGACAAGCCGGGAGAGTTGGGTGTCAAAGTCTTGAGAAAGTTGGTGACTCAACTATTTTCTAAGTCACATAGTGAGTTCCTTTGGGACTCCTATGAAACAGACTATGACAAGACCCTTAATGATCTTATCTATTTGCTAAGATCAACTTCCTAAAACTTTATGGACATTGTCAATGATGACATTGGATATCCAGTAAAGCTCTCTCTTCCCAATGGAAAGGGATCGGCCATAGTCAACTCGGTTGACCAAATGGTAAAAAGAACGGCTAAGTCTGAGATAGTCCCATTATCAAGGGTCTATTGCCAAAGAAAGGGGCATTGGTTACGAAGCTGCCAAATTTACCTAAGGATATTAAAGTCAATAAGTTTGACTCTACTTCGGGTAAAGTCCACTATCTAACTCTGCTAAGTTTCTATTCTGAGATTCTTGATACATGATGTGACTGGGTCACATGTTGATGTTTTAAGAATCAAAGAAAAAGTGAAGAAACTTAAAGAAAGAATATGTTGAATCTGATGGCATAGATGGATTTCTATCGCATAGTTTGAAGATCGGATTCTTGAGCTACTTCTTAAGAGTTATGATATATTGCTTAGGAATAAATAACAACAAAGTTTTCATGTGCTTTTGCATTGTAAGGATAGTTTTTCCGCAAAGTTTTAAAATAAAAGGAATTTTTTTTTTTGATTTTATTTATTTTAAAATATCCTTACAATGGCATTTGTGAAAACTTTTGTTGCTTATAAGATTCCATTAAGAGCAAGAGTGGAAATATGAATTTGATTCTTTCATTTGTGGTAGTGTCTAAATTTACCAAATAAGGAAAGATTCACATCACCTAAGTTTCAGTTGGATAGAAACTTGGAATCATGCAAGTTGTATAGCATGATGAATAAGAACTTTCAAGCATTGGAAAAATTAAGACTAACTACTTGTTCACATGGATGTGTGAGTCAAGTAAAGGATCGAGTACACATTCTTGTGCACTGATCAAGCCCACCACAAATAATCGTTAAGACTATTCGTCATTATTTACTAAAATTCAGTAAATATGGTTGTACTTACAAGCTTAAGTGTAATTCTGAGACATTGGAAAAGGTTTCAATGTATGGCAGAGCGAATAAGAAGAATCAACTTAGGCAGAAAGATAAAAGTTTCTCAAATCTGAAAAGATGGGAGAGTACTTTAGTATCATGTTATATAATCATCTTAATGATTAAGAGACCTTATCACAATTCATCCTCTAAGTGCATTCTGGTAGCTAAGAAGAGGAGCTATGAATTGTTGAAGTGGTTAAATCAAGAAGATGATTTATACTTCGTTCCAAAAACAATTCTTAGAGTTATACTCTAAGATTGTAACTTGAGTGACATGTCTTAAAGAAGGTTTAAAACACTTGTCAAATGTAAGAGTAAAAGTTTTCTACTCTTGTACACTTGAAATTGGTAAGTTGTGATGTTTTGGATAAAACAAAGACCAACTAAGGCCAATTGTGTGAAGTGTTTGTCTTGATTAGAATCCACACTATCTCTTGAATATCTGACAAGAAAGTCTTATATGTCAAGAGGACAGTAGGAGTCTTAAAGGTCTTGAAAGTCTCAAGAACTAATCAAGAATAAAACCTGAAGTTCTTCACTAGCACACGACTTGAGGTTTATAACCTATCGTGTCGACATGTCTGTGCCTATTCAAGTTGGCTTTGCATAGGAGTTCTGAGAGTTCTCAATTGGTTGCACAGCTACTTGGAAGCAATGGCAGGCCCTTGAGCTGCCAAATGGCAAGAATTTAAGATTGCACAAGTTTAATCCATATAAGTGTGGATTTGTCAGTAACCTTGTCTTGTGATTATGGTTTTGACAAAATTCATATGGATAGGAACTCATACACCATAAAATCTAAGTGTCATAAGGTTTCTCTCCGATTCATGAAAATGATGGTGAGGAAACACTTTCACTAAGTAGATTTTAGCTAGATAGCAATTGTGATATTTGCATTCTCAAAGTCGTTAGTGGAGCGTGTGTGGTTAACCAGCACACTAACATGGACTTGTGAGAAGTGGTAAAGGTCTAAACAATCGAGACTATGATTACGGCATCCCTTTTCATAGTTCTTAAAATTGTTTAGACACACCTGTGAGCTATCTAAGATAAGGTATATGATATTGATAAAGTTTTATCAAAGCAATCTAGTATCAGAAATCTGAACTTTGGTAAGAAAGTCAATAAAGTATTGATTTGTAGAAGTCCAGCTGATTTCTGATTACATGTCAAAGCTAGTGGGAGCATGAGTGTTATGCTAATAATCATCATGTTAGTGGGAGCATGATAATTATGATAAAGATTGCAAGTTAGCAATGTTAATTATAGAAAACAAAAGTTTCAATTCGTGAGGCTGCAGGGGTTGAAAAAGTTGTTTTGCTATAATTAAGGGAGAGGAAATTATACTTCATTTCAATTCTAAAAGCTTAGATTGAGGTTTTAAGTCGTATTTAGTCAAGGATATATATATGAATTTCATGTTGGAATGACTCAACATAAGGAAATTCTATATATGGGTCCATTATTTGCGTTCTAAAATTCGATTATGATTACAGCATCCCTTTTCATAATCTGAATTATGAGAACTTGGCAAATAGAAATGGAAATGTTATAGCAAAAGACTGGTTTAGTCTTTATGTGAGACATCATGACTCGTGTCCCATATGCTTCAGATATAGGATCGATTACATGTGCTATATTTATCCTTTCTAAAATTTTCCAAATGCCTGGGGCATTAAGAAGGGAAAAGGTCTAGAACTGGATATGACTAAAAGGATTAAGCAATTGTCGAGGACAATCTAAGGTTTACCAAAGATTGGTTGCTCAAGGACAGTTGGAAGTATCGTGTTAATTCTGGAAGGACCATATTGACATAATCTGTAAGGAGGCAACTCTTGTTCAGAAGTGATAGTCAAAATGGAATATGGAAATATTTCAAAGTTGGAAATTATTCAATCTGTGTAAGATTAGGAAACTTAATGCAAGAAGGATGTTTCCAAGGAGTTGATCTCCTTGGAATGCTCTGTAATGGTTGTTGTCAAGTCTTTCTGACTCTGTGCATAATCATTACAGGAGGATCAATGCATATAAGTTTAGAATCTAACAGATTTCAGTAAATGGAATGAATTTGGAATTCTTGCATTTGCAGTAAGGATTTGGGACTGTGAAAGAGGATCATTGGAGTTATGTTCAATTGATCTAATTCACAAAGTGAAGATCATAGACAAACATAGTATGCATACTTGGTGTATGGTATGACTAGTGTTTAGAAAACATAGTGTACATGCTTGGAGCATGGGACAACTATTGTTTTAAATTCAAGAATAAAGTTGATAGCTGAAACAGTATACAATGAATAATGTGTAATCATATGGTGATAAATAAAAGGTGTTTTATTTATGTTCATAGGTTTTGATACCATATTAGATTCTATTATTATTGTGTTTCATTTTGCATGTTTTGACTTCCAGAATAACTAGGTCGTTCTTCCTGATTGACTAAGTTATTCAAACTATCCACAGTCGGTCATATGTTGGAAGTAGATATGAATCAAGACTGTCATGGGTTGGCTTGTAGAGGTCTAAGATGTTGGACAAGGGGCTACAACACTCATGAGTGCTCATAAGTTCTGAGTATTGGATTCAACCCGCGCTCATTGGAATCACTTCATGGATTTTATCACGAGTGATCATGAGACGATAATATCTTATATTCTTCAAACCTAGAGATATGAGTTGTTACTATGAGTTGGTTGTACATTGATTGCACGAAAACGCATTCGGTAACTCGGTGTTATAAAACGTGCCTTTGTGTATGATTCAACAAGTAGTAGAACAAGCCATATGAGTCGAAGTTTATCCATTCCTTTTACCTTCGGGATAAAAGCGATATCTGTGGGCCCCTCGATGATTTGATGATGACAAATGGAAGTGCTCGGCCGAGCCAGGACTGATTTGATTTGTTCAATTAGTTAGTCGTCATAAATCGGAAATCGGGAAACAACAAATGGACAGAGAGAATGATTATAATCCATGTCTCAGTCCATATGATATCTAGAATGGAGGAATATATGATCCCTTATCTAATGGACAAGTCATTGACAAAGGTCAGAGTTCATCTACAAGGTCAGAGTTCGACAGCGGCTTTTGAGAGCTACGATTGCCAGTTGGTTCCTGAAGTCATACGCAAGTGGGAGACTGTTGGATTAGTGTCTAAGTCCATAACTATAATTGGTATGTACTTGACCCGACTCGGCATGGTCCATTTGGGTTGCATGGCATCGGAACATTTGGATAGACCGTTTATGAGGAAAAGACATTTTGTGACATATTAATATATTATAAGTTCTAATATATTAATATGAAATCATGTTATTTAATTAGTATTGATCAAGAATTAATTTGGACTTAATTTAGTGATCAAAAAGAGACTAATTAAATATATGGGGATTGATTGTGTAAATCATTCATTCTTATATATGTGGGCTTATGATCCAAGATTCCTTTATGTTGGGTTTAACCCATGTGGTGATCCATGGATACTCCATGGAGGTTAAAACCCATGGAGCATAAGGAATGGGTAAAGTCAAGAAATTGGCACTAGTGATACATATTTTGAGGGCTAGCCAATTTTAACATGTATGTCTTCTTCTCATGGTTATTCCAAGAGTTCATGATGTTGTGTGAACCATTTGAGGTGTCACACTTGGGGCACTAGGCTCTCAAGCTTCATGGAGTCAAGCAACAACAACAAGGTATGTATTCTATCTATTTTAGTATCCTAGTATCAATGTTTTGGTATGCTAGTTAGGATAATACCTTGGATAATCATATTTGCATGTATAATAGAGAAAACATAGATCCAAGGTATTTAGGGTTGCATGTACAGTTAGGAGTGTTAGAATGCTCAAAACCCATCAATGGCGCAGTATTCTAAGAGGTCCAATCCGCATCACAATTACATTGGAAGATGGAACCATAACTGACAAGTGGATTGAAAATTACATGGACGATGATTTTGAGAGAGTCGAGGAGCACGAAAAGGCTCTTGCTACACTTACCATGGCATTATCTCCGGAAATTACTCAAGGTTTCCGTGAATATACGTCAGCAAAGGCTTTATGGGAAGCACTGATTGAAGTCTATGAAGGCAATGAAGACATGAAACAGAGTCGCCAAGACATGTTGCGACAGAAGTTCAATATGTTTAACCATGTCTTGGGAGAAACAATTGAAAATCAGTTGCAAAGGTTTATCACACTTACCACAGAAATGAGCTCTGCTGGTGTTATGGTTACACGATCTGAGATCAACAAGAAATTGCTGAATTCTTTACCAAAGTCCTGGGATATGAATGTCTCAGTGATCAAAAAGACCAAAGATCTGAACCGTTTAAGTTTGGCTGAAACAACGGCAATCATTAAGGCTTGTGATCTCGATGATAAGCAAAGGGAAATTAATCATGTAATTCATACTCCACGGCAAATCTTGGGATCCAAACCACCAACAACACTGCTTTTTCAAGCTTTACTACCTCTCAATTTCCTCCAGTTTCTCATGTTCCACAAGTTCAACCCTATGTGACTCATCAACCTACCTCCTACGTGATCCCTCAAATGCAACATATTCAAGTTTCTCAACCTCAAACTTTATCTCAAAAAGTTGGTTCTATTGTTGGTTCATCCACAGCTGCACCTAGTCAATCTCAAGGGTTCAGTTCTCAAGAAAAAGAAGAAAATCTGGCCCTCGCCACTGGTCTGGTGAACTGTTATAACGCTTTTGTAGCTGGAGAGCTTTCCCCACAATTATCTTTTGCTGACCTAGACCAGATCCATCCTGAGGATGTGGAGGAGATGGACATCACTTGGCAAATGGCCATGGCTGTCTTTAGAGCAAAGCAGTTCTCCAAGAAGACAGGGAAAAACAACTGGAGTGTAAACTCTGACAAGAAAGTGGGGTTCAACAAAGGGAAGCTGAGATGCTACAATTGCCATGAGCCTGGTCATTTTGCAAGGGAGTGTCCAAGGCCAGACCGAAGAGAGAACTCTGAAAGAACCATGGTACCGGTGACCTATGTCAACAAGGGATCTTCTTCAAGCAATCAGACTGCCAACTTGGCAATGGTAGCCCAATCCTTTGATTGGGAAGATCAAATTCAGGCTCTGAATATTTCAGGACCTGAAAATGCACATCTTGCTCAGATCAAGGATGGTGTTGAGGAAGAAGCAGAAAGAGACCCGGAAGAGGAAATGATGAATCTTCAGTTTGCGTTCATGGTGCAAACTTCTTCTGAGCTAGTTAAACCCGAGGTCAGTGAATTCGGCTGCTCTCAATCTTGTATAAAAACTGTTAAATTCTTACGTGAGCAAATTGAATTAATCAAGAGAGAGAACGAGGACCTTAAGTATGAGGGTTACACACTTAGGAAAAATCAAAAGCCTTTAAAAACACAATTAGATAATAAAATAAAGGACTTTAAGAAACTACAAGAAGATTACAGCAACAAATGCGAAAACTATGATCATATCAAAAGAAAATTTGCTGCTGTGACCGCTGAACTTGACTCATTGAAAAATCGTCTTGAAAATACTGAATTTATTTTTAACAAGTTCGATGGGTCAAGTGAAGTAGTTGCAAAAATGATTGAAAAACAAATGCAGTGGAAGGACATTACCTATGGAAACCAAAAGAAAGTAGGATTAGGTCTTGAGAGTGTCCCTCCTCCATTCAATCATACTTACAATGTTATTCCTCTATCTCAAGAAGAAATTAATAGATAACCTTTCATGATTTATGGAAAGCATGCTGCTGAACAAGCAACATGCTCTACTGATAAAATTTTGGATACTAACATTTCTACCTTAAGTGCAGATGTGTCAGTAGTTCAAGGGGAGCATGAAGCTGAAAAGTCTGAGTCAAATAACTCTGTGTCTAAATTTGGTGTTGAGTTTTGTGATGAGTCTGTCTTAAATTCTAAAACTGATGTGTTTGTTTCTGGTGGCGTGTTATTTCAGAATGATAAGATTGAAAATAATGATGTTGTTTTTTATTATGTTGCTAAATCTGATTCGAGTGCTTCTACTTCTTCCACGTTTGCAACACAACCTAGTGCTTGTTCTTGCAAATGTGAAAATGCTAGAAAAGATAAGAAAAACCAGAAATCTGACAAGAGCAGTACCACTTCAAAAGATAATAATCAAATCTGTTTCAACTGTGGTACTGCTGGTCATATTGCCAGAAATTGCCCAAACCGGATGTTTGTGCATCATATGTCAAAAAGGGGAGAGAATGAGTCTAGAGGACGATCGTTAATTAGAAAATCCTCCAGAACTCGCTCTCGTGATGATGACTGGAAAACAAATCAAAACAAGAAAATGGCAAGTTTTCAAAAGAACAAACAGGTTTTCAATAAATTCACAAACCGTTTGCCTAAATCGACCCAAGCTAAGTCAAATTTGATTTCGTCAAAGAGTAGGTCTGGATCTCCAAACTCTTCGAGTAGAAAATCCACCGGCTCGAAGCAAACTGAGAAGAAAGCTATTTCAAAACCTAATTTTCAATGGCTGCCAAAAATAAAATATGATCAGTCATCATCCTCCTCTGTATCTGTTGAAAAAGAAAAATCAAAGGAAAATTTGAAAAATGAATCTGTGAAAGTTAAGGGTCAACCCAGGACTGTAATGACCTGGGTCCCCAAATCTAAATGATTCCGCTCATCGTGGAGGGACAGTTGCGGAGGAATGTCGTCAGACCCTGGTATGTCGACAGCGGCTGCTCCCGGCACATGACTGGAGATATCTCCCAATTGCAACATTCAGACATTTAATGGGGGATATGTCTCCTTCGCGGGCGGAGAAGGCGGAAAGATAACGCAAAAAGGAACGGTGACGAACGGAGTGCTTAGTTTTGAGAATGTCAACTATGCTCCTGAGCTGAAGCACAGTCTGCTGAGCGTTTCTCAAATCTGTGACAAGGGTTTCTCAACACACTTCACCGATTAAGAATGTCTGATCTTAAAGCCAGGCATTGTCATTCCGGAGGAGTGGATTCTTGTCAAATCTAAGCGGGATGGGAATGCCTATATTATCGACATGAACAGTAATGTACCCGATGAAGTCACTTGTCTCTTTTGCAGAGTCTCAGAACAAAACGCAATGTTGTGGCATTGTCGACTTGGCCATGCAAATGCAAAGAACCAAAACCGGCTTGCTAAGAACGAAATGGTCCGTGGTCTTCCTGTCAGAGATTTTATTACTTTTGAAAAATGTGTTTCCTGCGCTCAAGGCAAACACCATCGGAAACCACATCTACCAAAGCAGGTCAACTTCATCAATCAGGTGCTTTAGTTGTTGCACATGGACTTGTTTGGTCCGGTCAACGTTCTCAGCATCAACCAAAATTCGTATTGTCTCGTTGTGATAGATAATTTATCTCGTTTCACGTGGGTCTTCTTTCTGTCCAACAAAGCTGGGATCGCTGACCTCATCAAGAGGTTCATTGTAATGATCGAGAACCAAACCAACCACCGAGTGAAAGCGCTACGCACAGATAACGGAACAGAGTTCAAGAACGATGTTCTTGATCATTTTTGCGCTGAGAAGGGTATTGTGCGTCAGTATAGTTCTGTTCGGACACCACAACAAAATGGTGTTGTTGAGCGGAGGAATCGGACGCTACAAGACGCAGCAAGGACGATGCTCTGTGATTCCAAACTTCCAGTTTTCTTTTGGGCGGAGGCGATCAACACAGCTTGTTACGTTTAAATTCGTGTTCTGATCAACAAAGCCCAGATGAAAACCCCATATGAGATTCTCTATGGACACAAGCCATCTGTCAGCCATTTCCGAGTATTTGGCTGCCCTTGCACCCTTCTCCGCTTGGAATCCAACCCAAAATTCAATGCAAAAGCCGATGATTGTTACTTTGTCGGTTACGCTGCTCGTACTGCTTACAGGGTATACAACAAGAAGACGAAACAAATCGTGGAGTCTTTTGATGTTCGTTGGCTTGAAGAGAATGAGACGGACGCTAGGGTGGGTCCGGATTGGCTATTTGACTACACATCGCTATTCAAATCTTTTTGTGTGTCGTCCAATAACCAAGCTGGGTCTACCTCTTGCTCGAAGACTATTATTGAAGACGAAGATGAAGAGGTTGTCTACAGACCACCATTGGTTTCTGCTACTGATCCTCCGGTGGAGCCTACTGTTCCAATTGCTTCTCCTGAGTCCTCAACACAACAATCTGCTCCAGATATTGATGCTACTCCTCTAACTCCGGTCGAAAGAGAGTTCATGAACCAAGATGCTTCCGCTGTCACTCAGAATCTGATGGATCTTCTCTTTCCCGATCAAATTGCTGATGAGTTTGTAGCAAATCCACCAAACAAAGCTGGTACATCTACCGTGGATTCTTCAGCACATGAAGGAGCTGTTAATATTCATACTCTTCCCGTTTCACTCAATGACATCAGTCACGAAATCCCCTCTCGCATACAGCGCGATCACCCAATAGAGAACGTTATTGGCCAGCAGGGTGACGGAGTTCAAACGAGAAGTCAGAGTGGAGACGTCAACACATGTCTTTATTCTTTCGTCATTTCTCAAATAGAGCCCAAAAACGTCGAAATGGCTTTGAATGAGCCCAGCTGGGTGGATGCCATGCATGACGAGCTCAAACAATTCGAGAAGCTCAGGGTTTGGAAGTTGGTGGAGCTGCCTAGAGGCAAGAAATCTCTCGACACCAGATGGGTGTTTCGTAACAAGCAAGACGATTCGGGTGTCATTGTCCGTAATAAGGCGAGATTGGTAGTCCGTGGGTTCAGGCAAATTGAGGGTCTTGATTATACAGAAGTCTATGCTCCGGTGGCGCGCTTGGAGGCTATTCTTATCTTCCTCGCCTATGCTTCCTACATGAACTTCACCGTATACCAAATGGACGTCAAGACGGCTTTCCTGTACGGCAAGGTGAAGGAGGAGATTTATGTTGACCAACCTCCTGGGTTTGTTAACTCAAAACTTCCCAACCATGTCTACAAGTTAGACAAGGCTTTGTATGGGCTGCATCAAGCTCCTAGAGCCTGGTATGCTACCCTAGCACAACACTTGCTCAATCATGGCTACTCACGCGGCACTATTGATCAGACCCTATTCATCAAGCATGTCGGTCCAGATCAAATTCTTATTCAAATCTATGTGGACGACATCATTTTCGGGTCGACGAGTCCTCAGCTATGCACGGAGTTCGAGGACGTCATGAAAAAGCGGTTCAAGATGAGTTCATTGGGGGAGATGACCATGTTTCTGGGGCTTCAGGTCAAACAATCTTCAGCCGGAATCCTGATTCATCAAGCCCAATATGTGAACGATATGCTCGAGAAGTTCGGGTTCAGAGACGCTAAACCTGCCTTGACGCCCATGGCGGAGAGACCACTGCTGACTCCTGATCTTGAAGGCGAATCCGTAGATCAAACGTACTACAGATCAATGATCGGATCGCTGATGTATCTGACTGCAAGTCGCCCAGACATTATGTTTACGGTCTGTCAATGCGCGCGCTACCAGGCTAATCCTAAACTGTCTCATCTTATTGCTGTTAAAAGGATTTTTCGGTACCTCAAAGGCAGCCCAAAACTGGTTCTTTGGTATCCGAAAAATTCCGAATTTGATCTTTATGCTTTTGCAGACAACAATTACGGAGGTTGCGAGCTTGACAGGAAATCGACTTCAGGCGGATGTCAATATCTCGGAGATAGGCTGGTGTCTTGGCAATGCAAGAAGCAGCATACTGTCTCGACCTCAACAACAGAAGCAGAATACGTAGCTGCGTCTGCCTGTTGTTCTCAAGTCATATGGATCCGACATCAGCTGTTGGATTACGGTTTGAACTTTCAAGAAACCCCTACATTCTGTGATAATGAGGCTGCGATTCAAATTGCTAAAAATCCGGTCCAGCACTCAAAAACCAAGCACATCGACATCAAAGTTCATTTTATTAGAGATTGTTATGAGCGCTCGCTCATTCGGCTAGAACAGGTTCCCACTACTAATAATGTGGCGGATCTGTTCACTAAGCCGTTTAACAAATCTCGATTCGATGTGCTGGTAAATTTTTTGAAAATGATTCGCTTTGAGGATTAATTTTTGTTTAGGTTAGCTTAAATTTGCGCATTTCAATTTCATTCTCACCCATGCACAAATTTAGGGGGAGAAATAAACTAAAACCAAACAAAAATTAGAAAATCAGAAAATCCAAAAACAATAGAAAATTCAGAAAATTCAAAAACAATAGAAAATCAGAAAAATCAAAAATATTATTGTGAAGTGATGTGCTGGGAAGTGATATCAGATTGTGATAACAGACAATCTGAGTTTGTGTAAAGTACCAAAGCTGAATTGTCTAGGCTTTGTGTTCGATGCGCTGGTAGGCACGAAAAAATTAATGGACTTGACTAGGTGCAGATGAACTTAAGGAATCTAGAGACTTGATAAACTCTGACCTAGATAGTTCCATTTAGCCTGACAATACGACGCTTGGATAGGTTGAGCAGGGAGATATTCATGAGAATCCACCAGTCACATTAAAGAATCTGTATCTAGAACCGTGGTTTAACTTTTCCTTGATGTACGGATTTTGTCCTTAATTCCGATATTGACGGGGCGACTGGGGAATTTCGATAAAGTAGGTCTGTAGGAAATTATTTTCTTTCTCTCCTACTGTTAATCATATGTTGCCTCCTCTGTGTGATCGAAAGATCCGACCTGGACTGCAGCATATGCAACTCTATTTCTCTGCATCTTCTATCTATGCAATTCTTCCTATCTGTTAGCCATATGTTGTCTCCTTTGCGTGATTAACAATCCGACCTGGTACACAGCATATGCAACCATCTACTTCTCAATCCCTCTGACATTCTAGTCAGTCATATGTTTCACTCTCTGCGTGATTGAAAGATCCGACCTAAAGTAAGGAGTATCTCGGAAGCTCTTGATTATTGGGGTATGTCAGGAAGCGGGAAACATGTTCTAGTACACTTAAAATTGAACAATTCTAGATTGTATGTAGATCTCGCTGCTCAACTTAGGTGGACAACAATATCCTTGGTCGTCGTCAGATAAATGGTCCTTAGGGATTTTTATCTAGTAACTTAGGATCAATCTGTCTTGTCACTGATAGCAGTCCTAAATTTTGTCACAATTTTTCGTGCTTAAGTGGACCACAATACCGGCGATCGACCAGATATATTCATGAAAGGAGAGGTACTGACAAATGGAAAATGATTATCTAACAACTTTGATCCCACAATCTCAAAAGGTTATTAATTTCAGTTAGAGGTGAAATTTAGGTTAAAATTCAAAATTTAGTTTTCTTTTTATTTTATTTTACTTTCATTTTTAGGTTTGATAAATTTTTTAGAAAATGTTTTTATTTTATGTTATTTTATTTTGTTTTATTTTGAAATTAATCCTCCAAGAGTTTTATTTTTAAAAAATTGTTTTGGGTTTTGGGCTTTATAATTTTTTAAATGGATGCAGCCCACCGGGTTATGGATCCGGGTTTGGATCAGGTATTTAAGGGAATGGATCCGGTTACGACAGAGATGATGTAGCGGTGAATTGTGGTGTGAATGAGAACCCGTTGTCCAACGAAGTCCTCAATGACTTCTTCATAGATATCGATGATGGTGCCAATCAAACACCGGAGATAAGGGAGAAAGCTGATGCTCAAGAGACGGTGCCTCCGTCTACCGTTCAGATGGTTGATTCTTCAACTCATATGGACACATCATCAGGGACTCCTCCCCTTGATAATGTGGTTCCTACATCCGAGTCAATTACAAGTGATTCCCTGACAACTCTGACCTCCCAGCCTCCTTTGAAGAGACGCAGAAATGATCCAAGGATGGGAGTACTTTTTCCTGACCCAACTCAAACCACAGAGACTCCTTCATCTACAACATGTGCTCATTATTGATAAAGAGTGATTCATGCTAGCCGCAAACCAAGGGGGAGATTGATAGGCTATACTTTTGTGGTTTGGGCTAGGCATTCTAATGTATAGGTCTTGGTAGGATGTTAGAGTGTGTTGTGGTGGATGTGGTTTGTTAGTGGGTGTGTGCGGCCATACACGTGTGTGCGGCCGCACACGCTGTGTGTGGCCCTACACGTGTGTGCGGCTGCACACTTATGTGCGTCCATACACGTGTGTGCGGCCGTACACGTATGTGCGGCTGCACACTTGTGTGCTGCTTCATGTGGTATAAATAGTCTGAGTCTGTGTCAGTTGATGAAGGACATATGTGAGTGACGGATGTTTGTGTGTTTCCCAAGGTGTACCTAACATTTATACGTAATAGATGTGTGCATGCTTGGCTTTATTCTCTTTCTACTCCTTCTACACTCTGTTTGATTGTTTGCATTTCATTGATTACTGATTTGGATCTATAGATCGGGACTTACAACTTCCCTTTTGAATGCTTCAAATTTTCTCATTCCAGACTCTGAATTTGGACGGTAGCGAGTCCAAGAGTCATCTGATGCGTAGCCGTCAAATCCTTGATTCGCTGAGGTGTCCCTCGGGTTCATGGTTCCTTACACATTTGTGCTCTCCATGCCTAAACCACTTGTAAGTAATGATGGTGGTATAGGATTTCCAGAGCTTCCTCGGTCTCCTTGATCTAGAATCAAGTTTGGCCCCGGATCTGTTCTGGAAAGGGATGAGAAAGAAGTGCCCTGCTGTGGAACTTGTGTATCAAGTGTACGTGTGACTCGAAGCAAAATGGAGTTCAACTCCTCAGGTTCAAATACGTGCAACCTGGACGCCCTAGAGACCTTAGGGCGACTCGTAACAATTAGATCCACTTGGGTTCCAATTGGGGGTATGTCTCAATCGTGTGATGAAACAGATACACTTGATGTATCTGAGTGGTGAGTTTGGGTTTTTGACGGTGAGTCTGCGGTGACTCGAACAACTACTGGAGTCTTTTGAGAGACTCTGGTATGTGACATGGTATGCATTTGGCTATGACTAGGGTTTAACTTCAGATTCTTTCTCCTAAACACGTCTTGGGATTCTGAAATCTCATCTTGGTTTTCATCAAGAACATTGACAGGTATGTCATGAACCGGAGTTGTAGGGGTAGGCTCTACGATTTGATCTTTTCTTTTCTTTGAGGGAGCAACTCCCTTTTTCACAATGTTCTTGGGAGTTTTCCTTTTGACAACAAGATATTTGACTCTTTTGGGTTTTGTTTGAGGATCTTGGTATGTGGTAGTCTGTGGGTCCTGTGTTGCGGTGAGCTGACTGGGTCTTGGCGGGGAAGAGTGATATGGGGCAATATCACTCGTAGCCATGACATGGTCATCCACCTCTATGGTAGTGAGTCCAATGGACTCTAGGATGTACATAGGCTGTCTACGAATAGGACCAAAAATAGTTTGATCCTTGGAAGCAGTATACCTTTTGAGATCGCAGGCTGATAAAAGAGTTGTGTCATTGCGCATGCTGAGTTGAGCATCCTTGTGTAGATCATGTATGCACAATGACCAGAACCTTGCAAATGTAAGCTCTGTCATACTTTCTTTCGGTGCTTCCTTGGAGATGTATTGCAAGAAATCATCCCATATGATTTGACCAAAATTGACTGCATTTCCAGTGAAGATGCTTTATATGATTTCTAGCAGCTTGATCCCCATCTTATCTGTCCCTCCTTTTCTGCCTGAGAGACATCTAATCACAAAATGGCAAACGAATTGCCATACAGCTGGTAGTTAGTTCATCTTGAATTCGCCTACACCTTTTAATTTCGCCTGATACCCCATTTGGTAGAGGGCAAAATACACATCGGTTGTGCTTGGAGGGTAAAATTTCGTTGAAGGCAGCATTCTTAGATTAATTACAGAAAGGAACTTTTCCTTGGTGAGAACCACCAAAGAATCATCAATCAGATTCATATGAACCTCATGAAGGTTATTGCTAGGTTGGAAAGCTGAGAAGGAACATTTGAAAAGAACCGTCATTGGAACTGCTTCAGTAAAAGAGTCGAATGCACCAAACAAGGGGTGATTGGGAAGAAACTTGATCATCAACTTAATGGATTCATTATAGGAAGGATGATCTTCAAAGATTCCTCTAAAGTTACTGGCTTCATTGGGCTTTTCTGGTCAAAAAGTGGGTGTGGGTCTTGGTCCAATTAGGCAAACGGTAAAGTGGCCATTTACCCTTAATATATGTTATTAGTCAGGGATGGTAATCCAATTATTAATTGGCTGTTTATTTTCTTGTGATAGTTCAGAGATTTTAGTGAGCCAACAGCCGGAGGTTTTAGTATGATTTATCAGTGTGAGGTGAATCTTCCTTACTATAGTTGTGGGTCGAAGGCACTAATGTCGGCCCTCGGATTAATATCCTGTTATGCATGCTTTGGTACAGTTGAGATCTGCATCCTGGTAGATAGGCTGATGTTATGCCATAGTGATCTGCTAGATCGGTATCCTAGTAGATAGGATAATGTTATGCTTAGTGATGTGTAAGATCTGTTTATTTGTTTGCTGGCTGGTTAATAATATGTTTATCTGTATTATGTGCACATGTGTGGTAGGTGGCTGAGGGTTCACTACTTTTTGCATAAGCCAACAGGCCGGGGCCTTTCAACCCAATGGTTGAGGGCCTAGGGTATTCCATCCCGAGGATGATTGGACCCACAGTATGTTAGCATTCCAACCCGATGGTTGAGGGGCCTAGGGTATTCCAACCCGATGGTTGATTGGACCCATAGTATGTTGGCATTCCAACCCGATGGTTGATTGGACCCATAGTATGCTATTGTTATATACGTGTTATTTGTTGTGTTGGCATTTTGGGGGAACTCACTAACCTTTGGGCTTACAGTTTTGGGTTATGTTTCAGGTACCTCTGATTATTGTGGGAAGGAAAAGGCTTGATCGTGCACCTCCTCATGTTGTGTTTTTGTGATTTTTGGAAAAACTCTGATGTTGAACTTGTTTTGAAAACTAAGATGTAACAATTACGATTTTTGGGTTGGTTTGAAAAAGTTTAAATTTTATGAAATTTGATGGATGTTACATCACTACTTCTTTCTGAAAACCCTAACCCTAGACCGTCACTCTCCATCATTTGTACACCCTTTCTCACCTTCAATATCCAATCTGCCCTTAGTGAAAATTAGGTTCATCTTAATCCAAGTTTAAAATTTTGTATGTTGGTTGGGGAGATGTTGTACCAAAAGGAGGATGTAGTAGCATGGATCTGTATAACACATCCAAGATTGTTTTTGTAAGCATCATCGATTTCTTTATGTATTTTTGATTTTCGTTTTCTTTAGTGTTCAATTGATTTTTTTTTTTTGCTTTTCTTTCCCGTGACTTACAACAAAAGAAAATTGATTTCTACATGTATTTTGATTTTCTCGACCGTTTTCATTTTTTCAATTAAACTTATATATATATATATATATATATATATATATATATATATATATATATATATATATATATACACACACACACACACAAGGTTGGGATTGAGAGAATTATTCTCCGCCAATCATTTAATTTTAACGCAAAACGATTTGGCGTAATTGGTTGACGGAGGATGACTAATATTCATATATGAATTATAAATATAAGTGTATTCATATATGAATTCACCACCTTTCCTCCGCCACAAATTACCAC
This sequence comes from Lactuca virosa, assembly GCF_052849685.1. Classification (NCBI taxonomy): domain Eukaryota; kingdom Viridiplantae; phylum Streptophyta; class Magnoliopsida; order Asterales; family Asteraceae; genus Lactuca; species Lactuca virosa. The sequence continues at coordinate 384,412,734 of NC_136428.1, forward strand.
CACCGTCGCCATCTCCACCACCACCACCACCTCCGCAACAAACCACCACCAATCACCGTCACCTCTGCCACAACCCACCGCCATCATATTCAAATATGAATAACCACTTCTATAGTTGTAAAGAAATCGAGTATGAATAACGAGATCAGTGTCAAGTAAGAATGATGAACACAAGATCTAAATAAAGTCTGTTTGGCTCAATTATGCTTTCAGAAGTACAGAGAGTGTTTAGACAAAATCACAAAAGTTCTTATCTATCTCTAGTATGCATACCATATATATAGGGAACATGAAAGCACACAAAAAATACAAGAGACTGAAAATTAAAACTTCGATACATAAAATGCGCTTATAATAAAATAACAACCCATCGAAACTATCCATGACCTTCAACACCTCACAACAACATTCGACATCTACATATTGTACAGAAAAGGATTTGTCATCATATTGCACATCACACAAAACCTGCAATCAGTGAAAGAATTTAGGTCCCCAAGCCTATTTGGGTCCTTGGTGATTAGATTGAAAAACATTGTGAAATGAAGATCCTAAAATCCAATTACGAACTTTAGATTTGAGACTATCAATTACGTCAACTTCGTTAGTTAAAGGCACAGAAATGTAATCATTCACAGGTTTAGAATTTTCACTGACTTTCGCCTTTTGCTTCTCAGTTCGTTTCTCATTATCCTTTGCTTTCTGAATAGCTCTTCATTGCTTGACTGAAGGATTCAATTCCTTCGATGAAGAACTTCCATTTGAAGATTCATTTAGATACTTTTCCTAAGCATCTTTGATTTGTTGTTGAGAAAACTTCCCTGATTGAAATGATTTCCCTTTTCCTTCGAGCCAATGGTTAATGTTTTTCACATCTGACTTGCCTTTGACATACGAAACTTTGGAGATTTGTTTTGTAGGAGGATTGGGAAAATTTGGTTGTTTCGGTGTGAAAGACACATTTCTTTTAGAATGAAATTTATCAAATCTTTGAGTTAAAAATGCCGGTTTCGTTTGAGAAGAAAAACGATTTTGAACAGTCTTTGGATTATTCAAAAATCGATTTTGTCTTGAAAAATGATTTAGTGAAAACCTTGTTTGATGATTTGAATTGAAAATCCTTGATGATTGATGATTTGTAAACTTCGTTGCATTTGATGTGTGACCATATGTTTGGGAATCTGATTTGGACTCTTGAGTTTTAGACTTTGAAAAATCATTTTGTGGTTTATTTGGAGACAAATCTTTTTGAGTTAGAGCGGGATTTTTCTTATTTTCAACTTTCTTTTGAGAAGTAGTCTGAACTGATTTTTATTTTTTTTGTTCAGATGATTTATTAGCAAAACATTTGGTTACTTTATAGACTCAATGTTTTGCCAAAAAAATTTCTTTCTTGCTTGTCTCTTTGAAATACCACTTTCTTTCGAAATCTTTTCAATTTGTTCCTTAAACTCTTAATAATTAATTTTGACATGTTGTGAAACAATGTCAACTTGTTTTGAAACATATTTTGAATTTTCAGATTTTTCAACCCAAATTCGTTATGGTTTTTGTCGTTGAAAAGTGTAAGAATTCTTTGTTAGATTGTTTTCGACAGTACTTTGGTTTGAGAAAAATCCTTCTTTTGATGCCTTCTTGTTATCCTCTTCAATCATTTTATTAAACTCATGTTTAATATTATCACTATTTCCTGTTGTGACAAAAACCTGATTCGGAAAGATAACCTCGTCTGAGCATTTGAAATTTGGATACACAACTGTATTTTTTTCAAGGTAATGAGAACCTTTTTCCTTCATAATTGTGTCGAATTTCTCAGTGTCGTCAAAAACCTAAACAACTACAACACTGGGAATTGATGTTTCTTTCGGAACATTATCATCATCATCATCACTGTCTTTTTGACTATCTTCGACAGTCACACGGTCAAGATCATGAACTTTCGAAGTTAAGGGTAGAGTAGTGTCAATTTTAACCATAGAATCATTACATTTTTCTTTGCCTTTAGCCATTGAAGTGACATTAATGACAGACAACTGAGAACAATCAATAACTTCCTCCTCTTCAATTTAAATAATATCATCAGAATCATCTTCGATATCAACAAAATTAGTTTGAGAGTCAGATTTCGAATTCTCAGTTCTTTTCAAAAAAATTATTTGTTCATTTTTGGTCAAGGTTTCATTTACAATATCAACTAATTCATTAACATCCAGACATTCATCAATTTTCACTATACCATATGCATATCTATTATCTGGAACCTTATCGAATTCAATAATTGTCTTTTCACAATCATAGGAAATATAGACAATTTTCTCCCTTTTGAATGCTAAAAAGGGCAAAAGTTTCCTATGTTGTTCTTTGCTAATATCCGATGAATGATGCAATGCTGTCAATTTAACATATAATCGTTTGGCTGAGTTACAGTAGATATTTCTTTGTTTTAACAACAATTTAACATCAGCACTTAAACTATCCCTATCACACATAAGATTTGTTATATAAACATCTAAGTAATCTATTTTCGCTTTCTTCGATTCTAACATCCTCTGAGTTTCTAAGAGTAGTGTGTTCGACTTCTTAGCATCATTACTAGCAGAAATAAGTAGATCATTATCATAAGTAATAGCTGCATTAAACTCAGATAGAATCGAATCATATGCACTAGAGGGAATATTAAAAGATTGTAAAAGAGAACGTAACTGAGAAGTCATTGGTGATTTGTGTGAAGATGTCGAAAAAAAAGCACTTCCCGGTAATTTTCTCTTCCTCTTCTTCCTCATGCATCGCGAACATAGCCCCATATGTAGGGTGTCACATCTCATCATCATCAGAACCAGATGACCAAATCTGGTATGTTCCCTCTTCTTCATCCATACCTTTGTCTTTGCACGAACCTCTTCCAATCTCTCAACATAGTAAGCTTCGTCTTTATCCTTGTTCTTTTTTTCATCTTGCTTTCGCAGCATACAGTCACTGGCCATATGATTCGCTCCATTGCAATAATGGCAGTCGAATCCAGAATCACCTTTCAGCTTTTTCTCTTTCTTCTCTTCCTCAGCGCGAACTTCCTTCTTTTCAACTTTCTTCTCTTCATTCCCAGATTTTCTAGCAAAACTTCCCTTCACGTCACTTGTATTAGACTTTGCATTGAAAGCCTTCTTGAAAAATTTCTTTACTTGATTGATAGTGTAAAATGCCACTGCTTCGTCATCAGAGTTGACAATCAGGCCTTCATCTTCCTAATTCTCCTTCTCAGCAACCTCTTTCTCAGCAACCTCTTTCTCAGCTTCTCTTCCAGTAACTTTCGAAACAAGTGCAAGTGGACCACCTAAACTGATCTTTGATTCCTCAACAATTTCATTCACTTCGGATTCATGTGCTTTCATCACATTGTAAAGATCATTCAGAGAGAAGTAATCAAAACTTTGTTGTGTCTTTATCATGAGGCTGACATTTCTCCATTCCTTCCGAAGACCCATGATGAAAGTGAGATTAAACTCCATTGTTGACCGTATGACTCCATATCGGTTAAATTTGAATATAAGCTCATTAAGACGATCATAATAAGATTCAATGGTCTCTCCTTCCATCTGCTTGAATTCTCCTAATTCAAACAAACATTGTTTGACTAAACTGATCTTCGTTTTTTCGCTTCTTTGATACTTTTCTTTCAAAGTATCCTAAATCTCTTTTGCAGTCTTAAAGCTACGCACGTAATTGTAAACAACAGGAGGAAGAGCACCTATGAGTTCTCTCATACACTTCTTTTCATTCTTCAACAATCTTCAGACTGTTCATTGAGATTTTGATTGTTAAAAGAAGTTCCAATACTCTGAACAGCAGCAAGAGGACGAACATCACCGAGAATACACTTCAAAAGTTCGTCATCAATTCCGTTCAAGTAATCATCCATTCGATCAGCCCACTGATCGTATAACTCAGGAATCAGCACTGGAATATTCGTTGATGAACCAAGGAGATGAGAGTAAGAAGTCATCATGTTCATGTTGAAGTTCGCCATTGTTGTACGGAAAATTTTAAGAAAAGCTCAAATCAAATTGTGTCACACCCCCGAAACCAGACGGCGGAAACGTCCGAGGGCTCGCGTGACTTAAATTGAATATCATCACAATGAATATACATGAATCATAACATAAACATCACCATGCATCAATACATTACAATTGATATTGTTCACATCCAGTACATTGTTTTAAATATTACACATTCATAACATAAATTGTTTGAGAGTTTTCAAAACATAACATCCTAACCTACTTGATATTACCCTTCAGCTTACCTGTTACCTGAGAATACAAGTTATTTTGAAAACGGTCAACATATGAAATGTTGGTGAGTTCATAAGCAGGGTTGTGATAAAAATGATTTGTGTAGTTTATAAAACCCAGAAAATCCGATATTTTCTGAAAAGACAATTGTTTACCAAAGTGTGAAGATCCATAAGTTGATGCATGAATGATTTGAAAACGTGTATAAAAGGGAGTTTTGTATTATAGTTATAGAAAAATACGAGCGAGTGGTGTTGATTTCCTCGAAAAACCCGATGTTTTCCGATAACATAAAATATAATTGTTTTTCAATTTGCTATACCGCCACAACGAATGATTTTGATTACTCTTCCTTGATTACTCGGATGGTATTGGATTAATTAATTATGTGAGTCGTTATAACCATGCATAATAATGACTATTTCGTCTGTCTTGGCAACCTAACGTACGCCGGGATTGATCTTAAGATTTTGACTATTTCGTCTGTCTTGGCGAACAGCTGAGGTGTGGGGGAGTCACCCCCGTATAGATCTATACACAAACTCTCGCTCTCCTTCCAGGAGACTTTGATTATAACTACAGACTACGAACGACACTTAGAGGTGTCGCCCGTTATTACTCACTTAATCCAAACAACATTGATTACTATTGATTAACGACCTGAATTTGTTTACTTTGATTACACATAAGCCTAACAAACGAGGAGAAGAGGAATACAAAGTCCTGCTACTTTTGTGAGTTATTTTAGACTGTTGGGTATACGAAGGACACGTTGGCCCATTTCGCATTTGATTTACTTGGACCTTACTAGCAATGCTAATGGGCCACTAAGGCCCAATGGCACTTAAAAACCATTGAGGGTCCCTTAAATATGAAATTGGGTCATAGAAGGCCCAATAACATTTATTATTATTATCCATTGGGCCCAAAAATCATGTTAATGGCTCACAAAGGCCCAACAAGCATGATTGGAACTTTCAAGCCCAAAGTTTTGACTGTTTACTTGTTTTAGGTATTGTATAATTGTTGGAAGGTTTGATTGGACGATTGTTATTTTTGTATCGACACGAGACCGGTCGATTTGTTTATAACGATATTTGGATTTATACGTATATTCATCTCTCTATTTTCACGAGTTGTAGTTTTTGGTATTTTTGATTCAATTATCTTAAAAATAAAATAATTGGTTCAAAATGTTGGTTTGACCCTTTTCAGTCCTTCTTTAATAAAAATAACAATTTTAGTCCTTTATATATACAAAAGACATTTTAAGCCCTTAAACCATTTTCTTGACACCTTTGACCCATAGACTTGTTCAAGTGATATTTTTAACCCAAAACTTATTCTTTGGCAGTTTCAGCCCTTCCAGAAAAGTGTTTTTCGGTTAAAGCCCAAACTTTTTGCAACTTTTACAATTTTGGCCCAAGATCCAAAAACTTTACATTTTTGATCCTTTTTGGTAAAGAAAAGCATTTTAACCCTTGAAATAGTTTTGTTTAACTTTTTATCCACTGTTTTGAGGAATTTATCATTTCAGCCCCTTGAAAATCATGTTTTTCGCAATTTTGGGCTTAATGGGCCGAAAAGCCCAAAAATTGGCCCATTAAGCTACAATTTACATTTCAAGTTCTTTGAAGAGCATAATATTCATAAAAATACTTATTTTAACTGTTTTGACTCTTTTGATCCTTAAGAAAACCGTAAATGGCAATCTTTACCCAAACTTTTGTTTATTTGACAAGTTAAACCCAAAAATGGGTTTTATGTTACAATATGTTTATCATAATCTTGGAGGGTAAAAGTCTTAACTTGTTTAGTGTAATACATCTTAGATCATGTTTGTTTTCCTTCTTGGGCCATAGATTTCGAGATTTCATTCCTTTTTGTTTACATATTCAACACATAAGCACATAAAATCACACATACATACATGAAATCATACATAGCATACACATACACATAGATCTACACATTTTACTTGCATTCTCCCCCATAAAAACTTGTAAAAATCGAAAAGAGAGGGCTATGAACTCACCTTGAGTTTGTGGGTTCGGTTTTGAAGAAGAATGGAAGAAGTTTGATGCTATTCTCGGCCTAGCAAGCTTCTTGGAGGATCTTTGGCTTAGATGAGTTCCAAGAGGCTAGATCACGAATTTTGTATGAGTTAAGGAGAGATTTTTGATAAAACAAAGAGTCTAGATTATGGATCCAAGCATCAACTTACCTAAGATGATGTCTCTTATGGAAAATCCTTCTTGAAAGCTCTAAGCTCTTAAATCTCGAAATTTTTTATGAAGAAGCAAGAGTGTTCTTTAAGAGTGTTTGGAGAGAATTTGTGAGGTGTGTCTTTCCCTTGTGTTCTCGGCCGAAGAAGAAAAAGAGAGGAGAAGAGAGAGAGTTGCATGGATGTATGGGATTGAGTATTGTTTAGTGGTTAGTTTGCATGGATATCCCATGTATAATTGTGATGTGGCATGTAGGAAAGTCAACTCTTCCTCCCCATGTTTTGTGGTTTGGGCCGAGAGAGGGAGAAGAAAGAAAAGAAATTTGGCCTTTTGTGCTTAAGCCCATATTATGGTCCAATTAGATGATTTTTGGCCCAATTGGTCTTTGGAGAGGGTTCACGGCCCAAAATAAATCAAGGAATGATTTTTATGGCCCATTAGGGCTATTTAGATTTGTGATGGCCCAATAAGGCCCATTGAATATAACCTAGTTCATTTTAGGCTTATAAGGCCCAAAATATTAAGTTTCATGCATATGGGTCCAATTAGGGCCCATTTAAGAGTTCTAAGTCCAAAATAGTCAAATTGGAAGCTTATTGGTCCATTAGGCCCAATAAGAAAATCCTAATCCAAAAATAAACTTAAATCGGGATTTTTGGGGTTTCCAACCTTTGTTGACTATTTGAATGCTTGTATAGGAATTTTGTTGTCATTGATTTAACACAATACATGTTCTCAAGTTTAACTACAATGTCACTCTTTGTCAAGTGTTTACAGCGTATCAGAATTCCTAGTTGTGACATCATCCCGCCGTTAGAGGGAATTTCGACCCGAAATTCTTTTGAAAGGTAGATTTGAGAATGCGAGAATAGGTGAGGGTACTTCTGTTTCATTTGGTCTTCACGTTCCCATGTGAACTCTGGTCCGCGTCTCACGTTCCATCGAACTTTCACAATCGGAATGCGACTTTGCTTAGTACGCTTCACCTCCCTGTCCATGATTTCGACTGGTTCCTCTATGGACAGAAGATTCTCGTTAATTTCGATTTCTTCTAATGGAATGACGAGAGTCTCGTCGGATAAGCACTTCTTTAAATTGGAAACATGGAACACGGGGTGTACACTGCTGAGCTCAGCGGGTAGCTGCAGTCTATAAGCCACTGGACCGATTCGGGCAAGAATCTCGAAGGGTCCAATGTATCGAGGGTTTAGTTTTCCCCGCTTCCCAAAACGAATCACCCCCTTCCAGGGAGAGACCTTTAATAACACCCTATCCCCGACTCTAAATTCCAAGGGCTTTCGCCGCTTATCGGCGTAGCTCTTTTGTCTGTCTCGTGATGATTGCAGTCGGGCCCTGATCTGAATTATCTTCTCGGTCGACTCGCGTATGATTGCTGGTCCCGTTAGTGCATTGTCTGATGTTTGTCCTTTTGCTAACTGAGTGTCTCCTACCTCAGCCCAACACAACGGTGATCTACATTTATGCCCGTACAATGCCTCGAAAGGAGCGACTTTGATGCTTGAGTGATAACTGTTGTTGTACAAGAATTCGATCAAAGGCAAGTGGATATCCCACGACTTTCCAAAGTCTATCACGCATGCACGAAGCATGTCTTCTAGTGTTTGAATGGTTCGCTCGCTTTGCCTGTCCGTTTGTGGGTGGTAGGCAGTGCTCATGTCGAGTTACGTTCCCATAGCTTTCTGAAGCGATTGCCAAAAGTGTGACGTAAACCTACTATCTCTATCTAAGATGATAGATATTGGCACTCCATGGAGTCTCACGATTTCCTTGATATAGATCCTTGTCAGACGCTCCATCTTGTATGATTCTCTTATTGGCAGGAAATGAGCGGATTTTGTTAATCTGTCAACTATTACCCATATGGTATCCAAACCATCAGTCGACTTGGGTAGTTTGGTCACAAAGTCCATAGTAATCCTTTCCCATTTCCACTCAGGAATTACTGGTTGCTGTAATAATCTCGAGGGCTTCTGATATTCCACCTTTACTTTAGCACATGTGAGGCATTTGCTAACGTAAGTGGCAATCTCTGCCTTCATGTTAGGCCACCAATAATGTTGCTTGATATCTAAGTACATTTTATCTGAACCCGGATGGACGGAGTATCATGTTTTGTGGGCTTCATTCATGACTACTTCTCTGAATCCCCCAAGTTTAGGGACCCAAATGCGGTTCATGAAGTAATATGCTCCGTCCTCCTTCACTTCGAAATTCTTTTCCATTCCACGTAACGCTTCGCTCGTTTTGTTTTCTGCCTTCATGGCATCCGACTGAGCTGCTCTGATTTGCGAGGTCAGGTGGGATTGGATGGTTATGGAGAGAGTCTTCAAACGACGATTTGAGTAATCCTTCCGACTCAAGTCATCAGCTACTACGTTAGCATTACCTGGGTGGTACTTGATTTCGCACTTGTAATCGTTCAGCAACTCAACCCATCTTCATTGCCTCATGTTTAACTCCTTTTGATTTAAGATGTGCTGGAGACTCTTGTGGTCAGTGAAAATGGTGCACTTGGTACGATAAAGGTAGTGCCTTCAAATCTTCAGGACGAAGACCACAGCTCCTAATTCCAGATCATGGGTGGTATAATTCACCTCATGTGTCTTTAGTTGCCGGGACGCATAAGCTATCACCTTTCCACGCTGCATGAGTACACAGCCTAAACCCTGATTCGACGCATCACAGTAAACTACAAAGTCTTCTGTTCCTTCCGGTAGTGATAGTACCGGCGCACTGCAGAGTGCTTGCGTCAGAGTTCGGAATGCAGCTTCTTGCTTATTTGTCCATTCGAAGGGTACGCCCTTTTGTGTAAGCAAGGTAAGTGGCTTGGCTGTTTTGGAGAAGTTCTGAATGAACCTCCTGTAGTAGCCTGCGAGACCTAAGAATTGACGAATTTCGGTGGGTGTTGTTGGGATCGCCCATACTTCGATGGCTTTGACTTTAGAAGGATCCACATGTATCCCTTCTTGACTAACAACATAACCTAAAAAGTTCACACTACGGAGCCAAAACTCACACTTAGAGAGTTTTGCGTACAACCTTTCGGTTCGCAGGGTTTCCAGGATTTGTCGGAGATGTCGGCCGTGTTCTTCTTCGCTTCGAGAATAGACGAGGATATCGTCGATGGAAACGATGACAAAGTTATCGAGGAATGGTCGGCAGTTTCGATTCATTAGGTCCATGAATGTGGCAGGGGCATTCGTTAGACCGAAGGGCACTACGACAAATTCATAATGTCCATAACTAGTTCGGAAGGCGGTTTTGGGGATATCCTCCTCCCGGACTTTGAGTTGGTGGTATCCAGATCGCAGATCTATCTTAGAGAAGTGACTTGCTCCTTGGAGTTGGTCAAATAGATCGTCGATTCTTGGAAGTGGATAGCGGTTTTTGATAGTGAGCTTATTAAGTTCCCTGTAGTCAATACACATCCTAAAGGTACCGTCTTTCTTCTTAACAAAGAGAACCGGAGCTCCCCAAGGTGAGAAGTTGGGTCGGATGAATCCTTTGTCCAAAAGTTCGCTGAGTTGACTGGACAACTCTTGCATCTCCGCAGGAGCCAATCTGTAGGGTGATTTGGCGATGGGAGTAGCTCCTGGCACTAGATCAATTCGGAATTCGACTTGTCTTTCTGGGGGTATCCCCGGAAGATCCTCCGGAAAGACATCCGGGAAATCGCAAGCCACAGGGATGTTTCGAATATTGATCTCTTCTTTGGACTTATCCACTATATGAGCTAGAAACGTCAAGTCCTTCTTTCGTAGATACTTATGTGCCTTAATGCACGAGATAAGACGAAGGTTCGTGCTGGGTTTATCTCCGTATATAATTAGGGTTTCGTGATTTGCGAGGTAAAGGCGAACGGCCTTCTCGTGACACATAATTTTAGCATGGTGGGGGCTTAACCAGTCCATGCCGATAATCACCTCAAAACTCCCAATGGAAACAGGCATTAAGTTTATTTGAAAGACGTGATGATTTAAGGCCAGGGTACATCCGATGTAGATTTCCCCAGCGGATTCTGTTTTCCCATTAGCCATTTCCACCGTAAAGGTTTCATTAAGCTTCTGAGGTTGTTGTTTTAACAAGTGTTTAAATTTATTACTCACAAAGCTTCGTTCTGCCCTAGTATCAAATAGGATGCATGCATAAGTGTGGTTTAGGAGAAACGTACTGGTGACAACAGCAGGATCCTGAACCGCTTCTCCCTGACCCATGGTCAACACTCTTCCTGTTCCTCCATTCCCAGGGTTGTTGTTGTTGTGGCAGTTTCTACGGAAATGCCCAGTCTTTCCACACCCATAGCAGGTGGGGCTTGATCCTGCATTATTGCCGATGTTGTTGGTGTTGTTGTTGTTGTTGCGGTTGTTGTTGTTTCCTTGTTGCTGGTTTTGTGGAGGATAGGTCCTGCAATATTTTGTCGTGTGACCCTTCTGATTGCAACTGGTACAATGCATCTCTCTGCATTCGCCATTATGATGAAGACTGCACTTGTTGCACTTTGGGAGATTCTCGGAATACTGCCTAGGGGAACTTGGATTAGCTGAGACTGGAGCATGTGGTGTGGAGGGAACTTGGGTGGTTGCAGCATTGACTGTCACTGTTTGTTGTTTCTTTGACGACTCTGAGCCTTGTCTCCCTTTTCTCTTGTTGTTCTTTCCCTTCTTATTGGCACTCTCCTTCTTGCCTTCAGTTTCCACTGGCTTCTCGCCCTTCTTGTTGTTGTGGTCGTACAGTTTCTTAGCCAACCTCTTGGCACTGTCGAAGGTTTCAGGATTTGCAGCTATCACATTTCCTTGAATTGGGGAGTTTAATCCCCAGATGAATCGTTCGATCTTCTTTCCCTCTGAAGTGATCATGCCAGGGCACAATAGTCACAGCTCGCTAAACCTTGATATATATGCATCTATATCAGAGTTTCGGACGGTGAGATTCCACAGCTCTTGCTCCATTTTCTGAATCTCGCCTCGTGGGCAGTACTCGGCCATCAGCATTTCTTTCAACTCCGCCCATGGCATAGCGTTGGCTACGGGGAGAGTCATGGCCTCTACATGTCCATTCCACCAAGTGAGAGCCTGGTCAACAAATGTGCATGCGGCAAACTTCACTTTCACCTCCTCGGGGCATTCACATATTTCAAATACTGATTCCACCTTTTCCATCCATCTCTTTAGGGTTATCATTCCACATGTGCCATTAAAGGTTCGTGGCTTGGCGTTGGTGAAATCCTTGTAGGAGAATGTCTTGGTAGGTCCTTGATTTATTCCGTTTTTCGAACTTCCAGCTCCTTGTCCATTGACTCCACCATTGTTCCCTTGGTGGATTTGCGCCATGGTCGCAATAACCGCATCAGATACAGCTGCTTGGAATACAGCTGAGTTGACTTCGGGTGTGGTTGGTTCAGGGTTTCCACGGGTTGGTCGTTGGGGCATCTTTCTGTCATTGAACGGAAAGATGTTGAGCGCCTATGATTTTTGTGAGATTGTGGTCCTATAAACTAGGTGTATGGTGTATACTTAAGTGGTTCCGCATGTTATCATACAATCATGGATACATAACACATAACAGATAACAACATCACAATAGAACACATAAAATTTTCCATTAATATTATCCGCATTTTTGTTACATGAAAATTTGCTCGAAGGGGCATACATAAGTGGTGCAAGTTCGGCAGCGTAACGACTCTATGAGTAGTGTAATCACTTAAACGTAGAGTCGATGGTACATAGCATAGCTCATATAATCATAATACTAAGGATAGATATGACTAGTCCTAGTCATGGTGGGATGTGCCAGGGGGTGGTGCTGAAGAAGTGGACGCTCCCTGAAGGCGAGCCACCTGTTGTTCTGCGTCTCGGAGGCGAGTCTCCCACCTCACATGCCTCATGTGGAACTCTCGGATAACCTCTCGCGTCTCCTGTTCTGCACGCTCAACTCCAGTCCGCATCTGGTGCATCTGATCGACGGTGCTCTGAGCTAGGTCGCCAGTGTTCCGCAATCATCTCACCATGATCGGAAGCGCGCAATCAGCTGGTCCTCCCTCCCTCAAGTCGTAGAACTCGTGTGCCATGCCAAACGGAGGTCGCTGTCCCTGCTGTCTGGTCCACCTCCAAAGATCGATACCCCAGGGGGGTGTAGGACCAGTCGAGCCCATCCGGTGAGCGGGCACCCTAGTTGGGTAAGGGGGGTTGATGACTTCGGACTTCGTGTCCGAATCACCATCATCGCTAGGTTCCTCCTCGAAGTCCTCTTAGGCTTCTTCTTCTTCTTCCAGGACCTCCACGGGCTCGGCAGGTCCGCCCTCGACTTCCACCTCAGGTTCCTCTTCAGACCCTTCATCAGGGTCTTCTTCAGGTTCCTCCTCCAGCCATCCGTTATTTCCCTGATTAGGGAAATACGGATCTCCGGGGTGATGGAAGTCGGCCATACAGTCTGCGAGAGTATATAAATGTACTAATATTATTCCTAAGATGTCTTAGTTATTATGTAATTTGAGTTGATGTTCTTTTCTTGGTAACAAGGGGTATGTTTTTAGGTTTACCGTCCATCGAGGTTTTTACCGAGGCATGTGATAGTTGTACTTCGAAGAAAATGTAGTTGATCAGGCTACATTCACCCCTTACTACAACCATGAACAGTCCCGACTTAACCGAGATGTCAACATTATCTTATTTGATTTGGTATTATGTTCTTTTTCCTATATCGCACAAGTAAAGGTGTTTTTATCGTTGTGTTTTATTTTGTTTTGTTCAAAGTTGTTTTAGTCCCTCTTTGGTTTATAGTTGCATATCAATGTGTGGTTAGATATGCCAGTTCACTATAAACAGAGCTCTGATACCAACCTATCACACCCCCGAAACGAGACGGCGGAAACGTCCGAGGGCTCGCGTGACTTAAATTGAATATCATCACAATGAATATACATGAATCATAACATAAACATCACCATGCATCAATACATTACAATTGATATTGTTCACATCCAGTACAATGTTTTAAATATTACACATTCATAACATAAATTGTTCGAGAGTTTTCAAAACATAACATCCTAACCTACTTGATATTACCCTTCAACTTACCTGTTACCTGAGAATACAAGTTATTTTGAAAACGGTCAACATATGAAATGTTGGTGAGTTCATAAGCAGGGTTGTGATAAAAATGATTTGTGTAGTTTATAAAACCCAGAAAATCCGATATTTTCTGAAAAGACAATTGTTTACCAAAGTGTGAAGATCCATAAGTTGATGCATGAATGATTTCAAAACGTGTATAAAAGGGAGTTTTGTATTATAGTTATAGAAAAATATGAGCGAGTGGTGTTGATTTCCTCGAAAAACCCGATGTTTTCCGATAACATAAAATATAATTGTTTTTCAATTTGCTATACCGCCACAACGAATGATTTTGATTACTCTTCCTTGATTACTCGGATGGTATTGGATTAATTAATTATGTGAGTCGTTATAACCATGCATAATAATGACTATTTCGTCTGTCTTGGCAACCTAACGTACGCCGGGATTGATCTTAAGATTTTGTCACCCTAGACTGGCCGAGTCTAACTGTAGCGAACAGCTGAGGTGTGGGGGAGTCACCCCCGTATAGATCTATACACAAACTCTCGCTCTCCTTCCAGGAGACTTTGATTATAACTACAGACTACGAACGACACTTAGAGGTGTCGCCCGTTATTACTCACTTAATCCAAACAACATTGATTACTATTGATTAACGACCTGAATTTGTTTACTTTGATTACACATAAGCCTAACAAACGAGGAGAAGAGGTATACAAAGTCCTGCTACTTTCGTGAGTTATTTTAGGTTGTTGGGTATACGAAGGACACGTTGGCCCATTTCGCATTTGATTTACTTGGACCTTACTAGCAATGCTAATGGGCCACTAAGGCCCAATGGCACTTAAAAACCATTGAGGGTCCCTTAAATATGAAATTGGGTCATAGAAGGCCCAATAACATTTATTATTATTATCCCTTGGGCCCAAAAATCATGTTAATGGGTCACAAAGGCCCAACAAGCATGATTGGAACTTTCAAGCCCAAAGTTTGAATGTTTACTTGTTTTAGGTATTGTATAATTGTTGGAAGGTTTGATTGGACGATTGTTATTTTTGTATCGACACGAGACCGGTCGATTTGTTTATAACGATATTTGGATTTATACGTATATTCATCTCTCTATTTTCACGAGTTGTAGTTTTTGGTATTTTTGATTCAATTATCTTAAAAATAAAATAATTGGTTCAAAATGTTGGTTTGACCCTTTGCAGTCCTTTTTTAATAAAAATAACAATTTTAGTCATTTATATATACAAAAGACATTTTAAGCCCTTAAACCATTTTCTTGACACCTTTGACCCATAGACTTGTTCAAGTGATATTTTTAACCCAAAACTTATTCTTTGGCAGTTTCAGCCCTTCCAGAAAAGTGTTTTTCGGTTAAAGCCCAAACTTTTTGCAACTTTTACAATTTTGGCCCAGATCCAAAAACTTTACATTTTTTATCCTTTTTGGGAAAGAAAAGCATTTTAACCCTTGAAATAGTTTTGTTTAACTTTTTATCCATTTTTTGAGGAATTTATCATTTCAGCCCCTTGAAAATCATGTTTTTCGCAATTTTGGGCTTAATGGGCCGAAAAGCCCAAAAATTGGCCCATTAAGCTATAATTTACATTTCAAGTTCTTTGAAGAGCATAATATTCATAAAAATACTTATTCTAACTGTTTTGACTCTTTTGACCCTTAAGAAAACCGTAAATGGCAATCTTTACCCAAACTTTTGTTTATTTGACAAGTTAAGCCCAAAAATGGGTTTTATGTTACAATATGTTTATCATAATCTTTGAGGGTAATTTTCTTGACTTGTTTAGTGTAATACATCTTAGATCATGTTTGTTTTCCTTCTTGGGCCATAGATTTCGAGATTTCATTCCTTTTTGTTTATATATTCAACACATAAGCACATAAAATCACACATACATACATGAAATCATACATAGCATACACATACACATAGATCTACACATTTTACTTGCATTCTCCCCCATAAAAACTTGTAAAAATCGAAAAGAGAGGGCTATGAACTCACCTTGAGTTTGTGGGTTCGGTTTTGAAGAAGAATGGAAGAAGTTTGATGCTATTCTCGGCCTAGCAAGCTTCTTGGAGGATCTTTGGCTTAGATGAGTTCCAAGAGGCTAGATCACGAATTTTGTATGAGTTAAGGAGAGATTTTTGATAAAACAAAGAGTCTAGATTATGGATCCAAGCATCAACTTACCTAAGATGATGTCTCTTATGGAAAATCCTTCTTGAAAGCTCTAAGCTCTTAAATCTCGAAATTTTTTATGAAGAAGCAAGAGTGTTCTTTAAGAGTGTTTGGAGAGAATTTGTGAGGTGTGTCTTTCCCTTGTGTTCTCGGCCGAAGAAGAAAAAGAGAGGAGAAGAGAGAGAGTTGCATGGATGTATGGGATTGAGTATTGTTTAGTGGTTAGTTTGCATGGATATCCCATGTATAATTGTGATGTGGCATGTAGGAAAGTCAACTCTTCCTCCCCATGTTTTGTGGTTTGGGCCGAGAGAGGGAGAAGAAAGAAAAGAAATTTGGCCTTTTTGTGCTTAAGCCCATATTATGGTCCAATTAGATGATTTTTGGCCCAATTGGTCTTTGGAGAGGGTTCACGGCCCAAAATAAATCAAGGAATGATTTTTATGGCCCATTAGGGCTATTTAGATTTGTGATGGCCCAATAAGGCCCATTGAATATAACCTAGTTCATTTTAGGCTTATAAGGCCCAAAATATTAAGTTTCATGCATATGGGTCCAGTTAGGGCCCTTTTAATTGTTCTAAGTCCAAAATAGTCAAATTGGAAGCTTATTGGTCCATTAGGCCCAATAAGAAAATCCTAATCCAAGAATAAACTTAAATCGGGATTTTTAGGGTTTCCAACCTTTGTTGACTATTTGAATGCTTGTATAGGAATTTTGTTGTCATTGATTTAACACAATACATGTTCTCAAGTTTAACTACAATGTCACTCTTTGTTAAGTGTTTACAGCGTATCAGGATTCCTAGTTGTGACAAATTGAGATCAAACGGCTAAAACACTCAGAATTCAACAATCGAACACTCGATTTTACAGCTAGAACGCATAATCGACTCACGACAGAAGATCTAAGATGATTTTCTGAACCAAAAGAGCAGAAAATTGAAATCTAGAATGTGACTCAAAACTTTTGCAAAAACTCAGAAAATCAGAACAATTCTGTATGAATCCTGCTCGGATACCAAATGTAGTTGTAAAGAAATCGAGTATGAATAACGAGATCAGAGTCAAATAACAATGATGAACACAAGATCTAAATAAAGTCTGTTTGGCTCAATTATGCTTTCAGAAGTACAGAGAGTGTTTTGACAAAATCACGAAAGTTCTTATCTATCTCTAGTACACATCCCATATATATATATATATATATATATATATATATATATATATATATATATATATATATATATATATATATATATAGAGAGAGAGAGAGAGAACATGAAAGCACACAAAAAATACAAGGGACTGAACATTAAAACTTCGATACATAAAGTGACCTTATAATAAAATAACAACCTATTGAATCTATCCATGACCTTCGACACCTCACAACAATATTTGACATCTACAACTTCCTCTATACTTAATCATATATAAATATATGTATTCATATATGAATACACTTATTCATATATGAATATACATATCCATATACATATTCATATACGAATATGAACAGTTCCATTGGCACGGTACGCTGAAGCATTTAAGCGGCAGATTCGAAATGCGTGACCCATATTCATTCACTATTTCTCAATTTTTTTCTGAATTGAACCCTTATATATATATATATATATATATATATATATATATATATATATATATATATATATATATATATATGTATGTATGTATGTATGTATGTATGTATGTATATATGTATGTACGTACGTATGTATGTATGTATGTATGTATTGTTGAGAGAAAAACTTGAACAAACATTAGTACAAGATAATGTTGCGGAATAATAAGTTAATCTCAAAGGATCTTGTTAGCTCAACAATAATAAATTAGAAGTGTTAGACACCAAGTTGATTCATAACAAGGATTGCATGCAAACACAAGTTAGTAAATGTGATAAACTTAAAGTGAAGAGGGAGTCTCTATTTATAGAGTCCCGAAAAGTTACATTGGAAATAAACAAATACTAAACTACTGACTTTAGTGACCATGCAATGTTCACTGGACAAAACAAAGTAAACACGCTAAGTCAGTAAAGTAACATGGAAGTCTTCATTCAATCGTTCAACTCTACGGTAGTACTCCAAGTCTGCGGTTCGCAACAGATATGTAACATCCAAAAAATCGAGGATAAAAATTTCATTTTCATTGTAATAAAAACATAGATGTAACTCGATCCAAACATTAAAAAACATTTCTAATTAACACATCTATCAGAGTTGAATCCCAAAATCACATATTGCGGAAAACACGGGTGTATGCGTTGCGATCAAGTCGGGCCCTTCACTTCCGAACTGGAAGTACCTGAAACCAAAACCACAAACTATAAGCACGAAGCTTAGTGAGTTCCTCAAATACCACATATAACACAGACATATTGTCAGGCATATCTGGGTGCCCGACCTACCCTTCGGTCTTATTCGAACCGATTACGGGGTCAATCCCACCCCCTACCATTACCATATAAGATCATGCATATCTCACATAAACATCAAACAATACGTACCACCTTAATAACTATCATAAAGACAATCAATAAGCTATATCAATACTAGTGGGTCGGCCTTGGTGCCTTCGACCTACAGATTCTACGAAGGGAGACTCACCTCGAATGCAGAAGCTCACTGAAAGAAATCCTTAGCTACTGCCCTAACAAATTCCCAAGCTATCAATACTAATATATCACCCAATTAGAAATTGAGTTCTAAACCATGATCCATAATCCAAACTCGGGGTAAATTGACCATTTTACCCCTGGTCCAACAAGACTCACAACCAAGGCCCAAGCCCCAAAACCAATCAAGCCTAAAACCACAAGACCCATAAAAGCCCTCTAATGGCCCAATTTTCCAAATTGGCCCCAACCCCAAATGTGCCTTACCCAAAAGTCCAACGATTCCTGGTCTAATGATAATTCTCCGATGGCCCAAAGGTCTAAGCCCATTGGGCCCACTAAAGTCCAAAACCATTGGGCCAACCAAGGCCCAATACAAAATCTTGGCCCAACTAGACATGACCAAAAGTCCCAAAACTCTCAAATTCTTCTGACCAAAAACCTAACAAAAAACCTAACCGAAAACCGAAGCCAAAACATGAAACAAGCCCAAAGAACCATGAACGCGAGGCGTACGCTCAGCCTACACTGGGCATACTTGAGGAACCTGGATCGTGACCAAATATGACGTACGTTGGGCGTTCCTCTAGTTATGCGGGGCGTAACCGCAAATCCTCCAAACTCAATTTATGACTAAACCGATTAAGCACTTTACGTCGAAACTTCAGGGAACCTCTAACTAAAGCTCTTAATGCATAAAGTCGGCACCTTTATGAATTTGCATGACCCAAAGGGACCCAATAACCATTTTAATCCACTAAAACCCAATCAAGAACATGCATAGACCTTATCTAAGCATCAATCAAGCATTTTTATAAACTTACACCCTCATATCTGCTAAGAGTGGCAACTTAAATCTTCTAGAGTGGTCTCCTACCACTAGATCTTGCTCATGTGGTCAAAATGGAACCAAAACCCACATAATCTTAGATCTCAACTTCAAATGATCAAGCTAAGAACTTTTTACCTTCCAGATCCACAAGCCTTTCCTAGAACCACCACCTTGAACCAAGCCACCAGTTCTTGAAATACACTAGAATCCACCAAAAATGCACATACAAGAATCACCACACTCTTGGATGAAGCTATAGCTCGATATTTAGGGTTTATGACAATAGAGGATGAAAGGGAGGCTCACACCTGAAACTTAAGGTATTTAAATAATGAGCCAGGCCTAAAAATTAGGGTTTTGGAACTCAGCACACTACGCTAGGCGTAGTTTTTGTACGCTGGGCGTATAGTTCTAAGTATCGCCTTTCACTTATCCATCATTACGTTGGCGTACCCCCAGCTTACGTTGGGCGTACCCAACCAAACACACGCATGCATCCTTGCATGTAGGGGACTGCCTTGCTAATTATTTCCATTAAGGACCAAAACTGCCAATAACTTCAAAATACCATAACTCCTTCATCGTAGGTCGGTTTCCAACGGACCTTATATCCACAATAAGGTGGCGAGAAGCCCTATGCTCCTAACAACACACCCAAGCCTTAAAACCCCTAAACAAAACCCTAAATCCACAAAAGACTAAGATATTAAATTACGATTATACCTTTGGCTTCCGAAGACACAATCGAATACTTGTATCACTTATACCATGACAACTACACCTGAAATGGGCTAAATCCTTCCTTCCCCAAAGCCCTAAGCCTCATGACAACTAATGACTGGGCCGCAACCTCAAGCAACGAAGCAAATCTGAAACCGAGTGCTACAACTCTCCCCCACTTAAACTAGATTTCGTCCTCGAAATCGCCCCTTACTAACACCCATATCATAACAAACAACCTGAGGAACGCAACCGAGGAATCAACCCATAAGAAAACCTTCCCGAGATAACCGAAATTCCACCCCGAAGAAAACAAACCTTAAGCTCCCGTGAAACCACTTCCGCCTATCCAAAATCTAAAATCTATAGTGGTTTGTCTCCCCGACATACCGCCCATGCTGAATTATTATCATGCCAAAACCTCATCGAATAACTGACCAACCATAGCACTTCCAACCCTAATTATCCTGATGCAACCTACGAAAACAAAGTCACTAACCATAACCAGCTGTAGAATACTTATACCTGATAGAAGGCTCAGATAATCCTTTGAGTAGAAGATTCATCCCTGCAACAGTTAGAATCATACGAGAGTTGCACAACAGGGTCAAATGAATTACTCTGAGATTATTTAACTTAACTGCAAGTGACTTAGCACTTCCGATTAACAAGCAACTCCACACACACGAATCCTCAAATCACTACTTGTGCCCGAAACATCATGCTGCCTCTAATCTGCTCTCCAAATGAACCGAGACCTCCCTGGTCCCAACTTATCTACCAATTATCTGGAATACTTGATTCCTGTCCGGTTGATGAGCCAAAGAACACCCTCACAGTCGCCCACGCAACTTCCGAAAGAAAACTTCAATAGGCAACAGCTACCCGAACCATCTCAACACCAAACCCGGTGCTAAGCTGAATGCTACAGGACCAACCGTCGTCTTACCTCATACCCGGTCTCCCACGACCTACTAATCCTCGATTCCAAACATGTTGTGGCCCTCTCACATCCTTGCGAACAGACCCGCCTTGGACTAAACCATCTGAAGAAATCCGCGAGCAATTCACAGATCTACCACAATCTCATCGCTGAACAGGGACCGATGAATGCTATGGGCCACACCGCAGTCTTACAACACTCCCATACTAACTGAACAATAGTAAATGATACAGGCCACCCCACATTCTTACAACACTTATACACTGTCACTACCGCCGGCTGATGCCTTACCGCTAATCTATCTATCCGAATATCATCCATATTTCAACACGCACTTAACCAAACTCCCCGACCAAGCTCGAATCATGACTAGAACCCCACCCTGGCTTCCCTTCCCGAAGCTTGCTAGCTGACACCAAGAAGATGTGAACCCAATGTTGGGAAGTTTCTTGAACTCCCAACTCAAGCAATCCTCAAACCAGACAGCCACTTGGGCCGCCCTCCTCCCTGACGGGGATGCGAAACTCACCCTAGTTCAACACCTGCTTCTGATCCTGAATACTTGGGCGATTCCCCCCCACTTTCGTTCGACTAAGTTCTCACAGCTCACGGGAATTGATGGATTCCTAATCCTTCTTACCCTCTAATAATCAAACTGCTGACAACCTGCGCTTACCAGGACTAGTGCTTCATCACTAGCCAAACCCCAAAAATCGCACAATCTCTAAAGACCAGATGAATTCTTCCTGAATCCTAGCGAACTAATAACCCTAGATGCCTTTAAATGATACCATGCTCGAATCTTGAATTTCAACTAACCAACGTTCCGACCAAAACCTCAACAATAGACTGCTTCCCTTAGCGCTTCTAAAAGCCAACCCAAGCACAATGGCTGAAATTACCGACTCCTGATGACACTGGAAAACCAACCCACTGAATCCTGGCCGCAGACCTTCTACATAATGCCCCTACACCGATCTTAACCCCAACCCAAGATAACATTTAACACTCCAAACCCGCCAAAAAGGGAAACAACCTTTCGCTAACCACTAACAACTCACGGCATGCAAATGGCATATGACATAACTTTGAAGATATAACCCAAATATAAGAAGAGAAAACAAACCCAGAGGATATGCTTACCCAACCGATGCAAAACAACGAAATACATATAGAACTGAAAAGAAGCAAAAGATACATACCCGCAATCATTGCCTGCTAGAGTCCTGATCTCCTCTGACTTACACTGGTAAGTCCTTAATCCTTTCCGCTCGGACTCCTGCTCTACCCTCTCATCCATCGGTGATCCTCAAAGTAGCCAGAGCAGGCGCACTCACTGATCCTCCCCTCAACATCAGACAGCCGGCCTTCTTGTGGACCACCTGATTGCATATAAAACATAACGGGCTTGCCCCCTAAGGACAATCCCTGTTGACATGACCAACCCTGCCACACTTGTAGCAGCCCAAACCCCTGGAACGTCAAACTATCGTGTGGTTTCTCGCACGTACTGCACAGACCCAAGAACTGATGGCCTCTTAAACGCTTATCAGAAGTTATGGGTCTCTTCCTGGGACCCTCCACTATATGCACCTGATCTAACCCTCTCTTCCCGAGGTGCTCCAAATCAATCTCCCGCTCTTGGGCCCTAAAAACCATATCATTCATGGTCTCGCACCCTGAAATACTCACAAACTTCCTGATGTCATCCTGCAACATATCATGATCCCTCACCTTCTTCATTTCCTCATCTGCGACATACTGCGTTACCAATAAGGCCCTCTCCCTGAACTTGGCAGTGATCTCTGCCACAGTCTCAGTAGTCTGGCGGAGATCCAAGAACTATCGCGCCAACTGTTGTACCTCATTTGTTGGTGCAAACTCAGCTCAGAACCTGGTCGAAAAGTCATATCGTGACATAGCATCAACCGCATCAGCACCCAACTCACTACCAACCTCCTCCCACTAATCTCGTGCCCTGACCTTCAATAGGTTGGAAGCATATCTGACCTTCACCCCCTCGGGGCAGAAACTCACCCTGAACGCGTTAGCTATATCCGCTAACCACCTCCTACTGACAATGGGGTCCCTCTCCCCATGGAACGCAGGAGCTCCAGAAGCACGAAACTCCCGGAAAGAAAGAGTGCGAGCTCCAATGATAGTCATAACCTCCCGCAACTGCTCGCTAATTGGCTCAGCACCTGCACCTGATCCGGAACCCGAACCAGAACCAGAACCACCTCCATGAGTGATCATCTCCAAACCGAAATACGACAAGCCAACAATCAAAACATGCCCCAAGAATCCTCCCCTATAAGCTTCTTAGATTCTCCGAGACTCTCATCGATTCGAGTATGGATCTTGTGCTTTTCGTACTACGGGCCCAATACTACCTTCCACACCTATCCATACTTTCCTCAGCAATCCTCCTGAATCCTCTAAGTGACTTCCTTAAACCAATACACCCAAAACTCACTAAACCGCACTTCTAAACCCACTGAAGCATATCCTAGGCTCTCCTACGTTCCCGACCTCACCCATCCCTCAGCTGTTGAAGGATTCCCATTAATGTCAACTAGCAACCTCATGAATATAGTCTCATGCAACAAAGATCAAATAATCCTTTGAATAAAAGAATCAATCCTAGAACGGTTGGACTCAAACAAGAGTTGCGCAATAGGGCCAAGTCCATCACTCTGAGATTATCCAGCCTGTGTCACATTTTACTTAGCACACTCCCTTAGTAGCTAACTCACATTGCTAAGAGTCCCACAAAGCACAAAGCAAGCAGCATTCGTACAATGGAAAACTAACCAACATACTCTAATCAAGCCATTCTATCCTCTAATCAGGAATCTAAAGTAGCATGAAATTATAAAGCTCATACAATCAGGCATAAAAAGGCATCTCTCCTATCACATAATACTGAGCAGATCCTTAGCCCTAATCTAGCATGCAATTCTCATAATCATAGCATATATCATAATAAACATGTATTAGTATTCTGGGAACCACTTAGTTGAGCTCAGCCGATTGCACACATCACACCCCTTTCTTGATTAAAAAAATTCCTTTTAATTAAATATTAATTTATAAAAAAATTCCACCAACCCTCAGTTTAAGTTCAGGCACACCCGAGAGTATGCCCGAATCCCTCAAACTAAGGCTCTGATACCAACTTGTAACATCCCAAAAATCAAGGATAAAAATTTCATTTTCATTATAATCCAAAAAAAAGATGTAACTTGATCCAAACATTTAAAAACATTTCTAATTAAACTAATTATCAGAGTTGAATCCCAAAATCACATATTGCAAAAAACACGGGTGTACGCGCTGCGATCAAGCTGGGCCCTTCACTTCCGAACTGGAAGTACCTGAAACCAAAACCACAAACTGTAAGCACGAAGTTTAGTGAGTTCCCCAAATACCACATATAATGCAAACATACTGTCAGGCATATCTGGGTGCCCGTCCTATCCTTCAGTCTGATTCCAACCGATTACGAGGTCTATCCCACCTATACCACTACTATATAAGGTCATGCATATCTCACATAAACATCAAACAATACATACCATCTTAATAATTATCACAAAGACAATCATTAAGCTATATCAATACTAGTGGGTCGGCCTTGGTACCTTCGAACCACAGATTCTACGAAGGGAGACTCACCTCAAATGCAGAAGCTCACTGAAAGAAATCCTTAGATACTGCCCTAACGACTTCCCAAGTTATCGATACCAAAATATCACCCAATTAGCAATTGAGTTCTAAACCATGATCCATAATCCAAACTTGGGATAAAGTGACCATTTTTCTCCTAGTCCAACAAGACTCACAACCAAGGCCCAAGCCCCAAAACAAATCTAGCCCAAAACCGCAAGATCCATAAAAGCCCACTAATGGCCCAATTTTCCAAATTGGGCCCAACCCCATATGGGCCTTACCCAAAAGCCCAACGATTCCTTCTACAATAATTATTCTCCGATGGCCCAAAGGTCCAAGCCCAGTGGGCCCACTAAAGTCCAAAACCATTGGGCCCACCAAGGCTGAATACAAAATCTTGGCCCAACTAGACATGACCAAAAGTCCCAAAACTCTGAAATTCTTCTGACCAAAAACCCAACCCAAAACTGAAGCCCAAACATGAAACAAGCCCAAAGGCCCATAGAACCACGAACGCGGTGCGTACGCTCATCCTACGTTGATCGTACTCGAGGAACCTGGATCGCGACCAAAGAGGAGGTACGTTGTCCATACCTCTAGTTACGCGGGGTGTGACTGCAGATCCTCCAAACTCAATTTATGACTAAACCGATTAAGCACTTTGCGTCTAAACTTCAGGGAACCTCCAACTAAAGCTCTTAATGCATAAAGTCGGCACCTTTATGCATTTGCATGACCCAAAGGGACCCAATAACCATATTAATCCACTAAAACCCAATCAAGAACATGCATGGACCTTATCTAAGCATCAAGCAAGCATTTTATAAACTTACGACCTCAGATCTGCTAAGAGTGGCAATTCAAAGCTTCTAGAGTGGTCTCCAACCACTAGATCTTGCTCATGAGGTCAAAATGGAACCAGAACCCACATAATCTTAGATCTCAACTTCTAATGATCAAGATAAGAACTTTTTACCTTCAATGAGCTGAAAATGTAGCAAAGAGTCCAGATCTACAAGCCTTTCCTTGAACCACCACCTTGAACCGAGCCACCACTTCTTGAAATACACTAGAATCCACCAAAAAATATACATACAAGGCTCACCACACTCTTATATGAAGTTAAAGCTTGAGATTTAGGGTTTAAGAAAATGGAGGATGAAAGGGAGGCTCACACCTGAAACTTAAGGTGCTTAAATAGTGAGCCAACCCTAAAAATTAGGGTTTTGGAACTCAGCACACTACGCTGGGCGTACAGCTCTAAGTCCTGTGTTTCACTTATCCATCATTACGTTGGGGTACCCAGCCAAACACACGCATGTATCCTTGCATGTAGGGGACTTCCTTGCCAATTAATTCCATCAGGGACCAAAACTGCCAATAACTTCAAAATACCATAACTCCTTCATCCTAGGTTCGTTTCCAATGGACCTTATATCCATGAAAAGGTGGCGAGAATCCCTACGCTCTTAACAACACACCCAAGCCTTAAAATCCCTGAACAAAACCCTAAATCTACAAAAGACTGAGATATTAAATTACGATTATACCCTTGGCTTCCGAAGACAGATTACAATACTTGGATCACTTATACCATGAAAACTATAATTGAAATGGGCTAAATCCTTCCTTCCCCGAAGCCCTAAGCCTCATGAAAACTAATGACTGGGCTGCAGCCTCAAGCAACGAAGCAAATCTGAAACCGAGTGCTACAAGATAAGATCAGTCTTTGGTAGTCATTTTCTTCTACGGTATCACCAACAATCCAGGTTTGCAATTCCTTAGCTAAAGATGGTCACTTTTTATTTCAACAATTTCCTCCAAAGTGACCTCTTAGTTGTTTTCTTCACTTGTTCAATTTGCGGAACCGGATGATAATCCACCATAATTTTCTAACTTCGAACAACCACTGGATTCTTCTTGAGATTTCAAACTTGACTTCATTAGTAGTGTGCTTCGATTTTTGCACTGAAGCTAGAGTGATGTCTAGTTGTTTCTTGGTCAGTCGATGGATTGCGGTTACCAGAATGAAGTATTTGGGACCACCTTGAGCTCTTTTGTATACGACCCCTAGCTCAGGAAAGTTTGTTGCTCAAAGTGACATTTCTTGGATTCCTTCAGTGTAGGTTGGCACAGGATCGAAGTCAGGAAAATCGAACTTCTTGGCAAGGACTGGATGAATTTCTGCATAAATCCTTCCAAAGTTGCATATCAATGCCTTGAGGAATTCACAAGCTCTTTCATAAGCAACTTTCATCTTTGGATGTTTTTCAGCTTTGAACTGAAACCCCCGAGCTATCAAGAATGTTTCTTTTGGGTTCATGTTCACAAAGTCTGCTTGGGTTCGAATGTATTCATCTCCTCTTCTGGTCAGGGTGTATTGATAGAATTCAGCCTTCATGAATTTTCTCACTTTGTAGTTCTTTACCCCGTCTGGTCTATCATTAGAAGAGATTTAGGAGATAAAATTCAGCCTTCATGGTCTATCAAATGATTGGAAGACTGGAAAAAACTTGGAGTTTAGGGAGATGGGTATGTCCCAGTAACCATCTAATGGTGGTTCAGCGTAGGTGAGGATTGGATGATAATCATCATCAAGTAGTATGCGGGTAGTATTTACCCAATAATTGTTGTTGTACTTGTTCTGCCTTTCGTGCTTGCACTGCCCTTTTGAATGCTTCAAATTTTCTCATTCCAGACTCTGAAGTTGGAAGGTAGTGAGTCCAAGAGTCATCTGATGCGTAGTCGTTAAATCCTTGATTCGGCGAGGTGTCCCTCGGTTTCATGGTTCCTTACACATTTGTGCTCCCCATGCCTAAACCACTTGTAAGTAATGATGGCGGTATAGGATTTCTAGATCTTCCTCGGTCTCCTTGATCTAGAATCAAGTTTGGCCTCGGCTCTGTCTGGCAAGGGCTGAGAAAGAAGTGCCCTGCTGTGAAACTTGTGTATCAAGTGTACGTGTGACTCGAAGCAAAATGGAGTTCAACTCATCGGGTTCAAATACTTGCAACATGGATTCCCTAGAGACCTCAGGGCGACTCATAACAATTGGATCCACTTGGATTCTAATTGGGGGTATGTCTCCATCATGTGATGAAACAGATACACTTGATGTATCTGAGTGGTGATTTTGGGTTTTTGAGGGTGAGTATGTGGTGACTCGAACAACTACAGGAGTCTTTTGAGAGACTCTGTTATGGTCCATGGTATGCATTTAACTATGACTAGGGTTTAACTTCAGTTTCTTTCTCCTAAACACGTCTTGGGATTCTGAAATCTCATCTTGGTGTTCATCAAGAACATTGACATGTATGTCATGAATCGGAGCTATAGGGGTAAGCTCTGCGGTTTGAGCTTTTCTTTTCTTTGAGGGAGCAACTCCCTTTTTCACAATGTTCTTGGGAGTTTTCCTTTTGACAAAAAGATATTTGACTCTTTTGGGTTTTGGTTGAGGATCTTGGTCTGTGGTAGTCTGCGGGTCGTGTGTTGCGGTGGGGTGACTGGGTCTTGACGGGGAAGAGTGATATGGGTCAATATCACTCGTAGCCATGATATGGTCAGCCACCTTTATGCTAGTGAGTCCAATGGACTCTAAGATGTACATGGACAGTCTACGAATGGGACCAAAAATAGTTTGATCCTTGGAAGCAGTATACCTTTTGAGATCGCGGGCTGAGAAAATAGTTGTGTCATTGCCCATGATGAGTTGATCATCCTTGTGTAGATCGTGTATGCACAATGACCAGAACCTTGCAAATGTAAGGTCTGTCATACTTTCTTTCGGTGCTTCCTTGGAGATGTACTGGAAGAAATCATCCTAGATGATTTTACCAAAATTGACTGCATTTCCAGTGAAGATGCTTTATATGATTTCTAGCAGCATGATCCCCATGTTGTTTGTCCCTCCTGTTCTGCCTGAGAGACATCTGATCACGAAATGGCAAATTAATTTCCATACAGCTGGTAGTTTTTTATTCTTGAATTCGCCTACACATTTTAATTTCGCCAGATACCCCCATTTGATAGAGGGCAGAAAACACATCGGTTGTGCTTGGAGAGTAAATTTTCGTTGAAGGCAACATTCTGAGATTAATTGCAGAAAGGAACTTTTCCTTGGTGAAAAAACACCAAAGAAGCATCAATCAGATTCAGATGAACCTCTTGAAGGTTGTTGCTAGGTCGGAAAGATGAGAAGGCACATTTGAAAAGAACCGTCATTGGACCTGCTTCAGTAAAAGAGTCGAATGCACCAAGCAAGGGGTGATTGGGAAGAAACTTGATCATCAGCTTAATGGCTTCATTGTAGGAAGGATGATCTTGAAAGATTCCTCTGAAGTTACTGGAAGCAATCGAAGGAGAGAGGTCCTTGATTGTGGATTCAGACCTTGTTGGACGAACTGAGTCGGAAGCTTTTGATTGCTTCTTTGAGATTCCAGACTTCACCATTTTTGCAGAAAAAGAGTTTGAAGAACTTGCAGAAAGCTTTTGAGCAAGAAGGTGAAGAAGATGAGAGTTTGTCGTAAAGAGTTCAGATAGCGTAAAAGCTATCTTGGGAAGATATGGGGTGTGTCTGATTTGAGTCTCAAGAAGAAGACCCAAATGAAGCGAGTAAAATCATCAACAATAAACAGAATATATTTCTTGTGGTGAAGACTGGCTACGGTATATGGACCGCAGAGATCAATGTGAAGTACCTCTAATGGTTCAACGATTGAAGAATCAACTATCAGAGGATGGCTACCCTTGGTTTGTTTTCCACATTCATAGGCTGGATATAACTTATCATTGTTGTACTTCAGGATTGGTGGTCCACGGACTAATTCATCGGTGACCAGGTTGTTGACGTATCTGAAGTTAAGGTGAGCTAGTTTCCGGTGCAATAGCCAACTTACTTCAGACACTGCTTTGGCCAGAAAACACAACTGCGGTTTGCCAATGATCAAAGAGACGTCCAATGGGTACATTGTCCCTTCAGTTTTGTACTTGATCAAGCAAGTGTTTCTATCATTCGTCAAGATGTAGCAGTATTCATTATCAAATTCAACACGTTGACTAGCCTTACACAATTGACCAACACTTATCAAATTGTGTTTGAGACCCTCTACGTAAGCAACTCGTTGAATGGAGAAGCTTCTCGTAGTCAATACTGCATAACCCCTTATGATTCCATTTGCATTGTTTCCAAAAGTGACGTGTCCACCATTATAGATTGGCCTGAAACCGCAGAGGTATTCCAACCTTCCGGTCATGTGCAAGTAGTAGGAACTATTGATTAACCATTCTTTTTCTTGTTCCTCCTTGCACATTGCCTACAAAATCAGAGGGTTAGTTTGGGCACCCAAACAAGTTTGGAGCCCTGAGTAACGTGGGACGCTTTCTTAACCAATGCATGCTCGTGAGACTTGTGGACAGGTTTCTTTTCTAATTTTAGTCCAAGTCTAGGATGTTTTACATCTTTTGAGAAATTACGTGGACGGATCAGACTTGAGTCTTTGAGTGGGTAGAACCAAAGGCAAGATTTTTCTCGTTTATCCAGAAACCATATTTGGTTAATGGTCTGAAGGAAGTGGCTTTTTCCTTGCGACCGTTCCTTGCAGTGTGTTTTATGAGAGTGTCCTTGGGACTTGAAGCAGGCTTGTCATGTGGTCTAGTCTTAGGTTTTGACTTTGTGACTGACTAAGGTGATTTTGAAAGCCTTGGTGTTGGCAAAATACCCTTCCATTTTGGATTAGTTAAGGAATCTTGTGAAAGTGACATGACTTGTTTTTGACATTTTGAAAAATTATTTTGAAAATATGTTGTCACAATAATTTCCTTTTTGTTTGATCCCTCGTCTGCAGTGTGTTTTTGAAAGGTTTTTGCAGTGAGAATCTTGACTTGATTTTTGAAAGTTTTACTCTTGAAATCAGCTTCCCGTTTTTCACATCGGGATCTAATCTCCTTTTGTAAAGCCAGTTTTGCTTGTTTTCTTAGTGAGACCACATCAGAAACATTTTGTTGCAGTTTTTGAAATTCTGTGATTAAGATGAAAATCGAGGACTTGATTCATCAGAACTAGAAAGTTCATGACTTTGTGAACATTAGCCGAATTCAAAATTATTAATTGGCAATTCGTGCAATATGGGTTGAAGAGTGGTTGTGCATTGGACTGGGGTCTGCGGTAGAGAGATTGAACTACCACAGAGTAAGTCAAAGGTGACTTTTGATTGGGATATGTTTTGGAGGATAAGGATGGACTATTTTCAACTAAATCAGTTCCTTCCAAAATAATTTCTTCACCCACATCTGAACTTGATTGAGAGCCAGGACTAATTATGCCAGTAGTGGGTATGAACTCGTTTGAAATACCCGAGGATTCAGGAAGAATTTCCTCAATGACACAATTGTTGCTAAGATCACGAAGTCTACCGAAGTGACATTGAATATCTTCGAGATACGTTTTGTCATTGACTGGATAATGAAAAGTTCTATCTGGTGGGACATAGGGACATTCAGTTTTGAACCGGGGAGAGATGGTCTCATCGGTTGAGTACCCATTAGACCATCCCCAGTTATAAGTGTTGTCTACGATCCCATTGTTAACTAGATTCTCAATAGCTTCACTTTCATTAAACGGTTTTTCAATTAAAAGATTTTAACGTACAATATCTTTTCGGGAAAGATCTCGTTGATTTAAAGCAATATCTAACTGAGTTTCACTTAACATCCAAGCATCTTTTTCTAACAACAAGTCTTTCTCTAGCATAATGACCTTAAGGTTTTTGTCTTCTAGTCTTCCTCTCACATGGTACATCTCTTGGGAAGCTATGTTCTTTTCATCTAAGGCTTTGTTGTAGTCTGAAAGGACGTCATCACAAGTGTCATTAAGTCTTTCTAAGTAAGGTCCACAATCATGCATGTTGTAATTATTAGACTAAATCATAATTTTTACTTGTTCAACGATGCTGAGAGTTCCATCTTTTGCCATGTAGCAGTAGTTCTTTTGAAGGTTTGATGATCCGTTTTCTTCACTAGTTGCCACCATGCAAATTTTTCCTTTCTTTTTGTTGTTGTCCATTTCTTCATCTTCATCACCTAAAGACCAAACTTGATGATCCCTTCTGAATTGAGCCACATAAGCTCTTGCTTTTTCTCTTTCCTCAATCTCTTGAGCCATTCTAAGATAAAATGCCTTGTCTTTCACCACATTTGCTTTGTAGTCTTTGGCAAAGTGGTTTTCCTTGTGACACTTATGGCAAATAATGACACTATCTTTGTCTTCAGTAGTGGTACCGGAGTCTGAAGGTTTGTTGTTCTGTGGTGGCTCCTTTGAAGAAGTGTTATGCGAATGTGAAGGATGATGAGTAGATGAGGTTGTTCTGCGGTATGTGAAATGAGTTGCGTGTTGGTTTTAATAAAAAAAAGGTTGAGTGTGCAGAGAATTAAGGGACAAAAGGTGATGGGATTGGTCAAGTCACATTGTTTTTGTCTTAGAGGGAAAATAAGTGTGGAGGACCCTTTCCAAAAAGAGTAACAAGGACAAATGTCTTTTTGCAAACCAATTAACACGTTCAAAATCTTCTACACTAAAGATTCACAGCAACAATTTAAAGATGAAAGGCATGAACATCATACCTTTTTTATGATGAACTTAAGAAGTTGCTGGGAAAAAATCTTCACAGAAAATTCTCCACTTTCATCAATAATAAGCCCAAAATTTTGTGTCTCATTTCCAAGGCATAAATAAAATGCCTGGAGCAAAATCTTCAACAATTTTTAGACCACAAAAATTTTCTTCTCCCATTTTCTTCTTCTTCAACAACATCATCAGAACACTTTGTAAACTTGGATTTTTCAGCAGAAAAATAAACAAACAATTGCAACTTTTTATTCTTTTAAGCTTGAATCAACACTCAAAAATAGCAAGAATCATCATAAAATTTTCCAGTTTGAACCCGAAAATTCTTGAAAAAATCGAACAATCTTCAAGATAATCACCGATCAGGAGTCGTTCCCTTGAACTAGTCGCTTAAACCTTCAAGGTACGACTGTGATACCAATTGTTGAGAGAAAAACTTGAACAAACGTTAGTACAAGACAATGTTACGGAAAAATAAATTAATCTCAAAGGATCTTGTTAGCTCAACAATAATAAATTAGAAGTGTTAGATTTTGGAAATATAAAGGAAATAAATAGCAACAAGTTATATCAAGTAAACCCCAAGTTGATTCATAACAAGGATTGCATGCAAACACAAGTTAGTAAATGTGATCAACTTAAAGTGAAGAGGAACTCGGGATATCAGTTAAGATAGATAGAGATGAACGATCTTTGTATTGCGATAATAGTTCTGGAAATGGGTAATTGTTAAATGAAGAGGGAGTCTCTATTTACAGAGTCTCGAAAAGTTACATTGGAAATAAACAAATACTAAACTACTGACTTTAGTGACCATGCAAGGTTCACTGGACAAAACAAAGTAAACACGCTAAGTCAATAAAGTAACATGGAAGTCTTCATGCAATCGTTAAACTCTGCGGTAGTACTCCACTGGTTCACCACAGGTAAGATCAATATTCGGTAGTCATTTTCTTCTACGGTATCACCAGCAATCAAGGTCTACGGTTCCTTAGCTAAAGAGTGTCACTTTATATATATATATATATATATATATATATATATATATATATATATATATATATATATATATATATATATATATATATATATATATATATATATATATATATATATGCTTGTAAAGTAAATATACATTTTTTAGAATCATTAATAAATATTTTATACTTTGTAGAAATATAAATATATATTTTTTTCGTTTTCAGAAGTATGTATATGATTTTAGAAGCATGAATGTGTATTTTTAGGTTTTTCAAAAATATAATTATAATTTTTAGAAATATACATACGTATTTTTACTATAATTATATTTTTTTAGAAATATATATAAATATTTTTACTTTTTTTGAACATATAAATACATTTTATTTGATATCTTTTTAAATACGTAAAAATACATATTTATTCTACTAAGTAACATATTACTATTACAAAAAAATATATTTATACTTATAAAAACATAAAGATATGTGTTTATATTTTTAAAAATGTCACTATACTATTAAATACAAAACCTATGTTTTACGTTTTAACCCATATAAATAGGCAAAAAAAATTATATATAAAAAAATAACATTTAAAATAATATAAATAAGATGCTTAATTAAACATTTTTTGTATATTAATATTTTTTTGCATAAAGACATACAATATGAAAAAAAAATGCTTAGTATGAAAAATGTAAAAAAAATTATAAACTAAAAAGCTTTTTTACGAATTTAATATAAAGGTAATCTGAATACATGTAACTGAATATAACAATGATTTTCATTTTTTCTTGTTTTTTTCTTATTTTTTATTTTTTATTTTTTATTATTTTTTTTTCTAAATTTTCAGTTTTAACACACAAAAAAATGGTGTTTGCACAAAACCGTATTAAAAAAAAAAATAAAAAAAATTGATGTCAATATCCCCATTAAAAATATATACTTCCCATTAAACTCCCATATTTTGCCAATCAAGTTATTAAAGGTATAGAGTCGCCTATTGAATAATCACTCGTAAATTTTTTTATTTTCATAATAGAGCTTTGGTATTGGTTTTGGGAAGAAAGCATACTTCCACAGGAAGACGGAGGTTAATCTAAACAAACTCAAGGAGGACATAAAACTTTGGTTGTTCTCGTTAAGGCGGGGTCCGATTTGTATAAAACTGAATTATATAATTGGATAATTTTGATTTGACTAATTGGTTTGTCTATTCGTATTTTTGGATTGGATTTCATCAAACCGAATCATTATTTTGGATTTGGATTTAGATTTGTTTTGGTTTATAAAATAAGAATCGAATATTAAAAAAACGAATAGCAATTTATTATTTATATATTTTTAATATATCTACAATTATTTATTAATTTTATAAATTATTTTTTCCAAAAAAGTTCAAAAGTTTTCACCTAATAAAAAAATTAATATACATTTTCTCTCAAAAATATTTTATCTATTAAATATTAAATTATAATATACTTTCTTAGTAGTTGTTTATAAATTTTAAATTACAACTAAATAATTTGTTTTTGCTTCTTGTGTAAAAATTGGATAATGTTATAATTATATATCGTTTTAAAATGTTATGCATTTTCAAAATCGAATTATAATTAGATTGGATCGGATCGAGTTTAAATTTAGTTTGGACAATTCAGATCCATATTTTGAAAAACGAAATCAATTTGAATTTACTTAATTGGATCGGATCAAACCGATCCATCCAAATGAACATCCCTAGTTCTCGTTATTTAAATAGAGAGGAAAATGGTTTTAAAAAAAATGAACTTTCATGCCATAACAAATATATATGTTTATTTTCAAACTAAAACAATATAATACCCAAAATGATACTTATTTATGAAAAAAGGTTTATGTTTTCCTAAAAAAGTATTAAATTTATAAAAATTGATAATAATTTGACCTAAGAATAGTAAATAATATAATTAATTAGTTGGGACCATTAACAGCCTTTTTAAAGGCAAAACCACAAGGGTTATGAAAGTGAGAGTATTGATAACAACAAAAAGGAGAAACGTTGGTTCCAAGGATCTGGTCATCATACCATCCACACTAGGAGTTTTAATTCAATAATTTAAAAATTATATATATATATATATATATATATATATATATATATATATATATATATATATATATATATAGAGGTTTAGGTATTCAAAATAATTATTGTGTTATTATATGTATAAATGTGGGCCAATCAAAATTTAAAATAAAAATAAATAATTAAATAAATAAATAAGGGTAAATAGGTAATTTGATAATT
This sequence comes from Lactuca virosa, assembly GCF_052849685.1. Lineage (NCBI taxonomy): Eukaryota > Viridiplantae > Streptophyta > Magnoliopsida > Asterales > Asteraceae > Lactuca > Lactuca virosa. Next base: position 384,448,258 of record NC_136428.1, read on the forward strand.
AGTTTCCACAAATAATATCCTATAATTATGGTAACCATTGACTTCATCTACCTAGGTTTTCTCCATCCATCGTCGGCTTTTTAAAACCACCACCTATTCGATCCTAACACCATTACTGTCGAGGTTGAAGGGCACATCTGACAGCCCCCAGCCATCGGAGCATCACTATCAACCGACGATGCTCTACCACCGCCACAACCTATCTCAGACATCAATTTCTCTATTGCCGATACACCAGAGGATCTTGATCCAGAGAAAGAGAGAAGGCGTTCGTTGAACACATGAGTAATTAGGAGCAGATGAGGAAAAAGGTCGGGATACGCTTGAAAATCCCCTTCTGTTCAACAATTCTACACAGTGAGGAGTCTGCCAGCAATGGCAGCAATCGGTGGAGGAAGCGTTTCCTCAAATTCAAAATCATCATCATCTGCTTCCACTCATCGGCGACGGTGGTCCTGGCTTCAGCGTCACTCCGCTCCCGCCTTCCCTGTCCGTTTTCTATGCCGATTCTTCTATCACTCAAAATTCAGGTATATGCTTGTATCTGTGTGCGTGAATTGATTATTCCAATCGATTCAATGTAAATGAGACTTTTTTTAACATAAATTGTACCGGTCTTGATTTCAAGGGTTTTATTTGTGTAGAGGTTTAGGGGAGGGTTTAAGCCAGTGGCGATCTGTAAGTGTAACTGTAGTTGCAAATAGGTATAGTGTAAAAGAGGTTGTGTCAATGACCTTCTTCTTATATGTAAAGTACAAAGTGAAGGTAGTTTGTCACTATTTTCACATCAAATTTACTTCTTCTTATATGATAAAAATCAATTTGTTTATGTAGATGATTCAATGGATGATATTGGTGCGATTCCAATTCTTTTGGAATGGAATCACGAATTCCAATTCTGTTGGAATGGAATCATGAATTCTAATTCTATTGGAATAGAGTATGGATATTTTCTCACTGATTTATGCATGTTCTACAATTATTGGTTATTGGTTTTGGTGCAATTCACAAGTCCACATATTTTTCCAAAGGAATTTAGTTTTTTATTTTTCATTTGCTAATGCATTATTGGAATCTAAACTACAATTTGGTTTTGTTTTTACAGAAGTTGATGCTTGAAGAACGGACCACAAAATTGAAAGTGATTCTAAGCAACATTATTCTTTTAGAACGTATAAGTGTCGTTGTTAGATTTTGATGTTTTCTTTCCCGTTTTGAAAGTTTTTTTAGTTTTATTCTTTAACATTATTCTTTTAGAATGTAATTCTTAACAATTGTTACATGTATTCTATAAGAAATAATTATTATTTTTTTATTTTTCAATTGATTGTTCAAGAATTTGTTATTTTATAAGAAGTTTTTAAAGTCATGATCAAGAAATAGGTTCAAGAATATTTTTATTATTTATGGTTCAAGAATATTTTTATTTTCGAATATACCCATAAACATATTCTGTCAGAATGTCCGAATTAAAAAAATTATAATTCGTAAAATTGGATTTTTAAAATTAATAGAATCTATGATTCCTTAAAATATGCAATTTTCCATTATTAAATATATATTAATTGACTAAAATACCCTTGTAATTAAATTATATGATATTTTTCAATTATATTTAATTCAATAATATGTATTAATCACTTTCTTAAAATAAGTAAAAAATTGATTGACCTACATTTATGCATACAATAACACAATAATTACTTTGAATAAAATAACTTAAGTCTATATATATATATATATATATATATATATATATATATATATATATATATATATATATATATATATATATAGGGTTGAGATCGGTTGAGAACTCAAAGTTTCCCGAGAACCCAAGAACTAAAAGTGGAGCGTTGGATCAAAGTTAATTCGTTAAGAACATGATCGTCATCTTACCAATCTCATTTAATGTTTTAATTTTTTTGTGTTATTTAATATATTCATATAAATGTCTAAAAATTAACAAAATAACTAAAAATTTCGGATTTATTTTTTTTAAAAAATTAATTTTCGATTTTTTTAAAAAATGGAGATTTTTTTAAAAAAAATGGAGATTTTTTAATTTTTTTCAAAAAATATGAATTTTTCAAAAAAAAATTAAAAAAAATATTTTTTTAAAAACTGCATCTTTTTTCAAAAAAAACTGCATTTTTTTTCAAAAAAAAAAAACAAAATTTTTTTAAAAAAAACTGCATTTTTTCTAGAAAAAAATTGTATTTTTTTTTCAAAAAACTGCATTTTTTTCAGAAAAACTGCATTTTTTTCAAAAAAAAAAATGCGATTTTTATAAAAAAGTGCAATTTTTTTTTCAAAACTGCATTTTTTTAACAAAAAAATCAACGTTTTAGGTGCATATATGCATATTTCTTATACTATAATATTCGTAAGTAAATTATAAAAAATCTCATTTTTATTAATCAATCTATAAACATAATACAAGTATTTTATTCGATACAAAATAAAATATAAAAAAACTACAAAGATTCACGGTGTTATCATTTCTTCATATCAAGATTTCCATATTTTCTTCAATTTATCACTTTTCACCTCTTCAATATTTTCAACAAATTCTTCAAAACCTACAAGAAAGTTTTAAAAAAATAATTGATTAATGCAAGGACACTCAGAAAAATGCACAAGTATATATCATGTAAGATTCACATGTGATTATATCATGTAAGATTCAAATGTGATTATATAATGTGATATTCACATGTGATTATATCTTTTAAGATTCAAATGTGAAATTCACAAGAAAATTAAAAAAAATAATTAACAAAGACCACTCACACAAAATGCATGTGTGCATATTGATGTAATTCATATGTGATTCACTAGTGATTTACATGTGAATCACATGTAATTCATATGTTATTCACTTGTGATTTACATGTGAATCACATGTAACTGATATGTAATTCACTTGTGATTTACATGTGAATTACATGTGATTAATATGTGAATTACATGTAATTTATATGTGAATCATATATGAATTACATGTGAATCACAAGTAATTCATATGTGAATTAGATATTATATACATGTAAATCACATGTAATTCATATGTGAATTAGATATTATATACATGTAAATCACATGTAATTCATATGTGATTCACTAGTGATTTACATGCGAATCACATGTAATTCATATGTGATTTACATGTGAATCATATGTGAATTACATGTAATTCATATGTGAATTACATGTAATTCATATGTGAATTACATGTAATTCATATGTGAATCACTTGTGATTTACATGTGAATCACACGTAATTAATATATGAATTACATGTGATTTACATATGAATCATGTGTGAATTACATGTGAATCACATGTAATTCTTATGTGATTTACATGTAATTCATAATTACATGTGAATCACATGTAATTCATATGTGATTTACTTGTGATTTACATGTAAACCACATGTAATTCACATGTGAATTACATGTGATTTACTTATAACCGTCACACCATTATTCAGACAAATACAAAAATTCAAGAAAATTCGAACATGAACCATTATCAATTATGATTGACCTGATAGAAGAGTTGTTGGATGACACTTTGAATCATATCGACATGGAGATCCTTGTTCTTCTTCCAAGTCTTGTTCTTCCATTTTTACTGTTGAGTTCTCATGCATATATCATTTTATATTGCATTGCTTCCCGTGAATGCAATCTGTAAAACATGCTTCCTTCCATGCATCTCCAAAGGCCTGTTATGTAACATACATGAAAATAAAAAGAATCCCCTTAATGACTCCATCAATACACTCAAGAAAGACTATATATATATATATATATATATATATATATATATATATATATATATATATTCACCTTTGTGTCATCAGAAACTCCATCTCCAACAGCACCAAAGCTATCAACATTCATAAGAACCCTGACACCACGTTCATCACCTGACAATGATGGCAAGTCAGAATCATCTTCTATTTTTAAACTTTTATCCTCAAGCATGTCCAAGGAGTCAGAAAAATTGCTTTCTGCATACTCACAAACCAACAATAGAGACAGAGAAAGAAAAGAAATAATTACAAGAGTGCTCATGATTTTGTTGTTGTTTGTTTAGATTAAATCATGTTTTGAGTCACCAAATAAGCCTCAAAACAATCTTTCAAAGTCCTTCTATGAGAATTGGTGGTGGAAGAAATCCAAGTTCCTATTTGTGCAACCTACTTTGTATTCCACCAAATATTTTATACATTGATGAGTGGGTTGTGAGTGGGATTGATATTTTTATTGTTTGACATGCCACGTCTGTTAAGAGGCTAATTTTTACCCTTATGGGTGTTCTTAGTGATGGCTTAATGTGTTAAGTGGTCAAAAAGCCTTTGAAATCCAAAGCTGAAAAATTCATGTAACGCCCCGATTCCCAGCTATTGTTTAAATAAGAATTTAATAGGTTTCAAGGCCTACTCGACGAGTTGGTTGCCCTACTCGTCGAGTAGCAACGGGTTTGGTACGCGTGTTTAGTGACCTACTCGCCGAGTCCATGAAGGGACTCGACGAGTAGGAGCTGGCAGAGGAAACCCTAAATCCCGGGGTTTTGTACCCTATTTAAGGAAGCATAAGCCTCTTTTGGCCTCTTTGCAGTTCTAGAGAGCTCTTGAGAAACCCTAATTTGTGTGGTGCTCTATTGTGTGTGTATTAAGCTTGGGAGGAAGATCTTTGGAGAAGAGGAACTTGGAAGGCAAGGGAATTGGAGCAAGGAAAGTGTGGGAATCAGAATCTACCTCAGTTAGCATCTTCCAGAGGTATCAAGTCGCCACCTTTACTTCTTTTCCCTTCTAGATCTCTTTTTGGTTGAGTTTGGGGCTTTTATGGATCTTTGAGTTGATAAGGTGGACTATGGGCTAGATCTGAAGTTGTAACTTCAGATCTGGACCCTTCTTAAGTCCTAGAGTCATAAAGTTTCTGGTTTGGGCGTGAATGAAACCTCTTTGAGTATGAAACCCCCATTGTAAGCTTGGATTTTGACATTAAGAATCTTGGTAGTTATGCATGCACGTAAAGTTTGCAACTTTACGTGAAAAGCATGCCTTAGAAGCTTGGATCTGTAGTTTGGAGCCGTTGCATGGCTCAATTGAGTCTGTATGGCAAAAAGGACTGAAGGGACTCGGCGAGTCGCATGGTCGACTCGGCGAGTCATATGAAGATAGGCATGAACTCGGCGAGTTGGAAGAACAACTCGGCGAGTCCAATGAAGATTGTCGTAGACTCGACGAGTGTATGAACAACTCGGCGAGTCGGATGAGGTTTCCCCAACTTATGTATGCGCGGGTAACTGTCGAGTTGCAAGAAGGAAGCTCGACGAGTGGCCTTAGGGTCTCGATCGTAAACCAAAGGAACTCGACGAGTCACTCGGGTGACTCAGCGAGTGGGTTAGTACTTCAAGGAACTCGGCGAGTAGCCGAGGGTACTCGGCGAGTCCAGGTCAACATGGACTGTTGACCTTGACTGATGACTTTGACTTTGACCAGGATTGATTAGTTGGCTTATGGGTATGATTATACTATGGTTATAGGTGGTGGAGTTTGTGGCAGTGATCCGAGGGTTGAAGTTTATCTACCGAGTCGACATCTGCAAGGTGAGTTATCCTCACTATATCGATAGGGTGTAAGGCACTAAGGCCGACGCTTTTAGTTGTTATCGTTATGGTATGCTACATGTGGATGTGATCTGTTAGATCGGAATCAGGATAGACTGTATGTTATGCTCTTATGATCTGTAGGGATTGATGTGTTAGTGATCTGCTAGGTCAGTGCTCTAGTTATAAGAGATTGCTATGTTTGATGCTCATTGAGATAGATATGTTTGATGGTTGTATATGCCAGTATATGTTAGTTATGCGCACATGGTTTCTTGCTTGTTGCTTGGGTTGAGGCGGTCCTGCTTTGTGCTAAAGGCCAACACACCCTATGAGCGGTCTGGGAATTCTGTAGGCCCATGTGGCGGTCCAGTCATGCCGAAGGCTCGGTATAGATTCAGTTGGACTGTAGGCCCTGTAGGGCGGTCCAGTCAGGCCGATGGCCCAGTATGCATGTTGATTGTTTGATTATTACGGATATGGTATTATCAGTGTGGTATTGGTATTTTGGGGGGTAGATCACTAAGCCCTCGGGCTTACAGTTTTCGGTTTATTGTTTTAGGTACTTCAGGAGTTTATGGCAAGGCGAAGGCGTGACCTTACCGCTCCTCATCCTTATGATTTGGCTTTTGGGACACTCTGATTGAATAATGAATTGAAAACATTTTTGTAAACAATACTATTGGGTTTTATTTATGCTTGAAAATTTTAAATTTGGCGTAAAATTTTTGGATATGACAAGTTGGTATCAGAGCCTTGGTTTGGGTGAATTGGGGGAAACACACGTGTGAACCCCGTCTCAAATCAAGGAAATTTTCGGAATAAATTCTAAAATGGTTTTCAAAATAAAGGATGGAGGATGCAGAGGGTACGATCAGCCGGAGCCTGTAAGTAAACCCCAAAATACCATACAGTTATTATGATATGTTAGAACAGCATGCTAGTGCTAGGCTAGGGATCTTCAGGAATCGCATGATAGACTTGCCTGATTATATCATGCCTACTAGCCTAGGGTTTCTTGTATATGGAATTGACATCATTACTGTAGTCGTTAGTATAGGCGTCACGGCTGCGCGTAATCAAGATCTTATAGCATGAGAATGTTTGATCCAGTCTACGGATAGGATCGGATATTCGAAAGTCTATTGGGTCCAGTGTTATGTGCGACTAGCCTGCACTAGCACTGCAGGGGTTGATGAAAGTTTCATGGATGTGTGGGTTGTGAGGAGCTGTGAGATCAGTTGTGGGATAGGCGATGTTTCCCTAGGAGTAAGGGTTGAGCGCATATTATGTTGATGATAGTGTTAGGGTGTTGTGGTGATACTTGAGACAAATATGGGTAGGTGTGGAAGGTAGTATGGGCCCGTACTACTGAAAGCACATGACCCATACGCGTAGCAAGGAAGTCACAACCCCTAGGGTTTGTAGGTTTTGGTCTCCCGATATTATGTTATTTATATGATGACTTGAATATGTATTTCAGTATGGTGGTGACGAGACGTGTTGCTACTGGATCCGGATCAGGATCAGGATCAGGATCAGGATCGGGAGACGGAGGGTCAGAGGTGCCGATAGCACCTGAGCCCATGGTACAGATAGGGACCGAGGAGTTGGATGCCAGGATCCGGGAGATTATGCACGACGAGATTGCTGCAGTGTTCCAAGCGCAGCTGCCAGAGATGTTTGGGTCGATTAAGACCGCGATGGTCGAGTACTTTGATGAGCGATATGCAGCTCTAGCAGAGACAGCTGCCGCTGCAGCCACTTCGGCTGTAACTGCGGCAGGGGTTGGAGGAGGAGCCAGCAGGGCTTTCTAGTACCGGGACTTCGATAATACGAAGCCCCCAACGTTTGATGGTATACAGGATGCGATCAGGGCTATGAGGTGGTTATCTGACGTGGAGGGATGTTTCTTCACGTGTTCATGTCCTGCTGACCAGAAGGTCAGGTGTGCCCTGAACCTGCTGAGGCTTGGGGCAAAGGACGGGTGGAGATTGACGACAGGGTCGTGCACGGATGATCAGCGAGCTGCTGTTACTTGGGAGCAGTTCCGGGATATGTTCCGCACCCACTACGTTCCACGTGTTGAGCGGGAGCGGCTTGCTCATGAGTTTTTGACATTGAGACAGGATGGGGAGTCAGTGATGGAGATCACTCGTATGTTCACGGAGAGGGCTATGTTCTGCTCGGAGTTTGCTTCAGAGCAGTCTCAAATGACTCGTTATCTGAGTATGCTCAAGACTGATATTTGACAGTTTGTTGCTACGCAACGTTGTGAGACTCTTTTGGATCTTCAGGAAGCCGCGAGGCGGCGCGAGTTGGAGATAGAGCTGCAGTTGAAGGAGCAGGGTCAGGTTCCGGCACAGTCTCAGCCGACACCTAAGCGGTCCAAGACCGCTGATACTCGGACCGGGGGTCAGCAGAGCCGCACTTGTGGAAAATGTGGCAGGGGTCATTCAGGGATTTGTCGAGCAGGAGGTGGTTGCCACAAATGTGGCAAGGAGGGGCACTATGCCAGGGATTGTCGCCAGTCCGCCCCTCCAGCAGATATGAGGATTTGTTATCATTGTCATCAGGTTGGTCACGTGAAGACCAACTGCCCGCAGCTCGCCGCCAAGCCGGCTCAGGGATCCGCACCGGCTACTTTGAGGATTGGGGATGGGAGGCCAGTCAAGGCGGAGCCTCCGAAGGCTCAGGGGCGCGCCTTCCAACTCACGGCTGAGGAGGCCAAGGCAGCACCATATGTGGTTGCTGGTATGTTTCTATTTTCTGTTTCAGTCATTTTATCTATGTTGTGCTTATCGTTGGTGCATGTGTTTAGGTACATTTTTAGTAAACTCTTTGCCTGCATTGGTTTTATTTGACTCGGGGGCGAGTCGGTCGTTTGTATCTCAGACTTTCAGTAGAGAGTTCAGTGTGTCGGTAGATGAGCTTGAGTGTCCGTTGCGAGTTTCGATCGCCAACGAGCACGGGATTTCTGCTTCTTCAGTTTACCGGGGATGCGAGTTGGAGATTTTCGGGGTATCATTCCCGATAGATTTGATTCCTATTCCCATGGGGGAAGTATGTGTGATCGTAGGGATGGATTGGCTCAGCCGGTTTGGCGCCATGATCGACTGTGAGGGACAGCGAGTAGTAGTTCGAACCCCAAGTGGGGGAGAACTGGTGGTATATGGTGAGGGCACCAGAGTAGGATCAGGGTTTTGTTCGGCCGCCAGGGCTCGACAGTATATTCAGCATGGATGTGCAAGTTATTTAGCGTGTGTGGTGGACACGCGGGTCAGGGATCGGACTTCAGTTTCAGAGGTCCCGGTGGTTAGAGAGTTTGCTGACGTGTTTCCAGAGGAGTTACCTGGAGTGCCTCCGGAGAGGCAGGTGGAGTTCAGGATTGATCTGGTTCCGGGGGTGGCCCCTATCGCTAAGGCATCGTACCGACTGGCACCGCCAGAGATGCAGGAGTTGTCATCTCAGTTGCAGGAGCTGCTGGGTAAGCAGTTTATTCGTCCGAGTAGTTCCCCATGGAGAGCATCGATCCTCTTCGTCAGGAAGAAGGACGGTTCGTACAGGATGTGCATCGACTACAGGGAGTTGAACAAGCTAACGGTGATGAACCGTTATCCACTCCCAAGGATAGATGATCTTTTCGATCAGCTGCAGGGTGCATCTTGGTTTTCCAAGATCGAATTGAGATCCGGGTATGACCAGGTCAGGATGAGGGAGGAAGAGGTGGAGAAGACCGCGTTTCGAACTCGTTATGGTCATTACGAGTTCGTGGTGATGCCGTTTGGGCTCACCATCGCACCGGCAGTATTCATGGATTTGATGAATTGGGTCTGCAGGCCGATGCTCGATCGCTCGGTCATTGTGTTCATAGATGATATCTTGGTGTATTCCAAGACCCGAGAGGAGCATGAGGAGCACCTCAGGGAGCTGCTGGAGGTTCTGCGACGAGAACGGCTGTATGCCAAGTTCTCGAAGTGTGAGTTTTGGTTACGATAGGTCCAGTTCCTCAGACATCTCGTTAACCAGGAGGGGATTTTGGTCGACCCGACCAAAGTCGAGGCGGTTATGCAGTGGGAGATTCCGAAATCTCCCTCCGACATCAGGAGTTTCTTGGGATTAGCAGGGTACTACCGAAGATTTATTCGAGATTTTTCCAAGGTTGCAGTACCCCTCACTCGTCTAACGAGGAAGGGGGTGGATTTCCGGTGGGGCCCTGAGCAGCAGAGGGAGTTTGAGACCCTCCGGCGATGTTTGTGTGAGGCGCCAGTGTAGACGCTCCCCGAGGGAGTCGAGGATTTCGTAGTATTTTGTGATGCGTCCATCACAGGTCTGGGGGCGGTCCTCATGCAGAGGGGACGGGTTATAGCCTATGCATCACGGCAGCTGAAGCCGCATGAGACGAAATACCCTACGCACGATCTTGAGTTGGGAGCGGTGGTTTTCGCTCTCAAGATTTGGAGGCATTATCTGTACGGGGTCCGATGTACTATATACACAGATTGCAAGAGTTTGAGGCACATCATGGATCAGCCGAACCTGAATATGAGGCAGCGCAGGTGGCTGGATGTAGTCAAGGACTATGATTGTGAGATCCTTTACCATCCTGGTAAAGCGAATGTTGTTGCGGACGCTTTGAGCCGCAAGTCAGCTGGGTCTTCTACCCTGGCAAGGTGTATGAGGAGAGCGGTGGATTCCCCGCTTGTGAGCTTGATTAGGAATGCTCAGGTCGAGGGCATGAGACCAGAGAACTGGAAGATGGAGCGGATTAAGGGCGAAAACGCCCGGTTTGTTCAGGATAGCCACAGATTATTGACCCGACACGGTCGGGTTTGGGTTCCGATGTCCGGAGGGATCCGGCAGACAGTGATGGAGGAGGCTCATAAGTCTCACTTTTCTATACACCCGGGGGCCACCAAGATGTACCGGGATTTAAGTTTGAGCTACTGGTGGTCGTGCATGAAGCGAGAAATCGCTTGGTACGTCGAGAGGTGCTTGACTTGTAGTATGGTCAAGGCCGAGCAGCAGAGGCCGCATGGTAAACTGCAGCCCCTGGAGATTCCCATGTGGAAATGGGAACAGATCACGATGGACTTTATTACCAAGTTGCCAAGAACGACGAAGGAGCTTGATGCTATATGGGTCATCGTGGATCGATTGACCAAGAGTGCCCATTTCTTGGCCATACGGGAGAGTTCGTCGGCCGAGAGATTGGCTGATATGTACGTCAGCGAGATTGTCTCTCGTCATGGGGTTCCAGTCTCCATTGTCTCTGATCGGGATGTCAGGTTTACTTCCCGTTTTTGGCAGAAGTTCCACGAGGAACTGGGTACGCGGCTGCACTTTAGTACAACTTTCCATCCGCAGACCGACGGTCAGAGCGAGCAGACCATTCAGACCCTCGAGGATATGTTGAGGGCGTGTGTTATTGATTTCGGTGTAAGCTGGGATTCTCACCTACCGCTGGCAGAGTTCGCCTACAACAACAACTATCATTCCAGTATTGGCGCCGTGCCTTTTGAGCTGTTGTATGGTCGGAGATGTAGAACCAAGGTCTGTTGGGGTGAAGTTGGACACAGAGTGATGTGTCGAACAGAGGTAGTCTTGCAGACTACCGAAAAGATCCAGCAGATCAGACAGCGGCTGCAGACCGCTCAGAGTCGGCAAAAGAGTTACGCTGATAGATGCCGATCGGATTTAGAGTTTCAGGTTGGTGACATGGTACTTTTGAAGGTCTCGCCCTGGAAGGGTGTGATCCGCTTCAGGAAGAGGGGAAAATTGGGTCCCCGTTATATTGGGCCATTCAGGATTATAGCCAGGGTTGGCAAGGTGGCTTATAGGCTTGAGCTACCAGAGGAGCTCAGCCGAATTTATAGCACGTTCCATGTTTCGCATTTGCGGAAGTGTATTATGGACCAGGAGGCAGTAGTATCGATGGTTGATATTCAGGTCGATGAGCGCCTGAATTACGTGGAGAGGCCTGTAGCCATCTTGGAAAGAAAGAAGAAGATTTTGCGGAATAAAGAGATACCTTTGGTAAAAGTGTTGTGGGAGCATCAGAGAGGATCCGAGTGGATGTGGGAGCCGGAGGCAGAAATGCGGGAGCATTACCCGTCATTGTTTATTCCAGCAGACTTCGAGGGCGAAGTCTAGTTCAAGTGGGGGAGAATTGTAACGCCCAGATTCCCAGGTATTGTTTAAATAAGAATTTAATTGGTTTCAAGGCCTACTCGACGAGTTGGTTGCCCTACTCGTCGAGTAGCAACAGATTTGGTACGCGTGTTTAGTGACCTACTCGCCGAGTCCATGAAGGGACTCGACGAGTAGGAGTTGGCAGAGGAAACCCTAAATCCTGGGGTTTTGCACCCTATTTAAGGAAACATAAGCCTCCTTTGGCCTCTTTGCAGTTCTAGAGAGCTCTTGAGAAACCCTAATTCGTGTGGTGCTATATTGTGTGTGTATTAAGCTTGGGAGGAAGATCTTTGGAGAAAAGGAACTTGGAAGGCAAGGGAATTGGAGCAAGGAAAGTGAGGGAATCAGAATCTACCTCAGTTAGCATCTTCTAGAGGTATCAAGTCGCCACCTTTACTTCTTTTCCCATCTAGATCTCTTTTTGGTTGAGTTTGGGGCTTTTATGGATCTTTGAGTTGATAAGGTGGACTATGGGCTAGATCTGAAGTTGTAACTTCATATCTGGACCCTTCTTAAGTCCTAGAGTCATAAAGTTTCTGGTTTGGGCGTGAATGAAACCTCTTTGAGTATGAAACCCCCATTGTAAGCTTGGATTTGACATTAAGGGCCTTGGTAGCTATGCATGCACGTAAAGTTTGCAACTTTACGTGAAAAGCATGCCTTAGAAGCTTGGATCTGTAGTTTGGAGCCGCTGCATGACTCAATTGAGTCTGTATGGCAAAAACGACTGAAGGGACTCGGTGAGTCGCATGGTCGACTCGGCGAGTCATATGAAGATAGGCATGAACTCGGCGAGTTGGAAGAACAACTCAACGAGTCCAATGAAGATTGGCGTAGACTCGACGAGTGTATGAACAACTCGGCGAGTCGGATCAGGTTGCCCCAACTTATGTATGCACGGGTAACTGTCGAGTTGCAAGAAGGAAGCTCGACGAGTGGCCTTAGGGTCTCGATCGTAAACCAAAGGAACTCGACGAGTCACTCGGGTGACTCGGCGAGTGGGTTAGTACTTCAAGGAACTCGGCGAGTAGCCGGGGGTACTCGGCGAGTCGAGGTCAACATGGACTGTTGACCTTGACTGATGACTTTGACTTTGACCATGATTGATTAGTTGGCTTATGGGTATGATTATACTATGGTTATAGGTGGTGGAGTTTGTGGCAGTGATCCGAGGGTTGAAGTTTATCTACCGAGTCGAAATCTGCAAGGTGAGTTATCCTCACTATATCGATAGGGTGTAAGGCACCAAGGCCGGCCCTTTTAGTTGTTATGGTTATGGTATGCTACATGTGGATGTGATCTGTTAGATCAGAATCAGGATAGACAGTATGTTATGCTCTTATGATCCATAGGGATTGATGTGTTAGTGACCTGCTAGGTCAGTGCTCTAGTTATAAGAGATTGCTATGTTTGATGCTCAGTGAGATAGATATGTTTGATGGTTGTATATGCCAGTATATGTTAGTTATGCGCACATGGTTACTTGCTTGTTGCTTGGGTTGAGGCGGTCCTGCTTTGTGCTGAAGGCCAACACACCCTATGAGCGGTCCGTGAAGACTGTAGGCCCACGTGGCGGTCCATTCATGCCGAAGGCTCGGTATAGATTCAGTTGGACTGTAGGCCCTATAGGGCGGTCCAGTCAGGCTGATGGCCCAGTATGCATGTTGATTGATTGATTATTACGGATATGGTATTATCAGTGTGGTATTGGTATTTTGGGGGGTAGCTCACTAAGCCCTCGGGCTTACAGTTTTCAGTTTATTGTTTCAGGTACTTCAGGAGTTCATGGCAAGGCGAAGGCGTGACCGTACCGATCCTCATCCTTATGATCTGGCTTTTGGGGCACTCTGATTGAATAATGAATTGAAAACATTTTTGTAAACAATACTATTGGGTTTTATTTATGCTTGAAAAGTTTAAATTTGGCGTAAAATTTTTGGATGTTACAATTCAGCAAAAATTACAAATCTGTCCCTATATTGGAAAAATTATAGAAAAATCACTAGGAATCGAATTAATGATCCGTAAACTTTCAACGTTTCCATTTTGAATCTAGTTTATCCATTAATTTTTTGATAACCTGTTGTTGCTTCTAACTTAGGTGAAAATCACATTTTTCACCAGCTGGTCAGAATTTAGCTGCATTGATAGGCAGTTTTGTAAAAATCATATAAAATTGTAGAAAAATCGTTTGGACCTTCAAAAGTACATTCTGAAAAGATAAAAGTCTAAACTTCTGGAATATGAAATAAAAACGGAAGTTATACAGGTTTCAAGTGTGCTAAAATAGCTTTAAACAGTTGCTGTTTTGGGTCCAAAACTGAGAATTTTAATTGTTAGTTAATTTAGGTGTTTTGGCTCATGATTTATAAGTTGTGAATACTGTTTTTTGATGTATAGAAATCAAATGTAGACGTGATATTTTAATTTATATGTATTAATTAATTAATACATATAAATCAAATGGCTGAACCAATAAAGCCAATTGCATGCCAGATGTGTGTAAAAGATCTGAAGTGCAAGGAGTCTAAACAAACAACAACAAAATCAATCTTACATTAAAACATTTCACAAGAAAAGTAGATGAAAATGAAAGACATTAAGACAACATGTATCACCTGATTAATGGTGCACCTCATGTACCTAGGGCTGCAATTTCCATGTATCACCTGATTAATGGTGCACCTCTTGCCATAACTATAAACAATTCCCAATTGTCCTTCTTAAACTAGAAGTAGTATACCATATATCCTTTGTATATATTCCACAATTCAATATGCTGGTTGTTTTCAACAATACTCTACTACAGACATATATGATATACTAGAAGAAAAGAAAACAAAATAGTCAAAGAGGTCAAACAGAAGTCAAAGCTGGAGTGAAAAGTCAACCGAAGTTGTTAGCATGTAGCTAATGGGTTAGTTACACAACAAAATAGTTACCAGTGTGACTGCATATAGAGAGATTGGAGAAGAGATTAGATCATTCTTGAATTATAGTCATCAAAATAAACATTATGTTTCTTGCCCAATTTCTGTAAATTCTTTTCTTTTTCTATCAATAGTCATCAATATTGTAACATCAATATTAATTACATATGAGTTTATAAAATACTAAAAAAGTACGCTTAAATCCCCTTTCCAAAGTCAATGAACAAAATAGACTGAAACAAGTACTGGTTGATCATTTTACTAAAAATCCATCATCAATATATGATATTAATATATAATGAAGTCTTAACATGTTCCCTAAACCTTGTTCCAGCTATCATTTGGTTGACATCAAATTCTCAATTTCATTAATTACCATTTCTAATTCACTTTAAACATCATTACCCATTTTAACACAGAATTGACAAGATTAGGTCAACAAACACAATCTCAACTCAACTTGTCTTGACTTAGCTTACATCCCAACAACTAATCATCTTACCAACATTAATTTAACACAACTTAAACAAAAACAGAATCATACCTTGACAAAAACAGAATTGACAAGATTAGATTTTGAAACCGAAACGCATGTGAAGAAATCAGTCAACGACTTGAGCAGCCGACGCCGATTGAACCTCTGAATCGAGAGGTCTGACGCGATAGAACCTCTAGTTGATTTGTTAGGGCACCGAACTCCGAGAGAGAAGAATGACGTGATTTACCCCTGAGGATCATCTTCTCTAATCAAATATTCCAGAACTGAGGATCATCGATCTTCTCTAAGACTCTAAATCCGGTGAAGCTTCAATCGACGCCAAAAAAGGAGAAGGAGGAGCAGTTGTCGCGGCTTGCGGTGGAGAAAAAGGAAATCGATTCCATTTTCCAGATCAATGACGACTAAAGATAACGACGATGAGGAAGAAGTGAAGAACATGAGCGAAGAGAGAGAACGGTGGGGGTTGAATCAGGGTAATTCATCACTAAAATGCCCCTGAATCATTTAATTATCATGCCCCCGTGTTGTTTTTTTCAAGTATTTACAAAAATGCCACAAAGGATCCTAACCTTTTATTATTTTGATCTAACGGCCCTGGTTTGGTTCTCGGGTTCTCGGGAAACTTTGAGTTCTCAAAAGATCCTAGCTATATATATATATATATATATATATATATATATATATATATATATATATATATATATATATATATATATATATAAGATTCATGGTTTTGTATTTATTGATGTTTTTCCTAAACTATTTATAAAAATCGGTTTTAGTTTGTTTTATTTATTATTTTTAAAAGGAAATTTTGATTGAAAATTTTAGGACGTTAAAGCAGCGTTATTATTATTATATATATATTATGGAAATTCTTTCTTATGAATAGTGAACTTCCATAATTTTTGTCTATTTTAGTCCCTGGACTTTATGTTGTTTTTTTGGCAGAATTGGTCCATGTACTTTGGCAACTTTGGTCCTCATTTTTTAGCCATTTTGACACTTTTGGTCATTGTAATCGATATTTTAACATTTTTTAGGAAGTTTTTAATATTTAAAGTTTGGCCACAAAACTTTAACGGTTTGACAACTTTGATCCCTTTTCTATTTAGGAACCTTTTAATATTTAAAGTTTGGCCACATAAAGTTGTTTTTTTGGCAGAATTGGTCCATTTACTTTGGCAACTTTGGTCCTCATTTTTTAGCCATTTTGACACTTTTGGTCCTTGTAATCGATATTTTTACATTTTTTAGGAAGTTTTTAATATTTAAAGTTTGGCCACAAAACTTTAACGGTTTGACAACTTTGATCCCTTTTCTATTTAGGAACCTTTTAATATTTAAAGTTTGGCCACAAAACTTTAACGGTTTGACAACTTTAACGGTTTGACAACTTTGGTCCTCATTTTTTGGCATTTTCACACTTTTGGTCCTTCTAATCGCTATTTTTACATTTTTTAGGAACCTTTTAATATTTAAAGTTTGGCCACAAAACTTTAACGGTTTGACAACTTTGATCCCTTTTCTATTTAGGAACCTTTTAATATTTAAAGTTTGGCCACAAAACTTTAACGGTTTGACAACTTTAACGGTTTGACAACTTTGGCCTCATTTTTTAGCCATTTTGAGACTTTTGGTCCTTGTAATCGATATTTTTACATTTTTTAGGAAGTTTTTAATATTTAAAGTTTGGCCACAAAACTTTAACGGTTTGACAACTTTGATCCCTTTTCTATTTAGGAACCTTTTAATATTTAAAGTTTGGCCACAAAACTTTAACGGTTTGACAACTTTAACGGTTTGACAACTTTGGTCCTCATTTTTAGCCATTTTGACACTTTTGGTCCTTCTAATCGATATTTTTACATTTTTTAGGAACCTTTTAATATTTAAAGTTTGGCCACAAAACTTTAACTGTTTGACAACTTTGATCCCTTTTCTATTTAGGAACCTTTTAATATTTAAAGTTTGGCCACAAAACTTTAACGGTTTGACAACTTTGGTCCTCATTTTTTAGCCATTTTGACACTTTTGGTCCTGGCCACAAAACTTTAACGGTTTGACAACTTTGATCACTTTTCTATTTAGGAACCTTTTAATATTTAAAGTTTGGCCACAAAACTTTAACGGTTTGACAACTTTGGTCCTCATTTTTTAGCCATTTTGACACTTTTGGTCCTTGTAATCGATATTTTTACATTTTTTAGGAACCTTTTAATATTTAAAGTTTGGCCACAAAACTTTAACGGTTTGACAACTTTGATCCCTTTTCTATTTAGGAACCTTTTAATATTTAAAGTTTGGCCACAAAACTTTAACGGTTAGACAACTTTGGTCCTCATTTTTTAGCCATTTTGACACTTTTGGTCCTTATAATCGATATTTTTACATTTTTTAGGAACCTTTTAATATTTAAAGTTTGGCCACAAAACTTTAACGGTTTGACAACTTTGATCCCTTTTCTATTTAGGAACCTTTAAATATTTAAAGTTTGGCCACAAAACTTTAACGGTTCGACAACTTTGATCACTTTTCTAAAAACTTGCTAATTCCTACCGCTTTAATTCTTTAGCCATTTTGACACTTCTGGTCCTTGCAGTCAAAACTTTTACATTTTTTCATAAAAACATGAACAAAACGGTCCGGGGCAAAGCCCGGGCTTGTCATCCTTGCACTTTCTACGTCTGTCATATTTATCGATTCGGAAACAACATTGAAAGCTTCTGCCCCCCGCGTAGCGGGGGTAACCTTTCTAGTTTATTATTATAGAAAAATTCCTTAGCATTCCGACGGTCGTGGGTGGAGGTTGTGTTTGGTTGTTTAAACGAAAGTGAAGGACAATGAACTAAGGAAAACTCATGTAGACACACTAGAGGGTTGTCGGATGCTGCGTACCTTTGAGAAGTTCATAGTATACCAGAAATAGAATAAGCCCATAAGTTAAGTTATAGCCCATATCTATTACTTATCAGCCCTCCCAGTTATTAAAATTTAAACGATTATCATATATAAAAAACAATGATGGTGAGAATTGTGACCAAATTAAAGATCATGTTTAACTTAAAAGCCCACTACCTCCACCTTTTTCTTATATTTTAATTGGCCTGTTGATTATGTACGTATCTATGTTAATTCGTCACTAACTATAGTTTTTTTTTATTATGGCCTGTTGATTATGTACGTATCTATGTCAATTCGTCACTAACTATAGTTTTTTTTTATTATATCCTCATATGTTGCTTAATGTATCTTGTAATTGACGATTAACCAAGATTGATTAACCAAGATTGTCAATACTTATTTATATTCCTCCACAATGTTTCACCTATTTATATTCCTCCACAATGTTTCAGTTAAGAATTTGTTTCTGGCTTCACAATTACATCTACATGGTTTCAATTTTCTAAATAAATTTTAATTCTTATTACATATATTATTTTCTATAACTTATAATTAATATTTTAATTATTATTGATAATTTATTATATTATAACTATAGGGTAAATCATGAACAAAGAAAACCATCGATTCTTTTTGTGTGACACACAATTGTATCCGGTTAGTGATACTAATTAAAATCGATTTAGTTCCTACTTCATTATCTATTTCTTTTTGAATTTTACAACCCTTTACATATTTTGATATAAAAAAATATTTTAAATTCTTATTAAAAGGTAAGTCCGTTATCCTACAATTTTGGCTCCGCGGATAAGGGTTTATAGCAAGCCTTGATGAACTAAGAAACTAGCAACAACTCATCAACCACCTGCCTTCTTCGGTGATGATTTTTCGTTGTCTCTGGCTGCGAACTCTTCCTCATCCTCTCTCTTTCTTATATAACATGGAGATTTCGTTCCCAAAGGGTTAGAGTTTAGCCCAATAGATAATAGGTTGAACTATCTTTTGTCTAGTGGTCCATGGGTTCAACCTAACTTTTACACTCTAGTCTTAGACTTTCAAATTTAGCCAAAAATAACCGCTAAGCTAAAAGATTTAATAAAACAAGTTCATAATTTATACCTTTTTAGTCCCTCACTTGAAATGGACCATTTTATATTTAAACAGTTATTTGGAGTTATCTTTTATTAATTTTATTTATTAACGTTATTATTTTTTTAATATATATATATATATATATATATATATATATATATATATATATATATTGTCCAAAGTTTGGAATAGTGAACATGGTGGGTTTTTGGCAGAAATGGTCCTTTGGTTATAGGTGGGGTTGCAACTGTGTTTCTTTTCTTTTAGAGGTTTTTTTATGCCATTTTTTATATTCTTTTGTATACGTGTTGTTTTAAATTTGCTTAACCACTTTATGCTCCAATCAGGTTCGAATTTGTGTCCCATTGCCTCTAGAAAACCCTAAACCACTCTTGGGATGGATTTATCTACAGGTCGGCGACCAATGGATCGACAATGCTTTTGATACATGTTCTTACTAATCGAACCAGAAGCCCACCGCTCTCAACCATCCAAATCGCTAAATCTGTGCCTACTTCCACCGCTTTCGAACCCAAACTCAAATGGCCGTTCATCGGCTTCTTCTTCTCCACATTTACTGTCGCCATCTTTGCTTGAATCTTAACTACGTACTCTACACCTTTCGGCCTTCACCATTTGACATCCCACCATTTGAATCGCTTTAAAAAGAGAAAACTTTGTTGTCGCCGACAACACCGGGAGGTGGTTGGCGGGGACGACGATTGACTCGACTGTACTCGGTGAACTCACTCATTAGTGATTTTTTTCCTCGGTTCCCTGTATACGTCCGTTCTGTTGTCAGTCTATCGTCGGATTCATCACCGCCTAACTCCAAACCGGAATGAGTACAACGTTTGGTCTTCGATTTCGGCTTCAATGTCCGCTTCCATCACTACCTGTTTCTTAGGTTACATGCCATTGAACGAAGCCTCCGCTTGGGCTTCTACAAATTCCGATAATCGATACTTTTACAGGTAAATTCAGGTACGTTGGTGGTGAATAGCCCAAATGTAACACCCCGTTTATTTAATAAATAAATAGACGAATTAATAAATGAATAATAGCCCTAAAAGCGGAATAGTGTAGCAAGGAGTTAGTTTTGGGGTTAAAAAGTTATAATTGAAAGTTTAGGGTGTTAAATGGTAAATTTCGGACTCAATTTGTAAAGAGTTTTGAAGGCTGGGGTTAAAAGGGTAACATATGGACTTTATTTAAGAATAATTTGTAAAGGAGGGGCTGAATGGTAACTGTGGGACTAAATATGAAAGGAATTATATGAGCGGGGGTGGGAAGAGTAAATTATGGCCTTGGTTTGAAAGAAAAAGGGAAGTGAGGGACTGTTGTTGTCATTATGGCAAAATTTTAGAATAGAGTCGGGTATTTAAAGGTTCCGCAAACCCTAACCCTAGTATGAAGCAATCAGCCGCCGCACCACCTCATGTTTCCCCCCACCGGCCGCCACCCTACCCTCTTGCTTCTCCGACCAACCAAGCCACCGGCGAACCATTGTGCCAGCGAAACCGTTCTTTGCTGCTGCTTTCGCTGCCGACGAAGGCAACAACCGTGGTTCCAGCGTGCGAGCAAGGAAGATCGGAACTCGAAGTCGCGATTGCCACCTTTGCCGCCTCCCTCCGAGTCACTTCCTCAAACTGGTACCTCTCCATGGTTCTGCCGTCGCCCAACGCCACCAGGTGGCGGTGCTGTGTGTGCTTTGGGCATGGGGGATCGTACTTCAACCCACCTTGTGGAGTTTGTGCGTGTTTTAGTCATCACCACGGGTGTGTGTGTAAGGGTCGAATTGTTGTAATAAGTCGAATTGTATTTTTGTCTCGTCGAATGTTTTGTTATGTATTTTACTAAGGCGCTTTTTGTTCGAAGCGTTAGTGTATATGCCTTAGTATATTTTTTGTACGCTTTCGGTTCCCTATAAATAGGGATATTTACTAGAGTTAGATAAGAGTTTTTACAGACCTGTCTTTGTTCTCTGTAAACATTCGAAAGCGTAATAGAGCTGAAACAAGATCATATTTACATCTGGTGTTCAATCTCTCATTCTTAATTCATTTGATACTCTGATTCGTTTAAACTCGATTCTTTGATTCATCAATTGGTATCAGAGCAGGAATCACATCTGTGATCTGATTTTCATCCATTCAAAAAGTTTTTGAATCAAAATTTTGGTTCGAAAGTTTCCGCACTTTTTGATCGTGAAAAATTTGTCTAGATCTTAGTCTGTGATTTGATTCTGCATTTGAATTGTTGAATCGAGTGTTCTTCTAGCAATTCCGATTTGATTCAACTAGTTTATTTTAAAATTTCCAAATATTCTTAAGAATTTTCAAAATCAACTTCCATACAACAATGGCGAGTTTCAATCTCAATTCGATGACCTCATTTTCTCATCTGTTAGGATCATCAACCAAAATTCCAATGCTAATCCCTGAATACTATGATCAGTGGGCAGATCGTATGTAGGATTATCTAAATGGTATTGATGAAGAATTATGGTCATGTATCGCTGGTAATGTCAATGTTCCAGTGACTGTTCAAGCAATTGGATCATCTTCTACAAATTCTGGTGTTGATAATCAAACTGATCTTCTGAAGAAACTAGAGAAGAGGTGTATGAGGGAATTACGAGGAGCTTTACCTCAAGTTGTGTACAATTATGTAAGGAGTTGTACAACTGCAAAGGAGATCTGGAACAATCTGAAAGATAAGTTTCAAGGAAGTAAGAAGACAAAAATCAATTCAGTCAAACAGTGTTTGGTTGAGCTGAAAGATTTCAGACAAAAAGAAGGTGAAACAATTGAAGTTTACTATGATCGACTGAACGAGTTAATCTATCGTTGTAATCGCTATGGAATTACCAGGACTTCAATGGAATTCAATCTCATTTTTGTGATGGGTCTTCGAAAAGAGTGGAGAAGCGTAAGTATGATGGTGAAGAATCAGCAAAGTTTTGATACATCAACTCTCAATGATTTGTACAATCAGTTGAAGACACACAAAACTGAGGTAAATGAAATTGCTGAGGAGACGAAGCTGAATTTGGGAGGTCCATTGGCACTTGTGTCAAAGATATCTGAGAAAGAAGCTGAAAATGGTGATTCTGAGGAAGAAGAAGGATTCATCATGAATTCGGATGATGAGGCAATTGCTTTTTACTCGAATAATCGTGTTAAGAAGTTTTTTGAAAAGCCGTTCAATCCGAAGACTAAGCTTGCTGAGGTAAAAAGGAAGTGCAGTGAGTAAAACTGTTGATGAGGAGAAAAAGAAAATTGAGAAGAAAGATTCGAAAATGTCTGAAGGAAAAATCGAGAAAAAGCTGAAAGGTGATGCTGGTGTAGATTGTCATTATTGCAACGGAGCTAATCATCTTGCGAATGATTGTATGCTTCGAAAGAAGGATGAGAGGAAGAATAAAGTTAAAGATGAGGCGTATTATGCAGAGAAGCTTGAGGAGGTTCGTGCAAAAGCCAAAAACTTGTCATTGGTTGCAAAAGGTGAACATGAGGATGAAGATGGAACGTATCAAATCTGGTCATCCGGATCAGACGATGAAGAAATGAGGAATCCAACACATGGAGAAATGTATGCGAAAATGGAGGAGGACTCAGATGACGAGGAATTCGAAGTGAAAGGACGATGCTTCGTATCCAAGACAGCAGACAAATCCCCAATGACAACAAAGGTACGTAAAATTCTCGAATCTTTTAATATTCCTACACATGCTTATGATTCTGAACTAATATCTTTTGATGAGACGGTTACTTATTTTGATTCAATTGTTGTGTCTGCTAGCAATGAGGCCAAAAAGTTGTCAATGGAGTTGTTAGAGACCAAAAAGCGATTAGAAATAAAAATAAGTAAAATTGATTGTTTGGAATTACAAATAACAAATATTATGTGTGATAGGGATACTTTATCAAGTGATGTTAAACTTTTGCTAGCACAAAGAAACATTTATTGTAATGCTGCTAAAAGACTTTATGGAAAATTAACTGATTTACATCATTCATGTGAAATAAGTAAAGAGCTACATAGAAAATTACTACCTTTTCTAGCATACGAAAGAGCTAAGGTAGATAATATTTCGTATGATTGTGAGCAAATTATTGCTGATTTTGACAAAGTTCCTGATGATAGATATAAATATGGAATTGTCAAAATTGATGAATGTCTTGATGCGAATGAATTAGTTAACATAGTGAATGATACTTTGACTAAATCTGAACAAATTCAAATTTTGAAAAAGACTGAGAATTCAACATCTAATTCTCAATCTAATTTTGCTAATATTGAAGATAATTCTGACAATATTAGTGAAATTAGTGAACTTGAGGATGTTGATTGTTCCCAGTTGTCTGTTGTTAATATTGCATCAACATTTAAAGGAAAAGAAAAAGTTAAGGATTTGATGGTTGAGAAAGAAATTGATATACCTTCAACTTCGAAAGTTTGTGATATGAACTTCGTGGATATCAAAGACAGTCAAACTGATGATAGCGATGATGAAAATGAAGAGAAAATTTCGAAGGAAAAGAAATCTTCAAAGGAAGAAGAAACTCCACGAATAGTGGTTCATCAGGTGTATGGTGATACACAGAAGTTCGAAAAAGTAATGACTGAAAAAGGTGAACATTACCTTGAAACAAATACTGTGGTTTATCCAAATTTCAAGTGTACAGATGATGTCATTTTTCCAAATCAAGTTTTCGTAACAAGTGGAAATGTTGATAATATCAAACCAGAATAAAGAAATTAGTTGAGGAGGATAATTCAAAAACAACTGATGAAGGTTTTTTCGCAAATTAAAGCACAGTTGAAAACAACTTAACAAAGAATTCGTACGTGTTTCAACGTCAAAAACCACAAAGAAAATGGGTTGAAAAATCAAAAATTGAAAAAGAGAATCCAAAACAAGTTGTAAAGGAAGATGAAAAAGTTGTCAAACTTAACTCCAAGGAATTTAAAGATCAAATTGACAAATTTTCGAAGGAAAACAACATTTCAAAAAGACAAACAAGAAAGAAAATATTTTGGCAAAATGTTGAGTCGCAAAAGATGTCTGAATCACAATCACCCAAAAATGTTTTCAAAGCTAAAAATTCCTCTTTTTCAACAAAACCTCAACATTCATCTCAATCAAATCATTCAAAGTCTGAAGTTAATAAACAATCAAGGTTTTCGAAAGTTTCAGAAACTAATATTCCAAGAAAATTTTCAAATAACTCAAATCCAAATCAAAAATTTCTTCAACGTCAACATTTTAAATCAACAGTTGATACATCATATGCTCAATCTTTTACAACAAATCCAAAAGTTTATTTTGTTCCTCAAAAGCCAAATTTTCCTAATCAAACGAAGAAAGAAACTATGAAAATTTCACGAGAAAAAGGAATGACTTCAAGGAAGAACATTGATCATTGGCTTGAAGGCAAAGGAAAGATGTATCAGTCGAATACATTTTCAAAGGAGCAAATTCATGAAGCATATGAGAAGTATGTGAATACTTCATCAAATGGTAGTTCATCTTCTAAAGATTCGAACATATCAGTCAAAGCTTGGAAACCAGTAATAAAAGCAAAGAATGTTCATTCACAAACTCAGAATTCGCAGGGTAATGTCAGTGAACATTCGAAACCATCAAATACTTATGTTTCGGTTCGTTTAAATGAAGATGTAAACTTAATTGATAGTCTCAAAACCAAAGTTTGTGATTGGGTTAAAAGTTCTTCATTACATTCTAAATTGAAATCTAATTTCCAAGGACCCAAAATGCCTTGGGTACCTAAATTTTTCCACTGATTGTAGGTACTATGTGACGAGCAATATGATAATAAATGGTACATCGATAGTGGATGCTCTCGTCACATGACTGGGAAAAAGGAGAATTTACGTGATTTTCGAAGTCTAAAAAATGCTGGAGTTGTGAAGTTTGGGAACAATAAAAAATGTCAAGTCAAAGGATATGGGAAAATCACGAACGGACAATTCACAGTGAATCGTGTGGCGTATGTTGAAGGTCTTCAACATAACTTGATAAGTGTTTCCCAACTTGTTGTGGGCACTGGAAATCAAGTTCTTTTTAACGAAGAAGGAAGTGTTATTTCGAATGTCAACACAAAAGAAGTGTTATTGAAGTCCAAAAGGAAAGGTGACATGTTCACTTTGGACATCAATCTGATAGTAGGGAAACCTGCTATATGTCTTCTTTCGAAAGCAACATCAGACTTAAATTGGCTTTGGCATCGAAGACTCTCTCATCTTAATTTTCGAAACATCAATAAACTAGTGGTACAAGATTTGGTAAGAGGTTTACCTGTACTTAAATTTGACAATGATTCTTTATGTGCAGCTTGTGAAGTTGGAAAGCAACATAAACAAAGTCATCCAATTACGATAGATTCGAAAATTATTGCACCTTTGGAGCTCTTATATATTGATTTGTGTGGTCCTTCGACAGTTTCAACTGTCAACAAGAAAAAGTACATTTTAGTTATTGTTGATGACTTTTCCAGATTTACCTGGGTTTATTTTCTCAGGCTTAAATCCGAAGTTGCACAAATCATGATTGAATTTATCAAAAAGATGGAAACAACATTGAAGAAGATTGTTCGAAAAATTAAGAGTGATCATGGAACTAAATTTAAAAACAAGGTCCTTGATTTATTTTTGGTGGACAAAGGGATTTCGCATAACTTTTAATCTCCATACACACCACAACAAAATGGTGTTGTTGAACGAAGAAATAGGTCTCTATGCGAAGCGGCAAGGATTATGTTGGCATATGCGAATCTTCCACAATATCTTTGGGCTGAAGCAGTATCCACCACATGTTTTACTCAAAACAGATCTTTCATTCATCGTCGTTTTAACATTACTCCATATGAAATTCTCAACAATCGAAAACCTAACGTCAAATTTTTTCATGTTTTCAGATGCAGGTGCTTCATTATGAATCTCTAGAATAATCTTACGAAATTTCAAGCTAAAGAAGATGAAGGGATTTTCTTGGGATATTCACATAATTCAGTCGCATATCGTGCGTTGAACAAAAGAACACGAAAAGTTGAAGAAACTTTTAATCTTACATTTGATGATTACTACATTAAACAAACTACATCGCAGTTTGAAAATCATCCTATTCAGAAAAACATACAAGATGAATCTGAATCCTCACAAACCTTAGATATTGATTATGATCTAATTTTTTGGAATTTCAGATCATGCTGTTGATGCTGAAATAAATGCAAATGATAATCATCTCTCTGAATTAACAAAGCTTACTGGTGATTCAACATCAACTTCTCTAGAGAAAGGCGAAAGTATGCGAAACAATCCAGTGGAGGGGGAGCAATTGGATTCGAATATTCTAGTTGAGGAAGAGCATTCTTTCGAGGGGGAGAATGGAAGAGTGAATGCTAATGTTGAGGGGGAGCATGATGTTGAAAGGGAGCAAAATGTTGAGGGGGAGCATTTAGAAAACATTGAGAATAATAATGATTTTGATGATGTTTGTTCGATTGCAGGTTCAGAGAATGATGATATATACGAAGATGCACCATTGGAATTTGATCCAGCATATCCGCCAATGGAAAAATGGACAAGAGATCATCCGAAGAATCAAGTAATTGGGAATCCACAAGAGGGTGTTTTAACAAGAGCTCAAGTTCGTGCAAAGAATGAGGTATTGAATACTCATCAAGAATTTTGCATGTTCAATGTTTTCATCTCTAAAATTGAACCAAAAACAGTTAAGGTTGCAATGGAACACTCAGATTGGGTTGTTGCAATGCAATCTGAATTGTCTAAATTTGAACGCAACAAGGTTCGGAGATTAATTCCTAAACTTGAAATTTTTTCGATTGTCGGGTTAAAATGGATTTTTAAAAATAAAACCGACAAATATGGAAATATTGTTCGAAACAAAGCCAGACTTGTTGTTAAAGGATATTCACAACAAGAAGGAATCGACTATGAAGAAACTTTTGCCCCTGTCGCAAGATTCGAGGCGGTTCGTATATTTCTGGCTTATGCAGCTCACACAGACTTTGATGTTTATCAAATGGACGTGAAATGTGCATTTTTAAATGGAGAGCTTGAAGAAATAGTTTACGTAGAACAACCCCCAGGTTTTATTAACGAAGAATATCCAGATCATGTTTATATTTTAGATAAGGCAGTTTATGGTTTGAAACAGGCACCAAGAGCATGGTATGCAACTCTTACTTCATTTTTGAAACAATCTAAATTTAAACAAGGATCTGTTGACCCCACATTATTTCGAAAGAAAGTTGGGATTCATCTAATGCTTGTTCAAATTTATGTTGATGATATTATTTTTGGTTCAACTGACCCTGCTTTATCTAGAGAATTCGAAGATTTGATGAAAAGTAAGTTCGAAATGAGCATGATGGGAAAAATCAATAATTTTCTTGGATTGAATATTCGTCAAAGCAGAGAAGGGATTTTTATTAATCAAGAAAAATATACGAAGAATCTGCTAGAAATGTTTGGATTGACGAATAGCACAAAGTTACGAGTTCCAATGGCAACTGGCATAAAGTTGACACCTTCGTTAGATAAACCTGCAGTTGACATAACTCTTTATAGAAGCATGATTGGTTCATTACTTTATCTTACAGCAAGTAGACATGATATCATGTTTTCTGTGTGTAATTGTGTAAGGTATCAGTCTAATCCACGAGAACCACATCTCACTGCTGTGAAGAATATATTTCGTTATCTTAAAGGAACAATTTCGTTAGGATTGTGGTATCCTTCGAAAACCGGGTTATTTGTACAAGCATATTCGGATGCAGACTTGGGTGGATGTAATCTTGATAGAAAAAGCACAAGTGGTGGATGTTAATTTCTCGATGGCAAATTGGTGAGCTGGCAGTCGAAAAAGCAAACATGTGTCTCAATTTCAACAACTGAAGCAGAATATGTGGCTGCTGCTGCTTGCACATCACAAATTATATGGATTCAAAGCCAATTGCGTGATTATGCAATTAATATGAAAAAGATTCCATTATATTGTGACTCTCAAAGTGCAATAAGAATTTGTCATAATCCTGTGCAGTATTCGAAGACTAAACATATAGCTCTTCGTTATCATTTCATCAAAGATCACGTGGATGATGGGAATATTGAAGTACATTTCGTGAAAACAACTGATCAGTTAGCTGATATTTTCACGAAAGCTTTAGATGAAAAATCTCTTGTGAAAATTATAGAAGGACTTGGAATGATCGATGGAAATTCTGTTCCATGTGAAAAAGGCGAATGATGAATGACTAGGAATGAATCAGAGGCGCTGAATGAAAGACAAAACAATAACCGTCAGCATTCAGAGGTTACTGTTCATAGTCAACGCTTCGACCCCTTCGAATTCATAAATTTGTCACTTATTTTAAGGGTTCATTCAGAGGTTACTGTTCATAGTCAACGCTTCGACCCCTTCGAATTCGTACATTTGTCACTTATAAGGGGATGATAAAATTTCGTATTTTTGCAACAAGTACAGTTTATTTTCAATTTTCGAAAAATCAAAAATCCAAAAAGATTTTCTTTTGTTTTGTCATTCAATTTTCGAAAACTCAAAAATCCAAAAAGATTTTCTTTTGTTTTGTCATTCAATTTTCGAAAAATCAAAAATCAAAAAAGATTTTCTTTCGTTTTGTCATTCAATTTTCGAAAAATCAAAAATCCAAATAGATTTTCTTTTGTTTTGTCATTCAATTTTCGAAAAATCAAAAATCCAAAAAGATTTTCTTTTGTTTTGTAATTCAATTTTTGAAAAATCAAAAATCCAAAAAGATTATCTTTTGTTTTGTCATTTAATTTTCGAAAAATTCAAAACAACAAAAATATTTTAATTCTTGCAGAACATCATGAAGATATAAAGTGGATTATGCTTGCAGTTCTAGGGTCAGGTACATCTTTTTTCGTATGAATCAATACATTTTTCATCACTTGAACTAGCTAAGTTGTCCCTAGAAGCATGCTGCTGCATGTTGTCCAAAGCCTCCAATGACTCAATGTGTGTGTACAAAAGCCGTAATGAAATTCTTCATATGAAAATTTCTTCCCAATCAGGCTTATATTCACATTAGTCTCTGAGCTACCTGACTCTTCTCAAAATGAGTTAAGAGTTTACTGTTTGGTCCAAATATAACAGAGGTACTTTTCTAGTCTTACATCAATCTTTTTCACCTATAAAGTTCTTACACGATCACACACGAAGACATATGTCCGAGAGGTCTCTGATCAAGCCCATCGAGACTTAGACATATCAAAAATCTGTGTTTATGATCTGACATCATGAGACCGTGATGAAAGTGAAACCCAATTTTCAATATACTTTTAAGGAATTGACGGGGAACAATGTTCCAGATTTTCACGAAACATTTATTTCAGTACCTAAATTCGAAACTCAAAATCATATTCATTTCAAATGAGTGGTCATGATCAAACATTCGAAACCCATGATGTTTGTTACCCAACAAGATCCAGCATAATCTTTTTTTTCCTGAATATGATTTCCGAGTGAGTTTCATTCGAAAGTCAATGACACTTAAAATTTTTCAAAGAAAACTTGTCACTGACTACACTGGTTAAACAAGTAATTTCTGTTACAATTTATCACCTTATGTTTAGGATGATATGTAACGAATTTTTTTTTGCCTACCCACGAATAATTATAAAAGAAGCCCTTTGATACTTATCAACAAGTACTCGATTGTAATTCACGGGAAACCACACAAGCTGTTGATCATTTTTCTTAATGATTAACGAAGCGATCTTTGCCCGGGATTTCATCTGCTTTTGTGTCAAATTGAAATTTTGACATCACTATATCCCAAAATTTTCTTATCTTTGTTTCTTGTCTACATTCTTTGGAACACTGCACTTACGAAATCCTTGAGGTTCTGAGTAATACCAACTCAGGATGATGATTTCAAACATCTGGCATATGACTTCGCTTTTCATCCCAAAAGTGAAAGAGCCCTGCTTCCATACGAAGGGTCCTGACGGTTACAATCATCTTGGGGATAACAATAAAGGTTGTCTATAAATGACGTATGATATTCTGTCCGATTTTCAAGGAGATGTGACAGCTACTTTTTGACGCATGGCTACTTTTACGCAGTAATGGTCCGATTTTCAAGGTGCCACGTCGGATTTCATTAAATACCTATCCCGCTTCAAATTCAAACTTCATGGTTACATATAAAAGGGGATTCAAGGGTTCATTATCAGTTTACGCGATCAAAAAGAAAAATTCCCAAATTCTCTGATCATCAAAGTCTTCAAACCCTAACAATGGCGACTTCTGTTCATGTTGATGCTGATCCTTCTCAGACCACTGAAGATGTCTCTTCATTACCAATAATGAAGATTCAAGCAACAAACTATTACTTGGAGGGTGATGTTTCTCAATACCCGGAAGAATTGAAGATACTAATAGTTGCCTTGAAGAACTCTGTCTTGTCTAAGGCGATGTTTAGTTCATTCTTAGTTCCAATGTCATGGCTTTCTCAAGCAGGATCAACTGCTACTTACAACAAAGCTTCTGATACAATTACTTTTCATCTGGTGAACGACAAAAAGGTCAGACTATCCAAGAAACTCTTTTGCCAAATTCTTGAAATTCCGAATTCACCTCCATATGTTGCTTTCACATTTCCTCAAATTGTCAATATGTTTAATGAGATGGGATATCAGCCTCCACTATAAAAAATCGGTGATTTTAAGAAATCTGGTCTTCCACGACTATGGAATTTCTTATTTGGAATTTTTCTAAGGTGTTTAACTGGGAGAACAGTTGGTCTTGATAAAGGAAGAATGGAGGTTTATGCAATGGTTGCTGGAATCTCTTATGATCTTCAAGTGGATTATTCTACACAATTATGGAAGGAATTCCAAAAGAGTGTAGAACACACGAATGCTATTCATGGTATTTCGTGTGCAAGATACTGGAGTTTGATTTTGCAATACTTTTACAACAAGGAAAGGATTTTGGTACCCAATGATGAAGCAAAAGCTGTTTTTCAATCATACCACTATCCAAAGGATGTCACAGATAGTGCTGATGTGTTTCCATCAGTTGCTCGTATTCCCGATGCAATGCTTAAAAGAGTTGATCCTTCGAATTCTGTCTTGGTGGCATATTTGAAGACCATTGATTCTACAATCGAAACTGGCATACTATTGGGAAGAGATGATAAGAAATCCAAGAAGATGAAGAAGACTGAAACAGAGTTAAAATCTTTGAAATCTCCAAAGAAGAAGCCTCAAACGGCTGAAGTGTCTGTTGCTGAGACTCAATTGATTGAGCCTATTATTGAAGAAACACAAGAGCATGTAGTTATTCCTTCGAAGACTGGAATGTTTCGAAGAATCAAAATGAAGTCAACCCATAAAAGCAAGTCTCCTACACATAAAGTCGTTCGAAAACCTCAAATCACTCATCAAGGTATTTTAATTAGAGAAGTGCCAGCACCTGTTTCTCCGGTGTCCAAGAAACGAAGGGCTGAGGATATGGCAAAACATTTGTCAAAGAAGAAGAAGAAGAAGACCCGGAAACTCATGATTTCTGCTGAGTCAACAGAAGATGATAGTGAAAGAATTCCAGAAACACCAGAGACTACTCTTCATGTACAAAGTTTGACTCCTGAGCAGACAATTGTCATACCACCTGAAGATTCGGTTGCCAAATCAGTTTATGAGGAGGTATGAACTTCAGGCATCCCTGAAAACGTATCTGATACGGATGCAAATGTCAATATGGATGATGGAGATGCGAAGAATGAAGCTCAAGGCCAATCTACTTCTGCTCCTTTCGAAAGTATTGTTTCTTTACCACCATCCATTATTCCCACTACCTCAACCACTGATTCCCCTACCTTCGAAAATATAATTAATCAGCCATTCATTTCTATTTTTTCTTCTCAATCTACTGATACACCCCAACCTAATTCAACTATTCAAGAAACCATTCTTATGGAAACAGAAACTGATACTGAGGGGTTTGGAGGTACGTTTGAAGAATTAGAATTTCATGAAGAGGAAGAGGCGTTTCCAGATCATATGCTGCTGACCATGAAGCAATTTAAAATTCTAAATCAGAAGTTGAATTCTATAATTCAATCTCAAGCTGATCTAGGGGGTGGTTCGTCTGGTTCAAGTTTGGAAGTTGATTCTTTGTTAAAAGTGTTCGAAGCCAGAATTATCAGTAAAGTATCGGGGATGATTAAAGACTCTGAATCTCGACTTTTGGAGAAGGTTGATCATATTGATCAAAATAATGAAATTCATATCAATTCTCAAAATTCGAAGTTTGCCAGTGATGTGAAAGAATTGAAGAATGTCACAAAAGAAAGGCATGTTCTTTTTGTTCAAGAAGTGAAGAAAGTAAGGGAAGATGTCAATTTGCAAATTCGTGAACTCCGTGAAGATATGCAAAAAGAGATTGCAAATGTTCAACAAGATTATGCGTCTCTGAATCAAAAAGTTGACATCATTTGTGACGCAGTCACAAGATTTGTTAAATTGTATGAAGATTTGAGTCCACAAATTACTCAACTTTCCACATCCGAAAGTTCCAACTTTTTGGAAGTGATCACTTTGTTAAAGGAGCTAAAAGATCTATCAGTCAAGCCGGTTTCTTCTTCCCTAATTACTCCTGAATTTTTATCACAAAAATTCATACAATTCGAAGCACTTCTCAACAAGCAACTTGCTCCTATATTTCGCATTACAAGCCTTCTTCCAACAACATATGCCCCACCTGTTTTCACAGGGGTGCAAGGGGGAGAAAGAAAAACTGGTGAATCAAAGGCGAGTGATGAAGATGCGAAAGTTGTAGGAAAGGTATTTTCTTCAAAGATCCCAACAACAAAGCCAATTATTGTTTCTGCTGAGATGGTTACTTCAACAGTCGTGACAACGTTACCTATTACAAGACCTATTTCGAAAGGAATTGTGATTGGTAAATCTACAGAGACTGGTGAGAGTGGTTCGAAACCAAAAGCAGTAATTGATACTTTAGCCTTGAAAGATAAAGGGAAATTGATTGTTGTGGAAAAGTCGAAAGAAGAAAAGAAGGCTGAAGCAGAAGCTGAAATTAAAAAACTAAGGTTGATTCAAAGCATTATGACTCAGCATGCTGGTGATCCGAAGGGAATGGACAAAGGTGACCCATCCAAACACTACAATTACGAAACAATTGAGGCCAAGGTTGCATTCAATCACATGTATTCATTTGAGAAGAAACCAAAACAAAGTTATTTGGTTACGAATACTGATGCAAGCCAGTTGGATTTTCCAATAAACGAAATGATGTTTATCATGCCTCAGTTCAAAGCAGAAGGAAATTTTAAAGGAAAGGATGAAGGTACACACATGAAAATCCGTTTTCATGCTGTTCTTGCAAAAGCCCCTGAGGAAGTGTGGTCATTGATTAAAATCAAGAAAGTGATCAGTATGAAAAAGGATGTGGTATTCGAAAACACAGTCCAAAATTTCAAGTATGTGGTTGTCAGGGCAAATGGAAATATTTGTGAGTTTACTGTTGCAGATTTTCCATTAATGAACTTGTATGATCTTATAAAAGTTGCATTAATTCTAAAAGACAAGTCATTTTCATACCTTAAAAACACAGAACCTGATGAATTCAAGCTTGGAGTTGCTCACATCAAGATTTCCATCGAAAATTATTATGAGTGCTTGGCTCTTACAGATGTGGAGTTTGCTACGGCTAAAGGTATGGAAGTTAAAGTTCCAATGGCTCCTACGAAGACTCAGGCAGAATTGAAGAAGTATGCTGATGGTGAAATCTGCCTAAAGCCTTTTGGAATGGTCTTCGCAGGAAAAGACAAGGCTGGTAAAGCAAAACGTTTCTTATTCCAGGCATGCGAAGTGGAAAGGTATACAACGTCTCAATATACGAATTTAATTGTTCGTATGAATCATTGTAAAAAGAACAATGACGGAGATAAGAAAGAACTAAAGAAGATAATTGTGACAACCGTCAATTTTGGCCAAGTCAAAGTCAACTAAAGTCAACAAGTCAAACCGGTCAACTCATCTAACCCTTGTATATTAGGGTTTCCATTATGATCTTATTGAACAGCTCGCAATCCTAATACAAAGAATCACTTAGAGTTTTTTTCACGTGTTCGGAAATTCTAAACCCTAATCAGGGCAAGTGATGAAACTACTCGATAAAACCTTAATCCTTAACCCTCGGGAGCATATAACAATCATAACAAGACTTAACGAGGTTTACAAACCTTGAATTACGGAGCCAAACACTCAAAAAGGTCACAAAAGAAGTCTCTCCCAATCTCTTTCACTCTAACTCTCCCAAAACTCTCTAAGTAGGAGGAATCTCTCCAAGTATGTGAAATCTCTCCCAGATCTCTCCAAGTATGTGAAATCTCTCACAGATCTCCCAAGAATGTGAAATCTCTCCCAAATCTCTCTTTGTATGAGAAATCTCTCCAAGAATGTGAAATCTCTCCCAAATCTCTCTCTGTATGATAAATCTCTCCAAGAATGTGAAATCTCTCCCAAATCTCTCTCTGTATGAGAAATCTCTCCAAGAATGTGAAATCTCTCCCAAATCTCTCTCAAAATGAGAAATCTCTCCAAGAATGTGAAATCTCTCCCAAATCTCTCTCAAAACCTCTTTTGATCTTTTGTAATCATTTGGGGCATCCCGACACTTGACTTGGTGAAAAACCCTTCGAAACGGGACGATGCCTTGGAAAATAGCCTTTTAGGGCCGAAGTCCCCCTATAGGGACCAAACCTTCCTTGAACCGGAGTCTCCTTGAGTAGCCGCAGCTAGCGAGCCGCAGCCGGCGAGCCGCAGCCACCGACCGCAACCACCGACCGCAGCTACCTGGAGCTCCGCATCCGAGACGCCTCCGGTCCTACCTGCCGAACCCGCCTGCGGTACCAGCTCGGACCGCAACCCCTTCTCCCTTCGGATCCACTTCAGCGACCAAGATCGGAATCACCTCCTGACTTCGGATTTTGCGTTTTTCACCCGGTTTTCGACCCCGACTCCGTTTTAAGCCCGTTTTTAATTATTTTGACGAGGGATTTTCACCCAAACTTATATTTTGATATATAAGACCCCATATATTCATAAATTCAGCATATTTTTAGGGAAAACATTATTTAAGAATAAAATCTATTAAGTAAGATCTTATGGTGGAGTGTTGACTTCGCCTTAGTGTATGACACAAGCAACCACCCACACCCACTCCATGACCAGCCCACACCCCTCCCCACCATACCTGGTCATTCAAGAGTACTTTCCCCACCATTTGACCAGCCATACTCTTGGTCAAGGCTGAAATCTATCCTCTCTCCTAACACTTTCTCTCATTTCTCTCATTTTTCCTCCAAAGAACAAACACTTTTCTCTCACTTCTATCTCTCTCAAATTCGAGATTCAAGGGCTGATCATCAAGTTTTCCTTCACTTTTGGTAAGTATATTCATCCTCCATATAATTATTTCACTTCCTTCTACACAAATCATAGATATCTTACACAAATATCGTCATATTTGTTATTAGATCTTCAAATCTTCAAGCATCTCCCAAGTGTTCTTGAGTTGAACACTTCTTTTCTCCATCATCCATCTACTGAAATCACTCAAGGTGAGTTCATACCCCTATCTTTTCATGTTTTTCTTAAGTTTTAAGGGGGGGGGGGGATACAAGTTAAAACACCAAGAACACAACTAAACTCATTTAACAGCCTTCATCAGAAAAGTTCAACTCCATTCACGGACTGTTTTGGTCAACTTAAACATTTTAGTTTTCAAAACTGTATTAGGTAAAAATATCTCAGGTTCATACCTTTAAAATGACTATTTTCACATCTCCATACGATTTTTCTACGATTTATGGTGATTTTTACAAAACTGCCTATCATTTCAGAAACAAATTCGGAACAGTCTGTGAATATGAACATTTTAACACAAGTTAAAGACTTAAAATCATAATAAAAATTATGAATAAACTAGACACATTTTGTGAACTCGCAGAATTTACGGAATCAGTTTTCGACTTCGTATGATTTTTCTAGGATTTTTCTAAAACAGTGTAGAAAGGTAAAAATCTAGATAACAATTTATAACTTTCATCACACTTTGTAACTTGTTGAGCAAAGTGTTAATATTGAAGATTTCATATATTACATGTGTTTCTTGATGTGGTATAATTACATAACAGATAAATACTCACTGAAGTATAAGAATCCTCCACCATTACCATTAGTACAAAACAAGAATGATAAACATAGTTATATTTTGCCATACATTCGACTTACATAGAAAAGGGTTCTTATACACCACAAACAAATATACTAAACTATAATAGGTATAGTTAGGTTGCATATACATTACAAACATTTTGATAAGCTATAATAGGTATAGTTTATGTTCATTTACATTACAAAAGGTTTTCATACAAAAAGGGGTACAAATACAAAGTACCGGTCTTATACAAAAAGGGGTACAAATACAAAGTACCAGTTTTCATACGAAAAGGGGTACATATACAAAGTACCGGTTTCATACAAAAAGAGGTACAAATACAAAGTACCGGTTTTATACAAAAAGGGGTACAAATACAAAGTACCAGACTTTCATACGAAAAGGGGTACAAATACAAAGTACCGGTTTCGTACCAAAAAGGGGTACAAATACAAAGTACCAGGTTCACACAAAATAGTTTTTATGATATTAAAACTATATTTCATCTAGAATTCTTAGACTTCAGCTATAATTGCTAAGTGTATATGCTAGAGTTATATAAGAATCTAGTCACAATCGACTTAGAATTGGTGGGCCCGCCTCATCTCCTGTTCCTTGTTTGGTTGTGGACCTAGGGCAGACCCATTATATTCAACGGTCTATTTAACTTAAATTTTATATAACTTATATACACTGGGCGATTATAGAAGGAATCTATGGGTCCCTCTAGGGTTCATTATCGCATAACTTAGAAGCATTCATTTCACACTTACTAAAGAAAATATTGGATTTTCTGGAAATCAAACTCTATCGCTTTTACAAGGAAAACGGTTTCATTCTCAAACAAAACTCTTATGAACTCACCAACTTAATTGTTGACACTTTTTCAAAACTACTTGTATTCTCAGGAAATCAGTGAAACAGGAAAACATCAGCACTTTGAGGATGGGACGTTAAATCATCAAACAGTTTATTTTGTCATCATAATGTAATTGATTAACATGTAAACATATACTATGGTGTAACCTTTTCAATTATATTTATGATGGTTGTATTTACTTTGAGCACTATTATACTCGTTGTTGTGATACTTTACATGAAGTCCTCCACCCCCGGACGTTTCCGCCATCCTTGGTTTGGGGGTGTGACAATAATCTCCTGGTACACGGAGATTCGAAGAGTGATGCTGTACTCCATCCAGCTTCTTACAAATTAAGTAGTTCGACTTTGATTACAAAGGGGGAGATTGTAAGGGTCGAATTGTTGTAATAAGTCGAATTGTATTTTTTCTCTTCGAATGTTTTGTTATGTATTTTACTAAGGCGCTTTTTGTTCGAAGCGTTAGTGTATATGCCTTAGTATATTTTTTGTACGCTTTCGGTTCCCTATAAATATGGATATTTACTAGAGTTAGATAAGAGTTTTTACAGACCTGTCTTTGTTCTCTGTAAACATTCGAAAGCGTAATAGAGCTGAAACAAGATCATATTTACATCTGGTGTTCAATCTCTCATTCTTAATTGATTTGATACTCTGATTCCTTTAAACTTGATTCTTTGATTCATCAGTGTGTAGGTGAGATGTTGGCTGGAAAACGTAAGAAGGCCACCATGGCAGCCATTGCTGTGAATGCTTCCCTGCCGCCGTCAAGACCGCCGCTGCCGCCTCTCCATGGTTCTGCCGTCGCCCAACGCCACCAGGTGGGTGGCTATGTTACTGTTCCGGGCATAGGGTGTTGGTGTGTGTTATTTCTGTGATGTAAGGTTGAGTTTTGTGTGGCCGGAAAACCAAGGAAGCCACCATGTAACATCCCAAAATTCAAGACCAAGATTTTCATTTTAATTAAGTTATTATATAAAACCAACAGTATAAAAACATTCATATTAATATCTCATGTCAAAACCAAAGTGTCAATAATCAAAACATATTATTATAAAACCATATCAGAGTGTAATCCCAAAGATCTAATGTTCAGAAAACATAGTGTGATGCGCTGTAATCAAGCCGGCTCCTTTTCTTTAAAAACGAGTACCTGAAACCAAAACTGTAAACCGTAAGCACGAAGCTTAGTGAGTTCCCCCATCATACCACATACCATACAGTAACATACATAGCCAAGCATATCTGGGTGCCGGCCTCCCCTTCGGTCTATTTCAACCGGATAGCTGCCTAGCATATCTGGGTGCTGGCCTCCCCTTCGGTCTTTTTCAACCGGATAACTGCCTAGCATATCTGGATGCTGGCCTCCCCTTCGGTCTGTTTCAACCGGATAACGAGGACTATTTCACCCCTACCACTACCACATAATAACATATCATTAACATACTGCAAGGCATGCATGGGTTCTGACAACCCCTTCGGTATCTTTCAACCGGTATCCGGGGACTATTTCACCCCTACCACTACTAACATGTATCACATAGCATCCTAGCACACAAATATAACATATAAGAGCATAACAGATAATTATCACAGAGACAATCATCTAACAAACAACTCCTACTAGTGGGCCGACATTGTGGCCTTAGACCCACTTCTACTGGAAGGTAACTCACCTCACACTGCTGAAGCCCCGCAGACACAACCCCAACTGCTGGATGACAGGTTCCTGAACTGTCAACATCAAAATAACACCCAATTAATAATTGGGTTCCAATACATAACCATAAGTCCATGCTTGGGGGTAAAAGACTACTCTACCCCTAAAAGTCCAACTATGGCTCAAGGCCCAACATATGGCCCAATTTCATATAACCATTAAGGCCCAAACTATGGCCCATCTATGGCCCAATTTTCCAAATTGGGCCCAAATCCCTCACATGGGCCTTACCCTAAAGCCCATTAAATTATTCTAGTCCATTTGCTTATTCTTGGATGGCCCATTAATAACCCAATTACCAAAGCCCAATAAAAAGGCCCAACTCAAGGCCCAATTAAAAATTAGGGTTTCTTACATGAAATGATGATTAGGGTTAAGTGTTCATACTTAACCCCTTAAAGACTTAATCCATCAAGTCGAATATTGCTTTAGGTTGATTGCAAATGATTATTAATTAATATATTAAGTTTAGTGAATAATTCAAGTGCGGGTCCCGATCAAATTCCCAAATTAGGGTTTCACAAAAAATCACAACTAGGGTTAAGTGTTTCTCACTTAACCCATTAAGGACTTAATCCATTAAGTCCATCACTCTTCTAAATAAATCATATGGTGCGATTGGGCTTTATACACAATTCCCATTCCAATGGCCCAAAAGTGGGTCCCGATAAGTCCAAGGCCCATAAATCCAATATTAGGGTTTTCTAAACCCTAATTAGGGTTTCCAAACCCATCTTAGCCCAATAGGCCAGTAGCTAGTTCTTTTGATCAATTAAGGTTCATTAGGCCCATTAGTCACATGTTTGGGCTTTTATGGTCAATTAGGGCTTCATTGGGCCCACTAGGGTTTTAGTCACTTTGTCCTAACATTCCAAACGAGTCACCATACAAACGAGGCACACCGTCACCCAACACGACGACCGGTGGCGGCAGGAGGCGGCAGCCACCACCTCACAGTGGTG
Source organism: Lactuca virosa (assembly GCF_052849685.1). NCBI lineage: Eukaryota > Viridiplantae > Streptophyta > Magnoliopsida > Asterales > Asteraceae > Lactuca > Lactuca virosa. The sequence continues at coordinate 384,488,345 of NC_136428.1, forward strand.
GTTTTGACTTTCTTTCCATTATTCCATTTTTGTTACAATTTACAATGCCAATCCCAAAATAAACACACACACTAATGCTAAATACACACACACACATAACCACCTTGTGGTGGCCGGTGGTGGCGAGTGGCGGCAGCCACCACCTTACAGTGGTGGTGGATTTCCGGCCAACAAATGAGAATTCCACATAACTCCATCAACCCCACACTCAAACACATAGTAAATCGAACATACAACTATATCACACACACACGACCACCTCTCACGGTGGCTGGCGGCGGCAGAAGAAGCATTTTAGCGGCAACAGCGGTGTTGACAGCGACGTCCACCATGGCCAGCAGCCATGGTGGTTCTTCTCGGCTACTAACGACGTCCGGTGGCAAGAGTTTGTTGAGGAAGCGCCGACAGCGTGATCGCAGGTGGAGGAGTGGTGATGAACGCAACAAGGGGCGGAGATCGTGCCTTCATCGGAGACGACCATGGTGTCGCGACACCCGGTTCCTTCAACTGAGGTGGCGGTTAAGAGGACTCTGGAAAGACGGTGGTAGTCGAACGGGGAGGTGGATACCCGTGGTCCTTGTCGTCGTTTTTGATCGGAAATGGCATGTCGGCGGCTCACGTCTTCAGCGGCAGAAGAACAACGCCGGTGGAGGAGGTGTACGGTGGTGCGGCACCGGAAGGGAGGCACAAGGTGGAGAGATGGCGACTGCACTCTATGAGTTAGGGTTAGGGTTGGGACGGGGGTGACGGGTTTAAATACCCTGATCCCCTTAACTAGTTTCCATAATGTCACAATTAGTCCCCCCTTTCGCATTTTCTTTCAAAGTCCGCCCATATTTTTCCCTTTTAACCCCATCCATGTAAATCCCTTACAAATTAAGTCCGATATTTTACTAAGTTGCCCCTCCCTCTACAATTATTTTCAAATGAGGTCCATAATTAACTCTTTAGCCCCTGTTTTCATAAATCCTTTCATATTAGGCCTAATACTTACCAAACATCCCCCTGTCTTCTAAAATCTTTACAAAATAAATCTCCAATTTATACTTTGACCCCCGAATACTCCAACTTATGGCATTTGGCTTCCCAAACCAACAGCTTGCTATATAATATTAATTTTAGGGCTACGATTCATTCATTAATTTTGTCTATTTATTTATTAAATAATCGGGGTGTTACAACTCTCCCCCACTTAAATTAGATTTCGTCCTCGAAATCATTCCTTACCATTCCTTACATGCCACACCACACAAGTAACATGGCCAAAATTCTCGGGCAACCGTAACAAATCCTCGCAGGGTTCTAACACCTGATGATGAACGAATTCCTTGCAACATGATCACATCCATCCAGTCTGAAATATGTAGTCTCAAGATGGTCTGACTCCCTGACATGCTACCCATACCGAATCATTGTCGCTGAATCCAATCCACTTGTCTCTCAACTGACTACTCAACTTCTGCTAACTCGAGGTTCCCACTGGAAAACAGTACCACAGATCTAATTATCCCTGTGGATCCCTTATACTTGGCATAGGCTCAGCTAATCCTGCTGTGAATGTCTTATCACTTACCAACCAATCAGTTTCTTCGTTCGCACCTGCAAACCTGAAGCACTAATACTGCCCGAGACAACATGATGCCACACAGTTGCTTTCCAAAATCTACCGAGACCTTCCTGGTCTCAATTCATTTGCCAGTTATCTGAAAAACTGGGTTTCGGCCCGACTGCGTAGCCAAAGGACTCCCACTTAGTAATCTCCCACAACATCTGAACGAAATTCCTTCTCTGGAACTAGTTGCCACTAGTTATCATGTCACTGTGGCTCTAACAACCTTCTGATCTAACTGGTCGGATCCCTATGCCGAATCCTAACGTCATCAAGTCCAGGGCTAAAAGTGATTGCTACATGACCAATGGTAGACTTATATCACAAACGGCCTCATACAGTCCATTGCTCCCCTGATCTCATAACTGTAGTGGCGTTCCTACAGTCTTATCATTGGGTCAACCAGGTCTAATTCCCTCTGGGGAAATCCATAAAACAATCCGTGGATTTGCCACGCCCTCATTGCTACACTCGAAATGGTGGGTACTACAATTCCTTCCGCGTTCTAACAACGCGCTCATGCCATCTACCAACCTAGTGAATGCTACGACTACACCCCCAGTCTTACAACACTCTAGCACTATCTGGCTGCTAGTGAATGCTACGGCTACACCCGTAGACTTACAACAATTTAACATTATCTGACTGCTAGTGAATGCTACGGCTACACCCGCAGACTTACAACACTTTCCATACTACCTAACTGTTAGTGAATGCTATGACTACCCCCGTAGTCTTACAAAAATTTCCATAACGGTCGAACACGCACTCGACCTAACACATAACTGAACTTGAGTCCTAACTGGAGCTCTAACCTGGTTCCCAAAACTTGTTTTCTGAGAGTCTCGAAGGCTGCCTACTGCTCAGGCCCCCAGTGAAAGGCCACCGACTTCTTGGTCAGTCGGCCAAAGGAATCGCAATCTCGGAGAAGTCCCGCATAACTCTCCGGTAATAACCCGCTAGACCCAGGTAACTCTGAATCTCAGTTGGAGACCTCGGAATCTCCCACTGCATCACGATCTCTATCTTGGCCAGATCGACCAGAATACCCTTCTGGTTGACAAGGTGCCCAAGAGACTGCACCTAGCGCAACCAGAACTCACATTTGGTGAAATTTACAAAAAGTCTCTCCCCCACTTAGATTCGACTAAGTCTTCATGGTACGTGAGAATTGAAGGATTCCCAATCCTTATTAATTCCTAATAGTCCAGTGCCGACAATCTGAGCTTACCAATGCTAACGATCAATTACCAGTCAAACCTTAAGATCGCCCGTCCTCTGAAATCTTGAAGAGTACTCTTGAAATCTGGTACAGTCTGACGCCTCAGCCCATCTCCCATGTTGTCAACTGAAGGCCTCAATCTTCACTCTGGCTGACGAATCCTCGTTCCCACTTCCAATCTTGCAGTACCACTGAACTCTAACCGAACACAGCCCATGCGAAAATACAATTCTCTTGAACATCCAATGAACAACCACTTATGTATCTAACACCCGCAACTGACACTACCATTTTCATGCTACCAGACCTGTCCTAGCAACGGTAGTGCCTTGGGCTTCCAAGGTTCTTCCATAGACAACTGTCGACCATACCGGAACCATGATAGAACCACTGAACGCTGATTTCACTGTAGAACTATCGCTCTAACCCTGACTGAGTATCCTCTAAATAATACTCCTGCACAGATCCCGACAAAGATTCGGAATGATAATGGTCTATGCGGAACCCACTCCGCAAGATGCATCCGCCTGTGGGTTCATCAAGGACTTTTCGGCATGCGTGATGGCATATATGATCCTTGATAACCCAAACAATGGTAGAGAACCGACCCGAGATCTAACTTGTCCAAACTCGATCAGAATTCCAAAGTGGTACGTATTCCCAACATCCATCTAGTAGCAGCAGAAGATGACATACCCGCAACATCTGGAGGAATCCTAATCACCTTTTGCTGACATGACCAACCCCGCTACCCTGTAGCAGCCTAAACCCTTGGAGCGACAAACTCCCTTGTGCACTTTCCCGTATGTGATGCACTGACTCCGGGCCTGCTGGCCTTTCACCCGATGATCAGAAGTCATGGGTCTCTTCCCGAGACCCTTTACTATACGCACCTAGCACGAACTTCTCTTCTCAAAGTGCTCAAAATCGATCTCACATCTGAAACCTCTTGGAAATCATATCCTTCAGGGTCTGACACCCTGTCATGCTCACTAGCTCACTTGCCAATGGCTAAGCTGCTACAACTGGAACATCCTCTATCCCCTAAACCGGGTCACAAACTTCTCCCCGAAGCTTCTCAGATTCTCCAAAACTCTATCGATTCGAGTATGGATCCTGTGCTTTCAGTAGTACGGGCCCAATACTACCTTCCACACCTATCCATACTTTCCTCAGCAATCATCCCGAATCCTCCGAGTCACTTCCTCAAACTGGTACCCTAAATGCTCGCTAGCAGCGCAACCAAGTCCACTAAGTCATTTCCTAGGCTTCCCTAGGTTCCCATACCCACCCAGTCCTCAGCTGCTGAAAGATTCCCAGTAATGTCAACTAGCTACCTCATGAATATAGCCACATGCAACAAAGATCAGATAATCCTTCGAGTAAAAGAACCATCCCTAGAACGGTTGGACTAAAACAAGAGTTGCGCAATAGGGTCAAATCTATCACTCTGAGATTATCCAGCCTGTGCCATATGTGACTTAGCATATTCACTTAATAACTAACTCACATCACTAAAAGTCCCACAAAGCACAAAGCAAGCAGCACATACAATGGAAAATCTAACCATCATATTCCAGTCAAATCATTCTATCCCCTAATCATGAATCTGTACATGCAATTCAAAGGCTCATACAATCAGGCATAACCTAAACAGGCTATCCTATCACTGACTGATCAGTACTAGCATTCAAATCTACAAGCACATACAATAGGCATATAAGGCATCCTCCTAGATCCTCAACCCTAATCTAGCATGCAATTCTCATAATCATATCATAACATAACATATCATAACATGTATGGGTATCTTGGGGAAAACTTTCTTGAGCTCGGCTGATTGCACGCATCCCACAACTTGTTCTTTTCAAATTTCTTTTCTCTTTTCAAACTTCTTTTTATAAGATGCTTTTACTTTTTAATTTTTTTTCATACCAAGTCCTTAGTTTGAGTCCAAACACACCCAAGAGTGTGCCTCAATCCCTCAATCCAAGGCTCTGATACCAACTTGTAACATCCCAAAATTCAAGACCAAAAATTTCATTTTAATTAAGTTATTATATAAAACCAACAGTATAAAAACATTCATATTAATATCTCATGTCAAAACCAAAGTGTCAATAATCAAAAAATATTATTATAAAACCATATCAGAGTGTAATCCCAAAGATCCCATGTGCGGAAAACATAGTGTGATGCGCTGCGATCAAGCCGACTCCTTTCCTTTAAAAACGAGTACCTGAAACCAAAACTATAAACCGTAATTGGGTTCCAATACATAACCATAAGTCCATGCTTGGGGGTAAAAGACTACTCTACCCCTAACTTGGCTTGATTCAAGCCCAAGGCCCAAACAAAAGGCCCAAAAGTCCAGCTATGGCTCAAGGCCCAACATATGGCCCAATTTTATATAACCATTAAGGCCCAAACTATGGCCCATCTATTTATTTATTAAATAAACGGGGTGTTACACACCACCACCACCGTGAGGTGGCGGCTGCCACCACCTACCACCACCGGCCACCACAAGGGTGGTTGTGTGTGTGTGATTATTTTGAGTGTGTGTGTTTATTTTGGGTTATTTCATTGTAAAATTGTAATAGTGGCTAGAATAATGGAAATAAAACTCAAAAACACCACCGTGAGGTGGTGGCTGCCGCCTCCCACCGCCACCAGCCGCCGTGTTGGGTGGCGGTGTGCTTGTTGTGTTTTGATTCGTTGGGATGTTTGGACAAATGGACTAAAACCCTTATGGGCCTAACAAAACCCTAATGGGCCTAATAAACCCTAATTGATCTAAGGACTTGGTATTGGGCCTATTGGGTTGGAAACCCTAATTAGGGTTTAGAAAACCCTAATTTTGGATATATGGGCCTTGGACTTATCGGGACCCACATTTGGGCCATTGGAATGGAATTGTGAATTGCACCCAATCACACCATATGATTTATTTAAAAGAGTGATGGACTTAATGGATTAAGTCCTTAATGGGTTAAGTGAGAAACACTTAACCCTAATTGTTATTTTATGTAAAACCCTAATTTCACTTGGGCTTTATGTTGGGCCTTTCTATTAGGCTTTGGTGATTGGGCTATTAATGGGCCATCCAAAATCAAGTATATGGACTAGAATAATTTAATGGGCTTTAGGGTAAGGCCCATGTAAGGGGTTTGGGCCCAATTTGGAAAATTAGGCCATAGATGGGCCATAGATTGGGCCTATATGATTATGAGATATTGGGCCATTAGAAATGCCAAATGTTTGGACTGGACTATATGGTTGGACTTCAGAATAAGACCATGTAAAGGTTTGAGCCCAATTTGGAAATTTGGGCCATATGTTGGGCTTTGATTCATAGTTTAACTTTTGGGACTTTGGATTGGGCCTTGAGTTGAATCAAGCTAAGGTAGGGGGTAAGACAGTCTTTTACCCCAAGCATGGTTTTATGATTTTTTGTGTTGGTACCCAATTATTAATTGGGTGTTGTTTTGATATTAACAGTTCGGGAAGCTGTCATCCAGCAGCCGGGGTTTCGTCTGCGGGACTTCAGCAGTGTGAGGTGAGTTACCTTCAAGTAGAAGTGGGTCGAAGGCACCAATACCGCCCCACTGGTAGTTGATTATAGATGAGATGATTGTCTTTGTGATAATTGTCTGGTGGGCTACTATCTGTTATGTGTTATGTGCTAGTATGCTATGTTTTATGTGATAGTGGTAGGAGGGGTAGGATAGACCCCAGTATCAGTTGTAAGGACCGACAGGGTAGGTCAGGCACCCCAGATATGCCTGATAGCATGTTTATGATATGTTGTATGTGATAGTGGTAGTAGGAGGGGAATAGTTCCCATGCTATGGTCATAAGGAGCGAAGGGTGGGTCTGGCACCCCAAATATGTCTGACAGTATGTTTATGTTATGTTATTACGTAGTAGCAGTAGGGGGTGAAATAGTCCCCGTAGCCGGTTGAGATAAACCGGAGGGTAGGTCGGCACCCCAGAATGGCGTGACAGGGTAGGTCGAGCACCCCAAAAATGCTTGACATGGGTAGATCGGGCACCCTAGAATTGCCTGGTAGGGTAGGTTGGGCACCCCAGAATTGCCTGGCAGGGTAGGTCGGGCACCCCAGAATTGCCTGACAGTATGTGTATTGTATGGTATGCGATATGATGGGGGAACTCACTAAGCTTCGTGCTTACGGTTTTCAGTTTTGGTTTCAGGTACTTCGTTTTCAAAGGAAAGGAGTCGGCTCGATCGCAGCGCATCACACTATGTTTTCCGCACATGAGATCTTTGGGATTACACTCTGATATTATTTTATGATAACATGTTTGACTATTGACACTTTGGTTTTGACATGAGATGTTATTATGGATGTTTTTATAGTTATGGTTTTATAATAACTTATTTAAAAATGAAATTTTTGGCCTTGAATTTTGGGATGTGTATGGATAAGGTGGTGTTTTATCTATTCAATTTTGATTCCCTTTTCTATAAATTAGCCACTAACTGAAGCTTAAAAGACAAGAGCTCCTTCCATAGTCGGAAGGTAATTCTCTACCTCTATTGTCGGCTTTTTTAGGTATCTTCAATTTGCTATTTTTTTATAAAATTTTCGTAGCTTTTATACGAAATTGGGCGTGCTGGGGAAGATGGGTGATACATGTTCATCAATATCATCACACTCAGAACGAGATATATTGAATTGAATCAATGGAAGTCTTGATTTCAAAGGTAGAGTCGCAAATAAACGGAAAACCGATGGATAGAAAGGTACTCCGTTTATCATTAGTACTTTTTTTTTAATTTTTCATATACTAAGTATTGAAATTGAGGATTTGAAGTTCATCTATTGTATTTAACGAAGGAGATGAAGGAATCGCTTCCAGATGTATGTGAGTGATTGGGTTCAGTTCTCTGAATTGGTGAGAGCCCATGAAAACAACGACATCGATACTTCCTCCATTTCACATCTCTGGTGAACTGCACAGATTTGTTCTTACTTCTCCTTCTCTTTAAGTCAACGACCCTGTCACCACCTAACATCCACAATCGCTTTTGAAAAACGATTTGTTCTTGATTTGCACATATTAAAAGTAAGAAGGAGGTTAATGAAGAAGGCGTAAGTGAAAGTGAGCCTATTTTATTGTTTATTATGATGAAGGTTGTTAAATATTTTTATGTTTTAAAGTGAAGAATATAGGGTAGATGCACTAAAATGGATTGACCTATGCAAATTTCGATAAATTGCAGGTTTTGGATCAAGGAAAATTGGACAAATGCCTTCTTGACACTGAATTCCTTACTACAACTTTAAAGGTATGTCTACATGAAATTAATTAGAAATATATATTATATAGTTTTAGTTGGCATATCAGGGTCTTCAAGAATTTTGCTAACTAATTCGTTACTTTGTTGACTACCTTGTAGAAAGACCAAACGAAAAGGCTAAAAAGTTGCTCGCGAGAAGAATAGAACCTCTTTATTAAGGTATATACTAGAAAATTAGTAACTTTAACGTCGGGTTAATTTGCTCTACTTTTTATCTGTTTCTATTTGGAAGGGGAATCTCAAGGTTCTTTCCATATACATTTTTTTGTTTGTTTGTATTTCACCATTTGTGTCCTATTATACAGATTAAGCTTGTGGTCGTATGGAAGTGAAGCGGCTTCCAAGGTAACTGTGCTAAATTTCCATTATTTTCCTGTTTGTTATAGGATTTTGTTTTAATTGGATTTCATCATGCATAGAGACCATATTCAACTCAAAAGAGAAATAACTCAAAAGACATTCTAGTAAGTCAAGATCTCTAGATTTAAGCTCTTAATTGTTGCATCAAATTCATCGACACCAAACTAAGTCATGCAAGACCACTTTCCAAACAACACCATGGTCTAGAAGCTAAATAAGGAACTCAAGGGCTTTGGAGTTCACTCAAACTCCAAGGACAAGAAGATTGGGACCAAAACACTCATAAAATGACATAGAACAAGATCTAAAGATGCAAGGAGCAAGGTTGCGACTTTATACCTCCACAAGGTCTGAAATGAGATGAAGATGTTCGATCTAAGCTATTACCAAGCTTACAAACCACAAGATGGATTCCTTCTTCCTTCAAGCTTCGCAAAGATGGCTTCACCCACTCAAAATAAACATAAATAGGACATGGTTAGGGTGGCGATCGATTTCAGAGGATGGAGGCTGCCAAATAAGGCAGCCTTAGGAGTTAGTGCCTTTAAATAGGGCACTAATCCTGGAATCTAGGGTTTTAAACCCCATCCGCCACCACATCGTGCCCACGGCCTAGCCATATCGTGGTCATTCGCGGATGCATGCATTCTGAACCGGGCTGCCGCATCATGGTCATTCCATCACCATGTCGTGGCCAAGAAAAAATCCAAAAACTTATATTTAATAAAATTTATTTTGGAAGAACCATACCAGAAATTCGGGAGTAACAACTCTCCCTTACTTGAATCAAATTTCGTCCTCGAAACCTGTTGCTACAAATAACTCAGGGTAATGCTTTCTCATTTCCTCCCCGGGTTCCAAGTCCATTTGGAACCCTTCCGGAGCTGTGAACAAACAATCCAACAACTTGAAAGCGCCCATTTGTAACAAATGATACTCTATCCAACTGTAAGACCCAACTTTAAGCGAAACCCTCTTAAACCGGGAAACTTTCATAGTTGCTACTACAAACCAACTCCATCCACTCCCATATCCTCCCAGAAGAGAGCATCATCATCTCCACTAAAAACCAGCTCATTCAAACTTCATATCACAGGTCCAAACACAAACGAATACCCCTAGGGAATCCACTCCCATACCCTCCCAGAAGAGAGCAACATCATCTCCATTATCACATAGAGCCTCGAAAAGGCCATGCCCCAACCTGAGATGGACTCCTCAGGTAGATGAGTGGATTAAGGAGGACAACATTGGAGTTTATGAGGTAGGTGAGTCATCTCAGGCTCCATTACTAGGTCTCATTCCAAGGTCTCTGACCGATAGGGCGATATCTATATTAGTTCCATGAGTAGCTCGACATTTGGATATGATACATCATTAAGAGGAGGATCTTTGTTCATTGGTGATGGATGTTAGATTGTTGACTGATAGAGTTCGTGAGCTAGAGTAGGGTAGAGATACTGACGAGATGAGATTCCTTGAAACGTCCCAATAATTAAGACAAAAAATTTTCGTTTTTAAATTAATAAAACTATTATCCAAAACATCATCATAAAAATCATGGTGGTACAAGTGTATCAACAACATCACAAAACATCAGAGTAACATAAAATGCAGAACTAAGTGGTGTATGCACTGCAATCATCCCAAGCTCTTCCCCTATGAACTAGAAGTACCTGAAAACATAAACTGAAAACCGTAAGCACAAAGCTTAGTGAGTTCCCCAAAATACCACATACTGTACATAATAAACATATAATAGGCCCTGCCCGTCATCGGGCCCAGCCAGACATCGGGCCCCGCTTGGTATACATATAAACATGTAAACAGATAAACAAATAACATATGCATAAATCACATAGATAAATACTATACAGAATGGTCATCGGGCCCCGCTTGGTAAACATATAAACACATAACATATGCAAGAGTCACACAAACATCTAGCATCCTAAACGTAATAAACCATGGGTCGGTATTGGTGCCTTCAACTCACTAAACACAGTGAGGAAACTCACCTCTAGCTGCTGAAACACTCAAATGAATCTCGGTGTGTTGGTCCGAAAAATCCCCCCGCTATCATCATCAAAATAATATCCAATTAATAAATGGATCTCGACCCATAACCAAGAATCTAAGCTACTTAGCCCATAACCAGGGTAAAAGACCATTTTACTCTTTTTCTTACTTGGCCCAAAACAAAGGCCGAGCCCAATTACTCAAATGGCCCAAATCCTAAATGGCAACCTAAAGCCCAAATGGTCCAATCTTCCAAATTGGGCCCAAAACCCATCATGGGCCTAAATCCAAGGAAGCCTAAAATGCTAGTCAAAAGCCTAAATCAGAAGTCTAATGGCCCAATCTTAAAAATCCAAAGCATGGCCCAAATCTATGAACGCCAAGCCCATGCGTCCATCTGCTGAGCGTACCCCACTCGTATGCCCAACGTATGGCTCAAGCTCCCAAACAACTTCATTAAGCACATAAACAGTTAAGACCTTTTGCCAAACACTCAGATCTAGTTACTAAGGGTGACTTAATACGTAAAGTTGGCAACTTTACACCCATGCATGTAGGATTGTAAGCGAGCCGAACTACTCGTGAGCTACTCGGGATCGACTCGCTAAAAACTCGACTCGCTAAAAACTCGACTCGAGATCGAATTAAACGAGCCTGAGCTGAGCTCGAGCCTAAATGAGCCTATATATATATATATATATATATATATATATATATATATATATATATATATATATATATATATATATATATATATATATATATATATATATATAGGCTCGTTTAGGGTCGTTTAGGCTCGCGATCCCACTAAATGGTTCACGAGCCGAGCTGGAGTATCATTTTAAGGCTCTAATGGAGCTCGAGCTTCTTCAAAATTAAACGAGCCGAGCTCGAGTTTGGTAAGGCTCGGGCTCGGCTCGACTCATTTAAACCCCTACATGCATGGCTTAATTGGACCCAACACTCAAAAAGAAGCTTTATAAAGCTCTTAACACCTGCATGGACCAATATCTTACATAAAGTTTGCATTTTTATGAACAAGGGACCTCCATGGAGCTAAGATCTAAAATCCATTGCTTCTGGTGTAGATTAAAAGTTCAACTTTAACTCAAAAGACTCAAAAATGCATAAATAACACCATAAAATAGATCTAGCAGAAATGACCATCAAGGTGAGATTTTTACGCCAAAAGGCTTGAAAATGTGAAGGTAACTCTGGATCTACAAGCTTAAGCTTTTCCTCCATGTGTTCCTCTTCTTCTTATTCACCACAAAACACCAACAAACTCACTTTCAAGCTCAAATCTCACCAAATGCACTTAGGTTTTCGTTTTCAGGGTATAGGGAGATAGAGGGTGGTTAATAAACGTCCAAGAGGTGGTTTAAGTGGTTTAAATAGGACGAAAACCCTAAAAATTAGGGTTTTCCCAAAACATGCGTACGCCCAGCGTACTCCCACGTACGCCCAACGTACGTGGGTGAAGTCCGCGACCAGCAAAGAGCTAGTATGCTAAGCGTACTCATAGAGTACGCCCTACGTACTAGCCAAGGACCAAAATGTAAAGATTTTTTCAAGAAGGGCTAAAAGGAAACTTACCACAATATGAGTGTTACAATTCTCCCCCACTTGAATCTGACTTCGTCCTCGAAGTCCGCTGCCCCAAACAACTATGGGTAATGCTCCCTCATATTGTCCTCTGGCTCCCACGTCTATTTTGAACCCTTGAGATGATGCCAATGGACTTTCACCAACTCAACAACCTTGTTCCTCAAGGTTTTCGTCTTCCGGTCAAGAATCGCCACCGGTCTCTCGATATAATTCAGGCGATCATCCACCTGAATATCCTCCAATGGAACCACCACTGAATAATTCACTAAACACTTCCACAACTAAAAGATGTGGAATGTGCTATGGATTTGACTGAGCTCCTCGAGAAGTTCCTAGCGATAAGCAACCCGGCCCACTCGGGCTAAAACGCTGAAAAGATTGATGTACCTGGGGCCCAATTTGCCCCTCTTCCTTAATAGGATGACACATTTCCAAGGTGATACCTTCTGGGGAACCATGTCCCCAACCTGGAAATCTAGATCTGATCGGCGCTTGTCGGCATAACTCTTCTGCCGACTCTGAGCTGTCTGGAGTCTACTCCGAACCTACTGAATCAACTCGGTAGTATCGAGTACCACTTTGCTGCTCCCCATGACTCGCTGACCGACCTCACCCCAACATATCAGGGTCCTGCATTTCCTCCCATAGAGCATCTCAAAACGAGGTCGATCAATGCTGGTGTGATAATTGTCGTTATACAAAAACTCCGCCAAAGGGAGATACGTATCCTAACTCCCATCGAAATCAAAAACACATGACCGAAGCATATCCTCCAAGGTTTGAATAGTCTGATCGCTCTGACCATCGATCTGTGTGTGGAAAGCCGTACTGAAATAGAGACGAGTACCCAAGTCATCATGGAACCTCTTCCAATATCTGGAAGTGAGCTGGACATCCCTGTTTGAAACCACCGAAACCGGCACCGCATTCTGTGCTATGACCTCCCTGATGTATACCTCAGCCAACTTCTCCGCAGAGATACTATCCTGAATTAGGATAAAATGCGTGCTATTGGTGAATCGATCCACAATGACCCAAATTGAATCCACTCCGCACACAGTTCGAGGCAAACTCGTAATGAAATCCATGGTAATCTCCTCCCATTTCTAAACGGAAATATCCAACTGCTGCATCTTGACGTGAGGTCCCTGATGCTCGGTTTTGACTTTGTTGCAAGTCAAGCACCTCTCTACATACCAAGCTATATCCCGCTTCATGCAGGGCCACCAAGAATCAGGACGAAGATCTCTATACATCTTTGTCGCCCCAGGATGAATGGAGAATCACGATTCGTGTGCCTCCTCCATTAGAATCTGACGCACACCACCCCAATATGGAACCTATACACTCTGATGAAGATTCAATAACCCACGGCTATCATAATAAAAATAAGCCACCTGAGCCACTATGCATCACTCTTTCGGTGCTCTTCCTTCATAGCCTCGATCTGAGCCTCTCGAATCCGTTCCAAAAGCGGAGTAATCACGGTCATCCTCAAACAAATATCCCTGATCGGAGCTGCGACCGCCTTGCGGCTAAGAGCATAGGCCACAACATTGTCCTTCCCTGGATGGTAAATGATCTCACAATCATAATCCTTCACCACATCCAAAAACCGGCGTTTCCTCATGTTCAATTTCGGTTGATCCATCAGATACCTCAGGCTCTTGTGATCTGTGTAAATAGTACACCGGACCCCATAGAGGTAATGTCGCCAAATCTTGAGGGCGAAAACCACAACCCCCAGGTCTAAATCATGTGTCGGATATTCGCCTCATGAGGCTTCAACTGCCTCGAAGTGTAAATGATCCCTCAACCCCTCTGCATCAGAACTGCACCCACACCCATGATCGAAGCATCAAAATAAACCACGAAGTCCTCAACACCCTCCGACAGGGTCAAAATTGGCGCCTCACACAATCTCTGCCTCAGGGTCTCAAAAGCTGCCTGCTGCTTAGGCCCCCAGCGGAATCGCTATCTTGGAGAAATCCTGAATGAATCTCGGTTAGTAACCTACTAAAACAAGGAAACTATGAATCTCAGATGGAGACCTTAGAACCTCCCATCTCATCACGGCCTCGACCTTGGCCGGATCGAGCAGAATACTATTCTGGTGGACAAGGTGCCCCAGAAACCACACCTAGCGCAACCAGAACTCACACTTGGAGAACTTTAAATAAAGTCTCTCCCTCCTCAGTGTCTCCAAAACCTCCCTCAAGTGCTCCTCATGCAACTTCTGGGTCTTGGAATAGACCACGATATCAACAATGAATATAATCACAGACCGATCCAACATCGGCCTGCATACGCGGTTTATGAGGTCCATGAACGCAGCTGGAGCATTGATGAGCCTGAAGGGCATCACAACGAAGTCGTAATGACCATAACGAGTCCGTAAGGCCGTCTTCTGCATATCCTCTTCTCTGAACCTCATCTGATCGTAACCTGAACATAGATCAATCTTGGAAAACCAAAATGCACCCTGAAGCTGGTCAAACAAATCATCAATCCTCGGGAGTGGATATTAGTTCTTCACCGTTAACTTATTCAAATCGCGGTAATCAATACACATCCAATGAGACCTACCATTCTTCTTCACAAACAAGATCAGTGCTCCCCATGGCAAACTGCTCAGTCGAATAAACCCCTTGTCTAACAGCTCCTGCAGCTGTGTAGACAACTCCAACATCTTTGGAGAAGGTAACCGATATTGTTCCTTGGCTATCGGAGCCGCATCTTCAACCAAGTAAATCCTATACTCCACTTGCCTCTCCGGAGGCACTCCAGGAAAATCCTCCAGAAACACATCCGGGTACTCCCGTACAATCGACACATCATCCACAGTCGCCTTACCCTTATCCCGACTCCCGAGTATCCATAGCATAGGCGACAAATTCGAAACAACCATGATAAAGATAGCGTTTTACTCTAGCCGCTGAACATAGAGTCGGCCCACATTGAGCTCTCTTTCCCTGAACCACCAACTCTCCCCCACTTGGAGTCGGAATACGCACTAACTGATGCTCACAATCGATCACCGCTCCATTGGGGCTCAACCAGTCCATCCTACGATAACCTTGTTCCCATGCAAAGGAATGAGAACCAAATAAATCAGATACTACTCGCTGAACATCTGAAGAACACAACCCTGCTGAAACCTCGGTACCTGAACAAATCGATCATCTGCAATCTCAACGTCTGAAGGACAATCCAGGTCCCCCGGAGTTCCAACAAACCTCTTGCTAAGCGCAAGCGATACAAAAGATCGGGTAGCCCCAGAATCAAACAATATCAATGCACAGATACCAATCACGAGGAACAATCCTAAAATAAAACACACAAATATAAGCAGGCAATACAACATAAATAAAGAGATAAGGAGGAGATACATAACCATCACCACATCAGGTGTTGTGCGAGCCTCATCGGCCATAAACGGAAAATCCATTCTCTTCACTATAGATGCATCCGCCTTGCCCAGGCGGCCATCAGTAATCCTCAACGTCGCTGGAGCGGGTGCTACCACTGGTCCCACTGCTGCCCAACTCGGAAAATGGGCATTCTTGTGGTCCCTCTGATTGCAATGGAAGCAAATCAGATCAGATACCGTGGTGGTGGTGGTAGTAGTAGTAGTAGAATCTCTGCTAATATGACCCGTCCGACCGCACTTGAAGCAGCCAGAACCACCCACCCTGCATGCCTCATTGTGTGTCTTTACACACTTGCCACAACGGCTCTGGCCCTGCTGGACTTTGGACCTCGAATCAAATACCTTGTGCCTCTTGCCTGATCCCCCTGAAACCTGAGCCTGGTTCGACTTCCTCTTCCTCCCCATCTCAAGATCAATCTCCCTCTCACTAGCTCTCGCAATCATATCCTCCACTGTCTTGCAACTGGATCGAATCACAAACTGCCAAATATCACTCCTCAAAATCTCATGGTATCTCGCCTTGTACATCTCTTTGTTCGCCACATACTATGGAACCAACAACGCCCTCTCACGGAACATCGCGGTGATCTCATCCACTGTCTTAGTAGTCTGGAGATGGTCCTGAAACTCCCTCGCCAACTGTTGCACCTCAATCACTGGTGCAAACTCAGATCTGAGTCTAGTCACAAAATCATCCCATGTCATCGAATCAACCGTCTCATCACCAACGGAGCGCCTAACCTCCTCCCACCAATATCGAGCTCTGTCTTTCATAAGATAGGAAGCAAGTCTGACATTTGCCCTATTAGGGCAACTACTAGTGCGGAATGCGTTAGCGGCATCCGCTAACCAGTGCCTACTCGCGATTGGGTCCTTCTCCCCGCAGTACTCCGCAGCCCCACATGTCCGGAAATACCTGAAAGTCAACAAACGTGACCCAATCAAAGCCACCATCTCAAAATGGAAAGAGCCCAAGCACACCTCCAACACCTCCATGATACCCTCCTTGATCGTACCAAAGATCACAGGAGTCTGCTCAATATGATGCGGGTAATCTCAGACGAAATGAACTCCCGTGTCTGATCATCCAAGTGCCCGACTCCAGAACCCGAGCCTGAACCCTCACCAACATCAAAACCACCAACTGGTCTGCCTAGAAGACTCACCATACTGAAAACAGACCGTATAAACCATCAGAATATGCATCAATATATATCGAGGAGTCTCATACTCTACCACTTTTCAACTTTCATCGTAGTTCTCCTTGACTCAAGTACGGATCCTCTGCTTCTAGTAGTACGAGCCCATACTATCTTCTACATCTATCCGTACTTTTCTCAAGGATCGCTTTGTATGCTCCAAGTCACTCCTTATCCACACATACAATCCTCCACAAAACAAGGCTCGCTTTGTATCCTAGGGCAATCACCACACCACTCTCTGCCATCAGCTGCAGAAGGAATTCCTACTAGCACCCTCTAACTAGCTCACGAATACAATTACATATCACTGACACCAGATAATTTTTCGAATGAAAGGTCTTACACTACCACGATTGGATTCAAACAAGAGTTGCGCAATAGAGTTAAAACCTAACCTTCTAAAATTATTTAGTTTCTGTAATATGTAACTTAGCATATTCGCTTACTAGTTAGCTGAAGTTAGTAAGAACTCATACAAAGCACAAAGCAAGCAACATTCGGGCATTGAGTAATCGGAATCAAGCATAACCTAATAAGGCCATCCTATGACAGACTGATTAGTACTAGCATGAAAGTCTACAAGCTTATATAGTAGACGTATAAACGAATCTCTCCTAGCATTCTATCATGTAAATCCTGAGCAGATCTTTAGCCCTAACTAGCATGCACTTCACAGATTCATAAATCAAACATATCATAAAACATGTATGGGTATTTTAAGGAAAACTTACTTGAGCTCGGTCGATTGCATGCACCACACCCTTTTCTTTTATTAGAAACCCTTTTATATAAAACATTTCTTTTTTGAAAAATTCTACTAAACCCTCAGTTTGAGTTCAGACACACCCGAGAGTATGCCCGAATCCCTCAAACTAAGTCTCTGATACCAACTTGAAACGTCTCAAAAATTAAGACTAAAATTTATGTTTTTCAATTAATAAAACTATTATGCAAAACATCATCATAAAAATCACGGTGGAACAAGTGTATCAACAACATCACAAAACATCAGAGTAACATAAAATGCGGAACTAAATGGTGTGTGCACTGCAATCATCCTGGGCTCTTCCCCTTCGAACCAGAAGTACCTGAAAACATAAACTGAAAACTGTAAGCAAAAATCTTTGTGAGTTCCCTAAAATACCACATACCATACATAATAAACATATAATAGGCCCCGCCTGTCATCGGGCCCCGCCCAGCATCGGGCCCTGCCCGTATCGAGCCCCGCTTGGTATATAGATTTTCCAGTCATTAGGCCCCACATGGTATATATATAAACATATAAAATTTAAACACATAACATATGCATAAATCACAAAGATAAATAGCATACAGAATGGTCATCGGGCCCTGCCCGACATTGGTCCGCGAACGGTAAACATATAAACACATAACATATGAAGGATTCACGCAGACATCTAGTATCTTAAACGTAATTAACCATGGGCCAACATTGGTGCCTTCGCCCCGATAAACACAGTGAGGAAACTCACCTCTAGCTGCTGAAACACTCAAATAAATATCGGTCTGTTGGTCCGGAAAATGCCAGCACTATCATCATCAAAATAATATCCAATTAATAAATGGATCTCGACACATAACCAAGAATCTAAGCTACTTATCCCATAACCAGGGTAAAAGACCATTTTACCCTTTTTCTAACTTGGCCCAAAACCAAGGCCTAACCCAAATCCTCAAAAGGCCCAAATCCTAAATGGAAACCTAAAGCCTAATGTGGCCCAATCTTCTAAATTGGGCCCAAAACCCATCATGGGCCTAAATCCAACGAAGCCTAAAATGCTAGTCAAAACCCCAAATCATAAGTCTAATGGCCCAATAAGGCCCAATCCTAAAATTCTAAAGCATGGCCCAAATCTATGAACGCCAAGCCCATTCGTCCATCTGCTGAATATGCGGGGCGTGCCCAGCTCGTATGCCCAGTGTACGCCTCAAGCTCCCAAACAACTTCATTAAGCACTTAAGCAGTTAAGACCTTTTGCCAAACTCTCAGATTTAGTCCCTAAGGGTGACTGAATACGTAAAGTTGGCAACTTTACACCCATGCATAGCTTAATGGGACCCAAGACTCAAAAAGAAACTTAATAAACCTCTTGATACTTGCATGGACCAATATCTTTCACAAAATTTGCATTTTTATGAGCAAGGGACCTCTATGGAGCTAAGATCTAACATCCATTGCTTCTGGAGTAGATCAAAAGTTCAACTTTAACTCAAAAGACTCAAAAATGCATAAATAACACCATAAAATAGATCTAACACAAATGACCATCAAGGTGAGAAATTTTTACCTCAAAAGGCTTGAAAATGTGAAGGTAACTATGTATATACAAGCTTAAGCTATTCCTACAAGTGTTCCTCTTCTTCCTCTTCACCACAAAACACCAACAAACTCACTTTCAAGTTCAAATCTCACCAAATCCACTTAGGGTTTCTTTTTCAGGGTATAGGGAGATGAAGGTTGGTCAATAAATTTCCAAGAGGTGGTTTAAGTTGTTTAAATAGGGTGAAAACCCTAAAAATTAGGGTTAGCCAAAACCATACGTACGCCCATCGTACGTGGGTGAAGTCCGCGACCAACAAAGAGCTAGTACGCTAAGCGTACTTATAAAGTATGCCCTGTGTACTAGCCAAAGACCAAAATGAAAAGAATTTTGAAACAAGGGCTAAAAGGAAACTTACCACATTAAGAGTGTTATAGTCCTACATGCCTACGATCATCCCGAGGAGGCTCATTCTAAGATCCAATAACAACAACTTCAGATAGGAAAGTTGCAGCATCGTGTGGACAGATTAGACCAGAGCGTTATGGTATCTGAGATCAGGGCGGTTACTTCAGAGGTGATGATCGACTATCTTCATTAGCCCAATCATCCTCAGGATGGAATGCCCTCATATCATAAGCAATTTGGTCCAATCAACCATCGGGTTGGAATACCAAACATGTCGGGTTCAATCAACCATCGGATTGGGATACCCCAAGCCTATTGACTGATGCACAAAGCAATCCAGCCTCACCACATACCATACAATCAAATCGGGTCCAATCAACCGTTGAGTTGGAATACCCTAGGCCCAATCAACAATCGGGTTGGAATTCCAATAGACAACGGGTCCAATCATCCTCGGGATGGAATAATGCCCACTTTCTGTTGGCTCATGCACATCGCAGTAAAACCTCAACCACCAAACAACATATAACCAGTCAACAGACAATTAGACAGATCTTACAAATCACTAAGCATACCATCATCCTATATACCAGGATACAGATATAACAGATCACTACAACATACAAACATATGATAAACCAGGATAACAATCCAATGGGCCGACTTTGGTGCCTTCGACCCAAAAGTACAGTGAGGAGAACTCACCTCTGAATCTGAATAGTAGTTGAATAGGTCCCGACCCTGAATATCAGCTCTACCCGCCACCTATTAATCAAACAGTGACTAATCCTTAGATACCACTCAAAATACCTCAAATACCCCTTATGTCAACTTGGTCAAAGTCAAAAGTCAAAGTCAACATTCCATGTTGACTCTAACATGTCGTGTTGCCCCTTGGCCATGTCCCACTCCGCTTGCATCCAAATTGTCGGGAAAATCCCAGCCAACATGACGTGTTGACTTAGAAACACGCTGTGCTTGCTCAAGTTCCAACAACTTAATACATTAAGTCGTTTTCTTTGAATCCAAGAGCTCCAAAGCTCAGATCTAGTCCAAAATGTGACCCAAAAGGATAAAGTTTCCAACTTTATCCATTGGGACTGCCCAAAAAGGTCTAAAACCCAATCCATAAAGCTTAATAATGCAATGGCTTAACCAATAAGCACTTAATCCTTAAAGTATAAACTCCATCCTTTCCAGAAGTGATTCTAACACCAAAATCATCCCAAAGGTTGGTGCTTTATAGATATACAAGTCTAATCCATGTCTTGTACCCATATTAGATCAAAATGGGGATTTATGACCTAATCTCTATGCATGACATCAATACTTGATTATAATCTAGATCCAAGACACTATTAGAACACCTTGACCTGTAGATTCATAAAGTGGCAAACTTTATGAGGTCTAACCACCCAAAAATGAAGAACAAGAAGCTAACAGGAAAAAACTCAAGATCTAACAACTTGGAATGATAAAAATTGAGTCTTGGACACTTACAAAGGTCCAGAAGAGTGCCAAGGTGAAGAATGGGGACTTGCTTTCTTGATCTTTGCTTCCTTCCTCCTCCTCCTTCCTTCTTTAACTTAAAAGAGCACCAAACTAGGTCAAAAATGGAGGAAGGTGATTAGGGTTTCTTTCAGGGTTTGAGGGAGTCTGAGGATAAACAAACCCTAGCCTCCTCATTCTTTAAATAGGGAGCAAAAACCCTAAAGATTAGGGTTTCATTCCAGCCATCAACGCGTTGTGTTCCAAGAGGCAACACACTGAGTTCTCATTAATGAAACCTGTGTTTCTTCTTATCTAGACATGCCGTGTTGGTGCCTCCACACGTCGTGCCCAATCCTCAAAAGGCGATTTATTCCCAAAATTTCTCCTCAAAATTTCGGGTGTTACAACTCTCCCCCCACTTAAATTAGATTTCGTCCTCTAAATCAGTTCTCGCTTCAGCTTCACGATGGAACCCTTAGCCGAAAACCCATGGATTTGATCGACTCTAAACCTCCTTGGCCAATCGTCATCATGCTTATCCCATACATAAATGCATAACTGCAATGAGAACCAAATGGAAAATAGAACCCCTGACTATTTACCGTTGTTGAAACCTCTATTCAATATAAGGCGACTCCCACACAAGTCTAATCTATATAACCACTGCAGGGACCACGTACAACACCAACATAATCCACAACTACCTAGCTATAAGACTGAACTTCTAGTGGGAATCACATATCTGAGGACTCTCAAAACTACAATCACCGAATCAACTATATGAATATGCTTCCCGAGACCCGAAATTAATAATGCACGACTCACATTTACCTATCGTTGAATCCACCCCTTTCTTGAGAGTATGATTACTACCAACCATGCGAGAAAAGAACCCAAACACATAAATCATGAATTTTCCACTATTCCCCAAATCCATAAGATACCCCTAAGAGCCTTTAATTAACCCGTGATTCCCTGACACTCCCTTCCAACCACTGTTGCTATGAGCAAGGATGAGAATTCCAAGAATTCCGCATTTACCTCCGATCCTTAACAACTCAGGTGTACCCCCATCTAGCAACACACACCCGGGGCATCAACGAAGAACTTTTGATTTGAGACTTCATAACCGATTCCCAACCTTGATAATCAACCCCTAAAACAGCTTGTGAACAAACAAGATTTATAATACAACAATTCCATAGAGACTTTCTGATATACGACTCATACTCCCAACAACCTTTAACTGTTCCCTTTATCCAAACCCATTGATTTGCGAGCCTCCCGACTTCCATCAATGCACCATTACGAAAAGTACCATAATCAGAAGAAATCAACAATCATGATTACTGGGCCTGCAGCCTATGCCTGGAATGTTCCCGCTATTACGCCGATTCTGTCGACATTACATCTTTCGTTTGGAACTCGCGACCCACACCACGGGCCAAAAGACTCTCATTCTCTTTCCACCGCCTTTTAGGGACCTAAACAATGTCCCTCTCATCGCTAACCGCACAACAAAACCATAACTATACTACTCCTAATTCCTTTCACAGAACTAGCTGCTACCAATGCAGAGCCCGACGAAATCATGGTCGCCCACGAACCGAGAACAGTGTTAGATAAGGTGTCTAAGTCCATAACTATTTCTGGTATGTACTTGACCCGACCCAGCATGGTCCATTTGGGTTGCATGGCATCATGCATTTGGATAGACTAAATGAGAGAAATAACACTTGTGGTTTATTAATATATTATAAGTTCTAATATATTAATAGTATTATTTAATTAGTATTGATCAAGAATTAATCTAGGATTAATTAAGTGATCAAAAGATGACTAATTAAATATATGGGTTGATCATGTAAATCATCCATAACTTGTATAGTGGGCTAAAAGGCTCCATGGATAATCAAGTTGGGTTAAACCCATTGAATGCTCCATGGGAGTTACAAACCCATGGGTCATGGAAATAAAGAGTCATGCCACATTAGGGTTTACATGGTGTAACCCTAGACGTGACACACTATATAAGCAACATGTTCTCCACCAAAATCGGCGACACTAAGAAACAAGAGGGCTAGAGCCGATTTTGCAAGTGTAAGATTCTCTCAAAGTTTACTCCTTTGCATTTGGTGTTGTGTGAAGCATTTGAGGCATCACACTTGGGGTGCTAGGCTCACAAGGTTTCAAGGATCATAATAGACAACAAGGTAAGTTATTCTATCTTTCATTCAAGTTAAAAATGTTCCCCATGTATGCTAGATAGGAATATAACCTTGGAATTCAACTTTGCATGATTATTAGACAAACATAGATCCAAGGTTATTAGGGTTGCATGTACACTTAGGAAGTGTTAGAATGCTCAAAACCCATCAGTGGTATCAGAGCCTAGGTTTGTTTGTTGTTTTTTTTTTGTGTGCAAACAGCTTGAAAAAAAATCGTTTTTTCTGTTTTCTGCTCGTATGAAAGTTTGCACATTTGTTGCTGGAAATGGACTAGAAACATTACCCTAAACTGTTTTGATGTTTTAAAGCTTGTTTTAGATGGTGTAATGTTTATGCTAATCCATTTACAATGGCAATTATTAAAATTACAAGTTTTTTTTAAGTGTAATTTTTGATTCTTGAAAGTGTTCATATTCATGTTCTTGAACTTATGAAGATTAGATGATAATAGGAATTATTTGTAACCTTCATGGTAGTTTAATTCATGATCATAATGTGTTTTAATGGAGTCCATAACTTGTCCTCAAGTTATGGAAAACCAAAAGTCTCACTTTTATTAAAGCCATTAAAAGAACACAAGAGTTATAAAAATGAAGAGTCTTCATTTTTATTACTCAATTAATTCATAAGTTAGAAGAAATGAAAAGTTTTGGAAGTTTACAAAACTTGCCCTCAAGTTTTGGAACATGTAAAGTCTTGATTAAAACTTTAGTTCCAACCCTTAGAATTTTAAAAGTTAAAATTCAACCCTTATACTTTATATTATTATAAGTTACTAATATATATATGTATAACAACAAGTCGTCTTACCGCTAGTACGCCTCATTCACGAAGCCGGTCTATAAGGGGGGTATAAGGTTGTTGCTTATAAAATGGCAACTTAATGGGTGTCCACTCTCACCCACCGCTTCCTTGATCGGTGGAGGGTCGTTAGCCGAACGGGTAAGACAAGGACTTATAAATTCTCATTAAAAGTATGATGAATATTATAAAGTAACTAAATGCTTTTATTAAATTCCCAATCTTAGTTACTTTAGGAAAATGTGAATAAGGTGCTAATCCATGAAATTACACTTTACACTTTGTTTAAGTCGTTGGTGGAGCGTGTGTGGTTAACCGGCACACTAACTTGGACTTAACAAGGTAGGTAAAGGGTGACTTAAGGTTTACCATAGCATCGGTGGAGCGTGTGTGGTTTACCGGCATATCGATTGAGTGATAAACCTTGAGGGTACCAAGTGATTTGCATGGTTACTTCACACCTCGTTTTGTGATCCTCGGTATCCCAGTCACAAAACTTGGAGGGCACACTCGAGATTGAAACATGCCTTTGAAAAGTTCATTGAATCTCAAAAGAATCTAGGAATTTCTAAGAACCAATTAAAAACCTAATATTTATATTTCGTTTTTCATGGTGGAAATTGGTGAATCGTCATTCACCTACCTTTCAAATATGTTATAGCTTGGATTACGGCATACCTCTTCTAAGTTATAATATATTGTGATTGGATCCTAGCCTTAATATTACATTTGGGTGTTTTATTAAGGACTCTCTTAATATCTAAACTAATCTTGTTCTCTTCTTTTAGATGTCTTCAAACAATGCTGCTTCTGGCCTAATCCTAATGGCTCCTTTACCCTTATGAACTTGTGTGGGAAAGTCACTTTTGATGGATCCAACTTCAATGAATGGATCAGAAACATCAGGATGATTACCCGCTATGAGGACAAAGAATATGTCCTTGACAAGGAGCTTAAGGAGATTGATGAGACCACTGCAACTCCCCAGGAGATCGCTGACTTCCGGGCACATGAAAGGGATGCTACAAAAGTGGCATGCATCATGTTGGCCACCATGACAGCGGAACTCCAAAAGTCCTATGAGGACTTCTACCCTTTTGAAATGCACCAAGATCTGATGGAAAGATACCATCAAAGTGCACGACAAGAGAGGTATGAAATCATATGCTCTATCATAACAACCATGATGAAGGACGGGGAATCCGTCACGAGCCACATGCAGAAAATGCAAAGGTATGTGGATCGGTTGCTGAAGCTTAATGTGAACTTCCCTAAGGAGCTTGCAATAGATATCATTTTGCACTCCTTACCATCGTGCTATGATCAATTCCGCATGACATATCACATGAATAAGGAAGAGGTCACACTCAGCAAACTTCAGGGACTCCTCAAGACCGCAGAAACAGGTCTTAAGGGTAAGTCGGTTGTTAACACTCCTACTCCAAACTCCGCCCCGGTTTTGGCAATCGGGAAAGGTAGAGGGAAGAAGAGGAAGAGCTCTTCGAAGGGTACCAAGGCTAGGACCCTTGATGGCTCTTCTTCAAGTGGAACCAAGAAAGGTTTTGTCACTCCTTCTTCTGACCCTAAAGAGGCTGAATGCTTCTATTGCCATGAAAAGTCACATTGGAAGCGGAACTGCCCAAAGTACCAGCAAGATGTGAAGGATGGGAAAGTTAAACCCAACCATGCAGGTATTTACACTATCTTATCTAATAACTCACCCCATTCTAACTCTTGGGTCCTTGATACCGGTTGTGGTATTCATATCTGTTCTGATTTGCAGGGACTAAGAAGAAGTGAGAATGTGGAGCATGGAAGAATAAACTTAATCATGGGGAATAGGAAAGCTTTACCTGTCACCAAGATTGGAGTTTATACTTTATCGCTAAGTAGTGGGTTTAGTTTAGATTTGAATAAATGTTGTTATTTTCCAGAAATGGCAAGAAATATTATTTCCTTTCATGCATTGTATAAACAAGGTTTCACCTTTTCATTTGATAATGAAGTTGGTTCGATTAATGCTTTCTTTAATAATGTTCTTTATTTTAAAGCATTACCTTGTGATGGTGTGTATGAAACTGTATCTGTGGTTGATAACTTAGGAAATAATGTATTGTGTATAACTTGGATAAAGCATCATTATGGAATTGTCGTCTTGGACATATAAGCAAGAAACGCATAGGCCAACTCCAAAAGGATGGAGTATTGGAGTCATTTGACCAAAAGTCAGATGATAGTTGCGAATCATGCTTACTTGGAAAAATGACAAAGTCACCCTTCACAGGTTCTTGTGAGAGGGGTGAAGGTTTGTTGGATCTTATACACACGGATGTGTGTGGGCCCTTTAAACATGCCACAAGGGATGCTAATCGTTATTATTTGACTTTTATTGATGATTACAGTAGATATGGATATGTCTACTTAATCAAGCATAAGTCAGAGACTTTTGAGAGGTTTAAAGAGTTTAAACAGGAAGTCGAGAATCAATTGGGCAGGAACATTAAGATGCTTCGATCCGATCGAGGTGGTGAGTATCTTAGTTCAGAGTTCCTCGACTATCTTAGGGAATGTAGGATTGTCTCACAATTGACACCTCCCAGGACACCGCAGTTGAATGGTGTAGCTGAGAGGCGTAATCGAACCTTGTTGGATATGGTTCGTTCCATGATGAGTCGAGCTTCGCTACCAATCTCATTTTGGGGGTATGCCTTAGAGACTGCCGCCCATATCCTTAATCTAGTTCCCACAAAGAAAGTTGCCAAAACTCCTCATGAGATGTGGACTGGTAAAGTACCCAAACTAGACCACATTAAGATTTGGGGTTGCAAGGCTTTCTTGAGACGCGAGACTCATGATAAGCTCGAACCTCGAAGTGAGAGGTGAATTTTCATCGACTACCCACAAAAATCCTTTGGTTACCTCTTCTACAGACCTAGTGAGAATGTGGTCTTTGTAGCTAGGAGGGCTTTCTTTCGAGAGAGAGAATTCATAAGCCAAGGAGACAGTGGGAGGCAAGTTGACCTTGAAGAAATTCAAGAGTCAAGTGGTGAAGGGACTTCAAACCCTAGCACTCAACTTGAGGAGGAAACTCCTGTTGAGCCAATTGACAAGTCTGTACCTCTGAGGCGTTCCACAAGGGTTAGGAATGCACCTGAGCATTACTATGGATTCCATATTACTGCGGAAGGTGATACACTTATCAGTGATGAGACACTGATAGGTCTGGATGAACCTAACAGTTACGCGGAAGCCATGGCAGGCCCTGAGTCAGCCAAGTGGAAAGAGGCAATGGACAGCGAGATACAGTCCATGTATGACAATCAAGTTTGGAACTTGGTTGAGAATGTACCAGGTCGTAAGACTATAGGGTGCAAATGGATCTTCAAGAAGAAGACCGACATGGATGGTAATGTACACACTTATAAGGCACGACTGGTTGCAAAGGGTTTCTCACAAACTCCGGGAGTTGATTATGATGAGACCTTTTCTCCAGTGGCCAAGATTAAGTCTATTAGGGTTCTGTTAGCCATAGCTGCATTTCATGACTATGAAATATGGCAAATGGATGTCAAAACCGCTTTCCTTAATGGAAAGTTGGCTGAGGATGTTTACATGAGTCAGCCAGAGGGTTTTGTCAATACAGAGTACCCTAATAAAGTGTGTAAGCTTGAGAAATCCATTTATGGGTTAAAGCAAGCACCTCGCAGATGGAATCTTTGCTTTGATGAGAAAGTCAAAGAATTTGGCTTTTCTAGGAGTGAAGATGAATCTTGTGTATATGTCAAGGCTAGTGGGAGTATAGTTAGCTTTTTGGTATTGTATGTGGATGACATACTACTCATAGGAAATGACATCCCAACTCTGCAGGAAGTTAAGTACTGGCTTGGGAAGTGTTTCTCTATGAAGGACCTAGGAGAAGCTGCCTATATTCTAGGGATAAGGATCTTGAGAGACCGGAGTAAAAGACTAATTGGACTTAGTTAGAGTACTTACTTGGATAAGGTGTTGAAGAGATTCGGCATGCAGGACTCCAAGAAAGGAGAGTTACCCATCCAGAGTAACGCCAGATTGAGTAAGACACAAAGCCCTAGTACTGAGGCTGAGATAGCAGAAATGAGTCGAATACCTTATGCTTCGGCTGTAGGATCGATCATGTATGCTATGACGTGTACTCGACCTGATGTAGCCTTTTCTTTGAGCATGGTTAGCAGGTATCAGGGGAACCCTGGCAAGGCACACTGGACTGCGGTAAAGAATATCCGCAAGTACCTACGGAGGACTAAGGACTGGGTCCTTACCCTCGGTGGGAGTGAAGACTTGAGAGTTGTTGGGTATAGTGATGCTAGCTTTCAGACTGATAGGGATAATTTCCGCTCTCAGTCAGGCTGGGTCTTTACCTTAAATGGAGGAGCAATTTCTTGGAAGAGTTCCAAGCAAGAGACAGTGGCTGATTCAACTTGCGAATCAGAGTATATAGCAGCTAGCGAGGCAGCAAAGGAGGCGATATGGCTGAAGAACTTCATTGGAGACCTTGGAGTTGTACCAGCTATTAAAGAGCCAATGGAAATTTTCTGTGATAGTGAAAGTGCAGTTGCCTTAGCCAAGGAACCAAGGGATCACGGGAGATCCAGACACATCGATAGAAAATACCATTTCATCAGACATCGAATAGAAGAAGGACTCCTCGTGGCAAAGAGGGTATCATCGGATGAGAATCCAGCAGATCCCCTCACGAAGAGACTGACTCGGGTTAAGCATCTCCAGCATGCTCGGAGCATAGGGCTGAAGGATGATATTAGATTTAGTAGTTAGATAACCTTGAAATTTGTAAAGTGTAATTGACATTAGATGATGAATAAAAGGTGTTTTATTTATGTGTAAAGTGTTGCTATCTCTTGTCGATCGTTTACTATATTTCTTTTGCATGTTTTGACTTCCAGAATAATTATGTTTGGTATATCATATTATTCGAACCTCCACAGTCGGTCATATGTCGGAAGTAGGTATGAATCAAGACTATCATGATTGGTTGCAGAGGTCTAAGTTGTTGGACATGGCTACAACACTCATGAGTGCTCATAAGTTCTGAGCATTGGACTCAACCCATGCTCACTGGAATCACTTCATGGAATTTATCTCGAGTGATCGTGAGACGGTAATATCATATAAGTCTTCAAACCTAGATATATGATTTGTTACTTATGAGTTGGTTATGCATTGATTGTACGAAAACGCATTGGTAACTCGATGTTATAAAACGTGCTCTTGTGTATAATTCAATGAGTAGTAGAACAAACATATGATTCGAAGTTTATCTGTTCCTTCTTGGATTAGAAGCTGATATCTGGGCCCCTCGATGATTTTGTTTTGACCTATGTACTGGGCCCGGTCAGAACTAAGTTGATGTGTTCAATTAAGTTCTTTGTCAAACAAATCGGAAATCGGGAAACAAACTGCTGGACACAAAGTAAGACATTGTTCCATGTATTTGTCCGACTGATATCTAGAATAGAGGATTATATGATCACTTATCTGAAATGGCGTATCATCATCTTCTCAGTTCCGAGAAACCTTGAAAAGAGCTACGATTGCTGATCGGATCCTGAAGTCATACTTGCAGTTATAGTTATTAGACTTATCCAAGTGGGAGACTGTTGGATAAGGTGTCTAAGTCCATAACTATTTCTGGTATGTACTTGACCCGACCCGGCATGGTCCATTTGGGTTGCATGGCATCATGCATTTGGATAGACTAAATGAGAGAAATAACACTTGTGGTTTAATAATATATTATAAGTTCTAATATATTAATAGTATTATTTAATTAGTATTGATCAAGAATTAATCTAGGAATAATTAAGTGATCAAAAGATGACTAATTAAATATATGGGTTGATCATGTAAATCATCCATAACTTGTATAGTGGGCTAAAAGGCTCCATGGATAATCAAGTTGGGTTAAACCCATTGAATGCTCCATGGAGGCTCCATGGGAGTTACAAACCCATGGGTCATGGAAATGAAGAGTCATGCCACATTAGGGTTTACATGGTGTAACCCTAGATGTGACACACTATATAAGCAACATGTTCTCCACCAAAATCGGCGACACTAAGAAACAAGAGGGCTAGAGCCGATTTTGCAAGTGTAAGATTCTCTCAAAGTTTACTCCTTTGCATTTGGTGTTGTGTGAAGCATTTGAGGCATCACACTTGGGGTGCTAGGCTCACAAGGTTTCAAGGATCATAATAGACAACAAGGTAAGTTATTCTATCTTTCATTCAAGTTAAAAATGTTCCCCATGTATGCTAGATAGGAATATAACCTTGGAATTCAACTTTGCATGATTATTAGACAAACATAGATCCAAGGTTATTAGGGTTGCATGTACACTTAGGAAGTGTTAGAATGCTCAAAACCCATCAAACAGGACCACAGATGCACCCTTAATCAAATTCAAAGGCTATCACCCAAAAGAACCATACGCATAATTCGTACCAAGCCCCAATGCTATCTTGTCCAACCCACATACACACAATGAATTACCACAATGCACATCCTTAGGGAACCCATAACCTTATCCAAAAGAGAAAAAATACCAAATTTCTATCGAACGACGAGCCTGAATCATTAAGAAAAGACATCCTCATGATCGATCGTAACAAGATTCCATACTTGATTGCGACTGAACATGTTCTACCAATACAAAACCAACTTGAGAAGACTTCTAAAGTGATCATGAATGCCACCCAACCCAAGCCTGCTATAAACTTAAATTCCACACCACCATTGAGGGTAAACATACCCATAGACCAAAGGAACATAAAACGTACTAAACTTGGTTATAGCTGGAAACATCCATAGAACTTCAACTGCCACAATTCAAAACCTTCAAAGTCTTTGTAGAATGACAAACGATGCAACCAATAATCGTGAATGCATTGAAATTAAATCGAATGAACCAAAACCCTCGTGGAGCTGAACGTACCAAATTTTGAAACTGATTCCTTGATCGATCTCTGACCAAGCTAGATTATAATTAGAAATCCATACCACCAGCTGACAATTTCCCTCTGCCACCGGTTCTCAATCTGAGTAATCCCAGCGGCTCCTCATCTATTCATTGGCACCCCCAAAAGGGACCAATAGCTGCAATGAGCTCCTTGATTACCAACCTCTTGCTGAGTGACAATCCATAAGTTGCCTGAACACATGCACACGATTACCACCTACTATATACCCCTTCCTTGGCTAAACCCTGAACCGAGATCCCACATACTCGCACCACAGATCCCTAAAAACATTCCTCAATACAACGAATCCGAACAGATCGATGATCCACCAAGCAGAATACCCAGTTCTCCTCTACTTAGGGTTCGAACTACCACCCACTGGTGTTGAAACCAAACCATAACTCAAACCGGCACAACCAGGCTCAACCATCCCTGACACTGGAATGCATAACACATGCACGATGATCTTCCTGATAAGGATCAAACAAATCCTAAGATAATCTTGAGTTTCAGCTGAATACCTCTGAAATTTTCCAATCATGACAACTTTAACATTAAGGATTCATTTCAAGAGCATAAGCCAAAACATACCCTCCTAGCCTAAAATCCAAACTGCCAATCCGGTACTTGACCTGCTAAAACCCAAGAACACGGACCCTTAATCACATCACAAAGCATCCATAATACATCAATCCACCTGCTCACTCCTTCCCCGAACTCGGAAAACAGAAAGGGAAAAATCCCCACCATAGATAGCGACATACAAAACCATCAATCAACCATTCTACTCCCAACTGCAATTCCCAAGCCAATCATAACGGTCGTCTAGGTCTGCACCAAGCCAACAACCTCGAGGCCTTGAAACCAACAAGCTCATCTAGGTCTGCACCAATCAATCCAACCCGATTTCGCCACTAGAGCCGAATGATTACCAGACCCATCCTCATGCCTGAGCAACCATAACCAAGGATGAACAGATACATAGCTACTATCACGAATCATGGTATCAAACCATGCTATCTTCCCCAACCAGCCCTTAGAATCCCCGAAACTCTCCTCGATTCGAGTATGGATCCTGTGCTTCCATTAGTATGGTACCAATACTACCTTCCATACCAATCCATCCTTTCCTCAAGAATCATCTCGGATCCTTTAAGACCTACTCATAATAATCATATTCCCAATACCTGCTCCCCAACGAAACAACCGCACTAAAAATACCTCATTGGCTCTCCTAGGATTCCCCACCTCCTCTGCCATCACTTGCTGAAGGGATCCAATGAATGTTAGAGAACCACTTCATGAATACAGTTACATGAAACAAAACTTAAATAATCTTTCGACAAAAGGACCCAACCCTGCAATGGTTAGACTCAAACGAGAGTTGCGCAATAGGGCCAAATCCTTCACTCTAGGATTATTTAATCTCCATAGCATGTAACTTAATGTATTCATTTGGTAGTTAGCCCACATCCATGTGAGTCCCACAAAGCACAAAGCAAGCAACATTCGAGCATTGGAGTCGACTGGCACTAAGACTTAATAAAGGCAGGCCGATCCTCATACAAAACTCTCGATCTTTAAATCCCAGCATCTTGTATATACCTTCATCTTGCCCTCACTCTCTTAAGAGTGGATATTCATTCCATGCGCTATCCGACCATGTACTGCAACCACTCATGAAACTTCCACCAGACCTGCAACACTCGTGTATGCTAATCATACATAACACTGAATCATATAGAAAGTAGAATACTCGATTATACCCTAAGCCCTTCATCAAAAAAGAATAGGAAATAAAGCTAAACCAAACATTCTCATCCTATAAAATCTTAGTTATGTACAACCATGATGCATACACTAAGCAACTACAATAATGTTGTCAATTTCATAAAAGGAAGATCCTTGGCTATCAGGCATCATATAATCAGGAAATTCTATCATGCAATTCCTGAAGATCCCTAGCGTATCACTAGCATGCTGCTCTAACATATCGCAATATCAAATAACAGTGTGGTAACTTGGGGTAAACTTACTGGCTCCGACTGATCGTACACATCACATCCTCTTTGATTATTTTGAAAACAATTTTATAATCATTTTTAAAACCTTTTTCCTTAGTTTGAGACTAGATTCACACGAGTGTTCCTCCAATTTGAAAATCATTTTTTTACAACCCATTTACTAAAAGAAGTGTTTACAAAATCATTGTTTCGAAAAAAAATATTTAAAATTAGACACTCCCAAGATCCAATTAGTCGTAAAACCAAGGATGTATACAGTCATGCCTCCGTCTTGCCACAATCACCTGAAGCACCTGAAAAATAAACTGAAACTGTAAGCACCAACCTTAGTGAGTTCCCCAAAATACCACCACACGAACATATAACATATACAAAAAAGCTTCCACAAATACTAATGCCTGACCCAATCAGCCTCGGGCAGGAATACTAGGCATGCTACGATAGGCCCATTCATTCTCTGGATGGAATACCCTCGTATCATAAGCAGTTTGGTCCAATCAACCATCTGGTTGGAATACCAAATATGTCGGGTCCAATAAATAATCGGGTTGGAATACCCAATTCCTATTGACTGATGCACAAAGCAATCCAGCCTCACCACATACCATACAATAAAATCGGCTCCAATCAACCATTGGGTTGGAATACCCCAGGCCCAATCAACTATCGGGTTTGAATTCCAATATACAACGGGTCCAATCATCCTCGGGATGGAATACCCTCGGGCCCAATCAACCATCGGGTTGGAATGCCCCAAGTCTGTTGGCTCACATACATAGTAGTAAAACCTCAACCACTAAACAACATATAACTAGTCAACAAACAATCAAATAGATCTTACAAATCAATAAGCATAGCATCATCCTATATACCAGGATACAGATCTAACAGATCACTACAGCATACCAACATATGATAAACTAGGATAACAATCTAATGGGTCGGCCTTGGTACCTTCGACCCGAAGTACACTAAGGAAAACTTATCTCTGAATCTGAACAGTAGTTGAATAGGTCTCGACTCCGAATATTAGCTCTACCCGCCACCTATTCATCAAACAGTAACCATTACTTAGATACCACTCAAAATACCTCAAATACCCTTTAGGTCAAACTTGGTCAAAGTCAAAAGTCAAAGTTAACGGTCCATGTTGACTTCAACACGCCGTGTTGTCCCTTGGCCACGCCGTGCTCCGCCTGCATCCAAACAGTCGGGAAAATCCCAGCCAACACGCCGTGTTGACTTAGAAACACGCCGTGTTGCCGAAGTTCCAACAGCTTAATACATTAAGTCATTTTCTTTGATTCCAAGAGCTCCAAAGCTCATATCTAGTCCAAAATGTGATCTAGAAGGATAAAGTTTCCAACTTTATCCATTAGGACTACCCAAAAGGTCCAAAACCCAATCCATAAAGCTTAATAATGCAAGGGATTAACCAATAAGAAGTTAATCCTTAAAGTCCGAAGTCCATCCTTTCCAGAAGTGATTCTAGCACCAAAACCATCGCAAAGTTTGGTGCTTTATAGACATATATGTCTAATCCATTTCTTGTAACCATATTAGGTCAAAATGAGGATTTATGACCTAATCTCTATGCATGACATCAAGACTTGATTATAATCCAGACCCAAGACACTACTAGATCACCATGACTTGGTGATTCATAAAGTTGCAAACTTTATGAGGTCTAACCATCCCAACAATCGAGAACAAGAAGCTAATGGGACAAAACTCAATATCTAACAACTTGGAATGATAAAAATTGAATCTTGGACACTTACAAAGGTCTAGAAGAGTGCCAAGGTGAAGAATGGGGACTAGCTAGCTTGATCTTTGCTTTCTACCTCCTCCTTCTTCCTTCTTTAGCTTCAAAGAGCACCAAACTAGCTCAAAAATGGAGGAAGGTGATTAGGGTTTCTTTCAGGGATTGAGGGGGGCTGATGGGGGCTGAGGATGAACAAACCCTAGCCTTGTCATTCTTTAAATAGGGAGAAAAAACCTGAAAGATTAGGGTTTTATTCCAGCCATCAACACCCCGTGTTCCAAAAGGCAACACGCCGTGTTGTCCTTAATTAAAACCACATTTCTTCTTATATGGACACGCCGTGTTGGTGCCTCCACATGCCGTGCCCAATCCTCAACAGGTGATTTATTCCCTAAATTGCCCCTCAAAATTTCGGGTGTTACAATTTAACCATTTAAAATCCGTGACCAAAAATTTCATTTTTAATTATGTAATTATAAAAGCCAGTAGTCTAAAAACATCAATAGTGTCATAATCAAAATTAATATCTAAAACATGTCATAACAACACAACATCAGAGTACAAGTCCCAAAGATCTCATGTGCGGAAAATCATAGTAGGATGCACTGCAATCATGCCGACTCCTTTCCTTTTGAAGAAGAAGTACCTGAAACCAAAACTGAAAACCGTAAGCACAAATCTGAGTGAGTTCCCCCCCCAGCATACCACATACCATACAACAAATACGTTTCGAAGCATATCTGGGTGCTGGCCTCCCCTTCGGTCTATTTAAACTGGATACTATCGAGCATATCTGGGTGATGCCTCCCCTTCAGTCTATTACAACCGGATAATGCCGATCATATCTGGGTGCTGGCCTCCCCTTCAGTCTATTTCAACTGGATACTGCCGAGCATATCTGGGTGCTGGGCTCCCCTTTGGTCTATTTCAATTGGAAACTGGGTGTATTTCACCCCTACCACTACCACATAATATCATAACACATAAGTACATAACCGCAACAGATTATGGCATACCAGACAATTATCACAAAGGCAATCATCTCTACTATAAACAACTACTAGTGGGCCGACATTGGTGCCTTCAACCCACTGCTACCGGGAAGGTAACTAACCTCATAATCGAAAGTCAAATACTGCTGCTCACGCTATCAGTTGCATCAGAGTACTCCACACCAAAGAATTCGTGCAATGAAACCCTTAGACTTACCCTCCTTCTCAATAATTGACAAAAAGTCAACTTAGGTCAAAAGTCAACTCCTTGGGTCAATGGTCAACTTTTCTTATCATTTTGTCCTCACGTCGTGACCTTCCTTGGCTCACGTCGTGATAGTCAACTCGACTTGGGTCGACACAACGAGTCAACTCGGTTCACTCGCCTCAGGGTTTCAGATCGGGGCAGTCGTTATGCTCACGTCATGAGACTATACTTCTCACGTCGTAAGAACTGTTATGTTAGCATTAAGTTCTTAATCCTTTAAGATGTGCATTGGGATTTTCCAGAATACCATATCTAGCCTAAAGGACCGTAAAAGTTATATATTTCCAGTCATTCATGTGCCATGCATGACTTAAACACTAGTTAGGTCAAAAGATGGGTGTAAACATCAAGATTCAAACTTGGAGTCCAAAACTTGCACCAAAATCCAGATCCAACGATTCAAATACAGCAAATAACTCAGTAGTCCATAAACTTGCCAACTTTGTGGACTTTGTGCAAAGAAGGCAACCATAACCTAGATCTAGCAAGGTTAACTGAAAAAGATAGGATCTTTATGACTTACAAAAGCTCACAAGCTCAGAAAATCCACAAGTAAGGGTTTATCTCGCCAAAAAGGAACCACCACAAGAGCTTCTTGCTCTTCTTCACGGAAATCAAAACACCAATAACACAATAATACCACCAATAATGGCTTAAGGGCTCAAGAGGGCCGAATCTAGGTTTTTTCAGTGACTTGGGAGTGAAAGAGGCTGAGGATGGGCGACCCTAGCCTCCTCATTTTGTTTTATAATCAATTTTTAGGGTTTGGAACCATCAGGCATGACTCACGTCGTGAGATCTTATGCCTCAAGTCGTGAGATTCAAGAAAAAGGGTCAAACAGTCAATGGTCCTACTCACGACGTGACCACTATGGCTCACGTTGTGAGCCTCTTCTAAATGCAAAAATTAATATTTTTAATACCTCAGGATTCGGATGCTACATACAAGCTACCTTTTGTCCCGGAATGGTCACCCCAGAATACAAGAAGATTGAGAAATACATTTGGGACTGCCCCAGCCCATTCAAGTATTCGTTACCGCCTCTAATCCGACCACCTATGATAGTGCCAAAAGGTTGGGCTTCAGCCTGACGAACCAAGAAATTCGTCGTGGCACCATGGTCCAAAAGGCTAATCTCCCAAAGGCGAGGAGTAAGAATAGGATGTTTGGAAGAGATTCCAAGGGAAGGGGTAAGTAGCCATTAGATTAGAAGCGTTAAGTGGTAAAAGCGTATCCAATTATAGCAGCAACAATAGAGACTACCACCCCGAGGCAATATACAAGGGGTAGTCCAAAGTGCAATAAGTGTGGTTATGATCACGTTGATGCTTGTTGGATTCATAGCTACTGTGGAAGGAAGGGAAACCTTGTTCAGAAGTGTAGGTTCCTAACACCTGCACCAACACCTATGAGGAATCAAGGAGCTGCAGCGGCAACAAGAAATAAAGCTTGTTATGGATGTGGAGAGGTTAGACATTACAAGTGGTTATGCCCAAATATAAAGGGACAAGAGGGAAATGCCAGAGGATGGGAATTCGTAATAGGTACAAGGGACGTCGTCCATGACTCAGCAATGGTTACTGGTACATACTTAATTAACGATCTACATGCGAACGTATTTTTTGATTATACTGCCGATAGAAGCTATATTACCCCTGAATTTAGGAGGTTACTAAATCAACCAACTAGTAAACTTAAGGAAACCTATATAGTAGAAATGGCCATGGTCAAATTGGTAGCAGCCAGGAAGTACTAGAGAGTTGCACTTTAGATTTAAATAAACACACATTTCGTGTCAACCTCATGTTTATGGTCATTGGAAGCTTCAACATTATAATAGGAATGGATTGGTTATCCCCTGATCAAGCCGAAAGTTTATGCTTTAAGAAAGTAACGCATCTTTCTTTGCCGAGTGGAGAATCCTTAATCGTCAATGAAAAAAAATCCTACTAAGAACCTTAGGATCATTTCCCATATGAAGGCCAGTAAATACCTACAGAATATGTATTACGGATTTCTATCCCATGTTGTCGATAAGAGAGACAAAAAAAAGAGATCAATGAAGTACCTTAGGTGTGTGACTACCCTGATGTATTTCCTAAGGATCTACCAAGATTACCACCAACACGTCAGGTCGAATTTCAGATTGATCTGGTTCCAGGAGCAGCGTCGGTAGCAAAGTCTCCTTATAAATTGGCATCGTCAGAGATGCAAGAGCTATCTGGCCAACTACATGGACTTCTTGAAAAGGCTTCATCAGACCAAGATTTTCACCTTGGGGATCGCCAGTACTATTTTTCAAGAAGAAGGATGGATCTTTCCGGATGTGCATCGACTATCGCGAGTTGAATAAATTGACCATCAAGAATCGGTATCCACTTCCCAGAATCGACAATGTTTTCGATAAAATTCAAGGATCAAGTTATTTCTCCAAGATCGAACTAATATTGAGATACCATCAACTCCGAGTCATGAAAGAGGACATTCCAAAAATTGCTTTCAAGACATGCTACAATCATTATGAATTCTTGGTCATGCCATTTGGATTCACCAATGCTCCACTAGTTTTCATGGATCTCATGAACCAAAAATGCAAACCTTACTTGGAAAAATTTGTGATCATATTTATCGGTGATATTCTAATATATACACAAACCGAGGAAGAGCATGGGCAGGATCTACGGATGATCCCGAAACTCTTAAGCAAAGAAAATATGTACGCCAAATTCTCTAATTGCGAATTTTGGATTAGAAAAGTACACTTTTTAGGGAACGTAGTTAGTAATAAAGGAATTCACGTTGATCCTTCAAATATTGAAGGTGTGAAGAACTGGGAAGCGCCCAAGATGCCAACCGAAGTGCGTCAAGTTCTAGGCCTCGCAGGATATTATAAGAGATTCATAAAGAACTTCTCCCAAATGGCCAAAACTCTCACAACATTAATGCAGAAAGAAATAAAATTTGTTTTGGGAGACAAACAAGAAGCTTCTTTCAAAAAAACTGAAGGAAATGTTGTCTAGTGCACCAATACTATCCCTTCCAGAAGGCACTGAAGACTTCATCATGTATTATAAATCTTCACATCTGGGATTAGGATGTGTATTGATGCAAAGAGAGAAATTTATATCTTACGCCTCACGACAGCTCAAGGTGCAAGAGAAAAACTACAGTAACCACAATCTGGAGTTGGGAGCTGTAGTTTTTGCCTTAAAAATATGGCGTCATTATGTTTATGGAACGAAATGCACAATCTACACGAATCACAAAAGTCTTCATCACATCTTCGATCAAAAGGATCTCAAAATGAGACAACGAAGATGGCTAGAAATTTTGAACGATTATGAATGTTAGATCCGTTATTACCCAGGCAGAGCCAATGTAGTGGCTGATGCCTTAAGCCGAAAGGAGCAAGTCAAACCCTGAAGAGTTAGAGCACTCACCATGACTATTCAGAAAAATCTGACCATATAGATTATGGATGCTCAACTTGAGGTTCATAATGAGGAAAACATAAGTACGGAAGGTCTGCGAGGATTGGAAAAGGCAACTCGAAATTAAGGATAATGGAGTAAGATATTTCATGAACCGAATTTGGGTTCCAAAATTTTGTGATACTAGGAAACTAATCATGAATGAATCTCACAAGACAAGATATTCCATTCACCCCGGAGCAGACAAGAGGAACTTAGACTTGAAGGAGCTTTATATGTGGCCAAACATGATCTAACGTCACAAAATTAAGACCAAAATTTTTCGTTTTTAAATTAAAAAAACTCTTATCCAAAACATATTCATAAAACCATGGTGGTATAAAGTGTATCAAAGACATCATAAAACATCAGACTAATCATAAAATACGGAACGAGGTGGTGTGTGCACTGCAATCATCTCGAGCACTTCCCATTCGAACCAGAAGTACCTGAAACATAAACTGAAAACCATAATCACAAAGCTTAGTGAGTTCCCCAAAATACGACATACCATACATAATAAACACATAATGGGCCCTGCCCGTCATGGGGCCCCGACCGATATCGGGCCCCAACTGGCATTGGGCCTCGCCCGACATCGAACCTCACTCGATATACAGATATGTTAGTCAATGGGCCCCGCCCGGTATACATATAAACATACAAACACATAAAGACATAACACATGCAATAATCACAAAGATATATAGCATACATAATGGTCATCAGGACCCGCCCGACATCGGGCCCCGCCCGGTAAGCATACCGGCACATAACATATGCAAGAGTCACACGGACATCTAGAATCCTAAACATAACAAATCATTGGATGAAATTGGTGCCTTCGGCCCGCCAAATACAGTGAGGAAACTCACCTCTAGCTGCTGAAATACGCAAAAGAATCTCTGCCTGCTGGTCCGGAAAGTCCCCACGCTATCATCATCAAAATAATATCAAATTATTAATTGGATATCAACCTAACCAATAATCCAAGCTACTTAGCCCATAACCAGGGTAAAAGATCATTTTATCCTTTTTCTTACTTGGCCCAAAACGAAGGCCCAAACCAACTACTCAAAAGGCCTAATACCTAAATGGAAACCCAAGGACCAATTATAGCCAAATCTTCCAAATTGGGCCCAAAACCCATCATGGGCCTAAATCTAGGGAAGCCCAAATACTAGACAAAAGCCCCAAATCAGAAGTCTATGGCCCAACAACGCCCAAACTTAGAAAGCCCAACTATGGCCTAAACCGAGAAGGCCAAGCCCAAAACGCCCACTGTTGAGTACACGAGGCGTACTCAGCTCGTACGCGCAATGTACTCCCCTGTCAACTATTGCTCTCCACTGAGCACTTAATCGGTTAAGATTTTTTTCTATACTCTCAGATCTGCTTCCTAAGGGTGACTTATTACATAAAATTGGAAACTTTACACACATGCATGGGTTAATGGTACTCAAAAAGAAGCTTAAAAGAGATCTTAATACATGCATGGACCAATATCCTTCATAAAGTTTGCATTTTTATGCACAAGGGGCCTAAATGGAGCTAAGATCTAGCATGCATTGCTTGTGGAGTAGATCAAAAGCTTATCTTTAACTCCAAGAGACTCAAAGATGCATAAAGAAACCATAAACTAGATCTAACATAAAATGCCATAAGGTGACAGCTTTATACCTCAAATGGCTTGAAATGATAATGATGAAGCTGGATTTACAAGCCTAAGTTACTCCCAAATAACCACTAAGAGTTCTTCTTCTTCTTGTTTCACTAAAACACCACCAAAATCTCACTAATAAGCTTAAGATCTCATAAGAGGCACTTAGGGTTCAATTTCAAGACACAAGATGATGGAGGCTGGTCAAACATGTCCAAGAGGTGTTATAATGATGCTTAAATAGGGTGCATACCCTAAAAATTAGGGTCTTCCCAAACTATGCGT
Organism: Lactuca virosa; assembly: GCF_052849685.1. Taxonomy (NCBI): domain Eukaryota; kingdom Viridiplantae; phylum Streptophyta; class Magnoliopsida; order Asterales; family Asteraceae; genus Lactuca; species Lactuca virosa. The sequence continues at coordinate 384,529,815 of NC_136428.1, forward strand.
ATGCCCAGTGTAATTCCATGTACGCCCAGTGTGCGCCGGTGATGCTGTAACGTCCCAAGATAAAACCCATTTTTTTATTTTTAAGTTTATAAAACAATAAACCATATCGTTGTTATAAAACCAAGTTAATCAAATTTTATCGATACATCGTAATAATTAGAGTGGATCACAAAATGCGGAATCGAGTGGTGTGTGCTCTGCAATCATCCCGGGCTCTTCCCTTTGAAAACAGAAGTACCTGAAACATAAACTGAAAACCGTAAGTACAAAGCTTAGTGAGTTACCCAAAAATACCACATACCATACATATATTTGCCATGGGCTACCCCCATGGTCTTTTCCCTGAAATGCCTTAGGCTACCCCCATGGTCTTTCCTTAATGGGTTGCCCTCATGGTCTGACATCCAAGTGTCATGGGCTACCCCATGGTATTTCATACAAATGCTATGGGCTACCCCCGTGTTTTCCAGGAAAGTATCACGAAGATAACTAGCATTCCACATAAGAAGTAATGGGCCGAAATTGGTGCCTTCGACCCACGGATATAGTGAGGAAACTCACCTCAATCCGTTGATAATCAATTGAATGAATCTATGACTGCTGGTCCGGAAAATCCCCGTACTATCAATATCAATTAACATCCAATTAATATTTGAATTCCGACCCATAACCAAGAGTCTAAGCTACATAACCCAAAACCAAGGTAAAAGGCCATTCTACCCTTTGACTCGGTTGGCCTAAAGCCAAGGCCCAACTCAGCTACTTCCAAGGCCCAAATCCTAAATGATGCTCCAAAGCCCAATATGGCCCAATCTTCCAAATTGGGCCCCCAAAACCCATCATGGGACTAAATCCAAAGGAGCCTAAAAGATACAAACCAGAAGCCCAACATCGAAGTCTAATGGCCCAACAAGGCCCAACTAAGAAACCCCAACAATGGCCCAAACCTCAAAAATCCCAAAACGACGCACTGGGGAGTACGCCCAGCATACCCGAATGGTACGCCCCGTGTACTCGCCCTTGAAGCATAATATACAAGTCCATTATGCACAAGCTCAGCATTACGTTGAGCGTACTCCTAAGTACGCCCCACGTACTCCTCAAACCACCTTTTCACTCTAATAAGTCCTTAATCGGTTAAGACAAAGTGTCAAACTCTTAGATCTGATTCCTTAAGACAACTTATCACGTAAAGTTGGCAACTTTACGTGCTTGCATGGCAAAAAGGGACTCAAAATCTCAATAAGGACTTAACAAAGGTCTTAATGCTTGCATGGACCAAAATACACCCCACATATTACATTTTTAAGAACCATGGGACCGAATGGAGCTAAGATCTAGCACCCATTGCTTCTGGAGTAGATCAAAAACCCATCTTTAACACAAAGACTCCAAAATACATATAATACTCCATGAATTAGATATAACATATAAGATCATCAAGATATGAGCTTTATACCTCCAAAATGTAGATCAAGATGCAACAAACCTGGATCCAAAAGCTTCAAAAAATCCCACACCTCTCCAAGAACTTCCTTTTTCTTCTATGAACACCAAAAAGCATGAAATACCACCAAAAGCTCAAAACCCACTCAAATGAGGGCTAGGGTTTTCATTCTAGGGTTTAGAGGGATGGAGGCTGAAGGTATTAGAGTTAAGTGATGAGATAAGGAGCTTAAATAGGGTCCAAGACCCTAAAATAGGGTTTGGGTCTGACTGGAATACGCCCAATGTACTTTTTGTACGCCCAGCGTACTCCATAAGGCATGCACGATCACACTACTTAGTACACCCAACACACACCATTTTACGCCCAACGTACTGACCTCCTCACTTGTACGCCATGCGTACACATGTGTACGCCCCCGCGTACCTGCTTAGGCCCTAAAACCATGAATTTTTTAAAGGCCATAACTTCTTCGTTATAAGTCCATTTCCGATGATCCTTATATGCACGAAGAAGTAACGAGAATCCCTACACTTCTATCAACTCATAATTGCCTTAAAACTTCTCGAACAAAAATCCAATTTCCATAAAAGCCTGAACTAGCACTTTACCGAAATAGCCCTTGGCTCCAAAACACAAACCGAACACCCAAATCATCCAAATTACATTAACCACACCCAATTGGGTCTAAATCTATTTTACTCAAAGGCCCTAAGCCTGATTATTCTCGGTCTTCGGGTCACCACCCCACATAGGAAACGATTCGAAACAGAGTATTACAGATGCCCACGACCAACAATAGCTTGTACACTAAGCGTACTCATATAGTACGCCCCACGTACTAGCCAAGGACCAAAATGAAAGGAATTTTGCATAAAAGGGCAAAAAGGAAACTTATCAAAAACTTGAATGCTACAATTCTCCCCCACTTGAATCAGACGTCATCATCGAAATCCGTTGCCTTAAATAGCTCTGGGTAGTGTTCCCTCATCTCGTCCTCCAGTTCCCACATCCATTCTGAACCCTTGCGGGTGCTGCCACTAGACTTTCACGAACTCAACAACCTTGTTCCTCAAGGTTTTCGTCTTTCGGTTAATAATCACCATTGGTCTCTCGATGTAATTCAGACGATCATCCACCTGGATATCCTCCAATGGAACCACTGCGAAATCATCCATTAAACACTTCCGCAACTGAGAGACGTGGAATGTGTTATGGATCTGACTAAGCTCCTCGAGAAGATCCAAGCGATAAGCAACCTTACCCATTTGGGCCAAAACCCTGAAAGGACCGATGTACTTAGGAATCAATTTGCCTCTCTTTCTGAATCGGATGACACCTTTTGAAGGTACCACCTTCAGGAGAACCATCTCTCCATCCTGGAACTCTAGATCTTATCGGTTCTTGTCGGCATAGCTCTTCTGCCGACTCTGAGCTGTCTGGAGTCAACTACAAACCTACTGTATCAACTTGGTAGTCTTGAGTACCACCTCAATACTCCTCATAACCCGCTGACCAACCTCACCCTAACATATCGGGGTCCTGCATTTCCTCCCGTAAAGCATCTCAAAAGGAGGTCGATCGACGTTGGCATGATAGTTGTTGTTATATGAAAATTCTGTTAACGGAAGATACGTATCCGAACTTCCACTTGAATCCAAAACACACACCCGAAGCATATCCTCCAAGGTATGAATAGTCTGCTCGCTCTGACCGTCAGCCTGCGGATGGAAAGTCGTACTGAAATGGAGATAAGTACCCAACTTGTCATGAAATCTCTTCTAAAATTTGGAAGTGAACCGGACGTCCCTGTCTGAAAACCACCGAAATCGGCACCCCATGCCATGCTACACCTCCCTGATGTATACCTCAGCCAACTTCTCCACAAAGATACTCTCCTGAATCGGGATAAAATGTGCGCTCTAGGTCAATCGATCCATGATGACCCAAATCGAATCCACTCTGTGCGCACTCCCAGGCAACCTCATAATAAAATCCATCGTAATCTCCTCCCAGTTCCAACAGGAATATCCAACGGTTACATCTTGCCATGAGGCCGCTGATGCTCGACCTTGACGTTCTGACAAGTCAAGCACCTCTCCACATACCAAGCCACAACCCGCTTCATGCAGGGCCACCAATAACCAGGACGAAGATCTCTATACATCTTCGTCGCCCCGTGATGAATAAAGAACCTAGATTAGTGTGCCTCCTCCATTAGAACCTGACGCACTCCACCCCAATACAGAACCCATACTCTCCGATGAAGAGTCAATAACCCTTAGCTATCATAATCAAAGTAATCCACCCGAACCACTGTGTGCTCACTCTTATGATGCTCTTCGTAAATAGCCTAGACCTGAGCCTCATTAATCTGCTCCAAAAGCAGAGTAATCACGGTCATCCTTAACAAATATTCCTGATCGGAGCCGAGACTGGCTTGTGGCTAAGAGCATTGGCCACCACATTGGCCTTCCCGAAATGGTAAAGGATCTTTAAATCATAATCCTTCACCACATCAAACCACTGGCGCTGACATATATTCTGATTCGACTGATCCATCAGATACCTCAGGCACTTGTGATCTATGTAAATTGTACAACGGACCCCATAGAGGTAATGTTGCCAAATCTTGAGGGAGAAAACCATAGCCCCCAGCTCTGACTCATGCGTCGGATAATTCGCCTCATGAGGCTTTAGCTGCCTCGAATCGTAACCGATTATGCGACCCCTATGCATCAGAACTGCACCCAAACCCATGATCGACGTATCACAATAAACCACGAAGTCCTCAACACCCTCCGGCAGGGTCAAAATCGGCACCTCACACAACCTCTGTCTCAGGGTCTCAAAAGTTGCCTACTACTCAGGCTCCCAACGGAAAGTTATGGTGTTCTTCGTCAAATGAGTCAAAGGAACTACTACCTTGGAGAAATCCAGAATGAACCTCCGATAATAGCCTGACAATCCAAGGAAACTCCGAATAACAGATGGAGACCTCGGAACCTCCCACCTCATCACGGCCTCGATCTTGGCCGGGTCGACGAGAATACCGTTCTTGTTGCCCCAGAAACTGCACCTCACACAACTAGAACTCACACTTGGAGAACTTCACAAAAAGTCTCTCACTCCTTAGAGTCTCCAAAACCTCTCTCAAGTGCTCCTCATGCAGCTCCTGGGTCTTGGAATAGAGCAGAATGTCAACAATGAATACAATCATAGACCGATCCAGCATCGGCCTGCATACACGATTTATGAGGTCCATGAACGCGGATGGAGCATTGGTGAGCCCGAAGGGTATCACCAGGAACTCATAATGACCATAACGAGTCCGGAAGGCCGTCTTCTACACATCATCCTTTCTGACTCTCATCTGATGGTAACGCGAACATAGATCAATCTTGGAAAACCAAAATGCACCCTAAAGCTGGTCAAACAGATCATCAACCCTCAAGAATGGATAGCAGTTCTTCACTGTTAGCTTATTCAACTCTCGGGAATCAATACACATCCGATGAGACCCATCATTCTTCTTCACAAACATGATTAATGCTCCCATGGCGAAGTGCTCGGTAGAATGTGATGGGTTTTGAGCATAGAAAACAATCCCTATGTGTGCATGCAACCCTAATATGTTGGATCTAAGTTTTCTCTATTAGACATACAAGCATTTAACACAAAACAAGAAACCCTAGGAGGCAACTATAATTTTTCGAAAATAAGAATAAACTAGGGTTTAGATACATACCTTGATTATTATATTGTAATAACAATGAAATCCTTGAAGATCTTTGACTTGAGAGTAAGTATCACAAGTGTAACACCTCCAATGGCTCACAAGCACACAAAGCAAGAGGTTGAGAGGAGAGAGGAGGAAGATACTTCAAAATTTTGACTATCCTTAGGGTTTGATGGCATGAACGAAATCAATGGGGTTGAGGCTCCTTAAATAGTTGTTAGTTGCTTAGAGCCACAACTAGGGTTTGCTGGAGGAAACCCTAATTGCCAGCTTAAGGCCTAAGCAGCCCAAGGACTCCCATCCCTTAGGCCTTGGACGAAAATTCTAGGTCCTCCCTAGAAGTTTTCCTCCAACCCTTCTAGGGTGGTCCGAGAGCCCAAAACCACAACTATTAATTAATTTCTAAATAGCCCCTATACTTTTAATTAATTCCTTTAAACCAAAATTAATTCCAAATTAATTTCTGATTAAATATTAATTAAATAACATAATTTCTAATTAATATATTACTTTCATAATACATTAATAAATCATTTTATATATTAATTTTTTATTCCAAACAATAAATTCTTCTCTTTCTAAATAGGTCATCCTGTCTAGTTGCTAGTATGAAGGCAACCCAAAATGATTGTGCTTCTATCAATTCAAGTACATACCAATTATAGTTATGGGCTTAGACACCTAATCCAACAATCTCCCACTTGGATAAGTCTAATAACTATAATTGCAAGTATAACTTCAAAAATTGATTAGCAAATTATAGCTCTCAAAACCGTTGTCGAACTCTGACCTAGTCAGTAACGTGTCCTAGGATAAATGATCATATAACCCTCCGTTCTGCAAGATATCATGTGCAAAATGACGTGGAACAAAATCATTCTCATTTTCCAACAGTTTGTTTCCGAATTTCTGATTCGTAATGACAAAGAACTACAATTGAACACATCAATTAATTCTTGACCAGGCCCGACACATAAGTCAACACCAAATCATCGAGGGGCCCAAGATATTGCTTTTCCCGTTAAGGCAAAAGGAACAAATAAACTTTGACTTATATGCTTTCACTTTTTACTCATCAAATCATGTACAACAATACGTTTTGTAACATCAAGTTACTGATGCGTTTACACATTATCAATTCACAACCAACTTGTAAACAATAACTCATATATCTCTGTTTAAAGATTATACGATATTATCGTCTCAGAATTACTCGTGATAAATTCCATAAAGTAATTCTCTGAGCGTGGGTTAATCCAATACTTAAATTCCCCTTTCAAAAGTACCCATGAATGTTGCAACAAACCATTGCTATGTCTAAACACTTAATCAATCTACAACCCAATTCACGACAGTCTTAATTCATTACTTACTTCCAAAGTATGATCGACTGTGGATATTTGAATAATCTAATTGTTCGGGAAGTAAAACATGCAAAAGTGAAACACAATGATAAACAATTGACAAAAGATCGTAAACGATACTCATAAATAAATCTCAATTATTTAATCACCAAATGTCAATTACATTTATTTCTTACAAGTTTCTAAATATCTGTCTAATCACTAAAACTAATATCATCCTTCAGACCAATGCTCCTCGCATGCTGAACGTGCTTAACCCTACTTAGCCCCTTTGTGAGGGGATCAACAGGATTCTCTTCAGATGATACCCTCTTTACGATGAGGTGTCCTTCTTCTACCCTATGTCCGACGAAGTGATATTTTCTGTCGATATGTCTAGATTTGCCATGATCTCTATGTTCCTTTGTTAAGGAAAACGCTCCTTCATTATCATAGAAAATCTCCATTGGCTCCTTTATGGCTGGCACAACTTCGAGGTCTCCGATGAAGTTCTTCAACCATATAGCCTCCTTCGATGTTTCGCTTGGTGCGATGTACTCATATTCACAAGTAGAATCAGCCACCGTTTCCTTCTTGGAACTTTTCCAAGATATAGCTCCTCCAATAAGGGTAAACACCCAGCAAGACTAAGAACGGAAGTTGTCTCTGTCTGTCTGAAGGCTGGCGTTACTATTGATGGGTTTTATGTACTCTAACATTCCTATGGTGCACATACAAACCTAATGCTTTGGATCTAAGTTTTCTCTAATTATACATGCAACATTGTTTTTCCAAAGCATAAAGCCTAGACTAGCATGCAAGGTAACATTTAAATCATAAAAACAGTTAGAAGATTACCTTGTGTAGTAGCTTGCTTTTCTTTAACCTTTAGGAGCCTAGCACCTTAAGTGTCTTATAACAAACCAAGAATAAGAGAATGGACTTGAGTTAGAGGTTTGGGAGATCAAAATCGGCTGGCTACAACTCTAGTGTGCATAGGGTGCCGATTTTAGGTGTTAGGGACTTCTTTTATAGCTTAGGATTACAATCATGCAAACCCTAATGACTCTTCATATTTCTTAGTCTTTTGGGCTAAACCTTCTTGGACTTTCACATAGGTTTAGTCCAACTCTAATCAACATGAGTCATGAGTCCAACTAGAAGTATTACTGATTTACTTAATCAGTCCCTGTATCTTTAATTAGTTTCTTTTGATTACTAAATTAATATCAAATTAATTCTTGACCAATACTAATTAAATAATGTGATTTCTCAATTAATATATTATACTTATAATATATTAATAAATCTCAATAAGCTCTTCCTCAAGTATCCATCCTATCAAATTATTCCAGAGTGTTACAACCCAAATAGACCATATTATCATCGGTTCAAGTACATACCAATTATAGTTATGGGCTTAGACACCTAATCCAATAGTCTCCCACTTGGATAAGTCTAATAACTATAATCACCAAGCAAATGTGGAATCCTGACGCACCATTTAGATAAGGGATCGTATAATCCTCTGTTCTTCAAGATATCATGCGGACAAATACATGGAACATAGTCATACTTATTGTCCAGCAGTTTGTTTCCCGATTTCTGATTTGTTTGACATAGAACTTTATTGAACACGTCAATTTACTCCTGACCGGGCCCGACACATCAGTCAAAACAAAATCATTGAGGGGCCCACGATATCGCTTTTAATCCTTTTAACTAACTATTAGTTAAATCATACACAACACCACATTTTATAACATCGAGTTACTGATGCGTTTTCGCAATATTAGTGTACAACCAACTCATAATTGCCAACTCATATATCTTGGTTTGAAGATTATACGATATTATCATCTCACAATCACTTGTAATAAATTCTATGAAGTGATTCATGTGAGTGTGGGTTGACCAATACACAAATATTATTTCAAGAGTACTCATGAATGTTGTAGCAAACCTTTGCAATGTCTAACTCCTTAGACAATCTTACAAAACCCATTCATGATAGTCTACTTACATAACCTACTCCCAAAGTATGATCGACTGCCGATAGTTTGAATAATCTTATCATTCTGGATGTCAAAACATGCAAAATGAAGCAATAGTAAATAATTAACACAAGAAAGTAACTTTACTTATAAATAAAACTCCTTTTATTCAATCATCAAATGTCAGTTACATCTTAGCTATTACAAGTTTCTAAATATCTATCTAATCATTAAGACTAATATCGTCCTTCAGCCCAATACTCCTTGCATGCAACAAGTGCTTGTCACTGCCGAGTCCCTTTGTAAGGGGATTTGATGGGTTCTTCTCTGACCATATCCTATTCGCTACGAGTTGTCCTTCTTCTACTTGATGTCTTATAAAGTGATATTTTCTTTCGATGTGCCTGGATCTGCCATGATCCCTTGGTTCCTTGGCTAAGGAAACTGCACTTTCATTGTCACAGAAAATATCCATAGGCTCCTTTACAGCTGGTACAACTCCAAGGTCTCCAATGAAGTTCTTCAGCCATATTGCCTCCTTTGCTGTTTCGCTTGCTGCTATGTACTCTGATTCGCACGTTGAATCAGCCACAATTTACTGTTTGGAACTTTTCCATGTTATTGCTCCTCCATTAAGGGTAATTACGTAGCCTGACTGCGAGCGGAAATTATCTTTGTCAGTCTGAAAGCTGGCATCACTGTACCCTGTCACTCTCAAGTCATCACTCCCACCGAGGGTAAGGACCCAGTCCTTAGTCCTCCGCAGGTACTTAAGAATGTTCTTTACCGCAGTCTAGTGAGTCTTACTAGGGTTCCCTTGATATATGTTGACCATGCTCAAAGCAAAGGCCACATCAGGGTGAGTACATGTCATAGCATACATGATCGAGCCAACTGCAGAAGCATATGGTATTCGACTCATTTCTGCTATCTCAGCCTCTGTACTCGGACTCTGAGTCTTACTCAGCTTAGTATTACTCTGGATTGGTAAGTCTCATTTCTTGGAATTCTCCATGCTGAAACGTTTCAACACCTTATCCAAGTAGGTGCTTTGACTAAGTCCTATTAGTCTTTTACTCCTGTTTCTCAATATCCTTATCCCTAGAATGTAAGTAGCTTCTCCGAGGTCCTTCATAGCGAAACACTTCCCAAGCCAGGACTTAACTTCTAGCAAGGTTGGAATGTCGTTTCCTATGAGCAGTATGTCATCCACATACAACACGAGAAAGCTAACTATACTCCCACTAGCTTTGACATATATACAGAAGACTCATCCTCGCTTCTCGAAAAGCCAAACTCTTTGACTTTCTCATCGAAACAAAGATTCCATCTGCGAGATGCTTGTTTCAATCAATAAATGGATTTCTCAAGCTTACACACTCTATTAGGGTACTTTGCATTGAAAAAACCCTCTGGCTGATTCATGTAAACATCTTCAGCCAACTTCCCATTAAGGAAAGCGGTTTTGACATTCATTTGCCATATTTGATAATCATGAAATGCAGCTATGGCTAGCATAATCCTTATAGATTTAATCTTAGCCACTGGTGAGAAGGTCTCATCATAGTCAACTCCAGGAGTTTAAGTAAAGCCCTTCGCAACCAATCGTGCCTTATAAGTGTGTACTTTCCCATCCATGTCGGTCTTCTTCTTGAAGATCCATTTGAACCCGACTATCTTATGACCATGTACATTGTCAACCAAGTTCCACACTTGATTGTCATACATGGACTGAATCTCGCTGTCCATAGCCTCCTTCCATTGTGCAGACTAGGGGCTTGTCATTGCTTCCTTGTAGTTGTTAGGTTCATCCAAGTTTACCAGTGTACTATCACTAATAAATGTGTCACCTTCAGTAGTAATATGGAAACCATAAAACTCAGGTGCTTGTCTAACTCTACTAGAACGCCTCAGAGGTATGGACTCGTCAATCGGTTCAACAGGAGTTTCCTCGTTGGGTTGAGCGCTAGTGTTTGAGGTTCCTTCATCACTTAACTCTTGAAGCTCTTCAAGGTCAATTTGCCTCGCACTATCCTCTTGGCATATGAGTTCTCTCTCGCGAAAGATTCCTCTCCTTGCAACGAAGACAACATTGTCACTTGGTCTATAGAAGAGATTTCCAAAGGATTTCTGTGGGTAGCCGATGAAAATACATTGCTCACTACGAGGTTCGATCTTGTCCTGAGTTTCTTTTCTCACAAAAGCCTCGCAACCCCAATCCTTGATGTGTGCTAACGAGGGAACCTTCCCTGTCCACATCTCGTGAGGTGTTTTGGAAACCTTTTTAGTTGGGACTAGATTAAGGATATGGGCGGCAGTCTTTAAGGCATACCCCTAAAATGAGATAGGTAACGAACCATGTCCAGCAAGGTTCGATTGCGCCTCTCATCTACACCAATAAGTTGTGGTGTCCTAAGTGGCGTCAATTGTGAAACAATTCCACATTCCTTAAGATAGTCTTGGAACTCAATACCAAGATACTCTCCTCTTCGATCGGATCAGAGCATCTTTATCTTCCTGCCCAACTGATTCTCCACTTCTTGTTTAAACTCTTTGAACTTTTCAAAAGTTTCTGACTTATGCTTGATTAAGTAAATATACCCATATCTACTATAATCATTAGTAAAAGTCACATAGAAGCGGTTAGCATCCCTTGTGGCGGATCTGAAGGGTGCACACACATCAGTTTGTGTATGAGATCCAACAAACCCTCACCCCTTTCACAAGTACCATTGAAGGGTGACTTGGTCATCTTTCCAAGCAAACAAGATTCACAAGTGTCATCCGACTTTAAGTCAAATGACTCTAAAACTCCATCCTTTTGGAGTTGGGCTATGCGCTTCTTGTTAACATGTCCAAGACGACAATTCCATAAGCATGCTTTATCAAAAACATTGGACGAATCAATATGCAACAGATTATTTCCTAAGTTATCTAGAACCATCACAGTCTCATATATACCATTACAAGGTAATGCTTCAAAATAAAATGTACCATTATAATAAGCATTAATAATACCGATTTCAATATTAAAAGAAAAGTTAAAACCTTGTTTATACAAACTATGAAAGGAAATAATATTTCTCACCATATCAGACGAGTAACAACAATTATTCAGTTCTAAATTTAACCCACTTCTAAGCAATAAAGTATAAACTCCAATCTTGGTGACAGACGACTTTTTTCTATTCCCCATGATCAAGTTCATCTTCCCGTGCTCCACATCCCTACTTCTTTTTAGTCCCTGCAAATCAGAACAGATGTGAAAACCACATCCCGTATCAAGTACCCAAGAATTAGCATGTGATGAGTTATTAGACAGAATAGTATAAATACCTGCGAAGGAGGGTTTGATATTCCCATCCTTTATGTCCTGCAAGTATTTAGGGCAACTTCGTCTCAGTGCGCTTTTGTAAGTGGGTTGTGATAGACTCTGCATCCTTCATTTTGGTAGTAATCATGGAGGCTATGATTTCATACCTTTCCTGCCTAGCACTTTGATGGTACCTTTCCGTCAAGTCTTGGTGCATTTCATAAGGCCAAAAGTCCTCATAGGACTTCTGAAGCTCAGCAGTCATGGGAGCAATCATAATACACGACACTTTGGTCGCGTCCCTCTCATGGGCCTTGTACTCAACAATATGTTCGGGAGTAGCGGTAGATTCATCAATCTCCTTAAGCTCTTTATCTAGGACATATTCTTTGTCCTCATAGTGAATGACCATTTGGATGTTTCAAATTCAATCATTGAAGTTTGATACGTCAAACATGACCCTCCCACATGTGTTCATGGGGGAGAAAGAGCCTGAAGGGTTTGGGTTTGAAGCAGTGTTGGAAAACATCTGAAAAGAAGGACAAAGTTTAGATTAGATAATGATCCTTAATATAGCACCCAAATGAAATATTAAGGCTAGGACCCAACACGATATTTTACAATTCGGAAGAGGGATGCCGTAATCCAATTGCAAAATATTTGAAGGTAGGTAAATGGCGATTTACCAATTTCCACCATGAAAAACGAAATTGATTATTAAGTTTTAAATGAAATAAAATTCCTAGATTCTTTTGAGATTCATTGAACTTATCAATGGTATGTTTAAATATCGATTATGCTCTTCAAGTTTGTGACTGGGATGCCGAGGATCACAAACAAGGTGTGAATAACCATGCTAATTAGCTTGGTATACTTAATGTTACAAATCACCTAATCAATGTGCCGGTTAACCACACATGCTCCATTGATCCATGATTAACATCAAGCTACCCTTTGCCACACATTGTCAGTCCCAAATTAGTGTGCCGGTTAACCACACACGCTCCACTAACGACTTAACAAGGTGCAAAGTGAAATTTCATTGAATAGCAACATTTTCATATTTTTCCTAAAGTAGCTAAGATTGAGAATTTATAAAAGTTTAGTTACTTTAATAATTATCATTATACTTATTAATGAGAATTAATGTCCTACCCTACCCGTTCGGCTAACGACCCTCCACCAGTCAAGGAAGCGGTGGGTGAGAGTGGACACCCATTAAACCACCATTTTATAGGCATTAACCTTATACCCCCTTATAGACCGGCTTCGTGAATGAGGCTTATAACGGTAAGACTGAATTGTCTTATATATATATATATATATATATATATATATATATATATATATATATATATATATATATATATATATATAAGTATTAAAATTTAATATTATAATATTATAAGGGTTGAAATTTAAACTTTTAAAATTCTAGGGATTTGAATTAAAGTTTCATAAACGAGACTCTTCAAGTTCCAAACTTGAGGACAAATTATGAAACCTTTCAAGATCTCTTGAATTCTATAACTTACAATAGTTAATAGTTTCATAAATAAAGACTTTTCATATTCCATAACTTGAGGACAAGTTATGGAACTTTTCAAGAAACACATAGATCAAATTAAACTAATCCATTTATTATATAATTCATCATTTACCAATTTTACCTACTTCATATTCAAGATAGTTTCAAAATTTTCGAATAATTAGTTTTTCACAAAAAATTAATTATCTTAAAATTTGACAAACTTCATGTTTTGGATGGGGATAAACATTACCATATTAGTAAAATCAAATTTTATGAACCAAAACAGTTTGTGGTAATGATCCTAATCCAAAACAGGCCAAACACTCGAAAATTATGCCATCTGATGAGCCAACTCGTCGATCATGGCTTTGGACTCGTCGAGTTCATGGCAAAACTCATCCAACTCGTCGAGTCCATCTATGGACTCTTCGAGTTCATCAGGCAGTGGTCAGAAAAGTCGTTTTTCCAACTTTGAAAATCACACAATTGCATCAATATAATAGAAAACACCCATGGCTCTGATACCACTGATGGGTTTTATGTACTCTAACATTCCTATGGTGCACATACAACCCTAATGCTTTGGATCTAAGTTTTCTCTAATTATACATGCAACATTGTTTTTCCAAAGCATAAATCCTAAACTAGCATGCAAGGTAACATTTAAATCATAAAAACAGTTAGAAGATTACCTTGTGTAGTAGCTTGCTTGTCTTTGACCTTTAGGAGCCTAACACCTTAAGTGTGATGCCTCAAGTATCTTATAACAAACCAAGAACAAGAGAATGGACTTGAGTGAGAGGTTTGGGAGATCAAAATCGGCTAGCTACAACTCTAGTGTGCATAGGGTGCCGATTTTAGGTGTTAGGGACTTGTTTTATAGCTTAGGATTACAACCATGAAAGCCCTAATGACTCTTCATATTTTTAGTCTTTTGGGCTAAACCTTCTTGGACTTTCACATAGGTTTAGTCCAATTCTAATCAATATGAGTCATGAGTCCAACTACAAGTATTAGTGATTTACTTAATCAGTCCCTGTATCTTTAATTAGTTTCTTTTGATCACTAAATTAATATCAAATTAATTCTTGATCAATACTAATTAAATAATGTGATCTCTCAATTAATATATTATACTTACAATATATTAATAAATCACAATAACCTCTTTCTCAAGTATCCATCCTATCAAATTGTTCCAGAGTGTTACAACCCAAATGGACCATGCTATCATCGGGTCTAGTACATACCAATTATAGTTATGGGTTCATACACCTAATCCAACAACTATACCCCTTAACTCTTAAGTCATCACTGCCACCAAGCACAAGGACCCAGTCCTTAGTTCTTCACAGATACTTAAGAATGTTCTCGACCGCTATCTAGTGAGCTTTACCTGGATTTCCCGGATATCGACTAACCATGCTCAAAGCAAAAGCCACGTCAGGGCTAGTACATGTCATAACATACATGACCGATCCAATGGCGGAAGCATATGGAACTCGACTCATTTCTGCTATCTCTGCATTAGTACTCGGACTCTAAGTCTTACTCAGTTTGGTATTGCTCTGGATAGGCAAATCTCCTTTCTTGAAATTTCCATGATAAAATGCTTTAATAGTTTATCCAAATATGTACTTTGACTAAGTCCAATTAGTCTTCTACTCCTATTCCTCAAAATCCTTATTCCTAGAATATAGGCAACCTCTCCCAGATCCTTCATAGCGAAACACTTTTCAAGCCAAGGCTTAACCTCTTGCAAAGTTGGAATGTCGTTTCCTATGAATAGTATGTCATCAGCATACAATACCAGGAAGGTGACTATACTTCCATAGCTTTGACATACACACAAGATTCATCTTTACTTCTTGAGAAACCAAACTCTTTAACTTTCTTGTCAAAGAAAATATTCCATCTGCGAGAAGCTTGTTTCAATCAGTAGATTGATTTCTCAAGCTTACACACTCTATTGGGGTACTTAGCATCCACAAAACCCTATGGCTGAATCATGTAACCTTAGCCAACTTCCCATTAAGGAAAGTGGTTTTGACATCCATCTTCGAAATTGAGACGCAACAATGGCTAGCATAACCCTAATAGATTTAATCTTAGCCACTGGTGAGAAGGTCTCATCATAGTCAACCCCTAGGTTTGAGTAAATCCCTTTGCATCCAGTCTATCCTTGAAAGTGTGTACCTTTCCATCCATGTCGGTCTTCTTCTTGATGATCCATTTGCACCCAACTGTCTTACGACCTGGTGTATTGTCAACCAAATTCCAAACTTGGTTGCCATACATGGACTTGATCTCGTTGTCTATTGCCTCTTTCCACTTGGCAGACTCAGGGCCCGCCATTGCTTCCTTGTAGTTACGAGGTTCATCCAAATTTACCAGTGTGTTATCACTGATAAACGTATCACCTTCTGTAGTTATATGGAAACCATACAACACGGGCATAACGCTAACTCTACTAGAACGCCTAAGAGGCAATGACTCGTCAATTGGTTCAACATGAATTTCTTCCTCAGGTTGAGTGCTAGTGTTAGAGGTTCCTTTATCGTTTGACTCTTGAATTCTTCAAGATCAATTGTACTCCCACTGTCCTCTTTGCATATGAGCACTCTCTCGTGAAAGACTCCCTTTCGTGCTACGAAGACTACGTTTTCACTAGGTCTGTAGAACAAGTATCCAAAGGACTTTTGTGGGTAGCCGATGAAAATACATCTCTCACTTCGAGGTTCAAGCTTGCCGTGAGTCTCTCGTCTAACGAAAGTTTCACAACCCCAAACCTTGATATGTGCCAACGAGGGAACCTTCCTTGTCCATATCTCGTGAGGTGTTTTGGCAACCTTCTTTGTTGTGAAAAGATTAAGAATGTGGGCAACAGTCTTTAAGGCATACCCCTAGAATGAGATTGGAAGTGAAGCCCGACTCATCATGGAACGAACCATGTCCAACAAAGTTCGATTACGCATCTCATCCATACCTTTAAGTTGTGGTATCGTAGGAGGTGTTAATTGTGAAACAATTCCACATTCGTTGAGGTAGTCATGGAACTCGATACTAAGATACTCACCACCTCTATCAGATCTGAGCGTCTTGATCTTCCTGCCCAATTGATTCTCAACTGCATGTTTGAACTCTTTGAACTTTTCAAAGGTTTCCGATCCATATCTACTATAATCATCAGTGAAAGTCACATAGAATCGATTTGCATCTCTTGTGGTGGATCTGAAGGGTCCACACATATCTGTGTGTATGTGATCCAACAATCCTTCACGTCTTTCACAAGAACCAGTGAAAGGTGATTTTGTTGGATTAGTGTCTAAGTCCATAACTATTTTGGTATGTACTTGACCCGATGGTGCATGGTCCTTTTGGGTTGCCTTCACCAAAGCAACTTGATAGGATGAATTATGGAGAGAGAGGATTAATTATGATTTATTAATATATTATGAGAATAATATATTAAAGGATAAATCATATTGTTTAATTAATAACAGTCAAGAATTAATAAGAATTAATTTTGTGGCTAAAAGACATTAATTAAATAAAGGGGACTAGAACTATCAATTGTGTGACAGTTGAATATTGGGCTAATGGACTCCATATTAAAGGAGTGGACGAATTCTATGGGGAGACCCATTAGAAATCGTCCAAGGCCTCTAAGGAGGAAGTCCATGGGCTGCTTAGGGCCTAAGCATTCATATTAGGGTTTCCTTGTTAGATAACCCTAATAGCCTCACTATTTAAGGACCCCTAGGGCACCAAAAACGTGGTGAACTGATTCCTTAGGGTTTCTAAACGTTTTTGGGTGCCTCTCCTCTTCTCCTTCTTCATCCTCTTGCTCTTGGTGTTTGTGAGCCAAAAAAGGAGTGACACTTGTGACTCTAAGCTTTCAGAAGCAATTACAAGGAGGATTTGAGATTGTTATTACTACATAACAATCAAGGTAAGATCTAAACCCTATTCTTATGCTAATATCGATTATCACATGCTAGATCTGGGGTTTATGGCTTTGGATGATTATTGGATGTTCATTAGACAAACTAGATCCAAAGCTTTAGGATTTGCATGTACACCATAGGAATGATGTATTGTTCAAAACCCATCAGTGGTATCAGAGCCTAGACTGTTTGTTTGATGTATTTGATGCTTAATTGTTCATTGCTTGCTTGAGAATCGAAGTTTTTTTTTTTGCTTCTGACTGGCAGACTCGCCGAGTCCATTAATGGACTCGTCGAGTAGGTCCTACTCGACGAGTTCCATTGTGGACTCGACGAGTCCAGGGCTCTGGTGCCGGGATTTTCGAATTTTCTGCCAGATTTTGTTGAGGATAATTGCCAAAACTCGTTTTTCTTGCCAAAATCCGAATTTTTTAGTTTGGAATGATTATCCTCATCAAAATTGATGGATTTGGTTAAATATGGATAATATAGGATTATTATTAGTCAAATATTTGACCTAGTGGATTGGAAAAGTTTCAATTTACACCCCTTAGGTTTTATACTTTAAATTTGAACTTTAAAAGTTTTAGTTTTGAATTTTAAATACTTAAACCCTAATATTTTGAAAGGTTTTAAAATTTGTCCTCAAGTTTTGGAATTTAAAATTTTAATTAAAAGGTTAATTTGGAAATATTTAAATTCTAAACCCTAATGTTTTGAAATGTTTCAAAACTTGCCCTCAAGTTTTGGAATTTGAATTTTTGATTAAAAGTTTAATTTTTGAAATTTTAAATTCTAAAACCCTAGTTTTGAAAAAGTTCAAATTGCACCCTTATGGTTTTACTAAATTAATTAAGTGTATAATTAAAAGAGAGTTAATAAATCCATAGTGATATGGTTTACATTTAATTAAATTAAAAGTATAATTTATTAAATTAGACCACCTAGTATTTTAAAAGTGTAAAATACACCCTTATGCTATATATAACATTAAAGGTCTAATATTATATATGTATAACTTAAACTGCTAGTCTTACCGTTAGTAGGCCTCATTCACGAAGCCGATCTATAAGGGGGGTATAAGGTTATGGCCTATAAAACGGTCGTTTAATGGGTGTCCACTCTCACTCACCGCTTCCTTGATTAGTGGAGGGTCGTTAGCCGAACGGGTAGGATAGGGCAAACCCTTTCCATTAAAAGTATAATGAAGTATAAAGTAACTAAATGTTTTTACAAAATTCCCAATCTTAGTTACTTTAGGCAAAAGTGAATTTGATGCAATTTCATGAAATTACACTTTGTACCCTTGCGAAGACGTTAGTGGAGCGTGTGTGGTTAACCGACACACTAAATGGTTCTAAGCAAAGGTAGCAAAGGGTGACTCAATGTTTGTCATAGTTCGGTGGAGCGTGTGTGGTTAACCGGCATATCGAATAGGTGAATGTAACATTGGGGGCACCATGTATATTTGCATGGTTATTCACACCCTGTTTTGTGATCCTCGACATCCCAGTCACAAATCGAGGGGCATATCGAGATTTAAACATGCCATTGAAGAGTTCAATGAATCTCAAAGGATCTAGGAGTTCACTTACCTTCAAATGTTCTGCAATTTGGGTTACGTCATCCCTCTCCCAAGTTGTAGAGTATTGTGTTGGGTCCTAGCCTTAATATCTCATTTGGGTGATTTATTAAGGACTCAATCAACTAACTTGATTTTTTTTCCCATTTTGTAGATGTCTGAATCTAACCGTGGTCTTCCCGAATCCCAAGGAAAAGGTTTTCCTGCTCAAAGCGAAAGTCTGTTACACAATGAAGGTGAAAGATCGATCCTTGCATTGTGGACTAGCTTGGTTTCAATTGCTCCACCTCCTCCCATTATTCTCCCAAACCCACAAGACCGAAGAATTGAAAGGTTCAAAATCACTAAAGCCCTATGGGCGATGAAACATGAAGATGGAAAATCCGTGTGTGCTCACGTCCTAGGGATGAAATCACACATCGATAGGTTGATAATGTTGGGTGCGACTTTCCTAAAGGAGTTGGCTGTAGACTGGGTTCTTAAGTCACTCCCTGAATCATATAATAAGTTCAAAAGAGAGTATTATATGATGGATCTTAACGCGACCCTCATTGACCTAACTTACATGCTCATTGCTGCTGAATCAGAAATGATTTGGCAAAGTAATGGAGCATATTTGTCTGGTAATTCAACCAACCATGCTTCCGTGGTCGCTCCAGGAGAAGCCACCTGTTTCTGTTGCCAAGAGAAGGGGCATTGGATACGAAGCTGCCCAGAGAACCTGAAGAATCTAAGAGATGGGAGAGTCAAGAAGTATGACTCTACCTCAGGTAAAATCCACTATCTAACTCCATTAAGTTCCTATTCATTGATTCTTAATACATAATGTGATAAGATTACATTTAAATGTTTTGTAGGATCAGAGAAAAGAGAGGAAACTTGATGGAAGAGAAAGATGAGTCTTGTCACGAAGAAATGGATCACGATCGCATGGATTCAAAGATCAGATTTTGAGCTAGGAAGTTATGATAGATTTGTTAGGAATATTTGATTACATAGTTTTTCAGTTGATTTTGCATTGTAAGGACATGTTTTCCGCTGATTTGATGAATAAAATAATTTTTTTTTGTTTGACTTATTTATTTATATCATTGCAATGAAATCGTTGTGGAAAATTGATGTTTGCGTATTTCTATAATAAATGGATGTGATTCTTAGTTATATTATTTATGGAAATTTTCTTAGTAAGGAAAGATTCCCATCGCCCAAGTTTCAATTGGACAGAATCTTGGAATCATATGATTTGAATCATTTGATGTATGGAAATCTTGATACTTAGAAAATTTAAGACTAATTCCTTGACAAAGAGTCAAGTGAAGGACTAGGAGAACAGGTTCACGATGTTGTGCACCAGTTAAGTCTATCATAAATAACAATTAGATTATTCGTCATATTTACTAAAGGATTAGTGAATGTGGCTATGCTTATAGGATTAAGCATGATTCTGAACCATTGAAAAGTTTCAATGAATGACAGAACGAATGAGAAGAATCAATTAGGCAGAAAGATAAGAAGTTTCTCCAATCTAAGAAGAAGGGAGAGTACTTATGTATCAGATTTTATGATCGTCTTAATTGTAAAGAACCATATTAGAATCCATCCTCTAAGGATACCTTAGTGCACTAGTTTGGCTAAGAAAAAGGAATCAAGAATTGCTATAGTGGCTAAGTCGTTAAGATAAATCATACTTCGTTCCAATATCGAATATTAAAATTAAGATTGTGACATTGAGTGACACATCTTAAGTAGGTTTGTAACACTTATCAATTGTGGAATAGAGAAAGTTTTCTTATTCATACACATTTGGAATTTGTAAGTTGTGATGTCTTGAAGAAGACAAGGACCAACTAGAACAAATTAAATTAAGTGTTAGTCTTGATATAATTCCGCACTAACTCTTGAATATTTGTTTTGTCAAGAAATGTTTCTTGACAAGAGAATCATATATGTCAAGAGGTCAGTGGGAGTATAAATGATCTTGAAAAGCTCCAAGAACAAATCAAGAATAAACCTAATCAATGATCACTAGCGCACGACTTAAGGTTTGTAACCTATCATGTTGACAAAATTCTTTTTCTGTGCCAATCCTGTTGAGTGATTATGCATATGAGTTCTACGAGTTCTCAATAGAATGCATAAGGCAACCACCTTATTCAATGAAAGTACATTGACTGGAATAAGTGAGCTGCTAGATAACTTAGAAGCAACGGTGGGACCCTTGATGGCAAGAAATTAAGAATGAACAAGTTCTGTCCATAAGAGTTTGAATTTGTCACAAACATTATCTTTCGATTATGCTTATGGAAAATTCACATGGATAGGAACACATACACCATAAAATCTAAGTGTCATAAGGTTTCTCTCCTTCATGAAAATGATTGTGAGGAAACGCTTTCACTAAGAGAGATTTTAAGGAGATAGCGATTATGTAAATTGCATTCTCAAATTCGATTATGATTACGACATCCCTTTTCATAGTTCGAATTGTGAGATTTGGCAATCAGTCTGAACATTTGGGACTTAGTAAAATAGGTTCTGAATTAGTTTAGACACACATGTGAGCTGTCTTAGGAAAGGTGTGTGATTTTGAGAAGCTTAGATAAAGGCTTATCGAAGCATATCGTATTAGAAACAATGAACTTTGGAAGTCAATAAGTATTGTTTTCTAGAAGTTTAGCTGGTTTCTGAATACGTGTCAAAGCTAGTGGGAGCATAAATGTTATGCTGGAATGGATATAATCATCATGTTAGTGGGAGCATGATTATTATTTTAAGTATTGAAAGTTGGCAATATTAATTATATAAAAACAAAAGTTTCACTTTGCAAAGTTGCAGGGGTTGAAAAGTTGTTTTTGCTATAATTAAGGGAGAGAATGTTGTACTTCGTTTCAAATCTAAAAGCTTAGATCGAAAAATTTTAATTGAATTTAGTCAAGGATATATTTATTTGCATTCTCAAAGTTCGATTATGATTACGCATCCCTCTTCATAGTTCGAATTTTGAGAACACGGCAAATAGAAATATTATGACAATATTATAGCAAGAAACTTGTAAAGTATCACGTTTTCGCTGCGGATCGTATCACATACGCTTCGAGTATAGGATCGATTGCATATGCTGTAATATTCGACCATTCTAAAATTTTCCAAATGCCTAGGGCATTTAGAGGGAAAAAGGGAATAAAACCGGATTTGACTAAAATAATTAAACAACTGCCAAGGACAATCTAAGGTTCGCCAAGGATTGGTCGCTTGTGGATAGTTGGAAGTATAGTCATGGATGGATCATATTAGCATTATTATGAATAGATAAGATTCTATTTAGAATGAGTTGTCATATGGAAAATATGGAAATGTTTCCATATTGGGTGTTGGATATCGAGAATCATGTCTAGATTAGAAACTTTTATGCAAGAAGAATGTTCAAAGGAATGTACTTTGAATGTGAGACTTCACAGTTATGGAATTGTCTTGTAAACAGTTTCCAATAGAGCACTTTGTGATTTCATTGGCAAAGTCTTGGTGAATTTGGCGCTATGACATTACGAAAGGACCATTGCATAAAGTGTTAGAATCTAACATATTCTAGTAGTGGCGAGAATTTTGTATTCTTACACTAGTGGATTAGGAATTGTGAAATGAGTGTGATTGAAAATGTTATTCAATTATACTATTTCACAAAGTAAGGACCATAGGAAAACATAGTGTGCATGCTAAGAGCATGGGACAATTGTTGATATAATTCAAGTAAGAAGTTGATTACCCGAAACAACAAATAATGAGTAATCAATATGGTGATTAAATAAAATGTTTTATTTATACTCAAAGGTTTGAGGCCATATAGGATTAGTATTATTCTTGTGTTTCACTTTGCATGTTTTGAGTTCCCGAATAATAAGATTATTCAAACCATCCACAGTCGCTCATTCTTTGGAAGTAGGAATGAAAGAAGACTGTCATGAATCTGACTGTAGATTGTCTAAAGTGTTTTAGACATAGCAAAAGTTTGCTGCAGGGTTCATGAGTGCTACTATGAGATTAGAGTATTGGAATAAACCCACGCTTACTTGGATCGCTTGATGGATTTTATCACGAGTGATTGGTGAGATGATAATATCTTGTATTCTTGAAACCGAGATGTGTGAGTTGTATCTTGCGAGTCGGTTACACATTGATAATATGTAAACGCACCAGTAACTTGGTGTTATAATACGTATTGTTGTGTGTAATTCAGTGAGTAAGTACAAGCGAGCATTGAGTCGAAGTTTATCCGTTCCTTTTACCCAAAGTGGGATAAAAGCGATATCTGTGGGCCCCTCGATGATTTAGTGATGACACCCTAAGCGCTTGGCCAAACCAGGACTAAGTTGATGTGTTCAATTCTAGTCTGTTGTCAGTCGTCATAAATTGGAAGTCAGGAAACAATATATAGACAGAGAAAATGATTTAAATCCATGTCTCAGTCTATACGATATCAAGAATGGAGGAATATATGATCCCTTATCTAAAGGACACGCTTCTGATAAGATCAGAGTTGACAGTGGCTTTTGAAAGCTACGATTGCGGATCAGGATCTGAAGTCATATGCAGAATAGTTATTAGACTTATCCAAGTGGTAGACTGTTGGATTAGTGTCTAAGTCCATAACTATTTTGGTATGTACTTGACCCGATGGTGCATGGTCCTTTTGGGTTGCCTTCACCAAAGCAAGTTGATAGGATGAATTATGGAGAGAGAGGATTAATTATGATTTATTAATATATTATGAGAATAATATATTAAAGGAGAAATCATATTGTTTAATTAATAATAGTCAAGAATTAATAAGAATTAATTTTGTGGCTAAAAGACATTAATTAAATAAAGGGGACTAGAACTATCAATTGTGTGATAGTTGAATATTGGGCTAATGGACTCCATATTAAAGGAGTGGACTATGGGGAGACCCATTAGAAATCGTCCAACGCCTCTAAGGAGGAAGTCCATGGGCTGCTTAGGGCCTAAGCAGTCATATTGGGGTTTCCTTGTTAGATAACCCTAATAGCCTTACTATTTAAGGACCACTAGGGCACCAAAAACGTGGTGAACTGATTCCTTAGGGTTTCTAGACGTTTTTGGGTGCCTCTCTTCTTCTCCTTCTTCATCCTCTTGCTCTTGGTGTTTGTGAGCCATTAGAGGAGTGACACTTGTGACTCTAAGCTTTCAGAAGCAATTACAAGGAGGATTTGAGATTGTTATTACTACATAACAATCAAGGTAAGATCTAAACCCTATTCTTATGATAATATCGGTTATCACATGCTAGATCTAAGGTTTATGGCTTTGGATGATTATTGCATGTTAATTAGACAAACTAGATCCAAAGCTTTAGGATTTGCATGTACACCATAGGAATGATGTAGTGCTCAAAACCCATCAGATTTAGTCATCTTTCCAAGCAAACAAGATTCATATGTATCATCTGACCTTAATTCAAATGATTCGAACACTCCATCCTTTAGGAGTTGGACAATGTGTTTCTTATTGACATGTCCATGATGACAATTCCACAAGCATGCCATCACAAGGTAATGCTTCAAAATAAAGTACACCATTTTTGTAAGCATAAATAGAACCATTCTCTTTATCAAAAGAATATATAAAACCTTGTCTGTATAAACCATGAAATGAAATAATATTTCTAGTCATTTCTGACGAATAGCAATAATTGTTCAAATCTAAATATAACCCACTAATAAGCACTAAAGAATAAACACTAATCTTGCTAACAGGTGACGATCTCCTATTGCCCGTAATCAGGTTCATCTTCCCATGCTCAACATCGTCACTTCTTTTTAGTCCCTGCAAGTCAGATAAAATGTGAAAACCACATCCTGTATCAAGGACCCAAGAATTTGAATGTGATGAGTTTTTAGACAGGATAGTGTAAATACCTGCTGAGGTTGGCTTAACCTTGCCATCCTTTATGTCTTGCAAGTACTTGGGGAAGCTCTGTTTCCAATGCCCCTTGTCATGGCAGTAAAAGCGAGTAGCCTTGTTAGGATCAGAGGCAGGAGGAGCATCAGAACTGGATTTTCCTTTTGGTTCATTTCTTGACCCTGCTTGGGACTTTCCCTTCTAATTCTATTTCAAAGGAGCATTCCTCTGCTTCCCCTGTCCTTTTCCTAATGGCTAAGACGGGAGCAACAGCAGCAGGAGTGGAGGCAATATTCTTTCCCTTCATTCCACTCTCAGCAGCTCTAAGCAAGCTCTGAAGCCGCATCAATGTGGTTTCCTCCTTGTTCAAATGATAAGTCATGATAAACTGATCATAACAGCTGGGAAATGAGTGTAAGACTATGTCAATAGCCAATTCCTCCTCGAAGTTCACATTGAGTTTCAACAAACGATCCACATAACGTTTCATGCGTTGCAAGTGGGTTGTGTCAGATTCTCCGTCCTTCATCTTGTTGGTAATGAGGAACTTTACTATCTCGTATCTCTCTTGACGAGCTCGTTGATGGTACTTTTCCATCAAGTCCTTGTTCATCTCATATGGCCACTAATCCTCATAGAACCTTTGTAGCTCAGGAGTCATAGTATCCACCATGATGCATGCCACTTTGGTAGCATCATTGTAATGTCTCATATACTCAGACATTTCTTCAGGAGTAGTTGTTGTTTCATCAATTTCGTTCAACTCTTTTTTGCGTACATATTCTTTTTCCTCGAAGTGCAAAGCCATCTTGATGTTTCGAATCCAATCATTATAATTGGTGCCATCAAAGGTGACTTTTGAGAAAATGCTCAAGAGAGATAAGTGGTTCGAGGAGTTGTTGTTGTTGGAGGAACAAGAAGCATTGTTTGAAGTTGACATCTGAAAAAGAAGAAGGACAAGTTTTGATTAGATAAGAAAATCATTAATATAAAACCCAAATGAAATATTTAGTCTAGGATCCAACTAAATAATTCACAATTCAGTAGAGGGATGCCGTAAGCTAATTGCAAATTATTTAAAGGTATGTAAATGACGGTTTACCAATTTCACCATGAAAAACGAAATTTAAATCAATTAGGTTTCAAATGAAATTCCTAGATCTTTTGAGATTCATTGAACTATTCAATGGCATGTTTAATCTCGATTATGCCCTTTCCATTTGTGACTAGGATACCAAGGATCACAAATAAGGTGTGAATAACCATGCAAATTAGCTTGGCACTCTCGATGTCATTTATCACCTAATTAATCTGTCGGTTAACCACACATGCTCCATTAATCAATGATAATTTACGAGACACCCATTTCCACTCTTTATTAGTCCATATTAGTGTGTTAGTTAACCACACACGCTCCACTAACGACTTATATAAACTGCAATTTGCAATTTCTTGGATTAGCATCAAATTCACATTTTCCTAAAGTAACTAAGATTGGGAATTTAATAAAAACATTTAGTTATTCTATTTATTCCATTATACCTATTAATGAGAATTAAGTGTCCTATCAAACCCGTTCGGCTAACGACCATCCACCAATCAAGGGATCGGCCGGTAAGAGTGCATAACCAATGGCAGCCATTTTATAGGCTGCTTCTTTAAACTCACAGTATACATCGGTTTCGTGAATGAGGCGTACAAGCGGTTCGACTGACTTGACTTATACATATAATAAATATTAAACTTTTAATTTTACATATAGTATAAGGGTGTATTTTAAACATTTCAAAATACTAGGGTTTTTAAATCTTTTAAAATTTCGAAAATTAAAAAAACAATTTTAATTTTAATTTAAAAATTCAGAAACCTTGATTTAATAATTATCTATTAATTAACCTTTAATTAATTTATTAAATAATTTGGGGATTATCCATTAAATTAATCAAAATAATTTAACCTAATCCCAATCCCCTAAATTTCGAAAATATGGGAGGGATATGTATTAAAAATCCTCAGTTATCTTGTAAATCAAATAATAAGATAATTACCAAAAACAAGAACCCTACCCATCACCCTGATTTTCGAAATTACCATAACTTGGGGAGGAAGGCAAGGCTTTCAATCATTTCCTTAAATTCGAAAATCCTAAGGTTAAAAAACCCTAGATTTCGAAAAAATGGAGGCCAAAGGAAAAGGGTTAAAACCCTTTTGCTAATTTTCGAAAATAAGGGTTATAAACCCTAATTTGCGAAAAACACAAGGCCTAGGGTTTAATTGCCATAAACCGTAATTTTGTCAAGTTCAATCAATTGCCTCATATCTAATTGAAAACAAAAAACCAAATAGATCTGATACCACTGATGTGTTTTGAGCATAGAAAACAATCCTTATGTGTGTATGCAACCCTAATATGTTGGATCTATGTTTTCTCTATTAGACATACAAGAATTGAACACAAAAGAAGAAACCCAAGGAGGCAACTATAATTTTTCGAAAATAAGAATAAACTAGGGTTTAGATACATACCTTGATTGTTATATTGTAATAACAATGAAATCCTTGAAGATCTTGGACTTGAGAGCAAGTGTCACAAGTGTAACACCTCTAATGGCTCACAAACACACAAAGCAAGAGGATGAGAGGAGAGAGGATGAAGATACTTCAAAATTTTGGATATACTTAGGGTTTAATGGCATGGCCAAAATCAATAGGGTTGAGGCTCCTTAAATAGTTGTTGGTTGCTTAGAGGCAAAGCTAGGGTTTGCTGGAGGAAACCCTAATTCCGAGCTTAAGGCCTAAGCAGCCCGAGGACTCCCATCCCTTAAGCATTTGAAGAAAATTCTAGGGCCTCCCTAGAAGTTTTCATCCAACCCTTATAGGGTGGTCCAAGAGCCCAAACCCACAACTATTAATTAAGTGCTAAATAGCCCCTATACTTTTAATTAATTCCTTTTATCCCAAAATTAATTCCTGATTAAATATTACTGAAATAACATGATTTCTAACTAACATATTATTTTCATAATATATTAATAAATCATTTTATATATTAATTTGTTATTCCAAATAATAAATTCTTCCTTTTTCTCAATAGGTCATCCTATTTAGTTGCTAGTATGAATGGAACCTAAAAGGACTGTGCTTCTATCAATTCAAGTACATACTAATCATAGTTATGGTCTTAGACACCCAATCCAATAGAATGAACCCCTTGTCTAACAGCTCCTGCAGCTATATAGACAATTCCTGCATCTCTAGAGGAGCTAACTGATACGCTGCCTTGGCTATTAGATCCGCACCAGGTACTAGGTCAATCCTAAACTCCACCTGCCTCTCCGGAGGCACTCCGGACAAATCCTCTAGAAACACATCTGGGTAGTCCCGCACAATCGGCACATCATCCACGGTCGCCTTGCCCTTATCCCGGGTATCCATAACTTAGGCGACAAATCCGAAACAACCCTGATGAATATAACGTCTGGCCCTAGCCACTGAACATAAAATCAACCCATGCTAACCTCTCTCTCCCTGACCCACCAGCTCTGCCCCACTTGGGGTCCGGATATGCACCAACTGACGCTCACAATCGATCACCTCCCTATTGGGGCTCAATCAATCCATACCTATGATAACCTTGTTCCCATGCAAAGGAATGGGAACAGTGACGGAGCTTGAACATATAGTTTGGTGGGCCGAAAGTAAAAGAAAGTAAAATTAACGGATTTACACATAAAAAAACCAAATTTTTTCAGCCTTTAAACACCAAAATACCTACAATTATCGTTTTTAAACATAAAAGAAACCAATTTTTCAGCAATTAAACACCAAAAATACCTAGAATAAGAATTACAATTCAGCCCGACGACCTTTAAGGTCTTTAAATTCATCAATTACTGTCTTTGAATCAATGTTTTCAGCAATTTCCCTTTCTATGTAAACCACCAAATTGTTTGCGAGAAAGTCATCTGACATCTTATTGCGAAGACGGTTCTTGAATATTTTCATTGCAGAAAATCCCCTCTCTGTTGTTGCGGTAGAAACTGGAAGTGTCAAGATTAACCGAACCACTCTATCAAGCAAATAATACGTCTCACGTTTCTGAGTTTCAACAAGACCCTTGCAAAGGTCAGCAATAGGTGATACACCACTTAGCCTGGGATTCTTTGTCATATCGATATTAAAAATCTCCAACAGATATCGTAATTGAATTCTCTCTTGCTCTGTAAAATCTTCAAGATAATACTTCTCAACAAGAATACAAATCTGATCAATGTTAATCACTTTAGGGTGTTCTTTTGAAACTAAAGTAGAACTAAGACGTAACAACTCCATTGCTTGATCATTGAATCTACTATTCAACTCATGTAACTGCTTGTCCAATATGTATGTAAACAAATCTACTCGATAAAAATGTTCAAAACTAACATGATTATCTGTTTTTCGAGGCCGGTATCGAGTAGAAGTATATAGAGCATTCATATTTGGCATATCTATTTGATGTTTCTCACAAAAAAATTGTACCTGCGCAAGTAAAGAATCCCATCCATTGTTTCTGAAATCATTTAGACCCTCCCTTGTTGCTGAAACTAAATCCATGGCATTAAGAATATCTTGGGATTTCTTTTGTAGAGCTTGAGAAAGTATATCAGTTTTTCCCATTATTTCCTTCATCAAGTGAAGAATAAACACAAACTCAAATGATTTCAGGTAACAATAAGTTGCATCAGCATTTCCGCGGTGAGCATAAGTAGCAGATACGTCATCAATTATTCCTTGGAGCACAACACGAGTACAATCAAACATGTTAATCAAACTACAAATGGAATGAAAATGAGAACCCCAACGTGTATCACCAGCTCTTCTTAATGTCCCAACTTGATTCAATCCTTTTCCAGATTCAATTTCACCAAGTTCCAATAAATGTTCAATCTCAGTTGCCTTTGCCTTTTTCAACTCATCATGACGCTTACTAGAAGTGCAAACCACATTAATTGTAAAAATTAAGTTTGAAAAAAATTGGTGTACAGGAATAATTTCTCTTGAAGTAGCCACCGGTGCTAGTTGTAATCTGTGAGCAAAGCAGTGAACATAATATGCATAAGGACAATCTTTAAGAACAAGTGCCTGTAATCCGTTCCATTCCCCTCTCATATTACTAGCACCATCATACCCTTGGCCACGGATTTTACTAGCATCAAAATGATAGTGTAAAAGTTGTCTCCACATATGTGTTTTCAAGGTTAATGATAAGGTATCCCTAACATGAACCAAATCCAAGAACCTTTCCCTTATGATCCCTTCTGCATCAATAAATCTCAACACTATGGCCATTTGCTCTTTTTTAGACTCATCCCATGACTCATCAACCATGACACAAAAGTATGAATCCCCCACTTCACTACGAATATGCTTTCGAACTTTATTTGCAATAATACTAAGAATTTCTTTTTTAATTTCTCCAGAAGTATACTTTGAATTATAAGGAGCTTTCTCTAATATAACATTTGCAACTTCATCATTATAAGATGCTAGAAGTTTTAATAGTTGGAGAAAATTACCACGATTTTTGGAATTAGAACTTTCATCATTTCCTCGTAAAGCACAAGCATGGAATTTTAACCAACGAACTGTGTCAATCGAAGCTTTTAATCGTAAACGATTCTTCAATATTTGTGCTTCATTTTGCTTCACTATGATATTCTCAATCTGTGCTTCTTGGTTCATCAAGTTTTCAGCGAATGGAACTGCATTTTTATGTTGTGAACAAGCAACGCGCTTCAAGAATGCACAATTTTTCCCGTCATTAACTTTTTTCTAATTGTCAAATCCTTTAACAGTAAATGCATCATAACCATGACACACACTTGGTTTATCGTTAAATATATAACAAATAAAACAATAAGATGAGTGTGTTGTTGGAGAATATTCTAACCAATTAGGAAAAATGTTGAACCAAGAATATTGGAATCTACGAGGATGTTTATTTCAACCTTTAGCATGATACTCTTTAAGACGTATTTGGAAAGGTCCTAAAGTCATATAAGCTCGTCTTGCTTCTTCTATTAGATTAACCGGATAATCCCACATTTGTTTTCGTTTAGCAGGATCTCTTTCTAGTTGCTTAAGATCCACCTCATTAGGATTTGATTGTGTGGCTTCAGAAATGTCATTCTCTTGTTGTTGATTTCCATGTTCTTGCGGTTGTGGCTCACTTGTTGAAGCTTTTTGACGTTTACTCTCTTGCTTTTCATCAAGTGTTTCTTCATCATCCCCCATTCTTTTGAAAAAAGAATGAACGGTTTTTAACTTGCCCATTATTGTATCTATAAAAAATCAAAATGGATGAACAATTCATTCAAAATCAGCCAACTAACTTAAATTTCTGAAAAGAAAAAAAACCATTTAACAGTCTGTTCACACTTCACACTAATGTCTAATTACTTGATTCCTAAATTCCAACAAAAAAATGGAGGACCAATTCATAACCATCTAAGCTCATTCTAAACAAACAACAAGCAATTAGAGGAACAATGTGTGAAATCATCATACATCAATCACAGTTTACACTAACCATGTGAAATTCCAACAACAAGCAATTAACAATTAAGCAAATGGAGAGAGACTCAAAGAGGGAATTTAGAAATACTGTAACACATAATTAGAATTTAGAAAATAGGGAAGATAAAAATGGAGGCAAGAAAGTGGGAATTGAGACGCATACCTGATTTTCTTCCGTGAACAAGAACTGAAGAACAGCAGAAGCAGAAAATTGCTGGTGCAGAACAACAAGTATGTTCCGTCTGCGTCTGCAGGTGGACTCGTGGCCGGAGGATGGACCTGCGGTGGTGACTGAGTGGCGTGAGGCAGGTGTCCGTGAGTTCGTCGTTGATTAGCAGTGAGCAACGAACACCAGAGATGGGGATTGGGGATCAATTGGATTCACCGTTCACGTCTTGGGCTCTTGGCATGGCATCAGACAATTCACAATTGGACAGGAGGGGCCACAACCCAATTTACACATTCTTGGGCCTATATCTCAAAAAAATAACTTGTTTGGACTACTTCTGACCCAAAATTCAGGGGGGGGGGCAGGACCCCTCCTGGCACTATACAAGATGCGTCCATGAATGGGAACCAAATGAACCGGATACTGCTCGTTGAACATCTGAAGAACACGACCCTGATGAACCCTCGATACTCGGACATATACATCATCCCCAATCTCAACGTCTAAAGGAACATCCAGCTCCCATAGAGCCCCATCAAACCTCTTGCTAAGTGCAAGCAATACAAAAGATCAGGTAGCCCCCGCATGAAACAATACCAATGCAGAAATACCGTACACGAGGAACGATCCTAAAATAAACACACAAATATAAGAAGACAATTCAATATAAATAAAGAGATAAGGAGAAGAAACATGCCCGTCACCACATCCGGTGTTGTGCGAGCCTCCTCGGCTGTCAGCTGAAAAGTCCTCCTCCTCACCACAGTCACATCCGCCTTGCCCTGGCGACCATCAATGATCCTCAACGTCGATGGAGCGGGTGCTACCACTGGTCTTGCTGCTGCCAAACGTGGACAACGAGCCGTCTGGTGTTCCTTTTGATTGCAATGGAAGCCAATCAGATCAGATACTAGGGTAGTGGTGGTATTAGCAGTTAAATCCCTGCTAATATGTCCCGTCCGACCGCACTTGAAGAAGCCAGAGCCACCCACCCTGCACACCTCATCGTGCGTCTTGCCGCACTTGCCACAACGGCTCCGGACCTGCTGGCCTCTCTACCTGAAATCAAATACATTGGGCCTCTTTCCCGAACCCCCTAAAACCTGAGCCTGATCTTGCTTCCTCTTCCTCTCCATCTCAAGATGAATATCCCTCTCTCTGGCTATCACAATCATATCATCCAGTGTCTTGCAACTGGATTGGCTCACAGACTGCCAAATATCACTCCTCAGCAGCTCATGGTACCTCGCCTTCTTTATCTCCTCATCCGCCACATACTAAGGAACCAACAGTTCCCTCTCACGGAACATCGCGGTGATCTTAACCACCGTCTCAGAAGCATGGCGAAGGTCCTTGAACTCGCTTGCCAGCTGTTGCACCTCAATCACTGGTGCAAACTCAGTTCGAAATCTGGTCACAAGATCATCCCATGTCATCGAATCAACTGCCTCATCACCAATGGAGTGCCCAACCTCCTCCCACCAGTCTCGAGCTTTGTCATTTAGAAGACAGGAAGCGAGTCTGACTTTTTCCCCATTGTGGCACCATCGGGGCAACTGCTAGTGCTGAAGAAGTTAGCAACATCCGCTAAGCAACACCTTCTCGCAATTGGGTCCTTCTCCCTAAAGTAATCCGGAGCCCCACATGCCCGAAACTCCCTGAAAGTCAGCGGGCGAGCTCCCATCAAAGCCACCATCTCAGACCGAAAAACACTCAAATGCTTATCCAAAATATCCAGAATGCCCTCCTTGACCCTACCAAAGTCACAGGAGCCTGAATCCTCACCAGCACCAGAATCACCAGCCAGTCTGCCTCGAAGAGTCACCATACTGAAAATAGACCATATAAACCATCAGAATACGCATCAATATATATATATATATATATATATATATATATATATATATATATATATATATATATCGAGGAGTCTTATATTCTACAAGTTTCCTGGTTTCATCACAGTTCTCCTTGACTCGAGTACGGATCCTCTGCTTTCAGTAGTACAGGCCCATACCACCTTCCACATCTATCCATACTTTTCTCAAGGATCGCCTTGCATCCTACAATTTACTATTTATCCACACAAATAATCGTCCTCAAAACAAGGATCACAACGTTAAATCTCTTCCTAGGTTTTCTTAGGGCAATCACCATACCACTTCCCGCCATCATCTACAGAAAGAACTCCTACTATCACCCTCTAACTTGCTCATAAATACAATTACATATCACCGACACCAGATAATTCTTCGAATGAAAGGTATCACACTACAACGGTTGGACTCAAATAAGAGCTGCACAATAGAGTTAAAACCTCACCTTCTAAAATTATTTAGTTTACATAATATGTAACTTAGCTTATTCGCTTACTAGTTAGCTGAAGTTAGTGAGAATTCCTAAAAAGCACAAAGCAATCACCATACCACTCCCCGCCATCATCTACAGAAAGAACTCCTACTATCACCCTCTAACTTGCTCATAAATACAATTACATATCACCGACACCAGATAATTCTTCGAATGAAAGATATCACACTACAACGGTTGGACTCAAATAAGAGCTGCACAATAGAGTTAAAACCTCACCTTCTAAAATTATTTAGTTTACATAATATGTAACTTAGCATATTCGCTTACTAGTTAGCTGAAGTTAGTGAGAATTCCTAAAAAGCACAAAGCAAGCAACATTCGAGCATTGAGTAATCGGAATCAAGCATAACCTAATCAGGCATCCAATCACGGACTGATCAATACTAGCACGTAAGTCTACAAGCTCATACAGTAGGAATATAAAGTCATATCTCCTATCATTGTATCATGCAAATCCTGAGCAGATCCTTAGCCCTAACTAGCTTGTGATTCATAGATTCATAAATCAAAGCATATAATAAAATATGTATGGGTATTTTTGGGTAAACTTACTTGAGCTCGGTCGAATCCATGCACCACACCCTTTTCTTTTATTAGAAACCTTTTTTATAAAACATTTTTTTAAAAAAAAACTCTACCAAATCCACAGTTTGAATTCAGACACACCCGAGAGTATGTCCGAATCCCTCAAACTAAGGCTCTGATACCAACTTGTAACGTCCCAAAATTAAGACCAAAAGTTTTCGTTTTTAAATTAATAAATCTATTATCCAAAACATGTTCATAAAACCATGGTGGAATAAAGTGTATCAGATACATCATAAAACATCACAGTAATCACAAAATACGGAACGAGGTGGTATGTGTAGTGCAATCATCCTGGGCTCTTCCCCTTCGAACCAGAAGTACCAGAAAACATAAACTGAAAACCGTAAGCACAAAGCTTATTGAGTTCCCCAAAATACCACATACCGTACATAATAAACCCACAATGGGCCTCACCCGACATCGGGCCCTGCCTGGCATCAAACTCTGCTCTTTATACAGATCTATCAGTCATCGGGCCCCATATGGTATACATATAAACATGTAAACACATAAACACAAAACCCATTTGAAGCTCTCTATGGTCGAAAGTGCCGATGACCAATACGTTGGTCGGGAGTAGGAGATACTCAAAGAGCAAAGGAATTTGCAGGAGATACCCTGATAACTGGACCAAAAATTATCCATGAAACCACAGAGAAAATTATGCAAATACGAGAACGTTTGAAGACCGCTCGATGTCATCAAAAGAGTTATGCAGATGTCAGACGCAAATCCCTTAAATTCCAAGTTGGAGACATGGTAATGCTAAAATTCTCTCCTCATAAAGGAGTCATAAGGTTTGGGAAGCGAGGTAAGCTAAATCCAAGATACATAAGACCTTTCAAGATGCCCCAAGGACCTTTCGAAATCCTTGTACGGATCGGTCCAGTAGCTTGCCAGCTCAAGTTGTCCAAAGAACTCAACAACGTGCACAATGTCTTCCATGTGTCAAATCTCAAGAAGTGTATCTCTCATGATGCACTTATCATCCCTCTCGATGAGATTCAATTCAATGCCAAGCTGAATTTCATCAAGGAACCGATAGAAATTACAGATCGGGAAGTAAAAAGGATTAAGCAAAGCCGCATCCCCATAGTAAAGGTACGATGAAACTCTAAGCGAGGACCAGAGTACCCATAGAAGAGCAAGTACCCACATTTGGTTGAGGGATCCCGACCACAAGCTAAATTTTGGGACGAAGTTCTTTAAATGAGCGAGAATATGACAACTGGGAAAAACTTCATCACTGACAACCATTAGAAATTAGCTTAAATGTAATGGAGTATCAATGTTGTATTTCATGTTATAAATAAATATGATTAAGTATACTCTTACATATAAAGATAAATCGACTCATAGGCTCAAGAATTAGTGCCCAAAAAGTCTTGCCGTCATCTAAACCGATTAACATATTCGGAAAGTACACGCTGACATGATTCTAGGGATATAAGCTTCATAAAAATCTAACTTTGATTGGAGGAGTTATGATTTTTGTAAAAAGTAAGATCAACCACGTAATTAAAATTTTTAACGTCAAAATGGTATTAGGAGATCGGTCGAGTTTTGGATAATGTCACCAAAAGGAGAGTCGTAGTACTCCTCGAGATAATAAATTTAGGACAAAGAACGCCAAATGAGGAAGATATGACTTTTTATAAAATCATTTAGTTATACCCCCATTTTGCCAAAAGGTGAAAGTCAAAACTAGGCAAAAAACCTAAATATAAGTTGTAGTACTCGTTGAGATCATTGCAAAGATATAACGAGGGTAAAGATCAGAGCTCATATGCAAGAGATAGGAATTTCCCAAAATCATTTTTGTACGTGTGTCGACCGCGCCATGCACGATGTGCACTCTGCCCGCGGATTCAAGAAGATTGTGGGTGACATGGACCAGCGAGAGAGTGACAAATGGCGACTCCCGGATGGAGCCACGATGCTCATGTGCGATGTGCACAAATATTTATATGGAGTGCACCTCAAAATGCTTCTATAAATCGAAGTGTCCATAGAACCCTAGTACACACCTCTCAAATACCTCCCTCTTTCTCTCTGATCGAGCCAATCCATCCTGAGGCGGTCTCCGAAGTTTCGAGTCCTGAATCTACGCTACATCAACGAATCACGCTACTAGGGCGAGTTCACATCCCTAGTTTTATTGTTTTTAAATGTTTTATTGGAGGGGGGGGGGGAGGGGGAGAGAATACATGCTATCAAGCTATATCAATGAGTTTACAAAAATATTATTATTTGTAATATATATTAGTAGTTTATACAATACATAAAACGTTGGGATAATATTATGCCCTGTAGTTACCCTGCCTAAATTTAAGAATGATATTATGCCTAGTCGTTATAATGCCTAAAATTACACCGGAGTATTATACTTAGTTGTTATGCTGGCTAACTCCCTACGATAACATAGTACCTAGTCGTTGCTGGTCATACTTAAGGATAAACATTGTACCTAGTTGTTATTCTGCCCTAGTATCCTATCAATATCAAAATCATAATAATTATTATATGTATATGGTAATCTATATATATATATATATATATATATATATATATATATATATAAGTATTAGAATAATTATGTAAGAAAACTATATTAAAAGAAAACTTAAGGATAAGCAACGTACTTAGTTGTACTTCACCTTAATATCCTATCTAGAAATATCAATACAGAGGTAATTATATATATATATATATATATATATATATATATATATATATATATATATATATATATATATATAATTAGGAAAGGAAAACATACTAAAGGAAAAACTAAAGGGAAGAATAATAAAGAGAAATAATCATATTTTAAATGTTAAACAAAATAGTTGTTAAATGAGTGTTATTATTCATTCTTTAGCTGATTAAGTTCAGATAAACATGGCCCAAAAATTGTTAATGTTAAGTGAGCGTTAAAGGTATGCATAGTTCTATATGGGTTAACTTCTCCACATGCGGTTGCTTGCTACAACCCCAACATGCATAACTTTATAGTCTTTCAACGTCCAATGAAGCGTTGTGGAGGGGAAATTATCAAGTCAAATAGCTCGATTATAGAAACTCATTGTAACATTGTCCATCAACCTTAATTAATTAGAATACCTAGAGGGTAACACCTTAAAAGTAGTCATAGTATGAAAAGGATAAGAAAAAGGATCCAAATAGCTCGATTATAGAAACTCATTGTAACATTGTCCATCAACCTTAATTAATTAGAATACCTAGAGGGTAACACCTTAAAAGTAGTCATAGTATGAAAAGGATAAGAAAAAGGGATAAAGATCTGTAAAGGAAAAGATATATCATAAGTACAAAATGAGCAATTTATCCTAGAAACATAAGATATAAAGAATATGAATATTTTAATAGAATAAATGCTAAAACTATTCTAAAAAGTATAAAACCATAAAGTGACATCCCCATTTTTCACGGCGAAAAAAGACCAATTTGATTATGCTTATATAATTCAGAGTATTCTTTCGAAAAGTTTATTTATCTGGAATTTGTCCCAAAATGTGGTAATGAAATTAGCAAATTATTTTCTAAGAAATGTGTTTTATTAAAAACCTCGGTATGTCATCGTCAATATAGAAATATAAGCATAACGAACTATTACAGACCTTACGATAATTAAACTAGTGGCCTAATACTCCTCGAATCTTTTAGCAGAATGTATCTTTTATATCACTACTTGTGATACAATAAACTGAGTGGGTCAAGTTGCGAAACCTGGTGAGTACATAGGGTTTTCAACTCACAATAATGTAGTTGATATGTTTAATTATTAAACAATTAACCCAATTTCCCTTCCCCATTATCTTCTTCATTCTTAATGATCTCCCCTAAGGATCATCTATGTGACATCCCCATTTTCACGGCCAGAAAAGACCGATTTTTGTCTATGCTTTATAAAAAAATCAGAGTACTTCTTTTAATAAAAATGTTACGGAATTTGTTCCCAGAAAAACATGATAAATATGTTATCAAATCATTTCCGAAGAAAAGTATTTTTATTCATTTTAAAACATTTGGGATGTCATCGGCAATACAGAAACATAAGCATAAACAGAACTTACATTCATTTACACTAGTGATCTACATCTCTTTTAAATCTTTCAGTGTAAAGTAGCTTCATATGGACACTTGTGATACAAATAAGCTTGAGTGGATCAGGTTGGGAAACCGGGTGAGTACTTAGGGTTTTCAACCCACAGTAATATAATTATTATGTTTAATCATCAAACAATTAATCAACCCAATTACCCATTCCCGTTATCTTCTTTACTCTTAAGGATTTACCCTAAGAATCATCCAAAGGAATTGGCACGAAGTCCATCGTTGCCATGGTTTACTCAATAGGCACTAAGTCTAATAGTCGCCAGGGTTATTCTCTTTTGTCGACAGTATCGATTCTGAGACTCCTCTCACAACACATGTCAAGGGGTTTAGGCACTACGTTGCATAGTCGCCAGGGTTAATCTCTTCTCTCGACAGTGTCGTTTCCGAGACTCCTCTCACAACACATGTCAAGGGGTTTTTGGAGTACAGCTGGTGAGCACACAGTTCAAAACACCTACAGGTTGCGAGCCTGCTAATGTCCACTGTACTGTCTAGAATAATCCATGGTTGTCATCCATACTCTGCTGAATGACGCGACCAACACATGGGTAAAAGGCTTCTCTCATGGTTTACCTCTCACCCTTATCTCACGGTCTATATCACTTCTCATTTCATCATCCAACTCATATTTCATCTACCCTTGTTTTACCCAACATATTTTGTAGATAAAAAAAATACATTTACAGTTTAAATCATTTAAAACTTGTATAAAATCGTTCATCCAGCATACATAGCAAGTATACAGATAATATGCACACATAGCACGTAGTTTATATAAAATACTTCATATCTATGTGTAATATGAAAGTAACTATGCACTCACTTGATTAGGTGGTGACTCTGCACTTGGACAGCACTTCGTTACTTTTAAAACAATTTCGTTCCACAAAACCTAGTATCAATACCACTAGGGTTTAGTCTAATATTTACCGAGACTAATTAATAGTCTAGCCATTATTACTATTATATAAGCGTTAAGAAACACTCTTATATATCTTATAATAATAGCCCAAATAATTATTTTAAGGTCCTAATAATGTTACCATAATTAATTAGAAGCTATATTAAAAATAGCATAGGCGTAGCTTACTTACAGCGGGTTTTCTTAAAAATCGGGCTTCGCTTGGAGCAGCGTTTCCGAGCCGAAAGGCTCTTTTCTCGGGGCTTCGGGAGCCTCGGGGCTTCCTTCGGGTGCTAGGGCGTTTACCTAGACTTTAGGGGGGGGGGGGTTAGGGAGCTTAAAGAGAGAGTATAGAGAGAGAAAGAAGAGGGTTAAGGGCTGAGGAAATGAGGGAACCCGACACCCTTATTAATAGGCTGAATTCCTGATGGACTCGTCGAGTCCAAGTACTGACTCGCCGAGTCCATGCCACATGTCAACTTTCTGGTGGCCAAACGTGTGTGGCCTGTATTGTGCCACGTCACCCCTTTTAGAGCAGCACCCTGCCGACTTCTAAACCTCGTAACTCTCGCATACAAGATCCGTTTTTGGCGTTCTTTTTTTCCACGCGTAGGTAAAGACAAGATCTACAACTTTCATTTAGACTCCATCGGCAAATTCTCGACTGATCTTAAATTTAACAGTAGAAGGAGATTAGACCGTTAATTGACCGCGGAAAATTCGTAACTCCTTCATACGGACTCCGTTTTCGTCTGTCTTTTTACCGTTGAGTTCCTATTAATGAGATATTCAACTCTCATTTAGGTCGCGTAAGCCAAAAACCGCTCGAACTAAAATTCGAGTTTCGGGTCGTGCACTGCTAAGCCGAATCTTAGAAAAATCATAACTTCCTCATACGAAGTCAGATTTGGGCATTCTTTTTTATGGATGTTATCGGTTTAACATATTCTACGACTTTCTTTTAGATTACTCATTCCTAAAACTCTTCTATCGTAAATTCGCTATTTACGCTTCCTGGTGCCGTGCCGGTTCCGTTGCGAAACTTCGACGGGTGATAACTTCTTCGTTATAACTCGGATTTCGGCGTTCTTTATATGTACGGAACCCATGAGACATATTCTAAAACTTTGTTAAGATTATTTATGCTAAATAATCTTTTGTCGAAAAGTCGTTTTTGACCCCTATTATCTCTAAATTGACTAGCCCGGATCTACGGGCGTTACAATTATCTCCCCCTTAGGATGATTACATCCCAGAATCATCAACGAGACAGGGCTCACATGATGAATCAATACGTTATCTCTTCATCCTAAGGAATAACCGTAACTTTGATGATTCTTCGAATGAGTATCTAACTCTAAGACTTCCTGAATGCAGGCGGTGCCCGATCTTGGACCCGCTCTCTATCTCATGTTAGACTTTCAATCATGATCTTCATGTCATGATCTCGATCTTTATTGGAGAATCCTTCTTTAACAAACTTGAGATAAGTTTCTTCCTTCGATTATCATAATAGACCGATGGGTCATGTTCTAATGACCTCTCATCGTGTGATGCATTGCTTGGACTCAGGTATTTTGGAGTCAAATTCCAGAACAGATTATACCTTCCTTCATGTTCTAATCACATATTAAAAGGTAGCATTTCTATCTACAAGAAACTATCGTGATACCTCTACCTATCGCTTTGATTTTATTTCAATCTTCCGGCTTAAGTCAGATGCTACATCAAACTTGGTTCTCTGAACCACGTAACATACTCATCGTAGTCGGACTCAATTCGATATGAACACTACGGTCGGAATAACAATCATCTTCATTATCATTACCAAAACGATGGTAACGACATATTTGAATAAAACTGTATCAATTACTAGCTTCTTGGTAACCTTGTGACTTTCCCTGATCCAAGTGTGAGTCCTGTGCTTCCGGTAGTATAGGCCTCTACTACCATCCACACCTACTAATACTCGTCCCAAGTATTGTCTCGCAGTCCCCTAGTTCTTATTTCTTAAAAGCACAAATCAATTTAACACATATGAATGTGTCCAAATAATCATAAATATTTCCCTAGACTCTACTAGGACTTCTTATATGCATATCTTCAACAACAATTCTGCTTCAACTCGGTTGGTGATGGAAACACCAGACGATAGGACAACTTTAGGAATTACACCAATCGTTCTATCATCCCGCCAATCAAATGTGTACCTTCGTACGTACCATACTCCTCGATACGTAACGCTATTTTATCAGACGTATTCTAAAAGCAAGATACCACTTTTACGATATCTTCCGATAGGTATCATTCACTATCATAAGCCTTCTCACCAAGACGTTATTTATTCAATTCGCTACGAGTCTTCACCAAGACGTTATGTTCACGGAAGCATGCGTTCAGTGTATCGAGACGAGAATATAGATAGTGAAGATTTAGACGCGTATTCCTCCTGATTACTTCGAAAAATTACATGCCAGTTCTAATATCGAAATTAAATGTTTAGAAATTTGAGCACATAAAATTTCCAGATCCGGTCGGCAACAGACCATAGATCCGATCAGACATTTAACATCATAAATCATTTAGCACATAAAAGCATGTTAGGCATTTTCCCTAAATTAGCTAGTGCTTGTGTCTATTCAGGTGTATTACCTAAATTTTATTAGACACACTCCTCACAATCATTGCTTAGCATTCTAAGTTTAAGTCTAGAAATAAATCCATATTCCTAGTTCGCTTAAACTAATGCTCTGATACCAACTGTGACATCCCCATTTTCACGGCTAGAAAAGACCGATTTTTGTCTATGCTTTATAAAAAAATCAGAGTACTTCTTTTAATAAAAATGTTGCGGAATTTGTTCCCATAAAAACATGATAAATATGTTATCAAATCATTTCCGAAGAAAAGTATTTTTATTCATTTTAAAACATTTGGGATGTCATCGTCAATACAGAAACATAAGCATAAACAGAACTTACATTAATTTACACTAGTGACCTACATCTCTTTTAAATCTCTCGGTGTAAAGTAGCTTCATATCGACACCTGTGATACACATAAGCTTGAGTGGGTCAGGTTGGGAAACCTGGTGAGTACATAGGGTTTTCAACCCACAGTAATATAATTATTATGTTTAATCATCAAATAATTAATCAACCCAATTACCCATTCCCGTTATCTTCTTTACTCTTAAGGATTTACCCTAAGAATCATTTATTTCTCGTTCATTTATTCCTAAGGATCATCCTAAGGAATCGACAGGAAGTCCATCGTTGCCATGGTTTACTCAATAGGCACTAAGTCTTATGGTCGCCAGGGTTATTCTCTTTTGTCGACAATATCGATTCTGAGACTCCTCTCACAACACATCTCGTCTATCGACAATGTCGTTTCCGAGACTCCTTTCACAACATATGTCAAGGGGTTTTTAAAGTACAGCTGGTGAGCACACAGTTCAAAACACCTATAGGTTGCGAGCCCGCTAGTTTCCACTGACTGTCTAGAATAGTCCGTGGTTGTCATCCATACTCTGCTGAATGACGGGGCCAACACATGGGTAAAAGGCTTCTCTCATGGTTTACCTCTCACCCTTATCTGACGGTCTATATCACTTCTCATTTCATCATCCAACTCATATTTCATCTACCCATGTTTTACCCAACATATTTTGTAGATAAAAAAAATACATATACAGTTTAAATCATATAAAACTTGTATAAAATCGTTCATCAAACATAGATAGCAAGTATACAGATAATATGCACACATAACATGTAGTTTATATAAAATACTTCATATCTATGTGTAAGATGAAAGTAACTATGCACTCACTTGATTAGGGGGGGTTTACCTAGACTTTAGGGGTGGTTAGGGAGCTTAGAGAGAGAAAGAGTATAGAGAGAGAAAGAAGAGGATTGAGGGGTGAGGAAATGAGGGAACTCGACACTCTTATTTATAGGCTGAATTCCTGATGGACTCGCTGAGTCGAAGTACTGACTCGCCGAGTCCATGCCACATGTCAGCTATCTGGTGGCCAAACGTGTGTGGCCTGTATTTTGCCACGTTATCCCTTTAGCAGCAGCACCCTGCCGAATTCTAAACCCCGTAACTTTCGCATACGAGCTCCGTTTTCGACGTTCTTTTTTTCCTTGCGTAGTAAAAACAAGATCTACAACTTTCATTTAGACTCCATCGGCTAATTCTCGACCGATCTTAAATTTAACTGTAGAAGGAGATTAGACCGTTAAATGACCGCGAAAAATTCGTAACTCCTTCATACGGACTCCGTTTTCGTCTGTCTTTTTACCGTTGAGTTCCTATTAATGAGATCTTCAACTCTCATTTAGGTTGCGTAATCCAAATACCGCTCAAACTAAAATTCGAGTTTCGGGCCGTGCACTGCTAAGCCGAATCTTAGAAAAATCATAACTTCCTCATACGAAGTCAGATTTGGGCGTTCTTTTTTATGGATGTTCTCGGTTTAACATATTATACGAATTTCGTTTAGATTACTAAGGCCAAAAACTTTCTATAGTAAATTCACTATTTACGCTTCCCGGTGCCGTGCCGGTTCCGTCGCGAAACTTCGACGGGTCATAACTTCTTCGTTATAACTCGGATTTCGGCGTTCTTTATATGCACGGAACCC
Organism: Lactuca virosa; assembly: GCF_052849685.1. Classification (NCBI taxonomy): domain Eukaryota; kingdom Viridiplantae; phylum Streptophyta; class Magnoliopsida; order Asterales; family Asteraceae; genus Lactuca; species Lactuca virosa. The sequence continues at coordinate 384,574,004 of NC_136428.1, forward strand.
TTGAGGCATATTCTACAACTTGGTTAAGATTATTTATTCTAAATAATCTTTTGTCGAATTGACTAGCCCGGATCTACGGGCATTACAATCTATGCTGACAGTACTAGTTCAGGTATTCCTTTGTGACACTTGTCAGTAGGTTTTCTTCAATGTTCATTCCTAGAGATTTATCTTGGGGATCATCTTCTTTATTGATAGTATTATTTTAGGGATTCCTCCCAATATACATGTCAATAGGTTTTAGAGTACATCTAGTGAACACATAGTTCAAAAACACCTATAGGTTGCGAGCCTGCTAGCGTTCCATGAGAGTGTCTAGAATAGTTTGTGGTTGTCATCTATACTATGCTAAATAAGTATATCTCCTAGTACTGAAGTGCTAGTAAGTCAAGGCCTATTATTGGTTTCATCTTTCATCACTATCTCCCTTTCTATTCTAAAAATCACCTTATAATACTCCATCTAACATAGCACATTTTGGGTACAATTAATAAGTACATATAGTATTTAATTATCTAGATACTTTATAGCTATGCGTAAGATCAAAGTAACAATAAAAGTAACATAACACATTTCGGCAGCGCTTCACTTCATACTTTGAAAAGGCCAAGACGCATTGATTATTAAGTCTTAGTCTAGTTTCGTAATCCTGGTGACTATAATAATTATAATATAGATTCCTTAATAATCCTAATGTATACATCAAGTTCTATCTAGTAAGGTTTATCCAGGCAGGACAGTTGGGAGGCAAGATCATTTTGGCATAATAGCTTTTCTGATATCCAGTAACCAAGCCAACATGACCATTCTAGACACCTCTCCTATAAGTAGACAATCAGTATAACGTCATGAAAATATTGATAAATCTCATTTATAGGCTCATAATAACGACTTATGACTATTAATATAAGTTACATTGAAAGAGATAGAGTGTAGCTTAACTTACATAGATTTTTTTTCCTGACAAATGTCTTGAAATCGCATTGGCAGAACTGTGGCCTGCTAGCTACTAGATGTTGGACTCTCAAGGGTTGTAGGGCTATTCTAGAATACCAAAGACTTGGAAAAAATGGGAATACAATAGAGGGAATTCGAGAGAGAGAGAGAGAGAGAGAGAGAGAGAGACTTGAAGGGATAAGGGAAATGGGCTGCATACAGAATGCTATTTATAGGAGTGAAAATACACATGCGATCCATTCACTAGGCTTGCACAAAATGCACTATGATGACGTCGGTCCACTGGTTGGTTGACACGTATCCTGATCTGAGTGGGGCTACGTGGCTGACTTCGGGTACAAGTTATGTGCGACATGCACACGCGTGCCGATTTTTAGATTTTCAAAATTGCGTATCTTTTTAATACGAGCTCCATTTTTTATGTTCTTTATATCCACATATAGCTATTAATGGGATCTAAAACTTTCACTTAGACCCCATCGGTTAATTTTGACTTTAATTTTAAAGTTATATTTTTAACAGGCTTAGATTGTAAAGTCCGTTAAAAATTCACAATTCTCTCATATGATATCCATTCTCGATTGTCTTTATATCGACATAATCATATGGACGAGATATCTAACTCTCGTTTAGATTGTTTTTCCTAACTATCAACCGATCTCTACTCTGGTTTCCGAACTGTATACTACTACGCTAAAACTTCTAAAAATCCTAACTTCCTCTTACTAAGTCAGATAGGGACGTTATCTATATGCACGCTCACGGTTTAACATATACTATAACCTTCATTTAGATCTATTAGGCGAAAAAGTAATGCATCAAAAATTTACTTTTTATGATATGTAGAGTTATGCCGGTTTAATCGCGAAACTTCGAAGAAGCATAACTTCTTCATACGAAGTCGGATTTTAGCATTCTTTATATGTACGGAATCCTTGTCGCGTACACTATGACTTTGGATAAGAATATTTATCCTAAATAATCTTCTATTTAAAAGTTATTTTTAACACTTATTATCTTTAAATTTACTAGCCCGAATCTGTGGGTGTTAAAATTAACTCCCCCATAGGATGATTACGTCCCAGAATCATCAACAAAACAAGGATTGTATAATGACTCCGCGTGTTACCTTTACATCCTAGGTCATAATCGTAAATCTTTATGTCTTTATATTGAGTTATTAACTCTAAAGCTTCTTGACTGTTAATGGTGCTAAATTTTGTGCTTGCTCTTCCTTCTAAATTTGATCTTTATTGGAGACTACTTGCTCCTTCTTAAGTAGACTCAACCTATTCTACGACTCCTATAACAAACAGAATGGTCATGCTCTAATGACCTTCCATCGCATGATGCAATGGCTAGACTCAGGTCTCTTTGATTCAGTGTCCCTCATGAAGGATACATTCCTTCATGTTCTAATGTTATGTAATTATGTTATAGTAGGTAGCATTTCTGGTTACGGGGTGCTTAGTCTTTAAAGACAACCGAGTTACTTCTATTGATCACTTCAATTATCTTTTCCTTCAATCTAAATTCAGACGCAACGTCAAACTTATTTCGTATATTATCATAGTCAGACTCGATTTACCATGACCACTAAGGTCGAAATAACATCCATCTTCTTAGTGATTACCAAAATGATGGTAACGACAAACATGAACAATATGAATATAATTATTAGTTCCTTGGTAACCTTGTGACTTTCCCTGATCCAAGTGCGAGTCTTGTGCTTTTGGTAGTACAGGCCTCTTAGTTCCTCGCAGTTCACCAAGTCAAAATCACTTAGCCACTTAACACATACTAATGTGTTCAAACAAGCACATATCACAATTATTTGTTGACTCTACAAGAACGCTCTCTCCTTGCAATAGGTTTTACTACTTTGATTTGATGTAAGTTTTACTATCTTCCAAATGTCTTTGTATAAATCCTTTCTTGTGTAGTGCCCTGTCTGCAAGGTACACTTTACCAGAATTTGTTCTAGTAGTATATGGTAAACGTTTTCAATCTTATTCTATTTAGAGTATCGAAAATAATAACTAGGGTTTTCATTAATTCCGAAATAATTACAATCTTTATATACACTATGCCTACTACATTAGGTCACATCTTATAATACAATGTGTATGAGACGACTATTTTATTCCATAGACACCTTGGATAAGAAACTTCCTTCTATTGGCTTCCTGAGTTTACTTCTGCTTCCTCCTTCACTGCCCTAAGTGTCATATGAGATGCTCGAGCACATTGCCTTCTTGTCTACACTCAAAGCATACCGTCTTGAGGCATCTATATTCTTTGGTATAGTGTCGAACTATTCCACACTTGTAACATATCACATCTTCCTTGCATTGTCCAAAATGCTTCTCTCTGCATTTTTCACACCATTTTGGCTCCTTTTTACCCCCAGTCTTCTTGTCGTTGGGGTTTGGTTTTGAAAACTTATTCTTTTTGTTGGACTCTGAGGATCCTGCATTGATCCTTTTTCCTCCGAGTTCAGCTTGGGTGGAGGTCCTTCCTTTAATCATGTCTTCAAGGGATCTGGCAATTCGGATGGTTGTTGTTAGAGTAGTTGCTAATTTCACCATTGGACTAAAATCCGATGGCAATCCATTAGCTAATATTTCTATCTTGGAGTGTTCGGTAGGAACCAAGTGAGGAACTAATTTCATCTTCTCGGTAAAGGTTGTAGGTACTCACTAACGCTCATAATTTCTTTCTTCAGATTTTGGAATTCCTTGCTTATTTTTTAGAGTTATCTTTTTGAGAAGTATTCCCTTTTTAACTGCACAAGGAAGTCTTCCCACGACATCTTCTATTCTTCTCCCTTTGGCATAGAGAAGATCACTCATTTCCACCAAATTAAAAACTTTGTAGTTGTCTGGTTGCGAAGATTGTCTTCTGTCTGTCGCTTCAATCGTAACAGTCAAATGCCATATCCATTTCATAAATCCAATCCATAACTGCCGTTAGCATTGGCTTCCCGGAAAGGCTTGGTCGTTGGGTTGCCATGAAGTCACCATACTTGCATCCATCTCTATAAACCTCTTCTTCAACATTATCCTTTTTACTCCTTTGTGGTTCAGCATGTCTATTGGCGCTACTACAGTTTCCTTTTTGTAAATGTTCCTTATTAAACTTAGATTTCACAATTAGTGCACTAAGTTCATCCTTATTCTTCTGAAGTAGTTGTTTTGTCTCTTCCATTTGATAATCTAACATTTCCTATATCATTGCCATCATGATTGGCTTGGGTGCGGTTACTGCCTCTGGTACATGGTCGATCACCCGAGGCTCAGGCTGATGGTTTGCATTATCATCTACTAATCCGCTACGTACCCTCAACATCACGTTCTATACACTGAAACAGGCGTTTAGTGTATCCACATGTGAATATAGATAGGGAAGGTTTAGAAGCGTAATCTTCCTTATTACTCTGAAATGTTACATGCCAATTCTAATACCGTAATTAAAAATTTAGAAGCCTGAACACATAAAATTTTCTACTTCTATCTTGAAAACATACCTTAAAGTAATCTAGATAGGCAACCTAAGGCATGTTATTCTATAGATCATTTAGCACATAAAAGCAAATTAGGCATCTTATCCTAAAGTAAGCTAGTGCTTGTGTCAATTCAGGCGTACTACCTAAATATAATAGACACGCATCTCACGATCATCGCTTAGCATTCTATGTTAAAGTCTAGAAATCCTCTAAATTCCTAGTTCTCTTAAACTAAGGCTCTGCTACCAACTATGACATCCCCATTTTTCACGCCCAGAAAAGACCGATTTAATTATGCTTATTTAACTTAGTGTATACTTTTGAAAAGATTATCTATGCAGAATTTGTCCAAAAGCGTGGTAATGATATTAGCGAATTATTTTCGAAGAAATGTGTGCATAAAAAACCTCGGGATGTCATCATCAATACAAAAACATAAGCATAACAAAATATTACATGCCTTACATGTTGGAACCTGAAAGTGAACCTTTAGCAATCTTGAATCCTTATGTAAATTCCAAAGTCAGCTGTAGTTCCGAAGTGAAGTCTGCTCCGAAATCTGTTAGTGTCCGGACCTGATGTTAAGTTGGTGATGTGAAGAAAGAGAGTGAAGGCATTCCAGAATGAACCTTGTGTCCGGAATGTTTGCTGTTCCGGAATCTGTATTTTATCTTTATGTATTAAATGTATTTGTGATTTGTTTGATTTAACTTGTCATAGGACTTAGTCCTTTTGTCAACACAGATATTCAGAGTGTCAGATGTAACTCTTTTATCCCGTCCTATGTATGTAATCGGTTAGTACCATGTTTCTTATACTCTTATTTATAGGAGCATTCAATGTTAAATCAACAGACAAATTTGTTCAAACTTTTTAGAAATATTTCATTTACTTCACTCTCTATCCAACATTCTCTTTGTTCTTCATTTATTAACTTTACTTTGATCTTAATTCTCATTCATCATTTATGGCTTGAACATGTGTTGATTACATTAACTCAGACTTGACTAGAATATTCATTATAAAGCAAACATTGATCTTAAAGTATTAATTCAAGGTTTGAGTTTTCAAACCTTGTCCCTGCGCATCAGATCAATTTGTTCTCTCAATTGGTATCAGAGCTTCAATGATTGTCCTTTGAATCCATAAGATCAGATTATAGTTGGTTTGAAATTACCTTGGTATTTCAACCATTTCTGTGTTAAGGATAAAAGTTCTTCTATATACCACTTTTCCTTGAAGATACCTTAACTTCAATGGCTGCTTCTAATACTCAACATATGATTTCAATGCAAATAGCAAATAGTGTGGGTGGCCCTACACGTGCCCCACTGCCAGTTTTTGAAGAATATGATCACTGGAAAGTTATAATGGAAAGATTTTTACTAGCTAAAGGATGTGTTGATATTTGGAGATCCATCAAAGAAGGTCCTCATGTTCCTGTAAGAACAGTTGTGGGAGATGCTGCTGCTCAGCTTATGGGTCAAGATGAGACTCGTCCAGCTCCTTTAACTGCAGATGATATTGAGAAGCTGCATGCTGATCAAGTCGCTTTCTCAGAAATGGTGTTTAGTGTTCCTCCCTCACTCTTTGAACACATTAAGTTGTGTAAATCAGCAAAAGAGATTTGGGACACTCTTCAAGATCTGATCAAAGGTTCGGAAAACATGAAACAAAAGCGTCTCACCTCAGTTGTCAATGATTTTGACACCTTCAGTACCACTCCTGGTGAATCAGTAGCCTCAACATCTAACCGTTACTGAATCGTAGTCAACAATATGACTACTCATGGGATTGTCCAAACTCCTTTGGAGTACAATCTTAAGTTCATTAACAGTCTCGGTAAAGGATGGGGAAATGTGAAATCTTGTCTTCAAAGTAATGGTTATTTGAAAAAGTTAAAGCTTTATCAACTTTTTGATGAACTTCAAGCACATGAATCTAATGTTGCTCAAACTATAAGGGAACTCTCTGGAGTATGTGAAATCTAATGTTTGCTTTTCCGAAATCTGTATTTTGTCTTTATGCATTAAATGTATTTGTCATTTGTTTGATTTAACTTGTCATAGGACTTAGTCCTTTTGTCAACACGGATATTCAGAGTGTTAGATGTAACTCTTTTATCCAGTCCTATGTATGTAATCGGTTAGTACCATGTTTCTTGTACTCCTATTTATAGGAGCATTCAATGTTAAATCAACAGACGGATTTGTTCAAACTTTTTAGCAATATTTCATTTACTTCACTCTCTTTCCAACATTCTCTTTTTTCTTCATTTATTAACTTTAATTTGATCTTAATTCTCATTCTTCATTTATGTCTTCAACATTTGTTGATTACATTAACTCAGACTTGACTGGTCTATCCAGACTTGACTGGTCTATCCAGACTTGACTAGAATATTCATTAGCAATAAGACATTGATCTTAAAGTATTAAATTAAGATTTGAGTGTTCAAACCTTGTCCCTGCGCATCAGATCAATTTGTTCTCGCATTACAGTAATTAAACAAGTGGCCTAATACTCCTCGAATCTCTCAATGGAATGTATCTTTTATATCGCTACCTGTGATACAATAAATTGAGTGGGTAAGGTTAGGAAACTGTTGAGTATTTGGGTTGCGCCATTGGGCTTAGTTAGTTTGGTCCATATGTATTCACGGTTTGGGCCTGTCCAACCATGTATTGTTTTTAGGGTTTAGTATATATAGTGCATGCATGCATTATATTAATAATGCTTCTTGAATATTTCCTTTAACAAGTGTTGTAACCCTAGCACGCCTCTAAAGTAGAAGTTCTTCATCGAGCTCTTCTGAGGTGTTGTTGTTTTAATCATTCGACATTCGTTTGATTCATAGTGGTTATTGTCTGTTTGATATTTGTTTGAATCTATCGATCTAAGACAATATTATTCTCATTAATTGGTATCAGAGCAGGAGGCTGTGTAAATCATACGCATCTCTTCTGTTTGAAGAATTTTTTTAGGGTTTCCGCTTTTATTGGATCTGTTAAGCCGTCATTCCTTCATTGACGTTGTTCATAGATCTCGATATTACCCTATTCAATCTTTACAAATCTGATTCTTAGCAGATATCTGAAAAGGTCATCATGTCTCACGAAGATTCACAAACCAATCCAAACAATATCTCCAACAGCATTGGATCTACAACCAGAATCCCGATTCTATACACTTAAGATTATGAAGTTTGGACGCATCACTTTGAGGACTACGTCGTTGGTTCCGAAGACAATGGTTATCTTATCTGGGAAGCAATAACATTGGGTCCTTTTGTTCATTCTGGTACAAATAGAACTATTAAGACTCAAAAGGAGTACAACAAACTCTTACCTGATGTGGAGAAGATTCCTCAAGAAGAAAAAGATAAGTTGTTGTGTAATGTTAAAGCCATGAGAATGATTCGATTTGCTTTACAGTCCGATACTTTTCGTTTGGTAAGCCCATGCACCACGGAAAAAGAGATCTGGGATAGACTCAAAGTGTTGTATTCCACTGATGAAGATCTAGAGCATTCTATCCAAACTCTATTGCTCTCTGAGTTCGGTGCTTTCCAACAAAAGCCAGATGAAAAACTTATTCAGGCATTCGATCGTTTCAACCATCTTTTGAGCAAGATGATCAAGCACGGTATTGGAAGAGAAGTGATCGAACAGAAGGTCACATTTATGAATGGTTTAAGACCTGAATGGATGGTTGTAGTATCAACTGTGAAGGCTCACGAGCAGTTTAAAACCTATTCATTGGCGAAGATGGTGGGTATTCTCAAGTCTCATGAAAGTGTTGTGACAAAGGAAGCGAAAGTGGTGTCTGGTATGGGATCCTTGGCCCTTCTCTCTAAAGCGGAGAATGTGGCAGAGGATGAAGAAGAGTGAGAGATGTCAGAATGTGATCTGACAAGCGAAGAGTATGCAATGATGGTTTCCAACCCGAAGAGGTTTGCTCGCAAAAAGTTTCCTATTGCCAAGCACCAAAACTGGCAGGGAAGCTATAGCTCAGAAAAGGCGAAAGAGGAGATCAAAAATACTCCTCAGAAAGAAGAAGAGAAGAAGGAGAGCAAACTGGTAGGAGACTCTGGATACGATTGCAACTTCTGCCATGGCAAAAACCACTTTGCCAAAGATTGCATATTAAGAAAGCTATCGGAGAAGAAGGAGGGTGAAGATGATGAAGCATACTATATGCCCAAGCTGGAGGAGATAAAGAAAAAGAAAGCCTCTAACAGTTCAATGAATGCTTTGATTGTGTAGGATAATGTTGTGGATGATGAGTTCGGTGGCATAGAGGTCTGGTCTACAGAATCTGAAGATGAAGAAGTATGTAAACCCACACATGGCAAGGTATTTGTGTCGAAAGAAAAGAATACTGAGTTTACTGGGAGATGCTTGATGGTGACAGCTGGAGTGTCACAAATGAGGGGCTACACAACCGAAGGCGAGTATGATGAGGCGAATCAGAAGGAAGATAAGTTTTTTGCTGCCAAACCTGTGAGCGAGAGGATCAACGACTGCGATCAGTTGATAAAGAAGGTACAATCCATTCTCGAATCACTTAACATACATGTAACAAACTATGAAAAGGAATTAAACGATTTGAAATTCAAATTTTCTAGTTTAAGTGGTAGTCTAATGCAAACACGCCTCACAAATGCTAACCTAACCGATCAAATTAGCAGGGTGACATCTAAGAATGAGGAGCGAAGGATGTGGATAGAGAAGACGGAGTTAGAGTTAGTTAGGACGAGAGATGAAGTTATTTATTTGCAACGTGATAACTAAATGTTTATATACAAATATCACTTAATTGCATTTAGATTGTGAAATTGGCAAACAGATTCACAAAATGATTTTGCCCTTCCTAGAGTTAAAGGAGAACGAAGTTGATATTGATGGTTATAACTGTGAATCTATTATCTCTTCAGATAATATCTCTGAGGCCTATAGGGTTGGTCTGGACAAAATCGAGTCCTTTATCAAGTCAAAAGACCATAAGGACATGCTCAAAAATCTTTTGGACGAGAATGATAAATTGAAAATTAAGACCGAAACCATACAGAAATTTGACTCATTGAATGCCAAGTTAAGTTCATAAAACAAAATAAATGTTGAAAACACTTCTGAATTTGACGAGGACAGTGATATGAGTGAAATTTCTATAGAGGATGTGGTTGACTGTTCAGAATTTGTCAAGAGCGAAACCGAACCTACCAAAGGTCTTATATCTGATAATTCGGTTGAGTCCACTCGAGTGTCCCAAGATAAATCCAAAGTTCTGAAACCGAAAGCAGTGGTTTATCAAAAGGTACAAACTGTACCAAATCAGGTATACACCACGTCAGAAGTTACTAAGAAACACACAATTGAACTGACAGCCATAGTGAACGAAGATAATGCAGGTGACTGTGATAATTATTTTTGGTCTGCTCCAATCGACAATGCAGATGAGATGGTCAGTTTATCAGAGAGAACCTCATGGAGGGTTAAAGGCAGATACGTGGCAGAACCACTCAACAAGCCTACAAGATTTGATGTACCAAGCACAAGTGGTACCAAAGAAATCCCAACCGAACCAATGACGGCTGCAAGCGAAACCTCTTCATTAAAGAGAGAAACTCATGTTGAGAGACCGAAGCCAAGAGCAAACATACACAAGTGTCAAAAGCTTCTTGCTGAACAAAAACGCCAGCGACACAAAAGATATCAAAAGAATCTCAATGAAATGAAGCAGTTTTGGAACTCCCAAAACTCCAATTATGTTCGCACAGAAAAGGCGTCAAATCTCAAGGCGAAATATGGATCAAAGGATAATTCTGATCCATGCACTCACTGCCAATCCTGCAGTCAAGCGAACCGAAAGCCTAGTTTCGGTCCCAATACTTGCAGCGACAAGAACCGAAAGACTAGTTTCGGTCCCAAGACTAACCTTGATAAGAACCGAAAGACAAGTTTCGGTCCTAAATCCCATCCTCCTCATTCTCGACCAAAGCAGAATCCTAACAAGGATGTCAAGGATAGCAAGGGAAAAGGGAAGCTCGTCTCTGAAGACAAAACACAAATAAAGAAGACGTCAGCTAACCCTAAGAATCACGAAAACAAGTACGATAAGAATCAAAACAAAAATCCTCAATCTGATTTAAACAAACTCAAGGTCTTGACCATCAAAAGGAAAGACGCAACCACACTAATAAAAAGAACTTATATGGTTGATCTTTCTATTGTTATTCCCTGTTCCGTAAAAGGCTCATGTGGACCCAAGCATCTTTGGGTTCCTAAATCTGCTTGATTTTTGCAGGTTATAAGTGAGGAGCAGTTCGACGACGAATGGTACGTTGATAGTGGCTGCTCACGTCACATGACAGGAAGGAGGGAAGAGCTAAGGGAGTTTCGGGCTCTTAAGGATGGTGGATGTGTGAAATACGGGAATAATTCATATGGCACAATCAAAGGCTACGGAATGATCACAAACGTAGAATTCTCGATCCGTAAGGTAGCATATGTAGAGGGATTAAAGCACAATCTCATCAGTGTCTCTCAACTGGTTGTGGGAACTGGGTTGAAGGTCTCGTTCGATGATGAAGGTTCGGAGATTGTTGAAAAGAAGATGAAGACTGTCCTGTTAAAATCAAAGCGAGAAGGCGAAATGTATCCTCTAAATCTTAATCCAATTCGAGGAAAGCCGGTTGTATGCCTTTTAACGAAAGCACACTCTGACGAAAGTTGGCTATGGCACCGAAGGCTCTCACATCTCAACTTCAAGGATATCAACAAGTTGGTTATCGAAGATCATGTATGAGGACTTCCACTTCTTAAATTTGATAAGGAACACTTGTGCATAGCATGCGAGATGGGAAAGCAAAGCCGAAAGAGTCATCCCATAATTGTCAACACAACGATCATTGAATCTCTTGAGCTTCTTCACATCGATCTATGTGGTCCTTCGACCATAGAAAACATCGATGGTAGTAACTACATTTTAGTTATTGTTGATGACTTTTCTCGTTTCACCTGGGTTTTCTTTCTTAAACATAAATCAGAGGCAACTCCAAAGCTCAAAGCAAGTGGAACTTTAATTGCGAAAGGTGGTTAGAAATGTCCGAAGTGACAATGGGTTGGAATTCAAAAGCCAAGATTTTGAAGAATTTCTTGCTGAAAAGGGAGTGTCTCACAACTTCTCTGGTCTCTATACTCCACAGAAAAATGGCGTAGTTGAAAGGCGAAACCATTCGTTGTGTGAAGCGGCCCGAACCATGCTCAGTTTCGCTTGTCTACCTATGTACTTCTGGGCTGATGCAATTGCTGTTGCGTGCTATACCCAGAACCGAACCTTCCTCATTAAGAGATTTTCCACTCCAAGGTGCTTTATTTTCAACTCCAAAGAGAACCGAAACAAGTTCGATGTAAAGGCAGATGAAGGGATTTTTCTTGGTTACTCACTAACTTCAAAGGCATATAGGGTTTTGAATAAACGTTCAAAGAAACTTGAAGAAACCTACTATGTCACCTTTGATGATAACTATGTGAAGAAACTTCAATCCAGCAAAGTACCGACAGAGGAAATCTTTCCAAAATCAGGTCAAGTATCGGTTCCAATTTCCAATATATTTGAAGAATGCATGTTGCTCTTTGATGAACTAGAGAGAGCAATTCATTCTGAGGCAAAAGCAACTGACAACAAGATCGACAACTTGAAGAAAATTATCGATGAAGCAGCAAAAGAAATGGAAAGCGAACATGAAGGACCAACCGAACAGCCAGGTCAAAGTGAACCTCACGGTCAAAGCGAACCTCACAGTCCAAGCGAACCTCAAAGCTCAAGCGAACCTCAAGTTCAAGACGAACCCCAAAGCTTGAGTGATCCTACTCATAAATGTTCTACATTCCAGGGGGTAGAGTTCATCTACACCAAGGCGACCTGACTTACCATTCCAGGGGAATAACCCATCTCCAACAATGACCCATGAAAGTCGAATCGAGGGGAAGAATTCTAAACCAGATGTTAAGCTTGTTTCGTCTTTCGAGGGGGAGAAAAACAATACAAATGACGAAGATTCTCAATCAGAATTTGAAGAAGAAATAAATGTCAAATTGTATCTAGCCTATGATCCAAACTACCCTCCTCTCACAAAATGGAAAAAAGATCATCCAAAGACTCAAGTAATCGGTGAAACATATGAAGGCGTTCTTACTCGGTCTCAAATAAAAGCAAAGCAAACTGCTCTGTTCTCCCAAGTAGAATTTTGCATGTTTAATTCGTTCGTCTCGAAAATAGAACCAAAAACGATTTATACTACACTCGATCACTCCGATTGGGTACAGGCAATGCAAGACGAACTCCACGAGTTTGAGCTAAATCGAATCTGGAGACTGATTCCCACACCAAAGGCAAGGCTGGTTGTCAAGGGATATTGTCAGGAAGAAGGTATAGATTACGAAGAAACCTTCGCTCCTGTAGCAAGGTTAGAATCCGTTCGGATCTTTCTGGCATATGCTGCACATAAAAACTTTGAAGTATTTCAAATGGATGTCAAGTGTGCCTTCCTGAATGGAGAACTAGAGGAGACTGTATATGTTGAGCAACCACTGGGTTTCGTGAACGAAAGGTACCCTGATCATTGCTATATTCTGGATAAAGTCGTCGATGGTTTGAAGCAAGCTCCTGGAGTCTGGTATGAAACCCTTACTCGATTTCTAAAAATGTCCAAGTTTAAACAAGGTTCGGTTAACCCAACCTTCTTTCGCAAGAAAGAGGGTGACCACTTAATTATCGTCCAAATTTACATCGATGATATCATCTTCGGTTCCACGATTCCCAGCCTCACAGCTGAATTCAGGAAGTTGATGGAGACTAAGTTTGAGATGAGTTCAATGGGTCCAATTAACTTTTTCCTTGGCTTGAACATCAGACAGGGAACCGAAGGCATATTTATTAATCAGGAGGCGTACACGAAGACACTACTGGCTAATTTTGGCATGATGGGAGATTCCAATGTAAAGGTTCCTACGGCATTTGTGTGACAACCTGAAATTTCTATCTTGTACAACCGTTCAATTCAATCAAAGTCAGACTTGTTATTGACTATCTTTTAGCCCTGTTAAAGGTCTGTTTGGGTGTTTTAAGCCTAGTATCTTAAAGGATAAAGTGTTAGGAAGTATCGCATAGAGTTCAGTGTGCATCATACAAGCCGGAAACTCCACCATAAGGAGTTTACGGCCGTAAACTAGAGTTTACGGCTGTAAACACCTCCTTGGCCGTGAACTCTTCCCTTCACATGAGATATTCCTTCATTTTTCACCTTTTTTTCACACTTCCATCTCAAGAACTCGATTTTCTCTCAAGTATCATCAAGAACTTTCATCTTGATCTTCAATCTTGTAAGTAATGTTTCCATTTTCAAGTTGATATTCTTCTATACCTAGTGAAGATTCATGTTTTCATCCATGAAATATCTCTTTTTGAGTAGATCTTCAAGTTTCTCCACTTTCATCAAGAACACCTACTTGTTCTTGGGTCGTGAACTCATTTAAAGCCTTCAAAAACGTGAGTATATCTTCTATCTCCTAGTTAGACTTGTTAAACTCTTGATTCTAGCCTTAGATCATCATAAAATACATGAACATCAAGAGTTTACGACCGTAAACCCTTGCACGGCCGTAAACTCTTGTGTTGGTGGATGTTTTGGCCCTTAAATTCCATTATATTTGAGCCTAGAATCGAAAGCACTTGTTGAATGCTTGATAGGACCATAAAACACCTCATTTGCAAGTCCTCCCATGAGTGTACGGCCGTAAACCCCCTTGACCGTACATTCTAGGGCCGTATACTCCCTTAGGCCGTAAACACAATGGTCGTAAACTCCATTGTGTGGCCGTAAACCCCTTAGATGCAATCCTTTGTGAATGTAACACTTCCATATAAGTGTTTCTTAGTTCCTAAGGTAAATCTCTATCATGATTAGTTGCTTATACACTAATTATATCCATATATATGTCATTATATGCTTATTAGGATCCGTTTGTGCTCGAGACTTCACTTGACACTTAGCATCCTACAATCGATCTTACTTTCGTATCACTCACTATAGGTGAGTTCATACCCCTTAACTTATCTTTTAAATGATTTTAAATGCTTTTATGGGGGGGGGGAATACAAGTAGAACTATTATAGTTATTATAATAATCACATGTGATTAATAACTATCAAACAAGTGGATTTTCTTATACTTCAAACTGTTTTATCAAGTAAACTATTTCAAAACACTTTATAGACTGACATCAAGTCATCGATAACCATTCAAATGGTCAAAACCCTTTTTATATGCTAAACTCTTTATTAAACTCTTTTAAACTTATATATTGTAAAAAATCATGTCTATATAGATATAGTGTAACAACCCGAAATTTCTATCTTGTACAACCGTTCAATTCAATCAAAGTCAGACTTGTTATTGACTATCTTTTAGCCCTGTTAAAGGTCTGTTTGGGTGTTTTAAGCCTAGTACCTTAAAGGATAAAGTGTTAGGAAGTATCGTATAGAGTTCAGTGTGTAGTATACAAGCCGAAAACTCCACCATAAGGAGTTTACGGCCGTAAACACCTCCTTGGCCGTGAACTCTTCCCTTCACATGAGATATTCCTTCATTTTTCACCTTTTTCACACACTTCCATCTCAAGAACTCGATTTTCTCTCAAGTATCATCAAGAACTTTCATCTTGATCTTCAATCTTGTAAGTAATCTTTCCATTTTCAAGTTGATATTCTTCTATATCTAGTGAAGATTCATGTTTTCATCCATGGAATCATTCTTTTTGGTTAGATCTTCAAGTATTCACACTTTCACCAAGAACACTCACTACTTCTTGGACCGTGAACCCCCTCCCAAGCTTCAAAAATGTGAGTATATCTTCTATATCCTAGTTAGGCTTGTTAAACTCTTGATTCTAGCCTTAGATCATCATAAAATACATGAGCGTCAAGAGTTTACGGTCATAAACCCTTGCATGGTCGTAAACTCTTGTGTTCGTGGATGTTTTGCCCCTTAAACTCCCGTATATTTGAGCCTAGAATCGAAAGCACTTGTTGAATGCTTGATAGGACCATAAAACACCTCGTTTGCAACTCCTCCCATGAGTGTACGGCTATAAACCCCCTTCACCGTACACTCTAGGGCCGTATACTCCCTTAGGCCGTAAACACAATGTCCATAAACTCCATTGTGTGGCCGTAAACCCCTTAGATGCAATCCTTTGTGATTGTAACACTTCCATATAAGTGTTTCCTAGTTCCTAAGGTAAATCTCTATCATGATTAGTTGCTTATACGCTAATTATATCCATATATATGTCATTATATGCTTATTAGGATCCGTTTGTGCTCGAGACTTCACTTGATACTTAGCATCCTACAATCGATCTTACTTTCGTTTCACTCACTACAGGTGAGTTCATACCCTTTAACTTATCTTTTAAATGATTTTAAATTCTTTTATGGGGGGGAGGGGGAATACAAGTAGAACGATTATAGTTATTATAATAATCACATGTGATTAATAACTATCAAACAAGTGGATTTTCTTATGCTTCAAACTGTTTTATCAAGTAAACTATTTCAAAACACTTTATAAGTCACTTTATTTCCTGTTCCTTGTTTGGTTGTGGACTTAGGATTGATAAGTCACTTTATTTCCTGTTCCTTGTTTGGTTGTGGACTTAGGGTATCCGGTTATTTGTCCGAGTGTCGTTTGAATCTTAGTTATATATTATGTATATCTATATAGATATAAAAGTTCTTACATCAGTTCAACACCTTTGGGTAGCAAAGGTGTACAAACATACTCAGTCATTCAAACAACATTCTAGTAAACTATAATAGGTATAGTTTAGAGGTTTACTACTCACTATTTCTAGTACAATGAAACATACAAGAGTCAGTTCATTCACGAGTCAATACAAAATTACTATTATGAGAAACAGAAAGAACAAACTATGATGAGAAACTAAGAGAACATACACTACCCTATACAAAGAGAACATACTATACACTAGAACAGAGAGAACATACAATACACTAGAACTATACAAACACTAGAATACTATAACATTAATGTGAGCCACTACTTCATGGCATGTCAATGTACTGCTGTGTCACGTTTTGTAACCAGAGTCTTCTGGAGGGAGAGCGTGAATTTGTGTATAGATCTATACGGGACTGACCGTCCTACACCTTGCTGCTAGCTACAGTGGGACCTGCAGGTCTACGGGTGACGAATGTCATACCATTTCGACGTCTTTGATCGTCGTGTTTTACTAGTCAATCAAGTATGGTTACAATCATATCACATTTTACCTTAATTAACAAACTAGTTTAAGGTAGTTAGTACATTGGTAGTTACTTATATATAATACTACAGTACATCTTAAATTTTCCCATTGCATTCACATTGTGATCTTCTCACATAATCGGTAATGTAAACTATATTTAGTAATGATAGTCATACTTGGGAAAGATACACACTTTTACAAACAAACAACATACGGAACATTCGGGCCTTCGTAGAAGGCTACTTTTTAGTAGAAAATATAGGATTTTCTAGGAGATACAAACATTTACTACAAACACTTACAAACATTTACATCAAACATTTACAAACACTTTCATACAAACAATGACACTAAATTACTTTTGAACTCACCAGCTTTAATGCTGATCTATGCTTTCAAAATAACTTGTATTCTCAGGTCACCAGTACACAGGTACCGATGACCAGGTTTTGAGAAGACGGAGCTTTCATGACTCGTCTTTATTTTGATTATCCATTTTTGGTGTCTTATAAACTACAGAACACACTTGTATTAAAATTATATTATTAATGCAATGGATGATGTTGTTGCTTGTTTACTATTATGCATTGTTGTGATATTGTACATGACGTCCGCCGCCCCCGAACGTTTCCGCCGTTCCGGTTTTGGGGTGTGACATATAGTTCTATAAGTAAGGTTGAAAGGACTTAGGATTGATAAGTCACTTTATTTCCTGTTCCTTGTTTGGTTGTGGACTTAGGGTATCCGGTTATTTGTCCGAGTGTCGTTTGAATCTTAGTTATATATTATGTATATATATATATAGATATAAAAGTTCTTACATCAGTTCAACAGCTTTGGGTAGCAAAGGTGTACAAACATACTCAGTCATTCAAACAACATTCTAGTAAACTATAATGAGAAACTAAGAGAACATACACTACCCTATACAAAGAGAACATACTATACACTAGAACAGAGAGAACATACAATACACTAGAACATACTATACAAGCACTAGAATACTATAACATTAATGTGAGCCACTACTTCATGGCAAGGGAATCTACTGCTGTGTCACGTTTTGTAACCAGAGTCCCCTGGAGGGAAAGCATGAATTTGTGTATAGATCTATACGGGACTGACCGTCCCACACCTTGCTGCTAGCTACAGTGGGACCTGCTGGTCTACGGGTGACGAATGTCATACCATTTCGACGTCTTTTATCGTCGTGTTTTACTAGTCAATCAAGTATGGTTACAATAATATCATATTTTACCTTAATTAACAAACTGGTTTAAGGTAGTTAGTACATTGGTAGTTACTTATATATAATACTACAGTACATCTTAAATTTTCCCATTGCATTCACATTGTGATCTTCTCACTTAATCGGTAATGTAAACTATATTTGGTAATGATAATCATACTTGGGAAAGATACACACTTTTACAAACAAACAACATACAGAACATTTGGGCCTTGGTAGAAGGCTACTCTTTAGTATAAAATATAGGATTTTCTAGGAGATACAAACATTTACTACAAACACTTACAAACATTTACATCAAACATTTACAAACACTTTCATACAAACGATGACACTAAAATAGTTATGAACTCACCAGCTTTAATGCTGATCTATGCTTTCAAAATTATTTGTATTCTCAGGTCACCAGTAGACATATACCGATGAACAGGTTTTGAGAAGACGGAGCTTTCAAGACTCGTCTTTATTTTGATTATTCATTTTTGGTGTCTTATAAACTACATAACACACTTGTATTAAAATTATATTATTAATGCAATTGATGATGTTGTTGCTTGTTTACTATTATGCATTGTTGTGATACTGTACATGACGTCCTCCACCCCCCGAACGTTTCCGCCATTCCGGTTTTGGGGTGTGACAATTTGGAACGAAGTTAACACCATCTTTGGAGAAACCGGTTGTAGATATGACCCTCTATCGGCAAATGATAGGGTCTCTAATGTATCTTACAGCTAGTCGACCAAATATTATGTTTTCTGTTTGTTACTGTGCTAGGTTCCAAGCTAATCCACGTGAACCTCATATGGTGGCTGTTAAGAACACCTTCAGATATTTGAAGCGAACCTCATCTCTCGGTCTATGGTATCCTGCTAAATCAGGATTTTTCGTTCAAGCATTCTCTCATGCTGACCTTGGTGGATCTGGTTTGGACCGAAAGAGCACTACAGGCGGATGTCAATTCCTCGATGGTAAACTTGTCAGCTGGTAGTCCAAGAAACAAACATGCGTTTCACTCTCTACTGTCGAAGCTGAATATATTGCTGCAGCATCTTGTACTTCACAGGTCATTTGGATACAAAGCCAACTTAGAGACTATGGCTTAAACATGAAGAAGATTCCACTTTATTGTGACTCAAAAAGTGCTATTCGGATATGTCACAATCCAATGCAACACTCCAAAACGAAACATATAGCATTGAGATACCATTTCATCAAAGATCACGTTGAAGATGGTAACGTGGAAATCCACTTTGTTAGATCTGTTGATCAACTAGCTGACATCTTCACGAAAGCCTTACCTAAAGTAAGTTTTAATAAAATTCTCCAAGGATTAGAAATGAAGGAATCTGAATTAGTACCGAAACCACTTTCGCCTCATTAAAAATGATCAAGCGAAATAGAGCGAACGCTCGGTCTATTTCGGCTCCAGAATTTTCGGGAACCGAAATGGATCGAACGCGAAATAGAGCGAACGCTCGGTCTATTTCGGCTCCTGATTTTTCGGGAACCGAAATGAACCGAACGCTTGGTCCATTTCGCTTCACTACTTTTAGGTGAAGTTTCGGTTGTATAGTTTGTACACTATGTACATTTTTTTCAATTCCTTTCTTTTCATAAAACTCAAAAATATTTTCCTTTCTGTTTTTATTTCTTTTTCAGAAAATTGATAAAATCCAAAAATATTTTTTTGTTTTTGTTGCTTTTCATTAAAATCAAAAATTCGAAAAATATCATTGAAAGGTGTCATCGATCATTCAAATGATGGAGTTGGGACAAGTATACATTTCTTTATCTTAGTACTAGCTAAGTGTCCCTAGAAGCATGCTGCTGTATGTAGACTAAAGCCTCAAAGACTTCAAGTGAATCCTTACTGGTTTGATATACACAAATCAAATCTTCCCAATCAAGCTGATAAACCACTTATGTCATGAGCTACCTTACTCGTCTCAAATTGAGTTAAGAGTTGTCTGCTCGGTCCTTATTATATAGTAGAGGTACTTTAGGTTCTTTAACCTCCTTATCACTCTTCTCCATCTCATTTCGGTTCATAATTGTAACCCTTGAGACTCTCAGAATTTACCACTGAGGTTTATGGTTACACAACATCTGTGTTAATGATCTTAACTTCGTTTCACCACGTGCTAAGTGAAACCCAAAATCCAACACCAATAACGAATTGACGGTGAACAATCAAATGTTCTAGTTTTCACCCACGTTTTAACGAAACCACTTTAGTGGACGGTACCAAGAAATCTCTTTTTAATTATTGTGCGATCTTTATGAAATTGTCTGACACCCAGGCTTTTCTTCCCATAAGATCCAGTTTATATTTTTGTTTTTGAGATTTCTACAAATATCACCAAGTCACTGAATATATTATCTAACCTACCTGTTTAATAGGCTACACTGGTCTCACAAGTACTTCATCCCACTTTCGGTCTTATGTCAAGTACTGAAGTTTGGTTGAACTAAGCCACCCTTTATAGCTTAATTTTGACAAGATGCATTTCAATGTTTCTTAATAAACATTTGATCATATTTCAACGGGAAACCACACAGACACTTCTAAGTCTCTCTTGACTTTGAAGGAAGCGATTCGTGCCCGGGATCCATAGTTTCGTGTCTAAATAGACATCACTTAAATCCCACAAATACTTTGCGTTATTTATTTTCTATTGGCACACTCTTGCATGAAGATCATTTTGATTTTCCCAATTCTTGTTCGTGGTTCTAATGGCAATTTTTCAGATTTGATGTTTCGGTTGTAAATGCTATGGTGGTATACTATGTTAAGGCGCGACCATTGCCAGCCTCATATGAAGCGAAAGGGTTTGTCACAGTTTGCAAAGGAATTTGAAAAGTTTTTGAAGTTGAAACGGCGGTAACAAGATAAGATTTCAAACTGGGTCATTGGATAAGATTTGCAACGTGCGCGTGAATTTGAAACGGTTCCTAACATCACGCCTGATGACGTCTTTTTAGGGAAACACAGCTGTCAAATAGCGCTTTTTGAGGCGCCGATTCAGAAGATCGTCGAATCATTACTGTGGATTTTGTATCTCTCCTGGAGATGGTATATAAGGTTTTCTCACACCCCTTGTACCACTTTACCAATTCACAACTCTCTCAAGAACACACCGGCGAATTTCTACTATTCATCTTCTTATTCACACCTGCAACAATGGCTGAATCTTCATCTGTTTATGAACAATCTGCCCAGTCCTCTCTTCTCACCATTAAACCAAATAAAAACCACATCATTGATCTCTCACCTTTCCAGTATGATCCCTACATGCTGCAAGTGGTTGAATGCCTCAAATATTCACCACTTGTAGTTACCCTAACCAAGGTGGAGTATGTTCCAATGTCGCTACTTTCTCAAATCTACTCAATCGCTGTTTACGATAAAGCCAAGGAGCGAATATTATTTGAGATCGTCAATCAAAAGACGTCGATTTCAAAAGCTAGGTTTTGTATGTTGCTAAGGATTGCTATCGACGAATCCATGATTAACCCTGATTCCATCACCAACACTCAACTCTTCACAATGTTCTATGATATGGGGTACACCGAGGTTCTCACCACTGTCACAAAGTTCAAGAAATCATGTCTTCCTCCTCAGTGGAATGGTCTATTTACCCTCCTCTCTAAAGGTTTATCGAAGAGGGTTGTAGGTTCTGATGGCGCGAGCAAGGCGTTCATGACCCTTCTCTACGGTCTGTACCATGGTGTTAACATGGACTTTGGATCTATCTTATGGTCTCAACTGGTTTAAAGTATTGGTTCTACTTCACGCTACTCTGAAATCTCTTGCGCTAGGTTTTGGACTCTCGTTACTCAATGGGCGATGGAGAAGTTTCACGTTCCAACAATGGCGGACTCACTGATTGCTACTTTCCACACGACGAAGATAATTGTCTCCGATCCATCCAAGTTTCTCTTTGTTGGTTCGTGTGACAACCCGAAATTTCTATCTTGTGCAACCATACAATTCAATCAAAGTCAGACTCATTTCTGCTATCTTTTTAGCACTGTTTAGGGTCTGTTTGAGTGTTATAAGCATAGTACCTTCAAGAAGAAATGCTAGGAAGTGTATTCTAGAGTGCAGTGTGCAGCATACAAGCCGGAAACTCCATTCATAAGGATTTTACGGCCATAAACTAGAGTTTACGGCCGTAAACACCTCCTTGGCCGTAAACTCATGTCCATATATGAGTTTTATCTTCATTTCTAGTCATTCCTTACACTTCCAAGCCTAGATTTCGGATTCTCTCTTAACTATCATCAACATTTTCACATTGATCTTCAAAAGACAAAGCATTCCTTCCATGTTATTAGATGTTATTCTTCTTAGTCTAGTATCACCCTTTGATTTCATCCATGAAATCATTCATTTTGGTTAGATCTTCAAGTATTCACACTTACACCAAGAACAACTACTAGTTCTTGGACTGTGAACACCCCCTTCAAGCTTCAAAACGTAAGTACCCTTTCATATACTAGTTATACTATAGAAGCTCTTAACATACACCCTTGATATCAACCATTTCCCAAGATCAATGAGAGTTTACGGCCATAAACATCTCCCTTGGCCGTAAACCCTTGTTAAGGTTCCTAGTTTGGCCATAAACTCTTCTTAAGGCTAGGAATGGGTCAAGACACACTTCCTTGATGCTGAATAGAACCATAAAACACTTTTTGGCATATGTATTCATGAGTGTATGGCCGTAAACACATAGGGCCGTAAACCCTATGGCCGTAAACACATTGGGCCGTAAACACAATGGCTGTAAACTCCATTGTGTGGCTGTAAACCCCTTAGATGCAATCCTTTGTGAATTAAACACTTCAATCCAAGTGTTTCCTAGTCCCTAAGGTGGTTTCCTTGAATGATTAGTTGTATATACACTAATTATATTCATATATGTATCATTATATGCTATTAGGATCCGTTTGTGCTCGAGGCTTCACTTGACACTTAGCATCCTAGATCGATCTTTCATTCATATCACTCACTGTAGGTTAGTTCATACCCCTTAACTTATCTTTTAAATTGCTTTTAAATGCTTTTATGGGGGGGGGGGGGAATACAAGTAGAAACATTATAGTTATCCTATCAATCACATGTGATTAATAACTATCAAACAAGTGGATTTCTTATATTTCAAAACTGTGTTATAAAACAAACTGCTTCAAATCGTTTTATAAACTCTTTTACATATTAAATCCTTTATTAAACTCTTTTAAACTCAAATATTGTCCAAATCATGTCTATATGGATATAGTTATATAAGTAAGATTGGAAGGGCTTAGGACTGATAACTCGCCTTATTTCCTGTTCCTTGTTTGGTTGTGGACATAGGGTATTTAGTTGTTTGACCGAATATCGTTTGAATCTTAGTTATATATTATGTATATGTATATAGGTATAAAAGTTCTTTCTTCCAGTTCAATACCTTTGGGTAGCAAAGGTGTTTAAACAATAACAGTCATTCAAACAACTTTACTAGTAAACTATCATAGGTATAGTTTAGGAAGTCACTACTTACTATTTCTATAACACTGAAACATACAAGAGTCAGTTCATACATGAGTCAGTTCAAACATACTATAATGAGAAATAGAGAGAACATACTATACACTAGACAGAGAGAACATACATTACACTAGTACATACTATACACTAGACAGAAAGAACATACAACACACTAGAACATGCTATACAAATACAAGAATACTATAACACTAATGTGAGCCACTACTTCATGGCGCGACAATATACTGTTGTGTCACGTTTTGTAACCAGAGTCTCCTGAAAGGAGAGCGTGAATTTGTGTATAGATCTATACATGATTGACCATCCTACACATTGTTGCTAGCTACAGTGGGACCTGCAGGTCTACGGGTGATGAATGTCATACCATTTCGACGTATTTGATCGTCGTGTTTTACTAGTCAATCAAGTATGGTTAGAATCATATCACATTTTACCTTAATTAAACAAACAGGTTTAAGGTAGTTAGTACATCGGTAGTTACTTAGATAAAACTACAGTACTCCTTTATTCTTCCCATTTCATTCACATTGTGATCTTCTCACATAAACGGTAATGAGAACTATATTTTGGTAATGATAGTCATACTTTGGGAAAATACTCACTTTTACAAAAGAACAAACGTAAAGAACAGTTAAGTCTTGGTAGAAGACTACTTTAGTAGAAAATATAGGATTTTCTAGGAAGTTTACAAACATCTACATCAAACACTTACAAACTCTTATATCAAACATTTACAAGCACTTTCATACAAACAATGATACTAAATTACTAATGAATTCACCAGCTTTAATGCTGATCTACACTTTCAAAATAACTTGTATTCTCAGGTCACCAGTAGACAGGTACTGATGACCAGGTTTTGAGAAGACAGAGCTTTCAAGACAAGTCTTTATTTTGATTATTCATTTTTGGTGTCTTATAAACTACAGAACACACTTGTATTAAAATTATATTATTAATGCAATGGATGATGTTGTTACTTGTTTACTATTATGCATTGTTGTGACACTGTACATGACGTCCTCCGACCCAGAAGGTTTCCGCCGTTCTGGTTTTGGGGTGTGACAGTTCGGTTCCGGAATCCATGTACAGGTGTGTTTCCAATGAAAGCAAAGTGATAGCTGAGTCCAAGAAGCTACCCCCTACAGGGCCAAGGTAGCTTACTCCCGAAATGCAAAGCTCCCTAGACGCAGCAGATAAACCAGCGAAAAGAGGGAAGAAGCCTGAAAGAAAAGGGGAGAAGGAAGGTCAATCCTTTGAAGTTTCAACTCCCAAGAAGCGAAAGTCTGAACAAGCAGCCCCTACTGCTCCAAAGAAACGAAAGACTAAGAAGAAGGCACACAAGCCGAAGGCTCCTTCTCCTTCTTCAAGTGACTCTGACTACGTTCCATCGGACCCACAGCCCGAACCAGAGTCCAGTGATGAAGACGTTTCTCAACACGAAAGCCCGCCTCAAGGTAATTCACCTCCACCCTCACCAACTCATGAAGGTAAACTCACCACCTCCTTCTCCTACAAAATCGGTTCCTATTACCATTGCTCCGTTCCCTCCTCCCCTCTCATCTTCCACTACAACCTCAATTCCAATTCCAACCCCTTTATTCACTGAAGTTACCACAACTACTAACTACTACAACCGAACCTAATATTCATGTCAACGTATCTGATACGGGGGCACCTACTTCTGAATCTGAACCCCCAATTACCTCCAAACCTTTATCCCCACCTCCCTCACACGAAACTGACACTTTTCTTGGAGGAGCCGAAATGGAATTCGACTCTATTTATTTTAGTCCATATCGAGTACAGAGCGATGATGATGATGACACTCTTGTCATGAAGAGGCATATAAAGGATCTGAATAACAAGCTTGATCAATTGCTTTCTTCCTCTTCTACTTCCAGTAATGCATACTCTGAAGCAGCTATCAAGGCTCTGTTGGCAACCTTTGTCAAGGAGCATGACACTTCCATTACTAATGTTGTCAAAGCTATCGATGCTTCCACTTCCATATGTTAGAAAGCTTCTATTGCAGTCGAAGCCTCCACCAAAGATTGCAAGCAAGTGACTGCAAACGTCGAAAAACTAGTTTCTGATGCTCAAATTTTTCTTGACTCTGTTCAGGCTGCAGCTCAGAAGAATGCTCAAATGGTGAATGCTTCTATTGATAATCTTACCCACTCGCTTCAGGCTGAAAAGAAGCACTTTGAGGAGGAACGCAAAGCTATTCAGACTGCCAACACCGAACTTCACACATCCGTTCATACCCGTCTTACTCAACTTGAAGCCGAACTCGCTGTGGAAAGCAAGATAATGGATGAGCTGGATTGTCGAACTTCTCATCTTAAAATTAAGATTTTGAAGCTCAAGACGGCGACCGAGGAAATTGAAGAACTTAAGTCTGAGCGTGCAATTGTTAAAAGCTTTGTTGGTGATGTGCATTCTATTCTTCTACATCTTTTGGAAGCACATGACTCGGTCCTTACCATCTCGATTCGACGCCACTTGGCTGAGAAATTGAGACCTGCTCTAGACATTCTAAGCAGGATTGAAGGTGTTCTGGAGCCCGTTGTCCCTCCGAAACAAGGGGGAGAAAATGTTACTCAGGGCCAGGGTCAATCACAACAACCTCCAAAAAGCAAACCCATCACCCAACCGAAAGTCACTGCTGAACCGAAGGGTAATGAAGCTTCGGGCAGTATGAAGGACAAACGAAAGAAGAAAATTGGTGATGATGATGAGGATGAAATCGATGATGTGACTGATACAGGAGAAAAAGCTTCCAAAATAAAAAACCTCAAAGTCAAGCCTAGTGATCGAGAGATTGAGGAAAAGGTTCGTAAAGCGAAGGAAGAATTTGATAGGGAGGGGAAACAAAAAGAAGAGAACGATGTATTAGAACAGAGGAAATCTATGTTCCCTCTGTGGACTATGGAAAAGATTCTGAAGGAGGTAATTGAAGCTCCAAGCACACATTGGATCGAACCGGTCCTTTCATTCGATCTTTAGAATTCCAAGTATTCTTAATTTGATATGCCAATCACACGAAAGGCATTCATCTTTCATTGTTTTGAGTCAACAGTTGTCATCCCCTCTCCTGACCCGAAGGTTGATCGAGACCCGATCGAGTACTATCTTGAGTTCTCTCAACCTCAATACCTGACTTGGAGTAAACAGAAAATCACAACAGTCAAGGTGTTGAAACCCACTCTGGCAGGGACGTTTATCAATATCAAATTCAAAGTGACCCGAGGCTCAGACAGTTCGGTTTAAATGATCTCCCTCGCTGATTTGCCAAATTTGAATCCCCATGACTGGATTCTCATGAACAATATTTTGTTGACTAATCAAAAGGAGTATGAGTCTATCATAGATCACATCAAGCGAATGCTTGTGTGCTATATTCTTGAAGTCGCAAAAATGGATCAGGAAATCGCCTCTGCCTTGAGCAGGAGACCCACTATCAAGCCAATAGGGAAGGCAAGCGACATCAACTTGATGATGAAGGGTAAAATCGACCCACAATTTCATACAGTCATGTTCATCAGGGGCGAAGGTCAAAAATACATGTTCGCTCTTGTTGACAAACACCTGTTCTCCACTTCATGCTTGGATCATATTCTCGATATCATACACAGGTGAACTCAGAACAGTGAAGCTGATAAGAAGATGTTTTCAGATATGCTTCGGTGGTACATTAACTTTTGTCAAACTCTTCTTGCCATCATCCCCAAGCTGTTCAAGACTGTGACGAAAACCACAGTTAGTCAACCGAAGTGATATCTCGCCTCAATTGGCGCAAAGGGGGAGATAGTTGAGTTTATGGGTTGCGCCATTAGGCTTAGTTAGTTCGGTCCATATGTATTCAAGGTTTGGGCCTGTCCAACCGTGTATTGTTTTTAGGGTTCAGTATATATAGTGCATGCATGCATTATGCTAATAATGATTCTTGAATATTTCCTTTAACAAGTACTGTAACCCTAGCACACCTCTAAAGTAGAAGTTCTTCATCGAGCTCTTCTGAGGTGTTGCTGTTTTAATCATTCGACATTCGTTTGATTCATAGTGGTGTTCATTGTTTTCTATTACTTGTTATTGTCTTATTGATATCTGTTTGAATCTATCGATCTTAGAGAATATTATTCTCATTAGAAACCTATTCAGTACATAGGGTTTTCAACTCACAATAATGTAGTTCATATGTTTAATAATCAAACAATTAACCCAATTTCCCATCCCCATTATCTTCTTTATTCATAAGGATCTACCCTAAGGATCATCTATGATGACAGTACTAGTTTAGGGATTCCTCTGTGACACTTGTCAGTAGGTTTCCTTCTATATTCGTTCCTAGAGATTTATCCTGCGGATCATCTTCTTTATTGACAATATTATTTTAGGGATTCCTCCCACTATACATGTCAATAGGTTTTAGAGTACATCTGGTGAACACATAGTTAAAAAACACTTATAGTTTGCCAGCCTGCTAGCGTTCCACGAGTGACGAGACTGTCTAGAATAGTCTGTGGTTCTCATCTATACTTTGTTAGATGACTACATCTCTTAGTAAGTCAAGGCTTATTATTTTTTCATCATTCATCACTTATCTCCCTCTCTAATGTATTCAACCCTCATTACATATTTCTACCCACTACATTATAGCTAAGAAAATATATATATATATATATATATATATATATATATATATATATATATATATATATATATATAGTAAATCATATAAAAATCATCTTATAATACTCCATCTAACATAACACATTTTGCGTAAAGATAATAAGTACATATAGCATTTAAGTATCTAGATACTTCATAGTTACGCGTAAGATGAAAGTAACTATACACTCATTTGAAAAAGTGGACGACTAATGATTTCGGGAGTGCTTCACTTCATACTTTGAAAAGACCTAGACACATTGAGTACTAAGTCTTGGGGCGTGTTCGGCAAAATTAGCTGGTAGCGGGTGGCTTGTAGCGGGTAGCGGGTAGCTTGTAGCTTGTACCATTTTGTTTAACGCTACATGAAGTAGCATTTGGATTTGGAGCGTTTTGTTTAAACTAAACGCTAGAAGCTTGTAGTGCCGAACGAGACTTTCTGTTCAAAACGGAGTGTTTTGTCAAACGCTAGAAGCCAGAAGCTCTCAAACGCTCCCAAATGCTCCGTGCCGAACATGCCCTTAGTCTAGTTTTGTACATTACAGTCTAGATTCTTCACTAATCCTAATGTTTACATAAAGATCTATCAAGTAAGGATCAGTGAGGCAGGAGAGTTGGGAGGCAGAACCATTTCAGCATAATAACTTTTCTGAAATCCAATAACCAAGCTAATGTGACCATTCTAGACACATCTCCTGTAAGTAGATCAATAAGTATAACGACATGGAATTAGCCATAAATCTTATTTATAGGTTCATAATAACGACTTATGACTATAAATATAAGTTACACTGAAAGAGATAGAGTGTAGCTTAATTTACACATATTTTTTACTTGACAAAAGTCCGGAAATCATACTGGCAGAACTCCGGCCTGCTAGCTACTAGATGTCGGGCTCTCAGGGGTTGCAAGGCTACTCTGGAATACCAAAGAGTAGGAAAACAATGGGGCTACAGTACAGAGAATTCGTGAGAGAGAGAGAGAGATAGAGAGACTTGAAGGGATGAGGGAAAAGGGATGTATATTGAATTCTATTTATACGAGGAAAAATACACATGTGCGCCAAACAATATGATGAAGTCGATCCACAGGTTGGTTGATACGTGTCCTAATATGGGTGGGGCTTCGTGGCTAACTTCGGGTGCAAGCTATGCGCAACGTGCGTGCGTGTGCCGGTTTTTATAATTTCAAAATTGCGTATATTTTTCATACAAGCTCCATTTTTTGACGTTCGTTATATCCACACATAGAAATTGACGAGATATACAACTTTCATTTAGAACCCAGCGGCTAATTTTGATGATAATTTTAAATTTATATTTTTAATAGGCTTAGACTGTTAAAGTCTGTTAAAAATTCATAACTCTCTCATATGATATCCGTTCTCAACTGTCTTTATATCGACGGAATCATATGGATGAGATCTTCAACTCTCCTTTAGATTGTTTTTCCTAACAATCAACCGATCTCTACTCCGGTTCTCGAGCCGTATATTGCTATGCTGAAACTTCTAAAGATCCTAACTTCCTCTTACGAAGTCAAATTGGGACATTCTCTATAGGCACACTCATAGTTTAATGACTACTAAAACCTTAGTTTAGATTTCTTAGGCTGAAAAGTAATCCATTGAAAATTTACCTTTTACGATACGTAGAGTTGTGCCAGTTTAATCGCGAAATTTTGAAGAAGCATAACTTTTTCATACGAAGTCGGATTGTAGTGTTCTTTATATGTACAGAATCCTTGTGACGTACACTATGACTTAGGCAAAGATTATTTATCCTAAATAATATTCTATTTAAAAGTCATTTTGAACGCTTATTATCTCTAAATTGACTAGCCGAATCTGCAGGTGTTACAATCAAAACCTGTAAACTCACCAATATTATGTTGACGTTTTCAAAACCCATGTATTCTTAGTGAAATGTGTATAAGAGGCAGTGGAGTGTTGAAGAATTCTACAAGTGGCTCGAGGAACTCTTATTTGCTTAGTTATGATTAGGAAGTGTGCTTGTCTATCAAACAATGTAGCCCATTATTATTATTAATTAAAATAAATGTTTGTGTTATATTTTTATGTATTTTCAATAAACCTTCCTCCAAGATCCAACATCCTAATGTCACACAACCCGACGTTTCTACCTCCGATCGGGGGTGTGACTCTCTCTCTCTGATATGTGTGTGTGTGTGTGTGTGTATATATATATATATATATATATATATATATATATATATATATATATATATATATATATATATATATATATGTCATATCTTAATATTTTAGCCTTAATTATTTCTATTTAGAACTAAAACGTACTTATAATGTTTAAATTTTTATTTTACAGGTATAATTGTTGCTAGAGCGGAAACAAAGCGAAAAATGCGAAAAGTGGACTTGGATTGCAAAAAAGCAGAAGAAAGGCTGAAGAGGTCCATTACGCCTAGCGTAATGGGAGTACGCCCATCGTACACTGAGTTTCTCGAGTAAGCCCAGTGTAACGGTGTTGTATGCCCAGCGTACCGGGCTAGGTGTTCGGATGCAGATCGTGATTACTTCCTTATTACACCCCGTGTAAACTGACTTACACCTAACGTACGTAAGTCGGTTCCAAAACAAAAAAATTACGACTTTCGGTCAACCAGAACAGAGAACTCAAATTTCATTGATCCTTGGTCGAGAAGTAACCTTCCTTCTGCAGTTTTGAGAGTGTAGAAGGCGGCCGGAAGGCCGTTAAGCTGACAAGAGCGACGATTTGAGG
Organism: Lactuca virosa; assembly: GCF_052849685.1. Classification (NCBI taxonomy): domain Eukaryota; kingdom Viridiplantae; phylum Streptophyta; class Magnoliopsida; order Asterales; family Asteraceae; genus Lactuca; species Lactuca virosa. Next base: position 384,605,043 of record NC_136428.1, read on the forward strand.
GATTAGAGAGTGGATACATGTCGGGGTTCATGTGGATTGTTGTCCTGACCATGATTAGCATTCCATTGTGTTTACTTTCTGATTTGGGTGTTAAAGCGTTTCACTTTGTTTTTATGATTGAATGAATCTTTACGTTTATGGTTTAATTCCTATTTGGATTGTTTATTCTTATTTAATTTACTTTGTCAAGTTTGATTAAAAGATCCATATGTGTTAATGATTGTCACTTTGTTCCCTATTGGTGATTTAATAGAGTTTTGATGACCATCTGACTGTGTTAATTTGAATCATAGTTGTCTAGTGACCATTGGCCATTATGCCTAGAGTTGGATCAAAACCTAGGGTTAGGAAAGAAAGTGGTGAAATTTAATGTGTGTGCATGAGTAGATGACCATTCTATGCATGATTTAACTCCTATGATCATGAGGGTTAAATAAGATCAAATCTTTCTTAATACGAACTAAATACTGGTTTGCATGATTGTTTGTTCACTTAATCAATGAATTAATAGTTGTGTTAAAATCAAAGGATTAGTAGCATGAACATGACGCTAGCCATATTAGGAATCAGTGAATAATGAATAAATATCCACTGTATCAGTAGTTAACCATTATTTTGAGATGTAATTTATCTAGAACAAAGTACCTAATGAAATTTATCTTCCTGTCAGTTTATCGATATTTGATGCTAAGTGTTATTTGAGTTTTAATAAAACCTTTCTTATTGCTTTTGTATGTTTTGTGTAACACATAATCAAACATTCTAAAATTAATTCACCACCGTTCTCTATGTGTTCGACACCTGGTTTTACCACAACTATACTATTGCACGACTAGGTACACTGCCTAGTATGTTTATTAGTGATGTTGAGATAAAAATCAGTTTTATAACTTTAAAACTTTAGTAATTTATATAGATATAGATATATAAATAAATATATATATATATATATATATATATATATATATATATGTATGTGTGTGTGTGTGTGTATATATATATATATATATATATATATATATATATATATATATATATATATATATATATATATAACACATCAAGTTTTTGGTGTCGTTGCCGGGAACAATATTTAATTAGTGTGGTTTATTTGATTATTCCTTATTCGTTTTAATTTTTAGGTTTATTTTATTTTATTTTTTAATTTTGTTGATGACATGTCACTTGTCGGAGGGTTTTTGTTGTTGGCTTAAGTATAATTTAATTATAAAAAAGTGTCCAATGGTGGTAGAATAAAAATAATTGAAATTGAACGCATCAACGAATATATGTCCAACGTAAATCTAATTATGCCTTGCATACATTAAAGAGGATCGCGACTTAGAAATCTAACAACCAGTACGCCCAACGTACTTTAGGATTACGCCCCGCATACTTAAGGAAAACGTGATTCCGGAACTGACCCACACCGCGTACGCCCCGCATGCAAAAGGCATACGCCCAGCGTAAATCATCATCACAGGTTATATCGTTCTTCCTTATTTCTTTACTCTTTCATTTCTTTTCCAAAACACGTTGTGTTGGCTTGTACTCAACAAAAAGATCCGCTTTTTCTTATTTCATTGCTAAATTCGACACTAAGGTATGATTCTCGTTAACCTTTTTACTTTAATTTGTGTTTAATTCCAAGCAATTTGCTGCATTGTGCGAAATTAGAAATCTAGGGTTTATACCATTTCTGATTTGGGGTCGATTTTTCGTGCAATTGGTGCTAGAAAATACTTTAATTGACTGATTAAGACCCTAAGAACTAAACATTTGGACTGATTTTGGCCAAGAACTCGACAAGCAACTCAGTGACTTGTGCCTCTATACGTACGCCCAACGTACATTGAACGTACACCCAACGTACAGACATGCACAACTCTCGATTTTTCTATTCTAATTCTGTTTCAAATCTGGTTTTGTGGTGGTTTGTTTTGTGCTTAATGTTTGCAGATTATGGCTAGAGGAAATCAAAGAAGAAACCAAACTCCCGAGGAAATAACCGATCACCGTTTTTTGCAATTCCCACAATCTTTGAACGAAGGAACTCGTGCTAGATATCAAGAAAAACTCAGTTTACTACTCACCAAAGAAATAGAGATCACGCCATCACTCGATTGGGGATTGGCAACTCAAACTGGACTTGATGAACTAATTTGGGATTTTTTGACATGCACCCACTTAGACTCGAGCGAGTGCCTTTGTTTGTATGCCGAGGTTGGGACAGATTGTTCAGGATACAAGAACTTTTTTAGCGGGAATTTTCGCTGGAGTTTTATTCTACAGTTTCCCTTGATACTAGGATGACCCCTGATGACAGGACTGTTGAATAATGTTTTTGTATGTGACCATCACTGAAATAAGACGAACTGTTTTGATACTATCTAACAAATATTATCAGTTATTTCAGGATAAATCAATGCGTAATCAAAACGGCATATACAAAAACACGTGAATGACAAAAACGCAAAGACGTAAATTCACAACTCGACAAGTCTCAAACCGCATGAAGATAAGAATCTCAAGACTCAAGTCATGCAACTCAAACCACTTGCAAAACCGAATACAAGATCAAAAACGAATCAAACCAAAGCAAGATGATTCACGAACCCGACTCGACTCGCATACCAAACCACATGGATCAAAAACAACCGATACCAACACCCAAAACAACCGACACCCAAAACAACCAATACCAACACCCAAAACAACCGATACCAACACCCAAAACAACTGATACCAACACCCAAAACAACCAATACCAACACCCAAAACAACCCATACCAACACCCAAATCAACCAATACCCATACCCAAATCAACCAAGACAACATACCCACCTTACCAACAACAACCTTCCAAAACAACCAGAAATACCTGAAATACAATTACATAAAAACCAGTGTATTTGTCTTACTGTATAAACAATTGAGTAACAGAATTTTGAATAAATTTTATGTTACTTATACCTGATTGAACATTCAACAAATAGAGACACAGTCTATTAAGATCCAGTCCAACCCTAAGCCGTTCAGTCATTTATTTGACAAACGTACTTTATAGACCAGTCGTTCCACAAGTCCAGTTCAAAACCCACCTACTATATCTATATTTATATATTTTATTACAGCTTTATGTCATTTAAATACTGTCATTTATTTCATTTATAGCTTTCAGTCATTTATAGCTTTCTAGTATTTATTTATTTCGCATTCTCGTCATTCGCTGGTTTTCGTATTTTCCGTTTTGATCACGCATTCATGCAACCTGAAATAACTGATAATATTTGTTAGATAATACAAATACAGCTCGTCTTATTTCAGTGATGGTTACATACAATGTCACATACAAAGACATTTTTCAACAATTTCCCCCTATGTGATCATTGCTGAAATAAGGACAGGTATGATATAATCACATTGACAGTTTAACTTTTGATGATTCGAGATAAAAGATTTGTCAACTGATTAAATATATATATCTGTCACCCAGTAACTAGGTATCCGAGCCTTTTATTTGTGGTAATCAGATTGTTATATATTTCTAACAAGGACAATATTTTCATTTCGACTTGGTGGAGTAAGTAGGGAGTGCAGTGCAATTGAGCTTGTCATGAGATTTGGAGTTTATACTTTGGATGAGACAAGGAATGTCCACTTTCCGACGTTTCTTGTTGATCGTGTTATGGGACGGCCTTCTAACTACAACGAAAATACATTTTGGGCTGAGATTACATGAGGAGTGTATATACTGTCAACCGTAAGAGGATAAATGATTCGCTTCACTATGTACAGATTGCTGCATCGATTTGATCTCCATTTCTCTCACACATCACAAGAATGATGAGAGAGTGTCTTCTTCTGATTTGTTTTTCCTGTGGATGTTTGTTACACCAAGGAGGCACCTGAACCTCCTAATTGCTTTAGCCACTTATATGGGGAGGAGGGCCAGGGGGCTTCTAAAGGATAGCCCAATTTGTTGTGGGCACTTCATCACACGTCTGGCTAGATCTTATTTATTATTGACGAGAGATATCACGAGATCGATGGTGTTTTATGACGCTAGAACGATGAGTTTACAGTTGTTGGAGTCGATGAGGGTACTTGAGCGTGTTGAGGATGGTATTCAGAGGATAGGACCAGATGACATGGCTCACGAGGAGGGTGTTGCTGAGCCAGATCCTGAGAGACGAGGGAGGCGTAGACCTGTTCCACGAGGAGCCCATCAGGGACCACAGCAGGAGATTGATCTTAGTTACTTATCTCTGCATATGGATAACCGGTTTGATTACTTTGAGACTAGGAAACAGTGGTTTGAGGGGGCATTGACTGGATTATTTGCTTCACATGCTTATCATCATCCAGTTCCCTTTCCTCCACCATATAGACATAGGGGTGATGGAGCAGGGCCATCTGGGACGGAGCAGGACGACGAAGATGATGATGAGTGACTGAGTTATCCTTTTTATTTTATTTTATTATTACTTTATTTTTGGTTTATTAGACTTAGTTTAATTTTTATATTGGTGTGTATTTAATTTGTTTAATTTAGGATATTTTATTTATTTGATGTAATTTTGTTTTCCATGTTGATGCTCTTTGATCTCTAAGATTTTTGCAGACTTTTCGCCCTTAGAAAGCTGGCAGTAAGTTTAGCCGATAGGACCGACTGTTGTTTTATCACAAGAGAAAAAGTTGTGTGAGAGTTTGAAGTTGACAATCGAGAGCCACAACTTTCAATAAGTGTGGGGTGCGTGTCGATTTCGTGAGAGATTATTTTTTCGAAGAGTGACGTTTCTAACTATATATTGATTCCTATGGCATGGAAGAGCTATTCCCACGCCATCGAGTTTTATTTCGACGCAAAGCAGAAGTATCATCCCGACTGCTACGACATGGTTGACACTTTCCTATGTCGTGGGTGAGTTTTTAATTGCGAGAGGAGGCTGCCATTCTAGACACCATGACGTGGTCAACACTTACCACGTCGTGGCCATGCTATGATTTGCAATTCAGATTTTTCCTCATTCAACGAAACGACGTGGTCGACACTTCCCCATGTCGTGGTCACTATACATGCATTATTTGCAATCCTTTGCACCACATTTCAGAATTCAGTGTTCTTGGTTTTATTTTCCGGCACATTCAAAAGCAGCAGTTCCAGTTTCCAGTCTTCCAGCAAATTTATGGAACAACTTTTAGCAGCCCCATTCGATCTCACCACTACTACCCCAGGGGAGTCTGCTCCCTTTTCTCAATTTTTACTGCTTTTATGTTCTTAAATAGTTGTATGCATACAATGAGGAAATTCTATGAAATAAGTGTGGGGTAGGGGTCAAAAAAAGAATTTAAGTTTCAATTGGAAAATTTAAAATTGCTAGATCAGAAAATTTTAAAATTTTATAAACTTAAAAAATGATTTAATATGAAATCTAGTGATAAATAATTTTTCGTGCTAGTATTGTATGGGGTGATCCGATGCGAGCCCAAATGTTTACCTAAGCCAACACATGTTATAGTGTATTTGTGGATTCCCATTCTTAGTGAAAAGTCATGAAATATGAAAGATAATCTGGTAGTTTGTACGATGTAATAAGTTTTACAGCGTGTACTTGAAATCTATCCAGGAGAGCTTATGTAGTCATTGCACTTAGACTAATACCTCTAACCAATAAAAGTTGAAGTTAAGTTCCTTGCTTAAGCATGTAGGGTTTGAGTGAAAAAAAGAGAGATAAGAGAGAGAGACAAAGAGAGATTGCAAAAGTTGAAAGAATTTTTGAGCTATCAAAGTATGAAAATCAAAAGATCAAAAATTATGAAGAATCAAAAGTTGAAGATACAAAAAATCAAATAAGAAGGTGGTGAATTTAAACAAATTGAAAAGCAAATATCAAAGAATATATGAACTCAAAGAGGTCCATTTTAGTATCAAAGTTGTAATTCTTTCTAGAATTTATGTATGTTTGGTAGTTTAACCAAAAAATACATTGGGGTTAAGAAAGATTTATGGGGATGGATTTGGAGGATTGTAAAAATAAATGTCGTATAAGCTAAGGGGTGAAGGTTCATCAGGATTGTGAGTATTTAGGAATAGGAAGTTTTTAGGAATTATAGACACAAATACATGCATTGTGGTCTTGGGATAATGGTTGGGTTTAAAATGGATTGTTTTATGCGATATTGGTAAATTAAAAGTCAGTTTTCTTAGGGGAAAGAAAAGGTTAAGTGTGGGGTATTTTGATATTTGTATATATATATATATATATATATATATATATATATATATATAGACACACAGACACACACACCATATTTTAATATTTTAGCCTTAATTAGTGCTATTTAGAACTAAAAGTTACTTATAATGTTTAAATTTTTATTTTACATGTATAATTCTTGATGGAGCAGAAACGATGCGTAAAATGTGGAAATTAGACTTGAATTGCAAAATGCGGAAGAAATGCTAAAGAGGCCCATTACGCCCAACGTAATGGAGGTACACCCGGCGTACATTGAGTTTCTAGAGCACGCCCAACATAATGGTGTTGTACTCCCAGCATACTAGGCTAGGTGTCCGGATGTAGATCGTGATTGCTTCCTTATTACGCCCCGCGTAAATCGACTTATGCCCAGCGTACGTAAGTCAGTTCCAAAACCTATAAATTGTAATTTTCAGTCAACCAGAAGGGAGAACTCTATTTTCATTGATCCATGGTCGACAAGTAACCTTCTTTCTGTCGTTTTGAGAGTCTAGAAGGCGGTCGTAAGGTCGTTAAGCTGACATGAGCGAAGATCTGAGGGATTAGAGAGCAGATTCAAATCGGAGATCATGTGGTGTGTTGTCATGACCATGATTTTCATTCCACTGTGATTCCACTATGTGTTTACTTTCTGATTTGGGTGTTAAAACCTTTTACTTTGTGTTTATTATTGAATGAATCTTTGAGTTTATGGTTTAATTGCTATTTAGATTGTTTATTCCTATTTAATTTATTTTTTCAAGTTTGATTGAAAGATCCATATGTGTTAAAGATTGTTACTTTGTTCTCTATTTCTGAATTAATTGATTTTAGGTGACCATATGACTATGTTAATTTGAATCATAACTGTCAAGTACCATTGGTGATTATGACTACAATTGGACCAAAACCTATGGTTAGGAAAGAAAGTGGTGAACTTTAATGTGTATGCATGAGTAGATGACCATTCTATGCATGATTTAACTCCCATGATCATTAGGGTTAAATAAGATCAAATCTTGCTTAATACGAACTAAATACTGATTTGCATGATTGTTTGTTCACTTGATCAATGAATTAATAGTTGTGTTGAAATCAAAGGATTAGCAGCCTGACCATGATGTTAGTCATATTAAGAATCGGTGAATAATGAATAAATATCCATTGTATCAGTTGTTAGCCATTATTTTGAGATATAATTTATCTAGACCAAAGTACCTACAGAAATTTGTGTTCCAGTCAGTTTATCGATAATTGATGCTAAGTATTATTTGAGTTGTAATAAAACCCTTCTTATTGATTTTGTGTGTATTGTGTAACCTGTAATCAAACTTTCTAAAATTAATTCACCACCGTTCCCCTTGTGTTCGACACCTGGTCTTACCACAACTATACTATTGCACGACTAGGTACACTGCCTAGTGTGTTTATTAGTCCGATTAAGATAAAATCAGTTTTACAAATTTAAAACTTGAGTGATTAATATATATATATATATATATATATATATATATATATATATATCTATTCTTCTAATCGTAATCTAAAGACATAGAAAAACTGTTCTCTTCCTCTGATCGTCATTCCCTTCCTTTAATCGTTACCAGAAAGCATAACCCTATCGATTTCATATATACATCAAATCAATTCTATGTGTTCTTCTTCCACTGCTTTGTGTTCTTACTCTGCTGCTATGCCTTCACTATATTCCAATATGATCTATTTTTTTAGTTTTCTATCATACATACATACCCATGTGCGAAACTCTATCTTTCTGTTAGACTATTTGTTGAGTATTTGAGATATTGAAACTGATTTGGCATGTTTGGTTATTTAGGGTTAATCGTTTTATGATTCCCTATGGTGCCTTACAGTAGAAGTTCTTCATCGAGCTGTTCTAAGGCATTGGTTTTATATTAAGGCATTGGTTTTATATTTTTGGTAAATATTTTATGTTCCCTATAAATAATCATTAGGTTAGATTTTGAAAAAAGGCTTTTTCCTGATTAGGGTTTTCTTTGTACGTTCAGATCCTTATCAATATACACAAAACCTTTATCAGATTACATGCATATTATGGTAAGCTTTTTCCTGATTAGGGTTTTCTTTGTACGTTCAGATCCATATCAATATACACAAAACCTTTTTCAGATTACTTGCATATGGTGGTGATTGATTCTTGATTGTTATTGATTTTCCGCATTCGTCATCTCGGATTTACTCCCAACAAGTGGTATCAGAGCGGGTTCTTGTAGATCTCAGCGATTATTTCAAGAATCGATCTTGTTTATGGTGATATTGTATCATAAATCTCACCTTGTTCTTCACGTTTTGTAAGTTTTCTGAAAAGAAAAAGTTAAATATCTCTTACTATTGTAAAATCTTGTTCAGATCTTTTATCTTCTACCCATTCTTTCATCTGATTTGTTCTTGAATCTTGTTTTAGAAGAAAAAGAAGAAGAATTTCGTGTTTTGTCAAAGTATTTGTGACAACCCGATATTTTAAGTCAATGTAATGTTCAAAAAGCCAAATAATATTAAACGATTTTTTATGTAATAAAATGGCGTCAAAAATGAAGTGTTCCAAAGTCCCATTTGGGTTTCATAAAATGCTAGATATATTGTCAAGGTTTCCAAATATATAAAGAACACCCAAATCCGAGTTATAACGAAGAAGTTATGACCAATCGAAAATCCGCGACACAACCGGTAAAACACCGTTAAGCGTAAAAAGTGAAACTTCAATAAAATGCTTTTTAGTCTTAGATATCTAAACTAAAGTCGTAGATTATGTTAAACCATGAGCATACATAAAAAAAACGCCCAAATCTGACTTCGTATGAGGAAGTTATGATTTTTCTAAAATTTCAGAACAGCAGTAGACAGCTAAAAACTCGAAATAAAGATCGAGCGATTTTTAGCCGACGCAACCTAAACGAGAATTGAAGGTCTCGACAATAGTAGTACAACGGTAAAAAGAAAGACGAAAACGGGCATCAGATGAAGAAGTTACGGATTTTTAACGGAATTATCCTGTCCCGGCCTATTTAAAATATAATATTAAAAATTAAATTCAAAATTAGCCGACGGAGTCTAAATGAAAGTTGTAGAGTATATTCTCACCTACGCGTGGATATAAAGAACGTCGAAATCGGAGCTCGTATGCGAGAGATATGAATTTTGGAAGTTCGAGGCACGCACACCAACCTTATCCGAAACTCACAACGTGAGCAAGAGACTCACGACGTGAGTCTATGACTGATGTGTGCCAGAACTAGACCACCGGGCGTCGCGTCTACAGACCAGACTCACGACGTGAATCCCAAGAACTCACCTTATAAATAGCATGCGAGACTTCCGACCTTCCTTGCCCAATTCTCTCTTCTCTCTCACTTTTACTCCCCGTTTAGCATCCCGAGACGATCCCGACTTCCCGGTTTCATACCTCAGTCCCGACGAAGGTCCTAAGCTCCGAAATTCCCAAGAATTACACCACTTTCCGGTCGAGGTGCCGCCCGAGAAAAACTCGTTTCCTTCAAATCACAACACTTTCCAGGTGAGTTCATAACCCTTATTTTCACGTCTTTTTCATGTTTTAGGGGGGGGGGGGGGGGAAATACAAGTGAAACACGAGATAAACTCACATCTAAAATACGCATCGCTAGATATGTTTTCAAATACTTCATCTGCATTTTGTTTATAAATGATAAACAATATTTCTACCAACGTTACTCCTTACATGCAAAGTTGGTATTACACCGAGCTCTTATCCTCAAATGAAACACACTTTCGAAAAACTATAATGGGTATAGTTTACGAGTTATTCATAACATCTTTACATAAACACTGAAAAAGGAACTATTTTCATAAAGACTTTTCATTCCGTAAATCTTTTGATACTATGTTTTGTGAGACACTCATCTTCAACGTACTTTCGAGTATGCATTTCAAGTCCTGTATTATAAACCATAATCTCTTGGAGGGAGAGCGTGATACTTGTGTATAGATCTATATGGGATTGACAATCCCGCACCTAAACTGTTAGCTACAGTTAGACCAGCAGGTCTGGGTGACAAACGTCATAACACTACAACGCCTGAAGAACGTTGTTACAGGCAGTCTGGGTCAATAGCATGGTTATAAAACTCACATGGAAGTATTAAAATAAGTTCGATTTATGAGACTCTTGAATGCATTCAGTAAATACATTATTTGAGTATAAATACACTTTCACCATTTTGAGCACGAAAGATACTATTGCACTCCAGCCTTTGGAACTTTTTCAAACTATATGTAGAAAATATTGGATTTTCTGGAAAACACGTTCAGTTATTTTTAGTAAAGGACATACAAATTTCAGTACAAAAACGCTTATGAACTCACCAACTTAATTGTTGACACTTTTTCAAAACTACTTGTAATTCTTAGGGAATCAGTAATAAAGGTAACCATCAGCTTTCGGAGAAGGAACGCTAAGGCGTCTATTATCAAAACATTTTAAATCATCATATTTGTAATATTCTTTTGAAACTTGTATTACACGCAACAATGTAAGTGTTTATTATATTTATGATGGTTGTGTTTACTTTCTTTACAATATTCAACTGTTATGATACTACGTGAAGTCACCCACCCCCCGAATGTTTCCGCCATTCTGGTTTGGGGGTGTGACAGATTGGTATCAGAGCATTCTTTATAGTGAACTAAGTATATCGAACCACATAAGATATACAAACTATAAATGCAAAGGGACCAAAAACCCTCTGACAAAACGTTTTCATAAACGATACTTTTAATAAATTAAAATGATATATATATATTTTTAAAAGTACAAATACACGCATGCATCGGTCTCGTATCATAGCAAAATTTTTATAAAAGTATTAAGGCAAGTTGCGATACTACGACTAGGCCTTGGGGTGTGTAATCAAATCGAGAATAAATATAGCCTGATCAACTATATTTATCCTGGATGTGACTAACGTATGTCGAGGAATGGTCGTAGTGAGCAACAAGTCAAAAATTTACCAAAGAAAATACTTGAATCAAACTTACAAATTTGAAATACTATAGGAGTATTTTATAAAACCATAAGAGCTATAGAAATCGTGCGAACCTCGATATTTAGTTAAATTTAGGAAATCATCAAATAAATAAATAATATTATTTATCAAAAATTTCCTTTTTACTCCCGAGTTTTTATAAAAAAATTCTCTTGCCTCTATTTCTCAACTAGACAAAATGGCAGGATTCCACATTCCCGGGGATCCCTACTACTCTAACCAGGGTAATGGAGGCTGGATTGAAGAGGACCCAGAGGAAGATCCTGAAGAGATTCCCGAGGAGGGGCCAGAAGAGGATTTCGAAGAGGATCCCGAGGAAGACCCAAATGAAGAGACAGAAGAGGAAGGAGATGGTGGGAGCACTGACTCAGAACCCGAGATTTACAATCCTCCCCGAGGAGCAGCAAATCCCCAAAGGAACTTTCAGGGCCCGGCGCCCCGCTGGGCTGTGGATCTGAAGCGATGGAGCAGGGAACAAGGGCAACGCCCACCCTACGGCATGGCACGAGGCTTTTATAACCTCAGCAATGGGGGTTCAGCTGACAGAGCACTCCTTGTCATGGTTCATCGCATTGCCAACCAAGGCGACCAAGCAAGAGCAAATGCCAGCCAACTCTTGGACATTGGGGCCACCGTTGCTGTCACTGCGGTACGTCTTCGTCGTCTGGACAAAGAACATGAGCAGACAATAGAGCACACCTTTTCCCTTCAGAAAGACATTACTGCTGCTAGAGCCAAAGTAAGGGAGTTCCATAAGAACCAAGCCGCAATGGAGAGGCGTATCATCGAGGCTGAACGACAAGTAGCCCGAGCTAAGGCTTCCACAACCACATACCATGGTCCGCATCGTGCTACCCGCTCGGAGTAGAGCGCGTACTACTGGCGCTATATTTATACCTATCGGCCTAACTGTTGGTGTTACCTTTTCTTGTATAAATGTAAACCCGACGGATTGTGAGTACACAATTCGGAGGCCGGAATGCTGTCAAATTTTCCCATTTTCATTTATGTACCCTAGACCTATAAAAGGTCAAAATTTTCCTGATCGTTGTATCATATACTAATATCAATGAAATTGACACGCATTTATTATTTCCTTGAGTATTCCATTTAATTCTTAAAAGAATCATACACTTATTTTTGAAAGTTTCCATAACATGCAAAAACCAGAACTGTTCAGAACCAAAACTAAAACCTTCCATAATCATTTCTAATGACTTATCAAGGATTCGTCTCTTAACTTGTGGCAGAATAATGCCACCAAGAAGAAATCCTCGACGCTTCAATAATACAGGAACACCAACACCACCTCCACCACCCCCTCCGTCGATGGATGCTGCTACCTTTCAGGCTGCTGTAACAGCTGCCGAAACTGCAGCAATGACACAAATGAGTAACAACGGATCAGGAGGAGGAATAAACAGCTCTACAAATGGCCAAAACCAGAGTCGTTCCGGGGAATGTACTTACAAATACTTCTCCAACAGCAAACCCATCCCCTTTAATGGAACTGGGGGAGTGATGGCTCTATCCCAATAGATAGAGAAAACGGAAGCCGTTCGAGATATGCTCATGCCCCGAAGTGAGCAAAGTAAAATTTGCCTCCTGTACTTTCTCTGAATGAGCCCTAACGTGGTGGAATGGCCACGTCAAGTCACTAACTCTGGTGGTGGCAAACTCCATGGGTTGGGAGAACCTGAAGCAAATGCTATTACGAGAGTACTGCCCAAGGGGCGAGATCCAGAAACTTGAACAGGAACTTTGGGAATTGACTATGGTAGGCTCAGACATCACAAACTATACGAATAGGTTCAGTGATTTGACAATACTTTGCCCAGGGATGATGGCCCTTGAAAGCAAGAAGGTGGAAAGGTATATCTGGGGGCTGTCGCCCTAGCTTCGAGGAAGTGTGCTAGCTTCCAAACCCACGACGTTCGACAGTGCCAAACAACTGGCACAGTCCCTCGTCGATCATGGGGTCTGCCAAGGTGTCATGACCATCGTCCCGGAACCAACCAAAGGAAGCAACAACAATAACAGCAATGCCAACAACAACAACAAGAAGTTTTGGAACAAAAGGAAAGGTCAAACTTCGCAAGTACCTTCAAAGAAACAAATAGTGGCGGTCCATGCTGCTACTGCCCCCACTGTTGTCCCTGATACCCCTACGCCGGTAAAACAATATGTTGGGAACCTACCAGAGTGCAACAAATGCAATTACCATCACAACGGGAATTGCCGGGAGATGCACTGTAAAAACTGCGATAGGAAAGGGCACACTGCCCGTTTCTGTAGGTCACCGGCGCGACCAATCACCCAAGTTCCTGGTGCTGGAGTGAGCCAGGCATGTTATGTGTGAGGGGAAACAGGGCACTACAAGAGGGATTGCCCTAAGGAAAAGAATGCTGGCGGTGTAGGAAGAGTGCTGGCAATAGGGCAGAACGAGGCAATAGCCGATCCCACAGTGGTTACGGGTACGTTTCTCCTCAACAACATTTATGCATGCATACTCTTTGACTGTGGTGCGGAGAGAAGTTTCGCGAGTCATAAATTCAAACACTTACTTAATCAAAAACCCCAAGCACTAAATAAAATATTAACAGTAGAAATGGCAAACGGTAAAACGGAAAGCGCAAACGATATGTACATAGGTTGTACGTTAAATTTAAATGAACACTCGTTCCAAATCGATCTTATGCCGATTACTATAAGGAGTTTTGATGTCATCATCGGTATGGACTGGTTAAGCCTTCACCATGCCAATATACTTTGTCACGAAAGGGCCGTTCGCCTCAATCTGCCAAGCGGCAAAACTCTTATCATTTATGGGGACAAACCCAGTACCAATTTACAAATCATCTTTTGCGTCAAAGCCCGAAAATACCTTCGCAAGGAATATCATGCCTTTCTAGCCCACGTGGTAGACAAGAAACGAGAAGTGAAAGACATTAAAGACATTCCGGAAGTCTGCAATTTCCCCGACATTTTCCCTGAAGATCTTTCAGGAGTCCCACCAGAACGTCAAGTCGAGTTCAGGATCGACTTGATTCCCGGAGCTACCCCAGTAGCAAAATCGTCGTACCGTCTAGCACCGGTTGAAATGCAGGAGTTATCCAGCCAGCTGAACGAACTTCTAAGCAAGGGATTCATCAGACCGAGCTTCTCACCTTGGGGTGCGCCAGTCCTGTTCGTAAAGAAGAAGGACGGATCTTTTCGCATGTGCATCGATTACCAAGAGCTGAACAAACTCACGATCAAGAACCGATATCCCTTACCGCGCATAGACCATCTATTCGACCAACTACAGGGAGCGAGCTACTTCTCAAAGATCGATTTAAGATCTAGGTACCACCAGCTGCGAGTCCTGGAAGGAGATATTCCCAAAACGGCATTCCAGACTCGCTATGGTCACTACGAGTTTGTAGTGATGCCCTTTGGATTGACAAATGCACCGACAGTGTTCATGGACTTGATGAACCGAGTATGTCGTCCTTTCCTGGACAAATTTGTGATCGTATTCATAGATGATATAATCATCTATTCAAGGAGCAAGGAGGAACATAGCCAACACCTCCGACAGGTCTTGGAAACATTAAGGACAGAGAAGCTTTACGCAAAATTCTCAAAGTGCGAATTTTGGATTCGGAAAGTAGATTTCCTAGGTCACGTGGTCAGCAAGGAGGGGATACACGTGGACCCTTCCAAAATCAAGGCAATCGAGAACTGGACAACTCCAAGGACTCCAAAGGAAATCCGACAATTCTTGGGCCTTGCTGGGTATTACCGAAGGTTCATACAAAACTTTTCGAAGGGTGTAACCTTCAGCTGGGGAGGAAAACAAGACGTTGCATTCCAAACCCTAAAGCGATCTCTATGCAGCGCACCTATATTATCTTTGCCAGAAGGAACAGAAGACTTCGTGGTCTATTGTGATGCGTCAAACCAGGGGCTTGGATGTGTCCTGGTGCAACGAGGGAAGGTCGTCGCATACGCCTCGAGACAAATCAAGACGCACGAGGTCAATTATACCACGCACGATCTCGAACTAGGAGCAGTCGTCTTCGCTCTAAAAATCTGGAGGCACTATCTCTACGGCACGAAATGTACAATCTTTACCGACCATAAAAGCCTTCAACACATCCTCAGTCAAAAGGAACTCAACATGAGACAAAGACGGTGGTAGAACTACTAAACGATTACGAATGCGAAATTCGTTTTCATCCCGGGAAAGCTAATGTAGTAGCCGATGCACTCAGCCGAAAGGAATACTCGGGCCGCCGAGTGAAATCCTTAACAATGACCATCCACTCACACCTGTCCGCACAAATCAAAGAAGCACAGGAAGAAGCCTTGAGGCCAGAGAACGTGGTAGGTGAAGCATTGAGAGGAATGGACAAAAACTTTGAAGTCAGGCATGACGGAGTTCGTTGTCTCATGAACCGGATCTGGACACCAAAATTTGGTGGATTCAGGGATGTTATAATGAATGAAGTTCATAAAACTCGCTACTACGTACATCCCGGCTCAAACAAGATGTACTTAGACCTCAAGAGGTTGTATTGGTGGCCGAACATGAAAGTCGAAATAGCTACCTATCTAGGCAAATGTTTGACTTGCGCCGAGGTCAAGGTGGAATACCAAAAGCCCTCGGGATTGTTGCAACAACCGGAAATACCCGAGTGGAAGTGGGAGCGGATAACCATGGACTTCATAACCAAGTTACCCAAGACGGCAAGCGGACTCGACACCATCTGGGTGATCGTCGACAGGTTAACCAAATCCGCGCACTTCCTACCAATCAAAGAAACGGATAAACTGGAAAAGCTAACCAGAACATACATCAGAGAGATTGTACGACTGCATGGTGTACCAATATCCATTATGTCGAACCGAGATAGTAGATTCACCTCGAGGTTCTGGCAGTCGCTACAAAAATCTCTAGGAACAAGGTTAGACATGAGTACCGCTTATCACCCACAGACCGACGGCCAGAGTGAGAGAACCATACAAACCTTAGAAGATATGCTAAGAGCTTGTGTGATCGATTTTGGTAAGGCGTGGGACACCTATTTACCATTGGTCGAGTTTTCGTACAACAATAGCTATCACACTAGCATCAAGGTTGCCCCATTCGAAGCCCTCTACGGCCGTAAGTGCAGATCACCTCTGTGCTGGGCTGAAGTGGGTGACACACAACTAGCAAGAGGACAAGCAACCGACAGCACTGTCACTGGACCATAAATCATAAGGGAAACTACAGATAAGATTGTTCAAATCCGGGAGCGACTGAAGGCTTCAAGAGACAGACAAAAGAGTTATGCGGATAAAAGACGGAAACCCTTGGAATTCCAGGTTGGGGACCGGATACTACTAAAAGTCTCACCTTGGAAGGGATTAATACGTTTTGGAAAGCGTGGGAAACTAAACCCAAGGTATATCGGACCATTCGAGATCCTTGCCAGGATCGGCCCGGTGGTATACAAACTTCGATTACCGCAGGAACTCAATAACGTACACCCTACCTTTCACGTGTCGAACCTAAAGAAGTGCTTGTCCGATGAGACCCTCGTTATCCCTCTAGACAAAATTGAAATCAACGAGAATCTCAAATTCATAGAAGAGCCAGTAGAGATCATGGATCCGGAAATTAAAAGAACTAAACAAAGTCGCATACTCATTGTGAAGGTCCGTTAGAATGCTAAGCGAGGACCTGAATACACCTGGGAGCGCGAGGATCAGATGAAACAAAAGTACCCACATCTTTTTCCTAGTCCATAAACTCTGTCTTAGATTAAATTTCGAGACGAAATTCCCTCTAACGGGGGGATTATGTGACAACCCGATATTTCAAGTCAATGTAATGTTCAAAAAGCCAAATAATATTAAACTATTTTTGATGCAATAAAATGGCGTCAAAAATGAAGTGTTCCAAAGTCTCATTTGGGTTGCATAAAATGCTAGATATACTGTCAAGGTTTCCAATCGAAAATCCGCGACACAACCAGTAAAACATTTGCGACACAACCGCGACACAACCAGTGTTCCAAAGTCTCATTTGGGTTGCATAAAATGCTAGATATACTGTCAAGGTTTCCAATCGAAATTCCCTCTATAACGAAGAAGTTATGACCAATCGAAAATCCGCGACACAACCAGTAAAACACCGTTAAGCGTACAAAGTGAAACTTCAATAAAATGCTTTTTAGTCTTAGGTATCTAAACGAAAGTCGTAGATTATGTTAAACCATGAGCATACATAAAAAGAACGCCCAAATCTGACTTCGTATGAGGAAGTTATGATTTTTCTAAAGTTTCAGAACAACAGTAGACAGCTAAAAACGCGAAATAAAGATCGAGTGATTTTTAGCCGACGCAACCTAAACGAGAATTGAAGGTCTCGACAATAGTAGTACAACGGTAAAAAGACAGACGAAAACGGGCATCAGATGAAGACGTTACGGATTTTTAACGGAATTATCCTGTCCTGGCCTATTTAAAATATGATATTAAAAATTAAATTCAAAATTAGCCGACGGATTCTAAATGAAAGTTGTAGAGTATATTCTCACCTACGCATGGATATAAAGAACGTCGAAATCGGAGCTCGTATGCGAGAGATATGAATTTCGGAAGTTCGAGGCACGCACACCAACCTTATCCGAAACTCACGACGTGAGCAAGAGACTCACGACGTGAGTCTATGACTGATGTGTGCCAAAACTACACCACCGGGCGTCGCGTCTACAGACCAGACTCACGACGTGAACTATCCCATGTTCACGACGTGAATCCCGAGAACTCACCCTATAAATAGCATGCGAGACTTCTGACCTTCCTTGTAACATCCCGAAAATATCAACTAAAAATTTCATTTTTAAATTAGGTTAATACATAAAAAACATCGTTATAAAACATTCATAATATTAATTTATGTCTGAAAACCGGTAACATCATAGTAAAATATTCAGAGTACATCCCAGAAATCCATAGTGCGGAAACAAGAGTGTATGTGATATGCCGCTACCGCGCCAGCTCCTTTTCCCTAGTTGAAGAGATACCTGAAAACAAAACTATAAAACGTAAGCACGAAGCTTAGTGAGTTCCCCCATAATGCCACATACCATGCAATCATATAATGAACAGCTAAGAGATACGGGCCTCGCCCACACCCATAGAGATACGGGCCTCGCCCACACCCTACTAGCTAGGAGATACGGGCCTCGCCCACACTCTACTTTCTGTGAGATACGGGCCTCGCCCACACTCTGCCACTAAACCATAACATACAAGTATCACACAGACAACAAGTATAAGCAATTCTATCATACTGGCATATATCACAATTAAACTCGGCTATGAGATACGGGCTCCGCCCACACTCCGATACTAACAAATCGTCTATACGGGCTGGCCTTGGTGCCTTAGACCCGTCCCTACAGGAAGGAAACTCACCTCGAGAGTAGCTGCCGAAAACCTGCTCCGACTACGCCTGGCTGCCGCACCGGTAATCCCTCCGGCTATAAATCCGTAAACATGGATTAGGTACTCATAAATACCCCTAAGGTCAAATGACCGGTCAAAGTCAACTCCTTGGTCAAAGTCAACCTTCTGATTGACTGGACTCGCCGAGTCCATATGACGACTCGCCGAGTCCTTCTATGTCTAGCCCGACTCTGACTCATCGGGTCCCTGTTGCCACTCACTGAGTCAGCCTGACTCGCTAGACGGGGACAACTAACAAACCCGCGACTGGACTCGCCGAGTCCAAGGGGGTGACTCGCCGAGTCCGACGAACAGATCTCGCAAATCGCTCCAATCTTCCATCAGAACATCAACCTTGGAGATTTGGAGATTCTGGGACTATAGCTACACGTTAAATTGCTAATTCCATGTGCGACTACGGAGGGTTGGACCTCCTACACTTAAACCCTTCTTATCCTAGTGACTGATCATATGAATCGCCGAGTTGGAAGAACAACTCGTCGAGTTCAAGGCTATATTCAAGGGACTCGCCGAGTTTGAAGAACGACTCGCCGAGTACTAGGCAATCTCCATAGGACTCGCCGAGTTGTTTATCCAACTCGCCGAGCCTAAGGCCATCTTCATGGAACTCGCCGAGTGCACTTTGGCACTCGCCGAGTACCCTTCGACTCTTCACCCAATCTGGCCAAAACTGAGACATGCAATGGTTCCAACCCATAAATCTAAGCTCCTAGGGTATAAACACACGGAGTTTGGGAGGTTTAAGGTCTTGAAATCCACATATAAGGGACAAAAAGGGAATCTATTATACTAAAGATTAAGAAGGAGCTTTCTTACCTGGTTAGGAGCTTCTCCCAGGGTAGATTTCGGATCTACCACACTTCCTTGCACCCTCCAACTTCCTCCTTCTTCTCTTAAGCTTCAAGCTTCCTTCACCCAGCCAAAATCACTCACAAGGATCAAAATGGGCTAGGGTTTCGCTCTACAGTTCTTTTGGAAGAGAATGGGATGAAATGGGTGTTTTAGAATGGGTAACATGGGGTGAAATGTCTGAAAATAGAGCTTCATCCAGACAGGTGGACTCGCCGAGTCCATGCATCGACTCGCCGAGTTCACCGCTCAAATCGCGTGTCCACCCTGCTGCTACTCAGCGAGTCGGGACGTAGACTCGCCGAGTTCGTGGCAAAATTAAAATAGAAACTTAAATAAAATCATACCATGAACCCGGTGTTACATTCCTTGCCCAATTCACTCTTCTCTTTCACTTTTACTCCCCGTTTAGCATCCTGAGACGATCCCGACTTCCCGGTTTCATACCTCAGTCCCGACGAAGGTCCGAAGCTCCGAAATTCCCGAGAATTACACCACTTTCCGGTCGAGGTGCCGCCCGAGAAAAACTCGTTTCCTTCAAATCACCACACTTTCCAAGTGAGTTCATACCCCTTACTTTCACGTCTTTTTCATGTTTTAGGGGGGAAATACAAGTGAAACACGAGATAAACTCACATCTAAAATACGCATCGTTAGATATGTTTTCAAATACTTCATCTTCATTTTGTTTATAAATGATAAACAATATTTCTACGAATGTTACTCCTTACATGCAAAGTTGGTATTACACCGAGCTCTTATCCTCAAATGAAACACACTTTCGAAAAACTATAATGGGTATAGTTTACGAGTTATTCATAACATCTTTACATAAACACTGAAAAAGGAACTATTTTCATAAAGACTTTTCATTCCGTAAATCTTTTGATACTATGTTTTGTGAGACACTCATCTTCAACGTACTTTCGAGTATGCATTTCAAGTCCTGTATTATAAACCATAATCTCTTGGAGGGAGAGCGTGATACTTGTGTATAGATCTATATGGGATTGACAATCCCGCACCTAAACTTTTAGCTACAGTTAGACCGGCAGGTCTAGGGTGTCAAACGTCATAACACTACAACGCCTAAAGAACGTTGTTACTGGCAGTCTGGGTCAATAGCATGGTTATAAAACTCACACGGAAGTATTAAAATAAGTTCGATTTATGAGACTCTTGAATGCATTCAGTAAATACATTATTTGAGTATAAATACACTTTCACCATTTTGAGCACGAAAGATACTATTGCACTCCAGCCTTTGGAACTTTTTCAAACTATATGTAGAAAATATTGGATTTTCTGGAAAACACGTTCAGTTATTTTTAGTAAAGGACATACAAATTTCAGTACAAAAACGCTTATGAACTCACCAACTTAATTGTTGACACTTTTTCAAAACTACTTGTATTTCTCAGGGAATCAGTAATACAGGTAACCATCAGCTTTTGGAGAAGGAACGCTAAGGCGTCTATAATCAAAACATTTTAAATCATCATATTTGTAATATTCTTTTGAAACTTGTATTACATGCAACAATGTAAGTTTTTATTATATTTATGATGGTTGTGTTTACTTTCTTTACAATATTCAACTGTTATGATACTACGTGAAGTCACCCACCCCCCCGAATGTTTCCGCCATTCTGGTTTGGGGGTGTGACAGTATTTATGTTCAGATCTACTTTATCTCTCTAGAAATCATCTCAGATCTGTTTTCTCTCTCTAGAAACCATCTCAGATCTGTTTTCTCTCTCTAGAATTCTTATCAGATCTACTTTCTCTCTCTTCAAGTTATGTCACTTGTTGAAGATCTAATGGATGAAACGAATTAATTGTTTGACTCCATTTTAGAACTTGGATTAAAGGTTACTAAACCAATCTATGGTGTTAACAAAGTGACTACGTTTCAAATTAGTTGTCAATATATGTTGAAGGATGTTACTGAGTTGTATAATCTTATTGTTGATAAGAAAATATATGAATACTCATGTGTTAATAACGGTGAGTTAAAAAAGAATAAGAGAATAGTAGAACAATTTCGTATTATTCATAGTCATCTAGATCGAGAAAATAAACAACAGATTTTAGAGATGATAAGAGCTGAAAAGAAAAAGGAAGATGCTCTTGATGTTCTTGGTGTTCTTGGTGAAGTTCATAATGTTGTTCATGTTTCTGAAGAAAAGATTACTCCAGATGTTCTTGTTGAGGGGGAGTCAAGTGCTTCACGTTTTTAAGAAGTTCTACAATTCGAATCTAGATATTCTAAAAACGAATCTCGTTGCAAAAATTTAGAAGTAGTGAATGTGAAGAAGTTTTGTTCAATTGGAACTCAAACAGATGAGTTTTTATGTTCTGATGATGTTTTTGAAGGATTGGTACCTTATAGAAAGCCAATAATTCAAGATGTTCAGATTTACCAAACTCCCAAGGATTGTGTTCAAAAGTTTTCAAATGTTCAGATTCAGAAAGATGAAGAAGTTGTTCATATCTGAAATTCGTTTCTAAAGCCTAGAAATCAGAAAAGAAAGAAAAAGATGAAGAGGAAGAAGAAGAAGAAGAAGAACAAGAAGAAGAAGAACAAGAGTAAAATGAAGAAGGTTTGGATGCCCAATGTATAAGTACCTAATGCATGTGAAAAGTTTCAGAAAGCTGAAGTCTAGAATGTTCAAAGAAAATTCAATTTTTCTTCAGATGAATATGTTAGAAGTTGGAGAAAAGAGAAAAGAGAATTTGGTTGGTTTAATGAAATTTATGGAAATTTTTGTTTTCCAACTAAAAAGCAGGTATTATTTTCAAAAGATGATCGTTTCTCTTCAAATAAATGGGTGTGCAAGAAACCAACTTCAATGTTGAATTTTAAATGGGTACCAAAGGTGTCATAAAAAGTTGTCTTTTATAAAAAAAAGGGACAAAATCTGGTGAAATCTGGTGAAGATTCAGTAAAAGATATGAAATTATGTTGAAAAATCAATTTTTATTGATTTTTAATGGTTGGTAATGACAAAAATGTGAAAAGTTGAAAAAGTGGGTGAAAAAGGACATTTTCTGCAAAAAGAAGGCTGCCATCTGACACTTTTCAGCAAAAGGGATGCAAGCCGTCAGTTCACTGTAACAGGAGGGTCAAATTTGGTTTTATGGAAAAATAGGGGTTAGATTCGGAGTTATTGACAAAAAGAGGTTGTTTTCGGAATTTGGGCGAAATCTGCCATTTCCTTCAATCTTTAAGGGTTACTTTCGGAGTTAACATACAATTGATGGTGTCGGAACCGGTGTGTATCAGGGTCACCTGTAAACGAAGGTTCGGAGCTTCAAAGCTGAAATTGGGGTTCTAATCTCAAAATTGAATTCAGAACGAAAGCGATTGGAATTAATTTTTCTCACCGCCAAGCGTTCAGAATTCACTGTTCATCTTCGAGCGTTCGCAACCGTTCGTAGTTCTGTCGTTCGCAGTTCTAGGCTCGGAGTGATTCGCTACTACAAGACTTTCGGAGTTTATGAATTCGGAGGTTGAAATCGTTCGGAGTTCTGAAACTCGAAATCGCATTATGGTTTTGATGGTCCACTGTGTTCATACACCGAATTCTCGGAATCTCTCTCGGAATCGGAATTTACAGTTAATCCGAACGAAACTGTAATTGATTCGAAATTGAAATTATTCTAAGATCGAGATTGACGTTCGGAGTTTACTGGAGTCGGAAGTAAAAAAAAATGGAATTGGAAGTTGCATTCTTTCGTTGTTAACTGGTCTCGATAATCTGATTCGATGCTGTTATTGGTATCACGAATCGGAGTTATAAATTGAATCGTAGAGGTATGCAGTCGATCGGAGGCATTTGATTTCTTCAAATCTGATTTTGACTTTTGAAAGTCAAATAATGTGTTCGCATGTGATTAAATGAAGAAGACGCTTCAATTTACATCTTCAGTCCCCAAATGTTTGCAAACTTTATAGTTTTAACCCCCTTGGAAGATGTTATTTGTTTCAGCGTTACAATGAAGAAGATGGGTTATATTTTCAACTTCTGTTCCCTGACTTTCAGAACTTCACAGATTTAACCCCATATCCAAAATTCTTTTAAAATTTTATGGGTTTTTCCATTTTTACCTCTTCTTACAAAAATATTTTCACTTATTATCCTTTTCTTTGGTCTTATTCTTTTCAAACCCTTCTAAATAATTGCTTCTTATTCTATTCTTTTTGTCTAATATTTAAAAATCGAAAAATACAAAAAGAATTTTTTTTATTTTTTCGGTTTTAATTTTTGAGAATTGGGTATATTCTAAAAGGATTTAGTTCATCTAAGGGGGAGTTCGCATTTAGAAGATGATATTTGTTTCTCTCGCTTTGATGACCCTGTGTGTTGACGAGTCTCACAATTTAGGGGAGAAATGCCAAGAAAATCGAAAATCATGATCTTCATCAGTTTCAACATCCAGGGGGAGATTGTTGAGTATTTGAGATATTGGAACTGATTTGGCATGTTTGGTTATTTAGGGAAGCCTTTTTAGAGTTAATTGCTTTATGATTCCCTACGGTGCCTTTACAATAGAAGTTCTTCATCGAGCTCTTCTAAGGCATTGGTTTCATATTTTTGGTTTCATATTTTATGTTCCCTATAAATAATCATTAGGTTAGATTTTGAAAAAAAGCTTTTTCCTGATTAGGGTTTTATTTGTACGTTCAGATCCATATCAATATACACAAAACCTTTATCAAATTACTTGCATATTATGGTAAGCTTTTTCCTGATTAGGGTTTTCTTTGTACGTTCAGATCCATATCAATATACGCAAAACCTTTATCAGAGTACTTGCATATTATGGTGATTGATTCTTGATTGTTATTGATTTTTCGCATTCATCATCTCGGGTTTATTCCCAACACTATTATATTTGTTATGTGAAGTATTTTTGTTTCTATAATAAGTCATTTGTTTATCATATTCAAGTCAATAATTTTATTTCAACCCTAATTATATAGATGACTAATTTTTGGATTATAATTATCATATGGATTTCTCGATTTCCCTTTACAAGTAACTAAAATTACCCTTTCCCCATAACCATTCTAATTTTGTTCTGACTATCATATATATCCTCTTTCAATTTGACACGAAACCCATAGTGAAATCAACGATTTAATGTTGATAGGCCTCAAGAATGTATCTCATTTGTTTTCATCTTCTATATCTGTTATTTCATATTGACTCATGATTTGATGCTTTTTTCTCATTATCTATTGGAAATTCATATTATCATCTACTACAACATTCTAAGTTCATTAGCATATCTATAACTTTATTGTGATATGTTTGGTATTTGAACCTCACCTTTAACATGAATTAAAAAGTTGTTTATTGGTTGTTATAAGTATGTCTTTAAGTTTGTTTAGTAGGAAAGATAAATGGGTTTGTACTTATCATAAACTTCCATTTTGATTTTTTCAATGTTTATATTGATAAAGAAGGATATGATCTAATGTTGATGATGTTTTGATGCAGGTTTGATTTTGAGTTTGATTGTTTGGGTTATATTCTTCAGATCATGTTTTAAGATATGTTGATGGCTATAACCTACCACATTGAAACAAGATGTTGTGGGACTAAAAGAAGCAATTAAAGTTGCACATGATAATTATGTGTTAATATTCAATGAAGTTCAAAAAGCCTAGAAAGTTTATTTTTCACTACAGTCAAGTTTGAATGTTTATGACTTTTAAAAACTGTATTTTCATTTTTAATTATCTATAAAGTTTCTCATTTTGCTAATATTTTCCTTTACTGATTTGATACATGCATATAATATTATTCTTGCTGAAAAGCATAAAACAAAGAAGGATGAGAATATTGATATGAAAATTCAACCTACAAATGTTTCCATGAAACATGAAGAAGAACTTCAGAAACATGATTCCCTAACTGAGGTAACCTAAACACATTTAGTAATAAAATTAAAACTAAAAAATCCAATGGGTTGATGCTTTTTTAGAGTTGCATGAAGAAAATGAGAAGCTATGTGTGCGATTGACATAGTAGGTAACTTCACTGGGAAGTCAGGTGGCATTAGGCACACCACCCAAAATTTAAAAACCAGGTCGATGACATTGGAAGGTGAAATATTTATAGTTTCAAGATTTTTCTTTTCATTAACTAATTTTGAACACAATTTTCATTTAATGTAACTTACGAGAATAACATTAATAATATGAAATCATACAACAAATATTGTCCTTTCTCTCCTAAACAACCTAATGGCACACTAGCATTGGTGACAACTCGTCAAGATAAGATAAAGTCAACCCCACTAGGGGAGTATCTCACATATGCTTTGAATGAGTTTGACCTAGAACAATATGATACCCTTCATGCTATTTCTAATGGAGCAAACAAGCTACTAATGCTGGTATAATTCTCTTGTTTTTGGATTTTGAAATAATTTCTTGAATAAATTACATTTTTGGTCCATGCATATGGGTAAATTTGGTCCAAAAAACTTTTCTCTTGTAAAATTTTTCCATATTTGAGGTTCTTCTAACATTTTTGGTCACTTTTTAATTTAGAATGACTAATTTTAGTCCTTGAGTATAGATTATTTTTATAATTTTAGTCCCAGTATGTCTTTTAATACCCTTTATGTAGAACTTACTGGATAACTTATTGTACTTTCCATGAACTTATTTTATTTTCCATGAAATTTTACTGTTAAGTTATTGTATGTTTTTTATGCAGGAAGCATTCCAATATCTTCTTAGAAAGTAGGAAGGTGATCGATCCATGTGGGAATATCATTTTGCTATAGCTGTTGTCACTATCACATTCTTGCCTATTCAAATTCCAGATCTTGAAGTAGGTTCCATAAATATAATAAATTGAAAATTTTGTATTCTAACAGATAATGAGTTACCATTTGACATCCTGTATTGCATTGTGTTCAAGTTAATGGATCATAATTATGCTTTTTTTTATTAATATATCAACAACAATATATTATTATCTAACTAGAAGAAGAACCAATGTTCCGCATGGGTCAGAGTGTATTTTTTGGAAAACTTTTCACATTTAGTCGTCTAGTAATAAGATTTTTAGAAAGTATATAGGAAGTAGAATGTTATAATAAACAAAAAATAGAAACTGGAATGCTATTTTTTGGACATTAAAGTTAACCATGAAGTCAAATAGGAGACTTCTACCTTTACTATACCAACTACAAAACCTTCTATAATGCAACATCAACATCTTATGGAGCTATCAACATGAAGGGTGTTGTCCTGCTGTCTTGGTAGATGAAATTACAAAAGATGATTCATCCCTTCACATGGTGGTTTATCTATAAACAATGTTAAAGTTATTGTTTCAACTGAGAAATCAACATAATCTTGATAGAAGGGTAAAATGGTCATTTGCTGACAGCATAAATCCACTTCCCAAAATACCATTTACCAATGAGGTTATTGAAATGAAGGAGATTGTGATCACATGTAGTTCTGATTAGATCAATTTTAGGAATGTGCTTTGGTTTATTTGTGTGTTACAACATCCTACTTCTATTTCTTTATGTTATATCAATCTACTTTCAATTTCTTCTCTTATTAGGACATTATACTCTAAAAATATAGCAAATTAGGCAGTGAAATTTGCTTTTAATTTGGATGCCATTGTTATAATTTGGTAAAATTTTGAAAATATAATGATGCTATAATGGACATATCAATGAAAATATGTTGCTATTTCTTTCATTAAACCTAAAACAAACAAACGACATAAATTCAGTTATATCATAGAAAAAAAATTGCAAGACGATACCTCCTTAGAAGTATAAGGTAGAAGGATACATCTTTCACGTGTTTGTTGAATGATTCATCAAGTGCAAATGAGAGGTTTACTCGGCTTGAAGAAGAGGTTCAATGCTATTACATAATCTTTTCATTTTTTTCGTTTAATTTACTTGTATTGAGCTTTCACAGTGTGACAAACCTTGAATCGAATATATCATGGCCTGCCCTTTCATCTTCTTGTCGAGCCTTTTCATTACACATCCTACCTTTCATAAAATTTTATAAATTCAATGTTTAGATAGGCAAACTCTTGATTTTTACACAAAAGTTTCCTTACATCCATTTTAGTTAATCTCCAAGTTAGTTTTTTGAGATCTGGAATCATAAAGGTTGTAGAAACTTTCTATAATTTCGTTTAAACTAAGTTACATGGATTTCTATTACATTATCTGAGAGATATGTTGCATATTCTTGTTTTCAACTTGCATATGTAGTTGCAGTTGCAACCTTCACAATAGAGTGTTTATGTTAAGTAAAACCAAAATAATCAAAAACATACAAGGTGATGCACAAAAAAAATTCCATAAATAGATAGACTGACAGACAAATCAAGTCATGGAAGTGTACCATATACGAAGTATCATATCTGCCAAATTTATTATCTTAACGTCAATTTATTATCGATTTTTTATATTATCTGAGATTATTATAGTGTAAAATTGGTTTTCTCTTAATGCGTTTAGTAGATTTGTTTATTTTTATTAAAATATTACCAAATTATTAATTATGTAATATGAAGAATAATGTTGCATGCATTCATTACTTCTTGATTAACACAAAAATAATATAAACTTTTATTTTAATAAATAGCTTACCAAAAAAGTCTATATTACCAACTGAATAAGGTTTACGTGTATAAAATAGTTTATAACGACGACAAAATAAAGTTGGAGTTGGTAGGAGAAAATGGTGGATTTGTGGAAGTTACCTGCAACCTTAATACAAAGGAAATATCATTTTGTTTAAGGTGTTCCTCACATGTTATAAATGACATAGTTTTAGATAAATATGTTTGATTTCAGCAAAAGTGAAAAGCCTTTTTAACACATATACCTCTCCAAGATGTATTTCATTCAGTTCAGTCATTGATGGTGTCCTCTCGATAGTGTGAACCTGAAATTAAATGCAGCAAACAACATTAAATCACATAAATTGACTGGGATATAACAAAAAAATGGTTTGATTATAAAATTATTCAGCCTAACCTACAAGAAAGCAGAATGAAGGGAGATCTTTACAACAATTCACTTTCAAACCATTTAAATATTATCCAATTATAATGAACATTTTACCATTTTTTGCTCCTGTATGGTTTCAAACATACGAACAACAGGCTATATGAAGAAAAGAGGCAAACCATATAATCATAGTTCCAAATAACGTACTTGTATTTATTGCATTATTATAGTAGATCAACATTTGTTCACCTTGCTCACAGCACAACAAGATATCCATCTATTGAAACATCCAAATAGACAAAAGGGTTCTTCTTGCTCATTTTCTTTGTATTTGGGACTAGTGTGACAACCCGAAAATTTTTGCCTTGTAAAGTCAGTACAATCAACCTTAAGTCAGACTCGCTCCTGCTATCTTTTAGCACTGTTTAGAGGCTGTTTGAGTGTTCTAAGCCTAGTACATTCAAGGAATGAGTGTTAGGAAGTACTTGCTAGAGTCACTGTACAACATTCAAGCCTTAAACACCACCAAAAGGAGTTCACGGCCATAACACATGAGTTTACGGCTGTAAACTCATGGTTGGCCGTAAACTCCCCCCTTAAGTCTCATTTCCTTCACTTTTCTTTCATTCTTACACTTTCAACTCAAGAAACTTCCATTCTCTCTCAAGTATCATCGAGCCTTTCACCTTGATCTTCAAATATGTAAGTGAATTCTTCCTTTGTTTAGTTGATTCACTCATTAATATAGTATCACTCCATGATTTCATCCATGAAATCATCCCTTTTTGGTTAGATCACCAAGAACACCAAGAACACACACTTGTTCTTGGTGGCCGAAAACTCCTCAAAATCCCTCAAAACTGTGAGTATTCCATCTATCATCTATTTAGACATGTTAAACACTAGATCATAGTCTTGAAACAACCACCTTAGCATAAACATCAAGAGTTTACGGCCATGGAATCTCCCTTGGCCATAAACCCTTGTTTTGGTCATGTCTTGAACCTTAAACACTTCTAGACACTTGCTATCCGTTAGAACACTTGAACCTTTGAAACCCCTATGATTTAAGACCCAAAATGACACCATTTGGAGTGTTTACGGCCGTACACTCTTGGTGTGGCCGTAAACACCTCAAAACCCTCCAAAAGGTTAGTTTTGCTCATCCTCTTGTTGAGCCATAGTCCCACAAGCTTCCCTATCATTCAATCACCCTTTTGTGCACATTTTACCATGAGTTTACGGCCGTAAACTCCATGGCCGTAAAACCATGGTCGTAAGCACCAGTTGGTGGCCATAAACATCCCTTTGATGAATCACATGTGATTCTAACACTTAGTCCAAGTCCTAAGGGTGTTTCCTAGCATGTTAGTTGCTTTAAACACTATATTCATGCCAATATATGCCATTATATGTCATTAGGACTCGTTTGTGTCTCGGGAATTCATTCGTGGAACTTCTCATCCTTACGCGCTTATTCGTTTAAATCACCCACATAAGGTGAGTTCATACCCCTATAATCTATCTTTAAAACTGTTTTAAATGATTTTAAGGGGGGGGGGGGGAATACAAGTTGAACACAATGATAATTGTATAAACGTTTATTTTAAACATCTTTCAAAGGATTGCTTATGTTTTTATAAGTGATCAAAACATTTCAAAAACTCTTTTTAAGTTATGTTACTTTATAGTTTATAAAACTCCGTTTTTAAAGTACAACCATAACTTAGTGGATAAATGAGTCTTTTCAATAACAGTTCAAGTAAACATACTAGTAAACTATAATAGGTATAGTTTAGGGGTTCAGTTCATACTAGATACTAGAACATACTATAAAAAGAAACAGGGAGGAAGATACAATACAAGATAACAGAAAGAACATACTATGATACTATAACAGAAAGAACATACTAAATGCTATAGCAGAAGAACAATACAGGATCTAATTATACCAATAATCACTAACTCATTGTTCTAAACAAAAGGTGATAGTAAATTGGGTATACATGATCATATAACTTTAAAGTGAATTTACGCGGCCTAGTAATTTGTTTGCGGAAGTCGCGTTTGGTTTCCAGAATCTCTTGCAGGGAGAGCGTATAGTATGGGTACTATTCATCACATTATGACCTTAATAAAACAAACTTGTTTTAAGGTAATTCAGTAGTTCAGGATGTCATTTCAAATGACAACTGTGTACTTACATTTTTCCATTACTTTCATATTGTGACAGTTCCACTTGAAAGTTAATGCAAGCTATTTTCGAGTTAATATAGTTATAAACTAGGGAAAACTTTCATCTTTTCAAACTACAAACAGAACAGTCGAGTGATGCTAACTTTATGATTCCTTAGTGTATACATCAGGGATATATATTAATCGGATCCGACATGTAGTAGGATGTGTGCTTTCCGCTTCATTTCCTGTTCCTTGTTTGGTTGTGGGCTTAGAGCAGATTCACCCAGCCTACTCTTTATTCGATCTTAGCTATTTATATATTCCATATACACCAAGTAATCATAAGGGGTACCAGGTATGGGCCAGGTCATAGGACACTAATTCAATGCATCGTTTTCTAGTACAAAAGATACTTTTCAAATAGAACATTTGGTAGACAAAACTAGAAACTTACCAGTAAACAGTTTAATCCATTTTATTAAACCAATATAACTTAAAGGACCTTAGGTGGTTAATTCTATAATACCTTAGTTTATACATCGGGGTTATATATAATTAATACCCGATAGGTAGTTGGATGTGTGCTTTCCGCCTTACTTCCTGTTCCTTGTTTGGTTGTGGGCTTAGGGCAGATTCACACCACTTACTATCTATTCGATATTAGATTATATATAGCTAGTATAAACTAAGTGATTATAAAAGGAACCATTGTGGTTACCATTTTTACTAAAAGAAATAAGGGTTGTCATAAAGAATGTTTTCATCAAATATAAAGGAACTATTGCAGTTAACTCCGTGAGTACCAAGTGAATACACCAGGGTTATATACAACGATGATCTAACAACCAATGGGATGTGTGACTTCCGCCTCATTTCCTGTTCCTTGTTTGGTTGTGGGCTTAGGGCAGATTCACACAACCGATTGTTTATTTACTCTGGGTTTTATATAACTTGTATCCATTTAGTACTCATAGAAAGGATTGTAGAGTCATTTTTACTTATCTTTCATCAAAGCAGGAAATATAGGATTTTCTGGAGGAACATGCGAACTTTTTTAAAAAGAACTTACAACTTACTTACATCACTAAAATCTTATGAACTCACCAGCTTAAATGTTGATCTACTCTTTCAAAATAACTTGTATTCTCAGGAGACCAGTAGACAGGTACGCGCACCGGGATTCAGAAGCTAGAGCATAATAGCTTCATGTCTTGTTTTGTTATTTACATATGTAGTCTATGTTTTGTGATCCACATACTTTGTAAACACTTTCTTTCTAATGAAATGGTTGTTTATTACTTTGATTACTATGATGCATGTCTTGTGATACTAAACATGACGTCCTCCGCCCTCGTACGTTTCCGCTGTTCCGGTTTTGGGGTGTGACAGATTGGTATCAGAGCATTGTTTGTAGTGAACTAGTATATCAACCGATAAAAAGATATACAACTATAAATACAATGGGGCCGAAGTGCTCTGGGTAATAATATATTTTAAATATATAACAATACCTTATAAAAGTATACATACGTGCTTATACATATATACATACTAGAACAAGTATCACAAGAAGAACAGAACATAAGTATTTAAAGGTTGAACATTGCGGTCAAACCTGGACAGTTATGTAATCATAGCTAGGATCAATATAGTCTGATCAACTATATTCATTTGAGATGTGACCGACATGTTTTTGGGAGTGATGTGGTGTTGCAACAGTCTTAAAACTTACCTAACTCTATTCAAGGGATTACTAGATCAGTACACAAAGTTAGAATACTATGGGAGTATTTTATGATACTATAGCATGATAACAAGTTTAAAACATACCAAGTTCATTACATTAAAATACTATAGGTGTATTTTAGGCACTATAAATAACTTATGTGATACCTTAAAATACCCTTACGGATAGATCTATAATTTCAGAGTCTATACTTTCAAGGTTTTATATAATTGAGATTTTATAGACTTAGAATTTGTGATCTACGCTTTACTACCTGTTCCTTGTTTGGTTGTGGTTTTGGAGTAGGATCACTCATTCGAAGGTCTATTTAATCTTAAATTATATACAACTTGTATACATTGTGTAATTATAGGAGGACTCTGTAAGGATCACCCCATAATGTTTCACTTAAATCTCATAGATTCTTTAGACACTTCCAATCTCGGACGACAAACCCAGATAGAGGTAACTACTTCCTCATAGCAGTCAACAGAAGAGTCAAGGAGGAACAAGAGCAAGTTCATGAGAAGTTTTCAAAGAAGGATCAGCCGAAGTAACCAAAACGTCTTATTCATCACACTAATAAATAATAATCTTGTTTAACTTAATTAGTTCATGGAGACACTGCTCATACTATGTGTTAGGATTGTTTTCTTTTCGTGCAGCTGGTAACAGTTATTCAAGTCACAGAGATTCATTCGAGGATAGCCACTTCTGATTCATAAAGTTTATTTGTATAAACTTCCTTTTATGAATTGTTTCCAGAACCCTGTGAAAGTCCGAACCAATTACATTCAGAACTAGGATAACCTTAGTCTTTCAGCTTTCGGCTTATATCCACTGCTATAGACTTATTTCCATCTCATCTTTGTATTATTTTTTTAGAAAAGATGCCTCCTCGTAGATCAAACAAACGCACTACTCCGATAACTCCAACTCAAACTCCACCACCTCCTCCTCAGTTTAATCCTGCTGCTCTCCAAGCAACGATATCAGCTGCTGTGGCAGCTGCTCTATCTCACATCAGCGAAAGTGGTACCTACGGGACTGGTAGCGGTACCCACTTAACAAACCCAGGAGTTACTCACGGACACCCAAGGGAGTGTTCGTACAAAGACTTCAGGAACTGCAAACCCAAATGCTTTAATGGAAATGGAGGAGTCGTCGCTCTGATGCGATGGTTCGTGAAAACATATTCGGTCTTCGCAATCTGTTCGTGCCCAGAAGGAAGCAAAGTGAAGTTTGTTACCTGCACCTTCTCCGACAGAGCTCTGACATGGTGGAATAGCCATGTTAAGTCTCTGACCCTATCAGTGGCTAACTCAATAGGTTGGGAGAACCTAAAAGATATGATGTCGGAAGAATACTGCCCGAGGGGAGAAGTTCAAAAGCTGGAACAAGAGCTATGGGAGCACACTATGGTCGGCTTGGACATAGTGACCTACACT
The DNA here is from genome assembly GCF_052849685.1 of Lactuca virosa. Classification (NCBI taxonomy): domain Eukaryota; kingdom Viridiplantae; phylum Streptophyta; class Magnoliopsida; order Asterales; family Asteraceae; genus Lactuca; species Lactuca virosa. The sequence continues at coordinate 384,639,070 of NC_136428.1, forward strand.
GACAGGTTTAACGACCTGGTAGCACTGTGTCCAAGGATGGTTAACACGGAAAGTAAGAAGATAGAAAGGTACATCTGGGGTTTATCTACCCCGATTCAAGGAGATGTGTTGTCTTCTAGACCAACTACGTTCGATAGCGCCAAGCGCCTGGCCCAACGACTCATTGACCATGGAGTCCGCCATGGCGTGGTGGTCCCCGTTCCCGATCCATCTAAGAGAGGGGACAATAAATAAAATTTGGGGAAAAAGAGGAAGGAGCGAACCACACAGGAAACCTTGTAGGAGCAACAAAAGGGTTCTATATACGCCGCCACAATGCCTACCGCTCCAGCACCTACCAGTCGATATGCTGGAACTCTCCCGAAGTGTGGAAAGTGAAACTATCACCACACCAGTGTATGACGGGAAATGCAGTGCCTGAACTGCCACAGAAAGGGACACACAGTCCGTTTCTGCAGGGCACCGGCTCAACCGATCTCCCAAGTCCCCGGTGTTGAAGAAAACCAAGCCTGTTATGGCTGTGGTGAGATTGTTCACTATAGAAGGGACTGCCCGATAACAAAGAACTCAGGAGCGGATGGACGAATTCTGATGATCACCGCAGGAGAATCTACCCCGGACTCGCCAGCGAGCAGCAGTACGTTTTCGAAATAAGAATTACTTTAAAAATTAATTTATATTTATATAAGATTAAAACTTGGGGAAAACATTTAAAAGTAATTGTAAATAACTCACTTTTCGGAACAAGTCACAGTATTCAAGAGAACTAAAAGATCCGTTCAGAGAAGCTATGATGGCTTAATATGTACATCAGGGTTGTGCATAGCTAAGATTTTGCAGACTTAGAGTGAGTGATTCCGCCTTAATTCCTGTTCCTTGTTTGGTTGTGGATTTGGAGCAAAGTTACTCAGTCGACTGTCTTATTCATCTTATTTATTCATAACTTGTATATTCCAGGCGATCATAGTGGTACCAAGGAGGATCATAGTATAAAGTATCGACACTAGTTATCAAAACACTTGCATTGTATGTGCTCGCTCATCGCGGTACGATACGTAGAAGTGTTAACATCAAGGGGAAAACAGAAAACACTAGAACATTTACACAGAGTACATTGTCGAACACTCTATGGATACATCATCGTATAACAAACATTTCTTTCAAATTGGCCAAACTTTTGTTCAGTAAAGAGTCCGTTGCTATCATTCGTCATGAGTTGGCGTAGTCCTCACCATACTAAGTTCATATGTTTCCAACGCCTCGACCGTCAAATTCACGAAACCCTTGTCATTTGTAACGACGGCCCAACCCAGACCTCGACATAGTCTACCTCGTATTCAAAACCCCGAAGTACTCATGCGAAGAGTATTTTGCCCTCCGAAACCTTGCCGCCGTATATTCGACAAACCTTTAGAATTACCACTCGTCCAACAGATCAAGTTCAAGCAAAGAGGCTAAGGACGAATACAGCCCACCTATCACTAATAAGTGTATACGCTAGAGTGGTATATAATCATTATTATGTAGATTTAGTATGTGTGTTTCCGCCCTATCTCTTGTTCCTTGTTTGGTTGTGGACCTGGGGCAGATTCGCACATCCGACCATCTTACTAATCGTAATTATATATGACTTGTATACACGAGGCAATGATATATAGACCAGGTATAAATCCTATCATGAGCGTAAGGGCAAAGTCGCCAGATCTACGAGTGAGTTTTCTGCCAATCAAAGGAGCACAATCCCAGCAGTGCTGCTAAGAAAGCTAATTTCGGGACGAAATTCCCTTTAACAGGGGGATGATGAGACAACCCGAAATTTTTTGCCTTGTAAAGTCAGTACAATCAACCTTAAGTCAAACTCGCTCCTGCTATCTTTTAGCACTGTTTAGAGGCTGTTTGAGTGTTCTAAGCCTAGTACATTCAAGGAATGAGTGTTAGGAAGTACCTGCTAGAGTCACTGTACAACATTCAAGCCTTAAATACCACCAAAAGGAGTTCACGGCCATAACACATGATTTTACGGCCGTAAACTCATGGTTGGCCGTAAACTCCCCCCTTAAGTCTCATTTCCTTCACTTTTCTTTCATTCTTACACTTTCAACTCAAGAAACTTCCATTCTCTCTCAAGTATCATCGAGCCTTTCACCTTGATCTTCAAATATGTAAGTGAATTCTTCCTTTGTATAGTTGATTCACTCATTAATCTAGTATCGTTCCATGATTTCATCTATAAAATCATCCCTTTTTGGTTATATCACCAAGAACACCAAGAACACACACTTGTTCTTGGTGGCCAAAAACTCCTCAAAAGCCCTCAAAAGTGTGAGTATTCCATCTATCATCTAGTTAGACATGTTAAACACTAGATCATAGTCTTGAAACAACCACCTTAGCATAAACATCAAGAGTTTAGGGCCATGGAATCTCCCTTGGCCGTAAACCCTTGTTTTGGTCATGTCTTGAACCTTAAACACTTCTAGACACTTGCTATCCATTAGAAAACTTGAACCTTTGAAACCCCTTTGATTTAAGACCCAAAATGACACCATTTGGAGTGTTTACGGCCGTACACTCTTGGTGTGGCCGTAAACACCTCAAAACCCTCCAAAAGGTTAGTTTTGCTCATCCACTTGTTGAGCCATAGTCCCACAAGCTTCCCTATCATTCAATCACCCTTTTGTGCACATTTTACCATGAGTTTACGGCCGTAAACTCCATGGCCGTAAACACCAGTTGGTGGCCATAAACATCCCTTTGTTGAATTTTAAATGGGTACCAAAGGTGTCATAAAAAGTTGTCTTTTATAAAAAAAAAAGGGACAAAATCTGGTGAAATCTGGTGAAGATTCAGTAAAAGATATGAAATTATGTTGAAAAATCAATTTTTATTGATTTTTAATGGTTGGTAATGACAAAAATGTGAAAAGTTGAAAAAGTGGGTGAAAAAGGACATTTTCTGCAAAAAGATGGCTGCCATCTGACACTTTTCAGCAAAAGGGATGCAAGCCGTCAGTTCACTGTAACAGGAGGGTCAAATTTGGTTTTATGGAAAAATAGGGGTTAGATTCGGAGTTATTGACAAAAAGAGGTTGTTTTCGGAATTTGGGCGAAATCTGCCATTTCCTTCAATCTTTAAGGGTTACTTTCGGAGTTAACATACAATTGATGGTGTCGGAACCGGTGTGTATCAGGGTCACCTGTAAACGAAGGTTCGGAGCTTCAAAGCTGAAATTGGGGTTCTAATCTCAAAATTGAATTCAGAACGAAAGCGATTGGAATTAATTTTTCTCACCGCCAAGCGTTCAGAATTCACTGTTCATCTTCGAGCGTTCGCAACCGTTCGTAGTTCTGTCGTTCGCAGTTCTAGGCTCGGAGTGATTCGCTACTACAAGACTTTCGGAGTTTATGAATTCGGAGGTTGAAATCGTTCGGAGTTCTGAAACTCGAAATCGCATTATGGTTTTGATGGTCCACTGTGTTCATACACCGAATTCTCGGAATCTCTCTCGGAATCGGAATTTACAGTTAATCCGAACGAAACTGTAATTGATTCGAAATTGAAATTATTCTAAGATCGAGATTGACGTTCGGAGTTTACTGGAGTCGGAAGTAAAAAAAAATGGAATTGGAAGTTGCATTCTTTCGTTGTTAACTGGTCTCGATAATCTGATTCGATGCTGTTATTGGTATCACGAATCGGAGTTATAAATTGAATCGTAGAGGTATGCAGTCGATCGGAGGCATTTGATTTCTTCAAATTCTGATTTTGACTTTTGAAAGTCAAATAATGTGTTCGCATGTGATTAAATGAAGAAGACGCTTCAATTTACATCTTCAGTCCCCAAATGTTTGCAAACTTTATAGTTTTAACCCCCTTGGAAGATGTTATTTGTTTCAGCGTTACAATGAAGAAGATGGGTTATATTTTCAACTTCTGTTCCCTGACTTTCAGAACTTCACAGATTTAACCCCATATCCAAAATTCTTTTAAAATTTTATGGGTTTTTCCATTTTTACCTCTTCTTACAAAAATATTTTAACTTATTATCCTTTTCTTTGTTCTTATTCTTTTCAAACCCTTCTAAATAATTGCTTCTTATTCTATTCTTTTTGTCTAATATTTAAAAATCGAAAAATACAAAAAGATTTTTTTTTATTTTTTCGGTTTTAATTTTTGAGAATTGGGTATATTCTAAAAGGATTTAGTTCATCTAAGGGGGAGTTCGCATTTAGAAGATGATATTTGTTTCTCTCGCTTTGATGACCCTGTGTGTTGACGAGTCTCACAATTTAGGGGAGAAATGCCAAGAAAATCGAAAATCATGATCTTCATCAGTTTCAACATCCAGGGGGAGATTGTTGAGTATTTGAGATATTGGAACTGATTTGGCATGTTTGGTTATTTAGGGAAGCCTTTTTAGAGTTAATTGCTTTATGATTCCCTACGGTGCCTTTACAATAGAAGTTCTTCATCGAGCTCTTCTAAGGCATTGGTTTCATATTTTTGGTTTCATATTTTATGTTCCCTATAAATAATCATTAGGTTAGATTTTGAAAAAAAGCTTTTTCCTGATTAGGGTTTTATTTGTACGTTCAGATCCATATCAATATACACAAAACCTTTATCAAATTACTTGCATATTATGGTAAGCTTTTTCCTGATTAGGGTTTTCTTTGTACGTTCAGATCCATATCAATATACGCAAAACCTTTATCAGAGTACTTGCATATTATGGTGATTGATTCTTGATTGTTATTGATTTTTCGCATTCATCATCTCGGGTTTATTCCCAACACTATTATATTTGTTATGTGAAGTATTTTTGTTTCTATAATAAGTCATGTGTTTATCATATTCAAGTCAATAATTTTATTTCAACCCTAATTATATAGATGACTAATTTTTGGATTATAATTATCATATGGATTTCTCGATTTCCCTTTACAAGTAACTAAAATTACCCTTTCCCCATAACCATTCTAATTTTGTTCTGACTATCATATATATCCTCTTTCAATTTGACACGAAACCCATAGTGAAATCAACGATTTAATGTTGATAGGCCTCAAGAATGTATCTCATTTGTTTTCATCTTCTATATCTGTTATTTCATATTGACTCATGATTTGATGCTTTTTTCTCATTATCTATTGGAAATTCATATTATCATCTACTACAACATTCTAAGTTCATTAGCATATCTATAACTTTATTGTGATATGTTTGGTATTTGAACCTCACCTTTGACATGAATTAAAAAGTTGTTTATTGGTTGTTATAAGTATGTCTTTAAGTTTGTTTAGTAGGAAAGATAAATGGGTTTGTACTTATCATAAACTTCCATTTTGATTTTTTCAATGTTTATATTGATAAAGAAGGATATGATCTAATGTTGATGATGTTTTGATGCAGGTTTGATTTTGAGTTTGATTGTTTGGGTTATATTCTTCAGATCATGTTTTAAGATATGTTGATGGCTATAACCTACCACATTGAAACAGGATGTTGTGGGACTAAAAGAAGCAATTAAAGTTGCACATGATAATTATGTGTTAATATTCAATGAAGTTCAAAAAGCCTAGAAAGTTTATTTTTCACTACAGTCAAGTTTGAATGTTTATGACTTTTAAAAACTGTATTTTCATTTTTAATTATCTATAAAGTTTCTCATTTTGCTAATATTTTCCTTTACTGATTTGATACATGCATATAATATTATTCTTGCTGAAAAGCATAAAACAAAGAAGGATGAGAATATTGATATGAAAATTCAACCTACAAATGTTTCCATGAAACATGAAGAAGAACTTCAGAAACATGATTCCCTAACTGAGGTAACCTAAACACATTTAGTAATAAAATTAAAACTAAAAAATCCAATGGGTTGATGCTTTTTTAGAGTTGCATGAAGAAAATGAGAAGCTATGTGTGCGATTGACATAGTAGGTAACTTCACTGGGAAGTCAGGTGGCATTAGGCACACCACCCAAAATTTAAAAACCAGGTCGATGACATTGGAAGGTGAAATATTTATAGTTTCAAGATTTTTCTTTTCATTAACTAATTTTGAACACAATTTTCATTTAATGTAACTTACGAGAATAACATTAATAATATGAAATCATACAACAAATATTGTCCTTTCTCTCCTAAACAACCTAATGGCACACTAGCATTGGTGACAACTCGTCAAGATAAGATAAAGTCAACCCCACTAGGGGAGTATCTCACATATGCTTTGAATGAGTTTGACCTAGAACAATATGATACCCTTCATGCTATTTCTAATGGAGCAAACAAGCTACTAATGCTGGTATAATTCTCTTGTTTTTGGATTTTGAAATAATTTCTTGAATAAATTACATTTTTGGTCCATGCATATGGGTAAATTTGGTCCAAAAAACTTTTCTCTTGTAAAATTTTTCCATATTTGAGGTTCTTCTAACATTTTTGGTCACTTTTTAATTTAGAATGACTAATTTTAGTCCTTGAGTATAGATTATTTTTATAATTTTAGTCCCAGTATGTCTTTTAATACCCTTTATGTAGAACTTACTGGATAACTTATTGTACTTTCCATGAACTTATTTTATTTTCCATGAAATTTTACTGTTAAGTTATTGTATGTTTTTTATGCAGGAAGCATTCCAATATCTTCTTAGAAAGTAGGAAGGTGATCGATCCATGTGGGAATATCATTTTGCTATAGCTGTTGTCACTATCACATTCTTGCCTATTCAAATTCCAGATCTTGAAGTAGGTTCCATAAATATAATAAATTGAAAATTTTGTATTCTAACAGATAATGAGTTACCATTTGACATCCTGTATTGCATTGTGTTCAAGTTAATGGATCATAATTATGCTTTTTTTTATTAATATATCAACAACAATATATTATTATCTAACTAGAAGAAGAACCAATGTTCCGCATGGGTCAGAGTGTATTTTTTGGAAAACTTTTCACATTTAGTCGTCTAGTAATAAGATTTTTAGAAAGTATATAGGAAGTAGAATGTTATAATAAACAAAAAATAGAAACTGGAATGCTATTTTTTGGACATTAAAGTTAACCATGAAGTCAAATAGGAGACTTCTACCTTTACTATACCAACTACAAAACCTTCTATAATGCAACATCAACATCTTATGGAGCTATCAACATGAAGGGTGTTGTCCTGCTGTCTTGGTAGATGAAATTACAAAAGATGATTCATCCCTTCACATGGTGGTTTATCTATAAACAATGTTAAAGTTATTGTTTCAACTGAGAAATCAACATAATCTTGATAGAAGGGTAAAATGGTCATTTGCTGACAGCATAAATCCACTTCCCAAAATACCATTTACCAATGAGGTTATTGAAATGAAGGAGATTGTGATCACATGTAGTTCTGATTAGATCAATTTTAGGAATGTGCTTTGGTTTATTTGTGTGTTACAACATCCTACTTCTATTTCTTTATGTTATATCAATCTACTTTCAATTTCTTCTCTTATTAGGACATTATACTCTAAAAATATAGCAAATTAGGCAGTGAAATTTGCTTTTAATTTGGATGCCATTGTTATAATTTGGTAAAATTTTGAAAATATAATGATGCTATAATGGACATATCAATGAAAATATGTTGCTATTTCTTTCATTAAACCTAAAACAAACAAACGACATAAATTCAGTTATATCATAGAAAAAAAATTGCAAGACGATACCTCCTTAGAAGTATAAGGTAGAAGGATACATCTTTCACGTGTTTGTTGAATGATTCATCAAGTGCAAATGAGAGGTTTACTCGGCTTGAAGAAGAGGTTCAATGCTATTACATAATCTTTTCATTTTTTTCGTTTAATTTACTTGTATTGAGCTTTCACAGTGTGACAAACCTTGAATCGAATATATCATGGCCTGCCCTTTCATCTTCTTGTCGAGCCTTTTCATTACACATCCTACCTTTCATAAAATTTTATAAATTCAATGTTTAGATAGGCAAACTCTTGATTTTTACACAAAAGTTTCCTTACATCCATTTTAGTTAATCTCCAAGTTAGTTTTTTGAGATCTGGAATCATAAAGGTTGTAGAAACTTTCTATAATTTCGTTTAAACTAAGTTACATGGATTTCTATTACATTATCTGAGAGATATGTTGCATATTCTTGTTTTCAACTTGCATATGTAGTTGCAGTTGCAACCTTCACAATAGAGTGTTTATGTTAAGTAAAACCAAAATAATCAAAAACATACAAGGTGATGCACAAAAAAAATTCCATAAATAGATAGACTGACAGACAAATCAAGTCATGGAAGTGTACCATATACGAAGTATCATATCTGCCAAATTTATTATCTTAACGTCAATTTATTATCGATTTTTTATATTATCTGAGATTATTATAGTGTAAAATTGGTTTTCTCTTAATGCGTTTAGTAGATTTGTTTATTTTTATTAAAATATTACCAAATTATTAATTATGTAATATGAAGAATAATGTTGCATGCATTCATTACTTCTTGATTAACACAAAAATAATATAAACTTTTATTTTAATAAATAGCTTACCAAAAAAGTCTATATTACCAACTGAATAAGGTTTACGTGTATAAAATAGTTTATAACGACGACAAAATAAAGTTGGAGTTGGTAGGAGAAAATGGTGGATTTGTGGAAGTTACCTGCAACCTTAATACAAAGGAAATATCATTTTGTTTAAGGTGTTCCTCACATGTTATAAATGACATAGTTTTAGATAAATATGTTTGATTTCAGCAAAAGTGAAAAGCCTTTTTAACACATATACCTCTCCAAGATGTATTTCATTCAGTTCAGTCATTGATGGTGTCCTCTCGATAGTGTGAACCTGAAATTAAATGCAGCAAACAACATTAAATCACATAAATTGACTGGGATATAACAAAAAAATGGTTTGATTATAAAATTATTCAGCCTAACCTCCAAGAAAGCAGAATGAAGGGAGATCTTTACAACAATTCACTTTCAAACCATTTAAATATTATCCAATTATAATGAACATTTTACCATTTTTTGCTCCTGTATGGTTTCAAACATACGAACAACAGGCTATATGAAGAAAAGAGGCAAACCATATAATCATAGTTCCAAATAACGTACTTGTATTTATTGCATTATTATAGTAGATCAACATTTGTTCACCTTGCTCACAGCACAACAAGATATCCATCTATTGAAACATCCAAATAGACAAAAGGGTTCTTCTTGCTCATTTTCTTTGTATTTGGGACTAGTGTGACAACCCGAAAATTTTTGCCTTGTAAAGTCAGTACAATCAACCTTAAGTCAGACTCGCTCCTGCTATCTTTTAGCACTGTTTAGAGGCTGTTTGAGTGTTCTAAGCCTAGTACATTCAAGGAATGAGTGTTAGGAAGTACTTGCTAGAGTCACTGTACAACATTCAAGCCTTAAACACCACCAAAAGGAGTTCACGGCCACAACACATGAGTTTACCGCTGTAAACTCATGGTTGGCCGTAAACTCCCCCCTTAAGTCTCATTTCCTTCACTTTTCTTTCATTCTTACACTTTCAACTCAAGAAACTTCCATTCTCTCTCAAGTATCATTGAGCCTTTCACCTTGATCTTCAAATATGTAAGTGAATTCTTCCTTTGTTTAGTTGATTCACTCATTAATATAGTATCACTCCATGATTTCATCCATGAAATCATCCCTTTTTGGTTAGATCACCAAGAACACCAAGAACACACACTTGTTCTTGGTGGCCGAAAACTCCTCAAAATCCCTCAAAACTGTGAGTATTCCATCTATCATCTAGTTAGACATGTTAAACACTAGATCATAGTCTTGAAACAACCACCTTAGCATAAACATCAAGAGTTTACGGCCATGGAATCTCCCTTGGCCATAAACCCTTGTTTTGGTCATGTCTTGAACCTTAAACACTTCTAGACACTTGCTATCCGTTAGAACACTTGAACCTTTGAAACCCCTTTGATTTAAGACCCAAAATGACACCATTTGGAGTGTTTACGGCCGTACACTCTTGGTGTGGCCGTAAACACCTCAAAACCCTCCAAAAGGTTAGTTTTGCTCATCCTCTTGTTGAGCCATAGTCCCACAAGCTTCCCTATCATTCAATCACCCTTTTGTGCACATTTTACCATGAGTTTACGGCCGTAAACTCCATGGCCGTAAAACCATGGTCGTAAGCACCAGTTGGTGGCCATAAACATCCCTTTGATGAATCACATGTGATTCTAACACTTAGTCCAAGTCCTAAGGGTGTTTCCTAGCATGTTAGTTGCTTTAAACACTGTATTCATGCCAATATATGCCATTATATGTCATTAGGACTCGTTTGTGTCTCGGGAATTCATTCGTGGAACTTCTCATCCTTACGCGCTTATTCGTTTAAATCACCCACATAAGGTGAGTTCATACCCCTATAATCTATCTTTAAAACTGTTTTAAATGATTTTAAGGGGGGGGGGGGGGAATACAAGTTGAACACAATGATAATTGTATAAACGTTTATTTTAAACATCTTTCAAAGGATTGCTTATGTTTTTATAAGTGATCAAAACATTTCAAAAACTCTTTTTAAGTTATGTTACTTTATAGTTTATAAAACTCCGTTTTTAAAGTACAACCATAACTTAGTGGATAAATGAGTCTTTTCAATAACAGTTCAAGTAAACATACTAGTAAACTATAATAGGTATAGTTTAGGGGTTCAGTTCATACTAGATACTAGAACATACTATAAAAAGAAACAGGGAGGAAGATACAATACAAGCTAACAGAAAGAACATACTATGATACTATAACAGAAAGAACATACTAAATGCTATAGCAGAAGAACAATACAGGATCTAATTATACCAATAATCACTAACTCATTGTTCTAAACAAAAGGTGATAGTAAATTGGGTATACATGATCATATAACTTTAAAGTGAATTTACGCGGCCTAGTAATTTGTTTGCGGAAGTCGCGTTTGGTTTCCAGAATCTCTTGCAGGGAGAGCGTATAGTATGGGTACTATTCATCACATTATGACCTTAATAAAACAAACTTGTTTTAAGGTAATTCAGTAGTTCAGGATGTCATTTCAAATGACAACTGTGTACTTACATTTTTCCATTACTTTCATATTGTGACAGTTCCACTTGAAAGTTAATGCAAGCTATTTTCGAGTTAATATAGTTATAAACTAGGGAAAACTTTCATCTTTTCAAACTACAAACATAACAGTCGAGTGATGCTAACTTTATGATTCCTTAGTGTATACATCAGGGATATATATTAATCGGATCCGACATGTAGTAGGATGTGTGCTTTCCGCTTCATTTCCTGTTCCTTGTTTGGTTGTGGGCTTAGAGCAGATTCACCCAGCCTACTCTTTATTCGATCTTAGCTATTTATATATTCCATATACACCAAGTAATCATAAGGGGTACCAGGTATGGGCCAGGTCATAGGACACTAATTCAATGCATCGTTTTCTAGTACAAAAGATACTTTTCAAATAGAACATTTGGTAGACAAAACTAGAAACTTACCAGTAAAGGGTTTAATCCATTTTATTAAACCAATATAACTTAAAGGACCTTAGGTGGTTAATTCTATAATACCTTAGTTTATACATCGGGGTTATATATAATTAATACCCGATAGGTAGTTGGATGTGTGCTTTCCGCCTTACTTCCTGTTCCTTGTTTGGTTGTGGGCTTAGGGCAGATTCACACCACTTACTATCTATTCGATATTAGATTATATATAGCTAGTATAAACTAAGTGATTATAAAAGGAACCATTGTGGTTACCATTTTTACTAAAAGAAATAAGGGTTGTCATAAAGAATGTTTTCATCAAATATAAAGGAACTATTGCAGTTAACTCCGTGAGTACCAAGTGAATACACCAGGGTTATATACAACGATGATCTAACAACCAATGGGATGTGTGACTTCCGCCTCATTTCCTGTTCCTTGTTTGGTTGTGGGCTTAGGGCAGATTCACACAACCGATTGTTTATTTACTCTGGGTTTTATATAACTTGTATCCATTTAGTACTCATAGAAAGGATTGTAGAGTCATTTTTACTTATCTTTCATCAAAGCAGGAAATATAGGATTTTCTGGAGGAACATGCGAACTTTTTTAAAAAGAACTTACAACTTACTTACATCACTAAAATCTTATGAACTCACCAGCTTAAATGTTGATCTACTCTTTCAAAATAACTTGTATTCTCAGGAGACCAGTAGACAGGTACGCGCACCGGGATTCAGAAGCTAGAGCATAATAGCTTCATGTCTTGTTTTGTTATTTACATATGTAGTCTATGTTTTGTGATCCACATACTTTGTAAACACTTTCTTTCTAATGAAATGGTTGTTTATTACTTTGATTACTATGATGCATGTCTTGTGATACTAAACATGACGTCCTCCGCCCTCGTACGTTTCCGCTGTTCCGGTTTTGGGGTGTGACAGATTGGTATCAGAGCATTGTTTGTAGTGAACTAGTATATCAACCGATAAAAAGATATACAACTATAAATACAATGGGGCCGAAGTGCTCTGGGTAATAATATATTTTAAATATATAACAATACCTTATAAAAGTATACATACGTGCTTATACATATATACATACTTGAACAAGTATCACAAGAAGAACAGAACATAAGTATTTAAAGGTTGAACACTGCGGTCAAACCTGGACAGTTATGTAATCATAGCTAGGATCAATATAGTCTGATCAACTATATTCATTTGAGATGTGACCGACATGTTTTTAGGAGTGATGTGGTGTTGCAACAGTCTTAAAACTTACCTAACTCTATTCAAGGGATTACTAGATCGGTACACAAAGTTAGAATACTATGGGAGTATTTTATGATACTATAGCATGATAACAAGTTTAAAACATACCAAGTTCATTACATTAAAATACTATAGGTGTATTTTAGGCACTATAAATAACTTATGTGATACCTTAAAATACCCTTACGGATAGATCTATAATTTCAGAGTCTATACTTCCAAGGTTTTATATAATTGAGATTTTATAGACTTAGAATTTGTGATCTACGCTTTACTACCTGTTCCTTGTTTGGTTGTGGTTTTGGAGTAGGATCACTCATTCGAAGGTCTATTTAATCTTAAATTATATACAACTTGTATACATTGTGTAATTATAGGAGGACTCTGTAAGGATCACCCCATAATGTTTCACTTAAATCTCATAGATTCTTTAGACACTTCCATTCTCGGACGACAAACCCAGATAGAGGTAACTACTTCCTCATAGCAGTCAACAGAAGAGTCAAGGAGGAACAAGAGCAAGTTCATGAGAAGTTTTCAAAGAAGGATCAGCCGAAGTAACCAAAACGTCTTATTCATCACACTAATAAATAATAATCTTGTTTAACTTAATTAGTTCATGGAGACACTGCTCATACTATGTGTTAGGATTGTTTTCTTTTCGTGCAGCTGGTAACAGTTATTCAAGTCACAGAGATTCATTCGAGGATAGCCACTTCTAATTCATAAAGTTTATTTGTATAAACTTCCTTTTATGAATTGTTTCCAGAACCCTGTGAAAGTCCGAACCAATTACATTCAGAACTAGGATAACCTTAGTCTTTCAGCTTTCGGCTTATATCCACTGCTATAGACTTATTTCCATCTCATCTTTGTATTATTTTTTTAGAAAAGATGCCTCCTCGTAGATCAAACAAACGCACTACTCCGATAACTCCAACTCAAACTCCACCACCTCCTCCTCAGTTTAATCCTGCTGCTCTCCAAGCAACGATATCAGCTGCTGTGGCAGCTGCTCTATCTCACATCAGCGAAAGTGGTACCTACTGGACTGGTAGCGGTACCCACTTAACAAACCCAGGAGTTACTCACGGACACCCAAGGGAGTGTTCGTACAAAGACTTCAGGAACTGCAAACCCAAATGCTTTAATGGAAATGGAGGAGTCATCGCTCTGATGCGATGGTTCGTGAAAACAGATTCGGTCTTCGCAATCTGTTCGTGCCCAGAAGGAAGCAAAGTGAAGTTTGTTACCTGCACCTTCTCCGACAGAGCTCTGACATGGTGGAATAGCCATGTTAAGTCTCTGACCCTATCAGTGGCTAACTCAATAGGTTGGGAGAACCTAAAAGATATGATGTCGGAAGAATACTGCCCGAGGGGAGAAGTTCAAAAGCTGGAACAAGAGCTATGGGAGCACACTATGGTCGGCTTGGACATAGTGACCTACACTGACAGGTTTAACGACCTGGTAGCACTGTGTCCAAGGATGGTTAACACGGAAAGTAAGAAGATAGAAAGGTACATCTGGGGTTTATCTACCCCGATTCAAGGAGATGTGTTGTCTTCTAGACCAACTACGTTCGATAGCGCCAAGCGCCTGGCCCAACGACTCATTGACCATGGAGTCCGCCATGGCGTGGTGGTCCCCGTTCCCGATCCATCTAAGAGAGGGGACAATAAATAAAATTTGGGGAAAAAGAGGAAGGAGCGAACCACACAGGAAACCTTGTAGGAGCAACAAAAGGGTTCTATATACGCCGCCACAATGCCTACCGCTCCAGCACCTACCAGTCGATATGCTGGAACTCGCCCGAAGTGTGGAAAGTGAAACTATCACCACACCAGTGTATGACGGGAAATGCAGTGCCTGAACTGCCACAGAAAGGGACACACAGTCCGTTTCTGCAGGGCACCGGCTCAACCGATCTCCCAAGTCCCCGGTGTTGAAGAAAACCAAGCCTGTTATGGCTGTGGTGAGATTGTTCACTATAGAAGGGACTGCCCGATAACAAAGAACTCAGGAGCGGATGGACGAATTCTGATGATCACCGCAGGAGAATCTACCCCGGACTCGCCAGCGAGCAGCAGTACGTTTTCGAAATAAGAATTACTTTAAAAATTAATTTATATTTATATAAGATTAAAACTTGGGGAAAACATTTAAAAGTAATTGTAAATAACTCACTTTTCGGAACAAGTCACAGTATTCAAGAGAACTAAAAGATCCGTTCAAAGAAGCTATGATGGCTTAATATGTACATCAGGGTTGTGCATAGCTAAGATTTTGCAGACTTAGAGTGAGTGATTCCGCCTTAATTCCTGTTCCTTGTTTGGTTGTGGATTTGGAGCAAAGTTACTCAGTCGACTGTCTTATTCATCTTATTTATTCATAACTTGTATATTCCAGGCGATCATAGTGGTACCAAGGAGGATCATAGTATAAAGTATCGACACTAGTTATCAAAACACTTGCATTGTATGTGCTCGCTCATCGCGGTACGATACGTAGAAGTGTTAACATCAAGGGGAAAACAGAAAACACTAGAACATTTACACAGAGTACATTGTCGAACACTCTATGGATACATCATCGTATAACAAACATTTCTTTCAAATTGGCCAAACTTTTGTTCAGTAAAGAGTCCGTTGCTATCATTCGTCATGAGTTGGCGTAGTCCTCACCATACTAAGTTCATATGTTTCCAACGCCTCGACCGTCAAATTCACGAAACCCTTGTCATTTGTAACGACGGCCCAACCCAGACCTCGACATAGTCTACCTCGTATTCAAAACCCCGAAGTACTCATGCGAAGAGTATTTTGCCCTCCGAAACCTTGCCGCCGTATATTCGACAAACCTTTAGAATTACCACTCGTCCAACAGATCAAGTTCAAGCAAAGAGGCTAAGGACGAATACAGCCCACCTATCACTAATAAGTGTATACGCTAGAGTGGTATATAATCATTATTATGTAGATTTAGTATGTGTGTTTCCGCCCTATCTCTTGTTCCTTGTTTGGTTGTGGACCTGGGGCAGATTCGCACATCCGACCATCTTACTAATCGTAATTATATATGACTTGTATACACGAGGCAATGATATATAGACCAGGTATAAATCCTATCATGAGCGTAAGGGCAAAGTCGCCAGATCTACGAGTGAGTTTTCTGCCAATCAAAGGAGCACAATCCCAGCAGTGCTGCTAAGAAAGCTAATTTCGGGACGAAATTCCCTTTAACAGGGGGATGATGAGACAACCCGAAATTTTTTGCCTTGTAAAGTCAGTACAATCAACCTTAAGTCAGACTCGCTCCTGCTATCTTTTAGCACTGTTTAGAGGCTGTTTGAGTGTTCTAAGCCTAGTACATTCAAGGAATGAGTGTTAGGAAGTACCTGCTAGAGTCACTGTACAACATTCAAGCCTTAAATACCACCAAAAGGAGTTCACGGCCATAAGACATGATTTTACGGCCGTAAACTCATGGTTGGCCGTAAACTCCCCCCTTAAGTCTCATTTCCTTCACTTTTCTTTCATTCTTACACTTTCAACTCAAGAAACTTCCATTCTCTCTCAAGTATCATCGAGCCTTTCACCTTGATCTTCAAATATGTAAGTGAATTCTTCCTTTGTATAGTTGATTCACTCATTAATCTAGTATCGTTCCATGATTTCATCTATAAAATCATCCCTTTTTGGTTATATCACCAAGAACACCAAGAACACACACTTGTTCTTGGTGGCCAAAAACTCCTCAAAAGCCCTCAAAAGTGTGAGTATTCCATCTATCATCTAGTTAGACATGTTAAACACTAGATCATAGTCTTGAAACAACCACCTTAGCATAAACATCAAGAGTTTAGGGCCATGGAATCTCCCTTGGCCGTAAACCCTTGTTTTGGTCATGTCTTGAACCTTAAACACTTCTAGACACTTGCTATCCATTAGAAAACTTGAACCTTTGAAACCCCTTTGATTTAAGACCCAAAATGACACCATTTGGAGTGTTTACGGCCGTACACTCTTGGTGTGGCCGTAAACACCTCAAAACCCTCCAAAAGGTTAGTTTTGCTCATCCTCTTGTTGAGCCATAGTCCCACCAGCTTCCCTATCATTCAATCACCCTTTTGTGCACATTTTACCATGAGTTTACGGCCGTAAACTCCATGGCCGTAAACACCAGTTGGTGGCCATAAACATCCCTTTGTTGAATTTTAAATGGGTACCAAAGGTGTCATAAAAAGTTGTCTTTTATAAAAAAAAAGGGACAAAGTCTGGTGAAATCTGGTGAAGATTCAGTAAAAGATATGAAATTATGTTGAAAAATCAATTTTTATTGATTTTTAATGGTTGGTAATGACAAAAATGTGAAAAGTTGAAAAAGTGGGTGAAAAAGGACATTTTCTGCAAAAAGAAGGCTGCCATCTGACACTTTTCAGCAAAAGGGGTGCAAGCCGTCAGTTCACTGTAACAGGAGGGTCAAATTCGGTTTTATGGAAAAATAGGGGTTAGATTCGGAGTTATTGACAAAAAGAGGTTGTTTTCGGAATTTGGGCGAAATCTGCCATTTCCTTCAATCTTTAAGGGTTACTTTCGGAGTTAACATACAATTGATGGTGTCGGAACCGGTGTGTATCAGGGTCACCTGTAAACGAAGGTTCGGAGCTTCAAAGCTGAAATTGGGGTTCTAATCTCAAAATTGAATTCAGAACGAAAGCGATTGGAATTAATTTTTCTCACCGCCAAGCGTTCAGAATTCACTGTTCATCTTCGAGCGTTCGCAACCGTTCGTAGTTCTGTCGTTCGCAGTTCTAGGCTCGGAGTGATTCGCTACTACAAGACTTTCGGAGTTTATGAATTCGGAGGTTGAAATCGTTCGGAGTTCTGAAACTCGAAATCACATTATGGTTTTGATGGTCCACTGTGTTCATACACCGAATTCTCGGAATCTCTCTCGGAATCGGAATTTACAGTTAATCCGAACGAAACTGTAATTGATTCGAAATTGAAATTATTCTAAGATCGAGATTGACGTTTGGAGTTTACTGGAGTCGGAAGTAAAAAAAAATGGAATTGGAAGTTGCATTCTTTCGTTGTTAACTGGTCTCGATAATCTGATTCGATGCTGTTATTGGTATCACGAATCGGAGTTATAAATTGAATCGTAGAGGTATGCAGTCGATCGGAGGCATTTGATTTCTTCAAATCTGATTTTGACTTTTGAAAGTCAAATAATGTGTTCGCATGTGATTAAATGAAGAAGACGCTTCAATTTACATCTTCAGTCCCCAAATGTTTGCAAACTTTATAGTTTTAACCCCCTTGGAAGATGTTATTTGTTTCAGCGTTACAATGAAGAAGATGGGTTATATTTTCAACTTCTGTTCCCTGACTTTCAGAACTTCACAGATTTAACCCCATATCCAAAATTCTTTTAAAATTTTATGGGTTTTTCCATTTTTACCTCTTCTTACAAAAATATTTTCACTTATTATCCTTTTCTTTGGTCTTATTCTTTTCAAACCCTTCTAAATAATTGCTTCTTATTCTATTCTTTTTGTCTAATATTTAAAAATCGAAAAATACAAAAAGAATTTTTTTTATTTTTTCGGTTTTAATTTTTGAGAATTGGGTACATTCTAAAAGGATTTAGTTCATCTAAGGGGGAGTTCGCATTTAGAAGATGATATTTGTTTCTCTCGCTTTGATGACCCTGTGTGTTGACGAGTCTCACAATTTAGGGGAGAAATGCCAAGAAAATCGAAAATCATGATCTTCATCAGTTTCAACATCCAGGGGGAGATTGTTGAGTATTTGAGATATTGGAACTGATTTGGCATGTTTGGTTATTTAGGGAAGCCTTTTTAGAGTTAATTGCTTTATGATTCCCTACGTTGCCTTTACAATAGAAGTTCTTCATCGAGCTCTTCTAAGGCATTGGTTTCATATTTTTGGTTTCATATTTTATGTTCCCTATAAATAATCATTAGGTTAGATTTTGAAAAAAAGCTTTTTCCTGATTAGGGTTTTATTTGTACGTTCAGATCCATATCAATATACACAAAACCTTTATCAAATTACTTGCATATTATGGTAAGCTTTTTCCTGATTAGGGTTTTCTTTGTACGTTCAGATCCATATCAATATACACAAAACCTTTATCAGAGTACTTGCATATTATGGTGATTGATTCTTGATTGTTATTGATTTTTCGCATTCATCATCTCGGGTTTATTCCCAACACTATTATATTTGTTATGTGAAGTATTTTTGTTTCTATAATAAGTCATGTGTTTATCATATTCAAGTCAATAATTTTATTTCAACCCTAATTATATAGATGACTAATTTTTGGATTATAATTATCATATGGATTTCTCGATTTCCCTTTACAAGTAACTAAAATTACCCTTTCCCCATAACCATTCTAATTTTGTTCTGACTATCATATATATCCTCTTTCAATTTGACACGAAACCCATAGTGAAATCAACGATTTAATGTTGATAGGCCTCAAGAATGTATCTCATTTGTTTTCATCTTCTATATCTGTTATTTCATATTGACTCATGATTTGATGCTTTTTTCTCATTATCTATTGGAAATTCATATTATCATCTACTACAACATTCTAAGTTCATTAGCATATCTATAACTTTATTGTGATATGTTTGGTATTTGAACCTCACCTTTGACATGAATTAAAAAGTTGTTTATTGGTTGTTCTAAGTATGTCTTTAAGTTTGTTTAGTAGGAAAGATAAATGGGTTTGTACTTATCATAAACTTCCATTTTGATTTTTTCAATGTTTATATTGATAAAGAAGGATATGATCTAATGTTGATGATGTTTTGATGCAGGTTTGATTTTGAGTTTGATTGTTTGGGTTATATTCTTCAGATCATGTTTTAAGATATGTTGATGGCTATAACCTACCACATTGAAACAAGATGTTGTGGGACTAAAAGAAGCAATTAAAGTTGCACATGATAATTATGTGTTAATATTCAATGAAGTTCAAAAAGCCTAGAAAGTTTATTTTTCACTACAGTCAAGTTTGAATGTTTATGACTTTTAAAAACTGTATTTTCATTTTTAATTATCTATAAAGTTTCTCATTTTGCTAATATTTTCCTTTACTGATTTGATACATGCATATAATATTATTCTTGCTGAAAAGCATAAAACAAAGAAGGATGAGAATATTGATATGAAAATTCAACCTACAAATGTTTCCATGAAACATGAAGAAGAACTTCAGAAACATGATTCCCTAACTGAGGTAACCTAAACACATTTAGTAATAAAATTAAAACTAAAAAATCCAATGGGTTGATGCTTTTTTAGAGTTGCATGAAGAAAATGAGAAGCTATGTGTGCGATTGACATAGTAGGTAACTTCACTGGGAAGTCAGGTGGCATTAGGCACACCACCCAAAATTTAAAAACCAGGTCGATGACATTGGAAGGTGAAATATTTATAGTTTCAAGATTTTTCTTTTCATTAACTAATTTTGAACACAATTTTCATTTAATGTAACTTACGAGAATAAAATTAATAATATGAAATCATACAACAAATATTGTCCTTTCTCTCCTAAAAAACCTAATGGCACACTAGCATTGGTGAAAACTCGTCAAGATAAGATAAAGTCAACCCCACTAGGGGAGTATCTCACATATGCTTTGAATGAGTTTGACCTAGAACAATATGATACCCTTCATGCTATTTCTAATGGAGCAAACAAGCTACTAATGCTGGTATAATTCTCTTGTTTCTGGATTTTGAAACAATTTCTTGAATAAATTACATTTTTGGTCCATGCATATGGGTAAATTTGGTCCAAAAAACTTTTCTCTTGTAAAATTTTTCCATATTTGAGGTTCTTCTAACATTTTTGGTCACTTTTTAATTTAGAATGACTAATTTTAGTCCTTGAGTATAGATTATTTTTATAATTTTAGTCCCAGTATGTCTTTTAATACCCTTTATGTAGAACTTACTGGATAACTTATTGTACTTTCCATGAACTTATTTTATTTTCCATGAAATTTTACTGTTAAGTTATTGTATGTTTTTTATGCAGGAAGCATTCCAATATCTTCTTAGAAAGTAGGAAGGTGATCGATCCATGTGGGAATATCATTTTGCTATAGATGTTGTCACTATCACATTCTTGTCTATTCAAATTCCAGATCTTGAAGTAGGTTCCATAAATATAATAAATTGAAAATTTTGTATTCTAACAGATAATGAGTTACCATTTGACATCCTGTATTGCATTGTGTTCAAGTTAATGGATCATAATTATGCTATTTTTTATTAATATATCAACAACAATATATTATTATCTAACTAGAAGAAGAACCAATGTTCTGCATGGGTCAGAGTGTATTTTTTGGAAAACTTTTCACATTCAGTCGTCTAGTAATAAGATTTTTAGAAAGTATATAGGAAGTAGAATGTTATAATAAACAAAAAATAGAAACTGGAATGCTATTTTTTGGACATTAAAGTTAACCATGAAGTCAAATAGGAGACTTCTACCTTTACTATACCAACTACAAAACCTTCTATAATGCAACATCAACATCTTATGGAGCTATCAACATGAAGGTTGTTTTCCTGCTGTCTTGGTAGATGAAATTACAAAAGATGATTCATCCCTTCACATGGTGGTTTATCTATAAACAATGTTAAAGTTATTGTTTCAACTGAGAAATCAACATAATCTTGATAGAAGGGTAAAATGGTCATTTGCTGACAGCATAAATCCACTTCCCAAAATACCATTTACCAATGAGGTTATTGAAATGAAGGAGATTGTGATCACATGTAGTTCTGATTAGATCAATTTTAGGAATGTGCTTTGGTTTATTTGTGTGTTACAACATCCTACTTCTATTTCTTTATGTTATATCAATCTACTTTCAATTTCTTCTCTTATTAGGACATTATACTCTAAAAATATAGCAAATTTGCTTTTAATTTGGATGCCATTGTTATAATTTGGTAAAATTTTGAAAATATAATGATGCTATAATGGACATATCAATGAAAATATGTTGCTATTTCTTTCATTAAACCTAAAACAAACAAACGACATAAATTCAGTTATATCATAGAAAAAAAATTGCAAGACGATACCTCCTTAGAAGTATAAGGTGGAAGGATACATCTTTCACGTGTTTGTTGAATGATTCATCAAGTGCAAATGAGAGGTTTACTCGGCTTGAAGAAGAGGTTCAATGCTATTACA
This sequence comes from Lactuca virosa, assembly GCF_052849685.1. Lineage (NCBI taxonomy): Eukaryota > Viridiplantae > Streptophyta > Magnoliopsida > Asterales > Asteraceae > Lactuca > Lactuca virosa. Next base: position 384,661,156 of record NC_136428.1, read on the forward strand.
TAATCTTTTCATTTTTTTTGTTTAATTTACTTGTATTGAGCTTTCACAGTGTGACAAACCTTGAATCGAATATATCATGGCCTGCCCTTTCATCTTCTTGTCGAGCCTTTTCATTACACATCCTACCTTTCATAAAATTTTATAAATTCAATGTTTAGATAGGCAAACTCTTGATTTTTACACAAAAGTTTCCTTACATCCATTTTAGTTAATCTCCAAGTTAGTTTTTTGAGATCTGGAATCATAAAGGTTGTAGAAACTTTCTATAATTTCGTTTAAACTAAGTTACATGGATTTCTATTACATTATCTGAGAGATATGTTGCATATTCTTGTTTTCAACTTGCATATGTAGTTGCAGTTGCAACCTTCACAATAGAGTGTTTATGTTAAGTAAAACCAAAATAATCAAAAACATACAAGGTGATGCACAAAAAAATTCCATAAATAGATAGACTGACAGACAAATCAATTCATGGAAGTGTACCATATACGAAGTATCATATCTGCCAACTTTATTATCTTAACGTCAATTTATTATCGATTTTTTATATTATCTAAGATTATTATAGTGTAAAATTGGTTTCTCTTAATGCGTTTAGTAGATTTGTTTATTTTTATTAAAATATTACCAAATTATTAATTATGTAATATGAAGAATAATGTTGCATGCATTCATTACTTCTTGATTAACACAAAAACAATATAAACTTTTATTTTAATAAATAGCTTACCAAAAAAGTCTATATTACCAACTGAATAAGGTTTACGTGTATAAAATAGTTTATAACGACAACAAAATAAAGTTGGAGTTGGTAGGAGAAAATGGTGGATTTGTGGAAGTTACCTGCAACCTTAATACAAAGGAAAGATCATTTTGTTTAAGGTGTTCCTCACATGTTATAAATGACATAGTTTTAGATAAATATGTTTGATTTCAGCAAAAGTGAAAAGCCTTTTTAACACATATACCTCTCCAAGATGTATTTCATTCAGTTCAGTCATTGATGGTGTCCTCTCGATAGTGTGAACCTGAAATTAAATGCAGCAAACAACATTAAATCACATAAATTGACTGGGATATAACAAAAAAATGGTTGGATTATAAAATTATTCAGCCTAACCTCCAAGAAAGCAGAATGAAGGGAGATCTTTACAACAATTCACTTTCAAACCATTTAAATATTATCCAATTATAATGAACATTTTACCATTTTTTGCTCCTGTATGGTTTCAAACATACGAACAACAGGCTATATGAAGAAAAGAGGCAAACCATATAATCATAGTTCCAAATAACGTACTTGTATTTATTGCATTATTATAGTAGATCAACATTTGTTCACCTTGCTCACAGCACAACAAGATATCCATCTATTGAAACATCCAAATAGACAAAAGGGTTCTTCTTGCTCATTTTCTTTGTATTTGGGACTAGTGTGACAACCCGAAAATTTTTGCCTTGTAAAGTCAGTACAATCAACCTTAAGTCAGACTCGCTCCTGCTATCTTTTAGCACTGTTTAGAGGCTGTTTGAGTGTTCTAAGCCTAGTACATTCAAGGAATGAGTGTTAGGAAGTACTTGCTAGAGTCACTGTACAACATTCAAGCCTTAAACACCACCAAAAGGAGTTCACGGCCATAACACATGAGTTTACGGCTGTAAACTCATGGTTGGCCGTAAACTCCCCCCTTAAGTCTCATTTCCTTCACTTTTCTTTCATTCTTACACTTTCAACTCAAGAAACTTCCATTCTCTCTCAAGTATCATCGAGCCTTTCACCTTGATCTTCAAATATGTAAGTGAATTCTTCCTTTGTTTAGTTGATTCACTCATTAATATAGTATCACTCCATGATTTCATCCATGAAATCATCCCTTTTTGGTTAGATCACCAAGAACACCAAGAACACACACTTGTTCTTGGTGGCCGAAAACTCCTCAAAATCCCTCAAAACTGTGAGTATTCCATCTATCATCTAGTTAGACATGTTAAACACTAGATCATAGTCTTGAAACAACCACCTTAGCATAAACATCAAGAGTTTACGGCCATGGAATCTCCCTTGGCCGTAAACCCTTGTTTTGGTCATGTCTTGAACCTTAAACACTTCTAGACACTTGCTATCCGTTAGAACACTTGAACCTTTGAAACCCCTTTGATTTAAGACCCAAAATGACACCATTTGGAGTGTTTACGGCCGTACACTCTTGGTGTGGCCGTAAACACCTCAAAACCCTCCAAAAGGTTAGTTTTGCTCATCCTCTTGTTGAGCCATAGTCCCACAAGCTTCCCTATCATTCAATCACCCTTTTGTGCACATTTTACCATGAGTTTACGGCCGTAAACTCCATGGCCGTAAAACCATGGTCGTAAGCACCAGTTGGTGGCCATAAACATCCCTTTGATGAATCACATGTGATTCTAACACTTAGTCCAAGTCCTAAGGGTGTTTCCTAGCATGTTAGTTGCTTTAAACACTATATTCATGCCAATATATGCCATTATATGTCATTAGGACTCGTTTGTGTCTCGGGAATTCATTCGTGGAACTTCTCATCCTTACGCGCTTATTCGTTTAAATCACCCACATAAGGTGAGTTCATACCCCTATAATCTATCTTTAAAACTGTTTTAAATGATTTTAAGGGGGGGGGGGGGAATACAAGTTGAACACAATGATAATTGTATAAACGTTTATTTTAAACATCTTTCAAAGGATTGCTTATTTTTTATAAGTGATCAAAACATTTCAAAAACTCTTTTTAAGTTATGTTACTTTATAGTTTATAAAACTCCGTTTTTAAAGTACAACCATAACTTAGTGGATAAATGAGTCTTTTCAATAACAGTTCAAGTAAACATACTAGTAAACTATAATAGGTATAGTTTAGGGGTTCAGTTCATACTAGATACTAGAACATACTATAAAGAGAAACAGGGAGGAAGATACAATACAAGATAACAGAAAGAACATACTATGATACTATAACAGAAAGAACATACTAAATGCTATAGCAGAAGAACAATACAGGATCTAATTATACCAATAATCACTAGCTCATTGTTCTAAACAAAAGGTGATAGTAAATTGGGTATACATGATCATATAACTTTAAAGTGAATTTACGCGGCCTAGCAATTTGTTTGCGGAAGTCGCGTTTGGTTTCCAGAATCTCTTGCAGGGAGAGCGTATAGTATGGGTACTATTCATCACATTATGACCTTAATAAAACAAACTTGTTTTAAGGTAATTCAGTAGTTCAGGATGTCATTTCAAATGACAACTGTGTACTTACATTTTTCCATTACTTTCATATTGTGACAGTTCCACTTGAAAGTTAATGCAAGCTATTTTCGAGTTAATATAGTTATAAACTAGGGAAAACTTTCATCTTTTCAAACTACAAACAGAACAGTCGAGTCTAGTACATTCAGTAGAAAGGGGCCTATAATGCTAACTTTATGATTCCTTAGTGTATACATCAGGGATATATATTAATCGGATCCGACATGTAGTAGGATGTGTGCTTTCCGCTTCATTTCCTGTTCCTTGTTTGGTTGTGGGCTTAGAGCAGATTCACCCAGCCTACTCTTTATTCGATCTTAGCTATTTATATATTCCGTATACACCAAGTAATCATAAGGGGTACCAGGTATGGGCCAGGTCATAGGACACTAATTCAATGCATCGTTTTCTAGTACAAAAGATACTTTTCAAATAGAACATTTGGTAGACAAAACTAGAAACTTACCAGTAAAGGGTTTAATCCATTTTATTAAACCAATATAACTTAAAGGACCTTAGGTGGTTAATTCTATAATACCTTAGTTTATACATCGGGGTTATATATAATTAATACCCGATAGGTAGTTGGATGTGTGCTTTCCGCCTTACTTCCTGTTCCTTGTTTAGTTGTGGGCTTAGGGCAGATTCACACCACTTACTATCTATTCGATATTAGATTATATATAGCTAGTATAAACTAAGTGATTATAAAAGGAACCATTGTGGTTACCATTTTTACTAAAAGAAATAAGGGTTGTCATAAAGAATGTTTTCATCAAATATAAAGGAACTATTGCAGTTATATACAACGATGATCTAACAACCAATGGGATGTGTGACTTCCGCCTCATTTCCTGTTCCTTGTTTGGTTGTGGGCTTAGGGCAGATTCACACAACCGATTGTTTATTTACTCTGGGTTTTATATAACTTTTATCCATTTAGTACTCATAGAAAGGATTGTAGAGTCATTTTTACTTATCTTTCATCAAAGCAGGAAATATAGGATTTTCTGGAGGAACATGCGAACTTTTTTAAAAAGAACTTACAACTTACTTACATCACTAAAATCTTATGAACTCACCAGCTTAAATGTTGATCTACTCTTTCAAAATAACTTGTATTCTCAGGAGACCAGTAGACAGGTACGCGCACCGGGATTCAGAAGCTAGAGCATAATAGCTTCATGTCTTGTTTTGTTATTTACATATGTAGTCTATGTTTTGTGATCCACATACTTTGTAAACACTTTCTTTCTAATGAAATGGTTGTTTATTACTTTGATTACTATGATGCATGTCTTGTGATACTAAACATGACGTCCTCCGCCCTCGTACGTTTCCGCTGTTCCGGTTTTGGGGTGTGACAGATTGGTATCAGAGCATTGTTTGTAGTGAACTAGTATATCAACCGATAGAAAGATATACAACTATAAATACAATGGGGCCGAAGTGCTCTGGGTAATAATATATTTTAAATATATAACAATACCTTATAAAAGTATACATACGTGCTTATACATATATACATACTAGAACAAGTATCACAAGAAGAACAGAACATAAGTATTTAAAGGTTGAACACTACGGTCAAACCTGGACAGTTATGTAATCATAGCTAGGATCAATATAGTCTGATCAACTATATTCATTTGAGATGTGACCGACATGTTTTTGGGAGTGATGTGGTGTTGCAACAGTCTTAAAACTTACCTAACTCTATTCAAGGGATTACTAGATCAGTACACAAAGTTAGAATACTATGGGAGTATTTTATGATACTATAGCATGATAACAAGTTTAAAACATACCAAGTTCATTACATTAAAATACTATAGGTGTATTTTAGGCACTATAAATAACTTATGTGATACCTTAAAATACCCTTACGGATAGATCTATAATTTCAGAGTCTATACTTCCAAGGTTTTATATAATTGAGATTTTATAGACTTAGAATTTGTGATCTACGCTTTACTACCTGTTCCTTGTTTGGTTGTGGTTTTGGAGTAGGATCACTCATTCGAAGGTCTATTTAATCTTAAATTATATACAACTTGTATACATTGTGTAATTATAGGAGGACTCTGTAAGGATCACCCCATAATGTTTCACCTAAATCTCATAGATTCTTTAGACACTTCCATTCTCGGACGACAAACCCAGATAGAGGTAACTACTTCCTCATAGCAGTCAACAGAAGAGTCAAGGAGGAACAAGAGCAAGTTCATGAGAAGTTTTCAAAGAAGGATCAGCCGAAGTAACCAAAACGTCTTATTCATCACACTAATAAATAATAATCTTGTTTAACTTAATTAGTTCATGGAGACACTGCTCATACTATGTGTTAGGATTGTTTTCTTTTCGTGTAGCTGGTAACAGTTATTCAAGTCACAGAGATTCATTCGAGGATAGCCACTTCTGATTCATAAAGTTTAATTGTATAAACTTCCTTTTATGAATTGTTTCCAGAACCCTGTGAAAGTCCGAACCAATTACATTCAGAACTAGGATAACCTTAGTCTTTCAGCTTTCGGCTTATATCCACTGCTATAGACTTATTTCCATCTCATCTTTGTATTATTTTTTTAGAAAAGATGCCTCCTCGTAGATCAAACAAACGCACTACTCCGATAACTCCAACTCAAACTCCACCACCTCCTCCTCAGTTTAATCCTGCTGCTCTCCAAGCAGCGATATCAGCTGCTGTGGCAGCTGCTCTATCTCACATCAGCGAAAGTGGTACCTACGGGACTGGTAGCGGTACCCACTTAACAAACCCAGGAGTTACTCACGGACACCCAAGGGAGTGTTCGTACAAAGACTTCAGGAACTGCAAACCCAAATGCTTTAATGGAAATGGAGGAGTCATCGCTCTGATGCGATGGTTCGTGAAAACAGATTCGGTCTTCGCAATCTGTTCGTGCCCAGAAGGAAGCAAAGTGAAGTTTGTTACCTGCACCTTCTCCGACAGAGCTCTGACATGGTGGAATAGCCATGTTAAGTCTCTGACCCTATCAGTGGCTAACTCAATAGGTTGGGAGAACCTAAAAGATATGATGTCGGAAGAATACTGCCCGAGGGGAGAAGTTCAAAAGTTGGAACAAGAGCTATGGGAGCACACTATGGTCGGCTTGGACATAGTGACCTACACTGACAGGTTTAACGACCTGGCAGCACTGTGTCCAGGGATGGTTAACACGGAAAGTAAGAAGATAGAAAGGTACATCTGGGGTTTATCTACCCCGATTCAAGGAGATGTGTTGTCTTCTAGACCAACTACGTTCGATAGCGCCAAGCGCCTGGCCCAACGACTCATTGACCATGGAGTCCGCCATGGCGTGGTGGTCCCCGTTCCCGATCCATCTAAGAGAGGGGACAATAAATAAAATTTGGGGAAAAAGAGGAAGGAGCGAACCACACAGGAAACCTCGTAGGAGCAACAAAAGGGTTCTATATACGCCGCCACAATGCCTACCGCTCCAGCACCTACCAGTCGATATGCTGGAACTCTCCCGAAGTGTGGAAAGTGAAACTATCACCACACCAGTGTATGACGGGAAATGCAGTGCCTGAACTGCCACAGAAAGGGACACACAGTCCGTTTCTGCAGGGCACCGGCTCAACCGATCTCCCAAGTCCCCGGTGTTGATGAAAACCAAGCCTGCTATGGATGTGGTGAGATTGTTCACTATAGAAGGGACTGCCCGATAACAAAGAACTCAGGAGCGGATGGACAAATTCTGATGATCACCGTAGGAGAATCTACCCCGGACTCGCCAGCGAGCAGCAGTACGTTTTCGAAATAAGAATTACTTTAAAAATTAATTTATATTTATATAAGATTAAAACTTGGGGAAAACATTTAAAAGTAATTGTAAATAACTCACTTTTCGGAACAAGTCACAGTATTCAAGAGAACTAAAAGATCCGTTCAGAGAAGCTATGATGGCTTAATATGTACATCAGGGTTGTGCATAGCTAAGATTTTGCAGACATAGAGTGAGTGATTCCGCCTTAATTCCTGTTCCTTGTTTGGTTGTGGATTTGGAGCAAAGTTACTCAGTCGACTGTCTTATTCATCTTATTTATTCATAACTTGTATATTCCAGGCGATCATAGTGGTACCAAGGAGGATCATAGTATAAAGTATCGACACTAGTTATCAAAACACTTGCATTGTATGTGCTCGCTCATCGCGGTACGATACGTAGAAGTGTTAACATCAAGGGGAAAACAGAAAACACTAGAACATTTACACAGAGTACATTGTCGAACACTCTATGGATACATCATCGTATAACAAACATTTCTTTCAAATTGGCCAAACTTTTGTTCAGTAAAGAGTCTGTTGCTATCATTCGTCATGAGTTGGCGTAGTCCTCACCATACTAAGTTCATATGTTTCCAACGCCTCGACCGTCAAATTCACGAAACCCTTGTCGTTTGTAACAACGGCCCAACCCAGACCTCGACATAGTCTACCTCGTATTTAAAACCCCGAAGTACTCATGCGAAGAGTATTTTGCCCTCCGAAACCTTGCCGCCGTATATTCGACAAACCTTTAGAATTACCACTCGTCCAACAGATCAAGTTCAAGCAAAGAGGCTAAGGACGAATACAGCCCACCTATCACTAATAAGTGTATACGCTAGAGTGGTATATAATCATTATTATGTAGATTTAGTATGTGTGTTTCCGCCCTATCTCTTGTTCCTTGTTTGGTTGTGGACCTGGGGCAGATTCGCACATCCGACCATCTTACTAATCGTAATTATATATGACTTGTATACACGAGGCAATGATATATAGACCAGGTATAAATCCTATCATGAGCGTAAGGGCAAAGTCGCCAGATCTACGAGTGAGTTTTCTGCCAATCAAAGGAGCACAATCCCAGCAGTGCTGCTAAGAAAGCTAATTTCGGGACGAAATTCCCTTTAACAGGGGGATGATGAGACAACCCGAAATTTTTTGCCTTGTAAAGTCAGTACAATCAACCTTAAGTCAGACTCGCTCCTGCTATCTTTTAGCACTGTTTAGAGGCTGTTTGAGTGTTCTAAGCCTAGTACATTCAAGGAATGAGTGTTAGGAAGTACTTGCTAGAGTCACTGTACAACATTCAAGCCTTAAACACCACCAAAAGGAGTTCACGGCCATAACACATGATTTTACGGCCGTAAACTCATGGTTGGCCGTAAACTCCCCCCTTAAGTCTCATTTCCTTCACTTTTCTTTCATTCTTACACTTTCAACTCAAGAAACTTCCATTCTCTCTCAAGTATCATCGAGCCTTTCACCTTGATCTTCAAATATGTAAGTGAATTCTTCCTTTGTTTAGTTGATTCACTCATTAATCTAGTATCGTTCCATGATTTCATCTATAAAATCATCCCTTTTTGGTTATATCACCAAGAACACCAAGAACACACACTTGTTCTTGGTGGCCAAAAACTCCTCAAAAGCCCTCAAAAGTGTGAGTATTCCATCTATCATCTAGTTAGACATGTTAAACACAAGATCATAGTCTTGAAACAACCACCTTAGCATAAACATCAAGAGTTTACGGCCATGGAATCTCCCTTGGCCGTAAACCCTTGTTTTGGTCATGTCTTGAACCTTAAACACTTCTAGACACTTGCTATCCATTAGAAAACTTGAACCTTTGAAACCCCTTTGATTTAAGACCCAAAATGACACCATTTGGAGTGTTTACGGCCGTACACTCTTGGTGTGGCCGTAAACACCTCAAAACCCTCCAAAAGGTTAGTTTTGCTCATCCTCTTGTTGAGCCATAGTCCCACAAGCTTCCCTATCATTCAATCACCCTTTTGTGCACATTTTACCATGAGTTTACGGCCGTAAACTCCATGGCCGTAAACACCAGTTGGTGGCCATAAACATCCCTTTGATGAATCATATGTTATTCTAACACTTAGCCCAAGTGCCTAAGTGTGTTTCCTAGCATGTTAGTTGCTTTAAACACTATATTCATGCCATTATATGTCCTTAGGACCCGTTTGTGTCTCGGGAATTCATTCGTGGAACTTCTCATCCTTACGCGCTTATTCGTTTGAATCACCCACATAAGGTGAGTTCATACCCCTATAATCAATCTTTAAAACTGTTTTAAATGAATTTAAGGGGGGGGGGATACAAGTTGTACACAATGATAATTGTGTAAATGTTTGTTATAAACATCTTTCAAAGGATTGCTTATGTTTTTATAAGTGATCAAAACATTTCAAAAACTCTTTTTAAGTTATGTTATTTTATAGTTTATAAAACTCCGTTTTTAAAGTACAACCATAACTTAGTGGATAAATGAGTCTTTTCAATAACAGTTCAAGTAAACATACTAGTAAACTATAATAGGTATAGTTTAGGGGTTCAGTTCATACTAGATACTAGAACATACTATAAAGAGAAACAGGGAGGAAGATACAATACACGATAACAGAAATAACATACTAAGATACTATAACAGAAAGAACATACTAAATGCTATAGCAGAAGGACAATACATGATCTAATTATACCAATAATCACTAACTCATTGTTCTAAACAAAAGGTGATAGTAAATTCGGTATACATGATCATATAACTTTAATGTGAATTTACACGGCCTAGCAAATTGTTTGCGGAAGTCGCGTTTGGTTCCCAGAATCTCTTGCAGGGAGAGCGTATAGTATGGGTACTATTCATCACATTATGACCTTAATAAAACAAACTTGTTTTAAGGTAATTTAGTACTTCAGGATGTCATTTCAAAAGACAACTGTGTACTTACATTTTCCCATTACTTTCATATTGTGACAGTTCCACTTGAAAGTTAATGCAAGCTATTTTCGAGTTAAGATAGTTATAAACTAGGGAAAACTTTCATCTTTTCAAACTACAAACAGAACAGTCGAGTCTAGTACATTCAGTAGAAAGGGGCCTATAATGCTAACTTTATGATTCCTTACTGTATACATCAGGGATATATATTAATCGGATCTGACAGGTAGTAGGATGTGTGCTTTCCGCTTCATTTCCTGTTCCTTGTTTGGTTGTGGGCTTAGAGCAGATTCACCCAGCCTACTCTTTATTCGATCTTAGCTATTTATATATTCCGTATACACCAAGTAATCATAAGGGGTACCAAGTATGGGACAAGTCATAGGACACTAATTCAATGCATCGTTTTCTAGTACAAAACATACTTTTCAAATAGAACATTTGGTAGACAAAACTAGAAACTTACCAGTAAACAGTTTAATCCATTTTATTAAACCAGTATAACTTAAAGGACCTTAGGTGGTTAATTCTATAATACCTTAGTTTATACATCGGGGTTATATATAATTAATACCCGATAGGTAGTTGGATGTGTGCTTTCCGCCTTACTTCCTGTTCCTTGTTTGGTTGTGGTCTTAGGGCAGATTCACACCACTAACTATCTATTCGATATTAGATTATATTTTGCTAGTATAAACTAAGTGATTATAAAAGGAACCATTGTGGTTACCATTTTTACTAAAAGAAATAAGGGTTTTCTTAAAGAATGTTTTCATCAAATATAAAGGAACTATTGCAGTTAACTCCGTGAGTACCAAGTGAATACACCAGGGTTATATACAACGATGATCTAACAACCAATGGGATGTGTGACTTCCGACTCATTTCCTGTTCCTTGTTTGATTGTGGGCTTAGGGCAGATTCACACAGCCGATTGTTTGTTTACTCTGGGTTTTATATAACTTGTATCCATTTAGTACTCATAGAAAGAATTGTAGAGCCATTTTTACTTATCTTTCATCAAAGCAGGAAATATAGGATTTTCTGGAGGAGCATGCGGACTTTTCTAAAAAGAACTTACAACTTACTTACATCACTAAAATCTTATGAACTCACAAGCTCAACTTACTTACATCACTAAAATCTTAAGAACTCACAAGTTTAAATGCTGATCTACTCTTTCAAAATAACTTGTATTCTCAGGAGACAGTAGACAGGTACGCGCACCGGGATTCAGAAGCTGGAGCATAATAACTTCATGTCTTGTTTTGTTATTTACATATGCAGTCTATGTTTTGTTATCAACATACTTTTTAAGCACTTTCTTTCTAATGAAATGGTTGTTTATTACTTTGATTACTATGATGCATGTCTTGTGATACTAAACATGACGTCCTCCGCCCCCCGAACGTTTCCGTCGTTCCGGTTTTGGGGTGTGACAACTAGTCAATCCAACATTCCTCAAAAGCACTCTTTCTGCGCCTTACATGTTCAAAAAGAAAATGGTTTAATAGACAAATAACTATAGCATAATATGGACAAACAAATTACAGCCATTGTTATATTAAAACTATTTACACAGAAACTATGAAACATCATAGGGTATCGCGTGCAATAATCCATGCACCCCAAAAGATGTCCACATATGATGTTGTAAATTTATTTTAGTACTTTATAGTGTATTTAAAGAGTTAAATACACTATCTTTTTATGCCATAGTGGCCACTCTTATGTTGCTTAGTATGATGCTAACAGGTCGGCGACAAAATACAGATTTGAAACCAATATATACACATAAGGCATTATAAAAAAAACTAATATATTAACTGAACATAAACCCTAAAACAGAGAAACTTATAATTTACATATAGACATTGAAATTAGCAAATTAACCCCACAAACAAAGTTGGAACTAGGCTTACATCATAAATAATCTTTATGTTGTGAAAAAAATAAACATGTTTATTCAATAGACTACCAATAATTTTCATGGGAAAAGCTACACAATCCACATCTAATTACACAAGCCAAATAAGGGTTGTTGTACTCATTTCTTCTGTGAAAATAAAAACACAAATCGACAGTACAATCAGAAAGAACAAAATACAATTCCAAATGCACCTGACTTATGAAAGAAAAAAACATAATCAATTAGTAATTATTTCTACTTACTTTTTACAGCAGCTCAAAACTTTAGAGACGGAGGCATAGACAATTTTGAAATCAATTTTAGGCTTTTGTTATCCACCACCAGTGGACACATAGGCGATTGGGTGTAGTAACGTTAGTCTGCCTTCTTCTCCCGCCGTTGCTGACGTCAAATGGAAAGCTTTAGATCAATGAAAGATGACGATGCACATTAAATTCCGATTGAGTGTTTCCCTGGTCGATTGGTAAATATCATAGAGCATACCTCGGTGGAGAAGGCGGTGGAGAATGGAGCAAATCGTCTGGTAGTAGCGAATGGAGTTTGATCCAGAGAGATGGAGATGATAGACAGATAATACAATATTATAAGCTTCTGATTGGAATAGATAGGCGTTGATGATGTAAACCCCGAAGACCCGATGAAGACGAAGGATGGAGCCGATAAGGTGTCACTTTTAGCAGGATCCGATAAACAATACCCGACGCGGGTAATGTTCATAAGGGGAACCAACGATTAATGTGTGTGTGTGTATATATATATATATATATATATATATATATATATATATATATATATATATATATATATATATATGACAAAAGTACATAAATAGTCCTTGTGGTTGACAAAATAGACAAATTTAAGTCCTTATGACGAATTGTTTGCATAAATGGTTCTTATTGTTTCAAAATGTTACAAAGATGGTTTTTTAACTAACAGTGATAACTTTTACAGTTAATTCCTTTGTGAAATCACACATATGCCCTTCCTGTCATAGGGACCGTTTATGTAATTTGTTCATGTCATAAGGACCATTTATGTAATTTTGCTGTTATTTATTATCTTCTTATTTTATTTTATTTAAATTTTTTATGAATTAAACTTTTTTGAGGTTTTGTACAAATATAGTATTTAATTTTTTTTGCTTATATTTGTTGATAATTTTGTTCAAATAAGTTTCTTAAATTTTTTGACGTTTTATTCGAGTACATTTAGTAAAGTTTTTTTTTATATTTTGTTCGAATAATTTTTTTGACGTTTTGTTCGAATACATTTTTAATGTTTTTTTTTACTTTTTGTTTTATTTATACGGAAATTGAGTAATTTAACCATTTTTTAATGTATTTTATAAAAAAAAATAACCACTTTCTTTTTTTGAAATAACGACTTAGTCAGCAATGTATACATTCTGGGCCATATGACTAAATGTGTCAAATCCGGCTCGGTACTGTGGTCCCTTAGTCCAAGACATCCATTTCGTACTATGTTTTGGACTTCTGTGTTCCAGTCTATTCCAACTTTGAAAAATGTCTTTTACCGGTGAAGAGTTCTAACATTTATGGATATGTGTCAATTGTTTGTATGATTATATGTGATTATATGTTCAAAATAAAGTTGAAGTGTTTTTTGTATGATTGTATGTGATTATTTGGAAATAATTCGTTTTGCTTCGATTTCGGTAGTTAGTTATGATTAATTGGAATTAATCACATACAATTATAAAAAATCGAAGCAAAACGAATTATTTACAATCCGTACTACTGTAAAAAAATAATTTCAATTAATCAAAATTAATCTTCGAAACCGAATATGAACGAATTATTTCAAATTAATCACTTATAGTCATACAAAAACACTTCAACTTTATTTTGAATATATAATCATACAAAAAATTAACACATACCCACAAATGTTTGAGGTTTTCACTGATAGAAGACATTTTTCGAACCTATAGTAGCCTAGATCAGAGAAATTCAAACATAATACGGAGTGGGGGTTTTTGACAGGGGGACCACAATATGGGGTCAGATCTAACTCGTTTAATATGAATTTCGGACGAAAGTTTTATTTTTCAAAAAAAAAAACGAAATTAAAAGGGGTTATTTTAAAAAATTACAATACAAAAATGGTTAGATTACTCAATTACTCTATAAAAAACAAAACGTAAAAAAATATAGTAAAAATGTTTAAAATGTATTCAAGCAAAACATCAATTAAATTTATTCAAACCAAACACAAAAAAAATTAATACATGTATTCGAATAAAGTGTCAAAAATTTTTAAGAAATTTAATTGTACAAAAAATCAAAAAAAATATAAGAAAAAAATAAAAAAATTAGAAAAAACATAAAAAAATTAATTCATAAAAAATATAAATAAATAAAATATAAAGATAATAAATAATAGACAAAATTACATAAATGGTCCGTACGGCTTTAACAAATTACATAAATGGTCCGTATGGCTTTAACAAATTATATCTTCAATATTACATAAACGATTCAAAAAACTTACAGTTTGTTGATTTGTCAAATATGTTTTGATTTAACAATACCTTTAATATATTTTTAAATAAATATATTTTGAGCTAATTACTAATTTAGCAAAATTGAGAAAGTAATTAATCATTTTTAGCCAAAAATTAGGAATTGTCCCAAAATAGCCCATGAAACCGTAGGTTTTTAGAATCATCTACTGTTTCGTGTTTAGTATAATTATTTTTTTTCATTTTGAAGATATAAAACTATGGTTTTCTCTCTATAAAATACGGTTTCCCAAACCGTAGCGTACGGTTTTGGGTTAAATCTACGGTTTCCTTTTTTTTAATGAAAACTACAGTTTTAGGTTGAAGTCTACGGTTTTGTGTTAAAAAGCTACGGTTTTGTGCGTTGTGGACTTGTACACTGTAGGTTTCGTAAGAAACGTACGGTTTTAATTTTTTTTTTTCAGATTTTTTAAAAAAAAAAGTTATCCTCATATACAAAAAACTACTCCTAATCAACAATACGGTAAAATTTTGATTAAAAATGGACGTATCTCGTTATTCTTTGAGTGTTCTATTGAGAAAAAAATAGTAGACAATAGAAGAAAAAATGAGGAAAAAAGTAATCTAAACTGAAAAATTAGACATTATATACTATGGGCCAATGGGCCACAAAACAGTAGACGGGCCACAAAAAAGTAGTCAATTGCGACGAAAGAGTAGTTTTCGAAGGTTGACCGTAGTCAACCCTCGTTCACCATAGTCAACCCTCGTTCACCATAGTCAACCCTAACCTATCTACTATTTTGTGGGTTAGTTTTGGCTAATGTGTTTTTTTTTGCTAATTTTAGATATGTAATTAGTATATTTGGCTAGATTAGTATTTTCCCCATATATTTTTACAATCTTCATTAAACCGTTTTAAGCAAACATGTCATTTGTCTTATTTAATATTGTTTTTTAATTATCAATCCAATGTCAAAAAAATCCAATCTAAATAATATTAGTCCAAAAATTTTCCGATACCACACGTGTTTATTCCAACAAAAATACAATTGTTGGTAAAATGGTCCAATTTTTTTTACCAACACCAATTATGATGGTTTTAGCAGATGTTCAATCTGCATCAGATGAATGTTACTTATGTCACAAATATTTATGGAGTACATTACTTGGTAAATAATTATTAGCATGTATGGTACTTTCTTGCTAAATATTTCTTAATATATATTGTACTTTCTTTACAAAGTAGATTACTATATAAAAAAATATTTAGGAAAAATCCATTTTCACAAATATTTACAAAGTACATTGCTTATTAAATATGTAACACTCAAAAATTCAAATAAAATTTTCCATTTATAAACCATCAAGTGAGCCATATATTCCAAACCAACAACGTAAAAATGTAATTTTTAAAACGTCAGAGTAAATCAAAAGTAATCAATGTGGAAAAGCCATCATGAGATTATGTGCAATCAAGTCCTTTGGTGCTGGAAGTACCTGAAAATGTTTAAACCATAAAACCGTATGCACAAAGCTTAGTGAGTTCCCTAAAATACAATATACCATACCTGTAATAAGGATTGCTATGGGCCAAACATAGTCTTAAAGTCATTATTAACCATGAGCCAATCATGATCTTTCCTTGATACACAAGGAGCCAAATCCTGGTCTTATGTACAAGTGCCAAGAGCCACCTTCTGGTCTTCCTTGCGAACATGACAAAGACAAATAGCAACATACAATTACTACCGGGGGAGGGGGCGGGGGCAAACTCTGGTCTTGCATAAAATTTTCCAAGAGCCTTCATCTGGTCTTTTATACATATGTCAGGGGCCACGACCTAATCTTCCATGCAAGTATCACTAAGACAACTAGCATCCTACATAGTATAGCGAGAAGACTCACCTCAACCCTATATACAAGATAAGCCACCCACTCGAGCCGACGTTATCAATCCTGCTTTTGCGAAAGATATCCATAATAAAACCCTAATTAACAATTAAGGAAATGCGTAACTTATGAAGGGTCTAGGCTCATGATTAAAACTTCTTTATGCGAAATACCATTTTATCCTTCCAATACTAAGTCTCAACTAGCTGACCAAAAGTCAAACCGATCAAAAAGCCAACGGTCAACCCTCAGTTGACTTACGCTCAACATAGCACAGTAATCTACGCCCATCGTAGAGCTACACCCATCGTACAGAGGCTACACGTAGCATAGGGCCCATGATCCTAATTTTTTTTAAGCTATTAATACAGCAAGCCACACTCTCAAACTCCCAGATCCGATCTAAATGAATGTCTTAATGGATTAAGTCTCTAACTTTATCCCTTTGCATGGACAAGAAGAGAACAACACCAAATTCTAAGTCCATATTGTCACCTTTTGCTCAAGAACTCATGCATGGATAAATGAGAGTGCCCAAGTTCTTATTTTTATGACTCAATAACCTCAAAAATAAAAGGAGGCACTCAAATGGTCTAGAGTAACCCATACTCACAAGGACCAAGATTATGGGGGAAAAAGCATAAAACTCATAACCATACTAGATCTAACATGAAAGGGCATCAAGATGAAAGCTTTATACCTTCCAAAGATAGATGTTGGCTTGGAAATCCGAGATCTACACACCTTGAAGCTTTCCACTTTATTCTATAAACACCTTCCTCCTCCAAAGAGCACACAAAACTTTCTTAAAGCTCCAAAACTCACAATTGGTGGCTACGGTTTCAAGAAGTTAGATCGCTTAAATAAGGCTCAAAACCTTAGGGTTAGGGTTTTAGTTAGCAGTAGCTATGCCTTGCGTAACATAACCTACACCATATGTAGGTCATTAAACTCGCGTCCAGAATTCATCACCTACGCCAGTGTAGACCAAACTTCCCTATTTCCAATTCAATTTCAAACAACCATAACTTCTTAATTTCAACTCAGTATTCGGCGTTCTTTATATGCACGGAAAGGTATTGACGAGTTCTACAATCCTATCTAGTTACTTTTGGCATAACTCATGTCGAACTAAAATCGTAACCATGCAATAAGCGCAACATATAACTTTTCCATATTTACCCCTTCGATTCCAGCATACAAATCAAGGGCTTAGGTCTAATGATCAATATTAACAACATTAAATAAGGTCTAAACTTTATTTCCTCAAAGCCCACAGCCTTTAAAAGATCGAATTACGACCCACAATCCAGAATTAAAAACATCCCAGAATAGGGTGTTACAACTATTCCCCACTTAAATTGGATTTCGTCCTCGAAATCCTTCTCGGTGAAAATATATGAAAATTGTTGGATTAGGTGTCTAAGCCCATAACGATAATTGATATAAACTTGAATTGATTGTAGCACAATCCTTTTGGGTTGCCTTCAAACCTGGAAATTGAATAGGATAACTTTTAGAGAGAGAGAGAAGAATGATTTATTAATTTATTACTTGGTTAATAAATTAATTAGAAATCAAAATAAATGATTTATTAATGTATTATGGAAATAATATATTAAGTAGAAATCATATTGTTTAATTAATACTTAATCAGAAACTAATTTGGAATTAGTTTTGGGATTAAAGGAATTAATTAAAACTACAGGGACTAAAGGTGACAATGGTTAATAGTTGAGCATTGGACAATTTTAGAACCTCCGTAATGAGGGGATAAAGAAATCTAGAGCATCTCTATGGTTTCGTTGGGCTCTAAGGGTGCCTTGGATGCCTTAGGGAGGAAGTTAAGGGATTATGGTTATCTTGGATACACCTGCCTTATCCAATACCTTCCTAACACCTATATAAACCCTCCTTAGGGTTAAATTTTGGTTATTACTCCTCTAAGAGCCTAACGACCAAAATTTCTCTTCTATTACTCTCTCTATAGTATTCATAGGTTGCTTGAGTTTGTTTGGGAACCATTAGAGGCGCGACACTTGTGGCGCTTGCTACCAAAGGTCTTTCAAGCAAGGATTCAAGATTGTTTACAACAACAATCTTAAAGGTATGTTTTATAACCCTTTTATGTGATTTTCGATTATACACTTGGGATATAGGGTTTATACTTTGTTGTTCAATATTGTATGTTCAATTAGAGAAAATATAGATCTTCAGTTAGGGTTGCATGCACACATAGGTTTGTATGGTATGCTCAAAACCCATCTGTGGTATCAGAGCCTAGGTTTAGTTTTCTACTGAATTGATACTAATATAAACTTGAACAAGGGGGAGAAAACATAATCATCATTCTGTTCTTCGAACTCGACGTGTTGGACTGCAACACGACGTGTTGGTCCTCCAACTCGGTGTGTTTGTGTGTCAGATCCTGATTTCGGATTTTCTTGCCTAACTTGATTTATTTGATTAACATTTGGTAATTATCTTTTATTAAATCTGCCATAATCCGATTTTGGTAATATTATATAATTAAATAAGACTTAAATATAAGGAGATAATTATGAATTGGCTAATGTTGATTTTATTTAATTATAATTATCCTTATGGATATGATTAATAATTTAATTGATTGTTTAATTAAAGGATAATTAATATATCCATTATTGGTTACTAAATAATTAATTTGATTATTAAGTGGACTTAATAATTAATGTTAATTTAGGGTTGTTTGAGATTTAAATTAAAAGTTTAATTTTTGAAATTTAAAATGTAAATTCTAAATTACATCTTTATGGATCTCATTGTTAATTTAATTAATTGATTAATTAAAGGATAATTAATAAATCCATAATTGGGTTAAGTTTAATTAAGTTAAAAAGTTTAATTTATTAAAGGATTAAACCCTTGCTATTTTAAAATGTTTTAAATACACCGTTACATTATATGTAGCATTAAAGGTTTAATATTATTGTATATATAAGACAAGTCAGTCGAACCGCTAGTACGCCTCATTCACGAAACCATACTATACGAAGAGTTTAAGCAAGCGACTTGTAAAATCACCGCCATTGGGTATCCATTCTTACCCACCGCTCTCTTGTATGGTGGAGGGTCGTTAGCCAAACGTATTTGATTGGACATAACTTCATTAAAAGTATAATGACATAAAGTAACTAAACTGTTTTCTAAAATCCCACTTTTGGCTACTTTAGGAAAAATGTGAAGCGTATGTGGTTAACCGACACACTAATATGGGACTAATGTTGTTGGCTATGGGTGTCTCGTAAATTATCATTGATTAATGGAGTGTATGTGGCTAACTGGCACATTAATTAGATGATAAATCATATCGAGAGTACCAAGCTAATTTGCGTGGTTATTCACATCTCGTTTGTGATCCTCGGCATCCAAATCACAAAGTGAGAGCATAATCGAGATTAAACATGCCATTGAATAGTTCAATGAATCTCAAAAGATCTAGGAGTTTCATAATATTGAAATTGGTAAATGCTTTACCTACCTAAAATAGATTCGAACTTGATTACGACATCTGTCTTCAACATTCAAATCGAAAATATGGATCCTAGCCTTAATTTAAATTTTTGGGTTAATAATTAAGGGTTAAAATCAACTAACTTGAATTCTCTATTCTCCCTTTATAGATGTAGAGTCAAGACAAGAATGGTTCTCCTCATTCTTCTGGAAATGTTTTTTCCTTATCTGAAGATGATCTTCCACATGTTGATCAAGGTGAAAGAATGTTCCCTTCTTCAAGCATTGGTGGAACTGGAAATCGTGCTTCTCCAATTCTTCCTCCACCTCCTCCAACAACTCTCCCCGAGCCACGTTTTATTCAAGCTGCAAAATACGAAGTCACTCAAGCCCTATTGGCTAGTAAACATCAAGATGGAAAGTTTATGTGTGCGCATGTTCTAAAAATGAAATCACACATTGACAGATTGGGAATGTTGGGTGTTGTTTTCCCAAGGGAGCTACCCATTGACTTGGTTCTACTTTCGCTTCCTGACTCATATAGTTAGTTCATTAAAGACTTCTATGAGAGGGACCACGATGTGACCCTAATCGATCTATGAGAAGGACCACGATGTGACCCTAATCGATCTGACATATATGTTGATTGCTACTGAAGCAGAAATGCTTAAGAGCACAATTCAAGCGAATATGTTTGAAGGATATTTCTCCTAAGTTTCCATGGACATTGTAAATGGAAACATTGGTAGTCCAGAAAAGGTTTCTCTTCGCAATGGAAAGAGATCGACCAAGGTCAAACCGTTTGACCATATGGTAAAGAGAAAGGCTAATCCAGAGATAATCCCATTTTCTAATCTTAAAATGTCCACATGTTATTATTGCCAATTGAAGGGGCATTGAATACGAAGCAGTCCAGAATACCTGAAAGATCTCAGAGATGGTAAATTCAAGTCGTATGACTCTACTTTAGGTACATCCAGTATCTAACTCTACTTTATTAAGTTCTTATTCATAGATTCTTAATACATGATGTGATAGTCACATTTTGATGTTTTTTGCAGGATCTAAGAGAAAGAAGGAAGCTTGAGTAGAGTAATTTGAATCTGATCGTGAGATATGGATTTCGATTGCATGGTTCGATGATCAGATTTTGGAAGCTGCTGCATAGGAGTTATGATAGATTAATAGATTGCTTAGGAAATATCTAGAAACATAGTTTTCATATTCTTTCATTGTAAGGACAAATTTTTCCGCATATTATCAATAAAGTGAATTTTTTATTTATTTACTTTGTATTTCCTTGCAATGACATTTATGAGAATTAGTGGTTATATTTCTATTATTAGCAATGTTAAATATTGATTTGACTCTTAATTATGTCGTTTGTGGAAATGTCATAATCAACCAAGTGAAAAGGAATTCTCATCACCCAAGTTTTATTCGGACAGAAACTTGGAGTCATACAACTCGAATTGTGTGATGTATGAGAATCCTGATCAATTGAAGATCATGACTAATTCATTGATCACATGTTTATGTGAGTCAAGTGAAGGACTAAAGCATCTAGTACACATTGATATGGACTATTCATATCCACCACAAAGGACGATAAGTATATTCGTCATGATTTACTGATAGTCAGTAAACATGGTTGTGCTTATAAGATTAAGCATAATTCCAACACCTTTGAAAAGTTTCAAAGAGTAGCAGAATGAATATGAAGAATCAATTAGGTAGAAAGATAAAATTTTCTCCAATCTGAAAGGAAAGGACAGTACTTTAGTATCATGTTTTATGATCATCTTAATGGTTATGGAACTTTATCACAATTGATCCTCAAAGAATGTCTTAGTGCAATTGTTTGACTAAGAAGAGGAATCAGATATTGGTGAAATGGTTTAATCAAGAGATGAGTCATACTTGTATCAAATCAAGTTTTAGAGTCATACTTTAGTAACTTCAAATCGTATCTTGAAACTTATTTCAAACTAAGTAGGTTTATAACACCTCATGAAATGTGGAGTAATATTGTTTTCTTACTCTAGCACATTTAGAATTAATAGTTGTGATGTTTTGGTTAAAACAAAGGATAAAATAAAACCAATTTAATGAAGTGTTATCTTGTCGAGAATCCACACTAACTTTTGAATATTTGTTTTAGCTTGTCAAGGATTGTTCCTTGAGAGAGAAACTTATATGTCAAGAAGTCAGTGGGAGTCTTATTGGTCTTGAAGATTTTCAAGAGTCAATCGAGAATAAACCTTTTAGTTATCACTAGCACACGACCTGAGGTTAATAACCAATCGTGTTGATACATTTTTGTTTTTGTGCACCTTCCTGTTGTGTTGGAAATGCTTATAAGTTCTATGGTTCTCATTCGACTGCAAAAGGCAGAGCACGTTGGGCATTGATAGTACATTGGTCAATAATGGTGAGCTGCTTAACAACACAGAAGCACTAGTAGGCCCTCGTGCTACCACAGGGAAAGAAACTAAGAATAAGCGAGTTCAGTCCATGAAAAGAAAAACCTAAAATTGATTTTGGTTTTGTCCTATACCTTATCTTATGAGTATAGGTTGGAATTGATAAATTCACATGGATAGGAACGCATACACCATAAAATCTAGGTGGCAAAAGGTTTCACTCTAATTCATGAAAATGATTATGAGGAAACACTTTTGCTAGTAGATTTTAAATCTGATTAATATCATTACGGTTAGCAGTTGTGATAATTGCGTTCTCCAATTCGCATATGATTACGACATCCCTTTTCATAGTTCGAATTGTGAGAAATTGAAAGAAATAGTTTGAACATTAAGGACTTATAGCTATAAGTTCTGAAACGGTTTAAACACACACATATGTTATCTGATGAAGGTGTATAAGCTTTAAAAGTGTAGATGAAGACTTATCGAAGCACCACGTATCAGAAATCAGAACTTTAGTAAGAAAGTCAATAGTATTGATTTCTGGAAGTCCAGTTGATTTCTCGATACATGTCATAGCTAGTGGGAGCATAATTGTTATACTAGTGGGAGCATAATTGTTATGCTAAGTTTTGCAAGTTGGCAATACTATTTGTAGGAAACAAAGTTTACAAATTTGCAATTTGCAAATTTTGGAAACTATTTCGCACGAAGAAATATTTAAGGGAGAAAGCGCTTATACTTCATTTCAAATCTAAAAGTTTAGATTGAAGTTTTAATAAAACTAGTCATATATGAATATCGTGTTGAAATGATTCAACATAGGAAATTCGATATATGTATTATTATAGCAAGAGACTGTCAGGTCTTTATGTAAGACATTATGTATCAGATCCCACATGCTTTGTATATAGGATCGATTACATATGCTATAATATTCACTTATTCTGATTTTTCCAAATGCCTAGGGCATTGAAAGGGAAAAAGGACTAGAACAAGGTGTGACTAAAGTTGTTAAACAACTGTCAAGAACACTCTGAGGTTTACTGAAGAATGGTTTCTTATGGACAGTTGGAATTGTGGTATTAATTTGGACGGACCATATTGACATAATTCTAAATGAAGGTGAATCTTGTTCGGAATTGATGGTCATATGGTAATATGGAAATATTTCCATAGTGGGAATTGGTTATTGAAATCTACATGTGAGTTAGAAACCTTAGCGTAAGGAAGGTGTTCAAGGAGTTACCTTGAATTTTATACTTCATCACCATGAAATTGTTTTAGTAACAAAGTTTTAATGGAGCATTTTGTGACATCATTGGCTAAGACTCCGTGACTTTGACTCCACGTCATCACAAAAGGATACTGCATGCAAGGATAGACTCTAACACATTTAGTGGTGACAAGAATTTTGAATTATTACACTTGTAATAAGGATTTGGAATTGTGAAATAAGCATCGTTGGATTTATGTCCAATTGATCTGTTCACAAAGGAAGGACCATAGAGAGATTTAGTATGCATGTTTAGAAAATGGCGTGACTGATGTTTAATTCAAGCGTGTAGTTGATTAATCGAAACATTATACAATTAATAAAGTCTAATTAATATGGTGATTAAATAATAAGTGTTTTATTTATATTCAATAATTTTGAGACCATAGTTAATTAGATTATTGTTGTGTGTTATTTCGCATGTTTTACTTCCCGAATTATTGGATTATTCTAACATCCACAGTCGATCATACTTTTGGAAGTAAGTAGTGAATTAAGACCGTCATGAATCAAAATGTAGATTGTCAAAGGGGTTAGACATAGCAATGGTTTGCTGCAGTATTCATGAGTACTTTTAAAATGGGGATTTAAGTATTGGATAAACCCACGCTCAGAGAATTACTTCATGGATTTTATCACGAGTAATTTTGAGACGATAATATCTTATATTCTTGAAATGGAGATATATGAGTTGGTTTTTAAAAGTCAGTTGTGCATTGATAATACGTAAACGCATTAGTAACTTGATTTTGTAAACCGTATTGTTGTGCATGATTTTATGAGTGAATAGTGCAAGCATATAAGTCGAAGTTTATCCGTTCCATTTGCCCTGACGGGAAAAGTGATATTTGTGGGCCCCTCGATGATTTGATGATGACATCTAAAGTGCTTGGGCAAGCCTGGACTGAATTGATGTGTTCAATTAGTAGTATGATTTCAGTCGTCATAAATCCGACATCGGGAAAAAAAATCTTTGACAGAGAGATTGATTATAATACATGTCTCATATCCATACGATATTTAGTAGAATGGAGGAATATTTGATCACTTATCTTAGGACGTGTCACTGACTGGGTCAGAGTTCGACAGCGGCTTTTGGTAGCTACAATTTGCTAGTCAATTTTGAAGTTATACTTGCAACTATAGTTATTATACTTATCCAAGTGGGAGACTGTTGGATTAGGTGTCTAAGCCCATAACTATAATTGGTATAAACTTGAATTGATTGTAGCGCAGTCCTTTTGGGTTGCCTTCAAACCTGGAAATTGAATATGATAACTTTTAGCGAGAGAGAAGAATGATTTATTAATTTATTACTTGGTTAATAAATTAATTAGAAATTTAAATAAATGATTTATTAGTGTATTATGGAAATAATATATTAATTAGAAATCATATTGTTTAATTAATATTTAATCCGAAATTAATTTGGAATTAATTTAGGGATTAAATGAATTAATTTAAACTGCAGGGACTAAAGGTGACAATGTTCAATAATTGAGTATTGGACAATTCTAGAACCTCCCTAATGAAGGGGGGGGGGGGGACAAAATATGGAGCATCTCCAGGGTTTCCTTGGGCTCTAAGGTTTCCTTGGATGCCTTAGGAAGGAAGTTAAGGGATTAGGGTTATCTTGGATACACCTGTCTTATCCAATACTTTCCTAACACCTATATAAACCCTCCTTAGGGTTAAATTTTGGTTATGACTCCTCTAAGAGCCTAAGGACCGAAATTTCTCTTCTATTACTCTCTCTCTATAGTATTCCTTGGTTGCTTGAGTTTGTTTGTGAACCATTAGAGGCGCAACACTTGTGGCGCTTGCTACCAAAGGTCTTTCAAGAAAGGATTCAGGGTTCTTTGCAATAACAATTTTAAAGGTATGTTTTATAACCGTTTTATGTGATTTTCGATTATACACTAAGGATCTAGTGTTTATACTTTGTTGTTCATTATTGTATGTTCAATTAGAGAAAATGTAGATCTTCAATTAGGGTTGCATGCACACATATGATTGTATGTTATGCTTAAAACCCATCAAAAACAACACCAATGAATTCTATAAGCTCCATCCAAATAATTCGAAGTCAAGGAATCCATGAAGAAAATCGATATACCACCCAGAATCCCATAACTGCCAACAACAACTTCTATTGATAACTCGAAACGAACAAAGCCTTTCCAACTCCGAATATCTCTCTGATAACTAGAAAATAGAACTCCTGACCATTCACCGATGTCGGCAACCTCGCACCCAAATACGAAGATGATTCCCAACACAAGTCTTAACCATTGTTGCCATACCAACATATAAATCACATCCTGCTAACCAAACATTCACATTTTGATCTATCCGAGATCTCCCTTGTTTCGTGCTGACATACCAATTAACTGGAGTATAGAATCCCTGACCGATTCTGAAGTTGATAACCTCACACACGGATGCACTACGAGACTCTAACCAAGAGTCT
This sequence comes from Lactuca virosa, assembly GCF_052849685.1. Taxonomy (NCBI): domain Eukaryota; kingdom Viridiplantae; phylum Streptophyta; class Magnoliopsida; order Asterales; family Asteraceae; genus Lactuca; species Lactuca virosa. Next base: position 384,687,196 of record NC_136428.1, read on the forward strand.
AACTGACAAAGGCTATCCTAGAATGTTCTCTAACACAGCTCCAACAACCCTCATGATCGAAAAAAGGACGACATAATTAACTAATACACGAACGTTAGTTAGTCCACTTCACTCCAAACGAATGTTGTCGTCCCATACGTAGTCTTACATCACACCCGGCCCGAAGTCGGCCTACAACCTTCCTCAATCCTATGAATGATGTGGCCCTCCTACAGTCTGAAAACCCTTCCTACAAGATTCTAACTTAACCTAGTGAAGGTTACGAGCCAAATATTAGACCCTCAACTACTCATCAACCTCGGTAATGCTACGTGCCACCACATATTCTTACAACACTTCCACAACTGCCTACCAACCTAGCGAATGCTAAGAGCCACCCCACTGTTTTACAACACTTCCATACTGTCTACAAACCTACTAAATGCTACGGGCTACCCTGATGTCTTACAACACTTCCACTCTGCCTACTAACCTATTGAATGTTACGGGCCACCCCGTAGTCTTACCACACTTCCACTCTGTCATGGGCTCAAGCCATGGTCTAGCAAACTATCCACATGAATACCTCACCAAAAATCAACACCAGCCGAAAATCCCAACTTGCTAAACCCAACCAAGTGTTTGGGTCATGCTTCGAATCTCAAATCCTTAATCAGAAAAAGAACAAGCAGATAGGTCCATACACAACCCTCAACCTGGACCAAGTTACGAAACAAAAATATGTCACTACCGATGCTTTACTTCCTTGAGTGAGATAACCTTAATTCCCAACATTTCTTCTATGTTTACAACAAACCAGTAAACATTATCCTTTGCATAAGCCCTGGCTCAAACCAAAACCAAAATTTGCTATCCACCTGACCTTGGATATGAAACTCCAAGTTGACTCGCACTTAGAGATATTGCCATTAATCCTAACAATTTTAACCCACTTGGATTCAACCAAATTCTACCAACTACATAACTACTCGAATCCCCAATTCGTCCATAATTTCACTACTCAAGATCATCACTATCCGAAGCTTGCTAGAATAAGATTCCATGACCAAGCAATCAAGTGTACACGCACATCCCAAAACGAAAATAAACACTTCGCTAAACTTGACAAAAGATTCACGCCTCCAAAGCATCTTTCATTGATACCACTCCAATATCCCTGAACAAATCAACCGAAGAAAATGAAATAATAAACTAGCTATCTAAATTGGATTGTCAAACAATCCAATAATCCACTTGTTGTTGAGCAGAACCCCAACTGAACACATTTACCACGCTTTGAAGGCATGAATCCGACCGATCCCTAATACCTTGCAACCATGAAGGGTATCTACAATCCTGAACTCAAAAATCCAAAAGACCTACACTGCAACTAACTCGGACCCAACTCATTGAAATCATCAGAGTCAATCCAGTTGTTGATCCTTCAAGTAGAACGCTCAGCTCTCCACCTGCTAGGGATCACCCTTTCATTGGCCGATACCTCCCACCTCGAGCCTAAAACCGTCTCATCCAGACAGCCTCCAAACATGATTCTAAGCATGCGAAAAGGAATATGAAGATTCCTCGATCGGCAATAACTCGACAATTATAAAGAAACTGCGATCCTTAGGTGGAGACTTAAATAATCAAACCATAGCGTTTCACACACACAATCACATAATCATAAGCATATATAATAATAACATGAAGGAATATAATATGATACATACCTACGACAACATCTGATGGAAGTTAGATCTCCTCATCCTGCAACCGAAATGCTCGGCTCCTCACCATGGGAGCCTCCACTCTTCCCTCGCGGCCATTAATAAGCCTCAAAGTAGTTGGAGCAGGTATCCTCACTGCTCCACATGTCAACCCCAGATAGTCAACCTTCTTGTGGCCGACTTGGTTACAGTGAAAACAAACCATAATTTATCCCAGGGGATAATCCCAACTGGCATGACCAATCCCACCGTACTTATAGCAGCCATGCCTCTCGATCGACAGACCCCATTGTGCGGTTTCCCGCATTTTCTATAATGGCCCTAGCCATTCTAGTCTCTAGCTCATGAATTGAAAGTGTTGGGCTTTTTCACTGAGCCCTCTGTTGTCAGAACTAGAATTGGGTTCCGCTTCCTCAAAAGCTTCGAATCAATCTCCTGTTTCCCGGCTCTGGAAATCATATCCTCCAAGGTCCTACAACTGGACATGCTCACAAACTCCTGAATATCACCCCTCAACATATCATGATACATCATCTTCTTCATCTCCTCATCTGCAGCATACTGAGAAATTAACATAACCCTCTCCCAGAACATGGTGGTGATGTACGCCACAGTCTCCATTGTTTGGAGAAGGTCCTAAAACTCCCTCGCCGACTGCTGCACCTCAATGGCATTTTCAAAATCTACCCCAAACCTTGTCATAAAATCAATCCATTGCAGGGCCGCCACAAACTTAGCTCCCAAATACTGACCAACCTCCTCCCACCAGTCGCAGGCTCCATCCATCAAAAGGAAATATACAAATCCTACCTTTGATCCCTCTGGGAAGAAACTAGTTCACTGAGCAATCTCCATGTCAACAATCCACCACCTACTAGCAATGGGGTCCTTCTTCTCGAAGCACTCTAAGGCTATGAATGCTTTGAACTCCTAAAAAGAGAGATTTTGGCCTCGATCTGACTAGCCAAAATCTCTACACGAAAAGTCTGAAACCGATCATCTAATAACTCTATGATCCCCTACTTGATGGTAACGAACATCATAGGAGTTTCCTCCAAAATACTGCGAGCAATCTCAGACATAACAAACTTGCATGTCCTCTCATCGATCGACTCAGCACCACAGCCTGAACCTTAAGCAGAACCGGAACCTCCTCCATGAGTCCTCAGCACCATTCTGAAATGCAGCCAAACAAATAATCAAAACATACCCAAATAATTCCTCATCCTTCAAGCTTCTCAGAATCCTCGTGAATTTCCTTGATTCGAGTACAAATCTTGTGCTTTTAGTAGTAAGGGCCCATATACTACCTTCCATACCTATCCATAATTTCCTTAAGAATCATCCTGAATCCTCTAAGTCACCTCTTTATACTCATACTCCCAAAACCCACTAAACAGCGCACCATTCGCACTAAAGCACTTCCTAGGCTCTCCTAGGATCCCCACCTCACCCTGCCATTAGCTATTGAAGAACTACTATTGATGTCAACTAACTACTTCATGAATACAATTACATGCAACAAAACTTAAATAATCCTTCAACTAAAAGACCCAACCCTACAACGGTTAGACTCAGACGAGAGTTGGGAAATAGGGCCAAATCAATTATTCTAAAAATATTTAACCTTTGCAGCATGTAAGTTAACATATTCATTTAATAGTTAACGCCCATCAGTATGAGTCCCACAAAGCACAAATTAAGTAGCATTTGTGTAGTAACAATCAATAGGCCACAAAACCTAAAAAGGGCATCCCCTATCTCGCTAACTTCTGCAATGTTAGGAACTTCTACCAAAATTATCAGTTGCCTTATGCATGCAAACTATACACAATATGGGATCAAAAATATTGTCGAATAAATGACTCTACCCTAAGTCCATAACCATAATAGGAACATGAAATAAGGCTAAATCAGTCATTCTAGGGCTATATGATCCTAACCGTATAAAATTCTTAAAGATACACTTAGCAAATAATTCCATCAACATTGATTTCAAAATAAGGCAAACATTCAATTCCCCATAGGCTACAAGACATCACAAATCACTAAATTTTATCATGAATTTTCTGAAGCTATCCTTAGAACTTTACTAATATGCTAATATTTCATAACATATAACATATAAACATGTATGGGCATTTTGGGAATCAGTTACTTGAGCTCAGCTGATTGCACGCATCGCACCAATTTATTTTGTAAAAAAAATTTAGAAAATTTATTTTCTTTCAAAAGATTACCAATTCCCCAGTTTGAGTTCGGACACTCCCAAGATTGTGCCCAAATCTCTCAAACCAAGGCTCTGATACCATCTTGTAACGTCCCAAAAAGTCCAATAAAAATTTCCATTTTCAAACCATGAAGTCATACAACCATATATTCCAAACCACCAAGCTAAAAATGTAATTTTTAAAACATCAGAGTAAATCAAAAGTAATCAATGCGGAAAGGCCATCATGGGATGTTGCGCAGTCAAGTCAAGCCCTTCCCTTTGGAACTGTATGTTCTTGAAAATGTTTAAACCATAAAATCGTAACTATAAAGCTTAGTGAGTTTCCCAAAATACCAGATACCATACATGTAATAGGGATTGCTATGGGCCAACTATAGTCTTATCGTCACTATCATCCATGAGCAAATCATGGTTTTTCCTTGCTACACTAGGAGCCAAATCCTGGTCTTATGTACAAGTGCCAAGAGTTCACAAAGACAGCTAGCAACATACCATAACTATCGTGGGCCAAACCCCGATCTTGCATAATATATTCCAAGAGCCACCACCAGTTCTTTCATACGTATGCATGGGGCCACGACTTGGTCTTCCATTCAAGTATCACTAAGAAAACTAGCATCCTACATAGTATATTGAGAAGACTTATGTCAACAATGTAGACAAGATAAAGCTCCTACTCAAGTCGATGATATCAATCCTCCTTTTGCTAAACATATCCATAATAAAACCCTAATTAACAATTAAAAAATGACTAACTCATGAAGGGTCTAGGCTCACAATTAAACTTCCTTTGGGCAAAACACCATTTTAACCTTCCAATACCAAGTCTCAACTATTTGACCAAAAGTCAAACCGGTAAAAAAAGTTAACGGTCAATCCTCAGTTGACTTACGCTCAGTGTAGCACACTAATCTACGCCCAACGTAGGGCCCTTGATCCCAAAAACTTCTATTAAGATCTTGATACAATAAGCCACACTCTCAAATTCCCAGATCTGATCTAAATGAATGTATTAATGGATAAAATCTTTGACTTTATCCCTTTGCATGGCCAAAAAGAGCACAACACTAAATTATAAGTCCATATTGTCACCTTTTGCTCAAGAACTCATGCATGGATAGATGAGAGTGCCCAAGCTCTCATTTTTATGACTCAATAACCTCAAAAACAACAAAGGGGGGATCTTAGATGGTCTGGAGTAACCCATACTCACAAGGACCAAGATTATGGGGACAAAAGCATTTAACTCATATCAATACTACATCTAAGATGAAAGGCCATCAAGATGAAATCTTTGTACCTTCCAAAGATAGATGTTGGCTTGAAAATCTCAAATCTACTCACTTTTAAGCTTCACACTTGATTCTACAAACACCTTTTCCTCCAAAGAGCACATAAAATATCTAAAAGCTCCAAAAATCACAAATGGTGGCTAGGGTTTCAAAGGAACGATATGAGGAGATGGATGTTGGTAATGGGAAGGATTCCAAGACGTTAGAGCCCTTAAATAGGGCTCAAAACCTTAGGGTTATGGTTTTGGTCAGCAACAGCTTCACCCTGCGTATTATAACCTACACCATACATAGGTCATTAAACTTGAATCCAAAATTCAGCATCTACGCCCATTGTAGCTTTCCTACGCCCTACATAGAGCAAACTTCCCTATTTCCAATTCCACTTCAAACAACCACAACGTCTTTGTTTCAACTCCGTTTTCAACGTTCTTTATATGCAGAAAAAGGTATTGATGAGCCCCACAATCCTATGTAGTTACCTTTGGGTTAACACATTTCAAACTAAAACCATAACAATACAAGAAGCCTAACATACAACTTTTCCCATTTTAATGCTTCGGTTACAACACACAAATCAAGGGCTTAGGTCTCATGATCAATATTATGATAAAATAAGGTCTATAATTTATTTCCTCAAAGTCCAAAGCCTTTAAATGATCGAATTACATCCAACAGTTACACGAATATTATTTAATTCAATTGATTAGTTGATTACATGAAACAGTCTACAATAAATAAATTCATAATTGTTATGGTGATTAAATAATACCGATTTATTTATATTCCATAGCTTTGATACCCTAATTAATTAGTTTATTATTGTGTTTCACTTTGCATGTTTAAATCCCTGAGTAATTTAGATATTATTCAAAAATTCCATAGTCCGTCATACTTTTGGGAGTAGGTAATGATTTAAGACTGTCATAGAGTGTTAACAGAATAATTCAAGGTAAAGAGGTATTAGATGAAGACTTCTATTATGCTCATGAGTCCTTAAAATGTTTTAAGTATTTGATAAACCTATGCTTAGAGATTACTTCATGGATAAAATCACAAGTAATTCTAAGACGATAACATCTACTATTTTTCAAACGAAAATACATAAATTGTAATTTGAAAGCCAGTTTTTCATTGGTATTACGTAAACACATCAGTGACTTGATGTTATAAAACGTAGTGTTATGTGCAATTTGATGAGTAAAGGTTATAATTATATAGTTAAAGTTTGTTAGTTCCTTTTGCCTTAACTGGAAAAGTGATATCTTTGGGCCCCCTCGGTGATTTGAGTTGATCTATTTGAACCAGGCCTGGTTTGGACTATATTGATGTGTTCGATTTTGTAGTCTAAATTAGATCATAAAATCGGAGACTGGGAAGAAAACAAATGAACATGAGGTTGAACATTTAATCCATGACTCTATTCATACAATATCTTATAGAACGAAGGAATACCTAATCACTTATCTTAGGGCCAACGTTTGATTTGAATCAGATGTCGGTAGTGGTTTTGGAATGCACACTTTGCTGTTTGGTTCAAGGTTGTATTTTGAATTGTAGTTATTGAATTATCCAAGTGGGAGGCTATTAGATTAAGGTGTCTAAGCTCATAACTAAATTGGGATATTCTTGCAATTAAAAGTGAAGTCCTTTTTGGGTTTTCCTCATAACTAGAAATTGATTAGAATGAAATATGTAGATAGAGGATAATTTATTAATTATTATGTGATTAATAAATTATTTGGAAATTGTAATAAATGATTTGTTAATATATTATATGGTTAATATATTAATTAGAAATAGATAATTTATTTGTTAATTTATTATGTGATTAGTAAATTAATGTGAGATCAATGATTAAATAATTGATTTTTTAATTTATATAGTTTAATAAATTAATATGAAATCAATAAGAATTAGTTTAGAATTAATCATATTTAATTGGAATTAATTTCTGGATTAATTAGAATTAATTAAAGGTCCAACAGTTGAATTGTAGTTGTTCTTAATTGAGCAAAGAAGGAAAATTCTAGAACCCATAGGGTGGTGGACGATTTTGGGAAGGATTCTAGGGTTTCTGGAATATTCCTAAAGCCGATAAAGATTAACATATTTGAATAGATAAAATAGTATTATTTTATTATTCAAATCTAGGGTTTCTTTATGTCATCCACACTATAAATAGGACCCCAATGAGCCTTAATTTCGTTTACGAAATTCCCAAGAGGATACTATGGCCAAAAATTCTTTCCTCCTCTCTCCTCTTCATTTTAGGGTTTCTAGGGTTTTGGTTGTGAGCCATTAGAGGAATTCTAATTTTGATGCTTGCTTTCTGAAGACTAAAGGAAGGATTCAAAGGATTGTGATATGAGCATATTTATACATATATTCTACATCATATCTTAATATTTTTAGCTATTTTTATGCCCATTATAGAACAAAAGGTACTTAATCTATTGTATGATGTGTTGTAGTGGTAAAGACATGCTCGGAGCAAAAAGGAAGCTGGAAGCTGGGAATTTGGATCAAGGCTAAAATGAGGAAAAATATACTTATCTCGTCGTGGTGACATTCCCACAACGTGGCGTTTTGGATTTCCCCGATGGATCTAGAAGACTTGAAAAATACAGGATAAACATGAAGGCCACGACGCGGTGGACTTACCACGCCGTGGTGGTTTGATTTCGGGAAAACTATATATACAAGTCATAATCCTCCGAAAATTCAACTTTTGCTGGAGCTATTTTCATCTTTTGAAGGCCAAGAACACACGTTGGAGCTTTTAGTTGTAGAAGATTCATTATAGATTGGATTTGAGAGATTTGAGGCAATACAACTTCCTATTACGTTTTTCTTCTTGAGTTTAATCATGAATGTTAATTTGAATTTCTTTTTTATGTGTTTACCTGATGAAATCATACGCTAAAAACCTATGACTTTCATTTAGATTAGATTGCTTGACTTTTAATGGTTTGATTTATGGTTTGGATTGTGATTAGTTGGTTATTTGTTACTTTTGCTTATTAAAGAACTCTATATGCTTATAAGATCTACTTTTTTGTTTATTGTTGAGTTTAATTAAGTTTGCATGACCATCACTCTTGATTGAACTTGAATGTTATGATCTTTGTGAATTGCAAAATTGTAGGACTAGTATTTTGATCAAAACCTAGGGTTAAATAGAAAATTGGGTAATTGTAGGAGTTAAAATATGATGACCAATCATATATTGACTTGAATTAATAAACCAAATTAATCAATCAGTTATAAGTCTAATTTAAATCGAACCGAACACTAGTGAATTTGTTATAATATCCGCCTAATCACCGTATGAATGAACTTATTTGTTAAATGATTAGGTTTGTAAACATTAACCTGGTCATTTATGGAATAGGTAACCAACTAAGCACTAATCCATTTCACTTCCATAAATCAACCATAATAGCAAGTATGTCGAAGCTAAACGGAAGTCACTCAATTACCTTGGTTAAAATCATATTTTGTGTTTCTTGATTTTAATTTTATTTTTTTGTTTCATTAGTTGGCAATAGTTAGTTTGGTTAATTAAGTTTCTAGTCTCGCAAAACTAGAGAAAGCCCATTTTCCTTTAATCAAATAGTAATTTATGTAGTTAGTAGATAAAATTAGCTAAACATTTTGTTCCCTGTGTTCGATACCCGACTATTGTACTATCCTATTTTCAACAAGGTACACTGCCTTAGGAACTAATAATTAATTATATTAGTAGGTTAAAGTTGTTAATAATTATTTACTCATCAAGTTTTTGGCGCTGTTGCTGGGGAACAGTCCATTTTTAGTTAATTTGAATATGCTATTTTATTAGGAATTTCTCTGTCTATTTTCTTTTAAATTATCGTTTAGGCTTTTTTTTTCTGTTTGACTTACCACGTCGTGGTCATAAACAGCACGTCGTGGTGTCGTAACAGTTTCAATTTTATTTTTTGTGTTGTTCTTTTTACGCGTCTCATTTGTTTTTGTTTCAGTTAATTATGACCAAAGGATCAATGACACCAATCATACCACCATTTGATGATCCCGAGTCAAAATTCCATATGAAGAAGACAACCAAATTCGGAGAATCAAGCAAAAGGACTCTAGAAAGCGAATTTGATAGTTTTGAGAAGACTCCTCACAAAAAGGAAGCGGGTTACGAGCCAGAAAGCAAACAACAATCAGACAAAGTAAGCAAACCCTGGAGCGAACCAAAAGACAATATGACGAACATTTCCAACATGACGATGAAGGCATACAAGTCATGGATGTGTGAAGACAACGAATCGGGGCTTGTGCAACCCACAATTCCCAATACGGCCAGCTTTAAACTAAAAGGACACATACTTGCTCAACTGAAAGACATACCCTTCTGTGGGAAAGACCACGAGGACGCCTACAAGCACCTTGATGAGGTCAATGACATCGCCGACTACTTCAACATACCAAACATACCATGCGAGATAGTTTTCCTAAGAATTCTCCCCTTTACTCTTAAGGGTGCAACAAAAGATTGGCTGAAGGAACTACCTCTGGGCACAATAACAACATGGGCACAAATGCGGGAAGAGTTCATACAACAATTATGCCTACCATCTAAAGTTTCCAGGTTGAAGAAAGTTATTGCAAATTTTGAGCAACAAGTTTAGAAACTATCCTCAAAATGATCTAAATATGCAACAAGAAGTCTCGATTTTCTATGATGGGGTAAATGTCACTACTAGGCAACTCCTTGATTCTTAAGGGCACTCACAAAGAAAGAATCGGCCGTGATGAAGGAGCTAGTCGAGGAATTTTCCAAACATTCAAGAGAATATCATAACCCTCGGCAATATGTAACTAGGGGAATCGTGAATTCGTCTTTGGATGACATGGAGGTGGTCTTAGAAATGTTTCATAACATGGATAGGAGGATGAATGAAATGGATCAAACAATCCATGCTATAAGAGTGGGGTGTGAAAACCGTAACGGGTCGCATTTAACTAGAGACTGTGATCTTGATGAAAATGGAAACCGAAAGGCCAAAGCTTGCTATTCGACAGGTGATCGTTATAATGAAGACTGGAGAAGGACCAAAAAGAAGTGGTTACCTTTGTTGGATAAGGTTTCTAAGTCCTAAACTATATTTGGTATGTACTTGACCCGATTTAGCATGGTCCATTTGGGTTGCACTTCACCGGAACAATTTGGACTTTTGAGAAGAGGATATGTATGATTTATTAATATATTATAAGTTATAATATATTAATATGAAATCATATTATTTAATTGGTAGTGATCAAGAATTAATTTGTAATTAATTTTGTGATCAAAAGAGACTAATTAAATAAACGGGAATTGATTGTGTAAATCATTCATTCTTGTATAGTGGGCTTATGATCCATAATTCTTTATGTTGGGCTAAACCAATGTGGTGACACATCGATACTCCATGGATGTTAAAACCCATGGAGCATAAGGAATGTGGAAAGTCATGCACATTAGGGTTTGCATGGTGTAACCCTAATCATGATTCACTATATAAGTAACCCCGTAGCTATCAAATTCGGCAGTAGTGTGTGTGTTTGCAAGAGTGTAGCCGATTTTGTGAGCATTAGAGTTCTCTTCCAAGTTTCCAAGTGTTAGTGGTGATTTGTGATTCCACTTGAGGCATTCACATTATTGGTGCTAGGCTCTTGAAACTCCAAGCAACAAGCTACAAGAAAAGGTATGTTATCTAACTTGTTTTATTACCCAAGTATCAAAGCTTTGTATGCTAGCCAGGGTAATACCTTGGAAATTGAGAGTTTGCATGTATAACAGAGAAAACATAGATTCAAGGTATTTAGGGTTGCATGTACACCTTAGAAATGTTAGAATGCTCAAAACCCAATAGTGGTGTCAGAGCCTAGGCTTGTTTTCAATTATACTTGATGCTACTTGTTGTTTGAAGTTGAAAAAATCAAGTTTTATGCATTCTGACTGATGAAATCACCGAGTCCACTGATGGACTCGATGAGTCCATGTACAAATTGAGCTACTCGACGAGTCCAGTTCATGGACTCGCCGAGTTGGCTGGGCAGAGTGCAGAAAATCAATTTTTTGGCCATAAATGGATAGGATCATTACCCCAAACTGTTTTGAATCATAAAAATATATTTTTTAAGATATGGTAATGATGATGCTCATCCATTTGAAATGTGATTGTCAAAATTTCATGTTTTGTATTAGTTTATATGATTAGTCAAATTACATGGAATTTGTTTGATTTGACTTATCTTGTTCATATGAGTTTAATCAAGAATTTGAACATGCTCGTTAGTTTAATTGATGATCTTGATGATTTAATGGACTCCATAACTTGCCCTCAAGTTATGGAATTCCAAATGTTTTTCCATTTAAATGAATCATTAAAAGTCATAGGTTATAGAAAAAAGAAGAGTCTCATTTTAAAAGACCATTAAAGTCATATGTTATGAAGTTGAAAAGTTGTGAAGAGTTTCAAAACTTGCCCTCAAGTTTTGGAATTTCTAAAGTCACACATTAAAATTTTAATTCCAAACCCTAGAATTTTAAAAGTTTAAAATTCAACTATTATACTATTATAATATTATAAGTTTAATAATATATATATATATATATATATATATATATATATATATATATATATATATATATATATATATATATATATATATAAGAACAAGTCAGTATTACCGTTAGTAGGCCTCATTCACGAAGCCGGTCTATAAGGGGGGTATAAGGTTACTTCCTATAAAATGGTGGTTTAATGGGTGTCCACTCTCACCCACCGCTTCCTTGACTGGTGGAGAGTCGTTAGCCGAACGGGTAGGACAAAGACTATAATTATCATTAAAATTATAATGATAAATATAAAGTAACTAAACCATTACTAAATTCCCAATCTTAGTTACTTTAGGAAAATGTGAAATTGATGTTAACCCATGAAATTGCACTTTGCACCTTACCAAGTCGTTAGTGGAGCGTTTGTGGTTAACCGACACACTAACATGGACTAGTAAGGGTGGCAAAGGGTAGCTTAATTTTTGTCATAGATCGATGGAGCGTGTCTGGTTAACCGGCACATCGATTAGGTGATAAATGACATTAAGAGTACCAAGTATATTTGAATGGTTATTCACCCCATGTTTGTGATCCTTGGTATCCCAGTCACAAACTTGAAGGGCATAATCGAGATTTAAACATGCCATTGAAAAGTTCAATGAGCCTCAAAGGAATCTAGGAATTTCAATTCATCTAAAACCTAATAAATCAATTTCGCTTTTCATGGTGGAAATTGGTAAATCGTCATTTACCTACCTTCAAATATTTTTCAACTTAGATTACGACATCCCTCTTCCAAATTGTAAAATATTGTGTTGGGTCCTAGCCTTAATATTTCAGTTTGGGTGTTATATTAAGGACTCTATATCTAATCTAAACTTTGTCTTTCTTCCTGTTCAGATGTCTTCCAACAATGCTGCTTCTGGCTCAAACCCTACCGGCTCCTTCTCTCTCATGAATCTTTATGGGAGAGTCATCTTTGATGGAACTAAATTCAATGATTGGATTAGGAACATAAGGATGGTCACTCGTTATGAGGACAAGGAATATGTCCTCGATAAGGAGCTGAAGGAAATTGATGAGTCTGCTGCAACTCCTCAAGAAATTGCTGATTTTAGGGCACATGAAAAAGACGCCACCAAGGTAGCTTGTATCATGATTGCCACAATGTCCCCTGAACTCCAAAAGTCCTATGAGGACTTCTACCCTTTTGAGATGCACCAGGACCTGATGGAAAGATATCACCATAGTTCTCGTCAAGAGAGGTATGAAATCATCTCTTCCATGATAACACCTAGGATAAAGGATGGTGAAGCCATCACGGGCCACTTGCAGAAGATGTAAGGTTTGTGGACCGATTGCTAAAGTTGAATGTGAACTTCCCATAGGAGCTGGATATTGATATGATACTACACTCCTTACCTCCATGTTATGATCAGTTCCTCATGACCTATCATATGAACAAGGAGGAGGTCACACTTAGCAAACTTCAAGGACTTTTGAGGACAGTCGAAACTGGTCTCAGAGGTAAGTCGGTTGTTACTACTCCTACCACCGCCCCTATTTTGGTAATCGGGAAAGGTAAGGGAAAGAATAGGAAGACCTTTCCAAGGGTCACAAGGGAACGTCTCTTGAATGGTCCTCTTTTAGCAAGACTAAAGTCGGTCCTGCTACTCCCTCCTCCAACCCAAAAGAAGTAGAGTGCTTCTATTGTCATGATAAAGAGCACTGGAAGCGAAGCTGCTTAAAGTACTTGCTGGATGTTTAGGATGGGAAAGTAAAACCCACCCATGTAGGTATTTACACTATATTATCTAATAACTCACCACATACTAATTCTTGGGTCCTTGATACAGGTTGTGGTATTCACATTTGTTCCGATTTGCAGGGACTAAAAAGAAGTGAGGATGTGGAGCACAGAAAGATAAACTTAATCATGGGGAATAGGAAAGCTTCACCTGTCACCAAGATTGGAGTTTATTCTTGATTGCTTTGTAGTGGGTTGAAATTAGATTTGAATAAATGTTGTTACTCGTCTGAAATGGCGAGAAATATTATTTATTTTCATGGTTTGTACAAACAAGGTTTCACATTTTATTTTGATAATGAAATTGGTGCAATAAATGCTTATTATAATGGTGTTTTTTTAAAGCATTACCTTGTAATGGTGTATATGAAAATGTGATGGTTCTAGATAACTTAGGAAATAATGTATTGCATATTGATTCATCCACTAGTTTGGATAAAGCATCCTTGTGGCATTGTCGTCTTGGACATGTCAACAAGAAGCGCATAGGCCAAGTCCATAAGGCTGGAGTCTTGGAATCATTTGAATTAAAGTCAGATGATAGTTACGAATCTTGTTTGCTTGGAAAGATGACTAAGTCACCCTTCATTGGTACTTGTGAGAGGGGTGAAGGTTTGTTGGACCTCATACACACAGATATGTGTGGACCCTTAAAAACCGCCACAAGAGATGCTAACCGCTTCTATGTGAGTTTTACTGATGATTACAACAGATATGGCTATATCTACTTAATCAAGCATAAGTTAGAAACCTTTGAGAAATTCAAAGAGTTTAAGCAGGAAGTGGAGAATCAGCTGGGCAGGAAGATAAAGATGCTCCGATCTGATCGAGGTGGTGAGTATCTTAGTATTGAGTTCCTAGACTATCTTAAGAAATGTGGAATTGTTTCACAATTGACACCTCCTAGGACACCACAGCTTAATGGTGTGGCTGAGAGGTGCAATCGAACCTTGTTGGACCTGGTTCGTTCCATGATGAGTCGAGCTTCGTTAACTATCTCATTTTGGGGGTATGCCTAAGAGACTGCCGCCAATATCCTTAATCTAGTCCCTACTAAGAAGGTTGATAATACACCTCACGAGATGTGGGCAGGGAAGGTTCCCTCGTTAGCACACATCAACGTTTGGGGTTGCGAGGCTTTCGTGAGACGAGACTCATGACAAGCTCAAACCTTGGAGTAAGCGGTGTATTTTCATCGGCTACCCACATAAATCCGTTGGTTATCTCTTCTACAGACCGAGGGACAATGTTGTCTTCGTTGCGAGGAGAAGAGTCTTTCGAGAGAGAGAATTCATAAGCCAAGGAAATAGTGGGAGGCAAATTAACCTTGAAGAGCTTCAAGAGTCAAGCGGTGAAGGAACCTCAAACACTAGTGATCAACCTGAGGAGGAAATTCCTGTTGAGCCGATTGACGAATCTGTACCTCTGAGGCGTTCTACAGGAGTTAGGAATACACCTGAGTTTTATGGTTGCCATATTACTAAAAAAGGTGATACACTTATCAGTGATAGTACACTGGTAAATTTGGATGAGCCTAACAGTTACAAGGAAGCCATGACAGGCCCTGACTCTGCAAAGTTGAAAGAGGATATGGACATCGAGATTCAGTCCATGTATGACAATCAAGTTTGGAACTTGGATGAAAATGTACTGGGTCGTAAGACAGTCGGGTGCAAATGGATCTTCAAGAAGAAGACCGAAATGGATCTTCAAGAAGAAGACTGAAATGGATGGGAAAGTACACACTTATAAGGCACGACTGGTTGCGAAGAGGTTTACTCAAACTCCAGGAGTTTACTATGATGAGACCTTCTCACCAATATCTAAGATTAAGTCTATTAGGGTTATGCTAGCCATTTCTGCATTTCATGATTATGAAATATGGAAAATGGTTGTCAAAACCGCTTTCCTTAATGGAAAGTTGGCTGAGGATGTTTACATGAGTCAGCCAAAGGGTTTTGTCAATGCAGAGTACCCTAATAGAGTGTGTAAGCTTGAGAAATCCATTTATGGATTGAAACAAGCATCTCATAGATGGAATCTTTTTTTCGATGAGAAAGTCAAAGAGTTTGGCTTTTTAAGAAGCGAGGATGAGTATTGTGTATATGTCAGAGCTAGTGGGAGTATAGTTAGCTTTTTGGTACTGTATGTGTATGACATACTACTCATAGGAAATTACATCCCAACCTTGCAGGAGGTGAAATCCTGGCTTGGGAAGTGTTTCGCTATGAAGACCGTGGAGAAGCTGACTATATCCTAGGGATAAGGGTACTGAGAGACAGGAGTAAGAGACTAATTGGACTTAGTCAAAGTATCTACTTGGACAAGGTGTTGAAGAGGTTCAACATGCAGAATTCCAAGAAAGGTGACTTACAGATCTAGAGCAATGCCAAACTGAGTAAGACTTAGAGTCCGAGTACAGAGGCTGAGATAGCTGAGATGAGTCGATTACCATATGCTTTCGTTGTTGGCTCGATCATGTATGCTATGACTTGTACTCGCCCTGATGTGGCCTTTGCTTTGAGCATGGTCAGAAAATATCGGGGGAACCCTGGTAAGGCTCACTGGACTGCAGTAAAGAATATTCTCAAGTACCTGCGAAGGACTAAGGACTGGGTTCTTGTCATCGGTGGGAGTGATGACTTGAGAGTGACAGGGTATAGTGACGCTGACTTTCAGACCGACAAAGATAATTTCCGCTCTCAGTTGGGTTGGGTATTTACCCTGAATGGAGGAGCAATTACTTGGAAAAGTTCCATGTATGAGACCGTAGTTGATTCAACGTGTGAATCAGAGTACATAACAGCAAGCAAAGCGGCGAAGGAGGCGATATGGCTAAAGAACTTCATTGGAGACCTTGGAGTTGTACCAACTATAAAGGAGCCTATGGAAATTTTCTGTGACAGCGACAGTGCGGTTGCCTTAGCCAAGGAACCAAGGGATCATGGCAGATCCAAACACATTGACAGAAAATATCACTTCATAAGACACAATATAGAAGAAGGACTCCTCGTAGCAAAGAGGGTATCGTCAGAAGAGAACCCAACAGATCCCCTCACGAAGGGACTGAATAGGGTTAAGCATTTACAGCATGCGAGACGCATCTGGCTGAAGGACGATATTCGTTTTAATGATTAGATAGCTATTTCTGAAACTTGTAAAAGATAAAATGTAATTTACATTTGATGATTAAATAAAAGTTGTTGTTTATTTATGAGTAAAGTTACTATCTTGTGTCAATTATTTACTATTGTTTCAATTTTTCATGTTTTGACTTCCAGAATAATAAGATTATTCAAACTGTCCACAGTCGATCATACTTTGGAAGTAGGTATTGAATCAAGACTTTCATGAATTTGGCTTGTAGATTGTCTGAAATGGTTAGACATTGCTATGACATTCATGAGTGCTCATAAGTTCTGAGTATTCGATTAAACCCACGCTCACTTGTATCACTTCATGGAATTTATCTCGAGTGATCGTGAGACTATAATATCATATTAGTCTTCAAACCAAGAGATATGAGTTATTGACTACGAGTTGGTTGTGTATTGATATTACGAAAACGCATCAGTAACTTGATGTTATAATACGTGCTGTTGTGTATGATTTGCCGAATAGTTAGTACAAGCATATGAGTCGAAGTTTATTTGTTCCTTTTAGCGCTTATAGGATTAAAAGCGATATCTTGGGCCCCTCGATGATTTTGTTTTGACTTATGTGTCGGGCCCGGTCAGAACTTAATTGATGTGTACGATTAAGTTCTATGTCAAACAAATCGGAAATTTGGAAACAAGCTGCTGGACAATAAGTATGACGTTGTTTGTCACACCCCCGAACCAGACGGCGGAAACAATGATTATACATGAAACACAACATAAACTTCACCATGCATTAATACATTACAACTGACATTTTTCACATCATGTACATTAACTAAATATTACATATCCATAACATAAATTGTTTGAGAGTTTTCAAAACATAACATCCTAACATACTTGGTATTACTCTTCAGCTTACCTGTTACCTGAGAATACCAGTTATTTTGAAAACGTCAACATATGGAATGTTGGTGAGTTCATAAGCAAGGTTGTTATAAAAATGTTTTGTGTAGTTTATAAAACCCAGAAAATCCGATATTTTCTGAAAAGACAATTGTTTATACCAAAGTGTGAAGATCCACAAGTTTGTGCATGAATGATTTCAAAACGTGTACAAATAAGAAGTTTTGCATTATAGTTATTGAAATTACAAGTGAATGGTGTTGATTTCCCTGAAAAACTCGATGTTTTCCGATAATATAATATGATTGTTTCGAATTATTATATCGTCATAACGAATGATTATGATTTTCCTTGATTACTCGGATAGTATTGGATTTATTTATTTATGTGAGTCGTTATAACCATGCATGATAATGACTAGTTCGTCTGTCTTGGCATCCTATCGAACGCCGAAATTGATCTTAAGATTTTGTCACCCTAGACTGGCCGAGTCTAACTGTAGCGAACAGCTGAGGTGTGGGGGAGTCACCCCCGTATAGATCTATACACAAACTCTCGCTCTCCCTCGAGGAGACTTTGATTATAACTACAGACTACGAACGACCCATAGAGGTGTCGCCCGTTATTACTCACTTAATCCAAACGAAATTGATTACCATTGATTAACGACCTGTATTTGTTTACTTGAACTGAAGGTAAGCCTAACAAACGAGGAGAAGAGGATTACAAGGTCCTGCTAATTACGTGTGTTATTTAAGGCTGTTGGTTATACGAAGGACGCGTTGGCCCATTTCACATTTGATTTATTTGGACCTTACTAGCAATGCTAATGGGCCAGTAAGGCCCAATAGCACATAGAAGCCATTGAGGGTCCCTTAAACATGTAATTGGGTCACAGGAGGCCCAATAGACACGTGTTATTATTGTTAGGCCTAAAAGTCATGTCAATGGGCCACGAAGGCCCAATAAACATGATTAGGATCTTTCAAGCCCAACTATTTGAATATTTACTTGTTTTAGGTATAGTATAATTGTCGGAAGTTTGATTGAACAATTGTTAAATTCGCAACGGCACGAAACTCGTCGATTGTTTATAACGATATTTGAAAATATATGTATATTCTTCATTCTATTTTCATAAGTTGTAATTTGGTATTTTTGACCCAAATATCTTAATAATAAAATAGTTGACTCAAAATATTGGTTTGACCCATTCAACCCCTTTCTTTTTAATAAAAATGACAATTTTAGTCCCTTATTTAAAAAAAAAGACATTTTAGGCCCTTAAACCATTTTCTTGACATTTTTGACCCATAAACTTGTTTAAGTAATGTTTTTAGCTCAAAATTTATTCTTTGGCAGTTTCAGCCCCTTCAGTAAGGAGTTATTTTCGGCTAAAGTCCAAGTTTTTCTCAACTTTTACAATTTTTGGCCCAAATTCCAAAAACTTTACATTTTTGATCCTTTTTGGAAAACAAAATCATTTTTACCCCTGAAATAGTTTTGTTTACGCTTTTTACCCCCTTTTTTGAGAAATCTACCATTTCAATCCCTTGAAAACCATATTTTCGCAAATTTTGGGCCTATGGGCCGAAAAGCCCAAAAATTGGCCCATTAAGCTACAATTTACATATCTAGTCCTTTGAAGAGTATAATATTCATAAAAACATTTATTTTAACTGTTTTGACTCTTTTGATCCTTAAGAAAACCGTGAATGACAATTTTAACCCAACTTTTGTTTATTTGACAATTATAGTCCAAAAATGAGTTTTATGTTGCAATATGTTTATTATAACTTTAGAGGGTAATTTTCTTGACTTGTTTAGTGTAATATATCTTATATCACGTTTATTTTCCTTCTTGTGCCATAGATCTTGAGATTTCTTTCCTTTTTGTTACATGTTTACCACATAAACACAAAAAATCACACATACATACATGAAATCACACATAACATAACATACACATAGATCTACACATTTTACTTGTATTCTCCCCCATAAAACTTGTGAAAATCGAAAATAGAGGGGTATGAACTCACCTTTTCTTGTTGTTTTCGATTTGAAGAAGGAAGGGAAGAGTTTGATGCTATTTTTCGGCCCTAGCAAGCTTTCTTGGGTTGATTTCGTAGTTAAGAAGCTTCTAAGGTGTAGATCACGAAAATGGTGTGAGTTAGGAGGAAGTTTTGATGAAATAAAGAGACTAGGTTTTGGATCTAAACAATAACTTACCAATGATGATGATTATTGTGGAATAACCTCCTTGAAAAGCTCCAAATCTCGAAAATTTGGAAGGAGAAGTGAAAGTGTTCTTGAGAGAATTTGGAAAGAGTTGGAATGAATTATGTGTGTGTGTGTGTGTTGATACTCTCGGCCGAGAGTAGTAGAAGGAGAAGAGAGAGAGAGATGAAGGGATGGTGCATGGAAACATGTGAGATTTGCATGGAGATCCCGTAGGTATTAAGGAGGTGGTTAATCCTCCTTAATCCTCTAATTTCCCTTTTTTTTCTTTTACTTGGGCCGAGAGAGAGAGAAGAGAGAAAAGGATTTGGGCCTTTTGTGCTTAAGTCTCCTAATGAGAAGCCCAAGCTATTGGTTTTCGGCCCAATGGGCCCTTAAGAGGTTTTACGGCCCAACTTGTATAAAGAATGAGTTTTATGGCCCTTTAGGGCTAATTAGATTTGTTATGGCCCAATAAGGCCCATTAAAGATAAACTAGTCCATTCTAGGCTTATGAGGCCCAAAATGTTAAGTTCCATGCAAATGGGTCCAATTAGGGTCCATTTAAGAGTTCTAAGCCCAAAATAGTTAAATTGGAAGCTTATTGGTCCATTAGGCCCAATAAGAAAATCCTAGTCCAAAATGGACTTAAATCGGGATTTTTAGGGTTTCAAATTTTTGTTGACTATTTTAATGCTTGAATAGGGTATTTAATGGAATTTTGTTGTCATTGAATAAACACCATACATGTTTTCAAGTTTTAGCTAAAATGTCATTCTTTGTTAAGTGTTTACAACGTATCAGAATTCCTAGTTGTGACATCATCCCCCCGTTAGACGGAATTTCGTCCCGAAATTCTTTTTAAAGCTAGATTTGAGAATGCGAGAATAGGTGAGGGTACTTCTGCTTCATCTGGTCTTCGCGTTCCGATGTGAACTCTGGTCCACGTTTCGCGTTCCACCGAACTTTCACAATCGGAATGCGACTTTGCTTAGTACACTTCACTTCCCTATCCATGATTTTGACTGGTTCTTCGATGAACAGGAGATTCTCGTTGATTTCGATTTCTTCTAATGGAATGACGAGAGTTTCGTTGGATAGGCACTTCTTTAAATTGGAAACATGGAACACGGGGTGTACACTGCTGAGCTCGGCGGGTAGCTGCAGTCTATAAGCCACTGGACCTATTCGGGCAAGAATCTCGAAGGGTCCAATATATCGTGGGTTTAGTTTTCCCTGTTTCCCAAAACGAATCACTCCTTTCCAGGGAGAGACCTTTAACAACACCCGATCCCCGATTTTAAATTCCAAGGGCTTTCGCCGTTTATCGGCGTAGCTCTTCTGTCTGTCTCGTGATGATTGCAGTCGGGCTCTGATCTGGATTATCTTCTCGGTCGTTTCGCGTATGATTTCTGGTCCCATTAATGCATTGCCTGGTGTCTGTCCTCTTGCTAACTGAGTGTCACCTACCTCAGCCCAACACAACGGTGATCAACATTTACGTCCATACAATGCTTCGAAAGGAGCAACTTTGATGCTTGAGTGATAACTGTTGTTGTACGAGAATTCGATCAAAGGCAAGTGGGTATCCCACGACCTTCCAAAGTCTATCACACATGCGCGAAGCATAACTTCTAGCGTTTGAATGGTTCGCTCGCTTTGACCATCCGTTTGTGGGTGGTAGGCAGTGCTCATGTCAAGTTGTGTTCCCATAGCTTTCTGAAGTGATTGCCAAAAGCGTGAAGTAAACCTACTATCTCTATCTGCGATGATAGATATTGGCACTCCGTGGAGTCTCACGATTTCCTTGATATAGATCCTTGTCAATCGTTCCATCTTGTATGACTCTTTTATTGGCAGGAAATGAGCGGATTTTGTCAACCTATCAACTATTACCCATATGGTATCCAAACCATCAGTCGTCTTCGGTAGTTTGGTCACAAAGTCCATAGTAATCCTTTCCCATTTCCACTCGGGAATTACTGGTTGTTGTAATAATCCCGAGGGCTTCTGATATTCCACCTTTACTTTAGCACACGTGAGGCACTTGCTAACGTAAGTGGCAATTTCTGCCTTCATGTTAGGCCACCAATAATATTGCTTGATATCCAAGTACATTTTATCTGAACCCAGATGGATGGAGTATCGTGTCTTGTGGGCTTCATTCATGACTACTTCTCTGAATCCCCCAAGTTTAGGGATCCAAATGCGGTTCATGAAATAATATGCTCCGCCCTCCTTCACTTCGAAATTCTTTTCCATTACATGTAACGCTTCGCTTGTTTTGTTTTCTGTCTTCATGGCATCGAACTGGGCTGCTCTGATTTGCGAGGTCAGGTGGGATTGAATGGTTATGGAGAGAGTCTTCACACGACGATTCGAGTATTCCTTTCGACTCAGGGCATCAGCTACCACGTTAGCCTTTCCTGGGTGGTACTTGATTTCGCACTCATAATCGTTCAGCAGCTCAACCCATCTTCGTTGCCTCATGTTTAACTCCTTTTGATTTAAAATGTGTTGGAGACTCTTGTGGTCAGTGAAAATGGTGCACTTGGTACCATAAAGGTAGTGCCTCCAAATCTTCAAGGCGAAGACCACAACTCCCAATTCGAGATCATGGGTGGTATAATTCACCTCATGTGTCTTTAGTTGTCGGGACGCATAAGCTATCATCTTCCTACGTTGCATGAGTACACAGCCTAAACCCTGATTCGACGCATCGCAGTAAACTACGAAGTCCTCTGTTCCCTCTGGTAGTGATAATACCGGTGCACTGCAAAGTGCTTGCTTCAGAGTTCAGAATGCAGCTTCTTGCTTATCCGTCCATTCAAAGGGTACACCCTTTTGCGTAAGCAAGGTAAGTGGCTTGGCTGTTTTGGAGAAGTTATGAATGAACCTCCTGTAATAGCCTGCGAGACCTAAAAATTGACGAATTTCGGTGGGTGTCGTTGGGATCACCCATCCTTCGATAGCTTTGACCTTAGAAGGATCCACATGTATCCCTTCTTGACTAACAACATGACCTAAAAATTCACACTACGGAGCCAGAACTCACACTTAGAGAGTTTTGCATATAGATTTTCGGTTCTTAGGGTTTCTAAGATTCGCAGGAGATGTCGGCCATGCTCCTCTTCGCTTCGAGAATAGACTAGAATATCGTCGATGAAAACGATGACAAAGTTGTCGAGGAATGGTCGGCAGATTCGATTCATTAGGTCCATGAATGCGGCAGGGGCATTCGTTAGACCGAAGGGCATTACGAAAAATTCATAATGTCCATAACGAGTTCGAAAAGCGGTTTTGGGGATATCCTCTTCCCGGACTTTGAGTTGGTGGTATCCGGATCGCAGATCTATCTTAGAGAAGAAACTTGCTCCTTGGAGTTGGTCAAATAGATCGTCGATTCGCGGAAGTGGATAGCGATTTTGATAGTGAGCTTATTTAGTTCCCTGTAGTCTATACACATCCTAAAGGAACCGTCTTTCTTCTTAACAAAGAGAACCGAAGCTCCCCAAGGTGAGAAATTGGGTCGGATGAATCCTTTGTCCAAAAGTTCGCTGAGTTGGCTGGACAGCTCTTGCATCTCCGCAGAAGCCAATCTGTTGGGCGATTTGGCGACGGGTGTAGCTACTGGCACGAGGTCAATTCGGAACTCAACTTGTCTTTCTGGGGGTATCCCCGGAAGATCTTCAGGAAAGACATCCGGGAAATCGAAAGCTACTAGGATGTCTCGAATATGGACCTCTTCTTTGGACTTATCCACTATATGAGCCAGAAACGTCAAGTCCTTCTTTCGTAGATACTTCTGTGCCTTAATGCACGAGATAAGACGAAGGTTTGTGCTGGGTTTGTCTCCGTATATAATTAGGGTTTTGTGATTTGGGAGGTAAAGGCGAACGGCCTTCTCGTGACACATAATTTCAGCATGGTGGGGGCTTAACCAGTCCATGCCGATAATCACATCAAAACTCCTAATGGATACATGCATTAAGTTTATTTGAATGACGTGATGGTTCAAGGTCAGGGTAGATCCGATGTAGATTTCCCCAGTGGATTCTATTTTCCCATTAGCCATTTCCACCGTAAAGGTTTCATTAAGCTTCTGGGGTTGGCTTAAGGTTTCCACGGGTTGGTCGTTGAGGCATCTTTCTGTCATTGAACGGAAAGATGTTGAGTGCCTATGATTTTTGTGAGTTTGTGGTCCTATAAACTAGGTGTATTGCATGTACTTAGGTAGTTTCACATGTTAACATACAATCATGGATACATAACACATAACAGATAACAACATCACAATAGAACACATATATTTTTCCATTAATAATATCCGTACTTTGATACATGAAAATTTGCTTGAAAGAACATACATAAGTGGTGCAAGTTCGGCAACGTAACGACTCTATGAGTAGTGTAATCACTTAAAAATAGAGTCGATGGTACATAGCATAGATCATATAAGCATAACACTAAAGACGGATACGACTAGTCCTAGTCATGGTGGGATGTGCCAGGGGGTGCTGCTGAGGAAGTGGACGCTCCCTGAAGGCGAGCCACCTGTAGTTCGGCGTCTCGGAGTCGAGCCTCCCACCTTACCTGCCTCATGTGGAACTCTCAGATAACCTCTCGCGTCTCTTGTTCTACACGCTCAACTCTAGTCTGCATCTGGTGCATCTGATCGGCGGTGCTCTGAGCTAGATCGCCAGTGTTCCGCAATCGTCTCACCATGACTGGAAGCGCGCGGTCAGCCGGTCCTCCCTCCCTCAAGTTGTAGAACTCGCGTGCCATGCCAAACGGGGGTCGCTGTCACTGTTGCCTGCTCCACCTCCCAAGGTCGATACCCCAGGGGGGTGTAGGGCCATTTGGCCCATCCGATGAGCGGGCACCCTAGTCGGGTAAGGGGGGTTGATGACTTCGGACTCCGCGTCCGAATCACCGTTATCGTTGGGTTCCTCCTCGAGGTCTTCAGCTTCTTCTTCTTCCAGGTCCACCACTGGCTTAGCAGGTCCGCCCTCGACTTCCGTCTCAGGTTCCTCTTCAGACTCCTCCTCAGGGTCTTCTTCAGGATCCTCCTCCAACCATCCGTTATTCCCCTGATTAGGGAAATACGGATCTCCGGGGTGATGGAAGCCGGCCATACTGTCTGTGAGAGTGTATAAATGTACTAATATTAATCCTAAGATGTTCTAATTATTATGCATTTTGAGTTGATGTTCTCTTCTTGGTAACAAAGGGGTATGCTTTTAGGTTTACCGACCATCGAGGTTTCCCCGGGGCATGTGATAGTTGTACTTCGGAGAAAATGTAGTTGATCAGGCTACATTCACCCCTTAATACAACTAGGAACAGTCCCCACTTAACCGAGATGTCAGTATTATCTTATTTGATTTGGTATTATGATCTTTTTCCTATATCGTACAGTTAGAGGTGTTTTATCGTTGTGTTATATTTGTTTTGTTCATAGTTGTTTTAGTCCCTCTTTGGTTTATAGTTGCATATCAATGTGTGGTTAGATATGCCAGTTCACTATAAACAGAGCTCTGATACCAACCTGTCACACCCCCGAACCAGACGGCGGAAACGTCCGAGGGTTCGCGTGACTTAAATTGAATATCATCACAATGATTATACATGAAACACAACATAAACTTCACCATGCATTAATACATTACAACTGCCATTGTTCACATCAAGTAGATTGACTAAATATTACATATCCATAACATAAATTGTTTGAGAGTTTTCAAAACATAACATCCTAACATACTTGGTATTACTCTTCAGCTTACCTGTTACCTGAGAATACAAGTTATTTTGAAAGCGTCAACATATGGAATGTTGGTGAGTTCATAAGCAAGGTTGTTATAAAAATGTTTTTGTGTAGTTTATAAAACCTAGAAAATCCGATATTTTCTGAAAAGACAATTGCTTATACCAAAGTGTGAAGATCCACAAGTTCGTGCAAGAATGATTTCAAAACGTGTACAAATAAGAATTTTGCATTATAGTTATTGAAAGTACAAGTGAATGGTGTTGATTTCCCCGAAAAACCCGATGTTTTCCGATAATATAATATGATTGTTTCGAATTATTATACCGTCATAACGAATGATTATGATTTTCCTTGATTACTCGGATAGTATTGGATTTATTTATTTATGTGAGTCGTTATAACCATGCATGATAATGACTGGTTCGTCTGTCTTGGCATCCTAGCGAACGCCGGAATTGATCTTGAGATTTGTCACCCTAGACTGGCTGAGGTGTGGGGGAGTCACCCCCGTATAGATCTATACACAAACTCTCGCTCTCCCTCCAGGAGACTTTGATTATAACAACAGACTACGAACGACCCTTAGAAATGTCGCCCGTTATTACTCACTTAATCCAAACGAAATTGATTACCATTGATTAATGACCTATATTTGTTTACTTAAACTGAAGGTAAGCCTAACAAACGAGGAGAAGAGGATTACAAGGTCCTGCTAATTACGTGTGTTATTTAAGGCTGTTGGTTATACAAAGGACGCGTTGGCCCATTTCACATTTGATTTATTTGGACCTTACTTGCAATGCTAATGGGCCACTGAGGCCCAATAGCACATAGAAGCCATTAAGGGTCCCTTTAACATGTAATTGGGTCACAGGAGGCCCAATAGACACGTGTTATTATTGTTAGGCCTAAAAGTCATGTCAATGGGCCATGAAGGCCCAATAAACATGATTAGGATCTTTCAAGCCCAACTATTTGAATATTTACTTGTTTTAGGTATAGTATAATTGTCGGAAGTTTGATTGAACAATTGTTAAATTCGCAACGGCACGAAACTCGTCGATTGTTTATAACGATATTTGAAAATATATGTATATTCTTCATTCTATTTTCATAAGTTGTAATTTGGTATTTTTGACCCAAATATCTTAATAATAAAATAGTTGACTCAAAATATTGGTTTGACCCATTCAGCCCCTTTCTTTTTAATAAAAATGACAATTTTAGTCCCTCATTTAAAAAAAAGACATTTTAGGCCCTTAAACCATTTTCTTGACATTTTTGACCCATAAACTTGTTTAAGTAATGTTTTTAGCTCAAAATTTACTCTTTGGCAGTTTCTGCCCCTTCAGTAAAGAGTTTTTTTTTTCGGTAAAAGTCCAAGTTTTTCGCAACTTTTACAATTTTTGATCCTTTTTGGAAAACAAAATCATTTTTACCCCTGAAATAGTTTTGTTTACCCTTTTTACCCCCTGTTTTGAGAAATCTACCATTTCAATCCCTTGAAAACCATATTTTCGCAATTTTTGGGCCTATGGGCCGAAAAGCCCAAAAATTGGCTCATTAAGCTACAATTTACATATCTAGTCCTTTAAAGAGTATAATATTCATAAAAACATTTATTTTAACTATTTTGACTCTTTTGATCCTTAAGAAAACCGTGAATGACAATTTTAACCCAACTTTTGTTTATTTGACAATTATAGTCCAAAAATGAGTTTTATGTTGCAATATGTTTATTATAACCTTAGAGGGTAATTTTCTTGACTTGTTTAGTGTAATATATCTTAGAACATGTTTATTTTCCTTTTTGTGCCATATATCTCGAGATTTCTTTCCTTTTTGTTACATGTTTACCACATAAACACATAAAATCACACATACATACATGAAATCACACATAACATACACATGCACATAGATCTACACATTTTACTTGTATTATCCCCCATAAAACTTGTGAAAATCGAAAAAAGAGAGGTATGAACTCACCTTTTCTTGTTGTTTTCGATTTGAAGAAGGAAGGGAAGAGTTTGATGCTATTTTTCGGCCCTAGCAAGCTTTCTTGGGTTGATTTCGAAGTTAAGAAGCTTCTAAGGTGTAGATCACGAAAATGGTGTGAGTTAGGAGGAAGTTTTGATGAAATAAAGAGACCAGGTTTTGGATCTAAACAATAACTTACCAATGATGATGATTATTGTGGAATAACCTCCTTGAAAAGCTCCAAATCTCGAAAAGTTGGAAGGAGAAGTGAAAGTGTTCTTGAGAGAATTTGGAAAGGGTGGGAATGAATTATGTGTGTGTGTGTGTTGATACTCTCGGCCAAGAGTAGTAGAAGGAGAAGAGAGAGAGAGATGAAGGGATGGTGCAGGGAAACATGTGAGATTTGCATGGAGATCCCATAGGTATTAAGGAGGTGGCTAATCCTCCTTAATCCTCTAATTTCCCTTTTTTTTCTTCTACTTGGGCCGAGAGAGAGAGAAGAGAGAAAAGGATTTGGGCCTTTTGTGCTTAAGTCTCGTAATGAGAAGCCCAAGCTATTTGTTTTCGGCCCAATGGGCCCTTAAGAGGTTTTACGGCCCAACTTGTATAAAGAATGAGTTTTATGGCCCTTTAGGGCTAATTAGATTTGTTATGGCCCAATAAGGCCCATTAAATATAAACTAGTCCATTCTAGGCTTATGAGGCCCAACATGTTAAGTTCCATGCAAATGGGTCCAATTAGGGTCCATTTAAGAGTTCTAAGCCCAAAATAGTCAAATTGGAAGCTTATTGGTCCATTAGGCCCAATAAGAAAATCCTAGTCCAAAATGGACTTAAATCGGGATTTTTAGGGTTTCCAATTTTTGTTGACTATTTGAATGCTTGAATAGGGTATTTGATGGAATTTTGTTGTCATTGAATAAACACCATACATGTTTTCAAGATTTAGCTACAATGTCATTCTTTGTTAAGTGTTTACAACGTATTAGAATTCCTAGTTGTGACATTGTTCCATGTATTTTTCTGGCTGATATCTTGAGAACATGGGATTATATGATCACTTGTCTAAAATGGCGCGTTCTAATTCAAAAAAGTTTTAAGAGCTACGATTGCTGGTCGGTTCCTGAAGTCGTACTTGCAACTATAGTTATTAGAATTATCCAAGTGGGAGACTGTGGGATAAGGTGTCTAAGTCCATAATTATATTTGGTATGTACATGACCCGATTTAGCATGGTCTATTTGGGTTTCACTTCACCGGAACAATTTGTACTCTTGAGAAGAGGATATGTATGATTTATTAATATATTATAAGTTATAATATATTAATATGAAATAATATTATTTAATTGGTATTGATCAAGAGTTAATTTGGAATTAATTTTGTGATCAAAAGAGACTAATTAAATAAATGAGGATTGATTGTGTAAATCATTCATTCGTATATAGTCGACTTATGATCCATAATTCTTTATGTTGGGCTAAAACAATGTGGTGACCCATGGATATGAAAATCCATGGAGCATAAGGAATGTGGAAAGTCATGCCCATTAGGGTTTGCATGGTGTAACCCTAATCATGACTCACTATATAAGTAACCCCCTAGCTATCAAATTCGGCACTAGTGTGTTTGTGCAAGAGTGTAGCCGATTTTGTGAGCATTAGAGTTCTCTTCCAAGTTTCCAAGTGTTAGTGGTGATTTGTGATTCCACTTGAGGAATTCACATTATTGGTGTTAGGCTCTTGAAACTCCAAGCAACAAGCTACAACAAAAGGTATGTTATCTAACTTGTTTTATTACCAAAGTATCAAAGCTTTGTATGCTAGCTAGGGTAATACCTTGAAAATTGAAAGTTTGCATGTATAATAGAGAAAACATAGATCCAAGGTATTTACGGTTGCTTGTACACCTTAGGAGTGTTAGAATGCTCAAAACTCGACAACCTTATGATGAATACAAGAAAGCCAAGGAATAGAAGTATGAACAAAAGGGAAGACGTTTTTACCGAAAATAGGAACCGACTCCCGAAAAGAAACCCGATTTCGAGACAATGCATGCTCGTTTAGTTGATGCATTAGAGAAGAGATACGAAGATACCGAAGCAGTACTAAGGAATCAGCAACCTACAATAAAGAACATTGAGCAACAAATTGGGTAACTATCAAAGCAATTCAACGAAAGACTACCAGACACACTTCCTGGAAACAACGAACAAAACCCGAAAGGAGCTCACATTACAACCAGAAGTGGGAAAATTGTTACCCATTTGACTCCTATTACCAACAGTACCCCGAATGATGAGCAGGAAAAGCGAGAAGCAAGTAAAGAAAAAGATTTTGAACAGTCACCACGATGTGGTAAAGACACCACGTGGTGGCAAGCACCTGTAAGCAAATTTGTTGAACCCGTTAAGCCATACCGCCCACCGCTTCTTTTTCCCGGTAGAGCAAGGCAAGATAAAAATGAAGAATACTACCAGAAGTTCCTAGATCACATCAAATCCCTTCAAATCAATATCCCTTTCATTGAAGCCTTAGCTCAAATGCAGAAGTATGCAAAATTCCTCAAGAATCTCCTAACAAACCGGAATAAGATGGGGGAGGTATCAAAAGTGTTAATAATGAAATCTGCTCAGCTACTATGTCGAACATGCTACCAAAGAAGATCGGGGATCCGACTAGTTTAACACTTCAGTGCCAATTCGGGAATCTAGCCACAAGCCACGCTCTAACCGGTTCGGGAGCAAGTGTCAGTTTAATACCCTATTCATTCTTCAAGAAAATTGACCTCCCATAACATAGACCAATCCAAATGGCCATCCACTTAGCAAACAAAATGGTGACCTTTCCAAGAGGAATTTGTGAAGATTTATTATTTTAAATTGACAAATTTGTTTTTCGCCCAGATTTCATTGTTTTAGACATGGAGGAGGATGAACAAGTACCAATTATTCTTGGCAGGCCTTTTTTGAGCACCACCCGAGCCTTAGTTGACATAAAAGAAACTAAAGTCACTCTTTGAGTTGGAGAGGAAGTGGTCACTTTTAGGGTTGATAGAGCCATAAAGCATTCAAGAATAAGTGATGGTATGGATTTCTCGGTAGATGTGTTCGATGAAATTTTGTAGAAAGAGCTTGGAGGATGGAAGCTAGTGAAGAATCACCGCGACGTGGTACTAACACCACGACGTGTCAACCTCGATTTACTCGACCAGACATAAAAACTGCAACACCACGACATGGAAAGATGCCCATGTCGTGGTCACTGACCAAAAACACAAAACTGAGTTGAAAGCTTTGCCCAAACATCTGGAGTATGCATTTTTGGAAGAAAATGAAGAAAAGGCAATCATCAAAGAAGCTGATCTCACACAAAACGAGAAGGAAAGCCTAATAGAAGTATTGAAGAAATGAAAGAATGTCATCACATGGAAGATAACCACCATCAAAGGAATTAGTCCCTCATATTGTTCACACAAAATCAATTTATAAGAGGGAGCAAAACCAATGGTGCAACGCCAAATAAGATTAAACCCGAACATGCAAGAAGTAGTGAAGAAAGAGGTAGTCAAACTCTTGGATTCCGGTATCATTTACTCAATATCGGATAGCCAATGGGTGAGTCCGGTGCACGTGGTACCTAAAAAAGGAGGCATGGCGGTAGTAACAAACAAAAAAATGAGCTCATTCCAACAAGAACGGTAACCGGTTGGTGTTTGTGCATCGATTATCGCAAGCTAAACGATGTCACATGCAAAGGGCATTTCCCTTTACCATTTATTAATGAAATTATCAAAAGATTATCAGGTCACCTTTATTACTGCTTTTTAGATGGTTTTTCAGGATACTTTAAAATCCCTATTGATACTCAAGACCAAGGAAAGGCCATGTTCACTTGCCCAAGTGGGTCCTTTGCTTATCATCAGATGCCATTCAGGTTATGTAACGCACCCGCCATGTTCCAAAGATCCATTATGGCTATTTTTCACGATATGGTCGACAAGTTCGTAGAAGTCTTCATGGACGATTTTTCTGTTTTTGGGTCCTCTTTTGAAGATTGCTTGTCCAACCTAGATTTGATGCTTGTAAGATGTGAAAAGACCAACTTGGTCTTAAATTGTGAAAAGTGCCATTTTATGGTCGAAGAAGGGATTGTCTTGAGAGAAAAAGTCTCCAAATAAGGGATAGAGGTGGATCGTGCAAAGGTTGGCACTATAGCCAATCTACTACCTCCAACAAACGTGAAAGGGGTAAGAAGTTTTATGGGCGACGCGGGATTTTACCGCCGATTTATAAAGGATTTCTCAAAAATTACAAGGCCTTTAACCCAAATTCTTTCGAAAGATGCCACATTCGATTTCTCAAACAGATTCCTTGAAGCCTTTCAATTATTGAAAGAAAAAATTTAACCAATACCCCTATAATGATCGCCCCGAATTGGAAACTTCCATTTAAGATCATGTGCGATGCTAGTGATTTTACGGTTGGAGCGGTCCTTGGACAAAGGGTTGATAAACATTTTCAGTCGATATATTATGCAAGCAAGACACTAAATCCAGCTCAAGAAAATTACACTACCACCAAAAAAGAGTTTCTTGTTGTAGTTTATGCTTTTGATAAATTCTGGCCTTACTTAGTTTTATCTAAAACTATTTTCTTTACTGAACATTTTCCCTTAAGTATCTTTTTGCTAAACAGGATATTAAGCCAAGACTGATCCGATGGGTGCTAGTTTTGCAAGAAATTAACATCGAAATAAGGGATAAAAGGGTATGGAAAATGTGGCGACCGATCACCTCTCGAGACTAGAAAAACCGGAAATGGAAAAATTAGAAGAACACAAGATTGGAGACGAATTTCCCGAAGAATATCTAATGGTAATCGCAGGATAGGTGCCATGGTATGCTAATATAGCTAACTATTTGGCTAGTGATTATCTTACAAAAGGATTGACTCATCAATAAGAGTAGAAATTATTTTCCAAGATCAAGTACTACTTTTGGGATGAACCATATCTCTTTAGAAGTTGCACAGATGGAATGATAAGAAGATGTATATTCAAGAAGGGAAGTTTGGAAATCTTGAAGTATTTTCATAACATGCCCACCTGAGGACATCACGGAACGCATTACACGACAAAAAAGGTATTTTTTCGGGATTCTATTTGCCAAAAATTTTCAAATATGCCACCAAATTTGTTAAGGAATGTGATTCGTGCCAACGATCGGGTAACATATCATCCCGAAACGAGATGCACAAAATAGCATCCATGTTTGTAAAGTATTTGATATTTGTGGCAGTTTACTATATTTCAAAATGGGCGGGAGCACAAGCCTTACTAACAAATGATGATCGGGTGGTGATAAGATTCCTAAAAAGATCGTTTTCACATTTTGGTGTACCAAGGGCTTTAATAAGTGATCGGGGAACTCATTTTGCAAATGAACAACTAGCCAAAGTGTTACAAAAATATGGTGTATATAATAGGTTTGCAACACCTTGCCATCCACTAACAAGTGGGCAAACCTAAGTCACAAATCGGGCGCTAAAAAGAATTCATGAACGATCGATTGGTAGCAACAAGAAGGAGTGGTCAGAAAAGTTAGATGATGCATTGTGGGCATTTCGTACCGCCTTTAAAATACATATTGGTACTACACCATATTGGTTGGTCTTTGGAAAAAATTATCATTTGCCGGTAGAGATTGAACACAAGGCATTTTGGGCTTTGAAGACTTGTAATTTTGAGTTGGCTGAACTACGAACTAATCATCTAATGCAATTGAAGGCCCTAGAGGAAATGATAAATGAGCATACACAAGCTCTTTGATCTATAAGGATGTCACACCCCCAAACCGAAATGGCGGAAACGTTTGGGGGTGGATGACGTCATATGTAGTATCACAACAATTGCATCATAGTAATCAAAATAAACACAACCATTACATTGAATATATATAAAAGGTATTTACATCTGTTTGATTCATATTTATATACATCAAAAGTAGCAAAATATAAAGAAGTGACTCTATATGCTCCGTCTTCTCAAAAGTCTGTTGAGGTACCTGTCTACTGATTTCCTGAGAATACAAACGGTTTTGAAAAGAGTATCAGCATTAAGCTGGTGAGTTCATAAGGATGTTTTTGAAATGAAAACTTGTTAATGAAGCAGTGAAAAATGTTTATATGTTTCCAAGAAAATCCAATATTTTCTATTGTATGAGTTTGTTACAGTGATCTATAAGTACGAAAACCCTGGCTATCACTAGTATGTATAGAATGTTCTATTGGAAAACCCTGGTTACCACCAGTATGTATAGTAGTTTCATTAATTAAAATAAAACCAATGAAGAATGAAATCCCATAATCAAAAGGTTAGTTTATACTATTGTGAGTCGTATAACCATGCTTGATATGACCTAATGACCTTTACAACGTTCTTCAAGTGTCAGATATATGACATTTGTCACCCCAGGCATCCATTCCTAACTGTAGCTAGCAGTTCAGGTGTAGGATTGTCAGTTCCAAATAGATCTATTCACAAATCTCACACTCTCCCTCCAGGAGACTCTGGTTATACTATGATAGGATTTAGTTCAGTACCCCAAAGGGTACAATTTGAAGTAGTGTCTCACAATCCTGTATTAACTAGTTTACGTGTTGTGTTATATTCTCATGTACTTAAATCTAAATGTATGTCTTGTAGAGTATAAATAATTATACTTACATAATTATTCAGTAATGTACTATTGTTATCCGAAAGGTAGTTATGTATATCATAAACTAAGTCTGTCATAGTTTATATGCATGTAAATGTAAAACCGTGTATTGAAATCCCGAACTATACCTATTATAGTTTGTATGTATGTATGTTATGTACTTGGTTTGTGTATTGATCTGAAAACTATGCAATTATGCTTGTAAGTTGAAAACGTCCCATTATGCTCAGCATGTTACAAAAGGGATAAAATATCTAAATATTTTATAAAAAATGTGGAAACCGCATGGTTGTATCAATTGCATCAGTTTTAAGCGTGTTGAAATCCTTTTGTATAAATTCACAAAATCATTTGTGTTTGGCTTGTATTCCCCCTGAAAACGTTAAAATAGTAAAAGCATAGGGGTATGAACTCATTGTTGGTTGTGTGAAATGTCGGACAATGAAACTGGGAGTGAAGACCATCGGGTTGATGTACGCGGCACTTAACGGGATCCTAATATCAATTAAATACATATATGCATTTTATTAGCGAAACCATTATTTATAGTGTTGGAAAAACACTTGCTTTTGGGTTAGGAATGTTATCGGGACTCGATTGAATCAGAAAAAGCAGGTTTTCAGCCAAGTTCACGACTTGGGAATGTTTGCGGCCGTGAAGGGGATTACGGCCGTGAACTGTTCTCGGTCGTGATCTGATCTCGGCCGTGAACGGTTTACTGCCCTTGAAGGGTTCACGGTCTATCAAAGGTTTGAAGGGTTCACGGCCGTGAACTCAAGAACAGAAACACTTGATTTTGATGAAAAACTAATATTTTGATGCTCCAAAACGAGTTCCAAGGCGGATAGTGTGATAGATGAAGAGAAATCTTGAGTTTTCGGGTGATGATTTTTAGAGAGAGAAAGGGTGTTCGCGGCCAGAAAAAGTGTAAATGAGGGTAGGGGTCACTTATATATAGGGGGTTTTCATGGTCTGTGGTGGGGGCCAGCAGCTGTGAACGGGTTTACGGTCGTGATCGGTTCACGGCCGGGAACACCAGTCAGGCCGGAAACTGTTGATTTTTGAAAGAATTTCGGGTTTTCGCGCGATTTTGGTTCCGACTCTCCTTTAAAATTTAATTATATATAACTTCAATGATTTTCCAAACCATAAGGATTTAACGGAACTAAATAAAATTCAAAATTTATTTAACGAAATCGGCTAACGTTAACGGAAAAAGGTTCGCATTGTCACAAAGGACAAAACGAAGTAATGGCATGATGCGAGGTTAAGAGGACATGAAGATTTTCAAGAAGGGCAAAAGGTTCTCTGTTTAGCTAAAAAATGAAGCTTTTTCTCAGGAAATTACAGTCACGTTGGGACGGTCCATTTAATGTGAATCAAGTATTTCTACACGGGGCTATAGAGTTGATTGCAAGAGATGGAACTCCTTTCAAGGTTAATGGACATCGGGTAAGTCATTATGAAGAAGGAGTGACAATTGAAGAAACTGAAGGAGAAACCGTGAAGTTTGTAGTAACCGCATCAACTTAGAGCAAGAAGGAGTCTGACTCACGACTCCCCAAAAATAAGCGCTTGTAGGAGGCAACCTATGGTTTAGATTTTGAATTTTCTTTCCCTTTTCTTTTATTTGCTTTATTTTCGTTTATTTTGCTTTATTTTTCACTCCTCTAAATCTCTTTATGGATTCTGTTAAGAGAACTAGCATTAAATGAGTATGGGGTGTAATTTTTTAAGAAAACTTTGCCTAAAATATATTAATTTATTTACCACGACGTGGTGACTTTACTGAAGTCAATAACAAGAATTTCAATAAAACACCAGGACGTGATGTAAAAACCACAACGTGGTTACTGTTCACTTGCAGTCAAATTTAGGGTTTTAATCCTAATCAATCATTTTGTTCTTTTACTTTTCCCCCTCATTCTCGCCGTGTTGCTCCTCCCATGAAATCCTCTACTTTTCTTCTTCCTATTTGAAGCTTTTCTAAGGCAAACGTATGCATTTAACTTGTTTTTCATAGTTAATATTCGAGTATTGTTGTATCCATGGTATGAATTTACCGTTATGAACCATTATTTAGGGATTTAGAGAGTTAGGGTTCCACAAATTAGTTCAATTCGGTCTTGATTTTGGGTGTTCTTCCTATGAAACATTCTCTAAAACATGTATTTTTAATGGCCTAAGTAAAACCCATGACTTAATTTGAGTTTAAATGGCCTGGAATTGTTCGATTACAGTCTCGATATATGTACTGTTCGTCGACAACGACAACTCGTCATGGTGCTCGTTGTGGTCACTATTAATTCAGTTTACGTTGACCGGTTTTCTTTCTAACTTTAAATTTTTTGTTTGGGATTGTGTTTTATGTTTCTTTTGCAAAAAAAGCAGAGCCGAGGTCGCAGAAATCAACCCGGGCGTCGTCCCAACTTCCAATGGTACACTTTTCCGAACATTGTAGCTCCCAAGGTATTGATTCAATGAAACGAGAAGCTTGCTTGGTCGAAGGAACGAATAGTTCATGTACTGGCGTAGATTAGTTGGACTTAGATGGATAAGGTCGGTTTGTCCGAATCAATGGAATTGTTTCTCACGAAATCTTTTGATGGGGTTCAAGGTTGTTTTGTTTGTATGGCGTGGAGACACCTTTTCCATATCCAAGAACATGTGTATAAGGAATTGTGTGTGGAATTTTTAGGTATGGTGCATTTCCGAAGAAAAATAGGCATCCATGATCCAAAAAATATCACTTTTTGCTTAGGGGGGGAACAGAGAGAACTAAGTTTGGCTGATTTTGCTATGAGGATGGAGCTTTATCAACCATCCAAGGTGCACAGAGAATCATAAATTGAGTTTACTGCTCAATGTCTCAGGTTGACTGAAGGGTTCAAGGAAGACCACTGTTGGCCAAACATTGCTAATGGGGTGTACTAATTTAGGACAACCCAAAAAAGTGAAATGCGGCCTCCTCTCCATCGCCTTTTGCACTGACTAATTACCAAAACTATAAACCAAAGGCATGAGAGGGACAAGATCATAAGTTTGGATGTTTTCTATTTGTGGAGCCGTATTACTCCGTAGGCACGTATTAATTTTCCTTATCATGTGGCTGATTTTTTGGCAACCCACGCAGAAAAAGATCACCAGGGGTCTCCTTTGTATGGGGGAATGTTGATCACCAGGTTGGCAAGGTCGTTTGGAGTTCTCCAGAAACGGGGAGTTTTTATGTTGAAACTGGAGCGTAGTAAACCTTTTAGTCCACTCCTCTACAAACGAGAAAAATATTGTGGTGGACACTGGGTATGGTAACTTTTCTATTCCAAATGACAACCCACGAGACCGACCCGAAAGGCGAGTATGAAAATGGCCTGATGATCATGAATAAGAGCCACCCGTCATTCCTATTGAGGATGCGTTGCCCATGGACCCATAAAATGTTGCTTTGCGCCGGTATCAAGACAACTTAGGGCAAGGTGTTAATTACACCAACATGCTCCTCGACCTTTTGCAGCATAAGAATCTACAATGCTAAGAGAGTATCCAATCTCGTACCCATACATTCCGACATGGGATGAGCTTTGGGAGGAGCATCGACGTTGAGTCGGCGGTAACAGGAGTGGAGAAAATGATGAGCAGGAGTGAAATTACCCTTTTATTTTTTTGAAGTGGATTTAAGACAATTTTATTTTAGTTGGTTTTCTTTGGTTTGTTTTATTTTATTTTCTTACATAATGGTAATTTAGGATTTAAATGTTTTGTTTTATTTGTTTCCTTGTTTTACCATGTTTTGTCTTTAGATTTCCCAGTGGTTTGAGTTTGAGAGAGGAGTATTTTTTGCGAGAGAATTTGATGAGTTTAAGTGAGGGTTTAGGAAAGCGGTGAGAGAGGCGAGATTTGAGCATATCAAGCATTAATTTGATCACCCAAGTTGATGAGTCACGTTTCTAGAAGTTCACATCATCCTTAGTGACGAATTATTGAAGATATCTATTGTGAAATGCACCTATTTTTCGCATTCTTCCACCCACCATGATTTGGTCACAGTTACCACAACGTGGTGTCATTACAGAAAATGAAACTTAATTTGCACCCATTTACCTGTATGTGGTGACTGTTTCAAGTCAACTTTTTGATTCTTTTTCCGACACCTTACGAAGTACAACAAGTCCAAGTCTTGAAGACAAGTTCCATAGCAGTCACAAACTTCCATTAATACACATATAGGCGAGCGATCCTACACACAAGCAACACGATCAATATTGCAACTTCTATCCCAAGGGAGTCTATTCCTTTTTCTCCCTCTTTACTTTTATGTGTTGCATAGTTTGAAATGAGAGCATTGCATCAAATAAGCATGGGGTAGGGGGTTTATTGCATTAAGAAAAGCATTTGATTTTTCAAAATTTGTATAAAATTGCCAGTTTTTACAATATGCAGTCATATAAACTTGAAATAATAGCTTAATTTAGGAAAATGTAGCTAATTAAAAAAAATTCTAGTATTGTGTGGGATGATCCGATGAGAGCCCAAATGTTTACGTGGGCCAACACATGTTATAGTGTATTTGTGGCTTCCCATTATTAGTGAAAAGCCATGAGATATGAAAGAGAATTTGGTAGTTTTTATGATGTAATAAGTTTTGCAGCGTGTAGCTGAAATCCATCAACGAGATCTTATGTAATCATTGCATTTAGACTAATACCTCTAAACAATAAAGGTTGAAGTTAATCTCTTTGCTTAATCATGTAGGTTTTGAGTGAAAAGAAGTGAGATAAAAAAAAGAGAGAAATTACCAAAAGTTGAAAGAATTTTGGAGTTGTCAAAGTATGAAATCGAAAGATCAAAATTTTTGAAGAATCAAAAGTTGAAGATACAAAAAATCAAACAAGAAGGTGTTGAATTCAAAGAAATTGGAAAGCAAATATCGAAGAGATGAATTCCATTGATATCCATTGTGGTATCAAAGTTGTAATTCTTTCTAGAATTTATGTATGTTTGGTAGTTTAACCAAAAATACCTCGAGGTTAAGAAAAATTTATGGGGATGCATTCAGAGGGTTTCAAAAAAAATGTCGTATAATCTAAGGGGTGAAGGTTCATAAGGACTGTGATTATTTACGAATGGGAAGTTTTTTAGGAATCATAGACACAAATACATGCATTGCGGTCTTGGGATAATGGTTGGGCTTTAAATGGATTGTTTTATGCAATATTGGTAGGATAAAAATCAGTTTGCTTGGGGGTAAGCAAAAAATAAGTGTAGGGTATTTTGATATGTGTATATCTATACATATATTTTACATCATATCTTAATATTTTTACCTATTTTTATGCCCATTATAGAACAAAAGGAACTTAATCTATTGTGTGATGTGTTGTAGTGGTAAAAGACATGCTCAGAGCAAAAAGGAAGTTGGAAGCTAGGAATTTGGATCAAGGCTAAATGAAGAAAAATATACTTACCATGTCGTGGTAACATTCCCACGGCGTGGCGTTTTAGATTTCCCCGATGGATCTAGAAGACTTGATGAATATAAGATAAACACGAAGGCCTTAACGTGGTGGACTTACCACGTTGTGGTGGTCTGATTTCGGGAAAACTATATATAGAGGTCATCATCCTCTGAAAATTCAACTTTTTATGGAGCTATTCTCATCTTTTGAAGGCCAAGAATACACCTTGGAAGTTGGAGTTGCAGAAGATTTATTATAGCTTGAATTTGAGAGATTTGAGGCAATACAACTTCCTATTATGTTTTTCTTCTTGAGTTTATTCATGAATGTTAAGTTGAATTTCGTTTTTATGTGTTTACCTACAGAAATCATGGGCTAAAAACCAATGACATTCGTTTAGATTAGATTGATTGACATCTTATGGTTTGGATTGCGATTAGTTGGTTATTTGTTACCTTAGCTTATTAAAGAATCTCTCTATGCTTATGAGAACTACTTTTCTATTTATTGTTGAGTTTAATTAAGTTTGCAAAATTGTAGGACTAGTGTTTTGACCAAAACCTAGGGTTAAATAGAAAAGTGGTAAATAATTGTAGGAGCTATTATATGACGACCAATCATATATCGAATTGAATTAGTAATCCAAATTAATCAATCAGTTATAAGTCTAATTTAACTCGAACCGACCACTAGTGAATTTGTTAGTTTATCCACCAGATCACCGTATGAATGAACTTATTTGCTAAAGGATTAGGTTTGTATAACGTCCCAAAGCGTATGATCCAGAAATTTCATTTTTAATTTAAATAAAACAATATTCCAAAATCATTATCCACACATTTCAAATAAAAATAAGTGTATCAAACGTCATATCAATCAGAGTATTATCACAAAAGCAGAATCCATGTGGTGTGTGCAATGCAGTCATCCCGAGCTCTTCCCCTTAGAACCAGAAGTACCTAAAACATAAACGGAAAACTGTAAGCACAAAACTTAGGGAGTTCCCCAAGGTACCGCTTACCAAACATACAAAACATAATGTTCCCTTCCCAAACACTATAACGGGCCCCACCCTAACTCGCATAAAGGGCCCCGCCCAATGAGTATAACGGGCCCCGCCCTAACACACATAACGGGCCCCTCCCATATACAATTCATAATACATAACATGAAATAGCATACTGAATATTCATCGGGTCATGCCCAGTAATCATACATGCACATAAACATACTAGTGTCGTACATATAATAGGTAATCTAGCATAACATATCATAGGTCGGCATTGGTGCCTTCGATTCACTAAACATGGTGAGGAAACTCACCTCTGAATCTGAGCGATAGTTGAATAGGTCCCGACTCCGAATATTAGCTCTACCAGTCACGTAAACAGTAACCAATCCATAGATACAATTGAAAATACCACAATACACCTCCCCCTAGGTCAAACTTGGTCAAAGTTAAAAGTCAAAGTCAAGGTCAACAATCCATGTTGACCCCACGCTGTGTTGACTTGCAAACACGCCGTGTTTCACCATCATCTAAATATCCGGGAAAACCCCAGCCAACACGATGTGTTGACTTGGAAACACACCATGGTTGCCTGAGTTCTAACAACTTAATACATTAAGCTGCTTTCTTCAACTCCAGGAGCTTCAAAGCTCAGATCTAGACCAAAATAAGATTTAGAAGGGTAAATTTTCCAACTTTATCCATTAGGACTACCAAAAGGTCCAAAACTAAAACCAAAAAGCTTGATAATGCTAAGGCTTAACCAATAAGCACTTAATCCTTAAAGTCTAAAGTCCATCCTTTCAAGAACTGATTCTAACACCCAAACCATCTCAAAGGTTGGTGTTTTGTAGACATACATGTCCAATGCATGTCTTGAACCCATATTAGATCAAAATGAGGATTTATGTGCTAATCTCTATGCATGGATTCAAAACTTGATTATGGACCAGATCCAAGACACTACTAGATCACCTTGACTTGGAGATCCATAAAGTTGCAAACTTTATGAGATCTAACCATTCTGATATTCAAGAACTAGAAACTAGAGGGACAAAACTCAAGATCTAACAACTTGGAATGATAAAAATCGAGTCTTGGACACTTATAAAGGTCCAAAAGAGTGCCAAACTGAAGAATGAGGGCTTGTTTGTTGGATCTGTGCTTCCTACCTCCACCTTCTTCCTTCTTTAGCTTGAAAACACCAAACTTGCTCAAAAATGGGAAGGAAAGATGATTACGGTTGCAAAGGATCATTTAGGAGAATGGAGGCCGATAAAGAGACCAGCTTTTGGGGACTTAAGGAGATCATATAGGGTGCAACACCCTTAAAATTAAGGTTTTCTCCACCAGCCACCAACTAGCCGTGGAACGAAACCATCACGTCGTGTTGGTCTAGTAAACTTCGCGACCCAAAGGCTTATCAGCATGCTATGGTGAGGCTTCAACATGCCGCGGCCAAAGAGAAATCATGGACAATTTGGAATTAATTTCATACCTCAAATCGAGTGTTACAAATCTCCCCCACTTGAATCAGACTTCGTCCTCGAAGTCCGCCGCCCAAAATAACTCTGGGTAGTGTTCTCTCATCTCGTCCTCGGACTCCCAAGTCCACTCTGATCCCTTGCGGTGCTGTCACTGCACCTTCACCAGCTCTATTACCTAGTTCCTCTAGGTTTTCGCCTTCCTATCCAAAATCGCCACCGGTCTCTCAATATAATTCACGCGCTCATCCACCTAAATATCCTCCAATGGTACGACTTCGGAATCATCTGCTAGCACTTCTACAGCTGAGAGACATTGAATGTGCTATGAATCTGACTGAGCTCCACTGGAAGATCCAAACGATAAGCAACCCAGCCCACCCGAGCCAAACCCCTAAAAGGACCAATATACTTGGGGCCCAACTTGCCCCACTTCCTGAATCGGATGACACCTTTCCAAGGTGACACCTTTAATAGAATCACATCTCCCACCTGGAACTCTATGTCTGACCGACAGCTGTCAGCATAACTCTTCTGCCGACTCTGAGATGTCTGGAGCCTACTTCGAACATGCAGAATCAGGCCAGTTGTCTTGAATACCACCTCAGTACTCCTCATAACCCGCTGACCGATCTCGCCCCAAAAAATCGGGGTCCTGTATTTCCTCCCATAGAGCATCTCAAAACGAGGTCGATGAATGATGGCTTGATAACTGTTGTTATACGAAAATTACGCTAACGGAAGATACGTATCCCAACTCCCTCCAAAGTCCAACACGCACACTCGCAACATATCCTCAATAGTTTGAATAGTACGCTCACTCTGACCATCGGTCTGCGGATGGAATACTGTACTGAAATGAAGACGAGTGCCAAACTCGTCATGAAACCTCTTCCAAAACCTGGAAGTAAATCGGACGTCCCTGTCGGAGACCACTAATACCGACACCCCATGACGTGCCACCACTCTCTGATATAAAATACTCTCCTGAACCGAAATGAAATGTGGGCTCTTGGTCAAACGGTGATAAAACCCACTCTGTACGCAGTCGTGGGAAGCTTGGTGATAAAACCCATGGTGATGTCTTCCCATTTCCATACGGGAATCTCCAACGGCTGCATCTTGCCGTGAGGACGCTGATGCTCGGCCTTGACCTTCATGCAGGCCAAGCACCGCTCCACATACCATGACACATCTCGCTTCGTGTAGGGCCACCAATAATTAGGATGAAGATCCCTAAACATCTTCGTATGAATAGAGAACCTCAACTTGTGAGCCTCCTCCATCAGAATCTGGCGTACACCGCC
Organism: Lactuca virosa; assembly: GCF_052849685.1. Lineage (NCBI taxonomy): Eukaryota > Viridiplantae > Streptophyta > Magnoliopsida > Asterales > Asteraceae > Lactuca > Lactuca virosa. The sequence continues at coordinate 384,730,761 of NC_136428.1, forward strand.
CCAATACAGAACCCAAACTTGCCGATGCAAAGTCAACAATACACGACTATCATAATCGAAGGGAGCTACCTGACCCACAATACGCTCGCTCTTCCTTCATAGTGTCAACCTGTGCCTCACGAATCCACTCCAGCAATCGAGTAATCACGGTCATCCTCAAACATATGTCTCTTCTTAGAGTCGCGACCGTCTTGCGGCTGAGAGCATCGGCCACCACATTGGCCTTCCCCGGGTGATAAAGAATCTCGCAATCATAATCCTTAACCACATCCAACAATCGACGCTGCCTCATATTCAAATTCAGCTGATCCATCAAATACCTCAGGCTCTTGTGATCCGTTTAAATGGTACAACAGACTCCATAGAGCTCATGCTGCCAAATCTTGAGGGTGAAAACAACCGCTTCCAACTCCGGAACATGCATCGGATAACTCGCCTCATGAGGCTTCAGCTTCCTCGAAGCGTAAGCGATCACGCAATCCGTATGCATCAACACATCCACCAAACCTGTGATCTAAGCATCACAATAAACCACAAAATCATCAACACCCTCTGGCAGGGTTAAAATCGGTGCCTCACGCAACCGCTATCTCAGAGTCTCGAAAGCCACCTGCTGCTCAGGCCCCTAGCGAAAAGTAATCGTCTTCTTGGTCATTCGGGTGAAAGGAACAGCTATCTTGGAGAAATCCCGGATGAATCTCCGATAATAACTAGCCAAACCAAGAAACCTTTGAATCTCAGATGGAGACCTCGGAACCTCCCACTGCATCACGGCCTCGACCTTGGCTGGATCGACCAAAATACCCTTTTGGTTGACAAGGTGCCCCAGAAACTGCACATCGCACAACCAGAACTCACAGTTGGAAAATTTTGCGAAAAGTCTCTGCCTCCTCAAATTCTCCAACACTTCCCTCAAGTACTCCTCATGCTGCTCCTGAGTCTTGGAATAAGCCGAGATATCATCAATAAATACTATCACAGACCGGTCCAACATCGGTCTGCACATGCGGTTCATGAGATCCATGAACGCGGCTCGAGCATTGGTGAGCCCAAAAGGCATCATCACGAACTCGTAATGACCATATCGAGTCCGGAAAGTTGTCTTCTGCATATCCTCATCCGTGACCCGCAATTGATGATAACCCGATCGCAATTCAATCTTGGAGAAACAAGTTGCACCCTGAAGCTGGTCAAAAAGATCATCAATCCTCGAAGGTGGATAATGGTTCTTCACTGTTACCTTATTCAACTCCCGGTAATCAATGCACATACGATGACACCCATCCTTCTTTTTCACGAATAAGATCGGTGCTCCCCAAGGCGAACTGCTCGGTCGAATAAATCCCTTGTCTAACAGCTCTTGCCGCTGTGTAGACAACTCCTACATCTCGGGAGGAGCCAACTGATATGGTGCTTTGGCTATCGGAGCAACAAATAGAACCAGATCAATCTTGAACTCAACCTGCCTCTCCGGAGGCACCCTAGGCAAATCCTCCGGAAATACATCCAGAGCATCCCGCACAATAGGCACATCATCCACGGTCGCCTTACCTTTATCTCGGGTATCCTTAACATAGGCATCATAACTAGAACAACCATGTTAAAGTTAGCGTCTGGCCCTCGTTGCTGAACAAAAAATCGGCCCACGCTGAGATCTCTCCCCATGAACTACTATCTCTCCCCCACTAGGGGTCCTAATCCGAACAAACTGTTGCTTAAAATCGATCACTGCCCCATTAGGGCTCAACCAATCTATGCCCACGATAACATTGTTCCCACACAGAGGAATGGGAACCAAATCGACCGGATACTGCTTGCTAAATAACTGGAGAGTACAACCCCGATGAACCCTCGCAACCCGAACAGACCTATCATCAGCAATCTCAACATCTAGAGGACAATTTAGCTCCACAGAGCTTCAGAAAACCTCTTTCTCATCGCAAGTGATGCAAATGATCGGGTAGCCCACGAATCAAACAATACCACTGGAGAGATACCGTTCACAAGGAACGATCCTAAAATAAAACACATAAACATAATCAAGAAATTTAATATAAATAAAGAGATAAGGAGAAGATAGACCTGCTCTTCACCACAGGTGCATCTGCCCGACCTTGGTGGCCGTCAGTAATCCGAAGAGTTGCAAGAGCGGGTGCTGACACCAGTCCTACTGCAGCCAAACTTGGACAATGGGCCTACTTGTGGCCCCTCTGATTGCAGCGAAAGCAAATCGGATCAGATACCAAGGTGATGGTGGTGGTAGCACTACAATCATTGCTAATATGACCATTTCGACCGCACTTGAAGCAGCCAGAACCACCCACCCTCCACTTCCCCTAGTGCGACCTGCTGCACTTGCCACAGTGGCCTCGACCTTGGTGGCCCTTTCCTCTCGAATCAACAACCTTGGGCCTCTTGCCCGAACCCTCAGCACTCGACACAAAATTTGGCTTCCTCTTCTTCTCCATCTCCAGATCCATCTACCTCTCCCTAGCTCGTGCTATTATATCCTTTAGCGTCTTGCAGCTGGATCGGCTCGCAAACTGCTGAATGTCACTCCTCAACATCTCATGATACTGGGACTTCTTAATCTCCTTGTCTACCACATACTGCGGAACCAGAAGTGACCTCTCTCGAAACATAGCAGTGATCTCAGCCACCTTCTCCGTAGTCTGGGGGGATCTTGAAACTCTCGCGCCAACTGTTGCAACTCGATCACCGGTGCAAAATCGGCTCGGAACCTGGTCGAGAAATCATCCCATGACATCACATCAACAACATCACCACCCACTGCGCGCCCTACCTCCTATAGAGTTTTGAGCATTCTAACACTCCTAAGCTGTACATGCAACCCTAGAAACCTTGGATCTATGTTTGACTAAGATACATGCAAAACGATTTTTCCAAGGTTCATAATCCTATCTAGCATACATGGGGAACTTATGAACATAAAAGTTAGCTAGGAAACATACCTTGTAGTAGATTGGATTCCTTGAAACCTTGTGAGCCTAGCACCTCAACTGTGATGCCTCAAATGTATCACACAACACCAAATACACTTGGATTAAACTTTGAGAGAAATGTCACACTCCTTGAAATCGGCTAGCCCTCTTCTTTCTTGCTTAAGTGCTAATTTTGGTGAACATATGGATCCTTATATAGTGTGTTACAATTAGGGTTACACCATGTAAACCCTAATTGTCATGACCTTTCATTTCCATGACCCATGGGTTCTATAAACACCATGGAGCATCCTATGGGTTTTAGCCCAACTTGATAATCCATGGAGCATAAGCCCACTATACAAGTATGGATGATTTACACAATCAACCCATATATTTAATTAGTCTTCTTTTGATCACTTAATTAATTCCAAATTAATTCTTGATCAATACTAATTAAATAATCCTATTAGTATATTAGAACTTATAATATATTAATAAACCATAAGTGTTATTTCTCTCTTTTTAGTTTACCCAAATGCGTGATGCCATGCAACCCAAATGGACCATGCTAATCGGGTCAAGTACATTCCAAAAATAGATATGAACTTAGACACCTAATCCAACAGTCTCCTACTTGGATAAGTCCGATAACTATAACTGCAAGAATGACTTCAGGAACCGATTAGCAATCGTAGCTCTTTCAAGGTCTTGCGGAACTGAGATGATGATGATACGTCATTTAAGATAAGTGATCAGATAATCCTCTGTTCTAGATATCAGCCGGACAAATACATGGAACAATGTCTTACTTATTGTCCAGCAGTTTGTTTCTCGATTTCCTGATTTGTTTGACATAGAACTTAATTGAACACATCAACTTAGTTCTGACCGGGCCCGATACATGGGTCAACACAAAATCATCGAGGGGCCCAGATATCGCTTCTAATCCAAGAAGGAACATATAAAATTTGACTCATATGCTTGTTCTACTACTTGTTGAATCATACACAAAGGCACGTTTTATAACATCGAGTTACCAATGCATTTACGTACAATCAATGTACAACCAACGCATAGGCAACAAATCATATCTCTAGGTTTGAAGACTTATATGATATTACCGTCTCACGATAACTTAAGATAAATTCCATGAAGTGATACCAGTGAGCGTGGGTTGAATCCAATACTCAGAACTTATGATCACTCATGAGTGTTGTAGCCATGTCCAACAACTTAGACCTCTACAACCAACTTATGACAGTCTTGATTCATACCTACTTCCAACATATGACCGACTATGGATAATTTGAATAATATGTATACCAAACATAATTATTCTGGAAGTCAAAACATGCAAAATGAAATGATAGTAAACGATCGACAAAAGATAGCAACACTTTACTCACAAATAAATACACATTTTATTCATCATCAAATGTCAATTACACTTTACACATTTCAAAGTTATCTAACTACTAAAACTAATATCATCCTTCAGCCCTATGCGCCTTGCATGCTGGAGATGCTTAACCCTGCCTAGTCCCTTCGTGAGGGGATCTGCCGGGTTCTCATCCGATGATACCCTCTTTGCCACGAGGAGACCTTCTTCTATTCGATGTCTGATGAAATGATATTTTCTGTCGATGTGTCTGGATCTCCCGTGATCCCTTGGTTCCTTTGCTAAGGCAACTGCACTTTCATTATCACATAAAATCTCTATTGGCTCCTTTATAGCTGTTACAACTCCAAGGTCTCCAATAAAGTTATTTAGCCATATAGCCTCCTTTGCTGCCTCGCTTGCAGCTATATACTCTGATTCGCAAGTTAAATCAGCCACTGTCTCCTGCTTGGAACTTTTCCAAGAAATTGCTCCTCCGTTTAAGGTAAAGACCCAGCCTGACTGAGAGCGGAAATTATCCCTATCAGTCTGAAAGCTAGCATCACTATACCCAAATACTCTCAAGTCATCACTCCCACCAAGGGTAAGGACCCAGTCCGTAGTCCTCCGCAGGTACTTGAGAATGTTCTTTACCGCAGTCCAGTGAGCCTTGCCAGGGTTCCCCTGATATCTGCTGACCACGCTCAATGCAAAGGCCACATCAGAACGAGTACAAGTCATAGCATACATGATCGAGCGTACAGCGGAAGTAGACGGTACTCGACTCATTTCTTCTACCTCAGCCTCTGTACTTGGACTCTGAGTTTTACTCAGTCTGGCGTTACTCTGGATCGGTAACTCTCCTTTCTTTGAATTCTGCATGCTGAATCTATTCAACACCTTCTCCAAGTAGGTACTCTGACTAAGTCCAATTAGTCTTTTACTCCTGTCTCACAAAATCCTTATCCCTAGGATATAGGCAGCTTCTCCAAGGTCCTTCATAGTGAAACACTTCCCAAGCCAGGACTTAACTTCCTACAGATTGGGATGTCATATCTTATGAGTAGTATGTCATCCACATACACTACCAAAAAGCTAACTATACTCCCACTAGCCTTGACATATACACAAGATTCATCTTCACTCCTCGAAAAGCCACACTCTTTGACCTTCTCATCAAAGCAAAGATTCCATCTGCGAGGTGCTTTCTTTAATCCATAGATGGATTTCTCAAGCTTACACACTCTATTAGGGTACTCTGTACTGACAAAACCCTCTGGCTGACTCATGTAAACATCCTCAGCCAACTTCCCATTAAGGAAAGCGGTTTTGACATCCATTTGCCATATTTCATAATCATAAAATACAGCAATGGCTAACATAATCCTAATAGACTTAATTTTCGCTACTGGTGAAAAGGTCTCATCATAATCAACTCCCGCAGTTTGAGAAAAGCCCTTTGTAACCAGTCACGCCTTATAAGTGTGTACATTACCATCCATGTCGGTCTTCTTCTTGAAGATTCATTTGCACCCGACTGTCTTGCGACCTGGTACATTGTCAACCAAGTTCCAAACTTGATTGTCATACATGGATTGTATCTCGCTGTCCATAGCCTCTTTCCATTTAGCAGCCTCAGGGCCTGCCATAGCTTCCGTGTAGCTGTTAGGTTCATCCAGACTCACCAGTGTGCTATCACTGATAAGTGTATCACCTTCCGCAGTAATATGGAAACCATAATAATGCTCAATTGCATTCCTAACTCTCGTGGAACGCCTCAGAGGTACAGACTCTTCTGTCACTACTTGACTCTTGAATTTCTTCAAGGTCAATTTGCCTCCCACTGTTTTCCTTGGCTCATGAATTCTCTCTCACGAAAGACTTCTCTCCTTGCTACAAAGACCACATTATCACTTGGTCTGTAGAAGAGGTAATCAAAGGAATTTTGTGGGTAGCCGATGAAAATACACCTCTCACTTCGAGGTTCGAGCTTATCGTGAGACTCGCGTCTCATAAAAGCCTCGCAACCCCAAATCTTGATGTGGTCCAGATTGGGAACTTTTCCGGTCCACATCTCATGAGGTGTTTTGGCAACCTTCTTTGTAGGAACTAGATTAAGCATATAGGCAACAGTCTCTAAGGCATACCCCCAGAATGAGAATGGTAGCGAAGCTCGACTCATCATGGAACGAACCATATCCAATAAGGTTTGATTGCGTATCTCAGCCACACCATTAAGCTGTGGTGTCCTGGGGGTGTCAATTGTGAGATAATCCCACTTTCCTTAAGATAGTCAAGGAACTTTGTACTAAGATACTCACCACGTCGATCAGATCGAAGCATCTTAATGTTCCTGCCCAACTGATTCTCCACTTCTTGCTTGAAATCTTTGAACCTTTCAAAGGTCTCTAACTTATGCTTGATTAAGTAGACATATCCATATCTACTAAATAATCAGTAAAAGTCACATAGAAGCGGTTAGCATCTCTTGTGGCGGTTCTGAAGGGTCCACACACATCAGTGTGTAGGAGGTCCAAAAAAGCCTCACCCCTAGCACAAGTGCCAGTGAAGGGGACTTTGTCATTTTCCCAAGCAAACAAGATTCACAACTATCATCTGACTTCAGCTCAAACGAATCCAAGACTCCATCCTTTTGGAGTTGGCCTATGCGTTTCTTGCTTACGTGTCCAAGACGACAATGCCATCAAGATGCTTTATCCAAGCTAGTGGAAGAATCGATACACAATACATTATTTCCTAGGTTATCAACAACCGACACAGTTTCATATACACCATCACAAGGTAATGCTTTAAAATAAAGGACATTATTATAGAAAGCATTAATACCACCACAATCATTATCAAATGAAAAGGTAAAACCTTGTTTGTACAAACCATGAAAGGAAATAATATTTCTTGTCATTTCGGACGAGTAACAACATTTATTCAAATCTAATACTAATCCACTACTTAGAAACAAAGAATAAACTCCAATCTTGGTGACAGGTGAAGCTTTCCTATTCCCCATGATCAAGTTTATCTTCCAATTCTCCACATTCTCACTTCTTCTTAGTCCCTGCAAATCAGTACATATGTGAATACCACAACCTGTATTAAGGACCCAAGAATTAGAATGGGGTGAATTATTAGACAGAATAGTGTATGTACCTGCATGGTTGGGTTTAACTTTCCCATCCTTCACATCTTGCTGGTACTTTGGGCAGTTGCGCTTCCAGTGCGACTTTTCATGGCAATAGAAGCATTCCGCCTCTTTAGGGTTAGCAGAAGGAGTGACGAAACCTTTCTTGGTTCCACTTGACGAAGAGCCATCAAGAGACTTTCCCTTGGTACCCTTCGAAGGGCTCTTCCTCTTCTTTCCTTTGCCTTTCCCGATTGCCAAGACAGGAGCCACGGTAGGAGTAGGAGTGGTAACAACCGATTTACTCTTAAGACCAGTTTCTGCGGTCTTCAAGAGTCCTTCAAGTTTGTTGAGTGTAACTTCCTCCTTGTTCATGTGGTATGTTATACGGAATTGATCATAACACGATGGTAAGGAGTGCAAAATGATATCTATTGCTAACTCCTCGGGGAAGTTCACGTTTAGCTTCAGCAAACGGTCCACATACCTCTGTATTCTCTGCATGTGGGCCGTGATGGGTTCACCATCCTTCAACCGGGTTGTTATCATGGAGGAGATGATTTCATATCGCTCTTGACGAGCACTCTGATGGTAGCGGTCCATCAAATCCTGGTGCATCTCAAAAGGATAGTAGTCCTCATAGGACTTTTGGAGCTCAACTGTCATAGTGGCCAACATGATGCATGCCACTTTAGTAGCATCTCTTTCATGGGCCTCGTATTCAGCGATCTCCTCAGGAGTGGCAGACGGCTCGGGTACCTTAAGCTCCTTGTCGAGAACATATTCTTTGTTCTCATACCGAGTGACCATCTTGATGTTCCTGATCCAATCCATAAAGTTGGATCCATCAAAGATGACACTCCCACAAAGGTTCATGAGAGAGAAGGAGCCGGTGGGGTTTAAGCCAGAAGCAACATTGTTGGAAGACATCTGAAAAGAAGAAAGACAAGTTTAGTATAGATATAAGGATAGTCCTTAATAACACCCAAATGTCATATTAAGGCTAGGATCCAATCACAATATATTATAACTTAGAAGAGGGATGCCGTAATGTAAGTTATAACATATTTTAAAGGTAGGTGAATGACGATTCACCAATTTCCACCATGAAAATGAAATTAATTATTAGGTTTTAACTGGTTTTGAAACTCCTAGATTCTTTGAGATTCATTGAACTTTTCAATGGCATGTTTCAATCTCGAGTGTGCCCTTCAGGTTTTGTGACTGGGATGCCGAGGATCACAAAACAAGGTGTGAAGTAACCATGCAAATTACTTGGTACCCTTAATATTTACCCCTCAATCGATGTGCCGGTTAACCACACGCGCTCCATCGATACTATGATAAATATTAAGTTACCCTTTTCCTACCTTTTTAAGTCCAGATTAGTGTGCCGGTTAACCACACACGCTCCACTAACGACTTAATCAAAGTGCAAAGTCTAATTTCATGGGTTAGCACCTTATTCACATTTTCCTAAAGTAACTAAGATTGGGAATTTATAAAAACATTTAGTTACTTTATATTCATCATACTTTTAATGAAGATTTAAAGTCCTTGTCTTACCCATTCGGCTAACGACCCTCCACCGATCAAGGAAGCGGTGGGAGAGAGTGGACACCCATTAAGCTGCCATTTTATAGGCAACAACCTTATACCCCCCCTATAGACTGGCTTCGTGAATGAGGCCTACTAATGGTAAAACGACTTTGTTCTTATACATATATAATTATTATTAAACTTATATTATTATAAAGTGTAAGGGTTGAATTTTAACTTTTAAAATTCTAGGGGTTGGAACTAAAGTTTACTAGATGACTTTACATGTTCCAAAACTTGAGGGAAAGTTTTGTAACTTTACAAAACCTTTCAATTCATAACTTATGAGTTATTGTTTATTAAAAATGAAGAATCTTCATTTTTGTAACTTATGTGTTCTTTTAATGGATTTATTACAAAGTGACTTTTGGTTATCCATAACTTGAGGACAAGTTATGGACTCCATTAAAACACATCATGATCATGAATTAACTATCAATCAATAGCACATAATTCCTATGATCTAACAAGAACTCATAAGAACATGAATATTCATATCAAAATTTCAAGAACATATGAACACATATAAACATGGAATTTTGATATTAGCCATTGTAAATGGATTAGAACAACCATTACACCATCAAAAACAAGTTTTAAAACACCAAAACAGTTTAGGGTAATGTTTCTAGTACATTTCCAGCAGCAAAAGTCAAAAATCTGCACTCTGCCTGACCAACTCGTCGAGTGCAAGAACTGACTCGCCGAGTTGGTTGAATATAGGCTTGGACTCGTCGAGTCCCCCCATGGACTCAGCGAGTTCCCTGTGCAGCCAGCAAGAATTTCGATTTTTTTCACTATTTTGCATCAAGTATCAAACAAACAAGCCTAGGATCTGATACCACTGTAGGGTTTTGAGCATTCTAACACTCCTAAGGTGTACATGCAACCCTAGAAACCTTGGATCTATGTTTGACTAAGATACATGCAAAATGATTTTTCCAAGGTTCATAATCCTATCTAGCATACATGGGGAACTTTTGAACATAAACGTTAGCTTGGAAACATACCCTGTAGTAGATTGGATTCCTTGAAACCTTGTGAGCCTAACACCTCAAGTGTGATGCCTCAAATGTCTTACACAACACCAACTACACTTGGAGTTAACTTTGAGAGAAATGTCACACTCCTTGAAATCGGCTAGCCTCTTCTTTCTTGCTTAAGTGACGATTTTGGTGAACATATGGATCCTTATATAGTGTGTTACAATTAGGGTTACACCATGTAAACCCTAATTGTCATGATCTTTCATTTCCATGACCCATGGGTTCTATAAACACCATGGAGCATCCATGGAGCATCCTATGGGTTTTAGCCCAACTTGATAATCCATGGAGCATAAGCCCACTATACAAGTATGGATGGTTTACACAATCAACCCATATATTTAATTAGTCTTCTTTTGATCACTTAATTAATTCCAAATTAATTCTTGATCAATACTAATTAAATAATTCTATTAATATATTAGAACTTATAATATATTAATAAACCATAAGTGTTATTTCTCTCATTTTAGTGTACCCGAATGCATGATGCCATGCAACCCAAATGGACCATGCTAATCGGGTCAAGTACATTCCAGAAATAGTTATGAACTTAGACACCTAATCCAACACCTCCTCCCACCAGGAAGCAAGCCTGATCCTGTCCCGCTCGGGGCAACAGCTAGTGCGCAAGGCTTTACCAACATCTGCTAACCTCCTCCTGTTAACTATCGGCTCATTCACCCCGTGATAATCCGGAGCTCCACATGCAGGGAACTCCCTGAAGGTCAAAGAATGCGTCCCAACCAATGCTACCATATCTTTGAGAAAGGCGCTCAACCGCTCGTCGAAAATCTCCAGAATACCCTCCTCGATCATGCCAAGGAGCACATGAGTCTGCTCGAGGATACTGCGCATAATCTCATACAAGATGAACTCCCTTGTCTGGTCATATAGCTGCCCGACTCCAGATCCTGAGCCCGATCCCTCGTCAGCACCGGAGCTGCCAACAGGTCTGCCTCGCAACGTCACCATACTCAAAATGGAACATATAAACCATCAGAATATGCATCGATACATATATATATATATATATATATATATATATATATATATATATATATATCGGGTAATCACACACTTTACAAGCTCCCTGGTTTTATCACAGCTTTCCTCGAATCGAGTACAGATCCTTTGATTCAAGTAGTACGGGCCCGTAATACCTTCCACATCTATCCATACTTTCCTCAACAATTGCCTTGACTCAACCAAGTTAATTTATATGCATACAACTTTCCCTCACAAATATGGTTCCCAACACTAGATCCCATCCTACATTTTTCCTAGGGAAAAATCTATACCACTCTCTGCCATCAGTTGCCGAAGGAACTCCTGCTAACTCCCTCTAACTAGCTTATGAATACAGTTACATATCACTAAAACCAGATAATTCTTCGAATGAGAGGTCTGACACTACAACGGTTGGACTCGGACAAGAGTTGTGCAATAGAGTTAAAACCTAACCTTCTAAAATTATTTAGTTCTCATAATATGTAACTTAGTATATTCGCATACTTGTTAGATGAAGCTAGATAGAACTCCTAAAAGCACAAAGCAAGCAGAATTCAAGCATCAAGTAACCAGAACCAAGCATAACCTAATTAGACCATCCTATCGTTGGCCGATCAGTACTAGCATGCAAGTCTACATGCTCATACAATAGGCATATAAAGGCATCTCTCCTAGCATTCTACTATGCAAAAACTGAGCAGATCCTTAGCCCTAACTAGCATGCAATTCATAGATTCACAGATCAAATCATATAAGTTAACATGTATGGGTAATTTGGGAAAACTTACTTGAGCTCGGTCGATTGCATGCACCACACCATTCTTATTTTATTAAAACTCTTTTTATAAAACATTTTCTTTTTGAAAATTCTACCAAACCCTCAGTTTGAGTCAAAACACACCCGAGAGTGTGTCCGAATCCCTCAAACTAAGGATCTCATGCCAACTTGTAACGTCTTAAAGAGTATGATCCAAAAATTTCATTTTTAATTTAAATAAAACTATATTCCAAAATCATTATCCACACATTTCAAATAAAAATAAGTGTATCAAACATCATATCAATCAGAGTATTATCACAAAAGCGGAATCCTCGTGGTGTGTGCGATGAAGTCATCCCAAGTTCTTCCCCTTAGAACCAGAAGTACCTGAAACATAGATGGAAACCGTAAGCACAAAGCTTAGTGAGTTCCCCAAGGTACCGCATACCAAACATATAACACATAACAGGCCCCGCCCAAATAGTATAACGGTCCCCGCCCTAACTCGCACAACAGGCCCCGCCCAATGAGTATAATGGGCTCCGCCCTAGCTTGCTTAACGGGCCCCGCCCACATACAATTCATACTACATAACAAGTAATAGCATACATAATAATCATCAGACCCTACACATACACATGCTAGTGTCACACAGATAGTGGGTAATCTAGCATAACAGATCATGGGTCGACATTGGTGCCTTCCACCCGCTAAACATGGTGAGGAAACTCACCTCTGAATATCAGCGCTACCCGTTACCTAAACAGTAACCAATCCTTAGATACAACTCAAAATACCTCAATACCCCCCCCTAGGTCAAACTTAGTCAAAGACAAAAATCAAAGTCAAGGTCAATAATCCATGTTGACCCAACACACCGTGTTGACTTGCAAACATGTCGTGTTTTGCCATCATCCAAATAGTCAGGGAAACCCAAGCCAACATGCCGTGTTGACTTGCAAACACGTCGTGGTTGCCTGAGTTCCAACATCTTAATTCATTAAGCTGCTCTCTTCAACTCGAGGAGCTTCAAAGCTCAGATCTAGACCAAAACAAGATTTAGAATGGTAAAGTTTCCAACTTTATCCATTGGGACTACCAAAAGGTCCAAAACCCAAACTATAAAGCTTGATAATGAAAGGGCTTAACCAATAAGCACTTAATCCTTAAAGCCCGAAGTCCATCCTTTCCAGAAGTGATTCTAACACCCAAACCATCTCAAAGGTTGGTGCTTTTTAGACATACATGTCCAATGCATGTCTTGAACCTATATTAGGTCAAAATGAGGACTTATGAGCTCATCTCTATGCATGGCTTCAAAACTTGATTATAGACCAGATCCAAGACACTACTAGATCACCTTGACATTGAGATCCATAAAGTTCCAAACTTTATGAGAACTAACCATTCCAATATTCATGAACAAGAAACTAAAGGGACAAAAATCAAGATCTAACAACTTGGAATGATAAAAATCGAGCCTTGGACACTTACAAAGGTGCAGAATCCAAACTGAAGAATGAGGGCTTGCTTGCTGGATCTTTGCTTCCTACGTCCACCTTCCTCCTTCTTTTGCTTCAAAAAGAACAAACTAGCTAAAAAATGGGAGGGAAAGATGATTAGGGTTTTCTCCACCAGCCGCCAACATGCCGTGGAACGACACCATCACGCCGTGTTGGTACAATAAACTTCGCGTCCCAAAGTCTTATCGCCACACCGTTTAGAGGCTTCACCACACTATGTTCAAAGAGAAATCATGAACAATTTGGAATTAATTTCATACCTGGAATCGAGTATTACAGCAAGTATATCGAATCTAAACGAAAGTCACTTATTTACCTTGGTTAAAATCATCTTTTGTGTTTCATACTTTTAATTTTAGTTTTTGTTTCATTAGTTGACAATGGTTAGTTTGGTTATTTAAGTTTCTAGTCTCGTAAAACTAGAGAAAACCCCTTTTCCTTTAATTAAATAGTAATTTAGGTAGTTAGTAGATAAAATTAGCTAATCATTCTATTCCCTGTGTTCGATACCCGGCTATTGTGCTAGCCTATTTTCAACAAGGTAGAATGCCTTAGGAAGTATAATTAGTTACATTATTAGGTTAAACTAGTGCATAATTATTTATGCATCAGATTGCTTTCTATAATAATTCAAAGGTATGTAACCCAACTTTATAGATTTCGATTTTACTAAGGTTAGGGTTCTTGTTGTTCATTGTATGTTGCATTCATTGTATGAAAACATGGATCCTTATATGTTGCATGTAACATTAATTGTTAAGAGTTTATATGAAAAGTATGATTTCTATCTAGTAGATACCTGGAGTACTATTCTCTTCCAGACTTTCTTTCCAAATAAGAGGAGCAGATCCTCTTCCAGTGTCTAGTTTCTCCACAAAAGAAACAACATCCATCTATGTGGGCCTTATTGGATTTCTTGGGCTTGGAGGTGTTCAACACATGGGCCTCCTAAATTACACAAGGTGACTATTTTGGGCCTTGAACTATTCCTAGTTTGATGTTAGAAACATATTTAGCATCACAGTGATGCCTTTACTAGGTATCATGTTCAGGCTTATTGCTCAAAGAAAATAGTTTAGGACTTGGACCTTTACATGTATACAATTTCATATCTCTCACGAGATTGTCTCTTAAGACATGAACCCATTCATTGAAGTTGTATCTATTGAATGTTATTGTTTCATTAAGTCATTAAAGAAAATGACAATTTCATGGTAATGAGAATGAATTATTTAATACAAAATTTTAACAAAATTCATTTAGAATTTTTAAATATTTAAACTCTTTAATATTTAATACCCTTTTAGTTTCGAAAAACATTAATTATCAAAGACTAGGATTCAAGTTGCAAAACAAATAAATGGTTAGGTATCATTTATCCCGTCCATTTGGATTTAACCTGGTAGAATCGATTATCAAATATATCTTACTATATAATTCCTAGAGTTATGGGATCGCTAATAACAAAATTTAATTAGACATGTTTGATCTCATTTATGCCTCGAAACTCTCTTGCTTAGGCATCCTTTATCAGAAAAGATTTCTGATCAAATCGTCCAATTTGAAAAACATGTGTAATCGGCCTATAACTTGGTTATAGAAATCGCGAAGGCATCCCGACCATCAAAACATAAACAATAAGCGGTTTGGTATCCTTTATCCCACTAGGGCATACAAGCATTGTGAGAGTGCTTTTGAAAAAGGATTGCATAGATTTGAGGTTTGTAAAATGGTCTTTTATATGTTTTATAATTCTAGTTTTAAAAAACATATGATATCATGGTTATTACATGCATATAATAAACCATGGTACCAATTTTCTAAAGAAAATCACCTTTTAAAGGTTCTATATGAAAAGCTAGTTTTTGTATAATTTGACGTGATTCACTTTTAATAACCGTTATTAAGTTTCAGTGCATTTCAACCTTTTATATCTTTAATAAAACTTCATTTTGTTACTTATATATTTGGAGTTTGTATAAGTTATAAAAATCACCATTTTAAAACATATATTTGAGTATTTCAAAATTTTACATTATCAACGTTTTATAAAAAAAGATTTTATTTTAAACCAATAACTTGTTACATATTATGTCCAAATTATAAATTCTGAAAACTAAACTTAATGTGTCTATTTTGTCCAAAAATTATTTTAGCATGTCAAAAACTAATTTATCAACCATACATAATAATTGCATAACAACACAATCATGCATAAAATTATATGTGCATAAGCATAACCAGCTAATGATATTTTTGTGAGTCAACACAAAAAACGCGAAGTCCATTACTAAAGGGACATTTTAAGGGACCAATAATCTTCTTGTAATGTTGTTGTAGATGAACCTACTTGAGAAAACACCTCTTGCTTGCAAAAGATTGGAGAAACTGCTTTAAAACAATATTTCATCAATATGAAACACTTTTCAAAAAAGGTTGCATTAGGTCCAACAGCTCCAAGGGAAGCTGTCGACAACAAAACCTTTTGCAACATATTGCTGAAAAGGTTGCCCTTGTCCCCTGCACACCTACAAACCTCAAAATTTGCATTCTTCTCTTCAAAAAATGGCTCCAACTTCATTTCTTGTTACATTTTTGTACAAATAAATTATTTCTACCCACTAATCTATTATTTACAAAAATAAACTGAGAAAACTAACCTATTTAATTTATTACATACCATATGAATAATTAAATTATTACAACCATTTTTATAGTAAAAACAACAAACACAACAACATAATAAACATAATGGTCTTTTGCAAGTTTATGCACATCATACGTATCAACATATACATAAAACAATCTTTGTTTTTCTAAGACAACTTTAAATGACAAAAGATGCATGAAACTTTTGTCACATAAAATAACAATTAAAAAAGTTGTCAAAGAAAATATGTATGAACTTGTTTTTATACAAAACTAAGTTATCCATGTTCTCCAAAAACTAAGATTTCCAAAAATCAAAAAATCTAACCAAACTTGTAAGGTGGCTCTGCTACCAATTGTTGGGTTTTTATTCAAAAATTATTTTCATAAACATAAATTTAAGGCAACGGAAGACTTCATAATTTGAATATCATAAAACAAGTTTATAACCCACCAAGGATCTTCTTGCAAAGTTTGGATAGAAAACAAGAACCAAAGAAGAAGATGGAGAAAAATTACAACCTTTGTAGTTCTTTGGATCCTCTTGGGAGGCTTGGTAGTTTATGGATAATGATGAAATTTAGAGACACCGACAATATATCAACTAGATGTAGAATGCTAGTTTTTTTGTATATAACTCTTAAGACTCTTAAGCTTTACGTTCTTATGAAAATAAGAGCATAAAGAGAGAATCAAGAAGCATGTGACCTCCATGTGTTCTTAACGAAACTAGAGAGAGTGAGATGAAGAGAACAAATTTCGAATTTTTGCATGGGTTAAGACAAGATAATGAAAGCCTCACTTTATATACAAAATATTTGGTCCAGAAGTTCTTAAGACTTTAAGAACCCATGCCCCTAAACGTAATGTGTTCCCAATGGTTCAAGGCATGCCTTTCTTTTGAACAAATTAATCAAAAGACCATCACTCCTTATTTTAATCATATTATCCACGCTTTTCCTTTTAGAGGAGTGTTCTTTTCATTAAACAAATGAAAAGACCATACTCACTTTTGTCTAGCCATATTTCGAAAATGTGAAGGCAAAAGAAGACAAAAGCCTTTTATATTTTATAAACCAAGTTTATAAAATATAAACTTTAACTTTTTGATAAAATACAAAAGAATTTATCTAGTCCAAAATGTTGTGCATGACTTATTACTTCATACCATATGAATTATATATAATGTCACTTGCTAATGAAAAAATTATTATTTCCTAGAATTAAATAATTTCCAATTTAATTATAAGAGTTTATTGAATATTTAATAAAATCAATTTCTAATAAATAATCAATTATATCAAGTTGTTGTTAGTGTGACCCTTTACTATCATATGTTAATTAGCAATATCACTTTAATATGATTCTTGAACATACTAGATCTTTCAATCTCTCAGTTGTGCAAGATTCATATTAGACTGATATAGAAAGTGGTGAACGGCTTGCAACATTTCATTGCCCCCATCAACATACGACTTTGTGCCATTCTATCAACACCCAATTCCCAAAAAGCTCCAAGCTACAATTGGTGTATATAAGGTAAGTTAATCAGTTATTGCTTTGTCACAGACATCATGTTAAACATGAGATACGGATCGCTATCAATCTCATATGGTGTTCAACTTTTGGTAAGGCGCCTTAGATGTCTAAATCTCAACACATAAGAGGAAAAAAAATCCCATATTCACTACATAAGCCTCTTGCATTGTCTATACCATACCTGAAAATGACGTTTATAACTGCCCGGTTAAGGACCAGCGTTTGACCATATCTAAGCATAATACTCCCTACACTTAAGTCCTACTATGCATGTCAGGTGTTAAGGATACAAAGATAGTACCTTTTAATCGATTATCATTCATGATATCGATCCATGAGATGATGTTGATGCAGCTCAGTTCAATATTACTTCTCTAACAAGTACCTATGAAACTTGGTTACATTCATGTAGTGAAAGTCAACCAATCCAATTCATATTAGTCTTACTTCATAATTGCTCCCACAATCATAACCTACTATGAAATTTTAGAATAATAAGATTATTCATGGATTAAACATGTTAATATAGAACACAACAAGTATTGATGTTATGATCATATCACAGTATATCAAAACATTAAATAATAGTTGTTGTTATTGTATTCCAATATCCAAATACTAAACCCAAATCAGACTTTCGAGAATAATAAAGTCTTATAGTTAAAGTGTGACCAGTCATACTTATCTTAAAAGAAGGACTTTATTAATGGGTTCGACTAAACTTAATTTGTGTGAATTATGTGAATACTATCATATCCATATTTGACTTTACTCTAGGTATAGTTAAATATCTTGGAGTATATGATTGGTGTTCTTTTGTGACATAGAGTCTCTTAGCTCGATTTAAGTAAACATTCGATGTCACAAAGATTTATATGTAATCCTTGAATGGCTGAAATCAACATAGTTTTTCAATGAACTCCTTCATCCAATCATATTAGATTTCAACTTATAAAGTAGTGTATTCTTTTTTTTGTAGTATATTGTGTCATTTTATTTTGATTGTACCTCATTCCAACAAAAATTACTCTTCATCCCTCAATGAAGTCATAATCCAAATATAATTCATGATTATACATATTTTCTTAGAAATCATAAGCTTATGTAGCTGTATACATGAAGATTTTATTCTAAACTATATGTCTCATATACATTCTCTTAGAATGTTCCTATTATCATCTGGTGACTTAACCATGTATTCAATTGGTATATTATGATATGCTAATAGCATGATCATATACCAGGTCTTATGCATAATATGGCATAAATGATGGATTTATTTTCCAAGAAAATCAAATATAAATTATTTCAACTAGTTCAAACCTATGAGCTAGGTTCCTTTTGAGGGTGAATCAAATTCAGTTCCATGTGACAATGCTAAGGTTCCACTAGAGGAATGTTCTATCTTGATCTTTTTCAAGATGTTGTCAATATATGTGTAAATATATAAAACTTTAAACGTTCATTTTATCTATCTCTATATATTTTACATTCCAAGAATGTATCTTATCCTTCCCAAGTCTTTCATTTCAAAAACACATTCTGAGTCAAGTTGAAAAGGCCTGACATGGTCACAGTGTAATTTCTAATGATTAAGTATTTCTCATTCATACAATTTTAGGAATGTCACTATGAACCCACAAGTTCTTAGTAAACACATATGTTCTATTCATTTTGATATAAAAGCATACCTTGTGGTTTTACATTAAAATGATGATTGAAACATTGAGATGTTTGCTTTATATCCAAAAGTGGATCTCAAGGTTTACACATTTTGTTAGGATAACATGGATTAAAAAAATCTTCAGGCTAATCCATATAGATGTCTTCTAGTAGATGTCTATTAAGAAAAGCGGTCTTTCTTGAAATCTATTTGCTATATTTCATATTGAGAATATGAATTTGTAGTAAATAATATCCTTGTTGATCTAATCATAGCTAGTTGTGAAAAAGGTTTGTGATGTGATTTATGAGCTTTGGTTTGGCTTGCGGAATTAAAGAACGCACAATGAACATGGTGATTTTGGTGTTTAAGAGATGCATTCGATTATGTATGGTGTTAGAAAAAGGGATCTAGATCTAAATCTACATAAATAACACACACTTGCACACTCAATTTTACATCTCTCAAGCACACCTCCATAAGTGGTATGAACCCACCTTATATAGAGGTGTTTCCATGTCTCTCTCTCACTCTCTATCTCATGTCACAAGGCTAATGCACCACATGCAAGTGGGTCTACAAAAGTCAAACCATTTACAAAGTCATACATGGATAACTTTGTACCCCAACATTCTCCCCCTCAAAGTTTGGAATGAATGACCCACTTCAAATCTTCCAAAATCGAGCAACTACGCGATCTGAGCCTCAAGCGTGACGCATGTAGAGATGATCTTCAAATCTTCAATTCTTCCATGTTTTTTCAATTTGGGCTCTAGGATGTGAGACCAAACGAACCGAGCATCAATAAATGATCAAGAGTTTCTCAATCTCCAAATAATCACCCTAAAGTTGAGCATAAAAATACACCCTAAAAATCTTCAATAAGTCCAAACCCATCTCGAACCGAAATCACTTCCGAATCTCTAATCGCATCATTTCATAAACTTCAAAAATTCAAGGTCACTTCGGTCTTCAAGTTCGCGTAATATGAAAAATTCAACTTTGAATTTCCATATAAATTTCTCCCCCTTTTTATAATCGAAATATGATTATAAAACCATCAAGGAAAGAAAACGTGCTCTATTCAGAATTTTTCGTGTCAAAACTCTGCCTTAACATGTGGCATAAACTTTGTGCTTCAATCCGGAAAATCCAAAAAATCTTCAATTTTTAGCTTCGTTCACGGACCGCCTTTGACAAAATTTCTCAAAAATGGGTACAAATTGTCTATTTCCAAATTCTGCAGTGACCCAGTGCGCCCAAAACAGCCAAAAATGCGAAACTCTCCCCCTTTTTCGAAACTGGGTAGAAAGCGTCAGTTCGCATAAACTGCAGGGGCCTGAAATGCATATTCTTCAATTTCTCAGGAAAATCAGTCCAATTTCGAAATTGGGTATGAACAACCAAAATTTTGAAACTTCAGGGACTACTTTTGAAATTTTTTCCACTTTTCTTCAAACTTTCGAAAATGTCCCCAAATATCGAAAGTGTGTAAAAGGTGTCAAACATTTAAAAGTTCAAGGGCCAATTTCAAAACTTCTATTCCTTCTCCATTCGTTACCCAAAATATCAAAAAAATTTCCTCAACTTGCGAAACTTTATCCCAATACACAAACTTTCGTTAGTTCCAGCCAAGAAGTCGACACCAAATAAAACTTTCGTTAGTCAACACCCGGTAGAAACTTTCGAAATTTTCAGCACTTTCCGATTCGTTATCAAATTTTCGAATCATTGTAACCCAAATTATCCTTTTCTTTTTCATTCTCAAATTCGTGAATCCTGTAACAATGTTCATCAAAACCTTCGTTAGTCCTTGAACACCAAAACCTTAGTTTCGTTATTTCCCCAACCCAAATTTTCGAAGCATTCAATTACCCTCTTCAATTGTTCGTGAATCAAGTGACGAAAGATTCCTTCTCCTTCCCAACTTGTTACCAATTTTCGAAATGAACACAAAATCTTCGCTAATCTCAGCCACTTCCCAAACACAGTCTTTGTTCTTAGATCAATCCCAAACTCGTGTAGGGACTGTCGACAGTGAATTCCATTGACCCTAAGCCTTCGAAATCCAAATCACCCAAGTCGATATCGATTACACCCATTCGATTATCACACCTTCAATTATCGACATCAAAAAATTAAGACCCCAAAAACGAATTCCAAACCTTCGCTTTTCAACAAATAATGTCGACTTCAGGAACAAATCAAATTTCAGAATTCGATTTTGACTAGATTAACTCCCAACTCCAACACCTTTCGACTTTGAATCAACATCAGGAACCATCTGTTCATCCCAAATTGATGACCGTTGACAACGAAATTAATAAACCTTCAAAATCGTTCTTACAGTTCTTCCCAAACCCAACATATC
Source organism: Lactuca virosa (assembly GCF_052849685.1). Classification (NCBI taxonomy): domain Eukaryota; kingdom Viridiplantae; phylum Streptophyta; class Magnoliopsida; order Asterales; family Asteraceae; genus Lactuca; species Lactuca virosa. Next base: position 384,752,384 of record NC_136428.1, read on the forward strand.
TCCATCATTATTCTTCTTGCAATTATTCATACGAACAATGAAGTTCGTATATTGCGAAGTAGTATCTCTTTCTATCTCTGAAGACTGGAATAAAAACCTCTTAGCTTTGCCATTCTTATCTTTTCCTGCAAAGACCAATCCAAAAGGCTTTAAGCATATCTCCCCATCAGCATATTTCTTCAGTTCAGCTTGAGTCTTCGAGAATTCCATAGAAACTTTCACTTCCTTTCCCATTGCTGATTCTAACTCCACATCAGTCAATGCTAGACAATCATAGTAATTGTCTATGAAGATTTTGATATGGGCAAGACGAAGCCTCAATACAACTTTGTCAGTCCCTTGAAGTTGCGAAGCCTCCATGTCTTTCAAAATTAATGCAACTTGAATCAGGTCATTCAAGTTCATTAGAGGAAAATCAGCAACCGAGAAATCACATACTTGATTTTTCGCTCTTACAACATGATACCAATTGATGTGATTTATGAGCTTTGGTTTGGCTTGCGGAATTAAAGAACGCACAATGAACATGGTGATTTCAGTGGTTAAGAGATGCATTCGATTATGTATGGTGTTACAAAAAGGGATCTAGATTTAATCTACATAAATAACACACACTTACACACTCAATTTTACATCTCTCAAGCACACCTCCATAAGTGGTATGAACCCACCTTGTATAGAGGATTTTCCATGTCTCTCTCTCTCACTCTCTATCTCATGGGCTAATGCACCACATACAAGTGGGTCTACAAAAGTCAAACCATTTACAAAGTCATACATGGATAACTTTGTACCCCAACAGTTTGATCATAGTCAATGTCATGAGTATGATAAGAACCATTGTCAATGACATGAGTATGAGAAAATCCTTTTATAACAAGTTTTGCTTTAAATGTGCATAGTAATACATGTAATGTAAAATTTCTAGAAGAACCACTTACTCCTTCTAGCATTGCTATAAAGAGAAAGTTTAATCAAGACCATACTTGATTATCATACATGGATTAAATCTCATATTCATGACTCTAAGTCAGTAATCAAATTTGAGATCTGACATAAAATTTTGGTATTTGATGAATTTACTAGAAATCATCAATAAAAGCTCATCAAAGATAGATTCCACATTTCTGAAGTCATAGATGATTTCTACCACTAACGCGAACAATTTATGTTTGGGACTAGCTATTATTCATGTAACATCCCGATGTCAAAGTAATTTCAATCACAACCCTATGTTTGGATAATTTGTTTATTTTAGCCCTTGGAAATGGAAAAGATTGCATGAATGGCCCTTGGTGGAATTGTGGTAATTTAGGCTTTAAGTTAGTAGGCTAGGCGTATGATGCGTACGTTGAGCATACTAGGGCAGACCCTAGTACACTGGGCGTACACCTCGTATGTAGGGTCTACACATAGGATGTCGAAACCCTAGTTTTTAGGGTTTTGTCCCCTATATAAACGTCATTATAACCTCATGTCCCCTTCCTTCTTCAGCCTCCCTCTGTGAGATCGACCCCAAGCAAACTCTAAGTGAAGAAGTGCATTTTTTGGAGCCCATTGGAGTGTTTAGACTAGTTCTTCAAGGTGAAGAGTGAAGTATGAAGGGTTTGGAGTTGGGAAGAACCTTGGATCTGTGATTTCTACCTTGTTTGCAACCTCCAGGAGGTACAGAGCTTGCAACTATAGCACTCCACCTTGTAGATCTATATTTTTATTATTTTAAGACACTTTTTGGTCCTAAAATGGTGATTATTAAGCGGGGCATGTTCTTGACCCATAAAGTCGTCCTTTCATACCTTAAGAAGGGTCTTAAGTCATAAAAATGGAGTCTTAATGGTTAGTTTTGCTCCATGCCTTTTTTAGAAGGTCTTAATGTATTAAGATGTTGAGTTAAGCACTTAATGCACATGCAAAGACATAAAGTTGGAAACTTTATAACTCTTGAGGAAGATTTAGCCTCGGATCTGAAAGTTGGATGTAAGAGCTTAAGGCATTAAGCTCTTAATAAGTTTTGGGAAGGTTGGGCGTACGTATTGTGCAACTTGAGTACGCAGCGTGTACGAGGTTAACTCTCACGTCTGGGGTCAAGGTTTGGGTACGCCCCACGTACCTTTGGAGTACGCCCCGCATACGAGTTATGTGTCGACTCGACTGAGTTGACTCATCTAGGTTGACTCGCATGGGCTGACTCAGTTCACTTATTGATTTTGACCGGTTTGACTTTTACTTTGACTTTGACCAAGTTTCACATAAGGGTATTTTAGGTATTTTGGATTGTTGGTAAGAATTGCTCATTTGTATGTATAGGTGACAGTTAGAGTTGAGATTCAGAGTCCGGACCTCATCAACTATTGTTCAGACTGTGAGGTGAGTCTTGCTGACTATACTTACGAGTCAAGGGCACCAAGGTCGGCCCAATGGATTGTATATCCTGTTACATGATAGTATGTTGTTATGCTGTAGAGATTAGGGATGAGCATATGGACCGGGGAACCGGGTGGAGCCGGTCCCGACACCGGTACCAGAACCGGAACCCAATGTAACCGGTCGGGCCGGGACCGATACTATAATTTCGTCAATTTTTTGGAACCGGGACCCGGTAAGAATCGGTTGTTGTTACCGGCCCAAAACCGGGAACCGGACCGGATAACTCACTCAAATTTTGAAAGTTGCATAACTCACTCAATTTAACTTTTTTTGACCTGAATTATTTTCCTACATGTATATTATCATTTGTAGTTAAGTTTAGACTATAAAAACACTTGATTTGGTTAAAAATTGAATGAGTTACAAGCCCCGCAAGGAAGGGTGTCAAATCAGAATTTTTTTTATGTTTCAGCAATTAAATGCAATGTGACTTTGTTGTTCAAATATGCATAACTCACTCAATTTAACTTTTTTTGACCTGAATCGTTTTTCTACATGTATATTAGGATTTGTAGTTAAGTTTAGACTATAAAAACGCTTGATTTGGTTAAAATTTGAACGAGTTACAAGCCCCGCAAGGAAGCGTGTCAAATCAGAATTGTTTTATGTTTCAGCAATTAAATGTAATCTGACTTTGTTGTTCAAATGTGCATAACTCACTCAATTTAACTTGTTTTCACCTGAATCCTTTTCCTACATGTAGATTAGGATTTTAGTTAAGTTTAGACTATAAAAACACTTGATTTGGTTAAAAATTGAATGAGTTACAAGCCCCGCAAGGAAGGGTGTCAAATTAGAATTTTTGTTTATGTTTCAGCAATTAAACGTAATCTGACATTGTTGTTCAAATGTGCATAACTCACTCAATTTAAGTTTTTTTGACCTGAATCCTTTTCCTACTCTTATTTTAGGTTTTGTAGTTAAGTTTAGACTATAAACGCTTGTTTTGGTTAAAAATTTGAATGAGTTACAAGCCCCGCAAGGAAGGGTGTCAAATCAAAATTTTTTTTTATGTTTCAGCAATTAAATGTAATGTGACTTTGTTGTTTAAATGTGCATAACTCACTCAATTTAACTTGTTTTGACCTGAATTTTTTCCTACATGTAGATTAGGATTTTTAGTTAAGTTTAGGCTATAAAAACGCTTGATTTGGTTAAAAATTGAATGAGTTACAAGCCCGGCAAGGAAGCGTGTCAAATCAGACCGGTTCCAAAATCGAAAACCCGGCAAAAATCGGACCCGGAACCGGAACCGGTAGAACCGCCGGGCCGGTTCGGTTCTTGATTTTAGCCGAAGCCGGTTCCCGGGTCGGGTCCGGGTTGGGCCGGTTCAGGCCGGTTCGGTCCGTTTGCTCATGCATAGTAGAGATCTGTTAGATTGGTATCCTCGTATATAGGATGTTAGCATGCGGTAATGATATGTGAATCTACCTGTTTGACTGATGGAAGCTTATATGTTTATTGTTATATGTATGTCGACATGTTATGGTTGGTTGGGTTGAGGCGGTCCTACTTTGTGTTGAATACCAAGATACCCAGGGCGATCTGGATAGACTGTAGGCCCTGCGAGGAGGTCCAGTCAAGCCTAAGGCCCGACGAGCGGTCCGAATAGGCTGTAGGCCCTGTGAGGCGGTCCAGTTATGCTGAAGGCTCGTGAGCAGTCCAGATAGGTTGTAGGCCCTGTGGGGCGGTCCAGTCAGGCTGAAGGCTCTGTTATGCATGATGTTGTTTGATATGTTGTATGTGGTGGTACTTTGGGGGAACTTACTAAGCTTTGGCTTATGGTTTTTAGTTGTTGTTTCTGGTACTTATGATGACTGCGGGAAGGCGAAGGCGTGACCGTACACATCCTGGATTTTTATTTTGTTGATCTTGGGAGACTCTAATTTTAAATATTTTTTTGGAAACAATGGTTTTGTAAACAATTTTATTAGTAAAACGGTTGTTTTAAAAAGTTTAAATTTGTTGTGATTTTTGGGATGTTACAAGTTGGTATCAAAGCCTTGGTTTGAGCGAATTGGAAGAACATCTGTGAATCCAATCTCAAACTAAGTAACTGCAAAGGCTTTAAAAATGATTTTCAAATTGTTTTAAAAAATAATCAAGAAAGGATGTGATGTGTACGATCAACCGGAGCCTGTAACTAGACCACAAGTTACCACATTGTTATTTGATGTTATGTTATGTTAGAACAACATGCTAGTTGTAGGATAGGGATCTTTAGGAATTACATGATAGAATTACCTGATATAAGATGCCTTATTTCCTATAGAGTTTTCTTGCTGATTATTGTATCACTCTTGCGGGTGTAAACTAACTACTAATTGAATACGTTAAGTCACATCCTGCATGGGTTAAATAAGTTTTGGGTAAAGGATTTGGTCCTACCGCGCAACTCTTGTCTGAGTCCAACCGTGGTATGGTTGAATCTTTTAATCTAATATTATTTAGGTTATGTTGTGTGTGATTGCATTCATGCAGCAGTTAACTGGCACCAATAAGGGTCGTTTGGCAATTGATGGCAGGGTGAGGTATGGAACCTAGGATAACCTAGGGGTATGTAGTACTCATGATGTGCTTTTATCAAGTGTTGGGAGTGTCATTATGGATGAGTAATTGTGTGAGTGGTCGGCATGAGAAGGAATGTTTTACCCACTCTCGAGAGAGAGTAAAGATAGGATGGATGTGTATTTTCGTTGTTGTATTAGTTTTGGGTGGTTGTAATGATGCTTGAGACAAATACGGGTAGGTGTGGAAGGTAGTATGGGCTCGTACTACTGAAAGCACAGGACCCGTACGCATAACAAGGAAGTTACAACCCCGATGGATAATCTTGTCATGTGGTTGTAGAAATATGTATCGAGGCATTTCTAATGCTTTTGCTTTGTTTTCAGTTTGGAGGCATTTTTAATGCTTTTGGTTTGTTTTCACAATTATGTTTAACCAAGTATAATATAACTAAAACTACTATAGTTTTTAATAAAGTTAATTTGGTATCTTATGCTAAATATTAGAAATTTATTAGAAAGGAAGTCATAGACCATAGTGTATAGTTCCTTAATAATTATTTTCTCTACTACGTAGTGAAAATATTATTAGGAATCTTTTATATATAAATAAGATCTACATATGTCAAATAGACTACATTATTTTCCTTCAAGGATCCCTTTCTTGAAGTTGGAATATGTGAATATTATTTATATAATAAAGATAACAATGTCAAAGATGAGTTTGATTTAAAACAAGTTTCAGTCAAAAGTATTTTGCATATAGAACTTGTTATTTATAAAACATTAATATTTACTTTGCATTAGGTCCAACAGCTCCAAGGGAAGCTATCAACAGCAACACCTTTTGCAACACATTGCTGAAAAGGTTGCATTTGTCCCTGCACACCTCTAAACCTCGAAAATTGTATTCTCGTCTTTAAAAAATGGCTCCAACTTCATTTCTTGTTACATTTTTGTACAAAGAAATTATTTCTAACAACTAATCTATTATTTACAAAAATAAACCAAGAAAACTAACCTATTTAATTTATCACATATCATATGAATAAATAAATTATTACAACTATTTTATAATAAAAACAACAAACACAACATCACAACAAACATAATGGTCCTTGGCAAGTTTATACACATCATACGTATCAACATACACATAAAACAACCTTTGTTTTTTTCTAAGACAACTTTAAATGACAAAAGATGCATGAAACTTTTGTCACATAAAATAATAAATTAATAAAGTCGTCAAAGAAAATATGTATGAACTTGTTTTTATACAAAACCAAGTTATCCATATTCTCCAAAAACTAAGATTTCCAAAAATCGAAAAATCTAACCAAACGTGTAAGGTGGCTCTAATACCAATTATTGGGTTTTTTATTCAAAAATTAGTTTCAAAAACGTAAAATTTACGCAACGGAAGACTTGATAATTTGATTAACATAAAACAAGTTTATAACCCACCAAGGATCTTCTTGAAAAGTTTGGAAAGAAAACAAACACCAAAGAAGAAGATGGAGAAAAATTACAACCTTTGTAGTTACGTGGATCCTCTTGGGAGGCTTGGAAGTTGATGGAGAATGATGAACTTTAGAGACACCAACAATATATCAACTTGATGTAGAATGCTAGTTCTTTTGGATAAAACTCTTAAAACTTTTAAGCTTTATGTTCTTATCAAAATAAGAACACAAAGAGAGCATCAAGAAGCAAGTAATCTTCATGTGTTCTTAACAAAACTAGAGAGAGTGAGATGAAGAGAAAAAATTTCGAATTTTTGCATGGGTTAAGATAAGTGAATGAAAGCCTCACTTTATATAGAAAATCTTTGGTCCATAAGCTCTTAACACTTTAAGAACTCATGCCCCTAAAGCCTATGTTTTCCCCATGTTTGAAGTCATGCCTTTCTTTTGAATAAATTAATCAAAAGACCATCACGCCTTATTTTATTCATATTATGCATGCTTTTCCTGTTAGAGGAGTGTTCTTTTCATTAAACAAATGAAAAGCACATACTCTCTTTTGTCTAGCCATATTTCGAAAATATGAAGGCAAAAGAAGACAAAAGTCTTTTATATTTTATAAACAAAGTTTATAAAATACAAACTTTAACTTTTGGGTAAAAGAAAAAAGAATTTATCTAGTCTAAAATGTTTTTCATGACTTATTAATTCATACCAAATGAATTATATATAATGTTATTTGCTAATGAAAATTATTATTAACTAGAAATAAATAAATTCTAATTTAATTATAAGAGTTTATTGAGTATATATTAAAATAAATATCTAATAAATAATCAATTATATCAATTTATTGTTAGTGTGACCCTTTAGTATCATATGTTAATTAGCAATATCACTCTAATACGATTCTTGAGCATACTAGATCTTTCAGCCGACCCTCGAATAGTTTTGATTTCTTGCCATTTACGAAAAAAAATAATGTCCTCTGCACGAGCGATGGAGCGGAAAGCCTCGTCCACCTCCCCTTGAAGTGAAACACAAGAGGGACAAAACCTCACATCAAAACTTGCAAGAATTAACACAAGAAAAAAATAAGAGGAAGGAAGGAAATGAAAACATACATACCATTTACAACATGACACTGATAATTAACCAAAGCAGGAGGCAAGGGATTAGGCACCATCGTCATATCTCGTATGAAATCCTCAAAATGATGAGGCGTCGGTGGACATTTGTGTTTACGAGAAGAGGACAAAGTCGATGATAACATAGCTTCAGGATCAAAAGACAGGAGAAGCAGTAGTGTTGCATTAGAAGAACATACAAAATGAATACCTAAAAGTTGCTCGGGGGAAAACTCTTCCGACCAGAATTTGGGTCAAAGCATATCTGAATCGGAAACATGGAATGTCAGATTGGACTCCTCATCAACAACCACACATCTAACATTATTTTTTTAGGAGAAATGTCACCAACAATATACGAAATCAAGTCAAAAGAGCTTCTGCTTCCCTCTATAACATTAAATATGCAAAGGAGACAAAAAAAACATAAGCATTTATATTAGGTGAAAGAATAAGGGGCACACAAAAAAAACAAGGATATATTACCAAATCAAGAAAAATATAACATTTATTACTAACCTGGATGATGGACTGATAAAACTGGCAGTTGATGTCTAGCTTCCAGAATCGGGCTCATATGACACAGAGCTAGCACAGGTTCTCCATAAAAGGATCTTTTAATACAAAAACGAGAAAAAAAAGGAATATATTTGAACATATACATGGTCAATGGTACATCTTCATCTAGATCAGGCAAGGGCCCAAGAGTAAAAGGATGGTAGATACTACTTGAATCAATCCAACAAAACTTACTCTTCCATCCACTGTTCGTACCAGGAAGTTCAGGAGAAAGTGGGAAGTGATGAATACTAAAGGAATACCAATCCCTATACTTTTTAAACGATAAAAGTGTCGAAACAACAAAACATGCAAAGGAATGTGATGAGCTACACAAAAGGCTTCGAATGTAATAGACTTTAATACGTCGTTCGGGAAGATATAAATCAGATGGACGATATAAAAACATAAAACCTCTAAGAAAAAAGAGTTAGGAGGAAGCCTCAATCCATATACAATGTACCAAAGATAGACTTTATTGGTATTATGCAAAACATATAAATCCTATGTGTGCATGCAACCCTAAATAATTGATCTACGTTTTCTCTAATTGAACATACCACTTGAAAAACAAAATAGAAAACCCTACCATACTACTACATATTTCGAATTTCACCAATAGGGTTAGAATAATCATACCTTGATCACTATATAGTAATAGCAATTCAAATCCTTGTGTTGTTGAAGCCTTGAGAGCAAGCGTCACAAATGTCACGCCTCTAATGGTTCACACCCAACACTAGCAAAGGAAGATGATTGAGAAGGAGGAGAGATGTTGCAAAATCGGCTGGAATTATTCTAAAGAACAGATGGCCGAAATTCATTGGGTACTAGCCCTATTTATAGTGCAGTCTGGAAACCCTAGATAAGCCCAAATCCAAGATTATCTTAAATCGGGTAATTATCCACTTTCTTATTTATTCACCAGGGATTATTCTAGAAACCCGTAGGCTCCAAGAAATCATCGCCACCTTATGGACGGTTCTAGATTGCCTCTTGCTTACCTATTGAACAATTACAATTCAGTCCCTTCACTTTTAATTAATTCTTTTAATCCTAAAAATAATTGCAATTAAATTCTGAATAAATATTAATTAAATATTCATATTTCAAACTAATATATTATTCTCATAATATATTAACAAATCATTTATATTAATTTATTAATCAAATAATAAATTAACCTCATTCTCCAAAATCATCTTTCCAGTTGCTAGTTTTGAGGGCAACCCAAAAGGACTGTGCTACTATCAATTTAAGTACATACCAATTATAGTTATGGGCTTAGACACCTAATCCAACAGTTTCCCACTTGGATAAGTCTAATAACTAAAGTTGCCAATATATTCTTCAAAAACCGATTAGCAAATTGTAGCTCTCAAAGTTGATGTTGAACTCTAACCCAGTCAGTTACGTGTCCTAAGATAAGTGATCAAATATTCATCTGTTCTACAAGATATCGTATGGACATGAGATATGGATTATAATCAATCTCATTGTCCATGTTTTGTTTCCCGATTTCTGATTTATGACAACTAAGATCAAACTAGTAATTGAACACATCAATTCAGTCTAGGCTTGGCCAAGCACTTTAGATGTCGACATCAAATTATCGAGGGGCACAGAGATATCGCTTTTCCCATTAGGGCAAAAGGAATGGATAAACTTCAACTTATACACTTGTACTATTCACTCATCAAATCACACACAACAATATGTTTTATAACATCAAGTTACTGATGTGACGTATTATCAATGCACAACCGACTTGTAAACAACAACTCATATATCTCCGTTTCAAGAATACAAGATACTATGTGACAACCCGAAATTTCTATCTTGTAAAGTCAATCAATTCAATCAAAAGTCAGACTTGTTTCTAGTACACTCAAGGATTGTGTGTTAGGAAGTGTTGGCTTGAGATCATTGAGTTGCAATCGAGCCGGAAACACCATCAAAAGGAGTTCACGGCCACATCTAGGTTCACGGCCGTGAACCCATCCTTGGCCGTGATCAACTCTCATATATATGGAGTTGGCTCATTTTTCTTCACTTCTTCAAAATCCAGCCGTGAACATCAATTCTCTCTCAATTATCTTCAACCGTGAACACTTCTAAAGGCCTCAAAAACATAAGTATCTCATCCATCTTCTTGTTGTCCATTTAAAACACTTGATTCCACCTTTGATTCAACACCTCTTTGCATGATTCTTCAAGAGTTCACGGTCGTGAACCCTTCATAGGGCCGTGAACCCTTCTTAGATGCAAGTTTGGACCGTGAACCCTCCATCTTTGGCTGTAAACCCTTCATAGGATCAAGCTTGGACCGTGAACACATCATGTGTTCTTAAGCCGTGAACCCTTCTAAGGCCGTGAACTCCTAGAGTTTGGCTGTGAACACCTTTCAACCAATCATTTGTGATTCTAACACTTCATTGAAAGTGTTTCCTAGTTCCTAAGGTTGTTTCCCTTACATGTTAGTTGTTATATACACTAATTGTATACATATATGTGTTATTATATGATTAATAGGATACGTTTGTGCTCGAGACTTCACTTGGCATACTTAGCATCCTATATCGAAATTTCATTCGAATCACTCACTACATACGAGTTCATACCCCTACCACTACACTTTTAAATGCTTTTTAAATGCTTTTAGGGGGGAATACAAGTAGAACACAATGAAATTGTGTTAACCATTTACATGTGAAAACAACATCCAAAAGGATTTCTTATACTCAAAACTTGTTAAAACTATTTTAAAGCTTTTATAAACTTCTTTTATATCAAATCATATTCGTCTATCTTTTTTCGAATAAGTATTCTTTAAAAGACTTAGGACTATTGCTAGATACCATGACTCCTGTTCCTTGTTTGGTTGTGGGCTCGAGGTAGGATCACTAGTCCGAATGTCGGTTAAATCATAGTTATACTTATTAAATACATATATGAATATTAAACCCATTTTTAAGGATTATACTTAACTTAGTTGCTTGGTGAGTAATTGAGTCTTTTCTACAAATCAGTAACAGTCAAACAATCATACTAGTAAACTATAATAGGTATATTTTAGAGGATTACTACATACTACTTCTAGAACAGTGAAACTTACATGAGTCGGTTCTTACATACTATAACTAGAACAGAAAGGAACATACATACTATAACTAGAACAGAAAGGAACATACATACTATAACAAGAACAAGATAACAATAATGTGAGCCACTACTTCATGGAATAGCAATATACTTGTTGTGTCATGTTTTGTAACCAGAGTATCATGGAGGGAGAGCGTGAGTTTGTGTATAGATCTATACGGGATTGCCCATCCTACACCTTGCTGCTAGCTACAGTGGGACCTGCAGGTCTATGGGTGACAAATTTCATACCATTTCAACGTCTTTTGCTCGTCGTGTTTTATACTAGTCAATCAAGCATGGTTATAACCTCATCACATTTTACCTTAATTTAACTTATTGGTTTTAAGGTAGTTAGTACTTCAGTAGTTACTTTATACAATACTACTGTACATCTTCATTTTCCCATTACATTCATATAGTGATATTCTCACATAAAAGTAATGCAAACTATTTTCTAGTAAAGGTAGTCATAAACTTGGGAAAACATTCATTTTTACGAGAAAACAAACTTACAAAACAGTCGGGTCTTGGTAGAAGACTACTTTCCATTTTAGTAGAAAATATAGGATTTTCTAGGAAGAATACAAACATTTATATCAAAACACTTACAAACATTTTCATCAAACTAATGCAAACATTTGACACAAAAATACTTATGAACTCACCAGCTTAAATGTTGATCTGCTCTTTCAAAATAACTTGTATTCTCAGGTCACCAGTAGAAAGGTACATATGACCAGGTTTTGAGAAGACGGAGCATATTCAAGACTCGTCTTTATTTTGATTATATATTTTTGGTGTCTTACAACTTTGTACAGAACACACTTGTATTAACTATATTATTAATGTAATGGATGATGTTGTTGCTTGTTGTACTATTGTGCATTGTTATGATACTGAACATGACGTCCTCCACCCCCGAACGTTTCCGGCGTTCTGGTTTAGGGGTGTGACATATTATCGTCTCAAAATTACTCGTGATAAAATCCATGAAGTAATTCTTTGAGCGTGGGTTTATCCAATACTCAAAATCCCCATTTTCAAAGTACTCGTGAACATTGTAGCAAACAACTACTATGTCTAAGCCCCATAGACAATCTACAATTCAACTCATGACAGTCTTAATTCGCTACTTACTTCTAAAAGTACGAGCACCTGTGGATTTTTGAATAATCAAATTATTTTGGAAGTAAAACATGCAAAGTGAAACGAAATAATAACCTAATTAACTATGGTCTCAAAACAATTGAATATAAATAAAACTCTTATTATTTAATCACCATATTAATTAGACTATATTCATTGTATAATGTTACGAGTAATCAACAAAACAGTTGAATTAAACATCAGTCATGCCATGTTATAAACATGCATACTATGTCTCTATATGGTCCTTACCTTGTTAACAGATCGATTGGACACTAATCTAATAATGCTCCTTTCACAATTTCAAATTCTTGTTACTACTTAATGTGTTAGAGTTCAACCTTATATGAAACATCCTTTTTGAATTGTTGAGGCTTCAAAGTCACAGAGACTTTGCCAACAATATTACAAAATGTTCCATTGAAACGTTTTTACTTAAAACAATTTCAAGGTAACGAAGTCTCAAATTCAAGATACACTCCTTGAACATCTTCCTTGAATTAAATTTTTTAACTCATACATAGATTCTAATCATCAACTCCCATTACTGAAACATTTCCATATTCCCATATGACTATCAATTCTGAACAAGAGTCACCTCCACTAAGAATTATGTCAATATGGTCCGTCTAAATTAATACTATACTTCCGACTGTCCACAAGATACCAATCCTTTGGTAAAACCTCAGAATGTTGTTAACAGTTGTTTAACTACTTTAGTCACACAAAGTTCTAGAATTTTTCCCTCTCAATGCCCAAGGCATTGGAAAAAATCAGAACAAGTGAATATTATATCATATGTAATCAATCTTATATCTGAAGAATATGGGACTTGATTCATAATGTATTACATAGAGACTTGATATCCGATCAATCTCTTGCTTATAATATTTCGATATATTGAATTTCATATGTTGAACCAATTCAACACGATATTCATATATGTTTGATGTCGAAAAATATATACCTACTATTAGTTTTACCAACTATTTAACTAGCTATTCGACTAAAGGCAGTGTACGTTTTCGCAATTAGTATAGCACAAAATAGTCGGTTATCGAACACAGGGAAAGTATTTAATTAATTAACCTAATTACTACTAAATTAACCTAAAATTGAAGCAAAAGTTAAAAATGGTTTTTTTATCAGATTTTGCAAGTTCAAAAAAAATTTATTCACTCAACTATCAAATTCAATCAATGACTAAAAATACTTCTGTTTAATTTGAATCCACTTCTCCTCAATGGTTAGATACTAATTATGGATAATTCACATTCGTTACCAATTATTATATTATTAGTAATTTAAGTATAAATATACTAATGTTTAACTAATTCATGTAGAACTATACATGGTCACACATAATATAACACATAATCAATTATGAATTATGAATGGAGCTATGTAGGATTGATTACACAAACACAATTACGGTCATAATCTATCTTCTCCAGCACAGCTAAATTTAATTACCTTAATTACTAATCTAAGATTTTGTCGACCCTAGCTCTAGCAGTTCAGTGGTCATTAAATTACTAGGTGTCAAGTTCATGTAATTTGATAATCACTAAGCTACACAGAACATGAATTAAAGCAATTTACGTATCAAATATTAGCATGCTAGGTATTAACAATCAAACACACGCATTTAACCAACTAGTAAGATCCATAGTTTATAAACTAATTCATGAGTTGAAGCTTCATCTAGCTAAAGAGAAGCCACTAGATTCAGCTACTCATGGATGAAATCGAACACACAAACTCAATTATTAAAAACATAGTCAAATGTACCAACTTAAAGTAAAGGTTATAATCTCCAATCACTTCTTCTTCCTTGGATACTAACACTTGAATTCTATGGCTTGTTTCCCTTCAGAAATTATCTTCTAAACTTTCCAATCTCCAGAAGAGCTCCCCAAATCGTAAGTACCAAGGATTTATATAGGTTTTGAAAATTACCCTGCTCAAGTCGTGACATAGGGAAGCTCACGTCATGAGCTCAGTCATAATCCATATCGAACACGGATTCTATCCTCCGAATGTTTATCTTCTAGAATGTTGTTACACACGCCGTGAGAGGTTATTTCTCACGTAGTGAGGTCGTCTTTTATCTGAAATATTCATCTTTTAAGCATCAATCCTCCAAAGTTCCGATCTTTGTTGCTTTTGGTCCTTATTCTTCAAGATTGCTCATTTTGGCTGCAAATTACAATTAAATCTTATAAGTACCATATATCTCTGCAAATAACCAAAATATTAATAAAAATAGATTACAATATTGTCTAAAATGTGTATAAATATGGCAATATCAATGTCCAAGACTAAGTTCTTTTAAACCCTTCAATCTAAACTTTTAGATTCGAAATGAAGTATAAGTGCCCTCTCCCTTGAGCCTTTACTATAGCGAAACAATATCCAAAGTTTGCAACTTGCAAATTTGTAGACTTTGTTTCCTATAATTAGTATTGCCAACTTGCAAGACTTATCATAACAATTATGCTCGGATTTGCACAACAATTATGCTTCCCCTACCTTTGACATGTACCCAGAAATCAACTGGACTTCTAGAGATCAATACTTTTTGACTTCCTTACTAAAGTGTAAATTTTTGAGACGTGATGCTTCAAAAAGTCTTCATCTAGACTTCTCAAGCGTATACACCTTCATTAGATAGCATATGTGTGTGTTTAAATCCTTTCAGAACTTATAGCTATAAGTCCTGAACGTTCAAGCAGTTCCTTGCCATTTCTCATAATTCGAACTATGAAAAGGGATGTCGTGATCATATTGCGAATTTGAGAATGCAATTATCATAACCACTAACCATAATGATATTTATCAAATCTTTAAAATCTACTAGCAAAAGTGTTTCATCATAATCATTTTCATGAATTAAAGAGAAACCTTTTGCCACCTAGATTTTATGGTGTACATGTTCCCATCAATGTGAATGTATCATTTCCAACCTACAGTCATAAGACAAGGTTTATGACAAATTCAAATTCTAATTTAGCTTTCATGGACCAAACTTTACTTGTTCTTAATTTCTTGCCCTCTGGTAGTACAAGGGCCTACCAGTGCTTCCATGTTGTTAAGCAGCTCACCCATATTGATCAATGTACTATCACTAACCAACGTGCTATGTCTTTTGTAGTCAAATGAGAACCGTAGAACTCATAAGCATTGCCAACCCAACTGGAAGGTGCATAGAAACAAGAATGTCTCAACTTAACACGATAGATTATAAACCTCAGGTCTTGTGCTAGTCATAAATAAAATGTTTATTCTTGATTGACTCTTGAAACTTTTCAATACCAATAAGACTCCCACTAACTTCTTGACATATAATTTTCTCTCTCAAGGAGTATTCCTTGATGAGCAAAAAAATATTTAAAAGTTAGTGTTGATTCACGACAAGAAATACTTCATGAATCGGTCTTAGTTCATCCTTTATTTTTAACCAAAACATCACAACTTCCAATTCCAATGTGTTAAGAGTAAGAAAACATTATTACTCCACATTTCAGGAGGTGTTATAAACCTACTTGGTAAGCTTCAAGATACAATGTGTAGTAATTAGAGTATGACTCTAAAACTTGATTGGAACACGAAGTGTGACTTATCTCTCGATTGAATCATTTCAACAATATCTGATTCCTCTTCTTACTCAAACAATTGCACTAAGATATTATTTGAGGATCAATTTTGATATACTTCCACAATGATTAAGATGATCACAAAACACGACACTAAAGTACTCTCATTTCCTTTCAGATCGGAGAAACTTTTATCTTTCTGCCTAATTGATTCTTTTTATTCGTTGTGCTACCTATTGAAACTTTTCAATGTATCAACATTGTGCTTAATCTTATAAACACAACCATATTTACTGAAGCATCAGCAAACCATGACAAATAGAGTTATTATCCTTTGTGGTGGATCTGAATAGTCCATATTCATATGTACAAGATCCATTGGTTCTTCACTTTGACTCACATAACATTTGATCAATGAACCAATCATAATCTTCCAACGATCAAGATTCCCATACATCATGCAATTCAAATTGCATGACTCCAAATTTCTATCCAATTGAGACTTGGTCGATGAGAATTGCTTTTCACTTGGCTAATTATGACAATACCACAAGCGATATAACAAGAATCAAATCCACAACTAATATTGCTAATAATAGAAATGTAACCAACATTTTCATAAATGTAATTAGAAGGAAATATAAAGTAAACCAACCAAAATTTCACTTTTATTAATAATAAACAAAAAAATTGGAACTTGTCCTTACAACGCAGAAATGAAAAAAAAAATTCTAGACATTTCCTAAGCAATCTATCATAACTCCTAAACAGTAGCTCAAAAATATGATCATCGACCCATGCGACAGAAATCCATCTCTCGCGATCAGATTCAACTTACTGTTCTTAAGTTTCCTTCTTTCTCTTAGATCCTGCAAAACATCAAATTGTGAATATCACATCGTGTATGAAGAATCTACGAATAGGAACTTTTTAAAATAATGGAGTTAGATAATGGATGTACTTGAAGTAGAGTCACACGACTCAACTTTACCATCTCTAAGATCTTTCAGGTAGTATAGACAGCTTCGCAACCAATGTTGCTTCAATTGGCAATAGAAACATATGGAGTCTTTGGGGTCAGCACATGGAACTTTCTCAGAACCAACCTTTCTCTTTACCATACGATCAAACGGTTTGACCTTGGCTGATCCCTTTCCATTGGGAAGAGAAATCTGTTCTGTACCACCATTGTCGCTATTGTCCATGGAAACTTTGGAATTAGATCCTTTAAACACTTTTGCGTTTTTTGTGTTGTTAAGCATTTCTGCTTCAACAACAATCAACATTTGTGTTAGATCAATTAGGGTCACGTCGTGGTTGCTCACATAAACGTTCTCAATGAACTGACTATATGAATCAGCAAGCGAGACTAAAACCATGTCAATGGCTACGTCATTTGGGAAAATGACACCCAGCATATCTAATCTGTCAATATACGATTTCATTTCCAGAATATGCATAAACACAGACTTTCCATCTTGATGTTTAAATATCAATAGGGCTTGAGTAATTTCGTACTTTTCAACATGAAGAAAGCATGACTTAGGTAGAGTCAATGGAGGTGGAGGAGGAAGAGTTGAAGAATCTTGACTTCCAGTTCCACCATTGCTTGAAGAAGGGAACATACTTTCACCTTGATCAGAATGTGAAAGATCATCTTCAGAAGGAAGAAGAAAACCAATTCCTAAAGAACGAGGAAGACCATTGTTGTCTGAACTTGACATCTATAATAGGAGAAAAGATAATTCAAGTTAATTGATTTTAATCCTTAATTATTATCCCATAAATTTAAATTAAGGCTAGGATCCATATTTTCGATTCGAACCTTGAAGAGGGCTGCCGTAATCAAATTTGAATCTATTTTAAGTAGGTAAAACATTTACCAAATTTAATCTCATAAAACTCCTAGATCATTTGAGATTCATTGAACTATTTAATGGAATGTTTAATCTAGATTATGCTCTCACTTTTGTGACTGGGATGCCAATGATCACAAATGAGATGTGAATAACCATGCAAATTAGCTTGGTACTCTCGATGTCATTTATCAGCTCGTTTTAATGTGTCAGTTAACCACACATGCTCCATTAATCAACGATAATTTTGATGACACCCATTACCACCCTTTATAAGTCCCCCATTTGTGTGTCGGTTAACCACACACGCTCCACTAACGACTTGCAAAGTGTAATGTGAAATTTCATGGATTAGCATACAAATTCACATTTTCGTAAAGTAACTAAGAGTGGGATTTAAAATAGTTTAGTTACTTTATATCATTATACTTTTAATGAGATTAATTTGTCCTATAAAACCCGTTTGGCTAACGATCCTCCATCATACAAGAGAGCGGTGGGTAAGAATGGATACCCAATGGCAGTCATTTTGTAGGCCGCTTCCTTAAACTCCCCTTATAGTATGGTTTCGTGAATGAGGTGTACTAACGGTTCGACTGACTTTTTTATACATAATATACATACATACATATATATATATATATATATATATATATATATATATATATATATATATATATATATATATATAATATATACCTTTTAATTATATACATAGTATAAGGTTTATTTTAAAACATTTTAAAATTCCAAGGGTTTAATCTTTTAATAATTTAAACTTTTAATTAATTACTTAATTAAATTAATAATAAGATCCATAAAGAAGTATTTTAAAACTTTTCAAAATACCAAATATTATTTGACATTAATTATTTATATCAATTAATATCTAGATTTATTTATACACTTAAAAATAATCATATTAATCAAAACAATTAATTAAGTCAAATACTTATCTCCTAACTTCTAGGCTTGTAATTTATCATCATAGATACACCAAAATCGGATTTGGAGGATAAGAATAGCAAGTAATTATCATATAATAGCAAACTAGGCAGATAAGGCACAAAGCCGTGTTAGGTCGATTTTTGCGGTCAACGCATCGTGTTGGAAGAATAACACGATGTGTTTGATGAATAGAATGACCATTCTGTTTTCTTCTCCTTGTTCAAGTTCAACCATTGTATCAATTCAATAGAAAACTAAACCTACGCTCTAATACCACTGATGGGTATTATGCAAAACATATAAATTCTATGTGTTCATGCAACCCTAAATAATTAATCTACGTTTTCTCTAATTGAACATACAACTTGAACAACAAAACTGAAAACCCTAGCATGCTACTATATATTTCAAAATTCACAAATATGGTTAGAGTAATCATACGTTGATCACTATGTAGTAATAGCAATTCAAATCCTTGTGTTGTTGAAGCCTTGAGAGCAAGCGTCACAAATGTCACACCTCTAATGGTTCACACCCAACACTAGCAAAGGATGATGATTGAGAAGGAGGAGAGAGGTTGCAAAATCGGCTGGAATTCTTCCAAAGAATCGATTGTCGAAATTCATAGTGTAATAGCCTTATTTATAATGCAGTCAGGAAACCCTAGATAAGCCCAAGCCAAAGATTATCTTAAATCGGGTATTTATCCACTTTCTTGTTTATCTACCAGGGATTATTCTACAAACCCTTAGGCTCCAAGAAACCGTCCCCACCTTATGGATGGTTCCAGATTGTCTCTTTCTCAACTATTGAACAATTACAATTCAGTCCCTACACTTTTAATTAATTCTTTTGATCCTGAAATTAATTCAAATTAATTTCTGATTAAATATTATTATTTTAAATTAACATATTATTCGCATAATATATTAACAAATCATTTATTTCAATTTATTAATAAATAAATAAATTAACCTCATTCTCCAAAATCATCTGTCGAGTTGCTAATTTTGAGGGCAACCCAAAAGGACTGTGTTACTATCAATTTAAATATATACCAATTATAGTTATGGGTTTAGACACCTAATCCTACAAGAATCCCACCTTACCATCAGGAGCATCAAGAATGCATGAAGAACAACACCATGCACAGAGGAGAGTTGGTATTCATGCGCATACTTGTCCAATATAAAACTGTCAACCTCAGAAGAAATGGAAGACTCATTACAAGCCATAGCAGACATGACGCGAAAAGCAAGAAGGATAAGAGATTAGAAGATTCTAAAATAATGTTTACCCACTATATAAAGAATGAGACCTATTAAAGCATTAATTAAACAATCCAGTCATCTAAACATATATGACTAACCGGCTACCGGAGCATCTAATGCAAACCTATATTGCTTACGTGTGAGACATTTTGCCTATTAAGAAAGATTTCAAAATCTAAGCGACAAAACAAATTAGCGCCATTATTTTACCCTTCAGACTAGGGGCTAAATGGTGTACAGGGAACTGCCGATTGGCCCAACACCGACCTACTCACAACAAACCAACAAGTAGTAAAGAATATAGGTGTAGGCCAAAAGCAAACCATGTCATCCCAGCAATTACAAACCGATTTAGCAAACGACAAAAGACAATTGTCTAAAATAATCAACCATAAGGCAATATGAATACACAACAAGTAAAGATGCAAGAAGAAAACACATATCCCCAAAGGTCCGCAACCACAAGATTGCAGCAACAATACAATAATAAAATGATATCAAGGACTTAGTTGTCTTTACCAGTGTAATGTGCACCATCGGGTAAAGAGTTGCACCGACCCCGACCGACTTGTCTATAAAAACCCTCAACAACATGGAAAGAGGGTAAGGCTTTCTAAACCTTAGAACTCTTCGCAATTTATATTTACAACACCAAGAGCAATATTTGATTTAGGCATCGGAAAGCAATATCGGGGTCCAACCGTCGATATGACTTTCTAACCTATTTGTTGTTCCATTTTGCAGTGGGTCTTCGTGAGTGCCCATTAGGAAAGGTTGTGGATAACCATCTACAGTGTATCCGGAAGCCCATGGAGCAACACCCGAGCAACTACTCAATTTCATCTTACAAGGGTAAAAAAATTAAAAATTTAAATTTGTATTACGATGCAACTACTTAAAAAAAGTATTTCTAACTACTATATTCTCTAGGTCCAAAAACAAAGTAATATGTTATTATATTTGATCGGAATTTGTTTGGATACCACTATTACTAGATATTCCTATGTCCGCCCCTAGATAAGGGTGTGGATGTTGATTCAGTGCTTTGCCCAATTTACAATGGACAATACGAAACTTTGGCCAAATTGCTTCTTTATTGTTCCTTGCCTATGCTTATTTAGTCACTTTGTAGTACTTGTTTGGATAAGACAAGTCCTCATAATTAAGTGTTTGAAAGAACCAAGTGAGCGGATTCGATCAAGTTTTCAAGCTAATCAACAAAAATGTCTTGAGGTCGCTATTTTTTATGGTTCTCTGGGTTATTTGGATCTTTTGGAACAAAATCATTTTCAGAATGACAAAATCTATGAACGCAGAGCTCGTTGAGAGGATCTTTACTTAATCGTTTTTTCCCACCGTTCCAAAAATAAAACCTTCTATTTTTTATAGTCGAATAAGTTTAACATTTTCAATTGATTAAAGTTTAAAACTAATTGAATTTTAGATATCAAATTAAAGGAGCAAAAGTTTAACATATTCAATGATTACTTATAGTACAACTTTCAACATAAAATTGTTATATTATTATCATTTAACTATTTGTTTCTAAGAATGATCTAGAAACTTATGGGTTCTATTTTATTCATTACCAATTATTCTTATTCTCTTTTATTAAAATAGAACGTGAGATTGGATTTGTGTTGTAATAAATAAGTTAAAAGTATATACCGTCCAGTCCTCCACCATCCCAATCATTTCATTCTAAAGATTATAGATACGTTGTATTAATTTTATAATATTATATGGAAACATAAATATTCTTTAAAATTTTAAAATGGAAAAATCAGTTGGCCCATGTCAACTACTTCTGTCAATACACCACGATGCACAACGGCATCTACTTTTTTTATTTGTATTTTTTTTAAATATCTATTGTTCGTAGAAGGTCTGGAATAAATATAAATTAACAGAAAAAAGTGGATTTAAAAGGATTGATTTTAACAATTTTTTAACGGTATAAATGGTATTAAAAACTAGTAAGAAGCTAGTCTAATAAAATAAAAGTTACATCGCATAAATTAAAAAAATCGAATTATGAAGTCCCAATAAAAGGACGACGACATGCACTTGTCAAATAAATCTATTTTCTCTAGTGCTCACTTTGTCAAAAAAAAAAAAAAAAAGCATTCCAAAAATACCAAAGAGGCGACCACAACGTTTAAGGAGTTTGCTTCAAAAAAATCCTTATTCATTAACATGTTTTAGACAATTAGACGTAACGTTGTATCCCTGAAAACCAACACTAACCAATCTATACATGTATCAAAGACCACGACTAAGCCCTATCATAATACCGAAGGAAGGTCAATGTATCCCTTATCCGTATTATCTATATTAAGAACCTTAAGTGTTTTTTTGTTCTTTTTAAATGTAAAAGGTCCATAGTTCGCGGACTATATCTGCAGACATCTAAAGAAGAAAAAAAAGTGAACCACACGTCTCTAGTCCGTAAAAAAAATTGAAATATAAATAAACTCGTTATAATTACATCTTAATTTTTTTATATTTTTTTATATATCAACCAACACTAAATTGTATACTACAAATTGTAATTACTTCACTAATCAAAACAAAATTTAACAATATTATTATGAGGAACATTTAAAAAAAATAATTGTATATTTTTAGAACATTAATGGAAATGAATATGTTAAAAGAAAAAAAATTAATTTATAAAAGAACACTAATTTGTTAAATGGAGAAATTAAAAAAAATAAAGATATAAAATATTTGTAAACAAGTTTCTCAAAAAACTAATTTTGTAAAGACTTCATAAAAATGTTATAAAAAACTTATAAAAAAAAGTAATATATATATATATATATATATATATATATATATATATATATATATATATATATATATATATATATATAGCTAGGTTCATGTGTTTTTTTACATCTATTATTTACTCGTAAGGATAATTCTGGACCAACAGATAAGTAGAATCAATGATCATGATCTGAGGGTCTTTGTATATTACAATAGCGTAACATGTACCACATAATCACATAAATTTCTGCATAAGGGTATTGTTGCTAGGTGGTTGCGCGGATGCATGTGTGGTTACCCATGTACGAGCTTCTTCCAATGAGCACTCACGACAACACACTGCCTGAAGTTGACAAATATAGGTTAGAAAGCCATACCGAGGGTTGGACCCCAATGGTGCTCTCCGATGTCTAACTTAGAAGTTATATATGGGGCATGTATGTGGAACTTGCTAGAATTGCGAAGAGTTAGGAGTTACCTCCTTTGAGTTGGACGGGGTCATGCTTTATAAGCAAGTCTGGGACCGGTTCATGGTTGCTTCTTTTGGGTTTTGCGTTGATCCTTATGATGCTTTCCTTTTTATTAAAAATTGTATTACCTTTTCCGTGATTCCTGGGGATGCTTCATAGGGTGTGTACGGAAGTAGGGTGATTCCTGTCCTATATTCTCGATATCATTCCTGCACTTGCGACTATTTTACTGGGCGGGGTGCATTGGCTGGCCTGGTGTTATGTGGGATTGAGCTCATACCCCATTAGATAATTTTGGTCAATTAACCTATATTAAAAAAAGGAAAATTTTGGATTTTAAGGGATAATTAATACCCTTATTTTTTGAAAATCTGAAAATTTTAAATTAATTCTAATATAATTTTTTTAAAAAAATAACTGATTTTATTCTGCCAGAATGACAGAAAGCCAACCATAAACTAGTAAATATATTTTCGATTTTATTCTTGCAGAATATGGTTCCATTCAACATATTTTTACAATTAACACGCTTAAAGCATTATACAACATACTATCAAGAATATCATTTTCTAAAGAATACAAATGTTATTCTTTAACAATCACAAATTACATTAATTCGTAATGTATAAGACTATAAACAAATATTACATTCATTTTGAAAAAAATATGATTAATAATGGTTTAAGAATTACATTTATTCTTAAAGATTAAAACTAAGAATGGTTAAAAAACATCAAAATCTAACAAAAACAGTAATCCATTCTGAAAGAATATTATTGTTAAGAAACACTTTATACATTGTGGAAGAATACATTTTGTTAGAATACACTTTCATTCTCCATGTTTTCTTCCTTTTACACATCAATGACAGCTTCTTTAAAACCTAAATCCACAAAGACAACATAATCAACTTTCAAATATTAAAAAATTCCGTGCATTATAAGAGAATAAAAACTATAAATTCTGACAAAATATTGTACGTATTAAAGAATTGTAATTTATTCTAATAGAATTTAATCCTCACACTGCAATGAAAAAACATGGGGTCTTATAGGCATGAAAAAATTTATGCAAAACCTCAAGAAATACATATAATTTTCAACAAATATACCTTAGAGTAACATTAAAAGAAATAACATTGAATCTTTCAAAACAAAAAACATAACCCAATATTTAATACCCACAATGAATATAAAAGAATTAAAGAATCAAAAGAAATAAAAAAAATAAAAAATGGACACAGTGGTTGTATCTTCAAAAAGTAATTTGATTCAAAGTTATTTGAATCATCATACAAAACATAAAAATATCAAAAAATATCATAAGCAACAATATTTACACAATCAAAACCCAAAAATCTCATTACCTTTGAAGAATTTCAGTTTTTTTTGTTGTAACGTCCTGAAAAACCAATGTAAAATTTTCATTTGTTTAAAAAAAACAAATAATCATACAACGAGTTGTTTTAAAACCAATCAAAATGAATATATGATTACAACATTAGAGTAACATTATCAATTGTCAATGCAGAAAACTCAGAGGATATGTGTCGTCACGCCGGTCCCTTCCTTTTTGAACCGAAAGTACCTGAAACCATAAATATGAAACTGTAGGCACAAAGCTTAGCGAGTTCTCTAAAATACCACATATACAGACATATACATATAACAACACATGGTTGTGTCAGGTCCGTATCAACCCAATATGACAACATGTAGTTGTGTCGGGTCCGTATCAACCCCGAGTCCATAATGACTCTATATAACAACTTGTAGCTGTGTCAGGTCCGTATCAACCCATGGGTCCATTTCACGCCACATATATAAGCATACAAACATATAAGAATGAGTCAGAAAGACAACAAGCACATACAAACATATTAGCAAGTGTCACAAAGACAACCATCATCCTACAAACATAATCCAATGGGCCGACATTAGTGTCTTTGACCTACGAGTATAGAAGAGGCTCACCTCTCAATCTGAAAGAATAGCTGCATCGATCACTACTCTAAAAGTTATCTCTATTGGTCACCTATACAGTTAATAGGAACCCAAATCTCAAACTATAAATCAAATTACCTAAAATGCCCTTAGGTCAAACTTTGTCAACCCTGGTCAAAGTCAAAGTCAATGGTCAAGGTCCAAAAGTCAATATTTCTTCCCATCGGGGTACTCCCTACCTACCAAGAGAGTACACCCAACGTACTCTGATTTTGACCAAAAAAGGGGCGCTGACCGTGTGCGCGCAACGTACCACTAGGTATGCCTAACATATGCATCCCAGTCTCAAAACTCCGTTAAGAGCTTATTCCATTAAGTCCTTATGTCCAAAACTCAGATCCAATAAGACATCACAACTCTTGTATGGAAGGTATAGAAGGGCCAAGATCATATTTTTATGCTTCATAATAGCTCCATAATAGATAAGGTTTCCAACTTTTTCCATTAGAATGGTCCCAACAAACAAGATCTAGTCTTTAAGTCTCAAAGGGACCCAAAATAACATCTTTTTCAACTTAATCCATTAAGTCCTAGTCTCTAACCTTCAGATATGAATCAAAATGATGTTTAGATGGATAAAGTTTCCAACTTTATCCATAACAAGGTCACACACTTTCAAGATATAAACTTTATGCACTTAAAGTGACAAAAAGCTCATAAAACCCAAACCTAGCTAGATCTAACATTTTCATCATCAAGATTCAAACTTTATACCTCTAAAAGAAAGATAAAGGCGAACAAAGTCTGGATCAACAAGCTGTAATGCAACCAACACTTATTCAATGAGTTCTTTCTTCTCCAAGGTGCACCAAGAACACTCCAAAGCACTTAAAAGCACATTCTTTTTGCTCACAAGTCTCAATCTAAGGTTAAGCTTACAAGAGAGGGTGTTGGAGAGGTGGAGGCTGAGAATGGAATGGGTTTAGGGAAATTAAGGAGCTTAAATAGGGCTCAAACCACGAAAATACGATTTAGGTACTGATCGCGTACGCCCTGCGTACTATGGATGCCCTAGTACACCCTGCGTACTCCGCTTACGCCATTCGTACACGGCTAACCTAAAACCCATCCTAACTTCAAACAGTCGTAACTTCTTCATTCCAACTCCGTTTTTAACGTTCTTTGTGTTGGGTTTTATGTACTCTAACATTCCTATGGTGCACATACAACCCTAATGCTTTGGATCTAAGTTTTCTCTAATTATACATGCAATAGACGTTTCCTAAAGCATGAATCCTAAACTAGCATGCAAGGTGATATTTGAATCATAAAAACTAGTTAGAATGTTACCTTGTATAGTAGCTTGAATGACTTGGCCTCACGAAAGGTTAGCACCCCAAGTGTGATGCCTCAAATGGAATCACAAAACACCAAGAGCCACTTAGGATGAATATGGAGAGGTTATGGAGACTAGAAATCGGATTCTCCTTTTTGGAAAGCAAGGTGTAGCCGATTTTAGCTTATCAATACATATATATATATATATATATATAATATCAAGGGTCATGTGTAACCCTAATGCATACACATTAGCCCATGACCCATCTATTTGATTTGGATAAATACTTCATGTATTAATCCATAAGCCCATCACAAATCAAACCATGGCTCATTATCCCAACTCATATGTATCAATTTAATTAGTCTCTTTTAATCACTAAATTAATTCTTAAATTAATTCTTGATCAATACTAATTGAATAATATTATTTATCAATTAATATATTATACTTATAATATATTAATAAATCATAAATAACCTCTTACTCAAATATCTTTCATAACATATTGCTTTGATGAATGCAACCCAAATGGACCATGCTACTATCGGGTCAAGTACATACCAATTGTAGTTATGGGCTTAGGCACCATTTCCAACAGTCTTCCACTTGGATATGTCTAATAATTGTAATTGCCAATGTAACTTAAAATCCGATTAGCAATCGTAGCTCTCAAAAAGGCACTGTCGGACTCTGACGCGTCCATTAGATAAGTGATCATATAATCCTCTGTTCTACAAGATATCATGCAGACAGATTCATGGAACATAGTCATACTTATTGTCATGTAGTTTGTTTCCCGATTTCCGATTTGTTTGACATAGAACATAATTGAACACATCAATTTAGTTCAGACCGGGCTCGACACATAAATCAAAACAAAATCATCGAGGGGCCCAAGATATCGCTTTTAATCTTCTTAGGATAAATGGAACAGATAAACTTCGACTTATATGCTTGTGCTAACTATTCATTGAATCATACATAATAGCACGTTTTATAACATCGAGTTACTGATGGGTGTTCGCATTATCAATGTACAACCAACGAATAATCACCAACTCATATATCTTGGTTTAAAGATTATACAATATTATCGTCTCACAATCACCCGTGATAAATTCCATGAAGTGATATGTGAGCGTGGGTTTAGTCTAATACTCAAATCTTATTACATGAGTACTCATGAATACTACAACAAACTTGTGCTATGTCTAAACACCTTTAGACAATCTACAGACCCATTCATGACAGTCTAGCTTCAATACCTACTTCCAAAGTATGATAAACTGTGGATAGTTTGAATAATCTTATTATTCAGGAAGTCAAAACATGCAAAGTGAAACAAAAGAATAATCGCATCCAATATGGTCTCAAAACTTTTGAAGATAAATAAAACACCTTTTATTCAATCACCATATTGATTACAAATTATTCATTGTATAATGTTTCGATTAATGAACTTAATACTTGATTTAAAACAATAGTTATCCCATGCTCCAAGCATGCACACTATGTTTACCTATGGTCCTTTCTTTGTGAAATAGATCGATTGAATACATCTTCCATGAAACTCATTTCATAACTCCAAATCTTTATCCCCAGTGTAAGAATACCAAATTCTTGTCACTACTAGAATGTGTTAGGTTCTAACCTTTATGCAATGATCCTTTTGTAATGTCAATGCACCAAAGCCACAGAGACTTGGACAATGAAATTACAAAGTATTCCACTGGATATTGATAACAAAACAATTCCATGGAAGCGAAGCCTCAAATTCAAAGTACATTCCTTTGAATATCCTTCTTGCATAAAAGTTTCTAACCTACACATAGATTCTTAATGTCCAACTCCCATTATGGAAACATTTCCATATTTGCCATATGACAACTCATTATTAATAGAATCCTGTCTATTCATAATAATGTCAATATGGTCCATCCATTACAATACTTCCAATTGCCCACAAGCAACCAATCTTTGGAGAACCTTAGATTGTTCTTAGCAATTGTTAAACAACTTTAGTCATATCCGGTTCTGGTCCTTTTTCCTTCTTAATACCCTAGGCATTTGGAAAATTCAGAACACATAAATATTATAGCATATGCAATTGATCCTATACCCGAAGTATATGGGATACGATTCATAATGTCTTGAATAAAGACATGATACTTTACCATTCTCTTGCTATTATATTTCCATATATAGAATTTCCTTATGTTGAGGTATTCCAACATAACATTCATATATATCCTTGACTAAATTTAATTAAAATCTTACAATCTAAGCTTTTAGATTTGAAATGAAGTATGAGTTCCTCTCCCTTAATTATAGCAAAACAACTTTTCAAACTCTGCAACTTTGCGAATTGAAACTTTTGTTTTCTATAATTAACATTGCTAACTTGCAACACTTACCATAATGATTATGCTCCCATTAGCATAACAATTATTTCTTTAATAGCATAACACTTATGCTCCCACTAGCTTTGACATGTACCCATAAATAAGCTGAACTTCTAGAAATCAATACTTGTTGACTTTCTTACCAAAGTTCAGATTTCTGACACGAGATGCTTCGATAAGGCTTGATCTAGGCTTCTCAAAGTCATACACCTTTCCTTAGATTGCTCACATGTGTGTCTAAACTATTTTAGAACATACAGTAATAAGTCTCCAATGTTTAGACATTTTGTCATTTCTCACAATTCGAACTATGAAGAGGGATGTCGTAATCATAATCGAATTTGAGAATGCAATTAACACAACCGCTATCTTCTCAAAATCTACTTAGTGAAAGTATTTCCTCACACTCATTTTCATGAAGTGGAGAGAAACCCTATTACACTTAGATTTTTTGGTGTACGTGTTCCTATCCATGTGAATTTGTCATAACCATAATCATAAGACAAGGTTAGTGACGAATCCAAACTCATATGGACTGAACTTGCTTAATCTTAATTTCTTGCCACCTGGTAGCACAAGGACCTACCATTGCTTCCAAGTTGTTCTGCAAACAATTGAGCACTCATAGAACTCACATGCATTGTCAACTTCAACTGTAAGGGGCATGGAAACAAGAATATGTCAACACGATAGGTTATAAACCTTAAGTTGTGTGCTAGCGATAAACAATAGGTTTTATTCTTAATTAGTTCTTGAAACTTTCAAGATCTTTAAGACTCCCACTGACTTCTTGACATATAAGATTCTCTTGTCAAGAAACATTCCTTGACAAGCAAATATTCATGAGTTAGTTTGGATTCTTATCAAGAATGACACGTCATATAATCGATCTTAGTTGGTCTTTGTTTTATCCAAAACATCACAACTTACCAATTTCAAATATACAAGAGTAGAAAACATTTTACTCTACATTTGATAAGTGTTATAAACCTACTTAAGAAATGTCACTTAAGTTACAGTCTTAGAGTACGACTCTAAGACTCGATTTTGGACCGAAGTATGATTCACCTTTTGATTTAACCATTTGAACAATTCCCGGTTCCTCTTCTCAGCCATACAAGTGCACTTAGAGGATTAATTGTGATATGGTTCCATAATCACTAAGATGATCATAAAACACGATAATCAAGTACTCTTCCTTCTTTTCAGATTGGAGAAACTTTTATCTTTCTGCCTAATTTGATTCTTCTTATTCGTTCTGCTATACATTGAAACTTTTTCAACGATTCAAAATTACACTTAATCTTGTAAGTATAACCATGTTTACTAAACTTTTAGTAAATCATAACCAATGGCCTTTATCATTCTTTATGGCGGACCTGACCAATGCACAACCAAGTGTACCCGATCCCTTAGTCCTTCACTTGACTCACATATACATGTGAATAAGGAATTAGTCTTAATTTCCCAAAGACAAAAGTTCTCATTCATCATACAATACAAGTTGCATGATTCCAAGTTTCTATCCAATTGAGACTTGGGTGATGATAATATTTCCTTATTTGGTAAATCTTGACACTACCACAAATGAAAGAATCAAATCCATTGCTTAAGAATAGAAACACACAAACATAAGTTTTCACACAAGCCATTGCAAGGATAAATATAAAACAAGATAAAATCAAAATTTTATTTATTTATAAAATGAAGAAAAACTTTTTCCTTACAACGCAATTACAAATGAAAACTATGTTACTAAATATTTCTAAAAAATCTATCATAACTCCTAAGCAGCAGCTCAAAATTCTGATCTGAGAACCATGCCATCGAAATCCATCTATGCGCGATCAGACTCAACTTACTCTTCCTTTAAGCTTCCTCTCTTTTCTTTGATCCTACAAAACATCAAAATGTAATCTTATTACATCATGTATTAAGAATCTCCAAATAGGAACTTAATAGAGTT
Organism: Lactuca virosa; assembly: GCF_052849685.1. Classification (NCBI taxonomy): domain Eukaryota; kingdom Viridiplantae; phylum Streptophyta; class Magnoliopsida; order Asterales; family Asteraceae; genus Lactuca; species Lactuca virosa. The sequence goes on from NC_136428.1 coordinate 384,783,325, forward strand.
AGATAATGGACTTACCTGAAGCAGAGTAAAACATTTTGACTTTACCATCCTTGTGGTCCTTCAGGTAGCTATGGCAGCTTCACAATCAATGCCCCTTCTCTTGGAAATAGAAGAAAATGGACACTTTCGGAATGGTACATGGGACAATTTCAGACTTAGCTGTAGGAACCTATTTTTTATACGAACGTTGGATGCAGAAGAATAATCTTGAGATTTATCGTGTATCAAAATATAAAAATATGAAGAACATGATGAGAATTCTTAGAAGATGAGAAAGAAAAGAGAGATAATAATAATATTCATGAAGAACATTGGTGGGAGAGAAAACTCTCCCTAGATAGGAGAAATCCCACCACTTTCTCTCTCTAGAGATTACATTTTAGAAAAGATGCATAGAAAGAAAATGACCACCTCTTCCTTTATATAGGAGGGAGAGATAAAATACCCCAATGATACAATAAAGGGAAAAATACAACCTAACTATCACTCATTATTTGTAGAGCATTTCCATGCTCCAACATTAGCCTTTCCCTTTCCTGTGGAAAGAGAAAACTTTTCTGGACTTCCAATGTTTCCATTTTCAGTGTCCATGGAAGTTTGGGAAGTAGATTTTTGTAACAACGTAAATTTTCAAACCAAATTTTTCATTGTTAAAACACATAAAATTCATATATCATACTTAATAAAAATCATAAGTGTCTCAATGTCGACATAAATCAAAAGTCAAATCCCAGAACCCTCAACATAATCTTGAACAGATGTGTACAATCACGGCGGTGCCTTCCCGCGATCCTCGGAAGTAACTGAAACACATAACACATAACACGGTAAGCACGAAGCTTAGGGAGTTCCCCAAAATACCACGCACAAAATAATTAGCCTCTCGAGGCTATAGCTCTGTAAGACCCTCCGGTCAATGTGTATTAGTGGGACCCTCCAGTCCCACGACTCGTTGGACCCTCTGGTCCGGTCTCTGTGAGGACCCTCTGGTCTCACTGTTCGTTGGACCCTCCGGTCCGGTCTCAGTGAGGACCATTCGGTCTCATGGCTCGTTAGACCCTCCGGTCCGGTCTCAGCAATACATAATATAGCAAATATCACACAGACAAGATGCATAATATCACATAACCCAAATAAACATATAAGAATCTCCGGTCACACAAAAATTACCACTCTAGGTAAAGTATAGTGAGAAGACTCACCTCGTAAGCTAGCTAGTGAAATCGCATGATCGGAATCCTCGATCTAGCCTTCGCCTATCACAAGGAAAATATCTCTAATTAATACTCTCCTCTCACTCGACTGCACCATTCATTGGTCTCTCTTACGCTCTTAGCCCTAGAAATGGGTAAAAGACCATTTTACCCTTCCCTAACCTCCATTACTCAATTTGACCAAAACTTAAAGTCAATCGAAGTCAAAATCTAGTCAATAGTCCCGAAACTGACCAGACTCGCCGAGTGCACTCGTGCGACTCGTCGAGTCCCATCAATTCTCGACCATCTCATGAAGATCCAGCTCGTCGAGTTGACCCCTAACTCACCGAGCTCTCGCATGATCCAGCTAATCGGGACAACCCTAATCTACTTGTCGAGTTGGCTCATCAACTCGGCGAGTCCATTCAGACTCAACTTGCATTCAGACGATTTTAAGGTAGGATACTTTCCCAAACTCCATATCTAAGCTCTCTAGGCTTGAATATCACGTAAAGCCTTGAGCTTTACGTTCATGCATGGCACAAAAAGGCTAGAAGTGCCATGAACAAGCTTGAGAAGAAGTTTCTCACTCAAAGGGCTAACATGGCTGAATAAAGCAGGGGACTTTCGACTCTAGGGACCTCACAAGGTCTAGATCTGATGTCCAACTCTAAGAAGGTGCTCAAAACCTTCAAGGTCTTCGTAGAAGTTGAAAATTAAATCCTAACTCTAAGACCAAGAGATCTATCCATACAAAGAGAAAGGTCCGAACTTTATACCTCAAACAGAAGCTCCTGGACGTATAAGCAATAGATATAACATCCTCTTTACAATCCTTGATTGGAATCCTCCTTCCCTCTACCAAAATTCACCCAAAAATATTAAGTAAGGCTCAAAACTCTCTCAAAAGCTCAAGGGGGCGATTAGGGTTTCTTCTTAGTGAGGTGTGGCTGCAAATGAGGCTATAAGTGCCTTTAAATAGGCCCCAAACCCGGGGATCTAGGGTTTCCACTCACAGCGCCTACTCGGCGAGTCTACTCTCGGACTCGTCGAGTAGATCATTAAACTCACGTGCCCAAACCCGCTTCTACTCGGCGAGTTATAGTACCAACTCGTCGAGTAGATCAATGAACCTCAAAATAAATAATTAAAATAACATACCTGGGAATTCAGATGTTACAATTCTCCCCCACTAGAATCAGACTTCGCCCTCGAAGTCATGCTCCACAAATAACTCTGGATGCTGCACCCGCATCTCTGACTCTAGCTCCCAAGTCAAATCAGACCCTCTCCGATGCTGCCACTGGACCTAAAATAGGGGCACTTCCTTGTTCCTCAGAACCTTCACCTTTCGATCCAAGATCGCGATCGGCCTCTTAATATAATTCAGGCTCGCATCTACCTGAATGTCCTCCAGTGGTACCACTGCCATTTCATCGGCTACACACTTCCTCAAATGCGACACGTGGAAGGTATTATGGATCTGACTCAACTTCGCAGGTAGCTCCAACTGGTATGCTACCCTACCCACTCTGGCAGTCACTCTAAAAAGGACCGATGTATCGGGGTCCCAGCTTACCCCGTTTCCGGAATCGGATCACCCCTTTCCATGGGGATACCCTAAGGAGCACAAAATCCCCGACCTGAAATTCTAGCTCAGACCGTCGTCTATCCGCATAACTCTTCTGGCGACTCTATGCCATCAGTAACCTTTGTCTGACCTGCTGAATCTGCTCAGTCGTTTTCAGCACTATCTGTTGGGTTTTGAGCATTCTGACACTCCTATGGTGTACATGCAACCCTATAAACCTTGGATCTATGTTTTCTCTATTATACATGCAAATATTAAATATTCCAAGGTTTCATCCTAACTAGCATATTATGAAGCACCTATACTACAAAGTTCTAGTTAGATGACATACCTTTTGATGTAGCTTGATGTCTTCAAGCTTTAAGAGCTTAGCCCCAATAGTGTGGAAGCCTCAAATGGAATCACAAATCACCAAAACACCTTGGAAGAAATTGAGAGAATATGTATGCATACTAAAATCGGCCCACTCTTATTTTCACACACTTGTTCCAATTTTGTGAGCCAAGGACCCCTTTATATATTATGGAGGATTAGGGTTACATCCATGTAAACCCTAATACCCATGACCTTTCATTTACATAGGATCCATGGGTTAAAAGCTCCATGGACCATCCATGAAAGCTTAGCCCAACCTAAATGAACTTGGCCCATTCCATATATATAAGAGTCCATATTTAATTAGTTCTTTTTGATCACTTAATTAATTCTAAATTAATTCTTGATCAATACTAATTAAATAATATGATTCCATATTAATATATTAGAACTTATAATATATTAATATAAATCATAAATATACTATTCTCAAAAGACTATCCATATAAATTGTGCCGGTGAAGTGCAACCGAAATGGACCATGCCGGGTCGGGTCAAGTACATACCAAATATAGTTATGGACTTAGACATTAATCCAACACTATCTTCGTGCCACCCATCACTCTCTGACCTACTTCTCCCCAGCAGATGGGAGTCTGACACCTTCTCCCATACAGAAGCTCGAAGGGAGGCATACCAATACTCGAATGATAGCTGTTGTTGTAGGAAAACTCAGCCAGTGGTACGTAGGTGTCCCAACTTCCTCCGAAGTCGATGACACATGCCCGCAACATGTCCTCGAGCGTTTGAATCATCCACTCGCTCTGCCAGTCCGTTTATGGGTGATACGCCGTACTGAAATGCAAGCGCGTGCCCAACTCCTCATGAAACTTCTTCCAAAACCTGGAAGTAAAATGCACGTCTCGATCCGACACCATTGGAACCAGTACACCATGACGCGCTATCACTTCTCTCACATAGATCTCAGCCAATATCTCCACAGAAGAGCTCTCACTAATAACAAGGGAGTGAGCACTCTTCGTCAGTCGGTCCACAATCACCCAAATCGCGTCAACTCCTCACGTAGTCCTTGGCAATTTGGTGATAAAGTCCTTCCAGATCTGTTCCCACTCCCACTAGGGAATCTCAAGAGGCTGCAATGGACCATGTGGGCGCTGGTGCTCTGCCTTGACCCGACGGCAGGTTAAGCACCTCTCAACTACCCAAGCAACATCCCTCTTCATACAGGGCCACTAATAGTCTCTCTTTAGGTCCAAATACATCTTAGTAGCCCCGGGATGGATCGAGAACCTCGATCTATGAGCCTCCTCCATCAGTATACGCTGAGCTCCGGCCGTATAGGGCACCCAAATCCGCCTTCGGAAAGTCATGAGTCCTCGACTATCCGACACAAACTCGGATACCTGCCCAATCAACCGTTCCCTCTTGCGGTTCTCCGATTTCACGGCCTCCGTATGAGCCTCTCGAATGGTATCCAAGACTGGAGTCATCACTGTCATCCTCATACACACATCTCGAATCGGGGCACTCTCCGCTCTACGGCTCAGGGCGTCGGCCACCACGTTAGCCTTGCCCGGATGATACAGGATCTCACAGTTATAGTCTTTCACCACATCCAACCACCTCCTCTGCCGCATATTTAGGTTGGATTGATCCATGAGATACTTCAGACTCTTGTGGTACATATATATGGTACACCGAACCCCATACAAGTAGTGGCGCCAGATCTTGAGGGCGAACACTACTGTCCCTAGCTCTAGATCGTGGGTGGGATTGATGGGTTTTGAGCATTCTAACACTTCCTAAGTGTACATGCAACCCTAATAACCTTGAATCTATGTTTTCTATATATACATGCAAATTTCTTTTTCAAGGTTATTTCCTAACTAGCATGGCATGGGGATTACATAAAACATAAAACTAGTAGAAATACATACCTTGTTGTTGCTTGGATTCCTTCAAGACTTTGTGAGCCTAGCACCCCAAATGTTGTGCCTCAAATGCTTCACACAACACCACAAGACTTGGAATAACTTGAGAGAATACTTCTAGCACTCAAAATTGGTTATGCCCTCTCTAGTAACACTAGGTCCACTAGCTCTACTAGGTTTTGCTAGCCATAGGGTTCCTTTTATAGTGTTGTCACAATTAGGGTTTACACATGAATGCCCTTAATTGTCATGACTCTTGATTTCCCATGACCCATGGATTTGTAACTCCCATGGACTATCCATGGAGCTCCATATGGTTACATCCATAACCCATAAACCATGGATCATTAATCCACCATAAAAGAATTGATGATTGTCATAATCAACCCTATATATTTAATTAGTCTCACTTTGATCACCAAATTAATACTAGATTAATACTTGATCAATACTAATTAAATAATACTATTATTAATATATTAGAACTTATAATATATTAATAATGATAAGTGCCTTATTCTCTCATTTAGTCTATCCAAGTATTGCAATGCCATGCAACCCAAATGGACCATGCCGGGTCGGGTCAAGTACATACCAAATAAAGTTATGGACTTAGACACTATATCCAACAGTCTCCCACTTGGATAAGTCTAATAACTATATTTGCAAATATGACTTCAAAATCCGACTAGCAATCGTAGCTCTTTCAAAGTCTCTCGGAACTGAGATGATGATGATACGCCATTTAAGATAAGTGATCATATAATCCTCTGTTCTCATGATATCAGCCGGACAAACACATGGAACGTGGTCTTACTTATTGTCCAACATTTGTTTCTCGATCTCTGATTTGTTTCGACATAGAACTAAATTGAACACATCAATTAGGTTCTGACCGGGCCCGGTACATAGGTCAAAACCAAATCATCGAGGGGCCCAGATATCGCTTCTATTTCTAGAAGGAACAGATAAACTTCGACTGATATGCTTGTACTAACTACTTGTTGAATTATTCACAAAGGCACGTTTTATAACATCGAGTTACCAATGCGTTTTCGTACAATCAATGAATAACCAACTGATAGTCAACAACTCATATCTCTAGGTTTGAAGATTTATATGATATTACCGTCTCACGATCGGTCGAGATAAATTCCATGAAGTGATGCAAGTGAGCGTGGGTTGGATCCAATACTCAGCCCTTATGAGTACTCATGAATGTTGTAGCAACCATTGCATTGTCCAAAGCACTTTTAGACAAATCATACAAGCCAAATTCATGACAGTCTTAAATCAATACTTACTTCCAAAGTTTGACTGACTGTGGATGGTTTGAATAATAACATAATTATTCTGGAAGTAAAAACATGCAAAATTGAAACATAGTAAACAATCAACACAAGATAGTAACACCTTACTCATAAATAAATAACAACTTTTATTTATCATCAAATGTCAATTACATTTTACAAGTTTCAGGAATCTAATTATTGAAACTAATATCATCCCTCAGCCCAATGCGCCTCGCATGCTGTAAATGCTTAACCCTGCTCAGTCCCTTCGTGAGGGGATCTGCCGGGTTCTCATTTGATGATACCCTCTTAGCCACGAGGAGTCCTTCTTCTATTCGATGTCTGATGAAATGGTATTTTCTGTCAATGTGCCTAGATCTCCCATGATCTCTTGGTTCCTTAGCCAAAGCAACCGCACTTTCGCTGTCACAGAAAATTTCCATTGGCTCTTTTATAGCTGGTACAACTCCAAGGTCTCCGATGAAGTTCTTTAGCCATATCGCCTCCTTAGCTGCTTCACTTGCTGCTATGTACTCTGATTCACAAGTAGAATCAGCTACTGTCTCCTGCTTGGAACTTTTCCAAGTAATTGCCCCTCCATTTAGGATAAAGACCCAGCCCGACTGAGAGCGGAAATTATCCCTATCAGTCTGGAAGCTAGCATCGCTATACCCTTCCACTCTCAAGTCATCACTGCCTCCGAGGGTAAGGACCCAATCCTTAGTCCTCCGCAGATACTTGAGAATGTTCTTTACCGCTGTCCAGTGTGCCTTGCCAGGGTTCCCTTGATATCTACTGACCATGCTTAAACCAAAGGCCACATCAGGGCGAGTACAAGTCATAGCATACATGATCGAGCGCACAGCGGAAGCATATGGTATTTGACTCATCTCAGCTATCTCAGCCTCTGTACTCGGACTCTGAGTCTTACTCAGCTTGGCATTACTCTGGATTGGTAATTCTCCTTTCTTGGAATCTTGCATACTGAACCTCTTCAGTACCTTCTCCACATAAGTACTTTGACTAAGTCCAATTAGTCTCTTACTCCTATCTCTCAATATCCTTATCCCTAGGATATAGGCAGCTTCCCCAAGGTCCTTCATAGCGAAACACTTCCCAAGCCAGGACTTAACCTCCTGCAAGGTTGGGACGTCGTTTCCTATGAGAAGTATGTCATCCACATACAACACCAAGAAGCTAACTATGCTCCCACTAGCCCTGACATACACACAAGACTCATCCTCACTCCTAGAAAAGCCAAACTCTTTGACTTTCTCATCAAAGCAAAGATTCCATCTGCGAGATGCTTGTTTCAATCCAGAAATGGATTTATCAAGCTTACACACTCTATTAGGGTATCTTATATCGACAAAACCCTCTGGTTGAGCCATGTAAACATCCTCAACCAACTTTCCATTAAGGAAAGCGGTTTTGACATCCATTTGCCATATTTCATAATCATGAAATGTAGCTATGGCTAACAATACTCTAATAGACTTAATCTTAGCTACTGGTGAGAAGGTCTCATCATAGTCAACTCCTGGAGTTTGAGTAAAGCCCTTCGCAACCAGTCGCGCTTTATAAGTGTGTACCTTCCCATCCATGTCGGTCTTCTTCTTGAAGATCCATTTGCACCCAACTGTCTTACGACCTGGTACATTGTCAACCAAGTTCCAAACTTGATTGTCATACATGGACTGAATCTCGCTGTCCATAGCCTCCTTCCATTTAGCAGACTCAGGGCCTGCCATGGCTTCCCTGTAGTTATTAGGTTCATCCAAATCTATTAGTGTACTATCACTAATAAACGTATCACCTTCAGTGGTGATGTGATAACCATAATAAAAATCAGGTGTGTTCCTCACCCTAGTGGAATGTCTTGGAGGTACAGACTCATCTATCGGATCAACATGAGTTTCCTCCTCAGGTTGGTCGATAGCATTTGAGGTTCCTTCACCACTTGACTCTTGAAGCTCTTCAAGGTCAATTTGCCTCCTACTGTCCCCTTGGCTTATGAATTCTCTCTCACGAAAGACTCCTCTTCTTGCTACAAAAACCACATTATCACTGGGTCTGTAGAAGAGGTAACCAAAGGATCTTTGTGGGTAGCCGATGAAAATACACCTCTCACTTCGAGGTTCAAGCTTATCATGAGTCTCACGCCTCACGAAAGCTTCACAACCCCAAATCTTGATGTGGTCCAAATTGGGAACTTTCCCAGTCCACATCTCGTGAGGTGTTTTGGCAACCTTTTTAGTAGGGACTAGATTAAGGATATGGGCGGCAGTCTCTAAGGCATACCCCCAGAAAGAGATTGGTAACGAAGCTCGACTCATCATGGAACGAACCATATCCAACAAGGTTCGATTGCGCCTCTCAGCTACACCATTCAACTGTGGTGTCCTGGGAGGTGTCAATTGTGAGACAATCCCACATTCCTTAAGATAGTCAAGGAACTCAATGCTAAGATACTCTCCTCCTCGATCGGATCAGAGCATCTTGATGTTCCTGCCCAATTGATTCTCAACTTCCTGCTTAAACTCTTTGAACTTTTCAAAGGTTTCTGACTTATGCTTGATCAAGTAAATGTATCCATATCTACTGTAATCATCAGTAAAAGTCACATAATAGCGATTAGCATCCCTTGTAGCAACTCTGAAGGGCCCACACACATCCGTGTGTACAAGGTCCAACAAACCTTCACCCCTATCACAAGTACCTGTGAAGGGTGACTTTGTCATTTTTCCAAGTAAACAAGACTCGCAACTATCATCTGACTTGAGGTCAAATGATTCCAAGACTCCAGCCTTTTGGAGTTGGCCTATGCGCTTCTTGTTAACATGTCCAAGACGACAATGCCACAAGGATGCTTTATCCAAGCTATCTGAAGAATCAATATACAACACATTATTTCCTAGATTGTCTACAACATTCACGGCTTCATATACACCATCACAAGGTAATGCTTTAAAGTGAAATACATCATTGTAATAAACATTAATAGCACCATTTTTATTATCAAATGAAAATGTAAAACCTTGTTTGTACAAGCCATGAAAGGAAATAATATTTCTCGCCATTTCGGGCGAGTAACAACACTTATTCAAATCTAACATTAACCCATTATTAAGCAATAAAGAATAAACTTCTATCTTGGTAACAGGTGATGCTTTCCTGTTGCCCATGACTAAGTTTATCTTCCCGTGCTCCACTTGCTCACTTCTTCTTAGTGCCTGCAAATCAGTACAAATGTGAATACCACACCCTGTATCAAGCATCCAAGAATTAGCATTAGATGAGTTGTTAGACAATATTGTGTAAATACCTGCATGGGTGGGTTTAACCTTCCCATCCTTTAGATCTTGCAGATATTTGGGGCAGCTTCGCTTGAAGTGTCCCTTATCCTGGCAATAGAAGCACTGTGCTTCCTTTGGGTTTGAAGAAGGAGTAATGGGACCTTTCTTTGTCCCACTTGAAGAGGAACCATCAAGAGTCTTACCCTTGGTACCCTTCGAAGGGTTTTTCCTCTTCTTACCCTTTCCCTGCCCAATAGCCAGAACAGGGGCTATTGAAGGAGTAGAAGTAGCAACCGCTTTACCCTTAAGGCCATTTTCAGCTGTCCTTAAGAGTCCTTGAAGTTTGCTAAGTGTGACTTCCTCCTTGTTCATATGATAAGTCATACGAAACTGATCATAACTTGGAGGTAAGGAATGGAGAATGATGTCAATCGCCATTTCCTCAGGAAAGTCAACATTTAGCTTTAGTAACCGGTCAACGAACCTTTGCATCTTCTGCAAGTGACCGGTGATGGGTTCACCATCCTTCATCCTTGCGGTTATCATGGAGGAGATGATTTCATACCTCTCCTGACGCGCACTCTGATGGTACCTTTCCATCAGATCCAGGTGCATCTCATAGGGGTAGAAATCTTCATAGGATTTTTGAAGTTGAGGAGTCATGGTGGCCATCAGGATGCATGCTACTTTAGTAGCATCCTTTTCATGTGCAACAAACTCCGCAAACTCTTCAGGAGTAGCAGTGGCTTCACTCACAACCTTAAGCTCCCTATCGAGGACATATTCTTTGTCCTCATAGCGGGTAATCATTCTGATGTTTCTGATCCACTCATTGAAATTTGATCCATCAAAGATGACCTTACCACACAAGTTCATAAGGGAAAAGGAGCCTGTTGGGTTTGAGCCAGAAGCATTGTTGGAAGACATCTGAAAGGAAAGAAAGACAAGTTTCATTAGATTAGGAATCCTTAATAATTCACCCAAATGAAATATTAAGGCTAGGATCCAACAAACTATTTATAGTTGGAAGAGGGATGCCGTAATCCATACTATAAAATATTTGAAGGTAGGTAAATGACGATTTACCAATTTCCACCATAAGAACGAAATATTTTTATTATTAGGTTTTATTGGTTTTGAAACTCCTAGATCTTTTGAGATACATTGAACTTTTCAATGGCATGTTTGAATATCGATTGTGCCCTCTCAAGTTTGTGACTGGGATGCCGAGGATCACAAACAAGGTGTGAATAACCATACAAATTGACTTGGTACCCTCAACAATATTACCTAATCGATGTGCCGGTTAACCACACACGCTCCACCGATCTATAATAAAGTCAAGTTACCCTTTGCCACTCTTACTAGTCCATGTTAGTGTGCCGGTTAACCACACACGCTCCACTAACGACTTGGTAAGGTACAAAGTGTAATTTTATGGGCTAGCACCAATTTCACATTTTCCTAAAGTAACTAAGATTGGGAATTTATAATGTATAGTTACTTTATAATTCATTATACTTTTAACGAGTATTTAAAGTCGTATCCTACCCGTTCGGCTAACGACCCTCCACCGATCAAGGAAGCGGTGGGTGAGAGTGGACACCCATTAAGTCACCATTTTATAGGCAACAACCTTATAGCCCCCTTATAGACCGGCTTCGTGAATGAGGCCTACTAACGGTAAGAATGACATATTCTTATACATATCTATATAATAAAATTATAATAATAGTATAAGTGTTGATTTTTAAACTTTTTTTAAAAATCTAAGGTTTAATTTGGAATTAAAGTATTAAAGTGTAAGACTTTTCAAATTCCAAAACTTGAGGGCAAGATTTGAAACTATTCCAAGTCTCTTCAATTTGTAACTTATGAGTTTTAATGGTTCATAAAATGAACACTCTTCATTTTATGAAACTTCTTTAGTTCTTTAATCACAATTAAAAGAAGTGACTTTTGGTTATCCATAACTTGAGGACAAGTTATGGACACCATCATTGCCATTAAGATCATGAATTAAACATACATGGAGGTTACATATAATTCCTATGATCTTCTAAAAACTCATAAGAACACAAATTCATGTCAAGCAATCATTATCATTTTGAAAGCCATGTAAAATGGGTTAACATAATCATTATCATTTTGAAAAACAGATTTTACAAGTCCAAAACAGATTGGGATAATGATCTTAATCCATTTCCAGCAACAAAACTCGAAAAAACTGCCCAGCACGCTCCTACTCGTCGAGTGCATTATTCTACTCGTCGAGTAGGATGAATTTGTTCATGGACTCGGCGAGTCCTCCCCATGGACTCGGCGAGTCCAGTCGTCAGAATGCAGAATTTTCGATTTTTAAGCAGTTTTGCATCAAGTATACATAAAACAAACCTGGGCTCTGATACCACTGATGGGTTTTGAGCATTCTAACACTTCCTAAGTGTACATGCAACCCTAATAACCTTGAATCTATGTTTTCTCTATATACATGCAAATTTCTTTTTCAAGGTTATTTCCTAACTAGCATGGCATGGGGATTACATAAAACATAAAACTAGTAGAAATACATACCTTGTTGTTGCTTGGATTCCTTCAAGACTTTGTGAGCCTAGCACCCCAAATGTTGTGCCTCAAATGCTTCACACAACACCACAAGACTTGGAATAACTTGAGAGAATACTTCTAGCACTCAAAATTGGTTATGCCCTCTCTAGTAACACTAGGTCCACTAGCTCTACTAGGTTTTGCTAGCCATAGTGTTCCTTTTATAGTGTTGTCACAATTAGGGTTTACACATGAATGCCCTTAATTGTCATGACTCTTGATTTCCCATGACCCATGGATTTGTAACTCCCATGGACTATCCATGGAGCTCCACATGGTTACATCCATAACCCATAAACCATGGATCATTAATCCACCATAAAAGAATTGATGATTGTCATAATCAACCCTATATATTTAATTAGTCTCACTTTGATCACCAAATTAATACTAGATTAATACTTGATCAATACTAATTAAATAATACTATTATTAATATATTAGAACTTATAATATATTAATAATGATAAGTGCCTTATTCTCTCATTTAGTCTATCCAAGTATTGCAATGCCATGCAACCCAAATGGACCATGCCGGGTCGGGTCAAGTACATACCAAATAAAGTTATGGACTTAGACACTATATCTAACAGGGATATCTCATCTCATGAGGCTTCAACTACCTCGATGCATATGCTTTCACGTGTCCTCTCTGCATTAGTACCGCACCCAACCTGGATATAGATGCATCACAATAAACCACAATGTCCTCCATTCCCTCGGGAAGAGCTAACACCGGGGCTTCGCACAACCTCTGGCGAAGAGTCTCAAATGAGGTCTGATGCTCGGGACCCCATGTAAAAGTAATGCCCTTACGGGTTAATCTGGTGAGGGGGATGGCAATCTTGGAGAAATCTCGGATAAATCCCCGATAGTAGCCGGCCAATCCCAGAAAACTCCTGATCTTGGTGGGGGATCTCGACACCTCCCACCTCATAACAGCCTCAATCTTAGACGGATCGACCAAAATCCCATTCTGATTTACGAGGTGTCCCAGGAACTGGACCTCTCGTAACCAGAAATCACACTTGGAGAATTTGGAATAAAGCCTTTCCGATCTCAATACTCCAAGAATCTCTCTCAAATGCTCCTCATGCTGCTCTCTGGATCTCGAATACACCATAATATCGTCGATGAACACGATCACCGATCGATCCAGCATAGGCCTGCACACCCGGTTCATGAGATTCATGAACGCCGCCGGTGCGTTGGTGAGTCCAAAAGGCATCACCAAGAACTCGTAATGCCCACAACGAGTTCTAAAGGCCGTCTTCTGGATATCCTCCTCACGAACTCTCATCTGATGATATCCAGACCTCAAATCGATCTTGGAAAACCAAGAGGCACCCTGCAACTGATCGAACAGATTATCGATCCTCGGAAGTGGATAACGGTTCTTGACCGTCAGCTTGTTCAACTCCCGGTAATCGATGCACATCCGATGTGAACCGTCCTTTTTCTTGACAAAAAGGATCGATGCTCCCCACATCGAGCTACTCGGTCGGATAAAGCCCTTCCCCAACAGCTCCTGGAGCTATAAGGATAACTCTTGCATCTCCGGTGGCGCAAGGCGATAAGGTGCCTTGGCGATAGGCACCGCTTCCGGAACCAAATAAATCTGGAACTCCACTTGCCTCTCGGGAGGCACACCCGGTAACTCCTCGGGAAAGACATTCGGGAACTCACTCACTATCGGGACCTCAACGATAGAACTCGGTCTCACAACAGCAACTCGTGTATCCATCACATACGCTACACAACCCTTGCAACCCTACTGTAGACTTTGCCTCGCTCTGGCAGCCGAGCAGAATGCTGTCCCAGATCGGGTACCCTCGCCATACACTGTAAGCACTCCGCCACTAGGGTCTCGTATGGTCACCAACTGGCGCTCGCAGTCGATCACAGCTCCGAATCGACTCAACCAGTCCATGTCCACAATGACACAGTCATCACCCATCGCGATTGGTACCAGATATATCGGGAACTCAACACCAAAAATATCAAGTACACGTCCCCGGATCACATCAGAAGCAAACACCACACGCTCATCAGGTATGGAAACTCTCATAGGTCGACTCAACGTCTCTCGCTGGATGCTGATGAGACGACTAAACGCTAATGATACAAAGGATCGACTCGCACCCGAGTCAAACAACACAAGGGCAGGTACATAACTCACAAGAAAGGTACCTAAGCATATTACAATATAAGCACAATGCAACTTAACAATAGAATAAGTAAAAGAACACATACCGGCCACGACATCAGGTGCTGCGCGAACCTCCTCCGCCGTCAGCTGAAATGCTCTACCACGGGCTCTCGGTGTCTCGGCCTTCACCGACCGTCCATCAGTAACGCACAATGCAGTAGGCACAGATCACTGTGCTGATCCCTGAACGAGCTGGGGACACTCGGCCTTCCTATGGCCGGTTTGGCTATAGTGAAAGCAGACCGCAAACCCCTTGGGGCAATCCCTCGCTATGTGCCCCTCCTTTCCATACTTGTAGCAAGTCCCTTCTCGACATGTCCCCTCATGACTCTTGCCACACTTCCCACAAGTACGGCCCTTCTGGCCTCCTGGTCTCGAATCTGCGGGCTTAGCCCGCTTGGCTGCCGGCTGAGACTGTGCCTGCCGCCAATCCCTCCCCTGAGACTCCGCCTCCTCCCTGGCCTGAGTCTCCAGCTCAATCTCCCTCTTCCGGGCATTTGCCTGAAGGTCTGTAAATGTCCGATAAGTCGAGTTCGACACGAACTCACGTATATCCCTCCTCAAAATGCTCAGATACCGACTCATACGTGCCTGCTCAGTAGACACGTGCTCAGGGCAGAACATCGCCCTCTCGTGGAACATCCTCGTAATCACTGCGAATGAATATGTCCTCTGCTTGAGGGACAGGAACTCCTGGGCCAATCGTTCCCTCTCCACCGGGGGAATATACTCATCTCGGAACATGGAAGTAAACCTCTCCCAAGTCACGACAGTGTGCTCTGCGGGAGTAAAGTGAGCTGTCACAAACTTCCACTAATCCTTCGCTCCCAAGCGAAGCTGGTTCAATGCGAATTGCACCCTCAAGTGCTCTGGACATGAACAAGTGTAAAAACACCCCTCGATATCAGAAATCCATCTCATCGCGGCAATCGGATCCTCAGTCCCATCAAACTCTGGTGGCTTCGTGTTGCTGAACTCCCGGTACAACAATGAGTCACCCCCCTGTGGCCTGGCAGCAACGACAGCGGCGGTGGCTGCAGCGGCAGCCGCCTCGGTAACAGCATCATATCACTCTTCAAACGTCTCAATCAAAGTGGTCTTAATAGACCCAAACATCTCCGGTATCGCCTCTCGAATGGATGCGGCCACCTCCTCGTGGATCATCCTGCGAATCTCCTCGTTGCTGGTACCACTGGTACTACTGCCCCTTGGGTTGTGGCGCGTACCCACCATGATGTCTCTGAAACACTACACAAAATAATCAGAGACTCGCTCGAGTATACTCACACTCGATCGCTCGACCCTACCCATTCCATAGCATCCCAAGGATTCTTACTTGGACTGCTCACTTACTCGGTGTTTCCTGTGACATCCCCTAATTTCTCGGCCAGAAAAGACCGATTTTCGTTTATGCTTTTTAAAATAAAATCAGAGTAATCCTTTTAAAAGGTGTTGCGGAATTTGTTCCCATAAAAACATGATAATTATTTATCAAATCATTTATGAAGAATTGTATTTTATTCACTTAAACCATTGGGATGTCATCGTCAATACATAAACATAAGCATAAACTGAACTTACACTCACTTACACTAGTGATCTACATCTCTTTTAATCTCTCAGTGTAAAGTAACTTCGTATCGATACCTGCGATACAAACAAACTGAGTGGGTCAGGCTTGGGAGCCTGGTGAGCATATAGGGTTTTCAACCCACAATAAATAATTTATTATGCTTAAACATCAAACAATCAACCCAATTACCCAATCCCCATTATCTTATTTATTTCTTAAGGATTTACCCTAAGAATCAAATCTCACTCATTCCTAAGGATTCATCCTAAGGAATAGACACGATGTCCATCGCTGCCCAAGGTTCATACAACAGGCACTACGTCACATAGTCGTCGGGTTTATACAATAGGCACTACGTCTCATAGTCGCTAAGGTTTATACAATAGGCACTACGTCTCATAGTCGCCAGGGTTTATACAATAGGCACTACGTCTCATAGTCGCCAGGGTTTATACAATAGGCACTACGTCTCATAGTCGCCAGGGTTTATCTAATAGGCACGAAGTCACATCGTCACGAGGGTTTATCTAATAGGCACGAAGTCACATCGTCGCCAAGATTTATACAACAAGCACTAAGTCCATAGCTGCCAACATACTAAATCCGTAGCTACCAACGTACATCTATACTGTACAAAATTCATAGCTACCAACGTACATCTATACTGTAATTCTATCCCTCATACTTTATCTACCCATGTTTTACCCAACATATTCGAAGATAAAATATATATACATTTTAAATCATTTTAAACATGTATAAAACATTCATTCAACACCCATATCGAATAAACAAACAAATATATACACATAGCACGTATTTTACATAAAATACTTCAGATCTATGTGTAAGATGAAAGTGACTACACACTCACCTGATTTAATGAAAATCGGGCAGCAATTCGTTTCCTAAAACGATTGTTTCTAATAAAACCAGGAGTTTTATTGAGAAATCGGGCTCTGCGAAAGGTCGGGCGTCAAAACCGAAAAGATAAATTTTCCGGGTCTTCGGGCACTTCGGGGCGTGTTTCGGGCGTTGGAAATAATCCCGGGGCTTCGAGGGAAGTCAAAATAGTAAAAATATGGAATAATGGGTGAAAAATGGCAAAATACTCAAAATACCCGGGTAATCTCGCAAGGCCACTATTTATAG
This sequence comes from Lactuca virosa, assembly GCF_052849685.1. Taxonomy (NCBI): domain Eukaryota; kingdom Viridiplantae; phylum Streptophyta; class Magnoliopsida; order Asterales; family Asteraceae; genus Lactuca; species Lactuca virosa. The sequence continues at coordinate 384,800,508 of NC_136428.1, forward strand.
GGGAGAGCTGAGAGGGTTCGGGCGAGAAAGAGGAGTCAGCGAGGCATGTGGCATCAGCAGCGAAGCCCAGGTGGTGACCGCGGAGCGAAGCAGCTGGCTCGGACACGCGGCAGCTTCTGCGAGGCCTCGGTTCGGACAGCTGGAGGCTTCTTAGCGGACCGAGCTTCGGTCCAATGGGGAAAAAGGGTGACGACTTCGGACCAATCAGAGGGTGACACGGGTACTGCGGTCCAATCAGCAGCGAGCACATGTCCGACACGTGTAAGCCTCGCATGCGAGGGTGACGTGTCCAAAGATGACTCATCCGAAATTTCTCGAAAATTGTGCCAAATCTTGTAAAATCCATAACTTTCTCATACGGGCTCCGTTTTTGACGTTCTTTATATGCATGCGTAGAGAAAACTATGCTCTACAACTTTCGTTTAGATTTCGTTGGAAAATTTTGATTTTCTTTTTATATTATTATTTTTAACAGTTCGGGACTGGTAAATCCGTTAAAAATTCATAACTTCTTCATCCGACGTCCGTTTTCGTCAGACTTTTTACCGTTGTACTACTAATGACGAGACCTTCGATTCTCGTTTAGGTTGTGTCGGCTAAAATCACTCGATCTAAAATTCGAGTTTTTAGCTGTCTATTGCTAAGCTGAAACTTAGAAAAATCATTACTTCCTCATACGAAGTCGGATTTGGGCGTTCTTTTTATCGAACTTCTCGGTTTAACGAATACTACGAGTTTCGTTTAGATTACTAAGGCTAAAAAGTAGTTTATCAAAAACTCACTTTTTATGACATTCGGCACCGTGCCGGTTTGTCGCGAAACTTCGACAGGTCATAACTTCTTCGTTATAACTCGGATTTCGGCATTCTTTATATATCCGGAAACCTTGAGACATATACTACAACTTGGTTAAGATTAATCCTTCTAAATAATCTTCCATCAAAAAGTTGTTTTTGATGCTTATCGTCTCTAAATTGACTAGCCCGGATCTACGGGCGTTACATTTCCAGTAGTACGGGCCTAATACTACCTTCCACACCGTGTCTGTATTCACCCCAAGTCCTCCTCCTAGGATCCGAAATCGCAAGTACGCTATATCTCGACAAACACAAACTATTCTCTTAGTAAGCTCCTCATAACTCCTCTCTGCTACATACTTGTACTCAAAGCAAATCATAGGTAACAGTAACTCCTAGGCTAAGGCATCACAAATCAGGTCACTCTAGCCCTGAAATATGAAATACCTAGCCTACTCTCTAGCATGCATAATATATCCCATAATATCTGATAACACAGAAAGAAATGGTATTTTGGGAAATCACCGTTCGGGCTCTGGCTGATTGTACACTTCGCTCTTTCTCGTTTTTCTCTTAGAATTCTTACTTGTTTTTAAAAAAATCGTTTCTCTTGAAATTTTTTCTCAAATCCTCAGTTAGAGTCCAGACATACCCTAAGGTGCATCCGAATCCCTCAAACCAAGGCTCTGATACCAACTTTTAACAACGTAAATTTTCAAACCAAATTTTTCATTCTTAAAACACATAAAATTCATATATCATACTTCATAAAAATCATAAGTGTCTCAATGTCGACATAAATCAAAAGTCAAATCCCAGAACCCTCAACATAATCTCGAACAAATGCGTACAATCACGCCGGTGCCTTCCCGCGATCCTCGGAAGTACCTGAAACACATAACACATAACACGGTAAGCACGAAGCTTAGTGAGTTCCCCAAAATACCACGCACAAAATAATTAGCCACTCGAGGCTATAGCTCTGTAAGACCCTCCGGTCAATGTGTCTCAGTGGGACCCTCCAGTCCCACATATCGTTGGACCTTCTGGTCCGGTCTCTGTGAGGACCCTCTGGTCTCACTGTTCGTTGGACCCTCCGGTCCGGTCTCAGTGAGGACCATTCGGTCTCATGGCTCGTTAGACCCTCCGGTCCGGTCTCAGCAATACATAATATAGCAAATATCACACAGACAAGATGCATAATATCACATAACCCAAATAAACATATAAGAATCTCCGGTCACACAAAAATTACCACTCTAGGTAAAGTATAGTGAGAAGACTCACCTCATAAGCTAGCTAGTGAAATCGCATGATCGGAATCCTCGATCTAGCCTTCGCCTATCACAAGGAAAATATCTCTAATTAATACTCTCCTCTCAGTCGACTGCACCATTCATTGGTCTCTCTTACGCTCTTAGCCCTAGAAATGGGTAAAAGACCATTTTACCCTTCCCTAACCTCCATTACTCAATTTGACCAAAACTTAAAGTCAATCAAAGTCAAACTCTAGTCAATAGTCCCAAAACTGATCAGACTCGCCGAGTGCACTCGTGCGACTCGTCGAGTCCCATCGATTCTCGACCATCTCATGAAGATCCAGCTCGTCGAGTTGACTCCTAACTCGCCGAGCTCTCGCATGATCCAGCTAATCTGGACAACCCTAATCTACTCGCCGAGTTACCTCATCAACTCGGCGAGTCCATTCAGACTAAACTTGCATTCAGACGATTTTAAGGTAGGATACTTTCCCAAACTCCATATCTAAGCTCTCTAGGCTTGAATATCACGTAAAGCCTTGAGCTTTACGTTCATGCATGGCACAAAAGGGCTAGAAGTGCCATGAACAAGCTTGAGAAGAAGTTTCTCACTCAAAGGGCTAACATGGCTGAATAAAGCAGGCGACTTTCGACTCTAGGGACCTCACAAGGTCCAGATCTGATGTCCAACTCTAAGAAGGTGCTCAATACCTTCAAGGTCTCCGAAGAAGTTGGAAATGAAATCCTAACTCGAAGACCAAGAGATCTATCCATACAAAGAGAAAGGTCCGAACTTTATACCTCAAACAGAAGCTCCTGGACGTATAAGCAGTAGATCTAACAGCCTCTTCACAATCCTTTCTTGGAATCCTCCTTCCCTCTACCAAAATGCACCCAAAAATCTCAAGTTAGGCTCAAAACTCTCTCAAAAGCTCAAGGGGGGTGATTAGGGTTTCTTCTTAGTGAGGTGTGGCCGAAAATGAGGGTATAAGTGCCTTTAAATAGGCCCCAAACCCGGGGATCTAGGTTTTCCACTCACAGCGCCTACTCGGCGAGTCTACTCTCGGACTCGTCGAGTAGATGATTAAACTCACGTGGGAAAACCCGCTTCTACTCGGCAAGTTATAGCACCAACTCATCGAGTAGATAAATGAACCTCAAAATAAATAATTAAAATAACATACCTGGGAATTCGGATGTTACAATTTTCCAATCAAATTTGCTTTACCAGTACGCCAAATCATTGCTGATTCAGCAGCAACAAGCAAATAGGTAAGATCGATAAGGGTCACGTCGCGGTCTGTCATATAGTAATCTTTAATAAACTCACTATATGAATTAGGAAGTGATTGAAGAACCAAGTCAACATCCTACTTCCTTGAGACAACGACTCCTAACATTCCCAGCCTGTCAATGAGTGACTTCATCTCCAAAACATGTGTACACACAGACCTTCCATCTTAGTGTTTGCTTGCCAATAGGGCTTGAGTGACCTTGAACTTTTCAAGTCTTTGAACTTGTGGGTTAGGGAGAATAATTGGAGGAGGTGAAGGAAGTGAAGTATGATTTATGGGAATATCTTCTTCATGAGGAAAGCTTTTTCCAAAAGATTCGGGAAGACCATAGTTGTCTGAACTAGACATCTAGAAGGGAGAAATTCAAGTAAGTTGATTTAAGCCCTTAATATACCACCCAAATTAAATATAAAGGCTAGGACCCAACACAATAATTTACAATTCGGAAGAGGGATGTCGTAATCCAATTGCAAATTATTTGAAGGAAGGTAAATGACGATTTACCAATTTCCACCATGAAAAATGAAAATGAATTTTAGGTTTTAAATGAATTGAAATTCCTAGATCGTTTGACATTTATTGAACTTTTCAATGGCATGTTTAGTCTCGATTATGCCCTCTGAAGTTTGTGACTAGGATGCCGAGGATCACAAACAAGGTGTGAATAACCATGCAAATTAGCTTGGTACACTTAATGTTACAGATCATCCAATCAATGTGCCGGTTAACCACACATGCTCCATTGATCCATGATTAACATCAAGCTACCCTTTGTCACACATTGTCAGTCCCAGATTAGTGTGTCGGTTAACCACACGCGCTCCACTAACGACTTAACAAGGTGCAAAGTGCAATTTCATGGGATAGCACCATTTTCACATTTTTCCTAAGTAACTAAGATTAGGAATTTATAAGTGTTTAGTTACTTGGTATTTTCATTATACTTTTAATGGAAGTTTGTGTCTTGTCCTCCCGTTCGGCTAACGACCCTCCACCACTCAAGGAAGCGGTGGATGAGAGTAGACACCCATTAAACCACCATTTTATAGGCAGTAACCTTATACCCCCTTATAGACCGGCTTCGTAAATGAGACCTACTAACGGTAAGACTGACCTTTAACTTATACATATATAATATATTAGAATTTTAATTTTGTATAGTATAAGGGTGTATCTTAAACTTTTAAAATACTTGATGGTTTAATCTATTAATAAATTATACTCTAAATTTAATCAAACTTAAACCATATGATTATGGATTTAATAATATTCTTTTAATTAAACATTTAATCAACTATTAATAAAGTTCATCACGGTTGAATTTTAAACTTTTAAAATTCTAGGGTTTGGAATTAAAGTTTCATAAATGTAACTTTTCAAGTTCCAAAACTTGAGGGCAAGTTTTGTAACTTGTCAAGAATTTTGACATTCATAACTTATGAACTTTTATGTTGCATGAATGAGACCTTTCAAATTCTAAACTTGAGGACAAGTTATGAAACCTTTCAAAACTCTTTGAATTCTATAACTTACATTAGTTAAAGGTTTCATAAATAAAGACTTTTCATGTTCCATAACTTGAGGACAAGTTATGGAATATTTCAAGAACACGCATAGATCAAATTAACTAATCCAATTATGATAGGAAGATTATTTACCAATTTGACCTAATTTGATTCACATTCAAGATAGTTTCAAATTTTACAAATAACTAGTATTTCACAAAAAACACGTAGTTATCTTAGAATTTGACAAACATCATGTTATTGGATGGGGATTAACATTACCATATCATTAAAATCGAATTTTATAAACCAAAACAGTTTGTGGAAATGTTCCTAATCCAAAACAGGCCAAAAACTCGAAAAATCTCCCATCAGATGAGCCAACTCGTCGCGTTCAAGGCAAAACTCATCCAAATCGTCGAGTCCATATATGGACTCGTCGAGTCCATCAGACAGTGGCCAGAAAATTCATTTTTCAACTTTGAAAATCACACATTTGCATCAATATAATAGAAAACCAACCTGGCTCTGATACCACCGTTTGGTTTTATGTACTCTAAGATTCCTATGGTGCACATACAACCCTAATCCTTTGGATCTAAGTTTTCTCTAATTATACATGCAATAGACATTTTCCAAAGCATGAATCCTAAACTAGCATGCAAGGTGATATTTGAATCATAAAAACTAGTTAGAATGTTACCTTGTGTAGTAGCTTGAATGACTTGGCCTCAAGAAAGCTTACCACCCCAAGTGTGATGCCTCAAATGGAATCACAAACACCAATAACAAATTAGGATGAATATGGAGAGGTTATGTAGACTAGAAATCAGATTCTCCTTCTTGGAAAGCAATGTGTAACCGATTTTAGCTTATCAATATATATATATATATATATATATATATATATATATATATATATATATATATATATATATATATATATATATATGTGTGTGTGTGTAGAATATCAAGGGTCATGTGTAACCCTAATCCATACACATTATCCCATGACTCATCCCTTTGATTTGGATAAGTACTTCATGTATTAATCCATAATCCCATCACAAATCAAACCATGGATCATTAGCCCAACTCATATGTATCAATTTAATTAGTCTATTTTGATCTCTAAATTAATTATTGATCAATACTGATTAAATAATATGATTTGTCTATTAATATATTATATTTATAACATATTAATAAATCATAAATTAACTCTTACGCAAATATCCTTCCTAACATATTGCTTTGATGAATGCAACCCAAATCGACCATGCTACTATCGGGTCAAATACATACCAATTATAGTTATGGTCTTAGACACCTTTTCCAACACTTTATATCCATGAAAAGGTAATGAGAAGCTCTGCAATCCTATCAACCTCCTTTGCCACAAAACTTAAATATTCATAAAAGTCCTGAACTATCACTTTACAATTATACCCTTGGGCTCAAAAACACCAATCGAACTCTTGGATCACCTATTCTACATTACCCACATCCAAATGGGTCTAAAACACTCTTTCCCCCAAGGCCCGAAGCCTTATGATAAATGATCTTCGGGTCACGACCCCAAATTACGAAAGGATTCGAAGCACGGTGTTACCTTTGTATCAATCGCAAAAATTACATCACTCGGTGGCTGATGATGACTTCTTTTCTCAGATGTCAGTACTCGAACAGTAAGCACATTGTTAATATATGCAATCTGAGTTATAAAAAAGACTTCTGTGAGCTACAAAATGTAAACTTTAATTCAAAAAGAGAAGAAGGATTGGTTATTTAAAAACATACCCATCTAAGATGTTGCATAATGAGATTTTATCAGATAAATCTTCAAGAATCCTTGAAGCTTTAGAAGGTGAACCGCTAAGAAACATCGTTGACAATGGAACAGTTGGGCACCGGAGCACACATCTAGTGTCATAAAACTAGGGATGTCAACGAGACCAAACGAGAATGGAAATAGCTGCCCCAGCACCCGCCCATGAAATAGGTTATTGCCCCCGCCCCCGCCCCCGAATCCCCCATTTACATAGCCCCCGATCCCGCCCTCGAATACCTTTATCACCCCGATCCCGCCCCCGTTCTCCCATTTTATAGTCTTAAAATTGACTTTTTTTTTTTGCTAAAAAATTGTTATATTTTAGGCTAAAAAAACTATTTTTCATAACTTTAAAAGCTTAAAATCTAGTTTTTTAACAACTAAGAAATTGAAATCCAACATTACAAAATGACAAATCCAACAAACTTACAAATATAAAATACGAAAAATCCAACATTACAAAAAAAGTATGTGTCCAAAAATATATGATGAATTCACTATCGTATCGTCGTATGTTGTGAAGTGGAAGAAAGTCAAGAAATCCTAAAATTAGATAATGTATTGTTATTTTCTATATATATATATATATATATATATATATATATATATATATATATATATATATATATATATATATATATATATATATATATACTAAATATATATTTTTTATATAAATATATAAATTGAGCCCCGCAGGAGTACGGGACGAAAATATCTACTCCCGCCCCCGGTCCCGAAAATAAAATGAGGTGTAATTCCACTCCCGCCCCCGAATGTGTTAAAAAAATTAATCTCGTACGTAATTGGGGTCCCACGGGAGCATGGTCCCACAAATTTTTTTACCATCCCTACATAAAACTTTATTCCAGATCATAATATAGATATGATGAATGTGAGCTAAAATGAAAATTTCATCTGATAGAAGTTCATCGATAGCAGATCTTGGGGAAGGGAGGGGGGAGAGAGAGAGAGAGAGAGAGAGAGAGAGAGAGAGAGAGATGTACCAACTTTTATGGAGGCATCACCTTATGTGATATTACGAGGGATGACATATAACAAAAAATTGTGGGTTTCATATCATTATTTACATTGTTGTTGTGATTTTGAGCCACAACGCTCATAATCTCATCTAAAGACCCTTCTCATCGTCATCACCATTGATGCTGAAAAAAAAAGTGAAGGAGTATGAGAAAACGATCATCAAAAAAGGTTAAGGAGAATCACCTGAAACGATTTACAGGGAAGTAGGGGAGTACCGGTAAAGAAAGATGGTGATCAATAGTCGATCATTTGAGCTCTAGAATTACATCACACTCTCATGATTTTGTTCTCATGGTGTCGGGAATTGAGTAGAAGGACCGACCTTTTTAGAGAAATTCCATTTTCTGATTTCCAACTAGACGATGATGATGATGATGATGATGATGATGATGATGATGATGATGATGATTGTTTGCTGTTCGTGGAGACGGGATATAGATTTTAATAAGGTTTGGAATGGGGAAAAATTAGACCGATTCAATCGGTACGTGTGTGTTTGTTTGTATGTGTGTGTGTGTATGTGAAGACCATTGGTAAATATATGATGTTTGTTACCTTAATTTTAGGGTATATATTAATTGAATTATTATTTTTACCATAATTTGATATACTAAGATTTCTATTATACCCTTTTATGAGTTATTAATGATTTTGTTTTTGTTTAGTTCTAATTGTTTCTTACATACATATAATATTTGTTGAAAACATATTAACCCAACTCTCTCTCTCTCTCTCTCTATATATATATATATATATATATATATATATATATATATATATATATATATATATATATATATATATATATATAATAATAATAATAATAATAATAATAATAATAATGACTAACTTATTCCACCTAAAAGGAATACTATTAAGATGTGTTGGTCAATATAATTGCTAGTCGAAACAAGTGTATTTTTATATTCAGGGCTATCATTGATAAACAGAAAATGAAAATGACTAAATTTTTGTATCGCTTCAATGCGGGGCAAAGTATATTGATGATGAGGGTTGAATTGAGAAATAATGTTGATAATCAAATCATTGGCAATCAAAGCCTTGAATTTTTATTTTGAATGATAATTAATATTTATTTGTTTTCAAAATCAAGAGGCTCGTTTATGTGCTTTTTTGTCTTAATAAAACATTCATCTTCGTATAATTAATTTGTGCTAATATGATAATTATTATTCAGCCACTCCATCATACATAATTGAGTGGAGAAAATTGTATAAAACTTAGAAATATTATCAAAATGACACACTTGAATCAATAACATTGGAACTGTAGAACCTCGATAATTTAATACTCGATAAATTAATAACATTGGTACAGTAGAACCTCTATAATTTAATACTCGATAAATTTATAACCTCGATAAAATTAATAATTTGTCTGGTTCCAACTTGAGACCAGTAAAAAATTGGACACAATCCATAAAATAAAGAAATAATAATTTTTTTTAAAATCCCAATGTAAATATATTGGTCCCAGCGAAAATATAAATTAATAATTACTAAAATATTCCAAAATTCTAGAATTGTCTGGTAAAAAATGAATCTAAAGTCACTTTTTTTTTGTGAACTTCAAATCTATATTGAGTTCATCTTTAGATATGTCAATTGCACTTAAAAGTTGAAGCACTGTATTCTCGTATTGTAACAAAAAGTTATGCATAGTTGTTGCTGCTTGCAATGCTTCTTTCCGAGTGACTGGTTCCAAAGGTACTGAATCATCATCAACTTCATCATCACCGAGTATTGAACGGTATATGCGATAATTTCTTCAATGCTTTGAACCTCGTACCATTCATTATTTTCACCTGGATAATCCAACAACTCATTTCACATCCATTTTGTGTCGATAATGCATTCCCGTAATCAAGTTCTCAAGCTCACGAATGTCTTCTCTAGAATTTACATCGTATAAATCATTTGAGCCGGCTGGATTAGCCGAACAAATTTTACAGTATCGAAAGCAATTTGCTAGGGACTCTTGTTTCATATTTCTCCAAGCCGAGACGACCATGTTCATGACATCTAAAATATTAATCTTTTATGGGGAAGATATGTCCAACTGATAACCTTCCAAAATCCTACGATAAAACCTTTTTCGGTAGTACATTTTAAAGGCTCTAATTATCCCAACATCATCTGGTTGAATTTTTGAAGTCATGTTCGGCGGTAGAAAAAACATCTTGATGTTTTGCAACCCTTTAATATTTTTTGAATGGGCTGGACAATTATCCACTACCATGAGAATTTTTCAACCGTGTAATTGATAATCTAGCAAACAAACATATTCTTCGAAAACGAACCCAGTCATCCATGCTCGTTTGTTGGCACGGTATTCACAATCTTGGCTATTCATGTTGACATTGTTAAAACAACGTGGCTTTGCATACTTATCCGTAGAGGAATTTTTTCCGAGCCATCCGCATTGCAGTAGATAACAATTGTAAGTCTTTCCTTGTCCTGTTTCCTACCTTCAAGTTGTTTTGTTGCAAGTGAATGGTCAGCTTGTAACCTGTAAAACAAACCAGTTTCATCCATATTAAAAACATCTTTCACTAGAAATTTATTATTTTTTTCCCTTATAGACTCCAATTTATTCTCCATGTCATGTTTGTCGACTGAGCCACTTTCTCTGAATCGGTGATACGATTTGATATCGTGCCGTAACTTGAATTTCTCAAGCCAACCCTGTGAAAGATTACGCTCAGAAGAATCATGTGGATACAAAAGCTTCAACGTCACAACCGCCTTCTTTATGATTAACTCTCCTGTTATATTCACATGCTCTTGATGTTGGACAAACCATTCATAAACAACTTTCTCCATGCCCGAATACTTGGCTGGTTTGTGACGCTTGGAAGATCCATCTTTGTGAAAGTTAGCCGACTCCGATGATCTGTTAAAAGTGTTTGATATTGTTCCTTGATTAACTTTCAAATCGAAAGTTTTGTCAACCCACTTCACTAAATCTTTTTGAGTGCATCCTTGGTGATCTCTTGATACTCGCATAACAGTTTTCGTTTTTGATTGGTCATCATTGATTTTTTAACACATTTTAGTTTAGAAGCCATAGTTGATGTGATTTTAAAATTTATCATTAGACATTTTATAGTGATCAATCTAGATCTATGTACATTGAACTTGACAAGTTCATTAAAGTGTGAATGTATATAAGAATTTTGAAGGTCTTTGTTTCTGTTTTATTGAAATAGGTAAAGTGAGCGGACATGGAAATTTTGAAGGTCGATGCATTAATTTGAGAGTTGCTCATGAATAGAAGTCAACTCTTTAAATTAATAATTTATTAATTTATCGATATAATAATATCTTCCTAAACTAATAAAATATCTCAGCGAAAAATTATTAATTTATAGTGGTTTTACTGTATTAGTAAAAGGCATATTGTATATAAGAATCCCTAAAAATAGCCCCATATAATTTGCATTAAGTATCAAAGTGTCCTTTACACAAAGCAACACAAAAATCATATTGAAAATAAGTTCAAATATTAATATAAATAATATATAATTTAAAGTTGATATACTAAAAAATAATACAATTTACATTATAGAGCAAAAATATTATAAACTGATTATATAAAACATATATAAATTATTTGTGGCAACTAGTTAAAAAGAAAGAAAATATTTGTGGCAACTATGTTTCACATTTATGCAACATATATAAATTATATAACCACGATACACACAGTTAAAAAGGTAACCATAATATGCAATGCCCTAAACTGAAACATGTTAAAGAAAATTATGCGAATGGTCTTTGTGGTTTGGGGTTACTTGCACGCTTCGTCCCTAGAACTTTTTTTAACTCGGACAATCCATGAAACTCTATTTTTGTTACCCGACCAGTCCCTCACTTAAGATTTCCGTGTGTTAGGTGTTAGTAATCCCCACGTGAGTAGCACGATGGGGGCATTTTTGTCCTTTCACATGTATAACAAATTAGCAGAAACACATACACACATACACTAATCAGAGGAAACCTTTTCATTCATCAAACCCAAAACCCAAATCGACTGATAATTGTAACTTCCCAAAAATAAGACCCAAAAATTTCATTTTTAAATTAGTAAAAACTAGTATTCCATAAACATCATCATAAAAATTCAAATGAAACAAATGTATCAATCATCATATCAGATCAAAGTAAGTCAAGAAAATGCAGAACAAGGTGGTGTGTGATCTGCAATCGTCCCGAGCTCTTCCATTTGAAAACTGAAGTACTTGAAACATAAACTGAAAACTATAAGCACAAAGCTTAATGAGTTCCCCAAATAGTACATACTATACATATGTTTTCCATGGGCTACCCCCATGGTCTTTTACATGAATGCCATGGGCTACTCCCATGGTCTGACATCCAAGTGCCATGGGCTACCCCCATGGTATTTCCTTGAAATGTCATGGGCTACCCCCATGGTCTGACATCCAAGTGCCATGGGCTACCCCCATGGTCTTTCCTTGAAATGTCATGGGCTACCCCTATGGTCTGACATCCAAGTGCCATGAGCTACCCCCATGGTCTTTCATACAAATGCCACGGGCTACCCCTAGGGTCTTCCAAGCAAGTATCACAAAGACAACTAGCATTACAGAAAACAAGTAATGGGTCAGCATTGGTGCCTTCGACCCAATGATATAGTGGGAAGACTAACCTCAGACAGCTGAAACCCACATATACTCTCTGTCTGTAGATCCACTAACAATCTCGCGTTATCAATTACCCAAAATAACATCAAATTAATAATTGGGTCACGACGCACACTAAGAGTCCAAACTAGGGTTAATGTCCTTTTTACCCTTCCCTATGCTTTGCCCAAGGCCCGAGCCCAAACCAATAATCCAAAGGCCCAACTTCCATATAAACACCCAAGACCCAAGTATGGCCCAATTTTCCAAATTGGGCCCCCAAAAACCCTTTATGGCCCTAAAATCCAAAGGAGCCCAAAAGGCACAGCCTAGAAGCTCAAAAAGAAGTATAATGGCCCAAAAAAGCCCAAACTAGAAAAACCCAACAATGACCCAAACCTCAAAAGCCCAGAACGACTCTCTGCGGAATACGCCCAACGTAGTAGAGACGTATGCCTCGTGTACTCGAGCATAAAGCACAACATACAACAGCCTGATGCATAATCCTCGCATTACGCTGGGCGTACCTCCTCGGACGCCCAACATATTAGTCAGGAGTCCAAAACCCATATTTTGCTCTTAATGGGTTAAGTGAAGATGTCCAAAACATAGATCTGGTCCCTATCAAAGGTCTTAACCAATAAATTTTACAACTTTACTCATAAGCACGACTTACTGTGACTCTACACTTAAAGAAAGAACTAAATAAGAGCTTAATACATGCATGGACCAAAGTCTTTCATAAAGTTTCCATTTTTATGAACAAATGACCTTATTAAAGCTTAGATCTAACATCCACTACTGCTGGAGTAGATCAAAAGTTCACCTTTTTCATCAAGGGACTTAACAATGCCAAAGAACTCCATAAAATAGATCCAACCACAAAGATCATCAAGGTCAAACCTTTTTACCTTTAGAAGCTTGAAAATGGAAAGATACTCCTTGATCTAGAAGCTCAAGCCACACCTCTAAATGATTCTATTCTTCTTCATCTTCTCAAGACACCCATCAAGCACATACCAATATCAAATCACCAAATTGCACTTAGGGTTCGGTTCTAGGGTTAAAAATGGGTGGAGAAATGTAAATATAACTTAAGAACAAAAAGAATGATGGATAAAGATATTTGACTTGAAAGATTTTTGTATTTGATGTGAAGAGAATATTGCTACTTCATGGTTAAAATAAAAATCATCTCCTTAAATAGGGAAGGAGAGCAGTAAGACAAAATACAAGACTTACATAGAGAATGTAAATCTGATAAGTCAGAAAAGCTGACACACACTATTTACTCAATTTTGTCCTCGGAACTGTTCAATCAATAAAAATGACAAGGAGCATTTAATGCTTTTACAGACTCTATTACATAAAAAACTAGGAATGTCTCAGATAAGTCTTCATCTTCGAAGAAGACTGATTTAGGAGTTCTTTACATCTCGGAATGGAATTGACTTCGATTCTGGTTTGGCTTCGGATTGCTAGAGGTTCCCTTTTATGTATCAACAATCTCCCCTAAGTGAACTTAGCAATCAATAAAATCATTTGGCTTCATCAAACACAAAGATATAGGCATTGTGTATCTAGTTTCAGACTTCCAAATACCATTTTAGGTGTTTGATGTACTTCTTCTTCACATGCTTAGGAGAATCACTTTTTGCAGCTTTGGAGATGAATTTTTGAAGGCTCTTCGTTAGAACTAGATATTTTTCAAGAACTCTAAAGAATTCTTTTCGGTTGGTCTTCTTTTTTAGAGAGACATAGTTGAGTTCCGGTTTTTCAATGGGGCCTTCTGCCAAGATCTGAGCTTCAGGTATTTCGTAAGTGATTTTCGCCAAAACGTTATCGGTTCCGAATAAGTGAGAAAATTCAATGTCGGACCTGAAAATTTTAAAATGTAGTCCTTCAAGCAACTGATTGCAGCACTGTAAGCTAAGATGCTTGAGTGAGTTGTTTGGCGATGGTGATAATATCATTGGGGTTGGAGGTGACTTTGGGAGAAGTATTGCGATAAAAACCCTTCTATGACCCTTTGGGGTCGATTTTGAAGTTAGGAAGTAGATTGGAGCAAGGATTCGTATCTACACATTCAATTTGCTTAGTTTAATGATGTTTTTCTTAGTTTACCTTTTGTTTATGTATTCATCAGTTGTGATTATGGGATAAAACCCTTTCTTTTGTTTAGATTAGATGAACTCCTGAATACTATGTGTTGATTTCTTGTTTTATGGGTTGATGAATTTTGTTTTTGCTTTAAATATTGTTTGATAAATCTAGACCTAGTTTGTTAAAGTTTCTATCTTTGTTACCTTGTCTCAAGTTTTGTGTACTTAAACTGTAGTTAGTTGCATGAACTTGGTTTACCTAGTTGTTTATGACCATTAAACTGCTAGAGCTAGAGATTGACCATATCCTAGTATAGGTGATAAGTTAGTTGCTTAACTGTGTTAGAGAGCAGTATCTGATCATAATATTTGCTCGCTTACTAGACTTGACCAAAGAATAGTAGTCTGTAGATTATATCATTCCGAGTCCAAATTACCATTAAAATCAATTTGATGTCCTTAACTTGCATGATCATTGGGGTTAAAGTTTTTAAATTGACTTATGCTATTTAGTCTGACCATGATGACTAGTAACTATTATTTGGTAACTTAGAAAATTAATCCATTGTCTTGAAATCAACCATAGGAAATAGGCGGGATTCAAAGCTAAACGAAAGTATCCTTTAGTCTTGATTTAAAATCGTCTTGCTAGTTGTTTACTTTAGTATTTAGTTTGTTATTTTAATTTAAGTTTTTCTGAATTTATAAAATCAGATAACAACCCCCATTTTAGTTTGTTTTTCTTAGTTTAGCTTTTAGGAGTTATTTTATTATTTAAATACCATTCCCTGTGATCGACACCTGACATACCTAAACTATCCTATAATTCTACTAGGTACACTACTTAGGTACATTCTAGCTAGTTAAGTTCGTTAGGTTATAAAATTAAAACTAGATAGGTATAACTTTTGCACACATCAAGTTTGGTGTTGTTGCCGGGGAACGACTATTTCAGTTGTTAATTTAATTGCTTTAGGTTAATCGATCCATTTTATGGGGTAAAAACCGCAAAAAGTTATTTTCCTGCATATATTTTTTTTGTCTGATTTGTAACCATGTAGTGGTTATCTTTACCAGGTCGTGGTCACGTTGCAGTTATTTTTTAGTTCGTTTTTAGTTTTTATTCGTTTTACGCGTGTGTTTTCTAGTTTTTTCTTGCAGAAAATATGGGGGACATCACGACCATGTCAATGGAAGAGTACAATCGACATATGAGGAACGAAAACATATGGGGTCTTGATCCACCAAAAATCCCAACCACGACAAAGTTTGAACTACTAGGACATATTCTTGGCATGCTAAAAGATCTAACTTTTTATGGGAAGGAGCACGAGGACGCCTACGAGCACATAGAAGAGGTGGTGGAGATTTCAAATTATTTTAATGCTCCAAACGTGAGTAAAGATGCGGTGATGCTTCGACTGTAACACTCCAAATCAGGTAAATACCCTTTGTACCCTTGATATGAAAAAGTATAGCATAATGGTCCCTTCAGTACGATGGGCGTACTTCAGGAGTACGCTTGGCGTACTAAGGATGGATGATCGCAGAGGGCCAACACGTACACTGGGGGTACCAAAGGGTACGCGGGGCGTACGTGACGAATATTCAAAACCCTAATTCTCGGACTTGACACCTATTTATTCATCCTTAAGACTCTTGGACTGAACCCTAATCAGCCTCCATAGCCTGATTTCGCCCTTTTACCCCAGATTTCCTTGTACGAGTATTCTTGAGCTTAAAAAGTGTATTTGTGGCCATTTTAGAGATTATTCAAGAAGAAGAAGTTAGTGAGCAAGCTTGGTGTGGCATTAAGCTTCAAGATCCTGCATCTAGTTCATCTTGAGGAGCTTCTGGAGGTATAAAGTCTTAATCTTGCCATCTTATTCATTAGATTGACTTAGGGTTTGCTATATTGTCCCTTTTTATGTTCATGAATCATCTATTGGGAGTTAGAGCAACTCCAGAGCTTAGGAAGAGTAGATCTGAGGTCCCTTAGTTCATTCATACCATAAAAATGCAGTCTTGATGGGTGTTTTGACCTCATACATGAGTTAAGACCCTTGGAAAGGTCTTAATTGGTTGTAAAGGGTTGTGGGGAGCATATGGAGCATGCAAAGGAAAAAAGTTGCCAACGTTATGCCTTAAGACATCTTAATGGACTCAGATCTAAAGTTGGACGTTAATTTCTCAAAGATTAACAGCTTAACGGTCATTTGTGCATGCCTGACTTCTACGCCGCACGTAGTAGCATGTACGCAATGCGTACGGCTTGAAGAGCTAGTACGTTGAGCGTACTAGAGTGGTATGCAAGGCGTACGCACTCAGATTGGTTTGGTCTTGTTTTGGGATTGAAAGCCTATTGGGCCTTATTCAACGTTGGGTTTGGTTCCCTTTTAGAGTTTTGGGCGGATATTGTGTTTTGGGGCCATAGTTATTTTAGTTGGGTCTTATTGGGCTATGTGGCCCATTAATAGATTTGGACATGGATTTTGAGCCCATTAGCAAAGGGAAGACCCTTGGGCCATTAAGAAAGGACTTGGGCGTAGGTAATTGGGTCCTTCAATCAGATTGTGTTTAATCCTAATTTTGGGTTAATTGTATTATTGTTCAGCACTCGTGGTTTCAGACTGTTAGGCAAGCAGTGTTTGAGTTCAGCAGACAGAGGTGAGTCTCCTCACCATACCAATGGGTCGAAGGCACCAAGGCCGGCCCATTATTTATTATGTGGTATGCTAGTTGATTATGTGGTATGTGTTATGCTAGTTTTCTTTGTGATACTTGCATGGAAGACCCCGGGGGGAGCCCGTGGCACTTGAATGTCAGACCGTGTGGGGGAGCCTATGACACATAGGTGTAAGACCCTGGGGGGAGCCCACAGCATCTTGGAGTAAGACTGTAGTGGTAGTCCACAACATCCTTATATGTTTAAATACATGTCTTATGTAGTATATATGTGATTATATTGTTATGTGATTATGTGGTTTATGTGGGGTATGTTACGGGGAACTCACTAAGCATTATTTTACAGTTTGTTGGTTGTTTCAGGTACTTCAGGATCTAAGGGCAAGGCCCGTCATGATGGTGCGGCGTGCACTCTCCGACATTTTAGTTCGGACACTCTGATGTTTTGAATAATTTATCTGATGTCATGGATTTTTGATAACAAATGTGATTGAAATGCTACATTTTATGAAAATGATTTTGTACTAAAAATGAAGAATTTTATTGGAAATTTGGGCTGTTACAAGTTGGTATCAGAGCCTTGGTTTGAGGGATTCAGGCATACTCCCGAGTGTGTTAGAACTCAAACTTCTTAAAACTAATTTCTTGTAAGAAAAAGGGAGAGTGCAATGCGTGTAATCGGCCAAGCCCAAGTAAGTATTTTCCCCAATATGTTAGCCATGCTATATTGATTTTTGGAATGTGATAATTGGATGGATTTTCACTACGTGTATGCTTTAAAAATTGTATACAGTTAGGATCTTATAGCCTTAGAACAATTGATTTGGCCTTGTTTCCTGTTCTTTGTTTGGTTGTGGTCCTAGGGTAGAGTCTGCTATTCGACAATCTATTTAATCATGTTCTGCGTATAATTTGCATGCATAAGGAAACCTGTTAGGATTGATTTGAGTTCGGGTTTGATGGGGTTGTGTAAATCTTAGGATAGTCTAGGATTTGAGTTATGCAGTAGCCTGTGAGATATGTTTTGTTCTGGGACGAATTAGAGTTATCAGGCAGAGCCTTGGGGAAGGTACAGGTAGGTGTGGAAGGTAGTATTAGGCCCGTACTACCGGAAGCACATGACCTGTACCCGAACCAATGTTAGATTTGGAAGCTCTAAGGAGACTGGTGTTGAAGGATCCCCTATTTGAATATCTTGATCATTCTGTCTTATGGTATTTCAGTGCAGTATGGTGGTGACACGTCATGGAGCAAGGGATCAGGATCAGGATCTGGGTTGGGCTACGCTACTGAGCCTATTGACGAGAGGCTGCACGAGCTTATTGTAGCCGAGGTTACGAGGGGCATTCTTACCACTACCCCAGTGATTTTCGGGACCGTCAATAAGAGGATGCTGGAGATCATGAAGGAGCGGCTCAGCTCTTTCCGAGCCGAGATTGCTGCAGGCCAGGTCGGGGCCCGAACTCCATCGTTCCGGGAGTTCAAGGCATGCGGGGCGCCTGAGTTCTTTGGGGTTAAGGACCCCATTGTTAGTCAACGCTGGGTGGCAGACATGGAGAATAGCCAACACACGACCTTTTTCCCCGAGGCGGAAAAAGTGGGGTTTGCTTCGTTTATGTTGATGGACCAAGCCAGGGACTGGTGGGAGGAGGTGACCCACCAGGTGGGATCAGTTGGAGTGGCTGAGATGTCATGGGAGGAGTTTGTCAGGCGTTTTGATTTGGACTTTGCACCATACATCGAGGTGAAACGGATTATGAGGGAGTTCCAGGAGCTACAACAGACCACCGAGACTGTGGCGGAGATCACCGCCAAGTTTCGGGAGCGAGCATTGTTGATTCCACAGTACGCTACGAATAAGGATATGAGGAGGACGATGTATCATTCCATGTTGAGGGATGATATCCATGAGTTCGTGAGCTTTTTAGAGTGTAAAACCCTGAATGAGATAGCGGAGAGGGCCCGGGAACGAGAGATTGAGTTAGAGCTCCGCACAAAACGGAAGCCGGAGCAGGTTCAGGCGGATGTAGGCCAGGCTAAAACGCCTAAGACCTCTGATTCTTCTAGTAAGGGCCAGCAGGGTCGTGGCCGGTGCGCCAAGTGTGGTAGGCTGCATGTCACACCCCCAAAACCTATGAACGGCGGAAACGTTCTGGGGTGGAGGACGTCATGTACAGTATCACAACAATGCAAGTAGTAAACAAGCAACAACATCATCCATTTCATTAATAATATAATTTCATACAAGTGTGTTCTGTCAAGTTTTAAAGACAGCAAAACAATATACATCAAAAATGTAAGATGAGCCTTGAACGAGCTCCATCTTCTCAAAACCTGGCTCCGGTACCTGCCTACTGGTGACCTGAGAATACAAGTTATTTTGAAAGAGTTTATCAGCTTTAAAGCTGGTGAGATCATAAGTATATTAGTGTCTGTGTTTGTATGAAAGCATTTGTAAGATGTTTAGTAAAATGTACTGTATATGTTTGTAAAAAGTTTGTATTTGTTTGAACTCTCCTAGAAAACCCTATGTTTCCTACTAAAAGTAGCCTTCTACCAAGGCATCTAGTGTCTGTGTGTGTATCTCTTGTAAAAGTGTGTATTTTCCCAAATCCGACTATCATTAACCAAAAATATAGTTTTTACATCATTGTTTATTGTGTGAATAACACAAAGTAAAATGTAAGGGAAAATGTTATAGTACCGTAGTGCTGTATTAAGTAACTACTGCTGTACTAACTACCTTAAGCCAAATGTAAAATTTTAAGGTAACATGTGATCGGCTTGTATCTTGCTACCGACTCAATAGTAAAACGACAATGTAAGATGCCGTAAAAATGACGTTTGGCACCCGTAGACTTGCAAGTCCCACTGTAGCGAGCAGCAAGGTGTAGGATAGTCAATCCAGTATAGATCTATACACAAACTCATACGCTCCCCAATTAAGGAGATTCTGATACAAAAACAGTCATGGCAGGTAGTGCCATGCCCTGTTTAATGGCTCACATAAATGTATTATTGTAAATGTTATGTGATTTGTGTGCTAGCTGTATTGTGTGTTCTTTCTCTGTCTAGCCTGTATGTTTGTTTCTCGTCATAGTGTCTATTGTTTGTTTCTCATCACTCTGTTTTATGTTTGTTTCTCATCACTCTGTTTTATGTTTGTTTCTCATCACTCTGTTTTATGTTTGTTTCTCATCATAGTATGTACTGACTCATGTATGAACTGACTCATTGTATGTTTCATTGTTCTAGTAATAGTATCTTCCTAAACTACCCCTATGATAGCTTACTAGCAATGTATGAACATGTTTGTATACCCTTGCTACCCAAGGGCATGTAACTGAATGAAGGAAATAACCTTTCATATCCATATACATATACATAATATATAACTAGGATTCAAACGACCTTCGGACAACTAACCTTGATACCCTAAGTCCACAACCAAACAAGGAACAGGAAGTAAGGTAGGCTAGCAGTCCTAAGTCTTTTCAATCCTACTTATATAACTATATCTATATAGATACACATAATATAAGTTAAAAAGAGTTTAAGTAAAAGTATTTGATAAGTAAAAGCGTTTGTAAGTAGTTTGAGGTAAAACAGTTTGATCAACAGTTTGAAAAGTAAGAAAACCATTTGTTTGGTAGTTATTAATCATAGGTGATTGATATAATAACTATAGTTGTTCAACTTGTATTCCCCCCATAAAAGCATTTAAAAACATTTAAAAGGTTAATTAAGGGGGTATGAACTCACCTGTAGTGAGTGGTTTGGATGTACTGAAGAGATAGGATTGCTAGGTGTCAAGTGAAGACTTGTACACACATAATGATCCTATTTAACATATAAATACACATATATGTATTCAATTAGTCTTTAAACAACTAATTTATAAAGTTAAGACATCCTAAGACAAGTTAAACACTTTATATAAGTGTTATAAGTCCCAAGGATTGCATCTAAGTGTTGTAGGACCAAGCTATGGGGTTTTGGGTTCAAGGGAATCCCTTTCATGAGTTTACGGTTTCTTGACCATAACCACATGAGTTTACGGTCGTAAACACATGAGTTTACGGCCGTAAACTCACACCCCTTTGACCATTTGTTGTTTTGAAGGTTTCTAAGTCCTTAGAAGTGTTTCCACTTGAAGTATAAGTCTATGGAAGAAGTTAGGGCACCATTTCACTCCTATTTGGAGTTTACGGCCCTAGGACCATTTCCCTTTGGGTTTACTGCTGTAAACCGCTATGGATGATGGTATTTTGATGTTTTCAAGTCCTAAACACATTAAGGTATAAGTCTAGACTAGTTTCCAAGGCTAAGGAAGTGACTAGGGTCACTTTGGCCCCTTAAGAAGGGTTAACGGTCCAAGGTGTTCTTGGACCGTAAACACCTTTGATCTTGGTGTTTCCTTGTGTTTTCTTGATGTAAAGATGTGTAGCAAGCTTAAACATACTCTAGGATAGAAGTACTTACAATATAGAAGCTTGAAATGAGCCAAAAGTCCAAGAACACTAGTGTGTGTTCTTGGTGTTCTTGGTGAAACTTGAAGATTTGATCTTTTGGAAAGATCTAACGGATAGAAGTGTGTTAAATCACTAGATTAAGTGATATACTAACTTAAAAGGGCTAGAAACACTTACTAGATTGAAGATCTTGAATAAAACTTGGATGATACTTGAGAGGATTTGATATTTGTTGAGAATTTGTAAAAATGATATAAAATGACTAAGTGTCATATATATACTCTCAAATTTAGGGTTTTTGGCTGTACATATTTTATTCAGGCAGTAAACTCCAATTTCTTGGAGTTTAGGAATAACAGTGATGCACTATAACCCTAGGGCATCCTCTCCCCTGATATCTCCTAAAGTGTAAATCCTAAAATACTCAAACTTATTCCAAAAAGTCTGAAAATTTAACAGTAACTGTTTTGACTTCTATTGACTTGACATGTTGTACAGAATAGAAATTTCGGGTTGTCACATCATCCCCTCCTTAGAAGGAATTTCGTCCTGAAATTAGAATTTAAGCAAATAAGTAGTTACAGATAACTAAGTAAAAAGACGAGGATATTTCAGTTTCATCTGATCCTCTCGCTCCCAAGTGAATTCAGGTCCTCGCTTGGCGTTCCAGCGAACCTTCACTATCGGGATGCGGCTTTGTTTCGTTTGCTTGACCTCCCGGTCCATGATCTCTACTGGTTCTTCCACGAAGTTGAGGCTCTCGTTGATCTCGATCTCGTCGAGTGGGATTACAAGAGTCTCGTCGGACAGACACTTTTTCAAGTTCGAGACGTGGAAGGTAGAATGTACGTTACTGAGTTCGCTCGGTAAGTTAAGTTTGTAAGCTACAGGGCCGATTCTGGCAAGAATCTCGAAAGGCCCAATGTACCTTGGATTTAGCTTTCCACGCTTTCCGAAACGTATTAAGCCCTTCCAGGGTGAGACCTTTAATAGAACACAGTCGCCCACCTGGAATTCCAACGGTTTCCTTCGTTTATCAGCGTAGCTTTTCTGTCGGTCTCTGGAGGCTTTCAATCGTTCACGAATCTGAACGATCTTCTCCGTTGTTTCCCGAATGATTTCCGGACCTGTGAGAGTGCTTTTAGGAACTCGTCCCTTAGCTAACTGGGCATCACCCACCTCAGCCCAGCACAGAGGAGATCTGCACTTGCGGCCGTAGAGGGCCTCGAATGGAGCAGCCTTTATGCTTGTGTGATAACTGTTGTTGTAGGAAAATTCGACAAGGGGTAAATGAGTATCCCATGATTTCCCAAAGTCAATCACACAGGCTCGTAACATGTCCTCCAAGGTTTGGATAGTCCTCTCACTTTGCCCGTCTGTCTGTGGATGGTAGGCTGTACTCATATCCAGCCTAGTTCCTAGGGAATTTTGTAGCGACTGCCAGAACCTAGAAGTGAACCTACTATCTCTGTCCGAGATAATGGATATAGGAACACCGTACAGTCGTACAATCTCTCTAATGTAAGTTCTTGTAAGCTTCTCCATCTTGTCTGTCTCTTTGATAGGCAGGAAGTGCGCGGACTTGGTCAATCTGTCGACGATGACCCATATGGTATCAAGTCCACCCGTTGTCTTGGGTAACTTGGTTATGAAATCCATAGTGATCCGCTCCCACTTCCATTATGGGATCTCAGGCTGTTGAAGAAGACCTGAGGGTTTCTGGTACTCGACCTTGACCTTTGCGCAAGTAAGGCATTTACTTATGAAGGTAGCAATCTCTGCTTTCATGTTAGGCCACCAGTATAACTTTTTAAGATCCAGATACATCTTATCTGAACCTGGGTGGACGGAATAACGAGTGTTGTGCGCCTCGTTCATGACCAAGTCTCTGAAACCACCAAGTTTCAGGGTCCAGATCCGATCCATGAGATAATAGGATCCGCCACCTTTGACTTCCAAGTTCTTATCCATCCCACGAAGGGATTCACTGTTCACATTTTCAGGTTTCAAAGCGTCGAGCTGAGCTGCCTGTATTTGTGTGGATAAGTGTGAATGGATAGTCATAGTCAATGATTTGACTCTACGACCATAATATTCTTTCCGACTTAGGGCGTCAGCTACTACATTGGCCTTGCCGGGATGATAACGAATTTCGCATTCGTAGTCACTGAGTAGTTCGAACCACCGTCGTTGTCTCATGTTGAGCTCCTTCTGGTCGAATATATGCTGCAGGCTCTTGTGGTCTGTAAAGATTGTGCTCTTCGTACCGTACAGGTAGTGTCTCCAGATCTTCAAAGCAAAAACAACTGCTCCTAGTTCAAGATCGTGGGTCGTGTAGTTGACCTCATGTGTCTTCAACAGTCTCGAGGCATAGGCGATGACCTTACCTCGCTGCATCAGAACACATCCGAGACCTTGGTTTGATGCATCACAATAGACAACGAAGTCTTCTATCCCTTCGGGGAGGGATAGTATTGGTGCGGTGCACAAGGCTCGTTTGAGCGTTTGGAATGCTCTCTCCTGCTTTTCTTCCCAGTCAAAGGGTACGCCCTTCTGGGTAAGCGTTGTAAGAGGCTTTGAAATGCGGGAGAAGTTCTGAATGAACCTGCGATAGTAGCCAGCGAGGCCTAGAAATTGACGAATTTCTGTAGGCGTCTTCGGTGCTGACCAGCTCTCAATGGCTTTGATTTTGGATGGGTCCACGTGGATTCCCTCTTCGCTAACCACGTGCCCTAAGAATTCGACTCGTCGGATCCAAAATTCACATTTCGAGAACTTCGCATAAAGCTTCTCTGCGCGCAGGGTTTCTAAGACTAATCGCAGATGTTGGGTATGCTCCTCCTTACTTCGAGAGTAGATAAGTATGTCATCGATGAAGACGATGACGAACTGATCCAAGTAAGGACGACACACCCTATTCATCAAATCCATGAATACTGCAGGCGCGTTTGTTAATCCGAATGGCATCACTACGAATTCGTAGTGCCCATAACGAGTTCGGAAGGCTGTCTTTGGAACATCCTCTCCTAGTACTCGTAGCTGGTGATATCCGGATCTTAAGTCGATTTTGGAAACGAAATTCGCCCCTCGAAGTTGATCGAATAAGTCGTCTATCCGAGGCAAAGGATAACGATTTTTGACGGTCAATTTGTTGAGCTCCCTATCGTCGATGCACATACGAAATGATCCGTCTTTCTTCTTGACGAACAAGACTGGAGCTCCCCAGGGTGAGAAGCTCGGTCTTATAAAGCCTTTGCTGAGCAGCTCGTTAAGTTGACAGGATAGTTCTTGCATCTCTGCAGGTGCTAGACGATAAGGCGATTTGGCTACGGGAGTAGCCCCTGGAACTAAGTCGATTCTGAACTCGACTTGTCGTTGCGGAGGTAATCCTGGTAGCTCTTCTGGAAAGATGTCGGGAAAGTCGCGTACTACTGGAATGTTCTGAATAGGTTTCGTTTCTTGGTTCACATCGACCACATGAGCAAGGAATGCGCGACATTCCTTTCGCAAGAATTTCTGAGCTTGAATGCTCGAGATGATACGAAGGTTCGTGCCGGGTTTGTCGCCATATACTACTAGGGTTTCGCCAGACGAAAGATTAAGGCGGACAGCCTGTTCGTAACACATGATGTCGGCACGATGAAGACGCAACAAATCCATGCCAATGATGACGTCGAAACTTTTAATTGAGACCGTCATGAGATCGATCGAGAATGAATGGCTATCTAGGGTTAAGGTACACCCTATGCATATGCAGCTAGTGCTCTCTGTCGTCCCATTAGCCATTTCTACTGTGAATGGTTCTTTGAGTGCTCGTGATTTTTGCTTAAGTAAATGAGCAAATTTTTGGTTCACGAAGCTCCTCTCCGCTCCACTATCCAATAGTATACAAGCATAAGAGTTGTCGAGGAGAAACGTACCAGTGACCACTGTGGGGTCGGCAACCGCCTCCTCATGGCCTATAGCCAGAACTCTTCCTACTCCACCGACAGTCCCTGCCTTGGGGCAGTTCCTTTTGTAGTGGCCCACATCGCCACAATTGTAGCAAGCTTGGCCCACTCCAGCGCCGGGGACTTGGGTGATTGGCCTCACCGGAGATTTGCAGAAACGGGCTGTGTGCCCCTTCCTGTTGCAGTTTACACACTGCATTTCCCGGCAGGCTCCCACATGGTGGTAGTTACACTTGTTGCATAGCGGCAAACTTCCAGAATACTGCTTTAATGGAGCAGCAGCAGTGGCAGGTGTTGTCGCACTATGAACTGCCACGATCTGCTGTTTCTTGGCAGCCTTCTTCTTTTTCTTGTCATCCCAGAATTTCCTCTTGGACTCTGCAGTTCTGGCGGTTTCTGAGATGGCCAGGGTGGTTGTTGCAGCAGGGGTACGGACCCTGTGGTCAATTAGCTGCTGTGCCAATCGCTTGGCACTATCAAATGTAGTGGGGCGTGATGACAATACATTTCCCTGGTATGGTGACATTAGCCCCCATATATATCTCTCGATCTTCTTTCCCTCTGTATGAATCATGTTGGGATAGAGGGCCACCGGTTCACAGAACCTGGCGGTATATGCGACGATGTCGGAGCCCTTCATGGTTAGGCGCCAAAGTTCTTCCTCCAGCTTTTGGATCTCGCCTCTCGGGCAGTACTCCTCAATCATGAGGTCTTTCATGGTGCCCCAGCCCATATCATTTGCCACCACTAGAGATAGTGACTTAACATGGCTATTCCACCATGTTGGGGCTTTTGATTCGAAGGTGCAAGCGGCAAACTTGACCTTGCTTCTCTCCGGGCACGAGCAGATTTCAAAGACCAATTTTGTCTTCTCGAACCATTGTGAGAGTACAATGACTCCGCCAGTTCCCCTAAAGGACAATGGCTTGCAGTTTGTGAAGTCTTTGTAGGAGCACTCTCTCGAGCGCACAGGGGTTTCAACCTGAATAGTCGGAACAGGAGTCCCTCCTCCAGTGGAACTTGAGGAATGATATTCAGCCATGGATGTAGCCACAGCCGCAGCTATAGCAGCATTTAGAGCTGCTGTATCAAATTGAGGAGTAGGTGGAGTTGGTGCGGGAGGATTGAGTCTTGTTGATTTACGTGGAGGCATCTTTGAACTGAAAGTTTAGAAAGATGAAAACATTGATAAGAATTTGATAGAAATATGATGAGAATGACTCATGGACTAACTCTTCATAGCCCAACAGCGTAATTGAATGAATACTTGAATGAAGATGAAAGCCTTTGGATAATAATTTCCATTAGATTAGATATCTGTCAAAGACACTGGGATTACAGATGTAACAAGTTCGGGAAAAATGACCTATAAGTAGGTCTTACATCAACCAAGATTGGAAAATTTTGACAGAACTACGACCTAATAATTGACCTAACAGGTCTAAGGTTGAACAAGATAGGAAATTAGCCTAAAGTTTTTACATAAACTAGGTTATATCCAAAAGAGAAGTCGATAAGACTCTAACGGCGACGAGAACTGCTAGAGTGAGTTCTTGAATCCGATAGGAGACGCTCTATGTCCCTCACACGCCTATCAGACCTTGCTTGCTGAGTTCGAAGTTCCCTGACTTCGGCTCGGGTTTCAGCAAGTTCCCTCTGAAGCATTGCATTACTAACCTGAGCCCTTTCATGAGCGGACTCCAGCTGGCGAATGCGGACAGTGTTAACACCAGAATTGGCATCCACTTCTACTACCCGGTCGATAGCTGCTCGACCCTGCTCGGTGTTCCGAGCAATCCTACGAACCATGATAGGTAGGACCCTATCAGCTGTACCTCCCTCAGTAAGGTTGTAGAAACTTCTGTCTCCATTGTAGGGAAAAGGTTGACCTTGTTCCCGACTCCACCTATTCAAGTTTGTGGCCCATAGAGGTGTGGGTCCTTGGAATGCGGGACGAGGGTTTGGGTTTTGAACAGCTGGGGGTTGGTTGTTGACTTCTGGCTCCGAGTCGGAACCATCAGAAAAACCTTTAGCTTCATAATCATCTAAAGGGATTGGGTGATTATCTTCTGGTTCTTCTTCCAGCCATCCTGCGTTGTCGTGGTTGGGATAGTACGGGTCTCCGGGAAGATGAAATCCAGCCATTATATCTACGCGAGAAAAGGGATATAAGAAATAACTAAATTAGACTAACTAATTAGATAATTATAAGATGATCTTTATTAGTTGCTTCAATACTTGCTTAAAGCAAACTAGTTACATGTAACGCAGACAGGATAGACCTTCGAATAAGTGACCCTAACCCTAAGCCCACAACCAAACAAGGAACAGGAAGTAAGGCAAAGATCACAGATTCTAAGTCTATGACATCTTAGCACATATGACCTTAGTGTATCCACTAAACAACCATTGATATACTAATAAAGACCTTTAGTTTTCAAATAAGTAATTATTGTAACACAAAATACTCCTATAGTATTTTTAAGTTTAATGTTCTGTTCTACTGTTCTCATTGTAGTAGTGTTGGTAAGTTTTTAGACTTGTTGTAACCTCACAACCACACTTAGGCACATGCTAATCACTCCTCAGATAACGTAGTTGATCAGGCTAGATCTTCCCAGGGTTGACCATATGTCTCTAAGTCTACTTGTGCTGTCCAACAATCGTAATACTTTTGTTCTGTCCTAGTGACACTGATTTTAGTATGAATGCAGGTATGTATACTTTATTAAATATTTTATTATTTAAATTATAAACTCTTCATCAGAGTATTTTAAATCCCGCTTGTGTTTATAGTTCGTATATCTTTAATGGGTTGATACACTCGATTCACTATAAACAATGCTCTGATACCAATCTGTCACACCCCCAAAACCTATGAACAACGGAAACGTTCTGGGGTGGAGGACGTCATGTACAGTATCACAACAATGCAAGTAGTAAACAAGCAACAACATCATCCATTGCATTAATAATATAATTTCATACAAGTGTGTTCTGTCAAGTTTTAAAGACACCAAAACAATATACATCAAAAATGTAAGATGAGCCTTGAACGAGCTCCATCTTCTCAAAACCTGGCTCCGGTACCTGTCTACTGGTGACCTGAGAATACAAGTTATTTTGAAAGAGTTTATTAGCTTTAAAGCTGGTGAGATCATAAGTATATTAGTGTCTGTGTTTGTATGAAAGCATTTGTAAGATGTTTTGTAAAATGTACTGTATATGTTTGTAAAAAGTTTGTATTTGTTTGAACTCTCCTAGAAAACCCTATGTTTCCTACTAAAAGTAGCCTTCTACCAAGGCATCTAGTGTCTGTGTGTGTATCTCTTGTAAAAGTGTGTATTTTCCCAAATCCGACTATCATTAACCAAAAATATAGTTTTTACATCATTGTTTATTGTGTGAATAACACAAAGTAAAATGTAAGGGAAAATGTTATAGTACTGTAGTGCTGTATTAAGTAACTACTGCTGTACTAACTACCTTAAGCCAAATGTAAAATTTTAAGGTAACATGTGATCGACCTGTATCTTGCTACCGACTCAATAGTAAAACGACAATGTAAGATGTCGTAAAAATGACGTTTGACACCCGTAGACTTACAAGTCCCACTGTAGCGAGCAGCAAGGTGTAGGATAGTCAATCCAGTATAGATCTATACACAAACTCATACGCTCCCCAATTAAGGAGATTCTGATACAAAAACAGTCATGGCAGGTAGTGCCATGCCCTGTTTAATGGCTCACATAAATGTATTATTGTAAATGTTATGTGATTTGTGTGCTAGCTGTATTGTGTGTTCTTTCTCTGTCTAGCCTGTATGTTTGTTTCTCTTCATAGTGTCTATTGTTTGTTTCTCATCACTCTGTTTTATGTTTGTTTCTCATCACTCTGTTTTATGTTTGTTTCTCATCATAGTATGTACTGACTCATGTATGAACTGACTCATTGTATGTTTTATTGTTCTAGTAATAGTATCTTCCTAAACTACCCCTATGGTATCTTACTAGCAATGTATGAACATGTTTGTATACCCTTGCTACCCAAGGGCATGTAACTGAATGAAGGAAATAACCTTTCATATCCATATCCATATACATAATATATAACTAGGATTCAAACGACCTTCGGACAACTAACCTTGATACCCTAAGTCCACAACCAAACAAGGAACAGGAAGTAAGGTAGGCTAGCAGTCCTAAGTCTTTTCAATCCTACTTATATAACTATATCTATATAGATACACATAATATAAGTTAAAAAGAGTTTAAGTAAAAGTATTTGATAAGTAAAAGCGTTTGTAAAGTAGTTTGAGGTAAAACAGTTTGATCAACAGTTTGAAAAGTAAGAAAACCATTTGTTTGGTAATTATTAATCATAGGTGATTAATATAATAACTATAGTTGTTCAACTTGTATCCCCCCCCCCATAAAAGCATTTAAAAACATTTAAAAGCTTAATTAAGGGGGTATGAACTCACCTGTAGTGAGTGGTTTGGATGTACTGAAGAGATAGGATTGCTAGGTGTCAAGTGAAGACTTGTACACACACAATGATCCTATTTAACATATAAATACACATATATGTATTCAATTAGTCTTTAAACAACTAATTTATAAAGTTAAGACATTCTAAGACAAGTTAAACACTTTATATAAGTGTTATATGTCCCAAGGATTGCATCTAAGTGTTGTAGGACCAAGCTATGGGGTTTAGGGTTCAAGGGAACCCCTTTCATGAGTTTACGGTTTCTTGACCATAACCACATGAGTTTACGGTCGTAAACCCATGAGTTTACGGCCGTAAACTCACACCCCTTTGATCATTTGTTGTTTTGAAGGTTTCTAAGTCCTTAGAAGTGTTTCCACTTGAAGTATAAGTGTATGGAAGAAGTTAGGGCACCATTTCACTCCTATTTGGAGTTTACGGCCCTAGGACCATTTCCCTTTGTGTTTACGGCCGTAAAACCCTATGGATGGTGGAATTTTGATGTTTTCAAGTCCTAAACACATTAAGGTATAAGTCTAGACTAGTTTCCAAGGCTAAGGAAGGGACTAGGGTCACTTTGGCCCCTTAAGAAGGGTTTACGGTCCAAGGTGTTCTTGGACCGTAAACACCTTTGATCTTGGTGTTTCCTTGTGTTTTCTTGATGTAAAGATGTGTAGCAAGCTTAAATATACTCTACGATAGAAGTACTTACAATATAGAAGCTTGAAATGAGCCAAAAGTCCAAGAACACTAGTGTGTGTTCTTGGTGTTCTTGGTGAAACTTGAAGATTTGATCTTTTGGAAAGATCTAACGGATAGAATTGTGTTAAATCACTAGATTAAGTGATATACTAACTTAAAAGGGCTAGAAACACTTACTAGATTGAAGATCTTGAATAAAACTTGGATGATACTTGAGAGGATTTGATATTTGTTCTTGAGAATTTGTAAAAATGATATAAAATGACTAAGTGTCATATATATACTCTCAAATTTAGGGTTTTTGGCTGTACATATTTTATTCAGGCAGTAAACTCCAATTTCTTGGAGTTTAGGAATAACAGTGATGCACTATAACCCTAGGGCATCCTCTCCCCTGATATCTCCTAAAGTGTAAATCCTAAAATACTCAAACTTATTCCAAAAAGTCTGAAATTTTAATAGTAACTGTTTTGACTTCTATTGACTTGACATGTTGTACAGAATAGAAATTTCGGGTTGTCACACTGTATAGTGGGGTTTTCCAAGCGGCAGGGTTAGGATGTTATGCGTATGGCCAGCCGGGCCATGTGAGCAAGGATTGCCGCAAGAAGGGCTTGATATGTTTCCACTACAACCAGAACGGCCATAAAAAGGCCCGATGGTCCGAAGTTGCAGGGAGGAGGAGGAGCAGTGGCGGCACATGCACCCGCTACAATGAGGATCACTAATGGCCGCGCTGCCAAGGCGGAAGCTCCTGCGGGGAAGAGCAGCGCATTTTAGCTGGCCACAGAGGAGGCTCAAGCTGCACCAGACGTCGTGGCTGGTACGTAATCTATGTTTCCTGTTTGATATTATTTTTTTATGCTTATATGTATATATGTGTGCTTGTATAGGGACCTTTTTGGTCAATGGTATCTCGACTCATGTTCTTCTCGATTCAGGAGCTGCCCGATCATTTGTATCACTTGCGCTTAGGAAGAAGTTCCGGGATGCTCCCGGGACTTTGGATTCCCCGCTGGAGGTTGAGATTGTGTATGACCGCATCGTGAGTGCTACGAGGATATATCGGGATTGCGTCCTGAATGTGTTTAGGGAGAGGTTCCGTGTTTAGGGAGGGGCCAATGGGGCCATGATAGACTACGAGCGGCAACTGGTAAGAGTTCAAACCCCAAGTGGAGGAGAACTGGTTATACAGGGAGAGAGGGCCTCGCAGGGGCCAACTCTCTTTTTAGCTGCGAGGGCTAGGAGACTTCTCCATCAAGGTTTTTCAGGATTTTTGGCATACATCTCGGATATGAGGGTTAAGACTATTGGATTAATGTCTAAGTCCATAACTATATTTGGAATGTACTTGACCCGACCCGGCATGGTCCATTTGGGTTGCACTTCACCGACATAATTTATATGGATAGTCTTTTGAGAATAGTATATTTATGATTTATATTAATATATTATAAGTTCTAATATATTAATATGGAATCATATTATTTAATTAGTATTGATCAAGAATTAATTTAGAATTAATTAAGTGATCAAAAAGAACTAATTAAATATGGACTCTTATATATATGGAATGGGCCAAGTTCATTTAGGTTGGGCTAAAGTTTCATGGATGGGCCATGGAGCTTTTAACCCATGGATCCTATGTAAATGAAAGGTCATGGGTATTAGGGTTTACATGGATGTAACCCTAATCCTCCATAATATATAAAGGGGTCCTTGGCTCACAAAATTGGCACAAGTGTGTGAAAATAAGAGTGGGCCGATTTTAGTGTGCATACCTATTCTCTCAAGTTCTTCCAAGGTGTTTTGGTGATTTGTGATTCCATTTGAGGCTTCCACACTATTGGGGCTAAGCTCTTAAAGCTTGAAGACATCAAGCTACATCAAAAGGTATGTCATCTAACTAGAACTTTGTAGTATAGGTGCTTCATAATATTCTAGTTAGGATGAAACCTTGGAATAGTTAATATTTGCATGTATAATAGAGAAAACATAGATCCAAGGTTTATAGGGTTGCATTTACACCATAGGAGTGTTAGAATGCTCAAAACCCAACAGTGGTATCAGAGCCATGGGTTGTTTTCTGTTATATTGATATATTATAAGTTCTAATATATTAATATGGAATCATATTATTTAATTAGTATTGATCAAGAATTAATTTAGAATTAATTAAGTGATCAAAAAGAACTAATTAAATATGGACTCTTATATATATGGAATGGGCCAAGTTCATTTAGGTTGGGCTAAAGTTTCATGGATGGTCCATGGAGCTTTTAACCCATGGATCCTATGTAAATGAAAGGTCATGGGTATTAGGGTTTACATGGATGTAACCCTAATCCTCCATAATATATAAAGGGGTCCTTGGCTCACAAAATTGGCACAAGTGTGTGAAAATAAGAGTGGGTCGATTTTAGTGTGCATACCTATTCTCTCAAGTTCTTCCAAGGTGTTTTGGTGATTTGTGATTCCATTTGAGGCTTCCACACTATTGGGGCTAAGCTCTTAAAGCTTGAAGACATGAAGCTACATCAAAAGGTATGTCATCTAACTAGAACTTTGTAGTATAGGTGCTTCATAATATGCTAGTTAGGATGAAACCTTGGAATAGTTAATATTTGCATGTATAATAGAGAAAACATAGATCCAAGGTTTATAGGGTTGCATTTACACCATAGGAGTGTTAGAATGCTCAAAACCCAACAGTGGTATCAGAGCCATGGGTTGTTTTCTGTTATATTGATGCAAATGTTTTATTTTTAAAGTTGGAAAAAAAAAGAAAAAAAAACATGACGTTTGTCAAATTTTAAGATAATTACTTGTTTTTGTGAAAAACTAATTATTTGTAAAATTTGAATCATTTGTTATATGAGCTGAATTAGGTCAAATTTAGTAAAAGATAAAATGATATGATTATTTTATTAGTTTTAAAAGTTTGATCTAAAGAGTTTTTTGAAACCTCCATAAGTTATGGATATGAAAAGGTTTTTAAAAAAAATTGATTCAAAGTTTTTTATGGAGTTACAAAACTTGGTCTTAATGTTTTAAAGAATTCCATAACTTGTTCTTAAATTATGGAACATGAAAAGTTTCATCATAAAACAAGTATTTAACTCCATAAGTTATGGAATCCAAAAGTTTTACAGAGTTACAAAACTTGCCCTCAAGTTTTGGAATTTGGAAAAAGCTTTTTTATGATAAAAAAAGAATTGAATTCTAAAACTCTTGGGTTCATAACTTAAACAATTAATTAAATGGTTTTAATTTTGAATTTAATAATTGGAATTATGATGTTTTATTGAATAATTCAATTAACTCTTATGGACTTTATTAATAGATAATTAAACTGTTTAAATAAAAGAGAATTAATAATTCCATAATGACATGGTTTAAATTTAATTAAATTAAGAGTATAGTTTAATTAATAGATTAAACCACCAAGTATTTTAAATGTCTAAAATACACCCTTATACTATTATAATATTAAAAGTTTAATATATTATATGTATAAGAGCAAGTCGTCTTACCATTAGTAGGCCTCATTCACGAAGCCGGTCTATAAGGGGGTATAAGGTTACTGCCTATAAAATGGCAGTTTAATGGGTGTCCACTCTCACCCACCGCTTCCTTGACTGGTGGAGGGTCGTTAGCTGAACAGGTAGGACAAGGACTATAATTATCCCTTCATTAAAAGTATTAATGAAAAATACTAAGTAACTAAACTTTTTATAAATTCCCAATCCTAGTTACTTAGGAAAATGTGAATAAGGCGCTAATCTATGAAATTACACTTTGCACTTTGTTTAAGCTGTTACTGGAGCGTGTGTGGTTAACCGGCACACTAACCTGGACTTAACAAGGTAGGCAAAGGGTAACTTAATGTTTATCATAGTATCGTTGGAGCGTGTGTGGTTAACCGGCACATCGATTGAGAGGTAAATATTAAGGGTACCAAGTATATTTGCATGGTTACTTCACACCTTGTTTTGTGATCCTCGGCATCCCAGTCACAAAACCTGAAGGGCACACTCGAGATTGAAACATGCCATTGAAAAGTTCAATGAATCTCAAAAGAATCTAGGAGTTTTAAAACCAATTAAAACCTAATAATACATTTCGTTTATCTTGGTGGAAATTGGTGAATCGTCATTCACCTACCTTCAAATATTTTATAGCTTGGATTACGGCATCCCTCTTCCAAGTTATAAAATAGTTTGTTAGGTCCTAGCCTTAATATATCATATTGGGTGTTATATTAAGGACTTAAATCAACTTTACGTGAATTTCTCCCATTGTTGATGTCTGGTTTTAGACAACAATGATCTTCCCAAACCAAGCTTTCCTAATGAATATGACTTCCCGAGTTTGGCTCATGGAAGTCATACTTCTCTTCCTCCACCTCCTCCAATTATTCTCCCTAACCCACAAGTTCAAGGTCACTCAAGCCCTAATGGCAAGCAAGGTCTATATGTGGTCACATCTTAGAGATGAAGTCACATATTGACAAGCCGGGAGAGCTGGGTGTCAAAGTCTTGAGAATGTTGGATGTTCAATCACTTTCTAAGTCACATAGTGAGTTCCATTGGGACTACTATGAAACAGACTATGACATGAACCTTAATGATCATATCTATTTGCTTGGTGCTGCTGAATCAGCAATGATTTGGAACGATAGTAAAGCAAATTTGATTAGAAGATCAACTTCCCAAAAAACTTTATGGACAGTGACAATGGTGACACTGGAAATCCAGAAAAAGCATTCTCTTCCCAATGGAAAGGGATTAGCCATAGTCAACCCGGTTGACCAAATGGTAAAGAGAAAGGCTAAGTCTGAGATAGTCCCATTAGCAAAGGGTCCATATGTTTATTTTGCCTAAGGAAGGGGCGTTGATTGCAAAGCTGCCAAATTTACCTAAGGATGTTAAAGTCAATAAGTTTGACTCTACATCAGGTAGAGCCCATTATCTAACTCTGTTAAGTTCTATTCTGAGATCCTCATTACATGATGTGACTGGGTCACATGTTGATGTTTTAAGAATCAAAGAATAGAGAGAAATCTTAAAGGAAGTATATGCTGATTCTGATCGCGAAGGTGGATTTCGATCGCATCAGAATTTTGAGCAGTTGCTTAAGAAGTTATGATATATTGCTAAGGAATAGATAACAACAATTTTCCATGTGGATTGTAAGGATAAGTTTTTCCGCAAAGTTTTAAAATAAAAGAAAATTGTTTAATTTTATTTATTTGAAGTATCCTTACAATGACATTTGTCGAAAATTGTTGCTTACATGATTCCACTGACAGCAATATTGGAAAATGGATTTGATTCTTTCATTTGTGGTAGTGTCTAAATTTACCAAATCAGGAAAGTTCCTCATCACCCAAGTTTCAATTGGACCGAAACTTGGAATCATGCAAGTTGAATAGTATGATGAATGAGAACTTTCAAGCATTGGAAAATCAAGACTAATTACTTGTTCACATGGATGTGTGAGTCAAGTGAAGGACTAAAGGGATCGAGTACACATTCTTGTGCACTGTTCATGTCCACCATAAAGCTCGTTAAGACTATTTGATTTACTAAAGTTTAGTAAATATGGTTATACTTACAAGTTTAAGTATAATTCTGAAACATTGGAAAAGTCTCAATGTATGGCAGAACGAATGGGAAGAATCAAATTAGGCAGAAAGATAAAAGTTTCTCAAATCTAAAAAGATGGGAGAGTACTTTAGTATCATGTTTGTGATCATCTTAATGATTTAGAAATCATATCACAATTAGTCCTCTAAAGGTCATCTTAGTGCATTATTATGACTAAGAAGAGGAGTCATGAATTGTTGAAATGGTTAGATCAGGAAGATGAGTCATACTTCGTTCCAAAACAATTCTTAGAGTCATACTCCAAGATTGTAACTTGAGTGACATATCTTAAAGAATGGTTTAAAACACTTGTCAAATGTAAGAGTAAAAGTGTCCTACTCTTATACATTTGAAATTGGTAAGTTGTGATGTTTTGGATAAAACAAAGACCAACTAAGGCCAATTGTGTGAAGTGTTTGTCTTGATAAAGAATCCGCACTATCTCTTGAATATTTGGCAAGATAGTCTTATATGTTAAGAGGATAGTGGGAGTCTTAAAGATCCTAAAAAGAATTTCAAGAACTAATCAAGAATAAAACCTGAGGTTCTTCACTAGCACACGACTTGAGGTTTATAACCTATCGTGTTGACATAGTATGTGCCCATTCCAGTTAAAGTTGGCTTTGCATAGGAGTTCTGAAAGTTCTCAATTGGTTGCATAACAATTTGGAAGCAATGGCAGGTCCTGTACTGCTAGGTGGCAAGAAGTTAAGATTGCATAAGTTCAGTCCATATGAGTTTGGATTTGTCATTATCCTTGTCTTGTGACTATGGTTTTGACGATTCACATGGATAAGAACAAATACACCATAAAATCTAAGGGTCATAAGGTTTCTCTCCGATTAATGAAAATGATGGTGAGGAAACACTTCCACCAAGTAGATTTGAAGCAGATGGCAAAAGGTCTAAACAATTGAGACTATGATTACGACATCCCTTTTCATAGTTCTGAAATTGTTTAGACACACATGCTTGCTATCTAAGGAAAGGTGTAGGATTTTGATAAAGTTTTATCAAAGCATCTCGTATCAGAAATATGAACTTTGGTAAGAAAGTCAATAAAGTATTGATTTTTAGAAGTCCAGCTGGTTTCTGAGTACATGTCAAAGCTAGTGGGAGCATAAGTGTTATGCTAATAATCATCATGTTAGTGGGAGCATGATAATTATTGTTAGTGTTGCAAGTTAGCAATGTTAATTATAGAAAACAAAAGTTTCAATTCGTGAGGCTGCAGGGATTGAAAAAGTTGTTTTGCTATAATTAAGGGAGAGGATATACTTCATTTCAGTTCTAAAGGCTTAGATTGAGACCTTAATCATCCTTAGTCAAGAATATATATATATATATATATATATATATATATATATATATATCTATATATATATATATATATATATATGAATTTCATGTTGGATTGGTTCAACTTAAGGAAATTCTATATATTGCGTTCTCAAAATTTGACTATGAATGATATACTTCATTTCAGTTCTAAAGGCTTAGATTGAGACCTTAATCATCCTTAGTCAAGAATATATATATGAATTTCATGTTGGATTGGTTCAACTTAAGGAAATTCTATATATTGCGTTCTCAAAATTCGATTATGATTACGACATCCCTCTTCATAGTCAAATTTTGAAAAACATGGCAAATAAAAATATTGTAGCAAAAGACTGGTCTAGAATCATGTCTTTATGTGAGACATCATGAATCGTGTACCATTTGCTTTGGCTACAGGATCGATTGCATGCGCTATAATATTTGTCATTTTGGAAGGACCATATTGACATATTCTGAAAAGAGGCATCTCTTATTCAGAAGTGATAGTCAAAATGAGAATATGGAGTTGTCTCCATAGGTGGAAGTTATCTGTGTAAGATTAGAAAACTTAATGCAAGAAGCATGTCCAAAGCAATGTACTTTGAATATGAGACTTAGTTTCCATGGAGTTGATCTCCATTGGAATACCTTATAATGACTGTTGACAAGTCTTTGTGACTTTGTACATATTCATTACAGGAGGGACAGTGCATATAAGTTTAAAATCTAAACAGATTTCAATAAATGATAGGAATTTGAAATTCTCACATTTTTCGATAAGGATTTGGGAGTGTGAAATTAGAATCATTGAAATTATGTTCAATTGGTTTATTTCACAAAGTAAGGATCATAGACAAACATAGAGTGCATACTTGGTGTATAGCAAAGCTATTGTTTAAGAAAAACATAGTGTACATGCTTGGAGCATGGGACAACTAGTGCTTTTAATTCAAGTATAAAGTTGATAAAACCGAAACAATGAATAATGAGTAATCAGTATGGTGATAAATAAAAGTGTTTATTTATATTCATAGGGTTTGATACCATATTTGATTCATTTATTCTTGTGTTTCACTTTGCATGTTTTGACTTCCAGAATAACTAAGTTGCTCTTCCTGAATGATTAAGTTATTCAATCCATCCACAGTCGGTCATATGTTGGAAGTAGATATGAATCAAGACTGTCATGGGTTGGTTTGTAGAGGTCCAAGTTAGTGGACAAAGTGGTGCTACAACACTCATGAGTGCTCATAAGTTCTGAGTATTGGATTCAACCCACACTCATTTGAATCACTTCATGGATTTTATCACGAGTGATCATGAGACGATAATATCTTATATTCTTAAAACCTAGAGATATGAGTTGTTACTATGAGTTGGTTATACATTGATTGCACGAAAACGCATTGGTAACTCGATGTTATAAAACGTGCCTTTGTGTATGATTCAACAAGTAGTAGAACAAGCCATATGAGTCGAAGTTTATCCATTCCTTTTACCTTCGGGATAAAAGCGATATCTGTGGGCCCCTCGATGATTTAGCGATGACACATATGAGTGCTTGGCCAAGCCAGGACTGATTTGATTTGTTGAATCAGTCAGTCATCATAAATCGAAAATCGGGAAACAACAAATGGATAGAGAGAATGATTATAATCCATGTCTCAGTCCATATGATATCTAGAATGGAGGAATATATGATCCCTTATCTAATGGACAAGTCATTGACAAGGTCAGAGTTCGACAGCGGCTTTAAGAGCTACGATTGCCAGTTAGGTTTTGAAGTCATACTCAATAATAGTTTTAGACTTATCCAAGTGGGAGACTGTTGGATTAATGTCTAAGTCCATAACTATATTTGGTATGTACTTGACCCGACCCGGCATGGTCCATTTGGGTTGCACTTCACCGGCACAATTTATATGGATAGTCTTTTGAGAATAGTATATTTATGATTTATATTAATATATTATAAGTTCTAATATATTAATATGGAATCATATTATTTAATTAGTATTGATCAAGAATTAATTTAGAATTAATTAAGTGATCAAAAAGAACTAATTAAATATGGACTCTTATATATATGGAATGGGCCAAGTTCATTTAGGTTGGGCTAAGCTTTCATGGATGGTCCATGGAGCTTTTTGTTGGGTTATGAGCATTCTAACACTCCTAAGTGTACATGCAACCCTAAATACCTTGGATCTATGTTTTCTCTATTATACATACAATTATGAACATCCAAGGTATTATCCTAATCTAGCATACAAAATAATAAATATAACAAGATAGAATACATACCTCTTTGATGTAGAATGTCTTCATGAAGCTTGAGTGCCTAGTGCCCCAAGTGTGACACCTCAAATGGTTCACACAACACCAAATACACTTGGAATAACTTGAGAGAAACTTGAACACTCCTTGAAATCGTCTAGCCCTCGCACTCACACATTAGTGCCCGATTTCTTGAGCCATGGGATTCTTTTATATGGTGGCTATTAGGGTTACACCATGTAACTCATAACTTTACCCATTCCTTATGCTCCATGGATTTTAACCTCCATGGAGTATCCATGGGTCACCCCATGGACTTAGTCCAACATAAGGAATCTTGGATCACAAGCCCACATATATAAGAATGAATGATTTACACAATCAACCCATATATTTAATTAGTCTCCTTTTGATCACTTAATTAATTCCAAATTAATTCTTGATCAATACTAATTAAATAACCTTATTAATATATATTAGAACTTATAATATATTAACCAACCTTAAGTGTTATTTCTCTCATTATAGTCTATCCAAATGCATGATGCCATGCAACCCAAATGGACCATGCCGGGTCGGGTCAAGTCTTACCAATTATAGTTATGGACTTAGACATTAATCCAACAGTCTCCCACTTGGATAAGTCTAAAACTATTATTGCGTATGACTTCAGGAACCGATCAGCAATCGTAGCTCTCAAAAGCTTCTGTCGAACTCTGACCTTGTCGATGAACTCTGACCTTTGTCAATGACTTGTCCATTAGATAAGGGATCATATATTCCTCCATTCTAGATATCATATGGACTGAGAC
Organism: Lactuca virosa; assembly: GCF_052849685.1. Taxonomy (NCBI): domain Eukaryota; kingdom Viridiplantae; phylum Streptophyta; class Magnoliopsida; order Asterales; family Asteraceae; genus Lactuca; species Lactuca virosa. The sequence continues at coordinate 384,841,364 of NC_136428.1, forward strand.
ATGGATTATCAATCATTCTCTCTGTCCATTTGTTGTTTCCCGATTTCCGATTCATGATGGCTGACTGATTGAACAAATCAAATCAGTCCTGGCTTGGCCAAGCACTCACATGTATCATCTTTAAATCATCGAGGGGCCCACATATATCGCTTTTATCCCGAAGGTAAAAGGAATGGATAAACTTCGACTCATATGGCTTGTTCTACTACTTGTTGAATCATACACAAAGGCACGTTTTATAACATCGAGTTACCAATGCGTTTTCGTGCAATCAATGTATAACCAACTCATAGTAACAACTCATATCTCTAGGTTTTAAGAATATAAGATATTATCGTCTCATGATCACTCGTGATAAAATCCATGAAGTGATTCAAATGAGCGCGGGTTGAATCCAATACTCAGAACTTATTAGCACTCATGAGTGTTGTAGCACCACTTTGTCCACCAACTTGGACCTCTACAAACCAACCCATGACAGTCTTGATTCATATCTACTTCCAACATATGACCGACTGTGGATGGTTTGAATAACTTAAGCATTCAGGAAGAGCGACTTAGTTATTCTGGAAGTCAAAACATGCAAAGTGAAACACAAGAATAAATGAATCAAATATGGTATCAAACCCTATGAATATAAATAAACACTTTTATTTATCACCATACTGATTACTCATTATTCATTGTTTCGGTTTTATCAACTTTATACTTGAATTTAAAACAATAGTTGTCCCATGCTCCAAGCATGTACACTATGTTTTCTAAACACTAGTCATGCCATACACCAAGTATGCATACTATGTTTGTCTATGATCTTTACTTTGTAAAATAGATCAATTGAACATCACTCCAATGATCCTCTTTTCACAGTCCCAAATCCTTACTGCAAATGCAAGAATTCCAAATTCATGCCATTTACTGAAATCTGTTAGATTCTAAACTTATAAGCATTGATCCTCTTAATGATTATGCACGAAGTCAGAAAGACTTGACAACAATCATTACAGAGCATTCCAAAGGAGATCAGCTCCTTGGAAACATCCTTCTTTCCTTAAGTTTCCTAATCTTACACAGATTGAATAATTTCTAACTTTGAAACATTTCCATATTCCATTTTGACTATCACTTCTGAACAAGAGTTGCCTCCTTACAGATTATGTCAATATGGTCCTTCCAGAATTAACATTATACTTCCAACTGTCCTTGAGCAACCAATCTTTGGTAAACCTTAGATTGTCCTCGACAATTGCTTAATCATTTTAGTCATATCCAATTCTAGACCTTTTCCCTTCATAATGCCCCAGGCATTTGGAAAATTTTAGAAAGGATGAATATAACACATGTAATCGATCCTATATCCGAAGCATATGGGACACGATTCATGATGTCTCACATAAAGACTAAACCAGTCTTTTGCTATAATATTTCCATTTCAATTTGCCAAGTTCTTAAAATTCAGATTATGAAAAGGGATGCCGTAATCATAATCGAATTTTAGAACGCAAATAATGGACCCATATATAGAATTTCCTTATGTTGAGCCATTCCAACATGAAATTCATATATATATCCTTGATTAAATACGATTAAAATCTCAATCTAAGCTTTTAGAATTGAAATGAAGTTTATTAAATACGATTGAAATCTCAATCTAAGCTTTTAGAATTGAAATGAAGTATAATTTCCTCTCGCTTAATTATAGCAAAACAACTTTTTCAACCCCTGCAACCTCACGAATTGAAACTTTTGTTTTCTATAATTAACATTGCTAACTTGCAACCTTTGTCATAATTATCATGCTCCCACTAACATGATGATTATTAGCATAACACTTATGCTCCCACTAGCTTTGACATGTACTCAGAAATCAGCTGACTTTCTTACCAAAGTTCAGATTTCTGATACTAGATTGTTTTGATAAAACTTTATCAAAATCATACACCTCTCTTAGATAGCTCACATGTGTGTCTAAACAATTTTAGAACTATGAAAAGGGATGCCGTAATCATAGTCTCAATTGTTTAGACCTTTGCCACTTCTCACAAGTCCATGTTAGTGTGCCGGTAAACCACACACGCTCCACTAACGACTTTGAGAATGCAAATATCACAATTGCTATATAGCTAAAATCTACTTAGTGAAAGTGTTTCCTCACCATCATTTTCATGAATCGGAGAGAAACCTTATGACACTTAGATTTAAAAAGTGTATGTATTCTTATCCATGTGAATTTGTCAAAACCATAATCACAAGACAAGGTTAGTGACAAATCCAAACTCATATTGATTAAACTTGTGCAATCTTAAATTCTTGCCATTTGGCAGCTCAGGTGCCTGCCATTGCTTCCAAGTAGTTGTGCAACCAATTGAGAACTCTCAGAACTCCTATGCAAAGCCAAATTGAATAGGCACAAAAATCTCAACACGATAGGTTATAAACCTCAAGTCGTGTGCTAGTGAAGGACTTTAGGTTTTATTCTTGATTAAGTATTGAAACTTTCAAGAGCTTTAAGACTCCCACTGTCCTCTTGACATATAAGACTCCCTTGTCAAATATTCAAGAGATAGTGCGGATTCTTTATCAAGACTAACACTTTACACAATTGGCCTAAGTTGGTCTCTGTTTTATCCAAAACATCACAACTTACCAATTTCAAATGTACAAGAGTAGATAACCTTTTACTCTTACATTTGACTAGTGTTAACAAACCCTCTTTAAAATATGTCACTCAAGTTACAATCTTGGAGTATGACTCTAAGAATTGTTTTGGAACGAAGTATGACTCATCTTTTTGATTTAACCATTTCAACAATTCATGACTCCTCTTCTTAGTCATAAGAATGCACTAAGATGACTTTAGAGGACCAATTGTGATATGGTATCTTAATCATTAAGATGATCATAAACATGATCATAAACATGATACTAAAGTACTCTCCCATCTTTTCAGATTTGAGAAACTTTTATCTTTCTGCCATACTTTGATTCTTCTTATTCGTTCTGTCTCACATTGAAACTTCTCCGATGCTACAGACTTATACTTAAACTTATAAGTATAACCATATTTACTGAACTTAAGTAAATCATGACGAATAGTCTTCTTGATCTTTTATGGTGGACTTGACCAGTGCACAAGAATGTGTACTCGATCCCTTAGTCCTTTCCTTATTCACATAAGGAATTAGTCTTAATTTTCCAAGCTGAAAGTTCTCATTCATCATACTATACAACTTGCATGATTCCAAGTTTCGGTCCAATTGAACCTTGGGTGATGAGAATCTTTCCTTATTTGGTAATATTAGACACTACCACAACCGAAAGAATCAAATCCATTTTTCCAATATTGCTATCAATGGAATCTTATAAGCAACAACTTTTTCACAAATGCCATTGTAAGGATACTTAAAATAAATAAAATCAAAACCTTTTTCTTTTATTTTAAAACTTTGCGGAAAAACTTATCCTTACAATCCATATGAAAACCTTGTTGTTATCTATTCCTAAGCAATATAAATATCATAACTCTTAAGTAATAGCCCAAAATTCTGATCACCGAACCATGCGATTGAAATCCATCTTCGCGATCAGAATCAGCATGTACTTAATAGAGTTTGACAATGGACTTTACCTGAAGTAGAGCCAAACTTATTGACTTTAACATCCTTAGGTAAATTTGGCAGCTTCGTAACCAATGCCCCTTCCTTTGGCAATAGTTACCTATGGACCCTTGATAATGAGACTATCTCAGACTTCGCCTCTCTCTTTACCATTGGGTCAACCGAGTTGACTATGGCCGATCCCTTTCCATTGGGAAGAGAGAGCTTTACTGGATATCCAATGTCATCATTGTCAATGTCCATAGCGTTTTAGGAAGTTGATCTTAGCAAATAGATAAGATCATTAAGGGTCTTGTCTTACTCTGTTTCATAGGATTCCCAAAAGAACTCACTATATGACTTTGAAAGTAGTTGAGCCACCAACTTTCTCAAGACTTTGACACCCAACTCTCCCGGCTTGTCAATATGTGACTACATCTCCAAGATGTGATCACACCTAGACCTTGCCTTGCCAATAGGGCTTGAGTGACCTTAAACTTTTTAGGAACTTGTGGGTTAGGGAGAATAATTGGAGGAGGTGAAAGAAGCATGATATCCATGGGACATCATCTTCATTTAGGAAAGCTTGTTTCAAGAGATTTGGGAAGATCATAAATGTCTAGACCAGACATATTTTTGGGAGATATTCAAGATAGTTGATTTAAAGTCCTTAATATGACACCCAATATGAAATATTAAGGCTAGGACCCAACAAACTATTTTATAACTTATAAGAGGGATGCCGTAATCCAAGCTATAAAATATTTGAAGGTAGGTGAATGACGATTCACCAATTTCCACCATGAAAAACGAAATAATTTATTAGGTTTTAATTGGATTTGAAAGTCCTAGATCTTTGAGATTCATTGAACTGTTCAAAGGCATGTTTCAATCTCGAGTGTGCCCTTCAGGTTTTGTGACTGGGATGCCGAGGATCACAAAACAAGGTGTGAATAACCATGTAAATATACTTGGTACCCTTAATATTTACCCATTAATCAGTGTGTCGGTTAACCACACACGCTCCACCGATACTATGATAAATATTAAGTTACCCTTTGCCTACCTTGTTAAGTCCAGGTTAGTGTGCCGGTTAACCACACACGCTCCACTAACGACTTAAGCAAAGTGCAAAGTGTAATTTCATGGGTTAGCACCAAATTCACATTTTCCTAAGTAACTAAGATTGGGTATTAATAAGAGTTTAGTTACTTAGTATTTATCATTAATACTTTTAATGAAAGGAGAATTATAGTCCTTGTCCTACCCGTTCGGCTAACGACCCTCCACCAGTCAAGGAAGCGGTGGGTGAGAGTGGACACCCATTAAACTGCCATTTTATAGGCAGTAACCTTATACCCCCCTTATAGACCGGCTTCGTGAATGAGGCCTACTAACGGTAAGACTGACTTTACTCTTATACATATATATAAATATTATTAACTTATAATATTATAAAGTATAAGGGTTGAATTTTAACTTTTTAAAATTCTAAGGGCTAACTTGGAATTAAAGTATTCATAAGTGAAAACTTTTCAAATTCCAAATCTTGAGGGCAAGTTTTGAAACTATTCAAAACTAATTAATTCCATAACTTATTAGTTTAAAGTAGTTTTAATTAAAAAAAAAAACTCTTCAAGTTCCATAATTTGAGGACAAGTTATGGAAGACTTTAAACTAATTAATAAAAAAAATAACTTTTTTTTATTGTAACTTATGGAACTAATTAAGGTTACACTTTTTTTTAATTTAATGAAGAGACTCTTGAACCTCCATAACTTGAGGACAAGTTATGGAGTCATAAAACCATTTAATTAGAACTAGACTCTTCATTTTGTAACCTTTGCGAACTTTTATGAGTTTTATGATTCTTAAATGTGACTTTTCATATAACTTGAGGACAAGTTACAAAAACACACTTTGGAATCAACTCTTAGATTAAAATGGATTGAAAACAACTATTTCACACAACTTTTCTATTAATCTAAGAACCTCATAAGAACAAGATAATTCAAATCATCAATCTTCAAGAAATTAGCATGAACATACAAACTAATACAAATCTTGAAATTATGACAATTATCTTAGAAATTGGATTAGCATGAACATTACCACATCAAAAACAAGTTTATAAGTCCAAAAACATCTTAGGGTAATGTTCCTAGTCCAATTCCAGCCAAAACAATTGAATATATGCATCCAACTCGATTTTTCAGCTACTTTTGCAAGTATAACAAGAAAACAAGCCTAGGCTCTGATACCACTGTTGGGTTATGAGCATTCTAACACTCCTAAGTGTACATGCAACCCTAAATACCTTGGATCTATGTTTTCTCTATTATACATACAATTATGAACATCCAAGGTATTATCCTAATCTAGCATACAAAATAATAAATATAACAAGATAGAATACATACATCTTTGATGTAGAATGTCTTCATGAAGCTTGAGTGCCTAGTGCCCCAAGTGTGACACCTCAAATGGTTCACACAACACCAAATACACTTGGAATAACTTGAGAGAAACTTGAACACTCCTTGAAATCGTCTAGCCCTCACACTCACACATTAGTGCCCGATTTCTTGAGCCATGGGATTCTTTTATATGGTGGCTATTAGGGTTACACCATGTAACTCATAACTTTACCCATTCCTTATGCTCCATGGATTTTAACCTCCATGGAGTATCCATGGGTCACCCCATGGACTTAGTCCAACATAAGGAATCTTGGATCACAAGCCCACATATATAAGAATGAATGATTTACACAATCAACCCATATATTTAATTAGACTCCTTTTGATCACTTAATTAATTCCAAATTAATTCTTGATCAATACTAATTAAATAACCTTATTAATATATATTAGAACTTATAATATATTAACCGACCTTAAGTGTTATTTCTCTCATTATAGTCTATCCAAATGCATGATGCCATGCAACCCAAATGGACAATGCCGGGTCGGGTCAAGTCTTACCAATTATAGTTATGGACTTAGACATTAATCCAACAGTTTTAACCCATGGATCCTATGTAAATGAAAGGTCATGGGTATTAGGGTTTACATGGATGTAACCCTAATCCTCCATAATATATAAAGGGGTCCTTGGCTCATAAAATTGGCACAAGTGTGTGAAAATAAGAGTGGGCCGATTTTAGTGTGCATACATATTCTCTCAAGTTCTTCCAAGGTGTTTTTGGTGATTTGTGATTCCATTTGAGGCTTCCACACTATTGGGGCTAAGCTCTTAAAGCTTGAAGACATCAAGATACATCAAAAGGCATGTCATCTAACTAGAACTTTGTAGTATGGGTGCTTCATAATATGCTAGTTAGGATGAAACCTTGAAATAGTTAATATTTGCATGTATAATAGAGAAAACATAGATCCAAGGTTTATAGGGTTGCATGTGATGGGTTTTGAGCATTCTAACACTTCCTAAGTGTACATGCAACCCTAATAACCTTTAATCTATGTTTTCTCTATATACATGCAAATTTCTTTTCAAGGTTATTTCCTAACTAGCATGGCATGGGGATTACATAGAACATAAAACTAGTAGAAATACATACCTTGTTGTTGCTTGGATTCCTTCAAGACTTTGTGAGCCTAGCACCCCAAATGTTGTGCCTCAAATGCTTCACACAACACCACAAGACTTGGAATAACTTGAGAGAATACTTCTTACACTTGAAAATCGGTTATGCCCTCACTAGAAACACTAGGTCACGATTTTGCTAGCCATAGGGTTCCTTTTATAGTGTTGTCACAATTAGGGTTTACACATGAATGCCCTTAATTGTCATGACACTTGATTTCTCATGACCCATGGGTTTGTAACTCCCATGGACTATCCATGGAGCTCCATATGGTTATAACCAAACCCATAAACCATGGATCATTAATCCACCATAAAAGAATTGATGATTGTCATAATCAACCCTATATATTTAATTAGTCTCACTTTGATCACCAAATTAATACTAGATTAATACTTGATCAATACTAATTAAATAATACTATTATTAATATATTAGAACTTATAATATATTAATAATCATAAGTGCCTTATTCTCTCATCTAGTCTATCCAAGTATTGCAATGCCATGCAACCCAAATGGACCATGCCGGGTCGGGTCAAGTACATACCAAATAAAGTTATGGACTTAGACACTATATCCAACAGTCTCCCACTTGGATAAGTCTAATAACTATATTTGCAAATATGACTTCAAAATCCGACTAGCAATCGTAGCTCTTTCAAAGTCTCTCGGAACTGAGATGATGATGATACGCCATTTAAGATAAGTGATCATATAATCCTCTGTTCTCATGATATCAGCCGGACAAACACATGGAACATGTTCTTACTTATTGTCCAACATTTGTTTCTCGATCTCTGATTTGTTTCGACATAGAACTAAATTGAACACATCAATTAGGTTCTGATCGGGCCCGGTACATAGGTCAAAACCAAATCATCGAGGGGCCCAGATATCGCTTCTATTTCTAGAAGGAGCAGATAAACTTCGACTGATATGCTTGTACTAACTACTTGTTGAATTATTCACAAAGGCACGTTTTATGACATCGAGTTACCAATGCGTTTTCGTGCAATCAATGAATAACCAACTCATAGTCAACAACTCATATCTCTAGGTTTGAAGATTTATATGATATTACCGTCTCACGATCACTCGAGATAAATTCCATGAAGTGATGCAAGTGAGCGTGGGTTGGATCCAATACTCAGCCCTTATGAGTACTCATGAATGTTGTAGCAACCATTGCATTGTTCAAAGCACTTTTAGACAAATCATACAAGCCAAATTCATGACAGTCTTAAATCAATACTTACTTCCAAAGTTTGACTGACTGTGGATGGTTTGAATAATAACATAATTATTCTGGAAGTAAAAACATGCAAAATTGAAACATAGTAAACAATCAACACAAGATAGTAACACCTTACTCATAAATAAATAACAACTTTTATTTATCATCAAATGTCAATTACATTTTACAAGTTTCAAGAATCTAATTATTGAAACTAATATCATCCTTCAGCCCAATGCGCCTCGCATGCTGTAAATGCTTAACCCTGCTCAGTCCCTTCGTGAGGGGATCTGTCGGGTTCTCATCTGATGATACCCTCTTAGCCACGAGGAGTCCTTCTTCTATTCGATGTCTGATGAAATGGTATTTTCTGTCAATGTGCCTAGATCTCCCGTGATCTCTCGGTTCCTTAGCCAAAGCAACCGCACTTTCGCTGTCACAGAAAATTTCCATTGGCTCCTTTATAGCTGGTACAACTCCAATGTCTCCGATGAAGTTCTTTAGCCATATCGCCTCCTTAGCTGCTTCACTTGCTGCTATGTACTCTGATTCACAAGTAGAATCAGCTACTGTCTCCTGCTTGGAACTTTTCCAAGTAATTGCCCCTCCATTTAGGATAAAGACCCAGCCTGACTGAGAGCGGAAATTATCCCTATCAGTCTGGAAGCTAGCATCGCTATATCCTTCCACTCTCAAGTCATCACTGCCTCCGAGGGTAAGGACCCAATCCTTAGTCCTCCGCAGATACTTGAGAATGTTCTTTACCGCTGTCCAGTGTGCCTTGCCAGGGTTCCCTTGATATCTACTGACCATGCTCAAAGCAAAGGCCACATCAGGGCGAGTACAAGTCATAGCATACATGATCGAGCCCACAGCGGAAGCATATGGTATATGACTCATCTCAGCTATCTCAGCCTCTGTACTCGGACTCTGAGTCTTAGTCAACTTGGCATTACTCTGGATGGGTAATTCCCCTTTCTTGGATTTTTGCATGCTGAACCTCTTCAGCACCTTATCCAAGTAAGTACTTTGACTAAGTCCAATTAGTCTCTTAGTCCTATCTTTCAATATCCTTATCCCTAGGATATAGGCAGCTTCCCCAAGGTCCTTCATAGCGAAACACTTCCCAAGCCAGGACTTAACCTCCTGCAAGGTTGGGACGTCGTTTCCTATGAGAAGTATGTCATCCACATACAACACCAAGAAGCTAACTATGCTCCCACTAGCCCTGACATACACACAAGACTCATCCTCACTCCTAGAAAAGCCAAACTCTTTGACTTTCTCATCAAAGCAAAGATTCCATCTGCGAGATGCTTGTTTCAATCCATAAATGGATTTATCAAGCTTACACACTCTATTAGGGTATCTTGTATCGACAAAACCCTCTGGTTGAGCCATGTAAACATCCTCAGCCAACTTTCCATTAAGGAAAGCGGTTTTGACATCCATTTTCCATATTTCATAATCATGAAATGCAGCTATGGCTAACTATACTCTAATAGACTTAATCTTAGCTACTGGTGAGAAGGTCTCATCATAGTCAACTCTAGGAGTTTGACTAAAGCCCTTCACAACCAGTCGCGCTTTGTAAGTATGTACCTTCCCATCCATGTCGGTCTTCTTCTTGAAGATCCATTTGCACCCAACTGTCTTACGACCTGGTACATTGTCAACCAAGTTCCACACTTGATTGTCATACATGGACTGAATCTCGCTGTCCATAGCCTCCTTCCATTTAGCAAACTCAGGGCCTGCCATGGCTTCCCTGTAAATATTAGGTTCATCCAAATCTATTAGTGTACTATCACTAATAAATATATCACCTTCAGTGGTGATGTGATAACCATAATAAAAATCAGGTGTGTTCCTCACCCTAGTGGAACGTCTCGGAGGTACAGACTCATCTATCGGATCAACAGGAGTTTCCTCCTTAGGTTGGTCGATAGTATTTGAGGTTCCTTCACCGCTTGACTCTTGAAGCTCTTCAAGGTCAATTTGCCTCCCACTGTCCCCTTGGCTTATAAATTCTCTCTCACGAAAGACTCCTCTTCTTGCTACAAAGACCACGTTATCACTGGATCTGTAAAAGAGGTAACCAAAGGATCTCTGTGGGTAGCCGATGAAAATACACCTCTCACTTCGAGGTTCAAGCTTATCATGAGTCTCACGCCTCACGAAAGCTTCACAACCCCAAATCTTGATGTGGTCCAAATTGGGAACTTTCCCAGTCAACATCTCGTGAGGTGTTTTGGCAACCTTTTTAGTAGGGACTAGATTAAGGATATGGGCGGCAGTCTCTAAGGCATACCCCCAGAAAGAGATTGGTAACGAAGCTCGACTCATCATGGAACGAACCATATCTAGCAAGGTTCGATTGCGCCTCTCAGCTACACCATTCAACTGTGGTGTTCTGGGAGGTGTCAATTGTGAGACAATCCCACATTCCTTAAGATAGTCAAGGAACTCAATGCTAAGATACTCTCCTCCCCGATCGGATCAGAGCATCTTGATGTTCCTGCCCAATTGATTTTCTACTTCCTGCTTAAACTCTTTGAACTTTTCAAAGGTTTCTGACTTATGCTTGATTAAGTAAATATATACATATCTATTGTAATCATCAGTAAAAGTCACATAATAGCGATTAGCATCCCTTGTAGCAACTCTGAAGGGCCCACACACATCCGTGTGTACAAGGTCCAACAAACCTTCACCCCTATCACAAGTACATGTGAAGGGTGACTTTGTCATTTTTCCAAGTAAACAAGACTCGCAACTATCATCTGACTTGAGGTCAAATGATTCCAAGACTCCAGCCTTTTGGAGTTGGCCTATACGCTTCTTGTTAACATGTCCAAGACGACAATGCCACAAGGATGCTTTATCCAAGCTATCTGAAGAATCAATATACAACACATTATTTCCTAGATTGTCTACAACATTCACGGCTTCATATACACCATCACAAGGTAATGCTTTAAAGTAAAATACATCATTGTAATAAACATTAATAGCACCATTTTTATTATCAAATGAAAATCAAAAACCTTGTTTGTACAAGCCATGAAAAGAAATAATATTTCTCGCCATTTCGGGCGAGTAACAACACTTATTCAAATCTAACATTAACCCATTATTAAGCAATGAAGAATAAACTCCTATCTTGGTAACAGGTGATGCTTTCCTGTTGCCCATGACTAAGTTTATCTTCCCGTGCTCCACTTGCTCACTTCTTCTTAGTGCCTGCAAATCAGTACAAATGTGAATACCACAACCTGTATCAAGCACCCAAGAATTAGCATTAGATGAGTTGTTAGACAATATTGTGTAAATACCTGCATGGGTGCGTTTAACCTTCCCATCCTTTACATCTTGCAAGTATTTGGGGCAGCTTCGCTTCCAGTGCCCCTTTTCTTGACAATAGAAGCATTGTGCTTCCTTTGGGTTTGAGGAAGGAGTAATGGGACCTTTCTTTGTCCCACTAGAAGAGGAACCATCAAGGGGCTTACCCTTGGTACCCTTCGAAGGGGTTTTCCTCTTCTTACCCTTTCCCTGCCCAATCGCAAGAACAGGGGCTGCTGAAGGAGTAGAAGTAGAAGTAACAACCGCTTTACTCTTAAGGCCATTTTCAGCTGTCCTTAAAAGTCCTTGAAGTTTACTCAGTGTGCCTTCCTTCTTGTTCATATGATAAGTCATACGAAACTTATCATAACTTGGAGGTAAGGAATGGAGAATGATATCAATCGCCATTTCTTCAGGAAAGTCCACATTAAGCTTCAATAACCGGTCAACGAACCTTTGCATCTTCTGCATGTGACCGGTGATGGGTTCACCATCTTTCATTCTGGTTGTTATCATGGAGGAGATTATTTCATACCTCTCCTGACGCGCGCTCTGATGGTACCTTTCCATCAGATCCAGGTGCATCTCATAGGGGTATAAATCTTCATAGGATTTTTGAAGTTCAGGGGTCATGGTGGCCATCATGATGCATGCTACTTTAGTAGCATCCTTTTCATGTGCAACAAACTCCGCAAACTCTTTAGGAGTAGCAGTGGCTTCATTCATAACCTTAAGCTCCCTATCGAGGATATATTCTTTGTCCTCATAGCGGGTAATCATTCTGATGTTTCTGATCCACTCATTGAAATTGGATCCATCAAAGATGACCTTACCACACAAGTTCATAAGGGAAAAGGAGCCTGTTGGGTTTGAGCCAGAAACATTGTTGGAAGACATCTGAAAGGAAAGAAAGACAAGTTTCATTAGATTAGGAATCCTTAATAATTCACCCAAATGAAATATTAAGGCTAGGATCCAACAAACTATTTATAGTTGGAAGAGGGATGCCGTAATCCATACTATAAAATATTTGAAGGTAGGTAAATGACGATTTACCAATTTCCACCGTAAGAACGAAATATTTTATTATTAGGTTTTATTGGTTTTGAAACTACTAGATCTTTTGAGATACATTGAAATTTTCAATGGCATGTTTGAATCTCGATTGTGCCCTCTCAAGTTTGTGACTGGGATGCCGAGGATCACAAACAAGGTGTGAATAACCATACAAATTGACTTGGTACCCTCAACAATATTACCTAATCGATGTGCCGGTTAACCACACACGCTCCACCGATCTATAATAAATTCAAGTTACCCTTTGCCACTCTTACTAGTCCATGTTAGTGTGTCGGTTAACCACACACGCTCCACTAACGACTTGGTAAGGTACAAAGTGTAATTTTATGGGCTAGCACCAATTTCACATTTTCCTAAAGTAACTAAGATTGGGAATTTATAATGTATAGTTACTTTATAATTCATTATACTTTTAAGGAGTATTTAAAGTCGTATCCTACCCGTTCGACTAACGACCCTCCACCGATCAAGGAAGCGGTGGGTGAGAGTGGACACCCATTAAGTCACCATTTTATAGGCAACAACCTTATACCCCCCTTATAGACCGGCTTCGTGAATGAGGCCTACTAACGGTAAGAATGACATATTCTTATACATATCTATATAATAAAATTATAATAATAGTATAAGTGTTGATTTTTAAACTTTTTAAAAATCTAAGGTTTAATTTGGAATTAAAGTATTAAAGTGTAAGACTTTTCAAATTCCAAAACTTGAGGGCAAGATTTGAAACTATTCCAAGTCTCTTCAATTTGTAACTTATGAGTTTTAATGGTTCATAAAAAATGAAGACTCTTCATTTTATGAAACCTCTTTAGTTCTTTAATCATAATTAAAAGAAGTGACTTTTGGTTATCCATAACTTGAGGACAAGTTATGGACACCATCATAGCCATTAAGATCATGAATTAAACACACATGGAGGTTACACATAATTCCTATGATCTTCTAAACTCATATGAACTCAAATTCATGTCAAGCAATTTCAAGAAAATCATATAAACATATACAATACTTGAAAATTGATAAAAGTCATGTAAAATGGGTTAACATAATCATTATCATTTTGAAAAACAGATTTTACAAGTCCAAAACAGATTGGGATAATGATCTTAATCCATTTCCAACAACAAAACTCGAAAAAACTGCTCAGCACGCTCCTACTCGTCGAGTGCATTATTCTACTCGTCGAGTAGGATGAATTTGTTCATGGACTCGGCGAGTCCTCCCCATGGACTCGGCGAGTCCAGTCGTCAGAGTGCAGAATTTTCGATTTTTAAGCAGTTTTGCATCAAGTATACAGAAAAAAATCCTAGGCTCTGATACCACTGATGGGTTTTGAGCATTCTAACACTTCCTAAGTGTACATGCAACCCTAATAACCTTGAATCTATGTTTTTTCTATATACATGCAAATTTCTTTTCAAGGTTATTTCCTAACTAGCATGGCATGGGGATTACATAGAACATAAAATTAGTAGAAATACATACCTTGTTGTTGCTTGGATTCCTTCAAGACTTTGTGAGCCTAGCACCCCAAATGTTGTGCCTCAAATGCTTCACACAACACCACAAGACTTGGAATAACTTGAGAGAATACTTCTTACACTTGAAAATCGGTTATGCCCTCACTAGAAACACTAGGTCACGATTTTGCTAGCCATAGGGTTCCTTTTATAGTGTTGTCACAATTAGGGTTTACACATGAATGCCCTTAATTGTCATGACTCTTGATTTCTCATGACCCATGGGTTTGTAACTCCCATGGACTATCCATGGAGCTCCATATGGTTATAACCAAACCCATAAACCATGGATCATTAATCCACCATAAAAGAATTGATGATTGTCATAATCAACCCTATATATTTAATTAGTCTCACTTTGATCACCAAATTAATACTAGATTAATACTTGATCAATACTAATTAAATAATACTATTATTAATATATTAGAACTTATAATATATTAATAATCATAAGTGCCTTATTCACTCATCTAGTCTATCCAAGTATTGCAATGCCATGCAACCCAAATGGACCATGCCGGGTCGGGTCAAGTACATACCAAATAAAGTTATGGACTTAGACACTATATCCAACAGCATGTACACCATAGGAGTGTTAGAATGCTCAAAACCCAACAGAGACCACGGCAGATTTGGGCAGTGTACCGGTTGTACGGGACTTTCGAGATGTCTTTCCTGAGGAGTTGCCCGGGGTGCCTCCGGAGAGGCAGGTAGAGTTTCGCATTGATTTGCTTTCGGGTGATGCTCCGATAGCCAAGGCACCGTGCCAGCTAGCTCCGCCTGAGATGCAGGAGCTGTCTATTTAGCTTCAGGAGCTGCTAGACCAAGGGTTTATTCGTCCAAACAGCTCTCCGTGGGGAGTACCGATCCTGTTTGTAAAGAAGAGGGATGGGTCACACAGGATGTGCATCGATTATCGGGAGCTGAGCAAGCTAACGGTGAAAAACCGTTATCCGCTTCCGGGGATCGATGATTTGTTCGATCAGCTTCAAGGTGCATCTTGGTTTTCCAAAATTGATCTTCGGTCAGGGTACCATCAGATGAGGATATACCGAAGACAGCTTTCAACACTCGGTACGGTCACTATGAGTTTGTGGTGATGCCATTCGGGCTCACCAATGCCCCAACAACATTCATGGACCTCATGAACAGGGTGTGTAGATCGATGTTGGATCGGTCTGTGATCGTTTTTATCGATGATATCTTGGTCTATTCTAAGACCAAGGATCAGCACGAGCAACATTTGAGAGAGGTATCAGAGACACCGAGGACGGAAAATCTTTATGCCAAGTTCTCAAAGTGTGATTTCTGGTTACGGGAGGTGTAGTTTTTGGGGCACATCATGAACCAAGAGGATATTTTAGTTGATCCAGCCAAGATTG
The DNA here is from genome assembly GCF_052849685.1 of Lactuca virosa. NCBI lineage: Eukaryota > Viridiplantae > Streptophyta > Magnoliopsida > Asterales > Asteraceae > Lactuca > Lactuca virosa. The sequence continues at coordinate 384,857,137 of NC_136428.1, forward strand.
AGGCAGTGATGCGATTGGAAATACCGAAGAATGCATTTGAGATCCGTAGCTTCTTGGGCCTAGCGAGGTATTAAGGGATATTTATACAGGATTTCTCCAAGATCGTTGTACCTTTGACTCGCTTGACCAAGAAGATTGTGACTTTTTGGTTGCGCCCGGATCATCAGGTAGCTTTCGAGACCTTGAGACAGAGGTTATGTGAGGGCCCAATTTTAGCACTACCCGAGGGGTTGGATGATTTGGTGATGTATTGTGATGCGTCTATCACATGGTTTGGGGCTGTTTTGATGCAGAGGGGGCATGTTATCGCGTACGCCTCGAGGCAGATGAAGCCTTACGAGGCGAACTACCCCACTCACGACCTGGAATTGGGTGCGGTGCCCTCAAAATCTAGAGGCATTACTTGTATGAAGTTCGGTGCACCATCTATACTGACCACAAAAGTTTGAAATGTTTGATGGATCAACAGAACCTGAATTTGCGGCAGAGGAGCTGGTTGGATGTATTAAAAGATTATGATTGCGAAATTTTGTACCACCCCGGAAAGGTCAACATGGTGGCCGATTCCTTGAGCCGCAAGGCGGCGAGTACTCCGATTGGAGATGTCTGTTTGAGGATGACGATGATTTCCCCCTTGTTAGATATGATCAAGGAGGCTCAGGTGGAGGGTTTGAAGAAAGACAACTGGAAGATAGAGCGGACTCGAGGACAGATTCCCTTGTTTGTTCGGGATGGTCGGGGTCTTTTGACACAGTGTGGCCAGGTGTGGGTACCGGTATCTGGGGGAGTGAGATAGAATATCTTCAAGGAGGCACACAAGTCCAAGCTCTATTCATCATGGGGCTACAAAAATGTATAAATATCTATGGTTGAGTTACTGGTGGCCCTGCATGAAGCGAGAGATCACTTGGTTGGTGGAGCGGTGATTGACCTGCAGAAAGGTGAAGGCCGAACATCAGAGGCCTCACACCAAGGTTCAGCCGCTACCCATTCCCATGTGGAAATGGGAAGAGATCACCACAGACTTTATCACGAAGTTACCGAGGAAGGCGAGGGGTGTGGATTCCATTTGGGTCATTGTGGACAGATTGACGAAGAGTGCCCATTTTATTCCGACCTCTGAGAGTATCTCTGCTGAGAAGTTAGTAGATATCTATGTGTGAGAAGTGGTTGTCATACGTGGTGTGCCGGTATCCGTGGTCTCGGACCGCGATGTACGATTCACCTCAAGGTTTTGGAGGAAGTTCCATGAAGAATTGGGCACCTAGTTACATTTCAGCACCGCTACCACCCTCAGACCGATGGTTAGAGCGAGCGGAAGATTCAGACGCTCGAGGATATGCTTCGATCTTGTGTACTGGACTTTAGAGGGAGTTGGGATACATTCCTCCCACTAGCAGAGTTTTCATATAACAATAGTAATCATGCTAGTATTGACCGACCCTTGTTTGAGATGTTGTATGGTCGGAGGTGCAAGACTCCCGTATGTTGGGGCAAGGTAGAACATCAAGTTATGGGAAGCACTAAAGTGGTGCTTAAGACTACCGAGTTGATTCAGTAGGTGCGTGATAGGCTGGGAGTCACGCAGAGCCGTCAGAAAAGTTATGCTGACCGGCGCTAATCAGATCTCGAGTTTCAGGTGGGAGATTTCGTTTTGCTGAAAGTGTCACCATGGAAGGGTGTTAGTAGGTTTAGGAAGAGGGCAAGTTGGGGACCCGGTTTATTGGTTCGTTCAGGATTTCTGCCCGAGTCGGCAGGGTTGCTTATTGACTGGACCTCCCAGATAAGCTGAGTCAGATTCATAACACCTTCCATGTGTCCCAGCTTCGGAAGTGTGTCACTGACGAGGTTGCAGTTATCTCTTTAGACGACATTCAGGTAGATGAGAGCGTAAACTACATCGAGAAACGCATTACGTTTTTGGGTAGGAAGACTAAGGTTTTTCGTAATAAGGAGGTGAAGTTAGTGAATGTGCAATGGCAGCACCGAAAAGGCTCCAAATAGACATGAGAGCCGGTAGATGAGATGCGGGAGCATTATCCGGATCTGTTTGCGTCTGTGGACTTCGAGGATGAAGTCTAGTCCAAGTGGGGGAGAGTGGTAACACTCCAAGTCAGGTAAATACCCTTTGTACCCTTGAAATGAAAAAGTATAGCATAATGGTCCATTAAGTATGATATGCGTACTTCAGGAGTATGCTTGGCGTACTAAGGATGGATGATCGCGGAGGGCCAGCATGTACGCTGGGCGTACCAAAGGATACGTGGGGTGTACGCGACGAATATTAAAAACCCTAATTCCCAAACTTGACACCTATTTATTCATCCTTAAGCCTCTTGGACCGAACCCTAATCAGCCTCCATAGCCTCATTTCCCCCTTTTACCCCATATTTCCTTGTGAGAGTGTTCTTGAGCTTAAAAAGTGTATTTGTGGCCATTTTAGAGATTATTCAAGAAGAAGAAGTTAGTGAGCAACCTTGGTGTGGCATTAAGCTTCAAGATCCTGCATCTAGTTCATCTTGAGGAGCTTCTAGAGGTATAAAGTCTTAATCTTGCCGTCTTATTCATTAGATTGAGCTAGGGTTTGCTATATTGTCCCCTTTTATGTTCATGAATCATCTCTTGCCAGTTTGAACAACCGCAGAGCTTAGGAAGAGTAGATCTGAGGTCCCTTAGTTCATTCTGTAAGTCCCCAAAAACTAAGAACCAACTAGTGATCAACACAAAGAACAAGCCAAAATGATAAGAACAAGAAGGAGTAGAAGCAAGATTGATCCAAATTGCACACGTTTATAACAGCTGAAAACGACAGGTACAATGGACTCAAAACACACACACTTGACCGTAAACTACTTCTGCAATCTGACATCTACTGACACTATTTACAGGGAACAGAGACTAAAAGCATATGTACAGCTGTAAACCCGTTTACAGACATAAACACGTTTACAGACATAAACACCATACAGACCGTAAACACCACCCAACCATAAACCCATACAAATACATGAGCAAATACAAACACAGCGTATACAAATGAATGCCTAGCTTAAACCAACTAAACGTGACCTAACAGTCTCCCCCTTGGTTTGATGCTAGCAAGAACTCAATCTTTCTCAATGATCAGCACGTCAGATCTTCCCATGACCCCCAACCACATCTTCTTGTTAATAATCTCAGCGATCATACTCGTAAACTCTTTAGCGGCATACTCGAGAATCTCTTTCTTGACCATCATTTCATGTTGAGCCAAAGTGTGAATGTCACATTCACCAAACTGTAGGAGATCCTACGCCTCAACAACACGAAAGACACCAGCTGGGAATTTGATTACAGCAGTGGCTGTGGCCTCTTCGAAAACCCAATATTCCATATCGTGAATAGATCCATCACAGAAATGCTAAATAATGGTAACTTCATTCATTTGCTTTGGAGGAGGCCACATCATAGTTTTCATGGCTTTTTTGGTTTTTGGGTCAAGAACATCTTTGGCTTTCTTCACAAAGATTATGCTGTCTTCATTCCATCAAACTTCCTCTGTAGTTGATTCTCTAAAAAGAGTTTGAAGTCACTCCCTCGAGGATCATTTGATGGGTTGTATAATGGAGCATTAGCAAGTTCAGTAAGATCTACTTTTGTCCAAGAACCAAATTCATTCTTGTGCCGATAGTATTCTGATTTTCCGCTCTTTCTTTTTACCATCCAAATATCTAATTTATCATGAAATGCCCACATCAGAATTCCTGATCGGTCGCCATATTTAGTTCTGAACCACTTGTTTTCGAGCTCAGTCACTGTCTATTGAGGCTGGTCTCCACGAACATTCTTGTCAGAATTCTTCATGAAAATCCATTTCCCCTTCTTTTGAGTAGAGATTCGCTTCTAGGCTAGCTTCATGGTAACTCTGGGAATAGCTTGAGCAGGTTCGACCTCAAAGCGGTCAACAATACGAGTGGTTCTGACAGGTGGAGGATCATCAAGTGGATCTTGTTGAGATGCTTGGGCAGGGGCACTGAGAGGAGTCTCGACCGCACTTGTCTCTCCGCTGGATGTTGTGAATTTGTTGCCAAATTCACTTATCATCTTGTTCTTCAGATCGAAGTATCCAACAGAGAGAGAGCCGAGATTGAGCTGCAGAACTGAAATTTGTTGTGATTTTTCAAGGTTTTCTTTTTCAAGATCAGAAACTCTAACGTATAGAGTTCCTATCAAACATCTTTCTCAATGATCTTCTGGTTTAAAAGTCCAATCTCTGCTTGGAGCTCAGAAATTAATGGATCAACTCCCCTGGAACTCCCTGCACCAATAGATATCCCTTTGCCTCGGGGTGCAGTGTTAAAATCCTTTTGAGCTAAGAACCTGGCAAGCCTCTCCGAGGCAACATCGTGCGCAGGTTGGGGAGTTGATGCGCCACCAGGAGCTGAAGAACTCCCGGCTTGAAAAGATGAGCGAACAGTGCTGGGCTCCTCATGCACTGTCTGACTGTCAGAATGGGTTGGTTGGGTTGGAGTATTGGCTGCAACAGACTATTGAATATCTTGAGCTTGTTCCATGATAAGCACTCCCAGCCTTGGATCGGCTCTTCTCCTTTTAAGTGGAGGCTGGGAGGCTTGTGTCTCATGAAGATCACTCTCAGATGGCGTAATGGTTGGAGTAGCATCTTCTCGGGGAGGAATCCTCACAGTAGATTCCAGATTAACAATAACATCGACCATCTGATCAGTTGATGGAGGTGGCACTTTAAGAACATTAACTTCTCCCCCAGTCTCCGTTGAAGGATTTACAACATCATTGATGCCAACAAAAAACAAATTGAGGTCATCATTGCTTGGCTCAAAATCAATACTCTGCTCGAAATCAAAGCATAAATCATCATTATCAAAAACTGATAAATCATCACCTTGAACCATTTCAGCTCCATCATCATCCTCATCATCATCAAAATCTAAGACATTTTCCTCTTGACCCATCTCATCATCACCTTCGTCATTATCATCATCATCATTGTCATCTACATTAGTCACTGGCAGATGTTCCTCTGTTGTTCATCACTGGTACCATTGTCCTGTCATGGTTCTCTCTTCTATCTGGCTTCGGACAATCACGAGCAAAGTGTCCTGGCTCGTGACAGTTGAAACATCTTAGCTTTCCTTTGTTAAACCCAACCTTCTTATCAGCATTCATGCCCCATTTGTTTAGCCCTGAATACCACCATTGCAATCTGTCAGGTAATATCCATTTCCTCCACATTCTTTGGGTGAATTTGGTCAAGATCAGCAAATGAAATTTGCGGAGGCAAGTCTCCAGCCACGAAGGCATTGTAGAAATTTACTAGACCAGAGGCGGGGTGTGGGTTTTTGGAAAGGCATGATTATATGGAATGGTGAAAGCTTGATTCTATGGGACAGTGATTGAAGAGAAGGCATTGTTTGATGAAATGCTCAGATTTGCTGTGGAGTAGGAGTTCACCTGGTTTATCTCACATTTCTTATCATCCAAATCGCAAGCTTTAGTGATAGCCATCGTTTCCTCCAGAGTGAGTCGGTTGAGATCTTTGGTTTTCTTGATGACAGAAACGTTCATGTCCCATGACTTGGGAAGATAATTCAACAGTTTCTTGTTAATCTCAGATCGTGGTACAAAAATTCCAGCTGTGCTCATTTAAGTGGTGAGTGTAATGAATCTTTGGAGTTGTAAGTCCCCAATCTACTTGTGTATCAATTAGATCCGTTTGATGGTGCGGAATCCCAATCAAACGGATGATGCCAGATCAAATGAAGAAGAAGGAGAAGAAGAATAACTTGAATCTATGATGTATTGACGATATGAATGAAGATCCTTACAATAGATTCACACACACTCTCTTCTTCTCTCTTGTTTCTCTCTCTAGAACACACCTTAGAATACACACACTTAAGCTCCTTGTCCTACTTACACCCATATGCACTCCTCACCCTATATATATGAGACATGGGCCGTGAACAGGTTCACGGCCGTAAACCTGTTCACGGCCGTAAACACAGCCGTAAACTCATAAAACAATACAGAAAAATACAATTGCCTAGAAAAGCAAAGTATAAACCATAATTTTGACCCAACAATCTCCCCCTTGGTTTATAGCTTTATTTTCTATTGACCCAACAAACCCCCCCTAAAAAGTAGCTGGATTTTCTTGTTAATATTCATTGGGAGCTTGGCTTCAGCATTAATCTTCAAATTTCTTCACAGCATCGAACATATGAATCTTCAATAAATGACTTCATCTTGAGCAGTTGGGATTTCTGCAGAATTTGACATTGAACGCACATTGGGCGAGGAGGCTTCTTGTACTGATTCTTGAAAGATAGCGCTTTCAGCTTGAGAATCTTCAGAGAGAATATCAGAGAGAACTAATCTTCTGGATCACTTCAGCAGGTTTAAGATAGCAGCAGACTGATTGAGGAGGCTTCAATGCAATCCGTCACATAATCTTCAAGTGCAACTTCACCTTGCTTCTGGGGTTGAAAGATTGAATGTTGAAAGAATAATCTTCATTTCTTGCTCCTTCGAATGAAAAATTCTTCGATGCTCACGGATGAAGCATTGGCTTAGAAATTTTCGACACAATCTCCATGAGTCTTATCTATAACTGAAATCACTTTTCAAGACAAAACAAAACTAAAAGAAAACTTAGCACACAAATTAAAACAAAAACAAAAATATTTTTTTGGATTTTTAATTTTCTGATTTTTGTTTGATTTTTTTTTTATTTTTTTAATTTTAATTTTTTTTTATATTTTTCTGATTTTTGTTTGATTTTTGAATTTTTAATTTTAATTCTCCCCCTAAATTTGTGCATAGAGGAAAACTATGAACAAATTTAATAGAAACAAAAATTACTAACTAGATTTAAAGCATTTTGGGATCAGAGTTGTGAGACAATCTTAACTTGTTTATCGGTACCTTCACCTTCATGAATAGATCTGGTCAATTGCCGGTATTGTGGTCCACTTAAACACAAAGGATTTCGACAAACTTTTCTAAATAAACCATTTAGCTAACGACGACCACGAGTATTGTTGTCCACTTAAATTAAGCAGCGAGATCTACATGCAAACTCTAAATGGTTCAATTTTAGTTGCACTAGAACGTATTCCCCACTTCCCGATATACCCTGATTATCAAGAACTTCCAAAGAACTCCTTACTTTAGGTGAATAGACAATTATTAAGGAGGAAGTTAGATTTAGAGATAGATGCATATGTTGTGTCCCAGGTCGGATCTCTTTCAATCACGCAGAGGGGACAACATATGACTAACATAGATAGAAGGATTGAGAGGTAGAATATTGTATATGATGTGTTCCAGGTCGGATATGTTTCAATCACGCAGAGGAGACAACATATGGCTAACAGATTGAAATAGTTTCATAGATAGGGAGGTGCGTAGAAATAGAGTTGCATATGCTGCATTTTAGGTCGGATCTCTTCCAATCACGCAGAGGAAGCAACACATGACTGACAGATAGAAAACAAGAAAATAATTTCCTACATACCTACTTTATTAGAACCCCTAGTCGCCCTATCAGAAACAAAATTAAGGACATAAGTCCGTACATCAAGGAAAAGTTGAACCACTATTCTAGATGCGTATTAATTTAGTTTATCCCGTGGGTTCCCGTGTTTATCTCACTGCTCAATCTACCCAAGCGTCGTATGGTCAGTCCAAACAATTCTATCTAAATCCACACTATCAAATCCTTCGTGCCTACCAGCACATTAAACACAGAGTCTAGACAATTCAGATTCAGATTGCCTGTTATCACATGATTATATCACTTCCCGAACAATACCTACTGACGAAAAACTATAAGAAAATAAAGTTTGTCTTCAAAATGAATCAGTATAAGATAAACTCAGGAGTATAGAGAAGAAAACGCAAACCGTAATTCACCAACTGAATTTTCATCCTGAAGGTCTGAGAACAGCACGCATAATCTCATAACAGATCCGAAAATTCTTCATGCCATTAAGCACTAACCCCATTTGTGATCTGTTCCTTTCCTCCCTTCCGGCAAAGGACACATACTCTCAAACAATGTTCTGAGTGTTGTACGGTTAAGAGATGTCCCCTGTCATGTGCCTGGAACAGCCACTACCAACAAACCGAAGTCTGATGATATGCCTCCATAGCTGCTCCGACACAGAGCGGGATCAGTTGGTCTTTGGAACCCAGTCCATTTTGAAATTGGGTCGACCTTTGTCATCTACGCAAGATACATTCTCCCAGGACATGTCCTGTTTATCACAAACAGAGGATGTAGAAATATTAGACGGATTAGGTGACTTAGGAGATTGAACCTTTGGTACCCATCTGTTGTTAGGTTTAACCCATTTCTTTTTCGATCCGATGGATGCCTCGGCACTTGATTTTGAACTTGTAGTCGGCTGCCGAGATGACTTTGACCTAACCGGTCTTGGCCTCACAGGAGCATCTCTTGAAATTGGCTTCTTAGTCGGCATTCCCTTCTTGCCCTTGGGATTTTGATTCTTGGCCTTTGGAGTTTGATTCTTGGCCTTCTGGGCATTCCGGTCACCATGGTCTGAACGTGACCTTGAGGGGTTTCTTTTGAAGTATCTCCCTCTTGGTGCGTTCTGCCAGCCTTGTGCATAGTAGGGAACGTATGCGCGATTAGGATAATTTCTGGCAATGTGTCCAGGTGTTCCACAGTGAAAACATGTCTTTTTCTTCACTTTGAAGTTGTTTCTTCTTGCCCCTAGTGGCATATCCTTGCCTTGTCTCTGATTGTTCCCACATGCACACTTGCAACAAGCCGTCGGTTGTTTCACTTGATTTGGTGGCCTGTACTTCTCAACAGCAGGTTAATTAGAAGCAGCGAAGTTTGAAGCAACAGATTCAGAGTTCAAGGAGACATTGGTTTGTTCAGTGGTGTTCTCCTTGTTCTCATCCTCTGCTACTTTACCTCCTGGCACAAATGCAGCTGGTTTGCCATATTGAAGATGTGTCTCCCTGTCAATTTCTTCCTGTGTCATAGGGATGGATGTGTAGTTATGATTGAAAGGTGGAGGAACACTATCATACCCTAGACCTTTTTGCTGGTTATTTTTAAATTGCAAACAATGGTCTATCATGTTCGCAACTACTTCGCTTGACACATCAAATTTTCTAAAATCAAAATCTGCATTTTGAAATTTGCTTTTTAATGTGTCAAGCTCAGCAGTTAATTCAGCAAGTTGTCTCTTAACATAGTCATAGTTTTCACATTTATTACTATAGTCTTCCTGAAGCCTCCTAAAGTCTTTGATTTTTGCTTCTAATTCAGCCTTTAGGGGTTTCTGTCCTTTCCTGAGTTGATATCCTTCGTATTTTAGGTCGTCAACTTCCCTTTTTAGCAAATCATTATGTTCACGAAGAATTTTAATATATCTTCACAAGATGGAGTACATGAAACTTCATTGACCAGGATGTTTGCGGAACTCATTGTTTTTCCACACTTCAAAGCGTCAAGTTCTTCAGTTACAGCAGCAAGACTAAGACAATTGAGATCTTTTGTCTTCTTGATGACAACCACGTTCATATCCCACGATTTCGGAAGTGAATTCAGCAACTTTTTGTTTATCTTAGATTTAGTTAAGAAGATCCCAGCTATATTCATCTCAGTAGTAAGTGTAGTAAATCGCTGCAACTGAGCTTCCAGGGTTTCTCCAGGGATATAATTGAACATGTTGAACTTTTTTCTTAACATATCCTGACGACTCTCTTTCATGTCTTCAATTCCCTCGTAGACCTCAAAAAACATTAAAAGCACAACTAGAACCCAAAATCAAACTTAAAAGTCAAACTTAAAAATTCAAACCGAAAATCTAAATTTGAAAATCAAAGTCTAAAGTCAAAAGTCAAATTTTAAACGTTAAAGTCAAAATTTTAAGTAAAAAGTCAAAATTAAAAGTCAAAGATTAAAAACTAAAATTTTGGTTTGAAAATGGAATTTAAAATTAAAAGGAAATTGAATTTGGGGTTAAAAGTGTCAAAAATGCGAAACTAGAAGCGACTGGGAGTCCTTTTAAATTAAATCCGGAGGAAATGAAAGAAGTGACTTGGTAGTTCAACTGGTAAGGCGCAAGGGAAAGGAGGCGGATGATCTGGGTTCGATCCTTGCAACCCCCAAAATCTATTTTGATTATTTGCTGCAGCGCGTGCAGGAGGAGCTTGAAGCATCTGAGGCGAATTCCCTAGCCGCACACGTCCTAGCCGCACACGGAGTCGCACACCTTTAACCAGCCGCACACCTTCAACATATGCGAAGAAAAAAACGACGTTTTTCACACTTTTTGCTCCAAAACTCGATCCAAAACTCGTTTTTATGAAAAACGCGAAGAACAAACCCCCCCTAATTTTCAGAGATCTATCCAAAAACGCAAAAATCCTTCAAAAATAAGATCAAATAAGCTCCAGATCTGACAAAATTGACTGATACAATTCAAGCTTTGATACCACTTGTAAGTCTCCAATCTACTTGTGTATCAATCAGATCTGTTTGATGGTGCGGAATCCCAATCAAACGGATGATGCCAGATCAAATGAAGAAGAAGGAGAAGAAGAATAACTTGAATCTATGATGTATTGAAGATATGAATGAAGATCCTTACAATAGATTCACACACACTCTCTTCTTCTCTCTTGTTTCTCTCTCTAGAACACACCTTACAATACACACACTTAAGCTCCTTGTCTTACTTACACCCACATGCACTCCTCACCCTATATATATGAGACATGGGCCGTGAACAGGTTCACGGCCGTAAACCTGTTCACGGCTGTAAATACAGCAGTAAACTCATAAAACAATACAGAAAAATACAATTGTCTAGAAAAGCAAAGTATAAACCATAATTTTGACCCAACAGGAGTTGAGCCTCAAGAGATTCCCCAAGAACATGGTTAAACAAGTTGAACTTTTTCGAATCATGTCTTGTCTACTCCGCTTCATGTCATCATTACCCTCATAAACCTCAATCAAGAAATCTCGATATTTTATGATGGAGTCAATGTGTGCACTCGCCAACTTCTAGACTCTCAAGGGCCCATGCAAAGAAGGATCCGACAACAAATAAAGCTTTAATTGAAGAATTCACCAAGCATTCAAGGGAGTATCACAACCCAATTGGGAGGATCTCACAAGAAGAAAAGCGAATATAGATGGAGTTTCTGAAGTCTTAATGATTGTAATGGCGAAACTCGACACCATAGAAAATAGGCTTACAAAGATGGATGGATCAATTAATGTGGTACACGATAGATGTGAATCTTGTAAAGCACCTTACTCTACAAGGGATTGTGAATTGGAATACAATAGAGCTCAATACACGGCAAAATATCAACAACTAGAGCATAATCTCTACCAACTAGAACGAGTCCAATCCGAGAAGATAGATGCTCTCGAGTCGATGCTATTTATATTCATGCAAGCTAGCGAAAAAAGACATGATGCAACTGATGCAACACTTATAGATCAACAAGCATATGTTTTGAGCATCCACACACAAGTTGGGCAATTAACAAAACTTGTGCAAGAAAAGCTATCGGATCTATCTTCAAGAAAAGTCGAGTCAATCCCTATAGCTCAAGTCATGGCCATTGATACTGAAGAAGAATATGAATTGGTGCATATGAAGAACCTTGAAGAGGAGTCTAATCAGTACCTCGAAGTAAAAAAGAAAGAAGAAGAAGAGTGTCGTGAAGCTGCCCACGTCGCGGCAACACTTGATGGCCATTTGCTCGACACCACAACGTGGCGTTGCTTTCCCACGTCGTGGCAGCGGTTCAACACATTTTTCAAGAATGGTTCTTTGATTTCATTCGATCCGGCACATTTGCATTCACATGAAGAAGGTCCAGAAGTACTGTTTCTAGCGATTATATGAGAAGTCTAAGCTTTCCACACAAGTCTCAGAGTTCGATCTCGCCACTACTACTCAAGGGGAGTCTTTTCCAGTTCTTCTTTTTAAATTTTTATGTTCTTTAATTGTTTTAGTATGCAATGGGGACATTGCATCATTTAAGTCTGGGGTTGGGAGTTGAATTTAGGAAAAAAAAAAGCATTCTGATTAAAACAAAATGACTAGGATTAAAAAAATTATTAGAAAGATTTCAAATAATAATCTAAAATTAAATCCAATGATAATTAACAAATTAAATGCTAGTATTGTGTGGGATGATCCGATGAGAGATCAAATGTTTACCTGAGCCAATATTTGTTATAGTGCATTTGTGGCTTCCCATTCCTAGTGAAAAGTCATGAGATATGAAAGGTAATCTAGTAGTTTGAATGACATAAAAAGTTTTGCAGCGGGTACCTAAAATCTATCCACGAGAGCTTATGTAGTCATTACACTTAGACTAATACCTCTAACAAATAAAGGTTGAAGTTAACCTCCCTTGCTTAAGCATGTAGGATTTGAGCAGAGAAAAGTGATACATATATATATATATATATATATATATATATATATATATATATATATATATATATATATATATATATATATATATATATAAAGAGAGAGAAATTGCAAAAGTTGAAAAAATCTTGGAGCTATCAAAGTATGAAGATCAGAAGATCAAAATTTCTGAAGAATCAAAAAGTTGAAGATACCAAAAATTAAAGAAGAAGTTGTTGAATTCGAAGAAATCAAAGAGCAAATATTAAAGAAGAGATGAATTCGAAGAGTCCATTGTGGTATCAAAATTGTAATATTTCTTTCTAGATATTATGTATGCTTGGGAAGCCTAAACAAAAATACCTTGAGGTTAAGAATGATTTATGAGGATGGTTGCCGAGGGTTGCAAAAATGAGCGTCGTATAAACTAAGGAATTATAGGCACAGATACATACATTGCGGTCTTGGGATAATAGTTGGTGATGTGTGCAAATAGCTACACCTAATTTTACGACCTATCCTACTAGCTATTCGACCCAGGGAAGTGTACCCTTTCATAAATAGTATAGCACAAACAGTTGGGTATCGATCTCAGGGAACGAAATTAATTATTTAACCTACTCCCTATTAAATTAACCTAAAATTCATAGCAAAAGTAAAAGGGTTTTTTTTATCTAATTTTGCAAGTTTAGACAAACTTAAATTCTCAACAACTATTCAATCAAATATTAAAAACAATTTTGTTAGTTTGAATCCACTTTCCCTCAATGGTTAGCTATTAATTATGGACAATTCTCGTTGATTACCAATTATGTATTATTAGCAATTCAAGTCCAAATTTACTAATGTTGAATCAATTCATGTAGAGCTATGCATGGTCATACATAATTTAACACAGAATCAATTATTATATAGGATTGGAGCTATGTAAGAGTGAGTTAACAAACACGATTATGGTAACAATATGTGTTCTTCAACACAACCAAATTTAATATATAATTACTTATCTAAGATTGGTTCGATCTTAGCTCTAATAATCTGATGGTCACTAAATTACTAGGTAGTCAAATTCATGCAGATTAATGGCCACTAATTACACAGAATATGAATTAAAGCAATCTAGTATCAAATTTAGCATGCTAGGTATAAACAATCAAACACAAGCCATTAACGAACTAGAAAAATCCATATTAACATAACCAAACCATGGGTTCGAGCTTCATCTAGCTAACTGAAGCAGCTAGATTTAGTTACTCATAATAACAATCAAGCAAGTAAACTTCATAATTGAAAACATAATAATGTACCAAACTAAGAATAAAGTATGATCTTCTTTTTCTTCCTTGGTTTCTGACGTCTTTTTCCTCTGAAAAACGTCTCTGGAAACTCTATTCTCTCCAGCCAACCTCTAAAATTCGTAAGAATTAAGGATATTTATACTTTTCGAGATTTTGAACTCCACGTCGTAGATTAGGATTCCATGTCGTGAATTTGGATGAATCCTTATCGGGCAAGGACTTCGACTTTCCGTGTACTCATCTTCCAGAATTATCAATGCCACGTCGTGGAAGTGAAGTCCACGAGGTTGCTTCAACTTTTTATGTGAGCTTTCTTTTCTTTAAATTTCCAAGCGTCCAAAATCCATCACTTGTCACTTTTAGTCCTTGTTCTTCAATAATGCTCCTTCGAGCTGCAAAATACAATTTTAATCTTTTAAGTACCACTTATATATGCAAATAACTAAAATATTAATCAAATTACAACCAAATATTGCCTAAAAATATGTATAAATATGGCAATATCATATACCACACACTTAGCTTTTGCTTGCCCTCAAGCGAAACTAATTATGTTTAATTCAAACCTTCATCACTAGCATCACATAGAACAATCGATTTTGAACTCAGCCATTATACCAAGACCTCAACGCGCATATTTGTGTCTAAATCTACTAATAACCTCCCCAATCCTAGCTACTCACAATCCTTATGATCCTTCACCCCTTAGCTTATACGACACTCATTTCTGCAACCCTCAAAATCAATACTCATAAATCTTTCTTAACCTCAAGGTATTTTTGGTTAAGCTACCCAAACATACATAATCTAGAAATTACAACTTTGGATACCACAATGGAGCTCTTTGGAATTCTTCACTTCTTTGATATTTGTTCTTTGATCTCTTTGAATTCACCACCATTTTGTTTGATTTTTTAGTATCTTCAACTTTTTGATTCTTCAGAATTTTGATCTTTTGATCGTCATAATTTCATAGCTCTAAAATTCTTACAACTTTTTGGTAATTTCTCTCTCTTTTTTTTAACATGTATCACACTTCTCTTTTTTTTATATACCTCACTTTTTTCGCTCAAAACCTACATGCTTAGGCAAAGGGGCTTAACTTCAACCTTTAACTTCCCGCTCACGAAAACTCATGAAATCTACAACAAAACAAGTTATAGATAAGAAAAGAAAATACCCATCCATCATTTGGTTACAAGTTTTAAACATAAAAACAAACAAGCAAATTTCAAATATAGGAATATACGGGAAATGAGGTGGTATTGTGGGAGGTCGCTCCATATTCATATATGTACATAAAGCATCGAGCACTTTGGTGTTATAGTTGACTCCTCCACGGATATTATCCAAATATAAACCAACCCGACTTTGAAATGGATCGATCGGTATCCCACTCTCAAACTGTTAAGGTGGTTGTTGCGAATGGCCTCTCTCTCCGCGAGATCTAACATTGCGTCTCCCTCGATGCCTAGGTTGTTCCCCTTGTTCCTCCACGGGTTGCTCAACCTCTTATGGAGGTATAACAAATCCTCCTCCTATGTTTACCACGACCGAAATTACACTCAAAACTTGGATAGTCAATTCATTATCCGGAAAGCATGTGGGGTTCCTAATAAAATTAGGACTCAAGATACCATAAGACCGGGCAAGTCCGGTGACTAAGTGTCCACCCGTAATGGGAATACCAAGTCTAGAATTAGTCGCCTTCCTCCCCATGAACCGTGCAAGCATATAAGGGATGTCACAAAAAACGTCGGGTGTAATTATGCTCCACAAATGAAACAAATTCTGAATAGGCAACGGATCCCCATGATTCTTATGATTGAGAACGTGATGAGGCGATGCAGAAAACGGTAAACGGGGATTCTGGATTTGTCCTTCGCTTGCATCATGAGAATTGTACCCGTGATTAGAAATCGTTCTCCAAAACTCGACATCAATAACGTCTGAGGTGAAATCTCGATCACACCCTTGTAAAAATAGCACAAAATATGGTGATTGTGTTTCCTCCTCAGTGTAAAGTCGCATGCTCCATGCAAACTCCCTAAGGATACACTCGCGGTACACTGCCCCTAAATGAAAAGCAAGTGCCTGATCGTAGTTGGGATTGGTGGTCTTATCCTCAAAATTTACGTTAGCGAAAAAGTCAACCGATAATTCCCGATAAACTGGATCTTGAATAGCAAAGAGATTCCTCCAACCGTTGCATGTGAATGAAAACCCATCTCCCACAAATAATTTTGACCAAAACCTTTCCAACTCCACAACCATCCCTACTCCGCACAACCATGCCCAATCCACAATAGGAGCAATTGCGAACTCGCGTTTGTAAAACCACCCCAACCGATTCTCATAATTATTTAGCATAGCACGAGAGAGGTTTTGAGGGAACCGGTAAAGTGGGTGGATACATGACACATCAATAGGATCTTGTTCTTGTGGAATTTCTCTGTGAGGGCACATTGCTCCTGAAATAGAAAATAACAAACCTAACAAACCAAACCCACCAAGAGATTAAATAACAACACAAAATTGAAAAAAAAAACTTGTCGCCCAGAATCCACGTCGTGGATTTCCAACCACATCGTGGACACAGTTTGTGTCGTGACTTCTGGACGGACCAAGTAAGGTCAAAATCAACCAACAATTTCACTTGGGGTATGTCTATCCTGTATATCTAAGTTCTTACATGACACATGCATTCTAAAATAATCAACCAAGCGACTAAATTTCAGGTATTTCATCTCCAAGAAAAACCCTAACCACTAAATGCACAAAATTAGGAGAAATTAAGAAGAGCATGGAATGAAACACTTAGCAAATGTTGTTTTATAACATGTAAAGCAAGAAATTGTAGGAGTGTATTGCAAAAATCAGGTGTGGGGTTACTGTTTGTCTCGTTCGTGTGGATGAAAGGTAAAAGAGAATGTTTTGGTCAAAGACTTAGTATAAACTGGTCCCCCTGCCTTTTCAGAGCCCGCGTCGTGGGCTAGAGTCCACGTCGTGGGCTCGTCTGCTGGGATTAGAAGGAGCGGGTCAATTTAGTTCACCACTAGGTGGCTGTTAGGCCACGACATGGTGTCGCAAAAATGCCAACAAGTCCAAGTTTGTTCCTTAAAACCTTAATTTTATTTCTAAAAATTATTTCAAGCAATATTTATGAACCCACCACCAGATTTCTTCTTTTCTAAACGTTAAGAGGACTTAGATGATTTTTATCCTAGAAATGCAAAAACTAAACATGCCAAAACGAAAATAATTTCAAACCGAGCTCGGGTTGCCTACCGAAAAGCGCTTCTTTTTGTTTGAGTCATGAGCCGGACTCCGTGCCGCTCCATGTTGAATTTGTTAGAGTGTCCATCACCAATTGTGTTTTCTGCTCCTTCCATTTTCTTTTATAGGCTTGAAATCTTCTAATATAAGCCTTTTTAGAGTTCTCCTTTTTACTCTTCGAATTCTCTTCTTTAAATTTTCTCTTTACCGCTTTGTTCACCACCAGTGTCCATTTTTCTTCATTCTTCAGCTAAAATGATTCAACTTCCATAGTTGTCTGGTTAAACCTTGAAGTAACCTCTTCATCATCACTAGAAATTAATTCTTCTTCACTCTCCTTACTTACCCAAGATGTTGGAGTTTTATAAGCAATTACTTCAAGGACCTTTGGAATGGATGCTCTTGGCTTTGTATTCCTAACTTGTTGGATAGACTTAAGTTCTTCTTCCATAAGTTCTTCACCTTGAGCATTACCATTTTGAAATCCATTTTCTACCCCAAAGGTAACTTCATCATCTCCCACTCTTAAAGTAATTTTGGACTCGCGAATATCCACCAAGGCCCTAACAGTATTTAATAAAGGATGACCAAGAATGATTGGGAAATTGGCATCTTCCTTCATTTCCAAAACAACAAAGTCAATTGGAAACACGAATTTCCTAATTTTTACCAAAATATCCTCCACAATGCCCCTTGGATGTGTCACTGATCGGTTAGCCATGTTAATTGTCATTCTTGTAGCCTTTAAATCCGGAAGATTTAGCTTTTGATAGAACGAGTATGTGACAACCCGAAATTTCTATTCTATACAACCACTCAATTCAATAGAAGTCAGAACAGTTTCTGCTAACTTTCAAGCTTTTTGGAATAAGTTTGAGTGTTTTAAAGTTAGTGCTTCAGGAGATAACAGGAGAGAGGATGCCTTAGGGTTTATTGTGTATCAATAAAGTTCCAAAAACTCCAAGAGTTTGGAGTTTACGGCCCAAATGGTATTAGGGTCGTAAACCCTAATGACTATATAAGTGACACTTAGTTTATTTTTAACTTTTTTTCACACTTCCAAGTCTAGAACCAATTCTCTCTCAAGTATCATCCAAAGTTCTTCAAAAATCTTCAAGAAAGTAAGTGTTTTCTTCCTTTTTTAGTTGATATCTACCCTAATCTAGTGATCTTACATGATTTCATCCATGAAATCATTCCATTTGTGTAGATCTTCAAGTGTTCTTAGTTTCACCAAGAACACCAAGAACACACACTAGTGTTCTTGGACTTCTAGCACCTTTTCAAGCTTCTACATAGTAAGTACTCTTACCTTGACTTGTTATAAGACTTGTTACACTTCTAAAACATCTAGAAATCACAAGGAAACACTAGATCAAAGGTGTTTACGGTCCAAGATGTTCTTGGACCGTAAACCCTAACAAAGGGGCCAAAGTGTGCCCTAGTCCCTTACCAAGCCTTGGAAACTAGTCTAGATCCCATCCTTGATGTGCTTAGGACTTAAAACATCAAAAAGACCATAAACCATATGGGTTTACGGCCGTAAACACATGGAGAAGTGGTCCATGGGCCGTAAACTCCATTTAGGAGTGAAATGATGCCACAAACACTTCCTAGGGCTTATACTTGAAGTAGGATGCTTCCTTATGACTTGAAAGGCCTCAAAACACAAAATGGTGGAAGTGCCATGAGTTTACGGCCGTAAACTCATGGGTTTACGACCGTAAACTCCAAAGGAGTTGGTCACAAAACCGTAAACTCTAATAGAGGGTCCCCTTGAACCCTAAACTCAATAGCCAAGCCCTACAACCCTTAGATGCAATCCTTAGGACTTATAGCACTTAAATGAAGTGTTTTACATGTCTTAGGATGTCTTAACTTGGTTAATTAGTTGTATTATAACTAATTGGATACATATACGTGTCATTATATGTTAACTAGGATCCTTGTGTGTGCTCAAGTCTTCACTTGACACTTAGCATCCTATATCAATCCGTTCATCCAAACCACTCACTACAGGTGAGTTCATACCCCTTAATTAACCTTTTAAATGTTTTTAAATGCTTTTATGGGGGGATGCAAGTGGATCTATTATAGTTATTATATCAATCACATGTGATTAATAACTACCAAACAAGTGGATTTCTTAGTTTTCAAACTGTGTTTTCAAACAAACTTCTTCAAACTGTTTTATCAAACTCTTTTACATACCAAATGCTTTTATAAAACTCTTTTACATGTCAAATACTTTTACTTAAACTCTTTTACACTTATATTCTGTTAAATGTATATCTTTATAGATATAGTTATATAAGTAGGATTGAAAGGACTTAGGACTGATAACTCACCTTACCTTCTGTTCCTCGTTTGGTTGTGGACTTAGGGTATCGGTTATTTGTCCGAAGGTCGTTTGAATCCTAGTTATATATTATGTATATGTATATAGATATAAAAGTTCCTTCTTTCTATTCAATGCCTTTGGGTAGCAAAGGTATACAAACATGTTAATACATGAAAATCACATTACTAGTAAACTATAATAGGTATAGTTTAGGGAGATACTAATACTATTACTCGAACAATGAAACAGACAATGAGTCAGTTCATACATGAGTCAATACAGTACATTACAATACATATAGTACATACTATACATTATACAAGAGAACATACATGCTAGATAGAGAATACTATGATGAGAAACAAACATAATACATAGTGATGAGAAACAAACATAATACATAGTGATGAGAAACAAACATAATACATAGTGATGAGAAACAAACATAATACACAGTGATGAGAAACAAAACATACAGGCTAGACGGAGAAAGAACACACAATACAGCTAGCACATACATATATATATACATATACATATAC
The DNA here is from genome assembly GCF_052849685.1 of Lactuca virosa. Taxonomy (NCBI): domain Eukaryota; kingdom Viridiplantae; phylum Streptophyta; class Magnoliopsida; order Asterales; family Asteraceae; genus Lactuca; species Lactuca virosa. The sequence goes on from NC_136428.1 coordinate 384,877,034, forward strand.
ATTACTTATAGTTATGTGAGCCACTTAACGGGGGCATGTCACTACCTGTTATGACCCGTTTTATATCCAGAATCTCCTTAAGTGGAGAGCGTATGAGTTTGTGTGTAGATCTAAACTGGATTGAGTATCGTACACCTTGCTACTCGCTACAGTGGGACTTGCAAGTCTACGGGTGCCAAACGTCATTTCTTATGCCGTCTTACATCGTCGTTTTTCTATTAGTCGGTAGCAGGGTACAGGCCGATCACATGGTACTTTAAATAATAATTGGTTTAAGGTAGTTAGTACAGCAGTAGTTACTTAATACAACACTACAGTACTATTTCATTTTCCCATTACATTCACTTTGTGAACATTCACACAATGCACTGTAATGTAAAAACTATATTTTTGGTTAATGATAGTCAGATTTGGGAAAATACATGCTCTTACAAGAGACACACACACAGACACTAGATGCCTTGGTAGAAGGCTACTTTTAGTAGGAAATATAGGGTTTTCTAGGAGAGTTCAAAACGTCTTACAAAACATCTTACAAAACATCTTACAAATACAGACATTAATATACTTATGATCTCACCAGCTTTAAAGCTGATAAACTCTTTCAAAATAACTTGTATTCTCAGGTCACTAGTAGACAGGTACCGGAGCCAGGTTTTGAGAAGATGGAGCTCATTCAAGACTCATCTTTCATTTTGAATTATATTCTGGTGTCTATAAAATTTGGCAAGAAATACTTGTATTAAAATTATATTATTAATGCAATGGATGATGTTGTTGCTTGTTTACTACTATTCGTTGTTGTGATACTGTACATGACGTCCTCCGCCCCAGAACGTTTCCGCCGTTCTTGGTTTTGGGGTGTGACAGATTGGTATCAGAGCATTGTTTATAGTGAATTGAGTATATCAACCCATAAAAGATATACAGACTATAAATACAATGGGATTAAAATACTCTGACCAAGAGTTTATACTTTTAAATAATAAAATATTTAATTAAGTATACATGCCTGCATTCATACTAATATCAGTGTCACTAGGACAGAACAAAATTGTTACGATTGTTGGGCAGCACAAGTAGACTTAGAGACATATAGTCAAAACTGGGAAGATATAGCCTGATCAACTATATTATTCGAGGAGTGACTAGCATGTGCCTAAGTGTGGTTGTGAGGTTGCAACAAGTCTAAAAACTTACCAACAATACCACAATGAGAACAATAGAACATAACATAAACCTAAAAATACTATAGGAGTATTTTATGTTACTATAAACTATTTATGTGCTATATTCTTATATCCCTTTTCTCGCATAGATAATATGGCTGGATTCCATCCCCACGGCAACTTGTACTTCCCTAACCAAGGTAATGATGGAGGGTTTGAAGCAGAGCCAGAAAATGATCACCCAATCCTTATGGAGGATCACCAGGCTGAAGGCTTTGCAGATGGTTCTGACTCCGAGCCTGAAGTTGAGAACCTACCCCCGATGGCTCTTGTCCCAAATCCTAACCCTCGTCCGGCTTTTCAAGGCCCGACGCCTCCATGGGTGGAAAGCTTGGAAACATGGAGCCAAGGGCAAGATCAGCCCATGCCATTTAATGGAGACCGAAGCTTTTATGACCTGAGCGAAGGGGGCTCAGCAGACAGAGTCTTGCCAATCCTGGTCCGCAGAGTGGCCCGAAATGAGATTCAAGGCAGGACAACTCTCCATCAAATCACGGAAGTTGTCACCAATGAGAGAATGCATACCCTCCGCACCATTCGTCTAGAAGATGCTCGTGATAGATCTAGAGTAGACCAGGAGACCTTGCAGGAAGAGCTAGCTGAAACTCGAGCTGAAGTCATAGAGCTCCGAGTACGTCAAAGGGTGTACGAAAGATACTTACTTGATATGGAGCGTCAGCTGGCTGAACTGAGGGTTCACCCAAGGGATAATCATCCCCATTAGGAGATATTCTACCTTCTCTCCCGGATAGAAAGAATAGTCCTCCTATCTATGCTCCAAGTAGCACTTTTCTAAGTAACTAACTTTGTATTGTAAGGGCTTTCTAGTTAGGCCAGTATGCTTTTGCTACTTCGGATATGATGTAAGACCTACTCCAAGGTTATTTTTCCCATATATATTACATTTTAAATATCAATGATATTGTCAGTCGGCTAAATTCTATGCCAATCTCTGTTCAGATACTTTCGTTTTGCTATCGTTAGAATCCTATCTAAACCCTCACTTCATCGAATTAATGAGCTATGGTGAATTAGCTCAACGATTCCTTCCAATCCTTGTCAAAGGTTGGATAGCGATCGTCTTATAACCATTCCAGGAATTTACTTCTACTCGTTACTAGGACTGCATCATAGGGATGTAGGTCAAACCCTCGACAACTTACTCCTACTCTTTTCATGAATGGTCGAAATACTCCTAAGTTCAACCATAATCACTCACGAACTCTTTTTCTTTTCCATAACATAATCATGTCATCACCCAGAAATAACAAGCCGAGCAATGAAACCCCTATCCTTCATATCGACGCCGCTACTTTCCAAGCCGCAGTATCAGCTGCCGTGGCAGCTGTCCTTGCATATCTCAGCACTAACAACACAAGCAAGGTTGACAAGGGGGTTGACGATTCCGATCGTTGTATCAATCCGGGAAACCAACAAATGATAACAGTCACAGACTTGCAAAGCCGTAAAACCGAGAAAAGAAAACGAAAGCGCCAAGCCTAAAAGGAGCGCAAGCGATCCCAAAGACTTGCCATGTAACAGCAACAAGTGGCAACCCCTGCCATCCCAGTACCGATCAGACCATACGAGGGAAAGCTTCCAAAGTGTGAAAAGTGTAGCTTTCATCATAATGAGGCTTGCCATGAAATGCAATGCTGTAATTGCCACAAAATAGGGCACCATGCTTGTAGCTGTGGAGCACCGGCACGATCCGTCACTCAAATCCCTGGCATCGGAGTCAGCCAGGCTTGCTATGGTGGTGGTGAAATCAGACACTTTAAGAGGAATTGTTCGAAAAGGAGGAACAACGAAAGCAACCGTGTCCACATAACTCTGACCCGACACATCATTTCCGCCACTGATGCGGGTGCAAGCCAGATGTGTCATCTATGTGGTGAGATAGGACATCTCAAGAAGGATTGTCCAATAACGAATAACTCTGGCGCAGATGGGAAAATACTAAGGATCACAGCCGCAGGAGAAACTACTCCGGACCCACGTTGAAATATTAGGGCGTTTCGTTTTAGTAGACTTATAAACTGTTAAAAACTAGTGCAACTCGAGTCTTATCTTTTTGGCAAGACCCCGTCAGTCAAGGGACTCTCGTGCTGCGTATACTTGCTTTTTGTAGTATACCCTGTTCGCAGCAGTAGTCTTATAGATAAATCTGAAGTACTTAAACTCTGTAGAAGTTGCACTGTCATATTTTGTAACACCTTTATGACCTAGTCTAACGCCTTTTATTTCGAGTAGTCCGACATTATCGTTTAACTTGAGTAAATTCGTTCCTCGCAATGCCAGTTTCATGCGTAAATTCTTTTCTCCGAAATCGCCTTTCTGGCAAAGCCGTCATTCCAGAACTCCGAGGTACTCATGCAGATAGTACCTTATGCCTCGTATCCTTCCCGAAGTCACTTCAGCAAAACTCCCCAGAGTACCACTCGTATAGTACGTCAAGTTCAACCCGAAGATCCATAAGGTTGATCTATCGCTAGAGAAGGTATATGCAAGGGTGGTATATAATCAAGGTTCTAAAGGCTTAGAATTGATGATTCCGCTTTAACTTCTTTTCCTTGTTTGGATGTGAGCTTAAGGAAGAATCATTTATTCGACTGCCTTTTCAGTCTTAATTATATACGACTCGTATACACGAAGCTGTGATTGATGAACCAAATATGACTTCTGATATGAACTTTAGGACGGAGACTGTCCAAGACTACGAGTGATCGTACTGCCATGAGGATAAACTTAGAATCCAATCAGGTACTTTTCCCACCAATCGAGACAATAGATTCAAATAGAATAGAAAACTCCCAGGATTTCCTCCGCAACGTCAAGACGAGTTCAAAATCGACTTAGTTCCAGGGGCTACTCCAGTAGCCAAATCGCCCTATCGTCTAGCACCTGCAAAGATGCAAGGACTGTCCTGTAAACTTAACGAACGGCTCAGCAAGGACTTCATAATCAAGTTGCCCAAGACAACGGGTGGACATGATACCATTTGGGTCATTGTCGATAAATTGACCAAGTCCACACACTTCCTGCCTACCAAAGAAACAGACAAGATGGAGAAGCTTACAAGAACTTAACTTACCGCGCGAGCTCAGTAGCGTACATTCTACTTTCCACGTCTCGAACTTGAAAAAGTGTCTGTCCGATGAGACTCTTGTAATCCCACTCGACGAGATCGAGATCAACGAGAGCCTCAACTCCGTGGAAGAACCTATAGATATCATGGACCGGGAGGTCAAGCAAATGAAACAAAGCCGTATCCCGATAGTGAAGGTTTGCTGGAACGCCAAGCGAGGACCAAAATTCACTTGGGAGCGAGAGGATCAGATGAAACTGAAGTATCCTCGTCTTCTTACTTAGTTATTTGTAACTACTAATTTGCTTAAATTCTAATTTCGGGATGAAATTCCTTCTAACGGGGGGATGATGTGACAACCCGAAATTTCTATTCTGTACAACAACTCAATTCAATAGAAGTCAGAACAGTTTCTGCTAACTTTCAAGCTTTTTGGAATAAGTTTGAGTGTTTTAAAGTTAGTGCTTCAGGAGATAACAGGAGAGAGGATGCCTTAGGGTTTATTGTGCATCAATAAAGTTCCAAAAACTCCAAGAGTTTGGAGTTTACGGCCCAAATGGTATTAGGGCCGTAAACCCTAATGACTATATAAGTGACACTTAGTTTATTTTTAACTTTTTTTCACACTTCCAAGTCTAGAACCAATTCTCTCTCAAGTATCATCCAAAGTTCTTCAAAAATCTTCAAGAAAGTAAGTGTTTTCTTCCTTTTTTAGTTGATATCTACCCTAATCTAGTGATCTTACATGATTTCATCCATGAAATCATTCCATTTGTGTAGATCTTCAAGTGTTCTTAGTTTCACCAAGAACACCAAGAACACACACTAGTGTTCTTGGACTTCTAGCACCTTTTCAAGCTTCTACATAGTAAGTACTCTTACATTGACTTGTTATAAGACTTGTTACACTTCTAAAACATCTAGAAATCACAAGGAAACACTAGATCAAAGGTGTTTACGGTCCAAGATGTTCTTGGACCGTAAACCCTAACAAAGGGGCCAAAGTGTGCCCTAGTCCCTTACCAAGCCTTGGAAACTAGTCTAGATCCCATCCTTGATGTGCTTAGGACTTAAAACACCAAAAAGACCATAAACCATATGGGTTTACGGCCGTAAACACATTGAGAAGTGGTCCATGGGCCGTAAACTCCATTTAGGAGTGAAATGATGCCACAAACACTTCCTAAGGCTTATACTTGAAGTAGGATGCTTCCTTATGACTTGAAAAGCTTCAAAACACAAAATGGTGGAAGTGCCATGAGTTTACGGCCGTAAACTCATGGGTTTACGACCGTAAACTCCAAAGGAGTTGGTCACAAAACCATAAACTCTAATAGAGGGTCCCCTTGAACCCTAAACTCAATAGCCAAGCCCTACAACCCTTAGATGCAATCCTTAGGACTTATAGCACTTAAATGAAGTGTTTTACATGTCTTAGGATGTCTTAACTTGGTTAATTAGTTGTATTATAACTAATTGGATACATATATGTGTCATTATATGTTAACTAGGATCCTTGTGTGTGCTCAAGTCTTCACTTGACACTTAGCATCCTATATCAATCCGTTCATCCAAACCACTCACTACAGGTGAGTTCATACCCCTTAATTAACCTTTTAAATGTTTTTAAATGCTTTTATGGGGGGGATACAAGTTGATCTATTATAGTTATTATATCAATCACATGTGATTAATAACTACCAAACAAGTGGATTTCTTAGTTTTCAAACTGTGTTTTCAAACATACTTCTTCAAACTGTTTTATCAAACTCTTTTACATACCAAATGCTTTTATCAAACTCTTTTACAAGTCAAATACTTTCACTTAAACTCTTTTACACTTATATTCTGTTAAATGTATATCTTTATAGATATAGTTATATAAGTAGGATTGAAAGGACTTAGGACTGATAACTCACCTTACCTCCTGTTCCTCGTTTGGTTGTGGACTTAGGGTATCGGTTATTTGTCCAAAGTTCGTTTGAATCCTAGTTATATATTATGTATATGTATATAGATATAAAAGTTCCTTCTTTCTATTCAATGCCTTTGGGTAGCAAAGGTATACAAACATGTTCATACATGAAAATCAAATTACTAGTAAACTATAATAGGTATAGTTTAGGGAGATACTAATACTATTACTAGAACAATGAAAGATACAATGAGTCAGTTCATACATGAGTCAATACAGTACATTACAATACATATAGTACATACTATACATTATACAGGAGAACATACATGCTAGATAGATAATACTATGATGAGAAACAAACATAATACATAGTGATGAGAAACAAACATAATACATAGTGATGAGAAACAAACATAATACATAGTGATGAGAAACAAACATAATACACAGTGATGAGAAACAAAACATACAGGCTAGACGGAGAAAGAACACACACTACAGCTAGCACATACATATACATATACATTACTTACAGTTATGTGAGCCACTTAACGGGGGCATGGCACTACCTGTCATGACCCGTTTTGTATCTAGAATCTCCTTAAGTGGAGAGCGTATGAGTTTGTGTATTGATTGACTATCCTACACCTTGCTGCTCGCTACAGTGGGACTTGCGAGTCTACGGGTGCCAAACGTCATTTCTTACGACGTCTTACATCGTCGTTTTTCTATGAGTCGGTAGCAGGTTACAAGCCGATCACATGGTACTTTAAATAATAATTGGTTTAAGGTAGTTAGTACAGTAGTAGTTAGTTAATACAACATTACAGTACTATTTCATTTTCCCATTACATTCACTTTGTGAACATTCACACAATGCACTGTAATGTAAAAACTATATTTTTGGTTAACGATAGTCAGATTTGGGAAAATACATGCTCTTACAAGAGACACACACACAGACGCTAGATGCCTTGGTAGAAGGCTACTTTTAGTAGGAAATATAGGGTTTTCTAGGAGAGTTCAAAACATCTTACAAAACATCTTACAAAACATCTTACAAAACATCTTACAAATACTTTTGTACAAATACAGACATTAATATACTTATGATCTCACCAGCTTTAAAGCTCATAAACTCTTTCAAAATAACTTGTATTCTCAGGTCACTAGTAGACAGGTACCGGAGCCAGGTTTTGAGAAGATGGAGCTCGTTCAAGACTCATCTTTCATTTTGAATTATATTCTGGTGTCTATTAAATTTGGCAAGACATACTTGTATTAAAATTATATTATTAATGAAATGGATGATGTTGTTGCTTGTTTACTACTGTTCGTTGTTGTGATACTGTACATGACGTCCTCCGCCCCAGAACGTTTCCGCCATTCTTGGTTTTGGGGTGTGACAGAGTAAGACATTAGATTTATGCTAGCTCCAGAATCACCTAAAGCATAAGTCTTCAAATTATTCCCAAACTCACATGGAAGAGTGAGGCATCCAAGATCTCCCATCTTCTTTGGTAACTCTCCCATAATCACTTTAGAAATCTACTAACTAATTATTACCTTGGAATTCCTTTCTAATTGCTGGTGAGTGTCAAGTAGATTTTGCAAGAATTTGGCATATTCAGGCACTTGCGACAATGCTTCAATAAAAGGAGTATTAACTGAAATACCCTTTACTTGTTTCATAAACTTCAAATGCTCCTGCTCCAGTGGATGAATATGAGCTCTTGACGGAAACGGTAAAGGAGGACGATAAGCTTGAACGTTATCAAAAATCTTCCGATCAGACCCTTCCCACATTGTGGGATTTGATTCCCCACGTCGTGAGTTTGGTGTTTCAGCAACATTTTTTTCTTCGAGTCATGACTTCTTCGAGCTTGGTCCGGATTGATGAGGGTCGACTTCAAGTGCTTCAAGGGACTCAGAGATGGTATCCTCTTCAGTTTCTATTACCATTACATGTGATTGAGGCTTTTTCTCAGGAATTTTTGTAGATAATTTTTCTTGTACAAAAGTAGTTAGTTTACCTAGTTGGACTTTGATATTTTGGATTGATGCTTGGTGATTTCTTAGCAAAGCTTGATGGTCCTTCATGATATTTTGATGTTCCCTTATCACTGCATCGATCTCATCGTGTCTTTTCTCGGAAGCCTCCATAAAGCTATGTAACATAGACTCAATATTAACTTTCTTCTTAGGAGGTGGTTGATCTTTTTGGTATAATCCTCGGTCAGTCTGCCGATATTTTTCTTCTTTCCGCTTCTTATATTCGTCATACGCGGTAACCACTCCTTCTTTGGTTTCCTCTAATTTTCATCATACTTATCTCCACTTGAGTAGAAAACTTGCACATTTTTATTCCCATTATAATCCAAGTAGCAGTCTTTGGTCAAGTGTGGACCATTGCACCTTTCACATCGAACTCTAGTCGCATGAAATGACTGGTCCATCTTTGTCATTCTCCGGTCCATAGTATTTAGCATGGCTAGTACAACAACCATGTCTTCGGAATTTCCTCCCCCAATTCCTTTTACTCAATCATGTCTTGGATTGTGGTACTCATGAGAATGCTTCGAGAACTCTTTAATTAAGTCCTTAATTTCAGCCGGATTTTTCTTCGTAAGTGGTCCTTGAGAATCAAGGAGTTGCCTCGTCATGACATTCATCCCGTCATAAAAGAGAGACACTTCTTGTTGTATGTTAAGGTAATTTTAGGGAAGTTTCTTAGTAACCCTTTATAGCGCTCCCATGCCTCATAAAGTGACTCACCGGGTGGAAGTGCTTTCAACCAATCTTTTGCAGTTCCCTTAAAAGTAACGGGAAGCATCCTTAACAAAATTGTCTCTCTAGGAACATTCAGGACATTGAAATAGTCTGCAATGTCATTGACCTCATCTAGGTGCTTATAAGCATCCTCATGATCCTTCCCAGAATATGGTACGTCCTTAAGCGCAGTAAGAATGTGTCGTTTCAATTCGATTGTTGCAGCGACGGGAATTTTGGGTTGTACTAAACCGGGACCGGTGTCCTCTCGGATTCTCTTCCTGTATGCCTCCATGGACATATCATCAATGTTTTCCATCTCGTTCTTAGGCTCGTCCTCAAAATCACTTTCTTCAAACTCGGGTTCAGTCTCGTATTCGGTATCTTTTGGATTAGAATTTTCTTCAGAGCTTTCAAACTTGCTCTCGTCCTTCTTTTGATTGCTCGACTCTCTACGTTCATCCCTTTCTCCTTTCGAAAAAATGATTTAAGGTCTTTAAAAGGCGACATCTTTGGTGGTTGGTTTTCTCCTACGTTTTTATCCGACTTATTGTGAAGGGCCGACTCCGAATCTTCAAGTGGTGGTACTAAAGGTGTGTTGGAACCTCTGGTCATGAACTACTGTAATAAAAAAAATGTAAATCTAAACAAAAACTAAACAAAAATCGCCTATTGACTGGTCACCACGACATGGTATAGAGCACCACCTCGTGTTGTCGTAGAAAATCTAAAAAGAAGCGAAAAACGTAAAAAAAACGTAAAATGACTGGACTCATGTCCTAAGCTTAAGGCTCACATTGTGAGTTTTGTAACTAAACAAAAACTAATGCTGAAACTTAACTCTTTGCAGGTTTTACCCCACAAAAAGGATCAATTAACCTAAAGCAAATAAATTAACAATCAAATAAGCCGTTCCCCGGCAACGGCGCCAAAAACTTGATGCGTGCAAATAGCTACACCTAATTTTACCTCCTATCCTACTAGCTATTCAACCCAGGGCAGTTACCCTTTCACAAATGGTATAGCACAAACAATTGGGTATCGATCTCAGGGAACGAAATTGATTATTTAACCTACTCACTATTAAATTACCCTAAAATTCTAAGCAAAATAAAAGGTTTTTTTATCTAATTTTACAAGTTTAGACAAACTTAAATTCTCAACAACTATTCAATCAAATATTAAAAACACTTATGTTAGTTCGAATCCATTTTCCCTCAATGGTTAGCTATTAATTATGGATAATTCTCGTTGGTTACCAATTATGTATTATTAGCAATTCAAGTCCAAATTTACTAATGTTGAATTAATTCATGTAGAGCTATGCATGGTAAAACATAATTTAACACATAATTAATTATTAGATAGAATTGGAGCTATGTAAGATTGAGTTAACAAACACAATTTTGGTCACAATATGTGTTCTCGAGCACAGCCAAATTTAATACTTTAATTACTTATCTAAGATTGGTTCGATCTTAGCTCTAATAATCTGATGGTCACTAAATTAATAGGTAGTCAAATTCATGCAGATTAATGGCCACTAATTACACATAATATGAATTAAAGCAATCTAGTATCAAATTTAGCATGCTAGGTATAAACAATCAAACACAAGCCATTAACCAACTAGAAAAATCCATATTAACATAACCAAACCACGAGTTTCAGCTTCATCTAGCTAACATAATCATCTAGATTTAGCTACTCATAATAACAATCAAGCAAGTAAACTTCATAATTGAAAACATAGTAATGTACCAAACTAAGAATAAAGTATGATCTTTTTCTTCTTCCTTGAGTTCTGCCTTCTTTTTCCTCTGAAAAATTGCCTCTGGAAACTCTATTCTCTCCAGCCAACCTCTAAAATCCGTAAGCATTAAGGATATTTATACTTTTTAAGATTTTGTACTCCACGTCGTTGATTAGGATTCCACGTCGTGAATTTGGATGAATCATTATCAGATAAGGACATTGACTTTCTGTGTACTCATCTTCTAGAATTATCCATGCCAATCCGTGTAACTGAAGTCCATGGCGTGGCTTCAACTTTTTACGTGAGCTTTCTTTTCTTCAAATCTCCAAGCGTCCAAAATCCATCACTTGTCGCTTTTAGTCCTCGTTCTTCAATAATGATCCTTCTAGCTGCAAAATACAATTTTAATCTTATAAGTACCACTTATCTATGCAAATAACTAAAACATTAATCAAAATACAATTAGATATTCCCTAAAAATATGTGTAAATATGGCAATATCAGTTGGATTTAAAAAGGATTGTTTTTTGCGATATTGGTAAGTTAAAAATCAGTTTTCTTGGGGGAAAGCAAAGGTTAAGTGTGGGGTATTTTGATATGTGCATATCTACATATATAGTTTACATCATAGCTTAATATTTTTATCTATATTTATGCTTATTATACAACAAAAGGTACTTATTATGTTTAATATCTGTTATGTAGTGTAAAAGACATGCTCGAGGAGCTAGAAGCAGGAAAATGCAATCTTATGCACGAAGAAGAAACAAGAAGGATATTGTTGGACAGCTTGACCACTCGTCAGTATTTTAACCATATCACATGACTCGTCAGTATTTTGGCACGCACCACACCCTTTCTAATCTTAGAACCCTTTTTCTTAAAAAATACTTTTATTTTTCAAAACTTTACCAAATCCTCATTTTGAGTTAAGACACACCCAACGGTATGTCTGAATCCATCAAAGTAAGGCTCTAATACCAACTTGTAATGTCCCAAAAATAAGACCCGAAAATTTGATTTTTACATTAGTAAAAACCAGTATTCCATAAACATCATCATCAAAATTCAAATGAAACAAATGTATCAATCATCATATCAGATCAGAGTAAGTCAAGAAAATGCGGAATGATGTGGTGTGTGCTCTGCAATCATCCCCAACTCTTCCATTTGAAAACTGAAGTACCTGAAACATAAACTGAAAAACGTAAGCACAAAGCTTAGTGAGTTCCCCAAATACCACATACCATACATGTGTTTTCCATGAATCACTCTGTATTATTCACGCTATATGAGGTAACTTGAGAGTGTGTACGGTAGGAGCTATAATAATTGGTTTTATTATAAGTACTGTAATTTAGCTAATGATCCTAATGAACTATTTGTCATATATGAAGTTAACACTTTTGTTATCTATAAAAAAACATGTTTACATGAAACGGGATAACAGTAACACCTAGTTTTTGGATGTTTCTATTATTAGGATAGCATACCATAAATGGATCTAGTAAAGGTTTTGGGCTTTGAAGGAAATATACTTTAGACCCTATCAGATTTTCATAACGTTAAGTTAAGTGATTAAAGCCATAAAATTCTGCTTCGAAGCAAAAATGGTAAAATAGGGAAAGTTATATATTGGGCTTCTTGCATGGATCATGCTTTTAGTTGAATATTTATTAATCCAAAAGTAATTACATAGGGTTGTGGGGCTCGTTAATACGTTTCTGTGCATATAAAGATCATCCAAAACGGAGTTGAAACGAAAAATTTATGGCTATTGGAAGCTGGATTCGAATTTAGTGAAAACCCTTTGTCACGATTTGACAGCAATGGTGTAACGATGTGAGGGCTGTCATGAGGTGAAAACTAGGCAGCCTAAGCCCACAAATTTTTAGGGTTTTCTATGTATTTAAAGTGTGGTTCCATGTTTTTGGGGTATTTTTCTATCCTCCATCTCATTTAAGGCCTCCTGAGAGAAACCATAGCCTCCCTTTCACCACTTTGATCCTCCCCTCTCCTCTCTCATCCATTTTTGGAGTTCCTGGTGGATTTTTTAGAGAATATCTTTCAAGATGGAGTTTTGGAGACTTTCTTAAGAAGATGTGAACTTCCAACTATCTTTTGGACCTTGGGTATGATTCAAGTTTTCAACTTTATGCTTATAAGTTGCTAGATCTAGATTCTAATCTTGTTTTTGGCCTATTAAATGAAGATTGTGTTTTGGATGTGATAAATTTACTACTTCATCATTCCACCTTATCACAATAGTATTTTCGTCTATGGATATGATGTTTCATGGTCTTTTGGGCACCATGCTTTTAGGATCTTATTTTGGTTATTTTCACGTGGCTTGTATTCAAGACATGAATGACTAAAAACCTATGATTTTTATGGTCCTTTGGGTTGGGGAGATCCTTCTGGAAAGTTGGAGTTGATGACTTAATGGATTAAGGAATCATTAGTATTATTTTTTAGACTGTGGTCATGTCGTGACCTACAGAGTACCACAACGTGATAATGGTGGATCTCGCGACTATCTTGTCTTGTTATCCTTACGACGTGATGAATGAGGGTTCACGTTGTGGTGCGTTCTCATGACATAAACAAAGGTTGGTCACGAAGTGAGGGTCATCTGTTAGTGTTGATTACTATTGACTTTGACTTTCAACATTGACTTTTGGCATGGGTTGACTTTTGGTCAAACTAAGGGTTTTGGAGTGTATAGTGAGATGGTACTCTTTATCGGTGTTTGGTGCCATGTAGGACCAGTCGTCACTGGGAGAAGAGTTATGGTGTTTAGTTGTTACTTGTGAGGTGGGACTTCTCACTACACTCCTTGCTTGAAGGCACCAGTTTCGGCCCACTGAATTATATAAGTAGAATGCATGTGTCTATGGGGCTATTGTTCGTATGAATGTATGTTGTATACATGGATCCGATCTAGTTTCAGAGTCACTACGGACTCGGGGTTGATACGGACCAGATGGAGTCGATCTAGACTCAGAGTCAACATATGTTGAGAGACTGCATGAAAGGAAAAGGAAAAGGCAAGGGTTATTGTTGGTATGATTGTGCTATGTGAGCCATTCTAAGATACCCAAAAGTGTCACATATGACCGCAGCCAAATAGATACTACGGTATCTGAAAGGAAGCAAGTCTCTTGGATTATGGTACCCCGCAGGCAATGATTTCAGCCTTCAAGCATTCACAGATGCGGATCACGCCGGATGCAGACTAGATCGAAAAAGCACTTCAGGTGGATGTCAATTTCTGGGTGGAAGACTCGTCAGCTGGTCATCAAGGAAACAAAGTTGTGTATCTCTGTCTACCGCAGAAGCTGAATATGTGGCCGCAGCCAGCTGTTGTTCACAAGTCCTATGGATGAAGACACAACTTATGGACTACGGATACAAAATGTTGCGGATACCAATTTACTGCGACTCTGAAAGTGCTATAGCGATTTCTCATAATCCTATTTAGCACTCCAAGACCAAACATATTGAACTACAGTATCACTTCATCAAAGACCACATCCTGAAGGGTAATATTGAACTCATATTTGTTCATACTCATGAAGAGATTGTTGATGTATTCACAAAGGCACTTGACTCTTCAAAGCTCAACACTTTCTTACAAATGTTAGGAATGATGAATACGGACCTACAATTCTTCTTGAATTGATAGGCATTGCAGACCATCCTTGGTCTCTGTTGCGGTCCTAACTGAAAGATACTTATGAGAGATGGTTTTGGTATATCCTGTGTACTGCAGTCTATGTATCGCAACCATATATCATATTTATCCTTCACTGGTCCTTCTTGTTTGTTATTACTAACTTATTGTACAAGTGCTCTCCTCAGTTCTTCTACCGCAGTCTATGTACCACACATCTACTCATCCGCAATAGCAAAGGATCCATCCGCAATGAAGTTTCCATCCGCAATCACAGTGATAATTTCTCAACTGTTTCATTAATCCTTGAATCATGGTGTGCTATTTAATGATCTTTCATTAAATAAAACATTAAATAAAAAAAACATTCCTTGAGAAACTGTCTCATTCTCTTTTTGAATAAACCTTGTGTCAGACCTATTTTAGGTATGATGACAAAAAGAACGTTTTTCCATAAACACATCCTTAATCTGTCTTTTCCTCTTACCCAGCACGTCCCATCCGTTACAACTTCTTTTCCCCTTACCACACGATCACCTGACGTGATGATGTACGTCTGACTTTTCATTAAATGCAAATCCCTTTTTGGTAAAATCCAAAAATTTTGAATCGTTTCATAATGTGTGGCTAAGATTTCATCTCCCAAAATCAAAAGAACCCCCAATTTTTTTTACCTTATCTTTTTCTTACCTAGGGTAATATGCCCTTGCCTTTTCCTTATCTTCCAACTCTTGAGGCATTCTAAGGTAGAATGCTCTGTCTTTTATTACATGGGCCTTACAATCTCTTGCAAAGTGATTCTCTTTGTTGCATTTGTGACAAATTACAACATCAGTCTTGTCTTCTGAGGGAGTACCGGAGTCAGTGGTTTGAGTAGACTGCGGAGCCTCCTTTGGTTGATTATTTTGAGATTGTGCTGGTGGATGAGAACTTTTGGGATATCGAGGATGGTTATTCTGGCAACTGAAGTTATGGTTGAATGGAGGTTTGTTGAACTGATGATTCTTGCGGAAGGAAGGAGGTGGTAGACGGTTGAACTGTTGGCTAACCAGAGCAATAGCCTTCTGAAATTCTTCTTCATCGTCATACTCTGAGTCAGCTTCGTATGACTGCGGTGGAGTGTCATACGAGGGAGAGTAAGATTGATTATGTGGAGCTTGTGCTATGAGAGCAAGTGGTCCTCCGAAGTCAGCACAGTCTTTGAGTACGGTGGATTCTTGTGCTTACAGTTCTCCATAGAGCTTGTAGAGTGACAAAGAATGAATCTTTCTATCGCCTTGGACTATCATCTTAGCCGTAGTCCAATGTCTTCACAAACCATTCAGAAACTGAAGATTTGTTTCATGGTTACTGTGGATGGTGCCCGCATTGGATAACTTGGTGACTATCAGGTTGAGCCTTTTGAAGGAGTCTTCCAAGCTTTCGCCAGTATGAGCTTTGAAGTTGTTGAATTCATTGAGTGCGGTAGTAAGCTTCTTGTCTTGTGCTTGTTCTGAGCCTTCATACAAATTCTTGAGAACTTCCCAGATCTCTTTTGCTTATTTGCAATTTATGATAATATCGAAGTTGTCAGGAGCAACTCCACAGGAGATTTCATAAAAAGCAACAACATCATTTTCCATTTTATCGAGATCATCCTTGGTGGGACGGTTCATGACTGGTTGAACTCCTCCTAGTCTGGTTGTAGCTCCGTCAGTTTGGACTGGTGTAAGGACTGGGACATGTGGTCCTTCTTCTACGGATCGCCATACATCTCTACCAAGTCTCCTTAAGTATCTTTCCATTCTCTGTGACCAGTGATGATATTCTTTTGCTACCAGTATTGGGGCTCGATTAGAACCACCAACACTGTTGGAAACATTCAGAGATAACGATTGTGCCATATTTTTGAAGTTTTTTTTTTAAGAAATGAGCTTTAGTGGTATAGAAGGCCCTTTGAAAATCAGAGTTCCGTTTTCAAAAAGCAACCACTATGGCTCTGATACCAATTGTTGAGAGAAAAACTTTGAGACACACTTGAATAAACGTTAGAACAAGTAGATTGCGGAATAGTTAATCTCGAAGGATCTAAAAGCTCAACAATAATATTAATAAGTTAGAGTTAGATTGTTAGAGGCTTAGTTGCGGAAAAGTAAAGAAATAGAAATGACAACAATTGTTATATCAAGTATACACATAAGTTGATTCATAACAAGGAATGCATTCAAACCAAGTTAATAAGGAAGATCAAACTTAGTGATTAAGTCCCAGAAGACTTGCTCCGGAGAGAGGTTATAATCAGTTATGTTCTAGTACGATTTGAGAGTAAGAAGGGATGTGTAGTAAGATAGAGAGATAAAAAAGATATCTTCAGAAATGTTAAGAGTTGTAATTAAGTAAGAACGAATGAGCTCTATTTATAGAGACTCAGAAAGTACACTAGATTACATCTCTAAGAGTAGCCATGCAAGGCATACTGGACACTAGAGAGTATTACAACAAAAGACAAGTAAAGTAATCTAGTAAAGAGACTGCGGTAGATAGTGACTCCGGATGCGGTTGCTGATGAAGGAGCTTGACTGCGGGTGCTTGTCGGCTGCGGTAGCTGAAGTTCAAGAGGGTCACTTTTCATGATTCAATAGAATACATTAAGTTGCATGCAACAAGGATTAAATAGTTTTCGAGTGTTTAATTTGGCCTATTGTGCAGCTGTTGTCTGAGTCCAAACATTGTAGTGCAGGATCTTTCACTCGAAGGACTATTTAGTCCTTGATACATGTAATGTATTTGTAAGATAGTTAGTTGACATTGGTAGGAGTTTGTTTTGTAGCTGATAGAAGGGTGGGGGTGAGTGTTCGTAGTGATCTTGGGGGAGTACTAGAGTGTGTTGGTGTGAGAACTTGTGTATGAGGAAGTCTAAGTTAGGAATTTAGGCAATTTGTGATGGCTTTCCTAAGCATTCGGGTGTGCTCATACACATAGCAGTGGTAGATTTCCTAGAAAAGCATTCTAGCACGTGCTCATGCATGAGAAGAATCCTAGAAAGAGAGAGTCTAGGATGAGCGGTGGTGTGTGCATGTGGTGGCGCGACTATCTAAGATTGATACTGGTCTGGTGTAGTGACTTAGGGACTTTGAGGCAATTCTTGGGACACGTACATATATGTGTGGAAGGTAGTATCGGCCCATACTACCAAAAGCAACGGATCCGTACGGGGATGAGGAAGAGTCAAAAAGGTTCTAAGGAGCTGGTGGAGGATAGATAGTGTGGTATTGCACTATTGTTGATTGCAGTCGTCTCCGTCATCGTCGGCCTGTCAGCTATGATTTTTCAGATTGAGACCGGTAATCATTTGTGAATTAGTGTACGTAGCTTTTTGGGTTTGGTTAGTTCAGACCTGTGTGGGTTAGCTGATTTAGAGGTATCGAGGGCCTTGCTCGAAGTAGTAACAGTTTGAGTAATAAAACTCAAGAAGGAAGTTGTTGTGATGATTGACTCGAGGATTGTAGCCTAAAGCTGAGTGGTCAGCCGATGGCAAGGGATGTTACTTTCTGCATTAGGGTGGTGTTTTCCCTGCCTCTTATACTCGAGGGAGGAGAAAGCGGATGTGGGTCAGTCGATGGTTAAGATAGGAGATGGTGATCTCCTCATCGGTTTTGCTGAAAGAAGGTGCATTTTCGTTCGCAAAAAATCGTCTCTTTGTCACAACAACGGGATGTTGTGACACGATTGTTCTTATGGTTCGATGGCCAAGGTGAAGGCCATGTCGCAAGTAGAATATGTATCATGAATTGGAGAAGATCCGGTGTAACCGAAGAGACATCGAGTTGTTCCTATTTTGGGTAAAAGTGTTATGTAGATATGATGGGTTTGTCAGAGCTATGGTTTGAGCATATGTAAGGGATTCCTGAAGTTTCAACAGGAGGATGAGGTTGTGGATCAACTCTCTAAGTGTAAGGTTTTATGTGCATAAGATCAGTTCGGAAGGTGCTTAGTCTATCTAATGCTGTTCTGGTCATATTCTCTATGTTTAAGTTGGCAATGTTGGGGGAAAGGCTGAAGTCTCCTTATGAGATTCAAAGTTTTCTTGTTCGAAGGTCCATCTTGTGCTGTTTCATGCATTCTGAGAGTCAAGTCGAGTATGTTCATGGTTAAGCCGGTCTGAGGCTTGGGTGTTGTAGACGTCAGTCGATGAGGGTTCGAACCGTAAGTGGAGGGCGAACTGGGTATCCTGCTTGGAATATTATTGGTCAATTCTATTTTTATGGTTTCATCACGATGGTTCAGAGGAATCTGCAGTTCAAGTAACCTAGATTTTGGTTCAGGTTTATGGCTGCGTGGCGGAAAGAAAGTGTGTTGCCATAGAAATGCTTATAAGTAAGAAGTTTCTCATTGTAAGGATCTATCGGAGTCCTGCATGGTTACGGAAAATTTAAAGATTGTGAGTATAGATTAGGTTATTTTGAAGTTTATACTTTCAGGGGCACAAGCATTGTCTTCGCAACAGGAATCTAATTGGTAACAAACTTGTTATGGTCAGTAGTTCCTTTCAGAATCCCCATGGATCTTGATAAAGGAGCATAGAATCGCTCGAGTTGTGCCTCAGATTTATTGATCATGGTAAGCCCAAGATATGAGTTAGTTATCCTTGGTTGAGATGGGCAAATTGTTAATCGGCCTCAGATTTTGGTAAGAGTATTTTTGCGTGGACTTTTGTTTAGTACGTGTGGGTTCGAAGGGTTTAGCTTTCAATCCAATTCTCATCGTTGGTTATTTCGTTCTTCATCATCATTTGAGGATATTCGAAGGCTTCAATCTGTATCAGCTAAAGGTGCAATCGATGCGTCAACCATTCTTCAAGTTCTGTGAAGTATATATTTTGGTCTCTGTATAGGTGTTCTATCGATTGCATGGTTATGGAATTGTTATTCCTAGTGGGTTTGAGGTGGCATTTGTCCTTAGTTATTTCAAGTTTGGATAATGGAGCAATGTTGTTTAGTTTTTTCAGGAATTATCGTGGTTACACAAAGTTAGGTTTCGTCCGGTCATGTCGAGTGGGTTGGTATTTGGATTGATTCAATCAGGATTTTGAAAAACTTTTCGTTTACTTTAGGAATTTTTCTCCGAAATTAGAAGTTTTATTAGTCTATTTGCGCATTGGATGGATATGTTTGGCTAGATTAAGGTGTGGGATCTTGTTTTGGTTGATAGAAGAATGCGTCTATTAGCGGTTGAGGTTCGTCGTTTCGTTGGTAGTTCACTCTTTGGGTAAGGTTATGTTACAGAAGAAACACAGTCGGCCTGAGGAGCATTATAGTTTCTCCAGAGAAGTATACAATGTTGTGTTCTGAAGTTCAAGCAAGCGCCCAACTATCTATCTTGTTTCAGGTTTTATGCGGTCATGTTTCGTTTGATGATGTGTCGGTGGCAGTTTGGACTGTGGAAGAGTTGTGTGTTGCAGAATGGTATGGCTCTTTGGTTTTGGCAAGTGTTGAGTGGGTTATTATTGGGTCCCTGCACATCAATAGGAGGATGGCAGTGTGCTAGTAGGTCAACTGGGTGGTGGTTGAGAGTTTTCATGTATGCGGTTGGGTAATGGCAAGAACAGTGAGGAACCATGAGAGTCTCATCCAAATTGTTTGATGATATTACGATGTGTCATGAGCCATTGTGGATTTCACTTGTATGAGCGGGGCCAACAGTTGTGATGGGATTTATGTACTCTAACATCCCTATGGTGCACATACAACCCTAATGCTTTGGATCTAAGTTTTCTCTAATTATACATGCAATGTTCTTTTTCCAAAGCATGAAGCCTAACTAGCATGCAACTTTGATATATGAATCATAAAAAAAAACTAGTTAGATGATTACCTCTTGTAGTAGCTTGTAGAACTTGTCCTTATAAAAGCTTAGCACCTTAAGTATGATGCCTCAAACAAGTCACAAACACCAAGAACAATTAGAGGGATATGAGAGAGGTTTAGGAGACAACAAAGTTGGCTAGCCACTTCTAGGAATACATGAGTGCCGATTTTGGAGCTAAGGGAACACATTTATAGTGTAGAATTCCAACAGTCACTTCTTAACACTAATTCATACACTTTGGCTTTTAATCCAATAACACTTCACGAACTCTTATATGAACTTAGTCCATTACTAGTTAATCATGGATCATTAGCCCAAATTATATGTTTCACTGATTTACATAATCAACCCCTAATAATTTAATCAGTCTCTTTTGATCACTAAATTAATTCCAAATTAATTCTTGATCAATACCAATTAAATAATATGATTTCTCAATTAATATATTATTCTTATAATATATTAATAAATCACTACTAACCTCTTTCACAAATATCCATCCTATCAAATTGTTTTGGTGAAGGCAACCCGAAATTGACCATGCTACTATCGGGTCAAGTACATACCAAATATCCATCCAAAAACCGACTAGCAATCGTAGCTCTCAAAAGCCGCTGTCGAACTCTGACGCGTCCATTAGATAAGGGATCATATATTCCTCCATTCTACAAGATATCATATAAACTGAGACATGAATTATAATCATTCTCTATGTTCATGTGTTGTTTCCCGATTTCCGATTTATGACGACTGACTAATTGAACAAATCAAATCAGTCCAGGCTTGGCCAAGCGCTTAGGGTGTCATCACTAAATCATCGAGTGGCCCACAAATATCACTTTTATCCCTTTTAGGGTAAAAGGAATGGATAAACTTCGACTCATATGCTTGCTCAATTTACTCATCAAATCACACACAACAATACGTTTTATAACACCAAGTTACTGGTGCGTTTACATATCATCAATGTGCAACCGACTTGTAAACTTTAACTCACATGTATTGGTTTCAAGAACATAAGATATTATCGTCTCACAATCACTCATGATAAAATCCATGAAGTGATTCAGATGAGCGTGGGTTTAATCCAATACTCAAATCCTATTGCAGGAGTACTCATGAACACTGCAGCAAACTTGTGCTATATCTAAACACTTAAACATTCTACAGTCAGATCCATGACAGTCTTACCTCATTACTTACTTCCAAAGTATGATTGACTGTGGATGTTTGAATAACCTAGTTATTCGGGAATTAAAACATGCAAAGTGAAACACAAGAATAATCGAATCCAATATCGTCTCAAAACTTTTGAATACAAATAAAAACACCTACTATTTAATCACCATATTGATTACATATTATTCACTGTATAGTGTTTCGACTAATCAACTTAGTACTTGAATTAAACAATAGTTATCCCATGCTCCAAGCATGCACACTATGTTTACCTATGGACCTTAATTTGTGAAATAGATCAATTGTAAAAATTTCCAATGACACTCATTTCACAATTCCAAATCCTTATTGTAAGTGTAAGAATATGAAATTCTCGCCACTAGAGATTGTTACAGGACAATTCCACAGATACGAAGTCTCATATTCAAAGTACATTCCTTTGAACATCCTTCTTGCATGAAGGCTTCTAACTTACACATAGATTCCCATTATGGAAACATTTCCATATTTGCCATGTGACAATCCTATCTATTCATAATCATGCCAATATGGTCCATCCATTACTATACTTCCAACTGTCCATAAGCAATCACTCTTTGGCGAACATTGGATTGTCCTTAATAGCTGTTTAACAACTTTGGCCATATACGGTTCTGGTCCATTTTCCTTCTTAATTCCCTAGGCATTTGGAAAATTCAGAACACACAAATATTATAGCATATGCAATCGATCCTATACCCGAAGCATATGGGACACGATTCATAATGTCTTGCATAAAGACATGATAGTTTACCATTCTCTCGCTATAACATTTCCATATATAGAATTTCCTTATGTTGAATCATTTCATCATAACATTCATATATGCTCATGACTAAATTCTCTTAAAGTCTCAATCTAAGCTTTTAGATTTGGAATGAAGTATGAGTTCCTCTCCCTTAATTATAGGAAAACATTTTTTTTCAAACTGTGCAACTTTGCAAACTTCTGTTTTCTATAATTAGCATTGCTAACTCGCAATACTTAACTTAATAATTCTACTCCCACTGGCATAATAATTACATTCTTACAAGCATAACACTTATGCTCCCACTAGTTTTGACATGTACCGAGAAATCAGCTGGACTTCTAGAAATCAATACTTATTGACTTTCGTTCCAAACTTGAGATTTCTGATATAAGATGCTTTGCTAAGACCATATCTAGGCTTCTCAAGCTCATGCACCTTTCAGTAGAAAGGTCATATGTGTGTCTAAACAATTTTAGAAGTTACAGCAGTTAGTCGCGAATGTTCAAACCTTTTGCTATTTCTCACAATTCGAACTATGAAGAGGGATGTCGTAATCATAATCAAATTTGAGAATGCAATTAACACAACTGTAATCTCTTTAAAATCTACTTAGTGAAAGCGTTTCCTCACAATCATTTTCATGAAGCGGAGAGAAACCTTTACCACTTAGATTTATTGGTGACAAATCATATCCATGTGAATTTGTCAAAACCATTATCACAAGACAAGGTTTGTGACAAATCCAAACTCATATGCACTGAAATAGTTCAATCTTAATTTCCTATCATCTAGTAGTGTTACACCCCGGCCGTCGGCGGAAACACCGGGCGGTGTAACGTCATTTCTTGTATCATAGTTATCAACATCCTGAAAACACATGCATTTAAATATACGTCAACATAAAGTTGGTGAGTTCACAGGTTTTGACTCCATATAAAAATAATACTTTTTCCGCGTTCAAAAGTATAGTTTTGAAAGTATCATTTTGACTCTCCAAAATTTAGTATATATATCCTAGGTATAATGGTTTACTTACCAAATAAGTCTATACCTATAAGTCTCATATATTATAAATATAAATGTTTGTAATTCCATACAAATGAAAGTTACTACGTATAAACCTTATTTCAATTCTATACGAGTATGTGTGTTAGGTATAATTATCTAGTTAATATACGAGTAGTACCTAGGGTATAAGTAGGGGAAACTTATACTTAACATTAATACTTGTATACGACAAAGTATAATGTTTCTAACAATTTGCTACCATGAACCTATAACCGCTGCTATGACATAATACCTCTGATAAAACCCACTCATGATTTCCATGAGGACAACCCACTCATGATTTCCACGAGGACAACCCACTCATGATTTCCATGAGGACAACACCGTACGATTCATCGATGCCAGAATAATAACAAGTAAAAAGGATAGTTCGTCACTTGCTTATGGTTGACTGTAGCTAACAGTCACAAATGGGGTGGTCAACCCGTATATTAATTATACATGACTTCCTCGCTCACACGGGATTAACGGTTACAGTTTAGAGGATTTCCGCTAAGATCTTAGTTGATGAATACAATTACTTATGTAGACTTCGACGGCTTCCTATAGCTCTAACAACAAAAGCATCTTCATGTATAAAACCCTAAGTTACTAGACTATGCTTTTAAACATTACTCCTAACTTCATAACATTTAGGCAGTATAACAGTAATAGCTTGAAGTAAAATCAGGTTTTATCTTGACATAAAACCAATAACAACAACAACATATAGCATACCAAGTTTTATCTTGTCATAAAACTAACAATAACAACATACTTTATAAATTAACATATAGAACTTCCGAATATAACTTCGGAACTATATCGCACACAACATATATATAGAATCCTAAGTATAACTCAAGATCTACATTAGTATACTACTATAACAATAACATGCTAACAACTTTACGATATTTGTATACTTTCAGATACAAAATAACTATATCCCGGTTATTATAACTATCTATGTTGATACTAATATACTATCATATAGATATAATAATAAAATTTATATAATATTTAGCATGCATTTTCCCCCGAAATATTAGAAAGTGGGGCCGTGAAACTCACCCTAGTAGCGTGATCTATAGAATCTAAACGGTCAGAGGCTCATCATTGTCAGGCTCGGGAAGGGAAACGGCATTCGGAAACGAGAGAGAATGAAAGGAAAAGGTGTAAGGAATGAATGAGCTTTGATCGCTATTTATAGGCTGTTCTGGGCCATTTCACGTCGTGACATACCTTGGGTCACGTCGTGAACATCCATGAGTCACCACGTAGCTTTAACACGTGTTTTCTAGCCCCTATTAGTGTCTGTGACACGTTTCACGTCCTGAAATTAATGTTCACGTCGTGAACCATGGCGGCTAGGGTTTCGGCCACGTGTCATGCACTTAGACAGCTGCATCTTCTGAAGCTCATAACTTTTGCATACGAACTCCGTTTTTTACATTCTTTATATCCACGCGTAGGTATTTACGAGTACTACAACTTTGTTTTAGACTACAATAGCTAACTCTAAGTGTATTTTAAAATCATATTATTATATAAATTTATAGTGTTCGGTTTATCATAACTTCTTCACGCGAAGTCAGATTTGGACATTCCCTATATTTTTGGAATCGTATGGACGTATAAAGAAAGTTCATATTTGTATTAGAATTTATCATGAACTACATAGTACGTTTATCACATTACTAGTTTACAAAATCACATTACATGATTGGCATAATCACATGTGATTGTTATTGACCTATTTTGACTGGTGTTACATTCTCCCCCCGTTATAATAACTTCGTTCCGAAATTTATCTTGTGGATGGGGTTTTGTTAAATAGTTGGGGAAAATATTATGTATACTGCTTAGCTCTTGAGGTAACTTGAGTTGGTATGCGACAAAACCAATTCTTGCTAGAATTTCAAAAGGTCCTATATACCGTGGGTTTAGTTTGCCTCGTTTCCCAAATCGAATTACGGCTTTCCAAGGAGAGACCTTTAACATTACTCTATCTTGAACTTGGAATTCCAAAGGCTTACGTCTTACGTCAGCATAACACTTCTGACGATCACGTGCTGCCTTTAATCGATCCTTAATTTGCACAATCTTTTAAGTTGTCTCGTGGATTATTTCTGGCTCGGCACATAAGGAATCACCTATATGTTCTCTAGCCAATTGTGTGTCTCCAACTTCTCAGTGCAAAAACTACAGCTCCCAATTCAAGGTCATGAGTAGTGTAATTATTCTCATGCACCTTAAGTTGTCATGATGCGTAGGCAATAACTTTTCGTCTTTGCATTAACACACATCCCAATCCTTGATTTAATGCGTCGCAGTATACCACAAAATCTTCTGTCCCATCTGGAAGGGATAGGATTGGTGCACTACACAACATTTGCTTTAGTTTCTGAAAAGTTGCTTCTTGTTTCTCTTCCCAGTTGAACTTCATATCCTTCTGGGTTAGTGTTGTAAGTGGCTTGGCTATTTTGGAGAAATTCTCTATGAATCTTTGGTAATAGCCATCAAGTCCTAAGAATTGACACATTCTATTGGCGTCTTCGGTGCTTCCCAATTTTTGATTGCTTCACCTTTGGAGGGTTCGACATGAATCCCTTTTGTTGCGAACCACATGCCCTAAAAATTGTACTTCTCTACTCCAAAATTCACATTCGGAGAATTTGGTGTACAACTTTTCTTTTCTTAGTAGTTCCAAGATTATTTGCAAGTGTTGACCGTGTTCTTCCTTGGTTTGTGAATATATCACTATATCATCGATAACTACTATCACGAATTTATCCAAGTACGGTTTGCAAACACTATTCATGAGGTCCATGAACATTGCTTAACTAGGAACTTAGATTGACCATACCGAGACCTAAATGTTGTCTTCGGAACATTGGCTTCTTGTACTCCGAGTTGATGGTATCCTGATCTGAGATCAGATCTATCTTGAATCTTCTAAAATCTTCAAGTGTTTTAGTCTATTAACCACCGTATCCAATTTTAGTTGTGCATCGGCCTGACCATAATTAAACATAGGTGATCAGTCTACGTTTAGTTGTGGTTCGTACCATATACAATAAAACTCGACTAAGTAGTTTGACCTAAAACCTTGCGTTGAATTATTATCGAGGGTTTGGGTTTTCTATATTTTTGGGTTATATACATGTGTTCTCATCGCGGGACTGAGTTCATACATAACTCTATATCTTTGTGTTTGATGTATTCACGAGTATTATTAACTATTGTTTGTTACTTCAGGTCTAGCTGATAAGGCACCGGCCAGTCAGGACAGTCGGTGGGCAGGATCATTTTAGCATATAGTTGTTCTGAAATCCAGCAACCCAAATCGACATATATATCCTGTCACCACTCCCGTAAGTAGTCCTTCAGTAGAATATTTAATAATACTTTATCTTATAGGCTAAGGGATATACCTAAACCTAACAGAGTAAGCCCTAAACTATAGTCGTGCTTTCCTAAGAAAGTACTAATTCACTATAGTTAATAGCTCTGATACCAATCTGTCACACCCCGGCCGTCGGCGGAAACACCGGGCGGTGTAACATCATTTCTTGTATCATAGTTATCAACATCCTGAAAACACATGCATTTAAAAATACGTCAACATAAAGTTGGTGAGTTCACAGGTTTTGACTCAATATAAAAATAATACATTTTGCCACGTTCAAAAGTATAGTTTTGAAAGTATCATTTTGACTCTCCAACGTTTAGTATATATATCCTAGGTATAATGGTTTACTTACCAAATAAGTATATACCTATAATTCTAATATATTATAAATATAAATGTTTGTAATTCAATACAAACGAAAGTTACTACGTATAAATCTTATTTCAATTCTATACGAGTATGTGTGTTAGGTATAATTATCTACTTAATATACGAGTAGTACCTAGGGTATAAGTAGGGGGAAACTTATACTTAACATTAATACTTGTATACGACAAAGTATAATGTTTCTAACAATTTGCTACCATGAGCCTGTAACCGCTGCTATGACATAATACCTCTGATAAAACCCACTCATGATTTCCATGAGGACAACCCACTCATGATTTCCATGAGGACAACCCACTCATGATTTCCAGGAGGACAACACTGTACGATTCATCGACGCCGGAATAATAACAAGTAAAAAGGATAGTTCGTCACTTGCTTATGGTTGACTATAGCTAACAGTCACAAGTGGGGTGGTCAACCCGTATACTAATTATACATGACTTCCTCGCTCACACGGGATTAACGGTTACAGTTCATAGGATTTCCGCTAAGATCCCCAATATTAGTTGATGAATACAATTACTCATGTATTCTTCGACGGCTTCCTATAGCTCTAACAACAAAAGCATCTTCATGTCTAAAACCCTAAGTTACTAGACTATGCTTTTAAACATTACTCCTAACTTCATAACATTTAGGCAGTATAACAGCTATAGCTTGAAGTAAAACCAGGTTTTATCTTGACATAAAACCAATAACAACAACAACATATAACATACCAAGTTTTATCTTGTCATAAAACTAACAATAACAACATACTTTATAAATTAACATATAGAACTTCCGAATATAACTTCGGAACTATATCACACACAACATATATATAGAATCCTAAGTATAACTCAAGATCTACATTAGTATACTACTATAACAATAACATGCTAACAACTTTACGATAGTTGTATACTTTCAGATACAAAATAACTATATCCCGGTTATTATAACTATCTATGTTGATACTAATATACTATCATATAGATATAATAATAAAATATATATAATATTTAGCATGTGTTTTCCCCCGAAATATTAGAAAGTGGGGCCGTGAAACTAACCCTAGTAGTGTGATATATAGAATCTAAACGGTCAGAGGCTCGTCGTTGTCAGGCTCGGGAAGGGAAACGACCTTCAGAAATGAGAGAGAATGAAAGGAAAAGGTGTTAGGAATGAATGAGCTTTGATCGATATTTATAGGCTGTTCTGGGCCATTTCACGTCGTGACATACCTTGGGTCACATCGTGAACATCCATGAGTCACCCCGTAGCTTTAACACGTGTTTTCTAGCCCCGATTAGTGTCCCTGACATGTTTCACGTCGTGAAATTAATGTTCACGTCGTGAACCATGGCGGCTAGGGTTTCTGCCACGTTTCATGCACTTAGACAGCTGCATCTTCGGAAGCTCATAACTTTTGCATACGAACTCCATTCTTGACGTCTTTATATCGATGCGTAGGTATTTCCAAGTACTACAACATTGTTTTAGACTCTAATAGCTAATTCTAAGTCTAATTTAAATTCATCTTATTATATAGATTTATAGTGTTCGGTTTATCATAACTTCTTCACGCGAAGTCAGATTTGGACATTCCCTATATTTTTGGAATCATATGGACGTATAAAGAAAGTTCATATTTGTATTAGAATTTATCATGAACTACATAGTACGTTTATCACATTACTAGTTTACAAAATCACATTACATGATTGGCATAGTCACATGTGACTGTTATTGACCTATTTTGACTGGTGTTATAAGTAGCATAAGGGTCCTACCATTGCTTCCATGTTGTTGAGCAGCTCACCCCTAGAGATCAATGCACTTTCCATTGATCAAGGCGCCTTGCCTTATGCATTCAAAGAGAACTCAAAAAACTCACATGGATAGTCAAACTAACTGGAATAGGCATAGAAACAAGAATATGTCAACACAATAAGTTATCAACCTCAATTCGTGTGCTAGTGATAAACAATAGGTTTATTCTTGATTAGTTATTGAAACCTTTTTCTAGATCTTTAAGACTCCCACTGTCCTCTTGACATATAAGATTCTTTTTTCAAGAACTATTCCTTGAAAAACAAATATTCTAGAGTTAGTGTGAGATCCTATCAGGACAACACTTCATGTAATTGGTCTTAGTTGATCTTTTTTTTGTCCAAAACATCACAACTTACCAATTTTAAATGTGCAAGAGTAAGAAACATTTCTACTTCACATGTCATGATGTGTTATAAACCTACTTAAGATTATGTCACTAAAGGCACAATCTTGGGGTATGACTCTAAGACTCGGTTTTGGAACGAAGTATGATTCACCTTTTGATTTAACCATTTCAACAATTTCTGATTCCTCTTCTTAGTCATACAAGTGTACTAAGGTGTCCTTAGAGAATCAATTGTGAAATGGTTTGATAATCACTAAGATGATCATAAAACACGATACTAAAGTACTCTCCTTTCCTTTCCGATTGGAGAAACTTTTATCTTTCTGCCTAATTGATTCTTCTTATTCGTTCTGCTAATCACTGAAACTTTTTCAATGATTCAGAATTACACTTAGTCTTGTAAGTATAACCATATTTACTAAACCTTTAGTAAATCATGACGAATAGTCTTTATCATTCTTTGTGGTGGATCTGACCAGTCCACATCATTGTGTACTAGATCCTTTCATCTTTCACTTGACTTACATATATATGTAAACAAGGAATTAGTCTTAATTTCCCAAGTACCAAGATTTTCATTCATCACATGATTCAAATCATATGATTCCAAGTTTCTGTCCAATTAAAACTTGAGTGATGAGAATCTTTCCTTACTTAGTAAATTACAACACTACCACAATTGATATAGCTAAGAATCAAACCATTTTCAACATTGCTATTAATGGAAACACATATAAACAACAATTTTGTCACACCCCCAAACCGGAACGACGGAAACGTTTGGGGTCGGAGGACGTCATGCTTAGTATCACAACACATGCATCATAGTAATCAAAGTAACAAACAACCATTGCATTAATATTAAAGTGTTTACAATGTATTAGATTCACAAAAGATTGAATCCAAAATTAAATAACAAAACAAGACATGAAACTACTATGCTCCATCTTCTGAATCCCTAAGCGTGTACCTGTCTACTAGTTTCCTGAGAATACAAGTTATTTTGAAAGAGTAGATCAGCATTTAATCTGGTGAGTTCATAAGGATTTTAGTTAAGAAAAGTATATTATAAGTTCTTTAGAAAAGTTCGCATGTTCCTCCAGAAAATCCTATATTTTCTGATGTGATGAGTGTTAAGTAAAAATGAGTCTATAATTCCTTCTATGAGTACTAAATGGATACAAGTTATATACAATTTAGGTTAAACAGACAATCGATTGTGTGAATCTGCCCTAAGCCCACAACCAAACAAGAAACAAGAAATGAGGCGGAAGTCACACATCCCATTGTTTGTTAGATCTTCATTATATACAACCCTGGCGTATTCATTTGGTACTTACGGAGTTAACTGTAATTGTTCTTTTATATTTGATGAAAATATTCCTCAATAAAATCATATATTTCCTTTATTAAAAATGGTAACCACAATAGTTCCTTCTATAATCACTTAGTTTGTATTAGTTATATATAATCTAATATCGAACGGACAGTTAAATGTTTGAATCTGCCCTAAGACCACAACCAAACAAGGAACAGGGAATGAGGCGGAAGTCACACATTCCAATGCCTAATGGATATTAATTATATATAACTCTGATGTATAAACTAAGGTATTATATAATTAACCACTTAAGGTCGTTTATGTTCTACTAGTTCAATAAGAAGTATTAAACCTTTTATAAATGATTTTCTAGTTTCACTAACTCTATTGTGAAACATTGTTTTCGGTACTAAGTGTTATTGTTTTCAGAAAGATCTAACGAAACTGATTACCTTAAAAGAACGATGTTTACCATAGAAAATCCTATATTTTCTATAAAACCGACTGGTTGTCTATGTTGTTCCTAGATTGAAAAGCACAAGTATGCTCAAAATACTTACTTTGATGAAATCTAGTTTTATTGATATGTTAAACTGAATAAAGTCGTGGTTGTTTTGGAAAACCTGGTGTGACGATACTACCCTCCTATGATCAGTTAATACACACGAGTTGTATATAACCGAGATCGAACAGACAGTTGAATGGGTGAATCTGCCCCAAGCCCACAACCAAACAAGGAACAGGAAATGAGGCGGAAAACACACATTCCACTGTCTATCGGACTTTAGTTTTATCTAACCCTATGGTATGTACTGAGTAATCACATAGTTAATATCCCTTGAGATTTTTCATGGAAAGTATATTACTACGTAAATATATCGTTTTTATCTATTTGTGAGTTTTATCGACCATACTAATTTGACTAGTGTAAAACACGACGTATTGTAGACGTAGAAAAGAATATGACATTTTTCACCCGCAGACCTTCCGGTCTGGCTGTAGCTAAAAGCGAGGTGCGGGATTGTCAATCCCGTATAGATCTTTACACAAACTCACGCTCTCACTCCAGGAGACTATGGTCATAAGGGTAGACTTCCATTGGTACTTAAGTAAGTACCGAAGGCGTGTCTCACAAGCTGGATTAATGACTTTACAAGTAATAATGCGGAAAAAACTTTTTTATAATTAACAGATAAGTTTATAAAAAGATCATTTTGTTTTTTAAACTAAACTTATTAAAGTTTATAAGTTTATTTCCATGTTCTATTCAAAGTTTCCTGCTCTAAATACGGTTCATTGGTACAAAGACATAATAAGCAATTTATATTTTAAAACACAACATTTCTTGTGTTTTACTTATATTCCCCCCCCCCCCCTAAAACATTTAAAAACTTTAGAAAAGACATGGGGGTATGAACTCACCTTATGTGGGTGATTCAACCGAAGGTTCGATATAGAATGATAAGTTCCACAAGTTAAGTCCTGAAGCACAAACAAGTCCTAAATGACATAGAATGATACATATAGGCATGAAATTAGTGAATCTAACTACAAAGGTGATCGGGAAACAACCTAGGATGCAAGAATAACTCACCAAAGGAGCGTTAGAAGCAAGTTAGAAGGGTGAAATGGAGTTCACGGCTAGGCTTGAGGTGTTCATGGCCCTATGGGGTGTTCACGACCCAAATGATGAATGGTTCATGGCCCACTTGAATGGTTCACGACCCAAAGGTGAAGAACACTTGAAGATCTTGTGCATTGGTGAGTGTTTGAAGGCCTTTTGTGGTATACCAAAGAGATGTACAAGAAAAGGGGTGTTTAAGGGAAGAAGAGGGTGTTCTTGAGGATGATACTTGAGAAAGAATGGGAAGGATTCACGGCCATACGATGAATAATGAAAGAAAATGAAGTGAACATATATATATATATATATATATATATATATATATATATATATATATATATATATATATATATATATATATATATATATATATATATATATATATATATATATATGGGAGTGTTTGCGGCCGAGGAGTTCACGGCCATGAACCGAGGGTTCACGACCTCGTTTACGGTCCGAGGTTCACGGCTCCTTTCACGGCTGCGAAGCTTTGTGGTCAATATGAAGGTTCTCGGTTTCTAAGGCTTTTCCCTTCCAAACTATAACACACTTAGTGACAAGGCTTCAAAACTTATAAACCAAAAATCCATCTAATTTAAGATCATGGAAGGAATAAGTTTGACGAAAGTGGACTTTTATAAGAATAAAATTTTTGGGTTGTCACAAATTTTCACAAATGCCATTGCAAGGAAACATAATCAAAAATTTTCTTTATTTATAAAAAGTGCGGAAAAACTTGTCCTTACAATGCAATTACAAATGAAAACTATGTTGATATCTATTCCTAAGGAATCTATCATAACTCCTATGCAGCAGCTCCAAAATCTGATCATCGAACCATGCGATCGAAATCCATCTCTTCGCGATCAGACTCAGCTTACTCTTCCTTTAAGCTTCCTTTCTTTTCTTTGATCCTACAAAACATCAAAATGCAATCTTATCACATCATGTATTAAGAATCTATAAGTAGGAACTTAATAGAGTTAGATAGTGAACTTACCTGAAGTACAACCATACAATTTGATTTTACCATCTCTTAGATCTCTCAGGTAGTCAAGGCAGCTTCGCAACCAATTCCCCTTCTCTTGGCAATAGAAACAAACAGACTCTCTCGGAATGGTACACGGGACAATCACAAACATAGCCTTTCTCTTTACCATTTGGTCAAATGGTTTGACCTTGGCCAATCCCTTTCCATTGGGAAGAGAAATCTTTTCTGGACTTCCAATGCCGCCATTGTCAATGTCCATGGAAGTTTGGGAAGTAGATCTTCCAATCAAGTTTTCTTTACCAGTGCGCCAAATCATTTCTGATTCAGCAGCAATTAGCAAATAAGTAAGATCGATAAGGGTCACGTCGTGATCTTTCATATAGTACTCCTTAATGAACTCACTATATGACTCAGGAAGTGACTGAAGAACCAAGTCAGAAGCCAGCTTCCTGGAGACACCGACACCTAACATTCCCAGCCTATCAATATGCAATCTCATCTCCAAGACGTGAGCACATACAGACTTTCCATCTTTGTGTTTACTTGCCAATAGGGCTTGAGTGACCTTGAACTTTGCAAGTCTTCGAACACGTGGGCCAGGGAGAATAATTAGAGGAAGTGGAGGACGAGAAGTATGATTTCCAGTTTCATGATCGAAACGTGGAACATCACCTTCATGAGGAAAGCTTTTTCCAAAAGATTCAGGAAGACCATAGTTGTCAAAACTAGACATCTTAAAGGGAGAAATTCAAATGAGTTGATTTAAGTCCTTAATATAACACCCAAATGAAATATTAAGGCTAGGACCCAACACAATATTCTACAATTCGGAAGAGGGATGTCGTAATCCAATTGTAAAATATTTGAAGGTAGGTAAATGACGATTTATCAATTTCCACCATGAAAAACGAAAACGAATATTAGGTTTTAATTGAATTGAAATTCCTAGATTCTTTGAGATTCATTGAACTTTTCAATGGCATGTTTAATCTCGATTATGCCCTTCAAGTTTGTGACTGGGATACCGAGGATCACCAACAAGGTGTGAATAACTATGCAAATTAGCTTGGTGCTGTAGAAGACATTTATCACTTAATCAATGTGTCGGTTAACCACACATACTCCATTGATCTATGATAATCTACGAGCTACCCATTGCCATCCTTCATTAGTCCAATATTAGTGTGCTGGTTAACCACACGCGCTCCACTAACGACCAATAAGGTGCAATGTGCAATTTCATGGATTAGCACCAAATTCATATTTTTCCTAAAGTAACTAATATTGAGAATTTATAAAAGGTTTAGTTACTTTATATTTTATTATTCTTTTAATGAGGATTTAAATGTCCTGTCAAACCCGTCCGGTTAACGACTCTCTACTGGTCAAGGGTGCGGTGGGTAAGAGTGTATATCCAATGGCAGTGATTTTACAGGTCGCTTCCTTAAACACCCCTTATAGACTAGCGTCGTGAATGAGGTCTACAACCGCGAAGACTGACTTTTAACTTATACATATATAATATATTAAACTTTTAATTTTATAAAGTGTAAGGGTGTATTTTAGAGATTTAAAAATACTAAGTGGTTTAATCTATTAATAAATTAGACTTTTAATTTAATTAAACTTAAACCATGTCATTATGGATTTGTTAATTCTCTCTTTTAATTAAACACTTACTTAATTTAATAAAGCCATAAGAATTGAATTTTAGACTTTTAAAATTCTAGAGTTTAGAATTAAAGTTTCATAAGTGACACTTTTCAAGTTCCAAAACTTGAGGAAAAGTTTTGTAACTAATCAAAACCTTTTTTAATTCCATAACTTAAGGAGTTAATATTTCATGAATGAGACTTTTCAAATTCCATAACTTGATGACAAGTTTAGTAACTCCTTAAAAAAACTTTTGAGTTCCAAAACTTGATGGCAAGTTTTGTAACTCTTCAAAAACATTTAGATCAAATTTTAAACTAATAAAATAATCATATATCTTTATCTTTTAGCAATTTGACCTAATGCAACTCATATAGCAAGATGATTCAAATTCTACGAATACTTAGATTTTTCACAAAATCAAGTAATTATCTTAAAATTTGACAAGATAATCACAATTCAAAATTTACAAATGATTAGTTTATCATATAATCTAATAATTATATTAAATTTTGACCACTATCTTTTAATTTAGATGAGGATAATTATTTTCATAACATAAAAATCAAATTTTGATCAACAAAACAATTTTTAGTAATTATCCAAATACAAATTAAGCCAAGAAATCCGAAATCTACCATCAGACCCGTCACCACCTCATGGTGATTTTGACCACCTCGTGGTCATTAGGCAGAGTCCAAAAAAAAACGATTTTTTCAGCTCTGAATAATTACCAATGCATAAATATAACAGAAAACACCCATGGCTCTGATACCACTGATGAGATTTATGTACTCTAACATCCCTATGGTGCACATACAACCCTAATGCTTTGGATCCAAGTTTTCTATAATTATACATGCAATATTCTATTTCCAAAGCATGAAGCCTAACTAGCATGCTGTCACACCCCCAAACCAAGGATGGCGGAAATGTCCGGGGGTGGAGGACTTCATGTATAGTATCATAACAACAATTGTAATAGTAATTCAAGCAAACACAACCAACATATATATAATTGAAAAAGTTACATCATTGTATAAATTACATGTTTACGAATCAATTACAATATGTTGACAAAATATGAAATAGTAGACGCCTTAGCGTCCCATCCTCAAAAGCACTTGGTTACCTGTTTAATGATTTCCTGAGAATACAAGTTGTTTGAAAAAGTGTCAACACAAAGGTTGGTGAGTTCATAAGCTTTTGTTTGGTATTATTAAAAGTCTTTCGTCTGTAAAAGTAGTATTTGTTTTAGAAAAATCCAATATTTTCCTTAAAATGTATATGTAGTCTTAAATCCAAAGACCGAAATGTATAAGTAACTTTTCTTACTTATAATAAATAATGTAAGTTTAAATCGACATAAACTCGTTTAATTTTAATGAAGTTCCCGTAAATTCCAATATTCATTAATACTTTATGTGAGTTTATTAAAGCCTTTTCTTGTAAAAGTAGTGTTCGTTCCAGAAAATCCAATATTTTCCTTAATGTGTAAATGTAGTCTTAAAACCCAAAGACCGAAATGTACAAGTAGTGTTCGTTCCTTATAGTAAAACAATGCAAGTTTAAATCGACATAAACTCGTTTGATTTTAGTGAAATCCCCGTAAATTCTATGTTTGTTAATACCACATGTGAGTTATTATAACCATGCTATGACCTAGTTGGCCTGAAACGACGTTCTTCAGGCGTCGGAAATGTTATGACATTTGTCACCCCAGACCTGTCGGTCTAGCTGTTGCATGCAGCTAAGGTGTGGGTTTGTCAGACCCAATATAGATCTATACACAAGTATCACGCTCTCCCTCGAGGAGACTCTGGTTATAATACAGGACTTATTTGTAAATTGAATCGAATGTCTCACAGAAGTCATTAACGAATTTACGTGTAGTGTAATGAAAACTTGGTACCGTATGGCCGTACCTTGCTTAATGAAAATATCCTTTGTATAAATGTACCCTTTTTAAATGTATGTGTTATGTAATGTTTCATAAAGTCATTAACGGAATTACGTGTTATGAAAACTTGGTACTGTATGGCCGTACCTTGGTTAATGAAAATATCCTTTGTATAAATGTACCCTTTTTAAATGTATGTATTATGTAATGTATCATAAACTATACCTATTATAGTTTATCAACCAAGGGTAGTACGTAGTAATGTATGCAAACTATATTCAAAATAGTTTATTAAATGTTTGAATGTATCGGTTGTACTTTGATTATAATCACTTGTTATTCTTTATATTTTATATGTCCAAATCCATTTGTAAACTGATGTGTGTCTAAATATTAAGATAAAATGTCATATATTGCAATAACATATAATCACATAAAGATATACACCTTGCTCAACATTTTACAAGGTGAAATGAAATTGACAACAACTTTTTGTTGTATACAGTTTTTGTTACTGTTCTTAGAAAATTTATAGAAAAATCATCAAAGCTCTAAATCCAAATCCACAAATTCTGAGAGTTTGGAATATGAGTCTAGTTTGTTTGTAAATTTTATCATGATTTTTAGTGATCTATAACAGAGGTGAAAATGTTCATAATCACAGACTGGTCCGGGTTTGCCTCTGAAATGATAGGCAGTTTTGTAAAAATCACCATAAATTGTAGAAACGTTATATGGAGATGTGCAAGTAGCCATTTTAAAGCTAAGAGTTTGAACTACTTGCACATGGAACAGTTTTGAAAACTAAAATATTTAAGTTGACCAAAACAGTCCGTGATCGAAGTTCATCTTTTCTGATGTAATCTGATAGAAAAAGTTTAATTGTGTTCTTGATGATTTTACTTGTATTCCCCCCTTAAAACTTAAGAAAACATGTAAATATAGGGGTATGAACTCACCTTATGTGGTTTCAGTAGATGAAAGTGAGAGAGAGGAAGTATTCAACCCAAGAACACTAAGAAGATGTCTTGATGATTCGAGAATCTAACACCGAATAAGATGGAATTTGTGTAAGATATCATTGATTTGAGTATAATGGAGTGTAATAATTATATGAATGATGAAGATACTTACTAATTGAAGAAAGAAATCCCTGGAGAAAGCCTTGAAGTTGAGAGAAAAGATGAGAGAATTTTGGAGAGTGTTCTTTGGTTGTTAAGTGTAGAATGAAAGGACTTTATGGAGAATGAGGAGAGAGGATCAATCCTCCAGCTCTTAGAACGTGGGAAGAGCTGGAGATTGGGTGTAAAGGTCCACTAAGGTGACAAGGAGTAGTGGAAAAGAGTGGCTGATCATAGAGTGAGGTGGTGGTGGTTTGCTTTTGCCATAAATTAAGGAAAAAGCAAATATTCCCTCAATAATTAGTTCCACCACTAATTCTTTTAATATATTTTTATAAAAACCCTGGGGATTTATATATTTTGGGACCTTAGTTTATAAAATAAAGTTTTGGGTGAAAATCCCACGGTAAAATAATGAAAAACGGAGTTAAAACGAAATCGTAGTCGAAAAACCGGTAAAAATAGGCTGTCTGTGAGGCCTCTCGGATGGGGGTCGAGACTTCGGATTCGGACAAGGACTTCGGTCCTGGGGCTTCGGCCTGAGAGCTTCGGATCCTGCGAGCTTCGGATCCTGATCCCTTCGGATGAGAGGCTTCGGTCATGAAGTTTCCGTTTTGGGTCCTTAAGGCTATTTTACCCGTTTTTACCCCGTTTCAAGTGGTTTTTGACCCGGTTAAGGGTCGGGATGACCCGAATGATTCCAAAAAGTTATGGGAACTTTTAAGAGAGATTTGGGAGAGATTTCAAATAGAAAGAGATAGAGTGAAAACGATTTAGAGAGGTTTCGTTTGTGATTAATTTGAGTGTCCGGCTTCATAACGCAAGGTTCGTAAACCCCGTTAAACCGTGTTTTAGTGTCGTACACACTCCCGATGAGTGTGCAATAATGTTTTATCGTTTTGGTTCAATGTTTATTGCATTTGAGACTTAGGAAATTCAACACACGAACTTTCCAAATGATGTTTCTCTCATTAAAATATTGCATTGTACAGTAATTACATAGTGTAAACCCTAATATACAAGGGTTACTTGAGTCGATTGGTTTTGACTTGTTGACTTTGTTTGACTTGGACTTGACTCAATTTTTGACGGTTGTCACATCATCCCCCCGTTAGAAGGAATTTCGTCCCGAAATTTGCATTTGACTGGGACATCAAGAGTTTGGGAAAAGATGTGGGTATTTTTGTTTCATTTGATCTTCGCGTTCCCAGGTGAACTCAGACCCTCGTTTAGCGTTCCAACAGACCTTCACGATGGGAATACGACTTTGTTTCGTTCGTTTGATTTCCCGATCCATGATTTCGACTGGTTCCTCCACGAAGTGGAGATTTTCGTTAACTTCGATTTCGTCGAGTGGTATTACGAGTGTCTCATCAGATAAACACTTCTTTAGGTTCAACACGTGAAATGTGGGATGTACTTTGTCGAGTTCCTGAGGTAATCGAAGTTTGTATGCTACTGGCCCAATCCTAACAAGGATTTCGAATGGCCCGATGTACCTTGGATTTAGTTTCCCGCGTTTGCCGAATCGTATCATTCCTTTCCAAGGGGAAACTTGTAGTAGTACACGATCACCCACCTGGAATTCCAAGGGTTTGCGTCGTTTGTCTGCGTAACTCTTTTGCCGATCGCGAGACGCTTTCAGTCTTTCTCGAATTTGAACGATCTTTTCTGTGGTTTCCCTTATGATTTCAGGGCCAGTGAGGGTGCTATTAGAGACTTGCCCTCTAGCTAGCTGTGTATCCCCCACCTCAGCCCAACACAGGGGTGATCTGTATTTGCGACCGTAAAGAGCTTCGAATGGAGCGACTTTGATGCTAGTATGATAGTTGTTATTGTAGGAGAATTCGATAAGCGGTAGATGGGTATCCCATGCTTTACCGAAGTCTATCACACAAGCTCTTAACATGTCTTCCAATGTTTGAATGGTTCGTTCGCTCTGTCCGTCGGTTTGTGGGTGGTAGGCCGTACTCATGTCAAGCCTAGTTCCCAATGATTTTTGTAGAGACTGCCAAAACCGTGAGGTAAATCTACTATCTCTATCGGAGATAATGGATATCGGCACACCATGGAGTCGTACAATCTCTTTGATGTACGTTCTAGTCAGCTTCTCCATCTTGTCGGTTTCTTTTATCGGTAGGAAGTGTGCTGATTTGGTCAATCTGTCTACGATTACCCATATGGTGTCAAGCCCGCCCGATGTATTAGGCAGCTTGGTTATGAAGTCCATGGTTATTCGTTCCCACTTCCACTCAGGTATATCCGGCTGTTGTAATAGCCCGGATGGTTTCTGGTATTCGATTTTGACCCTGGCGCAAGTCAGACACTTGCTCACATAGGTAGCAATCTCAGCTTTCATGTTCGGCCACCAGTATAATTTCTTGAGGTCCAGATACATCTTATCTAACCCGGGATGGATGGAGTATCGAGGCTTGTGTGCTTCATTCATGACGACGTCTCGGAGTCCACCGAACTTCGGTGTCCAGATTCGATTCATGAGATAACGTACTCCATCATCCTTGACTTCTAAGTTTTTATCCATTCCCCTTAATGTCTCTCCTGCCACCTTTTCTGGTTTCAAAGCTTCTAGTTGAGCTTCCTTGATTTGTATGGTCGTGTGGGAATGGATCGTCATTGTTAAGGATTTTACTCGGCGGCCCGAGTACTCCTTCCTGCTTAGAGCATCAGCCACTACATTGGCCTTGCCCGGATGATAACGAATTTCGCACTCGTAGTCATTCAGCAACTCTACCCATCTCCTCTGTCGCATGTTGAGCTCTTTCTGATTGAGGATATGCTGAAGACTTTTGTGATCAGTGAAGATAGTGCATTTCGTGCCGTAGAGGTAGTGTCTCCAGATCTTCAAAGCGAATACCACTGCTCCTAATTCCAGGTCGTGCGTAGTATAATTAACCTCGTGCGTCTTAAGCTGTCTTGATGCATACGCGATAACCTTCCCTCTCTACATGAGCATACATCCGAGGCCTTGATTCGAAGCATCACAGTACACTACGAAGTCTTCGGTTCCCTCTGGGAGAGACAAGATCGATGCGCTGCATAGGGCTTGTTTTAACGTTTGGAAAGCAGTTTCTTGTTTATTTTCCCACTTGAATATCACACCTTTCTG
Organism: Lactuca virosa; assembly: GCF_052849685.1. Classification (NCBI taxonomy): domain Eukaryota; kingdom Viridiplantae; phylum Streptophyta; class Magnoliopsida; order Asterales; family Asteraceae; genus Lactuca; species Lactuca virosa. The sequence goes on from NC_136428.1 coordinate 384,918,039, forward strand.
CGTCAAGGTGTTGAGTGGTTTCGCAATCTTGGAGAAGTTTTGTATAAATCTTCGGTAGTAGCCAGCAAGCCCAAGGAATTGTCGAATTTCGGTTGGCGTCTTGGGTGCTGACCAATTCTCGATTGCCTTGATCTTGGAGGGATCCACATGTATGCCTTTCTCACTTACCACATGGCCAAGGAAATCCACTTCTCTAATCCAGAATTCACACTTAGAGAACTTAGCATAAAGCTTCTCCGCTCTTAGTGTCTCTAGCAGTTGGCGTAGATGTAGGCGATGCTCTTCTTCGCTTCGCGAGTAGATCAAGATATCGTCGATGAATACGATTACAAACTTGTCTAGGTAGGGTCGACACACTCTATTCATTAGGTCCATGAATACCGCAGGTGCGTTTGCTAAACCGAAGGACATCACCACAAACTCGTAGTGCCCATAGCGAGTTCTGAATGCAGTTTTGGGAATATCTTCTTCTTGAACTCGTAGCTGATGGTAACCTGACCTTAGGTCGATCTTTGAGAAGAAATTTGCTCCTTGGAGTTGGTCGAAAAGGTCGTCGATTCGGGGTAGAGGATATCGGTTCTTGATGGTGAGTTTGTTTAGTTCTCGATAGTCGATGCACATGCGAAAGGATCCGTCCTTCTTCTTTACAAAAAGGACTGGTGCTCCCCAAGGTGAGAAGCTTGGTCTGATGAACCCTTAGCTCAAAAGCTCGTTCAACTGACTAGACAACTCTTGCATTTCTGTTGGTGCGAGGCGGTATGGAGCTCTGGCTACGAGGGTAGCTCCGGGTATTAAGTCAATTCTGAAATCGACTTTCGTGCGAGTGGTACACCAGGAAGATCTTCTGGGAACACATCCGGGAAGTTACACACTTCGGGGATGTCTTTGATGTCTTTCACGTCTTGTTTCTTGTCTACTACGTGGGCCAAGAAGGCGTGGTACTCCTTCCGGAGATACTTTTGGGCTTTGATGCATGAGATGATTTGTAAATTCGCACTAGGTTTGTCACCATAGATGAGTAGGGTTTCATCATTTGGTAGATTGAGGCGAACGGCCCTTTCGTAACATAGAATGTCGGCACGGTGAGGAACTAATCAATCCATCCCGATGATTACGTCGAAGCTTTTTATGGTGACCGGCATCAGGTCAATTTTAAATGTATGGTTGTCTACAGTGAGAGTACACTCTGAGTATATATCGCTAGTGCGTTCTACTTTCCCATTTGCCATTTCTACTACATAAGTATCCTTTAGTGATTGGGGATTTTGTTCAAGTAATTGTTTATATTGGTGGCTCACGAAACTCCTCTCCGCTCCACTATCGAATAGTACGCATGCATAAGAGTTACTGAGGAGAAACGTACCGGTAACCACCGCGGGATCCTCAACTGCTTCCCCATGTCCTATTGCCAGGATTCTACCTACTCCACCAGCATTAGGGGCTTGTGCTTTGGGGCAGTTTCTTTTGAAGTGACCTGCGTCTCCACAGTTGTAGCAGGTTCGGGTTGCCCCCGTACTGGCGACTTGGTTGATTGGTCGAGCCGGCGCTTTACAGAAACGAGCAGTGTGCCCCTTCCTGTCGCAGTTGTTACAGTGCATCTCCCTACAAGCACCATTGTGGTGAAAGTTGCACTTGTTGCACTTGGGTAGGGTTCCAGCATATGGCTTCGGTGGTGCTGGAGTGGTAGCAGTAGTGGCAGCATAGACAGCAACAGTTTGTTGCTTCTTAGCGGGGTCTTGTGCTGGTTGGCTCTTCTTTTGGTTCCAAAACTTCCTTTTGTTGTTTCCCCCTTTTGATTGATCAGTGGTGGTCGCTATAGTGCCTTGGCTGGCTCTATGGTTGATAAGTTGTTGTGCCAATTCTTTGGCACTTGCAAAAGTAGTGGGTTTCGAGGCTAGTACGCTATCGTGAATCCGGGATGTTAGTCCCCAGAGGTATTGTTACACCTTCTTATCTTCTGGAGTGACCATTGCTGGGCAGAGGAGGGCCAATTCATTGAATCGGGTGGTGTAGGTTTCAAGGTCGGAGCCCGTCATCCTGAGGTTCCAAAGTTCTTGTTCTAGCTTTTGAATTTCGCCTCTCGGGCAGTACTCCTTCATCATCAAGGTTTTTAGTTCTGCCCAGGTTATGGAGCTAGCCACTTCGAGAGTAAGTGAACGAATCCGGCAGTTCCACCAAGTAAGGGCCCGACCGATGAATGTGAAGGCTGCAAACTTAACTTTGTTCGCTTCGGGGCAAGAGCACACTTGAAAGACTACTTCGGTCCTTTCAAACCATTGCATTAAAGCGATGACTCCCCCGCTCCCATTGAAACTGTCGGGTTTGCCATTGGTGAAGTCTTTGTAAGAACAGTCTCTTGTGCGCACCCATCTGTCGCCCTGGTTAGAGGGTGTAACACCTGGCCCAGATCCACCATTCCCATTAGAGACAATTTGGGACACGGCTGCCGCTACTGCTGCTGCTATTACAGCTTGGAGTATTGTTGGATCAAATTGTGGAAGCGGCGGCAGAGGTGTTGGTGATGGTGGTGGAGGTGTCAGTGATGGTGATGGTGGTGGAGGTGTCGGTGATGGTGATGGTGGTGTTGGTAGTGGTGGTGGAAGTGTCGGTGATGGTGAGGGAGGTGTTGGTAGTGGTAGTGGGGGTGGTGCTGTGCTGCTAGATAGTCTAGTCTCCTTCCTTGGCGGCATGGATCTGTCATAAGTTGTAAACCAATGTTCTTTTAGTAAAAGTATATTTATAGGAAAATATTTTATACATAAAGTATATTATTACGTTGTTTTCCGGTATGTTTACGATACATACGATTTTATACTTTTAATTGACCCAATACATTGGGTTATGAGGTAAAATGAAAGTATAAAATATTTTATTTGAGTTTCCTTGTTTCCAAGTATATGACCGTTTGTAAAAGTTTCACACTTGTATTCCCCCCTTAAAACTTAAGAAAACATGTAAATGTAGGGGTATGAACTCACCTTATGTGGTTTCAGTAGATGAAAGTGAGAGAGAGGAAGTATTCAACCCAAGAACACTAAGAAGATGTCTTGATGATTCGAGAATCTAACACCGAATAAGATGGAATTTGTGTAAGATATCATTGATTTGAGTATAATGGAGTGTAATAATTATATGAATGATGAAGATACTTACTAATTGAAGAAAGAAATCCCTGGAGAAAGCCTTGAAGTTGAGAGAAAAGATGAGAGAATTTTGGAGAGTGTTCTTTGGTTGTTAAGTGTAGAATGAAAGGACTTTATGGAGAATGAGGAGAGAGGATCAATCCTCCAACTCTTAGAACGTGGGAAGAGCTGGAGATTGGGTGTAAAGGTCCACTAAGGTGACAAAGAGTAGTGGGAAAGAGTGGCTGATCATAGAGTGAGGTGGTGGTGGTTTGCTTTTGCCATAAATTAAGGAAAAGCAAATATTCCCTCAATAATTAGTTCCACCACTAATTCTTTTAATATATTTTTATAAAAACCCTGGGGATTTATATATTTTGGGGCCTTAGTTTATAAAATAAAGTTTTGGGTGAAAATCCCACGTTAAAATAATGAAAAACGGAGTTAAAACGAAATCGTAGTCGAAAAACCGGTAAAAATAGGCTGTCTGCGAGACCTCTCGGATGGGGGCCGAGACTTCGGATTCGGACAAGGACTTCGGTCCTGGGGCTTCGGCCTAAGAGCTTCGGATCCTGCGAGCTTCGGATCCTGATCCCTTCGGATGAGAGGCTTCGGTCATGAAGTTTCCGTTTTGGGTCCTTAAGGCTATTTTACCCGTTTTTACCCTGTTTCAAGTGGTTTTTGACCCGGTTAAGGGTCGGGATGACCCGAATGATTCCAAAAAGTTATGGGAACTTTTAAGAGAGATTTGGGAGAGATTTCAAATAGAAAGAGATAGAGTGAAAACGATTTAGAGAGGTTTCGTTTGTGATTAATTTGAGTGTCCGACTTCATAACGCAAGGTTCGTAAACCCCGTTAAACCGTGTTTTAGTGTCGTACACACTCCCGATGAGTGTGCAATAATGTTTTATCGTTTTGGTTCAATGTTTATTGCATTTGAGACTTAGGAAATTCAACACACGAACTTTCCAAATGATGTTTCTCTCATTAAAATATTGCATTGTACAGTAATTACATAGTGTAAACCCTAATATACAAGGGTTACTTGAGTCGATTGGTTTTGACTTGTTGACTTTGTTTGACTTGGACTTGACTCAATTTTTGACGGTTGTCACACATGCAACTTTGATATATGAATCATAAAAAAAACTAGTTAGATGATTACCTCTTGTAGTAGCATGTAGAACTTGGCCTTATAAGAGCTTAGCACCTCAAGTGTGATTGCTGAAACAAGTCACAAACACCAAGAATAATTAGAGGGATATGAGAGAGGTTTAGGAGACACCAAAATCGGCTAGCCACTTCTAGGAATACATGAGTGCCGATTTTGGAGGTAAGGGAACACATTTATAGTGTAGAATTTCAAGAGTCACTTCTTAACCCTAATTCATACACTTAGGCTTTTAGTCCAATAACACGTCATGGACTCTTATATGAACTTAGTCCATTACTAGTTAATCGTGGATCATTAGCCCCAATTATATGTTACACTATTTTACATAATCATCCATTATTAGTTTAATCAGTCTCTTTTGATCAATAAATTAATTCCAAAATAATTCTTGATCAATACCAATTAAGTAATATGATTTCTCAATTAATATATTATTCTTATAATATATTAATAAATCACAAATAACCTCTTTCTCAAATATCCATCCTATCAAATTGTTTTGGTGAAGGCAACCTGAAATGGACCATGCTACTATCGGGTCAAGTACATACCATATATAGTTATAGGCCATAACAAGTTGTGGAGTGGATAGCCGTGTGTTGGTTTGTTTGTCGTGTGGCATAGACGGGTGTTTATGCAGTATAGTGTTCTTACTGGTAGCTTAGTGACCGACAGGTTGAGTTGGACAGTTATAAGGCGTTGACTGGAAAGGTCTTGATTATATATTAGTATTTTAGAATTGGTTTTCTTCCTTGTGGATTCATGTTCCCTTTATGATAAGGTTTCGCGTGAATTAAGTTACAAGTGATGTGGGAGGTTATAAGTATTTTGGATGTTTTGATAGATGGTTGTGCACCTGATCTGTTGTGGGAGATTGAGTGTCACGTGAGAGTTTGTATTGACCATGATCATGCTTATGGGAACATTTGGTTAGTCATGACTCGTTTGTATTTGAGAACTTTTAGGCGATTCCAAAATTTAAGATGTGTTGGAATCCTTAATTGAAATGTTTGAGTGTTGTTATGCACAGCTTAGCTGTGTTCCTGGTCAGAGACTTGGGGTAAAATGAGAAGTGGATGATCGTCAGCCATTATGTATGTCTCTAGAGTTTGGACTGTTGGGCTCCCGATTTTATGTAGTACATTGATGGAGATGGTTAGTAGATACAGTTTTGGAAGTTCCCGTTTAAGTGGCTTCACAATGAGTTGGGTCTTAGGTTTTGAGAGATATGTAGTTATTGCAATTGATCGTTTTAATTGACTAGGTTTGTTTGTTTGCATCAGTTAGGCTCCAGAAGGTCTCTTGATCTTTCATGATCTTTTCGGGACCATGCTTGAACATAGGATCTTATTTTCGTTATTTTGACCTAGCTTGTGTTCAAGACATGCATTGGACGTGCATTATCAAAAATCTATGACTTTTATGGTCCTTTGAGTTGGAGAAAGCCTTCTGGGAAGTTGGAGTTCATGAGTTAATGGATTAAAGAATCAAACTATTAGGATTATGCTTGAGACTATGGTTACGTCATGACTAGGAGAGTGTCACGATGTGACGACGGAGGATCCCGGGATTATCTTGTCTTGTTTTTTTCACGACGTGACCAAGGAGGGTTAACGTCGTGGTGCATTCTCACGACTTTAACCATTGACTTTCGGTATTGGTTAACTTTTGGTCAAACTAAGGGTTTTGGAGTGTAGACTGAGACGGTACTCTTTATTGTTGTTAGCTGCCTTATAGGATCAATCGTCACTGGGAGACGATTTGTGGTGTTTAGCTGCTATATGAGAGGTGGGTCTTCTCACTATACTCGTGGGTCGAAGGCACCAATGTTGCCCCACTGAATTGTGTATGTAGGATGCATGTGTCTATATGAATATTGTTGGTACGATTGTATGTTGTACGTATGGAGCCGATTTGGGCTCAGATTCACTACAAACTCGGGGTTGATACAGACGTGATGGATTCGATCAGGACTTGGAGTCAATACAGAGTCATGGTTGATACAGTCTCGAGGTTGATGTGGACTCGATGGTGTCGATCTGGACACGGAGTCAATACATACTTGGGGTTGATATTTACCCTATATAGTTGTGGTATGTGGTATTTTGTGGAACTCAGTTAGCTTTGTGCTTACAGTTTTGAATTAAATATTTTGCACGTTCTTATCGGATTGCGAAGGCGGGACTGCGCATACACATCAACAGTTTTATGATTCAATATTCTGCATTTTCTTCTTTATAACTCTCATTTCTGAATATTTTTTTATGAACAACTGGTTTGAAATGAATGTAATTTTTAAAAGTGGGTGTTTATTCTATTTTAAAAATAAAAAAAAAATTAGCGTGGGTATTTGGGATGTTACAAAAACACTAAGCATACCTCGCTATAATTCTTCTTTACACATGAACAATAAACAATTCAAAATGGTGAAGTGCAACATATTAGATCAGAGAAGAATCATGTAGACTTGTTCACCAAGTCACTCTCACAGTATTCGTTCCAAAACATTATTACAACCATTGGACTTTGGAAGCTCTCTGAGCTACCTAAATGACATCATTGACATGTATCTGTTGGATTAGGTGTCTAAGCCCATAACTATAATTGGTATGTACTTGAATTGATAAGAAAACAGTCCTTCTAGGTTACCCTCAAACCTAGCAACTGCACAAGGAAATTATGAAAGGAGAGAAATTAATTTATTATAAGATTAATAAATTAATATAAATGATTTATTAATTTGTTATGAAAATAATATATTAATTAGAAATCATAATATTTAATTAAGAGTTAGGCAGAAATTAATTGGAATTGATTTTGGGGTTAATTGTATTAATTATAAAGTACAGGGACTAGTTTGCAATTATTAAATAGTTGGATGGAATGTTCCAGAACCTCGTTGGAGGAGGTGGACGAAATTCATAGAGGAAACCCTAATGATTTCATCCAAGGGCCTTGGATAAGGCTTCTGGATTAACTTGGGCCTTAAGCAAAGGAACATTAGGGTTATCTCTTAAACCCTAACTACCTCAACTATAAAAAGAGCCTTCTAGCTCCCAAATTCGGCCACTCCTTCTTGAAGAAACCCTAGGCCAAAATTACATACTCCTCTCTCTCTCTCTCTCTATAGTTTCCTTCTTGCTAGCTCTTGGGTGTGATTCCATTAGAGGCATTACAATTGTGATGCTAGGCTTCCAAGAAGATCAAGATCTAAGGATTACCCATTGTTTACTTTAACAATTGAAAGGTATGTGATTCTATAACCCAAATTAGTTATTTTAGAAAATAGCCTCTTCTCTTATGGTTCTTGTCTTTGCAATTCAAAGTTATATGTTCAATAGTTAAAACATAGATCCAAAGTAGGTTGCATGTGAACTTAGGAATTTTTTTTCTAGTTTATTTGTTTTACCTAAAACCCATCAGTGGTATCAGAGCCATTGGTTTTGTTGTAAATTGAATTGCTATAATAGTTGAATTGCAAATTAGGGTTTATAGTTATTAAACCCTAAAGGTCAATGTAATCGAAATTAGGGCTTTGGTTTGAGGGGTTTTCGAAAAACCCTAGCCTCCATAAACCCTAATCGAAATTAGGGTTAGGGTTTTGAAATACCATAGCAACTCTCCCTTGATTTCGAAATTGCCTTAGGGATTTAGGGTTCCTATTTTGGATAATTGTTATTTAATTGGTTTAATTGGATAATTGGTTTACCAAGTATATTTACATGGTTATTCACATCTTCTTTGTGATACTCGACATCCAAGTCACAAATAGAAGAGCATAATCTGAGATTAAAACATGCCATTGAAAAGTTTCAATGTATCTCAAGAGAATTATTTTACTTCATTTTGTTTCGTGTTATGGTGGAATTAGTGAATCGTCATTCACTCACCTTTATGAAATTCACACTTGGATCTCGGCATCTTATTTCTAAGTTGTGAACCCTCATAGTTGGATCCTAACCTTAATATTATATCTTTGGGTTATTATATTGAGGTATCCTAAAATGTAACTAAAACTATCTTCTTTTGCAGATGTCTACTCCTGGAAAAACTTATGCTTCATCATCCTCCAACCACAACTTCTTTTTGCTCTGCATTTGCTCCAAAGTCGCTATGGATGGCTCAAACTATAACGATTTGATGCGAAATATCAAAATGGAGCTTCGATTTGAGCACAAAGAATATGTCCTTGAGAAGGAGCTCATTGAGATTGATGAAACCAAAGCCACTCCCGAAGAATATGTTGCCCACAAGAAGTATTATGACGATGCAACCAAAGTGGCTTGCATCATTGTCGCAACCTTGTCTCCAGAATTGTAGTGGTATTATGAGGACTACTGGCCTTTTGAGATGAACAAGGACCTTATGGAAAAGTACCATAAGAGAGCTCGTCAAGAAAAATTTGATGTAGTCAAGTCACTTATGGCATGCAGGATGAAGGATGGGGACTTGGTTGTTAGTTATGTGCAAATAATGCAAAATTACATAGAGCGTTTGCTCAAGCTCAATGTGCATTTTGATGAGGAATTGGTCATTTACATGGTCTTGAACTCATTGCCCGATTGTTACAGTCAGTTCATCCTAACTTACCATTTGAACTGCACCGAGCAGACATTGGCCCAATTTCACAACTTGTTGCAGACAGCTGAGGCAGGCATGAAGGGTAAAAGTATAGCCTCCACTCTTGCTAGTGCCCCCGTCTTGGCTATTGGAAAGGGAAAGGGGAAGAAGAGGAAAGGTCATCCTAAGAAAAATTGGAAGGGCAAGGCCCAAGCTGGGTCGTCTGGTAGTGGCCTAAAGGCCAAGCCCAATGCTGTCATTACCAATGTTTCTGACCCAAAAGATGCTGATTGCTTTTTTTGCAATGACAACGGGCACTGGAAACGAAGCTGCCCAAAGTATCTGGAGGATATCAAGGATGGCAAAGTAAAGCCATCTTCAGCAGGTATTTACACTATTTCTTCTAATAACTGATTATCTTCTCATTCTTGGGTCCTTGATAAAGGATGTGGTTTTCACATCTGTTCTCATTTGCAGGGGCCAAAATAAAGTGAGGAAGTGGAGCGAGGAAGGATAAACATGATCATGGGAAACATAAAGTCTTCACCAACAACCAAGATCGGAGTTTATCAACTTTTGATTAGTAATGATGTTAGATTAGATTTATTGAATTGTTCAAACATGGTTTTAAATATTCTTTTAATGATTTGAATGGTTCAATTTCTGTTTATAAGAATGGAAATCTTGTGGTTGAAGCTTTACCTTGTGATGGTGTGTATGAAACAGTGACTTGTGTTGATAGCTTAGGTAATAGTGTGTTTAATATTGACTTGTCAAATAGTGTAGACAAGGCATGGTTGTGGCATTGTCGTCTTGAACACATTAACAAGAAACGCATAGCCCAACTGGAAAAGGATGGAGTGTTGGAATCATTTGACCTAAAATTAGATGATATGTGTGAATCTTGCCTTTTGGGAAAGATGACAAAATCACCTTTCACAGGAGCATGTGAAAAAGGTGAAGGTTTGTTGGACCTCATAGATACTGACGTGTGTGGACCCTTCAGATCAACCACAAGGAATGCTAATCGATTCTATGCGACTTTCATCGATGATTATAGCAGATATAGGTATATCTACTTAATCAAGAATAAGTCAGAAACCTTTGAAAAGTTCAAGGAGGTTAAACATGAAGTCGAGAATCAATTGGGCAATAAGATAATGATGCAGAGAGTATCTCAGTATCGAGTTCAACGACTATCTAAAGGAATGTCGAATAGTTTCACAATTAACTCCTCCAAGGACACCACAGTTAAATGGTGAGGCTGCGAGATGTAACCGAACCTTGTTAGACAAGGTTCGTTCTATGATGACTCGTGCTTCACTTCCTATTCATTTATGGGGGTAGGACTTAGAGACAGCCGCCCACATCCTCAATCTTGTCCCTACAAAGAAGGTTGCCAAAATACCTCACGAGATGTGGACGGGGAAAGTTCCCTCATTAGCACATATTAAAGTTTGGGGTTGTGAAGCTTTCATAAGACAAAAGACTCACGACAAGCTAGCTGCTAGAAGTGAGAAATGTGTTTTCATTGGTTACCCGAAATAGTCTTTTGGATATTTATTCTACAGACCTAGTGAAAACGTGGTCTTTGTAGCACGAAGATGAGTCTTTGTAGAAAGAATGCTCATATTCAAAGAGGACAGTGGGAGTACCATTGACCTTGACGAAATTCAAGAGTTAGTCAATGAAGGAACCTTAAATGACACTAGCACTCAACCAGAGGAAACATTTCTTGTTGAACTAGTTGATAACTCATTACTTCTTCGTAGATCCACTAGGGTTAGTGGGCCAACTAAGTTATATGGTTTCCATATTACTTCAGACGGTGACACATTTATAGGTGATTGGACAATGGTAAATTTGGATGAACCAGCTAATTACAGGGAGGCAATGGCAGGCCCAGAGGCTTCCAAGTGCAAAGAGGCAATGGACAGCGAGATAAAGTCCATGTATCACAACCAAGTTTGGAATTTGGTTAATAATGTACCAGGTCGGAAGACAGTTAGGTGCAAATGGATCTTCAAAAAGAAGACCGACATGGATGGAAATGTTCACACATTCAAGGCTCGACTGGTTGCAAAAGGTTTCACTCAAACCCTGGGGGTTGACTATGATGAGACCTTTTCACCAGTACCTAAGTTTAAACTATTAGGATATTACTCGCCATAGCTGCCTTTCATGACAATGAAATTTGGCAGATGGATGTCAAGACTGCTTTCCTTAACAGGAGGTTGGCTGAGGATGTTTACATGAATCAGCCAGAGGATTTTATTGATGAAAAGTTTCCCAATAGAGTGTGCAAGCTTGAGAAATCCATTTATGGATTGAAACAAGCATCTCGCAGCTGGAATCTTTGCTTCCATGAGAAAGTCAAAGAGTTTGGTTTCTCTAGGAGTGAATATGAGTTTTGCGTGTATTTTAAGGCTAGTGGGAGTAGAGTAACTTTTCTGGTGCTATATGTCGATGACATATTACTCATTGGTAACGATGTTCCATCCTTGAAAGTTGTTAAGTATTAGCTTGGAAAGTGTTTTGCCATGAAAGACCTTGGAGAAGCTGCCTATATTATTGGGATTAGAATATTGAGAGATAGAAAGAAGAGACTAATTAGACTTAGTTAGAGCACATACTTGAACAAGGTACTAAAGAGATTTAGTATGGAAAATTACAAGAAGGGAGAGCTACCTATCTAGAGCAATGCCAAATTGAGTAAGACTCAATGCCCGAGTATAAATGAGGAAATAGCTTACATGTGTCGTGTACCTTATGCTTCCACTGTCGGATTGATCATGTACGCTATGACATGTACTCGCCCTGATGTGGCCTTTGCTTTGAGCATGGTCAGCGGTTATCAGGGAAATATGGGTAGAGCTCAATTGACAGCGGTTAAAAATATACTCAAGTATTTGCAAAGGACAAACGACTAGGTCCTTGTACTTGGTGGCAATGATACTTTGAGAGTAGATGGTTACAGTGATGCCAACTTTAAAACGGACAGGGACAACTTTCGTTCACAATCTGGCTGAGTATTTCTACTGAACGGAGGAGCAGTTACTTGGAAAAGTTCCAAGCAAGATACGGTGGCTGATTCTACTTGTGAATCAGAATACATAGTAGTGATTGAAGTGTCGAAAGAAGTAGCTTGGTTGAGGAACTTCATCGGAGATATCAAAGTTGTTCCAAGCATTCAGGAGCTTATGGAACTGTTCTGCGATAATTAAGGAGCGGTTGCCTTAACAAAGGAACCCATAGATCATGGTAAAACCATACATATCAACAGAAAGTACCATTTCATCATACATAGAGTAGAAGAAGGCCATCTTGTTGTAAAGAGTGTATCATCTGAGGATAACCCAATAGACCCCCTCATAAAGGGTCCGAGTAAGGTTAAGCATATTCAACATGCTCGTAGCATTGGACTGAGAGATGATATTAGTTTTAGCAGTTAGATTAGTTTTTTTCTGAAACTTGTAACAAAGTAAATGTAATTGACTTTTGGTGATTAAATAATAAAGTATTATTTATAAGTTTGTTTAATGCCTTCTATCAATTGTTTATTATTGTGTTTCATATTTTGCATGCGTTACTTCCCGAATAATATGATTATTCAAATTCCACAGTCGCTAGTACTTTTGGGAGTAAGTAGTGAATTAATACTGTCATGAATTGGATTGTAGATTGTCTAAGGGAGTTAGACATAGCAATAAAATTGTTGCAATGTTCATGAGTACTCAGAAATGGAGATTTGAGTATTGGATAAACCCTCGCTCAGAGTATTACTTCATGGAATTCATCACGAGTAATACTGAGGCGATAATATCTTCTAATATTGAAACGGAGAAATATGAGTCTGGAATTTACAAGTCGGTTATGCATTGGTGATACGAAAACGCATCAGTAATTTGGTGTTATAAAACATATTGTCATGTATGGTTTGACGAGTAAAAGATACAAGCATATGAGTCAAAGTTTATCCGTTCCTTTTGCCTAACAGGAAAAGCGATATCTATGGGCCCCTCAATGATTTGGTGTTGACTTATGTGTTGGGCCTAGCCAGGGCTAAATTGATGTGTTCAATTCGAAGTCCTATATCATCACAAATCAGAAGTCAGGTAACATAGATTCTGGACAAAGAGATTGATTGCATTCCATGTCTTATGTTCGGGGATATCTTGCAGAATGAAGGATTATATTAACACTTATCTTAGGACACGTAACTGACTGGGTCAGAGTTCGGCAACAACTTTTGGAAGGTACAATTTGCTGGTCGATTTAGAGGTCATACTAGCAATTATAGTTACAAAGTTATCCAAGTGGTAGACTGTTAGGTAGGTGTCTAAGCCCATAACTATAATTGGTATGTAATTGAATTGATAGTAGCACATTCCTTTTGGGTTGCCCTCAAACCTAGCAATTGGATAAGGAAATTATGAAAGGAGAGAAATTAATTTATTATAAGATTAATAAATTAATATAAATGATTTATTAATATGTTATGAAAATAATATTAGTTAGAAATCAATATACTTAATTAATAGTTGGCTAGAAATTAAATGGAATTGATTTTGGGGTTAACTATATTAATTATAAAGTACATGGACTAGTTTGCAATTATTAAATAGTTAGATGGAATGTTCCAGAACCTCCTTGGAGGAGGTGGACGAAATTCATAGGGGAAATCCTAATAATTTCGTCCAAGGGCCTTGGATAAGGCTTTTAGATTAGCTTGGGCCTTAAGCAAAGGAACATTAGGGTTATCCCTTAAACCCTAGCTAACTCAACTATAAAAGGAGCCTTCTAGCTCCCAAATTCGACCACTCCTTCTTGAAGAAACCCTAGGTCGAAATTGCATACTCGTCCTCTTTCTCTCTCTCTCTCTCTCTCTCTGTATATATATATATATATATATATATATATATATATATATATATATATATTCCTTCTAGCTAGCTCTTGGGTCTGATTCCATTAGAGGCATTACAATTGTGGTGCTAGGCTTCCAAGAAGATCAAGATTTAAGGATTACCAATTGTTTAATTTAACAATTGAAAGGTATGTGAATCTATAACCCTAATTAGTTATTTTCGAAAATAGCCTCTTCTCTTAGGGTTCTTATGTCACACCCCCAAACCGAAACGACGGAAACGTTCGGGGGTGGAGGACGTCATGTATAGTATCACAACAATTGCATCATAGTAATCAAAGTAAACACAACCATTACATTGAATATATATGTATTTACATCTGTTTTATACATAATTTGTATACATCAAAAGTATAGCAAAATATAAAAGATGTGACTCTATACGCTTCGTCCTCTCAAAATCTACGGGAGTACCTGTCTACTGATTTCCTGAAAATACAAGCGATTTTGAAAGAGTATCAGTATTAAGCTGGTGAGTTCATAAGCATGTTTTTGTTAATGAATCTGTGAAAATATTTGTATGTTTCCAAGAAAATCCAATATTTTCTAAAATATGAGTTTGTTACAGTGTTCCATAAAGTATTGGTTTGTATGCCTGATTACCACCAGATGTATTGTATGATGTTGTTTTGAATGAAAACCCTTTTGCATGCAAACCCTGGCTATCACCAGTATGTATAGAATATTTTATTTGAAAACCCTGGATAACACCAATATGTATAGTAGTTTCATTAATGAAAATAATATTAATGAAGAATGAAATCCCGTAAACAAAAGGTTAGTTTATACTGTTTTGAGTTCGTATAACCATGCTTGATATGACCTAGTGACCTCTACGACATTCTTCAGGCGTCAGACGTTATGACATTTGTCACCTCAGGCATGTCTGCCTAACTGTAGCTAGTAGTTCAGGTGTGGGATAGTCAATCCCGAATAGATCTATTCACAAATCTCACGCTCTCCCTCCAGGAGACTCTGGTTATACTATGATAGGATTTAGCCCACACCCCGAAGGGTACAATTGAAGTGATGTCTCACAACCCTATATTAACTAGTTTACATGTAATGTAATGTTGACTTGTACTTGAATCTAAACGTATCTCTTGTAGAGTAAAAATAATTATACTTAAATAATTATTTAGTATGGTACTCTAGTATTCAGAATGTAGTAATGTATCCCATAAACTATATCTGTCATAGTTTAATTGTTAATGTATAATGCTGAGATGATAAAACTGTGTATTGAATCCCAAACTATACCTATTATACCTTGGATGTGTGTTAAGTACTCGGTTTGTGTATTAATCTGGAAACTATGCAATTATAGTTGTGAGTTGAAAACTTGCCTTATGCTCAGCATGTTACCAAAGGGATAAGATATATAAACATTTTATAAAATGTATTAATCTTTTGGTTGTATCAATTGCATAATTTTTAGTCCTGTTGAAATTCTGTGCATAAAGTTCACAAAAACCATTTGTGTTTGACTTGTATTCTCCTCCTAAAACGTGAAAATAATAAAAGCGTATGGGTATGAACTCACTGTTGGATGCGTGTATGTCGGACAATGAGACTGGAATGAGGACCCTCGAGTTTGTTTTACGCGAAGTTAACGGAATCCTAATAATAATTAAACACATATTTGTATTTAAATTAGCGAATCCATTAGTTAAAGTGTTAGAAAAACACTTGTTTTTGGTTAAGGAATGTTACCGAGACTCGATCGAAGAGGAAAAGTGGGTTTGCAACCAAGATTCACAATGTAGGGCTGATTGCGGCCGTGAAGGGATTACGGTCGTGAACTGTTCTCGACCGTGAACAGTTTACTTCCTGTGAAGGGTTTATGGTCTTTGAATGGTTCACGGCCTGTTCTTGGTGTTCTTGAAGAAAATATGAAGATTTGAAGGGTTCACGTCCGTGAACTGATTTCGGCCCTTGAAGATTTGAAGGGTTTACGGCCGTGAACTCAAGAACAAAAAATGCTTGATTTGATGAAAAGACGGATGTTTGATGCTCTAAAACGAGTTCTAAGATGGATTGAGTGATAGATGAAGAGAAAACTTGGGTTTTCGGGTGGTGGTTTTTAGAGAGAGAAAGTGTGTTTTTGGCCAGGAAAGTATAAATGAGGGTAGGAGCACGTATATATAGGTTGGGTTCATGGTCGGTGGTGTGGTCCACCAGCCGTGATCGGTTTACGGTCGTGATTGGGTTCACGGCCGTGAACACCAATCAGACTGGATTTTGCTGATTTTCGAAGAAAAACTCGGGTTTTCGCGTGTTTTTGGTTCCAACTCTTATTTAAATAAATAAAACAATTTTCTAAATCATAAGAATTTAACGGGACAAATAAAATTCGAAATTTTCTTTAACGGAATTTGATTAACGTCGACAGAATAAGGTTCTGGTTGTCACATCATCCCCTCGATAGAGGGAATTTCGTCCCGAAATTCAAAAATGAATACGATTATGGACTAGGTAAAAAGATGTGGATAATTCTGTTTCATATGGTCTTCGTGCTCCCAACTTAATTCAGGTCCCCGCTTGGCATTCCAACGGACCTTCACTATCGGGATGCGACTTTGTTTGGCTCGTTTGACTTCCCTATCCATTATTTCAACTGGCTCTTCCACAAAGTTAAGACTCTCATTGACCTCGATTTCATCGAGTGGAATTACATGGGTCTCGTCGGATAAACACTTTTTGAGGTTCGAGACGTGGAAGACGGGATGTACGTTGTTAAGTTCTTGGGGTAAACGGAGTTTGTAAGCTACGGGGCTGATCCTGGCTAGGATCTCGAAAGGCCAAATGTATCTTGGATTTAGCTTTCCACGCTTTCCAAAGCGTATCTTGCCTTTCCAGGGTGAGACGTTCAATAGAACGCGGTCACCAACCTGGAACTCTAAAGGTTTTCATCTTTTATCGGCGTAGCTCTTTTGTCTATCTCTTGAAGCTTTTAGTCGTTCTCGGATTTGTACGATCTTTTCTGTGGTTTCTCGGATGATTTCTGGGCCAGTGAGAGAGCTATCAGGGACTTGACCTCTAGCTAGTTGCGTGTCACCCACCTCAGCCCAACACAGAGGGGATCTACACTTACGACCATAGAGGGCTTCAAACGGTGCAACCTTGATGCTAATGTGATAGTTGTTGTTGTAAGAGAACTCGACCAATGGCAAATGGGTATCCCACGACTTACCAAAGTCGGTAACGCACGCTCTCAACATATATTCTAGGGTTTGAATGGTTCTCTCACTCTGCCCGTCGGTCTGTGGATGGTAAGCTATGCTCATATCCAGCTTAGTTCGAAGAGCCTTCTGCAATGACTGCCAAAAACTCGAAGTGAATCTGTTATCACGATCAGAGATAATGGACATAGGCACACCATGCAGCCGAACTATCTCTTGAATATAGGTTCGGGCCAGTCTCTCCATCTTATATGTTTGTTTGATTGGTAGGAAGTGGGCAGACTTAGTCAATCTATTGACGATTACCCAGATAGTGTCATGGCCACTCGGGGTCTTGGGCAGTCTGGTAATGAAGTCCATTGTGATCCGTTCCCACTTCCACTCAGGTATTTCTGGCTGCTGAAGTAGACCTGAGGGCTTTTGATATTCCACCTTCACCTTGGCATAAGTCAGGC
Source organism: Lactuca virosa (assembly GCF_052849685.1). Taxonomy (NCBI): domain Eukaryota; kingdom Viridiplantae; phylum Streptophyta; class Magnoliopsida; order Asterales; family Asteraceae; genus Lactuca; species Lactuca virosa. The sequence continues at coordinate 384,935,460 of NC_136428.1, forward strand.
ACTTTCCTACGAAGGTAGCAATTTCTGCTTTCATGTTTGGCCACCAATATAGCTTTTTGAGATCCATATACATCTTATCCGAACCTGGGTGAACGGAGTATTTAGTCCGATGAGCTTCGTTCATGACAACCTCCCTGCAACCGCCGAACTTTGGGGTCCATATCCGGTTCATGAAATAATAAACTCAGTCTCCCTTGATCTCTAAGTTCTTTTCCATTCCCCTCAAGGCTTCATCCAATATGTTCTCTGGTTTTAAGGCTTCCAGCTGAGCCTCTCTGATTTGCACGGACATATGGGAATGGATGGTCATTGTAAGTGCCTTCACTCTGCGACCTGAATACTCTTTCCTGCTGAGGGCATCTTCTACTACTTTGCCCTTGCCTGGATGATAGCGTATTTCACACTCGTAATCATTGAGTAGCTCAACCCATCGCCGTTGCCTCATGTTCAACTCCTTTTGATTGAAAATGTGTTGTAGGCTCTTATGGTCGGTGAAGACGGTGCACTTGGTTCCGTAGAGATAATGTCTCCAAATCTTTAATGCGAAAATCATTACTCTCAACTCCAGGTCGTGAGTTTTATAATTGACTTCGTGTGCCTTCATCTGCCTCGAGGCATAGGCAATAACCTTTCCTCGCTGGATGAGCACACAGCCTAGGCCCTGATTGGATGCATCATAGTAGACAACGAAGTCCTCCGTCCCTTCTGGCAGAGACAAGATAGGTGCGTTGCATAAGGCCTACTTCAATGTTTGGAACGCAGTGTCTTGACTTTTTCCCCAACTAAAGGTTACACCTTTACGAGTCAGGGCGGTTAGATGCTTAGCTATTCTGGAGAAATTCTGGATAAACCTGCGATAGTAGCCAACAAGACCCAAGAATTGACGGATTTCTGTGGGTATGGGATAGTCAATCCCGAATAGAACTATTCACAAATCTCACGCTCTCCCTCCAGGAGACTCTGGTTATACTATGATAGGATTTAGCCCACACCCCGAAGGGTACAATTTAAGTGATGTCTCACAACCCTATATTAACTAGTTTACGTGTAATGTAATGTTCACTTGTACTTGAATCTAAACGTATGTCTAGTAGAGTAAAAATAATTGTACTTAAATAATTATTTAGTATGGTACTCTAGTATTCATAATGTGGTAATGTATCCCATATACTATATCTGTCATATTTTAATTGTAAATGTATAATCCTGAGATGATAAAACTGTGTATTGAATCCCAAACTATACCTATTATAGTTTGCATGTGTATTAAGTACTCGGTTTTTGTGTTGTTCTGAAAACTATGCAATTATAGTTGTGAGTTGAAAACTTCCATTATGCTCAACATGTTACAAAAGGGATAAGATATCTAAACATTTTATAAAATGTGTTAATCTTTTGGTTGTATCAATTGCATAATTTTTAGTCCTGTTGAAATTCTGTGCATAAAGTTCACAAAAACCATTTGTGTTTGACTTGTATTCTCCCCCTAAAACGTGAAAATAATAAAAGCGTAGGGTATGAACTTACTAATGGATGCGTGTATGCAGGAAAAAGAGTGGAATGAGGACCCTCGAGTTTGTTGTACGCGAAGTTAACGGAATCTTAATCATAATTAAACACATATTTGTATTTAAATTAGCGAATCCATTAGTTAAAGTGTTAGAAAAACACATGTTTTTGGTTAAGCAATGTTACCGAGACTCGATTGAAGAGGAAAAGTGGGTTTGCAGCCAAGATTCACGATGTAGGGCTGATTGCGGCCGTGAAGGGATTACGGCCGTGAACTGTTCTCGACCGTGAACAGTTTACTGCCTTTGAAGGGTTTACGGTCTTTGAATGGTTCACGACCTGTTCTTGGTGTTCTTGAAGAAAATATGAAGGTTTGAAGAGTTCACGGCCGTGAATTGATTTCGACCCTTGAAGATTTGAAGATTTCAAGGGTTTACGACCGTGAACTGAAGAACAACAATGCTTGATTTGATGAAAAGGCGGATGTTTGATGCTCCAAAACGAGTTATAAGATGGATTGAGTGATAGATAAAGAGAAGACTTGGGTTTTCGGGTGGTAGTTTTTAGAGAGAGAAAGTGTGTTTTCGGCCAGAAAAGTATAAATGAGGGTAGGAACACGTATATATAGGCTGGGTTCATGGTCGGTGGTGGGGTCCACCAGTCGTGATCGGTTTACGGCCATGATTGGGTTCACGGCCGTGAACACCAATTGGACCGGATTTTGCTGATTTTCGAAGAAAAACTCGGGTTTTCGCATGATTTTGGTTCCAACTCTTATTTAAATAAAAGGAACGATTTTCTAAATCATAAGAATTTAACGGTTCAAATAAAATTCATAATTTTATTTAACGAAATTTGATTAACGTTGACGGAATAAGGTTCGGGTTGTCACATCTTATCTTTGCAATTCAAAGTTATATGTTCAATAGTTAAAACATAGATCCAAAGTAGGTTGCATGTGAACTTAGGAATTGTTTTTCTTGTTTATTTGTTTTACCTAAAACCCATCGGTATCATGTACCCAGTTGTGTACATGTAAACATAGCTTCAGATGTATGCTTAGCAACCTCTTGAGTGCATGTGATGGGGAGTATCCTGACAAATGTTTGTGTACTTTTTTATCTTTAGTTTAAAGAATTTCCTATTTGGTGTACCTCGAAAAACTTGTTTTTAATGAGACACAAAGCGTATCCCATTCTCACTAAGCATTGATAAATCAGGGGGAGAAGCTAATTGAAATACTTTGTTAACCATTGTTTACATTTTTGTCTTTTGTTTAGAGTTTTTGTCCCACTAGGTCTTGTTGTAACAAGGTTTTAATGAGATACTTCACATATGATTATTTCCTTCGCGCTAGTGTAACATCCTAAAAATCAAGGTAAAATATTCATTTTTAAAACCCAACCAAAAACCATAATTCTTTACAAAACATTATTTTCACAAACAATAATAAAAAATTAGATTATCTCAAGAATCCAATAACATAAAACCATAAAAGATGTGCATAATTACGTCTTTGCTTTTCCACGATCATCTGAAGTACCTGAAACATAAAACTTAAATCGTAAGCCAACGCTTAGTGAATTCCCCAAAGTACCATAAACAACCAATACAAATAACAACATGCATATATGAGCCTTCAGCCTGACTGGGTCGCCTCGCAAGGCCTAAAATCTATCTGGATCGCTCTCCATGCCTTCGGCATGACTGGACCGCCTCGCAGGCCTTCAATCTATCTGGAACACCCCGGGTATCTTGACCTTCAGCACAAAGCAAGACCACCTTAACGCAACAAACCACATGTTGTTGACATATATACAATAACAATCAATAACCAGCAACATAAGTAATCATACATATCTAGCAATCTAACGCATACTTAGTTAACATAGGTTATCATACAAATATACCGGTCTAACACATACTCAGCATAACATCAATCCAATATATTAGGATACAAAATCCAGTGGGCCGACCTTGGTGTTTTCGACCCACAAGTTCAGTGAGGAAAACTCACCTTACAGTCTGACGAAATAGTTGAACAACACGTTGCTTTGAATACGAACTCTATCGATCACCTTTACAGCAAACAGTGACCAAATCTCAGTCTACAACTCAAAATACCCAAAATACCCCTAGGTCAAACATGGTTAAAATCGTGGCCAAGGTTAAAGGTCAAAAAGTCAATCGAGTTTACTCAGGCAGAGTATGCCCGACGGACTCAGATATTACGCCCATCGTAATGCATTTCACTCGGCCAGAAAGCGGGGTCTCGACCAGGTACGTGCACCGTACAATAAGGTACGCCCAGCTACGTACCTGCCAACTTTTCCTTATAATAAGTGCTTAATCTATTAATTCCTTTCGTCCAAAGCCCAGATCTAGTCCCAAATAGTGTTCTAAATCATAAAGTTTCCAACTTTATGATCTTACATGGCTATTAAGTGTCCAAATATTAAAATCCTAACATCTTTACACATTAAGACATCATAACCTTTGCATGGTAGGAAAAAAAGTGCCAAGATCGTAGTTTTATCACTCTAAACACTCTAAAACGTCCAAAATGACAACTCATTTGGTGTAGAGTAGCTTCTACCCAAATGGACGAAGATTATGGGGCTAATAAGCACAAAACTCCACATCTAATAAGATCTAAAGAAATAGCCAACAAGTTCAGAGCTTTATAGCTTTTGGAGGTTGCCCAAGGAGTGTAAAACTCAAATCTACCAAGCTTGGAGTTCCTTCCTTGCTTTCCAATGGTTTCCTTCCTTCAAGAGTGGACAACAACACCGAAAATGAGCTCAAAACACCACCAATTATAATTAAGGTTTGTAAGGGACGAAGTTGGCAATGGAGACTGATGAGGGGAAGAGGTTTTTGGAGTTAATGATACTTAAATAGGGTCCGAACCCTAAAAATTAGGGTTTTGCCTTCAATGACATATGCCCAACATACTAGACAAAAGGCGTGTTCCTCATAATTCAACCATGGGACCAATTTTGCAACAATATCTCATATTAAGGGTCAAAAATATAAATTACATGGATAATGAACGTTACATCAAGACTTCCACATCTTACTTTTTTATCTTTCGACTATAGTTTTTGTCCCAAAGGGTAATCCACAACAAAGTTTTTTAACGAGGCAAATGTTTGATGTATTATCTGAATATAGAAAACGAAGAAGTACTAGTACAATGTAAATATAAATAGCAAGGGGGAGTCTTGTAAATCATAATATACAAATAGTTGCTTGCGTTTAAGTCTTTCATAAGTAAGACTTATTTATATAAGCCATACAACCTTTGGTTTACCCAACATTTGACTTATTGAGTTGTTATGTCCTTGTAACTACATTTGAAACAATCAATGAATTGAGCTGCTTACCATACATCACAATTCAAATTATTACCAACACATCCAAAAAAATTAACGTCGGAAAATAACAGAATATAACATGAATCGTCATCGAAAAATAAGAAATGGAACAAATTTAACGCTAACCAGGAAATTATCTTTGGAAGTTCTTATACCAGGTATTGAAAATCCTCGCGAATCACTGTAGCATTTCTACTTTACTTCTTAACTAATCACTACCCTCGTTTTGTGTTTACATAAACCAGAAAACATATCACAAAAATTCCAATGTTCAGTCTTTTTATATACCTTTTGTGATAGTTACGAAACTGGCATATCTCTAAAAGCATTTACAAACCTGTTTTGTGGACAGATCGGACCTGGGTCGGGTCTGGGTCAAATATTTCCAACATATGTGTTTGTCATATTTTTGCGAAGTGCTTGGTTGCTTTATAAGTTGCTATCTTTTTTCTAATATTTTGTATTTGTATTAGTCATCATTTTGCTGACAAAAAAATGAATCGATCATCTCTTTTATCAAGCTTTCTACTATCATGTTCAACATCTGGTGCATTTTTTGATCCTTGCTAGTTGATGAGCTATACTATGTTTGAAACTTAAACAATGTACGAATGTTTCATTTATTTATTTTATAACCATAACAAGAAGCATATCGTACCATGATTCTGATTCTACTATACTTTACAACACATTTTATATGGAAAGTTATCGGGATTAGCCTATGTATTTTAATTAAGGGCTTCGCATGTGTTTCTGTTTCCATGTTTGATGTTTCTACCGATGCTTCTTATTGTGTTTTTGATGTATCTCTGTTGTCTGTAATACATGTTTTGCAATTGGTTTTTGTTATTGAAATAAAAAATCAAATGTGGATAATCTGACAGCATCAACTAGACACTCGTGTTGCATTGTTTAAAAAAAAAAAAAAAAAAAAAAAAAAACTTTTATGAGACTATTCAATGCAGAATATTATATATGCATGCAACCATAATATAACAGTTTGCATGTGTCATCATTTCCTTATTTTAAAATTCTTGTGATCCCTTAACCAAACACAGTTCAATCACCACGTGTTTTCCACTATATTGACTACGTAAACCCTAATTATGGATCAGAGTTTAAGTCCACCTATGTTATGTAGTTACTGCACAGAATTTGAACTTTTCCATGTCGATTCTTGAGACCAAGAAATGTCAAAAGAAATTAATCTGTAAAATATACAACTTCATTATTGTTTTTAAAATAAAGATACAAAAAAAAAGTCAATGTTCGGTTTCCGTTTTGAAGCCTTTGTTTTTTAACTTGCATTCCAAAGCTACTTGTGACAAAGAACATAAAGGTTTTATGGTTTTTGATCCGATCAGATGTGGGAAGTTAACCATGGCTCGTGAACCCCGAATCTTGAATGCTGCTTGATCGTAAGCCAACGCGGCTTCTTCAGGTGTAGAGAATGTTCCAAGCCAAATTCGAGCACCTTTCTTACATGGGTTCTTTATCTCAGCTGCAAACTTTCCCCATGGTCGTCTCCTTACGCCTCTAAACCGTCTCCAATCTTTAGGTTTTTGATCACTTTTCTGTATCTTTTCGACTTTTCCAAGTGAGAAATCAAGTTTAAACTGCGCTTCCTCCGTTAAAATCTGTGAGCACGGGCTATGAAGTGTAGGTCCGACTTCCCAATTTGTAACTTGAAAGATATTTGAGTTATCTGAACCAAGAATTATCGAGGAATGCGATTGAGATCTGCTTGAACTAGGGCTCTTAGTCGATTCACTGCATGAACTCTCTATAGAATTATCATGAAAAACTTGATTGTTGATACTATTGCTAGCCCTAGGGCTACACACCCTTGAATTGCAAGAACTTATTACAGAAGAAAGAGAATCGACATATGAATCTACAGTGAATGATTGTTCGATGGATGTATCAAACGAGTAAGGGCTTGTGAAGCTTGAACTCCGGCTGTAAAGTCGTTTGTCGAATGATGAATTCCTCGCCGGAAAAGAACAAGAGATGTCGTGATCTTCAAGAAGGTGTTTTCGAACAAATTCAAGCATGGCAGTATCAGAATCTGAGAGACTTTCTGACATATTGATAGTAAATATCTGGCTTTTGGTTAATAAAAGTGATCCGGTTTATAGAGTTTCTTCTTGGTGTGCGGAACGAATGGTTTGAGGGTATATCCTAGGACTTCTATATATATATATATATATATAGCCAATCTATAAAATATATAATCATGTAACGAGAAATAAGATTTTAGAATTGTTTGATTTGAACAAATATATAATTAATATTTTTAGTAATTAATATATTAGATGCCAAATCAAGTACTCTTACTACAATACAAGATAATGTGTGTGTTGAAGGAAAAGAAAAATACCTATCATGACAGATCGATTTTTTTTTAATCAACATATCGATTTTCTTATGTTATTAGAACTTTGTTTAATCCTATTTTAGATTGTTTTCCATTATCAAAAAGAATTTGGTTTTATCCAACGATCTTGAAAACGAAAACTAATTATTAACAGAAGGATAGTTATCAAAAAGCTTATAATTCAGCGGCATCAGATGATGCTTCTCTCTTGAGGTCGAGAGTTCAAGTTTTATCAAATCCCGCCGTGGACATAAGTGTTAGTTTAGAAATATATTATATATTTATATTTGCCGGTTAAAATTTAAAAAAAAATAGCTAATGCTTTTATAATTGGGCTTACCATGTACCAAATAACATCCATTAATTATATATCATTTACAACACACAAAGGTTAAAATATTTGTGATGAATTTAAACATTTTTTTTAATTATGAATTGATCACCACTACACAATATGAAAATATAATATCTATTTTGGAACTTCATAATTATATCATACCACTCGTAATTAGGGCTGTAAACGAACCGAACGAACACGAACAAAGGCTTGTTCATATTCGTTCGTTTAAGTTAGCCGAACAATCAAACGAACACGAACGGATAAACGAACAGATTTTTCTTGTTCATGTTCGTTCGTTTAACAAATTGTCTTGTTCATGTTCGTAAACATGCTAAACGAACATAAACAAACAAAGATAAACAAATACAATTGAACATATATGAACATAAACGAACTATAATATAGTAATGTAATAAAAAAACAATTGAAAATATATGAACATAAAAAAACTTAAACGAACGAACATAAATGAATGGAAATGAACAACATAAACGAACGTTCACGAACGTAAATGAACGAACGAGACCATTGTTCATGTTCGTTCGTTTAACTAAGTGAAAGAGAATTTGTATTCATGTTTGATCATTTATTAAATAAACGAACATAAACAAACTTCCCGCCGAACAGTTCACGAACGGTTCGCCGAACGTTCAGTTCGTTTACAGCCCTACTCGTAATATTACATCTTTCTTACCTTTTGAATATCTACCACAACAATAATGTGATGTTTGTTTTTTTGAGGTAATTATTTACAGTCTACGAATCACATCTGTAGACCTCTGCAGTAGAAGAGGTGGACCGAAAGTTTGCTGCATGAAAAAAAAAGTCGTTTGTTTTTTTAACATATACAGGCTATTAAAATAAACTAAAATATAAATAAATTGATTTTTTTAAACTTCAAAGTGATTTTTTTTAATATTTTTATGACTTTATTATAAATAATTAACAAATGTAGATAAACTTTTATGTATTATTGTAAAAAAGAAAACAAGGTTGCAGAAATCAGGATTAATCGTGGATAAATCGTTTGACGTTCTCCAACCGATTAAGATGAGGGGTGCTTGTCGGAAATTAAGGATTAATCAGGTTTGACGGGATTAATCGGTCTTTGCGGAATTAATCGGTCAACAAAAGTCAACAAAAGTAAAAAAAAAGATTAAAAAAAGTCAAAAAAGTTAAAAAACAATTCAAAAAATCAACTATTTTTTACTACAAAATTTTCAAATCTTCAAAATTTCAAATATTATACCAAAATGTGAATATTTTCGTATTTTCAAATTTTCAAATTTTCAAATTACAAATTTTCTTATTTTCTAATTTTGAATTACTTGTTTTTCTTAAGATATATTAATCTGTAATTAATTTTAACAACTTATTAACAATCTATGGTCCCCAATTAATCTTCGTCAAAGCTGATTCATCTCTTAACCGCAGTCGACCGTGGAGCTACAGTCGAACGATTTTTACAACCTTAATAAAAAGTGAAACTAAAATGTTATGACTTAACGTATATATTTGATAAAAACCAACAATTTTGATCGCAAATTTATACATAAACATTGTAACTAGGAATCAAAGAACTTGATACATAAATGGATAGAAATAAACTTAGATTTTTTTCAATTAAATCAATTAAAAACGTACTATAAATATTTTCCCAATAAATTGACGATACTGTATTGAATAATGTTTTATAAAATTTTGTACAGAAAAAATAAGAATATATGATGATTTTATTTTCATATTTATATAAACAACTGCAACAACCATTATTGTAATAAATCTTAATTATTTATAAATTTATAAAAAATATCATGTTTGTGTCGTTGAACCTTTTTTTTAGGTATTGTAACTTTTTTTTTCAAATTGTTTATCATTAATAAAATTGAAATAAATAAAAATTAAAAAATACTAAAAAAATAAAGATATATGTGTTTTTTTAGGCTAGAAGATATCTGAAGATATTAGAAGACTCTGATCCACATCTGCGTCAAGAAGAGGACGCCCAAACATTTTTAGGTCTGCAGTCTTCAGGAAAATAAACAGTCTGCGAAGGCTAATGTCTTCGCATGGTCTGCACGATGCAGATAGAAGAGGCCAAGAAGATATGCAGACAAAAAACAAACAACAACTAAGTAAGCATCTGCAATGATATTTTTCTTTTGTCACCCCATTGTACCTTGGGTTGGGTTGTCAACCCATTGTATCTCACTATATAACTCTTTTCTTTAAAAATAAAGTCTTGATGTTAAAAAAAATTAACGTCGCCGTATTTTAGAGGCGACACACTTTAACAACAACATCAGGTCAGACACACGTGGTCTCGTCACTATAGTATGTGTCACCACTAAAAGTGACGCCGCTAATGCTTAGGGTTGTGATCTGTGTGCCTTCATTCGTAGTTGTTAAATCTATATGTATATCTAATAAGTATGAGGCCGTAACATATGAAATGGAGGACCCCTTTAGAGGTGTTATTGTCGCCGCTAAAGTTTGTGAGAATAATATTGAGTAACTTTCCCCCAAATTAATTATGTGATGTCACAAAAGAGTATCAGGGATCGCCACTAATGCTAAACCATGTCGTCGCTAATGCTCTCAGTAGATAAAGCACGACCTCACATTCACTTTTCTAGTTTACATGCACACAAAGCTTCATTCCACACCGCCGACAATCATAAACTCGAAACCACCAACAAATCTTACATTTTGGTGAAGAGCTAGTATTCCGACGGCGAACTCGATTAGCAATCACCGCCTCTGTTGGCCTTCCTCCCTTTGGTTGCATTCCTCTTTATTGGAGCACAAACCACCACATTGACCACTCTGCTGCACCATCGACGATGAAGCTCCAAACACCGACAAACCCTTGCTTTCAGGGAAGAAGTAGTATCCACCAACAACCACCATGTAATGTCCAAAAAGTACTACATAAAATTTTGTTTTAAATCAACCAAAATATTTATTCATTACTTTCAAAAATAGAGATAGTAAAAAAAAGTATTTCCATATCAGAGTGGTAAGAAAATCATAAGTATGAAATCTTCTCTGGGTGCAATGCAATCGTGCCAATCTCTTCTCCTTAAAACCTTAACTCAACGTAGTCAATAGCTAACCAGCTCACACATCCAAGAAATGAGTACTACACACCACATGATCATAAAGGTCAGAAATAAGATATAGATGCTAGATCAAAGCCAAAGACAAGCTTCTAATCCACAAAATGGACTCATTTTTCTTCCAAGCATCACAAAATAGCTCCAAGCTCTAAAAACACACACGAAAAGGCTAGGGTTTGAGTAGACGTCATTGTCAAATGATGGAGGTTTCCTAATGAGGCAGCCCGAAATCTAGGGTTTTGAGCCCTAGCCTCCGTCATGTCGTGGCCAAGAGCGTGCCACGTTGTAGAGGTTCACGAATGCGCGTTTTTTAGAATCGGGCTGCAACCTTGTGGTCATTCCATCACCACGTCGTGGCCTAGGAAAACTACCAAAACTCAATAAATGAAATTAAATTAAGAAAAACCATACCAGGAAACATGTGTTACAACTCCCCCCCCCCCCACTTGAATCAGATTTCATCCTCGAAACTCATTGCTACAAATAACTCTGGAAATTACTCCCTTATCTCATCTTCAGTTTCCCATGTCCATTCGGAACCCTTACAATGTTCCCATTGTTGGGTTTTGAGCATTCTAACACTCCTAAGTGTACATGCAACCCTAAATACCTTGGGTCTATGTTTTCTCTATTATACATGCAATTACGAACTTTCCAAGGTATTGTTCTATTCTAGCATACAAAACTTGAACAACACAAGTTAGAATAACATACCTTTTGTTGGTGCTTGTCTTCATGAAGCTTGAGTTCCTAGTGCCCCAAGTGTGACACCTCAAATGGTTCACACAACACCATAAGCACTTGGAATAACTTAGAGAGAAATTAGTACACTTCTCAAATCGGCTTGCCCACCATGTAATACACTAGACCCGATTTTCCAAAGAAAGAGATCATTATATAGTGTGTTACAATTAGGGTAAACCCTAATTGTCATGCCTTTCCATTTCCTTGGATCCATGGGTTCAAATACACCATGGAGCATCCATGGAGCATCCTATGGGTTTTAGCCCAACTTGATAATCCATGGAGCATTAGCCCACTATATAAGTATGGATTATTTACACAATCAACCCATATATTTAATTAGTCTTCTTTTGATCACTTAATTAATTGTAAATTAATTCTTGATCAATACTAATTAAATAATCTTATTAATATATTAGAACTTATAATATATTAATAAACCTTAAGTGTTATTTCTCTTATTTTAGTCTATTCAAGTGCATGATGCCATGCAACCCAAATGGACCATGCCGGGTCGGGTCAAGTATTACCAATTATAGTTATGGACTTAGACATTAATCCAACAGTCTCCCACTTGGATAAGTCTAAAACTATTATTGCAAGTATGACTTCATAACCCGACTAGCAATCGTAGCTCTCAAAAGCTTATGTCGACCTCTGACCTTGTCGATGAACTCTGACCTTTGTCAATGACTTGTCCATTAGATAAGTGATCATATATTCCTCCATTCTAGATATCATATGGACTGAGACATGGATTATAATCATTCTCTCTGTCCATTTGTTGTTTCCCGATGTCTGATTTATGACGACTGACTAGTTTGAACAAATCAAATCAGTCCAGGCCCGGCCGAGCACTTACATTTTATCATCACTAAATCATCGAGGGGCCCACATATATCGCTTTTATCCCATTAAGGGTAAAAGGAATGGATAAACTTTGACTCATATGCTTGTTGTACTACTTGTTGAATCATATACAAAGGCACGTTTTATAACATCGAGTTACCAATGCGTTTTCGTACAATCAATGTATAACCAACTCATAGGCAACAACTCATATCTCTAGGTTTGAAGAATATAAGATATTATCGTGTCATGATTCACTCGTGATAAAATCCATGAAGTGATTCCAAATGAGCGTGGGTTGAATCCTATGCTCAGAACTTATGAGCACTCATGAATGTTGTAGCAACCATTGTTATGTCTAATGCACATTAGACAAATCATACAAGCCAGATTCATGACAGTCTTGATTCATATCTACTTCCAACATATGACTGACTGTGGATGGTTTGAATAGCTTAGTCATTCGGGAAGAATGACCTAGTTATTCTGGAAGTCAAAACATGCAAAGTGAAACACAAGAATAATACTTATCTAAGCACCATATTGATTACTCATTATTTATGTTTCGATTAATCAACTTAATACTTGAATTAAAAACAGTAATGATGCCATGCTCCAAGCATGCACACTATGTTTGTCTAAACAATAGCTATGTCATACTCCAAGTATGCACACTATGTTTACATGGTCCTCTCTTTGTGAAATAGATTGATTGACAACATTTCAAATGATGCTTATTTCACAATTCCAATCCTTATTGTAAATGTAAGAATACCAAACTCTTTCCATTTACTATAATCTTTAGATTCTAAACTTATATGCAATGATCCCTTTGTAATGACTATGCACAAAAGTCACAAAGACTTGGCAACAGACATTGCAGAGTTTTCCAATGGAAAGCAATTCCATGAAGTCTCAAATTCAAAGTACATTCCTTTGAACACCCTTCCTCGCATTAAGTTCTTTAATCTTACACAATTTCAAAGAATAACTTCCACCTATGGAAACAATTCCATATTCCCATTTTGACCATCACTTTTGAACAAGAGTTGCCTCTTTTCAAAATATGTCAATATGGTCCTTATTCTATACTTCCAATTGTCCATGAGCAACCAATCTTTGGTAAACCTCAAATTGTCCTCGACAATTGTTTAATCATTTTAGTCATGTCCGATTCTATTCCTTTTCCCTCTTAATGTCCTAAGCATTAGGAAAATTTAGAAAGGATGTATATTATAGCACATGCAATCGATCCTATATCCGAAGCATATGGGACACGATTCATGCTATAAATTTTTTTATTTACCATGTTCTCACAATTCGAACTATGAAGAGGGATGTCGTAATCATAATCGAATTTTAAGAACGCAACATATATAAAATTTCCTTATGTTGAACAATTCCAGCATAACATTCATATATATCCTTGACTAAAGTTGATTAAAATTTCAATCTAAGCTTGTAGAATTGGAATGAAGTATAACATCATCTCCCTTAATTATAGCAAAACAACTTTTCAAAACGAATTGAAACTTTTGTTTTCTATAATTAACATTGCTAACTTGCAACATAATCATCATGCTCCCACTAGCATAACGATTATTATCTTACTAGCATAACACTTATGCTCCCACTAGCTTTGTCATAACCATAATCACAAGACAAGGTTAGTGGCAAATCCAAACACATATGGACTGAACTTGTTCAATCTTAATTTCTCGTCACCCGGCAGCACAAGGGCCTACCATCGCTTCCAAGTTGTTATGCAAACAGTTGAGAACTCTCAGAACTCCAATGCAAAGCCAACCTTAACTGGGATGGGCACAGAATATGTCAACACGATAGGTTACAAACCTCAAGTCGTGGGCTAGTGATTAACAAATCTCTTGATTAGTTCTTGGACCTATCTTAAGATCTTTTTAAGACTCCCACCGACCTCTTGACATATATGATTCTCTTTGTCAAGAACCATTCCTTGACAAAACAATTATTCAAGAGTTAGTGCGGATTCTTATCAAGTTAAACACTTTTCACAATTGGTCTTAGTTGGTCTTTGTTTTATTCAAAACATCACAACTTACCAATTTCAAATGTACAAGAGTAGGAAACATCTCACTCTACATTTGACAAGTGTTATAAACTTTCTAAAGATTATGTCACTCAAGGCTCAATCTTGGAGTATGACTCTAAGATTTGATTTTGGAACGAAGTATGATTTATCTTTTGATTTAACCATTTCAACAATTCATGTTTCCTCTCCTTAGCCAAACAAAATGAACTAAGGTGTCCTTAGAGGATCAATTGTGATATGGTTTCATAATCACTAAGATAATCATAAAACAAGATACTCAAGTACTCTCCCATCACTTCAGATTGGAGAAAATTTTATCTTTCTGCCTTATTTGATTCTTCTTACTCATTCTGTCTATCATTGAAACTTCTCCAATGATCCAGAATTATACTTAAACTTGTAAGTATAACCATATTTACTAAACTTTAGTAAATCATAATGAATAATCTTATCAACTTTTGTGGTGGATCTGACTAGCACATAGCCAAGTGTACCCAATCCTTTAGTCCTTCACTTGACTCACATATCCATGTGAACAAGGAATTAGTCTTAATTTCCCAAAGATGAAAACTTCTCATGCATCACACAATACAATTTGCATGATTCCAAGTTCCTAACCAACTGAAACTTGGGTGATGAGAATCTTTCCTTATTTGGTAAATTATACTACCACATATGAGAGAATCAAATCCATTTTCCAATATTGCTGTTAATTGAAACATATAATCAACAATTTTTCACAAATGCCATTGTAAGTATATTTAAAATAAATAAAATCAAAACTTTTCTTTTATTTTAAAACTTTGCGGAAAAACTTATCCTTACAACCCATATGAAAACCTTGTTGTTATCTATTCCTAAGCAATATGTCTCAACTCTTAAGTAACAGCTCAAAATTCTGATCACCGAACCATGCGATCGAAATCCATCTTCGCGATCAGAATCAGCATATACTTCCTTTAAGTTTCTTCATTTTTCTTTGATTCTTAAAAAATCAACATGTGACCCAGTTACATCATGCAATAAGAGTCTCAGAATAGAAACTTAATAGAGTTAGACAATGGACTTTACCTGAAGTAGAGTCAAACTTATTGACTTTACCATCCTTAAGATCTTTCAGGTAAATTTAGCAGCTTCGCAACCAATGTCCTTCCTTTGGCAACAGAAACATATGGACTCTTTGGAAACGGTACATGGGACTATCACAGACTTAGTCTTTCTCTTTACCATTTGGTCAACCGAGTTGACTATGGCCAATCCCTTTCAATTGGGAAGAGAAAGTTTTTCTGGACTTCCAATGTCACCATTTTCAATGTCCAAATAGGTTTGGGAAGTAGATCTTCCAATCTAATTTGTTTTACCAATGCTCCAAATCATTGCTGATTCAGCATCATCAAGCAAATAGGTAAGATCATTAAGGGTCATGTCATAGTCTGTTATCACGAAGTGACTCAAGAACCCAGTCAACAGCCAACTTTCCTCAAGACTTTGACACCCGACTCTCCCGGTTTGTCAATATGTGACTTAAACTCTAAGATGTAAGCACATATAGACTTTGCTTGCCAATAGGGATTGAGTGACTTAGAACTTATCAAGTCTTGAAACTTGTGGGATAGGGAGATTTATTGGAGGAGGTGGAGGAAGTGAAGTATGATTCCCAGTCCCACTAATGCACACCAAAGGGATTGATCTTTCACCTTAGTTGCCATTTGGGATATCATCTTCATTAGGAAGCTTGTTCCTAAAGATTTGGGAAGACCATAGTTGTCTGAAGGAGACATCTATAAGGGAGAAATTCAAGTTAGTTGATTTAAAGTCCTTAACATAACACCCAATATGAAATATTAAGGCTAGGACCCAACAACCTATTTATAACTGGAAGAGGGATGCCGTAATCCAAGTTATAAAATAGTTGAAGGTAGGTAAATGACGATTTACCAATTTCCACCATGAAAAACGAAATGTAATTAAGTTTTAATTGGATTTGAAACTCCTAGATCTTTTGAGATACATTGAACTTTCAATGGCATGTTTGAATCTCGATTGTGCCCTCTCAAGTTTGTGACTGGGATGCCGAGGATCACAAACAAGGTGTGAATAACCATGCAAATTGACTTGGTACCCTTAACTTTATTACCTAATCGATGTGCCGGTTAACCACACATGCTCCACCGATCTATAATAAAGTCAAGTTACCCTTTGCTACTCTTACTAGTCCTTGTTAGTGTGTCGGTTAACCACAGACGCTCCACTAACGACCTGGAATGGTACAAAGTGTAATTTCATGGGTTAGCACCTATTTCACATTTTCCTAAGTAACTAAGATTGGGAATTTATAAGTGTTTAGTTACTTAGTATTTATCATTATACTTTTAATGAAGGGAGAATTATAGTCCTTATCCTACCCGTTCGGCTAACGACCCTCCACCAGTCAAGGAAGCGGTGGGTGAGAGTGGACACCCATTAAACTGCCATTTTATAGGCAGTAACCTTATACCCCCCTTATAGACCGGCTTCGTGAATGAGGCCTACTAACGGTAAGATTGACTTCATCTTATACATATCTATATAATTAAAATTATAATAATAGTATAAGTGTTGAATTTTAAACCTTTTAAAATTCTAAGGTTCTATTTGGAATTAAAGTATACATGAGGGGTAACTTTACAAATTCCAAAACTTGAGGGCAAGTTTTGAAACTATTCAAGACTTTTCATTTCATAACTTATGAGTTTAATGGTTCATTAAAATGAAGACTCTTCACTTTAATGTAACCTCTTATTCTTTAATAACACCTTTTAAGAAGTGATTTTTCAACATCCATAACTTGAAGACAAGTTATGGAGTCATTAAACAATTTAATGGAATAACTCTTCATTTTTTATGTAACCTACAACACTTTTATGAGTTTTTAAGATTCATAAATATGACTTTTCACATAACTTGAAGACAAGTTACAAAAACATATTTTATGAACTTCTTTTAGATTAATATGGATTGAAAACAACTAAAACACAATTTTTTCATTATCAATCTAAACTAACTCATAAATCAAGGAAACATAAAATTCTTGGAAATTCATAGCTTGAGGACAAGTTATGAACTCCATACAATTTTTCATCAAGATCATGAATTATACTAACAAACAATTTGCACATAATTCTTATGATCTAACAAAACTCATAAGCATGATCATTCATAATCAACAATTTTCAAGAATAACAAAAACACATATAAACTTGAAACTTTGATTATAGCATTTAAATTGGTTTAACATAATCATTACCACATTAAAAACAAGTTTTATGAGTCCAAAACAGTCAAAGGTAATGATTCTAGACCAATTCCAGCACCAAAACTCGAAAATATGCTGTCAAGGGGTCCAACTCGTCGAGTGCATGAACAAACTCGACGAGTTGGATGCTTTTTGCCTTGGACTCGTCAAGTCCCTTCATGGACTCGACGATTCAGCTGTGCAGACAGCAACAAAATTCGATTTTTAAGCAGTTTTTGCAAGTATAACAAGAAAACAAGCCTAGGCTCTGATACCACTGTTGTGTTTTGAGCATTCTAACACTCCTAAGTGTACATGCAACCCTAAATACCTTGGGTCTATGTTTTCTCTATTATACATGCAATTATGAACTTTCCAAGGTATTGTTCTATTCTAGCATACAAAACTTGAACAACACAAGTTAGAATAACATACCTTTTGTTGGTGCTTGTCTTCATGAAGCTTGAGTGCCTAGTGCCCCAAGTGTGACACCTCAAATGGTTCACACAACACCATAAGCACTTGGAATAACTTAGAGAGAAATTAGTACACTTCTCAAATCGGCTTGCCCTCCATGTAATACACTAGTCCCGATTTTCCAAAGAAAGAGATCATTATATAGTGTGTTACAATTAGGGTAAACCCTAATTGTCATGCCTTTCCATTTCCTTGGATCCATGGGTTCAAATACACCATGGAGCATCCTATGGGTTTTAGCCCAACTTGATAATCCATGGAGCATTAGCCCACTATATAAGTATGGATGATTTACACAATCAACCCATATATTTAATTAGTCTTCTTTTGATCACTTAATTAATTGTAAATTAATTCTTGATCAATACTAATTAAATAATCTTATTAATATATTAGAACTTATAATATATTAATAAACCTTAAGTGTTATTTCTCTCATTTTAGTCTATCCAAGTGCATGATGCCATGCAACCCAAATGGACCATGCCGGGTCGGGTCAAGTATTACCAATTATAGTTATGGACTTAGACATTAATCCAACAGCCATTACACCTTAACCAAACCCACATACGTGTTAGGTAAGTTCTTCATCCTCTTGTTAATAATTGCAACAGGTGTGTCCATGTAATTTTGGCGCTCATCAACCTGAATGTCATCTAAGGGAACCACTACGGAATAATCAGCCAAACACTTCCAAAACTAAGAGACATGAAATGTTTTATGAATTTGGCTAAGTTCGGTGGGGTAAATACAGTCTGTATGCAATCGTGCCCACCCGGGCGATAAATCTGAATGGGCCAATAAATCTAGGGCCTAACTTGCCCCGCTTCCGAAACCAGATGACACTTTTCTAAGGCGACACTTTCAAAAGATCAAGATCTCGCACCCGCTAAATCAACTCAGTAGTCTTGAGCACCACTTTGGTGCTCCCCATTACTTTTTGACCGACCTCACCCTAGCAAATCGGAGTCCGACATTTTCTCCCATAAAGCAAATCAAAGGGAGGCATACCGACGCTGGCGTGGTAACTATTGTTGGAGTAGAACTACGCTAAAAGAAGGTAGGTATCCCAACTCCCACCAAAATCCAACACGTATGCAACAACATATCCTTAATTGTTTGAATAGTCCGCTCACTCTATGTATCAGTGTGCGGGTGGTAGGCGGTATTGAAAAGTAACCGACTACCCAACTCCTCCTCAAACTTCAAACAGAATCGGGAAGTGAAACGGACATCACGATCTGAAACCACCAAGACGGAAACCCTATGTCGTGAAACCACCTCCTTTATGTAGATCTCGGCTACCTTTTCCGTGGATGAACTCTCCTGAGTTAGGATGAAGTGGGCGCTCTTGGTCAACCAGTTGACAATAACCCATATATAATCAACCCCACGTGCCGTCCTCGACAACTTCGTGATAAAACAGATACTGATCTCCTCCTATATCCACATGGGAATGGGTAACAACTGCAACTTGTCGTGTGGTCTCAGATGTTTGGCCTTGACATTCCGACAAGTCAACCACCGTTCTACGTACCACGTTATCTCCCTCTTCATATAGGCCACCAATAGCTTAGTCTCAAGTCTCTATATATATTTTTAGCCCCCGGATGGAACTAAAACTTCGACTTGTGTGCTTTTTCTAACAATGTTTGCCTAACCCCATCAGATGACGTAACCTAAACCCTATCACATTGACTCAGTAACCCACGCCTATCCTGATAAATAACGGAAAATGGCCTTCGATCCTCTCTTCCTTCCAATTCTACTTCTTCAATCCATCAACTTGCGGAATGCTTATTTGGAAATCAGAGTATTCATTTTAAAGAATAATATTGCGGAATGTAAGGGTCGAAATTATATTGTAAGGTGTCGAAATGTAATGTTATTTTACAAAGGCATTTTGTGTCGAAACTAGTATGCTTAGTCCTTTCTAATATTTTGTATGCTTTACTGTTTTCCTATAAATAGGAACTGTTACTTAGAGTTAGATAAGAGTTTTTTGTGAGTCTGTCTTGTCTATTCTCTCTTTGTAATCGTGAAGCATAATTGAGCTGAAACAAGATCTTATTTACACTCTGTGTTCTTAATTCTCGTTACTCTGATTCTACGTTCATTACTTGATTCAATACTTCATCAATTGGTATCAGAGCAGGAATCATATCTCTGCGATCTGATTTTCATTCTGAATCAAAAGGTTTTTGAATCAAATTCTGGATTCAAAAGTTTTCGCACCTTTTGTTTTGAAAATCATAATTGATCTACAGTTGTGATTCGATTCTGCAACTGACTTGTTGAATCGAGTGTTCTGCTTGAAATCTCTGATCGTTTCAGCTATTTGTTTCCAAAAACTCTTAAGTTTTTCTGAAAAATTCATCCGTACATTCATGGCTAATTTCAACCTGAAGTCAATGACATCCTATTCTCACCTGCTAGGATCTTCAACTAAGATTCCTATGCTCATCTTTGAATACTATGATCAGTGGGCAGATCGCATGCAAGACTACTTAAACGGGCTGGATGAGGAGCTCTGGTAATGTATTACTGGAAATGGTACCCCTCCACCAAATGTTAAAGCAATTGGATCTTCATCTGGAACTTCAAGTGTTAATGATCAATCTGATAGACTGAAGAAAGTTGAGAAAAGATGTATGAGAGAATTGTGTGGTGCGTTGCCTCCTGTTGTCACTATTGTCATGATGCAAATCATATGTCTACTGATTGTATGCTTCGAAAGAAGGATGAAAAGAAAAATAAAGTGAAAGACGGAGCATATTATGTTGAACGCTTGGAGGAAGTAAGGGCAAAAGCAAAAGGAATCTCTCTTGTGGAAAAAGGTGAGGATGATGATGAAGGAACATACCAAATCTGGTCCTCAGGTTCTGATGACGAGGAAATGCGTAATCCTACGCATGGGTCGATGTATGCCAAGTTTGAGGAAGAAAGTGATGAAGCGGTGACTGTTGTTTTTTTATGACCAAAGGAGGAGATAAATCACCCATGACAACAGAGGTACGTTCTATTCTTCAATATTTTAATATTCCTTTAAGTGCATATGATTCTGAATTAATTGCTTTTGATGGTACTGTTGCTTATTTCGATACTTTGGTTATCTCTGCTAGTAATGAAGCTAAGAAATCAACTTCTCAGTTGCTAGAGGTTCAGAAGCAGTTAGATTTCAAGAAAATAAAAGTAGAAAGTCTAGAGTGACAGATTACAAATATAATGTGTGATAGGGATTCATTGAGTAGTGAAGCCAAATTGTTGTTAGCTCAAAGAAACATATATTGTAATTCTGGAAAAAGACTCTACGCAAAATTAACTGCTTTGCATCATTCATCTAATATAAGCAAGGAACAACATAGGAAGTTATTACCTT
Source organism: Lactuca virosa (assembly GCF_052849685.1). Lineage (NCBI taxonomy): Eukaryota > Viridiplantae > Streptophyta > Magnoliopsida > Asterales > Asteraceae > Lactuca > Lactuca virosa. The sequence goes on from NC_136428.1 coordinate 384,956,976, forward strand.
TTCTAGCTTACGAGAGAGAGAGAGAGAGAGAGAGAGAAGGTTGATAATATTTCTTATGATTGTGAGAAAACAATTGCAGAATTTGATAAAATTCCTGATGATAGATATGCTTATGGAATTGTGAATATAGACGACAATCTTGATGCAGATGAATTTGTTGATATTGTAAATAATACATTGACCAAAACTGAACAGATTAAATTTTTGAAAAGAACTGAGAATTCGACATCTGATTCTCAATCTAATTTTGCTGATATTGAAGATAATTTTGATAATATTAGCAAAATTAGTGATTTTGAGGATGTTGATTGTTCTCAGTTGTCTATCATTAATGTTGCCTCTAAGTCTAAAGGAAAAGAAAAGTGTAATGATTCGTTGGTTAAGATTGACACTGACAAACCCTCAACTTCGAAAGTTTTTAATTTCGATCATGTGAGTGTGAGAGATAGTCAAACTGATAGCAGTGATGATGAAACTGGTGATGAAGTTTCGAAAAAACCACCACCAACAAGTAAAGATTCGAAAGAAACAACAATTCCACGAATTGTTGTTGATCAGGTGTATGGTGACACTGAAAAATTCGACAAAGTAATGACTGAAAAGGGTGCTCATTATCTGGAAACTAATCAAGTGGTGTATCCAAACTTCAAATGTTCAGATGATGTTGTGTTTCCAAACCAAGTGTTTGTGACAAAAGGAAATGTCGAAAACATTAAACCAGAATTTAACAAATTGATTAAAGAAGATAACAAACAAACATGTGATGAAGGATTGTTTGCAAATCAAAGTATTATCGAAAATAATCTCACAAAGAATACATACAGTTTTCAAAGACAAAAACCTCAAATAAAATGGATTGAAAAACAAAAGGTTTCAAATGAAATTCCAAAACAAATTGAGGAGCAAACTGAACAAGTTGTCAAAATCAACTCAAATGAATTTAAAGATCAAATTGACAACTTTTCGAAAGATAATGAAATTTCAAAAAGAGAAGCTCGAAAGAAAATTTCCTGGCAAACTGTTGAGTCTCGAAAGAAACAAAATGGATTGACAAAGAAAACATCTGAAAAGACAGAGTTCAAATCTGTTAAGACAAAGTCTTCGTCAAATTCAGACAATCAGAAAAATCCCGCTCATTTGAATAAATCATTGTCTGAATCCATTTCACAGACTATATTTTCGAAAGATAAAACTCAAGCCACTACATCATTTTTGAAAAATTTCAATCATTCATCACAGAAAATTCGAAACCAAAATTTCACAAATAGGTTTTCTCCTCATTCACAACAAAGATTTTCTCAAAATCAAAATTTAAATCACAATCCTCCACCAACTCAATCAAAGAATTTTCAAAATCGATTTTCACGTAACACAAATGTCGAAAACAGTGTTAAAAATCGATAATTTGGAAAATATTGATTTCACTCCACAAAAACCAAATTTTCCAAATCCTTCTGGGAAGCAGAATTCTAAAGTTTCATACACAAAGGGTTCATCAAACGTGAAGAATATCGACCATTAGCTTGAAGAAAAAGGAAAGATGTTTCAATCTCACAATTTTTCCCAACAACAAATTCGAGAAGCTTATGAGAAATATGTGAATGATTCTTCAAACGGAAGTTCATCTTCAAAAGAATCAAATATTCCTGCGAAAACATGGACATCAGTTTCAAAAGATAGACATGTTGAGAAACAAACTGAGAACAAAAAGGCGAATGTCAGTGACAATCCTAAACCTTTGAAAACTTATGTTTCTACTCCTTTACCTAATGATGTCGACTTAATTGATACTTTCAAATCAAAAGTTCGTGATTGGGTTTTAGGTTCTTCATTTCACTCGGTTTTCGAAACTAATAACCAAGGACCGAAACAGCCTTGGATACCTAAAATCTTTCATTAATTACAAGTTTTGTGTGACGAGCAATATGATGATAACTGGTACATTGATAGTGGTTTCTCTTGTCACATGACTGGAAAGAAGGAGAATTTGCGTGATTATCGAAGTTTGGAGAATGCAGGAGTAGTTAAATTTGGAAACAATCACAAGTGTCAGGTGAAAGGATATGGCAAAGTCACGAATGGGAAGTTTAATGTTAAGAGAGTCGCATATGTCGAAGGTCTTCAACATAACTTGATAAGTGTTTCACAACTTGTTGTGGGCACTGGCAATCAAGTGGGGTTTAACGAAGCAGGAAGCATCATTTATAATGTTAACACTAAATAAGTTTTGCTCAAATCCAAACGACATGGGGACATGTTTACTCTTGATATCAAACCAATCGTTGGAAAACCCTCAGTGTGTTTACTCTCGAAAGCTTTAGCTGATGTTAGCTGGCTTTGGCATCGAAGACTTTCTCACTTGAATTTTCAAAATATCAACAAATTGGTAGTTGATGATCTTGTCTGCGGTTTGCCTGTGTTAAAATTTGATAATGATACTTTATGTGCAGCTTGCGAACAAGGAAAACAACATCGCAAAGGTCATCCTGTGGTTATTGATTCAAAGATTGTTGAACCTTTGGAATTACTTCACATTGACTTAAGTGGACCATCGACTGTTGAGACACTCAACAAGAAACGGTACATTTTAGTTATTGTTGATGATTTTTCAAGGTTTACTTGGGTTTATTTTCTCAGGTTAAAATCTGAGGTTGCTCAAGTAGTGATCGACTTTATCAAGAAGATAGAGATCAGCTTAAAGAAGAAAGTTCGAAAAATCAAAAGTGACAACGGTTCTGAATTTAAGAATAACTTTCTTGATTCGTTTTTAGTTGATAAAGGGATTTCGCATAATTTCTCTTCACCATATACACCTCAGCAGAATGGTGTAGTGGAGAGAAGAAATCGTTCTCTCTGTGAAGCAGCACAAACAATGCTTACATATGCGAATCTTCCTCAATATCTTTGGGCTGAAGCTGTTTCCACTGCATGTTTTACTCAAAACAGATCGTTTATTCATCGTCATTTTAACATTACTCCGTATGAAATTCTTAATAACCGAAAACCTAATGTCAAGTTCTTTCATGTTTTTGGTTGTAGGTGTTTTATCATGAATCTCAAAGATAATCTTTCGAAATTCCAGTCCAAAGCTGACGAAGGAATTTTCTTGGGATATTCTCATAATTCGGTTGCATATCGAGTTTTGAATAAACGGACACGCAAAGTGGAAGAAACATTTAATATATCCTTTGATGATTATTATGTTAAACAAGTTGAAAAATGTTTTGATCAAAAACCAATTATTAATGAATCAAATGTTGAGTCTTAAATTTCAAATTCGACAGATTTTGATTATGAATTAATCTTTGGTACTCCAGATATGGCTGCTGATGCTGAAGTTAATGCAACTGATAATCGCATACTTGAAGCTTCAAAGCATTCTGATAATTAGACATTGACCCAAGATACTTTAGACTTGAATTCAACATCGAATTCTCCAAGAATTGGCAAAAGCATGCTAAATGATCAAGTGGAGGGGGAGCACTTGCATTCGACAACTCAGGTTGAGGGGGAGCATTCTTTCGAGGGGAAGTATAGGAGATTGAATAATGATGTTGAAGGGGAGCATCCTATTGAGGGGGAGCAAAATGATTCAATTTTTTTGAATAGTGATCATAATGAAAATTTTCATGATTCAAATGACAATGTTTCTGTTGAAGGATCTGAAAATGACGAAATGTTTGATGATGCACCATTGGATTTTGATCCAGCATATCTACCGTTAGATAAATGGACAAGAAATCATCCAAAGGAACAAGTTCTTGGAAATCCACAAGACGGTGTATTAACAAGAGCTCAACTTCGTGCAAAGAATGAGGTACTTAATGTTCATCAGGAGTTTTGCATGTTTAACGTTTTCATTTCGAAAATTGAACCAAAAATAGTTAAGGTTGCAATGGAACAATCAGATTGGGTTGTTGCAATGCAATCTGAATTAGCTGAATTAGAAAGAAACAAGGTTTGGAGATTAATTCCTAAGCCAAAAGACGTTTCACTAGTTGGGTTAAAATGGATTTTCAAAAATAAAACAGACAAAGAGGGTAATATTGTTCGAAATAAAGCTAGGCTTGTAGTAAAAGGTTATTCGCAACAAGAAGGAATAGACTATGAAGAAACCTTCGCCCCTGTCGCAAGACTCGAGGCAGTTCGAATATTTTTGGCCTATGCAGCTCATAAAGATTTTGATGTTTATCAAATGGATGTGAAATGTGCATTTTTAAATGGAGAACTCGAAGAGACAGTGTATGTGGAACAACCTCCAGGTTTTGTAAATGAAGAATATCCTAATCATTGCTATATTTTAGATAAGGTTGTTTATGGGTTAAAACAAGCACCAAGAGCATGGTATGGAACTTTAACTTCTTTCTTAAAACAATCGAAATTTAAACAAGGATCAGTTGATCCCACTCTCTTTCAAAAGAAAGTTGGGGATCATCGAATGCTTGTTCAAATTTATGTTGATGATATTATTTTTGGCTCTACTGACCCTGCTTTGTCTAATAAATTCGAAAAACTGATGAAAAGCAAATTTGAGATGAGTATGATGGGAAAAATCAACAATTTTTTTGGTTTAAATATTCGTCAAAACAGAGAAGGGATATTTATCAATCAAGAAAAATATACCCAGAATTTTCTTGAAAAATTTGGGTTGACGAATAGCATGAAATTACGAGTACCAATGGCGACTGGAACAATGCTCACACCTTCGTTAGATAAACCTGTTGTTGATTTAACTTTATACAGGAGCATGATAGGTTCGTTACTTTACCTCACTACAAGTCGACCTGATATTATGTTTTCTGTTTGTAATTGTGCTAGGTATCAGTCAAATCCTCGAGAACCATATCTCACTGCAGTCAAGAATATTTTTGGATATCTCAAAGGCTCAACTTCGTTAGGATTGTGGTATCCTTCAAAAACTGGATTCTTCATACAAGCTTTTTCAGATGCTGATTTAGGAGGCTGTAATCTTGATAGAAAAAGCACAAGTGGCGGATGTTAACTTCTGGATGGGGAGTTAGTAAGCTGGCAGTCGAAAAAGCAAACATGTGTTTCGATTTCCACAGCAGAAGCTGAATATGTTGCTGCTGCAGCTTGCACTTCACAAATCATATGGATTCAAAGTCAACTACGTGATTAAGCAATCAACATGAAGAAAATTCCGTTGTATTGTGATTCACAAAGTGCAAAATGCATTTGTCATAACCCTGTGCAACATTCGAAAACCAAGCATATTGCTCTTCGTTATCATTTTATAAAAGATCATGTGGAATATGGAAACATTGGAGTTCACTTTGTGAAAACAACTAATCAACTGGCTGATATTTTCACAAAACCATTAGATGAAAAATCATTTGTGAGAATTTTTGAAGGACTTGGAACGATAGATGAAAATTCAATCCCTGGAACAATTTCAAAGAATGAAGAGAGTCAAACTGCAAAAATGTCGAATCAGAGGTGCTGAATGATCTTCAAAAGAATCTCGTTAAGTGTTCAGTAGTTACTGTTCACATTCAGCGCTTCGACACGCTTCGATTTCGACATTAAGTGAAATTTTCTTTATTGATTAATTTTCGTTAGTTTGTCAAAATTTTGTTAGTTTCACATAAAAAAAATTTCGATAGTATGGTACAAAATTTTTGGTAGATTGCTAAGTTGTTTTTCTTTTTGAAAAATCAAAAACACCAAAAATATTTTTGTTTTGTTTTGTTTTTGAAAAATAAATTCCAAAAATATTTTCTTATTTTTGTTATTGTTTCTAAAATAAAAAATACAAAAATATTTTCTTTTTGTTTGATTTGTTTTGTAGAAAAGCTTGGAACATGAAACAGAGGATGAACAAATTTTAAGAAGTAACATGCTTGCTGTTTCACGGGAAGGTACATTTTCGACATCTTATGTACTAGTTAGGTTGTCCCTAGAAGCATGCTGCAGCATGTCGACCCAAGCCTCTTTTGACTCAATGTGTGTCTGAAGCCTTAATGAAATATTCATCACGAAAATTTCTTCCCAATCAGGCTATATTCACATTAGTCCATGAGCTACCATACTCTACTCAAACGAGTTTAGAGTAATCTGCTGAGTCCATCAAAAAGTAGTGGTACTTTTGAAATTCTTTAACCAATATTTTTCATCACAACGTTTTTACACTTTCACACACAATGACATATGTCCAAGAGATCTCTGGTCAAACCAATCAGGATTTAGACATATCAAACTTCTGTGTTAATGATCTAACATCATGAGACCGTGATGAAAGTGAAACCCAAAATGTCCAACTCACTTAAGGAATTGACGGGGAACTTTGTTCCAGATTTAATGAAACATTTGTTTCAGTACCAACTTTCGAAACTCCAAATCATATTCAATTCTTTTGAGTGATCTTGATCAAATAGTCGAATCCCACGATGTTTGTTACCCAACAGGATCCAGCTAACATTTTTTTCTTGAATATGATTTTCGGGTGAGTTTCATTTGAAATTCGATGTCACTTCATATATTTCTTCCAAAGCATATTTGTCACTGACTACACTAGTTATACAAGTAGTTTTTGTTACAATTACTCGCATTTATGTTAAGTGCTGATATTTAACGAAATCACAAACCACCCAAGAAGCTTGTCAAAAAGAGGCCCTTCGATACTTCTCTACAAGTATTCGATTGTAATTCACGGGAAAACACACAAGCTGCTAGTCATCTCTCTTGATGAATAGCGAAGTAATCTTTGCCCGGGATTTATCTGCCTTTATGTCGAAATAATTTTTTCGACATCGCAAAACCAAAATTTTATTTTCTTGCTTCTTATATTTTTCTTTGACACACTGCACTCACGAAATCCTTGAGGTTCCGAGTATTACCAACTCAGGCTGATGATTTCGACAGTCTGGCATATGACTTCGTATTCAAACCCTAAAATGAAAGAGGGCAACCTCAATTCCGAAGGTTTTGTTCTTATCCACTTGTACTCACGAAGAGACTATTGATGTGACGGTTTGGTTACTGTGCTTATTTCTCGGAGATCATGTCCTATACTTTTTCTGACATGGCGTATATGACGGTTACTGGTGCAACTTTCAAGGTCCACGTGCCATGATCTTTTATTATAACCGTTTGAAATTCAAAAGCGGATACATATATAAAGGGCAACTGGATCAGCATTCCAAGTTTACGCGTTCTACAAACTCTCCAAATGATTTGTTCTTTATTCCTTTCTTGATTCTCAAAGAAAACCCTAATCATCGCTGATCTTCAATCAAACAACACTGACGATGCATCATCTTAACAACCCCTCGTGAAGATTCAAAGTACAAATTACCAAGTTGACGATGATCTTTCTATCTACCCTGAAGAACTCAAGATGCTAATTGTGGCTTTACAACATTCTGTTTTATCGACTGCAATGTTAAGTGCATTTGCAATACCAATGTCCTGGTTATCAATGGCGGGTTCTACTGCATCCTACAGCAAGACGATGGATACTGTGACTTTCAATTTAGTCAATGAGAAGAAGTTTCGTCTAACCAAGAAGTTGTTTGTCAAAATCCTTCAAATCCCTAATTCTCCACCTTTCTACAAAGTCTCTAATGAACAAGTGTTACACATGTTCAATGAGATGGGTTAGCAACCTACTCTCACAAAGATCAGTGATTTCAAGAAATCGTCTCTTCCAAGTTTGTGGAATTTTCTGTTTGGGATTTACTTTCGATGTCTTACTGGTCGAAGCGTTGGTTTAGACAAAGGGTGTATGGAGGTATATGCTATGGTTGCTGGTATTTACTATGATTTACCTGTCGACTATGCAACTCAGTTGTGGAAAGAATTCTTGAAAAGCATTGAAAATACGAATGTGGTTGATGGGATTTCATGTGCAAGATATTGGAGTCTCATTCTCCAATTTGTCTATGAGAAGAAAGGTATTTTGGTGCCGGCTGATGAATCTAAGGCTGAATTCTTGAAGTATCACTATCCCAGGACGATTGAAGATGATGTAAATATTGTTCCCACAGTTGCTAGAATTCCTGATGGGATGCTCAAGAAGGTTGATCCTTTGAATCCTGTATTAGAGGCTTATCTACTTTCCATCAACACAAATGATGGACTTGGTATTTTGCTGTCAAAACCTGATGAAGGCTCTTCGAAGAAATCTCGGAAGTCAAAGACTGTCTCAACTCATGAGAAAATTGATAAAAACACAACTGTTTCTAAGTCACCAAAGCAGCTAATTCGAAGAAGTCTGAGAAATCTCAGGAAACTGCCCAACCTGATTCTACCAAGCAGCTAATTCCCACAAAGTCTGGTGTCTTAAAGCGTATCAAAAAGATGTCTTATAGACCCAAAACATCTCCTGAGAGGTCATCTAGTTTTTCACCATCAATGATTCGGAAGCCCCATGTCACTAGAAAAGGTGTTGTTCTTCGTGAAGTTCCTATGCCTGTATCACCATTATCAAAGAAGCGCATGGCTGAGGATGTTGCAAAGCATATCTCTAGCAAGACCAAGAAGCCAAAGAAGCGAAAATTGATTCTTCAGACTGATGAAGACGAAGAAATTGTTCCTGATTCTCCACTTGGTAATCCTTCCTCTCCACAGAACTCACCTGTCAAGTCAACTTTCGAAATGACTGGAGTTGTAAGTAGCTCTGTGGAAACTTCGATAGTTGACACATCTACTATTTTTGGTGAATCCACTCATGTGTCGATTCATATGAAGAATTTGGACATACCACCCGAGGTTTCGTTAACTGAATCATCCTATGAGGAGGTTCGAACCTCAGACATTTCTACACACATATCTAATACAGATGTAAATGTCAATATGGGTGAAGGAGTTTCGAATGATGAATATATTGTTGTTTCTCAAGGTATTCTTGAACCTGTCACTGTTCAAACCAATACTTCTTTACCACCAATAGTCACCTCTATTGCTACACCCACTCATTCTCCTACTTTTGATATGGTCATTGATCATCCCATCACTTCTCTCTTTTCATCCCAATCCACTGACCCGCCTAAACCTCTTAACGATGATGATACTGATGATGGAGGGTTTGGAGGATCATTTGCTGATTTGGAATTTGATCCCGAAGAAGAAGATATCCCAGATCATATGTTGATGTCCGGGGAGCAGTTTAAGATTCTAAACAAAAAGCTCAATTCAGTACTTTAATATCAAGCAGATGCAGGGGGTAAGAATTCGTGAGAACGTCAATCACAAGATTGAAGAACTGAAGGTTGATGTATCCAAAGAGCTTCATGAGATGGATACCAAATACTCTTCTCTTCTTGAGAAAGTTGATATTATCGCGGATGCTGTTACAACATTTGTTAAAACTCATCAATCCTTTGATCATAAGTTTGATGAGAAAGCAGCAACTGATGTTATAAGTTTTGAACGAGTTACTTCTATGCTTGACGAATTGAAGAGCATTGTTTCGAAACCTAGTTCATCATCCCTTTTTACTCTTGAGTTTCTTGATCAGAAGTTTCGTTATTTCGAAGCTGTAATTCAAAAGATGTTGGCTCTGTTGTCTCAGTTTGCCACTATCTTACCAACGAATGCCCCACCTGTTATTATAGGGGTTCAAGGGGGAGAAAAGGTGAATGTTGGTAAAGGAGAAGGTGCATCCGGTATTACAAATGAATAAGTAAAAGTAGTTGGCAAAGTTTTTACAACTCACATTCCCAGTTCAAAACCAATAATTTCGCAAGTTGAACCCGTACCATCAGTTGTTGTTATTGCAAGGCCAATCTCAAAAGGCATTGTAATTGGGTAAAATGTTAAAGAGGGAAGTAGTTCGAAACCCAAGGAAACAACAAAACCTTCAGACAAAGGGAAAACAATTCTTCTAGAAAAGACAAAAGAACAAAGAAAGGCAGAAATTGAAGCGGAGATGGAGAAGCAGCGTCATATTCCGAGTATTTTGATGCTTCGTTCAAGTGATCCACCTACAATAAACAAAGGTGATCCAACAAAATTGCACAGTTATGAAAACATTGAAGCCAAAGTTGCATACAACGAAATGTATGAATTCGAGAAAAAGCCAAGAAAGAGTTATGCAATTGAGAACTCTGATATGAATCAGCTTGAGAAAAAGGATGATTTTTCTCACATGAAGCTGAGATTTGAGAACAAGCATGATTTTTATCACATGAATCTGAGATTTCATGTAGTGTTGGGGAAGGAACAAGAAGAGGTTTGGTCACTGGTGAAGATTGTTCGATTACTTGGTATATCGAAAGGGGAAATGTTCGAAAATATGCTTCAGAATTTTCGATACCATGTGGTGAGGGCAAACAAAGTACCTTTCGAATTTTCCATTGTTGATTTTCCTTTGATGAACTTGAATGATTTGATTCAAGTTGCATATATACTCAAGGATTTGGATGCTTCTAAACTCCATAACACAAGCAAGGATGTGTTTAAATTGGGTCTAGGTCATCTAAAACTTTTCATAGACAATTACTATGATTATCTTGCTATGAAAGACATTGAGTTGGCTGCTACAATGTAAAAGGAAGTTGTTGTTCCCAAAATCAAGGAAATGAATGAAGCTCAGATGAAGAAGAATGTGGATGGTGAAATATGTTTGAAGCCTTTTGGTATAGTTTTTGCTGGGAAGAATAAGAAGGGAAAACCATCGAAGTTCTTTTTCCAAACAAGCAAAATTGAAAGATATACAACTGCTCAGTATACGAACTTAATTTTTCGTATGAATAGTTGTAAGAAGAATAATGATGGATATAAGGTGGAACTAAAGAAGGTGATGAATTGGTATGCTGAGATTCGAAGAACATTACACTTGGCTGCTTAAGTTTTGATCAACTGATTTTGACACTGCTTACAAAGGGGGAGATTGTAAGGGTCGAAATTATATTGTAAGGTGTCGAAATGTAATTTTATTTTACAAAGGCATTTTGTGTCGAAACTAGTATGCTTAGTCCTTTGTAATTTTTAGTATGCTTTAGTGTTTTCCTATAAATAGGAACTATTACTTAGAGTTAGATAAGAGTTTTTTGGGAGTCTGTCTTGTCTATTCTCTCTTTGTAATCGTGAAGCATAATTTAGCTAAAACAAGATCTTATTTACACTCTGTGTTCTGAATTCTCGTTACTCTGATTCGATGTTCATTACTTGATTCAATACTTCATCACGAAATTTGTTCCCAGAAAACATGATAAATATATTATCAAAGCATTTCCAAAGAAATGTATTTTGTTTATATTAAAACTTTGGGATGTCATCGTCAATACGGAAACAAAAGCATAAACAGACCTTACATTCATTTACACTACTGATTTACATCTCCATTAATCTCAGTGTAATGTAGCTTCGTATCGATACCTATGATACAAGTAACCTGAGTGGGTCAGGTTGGGAAACTTGGTGAGTACATAGGGTTTTCAACCCACAATAATAAAGTTATTATGTTTTATCATCAAACAATTAACCCAATTACCCATCCCCATTATCGTCTTTATTCTTAAGGATCTACCATAAGAATCATCTATTCTTTCATTCATTCACTCCTAAGGATTGTCCTAAGGAATAGGCACAAAGTCCATCGCTGCCAGGGTTCATCTAACAGGCAATAAGTCCATAGCTGCCGATGTTATCAGTTAGGAATTAAGTCCATAGCTGCCAATATCCATTTATATGACACAAAATCCATAGTTGCCAACGTTCATTGGTAAGGCACTAAGTCTATAGTTGCTGGGTTTATCTATTCGGCAATAAGTCCATAGTTTCCAGGGTTTATCTATCAGGCACTAAGTCCATAGCTGCCAGAGTTTATCTATCAGGCACTAAGTCCATAGTTGACGATGTTCATGTATATCATCTTTCATCTCTCATCATTCATCTCATCTTTCATCTCTCGTCTCATCTCATCTTTAATTTACCTATTTTTACCCATCATAATTTTATGTATAAAATACATATATAGTTTAAATCAAGTGAAACATGTATATTTTATTCATCCAGCATAGATATCATGAACACATATAATATACACACATAACACGTAATTTATTTTAAATACTTTATATCTATGTGTAAGATGAAAGTAACTATGCACTCACTTGTTAAAGTGATGATTCCAAACACGGGCAGCGCTTCGCTTCTAACGATTCTATTTTCCTTCGACGAAACTTAGAATTATTATCGCTAAGTTTTAGTCTAATCTTTATTGCGACTAATTATTAGTCTAGATTCATCATTAATTCAAAGTCTACTTTCATGATCTATCAAGTAAGGAACAATCAGCGAGGATCATATCAGAGGTAGGGTCCGTTTGGTATACGAAGTATACTGTTTGGAAATCCCACTTTAAACACCTCACTAAATCACATCCTAGACATCATTCCCATAAGTAGATCAATCAACATAATGACTTGCAATCGCTGATAAATCTTGTTTGTAGGTTCATAATAATGAAAATGAACTTAAACATATGTTATACTTAAAGTACGACAAACATAACTCAACTTATAGTGGGTTTAGCGAGGAACCAGGCTCTGCGTGGCAGAACTTCTGAGCTGAAAAGCTCTTTTTCTCAGAGCCTTCGGGCGCTCCAAGGCTTTCCTCTAGCACCTTGAGGTTACTAGGGCTTTGGGAGGGTTTTGGGAGGCTTAGAGAGAAGTTAGAGAGAGAAGTGAAGGGGTTTTGGTGTGAGAAATGAAGGAACCCTCGTATACTATTTATAGGCTGTATTTTGGACCTACTCGTCGAGTTTTGGCCTCCAACTCGTCGATTTGGTGCCACATGTCACCCTCTGGTGGCAAGGCTTGGGGAGAAAGCAATGGTCCAGATTAAGCCACGTCACCCCCTTCACAACAGCACCCTTCCGTCTTCTAAATTCCGTAACCTTCACCTACGAGCTCCATTTTTGACGTTCTTTATATCCATGCATAGGTATTGACAAGATATACAACTCTCCTTTTGACTTGATCAGCTAATTCTGTTGGGTTTTGGTATAATACAACATCGTATGGTGCACATACAACCCTAAATACCTTGGATCTGTGTTTTCACTAATTATACATGCAAATGGTTTCCAAGGTATTGAACCTATAGCTAGCATGCAATTGTCATACAAACTACATAAAATACTAGATAGTGTAACATACCTTTTTGTGTGGCTGGAAGTCTTGATGTATTTGGCCTTAAGAACTTAGCCCGAATAGTGTGGAAGCCTCAAATGAAGTCACAACACATCAAGGACAAAGGTAGGACTACAGAGAGAATCTACATGCACTCTAAAACCTTCATGAACTCCAAGAACATGCACGCACTCTAGGGTGTGACTAGCGGTGGCGGTTTTAGGTCATAACATATGTATTTATATGTGTTGAATTCTAAGAGTCATGGGTATAACCCAAACCCATATCCATGGGTTTTATGATCCATGATTCATGTGGCCCAACTATTTATGTATCCATACATAAACTTGGTCCAACATGGATCATAAGCCCAACACATATAAATATAACTAATTACCATAATTAGTCCCCATAGTTTTAATTAGTCTCTTTTGATCACTAAATTAATTCCAAATTAATTCCAAATTAATTCTTGATCAATACTAATTAAAACATATGACTTCATATTAATATATTAGAACTTATAATATATTAATAAATCATATATAACCTCTTCTCTCAAAAGTCCATCCTAACAAATTGTCCTGATGATATGCAACCCAAATGGACCATGCTACTCTTGGGTCGAATACATACCAATAATAGTTATGGGCTTAGACACCTAATCCAACAGTCTCCCACTTGGATAAGTCTAAAACTATTATTGTATATGACTCCAAAACCCGACTAGCAATCGTAGCTCTTAAAGCCGCTGTCGAACTCTGAACAAATCAATGACGCGTCCATTAGATAAGGGATCATATATTCCTCCATTCTAGATATCATATGGACTGAGACATGGATTATTATCATTCTCTATGTCTATTTGTTGTTTCCCGATTTCCGATTTATGACGACTGACTAATTGAACAAATCAAATCAGTCCAGGCCCGGCCGAGCACTTACGTTTGTCATCACCAAATCATCGAGGGGCCCACAGATATCGCTTTTATCCCTCCAAGGGTAAAAGGAATGGATAAACTTTGACTCATATGCTTGTTCTACTACTTGTTGAATCATACACAAAGGCACGTTTTATAACATCGAGTTACCAAATGAGTTTACGTGCAATCAATGTATGACGAACTTATAGGCAACAAGTCATATCTCTAGGTTTGAAGAATATAAGATATTATCGTCTCATGATCGCTCGTGATAAAATCCATGAAGTGAGTCAAATGAGTGTGGGTTTAATCCAATACTCGAATCCTTATTCCAGGAGTACTCATGAATGTTGTAGTAACTCTTACTATGTCCACTACCTTGGACATCTACAAACCCGATTCATGACAGTCTTGCCTTAATACCTACTTCCAATGTATTATCGACTGTGGATGGTTTGAATAGCTTAGTCATTCGAAAAGAATAACCTAGCAATTCTGGAAGTCAAAACATGCAAAGTGAAACACAAGAATAATACTAATCATTCTATGGTCCCAAGCACCTTTGAGAGTAAATAAAACACCTTTTATTTAAACACCATATTGATTACTCATTATTCATTGTATAATGTTTAAAATAATCAACTTTATACTTGAATTAAAACAATAGTTGTCCCATGCTCCAAGCATGTAAACTATGTTTTCTAAACACTAGTCAAGCCATACACCAAGTATGCACACTATGTTTAACTATGATCTTTATTTTGTGAATAGATCAACTGAACATGATTCCAATGATGCCCATTTCACAATCCCAAATCCTCATTGTAAATGTAAGAATTCCAAATTCCTGCCATTTACCGAAATTTGATAGATTCTAAACTTACATGCATTGATCCTCTTGTAATGACTATGCACAAAGTCACAAAGACTTGTCAACAATCATTACAGGGTATTCCAATGGAGATCAATTCCATGGAAACAAAGTCTCACATTCAAAGTACATTCCTTTGAACATCCTTCTTGCATTAAGTTTTCTAATCTTACAAAGATTTGAAGAACAACTTCCACCTATGGAAACCTTTCCAGATTCCCATTTTGACTATCACTTCTGAACAAGAGTTACCTCTTTTCCGAATATGTCAATATGGTCCTTCCAAAATTAACACTTATACTTCCAACTGTCCATGAGCAACCAATCTTTGGTAAACCTCAGATTGTCCTCGACAATTGCTTAATCATTTTAGTCATATCCAATTCTAGACTTTTCCCTTCTTAATGCCCTGAGCATTTGGAAAATTTAGAAAGGATAAATATTACAGCACACGTAATCAATCCTATATCCGAAGCATATGGGACACGATTCATGATGACTCTTTTGCTACAATATTTTTTATTTGCCATGTTTTCAGAATTTGACTATGAAGAGGGATGTCGTAATCATAATCGAATTTTGAGAACGCAATATATATAGAATTTCCTTGTGTTGAACAATTCCAACATAAAATTCATATATATATATATATATATATATATATATATATATATATATATATATATATATATATATATAAAGATGATCAAAATCTCAATCTACGCTTTTAGAATTGAAATGAAGTATAATTTCCTCTCCCTTAATTATAGCAAAACAACTTTTCCCAATTGAAACCTTTTGTTTTCTATAATTAACACTTAACATAATGGTCATGCTCCCACTTACATGATAATTATTAGCACAACACTTATGCTCCCACTAGCTTTCACATGTACTCAGAAATCAGCTGGACTTCTAGAAATCAATACTTTATTGACTTCCTTAACAAAGTTCAGTTTTCTGATACGAGATGCTTTCATAAGAATTTATCAAATTCATACACCTTTCCTTAGATAGCTCATATGTGTGTCTAAAAAATTTTAGAACTATGAAAAGGGATGACGTAATCATAGTCTCAATTGTTTAGACCTTTGCCACTTCTCACAAGTCCATGTTAGTGTGCCGGTTAACCACACACGCTCCACTAACGACTTTGAGAATTCAAATAACACAATTGCTATCTACTTAAAATCTACTTAGTGAAAGCGTTTCCTCACCATCATTTTCATGAATCGGAGAGAAACCTTATGACACTTAGATTTTGTGGTGAATGAGTTCCTATCCATGTGAATTTGTCAAAACCATAATCACAAGACAAGGTTAGTGACAAATCCAACCTCATATGGATTGAACTTGTGCAATCTTAACTTCTTGCCAACTGGCAGCACAAGGGCCTGCCATTGCTTCCAAGTTGTTATGCAACCAATTGAGAACTCTCAGAACTCCTATGCAAAGCCAACTTTAACTGGAATAGGCACAAAAATGTCAACACGATAGGTTATAAACCTCAAGTCGTGTGCTAGTGAAGAACTTCAGGTTTTTTTCTTGATTAGTTCTTGGAACTTTCAAGAGCTTTAAGACTCCCACTGTCCTCTCGACATATAAGACTCTCTTGTCAAGAACCATTTCTTATCCAGGGTCAGTGCAGATTCTTATCAAGACTAACACTTCACATAATTGGCCTTAGTTGGTCTCTGTTTAACTCAAAACATCACAACTTACCAATTTCAAATGTACAAGAGTAGAGACACATTTTACTCTTACACTTGACAAGTGTTACAAAACTTCCTTAAGATATGTCACTCGAGTTACAATCTTGGAGTATCACTCTAAGTCTTGTTATGGAACGAAGTATGATTCATCTTTTTTATTTTAACCATTTCAACAATCCACGATTTCTCTTCTTAGCCAAACAAATGCACTAAGATGTCCTTAGAGAAACAATTGTGATATGGTTTCATAATCACTAAGATAATCATAAAACAAGATACTCAAGTACTCTCCCATCTTTTCAGATTGAGAAACTTTTATCTTCCTGCCTTATTTGATTCTTCTCATTCGTTCTGCCATACATTGAAACTTTTGCAATGTTTCAGAATTATACTTAACCTTGCAAGTATAATCATATTTACTAAACCTTAGTAATCATGACGAATAGTCTTATCGATCTTTGTGGTGGACTTGACCAATGCACAAGAATGTGTACTCGATCCCTTAGTCCTTCACTTGACTCACATATACATGTAAACAAGGAATTAGTCTTAATTTTCCAAAGATGAAAATTCTCATTCATCATACAACTTGCATGATTCTAAGTTTCTACCCAACTGAAACTTGGGTGATGAGAATCTTTCCTTATTTGGTAAATTATGACACTACCACAGTCGAAAGAATCAAATCCATTTTCCAATATTGCTATCAATGGAAACATATAAACAACAAATTCTCACAAATGCCACTGTAAGGATATTTTAAAATAAAATAAAACCTTTTCTTTTATTTTAGAACTTTGCGGAAAACCTTATCCTTACAATGCAAATGCATGTGAAAAACTATGTTGTTATGTATTCCTAAGCAATCTATCACAACTCTTTAAGTAACAACTCAAAATTCTTCCTTTAAGCTTCCTCTTCACTTTGATTCTTAAAACATCAAAATGTGATCTAGTCACATCATATAATAAGAATCTCCAAATAGGAACTTAATAGGGTTAGATAATGGACTTTACCTGAAGTAGAGTCAAAACTTTTGACTTTACCGTCCTTACAGACTATCAGGTAAATTTGGCTAGCTTCGCAACCAATGCCCCTTCCTTTGGCGATAGAAGGTTTGGGAAGTCGATCTTCTAATCAAATTTGCTTTTACAGTGCTCAAAATATTTTACAACTCAATATTTTACAACTTGGAAGAGGGATGCCGTAATCCAAGTTATAAAATATTTGAAGTTAGGCGAATGACGATTCACCAATTTCCACCATGAACAACGAAATAATTTATTAGATTTTAATTGGTTTTGAAACTCCTAGATCTTTTGAGATTCATTGAACTTTTCAATGGCATGTTTCAATCTCGATTGTGCCCTCTCAAATTTTGTGACTGGGATGCCGAGGATCACAAAACAAGGTGTGAATAACCATGCAAATTCACTTGGTACCCTTAATATTATCACCTAATCGATGTGCCGGTTAACCACACACGCTCTACCGATCTATAATAAACATTAAGTTACCCTTCGCCACTCTTACTAGTCCGTGTTAGTGTGCCGGTTAACCACACACGCTCCACTAATGACTTGGTAAGGTACAAAGTGTAAATTTCATGGGTTAGCACCAAATTCACATTTTTCCTAAGTAACTAAGATTGGGAATTTATAAGTGTTTAGTTACTTAGTATTTATCATTAATACTTTTAGTGAAGGGAGAATTATAGTCCTGTCAAACCCATTCGGCTAACGACCCTCCACCAGTCAAGGAAGCGGTGGGTAAGAGTGGACACCCATTAAACTGCCATTTTATAGGCAGTAACCTTATACCCCCCTTATAGACCGGCTTCGTGAATGAGGCCTACTAACGGCAAGACTGACTTTTACTCTTATACATATATATAAATATTAAACCTATAATATTATAATAGTATAAG
Source organism: Lactuca virosa (assembly GCF_052849685.1). Classification (NCBI taxonomy): domain Eukaryota; kingdom Viridiplantae; phylum Streptophyta; class Magnoliopsida; order Asterales; family Asteraceae; genus Lactuca; species Lactuca virosa. The sequence goes on from NC_136428.1 coordinate 384,975,506, forward strand.
GGTTGAATTTTAAACTATTAAAATTCTAAGGGTTTAACTTGAAACTAAAGTATTCATGGGGGGAAACTTTACAAATTCCAAAACTTGAAGGCAAGTTTTGAACAATTCAAAAACCTTTTCAATTCCATAACTTATGAATTTAAAGTAGTTTTAATGAAAACTCTTCAAGTTCCATAACTTGAGGACAAGTTAAAAAACATTTAAGGAAAAAATAAACTATTCATTTTCATAACCTATGAGTTTAAAGTAGTTTAATGAATAAACTCTTCAAGTTCCATAACTTGAGAACAAGTTATGGAAGTCTTTAAAATCATTCAAGAAAATAAGACTCTTCATTTTTCCTAACTTACGGAAATCTTATGAGTTTTAAAGAATCATAAATGTGACTTTTCATATAACTTGAGGACAAGTTACAAAAACACATTTCATTAGAAACTTTAAGATTAATATGGATTGAAAACAAATTATCACATAACTTTTCTATTAATCTAAACTAACTCATAAGAACAAGATAATTCAAGTCAAACAATTTACATGAAATTAGACTAACCATTAAACTAATACAAAACATGAATCTATTGACAATTATCTTTGAAATTGGTTTAGCATGAACATTACCACATCAAAAACAGGTTTACAAGACCAAAAACAGCTTAGGGTAATGTTTCTAGTCCAATTCCAGCCTTAAAAGTCGAAAATATGCTGTCAGGGGGTCCAACTCGTCGAGTGCATGAACCAACTCGACGAGTTGGATGAATTTCTTCATGGACTCGGCGAGTCCAGCACTCAGACAACCAAAATTTTCGATTTTTTTCAGCCATTTCAGCAAGTATAACATGAAAACAAGCCTTGGCTCTGATACCACTGTTGGGTTTTGGTATAATACAACATCGTATGGTGCACATACAACCCTAAATACCTTGGATCTATGTTTTCACTAATTATACATGCAAATGGTTTCCAAGGTATTGAACCTATAGCTAGCATGCAATTGTCATACAAACTACATAAAATACTAGATAGTGTAACATACCTTTTTGTGTGGCTGGAAGTCTTGATGTATTTGGCCTTAAGAACTTATCCCCAATAGTGTGGAAGCCTCAAATGAAGTCACAACACATCAAGGACAAAGGTAGGACTTGAGAGAGAATCTCCATGCACTCTAAAAGCTTCATGAACTCCAAGAACATGCACACACTCTAAGGTGTGACTAGGGGTGGCGGTTTTAGGTCATAACATATGTATTTATATGTGTTGAATTCTAAGAATCATGGGTATAACCCAAACCCATATCCATGGGTTTTATGATCCATGATTCATGTGGCCCAACTCTTTATGTATCCATACATAAACTTGGTCCAACATGGATCATAAGCCCAACACATATAAATATAACTAATTACCATAATTAGTCCCCATAGTTTTAATTAGTCTCTTTTGATCACTAAATTAATTCCAAATTAATTCTTGATCAATACTAATTAAAACATATGACTTCATATTAATATATTAGAACTTATAATATATTAATAAATCATATATAACCTCTTCTCTCAAAAGTCCATCCTAACAAATTGTCCTGATGATATGCAACCCAAATGGACCATGCTACTCTTGGGTCGAATACATACCAATAATAGTTATGGGCTTAGACACCTAATCCAACAAATTCTTGACCGATTTTAAATTTAACAGAATGAGAAGATTACACTGTTAACGCCGTATAAAATTCATAACTTCTACATACGAACTCCGTTTTCGACTGTCTTTTTATCGTTGAGCTCCTATTAATGAGATCTTCAATTCTCATTTAGGTTGTTTCGGATAAAAATGACTCGGTCTAAAATTCGATTTTCGGGTTGTGTACTGCTATGCTAAATCTTAGAAAAATCATAACTTCCTCATACGAAGTCAGATTTGGACGTTATTTTTATGCACGTTCTCGGTTTAACGTATACTACGACTTTCATTTAGATCGTTAAGGCTAGAATGTAATTTATCAAAAATTCACTTTTTAATTTAGGCGGTGCCGTACGGGTTTTGTTGTAAAATTTCGGCGGGTCATAACTTCTTCGTTATAACTCAGATTTCAGCGTTCTTTATATGTGCAGAACCCTTGCGACATATACTATAACTTGGTTAAGATTATTACTTCTCAATAATAGTCCATAAAAAAGTCATTTTTGATGCTCATTGTCTGTAAGTTGACTAGCCCGAATCTGCGTGCATTACAATTATCTCCTCCATAGGATGATTACGTCCCAAAATCATCAACGAGATAGTGCGTGTATAATGACTCCATACATTATCTCTTTATCTTAGGTAATAATTATAACCTCTATGTTGGATTTCCAACCGTAACCTTCGAGTTACAAAATTGATCCGTATTGGAGACTCCTACTTCTTCTTAAACAAACTTAACTTAAGAGAAGTTCTTTCCTTCGATTATCATGACAAACTGATGGGTCATGTTCTAATGACCTCTCATCGTATGATGCAATGCTTAGAATCAGGTCTCTTAGAGTCAAATTCCCGAATGGAATATACCTTCCTTCATGTTCTAATGTGATATAATCACATTCTAGCATGTAGAACTTCTAGCAACAAGCTTCTTACTTTAATAATGATCGCGATACTTCTATTGACGGCTTCAATTATCTTTTACTTCAATCTTATAGCTTAAGTCAGATGTTACATCGATCTTGGTTCTCTGAACGATGTAACACACTCACCTTAGTCGGACTCGATTTGATATGACCACTAGGGTGGGAATAAAAATCATCTTCTTAGTCATTACCGAAACGATGGTAACGACAGACATGAACTAAACAAAATCTATTACTAGCTTCTTGGTAACCTTGTGACTTTCCCTGATCCAAGTGCGAGTCTTGTGCTTCCAGTAGTATAGGCCTCTACTACCTTTCACACCTACTCATACTCTTCCCAAGCATTGTCTCGCAGTCCCCAAGTTCTTATTTCCTAAAATCACAAAACAATTTAACACATACGAATGTGTCCAAAATAATCATAAAAATTTCCCTAGACTCTATTAGGACTTCTTCCATGCGTATCTTCAATCATCAATTCTGCTTCAACTCGGTTGGTGGTGGAAATTCCAGACGATGGGATAACTTCATGGATTATACCAAAAGTTCTTTCTTTCTGCTAATCAAAAGTGTACTTCTCCTGTACTAGACATATTATTTATTAGACATTTTCTAAACGCAAGATACCGCTTTTATGATATCTTTCGATAGGTATCATTCACTATCGTAAGCCTTCTCATTTTCTCCATTTTCTCAGTTCGCTACGAGTCCTTATCATGACATTCTATACACCAAAGCAGACGTTTGTTGTATCGAGACGAGAATATAGATAGAGAAGGCTTAGACGTGTAATCCTACTAATAACTACGAAAAGTTATATGCCAGTTCTAATATCGTAATTAAACGTTTAGAAATATGAACACATAACGTTTCCAGATCCGGTCGGCAACATACCATAGATCCAATCAAATAATGACATCATAAAGCATCACAAATCATTTAGCACATAAAAGAATTTTAGGCATCTTCCCTAAATAAGCTAGCGCTTGTGTCTATTCATATGTACTACCAAAATTTATGAGACACACTCCTCACGATCATCGCTTAGCATTCTAAGTTTAAGTCTAGAAATTTCCAACAGATTCCTAGTTTGCTTAGACTTGGCTCTGATACCAACTATGACATCCCCAAATTCACGGTAATTTTAAAATTTTTATTTATGCTTATTTGGAACTTAAAGTATTCATTTTAAAGAATAATATTGCAGAATTTGTTCCCAGAAAACATGATAAATATATTATCAAAGCATTTCAGAATAAATGTATTTTGTTTACATTATGACCTTGAGATGTCATCGTCAATACAGAAACATAAGAATAAACAGACCTTACATTCATTTACACTAGTGATTTACATATCCTTTAATCTGTCAGTGTAATGTAGCTTCGTATCGATACCTGTGATACAAGTAAACTGAGTGCGTCAGGTTGGGAAACCTGATGAGTACATAAGGTTTTCAACCCACAATAATAAAGTTATTATGTTCTTTATTCTTAAGGATCTACCATAAGAATCATCTATTCTTTCATTCATTCATTCCTAAGGATTGTCCTAAGGAATAGGCACGAAGTCCATCGTTGTCGGGGTTCATCTAACAGGCACTAAGTCCATAGCTGCCGATGTTATCTGTTAGGCACGAAGTCCATAGCTGCCAATATCCATTTATCGGACACTAAATCCATAGTTGCCAACGTTAATTAGTAAGGCACTTAGTCCATAGTTATTGGGTTTATCTATTTGGCAATAAGTCCATAGCTGCCAGGGTTTATCTATCAGGCACTAATTCCATAGCTGCCAGGGTTTATCTATCAGGCACTAAGTCCATAGCTGCCAATGTTCATCTATATCCTCTTTCATCTCTCATCATTCATCTCATCTTTCATCTCTCATATCATCTCATTTTTAATTTACCTATTTTTACCCATCATAATTTTATGTATAAAATACGTATACAATTTAAATCAAGTAAAACATGTATATTATGTTCATCCAACATAGATGTCAAGAACACAGATAATATACACACATAGCACATAATTTATAATAAATACTTCATATCTATGTGTAAGATGAAAGTAACTATGCACTCACTTGTTAAAGTGATGGTTCCAAACTCGGGCAGCGCTTCGCTTCTAACGATTCTATTTTCCTTCGGTGAAGCCTAGCATTATTATCGTTATGTTTTAGTCTAATCTTTATTGCGACTAATTATTAGTCTAGATTCATCATTAACTCAAAGTCTACTTTTATTATCTATCAAGTAAGGAACGAACATGTAGGATCATATCGGAGGCAGGGTCCGTTTGGTATACGAAGTATACTGTTTGGAAATCCCACTTTAAGCACCTCACTAAATCACATCCTAGACATCATCCCCGTAAGTAGATCAATCAGTATAATGACTTGGAATCACTGATAAATCTTGTTTATAGGTTCATAATAACGATAATGAACTTAAACATAAGTTATATTTAAAGTATGGTAAACATAACTCAACTTACAGTGGGTTTAGCGAGGAATCGGGCTCTGCGCGGAAGAACTTCTGAGCCGAAAAGCTCTTTTTCTTGGATCCTTCGGGTCCTCCGGGGCTTTTCTCTAGCACCTTGAGGTTACTAGGGCTTTAGGAGGGTTTTGGGAGGCTTAGAGAGAAGTTAGAGAGAGAAGTGAAGGGGTTTTGGTGTGAGAAATGAAGTCACCCTCACATGCTATTTATATGCTGAATTTTGGACCTACTTGTCGAGTTTTGGTCTTAACTCATCGAGTTGGTGCCACATGTCACCCTCTGGTGGCAAGGCTTGGGGAGAAAGCAATGGTCCAGATTAAGCCACATTACCCCTTCGCAGGAGCACCCTTCCGTCTTCTAAATTCCGTAACTTTAGCATACGAGTTCCATTTTCGACGTTGTTTATATCTACACGCAGGTATTGACAAGATCTACAACTCTCATTTTTACTCGATCGGCTAATTCTCGACTGATTTTCAATTTAACAGTATGAGAAGATTACACTGTTAGCGACCGTGTAAAATTCATAACTTCTACATACGGACTCCGTTTTCGATTGTCTTTTTATCGTCGAGCTCCTATTAATGAGATCTTCTATTCTCATTTAGGTTGTTTCGGCTAAAAATCGCTCGATCTAAAAGTTGATTTCCGGGCTTTTCACTGTTATGCTAAATCTTAGAAAAATCATAACTTCCTCATACTAAGTCTGATTTGGACGTTCTTTTTATGCACGTTCTTGGTATAGCGTGTACCATAACTTTCGTTTAGATCACTAAGGCTAAAAAGTATTTTATCAAAAATTCACCTTTTATGTTACGCGGTGCCATGACGGTTTTTCCGTAAAACTTCAACGGGTCAAAACATCTTCGTTATAACTCGGAGTTCAACATTCTTTATGTGTACGGAAACCTTGTGAAATATACTATAACTTGGATAAGATTATTCCTTCTAAATAATCTTCCATCAAAAAGTATTTTTTGACGCTCATTGTCTCTAAATTGACTAGGTAAAATTTGCGGACATTACATATAACTTTTCCCTTTTTACCCTTTGGCTCCAGCATACTAATCAAGGGCTTAGATCTGATAACCAATATTATCAACCTTCAGCAAGGCCTAAACTTTACTTCCTTAAATCCTAAATCCTTTTCAATGATCTAATTATGGTCCACAAACCATGAATTAAGAAACTTCTTGAAACAGGGTGTTACAACTCTCCCCCACTTAAATTAGATTTCGTCCTCGAAATCATTCTTTAATACTTCCTCTGCCAGACCAGTCGACCTTGCCCAAACTTCCTGAGTTTTTATTAGGTCTGAGAAGTAATCCCATAGAGACGACCTTCTTCTAACACTTCTATCAAAGCCCAATCTTAGTAGAAGTCACTTATCCTGACAAAGAAATGAACCTTAACACTCTGTCCTCATCCAACGAAAGATAACCCAACTGCTTTGGCTAAAAGTTGAATCCTTAAGCCATATCTGACTTCCTGACAGATAGAACCATCCCATCTCACATCCATAAAGACTCTAATCTGCATCCTGAAGCGTACAAGACCCTTCCGACTCTGAATATCTCACTGACAACTGGGAAACAAAACCCCTGACCATTCACTATGCCATACCGACATACAAATCACATCCTTCTAACCAACATTCACATTTTCAATCTATCTGAGATCTCCTGATTCCACGCTAACCTTCTGGTGAACTCTGATGTAAAATCCTTAACTGTATGCTGAGTCTGACAACCTCGCACATTTTCGTACAACGATACTCTGCCGAATAGTCCAACTGATAAAGGCTACCCTAGCTTATCTGCCACACGGTTCCAACCCGCTGATCACTGGGCTTTCCTACTCTACACTTTTTCTAACTCCGATTATGCCAGGTACTACCGGTTCCGACCCTCATGAGTCATACACTTACTAATTCACGATACACCGTGACACCATCTAATCTGCTGGTACACTAAAGATCAAAGATCCTACTGATATTTCCATCATTCCATCACTTGTTCGGAGACTTATGAACAAGAGAACATTCACTGAGCATATCCTCGAATTTCTGAATCGTCTGCTCACCCAAGATAACCTAACCAGATAGGCCTTGCCTACGGGTATCACCCAAACTATCGTAGCCAAATGGGCCTCTCCCATGGGTCTCACCCAAGCTAACGTAGCCAAATAGGCCTCACCTATAATTGAGAGCTATACTAGCCTAAAACATCGTCACCGCTCTAAAAACCCTCATGTCCAGCAAGGAGCGGCCCAACACCAATAACGGTTCCGAATTAAGCCATGTGAACGTTGTGATTCTCCCACAGTCTAACAACCACTCCGACGATGGAATAACTTGTCCTATTGAGAGATATGTTCTAATTCATAGACCTACAACACTTTGATAATAGACATGGGCCCGGTCCACGGTCTTTTCAGATATATACAAAATACCCGACTAAAGTCAATATGGGCCGAAACCCCATCCTGCTAAACCCCAATCAGGTGTTCGGGTCATGCTTTGAACCCCAAAGCCTTCATTAGACAAGAACATGAAAATGTATTCTAACCCAACTGTCTACCTAAACAAAATCACGAACCCATAATACACCACCACTAATGCTTAATGTCATCAGGAAAGACAACTTAAATTCTTAACATATGTCTCTGTGCTTACAACCAACCAATGAACATTGTTCCTTACATAAACCACGACTCATACCATAATCAGAAAGTGGCTATCTACTTGCCCTTGGTTATGATATTCCAAGTTGACCCGCATTTAGTATTATTACATTAATCCCAATTGATTCTCCCCCCACTTGGATTCAACTATGTCCTAACATCTTCATAAGCATTCGAGTTTCCTAGCCAGCCCAACACGTCCTCTAGTTGGTTCTTGCCACCCACGCCTTTCATGACTTGGTCATGAGAGGATCTGAATTCCTCAAACAATTCCACAAGTTTTACTATATGACTACAACTCATAGCGACAAAACCCCAAGATTTCCAACTTGTGATCACAAACCGTATCAATGCACAACCCAACCATAAACTTCCTCAACACAAAACAATATCCAAATTTTAAATAACCGAACCCACATGAGCACAACTTATCAACAAAACTCCGGGAAATGAAATACACTTCTCCACCATCCTAACCAAAAGTACAAATGTCCATCGCTCCATATTTTACAAAAGATCGACATAGCCAAAGGTTCGAGAACTTATACAACTCGAACACCCTTGAACAACCTCGACGGCTAAACAATCTTTACGACGTAACTCACTGAAAGCATGAAGATGACAATAACTCACCTTGTATTTTCTTTCTGACCAATCTCTTATACCCCTCAAACACAAAAGATATCAACCGTCTTGAATTCCAAAAACATCCAATGTACTTACACTGCAACTTCCCTCTACCCATCCCGATGAAACCATCAAAATCAATTCGGTTGCTGATCCTCCAAGCATGATACTTAGTCTTCCTTTACTTAGGGCTTAATCTGTTGTTGGCTGATGTCTCTCATGTCGAATCCTGAAACCGATTTATCCAAATACCCTGTAAACATGACAATTAAGTGATGGAAAACGTAGGTTACAAAATCTATGCACTAAGCAGAAAAATATTTAACAATTAAATGATTAGGGCACATGAGACCTTTTGAGGATCTATGTCTTTCCCATATAGGCAACATACTATGAATTATCATCCTATAAACCTTTTCTATGAAAAACAAATTCATAAGAACAAGAAGCTTACCTTAAAGATTGTTATTGCAAACAACATTGAATCATTCTTAAAATCTTTTAGCAGCTAGCACCACAAGCATCGTTCCTCTGATGGTTCACACCCAAGAATAACAACTAAGGATTATGGAGAGGGAGAGGTAATTTTCGGCCAGATCTTTATCTTGGGAAGGATTACCAAATTTGTGAGGGGTATAGCGCTTTATATAACTGAGGTGACTTAGTGCTAAAGCTAGGAAACCCTAAATCCCTTTGCTTGGTGACTAAGCAGCCCATTCCCCTGATCTAAGGCGCTTGGACGAAAACTCCTTTGGCTTGCCCAAGTGATTTTCGTCCACCTCATCCAATGAGGTCCATGGGCGTCTTTCCTTAACTTTCAATAAATAACCAAACAGACCGTACACATTTAATTAATCCAATTAATCCCAAATTAAATTCTATTAACTTATGATTAATTATTAATCAAATATTACTATTTCCCATTAATATATTATTCTCTTTATATATTAATAAATCCTTTATTCCAATTTATTAATCAAATAATAAATCATCTTTCTCTCCAAAATAATCATTTCCAGTTGCTAGGTTTGAGGGAAACTCAAAACAACTGTGCTACTACCAATTCAAGTTTATACCAATTATAGTTATGGGCTTAGACACCTAATCCAATAGTCTACCACTTGGATATGTTTGTAACTATAGCTGCCAATATAGATTCCAAATTGATCAGCAAATTGTAGCTACCAAATGTTGTTGTCGAAGTCTGACCTAGTCAGTTACGCGTCCTAAGATAAGTGATCATATAATCCTCCGTTGTGCAAGATATCATTCGGACTTGAGACATGAAACAGAATGAATCTCATCGTCCAATACTTTGTTTCCCAATTTCTGATTTGTAATGACATAGAACTTCTAATCAAACACATCAATTAAGTCCTGGCCGAGCCCGACACTATAAGTCAACACCAAATCACTGAGGAGCCCAAAGATATCACTTTTCACGTTAAGGAAAAAGGAACATATAAACATTGACTTATATGCTTGCACCTTTTACTCATCGAATCATGCACAACAATATGTTTTTAACATCAAGTTACTGATGTGTTTAAGTATCATCAATGCATAACTGATTTGTAAACCACAACTCGTATATCTCAATTTCAAGATTATATAATATTATCATCTCAGAATTACTCGTGATAAATTTCATGAAGTAATTCTCTGAGCGTGGGTTAATCCAATACTTAAATCTCCATTTCAAAGTATTCATGTACATTGTAGCAATACCATTGCTATGTCTAAAACTCTTTAGACAATCTACAATTCAATTCATGACAGTCCTAATACATTACATACTTCCAAAAGTACGAACAATAGTGGAATTTGAATAATCAAAATTATTCGGGAAGTAAAATATGCAAAAACGAATCACAATAATAAACAATTGACAAAAGGTGGTAAACAAACTCATAAATAATTCTCTATTATTTAATCACCAAAAGTTAATTATATTTGCTTTGTTAATAGGTTCAACTAACTATCAAACTACTAAAACTAATATCATCTTTCATACCAATGCTCCTAGCATGTTGAACATGCTTGACCCTACTCAAACTCTTTGTGAGGGGATCTGTAGGATTCTCTTCAATTGACACCATCTTTACAACGAGGTGACCTTCTTCTACTCTATGTCTGATGAAATGGTATTTTTTGTCGATATGTCTTGATTTGCCATGATCTCTTGGTTCATTAGTTAAGGCAACCATTCCTTCATTATCACAGAAAATTTCCATTGGGTCTTTGATGGCTGGAACAACTCGAAGGTCTCCAATGAAGTTCTTCAACCAAATTTCCTCCTTTGATGTTTTGCTCACTATTATGTACTCTAATTCACAAGTAGAATCAGCCACTGTCTCTTGTTTGGAACTTTTCCAGGGTACGGATCCTTTGTTCAAGGTAAACACCAAGCCAGATTGAGAATGGAAGTTATCTCTGTCTGTTTGAAAGTTGGCATCACTATACCTTGTGACTCTCAATGTATCACTGCCACCAAGCACAAGGACCTAGTTCCTAGTTCTTCGCAGATACTTGAGAATATTCTTAATTGCTACTCAATGAGCTCTTCCTGAATTTCCCTGAAAACGAATGACCATGCTCAAAGAAAAATCCATATCAAGATAAGTACATTTCATAGCATACATGATAGATCTAACGACAGAAGCATATGGAACTCTACTTATTCGGATATCTCTACATCATTAGTCGGGCTCTGAGTCATACTCAGTTTGGTATTACTATTTATAGGCAATTTTCCTTTCATGTAATTCTCCATGCTAAAACGTCTTAGCACCTTTTCCAAGTATGTACTTTGACTAAGTCCAATTAGTCTTTTACTCCTGTCTCTCAAAATGCTTATCCCTAAAATATAGGAAGCCTCTCCTAGATCTGTCATAGTGAAACACTTTCGAAGCAAAGACTTAAAATCTTGCAAAGTTGTAATGTCGATTCCTATAAGAAGTATGTCATCAACATAAAATACTAGGAAGTTTACTATACTCTCACTAGCTTTGACATATATACAAGATTCATCCTCACTTCTAGACAAACAAAACTCTTTTACCTTCTCGTCAAAGCAAAGATTCCATCTACGAGAAGCTTGTTTCAATCCATAGATTTATTTCTCAAGCTTACACACTCAATTTGAATACTTTGCATCTACAAAACCCTCTGGGTGACTCATGTAAACAACCTCAACCAACTTCCCATTAAGGAAAGCGATTTTTACATCCATTTGCCAAATTTCGTAGTCATGAAATGCCGCTATGGCAAGAATTATCCTAATAAATTTAATCTTAGCTACTGATGAGTAGGTCTCATCATAGTCAACCCTTGGGGTTTGAGTAAAGCCCGTTGCAACCAGTCGAGCCTTGAAAGTGTGTACCTTTCCATCCATGTCGGTCTTCTTCTTGAATATCCATTTGCACCCAACTGTCTTACGACCTGGTACATTATCAACCAAATTACAAACTTGGTTGTCATGCATGGACATGATCTCGCTGTCCATTGCCTCTTGCCATTTGGCTGCCTAAGGGCCTGCCATTGCTTCCATGTTGTTAGCAGGTTCATCCAAATTTACCAATGTACTATCACTAATAAACGTATCACCATCTATTGTAATATGAAAACAATATAACTCATGTGGCATTCCAACTCTACCGGAACGCCTAAGAGGTAATGACTCGTCAACTGGTTCAGCTGGAATTTCATCCTCTGGTTGAAGCCTAGCATCTTTAAAGGTTCCTTCATCGTTTGATTCCTGAATCACTTCAAGATCAATTGTACACCCACTGTCCTTTTTGCATATGAGCTCTCTCTTGTAAAAGACTCATATTCGTGCTACAAAGACCACGTTCTCACTAGGTCTGTAGAACAAATATCCAAAGGACTTCTGTCGATAGCCGATGAAAATACATCTCTTACTTCGAGGTTCAAGCTTGTTGTGAGTCTTTCGTGTAACAAAAGCTTCACAACCCCAAACCTTGATATGTGCTAACGAGGGAACCTTCCCTTTACACATCTCGTGAGGTGTTTGGGCAACCTTCTTAGTTGGGACAAGATTAAGAATGTCGACGTCAGTCTCTAAGGCATACCCCCATAATGAAATTGGAAGAGAAGCTCGACTCATCATGGAACAAACCTTGTCAAACAAGGTTCGATTGCGCCTCTCAGCCACACCATTAAGTTTTGGTGTCACAGGAGGTGTCAATTGTGAAACTATTCCACATTCATTTAGGTAGTCGTGGAACTCGATACTAAGATACTCACTGCCTCTATCATATCTAAGCATCTTTATCTTCCTACCCTATTGATTCTCGACTTCTTGTTTACACTTTGAGCTTTTCAAAGGTTTCTAACTTATGCTTGATTAAGTAGAAATAGCCATATGTACTATAATCATTAGTAAAAGTCACATAGAATCGATTAGCATCACTTGTGGTGGATCTAAAGGGTCTACACACATCTGAGTGTATGAGATCCAACAAACCTGTGAAAGGTGATTTTGTCATCTTACCAAAAAGAAAAGATTTGTATGTATCATCTGACCTAAGTCAAATGATTCCAACACTCCATGCTTTTGGAGTTGGGCGATACGTTTCTTGTTAACGTGTCCAAGACGATAATGCCACATGCATGCATTGTCTATACCATTAGATGAATTAATTTGAAAAACACTATTACGTAAAATGTCTACAATCATCACATTTTCATACACACCATCACAAGGTAAAGCATCAAAATAAAAAAAAAACACCATTTTTATAAGTAGAAATAGAACCATTTTCATCATTAAAAGAATATCTAAACCTTGTTTGAACAACGCATGAAAGGAAATAATGTTTCGTGTCATTTCTGATGAGTAGCAACAATTTATTAAATCTAATCCTAACCCACTACTAAGCACTAAGCCATAAAATCCAATCTTGGTGACAGGTGAAGATCGCCTAATCCCCATGATTAAGTTCATCCTTCTGTGCTCCACATCCTCACTTGTTTTTAGCCCCTGAAAATCAGAACAAATGTGATATCCACATCCTGTATCCAGGACCTAAGAACAAGAATATCATGAGTTATCAGATAAGATAGTGCAAGTACCTGTTGAGGTTGGCCTTACATATGCCCCGTGTCATTGCAGTAGAAGCAAGTGGCCTCTGTAGGGTCAGAAACAGGGGAGCATCAGAAATGGGTTTTCCTTTGGGTCCATTCCTTGATGAACCAACTTGAGACTTTCCCTTCTACTTTTTCCTAGGAGGACCTTTCCTCATTTTCGCTTTCCCTTGACCAATGGCGAGAATGGGAACACTAGCAGGAGTGAAGGCAACACTGTTTCCCTTCATTCTTGATTCAGTTGTTCTCATGAGGTTGTGCAATTGAGACAAAGTAGTTTCATTGTTGTTTAAATGATTGGTAAATATGAACTGATCATAACAACTTGGAAAAAGGTTTAACACTATGTCGATTGCCAACTCTTCATAAAAATTCACATTCAACTTGATAAGTCTGTCCATGTATCGTTCCATTCTCTAAATGTGGCTGCTAAGAGAATCACCCTCTTTCATCTTGCTAGATATGAGGGACTTTATGTTGGATTTGGTGTCTAAGCCCATAACTATAACTGGGATGTAGTTGACCCGATTGTAACATGGTCCTTTTGGGTTGCCTTCACCAGTGCAATTTGATAGGATGGAATTTTGAGGATAAGGTTATTTATGATTTATTAATATATTATAAGTATAATATATTAATTGAGAAATCATATTATTTAATTAGTATTGATCAAGATTTAATTTGAAATTAATTTAGTGATCAAAAGAGACTAATTAAATATACGAATCTGATTAAGTAAATCAATTATTCTTATAGTGTGGGCCAATGATCCATGGTTAATTAGGATGGGCTAAACCAACATGGATAGTCCATGGAGGTTTAACCCATGGACCCTAAGTAATGTGAAGCGTTATGGTGCATTAGGGTTTGCATGGATGAAGCCCTAGACTTTGTAACACTATAAAAGCACACCCCTTGAGCCAAAATCGGTTGCCCCAATCATTCTAAGAGAGTGATAATTGATTTTGAGCTAACTAGCCTTTTCTCTCAAGTATCCTCATGCATTTGGTGTTTGTGACATATTATAGACATCACACATGAGGTTCTAAAGCTTACAAAGGCCAAGAGCAACAACTACATCAAGAGGTATTCATCTAACTATGAGTTTTGTATTGTACATCCTCCATTGTATGCTAGTTAGGATGTATCCTTTGGAAAATTGAAAATGCATGTATAATTAGAGAAAACATAGATCCAAAGCATCTAGGATTGCATGTGCACCATAGGAGTGTTATAGTGCTTAAAACCCAACAGTGGTATCGGAGCCGAGGATTGTTTTCTGTTATATTTGATGCTTGTTAATTTTGAAAGTTGAAAAAAATCGATTTTATGGCCTATGACTGATGAACTCGACGAGTCCACCGGCTGACTCGACGAGTCCACTCAGTAAAAGGGCAACTCGACGAGTCTAGTTCATGCACTCGTCGAGTAGAGGCTCCTGTTTGCAGAAATTCGAGTTATTGGCCAGAATTGGACTAGGATCATTACCACAAACTGTTTTGTAATCATAAAAAATTATTTTCTGATTTGGTAATGATGATCCTCATCCAATTAAAGGACAATTGTCAAATTTTAAGATAATAAGATATTATTTGTATTATTTGATATGAATTTCCTTGTAATGAGTTAGATTAGATCAATAGTGAAAATATATGATAATGTTGTTAGTTAAAATTGATCTAAGTTTTTCTTGAAGTGAGTTTTTGTAACTTGTCCTCAAGTTATATGAAGAGTCTCATTCATGAACATTAAAAACTCATAAGTTTTCATATGTTATGGAAGCCAAAAGTTTTGAAAGTTACAAAACTTGCCCTCAAGTTTTGGAATTTGTAAAGTCTCACTAATGAAACATTTAGTTCCAAACTTTAGAATTTTAAAAGTTTAAAAGTCAACCCTTACACTATTATCATATTAAAAGTTAATAATATATTATATGTATAAGTAAAAGGTCAGTCTTACCGTTAGTAGGCCTCATTCACGAAGTCGGTCTATAAGAGGGTATATGGTTACTGCCTATAAAATGGTGGTTTAATGGGTGTCCACTCTTACCCACCGCTTGCTTGACTGGTGGAGGGTCGTTAGCCGAACGGGTAGGATAGGACATTAATTTTCGCTAAAAGTATAATGATAATTAGAAAGTAAGTAAACTTTTATTAAATTCCCAATCTTAGTTACTTTAGGAAAAATGTGAAAATGGTGCTATTCCATGAAATTGCACTTTGCACCTTGCTAAGTCGTTAGTGGAGCGTGTGTGGTTAACCGGCACACTAATCTGGGACTGGAAAGAGTGGAAAAGGGTAGATTGAAGTTAATCATAGATCAATGGAGCGAGTGTGGTTAACCGTCACATTAATTAGGTGATTTGTAACATTAAGAGTACCAAGCACATTTGCATGGTTATTTACACCTTGTTTGTGATCCTTGGCATCCCAGTCACAAACTTTAAGGGCACAATCGAGATTTAAACATGCCATTGAAATGTTCAATGAATCTCAAAAGAATATAGGAATTTCAATCCACTTAAAACTTAATAATCAATTTCGTTTTTCATGGTGGAAATTGGTAACTTGTCATTTACCCACCTTCAAATATTTTGCAATTGGATTACGACATCCCTCTTCGGAATTGTAAAATATTGTGTTGGGTCCTAGCCTTAATATTTCATTTGGGTGCTATATTAAGCATTCTCATCTAATATAAACTTTGTTCTTTTTCTTTTTAGATGTCTATCCCAAACAATGCTTCAGGCTCCAACCCTTCTAGCTCATTCTCCCTCATGAATTTGGTTAGGAGAACTATCTTCGATGGGTTAAACTTTAACGATTGGATAAGAAACATTTGTATGGGTTTTCGCTATGAGAACAAAGAATATGTCCTGGATAAAGAGCTGAAGGAAATTGCTACTCCTTCAACCAATCCAAAGGATGCAGAGTGCTTCCATTGTCATGGAAAGGGGCATTGGAAACGAAGTTGCCCCAAATACTTGTAGGACATTAATGATGGGAAAATAAAGCGCACCTTCACAGTTATTCACACTATTCTTTCTAATAACTCATCACGTGTTAATTCTTGGGTCCTAGATACAGGTTGTGGATTTCACATTTGTTCTGATGTGCAGGGACTAAAAGGAAGTAGGGATGTGGAGCACGGGAAGATAAACTTAATCATGGGAAATAGGAAAATGTCTTCTGTCACCAAGATTGGAGTTTATTCTTTATTGCTTAGTAGTAGGTTAGAATTAGAATTGAATAATTGTTGTTACTCGTCGGAAATGGCGAGAAATATTATTTCCTTTCATAGTTTGTATAAACAAGGTTTTACCTTTTCTTTTAATAATGAAATTGGTAGTATTAATGCTTATTATAATGGTACATTTTATTTTGAAGCATTACCTTGTAATGGTATATATGAAACTGTGATGGTTGTAGATAACCTAGGAAATAATGTGTTGAAATCAGAGTACTTCTTTTAATAATGTGTTGAAATCAGAGTACTTCTTTTAATAATAATATGAAACTGTGATTGTTGTAGATAACCATTTTCACGGCCAGAAAAGACCGATTTTGTGTATGCTTTATAAAAATCAGAGTACTTCTTTTAATAAAAATCTTGCGGAATTTGTTCCCAGAAAAACATGATAAATACGTTATCAAAGAATTTCCGAAGAAATGTATTTTTATTCATTTTAAAACATTTGGGATGTCATCGTTAATACATAAACATAAGCATAAACAGAACTTACATTCATTTACACTAGTGATCTACATCTCTTTTAAATCTCTCAGTGTAATGTAACTTCATATCGACACCTGTGATACAAATAAACTGAGTGGGTCAGGTTGGGAAACCTGGTGAGTACATAGGGTTTTCAACCCACAATAATATAATTATTATGTTTAAACATCAAATAATCAACCCAATTACCCATCCCCGTTATCTTCTTTACTCTTAAGGATCTATCCTAAGAATCAATTATTCCTCGTTCATTCATTCCTAAGGATCATCCTAAGGAATCGGCACGAAGTCCATCGTTGTCAATGACACAGCTGTCAAGCACAACTACTAGTTCTATCACTTAGCCGCAGCTACCAGAATTGTGACATTCTATGTGAGCCGCAGCTACCAGTATTGTCCTTCGAGCACAGCTGCTAGGGTTATCTCGTTTATTGACAGTATCGTTTTCGAGAGTCCACTCGCAATACATGTCAATGGGTTTTTAGAGTACACCGGTGAACACATCGTTCACAACACCTACAGGTTGCGAGCCTGCCAGTGTTCCACTGGACTGTCTAGAATAGTCCGTGATTGTCATCCATACTCTGCTAGATGACGGGGCCATCATTTGGGAAAGGCTTCTCACATCGTCCACCTCTCACACTTACCTCGTGGTATATAACGCCTCTCAACTCATCATCCAATTCATATCCCATCTATTACATCTACCCATGTTTTACCCAACATATTCTCGTAGATATATATATATATATATATATATATATATATATATATATATATATATATATATATATTTATACAGTTTAAATCATTTAAAACATGTATAAAATCGTTCATCCAGCATAGATAGGAAGTATACAGATAATATGCACACATAGCACGTAATTTATTTAAAATACTTCATATCTATGTGTAAGATGAAAGTAACTATGCACTCACTTGAAAATGTGGTGAATCTGAACTCAGACAGCGCTTCGCTTCTTAAAAATAATTTCCTTCGACGAAACCTAGTATTATTACCACTAGAGTTTAGTCTATTATTCGCCGAGACTAATTAATAGTCTAGCTATTATTACTATTATATAAGCGTTAAACAATACTTATATAACCCATAATAATAGCCCAAGTACTTATTATAAGTTCCTAATAACGTTACTATAATTAAATAAACGATATATTAAAAATAGCGTAGGCGTAGCTCACTTACAGCGGGTTTTATAGAAAACCGGGCTTTGCTTGGAGCAGCGTTCCTGAGCCGAAAAGCTCTTCTTCTCGGAGCGGTCGAGCACTCCGGAGCTTCCGCCTCGTGCTAGGGAGGTTCCCTAGGCTTTTCGGGGGGTTTCGGGGCTAGAGAGAGGTTCTAGAAAGAGAGTAAAGAGAAGAAAGAATGAGAAAGGTGTGAAGAAAATGAGGGTGGGAGAGGTTCTATTTATAGGGTGAAAAATGGCTGAACTTGGTGCCACATGTCACCATCTAGTGGCAAGACTTGGGGAGAAAGCAATGGCCAAGATTGTGCCACATCACCCATTTTCGCACAACACACTTCCGACTTCTAAACTCCGTAACTTTCACATACGACCTCCGTTTTTGACATTCTTTATATCCACGCGTAGGTAAAAATAAGATCTACAACTTTCATTTTGACCCTGTCGGCTAATTATCGACCGATCTTAAATTTAGCAGTACGAGGAAATTATACTCTTAAATGTTCGCGTAAAATTCATAACTTCTACATACGGACTCCGTTTTCGTCTGTCTTTTTACCGTTGAGTTCCTATTAATGAGATCTTCAATTCTCCTTTAGGTCGCGTAGGCCAAAAACCGATCGATCTAAAATTCGAGTTTCGGGTCGTGCACTGCTATGCCAAATCTTAGAAAATTCATAACTTCCTCATACGAAGTCAGATTTGGGCGTACTTTTTTTGTATGTTCTCGGTTTAACGTTTTCTACGACTTTTGTTTAGATCGTTAAGGCTAAAAGTCGCTCTATCGTATATTCACTATTTACGTCTCCTGGTGCCGTGCCGGTTCTGCCGTAAAACTTTGACGGGTCATAACTTCTTCGTTATAACTTGGAATTCGGCGTTCTTTATATGTACGGAAACCTTGAGACGTATTCTACAACTTGGTTAAGATTATTTATTCTAAATAATCTTTTGTCGAAAAGTCGTTTTCGACCCCTATTATCTCTAAATTGACTAGCCCGGATCTACAGGCGTTACAATTATCCCCCTTAGGATGATTACGTCCTGGAATCATCAACGAAACATGGATCACATGATGACTCCATACGTTATCTCTTCATCCTAAGTCATAACTTTGATGTTTCTTCGAACGGGTATCTAACTCTTAGACTCCTTGACTACAGGCGGTGCTCGATCTTGCATCCGCTCTCTATCTTATGTTAGACTTCCAATCATGATCTTCATGTCACGATCTCGATCTTTATTGGATACTCCTTATTTAACAAACTTGAGATAAGTTTCTTCCTTCGATTATCACAATAGACCGATAGGTCATGTTCTAATGACCTCTCATCGTATGTTGGAATGCTTAGACTCAGGTCTTTTAGAGTCAAATTCCGGAACAGACTATACCCTCCTTCATGTTCTTATCACATCTTAAAAGGTAGCATTTCTAGCTACAAGCAACTGTCGTGATACCTGTGCTGATCGCTTTGATTATCTTTCATTTCAATCTTCCGGCTTAAGTCAGATGCTACATCGAACTTGGTTCTCTGAACCTCGTAACATACTCATCATAGTCGGACTCGGTTTGATATGAACACTAGGGTCGGAATAACAATCATCTTCTTAGTCATTACCGAAACAATGGTAATGACATACCTGAACAAAACGGAATCAACTACTAGCTTCTCGGTAACCTTGTGACTTTCCCTGATCCAAACGTGAGTCCTGTGCTTCCGGTAGTATATGCATCTACTACCTTTCACGCCTACTCATACTCGTCCCAAGTATTGTCTCGCAGTCCCCAAGTCACCATACAAGAAAATCACATAACAGTTTAACACACCAGATAACAAAACGAAGGCTTTATTATTTCTTGAAACTATTACATAGGTGTTCGAGTTCACCCTATACTATGCCTCTAACAGGTTACATTATACGATACTATCCCTTGGTTACTTCATAACTCGATCTTTGGATATTAAGCATTCACTCCTGAATCCTTGCATTGTTATCTGCTTCGTCAAGGATCATTTGAAATGCTCTCGCCTTTGGCTTTGGCGGCACATTTGGCTTTGTAGCCCCTTCTCTCTTTGGGCAGTCTTGCTTGAAGTGACCTTCCTCGTTACATGCGTAACATACCCTTTTGTTGAATGTACACTCATTGGCGTAATGCCCATGCTTTCCGCACTTGAAACAAGTCACCTTTTCACCGCATGTTCCAGAGTGTTTATTTTTGCACTTCTCGCACCATCTTGCTTCACTTCCTCTTCCTCCTCCAGACTTCAGGAATTTGGTCTCCTTGTTAGACCTTGAAGATCCTTCAAATTTCCTCTTCTCGCCAACTTCAGCTTTCTCCAGACCCTCTTCCCTAATCTGAGTCTCAACATTCCTGGCTGCCCAGATGGCGGCTTTCAAAGTGGTTGCTTGCTTAACCATTGGACCAAAGTCCGTTCATAATCCATGGGCAAACTTGTTGACCTTGGAGAGCTCAAATGGAACTAGGTAAGGAACAAGCTTCATCTTCTCCGTAAAACTTGCAGCATACTCAGTGACACTCATCCTTCCCTTCTTCAGATTTTGAAACTCATTGTTGATCTCTAGGATATCCTGCTCAGAGCAGTACTGCATTTTCAGTTGCACCACGAAATCTTCCCAAGACATCTTGCTTGCTTCTCCCTTGGGCATCGTGTTAGCTAGTAGCTTCCACCAGCTCAATACTCCAGACTTTAACAGAGGGATCGCGAGAGAGGTCTTCTGTTTGTTGCTACACTCGCAACTCTCAAACATTGTCTCCATCTCTGAGATCCTGTCCATAACTTCCACCGGTGTTGGGATTCCAAAAAGACTTGGGGGTTTTGATGCCATGAAATCATTGTACTTGCATCTACGTCTGTCATTTCCTCCATCCTAATTGTTTCGTCTAACTATCGGTGGGTCGGCTCGACCAACCGTCCCACTGTAGTTCCCTCCTTCTGACTGCCCATCACTGAGCTCGGGCTGTTCAATAGGCACCGTAAGTTCCTCTCGATTTTGTTGAAGTAAACACCTTGTTTCCTCCATCTGACGATCCAACATCATTTGGATCATCGCTTGTACTCCGGCCATGGTTATTGGCTCAGTAGCGGCTACCGCAACCGGTATTTGCTCAATCATTGGGGGTTGGTTTCTGTTCCCATTAGCATTTCCGTCTCCACTGCGGGTTCTTGCCATTTTGATCTATACACCGAATAAGGTGAATCTAGATCTTTATTTAGGATAGTCGTTTAAATCGTCCTTATCACTCCGAAACGTTTACATGTTAGTTCTAATATCTTAGTCGTACGTTTAGAATCCTAAACACATAAGGTTTCCAGATCCGGTCGGCAACAGACCATAGATCCGAACAAATAACAACATATTAGGCATAAATCATTTAGCACATAAAGTATATTAGGCATACTTTCCTAAATAAGCTAGTGCTCACATCTTACAATCATCGCTTAGCATTCTTAGTTTAAGTCTAGAAATAAATCCATATTCCTAGTTCTCTTAAACTAATGCTCTGATACCAACTGTGACATCCCCATTTTCACGGCTAGAAAAGACCGATTTTGTTTATGCTTTATAAAAATCAGAGTACATCTTTTAATAAAAATCTTGCGGAATTTGTTCCCAGAAAAACATGATAAATACGTTATCAAAGAATTTTCGAAGAAATGTATTTTTATTCATTTTAAAACATTTGGGATGTCATCGTTAATACATAAACATAAGCATAAACAAAACTTACATTCATTTACACTAGTGATCTACATCTCTTTTAAATCTCTCAGTGTAATGTAACTTCATATCGACACCTGTGATACAAATAAACTGAGTGAGTCAGGTTGGGAAACCTGGTGAGTATATAGGGTTTTCAACCCACAATAATATAATTATTATGTTTAAACATCAAACAATCAACCCAATTACCCATCCCCGTTATCTTCTTTACTCTTAAGGATGTACCCTAAGAATTAATTATTCCTCGTTCATTCATTCCTAAGGATCATCCTAAGGAATCGGCACGAAGTCCATCGTTGTCAATGACACAGCTGTCAAGCACAGCTGCTAGTTCTATCACTTAGGCACAGCTGCCAGAATTGTGACATTCTATGTGATGCGCAGCTACCAGTATTGTCCTTCGAGCACAACTGCTAGGGTTATCTCGTTTATTGACAGTATCGTTTTCGAGAGTCCACTCGCAATACATGTCAATGGGTTTTTAGACTACACCGGTGAACACATCGTTCACAACACCTACAGGTTGCGAGCCTGCCAGTGTTCCACTGGACTGTCTAGAATAGTCCGTGGTTGTCATCCATACTCTGCTAGATGACGGGGCCATCATTTGGGAAAGGCTTCTCACATCGTCCACCTCTCACACTTACCTTGTGGTCTATAACGCCTCTCCACTCATCATCCAACTCATATCCCATCTATTACATCTACCCATGTTTTACCCAACATATTCTCGTAGATATATATATACAGTTTAAATCATTTAAAACATGTATAAAATCGTTCATCCAGCATAGATAGCAAGTATACATATAATATGCACACATAGCACGTAATTTATTTAAAATACTTCATATCTATGTGTAAGATGAAAGTAACTATGCACTCACTTGAAAAGGTGGTGAATCTGAACTCAGACAGCGCTTCGCTTCTTAAAAATAATTTCCTTCGACGAAACCTAGTATTATTACCACTAGAGTTTAGTCTATTATTCGCCGACAGTAATTAATAGTCTAGCTATTATTACTATTATATAAGCGTTAAACAATACTTATATAACCCATAATAATAGCCCAAGTACTTATTATAAGTTCCTAATAACGCTACTATAATTAAATAAACGATATATTAAAAATAGCGTAGGCGTAGCTCACTTACAGTGGGTTTTATAGAAAACCGGGCTTTGCTTGGAGCAGCGTTCCCGAGCCGAAAAGCTCTTCTTCTCGGAGTCGTCGAGCACTCCGGACCTTCCGCCTCGTGCTAGGGAGGTTCCCTAGGCTTTTCGGGGGGTTTCGGGGCTAGAGAGAGGTTCTAGAGAGAGAGAGAGTAAAGAGAAGAAAGAATGGGAAAGGTGTGAAAAAAATGAGGGTGAGAGAGGTTCTATTTATAGGGTGAAAAATGGATGAACTTGGTGCCACATGTCACCATCTAGTGGCAAGACTTGGGGAGAAAGCAATGGCCAAGATTGTGCCACATCACCCATTTTCGCACAACACACTTCCGACTTCTAAAATCCGTAACTTTCACATACGACCTCCATTTTTGATGTTATTTATATCCACGCGTAGATAAAAATAAGATCTACAACTTTGATTTTGACTCCGTCGGCTAATTCTCAACCGATCTTAAATTTAACTGTACGAGGAGATTATACTGTTAAATGTCCACGTAAAATTCATAACTTCTACATACGGACTCCGTTTTCGTCTATCTTTTTACTGTTGAGTTCCTATTAATGAGATCTTCAATTCTCCTTTAGGTCGCGTAGGCCAAAAACCGCTCGATCTAAAATTCGAGTTTCCGGTCGTGCACTGCTATGCCAAATCTTAGAAAATTCATAACTTCCTCATACTAAGTCAGATTTGGGCGTACTTTTTTTGTATGTTCTCGGTTTAACGTTTTCTACGACTTTTGTTTAGATCGTTAAGGCTAAAAGTCGCTCTATCGTATATTCACTATTTACGTCTCCTGGTGCCGTGCCGGTTCTGCCGTAAAACTTTGACGGGTCATAACTTCTTCGTTATAACTTGGATTTCGGCGTTCTTTATATGTACGGAAACCTTGAGACGTATTCTACAACTTGGTTAAGATTATTTATTCTAAATAATCTTTTGTCGAAAAGTCATTTTCGACCCCTATTATCTATAAGTTGACTAGCCCGGATCTACGGGCGTTACAATATGGCTATATCTACTTAAAAAAGCATATGTCAGAAACCTTTGAAAAGTTCAAAAAGTTTAAGCAAGAAGTGGAAAATCAATTGGGAAGGAAGATAAAGATGGTACGATCTGATCGAGGAGGAGAGTATCTTAGTATCGAGTTCCTAGACGATTTTAAGGAATGTGGAATTGTTTCAAAGTTGACGCCACCTAGGACACCGCAATTGAATGGTGTGGCTGAGAGGCGCAACCGAACCTTGTTGGTTATGGTTCGTTCCATGATGAGTCGAGCTTCATTACCTATCTCATTATGGGCGTATGCCTTAGAGACTGTCGCCCTTATCCTTAATCTAGTCCCCACTAAGAAGGTTGCCAAAACACCTCACGAGATGTGGATAGGGAAGGTTCCCTCGTTGGATCAGATCAAAGTTTGGGGTTGAGAGGCTTTCGTGAGACACAAGACTCACGACAAGCTCGAACCTCGTAGTGAGCGATGTATTTTCATCGGCTACCCACAGAAATCCTTTGGATATCTCTTCTATAGACCGAGTGACAATGTTGTCTTCGTTCCGAGGAGAGGAGTTTTCCGAGAGAGAGAACTCATATGCCAAGAGGATAGTGGGAGACAAATTGACCTTGAAGAGCTTCAAGAGTTAAGTGATGAAGGAACCTCAAACACTAGTGCTCAACCCGAGGAGGAAACTCCTGTTGAACCAATTGACGAGTCCGTACCTCTGAGACATTCCAGTAGAGTTAGTGTTCCACCTGTGTTGTATGGTTTTCATATAACATCTAATGGTGATACATTTATTAGTGATAGTACATTGCTAAATCTGGATGAACCTAACAACTACAAGGAAGCTATGTTAGGTCCCGAGTCTGTTAAATGGAAAGAGGCAATGGATAGCGAGATTCTGTCCATGTATGACAATCAAGTTTGGAACTTGGTTGACAATGTACTGGGTCGAAATACAGTCGAATGCAAATGGATCTTCAAGAAGAAGACCGACATGGATGGGAAAGTACATACATATAAGGCGCTAATGGTTGCGAAGGGCATTACTCAAACTCATGGAGTTGACTATGATGAGACCTCTCACCAGTAGCGAAGATTAAATCCATAAGGGTTATGCTAGCCATAGTTGCATTTCATGACTAGAAATATGACAAATGGATGTCAAAACCGCTTTCCTTAATGGAAAGTTGGTTGAAGATGTTTACATGTGTCAGTCAGAGGGTTTAGTCAATGAAAAGTACCCTAATAGAGTGTGTAAGCTTGGAAATCCATTTATGGATTGAAACAAACATCTCGCAGATGGAATCTTTGTTTTGATGAGACAGTCAAAGAGTTTGGATCTTCGAGAAGCGAAGATGAGTCCTACGTATATGTCAAAGCTAGTGGGAGTATAGTTAGCTTTCTGGTATTGTATGTCGATGACATACTTCTCATAGGAAACGACATTCCAACTTTGCAGGAAATTAAGTACTGGCTTGGGAAGTGTTTCGCTATGAAGGACCTTGGAGAAGCTGCCAATATCCTACGGATAAGGATATTGAGAAACATGATTAAAAGACTAATAGGACTTAGTCAAAGTACCTACTTGGATAAGATGTTGAAGCGTTTCAACATGGAGATAGCAAGAAAGGTGACTTACCTATCCAAAGCAATACCAAACTGAGTAAGAGTCAGAGTCTGGGTACAAAGGCTGAGATAGCAGAGATGAGTCGAGTACCATATGCTTCTGCGGTTCGCTCGATCATGTATGCTATGACTTGCACTCGCCCTGATGTGGCCTTTGCTTTGAGCATGGTCAGTAGATATCAAAGGAATCCTGGTAGAGCTCATTGGACTGCAGTAAAGAACATTCTTATGTACATGTGGAGGACAAAGGACTGGGTCCTTACCGTCGGTGGGAGTGATGACTTGACAGTGACAGGGTATTGTGACACCGGTTTTCAGACCGACAGAGATAATTTGCGCTCTAAGTCGGGCTGGGTGTTTACCCTAAATGGAGGAGTAGTAACATGGAAAAGTTCCAAGCAGGAGACTATAGATGATTCCACGTGTGAATCATAGTACATAGCAGCGACTGTAGCATCGAAAGAGGCGATATGATTGAAAAACTTCATCAGAGACCTTGGAGTTGTGCCATCCATAAAGGAGCCTGTGGAAATTTCCTGCGATAATGAAGGGGCGGTTGCCTTAACCAAGGAACCGAGAGATCATGGTAGATCCAGGCATATCGACAAAAAGTACCACTTCATAAGACATCAAGTAGAAGAAGGACACCTCATGGTGAAGAGGAAATCGTCAGAGGACAACCCAGCAGATCCCCTCACGAAGGGGCTGAGTAGGGTTGGGCACTTCCAGCATGCAAGGGGCATCGGGCTAACGGACGATATTAGTTTTAGTGATTAGATAAATAGAAACTTGTAATAGCTAAATTGTAATTGACATTTGACGATTGAATAAAAGTAGTTTTATTTATTTGTAAAGTTACTGTCTTGTGTCAATTATTTACTATTGTTTCACCTTTGCATGTTTTGACTTCCAGACTAATAAGATTATTCAAACTATCTACAGTCGATCATACTTTGGAAGTAGGTTATGAGGTAGACTTTCATGAATCTGACTTGTAGATTGTCTAAGGTGTTAGACATAGCAAAAGTATGCTACAACGTTCATGAGTGTTCCTGAAATAAGATTTGAGTATTGGATTAAACCTACACTCCCCTGAATCACTTCATGGAATTTATCACGAGTGATTGTGAGACGATAATATCATATTGTCTTTAAACCAATATAAATGAGTTGTTGACTACGAGTTGGTTGTGCATTGATGATACGAAAACGCGTCAGTAACTTGATGTTATAAAACCTATCATTGTGAATGATTTAGTGAGTAGTTAGTACAAGCATATAATGTCGAAGTTTATTTGATCCTTTTATCCTAAGAGGATTAAAAGCGATATATTGGGCCCCTCGATGATTTTGTTTTGATTTATGTGTCGGGCCCGGTCAGAACTAAATTGATGTGTTCAGTTATGTTTTATGCCAGACAAATAGGAAATCGGGAAACAAACTGCATGACAATAAGTATGACTATGTTCCATGTATTTGTCCTCATGATATCTTGAAGAACAGAGGAATATATGATCCCTTATCTAAAGGACGTGTCACTGACTAGGTCAGAGTTCGACAACGGATTAGGAAAGCTATGATTGCTAATCGGATTTTGAAGAAGCATTGGCAGTTATAGTTATTAGACTTATCGAAGTGGGAGACTGTTGGATTTGGTGTCTAAGCCCATAACTATAACTGGGATGTACTTGACCCGATTGTAGCATGGTCCTTTTGGGTTGCCTTCACCAGTGCAATTTGATAGGATGAACTTTTGAGAACCTAGCCTTTCTAACACTATAAAAGCACACCCCTAGAGCCAAAATCAATTGCCCCAATCATTCTAAGAGAGTGATAATTGATTTTGAGCTAACTAG
Organism: Lactuca virosa; assembly: GCF_052849685.1. Taxonomy (NCBI): domain Eukaryota; kingdom Viridiplantae; phylum Streptophyta; class Magnoliopsida; order Asterales; family Asteraceae; genus Lactuca; species Lactuca virosa. The sequence continues at coordinate 385,003,371 of NC_136428.1, forward strand.
CCTTTTCTCTCAAGTCTCCTCTTGCATTTGGTGTTTGTGACACATTAGAGGCATCACACTTGAGGTGCTAAAGCTTTCAAAGGCCAAGAACTTCAACTACATCAAGAGGTATTCATCTAACTATGAGTTTTGTATTGTATATCCTCCATTGTATGCTAGTAAGGATGTATGCTTTGGAAAATTGAAAATGCATGTATAATTAGAGAAAACATAGATCCAAAGCATCTAGGGTTGCATGTGCACCATAGGAGTGTTATTGTGCTTAAAACCTAACACTTTACCACATCGTACTTTTCCTTAGGAGCTCGCTTATGGTATTTCTCCATAAGGTCCTTGTTCATCTCCTATGGCCAGTAATCCTCATACTGTCTCTGCAATTTAGGAGTCATAGTGGCCACCATGATGCAAGAAAGTTTTCTTGCATCACTGTAGTATTTCTTGTAGACGACCATTTCTTCAGGAGTGGCATTTTCTTTGTCGATATCATCCAATGGTCGCTCAAGGACATACTCCTTATCTTCGAAACGAAGGGTCATTTTTATGTTGTGCATCCAATCGTTGTAGTTGGTGCCAGCCAATGGCACCTTGGAGCAGATGTTCATCAAGGAGAAATTGTTGTTTTTATAGGAGGAAGATGAACAAGAAGCATCATTTAGAGCAGAGATTGTTGTTTTTAGTTAGATAAGAATAATCCTCAATATAACACCCAAAATGAAATATCAAGGCTAGGAACCAACTAAATAATTCACAACTTAGAAAAGGGATGTCGTAATCTAAGTGTAAATTATATAAAGGTAGGTAATGACGATTTACCAATTTCACCACAAGAAAACGAAATTTGAACAAATTAGGTTTTTTTAATAATTCCCAGATCTTTTGAGATTCTTTGAAACTATTCAATGACATGTTTAATATCGATATTGCTCTTTCATTTGTGACTGGGATACCGAGGATCACAAGCACGATGTAAATAGCCATTCAAATTTGTTTGGTACTCTCGATGTCATTCATCATCTCATTTTAATGTCTCAGTTAACCACACGCGCTCTATTAATCAATGATGATTTTCGAGACACTCATTGCCATTATTTATTAGTCCCTATTAGTGTGTCAGTTAATCACACATGCTCCACTAACGACCTATAAAGTGTAATGTGCTATTTCATGGGTTAGCATACATATCACATTTTTCCTAAAGTAACTAAGATTGAGAATTTTAATAAAAATGTTTAGTTACTTTTTAATTCATCATACTTATTAATGAGATTTAATTTGTCCTATCAAAACCGTTCGACAAACGACCATCCTCCAATCAAAGAAGCAGTAGCTGAGAGTGGACACCCATTCAACTACCATTTTACAGGCAGTTTCCTTATAACCCCTTATAGATCGAATTTGTGAATGGGACGTATGTAACATACACGTTCAGTTATCATGTTTTGTAATTTTAAAAAATGAATAATATTATGAAATATTATGTGATTTTGAGCGTTGAGTTCTAACAGATAGTTTTTTTTAGAAATGAAGTAAAACTATGTTTAGAATCACTCGGAAAATATTGGAAGTCTTATGAGATTCCAATCTAATGTCAAATATTGAAATTTAAAGAAAATATAAAATTTGAAATAAGTAAAATTTTATTATTGAAAGTTTTAGATAATTTCATTAGAAACATTTAGGCGAAAACCTCATCGAAATCCGAGTTATAACGAAGACGTTATGACCAAACAAAGATCCACGACAAAACCGGAATTTTCATAAAAAGAAAGTCATGAAAGTCGTAGTTTTCGTTAAACCGAGAATTTTCATAAAAAGAACGTCCAAATCTGACTTTGTATGAGGAAGTTATGATTTTTCTATGTTTCGGAATAGTAGTAGACAACTAAAAACTCGAAATAAAGATCGAACGATATTTAGCCAACACAACCTAAACGAGAATCGAAGGTCGCGTCAATAGTAGTACAACGGTAAAAAGACTGACGAAAACGGACGTCGGATAAAGAAGTTATGAATTTTTAACGGATTTTCTTGTCCCGGTCAGTTAAAAATAATAATATTAAAAATAAATTCAAAATTAGCCGACAGAGTCTAAACAAAAGTTGTAGAGTATATTCTCGCCTACGCGTGCATATAAAGAACGTCAAAAACGGAGCTCGTATGCGAAAGTTATGGATTTTAGAAATTAGGGACACAAAAATCGAGAAAAATGTGAAATCTGAGAAAAATCGCATGGTCAGAGTTCGGCCACGTCACCTTGCATGCGAGCCTGCCCCGTGTCTGATGCCGATGTGTCATCCGAAGCAGTTGCCGACGCGTTTCCGACACGTGTCGCCGAATCTCGCACCCGAATGCGCGGTCCAATCTGAGACCGCCACCTGCCCTCGCCTCGAATCCGACGCCAGGCCTCGCATCTGTTGCCGTGTATCTCCTTCTCGGCCGTCGATCTTCGGACTCGCACCCTATATAAAGGAGGGTGCGAACCCTCCCGGATATATTTTAGAAAATTGCCCATTTTCACCCCTAAACTAATATTTCTTTCATTTCAACCTTCCCCGAAGCCCCGGGATCATACCAAACATCTGAAATACGTTCCGAAGTGCACGAAGACCCCGACAAATTTATCTTTTCGGTTTTGAAGCTCAACCCTCGCAAGGCCCGGTTTTCAATAAAGCTCCCGGTTTTCATCAAAGAAAGTTATTTATTAGAATGAAGTGCTTCCCAAATTACTATTTTAACCCCCGATTATTTCACTGTTAGTTTAGTATATAGGAACAATTGTATGTTATGTGTTATATGTGCTATGTGCTTTTTCCATGTTATTTTCCCGTGTTATTATTTTGTTCTATTTTGTTAGCAAAGTTGTACCTTTGGCCATGTGATAAGTGAAAGGACTTAGATTCAGAGTGGTATTCGTATGTAGCCTCTGGCCGTGTAGAGCATGTGTCGCAAGAGAATGACTTCTACCCCTATGGCATTGGCAGAAGGTTAGATAGGGTTGAAAGCCTGAAATCTACCATAATGTTTAATTAGAAATTGTATGTCTTTTGTGCCATTTGGGCCGAAGCGTTATTGATGTATATCAAGTATTGAAATTGTTATGTCTTATTAATTGATATGAAAAGCTTGTCGCATGATTCACATATGCCTTTGTTGTTCCTTGTTCCCTTTGCTTCTGCCATATTGAAGTATATATATGGCATAACATTATATTGTATCTATTATTGAACTCACTAAGCGTCATCGCTTACCCCTCTCAGTGTTTAACAATTCCAGGTAATGAGAATCTAGTATAGCCACATACTGTTGGAAGATTTAGATTAAGTTTATACTATTATTTTTGTACTTGGGTTTACGTTTGTATAAAAGCTTAAATATCCTGGGTAGTTATGTAATATACTAAAACTTAGTCGGTTTGTATCCAGTCTTTTGTAATCAAATTATCAATGTAAAATATTGTTTATAAATATGCATGTAGCATGTTTTGGAGTAACTTGGAGTGATAATATTGTGAAGTATGAAAGTTAGGGTCTTTCAATCATGGTACCAGAGCTGTAGTTTAAGTGAACTAAATACCACGGATTGGTATTTAGACTTAAACCATCGGAAGTTCAATATATGAACTGATTCGTTGTAAGTATATGGATACACACCATACGAAAGATTTAAGTGGGTTATTGGGTAGTGATAAACCTTAGTATTCTAAAATATTAAGTTACTTCAAGAATTTTCAGAGAATTAGTTTAAGTGAACTAGGATTTTTGAGAATTTCTAGACTTAAACATGGATTGCTAAGGGATGATCATACGACGTGTATCTAGTATATTTTAGGTTGAATACCTAAATGGACACAAGCACTAGAATATTAGAAGATATATGCCTTATATTCTAATATGTGCTAAATGATAAATGAATATAGTGTGCCTTAGGTTGCTTACCTATATTGCTATTACTTGAGAAATTTTAAGGTCTGTTACCGACCATAGTATGGAAGAGGAAATTTTATGTATTCCAGATTTAAAAATTTCTATATTAGAACTGATATGAAACTTTTCTAAGTGATAAAAAGACTTATGATAGTCGTCATCGATAATTTTATAGATAAACGATCGAGGGATATTGTAAAATAATATTTATCAAGTGATATCGTAAATAGTGTATTAATACCTATAGAGTGGTGTTGCACATTTCAAACTATGTCTAGTGAAATAATAACACCGTTGGAAGAATGTTGTGTATTCGAAGTACATTCAGACGAGATGAATGTTTTGGCATAACCGATGAAGTTGTTCCACCACTGTCCAAATTGAAGCAATAATTGCTTATAGAGTAGGAAGAACCGAAGATGGTGATCAATACTTCGGCAGTATCGTAATTGATGTTGTGTAATATTTAGAAGAATTAAATGAAGATCAAAGGAAAGGCTAATGAAGTTTTCAGACTCAATAGGCCAAGACTTTGCCAAAACATTTGATGTAGTATGTATTTCAGACTTAGTATTTAATAATACTGAGTGACAATTTACTTCTATTACATCCTTATGAAAGTTCCATCGTGTGATTAGGATGGTGAAATAGGTTATTTTGTTGTGAAAAGGCTGAGTGACTTACTTGTTAGAGTAGGTAGAGTACTTAGTTGAAGAAGATATACACTTATAGTATTGTATTAGAAGAGATGTTTGGAATGAAAGAGAACCAAGTTGAAACTAGTAGAACATGCTGAGATGCAGCTATAATGCAGACTTCTTTGAATAGACTCCTATGAAGAAGACATAAAAGATACAACCATGAGAAGAAGACTTACTCAGATACAGGAATGACGATGTCATGAAAGGATAATGAAATGAATAAATATGCATAGTGACTTGCATGAGTTAGAAGATGATGCAGATAGTTAGAGACCGTTTATCTCTACACTACTATAGTAAATTCTGGCATAGTGTGTCTTGCAAAGTATACACTACCCGAGAAAGAATTTATATGAAGAATTGGAAGTAAAATTTCTATCGACCTATGAAAAAGTATTAGGATATACTAAATCGAGCATATGCATGAGAAGAATCTTAGAAGGCGATTATAGGAAATCGAAGATATGATTGATAGAAACGTGAAATCCCTAGTTGAGTCTAGGAGAAATTGTTCTATGTACTTGTTTGAACACACTCAGGTGTGAAAAGTTGTTTTGTGAAAACTTTTGAATGGTGACTTGGGAATTACGAGACAATACTTGGGACGAGTATGAGTAGGTGTGAATAGTAGTAGAGGCCTATACTACTGGAAGCACAAGACTCACACTTGGATCAGGGAAAGTCACAAGGTGACCAAGAAGCTAGAAAATTGATTCCGTTTTTGTTCGAGTATGTCATTACCTTCGTTTCGGTGATGACTAAGAAGATGATTTTCGTTCAGACCTTATTGGTCATAAAGAGTCGAGTCCGATTAATATAAATCTGCGAAGTGAGTTGATTGGTTCAGAGAACCATATCTTGTGTAGTGATGAAATTTCAATCAGAATATTGAAGAAGTAGATGGTCAAAGTAGTCGATAGAAATATAACAATCTTCATTAAAGGATTGAGCAACCATTAGCTAAAGATGTTACCTATTATGAAGACGATGAAAATTTAGTTATTCATGGAAGGATTACAGTATGAAATCCGTGAATTCGTAATTAATCGAAATATTCTATCATTTGAAAAGTTATTGAGTATGCCCGAAAGCGTGATCATGACTTAGAAATACATGGTGCTACTCTTTCTGTTCCGACACATCCACTTTTCGATAGAACTGTTTCTGTTTCTTCTATTTTATTGGCTTGATCTGATACTAGCAGAGTAGCACTATCTCATAATACTTTTCATGACCGCGGTCGGTCACAATCTTTTCATCTTTAGTCATCATCATGTCGGAAATGTGGGAAGAATCAGCAAGGTCAATGAAGAACAGAAAAGGACCGGTGATTTGCTATGGATGCGGAGAAACGGGTCATGTAAAGCCCGTTTGCCCGAGGATGAACGTTACATGCTATGCTTGTGATGTTACTGGCTATAGGAAACGTTTCTGCCCTACTCTTATTAGCCAAACGGCAGGAAGTCAAGTTTCCGTTCAACAACCAATAGGTACTTCAACTAAAAAGGACGAGGTGCCAAAAGCTAAAGACCGAGCATTCCAGATTACCGCAGAGATGGCACGTGAGGACCCGAATGTTGTGACTGGTTCATTTCTCGTCAACTCTAGACCTGCTCACATTGTATTTGATTCTGGCGCCTCAAATTCTTTTGTGCCTCATGAATTCACGTATTCCTTCCAAATTTCTTATTATTTATTCGCCCAATCATTTCATATAGATACCACGGGAAGTGTATCATTACTTGTTGATAAAATCTATAGAGATTGTGTCATAGAAATTGAAGGTTATAATTTTCTTGCTAACCTGATTCCTATCTCCTTGCCCAACTTTGAAATTATTCTCGACATGAATTGGTTGTCAAAGAACCGCACAGAACTCTTGTGTTACGAAAAGATGGTACACATCCCTATCGAAGGGAAGAATCCTATTTATGTCTACGGTAAACAAAGACTTAAAATCTTAAAAAAAAAATCTCTTTCATGGAATAATTGGTCCAATAAACACTAATTTCTAGGACCCAATTAAACACTCAAATGAGAAATTAGGGCTAGGACCCAACACAATTATTTACAATTCAGAAGAGGGATGCCGTAATCTAATTGTAAATAATTTGAAGGTAGGTAAATGACGATTTACCAATTTCCACCAAGAAAAAACAAAAAGGATTTTAAGTTTTAAATGAATTGAAATTTCGAGATTCTTTTGAGATTCATTGAACTTTTCAATGGCATGTTTAAATCTCGATTATGCCCTTCAAGTTTGTGATTGGGATACCGAGGATCACAAACAAGGTGTGAATAACCATGCAAATGTACTTGGTACTCTCGATGTCATTTACCACCTAATCAATGTGCAGGTTAACCACACACGCTCCATTGATCTATGATAAACATCGAGCTACCCTTTGCCACCTTTGCTAGTCCCAAATTAGTGTACCGGTTAACTACACACGCTCCACTAATGACTTGGCAAGGTGCAAAGTGTAATTTCATGGAATAGCATACATTTTCACATTTTTCCTAAAGTAACTAAGATTGGGAATTTATAAAACATTTAGTTACTTTAGTAAATCATTATACTTATTAATGAGGAATTAGTTGTCATATTCTAACCATTCGGCTAACGACCCTCCGCCAATCAAGGAAGCGGTGGGTGAGAGTGGACACCCATTAAACCACCATTTTATAGGCAGTAACCTTATACCCGCTTATAGACTGGCTTCGTGAATGAGGCCTACTAACGGTAAGACTGACTCGTCCTATACATATATATAACTATTAATCTTATTATATTATAATAGTATAAGGGTAGAATTTTAAACTTTTAAAACTTTAGGGTTTAGAATTTAAATATTAAGATTTTTAATCAAAATTTAAATTCCATAACTTGAGGGCAAGTTTTGAAACTTTTCAAAACCTTCTAGATCAAATTTCAAATAATTTAGTTAATCAAATAATTTGTGATTATCTAAATTTGACCTAATTCAATTTATGGCAAGATAATTCAAATTAAATAAGAAAAATAATTTATTTTATCACATAAACAAGTAATTATCTTATTATTTAACAATTATCTTCTAATTGAATGAGGATAATCAATACCATATTGAAAAAATCGGATTTTATCAATTAAAAACATTTATGGTAATTATCCCAACCCAATTCTAGTCAAAATCCTGAAAAATCTACTAATAGATGAGCCGACTCACCGAGTCACAGAATGGACTCGTCGAGTAGCCCTGAGTCGTCGAATTCATCAGGGGACTCGACAAGTTCATCAGGAAGAAGCAGATTTTTTGACTTTTTAAGCTTTGAATAATTTAGATATGCATCAAATACAATAAAAAAACGACCTAGACTCTGATACCACTGATGGATTATGAGCAAAACATCAATCCTATGGTGCACATGCAAACCCTAAAGCTTTTGTAACACCCATAAAATTCGAGCCAATTTAAAACTTTTTAAATCATTTGAAACCATTCAATTATTACACTTTGTTTTCAAAACAGTTTATACATCAGAGTTCCCAGAAATCATAATCATCAATTGAGGAAGTGTATGGTCACGCCTTCGCCTCCCCGCGGCCATCCGCTGAACCTGAAACAATAAACTGAAACTATAAGCCCGAAAGCTTAGTGAGTTACCCCTAAAATACCAACCTCATATAACCATAATCATATCATATCAACAAATACAGAACAACATGCATACTGAACCCTCAGCTTGACTTGACCGCCTTGCAAGGCCTACAGTCTACCTGGATCTATCTCGAGCCTTCGGTATGACTGGACCGTCATGCAGGTTCACAGTCTATCCGCACCGCTCGTTGGGTATGTTGGCCTCAACCGCATGAAGCAGGACCCTGCCTCAAACCACCCATCAACAATAACCATGTGCACATAAATAACATATACTGGCATATATATAATAGCCATACCGATCTAACAGATCATCAATCATAGCAACATGCTATAACCAAGATACCGACCTAACCAGGCCACTAACATAGCATCATCCTATATACCAGGATACCAATCTAACAGATCATAATAGCATAGCAACATCCTAATCATGATACCGACCTAACCGGTCACTAACATAACATCATCCTATATACCTGGATACCGACCTAAACCAGGTCACTAACAAAGCATCATCCTATATACCAGGATACCAACCTAACAGATCATAATAGCATAGCAACATCCTAACCAGGATACCGACCTAACCAGTCACTAACATAACACCGTCCTAATTACCAGGAGGCAGATCTAACAAAACAATAAGTATATCATGGGAATACTCGGATACAAATCCGATAAAGGGCCAGCCTTGGTGCCATAGACCATGTTGATATAGTGAGGATAACTCACCTTGCAATTCCGGACTGAACCATGAAATCACGCTCCCGAAACACTGCCCCAAGTTCTAACACCTATAAACATCAATGATCCAATTCATAAATACCCGCTTATCAATTATTCTCAAAAGTCAAAACGGTAAACCCTCGGTCAAAGTCAAAGTCAACTATCAAGGTCAATAGTCCATGTTGACCTCAACTCGTCGAGTACCCTCAGCTACTCACCGAGTTCCTTGCATAACTTGCCAACTCGCCAAGTCACCATGCCACTCGCCGAGCCCAAGGCTATCTTCATCGGACTCGCCGAGTTGTTCATCCAACCCGTCGAGTTCAAGACCATCTCCCTATGACTCGCCGAGTCTACCATGCGACTCGCCGACTCCCTTCAGTCCTTCATCCATACAGATGCTTTTTAAGCCATGCTAAGACTCTATACTGCAGATCCAACTTCCCAAGGCATGCTTATCACATAAAGTTGCAAACTTTACGTGCATGCAAGGCTATAATGACTCATAATGCCAAATCCAAGCTTTAAATGGGGTTTTACACTTTAAGAGGGATGGGTTCATACTTGCCAAAGCTGATAGCTCTATGAACTTAAAAATCAAAGAGAGTTCAGATTTGAAGTTACAACTTCAGATCTGAGCTCATACCCAAGAATAGCTTCATAACCAAGCCAAGAAGCCCTAAACTTCATCCAAAGAGATCTAGAAAGGAATGAGGCCAAGATCATGAATTGATACCTCAAATGAAGCTAGCTAAGATAGACTTCAGACCCACAAACGTTCTTGCCTCTAACTTCTTGATCTTCAAGCTTCTTGCATCAAGGTCTTCTTTCCAAGCATGAAATTTACACTAATATGGAGCACACACACGAATTAGGGTTTCTCGACTCTCAAGAGGTTGCAAAGGGACTAAGGGAGGCTAATGATCCCTTAAATAGGGTGCCAAACCCCGAAAATTAGGGTTTCACCCTCCAGCTCCAACTCGTCGAGTCACTCTTCCGACTTGGCGAGTTGGTCACTTAAACAAGTGGCCCAAAGTCGCTGCTACTCGACGAGTCAGGCAACCAACCCGTCGAGTAGATCTTGAATTCACGAGAATTTATAACCATAAATTGGTATTCGAGAATCGGGGCGTTACAATTCTCCCCCACTTGAACTAGACTTCGTCCTCGAAGTCTGCTGCGGTGAACATCCTCGGATAGTGCTCCCGCATCTCTGCCTCCAGCTCCCACATCCACTCGGACCCTATTTGGTGTTCCCACTGTACCCTTACCAAAGGTACCTCCTTGTCCCACGGAACCTACACCCCTCTCTCCAGAATGGCCACAGGCCTCTCCACATAATCCAGGCGCCCAACGACCTGAATGTCATCGAACGATACTACCGCCTCCTGATCCATGACGCACTTTCGCAAGTGTGAATCGTAAAAGGTGATGTGAATCCCAATCGAACCTCTTCGTAAGTTCTATCCTTCATGCCACTTGCCAACTTGAAAAATCCTGATGATCCAAAGTATCACAAACCCAACTTTCCCCTTCCTGAAGCGAACCCTTTTTGCTGACATGATAATGCATCCTTCAGCTCTCAGAATATCATACATAATCAATCCACTAATGAATACAACACTCATGCCTGGCCCAATCAGCCTCGGGCTGGAATACCAGGCGAGCCTACAATGGCTCCAATCATCCCTAGGATGGAATACCCTCGTATCCCTCACATGTTTAGCCTATGTAAGCGTTGGTTTTGTTGTAATTAGTCGAAGTATGTTTAGCACACTTCGTATATTTTGTAATGTATTTTCCTAAGGCGCTTTTATGCGAAGCTTAAGTGTTTATGCCTTAGGATACTTTTTGTACACTTTCTGTATCCTATAAATAGGGTCATTTACAAGAGGTTAGATAAGAGTTTTTACAGACATGTCTATTATTCTCTGTAAAACACGAAAGCGTAATTGAGCTGAAACAAGATATTATTTACATCTGGTGTTCAGTCCCGCAATCTTACTTACGTTTATACTATGATTCATTTCATACTCGATTCTTTGATTCATCAATTGGTATCAGAGCAAGAATCACGCATGTGATCTGATTTTCATTTGTTCAAAAAGTTTTTGAATCAACTTTTTGGTTCATAAGTTATCGCGCTTTTTGAAAGTGAAAAATTCATCTAGATCTTAGTTTGTGATTCGATTCTGCACTTGAATTGTTGAATCGAGTGTTTGTCTAGTAATTCCGATTTGATTCAATAAGTTTGTGATCAAATTTTCAAAGTTTCATTAAAATTCTCAAAATCATCTTCCGTACAACAATGGCGAGCTTCAATCTCAATTCCATGACCTCGTTTTCTCATTTGTTAGGATCATCGACCAAAATTCCAATGTTAATTCCTGAATACTATGATCAGTGGGCTGATCGTATGCAGGATTATCTGAATGGTATTGATGAAGAATTATGGTCATGTATCTCTAGAAATGTCAATCCTTCGGTGAATGTTCAAGCAATTGGATCATCTTCTGCAAGTTCTGGAGTTGAAAATCAAACTGATCGACTGAAGAAACTGGAGAAGAGATGTATAAGGGAATTACGAGGAGCTTTACCTCCAGTTGTGTACAATTACATAAGGAGTTATACAACTGCTAAGGAGATCTGGAACAATCTGAAAGAAAAGTTTTAAGGAAGTGAGAAGACGAAAATCAATTCAGTCAAACAGTGTTTAGTTGAGCTGAAAGATTTCAGACAAAAAGAAGGTGAGACTATAGAAGTGTATTATGATCATCTGAACGAATTAATCTATCGTTGAAATCACTATGGAATCACAAGGACTTCAATGGAATTCAATTTGATCTTTGTTATGGGTCTTCGGAAAGAGTGGAGGAGCGTGAGCATGATGGTGAAGAACCAACAAAGCTTTGATATTTCAACTCTAAATGATCTGTACAATCAATTGAAGACACACGAAAGTGAGGTCAATGAGATAGCTGAGGAGTCGAAGATTAGTTTGGGTGGTCCATTGGCTTTGGTCTCAAAGGTTTCGGAGAAAAAAGTGCTTGAAAAAGATGATTCAGAGGAAGAAGAAGGATTCATCATGAATTCAGATGATGAGGCGATAGCATTTTATTCGAACAATCGTGTTAAGAAGTTCTTCAAAAAGCCGTTCAATCCGAAGGCTAAGCTAGCTGAGTTGAAGGGAAGTTCTGTGAGTAAAGTTGCTAGTGATGAGAAGAAGAAGGTTGAGAAGAAGGATTCAAAACTGTCTGAGGGGAAGAGTGAGAAGAAGTTAAAAGGTGATGCTGGAGTAGATTGTCATTATTGCAATGGTGCCAATCACCTTGCAAATGATTGTATGCGCAGGAAGAAGGATGAGAGGAAGAATAAGGTGAAAGATGAGGCATATTACACGGAGAAGTTGGAGGAGGCTCGTGCGAAAACTAAGAATTTGTCACTTGTTGCTAGGGGTGAACAAGAGGAGGAAGGAACTTATCAGATCTGGTCATCTGGATCAGACGATGAGGAGATGAGGAATCCAACACATGGCGTAATGTTTGCGAAGTTAGAGGAGGACTCAGATGAAGAGGAGTACGAAGTAAAAGGGAGATGCTTCGTATCCAAAGGAGCAGACAAATCTCCAATGACTACAAAGGTACGTAATATTCTCAAATCTTTTAATATTCCTAAACATGCTTATGATGTTGAACTAATATCTTTTGATGAGACTGTTACTGATTTTGATTCAATTGTTGTGTCTGCTAGCAATGAGGCCAACAAGTTGTCCACGGAGTTATTAGAGACGAAAAAGAGATTAGACAAGAAAATAAGCAAAGTTGATTGTTTAGAATTACAGATAACAAACATAATGTGTGATAGGGATACTTTATCTGCTGAAGTAAAACTTTTGCTTGCACAACGAAACATTTACTGTAATTATGCTAAGAGATTATATGGCAAATTAACTGATTTACATCATTCATGCAAAATAAGTAAAGAACAACATAGAAAATTACTGCCTTTTCTAACATACGAAAGAGCTAAGGTAGATAATATTTCGTATGATTGTGAGAAGATAATAGCTGAATTTGACAAAGTTCCTGATGATAGATATAGATATGGAATTGTCAAAATTGATGAATGTCTTGATACAAATGAATTAGTTGACATAGTGAATGATACTTTGACTAAATCTGAACAAATCCAAATTTTGAAAAAGACAGAGAATTCAACATCTGATTCTCAATCTAATTTTGTTGATATTGAAGATAATTCTGATAATATGAGTGAAATTAGTGATCTTGAGAATGTTGATTGTTCCCAGTTGTCTATTGTTAATGTTGCATCTACATCTAAAGGAAAAGAAAAAATTAAGGATTTGATGGTTAAGATTGAAACTGATAAACCTTCAAGTTCGAAAGTTTGTGATTTGGACTTCGTGGAAATCAAAGATAGTCAAACAGATGATAGTGATGATGAAAATGAAGAGGAAAATTCGAATAAAAAGCAATCTTCAAAAGAAGATAACATTCCACGAATTGTGGTTGATCAAGTTTATGGTGAAACCGAAAAATTCGAGAAAGTGTTAAATGAACAAGGTGCTCACTTTCTTGAAACGAATACTGTGGTTTATCCAAATTTCAAGTGTACAGACGATGTCATCTTCCCAAATCAAGTATTCGTAACTACTGGGAATGTGGAGAATATTAAACCAGAGTTCAAGAAGTTAGTTGAAGAAGATAATAAGAAAACGTCTGATGAAGTGTTCTTCGCAAATCAAAACACCGTTGAAAACAACTTAACAAAGAATTCGTATGTTTTTGAACGACAAAACCACAAAGAAAATGGGTTGAAAAATCAAAAATAGTGAAAGAAGTTTTGAAACCAGTTGTTGAGGAAACTGAAAGTGTTGTCAAACTAAACTCAAAAGAATTCAAAGATCAAATTGACAAATTTTTGAAAGAAAATAACATTTCAAAAAGACAAGCAAGAAATAAAATATTTTGGCAGACTATTGAGTCTCAAAAGATGCCTAATGAAACGACAAACCTTGTTAAGTCAGTGAATTCAACAATGTTTTCAGAAAAGAAGAAAATTCCCGCTCAAACAAATAAATCTTTGTCTGAATCAAATTCATCCAAAAATGTTTTCAAGTCTAAACATTCATCTTTTTCGATAAATAAAAATACACCTTTTCAAACAAATCATTCAAGGTCTGAAGGGAATAAGCAAACTAAATTTCGAAAGTTTCACAAACCACACTTCCAAGAAAATATTTCCATAAACAAAATGAAAATCGTTTTTCTTCAAATTCACCAACGTTTTCTCAACGTCAACATTTCAAATCGACTGTGGATACATCTTATGCTCAATATTTTCTTGAAAAACCAAAAGTTGATTTCGTTCCTCAAAAGCCAAATTTTCGCAATCTTACGAAGAAACAAACTTTGAAACTTTCGCATGAAAAAGGGATAACTTCAAGAAAGAATATTGATCATTGGCTCGAAGGAAGAGGCCAAATGTATCAGTCATACAAATTCTCAAAGGAACAGATTAACAAAACCTATGAGAAGTATGTGAATACTTCATCAAACGAAAGTTCATATTCTAAGGATTCGAACATCTTGGTTCAAGCATGGAAACCAGTAGAGAATGCGAAGAAAGTTCAATCACAAACTAAGAATGTGAAGTCTTATGTCAATGAACATCCGAAACCAACAAAATCTTATGTTTCGGTTCCTTTAAATGAAGATGTAGACTTAATTGATACTCTCAAAACCAAAGTTTGTGATTGGGTTAAAAGTTCTTCATTTCATTCTATGTTGAAATCTAATTTCCAAGGACCCAAAAAGCCTTGGGTACCTAAATTCTTTCAATGATTGCAGGTTCTATGTGACGAGCAATACGATAACAAATGGTACATTGATAGTGGTTGCTTGCGTCACATGACAGGGAAGAAGGAGAATCTACGAGATTTTCGAAGCCTGAAAAATGTTGGAGTTGTTAAATTCGGAAACAATCAAAAAATGCCAAGTCAAAGGATATGGGAAAATCACGAATGGTAAATTCACAGTGAATCGAGTTGCTTATGTTGAAGGACTACAACATAACTTGATAAGTGTTTCACAACTTGTTGTGGGCACTGGCAATCAAGTACTCTTTAACGAAAAAGGAAGCATTATTTCGAATGTCAACACAAAGGAAGTTTTGCTCAAATCGAAGAGGAAAGGTGACATGTTTACATTGGACATCAATCCGATTGTAGGCAAACCGGCTGTATGTCTTCTTTCGAAAGCTACATCAGACATTAGCTGGCTTTGGCATCGTAGACTTTCACATCTCAACTTTCGAAACATCAACAAACTTGTTGTTCAAGATCTGGTAAGAGGTTTACCCGTACTTAAATTCGATAATGATTCTTTATGTGCAGCTTGTGAAGTTGGCAAGCAACATAAACAAGGTCATCCGATCACGATCGATTTGAAGATTGTCGAACCACTGGAGGTTTTACATATTGATTTGTGTGGACCATCGACAGGTTCAACAATCAACAACAAATGGTACATTTTAGTAATTGTTGATGATTTTTCAAGATTCACGTGGGTTTATTTTCTCAGGCTAAAATCCGAAGTAGCCCAAATCATGATTGACTTCATCAAAAAGATGGAAATAACGTTAAAGAAGACTGTTCGAAAAATCATGAGTGAGCATGGAACTGAATTTAAGAACAATGTTCTTGATTCGTTTCGGGTGGACAAGGGCATTTCGCATAATTTTTCGTCTCCATATACACCACAACAAAACGGTGTAGTTGAACGTAGAAATAGATCTCTATGCGAAGCCGCAAGGACTATGCTGGCATATACGAATCTTCCACAATACCTTTGGGCAGAAGCAATATCCACCGCATGTTTTACTCAAAATAGATCTTTCATCCATCGTCGTTTTAACATTACTCCATATGAAATACTCAACAATCGAAAACCTAATGTGAAATTCTTTCATGTTTTCAGATGTAGATGTTTTATTATGAATCTCAAGGATAACCTTTCAAAGTTTCAAGCAAAAGCTGATGAAGGAATTTTCTTGGGATATTTGCATAATTTCGTCGCATATCGTGTGTTAAACAAACGAACACGAAAAGTGGAAGAAACTTTCAATCTTACCTTTGATGATTACTATATTAAAAAAACTGAAAATTATTTTGAAAATCAACCAATTCTTCAAGAAACACAAGATGAATCTGAACCTTTACAATCATTGGATATTGATTATGAATTAATTTTTGGTATTCCAGATCAAGCTGCTGATGCTGAAATTCATGCAAATGATAATAATATTCGTGAACTATCAAAGCTTAATGTTGATTCAACATCAAATCCTCAAGAAATAGGCGAAAGTATGCCTCATGATCCAATGGAGGGGGAGCACTTGGATTTAAACACTCTGGTTGAGGGGGAGCATTCTTTCGAGGGGGAGAATGAGAGAATGGATGTTGATGTTGAGGGGGAGCATCAAGTTGAGGGGGAGGATTCAGGTAATAATGAAAATTTTCATGATTTTAATGATGAATGTTCAGTTGCAGGTTCATAGAATGATGATTTATATGAAGATACACCTTTGGATTTTGATCCTGCTTATCCACCAATAGAAAAAATGGACAAGAGATCATCCGAAGGATCAAATAATTGGAAATCCTCAAGAAGGAGTATTGACAAGAGCTCAAATTCGTGCAAAAAATGAGGTATTAAATACTCATCAAGAATTTTGCATGTTTAATGTTTTCATCTCTAAAATCGAACCAAAGACAGTTAAGGTTGCAATGGAACACTCAGATTGGGTTGTTGCTATGCAAGATGAATTGTCTGAATTTGAACGAAACAAGGTTTGGAGATTAATTGCAAAACCTGAAGATGTTTCGATTGTCGGGTTAAAATGGATTTTCAAAAACAAAACCGACAAAGATGGAAATATCATTCGAAACAAAGCCAAACTTGTTGTTAAAGGATAATCACAACAAGAAGGAATTTATTATGAAGAAACTTTTGCCCATGTCGCAAGACTCGAGGCTGTTCGTATATTTCTGGCATATGCAGCTCACAAAGACTTTGATGTTTATCAAATGGACATGAAGTGTGCATTTTTAAACGGAGAGCTCGAAGAAACAGTTTACGTGGAACAACCCCCATGTTTTATTAACGAAGAGCATCCTGATTATGTATATATTTTAGATAAGGCTGTTTATGGGTTAAAACAAGCACCACGAGCATGGTATGCAACTCTTACTTCTTTTTTGAAGCAATCTAAATTTAAACAAGGATCTCGTTGACCCCACATTATTTCGAAAGAAAGTTGGGAATAATTTGATGCTTGTTCAAATTTATGTTGATGATATTATTTTTGGCTCAACTGATCCTGTCCTGTCTAAAGAATTCGAAGATCTAATGAAAAGTAAGTTTGAAATGAGCATGATGGGAAAGATTAATAATTTTCTTGGACTGAATATTCGTCAAAGCAGAGAAGGAATTTTTATTAATCAAGAAAAATACACGAAGAATCTGCTAGAGAAGTTTGGATTGACGAATAGCACGAAGTTACGAGTCCCAATGGCAACTGGAGTAAAGCTGACCCCTTCGTTAGATAAACCTGCTGTTGATCTAACTCTTTACCGAAGCATGATTGGTTCATTACTTTATCTTACGGCTAGTAGACCTGATATCATGTTCTCTGTGTGTAATTATGCTAGGTATCAGTCAAATCCAAGATAACCACATCTCACTGCTGTGAAGAACATCTTTCGTTATCTCAAATGAACTATTTCGTTAGGATTATGGTATCCTTCGAAGACTGGGTTCTTTGTTCAAGCCTATTCAGATGCAGACTTGGTAGGTTGTAATCTTGATAGAAAGAGCACAAGTGGCGGATGTCAATCGCTCGATGGCAAGTTGGTGAGGTGGCAGCCGGAAAAGAAAACATGTGTATCAATTTCAACTGCTGAAGCAGAATATGTGGCTGCAGCTGCTTGCACATCACAAATTATTTGGATCCAAAGTCAATTGCGTGATTATGCAATTAATATGAAAAAGATTCCATTATATTGTGATTCACAAAGTGCAATAAGAATTTGTCATAATCCTGTGCAGCATTCGAAGACTAAACATATAGCTCTTCGTTATCATTTCATCAAGGATCACGTGGAGGATGGAAATATTGAAGTGCATTTTGTGAAAACAACTGATCAGTTAGCTGATATTTTCACAAAACCATTGGATGAAAAATCGTTTGTACGAATTTTAGAAGGACTTGGAATGATCGTTGGAAATTATGTTCCATTCGAAAAAGGAGAATGATCGTTGACCAAGAATGAGTCAGAGGCGCTGAATAAATGATAAAGCATTGTTGTTCAGTGTTCAGAGGTTACTGTTCATAGTCAACTCTTCGACCCCTTCAAATTCGTATATTTGTCACTTTTCAGGGGTTGATAAAATTTCGTGTGTATGCAACAAGTATCTTTCATTTATTTTGTCAATTTTTTTTTCGAAAAACTCAAAAATCCAAAAATATTTTCGTTTGTTCTATCTTTATTTTCGAAAAATCAAAAACATCAAAAAGATTTTCACTTTATTTTCGAAAAATCAAAATTACAAAAATATTTTGCTTCTTATTTTCTTTTAAGAACTTTGTTGTAGATATTCATGAAGATACGCAGAGGATAATGCTGGCAGTTCTAGAGTCAGGTACATCAATCATATGAATCTTTGAATTTTTGAATTAGTTAAGATGTCCCTAGAAGCATGATGCAGCATGTTGTCCAAAGCCTCCATTGAATCAATGTGTGTGTACGAAAGCCTTAATGAAAATTTTCATACGAAGATTTATTCCCAAATATCTAACATTTTTACGAATTGACGGGGAACCTTGTTCTAGATTTTTACGAAACATTTGTGTCAGTACCTAAATTCGAAACTCCAGATCATATTCGTTTCGTATGAGAGGTCTTGATTAAACATTCGAAACCCACGATGTTTGTTACCCAACTAGATCCAGCATAATTTTTTTTTTCTTGAATATGATTTCCATGTGAGTTTCATTCGAAATCCAAAATGCCACTTAAAATTTTGCAAAGCATACTTGACACTAACTACACTGGTGAAACAAGTAATTTCTGTTACAATTACTCACCTTATGTTTAGGTTGATATGTAACGAAATTTGTTAAGCTACCCATGGAGCCTTATAAAAGAAGCCCTTCGAAACTTCTCTATAAGTATTCGATTGTATTTCATGGGAACATACTCAAGCTGTTGATCGTCTCTCTTGATGATTAACGAAGCAACCTTTGCCCGGGGTTTAACTGCCTTCGTGTCAAATTGATATTTTGACATCACAATATCCCAAATTTTTTTTATTGCTTCTCGTCTAAATTCTTTGGAACACTGCACTCACGAAATCCTTGAGGTTCTGAGTAATACCAACTCAGGCTGATGATTTCAAACATCTGGCATATGACTTCGCTTTTAGTTCCAAAAGTGAAAGAGCCTTGCTTTCATCCGAAGGGTTCTGACGATTACAATTCTCTTGGGGCAAATAATACAGGCTGTATTTCAGTGACGTATGTTATTCTGTCCGTGTTTCAAGGAGAAGTGACAGTTACTTTTTGACGCATGGCTATTTTTATGGAGTAGTGGTCCGATTCTCAAGATGCCACGTCGGATCTCATTAAATGCACATCCCGCTTCAAATTCAAAATCCAGGGTTACTTATAAAAGGGGATACAAGGATCTTTTATTTGTTTACGCGTTCAGAAGAAAGATTCTCAAATTCTCTGTGATCTTCAAAGCTTTCAAACCCTAACAATGATGACTGCTGCTAATGTCAATGCTGATCCTTCTCAAACCACTGATGATGTGACTTCATTACCGATTATGAAGATTCAAGGAACAAAGTACCAAGTGGAGGCTCATGTTTCTCAATACCCTCAAGAACTAAAGATGTTAGTAGTCGCTTTGAAGAGTTCTGTTCTTTTTCTATTCCGATTTCATGTCTTTCTCAAGCAGGATCAACGGCTACATACACAAAAGCTTTTGGAAATCCCTAATTCACCACCGTATGTCGATTTTTCCTTCCCTCAAATTGTTCATATGTTCAATGAGATGGGCCATCAACCTCAATTATCAAAGATTAGTGACTTTAAGAAGTCTAATCTTCCTAGAGTTTGGAATTTCTTATTGTTGGATTAATGTCTAAATCTATAACTATATTTGGCATGTACTTGACCCGACCCGGCATGGTCCATTTGGGTTGCACTTCACCGTCACAATTTATATGGATAGTCTTTTGAGAATAGTATATTTATGATTTATATTAATATATTACAAGTTCTAATATATTAATATATAATCATATTATTTAATTAGTATTGATCAAGAATTAATTTATAATTAATTAAGTGATCAAAAGTAACTAATTAAATATGGACTCTTAGATATATATATGTGTGGTGGGCCAAGTTCATTTAGGTTGGGCTAAGTCTTCATGGATAGTCCATGGAGCTTTAACCCATGGATCCTAGGAAATGAAAGGTCATGGGTATTAGGGTTTAACCCTAATCCTCCACACTATATAAATGGTCTTATGGTTCATGAAATTATGCTAGTGGCTAGTGTGGATACACTAAAGAGGGCAATAACCGATTTCATAGTGTGAGCCAAGTATCCATATTCTCTAAAGGTTTTCCAAGGTGTTTTTGTGATTTGTGATTCCACTTGAGGCTTCCACACTATTGGGGCTAAGCTCTTAAAGCTTGAAGACATCAAGCTACATCAAAAGGTATGTCATCTAACTAGAACTTTGTAGTATAGGTGCTTCATAATATGCTAGTTAGGATGAAACCTTGGAATATTTAATATTTGCATGTATAATAGAGAAAACATAGATCCAAGGTTTATAGGGTTGCATGTACACCATAGGAGTGTTAGAATGCACAAAACCCAACAGTGGTATTAGAGCAAGGTTGTTTTCTGTTATATTGATGCAAATGTTTTATTTTCAAAGTTGGAAAAAAAGGAAAAAAACATGACGTTTGTCAAATTTTAAGATAATTACTTGTTTTTGTGAAAAACTAATTATTTGTAAAATTTGAATCATTTGCTATATGAGTTGAATTAGGTCAAATTTAGTAAAAGATAAAATGATATGATTATTTTATCAGTTTTAAAAGTTTGATCTAAAGAGTTTTTTGAAACCTCCATAAGTTATGGATATGAAAAGGTTTTCAAAAAAATTGATTCAAAGTCTTTTATGGAGTTACAAAACTTAGTCTTAATGTTTTAAAGAATTCCATAACT
This sequence comes from Lactuca virosa, assembly GCF_052849685.1. NCBI lineage: Eukaryota > Viridiplantae > Streptophyta > Magnoliopsida > Asterales > Asteraceae > Lactuca > Lactuca virosa. The sequence continues at coordinate 385,024,696 of NC_136428.1, forward strand.
TGTTCTTAAGTTATGGAACATGAAAAGTTTCATCATAAAACAAGTATTTAACTCCATAAGTTATGGAATCCAAAAGTTTTCAAGAGTTACAAAACATGCCCTCAAGTTTTGGAATTTAGAAAAAGTTTTTTTATGATAAAAAAAAAGAATTGAATTCTAAAACTCTTGGGTTCATAACTTAAACAATTAATTAAATGGTTTTAATATTGAATTTAATAATTGGAATTATGATGTTTTTATTGAATAATTGAATTAACTCTTATGGACTTTATTAATAGATAATTAAAGTGTTTAATTAAAAGAGAATTAATAATTCCATAATGACATGGTTTAAATTTAATTAAATTAAGAGTATAGTTTAATTAATAGATTAAACCACCAAGTATTTTAAATGTCTAAAATACACCCTTATACTATTATAATATTAAAAGTTTAATATATTATATATATAAGAGCAAGTCGTCTTACCATTAGTAGGTCTCATTCACGAAGCCGGTCTATAAGGGGGGTATAAGGTTACTACCTATAAAATGGCAGTTTAATGGGTGTCCACTCTCACTCACCGCTTCCTTGACCGGTGGAGGGTCGTTAGCCGAACAGGTAGGACAAGGAGTATAATTCTCCCTTCATTAAAAGTATTAATGATAAATACTAAGTAACTAAACCTTTTATAAATTCCCAATCTTAGTTACTTAGGAAAATGTGAATAAGGTGCTAATCCATGAAATTACACTTTGCACTTTGTTTAAGCTGTTAGTGGAGCGTGTGTGGTTAACCGGCACACTAACCTGGACTTAACAAGGTAGGCAAAGGGTAACTTAATGTTTATCATAGTATCGTTGGAGCGTGTGTGGTTAACCGGCACATCGATTGAGGGGTAAATATTAAGGGTACCAAGTATATTTGCATGGTAACTTCACACCTTGTTTTGTGATCCTCGGCATCCCAGTCACAAACCTGAAGGGCACACTCGAGATTGAAACATGTCATTGAAAAGTTCAATGAATCTCAAAAGAATCTAGGAGTTTCAAAACCAATTAAAACCTAATAATACATTTCGTTTATCTTGGTGGAAATTGGTGAATCGTCATTCACCTACCTTCAAATATTTTATAGCTTGGATTACGGCATCCCTCTTCCAAGTTATAAAATAGTTTGTTGGGTCCTACCCTTAATATATCATATTGGGTGTTATATTAAGGACTTAAATCAACTTTACGTGAATTTCTCCCATTGTTGATGTCTGGTTTAGACAACAATGATCTTCCCAAACCAAGCTTTCCTAATGAATATGACTTCCCGAGTTTGGCTCATGGAAGTCATACTTCTCTTCCTCCACCTCCTCCAATTATTCTCCCTAACCCACAAGTTCAAGGTCACTCAAGACCTAATGGCAAGCAAGGTCTATGTGTGATCACATCTTAGAGATGAAGTCACATATTGACAAGTCGGGAGAGTTGGGTGTCAAAGTCTTGAGAAAGTTGGATGTTCAATCACTTTCTAAGTCACATAGTGAGTTCCTTTGGGACTACTATGAAACAGACTATGACATGAACCTTAATGATCATATCTATTTGCTTGGTGCTGCTGAATCAGCAATGATTTGGAACGATAGTCAAGAAAATTTGATTAGAAGATCAACTTCCCAAAAACTTTATGGACAGTGACAATGGTGACACTGGAAATCCAGAAAAAGCATTCTCTTCCCAATGGAAAGGGATTGGCCATAGTCAACCCGGTTGACCAAATGGTAAAGAGAAAGGCTAAGTCTGAGATAGTCCCATTACCAAAGGGTCCATATGTTTATTTTGCCAAAGGAAGGGGCGTTGATTGCAAAGCTGCCAAATTTACCTAAGGATGTTAAAGTCAATAAGTTTGACTCTACATCAGGTAGAGCCCATTATCTAATTCTGTTAAGTTCTATTCTGAGATCCTCATTACATGATGTGACTGGGTCATATGTTGATGTTTTAAGAATCAAAGAATAGAGAGAAATCTTAAAGGAAGTATATGCTGATTCTGATCGCGATGGTGGATTTCGATCGCATCAGAATTTTGAGCAGTTGCTTAAGAAGTTATGATATATTGCTAAGGAATAGATAACAACAATTTTCCATGTGGATTGTAAGGATAAGTTTTTCCGCAAAGTTTTAAAATAAAAGAAAATTGTTTAATTTTATTTATTTGAAGTATCCTTACAATGGCATTTGTGGAAAATTGTTGCTTAGATGATTCCACTGACAGCAATATTGGAAAATGGATTTGATTCTTTCATTTGTGGCAGTGTCTAAATTTACCAAATCAGGAAAGTTCCTGATCACCCAAGTTTCAATTCGACCGAAACTTGGAATCATGCAAGGTGAATAGTATGATGAATGAGAACTTTCAAGCATTGGAAAATCAAGACTAATTACTTGTTCACATGGATGTGTGAGTCAAGTGAAGGACTAAAGGGATCGAGTACACATTCTTGTGCACTGGTCATGTCCACCACAAAGCTCGTTAAGACTATTTGATTTACTAAAGTTTAGTAAATATGGTTATACTTACAAGTTTAAGTATAATTCTGAAACATTGGAAAAGTCTCAATGTATGGCAGAACGAATGGGAAGAATCAAATTAGGCAGAAAGATAAAAGTTTCTCAAATCTGAAAAGATGGGAGAGTACTTTAGTATCATGTTTGTGATCATCTTAATGATTTAGAAATCATATCACAATTAGTCCTCTAAAGGTCATCTTAGTGCATTATTATGACTAAGAAGAGGAGTCATGAATTGTTGAAATGGTTAGATCAGGAAGATGAGTCATACTTCGTTCCAAAACAATTCTTAGAGTCATACTCCAAGATTGTAACTTGAGTGACATATCTTAAAGAAAGGTTTAAAACACTTGTCAAATGTAAGAGTAAAAGTGTCCTACTCTTGTACATTTGAAATTGGTAAGTTGTGATGTTTTGGATAAAACAAAGACCAACTAAGGCCAATTGTGTGAAGTGTTTGTCTTGATAAAGAATCCGCACTATCTCTTGAATATTTGGCAAGATAGTCTTATATGTCAAGAGGATAGTGGGAGTCTTAAAGATCCTAAAAAGAATTTCAAGAACTAATCAAGAATAAAACCTGAGGTTCTTCACTAGCACACGACTTGAGGTTTATAACTTATCGTGTTGACATATTCTGTGCCCATTCCAGTTAAAGTTGGCTTTGCATAGGAGTTCTGAAAGTTCTCAATTGGTTGCATAACAACTTGGAAGCAATGGCAGGCCCTGTACTGCCAGGTGGCAAGAAGTTAAGATTGCATAAGTTCAGTCCATATGAGTTTGGATTTGTCATTATCCTTGTCTTGTGACTATGGTTTTGACGATTCACATGGATAAGAACACATACACCATAAAATCTAAGGGTGATAAGGTTTCTCTCCGATTCATGAAAAGGATGGTGAGGAAACACTTCTACCAAGTAGATTTGAAGCAGATGGCAAAAGGTCTAAACAATTGAGACTATGATTACGGCATCCCTTTTCATAGTTCTGAAATTGTTTAGACACACATGCATGCTATCTAAGGAAAGGTGTATGATTTTGATAAAGTTTTATCAAAGCATCTCGTATCAGAAATCTGAACTTTGGTAAGAAAGTCAATAAAGTATTGATTTCTGGAAGTCCAGCTGATTTCTGAGTACATGTCAAAGCTAGTGGGAGCATAAGTGTTATGCTAATAATCATCATGTTAGTGGGAGCATGATAATTATTGTTAGTGTTGCAAGTTAGCAATGTTAATTATAGAAAACAAAAGTTTAAATTCGTGAGGCTGCAGGGATTGAAAAAGTTGTTTTGCTATAATTAAGGGAGAGGATATACTTCATTTCAGTTCTAAAGGCTTAGATTGAGACCTTAATCATCCTTAGTCAAGAATATATATATGAATTTCATGTTGGATTGGTTCAACTTAAGGAAATTCTATATATTGCGTTCTCAAAATTCGATTATGATTACGACATCCCTCTTCATAGTCAAATTTTGAAAACATGGCAAATAAAAATATTGTAGCAAAAGACTAGTCTAGAATCATGTCTTTATGTGAGACATCATGAATCGTGTACCATTTGCTTTGGGTACAGTCGGTCATATGTTGGAAGTAGATATGAATCAAGACTATCATGGGTTGGTTTGTAGAGGTCCAAGTTGGTGGACAAAGTGGTGCTACAACACTCATGAGTGCTCATAAGTTCTGAGTATTGGATTCAAGCCGCGCTCATTTGAATCACTTCATGGACTTTATCACGAGTGATCATGAGACGATAATATCTTATATTCTTCAAACCTAGAGATATGAGTTGTTACTATGAGTTGGTTATACATTGATTGCACGAAAACGCATTTGGTAACTCGATGTTATAAAACGTGCCTTTGTGTATGATTCAACAAGTAGTAGAACAAGCCATATGAGTCGAAGTTTATCCATTCCTTTTACCTTCGGGATAAAAGAGATATATGTGGGCCCCTCGATGATTTAGTGATGACACATGTGAGTGCTTGGCCAAGCCAGGACTGATTTGATTTGTTCAATCAGTCAGTCATCATAAATCGAAAATCGAGAAACAACAAATGGACAGAGAGAATGATTATAATCCATGTCTCATTCCATATGATATCTAGAATGGAGGAATATATGATCCCTTATATAATGGACAAGTCATTGACAAAGGTCAGAGTTCATTGACAAGATCAGAGTTCGACAGCGGCTTTAAGAGCTACGATTGCCAGTTGGTTTTTAAAGTCATACTCAATAATAGTTTTAGACTTATCCAAGTGGGAGACTGTTGGATTAATGTCTAAGTCCATAACTATATTTGGTATGTACTTGACCCGACCCGGCATGGTCCATTTGGGTTGCACTTCACCGTCCCAATTTATATGGATAGTCTTTTGAGAATAGTATATTTATGATTTATATTAATATATTATAAGTTCTAATATATTAATATATAATCATATTATTTAATTAGTATTGATCAAGAATTAATTTATAATTAATTAAGTGATCAAAAGGAACTAATTAAATATGGACTCTTAGATATATATATGTGTAGTGGGCCAAGTTCATTTAGGTTGGGCTAAGTCTTCATGGATAGTCCATTGAGCTTTAACCCACGGATCCTAGGAAATGAAAGGTCATGGGTATTAGGGTTTAACCCTAATCCTCCACACTATATAAAGGGTCTTATGGTTCATGAAATTATGCTAGTGGCTAGTGTGGATACACTAAAGAGAGCAATAACCGATTTCATAGTGTGAGCCAAGTATCCATATTCTCTAAAGGTTTTCCAAGGTGTTTTGGTGATTTGTGATTCCACTTGAGGCTTCCACACTATTGGGGCTAAGCTCTTAAAGCTTGAAGACATCAAGCTACATCAAAAGGTATGTCATCTAACTAGAACTTTGTAGTATAGGTGCTTCATAATATGCTAGTTAGGATGAAACCTTGGAATATTTAATATTTACATGTATAATAGAGAAAACATAGATCCAAGGTTTATAGGGTTGCATGTACACCATAGGAGTGTTAGAATGCTCAAAAACCCAACACTTATTTGGTATTTTCTTAAGGTGTTTAACTGGACGATCAGTTGGACTTAACAAAGGACGAATGGAGGTATTTGCCATGGTGGCTGGGTTATACTATGATCTGCAAGTGGGTTATTCTACTCAGTTGTGGAAGGAATTTCAAAAGAGCATAGAAAACACGAATTCTCTTCATGGCGTTTCGTGTGCAAGATATTGGAGCTTGATTTTGCAGTACTTCTACGACAAGGAGGGGATTTTGGTGCCCAATGATGAAGAAAAAGAAGTTTTTCACGCATACAATTGTCCGAAGGATGCAACAGATGATACTGAGGAGTTTCCCTTTATGGCTCGTATTCCTGATGCTATGTTAAAATGAGTTGATCCTTCGAATTCAGTTTTGGTGGCTTATTTAAAAACCATTGATACTACTATTCAAACTGGGGTATTGTTACAAAGGGAGGAGAAAAAGTCAAAATGATTGAAGAAGAATGAATTTGGTTCTTCTGAAAAGCCTGTCACGGCATCTAAGCCTAAAAAGTCTCCAAAGAAGAAGCCAATTACTGTTGAAGAGCCAGTGGTACACGAAGTATCTGTTGCTGAGACTAAATCGATTGAGCCTGTTGTTGATAATCCTCTAGAGAAAGTGAACATTCCTTCGAAGACTGGTGTTTTTCGAAGACTCAAATTGAAATCTAAACATATATGCATGTCTCCAACACCTAACGTGGTACGAAAGCCACAGATTTCTCATCAAGGTGTTTTATTTCGTGAAATACCAACACCTGTTTCTCCATTGTCAAAGAAACGAAGGGCTACAGATATGGCCAAACATATTTCACAGAAGAAGAAGAAGAAGACAAAAAAGCTAGTGATCTCTAATGAGTCAACAGAAGATGATGAACAAATTCTAGAAACTCCAGAAGAAAAACTAAACAACGAATGTTCAAATCCTGAGCAGACTTTTGTCATTCCACTCGAAGCTTCGGTTGCCAAGTCATCTCATGAGGAGGCACGAACTTCAGACATCCCTGTAAACGTATCTAATACGGATACAAATGTCACTATGGGTGAGGAAGGTTCGAAGAATGATGAACAAGGTAATCCTGATACTATTATCTCAGAAACTTTTGTCTCTTTACCTCCACAAATCACACCCATTACATCAACCACAGACTCACCCACATTCGAAAATATCATCAATCAACCTTTTACTTCTATCTTTTCTTCACAATTCACTGATCCACCCAAAAACGATTCTCCTGTTCAAGAAACAATTGTTATGGAAACTGAGACTGATAACGAAGGTTTTGGAGGAACCTTTGAGGCGTTGGAATTTGATGACGGAGAAGATGATTTCCCAGATCATATGCTTATGACGATGAAGCAGTTTAAGATCTTGAATACGAAGTGAAATTCTATCATTCAATCTCAAGCTGATCTTGGTGGTGGTTCATCTGTGTCAAGTTTGGAGGTTGACACAATGTTTGAAATGTTTGAAGCCAAGCTGGTGACCAAAGTCTCTAGGATGATTAGAGACTCGGAAACAAGAGTTTTGGAGAAAATTAATCATAATGATCAAAACAATGAGATCCGGATCAATGCTCAAAATTCGAAGTTTGTTGGTGACTTGAAAGAATTAAAGACAGTGGCCAAGGAAAGACATGTCTTGTTTGTTCAAGATGTCAAGCGCGTTCGTGAAGATGTTAATTTGCAGATTCGTGAACTTCGCGAAGACATGAAAAGAGAAATTACAAGTGTTCAACAGGATTATGCATGTTTAAATCAGAAAGTTGACATAATTTGTGATGCTGTCACCAAATTTGTCAAATTGTACGAAAATATGAGTCCTCAACTTACTCATCTTTCTACAACAGAGAGTAAAAATTTTGGAGAAGTGATTTCTATGCTAAAGGAGTTGAAAGAATTGTCAGTCAAGCCTGTTTCGTCATCTTTGATCACGCCTGAATTCTTATCTCAGAAGTTTGTTAAATTCGAAGCAATTTTACAAAAGCAACTGGCCCCTTTATCTCACATATCAAGCCTTCTACCAGCAACAACAGATGCCTCACCTGTTTTCACAGGGGCGCAAGGAGGAGATAGAAAAACTGAGGATACGAAGGCTGGTGGTGAAGATACGAAGGTTGTGGGAAAAGTGTTTTCTTCGAAGATTCCGACAACAAAGCCAATCATAGCATCTGCTGGGCCAATCACTTCGACTGTTGTAACAACTGTGCCAATGACAAGACCAATCTTGAAAGGAATTGTGATTGGTAATACTATTGATACGAGTGGAAGTGGTTCAAAACCAAAAGAAGTGATAAATGAGCCAGCCTTGAAAGATACAGGTAAAGCCAAGATTGTGGAAAAGACAAAGGAAGAAAAGAAAGCTAAAGTTGAAGCTGAACTGGAAAGAATCAGGGTGATTCAAAGTATCATGGTTCAACGTGCGAAGGATCCTCCAGGTTTGGAAAAAGGAGATCCTGCTAAACTCTATAGTTATGAAACTATTGAAGCAAAGGTGGTGTACAACAACATGTATTCTTTTGAGAAGAAACCGAAGCAAAGCTATGTGATTACAAATACTGATGCAAGTCAGCTTGACTTTCCAATAAATGAGATGATGTTCATTATGCCACAGTTCAAAGCTGAAGGAAACTTTAAAGAAAAGGATGAAGGAAACCACATGAAAATTCGTTTTCATGCTGTTCTAGCAAAAGCCCCTGAGGAAGTATGGTCTTTGGTTAAGATCAAGAAAGTGATTAGTATAAAGAGAGATGTGATATTCGAAAACATTGTGCAGAATATCAAATATATTGTGCTCAGGGCAAATGGAAAAATTTGTGAATTTACAATTGCTGATTTTCCATTGATGAACTTGTATGATCTTATACAAGTTGCATTGATTCTTAAAGACAAATCACTTTCATTTCTTTAAAACACTGATCTAGAAGAATTCAAGCTTGGAGTTGCTCACATCAAAATTTTCATTGAGAATTATTATGAGTGCCTGGCACAAACTGATGTTTAGTTAGCAACAACAAAAGTAATAGAGATAACTGCTCCTATGGGTCCAACAAAGAAACAAATTGATTTGAAGAAGTATGCAGATGGGGAAATTTGTTTGAAACCGTTTGGGCTGGTCTTCGTAGGGAAGGACAAGGCTGGAAGAGCAAAACACTTCTTATTCCAAGCATGCGAAGTGGAGAGATATGCAACGTCTCAATATACGAATTTAATTGTTTGTATGAATCAATGTAAGAAGAATAATGAAGGAGATAAGAAGGAGCTGAAGAAGATTATCTCCTTGTACACAGAGATTCGAAGAGTGATGATGTATTCCATCCAACTTCTTACCAATTGAAGACTTCGACTATGATTACAAAGGGGGAGATTGTAAGGGTTGATTTTGTTGTAATTAGTCGAAGTATGTTTAGTACTCTTCGTATATTTTGTAATGTATTTTCCTAAGGCGCTTTTATGCGAAGCTTAAGTGTTTATGCCTTAGGATACTTTTTGTACGCTTTCTGTATCCTATAAATAGGGTCATTTACTAGAGGTTAGATAAGAGTTTTTACAGACCTGTCTATTATTCTCTGTAAAACATGAAAGCGTAATTGAGCAGAAACAATATATTATTTACATGCGGTGTTCAATCTCGCAATCTTACTTACGTTTATACTCTGATTCATTTCATACTCGATTCTTTGATTCATCAGCCTAATTAACCCTCGGGTTGGAATACCAAACATATGAAATCCAGTCAATCATAGGGTCCGGTCATCCTCAGATTCGTCACAACCGAGTGCAACTCCCCTGAATCTTCAACAATACACCCAATCCTAATGCGCTCCTACAACAGACATAACTAACACCATCTCTATGCCCACAGCCTATGACTGGAATTCCCTTACGTGGTCCTCAGCATAGGTCTGGATTGCCTCTAAGCCCACAACATGAGTCTGGTATGCCCTCCCCGGCCCTCAACTCATGACTGGAATGCTCCTGATGACCGATCGACACTACTGTCGTCACTTCAGTTGCCCAACACTCCGACCCTGCGGATATCCACTTTCCTCTGCCACTCGAAGGGCCTAATCAACGCTCCTATCATCAACGAACAACATAACGATACAAAACTACTACTACACATGAATCCCAAGTCATAAACCCACTTCAACTCTTCCTGCTGCCACATGACGTTTCTCAAGCGAAGTCGAAACCTCCTTGGTCCCAAATTGCATGCCCACAACCCGAACATCGGACACCTCACCGATTACTGAACCAAAACACACACACAAACAGCAGTCCCATGCGTCTTCCCGAAAAGAAACCGACTGGCTGGACTTGCTTCCACGCCCTGCCACCATCTCCTGCCAACATAATGAACGTTAGATGACCCACGCCAGCCTCACATCCCACCTGGTCTTTAGTGACCCATCTCCTCCTTACTTCAGACACGCTATGGCTCTATCGCAGATGGAACCGACCCAAGACACATCACAATAACTCAAACCATCATCAACATACCTACCAGTACGACACTCAAATCTAACCCATATCACCCCCTTCGGGTTAGAATACCAACATGTCTAATCAATTCAACTATCGAGTTGAAGTTCTCAGGGTTTGTTGGCCTACCGCCTCAACCCTACCGCTCCCTTCGAGCCTTCGTGCCTACGACTTAAAGTCGGCCCGCACCGGGCATCTTGGCTTACTGCATAGATCAGGACCGCCTCAACCCTATCCAAATGTCATAGACGATCATGAGAAAGATCTAACCCGGTTCCCAGAACCTGAATGACAGGATATTCTAACCCCAAACCTTCCCAAAATTGACGAATACTCATTCGGATCCACTCTCAGTCCCCAACTGGAGTATTACCCGATCCCAGAAGATGAAACCTCGGAGACACTCCGAACTGATGAGATCACAAATATCCTTTAAACTCCTTTCGTCCTCTAATAACGACTTCCAATCAACCAAAATACATCAGAGTCCTCATCCTACTCCAACAGAATGTTCAATACTTGGAACAGACCTATTGATTGCTATAGCATAGCAGTATACTCAATACCCCAACATAGATCTACAAACATATACAAAGTCTTCAGCATAACTGGACCGCCTTACCAGGCCTTCAGCCTATCTGGACCACTCTCAGAACTTTCAGCATGTCTGGACCGCCTTCCGGGCCTTCAGCCTGTCTGGAACGTTCTCCGAGCCTTCGGTCTGACTGGTACGCCCCACCGGCCTTCAGTCTATCCGGACCGCCCTAAATTGTTGAGCATTTCCTTAGCCCACCACTCCAGACGCTCTCTCCCATGCATCCTATTCTAACCCACTTGGGGCTTTGAACCCCTGATCTACTCCGGGGACTACAACCCCGGCCTAACCCTAGGCCACAAGCCGATCGTCCACACTCTCGGAAACCGTGGTCTGTTCCCTGACCCGCGTATCTACCACATACGCTAAATAACCCATATACTCGTGATGGATGTACTGCCGAGCCCTGGCAGCTAACCAGGCCCTTGATCTATCAATGCAAACCCTCCGAGCTGAGCACACACTCCACCGAACACCTGTACTGAACTCGGTTCATGACTAGAACCCCAACCTGGTTCTCCAAATTCCGCTATCATGCACCTCGAAGACACGTTTCTTATACTGGGGAGTTTTACCGAACCCCCAACTAATACGACCCTCAAACCAAACAACCACTTGGCCTCCATTCTCCCTGTCGGGTTGTGTAACTTATCCTGATTTAAAACCTCTCCTGCTTTTCATCCCGGGGAAACTCTCCGCCACTTAGATTCGACTAAGCCCTCATAATAAATGAAAATTGGAGGATTCCCAATCATTCTCACTTCCCAACGATCAACCCGTGACAACCAACTCTTTCCCACTAGTGCTCCATTACCAGCCAATCCTAATTGATCACACACTCCTAAGAACCTGATGAACACTTACTGAATCCCAGGGAACCCGGAAAATCCCTAATGCTCGAATACTCCCACATTCAATCTTGAAGTCCAAAAAGCAGATGCCCCAACTGATATACCAACAACGAGCTACCTCCCTTGGCGCCTTCACCCGCCAATCACTAACGATTACTAAAACTGCTGAATCCTGACAACGTTGATTAACCATCCTGTGGAACCCTGTCCGCAGACATCCCACATAATAACCTTCTTTCCAATGTGCCCCAAGTGAATCTCCCGCTCTCGGCTCTAGAAATCATATCTTTCAGAGTCTCGCGCCTTGACTCACTCACCAGCTCAATCATCCACAGCTGAACTGCAGTAGCTGAAATAACCTTTGCCCTAAACCGAGCCACAACTACTCCAAGACATAGTCTACAATCCCAAAAGTGCGATAGATCGCACAATCCATCCTTACCGCCCGATACAAGAGATCGAAGGTGAACCGGACCTCACCAAATACTTATGCAACATCGACCCACCCGCGCTCACCAGCGCTGAACTACTGTCGCCTATCCCGACGACTAACTGACCCCGAGCTGGAAATACAACCTGATCCTAGGGTCACAAGCCTGCTCATTCCTTTGAGCTCGCAAAGCTGAAAAGGGCACGATCCTTGCCCTAGAACGACATTCATATCCATCAATTAACCATTCTGCTTCCAGCTGTAAAACTCCAGCTGATCATAGTCGTCACTCCCTTCCGGAGTCCTCGCGACTCGCATTCCGGCATCGAGCAAATCCCGCAGAATGTAATGAGTACAGAACATCTCTCGGATCACAAATAACCGCAGCCCTCGGCTCATTAGAATAAGATCCTATAACAAGTCCCGGTACTGGAAAGCTCGACTAGCTCCTCCCCCTGCGTCGTTACAGCTGCTGTAGCTGCTGCGGCAGCCGTATCAGCAAGGCTGCATAGCGCTCATCGAAATACTCAAACATGGCGGTCTCTTAATAGACCCGAACATCTCTGGTAACTGTCCCCAGACGAACTCGATCACCTCCTCCCGGATGATCTTACTGACAAGGTCCTCTGACAATGCTGGCCTATCCTGGCTGCCAGCTCCCGATCCTAACCTGGATCCGATCTCAAGATGTCTCGTAACCACCATTCTGGTAAGACACCAGAAAGATCTCTGGTAATCCATATAATGACAGGGGACCAACTCCCAACCCAACCCTAGGGGTTGTGACTTCCTTGCTACGCGTATGGGTCCTGTGTTTTCAGTAGTACGGGCCCATACTACCTTCCACACCTACCCATATTTGTGTCAAGTATCACCACAACACCCTACTAATACATATAGCGAGCGCTCAATCCTCACCCCTAGAGGAATGCTAAATCTCTCATAACTGGCCTCACGGCCTCTCACGACCCATCCATCCATGAAACTTCCACCAACCCCTGCAGCACTAGTGTATGCTAGCCATACATAACGCTGGACCCTATAGACTTTCAAATATCCAATCCTACCCTAAGCACTAATCAATAAGAATAGAACATAAGGCCAGATCAAACATTCTCAAGCTATAAGATCTTAATTATATACAGTTGTGATGCATGCACAAGACAACTACAGTAATGATGTTAATTACACATAAAGGAAACCCTAGGCTAGCAGGCATCATGTAATCAGGCAATTCTATCATGCAATTCATGAAGATCCCTAGCCTAGTACTAGCATGTTGTTCTAACATATCACAATATCAAATAAATGTATGGTATTTTGGGGTCTACTTACTGGCTCCGACTGATCGTACCAAGGCTCTGATACCAACTTGTAACACCCATAAAATTCGAGCCAATTTAAAACTTTTTAAATGATTTGAAACCATTCAATTATTACAATTTGTTTTCAAAATAGTTTATACATCAGAGTTCCCAGAAATCATAATCATCAATCGAGGAAGTGTACGGTCACGCCTTTGCCTCCCTGCGGCCATCCGCTGAAACTGAAACAATAAACTGAAACTGTAAGCCCGGAAGCTTAGTGAGTTACCCCCAAAATACCAACCTCATATAACCATAATCATATCATATCAACAAATACAGAACAACATGCATAATGAACCCTCAGCTTGACTGGACCGCCTTGCAAGGCCTACAGTCTACCTGGACCTATCTCGAGCCTTCGGTATGACTGGACCGTCATGCAGGTTCACAGTCTATCCGGACCGCTCGTCGGGTATGTTGGCCTCAACCGCACGAAGCAGGACCCCGCCTCAACCCACCCATCAACAATAATCATGTGCACATAAATAACATATATTGGCATATATATATATATATATATATATATATATATATATATATATATATATATATATATATATATATATATATATATATATATATATATATATATATAACAGTCATACCGATCTAAGAGATCATCAATCATAGCAACATCCTATAACTAGGATACCGACCTAACCAGGTCACTAACATAGCATCATCCTATATACCAGGATACCAATCAACATATCATAAAAGCATAGCAACATCGTAATCATGATACCGACCTAACCGATCACTAACATAACATCATCCTATATACCAGGATACCGACCTAAACCAGGTCACTAACAAAGCATCATCCTATATACCAGGATACCAATCTAACAGATCATAATAGCATAGAAACATCCTAACAAGGATAACGACCTAACCGGTCACTAACATAACACCGTCCTAACTACCAGTACGCAGATCTAACAAAACAATAAGTATATCATGTGAATACCCGGATACAAATCCGATAAAGGGCTGACCTTGGTGCCGTAGAACCTGTTGATATAGTGAGGATAACTCACCTTGCAATTCCGGACTGAACCATGAAATCACGCTCCCGAAACACTGCCCCAAGTTCCAAAACCTATAAACATTAATGATCCAATTCATAAATAACCGCTTACCAATTATTCTCAAAAGTCAAAACGGTCAACCCTCGGTCAAAGTCAAAGTCAACTATCAAGGTCAACAGTCCATGTTGACCTCAACTTTTCGAGTACCCTCAGCTACTCGCCGAGTTCCTTGCATAACTTGCCAACTCGCAGAGTCACCATGTCACTCGCCGAGCCCAAGGCAATCTTCATCGGACTCGACAAGTTGTTCATCCAACCTGTCGAGTTCAAGACCATATTCATATGACTCGCCGAGTCTACCATGCGACTCGCCGAGTCCCTTCAGTCCTTCATCCATACATATGCTTTTTAAGCCATGCTAAGACTCTATACTGCAGATCCAACTTCCCAAGGCATGCTTATCACGTAAAGTTGCAAACTTTACTTGCATGCAAGGCTATAATGACTCATAATGCCAAATCCAAGCTTTAAATGGGGTTTTACACTTTAAGAGGGATGGGTTCATACTTGCCAAAGCTGATAGCTCTATGGGCTTAAAAATCAAAGAGAGTTCAGATCTGAAGTTACAACTTCAGATCTGAGCTCATACCCAAGAATAGCTTCATAACCAAGCCAAGAAGCCCTAAACTTCATCCAAAGAGATCTAGAAAGGAATGAGGCCAAGATCATGAATTGATACCTCAAATGAAGCTAGCTAAGATAGACTTCAGACCCACAAACGTTCTTGCCTCCAACTTCTTGATCTTCAAGCTTCTTCTATCAAGGTCTTCTTTCCAAGCATGAAATTTACACTAATATGGAGCACACACACGAATTAGGGTTTCTGGACTCTCAAGAGGTTGCAAAGGGACTAAGGGAGGCTAATGATCCCTTAAATAGGGTGCCAAACCCCGAAAATTAGGGTTTCACCCTCCAGCTCCAACTCGTCGAGTCACTCTTCCGACTCGGCGAGTTGGTCACTTAAACACGTGGCCCAAACCTGCTGCTACTCGACGAGTCAGGCAACCAACCCGTCGAGTATATCTTGAATTCACGAGAATTTATAACCATAAATTGGTATTCGAGAATCGGGGCGTTATAGCTTTGGATCTAGGTTTTTCGAATTGTACATGCAATAATCATCGAAAGCTTATAAACCCAAATACTAGCATACAAGATCGAAAACTACATCTAATAAACAAGTTAGAATGTTACCTTTGATTGTAGCTTGATAACCTTGAGCTTTTGAGAACCTAGCACCTCAAACGCGATGCCTCTAATAGATCACAAACACGAAAGCAATTGGAGAATATTACAGAGAGAGGGGAGAGGCTATCTTCGGCTCTAGTAATCCTTCTAGGGTTGTGGTAGCCGAAAATGTGACGCCTAGGGGTCTTTATATAGGTGAGGAATTAGGGTTTCTGTTAAAGACCTAATCCGATTGCTTCGGCTCCGAGCAATTCATAGGAATCTTCCAGAACGCTAGACTTGGACGAATTCTTATGGGCTATCCATAAGATTTCGTCCACCCCTATCTTTAGGGATCCTCGGCCCATTTTGCAATTATCTGATAATTACAATATCAGTCCCCTGAATTCACTTAACCTCTTTTGACCACAAAATTAATTCTAAATTAATTCTTGACCAATGTTAATTAAATAATATGATTTCTCTTTCTATATATTATTCAAATAATATATTAATTAATCATATTTATCCTCTTTCTCAATTATTCTTCCAGTCAAGTTGCTTTGGTGAAGGCAACCCAAAAGGACCATGCTACAATCGGGTCAAGTACATTCCAAATATAGTTATGGGCTTAGACACCTAATCCAACACTTACTTCGGTTCAAACTAATGGTGCTCAAGCTAGACTAGGTGGAGGTCAAGTTGTAATGAATCGTCCCACTAAAGATAATTTGGATAAAATGGAAAGTGATGCAGTTGCTTTTTATGAAATCTCGTACGGAGTGGCCCCATAAAACTTTGACATCATCATCAACTGCAAACCAGTCAATGAAATTTGGGATGTTGTAAAAAACTTGTATGAAGGTTTTGAGCAAGCTCAAGACAAGAAACTCACCACCACACTCAACGAGCATAACAACTTCAAATTCTATGCAGGTGAGAGTCTTGAAGACTCATTCAAAAGATTCAATCTTATCATCACAAAGTTATCAAATGTTGGCACCGTCCGAAGCAATCATAAAACAAACCTTCAGTTTCTCAATGGTTTGGGAAAGCATTGGACTACGACAAAGATGATAGTCCAAGGAGATAGGAAGAATCACACACTATCTCTATTCAAGTTGTATGGTGAACTTCTGGCACATGATTCAACCGTGCTAAAAGATTGTGCAGACTTCGGAGGTCCACTTACCCTCATAGCTCAAGCCCCACAAAGCAAAACCACCCAATCATACGAACCTTAACGTCTTTCATATGACAATCTACCGCAGTCCAATGAAGCTGATACGGAATGTGATGATGAAGAAGAATTTCAAAATGCCATTGCCCTGGTTAGCCAACAATTCAATAGGCTACCACCAACCCCATTCCGTAAAAATCAGCAGTTTAACAAACCACCCTTCAACCGCAACTACAATCCTCATAGAAATCATTCTCGATATCCCAGAAATCCTCACCCGTCTCCGCAACCACAAAATACTCATCAACCCAAAGAGGCACTGCAGTCCATCAAGACAACTGACTCTGGTACGTCAACTGAGGACAAAAATGATGTTATTATTTGTCACAAAATGCAACAAAGAAAACCACTTTGTTAAAGACTGCAAAGCAAATGTGGTAAAATATAAATCATTCTACCTTAGAATGGCTCAAGAGATGGAAGAGAAAGAAAAGACAAGGGCATACGTGGCCCAAGTAAAAAGGGTTCATCAAGTGTGGTCATCCGGAGATGAAGATGAAAATCTTAACAACATCAAGGGCAAAGGAAAAATTTGTGTGGTGGCAACTACTGATGAGGATGGATCAACACAGCTGGATTTACTACTGCTTCATGGAAAAAGATGGAACTGTAAGATTTATCGAACAGGTAAAACTCATGATCCAATCTAATAATTACAACATGCATGATTGTCAACCCTTTTTGGACAAAATTAATGACACTTGTGTTGCCGTCCTTTCAGACTATAACAAGGCATTAGATGAGAAGAATATAGCGTCCCAATAAATGTTTCATGTGAGAGGACGTCTTGAAGACAAGTGACTTAAAGTTGCCATGTTAGAAAAGGATTTAGTGTTAGAAAAGGATGCCAGAATGTTGTGTGAAACACAGTTAGGAATTGCTTTGAATCAAAGCGATCTAGCCCAAAAAGAAAATGTATGCTTAAAGGTTTTAATCGAAAAGTTGTTTAATGAAAGTGAGGCTATTGAAAATCTTATGAATAATAGGAATATAAATAATACATACAATTGGGGTTTGTCCATTGGGTCTGCAACCGTAAATGACTCATCACCTCGATTTAACAAAGATCGTCCATATGTCCCTCCGGATCGAGAGTTTCATTTCCCTGTCAATGATAAAACATTTCCCAAAGACATAAGATGTCGCTTAGGTAAACTTCATGAACTGAGTAACAATTGTGTTATTGAGGAAATTCTTCCCGAATCCTCTGATCCAATACCAGTCACTAACACAAATTGTCCCAATTCTCAGTCATCTTCGGATGTAGATGAAGAAATTGTTTTGGAAGGACCAAACTTAGCCAATAATTGCACATCTTTACCTTCCGTAGAGTGTCCCAACAAAAATTCATCCTTGACATACTTTGCGGTAGTTCAGACTTCCTTACCGCAGACCGCAGTTAAAAGCACAGTGATCATTAAGCCCATCCATCATGAATTACCAATTGAAAATTTTGAGTATGGTCAATGTTCATAAAATCCTGAACTCTCTAGTTTAGATGATTCCAGTCCTCATTTTTCAAAGCAGTGAAAATATTCCAAGAAACCGCAGTTTACATTTCAGACTACGGTTCTCCAAAAACTCTTGCAAAATTGGTTTTTAAAGAACATCTCAAGTCTCGAAACAAAAAGCGGGATGATAAATACAAAAAAAATTTCACACATCCCAACGTTTTCAAAACAAAAGAATTTAGAAAAACCCATCAATGACAAAAATCTTTCGAAAATCACTGCATTTAGAGACTTAGCCAAAAAGCAGAGTTATGTAACAAAAACTTTTTCAAACTCTCCGGCAGAACCCCAAAAGAGAGTCGCATCTTTACAAAGGTATATTTTTCAAAATTATTCCTTAAAATATCCAAAATGGAAAGGTCTTTTCCCAACCCCTAAATCTGTAATGTCACCTCAGTCACCTCTTAAGTCAAAACCTTGGAGAAATTGACGTGTAATCACCTTTTCAAGTCCCAAGGTTTCTGCAGCCAAAAGTCATTCATGGACCAGACAAAAGACTAGGACTACACACTCCGGACCAATGTCCAATTTCGGTGTCTCGGTAACGCCTCTTTCCTTTGAACTTTATCTTTTGAAAACATCCCGTCCAACTCCACCTCGTAACACTCCCAAAGTTCCCAAATACCCAGGACTAGGTCTAAATTCATACACGAAATCTGTCTCTAAGATACACATACATGAATCTAGTCAGAAAGTTTCTCATTTGTCCCCGGGCTCCAAACTCGTTTGGGTGCCCAAAATAACCCATTAATTTTGTAGGCAATGCGCAAGGTGGAACAAGAAGATGAGTGGTTAATTGATAGTGTCTGCTCCTTGAACATGACCGGGAGGTTAGAATAGCTTCGGGACTTCAGCCCTATATGTAACGGTGGACATGTCACATTCGGCAACAATCCGAATGGTATCATCAGGGGTTACGGTGTGCTAACAACATGAAATTTCTCAATCCAAAAGGTTGCTTACGTGGAAGGCCTCAAACACAATCTCATCAGTGTAGGACAACTATGCAAAGCAGGTCACAAGGTTGAATTTGATAATGAATACTGCTACATCATGAATAGTGATAGAAGCACCTGCTTGATCAAATCCAAGTCCAAAGGGACAATGTATCCTTTGGATGTCTCATTGATTGTTGGCAAACCGCAGCTGTGCTTTCAGTCCAAAGCAGTGTCCGAAGTTAGCTGGTAGTGGCACTGCAAACTAGCTCATCTTCACATTCGGTATATCAACAACCTGGTCACCAAGGAGCTTGTCTGAGGTCTCCCCATCCTAAAGTACAACAATGATACACTCTGCCCAGCTTGTGAGTGTGGAAAGAAAACAAAGGGAAGCCATCCACTCATTATTGATTCTTCAATTTTAGAACCATTAGAGTTGCTTCATATTGATCTCTGCGGTCCATCTACCGTAGCCAGTCTTCATCATAAGAAATATATACTGGCTATAGTTGATAATTTCACTCGTTTCACTTGGGTCTTCTTCTTTAGACTCAAATCAGAGACACTGCAGGTCCTGATTAACTTCATCAAAGAGATCGAGCTCCAAATCAAGTTACCAATCCGAAGAATCAGAAGTGACAATGGAACAAAGTTCACTAATCACCTCTTGAACAATTTCTTGGTTTTCAAAGGCATCCGTCACAATTTTTCAGCTCCCTACACACCGTAGCAAAATGGAGTTGTAGAGCGAAGAAATTACACATTGGTTGAAGCAGCCAGATCAATGTTGAACTTTGCCAACCTTCCACTATACTTCTGGACTGAAACAGTGGCAACTACGTGCTTTGTGCAAAACCGATGCATCATTTGCAAGTGTCTAACAACCACAAACCAATTGTCAGATTCTTTCACTTTTTTGGTTGCAGATGTTTTGTGATCAACAACAAGGATCATCTTAACAAATCTGCACCCAATTCAGATGAAGGCATTTTTCTTGGCTACTCTACCAATAAAGTGGCCTACCGGGTTCTCATTAGACGAACGAGACTGATAGTAGAAAGCTTCGATGTTAAATTTAATGAATATTATGTCCGCAACACTGCTCCTTTAACTGAAACAAATTTATCCTGGAAATTGATATCCCAGCCTCTTCGGGTAACCTAAACATAGTTGAAGTTAACTATGATGACCTATTTGATCCCACAGAGACGGCACATCTTTCTG
This sequence comes from Lactuca virosa, assembly GCF_052849685.1. Classification (NCBI taxonomy): domain Eukaryota; kingdom Viridiplantae; phylum Streptophyta; class Magnoliopsida; order Asterales; family Asteraceae; genus Lactuca; species Lactuca virosa. The sequence continues at coordinate 385,045,185 of NC_136428.1, forward strand.
AAGTATCTGGTCCATCTCTCTCTGATGATTTGTCACTCAATAGTTCCACCTCGCCGGTTCAGGAGGAAAGTTCAACTCCGGTTCAGACAACCAACGAGGTTCCAGTACTTGAAGATGCATCACCGATATCTACTCACATAATCCAAACTCAATCAAATGCTACTTCAGACACTGAGGATGAAGAAATTGAAAACAGTGACACATTATCAGACTCAAGGACACATTCATCTGTTCACGGGGAACTCCCATCTGCAATTCAGGAGGAACCTCATTCCACAACTGCAGTTCAAGCTCCTACAGTCCAAGATTCTTCTGTGGGGTGCTCTCCAGTCGAGGGGGAACTACCGTCTCCAACTGCAGAATGCTATGATGTTGAAGATATTCCCTCTACCGCAGCCGCTGATCACCTACAAACCTGCCTTCACATCTGGACAAAAGATCATCCTCCGGGTCAAATCATGGGTAACCCATCCGTAGGCATACAAACTCGATCTTCTAGTAATCTAACGGACCACTGCCATTACGCAGCCTTCATGTCTGCAGGCGAGCCCCGAACCATAAAAGAAGCACTCATGGAGCCCGACTAGATCACTGCAACGCAAGAAGAACTAGCTGAGTTTGAAAGAAACACGGTGTGGAAGCTTGTACCGAAGCCAAAAGACCACTCAATCGTCGGTACTAGGTGGATGTACAAGAACAAGCTTGACGAATCTGGTGTGGTGATAAGAAACAAAGCAAGACTTGTTGCTAAGGGGTACAGTCAACTGGAAGGCGTTAACTATGATGAAACTTAAGCCCTTGTAGCCCAAATGGAAGCCATATGCATCTTCTTGGCGTATGCGGCACATAAGAACGTCAAGGTTCACCAAATGGATGTAAAAAGTGCCTTCCTCAATGGTGAACTGAAGGAGGAAGTTTATCTGCAACAACCTCCAGGCTTCGAAAGTCATGAATTTCCAAACTACTGCTACAAGCTTGAAAAGGCAGTCTACGGTCTCAAACATGCTCCAAGGGAATGGTATGAGACTCTTTCAGAGTTTCTCGTCGTGTCCGTGTACAAAAGAGGTGTGATTGATCCCATTTTATTTAGAAGGGAAAATGGTAATCACTTAATGCTCGTCCAAATATATGTAGATGATATCATCTTTGGTTCAACAGACCAGAATATGGTGGATTACTTCGCAAAGCTCATGACAAGCAAATTTCAAATGAGCATGAATAGAGAGACCAATTTCTTTCTAAGTCTTCCATTAAAACAAGTCCCTCAAGGGATTTTCATCCATCAAGAAAAATACACCTCGGAGCTACTGAAGAAATATTCAATGGACAATTGCTCCTCAGCTAAAGTCCCAATGGCTTTTGGATACAAGATCTCTGCTGATCCTACCGGAGAGTCAGTGGATCTCAAAACTTGTCGAGGAATGATTGGGTCATTGATGTACCTAACAGCAAGTAGACCAGACATTGTGTTTGCCACATGGTAATGTGCTCGATACCAAGCCGAACCTAAAGTATCACATCTGACCGCAGTCAAACAAATCTTCAGATACCTTAAGGGAAACAAAGCTCTAGGCCTCTCGTACCCAGTAGGAAACGACTTCAGCCTACAAGCCTTCACTGATGCGGATCATGCCGGTTGTAGATTAGATCGAACGAGTATCTCTGGTGGCTGCCAATTTCTAGGAGGAAGATTAGTCAGCTGGTCTTCGAGAAAACGAAATCGTGTCTCGTTGTCTACCGCAGAGGCAGAATATGTGGCCCCAGCCAGTTGCTATTCTCAAATTCTTTGTATGAAAACTTAATTGATGGACTATGGGTACAAAATGCTGCGGGTACCAATTTATTGTGACTCAGAGAGTGCAGTTGCGATTTCTCACAATCCAATTCACCACTCAAAGTCGAAGCACATTGAATTGCAGTACCACTTCATCAAAAACACATATTTAAATGTAACATCAAACTAATTTTTGTTTCCACACATGAGGAAATAGCTGATATTTTCACAAAAGCACTTGATGCGACTAAACTGAATAGCTTTCTAGAAATGTTAAGAATGATGAATCCTGACTCGTAATTCTTGAAGCATTCTCTTCACTGCGGATCTAGAACAATATATTTATCATATGTGTACTGTAATCAAATATGATATATATATATATATATATATATATATATATATATATATATATATATATATATATATATATATATATATATATATATGTTCTTTGGGTCCTTAACTCCTTTTATTTCTAACTGTTTGATCAAGTGTTTCCTCAGCTCAAGCTACCACAGCCATACCATATCTCAACCATAGTCATCATCTTTCACCGCAGTCTCATTAAAGGATCCCACAATTACTTCATAAATATTTTGATAACATCGTATGTTATTTAATGGTTCTCGTGAAATAAAAATTCCTCATAAAAGCGAAACATTCATTTTGTAGCATACAACGTTTCAGTTTCTTTCAAAATCACTTTTTTGTGTCAGACCTATTTTGGGCTAAGAAACAAATAAATCGTTTTTCCATAAAAGAAGTATTTTGAGAAAATCTTTTTGTTTATTGTGTCATGTCTCATAGCCCCCAAACTGTCAATTCTGTTTTAACATCTTCTTTTTTACAAAGGATAAAACCCCGTCAACACATATTCCACAACGTGTGATCATGGGCCTGATAGTCATTAAATGCCCCGGTTTCCAAGCAAATCTTTTATTTTTTTTTAATTTTCTTTTTCTGTGGTGGATAATGGCTAAAATCCAAAGGTTTTTACCATTAACAGTTTAAAAAAGTTAATTCCAACAAACTTTGAAATCCGGATGTATAAAAACCCTCTTTTCCTCCCAAGAAAGCTTTACGGTTTCTGAATCGCTAATCGACGAACAAGCTTCATCTTCTTCCTTCTTGCACAAAACATTTTTCCTACAAGTTCCTCAAAATCTTTCTTTTAACAATGGTGAAATATGGTTTTTCCAAGAAGCAATCAAAGGCCTCAGGGCCAGCGAATCCAACTGGTTCAGACACAACGATCAAGGTTCAATCTCCAGCCATTGCTTCAAGCAACTTTAAGGTTGTATTTGAAGATCAACCTCACTACAATGACACAATTCGCCTAATGATCCAGTTCATTCCATTTCATCCATTTTTTGGTGCTTTTGATGCATTCACTGATGTCGTGCCACTCCCCACACTATTCAAATGTGCTTTTTCTGCATATCGACCACTCCATAACCTTCAAGAAGTGCACCTGCACTTAATTGATGATTCACTGGTCGTGCTCACAAAGAACAAGTTTCTTGAAGCCATCAATCTCCGAGCTCCTCCCAACACCAATTTTTTCTCACCAAGCACATCCTACATCATCATGACTCTGTATCAGATGAGGTACCAAAAGAAACTGAATGGGATTGGCGAGTTCAAGAAGAATCAATTACCGACGGTGTAGCAGTTCATCTGTCACTTTGTGATCAGAAGTTTGTCCGGCAGAACAGGTGGCACAGACAACATGGGGATCAAGCTTCTCGAGCTTGTGTGGAGCATCTTCACCGGCAACGCGGTCAACTTCGGTCAAATATTGTGGGATGACTTTCTACTATACATCTCGAAGGAGACTCCTCGACAAGATGCTACATAACTTACTTTTGCTCGTTTTTGATCTCTCTGCGTCTCAGATCTTCACAAGGAGGTGAACCTAGATATGGGTGACGATTCCACACTTTTTATCACCCGTGACTTGAAAAGGTACACCCCTTCCAAAGATCAATCTATTTTTGGACCTCTTAGGAGACTACCTGGACACATCCTGGAGTCTATTAGACTCAATTCTCATGAAGTCACTGACCACATTGAGGTTACAGATGGTATTGACCCACACCATTCCTCCCCACCTCATCCCAGTCAGGCTCTTGTAGTTCCTACCAAAACCCAAGGTCCTTCTAGTACCGCAGTTCCTACTTCAACCTCAGTCTCGTATATCGAAGAACAATCTTGTCAACCAAATCCCAAGCGTCGTAAGCAAATTGTTTTCTCTAATAAAGCTCCCCGCAACATAGTAAGAAAGGGTGAAAATCCCTCCAAGAAACGCAAGTCCATGGCTATTGAGTCCTCAGATGAAACTCCTCCCTCTCCCTCTGAATCTCATGACATCCCTGTCAATGTTGAAAAAGGCTCTGATCACGACTCCAGTGATCTTTTCAGACACAAAAAGCTGAAACTTACCCCTAGTCATAGCCAAATTCGTGACCAGGCTCATACCTCAATCTCTAGAAAGACTCTGGTAGTCCTTGGAGCCCCTGCAGGCTTATTCGATGCAACTCTCTCTTCCTACTCAGATACAAAAGGTGTATCTGTTTCAACAGAACATGGAGACAGCACCCTAGTTGAATCCCAAGAGGATCTTATTGGTACAAAATGCCCTAAAGTCTCCAGGGTAGCACACTTACATAGTTTTGAACCTGGGGAGTTGTGCTCCATCCTTCTTTCTATAACAGAAACACTATAAACACCTGACCAACTGCAGGGCAATTCTTCCGAACTTGCCAAAACCGAGTCGAGGCCACACTTGACAACAGGTCAAGGAGACCAAGGAAGCTCGGGAAATCCTACTCCGCCACCATTACAGACAAGTCGTTTAGGCGTGGTGAGAGCAAACGTGCAAGGATCCACGAACCCAGGGGACACCCCGGTGCAAACTCAAGGATTTGACGGATACTGTTCTGACGATTCCTGGACTCGGTACCAACCCAGTACTGAATCCGGAATCAGAAAATATGAAGCTTTTCATAGGGCGTTTCAAGCACGTAAGGCTCATCAAACTCAAGAACTTCAGCAATGGGAAAAGGATATCCAAACCATAGCTAAGTACTGGGATGATGCATTCAGCAACGCGAAAACTGTCCATGATATCCTGCGGATTCAAGAATGGATGTCCACAATGGAAGCCACGGTGCAACAAGCTCATAATCTTCAAGATGGTGCTGGTCCATCTCAGCCTCCTCCAAATGCTAAAAATCATGACTCAAACGCTGATGATACCGCAATAGAGATCAGCTCAAGTCCGATGTTTAGACTTGATGATCTGGATGTTGATGAAATTGATCAACCTGCTCATTCAGACGATTTTGTGATGATTTTTAATGAAGAAGAAGAATCAAGTGGATCCCAACACTCCACCTCAAAGCCAAAGGTGTAGTTTCGATTGTATCGAGTAAATCAAACAAAATCAGAGTTAGAAATGATTTAGAACACAAGATCTAAATATAATCTGTTTGGCACGTTGTAATTGTTGGACCAGTTAAATACAAGAGGTTGAAAGAGAATACGAATACAATGACGAAAGTTCTTGACCTCTAAAGTATCCTTCTCATATTTATAGGGAAAACTGAAAGCAAAAAAAATATAAGGACTTCGACATCTAAGCTTCGTTATAAAAGTAGTCCTTAAAATAAACATACAATCCTAAATTTCGACATTACAAGTAGCAAAGATAATTTTGATATCTCACAACTTTCGAACCCCAACATTCTCCCCCTTTGTGAGAAGTGTCGAATCTAAGTCATTAATATCTGGATTTATTGATGCCTCGAACTTCTAATTGTTGCATATCAATTCATTATCATCCTTAAATCAGCCTTGTCTTTATCATTGTTTTTGTTACAGTGATTCATACGAACCATCGGATTCATATAATGAGCTGTAATATATCTTTCAATATCACAGGCTTGAAACAAAAACTTTTTTTTCCTTCCATTCTTGCTTCTTCCAACAAAAACTATTCCAAGAGTCTTTAGGCATATCTCTCCATCATCATAAGGCTACAGAACAGCTTTGCTCTTAAAGACTGATTGAGGAACAGTAATATCCTTTCCCATTGTTAAAGCTAATTCAACGTCTGTCAAGGCTAGACATTCCAAATAATTGTCTATGAAAACCTATATATGAGCAAGACCTAGCAAATAATCTTATTTTCTTGTACTCTGAAGTTTTGTTTCATTGTTGACCTTAAGAATCTTCGCGATTGAGATAAATTCATTCAGATTCATAAGAGGAAAGTCAGCAACAATTGTTCGCCCTGATCACATGATATCAAAAGTTTTGAAGTACACCCTCGAATAAAACATCTTTCGATATATTCAAAACTCGAACTATCTTGACGAGTGACCACACTTCTTCTTCTTCTTTCCCAAGTACTGCATGAAATAACTTCTTGAAATCTTCCTTGTCATCAAACTTGTCAACAATCTGATATTGCAAAGTAAGATACATCATCTTGTTGATAGGAAAATCAAGCTGATTCAAATCTAAGTTATCAGTTGCATAACTCATCTTTGGTTTCTTCTCAAAGTCATGCATTTCTGCAAGAACTACCACAGCTTCAATATTCTCATAGTTATGAAATCAACTGGGATCACCTTTGTTCAAAGTTTTGGGATCATTCTGAAGAAGTCTGAGAATACTTTGAATATGTCGTTGTTTTTCCATTTCAGCTTCAATCTCTGCTTTTCTTTCTTCCTTTGACTTTTCAACAACAACTGTTTTTCCTTTGCCTTTATCTTCTTTAGTGGGTGTGGGTTTCGAAGATGAACTTGAACCACCAATAACAATCCCTTTTTCCAAAGGTCTTGTTGTTGCTGCTGTTGAAATTACTGGATTTTTCCTCATTGGCATAGTTGTTGAAATTTGAGTTGTCAGGACTTTTCCCACAATTTTTGCATCACCACTAACATCTCCACTTTACTTCCCAGAAGATCCTTCACCTTTACTTACTCCAACCACCTTTATTTCTCCCCTTTGCACCCCTGTAACAACAGGTGGGGCATCCGTTGGAAGTAAGTTCAACAATTTTGAAAGCAGAGCCAATTCGGATTGAATTTTTGACTCGAGCAGATGAAACTTCTGAGTGAAAAACTCAGGAGTGAATAGAGAAGAAGAACTTGAACTCGACACCATAGTCTTGAATTCACCCAGCATTGCATCAATATTTCCAAACTGTTTCATTTCCAACTCAGCCTGCGCATCCATCTTGGGAAGCATAGAACTGTAAGACTGAGCTAGTTTAGTTACAGCCCCAACAATAATATCCACCTTCTCAAGAATTAAAGAGTAAATTTTTATCACTTCCTGTAATTCCTTTGCCATGTCTGATCTTAGCTCTTCAAGCTTTTGATTGACATCTTCTCGAATAGTTTTGACATCCTGAAAATACATAACATGTCGTTGTTTGGCAACTGTTTTCAATTCCTTCAGTTCACCATTGAATGTCGTCGTTTCGAAAGTACCCAGTGGATAAGTATCAACGAAGGTTACAAAGCACATCTAAACATAAGAGTGACAACTTGTAAACAAAATTACATGTTTGACCAGTGTAGTAAGTGACAAGTAGGCTTTGGAAAATTTATGAATTAACGAAGGTTAAGAATGACACTCATACAAAAACCATATTCTTTAAACCAAAATTATTCCTAAATCCTATTGCGTAACAAATGTCGTGGATTTCAGACATTTGATCAAGATTACTACAAAAGAAAGAATATGATTTTGAGTATTGAAAATACGTACTGAAACAAAAGTTTAGTTAATATCTGGAACAAAGTTCCCCATCAATTCCTTATTTTTCGAATGTTTGGGTTTCACTTCCATCACAGTCTCATGATGTTAGGTCATAAACACAGAGGGTTGATATGTCTAGATTCTGATTGGTTTAGACCAGAAATCTCTTGGACATATGTCATTGTGTGTGATCGTGAAAGAACTTTAGGATTAAAAAAGGTTGGTTCAAATGAGTAGAGTATGGTAGCTCAATGACTAACGGGAATATAGCCTAGTTGGGAACAATCCTCAAAATGAGAGATTCATTAAGGCTTCAAAACCCGTTGAGTCGTGGAGGCTTGGGTCGACATGCAGCAGCATGCTTCTAGGGACATCCTAACTAGGACATATATTCGAAAGTATACCTTTCCCTTAAGCAGCAAGCATAAACCACCAAAAATCATCGCTAGAAACTACACAAGAAAATATTAACAAAAACACAAGAACACAAAAATCGAAAGAAAATAAAATCTTTTTGGTATTTTTGATATTTTTGAAAACGAAATACAAAAAAAATGAAAATCTTTTTGTTGTTTTTGATATGAAATGAAAATGAAAATATAACAAAAAATATTTTTGGTATTTTTGATATTGAAATTGAAAGAAAAAAGTAGAGTAAATTTAAGAATTGACTAAATTAACAAAGATTTTTGTCAAACCATTGAGCATGATGTCGAAAGCAAAGCATGTCGAAGCGTTGACTATGAACAGTAACTGCTGAATCATGAACAATAACCACTGAATCGACATATTTTCGACACTTTTGGCTTTTCATTCTAACGAAGGTAGTCCATGAGCTGATCAGTGGTCTTTACAAAATGAACTTCTATGTTTCCATCTTCAACATGGTCTTTTATAAAATGATAACGAAGAGCAATGTGTTTGGTTTTCAAATGTTGCATAGGGTTATGACAGATGCGAATGGCACTTTGTGAGTCACAATACAACGAAATTTTCTTCATGTTGATTACATAATCACGCAGTTGACTTTGTATCGATATGATTTGAGAAGTGCAAACTGCAGCAGCAACATATTCTGCTTCTGCTGTGGAAATCAACACATATGTTTGCTTTTTCGATTGCCAACTTACTAACTTCCCATCCAATAGTTGACACCCACCACTTGTGCTCTTTCTATCGAGATTGCAACATCCTAAGTGAGCATCTGAGAATGCTTGTATGAAGAAGCCTGTCTTCGAAGTATCCTACAATCCTAACGAAGTTGTGCCTTTGAGATAGCGAAATATATTCTTGACTGCAGTTATATGAGGTTCTCTGGGATTTGATTGGTACCTGGCACAATTGCATACAGAAAACATAATATCGGGTCGACTAGCCGTGAGGTAAAGTAATGAACCTATCATGCTTTGATACAATGTGAGATCAATAGCTGGTTGATCCAATGATGGATTTAGCCTTGTTCCAACAACCATTGGTACTCTCAGCTTTATGCTATTCGTCATTCCAAATTTTTCCAGCACATTTTGTGTATACTTCTCTTGATTGATAAATATGCCTTATCTGCTTTGACGAATGTTTAACCCCAAAAAATTATTTATCTTCCCCATCATACTCATCTAAAACTGGCTTTTCATCAATTTTTCAAATTCTCTTGACAAAGCAGGGTCAGTAGAACCAAAAATAATATCGTCGACATAAATTTGAACAAGCTAAGATGATCCCCAACTTTCTTTCGAAAGAGAGTGGGATCAACCGATCCCTGTTTAAATTTCAATTGTTTTAAGAAATTTGTAAGAGTTTCATACCATGTTATTGGTGCTTGTTTTAACCCATATACAGCTTTATCTAAGATATAACAATGATTAGGGAATTCTTCGTTAATAAAACCTGGATGTTGTTCAACATACACCGTCTCTTCGAGTTCTCCGTTGAGAGAAGCACATTTGATATCCATCTGGTAGACATCAAAATCCTTGTGTGTTGCACAAGCCAAAAAAATCAAACTGCCTCGAGTCTTGTGACGGGTGCGAAGGTTTCCTCATAGTCTTAACCTTCTTGTTGTGAATAACCTTTAACTACTAGCCTAGCTTTGTTTCGAACAACATTACCATCTTTATCAGTTTTATTTTTAAAGATCCACTTTAAAACCACAATAGAAACATATTTTGGTTTGGGAATTAACCTCCATACCTTGTTTCTTTCGAATTCAGGTAGTTAAGATTGCATAGAAACAACCCAATCAGGATGTTCCATAGCAGCCTTGACTGATTTCAGTTCAATTTTCAAAAGAAAAACATTGAACATGCAAATTTCCTGGTGAGTATTAAGTACCTCATTCTTTGCACGAATTTGAGCCCTTGTTAATACTCCAGCTTGTGATTCACAAAGAATTTGTTCATGAGGATGATTTCGAGTCCATCTATCCAATGGAGGATATGCTGGATCGAAATCCAAATATGCATCTTCGAATGGTTCATCATTCTCTGAACCTACAATAAACACATTATCAGTCGTATCATGAAAAGTTCCAGTTTGTGTATTAGAATTATTTGTTTGATTTTCATTTTGCTCCCCCTCGACAAAATTTTCTTCTTAATACTCCCCCTCGACATCAACATTCATCCTCCTATTCTCCCCCTCGAAAGTATGTTCCCCTCAACCTGAGTAGTAGATGTCAAGTGCTCCCCCTCCACTTGATCACTTTGTAAAACTGGCAGACTTTCGTTATAGACCAGAGAATTTGTTGTCGATTGATTATCAGCAATTTGTTCGATTACTGTCGAATCTTCGGAATGTTTCGATGCTTCAGGAATTCGATTATCCTCAACATGGATTTTAGAATCAATTGCCCTATCAGGATTACCAAAAATTAAATCAGAATCAAAATCTAATGAATTAACACTTTCAGATTCAAAATTTGATTCATTAATGATTGGCTTTTGTTCAAAATGTTTTTCAACACTTTTGACATAGTGATCATCGAATGTGAGATTAAAAGTTTCTTCGATCTTCCTTGTTCACTTGTTGAGCACCCTGTATGCCACAGAATTATGAGAATATCCTAAAAATATTCCTTCATTAGCCTTAGACTGAAATTTTGAAAGATTATCCTTAAGATTCATAATGAAGCACCTGCAACCAAAAACATGGAAAAATTTTACATTCGGTTTCCTTTTGTTAATGATTTCATAAGGGGTAATATCGAATCTTCTATGAATAAAAGACCGATTTTGAGTAAAGCAAGTAGTAGAAACAGCTTCTGCCTAGAGATATTGTGGAAGATTCACGTATGTCAACATCGTCCTTGCTGCCTCACATAACGAACGATTTCTCCTTTCGACAACACCATTCTGTTGAGGTGTGTAAGGAGAAGAGAAGTTGGGCGAAATTCCTTTACCATTCAAAAGCGAATCGAGAACCTTGTTTTTGAACTCAGATCCATTATCACTCTTGATTTTGCAAACCTTTTTCTTCAGACTTAATTCGATATGTTTGATAAAATCAATCATCATTTGAGTTGTTTCTAATTTCAAACGAAGAAAATATACCCAAGTAAACCTGGAAAAATCATCAACATTACCAAAATGTACCTCTTTTTCTTGAGTGTTTCAACTTTCGAAGGACCACAAAGGTCATTAGGAAGAAGTTCCAAAGGTTCGACAATCTTGGAATCAATCACAACCGAATGACCTTATCGATGTTGTTTTCCTTGTTCGCAAGCTGCACAAAGAGAATAATTATCGAATTTTAACACAGGCAAACCTCGAACAAGATCTTTTACCACTAATTTGTTCAAATTTTTAAAATTCATATGTGACAATCTTCGATGCCACAGCCAGCTAATATCTGAGGAAGCCTTCGAAAGTAAACAAACTGAAGGAACACCAACAATGGGTTTGATGTAAACATATCTCCTATTCGTTTTGATTTAAGAAGATCTTCTTTTGTTTCAATGTTAGATATTACACTTCCTTCTTCATTAAAAACAATTTGATTGCCATTTCCCACAACTAGTTGTGAAACATTGATCAAATTGTGTTGAAGACCTTCGGCATAAGCAACTCTGTTAACTGTAAACTTCCCATTGGTCACTTTCCCATAACCGTTGACTTGACATTTGTTGTTATTTCCAAATTTCACCACACCGGCATTGTACAGACTTCGAAAATCTCTCAGGTTTTCCTTCTTCCCAATCATGCGACAAGAGCAACCAATTTCGATATACCATTTGTCATCTTATTGCTCGTCACACAAAACCTGCAATCATTCAAAGAATTTAGGTCCCCAAGGCTGTTTGGGTCCTTGGTTATTAGAATAAAATGCTTGATGTATCGAAGAACCAATTATCCAATTTTGATCTTTTGATTGAGACTATCAATTAAGTCCACATTGTTATTTAAGGGTATCGAAATGTAATCATTCGAAGATTTAAAGTCAACATCAACATGCACCTTATTCTTCTTAGGTTCTGTCTTACTGACTTTTTCTGTCGGAACTTCTCTCCATTTTTTAACAGAAGGATTTGATTCTTTTGACAAAGAACTTTCATTTGAGAATTCATTTAGATACTTCTGATATGCATCCTTAATCTGTTCTTGAGAGAATTTCCCATACTGAAATCGATTTTGATAACCAACGTTATTATTTGGAAAAAAATTTGTGAATTTGAAAACTAATTTTGATAAGGAACACGATGATAAGTCCTTTGTTTGTTTGATTGAAAATCACTTATCTGAAAGTTATTTTGTGAAAACCTTGGATTGTTAGAATTCTTAACAAAATCTTTTTGTTAACTTTTCACATAATTCTCATGATAAGTATTAGACTACATTTATTTGTATGTCTCTTTGTATTCTTTGTGTAGGTTATATGTAATTATTGTATGTCTCTTTGTATTCTTTGTGGGGGTTATATGTAATTATCTCCACTATATAACGAGCATAACCCCATGTCTTTTGATATGGATTCATTTACACATGGTATCAAGAGCCAACCCCCTTCCTTTCCCTCATTAAACTTTTGATCCCTCCTCTCCTCTTTACTTCTTTTTGGTTTTCTTCTTCCCCTCTCACCGGAATTCCATCACCACCGTCGCCTCATCATGTCAACATCCAACCCCAATGATACCACCCTTCCCATGAACACCATCCTTCACATCATCACAATCCGCCTCTCCTCCACTAATTACCTTCTATGGGTAAATCAAATGACCCCACTCCTCTCCTATCAACAACTTCTTGGCCATGTTGATGGCTCTTCTAATGCCCTTCCATCATCTATTACGATTGATAACAAGACCACCGTAAACCCGGAGTTTGTGTAGTGGCAAGCCGTGGACAAACGCGCCCTCATTTTGCTTCAAGCATCTCTCACCGAAGAGGCATTTTCTGAGGGGGTGGGTCTTTCCACCGCCCATGCTGTTTGGACAGCTCTCGAGTCCGCCTACGGAAACTCTTCTATGGAGCGAGTTCAGAATCTTCATGATCAACTTCGTCTCCTTTCTAAAAGTACCGCTTCTATTTCAGATTATGGTCGGCGTTTTAAGGCTATTTGTGATCAACTAGCAGCCATTGGTCACGCAGTTGATGAATCCAGCAAGTGCCATTGGTTTTTATGTGGTCTTGGTGGCTCTTTTGAATCCTTTTCTATGGCGATTCATGTGTCCCATCATGCTCACCTTTTGAGTGATTTGCTTGCCCAAGCCGAGGGGCATGAAATGTTTCTTACCTCGATCCTTGGTTCGTCGCCACCTCCCGTTTCTTTCACTACCGAGAATCCTCCCGAGTGCACCTCATCAGCTGTTGGGCGAGGCCGTGGGGCTCCTCGTGGTGGCGGCGCTCGCGGTGGTCGTGGCTGTGGGCGTCGTTCCCATCATTGCCAACTATGTCGTACCAATGGCCAATATGCAAAACAGTGCCTGCAACTGTCCTCATTTGCCTCTTCGGCCCCCATGAATGACACCGACTTGGTGAAAGTCTTTCTAGCCAAATGTAATGTCAATAATACTCCCGGCCCGGATTGGTATGTTGATTCTGGTGCCTCGGTTCATATGGTTTTCCTCAGGATCGGTTTCTCAACCCGCACCGTTCAATGGTGATGGCTCGGTTCAATTTGGTAATGGTAATACTCTTCCTATTTTTTCTATTAGACATTCTTCTCTTGCTAATAGACTTCGATTACGGGATGTGTTAGTGGTTCCCCGTCTCTTGAAAAATTTACTCGCCATTATCCGGTTAACTTATGATAATGATGTGGATGTTCTTTTCTCCAAATATAATTGTGAAATTCAGGACCGAGAAATGAAGCGGGCTCTAGCTCGCGGACGATGTGATCATGGGCTCTACTTTCTTCCTAATAAACCGGTGGCGCATGCTTTCTTTGCTCGGAATGGATCGAAGGACTCTTTTGAGTTATGGCATTCCCGTTTGGGACATGTGTCGTTTGACACAATTTCTTTGTTAAATAAACTTGGACATGTTTTGGTGTCTTCTATTTTACCTAAACCGGTTGTATGTTCGCCGTGCCAACTAGTGAAATCACATCGCTTACCCTTTTATAATAATGATAAACGTGCTGCTTGTATTTTAGATTTGGTGCATTGTGACCTTTGGGGCCCATCTCCGGTTACTTCGGTTGATTCTTATCGCTATTATGTGACGTTTGTTGACGATTTTTCCCGGTTCACATGGCTTTATCCGCTTAAGTCCAAATCGGACTTTTATATGTTGTTTGAGATGTTTATTACATTTGTTGAAACGCAATTTTCCACTAGAATTAAAACCTTTCACCGTGATGGGGGTACAAAATTTTTGAACAAAATTGTTAAAATTCTTTTGCAAAAACATGGGATTTTTCGCCAAATATCATGCCCGTATACCCCACGACAAAATGGGTGGGTTGAACGGAAACATCATCATATTATGGAAATCGGGCTCGCTATGATGTTTCACGAGCACATTCTTGCGTCTTACTGGGTGCATGCTTTTAGCTCTGCCGTGTTTATTATTAATCGGTTACCCACCAAGGTTATTAACATGAAGTCGCCATTTGAGGTGCTGTTTCATCGGGTGCCCTCATATGACACTTTTCGTCCTTTGGGATGTCGTGTGTATCCTTATTTGCGTGATTATGCAGCTCATAAACTCTTTCCTCGGAGTATATCGTGCGTCTTCATTGGTTATCATCCGCAATATAAAGGCTATCAATATCTTGACCCGGTTTCCTCACGCATCTTTATTACTCGACATGCCTAGTTTGATGAGACTTATTTTCCCTTTGGTGGGTCTTCCGACGCAGCTCCCATGACATCTTGGCCTTTACATGAGTTTTTTTGGAGATGTTTCAAGTATCCCGATGCCCTCCTCCTCGCCTATGGCTCCTCCAAGGTCGGATGCCCTGTCTCCGCACACTGCTCCGTGTGCAGTTTTCCCGTAGCCTGTTTCTGTCGCACTTGAGATCACCGGGCCTCCCTCAACAGCCATCGATCCCGCCTGAGATTTTTCTCCAAATATTTTTGTGAAATTCACCTGAGGTCACCCCTTTCAGTCTGAATATCTTTGACATTCACATAGTCAGGGTAAAACACTTTTGAAGTAGAGGGTTGGTCTTTGTCAACTTTAATATTCGAATCATGACATATTTCTTTACCCTTAGCTAATGATTTGACATTAATGACAGATAACTGAGAACAATAAACTACTTCCTCTGCTTCAGTTTCACTGATAGTGTCATCTTCGATATCAACAAAGTTGTTTTGAGGGTCAGAAGTCGAATTCTCAGTCTTTTTCAAAATCTTGATTAGTTCATTTAAAGTGAAAGTCTTGTTAACTATATCAACAAGATCATTAGAATCTAAATGTTCATCGATTTTCACTATTCCGTAGTGATATCTATTATCGGGGACTTTATCAAATTTTGAAATAGTCATCTCACAATCATAAGAAGTTGCATCAACTTTTTCCCTTTCATATGATAAGAATGGTAGAAGCTTCCTATGTTGTTCTTTACTTATCTCATTAGGATGATGCAATTCAATCAGTTTACAATAGAGTCTTTTAGCAGAATTACAATAAATATTCCTTTGCTTTAACAAAATCCTATTATCTGCATTCAAACTATCTCTATCAATCATAATGTTCATTATTTGCAACTCTAGATGATCTATTTTCGCCTTCTTCGCCTCCAACATCCTTTGGGTTTCTAGTAACCGAGTACTACATTTTTTAGCCTCATTGCTAGTAGAGATCACTAGATTCTTAACATAAGTAACAGCATCATCAAACTCAATTAACATAGAATTATAAGCACTTGAAGGAATATTAAAGGATTGAAGTACAGAACGAACCTTTGAAGTCATTGGCGCTTTGTCTGCTAATGTTGAAACAAAGCAATGACAAATAATCTTCTCTTCTTCATCCTCCTCAAACTTCGCAAACATGGCTCCGTGTGTTGGATTTCACATCTCTTCATCATCCAAGCCAGAAGACCATATTTGGTATTTGCCCTCATCCTCATCTTTTCCTCTTGCAACCAGTGACATCCCTTTCGACTTTTCCCTCACTTCTTCCAGCTTTTCGGAATAATATGCCTCATCCTTAACCTTATTCATCTTTTCCTCTTTCTTTTTCAGCATGCAGTCATTAGCCCTGTGATTTGCTCCATGAAAGTGTTGGATTAGATGTCCAAGCCCATAACTATTATTGGTATGTACTCGACCCGAGAGTAGCATGGTCCATTTGGATTGTATATCACCGGGACAATTTGTTAGGATGGATTCTTGAAAGAAGTTTATATATGATTTGCTAATATATTATAAGTTATAATATACTAATATGAAATCATATGTTTTAATTAGTATTGATCAAGAATTAATTTGGAATTAATTTTGTGATCAAAAGAGACTAATTAAATCTATGAGGACTAATTATGGCAATTAGTTATATTTATATGTGTTGGGCTTATGATCCATGTTGGACCAAGTTTATGCATGGATACATAAAGAGTTGGGCCACATGAACCATGGATCATAAACCCATGGGTATGGATTTGGGTTATACCCATGACCCTTGGAATCAACCATATAAATAGGTTGCTTCATGACCAAAAATGTGTACTTCTTTTCTTAGAGAAACATGTTGGTTTTTGGATGCATGGAATTCTCTCTCAAGTTCCACCTTTGTTCATGATGTGTTGTGACTTCATTTGATGCTTCCACGCTATTGGGGCTAAGCTCTTAAGGCCAAATACATCAATACTTCAAGCTACATAAAAGGTATGTTACCCTAACAAGTATCTTGTATGGTATATGTCAATTGCATGCTAGTTATAGGCTTAATACCTTGGAAACATCATTGCATGTATAATTAGTGAAAACATAGATCCAAGGTATTTAGGGTTGTATGTGCACCATAGGATGTTGTAGTATACTAATCCCAACTGTGGTATCAGAGCCATGGGTAGTTTTCAAATTATATTTGATGCTACTTGCTGAAAAAAAGCTGAAAAAATCGAATTTTTTGCTGTCTGGATAGGGGACTCGATGAGTCCACTGAGGGACTCGACGAGTCCATGTGTAATCTCATCCAACTCGTCGAGTTGGTTCTTGCACTCGGCGAGTTGGAGCCCCTGACAGCATATATTCGAGTTTTTTGGCCTGTTTTGGATTAGAATCATTACCACAAAGTGTTTTTGTTCATAAAATTTTATTTTGATGTTATGGTAATGTTTATTCTCATCCAAATAAAGGATAATTCTCAAAGTGTCAAGACTTGTTTTTGTTATGTGATTAGCTAAGATCTTGAAAATTGTTGATGAGAATTATCTTTGCTTATAAGTTTGATCTTGTTCATAGAAAAATTACATGATTATTGTGTTAATTGGTAATTTGATCTTAATGGTTTTTGTGAACTCCATAACTTATCCTCAAGTTATGGAAAATGAAGAGCTTTTCATTTAAAAGCACATTAAGATTCATAGGTTATGAAATTGGAAGAGTCTCTTAATTTTAATGTTTTCATAAAATGATTTTATGTCTTCCATAACTTGTCCTCAAGTTATGGAACTTGAAAAGTCTTTCATAAAAACCATATTAAACTCATAAGTTATCGAAACCAAAACTTTTTGAATTGTTCAAAACTTGCCCTCAAGTTTTGGAATTTGTAAAGTTACCCCCCATGTATACTTTAATTCCAACCCTTAGAATTTTAAAGTTTAAAATTTAACCCTTATACTATTATAATATTATAGGTTTAATATTTATATATATGTATAAGAGTAAGTCAGTCTTACCGTTAGTAGGCCTCATTCACGAAGCCGGTCTATAAGGGGGGTATAAGGTTACTACCTATAAAATGGCAGTTTAATGGGTGTCCACTCTCACCCACCGCTTCCTTGACTGGTGGAGGGTCGTTAGCCGAACGGGTAGGACATGACATTAATTCTCCCTTCATTAAAAGTATAATGATAAATACTAAGTAAGTAAACTCTTATGAATTCTCAATCTTAGTTACTTTAGGAAAATGTGAATTTGGTGCTAACCCATGAAATTGCACTTTGCACCTTGTTAAGTCGTTAGTGGAGCGTGTGTGGTTAACCGGAACACTAATATGGGACTGACAATGTGTGGCAAATATTAGCTTGATGTTAATCATAAATCAATGAAGCGTGTGTGGTTAACCGGCACAATGATTGGGTGGTTGTAACATTAAGTGTACCAAGTTAATTTGCATGGTTATTCACTCCTTGTTTGTGATCCTCGGCATCCCAGTCACAAACTTCAAGGGCACAAATCAAGATTTAAACATGTCATTGAATAGTTAAATGAATCTCAAAAGATCTAGGAGTTTCAATTCATTTAAAACCTATTGTTACATTTCGTTTTTCATGGTGGAAATTGGTAAATCGTCATTTACCTACCTTCAAATATTTTGTAGCTTGGATTATGACATCCCTCTTCCAAGTTATAAAATATTGTGTTGGGTCCTAGCCTTAATATTTCATATTGGGTGCTATATTAAGGCCTTAAATCAACTAAACTTGAATTTCTCCCTCATAGATGTCTAGTTATGACAACTATGGTCTTCCTTATCCTTTTGGATAAAGCTTCACCAATGAAGATGATATCCCAAATGGAAATCAAGGTGTAAAATTAATCCATTTGTTGTGCATTAATGGGACTGGAAATCATACTTCACTTCCGCCACCTCCTCCAATTATTCTCCTTATCCCACAAGTTCTTGAGAAGTTCAAGGTCACTCAATCCCTATTGGCAAGCAGTGTCTATATGTACTCACATCTTGGAGATAAAGTTTCATATTTACAAGCTGGGAGAGTTGGGTGTCGAAGTCTCAAGGAAGTTGACTGTTGACTGGTTTCTTCAATCACTTTCCGAGTCATATAGTGAGTTCATTAAGGACTACTATGTGACAGACCACGACATGACCCTTAATGATCTTACCTATTTGCTTGTTGCTGCTGAATCAACAATGATTTGGAGCACTGTTAAAGCAAATTTGATTGGAAGATCTACTTCCCAAACTTACATGGACATTGACAATGGAAACATTGGAAGTCCAGAAAAGTCTTCTCTTCCCAATGGAAAGCGATCGGCCATAGTGAACCCGGTTGACCAAATGGTAAAGAGAAAGGCTAAGTTTGATATAGTCCCATGTACCATTACTAAAGAGTCCATATGTTTCTATTTCCAAAGGATGGGGCGTTTGTTGCGAAGCTGCCTTATTTACCTGAAAGTTCACTAGGATGGTAAAAGTCAAAATTTTGACTATGTTTTAGGTAAAGTCCACTATCTAACACTATTAAATTCCTATTTGGAGATTCTTATTAAATGATGTGACTAGGTCGCATTTTGATGTTTTGTAGAATCGAAAAAAAGGGAGGAATCTTAGAAGAATAGTATGTTGAATCTAATCGCGAAGATGGATTTCGATCGCATGATTCGAAGATCAGAATTTTGAGCTGCTGCTTAAGAGTTATGATAGATTGCCTAGGAATAGATAACAACATAGTTTTCATATGTATTTGCATCGTAAGGATAAGTTTTTCCGCAATTTTAAAATAAAAGGAAAATTTTGATTTTATTTATTTTAAGTATCCTTACAATGAGATTTGTGAAAATTGTTGTTTATATGATTCCATTAATAGCAATATTGGAAAATAGATTTGATTCTTTTATTTGTGGTAGTGTCATAATTTACCAAATAAGGAAAGATTCTCATCACCCAAGTTTCAGTTGGATAGAAACTTGGTATCATGCAACTTGTATTGTATGATGAATGAGAATTTTCATCTTTGGGAAATTAAGACTAATTCTTTGTTCACATGTATATGTGAGTCAAGTGAATGACTAGGAGATTGGGTACACTTGGTTGTGCACTGATGAGGTCCACCACAAAGAACGATAAGGCTATTCGTCATGATTTACTAAAGTTTAGTAAATACGGTTGTGCTTACAAGTTTAAGTATAATTCTGAAACATTGGAAAAGTTTCAATGTATGGCAGGACCAATGAGAAGAATCAAATTAGGCAGAAAGATAAAAGTTTCTCCAGTCTGAAAAGATGGGAGAGTACTTTAGTATCGTGTTTTATGATCATCCTAATGATTATGGAAAACCATATCACAATTGATTCCCTAAGAATATCTTAGTTCATTTGTTTGGCTAAGAAAAGGAATCGTGAATTGTTGAAATGGTTAAATCAAAAGATAAATCATACTTCGTTCCAAAAATTGAGTCTTAGAGTAATACTCTAAGATCGAGCCTTGAGTAACATAATGTTAAGAAGGTTTAAAACACTTATGAAATGTAGAGTAAAATGTTTTCTACTCTTGTACATTTGAAATTGGTGAGTTGTGATGTTTTGGATAAAACAAAGACCAACTAAGGCCAATTGTGTGAAGTGTTTGTCTTGATAAGTCCGCACTAACTCTTGAATATTTGCTTTGTCAAGGAATGGTTCTTGACAAAAGAATCTTATATGTCAAGTGGTCAGTGGGAGTCTTAAAGATCTTGAAAAGTTTCAAGAACTAATCAAGCGTATTGTTTATCACTAGAACACGACTTGAGGTTTATATCCTATCGTGTTGACATATTCTTATTTATGTGCCTATTCCAGTTAAAGTTGAGTATGCATATGAGTTCTATGAGTTCTCAATTGTTTGCATAACAACCTGGAAGCATTGGTAGGCCCTTGTGCTTCCAGGTGGCAAGAAAACTAAGATTAAACAAGTTCAGTCCATATGAGTCTGGATTTGTCACTAAACTTGTCTTGTGATTATGGTTATGACAAATTTACATGGATAGGAACACATACACCATAAAAATCTAAGTGTCATAAGGTTTGTCTCCGATTCATGAAAATGAGGATGAGGAAACGCTTTCACTAAGTAGATTTTAAGTAGACAGCACTTGTGATATTTGCATTCTTAAAGTCGTTAGTGGAGTGTGTGTGGTTAACCGGCACACTAACATGGACTAGTGAGAATGGAAAAAGGTCTAAACATTATGATTACGGCATCCCTCTTCACAATTGTTTAGACACACATGTGAGCTATCTAAGGAAAGGCGTATGATTTTGGGAAGCTTAAATAAAGTCTTATTGAAGCATCTCTTATCAGAAATCTGAACTTTGGTAAGAAGGTCAATAAATAATGATTTCTAGATAAATGTCAAAGCTAGTGGGAGCGTAAGTGTTATGCTAATAATTATCATGTTAGTGGGAGCATGATTATTATGTTGAGTATTGCAAGTTAGCAATGTTAATTATAGAAAACAAAAGTTTCAATTTGCAAAGTTGCAGGGTTTGAAAAGTTGTTTTGCTATTATTAAGGGAGAGGAAATTATACTTCATCCCAATTCTAAAAGCTTAGATTGAGATTTTAATTTAATTTAGTCAAGTATATATATGAATGTTATGTTTGAATTGTTCAACATAAGGAAATTCTATATATGGAAATATTATTTGCGTTCTAAAATTCGATTATGATTACGACATCCCTTTTCATAATTCGAATTATGAGAACATGACAATTAGAAAAATATTATAGCAAAAGACTGGTTTAGTATCATGTCTTTATGTGAGACATCATGAATCGCGTCCCATATGCTTCGGATATAGGATCAATTACATGTGCTGTAATATTCATTCGTTCTAATTTTTCCAAATGGCTAGGGCATTAAGATGGAAAAAGGACCAGAACTGTATATGACTAAAATGATTAAACAATTGTCGAGGACAATCTGAGATTTACCAAAGATTGGTTGCTCATGGACAGTTGGAAGTATAGTGTTAATTTTAGAAGGACCATATTGACATATTCTGAAAAGAGGCAACTCTTGTTCAGAAGTGTTAGTCAAAATGGGAATATGGAAATGTTTCTGTAGGTGGAAGTTATTATTTAAATCTGTGTAAGATTAGGAAACTTAATGCAAGAAGGATGTTCAAAGGAATGTACTTTGAATGTGAGACTTCGTTTCCATGGAATTGCTCTCCATTGGAATACTTTGTAATGTCTGTTGCCAAGTCTTTGTGACTTTTGTGCATAGTCATTACAAGAGGATCATTGCATATAAGTTTAGAATCTAACAGATTTCTGTAAATGGAAAAGAATCTTGTATTCTAACATTTATCATAACGATTTGGAATTGTGAAATGAGCATCATTGAAATGTTGTCAATTGATCTATTTCACAAAGAAAGGACCATAGGTAAACATAGTGTGCATGCTTGGAGCATGGCATAACTATTGTTTTAATTCAAGTATAAAGTTGATTATTCGAAACATTATACAATGAATAATGAGTAATCAATATGACTCAAAAGTTTTGGGACCATATAGGATTAGTACTATTCTTGTGTTTCACTTTGCATGTTTTGATTTCCCGAATAACTAGGTTATTCAAACCGTCCACAGTCGATCATACTTTGGAAGTAGGTATTGAGGCAAGACTGTCATGAATGGGTCTGTAGTTTGTCTAGGTGGCGTAGACAGTTGCAGCATTCATGAGTGCTCCTGGAATAAGATTCAAGTATTGGATTAAACCCATGCTCATTTGAATAACATCATGGATTTTATCACGAGTGATCATGAGACGATAATATATTATATTCTTCAAACTGAGAGATATGAGTTGCAGTCTACAAGTCAGTTACACATTGATAATGTGAAAACGCACCAGTAACTTGGTGTTATAAAACGCATTGTTGTGTGTGATTTGATGAGTAAATAAATCAAGCATATGAGTTGAAGTTTATCCATTCCTTTTACCCTTGGAGGGATAAAAGTGATATATGTGGGCCCCTCGATGATTTAGTGATGACAAACGTAAGTGCTCGGCCGGGCCTGGACTGATTTGATTTGTTCGATTAATAGGTCGTCATAAATCGGAAATCGGGAAACAACAGATAGACAGAGAGAATGATTATAATCCATGTCTCAGTCCATATGATATCTAGAATGGAGGAATATATGATCCCTTATCTAATGGACATGTCATTAACTAGGTCAAACTTTGACAGCAGCTTTAAGAGTTACGATTGCTAGTCGGGTTTTGGATTCTGACTTGCAATAATAGTTTTAGACTTATCCAAGTGGGAGACTGTTGGATTAGATGTCTAAGCCCATGAATATTATTGGTATGTACTCGACCCGAGAGTAGCATGGTCTATTAGGGTTGCATATCAGGACAAATTGTTAGCGGTGATTCTTGAGAGAAGGTTATATATGATTTGTTAATATATTATAACTTATAATATATTAATATGAAATCATATGTTTTAATTAGTATTGATCAAGAATTAATTTGGAATTAATTTTGTGATCAAAAGAGACTAATCTATGAGGACTAATTATGGTAATTAGTTATATTTATATGTGTTGGGCTTATGATCCATGTTGGACCAAGTTTATGCATGGATACATAAAGTGTTAGGCCACATGAACCATGGATCATAAACCCATGGGTATGGATTTGGGTTATACCCATGACCCTTGGAATCCACCATACAAATAGGTTACTTTATGACCAAAAACATGTACTTCTTTTCTTAGAGAAACATGGTGGTTTTTGGATGCATGGAAATCTCTCTCAAGTTCCACCTTTGTTCATGGTGGGTTGTGACTTCTTTTGAGGCTTCCGCACTATTGGGGCTAAGCTCTTAAGGCCAAATACATCAAGACTTCAAGCTACATAAAAGGTATGTTACCCTAACTAGTATCTTCTATGGTATATGTGAATTGCATGCTAGTTATAAGCTTAATACCTTGGAAACATCATTGCATTTATATTTAGTGAAAACATAGATCCAAGGTATTTAGCGTTGTATGTGCACCATAGGATGTTGTAGTATACTAATCCCAACAGACAGTAGTGAAAATCAATTCCCGAATTTCCCTTTAGCTTTTTCTCTTGTTTCGAATCTTCACTCTTAACCTCTTTCTTCTCAAACTTCTTCTCATCACTAACTTTTCTAGTGTTACTTCCCCTCATTTCAACAACTTTCGACTTTCTATTGAATGGCTTCTTATAAAACTTCTTTACTTTGTTGTTAGAGTAAAAAGCCACCGCTTCGTCGTCAGTGTTGACGACAAGACCTTCGTCTTCAGAGCTTTCCTTCTCATTAACTTCCATCTCTTTTAATCTTTCCGATACTTTCGAAACCAATGCTAATGGACCTCCCAGATTGATTTTTGACTCTTCGGCTATTTCATTTAGTTCTGTTTCGTGAGCTTATAACAGATTGTAAAGATGATTAAGAGTCAAAAAATCGAAGGTTTGTTGTGACTTCATCATCAAGCTCACATACCTCCATTCCTTGCGAAGCCCCATTATGAAATTAAGGTTGTATTCCATAGTAGACCTGGTAATTCCATACCTATTACACTTGTAGATGAGCTCGTTTAGACGATCATAGTATTATTCGATCGATTCATAATCTTTTTGCTTAAACTCCCTTAATTGAATCAAACATTGCTTGACTGAACTTATTTTGGTCTTCTCACTCCCCTGATACTTTTCCTTTAGTGTATTCGAGATTTGTTTTGATGTTTTTCAAGATCGAACGTAATTATACACAACAGAAGGAAGAGCACCACGAAGCTCTCTCATGCATCTTTTCTCATTATTATGTAGCCTTTTAGTTTGTTCAGTAACACTTTGAGCTGATGCAGAAATTCTAATGCTTTGAACAGATGAAGGTGGATGAACATAATCAGTAATCCACTTCCATAGCTCTTCATCGAGTCCATTCAATTAATCCTCCATTCGATCAGCCCATTGATCATAATATTCTGGAAATAGCATAGGAATCTTAGTTGAAGATCCTAGCAAAATGCGAGAAATAAGCCATAGTATTCATGTTGAAGTTCGCCATTGTTGTACGGAAAAATTCAGAGAAAAGCTTGAGAAATTTGAGATGAATAAGATGAATCAAACAACAAATGAACACCGGAAACTCAATTTGACAATCGGAATGCATAATAAAATCAAAACTGAAGATCTACAAGGTTTTCAGGATCAAAAAGTGCAGAAACTTTTGAATCTAGAACGAGATTCAAAAAGCTTTTGATACAGAAGAATATCAGATCAAAACAGTTTGATTCATACTCTGATACCAAATGTAGTTCCGACTGTATCGTGTAAATCAAACAAAATCAGAGTTAGAAATGATTTAGAACACGAGATCTAAATATAATATGTTTGGCACGTTGTATTTGCTTGAACAGTTGAATACAAGAGGTTGAAAGAGAATACGAATACAATCAGGAAAGTTCTTGACCTCTAAAGTATCCTTCCCATATTTATAGGGAAAACTGAAAGCACAAAAAATATAAGGACTTCGACATCTAAGCTTCGTTATAAAAGTAATCCTTAAAATAAACATGTAATCCAAAATTTTGACATTACAAGTAACAAAGAATATTTCGACATCTCACAACTTTCGAACCCTGACAAAAGGAAAAGAAGAAAAAGAAGAAGCTGACAGTGTCTAGAAAGGAATTTCTCTCGTTACAATCCAAAGTCGACTAAATTCTGGCCGCAGTCATCATTCAGCAACCGCAACAATCAGATACTGCTGGACCGCAGTCTCTGGCTGAACGAGTGGAAAGATTAGAAACCAGAGAACGATTGGCTGCAGAGAGAATAAACTTGAAGGTTGAAATGGGTATTCGAGCCCTTGACAACAATCAAACTACGGATCACAAAAAATTCCTCTCCACTGCTGAAAACCTTATCAAAGAGGTGACCGCACTCAAAACAAAAATGAAGTCTTCTTTGGAAAGTCAAGCCATTAATTCAAAGAACCTCGTAGAAGAAATGAACAATTCTTATGAGTCTGCTCTTGTGGTGCTACAAACAACCATCAATGGCCTGAGACGTTCTCTCACGGAAACTCGACTGTTGACGAAATTTTGCGTTTAACCAAAGAAATCTACAATCTTCTATTCAACACCGAAGTTCCTTCTAATGTTCAACTCTCTGACCTGATCAAGTCTCAATTTGATAAAACTTTTTTGTAGATTGATGGCCTCAGACAGTGGTTTGAGGAGCAACAAATAGTTTCTGCCTCAAAAGGGGGAAGTGAACACTCTAATCAACATCAATCTTCCCCAAGAAACTCCACTGCTGGTCCTTCTCATGAAAGGATAGTGACTCCGCAACCATCCCCACAACAGACAACTTCGGTTCACTCTCCACTTCATCATCAAACTCCTCCAGGTGTGGCTCTAAACAAGCTTCCAACTCCGGTGCAATCTCATCATTCTCCTCCACCGCAACAAGATCCCCCGCAACATGAAGTTCAACATCAAGAAACTCCTCTTCCAGAACTCCTCATCATCTCAAGAATTTGGAACCCCATATGTCTTCGGATCACTCCAATGACTTGCCCACTACTTGTCAAAGGAAAGAACACTGGAGAGCAGCCAAATTAGCAGAACAAATCTGGAGAGAGCATGGTTTTGACACTACCATTGATGGAACTCTCATTCATTCTTGGGTAAACCCCACCAGAAGGTTACTTGATTCTGATTACAGGCCAGTTTTGACTTATGCTGAGCCACCTTCTGATGGATACTAGGACATTCCGATTTTTCCCAACTCTAAATTCTTTCCTGTCTTTGAACCTTTCGATCTTAGCCTCCCAGAGCATCAAAGGCTGCCGCTTGAGTTTGAGCGTCTAAACCAGTTCCAACCCAAGCATGGATCTAAGTTTGAAAGCATTTGGTCTAATGATAGACCATCAGCAGTGAAGAGCTACAAGACTAGAAAGTTCATGAAGACGAAATTTGTTCAGTATGAGCTTACGAGAAGAGAAGATGATTACATCAGGACTCCAGCAGATTTCCCTTGCATGAATCCTGAGGAAGTGTTTTTGATTGCAAGGGTGTTTCAAATCAAGTGTGAGAAACATCCGAATATGAAGATTGCGTATCAGAAAGCCTGTGAGTTTCTCAAGTCAGCAGTTTGTGACGTTGCTAAGATCGATGCGGATATCCATCCAGTGCTTGCCCAAAAGTACAATCTCCCAGCTCTTGAACTTGCACCAGTGTTCACCGAAGGATATCAAGAAAGGTCCTTAGGAGTAACCAACTTCCCTGAACTTGGAGTTGTGTTTAAAAGAGTCAACAGTAATATCAAGTACTTTATTCCAATCACCGCAATGCACCGTCTGACCCGCAGACAACTTGATGTTACTATAACTTCAGTTCAGAGATCTAAGCACACCACCGAGGAAGTGAAGTTTGAGATTTCGAGAAGAATCACTTGGCTAGGTGAAGTGAGGAAGTTATGGTGGCTTCTTATCAAATTTCTGAAGCTCAATCAGTAATGGAGAATTTGAAGAGGTCACTTAGGGGAAAATGTTAAAGCAAAAAGTGACCCTCTTAAACTTAGTCATACGCAATCATCCTTGTCTACCGCAATCTGTTCTTTTCTGTACTGCAACCTGACTTAGCATGATAACCTTAGTTTATCCAATGGACCTTGCATGGCCATTCTAGTCAGTAGTTTTATTATTTTTTTTATTCCTAATGTAACTTTTGGAGACTCTATAAATAGAGTGCTCATATCTTTTATCAAACACACTCTACTCACCGCTTCTACTTCTTATCTCTTATCACTTATCTAAAACGATCTTTTGATCTCTCTCTCTGAAATATAAAGATCACTTTCTCTTATCTTTATCTTAGTTACTTACTGATCATAATCAAAGATCCTCTTCACTTTAACCTGATCTCATTTACTAACTCGTGTTTGAATGAAAACTGTGTTACAAATCAGTTTGGTGTTTACTTGATATAACTTGTCTTTACATTTCCTTTACATTTCAGCACTTTACATTTCCGCAACTAACAATCTAACAAATCTAACTTATTATTGTTGAGCTTTCATGATCCTTGAGATTAACTTATTCCGCAATCATATACTTGTACTAACGTTTGTTCAAGTATTTCTCCAAAGTTATTCTCTCAAAAAAACTGTATAGGAAATAACGCATAATACAACAGGCAATTCTATTATGCAACTCCTAAAGGTCCCTATCCTACAACTAGCATGTTGTTCTACTATATAATAATAAATAGAAGTGTGGGTAACTTGGGGTATACTTTCTTGCTCCAGGTAATCGTACACATCACATCCTTCCTTGGTTGTTTTTTTGAAAATAATTTTGAAAACCATTTAAAAACTTTTGCAGTTCCCTAGTTTCAGTATGGATTCACACGAATGTTCATCAAATTCTATCAAACCAAGGCTCTGATACCAACTTGCAACACTCCATAAATAAAAAAAATTTAAAATTTTCAAAATCAACCATTAACCAACATTGTTTAAATATGGGGTCATCATTTCAAAAAAACCTTATTTTCTGGACCGCTCTACGAGCAGCCGGCCTGATTGGACCGCCTCGTAGAGCCTATAGCCTATCCGGTCCGCTCTACGTGCTGCCACCCTAACTGGACCACCTCACATGGCTTACAGTCTATTCGGTCATCCCCGGATGTCTTGGCCTATAGCACAAAGCAGGACCGCCTTTACCTAACACAATATATCTACATATGTAACAAACAATAATAAACATAGAACCAAAAAATACAGATAATCATACAGATCTACCAATCACTCAAATGCTAGCATATCACTATCCTATAATCAAGATACATAATCTAGTGGGTCGGCATTGGTGCCGTCGACCCATGGTACAGTGAGGAAAACTCATCTCTCAGTCCAAACAAATAGCTGAATAAATCTCTACTCCGAATATCGCCTCTACCCGTCACCTATTATTCAAATCATGGCCCTACTTAACAAAATATCAAAATACCCTTTGGCCAAAAAATTTCAAATCCTAGTCAAAGTCCAAAAAGTCAAAAAGTCAACCGAGCCAACTCAGCTGAGTACCCCCAACATACTCAACTTGTACGCTTCATGTACACAATGTCCAAAATTCGGGCTCTCATTGCATACGCACGGCGTACGCTCATGTACAACTAGCGTACATTGGCTGAATGAAATCCTTCCGTTTAAAGGCTTTGTCCGTTAAGTCTTTTCATCCAAATGCAGATCTAGCCCCCAAATATCATCTTAAGTCATAAAGTTTCCAACTTTATGACTTTGCATGGATAGGAAGTTCTCAAAACTAAAAGACCTAACTTCTTAGCCCATTAAGACATCACAACTCTTGCATGGAAGGGATAGAGGGGCCAAGATCATACTTTTAAGGTTCATAATAGCTTCATAATGGATAAAGTTTCCAACTTTATCCATTAGAATGGTCCCAACAACCAAGATCTAGTCTTTAAGTCTAAAAGGGACCCAAAAGTGCATCTTTTTCAACTTAATCCATTAATTCCAAGTCTCTAACCTTCATATCTGAATCAAAATGACGTTTAGATGGGTAAAGTTTCCAACTTTATCCATACCAAGGTCACAAACTTTCAAGATCTAAGCTTTATGCACTTAAAGTGACCAAAAGCTCATAACACCCAAAACTAGGTAGATCTAACAATTTCATCATCAAGATTCAAACTTTATACCTCTAGAAGAAAGATCAAGGTGAACAAAGTATGGATCTACAACCTCCAATGCAACCAACACTTCTTCAGTGAGTTCCTTCTTCTCCAAGGTGCACCAAGAACCCTCCAACGCACTTAAAAATGCCTTCTTTTTCCTCACAAGGGTCAGTTTAGGGTTAGCGTTTCAAGAGAGGGTGTTGGAGAGGTGGAGGATGAGAATGGAATGGGTTTGAGGAAGTTAAGGAGCTTAAATACGGCTAAAACCACGAAAATAGGGTTTTGGCAATAATCGCGTACGCCCTGCATACTCCTGCTACGCCCAGTGTACTAGGGATGCCCAAGTACGCCCAACTTACTCCCTGTACGCCTTGCGTATGCGGCTAGCCAAAAAATCATCCTAACTTCAAACGGTCGAACTTCTTCGTTCTAACTACGTTTTCGTCGTTCTTTATATCCACGAAAAGGTGTTCAACTCTACAATATTATCTAAATATCTTGGACTAAACCTCTCTAGCAAAAATCCATATTTCATGCAAGAACCTGGCCGGGTGACTTTTCCCTTTCTACCCTTAGGTCCAAAACGCATTTCAACAGTAAAATCTCTTAACTATCATTACCTCCATCCACAAGGACTAAACTTAGCCTCCTTAAGGCCCAAAACCTTACAAAATCGACTTCCAGTCCATGGCTCAAAAACAGAAGGAAACAGGATGTTACAAAGTATACTCATATCTCATTATCATTCCTGGTGGAATGATACTCGTATCTCAGTCTCATTCATATAGTAAATATACTCATATCTCATTCTCATTCCTAAAGGAAAGATACTCATATCTGCATCTATTTCCCAAAGGAAATATACTCATATCTCATTCTCATTTTTGAAGGAAAGATACCATATCTTAATCTCATTCCCAAAGGAAATATAATCATGTTCCTAACGGAATATCAATCTCATTTCCTGAGGGGATTATGTTCATGCTCCCGAAGGAATATTAATCTTGTTTCCCAAAGGAACTATGCTCATCGCATGATCTGCTACATGTATATATATATATATATATATATATATATATATATATATATATATACTCTAATCATATACTTACATACTCGGATACATGATATCTCTGTATTTTCATCCTCTATCTTTAGCCCATATTTTGATGGCATTCACTTAGGGGCACAAAGTTCTCATACATACATGTATAAATAAAAAATTTAAACATATAATAATCATAAGAAAGTGAGAGAGTAATAACTCACCTTATCAGTTAGTAACGCTAACTGTCCCACTTTAGCTCCTTTGTCAATTATTGTATCTTGATCAATCCTTTGCTCTTAGGCCTACTCATACACATTCACAAGCATCTTAATACCTATCTTAGCCTATTAAGAGCTAAATTACTCTTAAGATCAACATAATCACTTAATAGGCTAAAACTCTATCTTAAAATCTTAGTTAATTGAGAACTTAATCTTTTCAAAATACCTAATTCATTATAAACTAACTCTAAAGCATCAATTACTTAAAATTACTAGTTAGGGTTTCAAACCCTAATTCTCAATAGGTTGATTTCACCATGGAAATCACTTCCCAAGCTTGCTCAAAACTTCTAAATACTCTCAATAAAATTTTAGACAAGAAATAGGTCAACGAATTTAACGTATCTTACCTAACTAAAAATTTCACCAAATGGATAAATCTTTACCTTAATGGAGACATGATGAAAATCATTTCAATCCACCATCTCTAGCTCGTCTTAGCATCAATTTGGCAGCAAAATCACCCCATCTCAACCCCCAATCGATCCCCCATGAAGAATGATCAAAATGATCTATTAAACGGTTGTTGTGATAAAGGTTGGTCATGTCGTCGTATTTGGGAATCAACAAAGTATGTTGTTGATTCCATCCTAACTCAAGACAATTTTTCTTCCAACGTCAAATGCACATAACTTCTTCGTTTATTATACGTTTTCAATGATATATATATCCACACGAAGCTAGGAAGATATTATACAACTCTATTTAGTCATTCTCACTGAATTAATACTTTTCTTAATCAATTAAGTCAAAAATTTGGCCTAAAAGCATAAAAATACCAAGTTTACCCTTTTGGCCAAAAACGCATTTCTCATGCATTCTTTCTCTAGAACTCACTCATCTAACCTCTTATAGTGACTTAAACTTGTTTTTCCATCTTAATGAAGTTAAAATGTAACGCCCCATTTCTGGTATGTAATCTAAATAAAGTAAGTTTCATTTCTTAAGGGGTACTCGACGAGTCTGTAGCCCAACTCGTCGAGTAGAGACGGGATGTTCATGCATTTTAAGTTGGCTACTCGGCGAGTCCATATGAAGGGACTCGGCGAGTCTGCCTGTCTGGATGAAGCCCTAATTTCAAGGGTTTGTACCCTATATAAACGTCATTATAGCCTCCCACCCCAGCCTCCAGCACCTTCAGAGCATTTCCCCTGTAAACCCTAACCCCCATTGTTGAGCTTGAGTGTGTTTGTGCTAGTTTGGAGGTTTTGGAAGAGAAAGAAAGAAGGAAGGATCCAAAGGAGAAGAAGAAGATCCAGAGTCTTTTGATCATCAGCCTCACATTCTGGTACTAAATCTTGTACCTTGCTTGTTATTTCCATTTGATAGTCTTGTATGCTTAAATGTGCTTCTTTTTGGGACTTTTTGGATCCAAACTCGAGATTGGGACTCCTATAAGGAAATGGATCATAGATCTGAGTATATTTGAGTTGTAGGAGCTCAAAGTAGCTGCCTTTATGCACCCAAGGTCGAGTTCCAAACCTTAAGACCCCATTCTTAGCTTATTTTGATGTTGTAGCCTCATTTCTTCATGCATGCACATAAAGTTGGAAACTTTACGTGTAAAACCAACCCTAAGAGCCTAGATCTATGATTTGGAAGCACTGAAATCGATTAGAATCGACTATATAGTAATAGCATGCTTGGGACTCGGCGAGTTGTTCTTCAACTCGGCGAGTTGTTCTTCAGGCTCGACGAGTTGTTCTTACGACTCGGCGAGTCGCAGACTGGACGTGTTCATATGATGAAGGAGAACTCGACGAGTTGTTCATATAACTCGGCGAGTCGGATGAAGTTAGACTCGATTTATGTATCGAAGAAGAACTCGTCGAGTCTTCGCCAAACTCGACGAGTAGAAGCGAGTAGAGGACTAGAACGGATGAAAGGGACTCGGCGAGTTGACGGCCCAACTTGGCGAGTCCGGTCAACTGGAAGTTGACTTTGACCAGGAAGTTGACTTTTATCGGGGGTAAAATAGTCATTTCACCCTCAGTTTAGTTATCAGTATTTGATTGAGTATATTTATGGGAATTGTAGTCGGGGAGATACCGGAGCAGCAGCAGACAGTTCCTGAGTAGCTTTTTCAGCATCCAGCTTACGAGGTGAGTTTCCTTCCAGTAGGAACGGGTCTACGGCCACAATGCCGGCCCCTTTAGTTAGCAGTAGTTCCAGACTTCGGTCTGATGTAGTAGTTGAGAGTGCTTGATGTCTTTGTGATTCAAGTATGATTTTGTGTTATGTGTTCTGGATTTCGGTCCAATGCAGTATGCAGTATATGTGTTGATGCTACTAGTTGTGATTATGCTATGCTATGTTCAGTTAGTTCCGGACTTCGGTCCGATGCAGAGGGCAAGGCCCTGGTTAGTTCCGGACTTCGGTCCGATGCAGTTTCCGGACTTCGGTCCGATGCAGAGGGCAAGGCCCTGGTTAGTTCCAGACTTCGGTTCGATTCAGTTTCTGGACTTCGGTCCGATGCAGAGGGCAAGGCCCTGGTTAGTTCCGGACTTCGGTCCGATGTAGTGGGCACGACCCAGTAGTTGCTTTATATGTTATTATGTGGTATGTGGTATATTAGGGGAAACTCACTAAGCTTTGTGCTTACAGTTTCAGTTTTTGGTTTCAGGTACTTCCGCAAGTAAAGGGAAGAGCTCGGGATGATGGCATGGCACACACCACAGTTACAGTTTTATCTTGGGAGTTTTATTCAGATATTTTGATATGATTGATACAGTATTTGTTTTGACACATTTACATGACTTTTGAGTTACTCATTTTATGGTTCTTAGTATGTATGACATTCGATGATGTGATTTTAGTAATATTAAAACAAAAAAATTTTGGGTAGTATTTTTGGGTTGTTACAAGTTGGTATCAGAGCCTTGGTTTGAGGGATCCAGGAACACTTTCGGGTATGACTGGACTCAAACTAAGGAAATGGTAAGAGATTTTCAAAAAGAAAAAAAATGTTTTCGAAAGAATTTTTGCAAAAGAAACTTAAAAAGTTAAGAGTTTTGAGAAAAGGAAAAAGGGTGTGGTGCATGCGATCAGCCAAGCTCAAGTAAGTACTCCCAAATTACCCATACAAGTTTATGTTATAATTATCAGTTTCAGTTTCAGTAGAACAGCATGCTAGAATAGGACTAAGGATCTAGGAGGATGCCTTATGTGCCTGTTATATGTGTTTCAACTTATTGAGAATTCTATGCTAGTATGAAGTAGACAGCAATAGCGTAGCCTATTTAGGTTATGCCTGATAGTGTGAGCTTAGCATTGTATGCTAGTACAGTTTCTCGTTATGAGGATAGATTTGCTTGAGTGGTTTCCTGTGTCCGAATGCTGCTTGCTTCGTGCTTAGTAGGACCCGGAGTAATGGGAGTTAGCCATTTGGTGAATACGTTACGTCACATGTTATCAGGGTTGAATAGTCTAAAAGTGTTGGATTTGGCCCTATTGCGCAGCTCTTGTTTGAGTCTAACCGTTATAGGGACGAGTCCTTTACTCGAAGGATTATCTGAGCCTCATCACATGTGATGGTATTCAGGTGACGGCTAATTGGCATTACAAGGAGGCCTTCAGCGGCTGAGGACTGGGTTGGGTTGAGTCAGAGATTTCCCTAGGGCAAGCCTAGGATGAGAGTAGCAGAGATCAGTAGCAGTAGAAGTGGCTTGGTGGAGTCGAGGCAGTACTTGAGGAAAGTACGGATAGATGTGGAAGGTAGTATGGGCCCGTACTACTGAAAGCAGAGGATCCGTACTTGAACCAAGGAAAGCTGAGATGAGACCAGGAAACTGGTAGTAGTAGAGATCCCTCGAGATATATCAGCGTTTCGGACGTTTGTCATGATGTGTTTCAGAATGGTGGTTTTACGCCCTAGACCAGCAGTCGGCAGTTCAAGTGTCGGGGAGGGATCAGGACCAGGCTCGGGGACCGAGCAGTTGGACGAGCAGACTAGGGAGTTTCTCTATTCAGAGATTACTCGCACCATAGTTGAGCAGACTCCTGTGATCTTCGGTTCGATCAAGGAGGGTATCTTAGAGCTGATGGACGAGAGGTTGAGCACCTTTCGTGCTGAGGTGGCGGCCATGATGGGGTCGCGCACACTCACTTTCAGGGAGTTTCGGGCTTGTGGAGCTCCAGATTATCATGGGGCGCGGGACCCCATAGCGAGTACCAGATGGTTCGCTGATGTTGCCAACGCTTTCTGCACCAGCAGATGTCCCGAGGGGGACAAGGTCAGACTAGCATCCTGTCTTCTGAAGGACAGGGCACGAGATTGGTGGGAGGAGGTCGGACATGTCATCGGGGATGATGCAGCGCTTGATGCCATGACTTGGGTTGATTTTACTACCAGGTTGAGAGCCGAGTTTGCACCGGTTATTGAGATGCAGCAGTTAGCCAGGGAGTTTCAGGATCTCACTCAGACTTCAGAGACAGTGGCGGAGATTACCGCCAAGTTCAGGGAGAGGGCTCTTCTCGTTCCTCAGTATGCAGCTGATGAGGAAATGAAGAAGGCCCGTTATCATGAGATGTTGCGGAGTGATATCCGCCAGTTTGTGAGCCGGTCCAGCTGTAAAATGTTGGATGATATGATTGCGAGGGCTCGTGAGAGAGAGATAGATTTAGAGATGGAGAAGAAGAGGAAGCCAGAGGCGGTATCTGGCATAGGGAGTTCGGGCAAAAAGCCCAAGGTATCGGATCACAGACCTAGAGGACAGCAGAGCCACAGTCGGTGTGGCAAGTGTGGGAGATTGCACGATGGGGCGTGCATGGCAGGTAGTTCTGGTTGCTATAAGTGCGGCCGGACCGGGCATATGAGTAGAGATTGTTCAGCTACTACTACCGCCACTGCAGCAGCTGATCTGATTTGTTTCCATTGCAATCAGAGGGGACATAAAAAGTCCGAGTGCCCGAGTTTAGCAGCAGCAGGGAAGGTGGCAGCACCTGCCCTTGCTACTTTGAGGATTACAGACGGCCGTCAGGGCCGGGGTGAGGCGCCAGTGGCGAAGAGTAGAGCTTTTCAAATGACAGCAGAGGAGGCACGAGCGACTCCTGATGTGGTGACGGGTATGTATATTCCTCTTAACTCTTTAGTGATATTGATTGTTTCTCATGATTATATGTTTTCGTATAGGGTCGTTCTTAGTGAACGGCATTTCAGCTACAGTATTGTTTGACTCGGGGGCTACCCGATCATTTGTGTCTCTTGCACTTAGCAAGAGGTTTAGCAGAGCTCCGGGGGAGCTGGATTGCCCACTAGAGGTTGAGATAGCTGAGGACAGGACCGTCAGGGTCGCGAGAGTTCATAGGGCGTGTTCGTTGCAGTTATTAGATGAGCAGTTTTCAGTGGACTTGGTTCCCATTCCCCTGCGAGGGAATAAGGTTATAATGGGTATGGATTGGCTGAGCCCCAATGGGGCAGTGATTGATTGTGAGCTGCAGTTAGTGAGGGTTCGCACTCCCAGCGGGGGAGAGTTAGTGATTCAGGGCGAGAGGCTACAACGCGGACCGATACTGTATTCAGCAGCGAGAGCGAGGCGCTACGTTCAGCAGGGTTGCGTAGGGTACGTCGCCTATGTCATAGATGCTCGGGAGAAGGGTAAGGCGACGGTTGACGATGTGCCAGTAGTACCAGAGTACCCGGACGTATTCCCAAAGGATTTGCCTGGAATACCTCCAGAGAGACAGGTCGAGTTTCGGATTGACCTGGTTCCGGGTGCGGCTCCGATAGCCAAAGCACCGTATCGGTTGACTCCTCCAGAGATGCAGGAGTTGTCTACGCAGCTGCAGGAGCTGCTAGACAAGGGTTTCATCAGGCCGAGTAGTTCACCATGGGGAGCCCCGATCCTTTTCGTGAGGAAGAAGGATGGGTCGCACCGTATGTGCATAGATTACCGGGAGTTAAACAAGGTAACGGTGAAGAACCGTTACCTACTTCCGAGGATAGAAGACTTGTTTGACCAGCTTCAGGTAGCATCTTGGTTCTCCAAGATTGATCTACGGTCAGGATATCACCAGATGCGGGTCAGGGATGAGGATGTGCAGAAGACCTCTTTTAGGACCCGCTATGGTGATTATGAGTTTGTGGTGATGCCGTTCGGGCTCACCAACGCTCCAGCCGTGTTCATGGATCTCATGAACCGCGTATGCAGACCGATGCTGGATCGGTCTGTGATAGTGTTCATTGATGACATCTTGGTTTATTCCAAGACTCAGGAGCAGCATGAGGAGCACCTGAGAGAGGTGCTAGAGACGCTGAGGAGGGAGAGACTTTTCGCAAAGTTCTCCAAGTGCGAGTTCTGGTTGCGCGAGGTGCAGTTCCTTGGACACCTCGTCAACCAGAAGGGTATACTAGTGGATCCGGCCAAGATAGAGGCCGTGATGCAGTGGGAGGTCCCGAGATCTCCAACTGAGATTCGGAGTTTCCTAGGATTAGCAGGGTACTACAGGAGATTCATTCAGGATTTCTCCAAGATAGCAGTTCCGCTCACCCGACTGACCAAGAAGTCGGTGGTGTTTCGCTGGGGGCCTGAGCAGCAGGCAGCATTTGAAACCCTCAGGTAGAGATTGTGTGAGGCGCCGATTCTCACCCTGCCAGAAGGAGTAGAGGATTTTGTATTCTACAGTGATGCTTCGATCACAGGTATGGGAGCAGTGTTGATGCAGCGAAGGCATGTGATAGCTTACGTCTCTAGACAGTTGAAGCCTCACGAGCCTAACTATCTGACGCATGACTTAGAGTTGGGGCAGTAGTGTTTGCCCTCAAGATTTGGAGACATTACCTCTATGGGGTCCGCTGTATCATTTACACGGATCACAAGAGTTTGAGGTACCTCATGGATCAGCCGAATCTAAACATGAGGCAGCGCCGATGGTTAGATGTGGTAAAGGACTACGATTGTGAGATGCTTTATCATCCGGGCAGGGCCAACGTAGTGGCCGACGCCCTGAGCCGCAAGCCGGTAGCCGCCCCGATCAGGGATATTTGTTTGAGGATGACGGTGATTACTCCATTGTTGGAGCAGATCAGAGAGGCACAGGTTGAGGGCCTGAAGGAGGAGAGACAGAAGTGTGAGAGGATTGTGGGTCGAGTAGCTTCCTTTGACTATGACAGTCGAGGATTGTTGACCCTTCATGGGAGAGTTTGGGTACCGTACTGGGGAGGAGTAGGGCAGGTACTGATGGATGAGGCCCACAAGTCTCGGTTTTCCATCCATCCAGGGGCGACGAAGATGTACAGAGATCTTCGACCCGACTATTGGTGGCCCTGCATGAAGCGGGACGTAGCTTGGTACGTGGAGAGATGCCTGACCTGCAGGAAGGTCAAGGCGGAGCATCAGAGACCCCACGGCAAGATGCAGCCGTTAGACATTCCCGTGTGGAAATGGGAGGATATCACCATGGATTTCATCACTAAGCTTCCCAGGACCGCACGTGGAGTTGATTCGATTTGGGTCATAGTGGATCGGCTGACCAAGAGTGCGCATTTCATACCGATTCAGGAGAGTATATCGGCCGAGAAGCTAGCTGATATTTATGTGCGCGAGGTAGTGGCACGGCATTGAGTGCCTGTCTCGGTGGTGTCAGACCGAGATGTCCGGTTTACTTCCAGATTTTGGAAGCAGTTTCATGACGAGATGGGTACTCGTCTCCATTTCAGCACCACTTTCCACCCTCAGACGGATGGACAAAGCGAGAGGACGATTCAGACCCTCGAGGACATGCTTCGGGCATGTGTACTAGATTTCGGCGGCAGTTGGGATACGTATCTTCCGTTAGCGGAGTTTTTGTAAAACAACAGCTACCACTCCAGTATAGACCGACCTCCCTTCGAGATGCTCTACGGGAGGAAGTGCAGGACCCCAATATGTTGGGGTGAGGTCGGTCAGCGAGTCATGGGGAGTACAGATGTGGTACTCAAGACCACAGAGTTGATCCAGCAGGTCCGTAGCAGACTGCAGACTGCGCAGAGTCGGCAGAAGAGTTACGCCGACAGAAGGCGTTCGGATTTGGAGTTTTAGGTGGGCGATATGGTCCTCCTGAAGGTATCACCCTGGAAGGGTGTTATCAGGTTTCGAAAGAGGGGCAAGCTGGGCCCCAGGTTCATTAGTCCTTTTAGGGTTTTGGCCCAAGTAGGTCGGGTCGCCTATCGGTTGGATCTTCCAGCAGAGCTTAGCTAGATCCACAACACTTTCCATGTTTCACAGTGGAGGAAGTGTTTGGTGGACGAGTCAGCGGTTGTACCCTTGGAGGATATTCAGGTTGATAACAGCCTGAATTATATCGAGAGACCAGTTGCGATCTTGGATCTGAAGACGAAGACCTTGAGGAACAAGGTGGTTCAGTTAGTGAAGGTGCAGTGGCAGCACCGAAAGGGTTCGGAGTGGACGTGGGAGACCGATGAGGAAATGAGGGAGCATTATCTAGAGTTGTTTACAGATTCAGCAGCAGCAGACTTCGAGGACGAAGTCTAAGATAAGTGGGGGAGAGTTGTAACGCCCCATTTCTGGTATGTAATCTAAATAAAGTAAGTTTCATTTCTTAAGGGGTACCCGACGAGTTTGTAGCCCAACTTGTCGAGTAGAGACGGGATGTTCACGCATTTTTAAGTTGGCTACTCGGCGAGTCCATATGAAGGGACTCGACGAGTCTGCCTGTCTGGATGAAGCCCTAATTTCAAGGGTTTGTACCCTATATAAACGTCATTATAGCCTCCCACCCCAGCCTCCAGCACCTTCAGAGCATTTCCCCTGTAAACCCTAGCCCCCATTGTTGAGCTTGAGTGTGTTTGTGCTAGTTTGGAGGTTTTGGAAGAGAAAGAAAGAAGGAAGGATCCAAAGGAGAAGAAGAAGATCCAGAGTCTCTTGATCATCAGCCTCACATTCTGGTACTAAAGCTTGTACCTTGCTTGTTATTTCCACTTGATAGTCTTGTATGCTTAGATGTGCTTCTTTTTGGGACTTTTTGGATCCAAACTCGAGATTGGGACTCGTATAATGAAATGGATCATAGATCTGAGTACATTTGAGCTGTAGGAGCTCAAAGTAGCTGCCTTTATGCACCCAAGGTCGAGTTCCAAACCTTAAGACCCCATTCTTAGCTTATTTTGATGTTCTAGCCTCATTTCTTCATGCATGCACATAAAGTTGGAAACTTTACGTGTAAAACCAAACCTAAGAGCCTAGATCTATGATTTAAAAGCACTGAAATCGATTAGAATCGACTGTATAGT
Organism: Lactuca virosa; assembly: GCF_052849685.1. Taxonomy (NCBI): domain Eukaryota; kingdom Viridiplantae; phylum Streptophyta; class Magnoliopsida; order Asterales; family Asteraceae; genus Lactuca; species Lactuca virosa. Next base: position 385,085,316 of record NC_136428.1, read on the forward strand.
AATAGCATGCTTGGGACTCGGCGAGTTGTTCTTCAGGCTCGACGAGTTGTTCTTACGACTCGGCGAGTCGCAGACTGGACGTGTTCATACGATGAAGGAGAACTCGACGAGTTGTTCATACAACTCGGCGAGTCGGATGAAGTTAGACTCGATTTATGTATCGAAGAAGAACTCGTCGAGTCTTCGCCAAACTCGACTAGTAGAAGCGAGTAGAGGACTAGAACGGATGAAAGGGACTCGGCGAGTTGACGGCCCAACTCGGCGAGTCCGGTCAACTGGTAGTTGACTTTGACCAGGAAGTTGACTTTGACCGGGGGTAAAATAGTCATTTCACCCTCAGTTTAGTTATCAGTATTTGATTGAGTATATTTATGGGAATTGTAGCCGGGGAGATACCGGAGCAGCAGCAGACAGTTCCCGAGTAGCTTTTTTAGCATCCAGCTTACGAGGTGAGTTTCCTTCCAGTAGGAACGGGTCTACGGCCACAATGTCGGCCCATTTAGTTAGCAGTAGTTCCAGACTTCAGTCTGATGCAGTAGTTCAGTGTGCTTGATGTCTTTGTGATTCAAGTATGATTTTGTGTTATGTGTTCCGAATTTCGGTCCGATGCAGTATGCAGTATATGTGTTGATGCTAGTAGTTATGATTATGCTATGCTATGTTCAGTTAGTTCCGGACTTCGGTCCGATGCAGAGGGCAAGGCCCTGGTTAGTTCCGGACTTCGGTCCGATGCAGTTTCCGGACTTCGGTTCGATGCAGAGGGCAAGGCCCTGGTTAGTTCCGGACTTCGGTCTGATGCAGTTTCCGGACTTTGGTCCGATGCAGAGGGCATGGCCCTGGTTAGTTCCGGACTTCGGTCCGATGCAGTTTCCAGACTTCGGTCCGATGCAGAGGGCAAGGCCCTGTTTAGTTCCGGACTTCGGTCCGATGCAGTTTCCGGACTTCGGTCTGATGCAGTGGGCACGACCCAATAGTTGCTTTATATGTTATTATGTGGTATGTCGTAGATTGAGGGAAACTCACTAAACTTTGTGCTTACAGTTTCAGTTTTTGGTTTCAGGTACTTCCGCAAGTAAAGGGAAGAGCTCGGGATGATGGCATGGCACACACCACAGTTTCAGTTTTATCCTGGGAGTTTTATTCAGATATTTTGATATGATTGATACAGTATTTGTTTTGACACAGTTACATGGCTTTTGAGTTACTCATTTTATGGTTCTTAGTATGTATGACATTCAATGATGTGATTTTAGTAATATTAAAACAAAAAATTTTTGGGTAGTATTTTTGGGTTGTTACATAAAACATCATATTATCATCTTTTTTCTCATAAATGACCAAATTACCCTTTTTGGTTAATATTTAACTAAAAGCCAATCTTTCTAAATTTTGGTTTGTTAAAACTCTTCCCCCCTTTAAGGGATTTTGTCCTAGAAATCTTTTCTTACTCTCTCCGTAATTTTCTCACTCCATTACCTCTTTTCTAAAGTTATTCTCTTCCTTAACATCATAACCTAAAATAACAAACTACTTTGTAATTATTTGTATTTTCAATTCAATGACCAAACTTTCTCAATTCCTTTACTCTAAATGGTTGTTAAGGGACGTCTATTGCTTTATCTACTCCTATGAAATCTTGTGGCATGATCAATATCGTTTTTCATCTTTTGTACCACTTTTACCCACCCATTGGCATTACTTATCTTTTTCTTTCCATTTTTCATATGTGTGGTGTGAAACCAACAAATATCTTAACTATGTACTTTTTTCTCGCCACTCATCATACTCGTACTCTCTCTCATATCGTGTATTATTATCTCCTACTATTCTCAAGATTTTTTCTATTTTACTCTTCACCTTAATAGGTTTATCATACATCTTGTTATACTCGGTGTTCTCTTATCTTACATAAAATGCTTTATCGCATCATATGTTTATCTTAACTAGTTATAATATTCTCAATATAAGTGATTTATATTCTTTCTACATAAACATATATGTCAAGGTGAACATTTTAGTTAGCAACACCATTCTATAAAAAAAATCTTGTATCGGCTCTTGTAATAAAAAGATTTACATCTCATTTTTTATCATTAACTTAATTCCTTTTCAATCATATCTTTTAAATTCTCCTTTGATCCTTAACCTTTTCTCAATTATCTTGATCATTCAACATCCTTACTCTTACTTTGAATCTTAATCATTTCTTTCGCAACTTGTAGTATCTTATGTATCACCACTTAAATTTAGTTATTTTCTCTTGACCCTTTTCTCACACATCATTTTGGTACTCGACTTACAACTCATCTATTAAGTCACGGGTATATCACTAACATCAATAAATTGATACTCATAATCGTGTAATCATTCTATTAGGTATTGTTACTTATTTTCCAACAACTTCATACAATTCTCAATCTTTACGGAATACATGAATCTTAAATCAATCGTTTTAATTGTCTATACTTCAGACCTTTCCACTATTAGTAAATAAAAATAATTTGTCTCCCTTTTTGGTTCTTAAAACATTCAAATCATTCTCAATGCGAGAAATCTCTTCAATACTCGCATCATCGCTACTCTACTCAGATAACTCATATTTATCACTCAACTTAATTGGATTGGTCATTCAGATAAATATTAATCATTCTAATCATTACCACTTGCTGGAATCAATCACTCGAATCACTCAATTAGATCTCTCAAATCAATCACTCGTGGTAATCACTCTAATCAATATCACTTGCTCAATTTAATCACTCGAATCGCTCAGATCAATTGGATCGACTTTTAACATCAATAACTTAGATTAGTGACTCCAATCAATCATTTAGACCAATTGGATTAGTTACTCAGATCAATGTCACTCTCTCATTTCAAACACTCAAATGACTCAATCAACTACATCACCCACTCTAATCAATCACTCAAATCAGTTTCTAATCGCTCAGATCAACCACTCTAGTAAATGTCAATTACGCAAATCAATCTATCAGATTAATCAATCAAATAAATATTAATTTCTCAATCAATCACTCGAATCTCATATTAATTTCTCAAATTAATCACTCATGTCAATTTCTGAAACGAATCAATCAAATTCACTCGTTTGAATTACTCATGTCAAATGGATCAACTTCTCATATTAATCACATGAATAAGTGACTCACATCAGTTATTTAGGTCAGTTAGATCAATTGCCCAAACTCATATCACTCACTTGATTCATTTTCCCAGATTAACATGATCAATTGGATCAATCACTCAAATTAATCACTTTGATCAGTTACTCAATTCAATCAAACAAATCTCATATTGGGATTAGGTTTCATTATCTCTCGATGGCCCATCCTCACACCCCATAACGATCATTATAGATAGAATATTATGTTATTAGGTCTCGTCACCTATCAGAGACTCAAATCACGACCATCATCTACATGAGTAAACTCAATAATCTCTCATGGATCTATCATATAAATCTCCTGATCTCAATCAAAATCATCATCATGAAGCTTCAATTTATATATGTTTATATCTTACATTTTTTTACCCAAATCTTTAATGTTGGTTAATCTACTATACTCATAATAAATCAGGTTCTTTGTCTTCACATATCTTTAACCGTGTATCATGATCTCTTAGTATGGTTTATCATAAACCGACTCATAATCTTTGCTCCTCATATATTCTCTATAGTTTAAGACTAGAATTGAATACACCAAACCTAATTCACTTAACCTATAAGTCTAACACTAACTTGTGACACCCTCTTTCTATAATATATAATCTATGATAATTATCAAAATTTTATTTACAAACACAGAAAATATACACAAAACTTCAAAGTTTTTATATCCCATGTTGAATCGATTAAACACACTATAAATTTATCTATTTATGTAAAATGAAGAATACAAAAATAGCATAATACTATTTAAATCTTAATTTTGTGCTCCTGTCTTTTCTTCCAGTACCACGACTGCAAATACCTGAACCTGCAAAACATAAATCTCTTCTACATTAGACACTAGGTCTTGTTGTGACATCCCTTGTTTCTCGGCCATAAAAGACCAATTTGTTTATGCTTTCTTTAAAAATCAGAGTATCCTTTGTAAAGAATAATATTGCGGAATTTGTTCCCAGAAAAACATAATAAATATGTTATCAAAACATTTCTGAAGAAATATATTTTAATTATATTAAAACATTAGGATGCCATCGTCAATACAGAAACATAAGCATAAACAGACCTTACATTCATTTACATTAATGAATTACATCTCCTTTAATCTCTCAGTGTAATGTATCTTCGCATCGATACCTATGATACAAATAAACTGAGTGGGTCAGGGTGGGAAACCAGGTGAGTACATAGGGTTTTCAACCCACAATAATATAGTTATTATGTTTAATCATCAAACAATTAACCCAACTTCCCATCCTCGTTATCTTCTTTATTCTTAAGAATCTACCCTAAGAATCATCTATTCTTCATTCATTCATTCCTAAGGATTGTCCTATGGAATAGGCATGAAGTCCATTGACGCCAGGGTTTATCTAACAGGCACTAAGTCCATAATTGCCAATGTTTATCTAATAGGCACTAAGTCCATAGCTGCCAACGTTCATCTATAGGGCAGTAAATCCATAGCTTCTATCGTACATTCTTAAGGCGCTAAGTCCATAGCTCCCAGGGTTTTTAGAGTACTTCTAGTGAACACATAGTTCAAAAACACCTACATGTTACGACCGTGCAAGCGTTCCGCTGGACTTTCTAGAATAGTCAGTGGTCGTTATCTATACTCTGCTAGATGACTGGATCATCGTTTCAGTCAAGGCTTCTCGTCATCTTCCACCACTCATCATCTATATCATCTTTTATTTCTCAACATTCATCTACCAAGTGTGAGTCTTGTGCTTCCGCTAGTATAGGCCTCTACTATCTTTCACACATAATCATAATCATCCCAAGTATTGTCTCGCAGTTCTCTAATCACCATACAAGAATTTCACATAGTCATTTAACACATCGGATAACATAATTAACGTTTATATTATTTCTTAAAAAGATTACATAGGTATTCAATTTCAACCTACATTATGGCTCTTATATTAGGCTACAGCACATGATACTATCTATATGGATACTTTATAGATCCTTACTCCTAATCGCTTGTATCGTCACCTGCTTCATCAAGGATCATCTGGAATGCTCTTGCCTTTGGATTTGGCGCATTCAGTCTTGCTGCTTCATTTTTCTTCGGGCAATCTTTTGACATATGCTCCTTGTCTCCACATCCGTATCATACCTTATCATTAAAAGTACAATCCTTGGAATCGTGACCGATCCTCCTAATTTATATCAAGTCACTTATCCATCGTATCTCCCATAATGCTTCTTTTTACACGTTGCACACCACTTGGCTCCATACTTTTGGTCATTCAAGTTAGACTTCGAGAATTTTCCTTTCTTAATGGATCTTGATGATCCGTAAAGCTTCCTCTTTTCTCCTACCTTATCTTTTTCTAGAGCCTTTTCTCTTACCTAGGTCTTTACATTCTTAGCTGCCCAGATGGCGGCTTTCAAGGTGGTCGCTTGTTTGACCATTGGACCAAATTCTATCGGTAATCCATTGGCAAACTTGTTGACCTTGGAGATTTCAGTTGGAACCAAATAAGGAACAAGCTTCATTTTCTCCGTAAAACTTACAACATACTCGGTCACACTCATCCTTCCCTTCTTCAGATTCTAAAACTCGTTGTTGATCTCCAGAAGATCTTGCTCAGAGCAGTACTGTATTTTTAGTTGCACCAAAAAGTCTTCCCAAGACATCTTCCTAGCTTCTCCCTTGGGCATGGTATCAGCTATTAGCTTCTACCAGCTCAGTACCCCTGACTTTAACAGTGTAACTACGAGAGCGGTCTTCTGTTTCTTGCAGCAGCCACAACTTTCAAACATCATCTCCATCTTAAAGATCCAATCCATGACTTCCACTGGTGTTGGGCTTCCAAAAAGACTCGGTGGTTTGGATGCCATGAAATCCTTGTACTTGCATCCACATCCATCATTTCCTCAATTGGGTTGGTTTCTTCTAACCATACGTGGCTCAGGTTGACTGACAGCCTGACTAAAGTTTCCTTCCTCTAACTGTTCAATGTTCAGTTCAGGTTATACAATGGGTACAGTAGGCTAATCCATGTTCCGTTGAAGAAGAAGCCTCACCTCTTCCATCTGACGATCTAACATTATTTGTATCACTGCTTGTACTCCTGCAATTTTGATTGGCTTGGGTGCAGCTGCTACCTCTGATGCATGCTCAATCACTCGTGGTTCAGGCTATTGGTTTCCATTAACATTTCCTAATCAACTGCGAGTTCTCACCATTTCGATCTATATACTCTATCAGATGTTCAGTATATAGCGACGGAAATTAAGATAGGGAAGGCTTTATTTACGATAGACATATAAATCTCCTTATAACTCCCAAAAGTTACACGCGAGTTCTAATATTGTAATTAAACTTTTACAAATTTGAACACATAAAATTTCTAGATCCGGTCGGCAACAGACCATAGATCTGATCAAACGATAGCATCATAAAGCATATAAGGCATCTTATTGCATAAATTATTTAGCACATAAAAGCAATTTAGGAATCTCCCCTAAATAAGCTAGTGCTTGTGTCTATTTAGGTGTACTACCTAAAATATATTAGACACACTCCTCACGATCATCGCTTAGCATTCTAAGTTTATGTCTAAAGTTTCCTACAAATTCCTAGTTCGCTTAAACTAATGATGTGATACAACCTGTGAAATCCCTAATTTCTCAGCCAGAAAAGACCAATTTATTTATGCTTTTTTGAAAATCAAAGTATCCTTTTTAAAGAATTATATTGCGGTATTTGTTCCCAGAAAAACATGATAAAGATGTTATCAAAGCATTTCCAAAGAAATGTATTTTAGTTATTTTAAAACGTTAGTATGTCATCATCAATACAGAAACATAAGCATACACAGACCTTACATTCATTTACATTAATGACTTACATCTCCTTTAAAATCTCAGTGTAATGTATCTTCACATCGATACCTGTGATACAAATAAATTGAGTGGGTCACGTTGGGAAACCTGGTGAGTACATAGGGTTTTCAACCCACAATAATATAGTTATTATGTTTAATCATCAAACAAAACCCAACCTCCCATCCCCATTATATTTTTTTATTCTAAGGGATCTACCCTAAGAATCATCTATTCTTCATTCATTCATTCCTAAGGATTGTCCTAAGGAATAGGCACGAAGTCCATTGCTGCCAGGGTTTACCTAACAAGCACTAAGTCCATAGCTGCCAATTTTTATCTAATAGGCACTAAGTCCATAGCTGCCAACGTTCATCTATAGGGCACTAGATCCATAGCAACCAATGCCATTCATAAGGCACTAAGTCCATAGCTTCCAAGGTTTTTAGAGTACATCTGGTGAACATGTAGTTCAAAAGCACTACAGGTTGCGAGCTTGCTAGCGTTCCAATGGACTGTCTAGAAGATCTGGGTTTAAGTCAAGGCTACTCATCATCTTCCACCACTCATCATCTATATCTTCTTTTATATCTCATCATTCATCTACCCATCTTTACTCATCATAATTATAGGTATAAAATACATATACAATTTAAATTGAATAAAACATGTATATTTTATTCATCCAGCATAGATATCAAGAACACAGATAATATGTACACATAGCATGAAATTTATATTAACTACTTCATATGTATGTGTAACATAAAATTAACTATGCGCTCACTTGTTAAAGTGATGACTCCAAACTCAAGCAACGCTTCGCTTCTAACAATTTTATTTTCCTTCGACGAAACCTAGTATCATTATCACTAGATTTTAGTCTAATATTTATTGCGACAAATTATTAGTATAGAGTTATCATTAACTCAAGGTATACGAGCAATATTTTTTTTCTTGTACTATATATAAGTGTTAAACAATATATTTCAACTACTATGTACAGACAGGGGCCAGACAGGAAACACCAGAGGGCTGTACCATTTTGGCATTTAAGTTATTCTGAAATCCAACAACCCTATGCGGCCCTTCAAACCAGATTCCCCGTACCGCGAGCAGTTAAAAGGTATTATAATAACACTTTCTATAACTTATAAAACGTAGCACATATATTGTTTATAGGTTCATAATAACGATAATGAACTTAAACGTAACTTATACTTAATGTAGGGTAAGTATAACTTACTTACAAGGGGGTTTTAGCTAGGAGTCGGGCTGTGAGCCTTCTGGTGCTCCGGGACTTGCCTCTAACACTTGCAAAGTGCTAGGGAATGGGAGGGGCTAAGGAAGGTATTTGAGAGAGAAAGAATGGGAAATGTGTGAGGTAATGAGGCGATTTACGCCTCTACTTATCGGATGTATAGGGACGATTCGTGTCGTGAACTTTGCATTCGCGTTGTGACCTTGCGTAGGTACCAAGGATTTGCCTGGTGCTGACACATGGCGTAGGACGCAGATAAAACAACCATTCTTAAAAAATTGATAACTTTCACATACGAGTTCCGTTTTTGAATTTGTTTATATCCACGCCTAGGTATTGACAAGATCTACAACTTTCGTTTAGACTCTGTCGGCTAATTTCGATTTATTTTTAAAGTTATATTTTAATAGGATTAGACAGTTAAAGTCCGTTAAAAATTCATAATTTTGTCATCCGACGTCCGTTTTCATCTGTCTTTAAAATCGATCGATAAAATTCAATTTTCAGGCTGTGTACAGTTATTCTGAATCTTAGAAAAATCATAACTTCCTCATATGAAGTCAGATTTGGATGGTCTCTATATGCATGCCCTCGGTTTAACGTATACAACGAATTTCGTTTATATCTCTAACTCTAAAAAGTAGTTTATCAAAAATTCACTTTTTACGTTACACGGCGTCGTGTCGGTTTAGTCGTTAAACTTCAACGGGTCATAACATCTTCATTATAAGTCAGATTCAGCATTCTTTATATGCACGGAATCCTGGTTACATATACTATAACTTTGTTAAGATTATTTACTATAAATAATCTTCTATAAAAAAGTCAGGTTTTTTGTGCTTATTACCGCTAAATTTACTAGCCCGAATCTGCAGGCGTTACAATGGTGAGTTATTCTCCTATATTTTGTTACTCTCTTTTCTCGGAGTTCATAATCGTCATCATAGTTACTTCTCCAATCATCACATACTCTGTCTCTCATACTCTATTCAATGTCATCTATACTCATCCTAAAATGTTCTGTTATATCGCATTTCTGTTAAGTCTTGTTCACTCTGTATATCTCTACTTAATCTTATATATATATATAAAATCAAGATCAAATAAGAAGGAAATTTGCGTAAGAAGGTAAATTTTTTATATACGTATTCTTTTAGCAAAGAAACGAAATGAATCATTAGATGATTCACAAGAAAAAATTCTCAAAAAAAAACTTCATTATTCATTTTTAATTAAATTAAGCAGAATTTCACTTTTATGACAGTCTTAGTGAATATCAAGAAAATCGTTGAAATGTTTTTTTCTGGGAATTTGTTTTTTTTGTAAATCATGTTATTTTTGATTCATCTAGTGATTGATTTGTTTTTCTCGCCAAAAAAATATGCCAAAAAAATACCTCTTATCTTCCTACCAATATATATATATATATATATATATATATATATATATATATATATATATATATATATATATATATATATATATATATATATGTAGCATCTCATGCTCAATCTCGTATACTCTATACATCTCATTTCATATTGAGTCTCGTAAACTCCATATAGCTTATCTCATACACTTTGTATGCCTCATCAAAATTAGGTATCCTATACTATATGTATATCTCATCTCATTCTAAATCTCAATCTCATGTACTTTGTATATATCATCTTTCTCTATCTTGTATACTTTGTCGTATCTCATTTCTGCTCATTCTCATATGCTTTGTATATCACATATCTACTCAATCTCGTGTGCTCTTATCTCAATCTCATTATCGAAGGAAATCTACTCATATCTCAGTCTCGTTCTCGAAGGAAGTACACTCACATGTTAATCCTATCTCCGGAGGAAGTATACTCATATCTCATTGTCATTCCCAAAGGAAAGATACTTATACATTAATGTCATTCCCGAAGTAAATATACATATATCTTATTTTAATCCCTGAAGGAAAGATACTCATATCTCAATCTCATTCCTAAAGAAAATATACTCATATCTCATTCTCATTCCTAAAGGAAAGATACTAATATCTCAATCTCATTCACAAAGGAAATATAATCATGATCCTGAAGGAATATCGATCTCAAATATATATATATATATATATATATATATATATATATATATATATATATATATATATATATATATATATATTCATGCTCTATCTTTAACTCATAATTTGAAGGCATTCAGTTAGTGCCACAAGGTTCTAATACATACAAGCATACATATAGAATTTAAATATAGAATAATCATAACAAGTGTTAGAATCATAGCTAACCTTATCAGTTAGTGAACAATCATTGTCCCACTTTATCTCATTCGTCAATTACTGCATCTAGATCAAACTTTTTCTCTTAGACCTATTCATACATATTCACAAGCATCTTCATACTTGTATTAGCCTATTGAGAGCTTAATTACTCTTGAGATCAAAATAACCACTTAATGGGTTAAAACTCTATCTTTCTTTCTCTATCTGAAAATCTTAATTATTTAATGAATTAAGGACTTCACAATACCTAATTCATTATAATATAACTCTAAAACATTAACTACTAAAAATTACTAGTTAGGGTTATAAACCCTAACTCTAAATAGGTTGATTTCACCATGTAAATCACTTCTCAAGATTGATTAAAGCTTCTAAAAACTCTCAATAACATCTTAGACAATCAATAGGTCAATCAGTTCAACCAGTCTTACATAACTATCAATCTCACCAAATGGATACATTTTTACTATAATGGTGAGAGGATGAAAATCCTTGCAATCCACCATCTCCAGCTTGTCTTGGCATCATTTTGAAAGCAAAATCGCCCCATCTCAACTCCCAATCGATCCCCCATGAACAATGATCAAAATGAGCTCTTAAAACAGATTATATTATGTTTTCAGTGTGTTTCCATGTCGTGACAAATGTTGGTCACGCCGTCGTATCTGGGAATCAACAAAGTACATTGTTGATTCCATCCCAGCTCGAGACAATTTTTTTCCAACTTCAAACGGGCATAATTTCTTCATTTCTTATCCGCTTTTAGTGATTTTTATGTACACGCGAAGCTAGGAGTATATTATACAACTCTATTAAGTCACTTTTCACTGAATTAATATAGGTCGTAATCTATTAAGTCACGAAGTTGGCCTAAAAGCATAAAAATACCAATTTTACTCTTTTGGCCAAAAATGCATTTCTGCTGCATTCTTTCTCTAGAACTCACTCATATATCCTATTATAGTTACTTAAACATATAAGGATGATGACTTTTCATTTTGATTTAAGTTTCCCATGTGAGGTTCGACCTTGTCGTATGTTTCCATCGCACTAGCACCAAGTCAATCATCTTATGTCGTAATTTCTTCCTTTTATGGTCAATGATTGCTTCAGGATCTTCAACCAACCTTCTATCTTCACCAATCCTTAATTTTGAAAGTGGAAGCATATCCACTTATTATCCTGAGTAGTCCCTTAGGTGACAAACGTGAAAGGTATTATGGACACCTTCTAGCTCAGTGGACAATTCAAGCTTGTAAGCTTGATTCCCTATTCTTTGAAGTACTTTGAATGGTCCTATAAAATGAGGACTCAACTTTCCATGGGGAGGCTTTAAGTAAAACTTGATCACCGACATCAAATGTTATCGGTCATCGCTTCTTGTCTGCATAGCTTTTCTGACGACTTTGAGCAACTAGAATCCTTTACATCATTAATTTAAACTTCTATGTGGTTTGATGTACTATCTCAGGACCTGCAAAGTGTTTCCCTCTTGCTTCCAACCAACATGATGTTGGATTTGGTGTCTAAGCCCATAACTATAACTGGGATGTACTTGACCCGATTGTAGCATGGTCCTTTTGGGTTGCCCTCACCAGTGCAATTTGATATAATAGACTTTTGAGAATAAGGTTATTTCTGATTTATTAATATATTATAAGTATAATATATTAATTAAGAAATCATATTATTTAATTAGTATTGATCAAGAATTAATTTGCAATTAATCTAATGATCAAAAGAGACTAATTAAATATACGGGGACTGATTAAGTAAATCAATGATTCTTATAGTGTGGGCCAATGATCCACGGTTAATTAGGATGGGCTAAACCAACATGGATAGTCCATGGAGGTTTAACCCATGGAGCATAAGTAATATGAAGGGTCATGGTTCATTAGGGTTTGCATGGATGAAACCCTAGCCTTTGTAACACTATAAAAGCACACCCCTAGAGCCAAAATTGGTTGCTCCAATCATTCTAAGAGAGTGATAATTGATTTTGAGCTAACTAGCCTTTTCTCTCAAGTCTCCTCTTGCATTTGGTGTTTGCGACACATTAGAGGCATCACACTTAAGGTGCTAAAGCTTTCAAAGGCCAATAACTACTACTACATGAAGAGGTATTCATCTAACTATGAGTTTTGTATTGTATATCCTCCATTGTATGCTAGTTAGGATGTATGCTTTGGAAAATTGAAAATACATGTATAATTATAGAAAACATAGATCCAAAGCATCTAGGGTTGCATGAGCACCATATGAGTGTTGTAGTGCTTAAAACCCAACAGTCGTATCAGAGCCTAGGATTGTTTACTGTTATATTTGATGCTTGTTAATTTTCAAAGCTGAAAAAATGATTTTCTGGCCTCTGACTGATGAACTCGACGAGTCCACTGGCTGACTCGACAAGTCCACGCAGTAAAAGGGCAACTCGACGAATCCAGTTCATGCACTCGTCGAGTAGAGGCTCTTGTTTGTAGAAATTCGAGTTCTTGGCCAGAATTAGACTAGGATCATTACCACAAATTGTTTTGTAATCATAAAAAATGTATTTTCTGATTTGGTAATGATGATCCTCATCCAATTAAAGGACAATTGTCAAATTTTAAGATAATAAGATATTATTTGAATTATTTGATATGAATTTTGCCTTGCTATGATTTAGATTAGATTCATAGTGAAATTATATGATAATGTTGTTAGTTAAAATTGATCTAAGTTGTTCTTGAAGTGATTTTTTGTAACTTGTCCTCAAGTTATATGAAGAGTCTCATTCATGAACATTAAAAAATCATAAGTTTTCATAAGTTATGGAAACCAAAAGTTTTGAAAGTTACAAAACTTGCCCTCAAGTTTTGGAATTTGTAAAGTCTCACTAATGAAACATTTAATTCCAAACCTTAGAACTTTAATAGTTTAAAATTCAACCCTTATACTATTATAATATTAAAAGTTTAATAGTATATTTATATGTATAAGACAAGTCAGTCTTACCGTTAGTAGGCCTCATTCACGATGTCGGTCTATAAGGGGGTTATAAGGTTACTGCCTATAAAATGTTTGTTTAATAGGTGTCCACTCTCACCCACCGCTTCCTTGACTGGTGGAGGGTCGTTAGCCGAACGGGTAGGATAGGACATTAATTATCGTTAAAAGTATAATGATAATTATAAAGTAACTAAACTTTTACTAAATTCTCAATCTTAGTTACTTTAGGAAAAATGTGAAAATGGTGTTATTCCATGAAATTACACTTTGCACCTTGCTAAGTCGTTAATGGAGCGTGTGTGGTTAACCGGCACACTAATTTGGGACTGGCAAGAGTGGCAAAGGGTAGCTTGATGTTAATCATAGATCAACGGAGCGTGTGTGGTTAACCGACACATTGATTAGGTAATTTGTAACATTAAGAGTACCAAGAACATTTGCATGGTTATTCACACCTTGTTTGTGATCCTCGGCATCCCAGTCACAAACTTGAAGGGCACAATCGAGATTTAAACATGCTATTGAAAAGTTCAATGAATCTCAAAAGAATCTAGGAATTTCAATCCAATTAAAACTTTATAATCAATTTCATTTTTTATGGTGGAAATTGGTAAATCGTCATTTACCTACCTTCAAATATTTTGCAATTGGATTACGACATCCCTCTTCCGAATTGTAAAATATTGTGTTGGGTCCTAGCCTTAATATTTCATCTCGGTGTTATATTAAGGATTCTCATCTAATCTAAACTTTGTTCTTTTTCTTTTCAGATGTCTATCCCAAACAATACTTTAGGCTCCAACCCTTCTAGCTCATCCTCCTTCATGAATTTGATTGGGAGAACTATCTTCGATGGCTCACACTTTAACGATTGGATAAGAAACATTCGTATGACCCTTCTCTATGAGGAAAAAGAATATGTCCTGGATAAAGAGCTGAAGGAGATTGATGAACAAACTGCTACTCCCGCACAACTCGAGGAATACAGGGTTCATGAGAGGGACGCGACAAACGTGTCGCATATAATGATTGCTACCATGACTGTTGAGCTTCAAAAGTCCTATGAGGACTTCTGGCCCTTCAAAATGCACCAAGATTTGATGGAAAGGTATCATCAAAGTGCTCGGCAGGAAAGGTATGAGATCATTGCCTCCATGATCACAACCAAGATGAAGGTAGGAGAATCCATCACGGCCCACTTGCAAAAGATGCAGAGATATGTGGACCGCTTGCTGAAGTTGAATGTGAACTTCGATGAAGAGTTGGCCATTGATATCATCCTACACTCATTGCCTTCTTGTTATGATCAGTTCATAATGACCTATCATATGAACAAGGAGGAGGTCACTCTTAGCAAGCTTCAAGGCCTTCTAAGAACTGTAGAAAGCAACTTGAAAGGTAAGTCGGTTGTACCTACTACTACTATTGTTACCCCTGTTTTGGAAAGTGGACATGGGAAAAGGAAGAAGAGGAAGGCTCCTTCTAAGATCTGCAAGGAGAATTCTCTTGATGGATCCTCTTCCAGTAGGACCAAAGCTGGTTTTGCTAATCCTTCTACCAATCCAAAGTATATAAAGTGCTTCCATTGTCATGAAAAAGGGCACTGGAAATGAAGCTGCCCCAAATACTTGCAGGAATTAAGGATGGGAAAATAAAGCCCACCTTCGCAGGTATTTACACTATCCTTTCTAATAAACCATGACATGCTAATTCTTGGGTCCTTTATACAGGTTGTGGATTTCACATTTATTCTGATGTGCAGGGACTAAAAGGAAGTAGGGATGTGGAGCAGGGGAAGATAAACTTAATAATGGGAAATAGAAAAATGTTGCCTGTCACCAAGATTGGAGTTTATTCTTTATTGCTTAGTAGTTGGTTAGAATTAGAATTGAATAATTGTTGTTACTCGTTGGAAATGTCGAGAAATATTATTTAATTTCATAGTTTGTATTAACAAATTTTTACCATTTCTTTTAATGATGAATTTGGTAGTATTAATGCTTATTATAATGCTACATTTTATTTTGAAGCATTACCTTGTAATGGTATATATGAAACTGTGATGGTTGTAGATAACCTAGGAAATAATGTGTTGAATATTGATTCGTCCAATGTTTTGGACAAGGCATGCTTGTGGCAATGTCGTCTTGGACATGTCAACAAGAAGCGCATAGGCCAACTCCAAAAGGCTGGAGTTTTGGAGTCATTCGACTTGAAGTCGGATGACACTTGCGAATCATGTTTTCTTGGAAAGGTGACCAAGTCACCCTTCACTGGTACTTGTGAAATAGGTGAAGGTCTGTTGGATCTCATAGACACTGGTGTGTGTGGACCCTTCAGAACCGCGACAAGGGATGCTAACCGCTTCTATGTGACTTTTATTGATGATTACAACAGATATGGCTATATCTACTTAATCAAGCATAAGTCAGAAACCTTTGAAAAGTTCAAAGAGTTTAAGAAATAAGTGGAGAATCAATTGGGCAGGAAGATAAAGATGTTGCGAGCCAATCGAGGAGGAGAGTATCTTAGTATCGAATTCCTAGACTATCTTAAGGAATGTGTAATTGCTTCACAGTTGACGCCAACTAGGACACTGCAGTTGAATCGTGTGGCTGATAGGTGCAACCGAACCTTGTTGGATATGGTTCGTTCCATGATGAGTCGGGCTTCGTTACCTATCTCATTCTGGGGGTATGCTTTAGAGACTGCCGCCCATATCCTTAATCTAGTCCCTATTAAGAAGGTTGCCAAAACACCTCACGAGATGTGGAAAGGGAAGGTTCCCTCGTTGGATTACATCAAAGTTTGGGGTTGCGAGGCATTCGTGAGACGCGAGACACACGACAAGATCGAACCTCGTACTAAGCGATGTATTTTCATTGGCTACCCACAAAAATTCTTTGGATATCTCTTATATAGACCGAGTGACAATGTTGTCTTTGTGGCGAGGAGAGGAGTTTTCCGAGAGAGAGAACTCATATGCCAAGAGGACAGTGGGAGGAAAGTTGACCTTGAAGAGCTTCAAGAGTTAAGTGATGAAGGAACCTCAAACACTAGCGCTCAACCCGAGGAGGAAACTCCTGTTGAACCAATTGATGAGTATGTACCTCTGCGACGTTCTAGTAGAGTTAATGTTCCACCTGTGTTGTATGGTTTTCATATAACATATGAGGGTGATACATTTATCAGTGATACTACATTGATAAATTTGGATTAACCTAACAACTACAAGGAAGCTATGGAAGGTCCCGCGTCTGCTTTTCCTTTTATTGGGCATTTTACAGAAATATTCCCTGGCTTCTTGTACTTGAAGCAGACGACAAAGTCGCTGAAATGCTTCTTCTTGCACTAGTCGCACCACTTCCCTTTTTGGTTGCTCCGAGACTTGCTATTTGACTTTGAATACTTGTTATTATTGTTGTTGTGGTTTTTGTTATTGTTTCTTGAGGACCCATCAACTTTCCACTTTTCACCGACTTCAACCCTGTCGACTAGTTTTTTATGATCATACTATCCACAAACTTTGCATCCTAGATAGCTGTTTCTAAAGTTTGTGCCAGCTTAACTGGCACATAATAGTCCGATAGAAATCCTTTGGAGTACCTGTCAATCTTAGCCAGATTGTTAGGGACCATACGCAGTGAAAAATCCATTTTATCAATGAAAGCATTAGTGTACTCATCAATAGTCATGCTTCCCTTTTTCAATGTCAGGAGTTGATTCTCTAACACGAACATATCTTCAGCTAAACAATACTTCCTTTTCATGTTGGTCAAAAACTCTTCCCATGTCAGTTGTAACAACTTTTTTAGGGCTTAATGTCTTCTCTAACGTGTTCCACCAATGGATCGTTGCACCCTTAAATTGTCTTACGATGTAGGTGGTTTGAATCTTTCTAGTGCAACTTCAAGTGACGAAAGCTAGTTCCATTTTTGAGTTCCAATCCATTACTCCCATTGGATCCCCCTTCTCATTAAATGATGATGGATTGCAAGTAGTGAACTCCTTATACCTGCAGTAGCCCCTTGGTTCATCATTTCTTCGGATCTTCGAGTCTTTCGGAGGAGGGAGTGGTCCTTGATGACTTTTCGAGTCATCATTTCCTTCCTATACCGTCATTAGATGAGTAGGAACCGGTCCATTATTATCTTTCTTAATGACTATTGGTTCGTTAACCACTGGTGTCCCAACTCTTGCAGTGGCCAAATCTTGAGCTAAGAGCTCCCTACACTCACGTTGTTGTTGATCGAGCGTTTCTTGCATCATTGTTCGAGCTTCATTCATCGAGATTTGAGTAGCTCCTACTCCGACGTTCTGAGGCGTTGGACCTCCTTTGTTATTGATGTCTCTACTGCTCCTCATGATCGTCAATTCGTTTTACAGTCGTAGAGGCGAGTAGTCTAGTATGACAATGTACTACTTAATATTTATATGTATATTTAGCACATAATAGTAGCTAAGGCATTTTAGCAATTAAGGCCTCTTGCTATAGCTTGCTAAAGCTTAGGTATATAAAAATTTGGGCATCTATCCTAAGCATCCTATCGAATAACTCACCTATCATATTTAGCTTCTAAGTCTAAGTCTATACATCTATCAAAATTCCTAGTTCACTTAAACTAATGTTCTAATACCAATTGTGACATTCCCTATTTTTAAAAACCAATTAAAACACTTTCTTTATGCTTTATAAACTGAGATGTGAAAATTCTTAGTTAAATAAAACTTTTTTAATATAAAAAAAGTTATTTTATTAAAACCTTTGAGGATATTATTCGTTCGTACCCGAACATACATTACATCGTAAAATATAAAAAGGTCCTGAAAACTACTTATTACAGGCGCATCTATTTATTCCACTCAACATCCTAACTAGACTATAGTAGCCTTGATTCCACTACCTGTGATGTATAAAAATGATTGCGTAGGTTTGGGAAACTTGGTGAGATGTATAGGGTTTTCAAGCCCATAATATATTAATGCTAATATGTAGGGTCGAAACGTTTATAGTGACGAGTCAAATTGGTATAAGTCTCTAAGGAATCGAAATCCAAATGATTTCGACTGTCTATGTATTTACAAGGCAGTATTTGTATTCGAAGCTAGAATGTTTAGTCCTTGTATTTTTCGTTGTGTCTGTTGTACCCTATAAATAGGGTAAATACTAGAGTAGAGCGTAACTTTTGAGCACTACCCACTGTAAACACTCTTGATACTTTATAGTCTCTTCAGACTTAATACGAGCCAACCAGATTATATTTACATCTTGTGTTCTTAACTGTTTTTTCTTGAATCGATTGTGTTTGTAAATCAAACCTAGCACACTACATTTGGTATCAGAGCAAGATTCATCCAATCGATTCTAGTTTTCTCGTTTTTTCATCTTTTTTTTACTTACTCTTTCCAATTCAAAAACTTCCGCAATTTGAATCAGGAAAAATTGATTTATCGATTGTTTTGAATAGATTATGCACTCTGCATGTTAGATCGATTATTTTCTAATCACTATTTTTTTGATTACCTTCCAAAATCTCGTTTTAAATCCAAAAATCCTCTTTCTTCTAAAATTCCGTAAAATAATGGCGAACTTCAATCTTAACACAACGATAAACTTCTCTCACCTGCTCGGATCATCAACTAAGATTTCGATGCTGATTCATGAGTACTATGAGTAGTGTGATAATAGGAGGGAAGACTATCTCAATGGAATTGATGAATATCTAATGAGATGTATCAACAATGGAGAATTCAATCAGGGGATGTTAGTCAACATTGGTTCAGCTGCTACAAGTGATGACATTATCACTCAAGGAAAGAAGATGAAGGTGAACGACAAGAAATGTCTACATGAACTACGTGGTACTCTTCCAAAAGTAGATTATAATTACATCTGAAGTTGTAAAACTACAAAGATAGATATGGGATACATTGAAGGAAAATTATCAAGGTAATGAGAAGATAAAGAAAAATTATGTGAAGAAGTGTTTGTTGGAATTAGGTGAGTTCAAGAAAAAGGACAACGAATAAATCGAGTCATACTATGATCGATTAATTGAACTGATATTCAAATGTTCTCGATACGAAGTGACTCGTTCGTACTTGGAGTTCAATCTCATGTTTCAGATGGGATTGAGAAAGGAACAGAGAAACATAAGCTTGATGATCAAAACTGAAGAAAGTTTTGATGGTTACTCATTGGCAAATCTGTACGATGTTCTGAAAGATCATGGGAGTGAAATTAATGAAATTGTTGAAGAAGGAAAGTTAAGTTTGGGAGCACCATTAGCACTGATGTCAAAAGTGACTGCAAGGAATCTGAGGTCGAATCTGCTAAAGAAGATAAACTTAAGCAAGAAGGTTTTATGTTTAACTCTGATAATGAAGTGGCTGCTTACTACTCAAACAAAAAAGTAAAGAAATTATTCAAGAAGCCGTTCAATCCAAAGTTCAAGAACAACAATAAGTTTCAGGGAAAAAGTTCAAATGGAAAGAATGTGAAGGTTGAGTCAAAAGAAGAAAAGAATGATGTGAAGAACTTGGTTGAAAAGAAAGAGCTGAAGCTAAAAGGTGAATCTAGTTACAACTGTAACTATTGTAATGGATCGAACCATCTAGCAAAGGGTTGCATGCTCAGAAAGAAAGAAGAAAAGAATGAGAAAGTCAAGGATGAAGCATATAAATTTGTTCTCAAACAAAGGGAATTTCTTTCATGGCCAGAGCAGGAGATGAGGAAGAGGGTACTTATCATATTTGGTCATCTAGTTCTGATGACGATGAGATACGTAATCCGACTCACTGAGCCATGTACACGAAGCTGGAGTAAGATGATGAGGAGAAAGTGAATTTTGAAGAAATGAATGAAGAAGAAATAACTGGACGTTGTTACGTGTCCACTAAATCAAGGAAATCACCAATGACTGTCAAGGGATGTGATCTTCATAACTCATTTAAAATTCCTTCATCTATTTATAATAATGCTTAAGCTGGATTTGATAATACTTTTTCTTATCTTAATGACGTGTTAATCTCCATGAGTAGTGATGCAGAACTATCCAAGTCCCTTGACTATGATGCCAAAAACATATTAGAGGAAAAGAAGCGTGTGATAGAAGCTTTAGATTTAAGAATCACTAAATAGTGTATAGTGGTGAAGGGATCGAGGCCAACAAAATTAATAACCCTAAATATTACACACTAAAATAGTGTATAGTGGTGAAGGGATCGTATCCACGGAGATTGGTTCAATTTATAACTCTATGGGAAATCTCTTTGCAAAAGTACTTGTAAAATGACAATAAAATAAAAATGGGGGTTTTGATCTTTTTGAAATACTTTAATTAAAACTAGAATTAAACTAGAACTTAAATGAACAATTTGGCAAAAATAAGAATTTGATGTGAAATCAATAAGAGAAAGATGGTTGACTTAAGGTTTCCTCACTTTGACTTTTGATGAACATATCATTAGAATCCAATGGTGCAATACTTGATTTAAATCTTTAATTTGGCTATAGTAATCCAAGAAGCTTGAGATTACCTAGACTTTTCTCAGTTTTTAAAATGGTTAGAGAAGCTCATAACAATTTCCTTAGTCAAAGTCACAATTTCCATTAAGCATGTAATTAGTGAAAGTCAACTAGCATTAAGAACCAAAACGTCACCAAATCCAAGAGGAGTCAAATGCTTTCACTACCATGTTGGAGGAAATGTTTTTATGATTGTGTGAAGAAAAAACAACACAAAAACCATTTTTTGCTTGCTAATTTGAGGATCGTTTACTTAATCAATAAATTAGCCAACTAATCACCACAAACACATTTAAACTCATGAATAAAAACATACAAGTAGTGATAAGATGTTAAGACACAAAACATTCCCATAAAGATTTAACAACATGCTCATGGATTCTTCAACATTCAACAAAAGTTCAAAGGATTCAACAAAAGTCAACCAAGATTAGTTTAGCCAAGCATGGCTAAACTCAAATAAACAAAGTTAGAGAAGATTGTACCAAACATTAAACAAGAATCAAGAGGTAAAAAGATGATGTTCTTGAGGTGTTCTTGGCCTTCCAAAGTCTTCAAAACTCTAGAGAGAATGCTCAAAAATGGGATGTCCAAGAGTGTGCAAAAGTGGCACACCAACCTTCCCCATATAGCTCAAAAGAAGAATTTCCGGAATTTCCCCTGCAGGAGGTTGCGCGACCCACGTGTTATTGCGCGGGTGGTCCCTGGATGTAGCATTTTTTAGGTTTGGGCCTCCATAGCTTAGCCCACTTGGCCCAGTTCGAGTCCAATCAGCTCCAAGTCCATTTTTCTTCAAGTTTTCTTCATTTTAAGCCCAATTTGGCTTCTCCAAATCCTCCAAAGCTCGTGAACTCGCCCGATTAATAATCTACACACGCTTGAATATTCTACCGCATCTTGTAAGTTTAAAGTTTATTTCTACCAAGCCTTCAATTAATCATCAAGCCCATAATCCTTGTTTTCTACGAATTCCCATCGCTTTCCATACGTCCCGACACTCTCGCTCCGCTAGACCCGAAAACCTGCAATTATGCTCACAAAATTCGAAAGTACCCGAAATAGTCATAAAATAACAAAAAGGAAAATATGCATGGAAATTATCTAAATTATGGATGAAATAAACTAAAATAAACTATAAAAAGAAGTAAATAAAATAAACTATCAAATCACCCCAAGCTTAAACCTTACTTGTCCTCAAGTAAGACAAGACTAAAATGAACTCGGGATGAACTATCTTAAGAAAAATAAAAAGAATGGATAAAACCGCGGAACCTGATCACAGTTAGTCAACATGGTCAGAATTAATCTTGCTATTATCTCATGACTTTTTCATCCGATGACAATGGAACCATAAACCACATCCAGGACAACTCCTCTAGGTGAGTAAGGAGGGATGGTCAGTCGCAGCCCCAATGGAACATGCATACAATGAAGAACATCTGTAGTAGGGAGAAAGCAGTTGGATGGGCTCGAGTGGAGCTCTTCTTTAAGTGTACACTCTTATCACGAAAGTTGTGTGATCTCACGTCTGTCGGCCACTCGCAAATGTGATTGGGTTTCATCGCTCGGGCACCATTGTAGGAATCAGTTCACTTAGTGTTGGCCCAAATCTCCTGTAGTATCCGACTCGACAGTCTCTCTAACATCACTAATTTGCGAAAAGAAACAACTCGATCTTATACAACAAAACATTCCTAAACAAATAATTAAGTATCAAACGCCGGTTGACCAAAATGTAGGAAAATTTGTTCAATAATTGAACCGGTCACCCATCCAAGATAATCGTGGCTTGGAATCTGCTTGGGGTTTTTTTTTTAAGAACACAAATACTAGTAAACTTGAAGGTAATTCACTAACATATTGAATTTTTTATCAAGAACACTTTTTTACTCGAAATTTGGTTCCCAAAAATATGTAAGTGGAACCGCAGGGTAATAATAATAATAATAATAATAATAATAATAATAATAATAATCTGAATGGTCTAAGTGTGAAAATGACCATGTGTGGAGCATAGAGATGTAAGCTCCTTTTCAAACTTGTGATTTTTCAAAAATAATGGAAATGTCCAAATGTGGACTAAAAGACTCTCTAATACCCTAAGAAAATCGGGAAAAAATATGGTGATGCAAGGAGACCGGATATAGATTCTACTCGGGGACAAGCACCAGTGCTTCATCCTAACGGTTCAAACATGATCAAGTGTGATCCTCTCGGCGGCATGGACCGCAAGGCTAAAAAAACATCCATTGCTATAGTATATCCTACAGTTGTTGGTATTGCATGCATAATTCTTCATGAAACTACATGGCCATGATTACTTACCCCTTTAAGCTTCCAGCATCTGATCCTGAGTATGAAGTCCCAAACTGTAGCTAGTGGTTCCCGGTTCGATGGGTGAGATTACAACAAGATCCTGGACCAATAATGATACAATAACTATGAACCTGTTCCATAACATCCAAGGGGGTGAGAATAAACAGACAACAAAATGCATGAATGCTAATGCCCTAAGCTAAATGTTATGCAAGTTAACCTAAAACTAAAATGATATGCAACCTAACTAAAAATGCATGAAAAAATAAAAGGAAAAGGAAATGCCCCACCCCAAGCTTAAGAACAAGCATTGTCCTCAATGCTTAAGGTAAGGGCAGAAATGACCTAAATCGGAGGATCGGGAGGCGGAAAGTGTCTGTGGCGGTGGTTTCGTGAAATTCCGACCGGTAGAACTCCGACAATCTTGATTTTTTTCGGCGAGGTGGGTATTGGAAGGTTATGTTCTTGAGAGGAATGGAGTGAGAGGTCAAGATAGTTAAATGAAGAAGAATGGAAGCTGAACATTTTAATCTATGGGTCAACAAGGGTCAATTCCGGTCAATGTTGGTCAAGAAAAGTCAAAAGGTCAACTCATTAAAACCTTTGGTCAACACCTGGTCAAATAATAGCCAAAAATAGCCCAAATTGCCCATCAAAGTGCGCGGGTCGCGCAGAGTAGCAGACGGGTCGCGCAGACCTTGCAGTTAAGTCTTGGCCCAATGTCGCTTCATCACAACTGGCCACGCAACCCACCCGCGCAACAGCACGCGGGTCGCGCAACCCGCTGATTCCGATCTTCATTTTTGCTTCTTTTTCTTCGTTTCTTCGCATTTTCTTGGATTGGAAGGCCCCGAACATATGGAAACACTTAATTCGTCAAAGATAACTCCAAAAGAAACATTAAAACATCTTCAAAACTTCTTTATTGGAATTCAAAGACACGAAAGCACAGTGCTTTCCAAAAATGCCCTTCTTTAACGTCTTTGGCGAGACGCCCCCAAACTTCACTTGAACACTTTGGGGCGTCCAAATGGATGAAATCTTGTACATTTGAATCAAGACCTTCATTGAATGGCTTCAATCGATGTCCATTAACCTTGCAAATTTTCCCCGTGTCGACATTTTTTAATTTCCACACCTCCATTGGGACTCTTTTCTTGTATTTGACTTTCTTTTTATGGGAGAACCATATCAGACTTAGACCTTTGATAATAGCAATCATCCAACCATATTCTTTCTTGTACTTGCTCATTAAGGTGACCAACTCTTCCCTATTTGACATGGTGGTTGAGTAGGTGACCGGTTGGGCGTCTTCTTTCTCGGGATACGTATCCTTTGAAGGGTCCGACATATTTATCGTTTCTGGATCTTGTGGTTGTTCTACCACTGGATTTAGTTTCTCAATGGTAGTGGGTGGCTCAAAATCTCTTTTGTTAACCTTTATTACTTCCTTTACAGTTTCATTGACAACATTCTCAAATTATTCCTCCTCTTTGACAGCCTCTTCCACTTCTCCTTCTTCCTCTTCTTCATATAACACTCTTGGGCCATCAAAACTTTTATCATCTTTCAAAGGAATGGAACATGTGCTATGCGATGGGATCTCTTCGGATGGTACATTATATTGAGCTTCCATTATACTCATTGATTGAGCAATTTGTGTTATTTGTTGCTCTAAGCTTTTGAGACTAGCTTGGGTTGTTTCCTGGAAAATTTGGGTAGAAGTGGCAATGCTTTTCACAATGTCCTCTAAGGACATGCTTGGCGTTTCAGTTTGTTGAGGAGGGTAAGGATAGGGTTCTTGGAACTGTGGAGTTGGTTGGTATTGGTTATTTCCCCATGTTTGGTATGGGTTTTGGTATTGGTTATTCCCCAAACTTGGTTGTTGTCCCACCATTGATCATGTTGAGGATGATCATAACTCCATTGGTTTGACCGGTAGTAGCTTCCCTTATCTTGTACTTCTTCCCATTCTCCTTGTAAATATGGACACATGTCGGAATGTTGTCCATTTTGGGCACAAAAATCGCAAAGAATAGGCATTGGCTGCACACTTTGGTCACTTTCAATCATCATAACTAACTGAGCTAGCTCAGAAAGTTGGTCTTCAATGCAAGGAGTGTTCATTTCCAAGCCATACTATTTTTTTTCAATTTTTGAGTATTAAACTAGAGTACCTGCACAATGAGATCTAGGCATAGAGAAACAAACTGATTAAATATAAACCAATCCCCGGCAATGGCGCCAAAATTTGGTGGTTGTCGAGGCCAACAAAATTAATAACCCTAAATATTACACACTAAAATAGTGTATAGTGGTGAAGGGATCGTATCCACGGAGATTGGTTCAATTTATAACTCTATGGGAAATCTCTTTGCAAAACTACTTGTAAAATGACAATAAAATAAAAATGGCGGTTTTGATCTTTTTGAAATACGTTAATTAACACTAGAATTAAACTAGAACTTAAATGAACAATTTGGAAAAAATAAGAATTTGATGTGAAATCAATAAGAGAAAGATGGTTGACTTAAGGTTTCCTCACTTTGACTTTTGATGAACATATCATTAGAATCCAATGGTGCAATACTTGATTTAAATCCTTAATTTGGCTATAGTAATCCAAGAAGCTAGAGATTACCTAGACTTTTCTTAGTTTTTAAAATGGTTAGAGAAGCTCATAACAATTTCCTTAGTCAAAGTCACAAATTTCATTAAGCATGTAATTAGTGAAAGTCAACTAGCATTAAGAACCAAAAAGTCACCAAATCCAAGAGGAGTCAAATGCTTTCACTACCATGTTGGAGGAAATGTTTTTATGATTGTGTGAAGCAAAAACAACACAAAAATCATTTTTTGCTTGCTAATTTGAGGATCATTTACTTAATCAAGAAATTAGCCAACTAATCACCACAAACGCATTTAAACTCATGAATAAAAACATACAAGTAGTGATAAGATGTTAAGACACAAAACATTACCATAAAGATTTAAGAACATGTTCATGGATTCTTCAACATTCAACAAAAGTTCAAAGGATTCAACAAAAGTCAACCAAGATTAGTTTAGCCAAGCATGGCTAAACTCAAATAAATAAAGTTAGAGAAGATTGTACCAAACATTAAACAAGAATCAAGAGGTAAAAAGATGATGTTCTTGAGGTGTTCTTGGCCTTCCAAAGTCTTCAAAACTCCAGAGAGAATGCTCAAAAATCGGATGTCCAAGAGTGTGCAAAAGTGGCACACCAACCTTCCCCATATAGCTCAAAAGAAGAATTTCCGGAATTGCCCCTGCAGGGGGTTGCGCGACCCGCGTGCTATTGCGCGGGTCGTCCCTGGATGTAGCATCTTTGAGGTTTGAGCCTCCATAGCTTAGCCCACTTGGCCCAGTTCGAGTCCAATCAGCTCCAAGTCCTTTTTTCTTCAAGTTTTCTTCATTTTAAGCCCAATTTGGCTTCTCCAAATCCTCCAAAGCTCGTGAACTCGCCCGATTAATAATCTACGCACGCTTGAATATTCTCCCGCATCTTGTAAATTTAAAGTTTATTTCTACCAAGCCTTCAATTAATCATCAAGCCCATAATCCTTGTTGTCTACCAATTCCCATCGCTTTCCATACGTCCCGACACTCCCGCTCCGCTAGACCCGAAAACCTGCAATTATGCTCACAAAATTCGAAAGTACCCGAAATAGTCATAAAATAACAAAGAGGAAAATATGCATGGAAATTATCTAAATTATGGATGAAATAAACTAAAATAAACTATAAAAATAAGTAAATAAAATAAACTATCAATAAAACTTTGATGGTTGTAGACAATTTAGAAAATGATGTGTTGTGTATTGATTCTTCCAATGATTTGGATAAAGTATGCTTGTGGCATTGTCGTCTTGGACATGTCAACAAGAAACGCATAGCCCAACTCCAAAAGGATGGAGTGTTGGAGTCATTCGACCTTAGGGACGATGACGTGTGCGAGTCTTGTTTACTTGGAAAGATAACCAAGTCACCCTTCACTAGCACTTGTGCGAGGGGTGAGGGTTTATTGGACCTCATACATACAGATGTATGTGTACCATTTAGATCCACCACAAGGGATGTGTGCCGCTTCTACGTGACTTTTACCGATGATTATAGCAGATATGGCTATATCTACTTAATTAGGCATAAGTCAGAAACTTTTGAAAAGTTCAAAGAGTTCAAGCAAGAAGTGGAGAATCAGTTGGGCAGGAAAATCAAGATGCTCCGATCAGATCTAGGTGGAGAGTACCTAAGTCTTGAATTCTACGACTACCTCAAGGAATGCGGAATTGTTTCGCAATTAACGCCACCTAGGACACCACAGTTGAATGGTGTGGCTGAGAGGCGTAATCGAACGTTGCTAGACATGGTTCGTTCCATGATGAGTCGTGCTTCACTACCTATCTCATTCTTGGGGTATGCCTTAGAGATTGCCGCCCATATCCTTAACTTAGTCCCTACGAAGAAGGTTGCCAAAACACCTCACGAGATGTGGACAGGGAAAGCTCCCTCGTAGGCATACATCAAGGTTTGGGGTTGCGAGGCTTTCGTAAGACGAGAGACTCACGACAAGCTCGAACCTCGTAGTGAGCGATGTATTTTCATCGGCTACCCGCAGAAGTCCTTTGGATATCTCTTCTATAGACCGAGTGACAATGTTGTCGTCGTTACGAGGAGAGGGGTTTTCCGAGAGCAGGAACTCATAAGCCAAGGGAACAGTGGGAGGCAAATCGATCTTCAAGAGATTCAAGAGTCGAGCGATGAAGGAACCTCCAACACTGGTGCTCAACCCGAGGAGGAAACTCCGGTTGAACCGATTGACGAGTCCTTACCTCTTAGACGTTCCAGTAGAGTTAGTGTTCCACCCGTGTTGTATGGTTTTCATATAACGAGTGAGGGTGATACGTTTATTAGTGATAGTACACTAGTGAATTTGGACGAACCTAACAACTACAAGGAAGTCATGGCAGGCCCGAAATCTGCGAAATGGAAAGAGGCTATGGACAGCGAGATTCAGTCCATGTCTGACAACCAAGTTTCGAATTTGGTTGACAACGTGCCAGGTCGTAAGACGGTCGGGTGCAAGTGGATCTTCAAGAAGAAGACCGACATGGATGGGAATGTACACACCTATAAGGCTCGATTGGTTGCAAAGGGTTTCACTCAAACTCCTGGAGTTGACTATGATGAAACCTTCTCACCAGTTGCGAAGATAAAGTCTATCAGGGTGATGCTGGCCATTGCTGCATTTCATGACCATGAAATATGGCAGATGGATGTCAAAACCGCTTTCCTTAACGGGAAATTAGCTGAGGATGTTTACATGGCTCAGCCAGAGGGTTTTGTCGATGTGAAGCACCCTAATAGAGTGTGTAAGCTTGAGAAGTCCATTTATGGACTAAAACAAGCATCTCGTAGATGGAATCTTTGTTTCGATGAGAAAGTCAAAGATTTTGGTTTTCAGCGAAGCGAGAATGAATCGTGTGTATATGTCAAAGCCAGTGGGAGTATAGTTAGCTTTCTCGTATTGTATGTTGATGACATACTACTCATAAGAAACGACATCCCAACCCTGAAGGAAGTTAAATTCTGGCTTGGGAAGTGCTTCGCTATGAAGGACCTCGGAGAGGCTGTCTATATTCTGGGAATAAGGATAGTGAGAAACAGAAGTAAGAGAATGATAGGACTTAGTCAGAATACTTACTTGGACAACGTACTAAAATGTTTTAGTATGGAGAATTCAAAGAAGGGGGAGTTACCAATCCAAAGTAATGCCAAGTTGACTAAGACTCAAAGCCCGAGTACCGAAGTCGAGATAGCAGAAATGAGCCGAGTACCATACGCTTCCCCAGTTGGCTCGATTATGTATGCCATGACTTGTACTCGCCCTGATGTAGCCTTCGCTTTGAGCATGGTCAGCAGATATCAGGGGAACCCTGGCAAAGCACATTGGACGGCAGTCAAGAATATTCTTAAGTACCTTCGGAGGACCAAGGAATGGTTTCTAGTCCTCGGTGGGAGTGATGACTTAAGGGTGCGAGGGTATAGTGACGCCAGTTTTCAAACCGACAGGGACAACTACCGTTCGCAGTCGGGCTGGGTCTTTACTTTAAATGGGGGAGCAGTGACTTGGAAGAGTTCCAAGCAGGAGACCGTAGCTGATTCAACATTTGAATTGGAGTATATAGCGGCGAGCGAAGCGTCAAAGGAGGCAATATGGTTGAAGAACTTCATCGGAGATCTTGGAGTTGTTCCAGCCATAAAGGAACCCATGGAAATTTTCGGTGATAATAAAAGGAGCGTTTGCCTTGACCAGGGAACCCAGGGATCATGGCAGATCTCGACATATCGACAGAAAATATCACTTTATTCGACATCGGGTGGAAGAAGGACTCCTCGTAGTGAAGAGGGTATCGTCAGAAGATAACGCAGCAGATCCCCTTACAAAGGGACTGAGTAGGGTTAAGCACTTGCAGCACGCTAGGAGCATCGGGCTGAACGACGATATTAGTTTAGATTAGATAAGTTTAGAAACATGTAATAGATAAATTTAATTGACATTTGATGATTAAATAAAAGGGTATTATTTATAAGTAAAGTTACTGTCTTATGCTTATTATTTACCTATTGTTTCATTTTGCATGTTTTGACTTCCTGACTAATAAGATTATTCGAATGTTCCACAGTCGCTCATACTTTGGGAGTAGGTATGAAAGAAGATTGTCATGAATTGGTGTGTAGATTGTCTACAGTGTATTAGACATAGCAAAGGTTTGTTGCAACGTTCATGAGTGCTTATGAGTTTGATTTGAGCATTGGATTAGACCCGCGCTTGCTGGAATCACTTCATGAAATTTATCACAAGTGATCACAAGATGATAATATCATATGGTCTTAAAACCTAGATATATGGTTTGTTGTTTACTAATTGGTTGTGCATTGATAATGCGTAAACGCTTTAGTAACTTGACGTTATAAAACGCATTGTTGTGTTTGATTTGATTAGTGGATAGCAAATGTGTATAAGTCGAAGTTTATCTGTTCCTTTTATCCAAAGAGGGTAAAAGGGATATCAGTGCCCCTCAATGATTTTGTTTTGACTTATGTGTCAGGCCCGGTCAGGACTGAATTGATGTGTTCAATTAAGTTCTATGTCAATGATTTTGTTTTGACTTATGTCTCCGGGTCTTGGGAAAACTCAGATTTGAAATAATGCTTTTGAAACAATGACTCTTTTTGTAAACAATATTGATGCATGGTTGGTTTTTAATATTTTAAATTTATTTGATTTTTGGAGTGTTGCAATATTTTACCTTGAAAGCATATATAAATATGTTTAGGTTGTAGTCAATTTGTAGTTTTATTTTTGTACTTTGTTGGGATGAGTGGGGTTGTGAAGTTTTGTAAATACGGTCTTTAGTTGACAGTACAATTATTCCCAAACTATCCAACCAATTCATGTATCATGATATTCACAAACAAAAAACTTTAAAACGATATTCTATAAATAAAATGTATTTTATCTTTAAAGTGTATATAAATATGTTTAGATTCTTTGTCAATTTTTAGTTTTATATTTTTTTACTTTGACGGGATGAGTGAGGTCATGAAGTTTTGTGAATACCGTCTTTAGTTGACTGTACAAATTACAATTATTCCCAAATTATCCAACTCCAAGGACATCTACGTTGCCAAAGAAACCATTAGTTATATCAAAACAATTAGAATTGATATTTTAAAATTAATTATATGTCAAATTGATGTATCATGATATTAGCAAGCATAAAATTTTAAAACGATATTTTATAAATAAATGTATTTTACCTAAAATGTGTATATAAATCTTTGTAGGTTGTACACCAATTTGTAGTTTAATTTTTTTACTTTGATGAGATGAGTGAAGTTGTGAAGTTTTATAAATATCATCCTTAGTTGATTGCTAAATTGTTCCCAAATTATCCAACCCCAGTGATATCTACATTACCAAAGAAACCATTATTTACATCAAAACAATTACAAATGATATTTAAAAATTAATTGTAAATGGTAAAAGACATGATATATATTTAATTACTCAAAGTTGGATACAAAGGCTAAAAATCTTCCTTCACAGTTTAACAAAGCAACCAGCTGTAAACCCCCTCTTGCAAATAATATAGCAAACACACATGAACAACAACCTCGTTTGATAAATGATTAATAGATTTATCAATTGTGGTCTTTATATGTTCCATCCTCACTAGGTCACTTGGAACAACCATATGAAACACACGAAATCAGAATTAGTAACCTTCCGAAGATGGGAGATAATCATCAAACTGGAAACTAGTTACAAGGTAAAATTTCTTCCTCCCAAAGGTTAGCTTGTAGTCCCCGGTCTCATAAAATATTTCCTCTACATCACTTTGAGCATTTGTGACAACTTCTTCGTAAAAAAATCATAATAAAAGGGTCTCATTCTATCCATGTAGGAATATCAATGGACCTACCACACCACATTGTCTGAAGATAGACTCAAATGTTAGTCGATGTTTTAGCTTATCAAGAATATCCGCACCAATTGCAAATTTGCATGACATAGTAAGAGATGCATAAAAAATACAAAGATAAGTCTGAAGTATTCATCACGACACTAAAAGGTTATGAACGTGAACATAAACTAGTTATCTAATGTAACATGTTACCAATGGAAAATAAGTAGCTTTCAATGGCTTTAGGTACGAATTAACATTCCATTCTGACACCTTTTTTGGATTTCAGACATCTTCTTTGCATACCAGACCACCTTATTGCGGTTAATATTATTTAATAAAAATATGACAAAATTGCAAAAAATGGTCCCTGTGGTATGCATTTTTTGGGGGTTTTAGTCCAAACCTCGACTTTTTTGGATTGGTGGTCCTTTGAGCTAGTTTACTTGTAGTTTTGGTCCCTGTCGAAACTAAAAAGACTATTATACCCTTAATGAATTTCGTTTTCATTTTTCTTTCATTTTTTAAAAATTGTTATTATTATTAATTATAAAATTGGGCCCACGTCTCTCTCTCTCTCTCTCTCTCTCTCTCTCTCCAAGCTGAATCATAGAGTCCCCATCGCCAATTTCTTTCCTAGCCCCAACTTTCATCGAAATCCAACAGCCCTCCTACACCTCAAAACACATACACACACATAAACATACAATGAAGAACACCATTAATAATGCTAAAGAGATGGTGGCAGACCCCATCATCTTTCTTCGACCCCACTTGCTCTATTTTTGGGTTGTTTTCTCCAGCGAAAGAATATAGGAGGTTTCAGGATTGGGTGATTTTTGGGGATGGACAAAACTACTTGAAATCAAAGAAGATTACCAAAGATTAATTTGCATAAGTGAGCTTAACTACCTTGAAATCGAACCTACTTGGTATTAGGTTTACCTTAATTGTTGGGTAAGAAGAGGAACAAATGAAGGGCTCTGGTGGTTTCAGATGATGCGAAAGGGGTTTTCTCTGATCAACGTCATTTCTTTGCGTCACCAGGTTGATCAAGAACGGATTCAAGATATCTATCGAGAACGATTTTCTGGAGGTCCACCCAGTGAATATCCGAGGGGATTGGCTGGCTTCTTCAATGTTACATGTACGATGGAAGATGGAAGCTTGAGGGTGAGAGAAAGACAAGATTGAAAACAGGTGTGTTTGTGATCCCCCGCTAAAATCTCTCCAATTGACGATGGAATCTCACCGGAAAACTGATTTTGTGAGAGACCAAGTTCCAAAAGTGACCTATGAGATTAGCAAATCTCTGGTGGGATCCCCCCTGCTTAAACGATTATCACTAAGGCATAACTTTGTTTAGCCATAACAGGAGTCGAAAAGTAGGAACTGAACTAGAAATTTATTGGCATCAAGAAACGAATGGGTTAGACGTGAAAGTTTTTCGAACTCCGGTGGGATCCGACCCGTTTAATCTTTGAGTTTGCTAAGGTCATAGAAAGAGAACGAGAGAGGGTAGCGGGCATGGATGTGTCGAGGATGGAATCCCTGAATTGGGGGTGAAAGGGATGAACTTTTTTTTTCTAGGTTGTTTCTTTGGCAGGGAGAGAGAGAGAGAGAGAGAGAGAGAGAGAGAGAGAGAGAGGCCTTATATTTTAATTTAATAAAACATTAAATTAAATAAAAAAAAAGATAAAAAAATATTATGAGGGCATATTAGACATTTCAGTTTTGCGAGGGACCAAAACCACAACCAAAGTAGCTCAAAAAGACCATCAATCCAAAAAACCCCAAAAAAATGCATACCACAGGGACCATTTTTGCAGTTTTGTCTAAAAATATATATACAAGTAAGGAAAGCAAGAACTAACCTAAAAATACATATACAAGTAAAAAAAACAAGAACTAAGTTGTAAAACCTCGGAATTGTAAGATATATAATTAATTGTGCATAGAAAATACAGCATTTAATATATAAAAAATAATCACAGTTTTATTATGTGCAATTTAATCGTTTTCTACGATATTTGTTTAATTTCAGTTGAATCAATATCAGTGACAATACCTACCATAAACTTTTTGAAAAGATGTTTAGAATTTTTTAAACTATTAAAAATTCACAAGACAAAACACATTTAGATACAATGCATTTACATATGGAGGTTATCTGAAATAGAGAAATTTCTATTTACAAAACTTAATAGCATTTCACATTCAATTAAAATATCAAAATATTTAAATAACCAAGAATCCTTTCTATTATGAATTTACGGAAGCTATTTTAAGAATTGTCATTATAGGATTCTTTGAATTATGAAAAAACAGTTAACATTCCATAAAGTTTTGGACTATATATAAGAGATGTTCCTATGAGTTTGAGGGGATACATAAAATTAAGTCGTCTAGCCTTAATCAAATTAATGTTTTGAAATTAAAAACAATTTAATTATTTGATCGTGAATGTTATCGATTGCATTTATTTATTATTTTTCGGAAGACTGTTGTCTTAGACGATATATTTGAAATCTATTATTTCGCCTAAATCGACGTAGCATGGACATGTACCCCGGGTCGTAGAATCTGTGTATATGTTCATGCATGAGCATGAAGGAGAATGGAGGCTAAAGAAAACTAGTTTTGATTATTCAACTTCTAGAAAGTAAGGGTTAATTAATATTATTGAAGTTTCAAAAGATGATTATTATCGTGAGATAGAATTTAGATTTAAGTGAGTTGGTGAAGGACCTTTGTTAGGTAAAAATAGATAGCAACATGAGATGTAATATTCAAATAAATAAATATAATAATAGGATAGTCAAAATTTAGTTTACTTATTATTGTGTAATGAAACAAATATTTTCCCTCAAATGAATGGAGTATGGCGAACCCATAAAGGTATATCCTTTATACTCTTATACAAAATTTGATGTGAATTAGTGGGTTGTTAAATGTTGTCAATTCTTTTTAAATTGTACATTATTGTAATATAAAAGCAGTAACATCTACCTGGTCTCCACCTCATTTTAATTTATATATCTTTTCTGGCTATTCAATAAATATACATAAATAGAGACATGTGTAAGAGTTTCTTATATGTTGTGACAAGTTGCAAAGATTAATCAGTTCCGTATTTTGTATCTTGTAATAGATGTTTTGAGTTTCGGATTTTCTTTCCCTGAATAATGCTTAGCACTGCTATTATGCTCTTTACTGAATGTGTATGTTAGTGTGAGTTGTTTCTTAGACATTCACATGGTCCGGTCCTAGGTGTCCTTATTTGATTGAATAGCATATACCTTCAGTTCATTTTTCCAATAAATGTGTGTGTAAGACCGTCTGAATTTCTAGTTCCATCATCAACGTTAGTTTTCATTATGTTCCTTTGTTAAACTAATCTTTTTGCTTGATTACATTAAAATATGAGGTTCAAAGTGTAATAAAATGTTTCTTCAACATGTACATGTGTTAAGGAGTCATTTTGTGATACTCCGAGGGTCAATTATGGAAGTTGTAGGGTATTTAAGTGAGGCTAACCCTAGAATCTGGGTTTGTAACCCTATTTGCAGCCAACATCATCTATTTTGAGTGTGTTCTTGTGAGGTCCCTTTTCCTATTAATCAAGTGTGATTCAAGTGAAGAAGAATTAGATTTTTTTTTATATTTTGGTGGTGTAGTGATTGGCTTCTTGTTTCATTATGTCATGTGAAGTTATTTGAGGTAAGAGCATATTCATTAACTCATTTTTTTTATAGTTATTCAATAAAAATCGGAGTTGTTGAGTTTATGAACAAGCATGGTGATTTTTAGCAAAAGTTAGAAATCTGGAAATAATTGTAGATTTGTCTTGCAAGGGTTGTAGAGGCCATTATGATCCAATTTAGACAACATCACCATAGAACAAAGTTGTGGTAGATCGGGTCTAGTTTCTAGAATCTCCTATATCATCCAATTTGGAGTTGTAGATTATGTTTTATGCTCAAACCCTAAACATGGGTCAATTTGGGAAATTGTAAAACCCTAATAAAATGAGCATAAACCTAGTTGTAATGTTAACTGTGTATTTGTAGACATAGTAAAATTGAAAACACTTAGTAATATGACTATTTGTGTTGTATTAAGAGAGGTTGTGATAATCTCAAGTGTTTATGAGACTTTAAGTGGGAATAAGCACTTTTGTGACAAAGGTGAGTCAGTCTTTGTTGCAAATCTAGTACATAGTTCGGAATTCGCATTTAGAACAAATCAGTTGATCTAAACTTAATATGCTATGTTATATGTCCTTATTTGTGTGTGATATATGTGTTGTATATTTGTTGCTCTACTGTGCAAGATGTTATTCAGATGTTGTACATGCTATATAATCTTTGTGATGAATTCATATGAAATGGGATGTTAGGTAGTGTGATAAATATGTTTTGAATGTGTTATGTGACGATTTATGCATGCTACATTTCTGGAGATATGCTTGTCTATGATGTAGGAAATCTACATACCAGTGATGTATTATGCTTTAATATGGTGTTGATAAAATACGCTTGATTACATAATGTAATATGTTATAATATGGTGTTGTTAAAATGTTCATTATTGTATAGTGATGTATAGTGTTCTATAGTAATGTAATATGATTTAATATGGTGTTGATAAAATATGCATGATTTCAAAGTGATGTATAGTGTTGTATAATGATTTCATATGCTTTAATAAGTGTTCGATAAATTATGAATGATTACCTATTGAAGAATAGTGATGATTGGTGTGTA
Source organism: Lactuca virosa (assembly GCF_052849685.1). NCBI lineage: Eukaryota > Viridiplantae > Streptophyta > Magnoliopsida > Asterales > Asteraceae > Lactuca > Lactuca virosa. The sequence goes on from NC_136428.1 coordinate 385,121,981, forward strand.
GCCCTTGTGTGTGAATTAATAATAAATGACTTAATATGGGGAATACACTTAAAAAGGGCAAGGGTAGTAACCTAAACTTAGTTGTATATCCTATGCTGATTTAGTGATGGCCTAATAAGTTAATAGAGTACCTATAGGAGAAGAGCTTAATCCAAGGTGATGTAGAGCGGTTTTTCTAGACATCCATCTCGATACAAGGTCTCTAAAGGAGGGTCTAGGGTGATGATGGTGTGGTGTTGACATTAAACATCATGTTTTAATGGGGGTAATGGTGATAAAAATACCAATTGTACCAGTCTCAAACGACAACACATTTTAGTTCTACATGCAAGTCGAATTAGCAAACGTAACGTATCGAGGGCAATGTTATGTGTGCGACTCGCACCTCACTTAGTGCATTGGTTCGTGTCGTTTCTGTTAGAAGTGAATGATGTAATTCCTTATTCAGTTAACGATGATATAGACCCATAACAGCAAAGAATAAGGCGATTTATTATGCAGAGAAAAAATACGATGAATTAAGTGAAGAATAATCTGATGACGTAAGCAAATAAACAATGCAATGTAGAAAGCAAAGAATAATAAAATTAGTAATCATAACGAAGAGAAACTATTAATAACTACAATGAAGATTAAGAGTTTTAATACATTTTAAGCTATAATTTGGTAAAATGCATAGATGTTTGATACTGATTAAATTAAATTACATTTTGCAGCCAAAAGGGACATTCTTGAAGAAAAAGGCCCAAAAATGACAAAAGTTGAAACCTAGAAGGACTGGAGCTGAGTTAGGAGTTTAATGGAGCTTAAAAGAAAAGAAAATCATGCATATACAAGTCCCACGACCTGACATTATGAAGCCCATGACATGGAATCAAGAAGAATCTCAATGATATGCATGATAATAGAGCACACGAAGTGAGTTATTACCATTCACATCGTAAGAAGCAAGTGCCAAAAGATTACTATGCGGAGTACAAGTTTCCTTGCTGATTACGGATATCTACTAAACTCACGACGTGAGCACTATAATCCCACGAGGTCAAGAGCAATTTTAGGAAAACTATATAAACCAATTGCTAGATTGACAAGAGGGAGATGGAGGGGAGTTTTTCTAGAATTCTATGTCGATTTCAGAACGAGAAAAGTGCGAAAAAACAACCCTTGGAAGGAGAAGTCGATTGGAGATTAGAGATTTGAAGATTTTTAGCAAGAATTCACATTACACATTCGGTTTGCATTAGATTGCATGTATAACTTGAATTCTTATGTGTTTTTGTGCTTATTGTGTGCTATGAGTAACTAAATCATTAGGCTTTCATTTAGTGTAAATGAACCATAATATTATATGTTAGTTTCTTGCTTTATAGGGATTTTTATGAAGTTGGTTTAGCTTGTGTTTGATTTTTCATTGCCTAACATGATAAATTTCTAATCTTTATTGCTTGGATTCAAGTTAAGTGTAGTTGAATGGCCATTTTGCTTGCATAAGCTTGATTACCTAGTATTTTATAATCATTAAATTGGTAGAGCTAGGATTTGCCCAATCTTATATTAGATAATAAAGGTAATAAATATATGTGTTAAGAACATAATTTATCATAATTGTGTTTGGTTATTTGTCTTGATCATAGATAATAATATAGATATTTCTCACATAGCCAATAATCATTAATAATCAATTCTTTGTTTACTCGTGTATGATCATTACATAGTAGTTCATGAATTGGTGAAATCATTAGAGATCGGATCAAGTCTGCTAATAATATTTATATTGGTAACCAACCGAATAAATCCATGTTTACAAACTAACCATAGGAAAAAGGGGTATTCAAAACTAAACATAAGTGTCTTCATGATCTTGATAACTTTCGTTCTTAGTTAAGTGTTTTGATTACCTAATTAAATTGTTAAGTTAATCTGAACTTGCAAAATCAGATAAAAAAACCGTTTTAGTTTATGTTTTTAGATTAATTTTTATTAGTTATTTTATAGATAAATTCCATTATGTATGTTCTAATAGGGAATCTAGGTTACAACTACAATGACTTAAGCGGAAAAACAATCAAACAATTCAATTGATTAGGGCACATGCAACCTAGTTTGATCTATGTCTTTCATCTATTAGCAACATACTATGAACACTAGCATACAAAAACTTTCATATGAATAAACTAATTCATAAGATACAAAAACTAACCTTTAGATTGTTATTGTAAACAATCTTGTATCCTTCTTCTTCAAAACATTGGTAGCTAGCACCACAAGCGTCGTGCCTCTGATGGTTCACACCTAAGGCTAGCAACTAAGGATTATGGAGAGGGAGGAGGAGAATTTCGACCAAAAGTATCTTAGGGTTAGGATTGCCGAAAGTGTGAAGGCCAAGGCTCCTTATATAGGTGAGGTAGCTTAGAGCCAATGCTAGAGTTTAAGGGAGGAAACCCTAATCCATTTGCATGGTGAGCAAGCAGCCCACAAGCCTCCATCCAAGCGACTTTGGAAGAAAATTCTAGCCCCTTCCTAGAAGATATCATCCAACCTCTCATAAGGAGGTTCTAGAGCCTTTTCCTCAACTATCAATAAATTGCTAAACAGCCCCTACACTATAGATTAATACAATTAATCCCAAAATTAATTCCAATTAAATTTTGATTAATCATTAATCAAATATCATAATTTATAATTAGTATATTATTCTCATAATATATTAACAAATTATATATTTCAATTTATTAATCAAATAATAAATCATTCTCTCTCTCTCTCTCTCTCTCTTTCTCCAAAATACTCCTATCCAATTGCTAGCTTTGAGGGAAATCCAAAAGGATTATGCTACTATCAATTCAAGTTTATACCAATTATAGTTATGGGCTTAGACACCTAATCCACCTGTCTCCCACTTGGATAAGTCTGATAACTATAACTGCCAATACAACTTCCAAATTGATTACCAAATTGTAGATACCAAAATCCGTTGTTGAACTCTAACCCAGTCAGTTACATGTCCTAAGATAAGTGATCATATAATTCTCCATTCTACAAGATATCATTCACACATGAGACATGGAATATAATCGATCTCATTGTCCAATACTTTGTTTCCCGATTTCGGATTTCTAATGACATAGAACTTTAAATCAAACATATCAATTTAGTCATGGTCGGGCCCGACACTATAAGTCAACACCAAATCACCAAGGGGCCCAAATATATCTCTTTCCACGTTAATGCAAAAGGAACGGATAAACTTTAACTTATATGCTTGCACCATTTACTTATCAAATCATGAACAACAATATATTTTATAACATCAAGTTACGGATGTGTTTTCGTATCATCAATGCACAGACAACTTGTAAACTACAACTCATATATATTCGTTTAAAGATTATAAGATATTATCGTCTCAGAATTACTCGTGATAAATTCAATGAAGTAATTCTCTGAGCGTGGGTTAATCCAATACTTAAATCTCCATTTCAAAGCACTCATTAATATTGCCGCAACACTATTGCCATGTCCAAAACTCTTTAGACAATCTACAATCCAATTCATGGCAGTCTTCATTCACTACTTACTTCCAAAAGTATTATCGACTGTGGATGTTTGAATAATCCAATTATTCGGGAACTAAAAAAATGCAAAATGAAACACAAAATAAACCATGGACAGAAGGTAATAATCCAACTCCTAAATAAATCTCCATTATTTAATAATGAAAAGTCAATTACATTTATTATGTTACAAGTTTCAAAATAACTATCTAACTACTAAAACTAATATCATCTTTTAGACCAATGCTCCTAGCATGTTGAACGTGCTTGACCCTACTTAGACCCTTTGTGAGGGGATCTGTAGGATTCTCTTCTGATGACACCCTCCTCATGAAAAGGTGACCCTCTTCTACTTTATGTCTGATGAAATGGTAATTTATGTCGATATGTCTTGATCTGCCATGATCTCTTGGCTCCTTTGTTAAGGCAACCGACCCTTCATTATCACAGAAAATTTCCATTGGATCCTTGATGTTTGGAACAACTCGAAGGTCTCCGATGAAGTTTTTTTTAACAAAATAGGCTCCTTGTATGCTTCGGTTGCCACTATGTACTCCGATGAAGTTTTTTAACCACTAGGTTACCGCTACTCCATTTAGGGTAAACACCCAGCCAGATTGAGAATGGAATTTGTATCTGTCTGTTTGAAAGTTGGTGTCCCTATACATAGTTACTCTCAACGTATCACTGCCACCAAGCACAAGGACCCAGTCCTTGGTTCTTCGTAGATACTTAAAAATATTCTTAACTACTATCCAGTGAGCTCTACCTGGATTTCCCTGAGAACGATTGACCATGATCAAAGGAAAAGCCACATCAGGGCGAGTATATGTCATAGCATACATGATAGATCCAATGACAGAAGCATATGGAACACTACTCATTTTTGCAATCTCTGCATCAGTACTCGGGCTCTGAGTCTTACTCAGTTTGGTATTACTTTGTATAGGAAGTTCTCATTTCTTGGAATTTTCCATACTAAAATGCTTTAGTACCTTTTCCACGTATGTACATTGACTAAGTCTAGTTAGCCGTTTACTCCTGTCTCTCAAAATCCTTATCCCCAGAATATAAGCAGCCTCTCCCAGATCCTTCATAGCGAAACACTTTCCAAGCCAAGACTTAACCTCTTGCAAAGTTGGAATGCCAGTTACTATAAGCAGTATGTCATCAACATACAATACCCTGGAAGGTTACTATACTCCCACTAGCTTTCATATATACACAAGATTAATCTTCACTTCTAGAGAAGCCAAACTCTGACCTTCTCCTCAAAGCAAAGATTTCATCTGCGAGAAGCTTGCTTTAATCCATATATTTATTTCGCAAGCTTACACACTCTATTTGGATACTTTGCATCCACAAAACCCTCTGGCTGACTCATGTAAACATCCTCAACCAACTTCCCATTAAGTAAAGCGGTTTTTGACATCCATCTACCAAATTTCATAGTCTTGAAACGCAACTATGGCTAGCATTACTCTAATAGATTTTTATCTTAGCTACTGGTGAGAAGGTCTCATCATAGTCAACCAATGGGGTTGGAGTAAAGCCTTTCATAACCAGTCGAGCCTTGAAAGTGTGTACCTTTCCATCCATGTCGGTCTTCATCTTGAAGATCCATTTGCACCCAACTGTCTTACGACCTGGTACATTATCAACCAAATTCCAAACTTAGTTGTCATACATGGACTTGATCCTGCTGTCCATTGCCTCTTGCCATTTGGTAGCCTCAAGGCTTGCCATTGCTTCCTTGTAGTTAGAAGATTCATCCAAATTTACCATTATACTATCACTAATGAATGTATCACCATCTGTAGTAATATGGAAACCATAAAAATCAGGTGACATTCTAACTCTACCGGAACGCCTAAGAGGTAATGACTCATCAATTGGTTCAACTAGAACTTTTTCCTCAGGTTGAGCCCTAGCGTCTTCAGAGGTTCCTTCATCATTTGATTTATGAATCTCTTCAAGATCATATGTACTCCCAATGTCCTTTTTGCATATGAGCTCTCTCTCGCGAAAGACTCCCCTTCATGCTACAAAGATCACGTTCTCACTAGGTCTGTAGAGCAAATATCCAAAGGACTTTTATGGATAGCAGATGAAAATACATCTCTTACTTCGAGGTTCAAGCTTGTCGTGAGTAACTCGTCTAACGAAAGCTTCACAAACCCAAACCTTGATATGTGCTAACGAGGGAACCTTCCCTGTCCACATGCCGTGAGGTGTTTTGGCAACCTTCTTAGTTGGGACAAGATTAAGAATGTGGGTGGTAGTCTCCAAGGCATACCCCCAGAATGAGATTGGAAGAGAAGTTGGACTCATCATGGAAAGAACCATGTCCAACAAGGTTCGACTACATCTCTCAGCCACACCATTAAGTTGTGGTGTCCTAGGAGGTGTCAGTTGTGAAACTATTACACATTCCTTGAGGTAGTCGTGGAACTCGATACTAAGATGCTCACCTCCTCTATCGAATCTAAGCATATTCATCTTCCTGCCAAATTGTTTCTCAACATCATGCTTAAAATCTTTGAACTTTTTAAAGGTTTCTGACTTATGCTTGATTAAGTACATATAGCCATATCTGCTATAATCATCAGTAAAAGTCACATAGAATTGATTTGAATCCCTTGTGGTGGATCTGAAGGGCCCACATACATTTGTGTGTATGAGATCCAACAATCCTTCACCTCTTTCACAAGAACCAGTGAAAGGTGATTTTGTCATCTTTCCCAATAAACAAGACTTGCATGTATCATCTGACCTTAAGTCAAATGATTCCAACACTCCATCCTTTTGGAGTTGGGCGATGTGTTTCTTGTTAATGTTTTCTAGACGACAATGCCACAAGCAAGCTATGTCTATACCATTAGACGAATGTAAGTCCCTAATCTGCTTGTGTATCAATCAGGTCCGTTTGATGGTGCGGAATCCCAATCAAACGGATGATGTCAGATCAAATAGAAGAGAAGGAGAAGAAGAATATGATGAATCTTGTATGTATTGATATGAATGAAGATCCGGATACAAGATTCACACACACTAACACACACTCTCTTTTCTCTCTCTCTAGAACACCTTCAAATACACACACTTAAGCTCCTCTAGTGTTCATCAATCTATTCCTCACACCCTCACCCCTATATATACTCGACTGGGCCGGCCTTGGGTTTACGGCCGTAAACGGAGTTTACGGTCGTAAACACCCATTGGGCCGTAAACAGAGTTTACGGTCGTAAACCTGTTTACGGCCGTAAACACTACTTGGTCGTAAACCTGACCGTAAACACATATAATATTACAGAAAATTACAATCAACTAGAAAAGCAAAGTATAAACCATATTTTTGACCCAACAATCTCCCCCATGGTTTATAGCTTTCTTTTCTTTTCTTAATTGACCCAACAAGCTCCCCCTAAAAATTAGCTGGTTTTTCTTCATAATCTTCATTGGGAGCTTGGCTTCAGCTTTAATCTTCAAATTCTTCACGACTTCAAGATGAACTTGATGAATCTTCAATGAATGACTTCATCTTGAGCAGTTGGGCTTTTCTTCAGAATTTGGCATTGAACGCACATTGGGTGAGGAGGCTTGACGTACTGATTCTTGAAAAATAGCATTGAGAATCTTCAGAGAGAACATCAGAGAGAACAAATCTTTTGGATCACTTCAGCAGGTTTAAGATAGCAACAGACTGATTGAGGAGGCTTCAATGCAATCCGTCACATAATCTTCAATTGCAGCTTCACCTTGCTTCTGGGGTTGAAAGAATGAATGTCGAAAGAATAATCTTCATTTCTTGCTCCTTCGAATGAGAATTCTTGGATGCTCACGGATGAAACTTTGATTCAGAAATCTTCAACACAAACTCCATGAGTTTCATCTTCACCTGAATTCACTTTTCAAGACAAAACAAAACTAAAAGAAAAATTTAGCACACAATATTTTTGGATTTTTCATATTTTCTGAAAAAGAAATAAAACAAAAATAACACTATTTTTTTAATTTTTTTTTAATTTTTTGAATTTTTTTAATTTTTTTTTTTTTTTTTTTTTTTTGGTTTTCAAAATTTTTAATTCTCCCTTAATATTTAAATTAGAAGAAAACTATGAACAAATTTAACAAAAATAAAATGATATCTAACTTTAAGAGTGATTTGGGATTAAAGTTATTAGAGAGCCCTAATCCACTTTTCGGTACCTTTTATCTTCACATCTTTGTCTGGTCGATCGCCGGTATTGTTGTCCACTTAAACACGAAAAATTGTGATAGATTTAGGACATACTATTTGTTATAAGACAAGGTGAACCTAAGTTCCTAGATACTATATCTGATCCTAAGTTCCTAGATATTACATCTTAAGGACCATTCATCTGACAACGACCAGGGATATTGTTGTCCACCTAAATTGAGCAGCGAGATCTACAGACAATCTGTAAGTGTTCAATTGTTAATTGTACTAGAACATGGTTCCCGCTTCCTGATATGCTCCAGTAATCAGGGATTCCAGAATACTCCTTACATCGGGTGAGCAGACAATCATTAAGATAGAAGATAGATTTAGAATGCATATGCTATACACCCAGGTCGGATTTCTTCCAATCTCGCAGAGGGTGAAACATATGACTAACTGAAGTTTTAGAGGGATTGAGAAGTAGAATGGTGCATATACTGTGTACCAGGTCGGATTATGAGTCACGCAAAGGAGATAGTATATGGCTAACAGACAGAAAGAATTGCACAGATAGAAGATGCAGAGAAATAGAATTGCATATGTTACAGTCCAGGTCGGATTTTGAGTCACGCAGAGGAGGTAACATATGACTAACAGATAGATAGAGAAAGAAAACGATTTTCTACAGATCTAACTCATCGGAATTTACCAGTCGCCCCATCAATACCGGAATTAAGGACATAATCCTCACATTGAGGAAAAGTTAATCCACAGTTCCAGATACGAGTTCTTTAATATGACCAGTAGATTCCCATATATATCTCCCTGCTCAACCTATCCGAGCGTCGTATTGTCAGGCTAAACGGATTTAACTAGGTTAAGATTTGTCAAGTCTAAGAATTTCTTAAGTTCAACTCTGCCTAGTCAAGTCCATTTAGAATCTTTCATGCCTACCAGCGCATCAAACCCAGAGCATAGACCCTTCAACTTTGGGTACGTTACGCAGACTCAGATTGCCTGTTATCACTTGATAATATCACTTCCCAAAACATCTCACTCAAACTCATTTCATTAACCAACATATTTTTGGATTTTTGGATTTTCTAATGTTTTTGGATTTTGTTTAAAACTTTCTAATTTTTTTTGTTTTGTTTTTATTTCTCCCCCTAAATTTGTGCATAGGAGAGAAACGAAAGTAAATGCGCAAATTTAAACTATCCTAAAACAAAAATTAGTCTTTAAAGTGAATCAGCTTACGAAAAACTCAGGAGTATAGAGAAGAAAACTCAAACCGTAAGTCACCGATTGAATTTGCATCCAGAAGGTCTGAGAACAGCATGCGTAGTCTCAGAACAGATCTGAAAATTCTTCATGTCATTAAGCACTAACCCCGTTTGTGATCTCTTCCTTTCTTCCTTTCTTTCCTTTCCCGCAAAGGACACATACTCTCGAACAATAGTTATGAATGTTGTACAGTTGAGAGATGTCCCCTATCATGTGCCTGAAACAGCCACTACCAACAAACCGAAGTCTGATGATATGCCTCCATAGCTGCTCCGACACAGAGCGGGATCAGTTGGTCTTTGGAACCCAGTGCATTTTGAAACTGGGTCGACCTTTGTCATCCTTGCACGATACTCTCTCCCATGACATATCCTGCTTATCACAAACAGAAGATGTAGAAACATTAGAAGCATTAGGAGATTTGGGAGAGTGAACCTTCGGAACCCATCTGTAGTTGGGTTTAACCCATTTCTTTTTCGATCTGATGGGTGGCTCAGTACTTGCTTTTGAACTTGATGTCGGCCGTTGAGATGACTTTGATTTTGACTTCACGGGAGCATCTCTTGGATTTGGCTTCTTGGCCGGCATTCCCTTATTTCCCTTGGGATTCGGATTCTTGGCCTTGTAGGTTTGATTCTTGGCCTTCTGCGCGTTCCAGTCACCATGGTCTGAACGTGACCTTGAGGGGTTTCTTTTGGAGTATCTCCCTCTTGGTGCGTTCTGCCAGCCTTGTGCGTAGTAAGGAACGTATGCGCGATTTGGACAGTTTCTGGCAATGTGTCCAGGTGTTCCACAGTGAAAACATGTCTTTTTCTTCACTGTGAAGTTGTTTCTTCCTGCCCCTGGTGGCGTATCCTTGCCTTGTCTCTTGTTTTTCGCACAGTTACAACAGGCACTCTGTTTCACTGGAAATGGTGGCCTGTATTTCTGAACAGCAGGTTGATCAGAAGCAACTGAGTTCGAAGCAACCGATTCAGAGTTCAAGGAGATGTTGGTTTGTTCAATGGTGTTCTCCTTGTTCTCATCCTCTACTACTTTACCTACACATGTAACAGAAACATCAGGAGCATCAGGATTATCAACATTAATAATGCCTCCTGATACAAAACCAGCTGGTTTGCCATATTGAAGATGTGCCTCCCTGTCAATTTCTTCCTGTGTCGAAGGGATGGATGTGTAGTTATGATTGAAAGGTGGAGGAACACTATCATACCCTAGACCCTTGTTTTGATTATCTTTGAATTTTAATTGGGTTTCAAATAAGGAGTCGACTGTCTTACTTGACGCAGTATAATTTTTGAAACTAACATCAGTTTTTCCACACTTAATTTTCAAGGCGTCAAGTTGTTCGGTTACAGCATCAAGTTGTCTCTTAATATAGTCATAATTTTCACACTTGTTGCTGAATTCTTCCTGAAGCTTCCTAAAGTCCTTTATTTTTGTTTCTAACTGGGCCTTTAGGGGTTTCTGTCCTTTCCTGAGTTGATAACCTTCATATCTCAGGTCCTCAACTTCTCTTTTTAATAAATCATTATGTTCACGAAGAAGTTTAATCGTGGCTTCACATGATTGAGAACATGAAACTTCACATGATTGAGAACAAGAAACTTCATTGACCGGAAGGTTTGTGGAACTCATTGTTTTTCGACAATTCAAAGTGTCAAGTTCTTCAATTACAGCAGCAAGACTAAGACGATTGAGATCTTTTGTCTTCTTGATGTCAGCCACGTTCATATCCTATGATTTCGGAAGTGCATTCAATAGCTTTTTGTTTATCTCAGATTTGGTCAAGAAGATCCCAGCTATATTCATCTCAGTAGTGAGTGTGGTAAAACGCTGCAACTGAGCTTCCAGGGTTTCTCCAGGGATATAATCGAACATGTTGAAATTTTGTCTTAACATCTCCTGACAACTCTCTTTCTTGTCTTCAATTCCCTCGTAAACTTCAAAAACTATTAAAAGCACAACTAGAACTTAAAAGTCAAACTTAAATTTAAAAAAAAGCCCTTTGACTATAAACCTCAAAAGTCAACCTTAAAAGTCAAATTTAAAAAGTCAAACTCAAAAGTCAAACTTGAAAAGTCAAACTTAAAAGTCAAACCGAAAATCTAAATTTGAAAATTTAAAAGTCAAACAAGAAGGTCAAAGTTTAAAGTCAAAGGTCAAACTTTAAAGTCAAAGTCAAAACTTTAAGTAAAAAGTCAAAAATAAAAGTCAAAATTTAAAAACTAAAATTTTTGGTTGAAAATGGAATTTAAAATGAAAAGAAATTGAATTTTGGGATGAATTTGTCAAATTGCGAAACTTGGATGCGAGAATGAGATGTTAAGTTTAAAATTTCGAGGGATTGAAACAAATGATCTGTTGGTCGAGTTGGCTAAACGCGCTGTGGCAATGACCTAGAGGTTCCGGGTTCGATCCCCGGCACCCCAAACTTCGCGTCCCTTTTTATTGAAGCGCGCCTGAATCCCACTGATGCTGCCGAGCCGAGCCGATCCGTCCTCCAAGCAGCGATCCACCAAGCCGTATTCCGAGCCGAGCCGCAGACGATTCGAGCCGTAAACCGCCGAGCTAAGTACTCCGAGCCGCAAGCCGCCGACCGTAAACTCCGGACCGTAAACCTCGGACCGTAAACTCCGGCGACCGTAAACACGTTTACGGCCGTAAACTCCGGACCGTAAACTCCGGCGACCGTAAACACGTTTACGGCCGTAAACTCCGGACCGTAAACTCCGGAAAACCCTAGCCGCAGCCGCCGCCGACCGTAAACACTTCGGAAATCGCTGTTCTTGACGAAAAACAGCGTTTTTGCCCCTTTTTGCTCCAAAACTCTATCAAAAACTCGTTTTTAGGAAAAACGCGAAGAAGAAACCCCCCTTATTTTGCCAAGATCTATCCAAAAACGCAGGAATTTTTCAAAAATAAGATCAAATAAGCTCCAGATCTGACAAAAATTGATTGATACAACCAAGCTCTGATACCAATTGTAAGTCCCTAATCTGCTTGTGTATCAATCAGGTCCGTTTGATGGTGCGGAATCCCAATCAAACGGATGATGTCAGATCAAATAGAAGAGAAGGAGAAGAAGAATATGATGAATCTTGTATGTATTGATATGAATGAAGATCCGGATACAAAATTCACACACACTAACACACACTCTCTTTTCTCTCTCTCTAGAACACCTTCAAATACACACACTTAAGCTCCTCTAGTGTTCATCAATCTATTCCTCACACCCCTCACCCCTATATATACTCGACTGGGCTGGCCTTGGGTTTACGGCCGTAAACGGAGTTTACGGTCGTAAACACCCATTGGGCCGTAAACAGAGTTTACGGTCGTAAACCTGTTTACGGCCGTAAACACTACTTGGCCGTAAACCTGACCGTAAACACATATAATATTACAGAAAATTACAATCAACTAGAAAAGCAAAGTATAAACCATATTTTTGACCCAACAACGAATCAATTTGAAAAACACTATTACCTAAATTGTCTACAATCATCACAGTTTCATACACACCATCACAAGGTAAAGCTTTAAAATAAAAAACACCATTTTATAAGCAGAAATAGAACCATTCTCATCATCAAAAGAATATCTAAAACCTTGTTTAAACAATGCGTGAAAAGAAATGATATTTTGTGTCATCTCTGACGACTAGCAACAATTTATTAAATCTAATCCTAACCCACTACTAAGGACTAAGCCATAAACTCTAATCTTGGTGACAGGTGAAGATCGTCTATTCCCCATGATTAAGTTCATCCTTCCATGCTCCACATCCTCACTTCTTTTTAGTCCATGAAAATCAAAACAAATGTGAAATCGAAATCTTGTATCAAGGACCCAAGAACGAGAATATGATGAGTTATTAGATAAGATAGTGTAAATACCTGCCGAGGTTGGCTTCACCTTGTCGTCATTGATATCCTGCTAGTATTTCGGGTAGCTTCGTTTCCAATGCCCCTTGTCGTCATTGATATCCTGCAGTAGAAGCAATTGACCTCTTTGGGGTCAGAGACAGGGGAGCATCAGAACTAGATTTCCTCTGGGTCCTTTACTTGACGAACCAGCTTGGGATTTTCCCTTCTAGTTTTGTTTGGGAGGACCTTTCCTCTTTTCCCTTTCCCTTGCCCTATGGCCAGAATAGGAGCACTAGCAGGAGTGGAGGCAATACTTTTTCCCTTCATTCCTGCTTCAGCTCTTCGAAGAAGGTTTTGTAATTGAGAAAAAGTAGTTTCATTGTTGTTCAAATGATAGGTCAATATGAACTGATCATAACAACTAGGCAAAGTGTTCAACACAATGTCGATTTCCAACTCTTTATCAAAATTCACATTCAGCTTGATGAGCCTATCCACGTATTGTTGTATTCTTTGTATTGTTGCATTCTCCCTCCTTCATCTTGCTATAAATAAGGGACTTTATCACCTCGCACTTTTCTTGACGAGCTCGCTTATGGTATTTCTACATAAGGTCCTTGTTCATCTCGTACGACCAGTAATCATCATAGTGTCTTTGCAATTTTGGAGTCATTGTGCCCGCCATGATGCACATAAATTTTGTGGCATCATTATAGTGTTTCTTGTTAGTGACCATTTCTTTAGGAGTGATCTTCTCTTCGTCGATCTCATCCAATGGTTTCTCGAGGACATATTCCTTGTCCTCAAAATGAAGGGTCATTTTAATGTTGAGCATCCAATTGTTATAGTTGGTGCCAACCAATTGCGCCTTATAGTAGATGTTCCACAAGGAGAAGTTGTTGACTTTGGAGGAGGAGTAGGAGGAACCAGAAGCATCAGTTGCAGTAGACATCTATAAAAGAAAGACAATTTTAGTTAGATAAGAATAATCCTCAATATAGCATCCAAAATGAAATATCAAGGATAGGATCCAACTAAATAATTCACAACTTAGAAAAGAGATGCCATAATCAAATTGTAAATTATATAAATGTAGGTAAATAACGATTTACCAATATCACCATCGAAAAACGAAATTTGAATGAATTAGGTTTTTAAATGCAATTCCTAGATCTTTTAAGATTCATTGGACTTTTCAGTTGCATGTTTAATCTCGATTATGCTCTTCCATTTGTGACTGGGATACCGAGGATCACAAACAAGATGTGAATAAACATGCAAATTATCTTGGTACTCTCGATGTTATTTATCGTCTCATTTGAATGTGTAAGTTAGCTACATGCGCTCCATTAATCAATGATAATTTTCTATACACCCATTGCCACTCTTTATTTGTCCCTATTAGTGTGTCGGTTAACTACACACGCTCCACTAACGACTTATAAAGTGCAATGTGCAATTTCATGGGTTAGCATACAAATTCACATTTTCCTAATGTAACTAATATTGGGAATTGAAAAATAAAGTGATTTAGTTACTTTTTAACTCATTATACTTATTAACAAGAATTAATTTGTCCTATCAAAGCCGTTCGGATAACGACCCCTGATCCATCAAGAAAGTGGTGGGTGAGAGTGGACACCCATTTAACCGTCATTTTATTTGTAGTTTCCTTATACACGCCTAATAGATCAACTTCGTGCATGAGGCGTACTAGCGGCTCGACTGACTTAGTCTTATACATATACTATATATTAGACTTTTAATGTTACATATATTATAAGGGTGTATTTTAAACTTTTCAAAATACTAAGGTTTATAATAAATTTCAAAATTAAAATAATTTAAATTTAAGATAAATCAAATATTATTTGACATTAATTATTAAGTTCCATTAATATCCAAATTAATTATTTAAACATTTAAAAACTCAATCATATTAATCACAAAACAATTAATCAAGTCGAATATTAATCTCCTAAGTTCTAGGCCTTAATATTATCATCATAGATACACCAAAATTGGATTTGAGGATAAAATATAGCAAGTATTTATCATATAAAAGTTGTCAAGGCACATTTGGTCCAAATGTCTGGATCTGACCGAGCTCACGTCGTGAGCTGCGACTAAACCAAAACCAGGTTTCTTTTTCGATTCACTAATGTGCAAATACATGAAAGAAATCCCTAGGCTCTGATAGCACTGATAGGGAATATAAGTTACAACTACAATTCCTTAAGCGGAAAAACAATCAAACAATTCAATTGATTAGGGCACATCCAACCTAGTTCGATCTATGTCTTTCATCTATTAGCAACATTATATGAACACTAGCATACAAAACCTTTCCTATGAATAAACTAAGATACGAAAACTAACCTTTAGATTGTTATTGTAAACAATCTTGTATCCTTCTTCTTGAAAACTTTGGTAGCTAGCACCGTAGGCGTCGTGCCTCTGATGGTTCACACCCAAGGCTAGAAACTAAGGCTTATGGAGAGGGAGTAAGAGAATTTTGGCATGAAGTCTCTTAGGGTTAGGAATACCAAAATTGTGAAGGCCAAGGCTCCTTATATAGGTGAGATAGCTTAGAGCCAAAGCTAGGGTTTAAGGGAGGAAACCCTAATCCATTTGCTTGGTGACTAAGCAGCCCACAAGCCTCCATCCAAGAGCCTTTAGACGAAAATTATAGGCCCTACCTAGAAAATTTCATCCAACCTCTCATAAGGAGGTACTAGAGCCTTTTCCTCTACTATTAATAAATTGCCAAACAGCCCTTGCACTATGGATTAATCCAATTAATCCCAAAATTATTTCCAATTAATTTATGATTAATTATTAATCAAATATCATAATTTCTAATTAATATATTATTCTCATAATATATTAACAAATTATATATTTCAATTTATTAATCAAATAATAAATTATTATCTCTCTCTCTCTAAAATAATCTTGTGTAATTGTTAGCTTTGAAGGCAACCCAAAAGGATCATGCTACTATCAATTCAAGTTTATACTAATTATAGTTATGGATTTAGACACCTAATCCAGCATGTTTGATACCCAACTTACTTTACTATACTATAAACTTACTAGGTACACTGCTTATAAGTGCATTAGTAGATAAGTTAGTTAGGTTTTTAAATTTAAAAGTTGATAGGTAATATATTGCATGCACATCAAGTTTTTGGCGCCGTTGACGTGGAGCGGCTAATTTCAATTGTTAATTTAATTACTTTAAGTTAATCGCTCCTTTCTGTGGGGTAAAAACCACAAAAAGATAATTTTCTATAAAAAATAAATTATCCTGATTTTACAGATTTCACGACTTGAGCTTCACCTCTCACCACGTGAGTTCTAATGTTTTCAGTTTTTCGTTTATTTTATTTTTAGTTCATTTTTACATGCTTTTATTTGGTTTTATTTCAGTGATTTATGACCCAAGGATCCAGAACTCCAATAGTTCCACCATTTAAAGATTCTGAGACGCCTTTCCATAAAAAGAAGGACAAAAAGGTTGACAAATCGAGTAGCACCTTCCAATTTGACACGTACGAAAGGTTTGAGAGAACTCCAAACAAGAAAGGAAGCGAATACGAGCCAGGAACTAGAAGCGAATCGAAATATGATGCAAAAAAAGAGGTCGGAGAGATGGCGAACATAACCACCATAAAGATGGAGGAATACAAAAGTAGAGTGCAAAACGACAATGGTCCAGGTCTAGTTCCACCAGAAATTCCAATAGCAACAGGTTTTGAGCTAAAAGGACATATCCTCTCGATGCTCAAAGACATACCATTTTCCGTGAAAGACTATGAAGATGCTTTCAATCATATCGATGAAGTTTTGGAAATTGTCAGCTATTTTAATGTTCCAAACGTTACAAGCGATGCGGTTTACTGAGAATGCTTCCATTGACACTTACTGGAGATGCAAAAATTTAGTTGAAGTGTTTAGCACCTGGCACTATTAGAACCTAGCAGAACCTTCATGAAGCATTCATCGAGCAATTCTACCAGCCTTCAAACATCCCCAAACTCAAGAGAACGATTGCTAACTTCCAACAAAACGATGGTGAGTCCTTGTACAAAGCTTGGGAGAGACATAAAGGTCTTTTAAGAAATTTCCCTCAACATGACTTCAACGTGCAACCAGAAGTCACTTTTCTCTATGATGGAGTGAATGTGACTGCAAGGTAATTCATTGATTCTCAAGGACCAATGACTAAGAAGGATCCATGTAACGTCCTAAAATTTAAGACTAAAAATTTTGATTTTTATATTAGCAAAGCCATTATCAAAAACATTCTCATAAAACCATAGTGAAATCAGAGTATGTCAAAATCATCCAATACATTGGAGTCAAACAAAATGTGGAACAATATGGTGTGTGTGGCGTGATCATCCTGAGCACTTCCCCTTCGAACGACAAGCACCTGAAACATAAACCGAAAATCATAAGCATGAAGCTTAGTGAGTTCCCCAAAATACAGCATACCATACATATCTTCCAGCTCAAGGCTGTGTCAGGTGTATTTCACCCTCGGGTCTATTTCACCCCTAGTCTATTTCTATTAATGTGTCAACCCAAGCCGTACCGGGTCTATTTCACCCCTGGGTCTATTTCACCCCTGGGTCTATTTCAACTCATATGTCGGCCCAAGCCTTACCGGGTCTATTTCATTCCACATACATATAGCAAATAGCCACACTAGCAAATAACACATACAGCAGGAGTCACAAAGACTACAAGCACATAACATATCCTAGTGTCCTACAGTATAGTGATCATACTCACCTCGATCCTCCTGATAAGGAAATATGTATATTGTTGCAATCGGTAATCACCTCATTAACCAAGCAAAAAAATCCCTATTTAATAATTACGTCAATAACCATAACTGTGGTCCCTACTCCTCAACTTCACTCCTAGGGTAAAAGACTATTTTACCCTTCCCTCATTAGGCCCAACTAACTTGGCCCAAAAATCCAATAATGGCCCAAGGCCTAAAAATGGCCCTACTCATAAACCTAAGGCCCAACCATGGCCCAACAGACATAAGGCCCAAAATCCAGTTAAGGCCCAAAGCGTAAAAGAATCCCGAGTCCAAAAAGGGCCCAAAAATGCTGAAAGTCCACTTCACCGAGTACGCTCGGCATACTCCTCGTACTCGCGAAGTACGAGTGTTGACTCGAAAACGGGAAGTTGACCTAGTACCCATAATATACCAGGAATTACGCCCCGCGTACCGCCCAGAGTCCCGTTTGTCCAATTTTTTCTTAATCACGTAAGCTCTTAACGTCCAAACCTCAGATCTACTTCATTTCAAGGTATTAATACATAAAGTTTGCAACTTTATCACTTCGCATGACTTAATGGGACCCAAAACCAGATTTTGTCCATTAAGACCCATAGTAAGGGCTCTAACTCATGCATGGTCAACTAAGATTCATCAAGATAGCATTCCTTTGCACAAGGAACATCACAGGGGTTAAGATCTAGCATTCCTAGCTCCTGGAGTGGCTCAAACTCACAAGGAGACTCATAAGACCATAATAAGCCCAAAAGAAAGCCCTAGTCTCAATCTAACACAAAGAGGTATCAAGATGAGAACTTTATACCTACAGGAGCTAGCAATTTTGATGAAGATTCTAGATCTACAACCACAAGTCTAACCAAAGCTTGATCACCAAGCACCACCTTCTTTAATGCATACAAAAACAACACAATTTTACTTCCAAAGCTCAAGAACGCACTATAGGAGGCTAGGATTTTGTGGGGAACCGTTAGAGGGAAGGAGGCTGATGAGGAAGCAGCCTCATGCCTCATAATGATGATTATATAGGGTACAAACCCTAAGATTTAGGGTTTGTGCTCTACTTGATTACACCCCACGTACGCATGGTACGCCCAACGTACATAGGGGTTGTCCGAAACACACATGCAAAGGGAAGTACGCCATGACTACCTTGTGTACGCCTATCGTACTCATTCATAGACCAAGGTTAATTGAAATAAGGCTAATGCTCATACTAGCAACTCGGGCGTTACAATTCTCCCCCACTTGAATCAAACTTCATCCTCAAAGTCTGCTGCCAGAAATATCTCTGGGTAATGCTACCTCATCTCATCCTCAGCCTCCCAAGTCCATTCTGAACCCTTCTGGTGCTGCCACTACACCTTCACCAACTCCACAACCTTGTTGCTCAAGGTTTTCTTCTTCCTGTCGAGGATCGCTACCGGTCTATCAATGTAGTTCAGCCGGTCATCCACCTGAATATCCTCCAGTGGAATCACTGTGGAATCATCAACCAAACATTTCAGCAACTGAGAGACGTGAAATATGATGTGAATTTGATTTAGTTCCTCCGGGAGATCCAAATGATACGCTACCCTCTCCACCCGGATTACAACCCTGAAATGACCAATATACCTGAGGCCCAGCTTGCCCCACATCCTGAATCAGATGACACCTTTCCAAGGTGAAACCTTCAGGAGGACCATATCCCCAACCTGGTACTCCAGGTCTGACCGACGCTTGTCGGCATAGCTCCTCTGCGGACTCTGAGCTGTCTGAAGTCTACCACGGACCTGCTGAATCATCTCAGTCATCTTGAGTACCATATTGGTACTTCCCGTCACCCGTTGACCGACCTCGCCCTAGCATATACGGGTCCTGCACTTCTTCCTATAGAGCATCTCAAAAGGAGGTCGGTCGATACTGGCATGATAATTTCTGTTATACGAATATTCTGCTAACGGAAGATACGTATCCCAACTGTCGCCGAAATCTAGAACATATGCACGTAGCGTATCATCCAATGTCTGGATGGCCCGCTTGCTCTGACCATCCATCTACGGGTGAAAGGTCGTGCTGAAGTGCAGAAGAGTACCCAACTCCTTGTGGAATTTCTTCCAAAATTTGGAAGTGAACTAGACATCCTTGTCTGAAACCAGTTAAACCAGCACCCTAAGCCGTGCGACAAGCTCCCTGATGTAGATGCCAGCCAAATTCTCCTCAGAGATACTCTCCTGAATTGGAATGAAATGAGCGCTCTTGGTCAATCGATCCACGATGACCCATATCAAATCGACTACGCGTTTTCTGTAGGGTCGAAATATATTGTAATATGTCGAAGTTTGTGTAATTGTACTCTTCGTATGTCTTGTTATGTATTTACTAAGGTGTCTCATGTACGAAGCTTAACGTCTAAGCCTTAGTATTTTTCGTACTTCCTATTTCCTATAAATAGGAGTTGAGTATTGAGTAGATAGTAAGAGTGAGAGAGTGATTGTAAGAATTCACCCTTTTTACTATCGTTTTGTACTCGTGTTCATCGGAAGTAATAGAGCTGAAACCATATTCTATTTACTTCTCATGTTCAAATTACATTTGATTTACTCTGATTTGTTTCATACTCAATTATCACTTCATCAATTGGTATCAGAGCGGGTCTTCAAAGATCAACGTGATTTTTTGAAGAATGATTCTCGGTTTGGCAACATTTGTCATAATTGGAGCATTATTGGTGAGTCTCTCTCTATGATCTCTCTTAATTTCATTGAATCGTGCGTTGCGTTCTTGATTTTGATCGTTTTGATTCATTGGATTAAATTTGTTTCAAACCCCATTGATGATCCAATAAAATTTTTTTAGATCAAGCCTAAATCAATTATTAAATTCATTCGATATTATTGTTAATTGATTGAATATCATTTGACCATATATTATTTTATCATTCACTGTTCATCACGAGCCCAAACAAAAATTTTGAGTACTGTTCATCAAATTCCAAGCCCAAACTTCTTGAATCTGTTACTGTTATGAACCTTTTTGAGCCCATAAACCAATCGATCCGATATCAATATGATTGAAGCCAAAAAATCATTAAAAGTTACGTTTGAGTGAATCTATTCGTCATCTGCTCTCACGAACATACATATGTTCATAAATCGAGTTCCGATTCTAATGATCAAACATTTCGTTTTTGTTTCTTCATTCCTAATATTCGATTTCTACTTGTGATTCAAAACTTGTGAATCAATTTAATTTGTTTTGTTCTATTACAAATCGATTGTGATCAAGTTGAAGCTAAGAAATCGTCAATTTCTTCCTTGATTTGGATGAATATGGTCATGAACAGTTGAAGGAGATGAAGAACAGTTGAACAAACACTTTTTGATCTGAAATTTGTTTTGAGAATCATCAATTTTATGTTTATTGATCTTTGACTTCGAAAAGTCAAACTGTGAAAAGTTGGAATTCAAGAGATGAATCGGTGAATCGTATGATGAAATCGATAGTTACAAGATATTTTGAGGTTAAAAGAGTCGAAATCTATTCAGATTTTAGTTTAATTTCGAATTTGGAGGTGTCGACATTCTTGATGACGAACTCTATTGGAGTTGGTGGGTGTGTTTTTGGGATGGTTGACGATTCGTGAATGAGAGAATCAGTTAATGAAGGTCAATATGGGTTTGAGTATCGAATGATTTGGTTTTGGATCGATTTTGAGGTAACGATTTCGTGAAGTTGGGTTCTTGAATTAAAAGGCGAAACTTTGCTGGTTTTGTTAACGAAGTTGAAAGATGAATTGAGAAGGACTGTAATAACGAAATATCGATTCAGTGGTTGAATGATTCAGCGGCTTCGCATGCCTTCGTTTTCGTTAAAATGGTGTTGGGGAAATTTTTCGTTAGAATGGGCTATGGATTTTTAACGAAGTGACGAAGAACAAAAATTTTTAAAAATGGTGCAGTGAAAAAAAAAATATGTGTTGGAAAATATTTTCGTTAGAATGGGTTGTGAATTCGTGATTGAAACTAACGAAATTGGGGAAGAAAAATTTTTGTTGCTGTTTAACGAAAATGGGCAGATGATTTTGTACTAAGGGATGAAGTTTCGTACGTTGCCTATAATTTTGTTAAAACGAGAATGGGGAAGAAGAAACCCAAAGTTTCGTAAATGGCCCTTGAAGTTTTGAGAGTATGCCACATATTCCAAATTTTCGACAGTTAGAGAAAATTTCGACAATTTAATGCAATAAGGCAAATGTTACGAAAATGGCCCCTAAACTTTCGATAGTTTAACACTTTTTCCAAATTTTCGACAATTGGATAAAAGTTTCCTTAGTTTTGAAGGGACATAAAGAATTTTCGACAACAGCCCCTGGTGTTTCGACAGTTTGACACTATGGTCAAAATTTCGACATTTTTTTGAACAAAGGGCAGAATTGTCGAAATTAGTCCCTGAGGTTTCGAAAATTTGGCTGTTCATACCAAAATTCGAAAAAGGATTGATTTTGCTGAAAATTTGAAGAATATGCATTTCAGGCCCCTGCAGTTTGTGCAAATTGACGCTTTCTACCCAGCTTTGGAAAAGGGGGAGAGTTTTGCATTTTTGGCTGATTTGGGCGCACCGGGTCACTGCAGAATTTTGAAATTGACAATTTCTACCCATTTTTTAGAAATTTTGTCAAAGGCGGTCCGTGAACGAAGCTAAAAATTGAAGATTTTTTTCGGTTTTTCGGATTGAAGCACAAAGTTTATGCCACATGTTAAGGGGGAGTTTTGACACGGAAAATTCCGAATAGAGAACGTTCTCTTTCCTTGAAGGTTTTATAATCAAAATTCGATTATAAAAAGGGGGAGAAATTTATATGGAAATTCGAACTTGAATTTTTCATATTACGCTGATTTGAAGACCGAAGTGACCTTCAATTTTTGAAGTATACGAAATGAAGCGATTGGAGATTCGGAAGTGATTTCGTTTCGAAATGGGTTTGGCTTTATTGAAGATTTTTGGGGTGTGTTTTTATGCTCAACTTTTGGGTGATTATTTGGAGTTTGAGAAGTTCTTGATCATTCGTTGATGCTCGGTTTGTATGGTCTCACATCCTAGAGCCCAAATTGAAGAATCATGAAAGAATTGAAGATTTGAAGTTTATTTCGACATGTGTCACCCTTGAGGCTCGGATCGCGTAGTTGCTCGATTTTGGAAGATTTGAAGTGGGTCATCCATTCGTAACTTTGAGGGGGAGAATGTTGGGGTACAAAGTTATCCATGTATGACTTTGTAATGTGTTGACTTTTGTAGACCAACTTGCATGTGGTGCTTTAGCCTTTTGACTCAGGATATAGAGAGTGAGAGAGAGACATGTAAACACCACTATAAGGTGGGTTTATTCCACTTGTAGAGGTGTGCTTGAGAGGTGTAAAAGTTGAGTGTGTCCCCCACTTGGATTTTTCGAACGTACTTTTTATTCTCCTTCTCTATTTCATGTTCCTCACTCATCATAAGGTAAAATTTATGTGTTTAAACCCTTTTATTTTACTGATTTTATGTATTTAGAACCTAGGGGTCGTTTTTAGGTAAAATTTATGTGTTTAAACCACTAGTGTTACTTGGGTTTGATTTGGCTAAAGTAGTGTTCGATTTCAACATTGCCCGACTAACTGTACTCGGGACGTGAGCTATGAGTCCCACGACGTGAGAATTTGGTAAGCAACCTCATTTGTTTTCCGTTTACTTAATATGTTTTGGTTTTCGTTTTGGTTTTGTTTGTTGGGTATTTTATAGGTCCGAAGGTGATGTGTCCAACCTTCACCCATTTTACGATTTCCCGAACGACCTTCCGCAAGAAATTTTGAACAATTATACCAAGAAGTTGGGGTGGCTTCATAACCGAGAATTTGAAACCGTATCTTACAAAAACATTTGAAGAAAATGGTTTTTCAATTATTTATAATGGTTGGAGGAACTTGTTCTCAATTAAGGAGCTCGTTTACAAAGAATTGTGTGTCGAATTTTTCTCAACCATGTAATTTGAAACAAGTACGGTGGACCCACATTTAACGGGTGCACAAATGTTCCGACATGGCGGCCATTATCGAAAGAGTAGTCTAGTTGAGTTCGCATGGAGGATGGGATTGCACAACCAACATGAAGCCATGTCTCTTCCCTTTGACATATTTGTACGGTCTTTTGAACGATACTATTCATTGGGGGCAAATGGTTATGGGTTTTGGATGACTATAGCTAATGGAGCATTTCACTAGGGGGTATCTCAAGAAATTCATATCCGGTCTCCTATCCAACGCCTCATCCATCGCCTCGTTACATTTTCAATGAATCACAAGAAACATGGTGACAGTATAACGAGTCTCAAATTATTTTTCATTTAGAGTATTATCACACCCGGAGTTTGCTGCAGCATCCCTATTTCATTGCTCAATACTTGGGGGGGACAGTTAGTTCGAGAGCTGGAAGTCCAATATCGGGTGGACACTTTGTAACATACTTGGAAAAATCGTATGGAGTATTTATTCTGGGGTTGACTCGTACTTAGACTTTCATCGAGGAGAATGATCTTTCCTGGAGTTATTTGGAGTCCATGATGTGATAGTGAACTTGGGCGGATTCTGGGGGATACCAGCTGACGATGAAGCAAGACCTTTAAAACAACCGGAAGAGCCACAGAGACAGTGGGGACGAAGGAACATGAGAAGTAGAGGTGAGAGAGGGGTTGACTCGTAATTACACTTGCATTAAGGGTAATGATATTTCCTTGAGTTATTTGGAGTCTATGAATGTGATAGTGAACTTGGGCGGATTCTGGGGGATACCAGCTGACGATGAGGCAAGACCTCTAAAGAAACCGGAAGAGCCACAGAGATAGTGGGGACAAAGTAACATGAGAGCTAGAGGTGAGAAAGGGCAACCCCAACAACAGGACTTACCATTAGGAGCAGTACCAACCGACCAATTCCAAAGTCGGGTTGGTTATTATTTGGACAATATTTGATGGGTAGCGCATTACCGAAATCAGGGGTTGGATGGTATTTATTCGCATTTTCATATGGAGTGCCAACCCAACATGCCACCGCATCCCTACATTCGGAATTGGGAAGAGATATAGGCGTCGCGCAACTTTGGGGCTGGATCGAGTGAAGCACAAGGAGATGGAGATGATGAATGATAAAATTATCCTTTTTATTTTTAATTGAGTTTTATTTAGTTTTTATTCTTGGTTTATTTTTTATGTGTTTAATTTGTGTTTTAATTTTGGTTTGTTTAAAACATGTAACCGAATGGTGTTATGTTTGTTTTCTTATTGCAACCAAGGTGTTTTTTTATTTTTGCAGAGTTGTTAAATTAATGAGAGATAAAGTCGTGACAGTTTCCATTTAAGAATCGAAGAACAAAATTTTTGATAAATGTGGGGTGACATTCGTGTGTGAAGGAAGAGATATTAATGAAAAGATAGAGATGTAGAAAAATTAAGAGTCTTTAAAAGGGTCTTAAGCAGTTAAGAGCTTAATTGAAAGTTTTCCACATGAAGAATTTGTGAAGATTTCATCGCGATTTGAAATTCAATTTATCTATACTAACATCGTAACTCCTCTATTCTCACGACGTGAGGCTTCAGATGATTGTAAATTTCGCTCTACCTTTCGACCTTACAACATGGCATATGCTTTCCCACATTATGATGCATTATTTTGAAGTTTCTTGCACCACACTCCTTGAAGATGCAAATCTTTGGTTCAATATTTTATCCGACACCTTCACAAGTAGCAGCAAAAGTTAAGTTCCATTATATATTAAAGATGTTCGAGCTTTCCCACCAATAAATCATATTTCGATCTCGCCACTACTACCCTAAGGGATTCAGTTCCTTTTTCCCCTTTTATTGTTTTTCATGTTCTTTAGTTATTTTAAGCAAATGAGGGTATCATATGAAATAAATGTGGGATAGGGGGTCAAAAAAGGATAATCAATCATACAAATAATATAAATTAGAAAAATACTAGAAATTTAAAATTAATTAATATGCTTGCAAAAATAGTCTAAAAATTCTAGTTATTTTTAGATTTTTGATAATATTGCATTTGGGCTAGTTTTGCTAGTGCTATATGGGATGATTTGATGCGAATCCTAAGATTTAGTTGAGACAATATGTTATAGTATATTTGTGGCTTCTCAGTCTTAGTGAAATCGTAGGACAAAAACGCAATCATATTTAGTTTAAGGGACATAAAATGTTTAGCATTCTGTACAAGGTACTGTATTCAGGAGAGATTATGTAGTCATTGCACTTTTGATTAATACATTTAACCAATGAGGGTTTAAGTTAAGTTCTCTTTCTTAAACATATGTTTTTCTTTTTAGGATTTTTAATTTTTGAGTGAAAAAAGTGAGTTATGAAAAAGAAAAAAAAAGAGAAAAAAATTGCAAAGTTCGAGTATAAGAGTCTACAAACTCATAAAGATCAAGAAATATTATGAAGAAAAAGTTCAAAAAGTTCAAGTTATTGAAGACTCAAGTTAAAGAATAAGAAAAAATTGCCAAGTTATTATTTTTGTAATTTTTCTTTCAAGGTAATTTTTCCATATGTATGCTTGGGAGCTTAACCAAAAATACCTTGAGGTTAACAAAGATTTCCAATGATGGATTCTGAGGAATGCATAAAATAAATGTTGTATAAAATAAGAGGGGAGAGTTTATGAGAATCGTAAGTATTTAGGGCTAGGAGGTAATTAGGATCTAGACACAAATACATGCATTGAGGTAAGGCACAATTATTGGGTTCAATTTGGATTGTCTTTTGTGATATTGGTGGGCAAGGTCTATGTGATGTATAAAAAGATATGTTTTGTATGAGGGCAAGTAAAAGGAAATTGTGGGGTATTTTGATATTTCCATATTTATACATATATTAGGCACTATTTTAATACATTTTAAGCTATACTTTGCTTAAATGTGTAGAAATTTGATACTTATTGGGTTAAATTATATTTTGTAGCCAAAAATGACACTCTTCAAGAAAAAGGAACAAAAATGACAAAAGATGGAACCTGGAAGGACTGGAGCAGAGCTAGGAGCTTAATTGAGCTTAAAAGACGAGAAAATCATGCAAATACAAGTCCCATGACGTGGAATTATGAAGCCTACGATGTGGAATCAATAAGAATCTCGATTATATGCATGATAAAAGAGCTCACGACGTGAGCTATTACCATTCACGTCGTGAGAAGCAAATTCCAGAAGATTAATATGTGGAGTACAAGTTGCCTTGCTTATTAAGGATATCTACTGAACTCACGACGTGAGCACTATAACCTCACGACGTGAGGAGCAATTTTAGGAAAAATATATAAATCCATTGATGGATCGACAAGAGAGAGAGGGAAGGGAGTTATTTTGGAATTCTGAGTCGATTTCAGAACTATAAAAGTGTGAAAAACAACCCTTAGAAGGAGAAGTTGATTGGAGATTAGAGATTTAAAGATTTGTATCAAGAATTCGCATTAAACATTTGGTTTGGATTAGATTTAGCATGTATAGCTTGAGTTCTTATGTGTTTTTGTGTTTATTTTATGCTATGAGTTGCTAAATCATTAGGCTTCGTCTAGTGTAGATGAACCCTAATAGAATGTGTTAGTTTCTTGCTTTATATGAATTTTATGAAGTTCGTTTAGCTTGTGTTTGATTTATCATTATCTAGCATGTTAAAGTTCTTGTAACACCGGGTTCATGGTATGATTTTATTTAAGTTTTTATCCTAATTTTGCCACGAACTCGACGAGTCTGCGTCCCGACTCGCCGAGTAGCAGCAGGGTGGACACGGGATTTGAGCGGTGAACTCGGCGAGTCGATGCATGGACTCGGCGAGTCCACCTGTCTAATGAAACTCTATTTCAGACATTGCACCCTATTTTACCCATTCTAAAACACCCATTTCGTCCCATTCTCTTCCAGAAGAACTGTAGAGCGAAACCCTAGCCCATTTTGATCCTTGTGAGTGATTTTGGCTTGGTGAAGGAAGTTTGAAGCTTAAGAGAAGAAGGAGGAAGTTGGAGGGTGCAAGGAAGTGTGGTAGATCCGAAATCTACCCTGGGAGAAGCTCCTAACCAGGTAAGAAAGCTCCTTCTTAATCTTTAGTATAATAGATTCCCTTTTTGTCCCTTATATGTGGATTTCAAGACCTTAAACCTCCCAAACTCCGTGTGTTTATACCCTAGGAGCTTAGATTTATGGTTTGGAACCATTGCATGTCTCAGTTTTGGCCAGAATGGGTGAAGAGTCGAAGGGTACTCGGCGAGTGCCAAAGTGCACTCGGCGAGTTCCATGAAGATGGCCTTAGACTCGGCGAGTTGGATAAACAACTCGGCGAGTCCTATGAAGATTGCCTGGTACACGGCGAGTCGTTCTTCAAACTCGGCGAGTCCCTTGAATATAGCCTTGAACTCGGCGAGTGTTCTTCAAACTCGGCGAGTCATATGAACTGTCACTAGGATAAGAAGGGTTTAAGTGTAGGAGGTCCAACCCTTCGTAGTCGCACGTGGAATTAGCAATTTAACGTGTAGTTATAGTCCCAGAATCTCCAAATCTCCAAGGTTGATGTTCTGATGGAAGATTGGAGCGAATTGTGAGATCTGTTCGTCGGACTCGGCGAGTCCAGTCGCGGGTTTGTTAGTTGTCCCCGTTTAGCGAGTCAGGCTGACTCAGTGAGTGGGAACAGGGACCCGATGAGTCAGAGTCGGGCTAGACGTAGAAGGACTCGGCGAGTCGCTATATGGACTCGGCGAGTCCAGTCAATCAGAGAGTTGACTTTGACCAAGAAGTTGACTTTGACCAGTCATTTGACCTAAGGGGTATTTATGAGTACCTAATCCATGATTACAGATTTATTGCCGGAGGGTTACCGGTGCGGCAGCCAGGCGTAGGTTGAGCGGGTTTTCAGCAGCTACCCTCGAGGTGAGTTACCTTCCAGTAGCGGTGGGTCTACGGCCACAATGCCGGCCCACCAGTAGGAGTTGTATGTTGGATGATTGTCTTCTTGATATCATCTAGGTTTGCTACTACCTGATATGTTATGTGCTAGTATGATATGATGTTATATGCTAGTAGCAGTAGGGGAGATAGTCCCCAGGGTTTCCGGTCGATAGGGCCGAAAGGGGTAGTCATACCCAGTCATGTTAGACAGATTATGGTTATGTGATATATGTTATGTGGGAGTAGTAGAGGGGTGAAATAGTCCTCAGTATCCGGTCGAAAGGACCGAAGGGGAGGCCAGCACCCAGATATGCTGGGCAGTATCCGGTCGAAAGGACCGAAGGGGTAGGTCGGGCACCCAGATATGCCTGACAGAATCTGTATGTTATGTGATTGTATGGTATGTGGTACGATGGGGGGAACTCACTTAGCTTCGTGCTTACGTTTTATAGTTTTGTTTTCAGGTACCTCTTCAGCTAGGGGACAGGAGCCGGCGCGGTAGCGGCATGTCACACACTCTCATGTTTTCCGCACTATGGATTTTCTGGGATGTACTCTGAATATTTTACTATGATGTTACCGGTTCTCAGACATAACTTAATATTATGAATGTTTTGTAACGATGTTTTTATGAATTAACCTAATTTAAAAATGAAATTTTTAGCTGGTATTTTTGGGATGTTACAGTTCTAATCTTTATTGCTTTCATTCAAGTTAAGTGTAGTTGAAGGACAATTTTTATTACATGAACTTGATTACCTAGTAGTTTATGATCATTAATTTACTAGAGCTGGAATTTGCCCAATCTTAGATTAGGTAATAAAGGTAATAACTTTATCTATGTTAAGAACATAATTTGATCATAATTGTGTTTGGTTATTTGTCTTGATCATAGATAATAATCTGGATATTTATCAAATAGCCCAATTATCTTTAATAATCAATTGTTTGTTTACTTGTGTATGATCAATACATAGTAGTTCATGAATTAGTGAAATCATTAGAGATCGGATCAAGATTGCTAATAACATTTAAATTCGTAACTAACTGAGTAAATCCATGTTTAAAAACTAACCATAGGAAAAAGGGGGATTCAAAGCTAAAAAGAAGTGTCTTCATAATCTTGATGACAATCGTTGTTAGTTAAGTGTTTTGATTAGTTAATTGAATTGTTAAGTTAATTTGAACATGCAAAAATCAAATAAATACGCCCCATTTTAGTTATTGTTTCTAGATTAATTTTTATTAGTTATATTATAGCTAAATTACATTCCCTGTGTTCAATACCCAGCTTACTTTACTATACAATAAACTGACTAGGTACACTTCCTATAAGCACATTTGTTATATTATAGCTAATTTCCATTCCCTGTGTTCAATACCCATTTTATTAGTTATATTATAGCTAAATTCCATTCCCTGTGTTCAATACCCATTTTAGTTATGGTTTCTTGATGACAATTGTTGTTAGTTAAGTGTTTTGACTTCTAATTAATTTATTAACCAAGTAATAAATTAATAAATCAATTTTCTCTCTCCAACAGTTTTCCTATTCAATTGCCAGATTTGAAGGCAACCCAAAAGGACTATGCTATTATCAATTCAAGTTTATACTAATTATAGTTATGGGCTTAGACACCTAATCCGACAAGAACTTCATGAATTCCAATTAAGATGGAGAAGTCATCTCACACCGAAGACCGCCTACCAAAACTGCTATCGAAGCCCAATCTTAGCAGAAATCACATACCCTAACGAAGAACGAATCTTACCATTTTGCCCTCAGCCAACAAAACAAGATCCAACGGCTTCGCCTGGAAATTGAAGACACTATAATATGTCTGACTTCCAGACATAATCATTCAAACCATGACCATGATAACTCTAATCAACAATCAGAAATGAGCCAAGCCCATCCGATTCCAAATATCTCACTAATAACCAGAAAACAAAACCCTTGACGATATGCCTGCAACATCATTCTTGAATATGAAGGTGACTCCTTATACGAGACATAACTAAGGGTGCCACACCAATATATATATATATATATATATATATATATATATATATATATATATATATATATATATATATATATATATATATATCGCATCCTGCTAACCAACTAGTTCCAAGGTATCCTACTAAAAGAATGAAATGCAAAACTCGTAACCGATTGTTGAAGCTGACACACTCACACACGGGTGCCTATGAGACTCCAACCAAGAGTCTAAATGGTAAGGTTATCCTAGCCTGACCATAATGGCTCCATCGGTAAACTTTGCAACCTGGGAACCCATCAGTCTAATTGTAGAAACAATGCGCTAGAATCGAAGATCATCCCTTGATCGTTCTTACCCCTACTCCTGACTAGGATCACTGCCTAGAAACGCATAATGAACTCTCAGAACATTCCGAACGTGAATTACAACAAATTCCAATACATAATTCATGCCCAAAAGATTTTGTATACACACTTGACTTCCTACAAGTTGTCATGCCATCACTGGCCTGGAGACTATCGACTAACACCAAATGCCCTGACCATATCCTAGAACGTCTAAATGCACCGTTTACCCAAAATAACATACTTAATAGGCCTTGCCTACAAGTCTCACCCCAGCTAACATATCCAAACGACCTCTCCCGTAGTCTAACAATCACTCCTTTGATAGTCTAACTCATCCTAGTGAATGCTACGAAACAAGTGATAGAATTACGACACTTCAACAATTGTCTACTGACCTAGTGAATGCTACGGCTAACCTTCAGTCCTACAACACTTCCATAACTGTCCACCAACCTAGTGAATGCTATGGCTACCCCGCAGTCTAACAACACTTCCATAACTTCCTACTAACTTAGTGAATGCTATGTTAGGTTTTAAGCATTCTAACACTCCTAAGGTGTACATGCAACCCTAAATACCTTCGATCTATGTTTTCTCTATTATACATGCAAACTTGAACTTTCCAAGGTATTACCCTAACTAGCATACAAAACTTTGATACTTGAGTAATAAAACAAGTTAGAAGACATACCTTTTGTTGTAGTTGGAAACCTTGGACCTTTAAGAGCTTAGTGCTCCAAGTGTTGCACCTCAAATGGAATCACACAACACCACCAACAATTGGAATAACTTGAGAGTAGATTATATTGCACCAAAATCGGCTAGTCCTCACTTGTGTATCCACTAGTGCCAATTTCATGAGCCTTGGGGTTTCTTATCTAGTGTGCACATTAGGGTTACACTATGTAACTCATGACTTTCCACATTCCTCATGATCTATGGGTTTTAACCTCCATGGAGTATCCATGGGTCACCACATGGGTTTAGCCCAACATGAAGAACTATGGATCATAAGCCCACTCTATAAGAATGAAGATTTACCAAATCAATCCCTATTTATTTAATTAGTCTCTTTTGATCACAAAATTAATTCCAAACTAATTCTTGATCAATACTAATTAAATAATATGATTTTATATTAATATATTATAACTTATAATATATTAATAAATCATAAATATCCTCTTCTCACAAAAGTCTATCCAAATTGTTCTGATGTCATGCAACCTAAATGGACTATGCTACTCTCGGGTCAAGTACATACCAATAATAGTTATGGGCTTAGAAACCTAATCCAACAGTCCCCCACTTGGATAAGTCTAATAACTATTATTGCAAGCATGACTCCAACCCAAATAGCAATCGTAGCTCTTAAAAGTCGATGTCGAACTCTGACCTAGTCAATGACGTGTCCATTAGATAAGGGATCATATATTCCTCCATTCTTGATATCATATGGACTGAGACATGGATTATAATCATTCTATCTGTCCATCTGTTGTTTCCCGATTTTCGATTTATGACGACCGAATAATTGAACAAATCAAATCAGTCCAGGCCTGATGGCATCACTAAATCATCGAGGGGCCCACATATATCGCTTTTATCCACATGGGGTAAAAGGAACGGATAAACTTCGACGCCAATGCTCGCTTGTACTTACTCATCAAATTACACACAACAATATGTTTTATAACAACCAAGTTACTGGTGCGTTTACATATGTCAACGTGCAACCGACTCGCAACTACAACTTACACGTCTCCATTTGAAGAATATAAGATATTATCATCTCATGATCACTCGTGATAAAATCCACGAAGTGATTCAGATGAGCATGGGTTGAATCCAATACTCGAATCTTATTCCAGGATCACTCATGAACATTGTAGCAAACTTGTCCTAGACAAACTACAGACTCATTCATGACAGTCTTGCCTCAATACCTACTTCCAAAGTATGATCGACTGTGGATGTTTTGAATAACCTATTTATTCGGGAAGTCAAAACATGCAAATCGAAACACAAGAATAATACTAATCCTATATGGCCCCAAAACTTTTGAGCCATATTGATTACTCATCATTCATTGTATAATTTTTCGAATAATCAACTTAATACTTGTAACGCCCTCGTTTATTGCTTGGCATCATTTTAAAATTTGTATTTACGGCGGTCGACGATTGTAACCTTTTAAGAATAAGTGAAAGAGAATTATTCAAGTATATGCGTTTATATATTATATGCATGGAAATTTGACAAATATTATATGATATTTGTGTAAATATATATATATATATATATATATATATATATATATATATATATATATATATATATATATATATATATATATATATATATAAAACAAAATAAATATGGCTAAAATAAACGTTAAAAATAAAAAGATTATTTAAGATAAATAATCTTAACGAAAATTGTAAGGATAGAAAATCTCAAACTATATAAGATGTATTTGGTTTAAATACATTCAAGAGTAAACCCAAGTAGTAAAACGGTATTTCTATGTTACACTCGTTTTTCGATGATATATTTTACGATGTTAGTCATCAATTATTAAATTTAGATAGTCGTAAAATAATATATTTGGTGATATTTTGATATAAGGATAATAATAATTTGATTTTATATTATATATTTGTAAGTTATGATTCTTACAAACTATGTGTGTATATATATATATATATATATATATATATATATATATATATATATATATATATATATATATATATATATATATATATATATATATATATATATATATATATAAGAGATCAACTTATGTAATTGTAACAAAATAGACGTTTTATGCAAGGTTCTAAATAATGTGAGGTGTGACTTGGCGGCAAGGTAAAAGTTAAGCCATGACAAGCCTTGGCGAGCCATGACGTTTTTCAAGGCGTGACTATTTTATATATATTAAAAGAGATAAATCATATAATTATTGATTTTTATCAAGTATATCAAGTTTTTAGAAGTGTTATATTAGTATTTAATATAAAAAGTTAACAAAAACTCAATTATTTTAGGCCCGATAAAAAAATTCAAAAAAAACAAAAAATACTCGCGCCTTGAAAAAAAACTCGCGTCATATCGCGATAAGGCGCCTTGCCACGTTATTTGGGCGCCACGCTTAACAAACCCGTCTTGGACGTTTTCGTAACGGCTACACCACACCTCGCGCCATGGCACGCCTTGAGGCACGCCATGGCGCGTTCTTAGAACCATGGTTTTATGTGCTATTGCTCTAAACAACTATTTATAAATATTTTATATCCAAATAAAAATAAATAGAGAGAAACCCCCTAAATAACGTGTACATGGACTATTGGCCAATATACGAGAGATATATTAAAATAAAAAGAAATGATACATGTATCATGTAGATAAAGGAATGCAGTTTGTAGGTGATACGTGTCCATCAAATTAAGAGATCCATACCCTCCAATTGATTGTTAACAGTATACTTGTAATTTAGATGAATGACCAACGTTTAAGAATTGTATGGAGCCTTTCAAGAGTCGGTTTATATTTTAGTATAAATAGGAGAATCATCTTTAAGTTTTGATCGTACCATATAATTATTATTTTAGAGAAAATAAAGCCATTGTTTTAGAGAGAATAGATTATCATGGAAATTATTCAACCACTCCGTAAGTCAGAAATATACATCCATCGTATCAAGTGAGTGTGTAGTAATTTTCATCTTACACTTAGATATAAAGTATTTTCAATAAAATATGTGCTATGTGTATATTTATTGTTTGTTTATTTGAGATGGGTGTTGAATGAATGTTTTATACAGGTTTTAAAATGATTTAAACTGTATATGTATTTTTATCTACAAAAATGTTGGGTATAACATGGGTAGATGAAATAGTTGATGTGTGTTAAAATGATGAGAGGTCTCGATGTTGTAGTTGTTGTTGTTGTTGTTGTAGTCATCTAGCGGAGTATAGATGACGACCACGGAACTTTCTAGACAGTCTAGTGGAATGCTAGCAGGTTCGCAACCTGTAGGTGTTGGTGAACTATATGTTCGTTGGTGTACTCCATCCCCCTCATGGTTGTCTTATTTGACATAAATTGTTGAGGAATCCCTAAAGCAGTGTTGTCACCCTGATGAAAATCCTTAGACTAGGTCCCTTATGATAGGTGTTTAGGGACGTAAAGTGAGGATAACAGGAACGGGTAATCAGGGTTATTGTTGGTAGATGAAATTAATAAATTTATTTTTGGTTGATGAATTTAATAAATTTATTATTATTTGTGGGTTGAAAACCATGTATGCTCACCAGGCTCCCAAGCCAGACCCACTCAGATTTTTATATTACAGGTAGTGGACCCCGAGCATAGTCGGATGATGATGAGAGATTTTTGGATTATAAGCCAGTAGTTGTATATAACTGTTGTAAGGCTTATAATGTACTGTTTATGCTTTTGATCTGTGTCGGAACATGACATCCCGAGGTTTTGATATATAATGAAAATATATATTTCTTTAAGAAATGTTTTGATAATTTTTTTTATCATGTTTTGTTTTGGGGACAAATTCTGCAACATCTTTTAAAATATTACTCTGATTTTATTTTAAAAGCATAAATTAAATCGGTCTTTTCTGGCAGAGAAATTTGGGGATGTCACAGTACTTGAATTAAAACAATACTTATGCCATGCTCCAAGCATGCACACTATGTTTGTCTATGGTCCTTACTTTTTGAAATAGATCAATTGAAAAACATTTCATTGATGCTCATTTCAAAATTCCAAATCCTTATTGCAAGTGTAAGAATTTCAAATTCTTGTCACTGCTAGAAAGTGTTAGATTCTAAACTATCATGCAAAGATTCTTTTGTAATATCTAGGTGCCAAAATTCATGGAGACTTGACCAATGATATTACAAAATATTCATTTGGAGATTGTTACAAGACAATTCCATGGAAATGAAGTCTCAAATTCAAAGTACATTCCTTTTAACATCTTTCTTGCATAAAAGTTTTCAAACTTTCTCATTTATTCTTCAACTATCAATATGGAAACATTCCATATTTTCCATACGACAACTCATTATTAATAGACTCCTGTCTATTTATAATAGTATCAATACGGTCCATCCATTACTATCTCCCAACTGTCCTTAAGCGACCAGTCCTTGACAAACCTTAGATTGTCCTTAACAGTTGTTTAACCACTTTAGTCATATCCGCTTATATTCCTTTTTCCCTCTTAATGCCCTAGGCATTCGGAAAATTAGAACACGAGAATATTATAGCATATGAATCGATCCTATACCCGAAGCATATGAGACACGATTCATAATGTCTAACATAAAGACATGATACTCAATCAGTCTTTTGCTATAATATTTCTATTTCCCAAGTTCTCATAATTTTGATTATGAAGAGGGATTCCGTAATCATAATCAAATTTTGAGAACGCAACTAACATTTCCATATATAGAATTTCCTTATGTTGAACCATTCCAACATAACATTCATATATATATATATATATATATATATATATATATATATATATATATATATATATATATATATATATATATATATATATATATATGACTAAATTTGATTAAAATCTCAATCCAATCTTTTAGAAGTGAAATGAAGTATTAATTCCTCTCCATTAATTATAGCAAAACACCTTTTCAAACCCTGCAACTTTGGGAATTGAAACTTTTGTTTTCTATAATTAACATTGCTAACTTGCAACACTTACCATTATGATTATGCTCCCACTAGCATAATAATTATTATCTTACTAGCATAACACTTATTCTCCCACTAGCTTTGACATGTATTCCGAGATCAGCTAGACTTCTAGAAATAAATACTTATTGACTTTCTTACCAAAGTTCAAATTTCTGATACGAGATGCTTCGATAAGACTTTATCTAGACTTCTCAAAATCATACACCTTTCCTTAAATAGCTCACATGTGTGTCTTAACAATTTTAGAACTTACAGCCATAAGTCTGAAATGTTTAGACCTTTTCCATTTCTCATAATTCGAACTATGAAAAGGGATGCCGTAATCATAATTGAATTTGAGAATGCAAATATCACAATTTCTATCTCCATAAAATATACTTTTGAAAGTGTTTCCTCACCATCATTTTCATGAATCGGAGAGAAACCTTATGACACTTAGATTTTATGGTGTATGTGTTCCTATCCATGTGAATTTGTCATGACCATAATCACAACACATGGTTAGTGACAAATCCAAACTCATATGGACTGAACTTATTCAATCTTAATTTCTTGCCACCTGGCAACACATGGGCCTACCATTACTTCCAGGTTGTTATGCAACCAATTGAGAACTCTCAGAACTCACATGCATAGTCAACTTTAACTGGAATGGGCAAAGAAACAAGAATATGTCAACACGATAGGCCACAAACCTCAATTCGTGTGCTAGTGTTTAACAATAGGTGTATTCTTGATTAGTTCTTGAAACTTGTCAAGATCTTTAAGACTCCCACCGACCTCTTGAAATATATGATTCACTTTGGAAAGGAACATTACTTGACAAACCAATATTCAAGAGTTAGTGCGGATTCTAATCAAGACAAACACTTCACAGAATTGGCCTTAGTTGGTCTTTGTTTTATCCAAAACATCACAACGTACCAATTTCAAATGTACAAGAGTAGAAAACTTTTTACTCTACATTTGTTAAGTGTTTTAAACCTTTCTTAAGATTATGTCACTCAAAGTTACAATCTTGGAGTATGACTCTAAGACTTGTTTTGGGAACGAAGTATGACTCATCTTCTTGATTTAAACTATTTCAAACAATTCACGATTCCTCTTCTTAGCCATACAAATGCACTAAGATGTCCTTAAAGGGTCAATTGTGATATGGTTTTTCCATAAACTTTAAGATGATCATAAAACACGATGCTAAAGTACTCTCCTGTCTTTTCAGATTGGAGAAACTTTTATCTTTCTGCCTAATTTGATTCTTCTCATTCGTTCTGCCATACATTGAACCTTTTTCCAATGTTTTAGAATAATACTTAAACTTGTAAGCATAACCATGTTTACTAAACTTAAGTAAATCATGACGAATAGTCTTATTGATCTCTGTGGTGGATCTTGACCAGCGCACACCCGGTGTACCCGATCCCCTAGTCCTTCACTTGACTCACATATACATGTGAACAAGGAATTAGTCTTAATTTACCAAAGATGAAAATTCTCATTCATCATACAATACAATTTGCATGATTCCAAGTTTCTTTCCAATTGAAACTTGGGTGATGAGAATCTTTCCTTATTTAGCAAATACTCGACACTACCACAAACGAAAGAATCAAATTCATATTGCTAACATAGAAACATACAAACATCAATTTTCACAAATGCCATTGCAAGGAAATATAATAAAATAAAACAAAATTTTATTTATTTATAAAATGCAGAAAAAACTTTTCCTTACAATGCAATTACAAATGAAAACTATGTTATTACATATTTCCTAGCAATCTATCATAACTCCTAAGCAGCAGCTCAAAAATCCGATCTTCGAACCATGCGATTGAAATCCATCTTTGCGATCAGATTCAGCATACTCTTCCTTTAAGCTTCCTTCCCTTTGCATGATCCTACAAAACATCAAAATGCAACCTTGTCACATCATGTGTTAAGAATCAACAATTAGGAACTTAATAGAGTTAGACAGTAGACTTACCTGAAGCAGAGTCAAACTTTTCAATTCTACCTTTTCTCAGATCTTTCAGGTAGTCAGGGCAACTTCGCAACCAATGCCCCTTCTCTTGGCAATAGAAACATATAGACTCTTTGGGAATGGTACACGGGACAATCTCAGACTTAGCCTTTCTCTTTCCCTTGGAAAGAGTAATCTTTTCTGGACTTCCAATGTTTCCATGGTCAATGTCCATGGAAGTTTGGGGAGTAGATATTCCAATCAAATTTGCTTTTCCAGTGCGCCAAATCATTGCAACAAGCATAATAGTCCTTAATGAACTCACTATATGACTCGGGAAGTGATTCAAGAACCCAGTCAACAGCCAACTTCCTCGAGACAACAACACCGAATACTCTCAGCCAGTCAATATGTGACTTCATCTCCAAGGCGTGAGTACACACATGCCTTCCATCTTGATGTTTCATTGCAAGTAGGGCTTGAGTGACCTTGAATTTTTCAAGTCTTTGAACTTATGGGTGAGGGAGAATTATTGGAGGAGGTGGAGGAAGTGAAGTATGACTTCCACGATCCAACCGCGGGACATCATCTTCAAGAGGAAAGCTTGTTCCAAAGGATTTGGGAATACCATATTTGTCAGAACTAGACATATACAATGAGAGAAATTAAAGTTAGTTGATTTAAGTCATTAATATAACACCCAAACGAAATATTAAGGCTAGGACCCAACACAATATTTTACAATTTGGAAGAGGGATTGCGTAATCTAAACTGCAAAATATTTGAAGGTAGGTAAATGACGATTTACCAATTTCCACCACAAAAAACAAAAAAGAATTTTAGGTTTTAAGTGAATTGAGACTTCTAGATCCTTTGAGATTCATTGAACAATTCAATGGCATGTTTAAATCTCGATTGTGCCCTTCAAGTTTGTGACTGGGATGCCGAGGATCACAAACAAGGTGTGAATAACCATGCAAATTAGCTTGGTACACCCAATGTTACAACCACCTAATGAATGTGTCGGTTAACCACACACGCTCCATTGATCTATGATTAACATCCGGTTACCCTTGCCACAAACTGTCAGTCCAGATTAGTATGCCGGTTAACCACACACGCTCCACTAACTGCTTAACAAGGTGTAAAGTACAATTTCATGGGTTAGCACCATATTCACATTTTTCTAAGTAACTAAGATTGGGAATTTATAAGTGTTTAGTTACTTTATATTTATCATTATACTTTTAATGAAGGGAGAATTAGAGTCCTATCCTACCCGCTCGGCTAACGACCCTCCACCAGTCAACGAAGCGGTGGGAGAGAGTGGACACCCATTAAATTGCCATTTTATAGGCAGTAACCTTATACCCCCCTTATGGACCGGCTTCGTGAATGAGGCCTACTAACGGTAAGACTGACTTTGGTCTTATACATATATATATATATATATATATATATATATATATATATATATATATATATATATATATTAAACCTATAATATTATAATAGTATAAGGATTGAATTTTAAACTTTTAAAATTCTAGGGTTTCGAATAAAATTTTTCTAAAGTGACTTTACAAATTCCAAAACTTGATGGCGAGTTTTGAAACTATTCAAAACCTTTCATTTCTAAAACTTATGAGTTTTAATGATTTTAATGGAAAAGACTCCTGGAATTCCATAACTTGAGGACAAGTTATGGAGTCCATTAAAAAACATTTAGATCAACAATTAAACTAACAAGCATGTCAAATAATTTCTATGATCTAACAAACTCATAAGCATGCATAATTCATATCAACAACTTTCAAGAATTAAATAAACTTAATATAAAACTTAAAACTTTGACAATTATCTTTCAATTGGACAAGCATGATCATTACCATATCAAAAAAACAGGTTTCATAGCTCCAAAAACAGTTTAGAGTAATGATCCTAATCCAATTGTTAGCCAAAACTCGAAATTCTGCAACCAGGTGCATCACCACGTTGTGGTAAAAGCTGCAACGTCGTGGTGAGCAGTCAAATGCAAAAATAGCAGAATTTCAACTTTTGAAAAACAAGTAGCATCAAGTATAATGGAAAGCAAGTCTACGCTCTGATACCACTGTTGGGTTTTAAGCATTCTAACACTCCTAAGGTATACATGCAACCCTAAATACATTGGATCTATGTTTTCTCTATTATACATGCAAACTTGAACTTTCCAAGGTATTACCCTAACTAGCATACAAAACTTTGATACTTGAGTAATAAAACAAGTTAGAAGACATACCTTTTGTTATAATTGGAAGCCTTGGACCTTTAAGAACTTAGTGCCCCAAGTGTTGCACCTCAAATGGAATCCCACAACACCACCAACAATTGGAATAACTTGAGAGAAGATTATATTGCACCAAAAATGGCTAGCCCTCACTTGTGTATCCACTAGTGCCAATTTCATGAGCCTTGGGGTTTCTTATATAGTGTGCACATTAGGGTTACACTATGTAACTCATGACTTTCCACATTCCTCATGATCCATGGGTTTTAACCTCCATGGAGTATCCATGGGTCACCACATGGGTTTAGCCCAACATGAAGAACTATGGATCATAAGCCCACTTTATAAGAATGAATGATTTACCAAATCAATCCCCATTTATTTAATTAGTCTTTTTTGATCACAAAATTAATTCCAAACTAATTCTTGATCAATACTAATTAAATAATATGATTTCATATTAATATATTAGAACTTATAATATATTAATAAATCATAAATATCCTCTTCTCACAAAAGTCTATCCAAATTGTTCTGATGCCATGCAACCCAAATGGACCATGCTACTCTCGGGTCAAGTACATACCAATAATAGTTGTGGGCTTAGACACCTAATCCAACATGCTACAACTACCGCACATTTTTATAGCACTTCCACAACTGCCTACCAACATAGTGAATGTTACGGCTACCCTGTATTCTTATAAAACTTCCACAACTTCCATGGGCCCAGCCCATGATCTTGCAAGCTACCCACAACAATACCTAATAAAAAATGAATATGAGACGAAACTCCAACTGGCGTTCAGGTTGTACTTCAAACCCTAGATCATTTATCAAAAAAGAACATGTAGAGATGTCCTAACACAACCCTGAACCTGGACCTAATCATGAACCCGTAAAGTGCCACTACCGATGCTTCATGTCCACGGACAGGATAACCTGAACCTTCAACATTTGCCTCCTCGATTACAACCGAACAATGAACATTATTCCAAGCATAAACCCCGACTCATGCCACAACCAGAACTAGATCTCCACCTGCCCTAGTATATGAAAGTACCCATTGATACTCACTTGGAAATATTCCCATCAATCCAAACGATTCTCCCCCAGTAGGATTCTGTTGCACTCCGCCAACCTCATAACCATTGGATTTCCGAATCATCTCATAACCTCACTACTCTACCACTATCATCCTGAGATTACAAGAACCAAGATTCCAAGACTAAACAATCTAGGGTACACCCACCCCAAAACCAAGTTAAGAACTTCATTGTTCTTGACGAAAGAATGCCACATCCAAAAGACCTTTCCCTGAAACAATTTCAAATCCTTGAACAAGCTCAATTGATGACAAAGAACGAGTAAACTCACTATTGGAACAGATAGATAACCAATCTAACAAATCACTTGCTACTAGGAAAAACCCAAGCGAACAAGAATAAACCACGCCCTGAAGGTATGAATCTGACAACAGCTAACCTTATACCAATAATTTGACCAATACTTCATTGCCTCACAACCATGAACGATACCTGTAAATCCCGCATTCAAAGCCAATATGCTCACACTGCAATTTCCTCAGACTAGTTATGCTGAAACTTCATGAAAGAAAAATCTTGCACACAAAGCTCATCAAAAGAAAGAGGAGGAGGAACACTAATATTGCATTCTTGTACATGAAACATATTCCACCGATGATGATGATGATCATCATCATCAGCGAATATAATTTTAGGATGACAAAAATACAAATGTAGTACTTCTATACATAGGACATACCCACGAATCATCCATCTCATCGAGCAGAGTTCTACTCTCCGTTCTCATCACACACATACCCTGAATCTGATACTACACATCGTCAAAACTTAATTGAACTAAGCATCCACTGTAGGTCTTTAGGTTATAACAATGACCATTTCGTAATTTAGTGTACATATTTTACATAGAGTATTAGGTATTTTAATTTCTCATTAATAATACTTTTATTATTATTACCATAAATAATATCATATATACACATCTTAACACATATAGAACCATATCTGGTTCGCACAACGTATAACATCGAATATACTTCTAACACATATTTCAGTCAGTAAGCATATATATTTTACATATAAACTGTCAACATATATTTAATACTTTTAATTAGTACTTGTATTAAAATCATGTTCATGAAATTACCTATGCACTCACCTAACTAGTTAGTGGAAACTAACTACTATCGTGGTTCCAAGCCCAACACTGCTTGCCAAC
Organism: Lactuca virosa; assembly: GCF_052849685.1. NCBI lineage: Eukaryota > Viridiplantae > Streptophyta > Magnoliopsida > Asterales > Asteraceae > Lactuca > Lactuca virosa. The sequence continues at coordinate 385,165,262 of NC_136428.1, forward strand.
TTATTATCTTGCCGAAACACCAACCAATGTGATTCCTTCATCTTAAAACTTCTATAATCTTCAACTTTCTTTTATGTTTGCTCATATTCCTTGGATGATATAATTTATTTATCCAAAGATTTATATATATATATATATATATATATATATATATATATATATATTTATCTTTTTCTATAAATATATTTCCATCTAAATTGTATATTATATATAATGTTAATTGTAGGGTACCTTACCAACAGTATACTATCGGTTTTAAGATTTTGTCCACATAGGTTTCTCATATTGGAAATTTGTTCCCTAGACCCCTTTTGGTGGTCAACAGGTCATCAACTGGTCAATGGTGGCAACATCAATTTTGAGTCGGCTACCCGATAACTTTAATCCACTTCTCGACCTTCACAGTTATTGACTCTTTTTAATCGGTGACTTGCTCTTGCCAGCGACAACATATTCCTTCTACTTTCCACCACCTTCTCCACCGACGTCTGCTATCAGATGTTTACAAATCGACCAGGGAAATGGTCCCCCAGAGTTTAATCTGTTCCATCCTCTTGCATCGATTTGCAACTTTTGATTTTGGGATGGAGTTGTTTAATCGCGTCTTCCTGCTCTAAAATGGCTTCTTCATTTACCCATTTCATGTTTACAGTGGTAGGACAATTTGGAGCTGGTGAAAGTATTTGGTTGAATCGGAAACAAATTACACAACTCGGAAACAATTTCTCTTACTCTCCTTCTTTAGCTGGTAGAAGAAAGACAAAATCATTGCAATATATGTCTCACTTATCTAGAAAATCCTAGACATGTTCTTCTTTATTTCAAGATTGGAATGTTCTTCTTCATTTATTTTGATTATTTGTTGATGTTTCCTTGATTCTTTTTTCTGCTCTAAAGGCATATTGGTTATTCTTTTTTGTTCAGTTGATTATCATTACACATGTCGCACAGAGGTATGTCTTTTTTAGATATATCTTTTTTTTAGATGTGATGAATGATCATTTTAACGAATATCTGGAGTATCAAAATTATATCACTCAAGGAATTATAGTGTTTCATCTTCTTTACACTTATTAATTAACATTTGGTGGTATTTACTTTGTAGCTGACAAAGTAAATTGATGTCACCCTGAGATCTGATTCCGGAAAAAGAAATTCAAGATTTCAACCGATCTTGAGTGGTATCTTTTTGACATCTCTCCCTCTCTCTGAGCATCAACTTTGTCTTTTCTTTCTCCCTCTCCTCTGTATCTTGACTATGAAGGCTTCTAATATGTTCTTATTTTTCTATGGAACTCGATTTCTAATTCATAATACATAAATCTGGACTATTCTATTTTTTATTGTTTGAATTTTATTATGTCAGATACTGAAAATTGAGGGTGGGATAGTGTATGGAGTTATTTGTTATATAGAGTTATGGTTTGGAAATGATGTGAGGTTTAATTGTGAGGCAACCCTGATTTACATATTCTTTAACAATACTTTTGTGTTAATTATGCAGGTTCTATAAGATATTATTTAAAAAGCAACAACCTTTATTTCCTTGAAGTACAATGTCTGGAAACAACATTTTGAATGTACTAGGTCTAGAAAAAAGCATACAACTTTCATCTTCTTGAAGACTTTTTATGGAGTATTTTCCTTACCTTTTTCGAAATCAAGAATTGGCTTTGGTTGAAGCTCGATGGACAATCAGAAAGGGTCTTACCCTTCAAAGTAATGTTCAAATTAATTATCTCCAATCACATTCAATCAATAACCCAATAACAATCTGTGCAATATACTTTTTTCTATATGAGGTATCATGTTATACCAATAAAATTCACATAGACTCTATATTTATAGTTATTATCATTAATCCCTAGAAAACTCATGGATCATCTACCTATATGTTTCAATTTTCTCTTTGCTTACTTTAGCAAAATATTTTTTTCTCATTTTATTTGATTTTTCTTATTCTATCATTATTTAGATATAGATCAATCATATAGCATATGGTCAAGCAATACATCTCTTCTTCTCCTTTTTCTATAAATCACATCCAATTGTTTTCACTTTTCCAGATTCCGTATACAACAAGCACATGTTTAATGTGTTGGAGGTAAATGAAACCAGCTAAAAAAGTTGAACTGATCAAACATTCATATTTATCATCACGAGAGGTGTTGGAGGTGATGTGTTTGAGCTCACTAATTTGCATGCATGTAATCATATCATTTTCTTTCTACTCGTTTGTCTGTTTTCTAGTTTTGATGTAAAGGACCAATGATGGTTGGGAAAGAGGGTGATATATTTTTTTATCATGCTAAATGGCAACAAAAACAAAATTGGTTCATACAACCCCTATAACTACTCAAATATTTGATCACCACATGCTTTTACAGGTATCTAAAAGTGAAATATGATGAAAACTAATATCGGTAATCTGTGCGTAGTGATAAGTAGTTTTAATTAGAAACAAATTTTGGAAAATCCAGTGAAATCCAAATGAATAGGTAGAGTTTTATGACTACAAACTCTTTAAACTTGGTTCTGGACCTCAAAATAACACATTATTGATACGTAATTAAAATCTAAAAATTTCACTCTCTTTTGTAGAGACCATAATACTTCAAAAGTGTTCTTTCTTATCAGAAACAAAAGAACAAATCTCCTGAACCAAATGTAACTTTTTTCACGTTTTTATTGCTTACATGGGAGCTCTCTCAGAAGGCGAGTATTCAGTTGAATTTGTATCACTATGAGATCTTGAAAAAAATGCCAATTCTAGATATATTTTTGAATTACATATTTCTATTTATGACCATATATATATATATATATATATATATATATATATATATATATATATATATATATATATATTGTTTTTTATCTTCAAACATCATGTACACAAGCAAATCACTAATAACGAGTTACCAAAGAAATTTTAATGGATTTACTGCCCTTTTTGACAGTTCTGCTCATGCTTCATTTTGATTAGGTGTGCTTTGGTGTTTCTCTCGGCTGCTTTGCTCCTGTGCTGTGCTTATCTGTGTTGTGCTTATCTGAAATTTGTCCCAAATTATTGAACAGGCTAGAAACCAAAGGTGGAGTGTTGAGGTGTTTGTAACCTTTTTTTGTCAATCTTCCAAATAAAATGACTAATTTGGTCCCTGACTATAACTGATTTTTTTTTCAATTTTGGTCACATTTTGTTGTTATAGGGACCAAAAATGTTACAAAAACCTAAAACAATGACCAAATTTACAAGACAAAACTTATTTTGGATAAAAATTGAAAAAGTTAGTTATAGTCGAGGGGTAAAAATATGATTTACCCCAAATGAAAATAACTTGCTTTCTTTTCAAAAACTCTAATCCAAAATTTTCAACAGTGTCGATCAATAATCATAACAGATATTACAAAGATTGATTACATTTAACTGAGAATTTCAAGTATTTATTTCAGGATTATAATGCCACGGTGAAGTTTTATTGGGCCCCATTTTTGGTACAATCAAACTATGATGATCGAGAGATACACAAAATAATAGACATAATCATCATGCCTGAATATATCAATATGTATGGTGAAAACTGGAAAAATGTTGACTACTTGCTCTTCAACGCATACATTTGGTGGATGAACACAACAAGCATGAAAGTCTTGTAAGCATCACTTCATATACTTTTTTTAAAATTTTACAATTTCCCTATTTTATTTTATTTTTATTTGCAAATAATTCATCGTAAATTTGATGAAACAGGAGAGGATCGTTGATGAAGGAGCAACCAAATATCATGAAATCAAGAGGCCTTTAGCATATGCAACGCATTTTTGATTATTCGTTTGTTATAGCGTTTCTTCTTATTACATCATTGTATTTTGAAAAATCAACCCACTTCTAGCAAATGCCATTTAAACAAATAATTTGAAAGTACGATGCTATAATTAGACATATATATGCAGAGTTCAGGAACACACTTGCCTATTAACTTTTGGTTTGTCTTTTTTCCTACCAGCAATGAATTGAATAGAAGAAAGCGAACGCCAAATATGTTGTGAAACGAGATAAAAAAGATAGAGCCAAAGCTGCGAAAACTGCAATCCGGAGAGCTAAACAGATTATAGAGTTGATTATTTCATGTGGGTGGGATTTCTTTGAAGGTACAAGAATCCATTATTTCGTGAGTTTGGGATTACTTTGCATGCATTTGTTTCATTTCATGTGTATATATATGTTGCCAAAACCAAACCAGAAATCATATTAGCTTCATTTTGTAAATGATAGAAATATATAATCTTGTGCAATTATGGATTCGAAACTGATCCAATCAGCAATGGTATTTACTATAGCTACCTTCTTTTTCATATCTTATATGTAGTGTGTATATTTAAGTGTAATTTTCATTTACCAAATGCAACACCAAAATATTGTGTTATGTCTGTCATATCGGGGAACTGAAATCACCTTTTACATCAAGAAACACATGGATCTCCAGCAAATTAAAGGGTGGGAATCCCCAATGCTCATCGAGAACTATTAAGAGATGAAAATGTATTTCAATACATATGTAAGTGGTTAGGACTCCAACAACATAACAACAATACACCTGCTAAAATGTAATGTTGGAGCAATGAATGAAATGCTGAACAGACAGTTTACACTGCTACACTTACGTACGGTCCTTGGAAGAACGAATGTAATGCTGGGATGTACATAGTACTTTATTTCCACAATTCCATATAAATATTTTAACATGAAGTTTTATGTAGTTTGAAATGATTACAATATGTAATTCAAGTAGTAAAAAGGAAGTTTTATCACTTTAAAATAATTGCAGTATACCACTTTAAAAAATAACACCTCCGAACCTCGCAACGCGGACGAATCTTTTCTAGTTTATAGTTGAAAGTTAAACTACTATCTGAATAATACGTATTACCCAAATTCTTAATCACCTACAAATATTAAAACGTGTATTTTTTCTATCTTAGTACAAATAAATCTAATTACAAACAAGTATCACTTAAATTGACACCAACTATAAACATACATATAAACATACATATGGATATGACTCACTTCCTAAACACGTAGTTTTTCTTATGACCACTCATTATGCGAGTATCATATATATATATATATATATATATATATATATATATATATATATATATATATATATATATATATATATATGCTTAGGTTATTATATTCAAAGTAATTATTGTGTTATTGTATGCATAAATGTGGGTCAACCATTTTACTTATTTTAAGAAAGTGATTAATACATATTATTGAATTAAAGATAATTAAAAAAATACTATCTAATTTAACTAGAAGAGTATTTTAGTCAATTAACTTAAATTTAAAATAGGAAAATTGCATATTTTAAGGAAAAATATATTCTATTAATTTTAAAAATCTGATTGTAAGGATGATAATTCTCCTAATTTGGATATTCTAATAGAATATGTTTATTACTATATTGAAAAATTAAAAAAATGCTTGAACCATAAAAGAATACACATTCTAACATAATATATATTTTGATTTTATGAACTTATTGTAGAATAACAAAATTTTGGATACAAATTAATTTTTTTTCATTACATTCTTAGAAAAGAAAATTTTTTATATAATATTCTATGATAATGTTATACTTATTAATAACAAAGAAACGCGATATATAAATAATTCTACCAGAATATACTATTACATATAGTTTTTTCCTTATATTGTATATTATTCTGCTAGAATAATCCATTCTTTTTGGAAGATTGGTGGTCATTGTTCATCTTCATCCCATACAATGTTATCCATTCTTTTTGGAAGATTGGAATTCAAGATTCTATTCTGACAGAATCGGAATTCAAGATTCCATTCCAATAGAATGTTGTAAGGTTCATATGTACCCTGTCTTGCTTCGATATCTCTCATTTCGTTCCCAGCCAAGAAAACAAGAACATTCTTGCTTCGATGTCTCTCCACTTCTAATTAATATTGATACAATGTTGAATTTTAGGAATATGGAACTCACAGATTCAACAAAATCATCAGCAATACTAACAAGAATGTCATCAACTTTAGGATCCAATCATTCACCTGGATCAATCTGTCCATTACAGATACCCAAAAAAGTTTTTTCAAAAGTTTCAATTGTTTTAACTTATATTATGTAGCACTTCATATGAAAGAAATTGATGAAAGATGCTCACTTGAGCAACGATCTCATGGATGCTTCTTTTGCTTATAATCCTATTACAAAGCTCTTGAAAATTCTGCAGATAAGATGATCATAACTTGACATCATCATCAATGATCAATCTAATGCATTCATATGTATCATGAATGTTATGTAGCATTACAATTTGATATTAGAACAGGAGAGACAAAAATACTAACTTGTGATGCAGTCTGATTATTAGCACCTGTCTATGGTCTAAGAGAAGATTACAGAGGTCTCTGGGGATGCGATGCAAGAACTCCACTTGGTCGCAGTGAAGAATTGGAACCAAGAGATCCGATCATTCCTACTCCCTGCATTCCAGATATTGATTGCCTCACCATAAATATAAACACGGATTTTAATGTTGGAGACAAAAAACTGCGATAATGAAATTAGGGCAGAACGAAATTGCCATACCTGTGGAGTGCTAGTACTGGTTGCATATTCTGGCATACTAACAGTACCAGGATGGCCTAATCCTTTATGAAACTGTGAACCGAACGAAGATGGAGTCAATGACGAAAACGAAGTGGGAGGCTGCAGAGAAGGATCATGTGCAGGAACTCCTATGGCCATCCCGCCCCTCTGCGTCGGTGGGATTGAAGTTAACGAGGAAGAAGGGATTGAAGAATGGTTGGTTATGGAAGAAAATTGAGAGAAAGGAGAAAGAATTGTCACTGGAGGCGCTCACTCCCTGCAATCCCTCTATGAAACTGTGGACCAAACGAAGATGGAGTCAATGACGAAAACGAAGTGGGAGGCTGCGGAGAAGGACCATGTGCAGGAACTCCTATGGCCATCCCGCCCCCCTGCGTCGGTGGGATTGAAGTTAACGAGGAAGAAGGTCGATGTTTTCTATCTAGGGTTTTAAAGCGGTAAATGTAAACGATTTTGCCTAAATTAAAGGGTTTATGATTTGAATAATTAATTATGAAAATTAATTAAAAGCTAAGATTACAATTTTACCCATATCTAGGTTTTTAAATTGATTGGTCCACATTTATGCATACAATAACACAATAATTACTTTAAACACCTGAACACACACACACACACACACACACATATATATATATATATATATATATATATATATATATATATATATATATATATATATATATATATATATATATATATATATATATATATATATATTGGCGGCCTTGGGGTGGTGTGAGTGTGCGGTTGCATTGGGTCTCCAATCGTAATGGGCATCAGAATGTGAATTTTCTTTAATAGTATATTACTAAAAAAAGTTCGAAGAAAATAATAATATGCACATTGAAGTACAACCGCATGTTACAAATCTCATTTATATTATTAGCAATAAAAATTATGTTTGTCAAAGTAGTTGATTTTTTTTTGTCTATAACGGAAAGAAATTTTCTTAATAATATTTTTCAAAAAAGATATGAGGCCTTAATCTAATTTTTAAACTGGGTTTTTAAAATCTCAGGACCGGATATATATATATATATATATATATATATATATATATATATATATATATATATATATATATAGAGAGAGAGGTTCATGTGTTCTAACTATTTATTAGTAGGCGAATCCCCGCGCGTTGCGCGAGAATAGAATTATATAGTTAAAATAATAACTTTTACCAAATTATTATTTAATATTTCTACTTTGAAACAAAATGTTATTAGTAAAGCAAATATATAGTTAACATATTAGTTTTATTAAATGTTATAGTTTAATTTTTATGTCATTGTGATATATACAATTATTTGATAATTTTATAAACCGTTTAAAATTGTGTAAATTATATTTCAAATGAATGATAATATAACGGGTAACAAAACGTATGAACAAAAATATGAATTGCAACTTTTAGTAACATAAAAATAGAAAATCATCTATTATAACATTTGTATTAAAAAAGATATATATACAACGAATAATAACAAATATTAAAAATAAACACTATAACTTTTAATAACATAAAAACACTAAAACATCTATTATAACATTTATATTAACTCTTCGTATTTAAATCACAAATCTCTTCAAATACATTAATGTTTTAATGAGCAAAACTTTACAACCTTATAAAAAAAATGAAAATAAAAAGTTATTAGTGATTACTAATTAATAATCATAAGTTAAAAACTCTTGAGTTGTAACTAATAAATATACATAAATTAAAAAACTCTTGAGTTATAGTGTGAGTTTCAAATGAATGCGGTAGTTGGAAATATATTATTATTATTATTATTATTATTATTATATTCGTCTAAATATATGGTTTTAATGCATCATTTTAATCATTTCAATTATTAAACATAAAGATTTTTAATTATAAATTTATAACATACATAAGTGCATATATATGTTAAACAAATCACATATAATATATATATTTTCGTAAATGTCATATGTAATTCTTGTCGTAGTAATATGGATAAATTATTTTCATATGAAGAACATATCATGATAAGTCTATCATAATTACATATCAAATGTTCAAAATTATGTTATATTTTAAATATTGTCTTTTAAATATGTCGTGTAGAATAACCCAACAAAAAAATAATAGAAAATAAACATAATCAAAATAGAAAAACTACAGTCAAATAAATAAGAGCATTGGGTGGTTGAATATATAAATAAAGATGTTACATAAACATACATTTTAATCAAAAGAAAAAACTAACATTCGTCAACTTTGCTTAAACAAAAAAACCTATATCCATTTTATGAATCTTCTTTCTTCATTTAACATCATTCAACCATAGAAACTTGATGACAATTCTTCACTAACCTGGAATCAAAATATTTTTCTTGAAAAAGAAGAATCAGAAAGATATTCCAAGCAAAACATTGATGTTTGGAGAATCACATTCAAGATTGAGTAATACACACAATTGGCATATAAAGATTAAATGAGAAACTGAATATAAAGAAAGAATAGAAAAACTTCATTTGTTTTGGTTGAAAGAAAAAATCATATTACAATTACCATCGTTGCGACATAACCCATTTCTTCAAATCATCATATTTGGATCGTGAATGCTCAACTATATGAAAACTTTTGAATCACAATATCTTCAAATCCTTCTTACATGTAAGATTTTATATAACACAAAAGACTGGCCTTTTTATAGTAAACTTTTCACTAAATGTTAATTAAACATAATATAAGTTATAAAACTTTTGAGTGTTAAATCATAATTAAGAAAACTTTTGAGTTGCATTAGTTAAAAAATGGGGTTTCAAATGAATGTGGTCTGAGGAAGTTAAAAAATGAGTTTCAAATGTATGAGATTCAAGAAAAAATGTTAGCTTTATAAGTATGTATGATGTGGATGTAGGAATGATTACAAGCCAATCATTTCAAAAGGGTAATTTTGTACTTATATATATATATATATATATATATATATATATATATATATATATATATTCATTTTTATAAAACAAAAATAAAATCTATTATATATGGAGAATCCCTAAGAAAATGCAACAATTCTATTTAAATCTAGATGTTCTAAATTACAGAAACCCTACGACTCGAAGTTTACTACCAATCTCCAATTTTATTTTAAATCTCTTTCGTTCATCACTCGGAAGTCGCCGCCGATTCCATTATCGTCTTTTGCTTCTCCCTTTCTCGTCGTTGAAGCCCGCCCCTAGTAAGAAATCTTCTCCAAATTCCGATTTTATTATTTGTTCATTTTCATTTTCTGATTTTGCTTTGTGTTGAAGTATTCGTCGTCAATCCATAAAAGAACATCTCGATTTTTTATTAATTTTCAATTACTACACATAGCAAAAGTACTTTTCAATTGTTTATTAATTTTCAATCACTAGATATATTTTGACAGTTTTATACTTTTGTTGTATATTAACAATTTTTTTGTTATATCATAGTAAATCAATAATCGTTTTAATGTATATTAAGATGGTTATAGTAAATCCATAAAACAAATCATAGTCAAAATACTTTTGATGTATATCTTTTGAGTTACTTTTGAATATTATCAAATTTCACAGTAAAAAACATTTCTACATTACTCGATCATTTATATGATTTGTTGTTTAGCTTTTCATTAGTTTATTTTTTAACCACTAAAACCATTATTGATTATAGGTTGTTAAACGATTAGTGATGATAGGTTGTTAAATGATAAATCCACACAGGTTATTTAAGCTTCATTTTAACTATTCTAATATCAAACAAGAAGGAATCAAAAGCTTATAAATGTATTTCAATATTTTCCTATGATTTTGCATACTCACCAACCGAATGATTTTCATGCCCACCAACTGTTTGATGTTATTTCTTAAACAATCATTTATTTTCTTATTGCCTTGTTCCCAAGTTTTTTTGCAAATTTATTAAAGGAAAGGGAACGAAAATTTTGACAGAAAGAAATGGAGGTGAAGGAAAATATTCATTATTCCGTCTTCCCGAGTTCGAGAGAAATGAAAGGTGATGAAAGGAAAATTTGTTTTGTGTTCCCAAGTTAGGAGGAAAAGAAAATAAAACTTAAAATTTTCCTTCCCATCACTTTCTTCCCAAATCCGCCCAATTTGGGAGGAAAATTTGGAAGGCAAATATGACTCTAAAATCCTTCCCCTCCCCTCACTTTCCGTCCATTAATGAAACTCGGGAACACGATTTTCCTTCGACACCCCTCACTTTCTCTCCGTATCCTCCCATTTCTATCCTTAAGTAGAACTCGGGAACAATGCGTATATGTTCGAACTAATCTGAGTCTTTTTTTTCTTTATTCAGCCATGTGGATGAGTTTTATAAGTACCTTAATATGCTACCATCATTCTTACATAAAGTGTGTATCATATTCTGGTGTTGTTATAACTATCTAATCATAATCGACAATTTTATAATTTTATTAGAATAATCTGTACAGAGTGTTATATTCTAACATAATCATATAAGAATCACTTTGTCAGGATTCTTTTGGAATTATATTTTAGGTAACAATTTAAAATGGCTAATTGTATTGAACTTTTTGTATGCGTTCTTTGAGATATATTGTTTACGTTTTTACTAAATATGTTAGTTGACCACTCTGTTAGAACATACATAAAGTCAATCTCAAAAAGTTTTTTGATCTTGAAAATTTGTCAATTCTTTTAGAAACATTCTTTTAGATTAAGCTATATGTATTGCTTTTTATATTTATAAAATTCTGAAAGAATTAAAGTTGATGATAATATTCTTGTAGTAGTATGCTACTTATATAGTTTTTTATGGGTTTAGGTTTTGAAGAGGTTGTCATTGATATGGAATCAAGTTCAAGAACATACGAACATATACATGAGAAAGACTTGGAATCGAGTTCAAGAACAAGTGTATTCTACCAAAAATTACATTGTTATGATTATACATCACATTTTCGTAAAAATGGTTTGAATCAAGTCGAGTATTTTAACCATTCAAGGAGATCAAGTGTATTTGTTCAAGTATTGTATATTTAAGAATGCTATTTGTTAAGAATGTTGTTCATTTTTATGACATTTTGTTAGAATATTTTGTAAAAATATGTATGAATTTGTATTTAAGTTTGGATGTCTATAGATATATAAGAATGTTGTTAATATTCAACTGGGGGTTCAAGAATTTTGTTATGCTTCAATAACATTCTAACAGAACGTTTTCATAGAATATCTTTTTAACAAAATAACATTCTGACAGAATAAAATCAATTATGCTTACAAATTTTGAAATTAAATTAATTTAGAAAAAAAAAATCAAATTTTTAAAGTAAGAGAATTGATTATTTCCTAAAATCCGAAATTTTCCTTTTTCAATTTATGTTAATTGACTAAAATACATTTGTAATGAAATTAGGTGATATTTTTCAATTCTTTTTAATTGAATAATACATATTAATCACTTTCTTAATATAACTAAAATAAGTGGCTCACAATCATTCCTACATCCACACAATAATTAGTTAGAATGCAATAACCTAAGCCTATATATATATATATATATATATATATATATATATATATATATATATATATATATATATATATATATATATATAGACACAATTGCAAAAATGGTCCCTATGGTTTGCCAATTTCTTTGGGTAAGGTCCAAAAAAAAGTTTATTAGCAAAAAAAGGTCCTTATTTGGTGGTTTACCTGTGGTTTTGGTCCCTATTTAATTAACTTTAACATTTGGCTGTTAACTTTTTTAAAATGACAATTGTATCCCTAGGGACTATTTTTGCAGTTATCTCTTTTTACCAAATTACAAGGACCATTTCTGCAATTCTTCTTTTTAAATATTTTAAATTATTATATATTAATTCTTCTTTCTTTTTAATTTTATTGAACTATTATTCATTAATTCTTTTTTTAATTTTTTGTTGGATTAATTTTTTTATCTGATTATTATATATAAGTTAATTTTATTTTTAATATATAATATTTATATATTAATAAATATTATATTAGTATATTATTAATTTCTTTTAACTATTTTTTAAAATCTTTTTATTGGATTATTTTATTTTAAAAAAATTATTAGGTTTTTTCATTGGATTATTACATTTAATTTATTATATGCTATATATAATAATAATATTTTTGTGGATCATTAATTTTTTTTAAATGTATAATATTAATTCTTTTTAATTGTATGGTTCTACCACAAAGTCTTCGGAATACGCAAAAGCACCGCATCCCATTGTCGAAAATCGCCGAGACCACCGCTAATCACCTTCATCGGAGGTCCGACGGAAACACTACTAACTTGTTTCACCCAACGCTGCTATCCAGTAGCCACCTGCGACAACCTCTTCACAATCCGTCAGAATCCTTTATATTTGCCACTAAGCCGATCGTTTTTCACTAGAACCATTACTATTTGAACCACCAAGAAGTCCAACCCAAATACCCCTGTCAGTTCCTCCATTTGTTGCCTTTTACCAGCTTACGCCACAACTACCTGGTCAGTTCCTCCATTCGTTGCCTTCCACAACCCATGCATAACCTTATAACATCGAAGCTTCAAGCCTGCACTACCTAAAAAGATCTAGCGGTGGATCTGGTAGTTTGAAAACCCTATATCTAACATTGTAGCCATTGATTGCAGTGTGGGTAGTCAATTGGTGTAGTTTTGGTTGAGAATGATGGATTGTAGGCAACGATGGACGATTTCCGACAAGATGATGTGGCGGTGCAAGGTGGTAGAAAGCAACGAATGGAGGAACTGACGAGGTAGTATGATTTTGTGGCGTAAGCTGGTAAAATGCAACAAATGGAGGAACTGACAAGGGTGTTTGGGCTGGACTTCTTGGTGGATCAAATAGTGATGGTTGTAGTGGAAAACGATCGGCTTAGTGGCAAATATAAAGGATTATGACGGATTGTGAAGAGATTGTCGTAGGTGGCTACTGGATAGCAGCGTTGGGTGAAACAGGTTGGTAGTATTTCTGTCGGACCTCCGATGAAGGTGATTAGCGGTGGTCCTGACGATTTTCGACAATTGGATGCGGTGCTTTTGCGTATTCCGAAGACTTTGTGGTAGAACCAATAAATTAATAATAATTAATAATATACATTTAATAACAAATTTATGATCCACTAAAATACTATTTATTATATATAGAATATAATAAATTAAATGTAATAATCCAATAAAAAAATCTAATAATATTTAAAAAAAATAATCCACTAAAAAAATTTAAAAAAATAGTTAAACGAAATTACTAATATAATAATACAATATTTATTAATATATAAATATTATATATAAAAAATAGAATTAACTGATATATAATAATCAGATAAAAAATTAATCCAATAAAAATAAAATTAAAAAAGAATTAATGTATAATAGTTCAATAAAATTAAAAAGAAAGAAGAATTAATATATAATAATTCAATAAATTTAAAAAGAAGAATTGCAGAAATGGTCCTAGTAATTTGGTAAAAAGAGAAAACTGCAAAAATGGTCCCTGAGGGTAAAATTGTCATTTTAAAAAAGTTAACAACCAAATATTAAAGTTAACGAAATAGGGACCAAAACCACAGCTAAAACATCAAATAAGGACTTTTTTTGCTAATAAACTTTTTTTGGACCTTACCCAAAGAAATTAGCAAACCACAGGGACCATTTTTGCAATTTTATCATATATATCATCTTAGTTACGTGGCTTCTTTTTATATACATGCACAGTTAAATGCAAATCGTTATAATTTCCAATCAAATATATAATAATAAATTTAAACCACAAAGTATAACTTGCTCTTTCTCTTTTAGTCATATAAACTTTAACTTTATTGATTAATATAAATGTATATCTTTTTACTACTACTTCAAACTATATAGAAATATTTCCTAGTGAATAATATAAATCATAATACTGTAGGTACCACAAAATATTTTCAAATACATAAAAGATATTACTTTACAACCGATCTAAATTTGAATATTGATAACTAACCTCGTAAAATATACTTGAACAATTATTTTCGAAAAATGGGTGTAACACAAAATTACCGTAAAATATTGTTTCACTACTCGAGTTCACCGTCAAATTTATTTTGACCTAATACATCTTATAATATGCACAGTGAGATTATAGGATCGTTATAACTTTCATTAAGATTATTTATCATAAATCATCTTTTTATTTTTAAACATAATTCTATAAATTTATAATAAGGTTGTATACAAATATTATAATATGCAGAGTGGACAAATATTATTTTCGAAAAACGTAATCATCTTTTTATTTGTGGTTTGCCTGTTTTGAAAATTTGACAATGATTCGTTATGTGCAGCTTGTGAACAGGGTAAACAACATTGTCAAGGTCATCCAATCACAATTGATTCAAAGATTTTTGAATCGTTGGAACTACTTCAGATTGACTTGTGTGGTATTCGACTGTTTAGTCTCTCAATAAGAAGAAGTACATGTTATTGTTGATGATTTTTCATAATTTACTTGGGTTTTGTTTCTTAGATGGAAGTCGGAAACAACTCAAGTAATGATCTATTTTATCAGATACATTGAACTAAGTTTGAAGAAGAAAGTTCGCAAGATAAAGAGCGACCATGGATATGAGTTCAAGAATCGAATTCTGGATTTGTTTTTGACAAATTTGGGAATTTCTCATAATTTTTTGTCTCCTTACACACAACAACAAAATGGTGTTGTCAAGAGGAGGAATCGTTCTTTGTGGGAGGCGTCTAGGACCATGCTCACATATGCAGATTTGCCTCAATACTTTTGGGCAGAAGCAGTTTCAATAGTTTGTTTTACGCAAAATCGTTCATTTAATAATCGTCGTTTCAACATCACACCTTATGAAATCATTAACAAAAGGAAACCTAATGTGAAGTTTTTCCATGTTTTTGGTTGTAAATGTTTCATAATGAATCTCAAAGATAATCTTTCTAAATTGTAGATGAAAGCTGATGAGGGAAATTTCTTAGGATATTCAGAGAACTCTATCACATATAGGGTGTTGAACAAGAGAACAAGAAAAGTTGAAGAAACATTCAATCTCACATTTAACGATTATTATGTCAAATAAGTTGAACAAGAATTTCCAAAGAAACCTATACTATCTGAAATAAATGAAGAATTTGAGCAAATGCTTATTTTTTATGTTGATCTTGATTCAATCTTTGGTATACCTAACATGGCAATTGATGCTGAGATCAATATTGAAGATACTCAAGTACCAGAAGCGTCAAGCACTCAGATGATCCGTCAATCACTAACGAAGAAAATGAAGCTCATTCGTCATCAACCTCAAGAAGCAATGTCGAAATAACAGAAAGTTCAGCTGATGGTCAAGTGGAGGGGGAGCACTTGATTTCTTCAACTCATATCTGAAGGAGAATTTTGAATTCTCGATCTCTAGTTGTGGGGGAGTTGTTGACTTCTCAAGCTAGTTTTGAGGGGGAGCACTAGACAATGAATCCAATGGTTGAGGGGGAGCTAAGCGGAACGAATCATGATGATAGTGATGCTCATGGTGATGAATTTCATGATCTTAATGATAATATGTCTATTTCAGATGAATTATCGGAAGCAGAAGAGACATTTGAGGATGCACATTTGGAGTTTGATCCTACATTTCCTCCTATGGAGAAATGGGTGAGGGATCATCCCAAAGAACAAATTCTTGGTGATCCCAGTTCGGGTGTTTTAACACGAGCACAGGTTCGAGCCAGGAATGAGGTTCTAAATGTTCATCAGGAATACTGTATGTTTAATGTCTTTATTTTAAAATTGAACTGAAAACAGTCGATAATGCATTAGAACATGCCGATTGGGTTGTTACGATGCAGTCTCGGTTGGCTGAATTCAAAAGGAACAAAGTTTCGAGGTTAATTCCCAAACCTGGTGATGTTTCGATTGTTGGTATTAAATGGGTTTTTAAAAAATGGACAAATAAGGAAATATAGTTCGTAACAAATCTAGATTAGTCGTGAAAGCTTATTCTCAACAAGAGGAAATTGATTATGAAAAAACTTTTGCCCCTGTCGCAAGACTAGAGGCTGTATGAATTTTTCTTGCTTATGCAGCTCATAAGAATTCTGACATCTACCAGATGGATGTTGAACAACCATCTGGTTTTGTAAATAATAAGTATCCTCATCATTGGTATATCCTTGACAAAGCAGTTTATGGGTTAAAACAAGCACCTCATGCTTGGTAGGCAATGCTAACCAATTTTTTGAAAATCATTAAATTTAAGCAAGGATCAGTTGATCCCACTTTATTTAGTAAGAAATTAGGGGATCACCTAATTCTTGTTCAAATTTATGTCAATAACATTATATTTGGTTCTACTGGCCCTTCATTATCAAAGGAGTTTGAGGAGCTTACGAAGAGTCAAATTGAAATGATCATGATGGGGGAAAATCAATCATTGGGTTTGAACATTCATCAGAGCAAGGAAGAAATATTCATTAATCAAGAAAACTATACACGAAACCTAATTGAAAGATTTGGAATGGCGAATTGCTCGAAAGCTAAAGTTCCCATGGTAGCCGTCACTCGCTTAGGTCATTCGTTGGATAAGCCAACGGTTGATCTCAAAACATATAGAAGCATGATCGGCTTGTTATTGTACTTAAATGCAAGTCGACAAGATATAATGTTTTATGTGTTTAATTGTGCTAGGTATCAACCGAATCCAAGAGAAACCCATCTTATTGCTATGAAAAACATTTTTCATTATCTTCATGGAACTTTGACTCTTATATTATGGTATCCATCGAGTACATGATTCCGTATTCAAGCTTTCTCAGATGTTGACATGTGTATCGACTTCGATAGTTGAGGTTGAATACATTGTTGTTGCGGCTTGTACTTCCCAAGTGATCTGGATTTAGAGTCAACTACGTGACTATGCGATTAACATGAAGAAAATTTTAGTTTATTGTGATTCTCAAAGCGCAATTTTCATATGTCATAATCCAGTTCAACATTCCAAAACTAAGCATATTGCACTTCGATACCACTTCATTAAAGATCATCTTGAATATGGGAATATTTAAGTTTATTTCGTTAAAAAAACTGACCAACTTGCTGATATTTTCACAAAACTATTGCACGAAAAATCATTTTTGAGAATTTTAAATAGGTTAGGAGTGATGGAAACTTGTTATATTCCTAATTCTAACTATTTTTTTTTTAAATTTGATGTGCGAAATTTCTGGACTGACTTTCGTTATTTGTCATACTTTCGTTCAGAGGTTACTATTCCAATTAAGTGTTTGACTTGCTTTGCATTCAACATTGTTTTTGATTCATTCAACACAAGTTAACATTTAGCGAATGGGAAGAGTCTCTCAGTGGGAAGCACATACTTTTGGGTGTTGATACATGAAAATGACCCTCGAAAGCGATGGATCATGTTGAAATATCGGAGACTTGCTTTTAATGATTGCAGTAAAGCCTTTGTTTATGGATCGTTAGTGAAGAGTTGTGAGGGTCAATACTAAATACTTTGAATACTGTAATGGTGGATAGTGACCCATAGAATATTATGTTTTTTTGTCTTTTGTAGGCCGAAGTGTCACAAACGTAATGTTCACCTTTTCTAACATTGTGTGTTAGATAAGTTTTGTTAGTCCAGGCATGGCAAGCATAGCATCCTAACTTAGGAGTATTTTATTGTTTATCATGTACTAAGTTTTACTATAAATAGATGATTATGTTAATCGATGTATTTACCACTTCTCATAATTTCATTGTATTACTCTTTATTTAATGCAAGTCTTCATTATCTATTGCTTATGTTGTTCGTCATTTAATAACTAGTGTTTGAATGCAAACCTTGTTAAGAATCACCTAAGTATTATTACTTGTTTATGTTTATTGATTAATCTTGTTGATGTGTTCTTCCATATTCTTCTGCATATTTCTCTATTGTTAAGCTTATCAAAGATCCATTGAGATTAACTTACGTTTTCCGTAAATCAATATCTCAACCAAAGTTTTTCTCTCAACAACTGGTATCAGAGTCATACTGTTTGATTTTTAATCTTCTTTTAGAACATAACTCATTTTGTAAAGAAAAACTCTGATTTAAAAAGCCCTTTATACCACTTAGCTCAATTCTTTTGAAAATCTATGGAAATATGGCACAAGCTTACTATTTAAATGTATTTAACAATGTTGGATGTTCGAATAGAGCTCCAATACTTGTTGCAAGTGAATATCATTACTGTTCATAAAGAACGGAGAGATATTTTCAAAAGACTTGGCAAGGATGTTTGGCGATCTATAGAATAAGGACCACATGTACCTGTCCTTACACCTATTGTCAATGATGGTGCTCAAGTTAGACTTAGAGGTGGTCAATTTGCCATGACCAGAACCACCAACAATGATATTGAAAAGATGGAGAAAGACGCAATCGCTTTCTATGAAATATAATGTGGTGTTTCTCCTGATAACTTTAACATCATTATTAACTGTAAATCTTCCAAAGAAATTTGGGAAGTGCTAAAAAATCTTTATGAAGGTACTGAACAGGCACAAGACAAGAAGCTCACCATTGCACTAAATGAGTTAACACACTTTAGAGCTCTTCCTAGTGAGAATCTTGATGACTCCAAAAGATTCAATCTCATCGTCACCAAGCTATCAAAAGTTAGAACTGTAAGAATCAATCATGAAACTAACCTCCAGCTTCTTAATGTTTGGGAAGATAATGGTGTTGGATTAGTGTCTAAGTCCACAACTATATTTGGTATGTACTTCACCAGACTCGGCATGGTCCATTTGGGTTGCATGACATCATGCATTTGGATAGACTAAAATGAGAGAAATAACACTTAAGGTATATTAATATATTATAAGTTCTAATATATTAATAAGATTATTTAATTAGTATTTATCAAGAATTAATTTGGAATTAATTAAGTGATCAAAAGAAGACTAATTAAATATATGGGTTGATTGTGTAAATCATCCATACTTGTATAGTGAGCTAATGCTCCATGGATTATCAAGTTGGGCTAAAACCCATAGGATGCTCCATGGTGCTTTTGTACCCATGGATCATGGAAATGAAAGGCCATGACAATTAGGGTTTACATGGTGTAACCCTAATTGTGACACACTATATAAGCATCTTATTCTTGACAAAATCGGTCACTATGTGTGTATGGTGAGGGCTAGCCGATTTCATGAAGTGTATCATTTCTCTCTAAGTTATTCCAAGTGCATTTGATGTTGTGTGAACCATTTGAGGTGTCACACTTGGGGCACTAGGCTCTTAAGCTCCATGGAATCAAGCTACATCAAAAGGTATGTCTTCTAACTTGAATTATTCCATATGAATCAATGTTTTGTATGCTAGTTAGGATAATACCTTGGAATATTCATATTTGCATGTATAATAGAGAAAACATAGATCCAAGGTATTTAGGGTTGCATGTACACTTAGGAGTGTTAGAATTCTCAAAATCCATCAGTAGTATTAGAGCCTAGGCTTGTTTTCAATTATACTTGATGAAAATTGCTGAAAAAAGCTGAAAAAATCAATTTTCTGGCTGTCTGGGCACTGGACTCGTCGAGTCCACTGATGAACTCGCCGAGTCCACTGATGAACTCGCCGAGTCCATGAGGAAAATCATCCTACTCGTCGAGTAGGTTCATACACTCGATGAGTAGGAGCCCGTGACAGCATATTTTCGACTTTTAAGGCTGGAATTGGACTAGAATCATTACCTTAAGCTGTTTTTGAACCTATAAACCTGTTTTTGATGTGGTAATGTTCATTCTAATCCAATTCAAAAGATAATTGTCAATAGATTCATGTTTTGTATTAGTTTAATGGTTAGGCTAATTTCATGAAAAAGTTTGATTTGAATTATCTTGTTCTTATAAGTTGCTTAGATTATTAGAAAAGTTATGTGATAATGTGTTTTCAATCCAAATTAATCTAAGAGTTGATTTTGTAACTTGTTCTCAAGTTATGTGAAAAGTCACATTTAAGATTCATAAAAATTCATAAAGTTTTCCATAAGTTATGAGTAAGGAAGAGTCACATTCTTTTAATGGTTTAAAGTCTTCCATAACTTGTCCTCAAGTTATGGAACTTGAAGAATTTTTTAATTAAAACTACTTTAAACTCATAAGTTATGGAATTGAATAGTTTTTGAATTGTTTCAAAACTTGCCCTCACGTTTTGGAATTTGTAAAGTTTTCCCCATGAATACTTTAATTCCAAGTTAAGCCCTTAGAATTTTAAAAGTTAAAATTCAACCCTTATATTTTATAGTAATATAAGTTAATAATATATATATATATATATATATATATATATATATATATATATGTATAAGAGCAAGTCAGTCTTACCGTTAGTAGGCCTCATTCACAAAGCCGGTCTATAAGGGGGGTATAAGGTTACTGCCTATAAAATGGCAGTTTAATGGATGTCCACTCTCACCCACCGCTTCCTTGACTGGTGGAGGGTCGTTAGCCGAACGGGTAAGACAAGGACTATAATTATCCCTTCATTAAAAGTATTAATGATAAATACTAAGTAACTAAACCCTTTATAAATTCCCAATCTTAGTTACTTAGGAAAATGTGAATTTAGTGCTAACCCATGAAATTACACTTTGCACTTTGCTTAAGTCGTTAGGGGAGCGCGTGTGGGTAACCGACACACTAACCTGGATTTAACAAGGTAGGCAAAAGGGTAACTTAATGCTTATCATAGTATCGGTGGAACGCGTGTGGTTATCCAGCACATCGATTGAGGGGTAAATATTAAGGGTACCAAGTAGATTTGCATGATTATTCACACCTTGTTTTGTGATCTTCGGCATCCCAGTCACAAAATTTTAGACGGCACAATCGAGATTGAAACATGCCATTGAAAAGTTCAATGAATCTCAAAAGATCTAGGAGTTTCAAATCCAATTAAAACCTAATATTCCTATTTCGTTTTTCATGGTGGAAACTGGTGAATCGTCATTCGCCTACCTTCAAATAATCTATAGCTTGGATTACGGCATCCCTCTTCCAAGTTATAAAATATTGTGTTGGGTCCTAGCCTTAATATTTCATATTGGGTGTTATATTAAGGACTTTAAATCAACTATCTTGAATATCTCCCAAAAGATGTCTGGTTCAGACATTTATGATCTTCCCAAAACTCTTGGAACAAGCTTTCCTAATGAAGATGATGTCCTGGAAATCATTCTTCACTCCCTCCACCTCCTCCAATTATTCTCCCTAACCCACAAGTTCTTGAATAGTTCAAAGTCACTCAAGCCCTATTGGTAAGCAAGGTCTATATGTGATCACATCTTGGAGATGAAGTCACATATTGACAAGCCGGGAGAGTTGGGTGTCAAAGTCTTGAGAAATTGGTTGTTCAATCACTTTCTAAGTCTCATAGTGAGTGTCCTTTGGGACTACTATGTAAAAGACTATGACATGGCCCTTAATGATCTTATCTATTTGCTTGGTGCTGCTGAATCAGCAATGATTTGGAGCACTGGTAGAGCAAATTTGATTAAGAAGATTAACTTCCCAGACCTCAATGGACATTGACAATTGGTAACATTGAATATCCAAAAAAGCTTTCTCTTCCCAATGGAAAGGGATCGGCCATAGTCAACTCGGTTGACCAAATGGTAAAGAGAATGGCTAAGTCTGAGATAGCCCCATGTACCATTCCCAAAGGGTCCATATGTGTCTATTGCCAAAGGAAGGGACATTGGTTGCAAAGCTGCCCTATTTACCTAAAAGATCATAAGGTTGGTCAAAAAGTTTGACTCTACTTCAGGTAAGTCCACTATCTAACTCTATTAAGTTCCTAATTGGAGATTCTTATTACATGATGTGACTGGGTCACATGTTGAAGTTTTAAGAATCAAAGAAAGGAGAGGAAGCTTAAAGAAGAGTAAGCTGATTCTGATCGCGAAGATGGATTTCGATCGCATGGTTCAGTGATCAAAAATTTTGAGTCGCTGCTTAAGAGTTGTGATAGATTGCTTAGGAATAGATAACAACATAGTTTTTCATATGCATTTTCATTGTAAGGATAAGTTTTTCCGCAAGTTTTAAAATAAAAGAAATTTTTTTGATTTTATTTATTTTAAGTATCCTTACAATGGCATTTGTGAAAAATTGTTGTTTATATGTTTCCATTGATAGAAATATTGGAAAATAGATTTGATTCTTTCATTTGTGGTGGTGTCATAATTTACCAAATAAGGAAGATTCTCATCACCCAAGTTTCAGTTGGATAGAAACTTGGAATCATGCAAGTTGTATTGTATGATGAATGAGAATTTTCATCTTTGGAAAAATTAAGACTAATTCCTTGTTCACATGTATATGTGAGTCAAGTGAAGGACTAAGGGATCGAGTACACATTCTTGTGCACTGGTCAAGTCCACCACAAAGTTCGATAAGAGTATTCGTTATGATGGTTATACTTACAAGTTTAAGTATAATTCTAAAACATTGGAAAAGTTTCAATGTATGGCAGAACGAATGAGAAGAATCAAATTAGGCAGAAAGACAAAAGTTTCTCAAATCTGAAAAGATGGGAGAGTACTTTAGTATCATATTTTGTGATCATCTTAATGATTAAGAAACCATATCACAATTGGTTCTCTAAGGACATCTTAGTGCATTCCTATGGCTAAGAAGAGGAATCATGAATTGTAGAAATGGTTAGATCAAGAAGATGAGTCAGTCTTCGTTCCAAAACAAGTCTTAGAGTCATACTCTAAGATTGTATTTTGAGTGACACATCTTAAAGAAAGGTTTATAACACTTGTCAAATGCAAGAGTAAAAGTGACCTACTCTTGTACATTTGAAATTGGTAAGTTGTGATGTTTTGGATAAAACAAAGACCAACTAAGGCCAATTGCGTGAAGTGTTTGTCTTGATAAAGAATCCGCACTATCTCTTGAATATTTGGCAAGAGAGTCTTATATGTCAAAAGGACAGTGGGAGTCTTAAAGATCCTGAAAGAATTTCAAGATCTAATCAAGAATGAAACTTGTAGTTTATCACTAGCACACGACGTGAGGTTTATAACCTATCATGTTGACATATTCCTATTTCTGTGCCCATTCCAGTTAGATTTGGCTTTGCATATGAGTTCTGAGAGTTCTCAATTGGTTGCATAACAACATGGAAGCATTGGCAATCCCTTGTGCTGCTAGGTGGTAAGAAGTTAAGACTGCTCAAGTTCAATCCATATGAGTTTGGATTTGTCACTAACCTTGTCTTGTGATTATGGTTTTGAAAAATTCACATGGATAGGAACACATACACCATAAAATCTAAGTGTCATAAGGTTTCTCTCCGATTCATGAAAATGATGGTGAGGAAACGCTTTCACTAAGTAGATTTTAAGTAGATAGCAATTGTGATATTTGCATTCTCAAAGTCGTTAGTGGAGCGTGTGTGGTTAACCAGCACACTAACATGGACTTGTGAGGAATGGAAAAGGTCTAAACAATTGAGACTATGATTACGGCATCCCTTTTCATAATTCTGGAATTGTTTAGACACACATGTGTGCTATCTAAGGAAAGGTGTATGATTTTGATAAAGGTTTTATCAAAGAATCTCGTATCAGAAGTCTGAACTTTGGTAAGAAAGTCAATAAAGTATTGATTTCTAGAAGTCCAGCTAATTTTTGAGTACATGTCAAAGCTAGTGGGAGCATAAGTGTTATGCTAATAATCATTATGCAAGTGGGAACATGATAATTATGATAAGTATTTCAAGTTAGCAATGTTAATTATAGAAAAACAAAAAGTTCAATTGGGAAAAGTTGTTTTGCTATAATTAAGGGAGAGGAAATTGTACTTCATTTCAAATCTAAAAGCTTAGATTGAGGTTTTAATCATCTTTGGTCAAGGATATATATATGAATTTCATGTTGGAATGGCTCAACATAAGGAAATTCTATATATGGGTACATTATTTGCGTTCTAAAATTCGATTATGACTACGACATCCCTTTTCATAATCTGAATTATGAGAACTTGGCAAATAGAAATATTATAGCAAAAGGACTGGTCTAGTATCATGTCTTTATGTGAGACATCATGAATCGTGTCCCATATGCTTCGGATATAGGATCGATTCATTTGCTATAATATTCATCCTTTCTAAAATTTTCAAAATGCCTGGGGCATTAAGAAGGGAAAAGTTCTAGAATTGGATATGACTAAAACGATTAAGCAATTGTCGAGGACAATCTAAGGTTTACCAAAGATTGTTTGCTCAGGGACAGTTGGAAGTATAATGTTAAATTTTGGAAGGACCATATTGACATGCTCTGAAAGGAGGCAACTCTTATTCAAAAGTGACAGTCAAAATGGGAATATGGAAATGTTTCATAGTTGGAAGTTATTCGATCTGTGTAAGATTAGAAAAACTTAATGCAAGAAGGATGTTTCCATGGAGTTGATCTCCATTGGAATACTCTGTAATGTCTGTTGACAAGTCTTTGTAACTTTGTACATAGTCATTACAAGAGGGTATGTGCATATAAGTTTTAAATCTAACAGATTTCGATAAATGATAGGAATTTGGAATTCTTACATTTTCGATAAGGATTTGGGAGTGTGAAAAGAGAATCATTGAAATTATTTTCAATCGATCTAGTTCACAAAGTAAGGATCATAGATAAACATAGAGTTCATACTTGGTGTATGGCAAAGATATTGTTTAGAAGAACATAGTGTACATGCTTGGAGCATGGGACAACTAGTGTTTTTAATTCAAGTATAAAGTTGATAAAACCGAAACAATGAATAATGAGTAATCAGTATGGTGATAAATAAAAAAGTGTTCTATTTATATTCATAGGTTTTGATACCATACTAGATTCAATTATTCTCGCGTTTCATTTTGCATGTTTTGACTTCCAGAATAAACTAGGTCATTCTTCCCGAATGACTATGTTATTCAAACCATCCACAGTCGGTCATATATTGGAAGTAGATATGAATCAAGACTGTCATGAGTTGGCTTGTAGATGTCTCAGATGTTGGACATAGCAAAGAGGTGCTACAATACTCATGAGTACTCATAAGTTCTGAGTGTTGGATTCAACCCGCGCTCATTTGAATCACTTCATGGATTTTATCACGAGTGATCATGAGACGATAATATCTTATATTCTTCAAACCTAGAGATATGAGTTGTTACTATGAGTAGTAGAACAAGCCATATGAGTCGAAGTTTATCCATTACTTTTACCTTCGGGATAAAAGCGATATCTATGGGCCCCTCGATGATTTAATGATGACACATGTGAGTGCTTGGCCAAGCCAGGACTGATTTGATTTGTTCAATCAGTTAGTCATCATGAATCGGAAATCGGGAAACAACAAATGGACTGAGAGAATGATTGATAATCCATGTCTCAGTCCATATGATATCTAGAATGGAGGAATATATGATCCCTTATCTAATGGACAAGTCATTGACGAGATCAGAGTTCAGTTACAACGTCAAAGTTCGACAGCGGCTTAAAGAGCTACGATTGCCAGTCGGTTTTGAAGTCATACTCAATAATAGTTTTAGACTTATCCAACTGGGAGACTGTTGGATTAGTGTCTAAGTCCATAACTATATTTGGTATGTACTTGACCCGACTCGGCATGGTCCATTTGGGTTGCATGGCATCATGCATTTGGATAGACTAAAATGAGAGAAATAACACTTAAGGTTTATTAATATATTATAAGTTCTAATATATTAATAAGATTATTTAATTAGTATTGATCAAGAATTAATTTGGAATTAATTAAGTGATCAAAAGAAGACTAATTAAATATATGGGTTGATTGTGCAAATCATCCATACTTGTATAGTGGGCTAATGCTCCATTGATTATCAAGTTGGGCTAAAACCCATAGGATGCTCCATGGATGCTCCATGCTGTTTTTGTACCCATGGATCATGGAAATGAAAGGCCATGACAATTAGGGTTTACATGGTGTAACCCTAATTGTGACACACTATATAAGCATCTTATTCTTGACAAAATCGGTCACTATGTGTGTATGGTGAGGGCTAGCCGATTTCATGAAGTGTATCATTTCTCTCTAAGTTATTCCAAGTGCATTTGATGTTGTGTGAACCATTTGAGGTGTCACACTTGGGGCACTAGGCTCTTAAGCTCCATGGAATCAAGCTACATCAAAAGGTATGTCTTCTAACTTGAATTATTCCATATGAATCAATGTTTTGTATGCTAGTTAGGATAATACCTTGGAATATTCATATTTGCATGTAAAATAGAGAAAACATAGATCCAAGGTATTTAGGGTTGCATGTACACTTAGGAGTGTTAGAATGCTCAAAACCCATCAAATGGACCACCACAAAGATGATAGTCCAAGGAGATAGCAAGATAAAACTCTGTCACTATACAAGCTCCAAGGTGAACATCAAGCTCAAGAGTCTACAGTAATGAAAGACTGCACAAATCTTGGTGGACCACTTGCCCTGGTAGCACACACACTGCAGCTTACCAATAGAACACCTCAATATCCTCATACATGAGAGTCGTCATATCAAGTTCCATATGAAAACACTCCTCAGTCTTATGAAGCTGATACAGAACCAGAGGACAAAGAATAATTTCAAAATACCAATGCTCTTGTAAGTCAACAATTCAACAGACTTCCACTGCCATTTACTCGAAATAACCAACAGTTTACCATACCTCCTTTTAACCGTAACTACAACTCATAGAACAACTTCTCTCAATATTCACATCAAAGATACCCTAGAAATTCATCATACCAACCACATCCTTAGAAAACACCTCTGAGGTTAACCAATCCCACCGAAGCATCACAGACAGACAAATCAACTGACACCGGAAGTAACACCGAAGACAAAAAGGATGGAGTTCTTATCTGTCATAAATGTCACAAAGAGAACCATTTGGCAAGGGATTTTAAAGTCAATTTGGTGAAAGAAAAGGCATTCTATCTTAGAATGGCCCAAGCGATGGACGACAGGGAAAGAGAAGTTGGAAAAGCCTTCATGGCACAAGTGCGAAGAGATCATCAAGTATGGTCTTCGGGAGATGCAGATGATGAACTGGACAACAAAAGAAAAAGAGGAAAGATTTGTTTGGTTGTTCGGAAAGGCGACAACACCGAGGATGGTTCAACTAATCTGAATAAGAACTACTACAACATGGATAGAGAAGGAACCCTCAACATCGTGGAACATGTAAAACTTATGATCCTGTCAAATAATTATAGCATGCATGACAGTGAACCTTACCTAAAAAAACTTACTGAAACGTGTGTTGACGTCCTTACAGATTACAACAAAGCCTTAGATGAGAAAAACATAGTGACCCAAGAGTTGTATCACTTGATAGGAATACTAGAATACAAGAAGCTTAAGGTCAATATGTTAGAAGCAGATTTAAAACTATAAAAGGATGTTAGGTTGCTTAGTGAAACTCAGTTAAACATTGCTTTCAATCAATGTGATTTAGCCCAATCAGAAATTGTACGTCTGAATCTTTTAATTGAAAAACTGTTTAATGAAAGTGAAGCTATCGAAAATATTGTGAACAAGGGCTCCATTGACAACATGTATAACTGGGGATGGTACAATGCTTGTCTCACCAAAGAGAAATCTTCACCGAGATTTGGTGTCGATCATCCATATGTAACACTTGACATCTATTTCCCAGTTAATGACAAGACTTACCCTGAGGACATTCAATGTCACCTCAGAAAATTGCATGATTTAAGCAAAAATTGTCTAATTAAAGAGAACCTCCTTGAGAATTCGGGTATCTCTGAAAGTTGTCACTCAATAAACAAGTTGAATCAAAAGTTTTTTCTTATCATAAATATTTTGAATCATATTATGTTCAATATTTTTGTAAAACTTAATATTTCTTAAAATTAAAAATAAATACTTAATAATTTTATTTTTGAAAAATTCTTTTTACAAAGTCAATAGTATATTTAGTAGAAGTATGACTTAAATTTTTATTATTTTTGTAGATTTTTTTTCTAGGATTTTTATAAAAATAAAATAAAAAAGTATTTTTTTTTTTCAAATTTTTATGATTGTGCTTATTTTGTAGACAATTAAATTTTAAGAACTTTGATCTTTTCAGATTTTTTTTTTCAAAAAAAAAAGTTATGGCCAAAAAACGAAGTGGGAGAGAAAAAACTCAACAAATGATGGTTTGACATGTGGTAGAGAGAGAAGAATGAGGGGAGGGGGGGGGGGGATTTCTTTATTTATTTATTTCATTTAACCTCGAAAAAGTTAACCTTTACTGTAAAATAAATAAAATCAGTTTTTTAAATCATGTGACAAAGATTTGTACTCGCAGTCCTCACTTATTTTTGAATACTCTCTCTCTCTCTCTCTCTCTCTCTATATATATATATATATATATATATATATATATATATATATATATTCGTTTTAGAAAGTGTAAAAGTAAATCAATATGAAGTTTGAGTAAACTATATAAAAACAAATATGAGTTGGGAAATACTATAAAGAAAAAAATGAGAGGCACCAAAAATGAACCATAATTTGAATAACTTGAAATACATATAAACGATTAAATTTTAGAGGTTGTAACATTCTAAAATAACAAAAGTCTAACAAAAACGAAGGACCGGTAATTTGTGAATAAGAGAAGAGTTTAAGGACTTTAGATAGCTTATGAATATTGAACATGATCCAAGGGCCATTTATGTAAATTTGTATCATCAACGCAACATAGCAATACTCCTAGTATATATATATATATATATATATATATATATATATATATATATATATATATATATATATATATATATATATATATATATATAGGTAGAGGTTCATTTGAGACCAAAAGTTTTTTGTGAGACATGGGAACAACATCTTAGCCTTTGATCAAAATTGATCCTATGGCTCATAAAAAACATGATTAAGACTTATTAATGTACCTGATTTGTTAATTAAGGGCAGATTAGTCATTGTTAGGTTAAACAGATCATCAACATACATGTTACAAAAATTAGCTTCATATTCACGTAATCAGGATTTTATCTCCTTCGATCTTCAAGTCTCACACCAGATCATCATTGCTATAGGATAAATATTCATTGATCGATCAATCATCCTTCATATCAAAATCATCATATTCAGGAAATCAAGATCTTCATCGCCTTGAATAGGTATGTATTTCTACCAGATCTACGTGATTTTGAGATTGACATTCATTGATTTATCAATTATCCTCTCCTATCAAAATCTCAGCTATTAAATTCACGATTTTAGTGATTTGCTAGTTCATCTTCTTTATTCTTCATCTGGTGATTGTTTGAGTTGGAGTCGTTCAATTGTAATTGCAAAAATAAGTCAATATTTTCATGATTTTCTTAATCAATTTTGTTCAATCGCAAATTGCAAACCACAGAAGGATAAGTAAGAATCGATTTTATTCAATTCATCATCAAGAATGAACAATTTCTCCATTATAGAACTTCAACAACTCATCATTAGTAGCAATTGATGTACCATCTATTTGAGGACAGAAGAATTGGAGAAGTAATTATTTGATACGCCAACTGTTTGATGAAATGCCTAAGAGAATAATCATAAATTAAGTTCTAATGCATTTAAACTCTAGACATGCTCCTAATTAACTGCTATCTAGTAGCAATTTATGGCGTTGAAGTGTGAACTTTACATATATAGGTTGAAGATAAGCACAATAGAACAAAATCGTTACATCAAGTCAAGTGATCATGCACCTTCACTAACCTTGAAATGGAAATGGATACTTATCAAAAGTTTTTTTTCCTTTGGTTTGTCTCTACATGATTAAATCATATTCTTGTTGATATAAATGTTATTCTTTTTCCATAATATTTATACAAGTACACTAAATGGTGTATATATGAAAGATTGGTGCAATTATTGTAGGGAAATCTCAGACCATGTTGATGCTTGAAGCTTGAAGCTTGAAGCTTGAAACATGTTTCCTCATTGTTTTTATTATTTTGATTATTTGAGTGAAAGGTTTAGATTAGTTACTATCCTCCTTGTCAGTAGTATGTGAAGTAAATGATGAATTTGGACCAGTTTAGCATGAAGCAGAAGTGGTACTTGGTCCCATTTCATCATATTTTTATCACATTACATAGTACATAGTATATTATTCTGATTAGAATAACTGAAAAGCATTACTCATACCTCCTTACATATTCAGAAAATTAAGTTTAGAATACAATTTTGTAAATATTTATACAATAATAAATATTAATGGAATACTTTTTTGTAGGTCAAATTAATGATGGTGCTGAAGAATCACACTCAAGCAATGAATTCGTTTCATCTAATGATTATTTAGTTTGAATTCTGGACATTCTACATGTACAGATATATAATGTTATAGTCTACTTTGATTTTTGTTTGTTGAACTACTCAATTAGTTCCATATTTCGTTTAGAATATGATACATGATATAGTGCATACATTTAATGATATAGTCTATTATTATATGTTCTATATTGATGATACTGATATCTTATTGAAGTGTATAATTCTAATTTTAATAATTTATAAGTGTAATATTCTAATATACATTTATAAATGATGATGTAATTGAATTTGTTTTCTTACTATGACTAATATTCTAGATTTGATTATTGTTATGTGTTACATTCTACATTGATATTTGTTGTTGATATAATCAAGTAGTGTTATATTTTAAAAAGCTCATTACGTATAAACTTCTGAAAACTAACAACATATAACATTATTCTAATAGAATGTTCTACATATACTACACATTATTTTCATGTAATAAATTAACTTATTTATTTAAAAACCTATAACATAATTCTATTAGAATACAGATAACATATAACATTATTCTATTTGAATATTCTACATATACATACTATTTTTATTTAATAAATGAAATTATTTAACAAGAAACCTATAAAATTATTCAATTAGATTATCAACATGATACATCATGCGTTAGATTCAAATGAGATGACCCTAATATTCTACGTATAACTTAAAATATCCGAGAACATTATTCTATCGTAATATTCTATATATAACTTTTGAAAAGATGTCATATATAATATTATTATATTAGAATATTTTATATAAACACATTATTTACATGTAGTAAATCAACTTATTCAATTGAAAACTTAGAATATTATTCTATTAGAATATTCTACATATAACTTCGAATATCCTAGGACATTATTCTATAAGAGTATAAAAACAGCCAATTATTAATTAAGAAATATTTTATTAGAATATTTTACATATAACTTAAAATATCCGATAACCTTATTCTATTATAATATTCTACATATAACTTTTGAAAAGATGTCATATACAATATTATTATATTAGAATATTATATATATACACATTATTTACATGTTGTAAATCAACTTATTTAATTGAAATCTTAGAAGATTATTCTATTAGAATATTCTACATATAATTTAGAATATCATAGAACATTATTTATAAGAGTATAAAAAAGTCTAATTTAATTAAGAAATATTTTATTAGAATATTCTACATATAACTTAAAATATCTAAGAACATTATTCTATCATAATATTCTACATAAAACTTTTGAAAAGATGTCATTTACAGTATTATTATATTAGAATATTCTATATATACACATTATTTGCATGTAGTAAATCAACTTATTCAATTGAAAACGTAGAACATTATTCTATTATAATATTCTACATATAACTTAGAATATCCTAGAACATTATTCTATAAGGGTATAAAAAGCCTACTTTCAATAGAATGTTATACATATAAACTTTAAATATAAACTCATGTAATATGAGAAAGATGTTACTGACATTACATGACACAAAACTAAAACATTACAAGTACTATTCTTGTAAATACATAACTGAATATCGACATTATACATCATATATTCTAAAATTACAACTATAATGTCATTTGTACTTGTTCATATTCTGTTGACGCGTCTTGATCATATGACGAGCTATAAGACGAGATATCATGAAGTATGACTTTTTTTTGCCTTTATCTATTTCTGATGATAGAAATTGTTCAACATTCTTTCTTTTAGGATCAAAAACTCCTTTTTCCCTTGATTTAGTAGTTTTTTCATTTCAACTGTATCAAAACATAAGCCATACTTTTATTAAAACAATAAAACTAAGATATAAACAAACAATTTATTATACCAGAATATTCTAACATTCTGACAATAATTAACAATATGAAAATTGTTTAATAAATAATTTACAATTACAGGATTTTATTTTATTTTCACATTTAATTTTACACAAATCTAATATGATCCAGACATTATTAACAATACATAAAGTAGAATATATGAGATAAAATAACAAAAAAACATAACTGTCCAAATGGGGTACTGACTCCAAATAAAGTTTATATTCCTTTAATTTTGATTGTAATATCTAGTATAATTCAAACAGGAGATTTAATATTATATAAAATACAAAAGATCAGATAACCTAATCACCTAATCAGACCTTTATGTTAATAGACACCACTAACCTAAACCAACAATTTCATTAGCTTTCGATGTGTATCAAACACTAATCCTAGCTACAGTAAACAATTTCAAAAATATTTAACCAAAACTACAATAAAGAAATTCATTTCTAGCCCCAACTATAGTGAATTTGAATCAAACTCTAACCATAACTACAATATAAATTTCAGAAAAATAATTCATAAATTTGAATAAATAGAATAATAACTTCCTGAAGCCTATTACAACAGATGATTTAAAATCTACATTATCTAGAATCCAAATCTGAGTCAGATATTACTGAACTAAAACATAAAGAGATGAATTCGATTATATCAAGATAGAATAACAAATTCTCACAAAATATTACAGTTTTGACTTATCAAAGTAAGCAGTAACAACTGGTTAATCAATAAAATAACATCTGAAATCAAATTTATAAAGTAACACCTAACTTAACAAATCAGAATACCTAGAATATTAAGTTATCAAATGTTATTTTACTAATATTTTTACTGGAATCTAACTAATCAAACGAAGTAACATCTTAATCAAATTAAGAAGTATCATATGACTTATCAAACCAGAATACTCAGAATATTAAGTTATCAAACAATATTTCACTAAATTTTTAATAGATAATCCAATTACTCAAACAAAATAAAATCTAAAATCAATTTAGGAAGTAAGTTATGACTTATCAAATTAGAATAAGTAGAATATAGTTGCATCATTTTATAAATTCAATCAACAATCCTCATTCCATTGCATCTCATTTTATAAATTCAATCAACAGTCCTCATTCCATATCATAAAGTAATACTAGTATATGAATTAGCTTTGACTTATCAAATTAGGGAGTAAAATTATGATTAATTAATAAAATAACATCTTAAATCAAATTAGGAAGTAACATCTGATTTATCAAATTAGAATACCTAGAATATCAAGACATTAACCACTATTTTACTAAATACTTTTTTAGAAGTTCATATATTTATTCCAACAAAGTAACATCTAAAACTAAATTAGAAATTAACATGTGACTTATAAAATCAGAATACCTAGACTATAAAGTTATCAAAAACTATTTTACTAAATGTTTTTCCAAATCATCTAATTAGTCAAAGAAAATAACAGATTGAATCAAATTAGGAAGTAACATGTGACTTATAAATCAGAATATCTAGAATATCAAGTTATCAAACATTATTTTACTATTTTTTAATAGATGATCTAATTAATCAAATAAAACATCTAAAAGCAACATCTGACTTATCAAATTAGAATATGTAGAATATCAAGTTATCTAACAGAAATGTCCTTAGTGTTTACTACATCATGTAATTACCCAAACAAAATAATATATAGAAATAAAATTATACTGATTAGAATACTTAGAATACACATATATGATAACCTATTTCACATCATTTGTAATAGTAGATAATTAATCGATTTTGGGGAACTGGGGTTTACGTGATTGTTATTGCTCATGTGTTGTGTTCTTACCGATATAAATATCAACTCTATATTTATTTATGACATATGAAACTTTGACAATGACTAAACACGACAGTTAAATAACAATCACACTGTTAGCACATGCGTTAGATCTTATATATTCTATCGTTCAAGAAATATAAGCTCAAGCCTACACTTCAAAATTGTTATGAATAAAAATTTATATGTAATATTTTTAAAGATTTACAGCATTCACACAAAATCAAAATCTAGAATACTATTAGATTTCGAAAATTGGCATATTCCACTATTATATTATAACAACTGTGGATTTAATTCAAACATAAAAGATTGAATTTTGAAAATCAAAATGGGTTGTAACTTACTGTCGAGTCTTGGCACACGATCATAATCAGAATCCTCTAAAATTTAGAAAAGCAAGAAAGTTCAAGTCCCCAAAACACAAGAAAATTTGGTTTTAACAAAAAAATAAAATTGATATGAAGTTATAGCTGAAATACCTGTAATATCTTGACAATTTTTGGTAATAATGTCCTCAAGATCATCTTATGGTGTAGATTTTGAATCACGTTGTGTTGATGTAGCCATTTTCGATGATAGAAGCCTATGTATTCTATTTTAACATGAAATAATTAAACGAATGATAGATTCCCACATAAAAAACATAATTCATTTGATCGGTGAATAAAAACCAACATAAATATATATATATATATATATATATATATATATATATATATATATATGATTTAATCCTCAAAATAGATTAAAACAGTGAAGGAGAAGACATAAACTTAGCGAAATTAACTCTTTTTGAGAAACATTGGGTTAATTGGGAGAATGGCTAAAAATGTGGATACGATCTAGGGTTTGATTTGACCAACTAGGGTTTTCTGAATTAGAATATGTAGAACAAGAATTATTCAGCAGGTTAATTACACAATCTGAAATCTAAAGGTTTGAATTAATACCTGTTTTGCGAAGTGAAGTAGTGTATAATCATAGTATGCTTCTGTAGAATGAGGCATCTCCCTGATTGTTTCAATGTGTCTATCATGGTGAAGTGTAAAACAGATTAAAACCAAAAACAAATTGTTGAATTTAGAAAGAGATGAAAGATTTATGAATCAGTTTCTAGGGTTTTGAATGCACAAATCTGAATCGATATTAAATTTGAGATCATCTGTAAATAAGGTTTTTTTTGGAGGAAGCAAGATGCAACATGAAGAGATGTTGAATGACAGTGGATTATGTTGACGGATAGAAGATATATTGTCAAAACTACCCCTCTGTGTCCTTCCTCTAATCCTAAAGTTTGATCAATTTGCAAAATTGCCACCGCCCTTATTTTTCAATTTGAGTTAATTATACACATAGATTATTATAGATTAGTGGTTCAGATTTTGTCCACACGTCTCACAAAATATCATTGTCTCATATGAACTCAACCCTATATATATATATATATATATATATATATATATATATATAAAGAGAGAGAGAGAGAGAGAGAGAAAAGAGAGAGAGAGAGAGAGAGAGTGAGAGAGAGAGAGATAAAAAAAAGTTTTATTGAGATCATTATCTATTAGGCTATGGGGAGTGGCTGCGATACAACTGCACATCTGCCACGCTAGAGTTGAGGAACACCGCCCCCATTATGCGCTTTGGGACACGGTTTGGCCGCATGCGGCTAACTTTGGCCGCACTCCTTTTCTTTTTCTCCTCTTGTGTTGTATCTTGTTAGTCCACTACGCCCACCCCACAGTTTTCTTTCTATGTGGAGGTCTTTTTCATGGTAAAATCATGACAGCAGTCATCGTATGATCAAATTTTCAACCGATAGATTAAAAAGGCACACCATTAAAATTATAAATGCATAAAACTGAGTTAAATACCCCTAAGCCCCATCTCGTGTATATCATTATTAAAGTATCGCTTCATGCTTCCTTCGTGTATATCCGACACTTCATCACCTGGCATAATTGATCGGAGGTTACGCTACGATCCAACGACTGAGTTTTGTTTTCTGTTCTTTATAAAATATTAAGCTTCTTTTTATGGTTATCCGATTTTGCATCTGATGATACACGATATGAACAAGAAATCATTCATTTTTTGTGTTGAATTCTCCTTTACTATTTTGTTACATGTTACGTTCGTTGATTTTTTAACTTCATAACATGTCGTATTTCCTTCCAACATATGCATAAGAACTATCTTCTGTCTAAAATCAAAATCATACGTTTTTATCTATATCTTTGCAATGATTTTCATCTTCATATCTTAATTTGATACTAATTTCTGCAAGATTCATTCTAAATTCATATCATTTTTGTATATCGTAAAAATATTCAAAACATAATAGACTCTGATAACATGTCCAATAAGTTCCTTTTTCTCCTCATTCACTTTGTTGCCTTCTACCAGATCAAGAAATAAATGATTTTCAGAAGTTAAATGAAAAAGATTAGAGATTTGAGAATTACATACAAAGTGTTTGTGAAAATGTCACAAAGAGATTTATTGTAGGTAAATTCATGTTGGAACATTTTGCTTGGTTTGATTGTGCCAGAGACCAATTTAAGGGCCGATGTAATCACAAATTTAGCTAGGTTTGTGAATTTAAGGTAGATTTGGTTTCTTTTTGCGCTTTAAGAATAATAAAACTTGAGAGATTATAGAATGTAAATTGTTGAAAAAAATTCAAAAAAATGTTTTTTTTCTAGTGAGGTGTATATATGCACATTTTACGTGGACAAACACAAATGTGCATGCACACATCACCACTATAGACATATAAAAACCATAAACATACATATATGCATATTTTAAATATAAATAATGTATATAAGTCTAATGAGTTAAGGTGCAACCATTTAATTTTAGTGGTTGATATTTGATCCTAATGGTACATGTGTATAAAATGCATATGTGTACACATGTACTGCGCATATATATATATATATATATATATATATATATATATATATATATATATATATGTATGATATATATATATATATGTATGTATGTGTATGTATGTATATTTATGCATATATATAAATGTATATATGTATATGTGCATATATGAATATATGTACGTCTACACTTCCATATATATATATATATATATATATATATATATATATATATATATATATATATATATATATATGTGTGTGTGTGTGTGCGCGTGCGTGCGTGCATAAGCACGTATTTTTTCAATGTTTTTAATATGTATTTTAATCATTTTATGAATGTTCTTGTAGATTTAGAAGCATTTGTGGAGGAAACCCAAGAATTGAAAGCGATAAATTGAATAAAATATGGTAGTCAAAGATTGAACAAATGTAGATACTTTGAATTGTTCTTGTATTTTTTTTGTTATAGTTGGCGGAGATAATATGAAATATGAATATTATACATGTTTTTTTATTAATTTATTTGAATATGTACACATACGAATTATTGGATGTTTATATAGACACATTTTACGTGTACAAACATAAATGTACATATTTACACATCACCAATATAGATGTGTAAGTCCCAAATTTGCTTGATGTATCAATCAGATCCAATTGATGGTGCGGAATCTCAATCAATTGGATGATGCAAGATCTAATGAAGAAGAAGGAGAAGAAGAATAAGATGAATCTTGAATTATTTGATGATTAGAATGAAGTTCCTTACAAGATTCACACACACACTCTTCTTCTCTCTACTTTCTCTCTCTATCACACATTGAATTACACACACTTAAGCTCCTCTCTCTTTTGGCTGTGTACACTCCTCGCCCTTACAACTATATATATTAACCGCAAATGGGTTCACGACCGTGAACATGTTCACGGCCGCGAAACACCTTACAACCGTGAACACCCAAACTTTTAACCCAAACAGCCGTAAACACCAGACCGTTTACGGTCCTAGACTGAAAAATACAATTGCCTGGAAACCGTGAACACCCAAACTTTTAACCCAAACAGCCGTAAACACCAGGTCGTTTACGGTCCTAGACTGAAAAATACAATTGCCTAGAAAAGTAAAGTATAAACAATATGTTTGACCCAACAATATGTTTAAAAAAACATTGAATATATATATATATATATATATATATATATATATATATATATATATATATATATATATATATATATATATATATATATATATATATATATATATATAGATGTCTACTTATAGTGGCTAAAAAAATTATGAATTATGGTACATTTTTTTTTTTGCAAAAAACTAAGTTCTAAAAGTTCGAAAAACGAAAAAAAAAAAAACAAATAAACCGTGTTTTGTTGTGATCCGGTATACGTACAGTTTACTATGGTACAATCTTTTAGATTAATGGTTGAAACGTTGATCCTAATGATCTCAAAAAAATTAATAATCTTAAAGGATCACATATAATCTTAAAGGAATATATATATATATATATATATATATATATATATATATAGAGAGAGAGAGAGAGAGAGAGAGAGAGAGAGAGAGAGAGAGAGAGAGAGAGAGAGAGAGAGAGAGAGAGAGAGAGAGAGAGAGAGAGGTTCATATGTGGATACATAATTATTGTTTGGATGTAGGGATTGTTGTGCAACACTCAATTTCAAAAACTTGAATAAGGGTAAAATTGTAATCCTAATTATTAATTAATCTTGATAATTAAATAATTAAATCATTGATCCCTTTAATTTAGGCAAATGAATTTAATTATTTAAAACCCTACCACAAAGACGTCGACCTCGACTTACCTTCTTCATCCTCCCTCTCTACCGTCGGCCACTTCTATCGCCTTCACACCACCGTAATTCTCCGATTCATATCTCCTATTTCTTTAATATTCTTAACTGTCTTTACCAAAATCCAAAAGCAATCCTCAATCCATGATGTTCAGAAGCGTCTATTGGTTTTCAAAAAAAC
The DNA here is from genome assembly GCF_052849685.1 of Lactuca virosa. Taxonomy (NCBI): domain Eukaryota; kingdom Viridiplantae; phylum Streptophyta; class Magnoliopsida; order Asterales; family Asteraceae; genus Lactuca; species Lactuca virosa. The sequence goes on from NC_136428.1 coordinate 385,204,952, forward strand.
AAGATTATTCACCTTTTTTAACGTTTGCATCGGTAATGTTTTTATTAGATTTTTAAGCGAGTTTCATAATGAGATTCTAATTTAATCTTTGTAAAATTATTTTAATTATGCCATCCTTCTTGGACGTAGTTACGACATACGAGGAACGCCATTTTATTTGACTCTCAATAAAAGAGGTTTATCATATGTTCATTTAACTTTATACAATTATTTTAATTTAATCATAGTCCTCATACTCCTTTTAGTTCATTTAATCCTTTTGTTTTTTACATTTTGGTTCCAGCCTATTTTTACTTCTTTAGTGTTATGGATTCTATGACACATTTTGATTACATGAAACAAAATTGTATGTATATTTAAGCATTTATTTCTTAAAATTCATGAATTTGTGTTTGTTTTGTTAAATATCTGTTTCATAAAACTTGAATATGAATGGAAGGTTTACGAGATGAAAGATCAACCGTGTCGTAAATAAAGAAGCAAGAACAAAGATCGATCGTGTCGTCAATAAAGAAGCAAAAGCAAAGTGTAACATCGCATCCTTTCGTCACAACATTCTTTTAAGAATAAGAATGTTCTCCGTTCTTAAAGAATATCGACAATTTCTTAAATAATGGTGTTTTATTCTTAAAGAATGACCCATTCTAGCAAAATATCTCACTCATTCATTTGTTTATTTTTTCATTGTTAAAGAATGTAGTTGGTTTGAATTCTAAAACAAATATATCAGTTTTTTTTTTCATTTTGACTATATGATTCTTTTGAGAATGTAAGTATGAGCACGTCATTTAAGTCTTATTATTTTAAGAATTTATTATATTTCCTTTAATTTTTTTTAAAACTAATATAAAGAAAGAAGTCATGTTATTAAAGAACGAGTCGTATTCTTTAAGAATCAATTTCTTTCAAAATATTTACTGATTATTAAAACATATAATATATTAGATTACATCCACGTATTCTTAAAGAATAATATGCATAATTAATAGTACTTATGAAATAATAATTATAGGAAAAAAATTTAAACAAATTGAAATACTAAAATCCATAAAATTTTTTAAAAAGTAACAATATATGGAGGTATGCAAGAATTTTGGGATGAGGTAATCGGTTACAAAAATATACAACGTTTCCTATTTTGATAGCAATGCTAATGTACAAAAATCCCCGTTTTCATTTAATGAAAAGCTATTAATTTATTTGTTTAATTTAATTATATGGGATAATTAATTTCTTAATTTAATAAAAATGATTGGACCACAATGATCCCTACATCCACAAAATTTTTTTTTTTTTTTTTTTTTTTTTTTTTTTTTTTTTTTTTTTTTTTTTTTTTTTTAGAGAACCTGCAAATCTAATCTACTCCTAAGCTAACAATACCTATTCCACCTAAGTCCACGACGAGACTTGAACCCTCGACCTCAAAGAGGAAGGACATCACCTGATACCGCTGGGCTACAATAGTTATCATCCACATTATAACCTAACTCTCTCTCTCTCTCTCTCTCTCTATATATATATATATATATATATATATATATATATATATATATATATATATATATGTGTGTGTGTGTGTGTGTGTGTGTGTGTTCAGTAGATAATCAACTGCAAAGGAAAGGGTTGTAGACTTTACAATTGACGCACATACATCAGATTATAACAAAAGTCACTTCCTTTTTTTAATTTAATTTTAGGCTATTTTTTATGAAAATAAAAGCCGAATATACCGTTGTTCATGATTTTTCGTTCTTTTTCAACAGAGATGCATGTTGATATATAATATGACTTTTTTTTCAAAAAAACTCCACTTCATTTATTTTGTTTTTTTTAAGTTAAGGTCTATTTTTTATGGAAAAAAATTCATAAATATATCAAAATTCATATTTTTATGGTACTCTTTATCATAGATTCATATTGATGTTAAAAAAAACAAAATTTCAGTTCGGATTCACATTGTGAATTTGCTTAGATTCGCATTGTGAACATGCTCAAATTCGCAGTGTGAACCTGCTCAGATTCACAGTGTGAATAATAAATAGTAAGTTAGATTCACAATCTGAATTCTGAAAACTAAATTATATACAGTTCAGATACATAATGTGAATAAATCTATTTGTTGATTTTATAAAACTAAATTACGAGTAATCAAAACGTTAAAAAATTATAAAACTACACTGAAATATATTTCAATTCATATGTAAATTTAACTTAATTTGTTAATGATCAAAAGAGTTGAAATAGTATGTCAGATTTACATTGTGAATGTTCAAATTAAAATATTTACAGTTCAGATTCACAGTGTGAATCTAAACTGATCGAGTTTTTTAATCAATGTTGATGTTTATTAATAGAGGAAAAAAATTGAGATTTTTGGTATAATTAGTTTTTTTTTATAAAAATATAGTTATTGAAAAAAAACAACAACAAAACGAAAGGGGTTTCCTTCGGAAAAAAAATTTGTGTTTTATATCAACATGGTTCTCTATGAAAAGATGACGAAAAATCGTGAACAACGTGTTAAAACCGTTGGCGTGCACGATTTAAACAAATAAAAATGCTCTATTGCACTAACAGGTAGTACACGTAAGCAGGGTCGGATCCTCAGGGACACGTCCTAAAGTTTACACCTCTTTGCGTAAGGCGTGAACTAATTCTTGATGAGTGCAATAAACATAAAAGGGGGGGGGGGAGTATTTCTGAAAATTTAGACTAATAAAAATAAAAAATGATAAAAGATTAACTGAATTTAAAGTGATGAAAATTCAAGTAAGAGAGAGCAATTTCAGTTTCGCGGTGACTCCCCTGATCATGTAATTAACCTTCAACACAATGTTTGACTGTGCACTTGTTCAAACTGGTATTGAAGTTCATTAACAAGCTCTAATGACCTATATTACAAAAATTATTTAATCAAAATAAGTTCTTTAAATTAAACCTAACTTTTTACCCAATTAACCAAACAAGCTCTTTATTAACAAATAAAAGTTGCATTAAACACAGTGTAATTTCCCAGTAAAGTCCAATACCTCTCATAAGCTCGAAGCGTAAAAACTTGTTTGATCAATCCATATTATAGTTAACCCTAAACGCAAAATTAATCTAATATATGTCACTTTTTACCAACTAATCTAGACAATTACTGATCTAAACAATTAGATGACTAGAATGATTCACAAACAATTTAAGTGGGCAACAGAAATTGAAATCAAAATCAAACACTGAATTAAACACAAAATTGATCAAACTAAGCAGTAATCACAGTTAAACATAGTGCCTAATGATTAATCATACGACAAGGTTATGTCTTGCGAAACTAAAATCTGAGTTTTTAGCTTGACATGGCTAAAAACGGATTACAAACAGTAGAAAATAGAGTCTAAACGACAAATCATACTAAACAATGAAAAGAAATTGAATCGTCTCCTTTATATATGCGTTCTTCACTTGAAACCCTCTGAAAATCGCCTTAGAATCGCCAATTAGGGTTACTGGATAAGTGTGGGGCTCTATTTATACGTCCAGAATCAAAAACTCCGTTCATGCGATCACATAGAGACAACCTGCGATCGCATGTATCATCAAAAACGCGTCACAGGTCTTTTAAATGAAGTACGATACCATTTCGAGACATTTTGACCAACCTGCGATCGCATATACAGAACCTGCGATGGCATGTATCTCTTTTTTTCAGCCTGATGAATTTTTGGCACGAAAAATCCACGAAGCGAAGCTGCGAGCCAACCTGTGATCGCAAAGGGTATACCTGCGATCGCATAGGGACAACATGCGATCGCATGTTGTCATTTTCGCGTCTTTTGATCGTCGTTCCTCCTTCGAAGCAGTTCTTGATCATTCCTCGGCATCCTTCTCTAGTCTAGGCTCTAGTTAAGCTCCAAAGCATCCACTAACGCATCCCGAACTCGCGTAATCCTCCATGTGCTCCAAATTGCCCTGAAAAATTATAACAAAAGTGAGCAGTACGGGAGTTAGTTAGCATTTTATGACAAAATACCGAGGAAATCGTGCTAAAAGATGCATATAAAAGGCATCTAACTAATCTCCCCAAGTTTAGACCTTACTTGTCCTCGAGTAAGGAAAGGATAAACGTGGTAATCAGGATGGAGGGCAAGAGTAGTAAAGGAATAAACAAGACACACTAACAACCTAAGGAAAAACCTAACTACAAGAAGGATAGGAAAAGAACAGAACAAGAAATAAAATGTGGATGCCAAAAATAAAGAAAATGAATAATGAACGAAAATAATATGAAAAAGAGAAACAAACAACTAAAATTAAACATGCTTCTTTTTTTTATATTTTTTATACAATCAGACTTTACATCGAAATAGGGCTCCAATCACTAACACCAAAGCAACCATCCTGCTACCTTCCATGTATCACAGACTCCCAAAGTGAGGAAGACCACAAAACGGTGTAACCCAATAATCAAACTCTAGTTTTATTTAAACTTTATACCTTAATTAGCTTTATGAGCAAAAATAACATAGTCTGGATCTCATGTCCTTAAGACTAGATGGTCAAGAATCGGAATCGACGCATCCTTAAGAACCCGCATGACCAAATCAGCTTTCGCCGAAGCAGCAAGGACCAACCCCCGTAGGAGCCCGAGCTCTATGCTTTCACTTTTTCGAGAGCCACACGTATCATATCACACAGATATTTGTTCGCCAGATGTAACTTTGAAACGGCTTCTAACTTGATTGAACTTTGATTTGTACTTCGTTTTGAGCTTGAATTCTTCAATCTCTCTCTTTTTTTTTGGAATTTCTTGAAATTTCTTCACTTGAGTACTTGAAATTCATTGATTTGGGCACTAGATATAACGTTGTACCTTTTCTTGTTTCTTGACTGTGTGGTTCTGATACTTAAGCTTTCTGTTACTGCAAGGGTAACGCGTGTCAACAAATAGGGCCATGTTCTGTGGGTTCAGAGTTGCCGATAAAGATTCTTTTTAAACATTCAGAAGCAAATCATCCTAAAGTTGTTATTACCGCCCACTAAACATTTCAGTACGCCATTTTTTTATTATCTAAGGTTGGGGTCTCGAATCACGGTGTCTTGGGTCCCCAAGTTATGACATCTGATTCTACACTTCCAATAACAATCAGGTCGCTTCGGATTTTTTCATTTTTAATTCTCAATATCCCACTTCATGGAGCTATCATATGTAAAAAATATCATCATCTCATATATATTTTTAAAATATTTTTTTAATTTTTTTTTGAAATCATGCAAATGTGAAATGCAGCAAAATGGAAATATATTTTTTTAGAAAAAACTAGGAAGAAAATAAAATAAAAATTAAGGACATAAATGAAAATTCTTTTTGGATTTTTTTTAAACTTTTTGTTTTTAATTTTAGAAAAAAAAGACAAATTAAAACTTTTTACAAAAGGATAGCTAATCACCTCCCCAAGCTTAAAATTAAGCATTGTCCTCAATGCTTAGGGATGAGTGGAAGACGACTACTCTGGCGAGGATGGAAAGCGACGGAAGAACTCGTCGCAGAAATCAGTAAAGTCCTCGCGATAACCTAAGACCTCGTCACGATACCCGGAAACCTGAGTGCTATAAAGCTGATAATTGAGGCAGAGACCGGTCATAGTCTGCTGAAGAGCAGCAATATCCTGACGGAGGTCAAGATAGTGCTGGTAAGTGAAGGGAGAGTTGGGGTCAGGGTGAGATGGCTGGGTGGGCGAGGGGTGATCCTGAAATTTAGTCTGCATTGGATGAGGCTGGCTATAGGAGATCGGTGGGGGGTCTATGTAATCTGGGTGCATAGTGGACGAAGATGGTCGATTAGAATGTGGACACGGGGCCTGCAGTGACCTACGTGGGCGAAGAGGTGGTGGAAGGTTCGATGGAAGAACCCACACAGTCTCGCTAATGGGGTCAACGAGGGCGATTACATCAAGAGTAGTGACCTTGAAGTAAGTGGATCGGCCAAGCATCCAAACATACCCACCCGGGGCGGAACGTAACATGTGCATTGCCCGAAGCTTCTGCAGGGTCAAACAGAAGGATTCAGTCGTAAAGAAGGTGTACTCTGGGGGACTCAACTCTACGAGGGTGCGACAATGACGGTGATCAGACCACCACAACGAATGACACCGTCGATGCGAAGGTTCGAAACTCTGTGGAATCTTTTGATGATCAAATCACCAAAATGAGGGCGGTACGATCCGGTGATCATGCACCACAAGATAAAAAGCTCGGCTTTGCCGGCATTGGTAGTCTCAATCTGTGCGTAAAGAATATTGCAAATAATTTTCAAAGCGATTTTTAGGACTGGGTGGACAATGCTGGTCTGAACGGATTGGGACGAGTCATAATGATCCAATCCTGTAATGGAGTGCCAAAAATCGCGCACGTCGAAAGCAGGGGCAGGCTAAGATAAGTTGGTGGCGGGGGTATGGGAAAAGGTGCACAACTCGTCAATATAGATAGAGTGAGGGGTGCTAAAAATGCGAAAAGCAAAGTTTCCCTCCTGGTTGACCTCACTCAGTGTAGCTAGGAACTCTCGGGTCAATAAATGACAAGTACCAAAATCTGCACCTAAAAGACGCTCCCAATTAATGTTGGCGAAGAGTGCACGAACACCATCATAAATATGGAGTTCCCGCATTAATGTGCGGCTGGGGGCAAGAGCTGTGGCAAAATTTCTCGTTCCTGAAGCCGCTGAAAACAGTCTAAGGTAGCCTGGGAGCCTAAATCTAAGGTCACATTGTCCACTTAGACGGTGTACGATGGGTCCGGGATGTCAACATTTCGGAGTGAACGGGAAGGGATAGGAGGCATTTTCAAGTCAAGACTGGGACAGATTTGGCACAATTTCTAGATAATCAATTATCAAGCAAAAAAAAATTATAACTACTCCCAAAGTGGATACGCAAGCCCGCACAAATATATGACAAAAAAAAAGAGTTCGGTTTCAGAACGAATATACCTGACTGCGCCCTGAGCAGCAGTATATTTTTCACGTCTGAAAAAGTTTTGATTTTTGAAATTCCGTCTGGATGAACCTCTTCTGAATTGCGTCCCGAGCAAATGTTTCAACTTTTCGGGGCCTGCGGAGTGCTAACGGAGCGTAGATCTAAAAAAGAAACTCACAAAAATTCAAATTTCAAAATGAAGAAAAATAGATTTTTAGAGAATTTTCAACCGTTAAAACATGATTTCGTTACCGTAGAGATGTTGTAGAAGTAAAACAGAAGAGATTGATACCTTGTTTGCTTGATTTGGTTGAAAAATGAGTGGTTTGAGTGATTTTTGGTGACAGAACTTGGAAATAAATGGAATCCAGAGAGAATTTTGTAGTTGTGGTGGTTACAAATGAGGCATGCGACCCGTATATATAGGAAAAAGTAAACCTGCGACCGCATGTACTGGGCCTGCGATCGCAGGTTTTTTAAAAACTATACCGTTCGTTGATTTTTCGATGCAGGTAACGTCTAGATGTGCAAATTTGATACATGCGATCACATGTATATAACCTGCGATCGCAGGTTTTATGAAAAATACTGGATTCGATTATTAAAGGTTCAAGGGTATGGAAGGGTGCTAAAAACTGATCCATGCGATCGCATGTATAGAACTTGCGACGTAGGTTGTAAAACAATTACCTTATTTCGTTCTCTTAAGGGTCGAGGGTATAACTGTGATAAAAACTTGATACATGCGATCGCATAGGATAAACCTGCGATCACATGGACCCTTTCTTTGTCAAAAAATCGTTCCAAAAATCTTCGACTACGTTCTGCGACCCAAAAAGCATGCCATGCGATCGCATGGACTGGGCTTGCGACCGCATGTACCACCAAAACTGAATTTTTCAACATTTTTCAAATTCTATCCGTTCCTTTTTTATTAAAAACACGATTCAGTTAAAAAGAGACGACCTAAGTAACTAAAAACACACCAAAAATGAAAATAAGTTGGAAAAACGAAAACCAAAACAAATGCCAGGGTTGCCTCCCGGTAAGCTGCCCGTTTTTACTGTCGTTGGCTCGACATTGTTACTTGGTTTCCTCAATTGCGGTAAGTCGGGGCCTCGACGACCTCCACTTCTTCATTTGTAACTTGAATCCCTTCGTAAAATGGTTTGAGACGATGACCATTTACCTTAAAAATCTTTCCTGTTTGTTCACTCTTAATTTCTATGGCACCATGATCAAACACGTTAGTAACAACAAAAGGTCCCACCCAATGAGACCTCAATTTACCGGAAATAAGTTTGAAATGAGAATGATATAAGAGTCCCTTTTGACCGGTAGTAAATACCTTTCTTGAGATCATCTTGTCGTGAAAAGCTTTTGTCTTCTCCTTATAAATTGCTTCGTTCTCGTAAGCATCGTTCCAAATTTCTTCTAACTCTTGGATATCCAATCTTCTTTTCTTACCCGCTTCATCCATGCTCATATTCAACTTTTTGACAGCATAATATGCTCGATGATCCAATTCAACCGGTAATCGACACGGTTTGCCAAAAACAATTCGATATGGTGACATACCGATAGAAGTTTTGTATGTTGTCTGGTGAGCCCATAACGCATCATCCAATCGAATAATCCAATCTTTCTTGACCGGATTGATGGTTTTCTCTATAATGCCCTTAATCTGTCTGTTTGAAGCTTCATCTTGCCCGTTGGTTTGTGGGTGTTATGTTGTGGAGACCCGATGTGTGACATCATATTTCATGAGGACTGCTTCGAGGGTGCGGTTGCAGAAATGTGTACCCTGATCACTAATGATGGCTTTTGGTGTCCCAAACATAGAAAATATATTTGTCTTGACAAAATCAACTACAACCTTGGCATCGTCTATTAGTGTAGCTTTTGCCTCGATCCATTTGGACACGTAATCAACATCAAGTAAGATGTACACAAACTCGAAAGATAGCGGAAACGGACCCATGAAATCTATACCCCAAACATCAAAGATTTCACACACTAAGATTGGAGTAGGTGGCATCTGATTACAAGATGTCAAAGACCCAGTCATTTTGCACCTTTCACATGTTTTGCAAAACAGAAAAAGTCACGAAAAATATGAGGCCAATAAAGACCGATGTCCAAGACCTTGTGTGCAGTACGTTGTGGACCATAATGCCCTCCACAAGCTTCTGAATGGCAGAAATTCAGAATTGACTTGACTTCATTTTGAGGCACACATCTTCTAATCACCTGATCAGCACAGTGCTTCCATAGATACGACTCGTCCCAAATGTATCTTTTTGCCTCCTTCTTTATTTTATCTTTCTGGGCCCAGGTAAGATGTGAAGGTAGTTCTCTGGAGACCAAGTAGTTTACTATATCAGCAAACCAAGGAGGGTTCTGAATAGCGAATAGATTTTCGTCAGGAAACGTTTCGCGAATCGGTGTCGGGTCTTCAGGTGGAGTGAGCCGGCTCAAATGATCAGCTACCAAGTTTTCTCTCCCGCTTTTATCCTTGATCTCTATATCAAATTCCTGTAGCAGCAAAATCCATCTGATCAACCTTGGCTTTGAGTCTTTTTTAGCAAGAAGGTACCAAATAGTTGCGTGATCAGAAAAGATTTTAACTTTCGTGCACAACATATATTGTCTGAATTTTTCCAATGCAAACACAATTGACATCAACTCTTTTTCTGTGGTGGAGTAATTTTCTTGGGCGTTGTCCAAAGTTTTTGATGCGTAGTATATAACGTGGGGATCCCGGTCTTTTCTTTGTCCTAAAACAACTGCAACAGCAGTGTTATTGGTGTCACACATTATCTCGAATGGTAGACTCCAATCTGGGGGCTGAATAATGGGGGCAGAAGTAAGAAGATTTTTCAGCACATCAAAAGCCTTCTTGTAGTCTTCATTGAAGTCAAACTCAACATCTTTTTGCAACAAGTGGCACATGGGAACGGATATCTTCGAAAAATCTTTTATAAACCTCCTGTAAAAACCTGCATGGCCAAGAAAGGAACGCACCTCCCGAACATTCTTCGGGTAGGGTAAGCTTTTTATAACATCTATTTTTGCTTTGTCTACTTCCAAACCTCTTTTTGAAACAATATGACCAAGAATCAGACCTTGTTCAACCATAAAGTTACATTTTTCAAAATTTAAGACCATTGTTTCAATACATCTTTGTAAAATTTTTGTGAGGTTTTTCAAACAAATAACAAAGGAGTCTCCATAGACGGTAAAATCATCCATGAAGACTTCTATTGTATTCTCGACATACTCAGAAAAGATACTAACCATACACCTCTGAAAGGTAGCGGGTGCGTTGCAGAGTCCAAAGGGAATACGCATGTACGCGAATGTCCCGAAAGGGCAGGTGAAGGTCGTTTTCTCCTGGTCTTCTGGAGCAACTGGAATATGATGGAAGCCTGAGAATCCATCCAAACAGCAGTAATGGGATTTTCCAGCAAGCCTCTCTAGCATCTGATCTATGAATGGGAGAGGAAAATGATATTTCCAGGTGGTTGCGTTTAATTTCTGTAATCGACACAAACGCGCCATCCATTCTGAACCCGAGTTGGAACCAGCTCTCCTTCCTTGTTCTCTACCACTGTCACCCCAGCCTTCTTGGGTACAACTTGAACTGGCCTGACCCATTTGCTGTCAGATATTGGGTATATCATCCCAGCATCAAATAACTTCACAACTTCTTTTTTAACCACCCCCATCATTGGTGGGTTTAATTTGTGTTGGGCTTACCGCGATGGATTATAATCTTCTTCCATCAAGATTTTATGCATGCAGAGAGATGGGTGAGTCCTTTGATGTCTACAATAGTCCACCCAATTGCGCTTGTATACTCCTTCAAAATTCTGATCTGCTCCAACTCTTCTTTTTTTGACAACTTGTTGGATATGATAACTGGTAATGTTTCTTTTTCTCCTAGATATGCATATTTCAGGTGCTCCGGAAGTGTCTTCAGCTCCAAGATGGGAGCTTGCACTACAGAAGCAAAAAGTTTGGAGTTAGAAATTGGTAATTTAAGAGTTTGGGTACCATACCTCAACTTTCTCTGCTGGTCCAGATGGGCTGACATCTCTTGAACTTCTCTGTCAAACACATAATTTTTTAATAAAACCTGAGCTGCATTAATAGACAAATTTCTGTGGAGCACTAATGCTAGTGACTCATGGTTAGCAATCTCAAAATATTTTGCAGATAATGGTTCAATTACATCAATAAAATTAAGGGCTGAAACATCATCAGGATAACGCATGGCGTCAAAAGAATGGTCACCCCAAAAGATTGGAACCTGAATTTGGTGAGTCATCATCTCCCATATCTAAAACATAGAAATCAGCTGGAAAAATGAGTTTATTCACTTGAACCAAAACGTCCTCCAGCACACCTTTTGGGTGCACCAGATAACGATCAGCTAACTGAATGATGACTCCCGTTCTTTTTAAAGGCCCTACCCCGATAGTTTTAAAAAGTGAATATGGCAAAACATTTATAGAAGCTCCTAAGTCCAACATAGCTCGTGCCACTGAAAGGTTCCCCAACTTGCAAGGAACAGTAAATACGCCTGGATCCTTACACTTTGGGGGTGGCCTTTTCTGTAAAACAGCTGAAACATTCTCACTTACTTTAACTGTTTCGTTTCCTTTTAATTTTCTTTTTAAAGTACATAACTCTTTTAAAAATTTAGTGTATCGGGGTAGTTGTTTAATTGCATCAAGAAGGGGAATATTTACCTCAACATTTCTAAAGAAATCAATAATATCTTTGTCTTCCTTTTCTTTTTTCGTGTTTTTCAGTCTTGAGGGAAAAGGAGGAGGTGTAATTTTCACTTCAGCTTCAACATGTCTATCTTTTTTCTGCACCTCTTCAGTTGCCTCAGATTCTTGCTCAACCACGATCTCTTCTTCCTCATCTTCTTGCTGATCTGGTCCTTTGTTGTTTTTACCACTTCTGAGGGTGACAACACAAGCATTGTGCTTCGGTTTTTTCTCAGTCTGAGATGGGAATTTTCCTTGTATTTGTGCTTCTAGTTTGCTCATAGAAGTCGCAAGTTATGATACCTGTTGCTCCAGATTTTTGATGCTGGACTTTGTTTCATTCTAGAAAGATTGGGTACTGGTAGCAAGAGTTTTAACTATGTCTTCCAAAGACATGCTGGAACTACTAGCTTGTAACTGAACAGGTGATTGCTGAAAGTTGCTTTGGTGCTGATTTTGCTGAAATCCAGGTGGAGCTTGGTATTGGTTCCTTTGCTGGAAGTTCTGCTGAGGCCTTCGCTGGAAATTGTTATTTTGAGGCCCTCCCCAAGCTTGGTTGTTGCGATGCTGATCAAATGGCCTTTGCTGAATTCCTCCCATAGCTTGAACAGATTCAGTGTCTTCTTGAGGTAGTGGGCACATGTTTGTTGGATGCCCAGTTTTGCAGCAGATCCCACAAGGTTTGACTTTTGCTTCAATACCTTTTTCTTTTGTCAACAAAAGGACAACCTTTTTCAATTCTGAAATCTGAGATTCCAGGTGGGCATCACTTATTTCTTTGACTCCTCTTGGCTGGTCTGGGTACCATTCTTCTTCAGTTGTTGAATGCCTAGATTCATTTGCCAGCTTTTCAATCAAGGTCCGGATCTCTGTTGGTGTCATATCTGAAAGTGACCCTCCACTTGATGCATTTATGAGTCGCCTCTCCATGGGTATCAAGCCTTCACAAAAAACATTGGTACAACCGATAATCACTAATGCGATGTTGAGGGCATCGGACCAGCAACTTCTTGAAACGCTCCCAATAAGTGTGGAGAGCCTCTTTTTTGCCTTGCTTTATACCAAGAATCTCTCTGCGTAGGTTTGACACTTAGCCTCAGGAAAATATTTCTCTAGAAAAAGTTTGGCGAGTTCATTCCAGCTTGTTATTGAACCAGACGGGAGGTCATATAACCACTCCTTTGCTGCATCTTGAACTGAAAAAGGAAACGCCCTTAGTTTGATCTGGTCTTCAGTAACTGTGTGGGGTTTCATTCCAAAACAGGCGACATGGAATTCCTTAAGAAATTTGTGAGGGTCTTCATTCTCAAGGCCTCGGAACGGGGGAAGCAGATGGATTAAACTGGATTTGAGCTCAAAGTTCTGAGCTTCTGGAAAGGTGATACACAGAGGTTGTTGGGTAACCTCTTGTGTTGCCCATTCGCGGAGAGTCTTTTCAGCATTGTCTCCGTTTTCGCTCATGATGGATTTTGTTTCGGTTTCAGAAGAATCTGTGAGTTCGGGTTTGTCTGAAGATGATGATGAGTATGTTTTGAACGGGCTGTTAATGGGTGAAGTAGGTGGTGCTTCTGGAAAATGTTGAAATGAGGCTTCAGATTCATTCCACAAGGGAGTGCCTTGTGGTGTGGATATTTTGTAATGCGAGGGGGAGGGGGGGGGAGAGGTTGAGGTTCCTGCTTGTTGCTTCCGAAGTTTTGCCTCCTTCTTTAGCTTCCTAACAGTCTTCTCAATCTGTGGATCAAAAATTAGAACACCTGTACGTGAAGATCTTGACATAAAACTATTAGTGTTTACCGTGTCCCCGACAACGGCGCCAATTTGTTATAACCGTTGTCGTGCACGATTTAAACAAATAAAAATATAAATAAATATGCTCTATTTCACTAACAGGTAGTACAGGTAAGCAGGGTCGGATCCTCAGAGACATGTCCTAAAGTTTACACCTCTTTGCGTAAGGCGTGAACTAATTCTTGATGAGTTTAATAAACATAAAAAGGACCGGGGGGGGGGGGTGGGTTATTTCTGAAAATTTAGACTAATAAAAATCAAAAATTATAAAAGATTAACTGAATTTAAAGTGGTGAAAGTTCAAGTAAGACAGAGCAATTCCAGTTTCGCGGTGACTCCGCTGATCATATAATTAACCTTCAACACAATGTTTGACTGTGCACTTGTTCAAAATGGTACTGAAGTTCATTAACAAGTTCTAATGACCTCTATTACAAAAATTATTTAATCAAAATAAGTTCTTTAAATTAAACCTAACTTTTTACCCAATTAACCAAACAAGCTCTTGATTAACAAATAAAAGTTGCATTAAACACAGGGTAATTTCCCAGTAAAGTCCAATACCTCTCATAAGCTCGGAGGCGTAAAAACTTATTTGATCAATCCATATTAGAGTTAACCCTAAACGCAGAATTAATCTAATATATGTCACTTTTTACCAACTAATCTAGACAATTACGGATCTAAACAATTAGATGACTAGAATGATTCACAAACAATTTAAGTGGCCAACAGAATTTGAAATCAAAATCAAACACTCAATTAAACACATAATTGATCAAACTAAACAGTAATCACAGTCAAACATAGTGCCTAATGATTAATCATACGAGAAGGTTATGTCTTGCGGAACTGAAATCTGAGTTTTTAGCCTGACATGGCTAAAAACGGATTACAAACAGTAGAAAATAGAGTCAATGAAAAGAAATTGAATTATCTCCTTTAGATGTGCGTTCTTCACTTGAAACCCTATGAAAATCGCCAGGAATCGCCAATTAGGGTTACTGGATAAGTGTGGGGCTCTATTTATACGTCCAGAATCAAAAACGTCGTTCATGCGATCACATAGGGACAACCTGCGATCGCATGTATCATCGAAAACGCATCATGGGTCTTTTAAATGAAGTACGATACCATTTCGAGACATTTTGACCAACCTGCGATCGCATATACAGAACCTGCGATCGCATGAATCTCTTTTTCTCAGCCTGATGAATTTTTGGCACGAAAAAACCACGAAGCAAAGCTGCGAGCCAACCTGCAATCGCAAAGGGCCTACCTGCGATCGCATACGGACAACATGCGATTGCATGTTGTCATTTTCGCGTCTTATGATCGTCGTTCCTCCTTCCAAGCAGTTCTTGATCATTCCTCGACATCCTTCTCCAGTCTAGGCTTTAGTTAAGCTCCAAAGCATCCACTAACGCATCCCGAACTCGCGTAATCCTCCATGTGCTCGAAATTACCCTGAAAAATCATAACAAAAGTGAGTAGTACGGGCATTCTACAAAATAATCACGAAACGCGAAATACATGAAAATAATCGGGAGTTAGTTAGCATTTTATGACAAAATACCAAGGAAATCGTGCTAAAAGATGCATATAAAATGCATCTAGCACAACGGTATATTCGATTTCTTGTTTCGATAAAAAATATGGCTTAAAAAAATTTTAACGAAAAAAAGGTGAGTTTTTTGGCAAAGAGTTGAGTTTTATGGTATAATCTGAGGTTTGTGCGTCCAATGTACAAGTGTACACACATTCCCTCCCTTGACTGTTGATCATTATGTTTTCTGACGCTCAAGATTGGTTCATTGGTTCCTTGTTAATATGTAACATCCCAAAAATCAGAGTAAAATTTTCATTTTTCGAAAACAACCCCAAGACAGTATTTGTTTACAAAAACATTGTTTCAAAAGTATAACTCATAAATCAGAGTATCCCAGAATCCAATAACCTAAAATCTGAAGGATGTGCACAATCATGCTTTCGCCTTGTTACAATCATCTGAAGTACCTGAAACAAACTGAAACTTTAAGCACGAAGCTTAGTGAGTTCCCCCAAAGTACCACTACACAAACATATAACATATACAATAATGCATGTTGGGTCCACAACCTCCTAGTTGGATTACACTAGCCCACAACCTCCCAGTTAGATTGCCCTGCATATAATGTACTGGGTCCAGAACCTCCCGGTTGGATTGCTCTGGTCTGTTGACTAACCTCACTAAGCATTACTCTCAACCCCAACATAACATGTCGACATATAACAGATAATATACACATTCAACAAACAGATAACTATATAGCTAGTAATCATGTAGTCCTATAGATCTACCAGTGTAACGCATATCAGTAACTATCATATAATTAAATAGGTATATCACATGATCAACAAATCATAACTAAGTATCTAACAGGATATCAATCTATTGGGCCAAATTTGGTAACTTCGACCCATAAGTACAATAAGGAAAAATCACCTCTAACAGAAGATAGCTGTAGCAACACTCGGTCTGTTGCGAACACTACTCCTCACACTAAACATAATCTAGAAACGACTCTAGTCAATAACTAAGGTTTTATCCCATACCAATGGTCCACTCATCCTTCATCATATTAAGGGCAAAAGACTATTTTGACCCTTTCCCTACAAGACCCAACTAATCCAACCCCAAAACCCTAAATGACCCAAGGCTCAAAATCGATCCAATGGGCTTCTGAGAGAACACCTGACATCCACTCAATGATGCCTGGCGTCCAAACATCCATCGTTCTAACCCAAATGCCTGGTGTAACCACAAAATCCCAAATCCTTAACCAAGGTCTTAATAGATTAAGACCTAACGTTCAAACTTCAGATCCAATGTTAAAAGAACGTCTAAAGTCATAAAGTTGCAACCTTTTTGACTTTGCATGGCTACAAAGCGACAAACACCAAAATCTAACTTAAATCACACTCTAAAGTTCCAAAACTCTTTCATAGAAGAGTATCAAGGTCCAAGCTTCCATTTTTATGCTTCGAGACCCTCCAAAATGCTTGAAAGGACACCCCAAACCTCTAGAGCATTCCAACTCACAAAAGTCAAGTTCTTGGGACCAAAACACCATGAAACTACACTTAAGCAAGATCTAATAAAGATGTCATCAAGATCTAAACTTTATACCTCCAAAAGGTGCTCCAAGATGCCAAGAGTCCAGATCCAAAGGATAGAGAGCTACACCAACACTCCAAAGATGTTGCTCCTCCACCAGGAACACTAAAATGATACCAAAATGCTACTCCAAGGCTCCAAAACACTCACACACACACTTAGGGTTTCGAAATGAGGGATATAGGGGACGGATGTTGGAGATAAGAAACGTTTTGAGGCTATAATGGCCTTTAAATAGGGTGGAAACAGTAAAATTAGAGTTCGTCCTCTGCATGCGAACGCCTGGCATCCAAAACTTACACCTAGAGTCCATTCCCAAGGCCTGGCATTTGGGACCAAAATGCAAAGTTAATACAAAGCAAGGCCAATCAATGATAATACCTAGAAACTGGCATTACAAATCTCCACCACTTGAAACAGACTTCGTCCTCTAAGTCACTCCTTGCCACTCTCTAGGCATACCTGACAATTTTGACAATTCATCCCCATGCGAGTCTCTACTAGAGAGTCATTATAGAGAACAACACCGATATATTCCAAAACTTCCTTAACCACCTTAAATTTAAGGCTTCATATAAAGAAAATTCGAGGAACCACTCGGAAGCCCGCATCTGCCGACCAACAACTCCTTAACTTGAAAATGCCCAACCGCAAACAGAAGTGTAAGACCCAACGTCCACAAAGCACCATTCAAACTGGGAACTCTCAAATTTACAACCGCGAATCAACTCCATCAATATACTTCCCAAACCGTGTACCCATCAGTCTAAACCTCAGAATCCATACCCTAAGACTGATTATCATATACATGTCGTACTTACCCTTAGTCCCTAACTAAGAACACCACCAACCCATGCAAAATAATACTTAAAATGTAACATCCGAAAAATGAAAATAAAATTTTCACTTTTATATTCATTTAAATTATACGATAATCATATAAAAACAGTCGAGAGTATATCATAATAACAAATTATTAGAGTATAAAATCCCAAAATCACGTGATGTGGAAAATCATAGGTGGATGCGGTGCGAATAGGCTGGGCCCTTCCCTTTCGAGCTGGAACTGCCTGAAACATAAACTGAAAACCGTAAGCGCAAAGCTTAGTGAGTTCCCCCAAGATACCCCATACCATACATATATACATAACAAACAAGCTTATCCAGGTACTCACAACCCCTTCGGTCTCTTTCAACCGGTACCGGGTATATTTCATCCCCTTCAATCTCTTTCAACCGGTAATGGGTATGTTTCAATCCCTTCGGTCTCTTTCAACCGGTATCGGGTCTATTTCATCCCTACCACTACCACATAACAACATAAAAAAAAGAGTCATAGAGACATCAAGCAAATACAGGCATAATAGACAATTGTCACGAAGACAATCATAATACTACAAGAATAAACGAGTGTGCTAGTATTTGTGCCTTCGACCCACAAATATAGTGAAGGAAACTCACCTTAGACTGAAGATATCAAATCACACTCGGTCTCCTGACTCGCGAAATCCTCTCACTAGATCACAAGTATAAAACCCTAAATAGAAATTAGGTCAATAATCTTACCCGAGAGTCCAAACCCTAAATTCAGACTTAAGGGTAAAAATGATGCTTAAACCCTGCCTTATTGGGCCTACCCTATCAAGGCTCAAATCCAAACTAGCCTAAAATGCATTCCAAGTCCAACTAAAAAAAGGACCCTAAGGCCCAATCACGGGCCCAAGAACTCTATGATGGCAAAAGGCTCATAAATGACCTAATACTCAAATAGGCCCAAGGCCCAAACTTGACCAAGGAAGAAGCCCAAAAAATCCCTAGCCCAAAACAACAAAGCCCCATAGACAGACGTATGCGTGACGTACCTGGCACATACGCCCGACGTACGCTGCTAATCCGGAAATCGGGGCGCTGACCTAGTACGCGCAACGTACTCATGAGTACGCCCGACGTACTGGTCAGACAACGATTCATGAAGAGTTTATCTTAACCCATTAAGCTTTTGACGTCCAAAATCAGATCCAAAGTCATTATTGTTTATTAATCCATAAAGTTTCAAACTTTATGCTTTTGCATGACTTAAGGGGACTCAAACCATGGATTAAGCCTTTTTTCTCCCTTAAGTGGTCACCAACTCATTCATGGTTGAGTTCTAACCTCCAAGATATGATTTTCAGGACATCATGCAACCCTAAGAGCCCAAAAGGACACCTCAAATGTTCTGGAGGAGTCCATACTCCAAGAGACCAAGTTATGGGACCAAAAGATTCTAAGTTTTTCCCTAAACCTAGATCTAGAATTAGAAAGAGCAAGTTTCATACTTTATACCTCAATGACATAAAAATGATGAACAACCCATGGATCTACAAGCTTCTTCTTGTCCTTTGCTTCTCCTTAAGCATCCTTCTTCTTCAAGATCACAACAGGAACATCCAAAACTCTTAGTAAGCTCAAAAATGCTTTTCAAGATGGCTAGGTTTCGAGATTAGCACAAAAGGAAATGGGTGTTGATATGGTGAAAGGCTTGAGGGGTTTAATGAGCATAAATAGGGTGCAAAACCTAAAAATTAGGGTTTTCACCTGGCTCGCGTACGCTCTGCGTACGCATGGGTATGCCCAGCATACGTAGGGGACGCCCTATCTTTCCGCATGCATGGGAGTATGCCGTACATACCTTCTGTATGCCCAGCGTACTCGGGACGTTACCTGGCGAATCCGGACGTTGCAACTCTTCCCCACTTGAATCAAACTTTGTCCTCGAAGTCTACTGTCCCAAATAATTCAGGGTAATGCTCCCTCAATTTTTCCTCAGGCTCCCATATCCACTCAAAATCCTTGCGGTGCTGCCACTGTACTTTCACCAACTCAACAACCGTGTTCCTCAAGGTTTTCGCCTTCTGGTTAAGGATCGATACTGATCTCTCAATATAATTCATGCAATCATCCACCTGAATATCCTCCAATGGAACCAATATGGAATCATCAACCAAATATTTCCATAGCTAAAAGTCATGAAATGTGTTATGGATCTTACTAAGCTCCTCGAGAACATCCAAGTGATAATCCACTCGGCCCACCCGGGCCAAAACTCTGAAAGGACCGATGTAACTGGGGCCCAACTTGCCCATCTTCCTAAATCGAATGACACTTTTCCATGGTGATACCTTCAGTAGAACCATATCCCTGACCTGGAATTCCAAGTCTGACCGACGTCTGCCTGCGTAGCTCTTTTGTCGACTCTACGATATCTGAAGGCTACTCTGAACCTGTTGAATCAACTCGGTAGTTTTGAGTACCACTTCCGTACTCCTCATGACTCGCTGACCGACCTCACCACAACATATATGGGTCATGCACTTACTCCCATAGGGCATATTAAAAGGAGGTCGATCGATGTTGGCGTGATAACTGTTTTTATATGAAAACTCTTCCAAAGGGAGATATGCATCCCAACTCCCACCCGAAATCCAATAAACATGCCTGAAGCATATCCTCCAGGGTCTGGATAGTCCGATCACTCTGTCTGTCAGTCTGTGGGTTGAAAGTCGTGCTGAAGAGCAGACGAGTACCCAACTCCTCGTGAAACATCTTCCAAAACCTGGAAGTAAACCGGACATCCCTGTCTGAAATCACTGAATCGACACCCCATGCCATGCTACAACCTCCCTGATATATATTTTAGCCAACGTCTCCTCATAGATACTCACATGAATCAGAATAAAATACTCTCCTGAATCGAATCCCCTACGTGCGTTGTCCAAGGCAACTTCGTGACGAAATCCATGGTAATCTCTTCCCAATTCCAAACGGGAATGTCTAACGGCTGCGTCTTGCCGTGAGGCCGCTGATGTTCGGCCTTGACTTTCTTGCAAGTCAAGCACCACTCTACATACCAAGTTACATACTGCTTCATAAATGGCCACCAATAATCAGGATGGACATCTCTACACATCTTTGTCGCTCGGGGATGAATAGAGAACCTCAACTTATTCGCCTCCTCCATCAAAACCTGCCGCACACCACCCCAATACGGAACCCACACCCTCCGATGCAGGTTCAATAACCCTAATTTATCATAATCGAAGGAAGCCACCTGACCCACAATGTGCTCACTCTTTTGATGCTCTTCCTTCATAGCCTCAATCTGAGCCTCTCGGATCTGCTCCAAGATTGGGTTAATCACTGTCAGCCTCAAGCACACATCCCTGATCGAACTGTAAGTAATAATGTGACCCCTATACAACAGAACTGCACCCAGACCTGCGATCGGCGTATCACAATAAACTACAAAATCCTCAACACCCTCAAGCAGGTTCAAAATCGGTGCCTCACATAATTTCTGCCTTAAGATCTCAAAAGCTGCATGTTGCTCAGGGCCCCAACAAAACGCGAAGGTCTTCTTCATCAACCGAGTCAAAGGAACCGCTATCTTGGAGAAATCCTGAATGAATCTCCGATAGTAACCTCCCAGACCAAGGAAACTCCAAATCTCAGATGGAGACTTCAGAACCTCCCATCCCATCACCACTTCGACCTTGACCGGATCGACCAGAATACCATTTTAGTTTACAAAGTGCCCCATAAACTACACCTCGCGCAACAAGAACCCACAGTTGGAGAACTTCGCATACATTCTCTCCCTCCTCAACGTCTCCAATACCTCCCTCAGATGCTCCTCATGCAGCTCCTGGGTCATCGATAAACACAATCACATACCGATCCAACATGGGTCTGCATATGCGATTCATGAGGTCCATGAATGCGGCCGGAGCATTGGTGAGCCCGAAGGGCATCACCAAGAACTCGTAATGACCATAACGAGTCCGGAAGGATGTATTCTATGTATCCTCCTTTCTGACCCTCACCTGATGATAAACCAAACGCAGATCAATCTTGGATAACCAAGATGCACCCTGAAGCTGGTCAAATAAATCGTCAATCCTCGGGAGTGGATAATGGTTCTTCACTGTTAGCTTATTCTGCTCCGGTAGTCGATACACAACCGATGGGACCCATCCTTCTTCTTCACAAATAGGATCAACGCTACCCATAGCGAACTACTCGGCTGAATGAACCCTTTTGTCTAACAGCTCCTGCAGCTATATAGACAACTCCTCCAACTCTGGAGGTGCTATCCAATAAGGTGCTTTGGCTGTCGGAGTCAGACCGGGAACCAGGTCAATCCGAAAATCCACTTTCCTCTCCAAAGGAACTCTAGGAAAATCATCAGGGAACACATCCGGATATTCCATAACGACCGACACATCATCCACAGTCCCCTTACCCTTCTCCCGAGTATCCATAACAAAAGCGACAAATCCAGAACAACCCTGCTGAAGATAGCGACTGGCCTTAGCTGCTGAACATAAAATCGGCCCGCGCTGAACTCCCTCTCCGTGAACTACCAACTCTCCCCCATTTTCAGCCCGCATACATACCAATTTCTGCTCGGAGTCAATCATTGCCACATTGGGCCTTAACCAATCCATCCCTACAAGAACCTTTCTCTCACGCAGGGGAATAGGAACCAAATCAATCGGATACCACTCGATGAACATAAATAAATAAAGAGACAAGGACAAGAGACATACCCATCACCATATCTGGTGCTGCACGAGCCTCCTTGGCTGACAGCTGAAAATCCATGCTCCTTACAACAAGCGCATTCGCCTTTCCCTGGCGTCCATCAGTAATCCGCAAAGTCGCTGGAGCGGGTGCTACCGTTGGTCTCGCTGCTGCTAGACTCGGGAAATTGGCCTACTTATGGCCCTTCTGATTGATATGCAAGCAAATCAGATTTGTCATCTGGGCGGTGGTGGTGGTAGGAGTATAATCCCTGCCAAAGTGCCCTGTCCTACTGCACTTATAGCAGCCCGAACCACCCAACCTGTAGGCTCTGTCATGAGTCTTGTCGCACTTGCCAAAGTGTCACCGACCCTGTTGTCCCCTAGATCTAGAATCAAATCCCTTAGCTTTCTTAGCCGAAACCCCAGTCATCTGCCCCTGTTCTTCCTTCGTCTTGCCCAGGTGCTCCAAATCAATCTCCCGCTCTCGGGCCCTAGCTATCATGTCATCCAATGTCAGACAAGCGGAAAAACTAACAATCTCCCGAATATCTGATCTCAACATATCGTGGTACCGAGTCTTCTGCATCACCTCATCTGCAACATAATGGGGTACGAATAGAGCTCTCTCCCATAACTTAGAAGTGATCTCAACCACGGTCTCAATCGTTTGTCGTATATCCAGGAACTCCCTCACTAGTTTTTGCACCTCAACAGCTGCTGCAAACTCTGCTCTGAATCGGGTCACAAAATCTGGACAAGACATGTCCTCAATGGTGGGGGCTCCTAGAGTATAGCTAACCTCCTCCCACCAATGCCGAGCTTACTCCCTTAGACATCCCGTAACTAGTCGAATAGAGTCTTCTGCATCACCTCATCTGCAACATAATGGGGGTACGAATAGAGCTCTCTCCCATAACTTAGAAGTGATCTCAACCACAGTCTCAATCGTTTGGCGCCCCACATCCCTTGAAATCTCTGAAGGAGAGAGTGCGGGCCCCAGACTGGCTAGCAGTCAGGTCGACCTAAAAATCCGAAGACGATCCTCCATCAACTCGATGATATCCTCCTTGATCAACCCAAGCATCAACAGGGTTGCATCAAGGATCCTCTAGTAATCTCAGAAGCAATGAACTCCCGTAAACCCTCATCAATTGATCCGGTGCCAGTGTCCAAACCGGATCCAGATCCTGAACCTCCTGCTCGACCGTGTGTCATCACCATGCTGAAACATAACACATAAACAATCAGTACACACACAAAGAGGTTCACGCTCTCGAGCTTCCTAGATTCATCGTGGTCCTCCTGGTCTCAGGTAGAGATCATGTGCTTCCAGTAGTATGGGACTAATACTACCTTCCACACCTATCTATAACCTTCTCGAGGACTACCCCAACTCCTCTAAGTCACTCTCTTTTCATCTAATACTCATCCCCTAGTACCAAGCATCCATAATCTAGGAACTCCCTAGGGTTCCTTTCCTCACCACTCGCTGCTATCAGCTGTAGAAAGAGCTCTCACTAATATCATCCAACTACCATACGAATACAAATACATACTATCACTACTAGATAATTCTTTGAATGAAAGGTCCCACACTACAACGGTTGGACTCAGACAAGAGTTGCACAATAGAGTTAAACCTATCCTTTTAAAATTATCGAATCCCTATAATATATGACCAAACACATTCATCCAGTAGTTAGTTGGTACTAATAAATTCCTAAAATCACAAAGCACGCTACATTCAAGCGTCAAGTAGTTCAAGTCAGAAAACAGCCTAAACAGGCCATCCTGTCAGATAACTGATCTCATACTAGCATGAAACTCTATAAGCTTATACAATAGGCACATAAATGTATATCTTCTAGCATTTTATCATGCAATTCAAAGCAGATCCTTAACCCTAATCTAGCATGCGATTATCACATCATATCATGAAATATAACACGTATGGGTATTTTGGTAAGACTTACTTGAGCTCGGCTGATTGCACGCATTGCACCCCTTCGGTCTCTTTCAACCGGTATTGGGTATATTTCAACCCCTTCGGTCTCTTTCAACCGGTATCGGGTCTATTTTCACCCCTTACCACAACTTGTAACATCCCAAAAATCCAAATGGAATTTTCATTTTTAAATTCATTTCAATCATACGGTAATCATATAAAAATAGTCGAGAGTATATCATAATAACATATTATCAGAGTATAAAATCCCAAAATCACATGATGCGGAAAATCATAGGTGGATGCGGTGCGATCAGGCCGAGCCCTACCCTTTCGAGATGGAAGTACCTAAAACATAAACTGAAAACTGTAAGCATAAAGCTTAGCGAGTTCCCCCAAAATACCCCAAACCATACATACATAACAGACAAGCATATACGGGTGCTCGCAACCCCTTCGGCCTCTTTCAACTGGTATCGGGTCTATTTCACCCCTACCACTACCACATAACAACAAAACAAAAGAGTCACAAAGACATCAAGAAAATACAGACATAACAAACAATTGTCACGAAGACAATTTTCATACTACATGCATAAATGAGTGGGCCGACATTGGTGCCTTCGAACCACAAATACAGTGAAGGAAACTCACCTCAGACTGAAGATATAAAATCACACTCGGGCTGCTGACTCATGAAATTCTCTCACTAGAGTCCAAACCCTAAATTCATACTTAAGGGTAAAAAGGTTGCTTAAACCCTGCCTTATTGGGAGTCCAAACCCTAAATTCATACTTAAGGGTAAAAAGGCTGCTTAAACCCTGCCTTATTGGGATTACCCTAGCAAGGCCCAAATCAAAACTAGCCTAAAATGCATTCCTAGTCCAACTAAAAAAAGCACCCTAAGGCTCAATCACGGGCCCAAGACATCTATGATGGCCTAAAGCTCACAAATGACCTAATACTACAAACGGGCCTAAGGCCCAAACTCGATCAAGGAAGAAGCCCAACAAATCATGAGCCCAAAACACCAAAGGCCCACATATAGACGTACGTGCGACGTACCTGGCATGTACGCCCAACATATGCTTCTAATCTGGAAATTGGGGCGCTTGCCTTGTACGCGCAGTGTACTCATGAGTACGCCCGACGTACTGGTCATACAACCATTCATCAAGAGTTTGTCTTAACCCATTAAGCTTTTGACGTCTAAAATTTGATCGAAGGTCATTATAGTGTATTAAGCCATAAAGTTTCAAACATTATGCTTTAGCATGACTTAATGGGACTCAAACCATGGATTAAGCCTTTTATCTCCCTTAAGTGGTCACCAACTCATGCATGGTTGAGTAGTCCATACTCCAAGAGCCCAAAAGGATTACTGAAATGGTCTGGAGTAGTCTGTACTCCAAGAGACCAACTTATGGGACCAAAAGATGCTAAGTTCTTCCCAAAACCTAGATCTAGAATTAGAATGAGCAATTTTTAGATTTTATACCTCCAATGAGCTAGACATGATGAACAACTCCTAGATCTACAAGCTTATTCTTGTCCTTTGCTACTCCTCAAGCCTCCTTCTTCTTCAAGATCACAAAAGGAACACCCAAAACTCTTAGTAAGCTCAAGAATGCTCTTCAACATGGCTAGGGTTTCGAGATTAGCACAAAAGGAAATAGAGGCTAATAAGGTTAAAGGATTGAGGGGTTTAATGAGCTTAAATAGGGTGCAAACCCTAAAAATTAGGGTTTTCACCTGGCTCACGTACGTCCTGCATACGGATTGGTATTCCCAGCGTACGTAGGGGACACCCCGTCTTTGCGCATGCATGGGAGTACGCAATACGTACCTTGTGTACGCCCAGTATACGTGGGTCTAGTTCACAGGTAAAAGGAATTTAATGCAAGAGTTTTTACCTGGCGAAGCCGGATGTTACATAAAAGACACTGATCGTGAATTTCACCCAACCCTAATTCGGAGATTGTGCTAAAAAACATAAATACACACTTAACTTCCTGACAAGTCATCATTATCCCATTGCTCCCACATGCATAATGATGGTCCATCCAATAATTTCACGTTGTATCCAAATCCCTTATCAGCCCATGTGTACCTACACCTGACAGATCACTAGAGACATCTACAACAAACTTCGTGACTCGAGATTCCAGAACCAATAGCTAACACTGGTAACCAAGCTTCTAATAAACAACCTACATGGAAATGGGATCCACCAATGCAAGCATTCATTAAGTGACTTCCGATGTAGAACCAATACATCAACCAAACAACTTTTTCTAACCACGTGATTCAAACCAGCCGGTCCCTGAGTCTCCCGAATCCCAACAATGCACTACCATCCAATGAATTACATACAGAAATAAATAAACATGATCACTGGGCCCACAGCTTATGTCTGGAATATCCCTACACGGTCCTCAACATAAGTTCAAATTGCCTCCGAGCCCACAACATGTACCTGGAATACCCTTCCCGGCCCTCAGCCCATGACTGGAATGCTCTTGGTATCTTGGCTTTCCAAATGACTACCTATCCCAAACAAGTTAATGAGATAAACGATCTTGATACCTAGGAGTCTCATCCCATTGACTACTGGTTTCTGCCCACATGGAACATACAACCACTTGTTCACGATACATCGTGACACCTTCTAACCACTAAAACGATAAGCTTATGGTACTACGCCTTTCTTGTCGTCGTTCCATTATTAGCCTGAAGACTCACGACTAGCGCCACGGGGTCTAAAGATACTCAACCATCAAGCCACTGTTTTGCAGAAAACTCATTCAACATTCCTTTCGACACTAATCGAACACGACCCTAGCCATACCCTTTTATCACACACAATTCCCTCCACAACACGGGTTGTTACTAATGCAAAATTTAGGCGAAAAAATGTTCGCACACATTCAGAGAATGAGATAGGTGGTTGCATTCTTGTTCTAATTCAAAGGATATAACCCAAATTAGAACTATGCATATAATTCGAACCAAGTGCTCCATTGTTGTCTTGTCTAGCGCTCATACGCCCCTCATGACAATATCTAATGAACTTATCTCCGTACACACCCTCAAGAGAATCCTCTAACCAACCCTGGATCTACTGCAATATTCCTTCCTCACAACCTTACCCAAAGGGTGAAGTGTCAGTAGATCTAATGAAATTACGATCCTTAAATGTTATCAGAAACATCCTTATGAACGACCAAAACTAGATCCCACACCTTGATAGAAACTGGATAGATTCCAACAATACATAACTAGCTCGATAAGACTTCCAAGGTGATCTAGAAATGCTGCCAAAACTTTAGTCAGATCAATCCCACTACAACTTCTACCGACACGACATGCCAAAATTAGATTCTACTCAGATCAAAGTCACACCTAGAAAACTAAACAACGATGCCCCAACATCCGAACTTTCAATAGCAAAGGACAAGTGCCAAAATTGAGGCTGCTATGAACCAAAATTCCACACCACAGTTCAGGGTAAAAATACCTAGAAAACAAAGAAAATATAAAACATATGGTACTTGACGATAGGTTGACGCATCCATTGAACTTCAACTGACACAACTCGAAACTTTTGAAGAACCTTCTCTTTGATGATGAACGAAATGACCAATAATCGAGGATGCATTAACATTTAATCCAATGAACCAAAACCCACGCGGAGCTGAACATACCCATCTCTGAAACGGATTTACCGATCAACAACTGCCCAATCTAGATTATAAATAGCAATCCATACAACGAGCTGCCAAATCCTTCAACAACCGATACTCAACCTGAGCGATTGTAACAACCCAAAAATACATATGAAATTTTGTTTTTAATTTCATTCAAATAACACGAAACTAATATCAAATTAGCCAAAAAGAGTATCATAGTGACATATTATCATAGTACAATTTCCCAAAATCTCTAAATGTAGAAACCATAGGGTGATGCGGTGCGATCATGTTGGGCCCTTCCCCTTCGAATTGGAGGTACCTGAAACATAAACTGAAACTGTAAGCACAAAGCTTAGTGAGTTCCCCCAAAATACCACATATTAAACAAACATACTGCCAAGCATATCTAGGTGCTTGCATACCCCTTCGGTCTATTTCAATAACATATTATCAAGCATATCTGTCTGATTGCCTACCCCTTTGGTCTATTTCAACCGGATACTATCAAGTATATGATGAGTTTTGAGCATTCTAACACTCCTAAGGTGTACATGCAACCCTAAATACCTTGGATCTATGTTTTCTCTATTATACATGCAAACTTTCAATTTCCAAGGTATTACCCTAGCTAGCATACAAAACCTTGAGACTTGGGTAATAAAACAAGTTAGATAACATACCTTTTGTTGTAGATTGTTTCTTGGAGTTTCAAGAGCCTAGCACCAATAATGTGAACGTCTCAAGTGGAATCACAATTCACCACTAACACTTGGAAGCTTGGAAGAGGACTCACTAGCTCACAAAAATCGGTCACTCCTTTGTCAAGACTCTAGGTGCCAATTTCTTGAACCAAAGGGCTTCTTATATAGTTTGGCTACATTAGGGTTACACCATGTAACTCATGACTTTCCACATTCCTCATGATCCATGGGTTTTAACCTCCATGGAGCATCCATGGGTCACCACATGGGTTAAGCCCAATATAAGGAATCATGGATCATTAGCCCACAATATAAGCATGAATGATTTACACAATCAATCCCTACATATTTAATTAGTCTCTTTCGACCACAAACTTAATTCCAAATTAATTCTTGATCATTACTAATTAAATAATATGATTTCATATTAATATATTATAACTTATAATATATTAATAAATCATTACATATCCTCTTCTAAAAAGTCCAAATTGTTCCGGTGAAGTGCAACCCAAATGTACCATGCTAAATCGGGTCAAGCACATACCAAATATAGTTATGGACTTAGACACCTTATCCAACAGTCTCCCACTTGGATAAGTCTAATAACTATAGTTGCAAGTACGACTTTAGGAACCGAACAGCAATCGTAGCTCTTAAACTTTGTTGAACTAGAACGTGCCATTTTAGACAAGTGATCATATATAATCCTCTGTTCTCAAGATATCATCCAGACAAATACATGGAACAACGTCATACTTATTGTCCAGCAGTTTGTTTCCCGATTTCCGATTTGTTTGACATAGAACTTAATCGAACACAACAATTGAGTTCTGACCGGGCCTGACACATAAGTCAAAACAAAATCATCGAGGGGCCCAAGATATCGCTTTTAATCCTCTAAGGACTAAAAGGAACAGATAAACTTCGACTCATATGCTTGTACTAACTATTCGCCAAATCATACACAACAACAGGTTTTATAACATCAAGTTACTGATGCGTTTTCGTACTATCAATGCACAACCAACTCACAGTCAACAACTCATATATTTTGGTTCGAAGACTTATATGATATTATCGTCTCACGATCACTCAAGATAAATTCCATGAAGTGATACAAGTGAGTGTGGGTTTAATCCAATACTCAGAACTTATCTCATGAATGTCATAGAAATGTCTAACCATTTCAGACAATCCACAACCCAAATTCATGACAGTCTTGATTCAATACCTACATCCAAAGTATGATCGACTTTGGACAGTTTGAATAATCTTATTATTCTGGAAGTCAAAACATGCAAAATTGAAACAACAGTAAGTAATCGACACAAGATAGTAACTTTACTCATAAATAAACAACAACTTTTATTTAATCATCAAATGTCAATTACATTTTATCTATTACAAGTTTCAGAAATAACTATCTAATTATTAAAACTAATATCGTCCTTCAGCCCGATGCGCCTCGCATGTTGTAAATGGTTAACCCTATTCAGTCCCTTCGTGAGGGGATCTGTCGGGTTCTCTTCTGACGATACCCTCTTTGCTACGAGGAGTCCTTCTTCTATCTTGTGTCTTATGAAGTGATATTTTCTGTCAATGAGTCTGGATCTGCCATGAGCCCTTGGTTCCTTGGCTAAGGCAACCGCACTGTCGTTGTCACAGAAAATCTCCATAGGCTCCTTTATAGCTGGTACAACTCCAAGGTCTCCAATGAATTTCTTCAGCCATATCGCCTCCTTCGCCACCTCGCTCGCTGCTATGTACTCTGATTCGCACGTTGAATCAACTACGGTCTCCTACTTGGAACTTTTCCAAGTAACTGCTCATCCATTCAGGGTAAATACCCAGCCCGACTGAGAGTTGAAATTATCTCTGTCGGTCTGAAAGTTGGCGTCACTATACCCTGTCACCCTCAAGTCATCACTCCCACCGAGGACAAGAACCCAGTCCTTAGGCCTTTGCAGGTACTTGAGAATATTCTTTACCGCAGTCCAGTGAGCCTTACCAGGGTTTCCCTGATATCTGCTGACCATGCTCAAAGAAAAAGCCACATCAGGGAGAGTACAAGTCATAGCATACATGATCGATCCAACATCGGAAGCATATGTAATTGACTCATCTCAGCTATCTCAGCCTCTGTACTCTGACTCTGAGTCTTACTCAGTCTGGCATTGTGCTGGATCAGTGAGTCACCTTTCTTGTAATTCTCCATGTTGAACCTTTTCAACACCTTGTCCAAGTAGGTACTTTGACTAAGTCCAATTAGTCTCTTACTCCTGTCTCTCAATATCCTTATCCCCAGGATATAGGCAGCTTCTCCAAGGTCCTTCATAGCGAAACACTTCCCAAGCCAGGATTTTACCTCCTGCAAGGTTGGGATGTCGTTTCCTACAAGTAGTATGGCATCCACATACGGTACTAAGAAGCTAACTATACTCCCACTAGCTCGAACATATACACAGGACTCATCCTCACTTCTCGAAAAACCAAACTCTTTGACTTTCTCATCGAAACAAATATTCCATCTGCGAGATTCTTGTTTCAATCCATAAATGGATTTCTCAAGCTTACACACTCTATTAGGATACTTAGCATCGAGAAAACCCTCTGGCTGACTCATGTAAACATCCTCAGCCAACTTTCCATTAAGGAAAGCGGTTTTAACATCCATTTTCCATATTTCCTAGTCATGAAATGCAGCAATGGCCAGCATAATCCTAATAGACTTCATCTTCGCCACTGGTGAGAAGGTCTCATCATAGTCAACTCATGGAGTTTGTGTAAAGCCCTTCGCAACCAGTCATGCCTTATAAGTCTGTACCTTCCCATCCATGTCAGTCTTCTTTTTGAAGATCCATTTGCACCCGATTGTCTTACGACCCGGTACATTGTCAACCAAGTTCCAAACTTGATTGTCATACATGGACTGAATCTCGCTGTCCATAGCCTCTTTCGACTTTGTAGACTCGAGGCCTGCCATGGCTTCCTTGTAACTGTTAGGCTCATCCAAATTTAAAAGTGTGATATCACTGATAAATGTATCACCTTCTGTAGTAATATGGAAACCATAAAACTCAGGTGTGTCTTATATATTTTAGGTAGTACACTTAAATAGACACGAGCACTAGCTCATTTAGGGAAGATGCCTAAAATGATTTATGTGCTAAATGATTTGTGATGCTTTATGATGCCCTTATTTGATCAGATCTATGGTCTGTTGCCGACCGGATCTGGAAATTTTATCTGTTCAGATTTCTAAATGTTTAATTACGATATTAGAACTGACATGTAACTTTTCGGTGTAATAAGGAGGAATACGCGTCTAAATCTTCTCTATCTATATTCTCATCTCGATACACCGAACGCATGCTTCCGTGAACATAACGTCTTGGTGAAGACTCGTAGCGAATTGAATAAATGGAGGAAATGAGAAGGCTTACGATAGTGAATGATACCTATCGGAAGATATCATAAGAGTGGTATCTTGCTTTTATATACGTTTGATAAAATAATGTTACGTAAAGAGGAGTATGGTACGTATGAATGTACACATTTGATTGGCGGGATGATAGAACGATTGGTGTAATTCCTAAAGGTGTCCTATCATCTGGTGTTTCCACCACTAACCGAGTTGAAGTAGAATTGTTGTTGGAGATATGCATGGAAGAAGTCCTAGTAGAGTCTAGGGAAAATTATGTGATTGTTTGGACACATTTGTATATGTTAAAATTGTTTTTGTGATAATAACATGGAAAACTTCTAGGCAATACTTGGGACGAGTATGAGTAGGTGTGAAAGGTAGTAGAGGCCTATACTACCGGAAGCACAAGACTCACACTTGGATTAGGGAAAGTCACAAGGTTACCAAGAAGCTAGTAATTGATTCCATTTTGTTCAAGTATGTCGTTACCATCGTTTCGGTAATGACCAAGAAGAAGATTGTTATTCCGACCCAACTGGTCATATCAAATTGAGTTCGACTAAGATGAGTATGTTACATGGTTCAGAGAACCAAGTTCTATGTAGCATCTGACCTAAGCCAGAAGATTGAAGTGAAAGATAATCGAAGCAATCAAAAGAAGTTCCGTGATCGTTTTTAAAGTAAGAAGCTTGTAGCTAGAAGTGCTGCATGCTATAATATGATTATCTCACATTAGAACATGAAGGAAGGTATATTCCTTTCTGGAATTTGACTCTAAGAGACCTGAGTCTAAGCATTGCATCATACGATGAGTGGTCATTAGAACATGGCCCATCGGTCTATTACGATAATCGAAGTAAAGTCTGTTTACGAAGGATCAGAAGTTTCCAGTAAGGATCAAGATTGTAACTCGAAGGTTACAGTTGAAAGTCCAACACCGTATGAAGAGCGGGTGCAAGATTGAGCACCGCCAATAGTCAAGAAGTCCAAGAGTTAAATACTCGTTTGAAATGACATAAGAGTTACGATTATTAACTAGGATTAAGAGATAACGTATGGAGTCATTATACAAGCCCTGTTTTGTTGATGATTCCGGGACGTAATCATCCTAAAGGGGAGATAATTGTAACGCCCGCAGATTCGGGCTAGTCAATTTAGAGACAATAAGCGTCAAAAATGACTTTTTAATAGAAGATTATTTAGAATAAATAATCTTAACCAAGTTATAGTATATGTCACAAGTGTTCCGTACATATAAATAACGCCGAAATCCGAGTTATAACGAAGAAGTTATGACCCGTCGAAGTTTTACGGCAAAACCGACACGACACTGGGAATCGTAAAAAGTGAATTTACGATAAAATACTTTCTAGCCTTAGCGATCTAAACGAAAGTTGTAGTATATGTTAAACCGAGAGCGTGCATAAAAAGAACGCCAAAATCTGACTTCGTATGAGGAAGTTATGAATTTTCTAAGATTTGGCATAGCAGTGCACGACCCAAAACTCGAATTTTAGATCGAGCGGTTTTTGGCCTACGCGACCTAAATGAGAGTTGAAGATCTCATTAATAGGAAGTCAACGATAAAACGACAGACGAAAACGGAGTCCGTATGAAAGAGTTACGAATTTTTCACGGTCATTTAACAGTATAATCTCCTCCTACTGTTAAATTTAAGATCGATCAAGAATTATCCACGGAGTCAAAATGAAAGTTGTAGATCTTATTTGTACCTACGCGTGGATATAAAGAACGTCAAAAAAGAAAGTTGTAGATCTTAGTTGGCCATTGCTTTCTCCCCAAGTCTCGCCATCGGATGGTGACATGTGGTACCAAGTTCAGCCATATTTCACCCTATAAATAGAACCTCTCCCACCCTCATTTTCTTCACACCTTTCCCATTCTTTCTTCTCTCTACACTCTCTCTAAACCTCCCCAAAGAAATCCCCGGAGCGGTCGACGGCTCCGAGAAGAAGAGCTTTCGGCTCGGAAGTTCTGCCCCTGTAGAGCCCGACTTCTAGCCAAACCCCCTCGTAGGTAAGATACGCCTACGCTATTTTAAATATAGTTTTTATTTAAATATATTAATGTTATTAGGACCTTATAATAAATATTTGGGCTATTATTATGAGTTATATAAGTGTCGTTATAATATATTTTTAACCACTCGCGGTACGGGGAATCTGGTTTAAAGGGCTGCATAGGGTTGTTGGATTTCAGAAGTGCTATATGCCAAAATGGTCCTGCCCTCCGGTGTTTTATGTGTTGCCCCTGTCTGTACATAGTGGTTGGAAAATATTGTTTAAACGCTTATATAATAATAATAATGCTAAGACTAATAATTAGTCACGGTAAATATTAGACTAAAATTTAGATATAATAATGCTAGGTTTCGTCGAAGGAAAATAGAATCGTTAGAAGCGAAGCGCTACCCGAGTTTGGAATCATCACTTTAACAAGTGAGTGCATAGTCCCTTTCATGAACATGATTTTAATACAAGTATTGATTGAAGTATTAATTATATGTTTATGTGCGAGTTAACTGATGTTGCCTGAAATACATGTTAAAGAACATACCTGATTATATATGATGATTTAGGATAAAGAATAAACCTAAATTAATTATGAGGAATATTGGGTAGTATTTTCTTACGAGTACGAGTGAGTTATACTCAGAGAATAGAACTTTAGTACATGTCATTGATCCGGGAGCATGGATTAGAC
Organism: Lactuca virosa; assembly: GCF_052849685.1. Classification (NCBI taxonomy): domain Eukaryota; kingdom Viridiplantae; phylum Streptophyta; class Magnoliopsida; order Asterales; family Asteraceae; genus Lactuca; species Lactuca virosa. The sequence goes on from NC_136428.1 coordinate 385,239,685, forward strand.
ATAGTCATTGTCCCTAGTCCGAGAGTATGGATTGGACATAGTCAACTGTCATTAATCCGGGAGTACGGATTAAGACATAGTCAGTTGTCCTTAGTCCGGGAGTAAAGATTAAGACATAGTCAGTCGTCCTCAGTCCGAGAGTATGGATAGGACATAGTCATTCGTCGTTAATCCGGGAGAATGGATTTACACATAGACACTTGTCCCTAATCCGAGAGTATGGAATGGGCACAATTATTGATCCGAGAGCATGAATTAGGTCCGAGAGTATGGGTTAAGTAAGAGGTAAAATTTAAGGTCCGAGAGTATGGATAGTCTCGTTGTAAGGATTAACGGGGTGGGGTAAGAGTTGCGTATATATATATATATATATATATATATATATATATATATATATATATATATATATATATATATATATATGGTGAAATTGTATATTTTGTGAGTTCTAAATTAAATATATGATATAACATTGTGGGATTGAAATCCCTATGTACTCACCAGGTTTCCCAACCTGACCCACTCAAGCTTATTTGTATCACAGGTGTCGATACGAAGTTACATTACACTGAGAGATTAAAGAGTTGTAGATCACTAGTGTAAAAGAATGTAAGTTCTGTTTATGCTTATGTTTTTGTATTGACGATGACATCCGAAATGTTTTAAAATGAATAAAAATACATTTCTTCGGAAATGCTTTGATAACGTATTTATCATGTTTTACTGGGAACAAATTCCGCAACATTTTCACTAAAAGAGGTACTCTGATTTTTATAAAGCATAAACAAAATCGGTATTTTTTGGCCATGAAAATGGGGATGTCACACACACCCCCAGAATGAGATAGGTAACGAAGCTCGACTCATCATGGAACGAACCATGTACAATAAGGTTCGATTGCGCCTCTCAGCCACACCATTCAGCTGTGGTGTCCTAGGAGGTGTCAATTGTGAAAAAATTCCAGATTCCTTAAGATAGTCTAGGAACTCGATACTAAGATACTCACCACCTCGATCAGATCGGAGCATATTTATCTTCCTGCCCAGCTGATTCTCCGCTTCCTGCTTAAACTCTTTGAATTTCTCAAAGGTTTTTGACTTTTGCTTGATTAATTAGATATAGCCATATCTGTTGTAATCATCAGTAAAAGTCACATAGAAGCGGTTAGCATCCCTTGTGGCGGTTCTGAAGGGTCCACCCACATCTGTGTGTATGAGGTCCAACAAACCTTCACCCCTCTCACAAGTACCAGTGAAGGGTGACTTAGTCATCTTTCCAAGCAAATAAGATTCGCAACTATCATCTGACTTTAAGTCAAATGATTCCAAGACTCCAGCCTTTTGGAATTGGCCTATGCGCTTCTTGTTGACATGTCCAAGACGACAATGCCACAAGGATGCTTTATCCAAACGAGTACAAGAATCAATATACAATACATTATTTACTAAGTTATCTACAACCATCATAGTTTCATATACACCATTACAAGGTAATGCTTTAAAATAAAAAACACCATTATAATAAGCATTTATTGCACCAATTTCATTATCAAAAGAAAATGTAAAATCTTGTTTGTACAAACCATGAAAATAAATAATATTTCTCTCCATTTCAGACGAGTAACAACATTTATTCAAATCTAATTTCAACCCACTAAAAAGTGATAAAGAATAAACTCCAATCTTGGTGACAGGTGAAGCTTTCCTATTCCCCATGATTAAGTTTATCTTCCCGTGCTCCACATCCTCACTTCTTTTTAGTCCCTGCAAATAAGAACAAATGTGAATACCACAACTTGTATCAAGGACCCAAGAATTAGTATGCGGTGAGTTATTAGACAATATAGTGTATATACCTGCACGGGTGGGTTTTACTTTCCCATCCTTAATATCCTGCAAGTACTTTGGCAGCTTCGCTTCCAGTGCCCCTTATCATGACAATAGAAGCAGTCTGCTTCTTTTGGGTTGGAGGAGGGAGTTGCAGGACCGACTTTAGTCTTGCTAGAAGAGGACCCATCAAGAGACTTTCCCTTGAGACCCTTGGAAGGGGTCTTCCTCTTCTTTCCCTTGCCTTGCCCGATTGCCAAAACAGGGGCGGTGGTAGGATTAGTAACAACCGACTTACCTTTGAGACCAGTTTCGGCTGTCCTCAAAAGTCCTTGAAGTTTGCTAAGTGTGACCTCCTCCTTGTTCATATGATAGGTCATGCGGAACTGATCATAACATGGAGGTAAGGAGTGTAGTATCATATCAATAGCCAGCTCCTCAGGGAATTTCACATTCAACTTTAGCAATCGGTCCACAACCCTTTGCATCTTCTGCAAGTGGCTCGTGATGGCTTCACCATCCTTCATCCTGGTTGTTATCATAGAAGAGATGATTTCATACAGCTCTTGACGAGCACTCTGATGGTATCTTTCCATCAGGTCCTGGTGTATTTCAAAAGGGTAGAAGTCCTCATAGGACTTTTGGAGTTCAGGAGACATGGTGGCAAGCATGATACAAGCTACCTTGGTGGCATCTTTTTCATGTGCCCTAAAATCATCAATTTCTTGAGGAGTTGCAACAGCCTCATCAATTTCCTTCAGCTCCTTATCGAGGACATATTCATTGTCCTCATAACGAGTGACCATCCTTATGTTCCTAATCCAATCATTGAAATTAGTTCCATCAAAGATGACTCTACCACAAAGGTTCATGAGAGAGAAGGAGCCGGTAGGGTTTGATCCAGAAGCAACATTGTTGGAAGACATCTGAAAAGGAAGAAAGACAAAGTTTAGATTAGATATTGAGTCCTTAATATAACACCCAAAATAAAATATTAAGGCTAGGACCCAACACAATATTTTATAATTTGGAAGAGGGATGCCGTAATCCAAGCTGCAAAATATTTGAAGGTAGGTAAATGACGATTTACCAATTTCCACCATGAAAAACGAAATCAAATCATTAGGTTTTAGATGAATTGAAATTCCTAGATTCTTTTGAGATTCATTGAACTCTTCAATGGCATGTTTAAATCTTGATTATGCCCTTCAAGTTTGTGACTGGGATACCAAGGATCACAAACAAGGTGCGAATAACCATACAAATATACTTGGTACTCTTAATGTTATTTATCACCTAATCGATGTGTCGGTTAACCACACACGCTCCATTGATCTACGGCAAACATTAAGCTACCCTTTGCCACCCTTACTAGTCCATGTTAGTGTGCCGGTTAACCACACACGCTCCACTAAGGACTTGGTAAGGTGCAAAGTGTAATTTTATGGGTTAGCATCAATTTCACATTTTCCTAAAGTAACTAAGATTGGGAATTTATAAAAGGTTTAGTTACTTTATATTTATCATTATACTTTTAATGAGAATTATAGTCTTTGTCCTACCCGTTCGGGTAACGACCCTCCACCAGTCAAGGAAGCGGTGATGAGAGTGGATACCCATTAAACCACCATTTTATAGGCAGTAACCTTATACCCCCCTTATAGACCGGCTTCGTGAATGAGGCCTACTAACGGTAAGACTGACTTGTTCTTATATATATATATATATGTATATATATATATATATATATATATATATATATATATATATATATATATATTAAACTTATAATATTATAATAGTATAAGGGTTGAATTTTAAACTTTTAAAATTCTAGGGTTTGGAATTAAAGTTTTAATGTGTGACTTTACAAATTCCAAAACTTGAGGGCAAATTTTGAAACTCTTCAAAACTTTTCAACTTCATAACATATGAGTTTAATGGTCTTTTAAATTGAGACTCTTCATTTTTCTATAACCTATGACTTTTAATGATTCATTTAAATGGAAAATTTTTTGGAATTCCATAACTTGAGGACAAGTTATGGAGTCCATTAAAATCATCAAGAACAACAATTCAACTTACAAGAATGTTCAAGTTCTAGATTAAACTCATATGATCAAGGTAATTCAAATCAAAAAAATTCCATGTAATTTAGACTAATCATATAAACTAAAAAAAAGCATGAAATTTTGACAATCACCTTTCAAATGGATGAGCATGATCATTACCATATCTTAAAAAACATATGTTTATGATTCAAAATGGTTTGGGGTAATGATCCTATCCATTTGTGGCCAAAAAATCGTTTTTCTGCACTCTGCCCAGCCAACTCGGCGAGTCCATGAACTGGAATCGTCGAGTAGCTCAATTTTTACATGGACTCGTCGAGTCCATCAGTGGACTCGGCGAGTTCATCAGTCAGAATGCATAAAACTCGATTTTTTTCAACTTCAACCAACAAGTAGCATCAAGTATAATTGAAAACAAGCCTAATCTCTAATACCACTGATGGGTTTTGAGCATTCTAACACTCCTAAGGTGTACATGCAACCCTAAATACCTTGGATCTATGTTTTCTCTACTATACATGCAAACTTTCAATTTCCAAGGTATTACCCTAGCTAGCATACAAAACTTTGATATTTGGGTAATAAAACAAGTTAGATAACATACCTTTTGTTGTAGATTATTGCTTGGTGTTTCAAGAACCTAGCACCAATAATGTGAATGCCTTAAGTGGAATAACAAATCACCACTAACACTTGAAAGCTTGGAAGAGGACTCACTAGCTCACAAAAACCGGCCACTCCTTTGTCAAGACTCTAGGTGCCAATTTCTTGAACCAAAGGGCTTCTTATATAGTGTGGCTACATTAGGGTTACACCATGTAACTCATGACTTTCCACATTCCTCATGATCCATGGGTTTTAACCTCCATGGAGCATCCATGGGTCACCACATGGGTTAAGCCCAATATAAGGGATCATGGATCATGAGCCCACAATATAAGAATGAATGATTTACACAATCAATCCCTATATATTTAATTAGTCTCTTTTGACCACAAACTTAATTCCAAATTAATTCTTGTTCAATACTAATTAAATAATATGAATTCATACAATATATTATAACTTATAATGTATTAATAAATCATACATATCCTCTTCTAAAAAGTCCAAATTGTTCCGGTGAAGTGCAACCCAAATGGACCATGCTAAATCGGGTCAAGTACATATCAAATATAGTTATGGACTTAGACACCTTATCCAACAGTATATATGGGTACTTACAATCCCCTTCGGTCTATTTCAACCGGATATCGGGTCTATTTCACCCTACCACTAACACTTAATACCATAACATGAATCGCAGAGTCATCAAGCATATATTGGCATAACTGACAATTATCACAAAGAAAATCGTCTCACTACATCATAAACTAGTGGGTCGGCATTGGTGCCTTCAACCCACGGATACTGCGAAGGAAGACTCACCTCAGACTGAATATATGAAATCGCACTCGGTGGATGACTTGTGAAAACCTCTTCCTAACGCACAAGCATAAAACCCTAATTAGAAATTAGACCACATTCTAACTCGAAGGTCCAAACCCTAATTCTTGACTTAAGGAAAAAGGGATTCTTTAACCTTGCCTCATTGGGCCTCCCTCCCTCCATGTCCCAAATCCATACAAATTCCAAAAAGGCATCCAAGCCCAACTATAAGGCCTCTAAGGCCCAATATGGCCCAAGAACACCTAACATGGCCTTAGGCCTAAACATGTCCTGATACAACAGGTGGGCCTGAGGCCCAACCTAAAAAAGTCCAAAAGCCCATCACTAATCAAGCCTAAAAATTATCTAAGCCCACAGACTGCGTACATGGCTTGTACGCCCAACGTGTGCTGATGACCATTCGGAGTTGGGACACTAACCGAGTTCGTGCAGCGTACTCTAGAGTACGCCCAACGTATTGGCCAATCAACCCATTCTCATTCCCAAGTCTTAATCCATTCAGCCTTTCTGTCCAAAACTTAGATCCAAGCTCAAAATAATGTTTTAAGCCATAAATTTGCAAACTTTATGCTTTTGCATGCATGGATGGGGCTCAAACCATGAATCAAATCCATTAACTCACTTGGATGGTTACTAACACTTGCATGGTTGAGTCTTAACCACCAAGATCCGATATTTATGACTCAAATCACTTCTAGGAGTCCAAAAGGACAGCTCAAATGGCGTAGAGTTGCTCATGCTCCAAGAAACCAATCTATGGGACCAAAAGATGCCATATTCTACCCTAAATCCAGATATAATCTTGTAATGATCAAGGTTCAAACTTTATACCTTCAATAGGCTAGAAATGGTACATAAACCTTGGATCTACAAGCTCCTTCTTCTTCTTTGCTTCTTCCCAAACCTCCTTCTTCTTCAAAACCACCAAAGAACACCAAAACACTCAAGGTAAGCTCAAAGATGAACTCAAGAAGGCTAGGGTTTGATATTGACACTAAAAGGGCAGTGGAGGCTAAGAGGGTAACAGACTAATGGGACATAAGTTCTTTAAATATGATGTAAACCCTAAAAAGGGTTTCCCCTAACTTGAGTACGCCCAACGTACCTTGGGGATCACTCGATGATGTGCATGCAAGGAGTATGTCGTGCGTACCAAATGTATTCTCAGTGTACTCACGAGTCCTCCACCACCTTTTCACTTGAATTAAAATAGAATGAATCATTAAATTCATACCTGGTGACTCGGGTGCTACAAATCTCCCCATTTGAATCAGACTTTTTCCTCGATGTATGATGTCGAAAATAACTCTCATTAATGCTCCCTCATCTCATCCTCCTGCTCCCACGTCCACTCTGAACTCTTGCGACGCTGCCATTGCACCTTAACCAACTCAACTACCTTGTTCCTCAAGGTCTTCATCTTCCTGTTGAGGATCACTACTAGTCTCTCAATGTAGTTCAGGCGGTAGTCCACTTAAATGTCCTCCAATGGAAGCACTGCGGAATCATCAGCCAAACATTACTACAGTTGTGAGAATTGAAAAGTATTGTAAATCTTACTAAGCTCCTTCAGAAGAACCAATTGATAAGCTACCCTGCCCACCCGGGCTATAATCCTAAAAGTACCGATACACCTAGGGCCCAACTTGCCCCGCTTCCTGAATCGAATGACACCTTTCCAAGGTAACACCTTCGGGAGAACCATATCCCCAACCTAAAACTCTAGGTCCAATTAGAGTTTGTCGGCATAGATTTTCTGCCGACTCTGACCTGTTTGAAGTCTGCTACGAACCTGCTGAATCAACTCGGTGGTCTTGAGTACCACCTCGGTGCTCCCCATGAATCGCTGACCGATCTCGCCCCAACATAATAGGGCCTGCATTTCCTCCCATAGAGCATCTCTTAAGGAGGTCAATCAATACTGGCGTGATAACTGTTGTGATACCAAAACTCCACCAAAAGGAGATACGTATCCCAACTACAATCGAAATCTAAAACACACTCCCAAAGAAAATCCTCCAAGGTCTGAATAGTCCGCTCACTCTGACCATTTGTGGGTGGAAAGCCATACTGAAATGTAGACGAGTACCCAACTCGTCGTGGAACCTCTTCCAACATTTGGAAGTAAACCAGACGTCCTTGTCAGAAACCATAGTAACCGGCACCCCATGTCATGCTATGACTTACCTGATGTATACCTCAGCCAACTTCTCTGCAGATATACTCTTCGCGCTCTTGGTCAATCGATCTAAGATGACCCAAATCGAATCCACTCCCCGCACAGTCTGAGGCAACTTCGTAATGAAGTCCATGGTAATCTCCTCCCATTTCCAAATGGGAATATCTAACGGCTGCATCTTGACGTGAGGTTGTTGATGCTCGGCCTTGACTTTCCTGCAAGCCAAGCACCTTTCCACGTACCAAGCTACATCTCACTTCATGCAGGGCCACCAATAATCAGGACAAAGATCTCTATACATCTTCGTCGCCCCGGGATGAATGGAGAATCTCCATTTGTGCGCCTCCTCCATTAGAATCTGACGCACACCACCACAATACAGAACCCATACTCTCCGATGGAGAGTTAATAGCCCTCGGTTATCATAATCAAAAGAAGCCACCTGACCCACTATGCGCTCACTATTTTGATTCTCTTCCTTGATTGCCTTAATTTGTGCCTCTCGAATCTGCTCGAAAAGCGGAGTAATAACTGTCATCCTCAAACAAATATCCCTGATCGGAGCCGCGACCGCCTTGAGGCTAAGAGCATCGGCCACCATATTGGCCTTCCCCGGATGGCAAAGGATCTCATAATCATAATCCTTAACCACATCTAACCACCGATGTTCCCTCATATTCAAATTCAGTTGATCTATCAAGCACCTCAGGCTCTTGTGATCCATGTAAATAGTAAACCAGACCCTATAGAGGTAATGTCGGAAAATCTTGAGGGCGAAAACCACAGCCCCCAACTCCAAATCATGCGTTAGATTGTTCGCCTCATGAGGCTTCAGCTTCCTCGAAGCGTATGCAATAACATGACCCCTCTGCATCAAGACTACGTCCACTCCCATGATACAAGCTTCACAATAGACTACAAAATTCTCAATACCCTCTGGCAGGGTTAGAATCAATGCCTCGCACAATCTCTGTCTCAAGGTCTCAAACGCTGCCTGCTGCTCAGGCCCCAATGAAAAGTGGCAGTCTTCTTTATCGGTCGGGCCAGGGGAACTGCTATCTTGGAGAAATCATGAATGAATCTCCGGTAATATCCTACCAACACAAGGAAACTCCGAATCTCAGATGGAGACCTCGAAACCTCCCACCTCATTACGGCTTCCACCTTGTCCGGATCGACCAGAATAGCATTTTCGTTGACAAGGTGCGCCAGAAACTGCACCACCACCTCGCACAACCAGAACTCTCACTTGGAGAACTTCACATAGAGTCTCTCCCTCCTCGGGGACTCCAACACCTCTCTGAAAGTGCTCCTCATGCTGCTCCTGGATCTTGGTATAGACCAAGATGTCATTGATGAATACAATCATAAACCGATCCAACATCGGTTGGCACATGTGGTTCATTAGGTCCATGCATGCGGCTGGAGCATTGGTGAGCCCAAATGGCATCACCACGAACTCGTAATGACCATAACGAGTCCGGAAGGCCGTCTTCTGCACATCGTTCTCTTTGACTCTCATCTAAGGATAACCCAAACGTAGATCAATCTTGGAAAACCAAGATGAACCCTGAAGTTGGTCATACAATTGATCAATCCTCAGGAGTGGATAACAATTCTTCACCATTAGCTTATTCAGCTTCTGGTAGTTAATACACATCTGATGCGACCCATCCTTCTTCTTCACAGACAGGATTGGTGCACCTCACGGTGAGCTACTCGGTCGTATGAATCCCTTTTCTAACAGTTCCTATAGCTGTGTAGAGAACTCATGCATCTCTGTTGGAGATAACCGATATGGTTCTTTGGCTATCGGAGCCGCACTAGGAACCAAGTCAATCTAGAACTCCACCTGCCTCTCTGGAGGCACCCCAAGAAAATCCTCTGGAAAAACACATCCGGGTACTCCCGCACAATCGGCACATCATCAAATGATGCGTTACCCTTCTCTCGGGTACCCACAACTTAGGCGACCAAACCATAACAACCCTGATGAAGATATCGTCTGGCCCTAGCAGATGAGCATAGGACCGACCCACGCAGAGTTTGCTCTCCATGGACCACCAACTCTCCTCCACTTTGGGTCCAAACACGTACCATCTGGTGCTCACAATATATCACCACCCCATTGGGGCTCATCCAATCCATTCCCAATATAACCTTGTTCCTGCTCAAAGGAATAGGAACCAAGTCGACCGGATACCGCTCACTAAATATCTCTAGAACGCAATCCCGATGAACCCTCGATACTCGGACAGATCGATCATTTGAAATCTCAACCTCTAACAGATGATCCAGCTCACTCGGAGCTCCAACAAACCTCTTGCCGATTGCAAGAGACACGAAAGATCAGGTAGCCCTCGAATCAAATAATTTCAAAGCAGAGATGTGTTCACAAGGAACGATCCTAAAACAAAACACACAAATATAAGCAAAGAAATCAACATAAATAAACGGTTGAGGAGAATAGACATACCCATCACCACATCTGGTGCAGCACATGCCTTCTCGGCAATCAGCTGAAAGGCCCTGCTCCTCACAACAGGTGCATCTGCCTTGCACTGGCAGCCATCAGTAATCCGTAGAGTCGTTGGGGCAGGTGCTACCATTGGTCCTCCTAACGGTAAACTCGGGCATTTGGCCTTCTTGTGGACCCTCTGATTGCAACGAAAGTAAATAAGATCTGATATATGGGTGGTGGTGATAATAGCAGTACAATCCTTGCTAAAGTGCCCTGTCTTGCCGCACTTGTAGCAGCTCGAACCACCCGCTTTGCAAACCCCATCATGCGACGTGCCGTATTTGCCACAACGGCTCCGACCCTGCTTGCCCTTCGACCTAGAGTCAAAACCCTTGGGTTTCTTCGCTGAAACCCCAACCATCTGCCCAGAATCTGCCTTCCTCTGCCTTATGTGCTCCAAATCAATCTCTTGCTCCTGCGCCCTGGATATCATTTCCTCTAAAGTCGGGCAGGCAGAAAAACTAACGAACTCCCTGATTTCAGATCTCAACAAATCATGGTATCGGGTCTTCCTCATTTCTTCATCAGCTGCATACTGGGTTACAACAATGCCCTCTCTCTGAACTTGGCTGTGATCTCTGCCACAGTCTCAGTCGTCTGCCTCATGTCAAGGAACTCCCTGGCTAACTGCTGCACCTCAACAGCTGGTGCAAATTCTGCTCGAAACCGGGTCACAAAATCTGGCCAGGTCATGGCCTCAATAGTTAGGGCTCCCAAAGCATAGCCGACCTCCTCCCACCAATATTATGCTCGCTCCCTCATATATCTTGCAGCGAACCTGACCTTCGACCCCTCGGGGTAGAAGCTCGTCATCTGAGCACACTCGATGTCGGCTATCCAATGCCTGGCTGCGATGGGGTCCTTCACCGCAAAGAAATCTAGTGCCCCACATCCCCTTAAGTCCTTGAAGGAGAGTGTGCGGGCCCCCGACTAACTAGCGGCTAGATCGTCCTGAAGATCCGAAGGTGATCCTCCATCAGATCCATGATACCCTCCTTCATCGACACGAACATCACCAGGGTCGCACCAAGGATGCCTCTAGTAATCTCTAGCGCAATGAACTCATGCAATCCCTTATCAATTGGACCGGTGCCCATGCCCGATCCAGATCCAGATCCTAAACCCCCTGCTTTGTGACGTGTCACCACCATACTAAAACATAATAAACGATTAGTAAACAGACGATAAGGTTCACACTCTCGAGTTCCCTAGATTCATTGTAGTCTTCCTGGTGTTGGGTCTAAATCCTTTGCTTTCAGTAGTACTAGCCCAATACTACCTTCCACACTTATTTAGACCCTCCTCAAGGACTACCCCGATTCCTCCAAGCCACTCTTCTTAAGTGATACATTCCTCAAACTATAAGGCGTCCTACACACCGAAGTATCTCATAGGGACTCCCTAAGACTCCCTTCCTTACCCCTCTTTGCTATTAGTTGTAGAAGGAACTTCTACAAATACTACCTAACTACTACATGAACATAATTACATAGTACTAGTAATAGATAATTCTTCGAATGACTGGTCCCACACTACAACTATTGGACTCAAACAAGAGCTATGGAATAGAGTTACACCTATCCTTCTAAAATTATCCAATCACAATAATATGTAACCGAACGCATTCATCCACTAGTTAGTTAGTACCAACAAAATTTCCTAAAGCACAAAGCATGCAATATTCAAGCATCAGACAATTCGACTGAAAACATACTCTATACAGGTCATTCTAATAGGTATCTAATTTGATACTAGCATGCAAATCTAAAAGCTCATACATATAGGCACATAAAGACATCTCTCCTAGCATTCTGTCATGCAATTCTGAGCAGATCGTTAGCCCCTAATCTAGCATGCAATTCTCATATCATAGCATAAAACGTATAAATTGTAGGGGTATTTTGGGAAGGCTTTCATGAGCTCGGCTGATTGCACGCATCACACCCCTTGTCTTTTATTAAAAATGCTTAGGTTAAAATGTTTCTTTTTATGAAAAACCTACCAACCCCTCGATTTCAGTCCAGGCAAACCCGTGAGTATGCCCGAATCCCTCAAACCAATGCTCTGATACCAACTTGTAACATCCCAAAAATATAGATAAAATTGTGTTTTTAATTTCATTCAAATCACATGAGACTAATATCAAAGTAGTCAAAATAGTATCATAGTAACATATTATTAGAGTAGAATTTCCCAAAATGTCTAAATGAGGAAACCATATGGTGATGTGGTGCGATCATGACGGGCCCTTCCCCTTCAAACTGAGGGTACCAGAAACATAAACCGAAACTGTAAGCACAAAGCTTAGTGATTTCCCCCAAAATACCATATAGTAAACAAACATATTGCCAAGCATATATGGGTGCTTGTCTACCCCTTCAGTCTATTTCAACCGGATACTATCAATCATATATGGGTGCTTGCCTACCCTTTCCGTCTATTTCAACCAGATACTATAGAGCATATTTGGGTGCTTGCAATCCCCTTCGGTCTATTTCAACCGAATACCGGGTATATTTCACCCCTACTACTACCACATAATATCATAACAGGAATCACAGATTCATCAAACAAATACAGGCAGAACTGACAATTGTCACAAAGACAATCATCACACTACATCATAAACTAGTGGCCGGCATTGGTGCCTTCGACGCACGGATACTGCGAATGAGGACTCACCTCAGACTGAAGAGATCAAATCGCACTCGGTGGATGACTTGCGAAAACCTCTTCCTGAAGCACAAGCATAAAACCCTATAGAGAAATTAGACCACATTCTAACTTGAATGTCCAAAATCTAATTCTTGACTTAAGGAAAAAAGGGCTTCTTTACCCTTTCCTCATTGGGCCTCCCTCCCTCCAAGGCACAAATCCATAAAAAGTCCAAAAAGGCATGCAAGCCCAACTATAAGGCCTCTAAGGCCTAATATGGCCCAAGAACACCTAACATGGCCTTAGGCCCAAAAATGTCCTGATACAACAGGTGGGCCTAAGGCCCAACCTAAACAAAACCAAAAGCCCATCACTAATCGAGCCCAAAACTCATCTAAGCCAATAGACTGCGTACACACGCCGTACACGGCTCATACGCCCATCATACGCGGATGACCATCTGGAGTCGGGACACTGATCCAGTACACGCAACGTACTTTAGAGTACGCCCAACGCATTGGCCAATCAACTCATTCTTATTCCCAAGTCTTAATCCATTCAACCTTAACGTCCAAAACTTAGATCCAATCTCAAAATAACATATTAAGCCATAATGTTGCAAACTTTATGCTTTTGCATGCATGGATGGGGCTCAAGCCATGAATCAAGTCCATTAACTCACTTGGATGGTCACTAACACTTGCATGATTGAGTCTTAACCACCAAGATTTTTATGACTCAAAACACGTCCAAGAGTTCAAAAGGACATCTCAAATAGCCTAGAGTTTCTCATACTTCAAGAAACCAAGCTGTGGGACCAAAAGATGCCATATTCTACCCTAAACCTAGATCTAAGCTTGTAATGATCAAGGTTCAAACTTTATACCTTCAATAGGCTAGAAATGGTTCATAAACTATGGATCTACAAGCTCCTTCTTCTCCTTTGCTTCTTCCCAAACCTCCTTCTTCTTCAAAACCACCAAAGAACACCAAAACACTCAAGGTAAGCTCAAAGATGCACTAAAGAAGGCTAGGGTTCGACATTGACACTAAAAGTGCAGTGACGGTTGAGAGGGTAAGAGACTTGAGGGACATTAGTTCTTAAATAGGGTGCGAACCATAAAAATTAGGGTTTGCCCCTGACTTGAGTACGCCCAGCGTACGTCGGGGATCACCCAATGATGCGCATGCATGGAGTATGCCGTGCATACCAAATCTACGCCCAACGTACTTACGAGTCCTCCATTATTTTTTACTTGAATTTAAATAGAATGAATTATTAACTTCATACCTGGTGATTCGGGTGCTACAACGATCCTAGCGCCACCTCATTTATTCATTGGCATTCCATAAAGAACCAATGGCTACAACGAGCTTGTTGACCGACTACTTCTTGCTGAGAGACAACTCGTGTATCTCCAGATCACATAAATCCGATAGCCACTTGCTCTACACCCCCGGCTTGACCAAATCTTGAACCGAAATTCCGCATACTCGCACCGCAGATCCCTATGAACCATTCTTCCGACACCACAACTCAAACAAATTGATGATCCTCCAGAGAAGGACCAAGAAAACCTTAAGAGATTATGAATTTCAGATGAAGACCACATAAAGTTTCCAATCATAACCACCTTTACTATCCAAGCAAATGTGTAAGCAAAACACCAACTTACTATTCAAAACATACTCTCGTCACCTGCAATCCCGACCGTCAACCTGGTACCTAACCTGCCTATATCCAAAGAAAACGGACCATTGATCGTATCACTAGGCATCCATATAACATCAATATTCATGCGCATTTCCACGATGTCATATTGACGCCAAACACCGCAACCAACTAGCCCCGTGTTGGGTTTACATCCTAACTCTGAAAGTCACAAGCCTGCTCACTCCTTCTACGAACTCGGAAAACTAAAAGGACATAATCCTTGCCATAGATAGCGACGTTCCAATCCATCAGTCAACCACTCAGCTTCCAGCTGTAATCCTCAAGCCGATCATAACAATCATTTCCTTCTAGAGTCTTTGCAACTCAAATGCACGGCCTCGAGCGAGGCCCTCAAGAACTCAAAACCAACAAGCTTACCTAGGTCTGCACCATACAGACCCAAACTGACATGGACACCTAAGCCCAAACAATCACCAGACTCATCCTCAGCTTGAACAACCATAACTAAGAGATCGATTGATATGGAACCACTTCCACGAATCATAATGTTAACCATGCTATCTTCCCCAGCCAACTCTTTAGAATCCCCGAGATTTTCCTTGTATCGAGTATAGATCATGTACTTCCAGTAGTACAGGCCTAATACTCCTTTCCACACCTATCCATACCTAATCAATACCTAATCAATAGCATAACAACCACTCTAAAGAACTTCCTAGGCTCTCCTAGGATTCACCACCTCCCTTACCACCAGCTGCTGAAGAACCCATATTAATGTCAGCTAACCACATCACGGATACTATTATATACAACAAAACTTAATTAATCTTTCGACTAAAAGACCCAACCCTACAATAGTTAGACTTAGACAAGGTTGCACAATAGGACCAAATCCCTCACTCTAAGATTATTTAACCTTTGTGGCATGCAATTTAACATATTCATTTAATAGTTAACTCAAATCAATATGAGTCCTAAAAAGCATAAAGCAAGAAGCATTCGAGCAGTGGAGTCGACTGGCACTAAACACAATAAAATCAAGCAGATCCTCATACAAAATTCACGACCTCTAGGCTCAAGCGTTTAGGATACACATTCATCCTATCCTCACTCTCTCAAGAGTGGCTAATCATTCCCCACACTATCCTATTATGAACTGCAAGAACTCATGAAACTTCCACGCTAATCATACATAACGTTGGATCCCATAGAGAGTAGAATACTTGACTCTACCCTAATCCCTTAATCAGACAAGAACATGAAATAAATCTAAATCAAACATTCTCAGGATATAGAATCTTTGTTATATACAACTATGGTTCACAGACTAAGCAACTACAGTAATGATGTCAATTTCATCTAGCATATAAGAGGTTCTTGTAGGCTATCAGACATCATACATCAGGCAATTATATTATGCATATCCAGAAGATCCTTAGTCTATCACTAACATCCAGTTCTACCATAATCATCATAAACAAGTAACAGTGGTAACTTGGGGTAAACTTTCTTGCTCTGGCTGATCGTACACGTCTCACCCTTCCTTCGTTACTTTTGAAAATAATTTGAATTTAATTTAAAAATAATTTGAAAACTTTCACAGATCCTTAGTTTGAGTCTGGATTCACACGAATGTTCATCCAATTCACTCAAACTAGGGCTCTGATACAAACTTGTAACATCCCAAAAATCGGAATAAAATTTTCATTTTTTCAAAACAACCCCAAGACAATATTTGTTTACAAAAACATTGATTCAAAAGTATAATTCATAAATCAGAGTATCCCAAAATCCAATAACATAAAATCCGAAGGATGTACATGATCACGCCTTCGCCTTGTCACAATTATCTGAAGTACCTAAGACAATAAACTGAAATTGTAAGCACGAAGTTTAGTGAGTTCCCCCAAAGTACCACCACACAAACATATAACATATACAATACTACATGTTGCGTCCACAACCTCCCGGTTGGATTACCCATGCCCACAACCTCCCGGTTGGATTACCCATGCCCACAACCTCCCGGTTGGATTGCGCTGCATATAACGTACTAGGTCCACAACCTCCCGGTCGGATTACTCTGGCCCACAACTTCCCGGTTGAATTGCCCTGCATATACCGTACTGAGTACATAACCTCTTGGTTGGATTACCCTGGCCCACAACCTCCCGGTTGGATTACACTGGTTTGTTGATTAACATCACAAAGCAGCAGTCTCAACCCCAACGTAACATGTCTACATATAACAGATAATATACAAATTCAACAAACAGATAATTATACAGCCAGTAATCACATGTAGTCTTATATATCTTCCGGTCTAATGCATATCAGTAACTATCAGATAATCAAACAGGTCTATCACATGCTCAACATATCATAACTCAGTATCTAACATGATATCAATCTATTGGGCTGGCCATGGTGCATTCGACCCATAAGTGCATAGAGGAAAATTCAGCTCTCACAGAAGATAACTGAATCAACACTCGATCTGCTGCAAACACTACTCGTCACACTAAACATAATCCAAAAACAAATCAAGTCAATACCTAATGTTTTATCTCATACCAATGGTCCAATTATCTTTCATCATATTAAGGGAAAAAAACCATTTTGCCCTTTCTGTACAAGTCCCAACTAATCCAAACCCAAAATCCTAAATAGCCCAAGGCCCAAAATCGATCCAATGGGCTTCTCAGAGAACGCGTGGTGTCCACTCCATGATGCCTGTCATCCAAACGTCCAGCGTTCTAACCCAAATGCCTGACGTAACCATAGAATCCCAAATCCTTAACCAAGGTCTTAATGGCTTAAGACCTAACGTTGAAACTTCAGATCCAATTCTAAAAGAACGTCTAAAGACATAAACTTGCAACCTTTATGACTTTGCATGGCTACAAAGAGCCAAAAACCAAAATCTGACTTAAATCACACTCTAAAGTTCCAAAACTCTTGCATAGAAGAGTATCAAGGAGAAAGCTTGCATTTTTATGATTCTAGACGCACCAAAATGCTTGAAAGGACAGCCCAAACCTTTGGAGCATTCCAAACTCAACAAAGTCAAGTTCTTGGGACCAAAAGAACATAAAACTATACTTAAGGAAAATCTAATAAAGAACTTTATACCTCCAAAAGTTGCTCCAAGATGCCAAGAGTCCAGATCCAAAGGCCAGAGAGCTAAACCAACACTCCAAAGATCTTTCTCCTCCACCAAGAACGCTAAAATGATACCAAAATGCTACTCCAAGGCTTCAAAACACTCACACACACACTTAGGGTTTCGAAATGAGGGCTATAAGGGATGGAGACTAGAGATAAGAAATGTTTGGAGGCTATAATGGCCTTTAAATATGGTTAAAACGCTAAAATTAAGGTTTGTCCTCTACGTGAAAACGCTTGACGTCCACAAACTTACGCCTAGCATTCCATTCCCAACGCCTGGCCTTTGGGACCAAAATGCAAAGTAAATACAAAGCAAGGCCAATCAATGCAAATACTTGGAAACTAGTGTTACATAATAATGGTTTTTATTGAACCTCATATATATATATATATATATATATATATATATATATATATATATATATATATATATATATATATATATATATATATATATATATGGTCCAGTTCCGGTGAGGACTCAATAAATAGTGAAGACTATGAGGACAATTCTCCACCACCCATTCCATGAAGGGTACAAACGTCAAACCTAAATGCTTGGCCGTGGTGTGTTCGCATGCGACCCACGTCCGTTGTAACTAATACGGATTTGAGGATTTAAGCACGTGTGGTGAACGTCCATGGAACGCCAATTAAGTGGGTTTTATCATTTATTTTCGTTTAGTTTGGTTTTTTTATTTTTCCTTAAAAAATATCGCAAGAGAATTAAACAGATATATGCTCAGTTTTAATGTTTTTATTTTTTTTTCATTTTTCTAATTTTTTTTTCGTTTTTTTATTTAATTTTTTTCGTTTATATATATATATATATATATATATATATATATATATATATATATATATATATATTTGTTTTTTTTAAATATCTTTACTACATACTTGAAGATACTAATGTTTTTCTTTATTTTTGTTTCTATTTTTTATTTTTATTTTTGATTTACATTTTTGATTTTTTAAACTAAATATCGATTTGAGTTTTTAATGTTTAACAATTATAAAATTTTAAATAAGAAGAATATTAAGGCTCATAATATTTTTCGTTTATGCTTTTCTTGAATCGTATTATTTTTGAAGTAAAAAATTTTGAATCAAATTATTTTGAGGAGTAAATTACACGAATCGTCCATCGTGTAGGTGCCAAAAGGCACTGTTAGTCCCTATTTTCAAAAATAACTCGGACCGTCCCTAATATGTTTAAAAGTTGCACATTTCGTCCCCAATTTCGTTAATTTGACCTAAAAAGACAAATTTACCCTTATTTATTTCTTTTTGATTTTATATATATTCTTATATAATTATTTATGTTATTATAAAAGCTTATGAGTCCCACCTCTAACTCCTTCCCCTCTCTCTAACAGGAGAAGACTCTATTTCAAGCCATCGGAGTTTCAAATATAAGTTTTAGATTGGAGTTTCTGATATGGGTTTGGAGGTAGAGCCACATCGTCGTTTCAGAACGGACAACTCACAAAGCATACCGTTTCTTTCTTTTTTTTGTTGATAACCTCTCCGGTGAACAGAATAACCACACCAGAGGTGAATTGGACCATACCTTCTTTTTTTTGTTGTTATCTTCTCCGATGAACGGAATAGATGCAAATTTGATGATCCGGTGGAGCTCGTGGTGTTTAGGGGGATTTATGAAGAAAAAAAAACGATCATCCCTCTTTCTCCTTTAAACCCACTGATCGGAGAAGAGGAGACGACGCCATGGTTGACTTCTCCGATGTGCATCTAGAAGAGACATCGTCTCCATTGTTGGTCCATGGTTGCTCGATTTCTGGTTCATCATGATACAAGAACTTCAGGCACGATTTATGGAACACGTTTGAATCTGAATATGGGTTTTATCCTTTGTTCATTCTAGGAGAGACATTGTCTCTATTATTGGCCAATGGTTACTCGATTTTTTATTCATCTACTATTCTTACCGGAGACGACATCTTCATGTCCACCGATGTCATCATCTCTTGCACCAACCCTATTATCTATCTTTCATAATCCCCTTCCCCTCTCTCACCAGACCTCCAACACCATTACCCTAAGATTTGTTATTTACTATGACAACGATTAAGCATCTGTAATTTAAAATCAACAAATCAAACCAAGGATATGAGAGATCAGGGAGCTTGAAGAGTTCCAAACCAAAAATAGAACATATCATCGTCATGAGGGCGATTCCCAGACGATTTAACAAGAAATCGATTTAACCAAGTGATTTAGAGTTTGTTCCAGGTGGGGATTATATATTGACGTGAAATTGGATGTGAGTTCAGGTCTTACTGGTGCAATACCGATAGAGAGGGCAAGAGAGATGGAGAGATATAGGGTGGTCGTAGAAGATGACCGGTGTAGGATTAAAGGAAGGGGAAGAAGAATGTCGATCGAAAGAGAAGGATAACTGGTGGGTGTGGCGTGATTTGGGGGGGGGGGTGGTGGTTTCGAACGCATATAGAGGTGGCGATGGTTGCGACGGCGACGACAGAGAAAGAAAAAGAAGAGATGTGTGGTTGTGGTTGGTGACGACTTCATGGTTGGTGGCGACTTCGTGAATGGTATGCAGATCTATGACGGTGGTGCACAGGCAGCGAACAGAGAAGCAGTGATGGAGCGGTAGATGGTGGTCTTCATCTGGAGACCTGGTTTCAATGATGTAGAAGGAAAATGGGAAAACGAAGGGAAGGGGGAGCCGGTAGGGGTGGGTTGATTGGTAGGGTATTTTGTTTTTTGTTTTTCCTTAAATATAGAAAAATGATAAATAAATATTAAAAAATTAAAAAAGAAATTATTAAGGGTAAAAATGTCATTTTATGTCCACAGGGACGACCCGAGTGAAAAAATAATTATACATGGACGGTCCGAGTTAATTTTCAAAAATAGGGACTGAACGTGCTCTTTGGCACCTGGACAAGGGACGATTCGTATAATTTACTCTATTTTGAATCTATTTTAAATAAAATCATGTTTAAAACAAATGATTTTAGATCAATAATATATTCAATTAAATATTGTTTTTGTTCAAAAAAAAATTATGAATCATTATATATTTATAATTATTTAATTTTGAATCATAAAATATATAATTAAGGATTATAAAATATTTGAGTTTAAATATTTTTAGCTCATAACAAATTAAGTATCTTGAACAAGTTGAATCTAAAGTTTTTTTTAATCATAAATAATTTGAATCATCACATTTTGGATTACAAGTATCTTTTAAATTTTTATGATCTTCGGAAATCTTTTTTGGGTTTTTTTATAAAAAAAATAAAAAAATAAATTTATTTTCAAATTTTCATGATTGTACTCATTGTAGAGAATTAAATTTTAAAAACTTTGTTTTTTCATATTTTTTTCAAAGAAAAAAAAATTATGGCCAAAAAAGAAAATGGGTGGAAAAAAACCCACCAAATGAGTACGGCAAAGATTTGTCATCGTAGTCCTCACTTATTTTTGAGTGGTCACTCTATCCAACTTATATATATATATATATATATATATATATATATATATATATATATATATATATATATATATATATATATATAGGCTTATGTTATTCTATTCTAACTAATTATTGTGCGGACGTATGGACAATGTTATTCTTTGAGAATAATAAAGAAAATACGTTGTTTGATAATATAAATACGTTTAATCTTACATAACTATTGTCATTGACACAAATTCTCAGTAATTAAATCGTCTATAAGGTTATTATTATACACTTATTATTATTATTCATATTTATGTCAGAATGTTGTCAGAATGTTTATTGAGTCGTATTCTGTCAGAATGAAAATGAGTGAAAAACAATGTATGAGAACAAAAATAAATAATAATTAGCGAGAATGAATGAAAATGACGATATTTTTGTAAGGTTGAACGTATTCGCATTGCTGAACAACTTATTCTCTTAGTTCTCATAGAATAACATTGTCCACACATCCGCACAATAATTACTTATAATACTTGAACGTAGCTCTCTCTCTCTCTCTCTCTCTCTATATATATATATATATATATATATATATATATATATATATATATATATATATATATATATATATAGGTTTAGGCTCTATGGAAAACTAAAAACCCTAAAAAAACCCTAAAAATCATAAAAATGCATAAAAAAAAATAGTTAGAGATCAGAAAAACTTTTGGTTGAATTTTTTTTATAAAAAAACACAGCTTTTTCTTAAAATTCGCTAAAAAAAATAAAAAAAAAAAAAAAAAATTTCCAAATTTTTTTTCAGCGAATTTGTATAGAAAGCTCCGATTTTTTCAAAAAAAAATTCAAGAAGAAGTTTTGTGATCTCTAAATATTTTTTTTATGCATTTTTAGAGTTTTTTTGTTTTCCAAATAACTATTCCGTATATATATATATATATATATATATATATATATATATATATATATATATATATATATATATATATATATATATATATATAAAATAGAATTGTTTTGATAAACTGAGTTTTCATTTAATATAAGTGCCATGATCATATAATATAGTATAAAAGCATATATAATTAAACAATGTATCCATGCATCCATTTGTTTTAACCTTTACAGATATCCAACAAAGAATAAGATCCTATTGTTCTTTTTTTAATCAATTAAATTTTAGCATATACGCATTGTTTGGTATCATTTTCATTATTTTAAACGACTGTAATTTCGTCGAGTGTTTACGTAAGATTCGTAAACATATGTTTATTCGTTTATATTCCCTGATCCTATGCGCTACAAACTGTGTAGGGTGCGATATGTTATATGTAACACGCATCCGCAAAGTGAAAGTGATGTCCTTTTGACATTTTTTTTCCTACAGATAGGGTGGCGGTGAATTTATTACAAAGTAATAGATTTAGAGCATCTTCATTTGAAGTAGGGGCGAGCATTTGGACCGAACCGGACCGGACCGGACCGGACTGCGCTTGGACCGGACCGTTTATGGAGAATATTGTGGACCATGGACCGGACCGGATGAGTCGTGTCCGTGTCCGTGTCCGGGTCCGGGTCCGTGTCCGGGGTTTCCGCTTCTTGGACCCGTTTGGACCGGTACAACTTTAATTGCATAGAGTACAAGTCGTTAAAATAAGATTTTAGGTTTGATATGATACAACTTGTAAAAATGATTATGTTTCCGTTTCATGCATAACTAATCTACCTTGATGATATAATATTATAAGTTGCAAAATTAATTTTCCAAATAAAATCAACTAACATATAAATCAAGCTCACCAAGATCCCTTTCATATGATTTATCTATCAAATATACATAAAATTCAAAATTATAGTATAAAATGATAATTAAAAAGTTGAAATATTTCAGCTTTGATAGCTCAAATTTGAAGGATTGTAACTCACTGAATATAATACCAAAATCAATAAAATTATAGTCTAAATTTATCTACAAACTGTAAACTAAATGTTGGAAAAAACCTCAGGTCAATCCGACTTAAAACGAATGAGTTATGATTGTTTAAAAAATTTTACAGATTACAAAATTTTAAAAAACTTGCTGAAAAGCTGAAAATTTTCAGCTTTGATAGCTCAACTTTGAAAGACTATAACTCATTGAATATAATACCAAAATCAACAAAATTATAATCTAAATTCATTTACAAACTGTAAATTAAACGTTGGAAAAAACCCCGTGTCAATCCGACTTAAATTGAATGAGTTATGGTTGTTTAAAAATTTTCACAGATTACAAAATTTTAAAAATGTTGCTGAAAAGCTGAAAATTTTCAGCTTTGATAGCTCAACTTTGAAAGTCTGTAACTTATTGAATACTATACCAAAATCAACAAAACTATAGTCTAAATTCATCTACAAACTGTAAGTTAAACATTGGAAAAAACCGCGTGTCAATCCGATTTAAAACGAATGAGTTATGGTTGTTTAAAAATTTCACAGATTACAATTTTTTTTTTTTAAATCAGGTCCAACCGGTTCTAAACCCGGTAAAAACCGGACCGGACCGGGACAAAAACCGGACCGGACCGGGATGGATTCCTAGAACCGAGAACCGGCCCGGGGGTCCAAAAAAACGGTCCGGTCCGGTCTACCGGTCCAAATGCTCACCCCTAATTTGAAGTGTCTTGTAGAGATAATTAGAGTAAGTTACAAGCATGGTCTTTGAGTTTCCAAAATTTATAATTTTGGGATTCAAACTTTTAGTTTTGCAATTTTGGTTTTTATTTTGATATTTCATGTTAATTTTGGGACCTTTCCGATTGGCATTAAAGTTCACTCTTTAAGATGTGCATGTACGTTGCTCAATAGGGTATTGTGATTCTCTTTTCTCTGATTGCCGTCATGTTCGCATCATTGATCTTTATTTACATAGGACCCTTGTCTTGGGGATTGGTTTATTCCAAAAATGTTTAATGGATCAACACAGCAGAAGAAAATACAATTTTAAATTTCATTGTTATATCTAAAGTCAGATTTAACTAAAACTAACTATGACCACCAACAACAACCGTAGGATGTATCCTCAAATATAGGGATCATTTGGTGTCAAGAAACAGTAATCATGATTGATCACCTGTACCGATATCCATACAAATTGGAAAGAGTACTAGAAAACCAACCGATCATAACTAGTCCTCCTACTTTATTTACCTAAGGTCTTCGATATATGACCTCAAAAAGTGAAGAAAAGAGTGCCAATTTTGGTAGATTAAGAACAAGCTAATTAGGGTTTGTGTTATATAAGATCATCCACAATACCCACCACTAACTAGGGATCTTATTCGAGTCGGAACATGACCGAACCGATTCGAACCCGAATAACCCGAAAACCAAATAAGGATATTTGCATGAACCGAAAACCGAACTGATTAACCAATACGGGTTCGGTTCGGTTATTACCCGAATAACCCGAATAATATGTAAAAGATGATTAAGGACCAAATATAACCGAAAAAAAACGAATAAACCATATTAGAATTTTATAACCCGAATAACCCGAATAATAGAATAACAATATGTTTTTATACATCAACATAAACATTCAAGGACTAATATAACACAATAACACATTGAGAGAATAACGTTTACATAGTATACTAACATAATGATAATTAATTATTACTTGAGTTTCTTGAGTTGGAGCCCAATTTTTCATGACTAGACAAAGTAGGAATTCGTGAATCATTAAAGACAATAATAGGATTTGTTGATTTTTGAAAGCTTGAAACAAGAGGAAAGACCGATAGAAGTGATTTCAAGTTTGAAAATAGATGAGAAGATTGATTGATTTTGAAACGACGAGAACAAGCGTAGGTTTTTTTTTCCTGTTATGAACGACGATGATAGAAGTGTGAATCATGATTTTGATTTATATCGATATGAGAAAGGGGAGGAGGAATGCTTATTCGGTTTGGGTATTTAGAACAAAATAAACTCTTATTTGGGTAACCCGAACCAAACAACGCTAGAACCAAATAAGCATAATATAGATACCCGAAACCCGAATCGAATTGCTTATTCGGGCCTAATTCGGTTCGGTTCGGGTTTTCAGACCAAATTCTCATCCATTCCACTAATCACAACGGTGAGTGTCACATCATCACAACAATCAACCACTAAAACTATGTTATACCTATCACTAACACTCCATTCCACATCAAATCGTTTTTTTAATTCAAAAGTATAATAAAACCATACAATTTTTTTTAGCTGTTTTTTCATTAAAAAATCATTACATTAATTTAAAATACTATATTACTTAAAAAAACTAGAATAAAAAAAAACAAACAAACATAAAAAATAATAATCTTCGTTCATGTTTTGTTGGTACAAATACTCTGTGACAAATTCTCGAAGATTGAAACACGTTTTACTGTTATGTATTTCAACAACTCATGCTAAAAATTCTGTCGTTCCGGGTACAAACTCTTCAATTGTGTTAGAATCAATAATTTCCCATGAAGATTTCTTGTATTCCATACGAAACATATACATACCAATTACAATAATGGGCTACCATAAGTTGATTACATACAATAGGCCACTTAGGATAAAAGGCTAACAAGTTAAGTAAATATACACAAAACATATATACACTAACAACCCCCCGTAGTCTGGACGGGAGATCTCGAGCGGATGTTCAGACTAGATCTGAAGTCAAGAAAGAAAGAAGACGGTAGCTCTTTCGTGAAAATGTCAGCATATTGAAATGAGGATGGGACATGAAGAACGCGAACCTGTCTCATTGCAACCTTATCCCGCACAAAATGAATGTCAATCTTGATGTGTTTAGTGCATTGATGTTGAACCGGATTGGAAGATAAGTAAACGACACTGACATTGTCACAATATACCAGAGTAGCAGAGATTGGTTGGTAAAGTGGCTCACGGAGAAGATTGCGTACCCAACTTGTCTCAGCAACAAAATTAGAAACACCTCGATACTCAGCTTCGGTTGTAACATCCAAATTTTCAAGGCCAAAAATTTCATTTTTAATTAAGTAACTTGTAAAATAGTTTACCAAAAACATTGCCAATGTCATATCAATTTATAAAACCGAACAACGTGTCTCAAAACCATATCACCAATAGTAATAAAAATCAGAGTACAATCCTAGAAAACTCAATGCGGAAATCATGTGTGTGTGTGTGTAATGCGCTGCTACACCGCCGGCTCCTTCCCTTTAGATGAAGAGGTACCTGAAACCAAAACTAAAAACCGTAATCACAAAGCTTAGTGAGTTCCCCCCATCATACCCATACCAAATAATGCATAATCCTCGGTATCTTTCAACCGGTAACTGGCAGGCATAGCCGGGAGCTGGACTCCCTCTCGGTATCTTTCAACCATTAACTGGGAATTAACCTCCCCTTCGGTATCTTTCAACCGGTAACTGGGAACTAACCTCCCCTTCGGTATCTTTCAACCGGTAACCGGGGACTATTTCACCCCTACTACTGCTAACACATACTAAGCATAATAATCATATCAAGCACATTAATTATATCAAGCACAGTAAGCATATCACATATCAATCCTAGATAATCAAAAAGATAATCATCTATCCAACACTCTCACTTGTGGGCCGGCATTGTGGCCGTAGACCCACCCCTACTAGAAGGAAAGTCACCTCGAAGTCGTGTAGTGTCTGTACTGATCTCGGTGTGGAAATCGACTCTCCCCGACTCCTAAATCCCTACACGACAACTCTTCTAAGTTATCAACTCATACTCGTAACCCTTACAAGGGTCACTCAATCCAAGTCAAAGTCAAAGTCAAATCTATGGTCAAAGTCAACTTTGGGTAAAAGTCAACATCTGGTTGACTCAACTCGCCGAGTTGGCCCATCAACTCGTCGAGTCCCCATATCCACAAAAAGCCATAATCCCGTCCCTACTGGTCGCGTCTAGCAAGAGCTCGACGATTTCGCCTTCAACAACACATCGGACAATCTTCAACCGACCCGCCAAGTTCGTCCTTGAACTCGCCGAGTTGATCTTCATCCATAAGAATATGTTTAGCCTATAGCTCGCTGAGTTCCCTTTGAACTCGCCGAGTTCGTCTTCATGTGGCTGGGACATTGCCTTGAACTCTCCGAGTCTCTTCATCCACTCGCCAAGTCCTATGATTCCCAAGTCCCTAGTGAACCTGAACAACTGGGGGAACCTTCGATCCTAACAACTGGTCCATAACAAAAAGGATTTGGTGGAAAATACACCCCGACTCGCCTTGTCCCAAGAACGACTCGCCGAGTCCCTCTATGTCCAAAACTATACATTCGATTATAATGGGTCTTAACGCGTCAAAACCATAGATATGGCCTCCCAGGGTCCATTTTATACGTAAAGCTTCAAACTTGATGTACATGCATGGGGCCTTTGGCTCAAAAAGCCATAAAAGGAGGTCTACAAGATGCATGGGTCTCTCATGGCCACAAAGTTGGCACCTTTATGCCATGAGAACCCTCCAAAGTCCAAGATCTGAAGCCATATCTCCATATTACACCCCACAACCCAAAAATGGCTTAGAAATGCCCTAAAGGTATCAAAATCCAAGCCCTAAGTTGATTAAGCACATGGAAAGTCAAGATTGAAGCTTTTTACCTTAAATGAGCTGGAAATGGAACACAATCTCTGGACCTTCTAGCTTCAACTTGAACTCCCAAGCTCCTTCCTTCTTCTCAAGCTTCACAACCCCCAAAAATGCACAAGAAAAAGCTTAAGAGCACTCAAACAAGACTAGGGTTTCAGTTTAAGGTCTTCTGGAAGTGTGAGGGACGATGGAGGCTGAAATGGGAAGAGATAAGTTGTTTAAATAGGGTGCAAAACCTAAATATTAGGGTTTTGTCCAGACAGCTCCTACTCGTCGATTCGGTCTTCCGACTCGTCGAGTAGGTCACTTAAACCCCCGATTAACAGTCGTGTCTACTCGACGAAGAAATGTTGAAATTTACTCTAGGACTCGACGAGTTGGCCATCCAACTCGCCGAGTCCTAGAGTAAATTTCAACATTTCTTGAATTTAAATACGTACCAGGAATCAGGTGTTACATCAGCACTAGACCGGGAAATAGTGCCTTGTCGTTTAAAAGACCAAGATAGCAGATTCGCGCCAAGAAGAACACAATAGCCGGATGTCGAGCGTCTAGTAGAGGGACAACCGACCCAATCAGCATTAGAATAAGCTACTAGACCTCGTGAAGGAGAAGAGTATAACTTTAAACCATGATCCATAGTCCCTCGAACATAATGAAGAATGTGTTTGAGAGCCGAGAAGTGGGGCTCCCATAGGTCATTCATAAACAAACAAACTTTTTGAACATCATATGTGATATCGGGGCGTGTGAAGGATAAGTATTGCAGAGATCCCACCAGGCTGCGATAAAGAGTAGGGTCGGATACTGGAGGACCTATGCCATCAAATTTGGCATAAGTGTCTGCCGGTATGTGAGCAGGTTTGCAGTTAAGCATGTTTGCTCGTTCCAGAATCTCATGGGCATATTTTTGTTGAGAAAGAAACATGTTGTGACTGTTGCGAGTAACCAAAATGCCCAAGAAATAGTTTAAAGAACCCAAATCTGTCATAGAGAACTCGGATCAACGATTCTTTATAATCTGTTGAAGAAGACCTATGGATGAGGCAGTCAAGACAATGTCATCAACATAAAGCAGTATATAAGCAATTTGAGCACCCTGCTGATAGATGAAAAGAGACAAGTCTGATTTGCTGTTAATGAACCCAAGTTTAGTAATAAAATGTGTGAATCTATGATACCACGCCCGAGGAGCCTGTTTGAGGCCATAAAGAGACCTCTGAAGGAGACATACATGATCAGGAAGAGATGGATCACGGAATCCTGGTGGCTGATGCATATATACCGTTTACTAAATATGTCCATGAAGAAAGGCATTTTTCACATCTAACTGATGAACAAGCCAATGGTATGAAATAGCAAGGTTGAGAATAGTCCTGATACTAGATGGTTTGACTACGGGACTGGATTAATGTCTCATCATAGTCAATGCCTGGTTGTTGGTTGCGGCCGTTTGCAACAAGTCTTGGTTTATATCGTGCTAGAGAACCATCTGCATTAATTTTCTTTTTGATAAGCCAAATACAGTTAACAATATTAGCATCGGGTGGTCGAGGTACAAGTACCCAATTTCTATTAGATATAAGTGCATTATATTCTTCTTTCATTGCATTTAGCCAATTAGGATCTCGAAATGCTTAAGAGTAATTACGAGGAAGAAGAGAGATAGGTAAGACATCAGGGTTAAGATTGAGCCTTTGTATTTGTTTAGAGATCCCGCATCGAGCACGGGTTAGCATGGGACGAGTGTTTATAGGAGCGGAAGACGTGACAGGAGATTGAGAATTGGCGGTGGATGGTAAAGAAGCACTGGGAGGGGATGTACGGACGATATTAGTGTTGGTTGGAGAGGGAACGTGGACTGGTAAAGAAACATCGATAGGAGAGTCAACGTCGGCAGTAGGAGCATCACCGGTGGATGAATCAAGGGGGTGAAGAGGGTTGGTTGGGTCGTTGTAAGAATTACGAGACTCCTTGTGATCCATGTAATCGGGAGGTTGGTTTGGTGTCATAGAGCCAAAAGGAAAAACAGATTCGTCTAATGTGACATGACGAGAAATAATAATTTGCTTTGTATGAAGATTAAGACACCTGAAACCTTTGTGGTGAGACAGATAGCCAAGGAAAATGCAAGTCACAAGTTGAGGTTCAAGTTTGTGAGTGTTGTTTGTTTAAGGATATCAAAGACACCCGAACACACGAAGGTTATTATAGGAGAGAATTTTTCGAAACAGTTTGTGATAGGTTGTATCATTTTGAAGAGTAGATGACGGGAGAATATTGAGGAGGTGAGTTGCGATATGAAGGGCTTCCACCCAATATGTAGGTGGAAGAGGATCTTGAAAAAGAAGAGTGTGAATGGTGTTGTTTATGGAACGAATCATTCTCTCAGATTTACCGTTTTGAGGAGATGTATAAGGACATGAAAAACGCATGTGTATGCCATGATTGTCACATAAGTCATGAAATTGATGATTGTCAAATACGTTGCCATCATCACGTTGAAACATTTGAATATGAGTATGAAATTGATTTTTGATATATGCACGGAAGTGAAGAAATTGGGAAAACACTTCAGATGTCATACGTAAAGGGTAAACCCATAGAAAATGAGAGAATTGATCAAGAAAAATGGCATAATATTTAATACCACTATGAATTATGACATGAGAAGTCCAAACTTCCGAATGTATAATTTGAAAAGGAAACATAGAATGAGTTTTAGATAAAGAAAAAGATAAACGAGTATGCTTCCCAAGTTGACAAGCATGACATAATAACTTAGAATCTCTTTTGTTACAGGAGATGGAATTATTGGAAAGTAAATGCTGAAAAACTTGTTGGCCTGGATGTCTAAGTCTTTGATGTCATGTGGAAGAACTGACACTAAGGAAAGATTGAGGAGTTGAAGAAATAGTTGGGTAGAGATAACTCGTACTATCACACCGAAGGAGGGTTTGTTTGGTCAGGAAGTCCTTCACAGAAAAACCAACATCATCAAACTCGATAGAACATTTGTTATCATGAGTAAATTTACGCACATAAACAAGGTTTTTAATAATTTAAGGAGTAATAAGGAAATTGTGTAAATGAAAAGTACGAAAGGGGTTAAGACCGAGAGTGGATTGACCAACATTGGTGACCGGAATTCGAGATCCATTACCGACTAACACAAAAAAATTATTACACTTATTACTAAAGGAGTTGAGTATACCTGGATTACTGTGAAGGTGCGTGGTGGCCCCAGTATCCCTATATCATTCTGAGTTTCCTGGATCTTGAAGACTCATAGAACTAAATTCTTGAGGGAGCGAGGTGGCTTGATCCGTATTAGAGGGATACTAAAAAAAATACATTGTGTGAGGCTACATCGTAGGCTGAGCTGTTGAATACATGGCCTGAGGGTATTGGACTGCATTGCTGTTGGGCCAAGTACAATTATTTGGAGCCAAATTGGGCCAATATTGTTGTGGGTTGCGAGTAAAGTTGTTATTATTAGGCCAGTGGGCCATTGTAGGATGCAAAGGAAGTAGCCCACGTTGAAGTGGATAGTTCATCTGCCAAGAACACGCACCTCCCCAGCCGCCAACGAAGGGAGAAGGTTCGTTGCCGCCAGACCTGCCATGACGACCGCCTCTACCATTGCAACCCCCTCTGCCACGACGGTGGTTCCGACCACCACCCCTTCCGCCGGTTTGAATGCCGCCACGAGATTGTCGGCTGTGATGTTTAATATTCAACATTGTTGGAGAAGAAGGGTTGCCGGAATGGGAAGCCTAACACATATAAATATAACTAATTACCATAATTTGTAACACCCGGTTTCAGGTACGTATTTAAATTCAAGCAAAACTTCATATTTTACACGGGGACTCGGCGAGTTGGAGGCCCAACTCGTCGAGTAGGTTCGACTTCGGATATGGAGGGGTTAAGTGACCTACTCGACGAGTCGGAAGACCGACTCGGTGAGTAGGAGCTGTCTGAGTGAAACCCTAAATTTGAGGGTTGCACCCTATTTAAACACTTTATGAGGCCTCCACCCCAGCCTCCATCGCCTCCAAACCTTATTCACAAAACCCTAATCAACTTTTGAGTGTTCTTGAGCTATTTTGTGCCATTCTTTGTGATTTGAAGTTTGAAGAAGGAAGGAAAGACTTGGAGATTCAAGAAGAAAGTCAGTATATCCAGAGATTTGGTTGCATTTCCAGCTTGTTGGAGGTAAAAAGCTCCAACCTTGACTTCTTATTTGTTAGATCTACTTTATGGCTTGGATCTTGACATCTTTGGGGGTAATTCTAAGCCAGTTCGGGTTTAGAGTGTAATGTAGAGTAATGGATTCAGATCTTGAACCTTGGAGGGTTCTCATGGCATAAAGGTGCCAACTTTATGGCCATGAGATCCCCATGCATCTTGTAGACCTCATTTTTGGGTCTTTTGAGCTTAAAGACCCATGCATCGACGTAAAGTTTGTGACTTTACGTGTTATATCGACCCTAGGAGGTCAGATCTACCCTCTGGATGAGATGAGTTCAAAAGAAATTGAGTTTATGTACATGGACTTTGGGGGACTTGGCGAGTCGTTCATGGGACTCGGCGAGTCGGGTATTGCTTCCCCAACCTTTTCTGTTTCTGAGGAATATGGTTGAGTCTAGAAGGGCACCCATCAAGATGGACGTGATTATGGACTTGGAAATCATGGGACTCGGCGAGTGTATGAACAAACTCGGCGAGTCCAAGGCAATCTCCCAACCCATGAAGACGGACTCGACGAGTTGTTCATAGAACTCGACGAGTCGTAGACTGGACACATTCATATGATGAAGATGAACTCGACGAGTTGAAGGATGAACTCGGTGAGTCGGTTGAAGATGGTCCCGATTTTATGGATGAAGGAGAACTCGTCGAGTTCTTGCTAGACTCGATGAGTAGAGACGGGGGTTGTATCATTTTGAAAGAATAGGGACTCGACGAGTTGGTGGACCAACTCGGCGAGTCAAGTCAACTGGAGGTTGACTTTGACCAAAGTTGACTTTGACTTTGACTTTGACCTGGACTTAAGTTGACCCTTGTAAAGGAGGGTTGTGGGTACGGATTAGTAATCAAGGAGGGTTGTTGTGTAGAGATTGAGGGTTTGATACGAGAGGATTTCCGTACCAAGGATTGTGCAGACACTACGCGACATCGAGGTAAGTTACCTTCCAGTAGCGGTGGGTCTACGGCCACAATGCCGGCCCACCAGTAGGAGTTGTATGTTAGATGATTGTCTTTGTGATATTCATCTAGGTGTGCTACTACCTGAGATGTTTATGTGCTAGCATGATATGTTTTATGTGGTAGTGGTAGTAGGAGGGGAATAATCCCCAAGTTCGGTTATTAGGAACGAGGGGTAGGTCGGACACCCCGGTATTTCTGATACGGGTAGGTTGAGCACCCCAGTATGCTTAGCAGGGTAGGTCGGGCACCCAGATATGCCTGGCATGGGGTAGGTCGGGCACCTCAGTATGCCTGACAGTATGTGTTATGTATGGTATGTGGTATGATGGGGGAACTCACTAAGCTTCGTGCTTACAATTTTCAGTTTTGTTTCAGGTACCTCTTCAGCGAAGGGGAAGGAGCCGGCGCGGTAGCTGCACATCACATTCACACAGGATTCTGCACTTTGAGATATATGGGATTGTACTATGATTTTATTACTATTTTTATGACATGATTTTGAGACATGAGATTATGTTTTTATGAAATGATGTGAGTCGATGATGTTTTCTTATAAATGTTTTCTAAATTATTATATCAAAATGAAATTTTTGGTCTTGAAAATTGGGATGTTATATAATTAGTCCCCATAGATTTAATTAGTCTCTTTTGATCACTAAATTAATTCCAAATTAATTCTTGATCAATACTAATTAAAATATATGATTTCATATTAATATATTAGAACTTATAATATATTAATAAATCATATATAACCTTCTCTCAAGAGTCTATCCTAACAAAGTGTCCTGATGATATGCAACCCAAATGGACCATGCTACTCTCGGGTCAAGTACATACAAATAATAGTTGTGGGCTTAGACATCTAATCCAACAGTTTCCCACTTGGATAAGTCTAAAACTATTATTCCAAGTAAGACTCCAAAACCCGACTAGCAATCGTAGCTCTTAAAAGCCGTTGTCGAACTCTGACCTAGTCAATGACGCGTCCATTAGATAAGGGATCATATATATTCCTCCACTCTAGATATCATATGGACTGAGACATGGATTATAATCATTCTCTCTGTCCATTTGTTGTTTCCCGATTTCCGATTTATGACGACCGACTAATTGAACAAATTGAAATCAGTCCAGGCCCGGCCGAGCACTTACGTTTGTCATCACTAAATCATCGAGGGGCCCACAGATATCGCTTTTATCCCTCCAAGATTAAAGGGAATGGATAAAATTTGACCCAAATGTTCGCTTGTACTTACTCATCAAATTACACACAACGATATGTTTTATAACAACCAAGTTACTGGTTGCGTTTACATATGTCAATGTGCAACCGACGCGCAACTACAACTCACACGTCTCCGTTTGAAGAATATAAGATATTATCGTCTCATGATCACTCGTGATAAAATCCATGAAGTGATTCAAATGAGCGTGGGTTTAATCCAATACTCGAATCTCATTCCAGGAGCCCTCATGAATGTTGCAGCAACTTTTGCTATGTCTAAACACTTTAGACATCTACAAGCCCAATTCATGATAGTCTTGATTCATACCTACTTCCAAAGTATAATTGAATGTGGAGAGTTTGAATAACCTAGTTATTCGGGAAGTCAAAACATGCAAAGTGAAACACCAGAATAATCGAATCCAATATGGTCTTAGAACTTATGAATATAAATCAAACACCTTTTATTTATCACCATATTGATTACACATTATTCATTGTATAATGTTTAGAATAATCAACTTAATACTTGAACTGAAACTATAGTCATGCCATGCTCCAAGCATGCACACTATGTTTGTCCAAACAATGGTTATGCCATACTCTAAGTATGCACACTATGTTTGTCTATGAGCCTTACTTTGTGAAATAGATCAATTGAACATGATTCCAATGATGCTCATTTCACAATCCCAAATCCTTACTGCAAATGTAAGAATACAAGATTCTTTTCCATTTACTGAAATCTGTTAGATTTTAAACTTATATGCATTGATCCTCTTGAACGACTATACACAAAAGTCACAAAGACTTGGCAACAGACATTTACAAAGTATTCCAATGGAGAGCAATTCCATGGAAACGAAGTCTCAAATTCAAAGTACATTCCTTTGAACATCCTTCTTGCATTAAGTTTTCTAATCTTACACAGATTTAATGAATAACTTCAACCTATGGAAACATTTCCACATTCCCATTTTGACTATCACTTCTGAACAAGAGTTGCCTCCTTTCAGAATATGTCGATATGGTCCTTCCAAAATTAACACTATACTTCCAATTGTCCATGAGCAACCAATCTTTGGTAAACCTCAGATTGTCCTCGACAATTGCTTAATCATTTTAGTCATATCCAGTTCTAGTCCTTTTTCCCTCTTAATGTCGTAGGCATTTGGAAAATTTAGAATGGATGAATATTATAGCACATGTAATCGATCCTATACCCGAAGCATATGGGACACGATTCATGATGTTTCTCATAAAGACATGATACTTGACCAGTCTTTTGCTACAATATTTCTTATAATTTGCCTTGTTCGCATAATTCGAATTATAAAAAGGGATGTTGTAATAATAATTGAATTTTAGAACGCAAATAATGTAATCATGACTAAATTTGAGTAAAATCTCACAATCTAAGCTTTTAGATTTGAAATGAAGTATAATTTCCTCTCCCTTAATTATAGCAAAACAACTTTCCAAACCCTGCAAAGTACATTTTGCAAACTGAAACCTTCTGTTTTCTATAATTAATATTGCTAACTTGCAACACCTAACATAATAATCATGTTCCCACTAACATGATAATTATTATCATAACACTTATGCTCCCACTAGCTTTGACATGTATCCAGAAATCAGCTGGACTTCTAGAAATGAATACTTTATTGACTTTCTTACCAAAGTTCAGATTTCTGATACGAGATGCTTTGATAAGACTTTATCAATATCATACACATTTCCTTAGATAGCTCACATGTGTGTCTAAACAATTTTTAGAACTATGAAAAGGGATGCCGTAATCATAGTCTCAATTGTTTAGACCTTTGCCATTTCTCACAAGTCCATGTTAGTGTTCCAGTTACTCACACACGCTCCACTAACGACTTTGAGAATGCAAATATCACAACTGCTATCTACTTAAAATCCATTTAGCGAAAGTGTTTCCTCACCATCATTTTCATGAATCGGAGAGAAACCTTATGACACTTAGATTTTATGGTGTATGTGTTCCTATCCATGTGAATTTATCGCAACCACAAGAGGAAGTTAGTGACAAATCCAAACTCATATGGACTGAACTTGTTCAATCTTAACTTCTTGCCACCTGGCAGCACAAGGGCCTACCATTGCTTCCAAGTAGCTATGCAAACAATTGAGAAGTCATAGAACTCACATGCATAGTCAAATTTAACTGGAATGGGCACATAAACAAGAATATGTCAACACGATGGGCTATAAATATAGTGATAAACAACAGGTTTTATTCTTGATTAGTTCTTGAAACTTTTCAAGATCTTTAAGACTCCCGCTGATACTTGTCAAGAACCATTCCTTGACATCACAAAGACATATAAGATTCTCTTGTCAAGAACCATTCCTTGACAAAACAAATATTCAAGAGTTAGGGCAGATACTTATCAAGATAAACACTTCACACAATTGGTCTTAGTTGGTCTTTGTTTTATCCAAAACATCACAACTTACCAATTTCAAATGTACAAGAGGAAGAAAACATTTTACTCTACATTTGACAAGTGTTATAAACCTTCTTAAGATTATGTCACTCAAGTTACAATCTTGGAGTATCACTCTAAGACTCATTTTTGGAACAAAGTATGATTTATCTTTTGATTTTAACCATTTCAACAATCCACAATTCCTCTTCTTAGCCAAATAAATGCACTAAGATGTCCTTAGAGAATCAATTGTGATATGGTTTCATAATCACTAAGATAATCATAAAACAAGATACTCATGTACTCTCCCATCTTTTCAGATTGAAGAAACTTTTATCTTTCTGCCTAATTTGATTCTTCTTGTTCATTCTGCCTTACATTAAAACTTTTCCAATGTTCCAGATTTACACTTAAACTTTTAAGTACAACCATATACACTAAACTTTAGTAAATCATGACACAATCTATCCCAACTCTTAAGCAACAACTCGAAATTCTGATCACCGAACCATACGATCGAAATCCATCTTCGCGATCAGAATCAGCATATTCTTCTTTTAAGCCTCCTCTCTTTTCTTTGATTCTTAAAACATCAAAATGCGACCTAGTCACATCATGTAATAAGAATCTCAAAATAGGAACTTAATAGACTTAGAGAGTGGACTTTACCCGAAGTAGAGTCAAACCTTTTTGACTTTACCATCCTTATGATCTTTCATGTAAATAGGGCAGCTTCACAACAAATGCCCCTTTTTTGGCAATGAAAACATATGGACTCTTTGGGAATGGTACACGGGACTATCTCAGACTTAGACTTTCTCTTTACCATTTGGTAAATTTGGTTGACTATAGCCGATCCCTTTCCATTGGGAAGAGAATACTTTTCTGGACTTCTAATGTTACCATTGTCAATGTCCATGGAAGTTTCGGAAGTAGATCTTTCAATAAAATTTGCCTTACGAGTGCCCTAAATCACTACTGATTCAGCAGCAACAAGCAAAAAGGTAAGATCAATAAGGGTCATGTCGTGGTCTGTCGCATAGTAGTCCTTACTGAACTCACTATATAACTCGGAAGGTGATTAAAGAACCCAGTCAACAGTCAACTTCCTTGAGACTTCGACACCCAACTCTCCCAGCTTGTCAAAATGTGACTTCATCTCCAAGATGTGAGTACATATCGACACTGCTTGCCAATAGGTATTGAGTGACCTTGAACTTTTCGAACTTGTGGGTTAGGGAGAATAATTGGAGGAGGTGGAGGAAGAGAAGTATGATTTCCATGATCCAACCACGGGACATCATCTTCATTAGGAAAGCTTGTTTCAAGGGATTTGGGAAGATCATGGCTGTCTGAACTAGACATCTACAATGGGAGAAATTCAAGTTAGTTGATTTAAGTCCTTAATATAACACCCAATATGAAATATTAAGGCTAGGACCCAACACAATATTTTATAACTTGGAAGAGGGATGCCATAATCCAAGCTATAAAATATTTGAAGGTAGGTAAATGACGATATACCAATTTCCACCACGAAAAATGAAAAAGAATTTTAGGTCTTAAGTGAACTGAAACTCCTGGATCCTTTGAGATTCATTAAACTTTCCAATGGCATTTTTAAATCTCGGTTGTGCCCTTTCAAGTTTGTGACTGGGATGCCGAGGATCACAAACAAGGTGTGAATAACCATGCAAATCAACTTGGTCCCCTTAACTTTATCACCTAATCGATGTGTCGGTTAACCACACGCGCTCCACCGATCTATGATAAACATTAAGTTACCCTTTGCAACTCTTACTAGTCCATGTTAGTGTGCAGGTTAACCACACACGCTCCGCCAACGAATTGGTAAGGTACAAAGTGTATTTTAATGCGTTAGCACCAAATTCACATTTTCCTAAAGTAACTAAGATTGGGAATTTAATAAGGTTTAGTTGCTTTATATTTATCATTCTACTTTTAATGAAGGGAGAATTAATGTGCTGTCAAACCCGTTCGGCTAACGACTCTCCACCAGTCAAAGAAGCGGTGGGTGAGAGTGGACACCCATTAAACTGACATTTTATAAGCAGTAAC
Source organism: Lactuca virosa (assembly GCF_052849685.1). Taxonomy (NCBI): domain Eukaryota; kingdom Viridiplantae; phylum Streptophyta; class Magnoliopsida; order Asterales; family Asteraceae; genus Lactuca; species Lactuca virosa. The sequence continues at coordinate 385,278,313 of NC_136428.1, forward strand.
CTTATACCCCCTTATAGACCGGCTTCGTGAATGAGGCCTAGTAACGGTATGACTGACTTCCTATTATACATATATATATATATATATATATATATATATATATATATATATATATTAAACATATAATATTATAATAGTATAAGGGTTGAATTTTAAACTATTTAAAACTAGGGTTTGGAACTAAAGTATACATGGGGGGGGGGGTAATTTTACAAATTCCAAAACTCGAGGGCAAGTTTTGAACAATTCAAAAACTTTTGGTTTCCATAAATTATGAGTTTAAAGTAGTTTTAATGAAAAAACTCTTCAAGTTCCATAACATGAGGTCAAGTTATGGAAGACTTTAAAACATTTAAAAAAATGAGACTCTTCATTTTCATAACTTATGGAAATCTTTTGAGTTTTAAAACTCATAAATGAGACTTTTCATATAACTTGAGGACAAGTTACAAAAACACATATTATGAACAACTCTTAGATCCATTTGGATCGAAAACAATTATCACATAATTTTTTCCTATTAATCTAAACTAACTCATAAGAACAAGATAATTCACATCAACATTTTTCAAGAATCAAATGAACTTAATATAAAACTTGAAACTTTGACAATTATCTTTGAAATTGGATTAGCATGATCATTACCACATCAAAAACATGTTTATAAGTTCAAAAACAGCTTAGGGTAATGATTCTAGTCCAATTCCATCCAAAAAGGTCAAAAATCTGCACTCTGGGCCTCATACTCGCCGAGTGTATGAACCTACTCGATGAGTAGGATGAATTTGTTCATGGACTCGGCGAGTCCATCAATGGACTCGGCGAGTCCACAGTCCAGACAGCCAGAAAATCGATTTTTTCATCAATTTGCATCAAGTATAAATGAAAACAAGTCTTGGCTCTGATACCATTGATGGGTTTTCTATGCTATAACATCCTATGGTGCACATACAACCCTAAATAACTTGGATCTATGTTCTCACTAGTTATACATGCAAATGGTTTCCAAGGCATTAAAACTATAACTAGCATGCATTTTACATAAACCATATAAGATACTAGTTAGGGTAACATACCTTTTATATAGCTTGAAATATTGATGTATTTGGCCTTAAGAGCTTAGCCTCAATAGTGTGGAAGCCTCAAATGAAGTCACAACACATCATGGACAAAGGTAGAACTTGAGAGAGAATTCCTTCCACACCAAAATCAACTCCATGAGCTCCAAGAACTAGAAGTGGCGATTTTGGCTATGGAGTGACCTATTTATATGTAGGATTCCAAGGGTCATGGGTATAACCCAAATCCATACTCATGGGTATTATGATCCATGGTTCATGTGGCCCAACTCTTTATGTGTCCATACATAAACTTGGTCCAACATGGATCATAAGCCCAACACATATAAATATAACTAATTACCATAATTAGTCCCCATAGATTTAATTAGTCTCTTTTGATCACTAAATTAATTCCAAATTAATTCTTGATCAATACTAATTAAAACATATGATTTCATATTAATATATTAGAACTTATAATATATTAATAAATCATATATAACCTTCTCTCAAGAGTCTATCCTAACAAATTGTCCTGATGATATGCAACCCAAATGGACCATGCTACTCTCGGGTCAAGTACATACCAATAATAGTTATGGGCTTAAACATCTAATCCAACAATAATAACCAATGCAATGTGTTTTAAACAACTCTTTCCAGGAATCGTAGTTCAGACGATCCAGGTCTAGGAGGAGAGGAACATAAGTTTTTATGTTCCTGATGCCATAGATCTTATCATTGACATGTCGTTTGGGATCAGAAGAACTTGTACCAGTCATTGTAGATGAAGTAAGAAAAGAAAAAAGAAAAGAAGATGATGAAGATCAGCAAAAGAAGAAAACGAGAAGGGCTGAAACGATGGAAAAATACGTTGTTGTGGGATCGGCTAGGGTTGATACCATGTTTAATTCAATAATTTCCCATGACGATTTCTTGTATTCCATACAAAATTTATACATACCAATTACAATAATGTGTTGGATTAGTGTCTAAGTCCATAACTATTTTGGTATGTACTTGACCCGATTATGAGCATGGTCCTTTTGGGTTGCCTTCACCATAGCAATATGTAGGATGAATTAAGGAGAGAAATGTTTAATTATGATTTATTAATATATTATAAGAATAATATATTAAAGGAGAAATCATATTGTTTAATTAATATTAGTCAAGAATTAATTAAGAACTAATTTAGTGGCTAAAAGAGATTAATTAAACTTAGGGGACTGGATTTGCAATTATAAGATCATTACAATTAGGCTATGGACAACCTAATAATATATAGGTTGGACGAATTCTATGGGAAACCCATTAGAAATCGTCCAAGGGATATGTTAAAGGAGTCAATGGGCTGCTTAGGGCTTAAGCAGCCAGATTAGGGTTTCCAAGTTGTAAACCCTAATAGCCTACATGTATATAAAGGACCCTTAAGCCCCAAAAACGTAGTGAATGATTCCTTTAGGGTTTCCAGCCATTTTTGGTGCCTCCTCTCTCCTCCCTCTTCATCCAAGTTGCTTAGTGGTGTTTGTGACTGCATTAGAGGTGCAACACTTGAGGCACTAAGCTTTCTAAAGCCAAGGATTGATTGTTATTGCTATATAACAATCAAAGGTAAGATCTAAACTCTAATTTCAGTTATAGTTTATTAGATCTAGGGTTTATGGCTTTGGATTATCAATTGCATGTTCATTAGACAAACTAGATCCAAAAGCTATTAGGGTTTGAATGTACACCATAGGAATGATGTATTGCTCGAAACCCATCAGTGGTATCAGAGCCTAGGGCTGTTTGTTAGTGAATTTGATGCTTATTTTATCGAATTTTGGCTGAAAATCGAAAATTTTGAGGTTTTTCCACTGGACTCGCCGAGTCCATGGCTGAACTCGCCGAGTCCATAGTGAACTCGACGAGTCCAAGCCTGACTCGACGAGTCAGAGAGTCAGATGGAGCTGATTTCGGGATTTTGACCTATTTTGGCTGTGGATAATTACCTAAAACGTTTTTTATTAATGAAATCCGATTTTATCAATATTTGGAGATTATCCTTGCCAAAATAGAAGATAATTGTCAAAATTTAGATAATCTTTTGTTTTATTAGATAAAGATTGATTATTTGTAATTTGGATTTGAATTATCTTGTGAAAAAGTTTCAAATTTCCCCTTTAGGTTTTATAGTTTAAATTTGAACTTAAAAGTTTTGTTTTTGAAATTTGAATAGTTAAACCCTAATGTTTTGAAAAGTTTCAAAACTTGCCCTCAAGTTTTGGAATTTAAATTTTTTATTAAAAGTTAATTTTGAAATATTTAAATTCTAATCCCAAATGTTTTGAAAAGTTTCAAAACTTACCCTCAAGTTTTGGAATTTAAAAGTTGATTAAAAGTTTGATTTTGAAATGTTAAATTCTAAAACCCTCGCATTTTGTAAAGTTCAAATTACACTTTTATGGTTTTATTAATTAATTAAGGTGTATAATTAAAAGAGATTTAATAAACCCATAAAAGTTTAAAATACACCCTTATACTATATGCAACATTAAAAGTCTAATATTATATATGTATGAGTAAAAAGTCAGTCTTACCATTAGTAGGCCTCATTCACGAAGCTGGTCTATAAGGGGTGTTTAAGGAAATTGCCTATAAAATGGCGATTGAATGGGTATCCACTCTTACCCACCGCACTCTTGACTAGTGGAGGGTCGTTAGCCGAACGGGTAGGATAGGACGAAACCTTCCATTATAAGTATAATGAAGTACAAAGTAACTACATGCTTTTACAAATTCCCAAATTCTAGTTACTTTAGGCAAAATGTGAAATTATATGCTAATCCATGGAATTACACTTCGTACCCTTGTCAAACGTTAGTGGAGTGTGTGTGGTTAACCGGCACACTAATTTGGGATTGACATTGGTGGCGAAGGGTGGCTCGATGTTTATCATAGATCAATGGAGCGTGTGTGGTTAACCGGCACATTGATTAGGTGATAGTATCATTGAGTGCATCACGTAGATTCGTATGGTTATTCACACCTTGTTTGTGATCCTCGGTATCCCAGTCGCAAATTTGAAGGGCATAATCGAGATTAAACATGCCATTGAAAAGTTCAATGAATCTCAAAAGATCTAGGAGTTTCAATTCATTTAAAACTTAAACTTCATTTTTGTTTTTCATGGTGGGAATTGGTAAATCGTCATTTACCTACCTTCAAATATTCTGCAACTAGATTACGGCATCCCTCTTCTAGGTTGTAGAATGTTGTGTTGGATCCTAGCCTTGATGTTTCATTTGGGTGTTACATCAAGGATTCTTATCAACTAACTTGAATTTTCTCCCGTTTTGTAGATGTCTAAATCTTACAATGGTCTTCCCAAGTCCCTTGGAACAAGCTTTCCAAATGAAGATGCCGTTCCACGATACGATCAAGGAAATGAGAGTCATGCTTCACTTCCTCCACCTCCTCCAATTATTCTCTTTAACCCACAAGTTCAAAGGCTTGAAAAGTTCAAGCTCACTCAAGCCCTTTTGGCAAGTAAACACGAAGATGGAAAACCTGTGTGTGCACACATCTTAGAGATGAATTCACACATTGATAGGTTAAGGATGATGGGTGTCGATATCTCAGAAATGTTGGCTGTTGAGTGGGTTCTTTAGTCACTTCCTGAATCATATATTGAGTTCGTTATAGAGTACTATATGATGGACTATGACGTGACCCTCATTGATTTGACCTATTTGCTTATAGCTGCTGAATCAGAAATGATTTGGCGTGCTGATCGAGCAAATTTGTCTGGCAAATCAAACTCCCAAACTTCAATGGACATTGAAAATGGTGACATTGGAAATCCAGAAAAGGTAAATTCTGAGATAGTTCCTTGTGCCATTCCAAAAGAGTCCATCTTCTTCTACTGCCAAGAGAAGGGGCATTGGAGACGAACGTGCCCTGTTTACCTGAGAGATCTAAGAGATGGGAGAGTCAAGACGTATGGCTCTACTTCAGGTAAAATCTATTAACTAACTCTATAAGTTCCTATTCTTCGATTCTTAATACATGATGTGATAAGATTACATTTTGATGTTTTTGCAGGATCGAAGAAAAGAGAGGAAGCTTAAGGAAGAAGCATGCTGAATCTGATCACGAAGAAATGGATTTCGATCGCATGGACTCGAGGATCAGATTTTTGAGCTGCTACTCTAGAGTTAGGATAGAATGATAAGAAATATGAAATAGCATAGTTTTTCAGTTGAATTGCATTGTAAGGACAAAATTTTTTCCGCAATAAAATAAATTTTGATTTTGTCTTATTTATTTATCCTTGCAATGGTGTGTATGAAAAATTGATGTTTGATTCTTTCTATTGTTAGCAATAATGGATTCTTTATTATGTTATTTGTGGAAATGTCGAGAATTTGCCAAATAAGGGAAGATTCTCATCGCCCAAGTTTCAGTTGGACAGAAACTTGGAGTCATGTAACTTGGTTGCGTGATGAATGAGAAACTTCATATTTGGAAATTAGACTAATTCTTTGACAAAGTGTCAAGAGAAGGACTAGGAGATCGAGTACACTAGGTTGTGCATTGATCAAGTCTACCACAAGAGTGATAAAGATATTCGTCATGATTTACTAAAGTTTAGTAAATATGGTTATACTTATAAGATTAAGTATAATTCTGAGTTGATTGAAAGAGTTTCAATAAATAGCAGAACGAATAAGAAGAATCAAGTAGGCAGAAAGATAAAAGTTTCTCTATTCTAAGAAGAAGGGAGAGTACCTTTTATTGTGTTTTATGATAAGTCTTAATGATTAAGAACCATATCTCAATTGATCCTCCAAGTGAGTCTTAGTGCAATTGCATGTCTAAGAAGAGGAATCGAGAATTGTAGAAATGGTTAAATCAAGAAGTCAATCATACTTCGTTTCAATATCAAGTCTTAGAGTCAAGATTATGACATGAGTGACAAGTCTTTAGTAGGTTTATAACACTCAACAAATGTGGAATTGGAAAAAGTCTCCTTATTCCTGCACATTTGAGATTGGTAAGTTGTGATGTCTTGGATAAGACAAAGACCAACTAGAACCAATTATGTGAAGTGATAGTCTTGATAAAAACTACACTAACTCTTGAATATTTGTTTTGTCAAGGAATGTTTCTTGAGAAGAGAATCTTATATGTCAAGGAGTCAGTGGGAGTCTTATTGGTCTTGAAAAGTTTCAAGAACAAATCAAGAGTAAACCTAGTTAATCATCAGTAGCGCACGACTTAAGGCTTATAACCTATCGTGTTGACATTATTTTGTTTCTGTGCCATTCCAATTAAGCTAAATATGTATGTGAGTTCTATGAGTTCTCATTTGAATGCATAAAGACAAAGCACCTTGATCAATGGAAAGTACATTGATATGTAAGGGTGAGTTGCTAAACCACTTGGACGACATGATGGGCACTCGTGTTACCATGAGGCAAGAAATCAAGATTGAACGAGTTCAGTCCATATGGTTTTAGATTTGTCACAAACTTTCATTTTTGACAAATTCACATGGATAGGAACACATACATCATAAAATCTAAGTGTCATAAGGTTTCCCTCCTTCATGAAAATGATTGTGAGGAAATGCTTTCACTAAGAGAGATTTTAAGAAGATAGCAATTGTGAAAATTGTATTCTTAAATTCGATTATGATTACGGCATCCCTTTTCATAGTTCGAATTGTGAGATTTGGCAATTGGTCTGAACATTTGGGACTTAGTAACATAAATTCTGAATTGTTTAGACACACATGTGAGATATCTAAGGCAAAGGTGTATGAGCTTAAAAAGCTTAGCTAAAGGCTTATCAAAGCATTAGGTATTAGAAATATGAACTTAAGGAATTCAATAAGCAGTGTTTTCTGGAAGTTCAATTGTTTTCTGAATACATGTCAAAGCTAGTGGGAGCATAAGTGTTATGCTGGTAAGAAAATAATCATCATGTTAGTGGGAGCATGATTATTATGTTAAGTATTGCAAGTTAGCAATATTAATTATAGAAAACAAAGATTCACTTTACAAAGTTGCAAGGGTTGAAAAGTTGTTTTGCTATAATTAAGGGAGAGAATATTATACTTCGTTTCAAAATTCTAAAGCTTAGATCGAGAAACGTTAATAAATTTAGTTAAGGATACATAGTGCATTCTCAAAATTCGATTATGATTACGGCATCCCTCTTCATAGTTCGAATTGTGGGAACAGGGCACATAAAATATTATGGCAGAAGACTGATAAAGTATCACGTCTTTATGTGAGACATTATGCATCATGTCCAATACGCTTCGGGTATAGGATCGATTGCATATGCTATAATATTTGACCATTCTAAAATTTTCCAAATGCCTAGGGCATTAAGAGGGAAAAACGACTAGAAATGGTTTTGACTAAAATAATTAAACAACTATGAAAGGACGATCTGAGGTTCACTGAGGATTTGTCGCTTGTGAGTAGTTGGAAGTATAGTACTGGATGGAATATATTGACATTATTATTAATAGATAAGATTCTATTAAGAATGAGTTGTCATATGGGAAATATGGAAATGTTTCCATTAATGGGAGTTGGATATTAAGAAATATGTCTAGATTAGAAACTTTTAGGCGAGAAGGATGTTCAAAGGAATGTACTTTGAATGTGAGACTTCACGTCTATGGAATTGTCTTGTAACAATTTCCGACAGAATACCTTGTAATTTCATTAGCTGGGTCTTGGTGACTTTCGTGCTGTGACATTACGAAAGAATCATTGCATAAAATGTTAGAATCTGACGTATTCTAAAAGTGGCAAGAATTTGGTATTCTTATACTAATAATAAGGATTGGGGATTGTGAAATGAGCTTCATTGGAAAAGTTTTTCAATTGATCTATTTCACAAAGTATGGACCATAGGAAACCAAAGTGTGCATGCTTGGAGCATGGGACAATTGTGGTTATAATTCGAGTAATAAGTTGATTTTTTGAAACAGTAAGCAATGAATAATGAGTAATCAATATGGTGTTTAAATAAAAGTGTTTTTATTTACGCTCAAAAGTTTTGGGGCCATATATGATTAATATTATTATTGTGTTTCACTTTGCATGTTTTGACTTCCAAAATAATTGGGTTATTCGAACCTCCACAGTCGGTCATACGTTGGAAGTAGGTATTGAGGAAGACTGTCATGAATTTGTCTGTAGATTGTCTAAAGTGTTTAGACATAGCACAAGTTTGCTGCAGAGTTCATGAGTGCTTTGATAAGATTAAAGTATTGGATTAAACCCACGCTCACTTGAATCACTTCATGGATTTATCACGGGTGATTAGTGAGACGATAACATTGTATATTCTTGAAACCGAGACGTGTGAGTTGTTATTTGCTGGTCGGTTGCACATTGATGATAAGTAAACGCACCAGTAACTTGGTGTTATAAAACTTATTGTTGTGTGTGATCCGATTAGTAGGTGCAAGCGAGCATTTGAGTCGAAGTTTATCCCTTCCTTTTACCCAAAGTGGGATAAAAGCGATATCTGTGGGCCTCTCGATGATTTAGTGATGACACCCTAAGCGCTTGGCCAAGCCGGGACTAATTTGATGTGTTCAATTGTAGTCTATTGTCAGTCGTCATAAATCGGAAGTCGGGAAACAGTATAGAGAGAATGATCGAAATTCATGTCTTGTGTCTATACGATATCTTGAGAATGGAGGAATATATAATCCCTTATCTAAAGGACACACGTATCATAAGATCAGAGTTGACAGCGGCTTTTGAAAGCTACGATTGCTGATCAGGTTCTGAAGTTATACAGAATAGTTATTAGACTTATCTAAGTGGGAGACTGTTGGATTAGTGTCTAAGTCCATAACTATTTTGGTATGTACTTGACCCGATTATGAGCATGGTCCTTTTGGGTTGCTTTCACCATAGCAATATGTAGGATGAATTAAGGAGAGAAAGGTTTAATTATGATTTATTAATACATTATAAGAATAATATATTAAAGGAAAAATCATATTGTTTAATTAATATTAGTCAAGAATTAATTAAGAACTAATTTAGTGGCTAAAAGAGATTAATTAAACTTAGGGGACTGGATTTGCAATTATAAGATCATTACAATTGGGCTATGGACAATCTAATAATATATAGGTTGGATGAATTCTGTGGGAAGCCCATTAGAAATCGTCCAAGGGATATGTTAAAGGAGTCCATGGGCTGCTTAGGGCTTAAGCAACCAGATTAGGGTTTCCAAGTTGTAAACCCTAATAGCCTACATGTATATAAAGGACCCTTAAGCCCCAAAAACGTAGTGAACGATTCCTTTAGGGTTTCCAGCCGTTTTTTGTGCCTCCTCTCTCCTCCCTCTTCATCCAAGTTGCTTAGTGGTGTTTGTGACTGCATTAGAGGTGCAACACTTGAGGCACTAAGCTTTCTGAAGCCAAGAATTGATTGTTATTGCTATATAACAATCAAAGGTAAGATCTAAACCCTAATTTCAGTTATAGTTTATTAGATCTAGGGTTTATGGCTTTGGATTATCAATTGCATGTTCATTAGACAAACTAGATCCAAAAGCTATTAGGGTTTGCATGTACACCATAGGAGTGATGTATTGCTCGAAACCCATCATAATGGGCTACCATAAGTGGATTACATAGAATGGTCCACTTAGGATAAAAGTCTAACAAGCTAATTAAACATACACAAAACATATATACACTAACAAATTGGAATAACTACGTCATCTGTATCATATGTGCAGATCGATCTATCTTCATTTTCAATAAGAATATTAGGCGTTATAATACATGAACTTAACATTTGTTTAATTCTATCCTTATCCCAGAGTCATGTAGAGTATTTCATAACATGTCTGGTTTGATTGAAGACTCCAAATGCCCTTTCGATATCCATCCTAGCTGATTCTTGTTTTTTTTGTGAGCAACTTTGTCTTTTCACTTCGCGGAACCAAGTATAACTTCATGAATGTAGAATAATCAGGGTATATCCCATCACAAATGTAGTAGCCATATTGTACGAATGCACGTTCACCACGAACGACATATCAGGTGCTTTGTCGGTCCAAATATCGTTGAAAATAGGGGACTGACCAATAACATTAATGTCCTTGTTAGACCCTGCAACTCCAGAGAACGAATGTCATATCCACAAATCCTGAGATGCAACAACTTCTAGTATTATACTTGTTTCACGTATATCACCTCGAGTAAATTGATTGTGCCATACATTTGAACATTTTTCACACGCGACATGCGTACAATCAAGACTACCAATCATTCCCAAAAATCAATTTCTCTCTTCATGATCCATATATAATATTCGAATATCATTTGTGGTAGGTTTACACAAATATTCTTGGTGAAAAATCTCATACAAAAATGCGCAAAACCAATCTACACAATCAATTGCGGTCCTCTCAGGTACTTTCAATACTCATCGGATGCATCAAAGGCTATACTGTATCCCAAATATCTAAGTGCAGCCGCATATTTTTGTATACTACTAAAACCCATTCTTCCTATAGGATCAGGTTTTTGTTGAAAATAATCATAACGGACATCTAAAAACATTACTAATAGGTAAAAATAGAGCCTTATTTAGACGGAAACGACGCCTGAACGAGTCATCATTATAAAGACAATTATCGTCAACGTAATCACATACCAATAAGTCATGTGCAACTTTGCGAACTCGATTGACAATCGCTCTTGAATACGAAACAGACGAACTTTCTTCATCTTGTATGTGTTGCCCAACATTAAAGAACATCGAGATGAATTCTCCGTAATCATCGGAATCGAAATTCTTAAATAAATCCGTAAATATGTTTTTATGAGAGTATATGGTTTGAATGTAAAAAAGTTTATGTAAATACAATGTTTATATAGGTAAGGTTTATATATTTTAAAAAAAATAATGAATTCAATTTTTTGACCGTTGAACGGCTCAAAGAGAATAAATTGTTTTGATTGGTCGTGATCGATCGTCGAAAGCAACATGTAGAACTACGAAAGTGCCCGACCACGAATGGTCGGGGTGGTGTGCTTGTACAACGCTTGTGGCCATGTAGACCACGTGTCGTTTCATCATTGGTATTCCGGAAGGTCTAAGCTTATTTGGTTTAACTACCTATCAACTTTCTTTTTTACATAAACTTTTTAGTTAGATTTTCAAATTTGTTCTCAAGTCAATCAGTTTATTAACTCAATCTATTAATTAATTAACTGGTTTCATTAAACAAATTGTTTTTTATTTAATAAATTAACTTTATTTTCTATTTCTGTTGCCAATAATAATAAATAACAAATTATGTCTAACCTTAAGATTGTGAAAGAATTGACATTTACAAATAATGGTGCTTCCCATGTGAATAATAAGACTAAAGGATGACTATGTCGACCATGAAAGCTTTACTATAATTCTTTTATTTACGTATTCACTTCATGAAGATCAATAACGTTGTTAACCTACGTTTTTACATTGTGTTGTAAATGGGAAAGTCTATGCACTTTTAAATTAAAATGTATCATGGGGTATATATAATGCCTACATGGTCACTATATGGGTAGTCAAACGAACTATGTAAATTTATACACGAATTTGATTGCATTGCATAACACTTAGATTACATTGTTGGCATACCATTGTTCTATCAATATATAAAAGTTGATCTATATTTTATATGATTTTCTTTAGGAGGTGATTTGGATGTCTGATGTTTTATAGATATATTTGTAAGCATAAGTTGATAGATGTGTACATTTAGCACACAAACACAACTGTATACACATAAACCATGCCATCCCAACATCAAGTGTTTTCATCGAAGACTACCTTAACATATAACTACAAAATACCAATATGTAGTCATATATCATGTTAACACACTATAGTTGTTATGGCATGATCTAGTAGGACCATTTTTGCATCGATTTGGTGACTTGACCATTCATGAAGCTCCCTTATTTTTGGAAAACATCTAGCAACATGTTTACATTTATTATGTTGGAAAGTGATATGTGGTAACATGTATATGATACTCACTCTCATAAAAGATTATTATCATCAAGATGTTTTGATAATACATACTGAGGATTCGAAATATACATGGAGGATGATGTAGAAGAGTTTGATGACCGCAACTATAAAGTAGAATGACATACTACTAGATATTGTAAGGAAAAACATCTTCACGTTAAAAGAAAATGACAAATAAATGAGGATGACAAGAAAATGGGAAGTTGGTATAAGTATGCAACATCCATCGCATGATGATTTTAAATAAGTTCAGAAATCAATTTGCATAATCCAAATATAGTTCTAGTTTGAAGATTTAAAAGTTGCAGAAATAGTTGGGTCCTAGAAGTCTAAAAATCCATAAGTAGCTAATCATACATGAGGAATTGATATTTGGTAAAAAAAACATAAGTTTAAAATATTTGTGGTCTTTTAAAATCCCATGCTTTTCCATTTCTATTTTTATTCTCAAAACCTAATTTAAGCACATACTAAAATACAAGTGTTAAGCTCGGTGAAGCCTAGTGAGTCTACTTGGGGTCAACGTTTTTAAGGAAAAAATGGTTGCGATCATCCAATTTCAAAAGCATACCCTCATAAAAATTATTATCAACACTATTTCATTCAAACATTTGAGAATAATCTTCTAAGTGATATCAAAAGTTTCAACTTTTTTAGTAAAAATTGAACATGTAATGCACATGCAACTACTCCTAATCGCAAGTCCCAAATAATGGCATGGACTTTGGGCTCATTTAACAATCAAGCAAGAGGTGTTGGAAAGGAGGAAGAAGGATGTGGCAATCAGCTTAAGGGAAACGAAAAAGATCTCTTATGTTTAAGCATGAGATGTGTAGACGGGAGTCTTGATGTTGTAGAAGCTACTCATGACGTATGCTTAGAACCTGTGAAGCAAACAAATATGTGTGACATGTCCATTTTCATGGCCCGAAAAAAACTTTTTCTTTATGCTTATTTAATTTAGAGTATTATTTAGCGCGGAATTTGTTCCCAAAACATTATTTTTATCGAAGCCTTTTCGAAGAAACAATTTTCATTAATATATAAAATTTGGGATGTTATAACAAATACAAAACATAAGCATAAACTTGTCTTAACAGGCCTTACAACATCTTATTGTCCTAATGGTCCACATCTCCTTGAATCTCTCATCAGATCCAAACATCACTACTTATGTACATTTGTACCGCTACCTGTGATACAAAGAAATTGAGTGGGTCAGACTTGGGAGGCGTGGTGAGTACATATGGTTTTCAACCCATAATATTATAAATAAATTGTTTACTTACATATTTCACATCAAACAATTAACCTGATTACCCATCCCCGTTTTCTTGTATATATTCATCTCGGAGGACATGTCCTAAGGATTATCACAAGCAATAGGTTGACACTACTTCTTCGGGGATTCCGAAGCAATAAAGAGACGATAAGGGAAATAGAGTACACCGCATGAACACGTACTTCATCACCTATAGGTTGTGAACCTGCCACTGTTCCACTAGACTATCGAGAATAGCTTGTGGTTGTCATCTATACTATGTTAGATGACTACATCGCACATCGCTAGTAAAGTCATGACCTCTCCTCATTACTTTTCATCTCTCATCACCCATCTCTACTAGTATATTATAAGTATGAAAATATATATACGATTAAATAAAAATCATATCATAATGATTCATCTAACACATAATATCTTAATCACATATAGCATTTAATTATCTAAATATTTCATATATATATATATATATATATATATATATATATATATGTGTGTGTGTGTGTGTGTGTGTGTGTGTAATACGAAAGTAATTATGCACTCATTTGTTAAAAGAGGATGACCGGTGATTTTGGAAAGACCTAGGTACAAATATCACTAAGTCTTAGTCTTATATTCCTTATGACCAATGATAGTGTAGATTTCTCATTAATCCCAATGTCTACGTCAATATCTATCAAATAAGGAACAATCATGTAAGATCATATCGGAGGTATGGTCCGTTTGGTATAAATAGTATACTGTTTAGAAATCTCACTTTAAACACCTCACTAAATCTAGTCTAGATACCATTCCCATAAGTAGATCAATTAATATTATGAGTGGTATCACTGATAAATCTTATTTATAGATTCATAATAACGAATATGGATATAAATATAAGTTACACTTGAAGCATAATAAGTGAAACTTAACTTACATAAATTTTAGCGAAAACCGGGAAATTTGCAGGAGGAATCTCGACCCAAAAGCTTCTAATTGTCAGGCTATCTGACACCTAGAGCCTCACTAAAGATCTTCCAGAACTCCGAAGAAAACCTCAAAATTTTGGAATTATGGCCAAAGAAAACTCGGAGAGGAGGGGATTAATTAGTGTGAGGAAATGTATGCATAAACCACATCTATTTATAGGATTACAGAAGACACGCCACGCCTTATGGTGGTCGTGTCCGGTTCATCTAGGTGTCATGTGTCAAGTGCTCATTCATCTGCGTCATTCTTCTAGAACATGCCATGTGTCACCATTTCGTGTTGTCACGTGTCCAAATCTTGTGGTGCCACGTCACTTGGTCTCGCGGAAGAGTCGGACACCGAAATGCCACGTGGCGCCTTTCTGGTGGTGCAACATCATCACAACAGGTAATTTCCTGAAATCTTCGAACGGCCATAACTTTTGCATACGAGTTCCGTTTTTGACGTTCTTAATATTCTCATAATCCAATTGATGAGCTCTACAACTTTCCTTAAGGTCTCAACAGCTAATTCTCATTCTATTTTAAATTCACATTTTTAAAGAGATTAGATTGTTAAAATCCATGTGAAAATCATAACTCTTTCATACGAACTCCGTTCTCGACTTTCCTTATATCGACAGGTTCATATTTACGAGATCTTGAATTCCCGTTTACATTGATTGGCTAACACTCAATCGATCTTAATTTCGGTTTCTGTGTCGCACACTGCTATACTGAAGCTTTGAAAAATCATAACTTTCATCATACAAAGTCCGATTTCGGCGTTGTTTATATACACACTCTCTCTTTTACGATTACTACGGATTTTTTTAGATTACTTCAGCTAATAAACAACCTATCTTCAATTTAGTTTTTATGACGCGTATAGTTGTGTCGGGTTGATCGCGAAACTTCGAAGAAGCATAACTTCTTCATACGAAGTCGAATTAATCACTCCTTATATCCATGAGATAGTCATTACGACCAATACATCTTTAGCTATGATTATTTACTATATCTTAAATGTCTAACACGAATTTGCGAGCATTACAATATGTGAGCTTCTATCTAGTAAAAGGACGAAAGGCAACCTCATACACTCTCCATCTCAAAGTTATTTTCTTGTGTGTGTGTTTGTGTATGGGTCTCTCTCTCTCTCTCTCTCTCTCTCTATATATATATATATATATATATATATATATATATATATATATATATATATATATATATATATATATATAGTGTTTGTAAATTGTAGATTTCTTTAAAACAAATATATTATGTAGAAGACATATTCATAGTTTTAAATATCAAATTCATAGTTTAATAAAAATATTAATTCACTAATACTCGGTTTAATATTTTCATACATACATTCATTCATATTTTAACACAAAATTTATATAAAATATACAAATTAAAAGAATCCATTTTTAGTTTAATTCATAAAATTCACAACATAATACAATCCAATATAAACAAATTCACTTATTTAAAGAAGTCAAACCCAAACTCTACGACCACCCCCACCAACTACCACACACCACTACCAACCACTTGTGTAACCTTCGTAATAAACCAATTAATTTAATTATTCAAAGTTTAATGCAACATATTTATAAAAACTAATACATTCTAACATATTTATACATCACAAAAAATAAATATATTCACAAGAAAGTTAATAAAAACATTCATACATAAATCTTTCATATTTTAACACAAAATTCATAAAAAAAAATCACCGCTTAATACAATCAATTTACAAATTAATAGAGTCAACTCACAGTCCAATACACAAAATTCACAGTTTAATATAATAAATTCACAATTTGATACACAAAAATTATGTATTCATATCTCTATTTTTAACTTAAAACTTATATTTCTACATTCAAATATGAAGGCTAGTGCATCTTTCAAAGTTTCTTTTACATAATATTCACAATTTAAATTTCACATACTTTATTCAAAATTAGATAAAATCAGATATATGTATAATGCTTATTTCATCTTATATTTCAGAAGCAAACAAAAAAATTATTAAAAAATCACAACTTAATACTAGTCAATTCACAACTTAATATAGTTAATTCACAGTTTAATAAAAAAAATTACAGCTTACAATAGTCAATTCACAATTTAAACAAAAAATTCACACGTTAGTGCAATCAATTCACAGTATAAAACACAAAAATAACAACTGAATACATAAAATTCACAGCTTAATACAATAAATTCACAGTTTAGTTCACAAAAAAATGCATTTACACCTATATTATCAACACTCTTAATCAGTCGATTTACAGTTTAATACACAACTTTCACAGCTTAATACAACAAATTCACAAGTTAATACAAAAAATTCATAGCTTAATATAGTCAATTCATATTTTAAACAAAAAATTCACATCTTAATGCAGTCAATTCACCGTTTAAAACATAAAAATCATATCTTAATACACAAAATTCACAGCTTAATACAAAAAGTTCACACTTTAATACACAAAAAGTATGTGTGCATAGCCATATTAACAAATGGAAACAAAAAAATAAGAGATTTAAACATTAAATTCACAACTTTATAGAAGAGAAAATAATCAAAGCAAAAATCAACATACTTGATGCATATCTGGTGGAGTTTCACCGGTGACCAGAGTAAAAGAGATGAATATGAGTTGTCGGTGTTTCACCGGAGTTGAAAAGCAGCAGCAACGGAGACGCTGCACGGAGGTCTTTGATCTGGTCTGTCAATCTCACTGGAGCTTCTAGACCTGAAGGCGTAAATCATAGATCTAAAGTCAAAAATAATAGATTTGTCACCGAAGATCATAGATATGGACCAAACCACTTCAGATCTAAGAGTCTTGTTGATGGAATCACATGTCTAGGGTTATGCCTAGGGTTTAGAACGAGAGGTAGCGGAAGGAACATTGTTCAGACGCTTTGGTAAAAGTGGTGATGTCGTCGGAGAAGGCAACAAAGGGAAGAATTGGCGACAGTGGGGCGACGGTGGTGGGTTTCAGTTGCCAGGAGGCATCAATGGTCATTCTAATGGTTGTTCACAGTAGTGATTTCTAGATCAAGATCTGATTCGTGGTGGCGGTTTTGAGATATAGATTTGATGTATATCCGGTGAGATTTCATGTATAACTGATGTAAATCTAGTGAGATCTGATGCAGATCTGGTGGTTCATTGGAGATCGGAGATGACAGTAGCCGAAGTGAACAGAGGATATGGTAATAGAAATGAATGGAGGAAGAGGTGGTGGGGTTGGTGGAAAGTCATTGGAGTAACGTTTAATTCACCGATGGTAGGGGCGACGACGGTGGGTATAACCAGAGGAAAAAAGAAGGAAATATGAAGAGTGTTTTTGAAGTTTTGTGAAATGAAGCATCTGATCATATCTATGTTGCACAAAAGTAATGTTGACCTAAATGTCATTGTTGCTTTTTGGCCATCTATAAAAAAAAATCAAAATATTTGAAAATACGAAAATACGAAAATACCTTAATGATAGCCTAAAAATAAGTGGTTCTTAGGTGTAGCATCTATAACGCCCCGATTCTCAGGTAGTGCTTAAATAAGATTTTTGGGTTGAGCTCTACTCGACGAGTTGGTTGACCTACTCGTCGAGTAGCAGCGGGATGGGATCGCGTGTTAAGTGACCTACTCGACGAGTCCATATTGGGACTCGGCGAGTAGGAGCTGGCAGATGAAACCCTAAATCCCGGGGTTTTGAACCAAATTTAAAGGAACCTTAGCCTCCCTTGGGCCTCTTTACAGTTCTAGAGAGTCCTTGAGAACCCTAATTCGTGTGTGTGTGCCTATTGTGTGTTTGGAGCTTGAGAAGAGGATCTTTGGAGGGAGAAGGCTTGGAGGAGAAGGAGATTGGAGCAAGTAGAGTGCGGGAATCAACACTTATCTTAGTTATCATCTTCTGGAGGTACCCAAATCACCGTTTTTCCCTTGTAGATCTCTTTTATTGGTTGAGTTTTAGGGTTTTGTGGAATATTAAGTTGGTAAGATGAGCTATGGGCTAGATCTGAGGTTGTAACTTCAGATCTGGACCCCCCTTGGATTCTAGAAGCATAAAGTTACAGTTTTGGTCATGATTGAGGTCCCTCTTGAGCATGAAGCTCCATTAAGAACTTAAAATAGGCATTTAGAGCCTTTATAGTCATGCATGCACGTAAAGTTTGCAACTTTACGTGATAAGCATGCCCTAGAAGCTTGGATCTGTGATTTGGAGCCGCTGCATGGCTCAAATCAAGTCTGTATGGAAAAAGGACTGAATGGGCTCGGCGAGTCGCAAGGTTGACTCGACGAGTCACATGAAGATGGCCGTGAACTCGACGAGTTGGATGAACAACTCGGTGAGTCCGATGAAGATTGCCATAGACTCGGCGAGTTGAAGAACAACTCGGCGAGTTTGATGAGTTTTCTCCAGGATATGTATGAGTGTGTATCCGTCGAGTTGCAAGGAGGAAACTCGACGGGTGGCCTTAAAGTTTTATCGAAAATCGAGGGAACTCGGCGAGTCACCCCGATGACTCGGCGAGTTGGAATGTGCTTCAAGGAACTCGACGTGTAGCCGAGGGTACTCGGCGAGTTGAGGTCAACATGGACTATTGACCTTGACTGAGGACTTTGACTTTGACCAGGGGTTGTCTAGTGGGTTATGGAGTACCTTATAAGGTTAAGGACTTATGAGTATGTTGTACTATGATATTTGGTGGTGGGGCCTATGTCAAGTGATCCGAGAGTTGGAGTTTACCTTTCGAGTCGACATCTGCGAGGTGAGTTATCCTCACTGTATCGATAGGGTCTACGGCACCAAGGCCGGCCCTTTAGTTGTTATTGTTATGATATGCTTCATGTGATTATGATCTGTTAGATCGGAACCAGGGTAGACAGTATGTTATGCTCTTATGATTCGTAAGGATTGGTATGTTAATGACCTGCTAGGTCGGTACTCTAGTTACGAGAGAATTCTATGATAGATAGTCAGTGAGATAGATATGTTTGATGTTTGTATATGCCAGTATATGATAATTATGTGCACATGGTTATTTTCTTGTTGGTTGGGTTGAGGCGGTCCTGCTTTGTGTTGAAGGCCAACATACCCTATGAGCGGTCCGGGGAGACTACAGGCCCACGTGGCGGACCAGTCATGCCGAAGGCTCGGGATAGATTCAGATAGACTGTAGGCCCAGTAGGGCGGTCCAGTCAGGACGATGGTGTTTTTCCCTTGTAGATCTCTTTTATTGGTTGAGTTTTAGGGTTTTGTGGAATATTAAGTTGGTAAAATGAGCTATGGGCTAGATCTGAGGTTGTAACTTCAGATCTGGACCCCCCTTGGATTCTAGAAGCATAAAGTTACAGTTTTGGTCATGATTGAGGTCCCTCTTGAGCATGAAGCTCCATTAAGAACTTAAAATAGGCATTTAGAGCCTTTATAGTCATGCATGCACGTAAAGTTTGCAACTTTACGTGATAAGCATGCCCTAGAAGCTTGGATCTGTGATTTGGAGCCGCTGCATGGCTCAAATCAAGTCTGTATGGAAAAAGGACTGAATGGGCTCGGCGAGTCGCAAGGTTGACTCGACGAGTCACATGAAGATGGCCGTGAACTCGACGAGTTGGATGAACAACTCGGCGAGTCCGATGAAGATTGCCATAGACTCGGCGAGTTGAAGAACAACTCGGCGAGTTTGATGAGTTTTCTCCAGGATATGTATGAGTGTGTATCCGTCGAGTTGCAAGGAGGAAACTCGACGGGTGGCCTTAAAGTTTTATCGAAAATCGAGGGAACTCGGCGAGTCACCCCGATGACTCGGCGAGTTGGAATGTGCTTCAAGGAACTCGGCGTGTAGCCGAGGGTACTCGGCGAGTTGAGGTCAACATGGACTATTGACCTTGACTGAGGACTTTGACTTTGACCAGGGGTTGTCTAGTGGGTTATGGAGTACCTTATAAGGTTAAGGACTTATGAGTATGTTGTACTATGATATTTGGTGGTGGGGCCTGTGTCAAGTCATCCGAGAGTTAGAGTTTACCTTTCGAGTCGACATCTGCGAGGTGAGTTATCCTCATTGTATCGAGGGTCTATAGCACCAAGGCCGGCCCTTTAGTTGTTATTGTTATGATATGCTTCATGTGATTATGATCTGTTAGATCGGAACCAGGGTAGACAGTATGTTATGCTCTTATGATCCGTAAGGATTGGTATGTTAGTGACCTGCTAGGCCGGTACTCTAGTTACGAGAGAATTCTATGATTGATAGTCAGTGAGATAGATATGTTTGATGTTTGTATATGCCAGTATATGATAATTATGCGCACATGGTTATTTTCTTGTTGGTTGGGTTGAGGCGGTCCTGCTTTGTGCTGAAGGCCAACATACCCTATGAGCGGTCCGGGGAGACTGCAGGCCCACGTGGCGGACCAGTCATGCCGAAGGCTCGGGATAGATTCAGATAGACTGTAGGCCCATTAGGGCGGTCCAGTCAGGCTGATGGCCCAGTATGCATGTTCATTGATTGATTGTTACTGATATGGTATTGTCAGTGTGGTATTGGTATTTTGGGGGTAGCTCACTAAGCCCTTGAGCTTATAGTTTTCAGTTATTGTTTCAGGTACTTCAGGAGATCGTGGCAAGGCGAAGGCGTGACCGTACCGATCCTCATCTTTATGATCTGTTTATGGGACACTCTGATGAAAAATGATTTGAAAACAATTTGTAAACAATCACTAATTTGGGTTTTAATTGTGAATGGAAAAGTTTAAATTTGGCGTAAATTTTATGGATGTTACAGCATCCCACAAAATATATAGATATTTTTCATTTATAAAATAGATTAAACAATTGAAACTTTTATCTCAAAACCCATTTAGTGACATTTTTTTGATTGCAACCATCCATTATCAGAGTTGAATTTACAAAACCGAAGAGCTTTTCTCACGAACAACAGGCAAAAAATATTTAATCCACAACTATAAGTATAAAGTATAGTGAGTTCCCCAACATACCACATATGTTACCATATATATAATGCATCCACATAAAATCCTCGGCTCTAAGGTTGAACAACAAAATCTCTTATCGACATTTATATATCATATGTAACGAGACCAACCTAATAGTGTACTGGTCCAACCTTACTCACATATTGGGCCCTGGCCAACCTGTATAACGGGCCCTGTCCACATACATAATGAACCCCACCCACATACGTAACGAGCGCCGCCCACATACAACATAGGGAAGACCTAACCGATCTAGAATGTCATCATATTAAATGTCCTACACTGCTCAATCAACCGTATTACACAATCAATAGGCAAGACCCTTCGAGTCTATAACACAATGAAACTGAGTGTCCTAAACTTCGCATGCATAACAAGGAGCGATCCTAGTCAACTAGAATACTGGTACTCTAACAGTACCACTACCCTAACATACAAAATATATACAATGAGATACATGGTGTAGTGAAACTCACCTGAATACAGCTGGAAGTCCACACCCCTCGAACGCGAGTCAACACTGGCGAAACCGCAAGCACGTACCACCTATTAAAAATTGGAGTGTAATACTTAGTCCAAGAATCAAATCCTACCAATTTTGACAAAAAACTCAAAATGATCAAAAGTCAAATTTTCGGCGCTACGGTTATCGTAGGCCAACGCTCGATGTAGCTCAATGCTACACTTATCGTAAACTATTTATAGGATCAACTTTTTGTTTATGTGCTTAATATGTTAAGTGAATAACCCAAACATTCTAGAAGTCCAATATAATCAGAAAGGACTCATAAAAATCAAAACTTTATGGACATGCATGTCCTATGAATGTCCTACACCATTCTAGGTAAAAATGGTGGATGTATGACCTTGAACCCATACATGACACTAATACAAGTCCAAACTCTAGATCCAAAAGACAGAACCTTCCAAGTACATTCAAGAATGATAAAGTTGCAAGCACTATCTAGAGTTTTTCCTTGAACTCCAACCAAAACCACAAAAAAGAGACCCAAAGACCATAATATGCAAGATCTAGTAAGATAAAATTATAATGTTAGGAACTTGATGACATACATAGGTCCACAAGATGCACAAGAAGTTAGGTCTCTTCTGGAAACACTCACTCAAGCTCCAAAGAATGACGAACTTCCTTGAACACTCCCAAAATGGAACCCACAAGAAGCAAAAGGGGGGAGAAGATGGAAATAGAGGTTATGGTTTCATTCTTTGGAGGATAGAGGTTGATATAAAGAAACCCTAATAGTTAGAGATGCTTGAATAGTGTCCAAGCCCGAAACCTAGGCTTTTGTGCCAACAGCAGCACTACGCTCAGCGTAGCACATACCTACGCTCGGTGAAGCCCTACGCTCGACGTGGCTCCCATATGCTCAGCGTAGGAACGTAATCTCAAAATTCATCAATTAATACTAACAAAGGGCATTCGAAAAACGAGTGTTACAACTCTCCCCCACTTAAGTTATATTTCATCCTCGAAATTTGTCCTTACCAGTTACTCCGTAAACACCCTCCAGTCCATTTGTGAGATTTGAAAGCCCACTCCCCTATAAATGGACTACCAATATTCCTACCACTGGAATCTATAACTACGTTGTAAGAATCCTGAATCCAAATGAAAGTTCATTCCCAAGCAAAAATTTACAAAAGGTCGAAATCTCATCCACTGTAGCACTAAGACAATACTCTAAACAAACGACCTCCTTTTGAATCAAAAGTCAATTCAATCCTTAGTGAGAAAGACGTGACCTGATGAAGAACGGACACAATCATGCCACAACTAACCAACATTGAGAAGAGCTAACTTCCTTAACCATAGTTTGAAGAGTCCAAGATGATGCCTGCATTATAGGTAGACAGGGTCACCCTGTACATCAACCATGCTGACCAAAAAACTCATAGATCTGATCCAACCAAAACCTCTTCCAGGCTCGCGCTGTCTTTCTTGATAACTTGAAAATGAAATCAACGACGTACAACTGAAGTCGACAACCTCATACATAGACGCACACGAAACTCCGACAAAAGCCTAACCGACAAAGGCTAACCTAGCCTATACACCAACGTGCCTATAATAGCCCTAAAGTATAAAGAAAATGACAAATAAACAAACAATGACAGGTATGTTTCAAACCAAGTGAATTCTATGGTCCTCCCATAGTCTTGCAATTACTACCCCACTGCATTTTTCTTGCCATGGTTCCTGACATGGTGTTTCATATGGCTGCCATGGTACCCACCATGGTCTTTCATACAGCTGCCATGGTCTTTCATACGTTTTCCATGCTACCCACCATGGTCTTTCATATGGCTACCATAGTACCCGCCATGGCCTTTCATACAAGCTACAAGATGACAAACATAAACTGACACGAGACGGACCCCTATTCTACTTGATCCCATCAGGCATTCGAGTCATGCTTCGAACCCAAATGCCTTCATCAAACAAGAACGGGAAGAGAGGCCCTCACACAACCCTAGACATGAGCCTACTCACTAACTCTATCTTGCGGTGTTACCGATGCTTCTAGTCTTCCAAACGAGATAACCTTGAATCATCAACATTTGCTTCCCTGATCACAAGTGACTGCTGAACAACATTCCTTGCATAAGCTCTAATCCTAAAAACATTCTGAGCCTTCTAACCTTTAACCTTCAATAAGAAACTTTGGGATGACGTACAACTCTAAAATCATTCCATCTGATAAAGCGATTCTCCACCACTTAGAGTTGGATAGATTCGGATGACCTCATAACCATTCAAAATTCTGGCCCAATGTCATAACTTCATCATTTGGTTCCTAATAACCATACCTGATATCAAAAGGCATAAGAGAATCTGAATTCTAAAAAAAAAGACCAAACACTTCTTACATCTACTACCCCACAACAAAAAGAAATCTAGCCATACATAATCATTCAAAATAGAACCAGGGTTGGTTTAGAAAATACCATTCAACAGATCAGTCAAGATTACATATTAAACAATCAAACATAACTAAAAAGGAATAGAATGCACCATAAAATACTACATTTGACCACATTAAAGAAAACCGATAACTCAAACCCAAGCCCTTGGGACTCCAAGTGTCTTATGTCGTCCATTCTGGTAACTGCCAAGCTAAAGGTGTCGGATCGAAAACCATCCCTTTTGCTCTCTAAGGACAATCATCCATAACATGGCCTGGATGAATACAAATGAAACACACCCTCGATTCCCTCTGACTATAGTCCCGACTGTAGTGACCCTCCTGACCGCTTCTGAAACATCTAGAAACCGACATACGACAACTAACCGAATGAGCCAAACCATACTGACCACAAAACCCCTGAGCCTTTCGATCTTCTGAATGAATGTTAGAATCACTGACCTTCTTGAATGTTGTTTTTGATGTGTGAATTTGATCTTATTTTCTCTTTCGTTTCTAGCTCTCCAACTCCAACTCTTTTTCCATAGATGCCTCCACCAAATCGGAAAGAGTCTTATGACTTGAGATGCTTACGTGGTCCCATATTTTATTCCTCAACATATCATGGTAACAAGTCATCCTTATCTTCTCTGAAGCCACATACTGTGGGCAAAACAATACTCTCTCTCTGAACTTGCCGGTGATCTCAGCCACCGACTCTGTAGTCTTCTCAAGTGAAAAATATTGATAGGCCAACTGTTGAAACTCAAACGTCGGCAAGAACTCATTCTTGAATATAGTGATAAAATCCTCCCATGTCATAAACTCGAATGCACCTGGTTCGAGACTCTCAACAACCTCGCACCACCAATCCCTAGCTCTATCGCGCAAAAGACATGTTGTAGATATGACCTTGGCCTCTGACGGACAAAACTGGTGCAAAAGGCATTCTCTATATTGGCAATCCATTTCATAATGACAATAGGCTCCTTCCTCCCAATAAAATGTGGAGCCGTGAAAGCATCAAACTCCTTGATGGTGACTTTGCTGCCCCATGGCCGACTGGCGTCCAACTCGGCTCATAGAATCCTAAAGCGCTCGTCTACCATTAAAATCAACTCATCTTTGATAGTGTTGTTCAAACAAGGAAAACCCTCTTTTATAAACCTCGAAATCTCTACACCTATGATGTCGCAAACATCCCTCTCACTCACACTTAAATCTCCAACACGAAAGGTCACCCTTCTAAATCTAAAAAACGAAAAGAACAAACAGAATCAATGCACAATGATAATCCACACCATGCATACCCACCTAAAAGTTCCTTGGTATTTTGGTAAAAGTTCCTTGACCCAAGTATGGATCTTTAGCTTTCAGTAGTATGGGCCGAGTACTACCTTCCATACCTATCCATACTCGTAACAAGGACTGCTCTAAGTCTCCCAAGTCACTTCCCATCACTCCTATAAACTCCTTACACACACGTAAGCGTCTAAACATATGCATAATACTATACTTCTTAGACTCTCTCTCTCTCTCTCTAGAATTATCCCTAAACTCCGAACAATCCTCAACTTGCCATACAAGAAATGACTCATGAATGCGTAGTTATACATAATTCAAAATGAAATAGACATTCAAATAAATTTCTTAACCCTAAAACTACAACCAGACAAGAAACAAGCAATAAGGCCAAAACAGAAATTCGCAGGCTATAAGAATGTAGATATGTACAACCGTTATGACATTCATTTAACAGTTCAACAATATCTTACAAAGATTCTGAAACACATACTGCAATCATCACACACAAGGCATAGGAGGCATCTATACAAATCGGGCAGCTCTAGCATGCAATCCCTGAACAAACCCTTTGTCTACAATGTAGCATGCTTAGTAATTCATAGGACAAATACATAAGTATATGAGTATATTAAGAATCATTTACTTCCTGAGTTTTGACTAACTATACGCATCGCATCCTCCAATTATTATAAAACATTTTTAGAAAATCATACTATTGAATAAAAGCATTCTCTCTCAAAAACTTATTTAGAAAAAATATATATGTCCTTTGTTTCAGTTCAGATACAGCGTAAGGAGCGCCTGAATCCCTCAAACCAAGGCTCTGATACCAACTTGTAACGACCCAAAAATTACATTGACATTTTTCATTTATAAAATAGATTAACCAATTAAAAGCTTTATCTTAAAAAACATTGGGTTACATTTTTTGATTGGTACCATACATTATCAGAGTTGAATGTACAAAAGCACGGAAACGGATATCTTCAATGTGTGTGTACAGTCCCATCGAGCTCTTCTCATGAAAAACTTGAAAAACATTTAATGCACAACTGTAAGCATAAAGCATAGTGAATTCCCAAGTATATCACATATTCTACCATACATACAATGCATCCACATGAAATCCTCGAATCTAACATCGAACAACTAAATCTCCTATCCTCATACATATATCATACGTAACGGGCACAACCCAAGAGTGTACTTGCCCAACCCTACTCACATAACAGGCCCCGCCCAACCTGTATAACAGGCCCCACCCACACACTTAATGTGCCCCGCACACAAATATAATGGGCCCCCCCAAGGAGTATAACGTGACCCACCCACACCCAACCTTAACTAAATTTCCAAGGGCCAAATCCTAGTCTTTCATACAATACACAAATTAGTATGTGGTCATAGATAAGATAGACAGTCGAAAATGTGGTCCACCTGAAAGCAATAAATCAGACAAGAACCATGCAACCAAGCTATAAAGTCCCAAAAATCAAAACACAATTTTCATTTAAAAATAAAAGTATTTATTTGAATTACAACCTCAAAGATCTAGGTAAAACCATTTGATTCAAAAGATTTATCAAAGTATCGTCAAGAAGTTATTGTGGATGTGGTGCAATCGATCTGTGGCCTTCCGTTAATATATGAAACCCAGAAAACATTTAAACATGAAACCGTAAGAACAAAAATTAGTGAGTTCCTCAAAATACCATGTACCATACGTAGTAGGTTGTACTTAGACACAATTTTGTACCCAATTCCTCTTGTAGACTTCTCCAAAACCTTGACGTGAAACGACTATCACAATCTGATACAATCGTTAAAGGAACACTGTGAAGTCTTACTATCTCATTCACGTAAGTATTTGCAACATCGAGCTTTCTCGTCGGCCACCA
The DNA here is from genome assembly GCF_052849685.1 of Lactuca virosa. Lineage (NCBI taxonomy): Eukaryota > Viridiplantae > Streptophyta > Magnoliopsida > Asterales > Asteraceae > Lactuca > Lactuca virosa. The sequence goes on from NC_136428.1 coordinate 385,305,832, forward strand.
GTAGTAGGGTTTCAAATCCCTATACATTTTCGTGCTGCCAGGATGAATCGAGTACATGGTCTTGTGAGCTTCCTCCGTCAGAAGATCTCTTATTCCTGCCATCTTAGGTACCCAAATCCTATCTTGGAATACCTTCAGTCCTTGACCGTTTGTGTCGAACACTAACGTTTTGCCCAACCGTTCTTCCTTTCGGTTATTTTTCTCTAAAGCTTATTCTTGAGCTTTCTTGATACTTTCTACAATCGTTGAGACAACTTCGATTCTTAATGCCCATGGCCTTTTCTTTTCAAGACTCACTTTTCAGCTTAAAGAATCAGCTACCACATTTGCTTTACCAGGGTGCTAAAGGATTTCACAATCGTAATCCTTAAGCAACTCTAGCCAGCGTCGTTGTCTCATATTCAATTCCTTCTGATTAAAGAGATACTAAAGACTCTTATGATCAGTGAAAAGTTTGTACTTTGTGCCATTAAGTTAATGCATGCATATCTTTAGGGCGAATACTACCGCTGCCAACTCCAAATCATGAGTGGGGTAGTCCTTTTCATGTTCTTTCAATTGCCTCGATGCATATGCTATCACCTTATCCCTTTAGGTCAGAACACAACCTAACCCAACTCCAGATGCAACTCTATAAACTGCGAAGTCTTCAACTCCTTCAGGTAAAGAATGAATCGGTGCTTCACATAATTTCTTCTTTAACTTCTTAAATGCTTCCTTATGCTTCTCACTCCAAGTATAAGTAGCTCCTTTGTGGGTCAAAGCTGTCAATGGAGCAGCTATCGAAGAAAAGCCTTGGATAAATCTTCGGTAATATCCATCTAATCCCAGAAAGCTTCGGATCTCCTTGGGACTTTTCGGTTGTTCCCACTTCATCACAACTTCAATCTTCGCTGGGTCAACCATGATCCCTTCTTGGTTAAACACATGACCCAAAAATTGGACTTCTTGAATCCAAAAATCACATTTGGAGAACTTTGCATACAACTTCTCCTTTTTTCAGTACTTCTAACACTTCTCGCAGATGCTTGTCATGCTCCTGCTTGCTTTTTGAATAAATCAAAATATCATGTATGAAATAGATCGAACCTTGCAGCTGATCGAACAGGTCATCAATCCTTGGCAATGGTTACTTGTTCTTTATTGTTGCCTTGTTCAGCTCTCTGTAATCTATGCACGTTCTCCTGCTCCCATCTTTCTTCTTTACGAATAACACCGGAGCTCCCCAAGGCGATGAACAAGGTCTAATGAAACCGTTGTCCAACAACTCCTGAAGTTGCGTCATGAGCTCCTTCATCTCCGTCAGTGATAATCGATATGGTACTTTTGCTATTGGTGGTGTTCCTGGTAACAAGTCTATTCTAAACTCCGCTTGTCTATCAGGGGGCAATCCAGGAAGATTTTTGGGAAAAACTTCCGGATAGTCACACACCACTGGTATACTTTGCATATGCTTTTTCTCCTTCTTAGCATCGATTACAAATACCAAGTATGAGGTGCATCCTTTAGACAAATATTTTTTGGCTTTCATTAGGGAAATGATTCCAGAATTTACTCTGCGATTGTCTCCGTATACCATAAATGACTCTTTTCCAGGCGGGTTTACCCTCACTATCTTATTCTTGCACAGTATCTCGGCATCATTGGCGCTAAGAAAATCTATCCCTAGAACGATGTCGAAACCATTCAACTCAATGGGTAACAGCTCCTCGTGGAATTCGTTTCGGTTTAAGTCGATGACAATATTCTTAATACAATCGCTAACAGGTATGAATTTGCCACGAGCAACTTCTAGAATTAGGGCATTATCAATTTTTCTGTAGGCAATGCTAGTCTTTCATCAAATTTATGTGATATAAAGGAGTAATTCGCTCCAGAATCAAACAATAAATTGGCAGGCAATCCATTTACAAGAAAGGTACCCGAAGCGACATCTGTTGCATCCTTTGTGGCTTCCAATGTCATCTGGAAAGCTCTGGCTTTTGGCTTTAGTGGGAGATTAGGCCTTTCTACATCCTTCTTCTTCGGGCAATCCTTCAAAATGTGCCCTTCTTTGTGGCATCCACAGCACACCCTTTTGTTGAATGTGCACTCGTTGGCATAGTGCCCTGACTTTCCACATTTAAAACAAGTGACCTCCTCGCCACATTTCCCAACATGTTTCTTCTTACACTTGTCACACCACTTCGCTTCGGCTCCTCCTCTGAATTTCCTCGAACCGGACTTCAAGAACTTGCTCTTCTTGCTGGACCTCGAAGATCCATCAAAATTTCTTTTCTCACCAACCTCTACCCTCTCCTGACCCCTTTCCTTTAACTGGGTTTCCACATTTTTAGCTACTCGGACTGCTGTCTTCAGAGTACCTGCCATCTTGATCGTTGGGCCGAAGTCCGCTGGTGGTCCGTTTGCGAACCTCTCAATTTTTGAGAGTTCAGTTGGCACTAATTATGGAAATAACTTCATCTTTTCGGTAAATGCGGTAGCATAGTCGTCAACGCTCATTTTCCCTTTCTTCAAGTTCTGAAATTCATTGTTTAGATCTATCAGATCTATTTGTGAGCAGTACTGCATCTTTAACTGCTCCAAGAACATTTCCCAAGACATTTTCAGGGCTTCTCCATGTGGATTCGTGTCTGCCAATAACTTCCACCAGCTTAAAACTTCGGTCTTCAGTTGTCCGACCGCAAAAACAGTTTTTTTGCTTGTCACTACAGTTGCAGCTTTCAAATACCATCTCCATTTCGGAGATCCAGTCCATAATCTCTACACGTTTTGGGCTTCTGGGAAGACTTCGAGGTTTGGCGCCCAAGAAATTCTTATACATACGCCCATCTCTGTTGATTTCCCTTTCTGAGTTATTCCTTTCTGCCACTATGGGTTCCACTTGACTGACAGTACGACTGTAATTTCCTTCCTCTGACTGTCCGTCATTTAGTTTAGGTTGTTCAAAAGGCACTGAAGTTTCATTCCTATTATTCAGCAATATTTGCCTCATTTCTTCCCTTTGTTCAGCCATCATTGTCTGAATCAAGGCTTGTACTCCAACCAGTGTAATTGGTTCTGGTGCAGCTTCTGCTATAGGCACCTGTTCCATCACTTGGGGTTGAGGTTGCTGATTTCTATTTGCATTTCCAGATCCACTTTGTGTTCTTGCCATTTTGATCTATACACCAAATTAGGCGAATTTAGATCTTTATTCACGATAGATTTTAAAATTCTCCTTATCACTCTGAAACGTTTACATGCTAGTTCTAATATCGTAGTTGTACGCTTAGAATCCTGAACACATAAAGTTTCCAGATCAGGTCGGCAACAGACCATAGATCTGCACAAATAATATCATATATGGAAACATATAACATTTAGCACATAAAAACTATTTAGGCATCTTTCCTAAAATATACTAGTGCTCGTGTCTAAAATATGGTAGACACTCATCTCACGATCATCACTTAGCATTCTAAGTTTAAGTCTATAAATCCTACAAATTCCAAGTTCGCTTAAACTAATGCTCTGATACCAACTGTGATATCCCCATTTTTCATTTCCAGAAAAGACCGATTTAGTTTATGCTTTTAAAATAAAATCAGAGTAATCTTCCAAAGGGTGTTGTGGAATTTGTCCCCAAAAAAAAATATGATAAAAATTTACCAAATCATTTCTTAAAGAAATGTATTTTCATTATATAACAAAACCTCGGGATGTCATGTTCCGATACAGGCCAAAAGCATAAACAGTACATTATAAGCCTTACAACAGTTATTTACATCTATTGGCCTATAATCCAAAAATCCCTCGTCATCATCCAACTATGCTCTGGGTCCACTACCCGTAATATAAAAAGCTGAGTGGGTCAGGCTTGGGAGCCTGGTGAGCATGTAGGGTTTTCAACCCAAAATAAATAAATTTATTAATTTCATCAATCAGCAATAAATTTATTAATTTCATCAACCAACAATAACCCTGATTACCCGTTCCCGTTATCCTCACTTTTCGTCTCTAAACACCTATCATAAGGGACCTAGCCTAAGGATTTTCATCGGGGTGACAACACTTCTTTAGGGATTCCTCAGCAATTTATGTCAAATAAGGCAACCATGTGGGGGATGGAGTATACCGGTGAAGACTAAGTTCATAAACACCTATAGGTTGCGAGCCTGCTAGCGTACACTGGACTGTCTACAAAGGTCCGTGGTCGTCATTTATACTACGCTAGATGATTGAAACAACAACAACTTCGAGGTCTCTCATCATTTTAAAAGACATCAACTATTTCATCTACCCATGTTTTACCCAACATATTTTTAGAAAAAAAATACATATACAGTTTAAAACTTGTATAAAACATCTATTCAACACCCATCTCAAATAAACAAACAATATAATTACACATAACACGTATTTTATAGAAAATACTTCATATCTATGTGTAAGATGAAAGTGGGTATACACTCACTTGATTTAACGATGATTGGACAAAACTTCGTCTCTTAAAAAAATCTTTTTTTTATGACGCCGGAATATTTTCTTAAAAACCGGGCTTCACGAGGGCAGAGTTTCATCTCGAAAAAACTCTTTTCTCGGGATCTTCGGGCTCTCCGCGGCTTGCTTACGATGCTAGGAAGGTATTCTAGGCTTAGGGGGTTTTAGTGTAGTTTAGAAGAGAGAAAAAGGGTGAAAGATGAAAATTTTATAAACAAAATCAGGATGCCTCGCATCCTATTTATAGGAGACCGAAGCTCCTTATTACGTTGGGCGTAACTTCCTGGTACGCGGGGTTTACTGCTTCGTTTAGTTCTTTGCTGGGCGAAACTTCGTACGTTAGACGTACGAAGGGATCAGCTTGGACGCGTCAAGGATACGACACGTATCCATCATGCAAAGGAGTAGGGGGTGACTGACTCCGGATCACGTACACGAGTACACTGGGCGTACTTCTGTACACTGGGCGTAATCCTTCGGACCAGCCTCAAAGTTTGTGTCTAAAACTTCAAAAATTCGTAATTTCGCATACGAACTCCATTTTTTACGTTCTTCATATCCACGCGTAGGTGAGATTATACTCTACAACTTTCATTTAGACTCCGTCCTCTAATTTTGACTTTATTTTTAAAGTTATATTTTTAACAGGCCGAGACAGTAAAAGTCCGTTAAAAATTCATACCTTCTTCATCAGACGTCCGTTTTTGTCTGTCTTTTTTCCGCTGCACTACTATTAACAAGATCTTCGATTCTTGTTTAGGTTTTGTCGGCTAAAAATCGTTCGATCTCATATTCGAACTTCGGGCTCCATACTGCTAAGCCGAAACTTAGAAAAATTATAACTTTCTCATACGAAGTCAGATTTGGGCGTTCTTTTTATGCACGCTCTTGGTTTAACCAACACTACAACTTTCGTTTAGATCACTAATGCTAAAAATCACTTTATCGTAATTTCACTTTTTACGTCACAGAACGTCGTGCCGGTTCTGTCGCGAAACTTCGACAGGTCATAACTTCTTCGTTATAACTCGGATTTCGGTATTCTTTATATCTCCGGAATCCTTGTTTCGAACACTACAACTTTCTTCATAGATATCGGGTTCATCAAATATTTATTTTCGATGCTTATTTTTATCCTTAACTTATTAAATCATAATAATTAAGCATAAAACACATAATACTCAAATAATACATCTTATTATTTCAAAACAAATTACAAAGGTTGGCCTAGACTATTACATCATCTTTATTGCCTAGCCTAGAAACACGGGCGTTACAGTAAAGGTTTTTCGTAACAAGGAAGTACCTTTGGTAATGGTATGGTGGCAGCACCGGAGGGGCTCCAAGTGGACCTGGGAGCCGGAGATTGAGATGAAGGAGGATTATCCGGATTTGTTCACCACAGCAGACTTCGAGGACGAATTCTAGTTCAAGTGGGAGAGATTTGTAACATCGTAAGGTACATGTATTTCCTAATTCATCCCTATAATTTTATTATATGACATTTTGGTCCCCAAGTCCAAGAGAATGTGCCTTGAAGCCCTAGTGGCAATATTGTAATTTCAGGTACTAGGGCGAGGACTGATCTGGTCGGGGAGCAAGCCAGACATAAGTTGTGGTCCCCGAGGGCAAACCAGACTTATGTTGTAGGCTCAGGGGTAATCCAACCTTTTAGATGTGGACCCATCACATGTTGTTATTGCATATGTGTTATTTGCTATGTGTTGGTATTTTGGGGGAAACTCACTAAGATTTGGGCTTATAGTTTTGGGTTATGTTTCAGGTACATCAGATGACCGCGGGAAGGAAAAGGCGTGATCGTGCACCTCCTCGTGTTTTGTTTTATGATTTTGGGAAAACTCTGATAATAAACATGTTTTGAAAACTATTTTGTAAACAATGATGGTTTGTGGTTTGTTTGAAAAGTTTAAATTTTTCATGAATTTTATGGATGTTACAAAAATTATCCAACGATGTCTAAATAAAGTTGTAGCTCTCGTCCATAGCTACATGTGGATATAAAATCTGTCGAAAACGGAGCTCGTATGAAGATGATATGATTTTTTATGAAAATATAATTTTTCACATGCACCCGCGCACAAAGATAGCATGAGCGACGTGCACTGACACTCCACCCAAAAGGTGACACATGGAACCATCCATTGATCGACGCATCACCCTTATCTGACCAGATATGCGGCGTACACCACATTTCAGCCTATATAAACCCTCGAGTTCCAACCATTTTCTCACCCTAACTCCACCCTAATCCTATAGAGCTCTTTCCAACCCTTAATCCAGATACTCCAGAGTTTCTAGTTACTTTAGCGAAGCCCTGAGGTGTCAGATAGCTAGTGAATTGAAGCTCCGGGATCAGAGTTCTGCCAGCATAATCGCTAGTTTTGAACATAATACTTTGTAAGTTAAGCTACACTTAATTTATTCAAGTGTAACTTTTAATTATAGTCATATTCATTATTTTGAACCTATAACTAAGATTTATCACTGATTCCAAAGTCATTATACTAACTGATCTACTTACAGGCATGATGTCTAGGATGGATTTAGTGAGGTGTTTAAAATGCGATTTCCAAACAGTATACCCTATATACCAAACGGACCCTACATCTGATATGATCCTACCAGGTTGCTTATTACTTTGCAACAACCCGTTATTTTAAGTCAATGTAAATCAAACTTATTCAAATAAAAATCTAAACGGTAACGATCCAAAATTTCAAATAAAATTTTCATTTTTAATTAACCAAACATTCCCATAAAATGTGAAGTAACATCAACCGTTTTTTTCAAAATTCATAACATTAACATTTTATTCAAAACATCAGAGTATCCCATTAAAACAATTATCGGAGAGTGCACGTGTGACAACCCGAAATTTCTATCTTGTAAATCCATTTAATTCAATCAAAACTCAGACTTGTTTCTGCTATCTTTTAGCATTGTTAAGGGTCTGTTTGAGTGTTCTAAGCCTAATAAATTCAAGGATTGTGTGTTAGGATGTATTAGCTAAAGTTCAACGTGTTGCATTCGAGCTGGAAACTCCATTACAAGGAGTTTACGACCGTAAACTCTTGACAGCCGTGAAATCCTCCCTATATCTTATACTTCCTTCATTATTTCTTCGCTTCTCACATTTCCAAGTCAAGAAACACTCATTTCTCTCTCAAGTATCATCAAGAACACTTCCATTTCTTTTCAAATTTGTAAGTGATTCTTCATTTGTTTCTTTATATCTATCTTGATCTAGTTAAACCCTTTGATTTCATCCATGATTCAACTCTTTTGGGTTAGATCTTCAAATCTTCATTCTTTTCTTCAAGAACACCAAGAACACACACTAGTTTCTTGGGTCGTGAACACCCTATAGGCTTCCAAAACGTAAGTATCTCTTCCATATACTTGTTATTCATTAGAAGCTCTTGATTTCCATCCAAGAATCAACCATTTTATGCATGAACTTGAAGAGTTTACGGCCGTAAACCCTTCATGTGGCCGTAAACCCTTCTTAGTTCCTGAGTTGGCTGTAAGCCCTTCAACCCATGGCCGTGAACTCCCATTTATACAATCATATGTGATTGTAACACTTCATTTCAAGTGTTTCCTAGTCCCTAAGGTCGTTCCCTTACATGATTAGTAGTTATATACACTAATTGTATGCATATATATGTGATTATATGTCTAATAGGATCCAATTGTGCTTCGGGACTTCATTTGTGATCTCAAGCATCCTATATCTATATTTCATTCGAATCACTCAAAACAAACTGTTTCAAATCATTTTATAAACTGACATCAAGTCATCAATAACCATTCAAATGGTTAAAACTCTTTTATATAATAAACTCTTTATCGTTTTACAAAACTCTTTTAACTTATATATTGTCAAAATCATGTCTGTATAAATATAGTTATATAAATAAGGTTGAAAGGGATTAGGACTGATAACTCGCTTTATTTCATGTTCCTTGTTTGGTTGTGGACTTAGGGTATAGGTTGTTTGTCCGAAGGTCGTTTGAATCTTAGTTATATATTATGTATATGTATATAGATATAAAAGTACATACAATCAGTTCAACACCTTTGGGTAGCAAAGGTGTACAAACGTGAACAATCATTCAATTACAGAGTTTACTAGTAAACTATAATAGGTATAGTTTAGGAGAATAATACTTACTATTTGTATAACAATGAAAACTTATAAGAGTCAGTACATACATGAGTCAGTTCAAACATACAATAACTAGAAAATAAAGGAACATACAATAACTAGAACAGAAAGGAACATAAAATAACAAGAAAAGAAAAGGAACATACGATAACAAGAACAGAAAGGAACATACAATAACAAGAAACAGAAAGGAACATACACCCTTTGACAAGAACAAGATAACATTAATGTGAAACTACTTCACGGCTTAGCAATATACTTGTTAGGTCGCGTTTTGTAACCAGAGGCTCCTGGAGGGAGAGCGGGCATTGTGTGCATTGATCTATACGGGACTGACAAGCCCGCATCCCAACTGTTCGCTACAGTTTGGCCGGCAGGCCAAGGGGTGACAAATGCCACATCAGTTTCGACGCCTGCAGGTTGTCGTGTTAAACACTTGTCAATCAGTATGGTTATAACCACATCACATTTTAACCTTAATTAAACAAATTGGTTTTAAGGTAGTTAATGTTTCAGTAGTTACCTATTACAACATTACTGTACACTGTCATTTTCCCATTACATTCATATAGTGATCTTCTCACATAAAAAGTAATGTAAACTATTTTCTGGTAATAATAGTCATATATTTGGGAAAACACTCACTTTTACAAAAGAACAAACATACAGAACAGTCAGGTCTTGGTAGAAGACTACTCTCCATTTTAGTAGAAAATATAGGATTTTCTAGGAAGTATACAAACTTTACATCAAACATTTACAAACTTTACATCAAACATTTACAAACTTTACATCAAACACTTACAAACATTTTCTTCAAACTTATACAAACATTTGACACTAAAATACTTATGAACTCACCAGCTTTAATGCTGATCTACTCTTTCAAAATAACTTGTATTCTCAGGTCACCAGTAGACAGGTACACTGGACCAGGTTTTAAGAAGACGGAGCATGTTCAAGACTCGTCTTTTATTTTGATATATATATTTTTGGTGTCTTACAAATACATTAAGAACACACTTGTATTAACTATATTATTAATGCAATGGATGACGTTGTTGCTTGTTTTACTATTGTGCATTGTTATGATACTGAACATGACGTCCTCCGCCCCCAAACGTTTCCCCCGTTCTGGTTTGGGGGTGTGACAGCACGCCACGCCATCATGCCTTGCCCTTGCCCTTAGGCTCAGATGTACCTGAAACAAATCAACAAACTGTAAGCTAATGCTTAGTGAGTTCCCCAGAGCATACCCCACACACAATCCACATAACACATATCATATTAGCTATAAAAGCTACATATATCACATAAGCCATGCATACAAACATGTAAGGATGTCGTGGGCTCCTCCCAAGGTCTTACTCCAAGATGCCATGGGCTCCCCCACATGGTCTTACACCTGAGTGACATGGGCTACCCCATGGTCTTTAGCTGGAAAGCCATGGGCTCCCCCACATGGTCTTACATCCAAGTGTTATGGGCTCCTCCCATGGTCTTTGCTTGAAAATCTATGAGCTCCCCACATGGTCTTACATCCAAGTGCCATGGGCTCCTCCCATGGTCTTCCCTGCAAATATAACACATATAGATAACATAACACTAAGCATAACTAACTATCATACCACATATCTCTACCACAACAAGTGTACCACATATCACAAAATGGGCCGACCTTGGTGCCTTAGAGCCATTGGTATGGTGAGGACACTCACCTCTCGAGTGTTGAACTGACAAGCTAAGATAAGATATATCCCATACATTGCTCATCATCAACTGCCTATAATCAACATATTATTAACTACTCATAATCCCGTAAATACCCTTAAAGTCAACCCTGGTCGAAGTCAAGGTCAACGGTCAAGGTCAATAGTCCATGTTGACCTCAACTCGTCGAGTGCATCCTAGCAACTCGTCGAGATCCTCCCGAGTTCATTCCACTGAATCCCGAGTCAACTCACTGAGTCACCTTTGTGACTCGTCGAGTTCATCAAATGTACGGAAAACATATAGTGCATTCAGACTAAAACCCTAATCCTTCACTACACTTAATCAGAAACTCAAAACCGGGTAAACCATACCCCGACTTGTTGAGCCAACTCAGGGACTCGACGAGTTCCTTCAGTCCCTTTTATGTTCAACCCTTTTTAGTGGGATCTAAGGTCCCAAACTTCATATCCAACCTCCCCTAGTGCAGGTACCACGTAAAGTTGCACACTTTACGTGCATGCAAGGCCCTCCAAGGCTATAACATCATAACTAAGCTTACTACAACGTTTTAGTGCATGGAAAGGGCCTAAGCTGGATAAAGTGAGCAAATTTATGTCATTGGGGACCTATAGTGGTCCAGATCTGGAACTATATCCTTGTGATAGTCCAGATCCGAGTATGACCCTATTTTGCACCTAAAAGTGACCATATCCTTCCATGAAATGAGATCTAAGAAAATAGAGATCAAGTTGGTAACTTTTTACCTCTAATCTGATGCTCACATCCAGTAGATGTTGGATCCCAAGCCTTCTCCTCTCTTCAACCTCCTCAACCTTCAAGTTTCCTTCTCAAAAGCACAAGTTTTACTCTCTAAGACTCACACACACTCAAGGAAGCTCAAATATGAGGCTAGGGTTTCTTTTCGGGCTGTAAAGACGATGAGGGAGGCTACAAATGAGCCATAAATCCTTTAAATAGGGTACACACCCCTGAAAATTAGGGTTACTCTCTACAGAGCCTACTCGTCGAGTCGGGGCCTTCCGACTCGTCGAGTAGGATTTAAATCCCGCGTCCACCTAATAGTCTCTACTCGACGAGTTGGAGCTCTCCAAGTCGTCGAGTCCATGCACAAAACCCAAAAAAATTAGATAAATTAAATAATACTTGGAACAGGCGCTACAAATCTCCCCCACTTGAACTAGACTTCATCCTCGAAGTCTGCTGGCCCATATAAATTCGGGTAGTGGTCTGACATCTCGTCCTCCGGCTCCCATGTCCATTCGGAGCCCCTGCGGTGCTACCATTGCACCTTCACCAACTTCACTTCCTTGTTCTGAAGAACCTTGTTCTTCCTATCTAAGATCGCAACAGGCCTCTCAATGTAGTTCGGGTTCTCATCCACCTTAATGTCGTCCAGAGAAACGACTGCGGCCTCCTCGGTGACACACTTTCGAAGTTGTGACACATGGAAGGTGTTGTGAATCTGACTGAGCTCATCTGACAGATCGAAACGATAGGCCACCTTTCCTACTCGGGGTAAAATCCTGAATGGGCCAATATATCATGGCCCTAGCTTGCCCCTCTTCCGAAACCTGATGACTCCCTTCCTTGGCGACACCTCTAGTAACACAAAGTCCCCCACCTGGAACTCAAGATCCGATCACCGCCGGTCAGCATAGCTCTTCTTATGACTTTGTGAGACTTGTATCCTATCACGCACCTTCTGAATCAACTCGGTCGCTTTAGCACCACCTCGGTGCTCCCCATGACCTGGTGCCCTACCTAGCCCTAACAAACATGGGTCCTACACCTTCGACCATACAACATCTCAAACGGGGGTCGGTCAATACTGGCGTGGTAAGTGTTGTTGTTTGAAAACTCTGCCAATGGGAGGAATGTATCCCAACTCCCTCCAAAATCCAACACGCATGCCCGAAGCATATCCTCAAGTGTATGCATCGTCATCTCACTCTGGCTATCCGTCTGGGGTGGTACGCCGTCCTAAAATGCAACTGATTGCCCAGTTCCTCGTGGAACTTCTTCCAGAACCTAGATGTAAATCGAACATCTCTGTCAGAGACTATCGACACTGGTAACCCGTGTCTAGCCACGACCACTCGCACATAAATATCCGTCAGCTTCTCCGCGGATATACTCTCAGAGATCGGAATAAAGTGGGCACTCTTCGTCAACCTGTCCACGATCACCCATATGGCGTCCACACCCCTCGCTGTCCTCGGTAACTTCGTGATGAAGTCCATAGTGATTTCTACCCACTTCCACATGGGAATGGATAGCGGCTCAACCGTGCCATGAGGCCGCTGATGCTCGGCCTTAACCTTCCTGCAGGTCAAGCACCGCTCCACGAACCAAGCGATCCCCCACTTCATGCAGGGCCACCATTAGCTCAGTCTCAGATCTCTATACATTTTGGTAGCCCCCGGATGTATAGAGAACTTGGACTTGTGTGCCTCCTCCAGTATTTTCTACCTCACTCCTCCAGTCACCGGTACCCACACCCGGCTGCATTGTGTCAGAAGACCTCGGCTATCCCGAACAAACAAGTGATACTGACCCTAGATCCGCTCTATCTTCCAGTTCTATTTCTTCACCCCCTCTACCTGAGCCTATTTGATCATATTCAATAATGGAGAGATCACCGTCATCCTCAAACAAACGTTCCCAATCGGGAACCGGCCTCCTTGCAGCTCAAAGCATTGGCCACCACGTTGTCCTTCCCTTGGTGGTACAAGATCTCACAATCATAGTCTTTCAGGACGTCCAATCACCTTCTCTGCCGCATGTTGAGGTTATGCTGATCCATTAAATACTTCAAACTCTTATGATCAGTATAAATCGTGCATCGTACTGGATACAAGTAGTGCCTCCAAAATGTTGAGGGAAAATGTAACATCCCCATTTTTACGGCCAAAAAAACCGGTTTTGTTTATGCATTATATAAATCAGAGTTGCTATTTTAATAAAAATGTTGTGGAATTTGTTCCCAGAAAAACATGATAAATACGTTATCAAAGTATTTCCGAAGAAATGTGCTTTTATTCATTTTAAAACATTTGGGATGTCATCGCCAATATAGAAACATAAGCATAAACAGAACTTACATTCATTATCACTAGTGATTTATATCTCCTTAATCTCTCAGTGTAATGTAACTTCATATCGACACTTGTGATACAAATAAACTTGAGTGGGTCAGGTTGGGAAACCTGGTGAGTACATATGGATTTCAATCCCACAATTTTATATCATTATATAATTTAGATCTCACAAAATATACAATTTCCCTTATATATAATCGACTCTTTCCCCACCCTGTCAATCCTCACAACGAGACTATCCATACTCTCGGACCTTCAATTTTACCTCTTACTCCCGGATCTAATCCATGCTCTCAGATCAATATTTATGCCCATTCCATACTCTCGGATTAGGGACAAATGTCTATGTTTAAATCCATACTCCCGGATTAAGGACGAATAACTATGTCCTGTCCATACTCCCGGACTAAGGACAATTGACTAAGTCTTAATCCATACTCCCGGATTAATGACAGTTGACTAAGTCCAATCCATACTCTCGGACTAGGGATGAATAACTATGTCCAATCCATGCTTCCGGATTAATGACATGTTTAAGGGTTCAATTATCCATGTATATCTCACTTGCACTCATAAGGAAATACTACCCGATATTCCTCATAATTAATTTAGGTTTACTCTTTATCCTAAATCATCATATATTATCAGGTATGTTCTTTAACACGTATTTCAGGCAACATCAAATAATCGGTACATAAACATATATTTAATACTTCAATCAATACTTGTATTAAAATCATTTTCATGAAAGGGACTATGCACTCACTTGTTAAAGTGATGATTCCAAACTCGGACAGCGCTTCGCTTCTTAACAATATAATTTCCTTCGACGAAACCTAGTATTATTACCACTAGATTTTAGTCTAATATTTACGGTGACTAATCATTAGTCTATATTTGTCATTAACTCAGAGTCTACTTCATGATCTATCAAGTAAGGAACAACCAGGTAGGATCACCCGACACCTCTATTTATAGGCTGGCTGGCAGCCCATCTCGTCGAATAGGAGGACCTACTCGTCAAGTCCATGGCCAGGTGTCACCATTTGGTGGCTAGCTTTGGGGAGGAAGCAACGGCCAGGATTTCGCCATGTCACCCGATTTCGCACAACTCATTCCCGATTTAGAAAAATCATAACATTCGCATACGATCTCCGCTTTTGACGTTCTTTATATCCACGCGTAGGTATTGACAAGATCTACAACTCTCCTTTTAACTCTATCGGCTAATTCTCGGCTGATTTTAAATTTAACAGTAAGAGAAGATTATATTGTTAAATGACCGCGTAAAATTCATAACTTCTACATACGAACTCCGTTTTCGTCAGTCTTTTTATCGTTGAGCTCCTATTAATGAGATATTCAATTCTCATTTAGGTCGCATTGGCCAAAAACCGCTCGATCTAAAATTCGAATTTTGGGTTGTGCACTGCTTTGCCAAATCTTAGAAAAATCATAACTTCCTCATACGAAGTCAGATTTGGGCGTTCTTTTTATGTATGTTCTCGGTTTAACGTATACTACAACTTTCATTTAGATCTCTAAGGCTAAAAAGTAGTTTATCAAAAATGCACTTTTTACGATTCCCGGTGCCGTGCCGGTTTTGCCATAAAACTTTGACATGTCATAACTTCTTCGTTATAACTCAGATTTCGGCGTTCTTTGTATGTAGGGAACCCTTGTGACATATACTATAACTTGGTTAAGATTATTTATTCTAAATAATCTTCTATTAAAAAGTCATTTTTGACTCTTATCGACTCTAAATTGACTAGCCCGGAGCTGCGGGCGTTACAGCAAACACCAGTGCCCCAATTCCAAGTCGTGAGTGGGGTAATTTTGCCTCATGAGGCTTCAACTGCCTCGAGGCATAGGCTATCACATGCCCCCTCTACATCACTATCGCCCTAACCCTGAGATCGACGCATCACAGTACACCACCAAATCATCTAATCCCTCGGGTAGTACTAGAATCGGAGGCTCGCATAACCTCCGTCTCAGCGTCTCAAAAGCCAACTACTGCTCCGTGCCCCATCGAAATGTCACATTCTTCTTAGTCAAGCAGCTCAATGGCACAACAATCTTGGAGAAATCCTGGATAAATCTCCGAGAATAACCTGCTAAACCCAAGAAGCTACGAATCTCGGATGCGTTCTTCGATACTTCCCACCGCATCACTGCCTCAACCTTGGCTGGATCAACCGAAATGCCCTCCTGATTAATGATGTGCCCCAAAAACTATACCTCTCGCAGCCAGAACTCACACTTGGGGAACTTTGCATAAAGCTTCTCCGCCCTCAGAGTCTCCAATACCTTTCTCAAATGCTGCTCATGCTGCTCGTTGGTCTTAGAATACACCAGGATATCATCAATAAAAACGATCACCGACCGATCCAGCATCGGTCTGGACACTCTGTTCATGAGGTCCATGAACGCTGCTGGGGCACTGGTGAGCCCAAATGGCATCACCACAAACTCATAGTGCCCATACCGAGTCCTGAAAGCTGTCTTCGGTACATCCTCCTCTCGAATCCTCATATGATGATACCCTGACCAAAGATCAATCTTGGAAAACCAAGACTCACCCTGTAGCTGATCAAACAAATCATCGATCCTCGGTAGCGGATAAGTGTTTTTCACCGTTAGCTTGTTCAACTCTCGGTAATCAATGCACATCCTGTCGGATCCATCCTTCTTTTTCACGAATACGATTAGAGCTCCCCACGAGGAACTGCTCGGATGGATAAACCCTCGGTGTAGCAGCTCTTGAAGATGCGTAGATAACTCCTGCATCTCAGGCGGTGCTAGACGGTACGGTGCCTTCACTATCGGAGCGGCACTCAGCACCAAATCAATGCGAAACTCCACTTGCCTCTCCGGAGGCACTCCCGGTAACTCCTAGGGAAAGACATCCCGAAACTCCTGTACAACCGGCACACTGCCCACGTCTGTCGTGGGCTCGACCCTCGTATCCGAGATATATGCCAGAAATCCCATACAACCCTGCTGCAAAAATATCCTACCTCTCGCAGCTGAACAGAGGGTTGGCTCCTGCGATGCCCTCTCCCCATGAATAACCAGTTCTCCCCCACTTGGAGTTCGAACCCTCACCAACTAGCGCTCGCAATCCATCACAGCCCCGTTGGCCCCCAAACAGTCCATCCCAGAAATCACCTTCAGCCCTCGCAATGCTATCGAAACTAGATCAACAAGAAACCTCTCTCCAAGCACATTCAGGACACAGTCTCGGTACACCCTCGCAACACTCACAGTGCGGTCCTCTGCAATCTCAACCTCAAGCGGGGAACCAAAAGTCCCCGGCGCATCCCGAAACTTCTTGCTAAGTGCAAGAGATACAAATGACCGGGTAGCACCAGGGCCAAATAGAACGTGAGCCGACATACCTTTGACCGAAAAGGTCCCTATACATAAGCACGGTACACACATAAGCAATGCAAATAAATATAGAGCAGGAGAATGGAATACGTACCAGCCACAACGTCTGGCGCTGCCCGAGCCTCCTCAGTAGTCAACTAAAATGCGCGGATCTTCACCATTGGACCATCCGCCTTAGTAGGGTGCCATCAGTAATCCTCATCGTGGCGGGCACAGGCACCGCCACTGCTCCTCCCCCTCCTTGCAACCTCAGACAATCGGACCGCTTGTGGCTGGTCTGGTTGCAGTGAGAACAAAACAGGCCCTTCTTGGGGCAATCCCTGCTCAAGTGACCCCGCTGGACACACGCATAACATCCTGAGCCCACTATCCGACAAGCCCCACTGTGCGGTTTACCGCACTTGCCACACCAGCCACGGCCCTGCTTGCCTTTACTAGAAGAATCTGAGGTCTTAGACTTTTTAGCCTGACCTACTGATGTCTGTTCCTGCTCCGACTTCCGTTTTGTACGGAACTCCAACTCCATTTCCCGCTCACGAGCCTTCTCCACCATCTCATTTAGGGTTTTGCACCCTGTAAAGCTCACAAACTCCCGAATATCATCCCTCAGCATGGAATTGATGGGTTTTGAGCATCCTAACAACCTTAAGGTGCACATACAACCCTAAATGCTTTGGATCTATGTTTTCTTTAATTATAGATGCAATTTCATTTTCCAAAGCATTATCCTAACCAGAATACAATCATGGGTACTTGTATAATAAAAAAAAACTAGTTAGATGACATACCTTTTCTTGTAGCTTGATTCCTTGGACCTTTAAGATCCTAGCACCCCAAATGTGATGCCTCAAAAGCTTCACACAACACCACCAACAATGGAGGGCTTGAGAGAGAGTATCTTGCACTAAATTCGGCTATAAAGGGGGTTCTTATATGGTGTGGCAAAACTAGGGTTACACCATGTAAACCCTAATGTGCATGACCTTCCATATTCCATAGGCTCCATGGGTTTAAACATCCATGGACCATCCATGGGTTGTGACATTGGTTTAGCCCAACTTAAAGAACTATGGATCATTGGCCTACATTATAAGAATCATTGATTTACACAATCAATCCCAAATATTTAATTAGTCTTTTTTATCACAAAATTAATTCCAAATTAATTCTTGATCAATACTAATTAAATAATATGATTTCATATTAATATATTAGAACTTATAATATATTAATAAATCATAAATAACCTCTTCTCAAATGTCCATCCTTCATATTGTTCTAGTGCCATGCAACCCAAATGGACCATGCTACTCTCGGGTCAAGGACATACGAAATATAGTTATGGACTTAGACACCTTATCCAACAGTCTCCCACTTAGATAAGGCTAATAACTATAGCTACAAGTATGACTTCAGGATCCGACTAGAAATCGTAGCTCTTAAAAGCCTCTGTCGAACTGTGACGTGCCATTTTAGATAAGTGATCATATAATCCTCTCTTCTCAAGATATCAGCCGGACAAATACATGGAACAACGTCATACTTATTGTCCAGCAGTTTGTTTCCCGATTTCCGATTTGTTTGACATAGAACTTAATTGAACACATCAACTGAGTTCTGACCGAGCACGACACATAAGTCAAAACAAAATCATCGAGGGGCCCAAGATATCGCTTTTAATCCTCCAAGGACTAAAAGGAACATATAAACTTCGACTCATATGCTTGTACTAACTACTCATTAAATTGTACACAACAGCACGTTTTATAGCATCAAGTTACTGATGCGGTTTCGTACTATCAATGTACAACCAACTCATAGTCAACAACTCATATCTCCTTGTTTGAAGACTTATATGATATTATCGTCTCACGATCACTCGAGATAAATTCCATGAAGTGATACAAGTGAGCGTGGGTTTAATCCAATACTCAGACCTTATGAGCACTCATGAATGTTGTAGAAAACCTTTGCTATGTATTATATAATTCAGACAATCTACAAGCCAAATTCACGACAGTCTCGCCTCAATACCTACTTCCAATGTATGATCGACTGTGGATAGTTTGAATAATTTAATTATTCTGGAAGTCAAAACATGCAAAGTGAAACAATAGTAAATGATTGACATAAGATAGTAACATTACTTATAAATAAAAAACACATTTTATTTAATCATCAAATGTCAATTACATTTCAACTATTACAAGTTTTAAAAAAGCTATATAATCATTAAAACTAATATCGTCCTTCAGCCCGATGCACCTCGCATGTTGTAAGTTCTTAACCCTACTCAGTCACTTCGTGAGGGGATCTGATGGGTTCTCCTCTGGCGATACCCTCTTTGCTACGAGGAGTCCTTCTTCTATTCGATGTCTTATAAAGTGATATTTTTTGTCAATGTGCTTGGATCTGCCATGATGCCTTGGTTCCTTGGCTAAGGCAACTGCACTCTCGCTGTTACAGAAAATCTCCATAGGCTCCTTTATAGCTGGTACAACTCCAAGATCTCCGATGAAGTTCTTCAGCCATATCGCCTCCTTCTCCGCCTCGCTTGTTGCCATGTACTCTTATTCGCACGTTGAATCAACTATAGTGTCCTGCTTGGAACTTTTCCAAGTTATTGCTCCTCCATTAAGGGTAAATACCCAGCCCGACTGAGAGCGGAAATTATCCCTGTCGGTCTGAAAACTGGCGTCACTATACCCCATCACTCTCAAGTCATCACTCCCACCGGGGGTAAGGACCTAGTCCTTAGTCCTCCGCAGGTACTTGAGAATGTTCTTTACTGCAGTCCAGTGAGCCTTACTAGGGTTCCCATGATATCTGGTGACCATGCTCAAAGCAAAGGCCAGATCAAGGCGAGTACAAGTCATAGCATACTTGATCGATCCAACCGCGGAAGCATATGGTATTCGACTCATCTCAGTTATCTCAGCCTTTGTACTCGAACTCTGAGTTTTACTCAGTTTGGCATTGCTCTGGATCGGTAAGTCACCTTTCTTGGAATCCATCATCCTGAATCTTTTCAACACCTTTTCCAAGTAGGTACTTTGACTAAGTCCACTTAGTCTTTTAATCCTGTCTCTCAATATCCTTATCCCCAGAATATAGGCAGCTTCTCCGAGGTCCTTCATAGCGAAACACTTCCCAAGCTAGGACTCACCCTCCTGCAAGGTTGGGATGTCATTTCCTATGAGTAGTATGTCATCCACATACAACACCAGAAAGCTAACTATGCTCCCACTAGCCTTGACATATGCACATGACTCATCCTCGCTTCTCGAAAAACCAAACTCTTTGACTTTCTCATCAGAACAAAGATTCGATCTGCGAGATGCTTGTTTCAATCCATAAATGGATTTCTCAGGCTTACACACTCTATTAGGGTACTCTGCATTGACAAAACCCTCTGGCTGACTCATGTAAACATCCTCAGCCAACATTCCATTAAGGAAAACAGTTTTGACATCCATTTGCCATATTTAATAATCATGAAATGCAGCTATGGCTAGCATAACCCTAATAGACTTAATCTTCACTACTGGTGAGAAGGTCTCATTATAGTCAACTCCCAGAGTGTGAGTAAAGCCCTTCGTAACCAGTCGTGCATTATAAGTGTGTACTTTCCCATCCATGTCGGTCTTCTTCTTGAAGATCCATTTGCACCCGACTGCCTGCCAAGGCCTCCTTATAGTTGTTAGGTTCATCCAAATTTATCAGTGTGCTATCACTGATAAATGTATCACCTTCTGCAGTAATATGGAAACCATAAAACTCAGCTGGAACTCTAACTCTATTGGAACGCTTCAGAGGTACGGACTCGTCAATCGGCTCAACAGGAATTTCCTCCTCAGGTTGATCTCTAGTGTTTGAGGTTCCTTCACTGCTTGACTCTTGAAGCTCTTCAAGGTCAATTTGCCTCCCACTGTCTCCTTGGCTTATGAGTTCTCTCTCATGAAAGACTCCTCTTCTCGCCACGAAGACAACATTGTCACTCGGTCTGTTGAAGAGATAACCAAAGGATTTCTGTGGGTAGCCGATGAAAATACATCGCTCACTTCGAGGTTCGAGCTTGTTGTGAGTCTCACATCTCACGAAAGCCTCGCAACCACAAACCTTAATGTGTGCTAACGAGGGAGCTTTCCATGTCCACATCTCGTGAGGTGTTTTGGCAAACTTCTTAGTTGGGACTCGATTAAGGATATGGGCGGCAGTCTCTAAGGCATACCCCCTAAATGAGATAGGTAACGAAGCTCGACTCATCATGGAATGAACCATGTCCAACAAGGTTCGATTGTGCCTCTCAGCCACACCATTAAGTTGTGGTGTCCTAGGTGGCGTCAATTGTGAAACAATTCCACATACCTTAAGATAGTCAAGGAACTCGATACTAAGATACTCAGCACCCCGATCGGATCGGAGCATCTTTATCTTCCTGCCCAGCTGATTCTCCACTTTTTTTTTAAACTCTTTGAATTTCTCAAAGGTTTCTGACTTATCCTTGATTAAGTAGACATAGCCATATCTATTGTAATCATCAGTAAAAGTCACATAGAGGCGGTTTGCATCCATTATGGCAGTTCTCAAGGGCCCACACACATCGGTGTGTATGAGATCCAACAAACCTTCACCCCTTTCACAAGTATCAATGAAGGGTGACTTGGTCATCTTTCTAAGTAAGCAAGATTCGCAAGTGTCATCTGACCTTAATTCGAATGATTCCAAAACTCCAGCCTTTTAGAGTTGGCATATGCGCTTCTTGCTGATATGTCCAAGACGACAATGCCGCAAGAATGCCTTATCCAATTCATTGGAAGAATCAATATGCAACACATTATTTCCTAAGTTGTCTACAACCATCACAGTTTCATATACACCATTACAAGGTAATGCTTTAAAATAAAAAAACACCATTATAATAAGCATTAATAGCACCAATTACATTATTAAATGAAAAAATAAAACCTTTTTTGTACAAACCATGAAAGCAAATAATATTTCTCGCCATTTCATACGAGTAGCATAAATTTTTCAAATCTATTTCTAACCCACTACTAAGTAATAAAGAGTAAACTCTAATCTTGGTGACAGGTGAAACCTTCCTATTCCCCATGATCAAGTTTATCTTCCCGTGCTCCACATCCTTACTTCTTTTTAGGCCCTTCACATCAGAACAAATGTGAAATCCACAACATATATCAATGACCCAAGAGTTAGAATATGATGATTTTTTAGACAGAATAATATAAATACCTGCATGGGTGGGTTTAACCTTCCCATACTTGACATCCTGTAAGTATTTCATGCAGCTTTGCTTCCAGTGCCCTTTCTCATGACAATAGAAACACTCTTCTTCCCCTTCCCTTGTCCAATTTCCAGAACAGGGGCAGTTGCGGTAGGAGTAGAAACATCATTTTTACCTTTGAGACCACTTTCAGCAGTCCTCAAAATCCCTTGAAGTTTGCTAAGTGTGACCTCCTCCTTGTTCATATGATAGGTCATGCAGAACTGATCATAACATGGATGTAAGGAGTGTAGAATGATATCTATAGCCAGCTCCTTAGGGAAGTCCACATTTAACTTTAGCAACCGGTCCACAAACCTTTGCATTTTATGCAAGTGACCCGTGATGGGTTCACCATCCTTTATCCTTGTTGTTATCATGGAAGAGATGATTTCATACCTCTCTTGACGAGCACTCTGATGGTATCTTTCCATTAGGTCCTGGTGCATCTAAAAAGGGTAGAAGTCCTCAAAGGACTTTTGGAGTTCAACTGTCATGGTGGCCAACATGATACAAGACACCTTGGTGGCATCCTGCTCATGAGTCCTAAACTCAGCGATCTCCTCAGGAGTAGCAGAAGACTCCTCGATTTCCTTAAGCTCCTTGTCTAGGACATATTCCTTGTCCTCATAGTGAGTGACCATCCTAATGTTCCTAATCCAGTCATTGAAGTTGGAACCATCAAAGATGACTCTCCCACACAAGTTCTTGAGAGAGAAGGAGCCAATACGGTTTGAGCCAGAAGCAGTGTTGGAAGACATCTGAAAAGAGAGAAAGACAAAGTTTAGATTAGATAATAGTCCTTAATATAACACCCAAAGAGAAATATTAAGGCTAGGACCCAACACAATATTTTACAATTTAGAAAAGGGATGTCATAATCCAACTTGCAAAATATTTGAAGGTAGGTAAATGACGATTACTAATTTCCACCATGAAAAACGAAATTGATTATTAAGTTTTAATTGGATTGAAATTCCTAGATCCTTTGAGATTCATTGAACAATTCAATGGCATGTTTAAATCTCGATTATGCCCTTCAGGTTTGTGACTGGGATACCGAGGATCACAAACAAGGTGTGAATAACCATGCAAATGTGCTTGGTACTCTCGATGTCATTTATCACCCAATCAATGTGTCGGTTAACCACACACGCTACATTGATCTTATGATAAACATCGAGCCCACCCTTTGCCACCCTTACTAGTCCAAGTTAATGTGTCGGTTAACTACACACGCTCCATTAACAACTTGGCAAGGTGCAAAGTGCAATTTCATGGATTAGCATCAAATTCACATTTTCCTAAAGTAACTAAGAATGGGAATTTAATAAAACATTTAGTTACTTTATTATTATCATGATACTTTTAATGAGAATGATAGTGCTATCCTACCCGTTTGGCTAACGACCCTCCACCAGTCAAGGAAGCGGTGGGTGAGAGTGGACACCCATTAAACCACCATTTTATAGGTAGTAACTTTATACCCCCCTTATAGACCGGCTTCGTGAATGAGGCCTACTAACGGTAAGATTGACTTGTCCTATACATATATATAATTATTAAACTTATAATAGTATAATAGTATAAGGGTTGAATTTTAAACTTTTAAAGTTCTAGGGTTTGGAATTCAAGTATTCTTAAGTGTGACTTTACAAATTCCAAAACTTGAGGGCAAGTTTTCACACTATTAAAAACTTTTCATTTTCTTAACTTATGAGTTTAACAGCTTTTATGAAAATGACTTTTGGTTTTCCATAACTTGAGGACCAGTTATGGAAACCATTAAAAGGCATTTAGATCAAAAATTAAACTAGCAAGGAGTGTCAAATAATATATATGATTTAGTTAAACTCGTAGGCAAAGATAATTCACACCACCAATTTTCAAGAAATTAGCTAATCATATAAACTAATACAAATCTTGAAACTTTAACAATTATCTTTTAACTGCACAAGCATGATCATTACCTTATGAAAAAACAGGTTTCATGGTTCAAAAAACAGTTTGGGGTAATGATCCTAATCCAATTTCTGGCCAAAAGTCGAAAATATGTCCACTGAAGCACCAACTCGGCGAGTACATGAACTGGACTCGTCGAGTTGATCATTTTCTAAGTGGAATCGGCGAGTTCACTGAGCAGAATGTAGAAATTCGATTTTTTCAACTTTGAATACCAATAAAACATCAAGTATAATAGAAAACAATCCTAGGATTTGATACCACTGATGGGTTTTGAGCATCCTAACAACCTTAAGGTGCACATACAACCCTAAATGCTTTGGATCTATGTTTTTTCTAATTATACATGTAATTTGATTTTCCAAAGCATTATCCTAACCAGCATACAATCATGGGTACTTGTATAATAATAAAAAATACTAGTTAAATGAAATACCTTTTCTTGTAGCTTGATTCCTTGGACCTTTAAGAGCATAGCACCCAAAATGTGATGCCTCAAATACTTCACACAACACCACCAACAATGGAGGACTTAAGAGAGAGTATCTTGCACCAAATTCGGCTATAGCTCTTCCAAAGACTACCTGGTGCCGATTTTAAGAGCCAAGTGGGTTCTTATATAGTGTGGCAAAACTAGGGTTACACCATGTAAACCCTAATGTGCATGACCTTCCATATTCCTTATACTCCATGGGTTTAAACCTCCATGGATCATCCATAGGTTGTAACATTGCTTTAGCCCAACTTAAAGAACTATGGATCATTGGCCCACATTATAAGAATCATTGATTTACACAATCAATCCCCATATATTTAATTAGTCTCTTTTAATCACAAAATTAATTCCAAATTAATTCTTGATCAATACTAATTAAATAATATGATTTCATATTAATATATTAGAACTTATAGTATATTAATAAATCATAAATAACCTCTTCTCAAATGTCCATCCTTCAGATTGTTCTGGTGTCATGCAACCCAAATGGACCATGCTACTCTCGGGTCAAGTACATACCAAATATAGTTATGGACTTAGACACCTTATCCAATAGGAATGATACCTCGTCCGCCTCATATCCTCGTCTATAGCATACTGTGGGATCAACAGTGCTTGTTCCCGAAACTTGGCGGTGATCTCTGCCACAGTCTCGGTGGTCTGCTGAAGGTCATGAAACTCCCTCACAAGACATTGCACCTCAATAGGTGGTGCAAACTCCAAGTAAAACCACCTAACAAACTCGGCCCAAGTCATCTCATCCACACCGGCTGCTCCCACCTGGCTAGTCACCTCTCCCCACCAGTCTCAGGCTCTGTCTCTTAGCATACATGAAGCAAAACCCACCGTCGCCGCATCAGGTCAAGAAATCGTGCGTTGGGCATTCTCTATATCCGCCACCCAGTGTCGGCTAACAATGGGGTCCCTGACCCCAAAAAACTTCGGCGTCCCACACGCCTTGAACTCCCAGAATGAGGGAGTTCGGGCCCCAA
The DNA here is from genome assembly GCF_052849685.1 of Lactuca virosa. Taxonomy (NCBI): domain Eukaryota; kingdom Viridiplantae; phylum Streptophyta; class Magnoliopsida; order Asterales; family Asteraceae; genus Lactuca; species Lactuca virosa. Next base: position 385,331,471 of record NC_136428.1, read on the forward strand.
CCTGGCCTGTAGCAATCTCGGCTCTGAATGCCCTGAGCCTCCCCTCCATAATCTCCATCGTACCATCCTTGACCGTCCCAAAGATAACTGGGGTAGCATCAAGGATTCCCCTCATAACCTCAGCTGTAATGAGCTCACACAACCTCTCATCGATAGGCTCGGTACCATCGCCGACCCAGATGCAGATCCCAATCCGGATCCCCCAGCTCCATGTCGTCTCATCACCATACTGTATTGCAATACCATAAAATAGGTCTTATGCTTTCAGTAGTACAGGTTCAATACTACCTTCCACACCTGCTTGTACCTTCCCTAGGGGTCTACCTGATAACTTCAATTCGTCCTAAAATAAATCATATCCTGCAGACTACAAAATATCTCAAACCTTAGGCGACCCTAATATTTGCTCTACCCATATCAATCATACCAATCATAACCGGTTGCCTTTATGCATGCAAATTATACACAGAAAAGGATGAAATAGGCTTTCGAATAATAGATTCTACCCTAGGACCACAACCAGACAAGGAACAGGAAATAATACCAAATCAATCATTCTAAGGCTATAAGCTCTTAACCGTATACAATTTTAAAAGCATACACATAGCAAAATCCATATGATTATTATAACTCAAGTATCAGTATAACATGGAATAAGAAGCTTTAAATTAGTCAGATCTAAACTTAGGTTGAATGTCTTAACGGATTAAGATATTTAGTAAACGATTTGAAAATCCAGGGAGTACGCTGTGTGTACTCCTGACTACGAATAGCGTAGTCTGACTGTTCCCCGTTGCATGCTTGATCAGCTGTACGCCCAGCGTTAGGAGTAGTACACCCAGCGTACTCGCGGGGTGTTGAATTTCTGTTGACTGTTGCTGACTTTGACTTTTGGTCAAAGTTTAGGGTTATGGACCTAGGGAGGGAAAAAATGGTCATTTTTGCCCGTAGAAGGATTACCCGTCGACCTTGGACTCGTGAGTGGTTTGGACCTTAATTTTAATTAAGGTTAATTATTTTGTTAATTAGGCGGAGTCTAGATCCGGCAGTTCGGGTGCTAGGTTTTCATGTCATTGGTATCAGGTGAGTCTCCTCACTTACTCTTACCTGTATGGTAGCATAGTTGTCATATTATGACCAGTTGGGTCTAGATGTTTTGTTATGTTATGTTGTGTGCTGATATGATATTCGTTGTGACTGGGGTTGCTGATAGCCAATCTAGTGTTACGGATAACCTTTCGAGCACGCTGTTAGCTCACCGGGACTAATGATAGTCCCAGGGTTGCTAATAACCCATAGCTATTTGTTTATGTTGTGTTTTATATGGTGTATTGGGGAACTCACTAGGCTTTGTGCTTACTGTTGTTGAATTGTATGTGACATGTACTTCGGAGGACCTCGGGAAGGCGAAGGTCTAATTGTACAAACGCATTGGGAATTTATTAGTGGGACATGATCTTTTTGTACAGTGATAACTATGACAATTGTGTTTTGAAATGACTTGTAATTGATGTGGTTGTGAAACTATGTCTTTGGAAGTTTTTAAAATCAAAAACAATTTGGTCTGAAATCCGAGATGTTACAATTTGGTATCAGAGTCCTGGTTTGAGGGATTTGGATGAACCTTTGGGTGATTCCAAACTTAAACTGAGGGTTTGAACAATTTTAAGAACTTAACAAGGAATGAAGACTTTTTACAAGAGGAAAAACCCAGAGAAGCAGTGTGTACAATCGACTAGCGCTCGAGCGACAGTTTCCCAAAATACCTCATTTTTATTTTAGTATTGCAGAGCAGACATGTTATATTAAGAGAAATTAGGATTACATGGTAGCTAAGTGTAGGATAAGGAATGTTGTTGAAACAATATAAATGTTGTGTGATTAATGATGCCTATGCCTAAGAATTCATTCCTTATGATATCGAATGAGCATTAATTATTTGTTTTGCGTATGCCTTATAGTTGTACATAGCTAGGATTTTATAGCCTTAGAATGTATGATTTAGCTTTTCTTCATGTTCCTTATTTGGTTGTGGATTTAAGGTTGGATCATTTATTTGAATGTCTATCGAGTCTCGTACTATGTACAATTAGCATACGCGAGGAAAATGGCGAGGGCAACGGAGATCCCGTGAGGTAGAGCAGTGTTGGGAGTGGTCTAGAACTAGTATCTAGACGTTTGTTGAGGTTCTCAGGAACCAGTAGGGCGAGTCCATTGCTATTATGAGGAGGTAGAGTTCTTGGGGTCTCAAGGGTGCGACCCGAGACATAGTACGGATTAGTGCAGAAGGTAGTATTGGGCCCATACTACTGAAAGCAATAGATCCGTATGCGACTCGAGAAATAATCTTGAGGGAATAGAGAGCTTGTAGGGGTGTGAGAGTCGATATATGTGTTTAGCTTGTGCTGATGATTTTCTTATGCATTTCAGTATGGTGGTTACCTGAGGTTCAGGCTCCAGCGACCCTGAGAGGCCGAGTGTCAGTGATGATGAGATTCACAGGATTATTGCCGCGGAGGTGGCAGTGGCAATCTGAGAGGCTATTCCAGAGATGTTTGGGTCTATTAAGACAACATTGATTGAGACCTTTGATGAGCGTTATGCCGCTGTCTCTGAGGCTGGTGCTACTGCAGGGGGTGATTCGTTGTGGTACCGGGAGTTCACCAACACGAAGCCACCCGAGTATGATAGGACCTAGGATCCAATCGCCGCTATAAGATGGATCTATGATGTTGAGGGATGTTTCTATACTTGCTCCTGCCCGAAGAATTTGAGGGTCCGGTTCTCTTTGAACCTGCTTCGCTTGGGAGTGAAGGACTGGTGGAAGTTTGTGACAGTTGACTACACGCCTACAGAGCATGTTGCGATGAGTTAGGAGAGGTTTACTGTGATGTTCAGGGATGAGTTTGTGCCCACAGTTGAGCGGGAAAGGTTTGTTGGATAAAGTGTCTAAGTCCATAACTATATTTGGTATGTACTTGACCCGACTTGGTATGGTCCATTTGGGTTGCATGGCATCACAACAATTGGATAGACAAAATGAGAAAAAAGGACACTGATGATTTGTTAATATATTATAAGTTCTAATATATTAATATGAAATCATATTATTTAATTAGTATTGATCTAGAATTAATTTGGAATTAATTTTGTGATCAAAAGGAGACTATTTAAATGTATGAGGATTGATTGTGTAAATCATTCATTCTTATATAATGGGCTTATGATCCATGGTTCATAAGATTGGGCTAAAACCCATAGGGTGCTCCATGGATGCTCCATGGAGGTTAAAACCCATGGATCATGGAGTAAGTGAAAGGTCATGCACATTAGGGTTTGCATGGTGTAACCCTAATTGCATGACACTATATAAGGAGCCTCATATTGAGCAATATCGGCACTTAGACTAAAAGGAGAGGGCTAGCCAAATTTGTGATACAAGTGTTCTATTCTCAAGTTATTCCAAGAGTTTTGGTGTTGTGTGAAACATTTGAGGCATCACACTTGGGGTGCTAGGCTCAAAAGGTCTTAAGGAATCAAGCAACAACAAAAGGTATTTCATTCTACTAATTTTACGTTACATATACCTCATGATATGCTAGATAGGATGAAACCTTGGAAAAATCAATATTTGCATGTATAATAGAGAAAACAGAGATCCAGGGCTTCTAGGGTTGCATGTACATCATAGGAGTGTTACAATGCTCAAAACCCAACAGTGGTATCAGAGCCTAGGCTTGTTTTCTGTTATATTGTTGTTTGTATGTGATTTTGCAAAGTTAGAATGCTGTCTGACAGATCAACCCGCCAAGTCCATAAACAGACTCGACGAGTTGATGGTTTTATTCATGGACTCGACGAGTCTGTTCTTGCACTCGGCGAGTCTGATGAACAGACAGCATGATGTTCGGCTTTTTTGGCCATAATTGTGTTAGGATCATTACCTGTAACTGTTTTCAATCATTTAAACTGTTTTTTACGATATGGTAATGATTATCCTAATCTAATTACAATGTAATTGTCATAATTTCAAGAATTGAATTAATATGATTATGATAATGTCTTGAACTTTGATGATATGAATTGTCTTGCTTCTATGAGTTTGAATATGATCATGCTTGCTTGTGTGATGATTATGATTAAGTAAATCCATTATGCATATGTTTTAATGTAGTTCATAACTTGTCCTCAAGTTATGGGTAACCAAAAGTCTTTTTCCTTTAAAGAGCCATTAAATAAAACTCATAGGTTATAAAATGAAGAGTCTTCATTTTATGAGCCATTAAACTTATAAGTTATAGAAATGAAAGGTTTTGAAAAGTTTCAAAACTTGCTCTCAAGTTTTGGAATTTGTAAAGCCACTTAGAAAACTTTAATTCCAAATCCCTAGAATTTTAAAAGGTTAAAATTTAACCCTTATACTTTATAATATTATAAGTTAATAATATATATATATATATATATATATATATATATATATATATATATATATATATATATATATATATATATATATGTATGTATAAGATCAAGCCAGTCTTAGCGTTAGTAGGCCTCATTCACGAAGTCGGTCTATTACGGGGTATAAGGTTGTTGCCTATAAAATGGCAGCTTAATGGGTGTCCACTCTCACCCACCACTTCCTTGATTGGTGGAGGGTCGTTAATCGAACGGGTAGGACAAAGACTATAATTCTCATTAAAAGTATAATGATAAATATAAAGTAACTAAACCTTTATTAATTCCCAATCTTAGTTACTTTAGGAAAATGTGAAATAGGTGCTAACCCATGAAATTATACTTTTCACCTTGCTAAGTCGTTGGTGGAGCGTGTGTGGCTAACCGACACACTAACCTGGACTTAACAAAGGTGGCAAAGGGTGGCTTAAGGTTTATCATAGATCGATGAAGCGTGTGTGGCTAACCAGCACATTGATTAGGTGATAAAATTAAGAGTACCAAGTTAATTTGCATGGTTATTCACACCTTGTTTTGTGATCCTCGGCATCCCAGTCACAAACTTGAAGGGCACAATCGAGATTTAAACATGCCATTGAATCGTTCAATGAATCTCAAAAGATCTAGGAGTTTCAATCCAATTAAAACTTAATAATTTATTCTTTTTTTCATGGTGGAAATTGGTAAATAATCATTTACCTACCTTCAAATATTTTGTAGCTTGGATTACGGCATCCCTCTTCCAAGTTATAAGATATTGTGTTGGGTCCTAGCCTTAGTATTTCATTTGGGTGACTTATTAAGGATTTTTTATCTAATCTAAACTTGTCTTTCTTTCTTTTCAGATGTCTTCCAACACTGCCACTGGCTCAAACCCTACAGGCTCCTTTTCCCTCATGAACTTGTGTGGGAATGTCACTTATTATGTAACTAATTTCAATGATTGGATTAGGAACATCAGGATGATTACTCGCAATGAGGGCACGGAGTATGTCATTGATAAGGAACTGAAGGTTCTTGATGAGTCGTCTGGTACTCCTAACGATATTGCTGACTACACTACCCATTAGAAAGATGTCACTAAGGTGTCTTGCATCATGTTGGCTACCATGCCAGTGTTGTATAAGGTGTCTAAGTCCATATCTATATTTGGTATGTACTTGACCCGGCTTGGCATGGTCCATTTGGGTTGCTCGGCATCTCAACAATTGGATGGACATAATGAGAAAAAGGACACTTATGGTTTGTTAATATATTATAAGTTCTAATATATTAAAATGAAATCGAATTATTTAATTAATATTGATCAAGAATTAATTTGGAATTATTTTTGTGATAAAAAAGAGACTAATTAAATATATGAAGATTGATTATGTAAATCATTCATTCTTATGTAGTGGGCTTATGGTTCATGATTCACTAGATTGGGCTAGGACCCAATGGGTGCTCCATGGAGGTAATAACACATGGATCATGGGGGGAATGAAAAGCTATGCACATTAGGGTTTACATGGTGTAACCCAACGTGTGACACACTCTATAAAGAACCTCATATGTAGTAAAATCGGCCACTAAGACAAGACAAGGAGGGCTAGCCGATTTTGTGATCAAAGTGTTCTTCTCTCAAGTTATTCCAAGAGTTGTAGGTCTTGTGTGAAACATTTGAGGCATCACATTTGGGGTGCTAGGCTCACAAGGTCTTAAGGAATCCAAGCTACAAGAAAGGTATGTCATTCTACTAGTTTTTTATATTACAAGTACCCCATGCCATGCTAGTTAGGATGAGAACCTTGGAAAATCAAATTTGCATTAATATTAGAGAAAACATAGATCCAAGGTTTCTAGGGTTGCATGTACACCATAGGAGTGTTAGAATGCTCAAAACCCATCAGTGGTATCAAAGCCTAGGCTTGTTTTCTTTGTATTTGATGCAAACTGCTTGAAAAAAATCGATTTTTCTGCTCACTGTTCAGTGAAATCGCCGAGTCCATGGGGGCACTCGACGAGTCCAAGTTAAAATGCATCCTACTCGTCGAGTAAGTTCTTGCACTCGGCGAGTAGGAGCCCCTGTGTGCACAATTTCGAGTTTTGCTGCTGGAAATGGACTATAATCATTACCCTAAACTGTTTTAGACTTATAAAACCTGTTTTTGATGGTGTAATCATTATGCTAATCCATTTACAATGGTTATGATCAAAATTTTATGTTTTATATGTGTTTATATGATTCTTGAAATTATTGATATGAATGATCATACTTATGAGTTTTAGATTAGTGTAATTCTTGATCTTGATGCCTATTGATGGAGTCCATAATTTGTCCTCAAGTTATGGATTACCAAAAGTCACTTCTTTAAATTGTCATTAAAGAGCCATAGGTTACATAAAGTGAAGAGTCTTCATTTTAATAAACCATTAAACCCATAAGTTATGAACATGAAAGGTTTTTAATAGTTTCAAAACTTGCCCTCAAGTTTTGGAATTTGTAAAGTCACTTTAGAAAACTTTAATTCCAAACCCTAGAGTTTTAAAAGTTAAAATTCAACCCTTATACTTTATAGTATTATAAGTTAATAATATATATTTATATGTATAAGAGAAAGTCATTTCTACCGTTAGTAGGCCTCATTCACGAAGCCGGTCTATAAGGGGGGTATAAGGTTGTTGCCTATAAAATGGCAGCTTAATGGGTGTCCACTCTCACCCACCGCTTCCTTGACTGGTGGAGGGTCGTTAGCCGAACGGGTAGGACAAAGACTATAATTCTCATTAAAAGAATAATGAAATATAAAAAGTAACTAAACCTTTTTTAAATTCTCAATCTTAGTTACTTTAGGAAAATGTGAAATTGGTGCTAACCCATGAAATTACACTTTGTACCTTACCAAGTCGTTGGTGGAGTGTGTGTGGGTAACCAACACACTAACATGGACTAGTAAGAGTGGCAAAGGGTGACTTAATATTTATCATAAATCGGTGGAGCGCGTGTGGGTAACCAGCACATCGATTAGGTGATAAAGATTGAGGGTACCAAGTAAATTTGCATGGTTATTCACACCTTGTTTGTGATCCTCAGCATCCCAGTCACAAACTTGAGAGGGCACAATTGAGATTTAAACATGTCATTGAAAAGTTCAATGAATCTCAAAAGAATCTAGGGGTATCAATCCAATTAAAACCTAATAATTTATTTCATTTTTAATGGTGGAAATTGGTGAATCTTCATTCACCTACCTTCAAATATTTTATAGCTTGGATTACGGCATCCCTCTTCCAAATTATAAAGTATTATGTTGGGTCCTAGCCTTAATATTACATTTGGGTGTCTTATTAAGGATTCTATATCTAATCTAAACTTGTCTTTCTTCTTTTCAGATGTCTCCCAACAATGCTGCTTCTGGCTCAATCCCTACCGGCTCCTTCTCTCTCATGAATCTTTGTGGGAGAGTCATCTTTAATGGTTCAAACTTTAATGATTGGATCAGGAACATCAGGATGGTCACTCGTTACGAGGACAAGTAATATGTCCTCGACAAGGAGCTGAAGGAAATTGATGAGTCTACTGCTACTCTAGAGGAGATCGTTGACTTTAGGGCACATGAGAGAGATGCTACCAAGGTGGCATGTATCATGTTGGCCACAATGAAAGCTGAACTCCAAAAGTCCTGTGAGGACTTTTACCCTTTTGAGATGCACATGGACTTGATGGACCGCTACCATCAAAGTGCTCGTCAAGAGAGGTATGAAATCATCTCTACCATGATAACAACCCGAATGAAGGATGGTGAAACCATCACGGGCCACATGCAGAAAATGCAAAGGTTTGTGGACTGTTTTCTCAAGTTGAATGTGAACTTCCCCGAGGAGTTGGCTATTGATATCATACTGCACTCCTTACCTACTTGTTATCATCAATTCTGAATGACATATCACATGAACAAGGAGGAGGTCACACTTAGCAAACTTCAAGGGCTCTTGAAGACCATTGAAACTGGTCTTAAGGGCAAATCGGTTGTTACTACTCCTACTCCTACCGCCGCCCTTGTTTTGGCAATCGGGAAAAGTAGAGGGAAGAAGAGGAAAAACCCTTCGAAGGGTACCAAGGGAAAGTCTCTAGATGGATCCTCTTCAAGTGGAACCAAAGGTGGTTCTGTCACTCCTTATTCCAACCCAAAAGAAGCTCAATGCTTCTATTGTCAGGAAAAGGGGCATTGGAAACGAAACTGCCCCAAGTACGTACAAGATGTTAAGAATGGGAAGGTCAAGCCTACCCATGCAGGTATTTATACTATATTGTCTAATAACTCACCACATACTACTTCTTGGGTTCTTGATACAGGTTGCGGTATTCATATATGTTCTGATTTGTAGGGCCTAAGAAGAAGTGAGGATGTGGAGCACGGAAAGATAAACTTGATCATGGGTAATAGGAAAGCTTCACCTGTCACCAAGATTCGAGTTTATTCTTTGTTGCTAAGTAGTGGGTTAGTATTAGACTTGAATAAGTGTTGTTACTCGTCTGAAATGGCGAAAAATATTATTTCCTTTCATGGATTATACAAACAAGGATTTACTTTTTCATTTGATAATAAATTTGGTGGTATTAATGCTTTTTATAATAATGATCTTTATTTTAAAGCATTACTGTGTGATGGTGTATATGAAACTGTGTCGGTTGTAGAAAACTTAGGAAATAATGTATTACATATCGATTCTTCCACTAGTTTGGATAAAGCATCCTTGTGGCATCGTCGTCTTGGACATCTTAACAAGAAGCGCATAGGCCAACTCTAGAAGGCTGGAGTCTTGGAGTCATTTGAATTAGAGTCAGATGATAGTTGCGAGTCTTGTTTGCTTGGAAAAATGACAAAGTCACCCTTCACTGGTACTTGTGCTAGGGGTGAAGGTTTGTTGGACCTCATACACACTGATGTGTGTGGACCCTTCAGAACCGCCACAAGGGATGATAACCACTTCTATATGACTTTTACTGATGATTACATTAGATATGGTTATGTCTACTTAATCAAGCATAAGTCAGAAACCTTTGAAAAGTTCAAAGAGTTTAAACAGCAAGTGGAGAATCAGTTGGCCAGGAACGTTAAGATTCTCCGATCTGACCGAGGAGGAGAGTATCATAGTACAGAGGTCCTTTACTATCTTAAGGAATGTGGAATTGTTTCACAATTGACACCTCCCAGAACACCACAGCTTAATGGTGTGGCTGAGAGACGCAATCGAACCTTGTTGGACATGGTTTGTTCCATGATGTGTCGTGCTTCGTTACCAATCTCGTTCTGGGGGTATGCCTTAGAGACTGCTGCCCATATCCTTAATCTAGTCCCTACCAAGAAGGTTGCCAAAATACCTCACGAGATATGGAATGGGAAAGTTCCCAATTTAGACCACATCAAGATTTGGGGTTGCGAGGCTTTCGTGAGATGTGAGACTCAGGATAAGCTCGAACCTCGAAGTGAGCGATGAATTTTCATCGGCTACCCACATAATTCTTTTGGTTACCTCTTCTACAGACCCAGTGAGAATGTGGTCTTTGTGGCAAGAAGAGGGGTCTTTCGTGAGAGAGAATTCATAAGCCAAGGAAACAGTGGAAGGCAAATTGATCTTGAAGAACTTCAAGAGTCAAGCGGTGAAGGAACCTCAAACCCTAGCGATCAACCTGAGGAGGAAACTCCTATTAATGAGTCCGTACCTCTGAGGCGTTCACGAGAGTTATGAATCCACCTGAGCATTACTATGGTTTTCATATTACTGCAGAAGGTGATGAATTTATCAGTGATAGGACACTGGTAAATCTGGATGAACCTAACAACTTTAAGGAAGCCATGGCAGGCCCTGAATCTGCCAAATGGAAAGAGTGCATGGATAGAAAGATTCCGTCCATGTATGACAATCAAGTTTGGAACTTGGGTGACAATGTACCGGGTCGTAAGACGGTCGGGTGCAAGTGGATCTTTAAGAAGAAGACGGAAATGGATGGCAATGTACACACTTATTAACTGCGACTGGTTGTGAAGGGCTTTACTCAAACTCTGGGAGTTGACTATGATGAGACCTTCTCACCAGTAGCGAAGATTAAGTCTATTAGGGTTTTGCTAGCCATAGCTGCATTTCATGATTATGAAATATGGCAAATGGATGTCAAAATGGATTTCCTTAATGGAAAGTTCGTTGAGGATGTTTACATGAGTCAGCCATAGGGTTTTGTCGATGCAAAGCACCCCAATAGAGTGTGTAAGCTTTAGAAATCCATCTATGGATTGAAACAAGCATCTCGCAGATGGAATCTTTGTTTCGATGAGAAAGTCAAAGAGTTTGGTTTTTCGAGGAGTGAAGATGAGTCATGTGTATATGTTAAGGCTAGTGGGAGTATAGTTAGCTTTTTGGTATTGCATGTGGATGACATACTACTCATAGGAAATGACATCCCAACCTTGCAGGAAATTAAGTCCTGGCTTGGGAAATGTTTCGCTATGAATGACCTTGGAGAAGCTGCCTATATCCTAGGGATAAGGATATTGAGAGAAAAGAGTAAGAGACTAATTGGACTTAGTCAAAGTACCTACTTGGATAAGGTGCTGAAAAGGTTCAGCATGCAGGTTTCCAAGAAAGGTGACTTACCAATCCAGAGCAACGCCGAATAGAGGTTGAGATAGCTGAGATGAGTTATGTACCATATGCTTCCGCTCTGGGCTCAATCATGAATGCTATGACTTGTACGCACCCTGATGTGGCCTTTGCTTTGAGCATGGTCAGCAGATATCAAGGGAATCCGGGCAAGGCTCACTGGACTGCGGTGAAGAATATTCTCAAGTACCTACGGGGGACTAGGGACTGGGTCCTTACCCTTGGTGGGAGTGATGACTTGAGAGTAGTGGGGTATAGTGATGCTGGTTTCCAGACTGATACGGATAATTTCCGCTCTCACTCGGGCTGGGTCTTTACCCTAAATGGATGAGCAATCACTTGGAAAAGTTCCAAACAGGAAACAGTGGTTGATTCAACTTGCGAATCAGAGTATATAGCGGCAAGCGAGGCAACAAAGGAGGCAATATGGCTAAAGAACTTCATTGGAGACCTTGGAGTTGTACCAACTATTAAGGAGCCTATGGAGATTTTCTGTGACAATGAGGGTGCATTTGCCTTAGCTAAGGAACCAAGGGATCACGGCAGATCCAGGCACATCGACAGAAAATACCATTTCATTAGACATCTGATAGAAGAAGGACTCCTCGTGGTGAAGAGGGTATCATCGGATGAGAACCCAACAGATCCACTCACGAAGGGACTGTGTAGGGCTAAGCATTTGTAGCATGCGAGGAGCATCGGGCTGAAGGATGATAATATTTTTACAGATTAGATAGTTATTCTGAAAATTGCAAAATGTAAATTGACATTTGATGATAAATAAAATTTGTTGTTTATTTATAAGTAAGGTGTTGCTATCTTGTGTCAATTATTTACTATTGTTTCAATTTTGCATGTTTTGAGTTCCAGAATAATTACTTTATTCAAACTCTCCACAGTCAGTCATATGTTGGAAGTAGATATGAATCAAGACTGTCATGAATTGGGTTTGTAGATGTCTAAGGTGCTAGACATAGCAAACGGTTGCTACAACATTCATGAGTGCTCATAAGTTCAGAGTATTAGATTCGACCCACGCTCACTTGTATCACGTCATGGAATTTATCTTGAGTGATCGTGAGATGGTAATATAATATAAGTCTTCAAACCTAGATATATGAGTTGTTGATTATGAGTTGGTTGTGTTTTGATTTTACGAAAACGCATTGGTAACTCGATGTTATAAAACGTGATTTTGTGTATAATTCAACAAGTAGTTAGTACAAGCATATGAGTCGAAGTTTATCTATTCCTTCTAGTCCTTGGAGGATTAGAAGCGATATCTGGGCCCCTCGATGAATTTGTTTTGACCTATGTATCGGTCCCGGTCAAAACCAAATTGATGTGTTCAGTTTAGTTCTATGTCAAACAAATCGGAAATCGGGAAACAAATTGCTAGACAATAAGTATGACATTGTTCCATGTATTAGTCCGACTGATATCTAGAACAGAGGATTATATGATCACTTATCTTAAATGGCGCATCATCATCATCTTAGTTCCGCGAGACTTTGAAAGAGCTACGATTGCTGGTCGGTTCCTGAAGTCATACTTGCAACTATAGTTATTAGACTTATCCAAGTGGGAGACTGATGGATAAGGTGTCTAAGTCCATAACTATATTTGGTATGTACTTGACTCGGCTTGGCATGGTCCATTTGGGTTGCTCGGCATCTCAACAATTGGATAGACATAATGAGAAAAAAGGACACTTATGGTTTGTTAATATATTATAAGTTCCAATATATTAATATGAAATCGAATTATTTAATTAGTATTGATCAAGAATTAATTTGGAAATAATTTTGTGATCAAAAAGAGACTAATTAAATATATCAGGATTGATTATGTAAATCATTCATTCTTATGTAGTGGGCTTATGGTTCATGATTCACTAGATTGGGCTACGACCCATTGGGTGCTCCATGGATGCTCCATGGAGGTAATAACCCATGGATCTTGGGGGAATGAAAAGCCATGCATATTAGGGTTTACATAGTGTAACCCTACATGTGACACACTGTATAAAGAACCTCATATGTAGTAAAATCGGCCACTAAGACAAGACAAGGAGGGCTATCCGATTTTATGATCAAAGTGTTCTTCTCTCAAGTTATTCCAAGAGTTGTAGGTCTTGTGTGAAACATTTGAGGCATCACATTTGGGGTGCTAGGATCACAAGGTCTTAAGGAATCCAAGCTACAATAAAGGTATGTCATTCTACTAGTTTTTTATATTACAAGTACCCCATGCCATACTAGTTAGGATGAGAACCTTGGAAAATCAAATTTGCATGAATATTAGAGAAAACATAGATCCAAGGTTTCTAGGGTTGCATGTACGCCATAAGAGTGTTAGAATGCTCAAAACCCATTAGTCAGCAGAACTCCAGAAATCCTATGAAGATTTCTAGCCTTTTGAGATGCACCAACACCTGATGGAAAGGTACCATCAGAGTGCTCATCAAGAGAGGTATGAAATCATCTCTTCCATGATAACAACCAAGATGAAGGATGGTGAACCCATCACCGGCCACTTGCAGAAAATAAAAAGGTTCGTGGACCGGTTGCTAAAGCTAAATGTGGACTTTCCTGAGGAGAAGGCTATTGATATCATTCTACACTCCTTACCTCCAAGTTATGATCAGTTTCGCATGACTTATCATATGAACAAGGAGGAGGTCACACTTAGAAAACTTCAAGGACTTTTGAGGACCGCTGAAAGTGGTCTAAAAGGAAAATCGGTTGTTACTTTTACTCCTACTACTACCCCTATTCTGGCAATCAGGCAAGGTAAGGGGAAGAAGAGGAAAACCCCTTCGAAGGGTACCAAGGGAAAGTCTCTTGATGGCTCCTCTTCAAGTGGAACCAAAGGTGGTCCCATCACTCCTTCTTCAAACCCAAAGGAAGCACAATGCTTCTACTGTCAGGAAAAAGGGCACTGGAAGCGAAGCTGCCTCAAATACTTGCAGGATGTTAGGGATGGGAAAGTAAAACCCACCCATGTAGGTATTTACACTATATTGTTTAATTACTCATCGCATACTAATTCTTGGGTTCTTGATACAGGTTGTGGTATTCACATTTGTATTGAATTGCAGGGCCTAAGAAGAAGTGAAGAAGTAGAGCACGGGAAGATAAACTTAATCATGGGCAATAGGAAAGCATCACCTATTACCAAGATTGGAGTTTATTCTTTATTGCTTAGTAATGGGTTAACATTAGATTTGAATAAATGTTGTTACGAATCTTAAATGGTGAGAAATATTATTTCCTTTCATAGTTTGTACAAGCAAGGATTTACCTTCTCATTTGATAATAACATTGGTGTTATTGATGTTTTTTATAATGGTGTATTTTATTTTAAAGCATTACCTTGTGATGGTGTATATGAAACTGTTTGATTGTAGACAACATAGAAAATAATGTATTACATATTGATTCTTCCATTAGTTTGGATAAAGCATCCTTGTGGCATTGTCGTCTTGGACATGTTAACAAGAAGCGCATAGGCCAACTCCAAAAGGCTGGAGTTTTGGAATCATTTGACCTAAAATCAGATGATAGTTGCGAATCTTGTTTACTTGGAAAAATGACAAAGTCACCCTTCATTGGTACTTGTGCTAGGGGTGAAGGTTTGTTGGACCTCATACACACTGATGTGTGTGGACCCTTCAGAACCGCCACCAGGGATGCTAACCGCTTGTATGTGACCTTTACTGATGATTACAGCAGATATGTTTATATATACTTAATCAAGCATAAGTCAGAAACCTGTGAAAACTTCAAAGAGTTTAAGTAGGAAGTGGAGAATCAGCTGGGAAGGAAGATCAAGATGTTCCGATCCGATCGGGGTGGTGAGTATCTTAGCATCGAGTTCCTTGACTATATTAAGGAATGTGGAATTTTTTCACAATTGACACCTCCTAGGACACCACAGCTGAATGGTGTGGCTGAGAGGCGCAATCGAACCTTGTTGGACATGGTTCGTTCCATGATGAGTCGAGCTTCATTACCAATCTCATTCTAGGGGTATGCCTTAGAGACTGTCGCCCATATCCTTAATCTAGTCCCTACTAAAAAGGCTGCCAAAACACCTCACGAGATATGGACTGGGAAAGTTCCCACTTTGGACCACATCAAGATTTGGGGTTGCGAGGCTTTCGTGAGGCGCGAGTCTCACGACAAGCTTGAACCTCAAAGTGAGAGGTGTATTTTCATCGGCTACCCACAAAACTCCTTTGGTTACCTCTTCTACAGACCCAGTGATAATATGGTCTTTGTGGCAAGGAGAGGAGTCTTTCG
The DNA here is from genome assembly GCF_052849685.1 of Lactuca virosa. Classification (NCBI taxonomy): domain Eukaryota; kingdom Viridiplantae; phylum Streptophyta; class Magnoliopsida; order Asterales; family Asteraceae; genus Lactuca; species Lactuca virosa. The sequence goes on from NC_136428.1 coordinate 385,346,878, forward strand.
TGAGAGAGAGTTCATAAGCCAAGGAAACAGTGGGAGGAAAATTGACCTTGAAGAGCTTCAAGAGTCAAGTGGTGAAGGAACCTCAAACCCTTGCAATCAACCTGAGGAGGAAACTCTTGTTGAATCAACTGACGAGCCCGTACCTCTAATACGTTCCACTAGAGTTAGGAATGCACCTGAGCATTATTATGGTTTCCATATTACTGCGGAAGGTGATACATTTATCAGTGATAGTACACTGGTAAATCTAGATGAACCTAACAACTATAGGGAAGCCATGGCAGGCCCCGAGTCTGCTAAATTGAAAGAGGCTATGGACATCGAGATCCAATCCATGTATGACAATCATGTTTGGAACTTGGTTGACAATGTACCGGGTCGTAAGACAGCCGAGTGCAAATGGATCTTCAAGAAGAAGACCGACATGGATGGGAAGGTACACATCTACAAAGCGCAACTGGTTACGAAGGGCTTTACTCAAACTCTGGGAGTTGACTATGATGAGACATTCTCACCAATAGCAAAGATTAAATCTATTAGGGTTGTGCTAGCCATAGTTGCGTTTCTTGACTATGAGATATGGCAAATGGATGTCAAAACCGCCTTCCTTAATGGAAAGTTGTGTGAGGATGTTTACATGAATCAGCCAGAGGGTTTTGTCGATGCCAAGTACCCTGATAGAGTGTGTAAGCTTGAGAAATCCATCTATGGATTGAAACAAGCATCTCACCGATGGAATCTTTGTTTCGATGAGAAAGTCAAAGAGTTTGGCTTTTCGAGAAGCGAAGATAAGTCTTGTGTATATGTCAAAGCTAGTGGGAACATAGTTAGCTTCTTGGTATTGTATGTGGATGACATACTACTCATAGGAAATTACATCCCAACCTTGCAGGAGGTAAAGTCCTGGCTTGGGAAATGTTTCGCTATGAAGGACCATGGAGAAGCTACCTATATCCTAGGGATAAGGATATTGAGAGAGAGGAGTAAGAGACTAATTGGACTTAGTCAGAGTACCTACTTGGATAAGGTGCTGAAAAGGTTCAGCATGCAGGATTCCAAGAAAAGAGACTTACCGATCCAGAGTAACGCCAAACTGAGTAAGACTCAGAGTCCGAGTACAGAGGCTGATATAGCTGAGATGAGTCATGTACCATATGCTTCCGCTGTGGGCTCGATCATGTATGATATGAATTGTACTCGCCCTGATGTGGCCTTTGTTTTAAGCATGGTCAGCAGATATCAAAGGAACCCTGGCAAGGTTCGCTAGACTGCAGTGAAGAATATTCTCAAGTACCTGCGGAGGACTAAGGATTGGGACCTTACACTCGGTGGGAGTGATGACTTGAGAGTGGTGGGGTATAGCGACGCCAGCTTTCAGACTGATAGGGATAATTTCCGCTCTCAGTCGGGCTGGGTCTTTACCATGAATGGAGGAGCAATTACTTGGAAAAGTTTCAAGCAGGAGACAGTAGCGGATTCTACTTGCGAATCAGATTACATAGCAGCAAGCAAGGAGGAAAAGGAGGCGATATGGCTGAAGAACTTCATTGGAGACCTTGTAGTTGTACAGCTATAAAGGAGCCCATGGAGATTTTCTGTGATAGCGAGAGTGTAGTTGCCTTAGCCAAGGAACCAAGGGATCACGACAGATCTAGGCATGTCGACAGAAAATACCATTTCATTAGACATCGTATAGCAGAAGGACTCCTCGTGGCAAAGAGGGTATCATCAGATGAGAACTCAGAAGATCCCCTCACGAAGGGATTGAGTAGGTTTAAGCATATACAGCATGCGAGGCGCATCGGGCTGAAGTATGATATTAGTTTTAGTAGTTAGATGGCTTTCGAAACTTGTAATAGTTGAAATGTAATTGACATTTGATGTTTAAATAAAAGGTGTTTTTGTTTACTAGTATGTTACTGTCTTGTGTCAATCATTCACTATTGTTTCATTTTGCATGTTTTGACTTCCAGAATAATTTTATTATTCAAACTATCCATAGTCGATCATACTTTGGAAGTAGGTATTGAAATAAGACTGTCATGAATTGGATTTGTAGATTTGTCTAAAATGTATTAGACATAGCAATGGTTGTTGCAACATTCATCAGTGCTCATAAGGTCTGAGTATTGGATTCAACCCACGCTCATTTGTATCACTTCATGGAATTCATCTCGAGTGATTGTGAGACGGTAATATCATATGAGTCTTCAAGCCAAGAGATATGAGTTGTTGAACTGTGAGTTGGTTGTACATTGATAGTACAAAAACGCATCAATAACTTGATGTCATAAAACGTGTTGTTGTGTACAATTTGATGAATAGTTACTACAAGCATATGAGTCGAAGCTTATCTGTTCCTTCTTGTCCTTGGAGGATTAGAAGCGATATCTTGGGCCCCTCGATGATATTGTTTTGACTTATGTTTCGGGCTCGGTCAGAACTAAATTTATGTGTTCGATTAAGTTCTATGTCAAACAAATCGGAAATCGGGAAACAAACTGCTAGACAATAAGTACGACGGTGTTCCATGTATTTGTCCAGCTGATATCCTGAAAACAGAGGATTATATGATCACTTATCTTAAATGGTGCATCACCCTAGTTCCGCGAGACTTTGAAAGAGCTACGATTGATGGTCGGATCCTGAAGTCATACCTGTAACAATAGTTATTAGACTTATCCAAGTGGGAGACTGTTGGATAAAGTGTATAAGTCCATAACTATATTTGGTATGTACTTGACCCGACTTGGCATGGTCCATTTGGGTTGCATGACATCACAACAATTCGATAGACAAAATGAGAAAAAATGACACTTATGATTTATTAATATATTATAAGTTCTAATATATTAATATGAAATCATATTATTTAATTAGTATTGATCAAGAATTAATTTGGAACTAATTTTGTGATCAAAAAGAGACTATTTAAATGTATGAGGATTGATTGTGTAAATCATTCATTCTTATATAATGGGCTTATGATCCATGGTTCATAAGATTGCGCTAAAACCCATAGGGTGCTCCATGGATGCTCCATGGAGGTTAAAACCCATGGATCATGGAGTAAGTGAAAGGTCATGCACATTAGGGTTTGCATGGTGTAACCCTAATTTCATGACACTATATAAGGGGCCTCATATGGAGCAATATCGGCACTTAGACTAAAGGGAGAGGGCTAGCTGAATTTGTGATACAAGTGTTCTATTCTCAAGTTATTCCAAGAGTTTTGGTGTTGTGTGAAACATTTGAGGCATCACACTTGGGGTGCTAGGCTCACAAGGTCTTAAGGAATCAAGCAACAATAAAAAGTATGTCATTCTACTAATTTTATATTACATATACCTCATGATATGCTAGATAGGATGAAACTTTGGAAAAATCAATATTTGCATGTATAATAGAGAAAACAGAGATCCAAGGTTTCTAGGGTTGCATGTACACCATAGGAGTGTTAGAATGCGCAAAACCCAACAAGGTTCGCCCAGGAGTTCCTGTACCTCAAACAGAGGACAAAGACAGTGACTTAGATCACCAGGATGTTTCATTAGAGGGCTTTGTTTTACCCTGAGCAGGTATCGACGGAGCAGACCTGTATGGCCTGGTATTTGAGTGTTCTGAGGAGGGATATCAGGGAGTTTGTGGTGAAAACACGTATAGGAAATTGGCTGAGCTACATACCATTACCAGGAGGAGAGAGATCGAGCTAGAGACTCAGGCTAGGGAGGAGTGAGAGGCCCAGGGTAGGGACATGAGGCCAGTGCAGTCCTAGCCGATGACTAAGGAAGCTAAGCATGTTGATTTGAGATCTGGAGGCCAGAGGGGCCGCACTTGCAGAAAGTGCGGCAAGACTCAAGAGGGACCATGGCGGTCTGGGTAAGCTTGCTACCTATGTGGCAAGGAGGGTCATATGGCTAGGGAATGCCCCAAGGGATTTCGAGTTTGTTTCAGCTGCAATCAGATGGGCCACATGAAGGCCGATTGTCTGCAACTTGCATCCAGGACGGTTCAAACTCCCGCCCCAACGACGTTGCGTATGACCGATGACCAGCAAGGGAAGTCCGAGGCACTGAGGGCTCGAGGCAGAGATTTTCAGTTGACAGCAGAGGAGGCCCGTGCAGCTCCAGATGTTGTGGCTGGTTTGTATTCCTAATATTTATGTTGATTTATTTATGCTTCTTATATTGTTGATTGTGTTGGTACATTCCTTCTGAATTATATGCATGCGCTTGTGCTATTTGACTCAAGTGCAAGTCGGTCTTTTGTGTCATCATCTTTTAGTCGTAGTTTTAGTATTCCGCGAGAGTCTTGAGTAGGCCCTTGAGGGTCTCGATACCAGATGAGTGTCATGTCTCAGCTACGGATGTCTACGGGGGTTGTGTGCTGGAGATTTTCGGTGGTGGATATCCGATTGATCTCATCCCTATCTCGATGGGGGATGTTTGTGCGATCATGGGTATAAATTGGTTGAGCCAGTTTGGGCTCTGATCGACTGCGAGCGCCAGTTAGTGACACTCTGAGATCCTAGTGGGGGAGTGTTGACTATCTACGCTGAGGTTACTAGATCGCGATCAACCTTCTGTTCTGCCGCCAAGGAAAGGCATAGTTTACAACATGGGTGTATGGTTTTTGTGGCATATGTGGTGGATGCTGTTGGGTTTTAGTATACTACAACATCCTATGGTGCACATACAACCCTAAATACCTTGGATCTATGTTTTCTCTATTATACATGCAAATATGAAGTTTCCAAGATATTACCCTATACTAGCATACAAATATCATATACTTGGGTAATAAAATAGATAGAATACATACCTTTTTTTATGTAACTTGTCTTCATGAAGCTTGAGTGCCTAGTGCCCCAAGTGTGACACCTCAAATGGTTCACACAACACCATGAACACTTGGAATAACCTTGAGAATAAGGATACTTTGGTTCTCTCTAGTGAAATCGACCTTGCCCTTTTTGTGTACACACACTAGTGCCAATTTCACCAACCAATGACATCTTTATATAGTGTGGAGATTAGGGTTAAACCCTAATACCCATGACCTTTCATTTCATATGATCCATGGGTTAAACACTCCATGGACTATCCATGAAAGCTTAGCCCAACCTAAATGAACTTGGTCCATCACACACATATATCTTAGAGTCCATATTTAATTAGTTCTTTTTGATCACTTAATTAATTATAAATTAATTCATGATCAATACTAATTAAATAATATGATTATATATTAATATATTAGAACTTATAATATATTAATATAAATCACTAGTATCCTTTTTTTTCCCCATCTTGTCTATCCAATTGTCCCGATGCCATGCAACCCAAATGGACCATGCCGGGTCGGGTCAAGTACATACCAAATATAGTTATGGACTTAGACATTAATCCAACAGTCTCCCACTTGGATAAGTCTAAAACTATTATTGAGTATGACTTCAAAACCCGACTAGCAATCGTAGCTCTCAAAAGCTTCTGTCGAACTCACGTGTTAACTGAACTCTGATCTTGTCAATGACTTGTCCATTAGATAAGGGATCATATATTCCTCCATTCTAGATATCATATGGACTGAGACATGGATTATAAATCTTTCTCTCTGTCCATTTGTTGTTTCCCGATTTCCGATTTATGACGAACGACTGATTGAACAAATCAAATCAGTCCTGGCTTGGCCAAGCACTCACATGTGTCATCGCTAAATCATCAAGGGGCCCACAGATATCGCTTTTATCCCGAAGGTAAAAGGAATGGATAAACTTCGACTCATATGGCTTGTTCTACTACTTGTTGAATCATACACAAAGGCACATTTTATAACATCGAGTTACCAATGCGTTTCCGTGCAATCAATGTATAACCAAGTCATAGTAACAACTCATATCTCTAGGTTTTAAGAATATAAGATATTATCGTCTCATGATCACTCGTGATAAAATCCATGAAGTGATTCAAATGAGCGTGGGTTGAATCCAATACTCAGAACTTATGAGCACTCATGAGTGTTGTAGCACCTCTTTGTCCAACATCTTAGATCTCTACAAGCCAACCCATGACAGTCTTGATTCATATCTACTTCCAACATATGACCGACTGTGGATAGTTTGAATAACTTAGTCATTCAGGAAGAATGACCTAGTTTATTCTGGAAGTCAAAACATGCAAAATGAAACACAAGAATAAATGAATCAAATATGGTATCAAACCCTATGAATATAAATAGACCACTTTTATTCATCACCATACTGATTACTCATTATTTCATTGTTTCGGTTTTATCAACTTTATACCTGAATTAAAAACACTAGTTGTCCCATGCTCCAAGCATGTACACTATGTTTTTCTAAACAATAGCTTTGCCATACACCAAGTATGCACTATATGTTTGTCTATGATCCTTACTTTGTGAAATAAACCAATTGAACATAATTTCAATGATTCTAATTTCACACTCCCAAATCCTTATCGAAAAATGTGAGAATTTCAAATTCTTATCATTTACTGAAATATGTTTAGATTTTAAACTTGTATGCACTGACCCTCTTGTAATGAATATGTACAAGGTCATAAAGACTTGTCAACGGTCATTACAGGGCATTCCAATGAAGATCAACTCCATGGAAACTAATTCCAACAACATTGCTTTGAATATCCTTCTTGCATTACGTTTTCTAATCTTACACAGATAACTTCCACCTATGGAGACAACTCCATATTCTCATTTTGACTATCACTTCTGAACAAGAGATGCCTCTTTTCAGAATATGTCAATATGGTCCTTCCGAAATTAGCACTATACTTCCAACTGTCCCTGAGCAACCAATATTTGGTAAACCTTAGATTGTCCTCGACAATTGCTTAATCCTTTTAGTCATATCCAATTCTAGACCTTTTCCCTTCTTAATGCCCCAGGCATTTGGAAAATTTTAGAAAGAATGAATATTATAGCACATGCAATCGATCCTATATCCGAAGCATATGGGACACGATTCATGATGTCTCACATAAAGACATGATACTAGACCAATCCTTTTGCTACAATATTTCTATTTGCCAAGTTCTCATAATTCAGATTATGAAAAGGGATGTCGTAATCATAATCTAATTTTAGAACGCAAATAATAGACCCATATATAGATTTTCCTTATGTTGAGTCATTCCAACACAAAATTCATATATATCCTTGACTAAAGATGATTAAAACCTCAATCTAAGCTTTTAGAATTGAAATGAATTATAATTTCCTCTCCCTTAATTATAGAAAAAACAACTTTTCAACCCCTGCAACTCCACAAATTGAAACTTTTGTTTTCTATAATTAACATTGCTAACTGGCAACCTTTATCATAATTATCATGCTCCCACTAACATGATGATTATTAGCATAACACTTATGCTTCCACTAGCTTTGACATGTACTCAGAAATCAGCTGGACTTCTAGAAATCAATACTTTATTGACTTTCTTACCAAAGTTCAGATTTCTGAGACGAGATTGCCTTGATAAGACTTTATCAAAATCATACACCTTTCCTTAGATAGAATGCATGTGTGTCTAAACAATTTCAGAACTATGAAAAGGGATGTCGTAATCATAGTCTCAATTGTTTTGACCTTTTGCCATCTGCTTCAAATCTACTTGGTGGAAGTGTTTCCTCACCATCATTTTCATGAATCGGAGAGAAACCTTATGAACCTTAGATTTTATGGTGTATGTGTTCTTATCCATGTGAATCTGTCAGAACCATAATCACAAGACAAGGTTAGTGACAAATCCAAACTCATATGGACTGAACTAAATCTTAATTTCTTGCCACCTGGCAGTACAAGGGCCTGCCATTGCTTCCAAGTTGTTATGCAACCAATTGAGAACTCTAAGAACTCATATGCAAAACCAACTTTAACTGGAATGGGCGCAGAAATAGAAGTATGTCAGCACGATAGGTTATAAACCTCAAGTCGTGTGCTAGTGAAGAACCTCAGGTTTTACTCTTGATTAGTTCTTGAGACTTTCAAGACCTTTAAGACTCCCACTGTCCTCTTGACATATAAGACTCTCTTGTCAAATATTCAAGGGATAGTGCGGATTCTTTATCAAGACAAACACTTCACACAATTGGCCTTAGTTGATCTTTGTTTAATCCAAAACATCACAACTTACCAACTTCAAATGTACAAGAGTAGGACACTTTTACTCTTACATTTTACAAGTGTTATAAACCTTTCTTTAAGATATGTCACTCAACTTATAGTCTTGGAGTATGACTCTAAGACTTGTTTTGAAACGAAGTATGACTCATCTTCTTGATTTAACCATTTCAACAATTCATGACTCCTCTTCTTAGTCATAAGAATGCACTAAGATGTCCTTAGAAGACCAATTGTGATGTGGTTCTTAAATCATTAAGATGATCACAAAACATGATACTAAAGTACTCTCCCATCTTTTCATATTTGAGAAACTTTTATCTTTCTGCCTAAGTTGATTCTTCCCATTCGTTCTGCCATACATTGAGACTTTTCCAATGTGTCAGAATTATACTTAAACTTGTAAGTATAACCATATTTACTAAGCTTTAGTAAATCATGACGAATAGTCTTAACGAGCTTTGTGGTGGACATGACCAGTGCACAAGAATGTGTACTCGATCCCTTTAGTCCTTCACTTGACTCACATATACATGTGAACAAGGAATTAGTCTTAATTTTCCAAAGATGAAAATTCTCGTTTATCATACTATACAACTTGCATGATTCCAAGTTTCTATCCAACTGAAACTTAGGTGATGAGAATCTTTCCTTATTTGGTAAATTTAGACACTACCACCAATGAAAGAATCAAGTCCATTTTTTTTCCTTAATATTGCTATCAGTGGAATCATATAAACAACGATTTTTCACAAATGCCACTTGTAGGGATATTTAAAATAAATATAAAATTAAAACCTTTTATTTTATTTCAAAACTTTGCAGAAAAAACTTATCCTTACAGTACAAGTGCATATGAAAAAGTTGTTGTTATCTATTCCTAAGCAATATATCATAACTCCTAAGTAACAGCTTCAAAAATTCTGATCACCAAACCATGTGATCGAAATCCATCTTCGTGATCAGAATCAGCATGTACTTCCTTTAAGTTTCTTCACTTTTCTTTGATTCTTAAAGCATCAACATGTGACCCAGTCACATCATGTAATGTGAATCTCATAATAGAAACTTAACAGAGTTAGATAGTGGACTTTTACCTGAAGAAGAGTCAAACTTCTTGACTTGATCAACCTTATGATCTTTCAGGGAAATAGGCAGCTTCGCAATCAATGCCCCTTCCTTTGGCAAGATAAACATATGGACTCTTTGGTAATGGGACTATCTCAGACTTAGCCTTTCTCTTTACCATTTGGTCAACCGGGTTGACTATGGCGCCTTTCTCTTTACCATTTGGTCAACCGGGTTGACTATGGCCAATCCCTTTCCATTGGAAAGAGAATGCTTTTTCTGGGTATCCATTGTTACCATTGTCAATGTCTATTGAAGGTTTTGGGAAGTTGATCTACTAATCAGATTTGCTTTACTAGCCTTCCAAATCATTGCTGATTCAGCAGTACTAAGAAAATAGATAAGATCATTAAGGGTCTTGTCATAGTCTGTTTCATAGGAGTCCCAAAGGAACTCAATATGTGACTTAGAAAGTGATTGAACCACCAACTTTCTCAAGACTTTGACACCCAACTCTCCCGGCTTGTCAATATGTGACTTCATCTCCAAGATGTGATCACATCTAGACCTTGCCTTGCCAATAGGGTTTGAGTGACCTTGAACTTGTGGGTTAGGGAGAATAATTGGAGGAGGTGGAGGAAGTAAAGTTCCAAGAGATTTGGGAAGATCATAGATGTCTGAGCTAGACATCTTTTGGGAGATATTCAAGATAGTTGATTCAAAGTCCTTAATATAACACCCAATATGAAATATTAAGGCTAGGACCCAACACACTATTTTATAACTTGGAAGAGGGATGCCGTAATCCAGGCTATAAAATATTTGAAGGTAGGTGAATGACGATTCACCAATTTCCACCATGAAAAACGAAATAATTTATTAGGTTTTTAATTGGATTTGAAACTCCTAGATCTTTTGAGATTCATTGAACTTTTCAATGGCATGTTTCAATCTCGAGTGTGCCCTTCAGGTTTTGTGACTGGGATGCCGAGGATCACAAAACAAGGTGTGAATAACCATGCAAATATACTTGGTACCCTTAATAATTTACCCATTAATCGATGTGCCGGTTAACCACACGCGCTCCACCGATACTATGATAAACATTAAGTTACCCTTTGCCTACCTTGTTAAATCCAGGTTAGTGTGCCGGTTAACCACACACGCTCCACTAACGGTTTAAACAAAGTGCAAAGTGTAATTTCATGGGTTAGCACCAAATTCACATTTTCCTATGTAACTAAGATTGGGAATTTATAAAAAGTTTAGTTACTTAGTATTTATCATTAGTACTTTTAATGAAGGGAGAATTATAGTCATTGTCCTACCCGTTCAACTAACGACCCTCCACCAGTCAAGGAAGCGGTGGGTGAGAGTAGACACCCATTAAACTGCCATTTTATAGGCAGTAACCTTATACCCCCCTTATAGACCGGCTTCGTGAATGAGGCCTACTAACGGTAAGACTGACTTGCTCTTATACATATATTTATTATTAACTTATAATACTATAAAGTATAAGGGTTGAATTTTAACTATTAAAATTCTAAGGGCTAACTTGGAATTAAAGTATTCATGGGGAAAACTTTACAAATTCCAAAACTTGAGGGCAAGTTTTGAAACTATTCAAAACTCTTGGATTTTCATAACTTATGAGTTTAATTAAAGTTAAACATTTTATTTAATGAAGAGACTCTTGAACCTCCACAACTTGATGACAAGTTATGGAGTCATAAAACCATTTAATGAGGGCAAAACTCTTCATTTTGTAACCTATGACAATTTTTATGAGGTTTAAGATTCATAAATGTGACTTTTCATATAACTTGAGGACAAGTTACAAAAACACATTTTATGAACTATTTCTAGATCAATTTGGATTGAAAACAACTAACACACAATTTTTTTTATTAATCTAAATTAACTCATAAAACAAGGTAACACAAAAAAAACTTTTCATGTTCCATAACTTAAGAACAAGTTATGGAATTCTTTAAAACATTAAGACCAAGTTTTGTAACTCCATAAAAAACTTTGAATCAATTTTTTTTAAAACATTTTCATATCCATAACTTATGGAGGTTTCGAAAAACTCTTTAGATCAAACTTTTAAAACTAATAAAATAATCATATCATTTTATCTTTTACTAAATTTGACCTAATTCAACTCATATAGCAAATGATTCAAATTTTACAAATAATTAGTTTTTCACAAAAACAAGTAATTATCTTAAAATTTGACAAACGTCATGTTTTTTTTTCTTTTTTTTTCAACTTTGAAAATAAAACATTTGCATCAATATAACAGAAAACAACCCATGTCTCTGATACCACTGTTGCGTTTTAGTATACTACAACATCCTATGGTGCACATACAACCCTAAATACCTTGGATCTATGTTTTCTCTATTATACATGCAAATATGAAGTTTCCAAGATATTACCCTATACTAGCATATAAATATCATATACTTGGGTAATAAAATAGATAGAATACATACCTTTTTTTTATGTAACTTGTCTTCATGAAGCTTGAGTGCCTAGTGCCCCAAGTGTGACACCTCAAATGATTCACACAACACCATGAACACTTGGAATAACCTTGAGAATAAGGATACTTTGGTTCTCTCTAGTGAAATCGGCCTTGCCCTTTTTGTGTACACACACTAGTGCCAATTTCACCAACCAATGACATCTTTATATAGTGTGGAGATTAGGGTTAAACCCTAATACCCATGACCTTTCATTTCATATGATCCATGGGTTAAACACTCCATGGACTATCCATGAAAGCTTAGCCCAACCTAAATGAACTTGGTCCATCACACACATATATCTTAGGGTCCATATTTAATTAGTTCCTTTTGATCACTTAATTAATTATAAATTAATTCATGATCAATACTAATTAAATAATATGATTATATATTAATATATTAGAACTTATAATATATTAATATAAATCACTAGTATCCTTTTTTTCCCCATCTTGTCTATCCAATTGTCCCGATGCCATGCAACCCAAATGGACCATGTCGGGTCGGGTCAAGTACATACCAAATATAGTTATGGACTTAGACATTAATCCAACAGATACTCGGGTTGAGAAGAGGGATCGCCTTTTTTTCTGATGTTCCGTTGGTATGGGACTTTCCTGATGTTTTTCATGAGGAGTTACCGGGTGTGCCTCCTGAGATGTAGGCGGAGTTCCGGATCGATCTGATTTTGGTTGCGGTGTTAATCGCCAAGGCACCATACCGTCTTGCATCTCCTGAGATGCATGAATTATCCTCTCAGCTGTAGGACCTGTTGGGAAAACGGTTCATTAGACCGAGCAGGTCTCCATGGGGAGCTCCGATCCTTTTCATCAGGAAGAAGGACGGTTCGCACCGTATGTGCATTGATTATCGAGAACTGAACAAGTTGAAGGTGAAAAACCGTTACCCTTTGCCAAGGATAGATGAACTTTTTGACCAACTGCAGGGGGCGTCTTGGTTTTCCAAGATTGATTTGAGGCATCAGCAGCGTTCATGGATCTCATGAACCAGGTATTTCCAACTGCAGCGTTCATGGTTTTCCAAGATTGATTTGAGGCATCAGCAGCGTTCATGGATCTCATGAACCAGGTATTTAGGCCCATGTTGGATCGATCAGTGATCTTTTTTTCAATGATATTTTGGTATATTCGAAGACTAGGGAACAACATGAGGAGCACCTGCGAGAGATTCTTGGGATCTTGAGGATGGAGAGGCTTTATGTCATATTCTCCAAGTGTGATTTCTGGTTGAGAGAGGTTCGGTTTTTAGGACACCTTGTCAATCAGAGCGGTACTTTGGTCGACCCAGCCAAAATTGAGGCGGTGATGCAGTGGGAGGTGCCGAGATTTCCTTCTGAGATTCAGAGCATCCTTGGTTTGGCAGGATATTATCGGAGATTCATCAGAGATTTCTTTAAGATTGTTGTTCCTCTCACCAAGTTGACCAGGAAGGATGTTGCATTTAGTTGGGGGCCTGAGCAGCAGACATCATTCGATACTCTTCGTCAGAGGTTGTGTGAGGTCCCATTACTTGCCCTCCCGGAGGGAGTTAAGAATTTTGTAGTCTATTGTGATGCATCCATTGCGGGTATAGGTGTTGTGTTGATGTAGAGAGGGCATGTGATAGCCTACGCTTCGAGGCAGCTTAAGCCTCACGAGATGAGGTACCCCACTCATGATTTGGAGATAGGGGCACTGGTTTTTTCCCTCAAGATTTGGTGCCACTATCTCTATGGTGTTCGGTGTACCATCTACATAGACCATAAGAGCCTGAGATACCTTATGGATCAGCCTAATTAAATATGAGGCAGAGGAAATGGTTGGATGTATTGAAGGACTACGATTGTGAGATCTTGTATCATACAGGCAAGGTCAATATGGTGGCCGTTGCCTTGAGCCGGAGAGCCACGAGTACCCCGATGCGAGATGTGTGTATAAGGATGACAATGATGACTCCAGTTTTAGAGATCATCAAGGAAGCATAGTCTGGGGCCATAAAAGAAGAAAACCGTAAGATTGGGCGGGTGATCGGTCAAGTTTTGGCATTTAATATGGACAGTAAAGGGCTTTTGACTCTCCGTGGGCGGGTATGGGTGTCGTATGCGTGTGGGGCCTGACAGATTTTGACGAAGGGGGCCCACAAATCAAGATTCTCTATCCACCCGGGGGCCACAAAGATGTATCTTAACTTGAAGCATGATTATTGGTGTCCATGTATGAAGAGAGATGTGGCATGGTTTGTGGAGAGATGTTTGACCTGCCGAAAGGTCAAGGCAGAGCATCAGCGCCCTCATGGCAAGTTGCAGCATCTGGAGGTTCCCCTATGGAAAATGGAATACATTACTATGGATTTCATTACTAAGCTATCGAGGACAGTGACAGGTGTTGACAATATCAGCATGATAGTGGATTGTATAACAAAGGGTGCTCACTTCTTAGCCATTAGTGAGAACTCTTCTGCAGAGAATTTGGCCAAGATTTATGTTTGTGAGGTGGTTGCTCGGCATGGGGTGCCGACATCTATTGTGTCTGACCAGGATGTGCGCTTTACTTCCAGATTCTGGAAATGATTCCATGGGGAGTTGGGTACCCGACTACATTTTAGTATCGTGTACCTGTTGGTGCATGTAAATGCTCCACAAATAATGAGTCTTTATTAGGTTGTATTTTCCCTTATTGTATTTTAGGTGTATTTACTCTCCCTCATATATAAAGGGAGAGGTGGTCACTTTTTATGTAGTACTACTATTGCACTTTTCTAGCATGTAATCTCTAGAGAGAGAAAGTTGGTGGGTTCTCCCACCCAGGGAGAGTTTCTCTCCCACCATGTTCTTCATGCAATATTATGATTATTCTCTCTTGTTCTTGGTCTCTTTTTATGAACTCATAATATGTTCTTTGTGTTCATACTTCTAAAAACACGATTAATCTCGAGATATCTTACTTCCGCATTCACCGTTCGTTATAAAAATGAGTCTCTACAATTGGTATCAGAGTCGTACCTTGAAGATCTCACGATTAGTTCAAGGGAACGACTCCCGTTCGGTGATTATCTTGTGATTTTTCCGTGTTTCTTCAAGAAAAAATTTTCGGGTTTCTTACCGGAATTTTTTTTATGAAGTTCGTTCTTAGCTCTATTTTCTGGGTGATTCTATCTTAGTAAAATAAATTGGTGCTGCTGCTGCTCGTTCTATTTATTGCTGGAAGAAGATGTTCTTAAAAGTGATTATTATTTTGCTGTTGAAGAAATGAAGAAAAAAAAATGGGAGAAGAATTAATTTTGTGGTCTCTTAAAAATGTTGAAGATGTTCTCCAGGAGGTTGTTTTTCTTGGATGTGAAGACACAAAGATTAATGGGCTTATTATTCATGAAGAAAGTGGAGAATTTCTTTTGAAGACTTTTTCCCTGCACTTTTTCTCATCATAAGAGGTATTATCTTCATATCTCTCAATTATAAAATTGTTGTTGTGGATCTTTGATTTGAAGAAATTTGGACGTATTATTTGTTTGCAAAAAGTCAATTATCCTTGTTACTCTTTTGGGTAAAGAGTATTCCACTATTTGCTCCCTCAAAAAGACAAAAACCATGTGACATTGTCCTTTCTCATCACCTTTTGTCCCCTAAAAAACCCCCTGCACACTCTTCCTTTTGCCTTCCCAAGACCACATGTTGACTTAAAATGCTTTATAAAAAGATTCCCTTATTAAAATATGAATAAATGGCCTTTGCGGTACCATTTTTCATGAAAAAATAGCATTTTTCGTCACCTGTTCAGCCCTTTCCGGACCCCCGAACCGCAGCCAAAAACTGCCTACCGGAGTCCCCTTAGAAGCCTACCCGCAGCCCTTCTCAGCCCCTGATCCGAAGTCCCTACCCGCAGCCTCTTGGTCCGCAACCGAGAGACCGAACCCTATTCCTTACCTGCTGACCGCAGTTGCGGTACCTGCCTGCTGACCGAAGTCCTTCTTCTCAGACCGAGGTCCTCGCACCGCAGGCGCTCCACTGCAGTTCGGTTCGGACCGCAGGCGTCTTTCTCCATCTCGGACCGCAGCTCGCTTCCTCTTGCCTCCTCGCCTACCGCAGTCAGCCTAGCCACTTCGTCCACCGCACTCAAGACCATCCATCCGCAGCCCACCATCCGCACCCAACCCTTCCCACCGCAACCACCTCCCACCCAAGCCACCCTCTCTCATCCGCAACCACCCTCCAACTTCGGATCTTCTCCTCTTCAGTCCCTCCTCAACTTCGAATCCCTTTCTTCAGCCCCCCTTCCTCCTTCTTCTTCCTTCAGCCCCTCTCTCCTCCTCCTCCTCCCCCCTCCTTTCCACCTTCTTTTTCCTCCCCTCCCCTCCTTTTTCCCCTCCTTTTTTTTAAAAACCCTCTTTTTTTCAAGACTTTATTTTTTTTTTTTTATTATTCAGATTTTTTTTCTGCATTATTTTTTTTTAATTAAATTTTTTTTCAGCCAATTTTTATTTTGCCATTTATTTTTTTTAACACCAATTATTTATTTTAGCCATTTTTTTTATTAAAACCAATTTTTTTATTACACCAATTATTTTTTTTAACACCAATTTTTGCTACAACCGAACCTTGGATTGTCACATTGGTTCATTTCATGCCGGTTATTATTATTGAAAGAATATTCCTACCGCAGTCGGACTTCATATTATTTTTGTGATGCTTGCACCGCAACGGAGATTAATCAACAAAGTTGTTTCGCATTCTTCACATTATGGGATTTTATGACTTGTCGCTCTTGATTTTTGGTTGACGAATCATGTATCTTGAGCATGTGGACTTTACTTTCTATTGAAGACCACTTCAAGTGTTCCGGCACCGCAGTTTGTATATTTGGATATATTTTTGGCACAACAGATTATTCTCAGCATAGTTTCAGCAACTATGTCACCCGCCTCCTCATGACCGCAAGAATATCTCTTTTACTCTGTCTCGTTTCTTATCGAGACCCTTCATACATCTAGGGAGAGCTTCTCTATTAGCTCTTGGTATCCGACACTCTCCATCCGATGATTTGTTGATTTTTGATATCCGGTCATTGGTTATCAAAAATAGGGAGAGAATATCATCCGGATTTGGTTATTATGATTGTTTGAGTTTGGATTTTTGAAGATTTCTGAAGACGATTATTTATTTACTGATGCGATGTGGCACTTCTTTTTGGTCTTTACGGATCAAATTTTTGGCATTACTCGATGTTTTCCAATTCAGATTATTTATTATTCGGACTCTACCACAGGATGATTTTGTGTTCGCATCCGGTTCAGATCTTATGGTTTCACGAGTTTGGATTTGTGATATGTTGAAGACGAAGATTATTTTGGCAATGTGACGTGGCACTTATTTTTGGTCCTTGGATCAAATTTTCGGCATTGCTGGACCATGTTTTTGGACTCACATTATTTTTATCCGGACTTCATTTTATGGATGCTTCACATTTTTAGCAGGTTATTCTTTGAAGAATTTCGGTGTATTATGATTCGAGAACTCGAGATGTTTTTTAGACTTTTGAAGCCGAAGTGTTTCTTTTATTGGATCTTCTACTTGCTCATGGTGACCTTCTTCTTCCGGTGATTATGACTGGTTTGAAGATTTGGATCTTATTTTTTCTGCTTCATTGGTTGTGCTTTGAAGACGAAGACCTTCATTGTTAGAGATCCATGGCCAATTTCAGACTTCACAGACACTTCAGAGTTTCAGAGACATTTCAGCACTTGGTTTCATTTTATTACCACACTTGCTAGTCGGATTACTGTATTATAGCCTTGTATCACTTATTGGATCTCTCATCATTTGTAAGCATTTAGGGAGAGAATGTTGGTGCATGTATATGCTCCACAAATAATGAGTGTTTATTAGGTTGTATTTTCCCTTATTGTATTTTAGGTGTATTTACTCTCCCTCATATATAAAGGGAGAGGTGGTCACTTTTTATCTAGTATTACTATTGCACTTTTCTAGCATGTAATCTCTAGAGAGAGAAAGTTGGTTGGTTCTCCCACCCAGAGAGAGTTTCTCTCCGACCATGTTCTTCATGCAATATTATGATTATTCTCTCTTGTTCTTGGTCTCTTTTTATGAACTCATAATATGTTCTTCGTGTTCATACTTCCAAAAACACAATTAATCTCGAGATATCTTACTTCCGCATTCACCGTTCGTTATGAAAATGGGTCTCTACAGTACCATTCGCAAATGGATGGACAGAGCGAGCGGACGATTCAGACGCTCGAGGATATGTTGCGCGCTTGCGTTATTGATTTTGGTGGGAGTTGGGACTCCTATCTTCCTTTGGCTGAATTCTCTTATAATAATAGCCATCATGCCAGTATCAGTATGCCCCCGTTCGAGCTCCTTTATGGTCGGAGGTGTCGAACTCCTATTTGTTGGGGCGAAGTGGGGCAGAGGGTCATGGTGAGCACGAAAGTTGTGCTCCAAACGACAGAGCTTATACAGCAGGTTCGGCAGAGGCTTTTGACTGCACAGAGTCGTCAAAAGAATTATACGGATCAAAGGCGCTTTGAGTTAGAGTTTCAGGTGGGGGATTTTGTGCTCTTGAAGGTGTCACCCTGGAAGGGTTATATCCGCTTCGGGAAGTGGGGCAAGTTGGGCCCCAGATCCGTTGGTCCTTTTCAAGTGTTGGCCTGTGTAGGCAAGGTGGCTTACAGTAACAACCGGAAAATTTAGGCCAAACAAAGTCAACAAGTCAGCTCAGTCAACTCGAGTTGTACTAATACATTATGGTATAAAACTATGTTTCCTAATGTATGTCTTCCAAGTATAATACAAAGTATATATATATATATATATATATATATATATATATATATATATATATATATATATATATATATATATATATATATATCTCCCATATCTCTCTCTACCTCAAATGTCTCCCAAATATCTCTTGCTATCACAAATCTCTCCCAAATCTCTCTATGTATTTCAAAAATCACACTTCTTACCCCGGAACACTTCTTACCCCGGAACACTTCTCACCCCGGAACACTTCTCACCCTGGAACCTTCTGACTCCAGAACTTCTAAGTGACTCCGGAACCCTCGCAAATCTGAACCCCACTCTGGATTTTTGACCATTTCGAACTTTTTCGTCATTTTATGAGATTTTGACGTCGGTAATTCCATCAAACTCGTATTTTTCATAACTTAGACCCTCAAAACTCCTATTTTAGGCCAAATATGAAGCTTGGAACATATTTTCTTAAGATTATATTATTATAATCACTCACTTGTGTAGCCACTTGTATGGACACTTAGCTTCCCAAATTGATAAGTACACCTTCGAATGCAAACATCAACTCAACATCACCTCACTTTTCTTCATATATAATGCACAAAATGGAGTTCATTCACACTTCCAGTAAACGAATATTCTCCTTATTTCTCTCCAACTCAAACTCCTTTACTTTCAATACTCATATTCAAACCATTTCAAGGAGCACATTTCTTCAAGATTTACCCTCAACTCATTATTGTAAGTTTATATAACTCTAATTTTTTTGCAAAAATATCATGGTTAGTATCATCTAAATCACACATTATTATGTGTTTAAAACCATTAGGATTACGACATCCTTCCTACACTTTAACTCGAAGATCACTGATTTTTATGTCGTTATCTAACCGCAACTACACATAAGGTGAGTTCATACCCCCATATTTTTCTCATCTTTTTTTCTATGTTTTAGGGGGGGGGGGATACGAGTAACACACAACAATATTCTTGTTATAACGCAAACATTTAAATACATTATTTTACTATTTTTACGAAGAGTGTTAAATACACGAAACGGTTTTACTAGCAATCGCATATAATTTCATGAACAACATTTTTATAAACGTTACATTATTCACAGAAATACATACATACATACATACATACATATATATATATATATATATATATATATATATATATATATATATATATATATATATATATATATATATATATATTTCGAGTACAAACCAAATTATTTCATCAAAACGTTACAAATATAGTTTACGAAACTTTACCCCTTTGTAACTCGTTGAGCAAAGGGTAATATTATACAAAGTGCATATAATTGTTTTACGACAATTTCGACGTTATCCTGGAAATATTGGATAATGTCATTTACAAACGTTTTCCTTCCAAAAACGCGTACACTCGTTGATTGGAAATTGTGAGACGCTGCCTTCAAATCGTACCTAACTGAGGTATATTCACAAGTCCTGTATTTATAACTGGAACCTCCGATACGAGGACGTGATACTTATGTATGGATCTATACGGGACTGATGATCCCACACCCTAGTTGTTAGCTACAGCCAGACCTGCAGGTTATGGGTGACAAATGTCATAAATATCTCGGCGCCTGAAGAACGACGAGGCAGGCACCATATCTTAAAAGCACGGTTATAGAAAACTCACATATTGAGACAACGTTACGTATGTTTTTACACGAAAACACCCTTCTTCAAACGGTTTTATATACAAATAAAACTACCTATTACTACTTTAATGTATGGAAAACACTGGTACATTTCGGTTTCGGAACTGTTACAGCTTGCATCTCATTCATTAGAAAATATTGGATTTTTCTGGAACAAACATTAACATATTACAAGTGAAAGGGTTATATTTCATTATTAGAAAATATTGGATTTCTGGAACAAACATTAACATATTACAAGTGAACAGCTTACATTTCATTATTATAAAATATTGGATTTTCTGGAACAAACATCCTTATTTTACAAGTGAACGGCTCACATTTCATTATTAGAAAATATCGGATTTTCTGGAAACAAACACGATATCTTTTCACGGAAAGGCTTACTATTTTCATATAAACTCTTATGAACTCACCAACTTAAATGTTGACACTTTTTCAAACAACTTGTATTCTCAGGAAACTAGTAAAACAGGTAAAAACCACCTTTTGAGGATGGAGCGCTAAGGCGTCTAACAAGTTTTTTTTGTCATCATATTATTATTGACTTTTGGAACATGTAACACTTACAATGATGTAACTTGTTCCAATTATATATATGATGGTCATGTTTGCTTTCTTTACTATTATTCAACTGTTATGGTACAATACATGAAAGTCATCCGCCCCCGGACGTTTACGCCATCCTGGTTTGGGGGTGTGACAGATTGGTATCACAACATTGTTTATAGTGAACTAAGTAAATCGAACCACATAAGATATACAAACTATAAATACAATGGGACTAAAACTCTCTGACGTAACATTTTCGGAAAAATATACTTTGGAATATTATAAGTATTATTTTTATAAAAGTATACATATACCTACTAGGAACAGTGTCATAATAAGTAACATATAAAAAGTATTTAGATAAATTGAACCCTACGGTTAAGCCTAGACAGTTATATAATCATATATGGGATAAATATAGCCTGATCAACTATATTTATTTGAGATACGACCAACATGTGTTTGAGAATAGTCGTGGTGAACAACGGGTCTAAAACTTACCAACACTACATGCCAAGAAACACAAGAACAAAACATAAAGTTAAAGTACTATAGGAGTATTTTATAACACTATAGGACTATGCAACTAGACCCTTCGTGTGTCTCTTACTGCTATTCTTATGCAGTAGTTAAGACACTTTGTTTTGGATAATGCTCGATTCTTAGACATTATCAAAGACTTATCCTTATTCCACTCTCAAACCTTATGACAAACAGATGCAACCATGTAAATCTATTAGGCATATCAACAAACACCTCATACAAAGACACTCTAGAACCAAACATAAAGTTGAAAATACTAAAGGAGTATTTTATGATGCTATAGAACCACACACTTAGATTCTCTAGGTACCTCCGTTCTCGCACAGACAACATGACCGGATTTCAACACAACGACCCCTACTACCCGACCGCAATAGCCAACAGATGAATAGATGAAACGATAACCGCCATAAGACGAAAAATCCTTGTAACTGAAACTAGAATAATCATAACAGAACAAGGAACGAAAGAAGCCAATCGCAAGATGTGCGAGATGACAGGACACTGTGTGTACCATTTTGATATACGATAGACTAGTATTGTCTAGGGAGATTAGTGACTATACTACTCAGACTACGTGGTGGGCTCATTACACCTTTTATCACAACTAGTAATAGTAAATCGAGCAAGGTACTCCCTCCCAAAACCCATGAAACCCGACCAACTTGAAATTTTCGACACCTATATTCTATTTTGTAAAATATAACATTTGTACCATACCTACTCCCCCTCACTATCTTAAAAATATCACTGGGATGTTGGCCGAAACATTGAGAATCGTACAGTAAAATGTAAAAATTTATATGTGTATATAAATAGATGGAATACAACTAGCAACGACCATAGTTACTTACGAACTCCTTTTATTCCATACAGCAAGAATCATGCCATCACACGGAAGTAACCAGCACACCGACACAACACCCGCTCTACATATGGACCTCGCCACATTCCAAGCCGATGTAGCAGCCGCTTCAGCAGTCGCCGTGACAGCCGCCATGACACAACTTAACGCTAACAATACAAACGAAAATAAGAACGGCGCTGACAAGTCAATTCGCAGTGACAACCAAGGACATCAACGAATGTGCTCCTACAAGGGCTTCCCAAATCATGAACCTAAGGACACCCATGGAGATAAAGGAGTACTACCCAAGAAACAAAAGCCCTGGAACAAGATAAAGGGCCGTCCGACTCAAGGACCCACCAAAAGACAACAAATTGTGGCAGCTCATACCACCACTGTCCCTACCACCTCAGTATCGGCTAAACCATATGTTGGAAACCTTCCAAATTGCAGCAAGTGCAACTGTCTTCACCGTGGAGCCTATCGGGTGATGCATTGCGAGAATTGCAATAAGAATGGGCACACCGTCCGTTTCTGTACGACACTGACCCCACAAGTCACTCAAACCACAAATGTCAGAGTAAGCCGAATTTTCTACGAATGTGGTGAAGCATGACATTTCAAGGGGGAGTGTCCGAAAGCTAGGAATTTCGGAAATGTAGGCATAGTTCTAACAATAAAGCAGGAGGAAACCGGGAATGAACCGACCATGGTTAGCGGTACGTTTCTCCTCAATCACTCGTATGCATGCATACTTTGCGTTAGCAATATCAAGAGGAATTCGCGAATCACAATTTAAAAATATATTTTGATAAAAGCTACAATCACTCAACGAAACATTCACAGTACAATTAACAAATAATAAAATTGAAAGCACCTAAAATATATGTGTAGTATGCACTCTGACCCTCAAACAACCAGTTCTTTCAAATAGACCTAATGATAATTACAATAGGGAACTTCGACGTGATCAACAATATATTTTAAGTTAATCTTCACTATGCTAATATCATGTGTTATGAAAAAGCCGTTAGCCCTGATATACCAAGTAGCAATCCCCTCGTCAATTATGGCGACAAACCCGACACAATCCTTCAAAACATCTCTTATGTCAAGACTCAGAACTATCCACACAAGAGGTGCCACTCCTTCCTAGCATGCGCTGTAGATGAGAAAAGGAAGCGTAAAACACCTAGGACGTCCCAGAAGTCCGTAAACTTCCCAAAGTATTCCCAGCAGACCTCTCGGGGATACAACAAGTCAAGTTCAAGAATCGGCCTAAAATGCAGTAGTTATGGAAAAAGTAGTTGTAGTTACCCTCTAACCCCAAACTAATCACATCACTCCTGTAGGAAACTAAGGACCCATGCTGGTAACCTATCACTGCTAAGTGCATACGCGAGTGTGGTATATAATTAAGATTCTACGGACTTAGGATGTGTGTTTCCGCCTTACCTCCAGTTCCTTGTCTGGTTGTGGACTTAAGGCAGAGTCACTCATCCGACCGTCTTATCAATCTTAATTATATACGACTTGTGTACACAAGGTGATGATAGATGAACCAGGTATGACTCCTACCATAAACTCCAGGACAAAGCTGCCCGGGACTATGAGTGGACAAACTACTATTCGGGTAAACGTAGACAAATAAACCAAACCCACACCCTCCCTACCGATCAAAACAGCAGACAAAATAGAGAAGATCCGCTAGAACGTCAAGCGAGGATCTGAATTTGCTTGGGATCGAGAAGATCAGAAGGAACAGAAGTATACACATCTTTTTCCCCGCGCTTGGAGTCCCACTCAAAAATTCTAATTTCGGGACGAAATTCCCTCTAATGTGGGGGATGATGTAACAACCAGAAAATTTAGGTCAAACAAAGTCAACAAGTCAACTCGACTTGTACTGATACATTAAGGTTTAAAACTATGTTTACTGATGTATGTCTTACAACTATAATACAAAGTATATAGCTCTCTCTCCCATATCTCTCTCTACCTCAAATCTCTCCCAAATATCTCTTTCTGTCTCAAATCTCTCTATGTATTTCAAAAATCACACTTCTTACCCCGGAACACTTCTTACCCCGGAACACTTCTCACCGTGGAACCTTCTGACTCCGGAACTTCTAAGTGACTCCGGAACCTCCTGACCACCTCCGGAACCCTCGCAAATCCGAACCTCACTCCGGATTTTTGACCATTTCGGACTTTTTCGTAATTTTATGAGATTTTGACGTCGGTAATTCCATCAAACTCGTATTTTTCATAACTTAGACCCTCAAAACTCCTATTTTAGGCTAAATATGAAGCTTGGAACATATTTCATAAGATTATATTATTATAATCACCCACTTGTGTAGCTACTTGTTTGGACACTTACCTTCCCAAGGTGATAAGTACACCTTCCAATGCAAACATCAACTCAACATCACCTCACTTTTCTTCATATATAATGCACAAAATGGAGTTCATTCACACTTCCAGTAAACGAAAATTCTCCTTATTTCTATCAAACTCAAACTCCTTTACTTTCAATACTCATATTTAAACCACTTCAGGATCACATTTCTTCAAGATTTACACTCAACTCATTATTGTAAGTTTATATAACTCTAGTGTTTTTGCAAACATTTCATGGTTAGTATCATCTAAATCACAAATTATTATCTGTTTAAAACCATTAGGATTACGACATCTTTCCCGCACTCTAACTCGAAAATCACCGATTTTTATCCCGTTATCTAACCACAACTACACATAAGGTAAGTTCATGCCCCTACATTTTTCACATCTTTTTCCTATGTTTTAGGGGGGAATACAAGTAACACACAACAATATTCTTGTTATAATTCAAACATTTAAATACGTTATTTTACTATTTTTACGAAAAGTGTTAAATACACCAAACGGTTTTACTAGCAATCGCATATAATTTCACGAACGAAATTTTGATAAACGTTGCATTATTCACACAAATACATATATATAAATATATATATTTCGAGTACAAAACATTTATTTCATCAAAACGTTACAAATATAGTTTACGAAACTCTACCCCTTTGTAACTCGTTGAGCAAAGTGTAATATTATACAAAGTGCATATAATTGTTTTACGACACTTTCAACGTTATCCTAGAAATATGGGATAATGTCATTTACAAACGCTTTCATTCCAAAAGCATGTACACTCGTTGATTGGAAATTGTGAGACGTTGTCTTCAAATCGTACCAAACTGAGGTATATTCGCAAGTCATGTATTTATAATCGGAACCTCCGATACGAGGGTGTGATACTTGTGTATAGATCTATACGGGACTGATGATCTCACACCCTGGTTGTTAGCTACAGCCAGACCGGTAGGTTATGAGTGACAAATGTCATAAATATCTTGGCGCTTGAAGAACGACGAGGCAGGCACCATATCTTAAAAGCACGATTATAGAAAACTCACATATTCAGACGACGTTACGTATGTTTTTACACGAAAACACCGTTCTTCAAACGGTTTTATATACAAATAAAACTATCTATTACTACTTTAATGTATGGAAAACACTGGTACATTTCGGTTTTGGAACTGTTACAGCTTGCATCTCATTCATTAGAAAATATTGGATTTTTCTGGAACAAACATTAACATATTACAAGTGAACGGCTTAAATTTCATTATTAGAAAATATTGGATTTTCTGGAACAAACATTAACATATTACAAGTGAACGGCTTACATTTCATTATTATAAAATATTGGATTTTCTGGAACAAAAATCCTTATTTTACAAGTGAACGACTTACATTTCATTATTAGAAAATATCAGATTTTCTGGAAACAAACACGATATCGTTTCACGGAAAGGCTTACTATTTTCATATAAACTCTTATGAACTCACCAACTTAAATGTTGACACTTTTTCAAACAACTTGTATTCTCCGGAAACTAGTAAAACAGGTAAACACCAGCTTTTGAGGATGGAGCGCTAAGGCGTCTAACAAGTTTTTTTTGTCATCATATTATTATTGACTTTTGGAACATGTAACACTTACAATGATGTAACTTGTTCCAATTATATATGTGATGGTCATGTTTGCTTTCTTTACTATTATTCAACTGTTATGGTACAATACATAAAAGTCATCCGCCCCCGGACGTTTCCACCATCTTGGTTTGGGGGTGTGACAGATTGGTATCATAACATTGTTTATAGTGAACTAAGTAAATCGAACCACATAAGATATACAAACTATAAATACAATGGGACTAAAACTCTCTGACGTAACATTTTCGGAAAAATATACTTTGGAATATTATAAGTATTATTTTTATAAAAGTATACATATACCTACTAGGAACAGTGTCATAATAAGTAACATATAAAAAGTATTTAGATAAATTGAACCCTACGGTTAAGCCTAGACAGTTATATAATCATATATGGGATAAATATAGCCTGATCAACTATATTTATTTGAGATACGACCAACATGTGTTTGAGAATAGTCGTGGTGAACAACGGGTCTAAAACTTACCAACAATACATGCCAAGAAACACAAGAACAAAACATAAAGTTAAAGTACTATAGGAGTATTTTATAACACTATAGGACTATGCAACTAGACCCTTCGTGTGTCTCTTACTGCTATTCTTATGCAGTAGTTAAGACACTTTGTTTTGGATAATGCTCGATTCTTAGACATTATCAAAGACTTATCCTTATTCCACTCTCAAACCTTATGACAGACAGAACCACACATAAAGTTGAAAATACTAAAGGAGTATTTTATGATGCTATAGAACCACACACTTAGATTCTCTAGGTACCTCCATTCTCGCACAGACAACATGACCGGATTTCACCACAACGACCCCTACTACCCGACCGCAACAGCAAACAGATGAATAGATGAAAATATAACCGCCATAAGACGAAAAATCCTTGTAACTGAAACTAGAATAATCATAACAGAACAAGGAACGAAAGAAGCCAATCGCAAGATGTGCGAGATGACAGGACACTGTGCGTACCATTTTGATATACGATACACTAGTATTGTCTAGGGAGATTACTAACTATACTACTCACACTACGTGGTGGGCTCATTAGACCTTTAATCACAACTAGTAATAGTAAATCGAGCAAGATACTCCCTCCCAAAACCCATGAAACCCGACCAACTTGAAATTTTCGACACCTATATTCTACTTTGTAAAACTTAACATTTGTACCATACCTACTCCCCCTCACTATCATAAAAATATCATAGGGGTGTTGGCTGAAACATTTAGAATCTTACAGTAAAATGTAAAAATTTATATGTGTATATAAATAGATGGAATATAACTAGCAACGACCATAGTTACTTACGCACTCGTTTTATTCCATACAGCAAGAATCATGCCATCACACGGAAGTAACCAGCACACCGACACAACACCCGCTCTACATATGGACCTCGCCACATTCCAAGCCGCTGTAGCAGCCGCTGCAGCACTCGCCGTGACAGCCGCCATGACACAACTTAACGCCAACAATACAAACGGAAATAAGAACGGCGCTGACAAGTCAATTCGTTGTGACAACCAAGGACATCAGCGAATGTGCTCCTGCAAGGGCTTCCCAAATCATGAACCTAAGGACACCCACGGAGATAAAGGAGTACTACCCAAGAAACGAAAGCCCTGGAACAAGATAAAGGATCGTCCGACTCAAGGACCCACCAAAAGACAACAAATTGTGGCAGCTCATACCACCACTGTCCCTACCACCTCAGTATCGGCTAAACCATATGTTGGAAACCTTCCAAATTGCAGGAAGTGCAACTATCTTCACCGTGGAGCCTGCCGGGTGATGCATTGCGAGAATTGCAACAAGAATGGGCACACCGTCCGTTTCTGTAGGACACCAACCCCACAAGTCACTCAAACCACAAATGTCGGAGTAAGCCGAATTTGCTACGGATGTGGTGAAGCAGGACATTTCAAGAGGGAGTGTCCAAAAGCAAGGAATGCCGGAAATGTAGGCATAGTTCTAACAATAAAGCTGGAGGAAACCGAGAATGATCCGACCAGGTTACCGGTACGTTTCTCCTCAATCACTCGTATGCATGCATACTTTTCGTTAGCAATATGAAGAGGAATTCGCGAATCACAATTTAAAAACATATTCTGATAAAAGCTACAATCACTCAACGAAACATTCACAGTACAATTAACAAATAATAAAATTGAAAGCACCTAAAATATATGTGTAGTATGCACTCTGACCCTCAAACAACCAGTACTTTCAAATAGACCTAATGCTAATTACAATAGGGAACTTCGACGTGATCACCAATATATTTTAAGTTAATCTTCACTATGCTAATATCATGTGTTACGAAAAAACCATTAGCCTTGATATACCAAGTAGCAAGCCCATCGCCAATTATGGCGACAAACCCGACACAATCCTTCAAAACATCTCTTATGTCAAGACTCAGAACTATCCACACAAGAGGTGCCACTCCTTCCCAGCATGCGCAGTAGATGAGAAAAGGAAGCGTAAAACACCTAGGACGTCCCAGAAGTCCGTAAACTTCCCAAAGTATTCCCAGCAGAGCTCTTGGGGATACAACAAGTCAAGTTCAAGAATTGGCCTAAAATGCAGTAGTTATGGAAAACGTAGTTGTAGTTACCCTCTAACCCCAAACTAATCACATCACCGATGTAGGAAACTAAGGACCCATGTTGGTAACCTATCATTGTTAAGTGTATATGCGAGTGTGGTATATTATTAAGATTCTACGGACTTAGGATGTGTGTTTCCGCCTTACCTCTTGTTCCTTGTCTGGTTGTGGACTTAAGGCAGAGTCACCCGTCCGACCGCCTTATCAATCTTAATTATATATGACTTGTGTACACAAGGTGATGATAGATGAACCAGGTATGACTCCTACCATAAACTCCACGCCAAAGCTGCCCAGGACTACGAGTGGACAAACTACTATTCTAGTAAACGTATACAAATAAACCAAACCCACACCCTCCCTACCGATCAAAACAGCAGACAAAATAGAGAAGATCTGCTAGAACGTCAAGCGAATATCTGAATTCGCTTGGGATCGAGAAGATCAGAAGGAACAGAAGTATACACATCTTTTTCCCAACGCTTGGAGTCCCACTCAAAAATTCTAATTTTGGGACGAAATTCCCTCTAATGTGGGGGGATGATGTAACAACCGGAAAATTTAGGTCAAACAAAGTCAACAAGTCAACTCGACCTGTACTGATACATTAAGGTTTAAAACTATGTTTCCTGGTGTATGTCTTACAACTATAATACAAAGTATATATCTCTCTCCCATATATCTCTCTACCTCAAATCTCTCCCAAATATCTCTCTCTATCTCAAATCTCTCCCAAATCTCTCTATGTATTTCAAAAATCACACTTCTTACCCCGGAACATTTCTTACCCCAGAACACTTCTCACTGTGGAACCTTCTGACTCTGAAACTTCTAAGTGACTCCGGAACCTCCTGACCACCTCCGGAACCCTCGCAAATCCGAACCTCACTCCGAATTTTTGACCATTTCGGACTTTTTCGTCATTTTATGAGATTTTGACGTCGGTAATTCCATCAAACTTGTATTTTTCATAACTTAGACCCTCAAAACTCCTATTTTAGGCTAAATATGAAGCTTGGAACATATTTTCATAATATTATATTATTATAATCACCCACTTGTGTAGCCACTTGTCTGGACACTTAGCTTCCCAAGGTGATAAGTACACCTTCCAATGCAAACATCAACTCAACATCACCTCAGTTTTCTTCATATATAATGCACAAAATGGAGTTCATTCACACTTCCAGTAAACGAAAATTCATTATTTCTATCAAACTCAAACTCCTTTACTTTCAATACTCATATTCAAACCACTTCCAGGAGTACATTTCTTCAAGATTTACCCTCAACTCATTGTTGTAAGTTTATATAACTCTAGTGTTTTTGAAAACATTTCATGGTTAGTATCATCTAAATCACACATTATTATGTGTTTAATACTATTAGGATTACGACATCCTTCCCGCACTCTAACTCGAAGATCACCGATTTTTATCCCGTTATCTAACCGCAACTACACATAAAGTGAGTTCATACCCCCACATTTTTCACATCTTTTTTCTATGTTTTGGGGGGGGAATACAAGTAACACAAAACAATATTCTTGTTATAACGCAAACATTTAAATACGTTATTTTACTATTTTTACGAAAAGTCTTAAATACACGAAACATTTTTACCAGAAATCGCATATAATTTCACGAAAAAATTTTTGATAAACGTTGCAATATTCACACAAATACATATATATAAATATATATATTTCGAGTACAAAACATTTATTTCATCAAAACGTTACAAATTTAGTTTACGAAACTTTACCCCTTTATAAATCGTTGAGCAAAGGGTAATATTATACAAAGCGCATATACTTGTTTTACGACACTTTTGACGTTATCCTGGAAATATAGGATAATGTCATTTACAAACGCTTTCATTCCACAAACATGTACACTCCTTGATTGGAAATTGTGAGACGTTGTCTTCAAGTCGTACCTAACTGAGGTATATTCGCAAGTCATGTATTTATAACCGGAACCTCTGATACGAGGGTGTGATACTTGTGTATAGATCTATACGGGACTGATGATCCCACACCCTGGTTGTTAGCTACAGCCAGACCGGCAGGTTATGAGTGACAAATGTCATAAATATCTCGGCGCTTGAAGAACGACGAGGCAGGCACCATATCTTAAAAGCACGGTTATAGAAAACTCACATATTCAGACGACGTTACGTATGTTTTTACACGAAAACACCCTTCTTCAAACGGTTTTATATACAAATAAAACTACCTATTACTACTTTAATGTATGGAAAACACTGGTACATTTCGGTTTTGGAACTGTTACAGCTTGCATCTCATTCATTAGAAAATATTGGATTTTTCTGGAACAAACATTAACATATTACAAGTGAACGACTTATATTTCATTATTAGAAAATATTGGATTTTCTGGAACAAACATTAACATATTACAAGTGAACGGCTTACATTTCATTATTAGAAAATATTGGATTTTCTGGAACAAACATCCTTATATTACAAGTGAACGACTTACATTTCATTATTAGAAAATATCGGATTTCCTGGAAACAAACACGACATCTTTTCACAGAAAGGCTTACTATTTTCATATAAACTCTTATGAACTCACCAACTTAAATGTTGACACTTTTTCAAACAATTTGTATTCTCAGGAAACTAGTAAAACAAGTAAACACCAGCTTTTGAGGATGGAGCGCTAAGGCGTCAAACAAGTTTTTTTTGTCATCATATTGTAATTGACATTTGGAACATGTAACACTTACAATGATGTAACTTTTTTTCCAATTATATATATGATGGTCATGTTTGCTTTCTTTACTATTATTCATTTGTTATGGTACAATACATGAAAGTCATCCACCCCAGACGTTTCCGCCATCCTAGTTTGGTGGTGTGACACTTACCGGTTGGAGCCACTGGAGGAGTTGAGTCAGATCCATGATACCTTCCATGTATCCCAACTGAGGAAGTGTATAGCCGATGAGGCGGCTGTGGTTCCCTTGGAGGACATTCAAGTCGATGATTGCCTGAATTATGTGGAGAGGCTTGTAGCCATCTTGGATCGTAAAGTGAAAACCTTGAGGAACAATGTAGTGAACTTGGTCAAAGTTCAGTAGCAGCACCATAGGAACCGAAGTCCGAGATGCGTGAGCAGTATCCTGAGCTGTTTTCGGAGGATGACTTCGAGGGCAAAGTCTGATTCTAGTGGGGGAGAATTGTAACATTCCAAAATGAGGTGCAATTATCGTTCTTGAATCTTTCCTTAAATTGTCAGAATTAGTCCCTAAAAGAGAAATATTGGCTTGTGAAGTATGTGGGGCGTACGCATGAGTACGTACAGCGTACTCATGCACCATGTAGAATCGCGGAGGGCACCTAGTATGTTGGGCGTACCCAGGGGTACACTGGGTGTACTAAGCTCAGATGCAAAACCCTAATATTTCTTTGGTATCTATATAAAGAACATTATGGTCTCATTTCTAGCCACCCTTATTAGCCTCCAACCCTCTCTAAAACCCTAATCTCGTGTGTGTGGCTTGTGTGTGTGTTTTTGCAAGTTTTGATTGATTCTTGGCTCATTTGGTTCAAGCAGAAGGTACCATCAAGCTTAGAGATCCAAAAACTCCTCACCTTTATGCATCATTTTCAGGTATAAAGCTTATACCTTGGCTAGTATTCTTTTACATCTCTTTAGTGTAAGATTTATGAGCTTAATCCCCAAGTTTGGACCTTTCTGATTTTGGGACTCTCCAGAGAGTTTAGGTTGTCCTTTTATGCATCTTAAGGCATCTAGATGGATAAAAATGCTTGCTTACTTCCTTTTTGTCTCATGCATGAGTAAAGTAGTTTGGAATTGATGAAATGATGTTTTAGCCTCCCACAGCCATGCAAAGGCTTAAATCCCACGACTTTATGAAATAAGAAGATTTAAATTAGTCAGATTTGAAGTTGGGTTGAATGTCTTAACGGATTAAGACATTTCGTAAAGGATTTGGAAATCTGTGGAGTACGCCGTGCGTACTCCTGACTACGCGCCGTGTAGTCTGGCTGTTCCCCATTGCATGCTTGATCAGCTGTACGCCCAACGTTATGAGTAGTATGCCCAACGTAGTCGTAGGGTGTTGGCTTTTTGTTGACTTTCGTTGACTTTGACTTTTGGTTAAAGTCTAGGGTTTTGGACCTAGGGAGGGGCAAAATGGTAATTTTTTCCCCTAGAAGAATTAACCATGTACCTTGGACTCGTGAATGGTTTGGACCTTAATTTTAGTTAAGGTTTATTATTTTGTTAACTAGGCGGAGTCTACATCCGGCTGTTCAGGTTCTAGGTTTTCGTGTCATCAGTATCAGGTGAGTCTCCTCACTTACTCTTACATGTTCGGTAGGATAGCTGTAATATTATGACCAGCTTGGTCTAGCTGTTATGTTATGTTATGTTATCTGTTGATATGATATTCGTTGTGACTGGGGCTGCTGATAGCCAACCGGGGGTTGTAGATAACCTTCCGAGCATGTTATTAGCTCACCGGGATTGCTGATAGTCCCAGGGTTGCTGATAACCCATAATTGTTTATTTATGTTGTGATGTATGTGGTATATTAGGGAACTCACTAAGCTTTGTGCTTACAGTTGTTGAATTGTATGTGGGAGGTACTTCGCAGGACCGCGGGAAGGCGAAGGTCTAATTGTACACACGCACCGGGAATTTATTACTGGGACATGATCTTTATGTACTCTCATAACTATGACACTTGTGTTTTGAAATGACTTGTAATTCATCTGGTTGTGAAACTATGTTTTTGGAAGTTTTAAAAATCGAAAAAAATTTGGTCTGAGATATGAGGTGTTTAAAATACCCCCTGATTTATTTCAGTACCATACCCTTGTTTAGTTCTCGGGTTCTCATGAATATATGGGTTTTCAATTGATCATTCCTCTCTCTCTCTCTCTCTCTCTCTCTCTCTCTATATATATATATATATATATATATATATATATATATATATATATATATATATATATATATATATATATATAGTTGTTAACCCGTGACTCGACTCGTGACTCGAAACTATAAATTTCTACTCGCGACTCGACTCGTAAGAGTCATGATTATATATTTCTATTTTGTTATTTATTTATATATTTATAAAATAAGGAATATAATACACATGTTTACACATAATATTGGTTGAATATTAATGACAGTTTACAAAAGTATTATAACTTCACTAGTTATGACTTATGAGTAAGACTCATAATTTTCTCCATATACATGTCACCTGTACAAAAATCATACAAAATAGAACATAGTATGAAAAAATAACCCAACTAGCGAGATAGAATAAAGCCAAATGCAAAACACCAAAACCATTAGCACAACATCGTATTCAAGCTTCAAAGTCATCATCAACATCGTCCTTATCTCCATCTAAAACAATGGTTGTTTCATGGAGTTCGTCCTTATCTCCCTCCTTAACTTCAAACTCATCCTCTATATCATTATTAACAAGTTTCATTTTTCTTTTGTCACTAGAAAGAGGCACATTGTTAAGGTTCCTGTGTCCTACAAAAGAATTAAAAGTATACATAAATGTCGAGTATTTTATAAATTAAGGTAAAATAAGATATATGGTTTGTATATTGTAATACACATAGTTACCTCTCTTTATTTTGTTGCTACTTGTTCCCTCATCCTCTTTAAAGCATTCGTGAATATCCATCCACGAGATATTTTCCGAGAGACATGTATCTTCCTTCTCTATAATCCATTCATCATCGAATCCATATCCGATAAAGAAATTGGATTGTATGTTTCACCTCTTTCTTGTCGCTTTTGAAGCCTTGTATTAAGGTTAATGTTGTATTTCACAAATACTAAAACATTTAACCTTTATTGCTCCAAACGATTCCTCTTTTAAAAGTGTACATGATCAAATGTGCTTCAATTCCGCTCACATCCTGTGCCACTACATGTGAGACTTGACACACGAATGGCTAGATGTGGAAGTTTCGGGTACTCATCTCCATAGTTTATCCACGACTTCGCTAGTTGCATCTTCTTTCTCATTTCAACAGTTGCGGATAAACCAAACATTCCAATGCTATCATTGAACTTATCAAGTTGTTCATGGATTTTTATGCATGTTGGTCTATCATACATCTTCTCAGTCACACTGTACAATCCAAGTTTAACTTCATAATCGGCCTGAAAGTTCTTGTCAAAATGGAGGCTATTTTAAAAATAAAAGTAACAATAATATATTTTTACAATATAAATGTAGTAAATAGTTTTAATCTCATAAAGAAAGGTTAGACCTTGGATTAAAATTGTATCTCGTGACATGAAGGGGCCTATGGAGTTGCATATCCCACCTACGATCGATCTTTTCCCAAACGGGTTGATATCTTTTTTCAACACCATTAAAATTCCCCTTTATTTGTTCTTTTGCATGATCCATGGCTTCATATACATATCTCATTATTGGTTTTACAACTCCATCTATAAGCCTCAATACTTTGTAAATGGGAATTACACAACTCATGCCATATTTGATTGCTTTCGAGAAGTTAACATCAACAAGAATTATGTTTTCAACCAATATCCCATCATTTGTTCCAACAAGTTTAGAATCAATTTACTCTTCTGAAGCAAACAATTCTTGAATAGAAGTCCTTAACTCATGATACCTTTTCAATGTAAGAAATGAGGTAGGAAATCTTGTAACCCCCGCTCGAGTCAACACCCGATCACCGGTAAACCTTTGAAACAATGACATCAAAACACCATGTCGATAGATGTACACGGTTACTTTCTTTGCTTTTTCTATGGTGTCCTTGAAAGTTTTACCGTCTCCTATGTCTTGTAGCATCAGGTCAATTAAATATGCAGCACACAGTTACCAAAATAAGTGAGGTCTCTTTTTTTCTAGCATGGTACCAACTAACACATAAGTCGAGGCACTATCGCGACGACTTGAACTACGTTCTCCTCTCCAACTTCCTCCACAAGTGCATGAAGCATTTAAAATAATTTTTTGGCATCTTTAGCAAATGAAGATGTGTCTATGGATCTCACAAATATTGTGTCGCTTGGACTATTAACTAGAAAGTTAGTTATTGACCTTTGCTTTCCATCTGTCCAACCATCCGACATAATAGTGCACCCGGTCTTCTTTCATTCATTTTTGAATTTTTTTTAACCCGTTGTCCACGCATTCTACTTCTTATTTTAAATATATAAGTCTTGCTTCATGATAAGAAGGAAGTTTTAATCCAATACCATACTCCCCCACAAGTGTCAAAGCTCCTTTCCATAAAGGAGACTTCACAAAATTAAACGGTAAGTCTTCACCATATAAGAGTCAGCAAAAAGCACGTACTACAAGCTCTATTTTCTTCAACGTTTGATTCATATTTGCATGTATTTGTTTCTTAACAAATGAATTTAAGGTCCCATCTTGGTTCGTGCTCTCTTCATTACTAATAATTTCAAAGCATTCATCATCTTTAGCCTTCGCCTTTTTTGCTTTAAACACCGACAACATTTTTGCAAACCTGTCTTTGATTATTTCATCAACCACTGAACATGCTACACTGTCTTTCTTGGTTCTTGCAATATGATTTTTCATTTGATAGATTCCTCTAGACATAATTTTTTGGCAATAGCTACATTGCACTCTCAATCAGTTTGTTGGGTCTGCCTTTGTATAATGGTTCCAAGTGAGATCATGCATTGCTTTTTTGTTTTGGCATGATTAATATCTACACATGACAAATCAAAGAGAAAATTGATAAATATTTCAAAACAACAACTAAAAGTAAGACTAAATATGTATTTATGTAATCTTTATTTTGATAAGGTATTGATTTGTTTTTGTTTTTGCAAATCATGCCTGTGAATAAAACAAACACCTACTGCAAGATGATGAAACTTTATTTTATTCTAGGCCATAAAGCAAACGCCTACATCACGTTACTTGGGAGTAGATGGGTTCATGGGGTGATATATATATATATATATATATATATATATATATATATATATATATATATATATATATATATATATATATATATATATATATATATAAAAGTAAAGTGGGAGGAAAAGATGTAACCTCAAAGATAGTAAGAGAGCTTGCTCCACCCCTTTAATATATTTGTCTCACTCCCGATATGCATATCACTTAAATAAGGAACAACTATATGCACAAAAATCTAACACGCTTACCAGGTTAAGTGACATGAAAAAAACACAACAATTTACAAATGCTAAAGAAAAGAATGTAGAAAGATTACCAGTGAAGTGAAGAATTGCCAACACTACTTGCTGCAAAACCTTGATCGGTGACTTAACATGAAGAAGAAACATGAAATCGCAGAGAAAAATGGAACGGGACGGGAACATGGGTTACTATCGGCATTTTTTTTAAACGATATTATATGTTATTAGCTGTAAACGATATCTAGTAACTGTGAAACCCATAGATATTAACCAATGGATATTAGACATTAAGTCAAGCCTATTTCTGAGTCCATTTATGAGTCACCTCTTTTTAGGTTATATTTGACTCGACTCGTACGAGTCTAACAACTCTTTATATATATATATATATATATATATATATATATATATATATATATATATATATATATATATATCTTGAAATTCAACTTCAGCCACTTATTTCTCATTTACAGCTATAACGTTACAGCGTACCGGTGCAGCTAAAGAGTTATAATCATAAAGAATTATTCAGCGTCACCCGTTCCCTTTTCCTCCGCTACCTTTCCCACCACAACAACCGCCACCACCACCACATTTGCCACCAATCGACCATACCACTGCCACTTCCTTCACCTATGCCACTGCCACCACCACCTCCTATGCCACCAACCACCACAATCAGATATGATTACTCAATCTGTAAACAAACATATATGTACAATCATTTATAATTACACATATATATAAACATGTATAATCGTATATGATTATACCTCTCTGCCATATAATCATTTATGATTAGGCATACCCCGTTGTTGTCGGTACACTAGAGATTTCGAGCGACAAATGAAAAATATGTGGCTGAAATTAAATCTCAAGATCTCTATTGCTTTAGAATCTCAAATAAACCGTCATATATATATATATATATATATATATATATATATATATATATATATATATATATATATATATATATATATATATATATATATATATATATATATATATATATATATATATATATGGTGAGGTTCAATAGAGAACCATAATTAACAAGAAACCAAGGAACCAATCGTGAACGTCGGAAATCATAATGATCAACGGCCAAGAAAATAGATATACATTTGTACATTGGACGCACACACACCGGATTATATCAAAAAATCCACCTCCTTACCAAAAAACTCACCTCTTTTTTTTCGTTTAAATTTTTTTAGGCCACTTTTTTATCGGAAAAAAAGCGAATATACCGGTGTTCACGATTTTTTGTCCTCTTTCCATAGAGATCCATGTTGATATATAAAAAACGAAAAAAAAAATTTCGAACAAAATCCACTTCATTTTGTTATTTTTTTCAATATTTAAGTTTAATTTTACCCAAAAAAAAAGTAATTATACCAAAATATTAATTGTTTACTCTATTAATAAACATAAACAACCGATTAAAAAAAAACTCAATCTGTGTAGATTTACAATGTAAATCTAAACTTTAAATATTTCAATTTTTAACATTCACAATGTAAAAAAAACTCGATCAGTTCAGATTCACACCGTGAATCTGACTTACTATTATTCACACTGTAAATAATAGTGTGAATCTGAACAGGTTCACAATGTGAATCTAAACTGAAATTTTGAATATTTTTTAACATCATTATGAATCTATGTTTAAAGAGTACCAAAAAATATAAATTTTGATAAATTTATTAAGTTTTTTCTATAAAAGAATAGACCTTAACTTTTCAAAAAATAAAGAAAATTAAGTGGGTTTTTTGAAAAAAAAATCTTTTTTATATATCAATATGGATCTCTATGGAAAGAGAACGGAAAATCACGAACAATGATATATTCGGTTGATCGTTTTAAATTTCGACGCTTTAGATTGGTTGATTGGTTCTTTGATTAATAATGGTTCTCTATTGAACTTATATATATATATATATATATATATATATATATATATATATATATATATATATATATCTTACACCTTTATAAAGCTTACATAAATTGGACCCCACTAATTTTTAAGACTTTATCTTAAAAAACAAGGAGATTGATTAATGGCCATTGGATTTTTGATGGATGGTATAGATTCAAAGTTACATGATCCGTGTGAAATAGAACGAACCAATCAAAATCTAATTCAATTCTTTAACCTTACATATAAATATCATCGGCCATTATGAGTAATATAGCCACAAAACCATCAAACTTCATCAGCATCCTCATCTCTCTAACCTTGTACGTGCCTTCTCCTCAACCCTAATTACCGCCACAAAAACACCGCCACCACCCAAAGAGAAACACATCATCGGTTCCACATTCTTACGTCGCTTTTTCTTCTCCAAAACGTTTTGAGCATACTATTTACAAACCCTAAGACCCTAAGAAGTTCATCCATCTCCGCCACCTATTTCACACAGTAGTGCTAGCTGCGAGCCACCCTCAGTGAACCACCTGCATGACATCCTCAACGCATTGCAAGGGAGTTACATTCACCGCAACCACCCTTACCGTCGACACATCCGCTGAACACCAATAGTTTTCAATGTCATCATTAAACCATAGATGTATATTGTCACTGCCTCCATCAACGTTCTTTACCGCTGCCTCCGACGACACAGCTGCTGAATACTAGCAATACCCGCCGGCACCAAGAAATCCTAAATGTATACTTTCGCCACCACCATCAGTCTCAGATACTCGCTCTATCTTCCGAAGTCACTTCTGGGTTTGATAAAAAATACAACTAAATATATGGCTGTTTTGAAACGAAATTTTGTTAGATCGATAACATTTAGGCTGTGGTGTTTGTTTCTTTACGGATCTTGAAACAAATATGTGTTAGATATGTTTTAAGATAAAAAAAAATCCTCATTTTCAGTGTGTAAATATGTCTCGATCCATATAGAGATCCATTTGTGTGCGTTATTTATATGTGCAAGCTACAGATCTGTTTGTTTATTATATATACGTAATTTGTCTTTTGATTATGTACTAGAATGTTATGTGAGGTGTATTTAGATGAGATCTGAGAAAAGAAATGAAGGTCCGGTTCTCCCATTTTTTCTGATTTGTAGTCAGTATTTTGAACATTGTGATAGGGAGAGTACCTATATATATATAGAGAGAGAGGGTGTAATTTGTTTTATATAATGGAGAATGTAATTAGATTGATTTTAATATTTTATCAAGAAAATGACAGAATGTTTGATTTTTGTGAGTTTTTGTTAAAAGTAATTTAGAAAATGTGGTTGTTTCCATTACAGTATATATGTTGTATTGTAATGAGCTTCATCTTAGTTAATTATTGTCTATGAGCTTCATTTTTGTTCTAGGTTGTATTTTTCTTGGATTTTTCCTTAGTAAAATCGATTTAATGTTTTTACCCTTCACTTTTCAACTTTTGAACAATCTTAAAAGGAATACATCAGTTCTGATGCTCCAACTTTGAACAAATTATATGTGAAGGCAAAAGTTTCTTATATTTTTGGTGCTGAGAAAAGCTCCATCAATTTATGATAAAGTTTAATAGAAACTTGGATTCGGGTTTAGTATGTTTATTTTTTTGATGGTAAATATGTATTTTGGTTATCCATTTGTCATATGATCTTTTGTTGAATTTCTCTTTGTTTGTGTAGGAGCAACTATTTGCAGATTATCTCTGTCAAGAAATTTGATGGTCACAATAAAATTGCTGAAATCTTTGTGTTTATTTGTGTGCTTTATTTTACTTTAAATGTCCCAGATCTATAATTTTTCTTTGTCATTTATTTCTTATGACAAGACTTTTGTCTATTTTGAAGGTGAAGGAGGCATGGATTCTGAAATTTAGGTTTGTGATTATTGGTGTCGAATTGAAATGATATATTTGAAGCCTCACTTAACAAAAAGTCACCTAATGCTTTTGAACCCTTCATTTTTTTTAAATGTTTCATCCTTGCAAAAGGTTTAGAATTGTGTAGTTCATGGAATTTTTATCCTTGGTTTTTGTTTTTATTTTTAGTTTATTTGGGATTTTTTTCTTATTAGCTTGTATATTTTTGTAACTATTTTACCAGGTAGTATTATTTAATTACAGGAACTTAATCTACTCCCAAGATCAAGAACTGAAGTTAGTTGATATGGATTATGGTGTAAAATTCATTTTGGTTGGTAAATTTATAATTTATCATTTACTGTTTATGTTCATTTTTTAGTAAACCTAGAACAAATCAATTAGTCAATACACTTGAATTTTCTGTTAATTTGAAGAAAGCACGTTTATGCAAAACACTATCATTTCAGAAGGACAATCATTGGTGTCATTCCATATGCTAACTATGAAATTTGTTTGAAGATCTTAAAAGGGTATTTATTATGTCAAAACTGTTTATGCTCATTTTCTTTTTTTGTTAACTTGTGTTTGGGAACAAAAATATTGAATCAAAGTTAGACACTTCATACAACATCAACCACCAAACTTGTGATGAATAAAAGTGAAACACCTTACATTGAACTACGAGCATTACTTCTTTTTTGTATTTTGGTAAGAAACAGTGTTTGATTTGCAATGAATGGACAGTTATAAAGATTCAAAAACTCATTACTGTTGTGTGTTTCAAATTATTATACTTGGTTGCCATTATTGGCTTTGGTGCTGTTTTTTTAGCTTAGTCTATACATGTATTGGTATCTTTTTACTTAATGTCTCAATTAGATTTCATTCATGTAGGGTTTGTGATGTCATTAATGGTGCACTGTGCACATGTGTCATGTGGTTTCGTTCACGTTAAATATTAGTGCTAAATACCTAAATAAACGAATCAATCAACTGATTTTGATGGCTTATGTAAAAATGAAAAAATAATGTGATTTAATATGTGGTATTTATATACTTTTATGAGTAAGCAATGTTGACTTAAAATAGTTTTAAAAAAATTCAATAAAGAATCAATAACAAAAAGTTAATTAAATTTTCCTTACTTTTTTATAATATTTAAATTTAAGAATTATTTAAAATACAAGCAAATATTAAAAGGAAAAAAAGACAACTTCGACAAAATGAGC
Organism: Lactuca virosa; assembly: GCF_052849685.1. Taxonomy (NCBI): domain Eukaryota; kingdom Viridiplantae; phylum Streptophyta; class Magnoliopsida; order Asterales; family Asteraceae; genus Lactuca; species Lactuca virosa. The sequence continues at coordinate 385,389,014 of NC_136428.1, forward strand.
ATAAATTGTTTATTTTGACAATCAATTGTTTAAATAAAGTTCATTGAAAATAAAGTTTATTTCAATCTAATTATTGAACCTTATAATCAAAACGGTTTAAAGATATAAATAAGAATTTGTTTATAATTTGTTTGGAAATGCGATGTCTTGGAAATAGAATAGAAGTTGTATCATATCTTTTATATTGCATTACAATTTATAAAATACTATTAATGTTATACATGTATAAAACAATAATAAAAATAGCGAATATAAAAGTTGTATCCCATCTTTTATATTGTGTCACCATTTATAATATACTATTAACATTATATGCATAATACAACAATAAAAATAATAAACCATAAATTTAATAAATAAATTTGAACTATTCATAAAATGAACATGAATATAATATTACTAATTTTACGCCAATAATTCTATATATAGTTTTCTATATATTTCATATTATTTATAAGAAACTTATATCGACATATAAGTGTTCGATTCATACTTCACTGAAAGGAAACGATGTTACGGGCCCCAAAACGAAACAAATTTTTGGAAGGAAACTAATCGTCGGAATAAAACAAATCGTCGCCGCCACACCACGCGGGTATCCTACAAGTACATATATATATATATATATATATATATATATATATATATATATATATATATATATATATATATATATATATATATATAGAGAGAGAGAGAGAGAGAGGATCGGGTGAGAACTCATTTTTAAGTGAGGACTCGTGAGTACACCTTAAAAAAATTGAAAAACAAAATCTAAAAAAAATACAAATCATAAGATCGAGCATAGATCTATGTCCGAGAGAAAAAAAATTGGATCATTAAAATTGAATCATGGATCATAATGATGCAAAATAAAATATTAAAATTGAATCATGGATCAATCTTAATGATGCAAAATATTTTTTTCCAAATTTTTTTCTCCCCGACATAGATCTATGCTCAATTTTATGATTTGTGTTTTTTTTAGATTTTTTTTTCAAATTTTTAAGGTGTCCTCACTTTAAAATGAGTCCTCACAGAAACCGGACCCTGTATATATATATATATATATATATATATATATATATATATATATATATATATATATATATATATATCTGTTGAGAACTCATAATTTCCCGATAACCCGAGAACAAAAGATAGAGTGTTAGATCAAAATTAACTAAATCAGGGCATGATCGTCATCTTACCAATCTCATTTAATGTTTAATTGTTTATGTTATTGGAAATATTAATAAAAATGTCTAAAATTTAACATAATAAATTAAATTTTTGGATTTTGTTCTATAAAAAATAATATTTTTTTATTTTTTAAAAATGCAGATTTCTTAATTTTTTTTTTGAAAACATGTATTTAAAAATATATATATTTAAAAAAAAAACTGCAGTTTTTTTATAAACAGTAATTTGTAAAAATCCGTAATTTAAAAAAAAAACTATAATATTTATAAAAAAACTGTAATTTTCTTATAAAAAAAATTAAAGTTTGAGATGCATTATATGCATATTTTTTCAAGTGAATATACACATATTCTTATACTATAATATTCGTAGGTAAATCATAAAAACCCATTGTTATTTACTAATCCATAAACACAAAAGTAAAAGTATTTTATTCGATACAAAATAAAATATAAAACACAAAAAATGTTATAAAATTTCAAAGCGTTTTCATGTCTTCGTGTCAAGATTTTCATATTTTCTTCAGTTTATTACTTTTCACATCTTCAATATTTTCCATAAATTCTTCCAAATCTACAAGAAAATTAAAAAAAAAATTATTAATGCAAGAACACTCACAAAAAAGCATATGTATATATCATGTAAGATTCACATGTGATTATATAATGTGATATTCACATGTAATTGTATCTTTTAAGATTCAAATGTAAAATTCGCAAGAAACTTTTAAAAAATAATTAACGAAGAACACTTACACAAAATACATGTATGCATATAGACGTAATTCATATGTAATTCACTTGTGATTTACATGTGAATCACATTAAATTCATGCGTGATTTACTTGTGATTTACATGTGAATCACATGCAATTCACATGTGATTCACTTGTGATTTACATATGAATCACACGTAATCTGTATGTGATATACATGTGATTCATATGCAAATAACATGTGATTTACATGTGAATCACATGTAATTCATATGTGATTTACTAGTGATTTACATGTGAATCAGATGTAATTCATATATGCTTTACTAGTGCTTTACATGTGAATCACATGTAATTCATATGTGATTTTGTGATTTACATGTGAATTACATGTGATTCATATGCAAATTACATGTGATTTAAATATGAATCACATGTAGTTCATATATGATTTACTAGTGATTTACATGTGATTCATATGCAAATTACATGTGATTTACATTTGAATCACATGTAATTTATATGTGATTTACTAGTGATTTACATGTTGTGAATGACATGTAAGTCATATGTGATTTTGTGATTTACATGTGAATTACATGTGATTTATATGCAAATTACATGTGAATCACATGTAATTCATATGTCATTTACTAGTGATTTACATGTGAATCAGATGTAATTCATAGGTGATTTTGTGATTTACATGTGAATTACACGTGATTCATATGCAAATTACATGTGAATCACATGTAATTCATATGTGATTTACTAGTGATTTACATGTGATTCATATGCAAATTGCATGTGATTTACATGTGAATCACACGTAATTCATATGTGATTTACTAGTGATTTACATGTGAATCACATGTAATTCATATATGATTTTATGATTTAAATGTAAATCACATGTAATTCAAATGTTCAAAACTTGTTATGCTTGGTGGATTAGGTGTCTAAACCCATACATATAAGTGGTATGTACTTGACCCGAGAGTAGCATGGTCCATTTGGGTTGCCTTCACCTGAGCAATTTGATAGGATGGACTTTTGAGAATAGGTTATTTATGGTTTATTAATCTATTACAAGTATAATATATTAATATGAAATCATAATATTTAATTAGTATTTATCAAGAATTAATTTGGAATTAATTTAGTAATCAAAAGAGAATAATTAAATTAAAGGGGACTAATTATGTAAACTGGTGATATATATGGTTTAGGTTTTTGATCCATGATGGACTAAGTTTATGCTAGAGTCCATGAAGAGTTAGTCCACATGGATCATGGATAATAAGCCTAAGTGTATGGATTAGGGTTTACCCATTACTCTTGGATTCCTACACTATATATATGATACCCTATAGCCTAAAATTGGTTGCACAAGTTTTGCACTAGAATGTTCTTGGAGTTCATAACCGATTTTGTGTGCTAGTAACCTCTCTCTCAAGTCCACCATTTGTGCATGGTGTTTGTGAACCATTTGAGGCATCACACTTGAGGTGCTAAGTTCTTAAAGGCCAAAACTACAAGCTACAACAAAGAGGTAATTCTATAACTCAATTATATGTTGTTTATGTTAATTGTATGCTAGTTGTAGGCTTCATGCTTTGGAAACAATATTGCATGCATAATTAGAGAAAACATAGATCCAAATTATTTAGGGTTATATGTGCACCATAGGTTGTTGTAGTATACAAAACTCAACAGTGGTATCAGAGCTAGGTTTGTTTTCTGATATATTTGATGCATGGCTTATTTTTTCCAAGCTGAAAAACTGTTCTGGCAGCACCTACTCGACGAGTAAATAATTGGACTAGACGAGCAGGTTGTTTTTTTCCTTGAACTCGATGAGTCCTTAGTTGGGCTCGATGACTTGGTTGATCAGACAGCAGTTTTTCGGGATTTTTGGCCTGTTTTGGATTAGGATCATTACCACAAAATGTTTTAGTTCATAAAATTTGATTTTGTTGGTATGGTAATGATTATAGTCATCCAATCAAAAGATAATTGTCAAAATTTCAAGATTTGTATTAATTTATATGAGAGGCTAAATTCTTGTAAATTGTTGATATGAATTGTCTTGCCTTATGAGTTAATTTAGAACATCAATATTATATGATAATTTTGCTTGGTAAATTTGATCTTAAATGGTTTTTAAAGTCCTCCATAAATTGTCCTCAAGTTATGGAACATGAAAAGTTTTTTCATAAAAAAACCATATTAACTCATAAGTTATGGAAAGAGTTACAAAACTTGCCCTCAAGTTTTGGTATTTGAAAAGTGTCAAATTAAAAAACTCTTGTAATTAAAAATGTGTAACTCTTGGGTTCATAAATTAAAAAAAAATTAATTAAATAGTTTTTAATTTTGAATTTTTATATTTAGAACCTTGAAGTATTTGAATAGCTCAAATTGCACCTTATGGACTTTATTAAATTAATTAAAGTGTTTAATTAAAAGATAATTAATAATTCCATAATGACATGGTTTAAGTTTAATTAAATTAAGAGTATAATTTATTAATAGATTAAACCATCTAGTATTTTAAAAGTTTAAAATACACCCTTATACTATATAAAATTAAAAGTTTAATAATTATATATGTATAAGTTAAAAAGTCAGTCTTACCGTTACTAGGCCTCATTCACGAAGCCGATCTATAAGGAGGGTATAAGGTTACTGCCTATAAAATGACGATTTAATGGGTGTCCACTCTCACCCACCGCTTCCTTGACTGGTGGAGGGTCGTTAGCCGAACGGGTAGGATAGGACATTAATTCTCATTAAAAGTATAATGAAAATACCAAGTAACTAAATACTTATAAATTCCCAATCTTAGTTACTTAGGAAAAATGTGAATTTGGTGCTAACCCATGAAATTGCACTTTGCACCTTGTTAAGTCGTTAGTGGAGTGTGTGTGGTTAACAGACACACTAAATTGGACTAACAAGGGTGGCAAAGGGTAGCTCGATGTTTGTCATAAATCAATGGAGTGTGTGTGGTTAACCGACATATTGATTAGATGATAAATGACATCGAGAGTACCAAGCTAATTTGCATGGTTATTCACACCTTGTTTGTGATCCTCGGCATCCCAGTCACAAACCTGAAGGGCACAATCGAGATTTAAATATGCCATTGAAAAGTTGAATGAATCTCAAAGGATCTAGGAATTTCAATTCACTTAAAACTTAATTCATTTAAAATTTTGTTTTCGTGGTGGAATTGGTAAATCGTCATTTACCTACCTTCAAATAATTTGCAATTGGATTACGACATCCCTCTTCCGAATTGTAAATTATTATGTTGGGTCCTAGCCTTAATATTTCATTTGGGTGTTATATTAAGGACATAAATAAACTAAACTTGAATTTCTCCCTTGTAGATGTCTAGTTCTGACAACTATAGTCTTCCCAAATCCTTTCTTTATAAAGATGATATTCCATAAGACGATCAAGGTGAAAGATTAATCCCTTCTTCGTGTTGTAGTGGCACTTCACTTCCTCCACCTCCTCCAATAATTCTCCCTAACCCACAAGTTCAAAGACTTGAAAAGTTCAAGGTCACTCAAGCCCTATTGGCTAGCAAACACCAAGATGGAAGGTCTGTGTGTGCACATGTCTTGGAGATGAAGTCACACATTGACAGGATGGGAATGTTGGGTGTCGTTGTTTCAAGGAAGTTGGTTGTTGACTTAATTCTTCAATCACTTCCTAAGTCATATAGTGGGTTCTTTAAGGACTAATATATGGGATATCACGACATGACCCTTATTGATCTAACATATTTCCTTGCCGCTGCTGAATCAGCAATGATTTGGCGCACTGGTAAAGCAAATTTGGTTGGAATATCTACTTCCCAAACTTCCATGGACATTGACAATGGCAACATTAGAAGTCCATGTAAGCTTTCTCTTGCCAGTGGAAAGGGATCGGCCATGGTCAAGTCATTTGACCAAATGGTAAAGAGAAAGACAAAGTCTGAGATTGTCCCGTGTACCATTCCAAAAGAATCTGTTTGCTTCTATTGCCAAGAGAAGGGGCATTGGTTGCGAAGCTGCCATTTCTACCCGAAGGACCACAAGGATGGTAAAGTCAAAATGTATGACTCTACTTCAGGTAAGTCCACTATCTAACGCTATTAAGTTTCTATTTGGAGATTCTTAATACATGATGTAATGTAATTACATTTTGATGTTTTGTAGGATCGAAGAAAAGAAAGGAAGCTTAAAGGAAGAGCATGTTGAATCTAACCGTGAAGAGATGGATTTCGATCGCATGGTTCGATGATCAGAATTTTGAGCTGCTGCTTAATAGTTATGATAGATTGCTTAGGAATATATAACAACATAGTTTTCATATGTATTTGCATTGTAAGGAAAAGTTTTCCGCAATTTAAATAAATAAAAGATAAATTTTGATTTTATTTTATTTTAAGTTTCCTTACAATGGCATTTGTGAAAATAGTTGTTTATGTGTTTCCATTGATAGCAATATTGGAAAATGGATTTGATTCTTTCATTTGTGGTAGTGTCAAGATTTACCAAATAAGGAAAGATTCTCATAACCCAAGTTTCAATTGGATAGAAACTTGGAATCATGCAACTTGTACTGTGTGATGAATGAGAACCTTCATATTTGGGAAAATTAAGACTAATTCCTTGTTCACATGTATATTTGAGTCAAGTGAAGGACTAGGGGATCAGGTACACTTGGTTATGCGCTGGTTAGGTCCACCACAAAAAACAATAAGACTATTCGTTATGATTTACTAAAGTTTAGTAAATATGGTTATGCTTACAAGATTAAGTGTAATTCTGAATCTTTGAAAAAGTTTCAATGTATAGCAGAACGAATAAGAAGAATCAATTAGGCAGAAAGATAAAAGTTTCTCCAAACTGAAAAGTAGGGAGAGTACTTTAGCTTCATGTTTTATGATTATCTTAGTGATTATGAAACCATATCACAATTGATCCTCTAAGGACATCGTAGTGCATTTGTATGGCTAAGAAGAGGAATCGTGAATTGTTGAAATGGTTAAATCAAGAAGATAAATCATACTTCGTTCCAAAATCATATCGTAGAATCATACTCCAAGATTGTAACTGATGGGTTTTGAGCATTCTAACACTCCTATGGTGTACATGCAACCCTAGAAACCTTGGATCTATGTTTTCTCTAATATACATACAAATTTGATTTTTCCAAGGTTCTCATTCTAACTAGTACCATGGGGTACTTGTAATATAAAATTAGTAGAATGACATACCTTTGTTGTTTCTTGGATTCCTTAAGACCTTGTGAGCCTAGCACCCTATATCTGATGCCTCAAATGCTTCACACAACACCACAACTCTTGGAATAACTTGAGAAAAGAACACTTTTACTCAAAATCGGCTAGCCCTCCTTGTTCTTGTCTTAGTGGCCGATTTTGCTTACTATGAGGTTCTTTATATAGTGTGTCACATGTAGGGTTACAGCATGTAAACCCTAATGTGCATGGTTTTCATTTCCCCCATGATCCATGGGTTTTAACCCCCATGGAGCATCCATGGAGCACCCAATGGGTCCTTGCCCAATCTAGTGAATCATGGACCATAAGCCCACTATATAAGAATGAAAGATTTACATAATCAATCCTCATATATTTAACTAGTCTCTTTTGATCACAAAATTAATTCCAATTTAATTCTTGATCAATACTAATTAAATAATATGATTTCATATTAATATATTAGAATATATTAACAAATCATAAGTTTCCTTATTCTCATTTTGTCTATCCAATTGTTGAGACGCCATGCAACCCAAATGGACCATGCCAAGCCGGGTCAAGTACATACCAAATATAGTTATGGAGTTAGACACCTTATCCAACAGTCTCCCACTTGGATAAGTCTAATAACTATAGTTACAGGTATGACTTCAGGATCCGACCAGCAATCGTAGCTCTTTCAAAGTCTCGCGGAACTAAGATGATGATGCGCCATTTAAGATAAGTGATCGTATAAACCTCTGTTTTAGATATCAGCCGGACAAATACATGGAATAATGTCGTACTTATTGTCCAACAGTTTGTCTCCCGATTTCCGATTTGTTTGACATAGAACTAAACTGAACACATCAATTTTGTTCTGACCGGGCCCGGCACATAGGTCAAAACAAAATCATTGAGCGGCCCAGATATCGCTTTTAATCCTTCAAGGATTAAAAGGAACAAATAAACTTCGACTCATATACTTGTACTAACTACTTGTTGAATCATACATAAAAGCACGTTTTATAACATCAAGTTATTGATGTGTTTTCGTGCAATAAATGCACAACCAACTCATAATCAACAACTCATATCTCTAGGTTTGAAGACTTATATAATATTACCGTCTCACGATCATTCGAGATAAATTCCATGAAGTGATACAAGTGAGCGTGGGTTTAATCCAATACTCAGAACTTATGAGCACTCATGAATGTTGTAGAAAATTTTGCTATGTCTAACACCTTAGACATCTACAAACCCAATTCATGACAGTCTTGATTCATACCTACTTCCGACATATGACTGACTGTGGAGAGTTTGAATAAAGTAATTATTCTGGAAGTCAAAACATGAAAAATTGAAACAATAGTAAACAATTGACACAAGATAGCAACACTTTACTTATAAATAAACAACAACTTTTATTTAATCATCAAATATCAATTACATTTTACAAGTTTTAGAAATAGCTATCTAATTACTAAAACTAATATCATCCTTCAGCCCGATGCTCCTCGCATGCTGCAAATGCTTAACCCTACACAGTCCCTTCGTGAGGGGATCTGCTGGGTTCTCATCTGATGATACCCTCTTTGCCACGAGGAGTCCTTCTTCTATTCGATGTCTAATGAAATGGTATTTTCTGTCGATGTGCCTGGATCTCCCGTGATCCCTTGGTTCCTTCGCTAAGGCAACTGCACTCTCGTTATCACAGAAAATCTCCATAGGCTCCTTTATAGCTGGTACAACTCCAAGGTCTCCACTGAAGTTCTTCAGCCATATTGCCTCCTTCGCCGCCTCGCTTGCTGGTATGTACTCTGATTCGCAAGTTGAATCAGCTACTGTCTCCTGCTTGGAACTTTTCCAAGTAATTGCTCCTCCATTTAGGGTAAAGACCCAGCCCGACTGAGAGCGGAAATTATCCCGATCAGTCTGAAAGCTAGCATCACTATACCCCACTACTCTCAAGTCATCACTCCCACCAAGGGTAAGGACCCAGTCCCTAGTCCTCCGTAGGTACTTGAGAATATTCTTCATTGCAGTCCAGTGAGCCTTGCCTGGATTCCCTTGATATCTGCTGACCATGATCAAAGCAAAGGCCACATCAGGGCGAGTACAAGTCATAGCATACACGATCGAGCCTACAGCGGAAGCATACGACACTCGACTCATCTCAACTATCTCAGCCTCTGTACTCGGGCTCTGAGTCTTACTCAGTTTGGCGTTCCTCTGGATTGGTAAGTCACCTTTATTGGAATCCTGCATGCTGAACCTTCTCAGCACCTTATCCAAGTAGGTACTTTGACTAATTCCAATTAGTCTCTTACTCCTGTCTCTCAATATCCTTATCCCTAAGATATAGGCAGCTTCTCCAAGTTCCTTCATAGCGAAACACTTCCCAAGCCAGGATTTAACCTCCTGCAAGGTTGGGATGTCATTTCCTATGAGTAGTATGTCATCCACATACAATACCAAAAAACTAACTATACTCCCACTAGCCTTAACATATACACAGGACTCATCCTCACTCCTTGAAAAACAAAACTCTTTGACTTTCTCATCGAAACAAAGATTCCATCTGCGAGATGCTTGTTTCAATCCATAGATGGATTTCTCAAGCTTACACACTCTATTAGGGTGCTTTGCATCGACAAAAGCCTCTGGCTGACTCATGTAAACATCCTCAGCCAACTTTCCATTAAGAAAAGCGGTTTTGACATCCATTTGCCATATTTATTAATCATGAAATGCAGCTATGGCTAGCAAAACCCTAATAGACTTAATCTTCGCTACTGGTGAGAAGGTCTCATCATAGTCAACTCCCGGAGTTTGAGTAAATCCCTTCGCAACCAGTCGCGCTTGATAAGTGTGTACATTCCCATCCATGTCGGTCTTCTTCTTGAAGATCCATTTGCACCCGACCGCCTTACGACCCGGTACATTGACAACCAAGTTCCAAACTTGATTGTCATACATGGACTGAATCTCGCTATCCATGGCCTCTTTCCATTTGGCAGACTCAGGGCCTGTCATGGCTTCCTTAAAGTTGTTAGGCTCATCCAAATTTACCAGTGTACTATCACTGATAAATGCATCACCTTCCGTAGTAATATGAAAACCATAATAATGCTTAGGTGGATTCCTAACTCTTGTGGAACGCCTCAGAGGTACAGATTCATCAACAGGAGTTTCCTCCTCAGGTTGATTGCTAGGGTTTGAGGTTCCTTCACCGCTTGACTCTTGAAGTTCTTCAAGGTCAATTTGCCTCCCACTGTTTCCTTGGCTTATAAACTCTCTCTCTCTCTCTCTCTCTCTTTCTCTCTCTCTCTCTCTCTCTCGAAAGACCCCTCTCCTTGCCACAAAAACCACATTCTCACTAGGTCTGTAGAAAAGCTAAACAAAAGAATTCTATGGGTAGCCGATGAAAATACATCGCTCACTAAGAGGTTCGAGCTTGTCCTAAGTCTCACGTCTCATGAAAGCCTCGCAACCCCAAATCTTGATGTGGTCTAAATTAGGAACTTTCCCAGTCCACATCTAGTGAGGTGTTTTGGCAACCTTCTTGGTAGGGACTAGATTAAGGATATGGACAACAGTCTCTAAGGCATACCCCCAAAATGAGATTGGTAACGAAGCTTGACTCATCATGCAATGAACCATGTCTAACAAGGTTCGATTGTGCCTCTCAGCCACACCATTAAGCTGTGGTGTTCTGGGAGGTGTCAATTGTGAAACAATTCCACATTCCTTAAGATAGTCAAGGAACTCTGTACTAAGATACTCTCCTCCTCGATCGGATCAGAGCATCTTAATGTTCCTGCTTAACTGATTCTCTACTTCCTGTTTAAAATTTTTGAACTTTTCAAAGGTTTCTGACTTATGCTTGATTAAGTAGACATAACCATATCTATTGTAATCATCGGTAAAAGTCACATAGAAGCGGTTAACATCCCTTGTGGCGGTTCTGAAGGGTCCACACACAACTATGTGTATGAGGCCCAACAAACCTTCACACCTAGCACAAGTACCAGTGAAGGGTGACTTTGTCATTTTTCCAAGCAAACAAGACTCACAACTATCATCTGACCTTAATTCAAATGACTCCAAGACTCCAGTCTTCTGGAGTTGGCCTATGCGCTTCTTGTTAACATGTCCAAGACGACAATGCCACAAGGATGATTTATCCAAACTAGTGGAAGAATTGATATGCAATACATTATTTCCTAAGTTATCTACAACCGAAACAGTTTCATATACACTATTACAAGGTAATGCTTTAAATAAAAGAACACCATTATAAAAAGCATCAATACCACCACATTCATTATCAAATGAAAAGGTAAATCCTTGTTTGTACAAACCGTGAAAAGAAAAAATATTTCTCGCCATTTCGGACGAGTAACAACACTTATTCAAATCTAACACTAACCAATTACTTAGCAATAAAGAATAAACTCCAATATTGGTGACAGGTGAAGCTTTCCTATTCCCCATGATCAAGTTTATCTTTCCGTGCTCCACATCCTCACTTCTTCTTAGCCCTACAAATCAGAACATATATGAATACCGCAACCTGTATCAAGAACCCAAGAAGTAGTATGTGGTGAGTTATTAGACAATATAGTGTAAATATCTGCATGGGTAGGTTTGACCTTCCCATCCTTAACATCTTGCATGTACTTGGGGCAGTTTCGTTTCCAGTGCCCCTTTTCCTGACAATAGAAGCATTGAGCTTCTTTTGGGTTGGAAGAAGGAGTGACAGAACCACCTTTGGTTCCACTTGAAGAGGAGCCATCAAGAGACTTTCCCTTGGTACCCTTCAAAGGGGTATTCCTCTTCTTCCATCTACTTTGCCCGATTGCCAGAACAGGGGCGATGTTAGGAGTAGGAGTAGTAACAACCGATTTACCCTTGAGACCACTTTCGGCGGTCTTCAAAAGTCCTTGAAGCTTGCTGAGTGTGACCTCCTCCTTGTTCATGTGATAGGTCATCCGGAACTGATCATAACAACTAGGTAAGGAGTGCAGTATGATGTCAATAGCCACCTTCTCGAGGAAGTTCACATTCAACTTCAACAAACGGTCCACAAACCTTTGCATTTTCTGCATGTGTCCCGTGATGGATTCACCATCCTTCAATCGGGTTGTTATCATGGAAGAGATGATTTCAAACCTCTCTTGGTGAGCACTCCGATGGTAGCGGTCCATTAGGTCCATGTGCATCACAAAAGGGTAAAAGTCCTCATAGGACATCCGGAGTTCAGCTCTCATTGTGGCCAACATGATACATGCCACTTTGGTAGCATCTCTCTCATGTGCTCTAAAGTCAGCGATCTCCTCTGGAGTAGCAGTAGACTCATCAATTTCTTTCAGCTCCTTGTCGAGGACATATTCCTTGTCCTCGTAACGTGTGACCATCCTGATGTTCCTGATCCAATCATTAAAGTTTGAACCATCAAAGATGACTCTCCCACAAAGGTTCATGAGAGGGAAGGAGCCGGTAGGGTTTGAGCCAGAAGCAGCATTGTTGGAAGACATTTGAAAAGAAGAAAGACAAGTTTAGATTAGATATGGAATCCTTAATAAGACACCCAAATGTAATATTAAGGCTAGGACCCAACACAATACTTTATAACTTGGAAGAGGGATGTCGTAATCCAAGCTATAAAATATTTGAAGGTAGGCGAATGACGATTCACCAATTTCCACCATGAAAATCGAAATAAATTATTAGGTTTTAATTGGATTGAAACTCCTAGATCTTTTGAGATTCATTGAACTTTTCAATGGCATGTTTAAATCTCGATTGTGCCCTCTCAAGTTTGTGACTGGGATGCCGAGGATCACAAACAAGGTGTGAATAACCATGCAAATTAACTTGGTACCCTTAATCTTTATCACCTAATCGATGTGTCGGTTACCCACACGCGCTCCACCGATCTAGGATAAACATTAAGTCACCCTTTGCCACTCTTACTAGTCCATGTTAGTGTGTCAGTTGCCCACACATGCTCCACCAACGACTTGGTAAGGTACAAAGTGTAATTTCATGGGTTAGCACCAATTTCACATTTTCCTAAAGTAACTAATATTGGGAATTTATAAAAGGTTTAGTTACTTTATATTTATCATTATACTTTTAATGAGAAATATAGTCCTTTTCCTACCCGTTCGGCTAACGACCCTCCACCAGTCAAGGAAGCGGTGGGTGAGAGTGGACACCCATTAAGCTGATATTTTATAGACAACAACCTTATACCCCCCTTATAGAGCGGCTTCGTGAATGAGGCCTACTAACGGTAAAACTGACTTGCTCTTATACATATATATATATATATATATATATATATATATATATATATATATTATTAACTTATAATACTACAAAGTATAAGGGTTGAATTTTAACTTTTAAAACTCTAGGGTTTGGAATTAAAGTTTTTCTAAAGTGACTTTACAAATTTCAAAACTTGAGGGCAAGTTTTGAAACTATTCAAAACCTTCATACTCAATAACTTATTAAGAAAATTCTTTTGGAATTCCATAACTTCAGGACAAGTTATGGAGTCCATTTATTGACATTAAGATCAAGAATTACACTAACAAACAATTTGCAAATAATTCATATGATCTACTAAAACTCATAAGCATGAACATTCAAATCAACAATTTCAAGAATCATATAAAACATATATGAAACTTGAAAATTTGATAATAACCATTGTAAATGGATTATCATAATCATTACCACATCAAAAACAGGTTTTATAAGTCCAAAACATTTTAGGGTAATGATTCTAGTCCATTTCCAACAGCAAAACTCGAAAATCTGCACACAGGGCCTCCTACTCGCCGAGTGCAAGAACCTACTCGACGAGTAGGATGAATTTTCACTTGGACTCGTCGAGTCCCCACATGGACTCAGCGAGTCCATTGAACAGTGAACAAAATTTCGACTTTTTCAAGTAGTTTGCATCAAGTATATAGAAAACAAGCCGAGGCTCTGATACCACTAATGGGTTTTGAGCATTCTAACATTCCTATGGTGTACACGCAACCCTAGAAACCTTGGATCTATGTTTTCTCTAATATACATGCAAATTTGATTTTTCCAAGGTTCTCATTCTAACTAGTATACCATGGGGTACTTGTAATATAAAATTAGTAGAATGACATACCTTTGTTGTTGCTTGGATTCCTTAAGACCTTGTGAGCCTAGCACCCCAAATGTGATGCCTCAAATGCTTCACACAACACCACAACTATTGGAATAACTTGAGAGAAGAACACTTTTAATCAAAATCGGCTAGCCCTCCTTGTTCTTGTCTTAGTGGCTGATTTTGCTTACTATGAGGTTCTTTATATAGTGTGTCACATGTAGGGTTACACCATGTAAACCCTAATGTTCATGGCTTTTCATTTCCCCCATGATCCATGGGTTTTAACCCCCATGGAGCATCCATGGAGCACCCAATTGGTCCTAGCCCAATCTAGTGAATCATGGACCATAAGCCCACTATATAAGAATGAAAGATTTACATAATCAATCCACATATATTTAATTAGTCTCTTTTGATCACAAAATTAATTCCAAATTAATTCTTGATCAATACTAATTAAATAATATGATTTCATATTAATATATTAGAATATATTAACAAATCATAAGTGTCCTTATTCTCATTTTGTCTATCCAATTGTTGAGATGTCATGCAACCCAAATGGACCATGCCAAGCCGGGTCAAGTACATACCAAATATAGTTATGGACTTTGACACCTTATCCAACAGTAACTTGAGTGACACGGTCTTAAGAAAGGTTTATACCACTCATCAAATGTAGAGTAAAATGTTTCTTACTCTAGTACATTTGAAATTAGTAAGTTGTGATGTTTTGGATAAGACAAAGACCAACTAAGACCAATTGTGTGAAGTTTTTGCCTTGATAAGAAACCGCACTAACTCTTGAATATTTGTTGTCAAATAATGTTTCTTGACAAAGAGAATCTTATATGTCAAGAGGTCAGTGGGAGTCTTACAGATCTTGAAAAGTTTCAAGAACTAATCAAGAATGAACATATTGTTAATCACTAGCGCACGACTTGAGGTTTGTAACCTATCGTGTTGACATATTCTTGTTTCTCTGACCATTCCAAATGGAAAGAAATTAAGATTGAACAAGTTCAGTCCATATGAGTTTGGATTTGTCACTAACCATGTCTTGTGATTATGGTTATGACAAATTCACATGGATAGGAACACATACACCATAAAATCTAAGTGTCATAAGGTTTCTCTCAATTCATGAAAATGATTGTGAGGAAACGCTTTCACTAAGTAGATTTTAAGGAGATAGCAATTGTGATATTTGCATTTTCAAATTCGATTATGATTACGACATCCCTCTTCATAGTTTGAATTATGAGAAATGGCAAAAGGTCTAAACAGTTGAGACTTATTGTTGTAAGTTCTAAAATTGTCTGGACACACATGTGAGCTATCTAAGGAAAGGTGTATGAGTTTGAGAAGCCTAGATAAAGTCTTATCGAAGCATTTTGTATCAGAAATCTGAACTTTGGTAAGAAAGTCAACAAGTATTGATTTCTAGAAGTCCAGCTGATTTTTGGGTACATGTCAAAGCTAGTGGGAGAATAAGTGTTATGCTAGTAAGATAATAATTATTATTCTAGTGGGAGCTTAATTATTATGGTAAGTGTTGCGAGTTAGCAACGTTAATTATAGAAAACAAAAGTTTCAATTCGCAAAGTTTCAGGGTTTGAAAAGTTGTTTTGCTATAATTAAGGGAGAGGAATTCATACTTCATTTCGAATCTAAAAGCTTAGATTGAGATTTTAATCGAATTTAGTTATGGACATATGTGGATGTTATGTTGAAATGGTTCAACATAAGGAAATTCTATATGTGGAAATATTATAGCGAAAGACTGGTAAAGTATGATGTCTTTATGTGAGACATTATGAATCGTATTCCATATGCTTCGGATATAGGATCGAGTACATATGCTATAATATTAATATGTTCTAATTTTCCAAATGCCAAGGGCATTAAGAGGGAAAAGGGACTAGAACGAGATACGACTAAAATGTTTAAGCAATTGTCAAGGACAATCTGAGGTTTACCAAAGATTGGTTGCTTATGGACAGTTGGAAGTATAATATAAGTTTTGGAAGGTCCATATTGACAAGTTCTGAGAAGAGCTAACTCTTGTTCAGAAGTGCTAGTCATATGGAATTATCGAAATGTTCCAAAAGTAGAAGTTAATCATAAAATCTATGTAAGATTAGAAAACTTAATGCAAGAAGGATGTTTAAAGGAATGAACTTTGAATATGAGACTTCATTTCCATTGAATTGCTCTCCATTGGAATACTTTGTAATGTCTGTTGCCAAGTCTCTATGACTTTTGTGCATAGTCATTACAGGAGGATCATTGCATATAAGTTTAGAATCTAACAGATTTTAGCAAATGGCAAGAATTTTGTATTCTTACATTTACGATAAGGATTTGGAATTGTGAAATGAGCATCATTGAAATGTTTTTCATTGATCTATTTCACAAAGAAAGGACCATACGAAAATATAGTGTGCATGCTTGGAGCATGGCATAACTATTGTTTTAATTCAAGTATTAAGTTGATTAATCTAAACATTATACAATGAATAATGTGTAATCAATATGGTGATTAAATAAAAGGTGTTTTATTTATATTCATAAGTTCTGAGACCATATTGGATTCGATTATTCTTGTGTTTCACTTTGCATGTTTTGACTTCCAGAATAATAAGATTATTCAAATTATCCACAGTCGATCATACTTTCGAAGTAGGTATTGAGGCAAGACTGTCATGAATCTGACTGTAGATTGTCTAGGTGTCTTAGACATAGCACAAGTTTGTTGCAGCGTTCATGAGTACTCCTGGAATAAGATTCGAATATTGGATTAAACCCGCGCTCATCTGAATCACTTCATGGATTTTATCACGAGTGATTGTGAGACGATAATATCATATATTCTTAAAACAGAGATGTGTGAGTTGTAGTTTACAAATCGGTTGCACATTGATGATGCGTAAACGCACCAGTAACTTGGTGTTATAAAACGCATTGTTATGTGTAATTTGATGAGTAAATATAGCAAGCATATGATCGAAGTTTATCCAATCCTTTTACCCTTAGAGGGATAAAAACGATATCTGTGGGCCCCTCGATGATTTAGTAATGACAACCCTAAGTACTTGGCCAAGCCTGGTCTGATTTGATTTGTTCAATTAGTCAGTCGTCATAAACTGGAAATCGGGAAACAACAGATGGACAGAGAGAATGATTATAATCCATGTCTCAGTCCATATGATATCTTGTAGAATGGAGGAATATATGATCCCTTATCTAATGGACGCGTCATTGACTGGGTCAGAGTTCGACAGCAGCTTTTAAGAGCTACCATTGCTAGTCGGTGTTTGAGTCGTACTTGCATTTATAGTTATTAGACTTATCCAAGTGGGAGACTGTTGGATTAGGTGTCTATGCCCATAACTATAATTGGTATGTACTTGACCCGAGAGTAGCATGGTCCATTTGGGTTGCCTTCACCAGGGCAATTTGATAGAATAAACTTTTGAGAAGAGGTTATTTATGGTTTATTAATATATTACAAGTATAATATATTAATATGAAATCATAATATTTAATTAGTATTGATCAAGAATTAATTTGGATTTAATTTAGTGATCAAAAGAGACTAATTAAATTAAAGGGGACTAATTATGTAAATTAGTGATATATATGGTTTGGGTTTTTGATCCATGATGGACTAAATTTATGCTAGAGTCCATGAAGAGTTAGTCCACATGGATCATGGATAATAAGCCCAAGTGTATGGATTAGGGTTTACCCATGACTCTTGGATTCCTACACTATATATATGATACCCTATAGCCTAAAATTGGTTGCACAAGTTTTGCACTAGAATGTTCTTGGAGTTCATAACCGATTTTGTGTGCTAGTAACCTCTCTCTCAAGTCCACCATTTGTTCATGTTGTTTGTGAACCATTTGAGGCATCACACTTGAGGTGCTAAGTTCTTAAAGGCCAAAACTACAAGCTACAACAAAGAGGTAATTCTATAACTCAATTCAATGTTGTTTATGTCAATTGTATGCTAGTTGTAGGCTTCATACTTTGGAAACAATATTGCATGTATAATTAGAGAAAACATAGATCCAAAACATTTATGGTTGTATGTGCACCATAGGATGTTGTAGTATACAAAACCCAACAGTAGTATCAAAGCTAGGTTTGTTTTCTGTTATAATTGATGCATGGCTTATTTTTTTCAAAGCTGAAAAACTGTTCTGACAGCACCTACTCGACGAGCAGGTTGTTTTTTTCCTTGAACTCGACGAGTCCTTAGTTGGGCTCGATGAGTTGGATGATCAGACAACAGTTTTACGGGATTTTTGGCCTGTTTTAGATTAGGATCATTACCACAAAATGTTTTAGTTCATAAAATTTGATTTGTTGGTATGGTAATGATTATACTCATCCAATCATAAGATAATTGTCAAAATTTCAAGATTTGTATTAGTTTATATAAGAGGCTAATTTCTTGTAAATTGTTGATATGAATTGTCTTGCCTTGTGAGTTAATTTAGAACATGAAGATTATATGATAATTTTTCTTGGTAAATTTGATCTTAAATGTTTTTTAAAGTCCTCCATAAATTGTCTTCAAGTTATGGAACATGAAAAGTTTTTTCATAAAAAACCATATTAACTCATAAGTTATGGAAAACCAAAAGTTTTCAAAAGTTAAAAAATTTGCCCTCAAGTTTTGGTATTTGAAATGTGTCAAATTAAGAAACTATTGTAATTAAAAATGTGTAACTCTTGGGTTCATAAATTAAAAAAATAATTAAATAGTTTTTAATTTTGAATTTTTATATTTAGAACCTTGAAGTATATGAATAGCTCAAATTGCACCTTATGGACGATATTAAATTAAATAAAGTGTTTAATTAAAAGAGAATTAATAATTCCATAATGACATGGTTTAAGTTTATTTAAATTAAGAGTATAATTTATTAATAGATTAAACCATCTAGTATTTTAAAAGTTTAAAATGCACCCTTATACTATATAAAATTAACAGCTTAATAATTATATATGTATAAGTTAAAAAGTCAATCTTACCATTAGTAGGCCTCATTCACGAAGCTGGTCTATAAGGGCGTATAAGGTTACTGCCTATAAAATGGCGGTTTAATGAGTGTACACACTCACCCACCGCTTCCTTGACTGGTGGAGGGTCGTTAGCCGAACGGGTAGGATTGGACATTAATTCTCATTAAAAGTATAATGAAAATACCAAGTAAATAAACACTTATAAATTCTCAATCTTAGTTACTTAGGAAAAATGTGAATTTGGTGCTAACCCATGAAATTGCACTTTGCACCTTGTTAAGCCGTTAGTGGAGCGTGTGTGGTTAACCGACACACTAACTTGGACTAACAAGGGTGGCAAAGGGTAGCTGGATGATTGCCATAGATCAATGGAGCGTGTGTGGTTAACCGGCACATTGATTAGGTGATAAATGACATCGAGAGTACCAAGCTAATTTGCATGGCTATTCACACCTTGTTTGTGATCCTCGGCATCCCAGTCACAAACCTGAAGGGCACAATCGAGATTTAAACCTTCCATTGAAAAGTTAAATGAATCTCAAAGGATGTAGGAATTTCAATTCACTTAAAACTTAATTCATTTAAAATTTTGTTTTCGTGGTGGACTTGGTAAATCGTCATTTAACTACCTTCAAATAATTTGCAATTGGATTACGGCATCCCTCTTTCGAATTGTAAATTATTGTGTTGGGTCCTAGCCTTAGTATTTCATTTGGGTATTATATTAAGGACATAAATAAACTAAACTTTAATTTCTCCCTTGTAGATGTCTAGTTCTGACAACTATGGCCTTCCTGAATCCTTTCTTTATAAAGATGATATTCCACAAGACGATCAAGGTGAAAGATTAATCTCTTCTTCGTGCTGTAGTGGTACTTCACTTCCTCCACCTCCTCCAATAATTCTCCTTAACCCACAAGTTCAAAGACTTGAAAAGTTCAAGGTCACTCAAGCCCTATTGGCTAGCAAACAACAAGATGGAAGGTCTGTGTGTGCACATGTCTTGGAGATGAAGTCACACATTGACAAGCTGGGTGTTGGGTCAAAAATATGGTTTATACTTTACTTTTCTAGTCAACTATATTTTTCAGTTTAGGGCCGTAAACTATATGGTGTTAGCGGTTGAGTGTTCACTGTTGTAAGGTGTTCACGGCCATGAACCCATTCACGGCCCATGTGCCATATATATAAGTGTTAGTGGTGAGGTCATAAAAAAAGGACAGTTCACGGCTAAGAGAGAGAAGAGAGAGAGAAAGGAGCTTAAGTGTGTGTAAGTGTGTGAATCTTGTGTAAGGGAACTTCATTCTCATCATCAATTCAAACAAGATTCATATTATTATTCTACTCCTTCTTCTTCATTTTGATCTGGCATCATCCACTTGATTGGGATTCCGCACCATCAAGCGGATCTGATTGTTGCACAAGTAGATTTGGGACTTACAAGTGGTATCAGAGTGTTTACGGTCAAGGGGGAGAATTAAAAAAAATTCAAAAATAAAACAAAAATCAGAAAATTTAAATGCAACAATGACTGAAAAGCAACTAAAATTTAAAGATAATCAAATTAAAAAATATTCAAAAATCAAACAAAAATCTAAAAATTAAATATCCAAAAATAGTGTTATTTCTGTTTTATTTCTTGCTCAGAAAAAAAAATCAAAAATCCAAAAATATTTTTGATTCCGTTTTAATTTTCAGAAAATATGAAAAATCCAAAAATATTGTGTGCTAAGTTTTCTTTTAGTTTTGTTTTGTCTTGAAAAGTGAATTCAGATGTAGATGAGACTCATGGAGACTGTATCGAGATTTTCTGAGCCAAGGCTTCATCCGTGATCATCGAAGAATTCTCATTCGAAGGAGCAAGAAATCAAGACTATTCTTTCAACATTCAATTTTTCTATCCCAGAAGCAAGGTGAAGCTGACTTGAAGATTATGTGACAGATTGCATTGAATCCTCCTCAATCAATTTGCTGCTATTCTTGTACCTGCTGAAGTGATCCAGAAGATTAGATCTCTCTAATGTTCTCTCTGAAGATTCTCAAGCTGAAAGCGCCATCTTTCAAGAATCTTTTCAAGAAGCCTCCTCACCCAACGTGCGTTCAAAGCCAAATTCTGAAGAAAAGTCCAACTGCTCAAGATGAAGTCATTTATTGAAGATTCATCATGTTCATCTTGAAGCTGTGAAGAAATCAAAGAATAATGTTGAAGCCAAGCTCCAAATGAAGACTGACAAGAAAAGCCAGCTACTTTTTTAGGGGGAGTTTGTTGGGTCAGTTAGAAAAGAAAGCTATAAACCAAGGGGGATATTGTTGGGTCAAAAATATGGTTTATACTTTACTTTTCTAGTCAACTATATTTTTCAGTTTAGGACCGTAAACTATATGGTGTTTGCGGTTGAGTGTTCACTGTTGTAAAGTGTTCACGGCCGTGAACCTGTTCACGGCCGTGAACCTGTTCACGGCCCATGTTTCATATATATTAGTGTTAGTGGTGAGGTCATAAAAAGAGGACAGTTCACGGCTAAGAGAGAGAAGAGAGAGAGAGAAAAGAGCTTAAGTGTGTGTAAGTGTGTGAATCTTGTGTAAGGGAACTTCATTCTCATCATCAATTCAAACAAGATTCATATTATTATTCTACTCCTTCTTCTTCATTTTGATCTGGCATCATCCGCTTGATTGGGATTCCGCACCATCAAGCGGATCTGATTGTTACACAAGCATATTTGGGACTTACAAGTGGTATCAGAGCTTGGATTGTATCAATCAATTTTGGTAGATCTGGAGCGTATTTGATCTTATTTTTGAAGGATTTTTGCGTTTTTGGATAGCTCTTAGCAAAATAGGGGGTTTGTTCTTTGTGTTTTTGATAAAAACGAGTTTTTGATCGAGTTTTGGAGCAAAAAGAGGTGAAAACGTTGTTTTTCACGTCATCTGAAGCAGTGTTCATGGCCCAGAAGAAGGGTTCACGGCCCCGAGTCCGAAGAAGCTTTCACGGCCTAACTTGGTTGCGGTCCTTGGAGTTCACGGTCCTCAGGTTCACGGTCGGCCTCGCGTTCACGGTCTTCACCTCACACAATCACGGTCCTCGCGTTCACAGTTCTTCGCCTCGTTCCCGGTCCACCTCGTTCTCGGTTCCAGCACGTGTCCGGTCGGTCCTCACACGCGTCTTCTTCGCAGCTTCTTATTAAAAAAATTAGGGGTTGCAAGGATCGATCCCAGGTCACTTGTTTTCAACTTCCAGCGCCTTACCAGTTGAACTAGCTTGCCTCATGTTACATTCCTCCCGGATTTAATTCAAAAGGACTCCATTTCGAACCCAATTTCGCAATTTTGACAAATTTTGCCCAAAAATCAATTTTTCTAATTTTCAAATTTCATTTTTAACCAAAAGTTTTGACCTTTAATTTTTGACTTTCTAAATTGACTTTTGACTTAATATATACATATATATATATATATATATATATATATATATATATATATATATATATATATATATATATATATATATATATTGAGTTTGACTTTTCAAGTTTAACTTTTAAGTTTGACTTTCTAAATTTGACTTTTAAGGTTGACTTTTGAGTTTTTAGTCAAAGGGCATTTTTGATAAAAATGAGTTTTGCATCCCTTCCGATCAATGACGTTTCATGTACTCCATCTTGTGAAACTACTATTAAGTTTCTTCGTGAATAAATCGATTTATTAAAAAGAGAAAATGAGGAACTTAAATATGAGGGGTACCAACTTAGGAAAGGCCAGAAACCATTGACAGAACAACTAGAGGCCAAGACTAAGGACTTTAGGAAATTACAGGCAGAGTACAGGGACAAGTGTGTCCATTATAGATATCTTAAGAAAGATTTTGATGTTGTGACTGCCGAACTTGATGCATTAAAAGCAAAATATAATGATGCTGAATTCAACTTTAAGAAATTTGATGTATCAAGTGAGGTAGTTGTGTCCATGATTGACAATTGTTTAAAATTTAAAGGTAACCAACAAATGGGTCTGGGGTATGAAAGTGTTCCTCCTCCTTTCAATCATGCTTTCACTTTCACCCCTTTGACTCAAGAAGAAATATAAAATGAAGCACACCTTCAGTATGGCCAACCCCCTGCTTTAGCTTCAGTTAAAACTGAACGATCAGGACCAACTGAGGGTGTTGAGGTGAAGAATATTGATGAATCTACTTCATGTGCACGTAAAGTAGCGGAAGATGAGAACAAGGAGAACACTACTGAACAAACCAATGTCTCCTTGAACTCTGAATCTGTTGCTTCTAATTCTGTTACTCCTAACAAACCTGTTGTTGAGAAATACAGACCACCAATTCATGATAAATAGAGTGCTTGTTGCAAGTTTGAATGTGGGAACAACAAGAGACGAGGCAAGGATACGCCACCAGGGGCAGGAAGAAACAATTTCCCAGTGAAGAAAAAGACATGTTTTCACTGTGGAACACCTGGACACATTGCAAGAAACTGTCCTAATCGCGCATACGTTCCCTACTACGTACAAGGCTGGCACAACGCGCCAAGAGGGAAATACCCCAAAAGAAACCCTTCAAGGTCACAATTACGAAATGGTGACTGTAATGCGGAAAAGTCCAAGGATTCATCTTCCAACAACAAGAAGGGTATGCCCGCCAAGAAGTCCAATCCAAAAGATGCTCCACCGAAATCAAGATCAGTCAGATCAAAGTCATCTCAACGATCGGCTTCTAGTTCAAAAGCAAGTACTGAGGCACCCATCGGATCGAACAAGAAATGGGTTAATCCCAACTACAGATGGGTACCAAAGGTTCAATCTCCTAAATCTCCTAATGCTTCTAATATTTCTACATCTTCTATTTTTTATAAGCAGGATATGTCATGGGAGAGAGTACCTTGCAAAGATGACATAGGTCAACCCAGTTTCAAAATGGACTAGGTTCCAAAGACCAACTGATCCCACTCTGTGTCGGAGCAGCTATGGAGGCATATCATCAGACTTCGGTTTGTTGATAGTAGCTGTTCCAGGCACATGATAGCAGGCATCTCTCAACTGTATAACACTCAGAACATTGTTTGATAGTACATGTCCTTTGCGGGAAGGGAAGAAAGGAAAGGATTGTAACGCCCGTAGATCCGGGCTAGTCAATTTAGAGATAATAGGGGTCGAAAACGACTTTTTGACAAAATATTATTTAGAATAAATAATCTTAACCAAGTTGTAGAATATGTCTCAAGGATTCCGTACATATAAAGAACGCCGAAATCCCAGTTATAACGAAGAAGTTATGACTCGTCGAAGTTTCGCTACGGAACCGGCACGGCACCGGGAAGCGTAAATAGTGAATTTACGATAGAGGACTTTTTAGCCTTAGTAACCTAAACAAAATTTGTACTATATGTTAAACTGAGAGCGTGCATAAAAATAACGCCCAAATCTGACTTCGTATGAAGAAGTTATGAATTTTCTAAGATTCTGCATAGCAGTGCACGACCCGAAACTCAAATTTTAGTTCGAGCGGTTTTTGGCCTACGCGACCTAAATGAGAGTTGAAGATCTCATTAATAGGAACTCAACGGTAAAAAGACAGACGAAAACGGAGTCCGTATGTAGAAGTTATGAATTTTACGCGGACATTTAACAGTATAATCTCCTCGTACTGTTAAATTTAAGATCCATCGAGAATTAGCCGACAGAGTCAAAATGAAAGTTGTAGATCTTATTTTTACCTACGCGTGGATATAAAGAACATTGAAAACGGAGCTCGTATGCGAACGTTATGATATTTTGAAAATCGGCTAATTTTCACCATGTGTGCGATGCCACGTGTCAGCACCAGGCGAAACCTTGGAGCCTACGCAACACCACGACGTGGTGAGAGGCACCACGACGTGGTGACGCCCCAGGAAGCCTATAAATAGAGGTGTCAGGTTCCCTTCATTCTTCGCACCATCCATCTTCAGTTTCTCTCTCTACTTTCTCTCTCTAAGCCCCAAAACCCCCCCAAAGCCTAGGGTAACTCCCTAGCACGAGGCGGAAGCCCCGGAGCGGCCGACGGCTCCGAGAAAAGAGCCTTTCGGCTCGGAAACGCTGCTCCAGTGAAGCCCCGATTTTCGAGAAAACCCGCTGTAAGTGAGCTACGCCTAACCTATCTTTAGTATAGCCTATGTTTCAATATAGCAACATTATTAGGACCTTAAAATAATTATTTGGGCTATTATTATGAGTTATATAAGAGTGTTGCTTAACGTTTATATAATAGTAATAATGGCTAGACTATTAATTAGTCTCGGTAAATATTAGACTAAACCCTAGTGGTAATGATACTAGGTTTTGTCGAAGGAAGTTGCTTTAAAAGTAACGAAGTGTTGTCCAAGTGCAGAGTCACCACCTAATCAGGTGAGTGCATAGTTACTTTCATCGTACAAATAGATATGAAGTATTTTATTTAAATTACGTGCTATGTGTGGATATTATCTGTATACTTGCTATCTATGCTCGATGAACGATTTTATACAAGTTTTATATGATTTAAACTGTATATGTATTTATATCTACATAATATGTTGGGTAAAACATGGGTAGATGAAATATGAATTGGATGATGAGTTGAGAGGTGATATAGACCATGAGGTAAGGGTGAGAGGTGGACGATGTGAGAAGCCTTGTTCCCAAATGCTGGCCCCGTCATCTAGCAAAGTATGGATGACAACCACGGACTATTCTAGACAGTCCGGTGGAACACTAGCAGGCTCGCAACCTGTAGGTGTTGTGAACGATGTGTTCACCTGGTGTACTCTAAACCCTGGCGACCATGCAGACTTGGTGCCTAAACCTTGGCGATCATGCAGACTTGGTGCCCGTTATATAAACCCTGGCGACCATGCAGACTTGGTGCCTAAACCTTGGCGATCATGCAGACTTGGTGCCTGTTGTATAAATCCTAGCGACTATGCAGACTTAGTGCCTAAACTCTGGCGACTATGCGGACTTAGTGCATGTTGTATAAATCCTGGCGACTATGCAGACTTAGTGCCTAAACCCGGTGACGATGGACATCGTGCCGATTCCTTAGGATGATCCTTAGGAATGAATGAACGAGGAATAGTTGATTCTTAGGGTAGATACTTAAGACTAAAGAAGATAATGGGGATGGGTAATTGGGTTGATTGTTTGATGTTAAAACATAATAATTATATTATTGTGGGTTGAAAACCCTATGTACTCACCAGGTTTCCCCACCTGACCCACTCCAGCTTATTTCTATCACAGGTATCGATATGAAGTTACATTACACCGAGAGATTTAAAAGAGATGTAGATCACCAGTGTAAATGAATGTAAGTTCTGTTGATGCTTATGTTTCTGTATTGACGATGACATCCCAAATGTTTTTAAAATGAATAAAAATACATTTCTTCGGAAATGATTTGATAACGTATTTATCATGTTTTACTGGGAACAAATTCCGCAACATTTTTATTAAAGGAAGTACTCTGATTTTTATAAAGCATAAACAAAATCGGTCTTTTCTGGCCGTGAAAATGGGGATGTCACAGTTGGTATCAGAGCATTAGTTTAAGCGAACTAGCAATATGGATTTATTTCTAGACTTAAACTTAGAATGCTAAGGAATGATTGTGAGGAGTGTGTCTAATAAAATTTAGGTAATACACCTGAATAGACACAAGCACTAGCTAATTTAGGGAAAATGCCTAACATGCTTTTATGTGCTAAATGATTTATGATGCTTTATGATGCTAAATGTCTGATCGGATCTATGGTCTGTTGCCGACCGGATCTGGAAATTTTATGTGCTCAGATTTCTAAACGTTTAATTACGGTATTAGAACTGGCATGTAACTTTTCGTAGTAATAGGGAGATTCACACGTCAATCGTAAATAAAATCTTTCTTATCTAAATTCTCGTCACTACACACCAAACGTTTAAATTGGTGTATAGATCGAAATGGAAAGAACCCGAAGTGGAGTCGGGAACGCAAATGGAAACAGGAATCAACCTCCAGTGGCTGAGCAAATACCTGTTGTAGTAGAAGCTGCATCTGAACCAATCACCATGGCTGGAGTACAAGCCATGATTCGGGCTATGTTAGTTGAACAAAGGGAAGAAATGAGGCAGATGTTGCATGAAAATAGGGACGAACCTACCATGCCCATTGAGCAACCTGAGCTGATTCCCGAGCAATCTGAGGAAGGGAACTAAAGCAGGACCGTTGGTCAAGCTGATCCGCCGGTGATTAGGAGAAACAATCAAGATGGAGGAAATGACGGACGTGGATGCAAGTACAAGGATTTCATGGCATCTAAACCCCGAGTCTTTCTGGAAGCCCAACACCGGTGGAAGTTATGGATTGGATCTCCAAGATGGAGACAATGTTTGAGAGTTGAGAGTGTAGCAACAGACAGAAGACCGCTCTCGCGGTTCCTCTGTTAAAGTCTGGAGTACCGAGTTGGTGGAAGCTACTAGCTAATACGATGCCCAAAGGAGAAGCAAGCAAGATGTCTTGGGAAGATTTCATGGTGCAACTAAAAATGCAGTACTGCTCTGAGCAGGATCTTCTGGAGATCAACAATGAGTTCCAAAATCTGAAGAAATGAAGGATGAGTGTCACTGAGTATGCTTCAAGTTTTACGGAGAAGATGAAGCTTTTTACTTACCTAGTTCCAACTGAGCTCTCCAAGGTCAACAAGTTTGCCCATGGATTACCAGCGGACTTTGGTCCAATGGTCAAGCAAGCAACCACCTTGAAAGCTGCCATCTGGGCAGCCAGGAATGTGGAGACCCAGATTAAGAAAAAGGGTCTGGAGAGAGCTGAAGTTGGCGAGAAAAGGAAGTATGAAGGATATTCAAAATCTAACAAAGAAAGGAAATTCTCAAAGTCTGAAGGAGGAGGAGGAGGCGAAGCTAAGTGGTGCGAGAAGTGTAAAAAGAAACACTTCGGGAAATGTGGCGAGGAGGTGACTTGCTACAAATGTGGAAAGACAGGGCATTACGCCAACAAGTGTACATCCAACAAGAGGGTGTGCTACAGATGTAACAAAGAAGGACATGTTTCTAAAGACTGCCCGAAGAAAAACGAGGCAGCAAGGCCAGAAACGCCACCAAGGCCAAGGGCATTCCACATGATCCTCGACGAAGCAGAAAACGATGCAAGAAATCGAGGATGAGTAGTTCATATCCGAAGATCGAGTTATGCAGTAGCCATAGTATCGTATGATGTAGCCTACTAGAGGCGTAGTTTAGGGTGAACTTGAACACCTATGTAATCATTTCAAGGAATAATATAAAACCTTCGTTTTGCTATCTGATGTGTTAAGCTGTTAAGTGATTTTCTTGTATGGTGACTTGGAAAACTACGAGACAATACTTGGGACGAGTATGAGTAGGTGTGAATGGTAGTAGAGGCCTATACTACCGGAAGCACATGACTCACACTTGGATCAGGGAAAGTTACAAGGTTACCAAGAAGCTAGTAATTGATACCATTTTATTCAAGTATGTCGTTACCATTGTTTCGGTAATGACTAAGAAGATTGTTGTTATTCCGACCCTAGTGGTCATATCGAATTGAGTCCGACTAAGACGAGTATGTTACATGGTTCAGAGAACCAAGTCCGATGTAGCACCTGACTTAAGCCGGAAGAATTAATCAAAGCGATCAGTAGAGGTATCACGACGGTTGCTTGTAGCTAGAAATGCTACCATTTAAGATATGATTAGAACATGAAGGAAGGTATAGTCTGTTATGGAATTTGACTCTAAAAGACCTGAGTCCAAGCAATACATCATACGATGAGAGGTCATTAGAACATGACTCATCGGTCTACTATGATAATAGAAGGAAGAAACTTATCTCAAGTTTGTTAAAGAAGGAGTCTCCAATAAATATCGAGATCGTGACATGAAGATCATGATTGGAAGTCTAACATGAGATAGAGAGCGGGTCCAAGATCTGGCACCGCCTGCATTCAGGAAGTCTTAGAGTTAGATAATCGTTCGAAGAAACATCAAAGTTGCGGTTATTACTTAGGATGAAGAGATAATGTATGGAGTCATCATGTGAGCCCTGTTTCGTTGATGATTATGGGACGTAATCATCCTAAGGGGGAGATAATTGTAACGTCCGTAGATCCGGGCTAGTCAATTTAGAGATAATAGGGGTCGGAAACGACTTTTTGACAAAATATTATTTAGAATAAATAATCTTAACCAAGTTGTAGAATATGTCTCAATGGTTCCGTACATATAAAGAATGCCGAAATCCGAGTTATAACGAAGAAGTTATGACTGGTCGAAGTTTCACGACGGAACCGGCACGGCACCGGGAAGTGTAATAGTGAATTTATGATAGAGGACTTTTTAGCCTTAGTAATCTAAACAAAAGTTGTAGTATACATTAAACCGAGAGCGTGCATAAAAAGAACGCCCAAATCTGACTTCGTATGAAGAAGTTATGAATTTTCTAAGATTCGGCATAGTAGTGCACAACCCGAAACTCGAATTTTAGTTCGAGCGGTTTTTGGCCTACGCGACCTAAATGAGAGTTGAAGATCTCATTAATAGGAACTCAACGGTAAAAAGACAGACGAAAACGGAGTCCGTATGTAGAAGTTATGAATTTTACGCGGACATTTAACAGTATAATCTCCTCGTACTGTTAAATTTAAGATCGGTTGAGAATTAGCCGACAGAGTCTAAACGAAAGTTGTAGATCTTATTTTTACCTACGCATGGATATAAAGAACGTCGAAAACGGAACTTGTATGCGAAAGTTATGAATTTTTGAAAATCGACTGATTTCCACCCTGTGTGCGATGCCACGTGTCAGCACCAGGCGAAACCTTAGAGCCTACGCAACATCACGACGTGGTGACACCCCAGGCAGCCTATAAATATAGGTGCCGGGTTCCCTTCATTCTTCACACCATCCATCTTCACTTTCACACCATCCATCTTCACACCATCCATCTTCACTTTCTCTCTCTAAGCCCCAAACCCCCCCAAAGCCTATGGTGACTCCCTAGAACAAGGCAGAAGCCCCGAAGCGCCTGACGGCTCCGAGAAAAGAGCCTTTCGGCTCGGGAACGCTGCTCCAGCGAAGCCCGGTTTTCGAGAAAACCCGTTGTAAGGGAGCTACGTCTAACCTATCTTTACTATAACCTATGTTTCAATATAGCAACATTATTAGGACCTTAAAATAATTATTTGGGATATTATTATGAGTTATATAAGAGTGTTGCTTAACGCTTATATAATAGTAATAATGGCTAGACTATGAATTAGTCTCGGTAAATATTAGACTAAACCCTAGTGGTAATGATACTAGGTTTTGTCGAAGGAAGTTGCTTTAAAAGTAACGAAGTGTTGTCCAAGTGCAGAGTCACCACCTAATCAGGTGAGTGCATAGTTACTTTCATCTTACACATAGATATGAAATATTTTATTTAAATTACGTGCTATGTGTGCATATTATCTGTATACTTACTATCTATGTTGGATGAATGATTTTATACAAGTTTTATATGATTTAAACTGTATATGTATTTATATCTACATAATATGTTGGGTAAAACATGGGTAGATGAAATATGAATTGGATGATGAGTTGAGAGGTGATATAGACCATGAGGTAAGGGTGAGAGGTGGACGATGTGAGAAGCCTTGTTCCCAAATGTTGGCCCCGTCATCTAGCAGAGTATGGATGACAACCACGAACTATTCTAGACAGTCCATTGGAACACTAGCAGGCTCGCAACCTGTAGGTGTTGTGAACGATGTGTTCACCTGGTGTACTCTAAACCCTGGCGACCATGCAGACTTGGTGCCTAAACCTTGGCGATCATGCAGACTTGGTGCCTGTTATATAAACCCTGGCGACCATGCAGACTTGGTGCCTAAACCTTGGCGATCATGCAGACTTGGTGCCTGTTGTATAAACTCTAGCGACTATGCAGACTTAGTGCCTAAACCTTGGAGATCATGCAGACTTGGTGCCTGTTGTATAAACCCTGGCGACTCTGCAGACTTAGTGCCTAAACTCTGGCGACTATGCGGACTTAGTGCCTGTTGTATAAATTCTGGCGACTATGCAGACTTAGTGCCTAATCCCCGGTGACGATGGACTTCGTGCCGATTCCTTAGGATGATCCTTAGGAATGAATGAACGAGGAATAGTTGATTCTTAGGGTAGATCCCTAAGAGTAAAGAAGATAATGGGGATGGGTAATTGGGTTGATTGTTTTATGTTAAAACATAATAATTATATTATTGTGGGTTGAAAACCCTATGTACTCACCAGGTTTCCCCACCTGACCCACTCCAGCTTATTTCTATCACAGGTATCGATATGAAGTTACATTACACCGAGAGATTTAAAAGAGATGTAGATCACTAGTGTAAATGAATGTAAGTTCTGTTTATGCTTATGTTTCTGTATTGACGATGACATCCCAAATGTTTTTAAAATGAATAAAAATACATTTCTTCGGAAATGCTTTGATAACGTATTTATCATGTTTTACTGGGAACAAATTCCGCAACATTTTTATTAAAGGAAGTACTCTGATTTTTATAAAGCATAAACAAAATCGGTCTTTTCTGGCCGTGAAAATGGGGATGTTACAAGGATCACACATGGGGATTGTGCTTAGCGATGTGAAAAATTTTCGGATCTGTTTTGAGATTATGCGTGCTGTTCTCAGACCTTCTGGATGCAAATTCAATCAGTGACTTACGGTTTGATTTTTCTTCTCTATACTCCTGAGTTTATATTAAACTGATTCATTTTTAAGACAATTATTTAGACAATTTTTTATTTTCTTATATATTTATTGGGAAGTGATATAAATATGTGATAACAGGCAATTTGAATCTGTGTAAGGTACCAAAGTTGAATTGTCTAGGCTCTGTGTTCAATGTGCTGGTAGGCACGAAGGATTTGACAGTGTTGATTTAGATAGGATCGTTTGGACTGACCATACGATGCTCGGGTAGATTGAGCAGTGAGATAAACACGGGAACCCACGGGATACACTAAATTAATACGCATCTAGAACTGTGGCTTAACTTTTCCTTGATGTACGGACTTATGTCCTTAATTCTGGTTCTGATAGGGCGACTGGGGAGTTCTGATAAAGTAGGTTTGTAGGAAATTACTTTCTTGCTTTCTATCTGTCAGTCATATGTTGCTTCCTCTGCGTGATTGGAAGAGATCTGATCTGGATTGCAACATATGCAACTCTAATTCTACCCACCTCCTTCTCTATGCAATTCTTTCTATCTGTTATCCATATGTTGTCCCCTATGCGTGATCGGAAGATCTGACCTGGGATACAGCATATGCAACATTCTACCTCTCAATCCCTCTATCTCTGTTAGTCATATGTTGTCCCCTCTGCGTGATTGAAAGAGATCCGACCTGGGACACAACATATGCACCTATTTCTAAATATGACTTCCTCCTTAATAACTGTTTGCTCACCTAAAGTAAGGAGTCCTTAGGAAGTTCTTGATAACCAGGGTATATCGGGAAGTGGGAAACACGTTCTAGTGCAACTAAAATTGAACCATTTAGAGGTTGTCTGTAGATCTCGCTGCTTAATTTAAGTGGATAACAATACCCGTGATCGTCGTCAGCTAAATGGTATATTTAAAAATTTTGTCGATATCCTTCGTTTTTAAGTGGACCACAATACAATTGACCAGATCTATTCATGAAGGTGAAGGTAATGATAAACAAAGTTAAGACTGTCTCACAACTTTGATCCCAAATATTTTTGTTTTTGTTAAATTTGTTCATAGTTTTCCTCTATGCACAAATTTAGGGGGAGAATTAAAAAAATTCAAAAATCAAACAAAAATCAGAAAAATTAAATGCAACAATGATTGAAAAGCAACTAAAATTTAAAGATAATCAAATTAAAAAATATTCAAAAATCAAACAAAAATCTAAAAATTAAATATCCAAAAATAGTGTTATTTCTGTTTTATTTCTTGCTCAGAAAAAAAAATCAAAAATCCAAAAATATTTTTGATTCCGTTTTAATTTTCAGAAAATATGAAAAATCCAAAAATATTGTGTGCTAAGTTTTCTTTTAGTTTTGTTTTGTCTTGAAAAGTGAATTCAGATGTAGATGAGACTCATGGAGACTGTATCGAGATTTTCTGAGCCAAGGCTTCATCCGTGATCATCGAAGAATTCTCATTCAAAGGAGCAAGAAATGAAGACTATTCTTTCAACGTTCAATTTTTCTACCCCAGAAGCAAGGTGAAGCTGACTTGAAGATTATGTGACAGATTCCATTGAAGCCTCCTCAATCAATTTGTTGCTATTCTTGTACCTGCTGAAGTGATCCAGAAGATTAGATCTCTTTATTGTTCTCTCTGAAGATTCTCAAGCTGAAAGCGCCATCTTTCAAGAATCTTTTCAAGAAGCCTCCTCACTTAACGTGCGTTCAAAGCCAAATTCTGAAGAAAAGCCCAAGTGCTCAAGATGAAGTCATTTATTGAAGATTCATCATGTTCATCTTAAAGCTGTGAACAAATCGAAGATAAATGTTGAAGCCAAGATCCAAATGAAGATTGACAAGAAAAGTCAGCTAATTTTTTAGGGGGAGTTTGTTGGGTCAGTTAGAAAAGAAAGCTATAAACCAAGGGGGATATTGTTGGGTCAAAAATATGGTTTATACTTTACTTTTCTAGTCAACTGTATTTTTCAGTTTAGGACCGTAAACTATATGGTGTTTGCGGTTGAGTGTTCACTGTTGTAAAGTGTTCACGGCCGTGAACCTGTTCACGGCCCATGTTTCATATATATTAGTGTTAGTGGTGAGGTCATAAAAAGAGGACAGTTCACGGCTAAGAGAGAGAAGAGAGAGAGAGAAAAGAGCTTAAGTGTGTGTAAGTGTGTGAATCTTGTGTAAGGGAACTTCATTCTCATCATCAATTCAAACAAGATTCATATTATTATTCTACTCCTTCTTCTTCATTTTGATCTGGCATCATCCGCTTGATTGGGATTCCGCACCATCAAGCGGATCTGATTGTTACACAAGCATATTTGGGACTTACACTGGGAATGTTGGGTGTCGTTGTTTCAAGGAAGTTGGCTGTTGAATTGATTCTTCAATCACTTCCTAAGTCATATAGCGGGTTCTTTAAGAACTACTATATGGGATATCACGACATGACCCTTATTGATCTAACATATTTCCTTGTTGCTGTTGAATCAGCAATGATTTGGCGCACTGGTAAAGCAAATTTGGTTGGAAGATCTATTTCCCAAACTTCCATGGACATTGACAATGGCAACATTGGAAGTCCAGAAAAGATTTCTCTTCCCAATGGAAAGGGATCGGCCATGTTCAAGTCATTTGACCAAATGGTAAAGAGAAAGGCTAAGTCTGAGATTGTCCTGTGTACCATTCCAATAGAATTTGTTTGCTTCTATCTCCAAGAGAAGGAGCATTGGTTGCGAAGCTGCCGTATTTATCCGGAGGACCACAAGGATGGTAAAATCAAAATGTATGACTCCACTTCAGGTAAGTCCACTATCTAACTCTATTAAGTTCCTATTTGGAGATTCTTAATACATGATATAATGTAATTACATTTTGATGTTTTGTAGGATCGAAGAAAAGAAAGGAAGCTTATTTATTGGGGAAAGAGGACAAATCCTCGGAAAATTTATTGATTTGTTTGAATTAATAATGGAGGTATTTTGGTATTTCAATAAAGAAAGGAAGGATAGAATTCAGTCACTTCCATCCATTTGCCGTCAAAACACTCCCAATTCCGACAGGAATCCACAAACCAAAATTTAGCTAAAAAGGTTAAGTTAAGGGGTTATACCTTGGAAATCACTTTCCCTAGATGCTCAGAGCTCATTTTACAAGCAATATGCTTGTATTCGGGAGTAGTATTGAAGTATTCTCATTCCTTCATCCGGGAAACAATCATGTCAACGCTTTTGTTAATATCAGCTTGAGACCGATTCACAACACCAATCCGTGGAAACTTTAGCCTATAAGATTTCCCTTCCAACATCTATTGTAGTACAACTCACAATTACATTACATTACCTTCATTATAAATAAACAAAAACAAGAATGCTAATTTCAAGACCCAAATCACATCAACTGCATCAGTACCCTTCTCCATTAGGTCAATCTTAGTCAGAACTCCAAAAGTCCTCTCCCCTATACATTCACATTAATCAAATTAAAATAATAACCAACACAACAAACATCAATAAAAAAGGCATACATCAAAAAACAACACAATATGTTTACAAAACTTATGGATGTACTTTACGATCAATTTTGATAGCATCAGATGTAACAAGATCTTGGTTGGCGGGAGAAACTACCAGAATAATGAAATTAGGCTGCAAGGCAAGCAGTTACAAAAATAAGTATGTTTTCAGTAGTTGACCATTATCATTGAGGGATAAATAAGTAAATAGTTGTGTGATCAATAGGAGTTCTAAATATCTGTTGAAGTATAAGCATATAAATAAACACCAAAATAATAAAATAAGTATCTGTTTAAAAGGAAGAGAATGATTAAAATGCATGCTCGTGTGATCATTTCTTTCAAAAGTTTCCAATGAGGGTCTTTATCAAAATTTGATGAACATGTGAGAAGAGGCCTAGAGCCTTTTGAGATGGTTTCCAATGAGTTTAACTCTTCCATTGTATAAACTAGAATAAAACATTGAGAAAATTAACATATATGTTTTTTTATTATCATATATAAAGATTCAACATAATCAAATCAGAAGCAATTTTAATCAATTACTTGTATTCACTAAAAACTTTACAGATGAACCATTAGGGCATTTGGACATCCACAAGTAAAGATCTTTGTGTTTTCTGCATTGAAAATGAGAATGAAAATGTAACTAAGATAAACCATTGAAATATACTATGAGATGTTGATTACCTATAATGGATCTTTCTCTGATACATGACAGAGGTGTTGATGTTAATTGGTATGAGAAAATTACTGATACATAAAAATGAAAATGTTGAAAAACTATTCAATGGCCATGTTTTCATAATGGATTCGTTTTTGTGATAAGATGAGCAGCTCTTAAGTTCATAGATAATCTATGATTCAGAAACAGGTCAGGGAGAACAAATGTATCAATAGCGGCGGTCAAATCGATTCACAGTAAAAGCATCTTCAGTGGAGAATGTATCCATTCGAGGAGATGAAGGAGACTCAGGCATGGATTAGATCAGTTGATCCATGGAACGAAATCGATCAATTGAAACGTGATATATGCAGAAAGCAAGGTAGAGAATTCAAAACTTTGAAACCTGATATATGCCTTAGCTATCCTTTTTGGATCTTAGGAACCGAACAAAAACTAGAAAATTCAATGATCAGAAGAAAATTAACTTTAATGATAAATTGTTGATGGTCGACGGAGAGAGAGGGAGGCTGATGTGGAAGATCTTTGACTGAAAGAGTAGTAGACCGATGTAGGGAAGAAGGAGAAGAGATCGTCAATTTATAGGAGACGATGGCGATGGTGTAGGTCTTACAGGATGTGATGGCGGTGATGTGGTTTCTAGGGTAGATTGACGAACTTCATGGCAGTCATGTAAACATTTACATAGAAATCATCCACCAGAAGGTATCATCATCGAAACTCAGAACGAAGCGTCTGGTTTGATGTTCTCTAAACGGGGTCAATATCTATATCCCTAAAATACCTCCAATTCCATTTTGTTTCAGTACCCCCGTTCGTTTACTTTTCTAATTATTTATAAAAATGTCACAAAACATCTTGACCATCCTTTTTTTGATCTAACGAATGACTTTTAGTTATCGGGTTCTCGGAAAAATATAGGTTTTCAAATGATCATTCCTCTATATATATATATATATATATATATATATATATATATATATATATATATATATGTTCAATGGAAAATATTTATTTTTTACTGTGAAAACATTTGAGAACAAAATTTGGTCAACACAATTTTATTTATATATTTATAATTTATTTATTTGATAAGTAAAAATAACATTCCCCACCCCACGCATCCCATCCCACCACCCCACCAACTCTACCGAAAGTCTTGTTTCTCTCATCATCTTTTAACACCGGAGCACTATTGACACCACCGGACCTCCGCCAGGTTACCCGACCTCCACGAGAATCTCATAATCATTGGACTGTCTATACTCGTCCCTACATCGGAAACCATAGGTCTCGCTAGCTCCGTCTCTTCTTGCTTCTTTGATTTGCTTGTCACCACCTCTCCGCTTCACTCGTTCCTCATCCGACATGAGTTTCCAACAGAACACGAGCATCCCTAGATCGAGCCCTTACAAGTCACAAGTCACAACCTCCTTATTCAGATCAGATGGCTAGCCTATGGCGAGTCTTGATGGGCGATTCACATCCCAACGCTGATGACGAATCCATGAGACTACCACCTCTTCATTCTCTCCAGATCTGCTTGTGTACCTCCTACCGTCAAAAACCAGCTGTATTTGCCTCTCATATTCCAAAATCATCATCGGATCTTGTTATACCAGTCACAACCACCAGATTTCATTTAGCGGTCATCAGATCTAGTTTCACCAAATCGATCTGAAGCAGAAAAAACAACCAGTTCCTCTCTCTCGTTATAACATTTTACAGACACAAAATTGAAAATGTAGATCTACTCTTTCTTTTTTCCTTCACCTCTGTGACGGTGCCTTGATGAAGGTCCGAAGACGTCGAAGGCTGTCCGACGACATCCACGGCAATCCGACGACGTCAACGGCGGTCCGACGACATCGACTCCGGACAAACGATTATTTAGGAGTAGAGAAAGCTTGAAGTAATTCATTACATGTTGATGGATTTTAGAGCTCTAGGGTTACGTTTTGTAGGAAACGGTGCAATTAAAAGAGCAATTGTGGAAGGTTGTGGTGGTGTGTCCGGTGGGTGGAGAAGCCAAGAATGAAATCCAGCTTTTCCTTGAAAATGCAGAAAAAACTAATACATCCATTGACTGCTACAGTTAATGCGTCCATTGACTGCTACAATTACTATTGCAGGAGGTAGCTCAAGATTTCAAGGTAATTTTAATTAATGTTTTTATAAAAATATCTAAACCTTTGTATGAATTAATTTTTTTTTATAAAAATATCTAAACCTTGGTATGTCTAGTTATGATGCACGTGTAAGTTTTTTTTTATTATTATTTGATTTTTTCTCTACTGTGAATGAAGTTGCATAAGATTTATATGTATCATATTTATAAATAGCCTCTTAATAATTATACATGCCATGTATTTATATATATTTTTTCTCCAATGGAGAATAAGGTTGTAATAATTTTTTAAGTATGTAATTGTTAGCTCATGTTAGGCTTATTTTCACGAAAATGTCGAGCTTTGATTTAACTATTTTAGTTTCAATTTTAGTTTATTTTATTATTTACGGTTAATATGTTTATTTTACTAAATTTATTCGGTTTTGAAATACATAATAATTTTGTTTTATTTCCTTAGAAATTTCACTTTAGCAGTTATAGTTTAAATAAGTCATTAGGTTATCCTAATATTTCATAAATAGTCATGGGAGTCAAATTCGACATTGAATCAAAAGTACAATTCTCTTAAAAATGAAAATGGAATATGATCACCGTTCCAATAGATTTTTTTGTATTTTGCTTGAAAAGAATGGGATAAAATAGAATCACACATCCAAAAAACATCCAAAAAACGTATGTCATCATGTTACTTAGACCTTTTTTGATGTATGATATGTATAAAAATTTATGGTATTGAATACATACAATCAACTATGATTAAATACTTGAGAAAAATTATTGAATCGAGACGTGAAAATGAATATTGTCCATATAAATCATATGTGATTAGATACATGTAATCATATGTGATTATATGTATCTAATCATATATGATTTATATCTTACTAAATATACAAAATCACATGCGATTAAATAAACGACAAAAAAATATGTGATTAAATATATAAAATCACATGTGGTTAAATACACAAAAAAAATTGAATCGATAATTCATATGTAGTTAGATACATATAATCACATGTGATTAAATCCTATGTGATTAGATATGTAAAATCATATGCGATTAAATACATATAATCATATATGATTTAATCATATATGATTCAATCATATGTGATTAAATCACATGTGATTTAATGACATATAATATATGTATCTAATTACATATGATTTACCGTGTATTTAATCACATATGATTTATATATTTAATCACAGAGGATTATACATGATTTATATGGATAAAATTAATTTCCATGTTTTTGATTCAATAGTTGTACTTTGTCCACCTTAATCATATGTGATTAAATATATATAATCACGTGTGATTAAATAAATGAGAAAAACTATTGAATCGACGTGAAAATGAGTATTATCTACATAAATCATATATGATTAAATACATGAGTACAATTATTGAATGAAGAACGTGAAAACAAATATTGTCGACATAAATCATATGTGATTAAATATTAATCACATGTGATGTGATTAAGTACATGAGACCAACTATTGAACCAGAAACGCAAATATGAATATTGTCCAAATAAATTATATGTGATTAAATACATATAATGTGTCTAATCATATATGATTTATGTAAACAAGTCATTTACGCGTTCTCGATTAAATAGTAGTTCTCGTATATTTAATCACATATGATTATATGTATTTAATTACACATGATTTATATTGACAAGATTCATTTTCGCGTTTTCGATTCAATAGTTCTCGTGTATTTAATCACTTATGATTTCTACGCACAAGATTCATTTTTGTGTTTAAGATTCAATAGTTGTTCTTTTCCCCATTAATCATATGTGATTAAAGATATATAATCACATTTGATTAAATACATTTGATTAAATACATGAGAAGAATAATTGAATCGAAAATGCAAAAATGAATTTTATCCACATAAATCACATGTAATTAGATACATATAATCACATGTGATTATATATATCCAATCACATATGATTTATGTGGACAAGATTGATAATTTCCACATCAATCATATGTGATTTTCATCACGTGTGATTAAATACAAGAAACTAACTATTGAATAAAAAAATATGAAAATGAATATTATCCACATATGATTATATGTATTTAATCACATATGATAAATATAATCACATGTGATTATATGTATTTAATAACATGTGATTTATATGATTAAATAAATATAGTCACACATGATTTATGTGATTATATGCATTTAATCACATATTGTGTTGGTGGTTATAGGTAGTTAGATATGGATGTATAGTTTCCAACATATAAATGGACTGATGTAATTCTTAATAGATTAATACAGTTTATTCTAAGAGTGTTGAGTGGTCCAGAAAGTGACAACTAAAAGTTTCCAACTTGTAAATTTAATATAAAATAAGCCAAAAATCATTCGAATGAAATCTTTATATTTCTGAAAAGATAAAAAGGGGAACTTTACCAATATAATTTTATCAAAATTTAATAATGGGTTGAAAGGTAAGAAAACGTATCCCAAATAGAGGACTATAATCAAAGAGAAAATAAGGAAATATGTACATAAGTTTTTTAAGATTAATACAACAAACACAAGCTAAATAATGTCATAATTTTTGTGTAGGTTCTCGGAAAGGAAATGATCCATCTTGCTCATGCTAGCTAATTTTCAAGATCAAGGAGGTGAGTACTAACTCTCCTATTATGTAGGCATTACTTGTTTTATTTTATTGTTCACACATACCCTAATAAAATGTGATTATGTGTATCTAATCACATATGATTTATGTAGCTAAGATTATTTTTTGCGTTCTCGATTCAATAATTGTTTTTTATTTTCCACTTTAATCATATGTGATTAAATACATTT
Organism: Lactuca virosa; assembly: GCF_052849685.1. Classification (NCBI taxonomy): domain Eukaryota; kingdom Viridiplantae; phylum Streptophyta; class Magnoliopsida; order Asterales; family Asteraceae; genus Lactuca; species Lactuca virosa. Next base: position 385,430,339 of record NC_136428.1, read on the forward strand.
AATCAGATGTGATTATATGTTTCTAATCACATATGATTTTATTTGGAAAAAACAAATATTGTCTATTTAAATCATATGTGATTAGATACATACAATCACATGTAATTATATACACGATAACAAATATTGAACCAAGAACGCGAAAACAAATCTTTATCCAAATTAATCATATGTGATTAAATACATATAATCACATGTGATTATATGAATCTAATCACATATGATTTATGTGGAAATAATTCATTTTTGCTTTGTCGATTCAATAGCTGTTCTCATGTATTTTATCACATGTGATTATATGTATAATCATATGTGAGTAAGTACATGAGCACAACTACTGAATCGAGAAGAAAAAAATGAATATTGTCCACCTCAAATCATATGTGATTATATACATATAATCACATGTGATTAATTACACAAAAGCAATTATTCAGTCGAAAACGCAAAAATAAATATTGTCTACATAAATCATATTTGATTAAATACATATAATCACATGTGATTATATGTATCCAATCATATATGATTTATGTGGATGATATTCATTGTCACATTCTCGATTCAATAATTCTTCTTTGTCCACTGTAATCATATTTGATTAAATATATATAATCATATGTGATTATATGTATCTAGTCACATATGATTTATTCCGACAAAAAATAATGATGTCTATACTGTAATTATATGTATCTAGTCACATATGATTTATTCCGACAAAAAATAATGATGTCTATATAAATCATATGTGATTAGATACATATAATCACATATGATTATATACACAAGAACAACTATTGAATCGAGAACACAAAGATAAATATTGTCCACATATATCATATGTGATTAAATGCATATAATCACATGTGATTATATGTATCTAATCACATAGAATTTATGTGGAAAATATTTATTTTCGCGTTCTCGATTCAGTTATTGTTCTTGTGTGCTTAATTACATGAGATTATATGTATCTAACTAGATATGATTTATATGGACAATATTCATTTTCACATTCTTGTTCAATAGTTGTTCTTGTACATTTAGTCACATATGATTTCTGTACACAAGATTCATTTTCGCGTTTTTGATTAAATAGTTTTTCTTTTTCCACATTAATCATATGTGATTAATACATACAATCATAAATGATTAAATACATAAGAAAAAATATCGAATCATGAATATTATCAACATAAATCATATGCGATTTGATACATATAATCACATGTGATGGGTGGTGGTGGTGGCGGGTGGTGGGTGGTGTTGGTTGGGTGGTGAGTGAGTGGTGTTAGTGAGTTTTTTAATTGCTTGTATCTATTTTTTGATTTATATGAATATTATTTTATAATTTTAATTAAAAAATTGTGTGGTCTAAATTTGTTCTCAAATGTTCTCGCGATAAGAAGTGTTCTCGATTGAACGCTCCCCTATATATATATATATATATATATATATATATATATATATATATATATATATATATATATATATATATATATATAAATTAAAGATTAAAATTAAGTACGGAAACATTATCACGTTTGATTTTAATTTCAATGTAATAGACGGTGATTAATGTGATACGAACCAATAACCACCATTAATTTACAAACATATTGTAATATATATATATATATATATATATATATATATATATATATATATATATATATATATATATATATATATAAAGTTCAATTGAGAAAAAAAAAAGGTTGAGAATGGGAGAATTATTCTCAGTCACACATTTACTTTGCCGCAAAACACTTAGGCGTACCGTCGGAAATGGATAACGGATAAATATATATTTTCCAACCAAACATTTTTCATTAAATTATGCTAATCATTACTTTAATATACACAAAAACATACTTTTTTTGTTTTTTGTATTTTTAGAAAGTCATTTTTATCGAAAATTTATTTTAAATATATCAAAATTCATAATTTTTTATTCTCTATAAATAGACATCTATATTGATATAGTTTTAAGATAAAATAATTTTATTTTTTTTTAAAGTTTCAGCTTTCGTTATTCATAAATGAATAAAAATCTATCAGATTTTTATTACAGTACATTCGTTATTCACTTATGAATAAAACGTATGCTTAACTCTGTTTTTTATATTTTAAGTATCGTTCATATATCAATATGACAAGTAATAAAGTTTTCTTACTTAAAATATATTTTTTACATCATCTTTCGTCATATATTATGTTTATATATGAATAAAACGTGTATTAGTTGTCGTCATATTTTATATTCATATATGAATAAAACATTTATCCGATTTTTGTTACAGTTAATTTGTTATTTATATATGAATAAGTAGTATAAATGATACTTAAACTGTAAAAAAAAATTAATTATATATTTTTATTAATAAGTGAATAACGAATGTACTGTAGCAAAAATCTGATGCATTTTTATTCACTTATAAATAACGATAGTTGAAAATATAAAAAAAAAATTTATTTTATCTTAAAAGTATATCAATATGGATGTCTATTTGTAGAGAATAAAAAATCATGAATTTTGGTATATTTAAAATCATTTTTCGATAAAAATAGCTTCTCAAAAATTAAAAAAAAAAAACGAAAAAAACTATGTTTTTGTATATATTAAGGTAATGATTAGCATAGTTTAAGGAAACATGTTTTGTTGGAAACACATGTGTATTCCTTATCCATTTTCGCTGGTACAACGGAGGCTTTTGCGGCAAAAATAAATGAGTGGCTGAGAATGATTCCCCATTTTCAACCTTTTTTATTTTCTTAATTGAACTTACCTCTCTCTCTCTCTCTCTCTATATATATATATATATATATATATATATATATATATATATATATATATCTCTTAGAAAACTGTTATATAAAATTTCTTTTTCTTTTAAATAATCTCTAATTGTTAGAAATAGTTTAAATTTCCCTTTTCTTCAAATTGGTGTTATGATATAGAAAGTATTTATTTTGAACCAAATTGTAACCATGTTTATATATATATATATATATATATATATATATATATATATATATATATATATATATATAGAGAGAGAGAGAGAGAGAGAGAGAGAGAGAGAGTGTGTGTGAGAGATGTTCATGTGTTCCTTATATCTATTGTGTGTTAGAATGCACAAATAAAAATTTAATAATAATTAAATTCTTTAATAAAATAAAAATAGATATAAAATGATTTCCATAATTATATGTATATTAAATGATATCGATAATTATAATTCTAGTTTTATGGAAACTAATTAAATTTGTTATTAGTGTCAGCAATGATATTCTGTATGAATGAATTCACATCTAGTTTTTCATGTATGGGTTCGAGTTTTATTTCAGGACCAACTCACTTAAAATACAAAAAAGTTGTCTGAAACATGGTGAATGAGAGTGTATTCTACTAGAATACACTTTTATTATACTAGAATACATTCTTAGACGGTGTTTAGGAGTGCTTTTAGATAAAATTGCTTATTGTCTTATAGTGGTGTTAAAGGAAGTTTTTTAAAAAGGGTTAGGATTAGCTTTTATGGTGAAAAAGTCAATAAACCAATAAGTTCAAAAGTATTTGACTTAAAAAATGCTTTTTGAAGTTATTTTGGTTAAAAAGTCATAAGCAGTTTTAAAAAACCAAGTTTTACATGCTTATTAAAAAATGTTTTTTGAAGCTTATGGAAAAACTATTCTAAAAAGTGTTTTTGAGTTTGTCAAACACTTTTTTTTTTTACTTATTAGCTTTTCAAAAAGCCAATAAGCCAGTAAGCTGTTTTGAAAAGCAATCTCAAACGCCTCCTTATTCTGCTAGAATAAACTCTCATTCTACTATAATACACTCCCGTTCTCCATGTTCTACGCAACCTTGTTGTATTTTAAGTGAGTGAGTCCTGAAACAAAGCACAAACATATACATGAAAGCCTAGATGCGAATTCATTCTGAAAGAATATTATTGCTGACATTAATGACGAACTTAATTAATTTCCATAAAAAATGAATTGTAATTATTGATATCATTTAATATTCATATAATTATGGATATTATTTAATATCTATCTCTATTTGATTAAATAATAATTTAATTTTTAGTAAATTTTATTGGTGTATTCTAGCAAATAATAGATTAGGTGTGAGACTCATGTATTACATGAGTTTATTTAAAAGAAAAATTAAATATGAAGTTCTAAACATTTGAAGTCTGAATGTATAAAAAAATAAGAAAATTATTGAATTATTAAAATTAAAGTGTTTTTTCTCTTTTAGATTTAAACAAATAATTTATATAAATAAATAAAGGTAACTAATAAGAGTTTAATTTAGTAATTTTGAAATTAGAAGGGAAATATATTAATGAAAGTTGATATGCATTTATTATTATATTTAAATATTATGTGAAATTTAATAAAATAGAAAAACAATAAAATGACATGTGTAAAGAAATTTTTAAAAAATAAACATATTGCATAATACATTAGAAAAGAACAAATGACAAAATGATTTTGATTTATTAGGGAGTACACCGGAAATACATAAACCTCTTTCGAGATGATAATAAAAGTGGGACTCACCAACATTTCTAAAAAAACACTGCATGCGTGTGTGCTTAATAAAACCCACCTTCCGTCCTTTGTCAATTTCAGTACCGATTCACTAAATAAATAAATAAAACTGCATGTTTTTTTTTTATTATTAGCCGGATTGATTCAAGAAATCGTTTACAAACCCTGTAATATCGAGTCAATCACAGTCACAGTGGGCTACAAGAAATTTAATAAACTAAACCTAATATTTAAAATTGCATGTGGCATAAAAGTAATAAGATTGTTTAACCATAATGATAAAATGTATTGGCGATATGTTTGTTTGGGAAGCAAAATTAATAACTAGGTGGGAACCCCGCAAGGTGGGAACCCCGCAACATGCGACAATTTTTTCCGTTGTGTGTTATTTGTAAATGTTATTTGATCAATTATAATTTTTTTGTTGTGGGTCGTCGGATAAGTTATTTTTCGAAAAATATACTTCATGGGTTTATCGTTTGGTTGATGGGATGGAACTGGACAGCCGGCCACCTTTTGCAATAGTGAATCTGCGTCCTTTTTCGCAGAAATTGTCCCTTATTATCGTTTAGTTGTTGTTTTGGTTTTGTTTTTATACCTGGATTGTATTTGTTTAACTACTTTGAAAATAAATAGTGTAATTAAATACATAAATAAATAAATAAATATGAATATTTTGTGTTATAGCTCTTTTCGTTCTAAGAGAATCGATTATTTATGTTATTAATGTATAGTTTGTTGGGAATTGTGTGATAGGTGTAGTGATGACAACATCGTAAAAATCAACAGAATGGTATAGTATCAATTTACAAAACATAAATGCATGATGGATTGATGGAAAATCAAATAATCAATGCACCATTCGACTTTGTTATCAAACTTTATGGCCTTTAGAAATAGCTTCTCGACTGAAAATCAAATACCATAAACGCAGGAGTAAATGGTTGTAAGCAACGATAATTATATTTATATCTAATATTGTATATACTTAATCCATTAAATTTTAAATACCATAAACAAAAAGGAGAACAGTGTTCTCCTGTCCATTAACATAATATCTTGGTCCTACACTATTTCCACATGTGTTTTGTTAAAACATTTGCATCTAACTTCAAACTCCCTTTTTTATGCCCTACAAAAAGTTGTGAAAGTGATGCCTTTTTGCCAAGAAAAAACCTGCTTCTTAATTATGTTACCTTCCAATCCGTTTGTCGTAGCTTTCACTTGTTCTCTTACTTCAATGAAAGTTGATGTTGAAGAAGGATACCTAAATCAGACGACTCTTCGTTCATAACTTTGACAGCACTAAACCCGGAAATAAGTAAGAGGATGTCAATATTGAATTTAAAGCAAGAAAAATGTTTTTATTTGCTTCCCAATTCCAATTTTCATATTAGCCCTCACAAGTGTGATTTACTCAAATTTTATGCATCCATGTGTTTAACACAATGTCATATAGCTAAATAATATGCCCAGAGTGTTCAAAACATTCAGAAAGCTTCATGGAGCATTTTTAGCCATTTTCCACTTCGACCCCTTTTTGACATTTTTCTCATTTAGGCATCCTACTTGCCTAAATGTGTTTTATTTAGGTTCTAGAATGAAATTTCATGAATATTTCATACCAAACCTGTTTTGATAATAAAAAAAAAAATACCTAGGTTGTCAAACCTCTTTGAATCATTTACTATATACTCATTTTAACAATCTATTTTCAACAAAGCCTCTAAAAATGACAAGTTGTCAAGTTTATGAAGTTCATAGCAACATATTTGTGTTTTTGCTTTAAATTTCAAGCTTCTAATCATGCATATAATTTTCATTAGTTGCTATTTTACTCAAAGTCAAGGTTTGACCAAAACAGAAAAAGTCAACTGTCACTATTCATCATCTTCAACCTCAAGAAAATGGAATTGATTCATGCATTTATGTTCTTGAACTCAAACTATGATGCATTTCTATAATCTATCATAAATTTCAACATGTATGGCATTATTTCAAATACTATCTCAAGAAAGTACTTAGGGTTCCATGGATTAAACCTTAATATGAAGAAGTTGCTGAAATTGAAATCATTAGGGTTGTTTTATGCTTAATCGACCATTGTAGCCCCATCACCCACCTCTATTGATTGTCTGGTCGACATGGTCACCATCTTCGATAAAAGAACAGAAACAGCACACCAGCGCTTCCTTCCCCTTTCTTCCAACTGTTTCCCTTTCTCGTCTTGTTTCTCTGAATAGATTCTTTTATCTAATATTGTATATACACAATCGATGTGTGTGTGTGCGTCTTGTTTTTGGTTTGAGCACACAAAGAGAACACAAACCTGCTTCTTTTATTTCCTGCATCAGGTAGAACTTATCAAACCCGGTTAGTGTGCAAAAGACCAGATTACCCTTACTTCCTTGACTTGGATAATTTCAGCAAAATTTATGATTTTTTTCTTACCTTTACAGCCTCGTAACTCGGCCATACGAACTCCGATTTGGACAAACTTTATATCGTTGGAAAGCCTGTTAGGAGTAGTACTAAAAGTTCCATGTTATTTGTTTCATCCGAATCTCTCCAGATCTGAGGTTATTCAGCCCTGAACATGGTGGTCAATGAACGTTTCAGCATTTCATGTGTTTGAACAACCAACTTCAAGCAACCATATCTCATTCATTACAAACCCATTCTGTCCGATTCTTTTTTCTGTGTATTCTTTGCTTTACATACTACAACTTTCCAGAACAATGTTATTTCTAATTTGCCATAGATTTTGACTTATTAAGCTCCAAAGCAAACCTCAGTCTTATCCTAGCTGATTATTACCCACAAAGCAAACCTCAATATCATAGATGAAGATAAATATTAGTCATTTGGCTTCATGTTGAATGGCTTCAGAAACAGAACAATTTCTACAGAATAACAAACAAAAACAAATGGGAGAAGACAAAAAACACTTCCTTTCCAAAAGTGGGAATCATCCGTTGAAATGCTGCAATTATATCTCGTAATTTCTCCATTCTAACCTGCAGAAAACATAGTCTATAAATTACTTAAAACAATCTCTCAGTTCATTCTATTTTTCATATAACTTACCAAATTTTCACAAATACATAAATACTTTATAAGAAATCAATTACCAATATACAAAACTGTTGAAAGAGGATATTTGCTTTTGTATACTTCATCTTTACCTTCAACGAATACTATTAAATCTTTGTATACACCAACCTGAAACATTACCAAAATCCATTAAAAACTTATACAACTCATAAGAACAACTTAAAGCAGCATTTACTCAACTTATCTTTATTATGTTTTCCATAACAATTGTAAAGTTATAGAAAAAACAGATGAAAGATGGAAAGTTTACCCTCACCACATGCCAATGATGAAGGCAATGTCGATGAACATACTCTGATGTCCCTCTGCAGTTGCAGGGTGCACCAAAATCACGGCCTAAACAATTGCAGAAACAACTCATATATATATATATATATATATATATATATATATATATATATATAAGTTTAGCAAGGAAGTTATTACAACTTTTAATCATAGTCAATAAAAATAAAAATTGTAATAATAGGCCCATAAAATAATTACTGAAAATAATCCATGTTGACATAAGATGAAGTGTTATAACCCAAAAATATAAAATAAGAAAATTTAATTTAAAATCCAAATCAGCAATAAATAGATCAATCTTACCTCCTTCAGTCGCTAGCTTAGGACTTAGGTTACTATGTTGTTGACATTCTTGCCCCACTTACACACAACCCGTCACTCCCATGGCAGTTTTGAGATGGCAAAACCCCTAATCCAGCCGACACAGATTTCATATGTGTAAGAATTAATAGCCATGTCAGCAAACCGAACCACATATTGAGACAAAATTAGAATCTATGTTTGTTTATTTCTTATATAATAGTATAACCTATCCCGATGTCATTCACTAATGGACATTTTTCATTTTCACCCTTTAAACACTAACGCAAAAAGCTGAGCGAATTGAATATATATAATATGTGAAAACAAATTCTTCATTGGTGTTTGGTTTCAAAAGTTGATACAAATGGAAACGAAACAAATAAAAATCATTTGAATCATATGGAAGCCTTCAATGATAGTTCATAACAGCTTCAGGAAGATAAAAAGCACACATTTGTAAATATAAATGCATTTTATTGAAATGGGTGGTTATCAAATGCATTTTGCAATCGCCTTGCAATCTATTTTCCAAAAGTACTTACAAAAGACCATAAATTTAAACTAACTTGCTTTAAAATAAAAACAGAAATTGGAAATCAACCTTTAAACAAAAAATCTCATTCTATGGATTTACCTACTGTGCCAGACTCCCAATTACAAATTTAGTGGGAGTAACCAACAAAACATTGAGATGAGCTGATTGATGAAATTCACATGGTCATTACATATAATACATGCTGGGCAGAAGATACATAAAGGAAAATTTAGCTAAGTGATTTACCTGTCTACTCGAAATATCTCCCTCTCAATCGATCTCCTCTATTCTTCAATTTCATATGTCGGTGGCTGGACATAAAAGATGTACACCCTGTGTGGCAGAAGTCGAGATAATAGTCAGTTTCGAGACAAATTTGACAGTAAATTGGCACCCTGTGTGGAACAAAACCTCCAAATCAAACAAAAAATGCTAAAAAATACCATTAAATATTAGCTTCATATACGTCGGTCAGACTACGAACATAAACCCTAGAAAAAAATGAACGAATATAAAACCTGGTTATAAACATCGAAATTCGAGAAATCGAGTAGCAGCTCCTAACCGACACAGCAGATAATCGAAATCGCCAACAACCATCAACCCATGATTCCTCAATCTTGACAAAAGAAACGGAAAAAGCATCGAAATCTATGAAACCTTCGTGAATTAAAGCGGGAATTTAAATCCATGAACCCCCAAAATTGAAATCAATAGACTACCGACGGTGATGGGAAGAAAGGTGATATTATGAGTCATCCATACCGACCGCCTTCGTCGCCGGTGTTGGAGACTTTGGGGAACACGGAAGTGACGAAAAAAAAAGACAAAAAAAAAAAGAGTTGATCAAAATCAACGATTGAGATTATCGACTGATATTGGCAACCGGTTTGAAGCATGGGATGAACTACTAACCTCTTATGAAGAACCGAAGTCACCTGAATCGAGTTGGTAGAGACAATCAGCCAACGGTGTTCACTCGCTAGACGATGACGGTTACCAACCACAACCGACGCCGTTGGCACTTGTCATAGAGGAATCGAGAACTCAGAACAACTGTGAGTTCGATTTGTGGCATTCGATTTGGATGTGTTTGTTTCCAAACGATGATCAACACGTGTAGGGACCAAATTGTCAATACCACAACAAAAGAGGCAGAGTTGGTGGTGGGCAATCGCCTATAGGGCGGTGGTGGAGAGACCCTTTTTGGGTTTATTGAGACGAAGAATCTAGAGCTCAGGTAAAATCAGAGATAACAAAAAAGAAGGAAAATATCTACGGAGGGACTAAACTGTAATTCACATTGACACACAAAGCAATATAGAGGGACCGGAAATGTAATTCAAGCGAAGAAACATGGACAAAAGGAGCAATGTTTACTGTTCTTTTGTTCCACAATTTTAATATATATATAATAATGATCTAATTCAAGCGACCAAACATGGACAAAAGGAGCGATGTTTACTGTTCTTTTGTTTCACAATTTTAATATATATATAATAATTATGTAATCCAACAAAATCAATCTAAAAATATCAATGATTTAAAAATTGGTTTTTTAGTTGAACCGGTATGTTATTAGTTTATGATTTAATCGATTTGATCGACGGATCGTTTTCGTCATTTTTTTTCTTTTTCCTTCATATACATACATATATTAAAACAAGCAACCACAACCATTGTATAAATATTAAAGTGTTTACATTATATTTGATTCATAAAAGATTGACTCCAAAAGTAAATAACAAAACAAAGACATGAAGCTACTATGCTCCATCTTCTGAATCCCTATGCGTGTACCTGTCTACTAGTTTCTTGAGAATACAAATTATTTTGAAAGAGTAGATAAACATTTAAGCTGGTGAGTTCATAAGCATTTTTGTTATAAAAAGTGTACTCTAAGTTCTTTTTGGAAAAGTTCGTCAGTTCCTCCAGAAAATCCTATATTTTCTGATGTGATAAAATGATAAGTAAAAATGACTCTACAATTTCTTCTATGAGTACTAAATGGATACAAGTTATATACAATCTAGAGTAAACAGGCAATCGATTGTGTGAATCTGCCCTAAGCCCACAACCAAACAAGGAACATGAAATGAGGCGGAAGTCACACATCCCATTGTTTGTTAGATCTTCATTGTATATAACTCTGGCGTATTCATTTGGTACTTACAGAGTTAACTGTAATAGTTCTTTTTATATTTGATGAAAATATTCCCTTAAGAAAATCATATATTTTCTTTAGTAAAATGGTAACCATAATAGTTCCTTCTATAATCACTTAGTTTATACTAGTTATATATAATTTAATATCGAACGGACAGTTAAATGTGTTAATCTGCCCTAAGCCCACAACCAAACAAGGAACAGGAAATGAGGCGGAAGTCACACATTCCACTGCCTATCGGATATTAATTATATATAACTCTGATGTATAAACCAATGTATTATAGAATTAACCATTTAAGGTCCTTTATGTTATACTAGTTTAATAAGAAGTATTAAACCCTTTTATAAATAAGTTTATAGTTTCACTAACTCAATTGTGAAACATTGTTTTCGGTAACAAGTGTTATTGTTTTCAGAAAGGTCTATTGAAAACTGTTTATCTTAAAAGAATGATGTTTACCATAGAAAATCCTATATTTTCTATAAAACCGACTGGTTGTCTATGTTGTTCCAAGATTTAAAAGCATAAGTATAATCAATATACCTACTTTAATGATATCTAGTTTAGTTGGTAAGTTAATACTGAATAAAGACTTGGTTGTTCTGGAGAAACTGATGTGACGATACTACCCTCCTATGATCACTTAATACATACGAGTTGTATATAACCGAAATCGAACATACAGTTGAATGGGTGAATCTTCCCCAAGTCCACAACCAAACAAGGAACAGGAAATGAGGCGGAAGTCACACATTCCACTGTCTATCGGATTTCAGTTTTATCTAACCCTATGGTATATACTGAGTAATCACATAGTTATTATCCCTTGAGATTGTTCATGAAAAGTATATTACTACGTAAATATATCATTGTTATCTATTGTGAGTTTTACGACCATACTAATTTGACTAGTGTAAAACACGACGTATTGTAGACGTCGAAAAATAGTGACATTTGTCACCCGCAGACCTGTCGGTCCGGCTGTAGCTAACAGCGAGGTGCGGGATTGTCAATCCCGTATAGATCTATACACAAACTCATGCTTTCCTCCCAGGACACTCTGGTCATAAGGTTAGGCTTCTGTTGGTACTTATATGAGTACTCGAAGATGTGTCTCACAAGCTAGATTAACGACTTTACAAGTAATAATGTGGAAAACCCTTTTTATAATTAATAGATAAGTTTATAAAAAGATCCTTTTGTTCCTTAAACTAAACTTATTAAAGTTTATAAGTTTATTTGTATGTTCTGTTCAAAGTTTCATGTTCTAAATACAGTTAATTGGTACAAAGACATAAGAAGCAATTTATATTTTAAAACACAACATTTCTTGTGTTATACTTGTATTCTCCCCCCTAAAACATTTAAAAAGTTGGAAAAAGACATGGGGGTATGAACTCACCTTATGTAGGTGATTCAATTGAAGATTCGATATAGAATGATAAGTTCCACGAGTGAAGTCCCGAACACAAATGAGTCCTAAATAGCATGAAATGATACATATAGGCATGAAATTAGTGAATCTAACTACAAAGGTGATTAGGAAACAACCTATGATGCAAGAATAACTCACCAAAGGAGTGATAGAAGCAAGTTGGAAGGCTGAAAGGGAGTTCACGGCCGTATGGGGTGTTCACGGCCCAAGAACACATGAGTGTTCACGGCCCAAGTTGAAGGGTTTACGACCTTGAGGAAGGGTTCACGGCCCTATGAGTTGTTCACGGCCCAAGAACTTGAAGAACACTTGAAGATTTTGGTGTTTAAGCAAGTGGTTGAAGGCCCTTTGTTGTATTGTAAGGAGATACAAAAGAAAAGGGATGTTTAAGGGAAGAAAAGAGTGTTCTTGAGGATGATACTTGAGAGAGAATGGAAGAGATCACGGCTAGAAGAAGGATAATGAATGAAAAATGAAGCAAACTCTTATATATAAGCCTAGTTCACGGCCTAAGAAGGGTTCACGGCCGTGAACATGGTTTACGACCGTGAACCTCACTTGATGAGGTTTATGGCCCGAATGCAATACTCTTAACTCGTTTCCTTAGTGGTTCACTTCTTAACACGCAACCCTTACACATACTCGGTCTAGAAACCTATAAGTTTGACCTTAAGTTGATGTGTTTGACCTCACAAGATAGAAATTTTCGGGTTGTGACAGTTTGGCCGTATTTTTCAAATTTTGACCAATAGAAACATTGCATCTGCTTCTCGATCTTGCTTCAATGAAAACACATACCATTAAAAACATCAGTTTCATATCATCATCAAAACCATTTTGTAACATCCGCTTTTCAGATATGCTTCTTTTGAGTTAAAATCTTTTAAATCTATATTTTTAGGGTTTTGGCTTGGTCACGACGTGGTGATGGAGGAATAAAAACTTGGCATCTTCAATTGAGGAACGCTTATTAACGAGGCACCACGACGTGGCAAGGTCTTGGCTATGACGTGGTGGCGACCGGGGTTCAAAACCCTAGATTTTGGGATTGATGTCCTATTTAAAGGCACTAACTATAACGTCCCAAAAATCCAGAACCAAAAATTTTGTTTTAATATTAAATAAACACCAACCAATCGTGGTAGTCAAACCCATAAGAAAGTCATAGTGTATCAATAATCATCCAAAATACATCACAGTCAATAAAGCGGAAAAATCATGGTGTATGTGTGATGCGATCATCCCGAGCTCTTCCCCTTCACATTGGAAGTACCTGAAACATAAACTGAAACCGTAAGCACAAAGCTTAGTGAGTTCCCCAAAATACCACATACCATACATAAAATGGGCCCCGCCCACCATCGGGCCCCGCCCGATATACATACAAACACATATAATACATGCAAGAGTCATAAAGACAACTAGCATATTATAACATAATCAAATGGGACGACATTGGTGCCTTTGACCCGGAAGTACTATGAGAAGACACACTTCGATAAAAAATATCAAATCTCAAACCCGAGTCTGCTGCACAACGACTCCTCACACTAAAAACAATCAATACCAACCCTAGTTACTATCTAAGGTTAAGCCCATAATCATAAGGCCCAATAATGACCCAAAACCAAACTAGGCCCACTAATGGCCCAAGCCCAACTAGAGAACCCTAAGGCCTAATATAGGCCCAAAAGTTCCAAAATGGCCTAAAGCCAACGGTCCAAGCTTCAACAGCCGAACATCACGTCGTGACCATATCAACTTGCCCAGTCGCCATTCCAATCATCGTCACGTCGTGGCCACTCCCGGATCATGTCGTGACCTAAACCGAACAAAACAGTCGCGAATGGCATGTATTCTCATGACATGGCAGGCTCATCCTCACGTCGTGAGCGCTGCCTTGGCCATCTTTGAGCATTAAGCTCTTATTCCTTAAGCCATCACTTGGGACTTTCCTGAGGGTCTTCCCTCACGCAAAGGATAATAAAAATCATAGCTTTTTTAGTCATGCATGTCCAATGCATGACTTAAACACTCACTACGTCAAAAGAGGGAAAATGAGATCAAGACTCATGCTTGGAGTCTAAAACTAACTTCAAAACTCAGATCCAAAGCTTATAATACAGAAGTTGTCTCAATGAACGATAAAGTTGCCAACTGTATGGATCCCATGCATGTTATCCAACTCAACCATGCAAAAAGGAGCTTAAAAACCTAGATCTAGCATGCATGAGGTAAAAAGGCCAGAGCTTTACGACTTACAAAGGTCCTAAATCTATGCAGGAAGGTGAGGTAGAAGCTGGATTGCCAAGACAATGCTACACAAAGTCTTCTTCCACTTCAGTGAGCCAAAGATTATCAAATAAGTTCTTCAAGGTCAACAAAAATGGCTAAGGACCTCAAGCAGGTCGAGATTAGGGTTTTTAGGAAACTAGAGAGTGAGGTAGGTTGAGGATGGGCAACTCTAGCCCTCTCATTTCATTAAACACTCAAGCATTAGGGGTTTGGATCATCAGGCCATTCTCACGTCGTGAGGCTTCATACTTCACGTTGTGAGATTCGAAAATGCAGGTCAAAAAGTCAATGGTCACTCACAATGTGACCACCATATCTCACGTCGTGACCCTCTTCCAAAAGGTTAGAAATTCAAGAAATTAAGTACCTCCATGATTCGGATGTTATAATTCTCCCCCACTAGAATCTAATTTCGTCCTCGAAGTCTGTTTCCACAAATAACTCGTAAGAATGCCCTATCATATCGACTTTCGGCTTCCACATCCATTCCAAACCCTTTCGGTGTTGTCACTGCACCATCATGAGATCTACAGCCTTGTTTGGTAGAGTATTCGTCCTCTTGTCAAGGATCACTACTGGTCTCTCTATATAATTCCGCATCTGAGAGACATGAAAAGTGCTATGAATCTAACTGAGCTCCTTTGGCAGATCCAAACGATACGCAACCCTGCCTACCCATGCTAATACCCTGAAAGGACCAATATACCTCGGGCCCAACTTACCTCGCTTCCTGAATCAGATGACTCCTTTCCAAGGTGACACCTTTTGGAGTACCATATCTCCAACCTGGAACTCCAAGTCTGACTGGCATCTGTTTGCATAGCTCTTGTGTCGTCTCTGTGTTGTCTGAAGTCTGCCGCAGACCTGCTGAATCAATTCTGTCATCTTGAGTACCACTTTGTTACTCCTCATGACCCGTTGACCGACCTCTCACCAATATATCGGGGTCCTACACTTCCTCCCGTAGAGCATCTCAAAAGGAGGGCGATCAATGTTGGCGTGATAACTGTTGTTATACGAAAATTCTGCCAAAGGAAGATACGTATCCCAACTACCGCCAAATTCCAGTACACATGCCTACAACATGTCCTCAAATGTCTGGATAGTCCGCTAACTCTGACCATCAGTCTGCGGTTGTAAGGTCGTACTGAAATGCACACGAGTACCCAACTCCTTGTGGAACCACTTCCAAAAAATGGAAGTAAATCGAATATCCCTATCAGAAACCACAGAAAGTGGCACCCCATGTCATGCCACAACCTCCCGGATGTAGATATTTGCCAGCTTCTCTGCCGAAATGTTCTCCTGGATCGGAATAAAATGTGCTCTCTTGGTCAATCGATCCACGATGACCCATATCGAATCAACTCCACACGCTGTCCTAGGCAATTTATTGATAACATCCATCATAATCTCCTACCGTTTCTAAACAGGGACTTCCAACAACTCCATCTTGCAGTGGGGTCACTGATGCTCTGCCTTGACTTTTTTGCAAGTCAAACACCTCTCTACATACCAGGCCACGTCTCGCTTCATACATGGCCCCCAATAATAAGGTCAGAGATCTCCACACATGTTTGTCGCTCCGGGATGAATAGAGAATATCGGCTTATGCGCCTCCTCCATACATGTTCTGGTGCTCTTCCTTCATAGCCTCAACCTAAGTCTCGAAAATATGCTCTAATAGTGGGGTAATCACTGTCATCCTAAAACACTAATCCATGATCGGGGTAGCAACCGCCTTGTGGCTGAGAGAATTGGCCACCACGTTGGCCTTCCCCGGGTGATAAAGGACCTTACAATCATAATCCTTCACTATGCCCAACCATCTACGTTGCCTCATGTTCAGATACGACTGACCCATCAGATACCTCAGACTCTTTTGGTTCGTGTAAATAGTAAAACGAACCCCATAGAGGTAATGTCACAAAATCTTGAGGGCGAACACTACGACCCCCAACTCTAAATCATATGTAGGATAATTCACCTCATGAGGCTTCAGTTGCCTCGACGCGTAAGCGATCAGATGACCCTGCTGCATCAGTACTACACCCAAACCCATGATCGACACATCACAATATACCACAAAGTCCTCAACGCCCTCCGACAGGGTCAGGATCGGGGCCTCACATAATTTTTGCCTCAGAGAAATCCTCAACCCGTGATTAGGCCCCTAATGAAAAGTGACTGACTTCTCCGTCAACCTGTTCAAAGGAAACGCTATCTTGGAGAAATCCTGAATGAATATCTGGTAGTAGCCTGCTAATCCTAAGGATACTTTGAATCTAAAATGGAGACCTTGGAACCTCCCACCTCATCACCGCCTCAATCTTGGCTGTATCAACCACAATACCGTTCTGGTTGACAAGGTGTCCCATAAACTGCACCTCGCACAACCATAACTCACACATAGAGAAATTTTCATAAAATCTCTCCCTCCTCAGGGTCTCCACTACCTCTCTCTGATGCTCCTCATGCTGCTCCTGGGTCTTGGAATAGACTAGGATGTCATCAATAAACATAATCACAGACCGATCCAGCATAGGCCTGCATACGAGATTCATGAGATCCATGAATGCGGCTGGAGCATTAGTGATGCCCTTCGGGCATCACCACAAACTCGTAATGACTATAACGAGTCTGGAAGGATGTCTTTTGCATATACTCATCTCTGACCCTCATATGATGACAACCCGGACACAAATCAATCTTGGAAAACCAAGATGCACCCTGAAGATGGTCAAATAAATCGTCAAGCCTCGGGAATGGATAACAGTTCTTCATCGTTAGCTTATTCAGCTTCCGATAGTCGAAACACATTCGATACGACCCATACTTCTTCTTCACAAACAAGATCGGTGCTCCCCATGGTGAACTACTCGGCCGAATAAACCCCTTGTATAACAGCTCCTGCAGTTGTGCAGACAACTCCTGCATCTCTGATGGTGCTAACCGATAAGGTGCTTTGGCTATTGGAGTCGCACCAGGAACTAAATCAATCTGAAACTCCAGCTGCTTCTCCGGAGGCACACTAGGAAAATCCTCGGGGAACATATCCGGGTACTACCGGACAATCGGTACATCATCCACATCCTCCCTACCCTTTTACTAGGTATCTATCACTTAAGCAACAAATCCATAACAACCCTGTGGAAGATAGTGTCTGGCCCTAGCTGCTGAACAGAGGATCGGCCCACACTGAACACCCTCTCCATGAATCACTAACTCTCCCCCACTTGGGGTCCGAATATGTACCAACTGATTTTCGTAATCAACCATTTCTCCATCGGGGCTCAAGTAATCCATCCCTACAATCACCTTGCTCTCACACAGTGGAATAGGAACCAAATCAATCATGTACCACTCACTGGACAACTCCAATATACACACCCAAAGAACCCGCGATACCCGTACATGACGATCGTCATCAATCTCAAAATCTAATGGATAATCCAGCTCATTTGAAGCATCAACAAACCTCTTACCGAGTGCAAGAGATACAAAGGATCGGTTAGCCCCCAAATTAATTAAGACCAGAGACGAGATATCGTTCACAAGGAACGAACCTATAAGAAAAACACAGATATAATCAAGAAAAATCAAAATAAATAAAGAGATAAGAAGGAATACATAGCCGTCACCACATCTGGTGCCACACGAGCCTCCTCGGCTATGAGTTGAAATGCCCTGCTCCGCAAAACAGGCGCCTCCGCCTTTCCCTGACAGACATCTGTAACCCGCAAGGTCGCTGGAGCGGGTGCTACAACTGGTCCTCCCGTTGCTAGACTCGGGCAGTGGTCCTTTTTTATGGCCCCTTTGATTGCAATGGAAGCAAATCAGATCAACTACATGAGTGGTAGTGGTGGCAGTGCAATCCCTGCTGATATGACCCGGCCTGCCGCACTTGAAGCAGCCAGAACCACCCACCTTATAAGTTCCCTCGTACGTCTTGTCGCACTTGCCGCAGCGACCCCGACCCTTTTGTCCCCTCGATCTTGAATCAAATACCTTGGGCCTCTTGCCCAAACCCTCTGAACTATGAGCCTGATTTGGTTTCCTCCTTTTCTCCACGTCAATCTGCCTAATTCGGGGTCGTGACCCGAAGATCAGTTATCATAAGGCTTTAGGCCTTGGGTAAGGAGAGATATACACACCTCTGTGTGTGGATAATCTAGATTAGGTGATCCAAGAGTTTGGTTTGTGTTTTGAAGCTCAAGGGTATAACCGTAAAGTGATAGTTTGGGCCTTTTATGAATTTTGGATTTACGTTTGAAAGGTTTTAAGGCAAGAGTGAGTTGATAGAAGTGTAGAGCTTCTCATTACCTTTTCGGGGTATAAGGATCGTTGAAATCGGTCTTAGAATGAAGAAGTTATGGCCTTCAGAAGTTTGGTAGTTTTAGGGCTAATCCTAGTAATTTGGGCGTGCATAAGAGTATGTTGGGGCATCCTAGGAAGGAGGATTGCGGGTGCCCATTGGAGTACATTGGGCATACCAGGAGTACGCAGGTCATACTCTAGTAAGGTGCAAACCCTAATTTAGGGTCTTGGACCTTATTTAATGGCCTTAACTCATCTCCAAACCATCCCTCCTTCAGCCTCCATCCCACTAAACCCTAAATATGAAACCCTAGCCTCCATTTGAGTAATTATTGAGTTTTGGTGTGATTTCATGTGTTTTGGTGCCCATTGAAGAAGAAGGTGCTTCTTGAAGGAGAGTTGGATTGCTAGGAGCTTTTAGATTCAGGCTTGGTTTTCCTTTCTACATCTTCTGGAGGTATAAAGTCTCAATCTTGATGGATTCTTTGTATAGATCTAGTTTTGGGTGGTATTTTATCATGTTTTGGTCCCATGGTTGTGGTTCTAGTGAGTAGAAAATACTCCAGAACCTTTGAGTCTCATATTTGGCCCTTGTTGAGGTTATTAAGTCATAAAGTTTGGATGTTGTGGAGTTTATTCCCTTCACGCAATTATTGGTGACATTTTATGAAGATTAGGAAGATTAGATAATGGTTTGGACCCCATTAAGCCATCCAATGTCATAAAGTCATGAACTTTGTGACTTAAGTCACCCCTTTAGTGTCAGATCTGTGTTTGGATGTTCTTCTCTTAACCATTAAGAGCTTAATGGCGACTTTTGGCCCTCTGATGAGTACGTTAGGCGTACGTAGGAGTACGCTCAGCGTAATGGATGGTTCATGCTTCAGCGACTTGTACGTTGTGGATTAGCGGGCTATACACGGGGAGTACTCCCGAGAAGTCCCCATTTGTTTGCTTTGTCGAGTTGTAGTGTGCGCATAGATGGGCCGTACGCAGGGCGTACAAGTTGGTATGCAGGGTGTATGCTTCTTGATTTTCGGCCACCTTTTTATACTCTAGTTTTGTGGACCTTATGGACTTGGGCCTATTTTGGGCCTTAGGACTCTCTATTTGGGCTTGGGCCATTAGTCGGACTAGTTTGGGCTTTAGCCATTATTAGGCCTCATGATTTATGGTCTTAACCTTAAGAATGTAGCTAGGGTTGGTAATGATTGTGTTCAGTGTGAGGAGCCATTGTGTAGCCGGTTTGGGTGCAAGATTTTCTATCTTCTGATTGAGGTGCGTCTCCTTATTATGCTTGGTGGGTCGAAGGCACCAATGCCGGCCCACGATTTATTAGGATTAGGATGCTAGTTGTATGTGTGACTCTTTCATGTGTGGTATGTGGTCTTATATCGGGCGGGGTCCGATGCCAAGTTGGGCCTGATGAGTGTATTGTATGCTATTTATCTTAGTCATTCTTGCATATGTTTTATGTGTCTATATGTATGTGGGGCAGGGCCTGATGCCAGGCGGGGCCTGATGAGTGTGATGAGGCGGGCCCATTTCATGTTATTGACATATCTGTTTCCAGCAGGGCTCGACGCGGGGCGGGGATCGATGTTTTGTCGGGCATGGCCCATTGTATGTTTAGTATGTATGGTATGAGGTATTTTGGGGAACTCACTAAGCTTTATGCTTACGGTTTTATGGTTATGGTTTCAGGTACTTCCGGTACGAAAGAGAAGGGCCTGACTTGATCGCAGCACTGTTGGATAAGATGTCTAAGTCCATAACTTTATTTGGTATATACTTGACCCGACCCGACATGGTCTATTTGGGTTGCACTTCACCTGAACTATTTGTATGGATAGTCCTTTGAGAATTGTATGTTTATGATTTATTAATATATTATAAGTTATAATATATTAATATGAAATCATATTGTTTAATTAGTGTTGATCTTAAATTAATTTAGAATTAATTTGGTGATAAAAAATGTGACTAATTAAATATGGGCTCTTGTATTTATATAGTGTGGGCTAATACTCATTTGGAATGGGCTAGGCTTGCATGGGAGACCATGAATAGTCCATAAAGCTTTTAACCCATGGATCCTTGGAAAGGAAGAGTCATGGGTATTAGGGTTTACATGGAATGTAACCCTAATCCTCCACACTATATAAAGGATTCCTTGGCACTTGATTTGGTACTAGTTGTGTGTGAGAAAGGAGGTAGCCGAATTCTAGAGTGTGCACATACATTCTCATAGTTTTCCAAAGTTTGTGGTGATTTGTGACTTCCATTTGAGGCATCCACATTATTGGTGCTAGGCTCTCAAACTCCAAGGAATCAACCACTACTAAAAGGTATGTAATTCTTCTAGCATTTTATGATTCAAGTTCCCCATGCCATGCTAGTTAGGATGTAATCCTTGGAAATTTATCATTTACATGTATCTTAGAGAAAACATAGATTTAAGGTTTCTAGGGTTGCATGTACACCTTAGGAGTGTTAGAATGCTCAAAACCCATCAGTGGTATCAGAGCCTAGACTTGTTTTCTTGATACTTGATGCAAATTGTGTGAAGTGTTTGTCTTGATAAGAATCCGCACTAACTCTTGAATATTTGTTTGTTTGTAGGAATGGTTCTTGACAAAGAGAAACTTATATGTCAAGAGGATAGTGGGAGTCTTATAGGTCTTGAGTGTTTCAATAACTAATCAAGGATGAAACCTATTGTTATCGCTAGCACACGACTTGAGGTTTGTAACCTATCGCGTTGACATAATTCTTGTTTATGTGCCTATTCCGGTAAAGTTGACTATGTATGTGAGTTATGTGAGTTCTCAATTGTGTGCATAACAACTGTTGGATAAGGTGTCTAAGTCCATAACTATATCTGGTATGTACTTGACCCGACCCGGCATGGTCCATTTGGGTTGCATGGCATCATGCATTTGGATAGACTAAATGAGAGAAATAACACTTGTGGTTTATTAATATATTATAAGTTCTAATATATTAATAGTATTATTTAATTAGTTTTGATCAAAGATTAATTTGGAATTAATTATGTGATCAAAAGATAACTAATTAAATATATGGGTTGATTGTGTAAATCATCCATAACTTGTATAGTGGGCTAAAAGGCTCCATGGATTATCAAGTTGGGTAAAACCCATAAGATGCTCCATGGATGCTCCATGGGAGTTACAAACCCATGGGTCATGGAAATGAAGAGTCATGTCACATTAGGGTTTACATGGTGTAACCCTAGATTTGACACACTATATAAAGAACATGTTACTCACCAAAATCGGCTACACACACAAAGAACAAGAGAGGGCTAGGCCGATTTTGAGTGTTATACATTCTCTCAAAAGTTATTCCAAGGCATTTGGTGTTGTGTGAAACATTTGAGGCATTACACTTGGGGTGCTAGGCTCTCAAGGTTTTTTCAAGGAATCATAACAAATACAAGGTATGTAATTCTAGCCATCTTTTATGATTAAAGTTCCCCATGCATGCTAGATAGGTTTATGAACCTTGGAAAAAGTATTTTGCATGTATTCTAGACAAACATAGATCCAAGGTTTTCTAGGGTTGCATGTACACTTAGGAGTGTTAGAATTGCTCAAAACCCTTCAGTGGTATCAGAGACTAGGCTTGCTTGTCAATACTTGATGCAAAATAGTGTTAAAAATCGATTTTTGAGCTCTCTGCACAGGGGACTCGCCGAGTCCATGGGGGGACTCGACGAGTCCAAGCGAAAATTCAACCAACTCGGCGAGTCAGTTCATGCACTCGACGAGTTGGTCATGCAGAGTGCTATTTTTCGATTTTTGCTGCTGGAAATGGACTAGAAACATTACCCTAAACTGTTTTGGTGTTTTAAAACTTGTTTTAGTTGGTGTAATGGTTGTTCTAATCCATTTACAATGGCTAAATATCAAAATTCATGATTTTATGTGTTCTTGAATTTTTGATGTTCATATTCATGTTCTTATGAGATTAGATGATCATAGGAATTATTTGTAACTTTTACTAGTTTTAATTCTTGATCGTTATGTGTTTTAATGGAATCCATAATTTGTCATCAAGTTATGGATCACCAAAAGTTGTTATCTTTTAAAGTTTATTAAAATCACATAGGTTACATAAAATGAAGTGACACTCATTTTAATGAACCCATTAATCTCATAAGTTATGAATTGAAGAGTTTTGTAAAGTTACAAAACTTGCCCTCAAGTTTTGGAACTCGTAAAGTTAACCTAATAAACTTTAGTTCCAACCCTTAGAATTTTTAAAGTTAAAATTCAACCCTTATACTATATAATATTATAAGTTTAATAATATATATATATATATATATATATATATATATGTATATATATATATATATATATATATATATATATATATATATATATATGTATGTATAAGATCAAGTCGTTTTACCGTTAGTAGACCTCATTTACGAAGCCGGTCTATAAGGGGGGTATAAGGTTGTTGCCTATAAAATGGCAGCTTAATGAGTGTCCACTCTCACCCACCGCTTCCTTCATTGGTGGAGGGTCGTTAGCCGAACGGGTAGGACAATGACTTAAAATTGTTATTAAAAGTATAATGATTATTATAAAGTAACTAAATGTTTTATAAATTCCCAATCTTAGTTACTTTAGGAAAATGTGAATAAGGTGCTAATCCATGAAATTACACTTTGCACCTTGTTTAAGTCGTTGGTGGAGCGTGTGTGGTTTACCGGCACACTAACTTGGACTTAACAAGGTAGGCAAAGGGTGACTTAAGGTTTTTTTTCATGAGGTCGGAAGGGGCGCGTGTGGTTTACCGGCACAACGATTAAGTGAAAAACATTAAGGGTACCAAGTAATTTGCATGGTTACTTCACACCTTGTTTTGTGATCCGCGGTATCCCAGTCACAAAACATGAAGGGCACACTCGAGATTGAAACATGTCATTGAAAAGTTCAATGAATCTCAAAGAATCTAGGAGTTTCTAAAACCAAATAAAACCTAATAACCATATTTCGTTTTCACGGTGGAAATTGGTGAATCGTCATTTACCTACCTTTCAAATATGTTATAGCTCGGATTACGGCATCCCACTTCTAAGCTATAATATATTGTGATTGGATCCTAGCCTTAATATTACATTTGGGTGTCTTATTAAGGACTATCTCTATATCTAAACTAAACTTGTTTTCTTCTTTTCAGATGTCTTCCAACAATGCTGCTTCTGGCTCAAACCCTACAGACTCCTTCTCTCTCATGAACCTTTGTGGGAGAGTCATCTTTGATGGATCCAACTTTACAGATTGGATCAGGAACATCAGGATGGTCACTCGGTATGAGAACAAGGAATATGTTCTCGACAAGGAGCTTAAGGTACCCAAGCAAACTGCTACTCCTGAAGAGCTTGCTGAATATGAGACACATGAAAGAGATGCTACCAAAGTGGCATGCATCATGATGGCCACTATGACAGCCGAGCTCCAAAAGTCCTATGAGGACTACTATCCTTTTGAGATGCACCAGGACTTGATGGACCGCTACCATCAAAGTGCTCGTCAAGAGCGATATGAAATCATCTCTTCCATGATAACAACCCGAATGAAGGATGGTGAACCCATCATGGGCCACATGCAGAAAATGCAAAGGTATGTGGACCGTTTAATGAAGTTGAATGTGAAATTCCCCGAGGAGTTAGCAATAGACATCATTTTGCACTCCTTACCATCGTGTTATGATCAATTCTGCATGACATATCACATGAACAAGGAAGAAGTCACCCTCAGCAAACTTCAAGGACTCTTGAAGACCACCAAAAGTGGTCTAAAGGGTAAGTCGGTTGTTACCACTCCTACTCCTACTCCAAACTCCGCACCTGTCCTAGCAATTGGGAGAGGTAGAAGGAAGAAGAGCAAGAACCCTTCGAAGGGTACCAAGGGTAAGACCCTTGATGGCTCCTCTTCAAGCGGAACCAAGAAAGGTTTCGTCACTCCTTTTTCTGATCCCAAGGAGGCTGAATGCTTCTATTGCCATGAAAAGGTGCACTGGAAGCGAAACTGCCCAAAGTACCAGCAAGATTTGAAGGATGGGAAAGTAAAACCCAACCATGCAGGTATTTACACTATATTATCTAGTAACTCACCCTATTCTAACTCTTGGGTCCTTGATACCGGTTGTGGTATTCATATTTGTTCAAATTTGCAGGGACTAAGAAGAAGTGAGAATGTGGAGCATGGAAAGATAAACTTGATCATGGGGAATAGGAAAGCTTCACCTGTCACCAAGATTGGAGTTTATACTTTGTTGCTGAGTAGTGGGTTTACTTTAGATTTGAATAAATATTATTATTCGCCTGAAATGGCAAGAAATATTATTTCCTTTCATGCTTTGTACAAACAAGGGTTTACCTTTTCTTTTGATAATGAAATTGGTGGAATAAATGCTTTCTATAATAATGTGTTTTATTTTAAAGCATTACCTTGTGATGGTGTGTATGAAGCTGTGTCTGTTGTAGATAACTTAGGAAATAATGTGTTGTGTATTGATTCTACTAATGATAATAACTTGGATAAAGCATCATTATGGCACTGTCGTCTTGGACATGTAAGCAAGAAACGCATAGGCCAACTCCAAAAGGATGGACTTTTTGGAATCATTTGACCTAAAGTCAGATGATAGTTGTGAATGATGCTTACTTAAAAAAATGACAAAGTCACCCTTCACAGGTTCTTGTGCTAGGGGTGAAGGTTTATTGGATCTAGTGCACACGGATGTGTGTGGACCCTTCAAAACTGCCACAAGGGATGCTAATCGTTATTATGTGACTTTTACGGATGATTATAGTAGATATGGATATGTCTACCTAATCAAGCATAAGTCAGAGACTTTCGAAAGGTTTAAAGAGTTTAAACAGGAAGTAGAGAATCAATTGGGCAGGAACATTAAGATGCTTCGATCCGATCGTGGTGGTGAGTATCTTAGTACAGAGTTCCTCGACTATGTTAGGGAATGTGGGGTTGTCTCACAATTGACACCTCCCAGGACACCACAGTTGAATGGTGTAGCTGAGAGGCGTAATCGAACCTTATTGGACATGGTTCGTTCCATGATGAGTCGAACTTCGCTACCAATCTCATTCTGGGGGTATGCCTTAGAGACTGCCGCCCATATCCTTAATCTGGTCCCTACAAAGAAGGTTGCCAAAACACCTCACGAGGTGTGGACTGGAAAAGTTCCTAATCTAGCCCACATCAAGATTTGGGGTTGCGAAGCTTTCGTGAGACGCGAGACTCACGATAAGCTTGAACCTCGAAGTGAGAGGTGTGTTTTCATCGGCTACCCACAGAAATCCTTTGGTTACATCTTCTACAGACCTAGTGAGAATGTGGTCTTTGTAGCAAGGAGGGCTGTCTTTCGAGAAAGAGAGTTCATAAGCCAAGGAAACAGTGGGAGGCAAATTGACCTTGAAGAAATTCAAGAGTCAAGTGGTGAAGGAACCTCAAACCCTAGCAATCAACTTGAGAAGGAAACTCCTGTTGATCCAATTGTACCTCCAAATGTGCCTCTAAGGCGTTCCACAAGGGTTAGGAATGCACCTGAGCATTACTATGGTTTCCATATTACTGCGGAAGGTGAGACACTTATCAGTGATGTAACACTGGTGAGTCTGGATGAACCTAACAGCTATGCGGAAGCCATGGCAGGCCCCGAGTCTGCTAAATGGAAAGAGGCAATGGACAGCGAGATACCGTCCATGTATGACAACTAGGTTTGGGACTTGGTTGACAATGTACCAGGTCGTAAGACAGTTGGGTGCAAATGGATCTTCAAGAAGAAGACCGACATGGATGGTAATGTACACACGTATAAGGCACGACTGGTTGCAAAGGGATTTTCTCAAACTCCGGGAGTTGATTATGATGAGACATTTTCACCAGTAGCCAAGATTAAGTCTATTAGGATCTTATTAGCCATTGCTGCATTTCATGACTATGAAATATGGCAAATGGATGTCAAAACCGCTTTCCTTAATGGAAAGTTGACTGAGGATGTTTACATGAATCGGCCTGAGGGTTTTGTCAGCACAGAATATCCTAATAGAGTGTGTAAGCTTAAGAAATCCATCTATGGATTGAAACAAGCACCTCGTAGATGGAATCTTTGCTTTGATGAGAAAGTCAAAGAGTTTGGCTTTTCGAGGAGTGAAGATGAATCTTGTGTATATGTCAAAGCTAGTGGGAGTATAGTCAGCTTTTTGGTACTGTATGTGGATGACATACTACTCATAGGAAATGACATCCCAACCTTGCAGGAAGTTAAGTCCTGGCTTGGGAAGTGTTTTGCTATGAAGGACCTTGGAGAAGCTGCCTATATCCTAGGGATAAGGATTCTGAGAGACCGGAGTAAAAGACTAATTGGACTTAGTCAGAGTACATACTTGGAGAAGGTGCTGAAGAGATTCAACATGCAAGATTCCAAGAAAGGAAAGTTACCCATCCAGAGTAACGCTAGATTGAGTAAGACTCAGAGCCCGAGTACCAAGGTTGAGATAGCAGAAATGAGTCGAGTACCTTATGCTTCTGCAGTAGGTTCGATCATGTATGCTATGACCTGCACTCGTCCTGATGTGGCCTTTACCTTGAGCATGGTCAGCAGGTATCAGGGGAACCCTGGTAAGGCTCACTGGACTGCGGTAAAGAACATTCTCAAGTACCTGCGAAGGACTAAGGACTGGGTCCTTACCCTTGGTGGGAGTGATGACTTGAGAGTTGTAGGGTATAGTGATGCTAGATTCCAGATTGATAGGGATAATTTCCGCTCTCAGTCGGGCTGGGTCTTTACCTTAAACGGAGGAGCAATTTCTTGGAAAAGTTCCAAGCAGGAGACAGTGGCTGATTCAACTTGCGAATCAGAGTATATAGCGGCAAGCGAGGCAGCAAAGGAGGCTATATGGCTAAAGAACTTCATTGGAGATCTTGGAGTTGTACCAGCTATTAAAGAGCCTATGTAGATCTTCTGTGATAGTGAAAGTGCAGTTGCCTTAGCAAAGGAACCAAGGGATCACGGGAGATCCAGACACATTGACAGAAAATACCATTTCATCAGACATCGAATAGAAGAATGACTCCTCGTGGCAAAGAGGGTATCATCAGATGAGAACCCGCCAGATCCCCTCACGATGGGACTGGGCAGGGTTAAGCATCTCCAACATGCAAGGAGCATAGGGCTGAAGGATGATGTTAGTTTTAGTAGTTAGATAACTTTGAAATTTGTAAAATGTAATTGACATTTGATGATGAATAAAAGTTGTGTTTATTTATGAGTAAAGTGTTACTATCTTTTGTCAATCGTTTACTATTATTTCTTTTGCATGTTTTGACTTCCGGAATAATTATGTTTGGTATATCATATTATTCAAATTATCCACAGTCGGTCATATGTCGGAAATAGATATGAATTAAGACTGTCATGAGTTGGTTGTAGAGGTCTAAGATGTTGGACATGGCCTCAACACTCATGAGTGCTCATAAGTTCTGGGTATTGGAATCAACCCACGCTCACTGGCATCACTTCATGGAATTTATCTCGAGTGATCGTGAGACGGTAATATCATATAAGTCTTTAAACCTAGAGATATGTCTTGTTGCCTATGAGTTGGTTATGCATTGATCGTACGAAACCGCATTGGTAACTCGATGTTATAAAACGTACCTTTGTGTGTAATTCAACAAGTAGTAGGACAATCATATGAGTCGAAGTTTGTCTGTTTCTTCTTGGATTAGGAGCGATATCTGGGCCCCTCGATGATTTTGTATTGACCCATGTACCGGGCCCGGTCAGAACTAAATTGATGTGTTCAATTAAGTTCTATGTCAAACAAATCGGAAATCGGGAAACAAACTGGTGGACAATAAGTAAGACATTGTTCCATGTATTTTTCCAGCTGATATCTAGAACAAAGGATTATATGATCACTTATCTTAAATGGCGTATCATCTTCTTCTCAGTTCCGAGAGACCTTGAAAAGAGCTACGATTGCTGGTCGGTTCCTGAAGTCATACTTGCAGTTATAGTTATTAGACTTATCCAAGTGGGAGACTGTTGGATAAGGTGTCTAAGTCCATAACTATATCTGGTATGTACTTGACCCGACCTGGCATGGTCCATTTGGGTTGCATGGCATCATGCATTTGGATAGACTAAATGAGAGAAATAACACTTGTGGTTTATTAATATATTATAAGTTCTAATATATTAATAGTATTATTTAATTAGTTTTGATCAAAGATTAATTTGGAATTAATTATGTGATCAAAAGATAACTAATTAAATATATGGGTTGATTGTGTAAATCATCCATAACTTGTATAGTGGGCTAAAAGGCTCCATGGATTATGAAGTTGGGTAAAACCCATAAGATGCTCCATGGATGCTCCATGGGAGTTACAAACCCATGGGTCATGGAAATGAAGAGTCATGTCACATTAGGGTTTACATGGTGTAACCCTAGATGTGACACACTATATAAAGAACATGTTACTCACCAAAATCGGCTACACACACAAAGAACAAGAGAGGGCTAGGCCGATTTTGAGTGTTATACATTCTCTCAAAAGTTATTCCAAGGCATTTGGTGTTGTGTGAAACATTTGAGGCATCACACTTGGGGTGCTAGGCTCTCATGGTTTTTTCAAGGAATCATAACAAATACAAGGTATGTAATTCTAGCCATCTTTTATGATTAAAGTTCCCCATGCATGCTAGATAGATTTATGAACCTTGGAAAAAGTATTTTGCATTTATTCTAGACAAACATAGATCCAAGGTTTTCTAGGATTGCATGTACACTTAGGAGTGTTAGAATTGCTCAAAACCCTTCAACAACTTGGAAGCAATGGTAGGCCCTTGTTCTACCAGGTGGCAATAAATTAAGGTTGAACAAGTTCAATCCATATGGTTTTGAATTTGTCACTAACCTTGTCTTGTGATTATGGTCGTGACAAATTCTCATGGATGGGAACACATACACCATAAAATCTAAGTGTCATAAGGTTTCTTTCTGATTCATGAAAATGATGGTGAGGAAACGCTTTCACTAAGAAGATTTTAAGTAGATAGCAATTGTGATATTTGCATTCTCAAAGTCGTTAGTGGAGCGTGTGTGGTTAACTGGTACACTAACATGGACTTGTGAGAAATGGCAAAAAGGGTCTAAACATTATGATTAGGGCATCCCTCTTCATAATTGTTTAGATACACACATGTGAGCTATCTAAGGAAAGGTGTATGAGTTTGAGAAGCTTAGATAAAGTTTTGTCAAAGCATCTCGTATCAGAAATCTAAACTTTGGTGATGAAAGTCAATAAAGTATTGATTTCTAGAAGTCCAGCTGATTTCTGAGTACATGTCAAAGCTAGTGGGAGCATAAGTGTTATGCTAGTAAAAGAATAATTATCATGCTAGTGGGAGCATGATTAGTATGTCAAGTAAAATAATAATTATTATGCTAGTGGGAGCATAATTAATTATATTGCAAGTAAGCAATGTTAATTATAGAAAACAAAAGTTTCAATTCGTGATGTTGCAGTGGTCGAAAAAGTTGTTTTGCTATAATTAAGGGAGAGGGTATTATACTTCATTTCAATTCTAAAAGCTTAGATTGTCAGATTTTAATTATCTTTAGTAAAGGATATATATATATATATATATATATATATATATATATATATATATATATATATATATATATATATATATATATATATATATATATATATATATGAATTTTATGTTGGAATGGTTCAACATAAGGAAATTCCATATATATTGCGTTCTCAAAATTCGATTATGATTACGGCATCCCTTTTCATAGTCAAATTATGAAAACATGGCGAATAAAAAAATATTGTAGCAAAAGATTGGTCTAGGATCATGTCTTTATGTGAGATATCATGAATCGTGTCCCATATGCTTCGGATATAGGATCGATTACATGGGCTATAATATTTATCCTTTCTAAATTTTCCAAATGCCTAGGGCATTAAGAAGGGAAAATGTCTAGAATTGGATATGACTAAAATGATCAAGCAATTGTTGTGGACAATCTGAGGTTTACCACAGATTGGTTGCTGATGAACAGTTGGAAGTATGGTGTTAAATTTTGGAGAGGAACCATATTGACATATTCTGAAAGAAGGCGACTCTTGTTCAGAAGTGATAGTCAAAATGGGAATATGGAAATGTTTTTCCATATTGGGAGTTGGATATTAAGAATCTATGAGAAAGTTAGAAGCTTTTATGAAAGAAGGATGTTCAAAAGAATGTACTTTGAACTTGAGACTTCGTCGCCTTGGAATTGTTTTGTAACAATTTCCAGAGGAATGTATTGTAATATTGTTGGTCAAGTCCTTGTGAATCTTGGTACCTAGACATGACAAAACAATATTGCATAATAGTGTAGAATCTAACACATTCGAGCAGTGACAAGAGTTTGGAATTCTTACACTTGCAATGAAGATTTGGGATTGTGAAATGAGCATCATTGGAATCATGTTCAATTGATCTATTTCACAAAGTAAGAATCATAGAAAAACATAGTGTGCATACTTGGAGTATGGCATAAATATTGTTTAGAAAACATAGTGTACATGCTTGGAGCATGGGACAACTATTTTTTTAATTCAAGTATGAAGTTGATAAATTGAAACATTATGCAATGAATAATGTGTAATCAATATGGTGATGAATAAAAGGTGTTTTATTTATGTTCATAAGTTCTGAGATCATATTAGATTCGATTATTCTTGTGTTTCACTTTGCATGTTTTGACTTCCAGAATAACTAGGTTATTCATTCCGAATGACTAAGTTATTTAAACTCTCCACAATCAGTCATATGTTGGAAGTAGATATGAATCAAGACTGTCATGAATTGGGCTTGCATGGGAGACCATGAATAGTCCATAAAGCTTTTAACCCATGGATCCTTGGAAAGGAAGAGTCATGGGTATTAGGGTTTACATGGAATGTAACCCTAATCCTCCACACTATATAAAGGAGTCCTTGGCACTTGATTTGGTACTAGTGTGTGTGAGAAAGGAGGTAGCCGAATTTTAGAGTGTGCACATACATTCTTATAGTTTGCCAAAGTTTGTGGTGATTTGTGACTTCCATTTGAGGCATCCACATTATTGGTGCTAGGCTCTCAAACTCCAAGGAATCAACCACTACTAAAAGGTATGTAATTCTTCTATCATTTTATGATTCAAGTTCCCCATGCCATGCTAGTTAGGATGTAAACCTTGGAAATTTATTATTTGCATGTATCTTAGAGAAAACATAGATCCAAGGTTTCTAGGGTAGCATGTACACCTTAGGAGTGTTAGAATGCTCAGAACCCATCAGGCACATCCACCCATGTTTCAGCAACTTGATGATTTTGGGATTGTACTCTGATAACTATTTTATTATGATATACTTTTGGATGTTTGGAAGTAGATAAATGGTGTTTTTGGTTGGATTAATAAAAAAAATTACCTTAGAAATTTTTGGGTCGTTACAAGTTTGTATCAGAGCCTTGGTTTAAAGGATTCGGGCACACTCTCGGGTGTGCCTGAACTCAAACTGAGGAATTGGTAATCCTTTTGAAAGAAAATAAATTTTCTAAAAAAAATTATAAAGAAAAACGGGGGAGGGGTGATGCGTGCTATCTGCCGAACTCAAGTAAGTGATTCCCAAAATACCCATACATCTTTGTTATGTTATATGTTATGAGAATAGCATGCTAGATTAGGGCTAAGGATCTGCTCAAGATTTCATGCTAGGAGAGATGTCTTTATATGCCTGATTATTTCAGCTTTTAGAGTTGTATACTAGTATGGATTTCAGATGATTGGATGGATTGGCCTGAGATGTGATGCCTTGTAGCCTAGGAGGAATTGGATGCTATATTAGATTTGGAATCTTTCTTGGTACAAAGTGAACTCGTGATGTCCTTGTTTGGTTGTGGTTTGGAGTATTATTGTATGAATGTTGCTTGCTTTATGCTTTGTGGGACTCTTGATGATGTGAATTAATTATTAAGTGAATATGTTAAGTCATGTGTTACATAGGTTAAATATTCTTAGAGTGACTGATTTAACCCTACTGCATACCTCTTGTATGAGTCTAACCGTTGTAGGGATGAGTCTTTTACTCGTAGGATTATCTATGTTGTGTTGCTTGTGATTGTATTCATGAAGTAGTTAACTAACATTATTGGAAGTCCTTCAGTAGCTGATGGCAGGGTGAGGTTGGGAACCTAGGAGATCCTAGGAAGTCTTATACCCGATTTTTATGCGCAGTTCAACGGGTATGTGGGGTACCAATTTGAGAAAGTTATTTAGAGGATTCGAAGTGATTCTTGAGGAAAGTATGGATAGATATGAAAGGTAGTATTGGACCCGTACTACTGAAAGCACAGGATCCGTACTCGAATCAAGGAACGTCACGAAAATTCTAGGAAGTCGGTAGAGGGTTGGATTGCAGAGATTTTAAGTATTGGCTAAAGTATGTTGGATTGATGATAACATTTTGGGTATGAGATGACACTTTGGTCTTGTTGAATAGGATGTTACTGTCTGGACGGGAAGCAGATTCCTCTGAGATGGGTACATAAAGCACAAGATTTCGTGACTGGATTGTCACCGAGGTTTAAAAGATTTTACTAGAGGAGTTTCCCGGTATCGTTGGTCGGATCACTGACAGGCTGATTGTCAAATTCAAGGAGCGAACCGTAATCTTGCGTGCTACGAGAGTAGTTGATGAGGCTGCTAGTGAGAGTAATCTGGATGTGGAGGCACGACAAGGAAACAGAAGGCGGACACATGACTCAGGACAATTGGAGGGAATTGGGAAGTTCGATACATCTGACCTGGGTACTGGAAGTCAAAAGAACTATGAGATATGTGGCAAGTATGGGGGAACTCACAGGTTTGTTTGTCACAAGTTCATGTGTTTCAAATGTGGGGAAAGAGGGCATGTGCACGGGGATTGTAAGCAGGATAATATATGTTTTCATTGTCACCAATCATGTTATTTCAAGTCCAGCTATCCAGCATGGGTGGCAGAAGGGGTGCAGGCCCCAACACTCATCGTCCCTCGGGAGATCAAATTCAAGCCGCAAGTAATCATCGGTATGTATTTTGAGCTCAATTTCATAATGATATTTGTATCTAGAATAAGTATGCTTTTGGCTAGTGTTGTATCATCGGATCAAAAACCTTTTTGTATGGTATGATTGTTAGAACCATATCAGAATTTCTACAACTTCATCGGGTCAGAGTTCAGTCCTCAGGGCACTTCATAATTCAGATGTGTGTAGATCGCTCTTGCTAGGTTAGAAGTTGTGTCATTGGAAAGCTTCCAATAACCCCATTTAAGGTTTAGGGTTCCTCTGTTATTGACTAACTCATCGTTCATAGAATTTTCATATGCCATTTTGCATACAAAATATCATGTTGAAAGGTGGTTGGATGAGCGGGTTATAGGCATCAACTCAAGAGGAGACAATGAGTGTTAGCATGACCCTTACAGAGAGTGAGAGTAGTGCTTTACTTGGAAGATCAACATTTGGATTAATTATGTTTGTTACGACATAATGGGTTGGAAAGAGTTGTAGAGTAAGTTCATTAGCTTATTGGAAGTCAATCTAGAAAAGATCGGTCACGATTGAGAGGGGTAAGGGATTGGTCAGAACGTGAGTGCAGGATGAGGAACAGACAAATTCATGTCTTTAGAAATGTAAGTGTGGTACTCGCATCAGAAGCTTTTAGGAAAGGATCTCGTGGAAGTTGGGCGCCTCATCTGGTACAACAAAATCAAAATTTAGGAGCATTTGAGTCGCTCAGGATGGATGTCAGCTAATTGTCGACAAGATTTGAAACAATCACTACTGCTAGTAGGGCAAGAGCAGTAGTGAACCATCACTCCAGAGTGTATGTGAAGAATTAATCGCACGAGATTGTTCTGGATTTTGGATTTTCGAGAGGATTTAAATGGACCTTGTTTGAAATGTATCTAGTACATCGATTTTTGTGATACAGGGATCATCATATTGGTGATTCGTACGTTCCAGACGAGGGTTATAGTTGCTTGTCACAAACTGAAATGACTTGAAGATTTGAAACTGTATCACGGGAAGAGCTTGGGATTACTGAACTTTCTGAGATTTCAGGAAGCATTCATCTGGTTTTGGAAAGTGTGTGATCGCTAAGATTGGCTAGTAATGGAACACTAGTTGTTGTAAGATTGTGAGATGGATTATGAATCCATCAAATTCCTTGTGAATTGGAAGATCACAGTCGAATCCAAGTGGGTGAGAATGGTTCGGTCTAAAGGTTGCACAGGAATGAATATTCATGTTGAGGTTCGTGTTAAGGCCTCCCTGCCTGTTATTGTCTAATTAAGGATTTGGGGTTCGAATCATGACCCGAACACCTAATTTGTGGAATAGTCGGATGCAGGTTCGACTCATGCTGATTATGGTTGGAATGGTAGATGAAGAGTAAGACCATAGGATGGATCCATGGGAGTATGGAAGTGTTGTAAGACTATGGGGGTAACCGTAGCATACACAAGGATGATAGGTGAGCAGGGAAGTGTTGTAAGTTTGCATCATAGTCGCAACATTCACCCGAATGAGGCTAGGACATGGTTGGAGTGGTTGTTGGGCTGAAAGGAGATCAGCGCATGCGTCGGGTGGGACCCGTGGGCGTGGCCCATTCAATTGTGCAGGATGGGTGAGACCCATGGGCGAGGACTGTATGGTTATGATAATGCGGGTGAGACCCTGTGGAGATTGGTTGGAGCAAGGTATTGGACTATGTTTAGAGTGGGATAACTCTGTGGTCAATGATTGGTATCCGTGTAATGTATAGGCTAGG
This sequence comes from Lactuca virosa, assembly GCF_052849685.1. NCBI lineage: Eukaryota > Viridiplantae > Streptophyta > Magnoliopsida > Asterales > Asteraceae > Lactuca > Lactuca virosa. The sequence continues at coordinate 385,466,298 of NC_136428.1, forward strand.
GTAGCCTTTATTAGTTAGACTCTCAGTAGGGGCATGGTGGTTGGACCAGCTGTGACACTGTCAGTCTCAGCGGTCGATTAGGGATTTTATATCTCAGTTTAGTGGAAGGTCATCATGAAATCAGAATATTTCGGATAAAAAGGGCAAGTGTAAATCTTTGGATTTCGGGATATCAGTCATGTATCGGGTTGGAAAATGGACGATACTCGCGTTGGGAGTCGTCTTTATATAAAAGGTCTTTTCACCAGCAAGTTATGGTTAAGGAATCTGTCTGCCAATGGTATCAGTTGGATGGTTTAGGATCAAAAGGATGTTTCTCAGTTCAGATTGCAGTAAGAGGACCTAGTAATTATGTTTCGGAATGGTCCATCTGTTTGTAGGTCAGGCAAAGTTTAGGGGGGTTCAGAATTATAGCAGTGAGGTTTTGGTTCGTCAGTTAAAGGATCAATGATTTGTTCACCATTAAGAGTATAAGTTCTGATAAGGTTGGGTTTCGATGGTATCTTTGGAGGGTCGCTAAGAGTATGAATCAACCTTTCCGGCGATTCGGGGAATCGATAGGTACTGGTCGGAGCGTTTGGTTTCCAGGAGGATGGTAAGGAGTGATTTCGAGGAAGAAATATAATTTAAGTGGGGGATATTTATAACACCTTGGTTTGAATCATTTCCTAATTCGGGTCCGTGACCCGAAGATTAGTTATCATAAGGCTTTGGGCCTTGGGGAAGGAGAGAGTTAGACCCCTTTGGGTGTAGATAATGTAGACTAGGTAATATGAGAGTTCGGTTTGTGTTTTGGAGCTCAAGGGTATATCCATAAAGTGATAGTTCGGGCCTTTTATGAATTTTGGATTTACGTTCGAAACGTTTTAAGGAAATAGTGAGTTGATAGAAGTGTAGAGCTTCTCATTACCTTTCCGGGGATATAAGGATCGTCGAAATTGGACTTAGAACGAAGAAGTTATGGCCTTAAGAAGTTTGGTGGTTTTAGGGATAAGCCTAGTATGCTGGGGGTACATAGGAGTACGTTGGGCGTACTAGGCGGGAGGATCACGAGTGCCCATTGTAGTATGTTGGGCGTACCAGGAGTATACAGGGCATACTCCAGTCAGGTGCAAACCCTAATTTTTGGTCTTGGACCCTATTTAATGGCCTTAAATCAACTCCAAACCCTCCTACCTTCAGCCTCCATCCCACTAAACCCTAAATACAAAACCCTAGCCTCCATTTGAGTAATTCTTGAGTTTTTGGTGTGATTTCATGTGTCTTGGTGCCCATTGAAGAAGAAGGAGCTTCTTGAAGGAGAGTTGGATTGCTTGGAACTTGTAGATCTAGGCTTGGTTTTCCTTTCTACATCTTCTGGAGGTATAAAGTCTCAATCTTGATGGATTCTTTGTATAAATCTAGTTTAGGGTGGTATTTTATCATGTTTTAGTCCCATGGTTGTGGTTCTAGTGAGTAGAAGATACTCCAGAACCTTTGAGCCTCATATTTGGTCCTTTTTGAGGTTATTAAGTCATAAACTTTGGATCTTATGGAGTTTAATCCCTTCATGCAAGTATTGGTGACCTTTTATGAAGATTAGGAAGCTTATATTATGGTTTCGACCCCATTAAGCTATGCAAAGTAATAAAGTCAGGATCTTTATTACTTAAGTCACCTCTTTAGGGTCAGATCTGTGTTTGGACATTCTTGCCTTAACCATTAAGAGCATCATGGCGAGCTTTTACCCTCTAATGAGTACGATAGGCGTGCGTAGGAGTACGCTCACCGTAATGCATGGTTCAAGCTTCAGCGACTTGTATGTTATGCATTAGCAGGCTTTACGTTGGGCGTAAGTGTCTAGTACGGGGAGTTTTTCCCCAGAAATCCCCATTTTTCTACTTTGTCGAGTTGTACCATGCGCATGGATGGGTCCTACGTAGGGCATACAAGTTGGTACACAGGGTGTACGCTTCTTGGGCCCACTTGATTTTGGGCCACCTTTTAGGACTCTAAGGTAGTGGACCTTATGGACTTGGGCCCGTATTAGGCCTTAGGACTCTCTATTTGGGTTGGGTCATTAGTGGGCCTAGTTTGGGCTTGGGCCATTATTGGGCCTCATGATTTATGGGCTTGTCCTTGAGAATGTAACTAGGGTTGGTGTTGATTATGTTCAGTGTGAGTAGTCATTGTGTCGTAGGTTTGGGTGCGAGATTTGCTATCTTCTGATTCAGGCGAGTCTCCTTATTATGCTTGGTGGGTTGAAGGAACCAATGTCGGCCCATGATTTATTATGATTAGGATGCTAGTTGTCTGTGTGACTCTTTCATGTGTGGTATGTGGTATTATATTGTGACATCCCCAATTTTCTCAGCCAGAAAAGACCGATTTCGTTTATGTTTTTTAAAATAAAATCAGAGTAATCCTTCAAAAGGTGTTGCGGAATTTGTCCCCAAAACAAAATATGATAAAATTTATCAAAACATTTCTTAAAGAAATGTATTTTTCATTTCATCACAAAACTCGGGATGTCCACATCGATACAGACCAAAAACATAAACAGTATAATATAGGTCTACAACAGATATTTATATCTACTTGTCTATAATCCAAAATCCCTCGTCATCGTCCAACTTGCTCTTGTTCCACTACCTGTAATATAAAAAGCTGAGTGGGTCAGGCTTGGGAGCCTGGTGAGCATATAGGTTTTCAACCCACAATAAATAAATTTATTAATTTTCATTAATCAACAATAAATTTATTTATTTCATCAACCAACAATAACCCTGATTACACGTTCCCGTTATCCTCACTTTACGTCCCTAAACACCTATCATAAGGGACCTAGCCTAAGGATCATCATCAGGGTAACAACACTGCTTAAGGAATACTTCTGTAGTTTCTTAAGGTTCCACCCTAAGAATCCTCACAACTACACGATCTATACTTTCAGATCTAAAATCAACCTCTTTTCCTAATCCATACTCCCGGATCTAAAATTTACCTCTTTACCTAATCCATATTCCCGGATCTATAACTGTGCCCCTTCCATACTCTCGGGCTAGGGACAATTAAGTATGTCTTAAACCATACTCCTGGATTAATAATATATAACTATTGTCTTAATCCATACTCCCGGATTAATAACAAATAACTATGTCTTAATCCATACTCCCGGATTAATAACAAATAACCATGTCTTAATCGATACTCCCGGATTAATAACAAATAACCATGTCTTAATCCATACTCCCGGATTAATAACAAATAACCATGTCTTAATCCATACTCCCGGATTAATAACAAATAACGATGTCTTAATCCATACTCCCGGATTAATAACAAATAACTACGTCTTAATCCATACTCCTGGATTAATAACAAATAACTACATCCTATCCATACTCTCGGACTTAGGACAGTTGACTAAGTCTAAACCGTATTCTCAAAAAACATCTACAGTGTACGAGCCTGTTAATATTCCACTGGACTGTCTAGAAAAATCCGTGGTCGTCATCTATACTCCGCTAGATGACTACAACAATGACAACAACAACAACAACAACAACAACATCGAGACCTCTCATCATTTTAACACACATCAACTATTTCATCTACCCATGTTTTACCCAACATATTTGTAGATAAAAATACATATACAGTTTAAAACTTGTATAAAACATCTATTCAACACCCATCTCAAATAAACAAACAATATAATTGCACATAACACGTATTTTATAGAAAATACTTCATATCTATGTGCAAGATGAAAGTGACTACACACTCACATGATTTAACGGCGATTGGACAGAACTTCGTCCCTTAAAACAATCTTTTTCGATGAAACGGGGATGTTTTCTAAAAAAAGGCTTTGCGCGGGCAGAGTTTTGACTCGAAAATTTATTTTCTCGGGGACTTCGGGGCTTCGGAACTTGCTCCGGGTATTAGGGATGATATCGGGACTTCGGGGGTGTTAGGAGAGTTTGAGAGAGTAAAGGGTGAGAGAGAGTGAAATTTTAAACAAAAATTCTGAAGTCTTGCTTTCTATTTATAGGTGCTGAATCACGAATTACGTTGGGCATAAATCCAATGTACGCTGGGCGTACTTCATTGTGGCTCTGTACGCTGAGCGTAAACCAGTACGCGGCGTGTAGGGTGATGCGTGGCATCAAACATGTCGAACCTGCGTAAAACGTGTCGTATGCAAAGAGGGTGTTTGATGTGGCCGACTCCGGATCACACACACGAGTACGCGGGGCGTACACAGATTGTCCAAACTTCAAAAATCCATATCTTTCGCATACGTCCTCCGTTTTTGACGTTCTTTATATCCAGCGTAGGTATGATCGTGCTCTACATCTTTCGTTTAGACTCCGTTGGCTAATTTTGATTTAATTTTTAAAGTTATATTTTTAACAGGCCGGGATAGGAAAAGTTCGTTAAAAATTAATAACTTCTTCATCCGATGTCCGTTTTCGTCTGTCTTTTTACCGTTAAACTACTATCAACAGGATCTTCGATTCTCGTTTAGGTTGTTTCGGCTAAAAATCACTCGATCTAAAATTCGAGTTTCGGGCTGCATACTATTGTGCCAAATCTTAGAAAATTCATAACTTCCTCATACGAAGTCAGATTTGGACATTTCTTTTTATGCACGCTCTCGGTTTAACGTATACTACGACTTTCGTTTAGATCGCTAAGGCTAAAAAGCGCTTTATCGTAAATTCACTTTTTACGTCACACAACGTCGTGCCGGTTCTGTCGCGAAACTTCGACAGGTCATAACTTCTCCGTTATAACTCGGATTTCAGTATTCTTTATATCTCCGAAATCCTTGTTTCAATCACTACAACTTTCTTCATAGATATCAGCTATATCTAACATTTTACTTTCAACGCTTATTTTTATCCTTAATTTATTAAATCATAATAATTAAGTTTAAAGCACATAATTCCATATAATTCATTCTTATTACTTCAAGACAAGTTACAAAGGTTGACCTAGATTATTACCTCGTCTTTAATGCTTAGCCCAGAAACACAGACGTTACAATTCTCTCCCCTTAGAATTATTCCGTCCTCGGAATCATACATCAGGAAACAAATGCGGATAGCGACTCATCATGTCACTCTCCATATCTCAAGTGAGATTTGGCCCATTCGTATGTTTCCATCGCACAAGCACTAAATCGACCATCTTGTGTCGCAAATTCTTAGTCTTACGGTCAATGATTGCCTCAGGTTCTTCAATTAACCTCTTGCCTTCCTCCAACCTTAATTCAGAAATTGGAATTATGTCGGGAACTTCTCCCGTGAACTTCCTCAAATAACACACGTGGAAAGTGTTATGAATACCATCTAGTTCTTCTGGTAGTTCTAGCTTGTAAGCTTGGTTCCCAATCCTCTGGAGAACTTTAAACGGTCCAATAAACCTTGGACTCAACTTTCCCCGAACCACGTAACATATTCATCTTAGTCGGACTCAATTCGATATGACCTCTAGGGTCGGAATATCAATCATCTTCTTAGTCATTACCGAAACAATGGTAACGACATACTTGAACAAAAACGAAATCAATTACTAGCTTCTTGGTAACCTTGTGCCTTTCCCTGATCCAAGTGTGAGTCCTGTGCTTCCAGTAGTATAGGCCTCTACTACTATTCACACCTACTCATACTCGTCCCAAGTATTGTCTCGCAGTTTTTTTTCCAAGTCACTATTCAAAAATTTCATATAATCATTTAATACATCAGATAAAAAAACCAGGGTTTATATTATTTCTTGAAACGATTACACAGAGGTTCAAGTTTACCCTATACTATACATTTAATAGTCTACACCACATGTTACTATTCACATTGCTACTTCATAACTTGATTTTCGGATATGAAGTCCTCATTCTTGATTCCTCGCATCGTCACCTGCTTCATCGAGGATCATTTGGAATGCCCTTGGCTTTGGCTTTGGCGGTTCATTTGGCTTCATTGCCCTTTCCCTATTCGGGCAGTGTTGCTTGAAGTGTCCTTCTCCACCACACTTAAAGCAGACTTCTCTCTGGGTTGTGCATTCAAAGGCATAGTGACCAGTCCTCCCGCATTTGAAGCATGTCACTTCTTTAGGACATCTCTCAGTGTGTTTCCTTCTGCATTTATCACACCATCTTGCTTCACCTCCTCCTCCTTCGAACTTCGAGAATTTTCTTTTCTCGTTGGATCCTAAAGTTCCTTCCAACTTTCTTTTCTCGCCAAATTCAACCTTGCTGGCGGCTCTTCCCTTGATCATCTCTTCAACAGACTTGGCAGCCCAGATAGCTTCCTCCAGAGTAAGTGTCTGACGCACTGGCACCGCATACTTCCATGGAAGTCCTTTTACGTACCTGTCGATTTTTGTTAGTTCGTCTGGGATAATACGCAAAGCAAACTCCATTTTATATGTGAAGTTATTAGTGTATTCATCGATGGACATGCTTCCCTTCTTTAATGTCAGAAATTGGTTCTCTAGCTCAAGCAGATTTTGGGCCGAACAGTACTTGCGCTTGATGTGCACCAAGAACTCTGCCCAAGTCAGTTGCAGTGGCTCATTATGGCTTAGGGTCTTCCCCATAGTGTTCCACCAACGAACAGCGCCACCTCTGAACTGACGCACTGCAAATATGGTTTGTAACTTTCCTTGGCAACCACATGTCAAGAAGGCTAATTCCATCTCCGAGATCCAATCCATTACTCCGACGAGATCTTCCTTTCCAGTGAAAGTTGACGGTTTGGAAGTCATAAAATCTTTGTACTTGCATCCATTTCTCTCGACGCCATCCTCTTGGTTATTCCTCCTAACCACAAGCAGTTGAGTTTGACCAACAGATCTACTGTAATTTCCTTTTTCTGACTGACTGTCATTTAACTCAGGTTGTTCAACATGCATTGAAGGTTCATCCTTGTTGTTCAACAATTGTCTTATTTCTTCCCTCTGTTCAGCCATCTTAACCTGAATCATGGCTTGAACTCCAGCCATTGTGATTGGTTCTGGTGCAACTTCTACTATAGGCACCTGCTCAATCACTTGGGGTTGAGGTTGCTGATTCCTATTCGCATTTCCAGCTCCACTTCGGGTTCTTGCCATTATGATCTATACACCAAATTAGGCGAATTTAGATCTCTATTCACAATAGATATTTAAATTCTCCTTATCACTCCGAAACGTTACATGCTAGTTCTAATATCGTAGTCATACGCTTAGAATCCTGAACACATAAGGTTTCCAGATCTGGTCGGCAACAAACCATAGATCCGAACAAACAATATCATATATGGCAAACATATAGCATTTAGCACATAAAAGCATTTTAGGCATCTTTCCTAGAATATACTAGTGCTCGTGTCGAAAATATGGTAGACACTCATCTCACAATCATCGCTTAGCATTCTAAGTTTAAGTCTACAAATTCTATAAATTCCTAGTTGGCTTAAACTAATGCTCTGATACCAACTATGACATCCCCAATTTTCTCAGCCAGAAAAGACCGATTCCGTTTATGCTTTTTAAAATAAAATCATAGTAATCTTTCAAAAGGTGTTGCGGAATTTGTCCCTAAAACAAAATATGATAAAATTTATCAAAGCATTTCTTAAGGAAATGCATTTTTCATTTCATCACAAAACTCGGGATGTCCACATCGATACAGACCAAAAGCATAAACAGTACAATATAGGTCTTACTACAGATATTTATATCTACTGGTCTATAATCCAAAATCGCTTGTCATCGTCCAACTATGCTCTTGTTCCACTATCTGTAATATAAAAAGTTGAGTGGGTAAGGCTTGGGAGCCTGGTGAGCATATAGGTTTTCAACCCACAATAAATAAATTTATTAATTTTCATTAATCAACAATAAATTTATTTATTTCATCAACCAACAATAACCCTGATTACCCGTTCTCGTTATCCTCACTTTACGTCCCTAAACACCTATCATAAGGGACCTAGCCTAAGGATCATCATCAGGGTAACAACATTGCTTAATGAATAATTCTGCAGTTTCTTAAGGCTCCACCCTAAGAATCCTCACAACGACACGATCTATACTTTCAGATCTAAAATCAACCTCTTTACCTAATCCATACTCCCGGATCTAAAATTTACCTCTTTACCTAATCCATATTCCCGAATCTATAACCGTGCCCATTCCATACTCTCGGGCTAGGGACATTTAACTATGTCTTAATCCATACTCCCGAATTAGTAATAAATAACTATTGTCTTAATCCATACTCCCGGATTAATAACAAATAACCATGTCTTAATCCATACTCCCGGATTAATAACAAATAACCATGTCTTAATCCATACTCCCGGATTAATAACAAATAACCATGTCTTAATCCATACTCTCGGATTAATAACATATAACCATGTATTAATCCATACTCCCGGATTAATAACAAATAACTATGTCTTAATCCATACTCCCGGATTAATAACAAATAACTACGTCTTAATCCATACTCATAGATTAATAACAGATAACTACGTCCTATCCATACTCTCGGACTAAGAAAAATTGACTAAGTCTAATCCATATTCTCGAAAAACATCTACAGTTTACGAGCCTGTTAATATTCCACTTGACTATCTAGAAAAATTCATGGTCGTCATCTATACTCCGCTAGATGACTACAACGACGACAACAACAACAACAACAACATCGAGACCTCTCATCATTTTAACACACATCAACTATTTCATCTACCCATGTTTTACCCAACATATTTGTAGATAAAAACACATATACAGTTTAAAACTTGTATAAAACATCTATTCAACATCCATCTCAAATAAACAAACAATATAATTACACATAGCACATATTTTATAGAAAATACTTCATATCTATGTGTAAGATGAAAGTGACTACACACTCACATGATTTAACGACGATTGGACAGAACTTCGTCCCTTAAAACAATATTTTTCGATGAAACTTGGATGCTTTCTAAAAAAAAAGGCTTTGCGCGGGCAGAGTTTCGACTCGAAAATTTATTTTCTCGGGGACTTCGGGGCTTCGGAACTTGCTCCGGGAACTAGGGATGATATCGGGACTTCGAGGGGTGTTAGGAGAGTTTGAGAGAGTAAAGGGTGAGAGAGTGAAATTGTAAACAAAAATTCGGAAGTCTTGCTTTCTATTTATAGGTGCTGAATCACGAATTACGCTGGGCGTAAATCCAAGGTACGGTGGGCGTACTTAATTGCGGCTCTGTACGCTGAGCGTAAACCAGTACGCGGCGTGTAGGGTGATGCGTGGCATCAGACGTGTCGAAACTGCATGAAACGTGTCTTATGCGAAGAGGGTGTTTGATGTGGCCGGCTCCGGATCACACACACGAGTACACTAGGCGTACTCTTGTAAGCGGGGCGTACACAGATTTTCCAAACTTCAAATATCCATATCTTTCGCATACTTCCTCCTTTTTTTACGTTCTTTATATCCACGCGTAGGTATGATCGTGCTCTACAACGTTCGTTTAGACTCCGTTGGCTAACTTTGATTTAATTTTTAAAGTTATATTTTTAACAGGTCGGGACAGGAAAAATCTGTTAAAAATTCATAACTTCTTCATCCGACGTCCGTTTTCGTCTGTCTTTTTACCGTTAAACTACTATCAACAAGATCTTCGATTCCCGTTTAGGTTGTTTCGGCTAAAAATCACTCGATCTAAAATTCGAGTTTCGGGTTGCATACTGCTATGCCAAATCTTAGAAAATTCATAACTTCCTCATACGAAGTCAGATTTGGACATTCTTTTTATGCACGCTCTCGGTTTAACATATACTACGACTTTCGTTTAGATCACTAAGGCTAAAAAGTATTTTATCGTAAATTCACTTTTTAAGTCACACAGCGTCGTGGCGGTTTTGTCGCGAAACTTCGACATGTCATAACTTCTTCGTTATAACTCGGATTTCGTTATTCTTTATATCTCCGAAATCCTTGTTTCAACCACTATAACTTTATTCATAGATATCAGCTATATCTAACATTTTATTTTCGACGCTTATTTTTATCCTTAATTTATTAAATCATACTACCTCCGTCCTAATTTGATAGTCCACTTTTAACTTTTGAAGTTTTTTTCTTCAATCTTGACCTTAAATATTTTTGTTTTTGATAGATAATACTTAATGAAAAATATATGAATGAATTGTATTTTAAATATTTTTTCGTTGTTATAAGTTTTATCAAGTAATATATAATACAAATAAAAGTATTTATGATTGAAGTTGAAGAAAAAAGACTTCAAAAGTCAAAAGTGGACTATCAATTTGGGACGGAGGGATTAATAATTAAGTTTAAAGCACATAATTCCACATAATTCATTCTTATTACTTCAAAACAAGTTACAAAGGTTGACCTAGATTATTACCTCATCTTTAATGCTTAGCCCAGAAACACGGGCGTTACATATATCGGGCGTGGTCCGATGCCAAGTTGGGCCTGATGAGTGTATTGTATGCTATTTATCTTAGTGATTCTTGCATATGTTTTATGTGTTTGTATGTATGCCGGGCGGGGCCTGACGAGTGTGATGACGCGGGGCCCATTTCATGCTATTGAAAGATCTGTTCCGAGCGGGGCTCAATGCCGGGTGGGGCCCGATGGATTGTCAGGCATGGCGTATTGTATGTTTGTTATGTTTGGTATGAGTTATTTTGGGGAACTCACTAAGCTTTGTGCTTACGGTTTTATGGTTATGGTTTCAGGTACTTCCGGTACGAAAGGGAGGGGCCCAGCTTGATCGCAGCGCATCCACACATGTTTCCGCAACTTGATGATTTTGGGATTGTACTATGGTAATTGTTTTATTATGATATTTTTTGCATGTTTGGAAACATATAGTTGGTGTTTTTGGTTGTATTAAAATTAAATTTTTACCTTATAATTTTGGGTCGTTACAGCCACATACTGCGCAACATGTAACGTCCTCTCTCAGAACATAGCAGTGATCTCTGTCACCATCTCAGTAGTCTGACGAAGTTCCTGAAACTCCTTCGCCAGCTACTGGACCTCAATCATCGGTGCAAACTCAGCTCGAAACCTCATCACGAAATCCACCCTAGTCATCAACTCATCTCCTTGCCTCCTAAGGCGTGTCCTATCTCCTCCCACCAGTCTCAAACTTTTTTCTTTCAAAAGACAGGAAGCCAGTCTGACCTTTGCTCCCTAAGGACAACAGCTAGTGCGAAAGGCATTCTCGACATTCGTTAACCAACGTCTGATCACAATCGGGTCCTTCTTCCTGAAGAACTCTGGAGCCCCACAAGCACATAATTCACAGAAAGTCAAAGTGCGAGATCCCATTATCGCTAAAATCTCAGTACGAAAAGCGCCCAAGAGCTCATCAATAATCCATGATACCCTCCTTAATCGTATCGAAGATCAGAGGAGTCAGCTCAAGGATACTGCGAGTAATCTCTGATGAAATGAATTCCCGTATCTGCTCATCCAAAAACCCGACCCCAAATCCCGAACCCGAACCATCACTGGCACCAGAACCACTACTAGAACCTCCTCGAGGGACCACCAAACTAAAAATAAACCATTCAAACCATCATAACATATGTATACTCGAAGAATCCCAAATTCTACAAGCTCATTGGTATCATCGTGACTTTCCTTGACTCAAGTATAGATCCTCTGCTTGCAGTACCAGTAGTATGGGCCAATACTATCTTCCAAATCTATATGTACATTCCTCAAGGATCGCCCTCAATCCTCCAAGTCACTCCCTTATCAATCCAAACAATCCTCAACCAGACAAGGCTCTAGGAACTGAATCACCTCCTAGGTTTTCCTAGGGCTACCACCATACCACTCTCCGCCATCAGCTGGAGAGGGAACTCCCCATAACACTCTCCAACTAGCTTACAAATACAATTACATACCACCGACACAATATAATTCTTCGAATGAAAGGTCTCACACTACAACGGTTGGACTCAAACAAGAGCTGCACAATAGAGTTAAAACCTAACCTTCTAAAATTATCTAGTCTCAATAATATATAACTTAGCATATTCGCTTACTCGTTGGTTGATGTTAATGAGAACTCCTAAAAGCACTAAACAAGTCTACAAGCTTGTAAAGTAGGCACATAAAGGCATATCTCCTAGCATTCTATGAAGTAATCTTTAGCAAATCCTTAGCCTTAATCCAACATACGATTCACAGGTTCACAATTCAAAGCATAACACGAAACACGTATGGGTATTTTGGGAAAACTTACTTGAGATCGGTCGATTGCATGCACCAAACCATTTCTTTTATTTAAAAAACTCATTTTATAAAACATTTCTCTTTTATGAAAAATCTACCAAACCCTCAGTTTGAGTACAGATATACCCGAGTATGCTTGAATCCCTCAAACCATGGCTTTGATACCAACTTGTAACGTCCCAAAAACCCATAAAGAAAAATTTTATTTTTGTATTAAATAAGCATTAACCAAACATGGTAGTCAAACTCATAAGAAAGTCATAGTGTATGAATAATCATCCAAAATACATCAGAGTCAATAAAGTGGAAAAATCATGGTGTATGTGCGATGCGATCATCCCAAGCTCTTCCCCTTCAAACCGGAAGTACCTGAAACATAAACTAAAAATCATAAGCACAAAGCTTAGTGAGTTCCCCAAAATAAAAATACCATACATACAATGGGCCCGCCTGGAACAATGGGCCCGCCTGGAACAATGGGTGCTGCTCGGCATCAAACCCCGCCCGGTATACATACAAACACATAATACATGCAAGAGCCACAAAGACATCTAGCATACTATAAAATAATCCAACGGGCCGTTATTGGTGCCTTCGACCCGCAACTTTTGTGAGAAGACTCACCTTGATAGAAAGTAGCAAATCTCACACCCGAGTCTGTTTTACAACGACTCCTCACACTGAACACAATCAACACCAACCCTAGTCAGTATATAAGGTTAAGCCCATAATCATGGCCGAAGACTCACCTCGATAGAAAGGCCCAATAATGGCCGAAGCCCAAACTTGACTCACTAATGGCCCAAGCCCAACAAGAGAACCTTAAGGCCCAATATAGGCCCAATAGTTCTAAAATGACCTAAAGTTAATGGTCTAAGCTTCAACAACTGACCCTCACATCGTGGTCGGCTCATGGTCACACTATGAGCATTAAGTCGACTCGGTCCCAACTCAGCCAATCAACTCGCCCAATCTAGATTCCAATCATCTTCAAGTCATGGTCATCCCCGGGTCACGTCGTGACCTAAACCGAACAAAACAGTTGTGGATGGCATGCATTCTCACGACGTGGCAGGCTCATCCCCATGTCGTGAGCGTTGTCTTAGCCAGCTTGGAGCATTAAGCTCTTATTCCTTTAAGCCACTACTTGGCATTTTCCAGAGGGTCTTTCCTCACTCAAAGGATAATAAAAATCGTAGTTTTTTAGTCATGCATATCCAATACATGACTTAAACACTCACTAGGTCAAAAGAGGGAAAATGAGATCAAGACTCATGCTTGGAGTATAAAACTAACTCCAAAACTCAGATCAAAAGTTTATAATACATAAGTTGTCTCAATGATCCATAAAGTTACCAACTTTATGGATCTGATGTATGCTATCCAAATCAACCATGCAAAAAGGAGCGTAAAAACCTGGAGCTAGCCTACACGAGGTAAAAAGGCCAGAGCATTATGACATATAAAGGTCCAAAAGCTCTGCAAGAATGTGAGGTAGAAGTTGGATTGTGAAGAGAATGCTCCAAAAAAGTCTTCTTCCACTTTAATGAGCCAAAGACTACCAAATAAGTTCTTCAAGGTCACAAAAATGGATAAGGACCTCAAGCAGGTCGAGATTAGGGTTTCCAGGAGGCTGAGGATGGGCAACCCTAGCCCTCTTATTCCATTCAATACTCGAGCATTAGGGATTTGGATCATCAGGTCATTCTCATATCGTGAGGCTTCATACCTCACATCGTGAGATTCGAAAACGCAGGTCAACAAGTCAATGTTCACTCACGACGTGACCACCATATCTCACGTCGTGTCCCTCTTCCAAAAGGTTAGAAATTCAAGAAATTAAGTACCTCCATGATCCAAGTATTACACTAACTCCTAGGCTTGTCTCATTTGGAAGCCTCCACCCTCTGAGATCAAATATCACCCAAACCCTAGCCTCTATATGTGTGTTTTGAGTTTGTGAGGCCATTTTTGTGAAGATTGAAGGAAGAAGGAGTCCATCTTGTTGCTTGTATGCTTGGTTCCAGCTTAGATCCAATATCTTCAACACATTGCTCATTACTTCTCTAGATCTTGTTCTAGGTAACTTTATGAGATTTTTTGTCCAAATCTTCTTATTCTTGGAATTTGAGTGAAATATAGAGCCTTTGAGTACTTTATTTGGTTTCTGGACCATGGTGGTGGTTAGAAAGATGAGTTGCATGAATTAGATTGGTGTCCACACATTTGGTGCAACCATTAAGAACTTAGGTTTAAAGATCTTGGCTTATTGGGATGTCTTAAAGGATAAAGTTAGAAACTTTACCCAACTTTACCCATCAAGACTTTGAGAAGGTTTAGATATGAGCTTTGGAGCTCTTGGGATTAAGGGTTAAGACCTTAATTCATTAAGTTGTAATGTCCAGTTTCCACGATGTGGTAGTATGCTTGCCACGTCATGGTGGCTGGTATCACCACGATTGTTTTGTCGTGAAGCTACCACGACATGACCTATGGGTGGCCACGACATGTAGGTCAACTGAGGTTGACTTTGACTATTGACTTTTTGACAAAGTTGACTTTTGGTCAACTAGAGGGTTTTAGGGTGTGGACTAAGAGAGTACTTCTATTTGATGTTAGGTGATTCGTAGTACCAGTCTTCACTATCTATGAGTTATTGTGTTTGTCTGCTATTTGCGAGGAGAGTCTTCTCACTGTCTTACCTGTGACATACTTGTGTGCATGTTAGACTAGTTGAGTCTTATTTGCTGATTGATGGTATATATGTTGTGTTTGAGTTGCTGATAACTGTAGGATTGTTGATAGTCCATAGGGTTGCCGATAACCCATAACTGTTTTATATATGATGTATTGTATGTGATATTCTAGGGAACTCGCTAAGCTTTGTGCTTACAGTTATGGATTTAAATGTGTTTCAGATACTTTAGATTATCTTGGAAAGGCAAAGACTTCACTGTACACCCTCTTCATCAGTTTTTGTTATTCCGTATTATTATGATACTCTAATTTTGGGATGACTGTATTTGATACTTATGGTTTTTCTTGACTTGGGTTTTTATGAAAATGATGTTTTTACCTAAACCAAAAATGAAAAATTTTGTTGTGAAAAAACAGGTGTTATACATTTTGACTCCCCAATAAAACTAAAATTTCAAACAAACAAGAGCTTCCTTCGAAATTTGTATGAAACCAAAAATAAAAAAACAAAGAAATCATTTAAGAACGAATCTTTCATGGATGCACCTCCATCGAAAGATGCATCTCTTTAACGTCCCAAAATCATAGATACAATTTTCATTTTTAGATTAACTGAAAAACATCAAGTGTTCATAACAAATTCAACAAAGTATGTCAAATGACAGAAATCATCAGAGTACAAGTCCAAATCATAGAGAAAACGTGGAACATGGGTGGATGCGTTGCGATCATGATGGGCCCTTCCCTTTTGTGCTAGAAGTACGTGAATCCATAAACATAACTGTAAGCATAAAGCTTAGTGAGCTTCTCCAAAATACCAAATACAATAAACATGTATATATAAGAACACTTGGTTGTGTCTGGTCTGTATCAATCCCATATGACAACATGTAGCTGTGTCGGGTCCGTATCAACCCTCGGGTCCATATCAACCCATATGATAGCAAGAGGCTATGTCGGGTCTGTATCAACCCCCAAGTCTATAATGACTCTGAGCATGGATTTTCTAAATATAACATTCAATCATATCATGTAGTCACACAAACATGTACATCCAACACATACAAAACAGTGGGCCGACGTTGGCGCCTTCAACCCACTAGTATGGTAAGAAGACTCACCTGACAGACAAACGAAAAATAGCTGAACATTACTCTACTCTGAAAATCTGCTAAACCGAGCACCTATTCAATGATATGACCGATTAACTATCATTAAAAATACTCAAATTACCCCTTGGTCAAACTTAGCCAAACAAGGTCAAAGGTCAAAGTCAACGACCAAGGTTGACCCTTTACGTCGTGGCCATCCTTGGCCACGCCGTGGCCTTTAAACGGCAAAACAGACGCGATTTTCCCCAGTCGCCACGCCATGACTGCCTAGGTCATGCCGTGGGAACTAGATCCAAAACATCCTAATGAGTTAAGTTGAATCCTCCAATTCCAAAGGTTCCAAAGTCAAGCTCTGATCATTTCTAACATCCAAATGGGTAAAGTTTCCACCTTTATCCTTTGGGATCCATCAAGAGGTCTAGATCTCAAGTCCTAGATCCAAAAAGGTGCTTTATAGACCTGCATGTCCAATGCAATTTTTGGACTCAACTTAGGTTAAAATGGGATTTTATGACCAAAATTTCTTGCATGGCACAAACCAACCACCAAACTTCAGATCTAAACCATGAACTATTCCAAATGAACTAGAGATTCATAAAGTTGAAACCCTTATGAAATCTCCATATCCCATCTAACAAGATCAAGAAGAAAATGGGACAAAATACAAGATCTAGCACTTTGTAATAAAAAAGCTTGGAACTTGGGGACTTACATGGGTCCATAAGATGCACAATGAGATGGTGAGAAGAGTTTCTTGCTGAATCCAAATCTAGAAATCACCTCCTTCTTCTTCAAATCCCCAAAAATCAACATAAAAAGCTTAGAGAGCAATATTGGTGGTTAGGGTTTTCTTGGAGGCTAAGAGGGTGTGATGGAGGATGAGGGTGAGCAACCCTAGCCATCACATTCCCTTAAATATGACGCAAACCATAGATATTAGGGTTTCTCATTAAACAACTGCCACGTCATGGCTATAGGCTGCCACTCCGTGGTGGCCATTCAAAATCCATGATACAACGACCATCATCATGTCGTGGGATGCCTTTACCATGATGTGGTACTACCCAAAATCCAAAATACATTAATTTAAATACCACCACGAATCCGGATGTTACAACTATCCCCCACTTGAATCAGACTTCATCCTCGATTTCCGCTACTACAAATAACTTTGGGTAATGATCCCACATCTCCGACTCAGGTTCTCACATCTCCGACTCAGGTTGCCACTGGTCTCTCCACATAATTCAGACGATCATCGACCCGAATATCGTCCAAAGAAATAACCGCGGACTCATCATCCACACACTTCTGAAGCTGAGAAACATGGAAAATGTTGTGAATTTAGCTAAGCTTATCAGGTAAATCCAGCCGGTATGCAACCTTGCCCACCCGGGCGATAATCCTGAAGGGACCGATAATTCGGGGGCCCAGCTTGCCCCGCTTCCGAAATCAGATGACACCTTTCCAAGGTGACACCTTCAGAAGCACCAAGTCCCCCACTTGAAACTCGAGGCTTGAACGCCGCCGATCTACATAACTCTTCTGCCGGCTTTACGCGACCCGCAACTTGTCGCGTACCTTGTGAATCAACTCAGTAGTCTTGAGTACTGCCTCAATACTCCCCATGACCCGATTCCCAACCTCCACCTTGAAAACAGGGGTCCTGCACCTGCTCTCATACAACATCTCAAACGGTGGTCGGTCAATGCTAGCATGATAACTGTTGTTGTAGCAAAACTCAGCCAGTGGAAGGTAAGGATCTCAACTCCCTCCAAAATCTAACACACATGCCCGAAGCATATCTTCAAGTGTCAGAATCGTCTACTGACTCTATCCATCGGTCTAGGGTGGTATGTTGTGCTGAAATGCAACTGAGTGCCAAAATTCTCATTAAAATTCCTCAAAAAACTGGAGGTGAAACAAACATCCCGGTATGAAACCACCAAAATTGGCACTCCGTGTCCAACCACCACCTCCCGAATGTAAAGTCAGCTAACTTCTCAGCAAATATACTCTCGGCAATTGGTATGAAATGTGCACTCTTGGTCAATCTATCTACAACGAACCAGATAGAACCAACTCCATGTGTCGTCCTGGGCAGCTTTGTGATGAAAATCTATAGTAATCTGTTCTCACTTCCACATAGGAATGGGTAATGGCTGCATCTTGTCGTGTGGTCTCTGGTGTTCGGCCTTGAATTTCCTGCAAGTCAGGCACCGTTCAACAAACCAAGTTATTTCCCTTTTCATACAGGGCCAGCGATAACTCGACTTCAGATCCCTATACATCTTCGTGGCCCCCGGATGGATCGATAATTTTAACTTATGTGCTTCCTCCAGAATTGCCTGCCTCACTCCACCAGTAGTTGGAACTCAGACTCTACCACACTAATTCAACAACCCCCGACTATCTCGTACAAATAAGGGAACCTGCCCTTTGATTCGCTCAGCCTTCCAATTATCCCTTTTCAACCCTTCCACCTGAGCCTTTATAATCAAATCCAAAAAAGCTAAAGTAACAACCATCCTCAAACAAATATCCTCGATAGGAGAACTCACAGCCTTATGGCTCAAAACATCAGCCATCATATTGGCCTTCCTGGGGTGGTACATGATCTCACAATCATAATCCTTCACCACATCCAACCATCTCCGCTGTCGTATATTCAAATTTGGTTGATCCATCAAGTATCTCAAACTCTTGTGGTCATTGTAAATAGTACACCTAACCCCATAAAGATAATGTCCCCAAATCTTGAGGGCAAACACCACAGCCCCCAACTCCAAATCAAGCGTAGGATAATTCGCTTCATGAGGCTTCAGCTGCCTTAAAGCGTAAGCAATCACATGACCCCTCTGCATCAGGACAACTCCCAAACCTGAAATAGAGGCATAAAAATAAATCAAAAAATCATCCAAACCCCTGGGAAGCGTGAGGATCGGGGCCCCGCACAATCTCTGCCCCAACGTCTCAAAAGCCAATTGTTGATTAGGCCCCCACCGAAAAACCACATTCTTCTTCGTCAAGCGGGTCAAAGACACTGTAATCTTGGAGAATTCTTGGATAAATCTCTGATAATACCCTGTGAGTCCTAGGAAGCTCCGAATCTCAGATGAGGTCTTCAGGACATCCCATCACATCACGACCTCTATCTTGGCTGGGTCGACTAATATACCCCCTGGTTGACGATATGCCCCAAGAACTGACATCGCGCAACCAAAACTTACATTTAGAGAATTTGGAATACAACCTCTCCCTCCTCAGGGTCTCCAACACCTCTCATAAGTGCTCCTCATGCTACTCCTTGGTCTTGGAGTAGACCAGAATATCATCAAATAACCACTATCACCTATCGATCCAAAATCGGCATGCAAACCCAGTTCATGAGAACCTTGAACGCTGCTGGTGCATTGGTGAGCCCGAATGACATCACCACTAACACATAATGACCAAAACGAGTCATGAAGGTCGTCTTCTGCACATCTTCGTCTCTGACCCACATCTGGTGGTAACCTGATTGCAGATCAATCTTGTAAAACCAAGATACACCCTGTAAGTGGTGAAATAAGTCATCGATCCTCGGAAGTGGGTAACGGTTCTTCACTATTAGCTTATTGAACTCCCAGTAGTCAATGCACATCCTGTGCAAACCATCCTTCTTTTTCACGAACAAAATCGGTGCTCCCCAAGGTGAGTTGCTCGGTGGAATGAACCCTTTGTCTAGCAGGTGTAGACAACTCTTGGATCTCCTGTGGTGCCAAGCAATATGTTGCCTTGGCTATTAGAGCCGCCCCAATAACCATATCAATATGAAACTCCACCTGCCTCTCGGGAGGCACTCCTGGAAAATCATAAGGAAATACATTGGGAAACTTCCGAACAATGGGCACCTCACTCAACTCTGTCATGCCCTTAACTCGAGTGTCTACAATATAGGCTAGGAACCCCGAACAATCCTGCTGAAGATATCTCCTGGCCCTCGCAGCTGATCAGAGAGCCTACCCATGTGAGGCTCCCTTGCTAGGAATAACTAGTTCTCCCCCACTTGGGGTTCGAACTCTCACTAGCTGACGCTCACAATCAATAATTGTCACACCCTCGAACCAGGACGGCGAAAACTGTTGGGTTTTATACACTACGACATCCTATGGTGCACATACAACCTAAATGCTTTGGATCTATGTTTTCTCTAATTATACATTCAATATTATTTCCAAAGGATTAAGCCTAGAACTAGCATACAATTGATATAAATAACATAGAATTGAGTTATGGAGTTACCTCTTTGTTGTAGCTTGTAGTTTTGGCCTTTAAGAACTTAGTGCCCCAAATGTTGCACCTCAAATGGTTCACAACAAACCTTAGACAAAGGATGACTTTTGAGAGCGTATTCTTGCACTAGAAATCGTCTCCATGAACTCTTAGAACATTAGGTTGGTGATTTTAGCTATGGGATGCTCTATATATATGTTAGGAATCCAAGAGTCATGGGTAAACCCTAATCCATACTCTTGGGCTTATTATCCATGATCCATGATTCAAGTGGGCTAACTCTTTATGGATTCATCCATAAACTTAGTCCATCATGTATCATAAGCCCAAAACATATATATAACTAATTTACACAATTAGACCCCATTAATTTAATTAGTCTCTTTTGATCATTAAATTAATTCCAAATTAGTTCTTGATCAATACTAATTAAATCATATGATTTCATATTAATATATTAGAACTTATAATATATTAATAAATCATAAATAACCTCTTCTCAAAAGTCCATCCTATCAAATTGTGGTGGTGATATGCAATACCAATTATAGTTATGGGCTTAGACACCTAATCCAACAGTCTCCCACTTGGATAAGTCTAATAACTATTATTGCAAGTATGACTCCACAACCTGACTAGAAATCGTAGCTCTTAAAAGCCGTTGTTGAACTCTGACCTAGTCAATGACACGTCCATTAGACAAGGGATCGTATATTCCTCCATTCTAGATATCGTATGGACTGAGACATTGATTTTAATCATTCTCTCTGTGCATCTGTTGTTTCTCGATTTCTGATTTATGACGACTGACTAACTGAACAAATCAAATCAGTCCAGGCTTGGCCAAGCACTTAGGTTTATCATCACTAAATCATCGAGGGGCCCATAAATATCGCTTTTATCCCTCTAAGGGTAAAAATAATGGATAAACTTTGACTCAAATGCTTGCTTGTACTTACTCATCACATCACACACAACAATATGTTTTATAATACCAAGTTAATGGTGCGTTTACATATGTCAATGTGCAACTAACTTGAAACTACAACTCACATGTCTCCGTTTCAAGAATATAAGATATTATCGTCTCACCAATCACTCGTGATAAAATCCATGAAGTGATTCAGATGAGCATGGGTTTAATCCAATACTCGAATCTTATTCAAGGAGTACTCATAAACATTGTAGCAAACTTGTGTCATGTGTAAACGCCTCTAGACAATCTACAGACCCATTCATGACAGTCTAGCTTCAATACCTACTTCCAAAGTATGATCGACTGTGGATGGTTTGAATAACCTAGTTATTCGGGAAGTCAAAACATGCAAAGTGAAACACAAGAATAATCGAATCCAATATGGTCTCAGAACTTATGAATATAAATAAAACACCTTTTATTTAAATCACCATATTGATTACACATTATTCATTGTATAATGTTTCGACTAATCAACTTAATACTTGAATTAAAACAATAGTTGTCCCATGCTCCAAGCATGCACACTATGTTTACCTATGGTCATTTTTTTGTGAAATAGATCAATTGAAAAATTTCCAATGATGCTCATTTCACAAATCCAAATCCTTATTGCAAGTGTAAGAATTCCAAATTCTTGTCACTGCTAGAAAGTGTCAGATTCTAAACTATCATGCAATGATTCTTTTGTAATGTCTAGGTACCAAAAGTCAAAGAGACTTGACCAACGATATTACAACATATTCCTTTGGAGATTGTTACAAGACAATTCCACGGAAATGAAGTCTCAAATTCAAAGTACATTCCTTTGAACATCCTTCTTGCATAAAAGTTTCTAACTTTCTCATCTATTCTCTAACTCCCAATATTGAAACATTCCATATTTGCCATACGACAACTCATTATTAATAGACTTCTGTCTATTCATAATAATGTCAATATGGTCCATCCATTACTATACTTCCAACTGTCCTTATGCGACAAATCCTTGGCGAAACTTAGATTGTCCTTAACAGTGTTTAACCACTTTAGTCATATCCGGTTCTGTTCATTTTTCTCTCTTAATGCCCTAGGCATTTAGAAAATTAGAACACAAGAATATTATAGCATATGCAATTGATCCTATACCTTAAGCATATGGGATGCGATTCATAATGTCTAACATAAAGACATGAAACTTGACCAGTCTTTTGCTATAATATTTCTATTTCCCATGTTCTCACAATTCGAATAATGAAGAGGGATGCCGTAATCATAATCGAATTTGAAAATGCAATCAACATTTCCATATAGAATTTCCTTATGTCGAATCTTTTCAACATAACATTCATATATGTCCTTGACTAAATTTGATTAAAACTCAATCTAAGCTTTTAGAATTGAAATGAAGTATAAATTCCTCTCCCTTAATTATAGCAAAACAACTTTTCAAACCCTACAACTTTGCGAATTGAAACCTTTGTTTTCTATAATTAACATTGCTAACTTGCAACACTTACCATAATAATTATGCTCCCACTAGTATAATAATTATTATCTTACTAGCATAACACTTATGCTCCCACTAGCTTTGACATGTCCCCAGAAATCAGTTGGACTTCTAGAAATCAATACTTATTTACTTTCATTACTAAAGTTCAGATTTCTGATACGAGATGCTTTGATAAACCTTTATCTAGGCTTCAAAAATCATACACCTTTCCTTAGATAACTCACATGTGTGTCTTAACAATTTTAGAACTTACAACAATAAGTCTGAAATGTTTAGACCTTTTTCTATTTCTCACAATTCGAACTATGAAGAGGGATGCCGTAATCATAATCGAATTTGAGAATGCAAATATCACAACTACTATCTCCTTAAAATCTACTTAGTGAAAGCGTTGCCTCACAATCATTTTCATGAATTGGAGAGAAACCTTATGACACTTAGATTTCATGATGTATGTGTTCCTATCCATGTGAATTTGTCATAACCATAATCACAAGACAAGGTTAGTGACAAATCCAAAATCATATGGACTGAACTTGTTCAATCTTAATTTCTTGCCACCTGGCAGCACAAGGGCCTACCATTGCTTCCTAGGTTGTTATACAAACAACTGAGAACTCATAGAACTCACATGCATAGTCAACTTTAACTGGAATGGGCATAAAAACAAGAGTATGTCAACACGATAGGTTACAAACCTCAAGTCATGTGCTAGTGATAAACAATAGGTTTTATGCTTGATTAGTTCTTGAAACTTGACAAGATCTTTTAAGACTCCCACTGACTTCTTGACATATAAGACTCTCTTGTCAAGAGCCATTCCTTGACAAACAAATATTCAAGAGTTAGTGCGGATTCTTATCAAGACGAACACTTCACACAATTGGTCTTAGTTGGTCTTTGTCTTATCCAAGACATCACAACTTACCAATTTCAAATGTACAAGAGTAAGAAACATGTTACTCTACATTTGATGAGTGTTATAAACCTTCTTAAATTAATGTCACTCAAGGCACAATATTGGAGTATGACTCTAAGAATTGTTTTTGGAACGAAGTATGACTCATCTTCTTGATTTAACCATTTCAACAATTCACGATTCCTCTTCTTAGCCATACAAATGCACTAAGATATCCTTAGAGGATCAATTGTGAAATGGTTTTCATAATCATTAAGATGATCATAAAACACGATACTCAAGTACTCTCCTATCTTTCTAGATTGGAGAAACTTCTATCTTTCTGCCTAATTTGATTCTTCTCATTCGTTCTGCCACACATTGAACTTTTCCAATGATTCAAAATTATACTTAAACTTGTAAGCATAACCATATTTACTAAACTTTAGTAAATCTTGAAGAATAGTCTTATCATTCTTTGTGGTGGACCTGACCAACACACAACCAAGTGTACCTGATCCCCTAGTCCTTCACTTGACTCACATATTCAAGTGAACAAGGAATTAGTCTTAATTTCCCAAAGATGAAAATTCTCATTCATCATACAATACCAGTTACATGATTCCAAGTTTCTATCCAACTGAAACATAGGTGATGAGAATCTTTCCTTATTTGGTAAATTTTGACTCTACCATAAACGAAAGAATCAAATCCATTATCCAATATTGCTATCAACGAAAACATATAAACAACAATTTTCATAAATGCCATTGTAAGGAAACTTAAAGTAAAATAAAATCAAAATTTATTTATTAAAATTGCGAAAACTTTTCCTTACAATGCCAATACATATGAAAACTATGTTGTTATCTATTCCTAAGCAATCTATCATAACTCTTAAGCAGCAGCTCAAAATTCTGATCATCGAACCATGCGATCGAAATCCATCTCTTCATGATCAGAATCAGCTTACTCTTCCTTTAAGTTTCCTTTTATTTCTTCGATTCTACAAAACATCAAAACGTAATTACATTACATCATGTATTAAGAATCTCCAAATAGGAACTTAATAGAGTTAGACAGTGAACTTTACCTGAAGTAAAATCAAACATTTTGACTTTACCATCTTTGCGATCTTTCAGGTAAATATGGCAGCTTCGCAACCAATGCCCCTTCTCTTGGAAATAGAAACATATGGACTCTTTGGGAATGATACATGGGACTATCTCAGACTTAGCCTTTCTCTTTAGCATTTGGTCAAATGACTTGACCTTGGCCGATCCCTTTCTATTGGGAAGAGAAAGCTTTTCTGGACTTCCAATGTTGCCATTGTCAATGTCCATGGAAGTTAGGAAGTAGATCTTCCAATCAAATTTGCCTTACCAGTGTGCCAAATCATTTCTGATTCAGCAGCAACAAGCAAATATGGTAGATCGATAAGGTTCATGTCGTGATCTCCCATATAGTAGTCCTTAAGGAACACACTATATGACTTAGGAAGTGATTGAAGAACTTAATCAACAACCAACTTCCTTGAAACTACGACACCCAACATTCCCATCCTGTCAATGTGTGACTTCATCTCCAAGACATGTGCACACACAGACCTTCCATCTAGCCAATAGGGCTTGAGTGACCTTGAATTTTTCAAATCTATGAACATGTGGGTTAGGGAGAATTATTGGAGGAGGTGAAGGAAGTGAAGCATGATTTCCAATTCCAAGATCCAATCATGGAACACCATCTTCATAAGGAAGGCTTTTTCCAAAAGATTTGGGAAGACCATAGTTGTCTGAGCTAGATACCTACAAAGGGAGAAATTCAAGTTTAGTTGATTTAAGTCCTTAATATAACACCCAACATGAAATATTAAGGCTAGGACCCAACATAATATTTTACAATTCGAAAGAGGGATGTCGTAATCCAATTGCAAAATATTTGAAGGTAGGTAAATGACGATTTACCAATTTCCACCATGAAAAACGAAATTGAGTATTAAGTTTTAAATGAATTGAAATTCCTAGATCTTTTGAGATTCATTGAACTTTTCAATGGCATGTTTAAATCTCGATTATGCCCTTCAAGTTTGTGACTGGGATGCCGAGGATCACAAATAATGTGTGAATAACCATGCAAATTAGCTTGGTACACTTAATGTTACAAATCACCTAATCAATGTTCCAGTTAACCACACACGCTCTATTGATCTATGATTAACATCAAGCTACCCTTTTCCATGCACTGTCAGTCCCAGATTAGTGTACCGGTTAACCACACGCGCTCCACTAACGACTTAACAAGGTGCAAAGTGAAATTTCATGGGTTAGCACCAAATTCACATTTTTCCTAAGTAACTAAGATTGGGAATTTATAAGTGTTTAGTTACTTGGTATTTTCATTATACTTTTAATGAGAATTAATGTCCTATCCTACCTGTTCGGCTAACGACCCTCCACCAGTCAAGGAAGCGGTGGGTGAGAGTGGACACCCATTAAACTGCCATTTTATAGGTAGTAACCTTATACCCCCCTTATAGTCTGGCTTCGTGAATGAGGCCTACTAACGGTAACACTGACTTATTCTTATACATATATACATATACATATATACATATATATATATATATATATATATATATATATATAATATTATAAAGTATAAGGGTTGAATTTTAACTTTTAAAACTCTAGGGTTTGGAATTAAAGTATTCAAAAGTGAGACTTTAAAAATTCCAAAACTTGAGGGCATATTTTGAAACTTGTCAAAACTTTTGGTTTTCATAACTTATGAGTTAAATTTGGTTTTTACGAAAAACTTTTCAAGTTCCATAACTTGAGGACAAGTTATGGAAGACTTTAAAACCAGTTCAAACGACTCTTTAAAATGAGACCTTTCATTTTCCATAACCTATGAGTTTTAATGACCTTTTAAAAGAAAACCTTTTCATTTTCCATAACTTGAGGACAAGTTATGGATATCATTAAAATCGTTTAGATCATTATTTTAATTAACACAATAATCAAATAATACATACATGATCTAGTTAAACTCATAAGAACAAGATAATTCATATCATCAATCTTCAAGAAATTAGCCTAATCATATAGACTAATACAAATCTTGAAATTATGATAATTATCTTTTAATTGGACAAGCATGATCATTACCTTATGAAAAACAGATTTCATGGTTCAAAAAACAGTTTGGGTAATGATCCTAATTTAATTTCTGGCCAAAACTCGAAATTATGCACACTGGAGCACCAACTCGGCGAGTACATGAACTGGACTCGTCGAGTTGGTCTGTTTCTGAGTGGATTCGTCGAGTCACCCAGTGGACTCGGTAAGTTCACCAGTCAGAATGCAGAAAAAACAATTTTTTCAACTTTGAAAACTTAAGCAAGAATCAAATATAATAGAAAACAACCCATGGCTCTGATACCACTGTTGGGTTTTGTATACTGTAACATCCTATGGTGCACATACAACCCTAAATGCTTTGGATCTATGTTTTCTCTAATTATACATGCAATATTGTTTCCAAAGCATTAAGCCTACAACTAGCATACAATTGATATATAAATAACATAGAATTGAGATATGGAGTTACCTCTTTGTTGTAGCTTGTAGTTTTGGCCTTTAAGAACTTAGTGCCCCAAATGTTGCACCTCAAATGGTTCACAACACACCTTGGACAAAGGATGACTTTTGAGAGAGTATTCTTGCACTAGAAATTGTCTCCATGAACTCTTAGAACATTAGGTTGGTGATTTTAGCTATGGGGTGCTCTATATATATGTTAGGAATCCAAGAGTCATGGGTAAACCCTAATCCATACTCTTGAGCTAATTATCCATGATCCATGATTCAAGTGGGCCAACACTTTATGGATTCATCCATAAGCTTAGTCCATCATGTATCATAAGACCAAAACATAGATATAACTAATTTACATAATTAGTCCCCATTAATTTAATTAGTCTCTTTTGATCACTAAATTAATTCCAAATTAATTCTTGATCAATACTAATTAAATCATATGATTTCATATTAATATATTAGAACTTATAATATATTAATAAATCATAAATAACCTCTTCTCAAAATTCCATCCTATAAAATTATCGTGGTGATATGCAACCCAAATGGACCATGCTACTCTCGGGTCAAGTACATACCAATTATAGTTATGGGCTTAGACACCTAATCCAACAGAAACGTCTGGGGGCGGATGATGTCATTGTATAGTATCACAACAATTGAATATGAATGAAACATAGCAACCAAACGACATACATTGAGATAACAAACTTACATTGTTTACAAATTGTATTTGTTCACAAATTACACAAAAGTGACAGAAATGAAAATTTTAAAATGCAGCAAAATATCCAACATCCATAGCTCAAGTACCCGCTTACTGTGCTCCTGAGAATACAAGTTATTTTGAAAAGCGTCAACATAGAATGTTGGTGAGTTCATAATCATACTGGTATGAAAAGATTTGTAACATCTTTGTTTGAAATGATTTGTATGTTTCCAGAAAATCCGATATTTTCTTATGAAAATGGTTTGTAAGTATCGTTCCAAAATAGTGAATATGTGTGTGCATCTCTTTTGTTTGTTTGTTTGTTTGTTTGTTTTTGTTTTTTTGTTTTTCTTTTGTAATTGTATGTTCCCAGAAAATCCTATATTTTCTTTTGTATGAAAAGCGGTGGTCTTAAACCCTAGATCAGTAATGAAAACCAAGAGTGTACCGCGAGGAAAAATGCAGTTTTATATTTTATAAAACCGGTGAAGTGTAAGCTTCCCGTAAATCAAGATAGTATTGTTAATCCCTAAGTGAGTTATTATAACCATGCTTGATGTAACTGTTATGCCTGTTACGACGTTCTTCACGTGTCAGAATCGGTAAGATATATGTCACCCTAGACTGGCCCCGTCTAGCTGTAGCGAATAGCTCAAGTGTGGGGGTGTCAATCCCCGTATAGATCTATACACAACTATCTCGCTCTCCATGCAGGAGACTCTAGTTATAATGCAGGACTTAAAGTGTATGCTAGGTAGGTACGGTGAAATGAATGTGCCGCATTAGAGCCTTAACGAATTTACGTGAACCACGACTCCCTTTTTCTTGTATAATAACATAGTTATACTTTTGGGAAATTTATGACATGGATTTTTATGACACACAAATTATACCATTAATAACTTCCCTTATGTTTTTGTGTAAACTATTTATATAAACTTATATAAATATCGAGTTGCGTGTATTGTCTAACATAGATGTATGTTACCAAACACGAATCCTTAAGTTTTAACCTACCAAAATAGTTGTAACTAGAAATATAACGATTTTTGCTAGAAAGCTATTTTTAGTAAAAAATCACCAAAAACTTGTATTTGATACAACACATATTCTTCCTTATGGATGTTTGTTAAACACAATATGAGTTTATTTTGTACATCAACTTATACATACACACGATTTTGGTGTAGATAAAGTAATTTTACCATCTCTTATGCAAATATTTTTTCACAATTAAATGATAAAGATGAAACTAGAACATATTCATAAGATAAACATGTTTGGACTTGTATCCCCCCCTTAAGAGCATGAAAACTCGAAAAATGGGGGTATGAAGCTCACCTTAGTTGTTTTTGTGGAATATTTGAAGTGTTGTGAAGAGTTTGTGAGCCTAAACACTAATATGCTCTTGATGAACTCCTTGAAGCTTCTAACACCCTAAGAAAGTTAACACACAAATCTTGTGTGTAAAGAGGATAAAATTTACATAATAAGGTGTAAAAAGACTTGAAGTTGTTGAAACTACTTACCAAAAATCTAAGGACCACTTAGATGTTGAAGCACCTAACTTGTTCTTGGGGAATGGTTGAAACTTGAAGTTGGAAGTGTAAAAGGAATTTAGAAGAAGGAAAGAGTGAAGTTTGATGATAAAAAAATGGGGAGTGTTCTCTGGACGTGGTTTAAATGGGATGAATGATCATGAATATACGCTAGGTAACTGAGTGTGGTGCATGGTAGTTTGTTGGGTATATTGGTGTAAAGCTGAATCCTTTTTCCAAGCAAATCCTTAACGTACTAAAATCTAATAGAAAAATCCCCTGGAAACTACTTTTCATGAATTACTTTATGAGTTTGATGCCATAGGAAGGGGTTTGCGGTCTAGGCATGACCGTGAACCCTTCGTACACTTCACACAATGAGGATTTTGGTCATATAGGGTCTAAAATGGAGTTTGCGGCCAAGTGTGGCCCATTAGGGGTGTTTACGGCCAAAGTTAGCCTAAATGAGAGTGTTTTCGGCCAAGGGTGGCCCAAATGAGGGTGTTTTCGGTCTTGGATGGTTCTTATGGATATTTTTTCGTTTCTAGTTAATTGGAAACTCAAAAATGATGGCCTTATAATATGATAAATCAAGATTATGGCATAAGTACAAGTTGTTGTGTTAAAATCATTTGAGTTTTGTTTGATTTGCATTGATCATTTGAGGCTTATTGCAACATGAGTTTCAAGCGTATTTTATAAAACATCATTGTACCAAAGTTGAACATTACATACACACTTATATACAAGACCCTTTAGACTTGGTTTGACCCAGAAATTTTATAGTTGTGACATCATCCCCCCGTTAGAGGGAATTTCGTCCCGAAATTCGTCCTAAGGTAGCTCTCAAGAACTAAGGAAGAGATGTGGGTACTTTTGCATCATCTGGTCTTCACGTTCCCAGGTGAACTCAGGTCCTCGTTTGGCACTCCATCCGACCTTCACAATGGGGATGCGGTTTTGCTTTGTTTGTTTCACCTTCATGTCCATTATTTCGACTGGTTCCTCAACGAAATGGAGGTTTTCATTCACCTCAATCTCATCAAGCGGAATAATGGGAGTTTCGTTAGATAGGCATTTCTTCAAGTTTGATACATGAAAGACAGGGTGTACGTTGTTGAGCTCTGGTGGTAACTGCAACTTGTAAGCCACCGGACCGATCCTAGCAAGGATCTCGAATGGTCCGTTGTATCTTGGATTCAATTTTCTCCGCTTTCCAAAATGTATAATCCCTTTCCAGGGAGAGACCTTTAGCAATACACGATCGCCGAATTGAAATTCTAGAGGCTTCCGTCGTCTGTCAGCATAACTCTTCTGTCGGTCTCTGGACGCCTTGAGTCGTTCCCTAATCTGAACAATCTTCTCAGTTGTTTCCCTGATAATCTTGGGCCCAGTAAGAGTGATGTCTGGTACCTGCCCCTTTGCCAATTGTGTATCCCCCACCTCAACCCAACAGAGGGGTGATCTGTATTTACGTCCGTATAAGGCCTCAAATGGAGCGACCTTGATACTTGTGTGATAGCTATTGTTGTATGAGAATTCCACCAGCGGCAAGTGGGCGTCCCATGCTTTGCCGAAATCTATCACACAAGCCTTTAGCATATCCTCCAATGTTTGGATGGTCCTCTCACTTTAACCATCTGTTTGGGGATGGTAGGCAGTGCTCATGTCAAGCTGAGTTCCCAACGATCTCTGGAGTGACTGCCAATATCGTGAAGTAAATCTACTATCCCTGTCAGAGATAATAGATATCGGCACGCCGTGTAATCTCACAACCTCCTTTATGTAGATCCGGGTCAGCTTTTCCATTCTATACGTTTCCTTTATTGGCAGGAAATGGGCGGATTTAGTCAACTGATCGACAATCACCCAAATGGCGTCCCGCCCATCAGCCGTTTTAGGTAATTTGGTTATAAAATCCATTGTTATTCGATCCCATTTCCACTCGGGTATCTCTGGTTGTTGTAGGAGACCCGAGGGCTTCTGATACTCTACCTTAACTTTAGCACAAGTCAGGCACTTGGTCACGTAGGTAGCAATTTCAGCTTTCATATTAGGCCACCAATAGTGTTGTTTGAGAACCATGTACATTTTATCGGAACCCGGATGGACGGAGTACTTTGTTTTGTGTGCTTCATACATAACCACTTCTCTGAACCCATCGAACTTTGGTTTCCAGATCCGGTCGAAGAGGTAGTAGGCTCCATGCTCTTTGATCATAAGATTCTTGTCCATCCCACGCAAGGCTTCGTTAGTGATGTTTTCCGGCTTCAAGGCTTCCATTTGAGCCTCCTTGATTTGTGAAGACAAGTGGGAGTGGATAGTTATTGTTAGCGTTCTTGCTCGGCGACCCGAGTACTCTTTCCAGCTTAGGGCATCAGCCACCACATTGGCTTTGCCCGGATGGTACCAGATCGCACATTCATAATCGTTCAGTAGCTCAACCCATCGCCGTTGTCTCATGTTTAGTTCTTTCTGGTTCAGGATATGTTGGAGGCTTTTGTGCTCTGTGAAAATAGTGCATTTTGTCCCGTAGAGATGGTGTCTCCAAATTTTTAGAGAGAAGACTACAACTCCAAGCTCAAGATCGTGAGTGGTATAGTTCACTTCATGGGAATTTAGTTTCCTTGACGCACAGGCCATAACCTTTCCGCGCTGTATAAGTACACAACCTAACCCCTGATTGGAAGCGTAACAATACACCATGAAATCTTTCGTCCCTTCTGGGGTAGTCAAGACAGGGGCGCTGCATAGATTTTGTTTCAAGGTTTGGAAAGTAGCTTCGTGTTTCTTCTTCCAGATAAATGGTACACCGTTTTGGGTTAAAGTGGTGAGCGGCTTGGCGATTTTAGAGAAATTTTGTATGAACCTCCTGTAGTAACCAGCGAGGCCTAAGAATTATCTGATCTCCGTTGGGGTTCTTGGGGTTGCCTAGCCCACAATTAATTTGACCTTGGATGGGTCCACATGTATTCCCTCCTTATTGACCAGATGACCCATAAAATCCACTCTGCGGGTCCAGAACTCGCATTTGGATAATTTCACGTATAGCTTCTCCGCCCTTAGTGTTTCCAAAAGATGCCGTAGATGTTGATTGTGTTCTTCTTTACTTCGTGAATAGATGAGTATATTATCCATAAAAACAATCACGAAGTTGTCGAGATAGCTTCGGAAGACTCAGTTCATCAGGTCCATAAATGTTGCGGGCGCATTTGTCAAACCGAAGGGCATTACTACGAATATATAATGTCCATAGCGGGTTCATAACGCAGTCTTGGGAATATCTTCTTCTAGGACTCGAAACTGATGATAACCAGACCTCAAATCTATCTTCAAGAAGTAACTTGCTCCTTGCAGCTGGTCAAATAGATTGTCAATCCGGTGAAGAGGGTATCGATTCTTGACGGTGAGCTTGTTGAGTTCACGGTAATTGATGCACATATGAAATGACCCATCCTTTTTCTTTACAAATAAGACCGGAGCCCCCCAAGGTGAGAAGCTTGGTCTTTATAAACCCTTTGTCCAGTAGTTCACCTAATTGACTGGAAAGTTCTTGCATCTCCGCACGAGCTGACCTATATGGCGTCTTGGCGATTGGTGTGGCTTCGGGTAACAAGTCGATCCGAAATTCGACTTGTCGTTCGGGAGGTATTCCTAGAAGGTCTTCGGGAAACACGTCGGGAAATCGCACACCACCGGTATGTCTTTGATGCTCTTTTCTTCCTTCTTTTTATCGACCACATGATCAAGAAGGCATGGTTCTTTTTATGTAAACACTTTTGGGCTTTAATGCACGAGATGAGACGAAGGTTCGTACCGGGTTTGTCGCCATATATAACTAGGGTTTCGTTGTTGGGAAAGTGAAGGCGAACAGCCTTCTCGTAGCACATAATATCAGCACGGTAAGGGCATAACCAATCCATGCCGATGATCACATCAAAACTCCTTATAGTAACCGACATTAAATCAATTGGAAAGGAGTGGTTATTTAAAGTTAGTGTGCACCCTATGAATACTGTTGGATTAATGTCTAAGTCCATAACTATAATTGGTAAGACTTGACCCGACCCGACATGGTCCATTTGGGTTGCATGGCATCATGCATTTGGATAGACTATAATGAGAGAAATAACACTTAAGGTTGGTTAATATATTATAAGTTCTAATATATTAATAAGGTTATTTAATTAGTATTGATCAAGAATTAATTTGGAATTAATTAAGTGATCAAAAGGAGACTAATTAAATATATGGGTTGATTGTGTAAATCATTCATTCTTATATATGTGGGCTTGTGATCCAAGATTCCTTATGTTGGACTAAGTCCATGGGGTGACCCATGGATACTCCATGGAGGTTAAAATCCATGGAGCATAAGGAATGGGTAAAGTTATGAGTTACATGGTGTAAACCTAATAGCCACCATATAAAAGAATCCCATGGCTCAAGAAATCGTGCACTAATGTGTGAGTGTGAGGGCTAGACGATTTCAAGGAGTGTTCAAGTTTCTCTCAAGTTATTCCAAGTGTATTTGGTGTTGTGTGAACCATTTGAGGTGTCACACTTGGGGCACTAGGCACTCAAGCTTCATGAAGACATTCTACATCAAAGAGGTATGTATTCTATCTTGTTATATTTATTATTTTGTATGCTAGATTAGGATAATACCTTGGATGTTCATAATTGTATGTATAATAGAGAAAACATAGGTCCAAGGTACTTAGGGTTGCATGTACACTTAGGAGTGTTAGAATGCTCATAACCCAACAGTGGTATCAGAGCCTAGGCTTGTTTTCTTGTTATACTTGCAAAAGTAGCTGAAAAATCGAGTTGGATGCATATATTCGATTGTTTTGGCTGGAATTGGACTAGGAACATTACCCTAAGATGTTTTTGGACTTATAAACTTGTTTTTGATGTGGTAATGTTCATGCTAATCCAATTTCTAAGATAATTGTCATAATTTCAAGATTTGTATTAGTTTGTATGTTCATGCAAATTTCTTGAAGATTGATGATTTGAATTATCTTGTTCTTATGAGGTTCTTAGATTAATAGAAAAGTTGTGTGAAATAGTTGTTTTCAATCCATTTTAATCTAAGAGTTGATTCCAAAGTGTGTTTTTGTAACTTGTCCTCAAGTTATATGAAAAGTCACATTTAAGAATCATAAAACTCATAAAAGTTGGCAAAGGTTACAAAATGAAGAGTCTAGTTCTAATTAAATGGTTTTATGACTCCATAACTTGTCCTCAAGTTATGGAGGTTCAAGAGTCTCTTCATTAAATTAAAAAAAAAAGTGTAACCTTAATTAGTTCCATAAGTTACAATAAAAAAAAGTTATTTTTTTTATTAATTAGTTTAAAGTCTTCCATAACTTGTCCTCAAGTTATGGAACTTGAAGAGTTTTTTTTAATTAAAACTACTTTAAACTCATAAGTTATGGAGTTAATTAGTTTTGAATAGTTTCAAAACTTGCCCTCAAGTTTTGGAATTTGAAAAGTTTTCACTTATGAATACTTTAATTCCAAGTTAGCCCTTAGAATTTTAAAAGTTAAAATTCAACCCTTATACTTTATAATATTATAAGTTAATAATATTTATATATATGTATAAGAGTAAAGTCAGTCTTACCGTTAGTAGGCCTCATTCACGAAGCCGGTCTATAAGGGGGGTATAAGGTTACTGCCTATAAAATGACAGTTTAATGGGTGTCCACTCTCACCCACCGCTTCCTTGACTGGTGGAGGGTCGTTAGCCGAACGGGTAGGACAAGGACTATAATTCTCCTTTCATTAAAAGTATTAATGATAAATACTAAGTAACTAAACTCTTATTAATACCCAATCTTAGTTACTTAGGAAAATGTGAATTTGGTGCTAACCCATGAAATTACACTTTGCACTTTGCTTAAGTCGTTAGTGGAGCGTGTGTGGTTAACCGACACACTAACCTGGACTTAACAAGGTAGGCAAAGGGTAACTTAATATTTATCATAGTATCGGTGGAGTGTGTATGGTTAATCGGCACACTGATTAAGGGGTAAATATTAAGGGTACCAAGTATATTTGCATGGTTATTCACACCTTGTTTTGTGATCCTCGGCATCCCAGTCACAAAACCTGAAGGGCACACTCGAGATTGAAACATGCCTTTGAACAGTTCAATGAATCTCAAAGATCTAGGACTTTCAAATCCAATTAAAACCTAATAAATTATTTCATTTTTCATGGTGGAAATTGGTGAATCGTCATTCACCTACCTTCAAATATTTTATAGCTTGGATTACGACATCCCTCTTCTAAGTTATAAAATAGTTTGTTGGGTCCTAGCCTTAATATTTCATATTGGGTGTCATATTAAGGACTTTAAATCAACTATCTTGAATATCTCCCAAAAAGATGTCTGGTCTAGACATTTATGATCTTCCCAAATCTCTTGAAACAAGCTTTCCTAAATGAAGATGATGTCCCATGGATATCATACTTCTTTCACCTCCTCCAATTATTCTCCCTAACCCACAAGTTCCTAAAAAGTTTAAGGTCACTCAAGCCCTATTGGCAAGGCAAGGTCTAGGTGTGATCACATCTTGGAGATGTAGTCACATATTGACAAGCCGGGAGAGTTGGATGTCAAAGTCTTGAGAAAGTTGGTGGCTCAACTACTTTCTAAGTCACATAGTGAGTTCTTTTGGGAATCCTATGAAACAGACTAAGACAAGACCCTTAATGATCTTATCTATTTGCTAAGATCAACTTCCTAAAACGCTATGGACATTGACAATGATGACATTGGATATCCAGTAAAGCTCTCTCTTCCCAATGGAAAGGGATCGGCCATAGTCAACTCGGTTGACCCAATGGTAAAGAGAGAGGCGAAGTCTGAGATAGTCCCATTATCAAGGGTCCATAGGTAACTATTGCCAAAGGAAGGGGCATTAGTTACGAAGCTGCCAAATTTACCTAAGGATGTTAAAGTCAATAAGTTTGGCTCTACTTCAGGTAAAGTCCATTGTCTAACTCTATTAAGTACATGCTGATTCTGATCGCGAAGATGGATTTCAATCGCATGGTTCGGTGATCAGAATTTTGGGCTATTACTTAAGAGTTATGATATTTATATTGCTTAGGAATAGATAACAACAAGGTTTTCATATGGATTGTAAGGATAAGTTTTTCCGCAAAATTTTAAAATAAAAGAAAAAGGTTTTGATTTTATTTATTTTAAGTATTCTTACAATGGCATTTGTGAAAAGTTGTTGCTTATAAGATTCCATTGATAACAATATTGGAAAAATGGATTTGATTCTTTCGGTTGTGGTAGTGTCTAATATTACCAAATAAGGAAAGATTCTTATCACCCAAGGTTCAATTGGACCGAAACTTGGAATCATGCAAGTTGTATAGTATGATGAATGAGAACTTTCAGCTTGGAAAATTAAGACTAATTCCTTATGTGAATAAGGAAAGGACTAAGGGATCGAGTACACATTCTTGTGCACTGGTCAAGTCCACCACAAAAGATCAAGAAGACTATTCGTCATGATTTACTTAAGTTCAGTAAATATGGTTATACTTATAAGTTTAAGTATAAGTCTGTAGCATTGGAGAAGTTTCAATGTGAGACAGAACGAATAAGAAGAATCAAAGTATGGCAGAAAGATAAAAGTTTCTCAAATCTGAAAAGATGGGAGAGTACTTTAGTATCATGTTTATGATCATCTTAATGATTAAGATACCATATCACAATTGGTCCTCTAAAGTCATCTTAGTGCATTCTTATGACTAAGAAGAGGAGTCATGAATTGTTGAAATGGTTAAATCAAAAAGATGAGTCATACTTCGTTCCAAAACAATTCTTAGAGTCATACTCCAAGATTGTAACTTGAGTGACATATCTTAAAGAAAGGTTTAAAACACTTGTCAAATGTAAGAGTAAAAGTGTCCTACTCTTGTACATTTGAAATTGGTAAGTTGTGATGTTTTGGATAAAACAAAGACCAACTAAGGCCAATTGTATGAAGTGTTTGTCTTGATAAAGAATCCGCACTATCTCTTGAATATTTGGCAAGATAGTCTTATATGTCAAGAGGATAGTGGGAGTCTTAAAGATCCTAAAAAGAATTTCAAGAACTAATCAAGAATAAAACCTGAGGTTCTTCACTAGCACACGACTTGAGGTTTATAACCTATCGTGTTGACATATTCTGTGCCCATTCCAGTTAAAGTTGGCTTTGCATAGGAGTTCTGAAAGTTCTCAGTTGGTTGCATAACAACTTGGAAGCAATGGCAGGCCCTGTACTGCCAGGTGGCAAGAAGTTAAGATTGCATAAGTTCAGTCCATATGAGTTTGGATTTGTCATTATCCTTGTCTTGTGACTATGGTTTTGACGATTCACATGGATAAGAACACATACACCATAAAATCTAAGGGTCATAAGGTTTCTCTCCGATTCATGAAAATGATGGTGAGGAAACACTTCCACCAAGTAGATTTGAAGCAGATGGCAAAAGGTCTAAACAATTGAGACTATGATTACGGCATCCCTTTTCATAGTTCTGAAATTGTTTAGACACACATGCATGCTATCTAAGGAAAGGTGTATGATTTTGATAAAGTTTTATCAAAGCACCTCGTATCAGAAATCTGAACTTTGGTAAGAAAGTCAATAAAGTATTGATTTCTAGAAGTCCAGCTGATTTCTGAGTACATGTCAAAGCTAGTGGGAGCATAAGTGTTATGCTAATAATCATCATGTTAATGGGAGCATGATAATTATTGTTAGTGTTGCAAGTTAGCATTGTTAATTATAGAAAACAAAAGTTTCAATTCATGAGGCTGCAGGGATTGAAAAAGTTGTTTTGCTATAATTAAGGGAGAGGATATACTTCATTTCAGTTCTAAAGGCTTAGATTGAGACCTTAATCATCTTTAGTCAAGAATATATATATGAATTTCATGTTGGATTGGTTCAACTTAAGGAAATTCTATATATTGCGTTTTCAAAATTCGATTATGATTACAGCATCCCTCTTCATAGTCAAAATTTGAAAACATGGCAAATAAAAATATTGTAGCAAAAGACTGGTCTAGAATCATGTCTTTATGTGAGACATCATGAATCGTGTACCATTTGCTTTGGGTACAGGATCGATTGCATGTGCTATAATATTTGTCATTTCTAAATTTTTCCAAATGCCCAGAGGCATTAAGAAGGGAAAAGGTCTAGAATTGGATATGACTAAAATGATTAAGCAATTGTCGAGGACAATCTGAGGTTTACCAAAGATTGGTTGGTCAGGGACAGTTGGAAGTATAGTGTTAATTCTGGAAGGACCATATTGACATAATCTGTAAGGAGGCAACTCTTGTTCAGAAGTGATAGTCAAAATGGAATATGGAAATGTTTCAAAGTTAGAAATTATTCAATCTGTGTAAGATTAGGAAACTTAATGAAAGAAGGATGTTTCCAAGGCTCTGATCTCCTTTGGAATGCTCTGTAATGATTGTTGTCAAGTCTTTCTGACTTCGTGCATAATCATTAAGAGGATCAATGCATATAAGTTTAGAATCTAACAGATTTCAGTAAATGGCATGAATTTGGAATTCTTGCATTTGCAGTAAGGATTTGGGACTGTGAAAAGAGGATCATTGGAGTGATGTTCAATTGATCTATTTTACAAATTAAAGATCATAGACAAACATAGTATGCATACTTGGTGTATGGCATGACTAGTGTTTAGAAAACATAGTGTACATGCTTGGAGCATGGGACAACTATTGTTTTAAATTCAAGTATAAAGTTGATAAAACTGAAACAATGAATAATGAGTAATCAGTATGGTGATAAATAAAAGTGTTTATTTATATTCATAGGGTTTGATACCATATTTGATTCATTTATTCTTGTGTTTCACTTTGCATGTTTTGACTTCCAGAATAACTAAGTCGCTCTTCCTGAATGATTAAGTTATTCAAACCATCCACAGTCGGTCATATGTTGGAAGTAGATATGAATCAAGACTGTCATGGGTTGGTTTGTAGAGGTCCAAGTTGGTGGACAAAAGTGGTGCTACAACACTCATGAGTGCTCATAAGTTTTGAGTATTGGATTCAACCCGCGCTCATTTGAATCACTTCATGGATTTTATCACGAGTGATCATGAGACGATAATATCTTATATTCTTCAAACCTACAGATATGAGTTGTTAATATGAGTTGGTTATACATTGATTGCACGAAAATGCATTGGTAACTCGATGTTATAAAACGTGCCTTTGTGTATGATTCAACAAGTAGTAGAACAAGCCATATGAGTCGAAGTTTATCCATTCCTTTTACCTTCGGGATAAAAGCGATATCTGTGGGCCCCTCGATGATTTAAATATGATACATGTGAGTGCTTGGCCAAGCCAGGACTGATTTGATTTGTTCAATCAGTCAGTCATCATGAATCGGAAATCGGGAAACAACAAATGGACAGAGAGAATGATTGATAATCCATGTCTCAGTCCATATGATATCTAGAATGGAGGAATATATGATCTCTTATCTAATGGACAAGTCATTGACAAAGGTCAGAGTTCATCGACAAGGTCAGAGTTCGACAGAAGCTTTTGAGAGCTAAGATTGCTGATCGGTTCCTGCAGTCATACGCAATTATAGTTTTAGACTTATCCAAGTGGGAGACTGTTGGATTAATGTCTAAGTCCATAACTATAATTGGTAAGACTTGACCCGACCCGGCATGGTCCATTTGGGTTGCATGACATCATGTATTTGGATAGACTATAATGAGAGAAATAACACTTAAGGTTGGTTAATATATTATAAGTTCTAATATATTAATAAGGTTATTTAATTAGTATTGATCAAGA
Source organism: Lactuca virosa (assembly GCF_052849685.1). Lineage (NCBI taxonomy): Eukaryota > Viridiplantae > Streptophyta > Magnoliopsida > Asterales > Asteraceae > Lactuca > Lactuca virosa. The sequence goes on from NC_136428.1 coordinate 385,506,720, forward strand.
ATTAATTTGGAATTAATTAAGTGATCAAAAGGAGACTAATTAAATATATGGGTTGATTGTGTAAATCATTCATTCTTATATATGTGGGCTTGTGATCCAAGATTCCTTATGTTGGACTAAGTCCATGGGGTGACCCATGGATACTCCATGGAGGTTAAAATCCATGGAGCATAAGGAATGGGTAAAGTTATGAGTTATATGGTGTAAACCTAATAGCCACCATATAAAAGAATCCCATGGCTCAAGAAATCGTGCACTAATGTGTGAGTGTGAGGGCTAGACGATTTCAAGGAGTGTTCAAGTTTCTCTCAAGTTATTCCAAGTGTATTTGGTGTTGTGTGAACCATTTGAGGTGTCACACTTGGGGCACTAGGCACTCAAGCTTCATGAAGACATTCTACATCAAAGAGGTATGTATTCTATCTTGTTATATTTATTATTTTGTATGCTAGATTAGGATAATACCTTGGATGTTCATAATTGTATGTATAATAGAGAAAACATAGATCCAAGGTATTTAGGGTTGCATGTACACTTAGGAGTGTTAGAATGCTCATAACCCAACAAATACATCGTTGGTTGTTTCTATTTTTCCGTTATCCATTTCAGCAGTAAATGTTTCGTTTAATGATTGAGGATTTTGGTTGAGTAGGTTCTTCAACCTATGACTCACAAAGCTCCTTTCTGCCCCACTATCAAATAAAATGCATGAATAGATGTTGTTGAGGAGGAACCTGTTGGATTAGTGTCTAAGTCCATAACTATTTTGGTATGTACTTGACCCGATTATGAGCATGGTCCTTTCGGGTTGCCTTCACCACAGCAATATGTAGGATGAATTAAGGAGAGAAAGGTTTAATTATGATTTATTAATATATTATGAGAATAATATATTAAAGGAGAAATCATATAGTTTAATTAATATTAGTTAAGAATTAATTAAGAATTAATTTTGTGGCTAAAAGAGATTAATTAAATTAAGGGGACTGATATTGTAATTATAAGATAGTTACAAAGTTGGGCTTTGGATTCATTAGATGGCAATGGACGAATTCTATATGGAGGTCCATAAAGAAATCGTCCAAGGACCTTCTGGAATGGTCCATTGGATTGCTTAAGGCCTAAGCAGTCAGATTAGGGTTTCCTAGTTGTAAACCCTAATAGCCTACATGTATATAAAGGACCCTTAAGCCCCAAAATGTGGTGAACTAATCCTTTAGGGTTTCCAGCCGTTTTTTGTGCATCCTCTCTCCTCCCTCTTCATCCAAGTTTCTTAGTGGTGTTTGTGACTCCATTAGAGGTGCAACATTTGAGGCACTAAGCTTTCTGAAGCCAATCAAAGCAAGGATTGATTGTTATTGCTATATAACAATCAAAGGTAATTACTAAACCCTTATTTCAGTTCTTATTTGATAGATCTAGGGTTTGTGAGTCTTGGATTCATTGCATGTATAATAAAGAAACCTAGATCCAAGCATTAGGGTTTGTATGAGCACATAGGATTGTTCTTATGCATAAAACCCATCAGTGGTATCAGAGCCTTGATTGGTTTCTGTTGTATGTGATGCAATTGTCATTTTTGTGCTGAAAATCAAAATTTTTTTGCCTCTTCCCGACTCTACTCAGCGAGTCAGTATCTGGACTCGGCGAGTTGGCCCTACTCGGCGAGTTCAGGACTGACTCGGCGAGTCCGGGAGTCTGACAGAGTATATTTCGGGATTTACTTGCTGTTTTGCTGTAGGATTGATGCCAAAATCGTTTTTTGATAATAAAATCCGAATTTTATTGTATGTAAATGATTATCCTTACAAAAACAAAAGATAATTTCAAATCTTTTGAATAATAGTTTCTTTATATGATAAATATAGATTATTCAAATTATTTGGTAATTATCTTGTGACTAAAATTGGATTAGGTCAAATATAGATAATCACTAAATTAATTGTTTGATTTATATTATTTGTTATTTGATCCTTAGTAAGTTTGAATAGTTTCAAATTACTCCCTTTAGGTTTTATAGTTTAAATTTGAACTTAAAAGTTTTGTTTTTGAAATTTAAATAGTTAAACCTTAATGTTTTGAAAAGTTTCAAAACTTGCCCTCAAGTTTTGGAATTTAAAATTTTGATTAATAGTTTAATTATGTAATATTTAAATTCTAAAACTCTAGTATTTTGAAAAGTTCAAATTACACCCTCATGGTTTTGTTAAGTTAATTAAAAGAGAAAGTTAATAAAACCACCTAGTATTTTAAAAGTGTAAAATACACCCTATACTATATATATGTAACATTAAACGTCTAATATTATATATATGAGTAAAGATTCAGTCTTACCGTTAGTAGGCCTCATTCACGAAGCTGGTCTATAAGGGGTGTTTAAGGAAATTTCCTATAAAATGGCGATTGAATGGGTATCCACTCTTACCCACCACACTCTTGACTAGTGGAGGGTCGTTAGCCGAACGGGTAGGATAGGACGAAACCTTCCATTATAAGTATAATGAAGTACAAAGTAACTAAATGCTTTTACAAATTCCCAATCTTAGTTACTTTAGGGCAAAATGTGAATTTGTATGCTAATCCATGGAATTACACTTCGTACCCTTGTCAAACGTTAGTGGAGCGTGTGTGGCTAACCGGCACACTAATTTGGGATTGACATTGGTGGCGAAGGGTGGCTTGATGTTTATCATAGATCAATGGAGCGTGTGTGGCTAACCGGCACATTGATTAGGTGATAGTAGCAATTGGGTGCACCACGTGATTCATATGGTTATTCACACCTTGTTTGTGATCCTCGGCATTCCAGTCACAAATAGAAGGGCATAATCGAGATTAAACATGCCATTGAAAAGTTCAATGAATCTCAAAAGATCTAGGAGTTTCAATTCATTTAAAACTTAAATTTCTTTTTCGTTTTTCATGGTGGGAATTGGTAAATTGTCATTTACCTACCTTCAGATATTCTTCAACTAGATTACGGCATCCCTCTTCTAGGTTGTAGAATGTTGTGTTGGATCCTAGCCTTGATGTTTCATTTGGGTGTTGCATCAAGGATTCTTATCAACTAACTTGAATTTTCTCATGTTTTATAGTTGTCTAAATCTTACAATGGTCTTCCCAAGTCCCTTGGAACAAGCTTTCCAAATGAAGATGACGTTCCACGATACGATCAAGGAAATGAGAGTCATACTTCACTTCCTCCACCTCCTCCAATTATTCTCCCTAACCCACAAGTTCAAAGGCTTGAAAAGTTCAAGCTCACTCAAGCCCTTTTGGCAAGTAAACACGAAGATGAGAAACCTGTGTGTGCACACGTCTTAGAGATGAAGTCACACATTGATAGGTTAAGGATGATGGGTGTCGATATCTTAGAAATATTGGCTGTTGACTGGGTTCTTCAGTCACTTCCTGAATCATATAGTGAGTTCGTTAGAGAGTACTATATGATGGACCATGACGTGACCCTCATTGATTTGACCTATTTGCTTATAGCTGCTGAATCAGAAATGATTTGGCGTGCTGATCGAGAAAATTTGTCTGGAAAATCAAATTCCCAAACTTTAATGGACATTGAAAATGGTGACATTGGAAATCCAGAAAAGGTAAATTCTGAGATAGTTCCTTGTGCCATTCCAAAAGAGTCCATCTGCTTCTACTGCCAAGAGAAGGGGCATTGGAGACGAAGCTGCCATGTTTACCTGAGAGATCTAAGAGATGGGAGAGTCAAGACGTATGGCTCTACTTCAGGTAAAATCTATTAACTAACTCTATAAGTTCCTATTCTTTGATTCTTAATACATAATGTGATAAGATTACATTTTGATGTATTTTTGCAGGATCGAAGAAAAGAGAGGAAGCTTAAGGAAGAAGCGTGCTGAATCTGATCATAAAGAAATGGATTTCGATCGCATGGAATCAAAGATCAGATTTTTGAGCTGCTACTCTAGAGTTAGGATAGAATGATAAGAAATATGAAATAGCATAGTTTTTCAGTTGAATTGCATTGTAAGGACAAAATTTTTTCCGCAATAAAATAAATTTTGATTTTGTCTTATTTATTTATCTTTGCAATGGTGTGTATGAAAAATTGATGTTTGATTGTTTCTATTGTTAGCAATAATGGATTCTTTATTATGTTATTTGTGGAAATGTTGAGAATTTGCCAAATAAGGGAAGATTCTCATCGCCCAAGTTTCAGTTGGACAGAAACTTGGAGTCATGCAACTTGGTTGCGTGATGAATGAGAAACTTCATATTTGGAAATTAGACTAATTCTTTGACAAAGTGTCAAGATAAGGATTAGGAGATCGAGTACACTAGGTTGTGCATTGATCAAGTCCACCACAAGAGTGATAAAGATATTCGTCATGATTTACTAAAGTTTAGTAAATATGGTTATACTTATAAGATTAAGTATAATTCTGAGTTGATTGAAAGAGTTTCAATCAATAGCAGAACGAATAAGAAGAATCAAGTAGGTAGAAAGATAAAAGTTTCTCTATTCTAAGAAGAAGGGAGAGTACCTTTTATTATGTTTTATGATAGGTCTTAATGATTAAAAACCATGTATCAATTGATCCTATAAGTGAGTCTTAGTGCAATTGCATGTCTAAGAAGAGGAATCGGGAAATGTAGAAATAATTAAATCAAGAAGTCAATCATACTTCATTCCAATATCAAGTCTTAGAGTCAAGATTCTGACATGAGTGACAAGTCTTTAGTAGGTTTATAACACTCAACAAATATGGAATTGGAAAAAGTCTTCTTATTCCTGCACATTTGAAATTGGTAAGTTGTGATGTCTTGGATAAGACAAAGACCAACTAGAACTAATTATGTGAAGTGATAGTCTTGATAAAAAGTACACTAAATCTTGAATATTTGTTTTGTCAAGGAATGCTTCTTGAAAAGAGAATCTTATATGTCAAGGAGTCAGTGGGAGTCTTAATGGTCCTGAAAGGTTTCAAGAACAAATCAAGAGTTAAACCTAGTTGATCATCACTAGCACACGACTTAAGGTTTAAAGCCTATCGTGGATGACATACTCCTTTTCTGTGCCATTCCAATTGAGTTAATATGCATATGAGTTCTATGAGTTCTCATTTGAATACAAAGCACCTTGATCAATGGAATGTACATTGATATGAAAGGGTGAGTTGCTTGGAAGACATGGTGGGCATTCATGTTACCATGAGGCAAGAAATCGAGATTGAGCACGTTCGGTCCATATGAGTTTGGATTTGTCGCAAACCTTGGTTTTGACAAATTCACATGGATAGGAACACATACACTTTAAAATCTAAGTGTCATAAGGTTTCCCTCCTTCATGAAAACGATTGTGAGGAAATGCTTTCACTAAGAGAGATTTTAAGAAGATAGCCATTGTGAAAAATTGCATTCTAAAATTCGATTATGATTACGACATCCCTTTTCATAGTTCGAATTGTGAGATTTGACAATTGGTCTGAACATTTTGGACTTAGTAACATAAGTTCTGAATTTCTAAGGCAAAGGTGTATGAGCTTACAAAGCTTAGATAAAGGCTTATCAAAGCATTAGGTATTAGAAATATGAACTTAAGGAATTCAATAAGCATTGTTTTCTGGAAGTTCAATTGTTTTCTGAATACATGTCAAAGCTAGTGGGAGCATAAGTGTTATGCTGGTAAGAAAATAATCATCATGTTAGTGGGAGCATGATTATTATGGTAAGTATTGCAAGTTAGCAATATTAATTATAGAAAACAAAGATTCACTTTGCAAAGTTGTTTTGCTATAATTAAGGGAGAGAATATTATACTTCGTTTCAAAATTCTAAAGCTTAGATCGAGAAATGTTAATAAATTTAGTCAAGGATACATAGTGCATTCTCAAAATTCGATTATGATTACGACATCCCTCTTCATAGTTCGAATTGTGGGAACAGAGCACATAAAATATTATGGCAGAAGGATGATAAAGTATCATGTCTTTATGTGAGACATTATGTATCGTGTTGAATACGCTTCGGGTATAGGATCGATTGCATATGCTATAATATTTGACCATTCTAAAATTTTCCAATTGCCTAGGGCATTAAGAGGGAAAAGGGACTAGAACTGGTTTTGACTAAAATAATTAAACAACTATCAAAGGACGATCTGAGGTTCACTGAGGATTTGTCGCTTGTGAGTAGTTGGAAGTATAGTACTGGATGGACCATATCGATATTATTATGAATAGATAATATTCTATTAAGAATGAGTTGTCATATGGCAAATATGGAAATGTTTCCATATTGGGAGTTGGAAATTAAGAATTTATGTCTAGATTAGAAAATTTTATGCAAAAAGGATGTTCAAAGGAATGTACTTTGAGTGAGAGACATCACATCTATATAACTGTTTTGTAACAATTTCTGATAGAGTACCTTGTAGTTTCATTAGCCGGGTCTTGGTGACTTTTGTGCTATGACATTGCGAAAGAATCATTGCATAAAATGTTAGAATCTGACATATTCTAAAAGTGGCAAGAATTTGGTATTCTTATACTAATAATAAGGATTGGGGATTGTGAAATGAGTTTCATTGGAAAAGTTTTTCAATTGATCTATTTCACAAAGTATGGACCATAGGAAACCAAAGTGTGCATGCTTGGAGCATGGGACAATTGTAGTTATAATTCGAGTAATAAGTTGATTTTCTGAAACAGTAAGCAATGAATAATGAGTAATCAATATGGTGTTTAAATAAAAGTGTTTTATTTACGCTCAAAAGTCTTGGGGCCATATAGGATTAATATTATTATTGCGTTTCACTTTGCATGTTTTGACTTCCAGAATAACTGGGTTATTCGAACCTCCACAGTCGGTCATACGTTGGAAGTAGGTATGAAGGAAGACTGTCATGAATTTGTCTGTAGATTGTCTAAAGTGTTTAGACGTAGCACAAGTTTGCTGCAGAGTTCATGAGTGCTTTGATAAGATTAAAGTATTGGATTAAACCTACGCTCACTTGAATCACTTCATGGGTTATCACGGGTGATTAGTGAGACGATAACATTGTATATTCTTGAAACCGAGACGTGTGAGTTGTTATTTGCTGGTCGGTTGAACATTGATGATAAGTAAACGCACCAGTAACTTGGTGTTATAAAACTTATTATTGTGTGTGATTCGATCAGTAGGTGCAAGCAAGCATTTGAGTCAAAGTTTATCCATTCCTTTTACCCAAAGTGGGATAAAAGCGATATCTGTGGGCCCCTCGATGATTTAGTGATGACACCCTAAGCGCTTGGCCAAGCCGGGACTAAGTTGATGTGTTCAATTGTAGTCCGTTGTCAGTCGTCATAAATCAGATGTCGGGAAACAATACATAGACAGAGAGAATGATTTAAATCCATGTCTCGCGTCTATACGATATCTTGAGAATGAAGGAATATATGATCCCTTATCTAAAGGACACGCATATCTGATAAGATCAGAGTTGACAGCGGCTTTTGAAAGCTACAATTGCTGATCAGGTTCTGAAGTTATGCAGAATAGTTATTAGACTTATCCAAGTGGGAGACTGTTGGATTAGTGTCTAAGTCCATAACTATTTTGGTATGTACTTGACCCGATTATGAACATGGTCCTTTTGGGTTGCCTTCACCATAGCAATATGTAGGATGAATTAAGGAGAGAAAGGTTTAATTATGATTTATTAATATATTATGAGAATAATATATTAAAGGAGAAATCATATATTTTAATTAATATTAGTCAAGAATTAATTAAGAATTAATTTTGTGGCTAAAAGAGATTAATTAAATTAAGGGGACTGATATTGTAATTATAAGATAGTTACAAAGTTGGGCTTTGGATTCATTAGATGGCAATGGACGAATTCTATATGGAGGTCCATAAAGAAATCGTCCAAGGGCCTTCTGGAATGGTCCATTGGATTGCTTAAGGCCTAAGCAGTCAGATTAGGGTTTCCTAGTTGTAAACCCTAATAGCCTACATGTATATAAAGAACCCTTAAGCCCTAAAAGCGTGGTGAACTAATTCTTTAGGGTTTCCAGCCGTTTTTTGTCGTCCTCTCTCCTCCCTCTTCATCCAAGTTGCTTAGTGGTGTTTGTGACTCCATTAGAGGTGCAGCATTTGAGGCACTAAGCTTTCTGAAGCCAATCAAAGCAAGGATTGATTGTTATTGCTATATAACAATCAAAGGTAATTACTAAACCCTTATTTCAGTTCTTATTTGATAGATCTAGGGTTTATGAGTCTTGGATTCATTGCATGTACAATAGAGAAACCTAGATCCAAGCATTAGGGTTTGTATGAGCACATAGGATTGTTCTTATGCATAAAACCCATCAGAACGTACCAGTGACTACTACTGGATCCTTTACAGTCTCCTCATGTCCTATTGCTAGGACTCTTCTTGTTCCCCCTACATTCTGATTGTTGGCCTTGGACAGTTTCTTTTGAAGTGGCCAGTCTCTCCGCACCTATAACATGCTTGACTTGCCCCAATGTTGTTGGGTTAGTTGTTCGATTGTGCCGGTGACTTGAAGTATCAGGCAATGTTCCCTTTCTTGTTGCAGGTTGTGCATTGCATCTCCCTGCAGGCTTCGTGATTGTGGAAGCGGCATTTGTCGCACATTGGCAGATTACCGGCATATTGCTTTGTGGGAGCTGATGTGGCAGGAGCAGTAGCGGCGTGAACTGCTGGGTTTTGAGTAAAAGAACATCCCTATGTGCACATGCAAAACCCTAAAGCTTTGGATCTAGGTTTCTCTATTATACATGCAAATTTATCCAAAGCTTACTAACCCTAGATCTAGCATAAAATACTGAAAATAACAACTAAAACAAGTTTAGATGATTACCTTTCACAAGTAGCAAGAATCTTCAACTTCAAGAGCTTAGTATCATAATTGTAATAACTCTAATGGCTTACAAACACCAAGGCAAGAAGATGATATAGAAGAGTGATGAGAATTTAAATCTCTATGATCGATAGATTCGTTAACAGATAAACAAACACTTAAGGAATAATGAACACGATAATGAATCAAACATGTGCTGAATGATTAATATGCTCCACCTCAAAAGAGCTCAACAAAGAACTTCAACTGTAGAGGTGTGCTAGGGTTACAGTACAATAAAAGAGTAATTATTATCAAGCGTATATTAAGATGATGCATGCATGCACCAATTTATACTAAACCCTAAAAACATAACACGGCTGGACAGGCCCAGACCGAGACTAATAAGGACTGAAGTAAAGGCCCGATGACGCAACTTCTCAAACCCAGCAATCTCCCCCTTTGCGTCAATTGAGGCGATAGACTAGTTCGGCACGACCTGAATGTTCTTCTTAATGGTCTTAAGCAGCTTCGGTATCATCGCCAGAATAGTATGACGAAAGTTGAGATACCATGAAATCATGTCGTTGAAGATCTTCTTGGCATCATCGTCATTAGACTCACATTTGTTGACTATCTCCAGAATGTGTTCAAGAGCGACAGTTAAGAACAGATGTTTGTCAGAAAGAGCGAACAGGCACTTTAGTGGAGGAGCCGAACCTCCAACATCCTTAGTAAACATCACCGTTAGATGATCGGTGTAAATCTTGCCCATACTCATTTTTTTCATGTCACTGACCCTTCCAATGGGTTTGACAGTTGGCTTCTTCCTTAGAGCAGCAACAATTACCTGATCAAGCTTCGCTACTTCATGTATATACGAAATTAACATTCTCTTTATGTGATCAAGAATGGGTTCGTATTTCTGATCACTTGACAACAAAATATTAGTCAACAGAATCCAGTCATGTGGATTAAGGTTCGGTAGATCAGCGAGAGAAAATTCATGAACCGAATTGTCTGATCCACGAGTAACTCGAAACTTGACATTGATAAACTTCCCCCGCAGCAACATGCTTCAGAACCCTGACCGTTGTAGTTTTCTTTGCACTCCAGGTCAAGTACTGAGGTTGCGAAAAAGCAAGGTAGTAATCGATCAGTTCTCTATCAACAATCGGGTCTGGAGAGGGAACATCAGCAATTGGATCAAAACAATGGAAGACGAATGCCCTTCGGGTTATCGGCATGTCAAACTGCACGTCCTTAGAATTAACCAAGTCAAAGGAAATGACTGGTTCAAGCCAATGAGTGCTTGGGGACTCAATTGCTTCTTTCAGCAAATTCTCCAACATCCATAACGGAAAAAGGGATTTGCTTCGCTCCAAAGTGTTCTGATCTGTAGCTTTCTTTTCGGTTTCTTCGGTTTCGTGTGTTTGTTTTAGTGACCCGTCATGATTCACATCTTCTTCCTCACCACTTTCATTAACAATCCCCTTTCCCTTATCTTGAGCAGTAGAACCCGAAGCTTCATTATCCTTCTGTTCTTTGATGTCAGTTGGTGTAACTGGAGGAGATTCTGTTGTTGAAATTTATTTTGGTGGAGGTTGAGTTGCTTCTCCCCCTTGTTTTGGAGGGACATCAGCCTCCGAAGCACCCTTGATTTTATAGAGAAGGCCAGGAGTTGGACGCATTTTCTCATGGGCATCAAGGATATCAACCAAAAGTGTATGAATATCAGTAACACAGGTTTTGACAATGGCACGTTCGGTCTGGAGATCATCAATCTCATTCTGTGCTGGGGCGAGCTTGAGAGAATGGATTTTGAGCAATGTGGTCTGTCGAACAAGCTCATCCATTACTTTACTTTCCAAGGCCAGATCTGCCTGGAGTTTATCTAAGCGAGAGTGGATCGACTTGATGAGAGTCGATTGATCAGATTGGAGGTCAGCCCGAACTGTTTCAAGCTTTAGGAGTTCGGCTTGTAGAGAAGAAACGAGCTTCTCAATGGAAGAAGTCACGATGTTGACTTGTTGTTGTGACTCAGTTTTAAGAGATTGCAAGGATTGTTTAGCATCAACCATTTGTTTTTCGACTTTTTTGGTCGCAGACTTAGTAGATTCATCAACAGCTTTGGTTGCTTTCTCAATTGATGATTCATGTTGTCGAACCAAAGTGGAAACTAAGGCCTTGATAACAGCATCAGAGTAAGCCGAAGTTGAGGGTTGAGTTGAAGAAGTGAGCAAAGCATCAAGATTTTCATGTAACGATTTGAGATGCCTCTTGGTGAAAGGGGCACCATAATCATCATCACTTTGTACAGTATAGGGACTGTAGTGAAAAGAATCAAAGTCCATATCAGTGCCACCGAGAACAGTGTCTGATTCGCCTGAGTTTTCTGGTGACAAGGGTTTGAGGTAATGGGGATTTCTGCACCAGAAGTTTGTGCCCCCGCATCAGATGCGTTGACAACCGGTGTGGATATAGTAGAAGTTGTGGTGATGGTAGCTTCAGTGAAAAATGGTGGTGGAAAAGCAACAGATGAGATGGGTTGAGTAGAAACAGGAGGTGGACATGGTGCAATTGTAATCGGTATTGAAGTACAAGATGCAGAAGGAGGAGGAGATGGAACCGAATCATTAATTGGTACCTCATAAGATGGAGTAGGTGGAGGCGAATCTCCTCGAGCCGAGCCTTCAGAGTGAGCACCTTCACGTTCACTTGATTCCTCCTGAACATGATCTGAAGGAACATAATCAGATTCACTTGAAGAATGATCCTTCAGTTTCTTTGCCATTTTCTTCACCTTTCGCCTCTTGGGTGCAGAAGGAGCTGCTTGTTTAGTCTTACACTTTTTAGGCGTAGCAGCTTTGGATGATTGACATTCCTTTTCCTTCTTTCGTTGATCACCCTTATTCCCCCGTTTCGCTGGTTTATCAGCAGCATCCAGCGAGCTTTGCATTTCAGGAGTGAGTTGTCTTGGTCCAGTAGGAGGAAGCTTCTTTGTTGGGTCTCGTTGTGTTGCGTCCTTGGGCTCAGTCCTTAGCCCAGTTTTGTTATCCGGTTCGGGCCTGTCTAACCGTATTTGTGTTATTAGGGTTTAGTATTTAAGGTGCATACATGCATCCTTTGTAGAGGGCGTTTGAATTATTATTCTGATCATTGTACTACTAAAAACCCTAGCTCGCCTCTATCGTGGAAGTTCTTAATCGAGCTCTGCTGAGGCGTGACTGCATTTGAATCATTAAGCATTACTTGATTCTATATCGTGTTTATTGTGTTTGTTTTCTTTTATTGTTTAGACTGTTGAAGATCTAATCGATCTAAGAGTTCTTAAACTCATCAATTGGTATCAGAGCAGGAGACTGTGTAATCCATAAATATCTCTTCTGTTGAAGAAGATCTTAGGGTTTTCCGCTTCGATTAATATTGTTAGAGCGGTCATTTGCTATTGACGTAGTTCTTTAAATATTTGATCTTACCCTAACGTTATTTACAAGTATGATTTTAAGCAGGTTTTTGAACAAACATCGTCATGTCCATGGATGATTCTCAGTCAAACCCAATCAATATCTCCAATAGTATAGGATCGATGACAAGGATTCCTATATTGTACACTCAAGATTATGAAGTTTGGACGCATTACTTTGAAGATTACGTGATTGGTTCAGAAGACAATGGATAGTTAATCTGCGAGGCGATTACTATAGGTCCATTCACTCACTCAAGCACTTCAAGAATCGTTAAAACTCAAAAGGAGTACAATCAACTCGTCAATGATGTGAAAGACATACCTCAAGATGAGAAGGAAAAGTTTCAGTGCAACATCAAAGCTTTAAGAATGATTAGGTTTTCTTTACAATCCGACACGTTTCGGTTCGTAAGTTCTTGCACAATGACAAAAGAAATATGGGACAGGTTGAAGGAATTGTATTCTACAGACGAAGATCTTGAGCATTCAATCCAAACACTACTGCTCTCAGAATTTGGTGACTTCAAGCATAATCCCGAAGAGAAGCTCATTCAAGCCTTTGATCGCTTTAATCATCTCCTTAGTAAGATGATGAAGCATGGGATTGAGAGGAAAGTCATTGAACAGAAGGTCACATTCATGAATGGTCTTAGACCCGAATGGATGGCTGTGGTGTCTACTGTGAAGGCACATGAACAATTCAAGACTTATTCTCTAGCAAAACTGGTGGGAATATTAAAGTCACATGAGAATGCAGTGACTAATGAAACGAATGTGGTTTCTAGTATGGGGTCCTTGGCCCTAATCACCAAAGGGAAGAATGCTACTGAAGAAGAAGAAGATTTAGATCTTTCTGAATATGATCTAACAAGTGAAGATTATGCATTGATGGTGTCAAATCCCAAGAAGTTTATCAAAAGAAGGTTTCCAGCAAATAAGAACTGAAACTGGCAGGGTAGCTATAGTGCCGAGAAAGCAAAGGAGGAACCGAAGAGTGTTTCTCAGACCGAAGAACCAAAGAAAGAAGTAAAACTTGGTGGTGATTCGGGCATTAATTGTCACTACTGTAGAGGCAAAAATCACTTCGCTAAAGATTGTATGCTGAGAAGGATGTCAGAAAAGAATGACGATGATGACGAGGAAGCAAACCTCATCCGACGATTGGAGGAAATCAAGAAGAAGAAAGTTGGATCTAATAACACTGTGAATGCTCTTATTTTGTAGGGAAATAATGTTGAAGATGAGTTCGGCGGAGTTGAAGTTTGGTCCACTGATTCTGAAGATGAAGAAGTGAGGAAGCCAACTCATGGCAGGGCTCTGATGGTAAAAGAAGAGGACGTTGCAGGAAAGTGTCTAATGGTGACCTCAGGGGTGTCACAAGTAAGAGGCTATACTACTGATGGGGGACTAGATGAAGCGAAAGAGCGAGAAGACAGGTGTTTTGCAGCAAAACCTGTCAGTGAGCAGATCATCGAATGCCATGAGTTGATCAAGAAGGTACATCTATTCTTGTTTCCTTACAAATCCCCAGAACAAACTATGAAACATAACTAAATGGATTGAAATCTAAATTTTCAAGTATTAGTGGTAGTTTAACTCAAACACGCGTCACAAACTCTAACCTAACTGATCAAATCAGCAGGGTATCATCGAAGAGTGAGGAGAGGCGTATATGAATTGAGCAGAAGGAGAAAGAGTTGATTAAGTCTAGAGATGAAGCTATTTATTTGCAAAGAGATAATTTAAAGCTTTTAAAACAACAAAATGTTTTCTGTCTAATTGCTAAACGATTATATTCCAACATTACTCAATTGCATCTTGATTGTGAAATAGGGAAGAAGATACATCGTATGATTTTACCCTTCCTTGATTTGAAGGAGGATGAAATCGATGCCGATGCATACAACTGTGAAAACGTTGTTTCTTTTGATGATATTTCTCCCACTTACAAAATTGGTCTTGACAAAATAGAGTCCTTCATAAAGTCAAAAGACCATATGGACATGCTCAAAAATTTGTTGGATGAAAATGACAAATTAAAAATGAAAACCGAAATTGTACAGAAATTTGACTCTTTGAATGCCAAGTTGAGTTCAGAAAATAAAATTGATATTGAAAAACTTCTGAATTCAATGAGGATGATGATATGAGTGTAATATCTGTGGAAGATGAGGTGGACTATTCCGAATTTGTCAAGAGCGAACCCTAAACTAACAAAAATCTTATTTCTGCAAATTCTGTTGAGTTCGCTCGTCTGTCCAAAGAAAAGACCAAAGTTCTCAAGGAAAAGGCTGTTATATATCAGAAGGTCCAAACGACTCGAAATCAAGTTTATGCAGTTCATGGAGTTACTAAGCAACAGACAGCTGAACTAACATCATTAGTAGCAAAAGATAATGATGATGGCTATGATGAGTTTTTCTGGTCAGCATCGATTGATAACGCTGATGAAACAGTAGGTCTATCTACAAAAACATCATGGAGAGTAAAAGGAAGGTATGTGGAAGAACCACTTAATGATCCTACACGCTTTGATGTGCCCAGCACAAGTGGTACCAAAACTCCTTCAGACGAATCGGTCATGAGGTCAAACAAAACCTCTTCGCTAAAGAGTGAAACTCATGCTCAAAGACCAAAGAAAAGGGCCAACATCCACAAAAATCCAAAACAGGTGTTAGAACGAAAGCATCAACGAAATTTGAGATACAAGAAGAATCTCACTGAAAGGAAACAGTTTTGGTGTTCTCAAAACCCTAATTACGTTCTCTATGAAAAACCCTCTAAGTCAAAGGAAGAAGCAAAAGCAAACTCAGCTTCCCGCACTCAACATAATGAAAACAGCCGAAAGAAGAGCTTCGTTCCCCTACTCAAAACAACCAAAAACAGAGTATCGGTCCACAAAGGCACAACAACCAAAAGAGAAGTAATGATCCTCAGATGGATGACAACCGAAAAAGAAGTTTCGGTCCTCAAGATGAGAGATACCAAAAGGGTGGTTTCAGTCACAAACCAACCAATGAGAGGAACCGAAGAGAAAGAAGCTTCGGCTCTCAACCAAGTAAGAGCAATGACCGAAAGCTTAACTCTGCTCCTAAATCTCATCTTTCTCATTATCATTCTCACTCACAGAATGATCGAAAGGGAAAAGGAAAGCTCTTTTAGGAAAATGAAAAGAAGACGACGTTTAAATCCAATTTCGAGAACCGAAAGTCTGCTGACGTCAAATTCTCAAATTCAAAAACTAAACCTAAAGTACTCAACTCTGATAAAATCAAAGTTTTTACCATAAAAAGAAAAGATGAAACAACCTTAATAAAAAGAACTTTTTTTGTTGATGTTTCTCTTACAATTCCCTATTCTGTAAAAGGCTCACAAGGACCCAAGAAACTTTGGGTTCCTAAATCTGCTTAATTTTTGCAGGTTATGCGTGACGAGCAATTTGACGATGAATGGTACATAGACAGTGGTTGCTCGCGACACATGAGAAGGAGAAAGGAAGAGCTGAGGGAATTTCGGACCCTTCAAGATGGTGGAAGTGTCAAGTATGGTAATAATTCTTTTGGTACGATCAAAGGTTATGGTATGATCACCAATTGTGATTTCTCAATACGAAAAGTAGCGTACGTTGAAGGTTTACAACACAACCTTATCAGTGTTTCTCAACTGGTGATTGGTACCGGGTTAAAAGTTTCGTTCAATGACGATGGCTCAGAGATTATTGAAAAGAAGACGAACAATATTCTGCTGAAATCGAAGCGAAAAGGAGAGATGTACCCTCTGAATCTCAATCCCATACGAGGGAAACCAGCAGTTTCCTTGCTAACAAAAGCTCACTCAAACGAAAGCTGGCTGTGGCACCGAAGACTCTCCCATCTCAATTTCAAAGACATCAACAAACTGGTGCTTGGGGATCATGTTCGAGGTCTTCCTGTTCTGAAGTTCGACAAAGAACATTTGTGTGCTGCGTGTGAAATGGGAAAGCAAAGTCGACAAAGTCATCCATCTCGAGTCAATACGAAAATTATTGAACCACTAGAATTACTTCATATTGATTTATGTGGTCCATCTTCAATCGAGAGCATTGGTGGTAACAGGTATATACTTGTAATAGTGGATGACTTCTCTCGGCACTTGGGTGTTCTTTTTGAAGCAGAAATTAGAGGCCACTTCCAAACTCAAACTCTTTATCAAGCAGATAGAAGTTCAACTACGAAAGACAGTTCGAAACATAAGAAGCGACAACGGGTTAGAGTTCAAGAACAAAGACTTTGAAGATTTTCTTGCAGAGAAGGGAACAACTCACAACTTCTCGGCTCCATATACTCCACAACAGAATGGAATTGTCGAAAGGCGAAACCGATCTTTATGTGAAGCAGTCCGAACTATGCTGAGCTTCGCATCTCTGCCTTTATATTTCTGGGCTGATGCCATTGCTGCTGCGTGTTTTACACAGAACAGATCTTATCTCAACAAACGGTTCGCCATTACTCCCTATTAGATCTTGAACAACCGAAAGCCTAATGTAAAGTTTTTCCATGTGTTCGGTTCAAGATGCTTCATCTTCAATTCAAAGGAGCACCGAAACAAGTTTGATGTGAAAGCAGACGAAGGAATCTTTCTGGGTTATTCCTTAACCTCCAAAGCATATAGGGTTCTCAACAAGCGTTCAAAGAAAATAGAGGAGACCTATTATGTTACCTTCGATGATAACTATGTCAAGAAACTGAAGACAAGCGAAGGTTCTGTGGAGGAAATATTTCCAATCTCTGGTCAAGTTATGGTACCCATTTCAAACCTCTTTGAGCAGTACATGCTGCTATTTGATGAACCTAAAAAAGCTATTCTCTCTGAATCTGAAGCTGCAGACAACAAGCTAGATAACTTGAAAAAGATAATCGATGATGCTGCAAAGAAAATGGCAGAAGAACAACCGGTAACAAACGAACAGCCTGCCACAAGCGAACCTCCAAAAGATAGTTTTCATATTCAGGGGGAGGGTTCGTCTTCTCCAAATAACCAAGATTCACCATTCCAGGGGGAGAGCTCATCATCAATACCAACCGAAAGTCGAGTCCACGGGGAGAATTCTGAGCCTGAAGCTGAGTAAGTATCATCATTCGAGGGGGAGAATGCGAATACAAACGATGATGATACTCATTCAGAACTTGAAGAAGAAGTGAATGCTGAACTGGATCCCTCATATGATCCTAATTACCCTCCACTCACCAAATGGACCAAAGATCATCCACAAACACAAATTATTGGTGATTCGACAGAAAAGGTTCTCACACGATCACAACTGAAAGCGAAACAAACTATACTATTCTCTAAAGTGGAATTTTGCATGTTTAATTCGTTCGTATCCAAAGTCGAACCGAAGACGATCAAGGCTGCACTTGATCATTCTGATTAGGTACAGGCGATGCAGGATGAACTCAATGAGTTTGAGCGAAATAAAGTGTGGAGACTGATTCCAACACGAAAGGATGCTTCCGTGGTTGGATTAAAGTGGGTTTTCAGGAACAAGATGGATAAGGAAGGAAATGTGATACGCAACAAGGAAAGATTGGTTGTGAAAGGCTATTGTCAAGAAGAAGGCATAGATTACGAAGAGACCTTCGCTCCAGTAGCAAGGCTAGAATCGGTTCGTATTTTTCTCGCCTATGCTGCACACAAGAACTTTGAAGTATTCCAAATGGATATGAAGTGTGCCTTCCTAAATGAAGAACTGGAAGAGACGGTGTATGTAGAGCAACTACCGGGTTTCATGAACGAGAAGTATCCAGATCACTGCTACATTCTGGACAAGGCAGTCTATGGTCTCAAGCAAGCACCAAGGGCATGGTATGAAACTCTAACTAGATTTCTCAAAATGTCTAAGTTTAAACAAGGTTCGGTTGACCCAACCTTCTTTTGTAAGAAAGAGGGTGACCACCTTATGATCGTTCAGATTTACGTTGATGATATCATCTTCGGTTCCATAAATCTCAGCTTAACAGCTGAATTTAGGAAGTTGATGGAGACTAAATTTGAAATGAGCTCAATGGGTCCTATTAACTTTTTCCTTGGCTTGAATATAAGACAGGGACCCGAAGGCATTTTCATTAATCAAGAGGCTTACACGAAGACCTTGCTCGCCAAGTTTGGAATGATGGGAGATTCGATAGTAAAGGTTCCTATAGCGTTTGGCACAAAACTAACACCTTCTCTGGACAAACCGGCTGCTGACATGACCCTTTATCGTCAGATGATAGGGTCTCTAATGTATCTAACAGCAAGTCGACCAGACATAATGTTCTCTGTTTGTTATTGTGCCAGGTTTCAAGCTAATCCACGTGAACCTCACCTACTAGCTGTGAAGAACATCTTTCGGTACCTAAAGCGAACCTCTTCTCTCGGTTTGTGGTACCCAACCAAATCAGGGTTCTTTGTCCAAGCATTCTCAGATGCTGATCTTGCTGGATGTGGACTGGACCGAAAGAGTACCACTGGAGGATGCCAATTTCTGGACGGCAAGTTTGTTAGCTGGAAATCCAAGAAACAAACTTGTGTGTCTCTCTCCACTGCCGAAGCAGAATATATAGCTGCTGCATCATGCACATCTCAGGTCATTTGGATACAAAGTCAACTTCGAGACTACGGTCTGAACATGAAGAAAATCCCACTATATTGTGACTCAGAGAGTGCAATTAGGATTTGTCATAACCCAGTGCAACACTCAAAGACGAAACACATAGCACTGAGGTATCACTTTATCAAAGATCATGTGGAAGATGGTAACGTTGAATTTCATTTCATAAGAACCACTGATCAATTGGCTGACATCTTCACTAAGGCCTTGCCTGAAGCAAGTTTTAATAAGATCCTACAAGGCTTAGGAATGATGGAAGCTGAATCTGTACCGAAATCTCTTTTGTCTCAATAAATGCTGGAAGCGAAATAGAGCGAACGCTGGGTCCATTTCGAGTTTGGTTCTTCTAGGGAACCGAAATGAACCGAACGCTCGGCCTATTTCGGGTTCGGTGTCACCGGGCTCGGTTCGCTTCTCATCTTCAATTGATGGTTTCGATTGTATAGTATGTATACTCCTTTCTCGCAATTCATTTTATGTTTTTTCTTTTATTTTCATAAAATTCAAAAATATTTCCTATCTGTTTTAATTCTTTTTCAGAAAAACTTATAAATACCAAAAATATTTTTCTTTTCTGTTTTATTTCTTTTCAGGAACTTCAAAACTCAAAAATATTTTCTTTCATTTTATTGCAATATGCTTCACTCTTAATGTAGTTTGTGTATAAGGGCTATTCTCTATAATGAAGCTGGGGCAGGTATAATTCTTTATCTATGTACTAGCTAAGTGTCCCTAGAAGCATGCTGCTGCATGTTGACCCAAGCCTCAAAAGATTTTGAGTGAAGCCTTAATGACTTGATATATACAAATCATGTCTTCCCAATCAGGCTGTCAAATTCACTCTAATCATGAGCTACCTTACTCTTCTCAAATTGAGTTAAGAGTTTTTCTGCTTAGTCTATCTTTTATAGCAGAGGTACATTCGATTCTATAACCACCTCATATTTATTCTCCATCATACTTCATCTCATAAATGTAACCCTTAAGACACTCAGCATTAACACTGAGGTTTACGGTTACACACCTTCTGTGTTAATGATCTTAGTTTCGTGCCACTACGTGCTAAGTGAAACCCATAATTCAAAACCTATAAAGCATTGACGGTGAACAATTAATTGTTCTAGATTTCACCATTTGAATTAACGAAATCACTTTTGTGAAAGTACCCTGAAATCTCCTTTTATTTTTGAGAGATCCTTATGAAAATGTCTTTCACCAAGACTTTTCTTCCCAAAGGATCCAGGTTTATTTTTTTTGAGGTTTCTAATTAACAATTATCAACAAGTCACTGAATATGTTCCAAACCAACTTGTTTAACATGCCACATCGGTCTCACAAGTACTTCGTTCTATTTTCGGTCTTATGTTAAGTATCGGAAACCAGAATTGAAGCGAAAGCCACCCTTAATAGCCTTATATATTAAAGATTCCTTTCAATGATTCTCAACAAGTACTTGATCGTAATACAACGGGAATCCAAACAAGCACTTTGAAGTCTCTTTTGACTTTGAAGGAAGAGGTTCGTGCCCGGGATCCACTGCATTATGTCTTCAATGACATCACAAATTCGCACAAATAGTTTGATTTATTTCTTTATCTTTGACACTATCTTGCACGAAAATTTTGAATTTTCCAAAAGTCTTGTTTGGTCATTCATAAGCTATTCATAAATATATAGCTTCGGTTACTAACAATGCAATGCAGTCATCTCCAAACAAAGGGATGCGTCGGTATAAAGAGTTTGGTAATTATGGTTATAAAGATTTGATTGAAGGTTCAAGCGATGACACAGCAGGACGTCTGATCGATTGATGATTTGGAAAGAGGATGAGTATGGAAATGCGCATGAATTTGAATCATTACCTAATTGTGCGTCATCGGCTGTTTTATCGGGGTTGCCAGTTGTCCAATCATGCCTTTTAGACGTTGTTTCCCAAATTAGTGGAATCGTTGCTTGCGATTTTTCTCTCTCTTCAAAATCGTATATAAGGATTTGATTTATGGAGGCTTCTTCACTACCACACTTCATCTCTCTCATGCAAAAGAAGATGATTTGATATTCACTGTTCATCTTATTCTTCTTCAAGCTTCAACAATGGCAGAATCTTCCTCCATTCAGGAAACCACTGCACGTTCCACTCTTCTCGCAATCAAGTCCAACCAGAACTTGTTGATCGATCTTACACCGTTCCTCTACGATACTTACATGTATCAAGTGGTGGAATGTCTAAAGTATTCCCCACTCATCAAAGCTCTGTCAACGGTGAAAGTCGTACCAATGGCATGCCTTTCACAAATCTATTCCACTGCTACGTATGACAGAGGTGCAGAGAAGATTTACTTCGACATTCTCAACCAGAAAGCTTCAATCTCCAAGATCCGATTTTGCTCATTGCTAGGGCTCACTTATGACGAATCAATGGTGAATCCTGATTCCATCTCCACAGGTCAGCTTTTCTCGATGTTCCGAACGAAGTGCAGGATCTGATGGTGCTAGCAAGTCTTTCATGACTCTGCTTTATGGGTTGTACCATGGTGTCAACCTTGATTATGGTTTGATTTTGTGGCTTCAACTTGTCCAAAGTTTGTCATCTGCTTCTCGCCACACAGAAATTTCATGTGCCCGATTTTGGACCATTATCACTCAATGGATTATGGAGCGTTATCATGTTCCTATAATGGCAGACTCACTGCTCTCCTCCATTGCTACATTTCATACCACTAACATCATTGTCACTCATCCGTCGAAGTTTCACTTCGTTGGCTCAATTCCTGAGTCAATGTATGCTTGTGTGTCTCCTACGAGCAAGATTATTCAGGAGTACAAGAAGCTCCCCTCTACTGGTCCAAGGGAACTTACTCCTGAAATGATAAAATCCATTGAGGAAGCATACCAACCTGCTAAACGGGGCAAGAAGCAAGAAGCGAAAAAGGGGGATAAAGGAGGTCAAGCATCAAAGGTTCAAACTCTAATAAAGCGAAAGTCTGAGAAGGCAGCACCTTCCCAGCCCGAGCAGAAGAAGGTCAAGAAACCTGCTCGGAAGCTTATTCTTCAGTCATCAAGCGACTCTGACTCTGAGTACGTGCCTCCTGGTTATCAAACTACTATTCCTAGCGAATCTGAGAGCGAAAGCTCAGATGATGAAGCTTCGGCTCATGGTGGTACACCACCTCGTTCGCTTATGCCATAGGAATATGTTCGCTCCCACACACCTTCTCCTTCACCTGTTTCCATTCCGATTTCCTTACCTCACACTTTCCCAATAATCACCTCTCAACCTTCCTCTACCATTCCCATTCCTTCACCGATTTTCTCTGAAGCTACAACAACAACCACTACCGAAGTTCAGACCAACGTATCTGATATGGGGGTTCGCACTTCAGCACCCGAAACCCCTGTTACAACCAAACCTCCATCACCTACCCAATCGACAGAGACCAATACCGTTCTTGGTGGTGAAAATTTTGATTATGACACCTTCTACTACATTCCCTACAGGGTGCAAAGCGACGATGATGATGATGCCCCTGTCACCAAGCGTCATCTCAAGGAGCTGAATGAGAAGCTAGATAAGCTGATGGCCTCCTCCTCTACTCAGGATTCCTCTTCTGAGTCTGCTATAAAAGGCTTGATGGCCACCTGGGTCAAGGAAAACTAAGCTTCCATCACCAAAGCCACTTCCGCTATTGATGCTTCGACAAAAGTATGCACCGAAGCGACCGAAAAAGTCGATAAACTAATCTCTATCGCAAACATTTTCCTTGAATCTTTACAGGCCATTGCAGAGCAGAATGCTAACAAGGTCAATGCCTCAGTTCAAACCCTCACTCAATCTTTTCAACAGGAGAAAGAACTATTTGAGGTGCTTCACAAGAACCTCACCTCTGATCACATCAAACATCATGCTTCTGTCAATGAACGTTTAAATCAACTTCAGGCAGATCTTGCCTTGGAAAACAAAGTGATGGATGAACTTGCTCTGAGGACCACTCAACTCATAACCCAGACTGTCACGCTTAATCAAGCGTACAAGGAACTTGAAGCACTACGTTCGGAGTGGTCTGTGGTTAAAAGCTCTGTTGGTAATGTTCACTCTATTCTCCTTCATCTTCTTGAAGCCTACAATTCCGTTCTTACTATCACGGTTCGACGTCATTTGGCTGAGAAGTTACGACCTGCTCTGGATATTCTTATCCGAATCGAGGATGTTCCGGAGTCTGTTGTCTCTCCGCAACAAGGGGGAGAAGGTCTGAAGTCTTCATCTCTACCATTGAAACCACATCAACCGAACCCGCAACAACCGAAACCGAAACCACAACAACCGAAGGTAGTTACTGAACTGAAGGGGAAAGAAGCTTCAGGTTCGGGTATGCAAGATAGGGGAAAAGGAATTGCTGATGATATTGATGATGAGGATGATGTTGATATTGAAGAAACGGTTCCTAAACCAAGTTCTCTCAAAGATAAGCCTACTGCTCAGGAGATTAAAGAAAAAGTCACTGAGGCCATTAATAAGGAGAATGAGAAGAGAGAAGCGAATCTCCTTAACCAGAGGAAATCGATGTTTCCTCTGTGGACGTTGGAAAGACTACGAAAGGAGGTTATTGAAACTCCAAGTTCACATTGGCTGGAGCCCGTTCTTTCATTTGATGTTGAGAATTCTAAAGATTCTCAATTTGACATGCCAATTACTCGCAGAGCCTTCATCTTTCACTGCTTTGAGTCTGTAGTGTCGATTCCATCTCCTGACCCGAAGGTTGATCAAGACTTGCTTGAATATTATCATGAATTCTCTCAACCTTAGTGTTGGATATAGTGTCTAAGTCCATAACTTTATTTGGTATGTACTTGACCCGACCCGACATGGTCCATTTGGGTTGCATGGCATTGCAATACTTGGATAGACTAAATGAGAGAATAAGGCACTTATGATTATTAATATATTATAAGTTCTAATATATTAATAATAGTATTATTTAATTAGTATTGATCAAGTATTAATCTAGTATTAATTTGGTGATCAAAGTGAGACTAATTAAATATATAGGGTTGATTATGACAATCATCAATTCTTTTATGGTGGATTAATGATCCATGGTTTATGGGTTTGGTTATAACCATATGGAGCTCCATGGATAGTCCATGGGAGTTACAAACCCATGGGTCATGAGAAATCAAGAGTCATGACAATTAAGGGCATTCATGTGTAAACCCTAATTGTGACAACACTATAAAAGGAACCCTATGGCTAGCAAAATCGTGACCTAGGGGTTACTAGAGAGGGCATAACCGATTTTGAGTGCTAGAAGTATTCTCTCAAGTTATTCCAAGTCTTGTGGTGTTGTGTGAAGCATTTGAGGCACAACATTTGGGGTGCTAGGCTCACAAAGTCTTGAAGGAATCCAAGCAACAACAAGGTATGTATTTCTACTAGTTTTATGTTCTATGTAATCCCCATGCCATGCTAGTTAGGAAATAACCTTGAAAAAGAAATTTGCATGTATATAGAGAAAACATAGATTCAAGGTTATTAGGGTTGCATGTACACTTAGGAAGTGTTAGAATGCTCAAAACCCATCAGTGGTATCAGAGCCTATGATTGTTTTCTGTATACTTGTTGCAAAACTGCTTAAAAATCGAAAATTCTGCACTCTGACGACTGGACTCGCCGAGTCCATGGGGAGGACTCGCCGAGTCCATGAACAAATTCATCCTACTCGACGAGTTGAATAATGCACTCGGTGAGTAGGAGCGTGCTGGGCAGTTTTTTCGAGTTTTGTTGCTGGAAATGGATTAAGATCATTATCCCAATCTGTTTTGGACTTGTAAAATCTGTTTTTCAAAATTGATAATGATTATGTTAACCCATTTTACATGGCTTTTGTCAATTTTCAAGTATTGTATATGTTTATATGATTTCTTGAAATTGCTTGACATGAATTTGTGTTCATATGAGTTTAGAAGATCATAGGAATTATGTGTAACCTCCATGTGTGTTTAATTCATGATCTTAATGGCTATGATGGTGTCCATAACTTGTCCTCAAGTTATGGATAACCAAAAGTCACTTCTTTTAATTATGATTAAAGAACTAAAGAGGTTTCATAAAATGAAGAGTCTTCATTTTTATGAACCATTAAAACTCATAAGTTACAAATTGAAGAGACTTGGAATAGTTTCAAATCTTGCCCTCAAGTTTTGGAATTTGAAAAGTCTTACACTTTAATACTTTAATTCCAAATTAAACCTTAGATTTTTAAAAAGTTTAAAAATCAACACTTATACTATTATTATAATTTTATTATATAGATATGTATAAGAATATGTCATTCTTACCGTTAGTAGGCCTCATTCACGAAGCCGGTCTATAAGGGGGGTATAAGGTTGTTGCCTATAAAATGGTGACTTAATGGGTGTCCACTCTCACCCACCGCTTCCTTGATCGGTGGAGGGTCGTTAGCCGAACGGGTAGGATACGACTTTAAATACTTGTTAAAAGTATAATGAATTATAAAGTAACTATACATTATAAATTCCCAATCTTAGTTACTTTAGGAAAATGTGAAATTGGTGCTAGCCCATAAAATTACACTTTGTACCTTACCAAGTCGTTAGTGGAGCGTGTGTGGTTAACCGGCACACTAACATGGACTAGTAAGAGTGGCAAAGGGTAACTTGACTTTATTATAGATCGGTGGAGCGTGTGTGGTTAACCGGCACATCGATTAGGTAATATTGTTGAGGGTACCAAGTCAATTTGTATGGTTATTCACACCTTGTTTGTGATCCTCGGCATCCCAGTCACAAACTTGAGAGGGCACAATCGAGATTCAAGCATGCCATTGAAAAGTTCAATGTATCTCAAAAGATCTAGGAGTTTCAAAACCAATAAAACCTAATAATAAAATATTTCGTTCTTATGGTGGAAATTGGTAAATCGTCATTTACCTACCTTCAAATATTTTATAGTATGGATTACGGCATCCCTCTTCCAACTATAAATAGTTTGTTGGATCCTAGCCTTAATATTTCAATTGGGTGAATTATTAAGGATTCCTAATCTAATGAAACTTGTCTTTCTTTCCTTTCAGATGTCTTCCAACAATGCTTCTGGCTCAAACCCAACAAGCTCCTTTTCCCTTATGAACTTGTGTGGTAAGGTCATCTTTGATGGATCCAATTTCAATGAGTGGATCAGAAACATCAGAATGATTACCCGCTATGAGGACAAAGAATATGTCCTCGATAGGGAGCTTAAGGTTGTGAGTGAAGCCACTGCTACTCCTGAAAAGTTTGCGGAGTTTGTTGCACATGAAAAGGATGCTACTAAAGTAGCATGCATCATGATGGCCACCATGACTCCTGAACTTCAAAAATCCTATGAAGATTTCTACCCCTATGAGATGCACCTGGATCTGATGGAAAGGTACCATCAGAGCGCGCGTCAGGAGAGGTATGAAATCATCTCCTCCATGATAACCGCAAGGATGAAGGATTGTGAACCCATCACCGGTCACTTGCAGAAGATGCAAAGGTTTGTTGACCGGTTGCTGAAGCTAAATGTTGACTTTCCTGAGGAAATGGCAATTGACATCATTCTCCATTCCTTACCTCCAAGTTATGATCAGTTTCGTATGACTTATCATATGAACAAGGAGGAAGTCACACTTAGCAAACTTCAAGGACTCTTAAGGACAGCTGAAAATGGCCTTAAGGGTAAAGCGGTTGCTACTTCTACTCCTTCAACAGCCCCTGTTCTGGCTATTGGGCAGGGAAAGGGTAAGAAGAGGAAAAGCCCTTCGAAGGGTACCAAGGGTAAGACTCTTGATGGTTCCTCTTCAAGTGGGACAAAGAAAGGTCCCATTACTCCTTCTTCAAACCCAAAGGAAGCACAATGCTTCTATTGCCAGGATAAGGGACACTTCAAGCGAAGCTGCCCTAAATATCTGCAAGATGTAAAGGATGGGAAGGTTAAACCCACCCATGCAGGTATTTACACAATATTGTCTAATAACTCATCTAATGCTAATTCTTGGGTGCTTGATACAGGTTGTGGTATTCACATCTGTACTGATTTGCAGGCACTAAGAAGAAGTGAGCAAGTGGAGCACGGGAAGATAAACTTAGTCATGGGCAACAGGAAAGCATCACCTGTTACCAAGATAGGAGTTTATTCTTTATTGCTTAATAATGGGTTAATGTTAGATTTGAATAAGTGTTGTTACTCGCCCGAAATGGCGAGAAATATTATTTCTTTTCATGGCTTGTACAAACAAGGTTTTTCATTTTCATTTGATAATAAAAATGGTGCTATTAATGTTTATTACAATGATGTATTTTACTTTAAAGCATTATCTTGTGATGGTGTATATGAAGCCGTGAATGTTGTAGACAATCTAGGAAATAATGTGTTGTATATTGATTCTTCAGATAGCTTGGATAAAGCATCCTTGTGGCATTGTCGTCTTGGACATGTTAACAAGAAGCGCATAGGCCAACTCCAAAAGGCTGGAGTCTTGGAATGATTTGACCTCAAGTCAGATGATAGTTGCGAGTCTTGTTTACTTGGAAAAATGACAAAGTCACCCTTCACAGGTACTTGTGATAGGGGTGAAGGTTTGTTGGACCTTGTACACACGGATGTGTGTGGGCCCTTCAGAGTTGCTACAAGGGATGCTAATCGCTATTATGTGACTTTCACTGATGATTACAGTAGATATGGATATATTTACTTAATCAAGCATAAGTCAGAAACCTTTGAAAAGTTCAAAGAGTTTAAGCAGGAAGTGGAGAATCAATTGGGTAGGAACATCAAGATGCTCCGATCCGATCGGGGAGGAGAGTATCTTAGCATTGAGTTCCTTGACTATCTTAAGGAATGTGGGATTGTCTCACAATTGACACCTCCCAGAACACCACAGTTGAATGGTGTAGCTGAGAGGCGCAATCGAACCTTGTTGGATATGGTTCGTTCCATGATGAGTCGAGCTTCGTTACCAATCTCTTTCTGGGGGTATGCCTTAGAGACTGCCGCCCATATCCTTAATCTAGTCCCTACTAAAAAGGTTGCCAAAACACCTCACGAGATGTGGACTGGGAAAGTTCCCAATTTGGACCACATCAAGATTTGGGGTTGTGAAGCTTTCGTGAGGCGTGAGACTCATGATAAGCTTGAACCTCGCAGTGAGAGGTGTATTTTCATCGGCTACCCACAGAGATCCTTTGGTTACCTCTTCTACATACCCAGTGATAATGTGGTTTTTGTAGCAAGAAGAGGAGTCTTTCGTGAGAGAGAATTCATAAGCCAAGGGGACAGTGGGAGGCAAATTGACCTTGAAGAGCTTCAAGAGTCAAGTGGTGAAGGAACCTCAAATGCTATCGACCAACCTGAGGAGGAAACTCCTGTTGATCCGATAGATGAGTCTGTACCTCCAAGACGTTCCACTAGGGTGAGGAACACACCTGATTTTTATTATGGTTATCACATCACCACTGAAGGTGATACATTTATTAGTGATAGTACACTAATAGATTTGGATGAACCTAATAATTACAGGGAAGCCATGGCAGGCCCTGAGTCTGCTAAATGGAAGGAGGCTATGGACAGCGAGATTCAGTCCATGTATGACAATTAAGTTTGGAACTTGGTTGACAATGTACCAGGTCGTAAGACAGTTGGGTGCAAATGGATCTTCAAGAAGAAGACCGACATGGATGGGAAGGTACATACTTACAAAGCGCGACTGGTTGCGAAGGGCTTTACTCAAACTCCGGGAGTTGACTATGATGAGACCTTCTCACCAGTAGCTAAGATTAAGTCTATTAGAGTATTGTTAGCCATAGCTGCATTTCATGATTATGAAATATGGCAAATGGATGTCAAAACCGCTTTCCTTAATGGAAAGTTGGCTGAGGATGTTTACATGGCTCAACCAGAGGGTTTTGTCGATACAAGATACCCTAATAGAGTGTGTAAGCTTGATAAATCCATTTATGGATTGAAACAAGCATCTCGCAGATGGAATCTTTGCTTTGATGAGAAAGTCAAAGAGTTTGGCTTTTCTAGGAGTAAGGATGAGTCTTGTGTGTATGTCAGGGCTAGTGGGAGCATAGTTAGCTTCTTGGTGTTGTATGTGGATGACATACTTCTCATAGGAAACGACATCCCAACCTTGCAGGAGGTTAAGTCATGGCTTGGGAAGTGTTTCGCTATGAAGGACCTTGGGGAAGCTGCCTATATCCTAGGGATAAGGATATTGAGAGATAGGAGTAAGAGACTAATTGGACTTAGTCAAAGTACTTACTTGGATAAGGTGCTGAAGAGGTTCAGCATGCAAGAATCCAAGAAAGGGGAATTACCAATCCAGAGTAATGCCAAGCTGAGTAAAACTCAGAGTCCAAGTACAGAGGCTGAGATAGCTGAAATGAGTCATATACCATATGCTTCCGCTGTGGGCTCGATCATGTATGCTATGACTTGTACTCGCCCTGATGTGGCCTTTGCTTTGAGCATTGTCAGTAGATATCAAGGGAACCCTGGCAAGGCATACTGGACAGCGGTAAAGAACATTCTCAAGTATCTGCGGAGGACTAAGGATTGGGTCCTTACCCTCGGAGGCAGTGATGACTTGAGAGTGGAAGGATATAGCGATGCTAGCTTCCAGACTGATAGGGATAATTTCCGCTCTCAGTCAGGCTGGGTCTTTATCCTAAATGGAGGGGCAATTACTTGGAAAAGTTCCAAGCAGGAGACAGTAGCTGATTCTACTTGTGAATCAGAGTACATAGCAGCAAGTGAAGCAGCTAAGGAGGCGATATGGCTAAAGAACTTCATCGGAGACCTTGGAGTTGTACCAGCTATAAAGGAGCCAATGGAAATTTTCTGTGACAGCGAAAGTGCGGTTGCTTTGGCTAAGGAACCAAGAGATCACGGGAGATCTAGGCACATTGACAGAAAATACTATTTCATCAGACATCGAATAGAAGAAGGACTCCTCGTGGCTAAGAGGGTATCATCAGATGAGAACCCGGCAGATCCCCTCACGAAGGGACTGAGCAGGGTTAAGCATTTACAGCATGCGAGGCGCATTGGGCTGAAGGATGATATTAGTTTCAATAATTAGATTCCTGAAACTTGTAAAATGTAATTGACATTTGATGATAAATAAAAGTTGTTATTTATTTATGAGTAAGGTGTTACTATCTTGTGTTGATTGTTTACTATGTTTCAATTTTGCATGTTTTTACTTCCAGAATAATTATGTTATTATTCAAACCATCCACAGTCAGTCAAACTTTGGAAGTAAGTATTGATTTAAGACTGTCATGAATTTGGCTTGTATGATTTGTCTGAAAGTGCTTTGGACAATGCAATGGTTGCTACAACATTCATGAGTACTCATAAGGGCTGAGTATTGGATCCAACCCACGCTCACTTGCATCATTTCATGGAATTTATCTCGAGTGATCGTGAGACGGTAATATCATATAAATCTTCAAACCTAGAGATATGAGTTGTTGACTATGAGTTGGTTATTCATTGATTGCACGAAAACGCATTGGTAACTCGATGTCATAAAACGTGCCTTTGTGAATAATTCAACAAGTAGTTAGTACAAGCATATCAGTCGAAGTTTATCTGTTCCTTCTAGAAATAGAAGCGATATCTGGGCCCCTCGATGATTTGGTTTTGACTTATGTACCGGGCCCGGTCAGAACCTAATTGATGTGTTCAATTTAGTTCTATGTCGAAACAAATTAGAGATCGAGAAACAAATGCTGGACAATAAGTAAGACCATGTTCCATGTGTTTGTCCGGCTGATATCATGAGAACAGAGGATTATATGATCACTTATCTTAAATGGCGTATCATCATCATCTCAGTTCCGAGAGACTTTGAAAGAGCTACGATTGCTAGTCGGATTTTGAAGTCATATTTGCAAATATAGTTATTAGACTTATCCAAGTGGGAGACTGTTGGATATAGTGTCTAAGTCCATAACTTTATTTGGTATGTACTTGACCCGACCCGGCATGGTCCATTTGGGTTGCATGGCATTGCAATACTTGGATAGACTAAATGAGAGAATAAGGCACTTATGATTATTAGTATATTATAAGTTCTAATATATTAATAATAGTATTATTTAATTAGTATTGATCAAGTATTAATCTAGTATTAATTTGGTGATCAAAGTGAGACTAATTAAATATATAGGGTTGATTATGACAATCATCAATTCTTTTATGGTGGATTAATGATCCATGGTTTATGGGTTTGGTTATAACCATATGGAGCTCCATGGATAGTCCATGGGAGTTACAAACCCATGGGTCATGAAAAATCAAGAGTCATGACAATTAAGGGCATTCATGTGTAAACCCTAATTGTGACAACACTATAAAAGGAACCCTATGGCTAGCAAAATCGTGACCTAGGGGTTATTAGAGAGGGCATAACCGATTTTGAGTGCTAGAAGTATTCTCTCAAGTTATTCCAAGTCTTGTGGTGTTGTGTGAAGCATTTGAGGCACAACATTTGGGGTGCTAGGCTCACAAAGTCTTGAAGGAATCCAAGCAACAACAAGGTATGTATTTCTACTAGTTTTATGTTCTATGTAATCCCCATGCCATGCTAGTTAGGAAATAACCTTGAAAAAGAAATTTGCATGTATATAGAGAAAACATAGATTCAAGGTTATTAGGGTTGCATGTACACTTAGGAAGTGTTAGAATGCTCAAAACCCATCACTTAGTACCATACCTGGAGTAACAAGAAGATAACAACAATTAAGGTGCTGAAACCTACTGCAGCAGGGAAGTTCATTAACATTAGGTTCAAGGTGACCCGAGGATCAGATGGTTCGGCCCATATGATTTCCCTTGCTGATCTGCCAAATCTGAATCCACATGATTGGATTCTTCTTATCAACATCCTACTCTCAAATCAGAAAGAATATGAGCCCATCATTGATCCCATCAAGCGTATGCTAGTGTGTTACATTAATGAAGTGGCTAAGATGGATCAGGAGATTGCTACCGCTATATGCAAGAGGCCCTTAATCAAGCCTGTTGGGAAGGCTGGTGACACTAAGCTAATGGTGAAGGGAAAGATTGATCCACAGTCTCACATCGTCATGTTTCTTAGAGGCGAAGGTCAAAAATGCTTATTTGCTCTGGCTGACAAACATCTATTTTCTAATTCCTGTTTGGAGCACATTCTTGAGCTTATCCATGGATGTGATCAAAACAGTGAAGCAGATAAGAAGCTGTTCTCAGATATGCTTCGGTGGTATATGGCTTTCCGATACACTCTTCTTGCCCTTATTCCAAAGTTGTTCAAGGTTGTGAAGCGAACTTCTCAACCTCAACCGAAGTGAAGTCTCGCCCTATTCGACACAAAGGGGGAGATTGTTGGGTCTCGTTGTGTTGCGTCCTTGGGCTCGGTCCTTAGCCCAGTTTTGTTATCCAGCTCGGGCCTGTCCAACCGTATTTTTGTTATTAGGGTTTAGTATTTAAGGTGCATGCATGCATCCTTTATAGAGGGCGCTTGAATTATTATTCTGATCATTGTACTACTAAAAACCCTAGCTCGCCTCTACAGTGGAAGTTCTTAATCAAGCTCTGCTGAGGCATGACTACATTTGAATCATTAAGCATTACTTGATTATATATCGTGTTTATTGTGTTTGTTTGCTTTTATTGTTTAGCCTGTTGAAGATCTAATCGATCTAAGAGTTCTTAAACTCATCATTCTTGTATTCAGTGATGACCTTGCTTTCGCGAGAAACACAAGTGTACATTGTCTCAGGAATGGAACCGATGAACATGAATCTAGTTGGATCGGTGACAATAATCTTCGTCGTGTGAAAAGTGGTGATAGATGACATCAAAGAGTCTGTCATTACAAGAATGTGGAATTTCTCCATCGCCCATTGAGTAACGAGGGTCCAAAACCTGCCACACGAGATTTCTGAATAACGAGAAGAAGAGTTTAAGCTTTGTACCAGTTGAGTCCATAGAATAGAATCATAGTCCAAGTTGATCCCTTTGTAAAGACCATAGAGGAGAGTCATAAATGCTTTGTTGGCCCCGTCAGACCCTGCACTTCGCTCCGATAAACCCATGAACAGAAGAGTAAATAGACCATTCCACTAGGGAGGAAGGCATGACTTCTTGAATTTTGTCACAGTTGTAAGAACTTCAGTGTAGCCCATATCATAAAACATGGTGAAAAGTTGGGTCGTGCTGATGGAGTGTGGGTTGATCAAGGAATCGTTGAGGTTAAGCCCTAGCAAGGAGCAAAACCTAACCTTGGAAATCGAGGACTTCTGATTGAAAATTTCAAAGTAAATCCTCTCGTTGGCTTTGTTGTATGAAGCCGATGAATAAATCTGGGACATGAGAGACATTGGAACAGATTCGTCCTTGGTGAGGGCAATCACAAGCGGGGAATATTTGAGGCATTCCACCACTTGAAGCATGTAAGGATCATACTGAAACGGAGAGAGTTCAATGATCAGTTTTTGATTTGGCTTGATGGTAAGAAGCGTGGATTGTGCAGTTTGTTCATGAACTGATGATGAGTCCGCCATTGATGAAGCTTGAAGAAGAAGATGAACAGTAGAGAGAGTTTTCGCCTTTTGAAATCTTGAGAGAGTATTTGAATGGTAAAGTAAAAAAGGAATAATAGCGAATCCTTTTATACGATATTCATGAGAGAGAAAATCAATGATGATTTTGTAGCTGAGATTTCGGAAAGGACACCTAATTGGGCGTGATTTGAAAACTGTTACCCCGCAAAAAGCGTGTCAGTCGGCATGACAATAGGTGACGATTCATCTTTCACGCGCCTGATTTTGAATTTTATCCATTCACCTGCTTTTGAATTTTGAAACGTTTCAAATTTGTCACAACTAGGAATTCTGATGCTTTGTAAACAAATAACAAGGATAACATTGTAACTAAAACATGAAAGCATGTATGATGCTTATTAAATGACAAGAAAATTCCATTAAACACTCCATACAAACGCTCAAATAGTCAACAAAAGGTTGGAAACCCTAGAAATCCCGGTTTAAGTCCATTATGGACTAGGATTTCCTTATTGGGCCTAATGGGCCAATAAACTTCCAGTTTGACTATTTTGGGCTTAGAACTCTTAAATGGGCTCTCATTGGACCCACTCTCATAAGACTTAACCTTTTTTGGGCCTTATAAGCCTAAAATGGACTAGGTTATATTGAATGGGCCTTATTGGGCCATAACTAATCCAATTAGCGTAAATGGACTCAAAACCATTCTCTTATACAAAAATTGGGTCGTGATCTACTCTAAAGGCCCAATGGGCCGAAAACCATCAAATTGGGCCTCATATTATGGACTCAAGCATAAAAGGCCCAAGCCATTCTCTTCCTTCTCTCTCTCTCTCGGCCCAAGTTGGAAAAAAAAAGAGAAGAAATGAATAAATGCCCATGACACCTCATTGTTGTTTAGGGGTTAATTATGGGATTATCCAACATACATCCAAGACAAATCTCATGTTCCCATACACTCATCTCTCTCTTCTCCTTCTTCTTATTACTTGCGGCCGAGAATCAACACACACACACAAAACACTTCAAACTTTCTCTAAATCTTCAAGAACATCTCCTTACCTTCCTCAAAATCTCGAAAACTTAGAAGGGCTTCAAGAGAATCTTTCACTTATATCACCATCCTTGGTAAGTTATTGTCATACATAAGTTTTGATTTCTATCTTTAAGCTAAGAACACTCCTTCATATGGCTTCATTTCGTGATCATGTCTTCTAGGACCATCAAAGCTTAAATACTTCCTCTAAGAAAGCATTCAAGCCAAAAACAACCTCATCTTCTCCATCTTTCTTCAAAACCGAACCCACAAACCTAAGGTGAGTTCATACCCCTCTATTTTCGGTTTTCATATGATTTATGGGGGAGAATACAAGTAAAATGTGAAGATCTATGTGTATTTGTATGTTATGTGTGATTTCTTGTGTTTATGTGGTAAATATGTGCCAAAAATGAAAGATGTTCGAGATCTATAGTTCAAGAAGGCAAAATATGTAATCTAGGATGTATTACACTTAACAAGTTAAGAAAAACTACCATATAAGGTTTATAATAAGCATGTTGCAACATAAAACTCATTATAGGACTATCTTTGTCAAATAAACAAAAGTTGGGGAAAAAGTTGTCATTTACGGTTTTTACAAGGCTCAAAAGGTCAAGACAGTTAAAATAGAAGTTTTTATGAACATTATGCTTTTCAAGGGACTAAAAATGTAAATTGTAGCCTATTGGGCTAAAATTTTGGGCTTTTCGGCCCATAGGCCCAAATTTGCGAAAAATATGTTTTTAAGGGGCCGAAATGGTAAATTTCTCAAAGCAGTGGGTAGAAAAGTAAATAAATCTATTTTAGGGGTTAAAATGACCTTATTTGCCAAAAAGGATTAAAAATGTAAAGTTTTTGGATTTTGGGTCAAAGTTGTAAAAGTTGCCAAAAGTTGGATTATAAATGAAAATCTTTTTACTAAAGGGGCTGAAACTGCCAAATAGTAAGCATTGGGCTGAAAACATTATTTAAATAAGTCTTTGGGTCAAAAATGTCAAGAAAAATAGTTCAAGGACCTAATATGTCATTTTTCATAAAAAGGGCTAAAAATTGCCAACTTTACCAAAATAAAAGGGCTGAATTGGTCAAACCAATATTTTTAGTCAATTATGTTAATAATAAAATAATTGGGTCAAAATATACAAAACTTTATAACTTATGGGTTTTAAATAGAAAAATAACTATTTTTATAAATCTATGAATCGTTATAAAAGAAATTGGTATTATTACGACATATCGATTAAACAACTTCGCAACACTAATACTATACAAAACAAGTAAACATTTTAATTGTTGGACTCGAAAGATTTTAATCATGCTTATTGGGCCTTCGTGACCCATTAACATGACTTTTGGCCCCAACATAAATAATACATGTTATTGGGCCTCCTGTGACCAAAATACATGCTTAAGGGACCCTCAATGGCTTTTACATACTATTGGGCCTCAGTGGCCCATTAGCATTGCTAGTAAGGTCCAAATAAATTATATACGAAATGGACTAACGCGTCCTTCGTATACTCGACAGCCTTAAATAACATACGTGATTAGTAGGGCCCCGTAGTCCTCTTCTCTTCGTCTGTTAGGCTTACCTTCTATTCAAGTAAACAAAAATCAGGTCGTTAATCAAGTTATTCAAATTCAGTTGGATTTAGTGGGAAATAACGGGTGACACTATTAAGTGTCGGTCGTAGTCTGTAGTTATAACCAGAGTCTCCTGGAGGGAGAGCGAGAGTTTGTGTATAGATCTATACGGGGGTGACTCCCCCACACCTGAGCTGTTCGCTACAGTTAGACTCGGCCAGTCTAGGGTGACAAAATCTTAAGATCAATTCCGATGTTCATTAGAATGCCAAGACAGACGAACTAGTC
Organism: Lactuca virosa; assembly: GCF_052849685.1. NCBI lineage: Eukaryota > Viridiplantae > Streptophyta > Magnoliopsida > Asterales > Asteraceae > Lactuca > Lactuca virosa. The sequence continues at coordinate 385,543,160 of NC_136428.1, forward strand.
ATTATCATGCATGGTTATAACAACTCACGTAGAGATCCAACATCATCTAAGTAATCAGGGGAAATCATATTCAATCGATGTGACGATACGATAATACAAAATAATCATAATATTTTATCGGAAAACATCGGGTTTTCCGGGGAAACCAATCTTACTCACTTGTACTTTCAAAAACTATAATGCAAAACTTCTCATTTATACACATTTGAAATCATTCATGCATATACTTACAGGATCATCACAACGTTTTCATGAAAAGTCTTATTACAGAAAATATCGGATTTTATGGGTTTACGAACGACATAAACTATTTTACATCAAACATACTTATGAACTCACCAACATTATATATGTTGACCGTTTTCAAAATAATTTGTATTCTCAGGTAATCGTTAGAACGAGGAAGCATCCAGTGTGTTGAATGTTCTTTTGTAGTTGCTAATCACCAAACACTTTATATTTTGGGATCATGTAATGTAAACCATGTACTTGATGTAAACAATGCCAGTTGTACTATGTAATGTTTGGTGATGAATGTGTTATGTTTCATGTATATTCATTGTGATGATATGTCAATTTAAGTCACGCGAGCCCTCAGACGTTTCCGCCATCTGGTTCGGGGGTGTGACAAAATTCCCGTTTAAATGATGACTCGTCCTTTCGCTTCATTTAAAATAACCTTTGCTCCAACATAGTATACCACCATGGCATATGGAACCGAAACGATAGATCTGAAAAATACCATTAGAACCACGAACAAGATTAATGGAAAATCGTAAAGATGTTCGTGCAAGAGTGTGCCATAGAAAAAGAAATAAAGCAAATTATTTGTGGGATATAAGTGATGTCAATTAAGACATGAAACTGTGAATCCCGGGCACGAATCTCTTCCTTCAAATTCAAGAGAGACTTAGAAGTGCTTGTGTGGTTTCCCGTTGAAATATGATCACATGTTTATTAAGAAACATTGAAAGGCATCTTTTCAAGTTTAGGTTTTAAAGGGTGGCTTTCGCTTCAACCAAACTACGGTGCTTGACATAAGACCCAAAGTGGGATGAAGTACTTGTGAGACCAGTGTAGCCTATTAAACAAGTAGGTTTGGTATAGTATTCAGTGACTTGTTGAAATCTCAAAAAAAAATAAACTGGATCTTTTTGGATAGAAACGTCTTGGTGTGAGACAATTTCATAAAGATCGCTCAAAAGATAAAAAGAGATTTCTTGGTACCTCCCACTAAAGTGGTTTCGTTAATACTTGGGTGAAAACTAGAACGTTTGATTGTTCACCGTCAATGCGTTGTCGGTGTTGGATTTTGGGTTTCACAAAGTACGTGGTGAAACGAAACTATGATCATTAACACAGATGTTGTGTAACCATAAACCTCAGTGGTAATTTCGGAGAGTCTCAAGGGTTACGTTTATGAGCCAAAATATGATGGAGAAAAGTGTGAAGGTGGTTAAAGAACCGAAAGTACCTCTGTTATATAGTAAGGACCGAGCAGAGAACTCTTAACTTAGTGTGAGAAGAGCAATGTAGCTCATGACTTGAGTGATTTTAACATCCTTATTGAGAAGAAACAATTTGTATATATTGAATCAGTAAGGCTTCACTTAGAGTCGTCGAGGGTTAGGACAACATGCAGCAGCATGCTTCTAGTGTAACACACATAAAATTCAAGCCAATTTAAACTTTTAAAAACATTTCAAATCTGTTAACCATTACAAAATTAGTTTTCAAAATGTATCATATCAGAGTATCTCAGAAACATAGTCATAATTAGTGAGGAGCTGTACGATCACGCCTTTGCCTTACCACGATCCCCCGATCCACCTGAAACAATAAATTCAAACTGTAAGCCCGAAAGCTTAGTGAGTTCCCCCAAAATACCCATACCCACAACAATACACATATAATCATAATAAATAGCATACCATGGGTCCAGTCAACCATCGGGTTGGAATACCCCAGGCCCTCAACCAACAGGTTGGAATGCCAACATACTATGGGTCCAATCATCATCGGGATGGAATACCCCAGGCCCTCAACCAACAGGTTGGAATGCCAACATACTATGGGTCCAATCATCCTCGGGATGGAATACTCACGGCCCTCAACCAACAGGTTGGAATGCCCAGGTCTATTGGCCTCCGCACAAAGCAGATAAACCTCAACCGCCAAACAAACATGTGCACATATAACAGATAATCACATAACAGTCTATAGATAACACTGATCTAACAGATCATACCACATAGCACATCATACCATCCTATCTACCAGGATACCGATCTAACAGCTCATACCACATATCATGTAATATTATCCTACCCTCTAGGATACCGATCTAACAGATCATACTAGCATAACATAACCAGATAACAATCGAAAGGGCCGACCTTGGTGCCTTAGACCCTTGAGTATAGTGAGGATAACTCACCTGACACTACTGAAGTCCCGCATATAAAACTCCAGCTGCTGGTTGACAGATTCCCGAACTGTCAACATCAAACAATACCCATTACCCAATTAATAATTGGTTCCAAGCCCAAGGTCCAACTCACACTCCAAAGGCCCAATAGTCAACCCATGGGCTAAAGCCCAACATATGGCCCAATTTTCCAAATTGGGCCTAGACCTCCACATGGTCTTTCCTTAAGGCCCGTTCAATTATTCTAGTCCAAACTATTTGTATTCCCATGGCCCAATATCACATAATCATAAAGGCCCAGTTATGGCCCATCTATGGCCCAATTTTCCAAATTGGGCCCAAGACTCTCACATGGGCCTTGTCCTAAAACTCATATAATTATTTAGTCTATTTTCTTATTCTTGGAAAGCTCATTAATAGCCAATCGCCAAAGCCCGATAGAAAGGACCAACACAAAGTCCACGTGAAATCAGGGTTTCACATAAAATGACAATTAGGGTTAAGTGTTTCTCACTTAACCCATTAAGGACTTAATCCATTAAGTCCCTCACTTTACTAAATAAGACATATGGTGTGATTGGGCTTAATACATACTTTCATTCCAATGGCCCAAATATGGGTCCCGATAAGTCCAAGCTCATAATCCCAAAATTAGGGTTTTCACATGAAATGATGATTAGGGTTAAGTGTTTCATACTTAACCCGTTAAGGACTTAATCCAATAAGTCTAATATTGCCTTTAGGTTAATTTGCCAATGTTGTTAATTATTATTTTAGGTCTATTAAATGATTCCCGTGTGTGTCCCAATCAATTCCCACAATTAGGGTTTTATGCTCTTAGGGTTTTCCAACCCAATACTTGCCCATTAATCAAATGGTTGGGCTTTTAGTCAATTAGGACTGTATTGGGCCCATTAGGCCCACTAGAGTTTCATTAAGCCCATTAGGGTTTTATTGGGCCCACTTTGTCCAAACATCCTCGAACGAGTCAAACCGCAAACGAGGCACACCGCCACCCAGCACGGCGACTGGTGGCGGCAGGAGGTGGCAGCCACCACCTCACGGTGGTGGTTTCAAGTTTTTCTATTATTATTCCGTCATCGATTACAGTTTACAACCCAATCCGAATAACACCCTCACACACTAATCTAATAAAAACACACACACACAGCCGCACTGTGGCGGCAGGTGGTAGTAGATGGTGGCAGCCACCATGGCTTGCGGCCATGGTGGTTATCTTCTCCGTTTTCTAGCCACCAACACTATCTGCAACACACACAAACACGATATGGACACATAAAACACACCCATCATCAATCTGGAGGCGGCAGCCACCATGGCCAGTAGCCATGGTGGTTTTTCTTGGGTTTTTCGGCATTAACAGCAATATACCGGCGGTCATGGTGTTTGGCAGCCGCCCACGCCGGAGTTTCTTCCCTTCTACAGCCACACGACGCATCCGCTTCACGAGTCCACCATTTCACGGTGGCAGGAGAGTATCTCCGGCGACAGCTTGATCTTCAACGAAAATGGGCAGCGGCGGTTATGTCTTCACCGTTTCAGCGCAACAGGGTAGCAATCCCGGTGGTTTTCCAGCCACACACGACGCTCAGGGACATAGTGGTGGCGGTGCTTCGATGGTAGAATAACGGCTGGCGGACACGGGCTTCCACGGTCGACATAAGCAACCCCTCGCACCTCCGGTCTTCCCGGGTGACTAATGTCGGCAGTACAGCAGCGACATCAAGCTCCGTTGGCAACCATGGAAGGGGCGGCGGCGAAGGCTGAAAGGTAGTCGAACAAGCGAACGGTGGCAGCAACGCCCGCAACTCCATTTCCCCGGCGTTAGGATGGACATGGGGTGGTTGCTCCGGTGGTTTGGGGCTCCAACTGAGGTAGTGTGATTCGACGGAAGAGTAGCGGCGCCGGAAGTTTTGAAAGAGTGATGGTGGCGGCTGGATGTTAAGGTGATGGCCGCTCCTTCGGGTTAGGGTTGGAGAGGCAATGCAACAGTTTATACCCGTTCCTTTCAAAACTATTATCCATATTGACAAAACTCGCCCCTTCTTCTCTTCTTTTCTCAAATTAAGTCCTTAATTTACAATCTAAACCCTCCTTTCTGAAAATCATTACATAACAAGTCCGAATACTTACCATATGGCCCCTCCATCCAAGATCCTTTCAAATTAAGCTCGATATTTATTCTTTAACCCCCGAAACTAACATTCCGATAATTATTATTTGATTTTTGGGCTACAATAATATAAAATAATAATAATATTACTCCTCGGGGTCCTGGGCTTATTATGTAATTATTATATTTAAATGGGATGTTACAACTCTCCCCCACTTAAATTTGATTTCGTCCTCGAAATCGTTTCTTCTCATTCCTTACACGCCAAACAACTTAAACTACAATCCCGAGCATAACCCTAACCTTTCCAAGGCAACCGTAACCAACCCTCGCATGGTTCTAAAACCTGAAAATAAATGAATCCCTTGCAATATGATCACATTTACTCGATCTGAATCTGAAGTCTCGAGATGGTCTGGCTTCCTGACAGACTGCCCACACTGGATCATTGTCGAATGGATTGCACTTAACTCTAAACTGGCTACTCAACTTCTGATAACCTGAGGTTTCCATTAGAAAACAGAATCACAAATCCCACACTGCTAACTATGATCCTTTTCTTGACAAGAGATTAAGTACTCCTTCACGAGAAACTCGTTATGGTAATCAATTCCCAGGGATATAATGAACAACGGGGTGTAAACCGGGAGAAGAACCCTTTTTGGATCAACAAGACAATGTTTCCTTTAGTTCCCGAACCACATACATATAATAACCGGCTCATAAGCACAAATACTCATACCTGGCCCAATCAGCCTCGGGCTGGAATACCAGGCATGCCTACGACGGGTCTAGTCATCCCTAGGATGGAGTACCCTCGTATCACCCACATGTTTGGTCAACCCTCGGGTTGGAATACCAAACACGTCAGTTCCCCTCAATCGTAGGCTCCAGTCATCCTTACGATGGAATACCCTAGATTGAAATACCACTATATACCTAACTCGGGTCTAACCCATAACTTGAAATCCAAGGACTTATCCTTGTATCTCATCCAAAATCCTCTGATTCGTGACAACCGAGTAACACTCATCTGAAATACCGGGTTCCGGCCCGGTCGCGGAGCTAAAGGACTCCCACCTAGCTGCCTCACACGAATTCCGAATGAAATCCTTCCCTGTAACTAGTTGCCACTAGTTATCATGCCACTACGACTCTAACAACCTCATGATCCAACCGATCGGATCCATGCGTCAAATCCTGACGTCATCAAATCCAAGGCTAAAAGCGATTGCTACCTAACCAACGGTAGACTTATATGACAAACGACCTTAAGCAATTCCTTGCTTCCTTGATCTCTTAACTGTAGTGGCGTTCCTACAGTCTTATCGCTGGCTTAACCAGGTCTAATCCCTCTGGGGAAACCCACAAACCCATCCGTGGATTTCCATATCCTCACTGCTACACCCGAACTGGTGGTTACTATTGCTCCTTCCGCGTCCTAACAACGTGCTCATGCTATCTCCCAACCCTGTGAATGTTGCGGCTACACCCACAATCTTACAACACTTCCCATACTAATTGATCGCTAGTGAAGGCTACGGCTACCCCCACAGTCTTACAACACCTTCCATACTACCTGATCGCTAGTGAATGCCACAGCTACCCCCGCAGTCTTACATCACTTCCCATATCGGTCGAACACGCACTCGACCTAACATATAACTGACTTAATTCATGGCTAGAATCCCAACCTGATTCCCCAAATTCTGCTATCAAGCACTAAGAAGACGCGATTCACATGCTGGGGAGTTTTACCGAACTGCCAATTCACACAACCCTCAAGCCAAACAGCCACTAGGGTTGTCTTCCTTCCTGAAAACGATGTGAAACTCATCCCAGTTTCAAAACCGATCCTGCTTCTGCATTCCGGGACGATTCTCCCCCACTTAGATTCAACTAAGTCTTCACAATACATGAAAATTTGAGAATTCCAAATCCTTCTCACTTTCCAACGATCGATCTGATGACAACCAGACCTTCCCAACTAGTACTCCTTTACTAGCCAACCCCAAGTGATCACACAATTCTAAGAACTAGCTGAACACTTCCTGAATCCCAGTGAAACCGACAGTACCTAATACTTGAATGATCCCACACTCAAATCTTGAAGTCCAAAAGATAGATGCTCCAACTAACATCTCAGCAACGAGCTACTTCCCTTGGCATTTTCCTCCGCTAACCAATAACGGTTACTGAACTACTGAATCCTAAGAATTTTGAATAACCATCCTATGGGACCCTGTCCGCAGACCTCCCACATAATACCCTTCTTTCCAAAGTGTTCCAACAATCTCTCGCTCTCGACTCTAGAAATCATATCATTCAGGGTCTCGCACCCTGACTCACTCACCAGCTCGATCATCCACAGCTGAACTCTAGTAGCTGAAACAACCTCTGCCCTAAACTGGGCTACGACTACTCCTAATACATAGTCTACAATCCCAAAAGTGTAGTAGATCGCACAATCAATCCTTACCGTCAGATAAAAGAGATCCAAGGTGAATCGGATCTTAGCTCCTATGGGTCGGAACGGCAATCGCGTACGCCTCACAAGATACTCATGCCACATCGACCTACCTGCGCTCACCAGCGCTGAAATACTGTCGCCAACCCCTGCGACTAACTGACCCGAGCTGAAACACAACCTGATCCTAGGGTCCCAAGTCTGCTCACTCCTTCGAGCTCTAAACTGAAAGGGCACAATCCTTGCCCTATAAAACAGAATTCCAACCCACCAATTAACCATTCTACTTCCAACTGCAAAACCCCAGCTGAACATAATCATCACTCCTTTCCGGAGTCCTCGCGACTCACATTCCGGCCTTGTGCAAAATCCCCGAAGCCTCAAATCTAAAAACTCATGTGCTAGACTCTCCCGCTCAACCCGCGGAATGTAACGAGTATAGAATATCTCCCTGGTTCCAAGTAACTGCAGTCCTCTGCTCATCAGAACATGTCCTAGTAACAAATCCCAGGACTGGAAAGCTCGACCAGCTCCTCCACTTGTCGTTGTTACAGCTGCTATAGCTGCCGCGACACCCGTCTCGGCAATGGCTGCATAGCGCTCGTAAGAATACTCAACCATGGCTGTCTTAATAGACCCCAACCTCTCTGGAAACTGTCCCCGGACAATCTCGATCACCACCTCCCGGATGATCTCACTGACACGATCCTCTGACAATACTGGCCTATCCTGGTTGCCAGCTCCCGATCCAGACCCAGATCCGGTCTCAAGACGTCTCGTAACCACCATTCTGATAATACACTAGAAAGACCTCTGATAACCCATATAATGACAGGGGACCAATTCCCAACCCAACCCTAGGGGTTGTGACTTCCTTGATACGCGTATGGGTCCTGTGCTTTCAGTAGTACGGGCCCATACTACCTTCCACACCTACCCATATTTGTCTCAAGTATCACCACAACACCCTAAAAATATACATAACATAGCGAGTGCTTAATCCTCACTCCTAGGGGAATGCTAAACATCTCACAACTGGCTTCCCGGCCTCATACAACCCACCCATCCATGAAACTTCCACCAACCCTGCAGCATTAGTGTATGCTAGCCATACATAACGTTGGACCCTATAGACTTTCGAATATCCAATCCTACCCTAAGCTCCCAATCAAACAAGAACAAAACATAAGGCCAAATCAACATTCTCAGGCTACAAGATCTTAATTATGTATAACCATGATGCATACACTAAGCAACTATAGTAATGATGTCAATCTCATATAAAGGAAACCATAGGCTAGCAGGCATCATGTAATCAGGCAATTCTATCATGCAATTCCTGAAGATCCCTAGCCTAGCACTAGCATGCTGTTCTAACATATCATATAATCAAGTACTGTATGGTATTTTGGGGTCTACTTACTGGCTTCGGTTGATCGTACACACTGCATCCTCCTTTACTTATTTTGAAAACCATTTAAAAACCATTTTAAAAATCTTTCCTTGATTTGAGACTGGGTTCACACGAATGTTCTGACATTTCACTCAAACCAAGGCTCTGATACCAACTTGTAACACTCATAAAATTCAAGCCAATTTAAAACTTTTAAAAACATTTCAAATCTGTTAACCATTACAAAATTTGTTTTCAAAATGTATCATATCAGAGTATCTCAGAAACAAAGTCATAATTAGTGAGGAGCTGTATAATCACGCCTTTACCTTGCCACGATCCCCCGATGCACCTGAAACAATAAACTGAAACTGTAAGCCCGAAAGCTTAGTGAGTTCCCCCAAAATACCCATACCCACAACAATACACATATAATCATAATAAACATCATACTATGGGTCCAGTCAACCATCGGGTTGGAATACCCCAGGCCCTCAACCAACAGGTTGGAATGCCAACATACTATGGGTCCAATCATCATCGGGATGGAATACCCCAGGCCCTCAACCAACAGGTTGGAATGCCAACATACTATGGGTCCAATCATCCTCGGGATGGAATACCCTAGGCCCTTAACCAACAGGTTGGAATTCCAACATACTATGAGTCCAATCATCCTCGGGATGGAATACTCACGGCCCTCAACCAACAGGTTGGAATGCCCAGGTCTATTGGCCTCCGCACAAAGCAGATAAACCTCAACCGCCAAACAAACATGTGCATATATAACAGATAATCACATAACAGTCTATAGACAACACTGATCTAACAGATCATACCACATAGCACATCATACCATCCTATCTACCAGGATACCGATCTAACAGCTCATAGCACATATCATATAATATTATCCTACCCTCTAGGATACCGATCTAACAGATCATACTAGCATAACATAACCAGATAACAATCCAAAGGGCCGGCCTTGGTGCCTTAGACCCTTGAGTATAGTGAGGATAACTCACCTGGCACTGCTGAAGTCCCACAGATAAAACTCCAGCTGCTGGTTGACAGATTCCCGAACTGTCAACATAAAACAATACCCAATTAATAATTGGTTCCAAGCCCAAGGTCCAACTCACACTCCAAAGGCCCAATAGTCAACCCATGGGCTAAAGCCCAACATATGGCCCAATTTTCCAAATTGGGCCCAGACCTCCACATGGTATTTCCTTAAGGCCCGTTCAATTATTAGAATCGGAAGTTCATTGCGTTCAGAATTGCTTTGAAATTCGGTTCGAAATCACCAAGCGGGTTTTGCAATCGGAGCTTAAAATGTCGGAACAAATGAAACTGGATTCGCATGCGAAAGCTCTCATTGTCAAAAAAAAAACGAACTTGTGCTTGGATTCAGTGTTAAAAGTGATTCACATTGGGTCTATGATCGATTCATTCGGAGCGAAAGGTCAAGGAATCGGGGTTGCCTTGATTCACAATTTTTTACTCGGAGCGAACTATTTGCCGTCGGTTTTTGTATGTATTCGCAGTTCACGAATGGTTATTTGCCAATTTGCGTCGGGTTGATTAATTGGGAAGAAGATGTTAAAGATTCACTATTGGTCCCTGCAACTTCAGCAAATTGACACTTTTCGTCCCTGTTGTTTTCACAGCTTGGCAGTTTTGGACCATTTCCAGAAATTGTTATAAATGAAAGGGAATGTGATGCAGATTTATTATTTTAATCCCTATCTTTCAGCAGTGTGACAGTTTCAGCCCATCTTACGAAAAGTTTACAAATATAAGGGCTGGTGAACAGTTTTGGATTTTTTATCGCACATATTTTTTCGTGAACAGAAAATTAAGGATTCCATCAAGTCTTGGCGGTTCAGAAAGTCGTTTTTCGTGATAACTTCAAATTTTTTCGACTATTTCAGATTCTATACTTCATCGTTTATATCATTTTGTCGCGGGGGAGCATAGTAATTTTTTTTATCCATTCAAGATCATTCTCATGACCATTTGAAGGCTTTATAATCACGTTTTTTATTATAAATCGGGGGAGAATTTGGTATGGCCATTCGAAATTGGATTTGTGACTATTTAAATTTGATGATTTTTTATAAAGCGTGTGGTAGAATTATGAAGGTAGCTTTTACAGTAGTAGTTCTTCATCGAGCTCTTCAAAGGACTTGTTATATCTCCGACTTCTATTATTTTCTCGATCAAGTGGCATTACGAATCTTAAAATTTGGGTTGTTACATGATAATTTTTTGTGGCTTATATAATTAGCTTATTTGAAGATAATTGTGACTTGGAGGGGGAGCTCTTCAAAGACAAGAAGTGATTTGGTTTCTTTGTTCTGAAATGGGTTTTTATGGTGGGTTTGGCTTTATTAAAGATCTTTGGGATTACATTCGAAAATGAAGTTTAAAGACATTACTTCAGTGCTTGGTTTATATATCCTAGAGCCCGTGGTTGAAGACTATTGAAGAATCATGATTCGTGGATTGCTTCAAATATTCCTCGTTGCAAGATCATTTCTTATTTGCTAGATGCTTGTTTTGGAAGTTGAAGCATTGTCATCCATTCCATACTTTGAGGGGGAGATTGTAGGGTTTCAAAGTACTCCATGGATGATAGCAATGGGCCCCTTTGATGAAGTGTAGGTTAAAAGCCCAAGACTTGTCTTTTCCCTATATTCATAATTTGGGTTAAGAGTGAGGCAAAATGTAGCTGCCATGTTGTGAGGTTTCTTATATAGAGTTAGATTCTTATTCTTAAAGTGTAATTTGTTCCTCCTAATTGAATAAATCGAGTGATCATTCGACATATCTTCTTTATTTGTGTTTGTTCTTATTTTCAGCATCTTGTTCATCAAATCACAATTAGGGTTTTAATCCCGACAAAACCCTCACCAGCTGGCGCTCCTAATCTATCATGGCCCCGTTGGCCCCCAACCAGTCCATCCCGATGATCACCTTCAACCCTCGCAATGGTATCGAGACTAGATCAACACGAAACCTCTCCCCAAGCACATTCAGGACACAGTCCCGATACACTCTCGCAGCAGTCACGGTGTGGTCATCCGCAATCTCAACCTTAAGCGGGGAATCCAAAATCCTCGGCGCGTCCTGGAGCTTCTTGCTAAGTGCAAGAGATACAAACGATAATAAACCATCATATCCTCTATCTCCATAAATCATCCAGTCCAGTTGCTTTGGTGAAGGCAACCTAAAAGGACCATGCTACAACAGGGTCAAGTACATACCAAATATAGTTATGGACTTAGACACTAATCCAACAGTCTCCCACTTGGATAAGTCTAATAACTATAAATGCAAGTACGACTTCAGGATCCGATTAGCAATCATAGCTCTCAAAAGCCGCTGTCGAACTCTGAGTCGTCCTTTAGACAAGGGATCGTATAGTCCTCCGTTCAAGATATCGTGCGGACAATTACATAGAACATAGTCATACTTATTGTCCAACAGTTTGTTTCTCGATCTCTGATTCTTCTGACATAGAACTTAATTGAACACATCAATTCAGTCCTGACCGGGCCTGGCACATAAGTCAAACCAAATCATCGAGGGGCCCAGATATCGCTTTTACCCTCTTAGGATAAAAGGAACAGATAAACTTCGACTTATATGCATTTACAATTCACTGATCAAATCATACACAACAATGCGTTTTATAAAATCAAGTTACTGATGCGTTTACGCATTATCAATGCACAACCAACTTGCAAACAATAAACAATATATCTAGGTTTAAAGACTATATGATATTATCGTCTTGCGATCACTCGTGATAAATTCCATGAAGTGATACCAGCAAGTGTGGGTTTAATCCAATGCTTAAATCTTATTTCATAGCACTCATGAACGTTGCAACATACCTTTGCTATGTGTAATACACTTTAGGCAGTCTACAAACCAATTCATGAAAGTCTTCTTTCATATCTACTTCCAAAGTATAAGCAACTGTGGACTGTTCGAATAATTTTATTATTCACGAAGTCAAAACATGCAAAGTGAAACAATAGGTAAATAATTAACACAAGACAGTAACTTTACTAATAAATAATACTCCTTTATTTAATCATCAAATGTTAATTACAATTTATCTATTACATGTTTCAAAGCTATCTAATCTAAACTAATATCGTCCTTCACCCAATGCTCCTAGCGTGCTGCAAGTGCTTAACCCTACTCAGTCCCTTCGTAAGGGGATCTGTTGGGTTATCCTCTAACGATACCCTCTTCACTACGAGGAGTCCCTCTTCCACCCGATGTCTAATAAAGTGATATTTCTTGTCGATATGTCGAGATCTGCCATGATCCCTCGGTTCCTTGATCAAGGCAACCGCTCCTTCATTATCGCAGAAAATCTCCATAGGCTCCTTTATGGATGGCACAACTCCATGGTCTCCGATGAAGTTCTTCAACCATATTTCCTCTTTTGATGCTTCGCTCATTGCTATGTACTCTGATTCGCATGTTGAATCGGCTACGGTCTCCTGCTTGGAACTTTTCCAAGTTACTGCTCCATCATTTAGGGTAAAAACCCAGCCTGACTGAGATCGATAATTATCTCGGTCTGTCTGAAAACTGGCGTCACTATACCCTACACCCTTAATTCATTACTCCCACCGAGGACTAGAAACCATTCATTGGTCCTCCGAAGGTACTTAAGAATATTCTTGACTGCGGTCCAATGCACTCTACCAGGGTTCCCTTGATATCTGCTGACCATGCTCAAAGCGAAGGCCACATCAGGGCGAGTACAAGTCATGGTATACATGATCGAGCCAACTGCGGAAGCGTAAGGTACTCGACTCATTTCAGCTATCTCGGCCTCGGTACTCGGACTTTGAGTCTTATTCAACTTTGTATTCCTTTGGATCGGTAACTCCCCTTTCTTGGATTCTCCATACTAAAACACTTTAGTACCTTGTCCAAGTAAGTATTCTGACTAAGTCCTATTAGTCTTTTACTCCTGTTTCTCACTATCCTTATTCCCAGAATATAGGCAGCCTCTCTGAGGTCCTTCATAGCGAAGCACTTCCCAAGTCAGGACTTAACCTTCTGCAGGGTCGGGATGTCGTTTCCTATGAGTAGTATGTCATCTACATACAATACGAGGAAGCTAACTATACTCCCACTGGCTTTGACATATACACATGACTCATCCTCGCTTCGCAGGAAGCCAAACTCTTTGACTTTCTCGTCAAAACAAAGACTCCATCTGCGAGATGCTTGTTTCAATCCATAAATGGACTTCTCAAGCTTACACACTCTATTAGGATGCTTTGCATAGACAAAACCCTCTGGCTGACTCATGTAAACTTCCTCAGCCAACTTCCCATTAAGGAAAGCGGTTTTGACATCCATCTGCCATATTTCATAGTCATGAAATGCAGCAATGGCTAGCATCACTCTAATAGACTTAATCTTTGTAACCGGTGAAAAGGTCTCATCATAGTCAACTCCGGGAGTTTGAGTAAAGCCCTTCGCAACCAATCGCGCCTTATAAGTGTGTACTTTCTCATCCATGTTGGTCTTCTTTTTGAAGATCCACTTGCATCCGACCATCTTACGACCTGTCACATTGTCAACCAGATTCCAAACTTGGTTGTCATACATGGACTTAATCTCGCTTTCCATAGCCTCCTTCCATTTTGCAGACTCCGGGCCTGCCATGGGTTCCTTATAGCTATTAGGTTCGTCCAAATTTACTAGTGTACTATCACTAATAAACGTATCCCGTTCAGTAGTAATATGGAAACCATAAAATTGGGGTGGAACGCTAACTCTATCGGAAAGTCTAAGAGGTAAGGACTCGTCAATCGGTTCAACAGGAGTTTCCTCCTCAAGTTGAGTGCCAGTGTTTGAGGTTCCTTCATCGTTCAATTCTTGAAGCTCTTCAAGATCGATTTGCCTCCCACTGTCCCCTTGGATTATGAGTTCTCGCTCTCGGAAAACTCCTCTCCTCATAAAGAAGACAACATTATCACTCGGTCTATAGAAGAGATAACCAAAGGACTTCTGTGGATAGCCGATGAAAATACACCGCTCACTATGAGGTTCGAGCTTGTCGTGAAGCTCTCGTCTTACGAAAGCCTCGCTACTTCAAACCTTGATATGTGCCAACGAGCGAGTTTTCCCTGTCCACATCTCGTGAGGTGTTTTGGCAACCTTCTTTGTAGGGACTAGGTTAAGGATATGGACAGAAGTCTCTAAGGCATATCCCTAGAATGAGATAGGTAGTGAAGCATGACTCATCATGGAACGAACCATGTCTAGCAAGGTTCGATTACGCCTCTCAGCTACACCATTCAACTGCGGTTTCCTAGGTGGCGTCAATTACGAAACTATTCTGCATTCCATGAGGTAGTCGTGGAATTCAAGACTAAGGTACTCTCCACCTCGATCGGATCGAAGCATCTTGATTTTCCTGCCCAACTGATTCTCCACTTCCTACTTAAACTCTTTAAACTTTTTAAAGGTTTCTGACTTGTGCTTGATTAAGTAGATATACCCATCTCTGCTATAATCATCGGTGAAAGTCACATAGAAGCGGCTCGCATTCCTTGTGGTGGATCTAAAGGGCCCACACACATCAGTGTATATGATATCCAATAAACCCTCACCCCTTTCATAAGTACCAGTGAAGGGTGACTTGGTCATCTTTCCAAGTAAACAAGACTTGCAAACGTCATCGTCCCTAAGGTCAAATGACTCCAACACTCCATCCTTTTGGAGTTGGGCTATGCGTTTCTTGTTGACATGTCCAAGACGACAATGCCACAAGCATGCTTTATCCAAACCATTGGAAGAATCGACACACAACACATCATTTCCTAAATTGTCTTCAACCATCATAGTTTCATATATTCCATTACAAGGCAATGCTTCAAACTAGAAAACACCATTAAAGAAAGCATTAATAGAACCCTTTTCATTATCAAACGAAAATCTAAATCCTTGTTTATTGAAACCATGAAAAGAAATGATGTTTCTTACCATTTCTGGCGAATAGCAACAATTATTCAACTCTAGTCATAACCCACTACTAAGCACTAAATAGTAAACTCCAATCTTGGTGACAGGCGACGATCTTTTGTTCCCTGTGATCAAGTTTATCTTCCCATGCTCCACATCCCTATTTCTTCTTAGGCCCTGCAAATCAAAACAAATGTGAAAACCACATCCTGTATCAAGAACCCAAGAATAACATGCGATGCGTTATTAGATTGAATAGTATAAATACTTGTGAAGGGTGGCTTGATCTTTCCATCCTTGATATCTTGCAAGTACCTCAGGCAGCTTCGTTTCCAATGCCCTGTGTCGTGGTAGTAGTAGCACTCTGCATCCTTCGGGTTGGAGGTGGGTGCAGCGAGACCAGCCTTGGTTCCACTAGAAGAGGTGTCATCATGGGACTTTCCCTTATGGTGGCTCTTGGAAGGAGCCTTCCTCTTCTTACCCTTCTCATGCCCAATAGCCAAGACGAGGGCAGCAGTAGGATTTGATGCAACGTATTTGTCCTTGAGGTTGCTCTCAGCAGTCCTCAACATGCCTTTAAGTTTGCTCAACGTGACCTCCTATTTGTTCATGTGGTAGGTCATGCGGAACTGGTTGTAGAAATGAGGTAAGGAGTGAAGAATTATGTCAATCGCCGGCTCCTTGTTGAAGTCAACATTTAACTTCTGCAGGCGGTCGACATATCTCTGCATTTTCTACTGATGATAAGTGACATACTCTCCGTCTTCATCTTGGTCGTTATCATCGAAATAATGATCTCGTACCTCTCCTGCCTTGCGCTTTGATCGTACCTATCCATCAAATCTTGATGCATCTCGTAGGGGTAGAAGTCCTCGTAGGACTTTTGGAGTTATGCTGTCATAGTAGCGAGCATGATGCAATGGACTTTCGTAGCATCTCGCTCGTGGGCCTCAAAGGCAGCAATCTCCTCGGGAGTAGCAGTGTTGATATTTACTTCCTTCAGCTCCTTGTCGAGGACATACTCCTTTTCCTCGTATCGGGTAACCATTAAGATGTTGCGGATCCCATCATTAAAATTAGTCCCATCGAAGATCACCCTCCCACACAAATTCATGAGTGAGAATGAGCCGGAAGAGGTCGAGCTTGAAGCGTTGTTTGAGTTCGACATCTGAAAAGGAAAAGAGACCAAGTTTGATTAGATAAGAATCCCCAATTAAACACCCAAATGAGAAATTAGGGCTAGGATCCAACAACATTATTTACAACTTAAAAGAGGGATGTCGTAATTTAAATTGCAAATAATTTGAAGGTAAGTGAATGACGATACACTAATTTCCACCATGAAAAACAAAAGGAATTAAGTTTTAAATGTATTGAAACTCCTAGATCTTTTTAGATTCATTGAACTTTTCAATGGCATGTTTAAATCGCGATATGCCCTTCAAGTTTGTAACTGGGATACCGAGGATCACAAACAAGATGTGAATAACCATGTGAATGTACTTGGTGCCCTCGATGTTACAGTCACCTAATCAATGTGTCGGTTAGCCACACATGCTCCATTGATCTATGTCAAACAACGATTCACCCTTTGCCACCTTTGCTAGACCCAAATTAGTGTGTCGGTTAACCACACACGCTCCACTAACGTCTTGGCAAGGGTACAAAGTGTAATTCCATGGAATAACATCATATTCACATTTTTCCTAAAGTAACTAAGATTGGGAATTTTATAAAAACATTTAGTTACTTTATCAATCATTATACTTTTAATGAGGAATTAGTTTCCTTATCCTACCCATTCGGCTAACGACCCTCCACCAATCTAGGAAGCGGTGGGTGAGAGTGGACACCCATTAAACTGCCATTTTATAGGTAGCAACCTTATACCCCCCTTATAGAACAGCTTCGTGAATGAGGCCTATTAACGGTAAGACTACCATTTATCTTATACATATATAATAATTATTCTTATAATAATATAATAGTATATGGGTGAATTTTAAACTTGTAAAATTCTAGGGTTTTGAATTTAATTATTTCAAAATTAAACTTTTAATCAAAATTTAAATTCCAAAACCTGAGGGCATGTTTTGAAACATTTCAAAAACTATCTAGATCAAAATTCAAATAATATAATTAAACAATTAATTGGTGATAATCTAATTTTGACCTAATCCAATTTCATGCAAGATAATTGATCAAATAATTCAAATAATTAAGGTTTATCACTTAAGGCAATAATTATCTAATTAAATGATAAATATCTTTTACTTTGACAAAGATAATCACAAAGAATCAATAAAATTCGGATTTTATTAATTAAAAACAATTATGGTAATTATCCCAAGTCAAAATAAGCCAAAATCCCGAAATTTCCTTTGTCTGACACCCCGACTCGTCGAGTCCAATACAGAACTCGCCGAGTTCATCTGACTCGTCGATTTCACTTTGGGACTCGACGAGTCTGTCAGGCAGAAGGCATAAAAAATCGATTTTAAGCAATGAACAAACATACAATGCATCAAATACACTAGAAACCAAGCAAGGCTCTGATACCACTGATGGGTTTTGAGCAAAAGAACATTCCTATGTGCACATGCAAAACCCTAAAGCTTTGGATCTAGGTTTCTCTATTGTACATGCAAATTTATCCAAAGCTTACAAACCCTAGATCTAGTATACAAGACTGAAAATAACAACTAGAACAAGTTTAGATGATTACCATTCACAAGTAGCAAGAATCTTCAACTTCAAGAGCTTAGTATCACAATTGTAATACCTCTAATGGCTTACAAACACCAAGGCAAGAAGATGGTATAGAAGAGAGGGAATGGAGGCACAATTTCGGCTCTAAGAACTTCTTAGGGTTTCTGGTAGCCGATTTATGTAGCCCTAGGGGTCCTTATATACTTGAGCTGCTAGGGTTTCAGTCAAAATCCTAATTAGATAACTTAGGCCTTAAGCAGTCCATGGAACCTTCTGAAATAAGGCTTGGACGATTTCAAGTGGGCTTCCACCCTAATTTCGTCCACCCTTTGATCCATAGGGTTTCACATCCCAAAGCCAAGTATCTTATAATTGCAATTCCAGTCCCCTTAAGTTCAGTTAATCTCTTTTGATCACATAATTAATTTACTAATTAATTCTTGACCAATATTAATTAACTAATATGATTTCTCCTTTAATATATTATTCTTATAATATATTAATAAACCATTATATCCTCTCTCTCCATAAATCATCCAGTCCAGTTGCTTTGGTGAAGGCAACCCAAAAGGACCATGCTACAACCGGGTCAAGTACATACCAAATATAGTTATGGACTTAGACACTAATACAACATGAACGACCACTCTTTGTTGCTTTTTGGAGGATTCCTGTGTTTGATGCCCTTTTCTCTTGTTTCCTGTGTTTTTCTTGTTATCTTCCCCTTTCTTCAGTTCAGTGGCGGAAGTCCTCGCGCCCTTTTGTACCCCATGGTCATATAGCTTTTGCGCGATTCGTTTGGCGCTGTCGAACGTTGTTGGGTTTGCAGCGATCACATTCCCCTGAATCGGGGGAGTTAGCCCCCAAATGAAACGTTCGACCTTCTTACTTTCAGAGGTGATCATTCCCAGACACAAGATCGCCAGATCGCTGAACCTGGCAATGTAAGCTTCAATGTCGGAGTCCTTACAGTGAGATTCTACAATTCTTGCTCAAGTTTCTATACCTCCCCTCTAGGACAGTCTTCTTCAAGCATCATGGTCTTGAGGTCCTCCCAAGCCATCGAGTTCACCACTGGGAGTGTTAGAGCCTTGATGTGGCCATTCCACCACGAAAGAGCTCTATCAGCAAAGGTACAAGTTGCGAATTTCACCTTGCTTTCTTTCGGACATCCGCAAATTTCGAAGACTGATTCTGTCTTCTCAAACTAGGGAGTTAGGGTTATGACACCCCCGCTTCTGTTGAATGGTGTTGGCTTCCCGTCTGTGAAGTCTTTGTATGAGCATAGTCGTTGAGGCCCTTGATTAAACCCATGGTTAGAACTGCACATTCCATTCCCACTTCTACCTCAGTTGGCACCATTTTTGTAGATGTGTGCCAGAGCCGCAGTGACTGCTGCTGAAACTGCGCCCTGGAATGCGTCCAAATCTATTTGTGGTGGAGGCG
Source organism: Lactuca virosa (assembly GCF_052849685.1). Lineage (NCBI taxonomy): Eukaryota > Viridiplantae > Streptophyta > Magnoliopsida > Asterales > Asteraceae > Lactuca > Lactuca virosa. The sequence continues at coordinate 385,562,748 of NC_136428.1, forward strand.
GCGGCGGTGGTGGTGCTTTGTTGTTCTTGCGTCGAATTTATCTCTGGGGCGGCATTCTACTGCCACAAGTGGAATTTTGTAACTTTTTGATAAGGGTTATGATGTGGATTCTATTGTAATGAAACATCTTGTTTACATATGTCAGGTATAGTGATTATCGAATGTTATTTTGTGCATACAATTGAAATCTTGTTTGACCAAATAAAAAAAAATGAATATATAAGATATAGCAGATAACAACATCTAACAATAAAACACATATTTGTTTCATTAATCATAAGATTTTAGTACATGGTGTGAGAAAATTGACCTTTGAAAAGGTCTACAGTACATCATGATAATAATCCGACAAGATAATGACCCTGCGAATAGTGTAATCACTTAGACGTAAGGTCGGTCCTACATACAAAATAAAAGAAAAGGGGTAGCACTAACACATACCCAAACATCTAGTCTATCATCTGGTGAGTATGATAGATCCTACTCACGTCGAGTCGTCCCCTGCGGTGCCTGGGATGATGTAGAGGTGCCCTGCAATTCGGCCAGACGGCGCTCGGCTACCCGCACCCTCTCCTCCATAGCAGCATGCCTCTGCTGGTATTCCCTCACTTCCGCTCGCATGGTAGTAAGGTCCTCAAAGAGCTAATCCATAGGGTAGTAATCCCTCTGGAGATCTCGAGTGCGAGCGGATGTGACCTCCATGGCAGCCCTCATATCCATGACTCGGTAGACTGTCGTCTGAGCCTGGTCTCCGATGTCTGAAATCCTCTGGACCATGACGGGAAGAGCTCGGTCTGTGGGCCCTCCATGGAGAAGGTCGTAAAATCCTCGCTCCATCCCGAAAGGTGGGTGTTGCCCCTAATGTCGGTTCCACCTGTCAATGTCATAGGCCCAGGGGCCGTAGGGCCATTGTAGCCCCATCGGTGTGCTGGTGCCCTATCCATGTAGGGAGGTTTGATGACTTCGAACTCTACGTCCGAATCATCATAATCCTCCTCCTCGTCTATCTCCTCATCTACTTCCTCCTCGACTTCCTCCTCTGATACATCCTCTGGAATCTCCCCGGGATCCTCCTCAGGATCCTCTACTATCCACCCCGCGTTCCCCTGGTTGGGGGGATAAGGATGTCCTGGGTGGTGAAAATCTGCCATGGCGTCTGCATGAGAATATATAAGCACAAGTAAATAGATAGAATACCAAAATACCCCTATACTACTTTATGTCTTTATGTTTTGTTCTTAGACCCTTTTGGTTCAAGGTTGGTAAGTTTTAAATTTGTTGTCCACCTCGACCACTCCTAAACACAAGTTGGTCATATCTCGAATAAATATAGTTGATCAGACTATATTTACCCCAGATATGATTACATAACTGTCTAAGTTTAGTCGCGATGTCCAACTCCTCTAAATACTTTTTATTAGTTTCTTTGTTATGACACTATCCTTATTATGCACACATGTATGTATACTTTTTATAAAATACTTATTTTTTTAAAGTATACTTTTAGTCAAAGTGTTTTTAGTCCCATTGTATTTATAGTCGTATATCTTGTATGGTTAGATATACTAGTTCACTATAAACAATGTTCTGATACCAATCTGTCACACCCCCGAACCAGGATGGCGGAAACGTCCGGGGGTGGATGACATCATTGTATAGAATCAGAACAATTGAATTTGAATGAAACATAACAACCAAACGACATACATTGAGATAACAAACTTACATTGTTTACAAATTGTATTTGTTGACAAATTACACAAAAGTGAAAGAAATGAAAATTTTAAAATGCAACAGAGTATCCAACATCCATAGCTCAAGTACCCACTTATTGTGCTCCTGAGAATACAAGTCATTTTGAAAAGCATCAACATAGAATGTTGGTGAGTTCATAATCATATTTGTATAAAAAGATATGTAACATCTTTGTTTGAAATGATTTGTTTGTTTCCAGAAAATCCGATATTTTCTTATGAAAATGGTTTGTAAGTCTCGTTCCAAAATTTTGAATATGTGCATGCATGTCTTTTGTTCTCTTTTGTTTGTAATTGTATGTTCCCAGAAAATCCTACATTTTCTTTTGTATGAAAAGATGTGGTCTTAAACCCTAGATCAGTAGTGAAAACCAATAGTGTACCACGAGGAAAAATGCAGTTTTATATTTTATAAAACCGGTGAAGTGTAATCTTCCCGTAAATCAAGATAGTATTGTTAATCCCTAAGTGAGTTATTATAACCATGCTTGATGTGATTGTTATTCCTGTTACGACGTTCTTCAGGCGTCGGAATCGGTAAGATATTTGTCACCCTAGACTGGCCCCGTCTAGCTGTAGCGAACAGCTCAGGTGTGGGGGTGTCAATCCCCATATAGATCTATACACAACTAGCTCGGTCTCCCTCCAAGAGACTCTAGTTCTAATGCAGCACTTAAAGTGTACGCTAGGTAGGTACGGTGAAGTGAATGTGCCTCACTAGAGCCTTAATGGATTTACGTGAACTACAACTCCCTTTTTCTTGTATAATAACATAATTATACTTTTGGGAAATTTATGACATGGAGTTTTATGACACACAAATTATACCATTAATAATTTTCCTTATGTTTTTGTGTAAACTATTTATATAAACTTATATAAATATCGAGTTACATATCTTGTCTAACATAGATGTATGTTACCAAACACGAATCCTTAAGTTTTAACCCACCAAAATAGTTGTAACTAGAAATATAACGATTTTTGCTAGAAAGTTATTTTTAGTAAAAAAAAATCACCAAAAACTTGTAGTTGATACAACACATATTCTTCCTTATGGATGTTTGTTAAACACAAAATGAGTTTTATTTTGTACATCAACTTATATATACACACGATTTTTGTGTAGATAAAGTAATGTTAACCATATCTTATGCAAACATTTTTTCACAATTAAATGATAAAGATGAAACTAGAGGATATTCATAAGATAAACATGTTTGGACTTGTATTCCCCCCCCCCCCCCCTTAAAAGCATGAAAACTCCAAAAATGGGGGTATAAAGCTCCCCTTAGTTGTTTTTGTGAAAGATTTGAAGTTTTGTGAAGAGTTTGTGATCCTAAACACTAAGATGCTCTTGATGAACTCCTTGAAGCTTCTAACACCCTAAGAAAGTTAACACACGAATCTTGTGTGTAAAGAGGATGAAATTTACATAACAAAGGTATAAAAACACTTGAAGTTGTTGAAACTACTTACCAAAAATCTAAGGACCACTTAGATATTGAAGCACCTAACTTGTTCTTGGGGAAAGGTTGAAACTTGAAGTTGGAAGTGTAAAAGGAATTTAGAAGAAGGAAAGAGTGAAGTTTGTTGGTGAACAAAATGGGGAGTGTTCTCTGGACATGGTTTAAATGGTATGAATGATCATGGATATACGCTAGGTAATTGAGTGTGGTGCATGGTAGTTTACTGGGTATATTGGTGTAAAGCTAAATCCTTTTCCCCAAGCAAATCCTTAATGTACTAAAATCTAATAGAAAACTCCCCTGGAAACTACTTTTCATGAATTACTTTATGAGTTTGCTTCCATACGAAGCGGTTTGCGGTCTAAGCATGACCGTGAACCCTTGGTACACTTCACACAATGAGGATTTCGGTCATATAGGGTCTAAAATGGAGTTTGCGGCCAAGTGTGGCCCATTAAGGGTGTTTACGGCCAAAGGTAGCCCAAATGAGAGTGTTTTCGGCCAAGGGTGGCCTAAATGAGAGTGTTTTCGGCCAAGGGGTGTTTTTGTTCTTGGATGGTTATTATGGATATGTTTACGTTTCTAGTTAATTGGAAACTAAAAAATGATGGCCTTATAATCCGAGAAATCAAGATTATGGCATAAGTACAAGTTATCGTGTTAAAATCATTTGAGTTTTGTTTGATTTGCATTGATCATTTGAGGCTTATTACAACATGAGTTTCAAGTGTATTTTATAAAACATCATCGTACCAAAGTTGAACATTACATACACACTTATATACAAGACCCCTTAGACTTCGTTGGACACGTAAAATTTTCTAGTTGTGACAATAATTGCCCCATTGGATCCCAACCAATACATCCTGATGATGACCTTCAACCCTCTCAATAGAATCGGCACCAAATCAATAGAGTATTTCTCATTAAATTGGTTGAGGACACACCCGCGATGAACCCTTGAAGCACTCACGGTACAATCATCTGCAGTCTTAACCTCCAATGGAAAATCTAGAGTCCCAAGAGCATCACAAAACTTTTTACTAAGAACAAGAGATACAAAGGATCAGGTAGCACCCGAATCAAAAAGAACATGAGCAGACATACCATTAACCAAAAAGGTCCCTATACAAGATCAAATATAATCATAAGCATAAATAAGGAAATAAACAAAAGATAAAAATGAGTCACATACCCGTAACCACATCCGGTGCCACAAGGGCCTCATTCGTGGTCAGTTGAAATGCCCTGCTCTTCACCACAGGTGCCTCTTCCTTGCCCAAGCGGCCATCAATAATCCTCAAGGTAGTTGGCGTAGGCACCGCCACTGCTCCTCTTGCTAGTCTCAGACAATCGGCCTGTTTATGGCCTGACTGGTTGCAGTGAAAACAAATCAATGCACTCCGGGGGCAATCCTTTCTCATGTGCCCCGTCTAACCACACCTAAAACATCCCGAAACCGTCAACCAACATACCCGCCTGTGCGACTTTCCGAACTTGTCGTAGCATCCCGGTCCTTCTGACCCCTAGCATGTGGCTCTGAAGTCTTGGTCCTCTTTTCTTGGCCCACAACTATCTGCACCTGCTCTGAATTGCGCTTCGTCCAAAGCTCCATCTCAATCTTCAGCTCACGGGCCTTCTCGATGAAATTATTCAGGTTCTTGCACCCCCAAAAGCTCACAAAATCCCTGATGTCATCCCTCAACATGAATGACACCTCGTCGTCTTTATTTCCTCATCTGCAGCGTACTGCAGGACTAACAAAGCCCTTTCCCTGAATTTGGTGGTAATCTCCGCCACAGTCTCCGTAGCCTGGCATCTCACACCAAAATCCACCCAGGTCATGATTGCTACTGCCGCTGACCCTACAGCTCGGCTAACCTCCTCCTACCAGTCTTGTGCTCGGTCCCTCAGTAGGCTGGACGCAAATCCTACCTTTGTCCCCTCAAGGAAAAAGCTTGTCCGTTGAGCATTCTCCATGTAAGCGATCCAATGTTGGCTAGCGATGGGGTCCTTATCCCTAAATAACTCAGGAGCTCCACATGCATTGAACTCTTGGAATGAGGGAGTTCGAGCTCCTATCTGACCCGCAACAATCTCAACTCGAAAAGACCTAAGCCTCTCATCCATCAACTCCATAATCCCATCATTGATGGTACCGAACATCACAGGAGTAGCATCCAAGATACCGCAAGTAACATCAGTCGAAATGAACTCATGCAATCTCTCATCAATAGGTTATGTGCATGAGCCAGAACCTGAACTGGAACCAAAACCTGAACCTAAACCTCCCCGAGTAGTCATTACCATACTCAAAATGAAACACAAACATAAAATAATCAATAAATGACTCGAGGAAATTCTCACTATATAGACCTCCTTAGAGTTTCCAGATCTACTCTTGCCTTAGGTACAAATCTTGTACTTCCAGTAGTATGGGCCCCGTACTACCTTTCACACCTACCTGTACCTTCCTCAAGAGCAGTCCTGGTTCTTCTAAGTCACCACACTAAAACCATATACCAAACCTATGCTAACAACATACATATCCTAGGTTCTCCTAGGAAGTCTCAACTCCCACCGCCTACAATACTAAGAACCTCAATCAACACCATCATTTGCCCTATGCATGCAAGTTATACACAAAATAGGATCGCATAGACTGTCAAATGATGATTCTACCCTAAGTCCACAACCAAACAAGGAACGTGAAATGAGGCAAAATTGATCATTCTAGGGCTATACAATCCTAATCGTATACAACTTTGAAAGCATACAGTTAGCAATTAACTAAGCTGATATCGATTCCAAGTAATACATGACATCCAATCCTCATAGGCTATTAGGCATCACAAAAATCAGGTAGTTCTATCATATGATTCATGAAGGTACCCTTAGCCCTAATCTAGCATGTGATTCAAATATCAGGCATACTAATCATATCAAATAAGTATTAGTATTTTGAGAATTACTTACTTGAGCTCGGCTGATTGCACGCATCGCACCCATTTTACTTAGTAAAAATCTTTCTAGAAATTCAATTTCATTTTCTTTCAAAAGATTATTATTTCCTCGGTTTGAGTTATGACACACTCAAAAGTGTGCCCGAATCCCTCAAACCAAGGCTCTGATACCAACTTGTAACGTCCCAAAAACATGAAAAAGAATTTCATTTTTAAATTAACTGAAAACCATCAAGTGTTCATAACAAATTCAAAAAAGTAAGTCAAATGAGAGAAATCATCAGAGTACAAGTCTAAATCCTAGAGAAAAAGCGGAACATTGGTGGATGTGCTGCGATCATGTCGGACCCTTCCCTTTTGTGCTTGAAGTACGTGAAACCATAAACATAACTGTAAGTATAAATCTTAGTGAGCTTCCACAAAATACCACATACAACAAGCATATACAAATAACAGCACGTGGTTGTGTCAGGTTTGTATCAACCCCATATGAAAAAATGTAGTTGTGTCAGGTCTATACCATTCCATGGGACTTTATCAACCCATATGACAGCAAGAGGTTGTGTCGGGTCTGTATCAACCCCACGAGTCCATAATGACTCCGAGCCCTGATTGGCTCTATATAACATTCATTCATATCAAACATAGTCACACAATCGCATACATCCAACACATACAAAACAGTGGGCCGACATTGGCTCCTTCGACCCACTATTGTGGTAAGAAGACTCACCTCACAGATAGACGAAAAATAGTTGAACGGTACTTTGCTATGAAAATCATCTCAACCGTGCACCTATTAAATGACATCACCAGACTTAACTATCATTCAAAATACCCAAATTACCCCTAGGTCAAACATAGCCAAAAAAGATCGAAGGTCAAAGTCAACGGCTAAGGTTGACCCTCCATTTCGTGGTCATCCTTAGCCACACCGTGGCCTTCAAACAAAAAACAGACGCAATTTCCCTCAGTCGCCATGTCGTGGCAGCCTACGCCACACCGTGGGAACTGGATCCGAAACATCCTAATGAGTTAAGTCGAATCCTCCAATTCCAAAGGTTCCAAAGTCGAGATCTGATCATTTCTAACGTCCAAATAGGTAAAGTTTCCACCTTTATCCTTTGGGATCCACCAAGAGGTCTAGATCTCAAGTCCTAGATCCAAAAAGGATAAGGAATGACATGTAATTAATCAAGAAGCACTTAATCCCTTAATTCACAAGCTCATTTGCTCAAGAAGTGCTTATAACACCAAAACAATTCCAAAGATTGGTGCTTTACAGACTTTCCTGTCCAATGCAAGTCATGGACTCAACTTAGGTGAGAATGGGATTTTATGACCAAAATATCTTGCACGACACAAACCAACCACCAAACTTCAGATCCAAACCATGAACTACTCCAAATGAACTAGAGATTCATAAAGTTGCAACCTTTATGAAATCTCTCTATGCCATCTAACAAGATCAAAAAGAAAATGGGAAAAAATAAAGATTTAACACTTTGTAATCAAAAAGCTTGGAACTTGGGTACTTACAAGGGTCCAAAATACGCACGATGAGATGGTGAGAAGAGTTGCTTGCTGAATCCAAGTCTAGAAGTCACCTCCTTCTTCTTCAAATCCCCAAAAATCAACACAAAAAGCTTAGAGACCAACAATGGTGATTAGGGTTTGCTTGGAGGCTGATAAGGTGTGATGGAGGGTGATGGTGAGCCATCCTAGCCATCACATTCCCTTAAATATGGCGCAAACCCCAAATATTAGGGCTTCACATTAAACAGCCGCCACACCGTGGCGGGCATTTACAATTTGCAACACAACAACCATCACCACGTCATGGATGCATTACCACGACATGGCACTGCCTAAAATCCAAAATAAGTTAATTTAAATACCTCCAAAAATTTGGATGTTACAATCTCGTTCCTTCTTCATCCCAAAAAGAAATCAAAACTTCTTCATCATCATTGAAACATAAAACAAGAATCAATTTGGATTCGTCCAATATTGTTCAAAATATCATCTCCATAAGAAATCAATTACGAGGCCCCATCAAAAGTCAATCAGATGAAGCTTTACCTCTTCCTCAAAGCGTGTTCAAGATTGACTTCAACGAAACCATTTCCATCAAAACTCAAATTCGATCGTAACCATGACTTTGAAATTCCCCATCGATTCACAAACGAAATCAGATAACTATTCTTGTTCCAACGGTATCATCAACATTGAAAACAACTTCAAATCGTCTACAATCAATCAATTAGCTCAACAAAAAAACAAAAATTAGCTCAGCAACCCAATCGACAATCATATCCTAAACATCAACACCATAAAATATTTTCATCTCAAATAGGACATTCAAAGAATCATTATCGACACAAGGGTAGAACCGGAAATATGAAGAACATGATAGTGAAGGATAGACCCAAAAATTCGTCGTCAATGAATGGTTTTTTTCAAGAAATAGAAATCAGTTGATGATATTAGAATGATAAGTTCAATCGATTCTGCTGGAGGAATTAATTGCAGACTCCAGGCGATGAACACAGTCGATGATATTCCAGGCGAGAATACCACCAGAGAAGAATTGAGAAAAAGAAGGAAGGGAAGGGGTCGGTTTTAAAGCGGTTGCAAATATGAAAGGAAAAAACGCCCCCAATGTGGGGGTTTCTAACCATTAAACAAATGGACAAGTTAAGAGAGGGACTGGGCTGGTAACAAATTTAAGTTTCGGGGATGGTTCGAGTTAAAAACATCTTTCTAGGGACCAAGCGTGCAAGTAACCCATAACCACAGGGACAATCCATGAAATTTTTTAATTTTTTTAATATAGAATGGCAGATTAAATTATTATATAATACGATTTCATTACCTTCAAAGTAGGAATTACAAAGTATGTATATATATACATACTAGATAAATGGCCAAATCTATTTGCAGATAAGGAAAAGTCTGGACATTCAAACTAGATTGAAATTCATAGAATAATGATGTGGATAGGTTATTTATGAAGATGTCGGCATATACTGTGATGAAGAAAGGACATGAAGGATACGAATATCGCAGAGAGAAACTTTGTATTTAACATTGTGTATGTTGATTTCTATGTTCTTCATGCGCTAGTGCAGAACAGGCTTCGAAGGCATATTGACATATGTTGTTGTAATAAACTATAGTTGCCTTAGCATTCGAGAAATGAAGCTCTCAAAGAAGGTTGAGAAGCCAATAAGTCTCGGCAATTGCGTTTGCAATGCCACGATATCCTGCCTTGGTATTTTGAGGATCTTGAAATAAGTTTGTCCCCGAGGAAGACACAATATCCACCAATAGATCTACACATAGTAGGACATCCACCCTAGTCTGCATCCGAGTACGTGGTGAGGTTCCCTGTCAGAGAAACATAAAGTTGTAATCCATGATTAATGGTGTCGTGAATGTATATGAGAATGTGATATAGAGCATGCAGATGTTGCTCCCTGGGGTCATATTCGAAGATACATATCGGTTGAACCGTAAAACCAATGTCAGGTATGGTGAATGTAAGGAACTGAAGAGCACATGCATGGATGCAAAATAAAATTGGATCCTCTATAGGGGGTTTGAAGTCATCTAACCTTTGAACTGGTTCAACGGGGTTATGGCAAGGGTTACAGTGTAACATGTGAGCCCGTGAGAAAATATCAATCACATATTTTATTGAGGCAGTAAAAGACCAGTGGGGGATCAGACAACAAAAATCCACAAAAAGTAGTTCAGAGCGTCGAGATTTGTCATAGTGAAATCGTGGCCCAACTATGTGATAATATGTTGAAAACTATATATGAAAATAGTCGTAAGAATTATGTCATCCACATACAACAGCAAGTAAGTTGTCACACTAGATGAGTGCATAATAAATCAAGATGGGTATGTAAGATTGTGATGGAAACCAAAACGGGTGACGTACTGGGAAACCTAAGGTACCAGTCCCTGGGGGCTTGTTTGAACCCAAAGAGAGATCTTTGAAGGTGATACATGATTTAGGAATTAAAAATTCTTGAAACCCGAAAACTGATACATGTATATTGTCTCTTGAAGATTCATGTGAAGAAAGGTGTTATTCACGCCTAACTGATGAATGGGCCAGTAGCAAGAGACATCAATTGTAACATCCCAAAGACCATAGCAATTTTTTTCATTTTTATAGAACATTCCCGCAAAACGATAATTTATAAAACACTGTTTTCAAGTCAAATCCATAAAATCAGAGTATCAAAATCTCTCAAAACATATATCAGCAGGAGGATGTGTACGATTACGCCTTCGCCTTGCCCTTATCATCTAATGAACCTGAAACATGGAAACAAAGTAAGCATGCACAATGTGTCCACATTCATCAGACTGGATTACCCCCGACCTGCAGTCATCGGACTGTATTTCCGTATCCATAGTCATCAGACTGGATTGCCCCGGCCCATAGTTATTCGACTGGATTGCCCTGAGTTTGTTGGCTTACAACACAAAGCAGTAAAGCCTCAGCCCCTTCGCACTATGTGCACATATGAAAAAGATAAACAATAACTAGCAAGTACATGTAATCATACAGATCTACCAATGTAACAGATCACTACAGCATAGAAACATCATGAATACAAGGATACATAACATAATATAGTGGGACGACATTGGTGCCTTCGACCCATAAGTACAGTGAGGAAAAATCATCTCGAAATCAAGAAGATAATACAATAGCTCCCTCCAAGGATAAAATCTGACACCATGAGTTACCTATAAGATAGTACGAAGTCAACCTCAATTTAAAGTCCAAACTCACAAGTTGACTAAAACTCAATTAAGTCAGAAATTCAACAAGTCAACCTCCATGATCAACGGTCAAGTCAACAACCTAAAAACCCTAATCAGCGAGTCGCTTCGTACTGGCCATCCATCGGCCATGTCGTGGTAGAATAGGGACAAAACAGTCTGGTCCTTACCTAGTCTCCACGTCGTGGCATCCTAAGGCCACGCCGTGGGACTGGTCTGAACAGCTTAACATATTAAGCTGTTTTCCAACAATTCCAAGAGCACCAAAGGCCAGATCGGGTCCCTCCCATGGCCTTGATGGATAAAGTTTCCAACTTTATCCATTAAGACTTATCAATAAGTCAATATCTCAAACCCTAAGTCCTTAAAGGAAAATCAAGCCATGCAAAAAGCCATTAAACACTTAATCATTAGAGTTACTCCTCCAAAGTTTCCACAAGGGTTTCCTACACCTAATGGACCATAAAAATTGTAGATTTATATACATGCATGTCCAATGGCTGTCCCTTCCGTTTTAGGTAAAAAAAACATGGCAAATATGCACTCCAAGCTTGTGCATGGGACTAAAACTCCAAGGATCCTCAGATCTGGAACATACAATACTCTTGGGATTTCGTTGATCAATAAAGTTGCAAACTTTTTTGAAACCAATCACTCAAATTGCATCAAATGCACCAAACAAGCATAAAAAGCACTAAAACTCCAAACAATACTAGATCCAAAGAGGAAATGTAATAAAACAAGGATCTTTGCAACTTGCAAAAGTCTAGAAGGTAGATGAAGGATGATCTCTTCAGTTGCAAAACTTCAAAACCAAGTCTTTGAAGAACGACACATTCCAAGGACACAAAAGACCATAAAAATAGATGAGAGAAGAAATGAGAAGCTTGATCTATGAAAGGAGGCTAGGGTTTGCTAAAGATAGGATTTCTAGGTGAAATGGAGGCTTCAAATGACCTAAAAGAAGGGGTTGAGGCTCGTAAATATGAGCCAAACCCTAATTTAATATGCTTGGGCTGCATAGTGCGCCGTGCCATGGAGTACCCTTCTCCACACCGTGGAGGCGCGTTTTTCTTAAAATCCATCTCAGCTTAAACTCAAATTAGAATCTTCTCGAAACCGGATGTTACAGTTCTCCCCAACTTGAACTGGATTTTGTCTTCGAAATTTGTCTCGGTTAGAATCTATGAAGACAGTACCAACATATTCCATATACTCTCTCTTCAACCACTTAATAAAATCGAGGTATTTACAAGAAAAATTGAGAGACCACTCGAACCCATCCGATGCCAAAAAACAATCCATCGCTCGAAAATACTTAACTACAACACTAACTCTCCCTCTAGAACCATCAGAACCACTCACGGTCATAACCACTTAAACTAGGAAACTCTCAAAACTGCAACTACAACCAATTCCATTAATATACTTCACCAGATTGGGAGCTAATCAGTTTAAATTCCAAAAACCAACCTAAAGAAAAATGATCATCCACTCTTCCTACCTACCCCTAGTCCTTGACTAGAAATACCACCAACCATGCAGAATGAACATTCCAAAACTCCCCGATCATGAATTTCCACTCGTCATACCTACCCCTTGTCATACCAACCCAAACCCTGAAATTATGCCTAAAAGACCTCAAATACCAACTTGACTTCCTGATCATCACTAACCAACCGCTCCCACGAGCATAACCATGGTTAATTCAAAATTTCTTGTTGCATCCAAATTCCCAAAATGGCTTAAGTGCACAACCACTTGTCAAATCTTCCAAGGGACCTACTACAAACTCCATCACTGGTAACCTAACCCGCATGAAACCTTTCTCATGAATACAGATCCATTAAGAAGAAACCCAATAATTAACTTCTAATATACAATCATGACTTTTCCAGCAAGTTAAAATTCTCCAAAATTCAGGCCAAAACTTGTTTGCTCCTGAGCCATTAGTAGTATTTCCATAGTGCTCAACACTCAACTATGACAAATGACTAACGACCCAAACATACGAGTCTCTATGACACAATTTTCGGCCCGACATACATAACTGAAATCCACGATGGTTCACGACGCGTCATGACACCATCCAACTATTGGGAGAAGAAGCTCACGGTTCCTTACCGCTTTTTCCATCATCCAATCACAGACATGAAGACTCCTGACCAGCACCCAGTGGGCCTATAGGCACGAGGCCATCGTCCCGTTGACCTGAGAAACCCAATCAACATCCCACCCTGCACTTAACAACAACCATAGGAGCCATACCATTCTGTAACACACAACCCTTCCACAACCTAAACTGATACTAATGCATCATCGAACAAAACATACTCGAATGCAACCAGGAAATGAGATAAACTGTTGAACGCTTGCCCCAAATCAAAAGTAATATGTCCAATAAGAAGTATTCCATAAGATCAGACCATGTGTACTCAGGTTATCACACTCAATCCCCTTACACTCAACAAGACCTTATCTATTGGACTGTTAACAATTCACACTTCCCAATACAAGCTCCTCAGGCCGAATGTGTTCCTTCTTTATTATAACCTTACCAAAAGCATGAAGTACCAGTGGATCAAACAAAGCGACGAACCTCCAACGCTAACAAAACATTCTCCTAATAACCAAAACAAGGCCCCACACCTTAAATGAAGCTAAACAGATCCACCAATGTGCAATAGAACTTCCCAATTCGGAGAAGAATTCTGAAAATTAACCAGATATGTTTCCAACACCATGGTCGAATCATTCCCAAAACGGAAGCGACCTGCCAAACTGGACTCTGCGTAGTTCTATGGTCACACCTGAAAAACTGAACAATGTTACTCCGACATCTGAATTCCTAATAACCAAGGATAGCTACTAACTCAAGTCTACTAACAACAACAGTTCCACAACCAAGCAATCAATAGTACATACATCGAGACCAAGATATGAATCTTACTGAACTTGACGAAAGGGTTGAGGCTTCAACTGTATCATTAACTAGTACCACCCAGAGGTCCTCAGATAACTACTCGATTCTGGTGAGGAAAGAAGTGACCAATCGATCGTAAATGGATCGACAACTAAACCTAATGATCCCCTGCACTGATGAGCAAATCCCATGCGAGAATACATGTACTGAATTTTGAAGCTGGTCAACAGATCAAGAGCTACCCATCCATGACCATAAGTGACAAACCCATACTACGAGCTAAGCTTGTCCCTTATATTTGGTGCCCAACCTAAATGACTCAAACGCTCCATTCTCAAGATCATTGATGTTTCTAGAAGAAACTACTGACTTCAAAGAGTTCCTTACCCCATAGATTCCTGGTAAGAGAACAACATACGTGTTCATGAAGACATAAGCCGAAAGACAACTTGCTTTGCACTCACAATCTGGAAAATTCTAAATTCTCTGCAACCATGGAGGACTCCGACGGATTCTTGAGAAACGCAACGAAAAACATCCTAACCAAAAGCACTTCTATGGTAGCCCAATTTTCTTCTCTTATGCGGCAATAAAACCAGACCAAAATCTAGCATATCTGAACCATTGATTCCTCTAACCCTCCATGTTGAAATCATAAAAATCAAATTGATTGACGATCCTTCAACCAGGACACCCAATTCTCCCGCACTTAGGGTTCGAACCATCATCAACTGTCGACTATAACATCAAATCCTCAAACCGGCTCAACCAGGAACAAACCAACCTTGAACATCGAAGAGCATAGGAACAACACATGATGGTCCTTCGAATAATAATCAGCGAATCGGAAGGAAACTCTAAATCTCAGATGGAGACCTCAGAAACCGCCCTTAGCATTGCCACCTCAATCTTAGCGAAATTGATCAGACTACCATTAGATTGACGAGGCACTTTATGAACTGGACTTCATGCAACCAAAACTTACATTTGAAGTTTTTTCCCACAACCTTATTTTCCTTTGAAGCTTCAAGAAATCCCTACAGACGGTCAAATAATAGCTCCGACAAACGCAAGATATAATAGAACTCTCTTTTCCAAATCAGGAACATCTCGAACCTCCTAGGATACACCCGATCTTCTTCAAACTGTTTCACTTATCTGAATTGCGACCTGGCCTTTACCTAGGCCACATACCAAAATAATGGTTGAGCCATGAATATTCCCTTGTTGTAAGACGGAAATGATTCACCACGAGCTAAACAATAACATAAAATAATATGGAGAACATCCTCCCTTTCTTCCATCCATCGGCATACACACCTCCGATCCCTTCTCCCTCAAACAAAGGAGGCTGGAAGAACATAACCCCATCGTAAAGAATGAAATCCCAACCTTCGGTGGACCATCTATCCTCAGGATGCAATATTTTGATCGATCATCACGTTCGCTCCCTATATGCGTCCCATGACTGATACTGGGACTATTTCTAATAAGGTCTTTGACACCTTAAGATCAACTAACTCATATGGGTCTGCACCATCGGGACCGAACTGACATGGCCACTTAGGCCTGATCAAGCATCAAATTTGTCCTCATCCAGAGCAAACATAACCGAAACCGGCAACACGAGGACGGGCTACAACTAACCCTAGTGTTATACCATACTATCTGCCAACAACCAGCTCCCTAAAATTCTTGTGACTTTTCCTTATTCTCATACGGATACTGTGCTTCCAATAGTATGGGCCCATACTACCTTCCACACCTTTCCGTATTTGATTTAGGAATCATCCCAAATTTCTAGGTCACTACACTCGATCACAACCAGGTGTACTAACACAAACCTATACGCTCAAAATAGCCATGGATTCCCTGGGCCACTAGGCCCAAAGCAACTAGGATACTTATACATCCTATACTCACCCTCTCAAGAGTAGCTATTCTCTCTGTATGCTGGCTCTCTACTAACCAAACCATCTCATGAAACTTCGACTAACCCTACAGTCGCCTTGTATATTCTAATCATACATAACATTGGATTCAATATACAGTCGAATGATTGACTCTATCCTAAGCCCACAACCAAACAAGGAGCAGGAAATAAGGCTAAATCAAACATTCTCAGGCTATAAAATCTTAGTTATGTATAACAATGATGCACATACTAAGAAATCACAGTAATAATGTTAGTTCTATATAGCATATCAAGAAGTTCCCTAGGCTATCATGCATCATAAATCAAGCAATTCTATCATGTGATTCGTAAAGATCCCTAGCCTACAAACTAGCATGCAATTCTATAATGTCATCAATACACAAAACAAATGTGGGTATCTTGGAGAATAACTTTCCTTGGCTCCGGCTGATTGTACACATGACATCCTCTCCTTTGATTATTTTAAAATTAATTATGAAAACATTTTGCAGTTCCATAGTTTGAGTCTAGAATCATACAAGTGTTCAACTAATTCTCTCAAATTAGGGATCTGATACCAACTTATAACATCCCCAAGACCATAAAAAAAATTTCATTTTTATAAAACATTTCCACACAACCATAAATTATAAAACATTGTTTTCAAGTTAAATCTATAAAATCAAAGTATCAAAATGTCTCAAAACATATTTCAGTAGGAGGATGTCTACGATCACGCCTTCGTTTTGCTCCTATCATCTGATGAACCTGAAACATGGAAACCAACAACCATAAGCCAAAGCTTAATGAATTCCGCCAAAATACCCCACATAATATATATATATATATATATATATATATATATATATATATATATATATATATATATATATATATATATATATATATATATATATATATAAGTAGGTACAATGGGTTCACATTCATCGGACTGGATTACCCTCGGGTCCACGGGTGTCAGAATGTATTACCCCCGACCTACAGTCATTGGACTGGATTGACCTGAGTTTGAATAAAGCCTCAACCATGTTGTCGTTTCTCGTGTTTTTAAAAACTGATTTTTGAATAAATCCCAACATTTGATTCAAGTCTATCTTCCAAGAGATGATTTGGGTATTATCCAACCCTAAGTGTCATAGATTAAGTTTCATGGTTCCTAACAATAATATAAGTTTGATGTTATGTCTAGGTTATGTATTTCTATTCAAATCCATGATCAATTTGACAATCCTTGTCTCATGGTGAGATTATGAAGTTTGGTGCCTTACTTTAATGATATCTAATTTGGGTATTCTTAACCTTGTTGGTTATGGAACTATATTCTAAGATTAAATTCTTGATACAATCTTATTCCTCATGTTTAGCTTGGATATTCCACCATCATTCGTGTTTTGTGTAGCAACTTATTCCTCTAGTGTCTTATTTGGTGTATTCATGGTTTTGAGCTTCTATAAAGTCTATGGAAGTTGTATCTCAAAGTAATGGATGATTAAGGCTCCAAAAACCTTATTACATCTACTCTTCTTATAGTTTAGGTCTTATATGACATTGGTTTCTTTTTATTGACTCTCATAAACACACATGGTGATTTAATGTAACTTGAGTTATATATGCTTATTAAACTTCTAAGTGAAGTTTGTGAAATGTTTCGATTTTATTGTTTATCCCATGGAAATGGACCATTATGAATCCTTTTTTATTTTCATTTATAGTATTATAACCTCTATTTGAAGTCCCTTGAATCATTAAATTTGTTTTGAAGCTTTCTTGAAAGTTGGATGGCTAAATGAAAAACAAAAACTAATTTTGTGTTTTATTCAGTGAACGTGGAACGTTATTGGGAAGAACGAAATGTGTAATGCATCTTGTGCCATTGTGATCTTTGTAATGTGTTTGTGTATTGATTTTTTTCCTATAATATGCAACTTAGCATATTCTCTTACTAGTAAGCTGAAGCTAGTGAGAACTCCTAAAAAGCACAAAGCAAGCAGCATTCAAGCATCAAGTAATCAGAACCAAGCATCACCTAATCAGATCATCCTATAACTGACTGATCAGTAGTAGCATGCAAGTCTACAAGCTCATATAATAGGCATACAAAGACATCTCTCCTAGCATTCTATCACGCAAAAACTGAGCATATCCTTAGCCCTAACTAGCATGTGATTCACATATTCACATATCAAATGATATCAGATAACATGTATGGGTATTTTGGGAAAACATACTTGAGCTCGGCTGATTGCATGCACCACACCCTTTCTTGCCTTAGAAAGCTCTTTTCTTAAAGATACATTTCTTTTTGAAAAACTTTACCAAATCCTCAGTTTGAGTTCAGACACACCCGAGAGTATGTTCGAATCCCTCAAACCAAGGCTATGACACCAACTTGTAACATCCCAAAAATAAGACCCAAAAATTTCATTTTTAATTTAATAAAACTAGTATCCCAAAAACATTATCATACAAATCCAGATAAACAAATTTATCAGTCATCATATCACATCAGAGTAAACCAAGAAAATACGGAACGAGGTGGTGTGTGCTTTGTAATCATCCCGAGCTCTTCCCTTTGGAACTGGAAGTACCTGAAACATAAACTAAAAACCAAAAGCACAAAGCTTAGTGAGTTCCCCAAGATACCACATACCATACATAGTAAACACATAATGGGCCCTGCCCACACTCGCTTAACGGGCCCCGCCCAAACTCGCATAACGGGCCCCGCCCAAAGGAGTATAACGAGCCCTGCCCAAACTCGCATAATGGGCTCCACCCACATACATATCATATAAGCATAACTAATCATAGCATGCATAATATGATGGGTTTGGAGCATAGCAAACAATCTTATGTGTGCATGCAACCCTAATTGTTGGATCTATGTTTTCTCTATCAGACATAAAAGCATTGAACACAAAAACTAGAAACCCTAGGAAGCATGTATTATTTTCGTAAATAACAATAACTAGGGTTAGGATACATACCTTGATTGCTATATTGTAATAACAATGAAATCCTAGAAGATCTTGAACTTTTGAGAGCAAGTGTCACGAGTGTAACACCTCTAATGGCTCACAAACACACCGAGAAAGAGGATGAAAGGAGTGAGGAGAAAGATTCTACAAAGTTTCAGATCTTGTTAGGGATTCAAAGGATGTCCGAAAATAAGAGGGGTGAGGCTCCTTTTATAGATGAGGTTGCTTAGTCCCAAAGCTAGGGTTTGCTGGAGGAAACCCTAATTTCCAGCTTAAGGCCTAAGCCGCATATGGACTACTCATCCTTATGGCCTTGGACGAACATTCTAGGGCCTCCCTAGAAGTTTTCGTCCATCTCTTCTAGGATGGTCCAAGAGCCCAAAACTACAACTATTAATTAATTCCTAAATAGCCCTTGTACTTTTAATTAATTCCTTTAATCCCAAAATTAATTCAAAATTAATTTCTAATTAAATATTAATTAATAATATGATTTCTAATTAATATATTATTTTCATAACATATTAATAAATCATTTTATATAATAATTTATATTCTGAATAATAAATTCAACTTCTCTCTCTAAAAGTCATGCTTTCAAGTTGCTACTATGAAGGCAACCCAAAAGGACTGTGCTACTATCAATTCAAGTACATACCAATTATATTTATGGGCTTAGACACCTAATCCAACAGTCTCCCGTTTTGATAAGTCTAATGACTATAACTGCAAGTATAACTTCAAAAATAGACTAGCAAATTGTAGCTCTCAAAAGCCGTTGTCGAACTCTAACCTAGTCAGTAATATGTCCTAAGATAAGTGATCATATAATCCTCCGTTCTTCAAGATATCATGTGGAAAATGACATGGAACAGAATCACTCTCATTTTCCAACAGTTGGTTTCCCAATTTTTGATTTGTAATGACAAAGAACTACAATTGAACACATCAATTCAGTCTTGACCAGGTCTGGAACATAAGTCAACACCAAATCATCGAGGGGCCCAAGATATCGCTTTTCCCGTTAGGGCAAAAGGAACAGATAAACTCCGACTTATATGCTTGCAATATTTACTCATCAAATCATGCATAACAAAACGTTTTATAACATCAAGTTACTGATGCGTTTACGCATTATCAATGCACAACCAACTCGTAAACAACAACTCATATATATATATATATATATATATATATATATATATATATATATATATATATATATATATATATATATATGTTTAAAGATTATACGATATTATCGTCTCAAAATTACTCGTGATAAATTCCATGAAGCAATTCACTGAGCGTGGGTTAATCCAATACTTAAATCCCCATTTCAAAAGTACTCATGAATGTTGCAGCAAAGCATTGCTATGTCTAAACCCTTAGACAATCTACAACCCAATTCATGACAATCTTAATTCATTAATTGTTTCCAAAGTATGATCGATTGTGGATATTTGAATAATCTAATTATTCGGGAAGTAAAACATGCAAAAATGAAACAAAATGATAAAAAATTGACAAAAGATAGTAACTGATACTCATAAATAAATCTCCATTATTTAATCACCAAATCTCAATTACATTTATTTGTTACAAGTTTCTAAATATCTATATAATCACTAAAACTAATATCATCCTTCATACCAATGCTCCTTGCATGTTGAACGTGCTTAAGCCTACTCAGACCCTTTGGGAGGGGATCGGCAAGATTTTGTTCAGATGATACCCTCTTTACGACGAGGTGTCCTTCTTCTACTCGATGTCTGAGAAAGTGGTATTTTATGTCGATATGTCTAGACCTGCCATGATCTCTTGGTTCCTTTGTTAAGGCAACCACTCCTTCAGACCCCTTCGCTCGCTGCAATGTACTCTGATTCATAGGTCGAATCACCCACCGTTTCCTGCTTGGAACTTTTCCAAGTCACCGCTCCTCCATTAAGGGTAAACACCCAGCCATACTGAGAACGGAATTTGTCTCTGTCTATCTGAAAGTTGGCATCACTATACCCAGTAACTCTTAAGCCATCACTGCCACAAAGTACAAGTGCCCAGTTCTTAGTTCTTCATAGATACTTAAGAATGTTTTTTACTGCTATCTAATCAGATTTACCCGGATTTCCCTGATATCGACTAACAATGCTCAAAGAAAAAGTCACGTCAGGGCGAGTACATGTCTTAGCATACATGATCGATCCAATGGTGGAAGCGTATGGAAATCGACTCATTTATGCTATCTCTGCATCAGTACTCGAACTATGAGTCTTACTCAGTTTGGTATTGCTCTGGATAGGTAACTCTCCTTTCTTGGAGTTCTCCATGCTAAAACATATCAACACCTTATCCAAATATGTACTTTGACTAAGTCCATCTAATCCTATTTCTCAAAATCCTTATTCCCGGAATATAAGCAGCCTCTCCCAGATCCTTCATAGCGAAACACTTTCCAAGACAAGACTTAACCTCTTACAAAATTGGAATGTCGTTTCCTATGAGTAGTATGTCATCAACATACAATACCAGGAAGGTGACTATACTCCCACTAGCTTTGACATATACATAAGATTCATTTTCACTTCTAGATAAACCAAACTCTTTGACATTCTCATCAAAGCAAAGATTCCATCTGCAAGAAGCTTGTTTCAATCCATAGATTGATTTCTCAAGCTTACACACTATATTGGGGTACTTAGCATCTACAAACCCCTCTGGCTGACTCATGTAAACATCCTCAGCCAACTTTCCATTAAGGAAAGCAGTTTTGAGATCTATCTGCCAAATTTCATATTCATGAAATGCAGCTATGGCTAGCATAACCCTAATAGATTTAATATTAGCAACTAGTGAGAAGGTATCATCATAGTCAACCCCTGGGGTTTGAGTAAAGCCCTTCACAACCAGTCGAGCCTTGAAAGTGTGTATCTTTCCATCTATGTCGATTTTCTTCTTAAAGATCCATTTGCACCCAACTGTCTTACGACCTGGTACATTGTCAACCAAGTTCCAAACTTGGTTGTCATACATGGACTTGAACTCACTGTCCATTGCCTCTTTCCATTTTACAGACTCAGGGCCCGCCATAGCTTCCTTGTAGTTAGAAGTCTAATCCAAATTTACCAGTTTACTATCACTGATAAACGTATCACCATCTGTAGTTATATGGAAACCATAAAACTCAGGTGGCATTCTAACTCTACTGGAACGCCTCAGAGGTAATGACTCGTCAATCGGTTCAACAATAATTTCTTCCTCAGGTTGAGCGTTGGTGTTAGAGGTTCCTTCATCGCTTGACTCTTGAATTTATTCAAGATCAATTGTACTCCCACTGTCCTCTTTGCATATGATCTCTCTCTCGCGAAAGACTCCCCTTCGTGCTATGAAGACCACGTTTTCACTAGGTCTGTAGAACAAATATCCAAAGGACTTTTGTGGGTAGCCAATGAAAATACATTTCTCACTTCGAGGTTCAAGCTTGTCGTAAGTCTCTCATCTAACAAAAGCTTCACAACCCCAAACCTTGATATGTGCCAACGAGGGAACCTTCCCTGTCCACATCTCGTGAGGTGTTTTGGCAACCTTCTTTGTTGGTACAATATTAAGAATGTGGGCAGCAGTCTCTAAGGCATACCTCCAGAATGAGATTATAAGTGAAGCTCGACTCATCATAGAATGAACCATGTCCAACAAGGTTCAATTACGCCTCTTAGCCACACCATTAAGTTGTGGTGTCCTAGGAGGTTTTAGTTGTGATACAATTCCATATTCCTTGAGGTAGTCATGGAACTCGATACTAAGATACTCACCACCTCTATCAGATCTGAGCATCTTGATCTTCCTGCCCAATTGATTCTCGACTTTATGTTTGAACTCTTTGAACATTTTAAAGGTTTCTGACTTATGCTGGATTAAGTAGATATACCAATATCTGCCATCAGTAAAAGTCATATAGAATCGATTTGCATACCTTGTGGTGGATCTGAAGGGCCCCCACACATCTATGTGTATGAGATCCAACAATCCTTTACCTCTTTGACAAGAACCAGTGAAAGGTGATTTAGTCATCTTTCCAAGCAAACAAGATTCGCATGTATCATCTGACCTTATGTCAAATGATTCCAACACTCCATCCATTTGGAGTTGGTCAATGCTTTTCTTGTTGACATGTCCAAGACGATAATGCCACAAGCATGCTTTGTCGAAACCATTAGACGAATCAATTTGCAGAACACTATTACCTAAATTGTCTACAACCATCACAGTTTCATACACGCCATCACAAGGTAATGCTTCAAAATAAAATACACCATTATAATAAGTATAAATAGATCCATTCTTATTATCAAAAGAATATCTAAAACCGTGGTTGTATAAACCATGAAAAGAAATATTATTACTCGTCATTTCTAACAAATAGCAACAATTGTTTAAATCTAAACACAACCCATTGCTAAGAACTAAATAATAAACACCAATCTTGGTAACAGGCGACGATCTTCTATTGCCCATAATCAGGTTTATCTTCCTATGCTCCACATCCTCACTTCTTTTTAGTCTGTGCAAGTCAGAGCAAATGTGAAACTTGCATCCTGAATCAAGGACCCAAGAATTAGAATGTGATGAGTTTTTAGATAGGATAGTGTAAATACCTGCCAAGGTTGGCTTAATCTTGCCATCCTTTATTTCTTGCAAGTACTTGGGGCAGCTTCCTTTCCAATGCCCTTTGTCATGGCAGTAAAAGCAAGTAGCCTCTTTAGGGTCAGAAGTAGGAGGAGCATCAGAACTGGCTTTACCTTTTGGTCCATTGCTTGAGGACCCTACGTGGGACTTTTCCTTCCAATTTTGTTTTGGAGGAGCTTTCCTCTTCTTCCCTTCCCTTGCCTGATGGCCAAGATGGGAGCAGCAACAGCATGAGTGGAGTCAATACTCTTTCCCTTCATTCCACTCTTGGCAGATCTCAGCAAGCTCTGAAGTTGACACAATGTGGTCTCCTCCGTGTTCAAATGATAAGTCATAATGAACTGATCATAACAGCTAGGCAATGAGTGCAATACTATGTCAATAACGAATTCCTCATCAAAGTTCACATTGAGTTTCAGCAAACGATCCACATAACGTTGCATGAGTTGCAAGTGGGTTGTGATGGACTCTCCATCCTTCATCTTCCTGGTTATGAGGGACTTGACTATCTCATATCTCTCTTGAAGAGCTCGTTGATGGTACTTTTCCATCAAGTCCTTGCATATCTTATACGGCCAGTAGTCCTCATAAAACCTTTGTAGCTCATGAGTCATAATAGCCACCATGATGCATGCCACTTTGGTAGCATCATTGCAATGTCTCCTATACTCAGCTATTTCTTCAGGAGTAGCGGTTGTTTCATCAATCTCGTTCAGCTCTTTCTCGAGTACATATTCCTTGTCCTCAAAGCGCAAAGCCATCTTGATGTTACACATCCAATCATTATAATTGGAGCCATCTAAGGTGACTTTCGAGCAAATGCTCAAGAGAAAGAAGTGGTTGGTGGAGTTGTTGTTGTTGTTGGATGAACCAGAAGCATTGTTTGAAGTTGACATCTAAAAAAGAAGAAGGATAAGTTTTGATTAGATAAGAAAATCCTCAATATAACACCCAAATGCAATATTAAGGCTAGGATCCAACTAAATAATTCACGATTCAGAAGAGGGATGTCGTAATCTAATTGCAAATTATTTAAAGGTAGGTAAATGACGATTTACCAATTTCAACACGAAAAGCGAAATTAAAATGAATTAGGTTTAAAATGAAATTCCTACATCTATTGAGATTCATTAAACTATTCAACGGCATGTTTAATCTCGATTATGCCCTTTCCCTTTGTGACTGGGATACCAAGGATCACAAACAAGGTGTGAATAACCATGCAAATTAGCTTGGCACTCTCGATGTCATTTATCACCTAATTAATGTGTCGGTTAACCACACACGCTCCATTAATCAATGATAATTTACGAGACACCCATTTCCACCCTTTATCAGTCCATATTAGTGTGATGGTTAACCACACACGCTCCACTAACGACTTATATAAAGTGAACTTTGCAATTTCATGAATTAGCATCAAATTCACATTATCCTAATGTAACTAAGATTGGGAATTTAAATATTTAATAAAACATTTAGTTACTTTATTTATTCCATTATATTTATTAATGAGAATTAAGTTTCCTATCAAACCCGTTCGGCTAACGACCCTCCACCAATCAAGGGAGCGGTGGGTAAGAGTAGATATCCAATGGAGGTCATTTTATAGGCCGTTTCCTTAAACTCCCCTTATAGACCGGCTTCGTGAATGAGGCGTACTAGCGGTGCGACTGACTTGTCTTATACGTATAGTAAATATTAGACTTTTAATTTTATATATAGTATAAGGGTGTATTTTAAACATTTCAAAATACTAGGGTTTTTAAATCTATTTAAAATTTCAAAAATTAAAAACAATTTTAATTTAAATTTTAAAAGTTAAAAACTTTGATTTAATAATTATCTATTAATTAAACCTTTAATTAATTTATTAAATCAATTAAGGATTATCCATTAAATTAAACAAATTAATTTAACCTAATCCCTTAGCCCCTAATTTCTAAAATATGGGAGGGATTTATAAGATTCTATAATTATCTAGTAAAACAATTTGGAAGATAATTACCAAATATAACAACCCTATTAATCCTTTGATTTTTGAAATCTTGGACTTGGAGTGGAAGGCAAGGCTTTCAACCTTGCCTTATTTTCGAAAACCCTAGGGTTAGGAAAACCCTAAATTTAGAAATTTAGGAGGCCAATGGAAAGGGTTAAAAACCCTTTGCAACTTTTTGAAAAACAGGGTTATGAAACCCTAATTGCAAAAATCATATGGCCTAGGGTTTAATTGCCATAAACCTTAATTTTGTCAAGTTCAATCAATTGCATCAAATCTAATTGAAAATAAAAAAACCAATAGCTCTGATACCACTGATGGTTTTGAGCATAGCAAACAAGCATATGTGTGCATGCAACCCTAATTGTTGGATCTATGTTTTCTCTATTAGACATACAAACATTGAACACAAAAACTGGAAACCCTAGGAAGCATGTATTATTTTCGTAAATAACAATAACTAGGGTTAGGATACATACCTTGATTGTTATATTGTAATAACAGTGAAATCCTAGAAGATCTTGAACTTTGAGAGCAAGTATCACAAGTGTAACACCTTTAATGGCTCGCAAACACACCAAGAAAAAGGATGAGAGGAGAGAGGAGGAAGATTCTTTAAATTTTTGGCTCTTGTTAGGGTTTCAAAGGATGGCCAAAACTAAGAGGGTGAGACTCCTTTTATAGCTGAGGTTTCTTAGTCTCAGAGCTAGGGTTTGCTCGAGGAAACCCTAATTTCCAACTTAAGGCCTAAGCAGCCTATGGACTACTCATCCTTAAGGCCTTGGACGAAAATTCTCGGGCCTCCCTAGAAGTTTCCGTCCATCCCTTCTAGGATGGTCCAAGAGCCCAAAACCACAACTGTTAATTAATTGCTAAATAGTCCCTGTACTTTTAATTAATTCCTTTAATCCCAAAATTATTTCCAAATTAATTTCTGATTAAATATTAATTAATAATATGATTTCTAATTAATATATTATTTTCTTAACATATTAATAAATCATTTTATATACTAATTTATTATTCCAAATAATAAATTCAACTTCTCTCTCCAAAAGTCATCCTGTCAAGTTACTAGTATGAAGACAACCCAAAAGGACCGTGCTACTATCAATTCAAGTACATACCGATTATATTTATGGGCTTAGACACCTAATCCAACAGAATAACCGTCGGGCCCCGCCCCGTAAGCATACAAGAATATACACATACAAGAGTCACACAGATATCTAGTATCCTAGCATAACAAATCATGGGTTGGCATTGGTGCCTTCGACCCGCTTAACACAGTGAGGAAACTCACCTCGAACTGTTGAATCACACGAATAAATCTTTGGCTGCTGGTCTGACAAATCTCCGACCTATCAATACCAAATAACATCCAATTACTAAATAGATTTCAAATCCATAACCATCAGACCAAAATTAGGGTAAAAAGACCATTTTACCCCTTACCTAATTTGGTCCTAGACTAAGGCCCAACCTACAATCCAAAAGGCCAAATTACCAAAATAATCATCTAAGGTCCAATCATGGCCCAATTTTCTAAATTGGGCCCAATTCCCTTTCATGGGCCTAAATCCAAGGTCCGAAAATATTCCTAGCCCAAAACACTTGAATTCTGATGGCCCAACAAGGCCCTAACCATCTAAGCCCAAAATATGGACCAAACCGAAGACCCAAGATTCTGAGGCCCAACCTGCTGAGTACGCGGGGAGTACTAAACTCGTACGCGCAGCATACTCGCCTTAGGGCTTGTAAGCTAAGCATACCTGCTTGTACGCCCAACATACTCCCTCATTCAGCCAACTTTCATTTCCAGCTCTTAATCCATTAAGACTTTACTCTAAAACTTAGATCTGACTTCCTTGAGATGGTTTATCATGTAAAGTTGCTAACTTTACGTGTATGAATGGCTTAATGAAGCTCTTAAAGCTCAAAAGGACTTAATATATGACTTAAAGCATGCATGAGACCATAAACTGCATAAAGTTTGCTCCTATAAGCATAATAAACCCTCCAAACATCCAAATCTACAAGATTTAGCTTCTAAAACGGCCTTAACCCATCGAGACCAACCAAAAGGGGACAAAGAAGCATAAAACCATAACATGAAGAGAACTAAGCAAGGAGAAGACAAGGTATGAACTTGATACCTCAAAAGACTTGCAAAATGAGTGATGATTCTGGATCTCTAAGCTTCACACTAAGCAATGCACCTTCAATCTTCTTCAATCCCTTCAAAATGAGCAAAATAAGCACCAACGTCTTCTCAAGAGCTCAAAGACACAACAATGGAGGCTAATGGTCGAAATTTAGGGTTTAGGAGGTATGGAGGCTGGTAAAGAGGACAACCCTAGGGAATTAAGGAGTTTATATAGGGTGAAACACCCTAAAATTAGGGTTTCATTAACCCCTCGTACACCCAACGTATGAGGCCTCGGTCCCGCGATCAATCCCGCTTAGTACACTAAGCATACCATGTGGTACACCCCGCATACTAGCTTCTCAACTAGTACGCTAAGCGTACCTAATGGTACGCCCTGCTAGGGGCGTTTTAGTCTTTTATGGGTCTTAAGTTTTTAAAAATACCCAAATCTGAGTGTTACAGATTGACATGATTTGTAACACCCTGTTCTGCAAGTATCCGTTTATGGATTTCAGAGGCCAATGCTAGGGGTGTTTTAGTCTTTTATGGGTCTTAAGTTTTTATTCGAGAGGTTTTGGGCCGGGGTGTGTCGCTAGAAGCGTAGGGCTTCTCGCAACCTTTTCGTGGATATAAAGTTCGTCGGAAACGGACTTGGAATGAAGGAGTTATGACACTTTGAAGTTATTGGCAGAAATGACCCCTAAAGGAAATAGATGACAAGGAAGGACCTTGCATGCAAATTGAAGGGCGCGTGAGCACGCCCATAGTATAAAAGGAAATGTTCGCGGGTGTTTTTGGCGTACGTCCAGAGTACGTCCAGGGTGCAGAAACCCTAATTTTAGGGCCAACCTCTATATAAAGAACATAATGGCTCAAACCCTCGCCTCCTTATCTGTCCCCCAACCTCAGAGAAACCCTAGAATGCCTCATCTCTTCATCCTTGGGTGATTTTGACTTCAAGAAGATCATGTTGGTGGTGTAAGCTTGGAAGAGGAAAAAAGAAGTTGGAAAGGAAGAACTTGGGAAGTTGGAGCTCATAGATTTGGGATAGCATCGTCATTTGGGACTCTTTGGAGGTATAAAGTTCATAACTTTACCTAAGAATGCTTAGATCTAGTGTAGTTGGGTTTTGGAGTTATTTTGGTCCCAATAATGGACCTTTATGATGAAACCTCGTTTTTGAGCTTAGGGTTTCCACCCTCAGAGCTAAAAGGGTCCCATAAGCAGTAAAGTCTCCATCTTGAATGTCTTAATGGGTTCATGCATGAGATCTAGCCATCTTCATGGAAGTAATACATCATTTTCGGAGTTTGGGCTTGTTTAGGCCAAGTAAAGTCACCAAGTCAGTGACTTTTATGGATTAGGACGATGAAAAGGACTTGGATCTGTAATTGTAGCTTCTGGATCTGAGTATTAAGCACCTAATGAGAAATAGACTTAACAGAGGAGTACGCTGAGTGAACTTGCAGGTACGCCCAGCGTACGCATCATTTGGCTATTACGCTTAGCGAACATAGTGTGACATCCCCTAATTTCTCGGCCAGAAAAGACCGATTTAATTTATGCTTTTTAAAATAAAATCAGAGAAATCTTTTCAAAAGATATTGTGGAATTGGTCCCCAAAACAACATATGATAAAAGTTTATCAAAACCTTTCTTTAAGAAATATATAATTTCCTTTTTATATTAAAACCTCGGGATGTCATGTTCTGATACAGATCAAAAGCATAAACAAGACATTATAAGCCTTACAACAGTTATTTATAACTACTGGCCTATAATCCATAAATCACTCATCATTATCATCCGACTATCTTCGGGGTCCACTACCTGTAATCATAAAAAGCTGAGTGGGTCAGGCTTGGAAGCCTGGTGAGCATATAGGGTTTTCAACCCACAATATATAAATTTATTGTACTTAAACATCAATCAATCAACCAAATTACCCCAACCCCATTATCTTATTAA
The DNA here is from genome assembly GCF_052849685.1 of Lactuca virosa. Lineage (NCBI taxonomy): Eukaryota > Viridiplantae > Streptophyta > Magnoliopsida > Asterales > Asteraceae > Lactuca > Lactuca virosa. Next base: position 385,592,376 of record NC_136428.1, read on the forward strand.
TTTCTTAAGGGTTTACCCTAAGATTCAACTATCACTCCTTCCTAAGGATTCATCCTAAGGAATAGGCATAAGGTCACACCATCACCAAGGTTTATACAACAGGGGCTAAATTCATAGCTCTTATTTATTGACAGTATTATTGACAGTATTCACCCATGTCATACATGTCAATGGGTTTTTAGAGTACTCCAAATGAACATATAGTTCATTACACCTACAGGTTGCAGACCTGCTAGTGTTCCACAGACCATCTAGAATAGTCCATGGTTGTCATCCCTACTCTGCTGAATGACGGGGGTCACCATTTGGGTAAGGGCTTATCTCATATTTCACCACTCACCCTCAGCTTATGATCTCCTTTCACCACTCACCCTCAACTTATGATCTCCTTTCACCACTCACCCTCAACTTATGATCTCCTTTCACCACTCACCCTCAACTTATGATCTATATCACTGATCATTTCATTTATCCAACTCACCTTTCATCACACACCCATTATTTCATCTACCCATGTTTTACCCAACATTTTTGTAGATAAAAATACATATACATTTTAAATTATTTAAAAACATGTATAAATCACACCTTCAACTTCCAACTCAAATAAACAAACAATAAATATTCACACAGCACGTATTTTATATAAAATACTTCATATCTATGTGTAAGGTGAAAGTAACTATACACTCACCTGATTTAATGAAAATCGGGCAGCAATTCGTTTCCTAAAACGATCGTTTCTAATAAAATCAGGAGTTTTATTGAGAAACTGGGCTCTACGAAGGGTCGGGCTTCAAAACCGAAAAGATAAATTTTACGGGCTTCTCGGGCACTTCGTGGCGTATTCGGGGGTTATAATTGATACCGGGGCTTCGAGGGAAGTTGAAATGAAAGAAATATTGAAAAAAGGGCTAAAAATGATAAATTTTCAAAGTATACCCGGGAGGTCTCGCACCCTCCTATTTATAGGGGCCGAAGCTCCTGATCCGACGGCTGAGAAGCCTCCAGGTGTGCTGATCCGAGGACTCGCAGGGGATGGCTCGCACGAGGCTGCACGTGCGAAGTGGCTGCTGGCTTCTTATGATTGGACCGAAGCCTCGGTCCGAAGTCGGTTCTGGTGGTGGGGTCCGCAGGCGAGGGTGCGCAGGTGGCTGCACGTGCGAAGGCCTCGCTGTCCTCTCCTGATTGGACCGCTTCGGATAAGGCCAGGTGCTCGAATGACTCAGCAGCTCGGACACGTTGCTCGCCTGACTCACCAATCTCGGACACGTGGCACGTTATAAGCGAGGGTGACGTGGCAAATCGTGACTATGCGAATTTTCTCGGTTTTTGTGCAAAAACTTCTAAAATCCATAACTTTCGCACACGAGCTCCGTTTTTTACGTTCTTTATATGCACACGTAGGTAAAATTACGCTCTACAACTTCCGTTTAGACTTCGTCGGCTAATTTTGACTTTAATTTTTATATTATTATTTTTAACAGACCGGGACAGGAAATCCGTTAAAAATTCATAACTTCTTCATCCGACGTCCGTTTTCGTCAGACTTTTTACCGTTGTGCTACTATTTACGAGACCTTCGATTCTCGTTTAGGTCGTGTCGGCTAAAAATCACTCGATCTAAAATTCGAGTTTTTAGCTGTCTACTGCTAAGCTGAAACTTCGAAAAATCATAACTTCCTCATACAAAGTCAGATTTGGGCGTTCTTTTTATCGAACTTCTCGGTTTAACGAATACTACGAGTTTCATTTAGATCACTAAGGCTAAAAAGTAGTTTATCGAAAACTCACTTTTTACGACATTCAGCACCGTGCCGGTTTATCGCGAAACTTCGACAGGTCATAACTTCTTCGTTATAACTCGGATTTCGGCATTGTTTATATATCCATAATCCTTGTCACGCCCACTACAAGTTTCTTAATAGATATCGGCTTTATCTAAAATTTAATTTTTGACGCTCATTTTTATTCTTAATTTATTAAACCCTAATAATTAAGCATAAAACAAATAAAACACATAATAATCACATAATTCCTTTTCATTTCTTCTAAATGAGTTACAAAGGTTAACCTAGACCATTATGTCAATATTAATGCCTAGCCTAGAAACACGGGCGTTACAACTCTCTCCCCCTTAGGATGATTCCGTCCCCGGAATCACACAACGACTAACAACTATGGGTAGCGACTCACCATGTCACTCTCCGTTTCCCAAGTGGGATTTGGCCTATTTATATGTTTCCAACGCACAAGCACTAAATCGACTATCTTACGTTACAACTTCTTAGTCTTACGGTCAACGATTGCCTCAGGTTCTCCAATTAACCTCTTGCTCTCATCCAACCTTAATTCAGAAATGGGAATTATGTCAGGCACACCTCCCGTGAACTTCCTCAAATAACACACATGAAATGTGTTATGAATACCCTCCAGTTCTTCCGGTAATTCTAGCTTGTAAGCTTGATTCCCGATCCTCCGAAGAACTTTAAATGGTCCAATAAACCTTGGACTCAACTTTCCCCTTTTACCAAATCTTATAAGTCCCTTCCACGGCGAGACTTTAAGTAAAACCGAATCTCCAACTTCGAAGGATATCGGTTGTCTTTTCTTGTCAGCATAGCTCTTTTGTCGATCTTGAGCAGCTAACATCCGCTCCCTTATCACTTTCAACTTTTCAGCAGTTTGATGGACTATCTCAGGTCCCATAAACTGCTTTTCCCCAGCTTCCAGCCAACATGATGGCGTTCGACACTTTTCTCCATACAAGGCATGATAAGGTGCCATCTTAATGCTTGAGTGGAAACTATTATTATAGGAGAATTCTACTAAAGGTAAGTGTTCATCCCAGTTACCTTGGAATTCTAGGGTACATGCTCTCAGCATATCCTCCAATGTTTGAATCGTTCGTTCGCTCTGACCATCAGTTTGCGGATGGTAAGCTGTACTCAAACACAATTTGGTACCCAATTCCTCTTGTAGACTCCTCCAAAACCTTGAGGTAAAACGGCTGTCACGATCGGATACAATCGTTAACGGAACACCGTGTAGCCTCACAATTTCCTTCACATAAGAATTCGCAAGTTTATACATAGTCCATTTCTCGTTAGTGGCTATGAAATGCGCACTCTTAGTGAAGCGATCAACGACCACCCAAATCATGTCGTGACCATTCCTTGTTCTGGGCAGTTTAGTCACAAAATCCATGGTAATGTCCTCCCATTTACCCATGGGTACAGGTAAAGGTTCTAAACTCCCATACGGTTTCTGATGTTGTGCCTTAACCCTAGCACAAGTTACACACTCAGCCACATACTTAGCAACATCGAGCTTCATCGTCGGCCACCAGTAATAGGGTTTTAGATCCCTATACATTTTCGTACTACCGGGATGAATCAAGTACATGGTTTTGTGAGCTTCTTCCATCAGAAGACCTCTTACTCCTCCCGCCTTAGGTACCCAAATCCTATTTTTAAATACCTTCAGTCCTTGACCGTTTGTATCAAACACCAACGTTTTGTCCAAACGTTCCTCCTTTCGGTCATTTCTTTCTAAAGCTTCCTCTTGAGCTTTCACAATTGTCGAGACAACTTCAATTCTCAATGCTCTTGGCCTTTTCTTTTCAAGATTTACCTTCCGACTGAGAGCATTAGCAACAACATTTGCTTTACCAGGGTGGTAAAGTATCTCACAGTCGTAGTCCTTGAGTAACTCTAGCCAGCGTCGTTGCCTCATGTTCAATTCCTTCTCCATACCTTTAAGGCGAATACTACCGCTGCCAACTCCAGACCATGAGTGGGGTAGTTCTTTTCATGCTCCTTCAATTGCCTCGATGCATTCGCTATCACTTTATCCCTTTGGGTCAGAACACAACCTAATCTAACTCCAGAGGCATCACTATAAACTGTGAAGTCATCAACTCCTTTAGGTAACGAAAGAATCGGTGCTTCACACAACGTCTTCTTTAACTTCTCAAATCTTCCTATGCTTCTCATTCCAAGTATAGACAGCTCCTTTATGGGTCAAAGCTGTCAATGGAGTCGCGATCGAAGAAAAGCCTTGGATAAATCAGCGATAATATCCAGCTAATCCTAAAAAGCTTCAGATCTCCATAGGACTTTCAATCGTAACCTTCGAGTTACAAAATAAATCCTTATTGAGGACTCCTTCTTCTTCTTAGAATAAGTATTTTCCTTCGTTTATTGTAACAGACTGATGGGTCATGTTCTAATGATCTCTCATTGTATACTGCACTACTTAGACTCAGATCTCCTAGGGACAAATTTCGGAACAAATTATACCTTCCTTCATGTTCTAATGTGATACAAGCACATTTCAACATGTATCATTTCTAACTACCAACTTCTTTAACAATGAGTGCGATACTTCTATTGATTGCTTTGATCATTTCTCACTTCAATCTTCTGGCTTAAGTCAAATACTACATCGAACTTGGTTCTCTGAACCAGATAATAAACTCATCTTAGTCGGACTCGATTCGATATGGCCTCTAAGGTCGGAATAACAATCATCTTCTTAGTCATTACCGAAACGATGGTAACGACAGACTAGAATAAGACGGAATCAAATAATAGCTCCTTGGTAACCTTGTGACTTTCCCTGATCCAAGTGTGAGTCCTGTGCTTCCAGTAGTATAGATCTCTACTACTATTCACACCTACTCATACTCGTCCCAAGTACGGTCTCGCAGTCCCGAAGTCCTAAAATCACAAAACAATTTAACACATACGAATGTGTCCAATTAATCATAAAATTTTCCTAGACTCTGCTAGGACTTCTTCCATGCATATCTTCAATCATCAATTCTACTTCAACTTGGTTGGTGATGGAAATTCCAGACGATTAGGACAACTTCAAGAATTACACCAACCATTCCATTCATCAGATAAGAAAACTAGGGTATATATTATTTCCTTGAAACGATTACACAAAGGTTCAAGTTTACCCTATACTATGCCTCTAATAGGCTAAACCACTTGTTACTATTCACATTATTACTTCGTAACTTGATCTTCGGGTATCAAGTCTTTACTTCTACTTCCTAGCGTTATTAATCGCTTCGTCAAGGATATCCTGAAATTCCTTTGGCGTTGATGGTGCACTTGGCCTTGTTACTTCATTTTTCTTCTTCGGACAGTCCTTAGAAATATGGCCTTCTTCCTTACATACATAACACACCCTCTTAGGAATCGTATAGTGATTGGCGTAATGCCCTATTTCTCCACACCTAAAGCACCTCACCTTCCCGTCACAATTCTCAGAGTGTTTATTTTTGCACTTTCCGCACCATTTTCCTCTACCTCTTCTTTTGTCAGACTTTGAGGTTATGTTGCTCTTGTTGGGCCTTGAAGACCCCTCAAATTTCCTCTTCTTGCCAACTTCAATCTTGTTGGCGGTCCTGTCATTGATCATTTCTTCAATAGACTTAGCAACCCAGATAGTTGCCTCAAGAACAGATGCCTGACGTACTGGCACAGTAAGTTCATCCTTACTTTGTTGAAGTAAACGTTTTGTTTCTTCCATCTGTTCATCCAACATCGTACGCACCATTGCCTGCACCCCAGCCATCGTGATTGGCTCAGGCTGTGGATTATCGTTTCCGAATCCACTTTGAGTACTCGCCATTTCGATCTATACACCAATCGTAGGTGAATTTAGATCTTCATTTTCGTTAGACATTAAGTCTTCGTTATTACTCTGAAACGTTTATATGTTAGTTCTAATATCGTAATCATACGCTTAGAATCCTACACACATAAGATTTCCAGATCCGGTCGGCAACAGACCATAGATCCGAACAAATAATAGCATCATTATAGCTATAACACAAAACATTTAGCACATAAAAGCATTTTAGGCATCTTTCCTAAAATAAACTAGTGCTCGTGTCTAAATTATGGTAGACACTCATCTCACAATCATCACTTAGCATTCTAAGTTTAAGTCTAGAAATCCTACAAATTTCCTAGTTCGCTTAAACTAGTGCTCTGATACCAACTGTGACATCCCCTAATTTCTCGGCCAGAAAAGACCGATTTAATTTATGCTTTTTAAAATAAAATCAGAGAAATCTTTTCAAAAGATATTGCGGAATTGGTCCCCAAAACAACATATGATAAAAGTTTACCAAAACCTTTCTTTAAGAAATATATAATTTCCTTTTTATATTAAAACCTCGGGATGTCATGTTCTGATACAGATCAAAAGCATAAACAAGACATTATAAGCCTTACAACAGTTATTTATAACTACTGGCCTATAATCCATAAATCACTCATCATCATCATCTGACTATCTTCGGGGTCCACTACCTATAATCATAAAAAGTTGAGTGGGTCAGGCTTGGAAGCCTGGTGAGCATATAGGGTTTTCAACCCACAATAAATAAATTTATTGTACTTAAACATCAATCAATCAACCAAATTACCCCAACCCCATTATCTTATTAATTTCTTAAGGGTTTACCCTAAGATTCAACTATCACTCCTTCCTAAGGATTCATCCTAAGGAATAGGCACAAGGTCACACCATCACCAAGGTTTATACAACAGGGGCTAAATTCATAGCTCTTATTTATTGACAGTATTATTGACAGTATTCACCCCTGTCATACATGTCAATGGGTTTTTAGAGTACTCCAAATGAACATATAGTTCATTACACCTACAGGTTGCGGGCCTGCTAGTGTTCCACAGACCATCTAGAATAGTCCATGGTTGTCATCCCTACTCTGCTGAATGACGGGGGGTCACCGTTTGGGTAAGGGCTTATCTCATATTTCACCACTCACCCTCAACTTATGATCTCCTTTCACCACTCACCCTCAACTTATGATCTCCTTTCACCACTCACCCTCAACTTATGATCTCCTTTCACCACTCACCCTCAACTTATGATCTATATCACTGATCATTTCATTTATCCAACTCACCGTTCATCACACACCCATTATTTCATCTACCCATGTTTTACCCAACATTTTTGTAGATAAAAATACATATACATTTTAAATTATTTAAAAACATGTATAAATCACACCTTCAACATCCAACTCAAATAAACAAACAATAAATATTCACACAGCACGTATTTTATATAAAATACTTCATATCTATGTGTAAGGTGAAAGTAACTATACACTCACCTGATTTAATGAAAATCGGGCAGCAATTCGTTTCCTAAAACGATCGTTTCTAATAAAACTGGGAGTTTTATTGAGAAACCGGGCTCTACGAAGGGTCGGGCTTCAAAACCGAAAAGATAAATTTTCCGGGCTTCTCGGGCACTTCGTGGCGTATTCGGGGGTTATAATTGATAACGGGGCTTCGAGGGAAGTTGAAATGAAAGAAATATTGAAAAAAGGGCTAAAAATGACAAATTTTCAAAGTATACCCGGGAGGTCTCGCACCCTCCTATTTATAGGGGCCGAAGCTCCTGATCCGACGGCTGAGAAGCCTCCAGGTGTGCTGATCCGAGGACTCGCAGGGGATGGCTCACACGAGGTTGCACGTGCGAAGTGGCTGCTGGCTTCTTATGATTGGACCGAAGCCTCGGTCCGAAGTCGGTTCTGGTGGTGGGGTCCGCAGGCGAGGGTGCGCAGGTGGCTGCACGTGCGAAGGCCTCGCTGTCCTCTCCTGATTGGACCGCTTCGGATAAGGCCAGGTGCTCGGATGACTCAGCAGCTCGGACACGTTGCTCACCTGACTCACCAATCTCGGACACGTGGCACGTTCTAAGCGAGGGTGACGTGGCAACTCGTGACTATGCGAATTTTCTCGGTTTTTGTGCAAAAACTTCTAAAATCCATAACTTTCGCACACGAGCTCCGTTTTTTACGTTCTTTATATGCACACGTAGGTAAAATTACGCTCTACAACTTCCGTTTAGACTTCGTCGGCTAATTTTGAATTTAATTTTTATATTATTATTTTTAACAGACCGGGACAGGAAATCCGTTAAAAATTCATAACTTCTTCATCCGACGTCCGTTTTCGTCAGACTTTTTACCGTTGTGCTACTATTTACGAGACCTTCTATTCTCGTTTAGGTCGTGTCGGCTAAAAATCACTCGATCTAAAATTCGAGTTTTTAGTTGTCTACTGCTAAGATGAAACTTCGAAAAATCATAACTTCCTCATACGAAGTCAGATTTGGGCGTTCTTTTTATCGAACTTCTCGGTTTAACGTATAATACGAGTTTCGTTTAGATCACTAAGGCTAAAAAGTAGTTTATCGAAAACTCACTTTTTACGACATTCAGCACCGTGCCGGTTTATCGCGAAACTACGACAGGTCATAACTTCTTCGTTATAATTCGGATTTCGGCATTCTTTATATATCCGTAATCCTTGTCACGCCCACTACAAGTTTCTTAATATATATTGGCTTTATCTAAAATTTAATTTTTGACGCTCATTTTTATTCTTAATTTATTAAACCCTAATAATTAAGCATAAAACACATAAAACACATAATAATCACATAATTCCTTTTCATTTCTTCTAAATGAGTTACAAAGGTTAACCTAGACCATTATGTCAATATTAATGCCTAGCCTAGAAACACGGGCGTTACACATAGGAGTACGCACAACGTACTCATCAGATATGGGCCTTATGGATTTTGGGCCTCGGTTTGGGCCATGTAGTGGATTTTGGGTCTTTGGGCCTTAATGGGCCATCAGAAGTCAGATATTATGGGCCAAGAAAATGTTTGGGCTTAAGGTAAGGCCCATTAGGAGGAATTGGGCCCAATTTATCAGATTGGGCCATTAGTGGGCCACTAGTGGGCTTGGGAAGCCTACCTAATGTTGGGCCTTTTTAGATCATGGTTAGGGCCTTAGTTATGGACCAAGTGGACTAGGGGTAAAATGGTCATTTTACCCTAAAGAGAATTATTGTTTTGGACTAAGTGTCATTTTGATATTGGTAGCTCGGGAGTCGAGAGATCAGCAGTTCAAGAATCTGCCAGTCAGCAGTCAGAGGAGTATCAACAGGTTTTCAGCAGTGCGAGGTGAGTCTCCTCACCGTGTGCATGGGTCTACAGCCACAATGTCGGCCCATTATGTTTTTGTATAGTAGGAAGACTCGGGGATTAGCCCTAGGCATTTTTATGATATATGTTCCGGATTACGATTCGATGCCGAGCGAGGCCCGAGGTATGTTAGTATGCTAGAGATCTTTGTGATTCTTGCATGTGTCGGTAGTATGTTTCCGGACCAGGGTCCGATACCGGGGTAAGCCTGAGGAATGTTATATGTTGCATACTAGAGTATACTTGTTGTCTTTGTGATACATGTATGTGCCTGGTAGGGAGGTGAGTGTGGGCGAGGTCCCGTATCTCACCACTAGCCGAGTGTGGACGGGGTTCCACGACTCATCAGTAGCAGAACAGGGGCGAGGCCCAAGATAGACGAGGCCTTAGAACAGGAGTACAGTCGAGTATGTTACCTTATGTGCTAGTATGTTATATGTTTGTATGTGTATATCGGGCGAGGCCCATAGGTAGGTGGGGCCTATGAGAGACAGATTTGGATACCGGGCGTGGCTCGATGCCAGGCGGAGCCTGATGCCGGGAGGGGCCCGATGCCAAAGAGAGTCTGATGTCGGGACTAGTCCCGATGCAGCGGGCGAGGGCCCAGTATGTGGTTATGTTCATGGTATGTGGTAGTATGGGGAACTCACTAAGCTTCGTGCTTACGGTTTTCAGTTTTGGTTCCAGGTACTTCCGGTAGCGGAGGGAAGAGCTCGGGATGATCACTTGGCACACACCAAGAAGTTTTAGCATGGGATGTTTTTACTCTGATAAAAAGAATATGTTTTGAGATGATACTCTGAATTGATATGTCAACTTTTGTTTATGGATGAAATGATTCGATAATTAATGATTTAAAAATGAAATTTTTGGTCATGATTTTTGGGATGTTAGAAGTTGGTATCAGAGCCTTGGTTTGAGGGATTCGGGCACACTCTCGAGTGTGTCTGAACTCAAACTGGGGACTTGGTATGAAAATTTTCAAAAGAAAATCATTTCTATAAGAACGATTTTGGGAAAAGGAAAAGAAAAAAGGAACTTTGAGAAAAAGATAAGAATTTTGGGAAAACGAGAAAAGGGTGTGGTGCATGCAATCAGTCGAGCTCAAGTAAGTTCTCCCAAATTACCCATACAAGTTTATGTTATGCTATGTTTATTAGAACTGTATGCTAGATTAGGAATAAGTGTAACACCCCAAATTCCAGAGGTGCTATTGAAGGACTTAAAGTGTAAACTAAGGAAATGGACTCGACGAGTAGGCATGCTTACTCGCCGAGTCGGAGCAGGAATCTGTCGCGGGTTAATTGGCCAACTCGCCGAGTCGGCGGCTTGGACTCGACGAGTTGGTGCTGTAGAGAGAAAACCCTAATCCCGGGGGTTATGCCCTATATAAAGAACATTATAACCCAACCTTAGCCTCTTTGCTACCCTTTTGAGATCCAGAAACCCTAATTTTCGTGTGAGACTCCATTGTTGAGGAGATTGGAGCTTGGAAGAGGAATTTGGTGGAAGGAGCTTGAGAAATTAGAGGCTAGCATCAAGGGGCTTGTGTAGATCTGGAATCTACATCAGTTTGGGCACATGTCAGAGGTAAGGAGCCATTATCTTAAGCTATTTCCTTTTTGGTTTATCCTTGGTGGTTGATTTGGAGTTCCTTAGCTTGTTTGAGATCTATTTCGAGTCAGAGGCTTAGATCTGAGGTTGCTACTTCAGATCTAGGCTTGTGATGGTCCTTAATGTCATAAAACTCCTGTCTAAGAGTTATTGGTGAAGCCCTTTGTCATAAACCCTAGCCCTAGAGTGTTTTGGGCTTATATCTCCTTGGTTTCACGTAAAGTTTGCAACTTTATGTAAGGGTTAGGCTGTAGAAGAGTGGATCTATGGATTGGATCCCCTGCATGGCTCGAAAAGCCTCTGTATGGATTGAGAACTGAAGGGACTCAGCGAGTCACATGGGTGTACTCGACGAGTTGTATGAACATGTGCATGGACTCGGCGAGTTGGAAGAACAACTCGGCGAGTCTGTTGAAGATTGCCTTGGACTCGGCGAGTCTGTTCTTGGACTCGACGAGTCTGGTCGCGGAACCCTAACCTCTTCTGGTTAAGCCTCGAATTGGTGAGTCGAGGGACGACTCTGTGAGTTGACCAGGATGGGACTCGGAGATCGTTGGACTCGACGAGTCTCGGGGCGACTCGGCGAGTTGAGTCGTGTCATGGGAGTTTCTGAGTATAGGAACTCGACGAGTCGACGGGTCGACTCAACGAGTAGAATCAACCAGGAAGGTTGACTTTGACTGAGGACTTTGACTTTGACCAAGAGTTGACCAGTTTGACTTCCAAGGGTATTTTGGTAATTTTGGTATTTATGGAATTGGTTCTTTGGTAGTGTTCTGTGGTGAAGTTCGTGTCGGTGGTCGGAGCAGCTTGGTCTTATCTCTTCAGTCGGCAATTATAGGTGAGTTATCCTCACTATATCGACAGGGTCTACGGCACCAAGGCCGGCCCTTTATCGGATGGAAATCCGGGTATTGTTGTTATGTTATTACTTTGCTAGATTTGCATCCTAGTATTTAGGGTGATGTTATGTTAGTGACCTGGTTAAGGTCGGTACCCGGTATATAGGGTAATGTTATGCTAGTGACCGGATAGGTCGGAATCCTGGTTAGGATGTTGATATGCTATGTGATCTGTTAGACTGTTTGTCTGGTTAAGGATATGTTATGTGATTAATTGTTTTATGTGCACATGGTTGTTTGACGGGGGTTGGGTTGAGGCGGATCCTGCTTTGTGCTGTAGGCCAACATACCCAGGGCGGACCGGATATTCCGAAGGCCCAGCGAGCGGTCCAGATAGGCTGAAGGCCCCAAGAGGGCGGACCAGACTTGCCGAGGCTCGGAGAGTGGACCAGGCCGACTGAAGGCCCGGTGTGGGCGGACCAGTCATACTGTAGACTCAGAGAGTGGACCAGGTGGATTGAAGGCCCGGTGCGGACGGACCAATCACACTGTAGACTCGATGTACATGGCTAGACTCGGAGGGTGGACCAGGTGGACTGAAGGCCCGGTACGGGCAGACCAGTCACACAGTAGACCTGATTTGCATGGATGTTCTATTTGTGATATGTTACGAGTATGTTTATGTGTGGTTGGTATATTGGGGGTAACTCACTAAGCTTTCGGGCTTACAGTTTCAGTGTATTGTTTCAGGTACTTCAGGAGATCGTGGCAAGGCGAAGGCGTGATCGTACCGCTCCTCATGTTTTATGATTTATGTGATATGGTTCTGGGGGATACTCTGATGTTTAAACTATTTTGAAAACGAGATGTATGAACTTAATGGTTTTTGAATGAATTAAAATGTTTTAAATTGGTTGAAATTTTTGGTCGTTACAAGTTGGTATCAGAGCCTTGGTTTGAGCGAATTGGAGGAACATTCGTGTGAATCCAGTCTCAAATCAAGGAGGGATTTTCAAAATGGTTTTCAAAAGGTTTTAGAAATAAGTAAAGGAGGATGCAGAGGGTACGATATGCCAGAGCCAGTAAGTAGACCCCAAAATACCATACAAGTTATTTGATTATGTGATATGTTAGAACAACATGCTAGTACTAGGCTAGGGATCTTCAGGAATTGCATGATAGAATTGCCTGATTATGTGATGCCTACTAGCCTAGGGTTTTCCTTATATGAGATATTCAGCTTTCCTCTAGGATTGAGGATTGAGCGCTCGTCGTGTGTGTGTTATACTTAGAGTGTTATGGTGATACTTGAGACAAATATGGGTAGGTGTGGAAGGTAGTATGGGCCCGTACTACTGAAAGCACAGGACCCATACGCGTATCAAGGAAGTCACAACTCTCTAGGGTATCGGTTATGAGATAGTTCCCCGGGTGGATATGTATTGTGTCTAAGGGTCTCGTTGGTGTATTGCAGTATGGCGATTACGAGGCGTGTCGGGGCAGGATCCGGTTCGGGATCGGGATCAGGAGAGGGTGGTCAGGATGGACCAGTACCACCCGAGGTCATTGGTCAGATGAGTACGAACGAGTTGGACGCCAGGATTCGTGAGATCCTGCATGATGAGGTTGCTGCCATGTTTCGGGCTGAGTTGCCAGAGATGTTTGGGTCGATCAAGACCGCCATGGTTGAGTACTTTGATGAGCGATATGCAGCTCTTGCGGAGACGGCTGCCGCGGCAGCTACAACGGCTGTAGCAGCGGCAGAGGGAGGAACCGGTCGAGGTTTTCAGTATCGGGACTTCGATAATACGAAGCCCCCTACCTTTGATGGAGTTCAGGATCCTATCATTGCTATGAGATATTGTCAGACGTGGAGGGTTGTTTCTTCATGTGTTCATGCCCTGCGGATCAGAGGGTGAGGTGTGCTCTGAACCTTTTGAGGCTCGGGGCGAAGGATTGGTGGAGGTTGACTACGGGATCTTATTCTGATGCGCAGCGGGCTGCGGTTACTTGGGATCAGTTCCGGGAGATGTTCAGTACTCGTTATGTTCCGCAGGTTGAGAGAGAGAGAGGTTGGCTTAGGAGTTCCTGGAGCTGAAGCAGGATTCAGAGTCGGTGACGGAGATCACCAGGATGTTTACTGAGAGGGCGATGTTTTGCCCGGAGTTTGCTTCGGAGCAGGCTCAGATGTCCCAATATCTGAGTATGCTCAAGAGATATATCTGACAGTTTGTGTCCACACAGAGATGTGATACCTTGTTGGAGTTGCAGGAGGCCGCCAGGCGGCGCGAGTTGGAGATTGAGTTGCAGTTGCGAGAGCAGAGGCAGTCCCCGGTGCAGTCGCAGCCGGCGCCGAAACGGTCCAAAACCGTTGACTTTAGGGTTGGAGGTCAGAGCAGCCACACTTGTGAGAAGTATGGGAAGGGTCATGCCGGAGTTTGTAGGTCCGGTGGTGCGTGTCGCAAGTGTGGGAAAGAGGGGCATTATGCGAGGGATTGCCGTCAGTCGGTCCCGGCTCAGGATATGAGGATCTATTATCATTGTCATCAGGTGGGACACTTGAGGGTCAACTGTCCACAGCTTGTTGCAAGACCGGTGCAGGCTCCAGCATCGGCCACTTTGAGGATTACAGGTGGAGGTCGGGGGGAGCGGAGCCTCCGAGGGCTTAGGGACGCGCTTTCCAGCTTACAGCAGAGGAGGTCAGGGCAGAGCCGGATGCAGCTGCGGGTATGTTTCCATTTTGATATCCTGTTACCTTGTTGATTATGTGGTATTGTAAATCTGTCTGCCTTGTTCCGCATGTTTCGTAGTATAATTGAGGATCTTAGTAGTTAGGAGTTGTAGTTGGTTAGCGTTCAGGAGGATTCTTGGTCGAAAGATAAGGTTTATGATCTCGTTGCTAGGAATAGCAACTGCGATGCGAGAAGTGTTCAGTTGAGATTCGAATTTCCTTGGAGTTCGGGATGTGCGATGACGGGAGAGTGTACTGTGGAGGTTGCTCACTTCGGAGATAATTAGTTCCTGGTGAAGGGGGAACTTTATCAAGTAAGGTCGATCGAGTTATGCTGGTTTGTCAGCGGAAGTTAGTAGTTGGTACACTAAGTGGGGGATAGTTGGAAAATTCTCCAGTGAAAACAGCAAGTATTCAGGGTTGGTTAGTTGTTTAGATTCATCAGTGTTGTTAGCCGAGAGTGTGGCATGATTGGAGCAAGTGATAGACAAGTGGGCATGGAACAGACCATGGTTTCAGGTGAGGTAGTTGGTCGATGTGAGGCCTGGGTTAGGCCATGGAAAGGATTTCGGGATCGGGACTGGAGTTCGGAACCCCAAGAGGGCTAGAACAGATTGCATGGGAGAGATTCCCGGGAAGGATGGTTCAGGGTGACGTACGATAGTTTTGAGCGGTCCGGATAGACCGAAGGCCGAAAGGCGTACCAGTCAGGCCGAAGGCTCGGGGAACGGTCCAGACAGGCTGAAGGCCCAGGAGGGCGGTCCAGACATGTTGAAGGTTCTGAGAGTGGCCCAGATAGACTGAAGGCCTGGAAAGGCGGTCCAGTCATGCTGAAGACTCTGTATGTGTTAGTAGATCTGTATGCGGAGAATGAGTGACTATGTCGCCATGCAATAGTAGTTGATATGGTCTGGCCCCAAGTATTGATCATGATGATGAAGTTGGCTGGAAGCCGTGCGTGGGTCTCGTTAGTTATGTGATCGGATTCGGAGTATATGGGAGTTCGAGAATAGCAGTTGCGCTACATGGATAGTGTAGAGTGGAGTTTAGCCCAGTGGCACTTATAGGTGCGGTAAGGGTTGTTGAGTAGACTTCCTGGAAAGGAAAGGGATGTAGCTCCGGAAGGAGTGTGGGTCCTCTGAGAGGAAGGCAGCAGAGTAAAAGGCTGATCGA
The DNA here is from genome assembly GCF_052849685.1 of Lactuca virosa. Lineage (NCBI taxonomy): Eukaryota > Viridiplantae > Streptophyta > Magnoliopsida > Asterales > Asteraceae > Lactuca > Lactuca virosa. The sequence continues at coordinate 385,607,790 of NC_136428.1, forward strand.
AAGTGCTTCGGTTATTGGTAGTAAGCACTGGGATTGTACCAGATATATGGAAGCACATACGGGTTGGATGCCCGTTGAGGTTGTGGCAATGTTGGATGATGCGCAGGCATGTTTTCAGTCTCCTTGGAAGAGGAGGAGGATAGTGGTTCCAGATTGGAGATTGGGACAGAGGAAGGTGAGTCAGCAGGATAACAGACTCGAGAGTAGTCTGGACCGGTGCTGAGGACTGTATAAGGATATTACAGTCGGAGGTCAAGGACCTAGAGATCGTGATAGGGAGGTGTGAGTGGGTTGCACTCCGTGGTGTCGAACCGAAGGGTTCGAGGGTGACGCAAGGACAGGTCCTTAGTTCCGAGTATGGTTGTAGTCATGAGTTATGTATGCGAGGGTATACCATCCCAGGGATGTCTGGACCCGTAATAGGCGTGCCTGGTATTCCAGCCCGAGGCTGATTGGGCCAGGTACGAGTGGTTACATGTTATAGTTAGTTGATTTTGGGAGAGGAAGGATGTAGTATCCTGTCAGCACGTAAGGGACAGATTCATAGGGGGAAACAGGATTCGTTCCAGGTTGCAAGTTATCAGGGTTATCGCCAATTTTGGGTGAAGGAAGATGGATTAGTGTCTTGGCAGAGCTCAGTGGGTGTTTGTGGTATCTAGCGTTCGCAGGGCGCGAAGGTGTGTTCCTGATTTGAAGGGTTAGTATTATCGGGTGATTCGTGGTTAATTCGTGGTGCTATTGAGTTGAAAGGCCGATGATCGGCTTGGAGTAGTGGCAAGGATGCCACGTGAGAATGAGCCATTTTAAGAGAGATGCAGAAGTAGGGTTTGTAAGAGCATGAGTTGATTGAGAAATCGAAGTCTGCAGTGCAAGGGGTTTGTTTTGAAGCGTATACTGTAGTAGGCTTCGAGGATGAAGCCTAATTTAAGTGGGGGAGAGTTGTAACACCCCAAATTCCAGAGGTGCTATTGAAGGACTTAAAGTGTAAACTAAGGAAAGGGACTCGACGAGTAGGCATGCTTACTCGTCGAGTCGGAGCGGGAATCTGTCGCGGGTTAAGTGGCCAACTCGCCGAGTCGGCGGCTTGGACTCGACGAGTTGGTGCTGTAGAGAGAAAACCCTAATCCCGGGGGTTGTGCCCTATATAAAGAACATTATAACCCACCCTTAGCCTCTTTGCTACCCTTTTGAGATCCAGAAACCCTAATTTTCGTGTGAGACTCCATTGTTGAGGAGATTGGAGCTTGGAAGAGGAATTTGGTGGAAGGAGCTTGAGAAATTAGAGGCTAGCATCAAGGGGCTTGTGTAGATCTGGAATCTACATCAGTTTGGGTACATCTCAGAGGTAAGGAGCCATTATCTTAAGCTATATCCTTTTTGGTTTATCCTTGGTGGTTGATTTGGAGTTCCTTAGCTTGTTTGAGATCTATTTCGAGTTAGAGGCTTAGATCTGAGGTTGCTACTTCAGATCTAGGCTTATGATGGTCCTTAATGTCATAAAGCTCCTGTCTAAGAGTTATTGGTGAAGCCCTTTGTCATAAACCCTAGCCCTAGAGTGTTTTGGGCTTATATCTCCTTGGTTTCACGTAAAGTTTGCAACTTTATGTGAGGGTTAGGCTGTAGAAGAGTGGATCTATGGATTGGAGCCCCTGCATGGCTCGAAAAGCCTCTGTATGGATTGAGAACTGAAGGGACTCGCCGAGTCACATGGGTGTACTTGCCGAGTTGTATGAACATGTGCATGGACTCGGCGAGTTGGAAGAACAACTCGGCGAGTCTGTTGAAGATTGCCTTGGACTCGGCGAGTCTGTTCTTGGACTCGACGAGTCTGGTCGCGGAACCCTAACCTCTTCTGGTTAAGCCTCGAATCGGTGAGTCGAGGGACGACTCTGTGAGTTGAGCAGGATGGGACTCAGAGATCATTGGACTCGACGAGTCTCGGGGCGACTCGGCGAGTTGAGTCGTGTCATGGGAGTTTCTGAGTATAGGAACTCGACGAGTCGACGGGTCGACTCGGCGAGTAGAATCAACCAGGAAGGTTGACTTTGACTGAGGACTTTGACTTTGACCAAGAGTTGACCAGTTTGACTTCCAAGGGTATTTTGGTAATTTTGGTATTTATGGAATTGGTTCTTTGGTAGTGTTCTGTGGTGAAGTTCGTGTCGGTGGTCGGAGCAGCTTGGTCTTATCTCTTCAGTCGGCAATTGTAGGTGAGTTATCCTCACTATATCGACAGGGTCTATGGCACCAAGGCCGGCCCTTTATCGGATGGAAATCCAGGTATTGTTGTTATGTTATTGCTTTGCTAGATTTGCATCCTGGTATTTAGGGTGATGTTATGTTAGTGACCTGGTTAAGGTCGGTACCCGGTATATAGGTTAATGTTATGCTAGTGACCGGATAGGTCGGAATCCTGGTTAGGATGTTGATATGCTATGTGATCTGTTAGACTGTTTGTCTGGTTAAGGATCTGTTATGTGATTAATTGTTTTATGTGCACATGGTTGTTTGACGGGGGTTGGGTTGAGGCGGATCCTGCTTTGTGCTGTAGGCCAACATACCCAGGGCGGACCGGATATTCCGAAGGCCCAGCGAGCGGTCCGGATAGGCTGAAGGCCCCAAGAGGGCGGACCAGACGTGTCGAGGCTCGGAGAGTGGACCAGGCCGACTGAAGGCCCAGTGTGGGAGGACCAGTCATACTGTAGACTCAGAGAGTGGACCAGGTGGATTGAAGGCCCGGTGCGGGCGGACCAATCACACTGTAGACTCGATGTACATGGCTAGACTCGGAGGGTGGACCAGGTGGACTGAAGGCCCGGTGCGGGCGGACCAGTCACACAGTAGACCCGATGTGCATGGCTGTTCTATTTGTGATATGTTACGAGTATGTTTATGTGTGGTTGGTATTTTGGGGGTAACTCACTAAGATTTCGGGCTTACAGTTTCAGTGTATTGTTTCAGGTACTTCAGGAGATCGTGGCAAGGCGAAGGCGTGATCGTACTGCTCCTCATGTTTTATGATTTATGTGATATGGTTCTGGGGGATACTCTGATGTTTAAACTATTTTGAAAACGAGATGTATGAACTTAATGGTTTTTGAATGAATTAAAATGTTTTAAATTGGTTGAAATTTTTGGTCGTTACAACAAGGATCTAGGAGGATGCCTTATGTGCCTGTTATGTGTTTATGAGCTTTTTGAGTTGCATGCGAGTACGGATTCCTGATTAGAGGATAGAATAGTTTGCTTGGATTATGTGGTTAGTTTTCCCAATGCCCGAATGCTGCTTTCTTTGTGCTATTGGGAGTTCTAGTTATCTCTGACTAACTAGTAAACGAATATGTTAAGTTACATATTGCGAGGACTAAATAATTTCAGAAGGTTAGGTCTAGCCTTATTTCGCAGCTCTTGTTTGAATCTAACCATTGTAGGGCAGGACCTCTCATTCGAAGAATTATCTAGTCTTAGCAATATGTAATGGTATTCGCGAGCTAGTTAGGGGGAGATAATAGGAACTTCTTATGCAGCTGATGGCAGATAGTGAGTTGGAGGATACCCTAGGGCAAGCCTAGGATGAGTTTAGTGCTGGGAGCAGAGGAAGTAGTGAAAGGGACTTGGTGGAGTCGAGGCAATTCTTGAGGAAAGTACGGATAGATGTGGAAGGTAGTATGGGCCCGTACTACTGAAAGCAGAGGATCCGTACTCGATTCAAGAAGGGCTGAGATAAAACCAGGGAACTTGTAGTGCGTGTGTAATCCCTCAGTAGAGATGTGTATTCTGATGGTAGTTACGATATGTTTTGAGAATGGTGACGCTACGGGGTAGACCAGTTGACGGATCAGGCGCCGGAGAAGGATCAGGCTCGGGTTCAGGAACCGAGCAGCTCGAGGAGCGGATGAGGGAGTTTGTATCAGCTGAGATTACGCGCAGTATTCTAGATCAGACTCCTGTGATCTTTGGCACGGTAAAGGAGGGCATATTGGATATATTGGATGAGAGGCTGGGAGCCTTCCGCGCGGAGATGGTGGCCATGATGGGAGCGCGTACATTGACATTCCGAGAGTTCAGAGTTTGTGGTGCACCAGATTACCATGGGGCTAGGGACCCCATCGCTAGCAGCAGGTGGTTGGCCGATGTTGCCAACGCTTTCCGTACGAGCCGGTGTCCCGAGGGGGACAAGGTCTGACTTGCCTCCTATCTTTTGAAGGATAGAGCACGGGATTGGTGTGAGTAGGTTGGACATGCCATGGGGGATGATGTCGCGTTGGACGCGATGACATGGAGTGATTTCTCAGCCAGGTTCAAGGCCGAGTTTGCACCGATAATTGAGGTGCAGCAGCTAGCACGGGAGTTTCAGGACCTCCGGCAGACGACTGAGACTGTGGCGGAGATTACTGCCAAGTTTAGGGAGAGAGCTCTTCTTGTTCCGCAGTATGTCGCGGACGAGGAGATGAAGAAGGCCCAATATCACGAGATGCTGAGGGCTGACATCAGGGAATTTGTGAGCAGGTCTAGCTGCAAGACGCTGGAGGATATGACTGCTTGAGCCAGGGAGAGGGAGATCGACCTAGAGCACCTCAGGAAGAGGAAGCCGGATGAGATTCAGGTAGCCACAAGATCAAGCAAGATACCCAAGGGGTCAGAATCGAGGTCGAGGGACTATCAGGGCCGCAGCCGATGCGGGAAGTGTGGTAGGACGCACGAGGGTGTGTGCATGAGCGGTAGTGGTGGTGAATCTGGCTGCTTCAAGTGCGGTCGGACTAGTCATTTTAACAGACATTGTACAGCTACCACCACCCAGGGATCAAACCTGATATGCTTTCATTGCAATCAGCGGGGCCACAAGAAGGCCCACTGTCCGAGTTTGGCTCCGGCGAGACAAGTGATAGCAGCTGCCCCTGCGACTTTGAGGATCACCGACGGCCGTCAGGGCCGAGCGGAGGCACCTGCGGTGAGGAGCAGGGCTTTTCAGTTGTCTACAATGGAGACGCGAGCAGCACCGGACGTTGCAGGTGTGTATCTTTTGTCTTCCTGTCAGCTTTTATGCATGATTATATTGTTATGGGACTGCATCTATGTTAGTGTATGTATGCTAGAATTTCATTTTTGTTCGTGACCGGATTATATGCCATCTGCATACCATGGATTTTAGAGTAGTAGTTCGGAGTTGTACCCTTTTTAGAGCGGGATCTCAGAATATGGTTGTTGTAGCAAGGATGATTGGAACTCAGGAAGCATTCTGTTAATCTTCAAGATCAGTTCAGATTTTGTATTAGCGAGTTTTGGGTCACTAGCAGAGGTAAGCGTTGGATTATCAGCGGATTGGTCATTGGATGATAGGAAGGATTGGGAATCCTTTCCAAGCTAGTTGAATCGAAGTGGGGGAGAACCCTCCAAGTATTCCAGAACAGAAGTAATGCGAAACTAGGATGAGTTCGCAACCTTTGAGAAGGGAGTAAGCCAGCCCAAGGGGCTAGGAGGGTAGAGGAGTGCACGAGTTGGGAGTTTGGGAAACCTCCCAACGTTGAGTTCGTGCATTGCGATAGTCGATGGCTGGTTTGGGAAACCAGATTGGAGAGTCTCCAGCAGGACTCAAGTGAGTCAAGACGTTAGACTGCGTGAATGTTTGGCGTGGAATGTTTCGGGTTGAAAGGCAGTGGTCGAGACAGCATGGAGAGTGTTGTAAGACTGTGGGTTAGCCGCAACATGCATTAGCAGCTAGTTAAAGGAGTGTGGGCGAGGGCCCGTATCTCATAGTTAGCGGAGTATGGGCGAGGCCCGTATCTCCTAGTTAGTATGATCAGGATTAGGAAGGGTTAGTTCGTTGAGATTCAGTGTGGAGTCAGGCCTGCGTAGCCCTAGATAGGTGAAACCTGAGGGAGAGGCCACTCCAAGATATAGTTGGGTGAAACCCGTGGGCGAGGCCCGTATGAGCGTAGCAGCGCAGGTGGGACCTGGTAGAGACCTTTAGGGTCAAGATAGGGTATCAGAGATCCCAGGATTTATAGAGCCTGAGAGGCAGAGTAGAAGGAACAGTTTTAGGCAGCCGAAGCTTTCTTCAGAAGTCGCTAGGAGCGACTGAGAGACTGAGTGTGGGTGTAGTAACCGGTGGGAGTCCGGTAACCCAGATAATGGCAGATCAGTTGGGACCAGGGTGGTCTTGGTTCATCCGAAGAGCGGATAAGAGACAGCAGAACCTTCGGGCAGGGGCAGTGATAAGAGGATTCGTGCGTGGAAGTAGTTAGTTGACTGAGAGGTGCTAAGCCACTAACAGCGGGATTAAATAATCTCAGAGTGAGTGATTTGACTCTGTTGCGCAACTCTCGTTTGAGTCTAACCGTTGCAGGGATGAGTCTTTTACTCGAAGGATTATCTGATCCATTCACTGGGAGGGGTTTTCAGCATCAAGTTATAGAAAGAGAAAGCATTCAGTGGGTATGAGTGAAGTAACCAACACTGGGAGTCGCTGGAGATGTAGATACAACGAAGGGTATGTCCTTCACTGAGAAAGGAAAGGTTGTTGTTTTTGGGAAGTTGCCTTGGGAAGGACAGTGAACGCGCAGGAGAAAGGGGTGAACCCCTAGGAAGTCCAGCATAAGTACTCGGGGAGTACCGAAAGGATTGTCAGTTGGGTAAGAGTCGTGTTCCTAGGATTTTTGGTGATTAGATTGCTCTCGAGGTTCTTATCTTCGAGGATTAATTTGGCTGAGTGATCGGCCGGAAGGTCAATAGGAGTGGTCCTTCGAGAATCGGATCCAACAGGTGATGTATGCATCGGACAAGAATGTTGTGAGCAGATTGCAGGATAGTTGGCCGTAGCGGACTTCGAGGACGAAGTCTAGTTTAAGTGGGGGAGAGTTGTAAAACCCTGTTTTGAAAGTATCCCTTTATGGATTTCAGAGGCCAAGGCTAGGGGCGTTTTAGTCTTTAATGGGTCTTAAGTTTTTATTCGAGAGGTTTTGGGTCGGGGTGTGTTGCTAGAAGCGTAGGGCTTCTCGCCACCTTTTCGTGGAAATAAAGTTCGTCAGAAACGGACTTGGAATGAAGGAGTTATGACACTTAGAAGTTATTGGCAGAAATGGCCCCTAATGGAAATAAATAATAAGTAAGGACCTTGCATGCAAATTGAAGGGCGCGTGAGTACACCCAGCGTATAAAAGGAAATGGTCGCGGGTGTTTTTGGCGTACGCCTATCGTACAGGATGTACACCCAACGTACGTCCAGTGTCCAGAAACCCTAATTTTAGGGCCAACCTCTATATAAAGAACATAATGGCTCAAACCCTAGCCTCCTTATCTGTCCACCAACCTCAGAGAAACCTTAGAACGCCTCATCTCTTCATCCTTGGGTGATTTTGACTTCAAGAAGCTCATTTTGGTGGTGTAAGCTTGGAAGAGGAAAATAAGAAGTTGGCAAGGAAGAACTTGGGAAGTTGGAGCTCATAGCTCTGGGATAGCATCATCATTTGGGACTCTTTGGAGGTATAAAGTTCATAACTTTACCTAAGAATGCTTAGATCTAGTGTAGTTGGGTTTTGGAGTTATTTTGGTCCCAAGAATGGACCTTTATGATGAAACCTCGTTTTTGAGCTTAGGGTTGCCACCCTCAGAGCTAAAAGGGTCCCATAAGCAGTAAAGTCTCCATCTTGAATGTCTTAATGGGTTCATGCATGAGATCTAGCCATCTTCATGGAAGTAATACATCATTTTTGGAGTTTCGGCTTGTTTGGGCCAAGTAAAGTCATCAAGTCAGTGACTTTTATGGATTAGGATGATGAAAAGGACTTGGATCTGTAATTGTAGCTTCTGGATATGAGTATTAAGCACTTAATGAGAAATAGACTTAACAGAGGAGTACGCTGAGCGTACATGCAGGTACGCCCAGCGTACGCATCATTTGGCCATTACGCTTAGCGTACATCGGAGTACGCCCAGCGTACTCATCAGATATGGGCCTTATGGATTTTCGGCCTCGGTTTGGGCCATGTAGTGGATTTTGGGTCTTTGGGCCTTAATGGGCCATCAGAAGTCATATATTATGGGCCAAGAAAATGTTTGGGCTTAAGGCAAGGCCCATTAGGAGGGATTGGGCCCAATTTAGTAGATTGGGCCATTAGTGGGCTTGGGAAGCCTACCTAATGTTGGGCCTTTTTAGATCATGGTTTGGGCCTTAGTTATGGACCAAGTGGACTAGGGGTAAAATGGTCATTTTACCCTAAAGAGAATTATTGTTTTGGACTAAGTGTCATTTTGATATTGGTAGCTCGGGAGTCGAGAGATCAGCAGTTCAGGAATCTGCCAGTCAGCAGTCAGAGGAGTATCAGCAGGTTTTCAGCAGTGCGAGGTGAGTCTCCTCACTGTGTGCATGGGTCTACGGCCACAATGCCGACCCATTATGTTTGTGTATATTAGGAAGACCCAGGGGTTAGCCCTAGGCATTTTTATGATATATGTTCCGGATTACGATCCGATGTCGGGCGAGGCCCAAGGTATGTTAGTATGCTAGAGGTCTTTGTGATTCTTGCATATGCTGGTAGTATGTTTCCGGACCAGGGTCCGATGTCGGGGTAAGCCCGAGGAATGTTATATGTTGCATAGTAGAGTATACTTGTTGTCTTTGTGATACATGTATGTTCCTGGTAGGGAGGTGAGTGTGGGCGAGGTCACATATCTCACCACTAGCCGAGTGTGGACGGGGTTCCACGACTCATCAGTAGCAGAACAGGGACGAGGCCTTAGAACAGGAGTACAGTAGAGTATGTTACCTTATGTGCTAGTATGTTATATGTTTGTAGGTGTATATTAGGCGAGGCCAAGAGGCAGGCGGGACCTATGAGAGACAGATCTATACCGGGCGGGGCTCGATGCCAGGCGGGGCCTGATGCCGGGCGGGGCCCGATACCGGAGAGAGTCCGATGCCGGGACTAGTCCCGATGCAGCGGGCGAGGGCCCAGTATGTGGTTATGTGCATGGTATGTGGTAGTATGGGGAACTCACTAAGCTTCGTGCTTACGGTTTTCAGTTTTGGTTTCAGGTACTTCCGGTAGCGGAGGGAAGAGCTTGGGATGATCGCATGGCACACACCAAGAAGTTTTAGCCTGGGATGTTTTTACTCTGATAAAAAGAATATGTTTTGAGATGATACTCTGAATTGATATGTCAACTTTTGTTTATGGATGAAATGATTTGATAATTAATGATTTAAAAATGAAATTTTTGGTCATGACTTTTGGGATGTTACATGATTCAAATTTTTGCAAAAAAAAAAAAGGAGAAATCTACAACTTTCATGTTTTACAGTTTTCTAATTCTATCATAGTTGAAATCAATGTGGAAGTCGGCCTTCATATGCTACAGGAAATATAGAAATCACAAATGAAAAATTCCATAGCTCTTTCCCATACAACATCTCACATTATCATTAATGATCACTTAGGGATATTGTTGATACTTGAAGCGAACCAATAGAAAAGCATCCCTAAAGAGTTGAGAATAAGGGAAGCATAAAGATGAGAAACAAATCACATATTAGAGAAGCGAATAGATGGAGTGCGAAGTGAAGCTTGTGGCCATACCTTCTATCTATGTCATGTCTCTAGTATACCTTGACATGTATTAAGATACTAGAGTTAGGTATATATGTGTATCAGTTGGATTTGGTAGTAGTTAAGGTTATATCATACCTTCTATCTATGTCATGTCTCTAGCATACCTTACTTAGTCTCCATATATAAATAAATGTTATGTATTCAGTTGTAAGTAGTGCACATACTCATTCATAATTATATTATCATCAAGTTACAATATAACTATATTCTTGTACATATTGATCTTTTCTTATTTATGCATGCTTATTGTCTGTTTATGTATTATGTCTTTCTAATTCAACAACTTATTAGCTTCTTGTTTTGAGCTTAAGATCATTAACTCCAAAAATGTTTATAATCCTTAAAAACACTAAACGTTAATGCAAATTTAAATTATTAACATAGGAAAAACTTACTCGAATATGTTTATCCGACCTCTTGTCATATTCAAATATCACGAGTTGGGGACATTTTTCACTATTATGCAATTAAAAAAGGAAAAATAAGCTCAACCTATTTTTTTTTTTTTTTGCTTAAATATGGTGGACCACATCTGCATATTAATTTCCATTTTTGTAGGGTGCCCTAGGAAGTATATGGTTAATTTAGAAAAAAAAATGCTACTTTTCTCTTTAATTTTTGTAAATTCTCAAGAAAAATAATTAAATTTCTCAAAAATTGTTCAACACATCTGTAAAAAAGTAAACACTTATAAATGCATACTTGACAAGTTATCTTAGGCTGTGAGGTATACTCCTCACCCACCATGCGACCACCTCAGTGTAACATCTTGAAATTGGGCCTACAACTTTTGGCCATTTTAAGAAAAATTTAAATTATAATAAACCAAAATAAATATACATTGATAATAAAAATGATAAAAATAAAATAAATAATAGTCATATGGCGATTTTATGATGACATAATAAGATTAGAATAAACAATTGGATTTTTGAAGAAATTATAGAGCATGGAAATAAAGTTGCCTTATTGTAAAACTTATAAGGGTAGTGTTGACATGATGAATCACCATCACCGTTTAATTTAAGGGTATGAGTTTTGGGCTTAATTGTAAATTTCAATACTTTCACTAAAAGTCCAAAATATTAAGGTGGTCTAATTATAATGGACGAAACTTGGGGTTTATTTGTGACAAATGATGAAAGATAAGAAGCTAGACCCTTTTTCTCTCCTCTCATTTTCTCCAAATCGAATATAAGGGTGTGTTCGGCAAAATTAGCTGGCAGCGGGTAGTAGCGAGTAGCATGTAGTTTGTAGCTTGTAGCGTTTTGTTAAACGCTACATGAAGTAACATTTGAATTTGAAGCATTTTGTTTAAACTAAACGCTAGAAACTTGTAATGCCAAACAAGGCTTTCTATTCAAAATGAATCGTTTTGTTAAACGTTAGAAGCTAGAAGCTCTCAGACACTCCCAAACTCTCTTTGTCGAACATGCCCTAATTGTGAAGATGGAGAGAATTGGCGATTTTAGTGGACTAAATGAAGATCTAAGGTTAAATTGATGATGATGGAGATAGGGTTTCAACATGAAGCTTAAAAGGCATAACCACTTCCATTGCCATTTAATTTTCGATCTAGGGTTTTTTCATGGAGCTAAATCTGAATTTTTTTTCATCAAAATTGTTTTGTTTTGGTTTCTAATGTTTCTTTAGTGATCTAGACCATTGTGGGGTTACCATTTGCTCAATATATAGTGATCTTGAACTTGTATTTCATCTAGAATGACTTTACTTGGAGACTTAAAATATACGTGACAAGTGGCGCTTCCATGTAGTATACACACATATTTCCTTGTTATAAACAACATAACTTTGGCAACGCAATGACATACTAATCATTACCTAGTGGGAGTAACATAATCTATCTTGATATTAGGTATGAGAAAGTAGTAGTATATCATTTCAAACTTGCGGGTTCATAACCTAATTCCTATACTATGCATCTAACTCATGTATTAAAAATTCATATATATATATATATATATATATATATATATATATATATATATATATATATATATATATATATATATATAGGCTTAGCTTATTTTGTTTTTACTAACTATTGTGTGCCAGAATGCACAGATCTGGACCACCGGATGAAATAGTATCAAATGTCATGATCTGAGGGTCTATGATATTAGAATAGGATAACATGTACCATATTATCACACAAATTTCAGCATAAGGGCATTTTAGTCAATTAACCTATATCAAAAAAGGAAATTTTCGGATTTTTAGGGATAGTTAATTCCTTTATTTTTAAAAATTTGAATATTTTAAATTAATTCAAATTTAAAAATCCGATTTTATTATGTTAGAATGATAGAATGCCAACCATAAACTAGTAAATATATTTTTCGATTTTATTCTGTCAGAATGACAGAATGCCAACCATAAACTAGTAAATACATTCTGAAAGAATACACAAAATTGACATTAACAAAATGAAGTTCTGTGACATTCTGTTAGAATGATAGTTTATAACATCATTTAAGAAAACATATATAAAAAGAAAACATGAATAAATACATTATGAAATAATACACAAAATCGATTCTTGAACTAATAATACATCAAATAATTACATTGTATTATTGTGATACAAAAAACATTCTTGAATAATAACATTCTCAAAGAATAAAAAATGTAATTCTTAAAAAATAACAACATTCTTAAACTCTGAGTGTGATCAATCTTTGATTCATTCTTCAAGTCATACCTATCAGGTCTTGAAGCCATTCTTCAAGTCATTCCTCACAAATGCATTGCTAAATATTTTGTGGTGATACATGTGTAACAACTACAAATTAAACATATAAATAATTAACTAAGATTTTATGAGAATAACTGCCATGAAGTCTAGCATTCTATGAGAATATCTGCCATGAAAATCAAATTATATAAGAATAACATTCTGTGAGAATTATGTTAATCGAGGCTCACCATCTCTTGTATGTGATTGTATGTTCTTTAAGCATTCTGCATTCTGTAAATATCCTGCAAAAATGATTGATTATGTAAATATTCTGCAAGAATGATTGTGTAAATATTCTTTCAGAATGGCTGTGAAGATTCTTAACAAGAGATTAACAGCAACAATGACAACATGTAACACTATATTTGTTGGGTAAGCTAATGAATGAATCAAAGTACAAGTTTAACATATTGTCATACAACTAGCCACCACATATATGCCACATAATTGATATTCATCAAATTCAGAATTTTTTAACCATAATTCTCTTTGTAATAACAATATAGTCGATACTCATTAGTATATAAACATCATGAATCTATTTTGGATTCCATAATATAAAAATGATTTCATATAATGTATCCAAATACTTAATTCCAAATCATAATTAATGCATACCGCTTTGCTCCAAATGCTCCCAATTACCTTAGTTGCTCATGAAAGGTCATTAAAATATATTACTTACAATTAGTCAAACAAAAAAAAATCAATGATGATCAATATCATTTGACATTACATATTTTCCCAATTAGATTCTATCATTTAATAATCTCATATACCAAAAATTAAGAATGTTACATGTGTAAATCAAAAGGGAGGTGTGGGTGTATTACTCGTGATACCTAATTAAAGATCTTTTAACAGTAATTATCTAGTATTCATTTTGTGCACACAACAAAACTCAAATAAATTTATATCACATATATTGGAATTGGGATAAACCAATAAATAATTGAGACGCGTTGAAGGGAAAACAAAAAATAACTCACCTTTGACTAGTCGGCGGTGATTTTATCAAAGGAAAAGTGGAGATGAGATTTTTAATTTATTAGAAGAGAGGGTATATGATTCTTCATTTTTGTGTGATCAGCAACGTCTCTAATCCCCCATTTTCTATTCTCTTTAGAAATTACAATTAGGCGATGGTTTTTTTCCTCGATTCACTCTAAAAAACGAGCACATACCTTGGTTTTGATGTGTTGTTGGCCGGTATAGGGAAATAATAAGTCAGCGGCGGTGGCTATGAGGACGAAGGATGGCGTCGTCAGTGGCTACGTCTGATGGTATTCACGGAGACGAATCACAGATTTGGTAGATGAGGGTGTACGTGCGTATTTGGAGAAAACGGTGGTTATGAGGATTTTCGTGATTTAGGGTTTGATTCTTGATGATCGATTGTAGAAGAAGAAGCAGAAGCGGTGGATCAGAAAGGATGGTGAGTTCTATTTAGGGCTAATGTTGTAAATTTATCTTTGCTTATTGCTTGATATCAGGAATATTAATTATCTACCATAATTAACTATGCAAAGATTACAATAATACCCTTAAATGATTTATTTTATGATTTATTTTTTCCTAAATTCCTATTGGTGCATTCATGCACACAATAATTGCTAGAAACATTTGAACCAACCTCTCTCTCTCTCTCTCTCTCTCTATATATATATATATATATATATATATATATATATATATATATATATATATATATATTCCTACCATTGGCGTATCTCCTCCATGAAATGTTAGTGAACTTCCCCATGACGTATAAGCATGGTAAAAAGGTCTTTGTATCCTTCTGAAAATTTGTTAAAGAAAATGATGAATTAGAAAATGGTGTATATCATGTTTTATAATCATAAACAAAATACTATATTTACTTACCATAAACAACTTTAGGATCCATTACGGTTGTATCTCACTTATTCTTCTTCTTCATGTATTGATCGTCTTGGAAGCATGAACGTGTTAGGGGTAATGAGCCTCTTAAGTTGATAAAAGAGGTAAATGGTTTCTTGGATTTTGTTAACTGTCATTTTGGGGTAAATAATGAAAACTAGACCATAACTAAGATTGTAATGGTGGTAAAATACAACCCCAAGGAGAAAAAAAAAAACAATTGGGATGAAAATACCCTCTTGTGCAAAACATGTGATGCCCGTTGACATTTCAATTTAGACGGGGTTAGTGGTCAGAACCAATATTGAAAAAAATAGAAACCACGAAAACCAAATTGATACAAATCAAAATTTTTGACCAAAATTTCGATATTTGGTAAACCACACATACTATTTCTGAAATTTTGTCATAATTTTTTGAAGTTGTTAACCTTTTTTTTGTTGTGGAGGTTTTTGCGATATTCTCCAAGTTTCTCTCGTTAGATATGGAAGCCATGGTGGTCTAACTGAAAACTTTTAAACTTCATGGGCCAAAAGTAAAGGGCAAAACTACAGTCTTTCCAAATCGAACAGGAGGTGGGGCAAAAAAGGGGGATACAGGGTCAATTCTCAGTTTCTGAAGATCTTGGTTTAAGCAAGCGATCTTTGTTATTCGGGTCTTCTTCTCAACCTGCTCTGGTAATCATCTCCCTTTCCGTTTCTTTCTGGTTAATTGTGCGTAGGGTTAACTCGACACTCGTTTGTGAATTTAAGTCTGATTTTGTTGTTGTTTTGGCGTTCACCCGCTTCTTAATTATGTTTCTTCACTACAGTAGCGAATATCGTTTCACTCGAAGGAATTGTGCTTTAATTTATTATCACCATTGGTGACCACTACTAATTGTGGGTGAATGATGTTATAATCAATTAGAGGAATTGTTTATTTTTCACTCAGTTTTACTGTTACTCTGAAGTGTATTGAGACTTATGAAAGATTACTCAATTTGCATTAGCTCGAAGAAGAGGTGTATGTGTTAAAAATTAAAATCAACAAGTTTGTTAAAACGTTTTGAATTTTGGGATCTCGTGAGCAACTTTTTCTATGGTTTTACTTTTCATATAGTTACTTGATGTTAATTCAAGAACATCATGCGCACAAGTTCATATTTTGAATCAAGATTTGACTATTAAAAGTTACATTTGTAACTGATATGGATCTATATCACTTTGATAGATAACAAAAGTAGGATTGCATAACAAATTCATGGCGTCAAAAGGTGAAAAGTTCTTATTAGCCATGAACACTGTAAATTTACCATTTTATCCCTTCTTTTTTTATGCTTATTTTAATAAAACTACTTTCTCATGGTTTTTGTGGTTTCATAAATCGTTCTACATTGATTCCTAGTTAAGAAAGAAATACCCTTTATGAAAATATAAATAAATCATATGATTTTGTTATGAATACAAAACAAATGTACACAATGGTTTTCAGATTGTGGTGTTGGCATTCAAATGGAACAAGTTCTTCACCAATTTGTAAAACTATCAAAAATTTATTAATTATCTTATTTTTTTTTATCAAAATTTATAAAAACCTCTAATTTTTTTTACTAATATCATCTTCTAGGTCAAAGTCAACTTTCATGGACCGATGGAGTGGAATATTGAAGGTACCTTTGTTCAAAGGAAGCAGAGGTCTCTACAAAGTAGCAGCATCTCTTTGTATTTCATCTTCTTCTCAAATCCCAATTGTAAGTCTATCAAAATCCAAAACACCACAAACTTATAGTCTCACTTACATTTTCACATTTTGGAATTTCCAAAATTACCCTTTTTTTGCATACTATTACTAACAAACTTTCTAGAGGAAAATGGTTTGATTGCAATGAAAAATCTCTAGTATGCTTGTTCAAAATACGAATTAAACTTTTAGATTTTTTTTTTTGCTGATGTGGCGTATGTAGGTGCCTTCAATGAATGCTATATTTTTCAATGGGGATAGAGTGAAAGGCACTGGGAATCCAGTGATTGAAAGGCTTTCAGATCTTGAAAAGATTGGTGAAATAATGGTTTCAAAACTTGGTGAAAATGTTAATGTTTGGGTTATTGAAGCTTCAAAGTTTAATGGACCTTTTGCTGTTTATAAAGATTTTATTCCTTCAGTGAACAAATGGGGAGAACCAACATCATATGATCCAACTGGATTTCCTGCTTCTAATTCCCTTGTTTCACTCCTCTCAAGTTGTCTCACAGAGGTAATAATAACTTTTAAAAGTATTTATATTTTTTAATTTTTGTTGTGGTTAATGATAATGGAAAATCGAGTTAGTTATGGTGGGATTGGAGAGGGAATGGAATGGTTCATTCTGTTGGAATGAGAAAAAGCTGCTTGTTTTGCTTGATGGAATGGAATGGACCATTCTTTTCCTTCCATTTTGTTGAGAGGATTTTTCCTTTTTCCATTCCATTATGGAATGGAATGAGAAATTGTATATAAACCTTTTTTTTATGTATTAAAGCTTAAAGGCCATGAAACTTTTTCTCAAATTTCTATCGTTTTAATTAAATTAAAATTTTATTTTCTAAAGTTAACTATATATATTTTGTTATAACTTATAATCTTATTAGGGTTTAATGAGAATTTATTGTATATAAACCCTTTTTTATGAATTAAACTTAAAGGCTATGAAAATTTTTCAGAAATTTTTATCATTTTAATTAAATTACAATTTTTTTTTCTAAAGTTAACTATATATATTTTGTTGTAACTTATAATCTTATTAGTGTTTAATGAGCTTTTATTGTATATAAACCCTTTTTTATGTATTAAACTTAAAGGCCGGGAAACTTTTTCAGAAATGTTTATCATTTTAATTAAATTACTGTTTTATTTTCTAAAGTTAACTATATACTTTTGTTATAACTTATCATTTTATTAGTGTTTAATGAGCTTTTATTGTATATAAACCCTTTTTATGTATTAAAATTTACAGGCCATGAAATTTTTTCAGCATTTTTTTATCATTTAAAGTAAATTATAATTTTATTTTCTAAAGTTAACTATATATTTTTCGCTATAACTTATAAATCTAATTTTGGTTTAATGATATTTTATTATGTTTATACTTTATTTCTTCCATCAACTATAATAAACATATAGAGTAAATTTAAAACTATACCATATATTTACATATAACAAAAAAAAAAAAAATTGTAGAAAAAATATTTATGGATTGTAATAACTCATTCCATTACTCTCCTTATAATTTTACTCGGCCCATTCAATTCCTTTGTCATTTCATATTTTCATTCCTAGACAAGTTTTCTGGGGCTATCTTCGATGATTTGGATGACAAGGGCATTTATGTCTTTTTTACCGACAAAATATTTCACTATTTGTCCCATTAACATCAACCCTAGTCTAAGTTCCAGTCCAATGCACACCAAACAATATACAATCTGTCATGTCATGTCAAATTTATTTTTGTACTTCAGAGGATCACTATTTTTCCTCCTTATTTTCAGGCGAAAAATATTCTTTCAAGTAAAGTTGTAGAACCAATTTCAACAGAACCTCCAATTTCATGTTTTTCACAACCAAAAACATATCTTTTTGGATTTAGCAAGGGCGGAACGATAATTAACCAACTAGTCACCGAACTTGCATTCTCACAAGTCACAATCCCCTCCCATTCCCAAAACAAGAATGAAATTATACCAACTTCAAAGGAAACCCTTCTAAACAGTGTAACCGAAATCCATTATATAGATGTTGGTTTAAACTCTAATGGAGCATACATTAATGACCAAAATGTGATTGAAAAAATCTCTAAACGTGTGTTGGAAGTGGGCCTACGTTTACGTTTTGTTCTTCATGGGACACCGAGACAATGGCGTGATAGTATGAGGGTTTGGATTGGGAATGAAAAAGACACCATGATTCGTCTGCTAAATGATGTATGTAAAAAAAGTGATGAAAAGTTGATGGTTTGTGAAAGGTTTTATTTTGCGAATAACCACGCGAATATGCAAATGCATTTTGAAGTAATTGAAAAAATGGATATAAGTTGACTCTCCTAAAAACCTTAAACCATAAACCTTAGATTTTCCAAATGCGTTTAGTATCATGTGATTTAAATTTAAATCAGGTATCAGGACCAATCCATATTGGAAATGAAACTCTTACACTGTCAGCTGGACTGTGTATTAGATTAGTGACTTGACTTGTGTAAAGAAGTTGGAGATAGGTGATTTGTGAATATATTTATAATGTGATCCTAAATGTTAAATCAATAATGAATGTGTTGAAAATTATGAAGTTTATTTTGTGAATTTATGCATGTTTTTGTAGTTTTTTTTATATCTACATACAATTTAATGGATCAATAATCATATCTCTAAAAATAAGATCATGTTTTTGTATTTTGTTTTTTTTAAATTATTGGTCAGTTTTGAACTTTTCAATGTCTCTTAATGGGATGCGTTTATGTAAAGGCCACAAGTGTGATGATACGCGTATGAGACATAAACTATAGAAGTTCAAAAGTAGAGAAAAGAACAAATATTCTAGGAGAATGTTGTTGTATCCATTTAAATTTAATTAAAGTCATTGAGATATACTTATAGAAATCTAAAATCTAAATATTTATTTTGTTAAGTATAAATAATAAGATACTGAAAGAATATTTATAAAATGAACAAATACTCTTTAAGAAATTTTTTATATCCTTTTATCTTATCTCAAAAATCATTATAAACATTTTGGAATAACCCTCTTTCTTTTTGGTCGTTGACTCAATGGTCCTTTAACTTCTTTCTCTTTTTTTTTTTTTTTTTTTTTTTTTTTTTTTTTTTTTATTGTAAAATATATGTTACTAATAGAGATTGGCAATTAAGATTCCAATATGTTTAAAAACTTTGATATATTCCAAAAACAAAACACATCAAATGCATGTACATTTGAATGACTCAACATTTCAACTGAACATGAAAGTTTCAAACTTTTGAAAAGACGCTTAATTTCTAAACTGTTTTTTTTCCTTGTGTACTAATTGGATTTTTCAAAAGTATGTATTTCAAGTTTGATTTGTATTTGAAAAACAAAATTAGATAAGTTGTATCACTTAATTTTCTATTTATCTTGGTTCTGCATTATCTAATAACTACTTTTTTATGTTGATTGACATCAATAAAATTAGAACAAGTGATTGGGAATGTTTTATAGAAATCTAAAATCTAAATATATATTAATTTTTGTTAAGTATTAATAGTAAGGATATATGCAAAGAATATTTAGGAAATGAACAAATGTTCTATGCGAATAATACTATGTCGTTTTAATTATTATTTTTAAAATCATTTTAAACTTTTTGTTGAAGTTTAAAAGCTACAGCTTAGCTTTAAAATTTTAAGCACAAGTATTAGATCATTTTCAATGAGAGGTTTCTAAAAGGTTTATTACATATTTAAACAATTTAGTTTTTTTTTCTTCTTCTTGTTGATTTCTTCTAAATACTTGATTACCACCAAAAAAACATTCTAACACTACACTCTTTCAAATTGTATTTTATTGTAAAAACCCATCATTTTCATATCAAGATGTTTAATAATTTCTAGCCGAAAATATCCATATTGTTGAGCTTAATTACAATCATAAAAAAACATACCACTAAAAAAATAATCCTTCTATAGTTCTTTCAAATCATATCAAACAATCACATGTGACTAAACTAAATTCTATTTTCTTAAAACATAATATTCCCAAAATAAAACCGAAAGCATTTTCATATAACATATGACCAAACAAATAATGTCAAGAAACGTATACTAAATTACTAATAACAAACAAATAACAAAACTAATGAAGTTAGAGGGCCAAATTGGACCAATTATAATAATGTGGGGCCAAAAAAAAAAGCATTGTAATCTCCGAAAGAATCGTTACATTCTAAGGGTTGTCAAATGGCGCCAAATACAAAAACCGGCATTTCCCGAACCGGTCGTTACTGTGTTTTTTAATAGTTAAGCCGGCTTTCCGGAAGACCGGAACTTGGATTCCCTCTTAAAATAAAGTACATGTACGGCCATCTGTCACTATTCACTCTATATAAAATACAAAAACAAAAATGAATATATTTCATATTATTTTTTTAATTGATATATATTTTCTAAAGAAATTATCAGTACATAAAGTTATATTAGTTATATTATATTTACTTAATTAACATAAATTAGGAATAATTATTGAGGTTTTAATAATTTTTTTCTTTTGAAAATGTTACTAAAATGGTTAGATGCATACATATAATAATCACTTTAGATAATAAATCTTTATGTATAATATGGTCAATCTTAAGCAATGTAAAAAAAAAATACATTATCTAACATTTATGTCACATAATTTGGTTAAAAGAATAAAAATTATGCAATTAATTGATGAAACTATGAAAGTAAAAGCCGGTTATTAATATTATATATATTATATAGTTATTGATTTTGTTGTCAAGATTTAAAACATTATACAGAATAAGATATATGTTTTTTTTATTAAATTGAATTAATGGGATGGAAACAAGAAACATATGGGTGTATATATAGTTCACCTGCTTCAAAACAAACATAACACACATTCATTCATTCATTCATTCCCACTTCAAGACTACAAATTATTTCAAGTTTTTGTAACGATTTCCATGTCAAAAAACCTCATCTACTAAGCTTCTCAGGTCTCTTTCTGTCTTTCTTTGTAATCATATTTATGTTTTTTGTTACATTATTTCTTTTATCTTACCACAAATAGCGAATAAGAGTTGATGTAATTTCCATTGGCTTAATGACATTGTTCTTCTTATTTATGTTAATGATATTTAATCTTGTAGGTTAATATGGTTATTGATTTATTTTTTAATTCAAACAATGAATGTCTTCGATTTTGAGGTTCAAAATATATAACAAATTTGACTCATAAGACCTAGTAACAAGAACGTATAAATATAACTAATGTGGGTTACTTAATGGGTGATTAGAAAGGTTAAATGAGAAGTTGAAACTATGATAATAAATAGATTCAAGTCATTTTGCTATATTATGTAGATAATTATCATGTAAAGTAGGCAAAGATTCAAGGCTTATGTTCATCCAGCTATAAACTTTTTCTATTATTATCATATGATAAAATTTCATGAATTTATCCAGAAAACACAAGATCCAAAAACATGATTTAAATTTTTATTAAAAGACAAAAGATCGAAGCTGTCTTCATCTAGGTAAATTTTGTTAATTATTATCATGTGAAATGGACAAACAGTGTACGGAATTTCTAATCTATCCAGAAAAACACACAGATTTAAAAATATAACCACAAAATCAAACAATGGTTTAAGAATTTGTTAACAATGATATACAGAGATTCAAGTTCTTTTGGGTTGGATATATCTTTTTGATCATTATCCCCCAAAAGTTAGATAAATTATCAAGAGTTTATAAAAAGAAAATGAAAAGATGTTTAAGCTTTTTTGCACAATAATGCAGATTCATTGGTGAAGAATCAAAGCTGAAAAAATGGATGACAAGTCGATTGCTCTTAGTGCAGTTATCCGAGAAGCCATTGATTTGGTATTTCTTAGCTTTTACACATGAAAACTTGATATTTATTTGTTTATTATAGCATCCTAATTTCATTTACTTTTATTACAATTTACAACATTGTACTTTGAAATATCTACCAAATAATTATAGCAATATCATCCAAATACAAAACAATTTTTCAGTGCTATAATTGGTAGTCTTTTCAAAGTACAATTTATTGAAAAGAAAAAAAGTTGAAATTATAATGTGGGTTGCTATATTAAACATTTAAATGGAAGTATATTGCTGTTTCTTGCATTTCGCCCATATTTCTATGCTTTGATCACAGAAAATATTCAAATACTTTGTTTATTTTTTTTTTTTCAGGAGAATGCACCATTAGAAGAAGTGTTTCAACATCTGAAATGCACAAGAGAAGGTTTAAACTCAAATGAAGTTCAAGAACGTTTGGATCTTTTTGGGTACAATAAACTTGAAGAAAAAAAGGTATTTTAAAGATTTTTTATAAGCGGGTTTCTTGCCAAAAAAGATAGATTTTTATGTCTTTTTTTTTTTAAAAAAAAAAATTTCTCTCAACAGGAAAGTAAAATCTTGAAGTTTTTGGGTTTTATGTGGAATCCACTCTCGTGGGTGATGGAAGCCGCAGCTATTATGTCTATCGCGCTTGCTCGTGGAGGGGTAAATCTGTCTTTTTTTGTTCTTTCATTTTATTATTCGATTGTAGTTCTTCCTTTTTCTTGTTAAATAATCATATGACTCTTGATTTATAATTCAGAACAAGCCTGCTGATTATCATGATTTTGTGGGGATCATTGTTTTGCTAATTATTAATTCAACGATAAGTTTCATTGAGGAAAACAATGCTGGAAATGCAGCTGCTGCTCTCATGGCTCGTTTAGCTCCAAAAGCAAAGGTTCATCTCCACTTGATTACTCATTAGTTAAATGAAAAAAAATTAGCAATGTACTTTTATTAATTTATCTGTTATAGCATTATGCTTTCATTTCTTCCTAATATATCTACATGATTATAGCAATGAAATCTATATACAAAACAATTATCACGTCCATAATCGGCTAAAATTTTAAAGTATAATGTCCTAATGAGAAAAAAATTGGAGGTACAATGCGCCAAAAGAAAGATTGAAAGTGAAATGGTGTAATAGAATGAAATGAAAGTAAAATGCTTTACTTTACAAATATTTGAAAGTAAATTGATGTTTCTTGCATTTAGAACTTATCCATTTTTTTGTTTTTATAAAATATCAATCTTGATTCGGTTTCTGAAATCTTGTAGGTTCTTCGTGATGGAAAATGGAGTGAAGAAGATGCTTGTGTTTTGGTTCCCGGTGATATTATCAGTATCAAACTTGGAGACATTGTTCCTGCTGATGCTCGTCTTCTAGAAGGTGATCCTCTCAAGATTGATCAGGTATCTTTCCATTCTAAAACACTAATCTCATTCACACTAAATTTTTAGATTTTTTTATACAATTTGTTTTAACATATTTATAGTCTGCACTCACCGGAGAATCACTTCCGGTGACTAAGAATCCAGGAGATGGTGTTTACTCGGGTTCTACATGTAAACAAGGAGAGATTGAAGGCATTGTGATTGCAACTGGAGTTCATACTTTTTTTGGGAAAGCAGCTCATCTTGTTGAAAACACAACTCATGTTGGACATTTCCAAAAGGTTCGTTTATAAACCATAGTGTTTTAGCCGTATCGGTTTACACAAACCAGGTTGGCCCAATTCATTAACCGGGCCAACCTGGTTCTTAATCAAGCTGACCCGATTCTGGACCGGGCCAGCCTAATCATGAACTGGCGTCTGGTCAGTTTGTGCACCTCTATTATGAATTTCGGAGTTAATACATATGACTTCTTATGATTTTCTTTTTGTTTTTAAAAGGTGTTAACTTCAATCGGGAATTTTTGCATTTGCTCGATTGTTGTTGGTATGATAATTGAGATCATTGTGATATATGGTATTCACCAAAGGGAATATCGTGTTGGAATTGATAACCTTCTTGTGCTACTCATTGGAGGGATACCGATTGCTATGCCTACGGTTCTTTCGGTCACCATGGCTATCGGTTCACATCGCTTGTCTCAACAGGTAAACTCAACTGAAGTAACAATCATCAGTTTAGAGTATGTAAAATACCATCGTACTTTAGTTTTGTTACCAATATGGCCAAAATATTTTATTTTTACCCATAATAGCAACATATGTATAAAGTCGTTTACCGATAATAGCAACATACTTGCATTTCACTATCAATGTAGGAAATTTACTTTATTTTCTATCATATTACTATGATTGATAAATAAATGCAAGTAAATTGCTATTATCAGTAAAAAAAAATATTAGTATGTTGCTATTATGACTAAAGAAATGTAAGTGCGTTGTCATTATTTGTTATATATTGCAACTATAGGTAACAAAGTGTAAGTACACTATTGTTAGGGGTAAGAAAATGTAAGCATACTACTATTATGAAGTACATTGCTTTATATACTTGAACTTATATGCTTGAACATGATATGAATAGGGTGCAATTACGAAAAGAATGACTGCAATCGAAGAAATGGCGGGAATGGATGTGTTGTGTAGCGACAAAACCGGTACATTGACACTTAACAAGCTTACAGTTGACAAAAATATGATTGAGGTTTGTAAACTTTGTTTTCGGATTGTAAGAATGTACTAGATTTGAACCTTAAAGTCAAAATTTATAAACATTAGGTCTTCGCAAAAGGTGTTGATAAGGATATGGTTGTCTTAATGGCTGCAAGGGCATCACGACTAGAGAACCAAGATGCCATCGATGCTGCTATCGTTGCAATGCTCGGAGACCCCAAGGAGGTACTATTGTTTCTTTGAATCCATTGTAAATTTTTTTAAACAAAATTTGTTGTGTTATGTAAATATGCATATAATTTTGGTTATTGATTTTGATCCATATTTATTTTTTGTAATGACTCGATGAAATTAGGCCCGAGCTGGGATTCAAGAGGTCCATTTTCTACCGTTTAATCCAACTGACAAAAGGACAGCGCTTACATACACTGATAAAATCGGTAGAATGCATAGAGTGAGTAAAGGTGCACCTGAGCAGGTAAAAACATCGATCTAAATCTCTAAAAACATATTGCTTCACAATTTTATACACACTTAAATTAAAGAAATGACAATGCACTTTCATTGGTTTATCTATTATAGAATCCCTACTTTCATTTCTTCTTATTTCGCATTGTACTTATAAATTTTAACCACGTATAGCATTGTCATCTAAACACAACAATTTTCACTACTATGGGTAGATTTTTCAAAGTAGAAAATTTTGAAACTGAAATGTTACAAATGGGTATATTTTTAAAAGTATAACAAAAAAGATTGAAAGTATAGTGATATATTGGGTATATTTTTAATGTTTTAATAAGGTAAGATTTGAAAGTACAATGATATAATTGGGTATATTTATCAAAATATAATATCCTAATAAAAATATGAAAGTATAACACTCTAAGACAAAGAAATTATAGTAGGAAGTTGTAATATAATGAAAAACCATTGCTGTTCCTTGCATTTATCCCTTTCATATGAACCATTAAATCATTTAAAATCATTGTGTAGATCCTCAATCTTGCACATAACAAATCAGAAATCGAAAAAAGAGTACATTCGATAATCGACAAGTTTGCAGAACGTGGTCTTCGATCCCTTGGAGTTGCTCGTCAGGTAACTTGACACCTCATTGTCAAGCATCTTTCCATTTATGGAAAGTCATGTTTTTTTGCAAATTTCTTCTTCTTCTTATTCTTATCTTCTTCAGGAAGTACCAGCTGGAAACAAAGAGAGCTCTGGTGGCCCATGGGAGTTTGTCGGCCTTCTTCCACTCTTTGATCCACCACGACATGATAGTGCTGAAACAATCCGGCGAGCTTTAGATCTTGGTGTGAGTGTTAAGATGATAACAGGTACTTTCTTATTTTTTTGCAACTTCTGATATTGTCATATATATTCTAAAGCTTTCTTGATTCATGTTAGAAACATATTGGTTAAAATATGTCACTATTGGTGTGATTTTTAGCGATAGATTGTATGTGTTGTTGAATCTTGATTAAATGGTATGGATGAATTATGATTAATTGTAGGCGATCAATTGGCAATTGGAAAGGAAACTGGAAGAAGGCTAGGAATGGGGACGAACATGTACCCTTCTTCAGCTTTGCTTGGAGATAGCAAAGACGGTTTTGGAGCTTTACCGATTGATGAACTTATTGAAAAAGCCGATGGTTTTGCCGGTGTATTTCCCGGTGAGTAAGAAAATTTTGTAACTTAATAAAGATTATTATTATAAGAGAAAATGGTATTGGCTGTGTTTTCGATTTTTTAACTTAGGGGTTATTTGATAAAAATGAACCATTTAGTGTTAATTTATTCTAACCTATTAATGGTTAAGAGAAGTTAGGGTTCCTTAATTCTTCAACCATTCAAAGGCTTTTGATTCGTTTAGAGGTTGTATCAAACACATTGAATGCTAAACTATAAAATGGACTTAATGAGAATATGACCTAGGGATTGTTTCTTTTTTTTTTTTTTTTTTGCATTTCATTAAGATGTGTGTCTTGATAAAATATTGTATAGATAAGGTCTGTTTCTTTTCTAGACCGAATAAACCGTCTAAGTGAGACTAAATGACCATTTTATCCTTAAATTGATAAAAAAAAGTCATTGATATTAGTTTTAACGTGAGAGGAGTTGGAACTTGAAAGGAAAAAAGAACACATAGGTAAAGGGTTAGTGTCTTTATACATTAAGCCATGTTTTTTGGTTTAACCCATTAAGTCATTCTATCCAAATTAAGTCAAATAGAAACAACTATATATTGGTGTCCTGATTAAGTGCTCAACCTATTACACCCATTAAGTCAAAAACAAACAACTATATATGAACGTTTCATTTTGATTAATTAATGTAGAAAGAAGATACTTAATAAAGAAAGTCAAAGAAAGCAGGACTTCCTCAATAAGTCCTAACATTTTTATAAATTTGCACTCATTTATTATTTTTCTACTTTCATTTTCCGAAGTGCGTACTCATCTTCCCCACTGTTTTTTTGTTTGACATCATTTTATTCATATTTCAGAACATAAATATGAAATAGTTAGAAGACTACAAGCTCGAAACCACATATGTGGAATGACAGGTGATGGTGTGAATGATGCACCCGCCTTGAAAAAAGCAGACATCGGAATCGCGGTTGCCGATTCCACTGATGCTGCCCGTAGTGCTTCCGATATTGTTCTAACCGAGCCCGGATTGAGTGTCATTATTAGTGCCGTCTTAACAAGCCGTTCCATATTCCAAAGAATGAAGAATTACACGGTAATTAGTGGTTAATTGCAAGAAATAGCAACGTACTTTCATTAAATTGTTTACTCTAGATTCCTACTTTCATTTCTCCCTATTACAACATTGAACATTGAAAAATATACCAATTATACAAAGCAATTTTCATTGCTGTAATCGGGTCTATTTTTCAAAGTACAATGTTCAAATATACAAATAAAAGAATTTGAATGTACGATGCTATAAATGGGTAGATTTTTTAAGTGCAATGAGAAAAAATTGGAGTAGAATGTTGTAATGTAATGTAAAGAAATGGATATAGGTTGCTATATTACATAAATAATTAAATGTACATTGCGAATTTTCGCATTTGAGATAATCGCGACAATTATTTGTCATTTTGTGGGTCCCAATAATTTTTTTTTTCCTTTCTACAGATATATGCCGTTTCTATCACAATCCGAATTGTGGTAAGTGTTATAGCTCAATAGTACGTAATATGTAGCATAATCTTTACTGATTTGACTTTAAAAAGAATCATGTTTGTCCTCAAAAGTCAAAATTACTTCTGTAGACTTTAACTCCAACGGTTGACTTTTTTTCGCCTGCATTACAGCTAGGTTTTATGATGCTGTGTGTTTTCTGGAAATTCGATTTCCCGCCTTTCATGGTTCTTGTTATAGCCGTTCTTAATGATGGTAAGTCAATGCATTCCCAACAAACTTTTTTTATTAGTTAAACACAAGCATCACTTACCTCAATGTTTGTACACTAATGAGCTTAATGGGGATATGAATTAATATTGTAAACTATATATGGATGTTTGTTTTTGACTTAATACATAATTGTTGACTTAATAGACAAATCCAAGAAAATGAGACTTTTCCCCTTAAGCCCAAACTTTCTACATATTGCAGTCATTTTATCAAATATCTTTTAAACATCATTTATTCGGACAACACTATACATACAACTATCATATGTACTAATATGTCCACAAACTTAATTATTTAGGCTAGCTTATTATATGAATGTTATACAGTTCTATTATCATAATGACATCTATGTGTAATTCAGGTACAATTATGACCATATCAAAAGATAGAGTAAAGCCATCTCCCATTCCCGACAGTTGGAAACTCACAGAAATCTTTGCAACCGGAGTGGTTCTTGGCGCTTACCTCGCCTTAATGACCGTTATTTTCTTCTGGCTAGCATACGAAACTAACTTCTTTCCGGTACACACCCTTTCCCAACCAGTAAATTTACCATTTTACCCTTTTGATTTATATCTCAATTCTCACATCATGCATTTAGCTCAGGGGTTGTTGTTGGTATCTCTGACAATCTTTCTTGTTTCTATTGCAGAACACATTTGGTGTGAAGGATTTCAACTCGAATCACCGTAACATGTCTATAGAAGCCGAATCAAAACCGCTAAATGAGATGATGGCATCCGCCGTTTATCTTCAAGTCAGCACCATTAGCCAGGCGTTGATCTTTGTGACACGGTCTCGGGGGTGGTCTTTTACCGAGAGACCGGGCCTATTGCTTGTGATTGCATTTGCTATTGCTCAACTGGTAAAACTAATTCCCTTGATTCTGATGAAGTTTAGGGTACATATTTTTAGGGTTTTGAAATTTTCAGGTGGCATCGGTGATATCGGCGACTGTCACGTGGAAACTTGCTGGAATCCGGGAGATTGGGTGGGGGTGGACTGGGGTGATCTGGTTGTTCAACATCTTGACTTACATGCTTCTTGATCCTATCAAGTTTGCTGTTCAGTATGGGCTAAGTGGAAGGGCTTGGGGTTTGGTTGTGGAGAAAAGGGTAAGTTTCCACAAGGCTATCTGGATTAAGTGGTGTGTATATAAATGATATTTAATAAATATTTGAGAAAAAACACATGCTTAGGGAAATGAAAGGAAAAAAATAAGCGAGAATAAATTTGTAAAAAGTTGGAATTTAGCGGAGAAAGTATGACTTTCCGGACTTTCTCTAGTATGTTGTAGGGGTGGAATTGGTACGGGACCAATTCGTTTTTCCTTAAACCGTGTACCGTACCAATTATAATTGGTATAAAAAATTTGCTACCGATACCATACCAAGTATACTTGGTACTAATATATTTGGCTACCAACAATTTTGGTTGGTACAAATTGGTAATGATATAACAACTTCTTTTAATAGTTTATTATAAGATTTTAAAATAAGCAAATACATCGGGTAATTTAGACGTTTAATAAAGAAATTAGTTATGCAGTTCTTTTAATTTATAAAAGAATTCTATTGAAAGTAATGTTTTAATTTTTTTTCTTTAACATGGTAATGACTATTGACTAATGCGACTAAATAACTTATATAACGGTTTTAAAAATGTAAACACTAAACACAATTAACAATTTTGACAGACCTAGTATGTCGGTCTTTTTGCATAAAGTAAAAAAGAAACACCATATATAGTTCACTTATGTCTCCATTAAACCTATTAAATAAAAATTAAATGGCTAACTACAAGAAATAGTAATATATACGTTCATTTAATTGTTTATTACAACATCTTACTTTTATTATTTCTATTACAACGTTGTAGTTTCAATATTTTTCACATTGTGTTCTAAAAAAATATCTATTCATAGAATTGTACTTTCAATGTTCTTCTTACTAGGATATTGAACAACTTTGTATTTAAATAACATTGCTATAATTGAGTAGATTTTTCCGACTACAATATTCTTATAAGAATACATTATAGGGAGATGTTATAATCCGTTCTTTTTGAGCTTCTATATGATTCACCCTTCTTTGTTTTCAGACGGCCTTCACAACAAAGAAGGACTTCGGGAGGGAAGCTCGTGAGGCGGCTTGGGCAACGGAGCAACGCACGTTGCACGGACTCCAGCCTGTAGAACCAAGAATGTTTTCTGAGCAAGGAACTTTTCGGGAGATTAGTCTAATGGCAGATGAAGCTAGACGACGAGCTGAAATTTCAAGGTATGCTTGTAGTTCTTATTTAACACAGGACTCACATAATAACATTCATTTTATGGGTCACATTAATGGATACAACATTAATGGATACAGACCAACAAAATAACAACTAAGAGCATCACTAATGGAATGTCGATAAAGAAGTTGAATATTTAGAATCAACCACAAAACTAGCTTTTTACCATGCACTTCTTTGTCGAATAATTCAACCCCTCGATGTTAACTGAATGCTTTTTTGAGTTATTCTTTAATACAACTAAACCCTTCTTTAAACAACAATATTTCATTTTACTCCCTAATTATAGTTAAACTTTAAATTCTTGTTATTTATTAAATAATTAATTTTTTAATAAATATTAAATAATATTTCATTTTAATTTTAATGTTTGATATCAAATATTAAATTCTTAGTTATAATATATTATTTTTGGTATTTTTTATAACTATATACGTAAGAACTTATCGTCTTTCATGTTTCGGGAAAAAGCCAAAAAAGTTTAATTTTAATTGTCAAAATTTATCTATTTTAATATTTAATTTTAATTAAATATTTTTGTCGTGTAATGTTTCATTTTAAAAAATTGACGTTAATTAAATATTTTTGTTGTGAAATATTTTATTTTAAAAAAATTGGCGTTTATATATATGTAGAAATGACAAATTTAGATGAGGGGATTTTATAATACATACCACATGAATGGAGATAACTTCGTTAGTTATAGAAAAAGAAGTTTTTCAAAATGATCAATGATTAAAGAGAGTTTAAGTTAATATGTTCTTGTTTGAAGTCGACGATCTATGGATGCTCTAAGATCTTTTTCTTCTTTTCAATAAATATACTTATTAATTTTATTAATGTAGGTTGAGAGAACTCCATACACTAAAGGGCAAGGTCGAGTCTTTTGCTAAGCTAAGAGGATTAGACATTGATGCAATGAACCAACACTACACAGTTTGATCAGAGCCTATACATTCTATTCTTAATATTTGTTTGTTTTTTTTTTTTGTTTTTTTTTTTATTTTTTTTTTTTGATACCGGAGTGAAGAACCCTAAATACATCTCCCCTGTGAGAATTAAACTAATTTAAGTTCACCAATGTATTGTTAATTTTGTATGTTTTTCATAATTTGTTGGATTTTCTTAGTGTTATTCTTTGGTTATAATGCTTCCAAAAGACAAAGAAGATGGAGAAATATATCTTGAAAGAACTTTGTCATTTACTTGTTTCCATAACTAGGATTAATCATTTTATTTAGATGAGAAATTAAATATCCTCATACTTTTGTTCCTACAAATCCTCCTACCCAATTAAATTGATGACACGTGTCATATTAGTATATTAAAATATCATTAACTGAGCATTAAATGTTACACATGTCACTATTTAATTGGGTAGGAAGATTTATAAAAACAAAAAGTAGTAGGAGATGTATTTAGTATATATTAAAATATCATATTAGTATATTAAAAAAACTTAACGAGTCATGAAACAATCTAAATAGAGAAATTAAATATTCTCCTACTTTTTGTTCCTATAAATCCTCCTACCCAATTAGATAGTGACATATGTAACATTTAATGCTCATTTAATGATATTTTAATATACTAATATGACACAATTCATCATTTAATTGGGTAGGAAGATTTGTAGGAACAAAAGTAGGAGGATATTTAATTTCTCTTTTAAAAAGGATTGACATCGAGCTCAAGCTTAGCTGTTTGGAACGAATTGTGTAAATAATGCTCCAAAAAATAAATTTGTTAACAAAAATGTTGCTAATGTCGGCTATTATTGCTAAGATTTGTATTACAAAATCTTATAGCCCCAACATTTATGTCGTGGGATTTGATGTGTTTTCTTTTATTGTGTTATTGTATAGAATGTACTATAATTAGATTGCAACTTACTTTAAGAATGATATGAAAAATCATATGTTCAAGAATCATTTTAGTATGATATTATTCATAACATATGATCTTAGAACATCATACCAATAACAAGTAAACATAAATAGATTATTTATCAGAAGTTGATTCTTAATGAATATTTATAATTCTTGCAATTAATTGGAAATTATTTATTTGATGAAAATATTAATTTTCAATGAAAAGTATCATAATATATCATAAGGTATGATATATAAAGTCATGTACATCCTTTTAGACAAGTAAGACTTTTGTCTTTTAGTTAAATGATTAAGATTTTATAACTTATAAAGAATGAGAAAGTTTTTATAAAATCTCTTCTTTTTTCTTCTTAAAGTCGAGAGCTAGAGAGGGAAAAAGGAAATGTCCTTGTTTGTTAGTTTATTAAGTCAACGATACTTTAGAAGCATGGATACTTTATCATCATGAAGCATGCGTCTTAAAGTGTTAAGACATATTGGTTAACGGCTAAGTTAAAGGTTATAAAGGCTTTCATACATGGGGCTTTCTTATGCTAGTTGAAACCATCAATATGCTCTATATGTTCTCTCCACATCGCTTAAAGTGTTAAGAAGAAAAGAAAGAAGTAAGATACTTGGGTTGTCTCCTTTAAGGCAAAACTGTCTTTTTTCTTAAAGGCTTAAGGTTTTCCAATTTTTAAGAAGAACTAGCATTCTAGTTGCTTGGTAATTGTTGGTGTGAATCTTTAGAAAAGCTCTCCTTTGTGCTCTTGCATTCTTCATTAACAATCTAACCTCCCCTTCAGGAAGCAAATGCTTCAAAGGTTATTACTCTTTTCTTCCTAAAGTTGTGTTAAGCTTTTCATATACAATAAAAATAATCATATGGAGGTTATAAACTAGTTTTATGTTGTTCAAATTTTAAATGCTTTTGTTGTTATGTTTGAGTTTTTGAACCCAAAATGTATACTAAAACCCAAAAATTGGTATCATAGCCATCTTTACATGCATGGTTAGATTTTAAATTATTTGGACAATCTTAGTTTTTGGAAAACATGGCTAACCTTTCTTTCTTTTTTCTTTAGAAAAAAAATGTTCATATATGTTTTTTCTGTGACCATTTTAAAATTGTTATTTTATGTGACCAAAGGTTTACATGAATTTTCTGTCACAAAAGTTGTCTTAGAAAAACAAAGTTTTTTGATGTGAAATAGACAGTCTATTAAAATAAACCTAATACAAATCTATTTTTACAATTATAAAACCTAGCCAATCCAAACTAAGACTATCAATCACCAGACAATGTACTTGATCATGAATAGTATAGATAATGTAAGTAAGGGTGGCAAACTCAAGGGGAACACTAGTGTACCAATACGATCCAAACTAATTAATGATAAAAGTAGGGGATTCGATGAACTGCTTAATCTTAACTAAAAAAACATAAATTAAATACTTCAAACAAATAATAATAAAAGTAATTACTCCTATATTTCGATTCACTTATAGATTATGATTGGTTTATACAAAGTGCAATGAAATTAGTAGATATGCACCGATTTCTAAATTGATTAATTCAAACTCAATATCCTTAATCATATGTTTCTACGTTATCCACAAATAGAGATAGATTTTCTAGATCCATTTTGTTAATTCATATTATGAAAGACTTAATAGGTATGATCAGTCCTAGGTACAGTGGCAACTTCTCAAATTACCTAAATTAATAGTGCAATCATAAACATTAAATCAATATCTCTATGCCTAACCTAGGGATGTCTTCTCCAGTTACTAGTTCACACATCAACTAATGGAGTTTTGGGTCATTAATTGTTGGCCACAGTAATCATGGATTATGCACTTAGTTACATAAACATAGAAATTATTGATATCAATACGCATGAATCTTTAATCAAGCATTCATAATAACTTGAATAACTACTAATATACTTTCAAACGAATGAAATAATAATAAAGCCAGATCATCTACATCTGAATAAAAGTAATGAGACTTAGCCTATGAACTAACTAAGAAGACAAGAAAACCTAAACAAATCTAATATACAACAAACCAAGTAGTCCTTTATGAGCCTCCTTGATATAATTCTTCAGCCTTCTCACATTTCTTCTTGTTCTCTGATTTCTAAGGTATGACATATCTTTTGGTCGAAATTAATGGTATATTTATAGCCTTTTTAAGACCATCTTAAATTGCGGCGCATCAATATATATATTCGTGGCAGGATATCGTAAAATTGGTATTTATCTTTAAAATCCTTATAAAATTCTCCATGACTGCTCTTTTCAGCTTCTATTTATAAATTAGTCATTTTCAGCTGCAAAACATAAATGTATAAAAATCAAGCACCTTTTGTCTATACTAATAGCAAAAATACCTCTAAAAGTATATCAAATATCCCTTGAAATATGTATAATTTGGCACACATCAAAATACCCCACACTTAGTCTTTTTTTTCCTCAAGAAAACATAGATTTATTCAAATATTTTTTCCCTACTTTAATATCACTACACCATTTAGGAACCCATTTGTACGATCGACCAGGTGCGGAATAATACTATCTTGTGATTTAATGATTACAAAAATATAAATGAAGAACATAAGATGAGTAATCCAATGATAGTAATAGAAAGAGAGGTTACAATATGAAGAACGAAGAACACTTCGGTGGGAGAGATCCCAACTGAGAGTTTCTATCTGACTAAAACAAAAGACTACATATTTGGTGCACAAGAAAACAATGACCACTCCCTCTCTATTTATAGAGAGAGGTACCTTAAAAACAATAAAGTGTAATAAAATAACCTAATTTATCACTCATAATTTGTAGAGCATTTCCATGCTCCAACAATCTCTCCCTAAATGCTCGCAAATGGTATAGTGATAAAAGGCTAAAATACATAGTAACCAACTAGAAAGTGCGGTAATAAAATGATACATAAAGAGAACCAAATGTTGAAATGTTTTTGAAACTCTGAAATGTATGTGATGTCTGAAATTGGGTAATGAAATCTCTGTAGTCAAAGTCTTCTAAGCAACGAAGTCCATCATCTCCGTTGTTGAACAGTGAGATTCCAATCTACAGATGTGATAAGTAAACCAAGCTGATCAACTCAAAAGTGTACCAATAACTCTTAAATTAAACGTTCCGTAATCAAGTCACACTTCGGCTTCAAAAGTCTGAAACATCTCTAGTTCTCGAATTATAATATACCTAAAGAATAACCTGCTAAAAACATGAAAACATCTTGTGATAGAGTTGGAATAATAAACAAGTCTGGATCGAGGAATAGAAGCTGTAGTAATCCGCACAAGGATCGATATCAAACTTCAATCAGAATTACCATCATGGCTTCGGTTTGACTAAACAAGTAGATGATAAGCCAAGATCAGATAGCACCTCAAAATACTAAATAATCCAGATGCTCATAATATTCTCTCCTTATTTTTGATAACCAATGCCATGATATCAAAAATAAATAAATCAATCATGATGGAGAGTGTTGGATACCAAGAGCTTTGCATGCTCTCCCTAGATGTATGAAGGGTGTCGATAAAACACAAGACAAAAAGTATATTAATACCTCCAAGGTCATAAGTAGCCGGTTGATTCTGTTGCTGAAAACTGCTCAAACAAGTACCGTAGTAACAAATAAGAACTTTGCGTGAAAAATATATGCTCTCCTGAGAAATGTTGATGTACCCAGACTGCAGTGCTGGAACTCTTGAAGCGGTCTTCAATAAATAACTTCCACTTTCTCAAGACACATGGTTCTTCAACCGAAGATCAAGAGTGACAAGTCATAAAAGGTCTTCATAGAGCGAAGATTGCAAAACAATTTTGTTGATCAGACGCAATTGCGGTGCCAACTTCATGAAGAGGAATATGATGTCCGACTACAGTATGGAGGATTATTGGTCCTACGACACTAATCCAAGGAATGCTGGTCGACGGAACTTGATTAAAGGACAATCCTCATGGGAAAAATAATAAAATTCTTCCAATATAATCAACAAGAAGTAATTCATCGTGACGATCAAAGCTTGAATAAATCTTCAATAATAGTCTCTTTTGCGAAGACAATAAATCAAGTCTTGTGAAAATCATTCTTCACAAAAGTGCTTTCGATCATGGGTTGCGGTTGGGCAGAATTGGTGTTAAAAAAAATGGTTTTAAAAATAAAAAATTGGTGTTAAAATAAAAATTGGTAAAATAAAAAAAATTGGTGAAAAAAAGGTAAAAAATAACGATTATTAAAAAAATAATGGTTTTTTAAAAAAAAATGAGTGTAAAAAAAAGACTGAAAAAAATGAAAGAGAAAAAGAATTGGCTAGAAAAATAAGGTTGAAGACAAAAAATTGGGCTGCGGTATTTTAAGGGTGAAATGAGGTTTGGAGGGAAGGGAGGAGGGGTGAGGAGAAGAGGTGTGACAACCTGTACAAATCCTTCATTTTTATCAAAAATAGCATCGTTTTGCTATTTTATTATGAAGTTTTGGGTCTATATAAGTGTTTTAGGCTTAATTCAATCGAGATACGAGTCTTGGGAAGGGTTAGAGTGGGTAAAACATCACAAAATCGGGCCAAACACACCTTGCAAGGTGTGTGCGGCCGCACACCTGAGTGTGCGGCCAGCCAGCCGCACACAGCCGACCGCACACCCTCCCAGCCTCACTCTCTAGCCTATATAAAGGACCCCAAGTCAACCTTACACCCTTTTCACACTCCTTGAAGCTGGAACATTTCTCTCTCAAGAGTTCTTCACATTTTCCTCTCCAATCATCAAAACAAGTAAGTAAACACCCTTAGATCTTTACTACAACACGTTAGAAAGTCTTTGCCTCGAGTTTGATCCATGAAATCATCATTTTAGATGATCTTCATGTGTGGACGGCCGCACACACATCACGTGTGACCGCACACACATCTTTTGGTACTAAAATGGGCTTAAACACTCACCCAAAGCTTACCATCGACCAAAACACCTCCTTAGGATCATCACAAAGCCTTGGAAAATCGATTTGGACACATTTGTAGGAGTGTGTACGGCCGCACACACCCTTTTAAGGGTCCAAAATGGCCCCAAACTCCCAATCCGGTTATGCAATGATCTAAACACCTTCACTAGAACACCCCAAAGGCTTGGAACCACGTTTTTGACACACTCCATAGTGAGTGTGCGGCCGCACTCAGGCTTGGCCGCACACACACAAAATCCATGTTTTTGTGGCCTTACACTCCAATATAGGGCCATACACCCTTATGTGCAACCATATGAGTTGGTAACACTTAATTCTAAGTGTTTTCATGTCCTTAGGACATGTCCCTATCACCATTAGTGGTTATATCTACTAGTGTATTCATATAAATGTTGTTACATGAAAAATAGGACTCGTTTGTGCTCAAGATTTCAATTGACACCCAGCGATCCTACAACGACCTTTCATTTGAGTTACTCACTGCAGGTGAGTTCATACCCCTGAATTAACCTTTTAAATGATTTTAAATGCTTTTATGGGGGGGGGGGGATACAAGTTGAACATTTCTAGTTATTACTTTAATCACATGCGATCAATAACTAGAATAAACAGAAAGATTTGCTACTACTTTCAAATTGCTATCAAACTTATGGATTTTCAAGCTTTCAAACCTTTTTATTAAACTCTTTTGGATGATAAAATTGTTTTCAAACTCTTTTATACTTGTAACATTTTCAAATCCATATCTACACCAATATATTTATATAAGTAAGATTTGAAGGACTTAGGACTGATAGCTCACCTTACTTCCTGTTCCTTGTTTGGTTGTGGACTTAGGGTATCCTGTTATTTGTCCGAGTGTCGTTGAATTCTTAGTTATATATCATATATATATATATATATATATATATATATATATATATATATATATATATATATATATGTTGGATATAAAGGCTTTTCACTTCAGTTCAGTACCTTTGTGTAACAAAGCCATCCAAACAACCTTACTATTTAACTATTATAGGTATAGTTAAGGGATTACTACTCACTACTACTATTACAAAGACTCATACAAGAGTCAATACATTTATGAGTCATTACAAAAGTACTACATTGAGTAACATAACATACTATACATTATACAAGAGAACATACTGCAAGATAGCATACTATACACTATACGAGAGAACATACTATACACTATGCAAGATAGCATACTATACACTATACGAGAGAACATACTATACACTATACAAGATAGCATACTATACACTATACAAGAGAGCATACTATACACTATACATACATTACATACTAAAACAGAATGTGACATACTACTTCTCGATACGACACTTCATTGTGCTATCACCGTGTAACCAGAGTCTCCTGGAGTGAGAGCGGGCATTATGTGTATAGATCTATATGGGACAGAAACTCCCACATCCCGACTGCTAGCTACAGTCCGAGCCGACTAGGCCCAGGGGTGACAAAATGTCACCATACTACGTGTGATCTGGAGGGTCATCGATTTTTCATCCGTCAATCAGCATGGTTA
The DNA here is from genome assembly GCF_052849685.1 of Lactuca virosa. Lineage (NCBI taxonomy): Eukaryota > Viridiplantae > Streptophyta > Magnoliopsida > Asterales > Asteraceae > Lactuca > Lactuca virosa. Next base: position 385,646,419 of record NC_136428.1, read on the forward strand.
CATACGAGTTCACATTCAAACCTTAAATTAACTAAATAAGTATTTTAAGGCAAAAATGGACTTTGCGAGGCGTGCCGCCTGGAGTCTGCATATTTTCTACTTTGGACTTTGCGAGGGGTACCGCCTGGAGTCTACATATATCTACTTAGACTTTTCGAGGCGTATTGTTCACTCAGTACCACCTGGAGTCTGCATATTTTCTACTTTGGACTTTGCGAGGCGTACCGCCTGGAGTCTACATATATCTACTTAGACTTTTCGAGGCGTATTGTTCACTCAGTACCACCTGGAGTCTGTATTTTCATTACTTTGTGACTTTGTCACGTACTCGTTTCAGTAAACTATATTTTATACTAATAGTTTTCACTGGGGAAAAACCCTCACATTTACGAAAGAACAAACACACAACCAATCGGGTCTTGGTAGAAGACTACTTTTTACTAGGAAACATAGGGTTTTCTAGGGAGTATACTATTTCCAAAACATTTAAACCAATTACTACACTACATTGTTGCTAACATTTTTATACAAGCAATGATACTAAATACTTATGAACTCACCAGCTTTATGCTGATACTCGCTTTCAAAATAACTTGTATTATCAGGTCATCAGTAGTCAGGTACAAATGAAGCTTTTGAGAAGATGGAGCACATTCGAGACTTATCTTTTATTTTGATTATACTTTTGGTGTCTTACAAACTATACAAAACACGCTTGTATTACAATTATTATACTAATGCAATGGATGTTGTTGCTTGTCTTTACTATTATGCATTGTTATGATACTGTACATGACGTCCTCCATCGCAGAACGTTTCCGCCGTTCTCGGTTTTGGGGTGTGACAGATTGGTATCAGAGCTCTGTTTATAGTGAATCAAGTATATTAACCCATAAAAGATATACGAACTATAAACACATCGGGATTAAAAACACTCTGACCAAGAATATATACTTTTAAATAATAAAATATTTAACTAAGTGTATATATATATATATATATATATATATATATATATATATATATCCATCTATTCATACGAAGGTCAGTATCATACTAGAACAGAAAAAAAGTATTAAGATTGTTGGACAGCACGATTAGGCTTAGAGACATATAGTCAAATCTGGGGGGATGTAGCCTGATCAACTACATTTCCCGAGGAGTGACTAGTATGTGCCTAAGAATGGTCGTGGAGTTGCAACAAGTCTAAAAACTTACCAACACTACCACAACAAGAACATTAGAACGGAATACCATAGGGGTATTCTGCATTACTATAGGTTACACATGTGAGAACTAAAAAGGTCGTTACTAGTAGGACAATAGTTGCTAAGTGGATACTCTGCGGTTACATGTGACTAAGGCACTATAGACTTAGAATCTGTGATCTTTGCTTTACTTCCTGTTCCTTGTTTGGTTGTGGATTTAGAGTTAGGGTCACTTATTTGAAGGTCTATCCTGTTTCAGTTGCGTGTAATTGGTATGCACTATGCAAGTATTGAATCAACTAATAACAATCATCTTATAAGTATCTTAGATTAGTACGTCTATTAACCATTATTTCCCCTTTCTCGCATAGATAGCATGGCTGGCTTTCATATCTCTGGCGATCCGTACTATCCAAACCAAAGAAACGGTGGGTGGCTCGGTAATGAGCCTGAAGTCGATCACCCAATTCTCCTGGATAATCACCGTGCAGGAGGCTCTTCGGATAGCTCTGACTTCGAAACCGAAGTCAAAAACATACCCCCAGTAGTTCCAAACCCTAACCAACGCCCAGTGTTCAAAGGCCCAACACCTCTATGGGTGGAGAGTTTGGAGGCTTGGAGTCAAGAGCTAGACCAGCCCATCCCCTACAACGGAGACCAAGGGTTCTACAACGTGAACGAAGGAAGCACTGCGGACAGGGTCCTGCCTATTCTAGTCCGCAGGGTTGCTCGAAACGAGATTCAGGGGAGAACCGCCATTAACCGAATTGCTGAGATAGTCACCCACACCAGGTTGAGTGACATCCACATCCGCCGTCTGCAAGATGCTAACGAGAGGACTCAGAATGACCGCGAGTCTCTACTTCAGGCACTAGCTGAGACTAGGGCAAAAGTCATAGAGCATCGCGTACGCCAGTGTGTGTACGAGCAGCGCCTACTCGACATGGAGCGCCAACTGGCAGATCTGAGGATCCGTCCGAGGAATAACCGTCGTCGTTAGAGGATGTTGACTCATCTTTCTTTTGAATTAAGGAATAGCCTTTCTTTCTGTGCCCTAGGGAGCACTTGTCTGTAAAATATTCCTAGCTTTTAAAAGTACTCTAACTAGGCTTCTAAGCTGCCAACATTTTCCTGTTATGGTTTGATGTAAGACCTTCTGTTAGGTCGTTTTTCCCGAACTCTTTTTACATCAGTAATGCCAGTAATATTGGCAGTTATCTAATCTAAGGGAAGCTCTTACACATGTGTTTTAATACTCTATTGTTATTACCCTATCTGATCTTTGGACTATGGCAATTTAGTCCATGAAACATTCTCACAATTGATTCTCACTATTATCACCATCCACGTTAACTTTCAGTATAAGATGCCGCCTCGTCCGCGTCCGACCAGGGGCAGACCTGCAACTCAAACTCGACCACCACCTCCTCCGTAGTTCGATGCAGTTATGTTCCAAGCAGCTGTGAATGCGGCCATGGCTCAAGTAAATTCTGGGGATGCAAGTGGAGCCGGAATGGGCACCAACTCTAGACATGGTGAAATCCACCCACGTACACAGGCGTGTACCTATAAGGATTTCATGAGCTGCAAGCCAACATACTTCAATGGAACCGGAGGGATAATTGCACTGTCCCAATGGGTCGAACGAGCTGAGGCAATCTTCGAGATGTGCTTTTGCCCCGAAGAGAGCAAGATAAAGTTTGCATCTTGCACCTTCACCGAAAGGGCCTTGACGTGGTGGAATGGCCATGTCAAATCACTCTCCTTGGTGACAGCCAACGCCATGGGCTGGGATACACTAAAGGACCTGTTGACAAGGGAGTATTGCCCGAGGGGCGAAATTCAGAAGCTGGAGGAGGAACTGTGGGCCCTCAAGATGAAGGGGACTGACATAGTGACTTATACATCCAGGTTCTGCGACTTGGTGACTCTATGTCCTAACATGGTCCCCACCGAAGGCAAGAAAATTGAGAGATACATCTGGGGTTTAGTGCCCCCGTATCGAGGGAATGTTCTAGCATCACACCCTACGACCTTTGACAGTGCCAAGGAATTGGCCCAAAGGCTCATCGATCATGAAGTTCCTTCTACTCCATCAACAACTGCAACCACTACTGCGACACCAACCCACGCGGCTGACAACAAGAAGAGGCGTTGGGACCGAAAGAAGGGCAAGTCAAATCAACACCCTTCCAAGAAACAACAAACGGTGGCTGTCCATGCTGCCACTACTCCTGCTGTCCCTGTACCCGCCAAAACATATGCAGGGAACTTACCCAAGTGCACCAAATGCTCTTTCCATCATAACGGCCCCTGCCGTGAGATGCACTGCACTAACTGCGACCGGAAGGGCCATACCGCCCGGTTTTGTAGATCTCAACCCAAAACCATCACCCAGATTCCCAGTACCGGAGTGAGTCAAGCCTGCTACGGGTGTGGCGAGACAGGGCACTTCAAAAGAAACTGCCCGAAAGCTGGGAATGCCGGAGGAGCAGGAAGACTACTTGCTATTGGCCACAATGAAGCCGTAGCAGACCCCACAGTAGTCACGGGTACGTTCCTTCTCAATAACTCTTATGCTTGTATCCTATTCGATAGTGGGGCAGAAAGAAGCTTTATAAACCAAAATTTCAAACACCTACTTAAACAATCACCGCAAACACTAAAAGAAACCTTCGTCGTAGAAATGGCTAACGGTAAGACAGAGAGTTCTAACGAGATTTACATAGGTTGTACCCTCACGCTAGATAATCATTCGTTCCTAATCGACCTCATACCAGTAGCTATCAAGAGCTTCGATGTCATTGTAGGCATGGACTGGTTGAGTCTCTATCGTGCCGATATCCTGTGTTTCGACAAGGCAATCCGTCTAAACTTACCCGATAACGAAACCTTGTTGATCTACGGAGACAAATCCAGTGCGAGTCTTCGTATCATCTCGAGTATTCAAGCCCAGAAGTACTTGCGTAAGGAATATCGTGCATTCCTGGCGCATGTTGTAGATGCGAGCCAGAAAACAAAAGACCTAAAAGACCTTCACGTAGTACGCAACTTCCCCGACGTATTCCCTGAAGAACTACCGGATTTACCTCCGCAACGTCAAGTCGAATTCCGGATCGACTTAATTCCAGGAGCGACCCCCGTAGCCAAATCGCCCTATCGTCTAGCACCTGCTGAGATGCAAGAATTATCCGGACAACTTAACGAACTGCTCAGCAAGGGCTTCATAAGACCAAGCTTCTCACCCTGGGGAGCACCAGTCTTGTTCGTGAAGAAGAAAGACGGATCGTTCCGTATGTGCATCGATTACAGGGAACTCAACAAGCTTACAGTCAAGAATCGTTACCCTCTTCCTTGCATAGACGATTTATTTGACCAGCTGCAAGGGGCGAGCTACTTTTCCAAGATTGATCTGAGGTCCGGGTATCACCAGTTATGAGTGCTGGAGGAAGATGTCCCGAAGACAGCCTTCCGAACTCGTTACGGACACTACGAGTTCGTAGTGATGCCATTCGGATTGACCAATGCGCCCGCAGTATTCATGGACTTGATGAATAGAGTATGCCGTCCTTACTTGGATCAGTTCGTCATCGTCTTCATTGATGATATACTTATCTACTCTCGAAGTAAGGAGGAGCATAGCGATCATTTACGACAAGTCCTAGGAACCTTACGATCGGAGAAGCTATATGCGAAGTTCTCAAAATGCGAATTCTGGATCCAAAGAGTCGAATTCTTAGGACACGTGGTTAGCGAAGAAGGGATCCACATGGACCCATCCAAAATTAAGGCTATTGAGAACTGGTCAGCGCCAAAGACGCCTACAGAAATCCGTCAATTTCTAGGCCTCGCTGGCTACTACCGCAGATTCATTCAGAACTTCTCTCGAATTGCGAAACCCCTCACTACATTGACCCAGAAGGGCGTGGCCTTTGACTGGGAAGAGAAGCAGGAGAAAGCGTTCCAAACGCTGAAGCGAGCCTTGTGCACCGCACCGATACTGTCCCTCCCCGAAGGAACAGAAGACTTCATAGTCTATTGCGATGCGTCGAATCAAGGGCTCGGATGTGTTCTGATGCAACGGGGTAAGGTCATCGCCTACGCCTCAAGACAGCTGAAGACACACGAGGTCAACTACACCACGCACGACCTCGAATTAGGAGCGGTTGTGTTCACCCTAAAAATCTGGAGACACTATCTGTATGGTACGAAGAGCACTATCTTTACAGACCATAAAAGCCTGCAGCACATATTCAACCAGAAGGAGCTCAATATGAGACAACGACGGTGGTTCGAGTTACTCAACGACTACGAATGCGAAATTCGTTATCATCCGGGTAAAGACAACGTAGTAGCAGATGCCCTAAGTCGGAAGGAATATTCTGGCCGAAGAGTCAAGTCACTAACAATGACCATCCATTTGCATCTATCGGCACAAATTAAAGAGGCTCAGCTCGAAGCTTTGAAACCTGAAAATGTAGCGGGAGAATCCCTGCGAGGAATGGATAAAAACCTGGAAGCCAAGGGTGACGAAGCCTTATATCTCATGGACCAGATCTGGACACCGAAGCACGGTGGTTTCAGAGACTTGGTCATGAAGGAAGCGCACAATACTCGATATTCTGTCCACCTAGGTTCAGATAAGATGTATCGGGATCTCAAGAAGTCATACTGGTGGCCTAACATGAAAGCAGAGATTGCTACCTTCGTAAGTAAATGCCTTACTTGCGCAAAGGTCAAGGTCGAATACCAGAAACCGTCAGGTCTGCTCCAACAACCGGAGATACCTGAGTGGAAGTGGGAGCGGATCACTATGGACTTGATAACCAAGTTACCCAAGACAACGGGTGGACTTGATACCATATGGGTCATCGTCGACAGGTTGACCAAGTCCGCACACTTCCTACCCATCAAAGAAACCGACAAGATGGAGAAGCTCACAAGAACATACATTAGGGAGATCGTACGGCTGCATGGTGTTCCTATATCTATTATCTCAGATAGAGATAGTAGATTCACTTCGAGGTTCTGGCAGTCATTACAAAGCTCCTTAGGAACGAGGCTGGACATGAGCACAGCCTACCATCCACAGACCGACGGACAAACTGAGAGGACTATCCAAACTTTGGAAGATATGCTGCGAGCCTGTGTGATCAACTTTGGTAAGGCGTGGGATACCCACTTACCCCTTGTCGAATTCTCATACAACAACAGTTATCACACGAGCATCAAGGCTGCTCCATTTGAAGCCCTCTACGGCCGAAAGTGCAGATCCCCTCTGTGCTGGGCTGAGGTGGGTAACGCTCAGTTAGCTAAAGGACGAGTTCCTGATAGCGCTCTCACAGGTCCGGAAATCATTCGGGAAACGATAGAGAAGATCGTGCAGATTCGTGAACGATTGAAAGCCTCTAGAGACCGACAGAAAAGCTACGCAGACAAACGAAGGAAACCATTGGAATTCCAGGTGGGAGACCGAGTCCTTTTAAAAGTCTCACCCTGGAAGGGCTTAATACGCTTTAGAAAGCGTGGAAAGCTGAATCCAAGATACATAGGGCCTTTCAAGATTCTCGCTAGAATCGGCCCCGTAGCTTACAAACTCAACCTACCTCGCGAGCTCAGTAACGTACATCCTACCTTCCACGTCTCGAACTTGAAAAAGTGCCTATCCGATGAGACTCTTGTAATCCCACTCGACGAGATCGAGATCAACGAGAGCCTCAACTTCGTGGAAGAACCTGTAGAAATCATGGATCGAGAGGTTAAGCGAATGAAACAAAGCCGCATCCCAATCGTGAAGGTTCGCTGGAACGCCAAGCGAGGACCGGAATTCACATGGGAGCGTGAGGATCATATGAAACTTAAATACCCTCATCTTTTTACTTAGTTAATTGTATTAACTTAGTTGCTTGAACTCTAATTTCGGGACGAAATTCCTTCTCACGGGGGGATGATGTGACAACCTGAAATTTCCAACCTGTACAAATCCTTCATTTTTATCAAAAATAGCATCGTTTTGCTATTTTATTATGAAGTTTTGGGTCTATATAAGTGTTTTAGGCTTAATTCAATCGAGATACGAGTCTTGGGAAGGGTTAGAGTGGGTAAAACATCACAAAATCGGGCCAAACACACCTTGCAAGGTGTGTGCGGCCGCACACCTGAGTGTGCGGCCAGCCAGCCGCACACAGCCGACCGCACACCCTCCCAGCCTCACTCTCTAGCCTATATAAAGGACCCCAAGTCAACCTTACACCCTTTTCACACTCCTTGAAGCTGGAACATTTCTCTCTCAAGAGTTCTTCACGTTTTCTTCTCCAATCATCAAAACAAGTAAGTAAATACCCTTAGATCTTTACTACAACACGTTAGAAAGTCTTTGCCTCGAGTTTGATCCATGAAATCATCATTTTAGATGATCTTCATGTGTGGACGGCCGCACACACATCACGTGTGACCGCACACACATCTTTTGGTGCTAAAATGGGCTTAAACACTCACCCAAAGCATACCATCGACCAAAACACCTCCTTAGGATCATCACAAAGCCTTGGAAAATCGATTTGGACACATTTGTAGGAGTGTATACGGCCGCACACAGGCCTGGCCGCACACACCTGACCGCACACACCCTTTTAAGGGTCCAAAATGGCCCCAAACTCCCAATCCGGTTATGCAATGGTCTAAACACCTTCACTAGAACACCCCAAAGGCTTGGAACCACGTTTTTGACACACTCCATAGTGAGTGTGCGGCCGCACACAGGCTTGGCCGCACACTCTGGCCGCACACACACAAAATCCATGTTTTTGTGGCCTTACACTCCAATATAGGGCCATACACCCTTATGTGCAACCATATGAGTTGGTAACACTTAATTCTAAGTGTTTTCATGTCCTTAAGACATGTCCCTATCACCATTAGTGGTTATATCTACTAGTGTATTCATATAAATGTTGTTACATGGAAAATAGGACTCGTTTGTGCTCAAGATTTCAATTGACACCCGGCGATCCTACAACGACCTTTCATTTGAGTTACTCACCGCAGGTGAGTTCATACCCCTGAATTAACCTTTTAAATGATTTTAAATGCTTTTATGGAGGGGGGGGGGGGATACAAGTTAAACATTTCTAGTTATTACTTTAATCACATGCGATCAATAACTAGAATAAACAGAAAGATTTGCTACTACTTTCAAATTGCTATCAAACTTATGGATTTTCAAGCTTTCAAACCTTTTTATTAAACTCTTTTGGATGATAAAACTGTTTTCAAACTCTTTTATACTTGTAACATTTTCAAATCCATATCTACACCAGTATATTTATATAAGTAAGATTTGAAGGACTTAGGACTGATAGCTCACCTTACTTCCTGTTCCTTGTTTGGTTGTGGACTTAGGGTATCCTGTTATTTGTCCGAGTGTCGTTGAATTCTTATTTATATATCATATATATATATATATATATATATATATATATATATATATATATATATATATATATATATATATATATATATATGTGTGTGTGTGTTGGATATAAAGGCTTTTCACTTCAGTTCAGTACCTTTGTGTAACAAAGGCATCCAAACAACCTTACTATTTAACTATTATAGGTATAGTTAAGGGATTACTACTCACTACTACTATTACAACGACCCATACAAGAGTCAATACATTTATGAGTCATTACAAAAGTACTACATTGAGTAACAGAACATACTATACATTATACAAGAGAACATACTATACACTATGCAAGATAGCATACTATACACTATACGAGAGAACATACTATACACTATGCAAGATAGCATACTATACACTAGACGAGAGAACATACTATACACTATACAAGATAGCATACTATACACTATACAAGAGAGCATACTATACACTATACAGACATTACATACTAAAACAGAATGTGACATACTACTTCTCGATACGACACTTCGTTGTGCTATCACCGTGTAACCAGAGTCTCCTGGAGTGAGAGCGGGCATTATGTGTATAGATCTATACGGGATAGACACTCCCACATCCCGACTGCTAGCTACAGTCCGAGCCGACTAGGCCCAGGGGTGACAAAATGTCACCATACTACGTGTGACCTGGAGGGTCATCGGTTTTTCATCCGTCAATCAGCATGGTTACATACGAGTTCACATTCAAACCTTAAATTAACTAAATAAGTATTTTAAGGCAAAAATGGACTTTGCGAGGCGTGCCGCCTGGAGTCTGCATATTTTCTACTTTGGACTTTGCGAGGCGTACCGCCTGGAGTCTACATATATCTACTTAGACTTTTCGAGGCGTATTGTTCACTCAGTACTTCCTGGAGTCTGCATATTTTCTACTTTGGACTTTGCGAGGCGTCCCGCCTGGAGTCTACATATATCTACTTAGACTTTTCGAGGCGTATTGTTCACTCAGTACCACCTGGAGTCTGTATTTTCATTACTTTGTGACTTTGTCACGTACTCGTTTCAGTAAACTATATTTTATACTAATAGTTTTCACTGGGGAAAAACCCTCACATTTACGAAAGAACAAACACACAACCAATCGGGTCTTGGTAGAAGACTACTTTTTACTAGGAAACATAGGGTTTTCTAGGGAGTATACTATTTCCAAAACATTTGAAACCAATTACTACACTACATTGTTGCTAACATTTTTATACAAGCAATGACACTAAATACTTATGAACTCACCAGCTTTATGTTGATACTCGCTTTCAAAATAACTTGTATTCTCAGGTCATCAGTAGTCAGGTATAGATGAAGCTTTTGAGAAGATGGAGCACATTCGAGACTCATCTTTTATTTTGATTATACTTTTGGTGTCTTACAAACTATACAAAACACGCTTGTATTACAATTATTATACTAATGCAATGGATGTTGTTGCTTGTCTTTACTATTATGCATTGCTATGATACTGTACATGACGTCCTCCACCCCAGAACGTTTCCACCGTTCTCGGTTTTGGGGTGTGACAAGAGGGAGGAGGGCTGAGTAGAGGAGGGAGTACCGAGGACTTGAAGGTCTCCAGTAAGAGGGTTTGATGTAAAGAGGTATGTGGTGATAAGGATTGGAGGGTTAGGCGGGTTTGGTTGGGGTAGGGAGGAGTGATGTGGCGAAGAGTGTAGCGAGGAGTAGGAAGGGCTGAGGAATGAAGTGATTTGTGAAGAGGCGGATGGGGTTTGCGGTATGTGAAGTCGGAGTTGCGAAGAGAAGTTTTTTGGTATGAGCTAGTCTTCGGTACACGGAAGCAGCCGACTGCAGTGTTAGTCTTAGGTGTGAAGTCTCCACTCCGCGGTGTCTTGGATTGAGAAGGACCGCAGAGCCTGCGTATGAGAGGACTGAAACGCTCTTTGGTACATCAATGCGACTCCTCGATATGGCATAGTTCTTCGGTTAAGTTCAGGTCTTCAGTGTTGAGCACCGATGATGAGAGGGCTGATGACGAAAAATGTCATTTTTCATGAAATTTGATATCGTAGAGGCTATAACTTCGTGTTTATCCAAGGGAATTATTTCTAAAGCATATGGGGATAAGGTGGGGTGTAGGGAAGAGGAAAAAGTGATAGAAAGTATGAGAGAGAAAGGCAAAAAGTAAGGATAAGGTATGAGTTTAAAGTAAAAGGCTGCTTTATCACATGGAAATGTCAAGAAAGTATGGGAAGACTTTATGGTGAAGTAAGGACATGCATATTTACCATTCTTTTAATACAGCAAAAGAAGCATACCTCCAGTATCCGTAGTATGATCTTCAAAAGGTTTTGCAGATACATTCTCCAAATATCAAGTCTTCACCAAATTTCTATGATATTTTGTCTTCATTCCAAAGCAATAAAAGTGTCTGGTAAAATCTTCAAGAGTTTTAGACCACAAATATCATCTTTCTTTTTCTTTTTCTTCAACAACAAGATAAAATCTTCTTAAACCGTCATTTTCAACAGAAATATGAACTAGACAGCAGCAACATTTATTATTGAAAGCTTGAAAATACTTTGAATCAACACTTCAAAAATTGAAAACTCATCATAAAATTTCCGGTTGCAAATCCAGAAATTTTTGTATGAAAATCAAAAAAATACAAGATGAAAGTAGTCGATCGGGAGTCGTTCCATTGAAATAATCGCTTAGATCTTCAATGTACGGCTCTGATACCGACTGCAGTATCCAATTTAGACGATCGACTAGGTGCGGAATAATAAGATCTTGTGATTTAACGATTACAAAAATATAAATTAAGAACATAAAATGAGTAATTTGATGATATTAATAGAAAGAGAGGTTATAATATGAAGAATGAAGAACACTTCGGTGGGAGAGATCCCAACCGAGACTTTCTCTCTGACTAAAACAAAAGACTACATATTTGGTGCACACTAAAGCAATGACAACTCTCTCTCTATTTATAGAGATAGAGGTACCTTACAAACAATAAAGGGTAATAAAATAACCTAAATTATCACTCATAATTTGTAGAGCATTTCCATGATCTAACACACCAAAAACTTTATTTACTGATATTGCATAAGATAACCTTATTCCAAATCCACCAATTATATCTAGCTCTAATATACATATATGTGTCTAAATCCTAGTAACTTTCCTAATTTTGAATACTCACAATCCTCATAAATGTTCCATACATAATAATAACAATACACACTTTTGCATCCCTTAATGTATGCCCATTAAAAACTACCTAAGCTCAAGGTATTTTTTGCTAAGTTTTGTTTCCAAGCTTTTGATACTATCCCATAATGGTTTTTCTATTTGAGTTATCACTTTCTACTTTCCTTGGTATTATAACATTTTACGAAATGTCTTAACTGCAGACAGTACCAAATTGACCAACTTTAGCTCGTAAATTTCTATATCATTTATTGCTCATCCCAAAGGTCATAGATTGGCTCCCCCTCTTGAGCTCAACTCAAAATTTATAATTTTTCCATATTTCACTTTTTTAACACTTCGAACCTTTTCTTTCCTTTCTTTTCGGTAACTCGAAAACATAACCTCAACCTTTATTGGCCAAAATAAATTTCTTACAACAAACAATGCAAAATATATTTTATCCTTCATACCACATAAGTTCACATTTTTGTCTTATGATTTTATTAAAACTAGCAAGCCACAAAGATTCGATAAACATTAACAAACTTAATCTTAATGCAATTTTATTGAAGCAACAATTTTTAATCTTCATCTAACTTAATTTAAGATACTTTTTATCTAGCATTTTTCTTAAGTATTTAATTATGCAATGAGTCATATTATTCATTCATTCCCCTACCCCATGTTAAAACGATACAATGCTATCATTGTATATTAAAATAAAACAAAGTAAGTAGAATAAACTCACATGTGATAAAAGTGGCGAGATCGATCTCTCAACGTTTAGGCCTTTGACTTGTTTGTTGACTTTTTAGTGAAGTTTATTCCTCTTGTGCACTTGTTTTTATTTTTCGTGATAAAACCTTTGCATCAACATTTATTCTTCGTTTAGGTCATCATCGGGAATTGGAACCAATGGTTTGCAGGTGAAAGTCATGCGTTCCCGCTACAGTATATAATCTCAAATGCAATATAGTTCCTTGAAGCACTATTTCTTGCCGAAGTTTTTTCGTTGTCAACATGGTAGATTTTCTCGGCGAAATTATTGTATTCTCAGCGCCACTTGTATACGAAGGCATCTTGTAACGTCCCAAAAATTCATAGAAAAATTTTCATTTGAAAAACATAAAGTCATACAAATCTGGTTCCAAAACTTGTCATTATCAATTAAAATAAACATTAGAGTAAAAATCATAAATAACCAGTGCGGAAAACTCTAGGGATGCAGTGTAGTCATGCCGAGCCCTTCCCTTTCAAACCAGAAGTACCTGAAACCGTGAACATAAAACCGTAAGCAGAAAGCTTAGTGAATTCCCCAAAATACCACATACTATTCATATCATTAGGCCTAGCCCGCACAAGTGACCAACCCGCAATAATAGGACTAGCCCTACCTAATAAATGAGCCAACCCAGCATACAAATGAGCCTAGGCCGCCATGTAATGGACCTAGCCCAACATACAATGGGCCCAAACCTACATGCATGCCCATGGGCCCAGCCCAACATACAATCCAAGAGTCACAAAGATAGCTAGCATCCTACATAACACATTCTAGTGAGCTGACATTGGTGCCTTCGATCCACAAGTATAGTGAAGAGACTCACCTCAAACTGAAGAAAACTGAATCACTCACGTGCTGCTGCTACAAGGGCTCCTCGCACTGAACATATCCAAAATTAGTCCTAATTAATAATCAGGGTAATAATTTTGGATTAGATGTCTAAGCCCATAACTATTATTGGTATGTATTCGACCCGACTTGGCATGGTCCATTTGGGTTGCATGGCATCGAAACGATTTGGATAGACTTTTGTGAGAAAAGGATATTTATGATTTATTAATATACTATAAGTTCTAATATATTAATATGAAATCATATTATTTAATTAGTATTGATCAAGAATTAATTTGGAATTAATTTTGTGATCAAAAGACACTAATTAAATATATGGGGATTGATTGTGTAAATCATTCATTCTTATATATGTGGGCTTATGATCCATAGTTCTTCATGTTGGGCTAAACCTATGGAGTAACCCATGGATACTCCATGGAGGTTTTAACCCATGGAGCATGAAGAATATGGAAAGACATGAGTTACATGGTGTAACCCTAATAGCCACAATATATAAAGACCCATAGCTCTAGAAAAATCGGGGCTAAGGATTCATATGTGAGGGCTAGCCGATTTGAGCATAAGGACTTTTCTCTCAAGTTATTCCAAGTTGTTGTTGGTGTTGTGTGAACCATTTGAGGTGTCACACTTGAGGCACTCAGCTCTTAAGCTCCACGGAATCAAGCTACAACACAAAAGGTATGTTACTCTAACTAGTATCTTATTTGATAATATGAAAATGCATGCTAATTATAGGTTTAATACATTGGAAACCATTTGCATGTATAATTAGTGAAAACATAGATCCAAGGTATTTAGGGTTGTATGTGCACCATAGGATGTTGTAGTATACTAAAACCCTTCAGTGGTATCAGAGCCAAGGCTTTTATTCAATTATACTTGATGCAAATTGCTGAAAATCGAAGTTTTTGCTGTTCTGGGCTGGGGACTCGCCGAGTTCATTAAGGGACTCGACGAGTCCATGTGTAAAATCATCCAACTCGACGAGTTGGTTCATACACTCGACGAGTTGGACCCCCTGACTGCATATCTTCGAGTTTTTTTGGCTGGAATTGGACTAGGAACATTACCCTAAGCTGCTTTTGAACTTATAAACCTATTTTTGATGTGGTAAGGTTCATGCTAATCCAATTTCAAAGATAATTGTCATAATTTCAAGATTTGTATTAGTTTATATGTTCATGCTAATTTCTTGAAGATTGATGATTTGAATTATCTTGTTCTTATGAGTTAGCTTAGATTAATAGAAAACTTATGTGATAATGTGTTTTCAATCCAAATTGATCTAAAAGTTATTCATAAAATGTGTTTTTGTAACTTGTCCTCAAGTTATATGAAAAGTCACATTTATGATTTTTAAAACTCATAAGATTTCCATAAGTTATGAAAATGAAGAGTCTCATTTTTTTAAATGCTTTAAAGTCTTCCATAACTTGTTCTCAAGTTATGGAACTTGAAGAGTTTTTCCATTAAAACTACTTTAAACACATAAGTTATGGAATTGAAAAGTTTTTGAATTGTTCAAAACTTTCCCTCAAGTTTTGGAATTTGTAAAGTTTCCCCATGAATACTTTAATTCCAAGTTATGCCCTTAGAGTTTTAAAAGTTAAAATTCAACCCTTATACTATTATAATATTAATAGTTAATAGTTATATATATGTATAAGAACAAAGTCAGTCTTACCGTTAGTCGGCCTCATTCACAAAGCCGGTCTATAAGCGGGGGTATAAGGTTACTGCCTATAAAATGGCAGTTTAATGGGTGTCCACTCTCACCCACCGCTTCCTTGACTGGTGGAGGGTCGTTAGCCAAACGGGTAGGACAAGGACTATAATTCTCCATTCATTAAAAGTATAATGATAAATACTAAGTAACTAAACACTTATAAATTCCCAATCTTAGTTACTTAGGAAAATGTGAATTTGGTGCTAATCCATGAAATTACACTTTGCACTTTGCTTAAGTCGTTAATGGAGCGTGTGTGGTTAACTGGCACACTAACTTGGATTTAACAAGGTTGGAAAAGGGTGGCTTAAGGTTTATCATTGATCGGTGGAGCGCGTGTGGTTAACCGGCACATCGATTAGGTGATAAAAATTAAGAGTACCAAGTATATTTGCATGGTTATTCACACCTTGTTTGTGATCCTCGACATCCCAATCACAAACTTGAGAGGGCACACTCGAGATTTAAACATGCCATTGAATAGTTCAATGAATCTCAAAAGATCTAGGAGTTTCAAACCAATTAAAACCTAATACCTATTTCATTTTTCATGGTGGAAATTGGTGAATCGTCATTCGCCTACCTTGAAATATTTTATAGCTTGGATTACGGCATCCCTCTTCTAAGTTATAAAAGTATTGTGTTGGGTCCTAGCATTAATATTTCATATTGGGTGTTATATTAAGGACTTAAATCAACTAACTTGTGTAACATCCGGATTCCCAGGTATCTTATTTTAAGTATTTATCTTGAGTTTTAGGGAGGGACTCGGCGAGTAGGCGCTCAGACTCGCCGAGTAGGATCGCGCATTTCTTGTCTGATTTAATGAAGGACTCGACGAGTCGATGCGTGGACTCGGCGAGTCCATGCTGTAAATTGAAACCCTAATTATCAGGGTCTGTGCCCTATTTAAAGGCCTTTATAGCCTCCATTGCGGCCACTTCACCCCTGAGAAACCCTAGAGAGCAGAGAGAGCGTTTGTGGTGCAAGAGGAAGGCTAATTCACCATTTCTTGTGTGTTTTAGCAAAGGAGAAGTGGTTTCCAACAAGAGGGGGTCAAGGGAGCTGTAGATCCAGGGTTTTCAAGTTCAGATCTACACTATTGAGGTATCAAATCGAACTTCCTTTCTGTTTTGGGTTAAGATCTATGATTTAGGGTTTTCTATAACCTTTTAGGGCTTGAAAAGTTGAGTTTATGGTCCCTTGCTGGGTTAGACCTCAGATCTGGACCCATAGAGGTCCAGAGAACCTTCCCCATTTAGCTTTATGTTTGTTCATGGAGGAAAGGAGACTAGGTTGCCATTTTAGAAGCCATTTTACCAAGGAAAGCCTTGGGTGCATTGCATGTGAGTCAAGTTTCGACCTTTATGTGGTTATTGGTCGTGAGGAAGTCAGATCTATAGTTTAGAGAAGCAGATCTGACCTCAGAAGGTCATTTGAGAGTTGTTATGGGAGCAACTCGCCGAGTCCATAAGTGGACTCGACGAGTCGAGTCGGGGTTGCCCCACGATTCATGACAGGTGTAACCCGTCGAGTGGAGGGATGACTCGACGAGCCAAGGGAGGCTAGAAGGATTCAGAGGACCCGCATGGACTCGCCGAGTAGCCCATGTGCACTCGACGAGTCGGGTCAAAGTGTAACCGTTGACTTTCGTTGACCTTAGGGTTCTGGTCAAGACTGATTCAAGAGAGTTCAGGGAAGGGTAGAATGGCCTTCTACCCAATCTTTAGAGATGAGACTTTGAGAGAATATTGATCGGGGATGTTATTTGAATAATAGGAGGAGGCTAGGTCGGGACGTTGAGCACGAGAGTTTATCCGACTTCGTTGAGGTGAGTCTTCTCACTATACTGTACCTGGAAGGGTACCTATGTGTGACCGGAAGGTCTTATATGCTATGAGATGTATGAGCTGTATGTTGTTATGTGATATGTATGTGTTATGAATGTTATGTATGATAAGGATCGGAAGGTCAAGAGGTTGCGGACCGGAAGGTCGATGTGGGTAGGACCGGAAGGTCTACCGGGATTTGGGACGGAAGTCCCCTGAGACACTTGGATCGGAAGATCCTACAGAGTTATGGCCTAGAAAGTCGTATATGTGGTGTGTGGTATTTTGGGGAACTCACTAAGAATTTATGCTTACAGTTGTGTGTTATGTGTTTCAGGTACTAGCGAGGATCGCGGGAAGGCGCCGGCATGATCCGTACACACTCATAGAGATTATGTTTTGAGATTCTGGGATTTGTTTGTTATTATGACAGTGGATACAGTTTGCTTGATATTGTTTTGATGAATAAAAGTATGTTTTAGAAATGAAAAATTGTTTTGGAAATTTACGTTGTTACAAGTTGGTATCAGAGCCTTGGTTTGAGGGATTCGGGTGCATCTTCGGATGTATCTGAACTCAAACTGAGGATTTGAGGAAGTTTTTCATAAAACAAACAATTTTTCTAAGAGAGTAAAAGATTTTGAAAAAGACAGAACAGAGCAGTGTGTATGATCAGCCAGCGCCCGAACGGTGATTTCCTAAAATACCCTTACATTATGTGTTATGAGATATGATATGATATGTTATGCATGCTAGAGTAGGCTAGGTATTCATATTAGGACTAGAGTGGCCTGATTTGTGATGCCTTAGCCTAGGAGATTACTGCTGCTATGAGATGCCTCGAGAGTGAGTAGGTAGCAGTGAGGAGCTTATGAGAAGTCTACCGAAGGGTAGCCTATGCTTAGCGAGATGTAGAGTACTTGTGATCTGGGATCCCAGGAGGAGGACTTGGAATGAATGCTGATGCGGTGTGGAAGGTAGTATTGGGCCCGTACTAATGAAAACACCGGATCAGTGCGCAGTCCAAGTAAGAATCCTTGGGATACTAGGGAACAAGTAGGGTTGGGTTATCGAGTGCGAGTATGCTCGAGCAAGTCTCTGATATTATTATTATGTTGTATTTCAGAGACATCATGGTTGGGACACGCCACAGACCTGAGGCGAGCGGTGTGAGTGACGAGGAGCTTCGTAAGATGATCCACGATGAGGTGGCATTGGCAATTCGAGCCGAGATTCCGGAGATGTTTGGGTCTATCAAGACCACGTTGATTGAGACTTTTGATGAGCGGTACGCAGCGGTGACTGAGGCTGCGGCTGCTGCAGCTACTGCAGCAGTGGCTGCTGCCAGGCCTCAGGGAGGTGACTCGTTATTGCTTCGAGAGTTCAGCAACACGAAGCCACCAGAGTTTGACGGGACGCAGGATCCGATCACTGCGATGAGATGGATTTCTGATATTGAGGGATGCTTCTACACGTGTTCATGTCCGGAGCATCTGAGGGTATGGTTCGCGCTGAACCAGCTTCGCTTGGGAGCGAAGGACTGGTGGAAGTTCATGACGGCGAGCTTCACTCTTGCAGAGATTTCAGAGGTGACCTAGGAGAGGTTCACCACCATGTTCAGAGACGAGTATGTTCCCCCCGGTGGAGAGGGAACGGCTGGCTCAGGAGTTCTTGACCCTCAAGCAGGGTACTGATTCTGTTACTGTGGTTACCAAGAAGTTTCATGAGAGGGCGATGTTCTGCCCTGAGCAGGTGTCTACTAAGCAGACACGCATGAGCCGGTATTTGGGCATTTTGAGGAGGGATATTCGGGAGTTCGTGTCGAACTCGACTTACCGGACATTTGCTGAGCTCCAGGCAAATGCCCATAAGAGGGAGATTGAGTTGGAGACTCAGGCCAGGGAGGAGGTCGAGTCTCAGGGGATGGATCGGCGGCCGGCACAGTCTCAGTCGGTAGCCAAGCGGGCAAAGCCCGCCGATTCGAGATCTGGAGGTCAGAAGGGCCGCACTTGCGGAAAGTGCGGCAAGGGACATGACGGGGTTTATCGATCGGGTGCTTGCTACAAATGTGGCAAGGAGGGGCATATAGCCAAGGATTTCCCCAAGGGGTTCATGGTTTACTTTCATTGCAACCAGAGTGGACACCGGAAGGCCGAGTGTCCGCAGCTGCGGGGGACAGCACAGGGAGCACCGCAGGGATCTGCCCCTGCTGCCGTGCGAGCTACTGAGGTTCGGCCGATGAAGGCCGAGGCACCGAAGGCTCGCGGGAGAGCTTTCCAGTTGACAGCGGAGGAGGTCCGCGCAGCGCCCGATGTGGTGGCTGGTACGTATTCTTTCATTTATTTATGCTGAGTTTGGGATATTGTGCTTATATTGTGATATGCGTAGGTACTTTTCTTGTGAGTTTTGTACCTGTGTTGGTGTTATTTGACTCGGGTGTGAGTCGGTCATTTGTGTCTTTAGCGTTTAGTCAGCACATCAGTATCCAGCGGGAGGCGTTGAGTCGACCTCTACGAGTTTCCATAGCTGACGCGCGAGCTGTGTATGCCACGGATATGATTCGAGGATGTGTACTCGAGATCTTCGGTGTTGAGTTCCCGATAGATCTAGTCCCGATTGCGATGGGGGACGTGTGTGTTATAGTGGGCATGGATTAGTTGAGCCGATTTGGGGCTGTTATAGACTGCGGGCGACAGTTGGTGACGATACGAGACCCTAGTGGGGGAGTACTTACGATATACGACGAGGGTACCCGATCTGGGTCCGCATTCTGTTCGGCTGCTAGGGCGAGGCAGAGTCTACAACAGGGCTGCAGCGGGTTTGTAGCTTATTTGATGGATACGCGAGTGGCCTCAGGGAAGCCGAGTTCGGTTGATGATGTTCCGATAGTGCGTGAGTTCCCGGATGTTTTTCCCGAGGAGTTGCCGAGTGTACCTCCTGAGAGGCAGGTGGAGTTCCGCATTGATTTGGTTCCTGGAGCGGCGCCTATCGCCAAGGCGCCCTATCGCCTTGCGCCACCAGAGATGCAGGAGTTATCCTCGCAGCTTCAGGAGCTGCTGGGGAAGGGGTTTATTAGACCGAGTAGTTCCCCTTGGGGAGCGCCGATCCTTTTTGTCAAGAAAAAGGATGGTTCACACCGGATGTGCATTGATTACCGGGAGTTGAACAAGTTGACGGTCAAGAACCGTTACCCATTACCGAGGATCGACGATATGTTCGATCAGTTGCAGGGAGCGTCTTGGTTCTCCAAGATTGATCTGAGGTCTGGATATCATCAGATGAGAGTGCGTGATGAGGATATCCAGAAGACGGCGTTCAGGACTCGCTATGGACATTACGAGTTCGTGGTGATGCCTTTCGGGCTCACCAATGCACCGGCAACGTTTATGGATCTCATAAACAGGGTGTGTAGGCCGATGTTGGATCGTTCGGTGATCGTTTTCATTGATGATATTTTGGTGTATTCGAGATCCAGAGAGCAGCATGAGGAGCATTTGATAGAGATCCTCGGAGTATTGAGGTTGGAGAGGCTTTGCGCCAAATTCTCCATGTACGATTTCTGGTTACGAGAGGTCCAGTTCTTGGGGCATCTCGTTAACCAGAATGGGATATTGGTCGACCCGGCCAAGATTGAGGCTGTGATGAGTTGGGAGGTGTCGAGATCCCCCACCGAGATAAGGAGTTTTCTGGGCTTGGCCGACTATTATCGGAGATTTATCAGGGATTTCTCCAAGATCGCCGTGCCTCTCACCAGGTTGACCCGGAAGGGTGTTGCTTTTTCATGGGGTCCGGAGCAGCAGACCTCGTTTGAGACACTTCGCCAGAGATTATGCGAAACCCTGTTGTTAGCCCTCCCGGAAGGGATGGAGGATTTTGTGGTGTATTGTGACGCTTCGATATCAGGGTTGGGTGCAATACTTATGCAGAGGGGGCATGTGATAGCGTATGCATCGAGGCAGCTGAAGCCTCATGAGACGAGGTACCCCACCCACGATCTGGAATTGGGGGCAGTGGTGTTCGCCCTCAAGATTTGGCGTCACTATTTGTATGGGGTTCGTTGTACCATATACACGGACCACAAGAGCTTGAAGTATTTGATGGATCAGCCCAACCTGAATATGCGCCAGAGGAGATGGTTAGACGTGGTAAAGGATTACGATTGTGAGATCCTGTACCACCCGGGCAAAGCTAATGTTGTAGCTGATGCCCTGAGCCGTAGGGCGGAGAGTGCCCCTATACGAGATGTTTGCTTGAGATTGACAGTGATGACTTCAGTGTTGGACACCATTCGGGAGGCCCAGACAGAGGCCGTGAGACCGGAGAACCGCAAGAGAGAGCGGGTGATTGGACAGGTACCTGAGTTCGTTACCGATAGCCGTGGGCTTATGACCTTTCAGGGTCGGATTTGGGTGCCGTACGCAGGCGGAACACGCACCACTTTGATGGAGGAGGCGCACCGATCGAGGTATGGGGGCCACTAAGATGTATTTGGATATGAAGAAAGATTACTGGTGGCCCTGTATGAAGAGGGATGTAGCGTGGTTTGTTGAGAGGTGCTTGACCTGTCGCAGGGTTAAGGCTGAGCACCAGCGTCCGCACGGCAAGTTGCAGCCACTTGAGGTTCCCCAGTGGAAGTGGGAACAGATTTCCATGGATTTTATCACCAAATTGCCAAGGACCGCGAGGGGTGTCGATGCGATTTGGGTGATTGTCGATCGGCTGACGAAGAGCGCTCACTTCCTTGCTATCAGTGAGAGCTCTTCTGCAGAGAGATTGGCAGAGTTGTATGTGAGGGAGGTAGTATCACGGCATGGAGTACCGATCTTGATTGTGTCAGATTGAGATGTATGTTTCACTTCCAGGTTCTGGAAGAAGTTCCATGAGGAGTTGGGTACGAGGCTGCATTTCAGTACCGCTTACCACCCACAGACGGACGGGCAGAGTGAGCGGACGATTCAGACGCTCGAGGACATGCTCCGAGCATGTGTGTTGGACTTCGGGGGAAGTTGGGACACGCATCTGCCGTTGGCTGAGTTTTCTTATAACAACAGCCACCATTCGAGTATTGTTATGCCTCCCTTCGAGTTGTTGTACGGGAGGAGATGTCGGACTCCCATTTGCTGGGGAGAGGTAGGGCAGCGCGTGATGGGTAGCACTGAGATAGTGCTTCAAACGACCGAGCAGATACAGCAGGTTAGACAGAGGTTGTTGACGGCTCAGAGTCGCCAGAAGAGCTATGCGGATAGGCGACGATCCGAGCTTGAGTTCCAGGTGGGAGACTTCGTACTCCTAAAAGTGTCTCCTTGGAAAGGAGTGATTCGATTCAGGAAGAGGGGCAAGCTGGGGCCCCGGTATATTGGGCCGTTCAGGGTGACCGCGAAGGTGGGCAGGGTAGCATATCGGTTGGAGCTACCTGCGGAGCTGAGCCAGATTCATGACACCTTCCACGTGTCTCAGTTGAGGAAGTGTATAGCCGACGAGTCGGCAGCGGTACCACTGGAGGATATTCAGGTAGATGCGAGCCTGAATTATGCTGAGAGGCCAATCGTGATCCGGGATCTGAAGATCAAGGTTCTGAGGAACAAGGAAGTGTCCCTGGTGCAGGTTCAGTGGCAACATCGGAAAGGGTCCGAGCTGACTTAGGAGCCGGAGTTGGAGATGCGGGAGCAGCATCCAGAGTTGTTTGCCGAGTAAGACTTCGAGGGCAAAGTCTGATTCTAGTTAGGGAGAATTGTAACATCCGGATTCCCAGGTATCTTATTTTAAGTATTTATCTTGAGTTTTAGGGAGGGACTCGGCGAGTAGGCGCTCAGACTCGCCGAGTAGGATCGTGCATTTCTTTTCTGATTTAATGAAGGACTCGACGAGTCGATGCGTGGACTCGGCGAGTCTGCGCTGTAAATTGAAACCCAAATTCTCGGGGTCTGTGCCCTATTTAAAGGCCTTTATAGCCTCCATTGCGGCCACTTCACCCCTGAGAAACCGTAGAGAGCAGAGAGAGCGTTTGTGGTGCAAGAGGAAGGCTAATTCACCATTTCTTGTGTGTTTTAGCAAAGGAGAAGTGGTTTCCAACAAGAGGGGGTCAAGGGAGCTGTGGATCCAGGGTTTTCAAGTTCAGATCTACACTATTGAGGTATCAAATCGAACTTCCTTTCTGTTTTGGGTTAAGATTTATGATTTAGGGTTTTCTATAACCTTTTAGGGCTTGAAAAGTTGAGTTTATGGTCCCTTGCTGGGTTAGACCTCAGATCTGGACCCATAGAGGTCCAGAGAACCTTCCCCATTCTGCTTTATGTTTGTTCATGGAGGAAAGGAGACTAGGTTGCCATTTTAGAAGCCATTTCACCAAGGAAAGCCTTGGGTGCATTGCATGTGAGTCAAGTTTCGACCTTTACGTGGTTATTGGTCGTGGGGAAGTCAGATCTATAGTTTAGAGAAGCAGATCTGACCTCAGAAGGTCATTTGAGAGTTGTTATGGGAGCAACTCGCCGAGTCCATAAGTGGACTCGACGAGTCGAGTCGGGGTTGCCCTGCGATTCGTGACAGGTGTAACCCGTCGAGTGGAGGGATGACTCGACGAGACAATGGAGGCTAGAAGGATTTAGAGGACCCGCATGGACTCGCCGCCCATGTGCACTCGACGAGTCGGGTCAAAGTTTAACCGTTGACTTTCGTTGACCTTAGGGTTCTGGTCAAGACTGATTCAAGAGAGTTCAGGGAAGGGTAGAATGGCCTTCTACCCAATCTTTAGGGATGAGACTTTGAGAGAATATTGATCGGGGATGTTATTTGAATAATAGGAGGAGGCTACGTCGGGACGTTGAGCACGAGAGTTTATCCGACTTCGTTGAGGTGAGTCTTCTCACTATACTGTACCTGGAAGGGTATCTATGTGTGACCGGAAGGTCTTATATGCTATGAGATGTATGAGCTGTATGTTGTTATGTGATATGTATGTGTTATGAATGTTATGTATGATAAGGATCGGAAGGTCAAGAGGTTGCGGACTGGAAGGTCGATACGGGTAGGACCGAAAGGTCTACCGAGATTTGGGATGGAAGTCCCCTGAGACACTTGGATCGGAAGATCCTACAGAGTTATGTCCTGGAAAGGCGTATATGTGGTGTGTGGTATTTTGGGGAACTAACTAAGCATTTATGCTTATAGTTGTGTGTTATGTGTTTCAGGTACTAGTGAGGATCGCGGGAAGGCGCCGACATGATCTGTACACACTCATAGATATTATGTTTTGAGATTCTGGGATTTGTTTGTTATTATGACAGTGGATACAGTTTGCTTGATATTGTTTTGATGAATAAAAGTATGTTTTAAAAATGAAAAATTGTTTTGGAAATTTACGTTGTTACAACTTGAATATCTCCCATTGTAGATGTCTGGTTCAGACAACTATGATCTTCCCAAATCCCTAGGAACAAGCTTTCCTAATGAAGATGATGTCCCGTGGTTGGTTCATGGAAATCATCCTTCTCTTCCTTCACCTCATCCAATTATTCTTCCTAACCCACAACTTCTTGAAAAGTTCAAGGTCACTCAAGCCCTATTGGCAAGCAAAGTCTATGTGTGCTCACATCTTGGAGATAAAGTCACATATTGACAAGATGGGAGAGTTGGGTGTCAAGGTCTTGAGGAAGTTGGTTGTTGACTAGGTTCTTCAATCACTTTCTAAGTCACATAGTGAGTTCCTTTAGGACTACTACATGATAGTCCATGACATGACCCTTAATGATCTTACCTATTTGCTTGATGCTGCTAAATCAGCAATGATTTGGAGCACGGGTAAAGCAAATTCGATTGGAAAATCGACTTCCCAAACTTCCATGGACATTGACAATGGTAACATTGGAAATCCAGAAAAGCTTTCTCTTCCCAATGGAAAGGGATCGGCCATAGTCAACTCAGTTGATCAAATGGTAAAGAGAAAGACTAAGTCTGAGATAGTCCCATGTAGCATTACCGAAGAGTCCATATGTTTCTATTGCCAAAGGAAAGGACATTGGTTGCGAAGCTGCCCTATTTACCTGAAAGATCATAAGGATGGTAAAGTCAGAGTGTTTGACTATGCTTCGGGTAAAGTCCACTACCTAACTCTATTAAGTTCCTATTTGGAGATTCTTATTACATGATGTGACTAGGTCACATTTTGATGTTTTGTAGAATCAAAGAAAAGATAGGAAGATTAAAGGAAGTATATGCTGATTCTGATCGCGAAGACGGATCGCATGGTTCGGTGATCAAAATTTTGAGCTGCTACTTAAGAGTTACGATATATTGCTTAGGAATAGATAACAACATAGTTTTCATATGCATTTGCATTGTAAGGATAAGTTTTTCCGCAAGTTTTAAATAGAAGAAAATTTTTTATTTTATTTATTTATTTTAAATTTCCTTACAATGGCATTTGTGAAAATTGTTGTTTATATGAATCCAATGTATAACAAAAGTATAACAATAGTAAAAGACGTGACTTTATACGCTCCGTCTTCTCAAAACTTCAGGAGGTACCTGTCTACTGATTTTCTGAGAATACAAGCAATTTTGAAAGAGTATCAGCATAAAGTTGGTGAGTTTATAAGCAATGTTTTTGTAATGAAAACCTGTTGATGAATCTGTGAAAATGTTCGTATGTTTCCAAGAAAATCCAATATTTTCTTTAGTAAAAGCATGATAATACCAGTTCCTTCTATGACCCCTTAGTTCATACTGGTCACGTATAAACCAATATCAAACAAACAGTTGATTATGTGGATCTTCCCTAAGCCCACAACCAAACAAGGAACATGAAATGAGGCGGAAACCACACATTCCACAGTCTATCGAATATTCTTTATACATAAACCTGATGCATAAACTAAGGAATTATAGAATTAACTATGAATATTTGTTACTGTATCCTGTTGTAGTATAGGAAAAACGTTAGTTTGTATGTCTGGTTACTACCAATCGTAGTATGTGTGTATTCTATACAAAAACCATTGTATAGTATGTTTTGTATGAAACCCTGGCAACCACCAGTATGTGTAGTATGTTCTGTTTGAAAACCCTGGCTACCACCAGTATGTATAGTATGTTCTGTTTATGAAAATAAACTATTTGAAGAAATGGAATCCTGTAAACAAATGGTTAGTTTATACTATTGTGAGTCGTATAACCATGCTTGATATGACCTAGTGACCTTTACGACGTTCTTCAAGTGTCGGTTAAATGAAATTTGTCACCCCAGGCATGCCTGCCTAACTGTAGCTAGCAGTTCAGGTGTGGGATTGTCAGTCCCGAATAGATCTATTCACAAATCTCACGCTCTCCCTCCAGGAGACTCTGGTTACACTACGATAGGATTTAACCTGTACCCCAAAGGGTACAATTGAAAGTGTTGTCTCACAATCTTGTATTAACTAGTTTACGTGTAGTTCTATATTGATTTACTGTATTTAAACCCGTGTGTATACTGTATAAGGTAATAATTATGTTTAAATAATTATTAAACGTTGTACTCTTATAGCAATGTATATCATAAACTGAATCTGTCATAGTTTATGTGTTCTGCTATGTAACACTCTGAATTTGTAAAACTGTGTATTGAAAACCCAAACTATACCTATTATAGTTTGCATGTATGATGTGTACTTGGTTTACGTATAAACTATGCAATTATGGCTGTATGTTGAAAACTTCCCTTATGCTCAGCATGTTACTAAAGGGATTAAAATATCTAAATATTTCATAAAACATGGAAATCTTTCAGTTGTATTAAATGCGTAAGTTTTAAACTTGTTGAAATTCTTTGTATAAGTTCACAAAATTATTTGTGTTTGGCTTGTATTCCCCCCCTAAAAACATTAAAATAGTAAAAGCATAGGGGTATGGACTCACTGTTAGTCATGTGAATAGTCGGACAACGAAAACTGAGAGTGAAGACCCTCAAGTCGATGTATGCGGCACTCAACGGGATCATAATACAATTAATACATATTTGTATTTTATTAGTGAAACCGTTATTTATAGTGTTGGGAAAACACTTGTTTTCAGTTTAGGAATGTTATCGGGACATGATCGAATCGGATAAACGGGTTTGCAGCCAAGGTTCACGGTGCGAAGGAGTTTGCGGCCGTGAAGAGTTTCCGGCCATGAACTATTCTCAGCCGTGAACAGGTGTACGGCCGTAAACAGTGTTCTTGGAGGGATTGTGAAGGTTTGAAGAGTGTACGGCCGTAAACAGTTTGCGGTCTTTGAAGATTTGAAGATTTGAAGCGTGTACGGCCGTAAAGTCAAGAACAAGGATGTTGGATTCGATGAAAAACACGTTTTAGATGCTCTAAAACAACCTCCCAAGGTGTTTCTTGATGATTTTCGGAAGAATAAATGTGTTTTTGGTGTTTACGGTCAAGAGTTTAGAGAGAGAAGGAGAGAGTTTTCGTCCAGAAAAGTGTAAATGAGGGGTAGGGACTCGTATTTATAGGGGGTTTTCATGGTCGGTGGTGGGGTCCACCTGTCGTTGGCCGCAAACGAGTGTACGGCCGTAAACGAGTTTACGGCCACGAAGATCACTCAGCCGAAAACTTTTTGTTTTTTCGAAGGAAAACTCGGGTTTTTCGCGCGATTTTGGTTCCAACTTGTATATAAAAGTCAAATATATAATCAAATGATTTTCCAAACCGAAGGAAATTGACGGAACCCAATAAAATAAAATTTTATTAACGGGATTTAGCTAACGGTAACTAGAAAAAGTTTCGGGTTGTCACATCATCCCCCCCGTTAGAGGGAATTTCGTCCCGAAATTCAAACTCAGAATACAAATCATGGACTCGGAAAGAGATGAGGGTACTTCTGTTTCATTGAATCTTCGCACTCCCAAGTGAATTCAGGTCCCCGCTTGGCATTCCAACGAACCTTCTCTATCGGTATGCGACTTTGTTTTGTTCTTTTGACTTCCCGATCCATGATTTCGACTGGTTCTTCCACGAAATTGAGGCTCTCGTTGATCTCGATCTCATCAAAAGGAATCATAAGGGTTTCGTCGGATAAACACTTTTTAAGATTCGAGACGTGGAAGACGGGATGAATGTTGCTAAGTTCCTGGGGTAGACGAAGTTTGTACGCTACGGGACCGATCCTAGCGAGGATCTCGAATGGTCCAATGTATCTTGGATTCAACTTTCCACGATTTCCGAAGCGTATCATGCCTTTCTAGGGTGAGACCTTCAATAGAACACGGTCACCAACCTGGAACTCCAAGGGTTTTTGTCTCTTATCGGCGTAGCTCTTTTGTCTATCTCTTGAAGCCCTTAGTCATTCTCAGATTTGTATGATCTTTTCAGTAGTTTCTCGAATGATTTCTAGGCCTGTGAGAGTGCTATCGGGGACTTGACCCATAGCTAACTGCGTGTCTCCCACCTCAGTCCAGCACAAAGGGGATCTACACTTACGGCCATAGAGGGCTTCAAACGGCGCAACTTTGATGCTGGTATGGTAGCTGTTGTTGTAGGAAAATTCGACCAAGGGCAAATGTGTGTCCCACGACGTGCCAAAGTCGATGACGCAGGCTCTCAACATGTCTTCTAATGTTTGAATGGTTCTCTCACTTTGCCCATCGGTCTGTGGATGGTAAGTTGTGCTCATATCCAACTTAGTTCCAAAAGTCTTCTGCAATGCCTGCCAATATCTCGAGGTAAACCTGCTATCTCGATCAGAGATAATGGACAAAGGTACACCATGCAGGCGGACTACATCTCGAATGTAGATTCTTTTTAGTCTATCCATCTCGAAGTTTTCTTTGATTGGCAGGAAATGGGCGGATTTAGTCAATCGATCGAAAATTACCCAGATGGCATCATGCCCACTCGGAGACTTGGGCAACTTAGTGATGAAATCCATCGTAATCCTTTCCCACTTTCAGTCAGGTATTTCTGGCTGCTGGAGTAGACCTGAGGGCTTTTGATATTCCACCTTCATCTTGGCGCAAGTCAGGCACTTGCCCACAAAGGTAGCGATCTCTTATTTCATGTTCGGCCACCAATAGAGTTGTTTGAGATCCAGATACATCTTATATGAACCTGGGTGAACGGAGTATCTAGTCTTGTGAGCTTTGTTCATGACAACCTCCCTGTAACTGCCGTACTTCGGGGTCCAGATCCGGTTCATGAAATAGTAAACTCCATCACCTTTGATTTCCATGTTCTTTTCCATTCCCCTCAAAACTTCATCCGATATGTTCTCTGGTTTTAAGGCTTCCAGTTGATCCTCTCTGATTTGAGCGGATAAATAGGAATGGATGGTCATGGTCAGTGCCTTCACTCTACGACCTGAATACTCTTTCCAGCTGAGGGCATCCGCTACCACATTGGCCTTGCCGGGATGATAACGTATTTCACACTCATAATCACTGAGTATCTCTACCCATCGCCGTTGCCTCATGTTCAACTCTTTCTGATCGAAGATATGTTGTAGGCTCTTATGGTCGGTGAAGACAGTACACTTGGTTCCGTAGAGATAATGTCTCCAAATCTTTAACGCAAAGACCACTGCTCCCAACTCAAGATCGTGAGTTGTGTAATTGACTTAGTGTACTTTCAGCTGTCTCGAGGCATAGGCAATAACCTTTCCTCGCTGCATGAGCACACAGCCTAGACCTTGATTAGATGCATCGCAGTAGACAACGAAGTCTTCCGTTCCTTCAGGTAGAGACAAGATAGGTGCGCTGCATAGGGTCTGCTTCAATGTTTGGAACGCAGTGTCTTGCTTTTCTCCCCAACTAAAGGTTACACCTTTCTGAATCAGGGTGGTTAAGGGCTTAGCAATTCTGGAGAAATTCTGGATAAATCTACGATAGTAGCTAGCGAGACCCAATAATTGACGGATTTCTGTGGATGTCTTCGGTGCTGACCAATTCTCAATCGCTTTGATTTTGGAAGGGTGTATGCCTTCTTCGCTAACCACGTGACCAAGGAAAGTTACCTTTCGAATCCAGAATTCGCACTTAGAGAACTTTGCATACAGCTTATCCGCCCAGAGTTTCTAGCACTAGCCTCAAGTGCTGCCTGTGATCTTCCTCGCTTCGGGAATTGACAAGTATATCATCAATGAACACTATCATAAACTTGTCCAGGAAAGGGCGGCACACCCGATTCATCAGATCCATGAATACAGCAGGTGCGTTGGTTAGACCAAAGGGCATTACTACAAACTCGTAGTGACCATAGCGAGTTTGGAATGCTGTCTTGGGAACGTCACTCTCATGAACTCGCAACTGATGGTACCCTGATCTTAGGTCTATCTTTGAGAAATAGCCGGCTCCTTGGAGTTGATCGAAGAGGTCGTCGATTCTGGGTAGAGGATAACGGTTCTTGATGGTAAGCTTGTTCAGTTCACGATAATCTATGCACATTCGAAAGGATCCATCTTTCTTCTTCACGAACAAGACCGGGGCTCCCCAGGGTGAGGAACTTGGTCTTATGAATCCTTTGCTGAGCAGCTCATTGAGCTGGCTGGATAACTCTTGCAATTCTGCCGGCACTAGACGGTATGGGGATTTAACTACGGGAGTAGCTCCGGGAATTAAGTCGATACGGAAGTCGACTTGGCGCTCGGGAGGGATTCCGAGAAGATCATCCGGGAAGACATCAGGAAAGTTGCAGACTTCGGGGATGCTCTCGAGGTCCTTAACTTCCTGCTTTTCGTTAACAACATGGGCTAGGAATGCATGGCACTCCTTCCGCAGATATTTCTGGGCTTTGATGCATGAAATGATACGAATGTTTGAGCTGAGTTTATCACTGTAGACTATGAGGGCTTCGCTAGAGGGAAGATTGAGACGAACGGCTTTTTCATAACAAAGGATATCAGCACGATTGGGGCTCAACCAATCCATGCCGACGATGATATCGAAGCTTTTTATGGAAACTGGCATAAGGTCAATCGAGAAAGAATGGTCGTTTAAGGTAAGGGTACAACCTATGAATATGTCGTTAGTGCTCTCTTTCTTTCCCTTAGCCATCTCAACGGTAAATGTTTCAGTTAAAGGTTGGGATTTATGTTTGAGAAGATGTTTAAATGCATAACTAACAAAACATCTCTCCGCACTAGAATCGAAAAGAATACATGCATAAGAGTTGTCGAGGAGGAACGTACCCGTAACAACGGTGGGATCAACAACTGCCTCCTCCTGACCCATCGCTAGCACTCTCCCTGTGTTTCCAGCTGTTGCTGCCTTGGGGCAATTCCTTTTGAAGTGTCCGACCTCCCCACAACCATAACATGCTTGACCAGCGCCCGCTCCAGGAGCCTGATTGGTTGGTTGGACTGGTGCCTTGCAGAATCGAGCTGTGTGTCCCTTCTTACCACAGCTGTTGCACAACATCTCCCGACACTACCCATGATGATGGAAGTTGCAATTGTCGCACCTTGGAAGAGTACCAACATATCTACTGGCAGGTGCTTGAGCTGCAGGAACAGCGGCAGGAGTGGTAGCAGCATGAACTGCCACTACTTGCTGTTTCTTGGAGGGCTCCTACGAAGACTGCCCCTTTCGCTTGTTACAAAACTTCTTCCTCCCACCACTCGCCTTTGGTGGTTCGGGAGCAGCTGCCACTTCATCGAGACCAACCCCGTGATCTATCAGGATCTGTGCCAGGCACTTGGCGCTGTCAAATATAGAAGGCTTAACAGCCAGAATATTCCCTTGAGTTGGGGGCGTCAATCCCCAAATGTACCTTTCTATCTTCTTGCTTTCCGGGTTGACCATTCCCGGGCATAGAAGAGCCAAATCGCAGAATCTAGCTGTGTAGGTGGCAATGTCGGAACCCTTCATCTTCAGGTTCCAAAGCTCATGTTCCAACTTCTGCATCTCGCCCCTTGGACAGTACTCAGCAAGCATAAGCTCTTTTAAGCTTTCCCAACCCATGGCATTCGCTACCGGTAGAGTTAGGGATTTGACTCGACCATTCCACCAGGTCAGTGCTCTGTCGGTGAAGGTGCAGGCGGCGAACTTCACCTTGTTGGCCTCCGAACAAGCACAAATTTCGAAAATCGATTCGACCTTTTCGAACCATCGAGTTAAGGCAATGACTCCTCCATTGCTGTCGAAAGATTTGGGTTTCGCGTTCATGAAATCTTTATAGGAACACTCCTTATGGTGTCCCTGACCTCCATCAAGGTTATGGGGATCCGTTCCACCTCCTAATCTGCCAGAACCACCCGGATTTATTTGTGACATTGCAGCAGCCACAATGGCTGTAACTGCTACCTGGAATATAATAGGATCAAACTGAGGAGGTGGCGGCGGCGGAGGGTTGTTGTTCTGTTTGTTGGGTCTCTTCCTGGGAGGCATCTTTCTATAAAAGATACAAAAGAAAGAATTACGATAAGCCTCCTATATGATCATGAATTGAATATTTTGAGCAAATATATCTTAATCCTACAACGATAATAAAGACCTATAATGATAGCTACTAACATTAACAAAGAACTGTAGGTCTTTCGTTATAAGGATTTGTACTAGTAGTGATGACTCTGTGCAGTGTTATAGTATCATAAAATACTCCTATAGTATTTTAATTATGTGTTCTCATTAGTATAGGATTTGGTGAGTTTTAGACTTGTCGCAACACCACAGTCACTCCCAAACACATGTTAGTCATATCTCGGACAAATATAGTTGATCAGGTTATATTGGCCCCACACATGACTACATATCTGCCCAGGTTTAACCGTAGTGTCCAACTCGCCCTAAATACTTTTATGTAGTTCCTACTATGTTATAGTTTCTTGTACGTATGTATACTTGTATACTATTTATAAAAACACTTGTATATTTTAAAGTATACTTTTAGCTTCAGAGCACTACGGCCCCTT
Source organism: Lactuca virosa (assembly GCF_052849685.1). NCBI lineage: Eukaryota > Viridiplantae > Streptophyta > Magnoliopsida > Asterales > Asteraceae > Lactuca > Lactuca virosa. The sequence goes on from NC_136428.1 coordinate 385,679,323, forward strand.
TAGTGTTTATAGTTGTATACCATGTAAGGTTCCGTATACTTAGTTCACTATAAACAAGAGATCTGATACCAATATGTCACACCGCCAAACCGGAACGGCGGAAACGTTCGGGGGTGGATGACGTCATGCATAATATGACAACAATTTCATCATAGTAATCAAAGTAAACACAACCATTATATTGGTTAAGTAAAACATTTACATCGGTTTGATTCATGTTTTTATACATCAAAAGTATAACAAAAGTAAAAGACGTGACTTTATACGCTCCGTCTTCTCAAAACTTCAGGAGGTACATGTCTACTGATTTTCTGAGAATACAAGCAATTTTGAAAGAGTATCAGCATAAAGCTGGTGAGTTCATAAGCAATGTTTTTGTAATGAAAACCTGTTGATGAATCTATGAAAATGTTCGTATGTTTCCAAGAAAATCCAATATTTTCTTTAGTAAAAGCATGATAATACCAGTTCCTTCTATGACCACTTAGTTCATACTGGTCACGTATAAACCAATATCAAACAGATAGTTGATTATATGGATCTTCTCTAAGCCCACAACCAAACAAGGAATAGGAAATGAGGCGGAAACCACACATTCCACAGTCTATCGAATATTCTTTATACATAACCCTGATGCATAAACTAAGGAATTATAGAATTAACTATGAAAATTTGTTACTGTATCCTATTGTAGTATAGGAAAAACGTTAGTTTGTATGTCTGGTTACTACCAATCGTAGTATGTGTGTATTCTGTACAAAAATCCTTGTATAGTGTGTTCTGTATGAAACCCTGGCTACCACCAGTATGCGTAGTATGTTCTGTTTGAAAACCCTGCCTACCACCAGTATGTATAGTATGTTCTGTTTATGAAAATAAACTATTTGAAGAAATGAAATCATGTAAACAAATGGTTAGTTTATACTATTTTGAGTCGTATAACCATGCTTGATATGACCTAGTGACCTTTACGACGTTCTTCAAGTGTCGGTTAAATGACATTTGTCACCCCAGGCATGTCTGCCTAACTGTAGCTAGCAGTTCAGGTATGGGATTGTCAGTCCCGAATAGATATATTCACAAATCTCACGCTCTCCCTCCAGGAGACTCTGGTTACACTACGATAGGATTTAACCTGTACCCCAAAGGGTACAATTGAAGTGTTGTCTCACAATCCTGTATTAACTAGTTTATGTGTAGTTCTATATTGATCTACTATATTTAAACCCGTGCGTATACTGTATAAGGTAATAATTATGTTTCAATAATTATTAAACGTTGTAATCTTATAGTAATGTATATCATAAACTGAATCTGTCATAGTTTATGTGTTCTGCTATGTAACACTCTGAATTTGTAAAACTGTGTATTGAAAACCCAAACTATACCCATTATAGTTTGCATGTATGATGTGTACTTGGTTTACGTATTGATCTGAAAACTATGCAATTATGGCTGTATGTTGAAAACTTCCCTTATGCTCAACATGTTACTAAAGGGATTAAAATATGTAAATATTTCATAAAACATGGAAATCTTTTAGTTGTATTAATTGCATAAGTTTTAAACTTGTTGAAATTCTTTGTATAAGTTCACAAAATTATTTGTGTTTGGCTTGTATCTGATGGGTTTTGAGCATTCTAACACTTCCTAAGTGTACATGCAACCCTAATAACCTTGGATCTATGTTTGTCTAATTATCATGCAAAGTTGAATTCCAAGGTTATATTCCTATCCAGCATACATGGGGAACAAATTTTAACTTGCATGAAAGATAGAATAACTTACCTTGTTGTTGCTTATGATCCTTGAAACCTTGTGAGCCTAGCACCCCAAGTGTGATGCCTCAAATGCTTCACACAACACCAAATGCTTTTGGAATGACTTTAGAGAGAATACACACTTCTAAAATCGGCCTAGCCCTCTTGTTTCTTATGTGTAGCCAATTTTGGTGGAGAATGGGTTTCTTATATAGTGTTGACACATCTAGGGTTACACCATGTAAACCCTAATGTGTCATGACTCTTCATTTCCATGACCCATGGGTTTGTAACTCCCATGGAGCATCCATGGAGCATCCTATGGGTGGAACCCAACTTGATAATCCATGGAGCCTCTTAGCCCACTATATAAGATATGGAAGATTTACATAATCTACCCATATATTTAATTAGTTATCTTTTGATCACTTAATTAATTCTAAATTAATTCTTGATCAAACTAATTAAATAATATTATTAATATATTAGAACTTATAATATATTAATAAACCATAAGTGTTATTTCTCTCATTTTAGTTTATCCAATTGCATGGTGCCATGCAACCCAAATGGACCATGCCGGGTCGGGTCAAGTACATACCAGAAATAGTTATGGACTTAGACACCTTATCCAACAGTCTCCCACTTGGATAAGTCTAATAACTATAACTGCAATACTTCAGGAACCGATCAGCAATCGTAGCTCTTTCAAGGTCTCTCGGAACTGAGAAGATGATGATACGCCATTTAAGATAAGTGATCATATAATCCTCTGTTCTAGATATCAGCCGGACAAATACATGGAACAATGTCTTACTTATTGTCCAGCAGTTTGTTTCCCGATTTCTGATTTGTTTGACAAAGAACTTAATTGAACACATCAACTTAGTTCTGACCGGGCCCGGTACATAGGTCAAAACAAAATCATTGAGGGGCCCAGATATCAGCTTCTAATCCAAGAAGGAACAGATAAACTTCGACTCATATGTTTGTTCTACCACTCATTGAATTATACACAAAAGCACATTTTATAACATCGAGTTACCAATGCGTTAACGTACAATCAATGCATAACCAACTCATAAGTAACAAATCATATCTCTAGGTTTGAAGACTTATATGATATTACCGTCTCACGATCACTCGAGATAAATTCCATGAAGTGATTCTAGTGAGCGTGGGTTGAGTCCAATGCTCATAACTTATGAGCGCTCATGAGTGTTGTAGCTATGTCCAACAACTTAGACCTCTGCAACCAATCATGACAGTCTTGATTCATACCTACTTCCGACATATGACCGACTGTGGAGGTTCGAATAATATGATATACCAAACATAATTATTCTGGAAGTCAAAACATGCAAAAGAAATATAGTAAACGATCGACAAGAGATAGCAACACTTTACTCATAAATAAAACACCTTTTATTCATTATCTAATGTCAATTACACTTTACAAATTTCAAGGTTATCTAACTACTAAATCTAATATCATCCTTCAGCCCTATGCTCCGAGCATGCTGGAGATGCTTAACCCGAGTCAGTCCCTTCGTGAGGGGATCTGCTGGATTCTCATCCGATGATACCGTCTTTGCCACGAGGAGTCCTTCTTCTATTCGATGTCTGATGAAATGGTATTTTCTGTCGATGTGTCTGGATCTCCCGTGATCCCTTGGTTCCTTGGCTAAGGCAACTGCACTTTCACTATCACAGAAAATTTCCATTGGCTCTTTAATAGCTGGTACAACTCCAAGGTCTCCAATGAAGTTCTTCAGCCATATCGCCTCCTTTGCTGCCTCGCTAGCTGCTATATACTCTTATTCGCAAGTTGAATTAGCCACTGTCTCTTGCTTGGAACTCTTCCAAGAAATTGCTCCTCCATTTAAGGTAAAGACCTAACCTGACTGAGAGCGGAAATTATCCCTATCAGTCTGAAAGCTAGCATCACTATACCCTACAACTCTCAAGTCTTCACTCCCACCGAGGGTAAGGACCCAGTCCTTAGTTCTCCGTAGGTACTTGAGGATATTCTTTACCGCAGTCCAGTGTGCCTTGCCAGGGTTCCCCTGATACCTGCTAACCATGCTCAAAGAAAAGGCTACATCAGGTCGAGTACACGTCATAGCATACATGATCGATCCTACAGCCGAAGCATAAGGTATTCGACTCATTTCTGCTATCTCAGCCTCAGTACTAGGGCTTTGTGTCTTACTCAATCTGGCGTTACTCTGGATGGGTAACTCTCCTTTCTTGGAGTCCTGCATGCCGAATCTCTTCAACACCTTATCCAAGTAAGTACTCTGACTAAGTCCAATTAGTCTTTTACTCCGGTCTCTCAAGATCCTTATCCCTAGAATATAGGCAGCTTCTCCTAGGTCCTTCATAGAGAAACACTTCCCAAGCCAGGACTTAACTTCCTGCAGAGTTGGGATGTCATTTCCTATGAGTAGTATGTCATCCACATACAATACTAAAAAGCTAACTATACTCCCACTAGCCTTGACATATACACAAGATTCATCTTCACTCCTAGAAAAGCCAAATTCCTTGACTTTCTCATCAAAGCAAAGATTCCATCTGCGAGGTGCTTGCTTTAACCCATAAATGGATTTCTCAAGCTTACACACTCTATTAGGGTACTCTGTGTTGACAAAACCCTCTGGCTGACTCATGTAAACATCCTCAGCCAACTTTCCATTAAGGAAAGCAGTGTTGACATCCATTTGCCATATTTCATAGTCATGAAATGCGGCTATGGCTAACAGAACCCTAATAGACTTAATCTTGGCCACTGGAGAAAAGGTCTCATCATAATCAACTCCCGGAGTTTGTGAGAAACCCTTTGCAACCAGTCGTGCCTTATAAGTGTGTACATTACCATCCATGTCGGTCTTCTTCTTGAAGATCCATTTGCACCTTACAGTTTTACGACCTGGTACATTCTCAACCAAGTTCCAAACTTGATTGTCCTACATGGACTGTATCTCGCTGTCCATTGCCTCTTTCCACTTGGCTGACTCAGGGCCTGCCATGGCTTCCGCGTAACTGTTAGGTTCATCCAGACCTATCAGCGTCTCATCACTGATAAGTGTATCACCTTCCGCAGTAATATGGAATCCATAGTAATGCTCAGGTGCATTCCTAACCCTTGTGGAACGCCTCAGAGGTACAGACTTGTCAATTGGCTCAACAAAAGTTTCCTCCTCAAGTTGAGTGCTAGGGTTTGAAGTTCCTTCACTACTTGACTCTTGAATTTCTTCAAGGTCAACTTGCCTCCCACTGTCTCCTTGGCTTATGAACTCTCTCTGTCGAAAGAAAGCCCTCCTAGCTACAAAGACCACATTCTCACTAGGTCTGTAAAAGAGGTAACCAAAGGATTTCTGTGGGTAGCCGATGAAAATACACCTCTCACTTCGAGGTTCGAGCTTATCATGAGTCTCGCGTCTCACGAAAGCCTCGCAACCCCAAATCTTAATGTGGTCTAGTTTGGGTACTTTACCAGTCCACATCTCATGAGGAGTTTTTGGCAACTTTCTTTATGGGAACTAGATTAAGGATATAGGCGGCAGTCTCTAAGGCATACCCCCAAAATGAGATTGGTAGCGAAGCTCGACTCATCATGGAACGAACCATATCCAACAAGGTTCGATTACGCCTCTCAGCTACACCATTCAACTGCGGTGTCCTGGGAGGTGTCAATTGTGAGACAATCCCACATTCCCTAAGATAGTCGAGGAACTCTGAACTAAGATACTCACCACCTCGATCGGATCGAAGCATCTTAATGTTCCTGCCCAATTGATTCTCGACTTCCAGTTTTAACTCTTTAAACCTCTCAAAAGTCTCTGACTTATGCTTGATTAAGTAGACATATCCATATCTACTGTAATCATTAGTAAAAGTCAAATAATAACGATTAGCATCCCTTGTGGCATGTTTGAAGGGCCCACACACATCTGTGTGTATAAGATCCAACAAACCTTCACCCCTCTCACAAGAACCTGTGAAGGGTGACTTTGTCATTTTTCCAAGTAAGCATGATTCGCAACTATCATCTGACTTTAGGTCAAATGACTCCAATACTCCATCCTTTTGGATTTGGCCTATGCGTTTCTTGCTTATATGTCCAAGACGACAATGCCATAATGATGCTTTATCCAAGTTATTATTATTAACAGAATCAATACACAATACATTATTTCCTAAGTTATCAACCACATATACAGTTTCATACATGCCATCACAAGGTAATGCTTTAAAATAAAGAACATTATTAAAGAAAGCATTAATCGAACCAACTTCATTATCAAATGAAAAGGTGAAATCTTGTTTATACAATGCATGAAAGGAAATAATGTTTCTTGCCATTTCTGGCGAATAACAACACTTATTCAAATGTAAACTAAACCCACTACTTAGCAATAAAGTATAAACTCCAATCTTGGTGACAGGTAAAGCTTTCCTATTCCCCATGATTAAGTTTATTCTTCCATGCTCCACATTCTCACTTCTTCTTAGTCCCTGCAAATCAGAACAGATATGAATACCACAACCGGTATCAAGGACCCAAGAGTTAGAATGGGGTGAGTTATTAGATAAGATAGTGTAAATACCTGCATGGTTGGGTTTAACTTTCCCATCCTTCACATCTTGCTGGTATTTTAGGCAGTTCCACTTCCAATGTGACTTTTCATGGTAATAGAAGCATTCAGCCTCTTTTGGGTCAGAAGAAGGAGTGACGAAACCTTTCTTGGTTCCACTTGAAGAAGAGCCATCAAGGGTCCTAGCCTTGGTATCCTTCGAAGAGCTCTTCCTCTTCTTCCCTCTACCTTTCCCGATTGCCAAAACCGGGGCGGAGTTTGGAGTAGGAGTGTTAACAACCGACTTACCCTTAAGACCTGTTTCTGCGGTCTTGAGGAGTCCCTGAAGTTTGCTGAGTGTGACCTCTTCCTTATTCATGTGATATGTCATGCGGAATTGATCATAACACGATGGTAAGGAGTGCAAAATGATATCTATTGCAAGCTCCTCAGGGAAGTTCACATTAAGCTTCAGCAACCGATCCACATACCTTTGCATTTTCTACATGTGGCTCGTGACGGATTCCCCGTCCTTCATCATGGTTGTTATGATAGAGCATATGATTTCATACCTCTCTTGTCGTGCACTTTGATGGTATCTTTCCATCAGATCTTGGTGCATTTCAAAAGGGTAGAAGTCCTCATAGGACTTTTGGAGTTCCGCTGTCATGGTGGCCAACATGATGCATGCCACTTTTGTAGCATCCCTTTCATGTGCCCGAAAGTCAGCGATCTCCTGGGGAGTTGCAGTGGTCTCATCAATCTCCTTAAGCTCCTTGTCAAGGACATATTCTTTGTCCTCGTAGCGGGTAATCATCCTGATGTTTCTGATCCATTCATTGAAGTTGGATCCATCAAAAGTGACTTTCCCACACAAGTTCATAAGGGTAAAGGAGCCATTAGGATTAGCGCCAGAAGCAGCATTGTTTGAAGACATCTGAAAGAAGAGAACAAGATTAGTTTAGATATTAAGAGAGTCCTTAATAAAACACCCAAATGTAATATTAAGGCTAGGATCCAATCACAATATATTATAACTTAGAAGAGGTATGCCGTAATCCAAGCTATAGCATATTTGAAAGGTAGGTGAATGACGATTCACCAATTTCCACCATGAAAAACGAAATATAAATATTAGGTTTTTAATTGGTTCTTAGAAATTCCTAGATTCTTTTGAGATTTAATGAACTTTTCAAAGGCATGTTTCAATCTCGAGTGTGCCCTCCAAGTTTTGTGACTGGGATACCGAGGATCACAAAACGAGGTGTGAAGTAACCATGCAAATCACTTGGTACCCTCAAGGTTTATCACTCAATCGATGTGCCGGTAAACCACACACGCTCCACCGATGCTATGGTAAACCTTAAGTCACCCTTTACCTACCTTGTTAAGTCCAAGTTAGTGTGCCGGTTAACCACACACGCTCCACCAACGACTTAAACAAAGTGTAAAGTGTAATTTCATGGATTAGCACCTTATTCACATTTTCCTAAAGTAACTAAGATTGGGAATTTAATAAAAGCATTTAGTTACTTTATAATATTCATCATACTTTTAATGAGAATTTATAAGTCCTTGTCTTACCCGTTTGGCTAACGACCCTCCACCGATCAAGGAAGCGGTGGGTGAGAGTGGACACCCATTAAGTTTCCATTTTATAGGCAACAACCTTATACCCCCCTTATAGACCGGCTTCGTGAATGAGGCGTACTAGCGGTAAGACGACTTGTTGTTATACATATATATATTAGTAACTTATAATATTATAAAGTATAAGGGTTGAATTTTAACTTTTAAAATTCTAAGGGTTGGAACTAAAGTTTTAATCAAGACTTTACATGTTCCAAAACTTGAGGGCAAGTTTTGTAAACTTCCAAAACTTTTCATTTCTTATAACTTATGAATTAATTGAGTAATAAAAATGAAGACTCTTCATTTTTATAACTCTTGTGTTCTTTTAATGGCTTTAATAAAAGTGAGACTTTTGGTTTTCCATAACTTGAGGACAAGTTATGGACTCCATTAAAACACATTATGATCATGAATTAAACTACCATGAAGGTTACAAACAATTCCTATGATCATCTAATCTTCATAAGTTCAAGAACATGAATATGAACACTTTCAAGAATCAAAAATTACACTTAAAAAAAACTTGTAATTTTAATAATTGCCATTGTAAATGGATTAGCATAAACATTACACCATTTAAAACAAGCTTTAAAACATCAAAACAGTTTAGGGTAATGTTTCTAGTCCATTTCCAGCAACAAATGTGCAAACTTTCATACGAGCAGAAAACAGAAAAACGATTTTTTTTTTCAAGCTGTTTGCACAAAAAAAAAAAAAAAAACAACAAACAAACCTAGGCTCTGATACCACTGATGGGTTTTGAGCATTCTAACACTTCCTAAGTGTACATGCAACCCTAATAACCTTGGATTTATGTTTGTCTAATTATCATGCAAAGTTGAATTCCAAGGTTATATTCCTATCTAGCATACATGGGGAACAAATTTTAACTTGCATGAAAGATAGAATAACTTACCTTGTTGTTGCTTATGATCCTTGAAACCTTGTGAGCCTAGCACCCCAAGTGTGATGCCTCAAATGCTTCACACAACACCAAATGTTTTTGGAATGACTTTAGAGAGAATACACACTTCTAAAATCGGCCTAGCCCTCTTGTTTCTTATGTGTAGCCAATTTTGGTGGAGAATGGGTTTCTTATATAGTGTTGACACATCTAGGGTTACACCATGTAAACCCTAATGTGTCATGACTCTTCATTTCCATGACCCATGGGTTTGTAACTCCCATGGAGCATCCATGGAGCATCCTATGGGTGGAACCCAACTTGATAATCCATGGAGCCTCTTAGCCCACTATATAAGATATGGAAGATTTACATAATCTACCCATATATTTAATTAGTTATCTTTTGATCACTTAATTAATTCTAAATTAATTCTTGATCAAACTAATTAAATAATATTATTAATATATTAGAACTTATAATATATTAATAAACCATAAGTGTTATTTCTCTCATTTTAGTTTATCCAATTGCATGGTGCCATGCAACCCAAATGGACCATGCCGGGTCGGGTCAAGTACATACCAGAAATAGTTATGGACTTAGACACCTTATCCAACAGTATTCCCCCCTAAAAACGTTAAAATAGTAAAAGCATAGGGGTATGAACTCACTGTTAGTCATGTGAATAGTCGGACAGCGAAAACTGAGAGTGAAGACCCTCGCGTCGATGTACGCGGCACTCAACGAGATCCTAATACAATTAATACATATATGTATTTTATTAGTGAAACCGTTATTTATAGTGTTGGGAAAACACTTGTTTTCAGTTTAGGAATGTTACCGGGACTCGATCGAATCGGATAAACGGGTTTGCAGCCAAGGTTCACGGTGCCAAGGAGTTTGCGGCCGTGAAGAGTTTCCGGCCGTGAACTATTCTCGTCCGTGAACAGGTGTACAACCGTAAACAGTGTTCTTGGAGGGATTTTGAAGGTTTGAAGGGTGTACGGCCGTAAACAATTTGCAGTCTTTGAAGATTTGAAGATTTGAAGCGTGTACAGCCGTAAACTCAAGAACAAGGATGTTGGATTCGATGAAAAACGCGTTTTAGATGCTCTAAAACAATCTCCCAAGGTGTTTCTTGATGATTTTCAGAAGAATAAAGGTGTTTTTGGTGTTTACGGTCAAGAGTTTAGAGAGAGAAGGAGAGAGTTTTTGGCCAGAAAAGTGTAAATGAGGGGTAGGGACTCGTATTTATAGGGGGTTTTCAAGGTCGGTGGTGGGGTCCACCTGTCGTTGGCCGCAAACGAGTGTACGACCATAAACGAGTTTACGACCGCGAACATCACTTAGCCGAAAACTTTTTGATTTTTCGAAGGAAAACTCGGGTTTTTCGCGCGATTTTGGTTCCGACTTGTATATAAAACTCAAATATATAATCAAATGATTTTCCAAACCGAAGGAAATTGACGGAACCCAATAAAATAAAATTTTCTTAACGTGATTTAGCTAACGGTAACTAGAAAAAATTTCGGGTTGTCACATCATATTTGGGAAATTAAGACTAATTCCTTGATCACATGTATATGTGATTCAAGTGAAGGACTAAGGGATCGAGTACACATTATTGTGCACTGGTCAAGTCCACCACAAAGATCGATAAGACTATTCGTCATGATTTACTAAAGTTTAGTAAATAAGGTTATACTTACAGGTTTAAGTATAATTCTGAAACATTGGAAAAGTTTCAATGTATGGCAGAACGAATGAGAAGAATCAAATTAGGCAGAAAGATAAAAGTTTCTCAAATCCGAAAAGATGGGAGAGTATTTTCGTATCGTGTTTGTGATTATCTTAGTGATTAAGATACCATATCACAATTGATTCTCTAAGGACATCTTAGTGCATTTGTTCGACTAAGAAGAGGAATCGTGAATTGTTGAATTGGTTAAATCAAAAGATGAATCATATGTCGTTCCAAAATTGAGTCTTAGAGTAGTACTCCAAGATTGTAACTTGAGTGACATAATCTAAAGAAGGTTTATAACACTTGTCAAATGTAAGAGTAAAATGTGTTCTAGTCTTGTACATTTGAAATTGGTAAGTTGTGATGTTTTAGATAAAACAGAGACCAACTAAGGCTAATTGTGTGAAGTGTTTGTCTTGATAAGAAATCGCACTAACTCTTGAATATTTGCTTTGTCAAAGAATGGTTCTTGACAAGAGAATTTTATATGTCAAGAGGTCAGTGGGAGCCTTAAAGATCTTGAAAAAGGTTTCAAGTACTAATCAAGAATAAAACCTGTTGTTTATCACTAGCACACGACATGAGGTTTATAACCTATCGTGTTGACATACTCTTATTTCTGAGCCCATTCCAGTTAAATTTGACTATACATCTGAGTTCTGCAAGTTCTTGTTGTTGGGACAACTACTGGGAAGCAATGGCAGGCCCTTGTGCTGCCAGGTGGCAAGAAGTTAATCTTGCACAAGTTCGGTCCATATGAGTTTGGATTTGTCACTAACCTTGTCTTGTGATTATGGTTATGAAAAATTCACATGGATAAGAACACATACAATATAAAATCTAAGTTTCATAAGGTTTCTCTTCGATTCATTAAAAATGATGGTGATGAAACGCTTTCACTAAGTCGATTTTAAGTAGATAGCAATTATGATATTTGCATTCTCAAAGTCGTTAGTGGAGCGTGTGTGGTTAACCGGCTCACTAACATGGATTTGTGAGAGATGGCAAAGGTCTAAACAATTGAGACTATGATTACGACATCCCTTTTCATAGTTCTAAAATTGTTTAGACACACATGTGAGCTATCTAAGGATAGGTGTATGATTCTGATAAAGTTTTATCAAATCATCTCGTATCAGAAATCTGAACTTTGGTAAGAAAGTCAATAATGTATTGATTTCTAAAAGTCCAGCTGATTTCTGAGTACATGTCAAAGCTAGTGGGAGCATAAGTGTTATGCTAATAATCATCATGTTAGTGGGAGCATGATAATTATGTTAAGTGTTGCAAGTTAGCAATGTTAATTATAGAAAACAAAAGTTTCAATTGGGAAAAGTTGTTTTGCTATAATTAAGGGAGAGAAAATTATACTTCATTTCAATTCTAAAAGCTTAGATTGAGATTTTAATCATCTTTAGTCAAGGATATATATATGAATTTTATGTTGGAATGGTTCAACATAAGGAAATTCTATATATATATATATATATATATATATATATATATATATATATATATTGCGTTCTCAAATTCGATTATGATTACGACATCCTTCTTCATAGTCGAATTATGAAAACATGGCAAATAAAAATATTGTAACAAAAGACTGATCTAGGTTCATGTCTTTATGTGAGACATCATGAATCGTGTCCCATATGCTTCAGATATAGGATCGATTGCATGTGCCATAATATTCATCTGTTCTAAATTTTCCAAATGTCTAGGGAATTAAGAGGGGAGAAGGTCTATAATTGGATATGACTAAAATGATTAATCAATTCTCGAGGACAATCTGAGGTTTACCAAAGATTGGTTGCTCGTAGACAATTAGAAGTATGATGTAAGTTTTTGGAAGGACCATATTAACATATTCAGAAAAGAGGCGACTCTTGTTCAGAAGTGATAGTCAAAATGGAAATGTGGAAATGTTTTCCATATTGGGAGTTGGATATTAAGAGTTTATGAGAAAGTTAGAAACTTAATGCAAGAAGGATGTTCAAAGGAATGTACTTTGAATTGGAGACTTCGGTTCCATGGAATTGATCTCCATTGGAGTACTTTGTAATGTCTGTTGCCAAGTCTTTGTGACTTTGTGCATAGTCATTACAAGAGGATCAATGCATTTGAGTTTAGAATCTAACAGATCTCGGTAATTGGAAGGAATTTGGAATTCTTACATTTACGATAAGGATTTGGGATTGTGAAATCAGCATCATTGGAATCATGTTCAATTGGTCTATTTCACAAAGTAAGGATCATAGACAAACATAGTGTGCATACTTGAAGTATGGCATAACTGTTGTTTGGACAAAACATAGTGTGCATGCTTGGAGCATGGCATGACTATTGTTTTGATTCAAGTATAAAGTTGATTATTTGAAGCATTATACAATGAATAATGAGTAATCAATATGGTGTTTAAATAAAAGGTGTTTTATTTACTCTCAAAGGTGCTTGGGACCATACAGGATTAGTATTATTCTTGTGTTTAACTTTGCATGTTTTGACTTCCAGAATAGCTAGGTTATTCTTTCTGAATGACTAAGTTATTTAAATTCTCCACAGTCGGTCATATTTTGGAAGTAGATATGAATCAAAACTGTCATGAAGCTGGCTTGTAGATGTCTAAAGTGTTGGACATAGAAATAGTTGCTACAACATTCATGACTGCTCATAAGTTTTGAGTATTGGATTAAACCCACACTCACTTGTATCACTTCATGGATTTTATCTCGAGTGATCGTGAGATGATAATATCTTATATTCTTCAAAGCTAGAGATACGAGTTGTTGACTATGAGTTGGTTATACATTGATTGTACGAAAACGCATTGGTAACTCGATGTTATAAAATGTGCCTTTGTGTATGATTCAACGAGTTGTAGAACAAGCATATGAGTCGAAGTTTATCCATTCGTTTTACCCTTGGAGGGATAAAAGCGATATCTGTGGGCCCCTCGATGATTTGGTGATGACAAACATAAGTGCTCGGCCGGGCCTGGACTGATTTGATTTGTTCAATTAGTCAGTCGTCATAAATCAGAAATCGGGAAACAACCGATGGACAAAGAGAATGATTATAATCCATGTCTCAATCCATATGGTATCTAGAATGGAGGAATATATGCTCCCTTATCTAATGGACGCGTCATTGATTTGTTCAGAGTACGGCATCGGCTTTAAGAGCTATGATTGCTAGTCGAGTTTTGGAGTCATACGCAATAATAGTTTTAGACTTATCCAAGTGGGAGACTGTTGGATTAGATGTCTAAGCCCATAACTATTATTGGTATGTATTCGACCCGACTTGGCATGGTCCATTTGGGTTGCATGGCATCAGAACGATTTGGATAGACTTTTGTGAGAAAAGGATATTTATGATTTATTAATATATTATAAGTTCTAATATATTAATATGAAATCATATTATTTAATTAGTATTGATCAAGAATTAATTTGGAATTAATTTTGTGATCAAAGACACTAATTAAATATTTGGGGATTGATTGTGTAAATCATTCATTCTTATATATGTTTGCTTATGATCCATAGTTCTTCATGTTGGGCTAAACCCATGGAGTAACCCATGGATACTCCATCGAGGTTTTAACCCATGGAGCATGAAGAATATGGAAAGACATGAGTTACATGGTGTAACCCTAATAGCCACAATATATAAAGACCCATAGCTCAAGAAAAATCAGGGCTAAGGATTCATATGTGAGGGCTAGCCGATTTGAGCAGAAGAACTTTTCTCTCAAGTTATTCCAAGGTGTTGTTGGTGTTGTGTGAACCATTTGAGGTGTCACACTTGAGGCACTCGGCTCTTAAGCTCCATGGAATCAAGCTACAACACAAAAGGTATGTTACTCTAACTAGTATCTTATTTGATAATATGAAAATGCATGCTAGTTATAGGTTTAATACCTTGGGAACCATTTCATGTATAATTAGTGAAAACATAGATCCAAGGTATTTAGGGTTGTATGTGCACCATAGGATGTTGTAGTATACTAAAACCCTTCAATTAACCCATAATCAATGGTCCAAATCATATTCTAACATACTAAGGGTAAAAGACAATTTTACCTTTTCCATACCTGACCCAACAAATCATGACCCAAAACCCATAATGACCCAAAGCGCAAAAATGGCCTAAATACACATCTGGGAGTACGCCCAACATACACCATCCTTATGCCTAGTGTACTAAGATTTCCCAGAAAAGAAAACAGGGCAAACCCGTTATGCCCATCGTACTTAGGGGTTACGCCCAACATACAACCCCTGATGCCAAAACCCACTTTTAAGATCTTAATCCGTTAAGACTAAACATCCAACTCACATATCTTAATATTGGGAAGGTATTAAATAATAAAGTCGACAACTTTAAACTTTTGCATGGTTTAATAAAGCATGACATGAAACCCTAGATCCAAAATGCTCTCCAAAACCTAAGTCTTCATGCATTGAAGAATGTGAGTGTGCAAGTTCCTATTTTTATGGCTAACCAACCTCAAAAATACCAAGCAATGACCATCAAAAGTTCTGGAGTATCTTTTACTCATAAGAGCCAAAGAATGGGGACAAAAACATAACCTAATTCTAGATCTAAGTTAGGTAGCCATAAAGTTTAGAGCTTTATACCTCCAAAAGATGCTAGATGAAAAACCAGGTCTAGATCCACAAGCTCCAAGCTTCCAACAACTCTCCAATGGACCCCTTCTTCTTCAATATGCACTAAAACACAAAAGTATCCCTCTAAGAGTTTTAGAACCAACCAAGGTGGCTAGGGTTTCAAAATGACATAAATGGGGAATGGAGACTAGTGATAAGGAAGGCCTCAAGGGTTATAAGGCCTTTAAATAGGGTATTAACCCTAAAAAATTAGGGTTTGAGTCTGCATGAGTACGTCAAGCATACTCCTTATGTAGCCTAGCATACTCGAAGGTGTCTGTGATCCTTTTAATGAATTACGCCCCACATACTCCTAGGTGTAGTTACAAATCAATCGAGTATCAACAATACGATCAGAGTAAAAGAAAAACGTAGAACACACGATGTAAATAATGTCTGTTTGGCTCAATAAGCTTTCAAAAGAGTACACAGTGTTTAGACAATTACAACGAAGTTCTTATCTAACTCTAGTACTGTTCACCTATTTATAGGGAACCAGAAGGCGGACAAAAAATACAAGGGACTAAGTAAAGTGGACTTCGAACACTAAAATGCCCTTGTAATAAGATTACTAACTATCGAAGCTAATAACAAAATTTGACACCTCACAACTAAATTTGACCTCTACATTCTCCCCCTTTGTGAGCTGTGACGAATCAAGTCATTAAAATCATCGCAGTCTGATGGATAACTCTTCTGATCTCAGCATACCAGTTAACAATCTTTCGAATCTCAGCTTTATCTCTCTCATTGTTCTTGGTACAACTGTTCATTCGAACCAGAAGATTTGTGTAATGAGGTGTTGTAAACCTTTCAACATCACACACTGGGAACATGAGTTTTGAATTATTTCCCTTCTTGTTCTTTCCAACGAAAACAATTCCCAGAGGCTTCAAGCTGATCTCTCCATCTTCGAAGTTTTTCAAACTCGCCTTACTCACATGAACAGCTTGAGGAGCAGATACCACTTTGTCCAAAGACTTAGCCAATTCGATATCTGTTAAAGCTAATGCTCCATAATATCCATCAATGAAAACTTTCAAATGAGCAAAACCATTAAAAAAGTCTTCTTTGTTTGTAACTTGTAGCTTCGAAACATCAACATTCTTCATGATCAAAGCCACTACTAACAAATCATGTAGATTAATTATTGGGAAGTCTACAACCGAGAAATCGAATTGAACATTGTTTGTTCGGACTGCATGATATCGATAGTTTTGTAACATACCCTCGAACAAAATGTCTTTGGATATGCCAAGAACTCGAACTATCTTGACCAATGACCATATATCCTCCTCCTTCTTCCCAAGTATAGCATGGAAGCGAAACTTTAATCGTCTGAATTCAACCTTATCCTTCTACTTGTCAGCAAGTTCGAACTGCTCATCCAAGAACATCATTCTATTCATTGGAAAATCTTGTTGATTTAGATTTGTGTTCACAGTGTCGAAACTTCTTCTGGGAACCTTTTCAAATTCATGCATCCCCCCTGAAACTGTCAAAGCTTTGATATATTCATAATGATATAGCTTTGCTGGATCACATTTGTTCAGACCAGGAGGATCATTTGCATGTTGTTTCAGAAGGCTTTGAACATGCCTTTGTTTTTCAATTTCTGCTTCATAGGCAGCTTTGATCTCTTCTTTCGAAGGTTCAATAATGACACCTGTATTTGTGAATTATCGAGTATGAGAATCAAATCAGAGTAAAAGATGAACACGAGAAGTAAATAAGGTCTGGTTCAGCTCATATTACTTTCAGAGAACAAGAGTACAAAACTGAGAGTAAACATGGAAAAATCTACTATCAACTCTATGTTCAGCTCCTATTTATAGGAGGCCGAAAGTACAAAAATACTAAGGCTAGACATTAAGCTTCGTCAAAAAGAAGCCTTAGAAAATACATAGAAAACATACGAAAGTGTGACATCCCCATTTTCACGGCCAGAAAAGACCGATTTGATTATGCTTTGTTTAAAAATCAGAGTAACATTTTAAATAAAAGAGTTGCGGAATTTGTTCCCAAAACAAAATTTGATAAAGATTTATCAAAGAATTTCCATTGAAATGTATTTCATTAAAAGACTCGGGATGTCATGTTCGATACAGATCAAAAGCATAAACAGTACAACATAAGCCTTACTACATTATTTCGTATATTTATAGGCCTAGAATCCCTTATCTTTCATCCAAACATCTATGCTCATGCGCTACTACCTGTAATACACGAAACTGAGTGGGTCAGTCTTGGGAGCCTGGTGAGCACATAGGGGTTTCAACCCACAATAAATAAGTTTATTAACTTTATCAAGCCAATCAAACCCGATTATCCCTTCCCGTTATCCTCACTTTACATCCCTAAAACATCTAACACAAGGGACCTAGTCTAAGGACTTTCATCGGGGTGACAACACATGCTTCAGGGGTTCCTCGGCAATTCATGTAAAATAAGGCAACCATGTGGGGGATGGAGTACTGCTGGTGAGCCCACAGTTCAAATAAACACCTACATCCACTGGACTGTCTAGAATAGTCCGTGGTCGTCATGTATACTCTGCTAGATGACTAGTTCATCGATAACATCTATAACGAGGCCTCTCATTATTTTATTTTGTCACACAACAACTATTACATCTACCCATGTTTTACCCAACACATTTTGTAGATATAAAATACATATACAATTTAAATCATTTAAAACATGTATAAAATCGTTCATCCAACATAGATAGCAAGTATACATATAATATGCACACGTAGCACGTAATTTATATAAAATACTTCATATCTATGTGTAAGATGAAAGTAACTATGCACTCACTTGATTAGGTGGTGATTCTACACTTGGATAGCACTTCGTTACTTTTAAAAGAATTTCCATCGACAAAACCAAGTATCATTCCCACTAGGGTTTAGTCTAATATTTACCGAGACTAATTAATAGTCTAGCCATTATTACTATTATATAAGCGTTAAGAAAAACTCTTATATAACTCATAATAATAGGCCAAATAATTATTTAAGGTCCTAATAATGTTACTATAATTAATTAGAAGCTATATTAAAAATAGCATAGGCGTAGCTCACTTACAGCGGGTTTTCTAGAAAACCGGGCTTCACTTGGAGCATCGTTTCCGAACCGAAAGACCCTTTTTCTCGGGACTCCGGGAGCCTCGGGGCTTCCTTCGGGTGCTAGGGGGTTTACCTAGGCTTAGGGGGGTTAGGAACCTTAGAGAGAGAAAGAAACTAGAGAGAGAAGAGGAAATGGTGCATGGAACTCAACAGCCTTCGCTGCCTTTTGTAGGTCTACGCGGGGCGTAGTTCGGATAAGACTGCTACGTGGCGAGCTTCGGGTGGTGTTACGCAGCCCTCTCTCGGACCACACAAGGCCGAAGTACGCTGGGCGTACCTTGTTTCGGACGCGGGGCGTAATGCGAAGCGACGTGTCGCAATCCGAAGCGACCCTGATCATCATCGAACGACTGGAATTTAGCCACTTCATCGATCTCGCAACAGAAACATAAGCATAAACAGAACTTACATTTATTTACACTAGTGATCTACATCTCTTTTAAATCTTTCAGTGTAAAGTAGCTTCGTATCGACACCTGTGATACAAATAAGCTTGAGTGGGTCAGGTTGGGAAACCTGGTGAGTACATAGGGTTTTCAACCCACAATAATATAATTATTATGTTTAAACAATAAACAATCAACCCCATTTACCCATCCCCATTATCTTCCTTACTATCAAGGGTCTACCCTAAGAGTCATCTATTCGTTTATTCCGAAGTCCCATGCTTCCAGGGTTATAAGACCCGCACTAAGTCCATAGCTGCCAATGCACTAATTCCATAGCTGCAAAAGTTCATTCATCGGGTACTAAATCCATAGCTACCAGTGTAGGTACTAAGTCCATAGCTACCAGCGTTTATCTAACAGGTACTAAGTCCATAGCTACCAGGTACTAAGTCCATAGCTACCAACACCTAACAAGTACTAAGTCCATAACTACCTATGTTTACCTAATAGGTACTAAGTCCATAGCTAACATCGATAGTACAATAGGCAGTAAGTTTATAGCTGCCAATGTTTACTCACATCATCTTTTATCGCTCATCATTCATCTACCCATGTTATACCCAACATATTTGTAGATATAAAATAAATATACAGTTTAAATCATTTAAAACATGTATAAAAATCTTTCACCCAACATAGACAACAAGTATTCAGACAATATGCACACATAGCACGTAATTTAAATAAAATACTTCATATCTATGTGTAAGATGAAAGTAACTATGCACTCACCTGATAAGGTGGTGATTCTGAATTCAGACAGCGCTTCGTTACTTCTTAAAACAATTTCCCTCGACAAAACCTAGTATCATTACCACTAGGGTTTAGCTCAATATTCACCGAGACTAATTAATAGTCTAGCTATTATTATTATTATTATTATATAAGCATTAAACAACACTATATAACTCATAACAATAGTCCAAATAATTATTATAAGGTCCTAATAACATTACCATATTAAAACATAAGCTATACTAAAGATAGGTTACACGTAGCGTACTTACAGCGGGTTTTTCTCAAAACCGGGCTTCGTTGGAGCAGCGTTTCTGAGCCGAAAGGCTCTTTTCTCGGGACTCCGGGAGCCTCGGGGCTTCCTTCGGGTGCTAGGGGGTTTACCTAGACTTTAGGGGGGGGGGGGTTGGGGGCTAGAGAGAGAGTCTAGAGAGAGAAAGAATGGTTTGGAAAGGTGTGAAGAATGAGGGAACCCAACACCTCTATTTATAGGCTGGAAAACAGCTCTACTCGTCGAGTAGGTCCTCCTACTCATCGAGTCCATGCCACATGTCACCTTCTGGTGGCTTGCCTTGGGGAGAAAGCTTTGGCCCATAATCAGCCACGTCACCCGATTTCGCACAACACCCTGCCGACTTCTAAACCCCGTAACTGTCGCATACGAGCTCCGTTTTCAACGTTCTTTTTTCCACGTGTAGGTAAAAACAAGATCTACAACTTTCATTTAGACTCTGTCGGCTAATTCTCGACCGATCTTGAATTTAACAGTAGGAGGAGATTAGACCGTTAAATGACCGCGAACAATTCGTAACTCCTTCATACGGACTCAGTTTTCGTCTGTCTTTTTACCGTGGAGTTCCTCTTAATGATATCTTCAACTCTCATTTAGGTCGCGTAAGCCAAAAACCGCTCAAACTAAAATTCGAGTTTCGGGCCGTGCACTGCTATGCCAAATCTTAGAAAAATCATAACTTCCTCATACGAAGTCAGATTTGGGCGTTCTTTTTTTGTATGTTCTCGTTTTAACATATACTACAACTTTTGTTTAGACCACTAAGGCTAAAAAGTCCTCTATCGTAAATTCACTATTTACGTCTCCTGGTGCCGTGCCGGTTTTGAAGTAAAACTTCGACGGGCCATAACTTCTTCGTTATGACTCGGATTTCCGCGTTCTTTATATGTACGGAACCCTTGGAACATATACTACCACTTGGTTAAGATTACTCCTTCTAAATAATCTTCCATCAAAAACTCATTTTTGATGCTCATTGTCTCTAAATTGACTAGCATGAATCTACGGGCGTTACAATTATCTCCCCCTTAGGATGATTACGTCCCAGAATCATCAACGGAACAAGATTGTATAATGACTCCATACGTTATCTCTTCATCCTAGGTAATAACCGTAACTTCTATGTTGTTTCGAATGAGTATCTAACTCTTGGACTCCTTGACGGCAGGCGGTGCTCGATCTTGCTCCCGCCCTCTGTCTCATGTTAGACCTTCAATCATGGCCTTCATGTCACAATCTCGCTCTTTATCAGAGACTCCTTCTTCAAACTTGTTATTTAACTTCCACAATAGACCTATGGGTCACGTTCTAATGACCTCTCATCGTATGTTGCAATGCTTAGACTCAGGTCTCTTAGTGTCAAATTCCGGAACAGACTATACCTTCCTTCATGTTCTAATCTCATCTTAAAAGGTAGCATTTCTAGCTACAAACAACCGTCGGGATACCTCTATTGATCGCTTTGATTAATTCTTCCAGCTTAAGTCAGGTGCTACATCGAACTTGGTTCTCGAAACCACGTAACATACTCGTCGTAATCGGACTCAATTTGGTATGACCACTAGGGTCGGAATAACAATCATCTTCTTAATAGTTACCGAAACAATGGTAACGACATACTTGAATAAAACGCATTCAATTACTAGCTCCTTGGTAACCTTGTGACTTTCCCTGATCCAAGTGCGAGTCTTGTGCTTCTGGTAGTATATGCATCTACTACCTTTCACACCTACTCATACTCGTCCCAAGTATTGTCTCGCTGTCCCCAAGTCACCAAGAAAATCACATAACAGTTTAACACATCAGATAACAAAACGAAGGCTTTATTATTTCTTGAAACTATTACATAGGTGTTCAAGTTCACCCTAGACTATGCCTCTAACAGGTTACATCATAGGATACTATGGCTACTGCATAACTCTATTTTCATATATGAAGTCCTCATCGTTGATTCGTCGCGTTGTTTTCTGCTTCGTCAAGGATCATGTGGAATGCCCTTGGGCTTGGTGGTGCTTCTGGCCTTGCTGGCAATTTCTAGACAGGTGCCCCTTGCCTCCACATCCGTAGCGTACTTATCATTATGTGTACAATCGTTCGTTGCATTTCCCATAATGCTTCTTCTTGCATTTATCACACCATCTCGCTTCACCTCTTTCTCCTTCTCCAGGCTTTGAGAATTTGCTCTCCTTATTGGACCTTGAAGATCCTTCAAACTTCCGCTTTTCTCTTGCCTTATCTTTTTCTATACCTTTTTCTCTTATCTGGGTCTCTACGTTCTTAGCTGCTCTAACAGCTGTTTTCAAAGTATTTGCCATTTTGACCATTGGGCCAAAGTCTGTGGGCAGTCCGTTAGCAAACCTATCAATCTTGGAGAGTTCAGTAGGAACCAAGTAGGGAAATAGCTTCATCCTCTCGGTGAATGCGGTGGCATACTCATCAACACTCATCTTCCCTTTCTTTAGGTTCTGAAACTCGTTGTTTAGGTCTATCAGATCTATCTCTGAGCAGTACTGCATTTTCAACTGTTCCAAGAACTCTTCCCATGACATCTTTAGGGCTTCTCCTCGTGGCATCGTATCTGCCAATAGTTTCCACCAGCTCAAGACTCCAGTTTTCAGCTGTCTTACTGCGAAGACAGTCTTCTGTTTCTCGCTACAGCTGCAGCTCTCAAACACCATCTCCATCTCATAGATCCAATCCATAATCTCAACCGGCTTTGGTCTTCCAGAAAGACTTGGTGGCTTGGCACCCAAGAAATTCTTATACATTCGCCCATCCTTGTTGTTTCCCTTTTCCGGGCCATTCCTTCGTTCTCCTTGAGTCTCAACTTGACTCGTTTGGCGGCTATAGTTCCATTCCTTCGATTGCTCGGGAATCAGCTCAGGTTGCTCCATGGGCATGGTAGGTTCGTCCCTATTCAACATCCGCCTCATTAATTCCCTTTGTTCAGCTAACATAGCTTGAATCATGGCTTGTACTCCAACCATTGTGATTGGCTCGGGTGCAACTTCTACTACAACAGGTATTTGCTGAATCACCAGGTGTTGATTCCTATTCCCATTTGCATCCCCAACTCCACTGCGGGTTCTTGCCATTTTGTTCTATACACCGACTAAGGTGAATCTAGATCTTAATTTAGGATTGACTTTTAAATAACCCTTATCACTCCGAAACGTTTATATGCTAGTTCTAATATCGTAGTCGTACGTTTAGAATCCTAAACACATAAGGTTTCTAGATCCGGTCGGCAATAGACCATAGATCCGAACAAATAATAGTATATAGCACGTAAAAGCATTTTAGGCCCCTTTCCTAAAATAAGCTAGTGCTTGTGTCTATTCAGGTGTATTACCTAAATATTATTAGACACACTCCTCACGTTCATCACTTAGCATTCTAAGTTTAAGTCTAGAAATTTCCTACAAATTCCTAGTTCGCTTAAACTAATGCTTTGATACCAACTGTGACATCCCCATTTTCATGGCCAGAAAAGACCGATTTTGTTTATGCTTTATAAAAATCAGAGTACCTCTTTTAATAAAAATGTTGCGGAATTTGTTCCCAGAAAACATGATAAACAGGTTATTAAAGCATTTCCGACGAAATGTATTTTTATTCATTTTCAAAACATTGGGATGTCATCGTCAATACAGAAACATAAGCATAAACAGAACTTACATTTATTTACACTAGTGATCTACATCTCTTTTAAATCTCTCAGTGTAAAGTAGCTTCGTATCGACACTTGTGATACAAGTAAGCTTGACGGGGTTAGGTTGGGAAACCTGGTGAGTACATAGGGTTTTCAACCCACAATAATATAATTATTATGTTTAAACAACAAACAATCAACCCCATTTACCCATCCCCATTATCTTCCTTACTCTCAAGGGTCTACCCTAAGAGTCATCTATTCGCTTATTCCGAAGTCCCTTGCTTCCAGGGTTATAAGACCGACACTAAGTCCATAGCTGCCAATGCACTAATTCCATAGCTGCAAAAGTTCATTAATCGGGTACTAAATCCATAGCTACCAGTGTAGGTACTAACTCCATAGCTATCAATGTTTATCTAACAGGTACTAAGTCCATACCTACCAGGTACTAAGTCCATAGCTACCAACACCTAACAAGTACTAAGTCCATAGCTACCTATGTTTACCTAATAGGTACTAAGTCCATAGCTAACATCGATTGTACAATAGGCAGTAAGTTTATAGCTGCCAATGTTTAGTCACATCATCTTTTATCTCTCATCATTCATCTACCCATGTTATACCCAACATATTTGTAGATATAAAATACGTATACAGTTTAAATCATTTAAAACATGTATAAAAATCTTTCACCCAGAATAGACAACAAGTATTCAGACAATATGCATACATATCACGTAATTGAAATAAAATACATCATATCTATGTGTAAGATGAAAGTAACTATGCACTCACCTGATAAGGTGGTGATTCTGAATTCGGGCAGCGCTTCGTTACTTCTTAAAACAATTTCCCTCGACAAAACCTAGTATCATTACCACTAGGGTTTAGCTCAATATTCACCGAGACTAATTAATAGTCTAGCTATTATTATTATTATATAAGCATTAAACAACACTATATAACTCATAATAATAGCCCAAATAATTACTATAAGGTCCAAATAACATTACTATATTAAAACATAAGCTATACTAAAGATAGGTTAGGCGTAGCGCACTTACAGCGGGTTTTTCTCAAAACCAGGCTTCGCTGGAGCAGCATTTCTGAGCCGAAAGGCTCTTTTCTCGGGACTCGGGGAGCCTCGGGGCTTCCTTCGGGTGCTAGGGGGTTTACCTAGACTTTAGGGGGGGGGGGGTTTGGTGTTGGGTTTTGAGCATTCTAACACTCCTAAGTGTACATGCAACCCTAAATACCTTGGATCTATGTTTTCTCTATTATACATGCAAACATGAACTTTCCAAGGTATTCATCCTAACTAGCATAATAACACTGATTCAAATGAATATCTCAAGTTAGAATTACATACCTCTTTGATGTAGAATGTCTTCATGAAGCTTGAGTGCCTAGTGCCCCAAGTGTGACACCTCAAATGGTTCACACAACATCAAATGCACATGGAATGACTTGAGAGAAATTGGAACACTTCATAAAATCGGCTAGCCCTTTTTCCTCACACATAGTCACAGATTTCTTGAGCCATGGGATTCTTTTATATGGTGGCTATTAGGGTTACACCATGTAACTCATAACTTTACCCATTCCTTATGCTCCATGGATTTTAACCTCCATGGAGTATCCATGGGTCACCCCATGGACTTAGTCCAACATAAGGAATCTTGGATCACAAGCCCACATATAAAAGAATGAATGATTTACACAATCAACCCATATATTTAATTAGTCTCCTTTTGATCACTTAATTAATTCCAAATTAATTCTTGATCAATACTAATTAAATAACCTTATTAATATATTAGAACTTATAATATATTAATAAACCTTAAGTGTTATTTCTCTCATTTTAGTCTATCCAAATGCATGATGCCATGCAACCCAAATAGACCATGCCGGGTCGGGTCAAGTCTTACCAATTATAGTTATGGACTTAGACATTAATCCAACAGTCTCCCACTTGGATAAGTCTAAAACTATTATTGCGTACGACTTCAAGAACCGACTGGCAATCGTAGCTCTCAAAAGCTTCTGTCGAACTCTGACCTTGCCGATGATCTCTGACCTTTGTCAATGACTTGTCCATTAGATAAGGGATCATATATTCCTCCATTCTAGATATCATATGGACTGAGACATGGATTATAATCATTCTCTCTGTCCATTTGTTGTTTCCCGATTTCCGATTTATGACGACTGACTAATTGAACAAATCAAATCAGTCCAGGCCCGGCCGAGCACTTACATTTGTCATCACTAAATCATCTAGGGGCCCACATATATCGCTTTTATCCCGAAGGTAAAAGGAATGGATAAACTTCGACTCATATGGCTTGTTCTACTACTTGTTGAATCATACACAAAGGCACGTTTTATAACATCGAGTTACCAATGCGTTTTCGTGCAATCAATGTATAACCAACTCATGGTAACAACTCATATCTCTAGGTTTGAAGAATATAAGATATTATCGTCTCATGATCACTCGTGATAAAATCCATGTAGTGATTCCAATGAGCGCGGGTTGAATCCAATACTCAGAACTTATGAGCACTCATGAGTGTTGTAGCACCACCTTGTCCCACATCTTAGACCTCTACAAGCCCAACCCATGACAGTCTTGATTCATATCTACTTCCAACATATGACCGACTGTGGATGGTTTGAATAACTTAATCATTCAGGAAGAATGACCTAGTTATTCTGGAAGTCAAAACATGCAAAGTGAAACACAATAATAATCAAATCCAATATGGTCTCAGAACTTATGAATATAAATAAAACACCTTTTATTTATCACCATATGATTACACATTATTCATTTTATACTGTTTCAAACTATCAACTTTATACTTGAATTAAAACAATAGTTGTCCCATGCTCCAAGCATGTACACTATGTTTTCTAAACACTAGTCATGCCATACACCAAGTATGCATACTATGTTTGTCTATGATCTTTACTTTGTGAAATAGATCAATTGAACATAACTTCAATGATTCTCTTTTCACAGTCCCAAATCCTTACTGCAAATGCAAGAATTCCAAATTCATGCCATTTACTGAAATCTGTTAGATTCTAAACTTATATGCATTGATCCTCTTGTAATGATTATGCACAAAGTCACAAGGACTTGACAACAAACATTACAGAGCATTCCAAGGAGATCAACTCCTTGGAAACATCCTTCTTGCATTAAGTTTCCTAATCTTACACAGGTTGAATAATTTCAAACTTTGAAACATTTCCATATTCCATTTTGACTATCACTTCTGAACAAGAGTTGCCTCCTTACAGATTATGTCAATATGGTCCTTCCAGAATTAACACTATACTTCCAACTGTCCTTGAGCAACCAGTCTTTGGTAAACCTTAGATTGTCCTCGACAATTGCTTACTCCTTTTAGTCATATCCAGTTCTAGACCTTTTACCTTCTTAATGCCCCAGACATTTGGAAAATTTTAGAAAGGATGAATATAGCACATGTAATCGATCCTATATCCGAAGCATATGGGACACGATTCATGATGTCTCACATAAAGACTAAACCAGTCTTTTGCTATAATATTTCCATTTCAGTTTGCCAAGTTCTCATAATTCAGATTATGAAAAGGGATGCCGTAATCGTAATCGAATTTTAGAACGCAAATAATGGACCCATATATAGAATTTCCTTATGTTGAGCCATTCCGACATGAAATTCATATATATATATCCTTGACTAAATACGATTTAAAACCTCAATCTAGACTTTTAGATTTGAGATGAAGTATAATTTCCTCTCCCTTAATTATAGCAAAACAACTTTTTCCCAATTGAAACCTTTTGTTTTCTATAATTAACATTGCTAACTTGCAACCTTTATCATAATTATCATGCTCCCACTAACACGATGATTATTATCATAACACTTATGCTCCCACTAGCTTTGAAATGTACTCAGAAATCAGCTGAACTTCTAGAAAACCAATACTTTATTGACTTTCTTACCAAAGTTCAGATTTCTGATACTAGATTGCTTTGATAAAACTTTATCAAAATCATACACCTTGCCTTAGATAGCAGACTTGTGTGTCTAAACAATTTTAAGAACTATGAAAAGGGATGCCGTAATCATAGTCTCAATTGTTTAGACCTTTGCCACTTCTCACAAGTCCAAGTTAGTGTGCCGGTTAACCACACATGCTCCACTAACGACTTTGAGAATGCAAATAACACAATTGCTATCTACTTAAAATCTACTTAGTGAAAGCGTTTCCTCATACGGACTGAACTCAATCTTAATTTCTTGCCATCTGGCAGCTCAAGGGTCTGCCATTGCTTCCAAGTTGCTGTGCAACCAATTGAGAACTCTAAGAACTCATCTGCAAAGCCAACTTTAATTGGAATGGACACATAAATAGTCAACACGATAGGTTATAAACCTCAAGTCGTGTGCTAGTGAAGAACTTTAGGATTTACTCTTGATTAGTTCTTGAGACTTTCAAGACCTTTTAAGACTCCCACTGTCCTTTTGACATATAAGACTCTCTTGTCAAATATTCAAGAGATAGTGTGGATTCTAATCAAGACAAACACTTCACACAATTGGCCTTAGTTGGTCTTTGTTTTTTCCAAAACATCACAACTTACCAATTTCAAATGTACAAGAGTAGAAACCTTTTACTCTTACATTTGACAAGTGTTTTTAAACCTTCTTTAAGACATGTCACTCAAGTTACAATCTTGGAGTATGACTCTAAGAATTGTTTTGGAATGAAATATGACTCATCTTCTTGATTTAACCACTTCAACAATTCATAACTCCTCTTCTTAGCTACCAGAATGCACTTAGAGGATGAATTGTGATAAGGTCTCTTAATCATTAAGATGATTATATAACATGATACTAAAGTACTCTCCCATCTTTTCAGATTTGAGAAACTTTTATCCTTCTGCCTAATTTGATTCTTCTCATTCGTTCCACCATACACTGAAATTTTTTCTAATGCTTCAGAATTATACTTAAGCCTGTAAGTATAACCATATTTACTAAACTTTAGTAAATCATGACGAATAGTCTTATCGATCTTTTGTGGTGGACTTAATCAGTGCACAAGAATGTGTACTCGATCCCTTAGGCCGTTACTTGACTCACACATCCATGTGAACAAGTAGTTAGTCTTAATTTTTCCAATGCTTGAAGTTTCTCATTCATCATGCTCTACAAATTGCATGATTCCAAGTTTCGGTCCAATTGACACTTGGGTGATGAGAATATTTCCTTATTTGGTAAATTTAGACACTACCACAAATGAAAGAATCAAATTCATATTTCCACTCTTGCTCTTAATGGAATCTTATAAGCAACACAGTTTTTCACAAATGCCATTGTAAGGATATTTTAAAATTAATAAAATCAAAAGATTTACCTTTTATTTTAAAACTTTGCGGAAAAATTCATCCTTACAATCCATATGAAAACTTGTTGTTATCTATTCCTAAGCAAAATATCATAACTCCTAAGAAGTAGCTCAAGAATCCGATCTTCAAACTATGTGATAGAAATCCATCTACGCGATCAGATTCAACATATTCTTTCTTTAAGTTTCTTCACTTTTTCTTTGATTCTTAAAACATCACCATGTGACCCAGTCACATCATGTATCAAGAATCTCAGAATAGAAACTTAGCAGAGTTAGATAGTGGACTTTATCTGAAGTAGAGTCAAACTTATTGAATATAACATCCTTAGGTAAATTTGGCAGCTTCGCAACCAATGCCCATTTCTTTGGCAATGGACCCTTGATAATGGGACTATCTCAGACTTAGCCTTTCTCTTTACCATTTGGTCAACCGAGTTGACTATGGCCGATCCCTTTCCATTGGGAAGAGAGAGCTTTACTGGATATCCAATGTCATCATTGTCAATGTCCATAAAGTTTTAGGAAGTTGATCTTAGCAAATAGATAAGATCATTAAGGGTCTTATCATAGTCTGTTTCATAGGAGTCCCATAGGAACTCACTATGTGACTTAGAAAGTGATTGATCATCAGCTTCCTCTAGACTTTGACACCCAACTCTCCCGGCTTGTCAATATATGACTACATTTCCAAGATGTGATCACACATAGAACTTTGCTTGCCAATAGGGCTTGAGTGACCTTAAACTTTTCAAGAACTTGTGGGTTAGGGAGAATAATTGGAGGAGGTGAAAGAAGTATGATTTCCATGGGACATCATCTTCATTTTAGGAAAAATTGTTTCAAGAGATTTGGGAAGATCATCTTTTGGGAGATATTCAAGATAGTTGATTTAAAGTCCTTAATATAACACCCAATCTGAAATATTAAGGCTAGGACCCAACACAATACTTTTATAACTTGGAAGAGGGATGTCGTAATCCAAGCTATAAAATATTTGAAGGTAGGTGAACGACGATTCACCAATTTCCACCAAGATAAAAGAAATATATTATTAGGTTTTAATTGGTTTTGAAACTCCTAGATTCTTTTGATATTCATTGAACTGTTCAATGGCATGTTTCAATCTCGAGTGTTCCCTTCAGGTTTTGTGACTGGGATGCCGAGGATCACAAAACAAGGTGTGAATAACCATGCAAATATACTTGGTACCCTTAAGTGTTTACCCCTCAATCGATGTGCCGGTTAACCACACACGCTCCATCGATACTATGATAAACATTAAGTTACCCTTTGCCTACCTTGTTAAATATGAGTTAGTGTGCCGGTTAACCACACACGCTCCACTAACCGACTTAAACAAAGTGCAAAGTGTAATTTCATGGGTTAGCACAAAATTCACATTTTCCTAAGTAACTAAGATTGGAAATTTATAAATGTTTAGTTACTTAGTATTTATCATTAATACTTTTAATGAAGGGAGAATTATAGTCCTTGTCCTACCCGTTCGGCTAACGACCCTCCATCAGTCAAGGAAGCGGTGGGTGAGAGTGGACACCCATTAAACTGCCATTTTATAGGCAGTAACCTTATACCCCCCTTATAGACCGGCTTCGTGAATGAGACCTACTAACGGTAAGACTGACTTTCTCTTATACATATATATAAATATTATTAACTTATAATATTATAAAGTATAAGGGTTGAATTTTAACTTTTAGAATTCTAAGGGCTTAACTTGGAATTAAAGTATTCATAAGAGAAAACTTTTCAAATTCCAAAACTTGAGGGCAAGTTTTGAAACTATTCAAAACTAATTAATTCCATAACTTATGTGTTTAAAGTAGTTTTAATTAAAAAACTCTTCAAGTTCCATAACTTGAGGACAAGTTATGGAAGACTTTAAAGTTATGGAAGAATGTAACTTTTCTTTATTTTTGTAACTTATGGAACTAATTAAGGTTACACATTTTATTACTTAATGAAGTGACTCTTGAACCTCCATAAATTGAGAACAAGTTATGGAGTCATAAAACCATTCAATGAAGACAAGACTCTTCATTTTGTAACCTTTGCCAACTTTTATGAGTTTTAAGAAACTTTAATGTGACTTTTCATGTAACTTGAGGACAAGTTACACAAACACATTTTAGAATCATCTCTTAGATTAAAATGGATTCAAAACAACATTTCTAATAATTTTTCTATTAATCTAAGCAACTCATAAGAACAAGATAATTTAATCAAACTTTTTCATGTAATTAGACTAACAATTAAACTAATACAAAACATGAATCTATTGACAATTATCTTTGAAATTGGATTAGAATGAATATTACCACATCAAAAACAGGTTTATAGGTTCAAAAACAGCTTATGGTAATGTTCCTAGTCCATTTCTAGCCAAAAAACTCGAAGATATGCTGACAGGGGCTCCTACTCATCGAGTGTATGAACCTACTCGACGAGTAGGATGATTTTCTTCATGGACTCGGCGAGTTCATCAGTGGACTCGACGAGTCCAGTGCCCAGAATGCCCGAAATTCGACTTTTTCAGCATTTTTCAGCAATTTGCATCAAGTATAATTGAAAACAAGCCTAGGCTCTGATACCACTGTTGGGTTTTGAGCATTCTAACACTCCTAAGTGTACATGCAACCCTAAATACCTTGGATCTATGTTTTCTCTATTATACATGCAAATGTGAACTTTCCAAGGTATTCATCCTAACTAGCATAATAACACTGATTCAAATGAATATCTCAAGTTAGAATTACATACCTCTTTGATGTAGAATGTCTTCATGAAGCTTGAGTGCCTAGTGCCCCAAGTGTGACACCTGAAATGGTTCACACAAGATCAAATGCACATGGAATGACTTGAGAAAAATTGGAACACTTCATAAAATCGGCTAGCCCTTTTTCCTCACACATAGTCACAGATTTCTTGAGCCATGGGATACCATGTAACTCATAACTTTACCCATTCCTTATGCTCCATGGATTTTAACCTCCATGGAGTATCCATGGGTCACCCCATGGACTTAGTCCAACATAAGGAATCTTGGATCACAAGCCCACATGTAAAAGAATGAATGATTTACACAATCAACTCATATATTTAATTAGTCTCCTTTTGATCACTTAGTTAATTCCAAATTAATTCTTGATCAATACTAATTAAATAACTTTATTAATATATTAGAACTTATAATATATTAATAAACCTTAAGTGTTATTTCTCTCATTTTAGTCTATCCAAATGCATGATGCCATACAACCCAAATGGACCATGCCGGGTCGGGTCAAGTCTTACCAATTATAGTTATGGACTTAGACATTAATCCAACATTTGGGGGCTAGAGAGAGAGTCTAGAGAGAGAAAGAATGGTTTGGAAAGGTGTGAAGAATGAGGGAACCCGACACCTCTATTTATAGGCTGGAAAACAGCTCTACTCATCGAGTAGGTCCTACTACTCGTCGAGTCCATGCCACATGTCACCTTTTGGTGGCTTGCCTTGGGGAGAAAGCCTTGGCCCATAATCAGCCACGTCACCCGATTTCGCACAGCACCCTGCCGACTTCTAAACCCCGTAACTATCGCATACGAGCTCCGTTTTCGACGTTCTTTTTTTACACGCGTAGGTAAAAACAAGATCTACAACTTTCAGTTAGACTCCGTCGGCTAATCCTCGACCGATCTTGAATTTAACAGTAGGAGAAGATTAGACCGTTAAATGACCGCGAACAATTCGTAACTCCTTCATACAGACTCAGTTTTCATCTGTATTTTTACCTTTGAGTTCCTATTAATGAGATCTTCAACTCTCATTTAGGTCGCATAAGCCAAAAACCGCTCGAACTAAAATTCGAGTTTCGGGCCGTGCACTGCTGTGCTAAATCTTAGAAAAATCATAACTTCCTCATACGAAGTCAGATTTGGGAGTTCTTTTTTGTATGTTCTCGTTTTAACATATACTAGAACTTTTGTTTAGATCAATAAGGCTAAAAAGTCCTCTATCGTAAATTCACTATTTATGTCTCCCGGTGCCGTGCCGATTTTGACGTAAAACTTTGACGGGCCATAACTTCTTCGTTATAACTCGGATTTCCGCGTTCTTTATAGGTACGGAACCCTTGGAACATATACTACCACTTGGTTAAGATTACTCCTTCTAAATAATCTTCCATCAAAAACTCATTTTTGATGCTCATTGTCTCTAAATTGACTAGCCCGGATCTACGGGCGTTACAGACTCCGTACGTTATCTCTTCATCCTAAGTAATAACCGTAACTTTGATGTTTCTTCGAACGAATATCTAACTCTAAGACTTCCTGACTGCAGGCGGTGCCCGATCTTGGACCCGCTCTCTATCTCATGTTAGACTTGCAATCATGATCTTCACGTCACGATCTTGATCTTTATTGGAGACTCCTTCTTTAACAAACTTGAGATAAGTTTCTTCCTTCGATTATCATAATAGACCGATGGGTCATCTTCTAATGACCTCTCATCGTATGATGCATTGCTTGGACTCAAGTATTTTAGAGTCAAATTCCAGAACAGACTATACATTCCTTCATGTTCTAATCATATCTTAAATGGTAGAATTTCTAGCTACAAGCAACTATCGCGATACCTCTACCAATCGCTTTGATTATCTTTTATTTCAATCTTCCGGCTTAAGTTAGATGTTACATCAAACTTGGTTCTCCGAACCACGTAACATACTCCTCGTAGTCGGACTCAATTCGATATGACCACTAGGGTCGGAATAACAAGAATCTTCTTAGTCATTACTGAAACAATGGTAACGACATACTTGAATAAAATGGTATCAATTACTAGCTTCTTGGTAACCTTGTGACTTTCCCTGATCCAAGTGTGAGTCTTGTGCTTCCAGTAGTATAGGCCTCTACTACCATTCACGCCTACTCATACTCGTCCCAAGTATTGTCTCGCAGTCCCCAAGTTCTTATTTCCTAAAATCACAAAACAATTTAACACATACGAATATGTCCATAAAAGTTTCCTTAGACTCTACTAGGACTTCTTCCGTGCGTATCTTCAATCATCAATTCTGCTTCAGCTCGGTTGGTGATGGAAATCTCAAACGATGGGATAACGTCATGGATTATACCAAAAATTCTTTTTGTCTACTAATCGAAAGTGTACTTCCCCCGTACTAGACGTATTATTTATTAGACGTATTCTAAAGCAAGATATCACTCTTACGATATCTTCCGATAGGTATCATTCACTATCGTAAGCCTTCTCATTTCCTCCATTTACTCAATTCACTACGAGTCTTCACCATGATGTTTTGCACACCAAAGCAGTCGTTTGGAGTATCGAGACGACAATAAAGATAGAGGAAGGTTTAGACACGTATTCCTCCTTATTATCTCGAAAAATTATATGCCAGTTCTACTATCGTAATTAAACGTTTAGAAGTCTGAACCCATAAAATTTCCAGATCCGGTCGGCAACATACCATAGATCCGATCATATAATGCATATCTTAAATCATTTAGCACATAAAAGCATTTTAGGCAATTTCCCTAATTAAGCTAGTGCTTGTGTCTATTCAGGTGTACTACCTAAAATATATTAGACACACTTCTCATGATCATCGCTTAGCATTCTAAGTTTAAGTCTAGAAATAAATCCTTATTCCTAGTTCGCTTAAACTAATGCTCTAATACCAACTGTGACATCCCCATTTTCACGGCAAGAAAAGACCGATTTGTTTATACTTTGTTTAAAAATTAGAGTAACATTTTAAATAAAAGAGTTGCGGAATTTGTTCCCAAAACAAAGATTGATAAAGATTTATCAAAGCATTTCCATTGAAATGTATTTCATTAAAAGACTCGGGATGTCATGTTCGATACAGATCAAAAGAATAAACAGTACAACATAAGCCTTACTACATTATTTCGTATTTACAGGCCTAGAATCCCTTATCTCTCATCCAAACATCTATGCTCATGCGTCACTACCTGTAATACAAGAAACTGAGTGGGTCAGGCTTGGGAGCCTGATGAGCACATATGGTTTTCAACCCACAATAAATAAGTTTATTAAGTTTATCAAACCAATCAAACCCGATTACCCCTTCCCGTTATCCTAACTTTACGTCCCTAAAACTGTTGGATTAATGTCTAACTCCATAACTATATTTGGTATGTACTTGACCCGACCCGGCATGATCCATTTGGGTTGCACTTCACCGGCACAATTTATATGGATAGTCTTTTGAGAATAGTATATTTATGATTTATATTAATATATTATAAGTTCTAATATATTAATATGGAATCATATTATTTAATTAGTATTGATCAAGAATTAATTTAGAATTAATTAAGTGATCAAAAAGAACTAATTAAATATGGACTCTTATATATATGGAATGAGCCAAGTTCATTTAGGTTGGGCTAAGCTTTCATGGATGGTCCATGGAGCTTTTAACCCATCGATCCTATGTAAATGAAAGGTCATGGGTATTAGGTTTTACATGGATGTAACCCTAATCCTCCATAATATATAAAGGGGTTCTTGGCTCACAAAATTGACACAAGTGTGTGAAAATAAGAGTGGGCCGATTTTAGTGTGCATACATATTCTCTCAAGTTCTTCCAAGGTGTTTTGGTGATTTGTGATTCCATTTGAGGCTTCCACACTATTTGGGCTAAGCTCTTAAAGCTTGAAGACATCAAGCTACATCAAAAGGTATGTCATCTAACTAGAACTTTGTAGTATAGGTGCTTCATAATATGCTAGTTAGGATGAAACCTTGGAATAGTTAATATTTGCATGTATAATAGAGAAAACATAGATCCAAGGTTTATAGGGTTGCATGTACACCATAGGAGTGTTAGAATGCTCAAAACCCAACAAAAACATCTAACACATGGGACCTAGTCTAAGGACTTTCATCGGGGTGACAACACATGCTTCGGGGGTTCCTCATCAATTCATGTCAAATAAGGCAACCATGTGGGAGATGGAGTACTGCTGGTGAGCACAAAGTTCAAATAAACACCTACAGGTTGCGAGCCTGCTAGCGTTCCACTGGACTGTCTAGAATAGTCCGTGGTCGTCATCTATACTCCGCTAGATGACTAGATCATCAATAACATCTATAACGAGGCCTCTCATTATTTTATTTTGTTACACAACAACTACTACATCTACCTATGTTTTACCCAACACATTTTGTAGATATAAAATACATATACAGTTTAAATCATTTAAAACATGTATAAAATCGTTCATCCAGCATAGATAGCAAGTATACATATAATATGCACACGTAGCACGTAATTTATATAAAATACTTCATATCTATGTGTAAGATGAAAGTAACTATGCACTCACTTGATTAAGTGGTGACTCTGCACTTGGATAGCACTTCATTACTTTTAAAACAATTTCCATCGACAAAACCAAGTATCATTCCCACTAGGGTTAAGTCTAATATTTACCGAGACTAATTAATAGTCTAGCCATTATTACTATTATATAAGCGTTAAACAACACTCTTATATAACTCATAATAATAGCCCAAATAATTATTTTAAGGTCCTAATAATGTTACTATAATTAATTAGAAGCTATATTAAAAATAGCGTAGGCATAGCTCACTTATAGCGGGTTTTCTAGAAAACCGGGCTTCACTTGGAGCATCGTTTCCGAACCGAAAGACCCTTTTTTCTCGGGACTCCGGGAGCCTCGGGGCTTTCTTCGGGTGCTAGGGGGTTTACCTAGGCTTAGGGGGGTTAGGAACCTTAGAGAGAGAAAGAAACTAGAGAGAGAAGAGGAAATGGTGCATGGAACTCGACAGCCTTCGCTACCTTTTGTAGGAGCGAGCCTCCTCGGAACGCTGGGCGTTCAGCAGCTCTACGCGGGGCGTAGTTCGGATAAGACTGCTACGTGGCGAGCTTCGGGTGGTGTTACGCGGCCCTCTCTCGGACCACACAAGGCCGAAGTACGCTGGGCGTACCTTGTTTCGGACGCGGGGCGTAATGCGAAGCGACGTGTCGCAATCCGAAGCGAGCCCTGATCATCATCGAACGGCTGGAATTTAGCCACGTCATCGATCTCGCAACAGATTTTGCAAATTCACTTTCCGATTTCTAAAAATCATAATTCTCGCATACGAGCTCCGTTTTCTACGTTCTTTATATCCACACGTAGGCGGGAACGTACTCTACAACTTTTGTTTAGACTCTGTCGGCTAATTTTGACATTATTTTAAAAGTCATATTTTTAACAGGCCGGAACAGGATTGGTCCGTTAAAAATTCATAACTTCTTCATCCGACGTCCGTCTTCGTCTTTTATCGTTACGGTACTATTAACGAGATCTTCGATTCTCGTTTAGGTTGTGTCGGCTAAAAACTGCTCGATCTAATATTCGAACTTCGGGCTGTACATTGTTAAGCCGAAACTTCGAAAAATGATAACTTCCTCATACGAAGTCAGATTTGGACGTTCTTTTTATGGACGCTCTCGGTTTAACATATTCTACGACTTTCTTTTAGATCACTTAGTATAAAAATCGCTTTATCGTAAATTCACTATTTACGCTTCCTAGTGACGTGCCGGTTTCATCGCGAAACTTCGACGGGTCATAACTTCTTCGTTATAACTCGGATTTCGGCATTCTTTATATGTACGAAACCCTTGAGACATATTCTACAACTTGGTTACGATTATTTATTCTAAATAATATTTTGTTGAAAAGTCGTTTTCGACCCCTATTATCTCTAAATTGAGTAGCCCGGATCTACGGGCGTTACAGAAAGTGACAAATACACAGACTTCGACATATTACAAGATATTTCGACTCTACAGTCTCCCCCTTTGTAATCATATCAAACTTCTCAATTCGTGAGAATCTGTGCAGCAAATTGCATCATCCTTCGTATCTCCGAGTACCATGTCATTATCTTCCTTAACTCAACTTTATCTCTATCATTGTTCTTCTTGCAATTATTCATACGAACAATGAAGTTCGTATATTGCGAAGTAGTATATCTTTCTATCTCTGAAGACTGGAATAAAAACTTTTTAGCTTTGCCATTCTTATCTTTTCCAGCAAAGACCAATCCAAAAGGCTTTAAGTATATCTCCCCATCAACATATTTCTTCAGTTTAGCTTGAGTCTTCGACAATTCCATAGAAACTTTCACTTCCTTTCCCATTTCTGATGCTAACTCCACATCAGTCAATGCTAGATAATCATAGTAATTGTCTGTGAAGATTTTCATATGGGCAAGACCAAGCCTCAATACATCTTTGTCAGTCCCTTGAAGTTGCAAAGCCTCCATGTCTTTCTAAATTAATGCAACTTGAATCAGGTCATTCAAGTTCATTAGAGGAAAATCAGCAATCGAGAATTCACATACTTGATTGTTCGCTCTTACAACATGATACCGAAAATTCTGTATCATATTCTCGAACATTACATCTTTTGTTGTACTGACAACCTTCTTGATCTTCACTAATGATCATACTTCTTCTGGTTCTTTTCCAACAACCGCATGAAACCTAAGTTACATATGAATAAAATCATCCTCGTTGTCGAACTTCTGAACTATCTTGTACTGAGCCATGATAAACATCATTCCATTGACTGGAAAATCAAGCTGATTCATATTAGTGTTAGTGATATAATAGCTTTTCTTAGGCTTTTTCTCAAACGCATACATGTGATTGAAAGAAACTCTTGCTTCAATATTCTCATAGTTGTATAACTTCTTTCGATCTCCCTTATGCATACCAGGTGGATCACTTTCACGAAGTCTTAGTATGCTGTGTATCTTCCTTTGTTTCTCCATTTCAGCTTCAATTTCAGCCTTCTTCTCTTCTTTTGATTTTTCAATCACAATCACTTTCCCTATATCTTTTACAGATTCAGAAACCTTTGGCTTTGAAGAACTTGAACTCCCTCCTTCAGTTGTTGGACCAATTACAATTCCTTTAACTATAGGTTTTGTTGTGGTTTTGATGGCTTGTGTTGTGGTGACATTCGAAACAATTGGAGTGATGATTTGATTTGATACTGATGGGTTCTCAGCATTCTAACACTCCTATGGTGTACATGCAACCCTAGAAACCTTGGATCTATGTTTGACTAAGATTCATGCAAATAATTATTTTTCCAAGGTTCTTATCCTAACTAGCATGGAATAGGGTACTTGAATCAAATAAAACTAGTAGAATTACTTACCTTGTAGTAGTAGTTGATTGCTTGGAGTTTGAGAGCCTAGCACCAATAATGTGGATGCCTCAAATGGAAGTCACAAATCACCACAAACATGGAAACTTGAGAGAATAGTCACAAACTTCTTGAAATCGGCCCTCTTAGTTTACACACATCAACTCGTCCAATTTCAAGAACCAAAGCCTCCTTTATATAGTGTGGTGGATTAGGGTTACATCCATGTAAACCCTAATACCCATGTCTTTTCATTTCCATGAGATCCATGGGTTAAAGCTCCATGGAGTATCCATGGACTTTCCATGCAAGCCTAGCCCATTCCAAATAAGCATTAGCCCACACTATATAAATACAAGATCCCATATTTAATTAGTCATACTTTTGATCTCTAAATTAATTCTAAATTAATTATAGATCAATACTAATTAAATAATATGATTTTATATTAATATATTAGGACTTATAATATATTCATAAATCATAACTTATACTATTCTCAAACGATTATCCATAAATTGTTCGGGTGAAGTGCAACCCAAATGGACCATGCCGGGTCGGGTCAAGTACATACCAAATATAGTTATGGACTTAGACACTATATCCAACAGTCTCCCACCTGGATAAGTCTAATAACTATAGTTGCAAGACTTTACTCATAAATAACAGCTTTTATTTATCATCAAATGTCAATTACATTTTACAAATTTCAAGATTATCTAACTACTAAAACTAATATCATCCTTCAGCCCTATGCTCCGAGCATGTTGGAGATGCTTAGCCCGAGTCAGTCCCTTCGTGAGGGGATCTGCTGGGTTCTCATCCGATGATACCCTCTTTGCTACGAGGATTCCTTCTTCTATTCAATGTCTGATGAAGTGATATTTTCTGTTAATGTGTCTGGATCTCCCATGATCTCTTGGTTCCTTGGCTAAGGCAACCGCACTATTGCTGTCACAGAAAATCTCCATTGGCTCCTTTATAGCTGGTACAACTCCAAGGTCTCCGATGAAGTTCTTTAGCCATATAGCCTCCTTTGCTGCCTCGCTTGCTGCTATATACTCTGATTCACAAGTGGAATCAGCCACTGTCTCCTGCTTGGAAATTTTCCAAGTAATTGCCCCTCCGTTTAGAGTAAAGACCCAGCCCGACTGAGAGTGGAAATTATCCCTGTCAGTCTGAAAGCTAGCATCACTGTACCCTACAACTCTCAAGTCCTCACTGCCACCGAGGGTAAGGACCCATTCCTTAGTCCTCCGTAGGTACTTGAGGATATTCTTTACCGCAGTCCAGTGTCCCTTGCCAGGGTTCCCCTGATACCTGCTAACCATGCTCAAAGCAAAGGCTACATCAGGTCGAGCACACGTCATAGCATACATGATCGACTCTACAGCTGAAGCATAAGGTATTCGACTCATTTCTGCTATCTCAGTCTCAGTACTAGGGCTTCGTGTCTTACTCAATCTGGCGTTACTCTGGATGTGTAACTCTCCTTTCTTGGAGTTATGCATGTTGAACCTTTTCAACACTTTGTCCACATAGGTGCTTTGACTAAGTCCAATTAGTCTTTTACTCCTGTTTCTCAAAATCCTTATCCCTAGGATATAGGCAGCTTCTCCAAGGTCCTTCATAGCGAAACACTTCCCAAGCCAGGACTTTACTTCATGCAGGGTTGGGATGTCATTTCCTATGAGTAGTATGTCATCCACATACAGTACCAAAAAGCTGACTATACTCCCACTAGCCTTGATATAGACACAAGATTCATCTTCACTCCTTGAAAAGCCAAATTCTTTGACTTTCTCATCAAAGAAAAGATTCCATCTGCGAGGTGCCTATTTTAATCCATAAATGGATTTCTCGAGCTTACACACTCTACTGGGGTACTCTGTACTGACAAAACCCTCTGGCTGAACCATGTAAACATCTTCAGCCAACTTTCCATTAAGGAAAGCGGTTTTGACATCCATTTGCCATATTTCATAATCATGAAATGCAACAATGGCTAACAGAACCCTAATAGACTTAATCTTGGCCACTGGTGAAAAGGTCTCATCATAATCAACTCCCGGAGTTTGAGAATAACCCTTTGCAACCAGTCGTGCCTTATAAGTGTGTACATTACCATCCATGTCGGTCTTCTTCTTGAAGATCCATTTGCACCCAACTATCTTACGATCAGGTACATTGTCAACCAAGTTCCAAACTTGATTGTCATACATGGACTGTATCTCGCTATCCATAGCCTCTTTCCATTTAGCAGCCTTAGGGCCTGCCATGGCTTCCGTGTAGCTGTTAGGCTCATCCAGATTTACCAGTGTGTTATCATTGATAAGTGTCTCACCTTCTGCAGTATTATGAAAACCATAATAATGCTCAGGTGCATTCCTAACTCTGGTGGAACGCCTCAGAGGTATAGATTCTTCAGTCGGCTCAACAGGAGTTTCCTCCTCAGGTTGAGGGCTAGGGTTTGAGGTTCCTTCACCACTTGACCCTTGAATTTCCTCAAGGTCAATTTGCCTCCCACTGTCTCCTTGGCTCATGAATTCTCTCTCTCGAAAGAATCCTCTTCTTGCTACAAAGACCACATTATCACTGGGTCTGTAGAAGATGTAACCAAAGGATTTCTATGGGTAGCCCATGAAAATACACCTTTCGCTTCGGGGTTCAAGCTTATCGTGAGTCTCGCGTCTCACGAAAGCCTCGCAACCCCAAATCTTGATGTGGTCTAGATTGGGAACTTTTCCAGTCCACACCTCGTGAGGTGTTTTGGCAACCTTCTTTGTAGGGACTAGATTAAGGATATGGGCGGCAGTCTTTAAGGCATACCCCCAAAATGAGATTGGTAGCGAAGCTCGACTCATCATGGAACGAACCATGTCCAACAAGGTCCGATTGCGCCTCTCAGCTACACCACTTAACTGTGGTGTCCTAGGAGGTGTCAATTGTGAGACAATCCCACATTCCTTAAGATAGTCAAGGAACTCGGTACTAAGATACTCACCACCACGATCGGATCGAAGCATCTTAATGTTCCCGCCCAACTGATTCTCCACTTCTTGCTTAAACTCTTTGAATTTATGAAAGGTTTCTGACTTATGCTTGATTAAGTAGACATATCCATATCTACTAAAATCATCAGTAAAAGTCACATAGAACCGATTAGCATCTCTTGTGGCGGTTATGAAGGGTCCACACACATCCGTGTGTATGAGGTCCAACAAACCTTCACCCCTAGCACAAGTGCCAGTAAAAGGTGACTTTGTCATTTTACCAATCAAACAAGATTCACAACTATCATCTGACTTTAGGTCAAATGACTCCAAGACTCCATCCTTTTGGAGTTGGCCTATGCGTTTCTTGCTTACATGTCCAAGACGACAATGCCATAAGGATGCTTTATCTAAGCTAGTGGAAGAGTTAATACACAATACATTATTTCCTAGATTATCTTCAACAGATACAGTTTCATACACGCCATCACAAGGTAATGCTTTAAAATAAAGAACATTATTAAAGAAAGCATCAATACTACCATTATTATTATCAAAATAAAAGGTAAAACCTTGTTTATACAATGCGTGAAAGGAAATAACATTTCTTGCCATTTCTGGAGAATAATAACATTTATTCAAATCTAATGTAAACCCACTATTTAGCACTAAGGAATAAACTCCTATCTTGGTGACAGGTGAAGCTTTCCTGTTTCCCATGATCAAGTTTATCTTTCCCTGCTCCACATTCTCACTTCTTTTTAGTCCCTGCAAATCACAACATATGTGAATACCACAACCTGTATCAAGGACCCAAGACATAGAATGAGGTGAGTTATTAGACAATATAGTGTATATACCTGCATGGTTGGGTTTTACTTTCCCCTCATTCAAATCTTGCTGGTGCTTTGGGCAGTTTCGCTTCCAGTGCAACTTTTCATGGCAATAGAAGCATTCAGCCTCATTAGGGTTAGCAGAAGGAGTGATAAAACCTTGCTTGGTTTTGCTTGAAGAGGAGCCTTCAAGGGTCTTACCCTTGGTACCCTTAGAAGGAATCTTTCTCTTCTTCCCTTTGCCATGCCCGATTGCCAAGACATTGGCCGCAGTTGGAGTAGGAGTAGGAGTAGTAACAACCGACTTACCCTTTAGACCACTTTCGGCGGTCTTCAAGAGTCCTTGAAGTTTGCTGAGGGTGACTTCTTCCTTGTTCATGTGATATGTCATGCGGAATTGATCATAACACGATGGCAAGGAGTGCAAAATGATGTCTATTGCTAACTCCTCAAGGAAGTTCACATTCAGCTTCAGTAAACGGTCCACATACCTTTGCATTTTCTGCATGTGGCCCGTGATGGGTTCACCATCCTTCATTCGGGTTGTTATCATGGAGGAGATTATTTCATATCGCTCTTGACGAGCACTTTGATGGTAGCGGTCCATCAAGTCCTGGTGCATCTCAAAAGGATAATAGAACTCATAGGACTTTTGGAGCTCGGCTGTCATGGTGGCCATCATGATGCATGCCACTTTTGTAGCATCTCTTTCATGTACCTCATATTCAGCAAGCTCTTCAGGAGTAGCAGTTGGCTCGGGTACCTTCAGCTCCTTGTAGAGAACATATTCTTTGTTCTCATACCGAGTGACCATCCTGATGTTTCTGATCCAATCTGTAAAGTTGGACCCATCAAAGATGACTCTCCCACAAAGATTCATGAGAGAGAAGGAGCTAGTAGGGTTTGAGCCAGAAGCATTGTTATTGGAAGACATCTGAAAAGAAGAGGGAATAGATTAGATTAGATATAGAGATAGTCCTTAACAAAACACCCAAATGTAATATTAAGGCTAGGACCCAACACAATATTTTATAACTTAGAAGAGGGATGCCGTAATCTAAGCTATAAGATATTTGAAGGTAGGTGAATGACGATTCACCAATTTCCACCATGAAAAACGAAATATTTAATTAGGTTTTAATTGGTTTAGAAACTCCTAGATTCTTTGAGATTCATTGAACTTTATTCAATGGCATGTTTCAATCTCGA
This sequence comes from Lactuca virosa, assembly GCF_052849685.1. Lineage (NCBI taxonomy): Eukaryota > Viridiplantae > Streptophyta > Magnoliopsida > Asterales > Asteraceae > Lactuca > Lactuca virosa. The sequence continues at coordinate 385,723,565 of NC_136428.1, forward strand.
GTGTGCCCTTCAAGTTTTGTGACTGGGATGTCGAGGATCACAAAACAAGGTGTGAAGTAACCATGCAAATTACTTGGTACCCTTAATGTATTACCCCTCAATCGATGTGCCGGTTAACCACACACGCTCCATCGATACTATGATAAACATTAAGTCACCCTTTACCTACCTTGTTAAGTTCAAGTTATTGTGTCGGTTAACCACACACGCTCCACTAACGACTTAAACAAAGTGTAAAGTGTAATTTCATGGATTAGCACCTTATTCACATTTTCCTAAAATAACTAAGATTGGGAATTCAATAAAGTTTAGTTACTTTAGTATTATCATTATACTTTTAATGAGAATTTATAAGTCCTTGTCCTACCCGTTCGGCTAACGACCCTCCACCGATCAAGGAAGCGGTGGGTGAGAGTGGACACCCATTAAGTTGCCATTTTATAGGCAACAACCTTATACCCCCCTTATAGACCGGCTTCGTGAATGAGGCGTACTAGCGGTAAGACGACTTGATCTTATACATATATATATATATTATTAACTTATAATATTATAAAGTATAAGGGTTGAATTTTAACTTTTAAAATTCTAGGGGTTGGAACTAAAGTTTGTAATATGACTTTACCTGTTCCAAAACTTGAGGGCAAGTTTTGTAAACTTTCAAAACTTTTCATTTCTCATAAGTTATGAGTTAATGGTTATTAAAAATGAAGACTCTTCATTTTTTTGTAACCTATGTGTTCTTTTAATGGTTATTTATAAATGTGACTTTTGGTTGTCCATAACTTAAGAACTAGTTATGGACTCCATTAAAACACATAAAGATCAAGAATTAATCTTATCAATTATTAGCACATAATTTCTATGATCTTCTAAACTCATATGTTTATGAATGTTCATATCAAAAAATTTCAAGAATCGTAAGTACATATACAAAACTTGAAATTTTGATACGAGCTTTTGAACAAAACTTCGATTTTCAAGTTTTTTTTTTTTTGAATCAAGTATCAAATAAACAAACCATGCTCTGATACCACTGATGGGTTTTCAGCATTCCAACACTCCTATGGTGTAAATGCAACCCTAGAAACCTTGGATCTATGTTTGACTAAGATACATGCCAATAATTATTTTTCCAAGCTTCTTATCCTAACTAGCATGGCATGGGGTACTTGAATCAAATAAAACTAGTAGAATTACTTACCTTGTAGTAGTAGTTGATTGCTTGGAGTTTGAGAGCCTAGCACCAATAATGTGGATGCCTCAAATGGAAGTCACAAATCACCACAAACTTGGAAACTTGAGAGAATAGTCATAAACTTCTTGAATTCGGCCCTCTTAGTTTACACACATCAACTCGTCCAATTTCAAGAACCAAAGCCTCCTTTATATAGTGTGGTGGATTAGGGTTACATCCATGTAAACCCTAATACCCATGTCTTTTCATTTCTATGAGATCCATGGGTTAAAGCTCCATGGAGTATCCATGGACTTTCCATGCAAGCCTAGCCCATTCCAAATAAGCATTAGCCCACACTATATAAATACAAGAGCCCATATTTAATTAGTCATACTTTTGATCTCTAAATTAATTCTAAATTAATTATAGATCAATACTAATTAAATAATATGATTTTATATTAATATATTAGGACTTATAATATATTAATAAATCATAACTTATACTATTCTCAAACGATTATCCATAAATTGTTCGGGTGAAGTGCAACCCAAATGGACCATGCCGGGTCGGGTCAAGTACATACCAAATATAGTTATGGACTTAGACACTATATCCAACATATACTACCTTTGTTGAAACTTGAGTAGGTATCACTTTTTCGACAATTGTTGACTTGTCTTTGCCTTCATTCAAAACCTTCGAAGTTTTACCTCCTTGAGCTTTCTTCTCTTTTTCTCCCCCTTGCACCCCTGTGACAACAGGTGGGGCACCAGTAGGTAACATATTTGCAAACTTCGAAATTGGAGCAACAGCCTTCTGAATAGCTTGATCCAAACTGTGTAACTTCTGAGTTAAAAACTCAGGAGTTAAAAATGAAGTTGGAGTAGGTTTGGAAACTAACTCTTTCAGTTCACCTAGCAAAACATCAATCTTGTCGAAAATTTGAGCATCTAATGTAGCCTTTGCGTCAAACTTGGGACTTAATGCTTGATACCATTTAACAATCGTTCTGACTGCAGAAGCTATAGTGTCAACATTCGACTTGATTATCGAATAGCTAGAATTCAACTCATTTATCTCTTTTGACACTTCAACCTTCAACTCCTCAAGTTTTCGATTGACATCTTCTCGTACTGTCTTGAAATCTTTAACAAAAAGAACATGTCGTTCTTTTGCTGTCAAACGAAGATATTTAATTTTAGAAATAAACGAATCAGTCTGAGCCTTGACCCTCAACTCGTTACTCTTATCCATAACATCCAATTGCTTCTGCATTCGAAGCTCCATTGCCTTCAACATAACATCAACCTTTATTCCCGAAACCGAATTCTTTGCACGAGAATCAACTTGTGATTGAAGAATAGAGTTAAGCTTCCTGTTTAGAATTTTAAACTGCTTACCAGACATCAACATGTGATCTGGTATATTCTCTTCTTCCGAATCAAAATGAAGATCATCAAACGTTCCTCTGAAACCCCCGCCATCTGTTTCATCATCATAATTGGTTTTTGGTGTATTGGTGGATTGTGATGGAAAAAGTGTAGTGAAAGGTTGTTGTAATACTTGATCGAAAGTTGGTGAGGTAGTGGTAGTGGAAATGGGCTGAATAAAAGGAGGAAGTGAAACAAAGGTGGAAGTAATGTTAGTAGGAATACCTTGAGATGATGGATCAACACTCAGCACAACATGTGCACCCATATCAGATACGTTTGCAACAATTGGAGAAATTGGAACCTCCTCAGGAACTGATTTGGTGACAACATTTTCGAGTGGAACTGTTGTTGTTGTTGAGGAAACAATGGTAGTGGTTTGTGGTAAGGATAGTGGTGGAGAATTCGATCCCAATGGTGTTTCTGGGACAACTTCACTATCAGATGAGGCATCATGAACCACCAACTTTCGTTTCTTTCTCTTCTTGTTGATATGCTTCACCACATCCTCAGCTCTTCGCTTCTTGGATGATGGTGAAACTGGTGCAGGAATCTCACGAACTTTCACTCCTTGTATGTTAAGATGAGGTTTGCGAATAGTAGGAGATTGATCTTTTGATGAAGTTCATTTCTTATAAGAGAAATTCCTTAATCTTTTGAACACACCAGATTTCGAAGGCATCAATTCCTTCGAAGATTCAGGAACAACCTTCTCCTTAGGCTTCTTAGTTTCGTTTACAATCTTCTTAGGAGACTTAGACTTAGCTTGTTTCTTGGTAGTTTCTTGAACAACAACCTCTTTAGGAACCTTCTTTGACTTCTTTGACTTCTTGGATGAACCTTGATTACTGCTTTCTAAAAATACACCAGTTGTAATGGAAGCATTCACATTCTTCAAATAAGCCACCAAGACAAAATTTGATGGATCAATCTTCTTAAGCATACCATCAGGAATTCGAGCAACATTGGGGAAAACCTCCGAATCATCTTCCACTGACTTCGGAAAGTGATATTTCATAAATTCTGCTTTATCTTCATCAACAGGAACTGAAATACCTTCCTTCTCATAAGCATACTGAAGTATTAAACTCCAGTATCGAGCACACGAAATCCCCTGTATCACATTAGTATTCTCCACACTCTTCAGGAATTCTTTCCACATTTGAGTTGAGAAATCAACATCAAGATCATAGTAAATGCCAACAACCATGACATATACTTCCATTCTTCCTTTGTCCAATCCAACACTTCTACCAGTCAAACAGCGTAGAAAAATTCCAAACAGAAAGTTCCAAATGCTTGGAAGGCTCGACTTCTTGAAATCACTAATTTTGGTGAGTGGGGGTTGATGACCCATCTCGTTAAACATGTGAATGACTTGAGTATTGGTGAGAGTATGGTACGGTGGAGAATTGGGGATTCCAAGAATTTGTCAAAACAATTTCTTGGAAAGACGAACCTTTTTATCATTCACCAAGTTGAATGTAATCACATCTAGTGCTTTGCTGTATGAAGCAGTTGAACCAGCTATTGACAACCAAGACATCGGAACAGCAAAGGCGTTGAACATAGAAGTAGGAAGACTTGAATGTTGAAGAGCAACAATCAATATCTTGAGTTCTTCTGGATACAACGAAACATCAGCCTCAACTTGATAGTTGGTGCTTTGAATCTTCATGATTCGTTGTTGAGATGAGGCATCGTCAGTGGTGTTGGTGGGATTAGTAGCCATTGGATAGGGTTTTGAGAAAGTCTTGAAGAATAGAGAATGTTTAGGGTTTTTGATCGTCTGAGAATTTGAACGCGTAATTATAAAAGGAGATAGTAACTTCCTTTTATATGTAACCCCAATGGAATTCCAATCGGTTTCATTAAGAGTAACCCACGTTTTTCCTTGAAAGTCGCGACACTAGCCGTTATGAGCACCACCTTAGAAAAAGTACCTTGAAAATCAGACCAAGTTCCCAAACTGTCACATCAAACTGTTCGTGAGTACCAAGTGGATAAGATCGAAAACCTTCGGCATGAAGGTTAGACTCTTTCGTCTTTGGGATTAGAGAAGAAGTCATATGCCAGACTGTCGAAATCATCAGCCTGAGTTGGTAATACTCAGAACCTCAAGGATTTCATGAGTGTAGTGTGCAAAAATAAGAAGATAAGAAGCAAACTAACGAAAATTTAGGATCTGTGATGTCGAAAAATAAAATTTCGACACAAAGGCAGTTAAACCCCGGGCAAAGGTTACTTCGTTAATTATCAAGAGAGATAATCAACAACTTGTGTGGTTTCCCGTGAATTACAATCGAATACTTATAAAGAAGTATCGAAGTGCTTCTTTTTCAAGGCTTCGTGGGTGGCTTAAAAATTTCGTTACATATCAACCTAATCATAAGGTGAGTAATTGTAACATAATTTACTTGTTTGACCAGTGTAGTCAGTAACAAGTATGCTTTGATTGAAATATTTGAAGTAACTTCGAATTTAAAATGAAACTCACCCGGAAATCATATTCAAGAAAATTTTTTGAACTGGATCCTGTTGGGTAACAAATATCGTGGGTTTCGACTATTTGATCAAGATCACGCAAAAGAATTGAATATGATTTCGAGTTTCGAAAGTTGGTACTGAAATAAATGTTTCGTTAAATCTGGAACATAGTTCCCCGTCAATTCCTTAAATGAGTTCGATCATGTGGGTTTCACTTTCATCATGGCCTCATGATGTTAGATCATTAACACAAAAGTTTGATATGTCAAAGTCATGATTGGTTTGATCAATGACCTCTTGGACATACGTCATGGTGTGTGAAATATGTTAGAAGTTTGAGATGAAAAAGGTTGTTTCACGAATTCAATTGTACCTCTGTTATACTTGGACCAAATAGAAAACTCTTAACTCATTTGAGAAGAGTTAGGTAGCTCTGTAGACTAATGTGAATGCAAGCCTGATTGGGAAGAAATTTTTGTAATGAAAAATTTCATTAAGGCTTTCGAAATCACACATTGAGTCAATGGAGGCTTGGGTCGACATGCTGCAACATGCTTCTAAGGACATTCTAACTAGTACAAAGTTTCGAAAATTTACCTTACCCTAGAAACGCAAGCATGACCCTTGTAAAACTTCCTTGGAATCTGCACTAAGAAAGAAAAGACAAAATACAAAATAACAACAATCTTTTTTGGTCTTTTATGTTTTTGAAAAGATAGAAAATATTTTTGTGTTTTTAAGTTTTTCGAAAAATAAAACAAATAACAAAATAAAATCTTTTTGGTATTTTTGATTTTTCAAAAAGAATACAAATTAACGAAAATATTTTTGGTTTTTCCAATTTTTCGAAATTAAAAAAAAATTAAAAAATAAACGAAAACTTAAGAATGTACCAAACTAACGAAACTTTTCTTTCCCAAGTGTCGAAAACGAAGCGTATCGAAGCGCTGAATATGAACAATAACCTTTGAATGGTTAATACTATACGCCTCTTAACCAATCAAAAATACCTCTGAATCGACACTTTTTCTGCTTCTTTCTTTGTTATTCTTTCGAAAGTAGTCCTGGAACCGAACTTGCTTCAATCATTCCCAATCCTGTCAAAATTCTAACACATGATTTTTCGTCCAATGCTTTTGTAAAAATATCAGCAAGCTGATCAGTTGTTTTTACAAAATGAAATTCAATATTGCCATCTTCCACATGATCTTTGATGAAATGATAACGAAGTGCAATATGTTTGGTTTTCGAATGTTGTACTGGATTATGAAAAATGCGTATAGCACTTTGTGAATCACAATACAATGGAATCTTTTTCATATTATTTGCATAGCCACACAATTGACACTGGATCCATATGATTTGCGAAGTGCAAGCAGTAGCTGCAACATACTCAGCTTCAGCAGTAGAAATTGCAACACAAGTTTGCTTTTTCGATTGTCAACTTACAAGCTTCCCATCTAACAATTGACATCCTCCACTTGTACATCTAGCATACTTTCGCCATTAGCAGTTGTATCTGATGTGATTGCCGAATCATCAGTATGTTTTGAAGATTCAGGAGTTTGATTATCTACAGCATGGACTTCAGCATCTGCAGCCCTATCTGGAACACCAAAAATTAAATCATAATCAAAATCTGATGAATTATAACTTTCAGACTCATCATTTGATTCATTAAGAATTGGTTTTTGTTCGAAACGTTTTTCAACTTGTTTCACATAGTAATCGTCAAATGTGAGATTAAATCTCTCTTCAAATTTTCGTGTTCGTTTATTTAAGACTCTGTATGCAACCGAGTTATTGGAATATCCCATAAATATTCCTTCATCAGCCTTAACTTGAAATTTCGAAAGACTATCTTTGAGATTCATGATAAAACACCTGCAACCAAAAACATGCAAGAATTTGACATTAGGTATTCAGTTATTTATGATTTCATATGGAGTTATATTAAAACGACGATGAATGAAAGATCGATTCTGAGTAAAACATGCTGTCGAAACTGATTCTGCCCATAGATATTGAGGAATATTCGCATATGTCAACATTGTTCTTGCCGCTTCGCAAAGAGACCTATTCCTCCTTTCAACCACAACATTTTGTTGTGGTGTATATGACGATGAGAAATTATGCGAAATTCCTTTCTCAGTTAAGAACAAATCAACCACGTTGTTTTTAAACTCGAAACCATTATCACTTTTGATTTTACGAACATTCTTTTTCAGACTTGTCTCAATTTTCTTCATAAATTCAATCATTGTTTGAGCAACTTCAGATTTTAACCTGAGAAAATACACCCAAGTAAATCGTGAAAAATCATCAACAATAACCAAAATGTACCGTTTCTTGTTGATAGTTTCAACAGTTGATGGTCCACAAAGGTCAATATGAAGAAGTTCCAGCGGTTCAACAATTTTCGAATCTATGACAATTGGATGTCCTTTACGATGTTGTTTTCCTTGTTCGCAAGCTGCACATAAAGTATCATTGTCAAACTTTAGAACAGGTAAACCTCGAACAAGATCTTCTACTACCAACTTATTCATATTTCGAAAGTTTAAATGAGATAAACGTCGATGCAACAACCAACTAACATCAGATGAAACTTTCGAAAGTAAACAAACTAAGGGTTTCCCAACAATAGGTTTTATGTCAAGAGTGAACATATCGCCATATCTTTTTGATTTCAGCAATACTTCGTGCATCTCAACATTAGAAATGATACTTCCTTCTTCGTTAAAAAGAACTTGATTGCCAGTGCCCACAAGAAGTTGTGAAACACTTATCAAATTATGTTTAAGACCTTCAACAAAAAGCAACACGATTCACTGTAAATTGTCCATTTGTTAGTTTTCCATAACCTTTAACTTGACACTTGTGATTATTTCCAAACTTCACCACTCCGACATTTTCAAAACTTCTAAAATCACACAAATTCTCCTTCCTTCCAGTCATGTGACGTGAGCAAACACTATCAATGTACCATTTTTCATCATATTGCTCGTCACTCAGTACCTGCATTCATTAAAAGAATTTAGGTACCCAAGGCTTTTTGGGTCCTTGGTCATTAGTTTAATAAAGCGAATGAAATTTAGAACCTAAAGCCCAATTTCGAACTTTGGTTTTGAAAGTATCAATTAAGCCGACATCATCAGTTAAAGATATCGAAACATAATTTTTCGATAGTTTTGGACTTTCACTGACTTTCTTCTCATGCTTTTCAGTGTGTTTTTCCTTTGAGATTGGTTGCCATTTTTGAACTGGAGTACTTGATTCTTTCGAAGATGAACTTCCAGATGAAGTATCATTTAAATATTGTTCATAGGCTTTCTTGATTTGATGTTGAGAAAACTTTCCCGATTGATACTTTTTTCCTTTTTCCTCAAGCCAATGATTGATTGTTTCCACCCCAGATGAACCTTTTGTGTACGAAACTTTAGTGGCTTTATGTGCAGACAGATTCGAAAAATTTGGTTTTTGTGGAATAAACTTTGCAGATGTTAAGGATTTACCATTCACAATTGTTTGATTGTCTTCAAACTTTCGAACGTTTTTAAATTTTCGAACATTCTCAAATTTTCGAACATTCTCAAATTTTCGAACATTGTCAAATTTTCGAATATTCTCAAATTTTCGAACATTTTCAAATTGACGAACATTAGCAAAATATCAATTTGTTCTATTTGAAGAAAATCTGTTTTGATTGTTTGTTGGTTTTGGAAAAGATGAATTTGAATTTGAAAACTTTTGTTGGCTTTTTGAATGAAAATTCTTTTGTTGAACATTTGTTTGAAAATTCTTTGAAGATGTTGATTTTGAAAACTTCGTTGAATAATTTTGAGAATCAGATGAAATTGGTTGAGCGAGATTTTCCTTTTTATCCGAAAGAGTTGAAAACTTTGTTTGTATAGATTTAGACAACCCATTTTCAGACATTTTCTTGGTTGGTATTTTTGATTGTTTTCATTTGACACTACTTGCCAAAAATTCTCTTTCGTGCCTGTCTTTTCGAAATTCCTTTTTCATTTGAAAATTTTTCAACATGATCCTTAAATTCTTGTGAATTAAGTTTCACATTCTCATTTGTTTCATTAGATTCCTGTTTCAAAATCTCTTTTGTATTTTTATCAACCCATTTTCTTTGTGGTTTTTGTCTTTGAAAAACATACGAATTCTTTGTGAGATTGTTTTCGACAGTGCTTTGGTTTGAAAAGAATCCTTCGTCTGATGTTTTCTTGTTATCTTCTTCGACCATTTTGTTGAACTCCGATTTGATGTTTTCAACATTTCTAGTAGTGACAAACACTTGATTCGGAAATACAACATCATCTGAACAATTAAAATTTGGATACACAACTGTATTTGTTTCCAAATAATGAGCACCTTTTTCAGATAAGATTTTGTCGAAATTTTCAGTGTCTCCAAACACTTGATCAACAACAACTCGTGGAATGGATGTTTCATTCGAAACATTCTTTTTGGCTCAACATTGTTCGAACCTTTTTCTTCATTCTCATCATCACTACTATCCGTTTGACTATCTCTTACACTCACATGATCAAAGTTACCAACATTCGAAGTAGAGGGTCTATCAGTGTCATCCTCAACCATCGAATCATTACAAATTTCTTTACCTTTTGACTTAGATGTGACATTAATGACAGATAACTGAGAACAATCGATACTTTCCTCTTCTTCAATTTCACTGATTTCGCTAAAACTATCAGAAATATCATCGATATCAGCAAAATTAGATTAAGTGTCAAGTTTCGAATTCTCAGTTATTTTCAAAATTTTGATTTGTTCACTTTTGGTCAAAGTATCATTCATTATCTCAACAAGTTCATCAGCATTCAAATATTCATCTATCTGAACAATACCATAAGCAAATCGATTATCAGGCACTTTATCGAATTCTGCTATGGTTTTCTCACAATCATAGGACAAACTATCAACTCTCTCTCTTTCGAAAACAAGAAAAGGCAACAATTTCCTATGCTGTTCTTTGCTAATGTCAGATGAATGATGCAATAAAGTCAATTTAGCATATAATCTTTTTGCTGAATTACAATAAATGTTTCGCTAAGAAAGTAACATTCGAACTTCATTAACTAGACATTCCCTATCATTATTCAATTGCAATTCCAGATACTCTGCTCTGCTTCGTTTCGAATCTAGTAATTTTTGGGTCTCTAAAAATTGGATGTTGTGTTTCTTAGCTTCATTACTAGCAGATACCATAATTGTATCAAAGTAAGCAACAATATCATCAAATGCAATTATTTCAGAAGCATAAGCTTGTAAAGGAATGTTAAAAGACTGAAGAATAGCATGTACCTTCGTTGTCATCGATGATTTGTCTCCTGATTTGGTCATGAAACAATGACCAGTCACCATTTCGTCCTTATCCCCTTCAAATTGTGCGAACATAGCCCCATGCATCGGATTACGCATTTCTTCGTCATCAGACCCTGAAGACCAGATCTGATACGTTCCTTCTTCCCCACCTTCGCCTCGTGCAACCAAAGACATCCCCTTCGCCTTTGTACGAACTTCTTCCAATCTTTCAACATAATAGGCTTCGTACTTGACCCTATTCTTATTCTCTTCTTTCTTACGAAGCATACAACCAATTGCCAAATGATTTGCTCCGTTGCAATTATGACAGTCAATGCCCGAATCCCCCTTAAGTTTATTCTTAATTTTGGCTTCAGTTGCCTTCACATCATTCTTCTCGAATTTCTACTTCTCCTCACCCATAGACTTATTAATGAAACTTCCTTTCACATCACTCTGCTTCACCATGGGATTGAAAGGTTTCTTGAAAAACTTTTTAACTTTGTTGTTCGATTAAAAAACAATCTCTTCATCATCATAATTCATTAAAAAACCTTCTTCATCAGAATCATCTTTCTCAACAGCTTCTTTCTCAGACACTTTCGAAACAAGATCTAAAGGTCCTCCCAAACTAAGTTTCGACTCTTCAACCATCTCATTCACTTCACTTTCGTGAGTTTTCAACTGATTATACAAATCATTCAGAGATGAAGTATCGAAGCTTTGTTGATTCTTCACCATCATGCTGACACTTCTCCACTCCTTACGAAGTCCCATCACAAAAGTGAGACTGAACTCCATTGATGACCTTATTATTCCATAACGATTGCATCTATAGATCAGTTCATTAAGATGATCATAGTAAACTTCAATCGTTTCATTCTCTTTTTGTCAGAACTCTTTCAACTCCACAAGACACTGCTTAACAAAATTTATCTTCGTTTTCTCCCTTCCCTGATATTTTTCCTTAAGAGTATTCCAAATTTCCTTTTGTAGTTTTACAACCATGGATGTAATTGTCACACCCCAAAACCGGAACGGCGGAAACGTTCGGGGGTGGAGGACGTCATGTTTAGTATCACAAGACATGCATCATAGTAATCAAAGTAATGAACAACCATTTCATTAGAAAGAAAGTGTTTACAATGTGTGTCTTCACAAAACATAGAATACATAAGCAAATAACAAAACAAGACTTGAAGCTATCATGCTCCATCTTCTGAATTACCAGCGCGAGTGCCTGCCTACTAGTTTCCTGAGAATACAAGTTATTTTGAAAGAGTTGATCAGCAATTAAGCTGGTGAGTTCATAAGATTTTAGTGATGTAAGTACGTTGTAGAAAGTTGTTCAAAAATGTAGTTGAAATGTAGTAAGTTGTAAGTTGTGTTTAGAAAAGTTCCCCTGTTCCTCCAGGGAATCCTATATTTCCTACTTTGATGAAAGATAAGTAAAAATGACTCTACAGTCCTTTCTATGAGTATTAAATGGATAGAATTTATATATAAGCCAGAGTAAATAAACAATCGATTGTGTCTATCTGCCCTAAGCCCACAACCAAACAAGGAACAGGGAATGAGGCGGATGACACACATCCCATTGGTTGTTAGATCCTTGTTGTATATAACCTTGGTGTATTCCCTTGATACTAACGGAGTTAACTGTAATAGTTCCTTTATATTCGATGAAAAGATTCTTTAAGAAAGCTCTTATTTCTTATAATAAAAACAGTAACCACAGTGGTTCCTTCTATAATCACTTAGTTTATGCTAGCTATATATAATCTAATATTGAACAGATAGTTAATTGTGTGGATCTGCCCTAAGTCCACAACCAAACAAGGAACAGGGAATGAGGCGGAAGGCACACATCCAACTATATATCGGTTATTAATTATTTATAACTCTGATGTATAAACTGAGGTATTATAGAGTTAACCACTTAAGGTCCTTTAAGTTGTACTGGTTTAATAAAATGGATTAAACCCTTTATTGGTAAGTTTCTAGTTTTGTATACCAACAGTTCTATTTGAAAAGTATGTTTTGTTCTAGACAACTGTGCACTGATCTATTGTCTTATGACCTGACTCATACATAGTACTCCTTATGATTACTGAGTGTATACGGAATAGCATTAAAAGTCCCTTTCTACTGAATGTTCCTGTTACGACGAAGTTATGTATCTAGTTTATTATCGTCGGTTACTTTATAGATGTATCCTTTATAGAAAACTCAGGTTGAATATTATATTATATCACCTCGTGTCTGCTAACACATATACGTGTAACCGTACTAAAGTTAACGCAAACCGGAAAGATATATTTTACGTGCTTTTCCCCGGTACTTAATGTGGTGTGTTTATATTATTATATTTTATCACCTTGTGTCTGCTAACCCAGATACGTGTAATCGTCCTAAAGTTAACGCAAACCGGAAAGATATATTTTACGTGCTTTTCCCCGGTACTTAGTGTGGTGTTTTTATATTGTTATATTTTATCACCTCGTGTCTTCTAACCCAGATACGTGTAATCGTACTAAAGTTAACGCAAACCGGAAAGATATATTTTACGTGCTTGTCCCCGGTACTTAGTGTGGTGTGTTTATATTATTATATTTTATCACATCGTGTCTGCTAACCCAGATACGTGTAATCGTACTAAAGTTAACGCAAACCGGAAAGATATATTTTACGTGCTTTTCCCCGGTACTTAGTGTGGTGTGTTTCTCTCTGTACTAGTTATAGTATGTTTCCCCTTTGTACTTGTTATAGTATGTTCATCACTGTTTCTCTTTATTATGTGTTATCTTTATATTATCGTGTATTGTATCTAGTATGAACTGAGTCTCTAAACTATACCTATTATAGTTTACTAGTATGTTTACTTGGGCTGTTATTGAAAAGACTCCTTTATCTACCAAGTTATGCTTGTACTTTAAAAATGGAGTTTTGCAAAACTATAAAGTAACATAACTTTAAAGGAGTTTTTGAAATGTTTTGATCACTTATAAAAGACATAAGTAATCTTTTGAAAGATATTTATAGCAAACATTTACACAATTATCATTGTGTTCAACTTGTATTCCCCCCCCCCCCCTTAAAACATTGAAAACAGTTAAAAGATTCATTACGGGGTATGAACTCACCTGATGTGGGTGATTCAACGAATACACGTGTAAGGATGAGAAGTTCCACGAATGAAGTCCCGAGACACAACAAGTCCTAAATGACATATAATCACATATATTGGCATGAATATAGTGTTTAGAAGCAAACAAATGCAAGGAAACACCTCACAGGACTAGGAAACACTTTGACCAAGTGTTGGAATCACATGTGATTCATCTAAAGGGTGTTTAAGGCCATGGTTTGGTGTTTACGCCCATGTGTTTACGGCCAAGGGAGTTTACGGCCGTAAACTCATGGTGAAAGATGCATATGAGGGTGTTTGAAGGCTAGGGAAGCTTGAGGGAATTTTGCTCTACAGAAGGATGAGAAAGACCAACTCAATGGAGAGTGTTGAGGTGTTTACGGGCAAGGGAGTTTACTCCTGGCCGTAAACTCTCTAAATGGTCACATTTAGGGTCTTAAAGGTAAGGAATCTCAAGGGTTCAAGTGTTCTATGGTTTAGCAAGAGTCTAGATGTGTTTAAGGTCCAAAACTTGACCATACTTGGAGTTTACGGCCAAGGGTGTTTACTCTTGGGCCGTAAACTCTCTAAATGATGAGTTTGGTGATGATTCAAGGTCTTACAAAGCACAAGGGAGTGTTCTAGCCTCAAGTCCAAGCCTTAGGAAGAGTTTAAGGCTCAAATGGCATACTTATAGGGGTTTACGGCCATGGGAGATGGCTTGGCCGTAAACTCCTTTTGGTCCTTCATTCTTGATGATTTCAAGGCTCTAAGCATGAGTCTTAACTAGATATCAAGTATAGGGAAGAGTACTTACAATATAGAGGCTTGAAAGGGTCGATTTTGGCGAAGAACACTAGTGTGTGTTCTTGGTGAAACTTGAAGATTTGAAGATCTAGTTGAAATGAATGTTTTCATGGATGAAATCAAAGAGTGTAACTAGGAGATGAAGTGTAACAACAAATCAAGGAAAGAAGACTTACCACTTTTGAAGATCTAGGATGAAAATCGGGATGATAGTTGAGAGAGAAATGGAAATTCTTGAGTTTGGAAGTGAAAGAATGGCTAGAAATGATCAAGGGCCATATATATGGACTTGAGTTTATGGCCACATGAGTTTACGGCCGTAAACTCATTGGCATTGTGGCCGTGAACTCTCTTTGATGAGGTTAAGGCTTGATTCGTTGTAAAGTGTCTCTAGCGGGTACATTCTAACACTCATTCCTTAAGTGTACTAGGCTTTAAAACTCCTTAGAATGACCCTTAACCAGGCTAGAACTCATTACCAATGAGTCTGACACTCAGTTGAGTTGACTGACTGAGCTTTTAAATCAAAAAATTTTCGGGTTGTCACATCATCCCCCCCGTTAGATGGAATTTCGTCCCGAAATTAACTTTCTTACAGTACTACTGGGGTTGCGCTCCTCTGATTTGCAGAATACCTACTCGTAGACCTGGCAACTTTGCCCTGGCGTTCATGATAGGATTCGTACTTGGTCTGTTGGACGAGTGGTATTCCGTGACGGTCTGCGGACATCTACCGATAAGGTTTCAGAGGACAAAGTACTCTTCGCATGAGTACTTCGGGGTTTAGAATACGAAAGATAAAACTGAGGTTTATGTCGGACTGTCGATATGAATGACGAAAATTTCGAGAACTTTCCGATCGAGACAATAGAAACATATGAACTTAGTATAGTGAGGACTACGCCAATTCATGACGAACGATAGCAACAGACTCTTTGCTGAACAAAGTTCGGCCGATTGGAAAGAAATGTATGTTATGTGATGATGTATCCCTAGCGTGTTCGATAATGTACTCCTAGTGTGCTCGACAATGTACTCCTAGTATGCTCGACAATGTACTCCTAGTGTGTTCGAAATGTACTTCTAGTGTGCCCGACAATGTACTTCTAGTGTGTTCGAAAATGTACTTCTAGTGTGTTCGAAAATGTACTTCTAGTGTGTTCGAAAATGTACTTCTAGTGTGTTCGAAAATGTACTTCTAGTGTGTTCGATAGTGTACTCCTAGTGTGTTCGATAGTGTACTCTTAGTGCGTTCGATAGTGTACTCTTAGTGCGTGTTCTAGTACTTTCTATTTTCCTGTTGATGTTGACACTCCTACGTATCGTACCGCGATGAGCGAGTACATACGAATGAAAGTGTTTTGATAACTGATGATGAAACTTTATATCATGATCCTCCTCGGTACCACTACGATCACCTGTCATATACAAGTTATGAATATTTAAGGTGAATAAGACGGTCGACTGAGTATCTCTGCCTTAAATCCACAACCAAACAAGGAACATGTATTAAGGCAGAATTACTCACTCTAAGTCTGCAACATCTTAGTTATGCATAATCCTGATGTATATGTTCAACCATCATAGCTTCTCTAAACGGATCCTTTAGTTCTTTTGAATACTGTGACTTGTTCCTATGAGTGAGTTATTATAATTACTTTTAAGAGTTATCCCCAAGTTTTAATCTTATATATATATAAATTAATTTTTAAAGCAATTACTAAATCGAAACGTACCGCTGCTCGATGGTGACTCCGAGGTCGACTCTCCTGCGGTGATCATCAAAATGTGTCCATCTGCTCCTGAGTTCTTTGTTATCGGGCAGTCCCTCTGGTAGTGTCCAGTCTCACCACAGCCATGGCAAGCTTGGTTTTCTTCAAATCCGGGGACTTGGGAGATCGGTTGAGCCGGTGCCCTGCAGAAACGGACTTTGTGTCCTTTTCTGTGTAAGTTCAGACACTGCATTTCCCGGCATACTCCAGTGTGGTGATAGTTGCACTTTCTATACTTCGGGAGGGTTCCAGCATATCGACCGGCAGGTGCTGGAGTAGTAGGTGTTGTGGCGGTGTACATAGTACTCGCTTGTTGCTCTTGCGGGGGTTCCTGTGTTGTTCGCTTCTTCCTCCTATTGTTCCCCGACTTCTGATTATAGTCCTCCCCTTTTGATGGCTCGGGAGTCGGTACTTCTATGTCATGGCGGACTTCATGGTTGATGAGTAGCTGGGCCAGGCATTTGGCACTATCGAATGTGGCTGGATTAGAAGACAACACATTTCCTTAGGTCGGAGCAGTCAGACCTCAGATGTACCTTTCTATCTTCTTGCTCTCCGGGGTAACTACCCCGGGGCATAGTGCTGCCAAGTCGCTAAACCTGTCAGTGTAGGCCACTATGTTTGATCCAACCATCTTGAGCTCCCATAGTTCTTGTTCCAGCTTTTGTACTTCGCCCCTTGGGCAGTACTCTCACATCATCATTTCCTTCAAGTTTTCCCAGCCCATAGAGTTTGCCACTGTTAGAGTCAGTGACTTAACATGGCCATTCCACCATGTTAGGGCTCTTCCGGAGAAGGTGTAGGCAGCAAACTTGACTTTGCTCCCTTCTGGGCATGAACAGATTTCGAAGATTGAATCTGTTTTCTCGAACCATTGCATCAGAGCGATGATTCCACCATTTCCGTCGAAGGAATTGGGTTTGCGGCTCATGAAGTCATTATACGAACATTCCCTTCGGTGTTCGTGGGTATCTCCGTGGTTGTTTAGGTGAGCACCGCTACCAGATCCACTGATACCACTTGTGCGAATTTGGGTTAGGGCGAGTATCGTTGCTGCTGTTACCGCTGCTTGAAAAGAAGCTAAGTCGAACTGTGGCGGGGGTAGTGGCGGTTGAGTCGGAGTTATCGGAATAGTGCGTCTGTTTGATTTGCGAGGAGGCATCTTTGCTAAAAGAATACAAAGATGAGATGGAATAAGTCTATAGCAGTGGACACAAGCCGAAAGCTGAAAAGACAAGGTTATCCTAGTTCTGAGTGTATCGGGTCCTGACTTCCACAGGGTTCTAGAAACAATTCATAAAAGAGTCTATACCAAATAAACTCTATGAATTTGAAATGGCTATCCTCGAATGAATATTTGTTACCTGAATAACTGTTACTAGCTGCATGTAAGAAAATAATTCTAACACATAATGTGAGCAGTGTTTCCACTCGCTCATTTAGTTAACAAGATTATTATTTATTAGTGTGACGTGTAAGATGTTTTGGTTACTTCGGTTGATCCCTCTTTGAAAACTTCTCATGAACTTGCTCTTGTTCCTCATGGACTCTTCTGTTGTCTACTATGAGGAAGTGGTTACATCTATCTGGGCTTGTCGTGCGAGAATGGAAGTGACTAAAGAATCTATGAGATTTATGGTAACTTTATGGGGTGATCCTTATAGAGTCCTCCTATAATTGCACAATGTATACAAGTTATATATAACTTAAGATTAAATAGACCTTCGAATAAGTGATCCTACTCCAAAACCACAACCAAACAAGGAAAAGGTAGTGGAGCGTAGATCACAAATTCTAAGTCTATAAGATCTCAATTATATAAAACCTTGTGAGTATACATTGTAAGATTACAGACCTATCAATAAGGGTCCTCTAAGTTATCATGTAAGTTGTTTATATAGAGCCTAAAATACTCCTATAGTATTTTAATGTAATCTTCTTGGTATGCTTTAAACTTGTTATCGTGTTATAGTATCATAGAATACTCCTATAGTATTCTAACTCTAATGTACTTGATCTAGTATTCTCTTGACTGGTGTTTAGGTAAGTTTTAAGACTGTTGCAACACCACATCACTCCCAAACACATGTCGGTCACATCTCGAATGAATATAGTTGATCAGGCTATATTGATCCTAGCTATGATTACATAACTGTTCCGGTTTGACGATAGTGTTAAACCTTTAAATACTTTAGTTCTGTTCTTCTTGTGATACTTAGTCTAGTATGTACATGTATAAGCAAGTAGGTATATTTTTATAACTTATCGTTATACACTTAAAATATATCATTATCCAGAGCACTTAAGCCTCATTGTATTTATAGTTGTATATCTTTTTATCGGTTGATATACTTAGTTCACTATAAACAATGCTCTGATACCAATCTGTCACACCCCAAAACCGGAACGGCGGAAACGTTCGGGGGTGGAGGATGTCATGTTTAGTGTCACAAGACATGCATCATAGTAATCAAAGTAATGAACAACCATTTCATTAGAAAGAAAGTGTTTACAATCTGTGTGTTCACAAAACATACAATACATAAGCAAATAACAAAACAAGACTTGAAGCTATCATGCTCCATCTTCTGAATTCCCAGCGCGAGTACCTGCCTACTAGTTTCCTGAGAAATCAAGTTATTTTGAAAGAGTTGATCAGCAATTAAGTTGGTGAGTTCATAAGATTTTAATGATGTAAGTACGTTGTAGAAAGTTGTTGAAAAATGTAGTTGAAATGTATTAAGTTGTAAGTTGTGTTTAGAAAAGTTCGTCTGTTCCTCCAGGGAATCCTATATTTCCTGCTTTGATGAAAGATAAGTAAAAATGACTCTATAGTCTTTTCTATGAGTATTAAATGGATACAAGTTATATATAAGCCAGAGTAAACAAACAATCGATTGTGTGTATCTGCCCTAAGCCCACAACCAAACAAGGAACAGGGAATGAGGCGGCTGACACACATCCCATTGGTTGTTAGATCCTTGTTGTATATATTCTTGGTGTATTCCCTTGATACTAACGGAGTTAACTGTAATAGTTCCTTTATATTCGATGAAAAGATTCTTTAAGAAAGCTCTAATTTCTTATAATAAAAACAGTAACCACAGTGGTTCCTTCTATAATCACTTAGTTTATGCTAGCTATATATAATCTAATATTGAACAGATAGTTGATTGTGTGGATCTGCCCTAAGTCCACAACCAAACAAGGAACAGGAAATGAGGCGGAAGGCTCACATCCAACTATCTATTAGTTATTAATTATATATAACTCTGATGTATAAACTGAGGTATTATAGAGTTAACCACTTAATGTCCTTTAAGTTGTACTGGTTTAATAAAATGGATTAAACCCTTTTATGGTATGTTTCTAGTTTTGTATACCAACAGTTCTATTTGAAAAGTATGTTTTGTTCTAGACAACTGTGCACTTATCTAGTGTCTTATGACCTGACTCATACATAGTACTCCTTATGATTACTGAGTGTATACAGAATAGCATTATAAGTCCCTTTCAACTGAATGTTCCTGTTACGACGAAGTTATGTATCTAGTTTATTATCGTCGGTTACTTTACAGATGTATCCTTTATAGATAACTCAGGTTGAATATTATATTATATCACCTCGTGTCTGCTAACCCATATACGTGTAACCGTACTAAAGTTAACGCAAACCGGAAAGATATATTTTACGTGCTTTTCCCCGGTACTTAGTGTGGTGTGTTTATATTATTATATTTTATCACCTCGTGTGTGCTAACCCAGATACGTGTAATCGTACTAAAGTTAACGCAAACCGGAAAGATATATTTTACGTGCTTTTCCCCGGTACTTAGTGTGGTGTGTTTATATTATTATATTTTATCACCTCGTGTCTGCTAACCCAGATATGTGTAATCGTACTAAAGTTAACGCAAACCGGAAAGATATATTTTACGTGCTTTTCCCGGTACTTAGTGTGGTGTGTTTATATTATTATATTTTATCACCTCGTGTCTGCTAACACATATACGTGTAATCGTACTAAAGTTAACGCAAACCGGAAAGATATATTTTACATGCTTTTCCCCGGTACTTAGTGTGGTGTGTTTCTCTCTGTACTAGTTATAGTATGTTTCCCCTTTGTACTTGTTATAGTACGTTCCTCCCTGTTTCTCTTTATTGTGTGTTATCTTTATATTATCGTGTATTATATCTAGTATGAACTGAGTCGCTAAACTATACCTATTATAGTTTACTAGTATGTTTACTTGGGCTGTTATTGAAAAGACTCCTTTATCTACCAAGTTATGCTTGTACTTTAAAAATGGAGTTTTGTAAAACTATAAGGTAACATAACTTTAAAAGAGGTTTTGAAATGTTTTGGTCACTTCTAAAAGACATAACTAATCTTTTGAAAGATATTTATAGCAAACATTTACACAATTATCATTGTGTTCAACTTGTATCCCCCCCCCCTTAAAACATTGAAAACAGTTAAAAGATTCATTACGGGGTATGAACTCACCTGATGTGGGTGATTCAACGAATACACGTGTAAGGATGAGAAGTTCCACGAATGAAGTCCCGAGACACAACAAGTCCTAAATGACATATAATCACATATATTGGCATGAATATAGTGTTTAGAAGCAAACAAATGCAAGGAAACACCTCACGGGACTAGGAAACACTTTGACCAAGTGTTGGAGTCACATGTGATTCATCTAAAGGGTGTTTAAGGCCATGGTTTGGTGTTTACGGCCAAGTGTTTACGGCCAAGGGAGTTTACATCCGTAAAATCATGGTCAAAGATGCATATGTGCAGACAGATTCGAAAAATTTGGTTTTTGTGGAATAAACTTTGTAGATGTTAAGGATTTACCATTCACAATTGTTTGATTGTCTGCAAACTTTCGAACGTTTTCAAATTTTCGAACATTCTCAAATTTTCGAACATTGTCAAATTTTCGAACATTCTCAAATTTTCGAACATTGTCAAATTTTCGAATATTCTCAAATTTTCGAACATTTTCAAATTGACGAACATTAGCAAAATATCGATTTGTTCCAAAATTTGTTGGTTTTGGAAAAGATGAATTTGAATTTGAAAACTTTTGTTGGCTTTTTGAATGAAAATTCTTTTGTTGAACATTTGTTTGAAAATTCTTTGAAGATGTTGATTTTGAAAACTTCGTTGAATAATTTTGAGAATCAGATGAAATTGGTTGAGCGAGATTTTCCTTTTTATCCGAAAGAGTTGAAAACTTTGTTTGTATAGATTTAGACAACCCATTTTCATACATTTTCTTGGTTGGTATTTTTGATTGTTTTCATTTGACACTACTTGCCAAAAATTCTCTTTCGTGCCTGTCTTTTCGAAATTCCTTTTTCAATTGAAAATTTTTCAACATGATCCTTAAATTCTTGTGAATTAAGTTTCACATTCTCATTTGTTTCATTAGATTCCTGTTTCAAAATCTCTTTTGTATTTTTATCAACCCATTTTCTTTGTGGTTTTTGTCTTTGAAAAACATACGAATTCTTTGTGAGATTGTTTTCGACAGTGCTTTGGTTTGAAAAGAATCCTTCGTCTGATGTTTTCTTGTTATCTTCTTCGACCATTTTGTTGAACTCCGATTTGATGTTTTCAACATTTCTAGTAGTGACAAACACTTGATTCGGAAATACAACATCATCTAAACAATTAAAATTTGGATACACAACTGTATTTGTTTCCAAATAATGAGCACCTTTTTCAGATAAGATTTTGTCGAAATTTTCAGTGTCTCCAAACACTTGATCAACAACAACTCGTGGAATGGATGTTTCATTCAAAACATTCTTTTCTGGCTCAAAATTGTTCGAACCTTTTTCTTCATTCTCATCATCACTACTATCCGTTTGACTATCTCTTACACTCACATGATCAAAGTTACCAACATTCGAAGTAGAGGGTCTATCAGTGTCATCCTCAACCATCGAATCATTACAAATTTCTTTACCTTTTGACTTAGATGTGACATTAATGACAGATAACTGAGAACAATCGATACTTTCCTCTTCTTCAATTTCACTGATTTCGCTAAAACTATCAGAAATATCATCGATATCAGCAAAATTAGATTAAGTGTCAAGTTTCGAATTCTCAGTTATTTTCAAAATTTTGATTTGTTCACTTTTGGTCAAAGTATCATTCATTATTTCAACAAGTTCATCAGCATTCAAATATTCATCTATCTTAACAATACCATAAGCAAATCGATTATCAGGCACTTTATCGAATTCTGCTATGGTTTTCTCACAATCATAGGACAAACTATCAACTTTCTCTCTTTCGAAAACAAGAAAGGCAACAATTTCCTATGTTGTTCTTTGCTAATGTCAGATGAATGATGCAATGAAGTCAATTTAGCATATAATCTTTTTGCTGAATTACAATAAATGTTTCGCTAAGAAAGTAACATTCGAACTTCATTAACTAGACATTCCCTATCATTATTCAATTGCAATTCCAGATACTCTGCTCTGCTTCGTTTCGAATCTAGTAATTTTTGGGTCTCTAAAAATTGGATGTTGTGTTTCTTAGCTTCATTACTAGCAGACACCATAATTGTATCAAAGTAAGCAACAATATCATCAAATGCAATTATTTCAGAAGCATAAGCTTGTAAAGGAATGTTAAAAGACTGAAGAATAGCATGTACCTTCGTTGTCATCGATGATTTGTCTCCTGATTTGGTCATGAAACAATGACCAGTCACCATTTCGTCCTCATCCCCTTCAAATTGTGCGAACATAGCCCCATGCATCGGATTACGCATTTCTTCGTCATCAGACCCTGAAGACCAGATCTGATACGTTCCTTCTTCCCCACCTTCGCCTCGTGCAACCAAAGACATCCCCTTCGCCTTTGTACGAACTTCTTCCAATCTTTCAACATAATAGGCTTCGTACTTGACCCTATTCTTATTCTCTTCTTTCTTACGAAGCATACAACCAATTGCCAAATGATTTGCTCCGTTGCAGTAATGACAGTCAATGCCCGAATCCGCCTTAAGTTTATTCTTAATTTTGGCTTCAGTTGCCTTCACATCATTCTTCTCGAGTTTCTACTTCTCCTCACCCATAGACTTATTAATGAAACTTCCTTTCACATCACTCTGCTTCACCATGGGATTGAAAGGTTTCTTGAAAAACTTTTTAACTCAGTTGTTCGATTAAAAAACAATCTCTTCATCATCATAATTCATTAAAAAACCTTCTTCATCAGAATCATCTTTCTCAACAGCTTCTTTCTCAAACACTTTCGAAACAAGATCTAAAGGTCCTCCCAAACTAAGTTTCGACTCTTCAACCATCTCATTCACTTCACTTTCGTGAGTTTTCAACTGATTATACAAATCATTCAGAGATGAAGTATCGAAGCTTTGTTGATTCTTCACCATCATGCTGACACTTCTCCACTCCTTACGAAGTCCCATCACAAAAGTGAGACTGAACTCCATTGATGACCTTATTATTCCGTAACGATTGCATCTATAGATCAGTTCATTAAGATGATCATAGTAAACTTCAATCGTTTCATTCTCTTTTTTTCTGAACTCTTTCAATTCCACAAGACACTGCTTAACAAAATTTATCTTCGTTTTCTCCCTTCCCTGATACTTTTCCTTAAGAGTATTCCAAATTTCCTTTTGTAGTTTTACAACCACGGATGTAATTGTCACACCTCAAAACCGGAACGGCGGAAACGTTCGGGGGTGGAGGACGTAAACTCATGGTCAAAGATGCATATGAGGGTGTTTGAAGGCTAGGGAAGCTTGAGGGAATTTTGCTCTACACAAGGATGAGAAAGACCAACTCAATGGAGAGTGTTGAGGTGTTTACGGGCAAGGGAGTTTACTCCTGGCCGTAAACTCTCTAAATGGTCACATTTAGGGTCTTAAAGGTAAGGATTCTCAAGGGTTCAAGTGTTCTAAGGTTTAGCAAGAGTCTAGATGTGTTTAAGGTCCAAAACTTGACCATACTTGGAGTTTACGGCCAAGGGTGTTTACTCTTGGGCCGTAAACTCTCTAAATGATGAGTTTGGTGATGATTCAAGGTCTTTCAAAGCACAAGGGAGTGTTCTAGCCTCAATTCCAAGCCTTAGGAAGAGTTTAAGGATCAAATGGCATACTTATAGGGGTTTACGGCCGTGGGAGATGGCTTGGCCGTAAACTCTTTTTGGTCCTTCATTCTTGATGATTTCAAGGCTCTAAGCATGAGTCTTAACTAGGTATCAAGTATAGGGAAGAGTACTTACGATATAGAGGCTTGAAAGGGTCGATTTTAGCCAAGAACACTAGTGTGTGTTCTTGGTGTTCTTGGTGAAACTTGAAGATTTGAAGATCTAGTTGAAATGAATGTTTTCATGGATGAAATCAAAGAGTGTAACTAGGAGATGAAGTGTAACAACAAATCAAGGAAAGAAGACTTACCACTTTTGAAGATCTAGGATGAAAATCGGGATGATAGTTGAGAGAGAAATGGAAGTTCTTGAGTTTGGAAGTGAAAGAATGGCTAGAAATGATCAAGGGCCATATATATGGACTTAAGTTTACGGCCACATGAGTTTACGGCGGTAAACTCGTTGGCATTGTGGCCGTGAACTCTCTTTGATGAGGTTAAGGCTTGATTCGTTGTACAGTGTCTCTAGAAGGTACATTCTAACACTCATTCCTTAAGTGTACTAGGCTTTAAAAATCCTTAGAATGACCTTTAACCAAGCTAGAACTCATTACCAATGAGTCTGACACTCAGTTGAGTTGACTGACGGAGCTTTTAAAGCAAAAAAATTTCGGGTTGTCACAGTAATTGTAAACAACAGGTGGCAAGGCACCTCACAATTCTCTCAAACAACGCTTTTCGTTGTTCTTCAGCCTGGTGGATTGATCAGTTACTGCAGCTGTTGATCCAGATGATCCAATATTTTGAACATTCAATGGAGGTTGAGCGATTCCTGTAATGCAGCTCCAGAGTTCCTCGTCCAATCCGTTCAAGTATTCCTCCATTCGATCAGCCCACTGATCATAGTACTCTGTAATCAGCATAGGAATCTTCGTAGAAGATCCTAACAGATGAGAAAATGAAGTCATCGTGTTCATGTTGAAATTCGCCATTAACGTACGGATGAGATTTTTCAAAAGAACTGGAAGAAATTTGAAATTGAGTGAATGAATTTATCAGAAACTCAAAAACGATTACTCAATTACACAATTCAAACGCATAATCAAATCAAAACTGTAGATCAGAGATGATTTTCGGAATCAAACAGTGCGGAAACTTTTGACACAAACTCGCGACTCAAAAAGTAGAGATTCAGTTGAAAATCAGATCTTCACAGTATTGATTCTTGCTCTGATACCAGTTGTAGTTGAGATTAATCGAGTATGAGAATCAAATCAGAGTAAAAGATGAACACGAGAAGTAAATAAGGTCTGGTTCAGCTCATATTACTTTCAGAGAACAAGAGTACAAAACTGATAGTAAACATGGAAAACTCTACTATCAACTCTATGTTCAGCTCCTATTTATAGGAGGCTGAAAGTACAAAAAATACTAAGGCTAGACATTAAGCTTTGTCAAAAAGAAGCCTTAGTAAATACATAGAAAACATACGAAAGTGACAAATACACAGACTAAGACATATTACATGATATTTCGACTCTACAACACCTTTGCCTTTGCCTTTATCAACTTCAGTTGGCTTGGGCTTTGAAGAACCTGATTCTCCACCAGTTGACCCAATGACTATACCCTTCGTTATTGGTCTTGTTGTTGTTGTGGTTGATGAAGAAACAATTGTTGTTATTGGTAAAGATGTTATAATTTGAGTGGTCAATACTCTTCCAACCACCTTGGCATCACCCTCAACATTTCCAGAACCACTTCCGCAGTATTCACTTTCGTACCAGTGCCAACACCAACCTTTTTCTCCCCCTTGCACCCCTGTGTGAACAGGCGGGGTATTTGTTGGCATGAAGTGTGAAAACTTCGCAAGTTGAGCCAATTCAGAGTGAATTATTGACTCTAACTTTTGAAAAATTTCATCTAAAAATTCAGGAGAAACAGACATAGACTTCGAAGATTCAGTCTTGGCCATGAGATCATTCAACTCACCCAATAATTTGTCAATATTTCCAAAACCATTCACTGCATCATCTGCAAGCTTATCAACTTTCAGAACAAGCGTAGTATACCATTCCACTACTTTCGTGACTACATCAACAAGTATGTTGACCTTGTTGTGAAGAGTGGAATAGTTGTGATCTAATGCAACAATTTTCTTCGCCATATCATCTCGAAGCTCTTGAATCTTGAGATTGACATTCTCACGAATAGTCTTGACTTCCTGAACATAAAGAACATGTCTCTCCTTGGCAACTACCTTTAATTCTTTCAGAGCACCATTAAAGGAGTCAGATTGAGCTTTAAACCTGGATTCAATATCTCTATTCATGTTATCGAGTTTATTTTGAATCCTATGCTCCTGAGTATTGAGCATCACATCCACTTCTATTCCTGATACTGAATGATTACTGCCTGCATTTTCTTGAAATTGTAACAAGGAATTGAGTTTCCTGTTCAGGATCTTAAACTGCTTTCCTGACATGATCATGTTGTTGGATTAGTGTCTAAGTCCATAACTATAATTGGCATATACTTGACCCGACCCGGGATGGTCCATTTGGGTTGCATGACATCAGAACAATTGGATAGACCTTTTAATGAGAAGAAGATATTTGTGACATATTAATATATTATAAGTTCTAATATATTAATATGAAATCATATTATTTAATTAGTGTTGATCTAGAATTAATTTGGAATTAATTTAGTGATCAAAAGAGACTAAATAAATATATGGGGATTGATTGTGTAAATCATAGATTCTTATATATGTGGGCTCATGATCCATGATTCCTTATGTTGGGTTTAACCCATGTGGTGGCCCATGGATACTCCATGGAGGTTAAAACCCATGGAGCATAAGGAATGGGTTAAGTCATGGGTTACATGGTGTAACCCTAATGTGCACACTATATAAAGACCCCATTGTTGGTGAAATCGGCACTAGTGTATTACATAGAGGGCAAGCCGATTTCATAGAGATATAAGACTAATATCTTCTCTCATGGTTATTCCAAATGTTCATGGTGTTGTGTGAACCATTTGAGGTGTCACACTTGGGGCACTAGGCTCTTGAGCTCCATGGAATCAAGCACCAAACAAGAGGTATGTAATTCTACTAGATTTTATGTTATATGTACTTTATATTATGCTAGTTAGAACAATACCTTGGAAAATTGATATTTGCATGTATAATAGAGAAAACATAGATCCAAGGTATTTAGGGTTGCATGTACACCATAGGAGTGTTAGAATGCTCAAAACCCAACAGTGGTATCAGAGCCTAGGCTTGTTTTCACTTATACTTGATGTAAACTGCTTAAAATCGAAGTTTTTTTTGCTGCTGGGACAGTGGACTCGCCGAGTTCACTGATGGACTCCACGAGTGCAAGACAAAATGCATCCAACTCTCCGAGTTGGTTCGTGCACTCGACGAGTTGGACCCCCAAACAGCATATCTTCGAGTTTTGGTGCTGGAATTGGTCTAGAATCATTACCTTTGACTGTTTTGGTCTTATAAAACATGTTTTAATGTGGTAATGATTATGTTAAACCAATTTCAATGCTATAATCAAAGTTTCAAGTTTATATATGTTTATGTAATTCTTGAAAATTGTTGATTGTGAATGTTTGTTATTATAATTCTTGATCTCAATGAAACTGTAAGGAGTCCATAACTTGTCCTCAAATTATGGATTACCTAAAGTTTTTTATGTTTCCTTGATTTATGAGTTAGTTTAGATTAATGAAAAAAAAATTGTGTTTTAGTTGTTTTTGATCCAAATTAATCTAAAAGGAGTTCATAAAATATGTTTTTGTAACTTGTCTTCAAGTTATATGAAAAGTCATATTTATGAATCTTAAAACTCATAAAAGTGTCATAGGTTACATAAAAGTGAAGAGTCCTTTTCATTAAATAGTATTATGACTCCATAACTTGTCCTCAAGTTATGGATGTTAAAGAGTCACTTCTTTAAAAGATGTCATTAAAAGATAAGGAGTTACATAAAAATGAAGAGTCTTCATTTTAATGAACCATTAAACTCATAAGTTACAAAATCCAAGAGTTTTGAAAATTTTCAAAACTTGCCCTCAAATTTTGGAATTTGTAAAGTCTCACACACATTAATGCTTTAATTCCAAATTCTACAATTTTAAAAGTTAAAATTCAAACTTTATGGACTTCATTAAATTAGTTAAAGTGTTTAATTAAAATAGTTAATAATTCCATAAAGACATGGTTTAAGTTTAATTAAATTAAGAGTATAGTTTAATTAATAGATTAAACCACCAAGTATTTTAAATGTTTAAAATACACCCTTATACTATTATTATAATTTTAATTATATAGATATGTATAAGATAAAGTCAATCTTACCGTTAGTAGGCCTCATTCACGAAGCCGGTCTATAAGGGGGGTATAAGGTTACTGCCTATAAAATGGCAGTTTAATGGGTGTCCACTCTCACCCACCGCTTCCTTGACTAGTGGAGGGTCGTTAGCCGAACGGGTAGGAAAGGACTATAATTCTCCCTTCATTAAAAGTATAATGAAAAATACTAGGTAACTAAACACTTATAAATTCCAAATCTTAGTTACTTAGGAAAATGTGAAATAGGTGCTAACCCATGAAATTACACTTTGTACCTTACCAAGTCGATTAGTGGAGCGTGTGTGGTTAACCGACACGCTAATAAGGACTAGTAAGAGTGGCAAAGGGTAACTTGACCTTA
Source organism: Lactuca virosa (assembly GCF_052849685.1). Taxonomy (NCBI): domain Eukaryota; kingdom Viridiplantae; phylum Streptophyta; class Magnoliopsida; order Asterales; family Asteraceae; genus Lactuca; species Lactuca virosa. The sequence goes on from NC_136428.1 coordinate 385,752,595, forward strand.
TTATAGATCGGTGGAGCTGTGTGGCTAACCGGCACATCGATTAGGTGATAAAGTTAAGGGTACCAAGTCAATTTGCATGGTTATTCACACCATATTTGTGATCCTCGGCATCCCAGTCACAAACTTGAGAGGGCACAATTGAGATTCAAACATGCCATTGAAAGTTCAATGTATCTCAAAAGATCTAGGAGTTTCAAATCAAATTAAAACTTAATTATATTTCGTTTTTCATGGTGGAAATTGGTAAATCGTCATTTACCTACCTTCAACTATTTTATAACTCGGATTACGGCATCCCTCTTCCAGTTATAAATAGGTTGTTGGATCCTAGCCTTAATATTTCATATTGGGTGTTATATTAAGGACTTTAAATCAACTAACTTGAATTTCTCCCTGATAGATGTCTCCTGCAGACAACTATGGTCTTCCCAAATCTTTAGGAACAAGCTATCCTAATGAAGATGATATCCCAAAAGGCAATCAACGTGAAAGACTAATCCCTTTATTGAGCACTAATGGGACTGGAAATCATACTTCATTTCCTCCACCTCCTTCAATAATTCTCCCTATCCCACAAGTTTCAAGACTTGAATAGTTCTAAGTCACTTAATTCCTATTGGCAGTTAAAGTCTATATGTGCTTACATCTTAGAGGTCGAGCCACATATTGACAAGCCGGGAGAGTCGGGTGTAGAAGTTTGATATTTGCATGTATAATAGAGAAAACATAGATCCAAGGTATTTAGGGTTGCATGTACACCATAGGAGTGTTAGAATGCTCAAAACCCAACACATGTGAAATAGGATTTTTTTTTCCTTAGAGTCAAACTTAATCTCAGCAAACGAACCCTGAAACTCTTCTTCATCGGTTTCAGTATCCTGAACTGGTGGTATTTCGGTGGATTGGGATGGAAATAAAGAGATAAAAGGTTGTTGTAAAATAGTATCGAATGTAGGAGAATGAGTTGAAGCAGGTAATGTAGTTTGTGTAGGAATATGAAATGGAGGTAAGGAAACTGTGGTATCAAGAACGGATGTATCGAATGTAGAGGAGACAATAATCAATGAAGTAGATGGAGTTGTAGTAGTCGAAACTCCATCACCCTTGTTGACATTTGCATCTGTATCAGATACGTGTGCAGGGATGCCTGAGGTTCGAACATCCTCATGAAATGATTTGGTAGTCGAAACCTTGGGTGGTTTGATAGTTATCTGTTGAGGAGTTGATTGTGGTGGTTGTTCAATGTGATTAATGGTTGTGTCTACTTGAGAAGTGTTCACATTGCCATCAAGATTTCCAGTCGCCTCGAAAGTCGACTTGACTGGAGAATCCCTCACAGGTGAAGAATTTCCCGTCGGATTATTTTGCAACGGTGAGTCAGGTACCACTTCATCGTCCATGGAATCTTCATGTACAACTAACTTTCGTTGCTTCTTTGGTCTCTTTTATTTCTTTGAAATATGCTTCGCCATGTCTTCATCACGCCTTTTCTTTGAAGCTGGAGATACTGGTGTAGGAATTTCGCAGCTCACCACTCCTTTGCTATTAAGTTGTCACTTGCGAATGTATGAATGAGAAAAACTGGATGATCTATTAGGCGAATGGCGAGAACGATGAGCCATTTTCTTCAAACGCTTTAAGACACCAGTCCTAGTTTGTAAGATTGAGCAACTTCTGGAACAACGATTGGAACCTTTTCCTTCGAAGGTTTGGGATGTTTGGTAGGTCGCTTTGGAGACTTGGGCACCTGTTCAACTTTTTCAGGACTATCCTGAGTAACTTTCTTCGAACCTTTACGATTTTTCTTCGAAGATCCTTCATTTGTCTTTTCCAACAGCTTTGTAGTTTCAATTTATGGATTCACTGTCTTCAAATACTCCACCAAAATTAAATTGGTTTGGTATTTTCGAAGCATCGCATCAGGGATATGAGTCACATGAGGAAAGACATCAACATCATCTTCTACTGTCTTGGGAAAGTGATATAACGAAAAATCAGCAGTTTCTTCGTTATCAGGCACTTGAATACCTTCTTTTTCATCAACAAATTGAAGTATAAAACTCCAGTATCGAGCAAAAGAAATCCCATCCTTGACATTTGTATTCCTAATACTTTTAACTAATTCATCCCACAGCTGAGTAGCATAATCGAATTGTAAATCATAGTAGATGCCAGCGGCCATAGCGAAGATAAATTCCAAAGAGAAAATTCCAGATACATGGCAACCCTGACTTCTTGAATTCACTAGTCTTGGTTAGAGTTGGTTAATACCACATCTCATTGAACATGTGAATCAGCTGTTCATTGGTGACCTTATAAAAAGGTGCAGAATTGGGTATGTTCAAGATTTGGGCAAAAATCTTCTTGGATAAGCGAAATTTCTTATCATTCACCAGTTGAAACGTGACAATCTGTATCGTTTTGTTATGGGTTGCAGTAGAACCAGCCTGAGATAACCAGGAAAGAGGAACAACAAACGAATTGAACATAGCAGTTGACTAGAACATAATTCTTCAGATCGACGATGAGCATCTGTAATCCCTCCGGATAAACACTTTCATCGCCTCGAACTTGATAGTTTGTGCTTTGAATCTTCATCAAAGGTTGAGATGAAGCATCGTCAGTGGTTTGGGATTGATGAGCAGCCATTGTTAGGGTTCTTGAAAAAGCAGAAGCAAAAAGATCACAATTCGTCTGAGAGTTGTATTGTGAGCGTAAAAGTGGAATGAAACCCTTAATACTCTTTTGTGACAACCGTCAATTTTTGACCAAGTCAAAGTCAACTAAAGTCAACAAGTCAAACCGGTCAACTCATCTAACCCTTGTATATTAGGGTTTCCATCATGACTCTTATTGTACCTTCTCGCAATCTTAATATAAAGTATCACTTAGAGTTTTCACGTGTTCGTAAATTCTAAACCCTAATCAGGGTAAGTGATGAATCTACTCGATAGGACATTATTCCATACCCCTCGAGAGCGTATAACACTCATAACAAGGCTTAATAGAGTGTAATATCTCCCAAACACTCAAAAAGGTCGCAAAAGAAGTCTCTCCCAATCTCTTTCACTCTAACTCTCCCAAAACTCTCTAAGTAGGAGAAATCGCTCCAAGTGTGTGAAATCTCTCCCAAATCTCTCTCTGTATGAGAAATCTCTCCAAGTGTGTGAACTCTCTCCCAAATCTCTCTCTGTATGAGAAATCTCTCCAAGTGTGTCAAATCTCTCCCAAATCTCTCTATGTATGAGAAATCTCTCCAAGAATGTGAAATCTCTCCCAAATCTCTCCAAGTATGTGAAATCTCTCCCAAATCTCTCTTTGTATGAGAAATCTCTCCAAGAATGTGAAATCTCTCCCAAATCTCTCTCTGTGTGAGAAATCTCTCCAAGAATGTGAAATCTCTCCCAAATCTCTCTCTGTATGAGAAATCTCTCCAAGAATGTGAAATCTCTCCCAAATATCTCTCTGTATGTCAAATCTCTCCAAGTATGTCAAATCTCTCCCAAATCTCTCTCAAAATCTCTCTCAACTCCTTATAATCACTCACGGCATCGCGACCCTTAATTTAGTCGAAAACCGCTCGAAAACGGAAGTCTACGCGAAAAACAGCCTTAAGGAGCTGAAACCCCTCTTAGGAGCCGAAACTCCTCTTAGGAACCGAAACTCCTCTTAGGAGCCGAACCTCCTGAGAACCGAAACCCTCTCAACCGAAATGGACCGAGCGCTCTGTCTATTTCGGTCCCCTGATCATTCCGAACCGAGCCTGACCTTCTGCTATTCTCTTCTCACTTTCGATCCGAGAGGACTACACCTTCGGTCCGAGGACCTGACCTTCGGTCCTAGGACTTAACCTTCGGTTCCGAGATGCGAGCCACGACCGAACCCTCGCACCTTCGACCCTCCCTTTTAACATAATAAACCCCAAATATTCATATTTTAATTATATTTTGGGGAAAATCCTTACCTAAGAATAAAATCTAGTTGGTAAGATATTTAGGAGGAGTGTTGACTTATCCTTTGGACAAGGACACAAGCAACCTCCCCATACCTTCATAGTACAACCCCTAGTCACTATTCACCCATACCTAGTCAATCATTGTCCTTTTTACACTCTTGTTCAGCCATAATCTTGAACAAAAGCTGGAGAAATCCTTATCTCTCCTCTCACTTTATTCACTCTTTCTCAAGAAGAACAAACACCTCTCTTACACTTTCTCTCTCTAAAAATTCGAGATTCAAAGGCTGGTCTTGGGTTTTTCCTCAACATTTCGTAAGTATCTTCCTGCTACACTTAGATATTCTGTTATCCTTCATCCAAATCATAGATTGCTTACACAAATATCGTCATATTTGTGTTAGATCTTCAAATCTTCAAGCATCTCCCAAGTGTTCTTGAGTTAAACACTTCTTTTCTCCATCATCCATCTACTGAAATCACTCAAGGTGAGTTCATAACCCTACATTTTCATGCTTTCTTCAAGTTTTAGGGGGGGGGGGGGAATACAAGTTAAAATACCAAAAACTTAACTAAACTCAAACAACAGCTTTCATCAGAAAAGTTGAGTCTTATTCATGGACTGTTTTGACTATCTTAAACTTAATATCTTCAAAACTGTTTAATATGCAAATAGTTCAGCTTCATACCTTTAAAATGACTACTTGCACATCTCCATACGATTTTTCTACGATTTATGGTGATTTTTACAAAACTGCCTATCATTTCAGAAACGAATTCGGACCAGTCTGTGAATATGAACATTTTAACACAAGTTAAAGACTTCTAAAAATCATAATAAAAATTATGAATAAACTAGACACGTTTTGTGAACTCTGAGAATTTACGGATTTAGTTTTCGACTTCGTGTGATTTTTCTATAATTTTTCTAAAATAGTGTAGAAAGATTAAAAACTAGTTAACAACTTATAACTTTCATAACACTTTGTAGTATGTTGAGCAAAGTGTATAACCATAAGTTCTAAATATTGAATGTATTTTCTTGTTAGTTTATCATCATAAACTGAAATTTAGTCATTCATGATAAGGTTTACTCATTCATTTCGAACACATATAATAAACTTCAATAAACATAGTTTATGGATTTTTACTTCATGAAAAAGGTTTTACTCTCAAAACAAATGAGTGTTTCATATCCTACGTGATAAACTATAATCGTTTTAGTTTAAGGATTTCATATTACTAATTTATTCAGAAAAGGTGATTTTACTTCCTCCACGGAAGAGGTTTTAATATCAAACTATGTGTAAACTAGTTAACTTAGGTTGTGAGGCAATTCTCTCACCGTACGTTCGAGTACGGGATCCTAATTCCTGTAAGTTATAACCAGAGTCTCTTGTAGGGAGAGCGTGATAATTGTATATAGATCTATATTGGGTTTGACACCCCACACCTAGCTGCTAGCTACAGCGGGACCTGCAGGTCTACGGGTGACAAGAGTCGTAGTATCTTAACGTTTGAAAAACGTTGTGCATGTTATTTCTCGTCATAGTATGGTTATAGCGACTCACATAGGTAGTTAACTATCTTTCAAGTTTACATGGAAACTTTTACCTTGAAAAGGGGTTCACTTCCAAATCAAAAAGGGTTTTATGCCGATTTAAAACCACTTTTATATCTTTAAGTATGGAAAATACTTGTTTACTTTCGGTCCTGGGATTTAGGACCACATAACTTTTATAAGGAAAATATAGGATTTTCTTTGGAATCATATCTCTGTTAAAACTATATTTCATCTAGAATTGTTAGACTTCAGCTATAATTGCTAAGTGTATATGCTAGAGTTATATAAGAATCTAGTCATAATCGACTTAGAATTGGTGGGCCCGCCTTACTTCATGTTCCTTGTTTGGTTGTGGACCTAGGGCAGACCCATTATATTCGACGGTTTATTTAACTTAAATTTTATATAACTTATATACACTGGGCGATTATAGAAGGAATCTATGGGTCTTTCTAGGGTTCATTATCGCATAACATAGGAGCATTGATACGAAAAGGGGTACAAATACAAAGTACCGGTTTCGTACCAAAAAGGGGTACAAATACAAAGTACCAGGTTCACACAAAATATTTTTATGATATTAAAACTATATTTCATCTAAAATTGTTAGACTTCAGCTATAATTGCCAAGTGTATATGATAGAGTTATATAAGAGTCTAGTCACAATCGACTTAGAATTGGTGGGCCCGCCTCATCTCCTGTTCCTCGTTGGGTTATGGACTTAGGGTAGACCCATTATATTCAACGGTTTATTTAACTTAAAATCTTATATAACTTATATACATTGGGCAATTATAGAAGGAATCTATGGGTCTTTCTAGGGTTCATTATCATATAACATAGAAGCATTCACTTCACTTAATAAGGAAAATATCGGATTTTTCTGGAACAAACATTACATTTACAAGAGAGAGGCTTTTATCAATACAAAACAAAAGCTTATGAACTCACCAACCTTTGTGTTGACACTTTTTCAAAACTACTTGTATTCTCAGGAATTCAGTGAAACAGGAAATCAACAGCGTTTTGAGGATGGGACGATAAATCGTCAAACCATTCTTTTTGTCATCATAATGTAATTGATACTATACATGAAGTCCTCCACCCCGGGACGTTTCCGCCATCCTTGGTTTGGGGGTGTGACATCTTTTTATATGTATACGAAAATTTGAATCTCAAAAGGTTTGCGCATTAATTGAAATTCCACGTGGCACCTAGAAAAACGGAGCCAGAGTCAGAAATATAGCCACGTCTGATAAAGTGATGAGCACTTTTTCCTTGAAAAACGAGTAGTAATCAGAACGTCACATCCATCAGTCGATTCGATAGTACCAAGTGGATTAGAACCGTCAGAAACCTTTGGAATGGAGGTTAGGCTCTTTCACTTTTGGGTTTAGAAGCAAAATCATGTGCCAGACTTTCAAAATCATCAGCCTGAGTTGGTAATACTCGGAACCTCAAGGATTTTGTGATGTTGGTAATACTCGTGAGTGCATGTGTGTCAAAGAAATAGATAAGAAGAAATTATAAGAAAATTTGGATCTGTGATGTTAAAATAAAATTTTCGACATAAAGGCCGTTGGATCCCAGGAAAAGATCACTTCGCTAATTATCAAGAGAGATAATCAACTGCTTGTGTGGTTTCCCGTGAAGCACAATCAAATACTTATAGAGAAGTATCGAAGGGCATCTTTTTACATGGCTTCATGGGTTGGTTCGAAATTTCGTTACATTTCACATCTAAACATAAGAGTGAAACAAATGTAAACGAAATTCCCTGTTTGACCAGTGTAGTCAGGGACAAGTAAGCTTTGGAAAAATATTTCAAGTAACGAAAAGTTAGAAAGACACTCACACGAAAATCATATCCCTTATAACAAAAGAAATCTTGGATCTTATTGGGTACAAAATGTCATGGGTTTCGAACATTTTACTAAGACCACACAAAAGGAAAGAATATGATTTGGAGTGTCGAAAAGTGGTACAGAAACAAATGTTTCGTTAAAGCCTAGAAAAAAGTTCCCCGTCAATTCCTTTATGAGTTTGAAAGTTTGGGTTTCACTTTCATCACGGTCTCATGATGTCAACTCATAAACACAGAGTTTTGATATGTCTAGATCCTGATTGGTGCTTATGTGTGAATGTGAAAGAACTTTAGGTTGAAAAAGGTTGGTTGAAAGATTCGAAAGTACCACTGCTATTGATGGACCAAGCAGAAAATTCTAAACTCAATTGAGTAGAGTATGGTAGCTCAGTGACTAATGGAAATATAGCCTAGTTGGGAAGAATCCTCAGAATGAGAGATTCATTAAGGCTTCGAAACCCATTGAGTCGTGAAGGCTTGGGTCGACATGCTGCAGCATGCATCTAGGGACATCCTAACTAGGACATAGTTTCGAAAGTATACCTTTCCCTCAAGCAGCAAGCATGAACCACCAAAAATCTTCGCAAATAACCACACAAGAAATTATTAACAAAAACAAAAAAAAAATAATGGATTTTTGATTTTTGAAAGAAAATAACAAAAATAACGAAAAATCTTTTTGGTATTTTTGATTTTTTGATAACAAAAGACAAACCGAAAATCTTTTTGTTGTTTTAGATTTTTGAAAACGAAAAATAACAAACAATAAAAATTGTACCTAACTAACGAAAATTTGAAACATTTCAAAAGTAATGAAGATTTTGTTAAATCATAGTGTATAATGTCGAAAGCGAAGCATGTCGAAGCGTTGACTATGAACAGTAACCGATGAATCGTGAACAATAACCGTTGAATCATGAACAGTAACCGCTGAATCGACATCTTTTCGACACTTTGGCTTGTCCTTCTAACGAAAGTTATCCAGGAACAGAATTCGCATCCATCATTCCTAAACCATTTAAAATTCTCACGAAAGATTTTTCATCTAATGGTTTTGTAAAGATATCAGCAAGCTGATCAGTGGTCTTTACGAAATAAACTTCTATGTTTCCATATTCAACGTGGTCTTTTATAAAGTGACAACGAAGAGCAATGTGTTTGGTTTTCGAATGTTGCATAGGGTTATGGAAGATGCGAATGGAACTTTCTGAGTCACAATACAACATAATTTTCTTCATGTTGATTGCCTAATCACGCAGTTGACTTTGTATCCATATGATTTGTGAAGTGCAAGCTGCAAAAACAACATATTCTGCTTCTGCTGTGGAAATCGAAACACATGTTTGCTTTTTCGATTTCCAGCTTACAAGCTTTCCATCCAATAATTGACATCCGCCACTTGTGCTTTTTCGATCAAGATTACAACCTCCCAAGTCAGCATATGAGAATTCTTGTATGAAAAAGCCTGTCTTCGAAGGATACCACAATCCTAACGAATTTTTTCCTTTGAGATAGCGAAATATATTCTTGACTGCAGTTAGATGAGGTTCTCTGGGATTTGATTGGTACCTAGCACGATTGCACATAGAAAACATAATATCAGGTCGACTTACCGTGAGGTAAAGTAACGAACCTATCAAGCTTCGATACAATGTGAGATCAACTGCTGGTTTTTCCAACGAAGTACAAAGCCTTGTTCCAACAACCATTGATACTCTGAGCTTTGTGCTATTCGTCATTCCGAACTTTTCAAGCAGATTCTTTGTATATTTTTCTTGATTGATGAAAATTCCTTCCCTGCTCTGACGAATGTTTAATCCCAGAAAATTATTTATCTTCCCCATCATGCTCATCTCAAACTGGCTTTTCATCAAATTTCGAAATCTCTTGACAAAGCAGGGTCAGTTGAGCCAAAAATAATATCATCGACATATATTTGAACAAGCATGATATGAACCCCAAATTTTTTCGAAAGAGTGTGGGATCAACTGATCCTTGTTTAAATTTCAATTGCTCTAAAAAATTGGTAAGAGTTGCATACCACGCAATTCTTCGTTAATAAAACCTGGAGGTTGTTCGACATACACTGTCTCTTCAAGTTCACCATTCAGAAACGCACACTTGACATCCATCTGATAGACATCAAAATCCTTGTGAGCTGCATAGGCCAAAAATATTCGAACTGCCTCGAGTCTTGCGACAGGGGCGAAGGTTTCTTCATAGTCTATACCTTATTGTTGCGAATAACCTTTAACTACAAGCCTAGATTTGTTTCGAAAAATGTTACCATCTTTATCAGTTTTATTTTTAAAAATCCATTTTAACCCAACAATTGAAACATCTTTTGGTTTTGGAATTAAACGCCAAACTTTGTTTCGTTCGAACTCAGTAAGGTTAGATTACATGGAAGCAACCCAATCAGGATGTTCTATAGCAGCCTTGACTGATTTCGGTTCAATTTTAGAAATAAACACGTTGAACATGCAAAATTCATGAATCACATTAAGTACCTCATTCTTTGCACGAATTTGAGCTCGTGTAAGCACTCCTTCATGAGGATCACCAAGACCTTGTTCCTTTGGATGACTTCGAGTCCATTTATCCATTGGAGGATATGCAGGATCAAAATCCAAAGGTGCATCTTCGTACATTTCTTCAGTTTCAGATTCTTCTCCTGCATTTGAAAAATTATCATTAATATCATGAAATTCATCAGTTGGATCATTTGAAACATTTGTATGATTTTCATTTTGCTCCCCCTCGATAATTGGAACATTATCAGGATGCACCCTTTCGACATTAACATTTATTCTTTCTCTCTCCCCCTCGAAAGTATGTTCCCCCATAACTTGAGCAATTGAATGCAAGTGCTCCCCCTCAACTTGAGCATTCGTTACAACTAGAAAACTTTCGATATTACGTGAAGAATTTGTTGATGAAAGTGAATCATCCGCATCCTGTGTGAGAGTGGATTCCTCAGAATGTTTCGATGCTTCTGGCACTCGATTATCATCAGCATTAGCTTCGACATTAATAACTCTTTCTGGAACACCAAAAATCAAATCATAATCAAAATCTGACGAATTCAAAGATTGAGATTCATTATTTGATTCATTCATGATTAGGTTTTGATAAAAAGTATTTTCAACTTGTTTAATATAATTGTCATCAAAGGTCAGATTGAAAGTTTCTTCGATTTTCCTCGTTCGTTTATTTAACACCCTATAAGCAACTGAATTGTACGAATAACCAAAAAATATTCCTTCGTCAGCCTTTGACTGAAATTTCGAAAGATTATCTTTGAGATTCATTATGAACCACCTGCAACCAGGCACATGAAAGAATTTAACATTTGGTTTTCGGTTATTAAGAATTTCATAAGGAGTAATGTTAAAACGACGATGAATAAAAGATCGATTTTGAGTAAAACATGCAGTTGAAACTGCTTCAGCCCATAAATATTGAGGAAGATTCGCATATGTAAGCATTGTACGTGTAGATTCGCAAAGTGAACGATTCCGCCTTTCTACAACTCAATTCTGTTGAGGAGTGTAAGGTGAGGATAAATTATGCGAAATTCCTTTGTTAGTTAAAAATGAATCAAGAACATTGTTCTTAAATTCGGAGCCGTTATCACTCTTGATCTTGCGAACCTTTTTCTTCAAATTAAGTTCAATGTGTTTGATGAATTCAATCATTGTTTGAGTAGTTTCTGATTTGAGTCTGAGAAAATGTACCCAAGTAAACCGTGAAAAATCATCAACAATGACCAATATGTATCTCTTCTTGTTGAGTGTTTCAACAGTCGAGGGTCCACATAGATCAATGTAAAGAAGTTCCAGAGGTTCAACTATCTTAGAATCAATAACGATTGGATGACCTTATCTATGATGCTTCCTTTGTTCGCAAGCTGCACACAAAGTATCAATGTCAAATTTTAACACTGGTAAACCTCTGAAAAGATCATTGACCACCAATTTATTTAAATATTCGAAAATTCAAAAGAGAAAGCCTTCGATACCAAAGCCAGCTAACATCTGATGAAGCTTTCGAAAGTAAGCACGCTGAGGGAATTCCAACGATGTGTCTCATATCGAGAGTAAACATATCTCCTTTTCGTTTTGATTTAAGAACTTCTTTTGTTTCGATATTGGAGATTACATTTCCTTCTTCATTAAAGACAACTTGATTGCCAGTGCCCACAACAAGTTGCGAAACACTGATCAAATTCTATTGAAGACCTTTAACATAAGCAACTATGTTGACTGTAAACTTCCCATTGGTCACTTTCCCATAGCCTTTTACTTGGCACTTGTTATTATTTCCAAATTTCAGAATACCAGCATTTTCCAGACTTCAAAAATCTCTCAGGTTATCCTTCTTCCATGTCATGTGACGAGAGCAACCACTGTCGATATACCATTTGTCATCCTATTTCTCGTCACTCAAAACCTGTAATCAATGGAAGAATTTAGGTCCCCAAGGCTATTTGGGTCCTTGGTTATTAGATTGTAAAGCATTGTGAAAATAAGATCCTTTGATCCAATTACGAACTTTAGTTTTGAGACTATCAAATAAGTCAACTTCGTTAGTTAAAGGCATAGAAATGTAATCATTCGCTAGTTTAGGATTGACACTAACTTTCGCCTTTCGTTTCTCAGTTCGTTTATCAGTCACCTTTTCTTTTGGTATTTCTTTCCACTATTTGATGGAAGGGTTCGATTCCTTGGCTGAAGTACTTCCATTCGTGGATTCATTCAGATAGTTTTCATAAGCAAACCAAATCTCTTCATATGAAAAATTTCCACTTTGGTACTTTTTGCCCTGTCCTTCGAACCAATGATTGATGTTTTGCACATCTGTCTTGACTTTTATAAATGAAGTATTCCTTGGCTTTGTCGAAGGATGGTTAGGAAAATGAGGTTGTGTTGGTTGAATGATTCATTTGTCTTGTGATGCACATTCAACTTTTCAAAATGACGATTTGAAACTTTGAACTTCTCTTGTGTTTGAACTCGATTTTGAAAACGGTTTTGATAACCAACATTTAACCTTTGAACAACTTGATGATTATTCGAAAATATTCTTTGATTTGAAAATGGTTTAAAATTTCTTTGATCATTTGTTTGAAAACCAATTTTCGAAAAGTTATTTTTGTGAAACCTTTGTTTGAGAGTTTGAATTGAAATTCCTTGGTGAGTGAGGAGTTGGGAAAGTCGGTTCTTTGAAATTTGACCTTTTGTTTGTGAATTTGTTTTAGATTTTGAAAGATCATTTGGTGATTTTTGTTTAGACAAATCTTTTTGAGTTGAAATGGGATTGTTTTTATTTTCAGCTTTGTTTTGAAAAAATGTCGGAACTGATTCAGAGGATTTATTATACACAATATTTTGTTTCCTTCGAGACTCAATATTTTGCCAATAAACCTTCTTTCTTGCTTGTCGTTTTGAAATACTATTTTCTTTTGAAATCTTCTCAATTGGTTCCTTAAATTCTTGTGAATTTATTTTGACATGTTGTGAAACATTATCATCTTGTTGTGAACCTTATTTTGAAATTTCAGATTTTTCAACCCAAATACATTGTGGTTTTTGTCGTTGAAAAGTGTAAGTATTCTTTGTTAAAGTATTTTCGACAATGCTCTGGTTTGAGAAAAATCCTTCTTTTGATGCTTTCTTGTTATCTTCTTCAACAATCTTGGTGATTTCAGGTGTAACATTATCACCATTTCCAGAGGTAACAAATACCTGATTTGGAAAAATCACTTCATCTGAGCATTTGAAATTCAGACACACAACTGTATTCGTTTCTAGGTATTGATATCAAACCCATCGTTGGAATTCCCTCAGTGTGCTTACTTTCGAAAGCTTCATCAAATGTTAGCTGGCTTTGGAATCAAACGCTTTCTTATTTGAATTTTCGAAATTTAAATAAATTGGTGGTCAATGATCTTGTCAGAGGTTTACCAGTGTTAAAATTTGACAATGATACTTTGTGTGCAGCTTGCGAACAAGGGAAGCAGCATAGACAAGGTCATCCAATCGTTATTGATTCCAAGTTAGTTGAACCTCTGGAACTTCTTCACATTGATCTATGTGGACCCTCGACTGTTGAAACACTCAACAAGAAGAGATACATATTGGTCATTGTTGATGATTTTCACGGTTTACTTGGGTATATTTTCTCAGACTCAAATTAGAAACTGCTCAAACAATGATTGACTTCATCAAACACATTGAACTCAGTTTGAAGAAAAAGGTTCGAAAGATTAAGAGTGATAACGACTCCGAATTTAAGAACAATGTTCTTGATTCATTTTTAACTAACAAAGGAATTTCGCATAATTTCTCCTCACCTTACACTCCTCAACAGAATGGAGTTGTAGAAAGGCAGAATCATTCACTTTGCGAATCTGCACGTACAATGCTTAAATATGCAAATCTTCCTCAATATCTATGGGCTGAAGCAGTTTCAACTGCATGTTTTACTCAAAATCGATCTTTTATTCATCGTCATTTTAACATTGCTCCTTATGAAATTCATAATAACCGAAAACCATATGTTAAATTATTTCATGTGTTTGGTTGCAGGAGCTTCATAATGAATCTCAAATATAATCTTTCGAAATTTCAGTCAAAAGCTGACGAAGGAATATTCTTGGGTTATTCACACATTTTGGTTGCTTATAGGGTGTTAAATAAATGAACGAGGAAAATCGAAGAAACTTTCAATCTGACCTTTGATGACTATTATATTAAACAAGTTGAAAATACTTTTGAACAAAAACCAATCATGAATGAATCAAATAATGAATCTCAATCTTTGAATTTGTCAGATTTTAATTATGATTTGATTTTTGGTGTTCAAGAAAGAGAAATTAATGCCGAAGCTAATGCTGGTGATAATCGAGTTCCAAAACCGTCGAAACATTATGAGGAATCCACTCTCATACAGGATGTGGATGATTCGCTTTCATCAACAAATTCTTCACGTAATATTGAAAGTCTGCAAGTTGTAACGAATGCTCAAGTTGAGGGGGATCATTTGCATTCAATTGTTCAAGTTGAGGGGGAGCATACTTTCGAGGGGGAGAGAGAAAGAATAAATGTTAATTTCGAAAGGGTGCATCCTGATAATTTCCAATTATCGAGGGGGAGCAAAATGAAAATCATACAAATGTTTCGAATGATCCAACTGATGAATTTCATGATATTAATGATAATTTTTCAAATACAGGAGAAAGATCTGAAACTGATGAAATGTACGAAGATGCACCTTTGGATTTTGATCCTGCATATCATCCAATGGATCAATGGACTCGAAATCATCCAAAGGAACAAGTTCTTGGTGATCCTCATGAAGGAGTGCTTACACGAGCTCAACTTCGTGCAAAGAATGAGGTACTTAATGTGCATCAAGAATTTTACATGTTCAACGTGTTTATTTCGAAAATTGAATCGAAATCAGTCAAGGCTGCTATGGAACATCCTGATTGGGTAGTTTCAATGAAATCTGAACTTGCTGAGTTCGAAAGAAACAAAGTTTGGCGTTTAATTCCAAAACCAAAAGATGTTTCAATTGTTGGGTTAAAATGGATTTTTAAAAATAAAACTAATAAAGATGGTAACATTGTGTAGTTATTAGCGAAGAGTTTTGGTGGTTCATGCTTGCTGCTTGAGGGGAAGGTATACTTTCGAAACTATGTCCTAGTTAGGATGTCCCTAGAAGTATGTTGCAGCATGTCGACCCAAGCCTCCACGACTCAATGGGTTTTGAAGCCTTAATGAATCTCTCATTCTGAGGATTCTTCCCAACTGGGCTATATTTCCATTAGTCACCGAGCTACCATACTCTACTCAATTGAGTTTAGAGTTTTCTGCTTGGTCCATCAATAGCAGTGGTACTTTCGAATCTTTCAACCAACTTTTTTCATCCTAAATTTCTTTCACATTCACACACAATGACATATATTCAAGATATTTCTGGTATACACCAATCAGGATCTAGATATATCAAAACTCTATGTTTATGATCTGACATCATGAGACCGTGATGAAAGTGAAACCCAAACTTTCGAACTCATAAAGGAATTGACGGGGAACTTTGTTCCAGGCTTTACAGAAACAATTTTTTCAGTACCACTTTTCGACAATACAAATCATATTCTTTCCTTTTTTGTGGTCTTAATAAAATGTTCGAAACCCACGACATTTTGTACCCAATAAGATCCATGATTTCTTTTGTTATAAGGGATATGATTTCCGTGTGAGTGTCTTTCTAACTTTTCGTTACTTGAAATATTTTTCCAAAGCTTACTTGTCCCTGACTACACTGGTCAATTTCCTTATGTTGAATCATTTCAACATAACATCCATATATGTTATTGACTAAATTTGATTAAAAAATCTCAATCTAAGCATTTTAGATTTGAAATGAAGTATAAATTCCTCTCCCTTAATTATAGCAAAACAACTTTTCAAACCATGCAACTTTGCGAATTGAAACTTTTGTTTTCTATAATTAACATTGCTAACTTGCAACACTTACCATAATAATTATGCTCCCACTAGCATAATAATTATTATCTTACTAGCATAACACTTATGCTCCCACTAGCATAATAATTATTATCTTAGTAGCATAACACTTATGCTCCCACTAGCTTTGACATGTACCCAGAAATCAGCTGAACTTCTAGAAACCAATACTTATTGACTTCCTTACCAAATTAAAAATTTCTGATACATAATGCTTGGATAAGACTTTATCTAGGCTTCTCAAACTCATACACCTTTCCTTAGATAGGTCACATGCGTGTCTTAACAATTCAGAACTTACATCAATAAGTCTCAAATGTTTAGACCTTTGCCATTTCTCACAATTCGAACTATGAAGAGGGATGCCGTAATCATAATCGAATTCGAGAATGCAAATATCACAATTGCTAACTATTTAAAATCTACTTAGTGAAAGCATTTCCTTAGAATCATTTTCATGAATTGGAGAGAAATCTTATGACACTTAAATTTTTATGGTGTATGTGTACCTATCCATGGGAATTTGTCATTACCATAATCACCAGACAAGGTTAGTGACAAATCCAAACTCATATGGACTAAACTTGTTCAATCTTAATTTCTTGCCACTTGGCAGCACAAAGGCCTACCATTGCTTCCAGGTTGTTATGCAAACAACTGAGAACTCATAGAACTCACATGCATAGTCAACTTTAACTGGAATGGGCAAAGAAACAAGAATATGTCAACATGATAAGTTACAAACATTAAGTCGTGTGCTAGCGATAAATAATAGGTTTTATTCTTGATTAGTTCTTCAAACTTGTCAAGATCCTTAAGACTCCCACTGACCTCTTGACATATAAGATTCACTTTGTCAAGGAACATTACTTGACAAACAAATATTCAAGAGTTAGTGCGGATTCTTATCAAGACAAACACTTCACACAATTGGTCTTAGTTGGTCTTTGTTTTATCCAAAACATCACAACTTACCAATTTCAAATGTACAAGAGTAGAAAACATTTTACTCTATATTTAATAAGTGTTATTAACCTTCTTAAGATTATGTCACTCAAGTTACAATCTTGGAGGATAACTCTAAGACTTGATTTTGGAACGAAGTATGCTTCATCTTCTTGACTTAACCATTTCAACAATTCACGATTCCTCTTCTTTGCCATAAAAATGCTCTAAGACATCCTTAGAGGATCATTTGTGATATGGTTTTCCATAATCATTAAGATGATCATAAAACAAGATAATAAAGTACTCTACCATCTTTTCAGATTGGAGAACCTTTTATCTTTCTGCCTAATTTGATTCTTCTCGTTCGTTCAGCCAAACATTGAAACTTTTGCAATGATTTAGAATTAATCTTGTACGCATAACCATATTTACTAAACTTTAGTAAATTATAACGAATAGTCTTATCGCTCTTTGTGGTGGACCTGATCAGCATACAACCAAGTGTACCCAATCCCCTAGCCCTTCACTTGACTCACATATACATGTGAACAAGTAATTAGTCTTAATTTCCCAAAGATGAAAATTCTCATTCATCACACAATACAAGTTGCATGATTCCAAGTTTCTATCCAATTGAAACTTGGGTGATGAGAATCTTTCCTTATTTGGTAAATTTTGATGCTACCATAAATGAAAGAATCAAATCCATTTTCCAATATTGCTATCAATGGAAACATATAAACAACAATTTTCACAAATGCCATTGTAAGGAACCTTAAAATAAAATAAATTTCAAAAAATTTCTTTATTTATAAAAAATGCGGAAAACTTATCCTTACAATGTAAATACATATGAAAATATGTTGTTATCTATTCCTAAGCAATCTATCATAACTCTTAAGCTGAAGCTCAAAATTCTGATCATCGAACCATGCGATCGAAATCCATATCTTCATTATCAGAATCAACTTACTCTTCCTTTAAGCTTCCTTTCGATCCTTCAAAACATCAAAATGTAATTACATTACATCATGTATTAAGTGGACTTACCTGAAGTAGAGTCAAACTTTTTGACTTTACCATCCTTATGGTCTTTCAGGTAAACAGAGCAGCTTCGCAACCAATGCCCTTTTCTTGGCAATAGGAACATATGGACCTTTTGGGAATAGTATACTGGACTATCTCAGACTTAGCCTTTCTCTTTACCATTTGGTCAATTGACTTTACCATGACCGATCCCTTTCCATTGGGAAGAGAAAGCTTTTCTGGACTTCCAATGTTACCATTGTCAATATCCATATCCAAAGTTTGGGGAGTAGACCTTCCAATCAAATTTCCTTTACCAATGCACCAAATCATTGTTGATTCAGCAGCAACAAGCAAATAGGTAAGATCGATAAGGGTCATGTCGTGGTCTGTCATATAGTAGTCCTTAATGAACCCGCTATATGACTCAGGAAGTGATTGAAGAACCCAGTCAACAACCAACATCCTTGAGACTTCGACACCCAACTCTCCCAGCCTGTCAATATATAACTTCATCTCCAAGATGTTGGCAAAGACTTCCATCTTTGTGTTTGCTTGCCAATAGGGCTTGAGTGACCTTAAACCTTTTAAGTCTTTGAACTTGTGGGTTAGGGAGAATAACTGGAGGAGGTGGAGGAAGTGAAGTATGATTTCCAGTCCCATTAATGCACGACAAAGGGATTAGTCTTTTACCTTGATCGCCATGTGGGATATCATCTTCATTAGAAAGCTTTTTCCAAAAGAATAAGGAAGACCATAGTTGTCAGAACTAGACATCTATGAGGGAGAAATTCAAGTTAGTTGATTTAAGTCCTTAATATAACACCCAAAACGAAATATTAAGGCTAGGACCCAACACAATATTCTACAATTGCGAAAAGGGATGCCGTAATCCAATTGTAGAATATTTGAAGGTAGGTAAATGACGATTTACCAATTTCCACCATGAAAAACGAAATAGATTACTATGTTTTAATTGGATTTGAAATTCCTAGATCCTTTGAGATTCATTGAACATTTCAATGGCATGTTTAAATCTCGATTGTGCCCTTTAAGTTTGTGACTGGGATGCCGAGGATCACAAACAAGGTGTGAATAACCATGCAAATTAGCTTGTTACACCCAATGTTACAAATCACCTAATCAATGTGCCGGTTAACCACACACGCTCCATTGATCTATGATTAACATCAAGTTACCTTTTGCCACACATTGTCAGTCCCAGATGAGTGTGCCGGTTAACCACACACGCTCCACTAACGACTTAACACGGTGCAAAGTCTAATTTCATGGATTAGCACCAATTTCACATTTTTACTAAAATAACTAACATTGGGAATTAATAAAAGTTTAGTTACTTTATATTTTTCATTATACTTTTAATGAGGGAGAATTAATGTCCTATCCTACCCGTTCGGCTAACGACCCTCCACCAGTCAAGACAGCGGTGGGTGAGAGTGGACACCCATTAAACTGTCATTTTTTAGGCAGTAACCTTATACCCCTTATAGACCGGCTTCGTGAATGAGGCCTACTAACGGTAAGACTGACTTGTCTTATACATATATATATACACACACATATATATATATATATATATATATATATATATATATATATATATATATATATATATATTAAACTTATAATAATATAATAGTATATTTTAACTATTAAAACTCTAGGGTTTGGAATTAAAGTATTCAAAAATGAGACTTTACAAATTCCAAAACTTGAGGGCAAGTTTTGAAACTTGTCAAAACTTTTGATTTTCATAACTTATGAGTTTCATGTGGTTTTTATGAAAAAGTTTTCATGTTCCATAACTTGAGGACAAGTTATGGAAGACTTTAAAACCATTTAAAATGACTCTTAAAATGAGACCTTTCATTTTCCATAACTTGAAGACAAGTTATGGATTTCATTAAGGCAATTAGATCATATTTTTAACTAACAAAAATTATCAAATAATTTATTCATGATCTAACTAAACTCATAATGTGACAGGTTTCATTTATGCTTTTAAAATAATTTCAGAGGAAATCCATTGATTTAAAAGAGTTGCGGAATTTGTCCCCAAAACAATACATGATAAAATAAGGTTTATCAAAGCATTTCTTAAAGAAATGTATTTTCATTATATATCAAAACTCGGGATGTCATGTTCCGATACATACACAAAAGCATAAACAATAAGACATAGACCTTACACAGTTTATAAAACTACTGGTCTATAAACAAAAACATCTTCACAAGTTCTCCAACTTATGCTCTCGCACCACTACCTGTAATACAAAGAACCTGAGTGGGTCAGGCTTGGGAGCCTGGTGAGCATATAGGGTTTTCATCCCACAATAAATAATTATATTTAATTTCACCAACCAACAATAACCCGATTACCCATTCCCGTTATCCTCACTTTACGTCCCTATGACAACAATTATTACAAGGGACCTAATCTAGGATTTTGATCGGGACGGACACTACTGCAGAGGGGTTCCTCAGCAATGAATGTCCTAAGGCAACCATGAGGGGGATAAAATACAACAAAAGAACACCCAAGTTCACCAACACCTACATGTTATGAGCCTGCCAGCATTCCACAGGACAGTCTAGGAAGAGTCTGTGGGCGTCATCCATATTCTGCTGAATGACTAGATCACAATCACATCGAGGCCTCTCATCATTTTATTTCATCTCACAACAACTTTCTACCCATGTTCTACCCAACATCTTAGTAGATAAATATATATATATATATATATATATATATATATATATATATATATATATTTATATACAGCTTAAAACCTGTAAAAATCATTCATTCAATAAATTATTCAAATAAGCAAATAATATACAAACACATAACACGTATTTTGTAGAGAATACTTCGTATCTATGTGTTAGAAGAAAAGGAATATACACTCACTTGATAAGACGATGATCGGACAGCACCTCGTCTATTAAAATAATATTTTCCGATAAAACCGGGACGTTTTCTCCAAAACCAGGCTTTACGCGGGCAGAGATTCGGCTCGGAAACTTTACTTCTCGGGATCTTCGGGGCTTCGGGACTTGCTTCGGGTCTCGGGATGATACCGGGGCTTCGGGGGTATAAATTGCCAAGAAAGAAATATAAGGGGGAAAAGAAGAAATATTGGGCAACAAACCAAGAGGCCTCGTCTCTTATTTATAGGGCTGAACTTCGGGGTTACGCTGGGCGTAACTCGCAAGTACGCGGGGCGTAATGCCTCTTTCATGCGTACGCTGGGCGTAGTTCGGATAAGACTGCTACGTGGCGAGCTTTGGGTGGTGCTACGCGGCTCTCTCTTGGACCACACAAGGCCGAAGTATGCTGGGCGTACTCAAAGGTTACGCGGGGCGTACCCTTCGGATCAGATGGGACGAGTCAGCTCCTCGGATATTATCCGAATAAATAATAAAATTTATATAATTTAATTATTTAAAAACTTCAGAAAATCATATATTCCTCATACAAGCTCCGTTTTCGATGTTCTTTATATCCACGCGTAGGTGAGACTAAGATCTACAACTTCCATTTAGACTCCGTCGGCTAATTTTGACTTTATTTTTATTATATTATTTTTAGTAGGCCGGGACAGGAAAACTCCGTTATAAAATCATAACTTCTTCATCCGACTTCCGTTTTCGTCTGTCTTTCTTCCGTTGGACTACTATCGATGAGATCTTCAATTCTCATTTAGATTGTTTCGGCGAAAACTCGCTTGATCTCAAATTCGAACTTTGGGCTGTGTACTGCTAAGTCGAAACTTCGGAAAATCATAACTTCCTCATACGAACTCAGATTTGGGCATTCTTTTTGTGCACGCTCTCGGTTTAACGAACTCTACGACTTTCGTTTAGATCACTAAGGCTAAATATCGCTTTATCGTAAATTCACTATTTATGTCACGCAGTGTCGTGCCGGTTCATCGTGAAACTTCGACAGGTCATAACTTCTTCGTTATAACTCGGATTTTGGCATTCTTTATATTTTCGGAAACCTTGCCACGACCACTACGTCTTCATGTATCGATATCGGTTTTATCTAACATTTTATTTTTACGCTTATTTTTATTCTTAATTCATTTAAGCCACACAATTATGCATAAAACACATAATACTCAAATAATACATTTCTATTATTTCAAGACGGGTTACAAAGGTTAACCTAGACTATTACAACGACATTAATGCCTAGCCCAGAAACACGGGCATTACAATTCTCTCCACCTTAGAATGATTCCGTCCCCAGAATCACACATCAACAAACAAATGCGGATAGCGACTCATCATGTCACTCTCCATTTCCCAGGTGAGATTTGGCCCATTCGCATGTTTCCATCGGACAAACACTAATTCGACCATCTTGCGTCGCAACTTCTTAGTCTTTCGGTCAACGATTGCCTCTGGTTCTTCAATTAACCTTTTGTTCTCATCAATTCTTAACTCAGAAGTTGGAATTATATCGGGAACTTCTCCCATGAACTTCCTAAAATAACACACATGGAAAGTGTTATGAATTCCATTCAGTTCTTCGGGTAATTCGAGCTTGTAAGCTTGATTCCCAATCCTCTGAAGAACCTTAAACGGTCCAATAAACCTTGGACTTAACTTTCCCCTTTTACCAAATCGTATAAGTCCCTTCCACGGTGAGACTTTAAGCAAAACCGAATCTCGACCTTCAAAAGTCATCGGTCGTCTTTTCTTGTCAGCATAGCTCTTTTGACGATCTTGAGCTGCTAACATTCTCTCCTTAATTATTTTCAGCTTTTCAGCAGTTTGATGGACTATCTCCGGTCTCATAAACTGCTTTTCCCCAGCCTCAAGCCAACAAGACGGCGTACGACACTTCTGTCCGTACAAAGCTTGATAAGGTGCCATCTTTCTACTCGAGTGGAAACTATTATTGTTGGAAAATTCTACCAAAGGTAAGTGTTCGTCCCAGTTACCTTGGAATTCCAGGGTACATGCTCTCAGCAAATCTTCAAGCGTTTGTATCGTTCTTTCACTATGACCATCAGTCTGTGGATGGTAAGCTGTACTTAAACACAACTTGGTACCCAATTCCTCTTGTAGACTTCTCCAAAATCGCGAGGTGAAACGACTGTCACGACCTGACACAATCGTTAACGGAACACCGTGAAGCCTCAAAATTTCCTTCACGTAAGAATTCGCAAGCTTATCCATAGACCATTTCTCATTGGCTGCTATGAAATGCGCACTCTTAGTGAAGCGATCAACGACCACCCAAATCATGTCGTGACCATTCTTTGTTCTGGGCAGTTTAGTGACAAAATCCATAACAATGTCTTCCCATTTACCCATAGGCACAGGTAAAGGTTCTAAACTCTGGTATTGTTTCTGATGTTGTGCCTTGACCCACGCACATGTCACACACTCCGCCACGTACTTTGCAATATCAAGCGTCATCGTCAGCCACCAGTAATAGGGTTTCAGGTCCCTATACATTTTAGTGCTGCCATGATGAATTGAGTACATAGTTTTGTGAGCTTCTTCCATCATAAGATCTCTTATTCCTCCTGCCTTAGGTACCCAAATACGATCTTGGAATACCTTTAGTCCTTGACCGTTTGTACCAAACACCAACGTTTTGCCGAAACGTTCCTCCTTCTGGTCATTCTTTTCAGAAGCTTCTTCTTGATCCTTCTTTATACTCTCCACAATTGTCGAGACAACTTCTATTCTCAACGCTCTTGGCCTTTTTCTTTCAAGATTGACTTTCCGACTGAGAGCATCAGCGACAACATTTGCTTTACCAGGGTGGTAAAGTATCTCACAGTCGTAGTCCTTGAGTAACTCCAGCCAGCGTCGTTGCCTCATATTCAATTCTTTCTGATTAAAGAGATATTGGAGACTCTTATGATCAGTGAAGAGTTTGCACTTCGTGCCATAGAGGTAATGCCTCCATATTTTTAGAGCGAAAACTACCGCTGCCAACTCCAAATCATGAGTCGGGTAGTTCTTTTCATGCTCTTTCAACTGTCAAGACGCATATGCGATCACCTTATCTCTTTGGTTCAAAGCACAACCCAATCCAACCCCAGACGCATCGCTATAAACAGTGAAGTCTTCGGCTCCATCGGGTAGATATAAAACCGGTGCCTCACATAGCTTCTTCTTTAGCAACTCGAATGCTTCTCTATGCGTATCACTCCAAGCATAAGTAGCTCCTTTGTGGGTCAAATCTGTTAACGGACTAGCGATCGAAGAAAAGCCTTGGATAAACCTTTGGTAATATCCAGGTAATCCCAAAAAGCTTCGAATCTCCGTGGGACTTTTCGGTTGTTCCCACTTCATCACAGCTTCAATCTTAGCTGGATCAACCATTATCCCTTCTTGGTTGACCACGTGACCTAAGAATTGGACTTCTAGAATCCAAAAATCGCATTTGGAGAACCTAGCATACAGCTTCTCCTTCTTCAAGACTTCTAACACTTCGCGCAAGTGTTGGCTATGCTCCTCTTGGCTTTTCGAGTAAATCAGAATGTCATCTATGAACACTATCACAGATTTATCAAGGAACGGATTGCAAACTCTGTTCATTAAATCCATGAATGCTGCTGGAGCATTGGTTAGTCCAAACGACATAACCAAAAACTCGTAGTGTCCATATCGTGTTCTGAATGCAGTCTTTTCGATATCATGCTCTCTCACCATCAGCTGATGATATCCTGACCTTAGGTCGATCTTTGAAAAATAACTTGAACCTTGTAGCTGATCGAACAGGTCATCAATCCTCGACAACGGATATCTATTCTTTATCGTTGCCTTGTTCAGCTCTCTGTAATCGGTGCACATTCTCATACTTCCATATTTCTTCTTCACGAATAACACCGGAGCTCCCCAGGGTGATGAACTAGGTCTTATGAAACCTTTGTCCAATAACTCCTGAAGTTGCATCATCGGCTCCTTCATCTCCGTTGGTGCTAATCGGTAAGGTGCTTTTGCTATTGGCGTCGTTCCTGGTAATAAGTCAATACCGAATTCTACTTGTCAGTCAGGCGGTAATCCAGGAAGATCTTCGGGAAATACTTTCGGATAATCACACACGACAGGAATGCTCTTCATCTCCTTTTTCTCCTTCTTTGCGTCAATCACGAATGCCAAATATGATGTACATCCTTTGGCCAAACACTTTCTGGCTTTCATTAGAGAAATGATTCCAGAATTTACCCTGCGTTTGTCCCCATACACCATAAATGACTCTTTCCCAGGCGGGTTTACTTTGACTATCTTCTTTCTGCACAATATCTCGGCGTCATTGGCGCTAAGCCAATTCATTCCCAACACGATGTCGAAACCGTTAAGATCGATAGGCAATAATTCCTCGTGGAACTTATTCCCATTCAGGTGGATTAAGATGTTTTTCATACGATGGCTAACAGGTTCAAACTTGCCACTAGCAACTTCGACTAATAAAGCATTATCTAGTCTATCAACAGGCAAAGTTGTTTTCTACCAAATTCATGCGAAATAAACGAGTAGTTGCCTCCAGAATCAAATAAAATTTGGGCAGACAAATTGTTTACCAGAAAGGTACCTGAAGTGACATCAGCTTCTTCTTTAGCAGCTTCCAGTGTTATCTGGAAAGCTCTTGCTTTAGGCTTTGGGGGAATATTGGGTTTTTCTTCCTCTTTCTTTCTCGGACAGTCTTTCAAAATGTGCCCCTCTTCGTTACATCCAAAGCACACTCTTTTGTTGGACGGACACTCATTGGCATAATGCCCCGTCTTTCCACACTTGTAGTAGGTTACATCCTCGCTACATTTCCCAGAGTGCTTTTTCTTGCACTTCTCACACCATTTCAATTCGCCTCCTTTTCGTCCTCCAAACTTTTTCGAATCAAACTTCGAAAATTTGCTTTTCTTGCTGGAACCTGAAGTTCCTTCAAACTTTCTCTTTTCACCAACTTCAACTTTGCTGGCGGTTCTTCCCTTGATCAAGTCCTCAACAGACTTGGCAGCCCAAATAGCTGCCTCAAGAGTAGGTGCCTGACGTACGGGCACCACATACTCCCATGGGAGTCCCTTTGCGTACCGATCCACTTTTGTCAGCTCGTCGAGGACGATGCGCAAGGCAAACTCCATCTTGTCAGTGAAGGCGTTTGTGTAATCGTCAACTGACATGCTGCCTTTCGTCAATGTCAGGAACTTGTTCCCCAACTCCAACAGATTTTGGGCCGAGCAGAACTTGCGCTTGAACTGCACCAAGAATTCTGCCCATGTCAATTGCAGTGGTTCATTAGGGCTTAGGGTCTTCCCCAGGGTGTTCCACCAACGAACAGCCCTAACCCTGAACTACCGTGCTGCAAATGTAGTCTGCAGCTTGCCCTTGCAACCACACGTCATGAAGGCCAGCTCCATTTCAGAGATCCAATCCATGACTCCGATCGGATCCTCCTTTCCAGTGAAGGTCGATGGTTTGCAAGTCAAAAAGTCCTTGTACTTGCATCCCAGTCCATTATTCCCTCCATCTTGGTTGTTTTGTCGAACTATCGGTGGGTTGTCTTGACCAATTATCCCACTAAAGTTCTCTCCTTCAGACTGCCCTCCATTAACTTCGGGCTCTTCCATGTGAATTGACAGTTCTTCACGATTCTGTCGAAGTAGACGCCTCGTTTCTTCCATTTGATGATCCAACATAGTTTGAATCATCATTTGTACCCCAGTCATTGTCATTGGCTCAGGTGATGCAACTACTACAGGAGCTTGCTCAATCAGTGGTGGTTGAGGCTGTTGATTCCTGTTTTTGTTAGCGTTTCCAACTCCACTTCTTGTTCTTGCCATTCTTGATCTATACACCGAATAAGGTGAATTTAGATCCTCAATCACGATAGATAATCAAATCATACTTATTACTTCGAAACGTTTACATGCTAGTTCTAATACCATAATCCTACGCTTAGAATCCTAAACACATAAGGTTTCCAGATCCGGTTGGCAACAAACCATAGATCCGAATAAATAATATCATATATGGCAAACATATAACATTTAGCACATAAAAGCATTTTAGGCAACTTTCCTAAAATAAACTAGTGCTCGTGTCTAAAATATAACAGACACTATCTCAAAATCTTCACTTAGCATTCTAAGTTTAAGTCTAGAAATCCTACAAATTGCTAGTTCGCTTAAACTAATTCTCTGATACCAACTGTGACATCCCCAAAATCACGGCCAGAAAAGACCGGTTTCATTTATGCTTTTAAAATAATTTCAGAGTAAATCCATTGATTTAAAAGAGTTGCGGAATTTGTCCCCAAAACAATACATGATAAAATAAGGTTTATCAAATCATTTCTTAAAGAAATGTATTTTCATTATATATCAAAACTCGGGATGTCATGTTCCGATACAGACATAAAAGCATAAACAATAAAACATAGACCTTACACAGTTTATAAAACTACTGGTCTATAAACAAAAACATCTTCACAAGTTCTCCAACTTATGCTCTCGCGCCACTACCTGTAATACAAAGAAACTCAGTGGGTCAGGCTTGGGAGCCTGGTGAGCATATAGGGTTTTCATCCCACAATAAATAATTATATTTAATTTCACCAACCAACAATAACCCAATTACCCATTCCCGTTATCCTCACTTTACGTCCCTATGACAACAACTATTACAAGGGACCTAATCTAGGATTTTCATCGGGACAGACACTACTGCAGAGGGGTTTCCTCAGCAATGAATGTCCTAAGGCAACCATGAGGGGCATAGAATACAACAAATGAACACCCAAGTTCACCAACACCTACAGGTTATGAGCATGCCAGCATTCCACAGGACAGTCCAGGAAGGGTCTGTAGTCGTCATCCATATTCTGCTGAATGACTAGATCACAATCACATCGAGGCCTGTCATCATTTTATTTCATCACACAACAACTGTCTACCCATGTTCTACCCAACATATTAGTAGATAAAAATATATATATTTATCTACAGCTTAAAACCTGTACAAATCATTCATTCAATAAATTATTCAAATAAGAAAATAATATACAAACACATAACATGTATTTTGAAGAGAATACTTCGTATCTATGTGTTAGAAGAAAAGGAATATACACTCACTTGATAAGATGATGATCGGACAACACCTCGTCTATTAAAATAATATTTTCCGATAAAACTGGGACGTTTTCTCCAAAACCGGGCTTTACGCGGGCAGAGATTCGGCTCGGAAACTTTACTTCTCGGGATCTTCGGGGCTTTGGGACTTGCTTCGGGTCTCGGGATGATACTGGGGCTTCGGGGGTATAAATTGCCAGGAATAAAGAAATATAAGGGACAAGAGAAGAAATATTGGGCAACAAACCCGGAGGCCTCGTCTCTTATTTATAGGGCTGAACTTCGGGGTTATGTTGGGCGTAACTCGTAAGTACGCGGGGCGTAATGCCTCTTTCATGCGTACGCTGGGCGTACCAAGCCTTACGATGGGCGTAGTTCGGATAAGACTGCTACGTGGCGAGCTTCGGGTGGTGCTACGCGGCTCTCTCTCGGACCATACAAGGCCGAAGTACGCTGGGTGTACTTAAAGGTTACGCGGGGCGTACCCTTCGGATCAGATGGGACGAGTCAGCTCTTCGGATATTATCCGAATTAGTAATAAAATTTATATAATTTAATTATTTAAAAATTCAGAAAATCATATCTTCCTCATACGAGCTCCGTTTTCGACGTTCTTTATATCCACGCGTAGGTGAGACTAAGCTCTACAACTTTCATTCACACTCCGTCGGCTAATTTCGATTTTATTTTTATTATATTATTTTTAGTAGGCCGGGACAGGAAAACTCCGTTATAAAATCATAACTTCTTCATCCGACGTCCGTTTTCGTCTGTCTTTCTTCCGTTGGACTACTATCGATGAGTTCTTCAATTCTCATTTAGATTGTTTCGGCGAAAACTCGCTTGATCTCAAATTCGAACTTTGGACTGTCTACTGCTAAGTCGAAACTTTGGAAAATCATAACTTCCTCATACGAAATCCGATTTGGGCGTTCTTTTTATGCACACTCTTGGTTTAACGAACTCTACGACTTTCGTTTAGATCACTAAGGCTAAATATCGCTTTATCGTAAATTCACTATTTACGTCACGTAGTGTCGCGCTGGTTCTGTCGCGAAACTTTGACAAGTCATAACTTCTTCGTTATAACTCGGATTTTGGCATTCTTTATATTTTCGGAAACCTTGCCATGACCACTACGTCTTCATGTATCGATATCGGTTTTATCTAACATTTTATTTTTACGCTTATTTTTATTCTTAATTCATTTAAGCCACACAATTAAGCATAAAACACATAATACTCAAATAATACATTTCTATTATTTCAAGATGGGTTACAAAGGTTAACCTAGACTATTACAACGACATTAACGCCTAGCCCAGAAACACGGGCGTTACACATAAGAACAAGATAATTCATATCATCGATCTTCAAGAAATTAGCCTAATCATATAAACTAATACAAATGTTGAAATTATGACAATTATCTTTAAATTTGACAAGCATGATCATTACCTTATGAAAAAAAAGATTTCATGGTTCAAAAAACAGTTTGGGGGTAATGAATCTAATCCAATTTCTGGGCAAAACTTGAAAATCTGCACCCTGGAGCACCCACTCGACGAGTTCATGAACTGGACTCGCCGATTTCATGCTTTACTGAGTAGACTCGTCAAGTCTGTTCATGGACTCGGCGAGTTCATCAGACATAATGCAAAAAATCGATGTTTCCTACTTTGAAAATTAAGCAAGCATCAAATATAATAGAAAACAATCCATGGATCTGATACCACAGTTGGGTTTAAGTATACTTCATCATCCTATGGTGCACATACAACCCTAAATGCCTTAGATCTATGTTTTCTCTAATTATACATGCAATATTGTTTCCAAAGCATTAAGCCTACAACTAGCATAGAATTTGACACATAAATCATAAAAGTAAGTTAGAAGATTACCTCTTTGTTGTAGCTTGTAGACATTGGCCTTTTAAGAGCTTAGCACCTCAAGTGTGATGCCTCAAACGGTTCACAAACATCATGAAAAATTGGAGAATATTGAGAGAGAAGTTATGGAGCACAAAATCGTCCATCTCATGTCATTTCACTCTTGTATCGATTTTGGTTAAAGAAGGGTTACATTTATAATGTGGGCTTCCTAAGGTTTAACTTGTAAACCCTAGTCCATGTACTTAAGCCTTTAAGAAATACACTAATCCATATGATGGGCCTTATGGACTAACTCTTCATGGACTTCCACATAGAATTAGTCCATCCTAATCAATATGGATTATTGGTCCAAACTATAAATATTTCTGATTGACTTAATAAGTCCCCGTTAATTTAATTAGTGTCTTTTGATCACCAAATTAATTCCAAATTAATTCTTGATGAATACTAATTAAATAATATGATTCCTCAATTAATATATTATACTTATAATATATTAATAAATCATAAATAACTTCTTACTCAAATATCCATCCTATCAGTTGTCCTGATGAAGGCAACCCGCAATGGACCATGCTACTCTTAGGTCAAGTACATACCAGTTATAGTTATGGTCTTAGACACCTAATCCAACATTTACATCGTGTGTTCTACGTTTTTCTTTTACTCTGATTGTATGGTTGATACTCGATTGATTTGCAACTACATTTGGTATCCGATCAGAGTAAAAGAAAAAAGTAGAACACACGATGTAAATAATGTCTGTTTGGCTCAATAAGGTTTCAAAAGAGTACCTTTTTCCTTCATAATTGTGTCGAATTTCGCAGTTTCGTCAAAAACCTGATCAACTACCACTCTTGGAATTTCTTTTGGGACATCCTCAATATCATCAACACTGTCAATTTGACTATCTTCGACAATCACATGGTTATGATCATGAACTTTTGAAGTTGAGGGTTGATCAGTGTCAATTTTAGCAGGAGAATCATTACATTTTTCTTTGCCTTTAGCCATTAAAGTCACATTAATGATAGACAACTGAGAACAATCAATAACTTCCCTTTTCTTCAATTTCACTAATATTATCAGAATCATCTTTAATATCAACAAAATTAGTTCGAAGGTCAGTTTTCGAATTCTCAGTTCTTTTCAAAATTTTCATTTGCTTATTTTTTGTTAAGGTCTGATTTACAATATCAACCAATTCATTAGCATCTAAACAGTCGATTTTGACTATTCCATATGCATATCGACTATCTGGAAGTCTATCGAATTCAGCAATTGTCTTTTAACAATCATAGGATGTACTATCAGTTTTCTCCCTTTCGAATGATAAGAAAGGTAATAATTTCCTATGTTGTTCTTTGCTAATATCCGACGAATGATGCAAAGCAGTTAATTTAACATAAAGTCTTTTGGCAGAATTACTATAGATGTTATGTTGTTTTAACAAAAGTTTAACATCGGAACTCAGGCTATCCCTATCACACATTAGATTCGTTATTTGCATGTCTAAGTACTCTATTTTTATTTTCTTCGAATCCAACATCTTCTCTGTTTCTAAGAGTTGAGTGTGTGACTTCTTAGCATCACTACTAGCAGAAATTATTAGATCATTAACGTAATTAATTGTTGCATCAAACTCTGAAAGAATTAAATCATATGCACTAGCTGGAATATTAAAAGATTGTAAAAGAGAACGTACCTGAGAAGTCATTGGTGATTTGTGTGATGATGTCGAAACAAAACACTTTCCAGTTATCTTTTCTTCCTTTTAATCCTCATACACAGCATACATATCCCCGTGTGTAGGGTTACGCATCTCTTCATCGTCAGACCCAGATGACCAAATCTGGTAAGTACCATCTTCGTCATCTAGACCCTTGGCTACCAGTGACAAACCTTTTTTTTGCACGAACCTCTTCCAGCCTTTCATCATAATAGGCTTCATCCTTCACTTTATTCTTTTTCTCATCACGCTTCTGAAGCATACAGTCAGTCGCCATATGATTCACGCCATTGCAATAATGGCAGTCGAATCCAGCATCACCTTCCAGCTTTTTCTCTTTCTTTTCTTCCTCAGCATGAATTTCCTTCTTCCCAATCTTCTTCTCATCACTCCCTGACTTGATAGTATAACTTCCTTTCACATCCCCAGTTTCCGACTTTGCATTGAATGGATTCTTGTAGAATTTCTTTACTAGATTATTAGAGTAAAATGCAACAGCCTCATCATCAGAGTTTACAATCAACCCTTCATTATCCGAATCTTCCTTCTCTATATCCTCTTTCTCAGCTTCCCTTGCACTAACTTTAGAAACCAGAGCAAGAGGACCTCCCATACTATTCTTCGCTTCTTCATCTATTTCATTAACTTCAGATTCATGAGTTTTCAACAAATTGTACAGATCATTCAAGGAGTAAAAATCGAAACTCTGTTGAGTCTTCACCATCAGGCTAACGTTTCTCCACTCTCTGCGTAGCCCCATAATGAATGTGAGATTAAACTCCATTACTGACCTGGTGATCCCATATCGATTGCATTTGTAGATAAGCTCATTCAGACGATCATAGTACAATTCGATAGATTCACCGTCTTTCTGTTTGAATTCTCTTAATTCAACCAGATAATTCTTTACTGAATTGATTTTAGTCTTCTCACTCCCCTGATACTTTTCCTTAAGAGTATTCCAAATTTCTTTAGCAGTTTTACAACTACGAACATAATTGTAAACAACTGGAGGAAGAGCACCTTAGGGTTCTCTCATACATTTCTTCTCGTTCTTCAATAACCTTTCATCTTGATCATTAATGTTTTGATTGTTGTAAGAAGTTCCAATATTCTGAACACCAAGAGGTGGATGAACATCGTCGGTAATACACTTCCATAACTTTTCATCAATCTCGTTCAAGTAATCCTCCATACGATCAGCCCACTGATCATAATACTCAGGGATGAGCATCAGAATTTTAGTCGAATATCCTAACAAATGAGAATAAGAAGTCATTGTGTCTATGTTGAAGTTCGCCATGGAAGTACAGACATATTCTGAGATAAGCTTCAGAAACTTGAAAATTTATGGATGATTTAATCAGAAAACACTATCGATCACTCGGTTAAACAACCTAATCGCAGAATCGAATCAGTACTGAAGATCTAAGAAGATTTTCATAATCAAAAGAGCGGAAACTTTTGAATCAAAGATGAAACTCAAAATACCTTTAACACGTATGAAAATTAGATCATTGCATAATGATTCCTGCTCTGATACCAAATGTAGTTGCAAATCAATTGAGTATCAACAATACGATCAGAGTAAAAGAGAAACGTAGAACACACGATGTAAATAATGTCAGTTTGGCTCAATAAGCTTTCAAAAGAGTACAAAGTGTTTAGACAATTACAACAAAGTTCTTATCTAACTCTAGTACTGTTCACCTATTTATAGGGAACCAGAAAGCGAACAAAAAATACAAGGGACTATGTACACTGTGTAACGCCCGTGTTTCTAGGCTAGGCATTAATATTGATGTGATAGTCTAGGTTAACCTTTGTAACTCATTTTGAAGAAATGAAATGGAATTATGTGAATATTATGTGAATTATGTGTTTTATGCTTAATTACTAGCATTTAATTAATTAAGAATAAAAATGAGCGTCGAAAATAAATATTAGATAAAGTCGATATCTATTAAGAAAGTTGTAGTGGTCGTGACAAGGATTACAGATATATAAAGAATACCGAAATCCGAGTTATAACGAAGAAGTTATGACCTGTCGAAGTTTCGCGACAAAACCGGCACGGTGTCGAATGACGTAAAAAGTGAATTTTTGATAAACTACTTTTTAGCCTTAGTGATCTAAACGAAAGTCGTAGTGTTCGTTAAACCGAGGGTATGTATAAAAAGAACGTCCAAATCTGAATTCGTATGAGGAAGTTATGATTTTTCTAAGTTTCAACTTAGCAGTAGACAACTAAAAACTCGAATTTTAGATCGAATGATTTTTAGCCGACACAACCTAAACGAGAATTGAAGGTCTCATCAGTAGTAGTACAACGGTAAAAAGACAGACGAAAACGGACGTCGGATGAAGAAGTTATCAATTTTTAACGGATTTCCTGTCCTGGTCTGTTAAAAATAATAATATAAAAATTAAATTTAAAATTAGCCGACAAAGTCTAAACGAAAGTTATAGAGCGTAATTTTACCTACGCGTGCATATAAAGAACGTAAAAATCGGAGCCCGTATGAGAAAGTTATGGATTTTAGAAGTTTTTGCACAAAAATCGAGAAAAATGTCAAATCCGAGAAATTTCGCATGGTGGGACTTCGGCCACGTCACTTTCGCTCCATGCGCGCCACGTGTCCGAAACTGCTGAGTCACCGAGGCCAGCTGGCGATGCGTGTCGCATTCCTTCGCATCCGAAGTGCGGTCCAATGGGAGTCCGACGCGTGCCTTCTCTTGACGTGTCCGACCTTCGCATGGTGTTCCACGACTCCGAACCTCGGACCTAGACCTCGGTCCAATCAGAGGTCAGCAGCTGGACCCTCGCACGTACGAGCCATGTGCCTTCTTTTCGGATCTGCTGCCGCGTGGAGTCCTCTCGGCCGTCCGATCAGAAGCCTCGCCCCTATAAATAGAAGGGTGCGAGACCTCCCGGTGGTACTTTGGAAAATTGCCACTTTTCACACCTTAAACAATATTTCTTTCATTCCAACTTCCCCCAAAGCCCCGGTATTATACCAAACACCCGAAACACGTCCGGAGGTGCCCGAGAAGCCCGAGAAATTTATCTTTTCGGTTTCGAAGCCCGACCCTCGCAGAGCCCGGTTTCTCAATAAAACTCCCGGTTTTATTAGAAACGATCGTTTTAGGAAACGAAGTGCTGCCCGATTATCATTAAATCACGTGAGTGTAGTCACTGTCATCTTACACCTAGATATGAAGTATTTTCTATAAAATACGTCCTATGTGTAATTATATTAAGTGTTTATTTGAGGTGACTGTTGAATATATGTTTTATACAAGTTTTAACAGTATATGTATTTTATCTACAAATATGTTAGGTAAAACATGGGTAGACGAAATAGTCGATGTGTGTTAAAATTGTGAGAGGCCTCGATGTTGTTTTTGTTATTGTTGTTGTTGTAGTCGTCTAGCGGAGTATAGATGATGACCACAGACCTTTCTAGACAGTCCAGTGGAACACTAGCAGGTTCGCAACTTGTAGGTGTTGGTGAACTATATGTTCATTGGCGTACTCCATCCCCTTCATGGTTGCCGTTAGGACATGTATGGTTGAGGAGTTCCCTTAGCAGTAGTGTCCATCCCGATGATATTCCGTAGGCTAGGTCCCTTGTGATAGGTGTTTAGCGACGTAAAGTGAGGATAACGGGAATGGGTAATCAGGGTTATTGTTGATTGGTGAACTTAATAAGTTTATTATTATTGTGGGTTGAAAACCCAATATGCTCACCAGGCTCCCAAGCCTGACCCACTCAGCTTTTTATGTTACAGGTAGTGGACCCCGAGCATAGTCGGATAATGATGAGAGATTTTTGGATTATAGGCCAGTAGTTGTAAATAACTGTTGTAAGGCTTATACTGTCTTGTTTATGCTTTTGATCTGTATCGGAACATGACATCCCGGAACTATGAAAAGGGATCCGTAATCATAGTCTCAATTGTTTAGACCTTTTGCCATCTTCTTCAAATCTACTTGGTGGAAGTGTTTCCTCACCATCATTTTCATGAATCGGAGAGAAACCTTATGACCCTTATATTTTATGGTGTATGTGTTCTTATCCATGTGAATCGTCAAAACCATAGTCACAAGACAAGGATAATGACAAATCCAAACTCATATGGACTGAACTTATGCAATCTTAACTTCTTGCCACCTGGCAGTACATGGCCTGCCATTGCTTCCACGTTGTTATGCAACCAATTGAGAACTTTCAGAACTCCTATGCAAAGCCAACTTTAACTGGAATGGGCACAGAATATGTCAACACGATAGGTTATAAACATCTAGTTGTGTGCTAGTGATGAAATACAAGTTTTTATTCTTTATTACTTCTTGAAACCCTTTCAGGATCTTTTAGACTCCCACTGTCTCCTTGACCTATAAGACTTTCTTGCCAAATATTCAAGAGATAGTGTGGATTCTAATCAAGACAGACACTTAACACAATTGGCCTTAGTTGATCTTTATTTTATCCAAAACATCACAAATTACCAATTTCAAATGTACAAGAGTAGAAAACTTTTACTCTTACATTTGACAAGTGTTTTTAAACATCTTTTAAGACATGTCACTCAAGTTACAATCTTAGAGTATAACTCTAAGAATTGTTTTTGGAACGATGTATGAATCATCTTCTTCATTTAACCACTTCAACAATTCATAACTCCTCTTCTTAACTATCAGAATGCACTTAGAGGATGAATTGCGATAAGGTCTCAAAATCATTAAGATGATCTTAAAACATGATACTAAAGTACTCTCCCATCTTTTCAGATTTGAGAAACTTTTATCCTTCTGCCTAATTTGATTCTTCTCATTCGTTCTGTCATACATTGAAACTTTTCCAATGTCTCAGAATTATACTTAAGCTTGTAAGTATAATCATATTTACTAAGCCTTAGTAAATCATGACGAATAGTCTTATCGATCTTTTATGGTGCACTTGATCAGTGCACAAGAATGTGTACTCGATCCCTTAGTCCCTCACTTGACTCACATATACATGTGAACAAGGAACTAGTCTTAATTTTCCAAAGTTGAAAATTCTCATTCATCATAGTATACAACTTGCATGATTCAAAGTTTCTATCCAACTAAAACTTGGGTGATGAGAATCTTTCCTTATTTGGTAAATTTGGACACTACCACAAATGAAAGAATCAAATTCATATTTCCACTCTTGCTCTTAGTGGAATCTTATAAGCAACAAAGATTTTCATAAATGACATTGTAAGGATATTTTAAAATAAATAAAATCAAAAATTTCCTTTTATTTTAAAAACTTTGCGGAAAAAACTATCCTTACAATGCAAAAGCACATGAAAACTTTGTTGTTATCTATTCCTAAGCAATATATCATAACTCCTAAGAAGTAGCTCAAGAATCCGATCTTCAAACTATGCGATAGAAATCCATCTACGCGATTAGATTAAGCATATTCTTTCTTTAAGTTTCTTCACTTTTCTTTGATTCTTCAAACATCAACATGTGAGCCAGTCACATCATGTAATAAGAATCTCCAAGTAGGAACTTAATAGAGTTAGACAATGTACTTTACCTGAAGTATAGTCAAACTTATTGACTTTAACATCCTTAGGTAAATTTGGCAGCTTCGCAACCAATGCCCCTTCCTTTGGCAATGGACCCTTGATAATGGGACTATCTAAGACTTAACCTCTCTCTGTACCATTTGGTCAACCGAGTTGACTATGGCCGGTCCCTTTCCTTTGGGAAGAGAGAGCTTTATTGGATATCCAATGTCATCATTGTCAATGTCCATAAAGTTTTAGGAAGTTGATCTTAGCAAATAGATAAGATCATTAAGGGTCTTGTCATAGTCTGTTTCATAGGAGTCCCAAAGGAAGTCACTATGTGACTTAGAAAGTAGTTGAGCCACCAACTTTCTCAAGACTTTGACACCCAACTCTCCCGGCTTGTCAATATGTGACTACATCTCCAAGATGTGATCACACATAGACCTTTGCTTGCCAATAGGGCTTGAGTGACCTTAAACTTTTCAAGAACTTGTGGGTTAGGGAGAATAATTGGAGGAGGTGGAGGAAGTGAAGTTCCAAGAGATTTGGGATGATCATAGATGTCTGAACTAGACATCTTTTGGGAGATATTCAAGATAGTTGATTTAAAGTCCTTAATATAACACCCAATATGAAATATTAAGGCTAGGACCCAACACAATATTTTATAACTTGGAAGAGGGATGCCGTAATCCAAGCTATAGAATATTTGAAGGTAGGTGAATGACGATTCACCAATTTCCACCAAGATAAACGAAATGTATTATTAGGTTTTAATTGGTTTTGAAACTCCTAGATTCTTTTGAGATTCATTGAACTTTTCAAAGGCATGTTTCAATCTCGATTGTGCCCTTCAGGTTTTGTGACTGGGATGCCGAGGATCACAAAACAAGGTGTGAAGTAACCATGCAAATTACTTGTTACCCTTAAGTGTTTACCCCTCAATCGATGTGCCGGTTAACCACACACGTTCCATCGATACTATGATAAACATTAAGTTACCCTTTGCCTACCTTGTTAAATACGAGTTAGTGTGCCGGTTAACCACACACGCTCCACTAACCGACTTAAACAAAGTGCAAAGTGTACTTTCATGGATTAGCACATTATTAACATTTTCCTAAGTAACTAAGATTGGGTATTTATAAAAGGTTTAGTTACTTAGTATTTATCATTAATACTTGTAATGAAGGGAGAATTTGTAGTCTTTGTCCTACCCGTTCGGCTAACGACCCTCCACCAGTCAAGGAAGCGGTGGGTGAGAGTGGACACCCATTAAACTGCCATTTTATAGGCAGTAACCTTATACCCCCCTTATAGACCGGCTTCGTGAATGAGGCCTACTAACGGTAAGACTGACTTGCTCTTATACATATATATATATTATTAACTTATAACATTATAAAGTATAAGGGTTGAATTTTAACTTTTAAAATTCTAAGGGCTAAACTTGGAATTAAAGTATTCATAAGAGAAAACTTTTCAAATTCCAAAACTTTAGGGCAAGTTTTGTAACTTTCAAAACTTTTCTATTCCATAACTTATGTGTTTAAAGTAGTTTTAATTAAAAAACTCTTCAAGTTCCATAACTTGAGGACAAGTTATGGAAGACTTTAAACTAATTAAGAAAGTGACTCTTCATAATTCATAACTTATGGAAGCTTTATGAGTTTAACTAAGGTTACACATATTTTATTTAATGAAGAGACTCTTGAACCTCCACAACTTGAGGTCAAGTTATGGAGTCATAAAACCATTTAATGAGAACAAGACTCTTCATTTTGTAACCTATGACAATTTTTTATGAGTTTTAAGAAACTTAAATGTGACTTTTCATGTAACTTGAGGACAGGTTACACAAACACATTTTAGAATCAACTTTTAGATTAAAATGGATTGAAAACAACTATTCAATTAACTTTTCAATTAATCTAAGCAACTCATATGAACAAAGATAATTCACATCAAAATTTTCCATGTAATTAGCAATACTCTTAAACTAATACAAAACATGAATCCATTGACAATTATCTTTGAAATTGGATTAGTATGAACATTACCACATAGAAAATAAGTTTATTAGTCAAAAAACAGCTTAGGGTAATTATCCTAGTCCAATTCCAAGCAAAACAGTCGAATATATGCTGTCAGGGGGTCCAACTCGTCGAGTGCACGAACCAACTCGGCGAGTTGGATGCTTTTTGCCTTAGACTCGGCGAGTCCATCAGTGGACTCGGCGAGTCTGCTGTGCAGACAGCACCAAAATTCGATTTTTAAGCAGTTTAAGCAAGTATAACAAGAAAACAAGCCTAGGCTCTGATACCACTATTGGGTTTTGAGCATTCTAACACTCCTATGGTGTACATGCAACCCTATAAACCTTGGATCTATGTTTTCTCTATTATACATGCAAATAAGAACTTTCCAAGGCTTTAATATTAACTAGCATACTATGAGGCAACTATACTACAAAGACTAGTTAGATGACATACCTTTTTGGTGTAGCTTGATATCTTCAAGCTTTAAGAGATTAGCCCCAATAGTGTGGACTCCTCAAATGGAATCACAAATCACCAAAACACCTTGGAAGACTTTGAGAATAAGAATACTTTGGTTCTCTCTAGTGAAATCGGCTAGCCCTCTTAGTGTACCCACACTAGTGCCAATTTCACCAACCAATGACATCTTTATATAGTGTGGAGACTAGGGTTAAACCCATGACCTTTCATTTCATATGATCCATGGGTTACACACTCCATGGACTATCCATGAAAGCTTAGCCCAAGCTAAATGAACTTGGCCCATTCCATATATATAAGAGTCCATATTTAATTAGTTCATTTTGATCACTTAATTAATTCTAAATTAAGTCTTGATCAATACTAATTAAATAATATGATTCCATATTAATATATTAGAACTTATAATATATTAATATAAATCATAAATATACTATTCTCAAAAGACTATCCATATAAATTGTGTCGGTGAAGTGCAACCCAAATGGACCATGCCGGGTCGGGTCAAGTACATACCAAATATAGTTGTGGACTTAGACATTAATCCAACAGTCTCCCACTTGGATAAGTCTAAAACTATTATTGAGTATGACTTCAAAACCTAACTGGCAATCGTAGCTCTTAAAGCCGCTGTCGAACTCTGACCTTGTGAATGACTTGTCCATTAGATAAGGGATCATATATTCCTCCATTCTAGATATCATATGGACTGAGACATGGATTATAATCATTCTCTCTGTCCATTTGTTGTTTCCCGATTTCCGATTTATGACGACTGACTGATTGAACAAATCAAATCAGTCCTGGCTTGGCCAAGCACTCATGTGTCATCACTAAATCATCGAGGGGCCCACAGATATCGCTTTTATCCCGAAGGTAAAAGGAACGAATAAACTTCGACTCATATGGCTTGTTCAGCTACTTGTTGAATCATACACAAAGGCACGTTTTATAACATCGAGTTACCAATGCGTTTTCATGCAATCAATGTACTATCAACTCATAGTAACAACTCATATCTCTAGGTTTGAAGAATATAAGATATTATCGTCTCATGATCACTTGTGATAAAATCCATGAAGTGATTCAAATGAGCGCGGGTTGAATCCAATACTCATAACTTATGAGCACTCATGAGTGTTGTAGCACAACTTTGTCCACCAACTTGGACCTCTACAAGCCAACCCA
Organism: Lactuca virosa; assembly: GCF_052849685.1. Lineage (NCBI taxonomy): Eukaryota > Viridiplantae > Streptophyta > Magnoliopsida > Asterales > Asteraceae > Lactuca > Lactuca virosa. The sequence continues at coordinate 385,793,498 of NC_136428.1, forward strand.
TGATAGTCTTGATTCATATCTACTTCCAACATATGACCGACTGTGGATGGTTTGAATAACTTAGTCATTCCGAAAGAATAACCTAGTTATTATGGAAGTCAAAACATGCAAAGTGAAACACAAGAATAAATGAATCAAATATGGTATCAAACCCTATCAATATAAATAAACACTTTTATTTATCACCATACTGATTACTCATTATTCATTGTGTCGGTTTTATCAACTTTATACTTGAATTAAAAATACTAGTTGTCCCATGCTCCAAGCATGTACACTATGTTTTTCTTAAACAATAGCTTTGCCATACACCAAGTATGCACTCTATGTTTGTCTATGATCCTTACTTTGTGAACTAGATCGATTGAACATAATTTCAATGATTCTCTTTTCACACTCCCAAATCGTTATGAAAAAAAAGTAAGAATTCCAAATTCCTATCATTTATCAAAATCTGTTTAGATTTTAAACTTATATGCACTGACCCACTTGTAATGAATGTGTACAAAGTCACAAAACTTGTCAACAATCATTACAGGGCATTCCAATGAAGATCAACTTCATGGAAATTAAGTCTCATATTCAAAGTACATAGCTTTGAACATGCTTCTTGCATTAAGTTTTTCTAATCTTACACAGATAACTTCCACCTATGGAGACAACTCAATATTCCCATTTTGACTACCCCTTCTGAACAAGAGTTGCCTCTTTTCAGATTAGGTCAATATGGTCCTTCCAAAGTTAACACTATACTTCCAACTGTCCTTGAGCAACCAATCTTTGGTAAACCTTAGATTGTCCTCGACAATTGCTTAATCACTTTAGTCATATCCAATTCTCGACATTTTCCTCCTTAACGCCCCAAGGCATTTGGAAAATTCAGAAAGGATAAATATTATAGCACATGTAATCGATCTTGTACCCAAAGTAAATGGGACACGATTCATGATGTTTCACATAAAGACATGGTTCTAGACCAGTCTTTTGCCATAATATTTTTTGTTTGCCATATTCTCAAAATTTGACTATGAAGAGGGATGCCGTAATCATAATCGAATTTTGAGAACGCAATATATAAAATTTTCTTAAGTTGAACCAAACCAACATAAAATGCATATATATATTCTTGACTAAGATGATTAAAATCTCAATCTAAGCCTTTTAGAATTGAAATGAAGTATAATTTCCTCTCCCTTAATTATAGCAAAACAACTTTTTCAATCCCTGCAGCCTCACGAATTGAAACTTTTGTTTTCTATAATTAACATTGCTAACTTGCAACACTAATAATACTTATCATGCTCCCACTAACATGATGATTATTAGCATAACACTTATGCTCCCACTAGCTTTGACATGTACTCAGAAATCAGCTGGACTTCTAGAAATCAATACTTTATTGACTTTCTTACCAAAGTTCAGATTTCTGATACGAGATGCTTTGATAAAACTTTATCAAAATCATAGCCCTTTCCTTAGATAGCATGCATGTGTGTCTAAACAATTTGAAAACTATGAAAAGGGATGTCGTAATCATAGTCTCAATTGTTTAGACCTTTTGCCATCTGCTTCAAATCTACTTGGTGGAAGTGTTTCCTCACCATCATTTTCATGAATCGGAGAGAAACCTTATGACCCTTAGATTTTATGGTGTATGTGTTCTTATCCATGTGAATCGTCAAAAACATAGTCACAAGACAAGGATAATGACAAATCCAAACTCATATAGACTGAACTTATGCAATCTTAACTTCTTGCCACCTAGCAGTACAGGGCCTGCCATTGCTTCCAAGTTGTTATGCAACCAATTAAGAACTTTCAGAACTCCTATGCAAAGCCAACTTTAACTGGAATGGGAACAGAATATGTCAACACGATAGGTTATAAACCTCTATTTGTGTGCTAGTGATGAAATACAGGTTTTTATTCTTTATTACTTCTTGAAACCCTTTCAGGATCTTTTAGACTCCCACTGTCTCCTTGACCTATAAGACTTTCTTGCCAAATATTCAAGAGATAGTGTGGATTCTAATCAAGACAGACACTTAACACAATTAGCCTTAGTTGATCTTTGTTTTATCCAAAACATCACAAATTACCAATTTCCAATGTACAAGAGTAGAAAACTTTTACTCTTACATTTGACAAGTGTTTTTAAACATCTTTTAAGACATGTCACTCAAGTTACAATCTTAGAGTATAACTCTAGGAATTGTTTTTGGAACGATGTATGAATCATCTTCTTCATTTAACCACTTCAACAATTCATAACTCCTCTTCTTAACTATCAGAATGCACTTAGAGGATGAATTGTGATAAGGTCTCAAAATCATTAAGATGATCTTAAAACATGATACTAAAGTACTCTCCCATCTTTTCAGATTTGAGAAACTTTTATCCTTCTGCCTAATTTGATTCTTCTCATTCGTTCTGTCATACATTGAAACTTTTCCAATGTCTCAGAATTATACTTAAGCTTGTAAGTATAATCATATTTACTAAGCCTTAGTAAATCATGACGAATAGTCTTATCGATCTTTTATGGTGCACTTGATCAATGCACAAGAACGTGTACTCGATCCCTTAGTCCCTCACTTGACTCACATATACATGTGAACAAGGAACTAGTCTTAATTTTCCAAAGTTGAAAAATTCTCATTCATCATACTATACAACTTGCATGATTCAAAGTTTCTATCCAACTGAAACTTGGGTGATGAGAATCTTTCCTTATTTGGTAAATTTGGACACTACCACAAATGAAAGAATCAAATTCATATTTCCACTCTTGCTCTTAATGGAATCTTATAAGCAACAAAGATTTTCACAAATGCCATTGTAAGGATATTTTAAAATAAATAAAATCAAAAATTTTCCTTTTATTTTAAAAACTTTGCGGAAAAAACTATCCTTACAGTGCAAAAGCACATGAAAACTTTGTTGTTATCGATTCCTAAGCAATATATCATAACTCCTAACAAGTAGCTGAAGAATACGATCTTCAAACTATGCGATAGAAATCCATCTACGCGATCAGATTCAACATATTCTTTCTTTAAGTTTCTTCACTTTTCTTTGATTCTTCAAACATCAACATGTGACCCAGTCACATCATGTAATAAGAATCTCCAAGTAGGAACTTAATAGAGTTAGACAATGTACTTTACCTGAAGTATAGTCAAACTTAATGACTTTAACATCCTTAGGTAAATTTGGCAGCTTCGCAACCAATGCCCCTTCCTTTGGCAATGGACCCTTGATAATGGGACTATCTAAGACTTAGCCTCTCTCTTTACCATTTGGTCAACCGAGTTGACTATGGCCGGTCCCTTTCCTTTGGGAAGAGAGAGCTTTACTGGATATCCAATGTCATCATTGTCAATGTCCATAAAGTTTTAGGAAGTTGATCTTAGCAAATAGATAAGATCATTAAGGGTCTTGTCATAGTCTGTTTCATAGGAGTCCCAAAGGAACTCACTATGTGACTTAGAAAGTAGTTGAGCCACCAACTTTCTCAAGACTTTGACACCCAACTCTCCCGGCTTGTCAATATGTGACTACATCTCCAAGATATGATCACACATAGACCTTTGCTTGCCAATAAGGCTTGAGTGACCTTAAACGTTTCAAGAACTTGTGGGTTAGGGAGAATAATTGGAGGAGGTGGAAGAAGTGAAGTTCCAAGAGATTTGGGATGATCATAGATGTTTGAACTAGACATCTTTTGGGAGATATTCAAGATAGTTGATTTAAAGTCCTTAATATAACACCCAATATGAAATATTAAGGCTAGGACCCAACACAATATTTTATAACTTGGAAGAGGTATGCCGTAATCCAAGCTGTAGAATATTTGAAGGTAGGTGAATGACGATTCACCAATTTCCACCAAGATAAACGAAATGTATTATTAGGTTTTAATTGGTTTTGAAACTCCTAGATTCTTTCGAGATTCATTGAACTTTTCAAAGGCATGTTTCAATTTCGAGTGTGCCCTTCAGGTTTTGTGACTGGGATGCCGAGGATCACAAAACAAGGTGTGAAGTAACCATGCAAATTACTTGGTACCCTTAAGTGTTTACCCCTCAATCGATGTGCCGGTTAACCACACACGCTCCATCGATACTATGATAAACATTAAGTTACCCTTTCCCTACCTTGTTAAATACGAGTTAGTGTGCCGGTTAACCACACACGCTCCACTAACCGACTTAAACAAAGTGCAAAGTGTACTTTCATGGATTGGCACCTTATTCACATTTTCCTAAGTAACTAAGATTGGGTATTTATAAAAGGTTTAGTTACTTAGTATTTATCATTAATACTTTGAATGAAGGGAGAATTTATAGTCTTTGTCCTACCCGTTCGGCTAACGACCCTCCACCAGTCAAGGAAGCGGTGGGTGAGAGTGGACACCCATTAAACTGCCATTTTATAGGCAGTAACCTTATACCCCCTTATAGTCCGGCTTCTTGAATGAAGCCTACTAACGGTAAGACTGACTTGCTCTTATACATATATATATTATTAACTTATAATATTATAAAGTATAAGGGTTGAATTTTAACTTTTAAAATTCTAAGGGCTAAACTTGGAATTAAAGTATTCATAAGAGAAAACTTTTCAAATTCCAAAACTTGAGGGCAAGTTTTGTAACTTTCAAAACTTTTCTATTCCATAACTTATGTGTTTAAAGTAGTTTTAATTAAAAAACTCTTCAAGTTCCATAACTTGAGGACAAGTTATGGAAGACTTTAAACTAATTAAGAAAGTGACTCTTCATAATTCATAACTTATGGAAACTTTATGAGTTTAACTAAGGTTACACATATTTTATTTAATGAAGAGACTCTTGAACCTCCACAACTTGAGGACAAGTTATGGAGTCATAAAACCATTTAATGAGAACAAGACTCTTCATTTTGTAACCTATGACAATTTTTTATGAGTTTTAAGAAACTTAAATGTGACTTTTCATGTAACTTGAGGACAAGTTACACAAACACATTTTAGAATCAACTTTTAGATTAAAATGGATTGAAAACAACTATTCAATTAACTTTTCTATTAATCTAAGCAACTCATATGAACAAAGATAATTCACATCAAACTTTTCCATGTAATTAGCAATACTCTTAAACTAATACAAAACATGAATCTATTGACAATTATCTTTGAAATTGGATTAGTATGAACATTACCACATAGAAAATAAGTTTATTAGTCAAAAAACAACTTAGGGTAATGTTCCTAGTCCAATTCCAGCCAAAACAGTCGAATATATGCTGTCAGGGGGTCCAACTCGTCGAGTGCACGAACCAACTCGGCGAGTTGGATGCTTTTTGCCTTAGACTCGGCGAGTCCATCAGTGGACTCGGCGAGTCTGCTGTGCAGACAGCACCAAAATTCGATTTTTAAGCAGTTTAAGCAAGTATAACAAGAAAACAAGCCTAGGCTCTGATACCACTGTTGGGTTTTGAGCATTCTAACACTCCTATGGTGTACATGCAACCCTATAAACCTTGGATCTATGTTTTCTCTATTATACATGCAAATAAGAACTTTCCAAGGCTTTAATCCTAACTAGCATACTATGAGGCAACTATACTACAAAGACTAGTTAGATGACATACCTTTTTGGTGTAGCTTGATATCTTCAAGCTTTAAGAGATTAGCCCCAATAGTGTGGAAGCCTCAAATGGAATCACAAATCACCAAAACACCTTGGAAGTGTTTGAGAATAAGAATACTTTGGTTCTCTCTAGTGAAATCGGCTAGCCCTCTTAGTGTACCCACACTAGTGCCAATTTCACCAACCAAGGACATCTTTATATAGTGTGGAGACTAGGGTTAAACCCATGACCTTTCATTTCATATGATCCATGGGTTACACACTCCATGGACTATCCATGAAAGCTTAGCCCAAGCTAAATGAACTTGGCCCATTCCATATATATAAGAGTCCATATTTAATTAGTTCATTTTGATCACTTAATTAATTCTAAATTAAGTCTTGATCAATACTAATTAAATAATATGATTCCATATTAATATATTAGAACTTATAATATATTAATATAAATCATAAATATACTATTCTCAAAAGACTATCCATATAAATTGTGTCGGTGAAGTGCAACCCAAATGGACCATGCCGGGTCGGGTCAAGTACATACCAAATATAGTTATGGACTTAGACATTAATCCAACATGTACATCATATCTAGCATTCGTGATCGATGCTAAGAAGGAAAAGAAGGAGGTGCAGAATATTCCGGTGGTGTGTGACTATCCGTAAGTCTTTCCCGAAGATATTCCCGGATTGCCCCCTGATCGACAAGTAGAATTTCGTATCGACTTGTTACCAGGAACAACGCCAATAGCAAAAACACCGTATCGATTAGCACCAACAGAGATGAAAGAACTTATGACACAACTTCAGGAGTTATTGGACAAAGGTTTTATTCGACCTAGTTCATCACTCTGGGGAGCCCCGGTGTTATTTGTAAATAAGAAAGACGGGAGCATGAGAATGTGCATCGATTACAGAGAGCTAAATAAAGCAACAATAAAGAACAAGTACCCGTTGCCGAGGATCGATGACCTGTTCGATGAGTTGCAAGGTTCGAGCTATTTCTCGAAGATCGATCTTAGGTCAGGATATCATCAATTAAAGGTGAGAGAGCAGGATATCAAAAAGACTGCGTTCAGAATAAGATATGGACACTATGAGTTCTTGGTTATGTCGTTCAGACTAACCAATGCTCCAACAGCTTTCATGGATTTGATGAACAGGGTTTGTAAACCAATCCTTGATAAATCTGTGATAGTGTTCATAGATGATATCTTAATTTACTCAAAAAGCAAGCAGGAGCATGATAAGCATCTGCATGAAGTGCTAGAAGTTCTGAAGAAGGAGAAGCTGTATGCAAAGTTCTCCAAATGTGAATTTTGGATTCAAGAAGTCCAATTTTTAGGTCATGTGGTTAACCAAGAAGGAATAATGGTTGACCGAGCAAAGATTGAAGTTGTGATGAAGTGGGAACAACCAAAAAGTCCTACGGAGATTCGAAGCTTTTTCGGATTAGCTGGATATTATTGCCGATTTACCCAACGCTTTTCTTCGATCGCGACTCCATTAACAGCTTTGACCCACAAAGGAGTTACTTATGCTTGGAATGAAAAGCATAAGGAAGCCTTTGAAAAGTTAAAGAAGAAATTGTGTGAAGCACTGATTCTTTCGTTACCTGAAGGAGTTGATGACTTCGCAATTTATAGTGATACCTCTGGAGTTGGGTTAGGTTGTGTTCTGACCCAAAGGGATAAAGTGATAGCGTATGCATCGAGGCAATTGAAAGAGCATGAAAAGAACTACCCCACTCATGATCTGGAGTTGGCAGCGGTAGTATTCGCCTTAAAGATATGGAGGCACTATCTTTATGGTACTAAATGCAAACTTTTCACTGATCATAAGAGTCTTCAATATCTCTTTAATCAGAAGGAATTGAACATGAGGCAACAGTGCTGGTTAGAGTTACTCAAGGACTACGACTGTGAGATACTTTACCACCCTCGTAAAGCAAATGTTGTTGCTGATGCTCTCAGTCGGAAGGTAAATCTTGAAAAGAAAAGGCCAAGAGCGTTGAGAATTGAAGTTGTCTCGACAATTGTGGAAAGTATAAAGAAAGCTCAGGAGGAAGCTTTAGAGAAAAATAACCGAAAGGAAGAACGTTTGGGTAAAACGTTAGTGTTTGATACAAACGGTCAAGGACTGAAGGTATTCAAAGATAGGATTTGGGTACCTAAGACGGGAGGAGTAAGAGATCTTCTGATGGAAGAAGCTCACAAGACCATGTACTCGATTCATCCCGGCAATACAAAAATGTATAGGAATCTCAAACCCTATTACTGGTGGCCGACGATGAAGCTCGATGTTGCTAAGTATGTGGCCGAGTGTGTAACATGTGCTAGGGTTAAGGCACAACATCAGAAACCGTATGGGAGTTTAGAACCTTTACCTGTACCCATGGGTAAATGGGAAGACATCACCATGGATTTTGTGACTAAACTACCCAGAACAAGGAACGGTCACGACATGATTTGGGTGGTCGTTGATCGTTTCACTAAGAGTGCGCATTTCATAGCAGCCAACGAGAAATGGTCTATGGATAAACTTGCGAATTCTTACGTGAAGGAAATTGTGAGGCTTCATGGTGTTCCGTTAACGATTGTATCTGGTCGTGATAGATGTTTTACCTCAAGGTTTTGGAGGAGTCTACAAGAGGAATTGGGTACCAAGTTGTGTTTGATTACAACTTACCATCCGCAAACTGATGGTCAAAGAGAACGAACAATTCAAACATTGGAGGATATGCTGAGAGCATGTACCCTGGAATTCCAAGGTAACTGGGATGAACATTTACCTGTAGTAGAATTTTCCTATAATAACAGTTTCCACTCGAGCATCAAGATGGCACCTTATCACGCTTTGTATGGAGAAAAGTGTTGAACGCCGTCATGTTGGCTGGAACCTGGGGAAAAGTAGTTTATGGGACCTGAAATAGTCCATCAGACTGCTGAAAAGTTGAAAGTGATTATGGAAAGGATGTTGGCAGCTCAAGATCGACAAAAGAGCTATGCTGACAAGAAAAGACAACCGATATCATTCGAAGTTGGAGATTCAGTTTTACTTAAAGTCTCGTCGTGTAAGGGACTTATAAGATTTGGTAAAAGGGGAAAATTGAGTCGAAGGTTTATTGGACCGTTTAAAGTTCTTAAGAGGATCGGGAATCAAGCTTACAAGATAGAATTACCGGAAGAACTGGAGGGTATTCATAATACCTTTCATGTGTGTTATTTGAGAAAGTTCACGGGAGATGTGCCCAACACAATTCCCATTTCTGAATTAAGGTTGGATGAAAACAAGAGGTTAATTGAAGAACCTGAGGCAATCATTGACCGTAAGACTAAGAAGTTGCGACGCAAGATGGTCGATTTAGTGCTTGTGCGTTGGAAACATACAAGTGGGCCAAATCTCACTTAAGAAACGGAGAGTGACATGATGAGTCGCTACCCGCAGTTGTTTGTTGATGTGTGATTCCGGGGACGGAATCATCCTAAGGAGGAGAGAATTGTAATGCCCGTGTTTCTAGGCTAGGCATTAATATTGATGTGATAGTCTAGGTTAACCTTTGTAACTCATTTTGAAGAAATGAAAATGAATTATGTGAATATTATGTGAATTATGCGTTTTATGCTTAATTACTAGGATTTAATTAATTAAGAATAAAAATGAGCGTCGAAAATAAATATTAGATAAAGCCGATATCTATTAAGAGAGTTGTAGTGGTCGTGACAAGGATTACGGATATATAAAGAATACCGAAATCCGAGTTATAACGAAGAAGTTATGACTTGTCGAAGTTTCGCGACAAAACCAACACGGTGTCGAATGACGTAAAAAGTGAATTTTTGATAAACTACTCTTTAGCCTTAGTGATCTAAACGAAAGTCGTAGTGTTCGTTAAACCGAGAGTATGTATAAAAAGAACGTCCAAATCTGACTTCGTATGAGGAAGTTATGATTTTTCTAAGTTTTAGCTTAGCAGTAGACAGCTAAAAACTCGAATTTTAGATCGAGTGATTTTTAGCCGACACAACCTAAATGAGAATCGAAGGTCTCGTCAATAGTAGTACAACTGTAAAAAGACAGACGAAAACGGACGTCGGATGAAGAAGTAATGAATTTTTAACGGATTTCCTGTCCCGGTCTGTTAAAAATAATAATATAAAAATTAAAGTCAAAGTTAGCCGACGAAATATAAACGAAAGTTTTAGAGCGTAATTTTACCTACGCGTGCATATAAAGAACGTCAAAAAACAGAGCCTGTATGCGAAAGTTATGGATTTTAGAAGTTTTTGCACAAAAATCGAGAAAAATGTCAAATCCGAGAAATTTCGCATGGTGGGACTTCGGCCACGTCACTTTCGCTCCATGCGCGCCACGTGTCCGAAACTGCTGAGTCACCGAGGCCAGCTGGCGATGCGTGTCGCATTCCTTCGCATCCGAAGTGCGGTCCAATGGGAGTCCGACGCGTGCCTTCTCTTGACGTGTCCGACCTTCGCATGGTGTTCCACGACTCCGAACCTCGGACCTAGACCTCGGTCCAATCAGAGGTCAGCAGCTGGACCCTCGCACGTACGAGCCATGTGCCTTCTCTTCGGATCTGCTGCCGCGTGGAGTCCTCTCGGCCGTCCGATCAGAAGCCTCGCCCCTATAAATAGAAGGGTGCGAGACCTCCCGGTGGTACTTTGGAAAATTGCCACTTTTCACCCCTTAAACAATATTTCTTTCATTCCAACTTCCCCCAAAGCCCCGGTATTATACCAAACACCCGAAACACGTCCCGAAGTGCCCGAGAAGCCCGATAAATTATCTTTTCGGTTTCGAAGCCCGACCCTCGCAGAGCCCGGTTTCTCAATAAAACTCCCGGTTTTATTAGAAACGATCGTTTTAGGAAACGAAGTGCTGCCCGATTATCATTAAATCAGGTGAGTGTGTAGTCACTTTCATCTTACACCTAAATATGAAGTATTTTATATAAAATACGTGCTATGTGTAATTATATTAATTGTTTATTTGAGGTGACTGTTGAATAGATGTTTTAGACAAGTTTTAGCAGTATATGTATTTTATCTACAAATATGTTAGGTAAAACATGGGTAGACGAAATAGTCGATGTGTGTTAAAATGGTGAGAGGCCTCGATGTTGTTGTTGTTGTTGTTGTTGTTGTTGTAGTCGTCTAGTGGAGTATAGATGACGACCACAGACCTTTCTAGACAGTCCAGTGGAACACTAGCAGGTTCGCAACTTGTAGGTGTTGGTGAACTATATGTTCATTGGTGTACTCCATCCGCCTCATGGTTGCCTTTAGGACATGTATGGCTGAGGAGTCCCCTTAGCAGTAGTGTCCATCCCGATGATATTCCTTAGGCTAGGTCCCTTGTGATAGGTGTTTAGGGACGTAAAGTGAGGATAACGGGAATGGGTAATCAGGGTTTTTGTTGATTGGTGAGCTTAATAAGTTTATTATTATTGTGGGTTGAAAACCCTATATGCTCACCAGGCTCCCAAGCCTGAACCACTATGCTTTTTATGTTACAGGTAGTGGACCTCAAGCATAGTCGGATGATGATGAGAGATTTTTGGATTATAGGCCAGTAGTTGTAAATAACTGTTGTAAGGCTTATAATGTCTTGTTTATGCTTTTGATCTGTATCAGAACATGACATCCCGAGGTTTTGATATAAAAGGGAATTATATATTTCTTAAAGAAAGGTTTTGATAAACTTTTATCATGTTTTGTTTTGGGGACCAATTCTGCAACATCTTTTAAAAGGCTTTCTCTGATTTTATTTTAAAAGCATAAATTAAATCGGTCTTTTCTGGTCGAGAAGTTAGGGGATGTTACACACTGGACTTCGAACACTAAAATGCCCTTGTAATAAGATTACAAACTATCGAAGCTAATAACAAAATTCGACACCTCACAACTAAATTCTACCTATATACTAGGGTACGCCCAGAGTAATTCAAAAATCCTCAAGTTCCACTTCAACTTCAAACATCTATAACCTCTTCGTTTCAAATCTATTCGGCGTTATTTATTTCCTCGAAAAGGTATTGAAGAGCCCTATAATCCTATCTCATTACATTTGAATAAACCATATGGAACTAAGATTTATAACTTACCCAAGAAGCCTGAACCAATAATTCTTCCCATATTACCCGTTTGACTCCAATACATGAACCGACGGCTTGGATCACATAACCTATGTTATAGTGACTGTTGAAACAAAAAGTGATCCTCTTCAGCTAAGGAACCGCAAACCTGAAGACTTGGTGGTACCGTAGAGAACATTTCAAACCGGAGATTGCTTTTGCATTGTGTCAACCGCATACCTAAAGACCCACCGTAGAGATGGACGATGCATGAAGACTTTTATTACTTTAACTGACATTACTTGTTTACTTTGTATTATCTAGTGAACCTTTCATGGTCATTGAAGTTAGTAGTTTAGTATTAGTTTAATCCTCAATGTAACTTTCAGGTCTCTATAAATACAACATCCATCTTCATGTACTACACACCTCTTCTTGAACTTTTATTGAAATACAAAGATCGTTCATCTCTATCTCTATTATCTCTTGATAAACTGAGTCCCTCTTCACTTTAAGTTGATCAGACTTACTAACTTGTGTTTGAAATCAAACCTCGTTATTAATCAACTTGGTGTCTACTTAATATAACTTGTTGCTATTTATTTCCTTTATATTTCCACAATTTAACTCTTCTAACTTTATATTGTAACTCCCTGATTCTCAGGTATAAATTTTACAGCTTTATATTCATATTTAAAGGCCTACTCGATGAGGATGCCCCAACTCGTCGTGTAGAAACGGATATGGCCGCGTGACTTAAGGGACCTACTCGAAGAGTTGTAGGACCCAACTCAATAAGTTGGAGCTGGAATATGAAACCCTAATTTTTAGGGTTTGCGCCCTATTTAAAGGACCTTAAGCCCTTCCTTCTAGCCTCCTTACCACCCTTTCACGTCCAGAAGAAAACCCTAAGCGATCTAACCCCATTTTGAGTGTTTGTGAGGCTAAAAGAGTGTGTTTGGTGCATTTGTTGAAGAAGCTTGAAGGTTGAGAAGCTTGGAACGGGAAGGAGCTTGTAGATCCAGCATCTACATCGTTTTGGCTTTTAGTTGAAGGTAATAAGTTGTTACCTTGATCATTTTAGTGTTAGATCTACTTATTCATGGGTTTAAGGCCATTTTTAGCATATTTGTGGGTTATTTCGGGTATTGGGCATGATCTGAAGTTGTAACTTCAGATCTGGACTCCTGTAAGTCCTCATAGTCATAAAGTTATCGAATTTATCAATATTTGGCCCTTCTCTTTGGCTTAAACCTCTTCCTTAGCTTGGTTATGGAATTTAAGGCCATGCATGCACGTAAAGTTTGCAACTTTATGTGGTAACCATGCCTTAGGAGGCTAGATCTACAGTTTGGAGCCTTGGTTTTGCTTAAAAGCGTCTGAATAAGAAAAGGAATGAAGGGACTCGGCGAGGTGCATGGTCAACTCGACAAGTCGGATGAAGATTGTCCGTTTTTGGTTTCTGCACGGACTCAGCGAGTTAGTGAGATGACTCGCCGAGTTGGTTAGGGTTTTCCCGACATTTTGGACACTGCATGGACTCAACAAGTTCTCTGGAAACTTGGCGAGCTGACTGGGAAATTCGCGACTTTCTGAGTTCTAAAGGAACTCGATGAGTCGGTAGACTGCACTCGACGAGTTGGCTTAACATGGACCGTTGATCTTGACCGTTGACTTTGAATTTAACCAAGGGCTGACTAGTTGACTTCTGGGGGTATTTTGGTAATTTGGGTATTTATGTAAGTAGATCATTGGTGGTTGTAGGTGTTGGTGTTTGGAGCCGTGTTTTGGGAGTTTCATATTTCAGTTTTGATCGACATTGTGAGGTGATTTGTCCTCACTATACTAACAGGGTCGAAGGCACCAATGTCGGCCCTTCTTTTCGGATTTGTATCCGAGTTTATTGCATGATGATATGCTTAGTGACCTGTTAGTTCGGTATCCTGGCATATAGGATCATGCTATGTTAGTGACCTGTTAGGTCGGTACCCTGGTATATAGGATGGGGCCTTGATTAGTGATCTGTTAGATCGATTTGACTGTTGTATGTGCTAGCATTGTTATCTATGTGTTGATTGTGTTTGGGGGTGGGTTGAGGCAGACCTGCTTTGTGCTGTAGGCCAACATACCCAGGGCGGCCCGGATAAACTGTAGGCCCGGTAGTGCACAATACTCAGGACTAAGGCCCGGAGAACGGTCCAGACAGGCTGAAGGCCTGGGTGGACAGACCAGACATGCTGAAGGTTTTGAGATTGTATGGCGTTGGTATTTTGGGGCAATCCAGTCCTTCTGTAGACTCTATATGCATGCTGTTTATTTGCTATGATATGATTATGATTGTATGGCGTTGGTATTTTGGGGAAAATCACTAAGCTTCAGACTTACAGTTTTGGATTTTGTTTCAGGTGCTTCAGATGATCGAGAGAAGGCGAAGGCGTCATCGTGCACCTCCTCGCATTTTTATGATTTGATTTCTGGGATACTCTGACATGAAACTATTTTGAAAACAATTTTTAATAACTATGGGTTTTTTGAATGTCTTAAAAAGTTTAAATTGGCTTGAATTTTATGGATGTTAGAAGTTAGTATTAGAGCCTTGGTTTGAGTGAATTGGAGGAAACAATCATGTGTATCCAGTATCAAACTAAGGACAATATTTTAAAATGATTTTTCAACTGGTTTTCAAAATACTAAAGGAGGATGCAAGTGTACGATCAACCGGAGCCAGTAAGTAGACCCCAAAATACCTTACAAATTATTTGATTTTTGTGATATGTTAGAACAACATGCTAGTACTAGGCTAGGGATCTTCAGGGATTGCATGATTGAATTGCCTGATTATATGATGCCTAATTGCCTAGGGTTTTTCCTTATATGAAATTAACATCATTACTGTAGTTGCTTAGTGTATGCATCACGACTTTACATAATTAAGATCTTATAGCCTGAGAATGTTTTGTTTGACCTTATTTCATGTTCTTGTTTGATGAAGGGCTTAGGGTAGGATTAGGTATTCGAAAGTCTATAGGGTCCAGCGTTATGTATGGCTAGCATACACGAGTGTTGTAGGGTTGATGGAAGTTTCATGGGAGGGTTGTGCGGAGTTAGTCGGCCAGTTATGAGATATTTAGCCTTCCTCTAGGAGTGAGGATTGAGCGCGCGCCATGCTTACATATAATGTTAGGGCGTTGTGATGATACTTGAGACAAATATGGGTAGGTGTGGAAGGTAGTATGGGCTCGTAGTACTTAAAGCACAAGACCCATACACGTATGATGGAAGTCACAACCCCTAGGACTGGTGGAGGTCCGGAGCCAAGGACTGGTGTGCTCTGAACCTGCTGAGGTCTGGAGGCAAGGAGTGGCAGAGGTTGATGACAGGGTCGGATACTGATGACTAGAGAGCTACAGTTACTTGGGAGCAGTTCAGGGATATGTTCCGCGCTCACTACATTCCACAGGTTGAGCGCGAGCGGCTGGCACACGAGTTTCTGGATTTGAGGTAGGGTGTGGAGACGGTGACGGAGATCACCCGTATGTTCACTGAGAGGGCGATGTTTTGCATGGACTTTGCTTCTGAGCAGGCTCAGATGACACGTTATCTGAGCATGCTTAAGACTGACATCCGTCAGTTTGTTGCTACCCAACGTTGTGATACATTGTTGGAGTTACAGGAGGCCGCTAGGTGGCGTGAGCTGGAGATTGAGTTACAGTTGCGGGAGCAGAGGCAAGCCCCGACGCAGTTACAGCCTGCGCCAAAGCGGCCCAAGACCGCTGATTCTACGTTTGGGGACCAGCATGGCCGCACTTGTGGGAAGTGCGAGAAGGGCCATTCGGGAGTTTGTAGATTGAGTAGTACGTGCCGCAAATGCGGCAAGGACGGGAACTTCGCGAGGGATTGTCACCAGGAAGCCCCGGTTCAGGATATGAGGATCTGCTATCACTACGATCAGGTTGGTCTTGAGAAGACCAACTGTCCATAGCTCGCTGCCAGGCCAGCGCAGGTTCCAGCGCCGACTACACTGAGGACTACTGATGGGAGTCAGGGTAGAGCAGATCCTCCGAAGGCTTGGGGACGCGCCTTCCAGCTTACAGCCGAGGAGGCCAGGACAACACCAGATGTAGTTGCTGGTATATTTCTATCCTTTGTCTTACTGATTATATTTTTTTTATGCTTATATATGATGTACCATGTTAGGTACATTCTTAGTGAAATCCTTACTTGCTTTGGTATTATTTGAATCGGGGGCGAGTCGGTCATTTGTCTCTCAGTCATTCAGTAAGGAGTTTGGTTTGCCTGTAGGAGAGCTAGAGTGTCCGTTGCGAGTCTTTATCGATAACGAACACATGATTTATGCTTCTTCAGTCTATCGGGGTTGCATTCTGGAGATCTTCGGGGTATCCTTCCCGATAAACTTGATTCTGATTCCCATGGGGGATGTATGTGTGATTGTGGGCATGGACTGGTTGAGTCGCTTCAGTGCCATGATCGACTGCGAGGGTCAGCGGGTTGTAGTTAGAACCCCAAGTGGGGGAGAGCGGGTTATTTTTAGCGAGGGCACCAGGTTGGGTTCAGGGTTCTGCTCATCTGCCAGGGCTCGACAGTATATTCAGCACGGGTATGCGGGTTATCTAGAGTATGTGGTGGATACGCAGGTCAGGGATCAGACCTTGGTTTTAGAGGTTCTAGTAGTTAGGAAGTTTGGAGATGTGTTTCCGGAGGAGTTACCCGGAGTGCCTCCGGAGAGGCAGGTCTAGTTCAGGATTGACCCTGTGCCAGGTGCGGCCCCTATCACCAAGGCTCCATACCGATTGGCACCACCAGAGATGCATGAGCTGTCATCAGAGCTGTAGGAACTGTTGGGCAAACAGTTCATCCGTTCGAGCAGTTCTCCATGGGGAGCACTGATTCTCTTCGTGAAGGAGAAGGATGGTTCACGCCGGATGTGCATTGACTACTGATAATTGAATAAGTTGACGGTGAAGAACCGTTATCCATTACCATCGATCGACGACCTCTTCGATCAGCTACAGGGGGCATCTTGGTTCTCCAATATAGATTTGAGGTCCGGGTACCATCATGTCAAGGTACGGGAGCTGGATGTGGAGAAGACCGCGTTCCAGACTCGGTATGGACATTACAAGTTCATGGTGATGCCGTTTGGGCTCACCAACGCGCCAACTATATTTATGGACCTCATGAATCGGGTGTGCAGACTGATGCTTGATCGCTTAGTCATTGTGTTTATAGATGACATCTTGGTGTACTCCAAGACCAAGGAGCAACTCGAGGAGCATCTGTGGGAGCTATTGGGAGTCTTGAGGCGAGAATGGCTTTATCCTAAGTTCTCAAAGTGCGAGTTTTGGTTAGGAGAGGTTCAGTTCCTTGTACATCTCATTAACCGGGAGGGGATTTTGGTCGATCCGGCCAAGATCGAGGCGGTTATGCAGTGGGAGGTTCCGAAATCTCCCTCGGATATCAGGATCTTCTTGGGATTGGCAGGGTACTACCGGAGATTCATACAAGATTTCTCAAAGATTGTAGTACCCCTCACTCGTCTGACGAGGAAGGGGGTGGATTTCCGGTGGGGCCCTGAGCAGTAGAGGGCATTTGAGACCTGATGGGTTTTATGCATAAGAAACAATCCTATGTGCTCATACAAACCCTAATGCTTGGATCTAGGTTTCTCTATTGTACATGCTTTGAATCCAAGTCTTGCAAACCCTAATCTAGCATACATATTATCAAAATAACAAAGAACATCAGATCTAGATGTTTACCTCTTCAAATAGCTTGAATCTTCTTTGCTTGAGCTTAGAATCACAAATGTAATTCCTCTAATGGATCACAAACACCAAGTAGCAAGAAGGCAATAAGAGAGAGGAGGGAGGATGCTAGAAATCGGCTCTAGGGTTTCTCTTCGAATAATGTCTAGCCGATTTCCATAGCCTAGGTGTCATATTTATACTTGCAGGCTACTAGGGTTTCAGTCTAAACCCTAATGGACAGCTTAGCCACCAAGCAGCCCAAGGAACCTTCTGGAATAGGGCCTTGGACGAAATATGATGATCCTTTCATCATATTTTCGTTCCCCCTCTTGTCCATTAGGTTTCCTAGCCCAAAATCCAACTATCACACATTTGACAGTTTATACCCCTTTATTTAATTAATCTCTTTTAGTCACCAAATTAATTCCTAATTAATTTATGACTAATACTAATTAAATAAATATGATTTCTCCTTTAATATATTATTCTTATAATATATTAATAAACCATAATATCCTCTCTCTCATATCAAATTACCTTGTCAAGTTGCTTTGGTGAAGGCAACCCAAAAGGACCATGCACAACTGGGTCAAGTACATACCAAATATAGTTACGGGCTTAGACACTAATCCAACAGTCTCTCACTTGAATAAGTCTAGTAACTATATCTTACATACGTTTTCAGAATCTGATTAGCAATCGTAGCTCTTATACGCTTCTGTCACTCTGATCAAAATCTTGTCCTTCAGATAAGGGATCCTATAATCCTCTGTTCTAGATATCATGTAGACAATACTTATTGTCTAGCATTCTGTTTGTCGATCTCTGATTCGTTCGACATAGAATTCAGTTGAACACATCAACATCATCCTGACCGGGCCCGGCACATAAGTCAAACCAAATCATCGAGTGGCCAAGATATCGCTTTTATCCTCTTAGAATAAAAGGAACAGATAAACTTCGACTTATATGCTCTTATTATCTACTAGCTAAGTTACACACATTAATACGTTTTATAACATCAAGTTACTGATGCGTTTTCGTATTATCAATATATAATCAACTAGCAAACAATAACCATATCTCTAGGTTTTAAGATTATATGATATTATCATCTTGCGATCACTTATGATAACATTCAAGAAGTGATACTAGCAAGTGCGGGTTTATTCCAATGCTCAAAACATATTTCATAAGCACTCATAAACTTTGCAGCAAACCTTTGCTATGTCTAAAACCTTTTAGACAATCTACAAACTAATTTATGACAATCTTCTTTCATATCTACTTCCAACATATGATCGATTGTGGACTGTTCGAATAATCTTATTATTCAGGAAGTCAAAACATGCAAAATTGAAACAATAGATAAATAATCAACATAGGATCGTAACTTTCTTATAAATAAAACACCTTTATTTAATCATCAAATGTTGAATATAAAATTATCTATTACAAGTTTCCTACCTATCTAATCTAAACTAATATCGTCCTTTAGCCCAATGCTCCTAGCGTGCTTCAAATGCTTGACCCTACTCAGTCCCTTCGTAAGGGGATCTGCCGAGTTATCTTCTGACGATACCCTCTTCACAACGAGGAGTCCCTCTTCTACCCGATGTCTAATAAAATGATATTTCCTGTCGATATGTCGAGATCTGCCATGATCCCTTGGTTCCTTGGTCAAGGCAACCGCTCCTTCATTATCACAGAAAATTTCCATGGGCTCCTTTATGGTTGGCACAACTCCAAGGTCTCCTATGAAGTTCTTCAACCATATAGCCTCCTTTGACGCTTCGCTTGCCGCAATGTACTCCGATTCGCACGTTGAATCAGCTACGGTCTCTTGCTTGGAACTCTTCCAAGTTACTGCTCCTCCATTCAGGGTAAAGACCCAGCCCGACTGTGATCGGTAATTATCCCGATCTGTCTGGAAACTAGCGTCACTGTACCCTCGCACCCTTAAGTCATCACTCCCACCGAGGACTAGAAACCATTCCTTCGTCCTTCGTAGGTACTTAAGAATATTCTTGACAGCAATCCAATGTGCTCTACCAGGGTTCCCTTGATATCTGCTGACCATGCTCAAAGCGAAGGCCACATCAGGGCGAGTACAGGTCATAGCGTACATAATCAAGCCAACTGCAGAAGCGTAAGGTACTCGGCTCATATCTGCTATCTCTGCCTCTGTACTTGGGCTCTGAGTCTTACTCAGTTTGGTATTGCATTGGATTGGTAACTCCCCTCTCTTGGAATTTTCCATACTAAAACGTTTTAGTACCTTTTCCAAGTATGTATCCTGACTGAGTCCTATCAGTCTCTTACTTCTGTCTCTCACTATCCTTATTCCCAGAATATATACAGCTTCTCCGAGGTCCTTCATAGCGAAACACTTCCCAAGCCAGGACTTTACCTCCTGCAAGGTTGGGATGTCGTTTCCTATGAGTAGTATGTCATCGACATACAATACGAGGAAGCTCACTATACTCCCACTGGTCTTGACATACACACATGACTCATCCTCGTTTCGCAGAAAACCAAACTCTTTGACTTTCTCGTCAAAACAAAGATTCCATCTGCGAGATGCTTGCTTTAATCCATAAATGGACTTCTCAAGCTTGCATACTCTATTTGGATGCTTCGCATCGACGAAACCCTCTGGCTGATTCATGTAAACATCCTCAGCCAACTTCCCATTTAGGAAAGCGGTTTTTACGTCCATCTGCCAGATTTCATAATCATGAAACGCAGCTATTGCGAGCATTACCCTAATAGACTTTATTTTGGCAACTGGCGAAAAGTTCTCATCATAGTCAACTCCAGGAGTTTGAGTAAAGCCCTTTGCGACCAATCGCGCTTTATAAGTGTGCACTTTCCCATCCATGTCTGTCTTCTTCTTGAAGATCCACTTGCACCCGACCGTCTTACGACCTGGTACATTATCAACCAAATTCCAAACCTGGTTGTCATACATGGACTGAATCTCGCTGTCCATTGCCTCTTTCCATTTATCAGACTCTGGGCCTGCCATGGCTTCCTTGTAGCTATTAGGTTCATCCATATTTACTAGTGTACTATCACTAATAAACGTATCCCCGTCAGTAGTAATATGGAAACCATAAAACTGGGGTGGAACAACAACTCTACTTGAACGTCTGAGAGGTAAGGACTGGTCAATTGGTTCAACAGGAGTTTTCTCCTCAGGTTGCATGCCAATGTTAGAGGTTCCTTCATCTCCTGACTCTTGAAGCTCTTCAAGGTCAATCTGACTCCCACTGTCTCTTTGACTTATGAGTTCTCTCTCTCTGAAAACCCCTCTCCTAGCAACAAAGACAACATTGTCTTTTGGTCTATAGAAGAGATAGCCAAAAGACTTATGTGGGTAGCCGATAAAATAACACTTCTCACTACGAGGTTCTAGCTTGTCGTGAGTCTCTCGTCTTACGAAAGCTTCACAACCCCAAACCTTGATATGTGTTAACGAGGGAGCTTTCCCTGTCCACATCTCGTGAGGTGTCTTGGTAACCTTCTTGGTGGCAACTAAGTTAAGGATATGGGCGGCAGTCTCTAAGGCATACCCCCAGAATGAGATTGGTAACGAAGCACGACTCATCATAGAGCGAACCATGTCCAACAAGGTTCGATTACGTCTCTCAGCCACACCATTCAATTGTGGCGTTCTAGGAGGCGTCAATTGTGAAACTATTCCACACTCTTTTAGATAGTCGTGAAACTCAAGACTTAGGTACTCTCCCCCTCGATCAGATCGAAGCATCTTGATTTTCCTGCCCAGCTGATTTTCCACTTCATTCTTAAACTCTTTGAATTTCTCAAAGGTTTCTGACTTTTGCTTAATCAAGTAGATATATCCATATCTGCTATAATCGTCTGTAAGGTCACGTAGAAGCGACAAGCGTCCCTTGTGGTGGATCAAAAGGGTCCACATACATCTGTATGTATGAGATCCAATACACCCTCACCCCTTTCACATATGCCAGTAAAGGGTGACTTGGTCATCTTCCCAAGTAAACAAGACTCACACACGTCATCGTCCCTTAGGTCGAATGACTCCAAGACTCCATCCTTTTGGAGTTGGGCTATGCGTTTCTTGTTAACATGGCCAAGGCGACAATGCCACAAACATGATTTGTCCAAACTTGTGGACGAATCAATATTCAAAACATCATTTCCTAAATTACCAATAACTAACACAGATTCATAAATCCCATTACAAGGTAATGCATTGAAATAAAAGACACCATTCAAATAAGCATTAATAGAACCATTACTATTATCAAACGAATATCTGAAACCTTGTCTAAACAATCCATGAAAAGAAATGATGTTCCTTGCCATATCTGGCGAATAGCAACAATTATTTAAATCTAGTCCTAACCCATTACTCAACACTAAGGAATAAACTCCGATCTTGGTTACTGGTGAAGACTTCTTGTTTCCCATGATCAAGCTTATCCTTCCATGCTCCACTTCCCTACTTTTTCTTAGCCCTGCAAATCAGAACAAATGTGGTAACCACATCCTGTATCAAGGACCCATGAAGTAGCAAGTGATGAGTTATTAGATTTAATTAAATACATACCTGCAAAGGTGGGCTTTATCTTCCCATCCTTGATATCCTGCAGATACTTGGGGCAACTTCCAGTGGCCCTTCTGGTGGCAGTAGAAGCACTCTGCTTGCTTGGGGTCAGAAGAGGGTTTAATAGAACCTGCTTTGGTCCCACTAGAAGAGGAACCATCTTGGGTCTTACCCTTATGGTGGCTCTTGGAAGGAGCCTTCCTCTTCTTACCCTTTCCTTGGCTAATTGCCAACACAGGAGCAGCTACAGTAATGGATGATGCAACAGATTTGTCCTTGAGGTTGCTCTCAGCTGTCCTCAGGAGCCCTTGGAGTTTACTCAGGGTGACCTCTTCCTTGTTCATGTGGTAGGTCATCCTGACTTGGTTGTAGCAGGAAGGCAAGGAATGGAGGATGATGTCAATAGCCAAATCCTCATCAAACTTAACATTAAGTTTGTGAAGACGATCAACATACCTTTGCATTCTTTGCAAATGAGATGTTAGGGATTCTCCACTTCCCATCCTAGCGGTGATCATGTTGGTGATGATCTCATAGCGCTCTTGCCTCGCGCTCTGGTGGTACCTGTCCAGCAAATCTTGATGCATTTCATATGGATACATGTCCTCATAGGACTTTTGGAGTTCGAGGTTTATGGTGGCCAACATGATGCAATGAACTTTCGTTGCATCACGCTCGTGGGCCTCAAAGGCGGCCAGCTCTTCAGGAGTAGCTTCTTCTGGGTTAATCTTCTCTAGCTTCTCGTCGAGGACATATTCTTTTTCCTCGTAGCGAGTTATCATGCGAATGTATCTCATCCACTCGTTGAAGTTTGAGCCATCAAATGTCACCTTTTGACACAGGTTCATCAACGAGAACGACCCAGAAGTGTTGTTGTTTGTGTTTGCATTAGACATCTGAAATAGAAAGGAACAAGGTTTGATTAGAAATGAATCCCCAATTAAACACCCAAATGAGAAATTAGGGCTAGGATCCAACAACATTATATACAACTTAGAAAAGGGATGCCGTAATCTAAAAGTAAATAATATTGAAGGTAAGTGAATGACGATTCACTAATTTTCACCATGCAAAACGAAAAGAATTAAGTTTTAAATGTATTTGAAAATTCCTAGATTTCTTTTGAGATTCATTGAACATTTCAATGGCATGTTTAAATCTCGATATGCACTTCAGATTTGCGACTGGGATGCCGAGGATCGCAAATAAGTTTGTGAATAACCATGCGAATCAACATGGTGCACTCAATGTCTTCATCACCTAATCAATGTGCTGGTTATCCACGCACGCTCCATTGATCTATGATAAAACCTCGAGCCACCCTTTGTCACCAATGTCAATCCCAAATTTGTGTGCCGGTTAACCACGCACGCTCCACTAACGTTTGACAGGGGTACAAAGTGTAATTCCATGGAGTAGCATCATTTTCACATTTTACCCTAAAGTAACTAAGATTGGGAATTTATAAAACAATGTAGTTACTTTAATATTTCCATTATACTTATAATGATGAATTAAATGCCCTATCCTATCCGTTCGGCTAACGACCCTCCACCAGTCAAGCAAGCGGTAGGTGTGAGTGTACACCCATTAAGCGCCATTTTATAGGCAGCAACCTTATACCCACCTTATAGACTGGCTTCGTGAATGAGGCCTACTAGCGATAAGACTAGCTTATTCTTATACATATATATTAATTAATCTTGTAATAATATAATAGCATAAGGTTGAATTTTAAACTTGTAAAATTCTAAGGGTTTGAAATTTAAATTATTCAAATTAAACTTTTAATCACAAAATTCAAAGTTCAAAACTTGAGGGCAAGTTTTGAACTTTTCAAAACATAAGGGATCAAATAACACATAATTTAAATTAAACAATTAATTTCATAATTATCTATATTTGATCTAACTTTATTTAGTCATTAGATAATTACCAAATAATTTTAAATAATCCATATTTATCATATAAACAACCAATATTCAAAAGATTTGAAATTATCTATTGTTTTGGCAAGGATAATCATTTAATTAAGATAAAATTCGGATTTTAACTTCAAAAAATGATTTAGGCATTGTATCCAAGTCAAAACAGCAACTAAATCCCGAAATATCCTCTGTCTGACGCTCGAACTCGCCGAGTCAGCTCTGAACTCGCCGAGTAGGGGCCAACTCGCCGAGTCCAGATACTGACTCGCCGAGTTGAGTCGGGCAGAGGCAAAAAACTCGATTTTCAGCAAGCAAAACAGTTAAGCATCACATACAATTCAAACCAATCAAGGCTCTGATACCACTGATGGGTTTTATGCATAAGAAACAATCCTATGTGCTCATACAAACCCTAATGCTTGGATCTAGGTTTCTCTATTGTACATGCTTTGAGTCCAAGTCTTGCAAACCCTAATCTAGCATACATATTATCAAAATAACAAACAACATCAGATCTAGATGTTTACCTCTTCAAATAGCTTGAATCTTCTTTGCTTGAGCTTAGAATCACAAATGTAATTCCTCTAATGGATCACAAACACCAAGTAGCAAGAAGGCAATAAGAGAAAGGAGGGAGGATGCTAGAAATCGGCTCTAGGGTTTCTCTTCGAATAATGTCTAGCCGATTTCCATAGTCTAGGGGTCATATTTATACTTGCAGGCTACTAGGGTTTCAGTCTAAACCCTAATGGACAGCTTAGCCACCAAGCAGCCCAAGGAACCTTATGGAATAGGGCCTTGGACGAAATATGATGATCCTTTCATCATATTTTCGTTCCCCCTCTTGTCCATTAGGTTTCCTAGCCCAAAATCCAACTATCACACATTTGACAGTTTATACCCCTTTATTTAATTAATCTCTTTTAGTCACCAAATTAATTCCTAATTAATTTATGACTAATACTAATTAAATAAATATGATTTCTCCTTTAATATATTATTCTTATAATATATTAATAAACCATAATATCCTCTCTCTCATATCAAATTACCTTGTCAAGTTGCTTTGGTGAAGGCAACCCAGAAGGACGATGCACAACCGGGTCAAGTACATACCAAATATAGTTACGGGCTTAGACACTAATCCAACAAGACCCTCAGACAGCGACTTTGGGAGGCCCCAGTATTGACTCTCCCGGAGGGAGTTGAGTATTTTGTAGTTTTCTGTGATGCATCCATCACATGACTGGGAGTGGTCCTCATGCAGATGGGACATGTTATAGCCTATGCATCGCGACAGTTGAAGTTGCACGAGACGAGATACCCTAGTCATGATCTGGAGTTGGGAGCGGTGTTATTCACTCTCAAGATTTGGAGACATTACCTCTATGGGGTCTGTTGTACCATATACACGGACCACAATAGTCTGAGACACATCATGGATCAGCCGAACCTGAACATGAGACAACGCAGGTGGCTTGACGTAGTCAAGGATTATGACTGCGAGATCGTTTACCATCCTAGTAAAGAGAACATGGTTGCAGACGCTCAGAGCCGCAAGTCAGCTGGATCTTCTACTCCCGCGAAATGTATGTGGATATCAATGGATTCTCCACTTGTGAGCTTGATCAGGGAAGTTCACGCTGAGGGTATGAGACAGGAGAATTGGTGTTGGATATAGTGTCTAAGTCCATAACTATATTTGGTATGTACTTGACCCGACCTGGCATGGTCCATTTGGGTTGCACTTCACCCGAACAATTTACGGATAATCTTTTGAGAATAGTATAAGTTATGATTTATTAATATATTATAAGTTCTAATATATTAATATAAAATCATATTATTTAATTAGTGTTGATCTATAATTAATTTAGGATTAATTTAGAGATCAAAAGTATGACTAATTAAATATGGGCTCTTGTATTTATATAGTGTGGGCTAATGCTTATTTGGAATAGGCTAGGCTTGCATGGAAAGTCCATGGATACTCCATGGAGCTTTAACCCATGGATCTCATGGAAATGAAAAGACATGGGTATTAGGGTTTACATGGATGTAACCCTAATCCACCACACTATATAAAGGAGGCCTTGGTTCTTGAAATTGTACTAGTTGATGTGTGTAAACTAAGTGGGACGATTTCAAGAAGTTTGTGACTATTCTCTCAAGTTTCCAAGTTTGTGGTGATTTGTGACTTCCATTTGAGGCATCCACATTATTGGTGCTAGGCTCTCAAACTCCAAGCAATCAACTACTACTACAAGGTAAGTAACTCTACTAGTTTTATTTGATTCAAGTACCCCATGCCATGCTAGTTAGGATAAGAACCTTGGAAAAATAATTATTTGCATGTATCTTAGTCAAACATAGATCCAAGGTTTCTAGGGGTGCATGTACACCATAGGAGTGTTAGAATGCTGAAAACCCATCAGTGGTGTCAGAGCATGGTTTGTTTATTTGATACTTGATTCAAAAAAAAAAAAAACTTGAAAATCGAAGTTTTGTTCAAAAGCTCGTATCAAAATTTCAAGTTTTGTATATGTCTTACGATTCTTGAAATTTTTGATATGAACATTCATAAACATATGAGTTTAGAAGATCATAGAAATTATGTGCTAATAATTGATTAGATTAATTCTTGATCTTTATGTGTTTTAATGGAGTCCATAACTAGTTCTTAAGTTATGGATAACCAAAAGTCACATTTATAAATAACCATTAAAAGAACACATAGGTTACAAAAAATGAAGAGTCTTCATTTTTAATAACCATTAACTCATAAGTTATGAGAAATGAAAAGTTTTGAAAGTTTACAAAACTTGCCCCCAAGTTTTGGAACATGTAAAGACATATTAAAAACTTTAGTTCCAACCCCTAGAATTTTAAAAGTTAAAATTCAACCCTTATACTTTATAATATTATAAGTTTAATAATATTTATATATGTTTAAGATCAAGTCGTCTTACCGCTAGTACGCCTCATTCACGAAGCCGGTCTATAAGGGGGGTATAAGGTTGTTGCCTATAAAATGGCAACTTAATGGGTGTCCACTCTCACCCACCGCTTCCTTGATCGGTGGAGGGTCGTTAGCCGAACGGGTAGGACAAGGACTTATAAATTCTCATTAAAAGTATAATGGTAATACTAAAGTAACTAAACTTTATTGAATTCCCAATCTTAGTTATTTTAGGAAAATGTGAATAAGGTGCTAATCCATGAAATTACACTTTACACTTTGTTTAAGTCGTTAGTGGAGCGTGTGTGGTTAACCGACACACTAACTTGAACTTAACAAGGTAGGTAAAGGGTGACATAATGTTTATCATAGTATCGATGGAGCGTGTGTGGTTAACCGGCACATCGATTGAGGGGTAATACATTAAGGGTACCAAGTAATTTGCATGGTTACTTCACACCTTGTTTTGTGATCCTCGGCATCCCAGTCACAAAACTTGAAGGGCACACTCGAGATTGAAACATGCCATTGAAGAAAGTTCAATGAATCTCAAAGAATCTAGGAGTTTCTAAACCAATTAAAACCTAATTAAATATTTCGTTTTTCATGGTGGAAATTGGTGAATCGTCATTCACCTACCTTCTAATATCTTATAGCTTAGATTACAGCATCCCTCTTCTAAGTTATAAAATATTGTGTTGGGTCCTAGCCTTAATATTACATTTGGGTGTTTTGTTAAGGACTATCTCTATATCTAATCTAATCTATTCCCTCTTCTTTTCAGATGTCTTCCAATAACAATGCTTCTGGCTCAAACCCTACTAGCTCCTTCTCTCTCATGAATCTTTGTGGGAGAGTCATCTTTGATGGGTCCAACTTTATAGATTGGATCAGAAACATCAGGATGGTCACTCGGTATGAGAACAAAGAATATGTTCTCGATAAGGAGCTGAAGGTACCCGAGCCAACTACTACTCCTGAAGAGCTTGCTGAATATGAGGTACATGAAAGAGATGCTACAAAAGTGGCATGCATCATGATGGCCACCATGACATCCGAGCTCCAAAAGTCCTATGAGGACTATTATCCTTTTGAGATGCACCAGGACTTGATGGACCGCTACCATCAAAGTGCTCGTCAAGAGCGATATGAAATAATCTCCTCCATGATAACAACCCGAATGAAGGATGGTGAACCCATCACGGGCCACATGCAGAAAAGGCAAAGGTATGTGGACCGTTTACTGAAGCTGAATGTGAACTTCTCTGAGGAGTTAGCAATAGGCATCATTTTGCACTCCTTGCCATCGTGTTATGATCAATTCCGCATGACATATCACATGAACAAGGAAGAAGTCACCCTCAGCAAACTTCAAGGACTCTTGAAGACCGCCGAAAGTGGTCTAAAGGGTAAGTCGGTTGTTACTACTCCTACTCCTACTCCAACTGCGGCCAATGTCTTGGCAATCGGGCATGGCAAAGGGAAGAAGAGAAAAAACCCTTCTAAGGGTACCAAGGGTAAGACCCTTGAAGGCTCCTCTTCAAGCAAAACCAAGAAAGGTTTTGTCACTCCTTCTGCTAACCCTAATGAGGCTGAATGCTTCTATTGCCATGAAAAGTCGCACTGGAAGCGAAACTGCCCAAAGTACCAGCAAGATTTGAAGGATGGGAAAGTAAAACCCAACCATGCAGGTATATACACTATATTGTCTAATAATTCACCTCATTCTAAGTCTTGGGTCCTTGATACAGGTTGTGGTATTCACATATGTTGTGATTTGCAGGGACTAAAAAGAAGTGAGAATGTGGAGCAGGGAAAGATAAACTTGATCATGGGAAACAGGAAAGCTTCACCTGTCACCAAGATAGGAGTTTATTCCTTAGTGCTAAATAGTGGGTTTACATTAGATTTGAATAAATGTTATTATTCGCCAGAAATGGCAAGAAATGTTATTTCCTTTCATGCATTGTATAAACAAGGTTTTACCTTTTATTTTGATAATAATAATGGTAGTATTGATGCTTTCTTTAATAATGTTCTTTATTTTAAAGCATTACCTTGTGATGGCGTGTATGAAACTGTATCTGTTGTAGATAATCTAGGAAATAATGTATTGTGTATTAACTCTTCCACTAGCTTAGATAAAGCATCCTTATGGCATTGTCGTCTTGGACATGTAAGCAAGAAACGCATAGGCCAACTCCAAAAGGATGGAGTCTTGGAGTCATTTGACCTAAAGTCAGATGATAGTTGTGAATCTTGTTTGCTTGGTAAAATGACAAAGTCACCTTTTACTGGCACTTGTGCTAGGGGTGAAGGTTTGTTGGGCCTCATACACACGGATGTGTGTGGACCCTTCAGAACCGCCACAAGAGATGCTAATCGGTTCTATGTGACTTTTACTGATGATTTTAGTAGATATGGATATGTCTACCTAATCAAGCATAAGTCAGAAATCTTTCTGAAATTCAAAGAGTTTAAGAATGAAGTGGAGAATCAGTTGTGCAGGAACATTAAGAAGATTCGATCCGATCGTGGTGGTGAGTATCTTAGTACTGAGTTCCATGACTATCTTAAGGAATGTGGGATTGTCTCACAATTAACACCTCATAGGACACCACAGTTGAATGGTGTAGCTGAGAGGCGCAATCGGACCTTGTTGGACATGGTTCGTTCCATGATGAGTCGAGGTTCGCTACCAATCTTATTTTGGGGGTATGCCTTAGAGACTGCCGCCCATATCCTTAATCTAGTCCCTACAAAGAAGGTTGCCAAAACACCTCACGAGGTGTGGACTGGAAAAGTTCCCAATCTAGACCACATCAAGATTTGGGGTTGCGAGGCTTTCGTGAGACGCGAGACTCACGACAAGCTCGAACCCCGAAGCGAAAGGTGTATTTTCATCGCCTACCCACAGAAATCATTTGGTTACATCTTCTACAGACCCAGTGATAATGTGGTCTTTGTAGCAAGAAGAGGATTCTTTCGAGAGAGAGAATTCATGAGCCAAGGAGACAGTGGGAGGCAAATTGACCTTGAGGAAATTCAAGAGTCAAGTGGCGAAGGAACCTCAAACCCTAGCCCTCAACCTGAGGAGGAAATTCCTTTTGAGCCGACTGAAGAATCTATACCTCTGAGGCGTTCCACCAGAGTTAGGAATGCACCTGAGCATTATTATGGTTTTCATATTACTGCAGAAGGTGAGACACTTATCAGTGATAACACACTGGTAAATCTGGATGAGCCTAACAGCTACACGGAAGCCATGGCAGGCCCTGAGGCTGCTAAATGGAAAGAGGCTATGGATAGCGAGATACAGTCCATGTATGACAATCAAGTTTGGAACTTGGTTGACAATGTACCTGATCGTAAGATAGTTGGGTGCAAATGGATCTTCAAGAAGAAGACCGACATGGATGGTAATGTACACACTTATAAGGCACGACTGGTTGCAAAGGGTTATTCTCAAACTCCGGGAGTTGATTATGATGAGACCTTTTCACCAGTGGCCAAGATTAAGTCTATTAGGGTTCTGTTAGCCATTGCTGCATTTCATGATTATGAAATATGGCAAATGGATGTCAAAACCGCTTTCCTTAATGGAAAGTTGGCTGAAGATGTTTACATGGTTCAGCCAGAGGGTTTTGTCAGTACAGAGTACCCCAGTAGAGTGTGTAAGCTCGAGAAATCCATTTATGGATTAAAACAGGCACCTCGCAGATGGAATCTTTGCTTTGATGATAAAGTCAAAGAATTTGGCTTTTCAAGGAGTGAAGATGAATCTTGTGACTATATCAAGGCTAGTGGGAGTATAGTCAGCTTTTTGGTACTGTATATGGATGACATACTACTCATAGGAAATGACATCCCAACCCTGCAGGAAGTAAAGTCCTGGCTTGGGAAGTGTTTCGCTATGAAGGACCTTGGAGAAGCTGCCTATATCCTAGGGATAAGGATTTTGAGAAACAGGAGTAAAAGACTAATTGGACTTAGTCAAAGCACCTATGTGGACAAAGTGTTGAAAAGGTTCAACATGCATAACTCCAAGAAAGGAGAGTTACCCATCCAGAGTAATGCCAGATTAAGTAAGACACAAAGCCCTAGTACAGAGGCTGAGATAGCAGAAATGAGTCGAATACCTTATGCTTCAGCTGTAGGATCGATCATGTATGCTATGACGTGTACTCGACCTGATGTAGCCTTTGCTTTGAGCATGGTTAGCAGGTATCAGGGGAACCCTGGCAAGGCACACTGGACTACGGTAAAGAATATCCTCAAGTACCTACGGAGGACTAAGGACTAGGTCCTTACCCTCGGTGGTAGTGAGGACTTGAGAGTTGTAGGGTACAGTGATGCTAGCTTTCAGACTGACACGGATAATTTCCACTCTCAGTCGGGCTGGGTCTTTACTCTAAACGGAGGGGCAATTACTTGGAAAAGTTCCAAGCAGGAGACAGTGGCTGATTCCACTTGTGAATCAGAGTATATAGCAGCAAGCGAGGCAGCAAAGGAGGCTATATGGCTAAAGAACTTCATCGGAGACCTTGGAGTTGTACCAGCTATAAAGGAGTAAATGGAGATTTTCTGTGATAGCAATAGTGCGGTTGCCTTAGCCAAGGAACCAAGAGATCATGGGAGATCCAGACACATTGATAGAAGAAGGAATCCTCGTGGCAAAGAGGGTATCATCAGATGAGAACCCAGCAGATCCCCTCACGAAGGGACTGTCTCGGGCTAAGCATCTCCAGCATGCTCGGAGCATAGGGCTGAAGAATGATATTAGTTTTAGTAGTTAGATAATCTTGAAATTTGTAAAATGTAATTGACATTTAATGATAAATAAAAGCTGTTATTTATGAGTAAAGTGTTGCTATCTCTTGTCAATCGTTTACTATTATTTCTTTTTGCATGTTTTGACTTCCAGAATAATTATGTTATGGTTTATATCATATTATTCAAACTCTCCACAGTCGGTCATATGTTGGAAGTAGATATGAATCAAGACTGTCATGGGTTGGCTTGTAGAGGTCGAAGATGTTAGACAAAGCAGGGCTACAACACTCATGAGTGCTCATAAGTTCTGAGTATTGGATTCAACCCACGCTCACCTGTATCACTTCATGGAATTTATCTCGAGTGATCATGAGACGGTAATATCATATAAGTCTTCAAACCTAGAGATATGATTTGTTGCCTATGAGTTGGTTATGCATTGATTGCACGAAAACGCATTGGTAACTCGATGTTATAAACCGCGCTTTTGTGTGTAATTTAACAAGTAGTAGAGCAAACATATGAGTCGAAGTTTATCTGTTCCTTCTAGGATTAGAAGCGATATCTGGGCCCCTCGATGATTTTGTTTTGACCTATATACCGGGCCCGGTCAGAACTAAATTGGAAATCGGGAAACAAATGCTGGACAATAAGCAAGACCATGTTCCATGTATTTGTCCGGCTGATATCTAGAACAGAGGATTATATGATCACTTATCTAAAATGGCGCTTCATAGTTCAACAGAGTTTTAAGAGCTACGATTGCTGATCGGTTCCTGAAGTCATACTTGCAACTATAGTTATTAGACTTATCCAAGTGGGAGACTGTTGGATATAGTGTCTAAGTCCATAACTATATTTGGTATGTACTTGACCCGACCCGGCATGGTCCATTTGGGTTGCACTTCACCCGAACAATTTGCGGATAATCTTTTGAGAATAGTATAAGTTATGATTTATTAATATATTATATGTTCTAATATATTAATATAAAATCATATTATTTAATTAGTGTTGATCTATAATTAATTTAGGATTAATTTAGAGATCAAAAGTATGACTAATTAAATATGGGCTCTTGTATTTATATAGTGTGGGCTAATGCTTATTTGGAATGGGCTAGGCTTGCATGGAAAGTCCATGGATACTCCATGGAGCTTTAACCCATGGATCTCATGGAAATGAAAAGAAATGGGTATTAGGGTTTACATGGATGTAACCCTAATCCACCACACTATATAAAGGAGGCCTTGGTTCTTGAAATTGCACTAGCTGATGTGTGTAAACTAAGTGGGACGATTTCAAGAAGTTTGTGACTATTCTCTCAAGTTTCCAAGTTTGTGGTGATTTGTGACTTCCATTTGAGGCATCCACATTATTGGTGCTAGGCTCTCAAACTCCAAGCAATCAACTACTACTACAAGGTAAGTAATTCTACTAGTTTTATTTGATTCAAGTACCCCATGCCATGCTAGTTAGGATAAGAACCTTGGAAAAATAATTATTTGCATGTATCTTAGTCAAACATAGATCCAAGGTTTCTAGGGTTGCATGTACACCATAGGAGTGTTAGAATGCTAAAATCCCATCAATTGGAAGCTTGAGAGAATCAGGGGTGAGAACACCCAGTTTGTGCAGGATAGACGGGGATTGTTGGCCCGTTGCGGTTGGGTCTGGGTTCCGATGTTTGGTGGGGTTAGACAGATTGTTCAGGAGGAGGCTCATAAGTCTCGCTTCTCTATTCACCCGGGGGCCCCCGATATGTACATGGACTTGCGATTGAGTTACTAGTGTCCATGCATGAAGAGGGAGATCGCATGGTACGTTGAGAGGTGCTTGACCTGCTATATGGTCAATGCCGAGCATCAGAGGCCGCATGGCCAGCTGCAGCCTCTGGAGATTCCCATGTGGAAATGGGAGTAGATCACGATGGATTCCATCACCAAGCTACCGAGAACGGCTAGGGGCTTCGACGCTATTTGGGTCATCGTGGATCGATTGACCAAGAGCGCCCACTTTTTAGCGATACGGGAGAGTTCATTGGCCGAGAAGCTGGCCGACTTGTATATCCGTGAGATCGTTGCACGCTATGGGGTACCGGTCTCTATTGTCTCAGACCGTGATGTCCGGTTCACCTCCCATTTCTGGCAGAAGTTCCACGAGGAACTAGGCACGCGGCTGCACTTCAGTATAGCCTATCATCCGCAGACAGATGGCCAAAGTGAGCGGACCATACAGACTCTCGAGGATATGTTAAGAGCCTGTGTTGTTGACTTCGGTAGGAGCTGGGACTCCTACCCACCCCTTGTAGGGTTTTCTTACAACAACAACTTTCATTCCAGTATTGGTGCTCCACCATATGAGCTGTTGTATGGACGGAGATGTCGCACCCCAGTCAGTTGGGGTGATATTGGTCATGGGGTGATGGGACGGACGGAGGTAGTTCTGCAGACTACCGAGAGGATTCAGCAGATCATACCGCCACTGCAGACCACTCAGAGTCGGCAGAAGAGTTACGCGGACAGACGCCGATCTGAGTTGGAGTTCCAGGTAGGCGACATGCTATTACTGAAGGTCTCACCCTGGAAGGGTGTGATACGCTTCAGGAAGAGGGGAAAGTTGGGTCCCCGATACATTGGGCCATTTAGGGTTATTGCCAGGGTTGGCAAGGTCGCGTATAGACTGGATCTCTCGGAGGAGGAGGCAGTGGTGTCGTTAGATGACATTCAGGTCAACGAGCTCCTGAATTACGTGGAGAGGCCAGTGGCCATTCTGGAGGGGAAAGTGAAGGTTCTACGGAACAAGGAGGTGCCTTTGGTAAAGCTACAATGGGAGCATCAGAGGTGATCCGAGTGGACTTGAGAGCCGGAGGCAGAGATGCAGGAGCATTACCCGGAGTTGTTCACCGCAGCAGATTTCGAGGACGAAGTCTAGTACAAGTGGGGGAGAATTGTAACACCCCGACTATCAGGTATAAATTTTACAACTTTATATTCATATTTAAAGGCCTACTCGACAAGTTGGATGCCCACTCGTCATGTAGAAACGGATATGGCCGCATGACTTAAGGGACCTACTCGACGAGTTGGAGGACCCAACTCGACGAGTTGGAGCTGGAATATGAAACCCTAATTTTTAGGGTTTTCACCCTATTTAAAGGACCTTAAGTCCTTCCTTCTAGCCTCCTTACCACCCTTTCACGTCCAGAAGAAAACCCTAAGCGATCTAACCCCATTTTGAGTATTTGTGAGGCTAAAAGAGTGTTTTTGGTGCATTTGTTGAAGAAGCTTGAAGGTTGTGAAGCTTGGAACGGGAAGGAGCTTGTAGATCTAGCATCTACATTGTTTTGTCTTTCATTTGAAGGTAACAAGTTGTTACCTTGATCATTTTAATGTTAGATCTCCTTATTCATGGGTTAAGGCCATTTTTAGCATACTTGTGGGTCATTTCGGGTATTGGGCATGATCTGAAGTTGTAACCATGCCCTAAGAGGATAGATCTACAGTTTGGAGGTTTGGTTTTTCTTAAAAGTGTCTGAATAAGAAAAGGACTGAAGGGAGTCGATGAGTTGCATGGTCAACTCGACGATTCAAATGTTGATTGTCCGTTTTTTGTTTCTGCATAGACTCGACGAGTCAATGAGATGACTCCACGAGTTGGTTAGGGTTTTCCCGACATTGTAGACACTGCATGGACTCGACGAGTTGTCTGGAAACTCGACGAGTTGACTGGGAAATTCGCGAATTTCTGAGTTTTGAAGGAACTCGGCGAGTCGGTAGACTGCACTCGACGAGTTGGGTCAAGATGGACTGTTGACCTTGACTGTTAACTGTTGACTTTGACCAATGGATGACCAGTTGACTTTTGGGGGTATTTTGGTAATTTGGGTATTTATGGAAGTGGATCATTGGTGGTTGTAGGTGTTGGTGTTTGGAGCCATGTTTCGGGAGTTTTATATTTTAGTTATGATAGACATTATGAGGTGAGTTGTCCTCACTATACTAACAGGGTCAAAGGCACCAATGTCGGTCCTTCTTTTCGGATTTGTATATGGGTTTATTGCATAATGATATGCTTAGTGACCTGTTAGGTCGGTATCCTGGTATATAGGATGATGCTATGTTAGTGACCTGTTAGGTCGGTATCCTGGTATATAGGATGAGGCCATGATTAGTGATCTGTTAGATCGATTTGACTGTTGTATATGCTAGCATTGTTATCTATGTGTTGATTGTGTTTGGGGATGGGTGGAGGCGGACTTGCTTTGTGCCGTAGGCCAACATACCCAGGGTGGCCCAGATAGACTTCAGGCCCGGTAGGGCATAACAGTCCGGCCGACGGCCCGGAGAACGGTCCAGACAGACTAAAGGCCCAGGTGGGCGGACCAGACATGCTGAAGGTTCTGAGAGTGGGCCAGATAGACTGCAGGCCCGGTGAGGGCAATCCAGTCATTCTGTAGACTCTATATGCATGTTGTTTATTTGCTATGATACGATTAGGATTGTGTGGCGTTTGTATTTTGAGGAAACTTACTAACCTTCGGGCTTAAAGTTTTGTATTTTGTTTCATGTACATCGGATGATCGCGGGAAGGCGAAGACGTGATCGTGCACCTCCTCGCATTTTTATGATTTGATTTCTGGTATACTCTGACATGAAACTATTTTAAAAACAATTTGTAATAACTATGGGTTTTTATAATGTCTTAAAAAGTTTTAAATTGGCTTGAATTTTATGGATGTTACAATTATTGTTGAGCTAACAAGGTTCTTCGAGATTAACTTATTATTCCGCATTATATTATCTTGTGACTAACGTTTGTTCAAGTTTTTCTCTCAACAGTTGGTATCAGAGCCAAAGTGGTTTCTTTTTAAACAAAACTCTGATTATAGAAAGCCTTATATACCACTGAAGCTCATTCTTAAAAAAAAACAAAAAACAAGGAAATATGGCACACGCTTTTTCATTAAATGTTTCCAATAGTGTTGGTGGTTTGAACAGAGATCCAATACTTGTTGCAAATGAATACCACCATTGGTCTCAAAGAGTGGAAAGGTATCTTAAAATTCTCGGTAGAGATGTATGGAGGTCTATGGAAGAAGGACCCCATGTTGTTGTTATTACTCCTGTTCAAGCAGATGGTACTCAAGCATGACTAGGTGTAGGTCAGGCAGCCATGAACCGACCAACAAATGATGATCTTGACAAAATGGAGAAAGATGCCATAGCCTTCTATGAAATTTCATGTGGTGTTGCTCCAGACAACTTCGACATAATCATGAACTACAAATCTGCCAAAGAGATCTGGGATGTACTGAAGAATCTATACCAGGGGTCAGAATAAGCTCAAGACAAGAAACTTACAACAACTCTCAAGGAATTCACCAACTTTAAAACCTTACCTGGTGAAAGTCTCGACGATTCATTCAAAAGGTTCAACCTTATCATCACAAAACTGTTGAATGCTGGTACAGTCCAAAGTAATCGTGAAACAAACCTGCAATGCCTCAATGGTTTAGGAAGACACAGGACTACGACAAAGATGATAGTTCAAGGAGAAAGAAAGATCTATACTATGCCACTGTTCAAACTTTATGGTGAACTCCAAGCACAAGAATCAACCGTGTTAAAAGATTGTGTAGATCTGGGAGTACCACTTGCTTTGATGGCTCAAACTCCACAGTTCAAAACTCCTTAGTACCCATATACCTCAGAGTCATCATACCAACACTCATATGACAACCCACTGCAGTCATATGAAGCTGATGCAGAACTTGATAATGAAGAAGAGTTTCAGAATGCCATTTCTCTTGTCATCCAATAGTTCAATAAAGTCCCACCACCATCCATTCGTAAAAACAAATAGTTCACCAAACCACCTTTCAATCGCAATTTCAACCCACAGAGTAACCATCCAAGATATCCTAGAAATCCTCCTTCACAACCGCAGAACACTTCATTAAAAGAGGTACCGCAGAACAACAAACCTTCAGAATCCGGTACCACTACCGAAGACAAAGATGGAGTCATTATTTGCCATAAATGTCACAAGGAAAATCACTTTGCCAAAGACTGCAAAGCAAACATGGTAAAAGACAAGGCATTCTATCTCTCAATGGCTCAAGAAATGGAGGAAAGAAAAAAAGGCAAGAGCTTATGTTGATCAAGTAAGAAGGGACCATCAAGTATGGTCTTCGGGTGATGAAGATGAAGAAATAGAGAACAAGAAGAAAGGGAATATTTGCATGGTGGCAACTATTGAAGAAGACGGATCAACAAATGTGCTGAAGAACTACTGTTACATGGAAAAAGATGGACCTCTCAGCATCGTTGAATAGGTAAAAATGATGATCCAGTCTAATGATTACATCATGCATGATTGTGAACCTTACTTAGAAAGACTTAATGACACTTGTGTTGCCATCCTTACAGACTACAACAAAGCCTTAGATGAAAAGAACATAGCAACCCGAGAGCTGTATCATGTGAGAGGAAGACTAGAACACAAAAAGTGTAAGATCACTATGTTAGAAAAAGTCTTGTTGTTAGAAAAAGATGCTAGAATGTTAAGTGAAACTCAATTAGATATTTCTTTGAATCAACAGGATCTTTCCCGAAAAAGAGATTGTACGTTTAAATATTTTAATTAAAAAACTGTTTAATGAAAGTGAAGTTGTTGAAAATCTAGTTAACAATGGGACCGTAGACAACACTTACAATTGGAGATGGTCCAATGGGTATTCAACCGATGAGACCTCCTCAGCTCGGTTCAATGCCGAACGTGCCTATGTTCCACCTGATAGAAGTTTTCATTATCCAGTAAATAACAAGACATATCCAGAGGACATTCAATGTAACTTCGGTAGACTTCATGATCTTAGCAACAATTGTGTCATTGAGGAAATTCTTCCTGAATCCTCGGGTAACTCAGATAATTCCATACTGATTGTTGGCACAGTTAGTCCCGGTTCTCAGTCCAGTTCAGATGTGGATGAAGAAATTGTTTTAGAAGGACCTGAATTAGTTGTAAATGGTCCATCCTTGCCTTCCAAAAAATGTCCCAATCAAAAGTCAGCTTTGACTTACTCTGCGTTAGTCCAATCTTCTCTACTGCAGACCCCAATCCAATGCACCACCACTCTTCAACCCATCTTGCATGAATTGCCAATTAATAATTTGAACAAATTACACGAATGGTCCTTTATTTGGATTTTTCCCTAATGTAGTCCCTACGGTACTTTTTCCCTCAAATAGTACCTACGGACCATAAGTTTCACGCGTTTGGTCCCCGAGTTGGATGTCCGTCCATTCTAACGTTAAGTTGCCCCCATGTGACTTGCACATGAGGGTATTTATGTCATTTTAGCCTAAAGGACCTTTTCTGAACATATAAATTAACGCCTATATTACTTCTTCTTGTTCTTCCTCCCAATTCAATCGATCACTACTACTGTTAGAGAAAAAAAGCTATGGAAAATGCCGATATGTGCTTGTGGAAATCGTGATCTAGCCATCGTCACTTCCTGGTCAGATCGCAACCCAGGAAAGCAATTTTGGTCTTGTGTTCGTAATGAGAGAAGGTGTGGTTGGATTGGGTGGTTTGATGAGCCCATGTGCCCTAGATAGGTGGAAGTGATACCTGGGTTAATCAGGTCTATGAACAAGCTCCAAGAATCTCTTCAACAAGCTACACTACAAGCTAGGATGTATAAGTTAATCATTCTCTTCAGTTGGGGTCTTTTTGCAATTCGTTACTCGAAGCATGGTTGAAGTTGCCTCTGAATGTGGTGTCTGAATGCAAGAAGTAGTGTCGTAGTCATAGGGTTAATGTACTAGTGGTCTTATTTTGAGTCTGAACACAGGAAATTGTAGCATGGTTTATGTAGTGTTTGTGTCGTTTTTGAGTTTGACTGCAGGAAATTATGTTCTGGTTAATGTTGTCTTAATGTTATAGTCTTTGTGTAATCAAATGGTTTAATTTCCGAACAAGGTTAGACTGTCATGGCTTTGTGCAATCAAATATTTTTTGACAAGAACACCAATTCAACATGCATGACTATACACTTTGAATATCACAAATACTAGTTGACAAGAACAACAATATAACAAAAATGCTATTGTATATCACAACAGCAGTTGACATTGTTTCATAGTTTACCTATGTATACAATGATTCAAGGTCAACATGCATGACCATACAAAATAAGGAGCCCAAAGTAAGTATTGTTTGGTACATAAATATAGGTGTTAACATAACCATAAAAGTAAAGTGCAAATTACATCAAAAGACCAAATGGTTCTCACCAACACCCCCATCGTCACTTCTATCCTCCTGTTTCTTCAGTTCTTTTCTCATTAGGGCCACCTTGACCTTTACAAGTTCTTGAATTATGCCCTTAGTTGTTACACTTCCCATATGTGACAGTGGTCCACCTTTTGGACAGTTTATGCCCCTGTGTAGCAGGTTCATCATATGCCCTCTTCCTTTTCTTCTTGGGCCTACCCACCTACAAATGTACATAAGATTAAATTGTTGTTCTTAAAAAACTACATTTATATTGAAATATGAAGACATACCTGAACAACATGTTTGGGTGGAAGCTACTTGGTTGGGCATTGTGATTTGGGCCACATAAATCTACCATTTATAGGTTCAATTTTGTGTTTGTACACTTCTGCCCATGTAACTAGCCAGTAGCATGGGTGGACCCAATGCTCCAACTCAGGAACATTCTTTGCTCCATGTTTAATCTTGTCCCATATTGCACTTATTGCATATGAGCATAACATTCTTGTAATTTCCATGCTCGATGTACAAATTAATTTCCTTATGATTAAGCACATACCTTGCCAGCTGAATGACTTCCTGATCGGTGCCAAGGGGTAACAATCCACTATCCAAGTCTATCTTTGGGATCATGAAATGGTAAACCATTATACCTCCATCATTGTACCCTAAAACTGCCATCATATAATCTAACTCGTGGACTGAAAACACATCCATATCCACAAAATCAAAGTGATCCACAAGCCCATCTATGTATGACCTTCCAGACACCGTATTTGTGAACGAACCCCCATGATTTATCTTGAATGTGCAAAAGCTTGAAATAGAACCTGATGTGAAAATTCAAGAACAATAAAATGTTAATGATGGAGGAAAGAAAAATTACATTTCATCAAAACCTAGCATTACAAGGTCCATGCGTACCATATTCTTTACATAGGTCAGGTAGTTGGGTGTAGAGTGGACGTAAAGACCACAATGTGAGCACCATTTTCCTCGATACACCCTTCAATCAGTTGAACTGTTTTGTCGGACGACGATAAGAACTCACGATTGAAGAAGATGGGATGATCAAAAGGTTTTCTTGGGGAAAGAGATAGAGTGTAAAGTCAATGTCTGAAACTAAACCCCGCCACCTTAATGGATATAGCTATTACTTTATATGTTCAGAAAAGGTCCTTTAGGCTAAAATGACATAAATACCCTCATGTGCAAGTTAAATGGAGCAGCTTAATGTTGGAATGGACGGACATCCAACTCAGGGACCAAACGCGTGCAACTTATGGTCCGTAAGTACTATTTGAGGGAAAAAAGTACCGTAGGGACTACATTAGGGAAAAATCCAAAACCTAAAGGACTATTCACGTAATTTGTTCTAATAATTTTGAATTTGGCCAATGTTCCCAAAGTCATGAACTTTCCAGTTTTGATGACTCAAGTCCCCGATTTTTACATCGAACAAAGAATTTCAAAAAACCTCAGTTGAATGTCACTGATGTGGTATCACTAAAAGTTGAAGGAAAATTGGCTTTACAAAAGGAAATCAGATCCCAACGTGAAAAGCAGGAAGCTGATTTCAAGAACAAAACTTTCAAAAATCAAGTCAAAGTTTCGAACAGAAGGAATTTCGAAAAACCCATCTCTGCAAACACTTTTCAAAACAATACTACAGTCGATGGATCATGCAAAAAGGAACAAACAATGACAAAATATTTTCAAAACACGTCTCTGAAATTTCAAAAAGAAGTCAAGTCACTTTCACAAAATACCTTAACAAATCCAAATTTCAATGGTATTTTGCCGATACCAAATCTTTCAAAATCACATTAGTCAGTCACAAAGTCAAAACCTAAGTCTAGGTCACATGACAAGCCCTTTTCATGTCTCAAGAATACTCCAGAAAAAACACACTGTAAAGACCGGTCCAAGGAAACAAGTTGCACCCTCCAGACCTTTGACAAAAATGGGATCTGGATAAATTAGAAAATCTCTCTTTCGGCTTTTATCCACTAAAAGAGTCATGTGCAATCCCAGCATGCAACATTCCAGAAAGGACAAAACATTCTGGACTTGGATTAAAATCTGAAGAAAATCCGTTCAAAAGTCCCACGTGCATGAATTTGTTAGGCCTCACGTTACCCAGGGCTCCAAATGTGTTTGGGTGCGTAAACTAACCCTCTGATTTTTTTAGGCAATGTACAAGGAGGAACAAGAGGAAGAATTTTTAATCGATAGTCCTTGCTCCTCGCACATGACTGCAAGGTTGGAATACCTTTCATATTTCCGGCCAATCAGCAGTGGTGGGCACGTCACTTTTGGAAA
The DNA here is from genome assembly GCF_052849685.1 of Lactuca virosa. Classification (NCBI taxonomy): domain Eukaryota; kingdom Viridiplantae; phylum Streptophyta; class Magnoliopsida; order Asterales; family Asteraceae; genus Lactuca; species Lactuca virosa. The sequence continues at coordinate 385,835,851 of NC_136428.1, forward strand.
CAATGCAAACAGAATCATCAGGGGTTATGGTGTATTGACTACGGGAAGTTTCTCTATACAACGACTTCTTACGTAGAAGGTTTAAAACATAATTCGATCAGTGTGGGTCAAATATGCAAAGTTGGTCATCAGGTTGACTTTGATAATGAATACTGCTACATCATGACAAACGACAGAAATACTTGCTTGATCAAATCTAAAGCAGAAGGGACAATGTATCCATTGGATGTCTCTTTGATCATTGGCAAATCGCATTAGTGTTTCCTGTCCAAGGCAGTGTCTGGAGTAAGTTGGTTATGGCACCGCAAACTTGCTCACCTCAATTTCAGATACTTCAAGAACCTGGTAACCGAAGAGTTAGTCCGTAGACTACCAATCTTGAAGTATAACAACGATATGTTATGCCCAGCCTGTGAGTGTAGAAAACAAACAAATGGTAGCCATCCTCTGATAGTTGATTCTTCAATCGTCAAACCATTAGAGCTACTTCACATTGATCTATTCAGTCCCTCTACCGTAGCCAGTCTACACCATAAGAAATATATTCTGGTCACAGTTGATGACTTTACTCGCTTCATTTGGGTCTTCTTTTTGAGACTCAAATGATGTCACACCCCCAAACCAAGGATGGCGGAAACGTCCGGGGGTGGAGGACTTCATGTATAGTATCACAACAACGAGTATAATAGTGCTCAAAGTAAATACAACCAATCATAAATATAATTGAAAAGTTACACCAAAGCATATGTTTACATGATTCAAATCAATTACATTATGATGACAAAAAGAACTGTTTGACGATTTATCGTCCCATCCTCAAAACGCTGTTGATTTCCAGTTTCACTGAATTCCTGAGAATACAAGTAGTTTTGAAAAAGTGTCAACACAAAGGTTGGTGAGTTCATAAGCTTTTGTTTTGTATTGATAAAAGCCTCTCTCTTGTAAATGTAATGTTTGTTCCAGAAAAATCCGATATTTTCCTTATTAAGTGAAGTGAATGCTTCTATGTTATATGATAATGAACCCTAGAAAGACCCATAGATTCCTTCTATAATTGCCCAGTGTATATAAGTTATATAAGATTTTAAGTTAAATAAACCGTTGAATATAATGGGTCTGCCCTAAGTCCACAACCCAACGAGGAACAGGAGATGAGGCGGGCCCACCAATTCTAAGTCGATTGTGACTAGACTCTTATATAACTTTATCATATACACTTGGCAATTATAGCTGAAGTCTAACAATTTTAGATGAAATATAGTTTTAATATCATAAAAATATTTTGTGTGAACCTGGTACTTTGTATTTGTACCCCTTTTTGGTACGAAACCGGTACTTTGTATTTGTACCCCTTTTCGTATGAAAACCGATACTTTGTATTTGTACCCATTTTTGTGTAAATCCGGTACTTTGTATTTGTACCCCTTTTTGGTATGAAACCGGTACTTTTTATTTGTACCCGTTTTTGGTACGAAACCGGTACTTTGTATTTGTACCCCTTTTTGTATGAAAACCGGTACTTTGTATTTGTACCCCTTTTTGTGTAAATCCGGTACTTTGTATTTGTACCCCTTTTTGGTACGAAACCGGTACTTTGTATTTGTACCCCTTTTCGTATGAAAACCGGTACTTTGTATTTGTACCCCTTTTTGTATGAAAACCGGTACTTTGTATTTGTACCCTTTTTTGTGTAAATCCGGTACTTTGTATTTGTACCCTTTTTGGTATGAAACCGGTACTTTGCATTTGTACCCATTTTTGGTACGAAACCGGTACTTTGTATTTGTACCCCTTTTCGTATGAAAACCGGTACTTTGTATTTGTACCCTATTTGTATGATAACCTTTTGTAATAAGTTCGTAATGTAAATGAAACATAAACTATACCTATTATAGTTTATCATAATGTTTGTAATGTATATGCAAGCTAACTATACCTATTATAGTTCATCAAAACAAGGGTAGTAGTAGTAATGTATGTAAACTATACTTAACATAGTTTATCCAAATGTTTGTATGTAATGGATGTACTTTGATTATAACAATTTGTTATTTCTATGCTTTATCTAGCAAAATCCATTTGTTAACTGTTGTATGTCCTTATATTAAGACAAAATGTCATATAATGCAATAATGTATAATCACATAAAGATATACACCTTGCTCAACATGTTACAAGGTGTAATGAAGTTGATAGCATTTTTCTGTTGTTAACAATTTTTATTACTGTTCTTAGAAAATTTGTAGAAAAATCATCAAAGGTCCAAATCAGAATCCGTAAATTCTGAGAGTTTGGGAAATGCGTCTAGTTTGTTCATAAATTTTTCTCATAATTTTTAGTGACCTCTGACTTGTGTGATCAAGTCTATAATCATAGACTGGTCCGGATTGATGTTTGAAATGATAGGCAGTTTTGTAAAAATCACCATAAATTGTAGAAAAATCGTATGGAGATGTGCAAGTAACCATTTTAAAGCTAAGGACTTGAACTACATGCACCTTGTACAGTTTTGAAAACTAAAATGTTTAGGTTGTCCAAAACAGTCCGTGATTGATGTCCAACTTTTCTGATGAAAGCTGTTGGAAAAGTTTAGTTGTGTTCTTGATGATTTAACTTGTATTCCCCCCCTTAAAACTTAAGAAAACATGAAAATGTAGGGGTATGAACTCACCTTAAATGTTTCAGTAGATGGGTGTTGGAGATGAGAAGTGTTCAACTGAAGAACACTTGAAGATGCCTAGAAGATTTTCGAGAGTCTAACACCAAAGGGATGGAATTTACGTAAGCAATCTATGATTGGAGTAGAATGAAGTGTAATTATCACAAGGAGGATGAATTATACTTACCAAGAGTGTAAGAAAGCTTGACGATCAGCCTTGGAATCCCGAAATTGAGGGAGAAAGTTAGAGAGAAAAGTTGAGTTTGATCTTTGGTGGAATGAGAGCAAATGAGGAGAGAGGATGAGTGTCCAGCTCTAAGAACGTGGGAATAACTTGTGAGAGAGGGAAAAAGTACAAGGAAGTGACAAGGTATGGTGGGGAGTTGTGGCTGGTCATAGAGTGGGTGTGGGTGGTTGCTTGTGTCATAAACTAAGGAAAAGTCAACACTCCACCTCTTGTACTTCACCCACTAAATCTTGGATAAGATTTATCCCCAAAAAAAACGTGATTAATTAATAAATATGGGGCCTTATATGATAAAATAAAGTTTTGGGTGAAAATCCCGCGTTAAAATAATTAAAATCGGGCTTAGAACGCAAAACTAGTCGAAAACCGGAAAGAAAATGGCAACCTGCGAGACCTCTCGGTGCTAGGTCGGGTTCGGTCCCAAGGCTGCTGGGCCCGAAGGCGAAACGAGGCGAAAGGAGTAAGAAGCGAAATGGACCGAAAGGGTTAGGAGCGAAGGCGAAGGTATAGTTCGGTCCGAGAGGCTTCGGGTTCGGGTCAGGCGAGGTTCGGTCCGAAGGGCAGGTTCGGTTCTTATTGTTCGCTTCTCAGCAGTTCGGTCCCTTAAGGGGACTTTCGGCCCAAAGAGGCTTCGGCCCTATAAGGTAGGTTTCGGGTCCTTAAGGGTATTTTACCCGTTTTTACCCCGTTTTAAGCGGTTTTTGACCCGGTTAAGGGTCGGGATGGCCCAAATGATTACAAAACGTTACGAGAACTTTTGAGAGAGATTTGGGAGATTTGGGAGTGATTTCGAATAGAGAGAGATAGAGTGAAGGAGATTTAGAGAGGTTCCATTTATGACCTTTTTGAGTATCCGGCTTCGCAACGCAAGGTCCGTAAACCCCGTTAAGCCATGATTTAGTGTCCTACACACTCCCGATGAGTGTGCAATAGTGTTTTATCGCTTTGTTTCATTGTTTAGCACTATCAAGGCTAAGGAAAATTAAATACACGAATTTTCCAATTGATGTTTTCTCTTTAAATTAGCGAACTGTTCAGTAATTACATAGCGTAAACCCTAATATACAAGGGTTGACTGAGTTGACTGGTTTGACTTGTTGCCTTAGTTTGACTTTGACTTGACCAGAATTTGACGGTTGTCACATCATCCCCCCGTTAGAAGGAATTTCGTCCCGAAATTAGCTTTTTGAATGGGACTTCAAGAATTTGGGAAGAGATGTGAATACTTTTGTTTCATCTGATCCTCGCGTTCCCAGGTGAATTTGGGTCCTCGTTTAGCGTTCCAGCGGACCTTCACAATGGGAATATGACTTTGCTTTGTTCTTTTTATCTCTCGATCCATGATTTCTACCGGTTCTTCCACAAAGTGGAGACTCTTGTGGAACTCGATCTCGTCGAGGGGGATCACAAGAGTCTCGTCGGATAGATATTTCTGTAAGTTCGAGACGTGGTGGGTAGAATGTACTTTACTAAGCTAGCGGGGTAGATTGAAGTTGCGAGTTACAGGGCTGATTCTGGCAAGAATCTCGAAGGGCCTAATTATCTTGAGTTTTAGCTTTCCACGCTTTCCGAAGCGTACTAAGACTTCCCAGAGTGAGACTTCCAGAGGAATTTGGTCTCTCACTCTGGAGTTCTAAAGGTTTCTTCCTGTTGCTTCTCTTCCCAGTCAAGGGTTGCTCCCTTCAGGGTCAAAGTCGTAAGGGGTTCCGTAATTTGCGAGAAGTTCTAAAGGAACTAAGACGGTAGGTCAGCAAGACCTAGAATTTCGGCGACTTCCCGTCGATGCCTTCGGTGCTGACAATTTATCAACGGTTTTGATTAATTGAAAGGGTCCTCAAGAATTCCCACATCACTAATAGTGTGTCTTAGGAATTTGACTCTTCAATTCCAAAACTCGTAGATGATCTCGGAGGAAGAGATTTACGCACGAAACTGGTATTGTGAGGATCGGATGGACTCCAGTCGTATGATAAAAATCGGAGTCACTTGGAAATAAAGGCACTAGATTTGATCATAAAGACGTTACAGACAAAACACAACTGTGCAACTTTTAACAGAGTTACAGTACTATAGATTTACTACAAGACTATTGCTGCGAACTAGGTTTACTACAAAAGACAAGTATACGCAGCACGAGGGTCCCTTTACTGACGGGGTCTCGCAAAAGATAAGACTCTAGTTGCACTAGTTTTAAACAGTTTATGAGTTTGTTACAACGAACGCCTTAGATACTTTAACGGGGTCCGGAGTAGTTTCTCCGGCGGCAGTGATCCTTAGTATCTTCCCGTCTGCGCCGGAGTTCTTTATTATTGGACAGTCCTTTTTGAGGTGTCCTATCTCGCTGCATTGGTGACATATCTGGCTTGTACTACCATTGGTGGTGGAAGTGAGGTGTTTAGTGTTGGATTAGGTGTCTAAGCCCATAACTATAATTGGTATGTACTTGAATTGACAGCAGCACAGTCCTTTTGGGTTGCCCTCAACCTAGCAACTGGACAAGGAAATTATGAAAGGAGAGATATTAATTTATAAGATTAATAAATTAATATATATATATAAATGATTTATTAATATGTTAATGGATTAATATATTAATTAGAAATCATTATGTTTAATTAATTGTTAGTCAGAAATTAATCAGAATTGATTTTGGGGTTAAAAGAATTAATTATAAGGTGCAGGGACTAGTTTGCAATTATCTAATAGTTGAGTGGAAGGCTCTAGAACCCCCTTGGAAGAGGGTGGACGAAATCTTTAGGGGAAACCCTAATAATTTCGTCCATAGGGGCTTGGATAAGGCCCTTGGGTTTGCTTAGGCCCTAAGCAAAGGATAACTAGGGTTTCCCTTAAACCCTAGATCCCTCAAGTATATAAGGAGCCTCCTGGTTCATGTTTTTGGTCACTCTTTCTTTTGAAGAAACCCTAAGGCCGAGATTTTGCATACTCTCTCTCTCTCTCTCTCTTCTACTTTCCTTCTTGCTAGTTTGGGTGTGACTCCATTAGAGGCATTACACTTGTGGTGCTAAAGCTTCCAAGAAGATCAAGATCAAGATCAAGGGAATATCAATTGTTTGCTATAACAATTGAAAGGTATGTAAACCCTAAACCCTAGTTTACTATTTTCGATAATAGCCTCTCTCCTCTAGGGTTCTTGTATTGCAATTCAAAGTTGTATGTTCAATAGTTAAAACATAGATCCAAAGTAGGTTGCATGTGAACTTAGGAATTGTTTTTCTAGTTTATTTGTTTTACCTAAAACCCATCAGTGGTATCAGAGCCATTGTTGTTTTAAATTGAATTGCTACAATTGTTGAATTGCAAATTAGGGTTTATAGCTATTAAACCCTAAAGGCCAATTTTTTGATTTCTAGGGTTTTGGATCAAAGGGTTTTTTCGAAAACCCTAGCCTCCAAAGAACCCTAATCGAAATTAGGGTTAGGGTTTTGAAAACCCTAGCCTCCTCCCTTATGAATTTCGAAATATGCTAAGAGGATAACTAGGGTTTCTTGTTTTTGGATAATTGTTACTTAATTAGATTAATTGGATAATTATCCTTACCCTATTTTTCGAAATTAGAGGGATAAGGATTAGGATTAAATTAATTGATTAATTTAAGTAGATAATCCTTACAAGATTTAATAATTTGATTGATAGTTAATTAATAGATAAATATTAAATCTAGTTAATTGGTTTATTTAAATTTGAATTTAATAGCTTAAATTTCGAAATTTATATAAACCCTTGAAGTTTTAAAAGGTTTTAAAACACACCTTATATATATTATAATTAAAAGTTTAATATTATATGTATAAGAATATGGTCAGTCAAATCGCTAGTATGCCTCATTCACGAAGCTAATCTATAAGGGGGGTATAAGGAAACTGCCTATAAAATGGTAGTTGAATGGGTGTCCACTCTCACCCACCGCTTCCTTGATTAGTGGAGGGTCGTTAGCAGAACGGATTTGATAGGACAACTACTTCTCATTAAAAGTATAATGATATTAAAGAAAGTACTAGAACATTATTTTCAAAATCCCAACTCTAGTTACTTTAGGAAAAATGTGAAAAGTATGCTAATCCATGAAATTGCACATTATGCTTTATTGGTCGTTAGTGGAGCGTGTGTGGTTAACCAGCACACTAAAAGGCACTAATAAAGAGTAGTAATGGGTATCTCATAATTGTCATTTTGATGGAGCGTGTGTGGTTTACCAGCACATCAATAGTTAATGATAAAGACAATGAGGTTACCAAGCACATTTGCATGGTTATTCACATCTTGTTTGTGATCCTCGGCATCCCAGTCACAAATAGAAGAGCATAATCTGAGAATAAAACATGCCATTGAATAGTTTCAATGTATCTCAAAAGAATTAGGAATTTCACTTCGTTTGTTTCGTCTAATGGTGGAATTGGTGAATCGTCATTCACCTACCTTTATGAAATTTGCACTTGGAGCTCGGCATCCCATTTCTAAGTTGTGAATCTTCATAGTTGGATCCTAACCTTGATATTATATCTTTGGGTTATTCTATTAAGGTATCTTGAAATCTAACTAAAACTTTCTTTCTTTTCAGATGTCTACTCCTGGAAACACTTCTGCTTCGTCCTCCTCCAACCAAAACTTCTCTTTGCTCAATATATGCTCCAAAGTCGTTATGGATGGCTCAAACTATAACGATTGGATGCGCAACATCAAGATGGCTCTTCGTTTCGAGAACAAAGAATATGTTCTTGAAAAGGAGCTCAAAGAGCTTGATGAGAATGAAGCTACTCCTGAAGATCTTGCTGCCTACAAGAAACATTACGATGATGCTACCAAAGTGGCATGCATCATGGTGGCAACTATGTCCCCAGAACTGCAGAGGTACTATGAGGACTACTGGCCTTTCGAGATGAATAAGGACCTTATGGAAAAGTACCATAAGCGAGCTCGTCAAGAAAAGTTCGAAGTAGTCAAGTCACTCATGGCTTGAAAGATGAAAGATGGGGAGTCAGTTGTGTCACATGTGCAAAGAATGCAACGCTACATAGAGCGTTTGGTCAAGCTCAATATTCACTTTGATGAGGAATTGGCCATTGACATGGTCTTGAACTCACTTCCTGAATGTTATGGTCAGTTTATTCTAACTTACCATTTGAACAATACTGAGCAGACCTTGGCCCAATTGCACAACTTGTTGCAGACAGCTGAGGCAGGGATGAAAGGTAAAAGTATACCCTCCACACCTGCTAGTGCCCCTGTTTTGGCTATTGGACAGGGAAAGGGGAAAAAGAGGAAAGGTCCTCCCAAGCAAAACTGGAAGAGCAAGGCTCAAGCTGGGTCATCTAGTAATGGCCCAAAGGCTAAGCCCAATGGTTCCACTCCCCATGTTTCTGATCCAAAAGAGGCAGTTTGCTTTTACTGCAACCAAAAGGGGCATTGGAAGAGATCTTGCCCACAGTATCTGCAAGATATCAAGGATGGCAAAGTGAAGCCATCTTCGGCAGGTATTTACACTATTTCTGCTAATAACTCATTATCTTCTCGTTCATGGGTCCTTGATACAGGATGTGGTTTTCATATCTGTTCTGATTTACAGGGTCTAAAGGAAAGTGAGGAGATAGAGCGAGGAAGGATAAACCTGATCATGGGAAACAGAAAGTCTTCACCAGTAACCAAGATCGGAGTTTATCAGCTTCTGCTTAGTAATGATGTTAGATTAGATTTAATAAATTGTTGCTATTCGTCTGAGATGACAAGAAACATTATTTCATTTCATGCATTGTTCAGACAAGGTTTTACATATTCTTTTAATGATTTGAATGGTTCAATTTCTGTTTATAAGAATGGTGTTTTTATGTTTGAAGCTTTGCCTTGTAATGGTGTGTATGAAACAGTCACTTGTGTTGATAGCCTAGGAAATAGTGTACTTAATATTGACTTGTCTAATAGTGTAGACAAGGCATGCTTGTGGCATTGTCGTCTTGGACACATTAACAAGAAACGCATAGCCCAACTCCAAAAGGATGGAGTGTTGGAATCATTTGACCTAAAGTCAGATGATATGTGTGAGTCTTGTCTTTTGGGAAAGATGACAAAATCACCATTCACAGGGTCATGTGAAAGAGGTGAAGGTCTGTTGGATCTCATACACACGGATGTGTGTGGACCCTTCAGATCAACTACAAGAGATGCTAATCGATTCTATGTGACCTTCACTGACGATTATAGCAGATATGGATATATCTACTTGATCAAGCATAAGTCAGAAACTTTTGAAAAGTTCAAAGAGTTTAAGCATGAAGTCGAAAATCAATTGGGCAGAAAGATAAAGATACTTAGATCCGATAGAGGCGGGGAGTATCTTAGTATCGAGTTTAACGACTATCTGAAAGAATGTGGGATAGTCTCACAATTGACTCCTCCTAGGACACCACAGTTAAATGGTGTAGCTGAGAGGCGCAATCGAACCTTGTTAGACATGGTTCGTTCTATGATGAGTCGGGCTTCGCTTCCTATTCACTTCTGGGGGTATGCCTTAGAGACAGCCGCCTACATCTTCAATCTTGTCCCTACAAAGAAGGTTGCCAAAACACCTCACGAAATGTGGACAGGGAAAGTTCCCTCGTTAGCACATATTAAAGTCTGGGGTTGTGAAGCTTTCGTAAGACGAGAGACTCACGACAAGCTAGCAGCTAGAAGTGAGAAATGTGTTTTCATTGGTTACCCAAAGCAGTCTTTTGGATATTTGTTCTACAGGCCTAGTGAGAACGTGGTCTTTGTAGCACGAAGAGGAGTCTTTCTTGAAAGAGAGCTCATATTCAAAGAGGACAGTGGGAGCACTATTGACCTTGAAGAAATTCAAGAGTCAGCCAATGAAGGAACCTTAGATGACACTAGCACTCAACCAGAGGAAACAGTTCCTGTTGAACCAAATGATAACTCATTACCTCTTAGAAGATCCACTAGGGTGAGTGTGCCACCTGAGTTGTATGGTTTTCATATTACTTCAGATGGTGACACATTCATAAGTGACAGAACACTGGTAAACTTAGATGAACCAGTCACTTATAAGGAAGTAATGGCAGGCCCAGAGGCTTCCAAGTGGAAAGAGGCAATGGACAGCGAGATTAAGTCCATGTATGACAACCAAGTTTGGAATTTGGTTGATAGTGCACCAGGTCGCAAGACAGTTGGGTGCAAATGGATCTTCAAGAAGAAGACAGACATGGATGGGAATGTGCATACATTCAAGGCTCGACTGGTTGCAAAAGGTTTTACTCAAACCCCAGGGGTTGACTATGATGAGACTTTTTCGCCAGTGGCTAAGATTAAATCTATTAGGATATTGCTCGCCATAGCTGCCTTTCATGATTATGAAATCTGGCAGATGGATGTCAAAACTGCTTTCCTTAATGGGAAGTTGGCTGAAGATGTTTACATGAGTCAGCCAGAGGGTTTTGTTGATGCAAAGTTTCCCAATAGAGTGTGCAAGCTTGAGAAATCCATTTATGGATTGAAACAAGCATCTCGCAGTTGGAATCTTTGCTTCCATGAGAAAGTCAAAGAGTTTGGTTTCTCTAGAAGTGAAGATGAGTTTTGTGTGTATATCAAGGCTAGTGGGAGTATAGTAACTTTTCTGGTGTTATATGTCGATGACATATTACTCATTGGTAACGACGTTCCAACCTTGAAAGAGGTTAAGTCTTGGCTTGGAAAGTGTTTTGCAATGAAAGACCTTGGAGAAGCTGCCTATATTCTTGGGATTAGAATATTGAGAGATAGAAAGAAGAGACTAATTGGACTTAGTCAGAGCACATACTTGGATAAGGTACTAAAGAGGTTTAGTATGGAAAATTCCAAGAAGGGAGAGCTACCTATCCAGAGTAATACCAAATTGAGTAAGACTCAATGCCCGAGTACAGATGTTGAAATAGATGACATGAGTCGTGTACCTTATGCTTCCGCTGTCGGATCGATCATGTACGCTATGACATGTACTCGCCCTGATGTGGCATTTGCTTTGAGCATGGTTAGTCGCTATCAGGGAAACCCAGGTAGAGCTCATTGGATAGCAGTTAAGAATATACTCAAGTATTTGCGAAGGACAAAGGACTGGGTTCTTGTGCTTGGTGGCAGTGATACTTTGAGAGTAGATGGTTACAGTGATGCCAGCTTTCAGACGGATAGAGATAACTTCCGTTCTCAGTCGGGCTGGGTATTTTTACTGAATGGAGGAGCAGTTACTTGGAAGAGTTCCAAGCAAAATACGGTGGCTGATTCTACTTGTGAATTAGAGTACATTGCAGCAAGTGAAGCGTCGAAAGAAGCAGCTTGGTTGAGGAACTTCATCGGGGATCTCGGAGTTGTTCCAACCATCCAGGAGCCTATGGAACTCTTCTGTGATAATGAAGGAGCGGTTGCCTTGACAAAGGAACCGAGAGATCATGGTAAGACCAGACATATCGACAGAAAGTACCATTTCATTAGACATAGAGTTGAAGAAGGCCATCTTATAGTAAAGAGGGTGTCATCTGAAGATAACCCAGCAGATCCCCTCACAAAGGGTCTGAGTAGGGCTAAGCGTATTCAGCATGCTCGGAGCATAGGACTGAAAGATGATATTAGTTTTAGTAGTTAGATTAGTTTTTGAAACTTGTAACAAAGTAAATGTAATTGACTTTTGGTGATTAAATAATAAAGTATTATTTATAAGTTTGGCTACTACCTTTTGTCAATTGTTTATTACTGTGTTTCATATTTTGCATGTTTTACTTCCTGAATAATGAGATTATTCAAACTCCACAGTCGCTCGTACTCTTGGAAGTAAGTAGTGAATTAAGATTGTCATGAATTGGATTGCAGATTGTCTAAGGATAGACATGGCAATAGAATTGCTGCAATGTTCATGAGTACTCAGAAATTGAGATTTGAGTATTGGATAAACCCACGCTCAGAGTATTACTTCATGGAATTCATCACGAGTAATACTGAGACGATAATATCTTATAATCTTGAAACGAAGATATATGAGTTGTAATTTACAAGTCGGTTGTGCATTGGTGATACGAAAACGCATCAGTAACTTGGTGTTATAAAACGTATTGTCATGCATAATTTGATGAGTAAAAGATACAAGCATATGAGTCAACGTTTATTCGTTCCTTTTGCCCTAACAGGAAAAGCGATATCTGTGGGCCCCTCGATGATTTGGTGTTGACTTATGTGCTGGGCCCAGCCAGGACTAAATTGATGTGTTCGATTAGAAGTCCTACATCATCACAAATCAGGAATCGGGAAACATAGATTCTGGACAAACAGATTGATTACATTCCATGTCTTTTGTCTGGGGATATCAAGCAGAACGAAGGGTTATATGATCACTTATCTTAGGACACGTAACTGACTGGGTCAGAGTTCGGCAGCAGCTTTTGGAAGCTACAATTTGCTGGTCAAATTTAGAAGGCATACTAGCAATTATAGTTACAGACTTATCCAAGTGGGAGACTGTTGGATTAGGTGTCTAAGCCCATAACTATAATTGGTATGTACTTGAATTGACAGCAGCACAGTCCTTTTGGGTTGCCCTCAACCTAGCAACTGGACAAGGAAATTATGAAAGGAGAGATATTAATTTATAAGATTAATAAATTAATATATATATATATATAAATGATTTATTAATATGTTAATGGATTAATATATTAATTAGAAATCATTATGTTTAATTAATTGTTAGTCAGAAATTAATCAGAATTGATTTTGGGGTTAAAAGAATTAATTATAAGGTGCAGGGACTAGTTTGCAATTATCTAATAGTTGAGTGGAAGGCTCTAGAACCCCCTTGGAAGAGGGTGGACGAAATCTTTAGGGGAAACCCTAATAATTTCGTCCATAGGGGCTTGGATAAGGCCCTTGGGTTTGCTTAGGCCCTAAGCAAAGGATAACTAGGGTTTCCCTTAAACCCTAGATCCCTCAGCTATATAAGGAGCCTCCTGGTTCATGTTTTTGGTCACTCTTTCTTTTGAAGAAACCCTAAGGCCGAGATTTTGCATACTCCCTCTCTCTCTCTCGCTCTTCTACTTTCCTTCTTGCTAGTTTGGGTGTGACTCCATTAGAGGCATTACACTTGTGGTGCTAATGCTTCCAAGAAGATCAAGATCAAGATCAAGGGAATATCAATTGTTTGCTATAACAATTGAAAGGTATGTAAACCCTAAACCCTAGTTTACTATTTTCGATAATAGCCTCTCTCCTCTAGGGTTCTTGTATTGCAATTCAAAGTTGTATGTTCAATAGTTAAAACATAGATCCAAAGTAGGTTGCATGTGAACTTAGGAATTGTTTTTCTAGTTTATTTGTTTTACCTAAAACCCATCATTTAGTTAGAGTTACGTGGACACGGGTGCCCTCCTCGTTCATCCACTTCGAAAATTTCCTTTTATGGGGTCCGGTTTTACCACCACCTTTGTGTGCAGGGTTGGTCCCGATGCCAGGGACTTGAGAAATGGCTCGTGCTGGTGTTGAAGGGGCAGGAGTTGCCACTTGCTGCTGTTGCATGGCAAGTCTTTGGGATCGTTGGCGCTCCTTTCGAGCTTGGCGATTTCGTTTCCTCCTCTCGGTTTTACAACTTTGTACGTCCGTAACTGTTGCCCTTTGTTGGCTTCCTGGATCGATACATCGATCGGAATTTTCAATTCCTTTGCCAGTCGTGATTGCGTTGCCAGCGTTGAGGTTTGCAAGGACAGCTGTCACGGCAGCTGTTACCGCGGCTTGGAATGTAGCGGCGTCGATATGAAGGATAGGGGCTTCGTTGTTCGGCTGACTATTTCCGGATGATGACATGATTCTGCAACACGAAAGACAAGGAGTTCGTGAGTGACTAAGGTTGACTCTATATTATTTTGATTCTGACTAAGAGATGAGTTATTATACATGAAAACTTAGCTTATACACATTATGATATAACCAAGACTGGGCGGATAGTAAAATGTGTGATTCTACTTTTAGTTTCACATCCCAACGAGGAAAAGAAACTAAGTTAGAAATCTCACATTCTATTGTCTACCAGGTCCTCGTTATATATAACTGGGGAATGTATAAGTGAGGAAATCGTAATAATAACATTCTTACTAATCCTTCTTAATGAACTAGAATTCCTAGTAAAGGCTATCATTGAACCTAGATGTATTTCGACCGTTCACCTATAGAGTAGAAGTATGTTCTCGAAGGTTTGACCTACATCCCTATGATGCAGTCCTATTACGGAGTGGAAGTAAGTTCGTAGAATGGTCTCATGACGTTTGTCGTTCAAACCGGGGTTCCATTGGTTGGTGAACAACATGATCCAACCTTTGATAGAGAATTAGGAATGATCCCAGAGCTAAATTGCCCTAGTCCAACAACTTGACTAGAGTGGGTTTTAGATAGACTCCTATGATAGTATGATGGAAGTATTTGAACAAAGAGTGATGCAGAATTTAGCCGACTGACAATGTCATTGATTTTTAAGATGTAACAGGCTTGGGAAAGTTGACCTTGTAGAGGGTCTTACATCACATCCGGAGTAGGAAAGTTTTGGCCGCCTAAAGGTCTAACTAAAAGCACATACAGTACAAGATAGTTTCATAGAAAATGCCACATAGGACATAGATAGGAAAAACGATTCCTTTTTAACAGGGAAAGAAAGTAAGGCATCTACTACTGGCGGCGGTCATCCCCCTGGTGAACCCTCAGTTCAGCCAGTTGCCGCCCCATATCAAGCATGTGCCTTTCGTACACCCTCTGGCGTACTCGGAGTTCTATGACTTCGGCTCGTGTTTCAGCCAGTGCTTGCAGCAGGGTTTCATGGTCTTTTTCGGATCTTTCACGAGTGTGCTCAAGGCGATTGGTGCGGATTGTATGCATTCTTGCATTTGCATCAACCTCTACGATACGATGGAGAGTTGTTCTGCCCTGAATCTTGTTTCGGGCAACTCTACGGACCAGAATTGGAAGAATTCTGTCTGTTGAGCTTCCTTCGCTTATGTTGTAGAAGCTTTGGTCTCCATTAAACGGCATAGGTTGGACTTGATCTTCGCTCCAGGTTTCCAAGCACTCTACCCAAGGAGGCGTCGGGCCTTCAAAAGTCGGACGAGGGTTAGGATTCGGAACAAGAGCCATCGGGGGTAGGTTCTCCACTTCAGGTTCGGAGTCAGAACCATCCGCAAAGCCTTCAGCTTGGTGACCATCCACAGGGATTGGGTGATCATTCTCTGGCTCCTCTCCGAGCCATCCAGCATTGCCATGGTTAGGGTAGTACGGGTCGTCGTGGGGATGGAATCCAGCCATGATATCTTCGCGAGAGAAGGGAATATAAGAAATAACTAAGTAGACGTACTAATTAGATAATTATAAGATGATCTTTATCAGATACTTCAGTACTTGCTTAGTGCATACTAGTTATATGTATTCGGGACAGGATAGACCTTCAAATAAGCGACCCTAACTCTAAGTCCACAACCCAACGAGGAACAGAAAGTAAAGCAAAGATCCACAAATTCTAAGTCTGTGACGTCCTGGATACATATAATCTTAATGTATCCACTAAGCAATTATTGACCTATTGATAAAAATCTATTTAGTTATCAGATAAGTAATTATAGTAACACCAAATACCCCTATGGTATTTCATTGTGGTAGTGTTGGTAAGTTTTTAGACTTGTTGCCACATCACAACCATTCTTGGGCATATGCTAATCACTCCTCAGACCAGCATAGTTGATCAGGCTATGCCATTCCCAGGACTAACCATACATCCCCAAGCTTATTTGTGATATTCAACAATCGTAATACTTTTGTTCTTGACATTGTGACATTGATTTTAGTATCAATGCAGGCACGTATACTTTATATAAGAAACTTTTTATTTCTAAAAGTATAGTTATTTGAAAATGTTAAATCAGAGACCTTGGTCCCAATGCATTTATAGTTTGTATATCTTATGTGGTTCGATATACTTAGTTCACTATAAACAATGCTCTGATACCAATCTGTCACACCCCCAAACCAAGGATGGCGGAAACGTCCGGGGGTGGAGGACTTCATGTATAGTATCACAACAACGAGTATAATAGTGCTCAAAGTAAATACAACCAATCATAAATATAATTAAAAAGTTACACCAAAGCATATGTTTACATGATTCAAATCAATTACATTATGATGACAAAAAGAACTGTTTGACGATTTATCGTCCCATCCTCAAAACGCTGTTGATTTCCTGTTTCACTGAATTCCTGAGAATACAAGTAGTTTTGAAAAAGTGTCAACACAAAGGTTGGTGAGTTCATAAGCTTTTGTTTTGTATTGATAAAAGCCTCTCTCTTGTAAATGTAATGTTTGTTCCAGAAAAATCCGATATTTTTCCTTATTAAGTGAAGTGAATGCTTCTATGTTATATGATAATGAACCCTAGAAAGACCCATAGATTCCTTCTATAATTGCCCAGTGTATATAAGTTATATAAGATTCTAAGTTAAATAAACCGTTGAATATAATGGGTCTGCCCTAAGTCCACAACCCAACGAGGAATAGGAGATGAGGCGGGCCCACCAATTCTAAGTCGATTGTGACTAGACTCTTATATAACTCTATCATATACACTTGGCAATTATAGCTGAAGTCTAACAATTTTAGATGAAATATATAGTTTTAATATCATAAAAATATTTTGTGTGAACCTGGTACTTTGTATTTGTACCCCTTTTTGGTACGAAACCGGTACTTTGTATTTGTACCCCTTTTCGTATGAAAACCGGTACTTTGTATTTGTACCCCTTTTTGTGTAAATCTGGTACTTTGTATTTGTACCCCTTTTTGGTATGAAACCGGTACTTTGTATTTGTACCCCTTTTTGGTACGAAACCGGTACTTTGTATTTGTACCCCTTTTTGTATGAAAACCGGTACTTTGTATTTGTACCCCTTTTTGTGTAAATCCGGTACTTTGTATTTGTACCCCTTTTTGGTATGAAACCGGTACTTTGCATTTGTACCCCTTTTTGGTACGAAACCGGTACTTTGTATTTGTACCCCTTTTCGTATGAAAACCGGTACTTTGTATTTGTACCCCTTTTTGTATGAAAACCGGTACTTTGTACTTGTACCCCTTTTTGTGTAAATCCGGTACTTTGTATTTGTACCCCTTTTTGGTATGAAACCGGTACTTTGCATTTGTACCCCTTTTTGGTACGAAACCGGTACTTTGTATTTGTACCCCTTTTCGTATGAAAACCGGTACTTTGTATTTGTACCCCATTTGTATGATAACCTTTTGTAATAAGTTCGTAATGTAAATGAAACATAAACTATACCTATTATAGTTTATCATAATGTTTGTAATGTATATGCAACCTAACTATACCTATTATAGTTAATCAAAACAAGGGTAGTAGTAGTAATGTATGTAAACTATACTTAACATAGTTTATCCAAATGTTTGTATGTAATGGATGTACTTTGATTATAACAATTTGTTATTTCTATGCTTTATCTAGCAAAATCCATTTGTTAACTGTTGTATGTCCATATATTAAGACAAAATGTCATATAATGCAATAATGTATAATCACATAAATATATACACCTTGCTCAACATGTTACAAGGTCTAATGAAGTTGATAGCATTTTTCTGTTGTTAACAATTTTTATTACTGTTCTTTGAAAATTTGTAGAAAAATTATCAAAGGTCCAAATCAGAATCCGTAAATTCTGAGAGTTTGGGAAATGCGTCTAGTTTTTTCATAAATTTTTCTCATAATTTTTAGTGACCTCTGACTTGTGTGATCAAGTCTATAATCACAGACTGGTCCGGATTGATGTTTGAAATGATAGGCAGTTTTGTAAAAATCACCATAAATTGTAGGAAAATCGTATGGAGATGTGCAAGTAACCATTTTAAAGCTAAGGACTTGAACTACTTGCACCTTGTACAGTTTTGAAAACTAAGATGTTTAGGTTGTCCAAAACAGTCCGTGATTGATGTCCAACTTTTCTGATGAAAGCTGTTGGAAAAGTTTAGTTGTGTTCTTGATCATTTAACTTGTATTCCCCCCCTTAAAACTTAAGAAAACATGAAAATGTAGGGGTATGAACTCACCTTAAATGTTTCAGTAGATGGGTGTTGGAGATGAGAAGTGTTCAACTCAAGAACACTTGAAGATGCCTAGAAGATTTTCGAGAATCTAACACCAAAGGGATGGAATTTGCGTAAGCAATCTATGATTGGAGTAGAATGAAGTGTAATTATCACAAGGAGGATGAATTATACTTACCAAGAGTGTAAGAAAGCTTGACGATCAGCCTTGGAATCCCGAAATTGAGGGAGAAAGTTAGAGAGAAAAGTTGAGTTTGATCTTTGGTGGAATGAGAGCAAATGAGTGAGAATGAGGAGAGAGGATGAGTGTCCAACTCTAAGAACGTGGGAATAACTTGTGAGAGAGGGAAACAGTACAAGGAAGTAACAAGGTATGGTGGGGAGGTGTGGCTGGTCATAGAGTGGGTGTGGGTGGTTGCTTGTGTCATAAACTAAGGAAAAGTCAACACTCCACCTCTTGTACTTCACCCACTAAATCTTGGATAAGATTTATCCCCAAAAAAAAACGTGATTAATTAATAAATATGGGGCCTTAAATGTTAAAATAAAGTTTTGGGTGAAAATGTCGCGTTAAAATAATTAAAATCGGGCTTAGAACGCAAAACTAGTCGAAAACCGGGAAGAAAATGGCAACCTGCGAGACCTCTCGGTGCTAGGCCGAGGTTCGGTCCCAAGGCTGCTGGGCCCGAAGGCGAAACGAGGCGAAAGGAGTAAGAAGCGAAATGGACTGAAAGGCTTAGGAGCGAAGGCGAAGGTAGAGTTCGGTCCGAGAGGCTTCGGGTTCGGGTCAGGCGAGGTTCGGTCCGAAAGGCAGGTTCGGTTCTTATTGTTCGCTTCTCAGCAGTTCGGTCCCTTAAGGGGACTTTCGGCCCTAAGAGGCTTCGGCCCTATAAGGTAGGTTTCGGGTCCTTAAGGGTATTTTACCCGTTTTAAGCGGTTTTTGACCCGGTTAAGGGTCGGGATGGCCCAAATGATTACAAAAAGTTACGGGAACTTTTGAGAGAGATTTGGGAGAGATTTGGGAGAGATTTCGAATAGAGAGAGATAGAGTGAAGGAGATTTAGAGAGGTTCCATTTATAACCTTTTTGAGCATCCGGCTTCGCAACGCAAGGTCCGTTAACCCCGTTAAGGCATGATTTAGTGTCCTACACACTCCCGATAAGTGTGCAATAGTGTTTTATCGCTTCGTTTCATTGTTTAGCACTATCAAGGCTAAGGAAAATTAAATACACGAATTTTCCAATTGATGTTTTCTCTTTAAATTAGCGAACTGTTCAGTAATTACATAGCGTAAACCCTAATATACAAGGGTTGACTGAGTTGACTGGTTTGACTTGTTGCCTTAGTTTGACTTTGACTTGACCAGAATTTGACGGTTGTCACAAATGAGACACACCGCTGATCATGATCAATTTCATCAAGGAAATAGAACTCCAAATCAAACTACCAGTCAAACGGATAAGGAGTGATAATGACACTGAATTTACAAATCAGCTTTTGAATAGCTTCTTAGTTTCTAAGGGCATCAGTCAAAACTTCTCGTCACCATATACACCATAACAAAACGAAGTAGTAGAGCGAAGAAATATAACTCTGGTTGAAGCAGCTAGATCGATGTTAGATTTTGCCAATCTTCCTCTTTACTTATGGGTAGAAGCAGTGGCAACTGCATGCTTTGTTCAAAATCAAACCACCATTTGTAAACGCCTCAACAAGACTCCTTATGGGTAGAAGCAGTACCAACAAAGTTGCATACAGGGTTCTCATACGACGTACAAGACTAATAGTCGAAAGCTTTGATGTAAAACTTGATGACTATTATGTCCGTATCACTGCTCCTTCCAACGAAAAAAGTACATTATGGAAAGTGATATCCCCACCTCCTTGGGTCCATTGAACATAATAGAAGTTAACTATGATGACCTCTTCAATCCCGCAGAGACGGCACATCTCTCAGGAATTATAGTGTCTCCGGTGGCACAACAACAACATGCAGTAGTATCTGGACCTATCTTGTCTGAAGGAACATCATTCAATACTTCCACCTCCTCGGTTGAGGGGGAAGGACTAGTTCCTTTGGAAGTAACAACCGTAGAGGTTCCAGTACTTGATGATACTATTCCAATGCCCACGCGCGGACCAACCAATCAATCAACCATTTCTGAAGACTCTGAAGAAGAAGTTGAAAACATTGATACAAGAAGTGATCCAAGGATTGTTCATCCCTCATCAATACAAGGGGGAACCAACGTCACTTGTCCAGGGGGAACCGTCATCGGTGTAGGGGAACTCTCATCTACGACTTAGGGGGAATTTCCACTACCTACCGCAGACCCCATTCGGGATGTTCTCAAATCGAGGGGGAACTACCTTCTCCAACCACAGAGTCCTCAGATGTAGAGGATATCTCCTTCAACCGCAGCCGCATACTATCAACAATCACGACTACACATTTGGACAAGAGATCACCCACCAGGTCAAATCATCGGCAACCCATCCTCAGGTATTCAAACTCGTTCCTCTACTGATCTAAATAACCATTGTCATTATGTAGCATTCATGTTATCCGTCGAGCCCAGAACCATAAAAGAAGCACTCACGGAGCCTGATTGGATCATTGCAATGCAAGAGGAACTTGCTGAATTTGAACGGAATAAAGTTTGGAAATTGGTACCGAAGGCAAAAGGTCACACAATCGTCGTACAAGATGGGGGTATAAGAACAAGCTAGATGAATTAGGTGCAGTGGTAAGAAACAAAGCACGATTGGTCGCCAAGGGGTATAGTCAACTCGAAGGTGTTGACTACGATGAAACATATGCCCCTGTGGCAAGAATGGAAGCCATATGTATCTTCTTAGCATATGCTGCTCACAAAAACATCAAGGTTCATCAAGTGGATGTAAAAAGTGCTTTTCTGAATGGAGAACTGAAAGAGGAAGTATACCTGCAACAACCTCAAGGCTTTGAAAGCTTAGAATTTCCAAATCACTGTTAAAAACTAGAGAAGCAGTATACGGTCTAAAGCAGGTACCTAGAGCGTGGTATGAGACTCTCTTTGAGTTTCTTGTCATCTCAGGATACAAAAGAGGTGTTATTGATCCCACTTTATTTAGACGAGCAATTGGAAATCACTTGATGCTTGTTTAAATATATGTGGATGATATCATCTTCGGATCAACGGATCAGGGTATGGTGGATGAATTTGCAAGGGTCGTGACAAGAAAGTTTCAAATGCACATGAATGGAGAGATCAATTTCTTTCTAGGACTTCAAGTTAAATAGGTTCCTCAAGGGATATTCATTCACCAAGAAAAGTATACCACTGAATTGTTGAAGAAGTTTTCGATGGACAATTACTCCTCGACGAAGGTCCCTATGGCCTTTGTGTATAAAATCTCAGCTGACCCTACCGGAGAGTCAGTTGATCACAAAACATACCGAGGAATGATTGGATTGTTGATGTACAACACTACCAGCAGACTGGATATTGTGTTTTCTACGGGTTTATGTGCTCGGTACCAAGCTGATCCTAAAGCATCTCACTTGACCGCAGTCAAGTAGATCCTCAGATACCTAAAGGGAAGTAAAGCAATGGGCCTCTGGTACCCTGCGGGTAATGATTTCAGTATTCAAGCTTTCACAGATACAGATCATGTCAGGTGCAGACCCGATCATAAAAGCACTTCGGGTGGATGTAAGTTCTTAGGAGGAAGATTAGTTAGCTGGTCTTCAATGAAACAAAATTGTGTTTCTTTGTCTACCGCAGAGACGGAATATGTGGCCGCAGCCAGCTGTTGTTCCCAAGTCCTTTGGGTGAAGACTCAACTTAAGGACTACAGTTACAGGATGCTGCGGGTACCCATTTATTGTGATTATGAGAGTGCAATAGCGATTTCTCATAATCCTATTCATCACTCAAAGACAAAACACATAGAACTTCGGTATCACTTCATCAGAGACCACATCCTCAAAGGTAACATCAAACTTATTTTTGTGCCCACTCACGAAGAAATAGATGACGTTTTTACCAAGGCACTCGACTCCACAAAGTTAAATGGATTTTTTGAAATGCTAGGAATGATGAACCCAGACCCGCAGTTCTTCCTGAAAGGATAAGTACCGCATACCATTTCAGGTCTCTGGGGGTGAATAGACTGCTTCTTTTCTATTCAAAATAAAACTCTTTAAGCAATTTACTCACTACGATTCCTATCTAGAATAACTAATTAGTATATTCTTCATATTTGCTTCTCAGTATACTTTGTACACTGAAAACACATATGATCCATATACTCATATGGTGTTTTCATCTCTTTTATTTCTAACATTCATGATCTAGTCTTTTTTCAGCTTCAGCTACCGCAGACGCGTTCACTGAACCCGTAGTCATTAATTCTCAAGTGCTTTAAATGAAAATGTGTGCTACTTAATGAACATTAAAAACAAAAAAATTCTTTAAACATTCATTTTTCCGCACATAACTTTTGTTCAGTAATCCTTAAAACTTTACTCATTCAGGTCTAATTTTTGATAAAAAAAAATCAAATAAATCATCTTTCTATAAAAGAAATATTATTTTGAAAGATCTTTTTTGTTGGATTCGGTGTCTAAGCCCATAACTATATTTGGTATGTACTTGACCTAGTTGTAGCATGGTCCTTTTGGGTTGTCTTCACCAGAGCAACTTGACTGGATGAATTATAGAGAAAGAGGTTATTATGGTTTATTAATATATTATATGAATAATATATTAAAAGAGAAATCATATTGGTTAATTAATATTGGTCAAGAATTAATTAAGAAATTAATTTTGTGATCAAAAGATATTAATTAAACCTAGGGGACTGATATTCTAATTATTGGATAGTTGCAAAGTAGGTTGAGGAAACCCTAAAGGTAGGGTGGACGAATTCTTGTGGATAAGGCCTTAAGAATTCGTCCAAGGAAGGGATTCCAGAAGGATCTTATGGGCTGCTTGGAGCCTAAGCAACCGGATAAGTGTTTGACCGAAACCCTAATTCCACACCTATATAAAGGGACCCTAGGCATCACATTTTCGGCTACCCTAACCCTAGAAGGATTGCTAGAGCAGAAAATCACCTCTCTCCTCTCCTCTCTCTCTCTCTCTCTTACATTCTTCCAATTGCCTTGGTGTTTGTGATCGATTAGAGGTATTACACTTGTGATACTAAAGCTCTCAAAGGTTGAAGATTCTTGCTATAATTGAAAGGTAATCATCTAAACTTCTTTTAGTCATTAGTTTCGATTTTTTGTATGCTAGTATTAGGGTTACAAGATTTGGATGATTTGAATGTACAATTAGAGAAACCTAGATCCAAAGCTTTAGGGTTTACATGTGCACCATAGGATTGATGTAACAAGGATCATTTTCTATTGAAATTTGATGGCTTGTTTGATCATTCATTGCTTGCAAAATCGATAATTCTGCCCTATGACTGCTGAACTCGTCGAGTCACCTGATGAACTCGACAAGTCAGATGAACTCGACGAGTCCAGTTAGTGACTCGGCGAGTCGGAGTGTCAGGGAGCAAAACTTTCGGGATTTTGGCCTATTTTTTATTGGGATAATTACCAAAAACGTTTTTGATTAATAAAATCCTATTTTTATTAAATATATATTATTATACTTATCAAAATAGAAGATAATTGCAAATTAATTAGATAATTATTGCCTTATATGATAATCCTTAATTATTTGAATTATTTGATTGCATTATCTTGCCATGAATTGGATTAGGTCAAATTTAGATAATCACTAATTAATTATTTAAATAAATTATTTGAAATTTGATCTAGAAGGTTTTGAAAAGTTTCAAAACATGCCCTAAAGTTTTGGATTTTAAAATTTTTTGATTAAAAGTTTAATTTTGAAATATTTAAATTCTAAACCCTAGAATTTTACAAGTATAAAATTCAACCCTTATACTAGTATAACATTATAAGATTAATAATATATATGTATAAGATTAAGCTAGTCTTACCTTTAGTAGGCCTCATTCACGAAGCCGATCTATATGGGGGGTATATGGTTGTTGCCTATAAAATGGCAGTTTAATGGGTGTCCACTGTCACCCACCGCTTCCTTGATTGGTGGAGGGTCATTAGCCGAACGGGTAGGATAGGACAACTAATTCCTCATTAAAAGTATAATGTTTAATAAAGTAACTAAATTTTTTTTATAAAATTTCCAATCTTAGTTACTTTAGGAAAAATGTGAAATGTTGCTATTCCACGAAATTACACTTTGCACCCTGCCAAGTCGTTAGTGGAGCGTGCGTGGATAACCGGCACACTAATATGGACTAGCAATGGTGGAAAAGGGTGACTCGATGTTTATCATAGATCAATGGAGCGTGTGTGGTTAACCAGCACATTGATTAGGTGGTAAATGACATCGAGGGTACCAAGTATATTTGCATGGTTATTCACACCTTGTTTGTGATCCTCAGTATCCCAGTCACAAACTTGAAGGGCATATCGAGATTTAAACATGCCATTGAAAAGTTTAATGAATCTCAAAAGATCTAGGAGTTTCAATACATTTAAAACTTAATTACCTTTTTCGTTTTTCATGGTGGAAATTAGCGAATCGTCATTCACTTACCTTCAAATTATTTACAGTTTGGATTACGGCATCCCTCTTCTAAATTGTAAATAATGTTGTTGGATCCTAGCCCTAATTTCTCATTTTTTGGGTGTTTAATTGGGGATTCTTATCTAATCAAACTTTGTTCCTTTTTCTATTTCAGATGTCTACTCAAAACAACGCTTCAGGCTCGACCCCTTCTTACTTATTCTCAGTCATGAACTTGTGTGGGAGGGTGATTTTTGATGGGACCAATTTCAATGATATGATCCGCAACATTCGCATGGTCACCCGCCACAAGGACAAGGAGTATGTTCTCGACAAGGAGCTGAAAGAGGTCAACCCAAACACTGCTACTCCATAGGAAATTGTTGCATTCAAGGCTCATACGCGAGATGCTATGAAAGTTCATTGCATCATGCTCGCGACAATCACCACTGAACTCCAAAAGTCCTACGAGGACTACTACCCCTACGAAGGTACGAGATCATCGCCTCGATGATCACTACCAAAATGAAGGATGGAGAGTCTGTCATGGCCCACTTGCAAAAAATGCAGAGGTATGTGCACCGCTTGCTGAAGTTAAATGTTAACTTCGATGAGGAGCTGGTCATAGATATTATTCTACACTCCTTAGCTCCTTGTTACAACCAGTTCCGTATGACCTACCACATGAACAAGGAGGAGGTCACTCTGAGCAAGCTTCAAGGCCTGCTAAGGACTGCCGAGAGTAGTCTGAAAGGAAAATCCGTTGCATCAACTCCTACTACTACTGCCCCTGTTTTGGCTATTGGGCAAGGAAAAGGAAAGAAGAGGAAGGCTCCTTCTAAGAGCCACAAGGTTAAACCCCATGATGGATCCTCTTCTAGCGGGACCAAAGCTGGCTCTGCTGCTGTGACAACCCGATATTTCAAGTCAATGTAATGTTCAAAAAGTCAAATAATATTAAACTATTTTTGATGTAATAAAATGGCATAAAAAATGAAGTGTTCTAAAGTCTCATTTGGATTGCATAAAATGTTATATATATTGTCAAGGTCTCCAAATATATAAAGAACACCCAAATCCGAGTTATAACGAAGAAGTTATGACCAATCGAAAATCCGCGACACAACCTGTAAAACACTGTTAAGCGTAAAAAGTGAAAGTTCAATAAAATACTTTTTAACCTTAGGTATCTAAACGAAAGTCGTAGATTATGTTAAACCATGAGCATACATAAAAAGAACGCCCAAATCTGACTTCGTATGAGGAAGTTATGATTTTTCTAAAGTTTCAGAACAGTAGTAGACAGCTAAAAACTCGAAATAAAGATCGAGCGATTTTTAGCCGACGCAATCTAAACGAGAATTGACGGTCTCGACATTAGTAGTACAACGGTAAAAAGACAAACGAAAACGAACATCGAATGAAGAAGTTATGGATTTTTAACGGAATTATCATGTCCCGGTCTATTTAAAATATAATATTAAAAATTAAATTCAAAATTAGCCGACGGACTCTAAATGAAAGTTGTAGAATATATTCTCACCTACGCGTGGATATAAAGAACGTCGAAATTGGAGCTCGTATGCGAGAGATATGAATTTCTGAAGTTCGAGGCACGCACACCAACCTTATCCGAAACTCACGACGTGAGCAAGAGACTCACGACGTGAGTCTATGACTGATGTGTGCCAGAACTAGACCACCAGGCGTCGCGTCTATAGACCAAACTCAAGACGTGAACTACCCCATGTTCACGACGTGAATCCCGAGAGTTCACGACGTGAAAATAGCATGCGAGACTTCCGACTTTCCTTGCTCATTTCACTCTTCTCTCTCACTTCTACTCCACGTTTAGCACCCCGAGACGACCCCGACACCCCGGTTACATATCCAAGCCCCGGCGAAGGTCCGAAGCGCTGATAATCCCGAGAAAAACTTACCACTTCCCGATCGAAGTGCTGCCCGAGAAAAACTCGTTTTCTTCAAATCACCACACGTTCCAGGTGAGTTCATACCACTTATTTTCACGTCTTTTTCATGTTTTAGGGGGGGGGGGGGGAAATACAAGTGAAACACAAGAGAAACTCACATCTAAAATACGCATCGTTAGATACGTTTTCAAATACGTCATCTGCAATTTGTTTATAAATGATAAACAATATTTCTACCAACGTTACTCTTTACATGCAAAGTTGGTATTACACCGAGCTCTTATCATCAAATGAAACACACTTTCGAAAAACTATAATGGGTATAGTTTACGAGTTAGTCCTAACATCTTTATATAAACACTAAAAAAAGGAACTATTTTCATAAAGACTTTTCATTCCGTAAATCTTTTGATACTATGTTTTGTGAGACACTCATCTTCAACGTACTTTCGAGTATGCATTTCAAGTCCTGTATTATAAACCATAATCTCTTGGAGGGAGAGCGTGATACTTGTGTATAGATCTATACGGGATTGACAATCCCGCACCTAAACTGTTAGCTACAGTTAGACCGGCAGGTCTGTGGTAACAAACGTCATAACACCACAGCGCCTAAAGAACGTTGTTACAGGCAGTCTGGGTCAATAGCATGGTTATAAAACTCACACGGAAGTATTAAAATAAGTTTGATTTACGAGACTCTTGAATGCATTCAGTAAATACATTATTTGAGTATAAATACACTTTCATCATTTTAGCACGAAAGATACTATCACAATGCCAGTCTTTGGAACTTTTTCATACTATACGTAGAAAATATTGGATTTTCTGGAAAACACGTTCAGCTATTTTTACTAAAGGACATATCGATTTTCAGTACAAAAACGCTTATGAACTCAACAACTTAATTGTTGACACTTTTTCAAAACTACTTGTATTTCTCAGGGAATCAGTAATACAGGTAACCATTAGCTTTTGGAGAAGAAACGCTAGGGCATGTGTTATTAAAACATTTTAAATCATCATATTTGTAATATTCTTTTGGAACATGTATTACACGCAACAATGTAATTTTTATTATATTTATGATGGTTATGCTTACTTTCTTTACAATATTCAACTATTATGATACTACGTGAAGTAACCCACCCCCGAATATTTCCGCCATTCTGGTTTGGGGGTGTGACAGTTGGTATCAGAGCATTGTTTATAGTGAACTAAGTATATCGAACCACATAAGATATACAAACTATAAATGCAAAGGGACCAAAAACCCTCTGACAAAACGTTTTCATAAACGATACTTTTAATAAATTAAAATGATATATATATATATATATATATATATATATATATATATATATATATATATATATATATATATATATATATATATATATAAAAGTATAAATACACGCATGCATCGGTCTCGTATCATAGCAAAAATTTTATAAAGGTATTAAGGCAAGTTGCGACACTACGACTAGGCCTCGGGGTATGTAATCAAATTGAGAATAAATATAGCCTGATCAACTATATTTATCCTGGATGTGACCAACGTATGTCGAGGAATGGTCGTAGTAAGCAACAAGTCGAAAACTTACCAAAGAAAATACTAGAATCAAACTTACAAATTTGAAATACTATAGGAGTATTTTATAAAACCATAAGAGCTATAGTAATCGTGCGAACCTCGATATTTAGTTAAATTTAGGAAATCATCAAATAAATAAAAAAAATTATTTATCAAAAATTACCTTTTTTACTCCCGAGTTTTTATAAAAAAAATAAATAAATAAATAAATAAATAAAATAAAATTCTCTTGCCTCTATTTCTCGACTAGACAAAATGGCATGATTTCACATTCCCGGGGATTCCTACTACCCTAACCAGGGTAATGGAGGCTGGATTGAAGAGGACCCAGAGGAAGATCCCGAAGAGATTCCCGAGGAGGAGCCAGAAGAGGATTCCGAAGAGGATCCCGAGGAAGACCCAAATGAAGAGTCAGAAGAGGAAGGAGATGGTGGGAGCACTGACTCGGAACCCGAGATCTACAATCCTCCCCGAGGAGCAGCAAATCCCCAAAGGAACTTTCAGGGCCCGGCGCCCCGCTGGGCTGTGGATCTGAAGTGATGGAGCAAGGAACAAGGGCAATGCCCACCCTACGGCATGGCACGAGACTTTTATAACCTCAGCAACGGGGGTTCAGCTGACAGAGCACTCCCTGTCATGGTTCGTCGCATTGCCAACCAAGGCGAGCAAGCAAGAGCAAATGCCAGCCAACTCTTGGACATTGGGGCCACCGCTGCTGTCACTGCGGTACGTCTTCGTCGTCTGGACGAAGAACATGAGCGGACAATAGAGCACACCTTTTCCCTTCAGAAAGACATTACTGTTGCTAGAGCCGAAGTAAGGGAGTTCCGTAAGAACCAAGCCGCGATGGAGAGGCGTATCATCGAGGCTGAACGACAAGTAGCCCGAGCTAAGGCTTCCACAACCACATACCATGGTCTGCAGCGTGCTACCCGCTCGGAGTAGAGCGCGTACTACTGGCACTATATTTATACATATCGGCTAAGTGTTGGTGTTACCTTTTCTTGTATAAATGTAAACCCGACGGATTGTGAGTACACAATTCGGAGGCCAGAATGCTGTCAAATTTTCCCATTTTCATTGATGTACCCTAGACCTATAAAAGGTCAAATTTTCCTGATCTTTGTATCATATACTAATATCAATGAAATTGACACGCATTTATTATTCCCTTGAGTATTTCATTTAATTCTTAAAAGAATCATATACTTATTTTTGAAAGTTTCCATTAACATGCAAAAACCAGAAATGTTCAGAACCAAAACTCATAATACAAAAACCTTCCATAATCATTTCTAAAGACTTATCAAGGATTCGTCTCTTAACTTGTGGCAGAATCATGCCACCAAGAAGAAATCCTCGACGCTTTAATAATACAAGAGCACAAACACCACCTCCACCATCCCCTCCGTCGATGGATGATGCTACCTTTCAGGCTGCTGTAACAGCTGCCGTAACCGCAGCAATGGCGCAAATGAGTAACAACGGATCAGGAGGAGGAATAAACAGCTCTACAAATGGCCAAAACCAGGGTCGTTTCGGGGAATGTACTTACAAAGACTTATCCAACAGCAAACCCATCCCCTTTAATGGAACCGGGGGAGTGATGGCTCTATCCCAATGGATAGAGAAAACAGAAGGCGTGTTCGAGATATGCTCATGCCCCGAAGAGAGCAAAGTAAAATTTGCCGCCTGTACTTTCTCTGAACGAGCCCTAACGTGGTGGAATGGCCACGTCAAGTCACTAACTCTGGTGGTTGCAAACTCCATGGGTTGGGAGAACCTGAAGCAAATGCTACTGCGAGAGTACTGCCCAAGGGGCGAGATCCAGAAACTTGAACAGGAACTTTGGGAATTGACTATGGTGGGTTCAGACATCATAACCTATACGAATAGGTTCAGTGATTTGATAAGACTTTGTCCAGGGATGATGGCCCTAGAAAATAAGAAGGTGGAAAGGTATATCAGGGGGTTGTCGCCCCAGCTTCGAGGAAGTGTGCTAGCTCCCAAACCCACGACGTTCGACGGTGCCAAACAACTGGCACAGTCCCTCGTCGATCATGGGGTCTGCCAAGATGTCACGACCATCGTCCCGGAACCAACCAAAGGAAGCAACAACAATAACAGTAATGCCAAAAACAACAACAAGAAGAAGTTTTGGAACAAAAGGAAAGGTCAAACTTCGCAAGAATCTTCAAAGAAACAAATAGTGGCGGTCCATGTTGCTACTGCCCCCACTGCTGTCCCTATTACCCCTATGCCGGTAAAACAATATGCTGGGAACCTACCAAAGTGCAACAAATGCAATTACCATCACAACGGGAATTGCCGGGAGATGCACTGTAAAAACTGCGACAGGAAAGGGCACACTGCCCGATTCTGTAGGGCACCGGCGCGACCAATCACCCAAGTTCCTGGTGCTGGAGTGAGCGAGGCATGTTATGGGTGTGGGGAAACTGGGAACTACAAGAGGGATTGCCCTAAGGCAAAGAATGTTGGCGGTGTAGGAAGAGTGCGGGCAATAGGGCAGAACGAGGCAATAGCCGATCCCACAGTGGTTACGGGTACGTTTCTCCTCAACAACATTTATGCATGCATACTCTTTGACGGTGGTGCGGAGAGAAGTTTCGTGAGTCATAAATTCAAACACTTACTTAATCAAAAACCCCAACCACTCAATAAAATATTCACAGTAGAAATGGCAAACGGTAAAACGGAAAGCGCAAACGATATGTACATAGACATTACGTTAAATTTAAATGAACACTCGTTCCAAATCGATCTTATGCCGATTACTATAAGAAGTTTTGATGTCATCATCGGTATGGACTGGTTAAGCCTTCACCATGCCGATATACTTTGTCACGAAAGGGTCGTTCGCCTCAATCTGCCAAGCGGCAAAACTCTTATCATTTATGGTGACAAACCTGGTACAAATTTACAAATCATCTCTTGCGTCAAAGCCCAAAAATACCTTCGCAAAGAATATCATGCCTTCCTAGCCCACGTGGTGGACAAGAAACGAGAAGTGAAAGACATTAAAGACATTCCGGAAGTCTGCAACTTCCCAGATGTTTTCCCAGAAGATCTTCCAGGAGTCCCACCAGAACGTCAAGTCGAGTTCAGGATCGATTTGATTCCCGGAGCAACCCCAGTAGCAAAATCGTCGTACCGTCTAGCACCGGCAGAAATGCAGGAATTATCCAGCTAGCTGAACGAGCTTCTAAGCAAAGGGTTCATTAGACTGAGCTTCTCACCTTGGGGAGCACCAGTTCTGTTCGTAAAGAAGAAGGACAGATCTTTTCGCATGTGCATCGATTACCGAGAGCTGAACAAACTCACGATCAAGAACCGATATCCCTTACCGCGCATAGACGATCTATTCGACCAACTACAAGGAGCGAGCTACCTCTCAAAGATCGATTTAAGATCTGGGTACCACCAGCTGCGAGTTCTGGAAGGAGATATTCCCAAAACGGCATTCCGAACTCGCTATGGTCACTACGAGTTTGTAGTGATGCCCTTTGGTTTGACAAATGCACCGGCAGTGTTCATGGACTTGATGAACCGAGTATATCGTCCTTTCCTGGACAAATTTGTGATCGTATTCATAGATGATATACTCATCTATTCAAAGAGCAAGGAGGAACATAGCCAACACCTCCGACAGGTCTTGGAAACATTAAGGACAGAGAAGCTTTACGCAAAATTCTCAAAGTGCGAATTTTAGATTCGGAAAGTAGATTTTCTAGGTCACGTGGTTAGCAAGGAGGGAATACACGTGGACCCTTCCAAAATCAAGGCAATCGAGAGCTGGACAACTCCAAGGACTCCAACGGAAATCCGGGAATTATTGGGCCTTGCTGGGTATTACTGAAGGTTCATACAAAACTTTTCGAAGATTGCTAAACCACTTAGCACCCTGACTCAGAAGGGTGTAACCTTCAATTGGGGGAAAAACAAGACACTGCGTTCCAAACACTAAAGCGAGCCCTATGCAGCACACCTATATTATCCTTGCCAGAAGGAATAGAAGACTTTGTGGTCTACTGTGATGCATCAAACCAGGCACTTGGATGTGTCCTAATGCAGCGAGGGAAGGTCATCGCCTACGCCTCGAGAAAACTGAAGACGTACGAGGTAAACTACACGACGCACGACCTCGAATTGGGAGCAGTAGTGTTCGCCCTAAAAATCTGGAGGCATTACCTTTACGGTACCAAGTGCACCATCTTCACCGATCACAAAAGCCTCCAGCATATCCTCAATCAGAAAGAACTCAACATGAGACAAAGACGCTTTAAGCAGAAAGGAGTACTCGGGCCGCCGAGTAAGAGCATTAACCATGACCATCCACTCACACTTGTCCGCACAAATCAAAGAAGCACAGGAGGAAGCCTTGAGGCCAGAGAACGTGGCAGGTGAAGCATTAAGAGGAATGGATAAAAACCTTGAAGTCAGGGATGACGGAGTTCGTTTTCTCATGAACCGGATCTGGACACCAAAAATTGGTGGATTCAGGGATGTTGTCAAGAACGAAGCTCATAAAACTCGCTACTCCGTATATCCCGGCTCAGACAAGATGTACTTAGACCTCAAGAGGTTGTATTGGTGGCCGAACATGAAAGCCGAAATAGCTACCTTTGTGGGCAAGTTCTTGACTTGCGCCAAGGTTAAGGTAGAATATCAAAAGCCCTCGGGACTACTTCAACAGCCAGAGATACCCGAGTGGAAGTGGGAGCGGATAACCATGGATTTCATAACCAAGTTGCCTAAGACTACGGGTGGACTCGACACCATTTGGGTTATCGTTGACAGATTAACCAAATCCGCACACTTCTTACCAATAAAAGAGACAGACAAACTGGAGAAGCTGACAAGGATCTACATTAAAGAGATAGTGCGCCTTCACGGAGTACCGATATCTATTATCTCCGATAGAGATAGCTGATTCACATCAAGATTCTGGCAGTTGCTGCATAAAGCTATGGGAACTAAGCTGGACATGAGTACAGCCTACCACCCCCAAACAGACGGGCAGTGTGAAAGGACCATTCAAACGTTAGAGGACATGCTAAGAGCTTGTGTGATAGACTTTGGTAAGGCTTGGGATACCCATTTACCATTGATCGAGTTCTCGTACAACAACAGCTATCACACTAGCATCAAACTTGCTCCATTCGAATCCCTCTACGGCCGTAAGTGCAGATCACCTCTGTGCTGGGCTGAAGTGGGCGACACGCAACTAGCAAGAGGTCAAGTACCAGACAACACTCTCACTGGCCCGGAAATCATAAGAGAAACTACTGAGAAGATTGTCCAAATCCGAGAACGATTAAAAGCTTCAAGAGACAGACAAAAGAGTTATGCCGATAAAAGACGAAAGCCCTTGGAATTCTAGGTTGGGAACGGGTAGTATTGAAAGTCTCCCCCTGGAAGGGTTTGATACGTTTTGGAAAACATGGGAAACTCAACCCTAGGTATATCGGACCATTCGAGATCCTTTCCAGGATCGGCCTGGTGGCATACAAACTTCGATTACCGCAGGAACTCAATAACGTACACCCTACCTTTCACATGTTGAACCTAAAGAAGTGCTTGTCCGATGAGACCCTCGTCATCCCTCTGGACGAAATTAAAATCAATGAGAGTCTCCAATTCGTGGAAGAGCCTATACAAATCATGGATCGGGAAGTTAAAAGAACTAAACAAAGTCGCATACCCATTGTGAAGGTTCGTTGGAATGCCAAGCGAGGACCTGAATATACCTGGGAGCGTGAGGATCAGATGAAACAAAAGTACCCACATCTTTTTCCTACTCCATAAACTCTATCTTAGATTAAATTTCGGGATGAAATTCCCTCTAACAGGGGGATGATGTGACAACCCGATTTTTCAAGTCAATGTAATGTTCAAAAAGTCAAATAATATTAAACTATTTTTTATGTAATAAAATGCCGTCAAAAATGAAGTGTTCTAAAGTCTCATTTGGATTGCATAAAATTTTAGATATATTGTCAAGGTTTCCAAATATATAAAGAACACCCAAATCCGAGTTATAACGAAGAAGTTATGACCAATCGAAAATCCGCGACACAACCGGTAAAACACTGTTAAGCGTAAGAAGTGAAAGTTCAATAAAATACTTTTTAGCCTTAGGTATCTAAACGAAAGTCGTAGATTATGTTAAACCATGATCATACATAAAAAGAACGCCCAAATCTGACTTCGTATGAGGAAGTTATGATCTTTCTAAAGTTTCAGAACAGCAGTAGACAGCTAAAAACTCGAAATAAAGATCGAGCGATTTTTAGCCGACGCAACCTAAATGAGAATTGAAGGTCTCGACATTAGTAGTACAACGGTAGAAAGACAGACGAAAACGGACATCGGATGAAGAAGTTATGGATTTTTAACAGAATTAATCTGTCCCGGCCTATTTAAAATATAATATTAAAAATTAAATTCAAAATTAGCCGACGGAGTCTAAATGAAAGTTGTAGAATATATTCTCACCTACGCGTGGATATAAAGAACGTAAAAATTGGAGCTCGTATGCGAGAGATATGAATTTTTGAATTTCAAGGCACGCACACCAACCTTATCCGAAACTCACGACGTGAGCAAGAGACTCACAACGTGAGTCTATGACTGATGTGTGTCAGAACTAGACCACCAGGCGTCGCGTCTATAGACCAAACTCAGGACGTGAACTACCCCATGTTCACGACTTGAATCCCGAGAATTCACCCTATAAATAGCATGGGAGACTTCCGACTTTCCTTGCTCATTTCACTCTTCTCTCTCACTTTTACTCCACGTTTAGCACCCCGAGACGACCCCGACACCCCGGTTACATATCCAAGCCCCGGCGAAGGTCCGAAGTGCCGATAATCCTGAGAAAAACTTACCACTTCCCGGTTCAAGTGCTGCCCGAGAAAAACTCGTTTTCTTCAAATCACCACACGTTCCAGGTGAGTTCATACCCCTTATTTTCACGTCTTTTTCATGTTTTAGGGGGGGAAATACAAGTGAAACACGAGAGAAACTCACATCTAAAATACGCATCGTTAGATACGTTTTCAAATACTTCATCTGCATTTTGTTTATAAATGATAAACAATATTTCTACCAACGTTACTCTTTACATGCAAAGTTGGTATTACACCGAGCTCTTATCATCAAATGAAACACACTTTCGAAAAACTATAATGGGTATAGTTTACGAGTTAGTCCTAACATCTTTACATACACACTAAAAAAAGGAACTATTTTCATAAAGACTTTTCATTCCGTAAATCTTTTGATACTATGTTTTGTGAGACACTGATCTTCAACGTACTTTCGAGTATGCATTTCAAGTCCTGTATTATAAACCATAATCTCTTGGAGGGAGAGTGTGATACTTGTGTATAGATCTATACGGGATTGACAATCCAGCACCTAAACTGTTAGCTACAGTTAGACCGGCAGGTCTGGGGTGACAAACGTCATAACACTACAACGCCTGAAGAACGTTGTTACAGGCAGTCTCGGTCAATAGCATGGTTATAAAACTCACACGAAAGTATTAAAATAAGTTTGCTTTACGAGACTCTTGAATGCATTCAGTAAATACATTATTTGAGTATAAATACACTTTCATCATTTGAGCACGAAAGATACTATTACAATGCTAGTCATTGGAACTTTTTCATACTATACGTAGAAAATATTGGATTTTCTGGAAAACACGTTCAGCTATTTTTACTAAAGGACATTTCGATTTTCCGTACAAAAACGCTTATGAACTCAGCAACTTAATTGTTGACACTTTTTCAAAACTACTTGTATTTCTCAGGGAATCAGTAATACAGGTAACCATCAGCTTTTGGAGAAGAAACGCTAAGGCACGTGTTATTAAAACATTTTAAATCATCATATTTGTAATATTCTTTTGGAACATGTATTACACGCAACAATGTAATTTTTATTATATTTATGATGTTTGTGCTTACTTTCTTTACAATATTCAACTGTTATGATACTACGTGAAGTCACCCACCCCCGAATGTTTCCACCATTCTGGTTTGGGGGTGTGACAGCTGCTCCCTCTTCCAACCCAAAGGATACAGAGTGCTTCTACTGCCACGACAAGGGGCATTGGAAACAAAGCTTCCCGAAATATCTGCAGGACATCAAGGATGGAAAGATAAAGCCATCCTTCGTAGGTGTTTACATTATACAATCTAATGACTCATCATATGCTATTTCTTGGGTCCATGATACATGACGTGGTTTTCACATTTGATCTGATTTGCAGGGTCTAAGAAGAAGTAGGGAGGTGGAGAATGGGAAGATGAACCTGATCATGGGGAATAGGAAAGAGTCGCATGTCACCAAGATTGGAGTTTACTCTTTAATGCTTAGTAGTGGGTTAGTTTTAGATTTAAATGATTGTTGCTACTCGTCAGAAATGGCGAGAAACATTATTTCTTTTCATGGTTTGTACAGACAAGGTTTTAGATTTTCGTTTAATAATGAAATTGGTTCTATTAATGCTTTCTTGAATGGTACTTTCTATTTTGAAGCATTGCCTTGTAATGGAGTATATGAAACTGTGAATATTGTTGATAACTTAGGAAATAATGTGTTACATATCGATTCTTATAATAGTTTGGACAAATCATGCTTGTGGCATTGTCGTCTTGGACATGTCAACAAGAAACACATAGCCCAACTCCAAAAGGATGGAGTGTTGGAGTCATTCGACCTTAGGGACGATGATGTGTGCGAGTCTTGTTTACTTGGAAAGATGACCAAGCCACCCCTTCATTGGTACTTATGAAAGGGGTGAGGGTTTATTGGATCTCATACATACAGATGTATGTGGAGCCTTTAGATCCACCACAAGGGATGAAAGCCGCTTCTATGTGACTTTCACCGATGATTATAGCAAATATGGGTATATCTACTTAATCAAGCACAAGTCAGAATCCTTTGAAAAGTTCAAAGAGTTCAAGAAGGAAGTGGAGAATCAGTTGGGCAGGAAAATTAAGATGCTCCGATCCGATCGAGGTGGTGAGTACCTTAGTCTTGAATTCGACAACTACCTCAAGGAATGCGGAATTGTTTCGCAATTGACACCACCTAGGACACCGCAGTTGAATGGTGTGGCTGAGAGGCGCAATCGAACCTTGTTGGACATGGTTCGTTCCATGATGAGTTGTGCTTCGTTACCTATCTCATTTTGGGGGTATGCCTTAGAGAATGCCGCCCATATCCTTAATATAGTCCCAACAAATAAGGTTGCCAAAACACATCACAAGCTGTGGACATGGAAAGCTACCTCATTCGCACATATCAAGGTTTGGGGTTGCGAGGCTTTCGTAAGACGAGAGACTTACGACAAGCTCGAACCTCGTAGTGAGTGGTGTATTTTCATCGGCTATCCGCAGATGTCCTTTGGATATCTCTTCTATAGACCGAGTGACAATGTTGTCTTCGTTGCGAGGAGAGGGGTTTTCCGAGAGCGAGAACTCACAAGCCAAGAGGACAGTGGGAGGCAAATTGATCTTGAAGAGCTTCAAGAATCAAGCGATGAAGGAACCTCTAACGCTGGCGCTCAACCCGAGGAGGAAACTCCTGTTGAACCGATTGACGAGTCCCTACCTCTTAGACGTTCCAGTAGAGTTAGTGTTCCACCTGAGTTTTATGGTTTCCATATTGTTACTGAAGGTGATACGTTTATCATTGATAGCACACTGATAAATTTGGATAAACCTAACAACTACATGGAAGCCATGGCAGGCCCGGAGTCTGCGAAATGGAAAGAGGCTATGGACAGCGAGATTCAGTCCATGTATGACAATCAAGTATGGAACTTGGTTGACAATGTGCCAGGTCGTAAGACGGTCGGGTGCAAATGGATCTTCAAGAAGAAGACCGACATGGATGGGAAAGTACACACATATAAGGCACGATTTGTTGTGAAGGGCTTTACTCAAACTCGTGGAGTTGACTATGATGAGACCTTCTCATTAGTAGCGAAGATTAAGTCTATAAGGGTTATGCTAGCCATAGTTGCGTTTCATGATTATGAAATATAGCAGATGGATGTCAAAAACGCTTTCCTTAATGGGAAGTTGGCTGAAGATGTTTACATGAGTCAGCCAGAGGGTTTTGTCGATGCAAAACACCCTAATAGAGTGCGTAAGCTTGAGAAATCCATTTATGGATTAAAACAAGCATCTCGCAGATGGAATCTTTTTTTTTTGATAAGAAGGTCAAAGAGTTTGGTTTCTCGAGAAGCGAGGATGAGTCCTGTGTATATGTCAAAGCCAGTGGGAGTATAGTTAGCTTTATCATTTTGTATGTGGATGACATACTACTCATAAGAAACAACGTTCCAACCTTGCAGGAGGTTAAGTCCTGGCTTGGGAAGTGATTCGCTATGAAAGACCTCGGAGAAGCTGCCTATATTCTAGGGATAAGGATTTTGAGAAATAGGAGTAAGAGGCTAATAGGTTTTTAGTCAAAGTACTTACTTGGACAAAGTGTTGACACGTTTAAGCATGGAAAATTCCAAGAAAAGGGAGTTACCAATCCAAAGCAATACCAAGCTGAGTAAGACTCAGAGTCTGAGTACTAATGTCGAGATAGAAGAGATGAGCCGAGTACCTTATGCTTCCCCAGTTGGCTCAATCATGTATTCTATGACATTTACTCGCCCTAATGTCGCCTTCGCTTTGAGCATGGTCAGCAGATATCAAGGGAACCCTGGTAGAGCACATTGGATCGCAGTAAATAATATTCTTAAGTACCTTCGGAGGACTAAGGAATGGTTTCTTATCCTTGGTGGGAGCAATGACTTGAGAGTGCGAGGGTATAGTGACGCTAGTTTTCAAACTGACCGGGATAATTTCTGCTTGCAGTCTGGCTGGGTCTTTACCCTAAATGGAGGAGCATTGACAAGGAAAAGTTCAAAGTAGGAAACCGTAGCTGATTCAACGTGCAAATCAGAGTACATAGCGGCAAGAGAAGCGTCGAAGGAGGCAATATGGTTGAAGAACTTCATCGGAGACCTTGGAGTTGTGCCAGCTATAAAGGAGCCTATGGAGATTTTCTGCGATAACGAAGGTGCGGTTTCCTTAACCAAGGAACCGAGGGATCATGGTAGATCCAAACATATCGACAGGATAACCGAGCAGATCCCCTTACGAAGGGACTGAGTAGGGTTAAGCACTTGCAGTACACTAGGAGCATTGGGCTGAAGGACGATATTAGTTTTAGTGATTAGATAGCTTTAGAAACTTGTAATATATAAATTGTAATTACAATTTGATGTTTAAATAAAAGAGTATTATTTATGAGTAATGTTACTGTCTTATGTTAATTATTTGTTATTGTTTCACTTTGCATGTTTTGACTTCCTAAATAATAAGATTATTCAAACCATCCACAGTCGATCATACATTGGAAGCAGTGTTGTAAAACTCGCCAAGTTGACCGATTACTCCTCCGAGTACTCGCTACTCGGCCCCTTACCGAGGCGAGTTACAGAATCCTGAGTACTCCATAATTAGCCCCTTAGTGAACTGAGTAGTGTTGTAAAACGCGGTCAACTCTATGATTAATATGTATAATATACTTAATGATTTATTATTTAACACACACATGTGATTATTACTATATATATATATATATATATATATATATATATATATATATATATATATATATATATATATATATATATATATATATATATATATCTTAAATTTTAGGTAATCATTCACAAAGTGAGATCATTATGTGTTTTTTTAGCTTTTGTGTATTCACATATATCTAATTTTGTTATATATTTCAATCAACTTATAATTTTAACTTATGATTTTGACATATATAATTTCCCTAAAAATATTTCTACATGAATTGCCTAATCCGAGTACTCCCGGGTACTCGCTACTTGGTAGTCGGACGAACACGTACAGAGTAACGAGTTCTACAACCTTGGTTGGAAGTAAGTATGAAACAAGACTATCATGAATTGGATTGTAGATTGTATAAGCGTTTAGACATAGAAAAAGTTTGATGCAACATTCATGAGTGCTTATGAAATATGATTTGAGTATTGGATTAAACCCACACTCACATGAATCACTTCATGGAATTAATCACGAGTGATTGTGAGACGATAATATCATATAGTCTTTAAACCAAGATATATGGTTTATTGTTTTCAATTTGGATGTGCATTGATAATGCGTAAACACATCAGTAACTCGATGTTATAAAACACATTGTCGTGTACGATTTGTTGCGTAGATAGTAAATGCATATAAGTCGAAGTTTATATTTTCCTTTTATCCTACGAGGGTAAAAGCGATATCTTGGGCCCCTCGATGATTTGGTTTGACTTATGTGTCGGGCTCGGTCAAGACTAAGTTGATGTGTTCAATTAGGTTCTATGTCTGAAAAATCAGAGATCGAGAAACAAACTGTTGGACAATAAGTATGACTATGTTCCATGTGATTGTCCACACGATATCTTGAGAACGGAGGACTGTACGATCCCTTATCTAAAGGACGAGTCAGAGTTCGACAACGGCTTTTGAGAGCTACGATTTCTAATCGGATTTTGAAGTCGTACTTGCAGCTATAGTTATTAGACTTATCCAAGTGGGAGACTGTTGGATTAGGTGTCTAAGCCCATAACTATATTTGGTATGTACTTGACCCGGTTGTAGCATGGTCCTTTTGGGTTGCCTTCACCAGAGCAACTTGACTGGATGAATTATAGAGAAAGAGGTTATTATGGTTTATTAATATATTATATAAATAATATATTATAAGAGAAATCATATTGGTTAATTAATATTGGTCAAGAATTAATTATGAAATTAATTTTGTGATCAAAAGATATTAATTAAACCTAGGGGTCTGATATTGTAATTATTGGATAGTTGCAAAGTATGCTGAGGAAACCCTAAAGATAGGGTGGACGAATTCTTGTGGATAAGGCCTTAAGAATTCGTCCAAGGAAGGGATTCCAGAGGGATCTTATGGGCTGCTTGGAGCCTAAGCAACCGGATAAGTGTTTGACTGAAATCCTAATTCCACACCTATATAAAGGGACCCTAGGCATCACATTTTCGGCTACCCTAACCCCCTAAGGATTGCTAGAGCCGAAAATCGCCTCCCTCTTCTCTCTCTCTCTCTCTCATACATTCTTCCAATTGCCTTGGTGTTTGTGATCGATTAGAGGCATTACACTTGTGATACTAAAGCTCTCAAAGGTTGAAGATTCTTGCTACAATTGAAAGGTAATCATCTAAAGTTGTTTTAGTCATTAGTTTCGATTTTTTGTATGCTAGTATTAGGGTTACAAGCTTTGGATGATTTGCATGTACAATTAGAGAAACCTAGATCCAAAGCTTTAGGGTTTGCATGTTCACCATAGGATTGATGTAATGCTCAAAACCCATCACTTTTCTCATCCAGTCATGTCACGCAACCTTTGGAATCTAATCTGTTCCACTTCCCCATTTTTACAACGGATAAAAACATGTCACACCCCACGTTTAACTAGCGTGTCATGATAGACCTGCAACGCATTTAATGTTCCACCTTTTCCGGAATAAAATTTTCTTTGGATTTATTTAAATTCAGCTGATAATGGTAAAACCCAAGGGTTTTTAACTTTAACAACTATAATTTAATTACTATCAATAACCTTTGAAATCCGAAGGTATAAAAACCCCCATTTCTTCCCAAGATAGCTTTTACGCTATCTGAACTCTCTCGACGGACTCATTCATCTTCTTCATCTTCTTCATCTTCTTGCTAAAAATCCTTTTTCCAACAAGTTTTCAAACTGTTTTCTGAAATCATGGTGAAATCCGGCATCTCGAAGAAGCAATCCAAGGCCTCAGACTCAGTTCGTCCCACAGGGTTTGATTTCATTATCAAAGACCTCACACCTTCGACTGAAGCAAGAAATTACAGAGGGATCTTTGAACATCATCAATCTTTCAATGAAGCCATTAAACTGGTTATCAAGTTCCTTCGAACACACCCACTGTTTGGCGCATTCGATTCATTCACTGAAGCAGTTCCATTGGCAGTTCTCTTCAAATGTGCTTTCTCGGCATTCAGACCTAGCACAATCCTCATGAAGTTCATCTGAATCTAGTCGATGACTCTTTGGTGGTTCTGATCGAAGAGAAGTTCCTATCTGCAATCAATCTCAGGATCCTTCCTTCAACAAAGTTCTATACTCCAAGCTCAATAGATGTGTTCTCTCCTCTCTATCAGATGAGATATCAGGCAAAGCTCAAAGGCGTAGGAGAGTTCAAGAAAAGAATGTTGCCTGTAGTTTGGAAAATTGTTAGTCATTTTGTGATCAGGAGTCACTTGGGCAGGACAGGAGGGACTAATAATATGGCAAACACTTCCTTGATATTGTGTAGAGTATCTTCACAGGAAATGCTGTTGATTACGACCAAATCATCTGGGATAATTTTCTTTAACACATCTCCAGGACGCACCAAAATAAGGAATGACAGAATTGACCTTTGCAAGGTTCTGGTCACTATGTCTAGTTGATCTCCATAAGGATGCTAATCTTAGCATGGGCAATGACACCAACCTATTCTCAGCTCGCGATCTCAAGAGATACAACCCTTCCAAAGATCAAACTATTTTTGGTCCCATCCGTAGATTACCCATGTACATTTTGGTGTCCATTGGACTCACTACCGTAGAGGTAGTTGACCATATAATGGCTACGAGTGATATCACCCCATATCACTCTTCCCCGCCAAGACCCAGTCAGCTCACCGCAGTCCAGGTTCCACAACCAAAACCTTCAAAAGCCAGTCATTCTAGGGCAGCACATGACCAGCCTCCAAAATCAAAACGGGTTAAATCCCTTGTTGTCTCAAGAAAAACCCCTATGAACATTGTTAAAAGGGGAGTTGTTCCGTCAAAGAAAAGAAAGGCAAAAACCGTAGAGCCTACTCCCGCAGTCCTACTTTGTCCTCCCAAAGCTCATGACATTCATGTTAATGTCATTGATGAACATCAAGATGAGCACTCAGAATCCCAAGATGTTTTTAGGAGAAAGAAATTAAAGATCATCCTCAGTTCTAACCAAATGTGATCCAAGGCACGTGCAGGAGTCTCTCAAAAGACTCCCACAACCATTCGAGTCACCTTAGACTCACCCAAAAGAGCCCCAACTTACCACTCAGATACAGAGAGTGTACCTGTTTCATCTCATGATGGAGACAAAACCCCAACCGGAACCCAAGTGGATCTAATTGTTACTAGTCGCCCTAAGGTCTCCAGGGCATCACGGTTTCACGTCTTTGAACCCGAGAGTTGAGCTCCATTTTTCTTCGAGTCACACATACACTAGATACACATGTTGCACCACAGGGCACTTCTTTCTCAGCCTTTGCCATAACAGAGCAGTGGCCAAACTTGAATTTAGGTCAAGGAGATCAAGGAAGCTCTAGAAACCCTGTACCACCTACAATACAGTCAAGCGGTTTAGGCATGGTGAGCACAAACGTGCAGGGATCCATGAACCCAAGGGACACCTCGGTGCGCCAAGGACTTGACGATTATGCTTCTGATGACTCTTGGACTCGATATCGTCCAACAACGGAGTCAGGGTTACGTAAATTTGAAGCTTTTAAAAGAGCATTTAAAGCAAGAAAGGCACAACAGGTACGGCAACAACATCAAAAAGAAGAGTATCTCCAACTTGTAGCGAAATATTGGGCTACAATGTTTAATAATACCAAAACCGTTCACGATATTTTGGCAATTCAGCAATGGATGTCTTCAATGGAGCTTACTGTTCAACAAGCTCAAAACATGGAGAATATAGTTGGCCCTTCTAATCCTCCTCAAAATGATGAAGCTCACGATTCAAATGATGATGGTACCGCAAACGAGATCTGTTCAACACCCATGTTCGGTCTTGATGATGACAAATTGGACGATATTCAACAGCCTCTTCCCTCAGACGATTTTATAATGGTAATTGATGATGAAGAATCAAGTGGATCTTAACATTCCACTTCGAAGCCTAAGCCCAAGAAGAAAAAGAAGATAGTTGTTTCAAGGAAAGAATTCCTCAATCTTCAAGGCAAAGTAGATCAGATCTTGGCAGTAGTCACTACCAAAGAACCGTAGGGCACTGATATTCCAACACCGTAGTTGCTCATCAAACGAGTTGAAAGGTTAGAGACAAGGGAAAGATTGGCCGTAGAGCGGATGATTCAAAGACTTGAAATGGGTATAAGGGAACTTGATAATCGAAGAACCGCATACCACAAGGATTTTATATCCAAAGCTGAAGCCTTCATCACAGAATTCAAGAAATTGAAAGATGATCTCTAACAGACACTGCAGACTCAAGAAAGAAATTCCAAAAAGC
This sequence comes from Lactuca virosa, assembly GCF_052849685.1. Lineage (NCBI taxonomy): Eukaryota > Viridiplantae > Streptophyta > Magnoliopsida > Asterales > Asteraceae > Lactuca > Lactuca virosa. Next base: position 385,880,428 of record NC_136428.1, read on the forward strand.
TTATTGAGGAAACCCACACTGCGTATGAATCTAGGTATGCAATCCTCCAAGACACCATCAAAGGTCTAAGGAGATCACTCACCGCAAATCAGAGCGCCGCAAATCAAAGTGTTGACGAAATTCTCTCCCTCACCAAGGAGATTTATCAACTTCTCTTCAAGTCACAAACCCCCAACAACCAATATGTTTGTGATCAAATGAAAAACCAATTCAATGATATGTTTGAGAAAATTGAAGGCTTGAAAAAGTGGTTTCAGGAGCACCTGAAGCCTGCTTCCTCAAAAGGGGGAAGTGATTGTGATCATTTAAGGTCGAAATCTCCATTAGCTTATCATTCTCAAACTCCTCCACGAAATCAACCTCCTACCGCAGAGAAAAACAAAATTCCAACTCCTCAGGCATCACCACAAAAGTCCTCGACAATCAGCTTCACCGCAACAAGAAGTTATGTCATCAGATCATTCTGATGACTTTCCGGCCACTGCTCAAAAGAAACATGACTGGAGAGCAGCCAAATTTGCGCATGAAATTTCAAAGGAACAAGGGTTCGATACCATTTTCGACGAAACCCTGATTAATTCATGGGTGAACCCAACCCGCAGACTCTTCGATGCTGACTATGTTCCTCACCTCACTTATGTTGAACCTCCATCGGATGGTTATTACGACATTCCAATTTCTCCCAACTCCAAATACTTTCCAATCTTTTAGTAGTTTGATCTCAGCCTCCCGAATGATAGAAGACTCCCCATGGAGCTCGACCCTTTGAAACTTTTTCATGCCAATCATGGTTCAAAGTTTGAGAAGATCTGGTCCAATCATAGACCAGACGGGGTAAAGAACTACAAAGTCAGAAAATTCATGAAATCTGAATTTTTTCAATACACCATGACAAGAAGAGAAAGTGAATATGTTAGACGCCAAGCAGATTTTGTACGCATGAACCCCAAAGAAATATTTCTGATAGCTATGATGTTTCAGCTTAAGGCTAAAAATTATCCAAAGATGAAAATTGCATTTGAAAGGGCTTCTGAATTCCTTAAGGCATTGGTTTGTGAATTCAGAAAAATTGATGTTGAGATACATCCAGTCCTTGCCAACAAGTTCAAGTTTCCTCCCTTTGAACATGTGCCAAACTACACTAAAGGATTCCAAGACATTTCCCTTGGTGAAACAAGCTACCCTGAGCTAGGGTTGTGTACAAGAAGGCTCAACATGGTCCCAAGTACTTCATACTGGTGACCGCAATCCATCATCTAATGAAGAAGTAGCTGGATATCACTTTGTCTTCAGTGCAAAGATCGAAGCACACAACTGATGAAGTCAAGTTTGAAATCTCAAGAAGAATCCAGTGGCTATTTGAAGTGAGAAAATTTTGGTGGATTATCATCAGGTTCCTCAAAACGTAGAAATGAAGAAATTAGTTGAACGGTCAATTTGGGGGAAATTGTTGAAACAAAAAGTGACCCTCTTCAGCTAAGAAACCGCATACCTGAACACTTGGTGGTACTGTAGAGAAGATTTCAAACGGGAGATTGCTTTTGCCTTGTGTGAACTGCAGACCTAAAGACCCACCGCAGAGATGGACGATGCATGAAGACTTTTGTTACTTTAACTGACATTACTTGTTTACTTTGTATTATCCAGTGAACCTTTCATGGTCATTGAAGTTAGTAGTTTAGTATTATTTTAATCCTCAATGTAACTTTCGGTGCTATATAAATAGAGCATCCCTCTTCATGTACTACACACCTCTTCCTGAAATTTTATTGAAATACAAAGATCGTTCATCTCTATCTCTATTATCTCTTGAAAAAACGAGTCCCTCTTCACTTTAAGTTGATCACACTTACAAACTTGTGTTTGCATGAAAACCTCGTTATGAATCAACTTGGTGTGTACTTGATATAACTTGTTGCTATTTATTTCCTGTATATTTCCGCAATCTAACTATTCTAGCTTATTATTTTTGAGCTAACAAGATCCTTCGAGATTAACTTGTTATTCCGCATTATATTATCTTGTGACTAACATTTGTTCAAGTTTTTCTCTCAACAGCGACCCCAAGAGGGAGACTGCCAGTGATGAGGAGATCCGTAGGATCGTTGCTGCCGAGGTGGCCACAGTAATCATAGGGGCTATACCAGATATGTTTGGGTCAATTAAGACCACACCGATTGAGACTTTCGACGAGCGATATGCCTCTGTCATTGAGCTTGCTGTTGTAGTAACCACTGCAGTCGTTGTTGTTGCGAGACCACATGGGGTAATTCGTTATGATACCGGGAATTCAACAACACAAAGCCACCTGAGTTTGATGGGACCCAGGACCCAATTCTCGTGATGAGATGGATTTTCGATGTTGAGGGTTGTTTTTACACTTGCTCCTGTCTAGAGAATTGAGGGTTCATTTCGCGTTGAACCAACTTCGCTTAGGAGTGAAGGATTGGTGGAAATTTGTGATAGCTGACTATTCTATTGCAGATCGTATTGTTGTGGCATGGGAGAGATTTACTGAGATGTTTAGAGAGGAGTTTGTACTAGTGGTTGAGAGAGAGAGAGAGAGAGAGAGAGGTTGGCCAAGGAGTTCCTGTCTCTCAAGAAGAAGATAGAGACAATAAATGAGCAAGAACGTGTGAGTCAGCATCTGAGTATTCTAAGGAGGGACATCTGTAAGTTTGTGGCGAACACTTCATATCGGACATTGGCTGAGATGTAGACCAATGCCAGGATGTGACAACCGTCAAATTCAAGTCAAAGTCAAAGTCAACAAGTCAAGGTCAAAGTCAATAAGTCAAGGTCAACAATGTCAAACCTGTCAAACTTAACTAGTACTTCTATGATAAAAGTTATTCTATGTATAAAAATGTGCATTTGTATGTCAAGAATCCAAGTATCTCGGAGAATTTATGTGTTTAACAATGTAAAACCCTAAAAAGGGAGTTAAATGCATCAAAACACGACTATGGACCCTTTTGGGGACTTAAAACAATCATAATCGAAGCATAACGGGGTTCACGAAGCTTGCATTGCAAGATTATACGATAATAATGGGTAAAATCAAATCTCTCCCAAATCTCTCTCAAAATCTCTCATAACTTTTTATAGTCATCCGGGTCATCCCGACCCTTAACTTGGCCAAAAATCACTCAGAACGGGAAGTTAGCTTGAAAAACAGCCCTTAAGGACCGAAACCTTTCTTAAGGACCGAAACCCTCTTAAGGACCGAACCTTCCCTTAGGGACCGAAGCTACCTTGTGAGAACCGAACTTGGCCCCCTTCTGAACCGAACATAACATCCAAACCGAACTTCACCAGGACCGAAGTCAGTAGGACCAAGACCACCCTTCGGACCCGAGGCCCAGCCTTCGGACCCGAGCCTTACCTTCGGTTCCTCCTTCTCCCCTTCTCTCGGTCCTCACCTATAGGAACCGAACCCTCGCAGGTTCGGTCCTATTGTCCGGTTTTCGTCCCCTTTCGCTTCTTAAGCCCGTTTTTGACGGGCATTTTTCGCCAAATTCATATTTTTATCATTTTAAACTCCCTAAACTTATATTTTATTCATTTCTCAAGGATTTATTAATTATAAATCATTATTTTACATTAAGAATAGTATTCTACACCACAAGTGGGTCAAGTGTGCCCACTTGTCTCCATGTGTCATCTTCTCATTGGTCCAACCCTATCCACATCACACAAACCAAGGCAAACATCCTTTCAACTTTGCAAATTGCTCCAGCAACATCTATATAAAGAAATCTCTGGAGGATTTCTTGGCTTACTTTGATCACTTTCAAACACTTATACACTTCTTAAACCATCAAGAGAGCCTTTTTTCTCTCTACTTCCAGCCACTTTTTGGAAGTGTTTTTGAGCTATTACTTCACTTTTTGGTAAGCATTTCATCTAAACTCAAGTGTTATTCCATATTTTCCTAACACTCTTGAATCATCTACACACATTTTAACACCAAAGAATCGTTCTTAGGATCATCCAAGCTCTCACGTGTTCATCAAGTGTTCTTGACTTGATACTCCTCGTCTTCGACCTTCCACTCTTCAATAAATCACTCAAGGTGAGTTCATACCCCTACATTTTCTAGTTTTCTTTAGTTTTCAGGGGGGGAATACAAGTTAAAACACCAAAACATATTTGAAACTCAACTTGACAGCTTACAACAGAAAGGTTGTGACCTGTTCACGAACTGTTTTACCCAACTTAAACTTAATAGTTTTCAAAACTGTTTAATATGCAAATGGTTCTGGTTTATCCTTTTAAAATGACTACTTGCACATCTCCATATGATTTTTCTACAAATTATGGTGATTTTTACAAAACTGCCTATCACTGCGGAAACAAAGTCGGACCAGGTTGTGAATATGAACATTTTCACACTCGTTTGAGACCACCAAAAATTATAGGAAAATTTATGAACTCAGTATACTCTTTTTCCAAACTCTCAGAGTTTACAGATTCAGTTTTCGACTTACGATGATTTTTCTATAAATATTCTAAAATAGTGACAGTTAAGGGTAAAATTGTGAAACACAAGTTTAAGAGTTATTCACACTTTGTAACATGCTGAGCAAGGTGTGTAAGGTTTACAGTTAGTAGTTTCAATGTCATTTTCGTTGAAATACAAATTCATGAATATCAAGGTTTCATTGAATCATAACACACTACTGATAAACTATTATAGTTATAGTTTGAACACCTCATTTAACGAAGAAAATGGTAATACAATCGATTTACAAAACAGGTATTTCATTACAAACAACGTGAACTTGTTAATGAATAAATTTGTGAGACATTCACCTTCATGGTACTCTTAAGTACAACAGAAAAGTCCTGTAGTTATAGCCAAAATCTCTTGTAGGGAGAGCGTGATAGTTGTGTATAGATCTATATTGGGTCTGACAAACCCGCACCTAAGCTGCTTGCAACAGCTAGACCGGCAGGTCTGGGGTGACAAGTGTCATAACATTCCGACGCTTGAAGAACGTCGTGTACGAGGTCTTCGAGTCTTAGCATGGTTATAACAACTCACATGGGGAATTAACAAAACACACAGTTCACGGGAATTTAAGGATTTCACAAAAAGGAGTTTTATTTAAATATAAAACCACACATAAGTATGACGATTTACTTACATATACTAAGTCTTGATTCAGTTAACACTACAACAAACCTTTTAGAAAATATGGGATTTTCTGGAAACAAAATTGTAACAAACTTTAAGGAACAACATCCGTTCATTTTTCATTCATAAATTGCTTATGAACTCACCAGCTTTAATGTTGATACTCTTTCAAAAACAACTTGTATTCTCAGGTAATCAGTAATACAGGTAACCACAAGATTTTTGAAGGCAAGACGCTACGGCGCAGATTTCTTTTGAACTATTTTGACATCATATGTAATTTATTTGGAAACATGTATTTTTGCAACGATGTAACCTTTTAAATTATATTTATGATGGTTGTGTTTACTTTCTTCACTGTGGTTATGATACTGAGCATGACGTCCTCCGCCCCCGAACGTTTCCGCCGTTCCGGTTTGGGGGTGTGACAGATTGGTATCAGAGCTTTGTTTATAGTGAACTAAGTATATCTAACCACGTAAGATATACAAACTATAAATACAACGGGACCAAATTTCTCTGACGTAGCTTTTCAAAAATACTTTGAAAATAAAAAAATTTGTATTTTTATAAAAGTACGCGCACAATCTCACTCACTAATTCAGTATCATAATGGCAATAACATAAAAGTATCGAGACAAGTTGGACACCATGATCCAGCTTCGGGGTATGTTTTCAGATCTTGGATGAATATAGCCTGATCAACTATATTTAGCGAAGGTATGACCAATGTATGCCGAAGAAGAATCATGATGAGCAACAAGTCTTCAACTTTCCAAAAACCTTAAGAATAAAACATAAAAATACTATAGGAGTATTTTTACACAAAAACCGTAATAATCACATAATAAATTGCGATAACTAACTTCTTATTCCCAAAATTTCTCGCGATATCCTTCTTATCCCTATTTCTCGTACAGGCGCAATGGCAAGATTTCACTTACCGGTTGATCCCTACTTCCCCAACCAAGGGAATGCGGGTTGGATTGTGGAAGACCCAGAGGAAGATTCCGAAGAGGAGCCCATGGAGGATGAAGAACCCATGGAGGAGGAAGAATCAGTAGACGGTGAAGAAGAAGAAGACTCAGATGGAACCGACTCCGAACCCGAAGTCTACGATCCACACCCTGCCCCTATTCCTCCGCAACACTTCCAAGGCCCGACGCCCCAATGGGCCAAAACTATACATCGATGGAGCCGAGAGCAAGGTCAACGACCTCCCTATGACATGGAACGAAGTTTCTACGATCTCAGCAGAGGAGGGTCAACCGACCGAGCCCTTCCTATCATGGTTCACCGTGTCACACGCCACGAAGGGCAAACAAGAGTTAACACCCGCCACCTCATGGAAATTCGTGCAACGAGCCAAGTCAACTCCGTTCGCATTCGTCGGTTGGATGATGACCACGATCGAACTCGAGACTGCACTGAGGTTCTTTGACGGAAAATGACAGCGACCGAGCCACTTTAGAAGGACGTCTGGCAGAAGCAAAGCGCCAAGCGACAGAATCCAGAGCTGAAATGAGGGAAACAAGGAACTTCGTGTCTTCAGTTCGTGATCCTCAGAGCTTCAACCGTCGTAAGTAGTGTTTGCACTGCTCGCTTCAGTCTAATCTAGTTTTGCGGATAAATACTACTATTATTTCCTAGTATTTTATGTCCGATCTCGTGATTTAAGTGTTTACACTTCCGGGATCAGTTAGGCGGTCAAAGTTTTCCCATATATTGATGTAGCATAGACCCCTTGTCGGGTCAAATTTTCCCCAACATTGTATACTAAGTTATATCAATGAAATTGACACGCTATTTGCTTTATTACATTAAGTACATGGCAGGGATTGTTTTCAGATTAAATTTATTGGTGTCCGATTTATGATTGTTTGATGTATAAATCAAAGTTATATATAATTAAGACCATGTCGACCTAGAAATGGTGGTTCCGCCTTGGATCATGTTCCTTGTTTGGTTGTGGGCGCAGGGCAGACCCATTATATTCGAAAGTTTACTTAAATCTTAATTATATATAAATATTATACATCAAACGATTGATGGATGGGCCCGGTATGAATTCTATCACAGACATTTCATGTGAATCAAATCTACCAGCATTCATAAACTCTATATTTCATTATCTATAGACCTCTAGTATGAATGGATTCATACAATATCTTTATAAGTCGGAATCATGATGCATATAAAGAACTAGTAATGTTTAGTTTTAACTCTCGACTTGTGAGCACTATCAAAGACTTATTGTCTTTTCATTCTTGATATGGTAGAAAATGCCACCTCGTAGAAATCCTAGACATGGCGGCGCCACAGGAGCTGCACCACCGCCACCACCACCACCCCCTCAGTTCGATCCAGTAATGTTCCAGGCTGCCGTGACAACTGCAGTAGCAGCTGCAATGTCCCAAATCAGCACCAATAATGTGGGTGGTGCGGGTAATGGTACCACAAATTCTAACCTTCAATGGAAGCGGAGGTGTCCTAGCGTTGCTGCAATGATTCGAGAAAACCGAATCCATCTTCGAAATATGCGCATGCCCTGAAGCAAGCAAGGTCAAATTTACAGCATGCACATTCTCTGAAAGGGCCCTCACCTGGTGGAATGGCCACGTCAAGGCATTGACACTTCCGGTGGCTAATTCGATAACATGGGAAGACCTGAAAACCATGTTAATGAAGAAGTATTGCCCAAGGGGCGAGATACAGAAGTTGGAAGAGGAACTTTGGGGTCTCAAAATGACAGGCTCTGACATCCTGTCTTACACCTCAAGGTTTAGCGATCTAGCCATGTTGTGTCCCGGGATGGTTCCTTCAGAAAGCAAAAAGGTGGAAAGATACATATGGGGATTATCTCCCCAACTTCAATGAAACGTATTGGCCTCAAAGCCAACTACCTTTGACAGTGCCAAAGAGCTGGCACAGCAACTCATAGACCATAAAGCCAGCCATGGCAGTGTGACAACCACCCCCGAGCAAGCGAAAGAGGGAAGCAACAAAAGGATGTTCTGGAACAAGAAGAAGGGTCAACCTGCTCAAGACCCTGCCAAAAAGCAACAAGTGGTTGCGGTGCACGCTGCCACAACCACTGCCATGCCAACTCTGATAAGGCAATACGTCGGGAACCTGCTTAAGTGCAACAAGTGCAACTTTCAACACAACGACGCATGCCGTGAAATGCATTGCACCAACTATAATAAAAACGGGCACACCGATCGATTTTGTAAAGCTCCAGTCCAAGAGAAAGCACAAGCTGCCAACGCCGGGGTAAGTCGAACCTGCTATGGTTGTGGAGAAGCAGGACAATTCAAGTGGAACCGCCCGAAGGCAAGTGTGACATCCCCATTTTCACGGCCAGAAAATGCCGAATTTGTTTATGCTTTATAAAAATCAGAGTACCTGTTTTAATGAAAATGATGAGGAATTTGTTCCCAGAAAAACATGATAAATAAGTTATCAAAGCATTTCCGAAGAAATGTATTTTTATTCATTTTAAAACATTGGGATGTCATCGTCAATACAGAAACATAAGCATAAACCGAACTTACATTCATTTACACTAGTGATCTACATCTCTTTTAAATCTCTCAGTGTAATGTAACTTCATATCGACACCTGTCATACAAATAAACTGAGTGGGTCAGGTTGGGAAACCTGGTGAGTACATAGGGTTTTCAACCCACAATAATATAGTTATTATGTTTAATCATCAAACAATTAACCCAGTTACCCATCCCCATTATCTTATTTACTCTTAAGGATCTACCCTAAGAATCAACTATTTCTTGTTCATTCGTTCCTAAGGATCATCCTAAGGAATAGGCATGAAATCCATCGTTTCCAGGGTTTACTCAACGAGCACTAAATCCATAGTTGTTTGGGTTTGCTCAACAGGCACTAAATCCATAGCTGCCAGGGCTATTTCGTTTATCAACAGTATCGTTTTCGAGAATCCACTCGCAATACATGTCAATGGGTTTTTAGAGTACATCTGGTGAATACACAGTTCAAAACACCTACAGGTTGCGAGCCTGCTAGTGTCCACTGGACTGTCTAGAATAGTCCGTGGTTGTCATCCATACTCTGCTGAATGACGGGGCCAACACATGGGTAAAAGGCTTCTCTCATGGTTTACCTCTCACCCTTATCTCATGTTGTATATCACTTCTCATCATTTTATTTTTGTCACACAGCAACTATTTCATCTACCCATGTTTTACCCAACACATTTTGTAGATATAAAATACATATACAGTTTAAATCATTTAAAACGTGTATAAAAATCTTTCACCCAGCACAGACGGAAAGTATACAGACAATATGCACACATAGAACGTAATTTATATTAAATACTTCATATCTATGTGTAAGATGAAGGGGACTATGCACTCACCTGAAAGGTGGTGACTCGGAACTCGGACAACGCTTCATTATCTCAAAACAATTTTCCCTTGACAAAACCTAGTATCAATACCACTAGGGTTTAGTCTAACGTTAACCGAGACTAATTAATAGTCTAGCTATTATTATTATTATATAAGCGTTAAACAACACTATATAACTCATAATAATAGCCCAAATAATTATTATAAGGTCCTAATAACATTACTATATTAAAACATAAGCTATACTAAAGATAGGTTAGGCGTAGCGCACTTACAGCGGGTTTTTCTCAAAAACCGGGCTTTGCCGGAGCAGCGTTCCAGAGCCGAAAGGCTCCTTTCTCCGGACTCCGGGAGCCTCGGGGCTTCCTTCGGGTGCTAGGGAGGTTCCCTAGGCTTTTTGGGGGGTTTAGGGGCTAGAGGGGTTCTAGAGAGAGAGAAGAGGTTGGAATGATGTGAAGAATGAGGGAACCCGACACCTGTATTTATAGGCTAGAAAACAGCTCTACTCGTCGAGTAGGTCCTCCTACTCGTCGAGTCCATGCCACATGTCACCTTCTGGTGGCTTGCCTTAGGGAGAAAGCTTTGGCCCATAATCAGCCACGTCACCCCTTTTGCAGCAGCACCCTGCCGACTTCTAAACCCTGTAACATTTGCATACGAGCTCCGTTTTTGACGTTCTTTTTTTCCGCGCGTAGGTAAAAACAAGATCTACAGCTTTCATTTAGGCTCCATCGGCTAATTCTCGACCGATATTAAATTTAACAGTAGGATGATATTAGACTATTAAATGACCACGAAGAATTCGTAACTCCTTCATACGGACTCCGTTTTCGTCTGTCTTTTTACCGTTGAGTTCCTATTAATGAGATCTTCAACTCTCATTTAGGTTGCGTAAGCCAAAAACCGCTCAAACTAAAATTCGAGTTTCGGGCCGTGCACTGCTATGCCAAATCTTAGAAAATTCATAACTTCCTCATACGAAGTCAGATTTGGGCGTTCTTTTTATGGATGTTCTCGGTTTAACATATACTACAACTTTTGTTTAGATCACTAAGGTTAAAAAGTCCTCTATTGTAAATTCACAATTTACGTCTCCCGGTGCCATGTCGGTTTTGCCGAAAAACTTCGACGGGCCATAACTTCTTCGTTATAACTCGGATTTTGGCGGTCTTTATATGTACGGAACCCTTGAGACATATTTTACAACTTGGTTAAGATTATTTATTCTAAATAATCCTTTGTCGAAAAGTCGTTTTCGACCCCTATTATCTCTAAATTGACTAGCCCGGATCTACGGGCGTTACAATTATCTCCCCCTTAGGATGATTACGTCCCGGAATCATCAACAAAACATGGATGTATAATGACTCCATACGTTATCTCTTCATCCTAGGTAATAATCGTAACTTCTATGTTCCTTCGAATGAGTATCTAACTCTTGGACTCCTTGTCTGCAGCTGGTGCTCTATCTTGCACTTGCTCCCTATCTCACGTTATACTCCAAATTATGACCTTCAAGTCACAATCTCGATCCTCACTGGACACGAACTTAAGATAAGTTCTTTTATTACTACAATGGACCGATGTGTCATATTCTAATGACCTATCATCGTATGTTGCAACGCTTAGAATCAGGTCTCTTAGATTCATATTCCAGAACAGACTATACCTTCCTTATTGTTCTAATGGGATATAATCACATCTTAAAAGGTAGCATTTCTAGCTACAAGCAACTATCGCGATACCTCTACTAATCGCTTTTATTTCAATCTTCCGTCTTAAGTCAGATGCTACATTGAACTGGATTCTCTGAACCACATAACATACTCAGCGTAGTCGGACTCAATTTGATATGACCACTAGGGTCGGAATAACAATCATCTTCTTAGTCATTACCGAAACGATGGTAACGACATACTTGAATAAAAGGAAATGAATTACTAGCTTCTTGGTAACCTTGTGACTTTCCGTGATCCAAGCGTGAGTCTTGTGCTTCCGGTAGTATATGCATCTACTACCTTTCACACCTACTCATACTCGTCCCAAGTATTGTCTCGCAGTCCCCAAGTCCTAAAATCACAAAACAATTTAACACATACGAGTGTGTCCTAATAATCATAAAAAAAAATTTCCCTAGACTCTACTAGGACTTATTCCATGTACATCTTCAATCATCAATTCTGTTTCAACTCGGTTGGTATTGGAAATTCAAGACCATGGGATAACTTTATGGATTATACCAAAAATTCTTTCTTTCTGCCAATCGAAAGTGTACTTCTCCCGTACTAGACGTATTATTTATTAGACGCATTCTAAAGGCAAGATACCTCTCTTACAATATCTTCTGATAGGTATCATTCACTATCGTAAGCTTATTATTTCCTCTATTTTATCAGTCTATCATGGTTCGCACCACTTCCTGAACTTCTGCCATTGTGATAGGTTCGGGTGCAGGCGCAACGACCGATGCACGACCCGTCACATTCTTCGACTCGGGTTGTCATCTTCCTCGGATATTTCCTAGTCTGTCTTCACCATGACGTTTTGTACACCAAAGCAGACATTTGGTGTACCGAGGCGAGAATTTAAGATATGAAAGTTTTATTTACGATAGACGTATAAATCTCCCTATTACTCCGAAAAGTTACATGTCAGTTCTAATATCGTAATTAAACGTTTAGAAATCTGAACACATAAAATTTCCAGATCCGGTCAGCAATAGACCATAGATCCGAACAAATAATAGCATATAAGGCATCTTTAAAGCTATAACATAAAACATTTAGCACATAAAACATTTTAGCATCTTTCCTAAAATAAACTAGTGCTTGTGTCTAAAATATAGCAGACACTCATCTCACAATCATCTCTTAGCATCTAAGTTTAAGTCTAGAAATTTCCTACAAATTCCTAGTTCGCTTAAACAAATGCTCTGATAACAACTGTGACATCCCCATTTTCACGGCCAGAAAAGGCCGATTTTGTTTATGCTTTATGAAAATCAGAGTACCTCTTTTAATGAAAATGTTGCGGAATTTGTTCCCAGAAAAACATGATAAATACGTTATCAAAGCATTTCTGAAGAAATGTATTTTTATTCATTTTAAAACATTGGGATGTCATCGTAAATACAGAAACATAAGCATAAACAGAACTTACATTCATTTACACTAGTGATCTACATCTCTTTTAAATCTCTCAGTGTAATGTAACTTCATATCGACACCTGTGATACAAATAAACTGAGTGGGTCAGGTTGGGAAACCTGGTGAGTACATAGGGTTTTCAACCCACAATAATATAATTATTATGTTTAATCATCAAACAATTAACCCAATTACCCATCCCTATTATCTTATTTACTCTTAAGGATCTACCCTAAGAATCACCTATTTCTTGTTCATTCGTTCCTAAGGATCATCCTAAGGAATAGGCATGAAATCCATCGTATCCAGGGTTTACTCAACGAGCACTAAATCCATAGTTGTCAGGGTTTGCTCAACAGGCACTAAATCCATAGCTGCCAGGGCTATTTCGTTTATCAACAGTAGCGTTTTCGAGAATCCACTCGCAATACATGTCAATGGGTTTTTATCTCGTTTATCGACAGTATCGTTTCCGAGAATCCACTCGCAATACATGTCAATGGGTTTTTAGAGTACATCTGGTGAATACACAGTTCAAAACACCTATAGGTTGCGAGCCTGCTCGTGTCCACTGGACTGTCTAGAATAGTCTGTAGTTGTCATCCATACTCTGCTGAATGACGGGGCCAACACATGGGTAAAAGGCTTCTCTCATAGTTTACCTCTCAACCATATCTCATGGTGTATATCACTTCTCATCATTTTATTTTTGTCACACAGCAACTATTTCATCTACCCATGTTTTACCCAACACATTTTGTAGATATAAAATACATATACAGTTTAAATCATTTAAAACATGTATAAAAATCTTTCACCCAGCACATACCGCAAGTATACAGACAATATGCACACATAGCACGTAATTTATATTAAATACTTCATATCTATATGTAAGATGAAAGGGACTATGCACTCACCTGAAAGGTGGTGACTCGGAACTCGGACAGCGCTTCGTTATCTCAAAACAATTTTCCCTTGACAAAACCTAGTATCAATACCACTAGGGTTTAGTCTAACGTTAACCGAGACTAATTAATAGTGTAGCTATTATTAATATTATATAAGCATTAAACAACACTATATAACTCATAATAATAGCCCAAATAATTATTATAAGGTCCTAATAACATTACTATATTAAAACATAAGCTATACTAAAGATAGGTTAGGCGTAGCGCACTTACAGCGGGTTTTTCTCAAAAAATGGGCTTCGCCGGAGCAGCGTTCCCGAGCTGAAAGGCTCCTTTCTCAGGACTCCGGGAGCCTCGGGGCTTCCTTCGGGTGCTAGGGAGGTTCCCTAGGCTTTTTGGGGGGTTTAGAGGCTAGAGAGAGGTTCTAGAGAAAGAGAGAAGAGGTTGGAATGGTGTGAAGAATGAGGGAACCCGACACCTCTATTTGTAGGCTGGAAAACGACTCTACTCGTCAAGTAGGTCCTCCAACTCGTCGAGTCCATGCCACATGTCACCTTCTGGTGGCTTGCCATGGGGAGAAAGCCTTGGCCCATAATCAGCCACGTCACCCCTTTTGCAGCAGCACCCTGCCGACTTCTGAACCCCGTAACTTTCACATACAAGCTCCGTTTTTGAAGTTCTTTTTTTCCACGCGTAGGTAAAAACAAGATCTACAACTTTAATTTAGGCTCCATCGGCTAATTCTAGACCGATCTTAAATTTAACAGTAGGATGAGATTAGACTGTTAAATGACCACGAAGAATTCGTAACTCCTTCATACGGACTCCGTTTTCGTCTGTCTTTTTACCGTTGAGTTCCTATTAATGAGATCTTCAACTCTCATTTAGGTTGCGTAAGCCAAAAACTGCTCGAACTAAAATTCGAGTTTCGGGCCGTGCACTGCTATGCCAAATCTTAGAAAATTCATAACTTCCTCATACGAAGTCAGATTTGGGCGTTCTTTTTATGGATGTTCTCGGTTTAACATATACTACAACTTTTGTTTAGATCACTAAGGCTAAAAATTCCTCTATTGTAAATTCACAATTTACGTCTCCCGGTGCCGTGTCGGTTTTGCCGAAAAACTTCGACGGGCCATAACTTCTTCGATATAACTCGGATTTCGGCGTTCTTTATATGTACGGAACCCTTGAGACATATTCTACAACTTGGTTAAGATTATTTATTCTAAATAATATTTTGTCGAAAAGTCGTTTTCAACCCCTATTATCTCTAAATTGACTAGCCCGGATCTACGGGCGTTACAGCAAGAAACCCCAACCCTGGTGAAGTGGGCAGAGTGCTGGCGATAGGTCATGAGGAAGCAGTTTCAGATCCAACTGTGGTCACCGGTACGTTTCTCCTCGACAATACATACGCATGCATTCTTTTCGATAGTGGCGCGGAGAAAAGCTTCGTGAGCCATCAATTTAAACGCTTGCTTAAACAAAAACCACAAACACTAAAAGACACATTTACCGTAGAAATGGCTAACAGAAAAACAGAGAACACTAACGACATTTACATCGGGTGTGCCCTCACCTTAAACAATCACTCATTCCAAATCGACCTTATGCCGGTCACCATAAAACTTTTTGATGTTATCATTGGCATGGATTGGTTATGCCCTCACCATGCTGAAATCCTATGTCACGAAAAGGCCGTTCGCCTTAATCTGCCAAATGGCGAAACCCTAGTCGTCTATGACGACAAACCTAGCTCAAACTTTCAGATCATCTCTTGTGTCAAAGCTCGAAAGTATCTCGGCAAGGAGTACCACGCCTTTCTAGCCCACGTCGTAGACAGGAAAAAAGAAGTGAAAAGCATCGAGGACATTCCGGAGGTCTGCAATTTCCTCGACATATTCCCGGAAAACCTTCCAGGAGTGCCCCCTACTAGAGAAGTCGAATTCCGAATTGACCTAATTCATGGGGCTACCCCCGTAGCCAGATCGCCATACCGTCTAGCCTCAGCCGAGATGCAGGAATTGTCCAGTCAATTAAACGAACTGCTAAGCAAAGGTTTAATTAGACCAAGCTTCTCACCTTGGGGACCACCGGTCTTGTTCTTCAAGAAAAAGGACGGATCGTTCCGTATGTGCATTGACTACCGTGAATTAAACAAACTCACCATTAAAAACCGATACCCTTTGCCTCGAATTGATGACCTCTTCGACCAGCTAAAAGGAGCAAGTTTCTTCTCGAAGATTGACCTTAGATCAGGGTACCATCAACTACGAGTTTAAGAGGAGGATATTCCCAAGACAGCCTTCAGAACGCGCTATGGTCACTACGAGTTTGTAGTGATGCCTTTCGGCTTAACGAATGCACCCGTGGCATTTATGGACCTGATGAATCGGGTGTGTCGACCTTACTTAGACAAGTTCGTGATTGTTTTCATCGATGATATACTAGTCTACTCCCGAAGTAAGGAAGAACACAACTAGCATTTACGTCAAGTCCTGGACACACTGAGGGCGGAGAAATTGTACGCAAAATTCTCAACGTGCGAATTCTGGATTCAAGAGGTGAATTTCATCGGACATGTAGTCAGCAAAGAAGGAATACATGTGGACCCTTCAAAGAGCAAGGCATTCGAAAGCTGGGCAGCACCAAGAACACCCACAGAAATCCGACAATTTTTAGGACTCACCGGTTACTATCGAAGATTCATTCAAAACTTCTCCAAAATCGCGAAACCACTCACCACCTTGACTCAAAAAGGAGTGACTTTTGTCTGGGGGGATAAGCAAGAAGCTGCGTTTCAAACATTAAAACAAACTCTGTGTAGTGCTCCGATCTTGTCCTTACCGGATGGAACAGAGGACTTTATGGTTTATTGCGATGAGTCAAACCAGGGTCTAGGATGTGTGTTAATTCAACGAGGAAAAGTCATTGCCTACGCCTCAAGACAGCGGAAGACGCACGAGGTAAACTATACAACACACGATCTCGAACTAGGAGCAGTAGTTTTCGCCCTAAAAATCTGGAGACATTACCTCTACGGCACTAAGTGCACTATCTTCACCGATCACAAAAGCCTTCAGCATATCCTCAACCAAAAAGAACTCAACATGAGACAAAGACGATGGGTGGAATTGCTAAATGATTACGAATGTGAGATTCGTTATCACCCCGGAAAAGCCAACGTGGTTGCAGACGCTTTGAGCAGAAAGGAATACCCGGGCCGCCGAGTAAAGGCGTTAACCATGACCATCCATTAACACCCGTCCGCACAAATCAAAGAAGCACAGGAAGAAGCCTTAAAACCAAAGAACGTGGAAGGTGAAGAGTTGAGAGGAATGGACAAAAACCTTGAAATCAGGGATGACGGAGTTCGTTGTCTCATGAACCGGATCTGGACACCAAAATTTGGTGGATTCAGGGACGTTGTCATGAACGAAGATCATAAAACTCATTACTCAATGCATCCCGATTCAGACAAGATGTATTTAGACCTCAAGAAGTTGTATTGGTGGACAAACATGAAAGCCGAAATAGCTACCTTTATGGGCAAGTTCCTGACTTGCGCCAAGGTTAAGGTAGAGTATCAAAAGCCCTCAGGAGTACTTCAACATCCAGAGATATCCGAGTGGAAGTAGGAGCGGATTATGATGGATTTCATTACCAAGTTACCCAAGACAATGGGTGGACTTGACACCATTTGGGTAATCGTCGACAGGTTAACCAAATCCGCACACTTCCTACCAATAAAGGAAACAGACAAAATGGAGAAACTGACAAGGATTTACATTAAAGAAGTCGTGCGACTTCACGGAGTACCGATATCCATTATCTCCGATAGAGATAGTCGGTTCACGTCACGGTTCTGGCAGTCACTGCAGAAAGCTATGGGAACTAGGCTGGACATAAGTACAGCCTACCACCCACAGACCGACGGGCAGAGTGAAAGGACCATTTAAACGTTAGAGGACATGCTAAGAGCTTTTCTGATAGACTTTGGTAAAGCTTCGGATGCTCATTTACCCCTTATCGAATTCTCATACAGGAATAGTTGTCACACTAGCATCAAAGTTGCTCCGTTTGAAGCCCTCTATGGCCGTAAGTGCAGATCACCCCTGTGCTGGGCTGAGGTGGGCGATACACAACTAGCAAGAGGACAAGTTCCTAATAGCACACTCACTGGCCCGAAGATCATAAGGGAAACAATCGAAAAGATCATCCAAATTCGAGAACGAATGAAGGCTTCGCAAGACCGACAAAAGTGCTACGCGGATAAGAGACGGAAGCCTTTGGAGTTCCAAGTTGGGGATCGAGTACTACTGAAAGTATAACCTTGGAAGGGATTAATACGTTTCGGAAACGTGGGAAACTAAATCCAAGGTATATCGGACCATTCGAAATCCTCGCCAGGATTGACCCGGTGGCATACGAGCTGCGATTTCCTCAGGAACTCAACCACGTTCATCCTACCTTTCATGTGTCAAACTTAAAGAAATGTTTGTCTGATGAGACCCTTGTCATTCCTTTGGAAGAAATTGAGATCAATGAGAACCTCCACTTCGTAGAGGAACTTGTTGAAATCATGGATCGAGAGGTAAAATCGACAAAACAAAGCCGCATTCCCAACGTATAGTTCCGCTGGAATGCCAAGAGAGGACCCGAATTTACTTGGGAAGGTGAGGACCAAATGAAGCAAAAATATCCACATCTATTCCCCAACCCTTGAAGTCCCACTCAAAATGCAAATTTTGGGACGAAATTCCTTCTAACGGGGGGATAATGTCACAACCGTCAAATTCAAGTCAAAGTCAAAGTCAACAAGTCAAGCTCAAAGTCAACAAGTCAAAGTCAAAGTCAACAATGTCAAACCGGTCAAACTTAACTAGTACTTCTATGATAAAAGTTATTCTATGTAAAAAAAATGTGCATTTGTATGTCAAGAATCCAAGTGTCTCGGAGAATTTATGTGTTTAGCAATGTAAAACCCTAAAAAGGGAGTTAAATGCATCAAAACACGACTATGGACCCTTTTGGGGACTTAAAACAATCATAAACGAAGCATAACGGGGTTCACGAACCTTGCATTGCAAGATTATACGATAATAATGGCTAAAATCAAATCTCTCCAAAATCTCTCCCAAATCTCTCTCAAAATCTCTCTCAACTTTTTATAGTCATCCGGGTCATCCTGACCCTTAACTTGCCCAAAAATCACTCAAAACGGGAAGTTAGCTTGAAAAACAGCCCTTAAGGACCGAAACCCTTCTTAAGGACCGAAACCCTCTTAAGGACCGAAGTTACCTTGTGAGAACCGAACTTGGCCCTCTTCTGAACCGAACATAGCATCCGAACCGAACTTCACCTGGACCGAAGTCAGCAGGACCGAGACCACCCTTCGGACCCGAGACCCAGCCTTCGGACCCGAACCTTACCTTCGGTTCCTCCTTCTCCCCTTCTCTCGGTCCTCACCTATAGGAACCGAACTCTCGCAGGTTCGCTCCTATTGTCCGGTTTTCGACCCCTTTCGCTTCTTAAGCCCGTTTTTGACGTTTTTGTGACAACCGTCAAATTTCGGTCAAGTCAAAGTCAAACAAAGTCAACAAGTCAAACCGGTCAACTCCAATAACCCTTGTATGTTAGGGTTTACGTTATGTAATCACTGTACAATTCGCTATTTTAATGAGAAAACATCATTTGGAAAATTCATGTGTTTGATTTTCCTTAGCCTTAACAGTGCTAAACCACGAACCAAAGCGATAAAACACTATTGCACAATCATCGGGATTGTGTAGGACACTAAATCATGGCTTAACGGGGTTTACGGACCTTGCGTTTCAAAGCCAAACACTCAAAAAGGTCTCAAAAGAACTCTCTCTCAATCTCTTTCACTCAATCTCTCTCTATTAGAAATCTCTCCCAAATCTCTCTCAAAAGTTCCTTTAACTTTTTGTAATCATTCGGGTCATCACGACCCTTAACCGGGTAAAAAACCACTTGAAACGGGGTAAAAACGGGTAAAATAGCCTTAAGGACCCAAAACCGAAGCTTCAGGACCGAAGCCTCGCATCCGAAGTGCTCAGGACCGAAGCCTCGGACTGAAATGCTCAGGACCGAAGCCTCGGACCGAAGCCTCAGGACCGAAGCCTCAGGTCCGAAGCCTCGGGTCCGAACCTCGGCCCAGGACCGAGCAACTTCGCAGATTCAGCTTTTTTTCCCGGTTTTCGACTACGACTTCGTTTTAACTCCGTTTTTCATTATTTTAACGTGGGATTTTCACCCAAAACTTTATTTTATAAACTAAGGCCCCAAAATATATAAATCTCCAGGGTTTTTATAAAAATATATTAAAAGAATTAGTGGTTGAACTAATTATTGAGGGAATATTTGCTTTTCCTTAATTTATGGCAAAAGCAAACCACCACCACCTCACTCTATGATTAGCCACTCTTTCCCACTACCCCTTGTCTCCTTAGTGGACCTTTACACCCAATCTCCAGCTCTTCCCACGTTCTAAGAGCTGGAGGATTGATCCTCTCTCCTCATTCTCCATAAAGTTCTTTCATTCTACACTTAGCAACCAAAGGACACTCTCCAAAATTCTCTCATCTTTTCTCTCAACTTCAAGAACTTCAAGGCTTTCTTCAGGGATTTCTTTCTTCAATTAGTAAGTATCTTCATCATTCATATAATTATTACACTCCATCCACCCGAATCATTGATATCTTACACAAATTCCATCTTATTCGGTGTTAGATTCTCGAATCATCAAGACATCTTCTTAGTGTTCTTGGGTTGAACACTTCCTCTCTCTCACTTTCATCTACTGAAACCACAGAAGGTGAGTTCATACCCCTACATTTACATGTTTTTCTTAAGTTTTAAGGGGGGAATACAAGTAAAATCATCAAGAACACAATTAAACTTTTTCTATCAGATTACATCAGAAAAGATAAACTTCGATCACGGACTGTTTTGGTCAACTTAAATATTTTAGTTTTCAAAATTGTTCCAGGTGCAAGTAGTTCAAACTCTTAGCTTTAAAATGGCTACTTGCACATCTCCATATGATTTTTCTACAATTTATGGTGATTTTTACAAAACTGCCTGTCATTTCAGAGGCAAACCCGGACCAGTCTGTGATTATGAATATTTTCACCTCTGTTAGAGATCACTAAAAATCATGATAAAATTTACGAACAAACTAGACTCATATTCCAAACTCTCAGAATTTTCGGATTTGGATTTAGATCCTTGATGATTTTTCTGTAAATTTTCTAAGAACAGTAACAGAAACTGTATTCAACGAAAAGTTGCTGTCAATTTCATTTCACCTTGTAACATGTTGAGCAAGGTGTATATCTTTATGTGATTATATGTTATTGCAATATATGACATTTTATCTTAATATTTAGACACGCATCAGTTTACAAATGGATTTGGACATATAAAATATAAAGAATAACAAGTGATTATAATCAAAGTACAACCGATACATTCAAACATTTAATAAACTATTTTGAATATAGTTTGCATACATTACTACGTACTACCCTTGGTTGATAAAATATAATAGGTATAGTTTATGATACATTACATAACACATACATTTAAAAAGGGTACATTTATACAAAGGATATTTTCATTAAGCAAGGTACGGCCATACGGTACCAAGTTTTCATAACACGTAATTCCGTTAATGACTTTGTGAGACATTTACTTCAAATTACCATTAAGTCCTGTATTGTAACCAGAGTCTCCTTGAGGGAGAGCGTGATAGTTGTGTATAGATCTATATTGGGTTTGATAAACCCACACCTAAACTGCATGCAACAGTTAGACCGATAGGTCTGGGGTGACAAATGTCATAACATTTCCGACGCCTGAAGAACGTCGTTTTAGGCAACCTTGGTCATAGTATGGTTATAATAAACTCACATAAAGTATTAATAAACATTGGAATTTATGGGAACTTCATTAAAATTTAACGAGTTTGTGTCGATTTAAACTTGCATTGTTTTACTATAAATATGACAAATTACTTGTACATTTCGGTCTTTGGGTTTTAAGACTACATTTACACATTAAGGAAAATATTGGATTTTCTAACAGAAATACTACTTTTACAAACGAAAGGCTTTTAATAATACCAAACAAAAGCTTATGAACTCACCAACCTTTGTGTTGACACTTTTTCAAACAACTTGTATTCTCAGGAAATCATTAAACAGGTAACCAAGTGCTTTTGAGGATGGGGCGCTAAGGCGTCTACTATTTCATATTTTGTCAACATATTGTAATTAATTCGTAAACATGTAATTCATACAATGATGTCACTTTTTCAACTATATATATGTTGGTCGTGTTTGCTTCAATTACTATTACAATTGTTGTTATAATACTATACATGAAGTCCTC
The DNA here is from genome assembly GCF_052849685.1 of Lactuca virosa. Classification (NCBI taxonomy): domain Eukaryota; kingdom Viridiplantae; phylum Streptophyta; class Magnoliopsida; order Asterales; family Asteraceae; genus Lactuca; species Lactuca virosa. Next base: position 385,902,437 of record NC_136428.1, read on the forward strand.
CAGCCCCGGACGTTTCCGCCATCCTTGGTTTGGGGGTGTGACAGATTGGTATCAGAGCACAGTTTATAGTGAATTAAGTATATCAAGCCACATAAGATATACAAACTATAAACACAATTGGGACTAATAGTCTCTGATTTGTGCATTTTTCAAATAAATATACATACATACATTACATGCTCGCATGGTATCATAACTAGCGAAAACATAAAGCAAAAGAAGAAGAGTTGAACATTTTGAGTATGCCTTAGTATATGTGGATTAAATCTGGGAAGGATATAGCCTGATCAACTATATCTGTCCGGGAATTGACTTGCATATACCGGGGGATGGTCAGGATGGGCAACAAATCTAACAAACCTAATAACAGACTACAAAGGATACTTTAAGAACTCAAAACTAAACATTTACAAATACTATAGGAGTATTTTGTGTTACTATAATAAATTATCTGAGAATTAAATAGGTCTTTATCTATAGATCAATAGCTGCTAAGTGGATGCGCTAAGGTCATATGTAACTAAGATGCTATAGACTTAGAATTTATGTATCTTTGTTTCACTTCCTGTCCTTGTTTGGTTGTGGTCTTGGAGTTAGGGTCATCTATTCGAAGGACTATTATATCTTAATCACATATGACTGGTATGCACTTTGCAACTAATTAAGTAACCGATAAAGATCATTTTAAAATATAATATATTAATTATGTCCCGACTAAATTAGTATATGTGAAACTTTTACAAACAGTCATATACTTGGAAACAAGGAAACTCAAATAAAATATTTTATACTTTCATTTTACCTCATAACCCAATGTATTGGGTCAATTAAAAGTATAAAATCGTATGTATCGTAAACATACCGGAAAACAACGTAATAATATACTTTATGTATAAAAGATTTCTCTTCCTATAAATATACTTTTACTAAAGTACATTGGTTTACGACTTATGACAGAACCATGCCGCCAAGGAGAAGACCAAGACCTTCCAGCAACACAGCAACACCTCATCCGCCGCTGCCTCCACAGTTTGATCCTGCGATGTTCCAGGCTGCAGTAACAGCAGCCGTAGCGGCCACAATATCGCAGATAGGGACAAACGGAGCTGGTGGTTCTGGATCGGGTGCTACAAACTCTAACCACGGAGACAGTACGTGGCGTGCAAGAGAGTGTTCCTACAAAGACTTCACCAATGGCAAACCCGACAACTTCAATGGGAGCGGGGGAGTCATCACTTTAATGCAATGGTTTGAAAAGACCGAAGTAGTCTTTCAGGTGTGCTCTTGCCCCGAAGCGAGCAAAGTTAAGTTTGCAGCCTTCACTTTCACCGGCCGGGCCCTTACTTGGTGGAACTGCCAGATTAATTCACTTACTCTCGAAGTGGCTAGCTCCATAACCTGGGCAGAACTAAAAACGTTGATGATGAAGGAGTACTGCCCGAGAGGTGAGATTCAAAAGCTGGAACAAGAACTTTGGAACCTCAGGATGACGGGTTCCGACCTTGAAACCTACACCACCCGATTCAATGAATTGGCTCTCCTCTGCCCAACAATGGTTACTCCGGAGGAGAAAAAGGTGGAGCGATACCTTTGGGGACTGTCTCCCCAAGTGCAAAGTAGTGTCCTGGCTTCAAGGCCAACTACTTTTGACAGTGCCAGGGAGCTGGCACAACAACTTGTTGACCACCGAGCCGGTCATAATACTAGAACCACCACCAATGATAAATCAAAAGGGGGAAACAACAAAAGGAAGTTCTGGAACCAAAAGAAGAGCCAACCAGCACAGGACCCCGCTAAGAAGCAACAAACTGTTGATGTCCATGCTGCCACTAATGCTGCCACTACTGCACCACCGAAGCCATATGCTGGAACCCTACCCAAGTGCAACAAGTGCAACTTTCACCACAATAGTGCTTGTAGGGAGATGCACTGTAACAACTGCGACAGGAAGGGGCACACTGCTCGTTTCTGTAAAGCGCCGGCTCGACCAATCAACCAAGTCGCCAGTATGGGGGCAACCCGAACCTGCTACAACTGTGGAGACGCAGGTCACTTCAAAAGAAACTGCCCCAAAGCACAAGCCCCTAATGATGGTGGAGTAGGAAGAGTCCTGGCAATAGGACATGGGGAAGCAGTCGAGGATCCCACGGTGGTTACCGGTACGTTTCTCCTCAATAACTCTTATGCATGCGTACTATTCGATAGTGGAGCGGAGAGGAGTTTCGTGAGCCACCAATATAAACAATTACTTGAACAAAATCCCCAATCACTAAAGGATACTTATGTAGTAGAAATGGCAAATGGGAAAGTAGAACGCACTAGCGATATATACTCAGAGTGTACTCTCACTCTAGACAACCATACATTTAAAATTGACCTGATGCCGGTCACCATAAAAAGCTTCGACATAATCATCGGGATGGATTGGTTAGTTCCTCACCGTGCCGACATTCTATGTTACGAAAGGGCCGTTCGCCTCAATCTACCAAATGACGAAACCCTTCTCATCTATGGTGACAAACCTAGTGTGAATTTACAAATCATCTCATGCATCAAAGCCCAAAAGTATCTCCGGAAGGAGTACCACGCCTTCTTGGCCCACGTAGTAGACAAGAAACAAGACGTGAAAGACATCAAAGACATCCCCGAAGTGTGTAACTTCCCGGATGTGTTCCCAGAAGATATTCCTGGTGTACCACTCGCACGACAAGTCGATTTCAGAATTGACTTAATACCCGGAGCTACCCCCGTAGCCAGAGCTCCATACCGCCTCGCACCAACAGAAATGCAAGAGTTGTCCAGTCAGTTGAACGAGCTTTTGAGCAAAGGGTTCATCAGACCAAGCTTCTCACCTTGGGGAGCACCAGTCCTTTTTGTAAAGAAGAAGGACGGATCCTTTCGCATGTGCATCGACTATCGGGAACTAAACAAACTCACCATCAAGAACCGATATCCTCTACCCCGAATCGACGACCTTTTCGACCAACTCCAAGGAGCAAATTTCTTCTCAAAGATCGACCTAAGGTCAGGTTACCATCAGCTACGAGTTCAAGAAGAAGATATTCCCAAAACTGCATTCAGAACTCGCTATGGGCACTACGAGTTTGTGGTGATGTCCTTCGGTTTAACAAACGCACCTGCGGTATTCATGGACCTAATGAATAGAGTGTGTCGACCCTACCTAGACAAGTTTGTAATCATATTCATCGACGATATCTTGATCTACTCGCGAAGCGAAGAAGAGCATCGCCTACATCTACGCCAAGTGCTAGAGACACTAAGAGCGGAGAAGCTTTATGCTAAGTTCTCTAAGTGTGAATTCTGGATTAGAGAAGTGGATTTCCTTGGACATGTGGTAAGTGAGAAAGGCATACATGTGGATCCGTCCAAGATCAAGGCAATCGAGAATTGGTCAGCACCCAAGACGCCAACCGAAATTCGACAATTCCTTGGGCTTGCTGGCTACTACCGAAGATTTATACAAAACTTCTCCAAGATTGCGAAACCACTCACCACCTTGACGCAGAAAGGTGTGATATTCAAGTGGGAAAATAAACAAGAAACTGCTTTCCAAACGTTAAAACAAGCCCTATGCAGCGCACCGATCTTGTCTCTCCCAAAGGGAACCGAGGACTTCGTAGTGTACTGTGATGCTTCGAATCAAGGCCTCGGATGTGTGCTTATGCAGAGAGGGAAGGTTATCGCGTATGCATCAAGACAGCTTAAGACGCACGAGGTTAATTACACTACGCACGACCTAGAATTAGGAGCAGTGGTATTCGCTTTGAAGATCTGGAGACACTACCTCTACGGCACGAAATGCACTATCTTCACTGATCACAAAAGTCTTCAGCATATCCTCAATCAGAAAGAGCTCAACATGCGACAGAGGAGATGGGTAGAGTTGCTGAATGACTACGAGTGCGAAATTCGTTATCATCCGGGCAAGGCCAATGTAGTGGCTGATGCTCTAAGCAGGAAGGAGTACTCGGGCCGCCGAGTAAAATCCTTAACAATGACGATCCATTCCCACACGACCATACAAAGCAAGGAAGCTCAACTAGAAGCTTTGAAACCAGAAAAGGTGGCAGGAGAGACATTAAGGGGAATGGATAAAAACTTAGAAGTCAAGGATGATGGAGTACGTTATCTCATGAATCGAATCTGGACACCGAAGTTCGGTGGACTCCGAGACGTCATCATGAATGAAGCACACAAGACTCGATATTCCATCCATCCCGGGTCAGATAAGATGTATCTGGACCTCAAGAAATTATACTGGTGGCCGAACATGAAAGCTGAGATTGCTACCTATGTGAGCAAGTGTCTGACTTGCGCCAAGGTAAAAATCGAATACCAGAAACCATCCAGGCTATTACAACAGCCGGATATACCTGAGTGGAAGTGGGAACGAATAACCATGGACTTCATAACCAAGCTGCCTAAGACATCGGGCGGGCTTGACACCATATGGGTAATCGTAGACAGATTGACCAAATGAGCACACTTCCTACCGATAAAAGAAACCGACAAGATGGAGAAGCTGACTAGAACGTACATCAGAGAGATTGTACGACTCCATGGTGTGCCGATATCCATTATCTCCGATAGAGATAGTAGATTTACCTCACGGTTTTGGCAGTCTCTACAAAAATCATTGGGAACTAGGCTTGACATGAGTACGGCCTACCACCCACAAACCGACAGACAGAGCGAACGAACCATTCAAACGTTGGAAGACATGTTAAGAGCTTGTGTGATAGACTTCGGTAAAGCATGGGATACCCATCTACCGCTTATCGAATTCTCCTACAATAACAGCTATCATACTAGCATCAAAGTAGCTCCATTCGAAGCTCTTTACGGTCGCAAATGCAGATCACCCCTGTGTTGGGCTGAGGTGGGGGATACACAGCTAGCTAGAGGGCAAGTCTCTAATAGCACCCTCACTGGCCCTGAAATCATAAGGGAAACCACAGAAAAGATCGTTCAAATTCGAGAAAGACTGAAAGCGTCTCGCGATCGGCAAAAGAGTTACGCAGACAAACGACGCAAACCCTTGGAATTTCAGGTGGGTGATCGAGTACTACTAAAAGTTTCCCCTTGGAAAGGAATGGTACGATTCGGCAAACGCGGGAAACTAAATCCAAGGTACATCGGGCCATTCGAAATCCTTGCTAGGATTGGGCCAGTAGCATACAAACTTCGATTACCTCAGGAACTCGACAAAGTACATCCCACATTTCACGTGTCGAACCTAAAGAAGTGTTTATCTGATGAGACACTCGTAATACCACTCGACGAAATCGAAGTTAACGAAAATCTCCACTTCGTGGAGGAACCAGTCGAAATCATGGATCGGGAAATCAAACGAACGAAACAAAGTCGTATTCCCATCGTGAAGGTCCGTTGGAACGCTAAACGAGGATCCGAATTCACCTGGGAACGCGAGGATCAGATGAAACAAAAGTATCCACATCTCTTCCCAAACTCTTGAAATCCCAGTCAAAATGAAAATTTCGGGACGAAATTCCTTCTAACGGGGGGATGATGTGACAACCGTCAAATTTCGGTCAAATCAAAGTCAAACAAAGTCAACAAGTCAAACCGGTCAACTCCAATAACCCTTGTATGTTAGGTTTTACGTTATGTAATCACTGTACAATTCGCTATTTTAATGAGAAAACATCATTTGGAAAATTCATGTGTTTGATTTTCGTTAGCCTTAACAGTGCTAAACCACGAACCAAAGCGATAAAACACTATTGCATAATCATCGGGATTGTGTAGGACACTAAATCATGGTGAGTTCATACCCCTACATTTTCCAGCTTTCACGTGTTCATCAAGTGTTCTTGACTTGATACTCCTCGTCTTTGACCTTCCACTCTTCAAGAAATCACTCAAGGTGAGTTCATACCCCTACATTTTCCAGTTTTCTTTAGTTTTCAGGGGGGGGGGGGAATACAAGTTAAAACACCAAAACATTTATGAAACTCAACTTGACAGCTTATAACAGAAACATTATGACCTGTTCACGAACTATTTTACCCAACTTAAACTTAATATTTTTCAAAACTGTTTAATATGAAAATAGTTCAGGTTTATACCTTTAAAATGACTACTTGCACATCTCCATACGATTTTTCTACAATTTATGGTGATTTTTACAAAACTGCCTATCACTGCGGCAACAAGGTCGGACCAGGTTGTGAAGATGAACACTTTTACAATGCTTTGAGACCACCAAAAATTATAGGAAAATTTATGAACACAGTAGACTCTTTTTCCAAACTCTCAGAGTTTACGGATTCACTTTTCGACTTACGATAATTTTTCTATAAATATTATAAAACAGTGACAGTTAAGGGTAAAATTGTCAAACACAAGTTTAAGAGTTATTCACAGTTTGTAACATGCTGAGCAAGGTGTGTAAGGTTTACACTTAGTAGTTTCAATGTCATTTTCGTTAAAATACAAAGTCATGCATATCAAGGTTTCATTGAATCGTAACACACTACTGATAAACTATAATAGGTATAGTTTGAACACCTCATTTAACAAAGAAATGGTAATACAATCGATTTACAAAATGGGTATTTCATTACAAACAACGTGATGTTGTTAATGAATAAATTTGTGAGACATTCACCTTCAGGGTACTCTTAAGTACAACAGAAAAGTCATGTAGTTATAGCCAGAATCTCTTGTAGGGAGAGCGTGATATTTGTGTATAGATCTATATTGGGTCTGACAAACCCGCACCTAAGCTGCTTGCAACAGCTAGACCGGCAGGTCTGGGGTGACAAGTGTCATAACATTCCGACGCTTGAAGAATGTCTAGTACGAGGTCTTCGAGTCTTAGCATGGTTGTAACAACTCACATGGGGAATTAACAAAACACACAGTTCACGGGTATTTAAGGATTTCACAAAAAGGAGTTTTATTTAAATATAAAACCACACATAAGTATGACGATTTACTTACATATACTAAGTCTTGGTTCAGTTAAGACTACAACAAACCTTTAGAAAATATGGGATTTTCTGGAAACAAACTTGTAACAAACTTTAAGGAACAAGATCCGTTCATTTTTCATTCATAAATTGCTTATGAACTCATCAGCTTTAATGTTGATACTCTTTCAAAAACAACTTATATTCTCAAGTAATCAGTAATACAGGTAACCACAAGATTTTTGAAGGCAAGACGCTAAGGAGCAGATTTCTTTTGAACTATTTTGACATCATATGTAATTTATTTGGAAACATGTATTTTTGCAACGATGTAACCTTTTAAATTATATTAATGATGGTTGTGTTTACTTTCTGCACTTTGGTTATGATACTGAGCATGACGTCCTCCGCCCCCGAACGTTTCCGCCATTCCGGTTTGGGGGTGTGACACAGAAGGAGAGACATCGAGTTGGAGACCTAGGTGAGAGAGGAGAGGGAGATTTAGGCGAGAGATAGGAGACCAGTTCAGTTGCAGCCGGTGACTAAGCGCCTATGTCTGCTAACTCGAGAGGTAGAGGCCAGAAGGGCCGCACTTGCAGCAAGTGCAACAAGAGACACGATGGACCCTGTCGGTCGGGGACTATTTTCTACATATGTGGCAAGGAGAGGCATATGTCAAAGCATGTCCCCAAGGGAATTTGGGTATGGTTCAATTACAACCAGAGGGGTTATTTGTGGGTCGAGTGTCTACAGCTTGCATCAAGGACAGTTCAGAATCCAGCTCCCGCGACGTTGTGTATTACTCATGGCTGGCAGGGAAGGCCGAGGCTCTAAGAGCTCAAGGGAGAGCATTTCAGTTGACAGCGGATGATGCCAGAGCAACACCTCGCGTCGTGGCTTGTATGTGTTCTTTATTTATTTTTCTGAATTATTTATGCCAGAGCAACACCTCGCGTCGTGCCTTGTGAACTCTATACATGTGCTAGTGTTGTATGACTCGGGTGCGAGTTGGTCTTTTGTGTCATCATCCTTTTGTCGTTGTTTTAGTATTGCACGAGAGGCCCTGAGTAGGACACTGAGAGTCTCTATACCTGATGAGCATCCGCTCTTTGCCACTGACATCTTTTAGGGTTGTGTATTGAAGATTTTAGGTGTTGGGTATCCGATGGATAAAATCACTATTGTGATGGGAGATGTCTGTGTTATCGTGGGTATGGATTGATTGAGTCGGTTTGGGTATTTGATTGAATGGGAGCAGCAGTTGGTGATTGTTCGAGATCCTAGTGGGGGAGTGCTGACTATTTACAAAGAGGGTACTAGGTCAGGTCAACTTTTTGTTCTGCCGCCATGGCGAGGCAGTGGTTACATCATGGATGCATGGAATATCTGGCATATATGGTGGATACACAGGTTAATGAGAAGAGATTAGTTTCCATATGTTTCTTTTGTGCACGATTTCCCTAATGTGTTTCTAGATGAGTTGTCGGGTGTTCCTCCTAAATGGCAAGTGGAGTTTCGGATCAATCTGATCCCTAGTGTGGCGCCAATTGCCAAGGAACCATATCGTCTTGCACCTCCTGAGATGAAGGATTTATCCTCTCAACTTCAGGAGCTGTAAGGAAAGGATTTTATACGACCGAGGAGTTTTCCTTTGGGAGCGTCGATACGTTTTGTCAAGAAGAATGATAGTTCACAATGGATGTGCATTGATTACCGAGAGCTGAACAAGATGACAGTGAAGAACCATTATCCGTTACCGAGGATTGATGCTTCGATCAATTGTAGGGGGATCTTGGTTTTCCAAGATTTATATGAGGTCTGGCTACCATCAAATGAGAGTATGAGAGGAAGATATTTAGAAGACGGCCTTCCGAACTCGTTATGGGAATTACGAGTTTGTGGTGATGCCTTTTGGACTCACTAACACACTGGTGGCATTAATGGATCTCATGAATCGGGTGTGTAGGTCCATGTTACACAGGTCAATCATTGTCATCATCGATGACATCTTGGTCTATTTGAAGACCAGGGAGCAGCATGAGGATCATTTGAACGAGATTCTTAGGGATCTGAGGTTGGTGAGACTATACGCTAAGTTCACCAAGTGTGAGTTCTGGTTGCGCGAGGTTCAGTTTCTGGGACACCTCGTCAACCAGAACGGTATCTTGGTTGACCCAGCCAAGAAAGAGGTGGTGATGCGGTGGGAAGTGTCGAAGTCTCCATATAAGATTCAAATCTTCCTCGGTTTGGTGGGATATTTTCGGAGATTCATTCAAGCTTTCTCCAAGATTGCAGTTCCTCTTACTAAGTTGACAAAGAAGGATGTTGTGTTCAGATGGGGGCCTGAGCAGCAGGCATCATTCAAGACTCTTCGCCAAAAACTTTGTGAGGCACCAGTTCTTGCCCTCCCTCAGGGAGTTGATGATTTTGTGGTCTTCTGTGTTGCATCCATTTCAAATTTGGGTGTTGTGTTAAAGCAAAGAGGGCATGTGATTGCATACACTTCGAGGCAGCTGAAGCCTCATGAGGCGAAGTATCCCATCCATGATTTAGAATTAGGGGCAGTGGTTTTTGCCCTCAAGATTTGGAACCATTATGTTTATGGAGTTCGTTGTATCATCTACACGGACCATAAGAGCTTGAGATATCGTATGGATCATCCGATATTGAACATGAGGCAGAGGAGGTGGCTGGATGTAGTGAAAGATTATGACTGTGAGATTATGTATCACCTATGCAAGGCCAATGTGGTGTTCGACGCCTTGAGTTGGAGGACGGTCAGTACCCCGATTCAGGATGTGTTTTGAGGATGACTGTGATGACCCCAGTCTTGGAAATGATCAAAGAAGCACAGTCTGAGGCCATAAAGGGAGAGAATCAGAAGAGGGAGCAAGTGATCGGTTAGGTTTTAGCCTTTGATACCGTCAGAAGGGGGATATTGACTCTTCATGGATGGGTTTGGGTATCGTATACAGGTGGGGCTCGATGGGAATTGATGGAGGACCAAGATGTACCTTTACCTGAAGCATAGTTATTGGTAGCTGTGTATGAAGAGGGATGTAGCCTAGTTTGTAGAGCGATGCTTGACCTGTCGGATGGTCAATACCAAGCACCAGCTCCCTCAGGGCAAGTTGCGGCCTTTGGAGGTTCCACTATGGAAGTGGGAGCAGATCGTGATGGATTTCATTACAAAATTGCCAAAGACTACAAGGGGAGTTGATGTTACTTTGTGATAGTATACCGCTTGATGAAGAGTTCTCATTTCTTAGCTATAAGTGAGAACACTTCTGCCGAGTAGCTAGCTGAGATTTATGTTCGAGAGGTGGTGGCTCGGCATTGGATTCCAACTTTTATTGTATCAGATGGGGATGTTTGTTTTACTTCCAAAATTTGGAAAACGTTTCACAAAGAATTGGGAACCCGATTGTATTTCAATACAACCTATCACATGCAGACTGATAGGCAGAGCGAACAGACTATTCAGATGCTTGAGGATATGTTGCGCGCTTGCATCATTGATTTTGGTGGGAGCGAGGACTCCTACCTCTCTTTAGATGAGTTTTCTTACAACAACAACCATCATGCCAATATTGGCATGCCCCCCTTTGAGCTTCTATATGGGGGGAGGTGTTAGAATCCTATTTGTTGGGGTAAAGTCGGACAGAGACTCATGGGGAGCACTGAGATAGTGCTCAAGACGACCGAGCTTAGACAGAGATTGTTGATGGCCCAAAGCCTCCAGAAGAGTTATGCGGACCGACGACGCTCTTAGATGGAGTTTCGGGGTGGAGATTTGGTACTCCTGAAAGTATCACCATGGAAGGGTGTTATTCGATTCAGGAAGCGGGGCAAGTTGGGCCCCATGTTTTTTGGCGCTTTCAGAGTGTTAGCCTGTGTGGGCAAGGTGGCTTACCCGTTGGAGCTTCCTAAACATTCGAGTCAGATCCATGATACCTTCCATATTTCCTTGTTGAGAAAGTGTATAGTTAATGAGACAGTTGTGGTTCCCTTGGAGGACATTCAGGTCGATGATCGCCTGAAATACAACGAGTGGCTGGTGGCGATTCTAGAGAGGAAGGTGAAGACCCTGAGGAACAAGGTAGTGAACCTGGTCAAGGTCAGGGGAAACATCGGAAGGGCTCAGAGTGGACTTGGGAGTTCGAGGAATAGATACTTAAGAATTACCATGATTTGGTCCTTCAGTCTAACTTCGAGGGCGAAGTCTAATTCTAGTGGGGGAGATTTGTAACACATGTTTTCAGGTCATTTCATTTTCAGTCCTTCTGTTTAAGAGTTTGAATAAAAGGTTCTTACGTTAGGCATACAAGTTGTACGCCGGGCATAAGTCAACCAGCTTTGGGGCGGGTCAATATTTGTAGTACGTTGGGTGTATATAGGTGTACGCCGGGGGTACTCGTGTTTTCTCTTAAACCCTTATCCTTTGGGTATCACCACTATTTAAACAACATAAAACCTCTTGGACCTTCTCATGACCATCCTTCGTATCCCCCAAACCATAAAACAGAACCCTAGCTTGTGTATGAGAGTTTTGAAGCTTGAAAAGTGATTCTTGATTGTTTTGTGTTAGAAGGAAGAACATTTAAGTGGTAGTGTTTCATTCTAGCTTGTAGATCCAGAAACTTCATGTAACATCTGTAAAAATTTATATAATTTAAACTTTTAAAAACAACCCTTTCTCAAAAGAAGTATTTACAAAACCATTGTTTCCAAAACATTACTTAAAAAAATAGAATCGCTTTCGACATAGTTTTCAAAAAATTCACGTTATCAGAGTTTCCCAGAAATCATATGTCCAAAAACGGGAGAATGTGTACGGTCACGCCTTCACCTTGACACAATCCACTGAAGTACGTGAAACCATAAACAAAAACAGTAAGCACGAAGCTTAGTGAGTCTCCCCCAAAATACCATCACACCACAGATAACATATACAACAAACAACATGCGTACAGAGCCTTCAGCATGTCTGGACCGCCCCACCTGGCCTTCAGCATGTCTGGACCGCTCACAGAACCTTCAGCATGTCTGGACCGCCTCACCGAGCCTTCAGCCTTTCTGGACTATTCTCTGGGCCTTCGGCCTGACTGGTCCGCCTCACATGCCTTCAGTCTATCCGGGCCACCCTGGGTCTGTTGGCCTTTAGCACAAAGCAGTACTGTCGCAACCTAACCATACACACAAACCATGTCAACATATACATAAAAGATAAGCATACATATAACATACCGATATAAATATCACCGGGTTTGATGACTGGCAGCACAACGCAGTACAGTCTCAACCCAACCACAATACATCAACACATGCGATTGATAAACATATAGCCAGAACGAGTAACAGGAAGATCTAACAGATCACTAAGTATAGCATCATCCTATCTACGAGGATATAGATCTAATAGATCACCACATACTCAACCATATGATAAAGCAGGATAACAACTCACCTCACAATGCCGAACCACACTAAAAACCTCCGACTGCTATCTCACAAAGAATCCCGAACTATCACAACAAAACAAACATCTAATTAACAATTGGATTACCATCCTTGACTAATGATCCATACTTAGGGTAAATACCCATTTTATCCTTTTCCCCAATTGGCCAAGATCCAAGTCCAATTATTGATCCAAAAGGACCAAATACCTCAAGGCCCATCATTGGCCCAATTTTCCGTATTGGGCCCAAACTCCTTATTGGGCCTTATCCAAAGTTCCAATCCTCTAATTAGGGCCCAATAATTAAATCCATTAGGGCCCAAGAACATACATATCCAAATAGTCCATTAGGGCCCAAGAATTAAAGCCTAAAAGATGGCCCAAAATACGAAGCCCAAAAGCGAAAAACCAACAGATGGCGTACGTGGGGCGTGCCCCGAAGGTACGTAGGGCGTACACGAGCCTCGCATTGACTTCATATGAGGATGCTAACCAAGTACGTTGGGCATACTACTTCCTACGCGGGGCGTACCCTCTCAAAGATTAAAACTTCCATCAGTTCTTAATGGATTAAAAACTTGAGCTTAAACTTCTGATCCATGATCCAATAGCACTTTAGGACCGTAAAGTCCCAAACTTTAAGAACTTGGTCGTACAAAAAGGGCTTAATACATGGTCTTAATCCATTAAGACCTTCTACAAAGAACAAGGGACCAAACTAGCTCAAGGGACCAAACGAGCTCGAGGGACCTCATTTTTATGCCTTAAGACACATCCTAAGGTCTGAAAGGACAGCCCAACACGACCAACACAAAGCATGCACAAAATTGGGATTCTTGGGACAAGAAGAATACCAAAAAGTAACCAAAACAAGATCCAAACTATCCAATCATAAAGGTAGAAGCTTTATACCTTCTATAGCTTCCCAAGAAGATGATAATCCTAGATTTACAAGCTTGTTTCCTTCCTTGACTCCTTTGATGCACTAACTTCTCCTTTTGGCTCACAAAAATCACACTATAAGCTCATTATGCTCACTATGGGGTTTAGGGTTCTCTCAAAACGGCTAAGGAACTAGGAGGCTGAAAGATGAATGGTTTTGAGTATTCTAACACTCCTATGGTGTACATGCAACCCTATAATCCTTGGATCTATGTTTTCACTATTATACATGCAAATATTCAATATTCGAAGGTTTCACCCAAACTAGCATAACAAGAAGTATATACAATACAAATATCTAGTAGAATGACATACCTTTTGATGAAGCTTGAAGTCTTGAACCTTTAAGAGCGTAGTGCCTCAAGTGTTGCACGTCAAATGGTTCACACAACACCAAGAACCCTTGGAATAACTTGAGAATAAGGATACTTAGGTTCACACTCATGAAATTGGTTTTTCCCTCTTGGTGTATACACAGTCTAGTGCCTAGCACTCAACCCCATTTCATGAACCATAGACCTCTTTATATAGTGTGGAGGATTAGGGTTACATTCATGTAAACCCTAATACACATGACCTTTCATTTCCATAGGATCCATGGGTTAAACACTCCATGGACTATCCATGAAAGGTTAGCCCAACCTAATTGATCTTGGCCCACCACATATATATATAAGAGTCCATATTTAATTAGTTCCTTTTGATCACTAAATTAGTTCTAAATTAATTTTTGATCAATACTAATTAAATAATATGATTTCATATTAATATATTAGAACTTATAATATATTATTATAAATCACTAGTATCCTTTTTTTCTCATTTTGTCTATCCAATTGTTCCGATGCCATGCAACCTAAATGGACCATGCCAAATTGGGTCAAGTACATACCAATTATAGTTATGGACTTAGACACTAATCCAACAAAAGAGTGAGTCAAAATGACCCATAATGGTGCTTAAATACTCCAAAAACCCTAAAAGTTAGGGTTTCACCTGGACACACGTACGCCAAGCGTACATATGTGTACACCCAGCGTACTCACATGTATGCCCTGCATACTAATCATGTTCCCATATTCACCATTTTTCCACTAGGGCTTCATATGGCCACTTCTTACCAATCCAAGAACCAAAAATGACATAATTAAAACCCAAGGGATGAATTTGAAGTTACTTGAAAGGTGGGGTGTTACAACTCTCCCCCACTTAAATTCGATTTCGTCCTCGAAATCATTCCTTACCATCCCCGGAAAACCCGACATCCTGGGGGCACACCCACAACCTTAACATACAACGACCTTCCAAAGTCGACTAAACCCAAAAGAAAATCTTTCAATCCGAAGAGGACGAATCCATAATCCAATTCAACAACCCAACCCTTCCTTATCTGAAACCTCAAGACTCGAAATGGTTTTGACACCCTGACAGACCACCTTTACGGAACCAATGCTAAATCCATGACACTTATTCATCAATTACCTATTAAACTCTTGATGATAACAAATCCATGACCACAAAGAGATATAGGACATGGATTTCGTAAACTGTCAGAATTATACGCGGCTACTACAATTCTGAAAACCCCATGACCTACCCGACCTTCATATTAATAGAACCATCCCAAGGCATAAACACATGAAGTAACTCCTGGCCCTCCATTTGATTCCTTTGATATATAACGATTCCTTAAATCACATCTCCCTAACTTACAATCCTTGCATGGATACACTCGCGATTCTCAGCGCGAGTTCCCACCAAAAGTCATCCCGAAATGGCCATCCATTAAATTTATCATAAGTTCTTCCCTAAGGATGATGAGTGTCCATCCATGAATCCACCCCCAGTCCCTGACTGGAGTCACCACCAAAACATGGAAAAAAGATCCTCAAAACAAGTTGATGGCAAACCTCTCCCAATCCAAATCCATAAGATGCACCAAAACTTTAAATAACCTTTGACTCTCTGTCATGCCATTACCAACCTCCGAACCGACGAGAAAAGTGATCAATCCAAGAATTTCCGCATTTCACTCAACCCCTAACAACAACTTGAGAACGAACGAAAATATGAAGCATACGTTCCACATATACTTCCTGATACCTGACTGATACCCACAACAACCCTTAACTGCTCCCTATCCAAAGCAACTGATTTATGGTCTTCCAATCCCCATCATCGCGTCAATACTGAGAGTACCACAAACAGAAGATATGAATAATCATGTCCATTAAGCCCACGACCTAAAACTAGAATTCTCCCGATCTCATATCAACCTTGTCGACATTACATCATTCACCCAAAACTCGGAGCCTAAAGATACTCACCTCCTTCCATTGCCCTAAAGGGACCTAATCAACGTCCCACACAACACTGAACAAGCACAACAATGCTGAAATCCTGCCACACATGATTCACTTAGAGAACAAGCTGTTACCCAACCAAAACCTTACAAAACCATGGTCGCACACGACCCGAGGGTAGGGGAATGATCGAACTCTTGATCCAATTCGAAGGCTATAATCCAACCGAAACATGCACATAAGTCGAACCAAACCCCAATGTTACCTTGTACAACCCACAGATACACCCAAAGAATTACGGCCATGCACATTTATAGAAAACCCTAACCTCATGATTGATCGAAACAAGATCTCATACTTGATTGATGCTGAATAGATTGCACCAACATGAAACTAACTCGAGAGGACTTCCAAGGCAATCCCAAAAATTGCCAAAACCTGAGTCTGCTACGAATCAGAATTGCACTTCACCAATGAGGGAAACATACCCAAAGACTGAGGGAACATAAATACACTATACAGGAGGGTAGGTAACGCGTTCCTTGATCTTCAACTGTCACCACTTAAGTCCTTCGGAGAATTTATGCTGAAAGACGAATTTAACGACCAATGGTCTAGGACACATTGACACATAAACCAGAGAACCACAAACTCACCTAGAGCTGAACATACCCGCATCTGGAAAGGGTTCACCGATCAACATCTGCCTGATAAATCAGAAAGCAGCAATCCAAACAGTGAAATAACATAACCCTCAAGGACTGACACTCGACCTGAGAATCCCAGTTCTCCCCCACTTAAACCTCGAACCACCGCCCACTGGTGGCGAAACCCAAAACATAACCTAACCGGTCCAGCCAGATACCATACTTGACCATGGAAAGAATAACATACACAAAATATCCCTCCGGATACGGATCAAACAAACCCCAAGCGAAACCTGAATTCCAGATGAAGACCTCTGAATTTCCCAATTATAACCATTTACATTGCATAAGCAACTACCGATTTATAATCCAGACATACCTTCCTTGCTCGCATTCCAGCTACAATCTAACACCTGGCTTTCCCATCTCCTAAGAATACAGGCCCTTTCTCACATCGCTAACGTACTCAAGCCACATCAATCCATCTGCATACACCGGTTCTGACATACTATCGCCAACCACTGCGACCAACAGACCCCAAGCCGAGAATCCAACCTAACTCGGGAGTTCACAAGCATGTCCACTCCTTCAAACTTGGAAAAACTGAAGGGCAAGATCCTTGACACAGATAATGAAAATCTAATCCGACAATCCACCACTCAAATCCCAGATGCGATTTCTAAGTCGATCATATCAACCACTTCATCCCCGTGTCTCGAGGCCTGAGGCACGACCATTAACAAAACCCTCAAGACTTCCAACTATCATACCCATCTGGGTCTGAACTACTCAACCCACATCAAGATCGCCACAGGGCCTGAACAAACACCAAAACCCATCCTCGCCCGAGCAGCCCAAGCCAAAAGATCGACAGATACGGAACTACAGCCTCGAACCATGGTATCCAACCATGCTATCTTCCCTGACCAGTCCTTAGATTCCCCAAAATCTTCCTTGAATCAAGTATGGATCCTGTGCTTTCAGTAGTTCGAGCCCAATACTACCTTCCACACCTATCCATACTTTCCTCAAGAATCATCTCGGGTCCTCTACGACCTAGTCACAAAATGTTGGGTATTAGGTGTTGCGTCTTTATGGGCTTTTTACTTAGTCTTTTTATATCCGAGTTGGCCCTGTCCACTCGTGAGTTATTAATTAGGGTTTTACTATTTAATATGCATGCATGCATCGTGTATTAGTTGACCGTGTCATTGAAAACCCTACATAGCCTCTACAGTAGCAGTTCTTTATCGAGCTCTTCTGAGGCTGTGACTTATAATCATTCAACACATTCTTGGTTCATATTCTGTGTTTGATTGTTTTTACCTGTTTGAATCTATTCGATCTTTAGATTATTCAACTCAACATAAAATATTCCTGAAACTTGCTCAACAGCGAAACAACTGCACTAAATTACTCCCTAGCCTGTCCTAGGGTTCCACACTTCTCTGCCATCGGCTGCTGGAGAACTCTTCACAATGTCAATTACCTATTCCATGAATACAATCACATGCAACAAGGCTCATGTTGTCCTTCGAGTAACAGACTCATCCCTATCACGGTTGGACTCAACCGAGAGCTGCGCAGCAGGGTCAAATCCGTCACTCAGAGATTATCCAACCTTTCTCACATGTGACTTGACATATTCACTTAATAACTAACTCACATCACTCACGAGTTCCACAAAGGAGAAAGCAAGCAACATTCATGCAGAGGAGCCGATTGGCACTAAAATGCAACAAAATCAAACAGATGCTCATACCAAATCCTCGATCTCAGACTCCCAGCATCTCACGTGCATCTTTACTCTGCCCTCACTCTCTCAAGGGTGGCTAATCCTTCCTCACGCCGACCGGCTATGAACCACGCTATAACACCGTAAATTTTCAAACAAAATTTTCATTTTTATTTCACATAATTCTCATAACACATTTTAAAAAAATCCCATTTATTTGATTCACAAAACACAACTCCATAATTACTTAATTAATAATCCAGGATCCTCAAAACATAACACTTTCTCTGGTGTGTACAATCAAGTCGACGCCTTCCCGCGATCCTGAAAAGAACCTAAAATGCATATCACATAACATGGTAAGCACGAAGCTTAGTGAGTTCTCCAATATACCACACATATCTCATTAGCCTCTCATGGCTATAGCTCAATAAGACCCTCCAGTCAATGTGTCTCAGTGGGACCCTCCAGTCCCACGACTCAGATGGACCCTCCGGTCCTAACTCAGTAAGCTCATAAATATACACAGCATAAATCACAAAGACATAAAGCAGGATATCACAATACACAATATAATCACATAACACCCTCCGGTCACACAAATGTTACCACACTAGGTAAAGTATAGTGAGCAGACTCACCTCGGATGATGAACAGCTCCTATAAATGTTGCTGCTATACCGACCTCTAACTCTGGACCAAAATCCACAATTACTCCATTAAGATCTAAGTCCAAATCCTCACTCTTTCGGTCTAAAGGTAGTCCACTAACTAGCCCATTAATAACCTAAACTCATCGGGCCCACTAAGTCCCAATAATAAATGAGTTCTCCCGAGGCCCAACTCTCAAGTTCAAGTGACAAGCCCAACACAAGGGCCCAAGGCATAATATAATATTTATCTGCTCAAAGTCTCTAATACACAAGCCCAAAGATCCAGGCTCAACCCTCATGGCCCGTTATAAAATTCAACCCAAAAATCTCACAATGAGGTTAAGCGGGGCGTACCTACCCTGGGTACGCTCAGCGTACTCTAGCATGCATGAATCTGATCGGGGACACCAACCCAGTACGTGGGGCGTACTAGAATTACGTTGGGCGTACGCTCCGTTTTGCTTAGTCCATTCTCTTGGTCTTAACCCACTAAGACCTTAGCTCATTTCTCAGATCTGGACTCCCTAATAGCTCTTACTCCATAAAGTCAGTGACTTTAAGCCTTTGCATGGCTGATATGGTCGTAAACACACAAACACACAATCTCTCATTTCAAAAAGCTCATTTCTCTTGCATGGATTGATTCCAACGACCAAGGCTTGATTTTTATGAAACTACACCACTAATTGCACTCAAAAGGGTTGATCATAGTCTCTGGATCTCAATATCTCATAGAGACTCAAACCTTTGCGACAAAAACCCTAAAATACTCTACTATAATGAAGAAATCAAAAGAGTCAGAAAGTTCGAAGCTTTATACCTCAACATGAAGCTCCCAACACAGATATATTCAGATCCAAGGGCCTGGACTCTCACTCCTTCTTCTCCAAAGCTTCTTCTTCACTCCAAGAACACACAAAGTCACTCAAAGGATCTCAAATGCACTCACAAGCTGTATGAATGAAGGTTTAGGGTTTTGGAAGGTTTTTTGACTGAGAATGGTGACCAGGAATGAGGCCATCTCATTATTTATATAGGGGAACCTCCCCTTATTTAGCGTTTCCTCATGTGCTAGTACAACCAGCGTACCCTCTGGTACGCCCAACGTACTAGGTGGCTCCGCTTAAAAATCATGCACATGAGTACACTAAGCATACACACACATACGCCCAGCGTACTCCGCTGTCACCTTTTTCAATTAAAGGACTTATCTTGCCCAATCTTCAAACTGTCATAGCTCCCTTGTTATAAGTCCTTTTCCCATGATCCTCATATCCACGGAAAGGTGACGATGAGCCCTACCTTCAACTCATCGCAGCCCCGAGACTTCCTCATGCCCGGTTTACACCTCACGAATCCCTAAATCACGGACAATCCAGAACAGGGTGTTACAACTCTCCCCCACTTGAATTTGATTTCGCCGTCGAAATCGCTCCTTATCAACACATTGATCGAACCCAATAAGAACTCCAAATCCCAAAAATGGACAGACCCATCTGCCGCTGCGGTACTCGTTCTGTCTCTCCAGAACTTGAAAGCTCTAGTGGTCCGTTTCCCTGCCGGAACACCCTCGCAAGATATCATCATGTTAATCGCTCATCGAATAACAAACTCTAGGAACACTCTACCAATTATGTTTCTCTAATCGACCCCGGTCGTAACTCAAAAGGAACGGAAATGTCATATCCCACCATTGACCCACCGCCTGAGCAGCTATCAGAACTCTTCTGAAGGAATGATTTTCAAACTCCCATAATCATAAGCCCCAGTTCCTCTCAACTGTTCCTTCCGACACTGAACACCAGGTCAACTCCCGACCCGACAGTTGGACTTCCAAGGCTACTCATTCCTTGTCCAACCAGTCATTCTTTATAAATCACCTTCACACTAGCTATCTCAGTCCTTTATGTCACACGTGAAGTCATGAAGTTCGCCTTACTTCAAGCGAACACTACAATCTCCTCCTGAAGTCACCTCACTTCCGATCTTGTCACACCCCGGACCAGACGGCGGACACGTCCAGAGGAGGGTGACTTCGTTGTGCACTATCATAACAATTGAATATAAATGAAACATAGCAAATCCAAACATCATACATTGAGATAACAAACTTACATTGTTTACATATTGTATTTGTTCTTCAAATTACAAAAAAGAGACATAAGTAAATAAATCCCAAACTACAGCAAAATAGTCCTGCATCCACGTCCCTTTTTACCTGCTTAATAGATCCCTGAGAATACAAGTCGTTTTGAAAAGCGTCAACTAAAAAGTTGGTGAGTTCTTAAGCATTTTGTATAAAATAGTTTTACACTTGTTTAGAATCGTTCTCGTTGTACTTTCAGAAAATCTGATATTTTCTATAAAATCGTTTGAAGTATTGTTTTGAAATCATGTATATATGCGTGCATGTCATTACTTTTTATTCATCCTTATAAGGAGTGATTTTTGAAAAGTAATATAATATACAAAGGCGAACTGTATTTGAAAGTGGTTGTAATTCTTGTTTTCTTATCAAGTACAATTGAGCGTGAGTTTTAGTTTATCGTTTTTGAAATTGTATAAAATCGTTTACTCCAGAAAATCCTATATTTTCTCGTATAAAATAATCGTAGGTTCTGTTTCCAATTGAGTATCCTTGCATATGTGTGTGTTAGTTTATCGTTTTCAAAATCGTATACAATCGTTTTCCCCAGAAAATCCTATACTTTCTGATTTGTAAAATAGTAGTATTAAGAACCTAATACTTGTTTGGTGAAAGAAATCAACATGGCGATTGTGGACATTCCGCGCAATGAAAAAGGACGGTCAACACAACAAATGCGGACCATCACTACCATGCGTAGGGGCAGTCAGCACAACGTGCCAAAATTTATTTATGAGGTTTTCCTTACATAAATTTCTAAACATATTCTAGTGAGTCGTTATAACCATACTAATATGACGGAGACCTGTCTCGGCGTTTCTCAGGCGCCCAAATGGAATAAAGACATTTGTCACCCTAGACTGGTCGGTCTAGCTGTAGCGAACAGCGAAGGTGCGGGGTGTCAACCCCGTATAGATCTATACACAAATTCCCGCTCTCCCTCCAGGTGACTCTGGTTATAACTCCCTACAGGACTTTAGAGGTACATTAATATATTTATATTTAGGTACTTTTGAGACTCGTCTTCACTAGAATACCAAGTGGATTTTGAGCAACTCGATGGGATCCGTTATTTTAATAAATAACATTAATTGTGCTAGTTGACTAGGTTTATTGTTTTCGTTTATCGAGGATAATCCACTTGGAATCATAATTATCGAAAATGACCCAAAATTATCGGGATTGGCAAAAATGGCCCTTCTTTTTATAAAATATCAAATGAGGCCCATATTTGCCAAAAGGTGTTATAAGTAGCCTAAACCTTGGTGAAATGTGTGAGGATGGCCCATTTCTTCTAAAAAGTTCATTTTAAACTTATATTTGAGGAAATATTCAAAAAGGCCCTTGTTTATCTGAAAATTCCATTTTGGTCCTTCAAAAATTGAGGTGTTCAATATTTCATCAATTTTATTAAATTTTCCAAAATGGTCTTTATATATATATATATATATATATATATATATATATATATATATATATATATATATATTTATATATATATATATATATATATATATATATATATATATGGCGCCTAAAATGGTCCCCAAAATATCATAATTTCCATATTTTACCCACTTTCAAGATATTATGTTCAACAACTTGTTTAACACATTTTTGAAACAAATCCTTAAGTTTCTTGACATAACAATTTATGATCAATAATCCATAAACATACTAGTTTTTGTGTTCTAACATATAATTAGTGATATATAGTTCAAGACCTTGAGACTTGCTAAGAATCTCGAGTTCTTGAACCGTTAGATGGAGTTCATGACTTTAAGAATATGAATCAAAACATACATGCATAAACAAGCAAATATACTAAGATTTCACAAGACCCTTGACTTGTATTCTCCCCCAAAAACAATGAAAAACATTAAAAGAGGGGTATGAAGCTCACCTTGCTTTAGGTTGTTGTGTGATTTGAAGATACGTTAAGGACTTTCCAAGTTCTAACACTTGAAAGGTTTGATAACTCTTTGAACTTTAGAATATCCAAAAATCCGGGGATTTCTTTGAAGGAAAGGAACCTGAAGCTTGAACAAGTTTGAGAGCACACTTTGGAGTTCACAGATTGAAAATATGGGAAGTGGGATATGGAGAAAAGAGTCGTTCACGTTTTCTATAATGGAGGATAAGGGGTGACTTGACACTTGCTTGGAGTAGTGGAGGGTAACGTCTATCACTAAGGGTTAATGCATAAATTACTCGGATTTGCATGGAAAATGGGGGATTTACATCACATCATAAAGTCAAACCCTCTTCTCTGCCTTAGGATTCCTTTATAAATTTTGGATTTTATTTTATGTAAATATGTTTAAAATAATCAAATTTGGCATAAAATAGGGGTTTAAGGGGTCTAAGTTATGAAAAATACGAGTTTGGAGGAATTCCCGACGTCAAAATCTCCTAAAATGAAGAAAAGTTTCGAAATGGAAAAAAATCCGGAGTCACAAAGCGAGTTCCGGAGCCACTTAATGAGTTCCGAAGTCCACTTCGAGTTCCGGAGTGGGATTCCGGAGTCAATCCTCAAGTTCCGGAGTGATTGACATTTCCGAGCAGGCTCCGGTCCGTAGTGCGAGATCTTCCGGAGGGACGCGAGGCTTTTCCGAAGTCAGCAGTTCCAAATCAGTAGGCGTCCGGAGCGAGATTGTCCGGAGCATGCTGAGTTCCGAAGGTCCTTAATTCCGGAGCCAGTCCGAAGGTTCCGAGGGGGGGGGGGTCTACAGTCGCTTAAAGAGGTTCCGAACTGGCTTGCTCTTTGAAACTTTTTCCTTTCATATTGAGTTGATTTTTGACTAAGGAAAACTACATAGGGAGATTTGAGAGAGATTTGAGATACATAGAGAGATTTAGGAGAGATTTGAGATACATAGAGAGATTTGGGAGAGATTTGAGATACATAGAGAGATTTGCATTAAATAATTACATGGTCCATTAGGAACCAAAATGTAAACCTTAACGTGTTAGCACAAATCTCACAATAGTCGTTGTTTATATGAGGATGGAATTTCCCAAACCAACGAACTAGCTCACTCAAGTCTAAAACATCAGACGGAAACACATCTCTCTCAGAATGAGATCCACCCGAAACCTCAAACTGCTCGTCCTCCACACATATAGAACCAAACTCACCCACCAGAGTCTAGTCCGACACAGAATTGGAACCACTCGTCCCAATCTCGCACTCAACTCATGACCCATGTTCCACGATTATAAGCATGCATTACGCCTCGATCCGTCCGATTCGCGACAACCCCTCTTTAACTCAAAACACAACGGTTTTCGACCACTGTCGAGACCCCAGTCTCGCCCTTGGTTCAGCCCCCAGGTTCTCACAGACTCTTCTGGTAAGGCTACCCATGCCTAAGAGTCGCTCTGCGTCATACCCTGACTAATAAGGCTGCGGCTCCCAGCAGTTATACAACACTTTCTCTCACTGACTAACAAGTGCTACGGCTCCTCGTAGTCCTATGGCACTCTCTTATTGCCTCGCGAATGCTACCTCCCCCCGCAGTCTTGCAATATTCTCTCTCTCTCTCTCTCTCTCTCTCTCTCTCTCATTAATTCTACGGCTCCCCACAGTCTTACAATACTCTCTCTCTCTCTCTCGCTGACTCACGTATGCTACGGCTCTCCGCAGTCACACTATACTCTCGCACGGATGCTATGAATCTCCGCAGTCACACGATACTTTCTCTTTGACTCACGTATGCTACGACTCTCCACAGTCACACGATACTCTCTCTCTAACTCACGTATGCTACGGCTCTCCGCAGT
Organism: Lactuca virosa; assembly: GCF_052849685.1. NCBI lineage: Eukaryota > Viridiplantae > Streptophyta > Magnoliopsida > Asterales > Asteraceae > Lactuca > Lactuca virosa. The sequence goes on from NC_136428.1 coordinate 385,927,063, forward strand.
CACACGATACTCTCTCTCTCTAACTAATGTATGCTACGGCTCTCCACAGTCACACGCTACTCTCTCTCTCTCTCTCTCTCTCTAACTCACGTATGCTACGGCTCTCCGCAGTCACACGATACTCTCTCTCTAACTCACGTATACTACGTCTCTCTGCAGTCATACGATACTCTCTCTCTAATTCGCGTATGCTACGGCTCTCCACAGTCACACGATACTCTCTCTTACTCTCCATGGGCTCTCCCACGGTCTCCCCTGACAGTCCTAAGTGATTACTCCCACCCGGAACTGTTCACTCTCTTATCATCCCATATTCTCATCCTCAAGTTGTTACCACATTGACTCCACTATCAAATACTCCACGATCCAATGTAGATAGGTACACTCACCCACCCAAGTTAAGAATCACTACTCCTCACGACAACCGTTGTGGCAATCACTTTCTCTTGCTGCAATTCACATTCTCGGATAATCTCGTTTGATGGCAATTAGCTGAAGGGTTCCCACTGGAACAATAGCCACTAGGTACTCCACTTGCCATCTCACAAACTCAAGTCTCAATTAATCCCAAAAGTTTAGAGCGTCATACTTAGATACCCCGGTACACCATCACAGAACCTCATGATGTCTTGTCTCATTCGCGGATCTTCCACTCACGGCATCATACTTGGATACCGCAATACACCCTCTTAGAATCTCATAACGTCTTTCCTCGACCACCGATCTTCCACTCGTATAACTCGTAATCCTCTAAATACTCCAACTCACAACTAGAAATACGGAGGAATCGTCAATGACTGATATCACATGGACAATAATCTGAAACCTTATCCTCCCCCGGACACATAAAACATGCAGTATCTCGCTCTGCCCCTTGCCTCATCCACCAATAATACCAAGTCCCATGTGTCCGTATCGCAAATCTCCATGACTAGTTCTCTAACCGCACTCGAACAAATCTATGATCCTCTTAATAACATACCAGTTCTCCCCCACTCAGGGTTTGAACCATCACCGCTTGGCATACCAAGAGTATACTCCACAGACTGTTTCACTAGGTACATCGCACCTGTCCCTTGCAACGTACTTTGTAACACTCGATGGTCCTCCCAATAGAGACCGAGCAACCCCAAATACCCTGAATCTCAGATGAAATCCTCGGAATACCCCCAACGTGACTGCCTCTAGTCATCTCGAAGCCTCAGACCGACACACCGCCGGATACCCCAACTGTTTTGAATTAGTCTTGACTCTCAATCCGGAAATAATGCATTATCACACACCTCGTTTCTGATTCCTCGACCAGCCTTCCATCGCAGGAATCATCATAAAAGCAAGAGACCTCATTCTCACAGACGATACATAATGTGGACAACGAGGGCCACCGCCCCAGTATACTCCTCTTGATTACTTGGAACTGCTGCTAAAAGTAAGTCTGACTCGACTAAGGCATCTCCTTGTCCTCATCTTAGTCTCGACTAATAACTCTCTCGTGGTATAAGAAATACCTTGCAGCAAACATACTGCCCAAGTACCCTGGTGAAAAGGTTACAACCATATGCTACCCCACAGGGTTTTCCTCCAACTCTGAAACCGGAAGCTTGATATCTCTTTTGCTTCTCCCAGGAAACGGGTACATCGCAACTCCTGTCACAGTAAGTGACATCTCACTATCAGTCGATTACTCAACTCAGGCCGCAATTCCCCATAAAGTCTCATCTCTACTCATCCCTGAGTCTTGTGACTCCAACTGGCATCTCACCAATGGCAATCTCTCAGTACTAACTCGATTTCCCTCTCCAGGTATGTCCCACTGAAACTCATTCAACATGGCCCTCTGGTCCCACACTCTATCATATCCGTCCTTAGTCTAAACAACCACAACAGGATAACTGGTAAATTCAGAAGTACTATCTGCTACGAATCATGGTGTTTGAACCATGTTATCTCTTCTCAATCTTCTACGAATCATGGTACTCGTGTTGGATAAGGTGTCTAAGTCCATAACTATATTTGGTATGTACTTGACCCGACTTGGCATAATCCATTTGGCTTGCATGGCATCTCAACAATTGGATAGACAAAATGAGAATAAGGACACTTATGATTTGTTAATATATTCTAATATATTAATATGAAATCATATTATTTGATTAGTAGTGATCAAGAATTAATTTGTAATTAATTTTGCTATCAAAAGAGACTAATTAAGTATATGAGGATTGATTATGTAAATCTTTCATTCTTATATAGTGGGCTTATGGTTCATGATTCACTAGATTGGGCTAGGACCCATTGGGTGCTCCATCGATGCTCCATGGAGGTTAAAACCCATGGATCATGGGGAAATGAAAAGCCATGCACATTAGGGTTTACATGGTGTAACCCTACATGTGACACACTATAAAAGGAACCTCATATGGAGAAAAATTGGCAACTAAGACAAAAAGGGTGAGGGCTATCCGATTTTGTGTTCAAGTGTTCTTCTCTCAAATTATTCCAAGAGTTGTGGTGTTGTGTGAAGCATTTGAGGCATCACATTTGGGGTGTTAGGCTCACAAGGTCTTAAGGAATCCAAGCAACTACAAAGGTATGTCATTCTACTAGTTTTTATATTACAAGTACCCCATGCCATGCTAGTTAGGATGAGAACCTTGGAAAAATCAAATTTGCATGTATATTAGAGAAAACATAGATCCAAGGTTTCTAGGGTTGCATGTACACCATAAGAGTGTTAGAATGCTCAAAACCCATCTGTGGTATCAGATCCTAGGCTTGTTTTTTGTACACTTGATGCAAACTGCTTGAAAAAGTCGAATTTCTGCTCACTGTTCAGTGAACTCGTCGAGTCCATGGGGGGACTCGACGAGTCCATGTGTTAATTCATCCTACTCGTTGAGTAGGTTCTTGCACTTGACGAGTAGGAGGCCCTGTGTGCATATTTTCGAGTTTTGCTGCTGGAAATGGAGTAGAATCATTACCCTAAACTGTTTTGGACTTATAAAACATGTTTTTGATGTGGTAATGATTATGCTTATCCATTTACAATGGCTATTATCAAATTTTCAAGTTTTATATATGTTTTATATGATTCTTGAAATTATTGATTTGAATGTTCATGCTTATGAGTTTTAGAAGATCATAGGAATTATTTGCAAATTGTTTGTTAGTTTAATTCTTGATCTTAATGCCAATTAATGGACTCCATAACTTGTCCTCAAGATATGGAATTCCAAAAGTCTTTTCTTTAAAGTTATTAAAAACTCATAAGTTATTGAATATGAAAGGTTTTGAATAATTTCAAAACTTGCCCTCAAGTTTTGGAATTTGTAAAGTCACTTTAGAAAAACTTTAATTGCAAACCCTAGAGTTTTCAAAGTTAAAATTCAACCCTTATACTTTATAGTATTATAAGTTAATAATATACATATATATATATATATATATATATATATATAGATATATATATACATATATATATATATATATATATGTATATATATATATATATATATATATATATATATATATATGTATAAGAGCAAGTCGGTTTTAACGTTAGTAGGCCTCATTCACGAAGTCGGTCTATAAGGGGGGTATAAGGTTGTTACCTATAAAATGGCAGCTTAATAGGTGTCCACTCTCACCCACTGCTTCCTTCACCGGTAGAGGGTCGTTAGCCGAATGGGTAGGACAAGGACTATAATTCTCATTAAAAGTATAATGATAAATAATAAAGTAACTAAACCTTTTATAAATTCCTAATCTTAGTTACTTTAGGCAAATGTGAAATTGGTGCTAACCCATGAAATTACACTTTGTACCTTACCAAGTCGTTGGTGGAGCGTGTGTGGGTAACCGACACACTAACATGGACTAGTAAGAGTGGAAAAGGTTTACTTAATGTTTATCATAGATCGGTGGAGCGCGTGTGGGTAACCGGCACATCGATTAGGTGATAATAATTAAGGGTACCAAGTTAATTTGCATGGTTATTCACACCTTGTTTGTGATCCTCGGCATCCCAGTCACAAACTTGAGAGCGCACAATGGAGATTTAAACATGCCATTGAAAAGTTCAATGAATCTCAAAAGATCTAGGAGTTTCAATCCAATTAGAACCTAATAATTTATTTCGTTTTTCATGGTGGAAATTGGTGAGTCGTCATTCGCCTACCTTCTAATATTTTTATAGCTTGGATTACGGCATTCCTCTTCCAATTTATAAAGTATTGTGTTGGGTCCTTGCCTTAATATTACATTTAGGTGTCTTATTAAGGATTCTATATCTAATCTAAACTTGTCTTTCTTCTTTTCAGATGTCTTCCAACAATGTTGCTTCTGGCTCAAACCCTACCGGCTCCTTCTCTCTCATGAACCTTTGTGGGAGAGTCATCTTTGATGGTTCAAACTTTAATGATTGGATCAGGAACATCAGGATGGTCACACGTTACGAGGACAAGGAATATGTCCTCGACAACGAGCTGAAGGAAATTGATTAGTCTACTGCTACTCCAGAGGAGATCGCTGACTTTAGGGCACATGAGAGAGATGCTACCAAAGTGGCATGTATCATGTTGGCCACAATGACAGCTGAACTCCAGAAGTCCTGTGAGGACTTTTACCCTTTTGAGATGCACATGGACCTGATGGACCGCTACCATCAGAGTGCTCGTCAGAGAGGTATGAAATCATCTCCTCCATGATAACAACCCGAATGAAGGATGATGAATGCATCACGGGCCACACACAGAAAATGAAAAGGTTTGTGGACCGTTTGCTGAAGTTGAATGTGAACTTCCCCGAGGAGTTGGCTATTGATATCATACTGCACTTCTTACCTACTTGTTATGATCAATTCCGAATGACCTATCACATGAACAAGGAGGAGGTCACACTCAGCAAACTTCAAGAAAATCGGGCCTAAGAAGAAGTGAGGATATTACTGCTCCTACTCCTAACACCGCCCCTGTTCTGGAAATCGGGAAAAGTAGAGGGAAGAAGAGGAATACCCCTTCGAAGGGTACCAAGGGAAAGTCCCTTGATATCTCATCTTCAAGTGGAACCAAAGGTGGTTCTGTCACTCCTTCTGCCAACCCAAAGGAAGGTCAATGCTTCTATTGTCAGGAAAATGGGCACTGGAAATGAAACTGCCCCAAGTATCTGCAAGATGTTAAGGATGGGAAGGTCAAACCTACCCATGCAGGTATTTACACTATATTGTCTAATAACTCACCACATACTACTTCTTGGATTCCAAATACAGGTTGTGGTATTCATATATGTTCTTATTTGCAGAGCCTAAGAAGAAGTGAGGATGCGGAGCACGGAAAGATAAACTTGATCATGGGGAATAGGAAATCTTAACCTGTCACCAAGATTGGAGTTTATTCTTTGTTGCTAAGTAGTGGGTTAGTGTTAGATTTGAATAAGTGTTGTTACTCATCTGAAATGGCGAGAAATATTATTTCTTTTCACTGTTTGTACAAACAAGGGTTTACTTTTTCATTTGATAATGAATGTGGTGGTATTAATGCTTTTTATAATAATGTTCTATATTTTAAAACATTACCTTGTGATGGTGTATCTGTAACTGTGTCGGTTGTAGATAACTTAGGAAATAATGTGTTACATATCGATTCTCCCACTAGTTTGGATAAAGGATCCTTGTGGCATTGTCGTCTTGGACATGTTAACAAGAAGCGCATAGGCAAAATACAGAAGGCTGGAGTCTTGGAGTCATTTGACTTAAGGTCAGATGATAGTTGCGAGTCTTGTTTGCTTGGAAAAATGACAAAGTCACCCTTCACTGGTACTTGTGCTAGGGGTGAAGGTTTGTTGGACCTCATACATACAGATGTGTGTGGACCCTTCAGAACCGCCACGAGGGATGCTAACCACTTCTATGTGACTTTTACTGATGATTACAGTAGATATGGTTATGTCTAGTTAATCAAGCATAAGTCAGAAACCTTTGAAAAGTTCAAAGAGTTTAAACAAGAAGTGGAGAATCAGTTGGGCTAGAACATTAAGATGCTTTGATCCGATCGAGAAGGAGAGTATCTTAGTATAGAGTTCCTTGACTATCTTAAGCAATGTGGAATTGTTTCACAATTGACACCTACCAGAACACCACAGTTTAATGGTGTGGCTAAGAGGCGCAATCGAACCTTGTTAGACATGGTTCGTTCCATGATGAGTCGAGTTTCGTTACCAATCTCATTCTGGAGGTACGCCTTAGAGACTACCGCCCATATCCTTAATCTAGTCCCTACCAAGAAGGTTGCCAAAACACCTCACGAGATGTGGACTGGGAAAGTTCCCAATTTAGACCACATCAAGATTTGGGGTTGCGAGGCTTTTGTGAGACGTGAGACTCAGGACAAGCTCGAACCTCGTAGTGAGCGGTGTATTTCATCGGCTACCCATAAAATTCTTTTGGTTACCTCTTCTACACACCTAGTGAGAATGTGGTCTTTGTGGCAAGGAGAGGGGTCTTTCGAGAGAGAGAGAGTTTATAAGCAAAGGAAACAGTGGGGGGAAAATTGACCTTGAAGAGCTTCAAGAGTCAAATGGTGAAGGAACCTCAAACCCTAGCAATTAACCTAAGGAGGAAACTCCTATTGATGAATCCGTACCTCTGAGGCGTTCCACAAGAGTTAGGAATCCACCTGAGCATTACAATGGTTTTCATATTATTGCGGAAGGTGATGCATTTATCAGTGACAGTACACTGGTAAATCTGGATGAACCTAACAACTTTAAGGAAGCCATGGCAGGCCCTGAATCTGCCAAATGGAAGGAGGCCATGGATAGCGAGATTCAGTCCATGTATGACAATCAAGTTTAGAACTTGGTTGACAATGTACCGGGTCGTAAGATGGTCGGGTGCAAATGGATCTTCAAGAAGAAGACCGACATGGATGGGAATGTACACACTTATAAAGTGCGACTGGTTGCGAAGGAATTTACTCAAACTCCGGGAGTTGACTATAATGATACCTTCTCACCAGTAGCAAAGATTAAGTCTATTAGGGTTTTCCTAGCCATAGCTGCATTTCATGATTCTGAAATATGGCAAATGGATGTTAAAACCGCTTTCCTTAATGGATAGTTGGCTGAGGATGTTTACAAGAGTTGGCCAGAGAGTTTTGTCGATGCAAAGCACCCTAATAGAGAGTGTAAGCTTGAGGAATCCATCTATGGATTGAAACAAACATCTCGCAGATGGAACCTTTGTTTCAGTGAGAAAGTCAAAGAGTTTGGCTTTTCGAGGAGCGAAGATGAGTCATGTGTATATGTTAAGGCTAGTGGGAGTATAGTTAGCTTTTTGGTATTGTATGTGGATGACATACTACTTATAGGAAATGACATCGCAACCCTGCAGGAAGTTAAGTCCTGGCTTGGGAAGTGATTCTCTATGAAGGACCTTGGAGAAGCTGCCTATATCCTAGGGATAAGGATATTGAGAGACAGGAGTAAGAGACCAATTGCACTTAGTCAAAGTACCTACTTGGATAAGGTGCTGAAAAGGTTCAGCATGCAGGATTCCAAGAAAGGTGACTTACCAATCCAGAGCAATGCCAAACTGAGTAAGACTCAGAGCCTGAGTACAGAGGCTGAGATAGCTGAGATGAGTCGAGTGTCGTATTCTTCCGCTATAGGCTCGATCATGTATGCTATGACTTGTACTCGCCCTGATGTGGCCTTTGCTTTGAGCATGGTCAGCGGATATGAAGGGAATCCGGACAAGGCTCACTCGACTACGGTGAAGAATATTCTCAAGTACCTATGGAGGACTTGGGATTGGGTCCTTACCCTTGGTGGGAGTGTTGACTTGAGAGTAGAGGGGTATAGTGATGCTGGTTTCCAGAATGATAAGGATAATATCTGCTCTAAGTCGGGCTGGGTCTTTACCCTAAATGGAGGAGCAATTACTTGGAAAAGTTCCAAACAGGAAACAGTAGCTGGTTCAACTTGTGAATCAGAGTACATAGCAGCAAGTGAGGCAGCAAATGAGGCAATATGGATAAAGAACTTCATTGGAGACCTTGGAGTTGTACCAGCTATTAAGGAGCCTATGGAGATTTTCTGTGATAATGAGGGTGCAGTTGCCTTAGCTAAGGAACCAAGGGATCACGGCAGATCCAGGCACATCGACAGAAAATACCACTTCATTAGACATCGGATAGAAGAAGGACTCCTCGTGGTAAAGAGGGTATCATCGGATGAGAACCTAGCAGATCCCCTCACGAAGGGACTGTGTAGGGCTAAGCATTTGCAGCATGCGAGGCGCATCGGGCTGAAGGATGATATTAGTTTTACAGATTAAGATAGTTTTTCTGAAACTTGTAAAATGTAATTGACATTTGATGATTAAATAAAAGTTGTTGTTTATTTATAAGTAAGTGTTGCTATCTTGTGTCAATTGTTTACTATTGTTTCAATTTTTCATGTTTTGACTTCAAGAATAATTACTATTGTTGGAAGTAGGTATGAATCAAGATTGTCATGAATTGGGTTTGTAGATGTCTAAGGTGTTAGACATAGCAAAAGTTGCTACAACATTCATGAATGCTCATAAGTTGAGTATTGGATTCAACCCACGCTCCCTTGTATCACTTCATGGAATTTATCTCGAGTGATCGTGAGACGGTAATATCATATAAGTCTTCAAACCTAGAGATATGAGTTGTTGATTATGAGTTGGTTGTGCATTGATTGTACGAAAACGCGTCGGTAACTCGATGTTACAAAATGTGCTTTTTTGTATGATTCAACAAGTAGTTAGTATAAGCATATGAGTCAAAGTTTATATATTCCTTTTAGTCCTTGGAGGATTAAAGCGATATCTGGGCCCCTCGATGATTTTGCTTTGACCTATGTCTCGGGCCCGGTCAGAACCAAATTGATGTGTTCAGTTTAGTTCTATGTCGAACAAATCAAAAATCGGGAAACAAACTGCTGGACAATAAGTACCATATTTCCTAGCAGTTGCTCAACCTTCTCAATCACCAATCCCGTTACACATGTTCGCCCTCCAGCGAATACCCTCCTCTATCAGCGTACTCATCTGACTTAAGTTACTTTGTAGGCTCTTCCAAGGCTCTCACACTTCTCTTTCACCAGCTGTTGAAGATCTCTTTATGATCTCAGCCATCTACCTCCTGAATATCGTCATATTCACTTAGTAGCTGTCTCCCATCATCAAGAGTCCACAATGCACAAAGCAAGCAGCATTCGGGCATCGAATCACCCTCATCGACACATAAAATCACTTTAGCACACAACTCCACTTTCTATATACGCAACTCTAAGAGGCTTACCGTACTCAGGCATCCCTACCTCTCGCGAGTATCTCACTGCTCTCTTAGTAAACTCCTCAAATGCACGTATAGGTATCTCTCCTAGATTATCACTCAACTTAGAACTCTCTCTAGGTGATTCCTGCTAAATACTCCTACTCAGCTCATACTCAAAAGCACATCACAGATAGCAGCAACTCCTAGGCTAAGGCATCACAAATCAGGCCACTCTAGTCCTAAAATGTGAAATACCTAGCCTAACCTCTAGCATGCATAATATCTCATAAAATATCTCATAAATATCTAATAACACAAAAATAAGGGTATTTTGGGAAATCACCATTCGGGCTCTGGCTGATTGTACACACTGCTCCAACTCGTTTTCTCTTAAACTCTTTCTCGTTTTAGAAAAATTTATCTCTTTTGAAAATAAAAATCTCAAATCCTCAGTTTGAGTCCAAACACACCCGGAGGTGCATATATTTGAATCCCTCAAACCAAGGCTTTGATACCAACTTGGAACACCGTAAATTTTCAAACAAATTTTTCATTTATATTTCACATAATTCTCATAACACATTTCACAAAAATCCCATTTATTTTATTCATAAAACACAACTCCATAATTACTTAATTACTAATCCAGGATCCTCAAAACATAACTCTTTCTCTAGTGTGTACAATCAAGCCGACGCCTTCCCGCGATCCTGAAAAGAACCTGAAACACATATCACATAACACGATAAGCATGAAGCTTAGTGAGTTCCCCAATATACCACACATATATCATTAGCCTCTCATGGCTATAGCTCAATAAGACCCTCCGGTCAATGTGTCTCAGTGGGACCCTCCAGTCCCACGACTCAGATGGACCCTCCGGTCCTAACTCAGTAAGCTCAGAAATATACACAACATTAATCACAAACACATAATGCAGGATATGACAATACTCAATATAGGGACATAAGACCCTCCAGTCACACAAAGGTTACCACTCTAGGTAAAGTATAGTGAGAAGACTCACCTCGGATGATGAATATCTCCTATAGATGATGCTGTTGTACCGGCCTCTAACTGTGGACCAAAATCCACAATTACTCCATCAAGATCTAAGTCCAAATCCTCACTCTTTAGCTCTAAAGGTAGTCCACTAACTAGCCCATTAATAACCTAAACTCATCGGGCCCACCAAGGTCCAATAATGAATGGTCTCTCCCGAGGCCCAACTCTTAAGTCCAAGTGAGAAGCCCAACACAAGGGCCCAAGGCATAATATAATATTTCTCTGCTCAAAGTCTCTAATACACAAGCCCAAAGATCCAGGCCTAAACCTCAACGCCCGTTATAAAATTCTGCCCAAAAACCTCACAGTGAGGTTACGCGGGGCGTACCTCCCCTGGGTACGCTCAGCGTACTCTAGCATGCACGAATCTGATCGGGGACACCAACCCAGTACGCGGGGCATACTGGAATTACGTTGGGCGTACGCCCAGTTTTGCTTAGTCCATTCTCTTGGTCTTAACCCGCTAAGATTTTAGCTCATTTCTCAGATCTGGACTCCCTAATGGCTCTTACTCCATAAAGTCAGTGACTTTAAGCCTTTGCATGGCTAATATGGTCATAAACACACAAAAAATACACTCTCTCATTTTAAAAATCTCATTTCTCTTGCATGGCTTGATTCCAACGACCAAGGCTTGATTATTATGACACTACACCACTAATTGCACTCAAAAGGGTTGATCATAGTCTCTGGAGCTCAATATCTCATAAAGTCTCAAACTTTTGGGAAAAAACCCTAAAATACTCTACTACAATGCACAAATCAAAGAGTGAGAAAGCTTGAAGCTTTATACCTCAATATGAAGCTCCCAACACAGATTTGCTTAGATCCAAGGGCCTGGACTCTCACTCCTTCTCCAAAGCTTCTTCTTTTCTCCAAGAACATACAAAGTCACTCAAAGGCTCTCAAATGCACTCACAAGCTCTATGAACGAAGGTTTAGGGTTTTGGAGGGTTTGTTGACTGAGAATGGTGGCCAGGAATGAGGCCATCTCATTCTTTATATAGGGGAACCTCCCCTTATTTAGGGTTTCCTTCTGTGCCTAGTACGCCCAGTGTACCCTCTGGTACGCCCATCGTACTAGGTGGCTCCGCTTAAAAGTCACGCACATGAGTACGCTAAGCGTACACACACGTACGCCCAGCGTACTCCGCTGCCACCTTATTCAATTAAAGGACTTATCTTGTCCAATCTTCAAACTATCATAGCTCCCTTGTTAGAAGTCTGTTTCCCATGATCCTCATATCCACGGAAAGGTGCCGAGGAGCCATACGCTTCAACTCGTCACAGCCCCGAGACTTCCACATGCCCGGTTTGCAGCCCATAAATTCGTAAATCACGGACGATCCAGAACAGGGTGTTACACACGCCCATTCTAGGGAAAACACCGCTACCTCATCCAATAAAGCGACTGGCTGTCTGACCCCATACGACTCACCATACCACTAATTGCCACACGAATCTCCATTGGTGCCAAATGACTATCGCATGAATACAGTCATATGCCTCACAGTTTAAACAATTTTAGGCTAAAAGATTCAATCCCACAACGGTTGGACTCAAACAAGAGTTGCAAAGCAGGACCAAACCCCTCAGCCTAAGATCCTTTAAACCACGTAGCATGTGACTTAGCATATCAACTCACTAGCCAGCTCACCCGCGAAAGAGTCACACAACAGCCAAACAAGGGAACTCTATAGGAACTAAGGCATCATATAATCACGCAATTCTATCATGCAATTCCTGAAGATCCCTAGTCTATTACTAGCATGTTGTTCTAACATATCACAATATCAAATAACAGTATGGTATTTTGGGATCTACTTACTGGCTCCGGCTAATCGTACACATCGCATCCTCCTTAAGTATTTTGAAAACCATTTGAAAATCTTTTTGAAAATCTTTTTCCTTAGTTTAAGACTAGATTCACACGAGTGTTCCTGCAATTCACTCAAACCAAGGCTCTGATACCAACTTATAACATCCGTAAAACTTTATAAAATTTAAACTTTTCAAAACAACCCTTTTTTGAAAGAAGTATTTACAAAACCATTGTTTCCAAAACATTACTTAAAAAAAATCAGAATCTCTTTCGACATAGTTTTCAAAACATTCACGTTATCAGAGTTTCCCAGAAATCATAAGTCCAAAAACGCGAGAATGTGTACGGTCACGCCTTTACCATGACACGATCCACTAAAGTACCTGAAACCATAAGCAAAAACTGTAAGCACGAAGCTTAGTGAGTCTCCCCAAAATACCATCACACCACATATAACATATACAACAAACAACATGCATACAGAGCCTTCAGCATGTCTAGACCGCCTCATCGGGCCTTTAGCCTATCTGGACTGCGCACAGAACCTTCAGCATGTCTGGATCGCCTCACCGGGCCTTCAGCCTGTTTGGACCGTTCTCCGGGCCGCCCTGGGTCTGTTGGCCTTCATCACAAAGCAGGACCGCCTCAACCCAACCATACACACAAACCATGTCGACATATACATAACAAATAAGCATACATATAACATACTGATATAAATATCACCGGGTTTGTTGAATGGCAAAAAAAAGTAGTACAGTCTCAATCCAAACACACTACATCAACACATGCGACTGGTAAACATATAGACAGAACGAGTAACGGGCAGATCTAACAGATCACTAAGCAGAGCATCATCCTATCTACCAGTATACAGATCTAACAGATCACCACATACTCAACCATACGATAAACCAAGATAACAATCCAAAGGGTCGGCATTGGTGCCTTCGACCCGAGAGTATAGTGAGGACAACTCACCTTACAATGCCGAACCACACTGAAAACCTCCGACTGCTAGCTCACGAAGAATCCCAAACTATCACAGCAAAACAAACATTCAATTAACAATTGGATTACCATCCTTAACTAATGATCCATACTTAGGGTAAATACCTATTTTACCTTTTTCCCCAATTGGCCACGACCCAAGTCCAACTATTGATCCAAAAGGCCCAAATACCTCAAGGCCCACCATTGGCCCAATTATCCAAATTAGGCCCAAACTCCTTATTGGGCCTTATCCAAATGTCCAATCCTTTAATTAGACCAAACATACATATCCAGATAGTCCATTAGGGCCCAAGAACTAAAGCCCAAAAGATGGCCCAAAATACAAAGCCCAAAAGTGAAAACCCACCAGATGGCGTACGATGGGCATACCCCGAAGGTACGCAGGGTGTACGCGAGCCTCGCATTGACCGCATACGAGGATGCTGACCAAGTACGCGGGGCGTACCTCTTCCTACGCGGGGCGTACCCTTGTAGAGCTTAAAACTTCCATATGTGCTTAATGGATTAAGCACTTGAGCTCAAGCTTCAGATCCATGATCCAATAGCACTTTAGAACCGTAAAGTCCCAAACTTTAAGACTTTGGTCGTCCAAAAAGGGCTTAATATATGGTCCTAATCCATTAAGACCTCCTATAAAGAACAACGGACCAAACCAGCTCAAGGGACCAAACTAGCTCAAGGGACCTCATTTTTATGCCTTAGGACCCATCCTAGGGTCTGAAACGATAGCTCAACATGACCAACAAAAAGCATGCACAAAATTGGGACTCTTGGGACAAGAAGAATACCAAAAAGCAACCAAAACAAGATCTAAACAATCCAAGAATAAAGGTTGAAACTTTATAAATTCTAAAGCTTCCTAAGAAGATGATAATCCCAGATCTACAAGCTTGCTTCCTTCTATGACTCATTTGATGCACTAACTTCTCCTTTTTGGCATACAAAAATCACTCTATAAGCTCAAGATGCTCACTATGGGGTTTAGGGTTCTCTCAAAACGGCTAAAGAACTTAGAGGCTAAAAGAGTGAGTCAAAATGACCCATAATGGTGCTTAAATACTCCACAAACCCTAAAAGTTAGGGTTTCACCTGGACACACATACGCCCAGCGTAGATATGTGTATGTCCAGCGTACTAGGGCAAGCCCCAGTACGCTTAGCGTACTCACATGTACGCCCTGCGTACTAATCATGTGCCAAGGATCAAAAACGACATAATTAAAACCCAAGGGATGAATTTGAAGTTACTTGAAAGATGGGGTGTTACACTTCATCTCTTTGTGCACCTTTTCAAGGTATAAACTTCAAATATTGGAGCTTATTTAGTTAGATCTTTCTTAGCCTTGCATTTTGGTTCTTTTGTCCCAAAACTTTGATCTTTGCGAGTATGGAGTACTCCAGAGCTATTAAGCCATCCGTTCAGACATTCTAAGATGTCTAAAGTCATAAAAATGTTAGCTTAGCCATTTCCTTTCTTCCATGCATGAGATATGGCGCTTTAATGAAGTAGAAAGTTAAGGTTTTTGGTTTTAGCTCCTTGTAGCCTTGCAAAGGCTTAAAGTTGGAGACTTTAAGGAATAAGACGTCTCTTTGTGGCCAGATCTTAAGTTGGAATAAGTGTCTCAATGTTTAAGACCTTAATAAATAAGTTATGGGGAAACGATGCGTACGTTGGGCGTACTTTTGGTTACGTGCAGCGTAGCCCTGGTCGATCGCGACTCTTTCTGCCTAATGCTCTACGCCCGACGTGGAGATGCATACATCGCACGTACGCCTACCATTGACCATCACTGACTTTTGACAAAATATGGATTTTTTGTTAATTGTGAGGATTTTGGATCTTGAGAGGGGCACAAGTGTCTTAAGCCCAAGTTATGGTATAGACTCGGTCTGGGATTAGTAAGTGTGAGAATTTCCTTAATTACTAATTAGGGTTGCATTGGTGTTATTATTACGTAGAGTCTAGTTCTAGCAGTTCGGGTCTGAGTTCTATCAATCATCAGTGCCAGATGAGTCTCATTACTTATTCGTACATGTGTGGTAGAATAGTTGTATATGTATGTAACGACCAGCTGGGTATAAGTGTTATTACTATGTTTGCGTTGTTATATGTGTTGAGACTTTGGGTAGTCTCTATGGTTTTTGATAACCCACAGGGCATGTTGTTGCCCACTGAGACTTCGGGTAGTCTCCAGGGTTGTTGATAACCCATAGCTACTTTGTATGTTGTCTTGTATGTGATATTTTGGGGAACTCACTAAGATTTGTGCTTACAGTCGTTGATTATATGTGTTTCAGGTACTTCTGAGGATCGCAGGAAAGTGAAGGCTTGATTGTACATATTCACTGAAATATTATGTTACTATATATTTTTGGGACACTCTGATATTTTGATGTTGAGTTGTATTTGACATTTTGACTTTTCTTGGGGTGCTTTTATGAAAACTGTTTTTATATGGATTTAAAAGTGAAAATTTTTGGTTGAAAAATTGGATGTTACAAATAAATAATGATTGGATTTTTCATACAAGAGAACTTTATTCTTTTAATGAGATCGATTTTAATTTTATATCGTATCCATTGTTTTTTGAATTAAAACAACATACGGTGTAACATCCGGAAACCCAGGTATATTAATTATATGTTTATTTTGAGATTTATTGAGGGACTCGACGAGTTGTGAGTCCAACTTGTCGAGTAGAATCGAGTTGACCGCATGGGATTAATGAGCGGACTCGCCGAGTTGGTGCTGTGCAATGAAACCCTAAATCCCCGGGTTTAGGACCTATTTAAGGGTACTGATAGCCTCAATTGCGGCTCACCTTCACCGAGAGTAAACCCTAATCGACCATTGAGCTTAGAAAGAGTATTTTGAGCTAATCTTGAGTGTTTGGTGCATCTTATGAAGAGAAAGGAAGAATTCCAAGCCAAAGGATGAGAAGGAGCTGCAAGATCCATGGTTGTTTCACTTTAGAGCTTCTAAGAAAGGTATAAAGCTTGCACCTTTCTCTTTTTCTTTAGTAGTTCTCATGATTTTGGGAATCTAGGGCTTTTCCATCTTTTATGAGGACCTTGAGTGTTTTGAGTTCATATTGAGGTTTGAACCTCAGATCTGGACCTTGTGAGGTCCCTATAGCCCAGAGGTCCCAACTTTATTCATCTATGTGAGGAGTATGGTGTTTAACACCTGGTGAGAGCATGTATTGGTGGATTGGAGCAAAACCACCATGCATGAGTGTAAAGATTGAAGCTTTACGTGTCAATAGAGCCTTAGGATGGTAGATCTAGTGTTGGGAGTGATAGCTCTGCCTTAAATCATTTGAATGAGAAATCAGATCGAAGGAACTCGTCGAGTCCATGGGCTGACTCGACGAGTCAGTGAGGGTTTGTCCCGATAAGCTTGATCATGCGTTAACTCGGCAAGTTGGGGGTCAACTCGACGAGCTGAGTTGTACCTTCACGAGACTTCTGAGGAAAACTAGTGGACTCGACGAGTCACATGGGTGCTCTCGCCGAATCAGGTCAAACTCAGACTGTTGACTTGAGTTGACTTCTGTTGACTTTAGGGTTTGGTCAACATGAGTAATGGAGACCATGGAGGGGTAAAATGATCTTTTACCCACTTCCAGAGTTAGAGAGAGAGAAATAGAAACCTTTGGTTTACTTAGAGACGAGAATCGAGTACTAATTTGAGATAATTACCCTATGTGTTAGGCGACGGCTAGTTCGAGATTCAAGTACGAGGATAATTGCTTGCCTGCGAGGTGAGTCTTCTCACTATACCTACCATGAGTGGTATATTGTGTGAATGACATGTCTTATGTGCTAATATTGAGTATTGTGATTTCCTGCATTATGTCTTTGTGATTTATGTTGTGTGTTATTGTTATGAGCTTACTGAGGTAGGACCAGAGGGTCCACCTGAGTTGTGGGACCGGAGGGTCTCCACTGAGACACATTGACCGGAGGGTCTTATTCGTGTTATAGCCTCGAGTGGCTAATGTGATATGTGTGGTAGTTTGGGGAACTCACTAAGCTTCGTGCTTACCGTGTTATGTGCTATGTGTTTCAGGTACCTTACATGATATCGGGAAGGCGCCGGCTCGATTGTACACACAAGAGAAGGAGTTATCTTTGGAGGATCCTGGTTTTGTGATAAACAACTTAAAATAAAATGTGTTGTTAAATTGTTACTTATGATTTTAAGGAAACATGACATGTGTTTTATTGTGTTTCGAAATAAAAAATTTGTTTGAAAAATTTACGGTGTTACAAGTTGGTATCAGAGCCTTGGTTTGAGGGATTCGGATGCACCTTCGGGTATGTCTGGACTCAAACTGAGGATTTGAGAGAAATTTTAAAAAGAAATAATTTTTTCTAAAACGAGCAAGAGTTTCTAAGATAAAAACGAGAAGGAGCAGTGTGTACAATCAGCCAGAGCCTGAACGGTGATTTCCCAAAATACCCTTACTTATTTGTGTTATGAATTATTACTGAAATATTAGTGATGCATGCTAGAAGATAGGCTAGGTGTTCCATATTTTAGGGCTAGAGTTGCCTGATTTGTGATGCCTTAGCCTAGGAATGTTGCTATCTGTGATGTGCTTTGAGTATGTGCGGAGTAAGAGTATCCAGCAGGAATCTTTTAGAGAGAGAGAGAGCTTTTAGTAGAGGAGTAATCTAGGAGAGATACCTAGACGAGCATTGGAGGAGCCTATCGAGAGATTAGTTAGATACCCACAAGGGTTAAGAGTTGCTTGAGTTCAGTGATACCTTTTGAGTGAGAGTAGAGCAAATGGAGTTGTAACCTAGAGTGGTTTTACGTGTTGGTAGAGATTATTCGATGTCCTAATGATGCTTACTTCGTGCTTTGTGGAACTCTTGATGATGGGAGTCAGCTACTAAGTGAATATGATGATATTCAGGAGGTAGATGGTTGGCATCATATGGAGTTCCTCAGCAGCTAATGGCAGAGAAGTGTGAGAACCAAGGGAGAGCCTAGCGAGTGACCTTAGTCAGATGAGTATGCTGAGAAAGGAGAGTATTTGCTGGGGAACGACCAGGTTTAATGGGATTAGTGATCGAGAAGGTTGAGCAGCTATTTAGGAGATCTGGGACGATCCGTGTGGAAAGTATGGGTAGATGTGGCAGGTAGTATGAGCCCATACTACTGAAAGCAGAGGACCCGTACTCGAAATAGGGAGAATTCCAGAGGTTCTAAGTAGCAGATTGAGAGGATATAACATGGTTCGGGTACCATGATTTGTAGCAAATTGAGAGGAGATAACATGGTTCGGGTACCATGATTCGTAGCAGATTGAGAGGAGATAACATGGTTCGGGTACCATGATTTGTAGTTGATTGAGAGGAGATAACATGGTTCGGGTACCATGATTCGTAACAGATTGAGAGGAGATAACATGGTTCGGGTACCATGATTCATAGCATATTGAGAGGAGATAACATGGTTCGGGTACCATGATTCATAGCAGATTGAGAGAAGATAACATGGTTCGGGTACCATGATTCGTAGCAGATTGAGAGGAGATAACATGGTTCGGGTACTAGGACTTGTAGCAGATTGAGAGAAGATAACATGGTTCGGGTACCATGATTCACAGCAGATCGAGAGATGATCACATGGTTCGAGTACCATGATTCGTGGCGGGTAGTGCTTCTTGTTTTACCGGTTATCTAGTTGTGATTGATTAGACTAGGATCAGATGTGATAGAGTGTGGAGCCTGAGGGCCATGTTGAACGAGTCTCATTAGAGCATACCTTGAGGGGGAAATCAAGTTAGTGTCCGAGAGATTTTTGGTGAGATGCTAGTTGGAGTCGCAAGATTCAGGGATGAGTAGAGATGATGCTTATTGGAGGATCGCGGTCTGAGTCGAGTAATCGACTAAAAGATGAGGTGTCGTCTTCTACGGTAAGAGTTACGTTGTCCCCGTTTCCTGGGAGAAGAAAAAGAGATGACAAGCTTCCGGTTTTCAGAGTATGGGGGTAAACCCCGTGGGGTAGCATAGGGTTACAACCTTTTCACAAGAGAATTTTGGGCAGCATGTTTGCTGCGAGGTATTTCTTATACCATGTGAAAGTCATTTGTGGGTCTATGATGGAAGCGAATAGGGAGGTACCTTGTGGGGAGGCATACTTTTAGCGGCGGTTTCAGGTGGTTAAGAGGAGTATATCGGGGCGGTGGCCCTCGTTGTCTTCGTTGTGTATCGACTGTGAGAGTGGGGTATTTTGCTTTATGATGATTATCGCGATGGTAGGCTGGTCTTGGAGTCAGAGGCGAAGTGTGTGTTAAAAGCATTGTTTCCAAACCGAGAGTCAGGACTAATTCAGAACAATTGCGGTATCCGGCGGTATATCGGTATGAGGCTTCGAGATGACTAGAGGCAGTCACGTTGGGAGAATTCTGAGATTCTTGTCTGAGTTACGGGATATTTGGAGTTGTTTGGTTCCATCGGAAAGATCATTGAAGTGATTATATGGTACGTTCCAAGAGTCATGTGTGATATACCTGGTGAAACAGTCTATGAAGTAGATTGTTGGTATGCCAATTGGTGATGGTTCGAAGCCCCACTGGGGGAGAACTGAGTATTCTATTGAGAGGATCAGCGATCCATTCAAAGTGCGGTTAGAGAACTGGTTCTGGAGATTCATGGTGCGGACACATGAGACATGGGTTATTGGTGGGTGAGGCGAGGTGCAAGGCGGGATGATGTATGGGTATGTGCTTAAGGAAGGATGAGTGAACCCACGGCAGGTGGCCGTTGGTCAGAGAATTTAATATGGCTAGGAAATTTTCGGGAGTGCAATTGTTGAGTTCGAGGCGGTTGGGTCGCCGAGGTCAGGGTGCAATAGATGAGATTTGCAGGTATAGGTATAGATTGTGATCTATACTCCAAAAGGGGCAGCAGTTGATTTGTCAACCCATCTCAGAGTCGGTATGAGTAGTTCGTATGGGCGGTGATTCATAGAGGGTGGAGCTTTGGATTTTCGTCAACGTGTTTTCAGTCATTGACGATTCCCCTGTGTTTCAATTTGTGAGATGGGAATATTCTGAAGTTACAAGTTGTGCGAGGAGAAGATTGGTTGTGGGATTCTGAGAGGGTACATTGCGGTAACTGAGTATGATGTTGTGAGTATGAGATCAGTGGTTAAGGCAAGACATCATGAGGTTCTGTGATGGTGTACCAAGGTATCCGAGTATGATGTCCTAAATTTCGGAGTATTTCGAGTCTTGAGTTTGAGATGGCAAGTGGTGTATCAAGTATCTATGGTTCCAGTGGGAGACCTTCGACTATTTGACATCAAGCGAGATTATCTAAGAATGTGAATTGCAGCGAGAAAAGGAGTTGTCATGACGGTTGCCGTCGGGAGTAGTAATGCTTATTTTGGATGGGTGTGTGCACCTATCTATGCTGGGCCGCGAAGCATGAGCTAGTGAACCTAGTGGGGTGATGACTCGAGGATGAGATTATGGGGTGATAAGTGAGTGAGTGGATCCGAGTGGGAGTAATCACTTTGGAATATCAAGGGAAAACCATGGAGTGAGCCCATGGCGAGTCAGTGAGAGAGAAGTATTGTGATACTGTGAGGAGCCGCAGTATTCACCAGTCAGCGAGAGAGTGCTGTGATACTGTGGGGAGCCGTAGTATTCATGAGTCAGTGACAGAGTGTCCTAGTGAAAGACCCACACTTTCATATGATTGAAAGAACCAAACTTTCAAACTTCACAATATTGTTACTCGAAAACATGCTACATGCATATTCATAAATAATATCATACATTGATAGTGTGATTACAAAAGACTGGATACAAACCGACTAAGTTTTAGTATACTACATAACTACCCAGGATATTTAAGCTTTTATACATATGTAAACCCAAGTACAAAAGTAATAGTATAAACTATTCTAAATCTTCCAATAGTATATGACTATACTGGATTCTTGTTACCTGCAATTGTTAAACACTGATAGGGGTAAGCGGTGACGCTTAGTGAGTTCAATAATAGATACAATATAACATTATGCCATATATATACTTCAATATGGCAGAAGCAAAGAGAAACAAGGAACAACAAAGGCATATGTGAATCATGTGACAAACTTTCCATATCAATCAATGATTTGATACAAAGATATACGATCAATAAAGATTCGGCCCAAATGGCACAGAAAACATACACTTTCTGATTTAAGCATTTCAGTAGATTTCAGGCTTATAGCCCTGTCTAACCATCTGCCAATGCCATAGAATAGAAGTCATTCTCTTACGGAGACATGCTCTACATGGCCAGAGTCTACGTACCAATATCACTGTGAATCTAAGTCCTTTCACTGATCACATGGTCAAAGGTATAGGTTTGCTATCATAAATAGCAGAAATAAAAATAACACGGGAAAATAACCCGGAATGATAACACTGAAAAGCACATAGCACATATAACACATAACATACAATTGTTCCTATATATTGAACTCATTGTGAAATAACCGGGGGTTAAAATAGTAATTTGGGCACCACTTCGTTACTATAATTGACTTTCTTCAATGAAAACAGGGAGTTTTCTTGAAAACCGGGCCCTACGAGGGTTGGGCTTTAAACTGAAAAGATAAATTTCTCGGGCTTCTCGGGCACCTCGGGGCGTGATTCGGGCATTGGAAATAATCTCGGGGATTCGGGGGAAGTTGAAATAGTAGAAATATGATTTTAGGGGTGAAAATGGGCATTTTCTAACATTTACCCGGGAGGTCTCGCACCCTTTATATAGGTGCGAGCCTCGGATCCGAAGCAAGAGGAATGGAACACGTGCCTCGCATGCGAGGGTGCAAGGTGGCAGCGAGGTTCGGATCTTCGGTCGGAGGGAGAAGGGCACGCGTCGGACTCAGGAGCTTCGGAGTCACAAGCGTTGGTCGCTGGTTGGACCGCGCTTCGGATGCGAGGGGTGGCGACACGGGTCGGACAGCTGGCCTCGGATGACTCAGCGGCATCGGATACGCGGCAGCTTCTCGGGCGAGGTGACGTGGCCGAAGTCAGGCCATGCGAAATTCCTCAGTTTTAGTGATTTTCTCGAATTTTGTGCCCCGAACTTCTAAAATCCATCACTTTCGCATACTAGCTCCGTTTTTCACGTTCTTTATATGCACGCGTAGGTAAAATTATGCTCTACAACTTTCGTTTGGGCTTCGTCGGCTAATTTTGACTTTATTTTTAATATTATTATTTTTAACAGACCGGGACAGGAAAATCCGTTAAAAGTTCATAACTTCTTCATCCGACGTCCGTTTTCATCAGTCTTTTTACCGGTGTGCTACTAATGACGAGACCTTCGATTCTCGTTTAGGTTGTGTTGGCTAAAATTCACTCGATCTAAAATTCGAGTTTTTAGCTATCTACTGCTAAGCTGAAACTTAGAAAAATCATAACTTCCTCATACGAAGTCAGATTTGGGCGTTCTTTTTATAAAAATTCTCGGTTTAACAAATACTACGGCTTTCATTTAGATCACCAAGGATAAAAAGTAGTTTATCAAAAACTCACTTTTTACGTCATTCGGCGCCGTGCCGGTTTTGTCGTGGATCTTCGATTGGTCATAACTTCTTCGTTATAACTCGGATTTCGATGAGGTTTTCGCCTAAATGCTTCTAACGAGATTTTTTACAACTTTCAATAATAAAATTTTACTTATTTCAAATTTTATATTTTCGTTAAATTTCAATTTTTTCCTTTTGTTCGGAATCTCATAAGACTTCCAAAACATTCTGGATGATTCTAAACATAGTTTTACTTCATTTCTAGTAAAAAACTATCTGTTAAAACTCAATACTCATAATTATATAATATTTCATAATATTATTCACTTTTAAAATTACATAACACGATAACTGCACGTGCATGTTACAAATACCTCCTCCTTTTGAGGATTTCGTCCCCAAAATCATAGCGATAAAAATGACTGGGAATATTTCGCTCTTATCTCATTCTTATTTTCCTAATTATAATTTGGGCCTCGGTGGTGTTTCCACTTGACGTGCACCAACTCCAAGACATATGTACAAAGCATATCTTCTACCGTTTGAATTGTTCTCTCCGTCTGACCATCTCATTCTTCAATTCTCTTACTAAAATTTTGTCACTACACGAGACATGGTTCTCTGAACCAATCACCTCATTTCGTAGATCTATTTTAGTCAGACTCGATTCTTTACGACCATTAAGGTCTGAACGAAAATCATCTTCTTAGTCATCACTGAAACGAAGGTAATGACATACTCGAACAAAAACGGAATCGATTACTAGTTTCTTGGTAACCTTGTGACTTTCCTTGATCCAAGTGTGAGTCCTGTGCTTCCAATAGTATAGGCCTCTACTACTATTCAAACCTACTCATACTCGTCCCAAGTATTGTCTCGCAGTTCCCAAGTCACCATTCATAAGTTTTCACAAAGAAACTTTTCACGCCTGAGTGTGTTCTTTAACAACCATTCCATGCCGAGAATATTATCAAAGTTGCGTAAGGAGATAGGAATCAGATTGGCAAGAAAATTATAGCCTTCAATTTCTATGACACAATCTCTATAGATTTTACCAGCAAATAATGATATACTTCCCGCAGTATCTACGTGAAATAATTGGGCGAATGAATAACAAGCAATTTGGAAAAAATGCACAAATTCACAAGACAAAAAAGAATCTGAGGCACTAGAATCAAATAAGATGTGAGTAGGTCTAGAGTTGACAAGAAATGTACCCGTCACAACATTCGGGTCCTCGCGTGCCACCTCTGTGGTAATCTGAAATGCATGGCCCTTAGCTTTTGGCACCTCCTCCTTTGGAGTATTCTTTGGTTGTTGAACGGAAGCTTGACTCCCCGCCATTTGACTTGTAAGAGTGGGGCAAAAACGCTTCTTGTGGCCAGTAATACCACATGCATAACAAATAACATCCTTCCTTGGGCAAGCTGGCTTTATGTGACCCGTTTCTCCACATCCACAACAGACAACGGATTCATTGTCTATTTTGCATTGGCCCAGATGATTCCTTCCACAAATGCGACATGATGGCGATTGAATAGAAAAAGATTGTGATCTATCGCGACCACGAACGACGCTCTGAGATTGCTCTCTTGTATTAGAATCAGATTGAACAGATCGAGCTGGTGGAATAGAGGAAACAGGAACAGTTTCATCGATACATGGATGCTTTGGAACAGAAAAAGTGGCACCACCTATCTCTAAGTCATGCTCATGCTTTCGAGCATACTCAACAGCTTTGTCAAAGGACAGAACATCCCGATTAGCTACGAAATCGCGGATCTCATACCGCAGTCCATCCAAGAATAACTGAATTTTATCGTCTTCAGTTGGGATATACTTTGCGACAAACCATGCTCTTTGATTGAATTGAATTTCATACTCATTCACGGTCATTCCTTCTTGCTTAAGCTCACGAAACTCTTTCTCCAATCTCCTCCTCATGTCTAGAGGACAATACTTCTCTAGCAAACAAGTTTTGAACATCTCCCAGGATAAATTCTCCTGGTCATACTCGTTGTGAGCTTCATATGTTGCTTCCCACCAGACCAAGGATTCTCCGACGAGCATAGCAGAAGCATAATTAGCCTTGTCTTCATTATCCACATGAGAAATACGAAACACTTTCTCTGTGTTCTGGATCCAGGTAAGAACAACAATGGGATTAAGAACACATGAAAACTCCGTAGCACCACTACTCTCGAAATCTTTGAACGAGGGACGTTTCACCTCCCCTTTTGAAGATTCTTCAGTGGCTTTCTCTTTTCCTTTATCACCATTCTTTTTGTGTTCTTCGAAAGTCTGCCGAATAATACCAGTAAGTTTACCCAATAGTCGTTCCTCACGAGGAGATACTGGAGTATTTACTTCACCAGGTTGAGGATCTCCACCCACCTCAGGGGTATGGCTTACTTAAACCCAAGTACAAAAGTAATAGTATAAACTATTCTAAATCTTCCAACAGTATATGACTATACTGGATTCTTATTACCTGCAATTGTTAAACACTGAGAGGGGTAAGCGGTGACGCTTAGTGAGTTCAATAATAGATACAATATAACGTTATACGATATATATACTTCAATCTGGCAGAAGCAAAGAGAAACAAGGAACAACAAAGGCATATGCCTTCAATATAACGTTATAAGAATCCAGTATAGCCCCGATGGCACAAATGGCACAGAAGACAAGCTCCGTTATGCGATATATATACTTCAATATGTCTTCTGTGTATGTCTTCAATATAACGTTGTGCCCCGAACTTCTAAAATCCATAACTTTCGCATACAAGCTCCGTTTTTGACATTCTTTATATGCACGTGTAGGTAAAATTATGCTCTATAACTTTCGTTTAGACTTCGTTGGCTAATTTTGAACTTATTTTTAATATTATTATTTTTAATAGACCGGGACAGGAAAATCCGTTAAAAAATCATAACTTCTTCATCCGACGTCCGTTTTCGTCAGTCTTTTTACCGTTGTACTACTAATGACGAGACCTTTGATTCTATTTTAGGTTGTGTTGGCTAAAAATCACTCGATCTAAAATTCGAGTTTTTAGCTGTCTACTTCTAAGCTGAAACTTAGAAAAATCATAACTTCCTCATACGAAGCCAGATTTGGGCGTTCTATCTATAAAAATTCTCGGTTTAACAAATACTACGACTTTAATTTAGATCACCAAGGCTAAAAAGTAGTTTATCAAAAACTCACTTTCTACGTCATTCGGCGCCGTGCCGCTTTTGTCGCGGATCTTCGATTGGTTATAACTCGGATTTCGATGAGGTTTTCGCCTAAATGCTTCTAACGAGATTTTTTACAACTTTCAATAATAAAATTTTACTTATTTCAAATTTTATACATTCGTTAAATTTCAATATTTGCCTTTTGTTCGGAATCTCATAAGACTTCCAAAACATTCTGGATGATTCTAAACATAGTTTTAGTTCATTTCTAGTAAAAACTATCCGTTAGAACTCAATACTCATAATTATATAATATTTCATAATATTATTCACTTTTAAAATTACATAACACGATAACTGCACGTGTATGTTACACGTAGGCCTGCGGGGAGCCGTAGCCTTCACTGGTTAGCGAGAGAGAATCTTATGATACTACGGGGAGCCGTATTATTCGCTAGTCAGAGCATGACACAGAAGAGTTTTTAGGCTTGGGTAGCCTTACTATTGAGTTTTCGGGAACCTAGTTGTCGGACGAGGGGCGAGACTGGTGTCTTCATATTGGTCGGGAATCGTTATACTCTGAATTAAGGTATGGTTATCAAAATCGGAAGGAGTTGGAGAAGTTATGTACGCGTGGGTTGCGGATCATGGGTCATGAGTTTAGAGCTTCATTGGGACGAGTGGTTCCAATTCTGGAACAGACCAGACTCTCGAGTTTAAGTTTGGCTCTAGTGGTGTATTGAGTAGGTGAAATGAGGTTTCGGATTCAGAGATGGGTTCCATTTTGACGGGTATTGTTATCATTTGATGTCTTAGACTGTTTGGGACAGTTCGTTATTATGGAAAGGACCGCGAGATGTATGGAGCTAATTAGTAGTAGACGACAGAGATCGAGGGTGAGGAGATCTTCAGTTGGGATTGTAGTATTTTCTTGGGGAAAAGAGAGCTTCGTGACTTGTGCGTCACAATGGGCCGAGATAGTTATTGTGAGAAGGAAGCCAGTGAGATGTTTGAGGTATGAAATGGGTAACCTTGGAGGTTCAACTGTTGGGTCGGGAGCTGACCTGGTGCTTAGTGTTGAAAGGGATGACTGAGTGGAAGTTGGGGTTTATGATTGTTAGATGTCAGAGGACACTTCTGAGCAAGCATGATCTTTTCTTGTGTCTGAGGATAGGGTGTTGAGAGTTCATTTGTCAAATGGGTTTTGATTGCAGTGCAATGGATGGGACCCTAGTGTGATGTGATCCTTTCATTCTTTGGAGTATGATCCGGATTGTTTTATATGTCAGGTATGAGTGATCGGTAGCCAATTCTTTTGGGCATTGACTTGATTCCATCGGTCGCAGCAAGAGAATCAGAGGGGCAGTAAGTTATTTGGGTCTGTTATGCGAAGAGTGAT
The DNA here is from genome assembly GCF_052849685.1 of Lactuca virosa. Taxonomy (NCBI): domain Eukaryota; kingdom Viridiplantae; phylum Streptophyta; class Magnoliopsida; order Asterales; family Asteraceae; genus Lactuca; species Lactuca virosa. The sequence continues at coordinate 385,954,399 of NC_136428.1, forward strand.
TAGCATAGTGATATCTTGTAAGGGCGGTCTGGCAGGGAGACAGACCACTAGAGTTTCCAATTTCTGGAGAGCCAGAATGAGTATCATAGCAACAGAGGGGTATGTCCTTCTTGGGTTTGGGAGTTCTTGGTTGGGTACATGCGTCTTGGGAGGAAATTGTGGTCTGATATGAGATTCCTTTGGTGGTGCTTCGCGGGTCAATGATTTGATCTATGTGTTGTTAAGGAGCGATTTCGAGGGTGAAATCTAATTCAAGTGGGGGAGGATTGCAACATCCGGAAACCCAGGTATATTAATTATATGTTTATTTTGAGATTTATTGAGGGACTCGACGAGTTGTGAGTCCAACTCGTCGAGTAGAATCGAGTTGACCGCATAGGATTAATGAGCGGACTCGACGAGTCGGAGAGCGGACTCGCCGAGTTGGTGTTGTGCAATGAAACCCTAAATCCCCGGGTTTGGGACCTATTTAAGGGCACTTATAGCCTTAATTGCGGCTCACCTTCACTAAGAGTAAACCCTAATCGACCATTGAGGTTAGAAAGAGTATTTTGAGCTAATCTTGAGTGTTTGGTGCATCTTATGAAGAGAAAGGAAGAATTCCAAGCCAAGGGATGAGAAGGAGGTGCAAGATCCATGGTTGTTTCACTTTAGAGCTTCTGAGAAAGGTATAAAGCTTGCACCTTTCTCATTTTCTTTAGTAGATCTCATGATTTTGGGAATCTAGGGCTTTTTCCATCTTTTATGAGGACCTTGAGTGTTTTGAGTTCATATTGAGGTTTGAACCTCAGATCTGGACCTTGTGAGGTCCCTAGAGCCCAAAGGTCCCAACTTTATTCATCTATGTGAGGAGTATGGTGTTTAACACCTTGTGAGAGCATGTATTGGTGGATTGGAGCAAAACCACCATGCATGAGTGTAAAGATTGAAGCTTTACATGTCAATCGATCCTTAGGATGGTAGATATAGTGTTGGGAGTGAGAGATCTGCCTTAAATCGTCTGAATGTGAAATCAGATCGAAGGAACTCGCCGAGTCCATGGGCTGACTCGACGAGTCGGTGAGGGTTTGTCCCGATAAGCTTGATCATGCGTTAACTCGGCGAGTTGGGGGTCAACTCGACGAGTTGAGTTGTACCTTCGCGAGACTTCTGAGGAAAAATAGTGAAGTCAACGAGTCACATGGGTGCACTCGGCGAGTCAGGTCAAACTCAGATTGTTGACTTGAGTTCACTTATGTTGACTTTAGGGTTTGGTGAACATGAGTAATGGAGACTATGGAGGGGTAAAATGGTCTTTTACCCGCTTCCAGAGTTAGAGAGAGAGAAAGAGAAACTTTTGTTTTACTTATAGACGAGAATCAAGTATTAGTTTGAGATAATTACCCTATGTGTTAGGTGGTGGCTAGTTCGAGATTCAAGTACGAGGATAATTGCTTGCCTGCGAGGTGAGTCTTCTCACTATACCTACCATGAGTGGTATAATGTGTGACTGAGATGTCTTATGTGCTTATATTGAGTATTGTGATATACTGCATTATGTCTTTGTGATTTATGATGTGTATTATTGTTAAGAGCTTATTGAGGTAGGACCAGAGGGTCCACCCGAGTTGTGGGACCAGAGGGTCTCCACTGAGACACATTGACCGGAGGGTCTTATTCGCGTTATAGCCTCGAGTGGCTAATGTGATATGTGTGGTAGTTTGGATAACTCACTAAGCTTCGTGCTTACCGTGTTATGTGCTATGTGTTTTAGGTACCTTACATGATATCAGGAAGGCGCCGACTTGATTGTACACACAAGAGAAGAAGTTATCTTTGGAGGATCCTGGTTTTGTGATAAACAACTTAAAATAAAATGTGTTGTTAACTTGTTACTTATGATTTTGAGGAAACGTGACATGTGTTTTATTGTGTTTCGAAATGAAAATTTTGTTTGAAAATTTTACGGTGTTACATATAGACCATATATAAACACGAAAAAACACAAACATTACATATTTCCACTTCAAATCACATTACTTTATATCTTTATATGTTATGCACATGTGTACTTATGAATTGCCTGAGGTGGAACCAAGTAGTGTCTTTGTGAACATCAAACAATTTCATGTAGGCTTCGATTATTTAAAAAACATGAAAAATCCTCCAAACGCTCAAAAACCGGCTTATATGTTTGTACGCTGCTTTTGATTAAGTTGATGCACTTTTGCATAATGGTGGTTTAGTTAAAAAGAAGTTTTCAAAAGCATTCAAAAGAATATTGAAGAGAAAGTGTCACAATATTAAATTAAAATGAGTTCTCATTCCAAACAAACTAGAAGGCATAGATGAGTATAATAAGAAACTTCAAAATTTATTGGCATAATCAACTATTGTAACATTGCATCATAATATGCATCACTCATATAGTTTTGGATGGCTATCACTTCCTTGCTGACGCATTTCAATGAGCATGGACAAGCATTAGGAACCCAAATCTCTTTCTTTTAAGCCATTTCTTTCCCATCCCCCCCCCCTCCGGAGTCCTAGTATAGTGCTTCTCTTCCGGTTCTTTAGAAGAATCAAGTGACTTCTCTCTCCTTCAATTATATGAGGAAAAAGGAACTGTCCACTAGTTAGGAAGCTAGAGATCTTGTTAGACAAATGAGATCTCTAGTTAGTTAATGAATATCACCCCTTGTAGGACATGTTGCCTAGTTGTGAGTCCTCTATCCGTATAAAATTTTGGAAATACACGATTGGAAACACACCCTTTAAGGAGTTAGTCAAAACCTTCCTCTCATCCTTATGTTTGTTCATCTCATGCATCTGTGTAAAGGACGTGAAACTGTTTACTTAGCGCCTATGGAAAAGAGATTTGAATCAATTTGTTGTGGTCTTATTCTTAACTTGATATATTAGGTAAAATAACATCACTAATTGGCAAAGCATGAACTAACCTTCGAGTTGTTGCTTCTTTTTCGTACTTCACTATTCTACCTTTCATTTATGCTTCTATTCTCTTAGTCTTCCATGCTTCAACCATTTTAGTTACGAGAATTTTCATATTATATAATGGTAACTTCCTACGATTATCGACTTCTATAATCAGTAAGGGGATCCCAACTCCAAAAATTGTTCTTCCGCACGATGATACTCATACATAAATTGTAATGTAATGCTATAAAAAATAGACTATTTGTGACATCCCCAAATTCACGGTCATTTTAAAAATTTTATTTAATCTTATTTTGAAAATCAGAGTATTCATTTAAAGAATAATATTGCGGAATTTGTTCCCAGAAAACATGATAAATATATTATCAAAGCATTTCCGAAGAAATGTATTTTTGTTTATATTAAAACTTTGGGATGTCATTGTCAATATAGAAACATAAGCATAACAGACCTTACATTCATTTACACTAGTGATTTACATCTCCTTTAATCTCTCAGTGTAATGTAGCTTCGTATAGACACCTGTGATACAAATAAACTGAGTGGGTCAGGTTGGGAAACCTGGTGAGTACATAGGGTTTTCAATCCACAATAATAAAGTTATTATGTTTCATCATCAAAGAATTAACCCAATTACCCATTCCCATTATCTTCTTTATTTCTTAAGGATCTACCCTAAGAATCATCTATCGTTCACTCATTCATTCCTAAGGATTGTCTTAAGGAATAAGCACGAAGTCAATTGCTGCTAGGGTTTATATAACATGCACTAAGTCCATAGTTGCTGTCGTTATTTGTTAGGTACTAAGTCCATAACTGCCAGAGTTGATCTCTTTTATTGACAATATTATTTTTGGGAGTCCACCCATACTACATGTCAATGGGTTTTTTATAGTACATCTGATGAACGTATTGTTCACAACACCTACAGGTTGCGAGTCTGCTACTGTTCCACTAGACTGTTTAGAATAGCTTGTGGTTGTTATTTATACTCTGATAGATGATTGGGCCATCGCTTGGGTCATCGCTTCTCATCATCTTTCACCTCTCATCATCTATATCATCTTTCATCTCTCATCTTTCATCTCTCACCACATCTTTCATCTACCCATCTTTACCCATCATAATTATAGGTATAAAATATGTATACAGTTTAAATCGAATAAAACATGTATATTTTGTATATCCAACATAGATATCAAGAATATAGACAATATGCACACATAGCACGTAATTTATATTAAATATTTCATATCTATGTGTAAGATGAAAGTAACTATGCACTCACTTGTTAAAGTGATAATTCCAAACTCGGGCAGAGCTTCGCTTCTAACGATTCTATTTTCCTTCGACGAATCCTAGTATTATTACCACTAGATTTTAGTCTAATATTTATTGAGACTATTTATGAGGGATATTGTTTTATAAGTGTTAAACAATACTCTTTAACCACTATGTACAGACAGGGCTAGATACGAAACAACGGAGGACAGAACCATTTTGGCATTATAGCACTTCTGAAATCCAACAACCCTATGCGGCCCTTCAAACCAGATTCCCCGTATCGCGGGTAGTTAAAAGATATTATAATAACACTTTGTATATTATATTTTATAATATATATATATATATATATATATATATATATATATATATATATATATATATATATATATATATTGTTTATAAGTTCATAATAATGATATTGAACTTAAACATAAGTTATACTTAAAGTAGGGTAATCATAACTCACTTAGCAGGAGGTTTGGCTAGGACTCGGGCTCTGCGGGAGCAGAACTTCCGAGCCGAAAAGCTCTTCTTCTCGGAGTCCTCTGGAGTTCCAGGACTCACCTCTTAGCACTTGGGAAGTACTAAGGGTTGGTAGAGGTTTAGATAGAAGTTAGAGAGAGAGAGAGAGAGAGAGAGAGAAGGGTTAAGGTGTGAGGAAAAGTGGTGAACTTCGCATGCTATTTATAGGCAGCCTGATCCTCGGTACGCTGGGCATTCCTTGGAGGAACGTTGCGTGTACGAGGGGACATGTGTCGCCTCCGGATGCGAGGCCGTGGGGAGAAATCAAGGGCTAGGATTGCGCCACGTCACCCTCCTCGCAACAGCTCACTCCCGACTTCTAAATTCCGTAACTTTCACATACGAGCTCCGTTTTCGACGTTCTTTATATCCACGCGTAGGTGGCGACGTACTCTACTACTTTCATTTAGACTCCACGGGCTAATTTTGAGTTTATTTTTAAAGTTATATTATAAGAGGCCAGGACAGGTAAAGTACGTTAAAAATTCATAACTTGTCATCTGACGTCCGTTTTCGTCTGTCTTTTTGTCGTTGAGTTCCTATTAATGAGATCTTCGATTCTCGTTTAGGTTGTGTCGGCTAAAAATCGGCCGATCTAAAATTCGAATTCCAGGCTGTGCATTGCTCTACTAAATCTTGGAAAAATCATAATTTCCTCATACAGAGTCAGATTTGGACGTTCTTTTTATGCATCCTCTCGGTTTAACGTATACTATGACTTTCGTTTAGATCGCTAAGGCTAAAAGTATTTTATCGCAAACTCACTTTTTACGTCACACAGCATCGTGCCGGTTTTGTCGCGAAATTCGACAAGTCATAACTTCTTCGTTATAACTTAGATTTCAGCATTCTTTATATATACGAAACCTTTGTGACATATTCTATAACTTAATTAATATTATTCTTTCTAAATAATCTTCTATTAAAAAGTCATATTTTGACGCTTACTTTGTCTAAATGGACTAGCCCGAATCTGCGGGTGTTACAGTGTTACCTAACATCAAGCCGACCTTGGTTATTTTTTATTACCACTTGTACTGAACCACTTTATTTTGAAGAACGTAAGGAAAATATACACTTTAAGATAATGATATGGATTAATAAAATATAATTAAACATAATTTTCAGAGCTACATATGAAATTTTTTACCATTATGGGAAATGTAGGCTACAAGTGAGGTATGATAGAATGATATGAAATTTTTGTAGTTTTATGTCTCTATATAGAGGTTTGATGATAGTGGTAGGCAGGGTATTAGGTCTAATATAACTATATGAGATGACAATTCATAATAAATGTTTGGATTTCATAGACGAAGTGTCTGAATTCACAATCAAAATGTTAATCCATGATAAAAATGATCTTTTGAAAATTTTCAAAAAACACCAACTATCATAATTTAGAGCTTACAAAGTACAACTTCCCAATATCCAAATACCGAGTGTGATATGTTTATGGATAACATTTGTTATAAAAAAAACAAAATGAAACAAACTCAACTCAAACGAAGTTCGTATGCAAAAGTTATGAAGGTTCAAAGTTGGATAATTTTTCATATTTTTACTGACTAACCTACTATGGAGTTAAAAAGGAGTATGACTTCTCGAGCATCAAATTTTGAGTGTGATATGTATGTGAATAGTCATTGCAACAAAAAATTCATCATTTTAATGATTTAAAAATAATATACATATTTACATAAAGTTATGAAATTTAGTGAATTTTCTTAAGGAAAATGACTCAAGAGGGTAACCAACTGTTGAGTTTGTTCAAATTTGGTCCCTTTTTTGTATCCAATATACCATCGAACTTGTTGTTTGTGTTCAGCATCGAAAATTCTTAGGGAAAATTCCTTTTACTCATTTACAATTTATATTGTAATTTTGATCCTCTTGCCTTAAAAAGAATACGATGTAATTTTGTTCTCTAAGCTTAAAATAGACTAAGACTATCTGGTATGGTTATTGATGAATTGGTGGCCACCTCATCATCAAACCAATCCACAAGATGCCTACTAATACCGGAGTGGTGTTCACTACGCGTAAAAATCCTCCTATAATAGCTTCTTGGCCTTAATATGTGGGGCATGTGGGTGAAAAACAAATAATGATTAACCCTTAAATTAAAAAAATTAATCCAAAATAAAATATACTTTTGAAATTTTATTTTATTTTATTTATTTTTTATTTTTGAATTTAGCCATATAAAGATTACGCGTGTGTTATATATATATATATATATATATATATATATATATATATATATATATATATATATATAAATACCATTTTTGGAATTTTCTCTCTTGAAACCATAAATAGTTTTACAATTTTTACGATGAATACATTTTCCTTTTGGTAAACAACAAAAACTAAAATTAGGACCAGAATTCCTGTAATTGAAACTGTCAAGTGTCAGCTTCGACATGAATTCAAGCATTTGTCATTGGGAATTGACCACACCTGCCACCCAAACACACTACGCATTTTGACCTCTAGCCACCGTAACATCATCATCATCATTTCTCTCTCCCTCTCTCATATACACAGGAAAGAAACGTTTGAATTGCCCGTGCTTATCCAGAATTTAGGCTTCTTATACCTTTTTACGGTTTAAAATTCCCAGAAACTTGCACCATACAAGAATTTAACACAACCCCAGATTGCACTCCAGAAAGAGCTGCGTTTCATCGACTTAAAGTTTCCATTTTTATGGCCTCTCCTGCACTAACAAGATTCTTTATCATCTTCACTTTGCTTCCCGTATTCACAAATTCTATCCCCTTTGTTGTCTTTCATGGTAAGTGTTTCTCTTTACTTTTTGATCATTGCATGCTTCTATTTTGAGCTTCATAGACTTTATTTGGATCTTGTGCAAAACCTTTTAGTTGTTCTTAAAGTTTTGTATTTTTTATTGCTTAATCATGGAAAGTAAGTTATGCCGTTTTTTTGGATTTATATTTATCTCATATCTTGCTTTGATCTTGTTCATGTATCATTTGATGGTTTTATGGGATTTCATTATTATGGATTGTCTTGAATTTTCTGACAATTGATGAAAGATAGGGAAGGGTTCCTCATCTGATTCTGGATTTTGTTCCAACATTCAAGGGCATATGTCACTAACAATCTGCCATTGGTCACCCTATATTTCGTGATCTTGGTCCGTCTTTTGAGACCTTCTCTATTACACATCGGGCTATTAGGCCTCGCTCTATATTTCGTGACCTTCTTGCTGAAAGTCACTAGCTTTTCCTTGCATCCATGCACAATACTTCTACACCTATAAAATTTTGTTGGTAGTGGTCGTGGTCCTTGTCATCAACAACCACACAGCCGGCATTGCCGTAAAAATTCACTATGAAAGTTCATGTCCAGACTAAGCCACCTTTTCCGGCATCGACTAATGATCATTTCCAAACAATCAAGAGGATAATGTGTTATGTTAAACACTTATCCCTACACATCCTCATTTAATAGATACTCGGATGATGTAGATTGGGCTTGTTGGATTGAGATTAGACGCTCAACCTCTTTATGTTACATCTACTCATCCCAAGATTACAAATCAACAGACCCCATTACTTAGATATGGCAACTCTTTTTGAAAGTGACAGTAATAAGTAATAAGAACTATGTCTTCCAACTTTATTCTCAAAGAAATGGTGTAAGCAGAAGTGAAGCTGACAACTTCCTGTTGTGCCATCAATTTCTTTAATATTATTAAACATAATTAATTCAGACAATACTTAATGGAAAGAAAAAAGATTGGGCCTTAGCTTATTAATTAATTTGTTGGATCTTCCTAATTTCTTCTTCTATTATCAATTGTTTTATAAGTACATAATATATTAATTTGTTTACATAAACTTGTGTATATATAGGCATTTCGGATGGTTGTGACAAGAAAGAAGTCAAAAAGCTCACTGAACTTTTAAGCGAGTGGTCTAATACTCAAGGATATTGCATGTATGTTCTGTGTAATTAAATCGTAATTTAAATATAGATTCAAATGTGCATTAAATGTTGACAGTTTCATTATGTGTAGAGAAACCGGAAATGGAGTCTTGGGTTCTTGGTTTATACCCATTGACAAACAGGTGGTTCATCGATCTTGTATTGCTATAAATCAAATTTTAATTATTTTCCTAATAAATGATAGTTTTTGGGAAGATAAATTTTGTGTTTTTGACTTGGGATTTTGTGTTTTGCCTTGTAGACAGAGATTGCTTGCGAAAAGGTGATGAAACTGATGACAAATGCATTTTCTTGATTTTTTTTTTTCTCCAAACTCGTTTCTAAGTGCATATAGTTTTCAAAACTTATAGGTGAAAAATATGAGTGTACTCAGAGAAGGTTACAACATCATTGGACTTTCCCAGGTAAGGATGATCAGAATTGTAAACTTTTTTGCATAAACATGACATTTTTATGAAAAAGTTATTTCCCCAAGAGAGAAAAGGCGTGATCTTGTTATAAGTTTTTTAATAAAAATTAATCACTATATAACAAAAATTTTCCAATAGAAGAGCTTAAAAAAGGTACCGCAGTTTACAAACTGATTATAGCTTTCTTTAGGATAGGGGATGGGTGCGAAATTTCTTAATTTATGTTCTTATACTAAAATTAGGAGGGATGCAATAAAATCATATAAATGAGACTCATAAAGAGAATTATTAAAGAATCAAACTGAGTGGAAATGTTATAAGTGCTTTTGATTTTGTAGGGAAACATGGTTGGGCGTGGAGTTCTTGAGTTTTGTGATGGAGCGCCTCCAGTAAGTACATATTATAAAAGTATAAGCTCCATTTATTTCACAGACTAGAAATTACGTGACATGTGCATAAAAGGTTGTAATGCCTTTGACATATATTCGATCATATAATATCAATACTACTGTCAATAGGATAAAAGTTGGAATTTATGCACCATTGTATCGCCTTTTTCTTAAACTATACAACAAAGTGATTTTCTGTACCAAATACACAACAAAGTTTCATTTTAGTACCAATATGTGCATACAACATTGTAACCAAGCCAGTTATCTCATGATATGGCATAGTTTAATGCTTATTTATACAACAATGTTTCACTTTTTTACTGATGTATATAGGAAACTGTCACGAATTAAGCAACTGTGTTTAAACTGGTTATATATATCAGGTGAAAAACTACATATCGTTAGCAGGTCCTCATGCTGGGGAAGCATCCCTCCCACTTTGTGGTGTAAGTCTTGAATATTCTTAAGAAATACACTTGTATGCATATGTATTACTCATGAGGTTTCTTTGATTTAATAAAAAAAAACAGTGTAACAAATTGTTCACGAAAATCTTGTATTCTTTTTGCAGTCGGGTTTGATGTGCACTATTCTGGACCGTTTTACGCAGTTGGCTGTTTATAATGATGCTCTCCAGGTTAAATTTCACATCTTTTTCCTAGCTGAGCTAAATGTAAGAAATGTTAATCTAGTTTCATTCTCTTTATTATGGCATTTGTATTTTCATTTCTGATTACAATATTGTACTTTCATATTATTTCTTATATAGGTAGTTGGACTTTAAAAAATCTACATTTTATAGCAATGGGATAATCGGTTTAAAGGGTATTAGGTTGCCTATTGCTATAACTGGTAGATCGTTTCAAAGAATAATGCCCTATAAAAATATAATGTTAGAAAGTACAATGTTGTAACAAGAACTGAAAGTGCAATGGTATAATAAAATAATTGAAAAGTACACTGATATTTTAATGAGTATAATTAAGGTCATCTCCAACCCTACTACCTATCTCATTTTCGACAACCAAAATGGTATAAATTCATCTCCACCCTCACTCCATTTCTTGCACCATTTTGGTGTAAATAGTATAACACCCAAGGTTCTAAATAATCTGAGGTGTGACTTGGCGTCAAGGTCAAAGTTAAGTGATGATGAGCTTTGGCGAACCATGACGTTTTTCAATGCGCGACTATTTTATATACATTAAAAAGATAAATCATATAATTATTGAAATTTATCAAATATATCAAGTTTTTAGAAGTGTTATATTAATATTTAATATAAAAAAGATAACAAAAAGTTAATTATTTTAGGCTCGATTAGAAAAACAAAAAAAAAAACGCGATTAAAAAAAAACTAGCGTCATAACGCGTTAAGGCGTGCTTTGACACGTTATTTGGGCGTCACGCTTAACAAACCCATTTTAAACGTTTTCGTAACGGCTACACCAGGCAATGACACGCTATGAGGCGTGTCATGACGCACTTTTTAGAACCATGATAACACCAAATTTGGTATTATACTATTCCTTTTGCACCAAAATGGTGTCAACCTTTCAAGTATCATTTTTACTCACTCAAGTTTTATGTTTATTTATTTTTAGTTTATAATAAATGACTAGATATATTATAAATGTAATAACTAGTAATTATAATATAATATTATATATTAAATTGATACTTGTTAATAATATGCAAATAATTTATTTGGTTATAGTTTGTACTAATGTATTTCATAAAGTTATTACAACAAAAAAGATTGTAAATAAATTTATAAAAAGTTAATAAATTGAAGGGTGCTATTGACGATCTATATAAGTTATAAACAAAAAATATACTAGGGAATATATTTTTTTGTGTATGAAAAGAAATGATAAAAAAAAATAGAATAGGGATGGAGTTGAAAATATATTTGCACTATTTTCTTACATCATTTTTATGTAACAAAATGAAACTAGTTTGGAGATGGTCTAAAGCATACAAGTTAATCAAAGAAACCAGCACACCACGTCATTGAATGGTATTTTGGGAAGTTAATTAATAATCCACTATTCATAAAATTATATATTGGACTATCGTTTGGAAAGAAATTCAGGAAGTACACAATCTCTCTAAACTAAAGTTTCTATGTAAAATTTTCAATATTATTATCTCAAATGCAAAAATAAGTTCTAAAATGGGTCCAAATCTTGATCACTCGTGATGATAAATGCATTTATCATCCTCACATACATTTCTTAAATCAAATCTCATGTTTTTTATGTAATTTTTCATGTTCTTTTCTTTCTTGAGGATTTTCCTGAAACTTTATGTTGCTTGTACAGGAAAACCTGGCTCCACCAAATTACATCAAGAATCCCACTGTGAGTAAAAATACTTATTTATCTCTTCATTACAAGTTCAGAATATATGAACTAGAAGGACTAAATCACCATTTCGTTATGCAGGATCTTGATGCATATCGAGAAGCATGTAAATTTCTCCCCAAGTTAAATAATGAGTTTGAAAAAAACGCTACATACAAAGAAAGATTTAGTAGCTTGCAAAATTTGGTGCTTATAATGGTAAGAATACACATCTCTCCTCTTTTGGAGGTAAAATGTATAACTTTTACTATTTAAAAATAGCATAATCGACCTTTTTATGCATTTTTTTTTTTGAAATGTGTTTCAGTTTGATAAAGATTTAGTTTTGGTACCCAAAGAATCCTCTTGGTTTGGGTACTTCCCTGATGGAGCCTGGGAACCAATACTTCCAGTACAAGAGGTAATTAAATCTTTTTGCATCTACAACTTGTACTGTACAACCTATCAATGCATCCAGATACCCTATAGATTTTTTTGGTATAATTCATTATAAGCGAACATTTATTAATGACTTATACAGTACAACTCGTGAATGCTTTCCCGGTTCTTAATTTATAATATGTATCTGTACGTGCATTGATTGGGTAGTAAGGTACCATTCATCAAGTATCTTGTAGTCATTTATGATACGGACCATGCAATGAGGGATTGTATGGTACAAGTCAACAATGCATACAGGTGATCCGTGATTTTACATATGTATGTATAGACCAGACTATATATTGAAGACTGGATTGGCTTGAGGACGTTGGATGAGGCTGGGAGGGTCACATTTGTAAATGTGTCAGGTGGACATCTTGATATTACTGATGACGATATGAAGAAGTACGTTGTCCCATATCTAGTAAATGAAGCACCTGAGAATGGGATTCTAATAGAAATGTCTCGAGAGTCTACCACCGTAACAATTAAATTTTGATGCCACGGGTTTTATCAGAAAATTTGATCGGTGGATAACATGATCTTCAACTAAACGTTGTGTTTCACTTGTGGTATGATTTATTTTTTGTTCATGAATATTTCTCTTTTCAAATAGGCTAAGGTATGATATATATGCAAAGCCAAAAATTAAAGTACTCTTTGTACACATTATATTGGTGTTCATCTACCAAATTTCAAGCACATGATGTTTAGTGTTTAAAAACACATGTAACCAAGTAAGGAAGCGTTTGGGTTGGTCAAAAGGTTTCTCCCCTACACGTTATGGTTTTCGGATGAATATGATCCAAGGTCGTGCTTTAATTTTCTACTTCTCTCCAAAAAATTTATATGGAGGATGTATATAATTGTGAGATAAGTGAGTCTGGATTAAGTTGAATGGTTATACCGAGTGTGAACAATGTTTGTTATGATTTTAAACACTTCGATCATGGTATTATTATATAGATTAATTTATATACTCACACGACTATCACAATTAGAAAAAACGTCTTTTCCGAGGTACATATACCTTAGAAATTCCTATGAAATAGGTAGTTCTGAGGAATTCAGAAAAAATGAAGTTCGTAGGAATATACCTCCTGGAAAGTTGCTACGAGGGATTTCTTAGGAAACTTACGAGGCATGTTTGAGGAGTGTATGTTAACATAAACATATTTTATTTTTATCCATTATAGCATTTTACATTTTTTTTCATAATAGCAACATGCTTGATTTTTTATCCATACTGAAAACATACTCTAGTAACTCTTATTTACTATTAATTCTTATCTACTATAAAAATCACGTACCTCTATTTTTTCATGATAGCAAAATACTTTAATTATTATCTATCATATTCATGACAATATACTTTACATTTTTTTTTATCTTTCATAGCAACATACCCTTTGTTGCGACTTCTAGTTGTCAAAAGAGGTAGAGTTTTTCTCGTGGAATGATGTCCTCGTGACAACAAAACGAAGATATGAACTTCTTATACCGTAATCAATACGTTTGCATTTCCCTTTTCCTTCCACCGATTGCACGTACAAGTCAACATTACCCTACAGATGCTGAGTTAAGTCCTCCACATACCTTTCAACCGTGGCGCTAGTGTATCCCTCATACAAATTGTCAAAACAACATGATTTCTTATTTTACTAAAAGATGAGACACTAGTTATCCAAAAATGATAAAGATAACTTACACATATTTCTCTAGCATCACCAACATTACCAAAATATTTCAAAAACACCCTCATCAATGTATAAGTTTGCAAAACCACAAGTAAATGAAATCTCAATGACAAGTCCAAAGTGGTATCATCACTAAATTAATACTCTATGTAGCTACCTAAAAGTCCCTAATCCTTACCAAGCCATTAATCATGCTACATCTACCAATGCAAGACAAAAGCAACAAGCAAAGAAACAAGTATTAGCATAGGTTAAGTGAGTCAACCATAGTACAATGCTAAGAAACATACATATCCTATAGTGGGTCAATAAATATCACATAGCATGAATACACATATACACATTGCACATCATCACATTCACATTTTCATCATATGAGCTTTTATTATTGTCCATCTTTATTATTCATCTTTTAGTATTTATTAAATAATAATTAATCCCTATTCTCTCCTCTGGTCTCATCACTAACCTGAAAGGTAGACACACACCCGTACGTATATCTCCAACCCAAAAGTAAGGCGTGTGAACTACTAAGTGATCGGGTCAACCTTCCCTGCTATTGGGATTTCTATGCATCAAATACACTTTAAACTAGGTAGCAGAAAAATCAATTTATGTTATACCTAAGTGTACATGCAACCTATGGATCTATGGCTTCATACTAATTACAGCTACCCTATGAAAACATAAAACAAAGAAAGAAACACATACATCTTATGTACCCCTTGATCTCCATTCATGAGATCATGCCCTCCACAAGGTTTCTTGCATGAGAGGACCCAAACCAGAATCTCTCTAATGGTATCTCCTCCAATGACACCAAAGAGTGGAATAAAAAGAACTAGGAGAAGGGTCAATTTCACAAAACTTTAAGACGGTTAAAAATCATCCCTTAAAGGGAAAGAAAGATAGGTTGGCCATCCAATGCAATTACTAAACTCTAATCTAAACAACATTTAGCCCTTAGATATGTGATCAACTATTCTGTAGTTCTATGGTATATGTATGAATTCGAGACATAAATAATGGTCAATCTCAGAATTCAAGAATATATTTCCCGATATAGATTTCTGATGACTACACCTGACTACTAAATTGAACACATCAATTACAGTTAGTCTTGGGCCGAGCACTTCAGATGTCAGAACCAAATCATCGAGTGACCCATAGATATCGCTTCTTCTGTTAAGGCAGAAGGAACAATTAAACGTCGTTTACATAGTTTTTGTCTACTTCATCATGTCACACATGGACATACCCTTTGTTACTACCGGTTATGGATAACGTTGAAGTAAACCAATGCATAAAAAAATTATAGAGAAAAACCCCACATGAATCTTTGTTTGGAAAATAGAAGATATTATTGTCTTAGAATTACTCGTGACTGTATCCATGAAGTATTATCTAAGAGTGGGTTGCTCCAATACTTAAATCTCTATTAAGTACTCATGAGTATTAGCGTAATCTCTATGATATTCCCAATCATTACGGACAATCCACTAATACTCATGACAGTCTAGAATCACTACTTTCTTTTAAGAGTATGACCGACTATCGAGATTTGAGTAAATTAATACTCGTGAAGTGGGTTCCAAACATGGAAAAGGAGAACATAGTAATTAGATAATTAAAATGACTTATCTCTATCATATATTAAGATCTCCACCTAATAATCGCCAAATCAAATTAAGAGTTATACTGCTTAAGTTCTCATGTTTAAAACAAACTAAACTAAAAGTGTTTAAGCTAATTCATTTGCAAATCTAATGCTTCTTGACTTTGTTTGACTGTAAGACTTTGTCACTGATATTGGCTTAGGGAATGGATCGGCAAGATTATCTTCCGATATGACTTATTGACTATGATGTCTTCACACTTGAACAACTATCAAATGTAATGGTACTTACTGAGTATGTCTCATGTGAGCTTGTGTGACTTGGGATCCATACTCAAGGTAAGTTCACCCTTATAGTCACAAAGAACCTTCAAAAGGACGATCAATGATTAAATTTCAAAAATGATGTCACTAATGAATCTCTTT
Organism: Lactuca virosa; assembly: GCF_052849685.1. Lineage (NCBI taxonomy): Eukaryota > Viridiplantae > Streptophyta > Magnoliopsida > Asterales > Asteraceae > Lactuca > Lactuca virosa. The sequence continues at coordinate 385,970,449 of NC_136428.1, forward strand.
CTATCACATAGTTTTCATTTGCAATATGCTTTATGTTTGTTGTTAAATCCACTCTGGTGTACTACTTGGTACTCTTCTAAGCTAATATTTCAACATTCGGTAAAAGCACAAATTCTGACTGCAAACATAATCATCATTATTAGTGTGGAACTTAGCATCAGCATAACCTTTACGTTGATTTCTTCCATACTAACAGGACACTTAGGAATGTTCTTGATCTTGATTCTTTGATTCTTTCCAAATAAAACGGGAGTTGTCATGCTCAAGCCATACGAGTCATCAAGTCTGGTACATGTCATGGCATATATGATTGGTCCCATAGCAGAAGCATATGGGACACGAATCATTTCCTCTAGCTTAATAGTAGAACTAGGATATTAGCATCGCTAAATGTCTTTCGATTTCTATCAAGCACGAACTCCTTTCGATTTCTGCATGTAGAGTTTCCTAAACATTCTATATACTTGAGCTAAATCTAATGAATGACTTAAATCTATTTGTATAAATCTTAATATTATGTACATGTGTTGTAACTCCCATGTGTATCATAGTGAAACAATTCCCATACAAAGCCTAGCTTTTACACTTGCTATGTTAGAATATAGTTTCCTATTATTCGTACACTATCTATGTACAGTCCAAGGGTAACAACAATGCTCCCATCAGAATTGTCATATATATGGCCCATTTATGTTTTTGGAAATTCAAACTCCTTGAACTTTCTAATTGAAACAAAGATTCCAATTACTCCCACTAGCTGTCACATATGCATGGCTCATCTTCCTTCTAGAAATTCAAATTCCTTGAATTCTTTCATTGTGTGACAACCCGAAACTTTTTCCGTTATCCTTACTCAATTTCCGTTAATCAAAATTCGGGTTTTTATTTAATTCCGTCAAATTTGATAGTTTGGGAAAGACTTTGCGTTTAAATAAATCAATTCGGATTTATTTCCGTTCACGTTAGTATTATTTTTGAACTAACGGGATATTCTAAACATTAGTACATCAAAGGAATCGGTGTTAGGATGAATTTGTTGAAGTTTTAGACATGAAGCAAACCGAAAACCTCCTCAAAAAGGAGTTTTCGGTCAAGACCTTAGAGTTTTCGGTCAAGGTGACCGAAAACCCCATCTTATATATATATATATATATATATATATATATATATATATATATATATATTCCATGATCATTTGGATCATTCTTTCCTTTTCAAAGCCAGAAAACATCCATTCTCTCTCTCAAGTATCATCGAGTTCTTCATTTTGATCTTCAAATTCTCGAAAAATGTAAGTGTTTCTTTCACCTTGATTTGTTATTAGATCTTCCTAACTAGCATCCCCCTTCGATTTCACCCATTAACTTCATTTTTCTGGGTTTAATCTTCAAGAACACCAAAAACACACACTAGTGTTTTGGTCCAAAAATCAACTCTATTAGCCTCTAAATCGTAAGTATTACTTTCTGCACTTATTATCTAGTAGAAACTCTTGTTTAAGGCCTTGAAATCATCATTTCCCAAGAACAAAAGGAGTTTTCGGTATAGTGTATCTCCTTAAACCGAAAACCCTAAAGAAAGGTGCCTTTAAGACCTTAAAACTCACTTAAGGCTTCGGATAAAACTTAGTACCCCTTTGCATGTTTGAAAGCCCTTGAAAATCATCACATGCACCAAACATCATGAGTTTTCGGTCACCTTCATGGACCGAAAACCCTTCATGGACCGAAAGGTGTTCTTAGACCTAAAACCTCTTAAGACCGAAAACCCTTTGGCCGAAAACCCCAAACATGCTACTTGGACCAAAAACTTCTTTAAGTGGCTATACAACCCTTTTATGCAATCATTTGTGATTGTAACACTTCCATATAAGTGTTTCCTGGACTATAAGGGTGTTATCCTTCTTAATTAGTTGAATATACACTAATTGTATTCATATATGTGTCTTTATATGCTAAATAGGATCCGTGTGTTCTCAAGTCTTCACTTGACACTTAGCATCCTTTTTCCGATCTTACATTCGCATCACCTACTTTAGGTGAGTTCATACCCCTACACTTTTTCCAAGTTTTTCATGTTTTCAGGGGGGGATACAAGCAAAAGTACAAGGAAACTTGTGCTCAAGTTATTTCATTTTGCATAGAATGATTATATGTTCAGCATGCTTTTAACTCAGAAAACTGTTTTACCAATCGATTAAGAAATCAACTCGTAGAAAAAGTTTTCAAAACTAAAGCAAGGAACTTGTAAATCTTATCATAAAATGTGATATTTTATAAAAGGATTTATACAAAACCTAAACAGGATTTTCGGCTATTACTTGTAAGTTTGTTATTTTAGGATTGGAGAAACGTCATTGGTAACACTCCATCGGATTCGTGAGTGTAGGACTAGCCCTTATAACTAGAATCTCTTGTAGGGAGAGCGTGACTATTGTGTATAGATCTATACGGGACTAACTATCCTGCACCTCGCTGCTAGCTACAGTGGGACCGTCAGTTCTACGGGTGACAAAGTCATAAAAGGATACTGGCCCCGTTTCGTGTCATATCTAGTTTAATGTATGGTTATAAAACTCGCAACCTAGATAACAGAGATTTACTTTCGTAATAATGAATCAAGTGAACTAACCTCAAAGTAATAATTGATTTGATTACTAGAGGGCATTAGTAATGCCCTTAGGATCTTGTTCACTACTTATTTATTAGTTTTATTTATGTAATAAGGCTAATACATCTCGCAGAGAGTAAACACGGTTTTTCAAGAAACTACATCTATCGATACAAGTGTGGTAGATACTTGTACACCTCATTTCAGAATCGATAACCAACTACCAACTTTTAAGGAAAATATAGGATTTTCCTAGGATAACTCAACCTTTCGTAAACAGGCTGTTTAACTAATGGAAAATCAAACTTCTTTCATAAGAAAATATATGATTTTCTTGGGAAATACTTTTCAAAGAATCAAAGAAAAATTTCTTTCACCAGAATTTACCGCTTATGAACTCACCAACTTTATGCTGATATTTTTAAAACTGCTTGTATTCTCAGGGCATCAATAGACAGGTACTCCTGCCAACTTTTTGAGAAGACGGAGCGTTTCGGATTCATGTCTTTTACTTTTGCTATATACTGTTATGTATAAACCATGTTTTCAACAATGTAAATATTCTTATTATAATGTAATGGTTGTGTTTACTACGCTTACTATGATACAACTGTTGTGATACTACGCATGACGTCCTCCGCCCCGGAACGTTTCCGACATCGGTTTTGGGGTGTGACACATTGAAACAAAGATTCCTAATGCGGGATGCTCGTTTCAACTCATAAATGAACTTATAAAGCTTACACATCCGTCACAGCCTATCTTGGTTTGACTATGTATTTGTTCATATCCATGCTTGTGTCTTATTGAAGATCCACTTACACCTAATTCTTAAGGCCAAGTGCTTGATCTACCAAGTTCCACATACATGGACTAGATCTCACTCTCCATGTCCTCGTTCGATGTTGTAGCCTTTAGGGTTTACCATAGCTTGCGATAGCTAGTACACTCTAATTTTTATCTACTAGTGACTCATATACCTCAGTAATATTAACTCTTATATAACTAGGTGTATGAAGTCCTCTATCAAATCTATAAGGAAGATGTGGACTTATAATAGTTTCTGCAATATCTCTTTCACTATTGAATTGAATGCTAGGGCTAACATTAGGTTCTTCATTGGTTGGCTCTTGAATCTTATCTAAATCAATATGGATCCTACTATCCCTTTTGGATATCAACTCCCTCTCTTGGAAGACTGCCCTTCGAGCAACATGCACTCTATTCTTAGAAGATTTGTTACAAAACTATGCAAAATTCTTGTTGGGATGTCTAATAAGAAAACACATTTATATCCTGAGTCATAGATTATCGAGCTCTTCACGATGAACATAAGCCTCATAATCGTAGACGTCCATTTATGAAAGCGAGGATTGAATCCCACTTCACATCTAATAGAGTGTTTCATGAACCTTCTTAGTTGGTAAAATACTAAAGGACTTCTTGTAACACTATTCATGGTATAGTCCATGAAATGTTAGTAAGCATAACACGACTCATCTAGTACAAAATAAATTAATGATTTGTTTCTCTTTCCAACTAACACTCCTTGTGGTAGTGTTATGGGTGGAGATAGCTAGTGAAACTCTTTCACAATTCCTTAGATTATCGATAAAGTTTGGATTGAGATGCTCACTATACATGTTCGATATGGTTGTCTCATTCTATTGCCCAGCTGATTCTTTGCTTCGCTTTATGAGAGCTCTGAACTCTTGAAAGGTTCCAGACTCATATTCATATGAATTTGATCTTACCATGTATCGTGGTTAATCTGAACAGTCTATTAGTATGAACTAATTTCTACAGGTATTTTCAAAAACTATTGATGTATTCATCATATATGTATCCAAGACTATGATTCCACAAATACATTTCACCCCGACCCTTTTGGATGTATCTGAATCAGTACACATTGTTGTCAATCTGAACAGTCCATTAGTTGAACTAATTCCAACAGATACATACACTATAACATAGTGCTCTTGTCATTTATCTTGACAAATGAGACTTGCATTTATCATAAGATTTATGGTCAAATGAACTCCAAAATCATATGCAACTAGATATTTGGTGATCCAATTCGCATTTACACGTCCAAGAAAACGATTCCATAATAATACATCTTATCCAAATATTCAAATAAGCTTTGAACTATTGTTACTATACTAGCTTCATAGATTTCATGACTTTCTTCTAACATGTTAGAATGTTCTACATTTAAATAAGTCAGAACTATCTCATGAACCATAGTATAAACAATTTCAATTATAGGACCATAGACTAAACATTTGGGAAAATAGTTGTCTTTTGATCCTGTGAATAGTACCAAGGGCTTGACATTCATGATTAAATTATCTTCTCCATGTTTCGGTTTTCTTACATCATTTCAATCGCTGCACATTATTGCAAATGTCATTAGTTTATCCTTAGTAAAATGCTTAAGGATTAGAATTAATTTTCAATGGTATTAAGAATTCAAATATCTGACCAAACACCAAACATTGGAGAACTAGTTGTATTTTGATCCTAAGTATAATAGCATGGGCTCGTAATCCATGATCAAATTACTTTCTCGATTTTTGAGTCCTTTATCTTTAGATATATATTGGGCATGTATGCTTTCTTAGTCTTTTTCTTGTTATGGAAATGAATAGCCTATCAAAACATGTATCAGAAAAAGTCATCTCTGTCCTTGTCGTTTGGGCCCAAATTAGGTATATTAACACTAATCGCCTTTTAAACCATGGTCAACTAGATTTTCTTTTCTTGACAGTTCTATTCATGATAGTAAATATATGGGAGTATTTGAAGCTTGAGTTTCAATAATTGGGCCATGTTAGTTTCAGAAGGAAACCTCAACATCCATGCAGCTCCTCCATGGACATTTCAAAGTTGTTCATATCAAAATCAGAGTTAACTGATTATATATACATGTTAGCTAGTTAACTAACTCTAGTAAACTCCTAACACAATGAAATACCATTTTACTTCAATATGTCACTTTATAATGTACACTTGACAACTGCTCTTTCTAATAATTTAGAATGTACTGGTTGGAGGAACCTCATGAAGAGCTTTATCAAAGTTATGATCTTTCTTTTCGTTTATGACAACTATTCCAAAACTATGAATTTTGGACAAGTTGAATCATCCTAATAGCTAATCCTTTGAAAGGGTTTATAGTAGTATATTTTAGTGGAAAATATTATAGACATCATTAAATATTAAATTCCATTATAGTGTGTTTTATCAATCCTTAGAAAATAATTACCGTAAATAAATTTATTTCATAAGGCTAGGATCCATATTTGGCTTTATGATGTGTAAACGGTCGCTATATATGACAACTGAAGAAAATGTGTTGCCGACCGCTGTTAGGAATTAGTACAAACAATCATATGTAATAGGATAAGAGTGTGATATGATAATATATTAATAAATATATACATTTACGGCCTTAAAAAATCATAAGAACACGACCATTTCTGACGAAAGGCTCAAAAATAAGTGTTCGCAAAGTTGTACCGTCACCTACAATCGTTAACATATTTGGAAAATACACGACGACGTGATTCTAAATATATAAACTTTGTAAAATCCAACTTCGTATGGAGAACTTATGATTTTTACTAGGGGTGAGCATATTAACCGAAAAACCGAACCATAACCAAATTAACCAATATAACCGAACCGTACTAAACGAACCATTAGTAAAAGATATGGTGTGGTTTCTAGTTTTGATTAACCGAATACATATGGTTCGGTTATGATTTTCATCTAAAACCGAACCACTATAAACCGAACCGAACTAATAATATTAATAAATGTTTTTAATATAATATAATACTATATGGTATATAATTATTTTAGGATTTGAAAATTTAAAGGATAATTATTTGGAATTAAATATGATATGTAATCTTCTATCAATACAATTATATATACACAATCATTCACTTTTTATACAATGGAATTTATGTTTTTCAATTTTTATAGAAAAATATTTTAATTTTAATGTTATCTTGGACCATTATGGTTAACCGATATTAACCATTAGCCATAACCATTAACCGACTAAAACCGTTAACCAAAACCAATATTAACCGTTACCTAATCGTTATCAAAATACATTAACCAGTTGTAATGGTTATGGTTCGGTTTTGACCAATAACCGCACCAAACCGCCCCATACACACCCCTAATTTTTACCGTATATTAAAATCAACCGCGTTAATAACTTTACGTCGTAAAAATATTACGAAAAGATCAGTTAAGTTTTGGCTAATGTCGCATAAAGGAAAGTCGTAGTACTCCTCAATGTAAGGGTAAATAGAGTTGTAATTAGTCGAAGGGTTTCATGTCTTCGAATGTACTGAGTCTTCGTATCTTATGTAATCTATTTTACTAGGGCATTGTATTCGAAGCTTAACGCATAGTCCTTAGTATATTTTTTGTACGCTTTCCTCTCCTATAAATAGGAGTGTTTACTATAGTCATAAAATAAAAAGTCTTTACAGGATTGTCATTTGTACTCTGTAAAACTTGAGAGCGTAATAGAGCTGAAACAAGATCATATTTACATCTGTGTTCAAATCTCGCAATCCTACTTTGATCATTTAACTCTGATTCATTTCATACTCGATTCATAGCTTCATCAATTGGTATCAGAGTAGGAATCATATCTCTGATCTGATTTTCATCTTTTCAAAAGTTTTTAAATCAACTTTTTGGTTTAAGAAATTCCGCACTTTTTGAAAGTGAAAAATTCATTGGATCTAAGTCTGTGATTCGATTCTGCACTTGAATCATTGAATCGAGCGTTCTACTAGTGATTCTGATTTGAATCATATAGTTTGTTGTCAAATTCTCAAAGTTTCTTCAAAAATTCTCAAGGATTTATTCCGTACATCAATGGCGTCTTTCAATCTTAATTCCATGACTTCATTTTCTCATCTTCTAGGATCATCCACCAAAATTCCTATGCTAATCCCTGAGTATTACGATCAATGGGCTGATCGTATGCAGGATTATCTCAACGGATTGGATGAAGAACTGTGGAATTGCATTTCTGGTAATCTCAATCCACCAATGAATGTTCAACCAATTGGATCATCTTCTGGAAGTTCCGAAGTTGAGAATCAGTCTGATCGTCTGAAAAAGCTAGAGAAGAGATGCGTGAGAGAGCTAAGAGGTGCTTTGCTTCCAGTTGTTTACAACTATGTGAGGAGTTGTACAACTGCAAAGGAGATCTGGAACAATCTCAAGGAGAAATTTCAGGGGAGTGAGAAGACAAAAGTTAACTCTATGAAGCAATGCTTAGTGGAACTGAAGGACTTCAGACAGAAAGATGGTGAAACGATTGAAGTTTACTACGATCGTCTTAATGAATTAATCTATCGATGCAATGGATATGGTATCACCAGATCAGCCATGGAGTTCAATTTAATTTTCGTTATGGGTCTTCGTAACGAGTGGCGTAGTGTAAGCATGATGGTTAAGAATCAACAGAGCTTTGATACGTCAACTTTGAATGACTTGTACAATCAACTGAAGTCTCATGAAATCGAAGTGAACGAAATTACTGAAGAATCGAAGACAAGTTTGGGAGGTCCATTAGCTTTGGTTTCGAAGATCTCTGAAAGGGAAGCTGAGAAAGATGTTTCAGACGAAGACGAAGGGTTCATTATGAACTCAGATGATGAGGCGATTGCTTTCTATTCAAACAATCGTGTGAAAAAGTTCTTCAAAAAGCCATTCAATCCGAAGGCAAAGTCATCTGAGACAAAAGGGAATTTTATGAGTAAAAGTGTTGGGGATGAGAAGAAGAAGGAAGAGAAGAAAGATATGAAGTTTGTTGAGGGAAAAACAGAGAAGAAGTTAAAGGGAGATGTTGGGATTGATTGTCATTATTGCAACGGGGCTAATCATTTAGCTAATGATTGCATGCTGAGGAAGAAAGATGAGAAAAAGAATAAGACGAAGGATGAAGCGTACTATGTGGAAAAGTTGGAGGAGGTGCGTGCGAAGGCAAAGAATCTTTCATTAGTTGCTCGTGGTGAACAAGAAGAAGATGGAACTTATCAAATTTGGTCATCTGGATCAGATGATGAGGAGATACGAAATCCAACCCACGGAGCAATGTATGCAAAGATGGAAGAAGATTCAGATGAGGAGGAATACGAAGTTCATGGGAGATGCTTCGTATCAAAAGTTGCTGACAAATCTCCGATGACCACGAAGGTACGTAATATTCTTGAATCTTTCAATATTCCAGTACATGCTTATAATTCTGAATTAGTATCTTTCGATGAAACTGTTACTTATTTTGATTCAATTGTGGTATCTGCTAGCAATGAGGCTAAGAAGCTGTCTATACAGTTTCTAGAGACACAGAAGAAACTAGATTCGAAAATTACTAAGATAGATTGTTTAGAACTTCAAATAACTAATATCATGGTGGATAGGGATAACTTGTCTAGTGAATCGAAACTGTTGTTAGCCCAGAGGAACATTTACTGTAATTCGGCTAAAAGATTGTATGGGAAATTAACTGAACTACATCATTCATGCGAAATCAGTAAATAACAACATAGAAAATTGCTGCCATTTTTAGCTTATGAAAGAGCTACGGTAGATAACATTTCGTATGATTGTGAAAAAGAAATAGCTGATTTTAACAAAGTTCCGAATGATAAGTATAGATATGGAATAGTCAAAGTAGATGAATGTCTTGATTCAACTGAATTGGTTAAAATTGTAAATGACACTTCGACTAAGTCTGAACAAATTCACATCTTGAAAAAGACTGAGAATTCAACATCTGATTCTCAATCGAATTTTGCTGATATTGAGGATAATTCTGACAATATTAGTGAAATCAGTGATATTGAGGATGTTGATTGTTCTCAGTTGTCTATTATAAATGTTGCATCATCATTTAAAGGAAAAGAAAAAGGTAAGGATTTGTTGGATGAGATTGACACTGATCAACCCTCAACTTCGAAAGTTTGTGATATGAACTTCGTGGATCTCAAAGAGAGTCAAACTGATGATAGTGATGATGAAGAAGAAAAGAAAATTGAGAAGGAAAAGGAAACTACAAAAGAAGAGGCAAGTCCTCGAATAGTAGTTGATCAAGTGTATGGAGATACACAAAAGTTCGAAAAAGTAATGAATGAAAAAGGTGAACACTATCTTGAAACAAATACAGTGGTTTATCCAAATTTCAAATGTACAGATGATGTCATTTTTCCAAATCAAGTTTTCGTAACTACTGGAAATGTTGAAAATATCAAACCCGAATTAAAGAAATTAGTTGAGGAGGATAATTCAAAAACAACTGATGAAGGCTTTTTCTCAAATCAAAACACAGTTGAAAACAACTTAACAAAGAATTCGTATGTATTTCAACGACAAAAACCACAAAGCCAATGGGTTGAAAAATCAAAAATTGAAAAAGAGAATACAAAACATGTTGAAAAGGAAAATGAAAAAGTTGTCAAACTAAACTCTAAGGAATTTAAAGATCAAATTGACAAATTTTCGAAGGAAAACAACATTTCAAAACAACAAGCAAGAAAGAAAATATTTTGGCAAAATATTGAGTCTCAAAAAATGTCTGAATCACAATCAACCAAAAATGTTTTCAAAGCTAAAAATTCTTCTTTTTCAACAAAAACTCACCATTCATCTCAATCCATTCATACAAGGTCTGAAGAGAATAAGCAACCAAAGTTTTCGAAAGTTTCTGACACTAACAGATCAAGAGCATTTTCAAATAAATCTAATTCAAATCAACAAGTCTTTCAAAATCAACATTTTAAATCAACTGTTGATACATCATATGCTCATCCCAAAGTTAATTTTGTTCCTCAAAAGCCAAATTTTCCTAATCATACGAAGAAACAAACACTAAAGGCTTCGCATGAAAAAGGCATAACTTCAAGGAAAAATATAGATCACTGGCTCGAAGGACGCGAAAAAGTTTATCAATACAACAAATACTCAGAAAAACAAATCAACGAAGCTTATGAAAAGTATGTCAATACTTCTTCGAATGGAAGTTCATCCTCAAAAGATTCGAACATCTCCATCAAAGCTTGGAGACCAGTCACAAAAATGAAGACAGTTCAGTCACAAACTCAAAATGCGAAGGGTAAAGTCAGTGAACATCCGAAACCAACAAAATCTTATGTTTCGGTTCCTACAAATGATGATGTGGACATTATTGATAGTCTCAAAACTAAAGTTTGTGACTGGGTAAAATATTCTTCATTTAATTCCATGTTGAAATCTAATTTCCAAGGACCCAAAAAGTCTTGGGTACCTAAATTTTTCCACTGATTGTAGGTACTATGTGACGAGCAATATGATAACAAGTGGTACATTGATAGTGGTTGCTCTCGTCACATGACTGGGAAGAAGGAAAATTTACGAGATTTTCGAAGTCTCAAAAATGCTGGAGTAGTAAAATTTGGGAACAATCAAAAATGTCAAGTCAAAGGATATGGGAAGATCACAAATAGACAATTCACAATGAATCGTGTTGCATATGTTGAAGGTCTCCAACATAACTTGATAAGTGTTTCTCAACTTGTTGTGGGCACTGGCAATCAAGTTCTCTTTAACGAAGAAGGAAGTATTATTTCGAAGGTCAACACAAACGAAGTGTTACTGAAATCCAAAAGGAAAGGTGACATGTTCACTCTGGACATCAATCCTATTGTAGGCAAACCTGCTGTATGCCTTCTTTCGTAAGCCACATCTGATCTAAGCTGGCTATGGCATCGAAGACTTTCACATCTCAACTTTCGAAACATCAATAAACTGGTGGTACAAGATCTGGTAAGAGGTTTACCAGTACTTAAATGTGATAATGATTCTTTATGTGCAGCTTGTGAAGTTGTCAAACAACATAAACAAGGTCATCCAATAACGATAGATTCGAAAATTGTTGCACGTCTGGAGCTTTTACATATTGATTTGTGTGGTCCTTCGACTGTTTCAACTCTCAACATGAAACGGTACATTTTAGTTATTGTTGATGATTTTTCCAGATTTACGTGGGTTTATTTTCTCAGGCTTAAATCCGAAGTTGCACAAATCATGATTGATTTTATCAAAAAGATGGAAACGACATTAAAGAAGATTGTTCGAAAGATCAAGAGTGATCATGGAACTGAATTTAAGAACAATGTTCTTGATTCATTTTTGGTGGACAAAGGGATTTCGCATAATTTTTCATCTCCATACACACCACAACAAAATGGTGTTGTCGAATGAAGGAATCGATCACTATGCGAAGCAGCAAGAACCATGTTGGCATGTGCGAATTTACCTCAATATCTTTGGGCTGAGGCGATATCCACTGCATGTTTTACTCAGAACAGATCTTTTATACACAGTCGTTTTAATATTACACCATACGAAATTCTGAATAATCGTAAACCTAATGTGAAATTCTTTCATGTTTTCGGATGTAGGTGTTTTATTATGAATCTCAAGGATCATCTTTCGAAATTTCAAGCAAAAGCAGATGAAGGGATTTTTCTTGGCTATTCGCACAATTCTATCGCATATCGTGTGTTAAATAAGCGAACACGAAAAGTGGAAGAAACTTTCAATCTCACATTCGATGATTACTATGTTAAACAAAATGAGCATAAATTTGCAAATCATCCAATTTTACAAAACACACAAGTTGAAACTGAATCTTTACAAATGGATGATATTGATTATGATTTGATTTTTGGAATTTCAGATCATGCAATCGATGCTGAAATTCATGCTCCTGATAATCACATACCAGAATTTGCGAAGTTTACTGATGAATTAACATCAACTCCTCAAGAAGGCGAAAGTATGCAAAATAATCCAGCGGAGGGGGAGCACTTGGATTCGAATACTTTAAATGACGAAGTGCATTCTTTCGAGGGGGAGAAAGAAAGATTGAATGCTAATGTTGAGGGGGAGCCTAGAGTTGAGGGGGAGCATATAGAAAATATTGCAAATAATAATGATTTTGATGATGTTTGTTCGATTGCAGGTTCTGAGAATGATGATATATACGAAGATGCTCATTTGGAATTTGATCCAGCATATCCACCAATGGAAAAATGGACAAGAGATCATCCGAAGGATCAAGTAATTGGGAATCCACAAGAGGGAGTTTTAACAAGAGCTCAAATTCGTGCAAAGAATGAGGTATTGAATACTCATCAAGAATTTTGCATGTTCAATGTTTTCATATCTAAAATTGAACCAAAAACAATTAAGGTTGCAATGGAACACTCAGATTGGGTTGTTGCAATGCAATCCGAATTGTCTGAATTCGAACGAAACAAGGTTTGGAGATTAATTCCTAAACCTGAAAATGTTTCGATTGTTAGGTTAAAATGGATTTTCAAAAATAAAACTGACAAAGATGGAAACATTGTTCGAAACAAAGCCAGACTTGTTGTTAAAGGATATTCACAACAAGAAGGAATCGACTATGAAGAAACTTTTGCCCCTGTCGCAAGACTCGAGGCTGTTCGAATATTTCTGGCATATGCAGCTCATAAAGATTTTGATGTTTATCAAATGGACGTGAAGTGTGCATTTTTAAATGGAGAGCTTGAAGAGACTGTTTATGTGGAACAACCCCCAGGTTTTATTAACGAAGAATATCCAAATCATGTTTATATTTTAGATAAGGCAGTTTATGGTTTAAAACAAGCACCAAGAGCATGGTATGCCACTCTAACTTCGTTTTTGAAACAATCTAAATTTAAACAAGGATCTGTTGATCCCACATTATTTCGAAAGAAAGTTGGGAATCATCTAATGCTTGTTCAAATTTATGTTGATGATATTATTTTTGGCTCAACTGACCCTGCTTTGTCTAAGGAATTCGAAGATTTGATGAAAAGTAAGTTCGAAATCAGCATGATGGGAAAAATCAATAATTTTCTTGGATTGAATATTCGTCAAAACAGAAATGGAATTTTCATCAATCAAGAAAAATATACGAAGAATCTGCTCGAAAAGTTTGGATTGACGAATAACACGAAGTTACGTGTTCCAATGGCAACAGGCATAAAGTTGACACCGTCGTTAGATAAACCATCCGTTGATATAACTCTTTATCGAAGCATGATTGGTTCATTACTTTATCTCATAGCAAGTAGACCTGATATCATGTTTTCTGTGTGTAATTGTGCCAGGTATCAGTCTAATCCACGAGAGCCACATCTCAATGCTGTGAAGAACATATTTCGTTATCTTAAAGGAACTATTTCGTTAGGATTGTGGTATCCTTCGAAAACTGGATTCTTCGTCCAAGCATATTCGGATGCAGACTTGGGTGGTTGTAATCTTGATCGAAAAAGTAAAAGTGGTGGATGTCAATTTCTTGATGGCAAATTGGTGAGCTGGCAATCGAAAAAGCAAACATGTGTATCAATCTCAATAGTTGAAGCAGAATATGTGGCTGCTGCTGCTTGCACTTCACAAATAATATGGATTCAAAGTCAATTACGTGATTATGTAATTAATATGAAAAAGATTCCATTATATTGTGATTCTCAAAGTGCAATACGAATTTGTCATAATCCTGTGCAGCATTCGAAGACTAAACATATAGCTCTTCGTTATCATTTTATCAAGGATCACGTGGAGGATAGGAATATTGAAGTACATTTTGTGAAAACAATTGATCAGTTAGCTGATATTTTCACGAAGGCATTAGATGAAAAATCTCTTGTGCGAATTATAGAAGGACTTGGAATGATCGATGGAAATTCAGTTCCATGCGAAAAAGAAGAATAATGGGTGACAAAGCATGAATCAAAGGCGCTGAATAAAAGATAACGCAAAGTCATTCAGCATTCAGCGGTTACTGTTCATAGTCAACGCTTCGACCCCTTCGAATTCGCACGTTTGTCACTTATTTTAAGGGTTGATTCAGTGGTTACTGTTCATAGTCAACGCTTCGACCCCTTCGAATTTGTATATTAATCACTTCTCAGGGGATGATAAAATTTCTTGTTTTGCACCAAGTAGTATTTCAAATTTTCGAAAAATCAAAAATCCAAAAAGATTTTCTTTTGTTCTATATTTCAAATTTTCGAAAAATCAAAAATCCAAAAAGATTTTTTTTGTTTTGTATTTCAAATTTTCGAAAAATTAAAAATCCAAAAAGATTTTCTTTTGTTTTGTATTTCAAATTTTCGAAAACTTCATAACAACAAAAATATTTTCAGTTTTATTTTGTTGCAGAACATCATGAAGATATAAGATGGAATATGTTTGCAGTTCTAGGGTCAGGTAAATTTTTTCGTATGAATTGATCAATATTTTTCGCATTTTGAACTAGTTAAGTTGTCCCTAGAAGCATGCTGCTGCATGTTGTACAAAAGCCTCCAATGACTCAATGTGTGTGTACGAAAGCCTTAATGAAATTCTTCATATGAAAATTTCTTCCCAATCAGGCTTATATTCACATTAGTCTCTGAGCTACCTGACTCTTCTCAAAATGAGTTAAGAGTTTCCTGTTTGGTCCAACAATAACAGAGGTACTTTTCGTGTCTTAAATCCATCTTTTTCACCCAAAAGTTCTTACACGATCACACACGAAGACATATGTCCGAGAGGTCTCTGATCAAACCAATCGAGACTTAGACATATCAAAAATCTGTGTTTAAGATCTGACATCATGAGACCGTGATGAAAGTGAAACCTAATTTTCATAATCTTGTTAAGGAATTGACGAGGAACTAAGTTCCAGATTTTCACGAAACTTTTTGTTTATGTACCCAAATTCGAAACTCCAAATCATATTCATTTCGAATGAGTGGTCTTGATCAAACATTCGAAACTCACGATGTTTGTTACCCAACAAGATCCAGCACACAAATTTTTTTCTTGAATATGATTTTAGTGTGAGTTTCATTCGAATGTTCTCGTCATGTTAAAAATTTTCAAAGCCAACTTGTCACTGACTACACTGGTCAAACAAGTAATTTCTGTTACAATTTCTCACCTTATGTTTAGGTTGACATGTAACGAAATTTTTTTTTACCCACGAAGCCTAATAAAACGAAGCCCTTTGATACTTATCAATAAGTATTCGATTGTAATTCACGGGAACCCACACAAGCAATTGATCATTTATCTTAATGATTAATGAAGTAATCTTTGCCCGAGATTTAATCTGCTTTTGTGTCAATGGTTTGACATCACATTATCCCATATTTTTCTTATATTTGTTTCTTGTTTATATTCTTTGGAACACTGCACTCACGAAATCCTTGAGGTTCTGAGTAATACCAACTCAGGCTGATGATTTCGAACTTCTGGCGTATGACTTTGCTTTTCAACCCAAAAGTGAAAGAGCCTTGCTTCCATACGAAGAGTCATAATGGTTACAAATCATCTTGGGGATAACAATACAGGTTGTCTGCATATGACGTATGGTATTCTGTCCGGTTCTCTAGGAGATGTGACAGTTCCTTTTTGACGCATGGCTACTTTTATGCAGTAATGGTCCGATTTTCAAGGTGTCACGTCGGATCTCATTAAATGCATCCCACTTCAAATTCAAAAATCAGGGTTACATATAAAAGGGGATTCAAGGGTTACTTTTCAATTTACGCGATCAAAACAAACAACTTTCTAAATTCTCTGTTCATCATCATCCTCAAACCCTAACAATGGCGACTTCTGCTCATGTCGATTCTCATACCACTGAAGATGCCTCTTCATTACCATTAATGAAGATTCAAGCAACAAACTACTATCTGGAGGGTGAAGTTTCTCAGTACCCGGAAGAACTGAAGATGCTAATCGTTGCTTTAAAGAATTCTGTCCTGTCAAAGGCGATGTTTAATTCTTTCTCGGTTCCTTTATCCTGGCTCTCACAAGCAGGATCAACTGCAACCTACAACAAAGCCCCTGATACGATCACTTTTCATCTTGTGAACGACAAAAAGGTCAGGTTATCCAAGAAAATTTTCTGTCAAATTCTTGATATCCCGAATACGCCTCCATATGTTGCTGTTACTTTTCCCCAAATTGTTCACATGTTCAATGAGATGGGTTATCAGCCACCATTGTCCAAGATAAGTGATTTTAATAAGTCTGGTCTTCCACGACTCTGGAATTTCTTGTTTGGAATCTTTCTAAGGTGTTTAACTAGGCGTTCTGCTGGTCTGGATAAAGGAAGGATGGAAGTGGATGCCATGGTAGCTGGTATATATTATGATCTTCAAGTAGATTATTCTACTCAACTATGGAAGGAATTTCAAAAAGGAGTAGAACACACGAATGCCACTCACGGTATTTCGTGTGCAAGATACTAGAGTCTGATTTTGCAACATTTTTACAATAAGGAAGGAATTTTGGTGCCAAATGATGAAAAAAGAGCATTTTTCCAACCATACCACTATCCGAAGGATGTCACCGATAATGCTGATATTTTTCCATCAGTTGCTAGAATTCCAGATGCTATGCTTAAAAGAGTTGATCCTTCGAACTCTGTCTTGGTGACATATTTGTAGACCATCGATTCTACAATTGAAACTGGCAAACTCCTGGATATCGATGAAACAAAATCCAAGAAGTCGAAGAATACTGAAACTGAATCAAAATCTTCAAAATCTCCGAAGAAGAAGCCTGTGGTTGTTGAAGTATCTGTTGCTGAGACCCAAGTGATTGAGCCTATCATTGCAGAAACTCAAGAGAATGTCAATATTCCTTCGAAGACTGGAATGTTTCGAAGGATCAAAATGAAGTCTACCCATAAACGCAAGTCTCCTACACCACAAATGATTCGAAAACCCCAAATTACACATCAAGGTGTGTTAATTAGAGAGGTGTCAGCACCGGTTTCTCCAGTGTCCAAGAAACGAATGGCTGAGGATATGGCCAAAAGGTTGTCAAAGAAAAGGAAGAAGAAGACCCGAAAGCTGGTGATTTCTACTGAGTCGACTGAAGATGATAATGAACGAATTTCTGAAACTCCTGAACCAACTATTCATGATCAGATTTCGACTCCTGAGCAAACACACATTGTACCACCCGAAGATTCGATTACCAAGTCAGTTTCTGAGGCGGTTCGAACTTCAGACATCCCTGCACACGTATCTGATACGGATGCAAATGTCGATATGGGTGAAGACAGTTCGAAAAATGCAGCTTCAGGTCATACTACCTCTACTTTTGAACATATTGTTTCGTTACCATTATCCACTATTCCTCTCACATCAACCACACATTCCCCAACATTCGAACATATTCTTGATCAACCTTTCACTTCCATCTTTTCTTCACAATCTACTGATCCGCCAAAATCTACATCACCTGTCGATGATACAATGATGTTGGAGGATAAAACTGATAACGAAGGTTTTGGAGGAACTTTTGAAAATCTAAAGTTTAATGAAGAAGAAGAAAATTTTCCAGATCATATGTTGATGACAATGAAGCAGTACAAAATTTTGAATACGAAGTTGAATGATATCATTCAATCTCAAGTTGATTTTGGGGGAGGTTCATCAGTATCAAGTCTGGAAGTTGATACTATGTTAAAGATGATGGAATCACGGATAATCAGCAAAGTCTCCGGAATGGTGAAAGATTTCGAGTCTGTTATTTTGGAGAAAGTTGACTACACTGATGAGAATAACGAACTTCGTGTTAAATCTCAACGATCTGATTTTATGGGTGAGGTCAAGGATCTGAAAAGCACAACAAAAGAACGGCATGTTCTTTTTGTTCAAGAAGTTAAGAAGGTACGCGAAGATGTCAACATGCAAATTCGTGAACTTCGTGAAGACATGCAGAGAGAAGTTCAAAGTGTTCAACAAGGTTATAATTCAATCCATCAGAAGGTTGACATTATTTGTGACGGTGTCACCAAATATGTCAAAATGTACGAAAGCATGAGTCCTCAACTTACTCATCTTTCTGAATTGGAGAACAAGAATTTTGGTGAGTTGCTTGTTTTGTTAAAAGAGTTGAAGGAGTTGTCTGTGAAACCAGTATTCACTTCGGTTATCACTCCAGAATTTTTATCTCAAAAATTCATCCAGTTCGAAGCTATTCTTCACAAACAATTATCTCCTCTTACTCGCATTTCAAGTCTTCTTCCAACAGTATCAGATGCCCTACCTGCTTTCACAGGGGTGCAAGGGGAGAAAAGATTGAATCTAAGAAGACTGGTGAAGTAGTAAAGGCGAGTAAAGAAGATTCGAAGGTGGTGGGAAAAGTGTTTCCTTCGAAGATCCCAACTACAAAGCCTGTTATTGTATATGCTGGTTCAGTTACTTCAACTGTGGTCACAACGGTTCCGATGACCAGATCAGTAATTAAAGGTGTTGTACTTGGAGAAGCTGTTGGATGTGCTTCGAAATCAAAGATTGTGGTGGGAGAGTCTGAGTCTAAAGATAAAGGTAAAGCCAAGATCATAGAAAAAACTAAGGAAGAAAAGAAGGCTAAAGTGGATGCGGAGTTGGAAAAGATGAGGCGTATTCAAATTGTTATGGCTCTTCGTGCACAAGACCCAGTGGGTATGGAAAAAGGAGATCCTTCGAAGCAATACAACTATGAAACAATTGAGGCAAAAGTCATGTTTGATCATATGTATTCATTCGAAAAGGTGCCAAAACAGAGTTATGTGGTTACAAACACTGATACAAGTCAGCTTGACTTTCCTATAAATGAAATGATGTTCATCATACCTCAGTTTAAAGTAGAAATTATGTGTAAAGACAAAGAAGAAGGGAAGAAGAGAAAAATTCGTTTTCATTCAGTGTTGGCGAAAGCACCTGAAGATGTCTGGTCACTGTTAAAAATCAAGAAAGTTATAAGCATCAAAAGAGACGTGGTCTTCGAAAAAGTTATTCAGAATCTCAAATACACAGTGATCAGATCAAATGGAAAAGTTTATGAGTTTACCATTGCTGATTTTCCGATAATGAACTTGTATGATCTTATACAAGTTGCATTAATCCTGAAAGACAAGTCATTCTCCTTTCTACAAGAAACAGAGCCAGATGTTTTCCAACTTGGAGTCAAACACATCAATATCTTTATTGAAAATTATTTTGAGTGTCTTGCTCAAACTGATGTGGAATTGGCTACTGCAAAAGGTATTGAAATTACTGCACCAATGGCACCTACGAAGAAACAAGTAAATCTGAAGAAATATGAAGATGGTGAAATCTGCTTAAAGCCATTGGGGATTGTCTTCGCTGGAAAAGATAAGGCTGGTAGAGCAAAGCGGTTCCAAACGTGCGAAGTGGAGCGATATGCAACTTCTCAGTATACGAACTTAATTGTTCGTATGAACCAATGCAGGAAGAATAATGAAGGAGACAAGAAGGAAATTAAGAAGGTTATTTCATGGTACACAGAGATACGAAGAGTGATGATGTATTCAATTCAACTGCTTACAAGTTGAAGCCTTCGACTTTGATTACAAAGGGGGAGATTGTAAGGGTAAATAGAGTTGTAATCAGTCGAAGGGTTTCATGTCTTCGAATGTACTGAGTCTTCGTATATTATGTAATCTATTTTACTAGGGCATTGTATTCGAAGCTTAACGCATAGTCCTTAGTATATTTTTTGTACACTTTCCTCTCCTATAAATAGGAGTGTTTACTAGAGTCATAAAATAAAAAGTCTTTACAGGATTGTCATTTGTACTCTGTAAAACTTGAGAGCATAATAAAGCTGAAACAAGATCATATTTACATCTGTGTTCAAATCTCGCAATCCTACTTTGATCATTTAACTCTGATTCATTTCATACTCGATTCATAGCTTCATCACTCAAGGTAAGAATATTGAGACAAAGAATATCAAGAACGGAGTTCGTATGGAGAAGTTATGATTTTTGTAAAATCATTTATGGATACCCCGATAGGCCAAAAGACGAAGCTTGTATGCAAGATATTTAAAATTTTCAAAATCATTTTTATGTGCGCGCCATGCGCGGCACGCACACTGACGACAGATTCGCAAAGATTACGGATGACATGGCCCAACAAGAGAATTCCACAATGTGAAACCGGGATGGAGCAACGATGAATTTGCGCAGCACAAACACCCAAACATGCGACGCGCAATCCAAAAACTTGTTATAAATAGCAGATTCTACAGACTCACTCTGTATCCCTTTTTAAAAAACTCTCTCTCCCTCTGGTCGACGTACTTCAGTTCGCAAGTGGTCTCCAAGCTCCCAAGTTCTGAAGCAACCTTACTTTAATGATTCACACTACTATGGAGAGTTCATGCCCCTAATTTTATGATTTTCAAAAGTTTTACGGGGATGGAGATACATGTTATTAAAATGCTATTATGTTAGTATTTACAAAACACATAAAATTTTAGGAATATTATACCTACTCGTTATGCTACCCGGATCTTAGGATAATATTATGCCTGGTTCTGCCCAAAATATTAAATCTAGTGATATGTAGACCAAAGCTACGGTAACTTAGTACCAAGTTTTATGATGGCTACACCTATCATAACATAGTACCTAGGCGTTATGGTGACCAAATCTAGAGGATACGAATGTACCTAGTTGTTACTCTGCCTTAATATTCTAAACAAAACATACAAATTATTATGATTATTATTATTATATACTATATATATATATATATATATATATATATATATATATATATATATATATATATATATATATATATATATATATATATATATACTAGTAGTGTACCCGCGCGATGTGGCGACGCCAAATAGGTCATTTAGGTGGATAGTTTCCATGCGGTAATTAAATTTCTGTTAGCGACTCATTGTTCTTTTTAGCAGAGAGTTTCTATTTTCTAAAAGGTACATTTATATTTCTAAGTTGGTTGCTAAAATTTGCATTCAAAAATGCATTCCTATTTCTAAATCGGCTTTCCTTCGAGTTTGAAACTGGAATCGAGTTTAATAAATGGAACTTGATTTGAATTCGGCGGACATCAAATAGTTTTATTTCGACCATTACTTTGTTTTGTAAAAATAGCATATTTTGTTGTTTCGGCTAAAAACAAATAGAGTATATTTTCTTTTTGGTTAAAAATAAAGAATAGATGCAACTTAATGGCCGGTAAAGTCAGAAAATAAAATAAAATAAAAAAATAGATGAGTCAAAGTGTAAAAAAATAAAAATTGAAAAGTTCTCGAGTTTAACGAATTTTTTATTTCAAATGATCCTAACTTTATACAGTATTTCGGAGAATAGTTTGTTTTGTTGATTAATTCATTTCCAAAGGCAATTCGCCATAAATAGTGTTCCCTCGACGAACAATTTATTTTATAAACGTTCCATATTATAAAAATACGCAATGCAGAGGCTATATTATTACCATAAAAACAAATCTATAACGTATCCACTTGTGAAAATCAAGGACGGCGAATAGTTTCTTATGAGTCTTTAGTTCAAATGATTTTAAGTTGTTCTTTCTAATCTCCTATTTTATTTCCGGTTATATATATATATATATATATATATATATATATATATATATATATATATAATTTTTTAAATAATGTTGCAAAAACGTAGACATTACATCCTAAGAGATAATTTTCAGAAGAATTTTGATTACATGTTGATACTGCATCCAAAGACATAATTTTAAACCATTATATGTTAATTAAATTTGAAGATATGTATGACTTTCTTTGTGCTTTCGAAAAAATTGTGTTTAAGAAGCTTGCAAATGATAAGTAAATATTGAGAATAAATAAAATTCTCTTCTCTATCGAAAAAATAATTAGTCGGATGCATATAAAATATTGTATTTTAACCATGAAAAATATTAAAAGTTTTAATTACATTGCAACTTTTTGAAGAAAATATACTATATATATATCGTCCTATCTTACAATTAATTATTTTATATTTTATTCGTGTAATGTTCAGAGTATAATCAAGAAAAACGATAAGAAACTTTATGTGATATAAATATATATATATATATATATATATATATATATATATATATATATATATATATATATATAGTAACAATATTAGTAAATAAATAAATATTATAATATTAAGAGGAAGAAAGGGATACTAAATTAAAAATGAGTAAATGGATATTTAATATTCTTTATATTTCATGGACCAAATTAATATTCCTTTTGGATTTGATTTTATTTGACACAGTTAAGCACATAAATTGATCCAATTATGAGTAAATCTAGTTATGTCCAACTGCCCATATCCTCAAAATTGAAATAGAGATTTGTTTCATTAGGTCGGACGGTATGGGCTCGATAAGGAGCTCGACACATTCGGCGGGCGCACACCGGGGTGCACACCCGGCCGAGTACTCGGCATGCCGAGCTCGGCTCGGCAAAAGGGAATGAGAGAGAAATCTGTTTTCAATTGGAAAGTTACATTAAATGTCCGTATGAATTCTTTTTTGCTTCACTTTCTACCCTAAACTCAACTTGAAAATACTATATAAACTCTTTAACTTTATAAAAATTATCATTTGACTTATTCCCTTTCATTTTTAATATTAATTAGAAAGGTTACCCCCGCTACGCGGGGGCCAGAAGCTTTCAATGTTGTTTCCGAATTGATAAATATGACAGACATAGAAAGTGCAAGGATGAAAACTCTGGGCTTTGCCCCGGACAAAAAATGTAAAAGTTTTGACTGCAAGGACCAGAAGTGTGAAAATGGCTAAAGAACTAAAGGGGTAGGAATTAGCAACTTTTTAGAAAATGGATCAAAGTTGTCAAACCGTTAAAGTTTTTGTGGCCAAACTTTAAATATTAAAAGGTTCCAAAAAAGTGTAAAAATATTGATTGCAAGGACCAAAAGTGTCAAAATGGGTAAAGAATAATGATCAAAGTTGCCAAAAAACATCCAAATTTAGTATTTCTAACTTCCAACAATAATACAGGGACCAATTCTGCCAAAAAATGGGAAGTTGAATGAAACACAAACAAAAGGACATGAATAAATTAATTAAAGAAGTACAGGGACCGGATATGTAAATCAAGGGACCAAACTTGGACAAAGTATCCCAAATTTACTATTTCTTTCTTCCACAACTTTAATATATATATAATTGAAGTAAACTAATTGTATATATATTAATTGTTATTAATATTCTTTGTGTCCCCATTTTAAATTATATTGATGTTTTTACTTGTTGTAATTTTATTTTTCTAAGTTTTTTGTTTTTTTTTTTTGTTTTTTTTTTGTTTTTTCTTTTGGTGTGTTTGTTGTATTTTTGGTTGAATTTTAATGAAATTGTAGTTTTACATTAAGTTGGTTAAATTGATTATTTTTAATATAAATTAATTTTAAAAAAAAGGATGTCAAGTGTGCCAACCCATGCCATGAATATGTTATTTAGGTTTATCTAGGTTTTGTAATTTTAGTTTATATGTTTTTAATTTTAAATTCTATTTTTTTAGTCTGTTTGTTGTTATTTTGAATTTCTATGTTTTTATTTTAAGTTTAATGAATTTTTAGTTTTTAAAAAAAGTTATTTTTTTAAGATTTATTTTGTATATTTAAAAAAAAAATAGGTAGTATGGCAACCCGTGCCTACCAAATGACAACTTTTGGTAAAAATGTGCAAAGTGTGATGTGACGCCTATGTGGACCGTGACAAGTGTGTCACCACACCCACCAGCCTTAGGGTTTAGACAGTCGCTATCTCGCTGCAGCCTCTCATATTTCTCGGCCCACCGCAATTCTTCTTTTTCTATTGTAATAATTTTGATCTTAGGCTATGAAAAACAATTATAAGGTTGTTAATAATTTATATGCCCTTTGTTTTTGGTTTTGTGTCTTATATAGATTTGTAAGGTGTAAATAAATTCGTTTTTTTTTCTTTTTAGTTTATATATGATCCAATTTTTTTGTTTAAAAGTCGCGTTGAAGTTTCTAGAGCCTTTATCTGGATACTAGATCTTCAATCTCGTTATATCTCTTCTACTCGGTTCATCTTTCATTGTTTTTATTATTTTTTATATGTTTTTAGTTTGATAAAAAAAACCTCGATCTGGCAGCCTAGATTTCGATATGATCTTTTTGGCCAGATTATGATCTGCTCATGGAGCATATTATACAACTCTTTATTAGTTTTTTTCATCATTTTTGTAGTTAGATCGTTTTTTGTTATTTGACAACTTGAATTTGAATATGTAATGACGATATAGATCTTGATCTAGTTTCACTTCCGCCACAGATCCTTGTCAGATTGGTTCAAATAATTTTTCGTGACTTTTTTTTTCGAAAATACAAAAACTAAGAGTGTGTTGTCTTTTTCTACTCAAAAAAACCTAAATATATATAATTACAACATATACATGATTACTAAACTGACATTTGTGTAGTAATCAACATGAATACTACAAATCTTGATTTTATTTACACAAATGAGATCTACATTTAACTTCATGAATGAAACCCTTGATCCTACACATTTGACACTAATGTTTGTTGGTTGTAAGATTTGATGAGAAGAATAAACAGTGTGGAAGTGGTGGTGATAATGCTGGCGTTAGTGCAGTCATCTTGTTCTGGTGGCTTTGGTGTTGGTAGAGTTAATGTGATGGATGTGGTAATGGTTCGATGGCTGTTGTACAATGGTAAAATGGCTTGTATTGTGATATAAGATGCAGTGAAGCTTGTATAGATCGTGGTTTTTTCAGAGGGAAATTGTAGCCAGTAAAGAGGGATAAAGAGTCTTTTAGGTAATCTATATGAGAGTACTCGTGATCTCTAAAACGAGCTTAATAAATTCTATATACACTTTCAAGCACTTTGTTTTGATTGGTGGATTTTTGTTGACACGGATTGAACAATCGATAAATAGTTTAAAATGAATTTAATGGTCTAGATTACTTTAAGACCTAATCAAAGGTCATTAATTCTTCCCCTTGTTTTTTAAGACATTATCTTTAAAATGGTGGGACCTACAAATATATACTATTTATAAGATGGTATATATATATATATATATATATATATATATATATATATATATATATATATATATATATATATATATAAGTTTATAACCAGTGACAACCACGGTTATAAAATTAATTAAACTTTCATATTAAAATATCAAAATTATTAATCAATTATTTTAAATAAATTATTACTTAAGAGATATTTTTTGGTTATATAAAATTATAATCGTTGATTTAAATAAATACGTGAAGTTACATCATCTTATAATCTATATTAATTTTATTTTATTTTTTAATCTAATGTTATTAATTTAATATAATTAGAGTGAAAAATTTTAAAAATTGAAATATAAAATGGAAAATCAATTATTAATTTAATATAATTAGAGTGAAAAATTTAAAATTTGAAATTCGAAATTGATAATTACTAGGTTGACAACTGGCATCATAGGTGACATAAAATATTAATGACGAGTTCTAATAGTATGACACTTATCAATAGGAGAATAAACATATTAATTTATTAGAAATAGGCGAATGCCCGCGCGTTGCGCATAAACACCTATATAGTTGAAATATTTACAAATATATGT
Source organism: Lactuca virosa (assembly GCF_052849685.1). NCBI lineage: Eukaryota > Viridiplantae > Streptophyta > Magnoliopsida > Asterales > Asteraceae > Lactuca > Lactuca virosa. The sequence goes on from NC_136428.1 coordinate 385,996,602, forward strand.
TTTTTTAAATATAACAATAAAGTTGTTGTTAAATTTGATATAATAATTCGTGTACTAAATTGATATAATATATTGATTATTTTGAATTATACGATAATATGTACATCTATTATAACTGCATAATCTCAACCGTTTGAATGACTTCTACCCACGAGTTACTCTTAAATAAATCTAAATATAATATATGATTTAATGTTATTTATAGTTGTTGTTATTGTTAATTATTTTTTTTTAAAATTTGTTTGTTTAACGTTTTAATTTTTATCATTATAATTATTTAAAACATCAAACATTGTTTTTTTATTTTAAAGGTAACAATATAATCATATATAATAGACTTATTTTTAACTATTGTTATTGTAAGTTATTTTAAGCTACTTATTTGAAAACTTTTAACGATTATAAAAATATCTCTAGGAAAGATTTTAGTTACATTAAAATTATAGTTTAGTTTTTCCATTTAGCAATACAATTTATCATTTTTAACTATTCACAAAATATTCATTGGGTTTTTTAAGTGGAACTGAAACTTTTATTTAAGTTGACACTATAATGTTCTATTTAAATTAACAATTTAAGTATTTTGTCCAAACTGTTCAAAAGTTGTAGCTTTAAGCTGATAATGGTTTACATACAACAAAATATTACATATAATAATTTAAGTATAATATGTTAAAAGTTAAAGACATAACTTTATAAGTAGAAGTAAACATATTATTTTAATATTAAAATTTATTTTATTTATGATTACACTTTAAGTTTGATATTTATTTAATCTTATTAACCAACTTATAATCAATATTAGAAAGACATTATATTTTATCACTTTTAACTATTTACATAATATTCTTTGGGTTGTTTAAGTTCAACTAAAATTTATATTTAAGTTGATCCTATAATGTTATATTTGAATTTATAATTTAAGTATTTTATACAAATTGTTCAAAAGTTGTAGCTTTAAAATGATAATGGTTTACATCCAACAATATATTAAAACTAATAAATTAAGTATAAGATGTTAAAAGTTAAAAAACATAACTTTATAAGTAGAAGTAAAGATATTCTTTTAATATTGAAATTTAGTTTATATGTGAGTACACTTTAGGTTTGATATTTATTTAATCTTATTAACTAACTTATTTAAGTTCAAGTAAAATTTATATTTTAGTTGATCCTATAATGTTATATTTGAATTTATAATTTAAGTATTTTATACAAATTGTTCAAAAGTTGTAGCTTTAAATGATAATGGTTTACATCCAACAATATATTAAAACTAATAAATTAAATATAATATGTTAAAAATTAAAAAACATAACTTTATAAGTAGAAGTAAAGATATTCTTTTAATATTGAAATTTAGTTTATATATGATTACACTTTACGTTTGATATTTATTTAATCTTATTAACCAATTTATAATCATTATTAGAAAGAAATTGAAAAATCATGAGAGTTTCAAATGAATGTGGTGAAAGGACATATGCATGAGAGTTTCAAATGAATGTGGTAAAAGGAAAAATGTTTCCCCTATAAGCATACTAGGCGCATGCCCGCGTGTTGCGCAGAAACACCTATATAGTTGAAATTTTTACAAATATATGTTTTTTTAAATATAAAAATAACGTTGTTATTAAATTTGATATAATAATTCGTATACTAAATTGATATAATATATTGATTATTTTGAATTATATGATAATATATACATCTATTATAACTGTATAACTCAACCGTTTGAATGACTTCTACTCGCGAGTTACGCATGAATAAAATTAAACATAATATATGGCTTAATGTTATTTATAGTTTTTGTTATTGTTAATTAATTTTTAAAATTTTTATTTTCATAACTTTTTAATTTCTATCATTATAATTATTTAAAACATCAGACATTGTTTTTCTATTTTAAAGGTAACAATATAATCATTTATATAGAGTTATTTTTAACAATTGTTATTGTAAGTTACTTTAAGCTACTTATTTGAAAACTTTTAACGATTATACAAATGTATTTAGGAAATCTTTTAGTTAAATTGATATTATAATTTAGTTTTTGCATTTAGCACTACAATTTATCACTTTAAACTATTCACAAAATATTAATTGGGTTTTTTAAGTGTAACTTAAATTTATATTTAAATTGATACTCTAATGTTATATTTAAATTAACATTTTAAGTATTTTTTCGAAACTGGTCAAAAGTTGTAGCTGTAAATTGATAATGGTTTACATACAACAACATATTAAATCTAATAAATTAAGTATAATATGTTAAAAGTTAAAGACATAACTTTATATGTAGAAATAAAGATATTATTTTAATATTGAAATTTAGTTTATTTATGATTACACTTTAGATTTGATATTTATATAACATTATTAACCAAATTATAATCATTATTAGAAAGAAACTACAATTTATCACTTTTAACTATTTATAAAATATTATTTGGGTTGTTTAAGCTATACTAAAATTTATATTTAATTTGGTCCTATAATGTTATATTTAACTATTTACAAAATTTATAATTTAAATATTTCATACAAATTGTTCAAAAGTTGTAGCTTTAAAATGATAATGGTTTACATTCGACAATATATTAAAAACTAATAAATTAAGTATAATATGTAAAAAGTTAAAAAACATAACTTTATAAGTAGAAGTACATATATTATTTTAATATTAAAATTTAGTTTATATATGATTACACTTTAGGAGACTTGCGTTTATGGGTAGACTTCATTTTGATCCTTCGAAACATTCCAGTCTTCGAAGGAATATTGACATTCTCTTGAGTTTCTGCAATGATAGGCTCAATCACTTGGGTCTCAGCAACAGATACTTCAACAACCACAGGCTTCTTCTTTGGAGATTTTGAAGATTTTGATTCAGTTTCAGTAATCTTCGACTTCTTGGATTTTGTTTCATCGATATCCAAGAGTTTGCCAGTTTGAAAACTTTTAACGATTATAAAAATATCTCTAGGAAAGATTTTAGTTACATTAAAATTATAGTTTAGTTTTTCCATTTAGCAATACAATTTATCATTTTTAACTATTCACAAAATATTCATTGGGTTTTTTAAGTGGAACTGAAACTTTTATTTAAGTTGACACTATAATGTTCTATTTAAATTAACAATTTAAGTATTTTGTCCAAACTGTTCAAAAGTTGTAGCTTTAAGCTGATAATGGTTTACATACAACAAAATATTACATATAATAATTTAAGTATAATATGTTAAAAGTTAAAGACATAACTTTATAAGTAGAAGTAAACATATTATTTTAATATTAAAATTTATTTTATTTATGATTACACTTTAAGTTTGATATTTATTTAATCTTATTAACCAACTTATAATCAATATTAGAAAGACATTATATTTTATCACTTTTAACTATTTACATAATATTCTTTGGGTTGTTTAAGTTCAACTAAAATTTATATTTAAGTTGATCCTATAATGTTATATTTGAATTTATAATTTAAGTATTTTATACAAATTGTTCAAAAGTTGTAGCTTTAAAATGATAATGGTTTACATCCAACAATATATTAAAACTAATAAATTAAGTATAAGATGTTAAAAGTTAAAAAACATAACTTTATAAGTAGAAGTAAAGATATTCTTTTAATATTGAAATTTAGTTTATATGTGAGTACACTTTAGGTTTGATATTTATTTAATCTTATTAACCAACTTATTTAAGTTCAAGTAAAATTTATATTTTAGTTGATCCTATAATGTTATATTTGAATTTATAATTTAAGTATTTTATACAAATTGTTCAAAAGTTGTAGCTTTAAATGATAATGGTTTACATCCAACAATATATTAAAACTAATAAATTAAATATAATATGTTAAAAATTAAAAAACATAACTTTATAAGTAGAAGTAAAGATATTCTTTTAATATTGAAATTTAGTTTATATATGATTACACTTTACGTTTGATATTTATTTAATCTTATTAACCAATTTATAATCATTATTAGAAAGAAATTGAAAAATCATGAGAGTTTCAAATGAATGTGGTGAAAGGAAATATGCATGAGAGTTTCAAATGAATGTGGTAAAAGGAAAAATGTTTCCCCTATAAGCATACTAGGCGCATGCCCGCGTGTTGCGCAGAAACACCTATATAGTTGAAATTTTTACAAATATATGTTTTTTTAAATATAAAAATAACGTTGTTATTAAATTTGATATAATAATTCGTATACTAAATTGATATAATATATTGATTATTTTGAATTATATGATAATATATACATCTATTATAACTGTATAACTCAACCGTTTGAATGACTTCTACTCGCGAGTTACGCATGAATAAAATTAAACATAATATATGGCTTAATGTTATTTATAGTTTTTGTTATTGTTAATTAATTTTTAAAATTTTTATTTTCATAACGTTTTAATTTCTATCATTATAATTATTTAAAACATCAGACATTGTTTTTCTATTTTAAAGGTAACAATATAATCATTTATATAGAATTATTTTTAACAATTGTTATTGTAAGTTACTTTAAAGTACTTATTTGAAAACTTTTAACGATTATACAAATGTATTTAGGAAATCTTTTAGTTAAATTGATATTATAATTTAGTTTTTGCATTTAGCACTACAATTTATCACTTTAAACTATTCACAAAATATTAATTGGGTTTTTTAAGTGTAACTTAAATTTATATTTAAATTGATACACTAATGTTACATTTAAATTAACATTTTAAGTATTTTTTCGAAACTGGTCAAAAGTTGTAGCTGTAAATTGATAATGGTTTACATACAACAACATATTAAATCTAATAAATTAAGTATAATATGTTAAAAGTTAAAGACATAACTTTATATGTAGAAATAAAGATATTATTTTAATATTGAAATTTAGTTTATTTATGATTACACTTTAGGTTTGATATTTATATAACATTATTAACCAAATTATAATCATTATTAGAAAGACACTACAATTTATCACTTTTAACTATTTACAAAATATTATTTGGGTTGTTTAAGCTATACTAAAATTTATATTTAAGTTGGTCCTATAATATTATATTTAACTATTTACAAAATTTATAATTTAAATATTTCATACAAATTGTTCAAAAGTTGTAGCTTTAAAATGATAATGGTTTACATTCGACAATATATTAAAAACTAATAAATTAAGTATAATATGTAAAAAGTTAAAAAACATAACTTTATAAGTAGAAGTACATATATTATTTTAATATTAAAATTTAGTTTATATATGATTACACTTTAGGTTTGATATTTATTTAATCTTATTAACCAACTTATAATCATTCTTAGAAAAAAATTGAAAAGTCATGGGAGTTTCAAATGAATGTGGTGTAAGAAAAAATGATTCATTTATAATATAGTATGATATGATATGATATGATATGATATGATATGATATGATATGATGATATGATGATATATATATATATATATATATATATATATATATATATATATATATATATATATATATATATATATATATATGCTTAGGTTATTGTGTTCTAACTAATTATTATATGGATACAAGAATAATTTCGAGACAATCATTTTAGTTTTTTAAGAAAGTGATTAATAAATATTATTGAATTAAAAATAATTGAAAAATACCATCTAATTTTATTGTAAGGGTATTTTAATCAATTTAGATAAATTTAAAAAAAGGAAAATTACGGATTTTAGGAAAGAATTAATTATCTTAACTTTAAAAATCTTATTTTTTTTAAATTATTTCAATTTCAAAAATTTTAAGAAAATCGATTTTATTCTGCCAGAATGTTATTTTGTTAGAATGATGTTCTATGAAAATGTTATATTAGAATATTATTAAAGAATAACAAAATTCTTGAACCATCTGTTGCATAATAACAACATTATTATATATTTATAGACATTTGAACTTAAATACAAATTCCTACATATTCTTACAGAATAATAACATTATACATTTTAATATAATTATAAATATTCTAACAGAATGTCATAAAAATTAATAAAATTCTTAAAAAATAGCATTCTTAAATATACAATACTTGAAAAATACCCTTGATCTTCTTGAGTTGTCAACATAATCGACTTGATTCTAAATATTCTTACTAAAATGTGATGTATTATCGTAAGAATGTAATTCTTGGTATAATATACTTGTCCTTGAACTCGATTCCAAGTCTTTCTCATGTATGTGTTTGTATGTTCTTGAACTCGATTCCACATAAATGACAACCTCTTCAAAAAGTAAACCTATAAAAAAACTATGCAAGTAGAATACTACTACAAGAATTTTATCATCAACTTTAATTCTTTCAGAATTTTATAAATCTAACAAACAATACAGATAGCTTAATCTAAAAGAATAATTGTAGTAGAACTGACAAAGTTTCAAGATCAACATACTTTTAGTGATTTATTTTATGTATATTCTAACAGAATGTTCAACTAACATATTTATTAAAAACGTAAACAATATATTACAAAGAATGCATCCAAAGAGCTCAATACAATCAACCATGTTAAATTGTTACCTAAAATACAATTCCAAAAGAACCCTGACAAAATCATTCTTATATGATTGTGTTAGAGTATAACACTCTGTACAGATTATTCTAATACAATTATAAAGTTTATGCAGAATATTCTTAAAGAATGAAACACTTGTGCTCACTAAGAACAACACTTTGATACCTTGCGAATATAGATTAAATCATGATCGAACAACTAAATGAAAACATGGTGCATAACATTATATTTTTGCATCTAATCATATTATCCTATGTATCAGGATTCAAATAGTGTATAAAGAACCAAGTAAAACAAAACATACTTAAGCTTATTAGAACCTATTAAGAACATAATACCTCTTCACAATCTAACAAGGTTGATTACTTTTGCATTGTTTAGCCTTTTCAAGATACATATTTTTTTAAAGATCAACATCTAGAATTAATTGATGCAAAGTATGAGAATTCTGATAATTTAATTTGAATCGATACTCTCATGTCCATTGAGGTCGGTTGACTCCAATAATATATTGTTTAGCCTTTTCAAGATACATATTTTTTTAAAGATCAACATCTAGAATTAATTGATGCAAAGTATGAGAATTCTGATAATTTAATTTGAATCGATACTCTCATGTCCATTGAGGTCGGTTGACTCCAATAATATCTTGTTTCCTTCATATAAAAGTCCTTGAAAGCAAACAACCACTTCCTAAACACTTGTTACATCATGCTCACCAATTATTCTTTGTTGCTTAAAAGGATTTGCATTTTCCCTTCTAATGCTAACTTGATACTTATCAAATATATAATCAATATGGAAATGTTATAAACAACCCCGATCAATAGGTTAAAAGTGTACATTAAAAACTATAGATTTTAATTTGTAAACAGTAGAATCGACTCATAGAGAGACCAATTCGACAATTCCTAGAAAAAAATAAGACTTACCTAGATGGAGAAGTTATGTGTCGTTGCTGAAGCCACATAGGGGTGGTGGCTAGAATTTAGAAATGGTATGAGTGGAGTCGTAGGGATCTTCGATAGAGAGATGATGGTAGGGGTAGGGGTCTAAGTCGTTGCCTTGCTGCGACAGGGAGTATACAAACGACACCAACAAGTCGGCGGTAGGTGGAGGAGTAGAAATCGGGAAGGGATGAGCTAAATCTAGATCCGTGGGATAATGAAATTTTATTAGTATCGCTGAAGCCTTTCTCGAACCTGGCACCATCATACTAGAAGGAAATCCTACTTCTTGTTGATTTCTATTGAAGTAGGAAGCGATGGTGGAGGCGGTGACCTGCGGGTGGCGGAGTGGTGGCAAGGTTGATCATTTGAGCACTGGATTCGGACATCAAGGTTGATCATTTAAGCCTAGAATTACATCACGAATCTAACATGAAGAAGCTCCGATGATTAGCGAGATGATGGTGATGGATGAGGCGGAGATTGTGTTGATCCAGATGTATTGTAGGGTTTTAAACTAAATTCCCTAATTCAAAGGTGATATTAAGATAGGTTCAAGTATTCTAACTAAGTATTGTGTGGATGTAGGAATGATTGTGTAACATCCCAAAAATACAGACCAAAATTTTTATTTTAAATCATTAAGAAAATCATAGTCATCCAATCATCATATAAAAACCATAAGTCGTGTATCTCAAAATATCATAACATCTGTCAAAAATATGTCAGAGTATAAACATCCCAGGCTAAACAAATGGTGTGTGCACTTCAATCATCCCGAGCTCTTCCCCTTGCTACCGGAAGTACCTGAAACCAAAACTGAAAACTGTAAGCACGAAGCTTAGTGAGTCTCCCCAAACAACCACATACCATACATAATCACATAATCACATAACAGTGGGCCTTGCCCGCTACATCGGGCCCTGCCCGACATCAGACTGAAGTCTGGCATCGGGCCCCGCCCGGCATCGAGCAAAGCTCGGTATTGTTGGATTAGGTTTCTAAGCCCATAACTATAATTGGTATGTACTTGACCCGATAGTAGCATGGTCCTTTTGGGTTGCCTTCACCGGAGCAATTTGGCAGGATGGATATTTGAGAAAGAGGTTATTTGTGATTTATTAATATATTATATGAATAATATATTAATTGAGAAATCATATTATTTAATTAGTATTGATCAAGAATTAATTTGGAATTAATTTAGTGATCAAAAGAGACTGATTAAATTTGCGCGGACTGATTAAGTAAATCAGTAATACTTATAGTTTGGGCTAATGATCCATGTTGATTAGGGATGGGCTAAACCTATATGAGAGTCCATGAAGGTTTAATCCAAAGGGCCTAAGAAATATGAAGAGTCATGGTGAATTCGGGTTTGCATGGCAGAAACCCTAGCAATGCCATACTATAAAAGTAACCCCTTAACACCTAAAATCGGTTCATGCATCCTAAAGGAGAACCATAACCGATTTTGTGCTTCCTAGCCTCTCTCTCATAAGCCTCCTCTTGATTTTAGTGTTTGTGACACATTTGAGGCATCACATTTGAGGTGCTAAGCTTTTGAAAGGCCAAAAACTACAAGCTACAAATAAGAGGTATTCATCTAACTAGTTTTTATGTTGTATATCTCCAATTGCAAGCTAGTTAGGGTATATGCTTTGGAAAATGAAACTGCATGTATAAATAGAGAAATCTTAGATCCAAAGCATCTAGGGTTGTATGTGCACCATAGGAGTGTTATAGTACTTAAAACCCAACAGTCGTATCAGAGCCTAGGGTGTTTTCTATTATATTGATGCAAATGTGTTATTTTCAAAGCTGAAAAAATTGCAATTCTGGACTCTGACTGCTGGACTCGATGAGTCCTATGATTGGACTCGACGAGTTGGATAATTTTGGTAATGAACTCGACGAGTCCATTGCCATACTCGACGAGTTGGATCATCAGATGATAGTTTTTTGAGTTTTTGGCCAAAAGTGGATTAAGATCATTACCACAAACTGTTTTGATTGATAAAAAATCGGTTTTTTTGATAAGGTAATGATTATCCTCATCCAATGAAAGGATGATTGTCACATTTTTGATAATTACTTGATTTTATAAAAAAAATGTTAATTATTTGTAGAATTTGAATCATCTTGCTATATGAGTTAAATTAGGTCAATTTGGTAGATGATAAATTATATGATAATTTTATTAGTTAAATTTGATCTAAATGTTTCTTGAAGAGTTTCATAACATGCCCTCAAGTTATGGAATTTGAAAAGTCTCATTCATGAAACATTAACTCCTTAAGTTATGGAATTCAAGAATTTTTGAAGAGTTTCAAAACTTGCCCTCAAGTTTTGGAATTTGAAAAGTCTCATTTATGAAACTTTAATTCTAAACCCAAGAATTTTAAAAGTTTAAAATTCAACCCTTATACTATTATAATATTAAAAGATTAATACTTATATAATATGTATAAGATAAGACAGGCTTACAGTTAGTAGGCCCCATTCACAAAGCTGGTCTATAAGGCAGTATAAGGAAATTTGTCACAACTAGCCTTCTTGGCTAGGAAATTCCGTCCTCAAGTAAGCAAGGACTATTGTGAGACTTGTTCTAACACTTCTAAGTGTACAATATGAGTTCCTAATGAGCCATGTAGTGTTAGAATCTAAATCTCTCCAAGTATGTGAAATCTCTTCAAGTATATCGAATCCCTCCTAAATCTCTCCAAGTATGCGAAATCTTTCCAAAATCTGTTCAAGTATGTAAAATCTCTCCCAAATCTCTCCAAGTATGTGAAATCTCTCCAAGTATGTGAAATCTCTCCCAAATCTCTCCAAGTATGTGAAATCTCTCCAAGTATATTGAATCTCTCCCAAATCTCTCCAAGAATGTGAAATCTCTCCCAAATCTCTCCAAGTATGTGAAATCTCTCCAAGTATATTGAATCTCTCCTAAATCTCTCCAAGTATGTGAAATCTCTCCCAAATCTCTCCAAGGATGTGAAATCTCTCCCAAATCTCTTCACGCATCTCAAATCTCTCTCAAATGTCTCTAAGTACCTTCCTCAGTCGAAAACAGCTCAAAACCGGAAGTGGAACCCCAAAAGGACCCTCTTGGTCCGGAACCCTCTTGGTCCGGAACCGGACAATTTCGCATCTCAGCTTTGGAACTCCTTCCCTACGGAAAGTGGCTCCGGAATGCCTTAGCTTCGGACTCCCCACTTCGGAACCATGAAAGAGCTTCGGAATATCCACCTTTGGCTCCGGAACCCTCGCAGGTTCGCTTCCTTCTCCCGGTTTTCGACCACTTTTGCGTTTTAAACTCGTTTTTCATTATTTTCGCGTGAGATTTTCACCCAAACTTATATTTTGAGATATAAGACCATATATATTCATATTTTAATCACATTTTGAGGGAAATCTCAACTTAAGAACAATATCTAGTGGGTGAGATATTGAGATAGATTGTTGATCTTTCCATGAAGTAGGACTCAAGTTAACCCCCATACCCACATAGGACAACCCTCAGTCACTATTCATCCATACCTAGTCAACTATTTGTCCTCTCACACCTCTCCTCCAGCTGGTATCTTAATCAAAAGTTGGAAACCCCCATCTCTCCTTCCACTTTACTCACTCTCTCACCAAGAAAGAAACATTTCTCTCTCATTTCCCTCTCAAGGAACTCGAGACTCTAAGGCTGCCTTTGAGCTTTTCACCCTCATTCAGTAAGTATTTTCATCCTACATTGAACATTATTCACTCCTGCACTCAGATTATGAATCTCTCATGACAAAGGTCACCATAATTGTTCTTAGATCTTCAACTCTCCAAGCTCCCACAAAGTGTTCTTGACTTGGAAACCCTTTCTCTTCAGCATTCATCTAAAGAAATCACTCAAGGTGAGCTTCATACCCCACCTTTTTCAATGTTTAAATGTTTTTGGGTGGAGAGTACAAGTCAAATCTTGCCTAAATACTTGAATAATTGCATGTACACGTATGTTTGTATGTGTGTGTGAAATATTATTAAATTATTATTTTAGTAATATTCTCGTGAACGTAAGATTTCACAACTTCATAAAGTACTTTGTGTACAAAAGAGCCTCCCAACTATTGGGTGTGTCCAACTTGACCCCTTTATCTATGCTTTCATGTCTAGAGATAAGAGTTATAAAAAAGGGACCTTGATAAGTTGACACTATTTCTAGTAATTTTCGAAAATGGGAACTTTGTGACTATTTGCAAACTATTAGCGATTATTTATAAATATTTGATTAATAATTTTATCAAGAACAATACACGAAAATAGAGTTTTCATGACAATAATATTTGCATGTCATAAACTATTGTCGTAAAACCTTTAGGAACATTAGTACGGTTCTATATGTCATAAAACAGAAAATACGTGTCATAACCTACAGTCATAAATCTACACAAATTATGAGTTGACACTTTTCTTTTGACTAATATGGTCTTGAGACCGACAATTTATAGAAAGGAAAGACCATTTTGCCAATTTCGATAATGTTGAGTCATTTTAATAAACGTTCAAAATGACTTATTTTTCAATAAACGAAACGGAACGAACACGAAGTACCCAGTTAACAAGCACAAATAACGATATGGAACAAGAACGATATTTCTATGAGTACGAATTTCATTATTTATCTAACAAGTAATGGATCTCGAACGATTGCTCAAACGGTTGTTAATATTCTAGTCAGACAAATCTCAAAAGTACCTAAATATAAAAATATTAGTGTACGTCTAAAGTCCTGTAAGGAGTTATAGCCAGAGTCTCCTGGAGGGAGAGCGAGAATTTGTGTATAGATCTATACGGGGTTCACACCCCGCACCTTCGTTGTTCGCTACAGCTAGACCGGCCAGTCTACAGTGAAAAATGTCTTTATCAAACCGAGGACGCCTGAGAAACGCCAAAACAGGCTTCCGTCATGATTAGTATGGTTACAACGACTCACTAGAATATGTTATATTAACTAGAAATTTATGCAAGGAAAACCTCATAAATAAATTTTGGCACATTGTGTTGACTGGCCTACGCATGGTAGTGATGGTCCGCATTTGTTGTGTTGACTGTCTTTGTTCATTGCGTACAATGTCCACAATCGCCATGTTGATTTCTTTCACCTAACTAGTATTAGAGTCATATTACTGCTATTTTACAAATCAGAAAACGTAGGACTTTGTGGAGAACGTTTGTATACAATTTTGAAAACGATAAACTAACACACACACACATATGCAAGTCTACACAGTTTGAAATATAACTTACAAATATTTTATAGGAGAAAATATAGGATTTTCTGAAGAAAACAATTTTATACGATTTCGATAACGATAAACTAGAACGCACACTCAATTATACCCGATAAGAAGAACAAGATTTACAACTTTATCCCCTTTTTGAAAATAGGAGATTTTCTGGAAACGATTGACTATTACTATTCAAAAGAACTATTCTCGAACACAGCTCACTTTTACAAATTTCACTGCTTTTCAAAATCACATTTATAAGGATGAACAAAAGTAACGACATACACACATATATCCATGAATTTCAAAGCAAGGCTTCAAACGATTTCTTAGAAAATATCGGATTTTCTGAAAAGTACAATAAGAACGATTCTAAACAAGTGTAAACGATTTTATACAAAAATGCTTATGAACTCACCAACTCTTTAGTTGACGCTTTTCAAAACGACTTGTATTCTCAGGGATCTAGTAAGCAGGTAACAAGGGACGCTGATGCTGGACTAGTTAGCTGTAGTTTGGAATTTTCTGCTTATGTCTCTTTTGTGTAATTCGAAGAACAAATACAATATGTAAACAATGTAAGCTTGATATCTCAATGTATGTTGTTTGGATTGCTCTGTTTCATTTATATTCAATTGTTATGATACTGCACAATGAAGTCACCCGCCTCTGGACGTTTCAGCCGTCTGGTCCGGGGGTGTGAAAAAACTGCCTATAAAATGGTGATTGAATGGGTGTCCACTCTCACCCACCGCTTCCTTGACTAGTGGAGGGTCGTTAGCCGAACGGGTAGGATAGGACATTAATTCTCATTTAAAAGTATATTGATAATTATAAAAGTAACTAAATGTTTATAAATTATAAATCCTAGTTACTTTAGGAAAAATGTGAAAATGGTGCTACTCAATGAAATTGCACTTTGCACCTTGCCAAGTCGTTAGTGGAGCGTGTGTGGTTAACCGGCATACTAATTTGGGACTAACAAGAGTGGCAAAGGGTAGCTCGAGAGTTGTCATAGATCAATGGAGCGTGTGTGGTTTACCGGCACATTGATTAGGTGGTAAATGACTCAAGAGTACCAAGCACATTTGCATGGTTATTCACACCTTGTTTGTGATCCTCGGTATCCTAGTCACAAACTTGAAGGGCATAATCGAGATTTAAACATGCCATTGAAAAGTTCAATGAATCTCAAAGAATCTAGGAATTTCAATTCATTTAAAACCTAATCTTCATTTTCGTTTTTCCTGGTGGAAATTCGTAAATCGTCATTTAGCTACCTTCAAATATTTTGCAATTAGATTACGACATCCCTCTTCCGAATTGTGAAATATTCTGTTGGGTCCTAGCCTTAATACTTCATTTGGGTGTTATATTAAGGATCCTTATCTAATCTAAACTTTGTCTTTCTTTTCAGATGTCTACTTCGAACACTGCTTCAAACTCAAAAGCTTCTGGTTCTTTTTCCCTCATGAACTTATGTGGGAGGGTCATCTTTGATGGATCGAACTTCAATGATTGGATTCGAAACATCCGCATGGCCATTCGATACGAGGAAAAGGAATATGTCCTCGACAAAGAGCTAATGGATATTGATGAGTCTACTGCCACTCCTGAACAGATAGATGAGGACTTCTGGCCTTACGAGATGCACCAAGACTTGATGGAGAGCTACCATCAAAGTGATCAACAGGAAAGGTATGAGATCATTGCGTCCATGATCACAACAAAGATGAAGGATGGAGAGTCCATCACGGGCCACTTACAAAAGATGCAAAGGTTTGTGGACCGCTTGATGAAGTGGAATGTCAACTTCGATGAAGAGTTGGCTATTGACATTATCCTATGCTCTTTGCCTCTTTGTTATGATCAGTTCAAAATGACTTATCATATGAACAAGGAGGAAGTCACTCTTAGCAAGCTTCAAGGCCTTTTGAGGACTACTGAAAGCAGTTTAAAAGGCAAATCTGTTGTGCCTACTCCTACTACTGCTGCCCCTGTATTGGCAATTGGACATGGGAAGGGAAAGAAGAGGAAAGCTTCCTCAAAGAGCCACAAGTGAAACTCCCATGATGGATCCTCTTCTAGTGGGTCCAAAGGTGGTCCTGCTACTCCCTCATCCAATCCAAAGGAAGCACAGTGCTTCCATTGTCATGAAAAGGGGAACTGGAAACGAAGCTGCCCCAGATACTTGCAGGACATAAAGGATGGGAAGATCAAGCCCACCTTTACAGGTATTTACACTATTCATTCTAATAACTCATAACATGCTAATTCTTGGGTCCTTGAGATAGGATGTGATTTTTCACATTTGTTCTGATTTGCAGGGTCTAAAAAGAAGTAGGGATGCGGAGCACGGGAAGATGAACTTAATCATGGGGAATAGGAAAGTGTCGCTTGTCACCAAGATTGGAGTTTATACTTTATTGCTTACCAGTGGGTTAAATTTAGAGTTGAATAATTGTTGCTACCTGTCTGAAACTGTGTTTCCTTTCATGGTTTATATAAACAAGGTTTTAGATTTTCGTTTAATAATGAATTTGGTTCTATTAATGCTTTTTATAATGGTACTTTTTATTTTGAAGCATTGCCTTGTAATGGTATCTATGAAACTGTGATGGTTGTAGATAACTTAGGAAATAATGTGTTGCATATTGATTCGTCCAATGGTTTGGAAAAAGCATGCTTGTGGCATTGTCGTCTTGGACATGTCAACAAGAAGCGCATAACCCAACTCCAAAAGGATGGAGTGTTGGAGTCATTTGACCTAAGGTTAGATGATACATGTGAATCTTGTTTGCTTGGAAAGATGACCAAGTCACCCTTCACTGGTTCGTGTGAAAGGAGTGAGGGTTTGTTGGATCTCATACACACCGATGTGTGTGGACCCTTTAGATCTGCCACAAGCGATGCTAACCACTTCTATATGACTTTTACCGATGATTATAGCAGATATGGTTATATCTACTTAATCAAGCATAAGTCAGAAACCTTTGAAGAGTTCAAAGAGTTTAAGCAAGAAGTGGAGAATCAATTGGGTAGGAAAATAAAGGTGCTCCGATCCAGTCGAGGTGGGGAGTATCTTAGTATTGAGTTCCACGACTATATTAAGGAATGTGAAATTATTTCACAATTGACGCCACCTAGGACACCACAGCTTAATGGTGTGGCTGAGAGGCGCAATAGAACCTTGTTGGACATGGTTCGTTCCATGATGAGTCGAGCTTCGTTACCTATCTCATTCTGGGGGTATGCCTTAGAGACTACCTCCCATATCCTTAATCTAGTCCCAACTAATAAGGTTGCCAAAACACCTCACGAGATATGGACAGGGAAGGTTCCCTCGTGAGCATATATCAAGGTTTCAGGTTGTGAGGCTTTCGTAAGACGAGAGACTCACGACATGCTCGAACCTCGTAGTGAGCGTTGTATTTTCATCGGCCACCCACATAAATCCTTTGGATATCTCTTCTATAGACCGAGTGACGATGTTGTCTTCGTTGCGAGGACAAGGGTTTTCCACGAAAGAGGACTCATATGCCAAGAGGACAGTGGGAGGAAAATTGACATTGAAGAGATTCAAGAGTTAAGTGATGAAGGAACCTCAAACACTAGCGCTGAACCTGAGGAGGAAACTCCAGTTGAACCAGTTGACGAGTCCTTACCTCTGAGACGTTCCAGTAGAGTTAGAACGGCACCTGAGTTTTATGGTTTCCATATTACTATAGATGGTGATACATTTATCAGTAATAGCACACTGGTAAATTTAGATGAACCTAACAACTACAAGGAAGCCATGGCAGGCCCCGAGTCTGCAAAATAGAAAGAGGCGATGGACAGCGAGATTCGGTCCATGTATGACAATCAAGTTTGGAACTTGGTTGACAATGTACCAGGTCGTAAGACAGTAGGGTGCAAATGGATCTTCAAGAAGAAGACCGACATGGATGGGAAAGTACATACTTATAAGGCGCGATTGGTTGTGAAGGGCTTTACTCAAACTCCTGGAGTTGACTATGACGAGACCTTCTCATCAGTAGCGAAGATTAAATCTATAAGGGTTATGCTAGCCATAGCTACATTTCATGATTATGAAATATGGCAAATGGATGTCAAAACCGCTTTCCTTAATGGGAAGTTGGTTGAAGATGTTTACATGAGTCAGTTAGAGGGTTTTGTCGATGCAAAGTACCCTAATAGAGTGTGTAAGATTGAGAAATCCATTTATGGATTGAAACAAGCATCTCGCAGATGGAATCTTTGTTTCGATGAGAAAGTCAAAGAGTTTGTTTTTTCGAGAAGCGAGGATGAGTCCTGCGTATATGTCAAAGCTAGTGGGAGTATAGTTAGCTTTCTTGTATTGTATGTTGATGACATACTTCTCATAGGAAGTGTATCACTATGAAGGACATTGGGGAAGTTGCTTACATTCTAGGGATAAGGATATTGAGAAATAGGAGTAAAAGACTAATAGGACTTAGTCAAAGTACCTACTTGGACAAGGTGTTGAAACGTTTCAGCATGGAGAATTCCAAGAAAGGAGAATTGCATATACAGAGCAATACCAAATTGAGTAAGACTTAGATTCCGAGTACCGATGCCGAAATAGCAGAAATGAGACGAATTCCATATGCTTCCGCAGTTGGCTCGATCATGTATGCTATGACATGTACTCGCCCTGATGTAGCCTTTGCTATGACATGGTTAGTCGATATCAATGGAATCCTAGTAAAGCTCATTGGACGACAGTTAAGAACATTCTTAAGTACCTGCGAAGGACTAAGCACTGGGTCCTTACCCTCGGTGGGAGTGATGACTTGAGAGTGACAGGGTCTAGTGACGCCAGAGATAATTTCCTCTCTCAGTCGGGCTGGGTATTTACCCTAAATGGAGGAGCAGTAACATGGAAAAGTTCCAAACAGGAGACTGTAGCTGATTCAACGTGCGAATCAGAATACATAGCAACAAGTGAAGCGTCGAAGGAGGCAATATGGATGAAGAACTTCATTGGAGACCTTGGGGTTGTACCAGCTGTAAAGGAGCCTATGGAGATTTTCTGTGATAACGAGGGTGCGGTCGCCTTAACCAAGGAACCAAGAGATCATGGCACATCGAGGGACATTGACAGAAAATCTCACTTCATAAGACATCGAGTAGAAGAAGGACTCTTCGTAGTAAAGAGGTTATCGTCAGAGGAGAACCCATCAGATCCCCTTACGAAGGGACTGAGTAGGGTTAATCACTTGCAACACGCCAGGAGTATCAGGCTGAACGACGATATTAGTTTTAGTGATTAGATTGATATTTAGAAACTTGTAATAGCTAAAATGTAATTGACATTTTATGATTGCATAAAAGGTGTTTTATTTATAAGTAAGGTTACTATCTTGTGTCAATTGTTTACTATTGTTTCACTTTTGCATGTTTTGACTTCCAGAATAATAAGATTATTCAAACTATCCACAGTCGATCATACTTTGGAAGTAGGTTATGAGGCTAGACTGTCATGAATGGGTTTGTAAGATTGTCTAAGGTGTTAGACATAGCAAAAGTTTGCTACAACATTCATGAGTGCTCTTGAAATAAGATTTGATTATTGGATTAAACCCACACTCACATGAATCACTTCATGAAATTTATCACGAGTGATTATGAGACGATAATATTGTATAATCTTCAAACAGAGATATATGAGTTGTTGATTACGAGTTGGTTGTGCATTGATAATACGAAAAACGCATCAGTAACTTGATGTCATAAAACGTATTGTTGTGTATGATTTAACGAGTAGTTAGTACAAGCATATAAGTCGAAGTTTATATGTTCCTTATATCCTAAGAGGATTAAAAGCGATATCTTGGGCCCCTCGATGATTTTGTTTTGACTTATGTGTCGGGCGCGGTTAGGACTAAATTGATGTGTTCAATTAAGTTCTATGTCAAACAAATCAGAAATTGGGAAACAAACTGTTGGACAATGAGTACGACTTTATTCCATGTCTTTGTCCACACGATATCTTGTAGAACAGAGGATTATATGATCCCTTGTCTAAAGGACGCGTCATTGACTAGGTTAGTGTTCGACAACGGCTTTTGAGAGCTACGATTGCTAATCGGTTTTTGAAGTTACATTGGCAGTTATAGTTATTGGACTTATTCAAGTGGGAGACTGTTGGATTAGGTGTCTAAGCCCATAACTATAATTGGTATGTACTTGACCCAATAGTAGCATGGTCTTTTTGGGTTGCCTTCACCGGAGCAATTTGACAGGATGGATATTTGAGAAAAAGGTTATTTATGATTTATTAATATATTTAATGAATAATATATTAACTGAGAAATCATATTATTAAATTAGTATTGATCAAGAATTAATTTGGAATTAATTTAGTGATCAAAAGAGACTGATTAAATTTGCGCGGACTGATTAAGTAAATCAGTAATACTTATAGTTTGGGCTAATGATCCATGTTGATTAGGGATGGGCTAAACCTATATGAGAGTCCATGAAGGTTTAATCCAAAGTAACTAAGAAACATGAATAGTCATGGTGAATTAGGGTTTGCATGGAAGAAACCCTAGCAATGCCACACTATAAAAGTAACCCCTTAACACCTAAAATCGGTTCATGCATCCTAAAGGAGAACCATAACCGATTTTGTGCTTCATAGCCTCTCTCTCATAAGCCTCCTCAAGCTTTTGGTGTTTGTGACACATTTGAGGCATCACATTTGAGGTGCTAAGCTTTTGAAAGGCCAAGAACTACAAGCTACAAATAAGAGGTATTCATCTAACTAGTTTTTATGTTGTATATCTCCAAATGCATGCTAGTTAGGGTATATGCTTTGGAAAATGAAATTGCATTTATAAATATAGAATACTTAGATCCAAAGCATCTAGGGTTGTATGTGCACCATAGGAGTGTTATAGTACTTAAAACCCAACATGTATACACATCAACTTATCAACAATACACATAATAAGCACATAAAATAAACATATAAAAATTCCTTAGGCCCCAGCCAGCATCAGACCGAAATCCGAAAACATATAACATAGCATATAAACATTCCTCGGGCTTTCCCCGGCATCGAACTGAAGTCTGGAACATATAAACAAGCACATGCAAGAATCACGAAGACATCAAGCATACAAACATTCCTCGGGCTTTCCCCGGCATCGGACCGAAGTCCGGAAGCATATAAACACATAAACCTACATCGGACACGGCCCAGCATCGGACCGTAGTTCGGCACATGCTAACATACATAAACGGGTCGGAATTGGTGCCTTAGACTCGTTCCTAGGAGAAAACTCACCTCAATGTCGTGAATAACTGAAAGTCCCTGCTCCGCAACCGACTCTACTCACACCCTACATAGAACAACCTCTTAGATAACATTCCATACTCAAAACCCCCTTCACGGGTCAACCTTGGTCAAATTCAAAGTCAAGGTCAAAGTCAACATCCTGGGTTGACTCAACTCGCTGAGTTGGTCCATCAACTCGTTGAGTTCCATGAATCATAAACCTTGAAATCGCGATCCAAATTGTCGATTTCTTTCACAACTCGTCGAGTTCCTCCTATCTACAGAATCGAGACTTCTCCAGTCAACTCGTCGAGTCATCCTTGAACTCGTTGAGTTTTTCCTTTAACTGAATCGGGACACTTCGTACCAACTCGTCGAGTTCCTCTGTGGACTCGACGAGTTCTTCATTCTGTTAAGCCATCTTAATAGATTAAGCCCCTAATCTTCAGATTTGAGCTTCATACTTCGCCTACACACTGAAAATGTTCTTTTAAGGGTAAAGTTTCCAACTTTACCCGTCAATACCCTTACTTAATGGATTAAGCTGAAACCCTAACCCTTTAGGACCTAGACCTTGGTTCACAAACCATCAATTAAAGCATACAAACTAAGATCTGGACCCTATACACTACATGCACATGTAAGGCTTCCACCTTTCTCTCCATGCATGGCCTTTTGGAGCTTAAAAGGCCAAAATGACATTCTATAGCTTGCATGGGGCTTTAATAGCCATAAATTTTGCACCTTTGTGCCATGAAAGCCCTCCATGATTCCAGATCTGATGGTATACTCAATTGGGACGTTCATTTCCCAAGGATCATGCTTCTTGCACCAAAAACTCAATAAAATGATAATAAGGAGATCTAAGACGTTACTAAGCAAGTTTGAGACTTGCTTACCAGAAAATGATGGGAATGAAATGGAGTCTCTGGATCTACTAGCTTCTTCTTCAATCCCCACGCTTCTCCTTACTTCACAAGCTTCAACACACACAAAACTTCACTAAAAAATGGATCACAAGCTCACAAATGCATTAAGGTTTCTGGATATAGGGTTTGGGACTTGGAGGCTGGAAATGAGGCCAGCATGTGGGGATTAGGATGCTTAAATAGGGTGCAAAACCCCGAAATTAGGGTTTCACCCCTGCCAGCCTACTCGTCGAGTTGAGGCTCTCAACTCGTCGAGTAGGTTATTTAAAACCCGCGTCTCTTCTGATCTTTACTCGACGAGTTTGGGGCTCTCAAATCGTCGAGTTGTTCTAGAAAAATGAATAAATTATAATTTAAATGTGTACCAGGAACCAGGCGTTACAATTCTCCCACACTTGTCTTAGACTTCGTCCTCGAAGTCTGCTGCGTCGGGAAACAACTTCGGCTAATTCGCCCTCATCTCCTCATCGGGCTCCCAAGTCCACTCTGAGCCCTTGCGGTGCTGCCATTGCACCTTCACCAGCTCCACCCTCCCTTTCCTCAGCTCCTTCGTCTTCTTGTCGAGAATAGCTACTAGTCTCTCGATGTAGTTCAGGCTGTCGTTAACCTGGATATCCTTTAAAGGCACAATCGATGAGTCATCCACTAAGAACTTCCGGAGCTGAGAAACATGGAAAGTGCTGTGAATCTGGATGAGCACTGCTGGAAGATCCAAACAGTAAGCAACCCAACCCAACCGAGCCATAACCCTGAATGGACTGATGTACCTGGGGCCCAACTTGCCCCGCTTCCTCAACCGGATGACTCCTTTCCAAGGTGACACCTTGAGGAGAACCATATCGCCCACGTGAAACTCCAAGTCTGAACGGCGCTTGTCGGCATAGCTTTTATGCCGACTCTGAGCAGTCTGGAGCCTACTCCGGACCTGCTGGATCATCTCAGTAGTCTTGAGTACCACCTCAGTACTCCCCATGACTTACCGACCTCGCCCCAACAGATTGGGGTCCTACACTTCCTCCCGTAGAGCATCTCGAAGGGAGGCCGATCTATGCTGGCGTGGTAACTGTTGTTATACGAAAATTTTGCTAACGGAAGATACGTATCCTAATTTCCACCGTAATCCAGAACACATGCGCACAACATGTCCTCAAGAGTCTGAATCATCCTCTCGCTCTGCCCATCCGTTTGAGGGTGGAAAGCGGTGCTGAAGTGGAGACGAGTATCCATCTCGTCGTGAAACCGCTTCCAAAATCTGGAAGAAAAACGGACGTCTCGGTCTGACACAACCAAAACAGGCACTCCATGACGTGCCACCACCTCACGAACATAGATCTCGGCTAGCTTCTCAACCGATATACTCTCCTGGATTGGGATGAAATGAGCACTCTTGGTCAACCGATCCACAATGACCCATATCGAATCTACTCCACGCGCGGTCCTGGGAAGCTTCGTGATGAAATCCATGGTGATATCTTCCCATTTCCACAAGGGGATCTCCAACGGCTGCATCTTGCCCTGAGATCGCTGGTGCTCGGCCTTGACCTTTCTGCAGGTCAATCACCGCTCTATGTACCATGTTATGTCCCGCTTCATGCAGGGCCACCAATAATCAGGGCGAAGATCCCGATACATCTTCGTCGCCTCAGGATGGATGGAGAATCTCGAGTTGTGAGCCTCATCCATCAGAACTTGGCGTACCCGCCATAGTAATGAACCCAAACCCACCGATGCAGGGTCAACAATCCACGGTTTTCGTAATCAAACAAGGCTACCCTGCCCACGATCCTCTCACACTTCTGGCGCTCTTCCTTCATACCCTCGACCTGCGCCTCCTGGATCTACTCCAGCAACAGGGTAACCACTGTCATCCTCAAACATATGTCTCATATCGGTGCCGCCACTGCCTTGCGGCTAAGAGCATCGGCCACCACATTAGCCTTCCCTGGGTGATAAAGGATCTCACAATCGTAATCCTTCACCACATCTAACCACCGACGCTGCCTCATGTTGAGATTCGGCTGATCCATGAGGTACCTCAAGCTCTTGTGGTCTGTGTAAATGGTACAACGAACCCCATAGAGGTAATGCCGCCAAATATTGAGGGCAAAAACCACAACCCCCAACCCTAAATCGTGTGTCGGATAGTTAGCCTCGTGAGGCTTCAACTGCCTCGAGGCGTATGCTATCACGTGACCCCAGTGCATCAACACCACACTCATGCCCGTGATCGAAGCATCATAGTAAACCACGAAGTCATCGACGCCCTCTGGCAAAGTCAGAATCGGTGCCTCACATAACCGCTGTCTGAGTGTATCAAAGGCTGCCTGCTGCTCAGGCCCCTAGCGGAATGTCACTGACTTCTTGGTCAGTCGGGTCAGAGGGACAACGATCTTGGAGAAATCCTGTATGAATCTCCGATAATAACCCGCTAGACCAAGAAAACTCCGAATCTCAGTTGGGGACCTCGGAACCTCCCAGTGCATCACGACCTCTATCTTGGCCAGATCGACCAGATTACCCTTCTGGTTGATAAGGTGCCCCAGAAACACCTCGTGATACCAGAACTCACACTGGGAGAATTTTGAGAAAAGTCTCTCCCTCCTCAGTGTCTCTAGCACCTCCCTCAGATGCTCCTCATGCTGCTCCTGAGTCTTGGAATAAACCAAGATGTCATCGATGAACACTATCACAGACCGGTCCAACTGCGGTCTGCACACGCGGTTCATGAGGTCCATGAACACGGCAGAAGCATTGGTGAGACCAAACGACATCACCACGAACTCATGGTGACCATAGCGAGTCCGAAAAGCTGTCTTCGACACATCGTCGTCCCTGACTCGCATCTGGTGATAACCCGATCACAGATCAATCTTGGAGAACCAAGATGCACCCTGAAGCTGGTCGAACAAATCATCAATACTTGAGAGGGGATAACGGTTCTTTACCGTTACCTTATTCAGCTCCCGGTAATCTATGCACATCCGATGTGACCCGTCCTTCATCTTCACAAACAGGATCGGGGCTCCCCATGGCGAACTACTCGGCCTGATGAATCCCTTGTCTAATAGCTCTTGCAGCTGTATATACAACTCATGCATCTAGATAGGAGCCAACCAATATGGTGCCTAGCATATCGGTGCCACACCAGGGACTAGGTCAATCCTGAACTCTACCTTCCTCTCCGGAGGTATCCCAGGCAAATCCTCTGGGAACACGTTCGGGTACTCTCGCACGATCGGTACATCATCTACGGTTGCCTTACCCTTATCCCGGGTATCCATAACATAGGCGACCTAACACACACAACCCTGCTGAAGGTAGCGTCCCACTCTCGCTGCTGAACATAGATTCAGTCCACTCTGCGGCCTCTCGCCCTGAATCACTAAACCTCCCCCACTTGGGGTCCGAACCTTTACCAACTACTGCTCGCAGTCGATCACTGCCCCATTGGGTAGTGCATACCTACTATAACCTTATTCCCTCGTAGCGGAATAGGAACTAAGTCTACAGAAAACTTCTCATCAAACAACTGCAATGTACATCCCCGATGAACCCTCGCAACCCGAACGATCCTATCTTCTGCTATCTCTGCATCTAGTGGACAATCCAGCTCCTATGGAGATCCTACGAATCGCTTGCTGAGCGCAAGCGACACAAAAGATCGGGTAGCTCGCGAATCAAACAACAACAGAGCAAATATGTCGTTCATAAGGAACGATCCTATAATAAAACATATAAACATCAGCAACAATAAATATAAATAAAGAGATAAGGAGAAGATACATACCCATAACCACATATGGAGCTGCATGTGCCACCTCTGCTGTCAACTGGAAGACTCTACACTTCGCCACAGGCGCCTCCGACCGGCCCTGGCGGCCGTCGATAATCCTCAAGGTAGCAGGAACGGGTGCCGCCACCTGTCCTGCTAATGATAAACTCAGGCACTTGGACCGCCTGTGTCCCCTCTGATTACACTGGAAGCAAATCACATCTGATGTAGTGGTGGTAACAGTACAGTCCCTGCTCATATGTCCAGTTCGGCCGTACTTGAAGCAGCCCGAACTACCCGCCCTGCACGCCCCCTCGTGTAACTTACTGCACGCCCCACAACGGTTGCGGCCCTGCTGGCTCCTCGATCGTTGATATGATACCTTGGGCTTCTTGCCCGTACTCCCTGACTGAACCCCTTCCGGTTTCCTCTTCTTCTCTATCTCCAAATCTAGCTCCCTCTGTCGAGCCCTAGAAATCATGTCCTCCAGTGTCTTGCAGCTGGATCTGCTCACAAACTGGTGCATATTACTCCGCAACATCTCATGATATTGGGCCTTATTCATCTCCTCGTCTGCCACATACTGCGGAACGAGAAGGGCCCTCTCCCTAAACATGGCGATGATCTCCGTCACCGTCTCAGTCGTCTGCTGGAGATCCTGGAACTCCCTTGAAAGCTGTTGCACCTCAATCACAGGTGCAAACTCGGCCCGGAACCTGGCCGAAAAGTCACTCTAAGTCATAGCATAAAGAGTTGCGTCATCACCAATAGCATGTCCGACCTCCTCCCACCAGTCACGTGCTCTGTCCTTCAGAAGACAGGAAGCAAGTCGGACCTTGTCCCCCTCGGGACATTGGCTCGTACGGAAGGCGTTGACGACATCAGCCAACCACCTGTTGCTAGCGTTGGGGTCCCGAGCCCCATGGTAGTCTGGAGCTCCGCATGCTCGGAACTCCCTGAAGGTCATCGTGCGTGCCTGTAGCATGACCGCCATCTCAGTGCGGAAATCACTCAACCTCTCGTCAAGAATCTCTAGGATACCCTCCTTGAACGTGCCGAAGATCATAGGAGTCTGGTCCAAAATACTGCGCGTGATCTCAGATGAGATGAACTCCCTCATATGGTCATCTAGCTGCTCGGCTCCAGAGCCCGAGCCTGATCCCTCACCGGCTCCCGAAGTGCCAACTGGTCTAGTGCGTACCGTCACCATTCTGAAAATAAACCATAACAAACATCAGAATACTCATCATAACTCAAGGGATCAAACACACTACAAGTTTCCTGGATTCATCTCAGCCTTCCTTGATTCGTGTATGGATTCTCTGCTTTCAGTAGTACGGGCCCATAATACCTTCCACATCTATCCGTAGTTTCCTCAAGAACTGCCTTGACTCCACCAAGTCCCTTCTACTACTACTGCTGCTGATCTCATGCTAATCTCATCCTAGGCTTGATCTAGGGTAATCACCAACCTACTCTCCGCCATAAGCTGCATAAGAAGTCACTGCTATCTCCCCCTAACTAGCTTGCGAATACCATTACATATCACTAAGACTAGATAATTCTTCGACAGAGAGGTCCTACCCTACAACAGTAGGACTCAAACAAGCGCTGCGAAATAAAGCAAAACCTAACCTTCTGAAATTATTTACTCCTTGTAATATGTAGCTTAACATGTTCGTTTACTAGTTAGTTAAAGATAGCTAGAACTCCTAAAAGCACAAAGCAAGCAGCATTCAAGCATTGAGTAAACATAATCAATCATAACCTAATCAGACCATCATATCACTGACTGTAACGCTAGTTTTAGGTATTAATTTCCTTTCAGAATTTTAGGGTTTTAAACCGGAACTTGACGAGTTGGGGAGCTCCAACTCATCGAGTAGAGATCATTTGTGGGATGCGGGATTTAGGACCTACTGGATGAGTTGGAAGGCCCAACTCGACGAGTAGGCGCTGTAAAGGAAAACCCTAAATTTTAGGGTTTGCACCCTATATAATCTCCTTAAAACCTTGAGGCTTACCTTCCATCAGCCTCCCAAACCCTAAGAACGTCAGTGCTAAACCCTAATCTCCATTTTCTTTCATATTGTGAGCTAGAGTGACTTTTGGAGCTTAAGAAGAAGAAGATAGTGAGAAGAAGGAGAAGATATAGCAAACAAAGCCCTCACTCTTGAGCTTGCCCATCTCTTCGAATATTGTAAGCACTCAAGATTCAATTTTTATCTTAGAATATGATTAGATCTTGAGTTTACTCTTCATTTCCTATCATTCTTGTCGATTGCATGCATGGGGTTCATAAAGTTCGCAACTTTATGAATCTCCAGGGAAAAATGGTCCTATGGTGGGCAAGATTTTGCTTTTGGTCAAGCATGGATGCCATGCATGGATTGTAGGGAATATTTTCCCTTTTTGGCCCTTTTGACTTCAAGACATGCATTGGACATGCGTGTCCATAAAGTCTCCATCTTTGGAACGTTTTGAGGATTAGAACCTCTTCTGGAAAGGAGGGATTCCAGATCCCTAGAGTCTTGAACCACATGGCTAAGCTTTTGAGCTTTCCAACCTTTGTTAAGGGCTTTAGAGAATTTGGAGTGGTTCTAGAGGATAGAGTCGGAAACTTTATCCTTCTAGACACCATTAGGTTTCATATCTAAGCCCTAGAGTTCCTGTAATTAACGTATCATCCGAATAAGCAAATAGGGGGAAAACTTGACGAGTTGCCATGGCAACTCGACGAGTTGGATGAGGTTTCCCCGTCTACTGGATATTGAGTGAATTTGTCGAGTTGATGAGACAACTCGGCGAGTTGGCTAGGGTTTGTCCCGGTTTTCTGGACTCTGAAGGAACTCGGCGAGTTGCTAGATGCACTCGACGAGTTCGGGTCAAAATGGATTGTTGACCTTGACTGTTGACTTGGACTTTGTCCAGGGCTGACCAAGTTTGACCTTGAGGGTATTTATGGTATTTCGGGATTTTGACAAGTTAATCACATGATGGTTATAGGCAGCTGAGTTGGAGCTGCGCGTTGGGACTTATCTGACCCTATCTTATCAGTTCAGCATTCTTTAGAGGTGAGTCTCCTCACCATACCAATGGGTCTAAGGCACCAAAGCCGGCCCATTTTATGATATAATGTACGCTAGTTGAAGTAGTGTTATGTGGCATGGTTATGTGCTAGGAGGTATGCTAGTTGTATATGTAGTATGCTTGTATGGAAGACCATGGGAGAGCCCATGGCACTTGGATGTAAGACCATGTGGAGAGCCCATGACTTTCCTATTAAAGACCATGGGAGAGCCCACGACACTTGAATGTAAGACCATGTCGAGAGCCCATGACCTTCCTATTTAAGACCACGGGGGGAACCCATTGCACTTAGGTGTACGACCATGTGAGGAGCCCATGGAATCCTAGAGTAAGACCCTGGGAGGGAGCCCACGACATCCCTATATGTTGTATGCATGACTTATTTGGTTTATGTAGCTTTTATAGCTAATATGGATTATGTGATTGTGTGGATTGTGTGGGGTATGCTCTGGGGAACTCAATAAGCATTAGCTTATAGTTTGTTGATTTGTTTCAGGTACTTCTGAGCCTAAGAGCAAGGGCAAGGCTTGATGATGCGACATGCACTCTCTCAGGCGTTTAATGGGACACTTTGATATTTGAAATAAAATTGTTGATGTTATGAATTTGAAAACAATTGTTCTTGAGATTTTGTAGTTGTTTGGAAATGTTTTGATAATTTAAAAATGAAAAATTTAATTTGAAAATTTGGGTCGTTACAAGTTGTTATCAGAGCCTAGGTTTGTGGGATTCGGGCACACTCTCGGGTGTGTCAGGACTCAAACTAAGGAAATGGTAAAATTGTTTTCAAAAATCAAAAGTTAAAAACTTCTTAAAATGGAAAAAGAGGAGAGTGCAATGCGCGTGATCAGCCGAGCTCAAGTAAGTAGTTCCCCAATTTGTTAGCCATGCTATACTGATATTTAGATTATGATAGTAGGATGGATTTTGTTATGTGTATGCTATTAAAATTGTATACGGTTAGGAGCGTATAGCCTTAGAATGATTGATTTGGCCTTATTTCCTGTTCCTTGACTGGTTGTGGTCCTAGGGTAGAATCTATTATTTGAAAGTTAGTTGATCCTTTTCTGTGTATAATTTGCATGCATATAGGCAACTTGTTAGGATTGAGTTATGGTTTGTTATGGACGGAGCAAATCTTAGGATAACCTAGGATTTGAGTTATGTGGTAGCTTATGAGATATGTTTTGTTCGGGGAAAAATTAGAGTTATCAGGTAGAACCTTGGGGAAGGTACAGGTAGGTGTGGAAGGTATTATTGGGCCTGTACTACTGAAAGTACAGGACCTGTACCCGAACTAATGTTAGATCTGGAAGCTCTAAGGAGAACTGGTGTGGGAGGATCCCCACTTTGGACATCCTGATCATTATGTTTTATGGTATTGCAGCACAGTATGGTGGTGACACGGTTTGGAGCAGGGGGATCAGGATCAGGATTCGGATCTGGGTCGGGCGATGGTACAACGCCCATTGATGAGAGGTTGTGCGAGCTCATTCTAGCCGAGGTTACGAGGGGCATCCTTGGCACTACCCCATTGATTTTTGGGATGGTCAAGGAAGGGATGATGGAAATTTTGGAGGAGAGGCTCAGGTCATTCAGAGTTGAGATTGCGGCGGGCTAGGTCGGGGCCCGAACTCCCTCGTTCCGGGAGTTCAAGGCGTGCGGGGCGCCAGAGTTCTTTGGGGTCAGGGACCCCATAGTTAGCCGACGCTGGGTGGTAGACATAGAGAACGCCGAGCGCACGAGTTCTTGCCCTGATGTGGCAAAGGTGGGGTTTGCTTCATGTATGCTGAGGGATCGAGCTCGAGATTGGTAGGGAGAGGTGACTAGCCAAGTGGGAGCAACCGGTGTGGTTGAGATGACATGGGTAGAGTTCATCAGGCGTTTCTATTTGGAGTTTTCACCACCTATAGAGGTGCAACGGATAGTGAGGGAGTTTCACGAGCTCCAGCAGACCACCGAGACGGTGGTGGAGATCACCGCCAAGTTTCAGGAACGAGCACTGTTGATCCCACAATATGCTACAAACGAGGATATGAGGAGGACCAGGTATCATTCCATGTTGAGGGATGATATCCGATAGTTTGTGAGCTTTACGGGGTGCAAAACCCTGAATGAGATGGTGAAGAAAGCCTAGGAGCAGGAAATGGAGTTGGACTTCCACACCAAGCGGAAGGCTGAGCAGCCACAAACAGCAGTAGGTTAGGCTAAAAAGCCTAGGACCTCGGAATCTTCCAGTAGGGGCCAGCAGGGCTGTGGCCGGTGTGCCAAGTGCGGTAAACCGCACAGTGGGGCTTGTCGAGCGACAGGCTCAGGATGCTACGCATATGGCCAGTCGGGCCACGTGATCAGGGATTTCCCCAAGAAGGGCTTGATTTGTTTCCACTGCAACTTGAACGGCCACAAATGGGCTGATTGTCTGAGGTTGCAGGCAGTGGCGGTGCCTGCGCCCGCCACAATGAGGATCACTGATGGCCGCCCTACTAAGGCGGATGCTCCAGAGGTGAAGCGCCGTTCATTTCAGTTGAGTACCGAGGAGGCTCGGGCAGCGCCAGACGTCGTGGCCGGTACGTGTTCTATCTTCCCTGCTTGATCTTGATTTGTATTACTTATGTGTATATATGTGCTCATGTATAGGGACATTTTTGGTTAATGGTATGTCGGCTCATGTTCTATTTGATTCGGGTGCTACCCGATCGTTTGTATCTTATGCACTTAGCAAGAAGTTCTGGGATGCGCCGGGGACCCTGGATTACCCGCTTGAGGTTGAGATTGCGGATGACCGCACTGTGAGTACTGCGAGGGAGTATCAGGAATGTGTCATGAATGTGCTTGGGGAGAGGTTTCGTGTTGATCTAGTCCCGATACCGTTGCTGGGGCTGATGATGATCGTCGGGATGGGCTGGTTGGGGGCTAATGGGGCCATGATTGGTTGTGAGCGCCAGCTAGTGAGGGTTCAAACCCCAAGTGGGGGAGAACTGGTTATTCATGGAAAGTGGGCCTCGCAGGGGACAACCCTCTGTTTAACTGCGAGGGCTAGGAGATTGCTTTATCAGGGTTGTTCGGGATTTTTGGCTTATATCTCAGATACAAGGGGTGAGACCACGATGGATGTGGGTAGTGTACCTGTTGTACAGGAGTTCTGGGATGTATGTCCCGAGCAGTTATCTGGAGTGCCCCCAGAGAGGCAGGTGGAGTTTCGCATTGATTTGGTGCCGGGTGCTGCTCCAATTTCCAAGGCACCATACCGGCTAGCTCCGCCCGAGATGAATGAGATTTCTATGCAGCTTCAAGAGCTACTAGACCGAGGATTTATTCGTCCGAGTAGTTCACCGTGGGGAGCACCGATCCTGTTCGTGAAAAAGAAGGATGGGTCACACAAGATTTGTATTGATTATCGAGAGCTGAACAAGCTAACGTTGAAGTCATTCGGGCTCCCCACACTTGGGTCACACAAGTGTGGGGAGCACCGTTATCCGTTCCCGAGGATCGATGATTTATTCGATCAGCTACAAGGTGCATCTTGGTTTTCCAAGATTGATCTTCAGCGGGGTACCATCAGATGAGCATTCGGGATGAGGATATACCTAAGACCGCTTTCAGGACTCGGTATGGGCACTACGAGTTTGTGGTGAAGCCATTCGGGCTCACCAATGCCCCAACAAAGTTCGTGGACCTCATGAACAGGGTGTGTAGACTGATGCTGGATCGGTCGGTGATCGTTTTCATCGATGATATCCTAGTCTATTCTAAGACCAAGGAGAAGCACGAGCAGCATCTGAGGGAGGTATTGGAGACAGTAAGAACGGAAAGGCTATATGCCAAGTTCTCAAAGTGTGATTTCTGGTTGCGAGAGGTGTAGGTTTTGGGGCACATCCTCAACCAGGAGGGTATTTCGGTTGATCCAGGCAAGGTTCAGGCAGTGATGCGGTGGGAAGTACCGAAGAATGCATCAGAGATTCGTAGCTTCTTAGGTCTAGCGGGGTATTATCGGAGATTCATCTAGGATTTCTCCAAGATTGCTGTGCCATTGACCTGTTTGACCAAGAAGAATGTGACTTTGCAGTGGGGCCCGGACGAGCAGTCGACTTTCGCGACCTTGAGACAAAGGTTACGTGAGGCTCCGATTCTCGTATTACCTGAGGGGCTGGATGATTTGTTTGTGTATTGTGATGCATCGATCTCAGGGTTAGGGGCGGTACTGATGCAGAGGGGGCATGTGATTGCTTATGCCTCGACGCAGTTGAAGCCTCATGAGGCGAATTACCCCACTCACGACCTGGAATTGGGGGCAGTGGTGTTTGCCCTCAAAATCTGGAGGCATTAATTGTATGGAGTGTGGTGCACTATTTATACTGATTATAAGAGTTTGAAGTATTTGATGGATCAGAAGAACCTCAACATGCGGCAGAGGAGGTGGTTGGATGTACTGAAAGACTATGATTGCAAGATCTTGTACAATCTAGGGAAGGCCAATGTGGTGGCCGGTGCTTTGAGCCGCATAGCGGCAAGTGCACCGATCGGGGATGTTTGTTTGAGGATGACAGTGATCTCCACATTGTTGGATATGATCAAGCAAGCTCAGGTGGAGGGTGTGAAGAAAGAGAATTCGAAGATAGAGCGGATTCGGGGTCAGTATGCCTTGTTTGTTCAGGATAGCCGAGGTCTTCTGACACAGTGTGATCGGGTGTGGGTATGGGTAACTGGGGGTGTGAGGCAGAAGATTTTGGAGGAGGCATACAAATCCAAGTTCTCTATTCACCCGCGGGACACGAAGATGTACATGGATCTGAGGTTGAGTTACTGGTGGCCTTGCATGAAGCGGGAGATTGCATGGTTCGTGGAGTGGTGCTTGACCTGCAGGAAGGTCAAGGTCGAGCATCAAAGACCTCACGGGAAGGTTCAGTCGTTACCCATTACTATGTGGAAGTGGGAAGAAATCACTATGGACTTCATCACAAAGTTACCACTGACGACGAGGGGTGTGGATGCCATATAGGTTATTGTGGATAGATTGACGAAGAGTGCCCACTTTATTCCGATCTCCGAGAGCATCTCCGCGGAGAAATTAGCAGATATTTACGTGCGAGAGGTAGTAGCTAGGCACAGGATGTTTGGTTTACGTCTACATTATGGAGGAAGTTCCACAAGGAATTGGGCACTCAGTTACATTTCAGCACTACGTACCACCCCCAAACAGATGGCCAGAGTGAGAGGATGATCCAGACGCTTGAGGATATGTTTCGGGCATGCCAGTTGGACTTTGGAGGGAGTTAGGATACTTACCTCCCACTAGCAGAGTTTTCATACAACAATAGTGATCTTGCTAGTATCGAACGACCGCCTTTTGAGATGTTTCATGGATAGAGGTGTAGGAGCCCTGTTTATTGGGGTGAGGTAGGGCACCGAGTCATGAGAAGCACCGAGGTGGTGCTCAAGACTACTTAGTTGATTCAACAGGTACGTGACAGGCTACGAGTTGCACAGAGCCGTCAGAAAAGCTATGCTGACCGGTGCCGATCGAATCTTGAGTTTCAGGTGGGGAATTTCGTCTTGTTGAAAGTGTCACCATGGAAGGGTGTCATTAGGTTCCGGAAGAGGGGCAAACTAGGGCCCCGATATATTGGACTATTCAGGATTTATGCGCGGGGGGGGGGGGGGGGGGGAGGGGGCAAAGTGGCCTGTCGCATGGATCTGTCGGACGAGCTTAGCCAGATACACAACACCTTCCACGTGTCCCAGCTTCGGAAGTGTGTCACAGAAGAGGCCGCAGTTGTTTCTCTGGATGATATTCAGGTGGACGAGAGCCTGAACTACATTGAGAGGCCCGTGGCAGTTTTGGATAGGAAAGTCAAGGCCCTTCGTAATAAAGAGGTGAAGCTAGTGAAGGTGCAATGGCAGCACCAAAGGGGCTCTGAATGGACATCGGAGCCAGAGCATGAGATGCGAGAGCACTACCCGGATTTTTTCGCATTAGCAAACTTCGAGGACGAAGTCTAGTTCAACTAAGGGAGATTTGTAACGCTCGTTTCCGGTATTAATTCCTTTTCAAAATTTTAGGGTTTTAGACTGGAACTCGACGGGTTGGGAAGCTCCAACTCATCTAGTAGAGATCATTTGTGGGACGCAGGATTTAGGACCTACTCGACGAGTTGGAAGGCCCAACTCGACGAGTAGACGCTGTAAAGCAAAACCATAAATTTTAGGGTTTGCACCCTATATAATCTCCTTAAAACCTTGAGACTGACCTTCCATCAGCCTCCCAAACCCTAAGAACGTTAGTGCTAAACCCTAATCTCCATTTTCTCTCATATTGTGAGCTAGGGTGACTTTTGGAGCTTAAGAAGAAGGCGATAGTGAGAAGAAGGAGAAGATCCAGCAAACAAAGCCCTCACTCTTGAGCTTGACCATCTCGTCGACTATTGTAAGCAATCAAGATTCAATTTTTATCTTAGAATATGATTAGATCTTGAGTTTACTCTTAATTTCCTACCATTCTTGTCGACTGCATGCATGGGGTTCATAAAGTTTGCAACTTTATGAATCTCTAAGGTAAAATGGTCCCATGGTGGGCTAGAACTGTCTTTTGGTTAAGCATGGATGCCATGCATGGATTTTAGGGTATATTTTCTCTTTTTGGCCATTTTGACTTCAAGACATCCATTGGATATGCATATCCATAAAGTCTCCATCTTTGGAACGTTTTGAGGATTAGAACATCTTCTGGAAAGGAGGGATTCCAGATCCCTAGAGTCTTGAACCACATGGCTAAGCTTTTGAGCTTTCCAACCTTTGTTAAGGGCTTTAGATAATTTGGAGTGGTTCTAGAGGATAAAGTTGGAAACTTTATCCTTTTAGACACCATTAGGTTTCAGATCTAAGCCCTATAGTCCCTGCAATCAACGTATCATCCGAATAAGCAAACACGGGGAAAACTCGACGAGTGGGATCGGGTTTCCCCGTCTACTGGATATTGAGTGAACTCGTAGAGTTGATGTGACAACTCGGCGAGTTGGCTAGCGTTTGTCCCGGTTTGCTAGACTATGAAGGAACTCGGCGAGTTTCTGGATGCATTCGACGAGTTGGGGTCAACATGGACTGTTGACCTTGGCTGTTGACTTGGACTTTGGCCAGGGTTGACCAAGTTTGACCTTGAGGGTATTTATGGTATTGTTGGGTTTTGAGCATTCTAACACTCCTATGGTGTACATGCAACCCTAAATACCTTCGATATATGTTTTCTCTATTATAAATGCAAATATCAATTTTCCAAGGTATTGTTCTAACTAGCATAATATAAAGTACACATAATATAAATTCTAGTAGAATTACATACCTCTTGTCTGGTGCTTGATTCCATGGAGCTCAAGAGCCTAGTGCCCCAAATGTGACACCTCAAATGGTTCACACAACACCATGAACATTTGGAATAACTTGAGAGAAAATGCACACTTCATGAAATCGGCTTGCCCTCACTTGTTTCTCTAGTGGCCGATTTCTTCAATAATAAGATCATTATATAGTTATTACAATTAGGGTAAACCGTAATTCTCATGGCTTTTCATTTCCTTGGATCCATGGGTTCAAATACCCCATGGATCATCCATGGAGTATCCTATGGGTTTTAGCCCAACTTGATAATCCATGGAGCATTAGCCCGCTATATAAGTATGGATGATTTACACAATCAACCCATATATTTAATTAGTCTTCTTTTGATCACTTAATTAATTCTAGATTAATTATTGATCAATACTAATTAAATAATCTTATTAATATATTAGAACTTAAAATATATTAATAAACCTTAAGTGTTATTTCTCTCGTTTTAGTCTATCCAAATGCATGATGCCATGCAACCCAAATGGACCATGCCGGGTCGGGTCAAGTATATAGCAATTATAGTTATGGACTTAGACACTAATACAACAGTCTCCCACTTGGATAAGTCTAATAACTATTATTGCAAGTACGCCTTCATAACCTGACCAGCAATCGTAGCTCTTAAAAGCTGCTGCCGAACTCTGAACAAATCAATGACGCGTCCATTAGATAAGTGATCCTATATTCCTCCATTCTAGATATTATATAGACTGAGACATGGATTATAATCATTCTCTCTGTCCATTTGTTGTTTCCTGATTTCTTATTTATGACGACTGACTAATTGAACAAATCAAATCAGTCCAGGCCCGGCCGAGCACTTACATTTTGTCATCACTAAATCATCGAGGGGCCCACATATATCGCTTTTATCCCTTTGAGGGTAAAAGGAATGGATAAACTTCAACTCATATGCTTGTACTGAATGATTGTTGAATCATACACAAAGGCACGTTTTATAACCTCGAGTTACCAATGCGTTTTCGTGCAATCAATATATAACCAACTCATAGTCAACAACTCATATATCTAGGTTTGAAGAATATAAGATATTATCGTCTCATGATTCACTCGTGATAAAATCCACGAAGTGAATCCAAATGAGCGTGGGTTGAATCCAATACTCAGGCCTTATGAGTACTCATGAATGTTGCAGCAACCATTGCTATGTCTAATGCACATTAGACAAATCATACAAGCCAAATTCATGACAGTCTTGATTCATATCTACTTCCAACATATGACCGAATGTGGATGGTTTGAATAACTTAGTCATTCGGGAAGAATGACCTATTTATTCTGGAAGTCAAAACATGCAAAGTGATACACAAAAATAATACAAATCCTGTATGGCCCCAACACTTTGAGTGTAAATAAAAACACCTTTTATCTAAGCACCATATTGATTACTCATTATTCATGTTTCGATTAATCAACTTAATACTTGCATTGAAACAATAGTCATGCCATGCTCCAAACATGCACACTATGTTCATCCAAACAATAGTCATACTCCAAGTATGCACACTATGTTTACATGTGGTCCTCTTTTTGTGAAACAGATCGATTGACAGCATTTCAATGATGCTCATCTCACAATCCCAAATCCTTTACAATAAATGTAAGAACACCAAATTCTTGTCATTTACCGTAATCTTGTTAGATTCTAAACTTATATGCAATAATCCTCTTGTAATGAATATGCACACAAGTCACTTGGCAACAGACATTGCAAGGTATTCCAATGGAAAGCAATTCCATGGAAATGAAGTCTCAAATTCAAAGTACATTCCTTTGAACATCCTTCTTTGCATTAAGTTCTTTTAATCTTACACAGATTCAAAGAATAACTTCCACTTATGGAAACAATTCCACATTCCCATTTTGACCATCACTTTTGAACAAGAGTTGCCTCTTTTCAAAATATGTCAATATGGTCCTTACTCTATACTTCCAATTGTCCATGAGTAACCAATCTTTGGTAAACGTCAAATTGTCCTCGACAATCGCTTAATCATTTTAGTCATATCCAGTTCTAATCCCTTTTCCCCTCTTAATTCCCTAAGCATTAGGAAAATTTAGAAAGGATAACGATTATAGCTCATGTAATCGATCCTATACCCGAAGCATATAGGACACGATTCATGCTATAAATTTTTTATTTGCCACATTCTCACAATTCGAACTATGAAGAGGTATGCCGTAATCATAATCGAATTTTGAGAATGCAACATATATAGAATTTCCTTATGTTGAACCATTCCAACATAACATTCTTATATATCCTTGACTAAAGTGGATTAAAATCTCAATCTAAACTTGTAGAATTGGAATGAAGTATAAAATCCTCTCCCTTAATTATAGCAAAACAACTTTTTCAAGGCAAATTGAAACTTTTGTTTTCTATAATTAATATTGCTAACTTGCAACACTTAACATAATAATCATGCTCCCACTAGCATAATGATTATTATCTTACTAGCATAACACTTATGCTCCCACTAGCTTTGACATGTATCCAGAGATCAGCTGGACTTTTAGAAATCAATACTTTATTGACTTTCTTACCAAAGTTCAAATTTCTGATACGCAATTGCTTTGATAAGACTTTATCAAAATCATACACCTTTCCTTAGATAGCTCACTTGTGTCTCTAAACAATTATGAAGAGGGATGACGTAATCATAATGTTTAGACCTTTTGTCATTCTCACAATTGCTATCTACTCAAAATCTACTTAGTGAAAGAGTTTCCTCACCATCATTTTCATGAATCGGAGAGAAACCTTATGACACTTAGATTTTATGGTGTAAGTGTTCCTATCCATATGAATTTGTCATAACCATAATCACAAGACAAGGTTAGTGGCAAATCTAAACACATATGGACTGAACTTGTTCAATCTTAATTTCTTGCCACCCGGCAGCACAAGGGCCTACCATTGCTTCCAGGTTGTTATGCAAACAATTGAGAACTCATAGAACTCACAAGCATAGTCAACTTTTAACTGGAATAGACACCGAAATAAGAATATGTCAGCACGATAGGTTACAAACCTCAAGTCATGGGCTAGTGATTAACAAAACTCTTGATTGGTTCTTGAAACTATTTCAGGATCTTTTAAACTCCCACTGTCCTCTTGACATATAAGACTCTCTTGCCCAATATTCAAGAGATAGTGCGGATTCTTTTACAAACACTTCACACAATTGGCCTTAGTCGGTCTTTGTTTTATCCAAAACATCACAACTTACCAATTTCAAATGTACAAGAGTAAGAAAACATTTTTACTCTACATTTGACAAGTGTTTTAAACCTTTCTTAAGATTATGTCACTCAAGGCTCAATCTTGGAATATGACTCAAAGATTTTATTTTGGAATGAAGTATGATTTATCTTTTGATTTAACCATTTCCACAATTCAAGATTCCTCTCCTTAGCTAACAGATACACTAAGATGTCCTTTGAGGATCAATTGTGATATGGTTTCATAATCACTAAGATAATCATAAAACAAGATACTCAAGTACTCTCCCATCTCTTCAGATTGGAGAAACTTTTATCTTTCTGCCTTATTTGATTCTTCTTATTCATTCTGCCATATATTGAAACTTTTCCAATGTTTCAGAATTACACTTAAACTTGTAAGCATAATCATATTTACTAAACTTTAGTAAATCATAACGAATAATCTTATCAACCTTTGTGGTGGACCTGACTAGTGCACAACCTAATGTACCCGATCCTTTAGTCCTTCGCTTGACTCACATGCGAATGTGAACAAGGAATTAGTCTTAATTTACCAAAGATGAAAAAGCTCATTCATCACACAATATGATTCCAAGTTTCTATCCAACTGAAACTTGGGTGATGAGAATCTTTCCTTATTTGATAAGTTATGACACTACCACAAACGAAAGAATCAAATTCAATTTTCCAATATTTCTTATCAATGGAAACATATAAACAACAATTTTTTCACAAATGCCTTTGTAAGGATACTTAAAATAAATAAAATCAAAAATTTTCTTTTATTTTTAAAACTTGCGGAAAAACTTATCCTTACAATGCAAATTCATATGAAAACTTTGGTGTTATCTATTCCTAAGCAATATCTCATAACTCTTATGCAGTGGCTCAAAATTC
The DNA here is from genome assembly GCF_052849685.1 of Lactuca virosa. Classification (NCBI taxonomy): domain Eukaryota; kingdom Viridiplantae; phylum Streptophyta; class Magnoliopsida; order Asterales; family Asteraceae; genus Lactuca; species Lactuca virosa. The sequence goes on from NC_136428.1 coordinate 386,036,016, forward strand.
TGGTCATCGAACCATGCGATCAGAATCAGCACACCTTTTCTTTAAGCTTCCTTTGATTCTTCAAAAGCATCAAAATGTAATTACATTACATCATTTATTAAGAATCTCCAAAAGAGACTTAACAGAGTTAGATAATGGACTTTACCTGAAGTAGAGTCAAACTTTTGACTTTACCATCCTTATCAGGTTTCAGGTAAATTCGGCAGCTTCGCAACCAATGCCCCTTTCCTTTGGCAATAGGCACATATGGACTCTTTGGGAATGGTACATGCGACTATCTCAGACTTAGCCTTTCTCTTTACCATTTGGTCAACCGAGTTGACTATGGCCGATCCCTTTCCATTGGGAAGAGAAAGTTTTTCTGGATTTCCAGTGTCACCATTGTCAATATCCATGAAGTTTTGGGAAGTCGATCTTCTAATCAAATTTGCTTTACCAGTGTTCCAAATCATTGCTGATTCAGTAGCACCAAGCAAATAGATAAGATCATTAAAGGGTCATGTCGTGATCTGTCATCACGGAGTGACTGAAGAACCAAGTCAACAACCAGCTACCTCGAGACTTCGACACCCGACTCTCCCGGCTTGTCAATATGTGACTTAATCTCCAAGACCTAAGCACATATAGACTTTGTTTGCCAATAGGGATTGAGTGACTTAGAACTTATCATGTCTTGAAACTTGTGGGATAGGGAGATTTATTGGAGGAAGTGGAGGAAGTGAAGTATGATTTCCAGTCCCACTAATGCACAACAAAGGGATTGATCTTTCACCTTGATTGCCATTTGGTATATCATCTTCATTAGGATAGCTTGTTCCTAAAGATTTGGGAAGACCATAGTTGTCTGAAGGAGACATCTATAAGGGAGAAATTCAAGTTAGTTGATTTAAAGTCCTTAATATAACACCTAATATGAAATATTAAGGCTAGGATCCAACAACCTATTTATAACTGAAAGAGGGATGCCGTAATCCGAGCTATAAAATAGTTGAAGGTAGGTAAATGACGATTTACCAATCTCCACCATGAAAAACGAAATATAATTAAGTTTTAATTGGATTTGAAACTCCTAGATCTTTTGAGATACATTGAACTTTCAATGGCATGTTTGAATCTCGATTGTGCCCTCTCAAGTTTGTGACTGGGATGCCGAGGATCACAAACAAGGTGTGAATAACCATGCAAATTGACTTGGTACCCTTAACTTTATCACCTAATCGATGTGTCGATTAGCCACACAGCTCCACCGATCTATAATAAGGTCAAGTTACCCTTTTCCACTCTTACTAGTCCTTATTAGCGTGCCGATTAACCACACACGCTCCACTAATCGACTTGATAAGGTACAAAGTGTAATTTCATGGGTTAGCACCTATTTCACATTTTCCTAAGTAACTAAGATTGGAATTTATAAGTGTTTAGTTACTTAGTATTTTTCATTATACTTTTAATGAAGGGAGAATTATAGTCATTTCCTACCCGTTCGGCTAACGACCTTCCACCAGTCAAGGAAGCGGTGGGTGAGAGTGGACACCCATTAAACTGCCATTTTATAGGCAGTAACCTTATACCCCCCTTATAGACCGGCTTCATGAATGAGGCCTACTAATGGTAAGATTGACTTTATCTTATACATATCTATATAATTAAAATTATAATAATAGTATAATGGTGTATTTTAAACATTTAAAATACTTGGTGGTTTAATCTATTAATTAAATTATACTCTTAATTTAATTAAACTTAAACCATGTCTTTATGGAATTATTAACTTTTTTAATTAAACACTTTAATTAATTTAATAAAGTCCATAAAGTATGAATTTTATCTTTTAAAATTCTAAGGGTTCAATTTGGAATTAAAGTATACATGAAGAGTAACTTTACAAATTCCAAAACTTGAGGGCAAGTTTTGAAACTATTCAAGACTTTTCATTTCATAACTTATGAGTTTAATGTACATTAAAATGAAGACTCTTCATTTTTATGTAACTCCTTATCTTTTAATGACATCTTTTAAAGAAGTGACTCTTTAACATCCATAACTTGAGGACAAGTTATGGAGTCATAATACTATTTAATGAAAAAGACTCTTCACTTTTATGTAACCTATGACACTTTTATGAGTTTTAAGATTCATAAATATGACTTTTCATATAACTTGAAGACAAGTTACAAAAACATATTTTATGAACTAACTCTAGATTAATTTGGATTAAAAACAACTAAAACACAATTTTTTCATTAATCTAAACTAACTCATAAATCAAGGAAACATAATTTTTTTTTTTGGTAATCCATAACTTGAGGACAAGTTATGGACTCCATACAATTTCATTGAGATCAAGAATTATACTAACAACCAATTTGCACATAATTCCTATGATCTACCAAAACTCATAAGCATGAACATTCATAATCAACAATTTACAAGAATTACATAAACATATATAAACTTGAAACTTTGATTATAGCATTGAAATTGGTTTAACACAATCATTACCACATTAAAAACAGGTTTTATAAGACCAAAACAATCAAAGGTAATGATTCTAGACCAATTCCAGCACCAAAACTCGAAGATATGCTGTTTGGGGGTCCAACTCGTCGAGTGCATGAACCAACTCGGCGAGTTGGATGCATTTTGTCTTGGACTCGTCGAGTCCATTAGTGCACTCGGCGAGTCCACTGTCCCAGCAGCAAAAAAACTTCGATTTTAAGCAGTTTGCATCAAGTATAAGTGAAAACAAGCCTAGGCTCTGATACCACTGTTGGGTTTTGAGCATTCTAACACTCCTATGGTGTACATGCAACCCTAAATACCTTGGATCTATGTTTTCTCTATTATACATGCAAATATCAATTTTCCAAGGTATTGTTCTAACTAGCATAATATAAAGTACACATAATATAAATTCTAGTAGAATTACATACCTCTTGTTTGGTGCTTGATTCCATGGAGCTCAAGAGTCTAGTGCCCCAAATGTGACACCTCAAATGGTTCACACAACACCATGAACATTTGGAATAACTTGAGAGAAAATGCACACTTCATGAAATCGGCTTGCCCTCACTTGTTTCTCTAGTGGCCGATTTCTTCAATAATAAGATCATTATATAGTTATTACAATTAGGGTAAACCCTAATTCTCATGGCTTTTCATTTCCTTGGATCCATGGGTTCAAATACCCCATGGATCATCCATGGAGTATCCTATGGGTTTTAGACCAACTTGATAATGCATGGAGCATTAGCCCACTATATAAGTATGGATGATTTACACAATTAACCCATATATTTAATTAGTCTTCTTTTGATCACTTAATTAATTCTAGATTAATTATTGATCAATACTAATTAAATAATCTTATTAATATATTAGAACTTATAATATATTAATAAACCTTAAGTGTTATTTCTCTCATTTTAGTCTATCCAAATGCATGATGCCATGCAACCCAAATGAACCATGTCGGGTCGTGTCAAGTATATACCAATTATAGTTATGGACTTAGACACTAATCCAACAGGTATTTCATGATTTTGACAAGTTAATCACATGATGGTTATAGGCAGTTGAGTTGGAGCTGCGCGTTGGGACTTATCTGATCCTATCTTATCAGTTCAGCATTCTTGAGAGGTGAGTCTCCTCACTATACCAATGGGTCTAAGGAACCAAGGCTGGCCCATTTTATGATATGTGGTACACTAGTTGAAGTAGTGTTATGTTGCATGGTTATGTGCTAGGAGGTATGCTAGTTGTATATGTAGTATGCTTGTATGGAAGACCATGGGAGTGCCCACGACACTTGGATGTAAGACCATGTGGAGAGCCCTTGGCATTCCTATTTAAGACCATGGGGGTGGCCCATGGCATTTAGGAGTAAGACCATGTGGGGAGCCCATGACATCCTGGAGTAAGACCCTAGGGGCAGCCCGCGACATCCCTATGTGTTGTATGCATGGCTTATACAGTTTATATAGCTTTTATAACTAATATGGATATGTGATTGTGTGGATTGTGTGAAGTATGCTCTGGGGAACTCACTAAGCATTAGCTTACAATTTGTTGATTTGTTTAAGGTACTTCTAAGCCTAAGGGCAAGGGCAAAGCTTGATAACGCGGCATGCACTCTCTCAGGCGTTTTATGGGACACTCTGATATTTGAAATAAAATTTTTGATGTTATCAATTTCAAAACTATTGTTCTTGAGATTTTATGGTTGTTTGGAAATGTTTTGATAATTTAAAAATGAAAATTTTCTTTTGAAAATTTGGGTCGTTACACTGACTATTCAGTACTAGCATGCAGTTCATAAAGCTCATACATATAACAGACACATAAGGCATCCTTCCTAGATCCTTAGCCCTAATCTAACATGCAGTTCTCATAAGCATATCATAACATAAACTTGTATGGTAATTTGGGAGTACATACTTGAGCTCGACTGTTTGCATGAACTACACCCTTTTCTCTTTACAAAATTCTTTTCACTTTTCAAAATTCTTTTTATAAAATGATTTTCTTTTAAAAAATTTCAAACCAAGTCCTCATTTTGAGTTCAGACACACCCGAGAGTGTGTCGAATCTCTCAAACCAAGGCTCTGATACCAACTTGTAACATCCCAAAAATACAGACCAAAAATTTCATTTTAAATCATTAAGAAAACCATAGTCGTCCAATCATCATATAAAAACCATAAGTCGTGTATCTCAAACTATCATAACATCTGTCAAAAATATATCAGAGTATAAACATCCCAGGCTAAACAAATGGTGTGTGCACTGCAATCATCCCGATCTCTTCCCCTTGCTACCAGAAGTACCTGGAACCATAACTGAAAACTGTAAGCACGAAGCTTGGTGAGTCTCCCCAAACTACCACATACCACGCATAATCACATAATCACATAACATTGGGCCTTGCCCGTTACATAGGGTCCAACTCGACATTGGACCGAAGTCCGGCATCGGGCCCCGCCCGGTATCCGACCAAAGTCCGGCATCGGGCCCCGCCCGTCATCGAGCAAAGCTCGGTATACATATCAACATATCAACAATACACATAATAAGCACATAACATAAACATATAAACATTCCTCGGGCCCCGCCCGACATCGGATCGAAATCCGGAAACATATAACATAGCATCTAAACATTCCTCGGGCTTTCCCCGACATCGAACCGAAGTCCATAACATATAAACAAGCACATGCAAGAATCACGAAGACATCAAGCATACAAACATTCCTCGGGCTTTCCCCGACATCAGACCGATGTTTGGAAACATATAAACACATAAACCTACATCGGGCACTACCTGGGATCGGACCGTAATCCGGCACATGCTAACATGCATAAACCGTCCGACATTGGTGCCTTGGACCCGTTCCTAGGAGGAAACTCACCTCAATGTCGTGAATAACTGAAAGTCCTTGCTCCGCAACCGACTCTACTCACACCCTATACATAACAACCTCTTAGATAACATTCCATACTCAAAACCCCCTTCACGGGTCATCCTTGCTCAAAGTCAAAGTAAAGGCCGAAGGCAATATCGTGGGTTAACTTAACTCGCCGAGTTGGTCCATCAACTCGTCGAGTTCCATGAATCATAAACCCTGAAATCGCGATCCAACTCGTCGAGTTCTTCCACAACTCGTCGAGTTCCTCCTATCTACAGAATCAAGACTTCTCCAGTCAACTCGTCGAGTCATCCTTGAACACGTCGAGTTTTGCCTTTAACTGAATCGGGATACTTCGTCCCAACTCGTCGAGTTCCTCTATGGACTCAACGAGTTCTTCAGTCTGTTAAGCCATCTTAATAGATTAAGCCCCTAATATTCAGATCTGAGGTTCATACTTCGCCTACACACCAAAAATGTCCTTTTAAGGGTAAAGTTTCCAACTTTACCCGTTAATACCCTTTTCTTAATGGATTAAGCTCAAACCCTAACCCTTTAGGACCTAGACCTTGGTTCACAAGCCATCAATACTCCAAGCTAAAGCGTACAAACTGAGATCTGGACCCTAGACACTACATGCACACGTAAAGCTTCGACCTTTCTCTCCATGCATGGCCTTTTGGAGCTTAAAAGGCCAAAAGGAAATTCTATAGCTGGCATGGGGCTTCAATGGCCATAAAGTTTGCACCTTTATGCCATGAAAGCCCTCCATGATTCCAGATCTGATGGTATACTCACTTGGGATGTTCATTTCCCAAGGATCATGCTTCTTGGACCAAAAACTCAATAAAATGATAATAAGGAGATCTAAGAAGTTACTAAGCAAGTTTGAAACTTTCTTACCAGAAAGTGATGAGAATGAAATGGAGTCTCTGGATCTACTAGCTTCTTCTTCATCCCCAAGCTTCTCCTTCCTTCACAAGCTTCAACACACACAAAACTTCACTCAAAAATGGCTCACAAGCTCACAAATGCATTAGGGTTTCTGGATCTAGGGTTTGGGACTTGGAGGCTGGAAATAAGGCCAACATGTGGGGATTAGGATGCTTAAATTGGGTTCAAAACCTCAAAATTAGGATTTCACCCCTGCCAGCCTACTTGTCGAGTAGGTTATTTAAAACCCGCGTCTCTTCTCATCTCTACTCGACGATTTTGGGACTCCTAACTCGTCGAGTTGCTCTACAAAAATGACTAAATTATAATTTAAATGCGTACCAGGAACCAGGCGTTACAGATTGTGGACCAATCAATTTTTAAGAAATATTAAATAATTAATAAATTGTTTAAAGGGTGTAATAGTAATCTTGAACCTATTTAATTTTAGTAAATACTGAAAACATTTAATATCCCCTTTAAATTAGGGAAGTTAGTTTAAAACCCTACAATACATCTGCATCGACACAATCTCTGCCTCATCCCTCACCATCATCTCGATAATTATCGGAGCTTCTTCCTATTAGAGTCGTGATGTAATTCTAGGATTAAATGATCGACCTTGATATCCGAATCCAGTGTTCAAATGATCGACCTTGCCAGCACTCCGCCACTAGCAAGTCACCGCCTCTACCACCACTTCCTACTTCAATCGAAATCAACAAGAAGTAGGATTTCCTTATAGTATGATGTTGCCAAGATTAAAAATGACTTCAACGATACTAATAAAATTTGATTATTCCATTGATCTAGATTTAGCTCATCCCTTCCTGATTTCTATTCCTCCCTGTCACAGCAAGGCAACGACGCAGACCCCTACCTCCTGATGGGTTTTAAGCATAAGAACAATCCTATGTACTCATACAAACCCTAATGCTTGGATCTAGGTTTCTTTATTGTACATGCAATGAATCCAAGACTTACAAACCCTAGATCTATCAAATAAGAACTGAAATAAGGGTTTAGTAATTACCTTTGATTGTTATATAGCAATAACAATCAATCCTTGCTTTGATTGGCTTCAGAAAGCTTAGTGCCTCAAGTGTTGCACCTCTAATGGAGTCACAAACACCACTAAGCAACTTGGATGAAGAGGGAGGAGAGAGGAGCCACCAAAAACGGCTGTAAACCCTAAAGGAAGTGTTCACGACATTTTTTGGGGCCATAAGGGTTCCTTATATATGCTGGCTATTAGGGTTTACAACTAGGAAACCCTAATCTGACTGCTTAAGCCCTAAGCAGCCCATGGACCCCTTCTGGAACATGCCTTGGACGATTTCTAATGGGCTTCCCCTTAGAATTCGTCCAACCTATTATTCCAAGGTGATCCATAGCCCAATTATATAATTATCTTATAATTACACAACAAGTCCCTTAAGTTTAATTAATCTCTTGTAGCCATAAAATTAATTCTTAATTAATTCTTGACTAATATCAATTAAACATTATGATTTCTCCTTTAATATATTATTCTTATAATATATTAATAAATCATAATTAAACCTTTCTCTCCTTAATTCATCGTACATATTGCTATGGTGAAGGCAACCCAAAAGGACCATGCTCATAATCGGGTTAAGTACATACCAAAATAGTTATGGACTTAGACACTAATCCAACAGTCTCCCACTTGGATAAGTCTAATAACTATTCTGCGTATGACTTCAGAACCTGATCAGCAATCGTAGCTTCCAAAAGTCGCTCTCAACTCTGATCTTATCAGATATGCATGTCCTTTAGATAAGGGATTATATATTTCTCCACTCTACAAGATATCGTATAGACATGAGACATGGATTGAAGTCATTCTCTCAGTCTATGTGTCATTTCCCGATTTCCGATTTATGACGACTGACTAATTGAACAAATCAAATCAGTCCTGGCCCGGCCGAGCACTTTCCTTTGTCATCACTAAGTCATCGAGGGGCCCACAGATATCGCTTTTATCCCACCTTGGGTAAAAGGAATGGATAAACTTTGACTCAAATGCTTTCTTGCACCTACTAATCGAATCACACACAACAATAAGTTTTATAACACCAAGTTACTGGTGTGTTTACTTATCATCAATGTGCAACCGACCAACAAATGACAACTCACACGTCTCGGTTTCAAGAATATACAATGTTATCGTCTCACCAATCACTCGTGATAAAACCATGAAGTGATTCAAGCGAGCGTGGGTTTAATCCAATACTTTAATCTTATCAAAGCACTGATGAACTCTGCAGCAAACTTGTGCTATGTCTAAACACTTTAGACAATCTACAGACAGATTCATGACAGTCTTCCTTCATACCTACTTCCAACGTATGACCGACTGTGGAGGTTCGAATAACCTAGTTATTCTGGAAGTCAAAACATGCAAAGTGAAACGCAATAATAATATTAATCCTATATGGTCCCAAAACGTTTTGAGCGTAAATAAAAAAACACTTTTATTTAAACACCATATTGATTACTCATTATTCATTGCTTACTGTTTCAGAAAATCAACTTATTACTCGAATTATAACCACAATTGTCCCATGCTCCAAGCATGCACACTTTGGTTTCCTATGGTCCATATTTTGTGAAATGGATCAATTGAAAAAACTTTTCCAATGAAACTCATTTCACAATCCCCAATTCAAATTCTTGCCACTTTTAGAATATGTCAGATTCTAACATTTTATGCAATGATTCTTTCGTAATATCATAGCACAAAAGTCACCAAGACCCGGCTAATGAAATTATAAGGTATTCTATCAGAAATTGTTACAAGACAATTCCATAGACGTCAAGTCTCACATTCATCCTTCTTGCATAAAAGTTTCTAATCTAGACATATTTCTTAATACCCAACTCCCAATAATGGAAACATTTCCATATTTGCCATATGACAACTCATTCTTAATAGAATCTTATCTATTCATAATAATGTCAATATAGTCCATCCAGTACTATACTTCCAACTACTCACTAGCGATGAATCCTCAGTGAACCTCAAATCGTCCTTTGATAGTTGTTTAATTATTTTAGTCAAAACCAGTTCTAGTCCCTTTTCCCTCTTAATGCCTAGGCATTTGGAAAATTTTAGAATAGTCAAATATTATAGCATAGGCAATCGATCCTATACCCGAAGCGTATTGGACACGATGCATAATGTCTCACATAAAGACATGATACTTCATCATCCTTCTGCCATAATATTTTATGTGCCCGGTTCCCACAATTCGAACTATGAAGAGGGATGTCGTAATCATAATCGAATTTTGAGAATGCACTATGTATCCTTGACTAAATTTATTAACATTTCTCGATCTAAGCTTTAGAATTTTGAAACGAAGTATAATATTCTCTCCCTTAATTATAGCAAAACAACTTTTCAACCCTTGCAACTTTGCAAAATGAATCTTTGTTTTTCTATAATTAATATTGCTAACTTGCAATACATACCATAATAATCATGCTCCCACTAACATGATGATTATTTTCTTATCAACATTACACTTATGCTCCCACTAGCTTTAACATGTATTCAGAAAACAATTGAACTTCTAGAAAACAATGCTTATTGAATTCCTTAAGTTCATATTTCTAATACGTAATGCTTTGATAAGCCTTTATCTAAGCTTTTTAAGCTCATACACCTTTGACTTAGATAGCTCACATGTGTGTCTAAACAATTCAGAATTTATGTTCCAAATGTTCAGATCAATTGCCAAATATCACAATTCGAACTATGAAAAGGGATGTCGTAATCATAATTGAATTTGAGAATACAATTTTCACAATTGCAATCTTCTTAAAATCTCTCTTAGTGAAAGCAATTCCTTACAATCATTTCCATGAAGGAGGGAAACCTTATGACACCTAGATTTCATGATGTATGTGTTCCTATCCATGTGAATTTGTCAAAACCAAAGTTTGCGACAAATCCAAACTCATATGAACCGAACTTGCTCAATCTCGATTTCTTGCCTCATGGTAACATGAATGCCCACCATGTCTTCCAAGCAACTCACCCTTTCATATCAACGTACTTTCCATTGATCAAGGTGCTTTGTCTTTATGCATTCAAATGAGAACTCATAGAACTCACACACATAATTAACTCAATTGGAATGGCACAGAAAAGGAGTATGTCATCCACGATAGGCTTTAGACCTCAAGTCGTGTGCTAGTGATGATCAACTAGGTTTAACTCTTGATTTGTTCTTGAAACTTTTCAAGACCATTAACACTCCCACTGACTCCTTGACATATAAGATTCTCTTGTCAAGAAACATTCCTTGGCAAAACAAATATTCAAGAGTTAGTGTAGGTTTTGTCAAGACTATCACTTCACATAATTGGTTCTAGTTGGTCTTTGTCTTATCCAAGACATCACAACTTACCAATTTCAAATGTGCAAGAATAAGAAAACTTTTCCAAATTCCACATCTGACGAGTGTCATAAACCTACTTAAGACTTGTCACTCAAGTCACAATCTTGACTTTAAGACTTGATATTGGAACGAAGTATGATTGACTTCTTGATTTAACCATTTCCACAATTCTCGATTCCTCTTCTTAGACATACAAATGCACTAAGACTCACTTAGAGGATCAATTGAGATATGGTTCTTAATCATTAAGACTTATCATAAAACACAATAAAAGGCACTCTCCCTTCTTCTTGGAATGGAGAAACTTTTATCTTTCTACCTACTTGATTCTTCTTATTCGTTCTGCTATTGATTGAAACTCTTTCGATCAACTCAGAATTATACTTAATCTTATAAGTATAACCATATTTACTAAACTTTAGTAAATCATGACGAATATCTTTATCACTCTTGTGGTGGACTTGATCAACACACGACCTAGTGTACTCGATCTCCTAGTCCTTCTCTTGACACTTTGTCAAAGAATTAGTCTAATTTCCAAATATGGAGTTTCTCATTCATCACACAACCAAGTTCCATGACTCTAAGTTTCTGTCCAACTGAAACTTGGGCGATGAGAATCATCCCTTATTTGGCAAATTCTCTACATTTCTACAAATAACATAATTAAGAATCAAATCCATTATAGAAACAATCAAACATCAATTTTTGATACACACCATTGCAAGGATAAATAAATAAGACAAAATCAAAATTTATTTTATTGCGGAAAAGCTTGTCCTTACAATGTAATTCAACGGAAAAACTATGCTATTACATATTTCTTATCAATCTATCGTAACTCTGGAGTAGCAGCTCAAAAATCTGATCCTCGAGTCCATGCGATCGAAATCCATTTCTTCATGATCAGATTCAGCACGCTTCTGCCTTAAGCTTCCTTTCTTTTCTTCGATCCTGCAAAAACATCAAAACGTAATCTTATCACATCATGTATTAAGAATCAAAGAATAGGAACTTATAGAGTTAGTTAATAGATTTTACCTGAAGTAGAGCCATACGTCTTGACTCTCCCATCTCTTAGATCTCTCAGGTAAACAGGGCAGCTTCGTCTCCAATGCCCCTTCTCTTGGCAGTAGAAGCAAATGGACTATTTTGGAATGGCACAAGGAACTATCTCAGAATTTACCTTTTCTGGATTTCCAATGTCACCATTTTCAATGTCCATTGAAGTTTGGGAGTTTGATTTGCCAGACAAATTTGCTTGATCAGCACGCCAAATCATTTCTGATTCAGCAGCTATAAGCAAATAGGTTAAATCAATGAGGGTCACGTCACGGTTCATCATATAGTACTCTCTAATGAACTCACTATATGATTCAGGAAGCGACTGAAGAACCCAGTCAACAGCCAACTCACCTGAAATCTCGACACCCAACATCCTTAACCTGTCAATGTGTGACTTTATCTCTGGGACGTGTGCACACACATGTTTCCCATCTTCATGTTTACTTGCCAATAGGGCTTGAGTGAGCTTGAACTTTTCAAGCCTTTGAACTTGTGGGTTAGGGAGAATAATTGGAGGAGGTGGAGGAAGTGAACCATGAATCTCATTTCCTTGATCGTATCGTGGAACGTCATCTTCATTTGGAAAGCTTGTTCCAAGAGACTTGGGAAGACCATTGTAAGATTTAGACATCTACAAAACGGGAGAAAATTCAAGTTAGTTGATAAGAGTCCTTGATGTAACACCCAAATGAAACATCAAGGCTAGGATCCAACACAATACTCTACAACCTAGAAGAGGGATGCCGTAATCTACTTGCAAAATATTTGAAGGTAGGTAAATGACGATTTACCAATTTCCACCATGAAAAACGAAAAAGACTTTTAGGTTTTAAATGAATTGAAACTCCTAGATCTTTTGAGATTCATTGAACTTTTCAATGGCATGTTTAATCTCCATTATGCCCTTCTATTTGTGACTGGGATGCCGAGGATCACAAACAAGGTGTGAAAAACCATACGAATCACGTGGTGCACCCAATTGCTACTATCACCTAATCAATGTGCCGGCTAGCCATACACGCTCCATTGATCTATGATAAACATCGAGCCACCCTTCGCCACCAATGTCAATCCCAAATTAGTGTGCCGGTTAGCCACACACGCTCCACTAACGTTTGACAAGGGTACGAAGTGTAATTCCATGGATTAGCATACAAATTCACATTTTCCCCTAAAGTAACTAAGATTGGGAATTTGTAAAAGCATTTAGTTACTTTGTACTTCATTATACTTATAATGGAAGGTTTCGTCCTATCCTACCCGTTCGACTAACGTTTCGTCCTATCACCTAATCAATGTGCCGGTTAGCCACACACGCTCCATTGATCTATGATAAACATCGAGCCACCCTTCGCCACCAATGTCAATCCCAAATTAGTGTGCCGGTTAGCCACACACGCTCCACTAACATTTGACAAGGGTACGAAGTGTAATTCCATGGATTAGCATACAAATTCACATTTTGCCCTATAGTAACTAATATTGGGAATTTGTAAAAGCATTTAGTTACTTTTTGCTTCATTATACGTATAATGGAAGGTTTCGTCCAATCCTACCCGTACGGCTAACGACCCTCCACTAGTCAAGAGTGCGGTGGGTAAGAGTGGATACCCATTCAATCGCCATTTTATAGGCAATTTCCTTAAACACCCCTTATAGACCAGCTTCGTGTAGTATAGGGTGTATTTTACACTTTTAAAATACTAGGTGGTTTTATTAACTTTTAATGTTACATATGTGTAGTATAGGGTGTATTTTACACTTTTAAAATACTAGGTGGTTTTATTAACTTTCTCTTTTAATTAAACTTTTAATTAACTTAACAAAACCATGAGGGTGTAATTTGAACTTTTCAAAATACTAGAGTTTTAGAATTTAAATATTACATAATTAAACTATTAATCAAAATTTCAAATTCCAAAACTTGAGGGCAAGTTTTGAAACATTTCAAAACATTAGGTTTTAGAATTTAAATATTTCAACATTAAACTTTTAATCAAAATTTTAAATTCCAAAACCTGAGAGCAAGTTTTGAAACTTTTCAAAACATTAGGGTTTAACTATTTAAATTTCAAAAACAAAACTTTTAAGTTCAAATTTAAACTATAAAACCTAAAGGGAGTAATTTGAAACTATTCAAACTTACTAGGGATCAAATAACAAATAATATAAATCAAACAATTAATTTTGTGATTATCTATATTTGACATAATCCAATTTTAGTCACAAGATAATTACCAAATAATTTGAATAATCTATATTTATCATATAAAGAAACTATTATTCAAAAGATTTGAAATTATCTTTTGTTTTGGTAAGGATAATCATTTACATACAATAAAATTCGGATTTTATTATCAAAAAACGATTTTGGCATCAATCCTACAGCAAAACAGCAAGTAAATCCCGAAATATACTCTGTCAGACTCCCGGACTCGCCGAGTCAGTCCTGAACTCGCCGAGTAGAGGCAACTCGCCGAGTCCAGATACTGACTCGCCGAGTTGAGTCGGGCAGAGGCAAGAAAAACGATTTTCAGTAGAAACACGACAATTGCATCACATACAACAGAAACCAATCAAGGCTCTGATACCACTGATGGATTTTTAAGCATAAGAACAATACTATGTGCTCATACAAACCCTAATGCTTGGATCTAGGTTTCTCTATTGTACATGCAATGAATCCAAGACTTACAATCCCTAGATCTATCAAATAAGAACTGAAATAAGGGTTTAGTAATTACCTTTGATTGTTATATAGCAATAACAATCAATCCTTGCTTTGATTGGCTTTAGAAAGCTTAGTGCCTCAAGTGTTGCACCTCTAATGGAGTCACAAACACCACTAAGCAACTTGGATGAAGAGGGAGGAGAGAGGAGCCACCAAAAACGGTTGTAAACCCTAAAGGAAGTGTTCACCACGTTTTTCTGGGGCCATAAGGGTTCCTTATATATGCTGGCTATTAGGGTTTACAACTAGGAAACCCTAATCTGACTGCTTAAGCCCTAAGCAGCCCATGGACCCCTTATGGAACATGCCTTGGACGATTACTAATGGGCTTCCCCTTAGAATTCGTCCAACCTATTATTTCAAGGTGATCCATAGCCCTATTATATAATCATCTTATAATTACACAACAAGTCCCTTAAGTTTAATTAATCTCTTTTAGCCACAAAATTAATTCTTAATTAATTCTTGACTAATATCAGTTAAACATTATGATTTCTCCTTTAATATATTATTCTTATAATATATTAATAAATCATAATTAAACCTTTCTCTCCTTAATTCATCCTACATATTGCTATGGTGAAGGCAACCCAAAAGGACCATGCTCATAATCGGGTCAAGTACATACCAAAATAGTTATGGACTTAGACACTAATCCAACAGTCTCCCACTTGGATAAGTCTAATAACTATTCTGCGTATGACTTCAGAACCTGATCAGCAATCGTAGCTTCCAAAAGCCGTTGTCAACTCTGATCTTATCAGATACGCGTGTCCTTTAGATAAGGGATTATATATTCCTCCATTCTACAAGATATCGTATAGACATGGGACATGGATTGAAATCATTCTCTCAGTCTATGTGTCGTTTCCCGATTTCCGATTTATGACGACTGACTAATTGAACAAATCAAATCAGTCATGGCCCGGCCGAGCACTTTCCTTTGTCATCACTAAATCATCGAGGGGCCCACAGATATCGCTTTTATCCCACCTTGGGTAAAAGGAATGGATAAAATTTGACTGAAATGCTTGCTTGCACCTACTAATCGAATCATACACAACAATAAGTTTTATAACACCAAGTTACTGGTGCGTTTATTTATCATCAATGTGCAACAGACCAGCAAATAACAACTCACACGTCTCGGTTTCAAGAATATACAATGTTATCGTCTCACCAATCACTCGTGATAAAACCATGAAGTGATTCAAGTGAGCGTGGGTTTAATGCAATACTTTAATCTTATCAAAGAACTCATGAACTCTGAAGCAAACTTGTGCTATGTCTAAACACTTTAGACAATCTACAGACAGATTCATGACAGTCTTCCTTCATACCTACTTCCAACGTATGACCGACTGTGGAGGTTCGAATAACCTAGTTATTCTGGAAGTCAAAACATGCAAAGTGAAACGCAATAATAATATTAATCCTATATGGTCCCAAAACATTTTGAGCGTAAATAAAAAAACACTTTTATTTAAACACCATATTGATTACTCATTATTCATTGCTTACTGTTTCAGAAAATCAACTTATTACTCGAATTATAACCACAATTGTCCCATGCTCCAAGCATGCACACTTTGGTTTCCTATGGTCCATATTTTGTGAAATAGATCGATTGAAAAAACTTTTCCAATGAAACTCATTTCACAATCCCCAATTCAAATTCTTGCCACTTTTAGAATATGTCAGATTCTAACATTTTATGCAATGATTCTTTCGTAATGTCATAGCACAAAAGTCACCAAGACCCGGCTAATGAAATTATAAGGTATTCTATCAGAAATTGTTACAAGACAATTCCATAGACGTGAAGTCTCACATTCATCCTTCTTGCATAAAAGTTTCTAATCTAGACATATTTGTTAATATCCAACTCCCTATAATGGAAACATTTCCATATTTGCCATATGACAACTCATTCTTAATAGAATCTTATCTATTCATAATAATGTCAATATAGTCCATCCAATACTATACTTGCAACTACTCACAAGCGACGAATCCTCAGTGAACCTCAGATCGTCCTTTGATAGTTGTTTAATTATTTTAGTCAAAACCAGTTCTAGTCCCTTTTCCCTCTTAATGCCCTAGGCATTTGGAAAATTTTAGAATGGTAAAATATTATAGCATATGCAATCGATCCTATACCCGAAGCATATTGGACACGATGCATAATGTCTCACATAAAGACATGATACTTCATTATCCTTCTGCCATAATATTTTATGTGCCCTGTTCCCACAATTCGAACTATGAAGACGGATTCCGTAATCATAATCGAATTTTGAGAATGCACTATGTATCCTTGACTAAATTTATTAACATTTCTCGATCTAAGCTTTAGAATTTTGAAACGAAGTATAATATTCTCTCCCTTAATTATAGCAAAACAACTTTTCAACCCTTGCAACTTTGCAAAATGAATCTTTGTTTTTCTATAATTAATATTGCTAACTTGCAATACATACCATAATAATCATGCTCCCACTAACATGATGATTATTTTCTTACCATCATTACACTTATGCTCCCACTAGCTTTAACATGTATTCAGAAGACAATTGAACTTCTAGAAAACAATGCTTATTGAATTCCTTAAGTTCACATTTCTAATACCTAATGCTTTGATAAGCCTTTATCTAAGCTTTTTAAGCTCATACACCTTTCCCTTAGATAGCTCACATGCGTGTCTAAACAATTCCAGAACTTATAGCAATAAGTCTCGATTGTTCAAACTAATTGCCAAATCTCACAATTCAAACTATGAAGAGGGATGCCGTAATCATAATCGAATTTAAGAATACAATTTTGACAATTGCAATCTTCTTAAAATCTCTCTTAGTGAAAGCATTTCCTTACAATCATTTCCATGAAGGAGAGAAACCTTATGACACCTAGATTTCATGATGTATGTGTTCCTATCCATGAGAATTTGTCAAAACCAAAGTTTGCGACTAATCTAAACTCATATGGACCGAACTTGCTCAATCTCGATTTCTTGCCTCATGGTAACATGAATGCCCACCATGTCTTCCAAGCAACTCACCCTTTCATATCAATGTACTTTCCATTGATCAAGGTGCTTTGTCTTTATGCATTCAAATGAGAACTCATAGAACTCACACGCATAATTAACTCAATTGGAATGACACAGAAAAGGAGTATGTCATCCACGATAGGCTTTAGACCTCAAGTCGTGTGCTAGTGATGATCAACTAGGTTTAACTCTTGATTTGTTCTTGAAACTTTTCAAGACCATTAAGACTCCCACTGACTCCTTGACATATAAGATTCTCTTGTCAAGAAACATTCCTTGGCAAAACAAATATTCAAGAGTTAGTGTAGTTTTTATCAAGACTATCACTTCACATAATTGGTTCTAGTTGGTCTTTGTCTTATCCAAGACATCACAACTTACTAATTTCAAATGTGCAAGAATAAGAAAACTTTTCCAAATTCCACATCTGACGAGTGTCATAAACCTACTTAAGACTTGTCACTCAAGTCACAATCTTGACTTTAAGACTTGATATTGGAACGAAGTATGATTGACTTCTTGATTTAACCATTTCCACAATTCTCGATTCCTCTTCTTAAACATACAAATGCACCAAGACTCACTTAGAGGATCAATTGAGATATGGTTCTTAATCATTAAGACTTATCATAAAACACAATAAAAGGCACTCTCCCTTCTTCTTGGAATGGAGAAACTTTTATCTTTCTGCCTACTTGATTCTTCTTATTCGTTCTGCTATTGATTGAAACTCTTTCGATCAACTCAGAATTATACTTAATCTTATAAGTATAACCATATTTACTAAACTTTAGTAAATCATGACGAATATCTTTATCACTCTTGTGGTGGACTTGATCAACGCACAACCTAGTGTACTCGATCTCCTCGTCCTTCTCTTGACACTTTGTCAAAGAATTAGTCTAATTTCCAAATATGAAGTTTCTCATTCATCACGCAACCAAGTTCCATGACTCCAAGTTTCTGTCCAACTGAAACTTGGGCGATGAGAATCTTCCCTTATTTGGCAAATTCTCTACATTTCCACAAATAACATAATTAAGAATCAAATCCATTATAGAAACAATCAAACATCAATTTTTCATACACACCATTGCAAGGATAAATAAATAATGCAAAATCAAAATTTATTTTATTGAGGAAAAACTTGTCCTTACAATGTAATTCAACTGAAAAACTATGCTATTACATATTTCTTATCAATCTATCGTAACTCTGGAGTAGCAGCTAAAAAATCTGATCCTCGAGTCCATGCGATCGAAATCCATTTCTTCATGATCAGATTCAGCACGCTTCTGCCTTAAGCTTCCTCTCTTTTCTTCGATCCTACAAAAACATCAAAACGTAATCTTATCACATCATGTATTAAGAATCAAAGAATAGGAACTTATAGAGTTAGGTAATAGATTTTACCTGAAGTAGAGCCATACATCTTGACTCTCCCATCTCTTAGATCTCTCAGGTAAACAGGGCAGCTTCGTCTCCAATGCCCCTTCTCTTGGCAGTAGAAGCAGATGGACTCTTTTGGAATGGCACAAGGAACTATCTCAGAATTTACCTTTTCTGGATTTCCAATGTCACCATTTTCAATGTGCATTGAAGTTTGGGAGTTTGATTTGCCAGACAAATTTGCTTGATCAGCACGCCAAATCATTTCTGATTCAGCAGCTATAAACAAATAGGTTAAATCAATGAGGGTCACGTCATGGTTCATCATATAGTACTCTCTAATGAACTCACTATATGATTCAGGAAGCGACTGAAGAACCCAGTCAACAGCCAACTCACCTGAAATCTCGACACCCAACATCCTTAACCTGTCAATGTGAGACTTTATCTCCAAGACGTGTGCACACACAGGTTTCCCATCTTCGTGGTTACTTGCCAATAGGGCTTGAGTGAGCTTGAACTTTTCAAGCCTTTGAACTTGTGGGTTAGGGAGAATAATTGGAGGAGGTGGAGGAAGTGAACCATGACTCTCATTTCCTTGATCGTATCGTGGAACGTCATCTTCATTTGGAAAGCTTGTTCCAAGGGACTTGGGAAGACCATTGTAAGATTTAGACATCTACAAAACGGGAGAAAATTCAAGTTAGTTGATAAGAGTCCTTGATGTAACACCCAAATGAAACATCAAGGCTAGGATCCAACACAATACTCTACAACCTAGAAGAGGGATGCCGTAATCTACTTGCAGAATATTTGAAGGTAGGTAAATGACGATTTACCAATTTCCACCATGAAAAACGAAAAAGACTTTTAGGTTTTAAATGAATTGAAACTCCTAGATCTTTTGAGATTCGTTGAACTTTTCAATGGCATGTTTAATCTCGATTATGCCCTTCTATTTGTGACTGGGATGCCGAGGATCACAAACAAGGTGTGAATAACCATACGAATCACGTGGTGCACCCAATTGCTACTATCACCTAATCAATGTGCCGGTTAGCCACACACGCTCCATTGATCTATGATAAACATCGAGCCACCCTTCGCCACCAATGTCAATCCCAAATTAGTGTGCCGGTTAGCCACACACGCTCCACTAACGTTTGACAAGGGTACGAAGTGTAATTCCATGGATTAGCATACAAATTCACATTTTGCCCTAAAGTAACTAAGATTGGGAATTTGTAAAAGCATTTAGTTACTTTGTACTTCATTATACTTATAATGGAAGGTTTCGTCCTATCCTACCCGTTCGGCTAACGACCCTCCACTAGTCAAGAGTGCGGTGGGTAAGAGTGGATACCCATTCAATCGCCATTTTATAGGCAATTTCCTTAAACACCCCTTATAGACCAGCTTCGTGAATGAGGCCTACTAACGGTAAGACTGACTCTTTACTCATATATATAATATTAGACTTTTAATGTTACATATGTATAGTATAGGGTGTATTTTACACTTTTAAAATACTAGGTGGTTTTATTAACTTTCTCTTTTAATTAAACTTTTAATTAACTTAACAAAACCATGAGGGTGTAATTTGAACTTTTCAAAATACTAGAGTTTTAGAATTTAAATATTACATAATTAAACTATTAATCAAAATTTCAAATTCCAAAACTTGGGGGCAAGTTTTGAAACATTTCAAAACATTAGGTTTTAGAATTTAAATATTTCAACATTAAACTTTTAATCAAAATTTTAAATTCCAAAACCTGAGAGCAAGTTTTGAAACTTTTCAAAACATTAGGGTTTAACTATTTAAATTTCAAAAACAAAACTTTTAAGTTCAAATTTAAACTATAAAACCTAAAGGGAGTAATTTGAAACTATTCAAACTTACTAGGGATCAAATAACAAATAATATAAATCAAACAATTAATTTTGTGATTATCTATATTTGACGTAATCCAATTTTAGTCACAAGATAATTACCAAATAATTTGAATAATCTATATTTATCATATAAAGAAACTATTATTCAAAAGATTTGAAATTATCTTTTGTTTTGGTAAGGATAATAATTTACATACAATCAAATTCGGATTTTATTATCAAAAAACGATTTTGGCATCAATCCTACAGCAAAACAGCAAGTAAATCCCGAAATATACTCTGTCAGACACCCGGACTCGCCGAGTCAGTCCTGAACTCGCCGAGTAGGGCCAATTCGCCGAGTCCAGATACTGACTCGCCGAGTTGAGTCGGGCAGAGGCAAGAAAAATGATTTTCAGTAGAAAAACGACAATTGCATCACATACAACAGAAACCAATCAAGGCTCTGATACCACTGATGGATTTTTAAGCATAAGAACAATCCTATGTGCTCATACAAACCGTAATGCTTGGATCTAGGTTTCTCTATTGTACATGCAATGAATCCAAGACTTACAATCCCTAGATCTATCAAATAAGAACTGAAATAAGGGTTTAGTAATTACCTTTGATTGTTATATAGCAATAACAATCAATCCTTGCTTTGATTGGCTTCAGAAAGCTTAGTGCCTCAAGTGTTACACCTCTAATGGAGTCACAAACACCACTAAGCAACTTGGATGAAGAGGGAGGAGAGAGGAGCCACCAAAAACGGCTGTAAACCCTAAAGGAGGTGTTCACCACATTTTTTTGGGGCCATAAGGGTTCCTTATATATGCTGCCTATTACGGTTTACAACTAGGAAACCCTAATCTGACTGCTTAAGCCCTAAGCAGCCCATGGACCCCTTCTGGAACATGCCTTGGACGATTTCTAATGGGATTCCCCTTAGAATTCATCCAACCTATTATTCCAAGGTGATCCATAGCCCAATTATATAATTATCTTATAATTACACAACAAGTCCCTTAAGTTTAATTAATCTCTTTTAGCCACAAAATTAATTCTTAATTAATTCTTGACTAATATCAATTAAACATTATGATTTCTCCTTTAATATATTATTCTTATAATATATTAATAAATCATAATTAAACCTTTCTCTCCTTAATTCATCCTACATATTGTTATGGTGAAGGCAACCCAAAAGGACCATGCTAATAATCGGGTCAAGTACATACCAAAATAGTTATGGACTTAGACACTAATCCAACACCTCCCACCATCGTCGCTTTATCGAAGAGCCCTATGCCTCAACTTCTACCATTTTCACTTTTTAGCCACCACCCCCGTGTGGCTTCAGCGAAAACACAAAACTTCTACCTCAGGTAAGTTTTAATTTTTTCTAGGAATTGTCGAATTGTCTTCTCTATGAATCGATTCAACTATTTACAAAGTACAATCTGTAGTTTGCAATGTTCACTTTTACCCTATTTATTAGGGCTATTTAAAACATTCCCATATTTATTGTGGATTTGATAAGTATCAAGTTAACATTAGAAGGGAAAATGAAGATTCTTTTTAGCAATGGAGAATAATTGGTAAACATGTCGTAACAAGTGTTTAGAAAGTGTTGGTTTGCTTTTACGAGTTTTATATGGAGGGAACGATACATTATTATAGTCAACCAACCTGAATGGACATGTGACTATTGCTTCAAATTAAATTATTAGAATTATTATACTTTGCATTTGTTAGTTCTAGATGCTAAGATTTTACAAAATTTGTATCTAGAAAAGGCTAAACAATGAAAAAATAATCAACCTTTCTAGATTGTGAAGAGGTATTATGTTCTTAATGGGTTCTAATAAATTTCAGTATGTTCTTTTTTACTTCAGTCTTTATGATTTGTGACAATCCTTGAGTCTTAATACATAGGATAATATGATTAGATACAAAAATCTAATGTTATGCAACATGAATTAATTTAGTTGTTCAGTCATGATTTGATTTGTATTCACAAGGTGTCAAAGTGGTGTTCTTAGCTAAGACAAGTGTTTCATTTTCTAAGAATATTCTACAACAAGTTTATAATCGTATTAGAATAATCTATATATAGTGTTATATTCTAACATAATCATATAATAATGATTCTGTCAGGGTTCTTTTGAAATTATATTTTAGGTAACAATTTAACATGGTTTATTGTATTGAGCTCTTTGGATGCATTCTTTGTAATATATTTTTTTATGTTTATAATAAATATGTTAGTTGAACATTCTATTAGAATATACGTAAAATCAATCTCTAAAAGTATGTTGATCTTGAAAATTTGTCAATTCTACTACAATTATTCTTTAAGAGTGAGCTATCTATATTGTTTGTTAGATTTATAAAATTCTGAAAAAAATAAAGTTGATGATAAAATTCTTGTAGTAGTATTCTACTTACCTAGTTTTTATGGGTTTAAGTTTTGAAGAAGTTGTTATTGATGTGGAATCGAGTTCAAGAACATACAAACACATACATGAGAAAGACTTGGAATCAAGTTCAAGAACAAGTGCATTATACCAAGAATTACATTCTTATGATAATACATCATATTTTCGTAAGAATATTTGGAATAAAGTCGATTATTTGGACAATTCAAGCAGATCAAGTGTATTTGTTCAAGTATTGTATATTTAAGAATGCTATTTTTTAAGAATTTTATTCATTTTTATAACATTCTGTTAGAATATATATATATATATATATATATATATATATATATATATATATATATATATTAAAATGTATAAGGCTATTATTCTATAAGAATATGTAGCAATTTGTATTTAAGTTCGGATATTTATAAATATATAAGAATGTTGTTATATTTAACTGATGGTTCAAGAATTTTGTTATTCTTTAACAATATTCTAACAAAACATTTTCATAGAACATGATTCTAACAAAATAACATTTTCATAGAACATCATTATAACAATATAAAATTCTGATAGAATAAAATCGATTATGCTCAAATTGAATTAATTTAAAAAAATCAGATTTTGAATGTTAAGAGAATTAATTATTTCCTAAAATCCGCAATTTTCCTTTTTTAAATTTATGTTAATTGACTAAAATACCCTTAGAATGATATTAGATGATATTTTTCAATTATTTTTAATTCAATAATATTTATTAATCACTTTCGTAAAATAACTAAAATGATTGGCTCACAATCATTCCTACAACCATACAATAATTAGTTAGAACACAATAACCTAAGCATATATATATATATATATATATATATATATATATATATATATATATATATATATATATATATATATATATATATATATATATATATAACGCCCTATTTTCCGATTAATTATTTAACAATGGAAAATAAGTATAAATATAAACAAATAATAATAATAATAATAATAATAATAATAATAATAATAATAATAATAGTGATAATGATAATAATATTGGGAAATGAAGTTTTGGAGGTTTCATAATTATTTTTAGGAAAGGACGGAATTTAGTAATTTTGACAACATTATGTTGCAATGGTAATTGTTTGTAGGAACTAAAATTGTCATTATGAGAAGTTTGGGGTAGAAAATGGAATTTCGGTATAAAAAGCCTATATGGTTGTTGATAGTGAGGGTTAATCGACCCTCTTGTTGTTTTTAATTGGCATCTATTGATCCATCAAATACTTAAAAACATAGTAGCCTAAGAATTTGGTTTTTGTTTGTGTCGTTTTTGGTGTAGCTGAGAGGAAAAGAGAGAGCGGCAGAGAAGGGGGCAGCAGCTCGTGAGTCGATCAAGGAAGGAAGAAAGTCTAAGGGGATCGATCAATGGGAGACAAGACTTGGAGGTATGATAATCGATCATCTCCCTTCCTATTTTCTCCTCCTTTTTCTTCTTTTGTTCGAAAACATCACCGCCACCAAGATGGTGGCAGCCACTGTCGACCACCACTACCATGGTGGCAGTGGTTGGTGGTTTTCCTACCCCAAATGAGGCTTAGGTGGTGTCTAGGGTGATTTTCGTCACAACCCTCAAGTCTTAGTTGGTGATTTTTCCATTTGGGCATTATACTCTATCTTTACCTTCTTGTCTTTAAACCTCATAGTTAGGGTTGGGATTTTCTTTGAATTTTGTACCAATGAAGTACTCTACTATTAAAGACTCATTTGGTTGATTTTAAGCCTCATGGTATACGTCCTAATGGGTTAAGAGGCTAATTGACCCTAAAAAGACAAAGCTGTGATTTCAGGATTTTGCCCTAATATGTCCAAATCTTTAAGAGATCATATATCGGCCATATGAAACCCTTTTTAGTCGAAACAAAAGCCCAAAGTTTTATTTCCGATTCCGCTACAATTCATTAGTTTTGACTGAAGGCCATAAGTGGCTCTAACTAGGGTGAAATCGACCCTTTACCCTGGTCCGTAATGAACTGTTTTACGAGGCATTTTTATAAAAATCGCCATAAAGTGCCGAAATATCGTACAGAGGTGTGAAAATAATACTTTTAAAACTAAGGACCTGAACTTCTTGCATGTAAAATAGTTTTGAAATAATAAGTTGTTTAAGGGGTGTAAACAGGTCCCGAACAGACCATAACTTCTATGTATAAATCTGAAAAAAAAAATAACCCATGAGTCATTGTACTTTTGAGATATAAAAGGACCATAACTTAACTCTTTTTGGTCATTATCAGGAAGTTAAAGGTTGACCTAGTGTGAAGGGGTGTTTGGATTATGTTAAGGGTGTTTGACTACTCGAGGTGAGTTCCTCACTTCATAACCTTAGGTATTATATGCCTACTGTTAGGTCGGGTGTGACTAGTAATTATACGATTGATAGTCAAAGAAATACTTGTTGCTTGAGCTATGTTTGATGTTCTTATTTGTTATGTGGAATGTATATGCATGATATGTTTGGGCTCGACGGCTGAATACCGAACCGACTGACCGAAGGCCATTGTGCCAAGTCAGGGGGACCGAAGGCGGAAATGCCAAGTCTGTGGACTCAATGGCTGAATACCGAGTCTTTATTTGGGTGTTGTTTGGGATGTGTTCCCAAATAAACACGAGATGTATGATCTTGATGTTTATATGCTATATGGATGTTTGCATATTTGTTGATGGCATGGAATGTAGGAGTAGGGTGTCATACTTCTATTTTTATGTTGTGTTGGAATTCACTAAGCTTCGTGCTTTCCCTTTCCTTTATAAAATAATTATTATAGGTACATAAGGTACGAATGAGGGTTTAGCTTGACTGTACACTAGCGCGGTTGAAGATTGGGTCTACGTTTCAGACTCTTGATATGTGATTTTAACAATATTAGTTTTCCGCTGTTGTTTTGAATTATAAATGGATTAGTATTGTTGAAAGTATGTTTTGATTTTGAGATGTTATTTGAATGCTTGAAACTTACCGGTTCTGTTTAATTAATGGATTTAATGGTTTTTTATCATAAATATAAATGTTTTCAAAAGTTTAAATTTATTGTAATTTTTGGGACGTTACAAGTTGGTATTAGAGCACAAGTTGGTATCTAAGCACAACTTGAGCGAATTAGACACATCTCAGTATGTTTGAACTCAAGTTTGCAGCTTGGAAATATTTTCTTTAAAAAGTTGGTAAAAGAAAATGGAAAATTTTGATGACAAGGATCGAGGACGCAGCGTGTACAGTCAGCCGAAGCCAAAGGAAAAGGATTTAATTATTTGATGTGAATTATTGCTTTCTATAACATAAGATGTATGTGTACTAGATATCCTATTACTTTGATTCCATGTTTAATGCCTACTATATGTCTCTTGGAATTTATGCTAGCACTGATAGCTTGTCTAGTGAATGCTTTAGGTTGTATGCAATAGGAGCCAAATAGATGCATGATTTAGCCTAGTGCGCAAATCTTGTTTGAGTCCAACCATTCTGTCATGGAATTCATATTTGAATGACTATCTGGCCTCGTGTTGTGTATGAATATGCATTCATTTGTAGACACATCAGTGCCGGAGGAGCTTCCTTGTGGAATAGAGTAGAGGAATGAAAATGAAACCATTACACTAAGAAAGGATATAAATTGCTAGTTTAGAGATTATACATGATAGAAATAGACCTCAAGGAGCGAATTGGACAGTGCAGAATGAATCTCAAAACAAACATGAATAGGTGTGAAACATAGTAGTAGAGCTCTTACTATCTGAAGCACGAGATCCGCGTTCAGGTAGGGAGAAGTCACAAAAGGTCCAAGGAGCTGCGAGTGGTAATATTGTTATGATTATTGGTGTGTTAATAACTTTTATTAGTATTAAGTCATCATATTCGATTAAGGATGGTGACTATGAGATCCGTATGATAGGATATGTTATTGTACAAAGTGCCGATGAGATACTTAAGATAATTGCGATACTGATGGTGTATGTAATTGGGAATGACGGAAGATGATAACAGTGAGCCAGTACGTAGAGTGTATTGTAATGATAACACTTTGAATACATGGTGACGAGTTCTGTTTATATTAAACAGAATGACAACTATGCGACTTGGAACAGAGAGTTTAGGGATTTTCTTAGACAACACATCACTGAATGACTGAATTTCTACTGAGATCTCGCAGATATTACTATAGGAGTTGCATGGTATCATTAAGCGAATAGCTGATAAGCTGACAAGTTAATCTGATAGGTTAGTTGTTAGGCTTGAGAAGCAGATTGCAAATATGCATACTGCTAATAAGAGTGTTTAGAAACTCGAAAAAAAAGACCATGTCTTGGAGATGCAACTGTGAAAGAGGAAGCGGGAACGAGGCCCAACTCTTCTAAAAAATATCAAGAGGTTTAAAGTTGTTGTGTCAAGAACTGGAGGCCATAAGAACCATGCCATATGTGGTAAGGGTGGAAGGACCCACGTCTCTGTACCTCGCAAGTTCAAATGCGACAAGTACGAATAGAATGGATATGCTCGCCAGAACTGCTTACTACATTGGATTTATGTCTTGGTTGCATTAGGTCTAAATGCACGTACTTAGAGATAGGGATGGAATAGGTCCCGATATCTGCGGTTTTCAATAAGTGGAAGCAGGGCCTCAAGACATAGTATGTATGTATTTTTCGTGCTTTATGTTGTCATCGTCATATCATTGTTACATATGTTTGGGTATATATAACGTGCTATGTACTAGTTATAATGTGACTATGTCCGAGAAGTTTCATGATTAGGTCTATGTAGCCTCGAAAATTTGTTACTCGGCTGCCTTAGTGATTACGAATAGTAGTTATTAAACTCGTTTATATCTTGTGCTTTGATTACTAGTTGGGTCATGATTTTCTTAAAGTCTAATCCATTCCCTTGTGGTTGAGATTGTCGATGATAGGACGGTGACGATTACCTATGGTTACCGAGGTTTCACTTTAGAGATCCTTTGCGGGAGGTTACCAGTTGGTTTATTAGCGATACAGGAATTACGTGTGATAACAGAAATAGTTGGATGGGCACATCGGTGCCGGGATTGTTTCTCTTCACACACAAGTACAGATTCGTACCCAAGTGGGGAATAACCGTCGATTAAGAGTGATACCTTAGTCGGAGTATGACAATATGTGTGGCCGTAGGGATCGAACTTACCCGTTGTGTTACGGTGTTGAGTATTTAGCTATTGGGAAGAATACATATGGTGACAAAGAATAAAAGTTGGTTAAGAAGGAGCAGACCGTTTACGAGTTTCGGGGGCATTTCCTTTGAATATTTGTTGGGGCATACCATCCATGCATCGGATGTGGTTTAGTATTAGTTTGTAGGGTGTCGCATAGTGGAGTTTTGTGTGGATGAAGGTCTACTTAGTTCCTTAAAATGATTGATCACTTAGAATCTGAATTGTATATCTCGTTTAAGATAGGTTAGGACTGGATCCATCCAAGGACATCGGTAGAGGTTCGTTGGATTCCAAGTGGGGGAGTATTACTCACCGTAATAAGAGTTTGAGGACTGTATGTCGCATAGTGGAGTTTTGTGTGGATGAAGGTCTACTTAGTTCCGTAAAATTATTGATCACTTAGAATCTGAATTTTATATCTCGTTTAAGATAGGTTGGGATTGGATCCATCCAAGGACATCGGTAGAGGTTCGTTGGATTCCATGTGGGGGAGTATTACTTACCGTGATAAGAGTTTGAGGACTGTAAAAACCTCAGTATGGTAGGGAAGAATTGAGTTGCCTGCTGTAAATTTTGAAATCTCAAGCCCTTCTAGTTAACACGCAGGAGAGAAAAAAAAGTAGGCAATAATCCACGATGGATGATTCCGTTCAGGAATAGGGTATCATTGCGGCCTATTATGTATTCAAGAATATTGCGGGTTCAATCGTTATAGCGGGTGCAACTTGCTTTGGGTAAGTATCCATCATGTGTTTTGAGTCATCTACATCGACTCACATTTTAGGTGTTTGTTTAGGCCCTAGTTTAGGATTACGGGTGAGAGTCCCCTTCCCTGTTGTTGTTTGATAAAGTCTTGGAGGTTGGAGGCGTGGTCCAAAAATAGGATAGTATTTCGTAGTTTCCTAGGTTTCGATACTTTATTTTGTTATTAGCAAGTACTATAATGGATTTTGGGATGATGGTATTATACCTATAAGCCAATGGGGATGACAGTAAGGCTGGTGAGTTGTTGTGAGCTAAAGGAGTCGTAATTGGAAACCTACAAGTTTGTGGAATGATGGTTACATGCCTATGAACCATAATGGTTGGTTATGAGCATATAATTGGTTGGTATTGTATGCATGTCAAACTAGTTACTTGGTTGTTTGGTAACTGATTGATAGGGTACCATGGTGTACTGTTTGATGCAAGGTACGAGACCTTGGGTACGAAGAGAAACAATGTAAGAGTGTGAGTTGGGTACATCGATGGAAGATCGCTAGGAAGTGTATATGATACGCCTCGTTCATGTAGTTGAAAGTATTGATTTTTCCGGAAGATAGCTAAAGTGCTTGAGTTGTATGGATGTGTGCCAAAACCATTACCCTGACGGGATGTTGAGGAGGTGTTGATCAAGATATTGGTTCATTTAGGAATGGTAGAGTTCCTTGTTAAGATATTACTTGGTTTCATTTATGAAGATGTAGGAATGATCACCAACCTTGGAGGGTCGGTATCGGAAATTTCAGATCATTAGTTTTAAACTTATGGGCGTTTTGCAAGGAGTTTGAAAATATTGTTAGGCATGTTTTGGATTTCGATGGAGAGATACCTTACTATCCTGGTAAATTAAATGTAGTTTTTGATTCTCTTACTCGAAATTCGGCTAACGAGCCACTCTGGGAGTGCTGTCTCCGAATGGTAGTGTTTACTACTCTTTCGGAGGTGATGAAAAGGTACCTGAAGTGAAGTTTTTGGATGAGAACACCAAATGCAAGAGAGTTTAAGGTAATATTCTGCTTGTTAATCAAGATAGTCGGGGTTATTTGGCATGTTGGTTAGGTCTACGTTGGTGCATGGAAATGCTCCACAAATAATGAGTGTTTATTAGGTTGTATTTTCCCTTATTGTATTTATGGTGTAAATACTCTCCCTCCTATATAAAGGGTGAGTTGGTCATTTCTTACTTTAGCTAGCTCACTTTTTCTTAGATTAGAGATTACTTTTCTCACAATGTAATCTAGAGAGAGAAAAAGTTGGTGGGTTCTCCCACCCAGGGAGAGTTTCTCTCCCACCATGTTCTTCATGAATATCAATATTATTCTCTCTTTGTTCTTAGTCTTTTTCATGAACTCATAATATGTTCTTCGTGTTCATACTTACAAAAACACAATTAATCTCGAGATATCTTACTTCCGCATTCACCGTTCGTATAAAAATGGGTCTCTATAGTCTATGTTCATACACTGTGGGTAGCAAGAAGACATCTACGCTTGGGAGGTCGTAGCCAAGCACGATATGCTCATTTATATGGTCTCTGATAAAGACATATGATTTACGCCTCGGTTTTGACTAAATGATTTAGAAGGTAATGGATACTCAGTTGCGAATTAGCACAACTTCCACTCTTGTATTGGCATGTCGTCATTCCTTCTACGATGTGATAAGAAGTGCATGACGCCTATGTATTCGGCGAACTTGGGCATCGAGAGATGGGGAGCATAGATGATCGTGCTTAAAATGAACGAGTTGGTTTAGATGGAGCGGGAATGATTGGTTACCGTACAAGGTCGACATATGAGCACGCCATGTAAATGAGTGATTCTCTTTCGTAAGAGAAGGAACTTAGGACCTTTGTGCATAGCCCATACAAGATTTTGTTCTAGTGAAAAGGGTATGGTATCTATTAGAACTTTTACATGAATTGAGGTGGATTCATAACATTTTGTTATTTGTCTCAGCTTCGAAAATGTATGGTAAGTAAAACAGCAGTGCGTTCACTTGAAGGATTTCAGATTTTCATGCGACTTAATTACGATGGAAGGATGGTGGTTGTTCTGGAGAGGAAGGAAAAGATTCTGCAAAACAAAGAGGTGTAGTTAGTAGAAGTCCAGTTGCAACATCGGGGAGCCAGAGAAGGAAAAACGAGCGTTTTATCAACATTTGATTGTTAACCGTGACTTCGAGGATGAAGTTTTATTCAAGTGGGGGAGAGTTATAACGCCCTATTTTCCGTTTAATTATTTAATAATGGAAAATAAGTATAAATACAAACGAATAATAATAATAATAATAATAATAATAATAATAATAATAATAATAGTAATAATAATAATAATAATAATAATAATAATAATAATAATAATAATAATAGTGATAATAATAATAATAATAATAATAATAATAATAATAATTTGGAAACGAAGTCTTGGAGGTTTCGTAATTATTTTTAAGAAAGGACGAAATTTAGTAATTTTGACAACCTTATGTTGCAAAGATAATTGTTTATAGGGACTAAAATTGTCATTATGAGAAGTTTAGGGTAGAAAATAGAATTTCATTATTAAAAGCCCATATGGCTGTTGAGAGTGAGGGTTAATCGGCCCTCTTCTTGTTTTTAATATGAACCCATTGATCTATCAAATATATAAAAACCTAGCAACCCAAGAATTTGGTTTTTGTTTGTGGCATTTTTGGTGTAGCCAAGAGGAAAAGAGAGCGGGAGAGAAGGGGGCAGCAGCTCGTGAGTCGATCAAGGGAGGAAGAAAGACTAAGAGGGTCGTTCAAGGGGAGAAAAAGCTTGAAGGTATGCTAATCGATCATCTTCCTTCTTATTTTCTCCTCCTTTTTCATTTTTGTTGGAAAACACCACCACCACCAAGGTGCTGGCAGCCACTATCGATCACCACTACCATGGTGGTAGTGGGTGGTTGTGCTCAAACCCCAAATGAGGCATAGGTGGTGTCTAGGGTGATTTTGGTCTCAACCCTCAATCCTTAGTTGGTGATTTTACCATTTAGGCATTCTACTTTATCGTTACCTTCTTCTCTTTAAACCTCAAGGTTAGGGGTGGGATTTTTATTGAATTCTGTATGAATGAAGTACTATACTGTTAAAGACTCATTTGGCTGATTTTAAGCCTCATTAGATAGATCTTAATAGGTTACAAGGCTAATTGACCCTAAAAAGACAAAGCTGCAATTTCAAGATTTTGCACTAATCTGTCCAGATCTTGTTTAGTCGAAACCAAAGCCCAAAGTTTCGTTTTTGAGTCCTCTACAATTCATTAGTTTTGATTGAAGGCAGAAATGCCTCTACCTATTGTGAAATTGACCATTTACCCAGACTTGTCCGTAATGAACTCTTTTGCGAGGCAGTTTTGAAAAAATTGTCAAAAATTCTAGAAAAATCGTACAAAGGTGTGCCAATAATACTTATAAAGATAAGCACCTGAACTTCGTTTATATAAAACAATTTTGAAAAATAAGGTGTTTAAAGGGTGTAAAGTTGGTCGCGAAAAAACCATATAGCAGGTTTTTATAACAGGTTTCTGTGAAAGGTTTGTGATGAAGCATTTGGTTTCCATTTGTGATGTATACTTTACCAATAACAATCATTTGTGTTCTACAATTATGCCATAGTTCACACCTCATTTCCTATCAAATAACCAATATTGGAATATATGCATCAGAAAGGAATCAAAGTAAATAATATATGAACATGTTGATGGATATATATAATGTTGGCGTTCCTATTGTAGACACATTCTGTTGCGATTGGGACTCTGAACTTGGAGACATGTTTTGTTGTTGTTCCGACTTATTTATACCCGTCACATACTTTTGAATTTCCTATGTATATATAAAACAAATGAAACAAGTTACGTATCTATTTTAAACTTCCTATGACAGACAAAAATAATTAATTAAAAGCATTTAATTGAAAAGTTTTAATACTTACCAATGATGTTACATGTCTATTTGGATCTAAGTTCACCCCTTGGGCAGCTAATTGACTCACCAAAAGAGAAACCATTCCCTATGTCTATGCCATCTTGACGTTCAAGTCCTTTATTTATTTGTATTTTTCTTAACGTTCCCGTCTGTCCTTCTCTTCACGTTCATGGCTCTCGTTTTCACGCTCCTTTCTCTCAATTTCAAGTTGGTGTTCAGTAATGCAACTCTTGTGTCTAATGATTTGGTTCGAGGAAGATAAAAATACATGTTGTATGTCACTCGACTTCTCACTCCTCTTGCATAACCTCCCTTGTCCTTTCCAAACACAACTGTCATGGCATCAATGCCATGGTCAACCTGTAAGGTCTTGTCTTTGATATGTTCGTCAGTTATTTTCTGTAGAAAGTAAGGAAATATACAAGTAATTACATATAAATTAACATCGTTGAAATAAAAACAAAATTTGTAGTCAAACTTACTAGTTTTTTTCTAAGCTCATCATTTTCAAAATTCCCATCTTTGTTTTGCCTCCCCTTCAACCACATCATACAACCGGAGGGATCTTCATCTGGTTCAATTTCTTTGGCTTCGATTTTATAATCATTAAATAGACAATTAAGGAAGTTAAACCAACGTAAACGAAAGTAAGCAACTATTAACAAAAAGGAACCATTTTTGTTACCATCTTCTCTTTCACAAGTATGTATCCACCTCTTCCCATCATATGTTTATAAAAAGACTTCTCACGCGCCTTTTTTGTTGCTTCTGACTTCGCCTAACCACAATGGAAAATCAAAAATACAATGTTTACATGCCAACACTGTTGGGTTTTGAGCACTATAACACTCCTATGGTGCACATGCAACCCTAAATGCTTTGGATCTATGTTTTATCTATTATACATGCATATTTTCAATTTTTCCAAAGCATTGTCCTAACTAGCATACAAATTGCCAAATAAATAAAACATCTAGTTAGATGACTTACCTCTTAAAAGGACTTGTAGTTCTTGATATTTGAAAGCTTGAGCACCCCAAGTGTGATTCCTCTAATGGTTCACAAACACCAATATGCAAAAGGTGACTTAAGAGAATAAGCTACTCATCTCGAAGAGAAGGTGTAGCCGATTTTGGTTCATGAGGGTTCTATTTATAGTGTTGCACATGCTAGGGTTACACTTTGTAAACCCTAATGACCCATGACTTTCCACATTCTCATGCTCCATGGATTTAACCTCCATGGACTATCCATGGATTAGTTTAGCTCGTCTACATAATCATGGATCATTGGCCCACACTACAAGAATCATTGATTTACATAATCAATCCCCATATATTTAATTAGAATCTTTTGACCATAAAATTAATTCCAAATTAATTCTTGATCAATACTAATTAAATAATTTCATATTAATATATTATACTTGTAATATATTAATAAACCATAAATAACCTTATTCTCAAAAGTCCATCGTATCAAATTGCACTGGTGAAGGCAACCCAAAAGGACCATGCTACAATCGGGTCAAGTACATACCAGTTATAGTTATGGGCTTAGACACCAAATCCAATAGTCTCCCACTTGGATAAGTCTAATAACTATAGCTGCCAATGTGACTTCCGGATCCGACTTAACAATCGTAAGCTTTCAAAAGCCGCTGTCGAACTCTGACCTAGTGAGTGACGCGTCCTTCAGATAATAGATCATATACTCCTCTGTTCTCAAGATATCTATGCGGACAAGTACATGGAACATAGTCATACTTATTGTCCTGCAATTTGTTTCCCGATTTCCGATTCGTCTGACATAGAACATAACTGAACACATCAATTTAATTTTCTGACCGGGCCCGACACATAGTCAAAACAGAATCATCGAGCGGCCCAAGATATTGCTTTTAATCCTCTTAGGATAAAAGGAATAGATAAACTTCGACATTATATGCTTGTACTAACTACTCATCAAATCATGCACAACGACACGTTTTATAACATCAAGTTCTTGATGCGTTTTCATGCCATCAATGCACAACCAAATCCTAGTCAACAACTCATATATGTTGGTTTGAAGATTATATGATATTATCGTCTCACAATCACTCGTGATAAATTCCATGAAGTGATTCAGGTGAGCGTGGGTTGAATCAAATACTCAAATCTTATTTTAGGAGCACTGATGAATGGTGTAGCAAACTTTTGCTATGTCTAACTCCTTAGACAATCTACAAGCCAACTCATGAAAGTTTTCTTATTGGGTTTTGAGCATTCTAACACTCCTAAGTGTACATGCAACCCTAAATACCTTGGATCTATGTTTTCTCTATTATACATGCAAATATGAATATTCCAAGGTATTACCCTAACTAGCATACAATCTTTGATACTTGGGTAATAAAATAGATAGAATACATACCTTGTTGATGTAGCTTGACTCCATGAAGCTCGAGAGCCTAGTTCCCCAAGTGTGACACTTCAAATGGTTCACACAACATCATCAACACTTGGAATAACCATGAGAAGAAGACACTCATGCTCAAATCGGCTAGCCCTCATATATGTTTCACTAGTGCCAAATTTCTTGAGCTAAAGGGGTCCTTATATAGTGTGCACATTAGGGTTACACCATGTAACCCTTGACTTTACCCATTCCTTTTGCTCCATGGGTTTTAACCTCCATGGAGTATCCATGGGTCACCACATGGGTTACACCCAACATAAGGAATCATGGATCATAAGCCCACATATATAAGAATGAATGATTTACACAACCAATCCCCATATATTTAATTAGTCTCTTTTGATCACTAAATTGTGACATCCACCAAAACTCAGGTCAATACTCATCT
Organism: Lactuca virosa; assembly: GCF_052849685.1. Taxonomy (NCBI): domain Eukaryota; kingdom Viridiplantae; phylum Streptophyta; class Magnoliopsida; order Asterales; family Asteraceae; genus Lactuca; species Lactuca virosa. Next base: position 386,072,131 of record NC_136428.1, read on the forward strand.
AGAACCTTGTCATTTCCTTGTGTGCACTTAACTTGGCTCTATAGTTACAAGTTGAACTAGGTTTGTGACTTAATAGATCCCTCGGAACAAGTAGTGTACCTTAGTTGTATTGAAGGATCACATTGATATGTAAAGGAACCAACTGAGTGGTAAAGTGCCAAAGCTGAACCTTAAGTCTAAACATAAAACTATGTTCGATAGATTACAACTCAAGGGTAGGTTATTGACCCTAAAAATTTCATATTGGAACAAATTGATGCTTAACAAGGTTAAGTATCACAAGCTAATATGAACAAAAATTAGATCATAATATGAACCAACTATAAAGTTGATGACAAATTCATACACTTCACGATTCGAAATGTGAACCAAAAGTAAAATCCAAGAATATCAAATTCTTACAATCACATATTATGAATCCTTGTTAGAATTGTTGAAATATGATAAATTGATTTTTATAAAAATTAAATAATAGGTTATCATTATATAAATTAATTCAACAACTATAATTTTTGGAAGTCATTACCAAGTGTAAATACCTCAACAAAACCCAATAATTAAAACCTTAGGAGATTATGAAAATGTTTGAGTTTTATAAAATTTAAAATCTATATTTATAAAAATTCAAGGGAGGCTTTTATTATTTGATCAAATACCAATAAAAATACCATATCCCTCTTAAATTTTCGTCCATTAGGCTTTTCCCTCTCTCCCATGCCTTAAAACCCATCATTACACCTCATTTGAACCACCTACACACTCCATCTCACACTCCTTCTCCAAGAAAACTCTCCCACTTCCAAGACCACTCCTACACATCAGAAAATCCTCCATTCTCTGCCATAATTTCGAAATTGAGAAGGTCTTGAAGTGTTCTTGCTTCTCTCAAGATCAAAACCAAGGTAAACAACACAATCCTCCCTCATAGTTTCATGATTTTACTTCCTCTTCTTCATGGTTCTTCTCTACTCTTCAGATTCTATTCCCTTCTATGGCTAGAAATCCTTACTTTTTCCCTTGTGGTTTGTAGATTCTCACTATAACACAATGCATGTGTTTGAGATGGTGAAAATCCGGGATCAAACCCACGCAAGGAGTGAAAAAGATGCACATGTGTTCATGTGACTTCAAAACCGAGTATTACATCTTCTTCTCCATTTCTTTGGTGTTCATGCATGACCAAAAGCATTTAAACCATTTCTAGTACATATTGGATGCTCATTCACTCCATGCATGTGCTAGACATCGGACCTTAACAGAAGCATGCATGTTGTTCTTGTCAAAGTGCCCTAAGAATGCACTCAAAGCAACCAGGGGAAACATGCAATCTGCCAGACTATTTGGTTCAGATTTGAACGGCCATAACTCGGTCATTACTTAACCAAATCCTGATATTCTTTTTGTATTGGATAGTTCCACGAGTTAGCTTTCAAACCCAACTGGTCTCACTGTAAAAGATTAAATATCGGATTTTTGGCAATTTTTACAAAATGGTTGCGCGAACAGCTCTTTTTCTGTGATCACCATTTTTACTTTACGTGATCAGTGGCCTTAAACCCAACCATAAATCTGGGGAAAAATAGTTTAGAAACTTAACATATCCAGTGAATGATGGCTGAAATTTCGTGGCTTAAAACCCCACAAAATGTGCTACTCAAATTCATGACCTTCAGCCATATTTACATCTCATGCACTATAATGTGCAACATTTCTTAACTTGTTTGGGTTCAATACCCCTATTTCCCTTCTGAATAAATTTTGAACATTTTTCCTTTTGAAAGCCCTCACATGCATGTGATAATCTGTAAAATACCAAAGGCTAGAACCAATTCCTTATTTATTTATAAAAATAGTTATTTAATGGCTTTAAATTCCAAATAATCATTTTCGGAAGGTATAAAAATCAGAAAAGTTTTATTACAAATATAATCACAGAATAAGAAAGCCATGTAAATTTTCAGATATTTTGGACACTGTTTGATATTTATTCCTTATTTTTCATTAAATTGGAGCATGAAATTATAATCTCGGGTTATTGGACTCAAAGATCCTAACCAATATTTTTCTCAAACCTTAGGAACATTATAAGAACCTGTAAAAATTAAATTGGGAATTTTAGAAACTGTTTACCAATTTATTTGGATTTTCTATATTATTTGATCCTAAATTACAAATAAATATAAAACGACCATCAAAAATGTCTATAAAATATCTGGACACTAATACCCTCCTGTAGAAACACAATATAAAGTTTTACAATTTTTGGAGTTCATTTTCATGCCTTTATGAAATTTTTTTGAATATAAGACACCATGAATTCAATAATACTAATAATGAACCAAACAAACTTTGGGCACTTAATGACACCACTAGTAGGATAAGTAGATTTAGATAATGGTTTAGTGAATTATATCTCACTAGAGACTATTTGTTCCGTAGGACGCTATTAGGATTCGCACTCACCAACATCAACCCGCAAAGCCCGAGCCGCAAACTTTCCAGAGTGAGTATTCACGCACTCCCCTATTTTCGGTTTTTAATGTTTTGGGGTGGAAAGCATGCCACAATATCTATGAACATTATTTTATGAACTTGTGCTATGAATTTGTGATATGAACTTTGTTGTATGAACTTGTATTATGAATTTGGTGTTATGAACTTGTATGATTAAGTCCCCGGAGAACCGCTACAACCTATTAACTCATATTTGAGCCGATGGTCTTATGGATAGCGCTATTTGGGGTCGACAGCCCCCACTCGCCCGGAACTGCGAGTACATATTTCCATGAACTGACATCATGGGAACCATGGACATGATGGAATGGGGCAGGAACGGTCGTTAGGCTTGGTTGTGAACGGAATGCAATGGCATTCATTGTCTTCTAAATTGGAACATTTATAGAATAAACTACATTTTTGAAATAATGTATTATTATAAACCTGTGAACTCACCAACTATTTTATAGTTGACCCTCGTTTTTGCATGCTTTTCAGGGAACGGTCAGTGAATCAACAAGACGTTAGCATGATTTAAGTTGTTACCTTTGCTATGTATTAAATTATGTATTGTGAAAACTGAATGTATTTGTTTTGTACGCGATGTAAACTTAAAACGCTTAATGTTTATGGTTGGTACTTCTATTTACCTTTGTGATGAGACCTTAGCCTGTCACTCTTCGTGTTTCCGCTTTAATGGGGTGTGACAGATTTGGTATCAGAGCCTAAGGTTATAGAGAATACCGGCTTCCCCTTTCCCTTAGGGACGCCTAAACTATAACCATTGAGTTAATAAAACATGCCATTTAGTATAAGTAATTCCGGTAATGCGCTACTGGACCTTATTTATACATAGCCTGATCACCTATGTATAATTAAGGAAGAGTTAGTGCAAGACCGGAATTGATTATAGTGAATGGTATCAACACCCTAGGATAAACATAAACATCAAACATAATAGAAATTTTCTAGAAGGCTAAAAATTCATCTAAACATTAGAGTTTCTCGTGTACAGCGTAGCCATGTCAAACACTAGCTCTCAAGCATTTGGATCGGCAGATGAGTCTGGTTACGTCACTGCGCGCCCGAAAGTCAACCGCGAATCGAGCACCGAACCGACTGAAGATCCGTCTACAGGATCAGAGACTGGAGAGGAAGTGAGCAGCCAGGCACCGACTGAGGAAACTTCAGCCCCGCCGATACCCAAGCCTTCGCGACAGCTGACGCCTCGGCCACCCTTTTATGGACTATACCACAGAAGGACAGCGAGAAAGAGCGCACCAATGCCGAGAGAAGTGTTGAGGTTCGAGAGTCCAGAACCCGTGCCAGCACCTCCCGCACCAAGGAGTGAGCGTCACGAGCCTAGTCAGCCTCGACCCCCAGTCATAGGGACGCCTTATATGCGAGCACCCGGGATGACTTGTCAGGAGCGACGCAGCATGGAGGCCATGGCCCGAGACCTGCATGATGCCCGTAGTAGGATTGCTTATCATCATCACAGCATAGCCGACATGTCAGACGTGGTGGATGCGGTGTGCGGTTATGCATACTCCGCCCAGAGGACAGCAATCAGAGTTATGATCACTAGCGCTATCGCTGGAGGGCTAGCATTGATTCTGGCAGTGGCACTTGTCTGGGTGATTGTGTTTTGGGGTTGAATCAAAGCGTCATGGTTTATGTTTTATGGTCTTTGGTCTATGTATTTTGATGTAATGCCTTCGGCTTATGGCTTTTGAAAAGTATGGTTGAAGTATCTTTTGTAGCTTGCAGTGCCAAGCAGTATGCTTTGTTAAACCTTTTATTTACAAACTATGAATGAAAATCTATTTTAATGACTTTCAATTTCCATGTTATTTCGCATTTATATTGTTCATAAACTGTAAATTGTTTTGATGATTTGAAATCTTTCTTGAAAATATATTTTATTATATTTATTTCTTGCAAAAAGAGAGAATTTTTCTTTTTATGATGGTAACGTCTTAAATTTTGTTGTGTGTTATAGAACCATGCCCCCAAGAAGGAACACCCGTTCCCGCCAAACACAGCCTGAGAATGCCACTCCCGATATTGCTCAACTGGTCTCACAACAACTGATGGATGCTATCCCTAACATTGTGGCTCAAGTCACTGCAGGAATCCATACTAGTCAGACAAACCGCGGAGGCCCTACACCTACTGTGAACATGGATGGAAGCGGAACTCGTAATGAGGAAACAAGGGGATGCACCTATAAATACTTCATGTCTTGCAAACCCAAGGAGTTTCACGGAACAGAAGGTGCGGTGGGATTGTTGAAATGGATAGAAGGAATAGAGGCCGTACTCCACATCAGCAAATGCTCAAATGACTGCAAGGTTCCCTATGTTGCATGCCTTCTACAAGACAGAGCTTTAACATGGTGGAATGCGCAAGTCCGAAACCGTGGAAGGGAGGCGGCGAACCAGTTAGCTTGGGAGGAATTCAAAGAGTTACTCAAGAAGGAATACTGTCGTAAGGATGAAATCCAAAAAAATGGAATCTGACTTCTGGAACCATGCCATGGTAGGAGCCAATGTGGAAGGCTACACTGTGCGTTTCCATGAACTCGCTGAACTAGTGCCGCATATGGTCACCCCGGAGAGCAAAAGGATCGACCGATACATATGGGGATTGGCACCCGAAATCCGAGGCATGGTTACTTCAGCAAATCCTACCTCAATCCATAGCGCTATAGACCTGGTGCACCGACTTACGAATGATAAAGTGAGGGCTGGGATATTGACCATAAGCAACACCAGTAACAAAAGAAAACCGGAGAGCCAGATTGGAAGGAAGAAGAATGACAACTCAGAAAGGAACAAGAGAAGGGCAACGAACTTTGCGGTTAAAACAGAGGAACCTGTGCAATACCGAGGGCCTAAACCTAAGCGTGAGAAATGCAGCTATCACCATGAGGGTGCCCGCCCTATTTGCCACAAGTGCAACCGATCTGGGCATTTCGCGAAGTATTGCAGGATAGATAAGGATCGCAAGGGTGGTAAACGGGCGTGCTATGAGTGTGGAAGTGTGGACCACTTTAGGAATGCATGCCCGAATCTAAACAAGGGCCCCAACAACAACCAGGCAGGTCATAAAAACCGTGGAAATCCAGGAGGTCAGGCTCGTGGGCGAGCATTTGTGATCAAGGCGGAAGAGGCCCGCCAGAACCCGGAGGTGGTAACAGGTACATTCCTCCTAAACAACCACTATGCATCAGTATTATTTGACTCTGGGGCAGATAGAAGTTTTGTGTTTCATGAATTTAGATCACTAATCGACTTGAAATCAAAAATGTTGGAACATGCTTACATAATTGAACTTGCTAACGGCCATGAAATTAAGGCTAAGGAGATATTTCCTAATTTTACCTTGAACTTAGCCGGTAAAAATTTTAGTATTGATCTGATACCCATGGAACTCTGAAGCTTTGACGTAGTGGTAGGAATGGATTGGTTATCCAAGAATCGAGCAGACATAGGATGCTTTGAGAAAGTTGTCAAAATGCCCCTCCAAAACAACGAAACCCTATTAGTGTACGGAGAGAAACCAGGCAAGAACTTGAAGATAGTCTCATGCATGAAGATTCACAAATATCTGAAGAAGAAGTACCTTGCGTTCTTGGCTCATGTAGTGGAAAAGAATTTGGAAGAAAAACATATTCAGGATATTCCAATAGTGCGAGAATACCCCGAAGTGTTCCCGGAAGAGTTGCCCGGACCCCCCCCCCCCAACAAGACAAGTCGAGTTCAGAATTGATCTAATTCCTGGGGCGGCACCTGTAGCTAAAGCACCTTACCGCTTGGCACCTTCTGAAATGCAAGAGCTTTTGAGTCAACTTCAGGAACTTTTGGAAAAAGGATTCATTCGTCCAAGTTCCTCACCGTGGGGCGCACCGGTCTTATTTGTGAAAAAGAAGGATGGATCAATGCGAATGTGCATCGATTATAGAGAACTAAATAAATCGACTATCAAAAATAGATACCCCCTTCCTCGAATAGACGATTTGTTTGACCAACTCCAAGGTGCCTCGTACTTTTCAAAGATTGATTTACGATCGGGATACCACCAATTAAGGGTACGCGACGAAGACGTTCCTAAAACCGCCTTCAGAACTCGTTACGGACACTACGAGTTCTTAGTTATGCCTTTTGGGCTAACTAACGCGCCAGCTGCCTTCATGGATCTTATGAATAGGATTTGTAGGCCGTACCTTGACAAGTTTGTTATCGTGTTCATTGATGACATACTAGTCTATTCCCAAAACAAAGAAGAGCACGAACGACATCTCAGGCTAGTGTTGGAACTGTTGAAAGACCAAAAGTTGTTTGCAAAGTTCTCTAAGTGCGAATTTTGGATTAGGGAAGTACGATTCCTTGGTCATGTGGTTGGAGAAAAAGGAATACACGTGGATCCCACCAAAGTTGAAGCAATTAAGAAATGGGAAACCCCAAGATCCCCGACGAAAATTCGGCAATTTCTCGGATTGGCGGGCTATTATAGGCGCTTTATTGAGAACTTCTCCAAAATTGCCCAGCCATTGACTATTCTGACCCAAAAGAATAGGAAATTTGTATGGGAAGAACCACAAGAAGATGCCTTCCAATTGCTAAAACATAAGTTGTGTAATGCGCCAGTCTTGGCATTGCCAGATGGTGTGGAGAACTTCACAGTGTATTGTGATGCGTCACACCAAGGTCTGGGTTGCGTACTGATGCAGAAAGGCAACGTTATTGCATATGCGTCAAGGCAGTTGAAGGTTCATGAGAAAAACTACACAACCCACGACCTAGAATTAGGAGCGGTGGTATTCGCCCTTAAGATCTAGAGACATTACTTGTACGGAACTAAGTGCACTATTTATACTGATCAGAAAAGCCTACAACACATCTTGGATCAAAAGATGCTTAACATGAGACAGAGGCGGTGGGTAGAATTACTCAACGACTATGATTGCGAAATTAAATACCATCCAGGAAAGGCCAACGTTGTAGCCGATGCGTTGAGTAGGAAGGAAAGGGTGAAACCCTCACGAGCTCATGCCTTCGGAGCCCTTGTTCAAACCAGTTTGAAGGACGAAATCCTTGCTGCTCAAGGCGAAGCATTAAAGACTGAGAACTTGAAATGTGAAACATTGCAATGTCTAGAACAACGATTTGAAATAGGTTCGGATGGAGTGAAGTACTTCAAAAATAGAGTATGGGTACCAAAGATCTATGAATTGCGTGAGGTAATTTTAAAGGAAGCCCATAATTCCCGATACTCGATCCACCCTGGAGCGGACAAAATGTACTTGGATCTAAAGGAATACTATTGGTGGCCTGGAATGAAGAAAGATATTGCTTTGTATGTTGGGAAATGTTTAACTTGCTCCAAAGTGAAGGCTGAATATCAAAAGCCCTCCGGTTTGCTTCAGCAACCAGAAATACCTCAATGGAAATGGGAGAAAATATCCATGGATTTTGTTACTAAGCTACCGAGAACCGTGAAAGGACACGATTCTATCTGGGTAGTGGTGGATAGACTGACGAAATCCGCACATTTTCTTCCCATTCGGGAAGGTTACCGAATGGAACGGCTTGCTCAAATTTACATAGATGAGATCGTAGTACGTCACGGAGTACCTATTTCCATCATATCGGATAGAGATGGCCGTTTTACATCTCGATTTTGGCAGTCGCTTCAAAAAGCCTTGGGGATACGTTTAGAATTAAGTACCGCATATCATCCCCAGACAGACGGTCAGAGTGAACGAACCATCCAGACGTTAGAAGATATGCTCTGGGCTTGCGTGATCGACTTTGGAGGAAGTTGGGATAACCATTTGCCATTAGTTGAGTTCTCCTATAATAATAGCTACCATACCAACATACAATGCGCCCCCTATGAGGCCTTGTACGGGCGTAAATGTCGCTCCCCACTATGTTGGCTGGAAATTGGCGATAGGCAGTTAACGAGACTGGATTTAATTCAAGAGACCACTGAGAAGATCTCGATAATACGTGATAGACTGAAAGCTGCCCGCGATCGCCAGAAGAGCTATGCTGACAAGCGTAGGAAACCTTTGGAATTTCAAATAGGAGACAAAGTACTCTTAAAAGTATCCCCATGGAAAGGAATCGTGCGTTTTGGTAAAAGAGGAAAACTGAGTCCCCGTTATGTAGGACCCTTCGAGATTATCGATATGGTCGTTCCAGTGGCATATAAATTAAAGCTACCAGATGAACTGAGTGCGATACACGACACATTCCATGTGTCGAACCTCAAAAAGTGCTTGGCAGAGGAATCCCTACACATACCTCTCGGGGACCTCCAAATTAATGATCAACTAAAGTTCGTGCAGGAACCTGTAGAAATTCTCGATCGAGAGGTTAAGCAACTAAAACGAAGTAAAATACCGATCGTGAAAGTTCGTTGGAACTCTAAGCATGGACCCAAGTTTACGTGGGAACGAGAGGATTTCATGAAGAACAAATATCCTCAACTATTCGCAATGTCTGAACCAGTGTTACTGCCAGTTGAATTTCGGGACGAAATTCCCACAACTGGGGGAGACTGTGACATCCACCAAAACTCAGGTCAATACTCATCTAGAACCTTGTCATTTCCTTGTGTGCACTTAACTTGGCTCTATAGTTACAAGTTGAACTAGGTTTGTGACTTAATAGATCCCTCGGAACAAGTAGTGTACCTTAGTTGTATTGATCGATCACATTGATATGTAAAGGAACCAACTGAGTGGTAAAGTGCCAAAGCTGAACCTTAAGTCTAAACATAAAACTATGTTCGATAGATTACAACTCAAGGGTAGGTTATTGACCCTAAAAATTTCATATTGGAACAAATTGATGCTTAACAAGGTTAAGTATCACAAGCTAATATGAACAAAAATTAGATCATAATATGAACCAACTATAAAGTTGATGACAAATTCATACACTTCAGGATTCGAAATGTGAACCAAAAGTAAAATCCAAGAATATCAAATTCTTACAATCACATATTATGAATCCTTGTTAGAATTGTTGAAATATGATAAATTGATTTTTATAAAAATTAAATAATAGGCTCTCATTATATAAATTAATTCAACAAATATAATTTTTGGAAGTCATTACCAAGTGTAAATACCTCAACAAAACCCAATAATTAAAACCTTAGGAGATTATGAAAATGTTTGAGTTTTATAAAATTTAAAATCTAGATTTATAAAAATTCAAGGGAGGCTTTTATTATTTGATCAAATACCAATAAAAATACCATATCCCTCTTAAATTTTTGTCCATTAGGCTTTTCCCTCTCCCCCATGCCTTAAAACCCATCATTACACCTCATTTGAACCACCTACACACTCCATCTCACACTCCTTCTCCAAGAAAACTCTCCCACTTCCAAGACCACTCCTACACATCAGAAAATCCTCCATTTTCTGCCATAATTTCGAAATTGAGAAGGTCTTGAAGTGTTCTTGCTTCTCTCAAGATCAAAACCAAGGTAAACAACACAATCCTCCCTCATAGTTTCATGATTTTACTTCCTCTTCTTCATGGTTCTTCTCTACTCTTCGGATTCTATGCCCTTCTATGGCTACAAATCCTTACTTTTTCCCTTTTGGTTTGTAGATTCTCACCATAACACAATGCATGTGTTTGAGATGGTGAAAATCCGGGATCAAACCCATGCAAGGAGTGAAAAAGATGCACATGTGTTCATGTGACTTCAAAACCGAGTATTACATCTTCTTCTCCATTTCTTTTGTGTTCTTGCATGACCAAAAGCATTTAAACCATTTCTAGTACATCTTGGATGCTCATTCACTCCATGCATGTGCTAGAAATCGGACCTTAATAGAATCATGCATGTTGTTCTTGTCAAAGTGCCCTAAGAATGCACTCAAAGCAACCAGGGGAAACATGCAATCTGCCAGACTATTTTGTTCAGATTTGAACGGCCATAACTCGGTCATTACTTAACCAAATCCTGATATTCTTTTTGTATTGGATAGTTCCACGAGTTAGCTTTCAAACCCAACTGGTCTCACTGTAAAAGATTAAATATCGAATTTTTTGCAATTTTTACAAAATGGTTGCGCGAACAGCTCTTTTTCTGTGATCATCATTTTTACTTTACGTGATCAGTGGCCTTAAACCCAACCATAAATCTGGGGAAAAATAGTTTAGAAACTTAACATATCCAGTGAATGATGGCTGAAATTTCGTGGCTTAAAATCCCACAGAATGTGCTACTCAAATTCATGAACTTCAGCCACATTTACATCTCATGCACTATAATGTGCAACATTTCTTAACTTGTTTGGGTTCAATACCCCTATTTCCCTTCTGAATAAATTTTGAACATTTTTCCTTTTGAAAGCCCTCACATGCATATGATAATCTGTAAAATACCAAGGGCTAGAACCAATTCCTTATTTATTTATAAAAATAGTTATTTAATGGCTTTAAATTCCAAATAATCATTTTCGGAAGGTATAAAAATCAGAAAATTTTTATTATGAATATAATCACAGAATAAGAAAGCCATGTAAATTTTCAGACATTTTGGACACTATTTGATATTTATTCCTTATTTTTCATTAAATTGGAGCATGAAATTATAATCTCGGGTTATTGGACTCAAAGTTCCTAACCAATATTTTTCTCAACCTTAGGAACATTATAAGAACCTGTAAAAATTAAATTGGGAATTTTAGAAACTGTTTACCAATTTATTTGGATTTTCTATATTATTTGATCCTAAATTACAAATAAATACAAAACGACCATCAAAAATGTCTATAAAATATCTGGACACTAATACCCTCCTGTAGAAACACAATATAAAGTTTTACAATTTTTGGAGTTCATTTTCATGTCTTTATGAAATTTTTTTGAATATAAGACACCATGAATTCAATAATACTAATAATGAACCAAACAAACTTTGGGCACTTAATGACACCACTAGTAGGATAAGTAGACTTAGATAATGGTTTAGTGAATTATATCTCACTAAAGACTATTTGTTCCGTAGGACGCTATTAGGATTCACACTCACCAACATCAACCCGCAAAGCCCGAGCCGCAAACTTTCCAGAGTGAGTATTCACGCACTCCCCTATTTTCGGTTTTTAATGTTTTGGGGTGGAAAGCATGCCACAATATCTATGAAAATTATTTTATGAACTTGTGCTATGAATTTGTGATATGAACTTTGTTGTATGAACTTGTATTATGAATTTGTTGTTATGAACTTGTATGATTAAGTCCCCGGAGAACCGATACAACCTATTAACTCATATTTGAGCCGATGGTCTTATGGATAACGCTATTTGGGGTCGACAGCCCCCACTCGCCCGGAACCGCGAGTGCATATTTCCATGAACTGACATCATGGGAACCATAGACATAATGGAATGGGGCAGGAACGGTCGTTAGGCTTGGTTGTGAACAGAATGCAATGGCATTCATTGTCTTCTAAATTGGAACATTTATAGAATAAACTACATTTTTGAAATAATGTATTATTATAAACCTGTGAACTCACCAACTATTTTATAGTTGACCCTCGTTTTTGCATGCTTTTTAGGGAACGGTCAGTGAATCAACAAGACGTTAACATGATTTAAGTTGTTACCTTTTCTATGTATTAAATTATGTATTGTGAAAACTGAATGTATTTGTTTTGTACGCGATGTAAACTTAAAACGCTTAATGTTTATGGTTGGTACTTCTATTTACCTTTGTGATGAGACCTTAGCCTGTCACTCTTCGTGTTTCCGCTTTAACGGGGTGTGACATAAATTAAGTCCAAATTAATTCTTGATCAATACTAATTAAATAACATGATTTCATATTAATATATTAGAACTTATAATATATTAATATGTCACAAATGTCCTCTTCTCACAAATGGTCTATCCAAATGTTCCGATGCCATGCAACCCAAATGGACCATGCCAAGTTGGGTCAAGTACATACCAATTATAGTTATGGACTTAGACAGTAATCCAACAGTCTCCCACTTGGATAAGTCTAAAACTATTATTGAGTATGACTTCAACAACCAACTGGCAATCATAGGTCTCAAAGGCCGCTATCAAACTCTGACCTCGTCGATGAACTCTGACCTTTGTCAATGACTAGTCCATTAGATAAGGGATCATATATTCCTCCATTCTAGATATCATATGGACTGAGACATGGATTATAAATCATTCTCTCTGTCAATTTGTTGTTTCCCGATTTCCAATTCATGATGACTGACTGATTGAACAAATCAAATCAGTCCTGGCTTGGCCAAGGACTCACATGTGTCATCGCTAAATCATCGAGGGGCCCACAGATATCGCTTTTATCCCGAAGGTAAAAGGAATGGATAAACTTCGACTCATATGGCTTGTTCTACTACTTGTTGAATCATACACAAAGGCACGTTTTATAACATCGAGTTACCAATGCGTTTTCGTGCAATCAATGTATAACCAACTCATAGTAACAACTCATATCTCTAGGTTTGAAGAATATAAGATATTATCGTCCCATGATCGCTCGTGATAAAATCCATGAAGTGATTCAAATGAGCGTGGGTTGAATCCAATACTAATAACTTATGAGCACTCATGAGTGTTGTAGCACCACTTTGTCCAACATCTTAGACCTCTACAAGCCCACCCATGGCAGTCTTGATTCATATCTACTTTCAACATATGACCGACTGTGGATGGTTTGAATAACTTAGTCATTCGGGAAGAATGACCTAGTTTATTCTGGAAGTCAAAACATGCAAAATGAAACACAAGAATAATTGAATCCAATATGGTATCAAAACCTATGAATATAAATAGAACTCTTTTTATTTATCACAATACTGATTACTCATTATTCATTGTTTCGGTTTTATCAACTTTATACTTGAATTAAAAACACTAGTTGTCCCATGCTCCAAGCATGTACACTATGTTTTTCTAAACAATAGTTTTGCCATACACCAAGTATGCACTCTATGTTTGTCTATGATCCTTACTTTGTGAAATAAACCAATTGAACATAATTTCAATGATTCTAATTTCACACTCCCAAATCCTTATCGTAAATGTAAGAATTCCAAATTCTTATCATTCATCGAAATCTATTTAGATTTTAAACTTATATGTACTGACCCTCTTGTAATGAATATGTACAAAGTCACAAATACTTGTCAACAGTCATTACAGGGTATTCTAAAGGAGATCAACTCCATGAAAACTAAGTCTCATATTCAAAGTACATTGCTTTGAACATGCTTCTTGCATTAATTTTTTCTAATCTTACACAGATTGCTTCCATCTATGGAGACAACTCCATATTCCCATTTTGACTATCATTTCTGAATAAGAGTTGCCTCTTTTCAGAATATGTCAATATGGTCCTTCCAAAGTTAACACTATACTTCCAACTGTCCCTGAGCAACCAATCTTTGATAAACCTTAGATTGTCCTCGACAATTGCTTAATCATTTTAGTCATATCCAATTCTAGATTTTTCCCCCTTAACGCCGAGAGCATTTGGAAAATTTAGAAAGGATGAATATTATAGCACATGCAATCGATCCTATATCCGAAGCATATGAGACACGATTCATGATGTCTCACATAAAGACATGATACTAGACCAGTCTTTTTGCTATAATATTTCTATGTCTATTTGCCAAGTTCTCATAATTCAGATTATGAAAAGGGATGCCGTAATCATAATCGAATTTTAGAACGCAAATAATGGACTCATATATAGAATCTCCTTATGTTGAGTCACTCCAACATAAAATTCATATATATATATATATATATATATATATATATATATATATATATATATATATCTATATATATATATATATATATATATATATATATATATATATAGATATATATATATATATATATATATATATATATATATATATATATATATATATATATATATCCTTGACTAAATACGATTAAAACCTCAATCTAAGCTTTTAGAATTGAAATGAAGTATAATTTCCTCTCGCTTAATTATAGCAAAAGAACTTTTTCAACCCCTGCAACCTCACGAATTGAAACTTTTGTTTTCTATAATTAACATTGCTAACTTGCAATACTTATCATACTTATCATGCTCCCACTAACATGATGATTATTAGCATAATACTTATGCTCCCACTAGCTTTGACATGTACTCAGAAATCAGCTGGACTTCTAGAAATCAATATTGTATTGACTTTCTTACCAAAGTTCAAATTTTTGATACGAGATGATTTGATAAAACTTTATCAAAATCATACACCTTATCTTAGATAGCTCATAGGTGTGTCTAAACAATTTTAGAACTATGAAATGGGATGACGTAATCATAGTCTCGAGTGTTTAGACTTTTGCCATTTCTCATAAGTCCATGTTAGTGTGTCGGTTAACCACACACGCTTCAATAACGACTTTGAGAATGCAAAGATCACAATTGCTATCTTACTTAAAATCTAATTGGTGGAAGTGTTTCCTCACCATCATTTTCATGAATCGGAGAGAAACCTTATGACTGTGACAACCCGAAACTTTTATTCTCTAAAATTGGTCAATAATATCGATAATTAAACTCAATTTTATCACCTTTTAACGCCGTTTAAGGATTTGATCAAGCGATCTAAGCCTCGTACAATCAAAGTTTGGGTCCTAGGTCAAGTAATACCAAGTCATAGTTCAACATTCGGGCCATACGCCCTCTCGGGAGGAGTGTACGGCCGTACACATGGGTGTGCGGCCGCACACCCACCCCTCAACCGTACACCCACCTCTATATAAAGGAGGAGACCCCTTCATTCACTCTTTTTCGCTTTTGGCTGCACACTAGTTTCTCTCTCTAGAAACTTCATCCAAGAACACTCTAAGGGCCTCAAAAACGAGAAGTACTCCATCATTCAACTTGTTATACTGGTAAGACACCTTGATCTAAGCCTAAAACTCTTCATGTTCTTCGTGTTCTTCATCACTTGAAGGTGTACGGCCGCACACCTTCATAAGGTGGCCGTACACACCTTAAAGACTCTCCAAAGTGAGAGTTTGGCCTCGATCTGCTAGTTGGACTTGGTATTGGCTTTGAAACACCTAAAAATCGACGTTTTGGGCATGAATGAAGAGTGTACGGCCGCACACCCCTCTGTACGGCCGCACACTCCCATGTACGACCGTACACACATCCTGGCCGCACACTGGCCACACACACACTCTTATGGCCGTACACCTCCCTCGTTTGATCATATAGGGTCCCGACACTTAGTTCAAGCATTTGCAAGTCTTTAGGGTGGTTTCCCGTCATGTTTTGTCATGGAATACCTTAATCTAATACATATATACGTACTATATGTTAATAGGATCTGCTTGCGTACGAAACATCAGTTAACACTCACCATTCGTAACCGATCGTACACCCGAATCATACGTTAAACTGTGAGTTCATACTCCTACACTTTTATAGTTTTTAAAATTTTTTCAGGGGGGAATACAAGCTAAACATAAAGGTTTTCATAACTTAAAAACTGATGCAATTACAATGGTTTTACCAAACATCTAGGTACTTTATCCCTTTTGTAATATGCTCTGCATAAGGGACGATTTCTAAACATAAATTGCATAGTTTTCCAGAACAGTACATAAACACAACTTATCAGTCAAACTATAATAGGTATAGTTTGGGGAAAATCTTTATCGGTTTTACAGATTCACACACATAAACTATGACATATTTAGTTTATCCATACAGATAATTAGAGCATTTTGCTAAATAATTATTTTGTGTATAATTATTTATACTCTACACCGTTTATAACGATTTCGAACTCTAAAACAACCGTTTACAACGATTTACAATGATTGTGAGATCTATCTTCGTATACCCTTCGGGGTACCAATAAATCCTCCCCGGTAGTATAACCAGAGTCTGCTAGAGGGACAGCGTGGAATTTGTGAATAGATCTATTCGGGACCAACAATCCCACACCTGAACTGTTAGCTACAGTTAGGCGGGCACGCCTGGGGTGACAAATTTTGTAATCGTACGAAGCGTGAAGAAACGTCAAGGAGGTCACGTGTCATATTAGTATGGTTATACGAATCACAATAAGTATGAACTAACCTTTGTTTACGAGATTTCTTTCTTCAAAAGTTTTATTTAATTAATAAAACTACTTATCTACTTACTGGAGGATACTCCAAGGATCCAACTCTTGGTTTTATTTGAGTAATAAAACTGCTATTCATACTGGAGGTAACCAGGGTTTTCAAACGAAACGTACTTTTCATACAGTAATCTACAAACATGTTAGAAAATATGGGATTTTCTTGGAAAGCATGCATACATATTTCAGAACTTGATATCAAAGGTTTTAGTCACGAATGATACTTACTTATGATAAAAAGAAATCAATTTTACAAATTTAGTGACTAGTTTTCAATATAAAACATGCTTATGAACTCACCAGCTTTATGCTGATACATTTTCAAAACCGCTTGTATTCTCAGGACAACAATAGACAGGTACCCGTGCCAGCTTTTGGAGAAGACGGAGCAATTTTGGAGTCTCGTCTTTATCTTTTGCTACTTTTGAATATACTGATATGTACAAATTATGTCTTCAAACAAATGTAAATATTCATATTGTAATGTAATGGTTGTGTTTACTTTGATTGCTATGATACGATTGTTGTGATACTACACATGAAGTCAACCGCCCCCGGACGTTTCCGCCGTCCGTTCTGACGGTTCGGGGGTGTGACAGATTGGTATCAGAGCTATTGTTTATAGTGAACTAAGTATACCGAACCTTACATGGTATACAACTATAAACACTAAAGGGGCTGAAGTGCTCTGAACTAAAAGTATGCTTTTAAAATATAAGTATTTTACGAAAAGTATACAAACATACCTACATACCAGAAATAGTATTATGGGTAGAACAAAACAGAAGTATTTGGATGTTGGACACTGCGGTTAAACCTGGGCAGTTATGTAATCATGTCTAGGGTCAATATAGCCTGATCAACTATATTCATTCGAGACATGACCAACATGTTCTTGGGAGTGACTGTGGGGTTGCAACAGGCCTAAAACTTACCAAGCTTCCATACAAGATGTCGTTAGAACAAAACGGACAACCTAAAATACTATAGGAGTATTTTTCCAGAGTCAAATTCATTGCAGAGATTCTCTTCCAAGTGTTACTACTCATTCCTTTTAGCGATAACTTATTTGCATTGGTTGCTTTTCCTTGTTTATCGCTTAGTAGAACACTCTAGTTATCACAGTGAGATATATATTGCTTCATATCTCTTGATTCGATTCCAGAGGACTTACCATCCTCTTCTTCCTGGTTGTTTCTAGAGCAAAATGCCTCCCCGACGAAGACCCATAAGAAGGAACAACAACACGCCACCACCACCGCCACCTCCTCAGTTCGATCCTGTCATGTTCCAAGCAACTGTTACTGCTGCTGTGGCTGCTGCGATGTCACAGATAAATCCTGGCGGATCTGGCGGGCCGGGAGGTGGTACTCATCCCCAGAATCATGAAGGGAGTCAGGGACACCAGAAGGAGTGCTCCTATAAAGACTTCATGAATGCAAAACCCATATCTTTCGACGGCAATGGAGGTGTTATTGCACTGACTCGATGGTTCGAGAAGATCGAGTCCATTTTCGAAATTTGTTCATGTTCTGAAGCCAACAAGGTGAAATTTGCCGCTTGGACTTTCACCAACAGAGCATTGACCTGGTGGAATGGTCGGGTCAAATCTTTAACTCTACCAATAGCAAATGCTATGGGTTGGGAGAGCTTGAAGGAGCTCATGCTAGCTGAGTACTGCCCACGAGGCGAAATGCAGAAACTGGAGCACGAACTCTGGAACCTAAAGATGAAGGGTTCCGACATTGCTGCCTACACTTCTAGGTTTGAAGACCTAGCACTTCTTTGTCCGGGTATGGTCACCCCGGAAAGCAAAAAGACTGAGAGATATATCTGGGGATTGACGCCCCCAACTCAAGGGAATGTCTTGGCCGCCAGGCCAAACACTTATGACAGTGCCAAGTGCTTGGCACAGACTCTCATAGATCACGACGTTGATCTCGATAATGTGACAGCCACTCCTGAACCAGCTAAGGGAAGTGGTGAGAAAAGAAAGTTCTGGAAGCAACGAAAGAGCCAGTCTTCGCAGGAGCCCTCCAAGAAACAACAAATGGTGGCAGTCCACGCTGCTACTACTCCTGTTGCAGTTCCCGTTACTCCGACGAACCCCAGTCGCTATGCTGGAAAGCTACCTCTGTGCAACAAGTGCAACTGCCATCATCAGGGACAGTGTTGGGAGATGCCGTGCACCAGCTGTGGCAAAAAGGAACACACAGCTCGAGTTTGCAAAACACCAGTCCAATCAACCAATCAGGCATCTGGAGTAGGTGTCGGTCAAGCCTGTTATGGCTGTGGTGAGGTCGGACACTATAAGAGAAACTGCCCCAAGGCAACCACAACTGGCAACATAGGGATAGTATTAGCAATGGGGCAAGAGGAGCCAGTTGCTGACCCTACTGTTGTTACGGGTACGTTCTTCCTCAACAACTTTTATGCATGTATTCTTTTCGATTCTGGTGCGGAGAGAAGTTTTGTTAGCCATGCATTCAAACATATTCTCCAACATAAACCCCAAACGCTAACCGAAACATTTACCGTCGAGATGGCTAACGGTGAGAAAGAGAGCACTAACGGCATATTCGTAGGCTGTACCCTTACCCTAAACGATCATTCTTTTCCGATCGATCTTATGCCAGTTTCCATAAAAAGCTTCGATGTCATCATCGGCATCGATTGGTTGAGCCTCAATTGTGCTGATATCCTTTGTTACGAAAAAGCTATCCGTCTCAATCTTCCTTCTGGTGAAACTCTCATGATTTACGGCGATAAACTCAGTTCAAACCTCCGTATCGTTTCGTGCATCAAAGCCCAGAAACTTCTGCATAAGGAGTGTCATGCATTCCTAGCCCATGTCATTAATGAGAAGCAGGAAGTTTGTCACACCCCCAAACCGAAATGGCAGAAACATTCGGGGGCGTTGGACGTCATGTCAAGTATCACAACACATGCAGTATAGTAATCAAAGTACAACAACCATTGCATTAATAGTATAAGTTTTTACATAGGTTACATTTAGCAACAACATCAGAAGTAGATATAGAGGATAACATAAGATGCAGCTCGGTACAAGGCTGACTTCGCAAAGGCTCCGGGAGTGTACCTGTCTACTGACGACCTGAGAATACAGGTTATTTTAAACGAGAGGATCAACATTTTAATGCTGGTGAGTTCATAAATATTATAATGACATTGATATAAATACATGTTTTTCCTCAAAATAATCTCATTAGATGATGGTGATAAAAGTTTAATAAGAATTTGAATTCCTTCCAGAAAATCCTATATTTTCTACATAAAGTAGTCTTCTACCAAGACTCGACTGTTTCATGTTTAAAAGAATGAGTTTCCCTACTAAAAGCAGTCTTCTACCAAGACTCGACTGTTTCATGTTTAAAGGAATGAGTTTCTCTACTAAAAGTAGTCTTCTACCAAGACCCGACTGTTTTGTGTTTAAGGAATGAGTTTCTCTACTAAAAGCAGTCTTCTACCAAGACCCGACTGTTTTGTGTTTAAAGAGCATTTTTCCCAAATGTTACTATCATTATCAAAATATAGTTTTACATTATCGTTTTATGTCAAAACGTTATAAGTTTAATGTATTAGGGAAAATATTATAGTACCGTAGTTTTATATGTAGAAACTACCGTGGTACTGATTACCTTAAGGCCATGAATTATAAGGTAAATATGAAGATACTCGTAACCATACTGATTGACGGATGTAAACACGACGACCTGTTGGCGTCGAATTAAATGTGACATTTGTCACCCCTTGGCTTGGTCGGCCGGGACTGTAGCTAGCAGTCAGGATGTGGGATGGTCTGTCCCGTATAGATCTATACACATAATGTCCTCTCTCCCTCCAGGAGACTCTGGTTACCACTCCACAACGGTGAAATCCGCGTCATGAGGATGTATCTCATGTTCTGATTGCTATATACGTTTCTTTTTACTAAAAGTACATGTTTTAGAATATTGATATAGCTAGTTTCTCCTCATAAAAGTTATTGTTGGTTTCTAAACTATACCTACTAAAGTTTACTTGAGAGGTTATCTAGGTACCTTTGCTACCCAAAGGCGTTGAACTGGAGTAAGAGTTTTAATATCTAAACAGATATACATAATATATAACTAGTATTTCAACGACACTCGGACAAATAACCGGATACTCTAAGTCCTTCAAATTCTACTTATATAACTATATCTATATAGACATGAATCTAACAAGAATATAAGTTTAAAAGACTTTGATAAAAGTTTAGTAATTTAAAAAGAGATTTGAAAACAAGATTTGAAAACCTTTAGCTGGATAAAACAGTTTAATCATGCAAAAATCTATTCGATTGACAGTTATTAATCACATGTGATTGATATAATAACTTAATAGTTCAACTTGTATTCCCCCCCCCCCATAAAAGCATTTAAAATCATTTCAAAGGTTGATTAAGGGGTATGAACTCACCTGAAGTGAGTAACTCGAAAGAAAGATTGATATATAGGATCGCCGGGTGTCGAATGAAGTCGTGAGCACAAACGGATCCTAGTTTAACATGTAATAACACATATATGAATACAGTTAGGGTATATAACCACTAATAGACACATGGACACACCTTAGGGACATAAAAACACTTAGAATTAAGTGTTACAAACACCTATTGAAGTCCCTAAATGAGTGTAGGGCCTTAGATGTGAGTGTAAGGCCACCAAACTCGACTTTTATGTGTGTGCGGCCAGGTGTACGGCCAGGATGTGTGTGCGGTCGTACATGGGAGTGTGCGGCCGTACAGAGGGGGTGTGCGGCTGTACAAGGGAGTGTGCGGCCGTACACTCTTCATTCATGCCGAAAATGTCGATTTTTAGGTGTTTCAAAGCCAATACCAAGTCCAACTAGCAAATGGAGGCCAAACTCTCACCTTGGAGAGTCTTTAAGGTGTGTACGGCCACCTTATGAAGGTGTGCGGCCGTACACCTTCAAGTGATGAAGAACACGAAGAACATGAAGAGTTTTAGGCTTAGATCAAGGTGTCTTACCAGTATAACAAGCGGAATGATGGAGTACTTCATGTTTTTGAGGCCCTTAGAGTGTTCGTGGATGATGTTTCTAGAGAGAGAAAGTAGAGAGAGAAAGTAGAGTGCAGCCAATAGAAAGGAATGAGTGAAGGGGGTCACCCTATATATATATATATATATATATGGATGAGTGTGCGGCTGGAAGATGGGTGTGCGGCTGGCTGGCCGCACACTCGGGTGTGCGGCCGCACACACCTTGTTGGGTGTGTTTGGCCCGATTTATTGATGCTACACACATTCTAACCCTTCCTAAGACTCATACCTAGGTTATACTAGGCTTTAAACACTCATATAGACCCAAAACCGCGTTAAACAAATAGAAAAACGAGGCTGACACTCGGTTGAGTTGAATGGCTGAGCTTTACAAGACAAGGATTTTCGGGTTGTCACAAAGTTAAAGACCTTGAGAGCATCCCCGAAGCCTGCAACTTTCCTGATGTCTTTCCCGAAGTGCTTCCGGGAATTCCTCCTGAACGCCAAGTCGAGTTTCGTTTCGACTTAAACCCCGGAGCTACCCCCGTAGCTAAATCCCCATACCGCCTAGCGCCATCAGAAATGCAGGAGTTATCCAGTCAGCTCAATGAGCTGCTCAGCAAACGATTCATCAGACCGAGTTCCTCACCCTGGGGAGCCCTGATCTTGTTCTTGAAAAAGAAGGATGGATCCTTCCGCATGTGTATTGACTATCGTGAACAGAACAAACTTACCGTTAAGAACCGTTACCCTCTTCATCGAATCAACGACCTCTTCGATCAACTTCAAGGAGCCAGCTACTTCTCCAAGATAGACCTAATATTATGGTATCATCAGCTGCGAGTCCACGAGAGTGATGTTCCTAAGACAGCATTTCGGACTCGATATGTATACTACGAATTCGTAGTAATGCCCTTCGGTCTAACCAACGTACGGGCGGTATTCATGGACCTGATGAATCGGGTGTGTCGTTCTTTCCTAGACAAGTTCGTAATCGTGTTCATCGACGATATACTTGTCTATTCCCGAAGTGAGGAAGAACACCGACAACACTTGAGATTGGTGCTGGAAACTCTAAGGGTGGAGAAGATGTACGCGAAATTCTCCAAGTGCGAATTCTGGATTCGAAAAGTAACCTTCCTAGGTCACGTGGTAAGCGAGGAAGGCATACACGTGGAAACTTCCAAAATCGAGGCGATAGAGAACTGGTCAGCACCGAGGACGCCCACAGAAATCCGCCAATTCTTGGGTCTAGCTGGTTATTATCGTAGATTTATCCAAAATTTTTCCAGAATTGCCAAACCCTTAACCACTCTGACTCAGAAAGGCGTATCCTTTTGTTGGAGTGAAAAGCAAGAACTGCATTCCAAATGTTGAAGCAGGCCCTGTGCAGCACACCTATCTTATCTCTGCCCGAAGGGACGGAAGACTTTGTTGTTTTCTGTGATGCATCCAATCAGGGCCTAGGCTGTGTGCTCATGCAACAAGGAAAAGTCATTGCTTATGCCTCCAGACAGTTGAAAGCACACGAAGTCAACTACACAACGCACAAATTAGAATTGGGAGCAGTGGTCTTCGCATTGAAGATATGGAGACATTATCTCTACGGAACCGAGTGCACTATCTTCACTGAGCATAAAAGCTTGCAGCACATCTTCGATCAGAATGAGTTGAACATGAGACAACGGCGATGGGTAGAGCTACTCAGCGACTATGAGTGCGAAATACGCTACCATCCTGGCAAAGCCAATGTGGTGGAAGATGCCCTTAGCCGGAAGGAATGCTCAGGTCATAGAGTGAAGGCACTGACCATGATCATCCATTCCCATTTATCCGCGCAAATCAAGGAGGCTCAGTTGGAAGCCTTAAAACCAGAGAACGTGTCGGGCGAAGCCTTGAGAGGAATGGAAAAGAACCTAGAGATCAAGGGAGACGGAGTCTATTATTTCATGGACCGGATCTGGACCCCAAAGTTCGGTGGTTACAGAGAGATTGTCATGAACGAAGCTCACAGGACCAGATACTCCATTCATCCAGGCTCGGATAAAATGTACCTCGATCTCAAGAAGTTGTATTGGTGGCCAAACATGAAAGCAAAGATCGCTACCTTCGTGGGCAAGTGTCTGACTTGCGCCAAGGTGAAGGTCGAATATCAGAAGCCCTCAGGTCTACTCCACCAGCCGGAGATACCTGAGTGGAAGTGGGAGAGGATTACTATGGATTTCATCACCAAATTACCCAAATCTCCGAGTGGGTATGACACCATCTGGGAAATAGTAGATCGATTGACGAAATCCGCTCACTTACTACCAATAAAAGAAACTTTCAAAATGGAGAGACGCATGCGAATCTACATCCAAGAGATAGTCTGACTGCACGGTGTGCCTGTGTCCATTATCTCCGATCGAGATAGCAGGTTCACCTCGAGATTTTGGCAGTCACTACAGAAGGCTCTTGGAACTAAATTGGATATGAGCACGGCTTATCATCCGCAGACTGATGGACAGAGTGAGAGAACAATTCAGACATTGGAAGATAAGTTGAGAGCCTGCGTCATCGACTTCGGCGCGTCATGGGACACTCATTTTCCTTTGGTTGAATTTTCCTACAACAACAATTACCACACCAGCATCAAGGTTGCACCTTTCGAAGCCCTCTATGGCCGCAAGTGCAGATCCCCTTTGTGCTGGGTTGAGGTGGGCGACACGCAACTAGCCAAGGGGCAAGGCCCTGACATCACTCTCACTGGCCCAGAAATCATCCGCGAAACCACATAAAAGATCATACAAATCCGAGAACGACTGAAAGCCTCACGAGATAGACAAAAGAGCTACGCCGATAAACGACGAAAACCCATGGAGTTCCAGGTTGGAGACCGTGTCCTGCTAAAAGTCTCACCCTGGAAAGGCATGATACGCTTTGGAAAGCGTGGAAAGCCAAACCCGAGGTACATAGGACCATTCGAGATCCTCGCTAGAATCGGTCCCGTAGCCTACAAACTCCGTTTACCTCAAGAGCTTAGTAACATTCATCCCGTCTTCCATGTCTCGAATCTTTAAAAGTGTTTATCTGATGAAACCCTTATGATTCCTCTCGATGAGATTGAAATCAATGAAAACCTCAACTTTGTGGAAGAGCCAATCGAAATCACGGACCGGGAGGTCAAACGAACAAAGCAAAGTTGCATCCTGATAGTGAAGGTTCGTTGGAATGCCAAGCGGGAACCTGAATTCACTTGGGAGTGCGAAGATCAGATGAAACAGAAATATCCACATCTCTTCCCTAATGCATGATTTGTATTCAATGTTCGAATTTCGGGATGAAATTCCCTCTAACGGGGGGATGATGTGACAACCCGGAACTTTTATCCTGTACAAGTGGTCAATCATATCGATAATTAAACTCAATTTTATTACCTTTTAACGCCGTTTAAGGATTTGATCAAGCGATCTAAGCCTCGTACAATCAAAGTTTGGGTCCTAGGTCGAGTAATACCAAGTCATAGTTCAACATTCGGGCCATACACCCTCTCGGGAGGAGTGTACGGCCGTACACATGGGTGTGCGGCCGCACACCCACCCCTCAACCGTACACCCACCTCTATATGAAGGAGGAGACCCCTTCATTCACTCTTTTTCCCTTTTGGCCGCACACTACTTTCTCTCTCTAGAAACTTCATCCAAGAACATTCTAAGGGCCTCAAAAACGAGAAGTACTCCATCATTCAGCTTGTTATACTGGTAAGACACCTTGATCTAAGCCTAAAACTCTTCATGTTCTTCGTGTTCTTCATCACTTGAAGGTGTACGGCCGCACACCTTCATAAGGTGGTCGTACACACCTTAAAAACTCTCCAAAGTGAGAGTGTGGCCTCGATCTGCTAGTTGGACTTGGTATTGGCTTTGAAACACCTGCAAATCGACGTTTTGGGCATGAATGAAGAGTGTATGACCGCACACCCCTCTGTACGGCCGCACACTCCCATGTACGACCGCACACACATCCTGGCCGCACACACACTCTTATGGCCGTACACCTCCCTCGTTTGATCATATAGGGTCCCGACACTTAGTTCAATCATTTCCAAGTCTTTAGGGTGGTTTCACGTCATGTTTTGTCATGGAATACCTTAATCTAATACATATATGTGTACTATATGTTAATAGGATCTGCTTGCGTACGAAACATCAGTTAACACTCAGCACTCGTAACCGATCGTACACCCAAATCCTACGTTAAACTGTGAGTTCATACCCCTACGCTTTTATAGTTTTTAAAATGTTTTCAAGGGGAATACAAGCTAAACATAAAGGTTTTCATAACTTAAAAACTGATGCAATTACAACAGTTGTACCAAACATCTAGGTACTTTATCCCTTTTGTAATATGCAGAGCATAAGGGACGATTTCTAAACATAAATTGCATAGTTTTTCAGAACAATACATAAACACAACTTATCAGTCAAACTATAATAGGTATAGTTTGGGGAAATTCTTGATCGGTTTTATAGATTCACACACATAAACTATGACAGATTTAGTTTATCCATACAGATAATTAGAGTATTTTGCTAAATAATTATTTTGTGTATAATTATTTATACTCTACACCGTTTACAACGATTTCGAACTCGAGAACAACCGAACTATATGTAAACTAGTTAATACAGGATTGTGAGATCTATCTTCGTTATGACCTTCGGGGTACCAATAAATCTTCCCCGGTAGTATAACCAGAGTCTCCTGGAGGGAGAGCGTGGAATTTGTGAATAGATCTATTCGGGACCGACAATCACACACCTGAACTGTTAGCTACAGTTAGGTGGGCACGCCTGGGGTGACAAATTTTGTAATCGTACGACGCCTGAAGAAATGTCAAGGAGGTCATAGGTCATATTAGTATGGTTATACGACTCACAATAAGTATAAACTAACCTTGGTTTTATTAGTATGGTTATACGACTCACAATAAGTATAAACTAACCTTTCTTTCTTCAATAGTTTTATTTAATTAATAAAACTACTTATCTACTTACTGGAGGATACTCCAAGGATCCAACTCTTGGTTTTATTTGAGTAATAAAACTACTATTCATACTGGAGGTAACCCGGGTTTTCAAACGAAACGTACTTTTCATACAGTAATCTACAAACATGTTAGAAAATATGGGATTTTCTTGGAAAGCATGCATACATATTTCAGAACTTGATATCAAAGGTTTTAGTCACGAATGATACTTACTTATGATAAATAGAAATCAATTTTACAAATTCAGTGACTAGTTTTCAATACAAAACATGCTTATGAACTCACCAGCTTTATGCTGATAAGGTTTTCAAAACCGCTTGTATTCTCAGGACAACAATAGACAGGTACCCGTGCCAGCTTTTGGAGAAGGCGGAGCAATTTTGGAGTCTTGTCTTTATCTTTTGCTACTTTTTAATATACTGATATGTACAAATTATGTCTTCAAACAAATGTAAATATTCATATTGTAATGTAATGGTTGTGTTTACTTTGATTGCTATGATACGATTGTTGTGATACTACGCATGAAGTCAACCGCCCCCAGACATTTCCGCCGTCCGTTCTGACGGTTCGAGGGTGTGACAATGACCCTTAGATTTTATGGTGTATGTGTTCTTATCCACGTGAATTTTTCAAAACCATAATCACAAGACTAGGTTAGTGACAAATCCAAACTCATATGGATTGAACTTGTGCAATCTTAACTTCTCGCCACCTGGCAGTACAGGGCCTGTTATTGCTTTTAAGTAGTTATGCAAAAAATTGAGAACATGTAGAACTCAAATGTATAGCCAACTTTACTGGAATGGGCACAGAAATGTCAACATGTCAACATGATAGGTTATAAAAGTCACACCCCCAAACCAGACGCCGGAAACGTCCGGGTGTGGAGGACTTCATTTGTAGTATCACAACACATGCATTATAGTAATCAAAGTACAAACAACCATTGTATTTAAAAATTTAAATATTTATATGTATTTCAACATTGTATACAAAAACTAAATAGTTGTACAAAAGAAGAAGACAAAATATAAAAGCTCCATCTTCTCAAAAGCTTGGGGTGTACTTGTCTACTGCTTCCCTGAGAATACAAGTAATTTCAAAAGAGAGTGTCAACATAAAGCTGAGTGAGTGCATAAGTATTTATGTTTTGAAAGAATGTCTTCTGTTTTCTTGAATATGTAAACTGTTTCCAGAAAATCCTATATTTTCAGTTGTATATGAAAAGTAATTGTATTTGCATAAAATTGTTCTATTAGAAAATGAATGTTTTGTATTTGTAATCCTTTTGTAAACTTGTATCTAAGAGTATTCTGATTTCACCAACTGTTAATATAAACTGTAATGTTTCACTGTAAACTGTATTTTGTAAACTAGTACTTTGGAATAGTACATAAGTTTAGTTAATTATACACTAACGTATTGTTAATATCTTTTAATGAGTTAGTATAACCATATTGACTAGATGGCCTGACCCAGCGCTATGAGTGCACTGAAAACATGTTGATAACAATTTATCACTCACAGGCATGTATGTCTGACTATAGCTAGCAGTCTGAGTGCGGGGTTGTCAATCCCAATATAGATCTATACACACATTGTTTCGATCCCCGGCTGGAGATTCTGGTTATAATGTCAGGACTTTACTATATTGTTTAAATGAATTAAACAACCTGTACTACTTGACTCATAAAAGCATATAAACGTTACTTGTATAATATTTATGAAAACCAAATCATTCTGAAATAAACGATTGATAGTATGTTCTTGAATTAGTATTCTTAACATGTATCTGAAAGAATGTATATCTTGGAATAGTTTTGAATCAATCTTTGTTCTTGTAAAACAATGTAATCTAGTAAACTTGAATCGTGAATTAATGTTCTTTGAATCATAAATTATACCTATTATAATTTATATGTACTTTCTGATTTGATAAGGAGTATTCATGAATGTAACCCTTTGCTCAACATGTTACAAAGGGTAACTGAAACTAAATGAACAAACTTTTATACTTGTATGCATATACAAATATATATAAGTAAGATTTAAATGACACTCGGACAAACAACTGTTACTCGTAATCCCACATCCAAACAAGGAAAAGGAACTAAAGTGGGTTATTAGTCCTAAATCTTTTAAATCTTATTTATATAAATATATGTATACTAGTATGATTTTTGGGGAAAAATATAAGTTTATAAAACATTTAAAAGAAGTTTGATATTTTGAAATTCATTTTGGTGACTTGATGTCATTTTGAAACAATCATTGAAAACCATTTGATTTAATGATAACTGAAATTCATTTTGATAAGATATTTGAAATCACTTGTTTATAGCACAAAATCTTTGTGTTAGACTTGTATTCCCCCCTTAAAACAGTAAAAATTATGAAAATGTGGGGGTACGAACTCACCTGTAGTAAGTTATTCAAATGAACGACTGGTGTAGGATGTTAAGTGTTAAGTAAACTCTTGAACTCAAATGAACCCTAATAGCATATAATCACACATATATGAACATAATTAGTGGTTATACATCTAAATATGTTAAGAAACCATCTTAGGGACTAGGAATCACTTGAACTATGTGTTAGAATCACATGTGATTCATCTAAGGGGAGTGTATGGTCACAATGAGGAGTGTGCGGCCATGGGTGTACGGCCAAGGAGTGTGCGGCTGCACACTCATGGTAATAAGTGCACAAAAGTGTTTTCTAATGTTAGGGAAGCTTGTAGGACAATTTCTCATCAAGTATTGAAGCTTGAAATGCATTTTGGAGGCCCTTTAGGGGTGTTTTGAGGGGTGTACGGCCACACATGTGTGTACGACCGTACACTCCTTATGTTCTTGACTTCTGGATGTTTTTAGTGTGTTAATCTAGTGTTCTTATCAAGTACTAAGTCTATGGAAGGAGTACTTACGATCTGGAGGCTCAAAAAGGTTCACAATCACTAAGAACATGTGTATGTTCTTGGTGTTCTTGATGAAAGATGAAGATCTAATCAAAATAGAAGATTTCATGGATGAAAACATAGATCTTCAGTTGATAAAGCCATATATCAACACTTAAATGGAAGGAATACTTACATCTATGAAGGTTAGGGTGAAGAACTTGATGAACTTTGAGAGAAAATCGAATTTCTTTGAGGTGTAAGTGTGTGAAATGAGAGAAAATGAAGGAAAAACTTTGATATACGTTTGGTTTTGCTGCCACACTTGGGTGTATGGTCGTACACCCATCTGTACAGTTGTACACTCATGTGTACGGTTGTACACACGTGTACGGCCGTACACTCCTCAAGTTGGAGTGTTTTGCCCGAATGTTATATGATGGCTTAAACTTATATCTTGAATGTACTTGACTTAGAACATTCAAATAGACCCTGAACAATGCCAAAAGTTAGTAAAAACGAGTCTAACTGTGATTGAATTTGAAAGACTGTACAAGGTAAAAATTTCGGGTTGTCACAATAAACCTCACGTCGTGTGCTAGTGTCAAACTACAGGTTTTTATTCTTGATTAGTTCTTGAAACTTTTTCAGGATCTTTTAGACTCCCACTGTCTTCTTGACTTATATGACTTACTTGCCAAATATTCAAGATATAGTGTGGATTCTAATCAAGACAAACACTTTACACCATTGGCCTTAGTTGGTCTTTGTTTTATCCAAAACATCACAACTTACCAACTTCAAATGTACAAGAATAGAAAGCTTTTACTCTTACATTTGAAAAGTGTTATAAACCTTCTTTTAGATGTGTCACTTAAATTACAATCTTGGAGTAGACTCTAAGACTTGTTTTTGGAATGAAGTATGACTCATCTTCTTGATTTAACCATTTCAGCAATTCTTGATTCCTCTTCTTAGCCATAGGAATGCACTAAAATTTCCTTATAGGACTAATTGTGATACGGTATCTTAATCATTAAGATGATCACAAAACATGATACTAAAGTACTCTCCCATCTTTTCAGATTTGAGAAACTTTTATCCTTCTGCCTAATTTGATTCTTCTCATTCGTTCTGCCATACATCAAATCTTTTCCAATGTTTCAGAATTATACTTAAACTTGTAAGTATAATCATATTTACTAAAGTTACTTTAGTAAATCATAACAAATAGTCTTATCGATCTTTTGTGGTGGACTTGATCAGTGCACCAGAATGTGTACTCGATCCCGTAGTCCTTCACTTGACTCACATATACATGTGAGCAAGGAATTAATCTTAATTTTCCAAAGATGAAAATTCTCATTCATCATACTATACAACTTGTATGATTTTCAAGTTTCTATCCAACTGAAACCTTGGGTGATGAGAATCTTTCCTTATTTGGTAAATTAGACATTACCACAAATGAAAGAAACAAATCCATTTTCCATTATTGCTATCAATGGAATCATATAAGCAACAATTTTTTCATAAATGCCATTGTAAGGATACTTAGAATAAAATCAAAAATTTCCTTTAATTTTAAAACTTTGCGGAAAAACTTATCATTACAGTGCAAAAGCATATGAAAAACTTGTTGTTATCTATTCCTAAGCAATATATCATAACTCCTAAGCAACAGCTCAAAATTCTGATCACTGAACCATGCGATTGAGATCCATCTTTGCGATCAGAATCAACATATACTTCCTTTAAGTTTCTTCACTTTTCTTTGATTCTTAAAACATCAACATGTGACCCAGTCACATCATGTAATAAGAATCTCAGAATAGAAACTTAACAGAGTTAGATAGTGAAATTTACCTGAAATAGAGTCAAACTTCTTTACTTGATCAACCTTATGATCTTTCAGGTAAATAGGCAGCTTCACAATCAATGCCCCTTCCTTTGGCAATAGACACATATGGACCCTTTGGTAGGACAATCTTAGACTTAGCCATTCTCTTTACCATTTGGTCAACCGAGTTGACAATGGCCGATCCCTTTCCATTGGGAAGAGAAAGCCTTTTTTCTAGATATCTAATGTTACCATTGTCAATGTTCATTGGGAAGTTGATCTCCTAATCAAATTTGCTTTACTAGTCCTCAAATCATTGTTGATTCAGCAGCACCAAGCAAATAGATAATATCATTAAGGGTCATGTCATAGTCTGTTTCATAGTGGTCCCAAAGGAACTCGCTATGTGACTTAGATAGTGATTGAACATCCAACTTCCTCAAGACTTTGACACCCAACTCTCCCGGCTTGTCAATATTTGACTTTATCTCCAAGATGTGAGCACACATAGACTTTTCTTGCCCATAGGGCTTGAGTGACCTTAAACTTGTGGGTTAGGAAAAATAATTGGAGGAGGTGGAGGAAGTGATCTTCCAAAAGATTTGGGAAGATCATAAATATCTGAACTAGACATTTTTTGAGAGATATTCAAGATAGTTGATCTAAAGTCCTTAATATAACACCCGATATGAAATATTAAGGCTAGGACCCAACACAATATTTTATAACTTAGAAGAGGGATGCCGTAATCTAGGCTATAAAATATTTGAAGGTAGGTGAATGACGATTCATCAATTTCAACCATGAAAAACGAAATAATTTATTAGGTTTTAATTGGCTTTTGAAACTCCTAGATTCTTTTGAGATTCATTGAACTTTTCAATGGCATGTTTCAATCTCGATTGTGCCCTTCAGGTTTTGTGACTGGGATGCCGAGGATCACAAAACAAGGTGTGAAGTAACCATGCAAATTACTTGGTACTCTTAAATGTTTATCACTCAACCGATGTGCCGGTTAACCACACATGCTCCACCGGCCTATGATAAACTTTAAGAAACCCTTTGCCTACTTTGTTAAAACCAGTTACTGTGCCGGTTAACCACCCACGCTCCACTAACGATTTAAGCAAAGTGCAAAGTGTAATTTCATGGGTTAGCACCAAATTCACATTTTCCTAAGTAACTAAGATTGGGAATTTATAAGTGTTTAGTTACTTAGTATTTATCATTATACTTATAATGACGGGAGAATTATAGTCCTTATCCTACCCGTTCGGCTAACGACCCTCCACCAGTCAAGGAAGCGGTGGGTGAGAGTGGACACCCATTAAACTGCCATTTATAGGCAGTAACCTTATACCCCCCTTATAGACCGGCTTCGTGAATAAGGCCTACTAATGGTAAGACGACTTGCTCTTATACATACATATATATATATATATATATATATATATATATATATATATATATATCTATATATATATATATATATATATATATATATATATATTATTAACTTATAATATTATAAAGTATAAGGGTTGAATTTTAACTTTTAAAATCCTAAGGGCTTAATTTGGAATTAAAGTATTCATGAAAGAAAATTTTTCAAATTCCAAAACTTGAGCGCAAGTTTTGAATTATTCAAAAAAATTTCAATTCCATAACTTATGTGTTTAAAGTAGTTTTAATTCAACAAACTCTTCAAGTTCCATAACTTGAGGACAAGTTATGGAAGACTTTAAACTATTAAAAGAATATGACTTTTCTTTATTCATAACCAATGGAAATATTTATGAGTTTTATGAATCTTAAATGTGACTTTTCATATAACTTGAGGACAAGTTACAAAAACACATTTTAGAACCAACTCTTAGATTAATTTGGATTGAAAACAACAATTTCACATAACTTTCCTATTAATCTAAGCAACTCATAAGAACAAGATAATTCAAATCAAACTTTTTCATGAAATTAGCCTAACCATTAAACTAATACAAAACATGAGTCTATTGATAATTATCTTTGAAATTGGATTAGCATGAACATTACCACATCAAAAACAAGTTTATAAGTTCAAAAACAGCTTAGGATAATGTTCCTAGTCCAATTCCAGCCAAAACAGTCGAAGATATGCTGTCTGGGGGTCCAACTCGTCGAGTGCATGAACCAACTCGATGAGTTGGATGAGTTTTGCCTTGGACTCGTCGAGTCCCTTCATGGACTCAGCGAGTCTGCTATTCAGACAGCAACAAACTTTGATTTTTCAGCCAATTTTGCAAATATAACAAGAAAACAAGCCTAGGCTCTGATACCACTGTTGTGTTTTGAGCATTCCAACACTCCTAAGTGTACATGCAACCCTAAATACCTTGGATCCATGTTTTCTCTATTATACATGCAAATATGAATATTCCAAGGTATTACCCTAACTAGCATACAATCTTTGATACTTGGGTAATAAAATAGATAGTATACATACCTTGTTGATGTAGCTTGACTCCATGATGATCGAGAGCCTAGTGCCCCAAGTGTGACACCTCAAATGGTTCACACAACATCATCAACACTTGGAATAACCATGAGAAGAAGACACTCATGCTCAAATCGGCTAGCCCTTATATATGTTTCACTAGTGCCAAATTTCTTGAGCTAAAGGGGACCTTATATAGTGTGCACATTAGGGTTACACCATGTAACCCATGACTTTACCCATTCCTTATGCTCCATGGGTTTTAAAATCCATGGGTCACCACATGGGTTAAACCCAACATAAGGAATCATGGATCATAAGCCCACATATATAAGAATGAATGATTTACACAATCAATCCCCATATATTTAATTAGTCTCTTTTGATAACTAAATTAAGTCCAAATTAATTCTTGATCAATACTAATTAAATAACATGATTTCATATTAATATATTAGAACTTATAATATATTAATATGTCACAAATGTCCTCTTCTCACAAACGGTCTATCCAAATGTTCCGATGCCATGCAACCCAAATGGACCATGTCGAGTCGGGTCAAGTACATACCAATTATAGTTATGGACTTAGACACTAACCCAACATTTCTTTCATACTTACTTCCGACGTATGATCGACTGTGGACGGTTTGAATAATTTTATTATTCTGGAAGTCAAAACATGCAAAGTGAAACAATAGTAAATAATTGACACAAGAAAGTAACTTTACTTATAAATAAAAATCCTTTTATTTAATCATCAAATGTCAATTACAATTTTGCTATTACAAGTTTCGATTTATCTAATTACTAAAATTAATATCGTCCGTTAGCCCAATGCCCCTAGCATGCAATAAGTGCTTAACCCTAGTCAGTCCCTTTGTAAGAGGATCTGCTGGGTTATCCTCTGACGAAATCCCCTTTACCATGAGGTTTCCTTCTTCTACTTGATGTCTTATGAAGTGGTACTTTCTGTCGATATGCCTGCATCTACCATGATCTCTCGGTTCCTTGGTTACAGCAACCGCCCCTTCATTATCGTAGAAAATCTCCATAGGCTCCTTTATGGATGGAATGACTACAAGGTCTCCGATGAAGTTTTTCAACCATATCGCCTCCCTCTATGCTTCGCTTGCTACTATGTACTCTGATCCGCACGTTGAATCAGCTACAGTCTCCTGTTTGGAACTTTTCCATGTCACTGCTCCCCCATTCAGGGTAAACACCCAGCCCGAATGAGAGCGGAAATTATCTATGTCGGTCTGATAGCTGGAGTTGCTATACCCTGTCACTCTCAAGTCATCACTCCCACCAAGGGTAAGGACCCAGACCTTAGTCCTTCGCAGGTACTTAAGAATGTTCTTAACTGCAGTCCAATGAGCTTTACCAGGATTCCCTTGATATCTGTTGACCATGCTCAAAGCAAAGGCCACATCAGGGAAAGTACAAGTCATAACATACATGATCGAGCCAACTGTGGAAGCATATGGTATCCGACTCATTTCTTCTATCTCAGCCTCTGTACTCGGACTCTGAGTCTTACTCAGTTTGGTATTGCTCTGGATAGGTAAGTCACTTTTCTTGGACTCCTCCATGCTGAAACGTTTCAACACTTTGTCCAAGTAGGTAGTTTGACTAAGTCATATTAGCCTTTTACTCCTGTCTCTCAATATCCTTATCCCTAGGATATAAGAAGCTTCTCCGAGGTCCTTCATAGCAAAATACTTCCCAAGCCAGGACTTAACCTCCTGCAAGGTTGGGATGTCGTTTCCTATGAGCAGTATGTCATCTACATACAATACCAGAAAGCTCACTATACTCCCACTAGCTTTAACATATACACATGACTCATCCTCCCTTCTCAAAAATCTAAACTCTTTGACTTTCTCATCAAAACAAAGATTCCATCTCCAAGATGCTTGCTTCAATCCATAAATGGATTTCTCAAGCTTACACTCTATTAGGGTACTTTGCATTGATAAAACCGTCTGGCTGACTCATGTAAACATCTTCAGCCAACTTTCCATTAAGGAAAGCGGTTTTGACATCCGTTTTCCATATTTCATAATCATGAAACGCAACTATGGCCAACATAACCCTTATAGATTTAATCTTAGCTACTAGTGAGAAGGTCTCATCGTAGTCAACTCCCAGAGTTTGAGTAAAGCCCTTCGCAACCAGCGCGCTTTATGTGTGTGTACTTTCCCATCCATGTCGGTCTTATTCTTGAAGATCCATTTGCACCCGAATGTCTTACGACCCAATACATTATCAACCAAGTTCCAAACTTGATTGTCATACATCGACTGAATCTCACTGTCCATAGCCTCTTTCCATTTTGCAGACTCGGGGACTGCCATGGCTTCCTTGTAGTTGTTAGGTTCATCCAAATTTACGAGTGCGCTATCACTGATAAATGTATCACCTTCAGTAGTAATATGGAAACCATAAAACTCAAGTGTATTTCTAACTCTACCGGAACACCTGAGAGGTAAGGAATCGTCAATTGGATCAACCGGAGTTTCCTCCTCAGGTTGATTGCTAGTATTTGAGGTTCCTTCACCTCTTGACACTTGAAGCTCTTCAAGGTCAATTTTCCTCCCACTGTTTCCTTGGCCTATGAGTTGTCTCTCGCGAAAGACTCCTCTCCTCGCAACGAAGACAACATTGTCAGTCGGTCTATAGAAGAGATATCCTAATGATTTCTGTGGGTAGCCGAAGAAAATACATCGCTTACTCCAAGGTTCGAGCTTGTCGTGAGTTTCTTTTCTCACAAAAGCCTCGCAACCCCAAACTTTGATGTGGTCTAATGTGGGAACTTTCCCTGTCCACATCTCGTGAGGTGTTTTGGAAACCTTTTTGGTAGGGACTAGATTAAGGATATGGGCGAAAGTATCTAAGGCATACCCACAGAATGTGATAGGTAACGAAGCTTGACTCATCATGGAACAAACCATGTCTAGCAAGGTTCTATTGCGCCTCTCAGCCACACCATTAAGCTATGGTGTCCTAGGTGGCGTCAATTATGAAACAATTCCACATTCCTTAAGATAGTCTAGGAACTTGATACTAAGATACTCTTCCCCTCCTTGATCGGATCGCAGCATCTTTATCTTCCTGCCCAATTGATTCTCCACTTCTTGCTTAAACTCCTTGAACCTTTCAAAAGTTTCCGACTTATGCTTGACTAAGTAAATATACCCATATCTACTATAATCATCAGTAAAAGTCACAT
The DNA here is from genome assembly GCF_052849685.1 of Lactuca virosa. Taxonomy (NCBI): domain Eukaryota; kingdom Viridiplantae; phylum Streptophyta; class Magnoliopsida; order Asterales; family Asteraceae; genus Lactuca; species Lactuca virosa. The sequence goes on from NC_136428.1 coordinate 386,109,353, forward strand.
AGAAGTGGTTAGCATCCGTTGTAGCGGTTCTGAATGGTCCACACACATCAGTGTGTATGAGATCCAACAGACCTTCACCCCTTTCACAAGTACCAGTGAAGGGTGACTTGGTCATCTTTCCAAGTAAACAAGATTCGCAAGTGTCATCCGACTTTAAGTCAAATGAGTCCAAAACTCCATCCTTTTGGAGTTGGGCTATGCGCTTCTTATTGACATGTCCAAGACGACAATGCCACAAGCATGCATTATCCCAATCATTGGAAGAATCAATATTCAACACATTATTTCCTAAGTTATCTACAACCATCACAGTTTCATATATACCATTACAAGGTAATGCTTCAAAATAAAATACACCATTAATAAACATAAATACCACCATTTTCATTATTAAAGGAAAAGGTAAAACCTTGTTTATACAAACTATGAAAGGAAATAAAAATTCTCCCCATATCGGCTGCGTAAAAACAATTATTCAAATCTAAATTTAAACCTTTACCAATTAATAATGAATAAACTCCAATCTTGGTCACATGTGACCCTTTCCTATTTCCCATGATTAAGTTTATCTTCCCGTGATCTACATCCCTACTTCTTTTTAGTCCCTACAAATCAGAACAAATGTGAATACCACAACCTGTATCAAGGACCCAAGAATTAGCATGTGATGAGTTATTAGATTGAATAGTGTAAATACCTGCAAAGGAGGGCTTGATCTTGCCATCCTTTATGTCGTGCAAGTACTTGGGGCAGCTTCGTTTCCAGTGCCCTTTTTCATGAAAGTGGAAGCACTCTGCTTCCTTCGGATTGGAAGATGGATTAGCAGAACCAGCTTTGGTCCCACTTGAAGAGGATCCATCAAGAGACTTTCCCTTGCGGCTCTTGTAGGGAGCCTTCCTCTTCTTTCCCTTCCCATGTCCTATTGCCAAAACAGGGGCAGAAGTAGTAGTAGTAGTAGGAGTAGACATAACCGATTTGCCTTTCAAGTTGCTTTCTGCAGTTCTGAGAAGGTCTTGAAGCTTGCTAAGAGTGACCTCCTCCTTGTTCATATGATAGGTCATACAAAACTGATCATAACAAGAAGGTAAAGAGTGTATAATAATATATATGGCCAACTCTTCATCAAAATTGACATTCAATTTCAGCAAGCGGTCCACAAATCTCTGCATCTTCTGCAAGTGGCCCGTGATGGGTTCACCATCCTTCATTTTGGTCGTGATGGGTTCACCACATATGCTAATAACCCGCACACCCGTGCTGAATGTACTGCCGAGCCCTGGCAGCTAACAAAACCCTCAATCTATCAATCCAAAAACCTTCAGAGTCGAGCACACCCTCGATCGAATACTCGAACTGAACTCAATTCATGACTAGAACTCCTACCTGGTTTCCTGACTTCTGCTATCAAGCACCAAGAAGACGTGCCACACATCCTCGGGAGTTTTACCGAACTCCCAATCCACACAACCCACAAACCAAATAGCCACTTGGGTTGTCTTCCTTCCTGAGAACGATGCGCGACTTATCCCTTTTTCAACACTGCTCCTGCTTCTGCACCTCAGGACGATTCTCCCCCAATTAACTTTGACTAAGTCTTCAAATTACATGATATCTTGGAGAATTCCCGATCCTTCTCACTTTCCAACGATCGATCTGATGACATCCGACTCTCTCCAACTAGTGCTCCGTTACCAGCCAATCACAAGTGATCACACGCTTCTAATAGCTAAAGGAATACTTCCGGAATCCCAGGGAACCAGCAGTCCCTAATGCTCGAATGATCCTACACCGAAAACTTGGAGTCCAAATATAGATGCTCCAACTAATGTCTCAACAACGAGCTACTTCCCTTGGCGCTTTCCTCCGCCAATCAATAACGGTTACTAAACCACTACATCCTGACAATGCTGAATAACCATCATGTGGGACCCTGTCCTCAGACTTCCCATATAATACCCTTTTTCCCAAAGTGCTCCAACAAATCTACCGCCCTCGACTCTAGAAATAATATCATTCAGGGTCTCGCACCCTGGTTCACTCACCAGCTCAATCATCCACAGCTGAACTGCAAACAACCTTTGCCCCAAACCGAGCTACAACTAATCCCAAGACATAGTCTACAATCCCAAAAGTGCAATAGATCGCACAATCAATCCTTACCGCCAAATATAAAAGATCCAAGGAGAAATGGACCTCCAAAATACTTATGCCACATCGACCCACCAGCACTTACCCGCACTAAACCACTGTCACCAATCCCAGCGACCAACTAACCCCGAGTTAGAATACAACCTGATCCTGGGGTCACAAGCCTGCTTAATCCTTCGAGCTCGTCAACTGAAAGGGCACAATCCTTGCCCTAGAAAACGAAATTCCAATCCTATTAATAAACCATTTTTAATTCTAGTTGCATAACTCCAGCTGAACACAATCATTAATCCTTTTCGGAGTCCCCGCGACTCACATTTCGGCCTCGAGCAAAACCCCCCAGCAAAACCCCCGAGCCTCAAATCTAGATACTAAGGTGTTATCCTCTCCCGCTCACCCGCGAAAATATAACGAGTACAAATCGTCTTCCTGATCTCAGATAACTGTAGCCCTCTGCTCATCAGAATATGTCCCAGTAACAAGTCCCGGTACTGAAAAGCTCGACTAGCTCCTCCCCTGCCGTCGTTACAGCTGTTGAAGTTGTTGTGGCAGTCGTCTCAACAATGGCTACATAGCGCTAATCAAGGTATTCAACCATGGAGGTCTTGATAGACCCAGACATTTCCGGAATCTGACCCCGGACAAATCTCGATCACCTCCTCCCGGATGATCTCACCGACATGATCCACTGACAATGCTGGCCTATCCTGGCTGCCAGCTCCCGATCCTAACTTGAATCCGCTCTCAAGACGTCTCGTAACCACCATTATGGTAACACACCAAAAAGGTCTCTGATAACCCATATAATGACAAAGATCCAATTCCCAATCAAACCCTAGGGGTTGTGACTTCCTTGCTACGCGTATGGGTCTTGTGCTTTAAGTAGTACGGGCCCATACTACCTTCCACACCTACCCATATTTGTCTCAAGTATCATCACAACGCACTAACAATATACATAAACATAGCGAGCGCTCAATCCTCACTCCTAGAGGAATGCTAAATATCTCATAACTAGCCTCCCGGCCTCACACAACCCACCCATCCATGAAACTTCCACCAACCCTACAGCACTAGTGTATGCTAGCCATACATAACACTGGACCCCATAGACTTTTGAATATTTGATCCTACCCTAAGCCCTAATCAATAAGAATAGAACATAAGGCGAAATCAAACATTCTCAGGCTATAAGATCTTAATTATATACAGTCGTGATGCATACATAAGTAACTACAGTAATGATGTCAATCTCATATAAGGAAACCCTAGGCTAGCAGGCATCATGTAATCAGGCAATTCTATCATGCAATTCCTGAAGATCCCTAGCCTAGTACTAGCATGTTGTTCTAACATATCACATAATCAAATAATTGTATGGTATTTTGGGGTCTACTTACTGGATCTGGCTGATCGTACACCCTGCATCCTCCTTTACTTATTTTGAAAACCATTTAAAAATTCATTTTAAAATCCTTTCCTTGATTTGAGACTGGATTCACACAAGTATTCCTCCAATTCACTCAAACCAAGGCTCTGATACCAACTTCTAACACCCATACAATCCAAGCCAAATTTAATCTTTTTAATACATTTTAAAATCATGAAGTTATTACAGTTTGTTTTCAAAATGGTTCAGATATCAAAGTATCCCCAAAATCAATCATGAAAATATGAGGAGGTGCACGATCACGCCTTCGCCTTCCCGCAATCACCAGAAGTGCCTGAAACAAAATCAACAACTGTACGCCCGAAGCTTAGTGGGTTTCCCCAAAATACCAACACCATACAAACATAACCATATCATATAACCAATACAGAACAAACAGTAAACAACATGCATAATGAGCCTTCAGTCTGACTGGACCGCCTCACAACCTTCAGTCTATCTGGCCTGCTCTCCGAGCCTTCGGCACGTCTGGACCGCCTCGCAGGTCCTATAGCCTATCCGGACAACTCGTCGGGTATGTTGGCCTACAGCACGAACCAGGACCGCCTCAACCCAACCCCCAATCAAACAAACATGTGCACATAAATATCATACGCTAGCACATATCAGATAACAGTCAAACCGATCTAATAGATCACTAACCATTGCAACATCCCAATAACCGGGATACAGACCTAACCGGTCACTAACATAGCATTATCCTATAACCAGGACAATCATTGGCACATAGATATCATATAACACTAGCATGTATATAACAGTAAAACCGATCTAACAGATAACAAAGCATAGCAACAATCCATAACCAGGATATCGACCTAACAGGTCACTAACATAGCATCATCCTATATACCAGGGTACCGACCCAACCGGGTCACTAAAGCATAGCATATCACCATCCCAACTACCAGGATGTAAATCAGTAAGCATAACATGCAATAATCCGAATACAATCCATAAAGGGCCGGCCTTGGTGCCTTAGACCCTGTTGATATAGTGAGGATAATTGGGTTCCAAGCCCGAAGTCTAACTCACACACTAAAGGCTCAATAGTCAAGTAATGGGCCAAAGCCCAACATATGGCCCAATTTTCGAAATTGGACCCACACCCTCATATGGGCCTTACCCTAAGCCCATCAACATATTCTAGTCCATATGATTATTCTTGGATGGCCCATTAATAATCCAATTACGAAAGCCCAAGTGAAATTAGGGTTTCATATAAAATGACAATTAGGGTTAAATGTTTCTCACTTAACCCACTAAGGACTTAATCCATTAAGTCCCTCACTTTACTAAATAAGTCATATGGTGTGATTGGGCTTATACTTAATTCCATTCCAATGGCCCAATGTAGGTCCCGATAAGTCCAAACCCATAATTCCAAAATTAGGGTTTTTCACATGAAATGATGATTAGGGTTAAGTGTTTCTTACTCAACCCCTTAAGGACTTAATCCATTAAGGACATTATTGCCTTAAATTAATTTGCCAATAATTATTATTTAATATTTCAAGTTTATTAAATAATTTCCGTGTGTGTGTGTCCCGACTATTTCTCCCAAAAATTGAGTTTTATTGGCATTAGGGTTTTCCAAACCCTAATTAGGGTTACCAACCCAATACTAGCTCATTAATGAAATGGGTGGGCTTTTAGGTCACTTTGGGCCTCATTGGGCCCATTAAGGCCTCATTGGGCCCACAAGGGTTTCTTTGGGCCCATTAGGGTTTCATTGGTCCCACATTGTCTAAACATCCCCCAAACGATGTCCAAACGCAATCAAAGCACACCGCCACCCGACACGGCGGTCAGTGGCGGCAGGAGGCGGCAACCACCACCCTACGGTGGTGGTGACGGATTTTCTTTTCCATTATTCCATTTTGTTACAATTTACAACACCATCCAATTAACACACACTCACACGTACTAATAAACACACACACAAACATAGCCACCTAATGGCGGCTGTTCATGGTGGCAGCCACCACCTCACGGTGGTGGTGGTGGCCCTTCATGTGACTCCGGCCAAGATCACTACACACACACGACACACACTCCTCCACTGGCGAGATAAGCTCGGCCACCCACCTGGTGGCGCGTGATGATGGCAGCAACAGCCCAAATGGCCACAAGCATGACTACCGGCGGCGGCGGACGGCGACAACGAAACCCAACAGCAGCAGCAACGGTTAACGGAAATCGGAGAAGAAATATGATGGCAGGCAGTGTTTCGATGGCAAAATAACGGTTGCCGGACGCGGGCTTCCACGGTCGACATAAGCAACCCCTCGCACCTCCGGTCTTCCCGGCTGACTCATGTCAGCAGTACAGCAGCGGCAGCAAGCTCCATTGGCAACCATGGAAGGGGCAGTGACGAAGGCTGAAAGGCAGTCGAACAAGCGGACGGTGGCAGCAACGCCCGCAACTCCATTTCCCCGGCGTTAGGATGGACACGGGGAGGTTGCTCCGGTGGTTTGGGGCTCTAACTGAGGTGGTGTGATTCGACGGAAGAGCAGCGGCGCCGGAAGTTTTAAAAGAGTAATGGTGGCGGCTGGATGCTAAGGTGACGGCCGCTCCTTAGGGTTAGGGTTGGAGAGGTAATGCAACAGTTTATACCCGTTCCTTTCAAAACTATTATCCATATTGACAAAACTTGCCCCTCCTTCTCCTCTTTTCTCAAATTAAGACCTTAATTTACAATCTAAACCCTCCTTTCTGAAAATCATTACATAACAAGTCTGAATACTTACCATATGGCCCCTCCATCCAAGATCCTTTCCAATTAAGCCCGATATTTATCCTTTAACCCCCGAAAGTAACATTCCGATAATTATTATTACATTTTGGGCTCAAATAATATAAAATAATAATAATAATTACTTCCCGGGGTTCCTGATTTATTATTTAATTACTCAACTTAAAACGGGATGTTACAATCACAAACAAGGTGTGAATAACCATGCAAATTAGCTTGGTACACCCAATGTTACAAATCACCTAATCAATGCGCTGGTTAACCACACACGCTCCATTGATTTATGGTTAACATCAAGTTACCCTTTGCCACACATTGTTAGTCCCAGATTAGTGTGTCGGTTAACCACACACGCTCCACTAACGACTTAACAAGGTGCAAAGTGTAATTTCATGGATTAGCACCATTTTTACATTTTTTTCTAAAGTAACTAAGATTGGGAATTTAATAAAAGTTTAGTTACATTATATTTATCATTATACTTTTAATGAGGGAGAATTAATGTCTTATCCTACTCGTTCGGCTAACAACCCTCCACCAGTCAAGGAAGCGGTGGGTGAGAGTGGACACCCATTAAACTACCATTTTATAGGTAGTAACCTTATACCCCCCTTATAGACCGACTTCATGAATGAGGCCTACTAACGGTAAGACCGACTTGTCTTATACATATATATATTATTAAACTTATAATATTATAAAGTATAAGGGTTGAATTTTAACTTTTAAAACTCTAGGGTATGGAATTAAAGTTTCATTAGTGTGACTTTACAAATTCCAATACTTGAGGGTAAGTTTTGAAACTTGTCAAAACTCTTCACATTCATAACTTATGAGTTTAATTGGATTTTAATGTATGAGACCATTCATTTTCCATATCTTGAGGACAAGTTATGGATGTCATTAAAATTCATTTACATCATTTTCTATCAACAAAATTTATCACAAAATCTATGATCTAACTAAACTCATAATCAAGATAATTTCTAATCAACAATTTGAAAGTAATTTTGTTTATCATATAAAAACAACAATTATTTTAAAACTTTGACAATTATCTTGAAGTTGGATGAGTACAAGCACTACCATATCATAAAAAAAACATTTCCAATGATCCAAAACAGTTTGTAGTTATTGACCATACCTCTTAGAAGGACTTGTAGTTGTTGACCTTTGAAAGCTTGAGCACCCCAAGTCTGATTCCTCTAATGGTTCACAAACACCAATATGAAAAAGGTGACTTAAGAGAATAAGCTACTTATCTCAAAGAGAAGGTGTAACCGATTTTGGTTCATGAGGGTTCTATTTATAGTGTTGCACATGCTAGGGTTACACTTTGTAAACCCTAATGACCCATGACTTTCCACATTCTCATGCTCCATGGATTTAACTTCCATGGACGATCCATAGATTAGTTTAGCCCATCTACATAATCATGGATCATTGGCCCACACTACAATAATCATTGATTTACATAATCAATCCCTATATATTTAATTAGTCTCTTTTGACCACAAAATTAATTCCAAATTAATTCTTGATCAATACTAATTAAATAATTTCATATTAATATATTATACTTGTAATATATTAATAAACCATAAATAACCTTATTCTCAAAATTCCATCCTATCAAATTGCACTGGTGAAGGCAACCCAAAAGGACCATGCTACAATCGAGTCAAGTACATACAAGCTATAGTTATGGGCTTAGACACCAAATCCAATAAAAACAATATTATAAAATACATATGGACTGAAAATAATCAAATATAAAGAAATGACTTAAACCTTGTATGCCTTAGAGTTTGTATATGTTACAAAAGCGACCCAATGCGAGTCCTCAATAATTGGTGTATACTTTGTAGGGAATTCATTCATTGGCTTAGGTGTTGAAGGTGTTTCTTTTTTGGGCAATATGTATCATTCTAGAAGTTTCCTTCTGTAATTCATTAGAATTTGACCAAGAAGATGCATTATTGAATTTCTAAATGTGTTGTCAAGATTAAATAATGTGTTCAATACCGTCATTTCACTCTGAAAGATCTTGTATGCCCAATAGTCATTATAGAAATGATATTGCTAATAATATGTGATCCTATAAGGTCACACCATATAGCAAGTTATCGTGAATTGATTATTTATTAGTATAATTTGATTATTAATAAATATATCAACACTTGTATTTAATTGGAAAATTATTATTTCATGGAAATAATATTTTACTAATTGAGAATTTATTATTTGTGGAAATAATATTTATTGGAGAAATAACAACTTATGAAATATATCATAACATATGATTATATAGAAGTTATATTTATATCTTAATAAACTAGTTCAATTTATATAAAAGATAGTTTTATATAAAATAAGATATTTATATATGACTTGTTTTATATATATATATATATATATATATATATATATATATATATATATATATATATATATATATATATATATATATATATATGAACTAGTCATGAGACATTTTTTGTCTTCTTTTGTGCCTAGGTTTTTCGAAAATTGTAAGGAGACGAAGCATGGACTTAGTTTACCATGCTTGGGACAAAGTTGTCTCTCCTTTTACTTTATGCCTCCTTTCACTTTTTGACCATTATATAAGAGAGAGACCATGGTAGGGTTTTGAATACACTTCTTGCAAGTCTTCTTCTTCCTTTTCTTAGAGCCAAATCCGAGAGGTCCATGCTCTCAAGAGGATTGCCAAACTTCGGAATTTGAAGGCTCTTCTTCTTCTCCATTCTCTTGCATTTTGATGCTAGATAAATCCCATTTGTTGCTTCACCTTTAAACATATATTTGGTATATATTTCAAAGGCTTATGAACAACAAATTACAAGTGAATACTAGCATGTTTTGATGGTTCTACTCTTGCTTGGCGGATACTTGTAGAGAACTCTTGTTTTAGAGTTTCATGCCACACTTCATCAACTTCCGACCTCCCATGAGGATCAAAGTCTTCAAAGTTTGTTATGATTTCCCTTCTATGGTTGTTTTAATCTTTCTAACTCTTGCAAAATAATTCTTGGTGGGTAAAATAGTTTTAGTTTTATTCAACATTTTTAAAGCTTCCGTTGTTATTTTTACCGGTTGTGAAATCGGAGTTTTGAATAAAAACTCAACAATTAGTATTAGAGTCATTTTTGCAAGATTAGTTAGATTATTTCTTTTGTTGATGAAATCTTTGTTTTTGGAAAACATGGATGGTTTTCTCTTTGCAAGAAAAAATCATATATATTTTCTATGACAACTTTAAAATGTTTATAATTGTTATTTTTTGACCAAAAGTTTACATGCATCTTTTTGGTCATAAAAGTTGTCTTAGAAAAACAAAGAGTTGTTTTATATATATATATATATATATATATATATATATATATATATATATATATATATATATATATATATATATATATATATATATATATCTGTGTGTGTGTGTATGATGTGTATAAACTAGCCATGGACCTTTGTGTTGTTGCATGTGTTGATTTATTTAAAATCGTTGTAATTATTTATTTATTTATATGGTATGTAATAATGAAATAGATAGTTTTCTTTTGTTAATTTTTGAAAGTAATAGATTAGTTTTACAAATAGTTTATTTTTATTAAAATGTAACAAGAATGTAGATGGTGGCCATTTTAAAGATCAAAAGTTTATAAAGTTGATTTTATTAAAGTTTTTCAAACTTTATAAAATTATTTTTATAAGCTTGCTACAAGGTATTGAAGGAAGTGGGAACACATGAAGACTTTACAAGATAAAGGTCCCTTATGTCTCTTTAGGAATGGACTTGATAATTTTGTGATGGCTCACAAGATTATTACTAGTTAATGGTTTGGTTTATGCACATATGTTATAATTGTTATGGATGCATGTGTTGTTTTATGTTTATGTTATTATTATTATGTTATGGTTGATAAATTAGCTTTTCAAATGCAAAATAATATTTGAACATAAATAAACATCACAAGGAGTTTGGTTTTAATGAAATTTACCTTTTAACATAAGATGCTAAAAATAGTTTTACAATAAAACAAGCTTTATCGTTAAAACGACTAACCGGTAAAATTTCGGGATTAAAATTGTGTAAGTTTAAAATAGAGATTTGTAAACTTATCAAACGCCAAACCTTATTTTATATAAGGGAGTTTTATTAAAAGGTTTCCAAATGTTCTAAAAGCGCTCAAAATATAACTTAATACTAGTTATTAATTTAAAACTTTGATCGCGTCAATTATATAAAACCGGGTTTTATATATAGAACATTGTTAAAATGTGTTTGTTTGTTTTTTCATAGAATAAGATTTTTAAAGGGTATACCATGGTTTATTGAGTGCATGCAATAACCATGATATAACATGTTTTTTAAACTATAATTATAAAAAAACATCAAAGACCCCTTACAAACCTTAAATCTATGCAATTCTTTGTTTAAAAAACACTCGCACGTCTCTTGTATGAACTAGTGGGATAAATGATACATACGCTTGGTGTTATCTTTTGATGGCTGGGGTGTTTTTGCGACTTCTATAACCAAGTTATAGGCTGATTACACAAGTTTTTCAAATTGGATGATTTGATCGGAAATCTCTTGTGATAAAGGATACCTAAGCAAGAGAGTTCTGAGGCATAGATGGGATCAAACATGTCTAATTAAATTTGTTAGTAGCGATCCCATAAATCTAGGAATTATATGGTAAGATATAATTGATAATCGGTATCTACCGGGTTGAATTCAGATGAATGGGATAAAGAATACCTAACAATTTATTTGTTTTGCAACTTGGATCCTAGACTTTGATAATTATTGCTTTTAGAAACTAAAATGGGTATTAATTATTAAAGATTAAATATTAAAAATACTAAATGAATTTTGTTAAAAAAATTGTAGATATATAATCCAATCTCATAACCAAGAATTGTCATTTCTCTTTAACTAACTTAATGAAACAATAACATTCAATAGATACAACTTCAATCAATGAATGGGTTCATGTCTTAAGAGACAATTTCGTGAGAGGTGTGAAATTGTATACACTTAAAGGACCTATTCCTAAACAAATTGCTTTGAGCAATAGACCTGAATATGATACCTAGTAAATGCATCACAATGATGCTCAAGATGCTTCTAACATCATGCTAGGAACAATTATTCATGACTTCTAGGAAGATTTTGATAATTTAGATATATATATATATATATATATATATATATATATATATATATATATATATATATATATATATATATATATATAGGATAATATAACAGGTTAAGCAATATTCCAATAAATATCGTGATATTTTGTTAGAATAGTGCAAGGCTAAAAGAGTCACCTTGTGTGATCTAAAAGGCCCATGTTTTATGGAATAAACACCTTTAAGCCCAAGAAATCCAATAAGGCCCACATAGATGGATCTTGTTTCTTTTGTGAAGAAACTGGACACTAGTAGAGGAACTGCTCCTCTTATCTAGAAATAATGTCTGGAAGAGACTAGTACTTCATGTATATGCTGGATAGAACTCATACTTTTCGTGTAACACTCAAGTACTTGGTACTTAGATGTTAATCTAATATTTGTAACTTGATTGAAAATATTTACAGAAGAGTAACTAGCTGAGCACAAGCAAGTTGGAACTACACTCTCGACGTTTAGTTTATTATTTATGCTTAGAACATAAATTGCTAGTAATATAAAACAATGTTTGTGTTTGGAACAATGTATGTTTTAAATTTAGCATGTCTAGATATTTATGTCTCAGTTATTTGTTTAAATGTTTGATTATTTACTAGATCATTTTTCATAACGATAATACTCATATTCTGAAATGGTTGACTTCTATTTCTAAGACTAGATCACTTAATAGAATTACAAAGTAAATATCAACATTCTATAAATAAAATTAAGTTCTATATGCAAGGACATTTGACTTAAACTTGTTTTAAATCAAACTAATCCATGACATTGTTATATATATATTGTATAAATGAAATCCACATATTCCAACTTCAAGAAAGGGATATTTGAAGGAAAATAATGTAGTTTATTTGACATTTGTGAATCTTATTTATATATAAAAAATTCCTAATAATATTTTCACTAAAGTATACAGAAACTAATTATTAAGGAACTATACACTTGATGTATGACTTCCTTTCTAATGAATGTCTATGATTGAGCACAAGAGACAACCCAGTAGTACCATCTAAAGCCTTTGTGATTATAAAGGGTCAATTAAACTTTACTTAATATAGTTTACTTTCTAATCGGTAGAAATGTCCTCCTTTTAACCTTTTTGGGATTATCCTTCAATCACAATTAATTGTATCTAGAATACAAACACCAACTAATTACATAATTGTAGAATATTCTAAAAGGGCATTTAGATTATTATATACAAACCCACCAAGAATAAGTTCATTTATTCCTCTGAAAGCTGAGTTAGGAGAAATCAAGCTTCTAATGACAAAGCCAGGCACATGGAACTTGAAGTAGCTCAAGAACCACAGCCTGATGTAACAATTGTTGGCATTAGTTTCAAAAAGGAATTGTTGAACATGAATAATAGCTATTCATAAACACAAATTTTTCACAGTAATGGTATAAATCATTTATGACTTGAGAAATGTGGAATTTCTCAATGATGAGTTCTTGATGGTTTCTAGTTAAACCATCAACTACCAAAATGTTATATCAGATCTTGAATCTGACAAATGATTTAGACTCATGAACATTGAGATGTAATCCATGTTTAATAATCAGGTATGGGCTTGATAAATCTTTCTCTCTATAGCAAGGCTAGAAAGAGTAATAAGTTATTCTATAAAGAATATATATGTGGATATATATACACATTTAGTAATACTTGTTATATAAGGATTTTCTCATACTCATGTCATTGACTATGATCCTTATCATACTCATTAATTGACTATGATCCTTATCATACTCATTAATTGACTATGATGAAACATTTTCACAAGTAGCTACGATTAGATCAACAAGGATGTTGTTTACTATAGCTTCATATTCTTAATATGAGATATAGCAAATAGATTTCAAGAAAAACCGCTTTTATTAATAGACATCTACTAGAAGATATCTATATAGCTTATCCTGTAGGTTTTCTTAATCCATGTTATCCTAACCAAATGTGTAAAGATTAAGATCCACTTGTGGATATAAAGCAAACATCTCAAGGTTGGAATAGTCATTTTAATATAAAGATACAAGGTATGCTTTTATATCAAAATGAAAAAAATGTGTGTGTGTTTACTAAGAACTAGTGGGAGGATAGTGATATTCCTAATCTTGTATGAAAGAGCATACTTAATCATTTGAAATGACATTCCAACTATGCAAGGTGTTTTTCACCTTGACTCAGAAAGTATTTCTAAAATGAAAGACTTAGGAATGACAAGATACATTCTTGGAATGTAAAATCTATAAGAGATAGATAAAGATGAATGTTAAAAGTTTAAAAAAAAAATCTTGTTTCAATATCTTGAAAGAGGTCAAGATACAAGATTCCTTTGGAAGTTTCTTGACATTGTCACATGACACCATTTTTAAGTTTGTCTCAAATGGATCTAGCATATAGGTTTGAGCTAGATGAAATGATTTATATTCTATTTTCTTGGCAAATGAGTCCATCATTTATATCATATACTGAGATACAAAATTAAATACATGGTTAGGTCACTAGATGACTGTGAGAACATTCTAAAAGTACTTAAGAAGAGCTGAGAGAATGTATATGAAATAATTAGTTTAGAACAAAAATCTTAATGTAAAGAGCTACATATGATTTTAAATTCAAAATAAATATAGATAATTATGAATTATAATTGTATTATGACTTCATTATGAAATGAAGATTAAGTTTAGTTGGAATCAGATTCAAGAAAAACAAAATAGGACAATCTACTAAATAAGAATACACTACTTTTCAGAAGTTGAAATCAAACATAATTGGATGAAATAGATCATTGAAAAACTAGGTTGAATCCTTCCATTCATGGATAATCTCGAAATATTTTATGAGTAATAGAGTGTACTTAATCAAGCTAAGAAACTCTATGTCACATAAGAGCACCAATTATATTCTCCAAAATATTTAACTATACTTAGAGTCAAAGTCAAATATGGAGATATAGTATTCGCGAAATTCACACAAGTTAAATTTAGTCGAACCCATTAATAAAGTCTTTCCTTTTAAACTAAGTATGAGTGGTCACACTTAAGCCATAAGACTTTTATTATTCTAGAAATGGCCTTTTGATTTGAATTTAGTATTTGGATATTGGAACATTATAACAACAACTACTAAATAATGTTTTGATATACTAGGATATGATCATTACATTTATACTTGTTGTGTTCTATATTGACATGTTTAATCCATGAATAATCTTATTATTCAAAAGGTTCATAGTTCGTCATGATTGTGGGAGAAATTATGAAGTAAGACTAATATGAAAGGGATTGGTTGACTCTCACTAGATGAAAGTAGGCAAGTGGTTGTAACCAAGTTTCACAGGTACTTGTCAGAGAACTAGTAATGAACGAACCCGCATCAAGATCATCTCATAGATTGTAGTTATGAGTGATACATGATTAAAAGGTACTATGTTTGTGTCCTTAACACCTGAGACACATAGTGGGACTTAAGTATAGGGAGTGCTGTGCTTTGATATGACCAAATGTTGTTCCTTGACCGGGCAATTATAAAGGTTATTTTTGGGTATGGTGTGAACTATGCAAGAGGCTTATGTAGTTAAGATGGGATTTGTTCAACAGGATCATGTTGAGAGTTAGAAATCTAACGCGTGTTACCCAAAGTTGAATTACAAATGAGATTGATTGCGATCCAAGGATCATGTTCAACAGGATGTATGTAACAAAGGGATAATTGATAAACTTACCTTAATACATCAATTGAAGCTTAGAGCTTTTGGGAATTTGATGTTGATGAATGGCATTCTTCGACATATGTTATTGGGGGCAGTCAAATGTTGCTAGATGTTCACCACTGTCTATATCAATCTATGAGGGGTCTTATGCAAGTGGGAGATTAAAAGATCTTGTATGCCCAAGAGTCATTATAGCATGATATTGCTAATAATATATGATCCTATAGGGTCACACCATATAGCAAGTTACCGTCAATTGATTATTTATTAGTATAATTTGATTATTAATAAATATATCAACACTTATATTTAATTGGAAAATTATTATTTCATTGAAATAATATTTTACTAAATGGGAATTTATTATTTGTGGAAATAATATTTATTGGAGAAATAACAACTTATGAAATATATCATAAAGAATGATTATTTATAAGTTATATTTATATCTTAATAAACTAGTTCAATTTATATATAGAAGGTAGTTTTATATAAAATAAGCTAGTTACAATTTATATAAAAGAT
The DNA here is from genome assembly GCF_052849685.1 of Lactuca virosa. NCBI lineage: Eukaryota > Viridiplantae > Streptophyta > Magnoliopsida > Asterales > Asteraceae > Lactuca > Lactuca virosa. The sequence continues at coordinate 386,125,176 of NC_136428.1, forward strand.
AGTTTTATATAAAATAAGACATTTATATATGACTACTTATATGTATATATATATATATATAAACTAGCCATGAGACATTTTTTGTCTTCTTTTGTGCCTAGCTTTTTTGAAAATTGTAAGGAGACCAAGCATGGTCTTCTTTTGTCATGCTTGGGACAAAGTTGTCTCTCCTTTTACTTTATGGTCTCCTTTCACTTTTTGGCCATTATAGAAGAGAGATCATCGAAGGGTTTTGAATACACTTCTTGCAAGTCTTCTTCTTCCTCTTCTTAGAGCCAAATCCGAGAGCTCCATTCTCTTTAGAGGATTGCCAAATTTCGGAATTTGAAGGCTCTTCTTTTTCTCCATTATCTTGCATTTTGATGCTAGATAAAGACCATTTGTTGCTTCACCTTTGAACATATATTTGGTATATAATTCAAAGGCTTATGAACAACAAATTACAAGTGAATACTAGCATGTTTTGATGGTTCTACTCTTGCTTGGTGGATACTTGTAGAGAACTCTTGTTTTAGAGTTTCATGCCACACTTCATCAACTTCCAACCTCCCATGAGGATCAAAGTCTTCAAAGCTGGTTATGCTTTCCTTTCTATGGTTGTTATAATCTTTCTAACTCTTGCAAAATGATCCTTGGTGGGTAAAATAGTTTTAGTTTTATTCAATATTTTTAAAGCTTCTGTTGTCATTTTTACTGGTTGTGAGCCCGGATTTTTGAATAAAAACCCAACACATTCCATAGGTCGTCTCTTGCTGGTAACTCCACTTTGTTCCAGGATAGAACTTTTAAACCTATATGCTCATGAACTAGGTCTCCCAAAAAATTAGTAAACACTATTGGGTGTGTCCTTGATATCCTATCCATGTCATCGATTGTGAGAGGGATCTTTAATCCTTTACCATGCTCATTGTGAAACTTATGTAGCCATGTTATGCCTCTCTTAACTACATTTGTCGCCACTATGTCGTCGTTTCCAGCCTCATCTTTAACTTCCTCCTCTGAGTTATAGTCCAGATCATCGTATATTGTAATGTCTGCATTATCGGCCAAAGGTTCCATATTAATTTACAATATAGATTAGTAAAACAAAATAAGACTCTTTGGTTAGGGTTTTAGGAAAGGATCGAATATCTGGTAATGGTGTAAAAAGCTTCTGACAAAATCTCATTTCAGAAGATATAATAAGTAGGTTCATGATCGGCATGGTGTGCTAAATTCAAAATTTTCGTTGAAAAACTTGAAACTTTGGTTGGTGCCTACTAATTTGGAGAGTGTTCTTGAATATTTTGCCGGAGAAAGTGAATAAGGTTGAATTTTTGATCGCCGACTGATGATACAATAGGTTGAGGATCGTAAAATTAGGAAACTGAATCGTCAATTAGAGTTGAATTTAAAATGTTCGTGCAAATTTTGGCTCCAAGGCATAATTAAAAATTACCATTTTTTAAAGTATTAACATTGTAATATAAATATATATAATTAATAGATGCACATTTTAAAAAATATAATAAATTTTATAAATTATTTACATTATATAAAGCTATAAATAATATATAAATATATAAAAAATGTGAAATCCTAAACCCTAATAAACCCTAAACCCTAAACCCTAAATTATTGTTAAACCCTAAATTATTGTTAAACCCTAAAACCTAAATTAACCCTAAACCCTAAACCGTAAACCCTCATTCATGAGTAAGGGGAGGCACTATCGGCCAGCAAGCCAAGTGAAGTTTCTTCGAAACTGTGGCAGCAAGCACATTTGTGAGTCTTATTGATACAAATGAAAGTAGTCAATACCAATTTATTATAGATGATAAGACCCATTGATGATGTATGGGTCATGGGTTATGTTAAGACCCATTGATGACGTACGGGTCATGGGACATGTGGTAGTTGCTTATAGTGTCATGGTAAGACCCATGGATGACATATTGGTAATTAGTGTCATGGTAAGACCCATGGATGATATATGGGTCGTGGGTCCTATTCATTTGGTGGTAGTGGCTTATAGTGTCATGTTAAGACTAATGGATGACATATGGGTCATGGGTCATGTGTATTAGGTTATAGTGTCATGTTACGACCAATAGATGACATATATGGGTCATAGGTCATATACATTGGGTGGTAGTGGCTTATAGTGTCATGTTAAGACCAATAGATGACATATGAGTCATGGGTCATGTTCATTGGGCTATAGTGTCATGTTACTGAAGGGTTTTGAGCATTATAACACTCCTAAGGTGTACATGCAACCCTAGAAACCTTTGATCTATGTTTTACTAAGATACATGCAAATTTGTTTTTTCTAAGGTTCTTAACCTAACTATCATGGCATGGGGAACTTTGAAACATAAAACCTAGTATGAGAACATACCTTTCTTGTTGCTTAGATTCCTTGAGAACCTTGTGAGCCTAGCACCTCAAGTGTGATGCCTCAAATGTTTCATACAACACCACAACACTTGGGATAACTTTGAGAGAAGTCCACACTCACTTAAAATCGGCTAGCCCTCTTGTTCTACACATAGTGCCGATTTTGGTAGCCCATGGGGTCCTTTTATAGTTGTGTCACAAGTAGGGTTACACCATGTAAACCCTAATTGACATGGCTTTTCATATTCCATGATCCATGGGTTTTAGCATCCATGGAGCACCCTATGGATTTAGGCCAATCCAATAAACCATGGATCATTAGCCCATTATAAAAGAATGGATGATTTACACAATTAACCCCATATATTTAATTAGTCTCCTTTTTGATCACCAATTTAATTCTAAATTAATTCTTGATCAAAACTAATTAAATAATATTATAAATATATTAGAACTTATAATATATTAATAAACCATAAGTGTCCTTTCTCTCATTTAGTATATCCAAGTGTTGCAATGCCATGCAACCCAAATGAACCATGCCAATCGGGTCAAGTACATTCCAGAAATAGTTATGAACTTAGACACCTAATCCAACAGTCTCCCACTTGGATGAGTCTAATAACTATAACTACAAGAATGACTTCAGGAACCGATCAGCAATCGTAGCTCTTTCAAAGTCTCACGGAACTGAGATGATGATGATACGTCATTTAAGATAAGTGATCATATAATCCTCTGTTTTAGATATCAGCTGAAGAAATACATGGAACAATGTCGTACTTATTATCCAGCAGTTTGTTTCCCGATTTCCGATTTGTTTGACATAGAACTTAATCGAACACATCAATTTCGTTCTGACTGGGCCAGTACATAGGTCACAACAAAATCATCGAGGGGCCCAGATATCGCTTCTAATCCAAGAAGGAACAGATAAACTTCGACTCATATGCTTGTTCTAATACTTGTTGAATCATACACAAAGGCACGTTTTATAACATCGAGTTACCAATGCCTTTTCGTACAATCAATGTGTCACCAACTAATATCTCTAGGTTTGAAGACTTATATGATATTACCTTTTCACGATCACTCGAGATAAATTCCATGAAGCGATACAAGTGAGTGTGGGTTGAATCCAATACTCAGAACTTATGAGCACTCATGAATGTTGTAGCAACTCTTGCTATGTCCAACACTTTAGACATCTACAAACCAAATTTATGACAGTCTTGACTTAATACCTACTTCCAACGTATTATCGACTGTGGATGGTTTGAATAACTTAGTCATTCGGGAAGAATGACCTAGCTATTCTCGAAGTCAAAACATGCAAAGTGAAACACAAGAATAATCAAAACTAATATGGCCCCAAGCACCTTTGAGAGTAAATAGAGCACCTTTTATTTAAACACCATATTGATTACTCTTTATTCATTGTATAATGTTTCAAATAATCAACTTTATACTTGAATCTAAAAGAATAGTCATGCCATGCTCCAAGCATGCACACTATGTTTGTCCAAACAATAGTTACGCCATACACCAAGTATGCACACTATGTTTGTCTATGATCCTTACTCTGTGGAAAAGATCAATTGACCATAATTCCAATGATTCTCATTTCACAATCCCAAATCCTCATTGTAAATGTTAGAATTCCAAATCCTGCCATTTAATGAAATTTGTTAGATTCTAAACTTATATGCATTGATCCTCTCGTAATGACTATGCACAAAGTCACAAAGACTTGTCAACAGACATTACAAAGTATTCCAATGGAGATCATTCAATGGAAACGAAGTCTCAAATTCAAAGTACAATTCTTTGAACGTCCTTCTTGCATTAAGTTTCCTAATCTTACACAGTTCTAATGAATAACTTCTTCCTATGGGAACATTTCCACATTCCCATTTTGACTATCACTTCTGAACAAGAGTTGCCTCTTTTCAGAATATGTCAATATGGTCCTCTCCAAATATTTACACCATACTTCCAACTGTCCCTGAGCAACCAATCTTTGGTAAACCTTAGATTGTCCTCGACAATTGCTTAATCACTTTAGTCATATCCAGTTCTAGTACTTTTTCCCTCTTAATGCCATAGGCATTTGGAAGAATTTAGAACAAATGAATATTATAGCACATGCAATCGATCCTATATTCGAAGCATATGGGACACGATTCAAGATGTCTCACACAAAGACATGATACTAGACCAGTCTTTTGCTATTATATATCTATTTCTATTTGCCATGTTCTCATAATTCAGATTATGAAAAGGGATGTCGTAATAACAATCAAACTTTAGAACGCAAATAATGTTCCCATATATAGAATTTCCTTATGTTGAATCATTCCAACATAACATTCATATATATACTTGACTAAATCTGATTAAAATCTCACGATCTAAGCTTTTAGATTTGAAATCATATATAGAATTTCCTTATGTTGAACCATTCCAACATAACATTCATATATATACTTGACTAAATCTGATTAAAATCTCACGATCTAAGCTTTTAGATTTGAAATGAAGTATAATTTCCTCTCCCTTAATTATAGCAAAACAACTTTTCCAAATTGAAACTTTTGTTTTCGATAATTAATATTGCTAACTTGCAACACTTATTATAATTATCATGCTCCCACTTGCATGATGATTATTAGCATAACACTTATGCTCCCACTAGCTTTGACATGTACTCAGAAATCAGTTGGACTTCTAGAAATCAATACTTTATTGACTTTCTTACCAAAGTTTAGATTTCTGATACGAGATGCTTTGATAAAAACTTTGTCAACATCATACACCTTTCCTAAGATAGCACACATGTGTGTCTAAACAATTTTAGAACTATGAAAAGGGATGCCGTAATCATAGTCACAATTGTTTAGACCTTTGCCATTTCTCACAAGTCCATTATAGTGTGCAGGTTAACCACACACGCTCCACTAACGACTTTGAGAATGCAAGGATCATAATTGCTATCTACTTAAAATCACTTAGTGAAAGCGTTTCCTCACCATCATTTTCATGAATCAGAGAGAAACCTTATGACACTTAGTGATAAATCCAAACTCATATGGACTGAACTTGTGCAGTCTTAACTTCTTGCAACCTGGCAGCATAAGGGCCTGCCATTGCTTCCAAGTTGTTATGCAACCAATTGAGAGCTCTCAGAACTCATATGCAAAGCCAACTTTAACTGGAATGGGCATAGAAATAGGAATATGTCAACACGATTGGTTATAAACCTCAAGTCGTGTGCTAGTGATAAACTACAGGTTCTATTCTTGATTAGATCTTGAAATTCTTTCAGGATCTTTAAGACTCCCACTGACCTCTTGACATATAAGATTTTCTTGTCAAGAACCAGTCCTTGACAAAGCAAATATTCAAGAGTTAGTGCGGATTCTTATCAAGACAAACACTTCACACAATTGGCCTTAGTTGGTCTCTGTTTTATCCAAAACATCACAACTTACCAATTTCAAATGTACAAGAGTACAACACATTTTACTCTTACATTTGACACATGTTATAAACCTTCTATAAGATATGTCACTCAAGTTACAATCTTGGAGTATTACTCTAAGATTCAATTTTGGAACGAAGTATGATTCATCTTTTGATTTAACCATTTTCATCTTTTGATTTAACCATTTCAACAATCCATGATTCCTCTTCTTAGCCAAACAAATGTATTAAGATGTCCTTAGAGGATCAATTTTGATATGGTTTCATAATCACTATGATAATCACAAAACACGATACTAAAGTACTCTCCCATCTTTTCAGATTGGAGAAACTTTATCTTTCTGCCAAATTTGATTCTTCTCATTCGTTCTGCCATACATTCAAACTTTTCCAATGTTTCAGAATTATACTTAAACTTGTAAGTATAACCATTTTTACTAAACTTTAGTAAATCATGACGAATAGTCTTATTTTTTTTTGGTGGACTTGACAAGTGCACAAGCATGTGTACTCGATCCCTTAGTCCTTCACTTGACTTACATATACATGTGAACAAGGAATTAGTCTTAATTTTCCAAAAGATGAAAATTTTCATTCATCATACGACTTGCATGATTCCAAGTTTCTGTCCAATTGAAACTTGGGTGATGAGAATCTTTCCTTATTTGGTAAATTTAGACACAACCACAAATGAAAGAATCAAATTCATATTTCCATTATTGCTAGAAACATACAAACATCATTTTTTCACAAATGTCATTGCAAGGAGATATAATAAAATAAAACAAAATTTTATTTATTTATAAAATGCGGAAAAAAAACTTTTTCCTTACAATGCAACTTTAAATGAGAACTATTGTGACAACTGTCAAATTTAGGACATTCTCGGACTCATGCATCTTTTTATCAACCATAAATGCACATCATGCTATGGCCTAGTAGTATAAAGTAGGTCATAATCTTGTAGAAACTAGGATCCAACAAAAATCTAGGACTAATATACTTGACCCTTACGATTTTAGTAAGTTGTCTAGCTACTGTAGGAAATACCAATGCTCAAACTAGAAGGAACTCCAAACATTTGTTACAATTGAAAAAGGGTATAAAACCGTAAAAATAAATTAAAACCTTCTAAGTTCATTTCAATATGATGGTGAATATCAAACAATGTTCCAAAAATCCTAAAGAGCCTAAAAATCCAAATTTATAAACTTTAAAACCTAAAAACTCTATAAGATTTGTTATGAACCTCATTATATCAAATTTAAATAATTAAGTTATGGGATATAATCAAAGACATAAAAATTTAATTATCAAACATTAATCATAATTTATTAGTTAAAAACAAAGATCTTAAATAAATCAAGAATCACATAAAGAGGCATTTTTATAAAAAAAAATTGGGTTTTATAAAAATTGAAGGGAAATTTATTTAGTTTGAATTAGGAGAGAGAGGGCCTCTCGTACACTCATAAAATCCGCCACCCTCTGCCCCATGCTCTCTTTTCCCTAAAACTTCCAATCATTAATTCCTTTCTTCACTTCATATCTCTCTTCACTTTCTCTCTGACACTCCACTCTTTACAAGACTCAAACTCTCTCTTCCTCTCTCCAAACCCACGAAATTCTCCAGCCAAGAACACCTCTCAACCTTCAAATCATCATCTTCTAAGGTTGTTCTTGAAGGTAATCACAAAAATCCTTCATTTTCCTTCACTTTTCTTTCTTGTTTTAATGGTTTTTCTTGTACTTCTCATTCTTCTACACCATTCTTTATGAACATTCATGACCATATCCATGAATGTCTAGTTTGATGATGATGGTGGTAGGATTTCACCCAAGAACAACATGTATGTTGTTTAATGGTGAAATCCAAGGACCAAAACCAATGTCAAACCCCAAAATACGGATTTTTACAAGTTTTAAAGGTTCATATACCTTATGCATTCAAGTATTTCCTTTGAAAACATCACTATGACCAACATATGTCCATGCAAGGTCTTCAAACCGTGATGCATATGATGAACACCAAGCTAAAGAGCTTGATGATCAAAGTACATTGTTAATAGTGCATGTAAATGATTTTATTTATAAAAAATCTAAAAATCCTTTACAGTTCGAAATAAAATTTCCCCAGATTCCCAGTAAGTTGATATGAATATCTGGAAAATCCCAAGAGTTTTTATCATTTCTTTGATTAATTAAAATTGTTACAAGAAAATAAGGCCATAAATCATTTAAAATACTTTATGAGCTCTATAAATCGTAGATAAATTCGTGGATGACCCCTAAAGTACCTGATCACATCTCATTAAGTTTCATCGATTTTTGTTACTGTTTGTTATGGTTTTAAATTTTCTTTTTGTTTAATACAAATAAATCATAAAACCACTTTAACGAACAGGAAAAGGCTATATGAGATTTTTCTCAGATCCTACCTCATGTGGAACACTCAGAAAAATATTTTCAAAATTTTTCATAATGCATACCTATTTTTCCCCGATTTTTGTATTTATAATGGACTAATAATAGGAAAAATGATTATACTCATCCAAAATTCATGAAAATTTAGCAGAGCATCTCATAATATATTATACCTCTAAATAAAAACTTGTATGATTTTTCTATTCAGTATGATATTTTTCTTCTAATTTATAAGATTAAATACACTTAAATCCACAAAATCGAATTACAGAATATAAAAAACACCATTGATATTTTTCCCAGATTATGTATAATGTAAATGAAGTTTACAAAACTTTTAGTAATTTAATTTAACTTTTTGATAATTATTCACCAAATAATGATTATTCAAGAGTCTAAAAAAAAAAAAAATTACAAAACTAATTGAAAAATATCTTTTATATTTTTCACAGCTTCATAATATATAATAAGATTGTTACAAAAATTTTGGGCAATTTTGGAAACTGTCTTCTATTTATTTCCATTTTTGTTAGAATAAATGCACAAAAATCATAAAACCGAGTTAAACTATTTAAAAACCCATTTTCGTATTTTACCCAGCTTAAGTATGTTTAGTGGTAGTGTTATAAAAAGTTTGGGAATTTTTATCATCTGGATGCTATTTTTAACGAATTTATATTGTTATGAAGGCTTAAAAAATTTAAAAAAATAGTTAAACACGTCAAAAATTCAAGGGAAAATTTCTGGAAGACCTCTACTATATTTGGAATGAAAACATAAAATTTGATGAATTTTGGAAACTGTTTGATGATATTTTTGGATTTTAGGAGTTTGAAAACACCTTTAAATGTGTTGAAATGCCCTCAATTAATATTACAAAATATGGAAAATAATATCCAAAATTATCTTAACCACATGAGTTATAAAATATCACCATTTCAGAAAAATACTTACCCATTTAATATAAAACCAATATTAGAACAAACATTTTGGCATTTCTCTATATGTAGTTATTAGTATATTAGCATTAGATTTCGACACAGAAACTCACTACAGTGTGTTTGATGTCGTAGGATCCCGGTAGTAAGGCGTTGGTGTATTCCGAGGCACCACTTATAGCTACTTGAAACATTATGAGTATTCACGCACTTCCCTATTTTCGGTTTTTATGTTTTGGGGTGGAAAAGCATGTCCTAAACTATTTCTGTTCGTTGTATTTATTTGACTCGTATAAACTTGGTTGCTATATTTTGCGTACTGTGAGTATTCACGCACTCCCCTATTTTCGGTTTTTATGTTTTGGGGTGGAAAAGCATGTCCTAAAAACTATTATTTGTTTGTTGTTTTTAAATTGATTTGTATCAAACTTGATTGCTATTTTATTGCTATATTTCTCTATGTATGTCTATGCAACACGAAACATGTGGCCTTATCGTCTTAAGTCCCTTCCCTTACACTTTACTCCAACCATTAACTCTTTGAGCCAATGGTCATTATGGATAGCGCTATTACGAAATGACAACTCCTCACTCGCCCGATTGCTTGAGTGCATGATACCATATTAGTATATGGAACGATAAGCATAGATCTTGATAGGGCATCAATCATAGGCTTGGTTGTGAACTCATTGTTTACTCATGTACATAGAAACTCGTTACTTGTTATAGCAATAAAATTTGTTTCTAATTATAGCGATGTACTTGTATTTATGGAAAGTTTTATACCAAATCTTAATTTTATAAACTTGTGAACTCACCAACTATTTTCATAGTTGACGCTCGTTTTGCATGCTTTTTCAGGAAATAATTAGTAAGTGGGTATAAAGATTCATCATCATAGAGCATGTTGCATCGTTTGGAAGTTATTTTATGAAGTTATATTTTGAACAATGTCATTTTGGAAAACTTGTACTTTGTTTTGTGTAAATTATGGGTTGTAAACTTTTAACTATTACTATGGTGATGTATCTTTATCTTTTGCAATGAAACCTTTATCGCTGTTATATCTTGCGTTTCCGCTTTAGCGGGGTGTGACAGAAATGGTATTAGAGCTAAAGTTATAGAGAACATCAGTTTTCTTTTAAGAAAACACAACCTATAACCAAAACTTATAAATATTCTTTTTACATCAAACATATTACTAATATAATTAGGTCGGAAGTTGTATTATTGGACCTCAATGAAACATAGGCTGATCACCTATGTTTAATAAAGGAAAATTTTATACAAATCCTGAGCTAATTACAATGGGAATATGCTCAACCAAATTTTCATGAAAACTTTATTTCAAAAATTAAAAGGTGAATTTTTGGTGTGTGTAAGCATTGCATATTATAGCCATTCATTGTTATTTATTTCATAGCTCATTAAAACTATGTGTCAGTCCACTATGTCGACACCGTCATCCTCTCGCGCTACCTCCTCGGCTGATGAGTCCAGCTATATCTATGTTATCCCTCGACGTGATCCCCCCGCCTCGGTGGAAGAAGACCCCTCGAAAGACACAGAAGACACGGGAGACTCGATGGAGATTAGCAGCGACAACGCCCCGAGTCGGCAACGTAAGGCATCGCCTGTATCGGTGTTACCACAGGCGCCATCCTCCGGGCCTCGTATCCGACACACTGCTAGGAAGAACGTCTCTAGGCCCGTGGGGGTATCATTTGATGGAGCAGGACCCAGTAGGGTAGGACCCAACATGACAGGACCAAGAGCACCCCCAACACATCGAGTCATAGGGATACCTGTCAGGCAGTCAGGTATGACCCCGGAGGAGTCCCGAAGAATGCATTGGATGGCAGCGGACCTACAGCACAGTCTCGCTGTGATAGCTGGGCATCAGGAGGTTTTGATGAAGTGATGACAGGAATGGACATCCTGTTTCAGCATTCGATGGAGGTTGCTGATACTGCTAGTGCTGCTAGACGAGTGACAGGTCGCTCGATGACCGCATGTTATGTGTTTGGAGGGTTGTTACTGCTTATGGTGTGGATATTTCTTTTTGGGATAGCGATTCATATTTGGTTCTGATTTTAGTATTTTATCTTATCAAACCCATGTAGGGTGTCCTTTGGGAAAAACATTAAAACTTTATTTTGGGATTGATGTATTGTTTTGGTTTTAAAACAATTTCAAATGGTAATGTAAAAGTTTATTTTTATGTTTGAAAACTTTTACCATGAGATCAAACCCTAGTTTTTATTTAGTCAATTGTTGAGTAAAAAGATTTTTATTCTTTCTTTCTTTTCTCAAATCTATATGCATAGTAATAATGCAAACTGTTAATTTGACAACACATATGGTTTTAAAAGAGGTAGTGAATCAGACATTACACATTATTTTATATATTTATATGTATTATATATATATATATATATATATATATATATATATATATATATTTTTTTTTTTTTTCTTTTTTCTCTCTCTTGTCTCTTAGAACCATGGCAGGAAGGCCTAATCGCGGGAGCCCACATAACAAAACACCCGATGTTGCTCAATTGGTAGCACAACAACTCATGGCAGCAATCCCAAGTAACTGCGGGTCATAATGCAACCCAAGGAAGTAGAGGAGGAAATCAGGGAAGCAACGAAAGAGAATGCAACTACAAGTCCTTTATGGCATGTAACCCTAAGGGATTCCATGGAAAGGAAGGTGCGGTCTGGTTGCTGAAGTGGATTGACAGCATGGAGTCGGTCCTTCACATTAGCAAATGCCTCGAACGCAACAAAGTGGAGTATGCAACTTGTCTACTCCAAGATAGGGCATTGACCTAGTGGAATACCCTAACCCGAGGCCGTGCAGCGGCATATCAGCTAACTTGGGAAGACCTGAAGAAGCAACTCATAGAGGATTATTGTCCCAACGATGAAATTCAGAAGCTTGAATCTGAGTTCTAGAACCATTCTATGGTTGGAACACAAATAGAGAAGTACACAGTCCGATTTCATGAGCTAGCAAAACTGGTACCTCACATGGTCACTCCTGAGGAGAAACGGATAGATCGCTACATCTGGGGTTTGGCGCCAGAGATTCGGGGAATGGTTACTTCAGCAAACCCAACTACCATGCAGTAAGTCTAGCAAATCGACTGACCAATGATGTGATTCGAACAAGAGCCTCGATAAAGGAGAACTCTAGTAGCAAGAGAAAGTTAGAAAATCAAGGCGAAAAGAAAGATGATGGTGATTCAGGGAGGAAGCGGAAAACCACAAATCATTTCATGGTGAAAACACAGGAACAAGATCCAATGAGGACCCAGGAACGAGGTCACTACCTTGGGTTGTATCCAAAATGCGATAAGTGTATCTTCCATCACAAGGGAGCTTGCCCTGTGTGCCAAAAATGTAACCAGACAGGCCATTACCCGAAGTATTGTAAGCTGAATAAGGATGGAAAAAGGGCAACTTACGAGTGCGGGAGTACTGATCACCTCTGTAATGCTTGTCGCAAACTAAACAGGGGGCCTGGTAATAACGGACAAGACCAGGCTAGGAAAAATTTCCAAGGAAATCAAAGTGGGCGGCCAAGAGGTGTAGCCTTTGTGATTGCTGCAGAAGAAGTTCATCAAAACCCTGAAGTGATTACGGGTACGTTCCTCCTAAAAAATCACTTTGCATCTGTAATATTCGATGCGGGAGCAGATAGGAGTTTCGTTTCTTTAGCATTTAGACCATTAATTGACTTGAAATCGAGAAAAATGAGGAATACTTATGCTATTGAACTTGCTTATAGGTATGAAATTAGGGCTAATGAAATAATTCGAGGTTGTACTTTGAACTTAGCTGATAAACTCTTTAGCATTGACTAAATTCCCATAGAGCTAGGTAGTTTTGATGTAATAGTAGGAACGAATTAGTTATCCAAGAATAGAGTGGACATTGGTTGTTATGAGAAAGTGATTAGGGTACCTCTCCCCAATGACGAAACCCTTATCATACAAGGTGAGAAGCCAGGAAGAAGTTTAAACATTGTGTCAAGCATGAAGATTCACAAGTACCTGAAGAAGGATTGTATTGCATTCATGGGCCATGTACTAGAAAGAGAACCTAAAGCTAAGAAAATCAAAGAGATCCCGGTGGTTCAATACTATCCCGAAGTGTTTCCGGAGGAATTACCCGGTCTACCCCCACATAGACAAGTCGAATTTCGGATCGACTTAATTCCTGGAGCAGCACCATTAGCAAAAGCACCATATCGTCTCACGCCATCTGAGATGCAAGAATTGTCCGGACAACTTCAGGAACTTCTAGACAAGGGGTTTATTCGACCAAGTTCTTCACCTTGGGGAGCCCTGGTGTTGTTCGTCAAAAAGAAAGACGGGTCATTCCGAAAGCGTATTGATTACAAAGAACTGAACAAGTTCACAGTCAAGAATTGATATCCTCTTCCTCGAATTGATGACCTGTTCGATCAGTTGCAGGGCGCTTCATACTTTTAAAAGATCGACCTCCGATTTGGATATCATCAACTAAGAGTTCACGAAAAAGACATTCATAAAACAGCATTTAGAAACCGTTATGGACATTATAAGTTCTTAGTCATGCCTTTTGGACTAACGAACGCACCAACTGTTTTCGTGGATTTGATGAACATGGTCTGTAGACCATACCTGGACAAGTTCGTAATCGTATTTATTGATGACACACTTGTTTACTCGCAAACCAAGGAATATCATGAACGACATCTAAAGCTAATGTTGGAACTATTGAAAGAGCAGAAATTGTATGCCAAGTTCACTAAGTATGAATTTTGGATTCGGGAAGTACATTTCCATGGCCATGTAGTCGGCGAAAAAGGAATCCATGTAGATCCAGCTAAGATTGAGGCAATCAAGAAGTGGGAAAACTCCAATTACCCCAAGATTTAAGCGCCATTCACGACACATTCCACGTCTCCAATCGTAAGAAATGTTTAGTCGACGAAGCATTGATAGTACCTCTGGAGGAAATCAAGATCAATGATAAGCTGAATTTCGTTGAGGAGCCGATAGAAATCCTTGACGGAGAGGTGAAACAAATCAAGCGGAGTAAGATTTTGATTGTGAAAGTTCGATGGAACTCGAAACGCGGGCCGGATTACTCCTGGGAGCGTGACGACTTCATGAAGGAAAAGTATCCACAACTTTTCCCATGCGATGACAAACGATGACATAGAATGAATTTCGGGACGAAATTCTTTTTGAGTGGGGGATACTGTGACAACTGTCAAATTCAGGACATTCTCGGACTCATGCATCTTTTTATAAACCATATATGCACATCATGCTATGGCCTAGTAGTATAAATTAGGTCATAATCTTGTAGATACTAGGATCCAACAAAAATCTAGGACTAATATACTTGACCCTTACGATTTTAGTAAGTTGTCTAGCTACTGTAGGAAATGCCAATGCTCAAATTAGAACGCACTCCAAACATTTGTTACAATTGAAAAAGGGTATAAAACCCTAAAAATAAATTAAAACCTTCTAAGTTCATTTCAATATTATGGTGAATATCAAACAATGTTCCAAAAACCCTAAAGAGCCCAAAAATCCAAATTTATAAACTTTAAAACCTAAAAAATCTATAAGATTTGTTATGAACCTCATTATATCAAATTTAAATAATTAAGTTATGGGATATAATCAAAGACATAAAAATTTAATTATCAAACATTAATCATAATTTATTAGTTAAAAACAAAGATCTTAAATAAATCAAGAATTACATAAAGAGGCATTTTCATAAAAATTTGGGTTTTATAAAAATTGAAGGGAAATTTATTTAGTTTGAATTAGGAGAGAGAGGGCCTCTCTTACACTCATAAAATCCGCCACCCTCTCCCCCATGCTTCCTTTTCCCTAAAACTTCCAATCATTAATTCCTTTCTTCACTTCACATCTCTCTTCACTTTCTCTCTCACACTCCATTCTTTACAACACTCAAACTCTCTCTTCCTCTCTCCAAACCCACGAAATTCTCCAGCCATGAACACCTCTCACCATTCAAATCTTCATCTTCTAAGGTTGTTCTTCAAGGTAATCACAAAAATCCTTCATTTTCCTTCACTTTTCTTTCTTGTTTTAAAGGTTTTTCTTGTACTTCTCATTCTTCTACACCATTCTTTATGAACATTCATGACCATATCCATGAATGTCTAGTTTAATGATGATGGTGGTAGGATTTCACCCAAGAACAACATGCATGTTGTTTAATGGTGAAATCCAAGGACCAAAACCAATGTCAAACCCCAAAATACGGATTTTTACAAGTTTTAAAGGTTCATATACCTTATGAATTCAAGTATTTCCTTTGAAAACATCACTATGACCAACATATGTCCACGCATGGTCTTCAAACCGTGATGCATGTGATGAACACCAGGCTAAAGAGCTTGATGATCAAAGTACATTGTTAATAGTGCATGTAAATGATTTTATTTTTAAAAAAATATAAAAATCCTTTTCAGTTCGAAATAAAATTTCCCCAGATTCTCGGTAAGATGATATGAATATCTGGAAAATCCCAAGAGTTTTTATCATTTCTTTGATTAATTAAAATTGTTACAAGAAAACAAGGCCATAAATCATTTAAAATACTTTCTGGGTTCTATAAATCCTAGATAAATTCGTGGATGACCCCTAAAGTACATGGTTGCATCTCATTAAGTTTCATCGATTTTTGTTACTGTTTGTTATGGTTTTAAATTTTCTTTTTGTTTAATACAAATAAATCATAAAACCACTTTAAGAAATGTGAAAAGGTTATATGAGATTTTTCGCAGATCCTACCTCATGTGGAACACTCAGAAGTATATTTTCAAAATTTTCATAATAAATACCTATTTTTTCCCGATTTTTGTATTTATAATGGACTAATAATGCGAAAAGTGGTTATGCTCATCCAAAATTCATGAAAATATACCAGAAGACCTCATAATATATTATACCTCTAAATAAAAATTTGTATAATTTTTCTATTCAGTATGCTATTTTTCTTCTAATTTCTAAGATTAAATATACTTAAATCCACAAAATCGGATTACAGAATATAAAAATCATCATTGATATTTTTCCCAGATTATGTATAATGGAAATGAAGTTTACAAAACTTTTGGTAATCTAATTTAACTGTTTGATAATTATTCACCAATTAATGATTATTCAAGAGAATAAAACAAAGAAAAATAGCAAAACTAATTGAAAAATATCTTTAATATTTTTCACAACTTCTATATGTTTAATAAGAGTGTTACAAAAATTTTGGGCAATTTTGGAAACTGTCTTCTATTTATTTCCATTTTTTGTTAGAATAAATGCACAAAAATCATAAAATCGAGTTAAACTGTTTAAAAACTCATTTTCATATTTTTCCCATCTTAAGTATTTTTAATGGTAGTGTTATAAAAAGTTTGGGAATTTTTATCATTTGGATGCTATTTTTAACGAATTTATATTGTTATGAAGGCTTAAAAAACTTGAAAAAATAGTTAAACACATCAAAAATTCAAAGGAAAATTTATGGAAGACATCTACTATATTTGGAATGAAAATGTAAAATTCGATGAATTTTGGAAACTGTTTGATGATATTTTTGGATTTTAGGAGTTTGAAAACACCTTTAAATGTGTTGAAATACCCTCAATTATTATTATAAAATATGGAAAATAATATCCAAAATTATCTTAACCACATGAGTTATAAAATATCACCATTTCAGAAAAATAGTTACCCATTTAATATAAAACCAATATCAGAACAAAAATTTGGCATTTCTCTATATGTAGTTATTAGCATATTAGCATTAGATTTCGACATAGAAACTCACTAGAGTGTGTTTGATGTCGTAGGATCCTGGTAGTAAGGCGTTGGTGTATTCCGAGGCACCACTTATAGCTACTTGAAACATTGTGAGTATTCACGCACTCCCCTATTTTCGGTTTTTATGTTTTGGGGTGGAAAAGCATGTCTTAAACTATTTATGTTCGTTGTATTTTTTTGACTCATATAAACTTGGTTGCTATATTTTGCATAATGTGAGTATTCATGCACTCCCCTATTTTCG
This sequence comes from Lactuca virosa, assembly GCF_052849685.1. NCBI lineage: Eukaryota > Viridiplantae > Streptophyta > Magnoliopsida > Asterales > Asteraceae > Lactuca > Lactuca virosa. The sequence goes on from NC_136428.1 coordinate 386,142,509, forward strand.
GTTTTTATGTTTTGGGGTGGAAAAGCATGTCCGAAAAACTATTATTTGTTCGTTGTATTTAAATTGATTTGTATCAAACTTGATTGCTATTTTATTGTTATATTTCTCTATGTATGTCTATGCAACACGAAACATGAGGCCTTATCGTCTTAAGTCCCTTCCCTTACACTTTACTCCAACAATTAACTCTTTGAGCCAATGGTCATTATGGATAGCGCTATTACAAATTGACAACTCCTCCCTCTCCCGATTGCTTGAGTGCATGATACCATATTAATCTATGGAACGATAAGCATAGATCTTGATAGGGCATTAGTCATAGCCTTGGTTGTGAACTCTGTCACAACCCGAAACCGATGGCGGAAATGTTCCGGGGCGGAGGACGTCATGTATAGTATCACAACAGTTGTATCATAGTAAGCGAAGTAAACACAACCATTACATTATGATAAGAATATTTACATTGTTCAAAAACATGGTTTATACATAGCAGTATATATAGCAAAAGTAAAAGACGTGACTTCAGAACGTTCCGTCTTCTCCAAAAGTTGGCAAGAGTACCTGTCTATTGATGCCCTGAGAATACAAGCAGTTTTAAAATATCAGCATAAAGCTGGTGAGTTCATAAGCGTTTAATTCTGGTGAAAGAAATGTTTCTTTGATTATTTGAAAAGTGTTTCCCAAGAAAATCCTATATTTTCTTATAAAAGATGTTTGATTATCCATTAGTTATATGATAAACAGCCTGTTTATGAAGGTTGAGTTATCCCAGGAAAATCCTATATTTTCCTTAAAAGTTGATAGTTGGTTATCAATTCTGAAATGAGGTGTACAAGTATCTACCATACTTATATCGTTAGATGTAGTTTCCTTGAAAAACCCTGTTTACTCTCAGAGAGATGTATTAGCCTTATTACATAAATAAAACTAATAAAGAAGTAGTGAACTAGATCCTAAGTGCATTACTAATGCCCTCTAGTAATCAAATCGGCTATTACTTTGAGGTTAGTTCACTTGTTTCATTATTACAAAAGTAAATCTCTGTTACCTAGGTTGCGAGTTTTATAACCATACATTAAACTAGATATGGCACGTAACGGGGCCAGTATCCTTTTATGACTTTGTCACCCGTAGACCTGAGGGTCCCACTGTAGGTAGCAGCGAGGTGCGGGATAGTCAGTCTCGTATAGATCTATACACAATAGTCACGCTCTCGCTACAAGAGATTCTGGTTACAAGGGTTAGTCCTACACTCACGAATTCGATGGACTGTTACCAAGGATGTGTCTCCAATCCTAAAATAACAAATTTACAAGTAATAGTACCGAAAATCCTGTTTAGGTTTTGTATAAATCCTTTATAAAATATCACATTTTATGATAAGATTTACAAGTTCCTTACTTTAGTTTTGAAAACTGTTTCTATGAGTTGATTTCTTAATCGATTGGTAAAACGGTTTTCTGAGTTAAAAGCATGATGAACATATAATCATTCTATGCAAAATGAGATAACTTGAGCACAAGTTTCCTTGTACTTTTGCTTGTATTCCCCCCCCTGAAAACATGAAAAACTCAGAAAAAGCGTAGGGGTATGAACTCACCGTTTGACGTAGGATTTGGGTGTACGATCGGTTACGAATGTTGAGTGTCAACCGATGTTTCGTATGCAAGTGGATCCTATTAACATGTGATAAGACCTATGTGTGTTAGAATTAGGGTGTTTCATGACTAAACATGACGGGAAACCACCCTAAAGACTTGGAAATGCTTGTCGGGACCCTTATAGTCTAGGAAACACTTATATGGAAGTGTTACAATCACAAACGATTGCATAAAAGAAGTGTATGGTCACAAATAGAAGCTTTCGGTCCAAATGGCATGTTTCTTGAGGTTTTCGGTCCAAAGAGGTTTTCGGTCCATGAAGGGTTTTCGGTCCATGAAGGGTTTTCGGTCCATGAAGGGTTTTCGGTCCATGAAGGTGACCGAAAACTCATGATGTTTGGTGCATGTGGTGATTTTCAAGGGCTTTCAAACATGCATAGGGGTACTAAGTTTTATCCGAAGCCTTAAGTGAGTTTTAAGGTCTTAAAGGCACCTTTCTTTAGGGTTTTCGGTCAAAGGAGATGCACTATACCGAAAACTCCTTTTGTTCTTGGAAAATGACGATTTCAAGGCCTTAAACAAGAGTTTCAACTAGATAATAAGTGCAGAAAGTAATACTTACGATTTAGAGGCTAATAGAGTTGATTTTTGGACCAAAAGACTTGTGTGTGTTCTTGGCGTTCTTGAAGATTAAACCCAAAAGATGAAGTTAATGGATGAAATCGAAGGGTGTTACTAGTTAGGAAGATATAATAACAAATCAAGGGGAAAGAAACACTTACATTTTCGAGAATTTGAAGATCAAAGTGAAGAACTTGATGATACTTGAGAGAGTTTTCGAGTTTCTAGACTTGTAAAAAGGGAAAGAATGATCAAAATGATCATGAAATATATATATATATATATATATATATATATATATATATATATATATATATATATATATATATATATATAAGATGGGGTTTTCGGTCACCTTGACCGAAAACTCTAAGGTCTTGACAAAAAACTCCTTTTTGAGGAGGTTTTCGGTTTGCTTCATGTCTAGAACTTCAACAAATTCATCCTAACACCGATTCCTTTGATGTACTAAGTTTAGAATATTCCGTTAGTCCAAAAATGAAACTGACGTGAACAGAAATAAATCTGAATTGATTTATTTAAACGCAAAGTCTTTCCCAAACTATCAAATTTGACGGAATTAAATAAAAACCCGAATTTGATTAACGGAAATTGAGTAAGGATAACGGAAAAAAAGTTTCGGGTTGTCACATCATCCCCCTGTTAGAGCGATTCGTCCCGAAATTCGAACATAGAATACAAATCATGGATTAGAAAAGAGATGCGGATACTTCTGCTTCATCTGATCTTCGCGTTCCCAAATGAATTCAGGTCCCCGCTTGGCATTCCAACGAACCTTCACTATCGGGATGCGACTTAGTTTCGTTCGTTTGATCTCTGTATCCATGATTTCGACTGGTTCTTCCACGAAGTTCAGGTTCTCGTTGATTTCAATCTTGTTGAGAGGAATCGTAAGGGTTTCGTCGGATACGCATTTCTTAAGATTCGAAATGTGGAATACAGGATGAATGTTGCTAAGTTCTTGCGGTAAACGAAGTTTGTAGGCTACGGGACCGATCCTAGCGAGGATCTCGAAGGGTCCTATGTATCTTGGATTTAACTTTCCATGCTTTCCGAAGCGTATCATGCCTTTCCAGGGCGAGACTTTTAGCAGGACACGGTCTCCAACCTGGAACTCCAAGGGTTTTCGTCGTTTATCGGCGTAGCTCTTTTGTCTATCTCGTGAGGCTTTAAGTCGTTCTCGGATTTGTACGATCTTTTCGGTGGTTTCACGGATGATTTCTGGACCAGTGAGAGTATTGTCAGGGACTTGTCCCTTGGCTAGCTGCGTGTCACCCACCTCAGCCCAACACAGAGGGGATCTGCACTTACGACCATAGAGGGCTTTGAAAGGCGCAGCGTTAATGCTGGTATGGTAACTGTTGTTGTAGGAAAATTCAACCAAAGGAAGATGAGTGTCCCATGACGCGCCGAAATCGATGACGCATGCTCTCAACATATCTTCCAATGTCTGAATTGTTCTCTCACTCTGTCCATCAGTCTGAGGATGGTAAGTTGTGCTCATATACAGCTTAGTTCCAAGAGCTTTCTGTAGTGACTGCCAGAACCTCGAAGTGAACCTGCTATCTCGATCAGAGATAATGGACACAGGCACACCGTGCAGTCGGACTATCTCTTGGATGTAGATTCGCGTGAGTCTCTCCATTTTGAAAGTTTCTTTGATTGGCAGGAAGTGGGCGGATTTAGTCAGCCGGTCGACAATTACCCAAATGGCGTCGTGCCCACTCGGAGACTTGGGTAATTTGGTGATGAAATCCATAGTAATTCTCTCCCACTTCCACTCCGTTATCTCCGGCTGGTGGAGTAGACCTGAGGGTTTCTGATATTCGACCTTTAGCTTGACGCAAGTCAGGAACTTGCCCATGAAGGTAGCGATCTCTGATTTCATGTTCGGCCACCAATATAGTTTCTTGAGATCGAGGTACATCTTATCCGAGCATAAATGAACGGAGTATCTGGTCTTGTGAGCTTCGTTCATTACAACCTCTCTGTGATGACCGAACTTTGGGGTCCAGATCCGGTCCTTGAAATAATAGACTTTGTCTCCCTTGATCTCTAGGTTCTTTTCCATTCCTCTCAAGGCTTCACCCGGCATGTTCTATGGCCTTAAGGCTTCCAACTGAGCTTCCTTGATTTGCGCGGATAAATGGGAATGGATAGTCATGGTCAGTGCCTTCACTCTACGACCTGAGTACTCCTTTCGGCTGAGGGCATCTGCCACCACATTGGCCTTGCCGGGATGGTAGCGGATTTCGCACTCGTAATCACTGAGTAGCTCAACCCATCGCCGTTGTCTCATGTTCAGCTCCTTCTGGTCGAAGATATGTTGCAGACTTTTATGGTCAGTGAAGATAGTGCACTTGGTTCCGTCGAGATAATGTATCCATATCTTCAGTGCGAAGACCACTGCTCCCAATTCCAGGTCGTGTGTTGTGTAGTTGACTTCGTGTGCTTTCAATTGTCTTGAGGCATAAGCAATGACTTTCCCCCGTTGCATGAGCACACAGCCTAGGCCCTGGTTGGACGCATCACAGTAGACAACGAAGTCCTCCGTCCCTTCGGGCAGGGACAAAATAGGTGCGCTGCATAGGGCCCGCTTCAATGTTTGGAATGTAGTATCATGCTTTTCACTCCAACAAAAGTGGTTAAGGGTTTGGCAATTCTGGAGAAATTCTGGATAAATCTGCGATAGTAGCCAGCGAGACCCAACAATTGACGGATTTCTGTGGGCGTCTTCGGTGCTGACCAGTTCTCTATCGCTTTGATTTTGGAGGGGTCCATGTGTATGCCTTCCTCGCTTACCACGTGACCTAGGAATGTTACTTTTCGAATCCAGAATTCGCACTTGGAGAATTTCGCGTACAACTTCTCCGTCCTTAAGGTTTCCAACACTGATCTCAAGTGCTGTCGATGATCTTCCTCACTTCTGGAATAAACAAGTATATCGTCGATGAACACAATTACGAACTTGTCCAGGAAATAACGGCACACTCGATTCATCAGGTCCATCAATACCGCCGGTGCATTAGTTATACCGAAGGGCATCACTACAAATTCGTAGTGACCAAACCGAGTCCGAAATGCTATTTTAGGAACATCACTCTCATGGACTCGCAGCTGATGGTACCCTGATCTTAGTTCTATTTTGGAAAAGTAACTAGCTCCTTGAAGTTGATCGAAGAGGTCGTCGATTCGAGGAAGAGGGTAACGGTTTTTGACTGTGAGCTTGTTCAGCTCTCGGTTATGCATGGTCCTTTTGGGTTGCCTTCACCATAGCAACTTGACAGGATGATTTGTTAAGAGAGAAGAGATATTATTAATATATTATGAGAATAATATATATTTAAGGAATAATAATATTATTTGATTAATATAGGTCATATATTAATTGAGAATTAATTTGGTGACTTAAAGAGGTTAATTGAATAAAGGGCATAAACTGTCAAATGTGTGATAGTTGTATTTTGGGCTATGTATCCTTATGGATATTGGGGTGGACGAAATTTAGGGTTTGGGAACCTTAAATTCGTCCAAGCCTTGTATCTAGAAGGATCTTGGATTGCTTAGGGCCTAAGTCCTTCAATTCGGGTTAAAGAAGAAAACCCTAATAGCTCATAGTATAAATAGAACCCTTGGGGTGGAGAAATCGACACTCTTGCAAGCCAAGGAACCCTAGGGCCGATTTCTATCCCTCCTCCCTCTCTCTCAAGATCATCTTCTTGCTAATTGGTGTTTGTAAGCCATTAGAGGAGTGACAATTGTGACTCTAAGCTCCAAGCAGAAGAAGTATCAAGCAAGTAATTCAAGGTATTCTTTCAGATATGATTTCATATGATTAGATTCAATATATTACATTAGATCTAGTATTGCAAGTCTTGGATTCAATGCATGTTCAATTAGAGAAACCTAGATCCAAGCAATTAGGGTTTGCATGTGCACATAGGAAAGTTCTTATGGCTCAAACCCATCACTGGTATCAGAGCTTTGATTGATTTCTATTGAATTGATGCATTGGTTGATTGCTTGTTGCTTGAAAAATTCGATTTTGTGATTCTGACTGCTGTACTCGGCGAGTTCCACTGTGGACTCGGCGAGTAGCTCCAACTCGGCGAGTCCATAGAGGTACTCGGCGAGTTCGAGCGTCAGAAGGAGGAAGTTTCGGGATTTCTTGCTGTTTTACTTGAGGATACTTGCCTTAACTGTTTTGGGTCATTAAAATCCGATTTTAATCATATATATGAGTATATTCTTAACCTAACAAAAGATAATTACCAATTAGTTGAATAATAATTTCCTTATATGATAATTGTTGATTATTTGAATTGAATTGGTAAATTGTTTTGCAAGTAACATTAAATAAGATCAAATTGAGATAATCTAATTAGATGATTTATATTATTTGCTATTTGATCCTTATGCTTTGAAAAAGTTCAAAGACTTTTCCTCAAGCTTTGAAATTTTAAATTTTGTGATTAAAAGTTTAATTTGGATAATTTTAAATTTCAATCCCTAGAATTTTACAAGTTTAAAATTCAACCCTATACTATTATATTATTACAAGCTTAATATATATATATATATATATATATATATATATATATATATATATATATATATATATATATATATATATATATATATATATATGTATGATTTACAATGCTAGTCTTACCGTTAGTAGGCCTAATTCACGAAGCCGGTCTATAAGGTGGGTATAAGGTTGCTGCCTATAAAATGGCGCTTAATGGGTGTACATTCACACCCACCGCTTGCTTGACTGGTGGAGGGTCGTTAGCCGAACGGGTAGGATAGGGCAAAACCTCCTCTCATTAATAAGTATAATGAATCTATATAAAGTAACTAAACATGTTTTATAAAATTCCCAATCTTAGTTACTTTAGGAAAAGTGAATTGATGCAATCCCATGAAATTACACTTTGCACCCTTGCTAAGACATTAATGGAGCGCGTGTGGTTAACCGGCACATTAATCGGGCTCTAAGAAAAGGTGGCAAAGGGTGACTCATTGTTTGTTATAGTTCAATGGAGCGTGTGTGGTTAACCAGCACATTGAATAGGTAACTGTAACAGTGGGGGCGCCTTGTACATTTGCATGGTTATTCACACCCACTTTGTGATCCTCGGCATCCCAGTCACAAACGAGAGGGGCGTATCGAGATTTAAACATGCCATTGAAAGGTTCAATGAATCTCAAAGAAATCTAGGAATTCTCAATACACTTAAAAACTTAAAGCTTATGTTTTTATGGTGAAGAATTAGTGAATCGTCATTCACTTACCTCCAAATTATTTGCATATTGGATTACGGCATCCCTTTTCTAATGTGTAAATAACGTTGTTGGGTCCTAGCCCTAATTTTTCATTTTGGGTGTTAATTAGGGACTTAATCTAATCAAACTTTGTTCTTTCTATTTGTAGATGTCTAACGCAAACAACGCAGCTGCTAGCTCATTTCCTCTAATGAGCCTTTGTCAAAAAGTGACATTCGATGGAACGAACTTTAGCGAATGGATAAGATACATTCGCACAATCGCGCGTTACGAGGACAAAGAGTATGTTCTCGATGAGAAGCTCGAAAAGATCAATCCAGAAACTGCTACTCCTAAAGAAATGGCTGTCTTTGAGAACCATGAGCGTGATGCAACGAAGGTCCATTGCATCATGATAGCCACAATGAACACAGAATTCCAAAAGTCCTATGAGGACATGTATCCTTATGAGATGCATTTAGACTTGATGGAGAGGTATCACCAAAGCGCGAGGCAAGAGTGCTATGAAATCATAATGAATATGATTACTGCTAAAATGGAAAGTGGAGAGTCTCTTACTGTGCACTTGCAAAAGATGCAAAGGTATGTTGATCGTCTTCGCAAGTTGAATGTCAACTTTGGGGAAGATTTGGCTATCGACATTGTTCTTCACTCCTTGCCCTCATGCTACAACCAATTTAGGATGACCTACCACAGGAACAAGGAAGAGGTCACCCTAAGCAAACTCCAAGGGCTCCTGAGGACTGCTGAGAGCAACCTCAAGGACAAGTCTGTTGCACCAACTCCCAATCCACCCGTTACTCCTGTTTTGGCTATTGGACAGGGAAGGGGCAAGAAGAGGAAGGTTTTTTCAAAGAACCACCACAAAGGAAAGTCCCAAAATGGTTCCTCTTCTAGTGGGACCAAGGTTGATCCTGCTGCCCGGAATATCTGCAAGCCATCAAGGATGGGAAGATCAAGCCATCTTTCGCTGGTATTTACACAATTAAATCTAATGATTCATCTCATGCTATTTCTTGGGTTCTTGATACAGGGTGTGGTTACCACATTTGTTCTGATTTGCAGGTACTAGGAAAAAATAGGGATGTGGAGCTTGGAAGAATAAATCTGATCATGGGAAACAGAAGAACGTCGCCTGTCACCAAGATTGGAGTGTATTCTTTAGAGCTTAGGAATTGTTTGAATTTAGAATTAAATAATTGTTGCTACTTGCCAGATATGGCAAGAAACATCATTTCTTTTCATGGTTTATTTAGACAAGGATTTAGATATTCGTTTAATAATGAGAATGGTTCGATTTATGCTTATCTAAATGGTGTTTTATATTTTGAAGCAATGCCTTGTAATGGAATTTATGAAACTGTTATGGTTGTAGATAACCTAGGAAATGATGTGTTGTGTATGGATTCTTCCAATGGTATGGATAAAGCATCTTTGTGGCATTGTCGTCTTGGACATGTCAACAAGAAGCGCATAGCCCAACTCCAAAAGGATGGAGTGTTGGAGTCGTTCGACCTTAGGGAAGATGACACGTGCGAATCTTGTTTACTTGGAAAGATGACCAAGTCACCCTTCACTGGCACTTGTGCGAGGGGTGAGAGTTTATTAGATCTCATACATACAAATGTATGTGGACCCTTTAGATCCACCACAAGGGATGCAAATCGCTTCTATGTGACTTTCACAGATGATTATAGCAGATATGGGTATATCTACTTAATCAAGCACAAGTCAGAAACCTTTGAAAAGTTCAAAGAGTTTAAACAAGAAGTGGAGAATCAATTGGGCAGGAAAATCAAGATGCTTCGATCTGATCGAGGTGGAGAGTACCTAAGTCTTGAATTCCACGACTACCTCAAGGAATGTGGAATAGTTTCACAATTGACGCCACCTAGGACACCATAATTGAATGGTGTAGCTGAGAGGCGTAATCGAACCTTGCTAGACATGGTTCGTTCCATGATGAGTCGTGCTTCACTACCTATCTCATTCTGGGGGTATGCCTTAGAGACTGCCGCCCATATCCTTAATTTAGTACCCACAAAGAAGGTTGCCAAAACACCTCACGAGATGTGGACAGGGAAAGCTCCCTCGTTGGCACATATCAAGGTTTGGGGCTATGAAGTTTTCGTAAGACGAGAAACTCACGACAAGCTCGAACCTCGTAGTGAGCGATGTATATTCATCGGCTACCCACAGAAATCTTTTGGATATCTCTTCTATAGGCCGAGTGACAATGTTGTCTTCGTTGCGAGGAGAGGGGTTTTCCAAGAGCGAGAACTCAAAAGCCAAGGAGACAGTGGGAGACAAGTCGATCTTGAAGAGATTCAAGAATCTAGCGATGAAGGAACCACTAACACTGACGCTCAACCCAAGGAGGAAACTCCAGTTGAACCAATTGATGAGTCCTTACCTCTTAGACGTTCCAAAAGAGTTAGAGTTCAACCCCAGTTTTATGGTTTTCATATTACTACCGAAGGGGACACGTATATTAGTGATGGTACACTAATAAATCTAGATGAACCTAATAGCTATAAGGAAGCCATGGCAGGCCCAGAGTTTGTAAAATGGAAAGAGGCGATGGACAGCGAGATTCAGTCCATGTATGACAACCAAGTTTGGAATTTGGTTGACAATGTACCAGGTCGTAAGACGGTCGGGTGCAAGTGGATCTTCAAGAAGAAGACCGACGTGGATGGGAACGTGCACACTTATAAGGCGCGATTGGTTGCGAAGGGTTTCACTCAGACTCCTAGAGTTGACTACGACGAAACCTTCTCACCAGTTGCGAAGATAAAGTCTATTAGGGTGATGCTAGCCATTGCTGCATTTCATGACTATGAAATATGGCAAATGGATGTAAAAACCGCTTTCCTTAATGGGAAGTTGGCTGAGGATGTTTACATGGCTCAGCCAGAGGGTTTTGTCGATCCAAAGCATCCCAATAGAGTGTGTAAGCTTGAGAAGTCCATTTATGGGCTTAAGCAAGCGTCTCGCAGATGGAATCTTTGCTTCGATGAGAAAGTCAAAGAGTTTGGATTTGTACGAAGTGAAGATGAATCATGTGTATATGTCAAGGCCAGTGGGAGTATAGTTAGCTTTCTCGTTTTGTATGTCAATGACATACTGCTCATAGGAAACAACGTCCCGACTCTGCAGGAGGTTAAGTCCTGGCTCGGGAAGTGTTTCGCTATGAAGGACCTCGGAGAGGCTTCCTATATTTTAGGAATAAGGATAGTGAGAGAACGAAGTAAGAGACTAATAAGACTTAGTCAGAATACTTACTTGGATAAAGTACTAAAACGTTTTTGTATGGAAAACTTAAAGAAGGGAGAACTACCGATACAGAGTAATACCAAATTGAGTAAGACTCAAAGCCCTAGTACAGAAGCCGAGATAGCTGAGATGAGCCGAGTACCATATGCTTCCGCAGTTGGCTCAATCATGTACGCTATGACTTGTACTCGCCCTGATGTGGCCTTTGCTTTGAGCATGGTCAATAGATATCAGGGGAACCCAGGTAGAGCTCATTGGATTGCAGTCAAGAATATACTTATGTACCTTCGGAGGACCAAGGAATGGTTTTTAGTCCTCGGAGGGAGTGATGACTTAAAGGTACGAGGGTATAGTGACGCCAGCTTTCAGACCGACAGGGACAACTACCGTTCGCAGTCGGGCTGGGTCTTTACCCTTAATGGGGGAGCGGTGACTTGGAAAAGTTCCAAGCAAGAAACAGTAGTTGATTCAACGTGCGAATCAGAGTACATTGCAGCGAGCGAAGCGTCAAAGGAGGCTATGTGGTTGAAGAACTTCATTGGTGATCTTGGAGTTGTGCCTACCATAAAGGAGCCTATGGAAATTTTCTGTGATAATGAAGGAGCGGTTGCCTTGACCAAGGAACCAAGGGATCATGGTAGATCTCGGCATATCGACAGAAAATATCACTTTATTAGACATCGAGTAGAAGAAGGACACCTCGTGGTAAAAAGGGTATCGTCAGAGCATAACCCAGCAGATCCGCTTACGAAGGGACTTAGCAGGGTTAAGCATTTGCATCACGCTAGGAGCATTGGGCTAAAGGACGATATTAGTTTAGATTAGAAAGTTTGGAAACGTGTAATAGATAAATGTAATTGACATTTGATGATTAAATAAAGGAGTATTATTTATTAGTAAAGCTACTGTCTTATGTTAATTGTTTAACTATTGTTTCATTTTGCATGTTTTGACTTCCTGAGTAATTAATTATTTGATAATAATCGAATTATTCGAATAGTCCACAGTCGTTCATATGTTGGAAGTAGGTATGAATGAAGACTGTCATGAATTGGTGTGTAGATTGTCTAAAGTGTATTAGACATTGCAAAGGTTTGCTGCAACGTTCATGAGTGCTTATGAACTTGATTTGAGCATTGGAATAAACCCACACTTGTTGGAATCACTTCATGGAATTTATCACGAGTGATCACAAGATGGTAATATCATATGGTCTTAAAACCTAGATATATGGTTTATTGTTTGTTAATTGGTTATGCATTGATAATGCGCAAACGCGTCAGTAACTTGATGTTATGAAACGTATTGTTGTGTGTAATTTGATTAGTGGATAGTAAATGCATATAAGTCGAAGTTTATCTGTTCCTTTTATCCTAAGAGGGTAAAAGCGATATCAGGGCCCCTCGATGATTTGATTTGACTTATGTGCCGGGCCCGGTCAGGACTGAATTGATGTGTTCAATTAAGTTCTAAGTCAAGTAAATCTGAGATCGAGAAACAAATTGCAGGACAATAAGTATGACCATGTTCCATGTAATTGTCCGCACGGTATCTAGAATAGAGGATTATACGATCCCATATCTAAAGGACAGGATATTGATAAGATCAGAGTTGACAGCGTCTTTGAGAGCTACGATTGCTAATCGGATTGTGTTTGCATATATAGTTACTAGACTTATCCAAGTGGGAGACTGTTGGATTAGTGTCTAAGGCTGTAACTATATTTGGTAAGTACTTGACCCGGTTATGCATGGTCCTTTTGGGTTGCCTTCACCATAGCAACTTGACAGGATGATTTGTTAAGAGAGAAGAGATATTATTAATATATTATGAGAATAATATATATTTAAGGAATAATAATATTATTTGATTAATATAGGTCATATATTAATTGAGAATTAATTTGGTGACTTAAAGAGGTTAATTGAATAAAGGGCATAAACTGTCAAATGTGTGATAGTTGTATTTTGGGCTATGTATCCTTATGGATATTGGGGTGGACGAAATTTAGGGTTTGGGAACCTTAAATTCGTCCAAGCCTTGTATCTAGAAGGATCTTGGATTGCTTAGGGCCTAAGTCATTCAATTAGGGTTAAAGGAGAAAACCCTAATAGCTCATAGTATAAATAGAACCCTTGGGGTGGAGAAATCGACACTCTTGCAAGCCAAGGAACCCTAGGGCCGATTTCTATCCCTCCTCCCTCTCTCTCAAGATCATCTTCTTGCTAGTTGGTGTTTGTAAGCCATTAGAGGAGTGACAATTGTGACTCTAAGCTCCAAGAAGAAGAAGTATCAAGCAAGTAATTCAAGGTATTCTTTCAGATCTGATTTCATATGATTAGATTCAATATATTACATTAGATCTAGTATTGCAAGTCTTGGATTCAGTGCATGTTCAATTAGAGAAACCTAGATCCAAGCAATTAGGGTTTGCATGTGCACATAGGAAAGTTCTTATGGCTCAAACCCATCATTTCTGTGGGCGTCTTCGGTGCTGACCAGTTCTCTATCGCTTTGATTTTGGAGGGGTCCACGTGTATGCCTTCCTCGCTTACCACGTGACCTAGGAATGTTACTTTTCGAATCCAGAATTCGCACTTGGAGAATTTCGCGTACAACTTCTCCGTCCTTAAGGTTTCCAACACTGATCTCAAGTGCTGTCGATGATCTTCCTCACTTCTGGAATAAACAAGTATATTGTCGATGAACACAATTACGAACTTGTCCAGCAAAGAACGGCACACCCGATTCATCGGGTCCATGAATACCGCCGGTGCATTGGTTATACCGAAGGGCATCACTACAAATTCGTAGTGACCAAACCGAGTCCGAAATGCTATTTTAGGAACATCACTCTCATGGACTCGCAGCTGATGGTACCCTGATCTTAGTTCTATTTTGGAAAAGTAACTAGCTCCTTGAAGTTGATCGAAGAGGTCGTCGATTCGAGGAAGAGGGTAACGGTTTTTGACTGTGAGCTTGTTCAGCTCTCGGTAATCAATGCACATCCAAAAGCATCCATCCTTCTTTTTCAAAAATAAGATCGGGGCTCCCCAGGGTGAGGAACTCGGTCTGATGAACCCTTTGCTAAGCAGCTCATTGAGCTGACTGGATAACTCCTGCATTTCTGCCGGCGCTAGTCGGTATGGGGATTTAGCTACGGGGGTAGCTCCGGGGATTAAGTCGATGCGAAACTCAACTTGGCGTTCGGGAGGGATTCCTGGGAGATCTTCGGGAAAAACATCGGGAGAGTTGCAGACTTCAGGGATGCTCTCGAGGTCTTTAACTTCATGCTTCTCGTTAATGACGTGGGCTAGGAATGCATAACATTCCTTTCACAGGAGTTTCTGGGCTTGGATGCATGAAATGATCTGGAGGTTCGAACTGAGTTTATCGCCGTAAATCATGAGAGTTTCATCAGAGGAGATATTGAGGCGGATATCTTTTTCGTAACAAAGGATATCAGCATGATTGGGGCTTAACCAATCCATGCCGATGATGACATCAAAGCTTTTTATGGAGACTGGCATAAGGTCGATGGGAAAAGATTGATCGTTTAGGGTAAGAGTACAGCCTACGTATATATCATTAGTGCTCTCTTTCTCACCGTTAGCCATCTCGACGGTAAATGTTTCAGTTAATGGTTGAGGTTTATGCCTAAGAAGATGTCTGAATGTATGGCTAACAAAACTTCTCTCCGCACCAGAATCGAAAAGAATGCATGCATAAGAGTTGTCGAGGAGGAATATACCCGAAACAACGGTGGGGTCTGCAACTGCTTCTTCTTGACCCATCGTTAGCACTCTCCCCGTGCCACCTACTGTTGTTGCCTTGGGGTAGTTTCTCTTGAAATGCCCGACTTCCCCACAGCCATAACAGGCTTTACCGACACCTGCTCCAGAGGCCTGATCGGTTGGTTGAACCTGTGTTCTGCAGTTTCGAGCCGTGTGACCCTTCTTTCCACAGTTGCTGCAGAGCGTTTCACGGCATGGGCCGGGGATGCGATGATGATAGTTTCATTTGTTGCACCAAGGGAGGGTACCAGTATATCCACTGGTAGGTGCTTGAGTGGCAGGAGCAGCGGCAGGAGTAGTAGCAGCGTGGACTGCCACCGTTTGCTGTTCTTTGAGGGCTCCTGTGAAGACTGGCCCTTCCGTTGCTTCCAGAACTTTCTTTTCTCACCACTCCCTTTTTCTGGCTCAGGAGCGGTTGCCACTTTATCAAGATCAACTCCGTGATCTATGAGAGTTTGCGCTAGACACTTAGCGCTGTCAAAGGTGTTTGGCCTAGCGGCCAAGATGTTTCCTTTGGTGGGTTGTGTCAGTCCCCAAATGTATCTCTCTATCTTCTTGCTTTCCGAGGTGACCATTCCCGGGAAAAGAAGTGCTAGGTCTTCAAACCTAGAAGTGTAGGCAGCAATGTCGGATTCCTTCATCCTTAGGTTCCAGAGTTCGTGCTCTAGTTTCTGCATCTCGCCCCGTGAGCAGTACTCAGCTATCATGAGTTCCTTTAAGCTTTCCCAACCTATAGCATTTGCCACTGGTAGGGTTAGGGATTTGACCCGACCATTCCACCAGGTCAGTGCCCTGTTGGCGAAGGTGCAAGCGGCAAATTTTACTTTGTTGACCTCAGAACAGGAACAGATTTTGAAAATGGACTCGATCCTTTCAAACCATTGAGTCAAGGCAATAACCCATCCTCTGTCGTCGAAAGATGTGGGTTCTGCGCTCATGAAGTCCTTATAGGAACACTCCTTCTGGTGTCCCTGACCACCTTCATGATTTTGGGGATGTGTACCACCTCCCTGTCCACCAGATCCGCCAGGATTCATATGTGACATCGCGGAAGCCACAGCAGCAGTAACAGCTGCTTGGAACATAACGGGATCGAACTGAGGGGGCGGTGGTGGTGGTGGAGCGTCGTCATTCCTTCTGATAAGTCTCTTTCGGGGAGGCATCTTGTTCTAGAAACAATCAGGAAGAAGAGGATGGTAAGTCCTCAAGATATATGAAACAAAATATATCTCATCCTGATAATAAAGTGTTCTACCAAGCAATAAACAAAGGAAAGTTACTAGCGTAACTAAGTTATCGCTAAGAAACGAATAGGCAGTAACACTAGGAATGAATTTCTACAATGTATTCGGCTCTGACTAAAATACTCTTATAGTATTTTAAGTTGCATGTTTTGTTCTTTTGATACCTTATTGAATAGATATTGGGTAAGTTTTAGGCCTGTTGCACCACCAAAGTCACTCCCAAGCACATGTTGGTCATGTCTCGAATAAATATAGTTGATCAGGCTATACTGACCCTAGACATGATTACATAACTGCCCAGGTTTAACCGCAGTGTCCAACATCCAAAATACTTTTGTTTTGTTCTACTTATGATATTGATTCTGGTACTCGGGTATACTTGTATATTTTTTGCGAAAATACTTGTATTTTAAAAGTATACTTTTAGTTCAGAGCACTTCAGCCCCTTTGTGTTTATAGTTGTATACCATGTAAGGTTCGGTATACTTAGTTCACTATAAACAATAGCTCTGATACCAATCTGTCACACCCCGAAACCGATGGCGGAAACGTTTCGGGGCGGAGGACGTCATGTATAGTATCACAACAGTTGTATCATAGTAAGCGAAGTAAACTCAACCATGACATTATGATAAGAATATTTACATTGTTCAAAAACATGGTTTTAACATAGCAGTATATATAGTAAAAGTAAAAGACGTGACTTCAGAACGTTCCGTCTTCTCCAAAAGTTGGCAAGAGTACCTGTCTATTGATGCCCTGAGAATACAAGCAGTTTTAAAATATCAGCATAAAGCTGGTGAGTTCATAAGCGTTTAATTCTGGTGAAAGAAATGTTTCTTTGATGCTTTGAAAAGTGTTTCCCAAGAAAATCCTATATTTTCTTATAAAAGATGTTTGATTATCCATTAGTTATATGATAAACAGCCTGTTTATGAAAGGTTGAGTTATCCCAGGAAAATCCTATATTTTCCTTAAAAGTTGATAGTTGGTTATCGATTCTGAAATGAGGTGTACAAGTATCTACCATACTTATATCCTTAGATGTAGTTTCCTTGAAAAACCTTGTTTACTCTCAGAGAGATGTATTAGCCTTATTACATAAATAAAACTAATAAAGAAGTAGTGAACTAGATCCTAAGGGCATTACTAATGCCCTCTAGTAATCAAATCGGTTATTACTTTGAGGTTAGTTCACTTATTTCATTATTACAAAAGTAAATCTTTGTTATCTAGGTTGCGAGTTTTATAATCATACATTAAACTAGATATGGCACGTAACGGGGCCAATATCCTTTGATGACTTTGTCACTCGTAGACCTGACGGTCCCACTGTAGCTAGTAGCGAGGTGCGAGATAGTCAGTCCCGTATAGATCTATACACAATAGTCACGCTCTCCCAACAAGAGATTCTGGTTACAAGGGTTAGTCCTACACTCACGAATCCGATGGACTGTTACCAAGGACGTGTCTCCAATCCTAAAATAACAAATTTACAAGTAATAGTACCGAAAATCATGTTTAGGTTTTGTATAAATCCTTTATAAAATATCACATTTTATGATAAGATTTACAAGTTCCTTACTTTAGTTTTGAAAACTGTTTCTACGAGTTGATTTCTTAATCGATTGGTAAAACGGTTTTCCGAGTTAAAAGCATGCTGAACATATAATCATTCTATGCAAAATGAGATAACTTGAACACAAGTTTCCTTGTACTTTTGCTTGTATTCCCCCCCCCCCCTGAAAACATGAAAAACTCGGAAAAAGCGTAGGGGTATGAAGTCACCGTTTGACGTAGGATCTGGGTGTATGATCGGTTACGAATGCTGAGTGTCAACCGATGTTTCGTACGCAAGTGGATCCTATTAACATGTGATAACACCTATGTGTGTTAGAATTAGGGTGTTTCATGACTAAACATGACGGGAAACCACCCTAAAGACTTGGAAATGCTTGTCGGGACCCTTATAGTCTAGGAAACACTTATATGGAAGTGTTACAATCACAAAACGATTGCATAAAAAAAGTGTATGGTCACCAAATGAAGATTTCGGTCCAAATGGCATGTTTCTTGAGGTTTTTGGTCCAAAGAGGTTTTCGGTGCATGAAGGGTTTTCGGTCCATGAAGGTGACCGAAAACTCATGATGTTTGGTGCATGTGGTGATTTTCAAGGGCTTTCAAACATGCATAGGGGTATTAAGGTTTATCCAAAGCCTTAAGTGAGTTTTAAGGTCTTAAAGGCACCTTTCTTTAGGGTTTTCGGTCAAAGGAGATGCACTATACCGAAAACTCCTTTTGTTCTTGGAAAATGACGATTTCAAGTCCTTAAACAAGAGTTTCAACTAGATAATAAGTGCAGAAAGTAATACTTACGATTTAGAGGCTAATAGAGTTGATTTTTGGACCAAAACACTAGTGTGTGTTCTTGGTGTTCTTGGTGTTCTTGAAGATTAAACCCTAAAGATGAAGTTAATGGATGAAATCGAAGGGTGTTACTAGTTAGGAAGATCTAATAACAAATCAAGGGGAAAGAAACACTTACATTTTTGAGAATTTGAAGATCAAAGTGAAGAACTTGATGATACTTGAGAGAGCTTTCGAGTTTCTAGACTTGTAAAAAGGGAAAGAATGATCAAAATGATCATGAAATATATATATAAGATGGGTTTTTCGGTCACCTTGACCGAAAACTCTAAGGTCTTGACCGAAAACTCCTTTTTGAGGAGGTTTTCGGTTTGCTTCATGTCTAAAACTTCAACAAATTCATCCTAACACCGATTCCTTTGATATACTAAGTTTAGAATATTCCGTTAGTCCAAAAATAATACTGACGTGAACAGAAATAAATCCGAATTGATTTATTTAAACGCAAAGTCTTTCCCAAACTATCAAATTTGACGGAATTAAATAAAAACCCGAATTTAATTAACGGAAATTGAGTAAGGATAACGGAAAAAAAGTTTCGGGTTGTCACAAACTCATTGTTTACTCATGTACATACAAACTCGTTACTTGTTATAGCAATAAACTTTGTTTCTCATTATAGTAACGTACTTGTATTTATGGAAAGTTTTATACAAAATCTTAATTTTATAAACTTGTGAACTCACCAACTATTTTCATAGTTGACGCTCGTTTTACATGCTTTTTCAGGAAATAATTAGTAAGTGGATATAAAGATTCATCATCATATAGCATGTTGCATCGTGTGGAAGTTATTTTATGAAGTTATATTTTGAAGAATGTCATTTTGGAAAACTTGTACTTTGTTTTGTTTAAATTATGGGTTGTAAACTTTTAACTATTACTATGGTGATGTATCTTTATCTTTTGCAATGAAACCTTTATCGCTGTCATATGTTGTGTTTCCGCTTAGCGGGGTGTGACAACTATGCTATTACATATTTTCTAGCAATCTATCATAACTCCTAAGTAGTAGCTCAAGAATCCGATCTTCGAACCATGCGATTGAAATCCATCTTCGCGATCAGATTCAGCATACTCTTCCTTTAAGTTTCCTTCCCTTTGCTTGATCCTGCCAAACATCAAAATGTAACTGAGTCACATTTTGTATTAAGAATCATCAACTAAGAACTTAATAGAGTTAGATAATGGACTTACCTGAGGCAGAGTCAAACTTTTTGATTCTTCCTTCTCTCAGATCCTTCAGGTAGTTAGGGCAGCTTTGCAACCAATTCCCCTTTTCTCGACAATGAAAACATATAGATTCTTTGGGAATTGTACACAGGGCTATCACAAACTTAGCATTTCCCTTTACCTTTTGGTCAACCGGGTTGACCAAGGTCGATCCCTTCCCATTGGAAAGAGAAAGCTTTTCTGGACTTTCAGTGTTACCATTGTCAATGTCCGTGGAAGTTTGAGAAATAGACCTTCCACCAATATTTTATTGACCATTGCGCCAAATCATTGTTGATTCAGCAGCAATAAGCAAATAAGAAAGGTCTATTAGGGTCATGTCGTAATCTGTCACATAGTAGTCTTTAACAAACTCACTATATGACTCAGGAAGTGACTGAAGAACCCAGTCAATAGCCAACTTCCATGGAACAACGACACCCAACATTCTCAACCTGTCAATGTGTGACTTCTTTCCTAAGACATGAGTGCACACAGGTCTTCCATCTTTATGTTTCATTGCTAGTAGGGCTTGAGTGACCTTGAACTTTTCAAGTCTTCGAGCTTGTGGGTCAGGGAGAATAAATGAAGGAGGTGGAGGTAGAGAAGTATGATTTCCATGAGATTTGGGAAGATCATAGTTGTCTAAACCAGACATCTACAATGGGATAAATTCAAGTTAGTTGATTTAATTCCTTAATATAACACCCAATATGAAATATTAAGGCTAGGACCCAACACAATATTTTATAACTTGGAAGAGGGATGCCGTAATCCAAGCTATAGAGTATTTGAAGGTAGGAGAATGACGATTCACCAACTTCCACCATGAAAAACGAAATAATTTATTAGGTTTTAATTAGAGTTGAAACTCCTAGATCTTTTGAGATTCATTGAAATTTTCAATGGCATGTTTCAATCTCGATTGTGCCCTCTCATGTTTTGTGACTGGGATGCCGAGGATCACAAAACAAGGTGTGAATAACCATGCAAATATACTTGGTACCCTTAATATTTATCACTTAATCGATGTGTCGGTTAACCACACGCGCTCCACCGCTCCTATGATAAACATTAAGTTACCCTTTGCCTACCTTGTTAAATCCAGGTTAGTGTGCCGGTTAACCACACACGCTCCACTAAAGATTTAAGCAAAGTGCAAACTGTAATTTCATGGGTTAGCACTGTGACAAGCCGAAAAATTTTTGTTTTAAAAAGCTCAGTCAGTCAACTCAACTGAGTGTCATACTCATTGGTAATGAGTTCTAGCCTGGTTAAAGGTCATTCTAAGGACTTTTAAGCCTAATACACTTAAGGAATGAGTGTTAGAAAGTACCTGCTAGAACCACAGTATAGCATGCAAGCCTTAAACTCCATCAAGAGGAGTTTACGGCCAAGTTACCAAGAGTTTACGGCTGTAAACTCAAGGGGGCCGTAAACTCACCTCTACATATATAAAACTTGGCCATTTTTCTCATTTCTTCTTTCCTTGTCCGATTTTCTTCAAATCCTCTCAAGTATCATCCAACTTTTCATCCAAGATCTTCATATATGTAAGTATTCTATCCTTGATTAGTTGATACATATCTTAAACTAGCTTCATCCATTGATTTCATCCATAGAAATCATCTTTTCTTAGATCTTCAAGAAACACCAAGAACACCAAGAACACACACTAGTGTTCTTGGCCAAAATCAACCATTTCAAGCCTCTATATCGTAAGTACTCTTCCCTACACTTGATATCGTGTTAGGACTCATGCTAAGTGCCTTGAAAACATCAAAAACACAAGAACAAAAGGAGTTTATGGCCAAGCCATATCCCATGGCCGTAAACCCCTTTAAGGGTGCCATTTTGGCCATAAACCCTACTAGATGCAAAGCTTGTGACCTAGAACACTTCCTTGATGGAAATAGGACCTTAAACTACTCTCAAATGCATAATGACCATGAGTTTACGTCTGTAAACTCCTTTGGGCCGTAAACTCATCAAAAGCTTCCATTGAGTTGGTCTTTCTCATCCTTGTCGAGAGCAAAAGTCCCTAAAACTTCCGTAGCCTTCAAACAAACAATTATGCATGTTTGACCATGGTTTTACGGCCGTAAACTCCCTTTGTCCGTAAACCCATGGTAGTAAACTCATGATAGTACCATTCCACTCTCCTTTGATGAATCACATGTGATTCCAACACTTGGTTAAAGTGTTTCCTAGTCCCGGAAGGTGTTTCCTTTCATATAGTTGCTTATAAACACTATATTGATGTCAATATATGCCAATATATGTCATTTAGGACTTGTTGTGTCTCGGGACTTCATCGTGGAACTTCTCATCCTTACACGCGTATTCGTTGAATCACCCACATCAGGTGTGTTCATACCCCGTAATGAATCTTTTAGCAGTTTTAAATGCTTTTAAGGGGGGGAATACAAGTTGAACACAATGATAATTGTGTAATTGTTTGTTATAAACTTCTTTCAAAATGTGGCTTATGTCTTTTATAAGTGATCAAAACATTTCAAAAACTCTTTTAAAGTTATGTTACATTATAGTTAATCGAACTCCGTTTTTAAACTACAAGCATAACTTAGGAGTGAAACGAGTCTTTTCAAAATAACAGTTCAAGTAAAAATATTAGTAAACTATAATAGGTATAGTTTTGGAAGATACTATTCATTACTTCTAGTACAATGAAGCATACAAAGAGTCAGTTCATACATAAGTCAAACATACTATGATGAGAAACAAATAGAACATACATACATACTAGATAGAGAGAACATACAATACAGCTAGTACATACTATACATTATACAAGAGAACATACTTTGATGAGAAACAAACAGAACGAACATACCAAGATGCTATAGCATAGAAGAACTACAGGATCTAATTATACCAATAAATCACTAACTCATTGTTCTTAACAATAGGTGATAGTCAAATTGGGTATACATGATCATATAACTTTAATGTGAATTACACGATTAGCAATTGTTTGCTACAGTCACGTTTGGTCCCCAGAATCTCTTGACAGGGAGAGCATATAGTATGGGTACTTTCTATCTGATATTAGATCATATATATCCAGTATAAACTAAGTTATTATAGAAGTAATCACTGTGGTCACCATTTTATTATAAGAAATAAGGGTTTTCTTAAAGAATCTTTTCATTAAATATAAAGGAACCATTACAATTAACTCCATGAGTAACAAGTGAATACACCAGGGTTATATACCACAATGATCAAACAAACAATGGGATGTGTGCTTTCTGCCTTAGGGCAGATGCTCACAATCGATTGTTTGTTTACTCTAAGTCTTATATAACTTGTATCCATTTAGTACTCATAGAAGGGATTGTAGAGTTATTTTTACTTATCTTTCATTAAAGTAGGAAATATAGGATTTTCTATGGGAACACGCGAACTTTTCTAAACAGAACTTACAACTAACTACATTTTCAACTACATTTTACAACAACATTTTACAACTTACTTACATCACTAAAATCTTATGAACTCACCAGCTTAATTGCTGATCAACTATTTCAAATAACTTGTATTGTCAGGAGTCTAGTAGACAGGTACTCGTGCTGGGAATTCAGAAGATGGAGCATAATAGCTTCAAGTCTTGTTTTGTTATTTGCTTATGAATTCTTTGTTTTGTGAACACACACATTGTAAACAATTTCTTTCTAATGAAATGGTTGTTCATTACTTGCTCACTATCATGACGTCCTCCACCCCTGAAAGTTTACGCCGTTCCGGTTTTGGGGTGTGACAGATTGGTATCAGAGCATTGTTTATAGTGAACTAAGTATATCAACCGATAAAAGATATACAACTATAAATACAATGGGGCTTAAGTGCTCTGGATAATGATATATTTTAAGAGTATAACGATAAGTTATAAAATATACCTACTTGCTTATACATGTAGACCAAGTATCACAAGAAGAACAGAACTAAAGTATTTAAAGGTTGAACATTGTCGTCAAACCTGAACAGTTATGTAATCATACCTAGGATCAATATAGCCTGATCAACTATATTCATTCGAGATGTGACCGACATGTGTTTGGGAATGATGTGGTGTTGCAACAGTTTTAAAACTTACCTAAACACCAGTCAAGAGAATACTAGATCAACTACATTAGAGTTAGAATACTATAGGAGTATTCTATGATACCATAACGCGATAACAAGTTTAAAACATACCAAGTACATTACGTTAAAATACTATAGGAGTATTTTAGACACCATATAAATAACTTATGTGATAACTTGAAAGACCCTTACGAATAGGTCTATAATCTTACAATGTATACTCTTAAGGTTTTATATAATTGAGATCTTATAGACTTAGAATTTGTGATCTACGCTTCACTGCCCATTCCTTAATTGGTTGTGGTTTTAGAGTAGGATCACTTATTCGAAGGTCTATTTAATCTTGAATTATATACAACTTGTATACATTGTACAATTACAGCAGGACTCTGTAAGGATCACCCCATAAAGTTACCATTAATCTCATACATTCTTTAGTCACTTCCATTCTCGCACGACAAGCCCAAATAGATGTAACCACTTCCTCATAGTAGACAACAGAAGAGTCAGGAGGAAACAAGAGCAAGTTCATGAGGAGCTTTCAAAGGGGGGATCAACAGAAGTAACCAAAATGTCTTAAACGTCACACTAATAAATAATAATCTTGTTAACTTAATGAGCGAGTGGAGACACTGCTCACATTATGTGTTCGGATTATTTTCTTACATGCAGCTGGTAACAGTTATTCAGGCAACAGATATTCATTCGAGGATAGCCATTTCAAATTCATAGAGTTTATTAGGTATAGGCTCTTTTATGAATTGTTTCTAGAACCCTATGGAAGTCAGGACCTGATGCACTCATAACTAGGATAACCTTGTCTTTCAGCTTTCGGTTTATATCTACTGTTTTAGACTCACGAGATCATTCTTCGCCATGCGACAGATCCATGTCTTCACAAGGAGGGAACCGACCACCAGGCGAAGCACCAATTCTTCAAATGGACTCCGCTACCTTTCAGGCTGAGGTCACAGCTGCTGTGACAGCCGTTTTGGCACAGTTCAATACAAATAATGCTAGCGGAAGCGGAGCCAGTTTTGCTCATCACAATAGTAATCAAGGGAACCCGCGAGTGGCTGCTGTCAAGGACACCCCAGACCACGAGCCTAATAACAAGAAGCGAAAATACTGGGATAGACAAAAGAAAAAGTCGACCCAAGGTTCTAACAAGAGACGATAGGCCGTGCCTACCCCTGTGGCCACAACAGCAGTCACAACATCTGACACTTCAGCTACCACTACAACCCCCGGTAAACAATATGCTGGAAATCTCCCAAAGTGCGACATATGCACTTACCACCACAACGGAGCTTGCCGAGTGATGCAATGCACAAATTCCAGCAGAAAAGGGCACACAACCCGTTTCTGCAGGAAGCCGACACGGCCAATTCCCCAAGTAAACTTGGCTTGTTTCAAGTGCGGAAAATCAGGACACTTTAAGAGGAATTGTCCAATGGAGAGGGAAGACGAAGAAGCTCGTTTCTGTGAAACCCCAACTCAGCACATCACTTCGACCACCGATGCGGGTATAGTTCAGGTATGCCATGCATGTGGTGAAATGGGTCATGCCAACATAGACTGCCCAACAGAGA
Source organism: Lactuca virosa (assembly GCF_052849685.1). Taxonomy (NCBI): domain Eukaryota; kingdom Viridiplantae; phylum Streptophyta; class Magnoliopsida; order Asterales; family Asteraceae; genus Lactuca; species Lactuca virosa. The sequence continues at coordinate 386,167,693 of NC_136428.1, forward strand.
GAGGTGACAGAGGAGGAAGAAAATAACAAAAAGACATAAGGGAGCAGCGAGGAATCCCGCTTTTGAGATTTTGGTACGTTTTCGAAATAGTAATTACTTTGAAAATTAATTTATCTTTATATAAGATTAAAACTTGGGGAAAAACACTTAAAAAGTAATTATAATAACTCACATATTGAAATAGATCACAGTACTCAAGAGAGCTAAAAGATCCGTTTAGAGAAGCTATGATGGCGTAGCATATACATCATGGTTGTGAATAACTAAGAAGTTGCAGGCTTAGAGTGAGTGATTCCGCCTTAATCCCTATTCATTATTTGGTTGAGGATTTGAGGCAGAGTTACTCAGTCAACTGTCTTATTCATCTTAAATATTCATAACTTGTATATGACAGGCGATCGTAGTGGTACCAAGGAGGATCATGATATAAAGTATCACCACCAGTTAATCAAAGCACTCTCATTTGTATGTATGCGCACATAGCGGTACGATACGTAGGAGTGTTAACATCAAAGGGAAAACAGAAAGCCCTGAATCATTTACAAAGAGTACATTTTCGAACACACTAGGAGTACATTGTCGAACATACTAGGGATACATCATCGTATTATTGGGTTTTGAGCATTCTAACACTCCTATGGTGTACATGCAACCCTATAAACCTTGGATCTATGTTTCTCTATTATACATGCAAATATTAACTATTCCAAGGTTTCATCCTAACTAGCATATTATGAAGCACCTATACTACAAAGTTTTAGTTAGATGACATACCTTTTGATGTAGCTTGATGTCTTCAAGCTTTAAGAGCTTAGCCCCAATAGTGTGGAAGCCTCAAATGGAATCACAAATCACCAAAACACCTTGGAAGAACATGAGAGAATATGTATGCACACTAAAATCGGCTCACTCTCATTTTCACACACTTGTGCCAATTTTGTGAGCCAAGGACCCCTTTATATATTATGGAGGATTAGGGTTACATCCATGTAAACCCTAATACCCATGACCTTTCATTTACATAGGATCCATGGGTTAAAAGCTCCATGGACCGTCCATGAAAGCTTAGCCCAACCTAAATGAACTTGGCCCATTCCATATATATAAGAGTACATATTTAATTAGTTCTTTTTGATCACTTAATTAATTCTAAATTAATTCTTGATCAATACTAATTAAATAATATGATTCCATATTAATATATTAGAACTTATAATATATTAATATAAATCATAAATACACTATTCTCAAAAGACTATCCATATAAATTGTGTCGGTGAAGTGCAACCCAAATGGACCATGTCGGGTCGGGTCAAGTACATACCAAATATAGTTATGGACTTAGACATTAATCCAACAGTCTCCCACTTGGATAAGTCTAAAACTATTATTGAGTATGACTTCAAAACCTAACTGGCAATCGTAGCTCTTAAAGCCGCTGTCGAACTTCGACCTTGTCAATGACTTGTCCATTAGATAAGGGATCATATATTCCTCCATTCTAGATATCATATGGACTGAGACATGGATTATAATCATTCTCTCTGTCCATTTGTTGTTTCCCGATTTTCGATTTATGATGACAGACTGATTAAACAAATCAAATCAGTCCTGGCTTGGCCAAACACTCACATGTGTCATCGCTAAATCATCGAGGGGCCCACAAATATCGCTTTTATCTTGAAGGTAAAAGGAATGGATAAACTTCGACTCATATGGATTGTTCTACTACTTGTTGAATTATACACAATGGCACGTTTTATAACATCGAGTTACCAAATGCGTTTTCGTGCAATCAATGTATAACCAACTCATAGTAACAACTCATATCTCTAGGTTTGAAGAATATAAGATATTATCGTCTCATGATCACTCGTGATAAAATCCATGAAGTGATTCAAATGAGCGCGGGTTGAATCCAATATCAGAACTTATGAGCACTCATGAGTGTTGTAGCACCACTTTGTCCACCAACTTGGACCTCTACAAACCAACCCATGACAGTCTTGATTCATATCTACTTCCAACATATGACCGACTGTGGATGGTTTGAATAACTTAATCATTCAGGAAGAGCGACTTAGGTATTCTGGAAGTGAAAACATGCAAAGTGAAACACAAGAATAAATGAATCAAATATGGTATCAAACCCTATGAATATAAATAAACACTTTTATTTATCACCATACTGATTACTCATTATTCATTGTTTCGGTTTTATCAACTTTATACTTGAATTAAAAACACTAGTTGTCCCATGCTCCAAGCATGTACACTATGTTTTTCTAAACAATAGTTTTGCCATACACCAAGTATGCACTCTATGTTTGTCTATGATCCATACTTTGTGAAATAAACCAATTGAACATAATTTCAATGATTCTAATTTCACACTCCCAAATCCTTATCGTAAATGTAAGAATTCCAAATTCTTATCATTCATCGAAATCTATTTAGATTTTAAACTTATATGTACTGACCCTCTTGTAATGAATATGTACAAAGTCACAAATACTTGTCAACAGTCATTACAGGGTATTCTAAAGGAGATCAACTCCATGAAAACTAAGTCTCATATTCAAAGTACATTGCTTTGAACATGCTTCTTGCATTAATTTTTTTCTAATCTTACACAGATTGCTTCCATCTATGGAGACAACTCCATATTCCCATTTTGACTATCATTTCTGAACAAGAGTTGCCTCTTTTCAGAATATGTCAATATGGTCCTTCCAAAGTTAACACTATACTTCCAACTGTCCCTGAGCAACCAATCTTTGATAAACCTTAGATTGTCCTCAACAATTGCTTAATCATTTTAGTCATATCCAATTCTAGACCTTTTCCCTTCTTAATGCCTCTGGGCATTTAGAAAAATTTAGAAATGACAAATATTATAGCACATGCAATCGATCCTGTACCCAAAGCAAATGGTACACGATTCATGATGTCTCACATAAAGACATGATTCTAGACCAGTCTTTTGCTACAATACTTTTATTTGCCATGTTTTCAAAATTTGACTATGAAGAGGGATGTCGTAATCATAATCGAATTTTGAGAACGCAATATATAGAATTTCCTTAAGTTGAACCAATCCAACATGAAATTCATATATATATTCTTGACTAAAGATGATTAAGGTCTCAATCTAAGCCTTTAGAACTGAAATGAAGTATATCCTCTCCCTTAATTATAGCAAAACAACTTTTTCAATCCCTGCAGCCTCACGAATTGAAACTTTTGTTTTCTATAATTAACATTGCTAACTTGCAACACTAACAATAATTATCATGCTCCCACTAACATGATGATTATTAGCATAACACTTATGCTCCCACTAGCTTTGACATGTACTCAGAAATCAGCTGGACTTCTAGAAATCAATACTTTATTGAGTTTCTTACCAAAGTTCAGATTTCTGATACGAGATGCTTTGATAAAACTTTATCAAAATCATACACCTTTCCTTAGATATCATGCATGTGTGTCTAAACAATTTCAGAACTATGAAAAGGGATGCCGTAATCATAGTCTCAATTGTTTAGACCTTTTGCCATCTGCTTCAAATCTACTTGGTGGAAGTGTTTCCTCACCATCATTTTCATGAATCGGAGAGAAACCTTATGACCCTTAGATTTTATGGTGTATGTGTTCTTATCCATGTGAATCGTCAAAACGATATTCACAAGACAAGGATAATGACAAATCCAAACTCATATGGACTGAACTGATGCAGTCTTAACTTCTTGCCACCTGGCAGTACAGGGCCTGCCATTGCTTCCAAGTTGTTATGCAACCAATTGAGAACTTTCAGAACTCCTATGCAAAGCCAACTTTAACTGGAATGGGCACAGAATATGTCAACACGATAGGTTATAAACCTCAAGTCGTGTGCTAGTGAAGAACCTTAGGTTTTATTCTTGATTAGTTCTTGAAATTCTTTTTAGGATCTTTAAGACTCCCACTATCCTCTTGACATATAAGACTATCTTGCCAAATATTCAAGAGATAGTGCGGATTCTTTATCAAGACAAACACTTCACACAATTGGCCTTTGTTGGTCTTTGTTTTATCCAAAACATCACAACTTACCAATTTCAAATGTACAAGAGTAGGACACTTTTACTCTTACATTTGACAAGTGTTTTAAACCTTTCTTTAAGATATGTCACTCAAGTTACAATCTTGGAGTATGACTCTAAGAATTGTTTTGGACGATGTATGACTCATCTTCCTGATCTAACCATTTCAACAATTCATGACTCCTCTTCTTAGTCATAAGAATGCACTAAGATGACCTTTAGAGGACTAATTGTGATATGATTTCTAAATCATTAAGATGATCACAAACATGATACTAAAGTACTCTCCCATCTTTTCAGATTTGAGAAACTTTTATCTTTCTGCCTAATTTGATTCTTCCCATTCGTTCTGCCATACATTGAGACTTTTCCAATGTTTCTGAATTATACTTAAACTTGTAAGTATAACCATATTTACTAAACTTTAGTAAATCAAATAGTCTTAACGAGCTTTGTGGTGGACATGACCAGTGCACAAGAATGTGTACTCGATCCCTTTAGTCCTTCACTTGACTCACACATCCATGTAAACAAGTAATTAGTCTTGATTTTCCAATGCTTGAAAGTTCTCATTCATCATACTATTCAACTTGCATGATTCCAAGTTTCGGTCAAATTGAAACTTGGGCGATGAGGAACTTTCCTGATTTGGTAAATTTAGACACTACCACAAATAAAAGAATCAAATCCATTTTCCAATATTGCTGTCAGTGGAATCATAGAAGCAACAATTTCCACAAATGCCATTGTAAGGATACTTCAAATAAATAAAATTAAACAATTTTCTTTTATTTTAAAACTTTGCGGAAAAACTTATCCTTACATTCCACATGGAAAATTGTTGTTATCTATTCCTTAGCAATATATCATAACTTCTTAAGCAACTGCTCAAAATTCTGATGCGATCGAAATCCACCTTCACGATCAGAATCAGCATATACTTCCTTTAAGATTTCTCTCTATTCTTTGATTCTTAAAACATCAACATGTGACCCAGTCACATCATGTAATGAGGATCTCAGAATAGAACTTAACAGAGTTAGATAATGGGCTCTACCTGATGTAGAGTCAAACTTATTGACTTTAACATCCTTAGGTAAATTTGGCAGCTTTGCAATCAACGCCCCTTCCTTTGGCAAAATAAACATATGGACCCTTTGGTAATGGGACTATCTCAGACTTAGCCTTTCTCTTAACCATTTGGTCAACCGGGTTGACTATGGCCAATCCCTTTCCATTGGGAAGAGAATGCTTTTTCTGGATTTCCAGTGTCACCATTGTCACTGTCCATAAAGTTTTTGGGAAGTTGATCTTCTAATCAAATTTGCTTTACTATCGTTCCAAATCATTGCTGATTCAGCAGCACCAAGCAAATAGATATGATCATTAAGGTTCATGTCATAGTCTGTTTCATACTAGTCCCAAAGGAACTCACTATGTGACTTAGAAAGTGATTGAACATCCAACTTTCTCAAGACTTTGACACCCAACTCTCCCGGCTTGTCAATATGTGACTTCATCTCTAAGATGTGATCACACATAGACCTTGCTTGCCATTAGGGCTTGAGTGACCTTGAACTTGTGGGTTAGGGAGAATAATTGGAGGAGGTGGAGGAAGAGAAGTATGACTTCCATGAGCCAAACTCGGGAAGTCATATTCATTAGGAAAGCTTGGTTTGGGAAGATCATTGTTGTCTAAACCAGACATCAACAATGGGAGAAATTCACGTGAAGTTGATTTAAGTCCTTAATATAACACCCAATATGATATATTAAGGTTAGGACCCAACAAACTATTTTATAACTTGGAAGAGGGATGTCGTAATCCAAGCTATAAAATATTTGAAGGTAGGTGAATGACGATTCACCAATTTCCACCAAGATAAACGAAATGTATTATTAGGTTTTAATTGGTTTTGAAACTCCTAGATTCTTTTGAGATTCATTGAACTTTTCAATGGCAAGTTTCAATCTCGAGTGTGCCCTTCAGGTTTTGTGACTGGGATGCCGAGGATCACAAAACAAGGTGTGAAGTAACCATGCAAATATACTTGGTACCCTTAATATTTACCCCTCAATCGATGTGTCGGTTAACCACACACACTCCAACGATACTATGATAAACATTAAGTTACCCTTTGCCTACCTTGTTAAGTCCAGGTTAGTGTGCCGGTTAACCACACATGCTCCACTAACAGCTTAAACAAAGTGCAAAGTGTAATTTCATGGATTAGCACCTTATTCACATTTTCCTAAGTAACTAAGATTAGGAATTTATAAGTGTTTAGTTACTTAGTATTTATCATTATACTTATAATGAAGGGAGAATTATAGTCCTTGTCCTACCTGTTCGGCTAACGACCCTCCACCAGTCAAGGAAGCGGTGGGAGAGAGTGGACACCCATTAAACTGCCATTTTATAGGCAGTAACCTTATACCCCCTTATAGACCGGCTTCGTGAATGAGGCCTACTAATGGTAAGACGACTTGCTCTTATACATATAATATATTAAACTTTTAATATTATAATAGTATAAGGGTGTATTTTAGACATTTAAAATACTTGGTGGTTTAATCTATTAATTAAACTATACTCTTAATTTAATTAAATTTATAAAGTCCATAAGAGTTAATTGAATTATAATAGTATAAGGGTGTATTTTAGACATTTAAAATACTTGGTGGTTTAATCTATTAATTAAACTATACTCTTAATTTAATTAAATTTATAAAGTCCATAAGAGTTAATTTAATTAAATACTTGGAGTTATTAATTCTCTTTTAATTAAACACTTTAATTATCTATTAATAAAGTCCATAAGAGTTAATTGAATTATTCAATAAAAACATCATAATTCCAATTATTAAATTCAAAATTAAAACCATTTAATTAATTGTTTAAGTTATGAACCCAAGAGTTTTAGAATTCAATTCTTTTTTTTTATCATAAAAAAAAACTTTTTCCAAATTCCAAAACTTGAGGGCAAGTTTTGTAACTCTTGAAAACTTTTGGATTCCATAACTTATGGAGTTAAATACTTGTTTTATGATGAAAATTTTCATGTTCCATAACTTAAGAACAAGTTATGGAATTCTTTAAAACATTAAGACCAAGTTTTGTAACTCCATAAAAAACTTTGAATCAATTTTTTTTTAAAAACCTTTTCATATCCATAACTTATGGAGGTTTCAAAAAACTCTTTAGATCAAACTTTTAAAACTAATAAAATAATCATATCATTTTATCTTTTACTAAATTTGACCTAATTCAACTCATATAGCAAATGATTCAAATTTTACAAATAATTAGTTTTTTCACAAAAACAAGTAATTATCTTAAAATTTGACAAACGTCATGTTTTTTTTTCCTTTTTTTTCAACTTGAAAATAAAACATTTGCATCAATATAACAGAAAACAACCTGGCTCTGATACCACTATTGGGTTTTGAGCATTCTAACACTCCTATGGTGTACATGCAACCCTATAAACCTTGGATCTATGTTTTCTCTATTATACATGCAAATATTAACTATTCCAAGGTTTCATCCTAACTAGCATATTATGAAGCACCTATACTACAAAGTTCTAGTTAGATGACATACCTTTTGATCTAGCTTGATGTCTTCAAGCTTTAAGAGCTTAGCCCCAATAGTGTGGAAGCCTCAAATGGAATCACAAATCACCAAAACACCTTGGAAGAACTTGAGAGAATATGTATGCACACTAAAATCGGCCCACTCTCATTTTCACACATTTGTGCTAATTTTGTGAGCCAAGGACCCCTTTATATATTATGAAGGATTAGGGTTACATCCATGTAAACCCTAATACCCATGACCTTTCATTTACATAGGATCCATGGGTTAAAAGCTCCATGGACCATCCATGAAAGCTTAGCCCAACCTAAATGAACTTGGCCCATTCCATATATATAAGAGTCCATACTTAATTAGTTCTTTTTGATCACTTAATTAATTCTAAATTAATTCTTGATCAATACTAATTAAATAATATGATTCCATATTAATATATTAGAACTTATAATATATTAATATAAATCATAAATATACTATTCTCAAAAGACTATCCATATAAATTATGCCGGTGAAGTGCAACCCAAATGGACCATGCCGGGTCGGGTCAAGTACATACCAAATATAGTTATGGACTTAGACATTAATCCAACACGTATAACAGACGTTTCTTTCAAATTGGCCAAAACTTTGTTCAGTAAAGAGTCTGTTACTATCATTCGTCATGAATTGGCGTGGTCCTCACCATACTAAGTTCATATGTTTCTATTGCCTCAATCGTCAAGTTCTCGAAACTTTCGTCATTCGTAACGACAGTCCGACCTAAACCTCAATTTTATCTTTCGTATTCTAAACCCCGAAGTACTCGTGCGAAGAGTACTTTGTCCTCCGAAGCCTTATCATCAAATGTCCGCAGACCGTCACGAAATACCACTCGTCCAACAGGCCAAGTTCGAGCACAGAGGCTATGGACGAATACAGCCCACCTATCACTATTCAGGGTATACGCGAGGGTGGTATATGATTATGATTAGGCAGATTTAGTATGTGTGTTTCCGCCCTATCTCCTGTTCCTTATTGGGTTGTGGACCTGGGGCAGAGTCGCACATCCGACCATCTTACTAATCCTAATTATATACGACTTGTATACACGAGGTAATGATAGATGGACGAAGTATGAATCCTATCATCAACACCAGGGCAAAGTTGCCAGGTCTACGAGTAGGTATTCTGCCAATCAGAGGAGCGCAGCCCCAGTAGTACTGCTAAGAAAGCTAATTTCGGGAAGAAATTCCATCTAATGGGGGGATGATGTGACAACCCGAAAAATTTTCGTTTTAAAAAGCTCAGTCAGTCAACTCAACTGAGTTTCATACTCATTGGTAATGAGTTCTAGCCTGGTTAAAGGTCATTCTAAGGAGTTTTAAGCCTAATACACTTAAGCAATGAGTGTTAGGAAGTACCTGCTAGAACCATAGTATAGCATGCAAACCTTAAAATCCATCAAGAGGAGTTTACGGCCAAGTTACCAAGAGTTTACGGCCGTAAACTCAAGGGGCCCATAAACTCACCTCTACATATATAAAACTTGGCCATTTTTCTCATTTCTTTTTTCCTTGGCCGATTTTCTTCAAATCCTCTCAAGTATCATCCAACTTTTCATCCAAGATCTTCATATATGTAAGTATTCTATCCTTGATTAGTTGATACATCTCTTAAACTAGCTTCATCCATTGATTTCATCCATAGAAATAATCTTTTCTTAGATCTTCAAGAAACACCAAGAACACACACTAGTGTTCTTGGCCAAAATCAACCATTTCAAACCTCTATATCGTAATTACTCTTCCATACACTTGATATCTAGTTAGGACTCATGCTAAGTGCCTTGAAAACATCAAAAACACAAGAACAAAAGGAGTTTACGGCCAAGCCATCTCCCATGGCCGTAAACCCATTTAAGGGTGCCATTTTGGCCATAAACCCTACTAGATGCAAAGCTTGTGACCTAGAACCCTTCCTTGATGGAAATAGGACCTTAAACTACTCTCAAATGCATAATGACCATGAGTTTATGGTTGTAAACTCCTTTGGGCCGTAAACTCATCAAAAGCCTCCATTGAGTTGGTCTTTCTCATCCTTGTGTAGAGCAAAAGTCCCTAAAACTTCCCTAGCCTTCAAACAAACACTTATGCATGTTTGACCATGAGTTTACGGCCGTAAACTTCCTTTGGCCGTAAACCCATGGTAGTAAACTCATGATAGTACCATTCCACTCTCCTTTGATGAATCACATGTGATTCCAACACTTGGTTAAAGTGTTTCCTAGTCCCGGAAGGCGTTTCCTTTCATATAGTTGCTTATAAACACTATATTGATGTCAGTATATGCCAATATATGTCATTTAGGACTTGTTGTGTCTCAGGACTTCATTCGTGGAACTTGTCATCCTTACATGCGTATTCGTTGAATCACCCACATCAGGTGAGTTCATACCCCGTAATGAATCTTTTAACAGTTTTAAATGCTTCTAAAGGGGGGAATACAAGTTGAACACAATGATAATTGTGTAATTGTTTGTTATAAACTTCTTTCAAAATGTTGCTTATGTCTTTTATAAGTGATCAAAACATTTCAAAAACTCTTTTAAAGTTATGTTACATTATAGTTAATCGAACTCCGTTTTTAAAGTACAAGCATAACTTAGTAGTGAAACGAGTCTTTTCAAATAACAGTTCAAGTAAAAACATTAGTAAACTATAATAGGTATAGTTTTGGAAGATACTATTCATTATTTCTAGTACAATGAAGCATACAAAGAGTCAGTTCATACATAAGTCAAACATACTATGATGAGAAACAAATAGAACATACATACATACTAGATAGAGAGAACATACAATACAGCTAGTACATACTATACATTATACAAGAGAACATACTATGATGAGAAACAAACAGAACGAACATACCAAGATGCTATAGCATAGAACAACTACAGGATCTAATTATACCAATAAATCACTAACTCATTGTTCTTAACAAAAGGTGATAGTCAAATTGGGTATACATGATCATATAACTTTAATGTAAATTACACGATTAGTAATTGTTTGCTACAATCGCGTTTGGTCCCCAGAATCTCTTGACAGGGAGAGCGTATAGTATGGGTACTAGCCTTCACATTATGACCTTACTAAAACAAACATGTTTTAAGGTAATTAGTACTACAGATTGTCAATTCAAAAGACAACTGCGTACTTATAAATTCCCATTACTTTCAGTAAGTGGCAGTTCCGCTTGAAAGCTAATACAAACTATTTTCGAGACAAGATAGTTATAAACTAGGGAAAACTTACATTTTACAAACGACACACAAAACAGTCGGGTATAGTACAATCAGTAGAAAGGGACCTATAATGCTAACTTTATGATTCCTTTGTGTATGCATTCAGGGATATATACTAATCGGGTCCGACAGGTAGTAAGATGTGTGCCTTCCGCTTCATTTCCTGTTCCTTGTTTGGTTGTTGGCTTAGAGCAGATACACCCAGCCTACTATCTATCCGAGCTTAGTTATATATATGTTCCTTGTACACCAAGTAATCATAAGGGGTACCATGTATGGGTCAGGTCATAGGACACAGAGTCAATGCACAGTTTTCTAGTACAGAACATACTTTCCAAATCAGAACTTTTGGTATACAAAACTAGAAACTTACCAGTAAAGGTTTTAATCCATTTTATTAAACCAGTATAAACTTAAAGGACCTTAGGTGCTTAACTCTATAATACTTTAGTTTATACATCATGGTTATATATAATTAATACCCAATAGGTAGTTGGATGTGTGCTTTCCGCCTTACTTCATGTTCCTTGTTTGGTTGTAGGCTTAGGGCAGATTCACCCAATTAACTTTCTATCCGATATTAGATCATATATATCCAGTATAAACTAAGCTATTATAGAATTAATCATTGTGGTCACCATTTTATTATAAGAAATAAGGGTTTTCTTAAAGAATCTTTTCATTAAATATAAAGGAACCATTACAATTAACTTCATGAGTAACAAGTGAATACACCAGGGTTATATACCACAATGATCAAACAAACAATGGGATGTGTGCTTTCTGCCTTAGGGCAGATGCGCACAATCGATTGTTTGGTTACTCTAAGTCTTATATAACTTGTATCCATTTAGTACTCATAGAAGGGATTCTAGAGTTATTTTTACTTATCTTTCATTAAAGTAGGAAATATAGGATTTTCTAGGGGAACATGCAAACTTTTCTAAACAGAACTTACAACTTACTACATTTTCAACTACATTTTACAACAATATTTTACAACTTACTTACATCACTAAAATCTTATGAACTCACCAGCTTAATTGCTGATCAACTCTTTCAAATAACTTGTATTCTCTAGAGTCTAGTAGACAGGTACTCGTGCTGGGAATTCAGAAGATGGAGCATAATAGTTTCAAGTCTTGTTTTGTTATTTGCTTATGAAATCTATGTTTTGTGAACACACACATTGTAAACACTTTCTTTGTAATGAAATGGTTGTTCATTACTTGCTTACTATAATGCATATCTTGTGATACTAAACATGACGTCCTCCACCCCCGAACGTTTCCGCCGTTCCGGTTTTGGGGTGTGACAAGCACCAATTTCATATTTTCCTAAAGTAACTAAGATTGGGAATTTATAAACGGTTTAGTTACTTTATATTTATCATTATACTTATAATGAAGGAAGAATTATAGTCCTTGTCCTACCCATTCGGCTAACGACCCTCCACCAGTCAAGGAAGTAGTGGCTGAGAGTGGACACCCATTAAACTGCCATTCTATAGGCAGTAACCTTATACCCCCTTATAGACCGGCTTCGTGAATGAGACCTACTAACGGTAAGACTAACTTTGTTCTTATACATATATATATATATATATATATATATATATATATATATATATATATATATATATATATATATTATTAACTTGTAATATTATTAAGTATAAGGGTTGAATTTTAACTTTTAAAATTCTAGGGGTTGGAACTAAAGTTTTTAAGGTGACTTTACATGTTCCAAAACTAGAGGGCAAGTTTTGTAACTTTAAAAACTTTTCATCTTTCATAACTTATGAGTTAATGGTTTATTAAAATGAAAGACTCTTCATTTTATGTAACCTATGTGTTCATTAATGGACTTTAAAAGGAAGACTTTTGGTAATCCATAACTTGAGGACAAATTATGGATTCCATTAAAACACATCAAGATTAAGAATTAAGCTAACAAACTATTTGCTAATAATTCCTATGATCTTCTAAACTCATAAGTGTATGATCATTCATATCAGCAATTTCAAGAATCATATAAACACATATAAAGCTTGAAATTTTGATAATAACCTTTGAAATTGGATTAGCATAATCATTACCACATCAAAAACAAGTTTTAAGGTTCAAAAAACAGTTTAGGGTAATGATCCTCATCCAATACCAAGCAAAACCCTAAAATTCTGCATATAGGGGCATCGCCACGTCATGGTAAAGACTGCCACGTCGTGGTGAGCAGTCAGATGCAAAAAATGCAGAATTTCAACTTTGGAAAAAACATGTAGCATCAAGTATTGTAGAAAACAAGTCAAGGCTCTGATACCACTGAAGGGTTTTGAGCATTCTAACACTCCTAAGGTATACATGCAACCCTAGAAACCTTGGATCTATGTTTTACTAAGATACATGGAAATTTGTTAGCCAATGGGGTCCTTTTATAGTTGTGTCACAAGTAGGGTTACACCATGTAAACCCTAATTGACATGGCTTTTCGTATTCCATGATCCATGGGTTTTAGCCTCCATAGAGCATCCATGGAGCACCCTATGGATTTAGCCCAATCCAATAAACCATGGATCATTAGCCCACTATAAAAGAATGGATGATTTACACAATCAACCCCATATATATATAATTAGTCTCATTTTTTATCATCAAATTAATTCTAAATTAATTCTTGATCAAAACTAATTAAATAATATTATTAATATATTAGAACTTATAATATATTAATAAACCATAAGTGTCCTTTCTCTCATTTAGTCTATCCAAGTGTTGTAATGCCATGCAACCCAAATGGACCATGCCAACCGGGTCAAGTACATTCCAAAAATAGTTATGAACTTAGACACCTAATCCAACAGTTACGACCAATAGATGACATATGGGTCATAGGTCTTGTGCATTAGGTTATGTTGTTATGTTATGACCAAAAAAGGACATATATTGGTCATTGGTCATGTGTATTGGGTAGTACTGTCTTATAGTGTCATGTTAAGACCAATGGATGACATATGGGTCAGTGGTCATGTTCATTTAGTGATAGTGGCCTATAGTGTCATGTTAAGACCAATGGATGACATCTGGGTCATGGGTCATGTGCGTTGGGCTATCGTGTCATGTTACGACCAATAGATGACATATATGGGCCATGGGTCATGTGCATTGGGTGGTAGTGGCTTATGGTGTCATGTTAAGACCAATAGATGATATATCGGTCCTGGGCCATGTACATTCGGTTAAAGTGTCATGTTATGACCAATAGATGACATATATGGGTCATGGGTCATGTGCATTAGGCGGTAGTGTCTTATAGTGTAATGTTAAGACCAATGGATGATATATGGGTCATGACTCATGTTCATTGGGTTATAGTGTCATGTTACGACAAATAGATGACATATATGGGTCATGGGTCTTGTGTATTTGGTGGTAGTGGCTTATAATGTCATGTTAAGACCAATGGATGCCATATGGGTCATGGGTCATGTGCATTGGGTTATAGTGTCATCTTACGACCAATAGATGATATATATGGGTCATGGGTCATGTGCAATGGGTGGTAGTGGCTTATAGTGTAATGTTAAGACCAATGGATGACATATGGGTCGTGGGTCATGTTCATTGGGCCATAGTGTCATGTTACAAGTAATAGATGAGATATATGGGTCATGGGTCATTTGCAATTGGTGGTAGTGGCCTATAGTGTCATGTTAAGACCAATGGATGACATATGGGCCATGGGTCATGTGCATTGGCTTATAGTGTCATGTTACGACCAATAGATGACATATATGGGTCATTGGTCATGTGCGTATATAATGAGCATTTCATATCTCATATATCGTCGTTTACATGATTGAAATAATAAATAAGAAATGTAATGAGCTTAATAAATAGATTAGATCTTAATTTTTATTTTAATATTTTGTCATTTTAATATTTAGACTTTGTTATCTACTTATTCTTTTTTAATATAAAATCTAGTTGTTTTTTATTCTATATATGTTCTTCTAACATTAGATTAGTAACTTTGATGCTGTTAAAATCTATTTTAATTTTATATTCTATGTTGTTTTAAATTTTTTATACCAATCTTGTATAATTTATTATTACGATTCATATTACAACCATATATTGATTAAAATCTAAAAAGAAAACATGAAATTTATATAGATAAATATAAATCGAAATATAGTTTGAGTTGATTTGTTTCGACAAAAAAAAACCATTTGTAATCCAAGATTAATCATTGTATTTACAAGGGCAATTAGATAATTTTATCATTAATTAATGGGTTCTTGATACAGCATAGATAATTTTACTGGTTGTTTACTTAAAAAGGTTGTTTTTTTTTAATAATGTGTTTTGATAAAACTACCATTAGTAATAACATATTTGGAATTATTTCAAGGGCAATTTGGTCTTTTTACACTCTACATCTTTTAGGCACCATGAGGTTTCCGACGCCATCATGTCGTTTTAGTTTTTCAGGCCCTTCCGAACGTCTGCAATCTTCCTAAACATCAAACTGCCAACTATCAAAGAAAACCCAAAAATCCTCGATAGAGAATCGCTTTCAAAATCGATTTTGCCCAACGTTATTGAAGTCGGTACTTAGTCGATGATAAGTGTATCAGTGTAAGGTTTCTTTCTTACCCTGTTAGATCGTATTTCACATTTACTCCTGTTGTGTCTTAAAAACTTATATCAACTTATGAAATGTGTATTTTGTAAGTAGAATGTCGAATGCAAGATGCTGTACTTCGTTGGATGATCTACCAGTAGAGATTTTGACTCGAATTATTGTGATGTTAGGGTCAGAATCTGCAAAAGACATCATATTTACAAGAATTTGGTAATTCTCAATAAACATTAACTTATGAGTGTATATTTGATGAAATATAACTTGATTTATTAGTTATTAACTATATATTTCAATTTATGAAGTTCGAAAATGATGTATGCAGTGGGGGAAGAACGTGAAGTGTTCAAACAAGCATCCCTCAGCATGTTTCAAGGGATGGGTCCCAAACATGTTAAGGTTGATGTATTTATACACAAATGTGGAGCGCATAAAAATGTGGAAGTTATGTATAGATAAGGAGTGGTATGTGTAGTTTGAGTAATTTTATGTAATTTTATTTTTAGTGTCGTTGGTCTTAATATTGGTTATGTTTTTCTCTGTTAATAGGAGGAGTGCTTCTGTAAGGGCAATTTTGATTTAGGAATGAGTTTGTTGGGTGATACAGGAGATAAGGATCATCTCAAGGAAATTTATTGTATTGGGATGAACGTCATATCAAGAGGGCCTCCTGAGTGTGATGAAGGTATGTATCGTATGTACATTACATTTTCTATATACTTCATTAATAGATGTTTCTAGGTTGTGCAATGTATTGGCCACATAAATCTTTAATTTTAGTATTAATGTCAATGACTAGATATTAGAATATTTAGTGTTATGTTGTATATTTTGCAATACTTATTGAAACTGATATATCAGATTGATACTTTTTTTAATGTGTAGTTGTAGGTAAAAAACTACTTGAAGCGTATTTCGGTTGGTGCGGTCCGGAAGCTAGAGAGTACACAGTTTATGCTGACAGTGCCTGGGAATTATTGAGGAGAGTAGATGTTGTTCATAAAATTACAACATATAACATCTCCTTCGAATGTGAAGAGGAAGGTCATTCAATTGAAGATGCATTTCTACATGGAATAGATGAGGATGAGAAGCCACATAGGTACTACAAGGTGTGTCATTAATATGTAGAATATGGTAAACTTTGTACGTTTATTAGAAATTGGTTGATAATGGATATTAATATTTTATAAATGTTGTGAATACGCTTTGGATTGTAAATATATATTTGTAAATGGATGCATATATGTCTTTTGGAAGACAAAAAGAGAAATGGCTTTAATTATTAAGTATTAATGACTTTCAATATTGTTTATATTATGTTAGTAAATTTAATTGGTGTGTTATAATTATCAATTCGGTCATATATGTTTATTTAGTGTAGGTTACTTTATTGACAATGGATAAATTTTATATACAATTATATTTTGTATGCTGTTATTTTGTTAATAACTATAATAAAGTTTCTATGTTTGTTATGACCTATAATTATGTATACAATTTCGTTAATAATTTCATGTATGTTGTTGTATTTAAAATTTTCAAATATTGAATAATATCGACCAAGTACATTAACCTAGTATCCATCCACCACCTCGAAATAACGACCAAGGGTTGTCGAAGGTTCCCTCATACACTCTTTCTTTGACCTAATATCCATTCTACAAATATTCTACGCCATTATCAAATCATTAAAGCGATTCACCGGAACTGTTGTATCTGTCACACCCCCAAACCAGAACGCCGGAAACGTTCAGGGGTGGTTGACGTCATGCGTAGTATCACAACAGTTGTATCATAGCAAGCATAGTAAACACAACCAAACATTGAATACATATATGAAAAAGATTTACATTGTCTTAATACATAGTTTTGTTCATATCAAAAGTAAAATGGAAAGACGTGACTCTAACGCGCCGACTTCTCCAAAAGCCTGGAGGTACCTATCTACTAAATCCCTGAGAATACAAGCAGTTTTGAAAATATATCAGCATAAAGCTGGTGAGTTCATAAGCATTTAATCTTTGGTGGAAAATGTTTCTTTGATCCTTTTGAAAAGTGTTCCTCAAGAAAATCCTATATTTTCTTATGAAAAGCGTATTTGAAAACCCATTCCTTCCATGACTTCCAGATTCCTACAAGGTATGTACAATCCAAAGAGTCGTGGAATGAATATGACTATCCGTTAGTTATATGGTAAACAATCCCTTTATGAAAAGCCGAATTATCCCGGGAAAATCCTATATTTTCCCTACAAATTGATGGGTTGTTATCCGTTCTAAACTGAGGTGTACATGTATCTACCATACTTATATCGATAAACGTAGTTTCCTTTTAAAACCCTGGTTGCTCCCAGTGAGGTATAATATCCTTATTACATACGTAAAACTAATAAATAGGTAGTGAACTAAATCCTAAGGGTATTATTAATACCCTCTAGTAATCAAATTGTTGAGAGAAAAACTTTGAGACACATTTGAACAAACGTTAGAACAAGTATATTGCGGAATAGTTAATCTCGAAGGATCTAAAAGCTCAACAATAATATTAATAAGATAGAGTTAGTTGCGGAAAAGTAAAGAAATGGAAATGACAACAATTGTTATATCAAGTAAACACATAAGTTGATTCATAACAAGGAATGCATTCAAGCCAAGTTAGTAAGTGAGATCAAACTTAGTGATTAAGTCACAAGAGACTTGCTCCGAAGAGAGATTGTAATCAGTTAGAAGAGATGTGTATAGAGATAGACAAGATAAATTTAGAGATGTGTATTTAGAATGATAGATTGATTCTTTTCTAAAACAATGAGAATGAGCTCTATTTATAGAGACTCAAGAAGTTACATTTGATTCACTCTCTAAGAGTAGCCATGCAAGGCATACTGGACAATAGAGAGAATTACAGAAAGACAAATAAATTAAGTAAAGTAAGAGTGACTGCGGTTGGCTTTGATGACTTCGGATGCTAAAGAGGGAGCTTGACTGCGGTAGCTCGTTGACTGCGGTAGCTGAAGTTTAAGAGGGTCACTTTTCATGATTCAACAATTTCCCCCTAAGTGACCTCTTTAACTTTTTGTTCAGCTATCAAGTTTAAGAAACTTGATCAGGATCCACCAAAACTTCCAGATGTTTTCCAACCAAGTGATTCTCCTTAAAATCTCGAACTTGACTTCGGCAGTTGTATGCTTTGATCTTTCGACTGCGGTTCAGCAGATTTCAAGTTGCTTCCTGGTGAGGCGATTCATGGCAGTCATAGGAATAAAGTATTTTACTTTATCAGTTTTCCTTTTGAAAATGACTCCGAGTTCAGGGAAGTTGGTTGCACCTAAGGATCTTTCTTGATAGCCTTCGGCAGGCATTGGTGCAGGATCGAGTGGTGGTAGATCAAACTTCTTGGCAATGGTGGGGTAGATGTCTGCGTCGATTTTATCAAAATCACAGACAGTCTCTTTCAAAAACATACTAGCTCTTTCAAGAGTTATCTTCATCTTCAGGTGTTTCTCCGACTTGTTCTGGAACACCTTTGCTATGAGAAAGACTTCTTCAGGATTCATGCACGGGAAGTCAACTTGGGTGCGAACATAGTCGTGTTCCCTTGTAGTGAGAGTGTATTGGATGAAGTCAGCCTTCATGAACTTCCGAGGCTTGTAGTTTTTGACTGCGGATGGTCTGTCGTTAGACCAGATTTTCTCAATGGGAGAGGAATGCTTAGCATAAAAATGGTTAAGTCTCTCGAATTCCATTGGCAGTCTTTTGTGGTCTGGAAGGTTGCGGTCAAACAGCTCAAACACTGTGAAGTATTTAGCATTTGGGGAGATTGGAACATCCCAGTATCCATCCGAGGGGGATTCAGCATATGTGAGGTATGGCTTGTAGTCATCATCCAGCAGTCTGCGGTGAGGATTAATCCAGGAGTTTATCAAGGATTCATCCATGATAGTGTCAAAACCGCATTCTCTCCATATAAGCTCAGCAAGTTTAGCTGCTTTCCAATCTTTTTTCCTTTGGGTAGTGGCAGGGGAGTCGTTTGAGCTTGGAGAGGACATGTGATCCACCAGATTTTTGAAGTGAGGAGGGGTCTCTGGTTTCTCAGGAGTGATCTCCTTTTGTGGTGGAGTATGATGAGGTGGAGCATGATGAGATGGTTGCGGTGTAGGAATTTTTTTTGTAATGATGGGGGGGCTTTGATGTTGGGAGAGGCTTTTGGAGTGATTGGAGTGATGGTCTTCTTCTTCTTCACTTTCCCCTCTTGAGGAATGCAACCCAGGAGCTTCCTCAAGCCATTTTCGAAGGCCATCAACTTTGGCAAAAACTTCCTGAAATTGGGCTTTAAGGGCATCTGCCAACTGTTGATTGTTGGGGATGGTGGAGTTGAAGAGCAGCCTGTGAATTTCTTTGGTGAGTTAAAGGATTTCAGGACCATGGAAGTTGGTTGACAAGGAGCGTTGCAATCGGTTGATAGTAGCTTGAAGGACTGAGATAGTGGACTCATATGTAGTGTGAGTCTCAGCTGTCAGCTTTTGAGATTGGGTGGCTTGATCCACAATGGCTGCTTATAGATCTTTCTTGATTGCGGTCACCTCAGAGATGAGGCGTTCCGCAGCAGCCATGAAGTCCTTGTGATCTGCTTGTCGATTGTTGTTAAGGGACCGGATTCCCATTTCAACTTTGAGGGAGATACACTCAGCAGCCAATCTCTCACGAGTTTCCAAGCGTTAGATTCTTTCGATCAATGACTGCGGTCCGGGTGTGTCTTCTGGTTGCGGTTGAGTTGGTTTGACCGCAGCAAGAATTTGATCGACCTTTGCTTGCAAGCTAAAAAATTCCTTTCTTGTGACAGCATTCTTCTTCTTTTTCTTCTTCTCTTTGGGCTTGGAAGTTGAATGGTGAGAGCCACTGGATTCTTCTTCTTCATCAAACATCATAAGATCATCATCAGAGGGAGAGGGTTTATTTACCTCTTGTAGATCAACATCATCAAAACCGAAGGTGGGAGCAGAGTTGACTTCTACTGCGGTTCCTTTGTCTTGTGATTCTTGAACAGTGGGAGTTGGAGGGACTTTGGAAGCATTTTGATCAGCAGTTGCTTCTTGGGCCTTGCGGAGAGTTTCTGCCATATCAGACATCCAATCTTGAACTTTCAGTATGGTGGCTACGGTATTGGCATTGTTAATTGCATCTGCCCAATACTTAGCCACAGAATGGATTTCATGTTCCTTCTGCTGCTGTTGCTTGATTTGCTGTTCTTTGCGTACTTGGAATGCCCTACGGAAAGCGGCATATTTCTTGATGTCTGCCTCAGATACCGGAGTATAGTTTAACCATGAGTCATTAGAGTCTTCACCGTCAAATCCTTTGAATCGCACCGAAGTGTCCCTCGGGTCCACGGATCCTGGTAGATTTGTGCTCACCGTGCCTAAACCACCTGTTACTGATGTAAGCAGAGTAGGATTTCCTGAGCTTCCTCGGTCTCCTTAACCCGTAGTCAAGTTTGGCCTCGGCTCAGTTCCGGCAAGGGCGGAAGAAGTGCCCTGCGGTTGGGAAGGTGTTTGAAGTGTTTGGGTTACATTCAAGAGGATGGAGTTCAACTCCTCAGGAGAAAAGAAATGCAGTCGGGAAGCCCTGGAGACCTTAGGGCGAGAACCAGTGTTATCCTCTTGGGAATGAACTGGGGGGGGGGGGAGTCTCCACGAGGTGATGAAACAGACTCACTTTCTGAGCCTGAGTGGTATTCGATGGTGGTGTTGAATGGTTCTGCGGCCACCCCAAGGACTACCGGAGCCTTTTGAGAGGCTGAGGTATCAGTCCGGTCACGCATATGGCCAGTGGGATTGTTTTTTTTTCTTATAGATGGCAATTGGTTGCGCATCCTCATCAAAGTCACTGTCATGTGTGGGTGCGGTTGATTTTGTTTTGCGTTTCTTTGAGGGTGCGGATGGTTTGGGAACATCTTTCTTTGGGGTTCTTTGCTTCTTGGAGACATTGCGGGGGCTTTGACGGGTTGAGGCCAGTTTCTTTCTTCTTTGAGAAAGATTGGAGAGAGTAGTGGAGGAAGGGACTGCGGTACTTCCAAGGGTAATGATTGTGGATGGGGTTGGAAGAGGCGGGGTAGAAGGGTATGGGGCAATACCTTTCGTAGCCTCAATATGATCTGATACATCAGCAGTCTCGATACAAAGAGTGGAGAGAATATGGGTTGGAAGTCTTCTAATAGGTCCAAAAACAGATTGATCAGATGAGGGATTGTACCTTTTAAGATCCTTGGTGACAAAGAAGTCGATGTCGTTGCCCATGCTTATTCCTGCGTCTGCATGGAGGTCTGAAATGCAGAGGGACCAGAACCTTGCAAAAGTGAGTTCGGTAGGGTTCTCCCTTGGGCTCTCCTTGGGAATGTATTGCAGAAAATCATCCTATAGAATCTGACCGTAGTTCACGTCGTGGCCAGTGAAAATACTCCATACCAAATCTAGGAGTTTGAGTCCCATATTATCCGTGCCTCCGGTTCTGCCGGATAGACTGCGGATGACAAAATGGCAAACGAATTGCCAGACCGCAGGCAGTTGGTTTTTCTTGAATTCTCCAATGCCTTTGATTTTCTTCTGATAACCCATTTGGTAAAGTGCAGAAGTGATTTCCGCCATGGATGGAGTAAAAATCTTGATGGAAGGATGAACAAGAAGGTTAATGGCAGAAAGAAACTTTTCTTTAGACAGGATGACTAAAGAATCGTTAACTAGGTTTTAGATGCACTTCTTGTGGGTTCCCGACTGGTCGATAGGCTGAAAAGGCACATTTGAAAAGGGTTGAAAGGGGAACAACGTCTGTAAACGAATCGAATGGGCCAAACAGGGGGTGATTGTTCAAGAACTTGATCATTAGCTTGATCGGAGTATTGTAAGATGAATGGTCTTCGAATATAGCTTTGAAATTGCTTGATGCTATTGTAGGAGTGGGATGTCTTGAAGCAGAGTCTGAACCAGTAGGGTTCACTGATCCAGAAGCTTTGGATTATTTCTTGGATACACCGGATTTCACCATTGTAGCAGTTTGAGAGAAAGTGTAGAAAACAGAGTACGATAATGGAGAAAGGATTCAATGTTCAGAGAGCGTAAACTGTTCTTGGGGAAGAAGAAGGGTTTTTATAGGGGCTTAAGGGAGCGGGAAACGTTTTTACCCTAGGTGAAAGAGGATAAGGTAAAAGTAAAGATTTGGGGGTTCTATTGATTTTGGGAGGTGAAATCTCAGCCACAAGATATGAAACGGTTTATTTTTTTATTATTATTTTTTTTTTTTTTGAGATTTTACCAAAAAGGGTTTGCATTTAATGAAAAGTCAGACGTACAACATCACGTCTGGTGATCGTGTGGTGAGGGGAAAAGAAGTTGTAACGGATGGGACGTGCTGGTAAGAGGAAAAGACAGATTAAGGATTTGTTTATGGAAAAACGTTCTTTTTGTCATCATTCCTAAAATAGGACTGACACAAGGTTTATTCAAAAAGGAGATGGGACAATTTCTCAAGGAATGTTTTTATTTAAAGTTTTTCTTATTTAATGAAGGATCATTAAATAGCACACCATGATTCAAAAATTAATGAAACAATTTAGAAAACTATCAATGTGGTTGCGGATGGAAACTTCATTGCGGATGGATCCTTTGTCATTGCGGATGGATCATTTGTCATTGCGGATGGGTAGATGTATGACTTCAGTAGAATAGCTGAGGAGAGCACTTGTACAATAAGTTAGTAATAGCAAACAATAAGGACCAGTGAAGGATAAATATGATATATGGTTGCGATACATAGACTGCGGTACACAGGATATACCAAAACCATCTGTCATAGGTATCTTTCAGTTAGGACCGCATCAGAGACCAAGGATGGTCTGCGGTACCTATCAATTCAAGAAGAATTGTGGATCCGGATTCATCATTGCTAACATTTGTAAGAAAGTGTTGAGCTTTGTAGAGTCAAGTGCCTTTGTGAACACATCAGCAATCTCTTCATGAGTATGGACAAAGATGAGTTCAATGTTACCTTTCAGGATGTGGTCTTTGATGAAGTGATACCGTAGTTCAATATGCTTGGTCTTGGAGTGCTGAATAGGATTGTGAGAGCTCGCTATAGCACTTCCAGAGTCACAGTAAATTGGTATCCGCAACATTCTGTATCCGTAGTGCATAAGTTGTGTCTTCATCCATAGGACTTGTGAACAACAGCTGGCTGCGGCCACATATTCAGCTTCTGCGGTGGACAAAGATACACAACTTTGTTTCCTTGAAGACCAGCTGACGAGTCTTCCACCCAGAAATTGACATCCACCTGAAGTGCTTTTTCGATCTAGTCTGCATCCGGCGTGATCCGCATCTGTGAATTCTTGAAGACTAAAATCATTGCCTGCGGGGTACCATAATCCAAGAGACTTGCTTCCTTTCAGGTACCGTAGAATTTGTTTGGCTGCGGTCATGTGTGACATTTTTGGGTCAGCCTGATACCTTGCGCATACACCAGTTGCAATGACAATGTCTGGCCGACTTGCGGTGAGGTACATCAAAGAGCCTATGATACCTCTATAAGTCTTGTGATCCACAGATTCGCCTGAGGGATCAGCAGATATCTTATATCCGAAGGCCATGGGGACCTTAGCCGAAGAACAGTTGTCCATAGAATATTTCTTTAACAGTTCAGTGGTGTATTTCTCCTGATGAATGAATATCACTTGCGGAACTTGTTTCGCTTGAAGTCCTAGAAAGAAGTTAATCTCTCTATTCATGCTCATTTTGAACTTGTTGCTCATGAGCTTAGCAAATTCATCCACCATTCCTTGATCAGTTGATCCGAAGATGATATCATCCACATATATTTGTACAAGCATGAGGTGATTACCATTTGCTTTTCTAAATAAAGTGAGATCAATCACTCCTCTTTTGTATCCGGATGAGACAAGAAATTCAGAGAGAGTCTCGTACCACGCTCTTGGGGCTTGCTTCAGACCGTAGACTGCTTTTTCAAGTTTGTAGCAGTGGTCTGGAAATTCAATACTTTCAAAGCCTGGAGGTTGCTGAAGGTAAACCTCTTCTTTTAATTCCCCATTGAGAAATGCACTCTTAACGTCCATTTGGTGTACCTTGACGTTCTTGTGGGCTGCGTATGCTAAGAAGATTCGGATGGCTTCCATTCGTGCCACCGGAGCATACGTTTCATCATAGTCAATACCTTCAAGTTAATTATAGCCCTTTGCAACTAACCTTGCCTTGTTTCTGACTACCGCAGCAGACTCATCCAGCTTGTTTTTGAATACCCATCTAATACCAACAATGGTGTGACCATGTGGCTTTGGGATGAGCTGCCACACTTTGTTTCATTTGAATTCTTCAAGCTCTTCTTGCATTGCGGATATCCAATCAGGTTATAGTAATGCTTCTTTGATCGTTTGAGGCTCGACCGAGGACATAAATGTTGCATAGTGACAATGATCAGATAAGTCCTTGGAAGATCGAGTCTGGATACCTGCGGATGGGTTGCCAATGATTTGTCCTGGTGGGTGGTCCTTCGTCCATACGTGTAGACGGGGTTGTAGATGATCAGCAGCTGCGGTAGAGGGAATGTCTTCAATATCAGAAGATTATGCGGTTGCAGATGGCAGTTCCCCCTGGATTTGAGAACATCCTGCGGAATCATCTTGGTTTGTTGGAATGAGAATGGAATTTTCTTGAGCAGTTGGAAGAGGTTCCCCCTGGATTGCTGATGGGAATTCCTCTGGAACCTGAGAAGATTCCCCCTGGACTGCGGATGGAAGAGTGATAATCCTAGAGTCTGTTCTTGTGTCAATGTTCTTTATGTTTTCATCATCGGAGTCCGAAGAGACGTTTGATGGTAATGATTCTCTGCGGATGGGAACTTGAGCTATATCAAGTACTGGAACCTCGATGGTTGTTGCTTGATCCGGAGTATGGCTTTCCCCCTCAACCGGCGAGGTGGACCAGATACATCAGCGTGCTGCTGTTGAGCTTCTTGAGACACAAGGAATTCGGATAATTTGGCTGTTTCGACAGGGTCGAAGAGATCGTCATAGTTGACTTCAACAAGATTTAATGGACCCGAAGAGGCAGGAATATCACTTTCTAGGATTGATGTGGTTTCAGTGGATGGAGGGGTGTTGCGGATGTGATAGTCATCAAATTTCACATCAAAGCTTTCAATGATCAACCTTGTGCATCTAATGAGAACTCGATAAGCAACCTTGTTGGTGGAGTAGCCAAGGAAGATGCCTTCATCAGACTTCGGTGCAAACTTGTTAAGCTGATCTCTGTTGTTGATCACGAAACATCTACACCCAAAGATATGAAAGAAGCGAACATTTGGCTTGCGGTTGTTAAGGCCCTCATATGGTGTTTTATTGAGACATTTGCACACAATGCTTCGGTTCTGTACAAAGCATGCGGTTGCTACTACGTCAGCCCAGAAGTAGAGAGGAAAGTGTGCGAAGTTGAACATGGATCTGGCTGCTTCTACTAGAGTGATGTTCCTTCTCTCTACTAACCCATTTTGTTGCGGTGTGTAGGGAGCTGTGAAGTTGTGAGTGACGCCTTTGGTCACCAAAAAGCTGTTGAGAAGATGATTAGTAAACTCGGTTCCATTATCACTGCGGATACGTCGTACTGGAAGCTTGATCTGAAGTTCTATTTCCTTGATGAAGTGAATGAGAATCTGCAGTGTTTCTGACTTGAGTCGGAGGAAGAAAACCCATGCGAAACGTGTGAAGTCATCTACTATAACCAGTATGTATTTTTTGTGATGGAGACTGGCTACGATGGAAGGACCGCAGAGATCAATGTGCAGGAGCTCAAGTGGTTCAAAGATTGAAGAGTCAATCACCATGGGGTGACTTGCGTTGGATTGCTTCCCACACTCACATGCAGGGCAGAGAGTGTCATTGCTGAACTTGAGAATAGGGAGTCCTCTGACTAGCTCTCCAGTGACCAAATTGTTGATGTATCTAAAGTTGAGATGAGCTAGCTTGCGGTGCCATAGCCAGCTGACTTCGGATACAACTTTGGATAGGAAACATAACTGCGGTTTGCCTATGATTAAAGAGACATCCAGAGGATACATAGTACCTTCGGATCGAGACTTGATCAAACATGTGCTCCTATCACTTGTCATTACATAACAAAATTGATCATCAAATTCAACTCGATGGCCTGCCTTACATAGTTGGCCAACACTGATGATATTGTGTTTAAGGCTTTCTACATAAGCAACCTTTTGAATAGAGAAGATCCATGTAGTGAGTACACCATAACCTCGGATGATCCCATTCGCATTGTTGTCGAATGTAACATTTCCACCGTTGCAAATTGGCCTGAAATCCCGAAGGTATTCTAACCATCCGGTCATGTGCAAGGAGCAGGCACTATCGATTAACCATTCTTCTTCTTGTTCCTCCTTGCACAAAGCTTGAGAATTACACGGTTAGTTTAGGCATCCAAACTAGTTTGGAGCCTGGGACAACAGATGAGTTTCTGAATGATGCAGGGACCGAGGTTGCAGGGACTGGTTTCTTGTCAACTTTTAATCCTAGTCCTAGGTGTTTGTGCAGTTTTGGAGTGTTGTGTGTTTTTGAAAAAATACGAGGTTTCTGACTCCAACTAGATTTGACATAGGATAAATCTTTTTGACAGCTACATTGACATTGACAGGTTGATATTTTGTCTTATGTTCTGACACCACGTTTGGTCAGCGGTCTAAAAGATGAGTTAGGCTTGAGACCGGTCCGAGGTTGGTAATTTCTGACATGAGTGTTATTGCGCTTTGAAAAAGTTTGTTTTGTAAAAGGTTTAGCACGTGTAGATCTTTGTGTCCTTTTTGTTGGATTTGGTAGAATACCCTTCCATTTGTTAAAATTTGGATGTGACTTTAAAAGTGTTGGAGTGGGTAAGATACCTTTCCATTTCGGATCATCTGAGGAATAGACTTGAAAACCATTGTTTCGAAAAGACTTTACACTCTTTTGGGTTGTGTCAGATGAATTAGGAATGACTGTTGAAACTGTACATTCCTTTTTGTATGTTTTCTTGATGGGAGAGTTTTTTGAAAAATAGTGTGAGAAAACAAATTTTTCTGGACTTTTGGACTTTGGAAATCTGACATGCTTCTTGTTTTTCGAAAAAGTTTGTCTATTTGTGCCTCGGGAGCGAATTTCCTCTTTGAAAGCCTTTTTTGCTAAAGTTTTTGGAGAACCGTAGTCCTTGATGTTCAACTGTGGTTTCCTGGAATTCTTAGAAAAATTTTGAAAACGTGGGCTTGAGTCATCCGAACTTGAAGATTCATGGGTCTGAGAGCATTGACCCACTTCAAAGTTCTCTATGGGTAATTCAGGATGAATAGGCTGAAGAGTCACAGTTCCTTTTACTGAGGACTGCGCTAGGGATGATTTGACTACCGCAGAGTAAGTCTGAATTGGGACTTCGGTGGGACTTTTGTGGGACTTCTGACTACAGTGAGAGACACTACGGTCTGAGGATAGAGATGGAAAGTCTCTAGAGACTTCGGGGCCCTCAATGACAATTTCTTCATCAACTACGGATGAGGTTTGAGAATTTGAGTAAATGGTGCCACAGATAGGAATTTGATCACATGTGTGACCCGAAACCTCAGGCACAATTTCCTCAATGACACAATTATTGCTTAGATTATGAAGTCTACCGAAGTGAGTTTTGATGTCTTCGGGAAAGGTCTTGTCATTGACTGGGAAATGAAATTCTCGGTCTAGAGGGACATACAGTCTGTCTTTGTTGAACCGGGGTGAGGAATCCATTGCGGTAGGATATCCATTTGACCAACCCCAATTGTATGTATTATCTACGGTTCCATTATTTACCAAATTTTCAATAGCTTCACTTTCATTGAACAATTTTTCGATTAAGAGATTTAAACGTACAATTTCACTCTGAGCTAAATCTCTCTGGTTTAAAGCTATCTCTAATTGTGTTTCACTCAACATTCTTGCATCTTTTTCTAACTCTAGGTCCTTTTCTAACATAGCCATTTTGAGTCTTTTGTTATCCAATCGTCCTCTCACATGGAACATCTACTGAGACGCAATATTCTTCTCATCTAAGGCTTTGTTATAGTCTATAAGGATGGCAGCACAAGTGTAATTAAGATCATATATGTAGGGTTGACAGTCATGCATGCTATAGTTTAGAGTTTGGATCACGATTTTTACCTGTTCGACGATGCTTAGAGTTCTATCCTTTGCCATGTAGCAGTAGTTCTTTTCCAGCTTTGTAGACCTATCATCATCCGCAGTTGCCAGCATGCAGATTTTTCCTTTTCCCTTGACACTGCGGATGGCTTCATCTTCATCTCCGGATGACTAAACTTGATGGTCTCTTTTGACATGGGCTACATATGCTCTTGCCTTTTCCTTATCTTCCAACTCTTGAGCCATTCTAAGGTAGAATGCTCTGTCTTTTACTACATTGGCCTTACAATCTCTTGCAAAATGATTCTCTTTGTTGCATTTGTGGCAAATCACAACATCAGTCTTGTCTTCTGAGGTAGTACCGGAGTCAGTGGTTTGAGTAGACTGCGGTGCTTCCTTCGGTTGAGTATTTTGAGATTGCGGTGGTGGATGAGAACTTTTGGGATATCGTGGATGGTTATTCTGGTGGGTTGAAGCTACGATTGAATGGAGGTTTGTTGAACTGTTGATTCTTGCGGAAGGAGGGAGGTGGTAGACGGTTGAATTGTTGGCTAACTAGAGAAATAGCCTTCTGAAATTCTTCTTCATCATCATACTCTGAGTCAGCTTCGTATGACTGCGGTGGAGTGTCATACGAGGGAGTGTAAGATTGATTATGTGGAGCTTGTGCTACGAGGGCAAGTGGTCCTCCGAAGTCAGCACAGTCTTTGAGTACGGTGGATTCTTGTGCTTGCAGTTCTCCATAGAGCTTGTAGAGTGACAAAGAATGAATCTTTCTATCGCCTTGGACTATCATCTTAGCCGTAGTCCAATGTCTTCCCAAACCATTAAGAAACTGAAGATTTGTTTCATGGTTACTGCGGATGGTGCCCGCATTGGATAACTTGGTGACTATCAGGTTGAACCTTTTGAAAGAGTCTTCCAAACTTTCGCCAGTATGAGCTTTGAAGTTGTTGAACTCATTGAGTGCGGTTGTAAGCTTCTTGACTTGTGCTTGTTCTGAGCCTTCGTACAGATTCTTGAGAACTTCCCAGATCTCTTTTGCTGATTTGCAATTTATGATAATATCGAAGTTGACAGGAGCAACTCCACAGGAGATTTCATAAAGAGCAACAGCATCATTTTCCATTTTATCGAGATCACCCTTGGTGGGACGGTTCATGACTGGTTGACCTCCTCCTAGTCTGGTTGTAGCGTCGTCAGTTTGGACTGGTGTAAGAGCTGGGACATGTGGTCCTTCTTCTACGGATCGCCATACATCTCTACCAAGTCTCCTTAAGTATCTTTCCATTCTCTGGGACCAGTGATGATATTCATTTGCAACTAATATTGGGGCTCGATTAGAACCACCAACATTGTTGGAAACATTCAGAGATAACGATTGAGCCATATTTCCTTGTTTTTTTTTGAAGTTTTTGTTTTAAGAAATGAGCTTCAGTGGTATAGAAGGCCCTTTGAAAATCAAAGTTCCGTTTTTCAAAAAGCAACCACTATGGCTCTGATACCAATTGTTGAGAGAAAAACTTTAAGACACACTTGAACAAACGTTAGAACAAGTATATTGCGGAATAGTTAATCTCGAAGGATCTAAAAGCTCAACAATAATATTAATAAGATAGAGTTAGATAGTTATAGAGTTAGTTGCGGAAAAGTAAAGAAATGGAAATGACAACAATTGTTATATCAAGTAAACACATAAGTTGATTCATAACAAGGAATGCATTCAAGCCAAGTTAGTAAGTGAGATCAAACTTAGTGATTAAGTCACAAGAGACTTGCTCCGAAGAGAGATTGTAATCGGTTAGAAGAGATGTGTAGAGAGATAGACAACATAACTTTAGAGATGTGTATTCAGAATGATAGATTGATTCTTTTCTGAAACAATGAGAATGAGCTCTATTTATAGAGATTCAAGAAGTTACATTTGATTCACTCTCTAAGAGTAGCCATGCAAGGCATACTGGACAATAGAGAGAATTACAGAAAGACAAATAAATTAAGTAAAGTAAGAGTGACCGCGGTTGGCTTTGATGACTTCGGATGCTGAAGAGGGAGCTTGACTGCGATAGCTCGTTGACTGCGGTAGCTGAAGTTTAAGAGGGTCACTTTTCATGATTCAACACAAATCGGTTATTACTTTGAGGCTAGTTCACTTGTTTCATTATTACAAAAGTAAATCTCTGTTATCTAGGTTGCTAGTTTTATAACCATACATTAAACTAGATATGGCACGTAACGGGGCCAGTATCTTTTATGACTTTGTCACCAGCAGACCTGACAGTCCAACTGTACCTAGCAGCGAGGTGCGGGATAGTCAGTCCCATTTAGATCTAGACACAATAGTCACGCTCTCCCTACAAGAGATTCTTGTTACAAGGGTTAGTCCTACACTCACGAATCCGGTGGATTGTTACCAAGGACGTGTCTCCAATCCTAAAATAACAAATTTACAAGTAATAATACTGAAAATCCTGTTTATGATTTGTATAATTCCTTTACAAAATATCACATTTTATGACAAGATTTATAAGTTCCTTGCTTTAGTTTTGAAAACTGTTTCTACGAGTTGATTTTTTAATCGTTTGGTAAAACTGTTTTCTGTGTTAAAAGCATACTGAACATATAATTATTTTAAACAAAATAATATACTTGAGCACAAGTTTTCTTGTACTTTTGCTTGTATTCCCCCCTGAAAACATGAAAAACTCAGAAAAAGTGTAGGGGTATGAACTCACCTGAAGTGAGTAACTCGAAAGAAAGATTGATATAGGATCACCCGGTGTCGAATGAAGTCGTGAGCACAAACCAATCCTAGTTTAACATGTAATAACACATATATGAATACACTTAGGGTATATAACCACTAATAGACACATGGACCACCTTAGAGACATGAAAACACTTAGAGTTAAGTGTTACAAACACCTATTGAAGTCCCTAAATGAGTGTAGGGTCTTAGATTTGAGTGTAAGGCCACCAAACTTGACTTTTATGCGTGTGCGGCCAGGTGTACGGCCAGGGTGTGCGTCCAGGCCTGTGTGCGGTCGTACATGGGAGTGTGCAGCCGTACAGAGTGTGTGTGCGGCCGTACACAGGGGTGTGCGGCCGTACACTCTTCATTCAAGCCCAAATGTCGATTTCTAGGTGTTTCAAAGCCAATACCAAGTCCAACTCGCAAATGGAGGCCAAACTCTCACCTTCGAGAGTCTTTAAGGTGTGTACGGCCACCTTATAAAGGTGTGCGGTCGTACACCTTCAAGTGATGAAGAACACGAAGAACATGAAGAGTTTTAGGCTTAGATCAAGGTGTCTTACCAGTATAACAAGCTGAATGATGGAGTACTTCACGTTTTTTAGGCCCTTAGAGTGTTCTCGGATGATGTTTCTAGAGAGAGAAAGTAGAGAGAGAAAGTAGAGAGAGAAAGTAGAGTGCAGCCAAAAGAAAGGAATGAGTGAAGGGGGTCACCCTATATATATAGGGATGAGTGTGCTGCCAGACGAGAGTGTGCTGCCGGAGGAGGGTGTGCGGTTGGCTGTGTGCGGCTGGCTGGCCGCACACTCGGGTGTGTGGCCGCGCACACCTTGCTTGGTGTGTTTGGCCTGATTTTGTGATGCTACACACATTCTAACCCTTCCTAAGACTCATATCTGGATTATACTAAGCCTAGAACACTCATATAGACCTACAACTTCATTACAAAATAGCAAAAGGATGCTAACTTTGATAAAAATGAAGAATGTACAGTTAGAAATTTCGGGTTGTCACAGTATCAAAGAAAAAATCCAAGTGATCCATTTTTGGTTACTTATTATTGATGCATAAGTTTCAACAATTGTATAGATTGAGAATTTCTAACTTTGTATGTATTCCATACTTTATAGTACATTGCCAATTATTTTAGTACATTAACCTTGAAAATTAACACATATATAATTACATTCCAAGTCATAACATCGCTTTTACATTACTATTTACTAACAAGCGTTTGAACATATGTTTGACCACACTATTTTTGCGAAAGATCACTGCATATAGTATATATATTATAAGGTCAAAATCACCTTATTTTCAAGAAACATGCTGAAAGTCAGATTCGAACTTGCGTCATGCCCATTTTCAAAGAAGCGTGTTAGCTAAGCTCGTTAAATGTTAACTTGTTTTAAAATTCAAATACTAATTATTTAACTGTCGATTCTACTAAATAAAAATCATGGAATCTAAACAAAAGATACATTTGACACATTGAGATGTATCTTTTCTAAGCATAATATCAATTCTAGTAAATAAAATAAGACAATAATCCTTCTACCATATGCATTCTCCATACAAAAATCATGGAATCTAAACAATATATACATTTCACACATTGATATGTTTTACAACAGTTCAAAAACATAAAAATACATTTCAAGTACTAATTAGGCTTATATAGAATAACCCAAAACATATTATAATGGGATTTTTTTTCAACAACAACAAAACATATCTTCACTCAGGCATAAAAGCCATACCACCACGAAAATGACGATATGCCTGAAACCAAAAACAATACAAACAAGTTGAATATGGATTCTCTTTATGCTTCATTTTCCTTTTTTGCTGTCTATCCTCATGACCTTGTACTGGACAATATACGCCCTCCTTTTTGAAAGAAATTGTGTTGAATACTTGAAATGAAGCTAACATATACCTACAATTTTCCAAAGTCCACCTAATACACCAATTACCATGTTTAGAATTCAAAGAGTTCAACAACTCAAATCATTCCTCCACGCTTTCATCTTCTCCTGACAAAAGTATCATCCCGTTCACAAAACTGGCTTCAATATGAACTTCTTTGTATGAACGATGAAAGCTAGTCATCCCCATAGAAGGCGAATTCGAAACGAAAAACTCTTTTTGAAACAAAAATTTAATCAAATACAACAGCTACCCCGATAAACATCTTACCCAAAAAAATATATGTACGTATATATATATATATATATATATATATATATATATATATATATATATATATATATATATATATATATATATATATTCAGAAGAAACAAACATACCATTCCCATCCAGAACATATAATTGCAATTTGAATGATCATTACATAATTGAAGAAATCCATGAGATGCATCACAAATATTTTTGAAATCACAATCCTCATTCAAAAGCCCTTCCAGAAAAACATGTCTCAAAACTTTGTGGGTATTAGAAACACTTAGGAATCCTTTGCAACTACATACATAAAAGTACAAAAAAAAAATTTAAAACACATTTTATAATATCAATTTAAAGAACAAAATAGAAAATAAACCTGCACTTTGAACTAAAGTAATCCCGATATGAAAAAGTCCTCACACGATTTAAGATATCGATTAGAATTTCTGTTGGCAGACGACAAAAATGACACATTTCCATTCGTGGACGACCTTCTGTACTATGGATTTTGTCATTCTTGGTGGTTTAGTTAGCGATATTCAATGACCTAATTTTGCAGATCAAGAAGTGTCGATCGGCGTCAAATTGAAACGCATACATATAATTACAAATTAAGTCATTATTTAATATTATTCATATATGGATACACATTTGAGATATGATGTGGCTAATCAATTGATGGTTTTACTCATGGACCATTTGTGATATGGTATGGCTTTGCAATTGTTTTTTTTACACAAACACCATTTATGATTTGTTGTTTTTACTCATTGACCATTTGTTTAAAGTGGAATGCCATTACATGATAGACTTGTGACACGTACCATTTAAAAAGTGGCCAATTAATTTTGTATCTAAGTAAAACAAATTACTATGATGGAAATATATTAGACTAGAAAGATTATCACTACACCAAAAATGATTTAATAATAATAACAAACATTAACTTTTTATGGAACTTATATGTTGATAGATTAAATTATTAAGATAATAAATCATTTAAATTTAAATAGCAATATAAGATTTATTTTAATACACTTACATCATGTGTGACAAACCAGACTTTATGATTTACAATTTACAAATAATAACACTCAATGAGACTAATATCAAATTTAATGATTAACCGTTTTTGCCCATTTTTGCTCTAAATAATATCTACATGAATATTTCGGGACGTGACTAATAAAAATCATTTGGTTAAACATTTGTAATACGGTGTGGCTATTCGAAATCAATACAGTCACTTTGAAATAACATGTGACTATACACATATAAAATTATAAATATATTGTCTCTTGATTTACAAACAATAACACTAAATGTGTAACATTCCGATGATTAGGTATTTTCAATTTTAATCTTAAGTATGAAGAGTTACTTCATTTTAGCCCTTATGCATGAGAAAGCTTGCAAAATGGCCCATAGTGGCATTTTCGTAATTTTAGCGCGAGCTCACGTACGTTAGGCGTACATAGAGTACGCGGGCCGTACGTGCCTGATCCACAAAACAATTATTTTTAGTGTTTGGACCCTATATAAACATCATTAACTCTCAAATGCCCACTCTTTCACCAGCCTCCAACCCTCATTTCATCCATTACAACCCTAATCTCTTGTGTGTGTTCCTTTGAGCCTAAGAGTGTGTGTTTGTGGTGCCTTTGAAGCAAGGATAAGATAGGAGAATCAACATGGAAGATCAAGACCTCATACTTCAAGCTTCATTTTGAGGTATAAAGTTTTGAACTTGTTGATCATATCACTAGATATGGCCTATGTTTAAAGTTTGTGCTTATTAGACCTATATTCTTGGTCCCTTTAGGTATAAGCTACCCTAGACCCAATGAGTTGTCCTTTTGGACGTTTTAGAGTAGTTTCGTGATAAAAATATGACCTGGGCTCTTAGTTTTTCATCATGCATGAGTTCGGTTGTCTTAATGGCTTAAGATGTTGGGGTTTTAGTGTTAAGCTCTTAATAGCCATGCAAGACCATAAAGTTGGAAACTTTATGGTCAAGGACAACAGTTGGAAACTTTATGGTCAAGGACAACAATTGGGACTTGGAACTAAAAGTCATTTTTCTTCGTTTATCCAAATGGTATGTCTTGTTTGGTTTTTGGAACATGATCAACAAACTTTGCAAGATTTTTCTTTATATGAAGTTTTTCATTGGTATTGTTTTGAAGAGTGACAATTGCGCTGATGTGATTCTTAATGACTTTAGCATGAAGTCTTTGTTGTGTTCCATTGTTTTGCGATGACGTGTTCTGTGAAGACTTGGGTTGCGAGGAGTTTTCTAAAAACTTTTTGTTTCAAGAAAATTTGGATCTTTTGTTGAAAGAGGCATTTGGGCTGGAATCACTGTTTCTAATCTCTATGCGGGATTTTATTTCTTCTGTCAAGGCCCTTTTTGCTTCAACCTTGGGTGATAGAATGTCCGAGGAGTACAACTTTGGTCTTTTGCTTTTGGAACTTTACTTTTTTGTGAAGTAGGTATGGGAGATGAGTCATCTAAATTGTAACGTTCCTGAAATTTAGAGCACAGTCCAATCTCAAATTTGTCCATTCTTACTCCTTCTCGAAGACTATGAAAAAACTGTTTTTGAAATAGCTACAAATTTATCTTTGACTCAATTCTCATAGGAGACTTCGGTCTTGGACAGAGCATGGGACATATTGACCAGTGAAATGTCACATTGTTGGTAGCAGGGACAATTTTTGCAGAGAGGTATGGACATTCTACAATAATTTCCTTGCAATATTCATCCGCTGATCCATTCCAAAGTGATCTATTGATTGAAATTGAATGCCGATTTGTAGAGACTCCTGATGTTTCAGGAACAATCTCCTCAATCATATAGTTGTTTCTCATATTAAGCATTCTACTAAAGTGACATTGAATGTCTTTGGGGTATGTTTTTTCATTGACATAAGGGGAAAGGTCTATCTAGTGGAACATAGGGATGGTCTCCATCGAACCTCGGTGAAGATTTCTCTGCAATAGTTAAACCATTTCACCAACCGCGTTTATAAATGTTGTTAGTGCACCCGTTATTAACAAGATTTTTTATTACCTCCCTTTCGGTGAAAAGTTTTTCTTTTAAAAGATTCAAACGTACTTTTTCTGCTCGGGCTAATTCCTATTGATTTAAAGCAACATCTAACCTAGTTTCATTAAGCAACCTAACATCTTTTTCTAAAAACATGTCTCTCTCCAATACTATGACCTTTAGTTTCTTGTCTTCTATACGACCTCTCAAATGATACAGCTCTTAGGTCGCTATTTTCTTTCCATATATGGCTTTGTTATAATCTGAATGGACATCAACACATGTGTGACTGAGTTTTTCTAAGTGAGGTTCTAAATCCTTCAAATTATAATGATTAGATGAGATCAAAAACATTATGTACTCAATATTGTTGATGCTTCCTTCTCTTCCCATGAAGCAATAATTCTTTTTCAGCTTCGTTGACCCATCTCCGGTATCATCTCCCTTCCTTCAAAGGATATACTATTTTCCTCTCTTTCTCTTCTTATCAGATTTTTCGTTTTCATCCCCAGACGACCAAACTTGATCGTCTCTTCACACATGAGTAACAAATGCTTTATCTTTCTCCTTATCTTCTACCTCCTATGCCATTCTCAGATAGAATTCCTTGTGTTTCGCCACATTGGCTTTGCAATCTCTTGTGCACTCATTTTCCTTGTGACATATGAAAACTCCTTCTTTCTTTTCTTCACTAACGACCAAGGTTTCAAAATTTTTGTCATCATGTGAAATTTCGGTGGAGTTTGTAATCATCAAAGGTGTAGTCTGAGACTAAGGTTGATTAGGTGGGTTTCTTGGGTATCTGGAGGGTTAAGTAAAGTGATGATGTGAGTTTTTTTGTGGATTTTAGCTTCTATTAAAGTGAGTTCCTGCAAAACATTGGTTTTTGCACTATGTTGGAGGTGGGAGTCAATTGAACTGTTCACTTACGAGGGCCAAATCATTCTGAAAATCTTCTTCATCATCTATGTCCATCTCTTATTCATATGACTGCGGAATACTGTCATACGAAGACTGATATAGGACTTGATATGAGAATTCACCAATAAGTAGATATTACAGTGGTCTGCTAGTGGGTTGTGATGATTGAGAAACCAAAACTAATGGTCCACTAAGATGCATGCAGTCTTTCATCATTGTGGATTCTTGAGCTTGAAATTGACCATATATATATATATATATATATATATATATATATATATATATATATATATATATATATATACAGAGAGAGAGAGAGAGTCGATTTTGGTGTCACCTTGAACAATCATTTTTGCTATTATCCATTATCTTCCTAGACCATTCAGAAACTACAGATTAGTTTCATGAGTGCTTGAATGGTACCTGCATTGCAGAATCTGGTGATGATGAGATTGAAGTCGTTTAACGCAGTGGTTATCTTCTTATCTTGAGCTTGTTCGGTTCCCTCGTATAGATTTTTGAGAATACCCCAAATTTCTTTTGCCGATTGAGAGTTGATGATAAGTTTAACATCCCGGGGATGAGGTATTTCTAAATTTAACCCTTAAGTATGAAGGTTTATGGTATTTAGCCTGTTGAGAAATTATTCCTTTTATATATATCAGCTCAGATACCGATTGTTGGAAATATAACAATCTGATCACCACAACAAAAGGCTCGGTTACCAGTTACTGTGTGACAGATATATAAGTTTAAGATATAAGATGTAGATATATATATATATATATATATATATATATATATATATATATAAAGAATAATAATTGCGGAATAAGTATAAATATGAAAGCTATAAATGACTGAAAGCTATAATAATATAAATGACTGTATTTAAATGACGTAAAGCTATAAATAATATAAATGACTGTATATAAATGACGTAAAGCTATAAATAATATAAATGACTATATATAAATGACATAAAGCTATAATAAAGTATATAAGTATATAAATATATATCAAGTAGGTTCGTCAATAAATTGACTGAACTTGACTGATGGAACGACTGGTCGATATTTGTTCTCTTGGAATGACTGGGCGATATTGGGACTCTTGGAACGACTGGTTGATATTTTTTCTTGGAATGACTGGTCGATATTGGGACTCTTGGAACGACTGGTCGATATTTGTTCTTGGATCAATCCGGTATTTGATAAGTAACAAAAAGTTCATTCAAAGCTCGGTTTTATGTAAAACAAGTTGTTTACAAAAGGGTACAAAATACATGAGTTTATGTATTTGTATTTGAGGTATTTTTGGGTAAAAACATGCACACGGGTCGTGTAAGATAAGGCACAAGTAACACGGGTCGTGTAGGAAGGTTAGGAGGGTTTTGGAGGGTTTTCTTGGTGATGATCCTGAACACGGGTCGTGTAGATGAAGGCACAAGTGACACGGGTCGTGTAGGAGGTTTTAGAAGGTTTTCAGGGTCAAAATCCTGAACACGGGTCGTGTTGATTTAGG
Source organism: Lactuca virosa (assembly GCF_052849685.1). Taxonomy (NCBI): domain Eukaryota; kingdom Viridiplantae; phylum Streptophyta; class Magnoliopsida; order Asterales; family Asteraceae; genus Lactuca; species Lactuca virosa. Next base: position 386,206,949 of record NC_136428.1, read on the forward strand.
CAAAAACAACACGGGTCGTGTTCGCGCAGATCCTTGCATTCACAGATCAAAAACCTTCAGTTTTCGGAAAATCTCTCTGGATAGCCAATACTCTCTCGCGTCTCTCTGGGGTTTCCCGTGGTCAAAATCGTCCACGAAAATTGCTAGATGTAGGTAAGGTTCTAAAGAATTTGTGGTGAAAATCTCCCTAGTCTTATCTTTGCTGTGTTGTTCCCGGTTTTTTATTTTCTCACTTGCAAATTCTGGTCTCGAAAACAGCAAGATGGTGATAGTTGAGGTGATTTAAAAAGGGTTTTTTGAGGAGGTTTAAGGAGGGTATTTGGAGGGTGTTTAGAGAGTATTTTGAGGTTGTTTGGAGGTTGGAATAAGGTTGATATAAGGTTGATATAAGGTTGATATAAGGTGGTGAAAGTTTATGAAGATGATGATGAATAGTGACGTTTTTGTTTTTGATCTTGATGCAGAAGGTTTTGGGGTGTTTCATGGTTGTGTTTTGGTAGTTTTGATGTAAGAGAGGTGTTTGGTGGTGAATGGTGTGATGAAAAAAGATGGTGAAGATGAAGAACCTTGAGTTTCAATGAAGAAGATGAAGATGGTTGATGGTGTTCTTCATTTAGTTTGTTGATGATCTTGATGTTCTTAACTTCATTGTTGTTTGATCTTGGTGTTCTTCACTTTCTCCAGGGATTTATCTTGGTGTTGAAGAATATGAAGATTGGTGATGTTCTTGGGAGTGTTTGTAGGAAGTGTTACAAGATAACAAAATGAACACACACACTAACACATACATACTCACGTACATATATACTTGAAAACAAATATCTTCTTCTACTTGAGTTGTTGTGAAAGAGTAATGGTTGCAAGTTGTAGTAGGAGCTAGTAGCAAAAACGTGGGATGGGTTTGCTTCTCATTTCCTTGACTTTTCCTTCTGACTTTTCCACACAATATATATATATATATATATATATATATATATATATATATATATATATATATATATATATATATATATATATATATATATATATATATATATATATATATATATATATATATTGTTGAAACTGTTCAGTCGCACAGCTAATTTTCTCGTCTATGCATTTTCATCATTCGCGTGTTTTCGTATTTTCCGTTTTGATCACGCATTCATGCAACCTGAAATAACTGATAATATTTGTTAGATAATACAAAAAACAGTTGGTCTTATTTCAGTGATGGTCACATATAAGGTCACATACAAAAACATTTTTCAACAATTTCCCCCTATGTGATCATTGCTGAAATAAGGACAATTATGATATAATCACATTGACAGTATAACTTTTCAAGTTTTGAGATAAAAGATTTGTCAATAGATAAGATATATATAAAACCATAGTAATTGATTTGAAAGTTTGTGACTTGGTTTAACATATCTTATGTAAAAGATTTTCAGAAATTTGTTTCCGAATCAAAGTCTCGGGTTCGGTTATCAAAGGGTAGCCATATATGTATCTAAAGAAATTTCCTAAGATTTTATAGCATTATTAACGACGACAAGTGGTCTAACAGGTCGATTCAGATGAACGCTCATAGGTATAGCTCACACTTCACTTGGGTGTTTGGTTGTTCTGGCAACAGAACAAGTTAATGATCATTAAAAATGAGTGATATCTCTCTCTGACGACTCACACTCATATTGGAGGTGTTCAGCTATGCTTTTCCTGAAAGGTCACTTAGTCTCATTATTAGATAATCAATCACTTAAGACTGGTTTCGACATTACTCAACAGGTTTCTTCATTCATGCCATTAACTTACACTCTCTCTCCGTCGGGAAATAGATGTAGAGGGTTTTAGCAATTTTCATAGTGCAGTTTGCAACTAAGAATCTTCAGTGATGAAGGCTACAGTATCCCGGGAAATCCAATGTTGTTGTAGCTTCTTCTTTGATGGTATTCTGTTTGTTGATCAATATCAATTTTTGTAAAAAGATATTTTGTTTTAGCATTGAGAACTTGCTACATTTGAGAAAATTGGGTTTTTGAGAGTATCTGTCTTGCGGGATTAAGATATCTTCTTTTGTGAATAATAGTTAAAAACAGATCACGGGATCTTATGGTGTTTTGTTTTGAAATAACCATTTGGTTGAAAAGTTTGTTTGAAAATACCAAAAGTATAATATTTTTGTTTTTTTTTTGGTATTTCTTTGGTGAATGATTTGGCTTTTTTTTGTTGATTCGTCTTTGTCTTGATTCGTCCTTGAAGATTGGATGTGGATAGATCTTTGTTTTTCTTTGATAAGTGATTCTTGAAATCCCTTTTTTTGTTTCGTCTTTTGTTGTTGATGGATCACGGGATCTCAAGACTTCATTTTTGGTTGGCTTATATCTAGGTAAGGATTGGTGGCATAAAAGACAGTTTGTCTAGTATGTAAGAAATGAATGTATCGTCCCTGATCATTTTGATATCTAAGAAAAAATGAGACCGTGACAAGGTATAATCGGATATACCTTATAAGCAATAGTGACACACCTAAGCTCACAAGAAATGAATTCCACAATGATTCAGATTGACGAGGCACAAATTCTCACATGGGTGTTTGTTTTCATATGAACCTCCTAACCTTATGTCCCTTTTTAAAATCATCAATAATGAAATAAAATTGAAGGAAATAAAGTTATATACATTATGAAAAGTAGGATATTTGAACCTTCACTCCAATTGAGAATCAATATGACATAAAATCTTCATCGAGCATAAGCATCTGAAAATTAAGTCAAGAGACGATTAATCACAAGGTTCTATAAAAGCTTATTACGGTAAGTCTTTTATTATCTTTTTGAAGATTTGTTTATCTGAATATTTTTGGAAGTATTGGTTATTTGAATGTTTTTGGTATTTTTGAAAAGAAAGCACTTTTCAATTGTTTTTGAATTTTCTTTTTGAATGAAAGTAAACACACTTTTATACAAACAAAAAGTAAAAGTTTAAGGATGGATGTTATCTGGATTTAACATTCCTAGACGGCCTAGGAAGTATTGAAACTTTGTTTCATCGAGAGCCTTAGTGAAGACATCGGCAATTTGATCCTCGGAGTTGATGAAGTGTAGTTCGATATGACCCTTTTGAATGTTGTCTTTGATAAAGTGATATCGAATGTCGATGTGCTTTGTCATGGAATGGTGAACGGGATTGTGAGAAATGGCAATTGCACTGGTTGAGTCACAAAATATGGGAATTTGTGATATTTTGAAGCCATAGTCATGCAGTTGAGTTTGCATCCATATGACTTGTGAACAACAGCTGGCGGCAGCGACGTATTCAGCTTCTACTGTTGATGTGGATACACAAGTCTGTTTCTTTGAAGTCCAACTCACTAGTCTACCTCCTAGGAATTGACAGCTACCAGATGTACTCTTCCTATCTAGCTTGCATCCTCCGTAGTCTGAGTCGGTGAAAGCGTTCAGCTGAAAATCGGATTTAGCTGGATACCAAAGGCCAAGTTTGGGAGTGCCTTTAAGGTATTTGAAGATGCGTTTCACAGCAACTACATGGGATTCCATAGGATTTGCTTGGTATCTAGCACACACACATGTAGAAAACATGATGTCAGGTCTGCTGGCAATGAGGTATAAGAGTGATCCAATCATTCCACGATATATTTTCTGGTCAACGGGTTTGCCATTTAAGTCTGCATCAATTTTGTATCCAAAAGCCAATTGGGTTTTTGCGGTATTGGATTTGTCCATTGAAAAGCGAGTGAGTAGGTTTTTGACATAATTCTCTTGGTTGATGAAAATGCCATCAGTTGACTGTTTGATTTGAAGTCCGAGAAAAGTAGTCATCTCCCCAATCATGCTCATTTCAAATTTGCTCTTCATTAGATCTGCAAACTTAACACTCAAAGATTCATCAGTAGAACCGAAAATAATGTCATCAACATATATTTGTACGATTAAAAGATGTTTATTAAAGATTTTATGAAAAAGGGTTTGATCGATTGAACCTCTTTTAAAACCTGATTCTTCGAGAAATGTTGACAACGTGGCATACCAAGCTCGGGGTGCTTGTTTCAAGCCATAGACTGCTTTCTGCAATTTAAAACTGTGATCTGGAAATTTGGGATCTTCGAAACCTGGTGGTTGTTGGATGTATACTTTGCGATCTATCTCTCCATGTAAGAATGCACATTTAACGTCCATTTGGAATACTTTGAAATTCTTATATGCAGCATATGCAAGAAAGATGCGAATTGCTTCAATTCTGGCAACTGGAGCATATGTTTCATCGTATTCGATTCCTTCTTGTTGTGAATATCCTTTGACTACAAGACGTGCCTTGTTTCGACAAATGATTCCTTGATCGTCAGTCTTGTTTCTATATACCCATCTTGAACCTATAACAGTAACATCGGGTGGAGTAGGAACAAGATTCCATACGTCGTTTCTTTCAAATTCTGCTAGCTCTTCTTGCATAGCTTTTACCCAGTCTGGATCTTTTATAGCAGAATGTATGGTTTTGGGTTCAGTCATGGATAAGAAGGCTCCAAATAAACATTCATTTGTGGATGCGGCTCTAGTCTGAATGCCTGAGTTGGGATCTCCGATGATTTGGTATGTAGGATGATTTCTGGTCCACTTTATTAAGCGATTCTCTTCCGCTATAATAATTGGAGTTTCAATATCCCATTGTTCTTCTCCGGGTATTTCATCTTGGAATAGGTTTGAAGGTTCCCCCATAAATGATGCATCAGGATTGTTTTGGCTATTTGGGGATGGGGTGTTCAAAGGAGGATTTGGTGTTTGTTCCAAAGAGGAAGTATGTGTTGGTGGTTCCCCCTCGAATTGATCTGCATCATTTTGGTTTGTTTGTGGAATAACTTCACTGGTGTTCCTGTAGGGTCAATTGAAGTAGTTAGAAGTTCAGAATTGTAAGCGGTTTTTGGTTGTTCAAAAAGTAAATCAAGATCGATTTCAATGTCTATGTCAGGAGAAGGTGTTTGTTGAATTGGATTTTGAAAAATATTTTCAATCATTTTAGAACCAAAATGTTCACGATCCAATTTCCTGATATAAAATTCATCAAAATGAACATCGGTACTTTCTTCAATTACTCTAGTGCGTTGGTTCAGTACTCGATAAGCAGCTGAAGAAAACGAGTAACCAAGGAAAATTCCTTTGTCCAACCTTGATTCAAATTTTGAAAGGTGATCTTTATTGATCTTTACGAAGCATCGACAACCAAAAATATGGAAAATTTTGATGTTTGGTTTTCGGTTGTTAATGACTTCATATGGTCTTTTATGAAGATGTTTATGGATTAAGGAACGATTTTGAGTGTAGCAAGCTATTGCTTCTGCCCAGAGGTATTGTGGCAGATCAGCGAAGATAAGCATTGATCTTGCAGCTTCACATAGAGTTCGGTTCCTTCTTTCAACAACATCGTTCTGTTGTGGAGTGTATGGGGCTGAGAAGTTATGTTCAATTCCTTTGTCTTTGAGAAATGAATCTAGAGTATTGTTTTTGAACTCTAAACCATTATCACTTCGGAATCTTCGAACAGGTCGTTTGAGCTTGAGTTCGATTTGTTTGATGAAGTTGATCATCTCTTCAGGTGCTTTTGATTTTAGTCATAAGAAAAAGACCCAAGTAAAGCGCGAGAAACCATCAACGACAACAAGAATGTATTTCTTCCTTTGTATGGTTTGGGTTTTGGCAGGTCCACAAAGGTCTATATGCAACAATTCTAGTCGTTCGGATACACTAGATTCTGAGATATTTTGTGAGTGGATTTGGAAGGTTTTCCTTTTCCACAAGCGGCACGAAGAGTTTCGTTATCAAGCTTCAGAAGTGGTAGCCCTCCAACAAGATCATCGCCAATTAATTTGTTGATGTACCCAAAGTTTAGATGGGAAAGGCGGCGGTGCCATAACCAACTAATATTTGTTGGGGCTTTAGATAGCAGACATATATCGGGTTTACCATAGATAAGATCCATGTCAAGTGGATACATATTTCCGGCACGGTCAGAATCAACTATAACATCTTTGGTTTTGGCGTCCATGATCAAGCTTCGTTGTTTGGTGAACAGAACTTCAAGATTGTTATCACACAGTTGAGAAACACTTATGAGGTTGTGTTTCAGGTCATCGACGAAGGCAACTTTCTTTATGGTGAAATTACCATTTGTTATGCTTCCATAACCCTTGATTTTTGCTGTCATGTTGTTGCCGAAGGTAACATCTTGATTGGTTTATATAGGTTTGAAGTCACGTAAGTAGTTCCGGTTTCCTGTCATATGCTTGGAGCAGCCACTATCAATATACCATGTATCATCATTGGGTTCTCCAGAATTAAGTACCTGTAATCAGACAGAAAGTTTAGGTACCCAAATCTGAATGGGTCATGGTTTGTCAGTTGTTATTTTGGGTTCTTTGTTTAATGAATTTCTAGCATTTAACTTCGCGTTGTTGTAAGAGTTTGGTTTATGGGGATGGAATGGTTGAGGTTTGATTTGATTTATCAAGTTTACCCAAAATGTGATTTGTTTTTGAAAATCTGTGGGTTGATAAGATCTGTGATTTGGTGAAAGATATCCTAGATGTGAAGGTTTGTTTGAAAAGTTTTCTTCATATCTGGGATGTGAATGGCGGTTTTGAAAAGATTTTTGATGATGATGGTTTGAAACTTTCTGATGTGATGGTTTTTGAAAGTTCCTTGAATGATTAAAAGTAATATCTTGAAAGCGGTTTTCAAAAGGTTTTAGAAAAGGTTTTGGTTTTTGTTTGGAAACCTGTTTATGTGGTACAAAGTAGGGTTGAACTGGTTTCTTTGGTTTGTTTTCAAAAGCTTTTGATTTGAAAAGTGGGGTTTTGTTGACGTGAATGGATTTTTTGCTTGTTTGTTGTTTCTTGGAGTATTTTTGTCCCGGACTAGTTTTTCCAACAATTAATGAACTCATTGTAGGAAAAGCAGTTGGTACAGAAGTACTACCATCCTCATAAGAGGAATTTTCTCCATTCAAAAAGTTTTTGAGTTTGGTGGTTCCGTCGGTATGTTTGATTTGGTGAGTTAAAGAACTAGCAGAGTCTGTTTCAGAATTTACAACTCTTTTGAAAGACTTTTTGGAAACAGTGAAAGCAGTATCATCTGGGCTACAGTTGATAACTGTTTCGTCATCTGAATCTTCCTCATTAACAGATGTGAAAAGATCTAGTAGAGTGGATTCAGAGTTTTCACAATTCGTCATGTTTTCCTGTTTTGCTTGTTCTATTTCAAAGGATTCTCTTCCAATTCCTGGTCTGTAATCCGTATCAATTTTCCCAGTTCCTAATGTGTTTGCCTTGGTGAAAATATCATCGCTTAGTTTTTCTAGCAACTTTGATAGAATCCATATTCCATATCAGTCTTTTATTCTCAGTTTCAAGAGAATTGATTTGTTTTAAAGAATTAGTCAGTTTTTCATTTAAAATATTGTATTTGTCAGTTGATTCTTGAAAGTCTTGTTTCAACTGAAGGATTTCCATTTCTAAAACATCTATTATTTCAGAAGAAATGACTGACTGATTTTTTTGTTCCAAATCCATTTTCTGAATTAGGGTCTGATTTAATTGTTCCAAGACGTGATTATAATCTTCTGATTTTCTTTCAACGTCTCTTTCTAATTTGCTTTTTGTTCTTGTTGATTCTCCAAATTTGAGTTGCAAGGTTTGTAACTCAGATTTGCAGATGTCATAATTAACCATTGTATCATGATATGTTTTGAGATCAGCTTCCAGACTAGTCTCAATTTTGGTTATGTGGGACTCAAAAATTGTTTTGGAAAAACCAATTTCAGAGATCATAGACCATACCTAATCTATGACGTTGGGAGCTCTTGAAGGTATATCAACACCAGCTACGAAGCAGAAGTTTGATTGTGCTTGTTCATTATCAGCTTCGTCATCAGAACTTGGCCAGTATTCCATGCTTGGTTCATGGATTGCCATCAATACTCTTTGTTTTTCTTGGTTTTCTAGTTTCTTCAGTTCATCGGCTCTTTGAGCATAGTATGCTGAGTCTTTGATTTTGGTTTTGTTTTTGGCTCGACATTCTCTGGCATAGTGATTTGTTCCTTTGCAATTGTGACAAATGATCACTTCTTCATCACTGTCATCCTTTTGACTCTTAATCGGAAGTCTTTCAGGTGCTTGAGTTTGGGTTTGTTGAGAAGGTTGAGAATGGTTTTGTTGGAATCCAAAATTTTGGTTGTTTTGAAAACCATTGTTTTGATTGTTGTAACCTTGATTTTGGAGACCTCTGTTTTGATTTTGAAAACTGTTATTTGGATTGTGATTATGACCTGAGTTGGGATCGTTTTGAAATCCCTGATTTTGAAAACCTTGGTTTGAGTTATTATGGTAGGAAGGTCTTTGAGAATTTTGTCCAAAGTAAGGTCTAGGTTGAAAATCTTGGTTGTTTTGTCCAAAAGATGGTCTTGGTTGAAAACCTGAGTTATTTTGTCCAAAAGATGGTCTGTTTTGAAAGTTTGGTCTAAAATTTGATTGACCATGATTTGGAATAAATCTCTGGAGATTTGTGTTTGCAACCAACGCACACAATTGTTGATAGTCTGCTTCATCATTCGAATCAGACTCGAAGGTTTGGTTTTGAAAAGATGTAGCCTGATTAAAATGATTAAAGTTTTGATCATTGAAAGGTGTTTGGTTTTGTGAAGTTGTGGACACAAGAGCAAGTGGTCCTCCAAAAGCTGTAGTGGTTGGTGGGTCAATCGAGGATTCATATGATTGAAGTTCTCCATACAAATTGTACAACATTTCTATATGAATGGCTGGATTTCCCTGAATAATGAGTTTAACCATTTTCCAGCTTTCGAAAAGATTGTTTAAAAACTTGAGATTTATCTCGTGTTGTGTCTTTTTGATACCCAAATTGTTCATTTTGACCATAATAAGATTGAACCTATCGTGAACATCATGGATGGTTTCTGATGAAAGCATTTTGAAATTATCGAATTCATTCAAAACAGATGTTCTTTTGTTTCCGATAATTCTTTTATTTCCACAAAAACGATTTTTCAAATTTTCCCAAATTGGATTTGCGGTTAACAATATAATGTCATCCATTTGACTTAGAATACTGTGAGGTATTCCAGACACAAGTTCCTTTTTGGCTTGGAGTTCCAACTTTCTTATGATTTCAGCTTGAGTGGCTTGATTTGTAGCAAGAGTAGCCATATTTTCTGGAGTAATATATGTTCCTTCTACATACTTCCAAACATCTTCATGTATAGCGTTAAGATGAAGATTCATACGGCCAACCCACGAATTATACTCTTCAGGAATAAGTATGGGTGCCCGTGAACCAGATCCTAAGCTATTTGCAATGGAGACAAAGTTCATGTTGGAGTAATTTGCCAAAGACATTTTTTTTGAAATTTTTTTTGAAAGGATTTTGAACAAGTGATATTAAATGAAATATTTAAAGAAAAGCTTATGGAAGGTTTATAAACGCTATAACCAAAAGTTTTTCGACAAAAATTTCAAGGTAAATCACACAAGCTCTGATACCAATTGTTGAGAAATTAATCCTTTTATATATCAGCTCAGATACCGATTGTTGGAAATATATCAATCTGATCACCACAACAAAAGGCTCGGTTACCAGTTACTGTGTGACAGATATATAAGTTTAAGATATAAGATGAAAGGGTTTAGTGCGCAAGGAATATATTGCGTACGTAGGGCATACGTTCGACGTTCTCAAAATCTAAAATTTAAGGTTTGGACCCTATTTAAACATCTTTATGGCCTCCAACCTCATCTCTCATTAGCCTCCAACATCTCCATTCGATTTTAGCAAACCCTAGCCACTTGTTTGAGCATTATTGACCCTTGTGTGTGTTTTTGGTGATCTTGAAAGAGAAGTAAGGAAGTAGAACCACCTTGGAAACTTGAAGAAGGTTTGTATATGGGATCTTCACCTCTCTAGAAACCTCTAAGAGGAATAAATTTTCAAACTTGGCTTATATTTCCTTAGATCTTGCTAAGTTCTTGATTCATGAGAATTTTGTCCCAAGTCTTCACCTTTTTGGAGTATGGCATGGTCTAGTCCATTATAGTTATCCTTTCAGATGTTTTGAGGGGTTTAGAAGCATAAAAATAGAATTTTGGCTCTTAACCCTTCTCCATGAATGTGTTTGTTTGTCTTAATGGGTTAAGAGGATGGGGTTTTTATAATTTAGAACTTATTAGCCATGTAATACCATAAAGTTGGAAACTTTATGTCCAAGGATGATAATTGGGACTTAGATCTGCAATTTAGTCGTAATAGCTCAAGTATTAAGCTCTTAACTCATCAAGAAGAAGACTAGTTGCGTACGTTGGGCGTACCAAATGGTACGCTATGCGTACGCGGTTCAAGCCCCGACTCCTCGGACAGTAAGTACGCCCCGCGTACATCCGAAGTACGCCCCGCGTACGAGGTCTGGGTCAACTCGGCTGAGTTGACTCGGCTAGGTTGACTCGGCTGATTTTGTGGATTTTGACTGATTTTGACCAATAGTATTTTGGGAAATTTATATTAATTTAGAATGGGAAATGTTTTGATTATTAGTAGTCGTGTAGAGCCGGTTGTCGGAGAAGAGATTCATTCATACTGTACTCGGACTAAGAAGTGAGTTTTCATCACTATACTTATGGGTTGAAGGCACCAAGGCCGGCCCATTGGATTAGATATATTGATTTGTTGTATGATGTTATACAGAGATATGTGGGTACTGATTATGTGATTATATTGGTAGATATGTAGGACTACCTGTGTTTGTTGTCTATTGATTCATAATGTTTCTATTTCTATGTTATGGTTTACTGGTTCAGGCGGACTAGCTAATACTAAAGACCAAGATACCCAGGGTGGTCCGGATAGACTGAAGGCCTGCGAGGCGGTCCAGTTAGGCCGAAGGCCCAGAGAGCGGTCCAGATAGGCTAAAGGCCTGATGAGGTGGTCTAGTCATGTTGAAGGCTCTGTATGCATGATGTTGTTTGTTATGTTATTTTGTGGTACTTTGTGGAACTCACGAAGAATTGGCTTACAGTTTCAGTTTTTTTCAGGTACTTTTGAGGACCGTGGCAAGGCAAAGGCGTGATCGTGAACATCCTTCGGTTTTATGTTATCTGGATTTTTGGGACACACTGATTTCTAAGAAACACTTTTGAAACAATGGTTTCTGTAAACATTATGGATTGAATTGTTGTTATTGAAAAGTTAAATGTTGTTGTGGTTTTTGAGATGTTACAAGTTGGTATCAGAGCCTTGGTTTGAGTGAGTTGGAGGAGCATTCATGTGAATCCAAACTCAAACTAAGGGACTGCAAACATTTTAAAAAGGTTTTCAAAAAAGTTGTTTTCAAAAGTGACCAAAGAAGGATGTGATGTGTACGATCATCCGGAGCTAGAAAGTATACCCGAAGTTACCACACTGTTATTTGATATGATGTTTATAGTAGAACAGCCTACTAGTGATAGGCTAGGGTTCTTCAGGAATTGCATGATAGAATTGCCTGATATATGATGCCTGATAGCCTAGGGTTACTTCTTGTATGGAATTGACATCATTACTGTAGTTGCTTAGTGTATGCATCGCAATTATACATAACTAAGATTTTTTAGCCTGAGAATGTTTGGCTTGGCCTTATTTCATGTTCCTTGTTTGGTTGTGAGCTTAGGGTAGAATCAAGTATTCGACTTTCTATAGGATCCATTGTTACGTATGATTAGCATACGTGAGTGCTACAGGGTTGGTGGAAGTTTCATGGGTGAGTATTTGCGTGAGCAGCCAGTAAGAGGAGAAATGTTTAGCCAACAATAAGAGGGAGAGGATATATGGTCATTGAGACAAATACGGGTAGATGTGGAAGGTAGTATGGGCTAATACTACTAAAAGCACAGGACTCGTACGCGTCAAAAGGAAGCTACAAACCCTAAGGGTTCGTATGTTAGGAATGGTTGTGATTATATGAATTGTGGAATTCTGATATGCTCTGGTTTATTTTTAGTATGGGGTTCACATGGGGATTAGGCTCTGGATTTGGAGCGAGCAGCCAGGATGGGTCGAGGATGACTGATGACCAGATTTGGGAGGTCATCGCCACTAAAGTGGTTGCTGCTATTCGGCGATCTAAGCCAGAGATGTTTGGGTCTATCAAGACCTCTATGATTGAGTTGTTTGCGATCGCTACCTTTATCTTATTGAGGTTGTCGATGTTGCAGTTGTCGCTGCTGCGGGGATTGGTGGGGGAGAGCCTTCCAGTATCGGGACTTCGACAACACGAAGCCCCTGGAGTTCAATGGAGTTTAGGACCGGGTCGTGGAGATGATGTGGTTATCTGATGTGGAGGGTTGTTTTTTCACGTGTTCTTGCCTTGCTGACCAGAAGGTTATGTGTTCCATGGTTACTGGCTTGTACACTCCAGAGCAGAGGGCTGATGTTACCTGGGAGCAGTTTACTGATATTTTTTGCTCGAGATATGTCCCTCTGATGGAGAGGGAGAGGATGGCTCAGGAGTATCTGGATTGAGGCAGGGGAAGGAGATGGTGACTCAGATCACCAAGATGTTTATAGAGAGGGCTCTTTTCTGCCCTGAGTTTGCTGCTTCTGAGCAAGCCCAGATGACCCGGTACTTGAGTATGCTCAAGACAGATATCCGCCAGTTTGAGTCCACTTAGCGATATGGTCCACTCATTGAGTTATAGGAGATCACATGTAACAGCCCAAAAACCAGGATAAAAATTTTCATTTTAAAACAAGAGTTACAATCATCACATTGTTCCATAACAATCACATAATAAAAATGTCAAATCATCAGAGTACAATATCTTAAGGTGTTGAAAATAGTGAGGAAAGAATGTTGTTCCAACATGTCAGGCCCTTCCCCTTAGTACTAAAAGTACATGAAACCAGAAATATAAACTGTAAACAAAAGCTTAGTGACTTTCCCAAAAGTACCACATACCAAACATAAATAAGTTAGCATTATGGGCCAAACCATAGTCTTACAACTAATTTCCTGCCGAGGGCCAAATCCCGATCTTTCATACAGTTGTCAGGGGGCAGATCATGGTCTTTCATACAGATGCCAGGGGCCATATCCTGGTCTTTCATATAGTTACCAGGGGCCAGATCCTGGTCTTTCATAGAGATATCACAAATATAACTAGCATCCTATATCATAGATAATGGTTCGACATTGGTGCCTTCGACCCATTGATACAGTGAGAAAAACCACCTTAGTCCACTGATAAGTAACTAAATGCTCGGATATCGAACCAGAAGATCCCACATTGAACACAAACAAATCACTGTGATCATAAATAGGTTATAAACCTTAACTGTGGGCCCAAATCAAAATTCTAGACCCCTAAGATAAAGCCCATTTTCCCCCTCCCATAATGAGCCTAACTAACTTGGCCCAATAACACAATAATGGACCCCAAGGCCCAAAACCTAACTATGGCCCAAAAGTCAATGGTCCAAACTCCAATAGCTGGTCCTTACGTAGTGACCAGCTCATGGTTACGTCGTGAGAATAAATTCGATCCAATCCCAACTCAGCGGTTCAACTCAGCCTATCAATACGATTCTAATCCTTGTCACGTCGTGACCACACCCTGAGTCACGTCGTGACCTAATCCGGACAAAATAGTCGGGATGGCTAGTATTCTCACGACGTGACAGGCTTAATCCTCACATTGTGACATCTATACTGACCAGCTTGGAGCATTAAGCTGTTATTCCTTACAGACATATCTTGGGACTTTCCAGAGGGTCTTCACTTACCCAAAGGATGATAAAAATGGTAGCTTTTCGGTCATGCATGTCCAATGCATGACTCAAACTCTTACTAGGCCAAGAGTGGGAAAAATGAGATCTAGACTCAATCTTGGAGTCTCAAACTATACCAGAACTCAGAGCCAAAGACTATATTATAGAAAACGACTCAATGATCCATAAAGTTGCCAACTTTATGGATCCCAAGCATGAAATCCAGCACAAATATGCAAAAAAGAGCTTAGAACTTAGATCTAGCTTGCAAGAGGTAGAAAGGTCCAAGCTTTAAGACATACAATGGTCCAAAAGCTCTAGGAGATTGCTAGGTAGAAGGCAAAACGCCAAGAGGCTGCTCAACCAAGGTCTTCTTTCACTTCAAAGAGTCAAAAACCACCCAAGAATGCTTCAAGGATCTCAAAAGTGACTAAGGACTTCAAGCAGGTCGAGATTACAGTGATTGCCAAAACCGTGAGGTAAATCTACTATCTCTTTCAGAGATAATAGATATTGGCACACCATGCAATCATACTATCTCTTTAATGTAAGTCCTGGTTAGCATCTCTATATTGTCGGTCTTTTTTATTGACAGGAAGTGCGTAGATTTGGTTAATCTGTCAACGATTACAAAAATGGTGTCATGACCACCCGTTTTCTTGGGCAACTTGGTTATGAAATTCATGGTTATCTGCTCCCACTTCCACTCGGGTATCTCTTCTTGTTGTAGTAAGATGGATTCTAGTACTCTACTTTGACCTTGGCGCAAGTCAAACACTTGCCCACATAGGTAGCGATTTCTACCTTCATACTTGGCCACCAATAAACGTTTCTTGAGGTCCAGGTACATCTTGTCTGAACCGAGATGAACAGAGTATCTAGTCTTATGAGATTCGTTCATGACAACGTCTATGTACCCACCGAACTTCAGTGTCCATATTTGGTTCACGAGGTAATGAACTCTGTCACCCTTAACTTCTAGGTTTTTATTCATTCCTCTTAAGCCTTCTCCTGCCACATTCTCAGGTTTCAAGGCTTCCAGCTGAGCCTCTTTGATCTGCATGGATAAGTGTGAATGGATAGTCATGGTTAATGACTTTACTCGGTGGTCCGAGTATTCCTTTCGATTAAGGGCATCTGCTACTACATTGGCTTTTCCTAGATGATAGAAAATCTCGCATTCGTAATCATTGAGTAGTTTCACCCATCGTCGTTGCCTCATGTTGAGTTCCTTTTGATTGAAGATGTGTTGTAGACTCTTATGATCTGTGAAGATCGTGCACTTTGTACCGTAAAGGTAGTGCCTCCGGATCTTCAGAGCAAAAACTATTGCTCCCAGCTCGAGGTCATGCGTGGTATAGTTAACTTCGTGATTCTTAAGTTGTCTCGAGGCATAGGAAATAACTTTTCCTCGTTGCATAAGCACACAACCTAGCCCTTGCTTGGACACATCGCAGTAAACTACAAAATTTTCCAAACCTTATGGGAGGGACAAGATCGGGGCGCTGCATAGGGATTTCTTTAGTGTTTGGAAAGCAGTTTCTTGTTTCTCCTCCCAGTTGAAGGTTACACCCTTCTGAGTCAAGGTGGTGAGTGGCTTTGCGATCTTGGAGAAGATTTGTATGAACCTCCTGTAGTATCCAGCGAGGCCTAGAAATTGACGAATTTATGTTGGTGTTCTTGGGGTCGCCCAATTTTCGATATCTTTGATTTTGGAGGGATCCACATGTATCCCTTCCTCGCTGACCACTTGACCTAGGAAGTCCACCTTTCGAATCCAGAATCTGCATTTCGAGAACTTCGCATACAACTTAATGTTTCCAAAACTTGTCGCAGGTGCTGACTGTGTTCTTCCTTACTTCATGAGTAGACTAGTATATCATCGATGAATACTATCACGAATTTGTATAAGTAAGGTCGGCATACACGATTCATCAGGTCCATGAACACCGCGGGTGCATTTGTTAATCCGAAGGGCATTACTACAAATTCGTAATGACCGCAGCGAGTTCTGAATGCAGTCTTTGGAATACCTTCCTCTTGGACTTGTAGCTGATGGTACCCGGATCTTAAATCGATCTTTGAGAAGTAACTTGCTCCTTGTAGTTCGTCAAAGAGGTTGTCGATTCGAGGTAAGGGATATCGGTTTTTGACGGTGAGCTTATTTTCTTCCTGGTAGTCTATGCACATGCGGAATGATCCATCTATCTTCTTTACGAATAAGACCGGTGCTCCCCAAGGAGAGAAACTTGGTCTGATGAACCCTTTGCTTAGCAGTTCGTTCAGTTGACTGGATAATTCCTTCATTTCTACCGGTGCTAAACGGTATGGGGATTTGGCTATAGGGGTAGCTCCGGTAATCAAGTCTATTCTGAACTCGACTTGGCGTTCGGGTGGTACTCCTGGGAGATCTTTGGGAAATATTTCGGGGAAGTTACAAACTTTGGGAATATCCTTGATGTCTTTTACCACTTTTTTCGTATCCACTGTGTGGGATAAGAAGGCGTAGTATTCTTTGTGAAGATACTTTTGGGCCTTGACGCAGGAAATGATTTGAAGGTTCGTGTCGGGTTGGTCGCTAAAATGATGAGGGTTTTGTTACTTGGCAGATTAAGGCGAATGGCTTTTTCATAACACAGGATATCGGCATGGTGAGGACTTAACCAATCCATGCCAATGATGACGTCAAAACTTTTTATTGTGACCGGCATTAGGTCGATTTAGAAAGAATACTTGTTTAGAGTGAGGGTACATCCTATGTATATATCATTAGTGCTCTCTGATTTTCCGTTTGCCATTTCTATGGTGAATGTGTCTTTTAGTGATTGGGGAATTTGGTTAAGTAAGGGTTTAAATTTATGACTCACGAAACTTTTCTCCGCACCACTATCGATAAGCATGCATGCATATGAATTGGTTAGGAGGAACGTACTAGTAACCACGGTAGGATCATTCACAGCCTCCTCTTGTCCCATTGTTGAAACTCTGGCCACACCTCCGACATTCCTTGCGTTTGGACAATCTCTCTTGAAATGTCCCGTTTCATCGCATCCATAGCAAGCCTGGCTCACTCGGCATTGGCGGTTAGGGTGGTTTGTTGGGTCAGCGTCCTACAGAAGCGGGCAGTATGCCCCTTCTTTTTGCAATTATTGCAGTACATTTCTCGATAGGCTCCGGTGTGATGTAAGTTACCATTGTTACACTTTGGGAGGGTTCCAACATATGGTTTGGCGGGTGCTGGAGCGGTAGGAACAGTAGTAGCGTGGACTGCCATAATTTGTTTCTTCTTTGTGGGCTCTTGTGACTACTGGCCCTTCCTTTTGTTCCAAAATTTCTTTTTGTTGTCACTTACTTTGGGTTGTTCGGGAATGGCTGTCGTGAAGCCCTGGCGGACTCCATGATCCACAAGTGTTTGTGCCAGACGCTTGGCACTGTCAAACGTAAGTGGGTTTGCAGATATCACATTTCCTTGGATCTGGGGAGATAGTCCCCAGATGTATCGCTCCACCTTAGATCCGGGGTGACCATCCCGGGACATAATACTACTAGATTGCTAAATCTGGCAGTGTAAGCTGCAATGTCAGAGTCATCCATCGTCACGTTCCAAAGCTCTTGCTCTAGATTTTATACTTCACCCCTCGGGCAATATTCTGCTAGCATCAGAATTTTCAGGTCTTCCCAGCTCATAGCGTTGGCTACTGGGAGAGTCAACGATTTGACATAGCCATTCCACCAGGAGAGGGCTCTATCCATGAATGTGTATGCCGCGAATTTGAGTTTGCTAGACTCTGGGCATGCGCAGACTTCAAACACCGACTCTGTTTTCTCAAACCATCTTGTTAGAGCAATGACACCCCCAGTTCCATCAAAAGACTTTGGTTTGCCATTGGTGAAGTCTTTGTAGGAACATTCCCTCGGGTGTCCCTGGCTGTCTCCCTGGTTAGTGTTATTAGTACCGCCTCCCGAACCACTGGGACCATTGGTGTTGATTTGTGCCATGGCGGCTACGACAGCTATTGTTACCGCAGCTTGGAAGACTACAGTGTCCATCTATGGGGGTAGTGGCGATGGTGGAGTTGGTGGCGTCTTGTTGAAACGCCTGATTGATTTACGTGGTGGCATCTTTCTGCCATAAGGTTTAAAGATGTTTTCAGATTAGAACATCTTATCTATAGGCCTATTTATGTCGACTGTATAAGAATAAGAGTATGAAAGACACATAAATAGCCTAATTGTGTAGTCTTATAGTATCATAAAATACTCCTATAGTATTTTAAACTTTATGTTTGGTTCTAGAGTTTCCTTGTATGGAGTGTTGGTAAGTTTTAGACTCGTTGTTCACCACGATCATTCCCAAACACATGTTGGTCGTATCTCAAATAAATATAGTTGATCATGCTATATTTATCTCATATATGATTACATAACTATCTAGGCTTAACTGCAGTGTCTAACTTATCTAAATACTTTTATATGGTTTTTTTTATTATGACATTGTTCTTAGTATGTATGCACGTACTCATACTTTTATAAAAATACTTATATTTTAAAAGTATACTTTTAGTCAGAGCACTTTAGCCCCATTGTGTTTATAGTTACATATCTTATATGGTTTGATATACTTAGTTCACTATAAACAATGCTCTGATACCAATCTGTCACACCCCCGAACCGAGTAAACGGCGGAAACGTCTGGGAGCGGATGACGTCATGTACAGCATCATAACAATTGTATAATATAGATCAAAGCATTACAACCATTATATTGATAAAAAGTACTTACATTGTATTTGAATAATTGTTTGAATCCAAAAGCATTCAACAAAATATAATACGTAACAATACTAAGCTCTGTATTCACAAAACTTGAGTGGATACTTGTCTACTGATTTCCTGAGAATCCAAGTGGTTTTACAAAAAGAGTGTCAACAATTAAGTTGGTGAGTTCATAAGTATTTTGTATGTGAAATATATGTCTTTGTTCCTTGAAAATGATAGTGTGTTCTTCCAGAAAATCCAATATTTTCTCTTAAATGTAATGTAGTCTTAAATTTTCCAAGACCAAAATGTATAAGTATTGTTGTACTTTGTAGTAGTATAGTGCAGTTTTATATCTTTATAAAACCATATGAATGCATGTTTCTAGGATTGTAAACTGTATTATACTAGAAAATAATGTATTGTAGTTGTATATGTGTACCACCCTTTAATGTATGTTTCCATAAATGTAAATTGTATTGTACTGGAAAATAATGTGATGTAGTTTTAAATGTAAATAAAACCATTTGAAGACATATATGTATTCATAAACCAAACGTATTGTTCATATCGCTTGTGAGTTATTATAACCATACTTAGCGACTGTTGGCTTGTTACAACGTTCTTCAGGTGTCGGAACGTTACAACATATGTCACCCCAGACCTGCCGGTCTAACTGTAGCTAACCGTTTAGGTGCGGGTTGTCAGTCCCATATAGATCTATACAAAATTGTCACGCTCTCCCTTCAGGAGACTCTGGTTATAAAAACAGGACTTTTGTTGGTACTTAGGTAAGTACTTGAAGACGTGTCTCACAAAGCTATATTGACTGTTTATGTGTAATATGATGAAAATTCCTTTTTCTTGTAAATGTATGTATCACCCTTTTATAGTGATTACATGGTATAAAATAATTATACTTTGGAATAATTATTTTATATTGTATCTTGAAAATGTATAATAATGTGTATCTCTCATAAACTATACCTATTATAGTTTATAAAATTTTTTCACTGAAATGATAGATCCTTTGTATACCATTATCAATTTATCATGATAATAAAATGAAATAATAATTATATATACGTTTATATAATTATACCCTTTTGTTCAACATATTATAAAAGGGTTAACGTCTTATAAACTATATTTATATAGTTTCTTTATTGAAATCCATTTGTACCCGTTTCATATATATATATATATATATATATATATATATATATATATATATATATAGTTATATATATTTTGTAAGAAAACCGTAGTGTATTTATACGAAAACCTTGTATGTATACGTTTCTGAATTTGAAGGTAACGATATTTCCTGTATTATAGCACTTTTGCATAAGTTATAGAAAGCATATATAACGATTTGTATATTAAACAAGTTTCTGTGTGTTTTACTTGTATCCCCCCCCCCCCCCCGGCCCCTTCAAACATAGAAAATTCTTGAAAACTGTCGGAGTATGAACTCACCTCGGTTGTGTTGTTGGCCGCATAATGATGTGAGTGGTGATGTTCTTCGAGTTAGAACTCATGAATATAGTCGTATCCTAATTTATTTTAAACACGTAATATAGGTGCAAATAAGATAACTAACAATTTAAAGTGTTAAATAACACTAGTTTATGTAAGGAGTACTTAAAAAAATTCTAGGAATAAATCTTGAGGAAATGGTTTTTCTGGGGATTTTGGATAATGTTCTTGAGGAATTTGAAGGTTTGAAGATGATTCTGGGGAAACTGTTTGAAGATGTGAAGATATCCTTATGAATTTTGAGAGCAAAAGTGAAGAGAATTGAAGATTGAAATGGAAATTATGAGGATGACTTGGGTTGCGAGGAGTTTTCTAAAAACTTTTTGTTTCAAGAAAATTTGGATCTTTTGTTGAAAGAGGCATTTGGGCTGGAATCACTGTTTATAATCTCCATGCGAGATTTTATTTCTTCTGTCAAGGCCCTTTTTGCTTCAACCTTAGGTGATAGAATGTCCGAGGAGTTCAACTTTGGTCTTTTGCTTTTGGAAGTTTACTTTTTTGTGAAATAGGTATGGGAGATGAGTCATCTAAATTGTAACGTTCCTGAAATTTAGAGCACAATCCAATCTCAAATTTGTCCATTCTTACTCCTTCTCGAAGACTATGAAGAAACTGTTTTTGAAATAGCTACAAATTTATCTTTGACTCAATTCTCATAGGAGACTTCGGTCTTGGACAGAGCATGGGACATATTGACCAGTGAAATGTCACATTGTTGGTAGCAGGGACAATTTTTGCAGATAGGTATAGACATTCTACAATAATTTCCTTGCAATATTCATTCGCTAATCCAGTCCAAAGTGATCTAGTGATTGGAATTGAATGCCGATTTTTAGAGACTCCTGATGTTTCAAGAACAATCTCCTCAATCATATAGTTGTTTCTCATATTAAGCATTCTACTAAAATGACATTGAATGTCTTTGGGGTATGTTTTTTCATTGACATAAGGGGAAAGGTCTGTCTAGTGGAACATAGGGATGGTCTCCATCGAACCTCGGTGAAGATTTCTCTGCAATAGTTAAACCATTTCACCAACCGCGTTTATAGATGTTGTTAGTGCACCCGTTATTAACAAGATATTTGATTACCTCCCTTCCGGTGAAAAGTTTTTCTTTTAAAAGATTCAAACGTACTTTTTCTGCTCGGGCTAATTCCTATTGATTTAAAGCAACATCTAACCTAGTTTCATTAAGCAACCTAACATCTTTTTCTAAAAACATGTCTCTCTCCAATACAATGACCTTTAGTTTCTTGTCTTCTATACGACCTCTCAAATGATACAGCTCTTAGGTCATTATTTTCTTTCCATATATGGCTTTGTTATAATCTGAATGGACATCAACACATGTGTGACTGAGTTTTTCTAAGTGAGGTTCTAAATCTTTCAAATTATAATGATTAGATGAGATCAAAAACATTACGTACTCAACATTGTTGATGCTTCCTTCTCTTCCCATGAAGCAATAATTCTTTTTCAGCTTCGTTGACCCATCTCCGGTATCATCTCCCTTCCTTGAAAGGAGATACTATTTTCCTCTCTTTCTCTTCTTATCAGATTTTTCATTTTCATCCCCAGACGACCAAACTTGATTGTCTCTTCACACATGAGTAACAAATGCTTTATCTTTCTCCTTATCTTCTACCTCCTATGCCATTCTCAGATTGAATTCCTTGTGTTTCGCCACATTGGCTTTGCAATCTCTTGTGCACTCATTTTCTTTGTGACATATGAAAACTCCTTCTTTCTTTTCTTCACTAACGACCAAGGTTTCAAAAGTTTTGTCATCATGTGAAATTTCGGTGGAGTTTGTAATCATCAAAGGTGTAGTATGAGACTAAGGTTGATTAGGTGGGTTTCTTCGGTATCTGGAGGGTTGAGTAAAGTGATGATGTGAGTTTTTGTGGATTTTAGCTTCTATTAAAGTGAGTTCCTGCAAAACATTGGTTTTTGCATTATGTTGGAGGTGGGAGTCGGTTGAACTGTTGACTTACGAGGGCCAAATCATTCTGTAAATCTGCTTCATCATCTATGTCCATCTCTTATTCATATGACTGCGGAACACTGTAATACGAATACTGATATGGGACTTGATATGAGAATTCACCAATAAGTAGATATTACAGTGGTCTGCTAGTGGGTTGCGATGATTGAGAAACCAAAACTAATGGTCCACTAAGATCCATGCAGTCTTTCATCATTGTGGATTCTTGAGCTTGAAATTGACCATATATATATATATATATATATATATATATATATATATATATATATATATATATATATATATATATATATATATATATATATATATATATATATATATATATATATATATATATATATATATATATATATATATACAGAGAGAGAGAGAGAGTTGATTTTGCTGTCACCTTGAACAATCATTTTTGCTATTATCCATTATCTTCCTAGACCATTCAGAAACTACAGATTAGTTTCATGAGTGGTTGAATAGTACCTGCATTGCAGAATCTGGTGATGATGAGATTGAACTCGTCTAACGCGGTGGTTATCTTCTTATCTTGAGCTTGTTCGGTTCCCTCGTATAGATTTTTGAGAATATCCCAAATTTCTTTTGCCGATTGAGAGTTGATGATAAGTGTAACATCTCGGGGATGAGGTATTTCTAAATTTAACCCTTAAGTATGAAGTTTTATGGTATTTAGCCCTTGTGTATGAGAAAGCTTGCAAAATTGCACATAGTGGGATTTTGGTAATTTCAGGCTGAGGTCTTATACGATGGGCATATGTTGTGTACGATGGGCGTACATGAAAGGGTTTAGTGCGCAGGGAATACATTGCGTACGTAGGGCATATGTTCGACGTTCTCAAAATCTAAAATTTAGGGTTTGGACCCTATTTAAACATCTTTATGGCCTCCAACCTCATCTCTCATTAGCCTCCAACACCTCCATTCGATTTTAGCAAACCCTAGCCACTTGTTTGAGCATTCTTGACCCTTGTGTGTGTTTTTGGTGATCTTGAAAGAGAAATAAGGAAGTAGAAACACCTTGGAAACTTGAAGAAGCTTTGTATATGGGATCTTCACCTTTCTAGAAACCTCTAAGAGGAATAAATTTTCAAACTTGGCTTATATTTCCTTAGATCTTGCTAAGTTCTTGATTCATGAGACTTTTGTCCCAAGTCTTGACCTTTTTGGAGTATGGCATGCTCTAGTCCATTATAGTTATCCTTTCAGATGTCTTGAGGGTTTTAGAAGCATAAAAATAGAATTTTAGCTCTTAATCCTTCTCCATGAATGTGTTTGTTTGTCTTAATGGGTTAAGAGGATGGGGTTTTTATAATTTAGCACTTATTAGCCATGTAATACCATAAAGGTTGAAACTTTATGTCCAAGGATGATAATTGGGACTTGGATCTGCAATTTAGTCGTAATAGCTCAAGTATTAAGCTCTTAACTCGTCAAGAAGAAGAATAGCTGCGTACGTTGGGCGTACCAAATGGTACGCTACACGTACGCGGTTCAAGCCCCGACTCCTCGGACAGTAAGTACGCCACGCGTACGAGGTCTGGGTCAACTCGGCTGAGTTGACTCGGCTAGGTTGACTCGACTGATTTTGTGGATTTTGGCTGATTTGGACCAATGGTATTTTGGGAAATTTATATTAATTTAGAATAGGAAATGTTTTTATTATTAGTAGTCGTTTAGAGCCGGTTATCGGAGAAGAGATTCATTCAGACTGTACTCGGACTAAGAGGTGAGTTTTCATCACTATACTTATGGGTTGAAGGCACCAAGTCCGGCCCATTGGATTAGATATATTGATTTGTTGTATGATGTTATACAGAGATATGTGGGTACTGATTATGTGATTATATTTGTGGATATGTAGGACTACCTGTGTTTGTTGTTTATTGATTGATAATGTTTCTATTTCTATGTTATCGTTTACTGGGTTCAGGCGGACTACCTAATACTGAAGACCAAGATACCTAGGGTGGTCCGGATAGACTGAAGGCCTGCGAGGCGGTCCACTTAGGCCGAAGGCCCAGAGAGCGGTCCAGATAGGCTGAAGGCCTGATGAGGTGGTCTAGTCATGTTGAAGGCTCTGTATGCATGATGTTGTTTGTTATGTTATTTTGTGGTACTTTGTGGAACTCGCTAAGAATTGGCATACAGTTTCAGTTTTTTTTCAGGTACTTTTGAGGACCGTGGCAAGGCAAAGGCGTGATCGTGAACATCCTTCGGTTTTATGTTATTTGGATTTTTGGGACACACTGATTTCTAAGAAACACTTTTGAAACAATGGTTTCTGTAAACATTATGGATTGAATTGTTGTTATTGAAAAGTTAAATGGTGTTGTGGTTTTTAAGATGTTACAAGTTCGTATCAGAGCCTTGGTTTGAGTGAGTTGGAGGAGCATTCATGTGAATCCAAACTCAAACTAAGGGACTGCAAAGGTTTTAAAAAGGTTTTCAAAAAAGTTGTTTTCAAAAGTGACAAAAAAAGGATGTGATGTGTACGATCATCCGG
Source organism: Lactuca virosa (assembly GCF_052849685.1). Classification (NCBI taxonomy): domain Eukaryota; kingdom Viridiplantae; phylum Streptophyta; class Magnoliopsida; order Asterales; family Asteraceae; genus Lactuca; species Lactuca virosa. The sequence goes on from NC_136428.1 coordinate 386,231,568, forward strand.
AGCAAGAAAGTATACCCGAAGTTACCACACTGTTATTTGATATGATGTTTATAGTTGAACAGCCTACTAGTGATAGGCTAGGGTTCTTCAGGAATTGCATGATAGAATTGCCTGATATTTGATGCCTGATAGCCTAGGGTTACTTCTTGTATGGAATTGACATCATTACTGTAGTTGCTTAGTGTATCCATCGCAATTATACATAACTAAGATTTTTTTGCCTGAGAGTGTTTGGTTTGGCCTTATTTCATGTTCCTTGTTTGGTTGTGAGATTAGGGTAGAATCAAGTATTCGACTTTCTATAGGATCCATTGTTACGTATGATTAGCATATGCGAGTGCTACAGGGTTGGTGGAAGTTTCATGGGTGAGTATTTGCGTGAGCAGCCGGTAAGAGGAGAAATGTTTAGCCAACCATAAGAGGGAGAGGATATATGGTCATTGAGACAAATACGGGTAGATGGGGAAGGTAGTATGGGCTAATACTACTAAAAGCATAGGACTCGTACGCGTCAAAAGGAAGTTACAAACCCTGAGGGTTCGTATGTTAGGAATGGTTGTGATTATATGAATTGTGGAATTATGATATGCTCTGGTTTATTTTTAGTATGGGGTTCATGTGGGGATTAGGCTCTGGATTTGGAGCGAGCGGCCAGGATGGGTCGAGGATGACTGATGACCAGATTTGGGAGGTCATCGCCACTAAAGTGGTTGCTGCTATTCGGCGATCTATGCAAGAGATGTTTGGGTGTATCAAGACCTCTATGATTGAGTTTTTTGCGATCGCAACATTGCTCTTACTGAGGTTGCCGATGCTGCAGTTGTCGCTGCTGCGGGGATTGGTGGGGGAGAGCCTTCCAGTATCGGGACTTCGACAACACGAAGCCCCTGGAGTTCAATGGAGTTTAGGACCGGGTCGTGGAGATGATGTGGTTATCTGATGTGGAGGGTTGTTTTTTCACGTGTTCTTGCCTTGCTGACCAGAAGGTTATGTGTTCCATGAACCTTCTTCGTTCAGGTGTGAAGGATTGGTGGAGATTGGTTACTGGCTTGTATACTCTAGAGCAGAGGGCTGCTGTTACCTGCAAGCAGTTTACTGATATTTTTTGCTCGAGATATGTCCCTCTGATGGAGAGGGAGAGGATGGCTCAGGAGTATCTGGATTGAGGCAGGGGAAGGAGATGGTGACTCAGATCACAAAGATGTTTATAGAGAGGGATCTTTTCTGCCCTGAGTTTGCTACTTCTGAGCAAGCCCAGATGACCCGGTACTTGAGTATGCTCAAGACAAATATCCGCCAGTTTGAGTCCACTTAGCGATATGGTCCACTCATTGAGTTATAGGAGATCACATGTAACAGCCCAAAAACCAGGATAAAAATTTTCATTTTAAAACAAGAGTTACAATCATCACATTGTTCCATAAAAATCACATAATAAAAATGTCAAATCATCAAAGTTCAATATCTTAAGGTGTTGAAAATAGTGAGGAGAGAATGTTGTTCCATCATGTCAGGCCCTTCCCCTTAGTACTGAAAGTACATGAAACCAGAAATATAAAATGTAAACAAAAGCTTAGTGACTTTCCCGAAAGTACCACATACCAAACATAAATAAGTTAGCATTATGGGGCAAACCATAGTCTTACAACTAATTTCCTGCCGAGGGCCAAATCCCGATCTTTCATACAGTTGTCAGGGGCCAGATCATGGTCTTTCATACAGATGCCAGGGGCCATATCCTGGTCTTTCATATAGTTACCAGGGGCCAGATCCTGGTCTTTCATAGAGATATCACAAATATAACTAGCATCCTATATCATAGATAATGGTTCGGCATTGGTACCTTCGACCCACTGGTACAGTGAGAAAAACCACCTTAGTCCACTGATAAGTAACTAAATGCTCGGATATCGAACCAGAAGATCCCACACTGAACACAAACAAATCACTGTGATCATAAATAGGTTATAAACCTTAACTGTGGGCCCAAATCAAAATTCTAGACCCCTAAGATAAATCCCATTTTCCCCCTCCCATAATGAGCCTAACTAACTTGGCCCAATAACACAATAATGGACCCCATGGCCCAAAACCTAACTAAGGCCCAAAAGTCAATGGTCCAAACTCCAATAGTTGGTCCTTACGTAGTGACCAGCTCATGGTTACGTCGTGAGAAGCAAATCGACCCAATCCCAACTCAGCGGGTCAACTTAGCCTATCAATACGATTCTAATCCTTGTCACGTCGTGACCACAGTCTGAGTCACGTCGTGACCTAATCCGGACAAAATAGTCGGGATGGCTAGTATTCTCACGACGTGACAGGCTTAATCCTCACATTGTCACATCTATACTGACCAGCTTTGAGCATTAAGCTCTTATTCCTTACAGCCATATCTTGGGACTTTTCCAGAGGGTCTTCACTTACCCAAAGGATGATAAAAATGGTAGCTTTTCGGTCATGCATGTCCAATGCATGACTCAAACTCTTACTAGGCCAAGAGTGGGAAAAATGAGATCTGGACTCAATCTTGGAGTCTCAAACTATACCAGAACTCAGAGCCAAAGACTATACTATAGAAAACGACTCAATGATCCATAAAGTTGCCAACTTTATGGATCCCAAGCATGCAATCCAGCACAAATATGCAAAAAGGAGCTTAGAACTAATATCTAGCTTGCAAGAGGTAGAAAGGTCCAAGCTTTAAGACTTACAATGGTCCAAAAACTCTAGGAGATTGCGCAAGGAATATATTGCGTACGTAGGGCATACGTTCGACGTTCTCAAAATCTAAAATTTAAGGTTTGGACCCTATTTAAACATCTTTATGGCCTCCAACCTCATCTCTCATTAGCCTCCAACATCTCCATTCGATTTTAGCAAACCCTAGCCACTTGTTTGAGCATTATTGACCCTTGTGTGTGTTTTTGGTGATCTTGAAAGAGAAGTAAGGAAGTAGAACCACCTTGGAAACTTGAAGAAGGTTTGTATATGGGATCTTCACCTCTCTAGAAACCTCTAAGAGGAATAAATTTTCAAACTTGGCTTATATTTCCTTAGATCTTGCTAAGTTCTTGATTCATGAGAATTTTGTCCCAAGTCTTCACCTTTTTGGAGTATGGCATGGTCTAGTCCATTATAGTTATCCTTTCAGATGTTTTGAGGGGTTTAGAAGCATAAAAATAGAATTTTGGCTCTTAACCCTTCTCCATGAATGTGTTTGTTTGTCTTAATGGGTTAAGAGGATGGGGTTTTTATAATTTAGAACTTATTAGCCATGTAATACCATAAAGTTGGAAACTTTATGTCCAAGGATGATAATTGGGACTTAGATCTGCAATTTAGTCGTAATAGCTCAAGTATTAAGCTCTTAACTCATCAAGAAGAAGACTAGTTGCGTACGTTGGGCGTACCAAATGGTACGCTATGCGTACGCGGTTCAAGCCCCGACTCCTCGGACAGTAAGTACGCCCCGCGTACATCCGAAGTACGCCCCGCGTACGAGGTCTGGGTCAACTCGGCTGAGTTGACTCGGCTAGGTTGACTCGGCTGATTTTGTGGATTTTGACTGATTTTGACCAATAGTATTTTGGGAAATTTATATTAATTTAGAATGGGAAATGTTTTGATTATTAGTAGTCGTGTAGAGCCGGTTGTCGGAGAAGAGATTCATTCATACTGTACTCGGACTAAGAAGTGAGTTTTCATCACTATACTTATGGGTTGAAGGCACCAAGGCCGGCCCATTGGATTAGATATATTGATTTGTTGTATGATGTTATACAGAGATATGTGGGTACTGATTATGTGATTATATTGGTAGATATGTAGGACTACCTGTGTTTGTTGTCTATTGATTCATAATGTTTCTATTTCTATGTTATGGTTTACTGGTTCAGGCGGACTAGCTAATACTAAAGACCAAGATACCCAGGGTGGTCCGGATAGACTGAAGGCCTGCGAGGCGGTCCAGTTAGGCCGAAGGCCCAGAGAGCGGTCCAGATAGGCTAAAGGCCTGATGAGGTGGTCTAGTCATGTTGAAGGCTCTGTATGCATGATGTTGTTTGTTATGTTATTTTGTGGTACTTTGTGGAACTCACGAAGAATTGGCTTACAGTTTCAGTTTTTTTCAGGTACTTTTGAGGACCGTGGCAAGGCAAAGGCGTGATCGTGAACATCCTTCGGTTTTATGTTATCTGGATTTTTGGGACACACTGATTTCTAAGAAACACTTTTGAAACAATGGTTTCTGTAAACATTATGGATTGAATTGTTGTTATTGAAAAGTTAAATGTTGTTGTGGTTTTTGAGATGTTACAAGTTGGTATCAGAGCCTTGGTTTGAGTGAGTTGGAGGAGCATTCATGTGAATCCAAACTCAAACTAAGGGACTGCAAACATTTTAAAAAGGTTTTCAAAAAAGTTGTTTTCAAAAGTGACCAAAGAAGGATGTGATGTGTACGATCATCCGGAGCTAGAAAGTATACCCGAAGTTACCACACTGTTATTTGATATGATGTTTATAGTAGAACAGCCTACTAGTGATAGGCTAGGGTTCTTCAGGAATTGCATGATAGAATTGCCTGATATATGATGCCTGATAGCCTAGGGTTACTTCTTGTATGGAATTGACATCATTACTGTAGTTGCTTAGTGTATGCATCGCAATTATACATAACTAAGATTTTTTAGCCTGAGAATGTTTGGCTTGGCCTTATTTCATGTTCCTTGTTTGGTTGTGAGCTTAGGGTAGAATCAAGTATTCGACTTTCTATAGGATCCATTGTTACGTATGATTAGCATACGTGAGTGCTACAGGGTTGGTGGAAGTTTCATGGGTGAGTATTTGCGTGAGCAGCCAGTAAGAGGAGAAATGTTTAGCCAACAATAAGAGGGAGAGGATATATGGTCATTGAGACAAATACGGGTAGATGTGGAAGGTAGTATGGGCTAATACTACTAAAAGCACAGGACTCGTACGCGTCAAAAGGAAGCTACAAACCCTAAGGGTTCGTATGTTAGGAATGGTTGTGATTATATGAATTGTGGAATTCTGATATGCTCTGGTTTATTTTTAGTATGGGGTTCACATGGGGATTAGGCTCTGGATTTGGAGCGAGCAGCCAGGATGGGTCGAGGATGACTGATGACCAGATTTGGGAGGTCATCGCCACTAAAGTGGTTGCTGCTATTCGGCGATCTAAGCCAGAGATGTTTGGGTCTATCAAGACCTCTATGATTGAGTTGTTTGCGATCGCTACCTTTATCTTATTGAGGTTGTCGATGTTGCAGTTGTCGCTGCTGCGGGGATTGGTGGGGGAGAGCCTTCCAGTATCGGGACTTCGACAACACGAAGCCCCTGGAGTTCAATGGAGTTTAGGACCGGGTCGTGGAGATGATGTGGTTATCTGATGTGGAGGGTTGTTTTTTCACGTGTTCTTGCCTTGCTGACCAGAAGGTTATGTGTTCCATGGTTACTGGCTTGTACACTCCAGAGCAGAGGGCTGATGTTACCTGGGAGCAGTTTACTGATATTTTTTGCTCGAGATATGTCCCTCTGATGGAGAGGGAGAGGATGGCTCAGGAGTATCTGGATTGAGGCAGGGGAAGGAGATGGTGACTCAGATCACCAAGATGTTTATAGAGAGGGCTCTTTTCTGCCCTGAGTTTGCTGCTTCTGAGCAAGCCCAGATGACCCGGTACTTGAGTATGCTCAAGACAGATATCCGCCAGTTTGAGTCCACTTAGCGATATGGTCCACTCATTGAGTTATAGGAGATCACATGTAACAGCCCAAAAACCAGGATAAAAATTTTCATTTTAAAACAAGAGTTACAATCATCACATTGTTCCATAACAATCACATAATAAAAATGTCAAATCATCAGAGTACAATATCTTAAGGTGTTGAAAATAGTGAGGAAAGAATGTTGTTCCAACATGTCAGGCCCTTCCCCTTAGTACTAAAAGTACATGAAACCAGAAATATAAACTGTAAACAAAAGCTTAGTGACTTTCCCAAAAGTACCACATACCAAACATAAATAAGTTAGCATTATGGGCCAAACCATAGTCTTACAACTAATTTCCTGCCGAGGGCCAAATCCCGATCTTTCATACAGTTGTCAGGGGGCAGATCATGGTCTTTCATACAGATGCCAGGGGCCATATCCTGGTCTTTCATATAGTTACCAGGGGCCAGATCCTGGTCTTTCATAGAGATATCACAAATATAACTAGCATCCTATATCATAGATAATGGTTCGACATTGGTGCCTTCGACCCATTGATACAGTGAGAAAAACCACCTTAGTCCACTGATAAGTAACTAAATGCTCGGATATCGAACCAGAAGATCCCACATTGAACACAAACAAATCACTGTGATCATAAATAGGTTATAAACCTTAACTGTGGGCCCAAATCAAAATTCTAGACCCCTAAGATAAAGCCCATTTTCCCCCTCCCATAATGAGCCTAACTAACTTGGCCCAATAACACAATAATGGACCCCAAGGCCCAAAACCTAACTATGGCCCAAAAGTCAATGGTCCAAACTCCAATAGCTGGTCCTTACGTAGTGACCAGCTCATGGTTACGTCGTGAGAATAAATTCGATCCAATCCCAACTCAGCGGTTCAACTCAGCCTATCAATACGATTCTAATCCTTGTCACGTCGTGACCACACCCTGAGTCACGTCGTGACCTAATCCGGACAAAATAGTCGGGATGGCTAGTATTCTCACGACGTGACAGGCTTAATCCTCACATTGTGACATCTATACTGACCAGCTTGGAGCATTAAGCTGTTATTCCTTACAGACATATCTTGGGACTTTCCAGAGGGTCTTCACTTACCCAAAGGATGATAAAAATGGTAGCTTTTCGGTCATGCATGTCCAATGCATGACTCAAACTCTTACTAGGCCAAGAGTGGGAAAAATGAGATCTAGACTCAATCTTGGAGTCTCAAACTATACCAGAACTCAGAGCCAAAGACTATATTATAGAAAACGACTCAATGATCCATAAAGTTGCCAACTTTATGGATCCCAAGCATGAAATCCAGCACAAATATGCAAAAAAGAGCTTAGAACTTAGATCTAGCTTGCAAGAGGTAGAAAGGTCCAAGCTTTAAGACATACAATGGTCCAAAAGCTCTAGGAGATTGCTAGGTAGAAGGCAAAACGCCAAGAGGCTGCTCAACCAAGGTCTTCTTTCACTTCAAAGAGTCAAAAACCACCCAAGAATGCTTCAAGGATCTCAAAAGTGACTAAGGACTTCAAGCAGGTCGAGATTAGGGTTTTTAGGAGGAAATAGAGTGTAGGAGGCTAAGGATGTGCAACTCTCGCCGTCTCTTTCCATTAAATACCCGAAATAATAAGGGTTTGGACATCAAGCCAATCTCATGTCGTGAGCATTCAAAGTCTCACGTCATCAGAACCAAAATCACTGGCCAACTATTCACGTCGTGACCTTCAACCAAAGCTAATAAAATTAAGGAAATCAAATACCTTTATAATCATAGTGTTACAACTCTCCCCCACTAGAATTAGACTTCGTCCTTGAAGTCCGGTACCCCAAGTAATTCTCGGTAGTGCTCCCTCATCTCGCTTTACAGCTCTCACATACACTCAGAGCCCTTTGGGTGTTGCCATTGCACCTTTACCAGATTCACCACCTTATTATGTAGAGTCTTAGATTTTCTGTCGAGTATCACAATTGGCCTCTCTACGTAATTCAGGCGCTCATCCACATGAATATTATCCAGCGAAATCACTGATGAATCAGCGGCTACACACTTCCGCAACTGGGACACATGGAAAGTGTTATGGATCTGATTGACCTCATCAGGCAAATCTAGCCGCTATGTAACCTTGCCCACCCGGGCAGTAATCCTGAAAGGACCAATAAACTGGGGGCCCAACTTGCCCCACTTCCGAAACCGGATGAGACCTTTCTAGGGTGACACTTTCAACAGTACCAAGTCCCCCACCTTAAACTCAAGATCTACGACGTCGATCAACATAAATCTTCTATCTACTATGCGTGACCCGCAACCTGTCGCGCACCTGTTGAATCAACTATGTGGTCTTAAGCACCACTCTAGTGCTTCCCATGACCCAATGACCAACCTCGCCCCAAAAAACTGGGGTCTTGCACCTCCTCCCATACAACATCTTAAATGGTGGTCGGTCATAACTAGCATGATAACTGTTGTTGTAGGAGAGCTCGGTCACTGGAAGATAAGTATTCCAACTCCCTCCAAAATCCAAAACACAAGCCCGAAGCATATTCTCTAGCATCTGGATCGTCCGCTCGCTCTGGCCATCAGTCTGAGGGTGGTATGTTGTACTAAAATGCAACTGAGTACCCAACTCCTTATGGATCTTCCTCCAAAACCTGGAGGTGAAACGAACATCCCGGTCCGAGACCACCGAAACTGGCACCCCGTGTCGAACTACCACCTCCCGGACATAAAAATAAGCTAACTTCTCTGTGGATATGCTCTCGATAATCGGAATAAAATCCACAGTTGTCACACCCCCGAACCGATTAAACGGCAGAAAAGTCCAGGGGCGGATGACGTAATGTACAGTATCATAACAATTGTATAATAGAGATAAAAGAATTACAACCATTATACTGATAAAAAGTATTTACATTGTATTTGAATCATTGTTTAACTCCAAAAGAATTCAACAAAATATAAGACATAACAATACTAAGCTCCGTCTTCACAAAACCTGAGTGGATACCTGTCTACTGATTTCCTGAGAATACAAGTGGTTTTAAAAAAAAAAAGAGTGTCAACAATTAAGTTAGTGAGTTCATAAGTATTTTCTTTGAGAAATATATGTCTTTGTTCCTTGAAAATGATAGTGTGTTCTTCAAGAAAATCCAATATTTTCTCTTAAATGTAATGTAGTCTTAAATGTTCCAAGACCAAAATGTATAAGTATTGTTGTACTTTGTAGTAGTGTAGTGTAGTTTTATATATTTATAAAACCATATGAATGTGTGTTTCCAGGATTGTAATCTGTATTATACTAGAAAATAATGTACTGTAGTTGTATCTGTGTAACACCGTTTTAATGTATGTTTCCAGAAATGTAAAGTGTATTTTACTAGAAAATAATGTGATGTAGTTTTATATATAAATAAAACCATTTGAAGACATGTATGTATTCATAAACCAAGTGTATTGTTAATACACTTTGTGAGTTATTATAACCATACTAAGCGACTGTTGGCCTGTTACGACGTTCTTTAGGTGTCGGAATGTTACGATATACATCACCCCAAACCTGTCGGTCTAACTGTAGCTAACAATTTAGGTGTGGGATTGTCAGTCCCGTATAGATCTATACACAATTGTCACGCTCTCCCTCCACGATACCCTGGTTATAAAAACAGGACTTTTGTTGGTACTTAGGTAAGTACTTGAAGACGTGTCTCACAAAGCTATATTGACTGTTTATGTGTAATATGATGAAAATTCCTTTTTTTTGTAAATGTATGTATCACCCTTTTATTGTGATTACATCGTATAAAATAATTATACTTTGGAATAATTATTTTATATTGAATCTTGAAAAGGTATAATAGTGTGTATGTCTCATAAACTATACCTATTATAGTTTATAAAAATGTTTCACTAAAATGATGGATCCTTTGTATACCATGATCAATTTATCATGATAATAAAATGAAATAATAATTATATATATGTTTATGTAATTATACCCATTTTGTTCAACATATTATAAAAGGGTTAACGTCTTATAAACTATATTTATATAGTTTATTTATTGAAATCCATTTCTACCCGTTTCATATAGATATATAGAGATATATATATATATATATATATATATATATATATATTGTAAGAAAACTATAGTGTATTTATCCGAAAACCTTGTATGTATACGTTTCCTGAATTTGAAGGTAACGATATTTCCTGAAATATAGCACTTTCGTATAAATTATAGAAACCATCTATAAAGATTTGTATATTAACACACGTTTTCTTGTGTTTTACTTGTATTCCCCCCCCCCCCCCTTAAAACATAGAAAAATCTTGAAAACTGTAGGGGTATGAACTCACCTCGGGTGTGTTCTTGACCGCATAACGATGTGAGTGGTGATGTTCTTCGAGTTAGAACTCGTAAATATAGTAATATCCTAATTTGTTTTAAACACGTAATATAGGTTCAAATTAGATAACTAACAATTTAAATTGTTATATAACACTAGTTTATGTAAGGAGTACTTACAAAAATTCTAGGAATTATTCTTGAGCAAATGGTTTTTATGGGGATTTTGGATGATGTTCTTGAGGAGTTTGAAGGTTTGAAGATGATTCTGGGGAAACTGTTGAAGATGTGAAGATATCCTTATGAATTTTGAGAGCAAAAGTGAAGAGAATTGAAGATTGAAATGGAAATTATGAGGATAATTTTGGTCATGGATATATATATATGGGGTAATAATTGATTTGACATGTGCATTGAAATGTGTAATTTATCACTTTGGGGAGTGTGCCACCGCTTAAAATCAAAGATTTCAGCCTATCCTAACCGAAATAATTAGTGATTTCGGTCCAACCTTCAACCGAGATCAAGGTCTTCGGTCCAAAGGAGATTTCGGTAAAGTGGTTCTCGGTCTAGGTGGGTCCTCAGATAAGGGTTCTCGGTGGAGTGGTTCTCGGTCAAGGCTTAGGGGATTTCGGTCCTTAATTGTTCCACAAAGAGGTGATTTCGGTTTTGATGGTTTTTTATTCCAAAAACAGAAAACCCTTAAAGTAAGGTATAATTCATTATTTATTTTAAACTATTTAATTATTTGACTTATGTTTAACTCATTTGACTTTGCTTTGACTCGTTTGACTTTTATTGACCCGAAATAACCGGTTGTTACATTACCCCCCCCCCCCCCCCCGTTAGAAGGAATTTCGTCCCAAAATTGTTTCTAAAGTGGGTACTCATGAACTAGGGAAGAGATGAGGGTATTTTTGTTTCATCTGATCTTCTCATTCCCAAGTGAATTCAGGTCCTCGCTTGGCGTTCCAGCGGACCTTCACTATTGTTATACGACTTTGTTTCGTTCGCTTGATTTCCATGTCCATGATTTCCATAGGTTCTTCTACGAAGTGTAGACTCTCGTTTATCTCGATTTCATCGAGTGGGATTACAAGAGTCTCATCGGACAGACACTTCTTTAGATTGGACACGTGGAAAGTAGGATGTATGTTACTGATTTCCTGCGGCAGTTGAAGTTTGTAAGCTACCGGGCCGATTCTAGCAAGAATCTCGAATGGTTCGATATACCTTGGATTTAGTTTCCCACATTTTCCAAAACGTATCATTCCTTTCCATGGTGAGACATTTAACAGAACGCGGTCACTAACCTAGAACTCCAAGGGTTTCGTCGTTTATCCGCATAACTCTTTTGTCGGTCCCTAGATGCTTTCCGTCGTTCCCGGATTTGGACGATGTTTTCTGTTGTCCCCCTTATAATCTTAGGGCCGGTGAGAGTACTGTCAGGAACTTGTTTCTTTGCTAATTATGTGTCACCCGCTTCAGCCCAACACAGAGGGGATCTGCACTTACAGCCATAGAGGGCTTCGAATGGGGAAACTTTGATGCTAGTGTGATAGTTGTTATTATATGAAAATTCGACGACTGGTAAATGCGTATCCCATGCTTTACCAAAATCTATCTTACAAGCTCTCAACATGTATTCCAGCGTCTAAATAGTTCTCTCGCTTTGTCCGTCAGTTTAAGGATGGTACGCTGTATTCATGTCGAGTTTAGTTCCCAAGGACTTTTATAGTGATTGCCAAAACCGTGAGGTAAATCTACTATCTCTGTCAGAGATAATAGATATTGGCACACCATGCAATCGTACTATCTCTTTAATGTACGTCCTGGTTAGCATCTCTATCTTGTCGGTCTCTTTTATTGGAAGGAAGTGTGCGGATTTGGTTAATCTGTCAACGATTACAAAAATGGTCTCATGACCACCCGTTTTCTTGGGCAACTTGGTTATGAAATCCATGGTTATCCGCTCCCACTTCCACTCGGGTATCTCTTCTTGTTGTAGTGAACCTGATGGCTTCTAGTACTCTACTTTGACCTTGGCGTAAGTCAGACACTTGCCCACATAGGTAGCGATTTCTGCCTTCATATTTGGCCACCAATAAACGTTTCTTGAGGTCCAGGTACATCTTGTCTGAACCGATATGAACAGAGTATCTAGTCTTGTGAGCTTCGTTCATGACAACGTATCTGTACCCACCGAACTTCAGTGTCCATATTTGGTTCACAAGGTAATGAACTCCGTCACCCTTAACTTCTAGGTTTTTATTCATTCCTCTTAAGCCTTCTCCTACCACATTCTCAGGTTTCAATGCTTCCAGCTGAGCCTCTTTGATCTGCATGGATAAGAGTGAATGGATAGTCATGGTTAATGACTTTACTCGGCGGCCCGAGTATTCCTTTCGACTAAGGGCATCTGCTACTACATTGGCTTTGCCTGGATGATAGCAAATCTCGCAGTCGTAATCATTGAGTAGTTCCACCCATCGTCGTTGCCTCATGTTGAGTTCCTTTTGATTGAAGATGTGTTGTAGACTTTTATGATCTGTGAAGATCGTGCACTTTGTACCGTAAAGGTAGTGCCTCCGGATCTTCAGAGCAAAACCTATTGCTCCCAGCTCGAGGTCATGCGTGGTATAGTTAACTTCGTGATTCTTAAGTTGTCTCGAGGCATAGGAAATAACTTTTCCTCGTTGCATAAGCACACAGCCTAGCCCTTGCTTGGACACATCGCAGTAAACTACAAAATTTTCCAAACCTTATGGGAGGGACAAGATCGGGGCGCTGCATAGGGATTTCTTTAGTGTTTGGAAAGCAGTTTCTTGTTTCTCCTCCCAGTTGAAGGTTACACCCTTCTGAGTCAAGGTGGTGAGTGGCTTTGCGATCTTGGAGAAGATTTGTATGAACCTCCTGTAGTATCCAGCGAGGCCTAGAAATTGACGAATTTATGTTGGTGTTCTTGGGGTCGCCCAATTTTCGATATCTTTGATTTTGGAGGGATCCACATGTATCCCTTCCTCGCTGACCACTTGACCTAGGAAGTCCACCTTTCGAATCCAGAATCTGCATTTCGAGAACTCCGCATACAACTTCTCCGCCCTTAATGTTTCTAAGACTTGTCGCAGGTGCTGACTGTGTTCTTCCTTACTTCGTGAGTAGACTAGTATATCATCGATGAATACTATCACGAATTTGTCTAAGTAAGGTCGGCATACACGGTTCATCAAGTCCATGAACACTGCGGGTGCATTTGTTAATCCAAAGGGCATTACTACAAATTCGTAATGACCGCAGCGAGTTCTGAATGCAGTCTTTGGAATACCTTCCTCTTGGACTTGTAGCTGATGGTACCCGGATCTTAAATCGATCTTTGAGAAGTAACTTTCTCCTTGTAATTCGTTAAAGAGGTTGTCGATTCGAGGTAAGGGATATCGGTTTTTGACGGTGAGCTTATTTTCGTCCCGGTAGTCTATGCACATGCGGAATGATCCATCTTTCTTCTTTACAAATAAGACCGGTGCTCCCCAAGGAGAGAAGCTTGGTCTGATGAACCCTTTGCTTAGCAGTTCGTTCAGTTGACTGGACAATTCCTTCATTTCTGCCAGTGCTAGATGGTATGGGGATTTGGCTATAGGGGTAGCTCCAGTAATCAAGTCTATTCTGAACTCAACTTGGCGTTCGGGTGGTACTCTTGGGAGATCTTTGGGAAATATTCCGGGGAAGTTACAAACTTTAGGAATATCCTTGATGTCTTTTACCACTTGTTTCTTAGCCACTACATGGGCTAAGAAGGCGTAGTATTCTTTGCGAAGATACTTTTGGGCCTTGACGCAGGAAATGATTTGAAGGTTCGTGTCGGGTTGGTCGCCATAAATGACGAGGGTTTCGTTACTTGGCAGATTAAGGCGAATGGCTTTTTCATAACACATGATATCGGCATGGTGAGGACTTAACCAATCCATGCCAATGATGGCGTCGAAACTTTTTATTGTGACCGGCATTAGGTCGATTAGGAAAGAATAGTTGTTTAGAGTGAGGGTACATCTTCTGTATATATCATTAGTGCTCTCTGCCTTTCCGTTTGCCATTTCTATGGTGAATGTGTCTTTTAGTGATTGGGGATTTTGGTTAAGTAAGTGTTTAAATTTATGACTCACGAAACTTTTCTCCGCACCACTATCGATAAGCATGCATGCATATGAATTGGTTAGGAGGAACGTACTAGTAACCACGGTAGGATCATTTACAACCTACTCTTGTCCCATTGTTGAAACTCTGACCACACCTCCGACATTCCTCGCGTTTGGAAAATCTCTCTTGAAATGTCCCGTTTCATCACATCCATAGCAAGCCTGGCTCACTCGGCATTGGTGGTTTGGGTGGTTTGTTGGGTCAGCGTCCTACAGAAGCGGGCAGTATGCCCCTTCTTTTTGCAATTGTTGCAGTACATTTCTCGATAGGCTCTGGTGTGATGTAAGTTACACTTGTTACACTTTGGGAGGGTTCCAACATATGGTTTGGCGGGTGCTGGAGCGGTAGGAACAGTAGCAGCGTGGACTGCCACAATTTGTTTCTTCTTTGTGGGCTCTTGTGACGACTGGCCCTTCCTTTTGTTCCAAAATTTCTTTTTGTTGTCACTTACTTTGGGTTGTTCGGGAATGGCTGTCGTGAAGCCCTGGCGGACTCCATGATCTACAAGTGTTTGTGCCAGACTCTTGGCACTGTCAAACGTAAGTGGGTTTGCAGATATCATGTTTCCTTGGATCTGGGGAGATAGTCCCCAGATGTATCGCTCTACCTTGGATCCGGGGTGACCATCCTGGGACATAATACTGCTAGATCGCTAAATCTGGCAGTGTAAGCTGCAATGTCAGAGTCCTCCATCGTCACGTTCCAAAGCTCTTGCTCTAGATTTTGTACTTCACCCCTCGGGCAATATTCTGCTAGCATCAGAATTTCAGGTCTTCCCAGCTCATAGCGTTGGCTACTGGGAGAGTCAACGATTTGACATAGCCATTCCACCAGGAGAGGGCTCTATCCATGAATGTGCATGCCGCGATTTTGACTTTGCTAGACTCTGGGCATGCGCAGATTTTAAACACCGACTCTGTTTTCTCAAACCATCTTGTTAGAGCAATGACACCCCCAGTTCCATCAAAAGACTTTGGTTTGCCATTGGTGAGGTCTTCGTAGGAACATTCCCTCGAGTGTCCCTGGCTGTCTCCCTGGTTAGTGTTAGTAGTACCGCCTCCCGAACCACTGGGACCATTGGTGTTGATTTGTGTCATGGCGGCTGCGACAGCTGTTGTTACCGCAGCTTGGAAGACTACAGTGTCCATCTATGGGGGTAGTGGCGGTGGTGCAGTTGGTGGCGTCTTGTTGAAATGCCTGATTGATTTACGTGGTGGCATCTTTCTGCCATAAGGTTTAAAGATGTTTTCAGATTAGAACATCTTATCTATAGGCCTATTTATGTCGACTGTATAAGAATAAGAGTATGAAAGACACATAAATAGCCTAATTGTGTAGTCTTATAGTATCATAAAATACTCCTATAGTATTTTAAACTTTATGTTTGGTTCTAGAGTTTCCTTGTATGGAGTGTTGGTAAGTTTTAGACTCGTTGTTCACCACGATCATTCCCAAACACATGTTGGTCGTATCTCAAATAAATATAGTTGATCATGCTATATTTATCCCATATATGATTACATAACTATCTAGGCTTAACTGCAGTGTCTAACTTATCTAAATACTTTTATATGGTTTTTTTATTATGACATTGTTCTTAGTATCTATGCACGTACACATACTTTTATAAAAATACTTATATTTTAAAAGTATACTTTTACTCAGAGCACTTTAGCCTCATTGTGTTTATAGTTACATATCTTATATGGTTTGATATACTTAGTTCACTATAAACAATGCTCTGATACCAATCTGTCACACCCCCGAACCGAGTAAATGGCGGAAACGTCTGGGGGCGGATGACGTCATGTACAGCATCATAACAATTGTATAATAGAGATCAAAGCATTACAACCATTATATTGATAAAAATTATTTACATTGTATTTGAATAATTGTTTGAATCCAAAAGCATTCAACAAAATATTATACGTAACAATACTAAGCTCCGTCTTCATAAAACCTGAGTGGATACCTGTCTACTGATTTCCTGAGAATACAAGTGGTTTTAAAAAAAAGAGTGTCAACAATTAAGTTGGTGAGTTCATAAGTATTTTGTATGTGAAATATATGTCTTTGTTCCTTGAAAATGATAGCATGTTCTTCCAGAAAATCCAATATTTTCTCTTAAATGTAATGTAGTCTTAAATTTTCCAAGACCAAAATGTATAAGTATTGTTGTACTTTGTAGTAGTATAGTGCAATTTTATATCTTTATAAAACCATATGAATGCATGTTTCTAGGATTGTAAACTGTATTATACTAGAAAATAATGTACTGTAGTTGTATATGTGTACCACCCTTTAATGTATGTTTCCAGAAATGTAAATTGTATTGTACTGGAAAATAATGTGATGTAGTTTTAAATATAAATAAAACCATTTGAATACATATATGTATTCATAAGCTAAACGTATTGTTCATATCCCTTGTGAGTTATTATAACCATACTTAGCGACTGTTGGCTTGTTACAACGTTCTTCAGGTGTCGAAATGTTACGACATATGTCACCCCAGACTTGTCGGTCTAACTGTAGCTAACCGTTTAGGTGCGGGTTGTCAGTCCCATATAGATCTATACAAAATTGTCACGCTCTCCCTCCAGGAGACTCTGGTTATAAAAACATGACTTTTGTTGGTACTTAGGTAAGTACTTAAAGACGTGTCTCACAAAGCTATATTGACTGTTTATGTGTAATATGATGAAAATTCCTTTTTCTTGTAAATGTATGTATCACCCTTTTATAGTGATTACACGGTATAAAATAATTATACTTTGGAATAATTATTTTATATTGTATCTTGAAAATGTATAATAATGTGTATCTCTCATAAACTATACCTATTATAGTTTCTAAAAAATTTTCACTGAAATGATAGATCCTTTGTATACCATTATCAATTTATCATGATAATAAAATGAAATAACAATTATATATACGTTTATATAATTATACCCTTTTTGCTCAACATATTATAAAAGGGTTAACGTCTTATAAACTATATTTATATAGTTTCTTTATTGAAATCCATTTGTACCCGTTTCATATATATATATATAGTTATATATATTTTGTAAGAAAACCGTAGTGTATTTATATGAAAACCTTGTATGTATACGTTTCCTGAATTTGAAGGTAACGATATTTCCTGTATTATGGCACTTTTGCATAAGTTATACAAAGCATATATATAACGATTTGTATATTAAACAAGTTTCCGTGTGTTTTACTTGTATCCCCCCCCCTGCCCCTTCAAACATAGAAAATTCTTGAAAATTGTCGGAGTATGAACTCACCTCGGTTGTGTTGTTGGCCGGATAACGATGTGAGTGGTGATGTTCTTCGAGTTAGAACTCGTGAATATAGTCGCATCCTAATTTGTTTTAAACACGTAATATAGGTGCAAATTAGATAACTAACAATTTAAAGTGTTAAATAACACTAGTTTATGTAAGGAGTACTTAAAAAAATTCTAGGAATAAATCTTGAGGAAATGGTTTTTCTGGGGATTTTGGATGATGTTCTTGAGGAATTTGAAGGTTTGAAGATGATTCTGGGGAAACTGTTTGAAGATGTGAAGATATCCTTATGAATTTTGAGAGCAAAAGTGAAGAGAATTGAAGATTGAAATGGAAATTATGAGGATGATTTTGGTCATATATATATATATATATATATATATATATATATATATATATATATATATATATATATATATATATATATATATATATATATATATATATATATATGATAAGAATTGATTCAACATGTGCATTGAAATATGTAATTTATCACTTTGGGGAGTGTGCCACCGCTTCAAATCAAAGATTTCGGCCTATCCTAACCGAAATCATAAGTGATTTCGGTCCAAGCTTCAACCGAGATCAAGGCCTTCGGTGCAAAGGATATTTCGATTCAAATGGTTCTCAGTCTAGGTGGGTCCTCGGATAAGGGTTCTCGGTGGAGTGGTTCTCGGTCAAGGCTTAGGGGATTTTGGTCCTTAATTGTTCCACAAAAAGGTGATTTCGGTTTTGGTGGTTTTTGATTCCAAAAACCGAAAACACTTAAAGTAAGGTATAATTCATTATTTATTTTAAACTATTTAATTCTTTGACTTATGTTTAACTCATTTGACTTTGGTTCGACTCGTTTGACTTTTATTGACCCGAAATAACCGGTTGTTACTGTTGGATTAATGTCTAAGTCCATAACTATAATTGGTAAGACTTGACCCGACCCGGCATGGTCCATTTGTGTTGCATGGCATCATGCATTTGGATAGACTATAATGAGAGAAATAACACTTAAGCTTGGTTAATATATTATAAGTTCTAATATATTAATAAGGTTATTTAATTAGTATTGATCAAGAATTAATTTGGAATTAATTAAGTGATCAAAAGGAGACTAATTAAATATATGGGTTGATTGTGTAAATCATTCATTCTTATATATGTGGGCTTGTGATCCAAGATTCCTTATGTTGGACTAAGTCCATGGGGTGACCCATGGATACTCCATGGAGGTTAAAATCCATGGAGCATAAGGAATGGGTAAAGTTATGAGTTACATGGTGTAACCCTAATAGCCACCATATAAAAGAATCCCATGGCTCAAGAAATCGTGCACTAATGTGTGAGTGTGAGGGCTAGACGATTTTAAGGAGTGTTCAAGTTTCTCTCAAGTTATTCCAAGTGTATTTGGTGTTGTGTGAACCATTTGATGTGTCACACTTGGGGCACTAGGCACTCAAGCTTCATGAAGACATTCTACATCACAGAGGTATGTATTCTATCTTGTTATATTTATTATTTTGTATGCTAGATTAGGATAATACCTTGGATGTTCATAATTGTATGTATAATAGAGAAAACATAGATCCAAGGTATTTAGGGTTGCATGTACACTTAGGAGTGTTAGAATGCGCAAAACCCAACAGTGGTATCAGAGCCAGGTTTGTTTTCTTGTTATACTTGCAAAAGTAGCTGAAAAATCGAGTTGGATGCATATATTCGATTGTTTTGGCTGGAATTGGACTAGGAACATTACCCTTAGATGTTTTTGGACTTATAAACTTGTTTTTGATGTGGTAATGTTCATGCTAATCCAATTTCTAAGATAATTGTCATAATTTCAAGATTTGTATTAGTTTGTATGTTCATGCTAATTTCTTGAAGATTGATGATTTGAATTATCTTGTTCTTATGAGGTTCTTAGATTAATAGAAAAGTTGTGTGAAATAGTTGTTTTCAATCTATTTTAATCTAAGAGTTGATTCCAAAGTGTGTTTTTGTAACTTGTCCTCAAGTTATATGAAAAGTCACATTTAAGAATCATAAAACTCATAAAAGTTGGCAAAGGTTACAAAATGAAGAGTCTAGTTCTAATTAAATGGTTTTATGACTCCATAACTTGTCATCAAGTTATGGAGGTTCAAGAGTCTCTTCATTAAATTAAAAAAAAAAGTGTAACCTTAATTAGTTCCATAAGTTACAATAAAAAAAGGTTATTTTTTTTATTAATTAGTTTAAAGTCTTCCATAACTTGTCCTCAAGATATGGAACTTGAAGAGTTTTTTTTTTCTTTTTTTTTTTATTTTTTTTTTTAATTAAAACTACTTTAAACTCATAAGTTATGGAATTAATTAGTTTTGAATAGTTTCAAAACTTGCCCTCAAGTTTTGGAATTTGAAAAGTTTTCACTTATGAATACTTTAATTCCAAGTTAGCCCTTAGAATTTTAAAAGTTAAAATTCAACCCTTATACTTTATAATATTATAAGTTAATAATATTTATATATATGTAGAAGAGTAAAGTCAGTCTTACCGTTAGTAGGCCTCATTCACGAAGTCGGTCTATAAGGGGGGTATAAGGTTACTGCCTATAAAATGGCAGTTTAATGGGTGTCCACTCTCACCCACCGCTTCCTTGACTGGTGGAGGGTCGTTAGCCGAACGGGTAGGACAAGGACTATAATTCTCCTTTCATTAAAAGTATTAATGATAAATACTAAGTAACTAAACTCTTATTAATACCCAATCTTAGTTACTTAGGAAAATGTGAATTTGGTGCTAACCCATGAAATTACACTTTGCACTTTGCTTAAGTCGTTAGTGGAGCGTGTGTGGTTAACCGGCACACTAACCTGGACTTAACAAGGTAGGCAAAGGGTAACTTAATATTTATCATAGTATCGGTGGAGCGTGTGTGGTTAACCGGCACACTGATTAAAGGGTAAATATTAAGGGTACCAAGTATATTTGCATGGTTATTCACACCTTGTTTTGTGATCCTCGGCATCCCAGTCACAAAACCTGAAGGGCACACTCGAGATTGAAACATGCCTTTGAACAGTTCAATGAATCTCAAAGATCTAGGACTTTCAAATCCAATTAAAACCTAATAAATTATTTCGTTTTTCATGGTGGAAATCGGTGAATCATCATTCACCTACCTTCAAATATTTTATAGCTTGGATTACGGCATCCCTCTTCTAAGTTATAAAATAGTTTGTTGGGTCCTAGCCTTAATATTTCATATTGGGTGTCATATTAACGACTTTAAATCAACTATCTTGAATATCTCCCAAAAAGATATCTGGTCTAGACATTTATGATCTTCCCAAATCTCTTGAAACAAGCTTTCCTAAATGAAGATGATGTCCCATGGATATCATACTTCTTTCACCTCCTCCAATTATTCTCCCTAACCCACAAGTTCCTAAAAAGTTTAAGGTCACTCAAGCCCTATTGGCAAGGCAAGGTCTAGGTGTGATCACATCTTGGAGATGTAGTCACATATTGACAAGCCGGGAGAGTTGGGTGTCAAAGTCTTGAGAAAGTTGGTGGCTCAACTACTTTCTAAGTCACATAGTGAGTTCTTTTGGGAATCCTATGAAACAGACTGAGACAAGACCCTTAATGATCTTATCTATTTGCTAAGATCAACTTCCTAAAACGCTATGGACATTGACAATGATGACATTGGATATCCAGTAAAGCTCTCTCTTCCCAATGGAAAGGGATCGGCCATAGTCAACTCGGTTGACCCAATGGTAAAGAGGGAGGCGAAGTCTGAGATAGTCCCATTATCAAGGGTCCATAGGTAACTATTGCCAAAGGAAGGGGCATTGGTTACGAAGCTGCCAAATTTACCTAAGGATGTTAAACTCAATAAGTTTGGCTCCACTTCAGGTAAAGTCCATTGTCTAACTCTATTAAGTACATGTTGATTCTGATCGCGAAGATGGATTTCAATCGCATGGTTCGGTGATCAGAATTTTGGGCTATTACTTAAGAGATATGATATTTATCTTGCTTAGGAATAGATAACAACAAGGTTTTCATATGGATTGTAAGGATAAGTTTTTCCGCAAAGTTTTAAAATAAAAGAAAAAGGTTTTGATTTTATTTATTTTAAGTATCCTTACAATGGCATTTGTGAAAAGTTGTTGCTTATAAGATTCCATTGATAGCAATATTGGAAAAATGGATTTGATTCTTTCGGTTGTGGTAGTGTCTAATATTACCAAATAAGGAAAGATTCTCATCACCCAAGGTTCAATTGGACCGAAACTTGGAATCATGCAAGTTGTATAGTATGATGAATGAGAACTTTCAGCTTGGAAAATTAAGACTAATTCCTTATGTGAATAAGGAAAGGACTAAGGGATCGAGTACACATTCTTGTGCACTGGTCAAGTCCACCACAAAAGATCAAGAAGACTATTCGTCATGATTTACTTAAGTTCAGTAAATATGGTTATACTTATAAGTTTAAGTATAAGTCTGTAGCATTAGAGAAGTTTCAATGTGAGACAAAACGAATAAGAAGAATCAAAGTATGGCAGAAAGATAAAAGTTTCTCAAATCTGAGAAGATGGGAGAGTACTTTAGTATCATGTTTATGATCATCTTAATGATTAAGATACCATATCACAATTGGTCCTCTAAAGTCATCTTAGTGCATTCTTATGACTAAGAAGAGGAGTCATGAATTGTTGAAATGGTTAAATCAAAAAGATGAGTCATACTTCGTTACAAAACAATTCTTAGAGTCATACTCCAAGATTGGAACTTGAGTGACATATCTTAAAGAGGGTTTGTTAACACTAGTCAAATGTAAGAGTAAAAGGTTATCTACTCTTGTACATTTGAAATTGGTAAGTTGTGATGTTTTGGATAAAACAGAGACCGACTTAGGCCAATTGTGTAAAGTGTTAGTCTTGATAAAGAATCCGCACTATCTCTTGAATATTTGACAAGGGATTCTTATATGTCAAGAGGACAGTGGGAGTCTTAAAGCTCTTGAAAGTTTCAAGACTTAATCAAGAATAAAACCTAAAGTCCTTCACTAGCACACGACTTGAGGTTTATAACCTATCATGTTGACATATTCAGTGCCCATTCCAGTTAAAGTTGGCTTTGCATAGGAGTTCTGAAAGTTCTCAATTGGTTGCATAACAACTTGGAAGCAATGGCAGGCCCTGTACTGCCAGGTGGCAAGAAGTTAAGATTGCATAAGTTCAGTCCATATGAGTTTGGATTTGTCATTATCCTTGTCTTGTGACTATGGTTTTGACGATTCACATGGATAAGAACACATACACCATAAAATCTAAGGGTCATAAGGTTTCTCTCCGATTCATGAAAATGATGGTGAGGAAACACTTCCACCAAGTAGATTTGAAGCAGATGGCAAAAGGTCTAAACAATTGAGACTATGATTACGGCATCCCTTTTCATAGTTCTGAAATTGTTTAGACACACATGCATGCTATCTAAGGAAAGGTGTATGATTTTGATAAAGTTTTATCAAAGCATCTCGTATCAGAAATCTGAACTTTGGTAAGGAAGTCAATAAAGTATTGATTTCTAGAAGTCCAGCTGATTTCTGAGTACATGTCAAAGCTAGTGGGAGCATATGTGTTATGCTAATAATCATCATGTTAGTGGGAGCATGATAATTATTGTTAGTGTTGCAAGTTAGCAATGTTAATTATAGAAAACAAAAGTTTCAATTCGTGTGGTTGCAGGGATTGAAAAAGTTGTTTTGCTATAATTAAGGGAGAGGAAATTATACTTCATTTCAATTCTAAAAGCTTAGATTGAGATTTTAATCGTATTTAATCAAGGATATATATATATATATATGAATTTCATGTTGGAATGGCTCAACATAAGGAAATTCTATATATGGGTCCATTATTTGCGTTCTAAAATTCGATTATGATTACGGCATCCCTTTTCATAATCTGAATTTTGAGAACTTGGCAAATTGAAATGGAAATATTATAGCAAAAGACTGGTTTAGTCTTTATGTGAGACATCATGAATCGTGTCCCATATGCTTCGGATATAGGATCGATTACATGTGCTATATTCATCCTTTCTAAAATTTTCCAAATGCTTGGGGCATTATGAAGGGAAAAGGTCTAGAATTGGATATGACTAAAATGATTAAGCAATTGTCGAGGACAATCTAAGGTTTACCAAAGATTGGTTGCTCAAGGACAGTTGGAAGTATAATGTTAATTCTGGAAGGACCATATTGACATAATCTGTAAGGAGGCAACTCTTGTTCAGAAGTGATAGTCAAAATGGAATATGGAAATGTTTCAAAGTTAGAAATTATTCAATCTGTGTAAGATTAGGAAACTTAATGAAAGAAGGATGTTTCCAAGGAGCTGATCTCCTTTGGAATGCTCTGTAATGATTGTTGTCAAGTCTTTCTGACTTCGTGCATAATCATTAAGAGGATCAATGCATATAAGTTTAGAATCTAACAGATTTCAGTAAATGGCATGAATTTGGAATTCTTGCATTTGCAGTAAGGATTTGGGACTGTGAAAAGAGGATCATTGGAGTGATGTTCAATTGATCTATTTTACAAAGTAAAGATCATAGACAAACATAGTATGCATACTTGGTGTATGGCATGACTAGTGTTTAGAAAACATAGTGTACATGCTTGGAGCATGGGACAACTATTGTTTTAAATTCAAGTATAAAGTTGATAAAAACCGAAACAATGAATAATGAGTAATCAGTATGGTGATAAATAAAAGTGTTTATTTATATTCATAGGGTTTGATACCATATTTGATTCATTTATTCTTGTGTTTCACTTTGCATGTTTTGACTTCCAGAATAACTAAGTCGCTCTTCCTGAATGATTAAGTTATTCAAACCATCCACAGTCGGTCATATGTTGGAAGTAGATATGAATCAAGACTGTCATGGGTTGGTTTGTAGAGGTCCAAGTTGGTGGACAAAGTGGTGCTACAACACTCATGAGTGCTCATAAGTTCTGAGTATTGGATTCAACCCGCGCTCATTTGAATCACTTCATGGATTTTATCACGAGTGATCATGAGACGATAATATCTTATATTCTTCAAACCTAGAGATATGAGTTGTTACTATGAGTTGGTTATACATTGATTTCACGAAAACGCATTGGTAACTCGATGTTATAAAACGTGCCTTTGTGTATGATTCAACAAGTAGTAGAACAAGCCATATGAGTCGAAGTTTATCCATTCCTTTTACCTTCGGGATAAAAGCGATATCTGTGGGCCCCTCGATGATTTAAAGATGATACATGTGAGTGCTTGGCCAAGCCAGGACTGATTTGATTTGTTCAATCAGTCAGTCATCATGAATCGGAAATCGGGAAACAACAAATGGACAGAGAGAATGATTGATAATCCATGTCTCAGTCCATATGATATCTAGAATGGAGGAATATATGATCCCTTATCTAATGGACAAGTCATTGACAAAGGTCAGAGTTCATCGACAAGGTCAGAGTTTGACAGAAGCTTTTGAGAGCTACGATTGCTGATCGGTTCCTGAAGTCATACGCAATAATAGTTTTAGACTTATCCAAGTGGGAGACTGTTGGATTAATGTCTAAGTCCATAACTATAATTGGTAAGACTTGACCCGACCCGGCATGGTCCATTTGGGTTGCATGGCATCATGCATTTGGATAGACTATAATGAGAGAAATAACACTTAAGGTTGGTTAATATATTATAAGTTCTAATATATTAATAAGGTTATTTAATTAGTATTGATCAGAATTAATTTGGAATTAATTAAGTGATCCAAAGGAGACTAATTAAATATATGGGTTGATTGTGTAAATCATTCATTCTTATATATGTGGGCTTGTGATCCAAGATTCCTTATGTTGGACTAAGTCCATGGGGTGACCCATGGATACTCTATGGAGGTTAAAATCCATGGAGCATAAGGAATGGGTAAAGTTATGAGTTACATGGTGTAACCCTAATAGCCACCATATAAAAGAATCCCATGGCTCAAGAAATCGTGCACTAATGTGTGAGTGTGAGGGCTAGATGATTTTAAGGAGTGTTCAAGTTTCTCTCAAGTTATTCCAAGTGTATTTGGTGTTGTGTGAACCATTTGAGGTGTCACACTTGGGGCACTAGGCACTCAAGCTTCATGAAGACATTCTACATCAAAGAGGTATGTATTCTATCTTGTTATATTTATTATTTTGTATGCTAGATTAGGATAATACCTTGGATGTTCATAATTGTATGTATAATAGAGAAAACATAGATCCAAGGTATTTAGGGTTGCATGTACACTTAGGAGTGTTAGAATGCGCAAAACCCAACAGTTACAACAGTCTTGGTCAATCTGTCCACGATGACCCAGATAGAATCAACACCACGCGCCGTCCTTGGCAATTTTGTGATGAAATCAATAGTGATCTCATCCCACTTCCACATGGGAATGGGTAACAGCTGGATCTCTGATGCTCGGCCTTGACTTTCCTGCAAGTCAAGCATCACTCCACAAACCAAGCTATCTCCCTTTTCATACATGGCCACCAATAACTCAACCTCAAACCCCTGTACATCTTCGTGGCCCCTGGATGGATTCAAAACTTTGACTTATGCGCTTCCTCCAGTACCGTTTGTCTCACCCCACCTGATTCTGGGACCCAAACTCTACCACACTGAGTCAACAATCCATGGTTGTCCCTGACAAACAAGGGAATTTTCCCCCTGATCCGCTCGACCTTCCAATTCTCCTTTTCCAAACCCTCCACATGAGCTTTCTTGATCAAATCTAACAGAGTTGAGGTGACAACCATCCTCAAGAAAACATCTCTAATAGGAGTACTCGCCGCCTTGCAGCTCAATGAATCGGCCACGACATTGGCCTTCCCAGGGTGGTACAGGATCTCGCAATCGTAATCCTTTACTACATCCAACCATCACCGCTGCCGCATATTCAAATTCGGCTGGTCCATCAAGTACCTCAAACTCTTATGGTCGGTGTAGATGGTACACCGAACCCCAAACAAATAGTTTTTGTCTCCAGATCTTGAGGGTAAAAACCACGGCTCCCAGTTCCAAATCACGAGTGGGGTAGTTCACCTCATGAGGCTTCAGCTACCTCGAGGCGTAAGCAATCATGTGACCCCTCTGCATAAGAACAACTCCAAACCCGAAATAAAGGCGTCACAATAAACTACAAACTCATCCAAACGCTCTGGGAGAGCTAAAATCGGGGCCTCACACAATCTCTGCCTCAGAGTCTCAAATGCCAACTGCTGATTAGGCCCCCACCGAAAGGTCACATTCTTCTTTGTCAATCTCGTCAATGGCATAGAAATCTTGGATAAATCTCCGATAATACCCCACGAGACGTAAGAAAATTTGAATCTCAGATGCGGTCGTTGGGACCTCCCAACGCATCACAGCCTCGATCTTGGTCGGGTCAACCAAGATTCCTTTCTGGTTGACGATGTTCCCCAGAAACTACACCTCGCACAACCAAAACTCACACTTGGAGAATTTGGCATAAAGCCTCTCCAACACCTCTCGTAAATGCTACTCATGCTACTCCTTGGTCTTGGAGTAGACCATAATATCATCAATGAAAACAATCACAAACTGATCCATCATTGGCCTGCGGACCCGGTTCATGATATACATGAACGCTGCTAGCGCATTAGTGAGCCCGAAAGGCATCACCACAAACTTGTAATGACCATAACGAGTCCTGAAGGATGTCTTCTGCACATCCTCATCTCTGAATCTCATCTGGTGGTATCCTGACCGTAAATCAATCTTAGAAAACCAAGATATACCCTGAAGCTGTCAAACAAATCGTCAATCCTCGGGAGTGGGTAACGGTTCTTCGCCGTTAGCTTATTCAACTCCCGATAGGCAATTCACATCCTGTGCAAACCGTCCTTCTTCTTCACAAATAGTATCGGTGCTCCCCACGGAGAACTGCTCTTACGAATAAAACCCTTGTCTAGCAGATCATGCAGCTGCGTAGACTACTCCTGCATCTTAGGCGGTGCTAGGCGATATGACGCCTTGGTTATCGGAGCCGCACCATGTACCAAATCAATCCAAAACTCGACCTGCCTCTCGGGTGGAACTTCGGGAAACTCCTCGGGAAAAACATCAGGAAAATCCTGCACAATGGGTACCCTGCTCAACTCCGTCGTGGCCTCAACCCGCGTATCATAAACATAAGCTAAGAACCCAGAACAACTCTGATGCAAATTTCTCCTGGCCCTCGCAGCTAAACAGAGAGTTGGCCCATGCGAAGCTCTCTCACTAGTAATAACCAGTTCTCCCCGCTTGTGGTTCGAACTCTCACCAGCTTCCGCTCGTAATCAATCACGACCCTATTGGGACTCAAACTATCCATCCCTATGATAACCTTCGATCCTATCAAAGGAATCCACACCAAATCAATAGAGAACCTCTCGCTAAACATGTTCAGGACACACCCACGAAAAACTGTCGAAGCACTCACCATACGGTCATCCGAAATCTCCACCTGTAGTGGGGAATCCAAAGTCCCCGAAGCATCTCGAAACTTCTTGCTGAGCGCAAAAGATACGAAAGATTGGGTAGCCCCCGAATCAAACAGAACATGAGCAGACAAACCATTGACCAAAAAGGTCCCTATACAAGATCATAATAAACATAAGAATAAACAAGGAAATCAATAAAAGATAGGGTTAGAACACATACCACTAACTATATCTGGCGTTGCCAAGGCTTATCGGTGGTTAGCTGAAAAGTGTTGCTCTTCACCACAGGAGCCTCCGCCTTGCCCTGGCGGCCGTCAGTAACCCTCAAGGTGGCTGGCACAGGCGCCACTACTGCTCCCCCAGACAATCTCAGACAATTGGCTTTTTTATGGATGGTCTGATTGCGATGAAAGAAAATCAGAGCCCTCATTGGACAATCCCTGCTCACGTGACCCAACTGGTCACAGCTGAAACATCCTGAACCTACTGATCGGCAAGCTCAACTATGCGGCATGATGCATTTGGCGCAACAAGCCCGGCCCTGTTGGCCTCTGGAGTAGGTATCGGAGGTCTTGGGTGTCTTAGTCTGACCCTCAGTAAGCAGGACGCGAATCCAACCTTTTCCCCCTTAGGGAAAAAGCTCGTACGTTTAGCATTCTCCATTTCAACAATCCAGTGACAGCTAGCGATGGGGTACTTAACCCTAAATAACTGTGACAACCGTCAATTTTTAGCCAAGTCAAAGTCAACTAAAGTCAACAAGTCAAATCGGTCAACTCATCTAACCCTTGTATATTAGGGTTTCCATTATGACTCTTATTGTACTACTCGAAATCTTAAAATAAAGTATCACTTAGAGTTTTCACGTGTTCGGAAATTCTAAAACCTAATTAGGGTAAGTGATGAATCTACTCGATAAAACATTATTCCATACCCCTCGGGAGCATATAACATTCATAACAAGGCTTAACAGAGTGTAAGAACCTTGCGTTGCGAAGCCAAACACTCAAAAAGGTCACAAAAGAAGTCTCTCCAAATCTTTTTCACTCTAACTCTCCCAAAACTCTCTAAGTAAGAGAAATCTCTCCAAGAATGTGAAATCTCTCCCAAATCTCTCCAAGTATGTGAAATCTCTCCCAAATCTCTCCCAGTATGTCAAATCTCTCCCAAATCTCTCCAAGAATGTCAAATCTCTCCCAAATCTCTCCAAGTATGTGAAATCTCTCCCAAATCTCTCCCAGTATGTCAAATCTCTCCCAAATCTCTCTCTGTATGAGAAATCTCTCCAAGAATGTCAAATCTCTCCAAGTATGTGAAATCTCTCCCAAATATCTCTCTGAATGAGAAATCTCTCCAAGTATGTGAAATCTCTCCCAGTATGTCAAATCTCTCCCAAATCTCTCTCGAAATCTCTCTCAACTTCTTAGAATCACTCGGGGCATCCCAGCCCTTAATTTAGTCGAAAACCGCTCGAAAATGGAAGTCTACGCGAAAAACAGCCTTAAGGAGCCGAAACTCCTCTTAGGAACCGAAACTCCTCTTAGAGCCGAACCTCCTGAGAACCGAAACCCTCTCAACCGAAATGGACCGAGCGTTCGGTCTATTTCGGTCCCGAAATCATGCTGAACCGAGACTGACTTTCGACTCCCCTTCTCACCTTCGGTCTGAGGACCTGACTTTCGGTCTGAGGACCTGACTCGCCTTCTGTCCCTTCTCGTCGCACTCTCGGTCTCCTCTTCTACTCTCGGTTCTAAGCTCTTAAGGAGCCGAACCTCGCATCCTCGGCCAGAACTTCGGATATTGACAGTTTTTACCCGGTTTCCAATATTTTTAGCGTTTTGAGCCCGTTTTTCGTGATTTCAACGCGGGATTTCCTCCAAAAATCATATTTTAACATATAAGACCCTAAATATTCATAATTTAAACATATTTTTATGGAAATCTTTATTTAAGAATAAAATCTAGTGGGTGAATAATTGAGGTGGACTGTTGACTTTACTTTAGTGTATGACACAAGCAACCACCCCATACCCACTCCAGGGACCAGCCATTGTCCTTCCACCATATCTGGTCATTCAAGAGTACTTTTCCCACCATTTGACCAGCCACACTCTTGGTCAAAGGCTGAAAACTCTTATCTCTCCTCACCATTCTCTCATTTCTCTCATTTTTCCTCCAAAAGACAAATACCATTCTCTCTAAATTTCGAGATTCAAGGCCATTCTCCAAGCTTTTCTTCTACTATTGGTAAGTATCTTCCTCCCACACTTAGGTATTCTACTATCTTTCATCCACATCATAGATTGCTTACACAAATATCGTCATATTTGTGTTAGATCTTCAAATCTTCAAGCACCTCCCAAGTGTTCTTGAGTTGAGCACTTCTTTCCTCCATCATCCATCTACTGAAATCACTCAATGTGAGTTCATACCCCTATTTTTTCATGTTTTTCTTAAGTTTTAAGGGGGGGAATACAAGTTAAAACACCAAGAACTCAACTAAACTCATTTAACAGCCTTCATCAGAAAAGTTCAACTCCATTCACGGACTGTTTTGGTCACCTTAAACATTTTAGTTTTCCAAACTGTATTAGGTGCAGATAGTTCAGGTTCATACCTTTAAAATGACTACTTGCACATCACCATACGATTTTTCTACGATTTATGGTGATTTTTACAAAACTGCCTATCATTTCAAAAACAAATTCGGACCAGTCTGTAAATATGAACATTTTAACACAAGTTAAAGACTTCCAAAAATCATAATAAAAATTATGAACAAACTAGACACATTTTGTGAACTCTCAGAATTTAGGGATTCAGTTTTCGACTTCGTATGATTTTTCTATGATTTTTCTAAAACAGTGCAGAACGGTTAAAAACTAGTTAACATCTTATAACTTTCATAACACTTTGTATTATGTTGAGCAAAGTGTATAACAATAAGTTCTTAATATTGAATGTATTTTCTTGTTAGTTTATCATCATAAACTGAAATTTAGTCATTCATGATAAGGTTTACTCATTCATTTCGAATACTTATAATAAACTTCAATAAGCATAGTTTATGGATTTTTACTACATGAAAAAGGTTTTACTCTCAAAACAAATGGGTTTTTCATATCTTTACGTAATAAACTATAATAGTAATAGTTTACATATCACTAATTTATTCAGAAAAGGTGATTTTACTTCCTTCATGGAAGAGGTTTTTATATCAAACTGTGTGTAAACTAGTTAACTTAGGTTGTGAGGCAATTCTCTCCCCGTACGTTCGAGTACGGGATCCCAATTCCTGTAATTTATAACCAGAGTCTCTTGTAGGGAGAGCGTGATAATTGTATATAGATTTATATTGGGTTTGACACCCCACACCTTGCTGCTAGCTACAGTGGGACCTTCAGGTCTACGGGTGACAAGAGTCATAGTATCTTAACGTCTGAAAAACGTTGTGCAGGTTATTTCTCGTCATAGTATGGTTATAGCGAATCACATAGGTAGTTAACAATCATTCAAGTTTACATGGAAAATTCTACTTTGAAAAAAGGGTTTTACTTCTAAAACTAAACGAGTTTATGTCGATTTAAACTTGCAAAAATTACTTTAAGTATGGGAAAATACTTGTTCATTTTCAGTCCTGGGATTTAGGACTACCTAACTTTAAAAAGGGTTTTATGCCGATTTAGAACCACTTTTATATCTTTAAGTATGGAAAATACTTGTTTATTTCCGGTCCTCGGATTTAGGACCACATAACTTTATAAGGAAAATATAGGATTTTCTTTGGAATCATATCTCTGTTAAAACTATATTTCATCTAGAATTGTTAGACTTCAGCTATAATTGCTAAGTGTATATGCTAGAGTTATATAAGAATCTAAGCATAATCGACTTAGAATTGGTGGGCCCGCCTTACTTCATGTTCCTTCTTTGGTTGTGGACCTAGGGCAGACCCATTATATTCGACGGTTTATTTAACTTAAATTTTATATAACTTATATATACTGGGCGATTATAGAAGGAAATCTATGGGTCTTTCTAGGGTTCATTATCGCATAACATAGAAGCATTCATTTCACTTAATAAAGAAAATATTGGATTTTCTGGAAACATACTTTGTCGCTTTTACAAGGAAAACGGTTTCTTTCTCAAACAAACTCTTATGAACTCACCAACTTAATTGTTGACACTTTTTCAAAACTACTTGTATTCTCAGGAAATCAGTGAATCAGGAAAACCAACAGCATTTTCAGGATGGGACGATAAATCGTCAAACGTTTCATTTTGTCATCATAATGTAATTGATTTTGAAACATGTGAACTTATTCCATGGTGTAACCTTTTCAATTATATTTATGATGGTTGTATTTACTTTGAGCACTATTATATTCGTTGTTGTGATACTATACATGAAGTCCTCCACCCCCGGACGTTTCCGCCATCCTTGGTTTGGGGGTGTGACAGAATGGTATCAGAGCATTGTTTATAGTGAACTAAGTATATCGAACCACATAAGATATACAAACTATAAATGCATTGGGACTAAGGTCTCTGATTTAACATTTTCAAATAACTATACTTTTGGAAATAAATAGTTTCTTGTTAAAAGTATACATGCATGCATACATACTAAGGTCAGCATCATCCTAGAACAAAACAAAAGTTGTGATTGTTGAATGGCACAAGTAGGCTTGGGGATATATGGTCAGGTCTGGGAATGACATAGCCTGATCAACTATGTCTAACCCAGAAGTGATTAGCATATGCCCGGGAATGGTTGTAGCGTTGCAACAAGTCTAAAAACTTACCAATTCTATCTACAAACAAGCATTGAAAAACATCGATCAAACATTAAAATACTAGAGGAGTATTTTGTGATACTATAACCAACTTATGTGAAAACTAAAGACCCCTATTAGTAGGTCTATAATGACTAAGTGCATACGCCAAGGTTATACATAATCAAAGATATTATAGACTTAGAATCTATGACTATTGCTCTACTTCCTGTTCCTTGTTTGGTTGTGGACTTAGAGTAGAGTCATTTATTCGAAGGTCTATTCTATCCCAGATTATGTGTAACTGGTATGCACTATGTGATTATAGACGTGACTAATAAGGATCACCCTCCTATAAGTGATTATAGGATTAGACGTCTATTAACTATCCCTTCTACTCCTATTCTCGCGCGAGCAACGTGATGAGTAAATCTTAACGCCCGTACAAAACCTACTTCTACCCACTACCATAACTCCGTCTCAGGGACGTTAACAGAAACACCGAGAATAGTTCAGTAAAGTGCGAAATTTATTACGTGTGTATATAAAGGGTAAGGATATAACCAATGTATATCAATAAAAATTGGCATGCATTTTATTTCAGTGGGAGTTTACCACATATTTCATAACCTGTTATTACAAACAATTTGCTTATGGCAACTCTAAGATTACTTGATATATACCTCAAGGTTATGTGTAATTAAGAGACGATCGGCTTAGAAGTGGTAAGTCCGCCTTAGGTCCTGTTCCTTGTTTGGTTGTGGGCTTAGGGCAGACTCATTAAGTTCAACGGCCTATCGGACCTTAATTACACACAACTGGTATACATTGGGTGATCTTAGGGGTGGATCGGGCATGGAACAAATCACAAGATTACAATCGAGTCATTCCTACTAAATTCATAAGCTTATTTATATAGACCTCTGTTATGAATTGTTTTCCACATTCGAAGAATCGGGAAATACTATGCTTGAAAACTAATAACCTAGTTTTTACGACGCCCGACTAATAACCAATACTAAAAGACTTATACTTATTTCGTCTTTGAAATTCTATAACAGAAAGATGCCGCCTCGAAGGTCCGTTAGACGCACTAGCGGAACGCAAACAAATCCACCATCGCCGCCTCCCCAATATGATCATGTTATGTTCCAAGCTGCGGTCACGGCCGCGGTGGCAGCTGCTATGTCCCAAATCAGCACTGATGGTGGACGGGCAGGGAGCGGTACTAATAACTCCACTCAAGGAGATAGCCAAGGGCGTTCTAGAGAATGCTCCTTTAAGGACTTCACCAATAGTAAACCCGATCCGTTCAACGGTAGCGGGGGAGTCATTGATTTGATGCAATGGTTCGAGAAGACCGAATCTGTCTTCGAAATCTGTGCGTGCCCCGAAGCGAACAAGGTCAAATTTGCAGCTCGCACTTTCTCCGGCCGGGCCCTTACTTGGTGGAACGGCCACGTTAAGTCACTGACGCTTCCAGTGGCTAACTCGATGAATTGGGAGGACTTGAAGGCAAGGATGCTGAAAGAGTATTGCCCAAGGGGCGAGGTGCAAAAGCTAGAGCAAGAACTGTGGAACCTCAAAATGAAAGGCTCTGACCTTGCAACTTATACCGCCCGATTCTGTGACCTAGCACTCCTTTGTCCCGCTATGGTCACCCCGGAAGACAAAAAGTTGGAGCGATACCTCTGGGGATTGTCCTCCGAAATTCAAGATAGCGTGTTGGCCTCAAGACCAACTACCTTTGAGAGTGCCAAGGAATTGGCACAACAACTCATCGACCATCGTGCCAGCCATGACACGGCGACAACCACCCCGGATCAAGCAAGAGGAGGAAACAACAAAAGGAAGTTCGGGGACAACAAAAAGGACCAACCAACCCAGGACTTCACTAAGAAGCAACAGATCGTTGCTGTTCATGCTGCCACAACCCATGCCACGCCAGCACCCATAAATCGATACGCTGGAACCCTTCCGAAATGCAACAAGTGTAACTTCCATCACACTGGGGCTTGCCGAGAGATGCATTGCAAAAATTGCAACAGAAAGGGACACACTACCCGTTTCTGTAAGGCACCAGCACGACCCATCAACCAGGTCCCCGGCATTGGAGCAAGCCCAACTTGTTACGAGTGCGGTGAAACGGGACACTTCAAGAGAGACTGTCCAAGGAGAAGGAATGTCGGTGATGGTGGAAGGGTGCTTGCGATCACCGCAGGAGAGACCACCCCGGAACCGCCCGTAAATATCAGTACGTGTTTCTAACATCGACGTTTAAATTATAAATTTCTTTTATTGCTAAATCTAGCATCGATTAAAGTATATCAACCATGAATCTCGAGAACACGGCAAAACCCAAATAAGTCTTATCATCTATATAAAAACGCAGGGTTTTTACTAGTGAATCTATGATGGCTAGTGTAAACATTATGGTCATATATCATTAAGATTCTATGGACTTAGAATGTGTGATTCCGCCTCATTTCCTGTTCCTTGTTTGGTTGTGGGCTTAAGGCGGGGTCACCCATCCGAATGCCCTTGCAATCTTAATGATATACGACTAGTTTACACCAAGCGATTATAAAAGAACTGGTAGGACTTATAACGCAAATTTCGTCACAATTGATAAAGCGGAGAGCATTCATAATGCTAGTACTCGCAAATTACATTATAAAATATTCATAGTGGTAATACCAAGTATAAAGCGGAGAGCATAAAGGCACACGTAGAATACACTATCATTCCAAAACAATAACTCCTGTAAATCGACTCAGCCCAAGTTACAAAAAAAAAAAATTCCAAGGTCGTCATTTAACATCAAGCGGGCTGTTCCCTACCATAATCAATTTCTTGTACCACGAAAGTTCCTCCATCTTTCCTCCAAATTCTTGAAGTCCCAGTCGAAACACTAATTTCGGGACGAAATTCTTTCTAACGGGGGGATGATGTGACAACCGTCAATTTTTGGCCAAGTCAAAGTCAACTAAAGTCAACAAGTCAAATCGGTCAACTCATCTAACCCTTGTGTATTAGGGTTTCCATTATGACTCTTATTGTACTACTCGAAATCTTAAAATAAAGTATCACTTAGAGTTTTCACGTGTTCGGAAATTCTAAAACCTAATTAGGGTAAGTGATGAATCTACTCGATAAAACATTATTCCATACCCCTCGGGAGCATATAACATTCATAACAAGGCTTAACAGAGTGTAAGAACCTTGCGTTGCGAAGCCAAACACTCAAAAAGGTCACAAAAGAAGTCTCTCCAAATCTTTTTCACTCTAACTCTCCCAAAACTCTCTAAGTAAGAGAAATCTCTCCAAGAATGTGAAATCTCTCCCAAATCTCTCCAAGTATGTGAAATCTCTCCCAAATCTCTCCCAGTATGTCAAATCTCTCCCAAATCTCTCTCTGTATGAGAAATCTCTCCAAGAATGTCAAATCTCTCCCAAATCTCTCCAAGTATGTGAAATCTCTCCCAAATCTCTCCCAGTATGTCAAATCTCTCCCAAATCTCTCTCTGTATGAGAAATCTCTCCAAGAATGTCAAATCTCTCCAAGTATGT
Organism: Lactuca virosa; assembly: GCF_052849685.1. Taxonomy (NCBI): domain Eukaryota; kingdom Viridiplantae; phylum Streptophyta; class Magnoliopsida; order Asterales; family Asteraceae; genus Lactuca; species Lactuca virosa. The sequence continues at coordinate 386,268,034 of NC_136428.1, forward strand.
GAAATCTCTCCCAAATATCTCTCTGAATGAGAAATCTCTCCAAGTATGTGAAATCTCTCCCAGTATGTCAAATCTCTCCCAAATCTCTCTCGAAATCTCTCTCAACTTCTTAGAATCACTCGGGGCATCCCAGCCCTTAATTTAGTCGAAAACCGCTCGAAAATGGAAGTCTACGCGAAAAACAGCCTTAAGGAGCCGAAACTCCTCTTCGGAACCGAAACTCCTCTTAGAGCCGAACCTCCTGAGAACCGAAACCCTCTCAACCGAAATGGACCGAGCGCTCGGTCTATTTCGGTCCCGAAATCATGCTGAACCGAGACTGACTTTCGACTCCCCTTCTCACCTTCGGTCTGAGGACCTGACTTTCGGTCCGAGGACCTGACTCGCCTTCTGTCCCTTCTCGTCGCACTCTCGGTCTCCTCTTCTACTCTCGGTTCTAAGCTCTTAAGGAGCCGAACCTCGCATCCTCGGCCAGAACTTCGGATATTGACAGTTTTTACCCGGTTTCCAATATTTTTAGCGTTTTGAGCCCGTTTTTCGTGATTTCAATGCGGGATTTCCTCCAAAAATCATATTTTAACATATAAGACCCTAAATATTCATAATTTAAACATATTTTTATGGAAATCTTTATTTAAGAATAAAATCTAGTGGGTGAATAATTGAGGTGGACTGTTGACTTTACTTTAGTGTATGACACAAGCAACCACCCCATACCCACTCCAGGGACCAGCCATTGTCCTTCCACCATATCTGGTCATTCAAGAGTATTTTTCCCACCATTTGACCAGCCACACTCTTGGTCAAAGGCTGAAAACTCTTATCTCTCCTCACCATTCTCTCATTTCTCTCATTTTTCCTCCAAAAGACAAACACCATTCTCTCTAAATTTCGAGATTCAAGGCCATTCTCCAAGCTTTTCTTCTACTATTGGTAAGTATCTTCCTCCCACACTTAGGTATTCTACTATCTTTCATCCACATCATAGATTGCTTACACAAATATCGTCATATTTGTGTTAGATCTTCAAATCTTCAAGCATCTCCCAAGTGTTCTTGAGTTGAGCACTTATTTCCTCCATCATCCATCTACTGAAATCACTCAAGGTGAGTTCATACCCCTATTTTTTCATGTTTTTCTTAAGTTTTAAGGGGGGGAATACAAGTTAAAACACCAAGAACTCAACTAAACTCATTTAACAGCCTTCATCAGAAAAGTTCAACACCATTCACAGACTTTTTTGGTCACCTTAAACATTTTAATTTTCTAAACTGTATTAGGTGCAGATAGTTCAGGTTCATACCTTTAAAATGACTACTTTCACATCACCATACGATTTTTCTACGATTTATGGTGATTTTTACAAAACTGCCTATCATTTCAAAAACAAATTCGGACCAGTCTGTAAATATGAACATTTTAACACAAGTTAAAGACTTCCAAAAATCATAATAAAAATTATGAACAAACTAGACACATTTTGTGAACTCTCAGAATTTACGGATTTAGTTTTCGACTTCGTATGATTTTTCTATGATTTTTCTAAAATAGTGCAGAACGGTTAAAAACTAGTTAACATCTTATAACTTTCATAACACTTTGTATTATGTTGAGCAAAGTGTATAACAATAAGTTCTTAATATTGAATGTATTTTCTTGTTAGTTTATCATCATAAAATGAAATTTAGTCATTCATGATAAGGTTTACTCATTCATTTCGAATACTTATAATAAACTTCAATAAGCATAGTTTATGGATTTTTACTACATGAAAAAGGTTTTACTCTCAAAACAAATGGGTTTTTCATATCTTTACGTAATAAACTATAATAGTAATAGTTTACATATCACTAATTTATTCAGAAAAGGTGATTTTACTTCCTTCATGGAAGAGGTTTTAATATCAAACTGTGTGTAAACTAGTTAACTTAGGTTGTGAGGCAATTCTCTCCCCGTACGTTCGAGTACGGGATCCCAATTCCTGTAATTTATAACCAGAGTCTCTTGTAGGGAGAGCGTGATAATTGTATATAGATTTATATTGGGTTTGACACCCCACACCTTGCTGCTAGCTACAGTGGGACCTTCAGGTCTACGGGTGACAAGAGTCATAGTATCTTAACGTCTGAAAAACGTTGTGCAGGTTATTTCTCGTCATAGTATGGTTATAGCGAATCACATAGGTAGTTAACAATCATTCAAGTTTACATGGAAAATTCTACTTTGAAAAAAGGGTTTTACTTCTAAAACTAAACGAGTTTATGTCATTTAAACTTGCAAAAATTACTTTAAGTATGGGAAAATACTTGTTCATTTTCAGTCCTGGGATTTAGGACTACCTAACTTTAAAAAGGGTTTTATGCCGATTTAGAACCACTTTTATATCTTTAAGTATGGAAAATACTTGTTTATTTCCGGTCCTGGGATTTAGGACCACATAACTTTATAAGGAAAATATAGGATTTTCTTTGGAATCATATCTCTGTTAAAACTATATTTCATCTAGAATTGTTAGACTTCAGCTATAATTGCTAAGTATATATGCTAGAGTTATATAAGAATCTAGTCATAATTGACTTAGAATTGGTGGGCCCGCCTTACTTCATGTTCCTTGTTTGGTTGTGGACCTAGGGCAGACCCATTATATTCGACGGTTTATTTAACTTAAATTTTATATAACTTATATATACTGGGCGATTATAGAAGGAAATCTATGGGTCTTTCTAGGGTTCATTATCGCATAACATAGAAGCATTCATTTCACTTAATAAAGAAAATATTGGATTTTCTAGAAACATACTTTGTCGCTTTTACAAGGAAAACGGTTTCTTTCTCAAACAAACTCTTATGAACTCACCAACTTAATTGTTGACACTTTTTCAAAACTACTTGTATTCTCAGGAAATCATTGAATCAGGAAAACCAACAGCATTTTGAGGATGGGACGATAAATCGTCAAACGTTTCATTTTGTCATCATAATGTAATTGATTTTGAAACATGTAAACTTATTCCATGGTGTAACCTTTTCAATTATATTTATGATGGTTGTATTTACTTTGAGCACTATTATATTCGTTGTTGTGATACTATACATGAAGTCCTCCACCCCCGGACGTTTTCGTCATCCTTGGTTTGGGGGTGTGACAATAACTCAAGCGCTCCCCACGCCTTTAACTCTCGGAATGAGGGAGCTCGAGTCCCAACCTGCTCCGCAGCAACCTCGGCTCGAAAAGACCTGAGTCGCTCCTCCATAACTCCAAAATCCCCTCCTTGATGGTACCGAAGATCACGGGGGTATCGTCAAGAATACTACAAGTAACCTCGGCTGCAATGAGCTCGCGCAGCCTCTAGTCAATCAGTTTTGAGCAAGAGCCATAACCAGTACCTCTTAATCCCAAACGAGTAACCACCATCCTCAAATTGAAACACAAGATAAAAACAATTACAAGACACTTGAGGGAATCTCGCAACACAGGTACCCTTAGAATCCACAGATCTACACTTGTCTCAGGTACAGGTCCTGTGCTTCCAGTAGTACGGACCCAATACTACCTTCCACACCTACCTATACCTACCTCAAGGTAAATTCTGATTCCTCTAAGTTACCAAACTACAACCAAGAACAAACCTATGCTATGTAACATAGATATTCTAGACTCTTTTAGGAACTCTCAACCCTCACCACTTACGGTACCAAGAACCTCAATCAACACTGTTGGTTGCCCTATGCATGTAAGTTGTACACAAAATAGGATCGCACAGGCTGTCAAATGAAGATTCTACCCTATGTCTAGAACCAAACAAAGAACATGAAATGAGGCTAAATCAATTATTCTAGGGCTATACAATCCTAATAATATAAAGCTTTGAAAGCATACACATAGCAAATAACTAAGCGGATATCAATTCCAAGTAGTACATGGCATCAAGATCTATCAAGCTATACGGCATCACACAAAACAACCAATCCTATCATATGATCCTTGAAGTTATCCTTAGCTCTAATCTAGCATGAAGTTCACATATCGAGCATACTAATCACAATACATAAGTATGGGTAACTTGGGAACCACTTACTTGATCTCGGTTGATTGCACGCGTTGCACTCCCCTCCTTACTTAAAAAGAATCTTTTTCAAAAGTTCAATTTCTTTTTCTTTTGAAAAGATTATCATTTCCTCAGTTTGAGTCCTGACACAGCTGAGGGTGTTCCTGAATCCATCAAACCAAGGCTCTGATACCAACTTGTAACAACCCAAAACCCAAGATAAAATTTTTCATTTTAAAACAAGAGTTACAATAATCACATTGTTCCAAAACCTTCACATAATAAAAATGTCAAATCATCATAGAAAAATATCAAAATGTGCGGAAAATAGTGAGGAGAGAATGTTGTGTCATCATGTCGGGCGCTTCCCCTTAGTACCGGAAGTACCTAAAACCACAAATATAAACTGTAAGAAAAAGCTTAATGAGCTTCCCCAAAGTACCACATACCAAACATAAATAAGTTAGTACTATGGGCCAAACCATAGTCTTACAAGTAATTTCCTGCCGAGGGCCAAATCCCGGTCTTCCATACAGTTGTAAGGGGCTAGATCCTAGACTTTCATATAGTTGCTAAGGGCCAGATCCTAGTCTTTCATACATATATCACAAATATAAATAGCATCCTATATCACAGATAATGGGTCGGCCTTGGTGCCTTAGGACCAGTGATACAGTGAGAAAACTCACCTCAATCTGCTAATAAGTAACTAAATGCTCAGCTATCGCACCGGAAGATCACACACTGAACACAAAAAAAATCACCCTAATCAGAAATATGTTATAAACCATAACCGTGGGCCCACATCCCAAATCAAGACCCGTAAGATAAAGCCCATTTTACCACTCCCATAATGGGCCTACCTAACTTAGCCTAATAACACAATAATGGACCCCAAGGCCCAAAACCTAACGGTCCAAACTCCAACATCTAGTCCTTACGTCGTGATCAGCTCATGGTCACATCGTGAGAACCAACTTGACCCAGTCCCGACTCAACGGGTTAACTGAGCCTATCAATATGATTCCAATCCTTGTCACGTCGTGACCTAATCTGAACAAAATAGTCAAGATGGCTAGTATTCTCACGACGCGACAGGCTTAATCCTCACGGCGTGAGATCTGTACTGACCAGCTTTGAGCATTAAGCTATTATTCCTTACAGCCATATCTTGGGACTTTCTAAAGGGTCTTCTCTTACCCAAAGGATGATAAAATTCGTAGCTTTTCAGTCATGCATGTCCAATGCATGACTCAAACTCTTACTAGGCCAAGAGTGGGAAAAATGAGATCTAAACTTAAGCTTGGAGTCTCAAACTATACCAAAACTCAGATCCAAAGACTATATTATATAAAATGACTCATTGATCCATAAAGTTTCTAAGTTTATGGATCCCAAGCGTGCAATCCAACATAAACATGCAAAAGGAGCTTAGAACTTAGATCTAGCATGCAAGAGGTAGAAAAGTCCAATATTGAAGACTTACAATGGTTCAAAAGCTCCAGGAGATTGCAAGGTAGAAGCCAAAGCACCAAGAGGTTGCTCAACCAAGGTCTTCTTTCACTTCAAAGAGTCAAAAACCACCCAAGAATACTTCAAGTATCTCAAAAAGTGACTATGGACATCAAGAGGGTCGAGATTAGGGTGTGCAGGAGGCAAGATAGTGCAGGAGGCTAAGGATGGGCAACCCTAGCCCTCTCTTTCCATTAAATACCCGAAATATTAGGGTTTCGACATAAAGCCAATCTCATGTCATGAGCATTTAAAGTCTCTCGTCGTGAGAACCAAAATCGAGGGTTAACTAGTCAATGGGCATGCACGACGTGACCATCATGCTTCACGATGTGACCTTCAACCGAAGCTAAGAAAACTAAAGAAATCAAATACCTTCGTAATCAGAGTATTACACCGCGAGGAGGCGGGAGATTGAGATGGAGCTCTAGTCGAGGGAGCTGAGGCAGACCCTTGTGAAGTTGAAGCCTACGAAAAGCAGTTTAAGCCCTCTAATTTGAGATCTGGGAGCCAAAGGGGTCGTACTTGTGGCAAGTGTGGAAAGGTTCACAAGGGTTCTTGCCGATCATCTGCTGGATCCCACAAATATGGCAAGGAGGGGCATTTTGCGAGGTATTGTCGCCAGCCGACCCCAGTATCGAGCGTTAGGATTATTGTGATCAGGTTGGCCATGTGAAGGTCAACTGTCCGTTGCTCGCTGCCAAGCCGGCACAGTCTCCAGCGCAAGCCACTCTGAGGATCACTGATGGATTCCAGGATAGGACGGAAACCCCGAGGGCTCGACGACATGCTTTCCAGCTCACCACCGAGGAGGCTAGGTCGGCGTCAGACGTCGTTACTAGTATGTTTCTATTTATATTATGTCGAGTTATTTTATGATATGCTTATGTTTATGATTCTATTAGGTACCTTCTTAGTGAACTCTTTGCCTGCTCTTGTGTTTTTTGACTCGGGTGTGAGTCAATCTTTTTTATCTCAGACGTTCAGTAGGGGATTTGATATTCCTCTTGGGGATTTAGAGTGTTCTTTGCGGGTTTCTATCGCCAACGAGCACGGGGTTTCTGCATCCAGGGTTTTTCAAGGTTATGTTTTGGAGATTTTCGGGGCACCTTACCTGGTTGATGTGATTCCTATTCCCGTGGGGATGTGTGTGTGATAGTAAGGATGTATTGGCTTAGTAGGTTTGGTGCTATGATAGATTATGAGGGTCAGCGGGTGGTGGTTCGAACCCCAAGTGGGTGAGAAGTGGTTATCTATGGAGAGGGTACCAGGATGGGTCAGCTTTTCGTTCTGCTGCCAGGGCGTGGCAGCACATTCAGCAAGGTTGCATGGGTTATCTTGTATATATGATGGATACATGGGTTGGGAAGCAGGCTTCAGTTTCAGATGTGCCAGTCGCTAGAGAGTTTGCTGATGTGTTTCCTAAGGAGTTACTCGGTGTCCCTCCGGAGAGGCAGGTTGAGTTCAGGATTAATTTAGTTCCAGGTGTGGCTCCGATTGCCAAGCACCATACCGATTGGCACCGCCTGAGATGTAGGAGTTGTCCTCTCAGCTGCAGGAGCTGTTAGGCAAGCAGTTCATCAGACCGAGCAGTTCACCATGGGGAGCACCGATATTGTTCGCCAAGAAGAAGGATGGTTTGCATCGGATGTGAATTGATTACCGGGAGTTGAACAAGTTGACAGTGAAGAACTGTTATCCCCTTCAGTGGTTTAATGACCTCTTCGATCAATTGCAGGGTGCATCTTGGTTCTCCAAGATCGATTTGAGGTATGGGTATCATCGGATGAGGTTTAGAGAGGAGGACGTGGAGAAGACCATGTTCGGACGCGTTATGGTCATTACGAGTTCGTGGTGATGCTGCTTGGCCTCACCAATGCGCCTGCAAAATTTATGGATTTGATGAATCGAGTGTGCAAGCCGATGCTCGATCGATCATTCATTGTTTTCATTGATGATATCTTGGTATATTCCAAGACTAGGGAGCAGCACGAGGAGCTTCTAGAGGTCTTGAGTCGAGAACGGCTATATGTTAAGTTCTCAAAGTGTGAGCTTTGGTTATGAGAGGTCTAGTTCTTGGGGAACCTCACTAACAAGGATGGGATTTTGGTCGATCCAGACAAAATCAAGGTGGTTATGTAGTGGGAGGTTCTTAAGTCTCCTTCTGAGATCAGCAGTTTCATGGGATTAGCAGGGTATTATCAAATATTTATTCAAGACTTCTCCAAGATTGCAGTACCCATCACTCATCTGACGAAGGAGGGTGTGGATTTCGTTGTGGGCCAGAGCAGCAGGCTGCATTTGCGACACTGAGGTAGACGTTGTGTGAGGCACCAGTATTGACCCGCCTTGAGGGTGTTGAGGACTTTGAGGTATTTTGTGATGTATCCATCACCGGTCTGGGAGCGTTGCTTATGTAGTGTGGGAGGGTTATTGTATATGCTTATCGGAAGCTGAACCCACATGAGGTCCGTTATCCGAATCATGATTTGGAGTTGGGACCAGTGGTGTTTGCTCTCAAGATTTGGCGGCATTATTTGTATGGGGTCTGGTGTACTGTTTACACGGATCACAAGAGTTTGAAATATCTCATGGATCAGCCAAATCTGAATATGAGATAGTGTAGGTGGCTTGACGTGGTCAATGATTATAACGGCGAGATTATGTATCGCCCCGGGAAAGCGAATGTGGTCGCTGGCGTTTTGAGCCGCAAGACGGCTAGTTCATCTATTAATAGTATGTGTATATGAATATCAGTTTATTCTCCGCTTCTTGATCTGATTAGGGAGGCTCAGACCGAGGGAGTCAAGAAGGAGAATTGGAAGCAGGAGAGACTCAGGGATGAGGTTGACAGGTTCGCCACTGACAGTCGTGGATTATTAACCTAGTATGGACGGGTTTGGGTGCCAGATTTTGGTGGGGTCAGGTAGACTGTGCTAGAAGAGGCACACAAGTCCAGGTTTTCGATACACCCCAGAGCCACCAATATGTATTGTGATTTGAGGCTTAGTTATTGGTGGTCGTGCATGACAAGAGAGATAGCCTGGTATGTTTAGAGGTGTTTGACATGTTGGATGGTCAAGGCCGAGCACCATAGGCCGCATGGCAAGCTACAACCATTGTAGGTTCCCATTTGGAAATGGGACCATATCACTATGGATTTTATCACCAAGCTACCTCGTACGGCTAAGGGATTCGATGCGATATGGGTTATTGTGGACCATCTGACCAAGAGTGCCCATTTTCTAGCCATCCAAGAGAGTTCTTCGGCTGCGAAATTGGCCGATTTGTACATGCGTGAGATTGTTGGTCGACACGGTATTCCGATCTCCATTATATCTGATCGAGATGTTCGGTTCACATCTCGCTTTTTGCAACAGTTTTACGAGGAACTGGGTACAAGGTTTCATCTTAGCATTGCTTATCATCCGCAGAATAATCGTCAGAGTGAGCGGACCATTCAGACACTTGAAGACATGATGAAAGTCTACGTTATAGACTTCGGTGGGTGTTGGGACTCCTACCTTCCCTTAGCTGAGTTTTCTTACAACAACAACTATCACTCTAGCATCGATGCGCCTCCTTTCGAGCTTCTCTATGGGAGGAAGTGTCGTACCTAAGTGTGTTGGGGAGAGACCGGTCATAGGGTCTTGGGAAGGACTGAGGTAGTCCTTCAGACGTCAGAGCTTATTCAACAGATTAGACAGAGGTTGCAGACAGCTCAGAGTCGTTAGAAGATTTATGCCGACAAGCGACGATCTGAGTTGGAGTTTCAAGTCGGTGACATGGTTTTGTTGAAGGTATCACCCTGGAAGGGTATAACACGCTTCAGGAAGAGGGGAAAATTGTAGCCCTGGTATATCGCGCCATTTTGGGTGATTGCCAAGGTTGGCAAGGTAGCTTATAGGTTGTATTTTCCTGAGGAGCTTAGTCAGATTCATAGCACCTTCCATGTTTCATAGTTGTGGAAATGTGTGGTTGATGATTCAGCGGTTATTCCCTTGGATGATGTTCAGGTTGATGATCGCCTCAATTACATTGAGAGACCAGTGGCGATTTTGGATCGGAAGATGAAGGCCTTGCACAACAAGGTGGTATCTCTGGTCAAGGTCTACTGGCAGCATCGGATAGGTTCTGAATGGAGATGGGAACCTGAGTCTGAAATGCGGGAGCATTACCCAGAGATTATGGTATTTAGCTCGTGTGTATGAGAAACTAAGTCTAGTTCAATTGGGGGAGAAATGTAACATCCCGACGATGAGGTATTTCTAAATTTAACCCTTAAGTATGAAGGTTTATGGTATTTAGCCTGTGTGTATTAGAAAGCTTGAAAAATGGCCCATAGTGGCATTTTTGTAATTTCAGGTCGAGGTCTAGTACGTTGGGTGTACGTTGTGTACGTAGGGCGTACATGCAAGGGTTTAGTACACATGACGTATATCGCGTACGTAGGGCGTACATGCGAGCATCTCAAACCTTAAGATTTAGGGTTTGGAACCTATTTAAATATCTTTATGGACTCCAACCTCATCTCTCCTCAACCTCCAACACCTCCATTTGATTTTAGCAAACCCTAGCCACTTGTTTGAGCATTATTTACCCTTGTGTGTGTTTTTGGTGATCTTAAAGGGGAAATAAGGAAGTAGAACCACCTTGTAAACTTAAATAAGATTTGGATCTGGGATATTCACCTCTCTAGCAACCTCTAAGAGGTATAAAGTTTCAAACTTGGCTTATATTTCCTCAGATCTTGCTAAGTTCTTGATTCATGAGAATTTTTCCGAAGTCTTGACCTTTTTGGAGTATGGCATGCTCTAGTCCATTCTAGTTGTCCTCTCAGGTGTTTTGAGGGGTTTAGAAGCATAAAAATAGGGTTTTGGTTCTAAACCATTCTCCATGCATATGTTTGTTTGTCTTAATGGGTTAAGAGGATGGGGTTTTTAGCATTTAGCACTTATTGGCCATGCAAGACCATAAAGTTCGAAACTTTATGGCCAAGGATGATAATTGGGACTTGGATCTGCAGTTTGGTCATAATAGTTCAAGTATTAAGCTCTTAACTCGTTAAAAGAATAAAAGTTGTGTACGGTGGGCATACCAAATGGTACGTTGCGCGTACGTAGTTCAATCCCCGACTCCTCGGATAGTGAGTAATCCCTGCGTATATCTGAAGTATGCCCCGCATACGAGGTCTGTGTCGACTCGGCTGAGTTGACTCGGCTAATTTTGTCGATTTAACTGATTTTGATCAAGGGTATTTTGGGAAATTGATATTAAATTAGAATGGGAAATGTTTTGATTATTAGGAGTCGGGTAGAGCTGGTTGTCGGAGCAGAGATTCATTCAGATTGTATTGGACCGAGAGGTAAGTTTTTATCACTGTACTTATGAGTCGAAGGCACCAAGGTCGGTTCATTGGATCAGATATCTTGATTTGTTGTATGATGTTATGCGGAAGATATGTGGGTACTGATGATGTGATTAGACTGGTAGATCTATAGGACTACCTGTTTTTGTTGTTTATTGATTGATAATGTTTATATCGATATGTTATGGTTTACTGGGCTGAGGCGGGCCAGCTGATACTGAAGGCCAAGATACCCAGGGTGGTCCAGATAAACTGAAGGCCTGCAAGGCGGTCCAGTCAGGCCGAAGGCCCAAATTGCAGTCCAGTCATGCTGAAGGGTTTGTATGCATGTTATTGTTTATTATGTTATGTGGTGGTACTTTGGGGGAACTCACTAAGCGTTAGCTTACAGTTTTAGTTTTGTTTCAGGTACTTCTAAGGACCGTGGCAAGGCGAAGGTGTGATCGTACACATCCTTCGGTTTTATGTTATCTGGATTTTTGGGACACTCTGATTTCTGAGAAACACTTTTGAAACAATGATTTTTGTAAACATTATGGATTGAATTGTTGTTTTTGAAAAGTTAAAATTTGTTATGATTTTTGAGATGTGACAATAAGATCATAAGTATCAGGTGGAACACCACATGATATTTCATGAAAAGTGATCTCATCTTTTTCCATCTTTTCAATATCACTTACAGTAGGTCTAGTCATGGTGGCTCCTTGACCAAGTCTGATTTGATTTTCATCAGTGATGGGTGTCAGAACTAGAACATGAGGTCCTTCTTTAACGAATCTCCAAACTTCTTTACCAAGTCTTTTTAGATATCTTTCCATCCTTCGAGACCAGTGATAATACTCACTTGTAACCAACATTGGATCTCTATTAGAGCCCCCCAACATTGTTGGATATGTTTAATGAGTAATGTTGTGCCATACTTCTGTAAATTTTGAAAGAGATGAGCTGAGTGGTATAGAAGGCCTTTTAAATTTGAGATTTTTTTGAAAATATTTAGGGCTTTTGCAAAAAATAAATAAATAAAAAAAGCAGCCATTGTGGCTCTTATACCAATTGTTAAGAGAAGAACTTGATGAAGATTATGATGAGGAATAAGTTAATCTCTTGGATCTTTGATTAGCTCAACAGTAATTTGGATGCAAAATTAATAACAGTTTATAACAGAAGGTATAACAACAACATAAACTAAATAAACATAAGGCAAGTAAATAAAATACTTTGTTGAATCTTGACTAAACTTTCTTGCAAGCTTAAGATCAATAAATGATGAACAAAAATAGCACAAATGAAGATAAAGACACTTGTATTCAGATAAGAATGATTACAAGACAGTTGGATAATCCCAGACACACTTTTAAACAAACAATATTACTCTTTACTTATAGAAAAACCTAGTAAAAACTATTGACCGGTCACAACAGAAGTATAGTGTACATGCGATAATGCTTCCCACGCCTAGTCAAACACAATCCTTCAAAAAAGATCTTTCAGGATACGATTGACAGTATACTATCTTCCTCGATGTACATCAGGACAAAAAGGGGCTTCACTCTTTCACATCATCTCTTTATCTCGTTCTTCGTACAATTTCATACTTCATACATTCAACAACAACTCTTCACATCTCACAACCATCTCTTCACATCTCACGAAAAACTTTTTAGTTGTCGAGTGTCACTTTATGCATCAAAAAGGTGTCAAATGGTTGCTTTGTTATTTGAAGGGAACTTAAAATGTCGCCTTATGTTTTCAAAGATAGAAGGAAATTCTCGAAGGTTTTTTCGATGCTGACCAGGCTGTTATGTGGATTTAGGTACGTGTACTACAAGGTATGTGTTCCCAGTAGGAGGAAATACAAATAGCTGGATTTCAAGGATATAGAAGAACATTGCCCTTTGAACCATTGAAGCATAATATATGGTTATAGTTGAAGCTAACAAGGAGATTGTCTAGTTAAAGAACTTTCTATAAAATTTGGGTGTAAATCTAGTAGATTGTGTTATATAATGTGATAATTAGAGTACAACTCACTTGGCAGCGAATCTGGTGTTTCACAGTAGGACGAAACATATCAAGATGAGATACCATTTTATCAAGAACTTAGATGTGATGGTATGATTAATTTGTTGAAGACCCTTGGTTCGAAGAAACTTGTGATTATGTTCACTAGAGTAGTGATGATATAGAAATCAAAGAAACTTGTGATTATGATTTAGATTACATATTGAATGGCAGTAGATTTTTCTTACCCTCAAAATGGGAGATTGTTGAGATGTGGAGTCTAATTTTGAAAAACAACTTCGTTATATAGGAGATGTCGAAGGTATGTTTCAGCTGAATATCAAAATTCGGAGACAAGTAAAAAGAGTTGTTCGGGTGTCGAAGCGTATTGAATTCTTAACATGCATCGATATTTCCCATAAAATATTTGAAGAAGAGTTTGACTTTGTAACTATGTGTCAGAGGCCCATTGACCCATCCTGGAACCTAAGACAACCCTACTATAAATACATTTCATTGATTGTACATAACCCTAGATATGGTGATGATAACTAAATTTCGAGTGACTGCGAGTGCAGTAAATACAATATTTGTATAAAATTCATCATCAATAATTGAATCTCTTTAGTTTGCATGTGGGCGTAACTTGATTGCTCTGATCAAGTGAACCATGTTAAATCTCTTTGTGTTCTTTTGTTTAATCCTTGCATCGTATTTATCATGTTTTATTTTTCGAGTTCTTCTTAGTACCCAACACGTTTGACCCACTAGTTGAATGCAAATCAACCCCCTTTAATCCATATTAGTTCGAGTGGACAATCTATTTTAAACCAAATCACCAACCATAAATATTCATTTTTATAGGGGCACAATTATTCTACCAGGGCTAGTCACTACAAACATCCAACACATGATCTGGAAATAGTCTAACATATGAATAGAGAGACTACTTGATCCACATAACTCCCTGCTCCCGACTATCGGGGATGTCAGTTTGTGTTTCAATTTGGAGGATTTAGGAGGGACTCGACGAGTCGAGAGTATGACTCGCCGAGTCACGTCGAGTTGATTGCGGGTATTTAATGAAAGCACTCGACGAGTCCAAGTATGGACTCGCCGAGTAGGTGCTGGGCAGATAAAACCCTAAGTTCCGGGGTTGGAGCCTATTTAAAGGAACTTCTGACCTTGGATGCGCCTCATATCTCCTGTGAGAAACCCTAAATCGCCATTGGAGCCTTGGGAGAGTTCTTATGATGAAATCAAGTAATTTGGTGGGTTTTGTGGAAGGAAAAGAGCATGACTCAAGCAAGGAACGAGATGGGGGCAGTGGATCTAGCATCTCTTCGCATGGGACTGCTGTAGGAGGTATGAATCTATACTCATTCTCGTGTATTTGGTGGTTTTCTTGAATCTAGGGTTTTCTTATTCCTTCTTTAGCTTGGATTCGAAGCTTATGAGGTCCCAAGGTGGAATAAGTCTTAGATGTGGACCTTAAGAGGTCCAGAGAGTCTCAACCATTCTGCTTTATGCTGTTCCATTGGAGATATGGATCTAGATTGCCATTTTAGGAGCTATTTCTTCATATAAGGGCATAAGAGTGTTGCATGAGCTTAAATTTTGAACCTTTATGTGATATTTGGGTGTAAGAAGGTCAGATCTATAAGTTAGAGAAACAGATCTGACCTCAGAAGGTCATTTGAGTGATGCCATGGAGGGAACTCGCCGAGTCCATATGGGGACTCGACGAGTCGAGTCGGGTTGCCCCGTGATTCGTGTCCAGTGGTAACCCGTCGAGTGAAAGGTTAACTCGACGAGTCGAGTGAGACTTTAGGAGGATTCAGAGGACAAGCATGGACTCGCCGAGTCACCTGAGTGCACTCGACGAGTCTGGTCAAAGTTGACCGTTTACTAGAGTTGACTTCAGTTGACCATAGGGTCTTGGTCAAGCTGATTCAAGAGAGGTCAGGGAGGGGTAGAATGGTCTTCTACCCATTATTAGAGATGAGAACAATAGAAAGTATTAATTAGAGATGTTTGCCTTATGTGTTAGGCGGAGGCTCGGTCGAGGTTATCAAGCCAGAAGGTTTACTAGACATCATGGGAGGTGAGTCTTCTCACTATACTGTACCTGGAAGGGTATCTATGTGTGACCGGAAGGTCTTATATGCTATGAGATGTATGAGTTGTATGTTGTTATGTGATATGTATGTGTTATGTATGTGTTATGTATGTTATGTATGATACGGACCGGAAGGTCAAGATGATATGGACCGGAAGGTCAAGAGGTTACGGACCGGAAGGTCGATACGGGTAGGACCGGAAGGTCTACCGGGATTCAGGACGGAAGTCCCCTGAGACATTTGGATCGGAAGATCCCACAGAGTTATGTCCTGGAAAGGCGTATGTGTTGTATGTGGTATTTTGGGGAACTCACTAAGCATTTATGCTTACAGTTGTTGTGTTATGTGTTTCAGGTACTAGCGAGGATTGCGGGAAGGCGCCGGCATGGTCTGTACACACTGATGAAGATTTATGTACTTGAGATTCTGGGGTTGTTCATTGAGATATTATGTGATACAATGGGTTTTGTTATGAATGAATTATGTTTTAAAAATGAAAAATTGTTTGAAAATTTATGTTGTTACAACCGATTGATTTCCTTATGCTTTGATTGATCGACTGGAACACCTCCCTTGCCACTCCCACTCACATGGATGAAAATATGTTGCTACCTTTCGGTTCTTTTGAGACTCCAAAATAAACAATCTTAGAAACCCTCATGAAGGAGGAATCTCACCATGCCAATTATCCCTTAAAAGCTCATATTTTTCAGTTCTTCATCTTTCCAGCTAGTCTACCATACATAGTAGGCCTATCGAAAAAAACCGAAACCCGTTCTACGCACCCGACCCATTCCGAATTCGGTTAGAATGGGTCGGGTAGAGCGGGTAACGGGTATGAACATTCGGGTAATAGGTTAACCCGATAATAGCATAGGTCGGGTTTAAGGTATGAATATTTATTTTCGGGTATACCCGAATACCCGAATTCGTTTTTTAAATAATACCAATATGTATATAACCCTTCAGTATACATGAGTCGTCGGGTAGTACTGCAGTAGGCACGCTTAAAAAAACCCCTTCGGTATGTTATTACGATCGACGCATACGATACAACGCAAAACCTCGAAGACTCTAATCTAAATAGGCGCAATCATTACACCCTCATCGAGACATCGACTCCAGTTTGGCAGATTCCTTGATCGTTATACCAGTTTGGCAGATTCCTTGATCAATTATACTCCAACAAGGCCACGTTCCTAAATAACTCCAAGAGTATCCTGCCTTTGACAGCTTTGTTCGACTATGCAATCACAATCACAATCACAGGTATTTATGTTCGACTATGCAATCACTTAGAAGACCAATTCCTATGTTCCTTTTTCCATGATGCATGCAATTAGGTAGTAAAAGCCAACGTACCTTAGTTTCCTGTCAAAATTAGTTGCAATATCCTATGATTTCCATTTTCCAACTACTCCTTAGTTTATGCTCAAGTTACGTATTTAAGTTCCTGTAATTGCATTTTGTGAGTTTTATGAATGAAATCAGAAAAGTTGTTTTAGTATTGTCTCTTTCCTGTATCAAAAATATAAGTTGATTTGCTGCAAAAAAATCAAAAAAATAGATGTTTGATGTATAAAGCTGTCAAATGTTTGATGTATAAATGTTTAATGTTTGATGTATATGTTCTACAAAAAAATGGAATGGACTTGAATTCCTTTGTATAGATGTTTGTTGTATAAAGCTGTCAAAAGATTTAGAATTTAGATATTGACAATGATAGAAGTGTTATTTGTTGCTTTCTTGTCCATGAAAAGATTTAGAATTTGACATATTATATGTTTGTTTTGTATAACTTTTTTTGTTGTTTTCTTTTTGTTAACTGTTTTTGTTTATATTTTATTAACTTTTTTATATACTTTTAGATGTCTGAAACGAATGAGTATGTTGAAGATGAGACGATTAACCTTGAAAGCCCAACCAATGATTCAGTTCCAGTAGTAAATGAGACACGACCAAAAAAGTACAAACCAAGATCCAAAGTTTGGGATGAATTCGAAAGATTTACGGACAAAGAGGGTGTTGAAAGATCGAAATGTATGCATTGTGGTTTCGGGCGATACAAGTGTGAAGGGAAAGGGTATGGTACCAAAAATCTTTTAACTCATTTAAGCAAATGTGTGCCTTACTTAGCCAAAGTAAATGCCGGGCAAACACAAATAGCTTTTTGTGATGAAAACAAATTAACATCTTGGAAATTTGATCAAAAAGAGAGTAGGAAGGCTTTGGCACACATGTTAGTAGTTGATGAACTTCCATTTAGTTTTGTGGAAGGTGCGGGCTTTAAATATTACAATAGTGTTACTCAACCAATGTTTAAAATTCCATGTAGAAGTACAAGTACAACCGATACCTACCAATTGTTTCAAGAAGAAAAAGAAAAATTCTGAAGTTTTATTAAAAAAACATTGGTAGGATTTGTTTGACCACCGATACTTGGACTTCTACACAGCAATCAAGTTATATGTGTCTCACCGCCCACTTTGTAGACAATGAATGGAAATTGAAAAAAAAGTGTTGAGCTTTTTGTTCTCAAGAGAGTCATCGTGGGGTTGATATTGGATTAGTGATTGATAAATGTTTAATAGATTTGGGAATAAAAAATGTTTTCACAATTTCCGTTCACAACCCAAGTGTGCTAATGACGTGGCAATTGAGTTTTTTAAAAAAATCTTTCAAAATTCCAACAAGTGTCTCTTAAATGGGAAATGGACACACATGAGATGTGTTGCCCACATTTTAAACTTGGTGGTGCAAGATGGTATTAAAAAGGTTGATAAGTCGGTTGAGATAATTAGATGGGTGGTAAAGTGGATTAGGCAATCACCTTCAAGAATTGGCAAATTCACCAAGTTTGCTAAGCTTGTTAGTCCGGGTACAACGAAACACTTGGTAAGAGATGTTCCAACAAGATGGAACTCTACTTATCGTATGTTGAATATTGCCCAAGCTTATGAAAAAACTTTTGAGAGATACGATCTAGAGGAATATGAGTTTCGTCCCGACATTGAAAAGGCGGGTTTATCGATTCATTCACCGAGCGATTGGCAACATGTTAGGCATTTGTGTCATTTTTTAAAACCATTTTGTGATGTTACTGAAAGGATTTCCGGGACACTATATGTGACATCAAACACGTGCATTGAAGATATTTATTCCATTCGTACACTCTTGGATGATGCTATTTCCGATGCTAGCCTTTGTGATATTGCATTGGAAATGAGAGTAAAGTTTGATAAGTATTTTGGCGACGTAGAAAAAATGAATTTGTTGCTCTACTTTGCTTTGATTCTTGACCCGAGGAACAAAGTAAAGTATTTGGTTAACTACTTGAGGATCGTTATGGAAAAGAAAAGATGGAGGAGAAAAAGAAATATATTATGGATTCTATGTATGAATTATATAATGATTACATTAGAATTCATTCTCCAAGTACTACTTCTAGTACTACCGGGTCTAGTAATTCATCGTTGATTTTAGGGAAACGCCAAAATCCGGATGCTACGGCACCAAAACCACCATTGAGAAATAAACTAAGAGAAAAGATGAAAACAAACATAGTTGAATCAATTGGCGAGTTAGAAAAATATTTGAAAGAAAGTGTTGAAGAAGATTTGTCAATGTTTAACATTTTAGAGTGGTGGAAAGTGAATAGTCCAAGATTTCCGATTCTATCCTTGATGGCTAAAGATTTGTTTGCCATTCCCGTCTCAACTGTGGCTTCAGAATCTTTTTTTAGCACTAGCGGGAGGGTTTTGGATTCGTATAGGAGTTCTTTGACTCTTAAGATTGTTGAAAGTATAATTTTGTCCTTTTAATGCTTATACTATTTGTATAGGATTGGTAGAAGTTGGTACGTCTAATTAGAGCTCGGATTGAATATGGAAATGAATATGGCAACGTGAAGATGCAAGACTTTTTTTTGTTATGTTTGGACTTTTATGTTTTGAGTTGGGTTATGACTTATGAATTTTACTCTTTTTGTTATGTTTAGACTTTTATGTTTGGAGTTGGGTTATGACTTATGAATTTTACTCTTTTGTTATGTTTAGACTTTTATTGTTTAGTTGGGTTGTGGTTAGACTTTTTTTGTTGTGTTTAGACTTTAATTATTTAGATTTTTTTTGTTGTGTTTAGACCTATTATTCCATGCTAATCATATTCATGCCTTTTTCTTTTCTTATTTTAATTGTAGTTGTTAATTCTTTATTAAACCAACCAACATGTAAAAAAAATTATCAATAAGTGTCACTTAAGAAATTTTCGGGTATGACCGAAAATTACCCGACTCGACCTCATACTCGAATACCCGAAAACCCGAATTACAATATAGGTCGGGTATCGGATATTATTTTCTTCAGGAAATACCCGTTCTACCCGAAACCCGAAAATTTTACCCGTTCGACACCCCTATAGTCTTTAATTATTTCAAAACGCTTTCATATATATTTTTTATTAGCTTACCTATAAACATATGATCGAACATTTTATATAAATATTACATAAAACAATAAAGATAATAAAATTGTTACACTTAAATCATTCAATTTAAAATTAAATAAATAAATAATAAATGATAACATATGCGTTGCATGGTTTAAACAATATTACATCAATTACCCTTATTAAAATCATAAAATTGTTTTACATTCCTTTACGATGAACCTCGTTTAATACATTATTGATCATTACATTTCCCTTTTGCGAAAACAACAAAAACTAAGTAGGACCAGAATTCGTCTAATAGAAACTATCAACTTCAAGATGAGCTTCAATATTCGTTAATTGCAATCGACCCACACTTGCATCCTCACCAAGCCAGATTACACTCCAGAAAGAGTTGTGTTTCTAACCTTTTGATCGTTCTTACTCCACGTAAAGTTTCCTTTTATGGCTTCTGCTGCAGTAATAAGATTCTTTATCATCTTCACTTCGCTTCCCGTAATCATACATTCTACCCCTTTTGTTGTCTTTCATGGTAAGTGTTTCCCTTCCTATATTAATCATTGCATAATCCGATTTGGAGTTTCATGGACCTTAGTCGGCCGATCTTGTTAAAAACCCTTGAGTTGTTCTACTGCTTTTGTATTTTTATTGTTTATCGTAGGAAAGTAAGTTATGGGGTTTCTTGTATTTATTCTTATGTTGATTCGTGCTTAGATCTTGTTCGTGTATCGTTTGATGGTTTTATTTGATTGCTTTGTTATGGATTATTTGACTTTTATACAACAGCTGATTTTATATCTTAAAGCACCTACCATGGGGATTTTGTTTGAGGTCCATAAATCCATCGACTGGGTCTATCAAAAGTTTCATCATTGATATTTGACAACATTCTTCTTCCAATTTGGATATAGAGATTTTTTAAAAAAATATTTGATACAAAAGGGAAAAGTTAGATTATGTTTACATATAAATAAATATTATTTATTTAAAATACTTATTATACATTACTGATATATTTACTTTTAAGCACATGGTGTTACAAAGACAACACCGCGGCATATCACTCTCCATTCAAACTTACGAAATGTTTTGTGTTTGACTGTATTAAAATAAAATTAATTACTTATAAAGATAACAATCCTTTACAGCTGTACATATTTAGTTACTAAATATTTTGTACGTGTAGATCCCAAGTTAGAATATAGATCCCAAAAAAAAAAATAGTAATTAAATGTATACAGTTACAAAAGTTTATTACTTATACAAACAATTATCCATTTCTTAGCTTCTAGCATTCTTGTAAGTACATGTATAGTATCAATGTCACCAAACCTTTTTAAGGAAATTTTCTATCATTGCAAGACTTTTAATTACCCATTATATTATTTTATTCTGTTTATTAGTATATTATTCATCTTATTCAATTAGTTTTTTATATTTAAATTTTAACCCCCCAATATATATATATATATATATATATATATATATATATATATATATATATATATATATATATTGAATAAAATTTGAAAATTTTTAAATGATTAAAATATGTATAAATGCAGTACACTTTTGCGCCGAAATTTTAAATATGCATGCTTCTCAAATCAAAAAATAAATTCATGTATTGCTTTCGTAAAATTCATGCTTTTGGTCATGTTTTGACGTAAGGTATTTAGCCTAAAGTATCGAGAGTGATAGGTTCCCCTCAACCAAAGGTTGATGGTTAAAGTCTCACATGAGATGAAAGGTGTAAATTTAAGAGTAGGGTGGTGTGTAATATGTTCTAAAAAAGTGCCAATGTTTTGACATACAATCTTGCTATGAAGGGGATGTTTGAATGTGCCTTTTAGTAGTGATTTCTGACATAAGGCTATAGATTGTTAGTTATTTTTATAAATGTTTTAACCGATCATGAGAACGGTAAACAATGTGACCTCATACATAGCTTATTGGGGGAAGCTTCCTATTTTCCGTATGTTTTGTTTAACTATTTATAATTAAAACTAAATGCAAGAACTATCAATATTTATTTGTGTATTATAACATTCTACTTCTGTTTCTTTCTATCACAAAAATTTACTTCCAATTTCTTTTTCTTATTAATATATTGTACTTTAAAAAATCTACCGAACATTGAAAATTGTTTTGTATTTGGTTGACATTGTTATGATTGTTAGATTTTTCAAATTACAAAGTTATGGTATGGAAAATAGAAGTAGGTTGCTATAATAAATAAAATGAACATTGTTGTTTATTGCATATATAGCTTATAGTTATAGAAACTTTTTCTAAGTTTCTACTTTGTGCATGTATATTTGTTTATAGGCATTGCGGATAGTTGCAGCAACGAAGGACTTAAACAATTCATTGAACATTTAAGCGAGTGGTCTAATAGTCATGGATATTGCATGTACACCCTCTTTTAACCCCCTATTAAAATGTGTATTTTTTTTTAATATTGTAAAGCGCATTGTTTGTAGAGAAATAGGGAATGGAATATTGGATTCTTGGTTTATGCCATTTGACAAACAGGTGATTTATCCACCATCTATTCTCATAAAAAAAATTTCAAAATGCCTTCTAGTTTTTGGAAAAATAAGTTTGACTTGGGGTTATTGCATTGTGTGTACTATAGACGGAAATTGCTTGTGAAAAGGTAATGAAACTAATACAAATACATTTCTTTATTTTACTTTTTAGGCATCCCAAACTTGCATGTTTCTAATTGTATATACTTTTCGTAAATATCAGGTGAAGAATATGAGTGAACTCAGTAAAGGTTACAACATAGTTTCACTTTCCCAAGTAAGGACGATTAGTATGTTAATTTGTTTTTTACATAAACACAACATTTATATCTTGTTATTGACTTTGGGCTAAATGGGATAAATGACAACATACTTCGATTTATTTATGTATTATAGCATCTTACTTTTATTTATTTTTAGTACAACATTGTCCTTTCAATCTTTACTCTTTGTTAAATGGTTGCACTTTGAAACATCTCCCATGTTGTACTTGTGATTTTTTTTCTTATTAAGACAATAAATTTTGAAAAATCTTCCTAATTATAGCAATGAAAGTTGGTTTTTATCTGAGATAATGCTTTGAATGATAGTTTTTCAAACTATAATTTTTTAATAGAAATTAATGAAAGCAGGATGTCATAATAAACAAATCATTAAAAGCATGTTGCTATTTCTTGTATCTAACCTAATTTCATTTTTTTCTTAAAAAACGACATTCTAATGAAAAAATTGGCTTCCCCAAAAGAGCAACGGCGAGATAGTTTATCAATAAAACGGATAACTCTATAGAAGTCGCTAGTATAGCTTAAAATATATTGGAAGGTGCCATAATTTACATAGTAATTACACTTTCCTTTATGGTAAGAGGTGACCACCAAAGTTTTTTTTTAATTTCTGATTTTATTTTTTAATACGAAGGGTGAAATCCGAAACAAGTGAAAAATGTATAAGTGCTTGTGATTTTGACATTGTGTAGGGTAACATGGTTGGACGAGGAGTTCTTGAATTTTGTGATGAAGCACCGCCGGTGAGTACATATGTTAAAACTGTAAAATTATAATTATAAGCCGCATTTCTTATAACATGACACGAAATGATGCATTTTGCATGCATTGGACCTAGACCGATACCAATATTTGGGACAAAAATTGCAATTTATCCAACAATGTTTGGTGTTTTTTTATTTATGCATAAAAGAGGTTTTATACCAAATATACAGCCATGTTTCATTTTAGTACCAACATGTGTATGTAACAGTGTAACGAAAACAAGTTACCTTGGTTAAATTCTTATTTGTGCAAAAACTGTTTCATTTTTTGCCAATTTATGCACTGATACGAATGATGTGACCATGTATCAACTGGTTATAATAGGTGAAAAATTACATATCATTAGCAGGTCCTCATGCCGGGGAAGCATCAATTCCATTTTGTGGTGTAAGTCTCAGATATTTTCAAGAAATACACTTGTATTGGATTCGACCACAAAAATCAATGTAACATTTTGTTCACAAAGATTTTGTTTTCATTATGCAGTCGGGTTTCTTGTGTACTCTTCTGGCTGATTTGATAGATTTGGTGGTTTATAGCGACTTTGTCCAGGTTAAATTTCATATCTTCCTCCTAACCTAACCTAAATGTAGGAAACAATAATTTACTTTCAATATTTTTATTATTGCACTATACTTTCATTTCTTCTTATTACGACATTGTACTATCAAATCATTTCTTATTGGAATTTGACAAAACATACGCACTATATCATTGGGATGACCGGTTTAAAGTGTACTAGGTTATCCACTGCTATAATTGGTTGATGTTCTAAAGTGCAGTGCCCTAATACGAAATAATTTTAAAGTACAATGTTGTAATAAGAAAACACTGAAGGTACATTTCTATAATAGGAAAACTGAAAGTGCATAGCTATTATAGAAAGTTTGAAATGTGCATTAATATTTCTTGCATTTTTTCCTATATTGTATAAGATTTGGATAAAATATGAGTATGATGCAATACCCTTATGCTATATGACAATTTAATCAATGAAATGGGCATGTCTTCTGAAAGGGAAAATCCAGATCAAACAAATGCCAAAATATGGAATATAATGAATTATAAACTAAAGATGAAGAACATGTAATCGGAAAAATTGGTATAATAATAATTTCAAATTGATGTTATCGAATTCTAATACAGAGGATTTCGAAATGAACAGAAGTCAAGATAACAACATAACTATATTGAAAAGATTTTCTAACGACTTATTTATTGACGTACAAAAGCATGATATGCTACGGAAAGTCAAATATCTTACGCCTCTAATATTGACAGGATTATAAATAAGAACATATTACTAAGTGTTAAATATACATATCAAGCAACATCATGCTCAAGCAACATCAGGGCTTGTCGATAGCCAATTTCCACAATCTTTTTATGATCATCAAAGGATATTTAGGAATTTTTTTAATATTGAAACATTTATGAATGGGTTAAATGTAACTATGTAAGAAATCACAATGTATTTTAATGATTTGTTTATGATAGCATCATAGTACCTACTTTCGTTTCTTCTTATTACAACATTGTAATTTAAAAAATCTACCCAATTATTATAATATTATCCAAATACAGATCAATTTCACCACTATATTAAGTAGATTTTTTCAACATATAACGTCTTAATAAGAAAAAATTAATGTACAAAGTTGTGATAAATGAAAGTAGGAACCTATAATACAAAACATTATAAAAGGATGTTGATATTTCTTGCGTTTATCCCTTATAAAAATTATGTGCCATTAAGATTTCAAAAATGAAGAAGTGCATAATCTCACACGACCAAATTTTGTATGAAATTTTCTACCTCAAATAAGACTCTTGACAATAAATACATTTGTTCATCCTCACAAACATTTTGATAAAGAATTTCTTATTTTGCATGTAAGATTTTATATTCTTTCTTGGGATTTGCTTGAAACTTGATATTTTCTATACAGGAAAACTTTGCCCCATCAAATTACATCAAGATCCCCACTGTGAGTACAAATACTTATTTATCTCTACATCACAACATATTAACTTGAAGGACTAAATCATCATTTCATTTTGTAGGATCTTGATGGGTATCGAGAAGGGTGTAAATTCCTACCAAAGCTAAATAACGAGTTTGAAAAAAATGCCACATACAAAGAAAGGTTCACTAGCTTACAAAATTTGGTGCTTATAATGGTAATATTATGTATCTCTTCTCTATTTTGGTAGCGATGTACAAATTTTACTACATAAGGTAGAAGTTACTATAACATAATCAACTATTTGATGTAGTTTCTCTCTTAAAATGTGATCCAGGATGATTCAGATTCAGTTTTGATACCAAAAGAAAGTTCTTGGTTTGGATACTTCCCTGATGGATCTTGGGAGCCATTACTTCCAACACAAGAGGTAAATCTTTATGCATCTCTGACTTGTATGTTAGAAGTCATCAAAGCATATGCATCCCGAAATCTTGATTTTCATTCATGTATATACAAACAATGCATCAATCAGTTGTACACCAAAGGGCTTCTAGCCCTGTAGTATAAGTGTTGTCCTCCCTCCTTAAGGTCGAGATTTCAAGTCTTGTCTTAGAAACAAATGGAATTTCAAGTAGTTTAGAATTAAATTATATTTATTTTTAAAAAATGGGTTGTACAACATTACTCATTAGCGAATCCAAAGATCCCAATTTTTGCACCATACATCAATGAGTTATACAATACAACTTATCGTCGATACTTTCCTTGATTATTGATTTTCACTTATATATGGGCATGGGCAGCGAAAGTTTGGGAGCTTCTAGTTTTTACTTCAACAAAAATTTTGATTTAAACAAAAAATTTTGTTTAGGAATATGAGGGTTTAGCTATTGAGCTTTCTCAATCAATTTCCATAATTGTCCTTAAAATATATTTATATATTTATATTTTTTAAACAATTGTCTTTTTATGTAATTTTACACATTTCAAAAGTTTCGAGCTACTTTTGCCAAATACTCATATAACAAATAAAAGTTACAGCTTCTAGCTATGAGCTATCAACTTCTGGCTACAAGCTACAAGCTGCGATCTAGTTTTGCCAAACACGTCCTATGTCTACAAACAATGAACCATACATTTATGGGTTATACAATACCACTCTTTAAATTTCTTCAATTTCATTTATGATATGGACCATGCATCCAGGGGTTTTATGGTAGAAGTATACTTAATTTTTTTGTGAAATACTAACTATATTTATGTATGTATAGACAAGACTATATATTGAAGACTGGATCGGGTTGAGGACATTGGACGAGGCTGGGAGGGTCAAATTCGTAACAGTTACGGGAGGACATCTTGAAATTTCAGATGATGATATGAAAAAATATATTGTGCCATATTTGGTAGATGAAAAAGCACTCGAGAATTCCATTATGAAAGAATCTTTGGAGAGTTACCAAAATCGGATGTTGATGCCACGAGTTATATCAGAAAACATGGTGGAAAATAAGATCTTCAACTGAAGATTATGCATCACTTGATTCTAATGTTTATTTCTTTATCAATATCTACATTTATATAACCTATAGTATACTATAAAAAACGAAAAAGAGAAGTCTTTGTGAATAATATTTCGGTGTTCATCTACTAAATTGCAAAACACTTATATTTTAGGAACAAATGTAACTAATAAGCGGTTGGATGGTCACACACCATACAAAACGGTTTCTGATTTTCTCCAAAATTTATATGTGGAGTTATATAAAAGTGGGAGAATATTGTCTTGATTAATTATAATACTTTATATACTGAATGTAAACAATTGTAAGATTAAGTACTTTTCACACCATACAAACACTTTGATTGTGTGAATAATACTTTATACAAAGTTTTATTTTCAAGTTGAAACATGACTATTATGCTTTTTAAGGGAAATATATAAAAATATATAAATCAAGTCAATTTGAGTTTTTTTAATAGGAAAAAAATATAGCAAGGAGCTAGAGGAAAAAATGTTACTTATAAGTACAAGATAAAGTTGGGTTTTAAAGCCAAATAACCCAATTAATCTTAGTTTTCCTACTCCTATTAGAAATTAAGAAAAAACGACATATCATTGAGGAAACATGATTTCCTTTCCCTCTCATTATGAACAAACAGAATACAAATGCAAAACGTACATGGCCTTAGGCCTAACAATAATAACATATATGGACTATACAAACAATAATAACCCAAAATGAATATACACTAACACCACTTCCACCTGGCAGTTTGAGCGGGGGGGGTTTAATTTGTAAAGACTCAAACTATCTCTGAAATCATGAAAAAGCGATGTCGGAAGGCCCTTGCAACATCCCAGAATACATATATTTTTTTTTGTTTTTAAGTTCATTCAAAACATACGATACTTATATCAAATCAGTCAAAAATGTATCATGGTAACATATTATCAGAGTACAAAATCCCAAAATCTCGAAATGCGGAAATCACATGGTGATGCGGTGCGATCAGGCCAGGCCCTTCCCCTGCGAACTGAAGTACCTGAAACATAAACTTAAAACTGTAAGCACAAAGATTAGTGAGTTCCCCCGAAATACCACATACCATACAAGCATACAGCCAATCATATTTGGGTGCTTGCATTCCCCTTCGGTCTATTTCAACTGGATACTATCAAGCATATTTGGGTGCTTGCAATCCCCTTCGGTCTATTTCAACCAAATACTATCAAGCATATATGGGTCCTTGCAATCCCCTTTGGTCTATTTTAACCGGATACCGGATATATTTCACCCCTACCACAACCATATAATATCATAACAAAGAATCACAAAGTCATCAAGTAAGTAAATATAGGCATAACTAACAGTTGTCGCGAAGACAATCATCATACTACATAAGGAACTAGTGGGTCAGCATTAGTGTCATCGACCTACAGATACAGTGAAGGAAATTCACCTCAGACTGAAGGTACCAAATCGCACTCAACGGATGACTCATGCAATCCTCTCCCTAAGGCACAAGTATAAAACCCTATTTAGAAATTAGGACAGTATACTAACCCAAAAGTCCAAAACCTCATTCTTGACTTTAAGGAAAAAAGGGTTTCTTCACCCTTGCCTCATTGGGCCTCCCTCCCACCAAGGCTCAAATCCATACAAGTCCAATAAGGCATCCAAGCCCAACCACAAGGCCTTTAAGGCCCAATATGACCCAAGAGTACCCAACATGCCCTAAAGCCCACAAATGCCTTGCTACAACAGTTCGGCCTAAGGCTCAAACCTAAACAAGTCAAAAGCCCAACAATACTCAAGCCCATAAATTTTCTAATTCCACAGACTGCGTAAGCGCGGTGTACATGGCTCGTACGCCTAGCGTACGCTGATGACGATCTGGAATCGGGGCACTGGCCCAGTACGCGCAGCGTACTCTAGAGTATGCCCGACGTACTGGCCAATCAGCCCAAACTTGCACCCAAGTCTTAATCCATTAAGCCCTAACGTCTAAAACTTATATCCAAGCTCATAATAGTGTCTTAAGCCATAAAGTTGCAAATTTTATGCACTTGCATGCCTTAATGGGACTCAAACCATGAATTAAGCCCTCTAACTCTCTTAGGTGGTCACTAACACATTCATGATTGATTTAACCTCCAAGATACGATTTTTATGAATCTATGCACTCCCAAGAGTCCAAAAGGACAGACCAAATGGCCTGGAGTAGCCCATACTCCAAAAGACCAAGTTATGGGACCAAAAGATGCTAAAATCTTCCCTAAGTCTAGATCTAAGCTTACAATGAAGAAGTTTCAGACTTTATACCTTCAATAGGCTAGAAATAATGCACAAACTCAGGATCTACAAGCTCCTTCTTCTCTTTTGCCTCTTTTGAAACTCCTAAGCTCAAAAATGCACTCAAGATGGCTACGTTTTCAATATTAGCACTAAAAGGCAATAGAGGTTGAAAGGTTGATGCACTTGAAGAACTTAAGGACCTTTAATAGGGTGCAAACGTTAAAAATTAGGGTTTTCCCCTGGATGTGCATGCAAGGAGTACGTCGTGCGTACCAAATGTACGCCCAACATACTCACGAACCCCTTCACCACCATTTAGTTTAATTAAATAGGACAATAGATTAATTTCATACTTGGCGACTCAGGCGCTACAATTCTCCCCTACTTGAATCAGACTTCGTCCTCGAAGTCCTCTGCCGAAAATAACTCTTGGTAATGCTCCCTCATCTAGTCCTCCGGCTCCCATATCCATTTTGAACACTTGCAGTGCTGCCACTGCACCTTTACAAACTTAAAAACCTTGTTCCTCAAGGTCTTCGTCCCCTATCGAGCATCGCTACCGGCCTCTCAATGTAGTTTAGGCAGTCGTCCACCTGAATATCCTCCAATAGAACCATTGTGGAATCATCAGCCAAACACTTCCGTAGCTGAGATACATGAAATGTACTGTGAAACTGACTGAGTTCCTCCGGAAGATCCAACTGATACGCTACCCTACCCACGTGGGCTATAACCCTGAAAGAATCGATATAACTGGGGACCAGCTTGCCCCGCTTCCTGAATCGGATGCCACCTTTCCAAGGTGACACCTTCAAGAGAACCATATCCCCAACCTGAAACTCCAGGTCTGATCAGCTCTTATCGGTATATCTCTTCTGCCGACTCTGAACTGTCTGAAGTCTACTCCGAACTAGTTGAATCAACTCGGTGGTCTTGAGTAACACTTCAGTACTCATCATGACTCGCTGACCGACCTCTCCCCACCATATCGGGGTCATGCATTTCCTCCTATAGAGCATCTTAAAAGGAGGTCGATCAATGCTGGCGTGGTAGCTATTGTTATACGGAAATTCATCTAACTGAAGATACGTATCCTAAATACCGCCAAAGTCCAGAACACATGCCCGCATCATATCCGCGAATGTCTGGATGGTCCGCTCGCTCTGACCATCCTTCTGTGGGTGAAAGGTCGTGCTGAAATGCAGACGGATACCCAACTCCTCGTGAAACCTCTTCCAAATCCTGGAAGTGAATCGGAGATCCCTGTCTGATATTATTGAAACAGACACCCCATGTCATGCCACAACCTCCCTAATATAAATGTCAACCAATTTCTCCAAGGGGATACTCCCCTGAATTGGGATAAAGTGTGCGCTCTTGGTCAATCGATCTATGATAACCCAAATCAAATCTACTATGTGCGCTGTTCGGTTCAGTTTCGTAATGAAATCCATGGTAATCTCTTCCCACTTCCAAACAGGAATGTCTAACGGTTGCATCTTGCCGTGAGGCCGCTGATGTTCGGCCTTGACTTTCCTGCAAGTCAAGCACCTCTCCACGTACCATGCAACGTCCCGTTTCATACAGGTCCACCGATAATCAGGACCGAGATCTTTATACATCTCTGTCGCCCTGGGATGAATGGAGAACCTCGATTTGTACGCATCCTCCATCAGAACCTGACGTGCACATCCCCAATAAGGAACCCACACTCTCCGATGGAGAGTCGATAAACCCCGGATATCATAATCGAAGGAATCCACCTGACCCGCTATGTGCTTACTCTTTCGGTACTCTTCCTTCATAGCCTAGACATGAGCCTCCCTAATTTGCTCCAAGTGTGGAGTAATCACTGTCATCCTCATGCAGGTATCCATGATCGGAGCCTCGACCGCCTTGCGGCTGAGAGCATCGGCCACCACATTGGCCTTTCCTGGATGGTAAAGGATCTCACACTCATAATCCTTCACCATGTCCAACCACCGACGTTTTTTCATATTCAGATTCAGCTGATCCATCAAGTACCTCAGGCTCTTGTGATCTGTGTAAATAGTACAGCGGGCTCCATAAAGGTAGTGTCACCAAATCTTGAGGGCGAAAACTATTGGATAAGGTGTCTAAGTCCATAACTATATTTGGTATGTACTTGACCTGAGAGTAGCATGGTCCATTTGGGTTGCATGGCACCGGAACAATCTGAAGGATGGACTTTTGAGAAGAGGATATTTATGATTTATTAATATATTATAAGTTCTAATATATATTAATATGAAATCACATTATTTAATTAGTATTGATCAAGAATCAATTTGGAATTAATTTTGTTATCAAAAGAGACTAATTAAATATATGGGGACTGATTGTGTAAATCATCAATTCTTATAAAGTGGGCCAAAGATCCATGATTCTTTATATTGGGCTAAACCCATGTGACAACCCATGGATGATCCATGGAGGTTTAAACCCATGGAGCATAAGGAATATGGAAGGTCATGCACATTAGGGTTTACATGGTGTAACCCTAGTTGTGTCACACTATATAAGAAACCTCATGGCTACTAAAATTGGCACTTAAGTGAGATTCAAGAAGGCTAGCCGATTTTGTGTGTGCAAGACAATCTCTTCTCAAGTCCTCCATTGTTTGTGGTGTTGTGTGAAGCATTTGAGGCATCACACTTGGGGTGCAAGGCTCTTAAAGGCTTAAGGTTCCAAGGCTACAACAAAGGTAAGTCATCTAACTAGATTTTTGTAGTGTATATACTCCATAGTATGCTAGTTAGGTTGATACCTTGGAAAAATTGAAAGTTTGCATGTATAATAGAGAAAACATAGATCCAATGCATCTAGGGTTGCATGTACACTATAGGAGTGTTAGAATGCTCAAAACCCTTCAGTGGTATCAGAGCCTAGGATTGTTTTCCATTATACTTGATGCTACTTGTTTTCAAAGCTTGGAAAAATTGATTTTCTGCTTTCTGGACAGTGAACTCGTCGAGTCCACTGACATACTCACCGAGTCCACCCTAAAAACTGACCAACTCGTCGAGTCAGTTCATGCACTCGACGAGTTGGTGCTCCAGAATGCAGAATTTCGAGTTTTAAAGCCAGAATTGGACTAGAATCATTACCCTAAACTGTTTTTGAACAAATAAACCTGTTTTTGATGTGGTAATAATTGTGCTTATCCAATTTCAAAGATAATTGTCAAAGTTTCATGTTTTGTATTAGTTTATATGATTAGGTTAATTTCATGAAATTTGTTTGATATGAATTATCTTGTTCATATGAGTTTAATTGAATCATGTATGAATTATTTGATTATTGTGTTAATTAAAATAATTGGTTAAATGCTTTTAATGGACTCCATAACTTGTCCTCAAGTTATGGAAAATGAAAGGTTGTTCTTTTAAGAGATCATTAAAATCATATGTTATGGAAATGAAAAGTTTTGACATGTTTCAAAACTTGCCCTCAAGTTTTGGAATTTGTAAAGTTACACTTTTGCATACTTTAATTCCAAACCCTAGAACTTTAAAAGTTTAAAATTCAACTCTTATAATTTATAGTATTATAAGTTTAATAATATATATATGTATAAGATCAAGTCAGTCTTACCGTTAGTAGGCCTCATTCACAAAGTCGGTCTATAAGGGGGGTATAAGGTTACTGCCTATTAGGGTTTTGCTAGCCATAGCTGCATTTCATGATTATGAAATATGGCTAATGGATGTCAAAACCGCTTTCCTTAATGGAAAGTTGGCTGAGGATGTTTACATGAGTCAGCTAGAGGGTTTTGTCGATGCAAAGCACCCTAATAGAGTGTGTAAGCTTGAGAAATCCATCTATGGATTGAAACAAGCACCTCGTAGATGGAATCTTTGTTTCGATGAGAAAGTCAAAGAGTTTGGTTTTTCGAGGAGCGAAGATGAGTCTTGTGTATATGTTAAGGCTAGTGGGAGTATAGTTAGCTTTTTGGTATTGTATGTGGATGACATACTACTCATAGGAAATGACATCCCAACCTTGTAGGAGGTTAAATCCTGGCTTGGGAAGTGTTTCGCTATGAAGGACATTGGAGAAGCTTCCTATATCCTAGGGATAAGGATATTGAGAGACAGGAGTAAGAGACTAATTGGACTTAGTTAGAGTACCTACTTGGATAAGGTGCTGAAAAGGTTCAGCATGCAGAATTCCAAGAAAGGTGACTTACCGATCCAGAACAATGCCAAACTGAGTAAGACTCAGAGTCCGAGTACAGAGGCTGAGATAGCTGAGATGAGTCATGTACCATATGCTTCCGCTGCAGGCTTAATCATGTATGCTATGACTTGTACTCACCCTGATGTGGCCTTTGCTTTGAGCATGGTCAGCAAATATCAAGGGAATTCGGGCAAGGCTCACTGGACTGCGATGAAGAATATTCTCAAGTACCTACGAAAGACTAGGGACTGAGTCCTTACCCTTGGTGGGAGTGATGACTTGAGAGTAGTGGGGTATAGTGATGCTGGTTTCCAGACTGATAGAGATAATTTCCGCTCTCAGTCGGGCTGGGTCTTTACCCAAAATGGAGGAGCAATTACTTGGAAAAATTCCAAACAGGAAATAGTGGCTGATTCAACTTGCGAATCAGAGTACATAGCAGCAAGCGAGGCAACAAAAGAGGCAATATGGCTAAAGAACTTCATTGGAGACCTTGGAGTTGTACCAGCTATTAAGGAGCCTATGGAGATTTTCTGTGACAACGAGGTTGCAGTTTCCTTAGCTAAGGAACCAAGGGATCACGGCAGATCTAGGCATATCGACAGAAAATACCATTTTATTAAACATCGGATAGAATAAGGACTCCTTGTGGTGAAGAGGGTATCATCGGATGAGAACCCAGCAGATCCCCTCACGAAGGGACTGTGTAAGGCTAAGCATTTGCAGCATGCGAGGTGCATCGGGCTGAAGGATGATATTAGTTTTACAGATTAGATAGTTATTTCTGAAACTTGTAAAATGTAAATTGACATTTGATGATTAAATAAAAGTTGTTGTTTATTTATAAGTAAGGTGTTGCTATCTTGTGTAAATTTTTTACTATTGTTTCAATTTTGCATGTTTTGACTTCCAGAATAATTACTTTATTCAAACTCTCCACAGTCAGTCATATGTTGGAAGTAGATATGAATCAAGGCTGTCATGAATTGGGTTTGTAGATGTCTAAGGTGCTAAACATAGCAAAATGGTTGCTACAACATTCATGAGTGCTCATAAGTCCTGAGTATTGGATTCAACCCACGCTCACTTGTATCACTTCATGGAATTTATCTCGAGTGATCGTGAGACGGTAATATCATATAAGTCTTCAAACCTAGAGATATGAGTTGTTGACTATGAGTTGGTTATACATTGATTGTACGAAAACGCATTGGTAACTCGATGTTATAAAACGTGCCTTTTTGTATGATTCAACAAGTAGTAGAACAAGCATATGAGTCAAAGTTTATATGTTCCTTTTAGTCCTTCGAGGATTAAAAGCGATATCTGGGCCCCTCGATGATTTTGTTTTGACCTATGTACCGGTCCCGGTCAGAACCAAATTGATGTGTTCAGTTTAGTTCTATGTGAAACAAATCGGAAATCGGGAAACAAACTGCTAGACAATAAGAACGACATTCTTCCATGTATTTGTCCGACTGATATCTAGAACAGAGGATTATATGATCACTTATCTTAAATGGCGCATCATCATCTCAGTTCCGCGAGACTTTTAAAGAGCTACGATTGTTGTTCGGTTCCTGAAGTCATACCTATAACTATAGTTATTAGACTTATCCAAGTGGGAGACTGTTGGAAAAGGTGTCTAAGTCCATAACTATGTTTGTTATGTACTTGACCCGGTTTGGCATGGTCCATTTGGGTTGCATCGGCATCTCAACTGTTGGATAGACATACTGAGAAAAAGGACACTTACGATTTGTTAATATATTATAAGTTCTAATATATTAATATGAAATCATATTATTTAATTAGTATTGATCAAGAATTAATTTGGAATTAATTTTGTGATCAAAAAGAGACTAATTAAATATATGGGGATTGATTTGTAAATTATTCATTCTTATATAGTGGGCTTATGGTTCAAGATTCACTAAATTGGGCTAGGACCTATTGGGTGCTCCATGGATGCTCCATGGAGGTTATAACCCATGGATCATGGGGGAATGAAAAGCCATGCACATTAGGGTTTACATGGTGTAACCCTACATGTGGCACACTATATAAAGAGCTCCATAGCTAGCAAAATCGGCCACTAAGACAAGACAAGGAGGGCTATCCGATATTGTGATCAAAGTGTTCTTCTCTCAAGTTATTCTAAGAGTTGTGGTGTTGTGTGAAACATTTGAGGCATCACATTTGAGGTGCTAGGCTCACAAAGTCTTAAGGAATCCAAGCAACTACAAGGGTATGTCATGTTGGATTAGGTGTCTAAGTTCATAACTATTTCTGGAATGTACTTGACCCGATTAGCATGGTCCATTTGGGTTGCATGGCATTGCAATACTTGGATAGACCAAAATGAGAGAAAGGACACTTAAGGTTTATTAATATATTATAAGTTCTAATATATTAATAATATTATTTAATTAGTATTGATCAAAGAATTAATTTGGAATTAATTAAGTGATCAAAAGAGACTAATTAAATATATGGGGTTGATTGTGTAAATCATCTATTCTTGTATAGTGGGCTAATGATCGATGGTTTGTATGGATTGGGTTAAAACCCATAAGGTGCTCCATGGATAGTCCATGGAGGTTACAAACCCATGGATCATGGAATATGGAAAGCCATGACAATTAGGGTTTACATGGTGTAACCCTACTTGTGTCACAACTATATAAAGACCCCTAGTCTAGCAAAATCGGCACTACTTGTGCAAGATAGAGGGCAATCCGATTTTGAGGTTTAGTGAAACATCTCTCAAGGTTATTCCAAGTGTTGTAGTGTTGTGTGAGACATTTGACGCATCGCACTTGAGGTGCTAGGCTCACAAGGTTCTCAAGGAATCCAAACTACAAAATGTATGTTCCTCTTCTAGCATTTATGTTTAAAAGTTCCCCATGCTATGCTAGATAGGATAAGAACCTTGGAAAATCAATTTTGCATGTATCTTAGTAAAACATAGATCCAAGGTTTCTGGGATTGCATGTACACCTTAGGAGTGTTAGAATGCTCAAAACCCTTCAGTGGTATCAGAGCCTAGGCTTGTTTACTTGATACTTGATGCAAACTTGTTTTTCAAAAGCCAAAAACTGCCCAGACAAGAAAACTCGACGAGTTCTGGCCAAAAAACTCGTCGAGTTCATGAGTTAATACATGAACTCGACGAGTTTGTCATCCAGTGAGCGGTTTTTCGACTTTTGCTGCTAGAAATGGACTAGAAACATTACCCTAAACTGTTTTGGAGTTATAAAACTTGTTTTAGATGGTGTAATGGTTATGCTAATCCATTTTCAATGGCTACTATCAAAATTTCAAGTTTTATATGGTTTATTTATGATTCTTGAAATTGTTGATATGAACATTCATGAACTTATGAGTTTAGAAGATCATAGGAATTATGTGTAACTTGCTTGTTAGTTTAATTCTTGATCATTATGTGTTTTAATGGAATCCATAATTTGTCCTCAAGTTATGGATTACCAAAAGTCACTCTTTTAAAGTCCATTATTAAACACATAGGTTACATAAAATGAAAAGTCTCTCATTTTATTAATCCATTAACTCATAATTTATGAAAGATGAAAAGTTTTGAAAGTTACAAAACTTGCCCTCAAGTTTTGGAACATGTAAAGTCACTTTAAAAACTTTAGTTCCAACCCCTAGAATTTTAAAAGTTAGAACTTATACTTTATAATATTATAAGTTTAATAATATATATATATATATATATATATATATATATATAAGAACAAGTCGTCTTACCGTTAGTAGGCCTCATTCATGAAGCCAGTCTATAAGGGGGCTATAAGGTTGTTCCTATAAAATGGCAGCTTAATAGGTGTCCACTCTCACCCACCGCTTCCTTGACTAGTGGAGGGTCGTTAGCCGAACGGGTAGGACAAGGACTTTGAATCCTCATTAAAAGTATGATGAAAAATAAAGTAACTAAATGGTTTTTATAAATTCTCAATCTTAGTTACTTTAGGAAAATGTGAATAAGGTGATAACCCATTAAATTACACTTTGCACTTTGATTAAGTCGTTAGTGGAGCGTGTGTGGTTAACCAACACATCGATTGAGGGGTAAATATTAAGGGTACCAAGTAATTTGCATGGTTACTTCACACCTTGTTTTGTGATCCTCGGCATCCCAATCACAAAACCTGAAGGGCACACTCGAGATTGAAACATGTCATTGAAAAGTTCAATGAATCTCAAAGAATCTAGGAGTTTCAAAACCAATTAAAACCTAATAATTTATTTCGTTTTTCATGGTGGAAATTGGTGAATCGTCATTCACCTACCTTCAAATATTTTATAGCTTGGATTACGTGAGACATCCCCATTTTCACGGCCAGAAAAGACCGATTTTATTTATGCTTGTTTGAAAATCAGAGTAACATTTTAAATAAAAGTGTTGCGGAATTTGTCCCAAAATAAAATATGATAAAGATTTATCAAAAGCATTTCCAAAGAAATGTATTTCATTAAAAGACTCGGGATGTCATGTTCGATACAGAACAAAAGCATAAACAGTACAACATAAGCCTTACTACATTATTTCGTATTTACAGGCCTATAATCCCTTATCTCTCATCCAAACATCTAT
Source organism: Lactuca virosa (assembly GCF_052849685.1). Lineage (NCBI taxonomy): Eukaryota > Viridiplantae > Streptophyta > Magnoliopsida > Asterales > Asteraceae > Lactuca > Lactuca virosa. The sequence continues at coordinate 386,305,698 of NC_136428.1, forward strand.
GCTCATGCGCCACTACCTGTAATACAAGAAACTAAGTGGGTCAGGCTTGGGAGCCTGGTGAGCACATAGGGTTTTCAACCCACAATAAATAAGTTTATTAACTTTATCAAACCAAACAAACCCGGATTTCGGCGAAACTTCGATGGCTCATAACTTCTTCGTTATAACTCGGATTTCGGCGTTCTTTATATCCCCGGAATCCTTGTTTCGACCACTAAAACTTTATGTAAAGATATCGGGCTTATCTCACACTTTAATTTTGACGCTTATTTTTATCCTTTATTTATTTTAAATTTATAAATAAGTAATAAGCATATATATGCACATAATTCACATAATACTCAAATAATTCATCTTTATTACTTCAAAAAGAGTTACAATAGTTGACCTAGACGATTACATTGTCTAAAAATGCTTAGCCCCGAAACCCGGGCGTTACAATTCTCTCCCGGAATCATGCGTCAGCAAACAGATGCGGATAGCGACTCATCATCTCATCCTCTGTTTCCCAAGTGAGATTTGGCCCATTCGAATGTTTCCATTGGACTAGCACTAAGTCGACCATCTTGCGTCGTAACTTCTTAGTCTTACGGTCAACAATTGCCTCAGGCTCTTCAATCAGCCTCTTATTCTCATCCATTCTTAATTCTGAGATTGGAATTATGTCGGGAACTTCTCCCGTGAATTTCCTCAGATAACACACATGGAAAATGTTATGAATACCATCTAGTTCTTCGGGTAATTCGATCTTGTAAGCTTAGTTCCCAATCTTCTGTAGAACTTTGAATGGTCCAATAAACCTTGGACTCAACTTTCCTCGTTTCCCGAATCTTATAAGTCCCTTCCACGGTGAGACTTTAAGCAAAACCGAATCCCCAACTTCTAAGGTCATTGGTCTTCTTTTCTTGTCAGCATAGCTCTTCTGACGATCCTGAGCTGCTAACAATCTTTCCCTAATTACTTTCAGCTTCTCAGTAGTCTCATGGACTATCTTGGGGCCCATAAACTGCTTTTCTCCAGCCTCAAGCCAACAAGACGACGTACGACACTTTTGTCCGTACAAAGCTTGATAGGGTGCCATCTTGATGCTCGAGTGGAAACTATTGTTGTAGGAAAATTCTACTAGAGGTAAGTGTTCATCCCAGTTACCTTGGAACTCCAGGGTACATGCTCTCAGCATATCTTCCAGTGTTTGAATCGTTCTTTCGCTCTGACCATCAGTCTGTGGATGGTAATCCGTACTCAAACACAACTTCGTACCCAATTTCTCTTGTAGACTTGGCCAAAACCTCGACGTGAAACGACTATCACGATCCGATACAATTGTTAGAGGAACACCGTGAAGTCTTACAATTTCCTTCACATAAGCATTTGCGAGCTTATCCATAAACCACCTCTCGTTGGATGCTATGAAGTGTGCACTCTTAGTGAAACGATCCACGACCACCCAAATCATGTCGTGTCTGTTCTTTGTCCTGGGCAGTTTAGTCACAAAATTCATGGTGATGTCTTCCCATTTACCCATGGGTACAGGTAAAGGTTCTAAACTCCCATACGGTTTCTGATGTTGTGCCTTAACCCTTGCACATGTCACACACTCGGCCACATACTTCGCAAGATCGAGTTTCTTCGTCGGCCACCAGTAGTAGGGTTTTAGGTCCCTATACATTTTAGTGCTACCGGGATGAATCGAGTACATGGTTTTGTGAGCTTCTTCCATCAGAAGATCTCGTATCCCTCCTGTCTTAGGTACCCAAATTCTATCTTGGAATACCTTCAGTCCTTGACTATTTGTACCGAACACCAACGTTTTACCCAAACGTTCTTCTTTTCGGTCATTCTTCTCTGTAGCTTCTTCTTCAGCTTTCTTTATACTTTCCACAATGGTCGAGACAACTTCTATTCTCAACGCTCTTGGCCTCTTTCTCTCAAGGTTGACTTTTCGACTGAGAGCATCTGTGACAACATTTGCTTTACCGGGGTGGTAAAGTATCTCACAGTCGTAGTCCTTGAGTAACTCTAGCCAGCGTCGTTGCCTCATGTTCAACTCCTTCTGATTAAAGAGATACTAGAGACTCTTATGATCAGTGAAAAGTTTTCACTTCGTTCCATAGAGGTAATGCCTCCATATCTTTAGAGAAAAAACTATCGCTGCCAACTCCAAATCGTGAGTGGGGTAGTTCTTTTCGTGATCCTTCAATTGTCGAGATGCGTATGCTATTACCTTTTCTCTTTGGGTCAGAACACAACCCAACCCGACTCCAGATGCGTCACTATAGACCGCGAAGTCTTCAACTCCATCGGGTAGAGAAAGAATCGGTGCTTCACATAACTTCTTCTTTAGCTTCTCGAATTCTTCTTCGTGCTTTTCACTCCATGTATAAGTAGCTCCTTTGTGGGTCAAAGCTGTCAATGGAGCACCTATCGAAGAAAAGCCTTGGATAAACCTTCGGTAATATCCAGCTAATCCAAGAAAGCTTCGAATCTCTGTGGGACTCTTTGGACGTTCCCACTTTATCACAACTTCGATTTTTGTTGGGTCAACCATTATTTCCTCCTGGTTAACCACATGACCCAATAATTGTACTTCTCGAATCCAAAAATCACACTTGGAGAACTTTGCATACAGCTTCTCCTCCTTCAATACCTCCAACACCTCTCGTAGATGCTTGCCATGCTCCTCCTGGCTTTTCGAGTATATTAGAATGTCGTCGAGGAACACTATCACGGATTTATCGAGGAATGGTTTACAAACCCTGTTCATCAAATCCATGAATGCTGCTGGAGCATTGGTTAGTCCGAACGACATAACCAAGAACTCGTAGTGTCCATATCTCGTTCTGAATGCAGTCTTCTCAATATCCTGATCTCTCACTTTCAGCTGATGATACCCTGACCTAAGATCTATCTTTGAGAAATAGCTCGAACCTTGTAGCTGATCGAATAGGTCATCAATCCTTGGCAAAGGGTACTTATTCTTTACCGTTGCCTTGTTCAGCTCTCTGTAGTCTATTTACGTTCGCATGCTTCCGTCTTTCTTCTTCACGAATAGCATCGGAGCTCCCTAGGGTGATGAACTAGGTCGAATGAAACCGTTGTCCAACAACTCCTGAAGTTGCGTCATGAGCTCCTTCATCTCCTTCGGTGCCAATCGGTAAGGTGCCTTTGCTATCGGTGTTGTACCTGGTAACAAGTCTATCCGAAACTCCACTTGTCTATCAGGTGGTAATCCGGGAAGATCTTCGGGAAAGACTTTCGGATAATCACACACGACCGGTATATTCTGCACCTCTTTCTTTTTCTTCTTAGCATCGATTACGACTGCCAAGTATGATGCACATCCCTTGGACAAACATTTTCTGGCTTTCATCACGGAGATGATTCTAGAATTTACTCGGCGTTTGTCCCCGTACACCATAAATGACTCTTTTCCGGGTGGGTTTACCCTTACTATCTTCTTTCGGCATTGAATCTCAGCATCGTTGGCGCTAATCCAATCCATACCCAAAACGATATCGAAACCATTCAACTCTATGGGTAATAGCTCTTCGTGGAATTCGTTTCTGTTTAGGTCGATGACGATGTTCCTAATACGGTTACTAACAGGTACGAACTTGCCACTGGCAAGTTCCACAATTAGGGCATTATCAAGTTTTTCTACAGGCAATGCTAATTTCCCACCAAATTTATGCGACACAAAGGCGTAGTTGGCTCCGGAATCAAATAGTATATTGGCAGGCAATCCATTTACAAGAAAGGTATGTGAAGTGACGTCTGCTGCCTCCTTTGCAGCCTCGAGCGTCATCTGGAAGGCTCTCTCCTTCGGCTTTGGTGGAATGTTGGGCCTTGTCGCGTCTTTCTTCTTCGGGAAATCCTTAGCAATATGCCTTCTTCACGGCACTCGTAGCACACACTCTTGTTGATGGTGCACTCATTGGCATAGTGCCCCGTTTTCCCACACTTGTAGCAGGTCACTTCCTCGCTACATTTTCTCGAGTGCTTCTTCTTGCACTTCTCGCACCATTTTGCTTCGTTCCCTCCCCCTCCAAACTTCTTAGAACTGAACTTACTCTTCTTATTGTTGGGTTTAGCAGACCCTTCAAATTTTCTCTTCTCGCCAACCTCAACCTTGCTGGCAGCCCTTCCTTTAATCATATCCTCCACAGATTTGGCAGCCCATATAGCAGCCTCTAGGGTATGTGCCTGACGTACCAGCACCGCATACTCCCATGGGAGTCCCTTGGCGTACTTATCGATTTTTGTTAGCACATCCGGGACAAGACGCAAGGCAAACTCCATCTTCTCTGTGAAGTTGTTTGTGTATTCATCGATTGACATGCTTCCCTTCTTCAGGGTCAAAAACTGGTTCTCTAGCTCGAACAAGTTTTGGGCTGGGCAGTACTTTCGTTTGAATTGCACCAAAAACTCGGCCCATGTCAGTTGCAGGGGCTCATTGGGGCTCAAAGTCTTCCCCAAGGTATTCCACCAACGCACAGCGCCTCCTCGGAACTGACGCATTGCAAATGTGGTCTGTAGTTTGCCTCTGCAACCACACGTCATGAAAGCTAACTCCATCTCCGAGATCCACTCCATGACCCCGATCGGATCTTCCTTTCCAGAGAAGGTCGATGACTTGCAAGTCAGAAAATCCTTGTACTTGCATCCATTCCTCTCGACTCTGTCATCCTGGTTGTTTTGTCGAACTATTGGTGGGTTGACTTGACCAACGGTTCCACTGTAGTTCCCCTCCTCAGACTGCCCTTCGTTTAACTCGGGTTGTTCGATCTGTATGGTAGCTTCCTCTCGATTTTGTTGGAGCAAACGTTTGGTTTCCTCCATTTGACGATCTAACATCGCCTGGATCATCGCTTGCACTCCGGCCATCGTTATCGGCTCAGGAGCGGCTACCACAACCGATATTTGCTCAATCACTGGAGGTTGGTTTCTATTTCCATTTGCATTCCCGGCTCCACTGCGGGTTCTCTCCATTTTGATCTATACACCAAATAAGGTGAATTTAGATCTTTATTTAGGATGGTCGTTTAAACCGTCATTATCACTCCGAAACGTTTACATGTTAGTTCTAATATCGTAGTCGTACGTTTAGAATCCTAAACACATAAGGTTTCCAGATCCGGTCGGCAATAGACCATAGATCCGAACAAATAACAGCATATCAGGCACAAAGCATTTAGCACATAAACGCATTTTAGGCATAATTCCTAAAATAAGCTAGTGCTCACATCTCACAATCATCGCTTAGCATTCTAAGTTTAAGTCTAGAAATCCTACAAATTCCTAGTTCGCTTAAACTAATGCTCTGATACCAACTGTGACATCCCCATTTTCACGGCCAGAAAAGACCGATTTTATTTATGCTTGTTTGAAAATCAGAGTAACATTTTAAATAAAAGTGTTGCGGAATTTGTCCCAAAACAAAATATGATAAAGATTTATCAAAAGCATTTCCAAAAAAATGTATTTCATTAAAGGACTCGGAATGTCATGTTCGATACAGAACAAAAGCATAAACAGTACAACATAAGCCTTACCACATTATTTCGTATTTACAGGCCTATAATCCCTTATCTCTCATCCAAACATCTATGCTCATGCGCCACTACCTGTAATACAAGAAACTGAGTGGGTCAGGCTTGAGAGCCTGGTGAGCACATAGGGTTTTCAACCCACAATAAATAAGCTTATTAACTTTATCAAACCAAACAAACCCGATTACCCATTCCCGTTATCCTCACTTTACGTCCCTAAAACATCTAACACAAGGGACCTAGTCTAAGGACTTTCATCGGGGTGACAACACATGCTTCGGGGGTTCCTCAGCAATTCATGTCAAATAAGGCAACCATGTGGGGGATGGAGTACTGCTGGTAAACACACAGTTCAAATAAACACCTACAGGTTGCGAGCCTGCTAGCGTTCCACTGGACTGTCTAGAATAGACCGTCGTCGTCATATATACTCCGCTAGATGACTGGATCGTCAATAACATCTATAACGAGGCCTCTCATTATTTTATTTTTTTCGCACAGCCACTATTACATCTACCCATGTTTTAGCCAACACATTTTGTAGATATAAAATACATATACAGTTTAAATCATTTAAAACATGTATAAAAATCTTTCACTCAGCATAGACAGCAAGTATTCAGACAATATGCACACATAGCACGTAATTTATATTAAAATACTTCATATCTATGTGTAAGATGAAAGTAACTATGCACTCACCTATTAGGGTGGTGACTCGGCACTCGGACAACACTTCGTTACTCTTAACACAATTTTCCTCGGACAAAACCTAGTCTCATTACCACTAGAGTTTAGTCTAATATTTACCGAGACTAATTAATACTCTAGCTATTATTACTATTATATAAGCGTTAAACGATACTTATATAACCCATAATAGCCCAAGTAATTATTTTAAGGTCCTAATAACATTACTATATTTAAACATAAGCTATACTTAAGATAGGGTAGGCATAGCTCACTTACAACGGGTTTTCTCGAAAACCGGGCTCTGTCGGAGCACAGTTTCTGAGCCGAAGGGCTCTTTTCTCAGGGCTTCGGGAGCCTCGGGGCTTCCTTCGGGTGCTAGGGGGTTTACCTAGACTTTAGGGGGGGTTAGGGAGGCTAGAGAGAGAAACTAGAGAGAGAAAGTGAGTTTGGGATGGTGTGAGAAATGGAGGAACCCGACACCTCTATTTATAGGCTGGAAAACAGCTCTACTCGTCGAGTAGGTCCTCCTACTCGTCGAGTCCATGCGACATGTCACCTTCTGGTGGCTTGCCTTGGGGAGAAAGCCTTGTCCCATATTCAGCCACGTCACCCCTTTTGCAGCAGCACCCAGCCGACTTCTAAACCCCGTAACTTTCGCATACGAGCTCCGTTTTCGACGTTCTTTATATCCACGCGTAGGTAAAAATAAGATCTACAACTTTTATTTAGACTCTATCGGCTAATCTCGACCGATCTTAAATTTAACAGTAGGAGGAGATTAGACTCTTAAATAACCGCGAAAAATTCGTAACTCCTTCATACGGACTCCGTTTTCGTCTGTCTTTTTACCGTTGAGTTCCTATTAATGAGATCTTCAACTCTCATTTAGGTCGCGTAAGCCAAAAACCGCTCGAACTAAAATTCAAGTTTCGGGTCGTGCACTGCTAAGCCAAATCTTAGAAAATTCATAACTTCATCATACGAAGTCAGATTTGGGCGTTCTTTTTATGGATGTTCTCGGTTTAACATATTCTACGACTTTCGTTTAGATTACTAAGGCCAAAAAGTTTTCTATCGTAAATTCACAATTTACGCTTCCCGGTGTTGTGCCGGTTCTGTCGCGAAACTTCGACGGGTCATAACTTCTTCGTTATAACTCGGATTTCGGCGTTTTTTATATCCCCGGAATCCTTGTTTCGACCACTACAACTTTATGTAAAGATATCAGGCTTATCTCACACTTTAATTTAGACGCTTATTTTTATCCTTTATTTATTTTAAATTTATAAATAAGTAATAAGCATATAAATGCACATAATTCACATAATACTAAAATAATTCATCTTTATTACTTTAAAAAGAGTTACAATAGTTGACCTAGACTATTACATCGTCTAAAAATGCTTAGCCCCGAAACCCGGGCGTTACATTACGGCATCCCTCTTCTAAGTTATAAAATATTGTGTTGGGTCCTAGCCTTAATATTACATTTGGGTGTCTTATTAAGGACTATCTTTATATCTAATCTAAACTTGTCTTTCTTCTTTTCAGATGTCTTCCAACAATGCTGCTTATGGCTCAAACCCTACCGGCTCCTTCTCTCTCATGAACCTTTGTGGGAGAGTCATATTTGATGGATCCAACTTTATGGATTGGATCAGGAACATCAGGATGGTCACTCGTTATGAGGACAAGGAATATGTCCTCGACAAGGAGCTTAAGGAACTTGATGAGTCATCTGCTACTCCTGAGGAGATCGCTGAATACCAGGAACATGAGAGAGATGCTACCAAAGTGGCATGTATCATGTTGGACACAATGACAACCGAGCTCCAAAAGTCCTATGAGGACTTCTACCCTTTTGAGATGCACCAGGACTTGATGGACCGCTACCATCAGAGTGCTCGTCAAGAGAGGTATGAAATCATCTCCTCCATGATAACAAAGTCACCCTTCACGGGTACTTGTGCTAGAGGTGAGGGTTTGTTGGACCTCATTCATATTGATGTGTGTGGACCCTTCAAAACCGCCACAAGAGATGCTAACCGCTTCTATGTGACTTTTACTGATGATTTTAGTAGATATGGATATGTCTACTTAATCAAGCATAAGTCAGAGACCTTTGAAAGATTCAAAGAGTTCAAACAGGAAGTGCAGAATCAGTTGGGCATGAACATTTAGATGCTTCGCTCCGATCGAGGTGGTGAGTATCTTAGTACAGAGTTCCTTGACTATCTTAAGGAATGTGGGATTGTCTCACAATTGACACCTCCCAGGACACCGCAGTTGAATGGTGTGGCTGAGAGGAGCAATCGAACCTTGTTGGATATGGTTCGTTCCATGATGAGTCGAGCTTCGCTACCATCTCATTTTGGGGGTATGCCTTAGAGATTGTCGCCCATATCCTTAATCTAGTTCCTACCAAAAAGGATGCCAAAACACCTCATGAGATGTGGACTGGAAAAGTTCCTAATGTGGACCACATCAAGATTTGGGGTTGCGAGGCTTTCATGAGGCGCGAGACTCACGATAAGCTCGAACCTCGAAGTAAGAGGTGTATTTTCATCAGCTACCCACTGAGATCCTTTGGTTACCTCTTTTACAGACCCAGTGATAATGTAGTCTTTATAGCAATGAGAGGAGTCTTTCGTGAGAGAGAGTTCATAAGCCAAGGAAATAGTGGGAGGCAAATTGACCTTGAAGAAATTCAAGAGTCAAGTGGTGAAGGAACCTCAAACCCTAGCAATCAACCTGAGGAGGAAACTCCTGTTGATCCGACAGAAGAGTCTGTACCTCTGAGGCGTTCCACGAGAGTTAGGAATGCACCTAAGCATTACTATGATTTCCATATTACTGCGGAAGGTGATACACTTATCAGTGATAGCACACTGGTAAGTCTGGATGAACCTAACAGCTACACGGAAGCCATGGCAAGCCCTGAGGCTGATAAATGGAAAGAGGCTATGGACAGCGAGATACAGTCCATGTATGACAATCAAGTTTGGAACTTGTTTGACAATGTACCAGGTCGTAAGACAGTCGGGTGCAAATGGATCTTCAAGAAGAAGACCGACATGGATGGTAATGTACACACTTATAAGGCGCGACCGGTTGCAAAGGGTTTTTCTCAAACTCCGGGAGTTGATTATGATGAGACCTTTTCACCAGTAGCGAAGATTAAGTGTATTAGGGTTATGCTAGCCATTGCTGCATTTCATGACTATGAAATATGGCAAATGGATGTCAAAACTACTTTCCTTAATGGAAAGTTGGCTGAGGATGTTTACATGAGTCAGCCAGAGGGTTTTGTCAGTGCAGAGTATCCTAATAGAGTGTGTAAGCTTGAGAAATCCATCTATGGATTAAAGCAAGCACCTCGCAGATGGAATCTTTGTTTCGATGAGAAAGTCAAAGAGTTTGGATTTTCGAGGAATGAAGATGAATCTTGTGTATATGTCAATGCTAGTGGGAGTATAGTTAGCTTCTTGGTATTGTATGTGGATGACATACTACTCATAGGAAATGACATCCCAACTCTGCAGGAAGTGAAGTCCTGGCTTTGGAATTGTTTCGCTATGAAGGACCTTGGAGAAGCTGCCTATATCCTAGGGATAAGAATTTTGAGAGACAGGAGTAAAAGACTAATTGGACTTAGTCAGAGTACCTACTTGGAGAAGGTGCTGAATAGATTCAGCATGCAGAATTCCAAGAAAGGGGAGTTACCGATCCAGAGTAATGCCAGACAGAGTAAGACTCAGAGCCCGAGTACAGAGGCTGAGATAGCTGAGATGAGTCGAGTACCTTATGCTTTCTCTGTAGGCTCGATCATGTATACTATGACTTGTACTCGTCCTGATGTGGCCTTTGCATTGAGCATGGTCACAGATATCAGGGGAACCCTGGCAAGGCTCACTGGACTGCGGTAAAGAACATTCTCAAGTACCTGCGGAGGACTAAGGACTGGGTCCTTACCCTCGGTGGGAGTGATGACTTTAGAGTATTAGGGTTTTGTCAGTCAGAGGGTTTTGTCAGTGCAGAGTACCCTAATAGAGTGTGTAAGCTTGATAAATCCATCTATGGATTGAAACAAGCACCTCGCAGATGGAATCTTTGTTTCGATGAGAAAGTCAAAGAGCTTGGCTTTTCGAAGAGTGAAGATGAGTCATGTGTATATGTCACGGCTAGTAGGAGTATAGTTAGCTTTTTGGTATTGTATGTGGATGACATAGTACTCAGAGGAAATGACATCCTAACTCTGTAGGAAGTAAAGTCCTGGCTTGGGAAGTGTTTCGCTATGAAGGACCTTGGAGAAGCTGCCTATTTTCTAGGGATAAGGATTTTGAGAGACAGGAGTAAAAGACTAATTAGACTTAGTCAGAGTACCTACTTGGATAAGGTGCTGAATAGGTTCAGCATGCAGAATTACAAGAAAGGAGAGTTACCGATCCAGAGTAACGCCAGACTGAGTAAGACTCAGAGCCCGAGTACAGAGGCTGAGATAGCTGAGATGAATCGTGTACCTTATGCTTTCGCTGTAGGCTCGATCATGTATGCTATGACTTGTACTCGTCCTGATGTGGCCTTTTCTTTGAGCATGGTCAGCATATATTAGGGGAACCCTGGCAAGGCTCACTGGACTGCAGTAAAGAACATTCTCAAGTAGCTGCGAAGGACTAAAGACAGGCTCCTTACCCTCGGTGGGAGTGATGACTTGAGAGTATTAGGGTATAGTGATGCTAGCTTCCAGACTGATAGGGATAATTTCCGCTCTCAGTCAGGCTGGGTCTTTACCTTAAACGGAGGTGCAATTTCTTGGAAAAGTTCCAAGCAGGAGACAGTGGCTGATTCAACTTGCGAATCAGAGTATACAGCGGCAAGCGAGGCAGCAAAGGAGGCTATATGGCTAAAGAACTTCATTGGAGACCTTGAGGTTGTACCAGCTATAAAGGAGCCTATGGAGATTTTTTGTGATAGTGAAAGTGCATTTGCCTTAGCCAAGGAACCAAGGGATCACGGGAGATCCAGACACATCGACAGAAAATACCATTTCATCAGACATCGAATAGAAGAAGGACTCCTCGTCGCAAAGAGGTTATCATCGGATGAGAACCCGACAGATCCCCTCACGAAGGGACTGGGCAGGGTTAAGCATCTCCAGCATGCGAGGCGCATAGGGCTGAAGGATGATATTAGTTTTAGTAGTTAGATAGCTTTGAAATGTGTAAAGTGTAATTGACATTTAATGATGAATAAAATTTATTGTTTATTTATGAGTAAAGTGTTGCTATCTTTTGTTAATCGTTTATTATCGTTTCATTTTGCATGTTTTGACTTCTATAATAATTATGTTATGGTATATCATATTATTCAAATTCTCCACAGTCGGTCATATGTTGGAAGTAGATATGAATCAAGACTGTCATGAGTTGGCTTGTAGATTTCTAAGATGTTGGACATAGAAAAGTGTTGCTACAACACTCATGAGTGCTCATAAGTTCTGAGTATTGGATTCAACCCACGCTCACTGGTATCACTTCATGGAATATATCTCGAGTGATCGTGAGACAGTAATATCATATAAGTCTTCAAACCTAGAGATATGACTTGTTGCCTATGAGTTGGTTATGCATTGATTGTACGAAAACGCATTGGTAACTCGATGTTATAAAACGTACCTTTGTGTATGATTCAACAAGTAGTAGAACAAGCATATAAGTTGAACTTTATCTATTCCTTCTTGGATTAGAAGCGATATTTAGGCCCCTCGATGATTTTGTGTTGACCCATGTACCGGGCCCGGTCAGAACTAAGTTGATGTGTTTAATTAAGTTCTATGTCAAACAAATCGGAAATCGGGAAACAAACTGCTGGACAATATGTAAGACATTGTTCCATATATTTGTCTGGATGATATCTAGAACAGAGGATTATATGATCACTTATCTTAAATGGCGTATCAACATCATCTCAGTTCCGCGAGACCTTGAAAGAGCTACGATTGCTAATCGGTTCCTAAATTCATTCTTGCAGTTATAGTTATTAGACTTATCAAAGTGGGAGACTGTTGGATTAGGTGTCTAAGTTCATAACTATTTCTGGAATGTACTTGACCCGATTAGCATGGTCCATTTGGGTTGCATGGCATTGCAATACTTGGATAGACCAAAATGAGAGAAAGGACACTTAAGGTTTATTAATATATTATAAGTTCTAAAATATTAATAATATTATTTAATTAGTATTGATCAAAGAATTAATTTGGAATTAATTAAGTGATCAAAAAGAGACTAATTAAATATATGGGGTTGATTGTGTAAATCATCTATTATTGTATAGTGGGCTAATGATCCATGGTATGTATGTATTGGGTTAAAACCCATAAGGTGCTCCATGGATAGTTCATGGAGGTTACAAACACATGGATCATGGAATATGTAAAGCCATGACAATTAGGGTTTACATGGTGTAACCCTACTTGTGTCACAACTATATAAAGACCCCTAGTCTAGAAAAATCGGCACTACTTGTACAAGATAGAGGGAAATCCGATTTTGAGGTTTAGTGAAACTTCTCTCAAGGTTATTCCAAGTGTTGTAGTGTTGTGTGAGACATTTGAGGCATCACACTTGAGGTGCTAGGCTCACAAGGTTCTCAAGGAATCCAAACTACAAAAGGTATGTTCCTCTTCTAGCATTTATGTTTAAAAGTTCCCCATGCTATGCTAGATAGGATAAGAACCTTGGAAAATCAATTTTGCATGTATCTTAGTAAAACATAGATCCAAGGTTTCTAGGGTTGCATGTACACCTTAGGAGTGTTAGAATGCTCAAAACCCTTCATGTCATTCTTCTAGTTTTTATATTACAAGTACCCCATGCTATGCTAGTTAGGATGTAAACCTTGGAAAATTCTTATTTGCATGAATATTAGAGAAAACATAGATCCAAGGTTTCTAGGGTTGCATGTACACTATAGGAGTGTTAGAATGCTCAAAACCCATCAGTACAGCTGAGAGATGTCCCCTAGCATGTGCTTGGAACAGCTACTATCAACAAACCGAAGTCTGATGATATTCCTCCATAGCCGCTCCAACACAGTGCGAGATTAGTTGGTCTTTAGAATCCAATCCATTTTGAAACTGGGTTGACCTTTGTCATCTGTGTAAGGAACGCTCTCCCATGACATATCCTGCTTATCACAAACAGAAGATGAAGAAACGTTAGAAGCATTAGGAGATTTGGGATATTGAACCTTTGGTACCCATTTGTAGTTGGGTTTAACCCATTTCTTGTTCAATCTGATGGGTGCCTTATCACTTGCTTTTGAACTTGAAGCCGATCGCCGAGATGACTTTGACCTAACCGGTCTTGGTTTCACTGGAGCATCTCTTGGATTGGACTTCTTGGCTGGCATTCCCTTCTTGACCTTGGGATTTGGATTCTTGGCCTTGTGCGCATTCCAGTCACCATTGCTTGAACGTGGCCTCGAAGGATTTCTTTTGAAGTATCTCCCTCTTGGCGCGTTCTGCCAGTCTTGTGCGTAGTAAGGAATGTATGCGCGATTTGGACAATTTCTGGCAATGTGTCCAGGTGTTCCACAGTGAAAACATGCCTTTTTCTTCACTAGAAAGTTGTTTCTTCCTGCCCCTGGTGGCATGCCCTTTCCTCGCTTCTGGTTGTTCCCACATGCACACATACAGCAAGCCGTCGGTTTCGCTTGTTTTGGTGGCCTGTATTTCTCAACAGCAGGTTTGTTAGGAGTAGAGGAATTAGAACAGATTCAGAGTTCAAGGAGTCATTGGTTTGTTCAATAGTGTTCTCCTTGTTCTCATCTTCCGCTACTTTACCTGCACAGGAAGTAGAAACATCAGTATTCTTCACCTCAACACCCTCAGTTGGCCCTGATTGTTCAGTCTTGACTGAAGCTGGTTCAGGGAGTGGGCCAAACTGAGCAGGTGTCTCTACCTCATTGGTCTCAAGGGGTGGATTATAGTTGTCATTAAAGGGAGGTGGTACACTGTGATACCCTAGACCCTTGTTTTGATTATCTTTGAATTTTAATTGTTTTTCAATCATGGATGCAACTACCTCACTTGACACATCATATTTTTTAAAATGCAAATTACCATTTTCAAAACGGATTTTCAATGTGTCAAATTCTTCAGTTACAGCAGCAATTTGTTTCTTAATGAAATTGTAATTTTCACACTTGTTGCTGTAATCTTCCTGCAACTTCTTAAAATCCCTAGTCTTGGCCTCTAATTTCTCTTTTAATGGTCTCTGGTCTTTCTTAAGAGTATACTTCTCATATTTTAGGTCCTCGTTCTCTCTCTTTATCAATTCAATTTGCTCACGTAAAAATTTAACATTAGTTTCACAAGATGGAGTACATGAAAGTTCATTGATCGGGATGCTTGAAGAACTCATTGTTTACCAAAAATGCCCTTTGACTAAAAACTCAAAAGTCAACCTTAAAAGTAAAATTGAAAAAGTAAAACTTAAAAGTCAAACCGAAAAGCTAAATTTGAAATTTTGAAAGTTAAACAAGAAAGTCAAAGTTTAAAGTAAAAGGTCAAACTTGGAAGTCAAAGTCAATTTTTAAGTCAAAAGTCAATTTAGAAAGTCAAAAATTAAAAGTCAAAAACTTTGGGTTGAAAATAGAATTTTAAAATTTAAAAAATTTAATTTTGGGCAAAATTTGTCAAAAATGAGAATCTAGGAAGCGAATATACGATATTTGAATTAAAAAGGGAAGAGATATAACGTCTTGCAAGCTAGATGAGTTGGAAAGGCGGAGGTTGAGGAGTATGGGAGATGCGGGTTCGAATCCTTGCAACCCCCAATATTTTTGAATTACTGGTCATGAATGCGAAGAGACCTGGAACACGTTGTTGGGCCGAGAACGAGACTACTAACCGCAAACGAGGCTGCTGAGTCGTAAACGTCCGAGCCGGCCGTAAACTCCTCTTTTGGATCGGTCGAGAACCATTCTTCGGATCGGTCGTGAACCCTTCTTCGGAGGCCGTGAACCCTTTTTCGGATCGCGAAAAAACAGCGTTTTTCACCCCTTTTTGCTCCAAAACTCAATCAAAAACTCGTTTTTATGAAAAACTCAAAGAACAAACCCCCAATATTTCTTCAAATACTATCCAAAAACACAAAATCCTTCAAGAAAAAGTGCAAAAACGCTCTAGATCTTAGCAATTTGATTGATACAATTCAAGCTCTGATACCAACTGTAAGTCCCAAATTTGCTTGACGTATCAATCAGATCTAATTGATGGTGCGGAATCCCAATCAATTGGATGATGCAAGATCAAAATAGAGAAGAAGGAGAAGAAGAATAAGATGAATCTTCAATGTATTCAATAATAGGAATGATGATCAATCCATGAGATTCACACACACACTTGCACCTTCTTTACTTTCTCTCTCTAGAACACCTTAGAGTACACACACTTAAGCTCCTATCTAGCTGTATACTCTCCTCACCCTTACAACTATATATAGGGACCGCAAATGAGTTTACGGTCGTGAACATGTTCACGGCCGTGAACACCATACAACCGTGAACACCCAAACTTTTAACCCAAACAGTCGTAAACACCAGGCCGTTTACGGTCCTAGAATGAAAAATACAATTGCCTAGAAAAGTAAAGTATAAACCATATTTTTGACCCAACAACATTTCAAGAAAACCCCATTTTTATTTCATCTGTTATATGACTAATATGTTCCTTATGCAAAGAGGCATTGGCTGTTAGGCTATGCCCTATAGATTCGACCATGCTACCCATTAGTGCAACCAAGTATTGATATTATTTGTTTAGATGCTTACAACACGTTTAAAAGTAGTCTTGGTGACCATAATACCATCATTGGAGGAAAATACGTGTCAATGGCAGACTTGATGTTCGTAATGCTATACTCGTATGTTGATATTAGAAAGAGTTGGTAGTCTTGGTGACTGTAATACCATCTTTCGAAAAATACAAGTCAATGACGGACTTCGTGTCTATAACACTATACTTGCATATCGTTGTTGGAGATATTACAAGTCAATGGCGGACTTGGTGTCTGTAATGTTATACTTGTAAGATTGTTATTGGATAATAGTGGTATTTTGTTTAGTTATGATACTACCGAGTAAAGTTTATTTGGACTTGGTAATAGCTTGTGTAGTTGTAAGTCCTCTATGAGTAGTTAATGATTGTATTAAAAACTTAATTTGTTGTATTCTTGATTATTGTGGAATGAAAAAACTATAAAAATGGTCCCTGTGGTATGCATTTTCCGGGTTTTGGTCTAAAACCTCGATTTTTTTTGGCTTCGTGGTCCTTTTGAGCTAGTTTCGTTGCGGATTTGGTCCCTCAGTAAACTAAAATGACTTTAATACCCTTGGATATTTATTTTCTATTTTTCTTTCATTTTCTTAAAAAATCTAATACTTATTTATTAATTTAACTAATTAATTATTAATTTAACTAATTAAAAAATAAAAGTCTCTCTCTATCTCTCTATTTTCGAGAGCTTTTTGCTTTTTCTGGGTTTGTTCTTGTTCACCTTCCCTATTTTCTTGTTTTGTTCTTGTGTGTTCATACTGATCTTTTGAATGTCAAATCCTCCATTAGAGCTCCACCCAATTGGGTCCTCGTTCACCACCCTCACCTTTGGCGGTTAAACCCAGCCAAAAACCCTTGAATCCTCTAAAGCCTATAAAGATCTAAAGCCTATCAACAGCTCAAGCACATACACACTCGCATTCTGTTCGTCACTTTTTGTGGCTTGATTTTCTGACGATGACGAAGCCGCCAACGCCGTCG
The DNA here is from genome assembly GCF_052849685.1 of Lactuca virosa. Taxonomy (NCBI): domain Eukaryota; kingdom Viridiplantae; phylum Streptophyta; class Magnoliopsida; order Asterales; family Asteraceae; genus Lactuca; species Lactuca virosa. Next base: position 386,322,762 of record NC_136428.1, read on the forward strand.
TTTCTCTTTCTTTGCCAGCAAAACGAAGATGTTGGGGTTATCTCCAACTGTGAAGGTGAAATCGCCTTTTGGACCATAACCATTTGTAGATCCGGCTCGTCGCCTGCCATGGAGGTTATCTCCGGAGAAGACGAATCCAAATCTGAAGAGCTAGGATTTGTAGCGCCGTCACCCACTACGTGGAGCTATGAGCCTACCTCCGGCGATATAGATATATGTCTGAGAGAGAGAGAGAGAGAGAGATAGATTTATTGTTTGAAACACTTTCCCCTCTCCGAAGAACATATCACGTTTTGTCTGAATACGTCTGAAACACTTGCCCCTCTCCTGACGAAGAGACCCACATCTTAAGGATCGTTTGTTTCTAATGTCAGCCTACCCTCTAATTCCATCTTCTTCCTCTGATTTTGTCCAAAAAATAACCCCAAATAGATTCACCATCTTCGTCCTTTGTTCTCGTTTGTTTGTGACCCCACCGCAGATTGGAGTTACGAAGAGGAGTAAGGCATGTCATATATGCTTCATATGAAGAGAATAACTGTAATTAGGTCTTCTCTGCGGAACTCCTAATTACATTCGTTTGTTATGTGTTTGATTGTACTCTTTGCATCTAGGAGCGAGAGAGACTTATTTTTTTAATTATTCAAATAAATAAATAAGTATTAGATTAAAAAGATTGAAAGAAAATAAAAAATAAATATCCAAGGGTATTAAAGTTATTTCAGTTTACCGAGGGACAAAATCCGCAACGAAACTAGCTCAAAAGGACCATGAAGCCAAAAAAATTCGGGTTTGAACCAAAATCTAGACAAAATGCATACCATAGGGACCATTTTTGCAGTTTTGTCTTATGGAATTTATATAATAACACTGAGTGTGAGTGTATATTGAAATTTTTTAAGGTACTGTAAAAATGGTATTCATTTATAATTGATATATTTAGTTGTGTAATTAGTTTGTGTTCTACTGACAGGTTTACTCACTAAGCTCGTCGTAACTTACTTTTTATTGTTGTGTGGCTTTCAGGTTCATGTCAATTGGGTAGAAAGAAGTGAAGGTGGTAGCGCCCAACTCAGATCATCGTGTTTGTGATAAATACGATCCTTTTGGTAACTACTTGTATTGATTTGTTAATACGAATGTACCCCATATTTACTATGATTTATGATTTGAAAACGAAAAAATTTGTGTCTACTTTGTATTAAAAGTTGGGTGTTACATAATAGTTGTGATGTAAAGGTTGAATTGTATAGTTGGGAAAACAAATAGTGTAAATAAAAAAAAATAGGTTAGTTGGACCTAAAATGAAAGAGTTATACCATTTTGAAAATGGCATGTTGCAGAATTTGAAAATTTTATGTCCAACAACCTATGTTTGAGGTTATATAAATCAAGATCAAATGCATTAGAACGGTAATGTGATTCTGAGATGGACAACCAAGAAAACATAGAAAAAAGAATCAACCTAATGCGAGATAATATAAGAAAGTTACGAGTGTTCAAAGTTGAGGAAAAGTATGAAAAAAAAAATTCAAGTGTCCATGTTTAGGGCCACGTAACTCAAGTTGTACTTATTCAAATGTGTTCGGGAAAGAGAGGAAGGTTCAACAAAAAGAATCAATTTATTTGGAGATCATACATGATATGTACTTATCCAAATCGTTTTGATCTATATTTAGGTTTTATTGGTTATGATATATTAATCGATGCATTCAACATTCCAATATTCCACAAAGAAAATAAGAGTAAAATACATGAATCGTCCCTTGTGGTTTGGTCCGATATGCACATTTCGTTCCTATTTTTTTCACTCAAACTGTCACTAATTAGTTTCAAACTTGTGCGTTTCATCCATGTTAGACGTGGAATAACTATATTGCCCTTATCAAGTATTATTTTTAGTTTATTTATTAGTTATCTATTATTTAGAAAGAAATGGGCCCACTTATCCCTACCTTGATTCACTCTCTTCCCTCGTCTTGTAATGTACCAAGTTTTCAACCAAATTTTTCTTTTTAAAATGAGATTTAATAACTAAAACCATCATGAAAAATAACATATCATCTAATTGTTTTAAGTCATAAACCATAGTTTCAAAACAAAGTCATAACATAAATCAATGAAAGTCTCAAATCATAATCATAACACCGATACGAGTGTAAAGACATGCCTCACCCTTCCCTTTTCTCACTGGAACAACGTTAAAAACATTTAAATTTAAAAAGTAAGCACATATGAGTTCCCTAGTATACCACATATTCAATTATATATGCATTTTTTATGGTCCAACCATAGTCTCACATATGATTCTTATAGTCCACCTATAGTCTCACATACATATTATATGGTCCAACCCTAGTCTCAAATACCATTGATATAGTCCAACTATAATCTTACATAAAAATTTTATGGTTCAACCATAGTCTCACATACCATTGTTATAGTCCAAATATAGTCTCACATACAATTGTTACAGTCCAACTATAGTCTCACAACAGTCACACAGATAGTCTATCATACAAGGACATCTAATGTCACACATAATATAGTGAAAAAACTCACATGAATCTAGCAACGAAAATCTCTAAAGTAGTTTCCTCAATGAACAGCTAGCAAGAACCAACTAATACCAAACATAGGTGCAACCTCAGTCTACAACTCATATCAATCAAAGTTCGACTGAAATTAAAACTGGTAAAAAATTCAATAGTCAACTATAAAAGTCAACAGTCAACGGCCAGACGTGTTGCGACCATCACCAGATGTGTCGCATCCACTACAAGACAAAATAGTCGCGACTGAACACTAATCAACAAATCATGTCTATTGTCTTTACAACCTCTTTCATCAATTTCTTAATCCATCAAGCCAGAGGCTCTATTATTCCAGAAGCCTTATAATAAGGCTCTTAATGGATAAGTTTCCAACTTTATCCAGATCCAAGTCTCTAACAAGTCCAACCCTAAACCTAGATCCAAAATGAGCCCAAAAATGGATAGATCTTCTTACATGGAGCAAATAGAGCTTATGCATGCACTCTTTACTCCACAAATTTTCCAAAAGTCAACATCAAAAAAGTCTAATAATATGGAGTTTCCCAAACTCCACGAACATCTTGCAAAAGGGACCAAAATGAATAAAATCTCTTCTAAGCACTATATCTATGAATGAAACACATAAATCTTGGAACTTTATCACTTCTAATGGTCCAGAATATGATGAGAATGTTGAATATTCTTTGGATCTAGCTTCAAATGTGCAAACACCTTCTTGCTTCTTCACGACGTATCACCAAAATACAAATAAACTACAAGGATATAAGGGGAGAGGCTAGGGTTGCTATATAGGGTTCTCTGGAGATAGAGGCTAAGTATATGATGAAACCCTAAAAGTTAGAGCCATTAAATAGGGCCCAAGGCCCGAGACCCTGAATTTTAAGCCTTGTAGTGACGTGTCGCATCCAACTATAGAAGAGTTGCTCCCAACGCGTGTCCAACGTGCCACGACCAATAAAGAACACGCACACATTCAAGCCAATAACCCACATCTTATAAAGTGTACAAATAAGTAACTTGGAATAGTAAACAACTAAACATACCCGGAACTAGGTGTTACACATCCTCTTTTATGAACCCTAAACACCATCATAATGTTCTTCACCCATCACCATCTTATCCAAGTCACCATCATCGGACCACCATTTTCACCATCTCACCATCACATCTACACCCTACACTGTAATCAACTTAACCCATCTTTAACCCTTATCACTTGTCATCATCACCATCTGTTCATCATCATCTTCACATCACCATCCATATTCAACCCATATAACCCGGTGTCATCATCATCTTCATGTCACCATCAAGCTCATTTTTAAACATGCCGTAAGAGTTTAAACAAATAAAAATATTTACTCGAATGCATTAAACGATAACATAGGGAAGCAGGATCGAATCTACAAGGACACATCCTAAAAGTCAATGTCTCTTTGTGCAAGACACATACTAGTAAAAAACACAACATATAAAAAGGGTTTTTTGTTTAGAATTAAAACTAAAAATAGTAGTGAAACTAAACTTACTAAAATTCAATAATAAAGGTGTTTCAGTTCGGCTACGACTCTCCTAATTATGCAATCGGTCCAGATCTGGTTATTTAATATGTGTTGTATATAAGCTGGTACTGAAACTACTAATAAGCTCTAGTAAGTTCTCTTTTACCAAAATAATTAACCAAAACAAGCTCTTCAGTTAATCCTAACATTATACTAACTTAATTAAACAAGTTCTTAATCAAATCAGAAAAGCAGCATTACGAACAAAGTAAATGTAACGCCTGGTTTCTTGTATGAATTTATTTCCAATTGATTGCATTTTTTCTTGGAGGACTCATCGAGTTGGAAGCCTCAACTCGACGTGTCGAAGTTTTTTTGGTCGCGAAGTTTAATGAGTCAACTTGACGAGTGGAGGTGCCTCAACTCGACGAGTTGGCAGCTGGGAAGGAAACCCTAATTTTAGGGTTTTGCACCCTATTTAAACACCTTAAGTCCCAGGTGTTAGCCTCATTCCCAGCCTCCATAGCCCCTAACCCTAATCTCGAAACCCTAGAGCCTCCTTGAGTGTTATGAGCTCATTGTGGGTGTGTTTCGGTGTGTTTGAAGCTCATTGAAGGAAGAGAAGCTTGGTGCAAGGTGGTGGTTCAAGTAGGAGCTTTCAGATCTTGATTCTCTGTTCCATTTCCAGCACATTTCGGGTATAAAGTTCTAACCTTGCTTAATATTTGATTAGATCTTTTTTTGGGTTAGTTTGTATGCTTTAGCCATGTTTGGGTGGTTTATGGGGGTGTAGGACGTCCCAAGTGTTATTCTTTCAGATCTATGATCTTCATGAGCACTTTTGGCATAAAGGTGCCAACTTTATGGTCTTAAGGGCTTCATGCATTCATTAAGTCCTTCTTATGGCTTCTTTTGAGCATTTTAGCTTCTTGTTGGAATATTAGAGTTGTAGATCGATAGATTCCAAACAGAAAAACAATATTTAATCAAGCAAATAACACGAGAATGGATCAATGGTGTCGAATGATTAATAACTCACACCTCAGAAGAGCTCAATGAAGAACTTCGACTGTAGAGGTGTGCTAGGGTTACAATGCAAGTAATTAATGAGAACGATTGATTTAAAAGCTATACATGCATGCAATATTTATATGCTAACCCTAATGTTTATCCACGGTTGGACAGGCCCAAACCGGGTAAACTAAATGGACTTATGACCGAGCCCAAAGACGCAACACCAGACCCAACAATCTCCCCCTTTGCGTCAATTGAGGCGAGAGACTACTTCGGTTGAGTGACCTTGGTCTTCTTTACAACCTTGAACAGTCGAGGGATGATCGCAAGAAGCGTTTGTCGAAACTGAATATACCACCGAATCATATCAGTGAATAACTTCTTATCAGCTTCACTGTTCTGATTACACCTATGTATAATCTCCAAAATGTGCTCCAAACAGGAAGTGGAAAATAGGTGTTTGTCAATCAGAGCGAACAAGCATTTTTGACCTTCGCTTCTCATGAACAAAACAGTGTGAAATTTAGGATCAATCTTTCCCCTAACCATTGCATTCATATCACTTTCCCTCCCCATCGGCTTCATAGTGGTCTTCTTGTGAATGGCAGAAGCGATCTCCTGATCCATCTTCACGACCTCATGAATATAACAAACGAGCATTCACTTGATGTGATTGATGATTGGCTGATACTCCTGTGGATTGGTCAGCAAAATATTATTATGGAGTATCCAATCGTGAGGGTTCAAGTTCGGCAGGTCAGCCAGCGAAATCATATGGACCAAGCTATCAGAGCCTCGGGTCACTTTGAATTTAATGTTGATGAATTTCCCTGCCGAAGTGGGCTTCAACACCTTGACCGTTGTGATTTTCTGAGTGCTCCAGGTCATGTATTGTGGCTGAGCAAACTCAAGATAATACTCAAGCAAATCCCAATCTACCTTCGGGTCTGGAGAAGGAATGTCAGCCGTCGACTCAAAACAGTGAAAAATAAATGCCTTTCGGGTTATTTGCATGTCAAACTGTGAGTCCTTCGAGTTCTCAAGCCCGAACGATGAAACCGGTTCGAGCCAATGAGTGCTCGGTGCATCAATAACCTCTATGAGAAGCGATTCCATAGTCCATTCAGGAAACATGGACTTCTTCTGCTCTAGCAGCTCGTTCGCTTTCAACTCCTTCTCAAGAAGATCCTTCTCTTTCTGAACCTTCTCCCGAATCTCTTGATCAGTAGGCTTGATTTTCTGATCAAGTTTAGAAGCATTCCTTTCAGTATTTTCTTCCATATCATCATCATCATCATCATCTTCTTCTCCAATCTTCTTCTTTCTTCTATCCCTCATACTGCCCGAAGCTTCATTACCCTTCGGCTCAGTACTGACATTCGGTTTTGGAGGGGGTTGAGATTGAGAAACCTTATCTCCCCCTTGTTTCGAATGGACACTAGTCTCCGGAACACCTTCAATACGAATCAAGACATCCAATGCAGGTCTTAGCTTTTCATCCAAGTGGCGTCGAATGGAGATGGTTAGAATGGAGTCGTGAGCTTCCAGTAGATGTAAGAGAATGGAATGCACATCTCCAACAGAGCTTTTAATCACCTCACGCTCAAATTTTAAATCTTCAATCTCTTTGGTGGCATTTCTGAGCTTGAGATTCTGGATTTTCAGCTGTGAAGTTCGCTTATCCAGCTCATCCATAATTTTATTTTCAACGGAAAGCTCTGCTGCAAGTTGAGTCAGCCGATCATCAATGTTAGTATGAAGATCTTGGTTAGCAGCCTCAATTGCTTTACGAGCTGCTTCAAAAAATTTCTTCTCTGCCTCCAGTGAACGCGTAAGATTATCAACTAAGGCATTCATTGTTTGAGCATTTTTCTGAGCTGCTGCTTGAAGAGAATCCAGAAAGAGTTGGACTTCTGAAACTAGTTTTTCGACTTTTGCGGTCGCTTCCTTGCAATCTTTGGTGGAAGCTTCAACGGCAAGAAAAGCTTTCTGGCATGTTGAGGTTGAGGCTTCAATAGCTTTGGCAGCATTGGAGATGGAGGCCTCATGATCTTTGACAACTGATGAGAACAGAGCTTTGAAAGCAGCCTCTGAATATGCACCAGTAGAAGACGAAGAAAGCAATTGATCAAGCTTTTCCGTGACAGCCTTGAGATGCTTTTTGGTAATCGGGGCGTCATCATCTTCATCGCTTTGTACGCGATAAGGACTGAAATAAGTGGAATCGAATTCCATGTCTTCACCTCCAAGAACAGGTTCAGGTGATGTAGGTGGGGTTAAAGGAGTTGAGGTAACAGGTGGAGTAGAACCGACAGTGGATGCCCCCATATCAGATACGTTGACATGAACTGTAGGTTCGGGTGTAGGAGTGGTTGTGGTAGTAGTGATGGTCGTGAATAGTGGGGTTGGAATTGGGATAGAAGTTGCAGTGGTAGAGGAGACAGGTGGAGGACAGGGAGCGATAGTAATAGGAACCGAAAGTGGAACAGAACGAGGAGGCGAGTTTCGGTTTCTATCATTAGTAGGTGAGGGTGGAGGCGAATTACCTCTAGGTGGACTGTCGGTTTCAGTAGCTTCTTCGTCATTTGACTCAGGATCACGCTGGCCGTCAAAAGGAACATACTCAGAGTCACTAGAGGATGGGGAAGGAGACTTCGGTCTACGAGCCTGCTTTTTGGTCTTGCGTTTCTTTGGAGCAGTAGACTCGGCTCGCTCTAACTTGCGTTTCTTAGGAGTAGAAGCTTTGGATGATTGACCAGCCTTTTACCCTTTGTTATCAGACTTCTTTCCTCGCTTTTCAGGCTTGTCTGCAGCGTCCAACGAGCTTTGCATCTCAGGAGTAAGCAGTCGTGGACCTGAAGGAGAAAGCTTTTTGTAATCTGCCATGACATGACTCGCATTGGATACACAGCGGTACATAGATTCTGGAATTGACCCGATAAAGATAAACTTGGAGGTATTTAGGACAAGGATCCTCGTCGTATGAAATGTAGCAATCGAAGACATGAGGGAGTCCGCCATAGTGGGAACAGTAAACTTGTCCATCGCCCAATGAGTGACGATAGTCCAAAATCATGCACAAGAAATTTCAGTGTACCTCGAAGAAGAGCTTAGACTCTGAACAAGTTGAGCCCATAGAATCGATCCATAGTCCAAATTAATCCCATGATACAGACCATATAGAATGGTCATAAAAGCCCTGCTCGTACCGTCTAAACCAGCACTCCTCTCCGATAAGCCCTTGGAGAGGAGCGTTAAGAGCACGTTCCACTAAGGAGGAAGAGAAGACTTCTTGAACTTGGTGATTGTTGTGAGAAGCTCCGTGTACCCCATATCATAGAGCATCGAGTACAGTTGAGTGGTAGTGATGGAATTTGGGTTAACCATTGATTCAGCAGCAAGAAGGCGTAGTAATGAAGAAAACCTAGCCTTTGAACTTGAGGACTTTTGATTGACGATTTCGAAAAAGATACGCTCATTGGCTTTATCATAAACGGCAGAGGAGTAGACAGCAGAGAGCATCGACATTGGAACACTTTCCACCTGTGTGAGAGCGACCACCAGTGGTGAATACTTGAGACATTCGACTGCATGAAGCATATACGAATCATAGACAAAGGGGTTGAGTTCGATGACCAGATTCTGATTAGGTTTGATGGTCAGAAGAGTGGACTGAGCGGATTGATCAAAAACTGATGAAGATTCAGCCATTGTTGCAGGTGAGAAGAAGATGAACAGTGGAGAATCTCCGATGTGTTCTTGAGAGAGAGAGAGAGAAAGTTTGGTAAAGGAGTCCAAGAGGTTCGAGAAAATCTTTTATACTATCTCTTAGGAGAGAGAAAAATCCGTTTGTGATGCATCTCTGAAACGTCGCCTAAAAAAGCGCGATTTGATAGCTTGGTATCCCTAGAAATACGTCAGCAGGCGTGGGTATGTGAACCGTTTCAAATTCACGCGCCTTTTTCGACCTTAGCTCCTTTTAAAATTTCGAACCGTTTCATCTTCATGCTGACTCATCCTTATTTTATTTGTATCAATAATAAAAAAATCATCACCAGAAAATAGATACATCCTTTCGCGTTATTGTAATCAACTGTCGCTTCTTCATAATAAAGGAAACCACCATATATGTTAGAGTCGAAAGCATAAATTTGAAAATTGCCATTAGTACCATGAACAAGAATTTGGAAAATCATAAAGACCTTCGTGCAAGAGTGTGTTGGGTTATGAGCATTCTAACACTCCTAAGTGTACATGCAACCCTAAATACCTTGGATCTATGTTTTCTCTATTATACATACAATTATGAACATCCAAGGTATTATCCTAATCTAGCATACAAAATAATAAATATAACAAGATAGAATACATACCTCTTTGATGTAGAATGTCTTCATGAAGCTTGAGTGCCTAGTGCCCCAAGTGTGACACCTCAAATGGTTCACACAACACCAAATACACTTGGAATAACTTGAGAGAAACTTGAACACTCCTTGAAATCGTCTAGCCCTCAAACTCACACATTAGTGCACGATTTCTTGAGCCATGGGATTCTTTTATATGGTGGCTATTAGGGTTACACCATGTAACTCATAACTTTACCCATTCCTTATGCTCCATGGATTTTAACCTCCATGGAGTATCCATGGGTCACCCCATGGACTTAGTCCAACATAAGAAATCTTGGATCACAAGCCCACATATATAAGAATGAATGATTTACACAATCAACCCATATATTTAATTAGTCTCCTTTTGATCACTTAATTAATTCCAAATTAATTCTTGATCAATACTAATTAAATAACCTTATTAATATATTAGAGCTTATAATATATTAACCAACCTTAAGTGTTATTTCTCTCATTATAGTCTATCCAAATGCATGATGCCATGCAACCCAAATGGACCATGCCGGGTCGGGTCAAGTCTTACCAATTATAGTTATGGACTTAGACATTAATCCAACAGAGTGTGCCAATGATAAAGAAAGAAAGCAAAATATTTGTGGGATTTAAGTGATGTCTATTGAGACATGAAACTGATAATCCCGGGCACGAATCTCTTCCTTCAAAGTCAAGAGAGACTGAGAAGTGTTTGTGTGGTTTCCCGTGAAATACGATCAAATGTTTGTAAAGAAACATTGAAAGGTATCTTTTCAATTATAGGCTTTATAGGGTAGCTTACCTTCAACCGAACCTTGATACTTGAAATAAGACCGAAAGTCGGGTGAAGTACTTGTGAAACCGATGTGGTTTGTTGAACAAGTAGGTTTGACAAAATATATTAAGTGACTAGAAATTAGTAAGAAATCTCAAAAAAAAATGGATCTTATGGGAAGAAACGTCCTGGTGATAGACAGTTTCATAAAGATCACGCAAAAAGAAAAAGAGATTTCGTGAGGTAACAAGTAATAGCTTGAACATTAGAGTGTTCACCGTCAATGCATTCAAGGTGTTGAATTTTGGGTTTCACTTAGCTCGTGGTAGACGAAACTAAGATCATCAACACAGAGATTGTGTAACCATAAACCTCAGTGGTAATTGCTGAGAGTCTCAAGGGTTACTTTTATGAAGCGAAACTTAAATGGAGAAATGTGAGGTGGTTAAGGAACCGAAAGTACCTCTGCTATATTAGAAGGACAAAGCAGAAAACTCGTAACTCAATATGAGAAGAGTTAGGTAGCTCGTTACTTGAGTGATTTAAGCAGCCTGATTTGGAAGAAATGATTGGTGTTTATCGAATCATTAAGGCTTCACTCAGAGTCATGGAGGCTTCGGTCTATATGCAGCAGCATGCTTCTAGGGAGACTTAACTAGTAGAAAGAGAAGAAGATCATACCTGCCCCATCATCATCGTGTTTCGCATCTGTGAACTTGAATTGATGTTTAGAACAGAGATGTTAGATAAAAGCAAAAAGAAACGTAGAAATATTTTTTAATAATAAAAACAGAAAAGAAAATAATTTTGGATTTTTGGATTTTCTGAAAAATAATAAAAATAGAAAAGAAAATATTTTTGGATTTTTGGATTTTCTGAAAAATAATAAAAACAGAAAAGAAACTAAATATATACACACGTAAGAATAAGAAGCTTTACAAAATTATACAACTGAAACCATTCCTTAGAAAAGATGAAGCGAAATAGATCGAGCGATCGGTTAATTTCGGTTCCAAAAAATTTAAGAGCCGAAATAGACCGAGCGTTCGGTTCATTTCGGTTCCCAAAACTTTAAGAGCCAAAATAGACCGAGCGTTCGGTTCATTTCGGTTCCCAAAAACTTAAGAGCCGAAATAGACCGAGCGTTCGGTTCATTTCGGTTCCCAAAAATTTAAGAGCCGAAATACACCGAGCGTTCGGTTTATTTCGGTTCCCAAAAATTTAAGAACCGAAATAGATCGAGCGTTCGGTTCATTTCGGTTCCCGAAAATTCAGGAGCCGAAATAGACCGAGCATGCGCTCTATTTCGCTTATTCAATTTTAATGATTAGAAGGAGGTTTCGGTGCTGACTCAGCTTCCATCATTCCTAAGCCTTGGAGTATCTTATTAAAGCTTGCTTCTGGTAAGGCCTTGGTGAAGATGTCAGCCAGTTGATCTGAAGACCGAACGAAGTGAATTTCAACATTTCCATCTTCAACGTGGTCCTTGATGAAGTGACATATCAGTGCGATATGCTTTGTCTTGGAGTGTTGCACTGGATTGTGACATATTCGTATTGCACTTTCAGAGTCATAGTAAAGAGGGATCTTCTTCATACTTAAGCCATAATCTCTAAGTTGGCTTTGTATCCATATGACCTGTGATGTGCAGGACGCTGCAACAATGTACTCAGCTTCGGCTGGGGAGAGGGACACACAGGTTTGTTTCTTTGACTGCCAGCTGACAAGTTTGCCATCAAGAAACTGGCACCCGCCGGTTGTGCTTTTTCGATCCAATCCACATCCACCAAGATCAGCGTCAGAGAAAGCTTGAACAAAGAAGCCAGATTTTGCAGGATACCAAAGACCGAGAGACGAGGTTCGCTTTAAATACCGGAAGATATTTTTCACTGCAATCATGTGAGGTTCTCTTGGATTAGCTTGAAACCTGGCACAATAACAGACAGAAAACATTATGTCTGGCCTACTAGCCGTTAGATACATTAGTGACCCTATCATTTGACCTTAAAGAGTCATATCAACAACCGGTTTCTCAAGAGATGGAGTCAACTTCGTCCCAAACGCCATTGGAACCTTTACTTTCGAATCTCCCGTCATGCCGAACTTTGTTAACAACTTCTTTGTGTACGCTTCCTGATTGATGAAGATGCCTTCTGGTCCCTGTCTTATATTCAATCCAAGGAAAAAGTAAATCGGACCCATTGCGCTCATTTCAAATTTAGTCTCCATCAACTTCCTGAATTCAGCTGTTAAGCTTGGATTCGTGGAGCCGAAGATGATGTCATCGACGTAAATTTGAACTATCATTAAGTGTTCGCCCTCTTTCTTGCGAAAGCAGGTTGGGTCAACCGAACCTTGCTTGAATTTTGACAGTTTGAGAAATCGTGTTAGAGTTTCATACCAGGCTCTTGGGGCTTCCTTCAATCCATAAACTGCTTTATCCAGTATGTAGCACTGATCAGGATGCTTCTCGTTCACAAATCCGGGTGGTTGCTCAACGTATACCGTTTCTTCGAGTTCTCCATTCAAGAAAGCGCATTTTACATCCATTTGGAAAACTTCGAAGTTTTTATGTGCACCATATGCCAAAAAGATTCTTACAGATTCCAGCCTTGCTACTGGAGCGAAGGTCTCTTCATAGTCTATCCCTTCTTCTTGGCAATATCCTTTCACCACCAGCCTCGCTTTGTTGCGAATAACATTACCCTCTTTATCTAACTTATTTCTAAATACCCACTTTAAGCCGACTACAGATGCATCCTTTGGTGTGGGAATCAGTCTCCAAACCCGATTTCGTTCAAACTCATGGAGTTCGTCTTGCATAGCTTGCACCCAATCAGAGTGATCAAGAGCAGCATTTACCGTCTTCGATTCTACTTTAGAGACAAACGAATTAAACATGCAAAATTCTACTTGAGAGAATAAAGCAGTTTGCTTCGCTTTCATTTGTGATCGTGTGAGAACACCCTCAGATGATTCACCAATAATTTGTGTTTAGGGTGATCCTTTGTCCATTTTATGAGAGGAGGGTAATTGGGATCATCGGTAGGATCCAGCTCAGCATTGACTTCTTCTTCCATTTCTGACATATCGCCTTCGTCATTTGCATTTGCATTCTCCCCCTCAAATGGCGAGCCGAATCCTATGTCAGATTCAGTGCTCTCGCCCTCAGATAGATCTTCATGGGTTGGGGCCTTTGAAGGATTCTCCCCCTGGAAAGGCATATCGTGTGGTTTTGGAGTAGACGAACCCTCCCCCTGGATTATTGAGCTTTTTCTTGGAGGGTCATCAGTAGCTGGATGATCACTTGCTACAGTAGGTTCGCTTTGTGTCTGCTTCTCGGTTGGTTGGTGAGGTTCGTTTTCCATAACTTTAGCAGCTTCATCAATGATTTTCTTCAATTTATCGACTTTGTTATCTGCTGCTTTCGCTTCTGAGTGGATCGCCTTTTCTGGTTCACCAAAGAGCTGCATGTACTCTTCAAACAGATTGGAAATAGGAATTGAGACCTGACCAGTTTCCGGAAAGATGTCCTCCGTTGGATTTTCGGTTGTTTGCGTTTTCTTCAGGTAATTATCGTCAAAAGTAACGTAATATGTTTCTTCAATCTTCTTTGAGCGTTTATTGAGAACCCTATATGATTTTGAAGTAAGTGAATAACCGAGAAAGATTCCTTCGTCTGCCTTAACAACAAACTTGTTTCGGTTCTCTTTGGAATTGAAAATGAAGCATCTTGAACCTAACACGTGGAAAAACTTCACATTTGGCTTTCGACCATTCAAGATTTCATACGGAGTGATGGCGAATCTCTTGTTTAGGAAGGATCGGTTCTGAGTGTAGCATGCAGTAGCAATTGCATCAGCCCAAAAGTATAGTGGAAGAGAAGCAAAGCTCAGCATGGTTCGGGCTGCTTCACATAAAGAACGGTTTCGCCTTTCAACGATCCCATTCTGTTGTGGAGTATAGGGAGCAGAGAAGTTGTGAGTTGCTCCTTTTTCAGCCAGAAAATCTTCGAAATCTTTATTCTTGAACTCAAGACCATTGTCGCTTCTTATATTTCGTACCACCTTTCGCAGCTGGACTTCCACTTGTTTGATAAAAACCTTCAGCTTGGGTGTCGCCTCTGGTTTCTGTTTAAGAAAGAAAACCCAGGTGAAGCGAGAAAAATCATCTACAATTACTAGTATAAACTTACTACCACCGAAGCTCTCAATAGCCGAAGGGCCACATAGATCGATGTGCAGTAGTTCCAGAGGATCGATGATCTTTGTATTGATTCGAGAGGGGTGACTTTTACGACTTTGCTTGCCCATCTCGCATGCTGCGCACAGATGTTCTTTGTTAAATTTAAGAACAGGAAGTCCACTCACGTGATCACCGAGCACCAGTTTATTGATATCTTTGAAGTTCAGGTGCAATAGTCTTCGGTGCCACAACCAGCTTTCATCTGAGTTCACCTTCGACAACAAACATATTACAGGCTTTCCTTTTATTGGGTTGAGATTTAGAGGATACATTTCCCCTTTTCGCTCAGATTTCAACATGACTTTCTTCATTTGCTTTTCAATTATCTCTGAGCCCTCATCATCAAACGACACTTTTAAACCGGTTCCTACGACTAGTTGAGAAACGCTGATGAGGTTATGCTGCAGTCCTTCCACGTAGGCCACTTTTCGTATTGAGAACTCTCTGTTGGTGATCATCCCATACCCTTTAATCGTTCCGAAAGAGTTGTTTCCGTATTTCACACATCCACCATCCTTAATGGACCGAAACTCCCTAAGCTCTTCCCTCCTTACAGTCATGTGACGAGAGCAGCCACTGTCAATATATCATTCTTCGTCAAACTGCTCGTCACTGATAACCTACAAAATTAAGCTGATTTAGGAACCCAAAGTCTCTTGAGTCCTTGTGAGTCTTTTACAGAATAGGGAATTGCAACCGAAAGATCAACCATATATGTTCTTTTTATTAAAGTGGTTTCATCTTTTCGTTTGATGGTGTAAACTTTGATTTTATCTTTATTTTGTTTTATCTGGTGTGTGTTATTGTTAGTAGGTTTCTCAGTAGAGGTTTTCTTGGAAGTTCTTGGGGTAGCTGACTTTTTGGTGTTTTGAATTTCAGTATCTGAGTACAGCTTTCCTTTTCCTTTGACATCATTCACGGAGTTGGGTTTAGGATGAGAGTGAGGAGGATGGGATTTGGGACTGTAACTTGCTTTTTGATTCTGGGCTCTTGTGTTGGAACCGAAACAAGACTTTCGGTTCTTGGCGTAATAAGAGTTAGGACCGAAACTTGACTTTCGGTTCTTGTGACTTCCAGAATTAGAACCGAAACGTGTCGTTCGGTTTTCTTGACTACATGACTGGTAGTTATTGCTAGAATGAGACTTGTCATGTGCTTCCATTTTAAGAGTAGAAGCCTTTTCGGAGCGAACATAGGAGTGGTTTTGGGATTGCCAAAACTGCTTTCTCTCATTGAGATTTTTCATGTATCTTTTGTTCCTCTGTCGTTTCTGTTCAGCAAGTTGCTCTTGAGTCAAGTGAATGTTGGCCTTAGGTTTCGCTTTCTTCTCATGAGCACTGGTTGTAGTTAATGAATCGTTGGTAGCTTTCAGTGGTTCCTCTGGTATTTCTTTTGTACCAGTTGTGCTGGGTTTATCGAAGCTTGAGGGCTTGTTTAGGGGTTCGGGTATGTATCGACCCTTAACTCTCCATGAGGTTTGCTCTGACAGACCAATTGTTTCGTCTGTATTATCGATGGGAGCCGACCAGAAGAAGTTATCACACCCTTCAGCATTATCTTTGTCAACCATCGATATTAACTCAGCCGTTTGCTTCTTAGTTACACCTGTGACTGCATACACTTGATTGGGTGTAGTTTTTACCTTCTGATAGACAACTGCCTTTTCTTTGAGCTTCTTTGATTTGTCCTTTGACACCCGAACGTATTCAACCGAATTTTCAGATATGAGGGCTTTTGTTGGTTCGGGTTCGCTTTTAATGAATTCTGAACAATCGACAACGTCTTCTATAGAGATTTCACTCATCTCACTCTCGTCATCAAATTCATAATTGGTTTTTAAATTGATTTTATTTTCTGAAATCAATTTGGCGTTGGATGAGTCAAATTTCTGTATAGTCTCGGTCTTTATTTTTAATTTATCATTTTCGTCCAGTAAATTCTTAAGCATACACTTATGTTCTTTAGACTCAATGAAAGATTCAATTTTGTCCAGTCCATATTTGTAGGTGACAGAGATTTCATCCGAGGACATTATAGATTCACATTCAGCAATGACTTCGTCCTCCTTAAATTCAAGGAAATGCAAAATCATTTTATGAATCTGTTTTCCTATCTCACAATCTAAATGTAACTGAGTGATATTAGTATATAGGCGTTTAGCAATCAAACAGAAAACATTTCGTTGTTTCAAAATTTTCAAATTGTCTCTTTGCAAATAAATAAGTTCATCCCTAGCCCTACTTAACTATAACTCCTTCTGCTGAATCCATATTCTTCTCTCCTCACTCTTGGAAGACTCCCTGCTGAGTTGGTCAGTTAGGTTAGAATTAGCTAGGCGAGTTTGCATAAGACTTCCACTTAAATTTGAAAACTTGGATTTTAAATCATTTAAGTCTTTTTCATAGTTTGTTATTGGTACTTTATGAGATTCTAGGATAGTTTGTACCTTCTTGATCAACTGATCGCAGTCGCTGATCTTTTCACTCATGGGCTTGGCAGCGAAGCATTTGTATTCTATGACCTTCTCTTTCTCATTCTTACTTTCGGTTGTTACCATTAAGCATTTCCCAGCCGACTCAACAACTCCTTCTCTCGGCACATATGCTCTTCCATGCGAGGGTCTGCGTACCTCTTCATCCTCAGAATCTGTAGACCAAACTTCCACTCCACCGAACTCGTCATCAACAACGTTTTCATGCACAATCAAAGCATTCATGGAAACGTTAGCAGTTTTCTTCTTCTTTATCTCCTCGAGCTTTCTCATGTAGTAGGTCTCGTCATCTTCACCATCCTTCTTCTCAGCTATCTTCCTTAGCATGCAATCCTTGGCAAAGTGGTTCTTGCCATGACAGTAGTTGCAATCGTACCCTGAATCTCCCACATGCTTACTCTCCTTCTTTTCATCGTCCTTTTGAGTGGCGATCTCCGGTTCTTCCTTCACTTTTTCAGAACTATAGCTTCCCTGCCAGTTTCGGTTCTTGTTGATCCGGAACTTTCTGCGAGCAAACTTCTTTGGGTTTGTGACCATCATAGCATATTCTTTGTTGGATAGATCACACTCAGACAAATCAGATTCCTCCACCTCGTTTGCTACATTCTTGCTTTTAGAAACGAGGGCCAGTGAACCCACACCCGAAACTACCTTCGATTCCTTTGTCACCACGCTTTCATGAGATTTTAGAATACCCATTAGTTTCGCCAGTGAATATGATTTAAATTGCTCAGGAGCCTTCACAGTCGAAACCACCGCCATCCATTCGGGCCTTAAACCATTCATGAAGGTAACCTTTTGTTCAATCACCTTCCTTTCAATGTCATGCTTCATCATCTTACTGAGTAGATGATTGAAGCGCTCGAAAGTCTGAACAAGCTTCTCTTCAGGTTTTTGTTCGAAAGCACCAAACTCAGAGAGCAAAAGGGTTTGGATCGAGTGCTCTAGATCTTCATCGGTTGAATATAATTCTTTCAACCTATCCCATATTTCTTTAGCTGTTGTGCATGAGCTCACCAAACGAAAAGTATCGGATTGCAATGCGAATCGGATCATCCTCATGGCTTTAACGTTGCATAACACCTTGTCTTTTTCGTCTTGAGGCATCTTATCTTCGTCCGCCAGGAGTTGATTATACTCTTTTTGAGTCTTGACTATTCGGTTTGTTCCATAGTGAACAAACAGACCCAATGTTATTGCTTCCCAGATCAAGTAGCCATTGTCTTCGGATCCAACTACATAATATTCGAAGTGATGCGCCCACACTTCATAATCTTGAGTATATAGAATGGGAATCCTTGTAGTTGATCCTATGCTATTGGAGATGTTGATTGGATTGATATGCGAGTCATTGTGAGACATGATGAACTGTTTCTGTTAGAATCAGACTTGTAAAGTTGAACCTAGGGTTTTATTAAACACTAGAGATATCGTCGACAGGAGGAAGACATCGTCTTTATATTGATAAAAGCGGAAACCCTAAAGGATTCTTCAAACAGAAGAGATGCGTATTTATTACACAGTCTCCTGCTCTGATAGCAATTGTTGGAATATTAGAGTTGTAGATCGATAGATTCCAAACAGGAAAACAATATTTAATCAAGCAAAGAACATTATAATGGATCAATGGTGTTGAATGATTAATAACTCACACCTCAGAAGAGCTCGATGAAGAACTTCGACTATAGAGGTGTGCTAGGGTTACAATGCAAGTAATTAATGAGAACGGTCGATTTAAAAGCTATACATGCATGCAATATTTATATGTTAACACTAATGTTTATCCACGGTTGGATAGGCCCAAACCGGGTAAACTAAATGGACTTATGACCGAGCCCAAAAACACAACACCAGACCCAACACTTCTCCTAGTCATCCATGAGTGTAAAGTTGGAAACTTTACGTAGTTATTCAGCTTTTAGGGCCAAATCTGCAGTTTGAGGTTATGCCTTTGGTGATTAAGTGCTTAATGATTAAGCCCTCGCCCTTTTAAGCCTAGGGTTTGGGTTTTGAACCCACTTTGTTGGTTCTTAAGGGTAAAGTTGGAAACTTCACCCTTCTTGAGGCCATTTCAGTTAAGATCTGAGATATGAAACTCTTAGTTTCGATAAGGTCGACTTAATGAATTAAGATGTTGGATTTCTGGCGAACTCGGCGAGTTTATGGGTGAACTCGACGAGTTGGATCAGTTTCTTCCCGACTTTTCAGACTAATGGATAAACTCGGCGAGTTGGATCAACTCGGATCGTTGACTTTCACTTTGACTTTAATCTTTGATCAAGTTTGGCCTATAAGGGGCTATTGGGCATTTTGTGTTGTACTTAAGGAAATCTTTTATGTTTAGGGGTTGTATAGAGTCGATATTCTGAGCCAGGATCCGTTCATGTAACACCTGGTTTTGAAAGTGCTTCACTGGTCGGGGTTGTGGCCCACTCATAAGTTGTCATAAGGTTTAGGGCCTTGGGAAAGGAAGGATTTGATCCATTTCAGATGTGGGTGTTATGGTATAAGTAATCCAATTTTTAGATTGTGACTTTAGAGGCTAAGGGTATAATCGGAATTTAATAATTCGTCCTTTTATGGATTTTGGGTTTTGTTCGGGAAGTTTTAAGGCCATGGTAAGTTGTTAGGAGCGTAGGGCTTCTCGCCACCTTTTCGTGGATATAAACAACGTCAAAAATGGAGTTGAAACGAAGAAGTTATGGCTGTTTCATGTTGGAGTGGGTTGGGTGAGTTGATCCTTGACTTGTTGACCAAGCTCATTTAAGGCTCACGACGTGAGGAAGGAGTGCTCACAACGTGAGGAGCGTATAATGCACTAAAACCTTAATTTTTGGGTATTTAATGGTATGAGATGATTAGGGTTGCTTCTCCTCAACCTCTTTCACTCCCAAGTCACTAAAAACCCTAAATTCGACCCTTTTGAGCCCTTGAGCCATTGTTGATGGTTTTGGGGTTGATGGTGTAGATGGAGTATGTTGGTACCGCAGTACGCAGCAGGCGAGGAGATGGAGTATATCGGAGTGCGAGACTCTGAATGATATGATTTCTAGAGCCCGTAAGTGGAAGATAGATTTGGAGCACATTTGTAAGAGAGGGGTTAAACCAGGTGCAGACATTGGAGGGTCCCGGGAAGAGACCCAAGTTTGCGGATCAGCCTTTGAGCAGCCAGTAGGGCCGGATTCAGTGCAGCAGTTGCGGAAAGATGCACGATGAAGTTCTCGTTCCAAGGGTTTGAGTAAGTGTATCTTGGAGTCATATTTTCTGCCTGTAAGTGGATTATATTTTCAAGTGATGTCATATGCTAATTTCATACCGGGAATTATTAGTGGTTAGTAAAGGTTGTTCTCCTTTTTCGGGATGGAATTGTTCAGTATTATCTTGGTTTTGGTCGAGATCAGTTCAGGTGTATTATGCGGAAGGTTTGCGGTCAGGGTTCCGCAGGACGATTATCCAGTATCATCATGATTCGGTGAGTTCAGTCCTTAAGCTTGGACTAGTTGGAAGCGCCAAGGGAAGTGGCTCGTTGCTAAAGTATGGGTTGGAGCATCTGACTTTTGGTCTTCAAGGCTTGAGTGTGGTAACATTTCAAGCAAGCAGGGATGATCGGTTTCGCTGGAATTCGGGAAGTGTTCCGCTAGTCTTCAGGAGTGGTACTGCTTTAGTAATGGTTAGTCATGGTACGCTAGCAGTGGTAAGCGTTGGTTTCTAGCAGATTAATCATTGGATGGTAAGAAGGATTGGGAATCCTTTCCAAGTTATGAGCTGTAAGGATTTAGTTGAACCAAAGTGGGGGAGAACCCTCCAGGTGTTCAGAAACAGAACTGAGTGCGAAACTAGGATGAGTTCGCATTCTCGTCAGGTATGAAAGCAGCCCAAGTGGCTATTTGGATAGAGGAGCGTGTGAGTTGGGAGTTTGGGAAACTTCCCAATGCTGAGTTCGCGTATTCACAGTAGTTTATAGTTGGTGTTGGGAAACCAGGTTGGAGAATTCCCAGCAGGACGCGAGTTAGTCAGGATGTTAGACTGATTGAGCACTCGACATTGTATGTTTTTGGGTTTTTAGTCAGCGATTGAGACAGTGTGGGAAGTGTTGTAAGACTGCGGGATAGCCGTAGCATTCACTAACAGTCAGACGGTGTTGAAAAGTGTTGTAAGATTGCGGGATAGCTGTAGCATTCATTAGCGGTTAGTTAGCGGAGTGTGGGCGGAGGCCCGTATCTCCTAGTCAGCAGAGTGTGGGCGAGGCCCGTATCTCCTAGTTAGCGTGATAGGAATCAGGAAAGGATAGTTCGATGGGATTCGAGGTGGAGTTGGACCTGTGTAGCCCTAGATAGGTGAGACATGTGGGAAAGGTCGCTCCATGTTATAGTTTGGGTGGGACCCGACGGCGAGGCCCGTGTGCTTGTAGCAATACAGGTGGGACCTGGAAGAGACCGTAGGGTCGAGGTACGGGATCGGGGATTCCAGGATTAGGTAGCCAAGTGGCAATGTAGATACAGCAGTTTTCGATAGCCGAAGTTTTCTTCAGAAGTCGCTGGGATCGACTGAGAGGGTGTTCTCTAGTTCAGCAACCGGGTGGGAGTCCGGTATTCCAGATATTGGCAGATCAGTTGGGACCAGGGTGGTCTCAGTTTATTCGGAAGCGGATAATCGAATATCATTGGTTCAGAAAAGTAATTGGCCTTTGGGGAAAGACCCATGTAAGGGTTTGGGCCCAATTTTCCCCATTGATGGATTTGATAGTTTTGGGCTTTGGTTGTGAATCTTGTTGGGCCAGGGGTGAAACGGTCATTTCACCCCAAGTAAGGATTATTGGGTTTTAACTAAGTGTTATTTTGGTACTGATAGCTCGGGAGCCGAAGGATCAGCAGTTCGGGGAATCGCCAGTTAGCAGCCAGAGGATTATCCGCGAGACTTCACCAGTGCGAGGTGAGTTTCCTCTTGTTTGCATGGGTCTACGGCCACAATGCCGTCCCATTTAGTTTATGTATGGTAGGAAGACCTGGGGGTTAGCCCTTGGCATTAGTTATGTTATATGTTCCGGATTACGATCTGATGTCGGGGTAAGCCCGATCAATGTTTATATGCTTCCGGACTTCGGTCTGAGGTAGGGGTAAGCCCGAGGAAGGTTTATATGTATGTTATTTTGGACTAAGGTTCGATGTCGGGGCAAACCCTAGATAGGTGAGACCTGCGGGAAAGGCTGCTCCGTGTTATAGTTTGGGTGGGACCCGAGGGCGAGGCCCGTGTGCTTGTAGCAATACAGGTGGGACCTGGAAGAGACCGTAGGGTCGAGGTATGGCATCGGGGATTCCAGGATTAGGTAGCCAATTGGCAATGTAGATAGAGCAGTTTTCGATAGCCGAAATTTTCTTTGGAAGTCGCTGGGAGCGACTGAGAGGGTGTTCTCTAGTTCAGCAACCGGGTGGGAGTCCGGTATTCCAGATAATGGCAGATCAGTTGGGACCAGGGTGGTCTCGGTTCATTCGGAAGCGGATAAGATACAATAGGATGTTCTGACAATAGTGGTGATGTGAGGATTCCTATGCGAGGAGTAGCTTGATGATCGAAAGTGCTAAGTCACTTGCAGTTGGATTAAATAATCTCATAGTACTTGATTTGACCCTGTTGCGCAGCTCTCGTCTGAGTCTAACCGTTACAGGGATGAATCTTCTACTCGAAGGATTATCCGAGCCTTCTGTCAAGTATAATTGTTCTGCAGATAGTTATGTGTGGGCAGTCTGTCAGGGAGACATACCATTATGGATTTCATACTCCGGGTAGGCAGAAGTGGTTTTACGAGGGTTTAAAGTTTTCTTTGGGACGAAAGTTCGTTTTGGGTTCGGTTGTCTTGAGAAGGTTGCTTTACGCGTAGAATAATCGGTTGCGTACCTCAGATCATTAGTTTGGATATGGGCGTTAGTAAGGAGCGATTTCGAGGACGAAATCTAATTTAAGTGGGGGAGAGTTGTAACACCTGGTTTTGAAAGTGCTTCGTTGCTCGGGGCTGCGACCCAATCATCAGTTGTCATAAGGTTTAGGGCCTTAGGAAAGGAAGGATTTGGAACATTTCGGATGTGGGTGTTATGGTATAAGTAATCCAAGTGTTAGATTGTGACTTCGGAGGCTAAGGGTATAATCGTAATTTGATAATTCGGCCTTTTATGGATTTTGGGTTTTGTTCGGGAAGTTTTAAGGCCATGGTGAGTTGTTAGGAGTGTAGGGCTTCTCGGCACCTTTATGTGTATATAAACAACGTCAAAAACAGAGTTGAAACGAAGAAGTTATGGTTGTTTGAAGTTGGAGTGGGTCGGGTGAGTGATCGTTGACTTGTTGACCAAGCTCATTTAAGGCTCACGACGTGAGCAAGGAGTGCTCACGACGTGAGGAGCGTCTAATGCACTAAAACCCTAATTTTCGGGTATTTAAAGGTATGAGATGATTAGGGTTGCTTCTCCTCAGCCTCTTTCACTCCCAAGTCACTGAAAACCCTAAATTCGACCCTTTTGAGCCATTGTTGGTGGTTTTAGGGTTGATGGTGTTTTGATTTCTTTGAAGAAGAAGAAGAAGAAGAAAAAGCTCTTTTGATGACTCATTTTGGCGAGATAAGCTCATCTTTGTGGACTAGCTGAACTTGTGAGCTTCTATAAGGTATAAAGATCCTATCTTTTTCATTTAAGGTTACTAGATCTAGGCTATGGTTGCCTTCTTTGCATGGGAGCTTGGATAGCCATGCATGAAGTCCATAAAGTTAGCAACTTTATGGACCATCGAGTCATTTGCTATGTTAGAACCCTTGGATCTGGATTTTGGTGCAAGTTTTGGACTCCAAGTTTGAGTCTTGGACCTTTTTACTTCATTTTGACCCAAGTTGGTGTTTAAGTCATGTATTGGACATATGTGACTGAAAATGTTCGATTTTTATGGCCCTTGGGGTCAAGGAAGACCCTCTAGACTGTCCTATGTTAAGTCTTAATGGATTAGGAGCTTAATGTTCATTTTTTCAGATCTGGACTCACGACATGAGGAATGAAGCCTCACGACGTGAGAACGTATTCGAGGAAGTTTTTAGGCCAAAGTCCCGACCTCACGACATGATCATAAATTGCTCACGACGTGAGCATCACCTGTCCAAGTTTTTGGCTCTTTGATTGTGGGATAGCTTGGTATTGGAATTATCCTTTGGTTTGGGCTCATAATGGACTAAGGATTTTAGAGTAAAGGACTTTTGGTTGGGCTTTCCTTGCTGGGCTTTCCCTAATGGGCCTTGGATGATGAATTGGGCCTTAGTGGGCCCACTATAGTTAGGCCTTGATTAGACCCAATGGGCTTGGACTTTTGGGCCATCGGAAGATCATTGGTTCAGAAAAGTAATTGGCCTTTGGGGAAAGGCCCATGTAAGGGTTTGGGCCCAATTTTCCATTGATGGATTTTTGTGGATTTGATAGTTTTGGGCCTTGGTTGTGAATCTTGTTGGGCTAGGGGTGAAACGGTCATTTCACCCCAAGTAAGGATTATTGGGTTTTGACTAAGTGTTATTTTGGTACTGATAGCTCGGGGAGCCGAAGGATCAGCAGTTCGGGGAATTGCCAGTTAGCAGCCAAAGGATTATCCGTGGGACTTCAGCAGTGCGTGGTGAGTTTCCTCTTGTTTGCATGGGTCTACGGCCACAATGCCGGCCCATTTAGTTTATGTATGGTAGGAAGACTCGGGGGTTAGCCCTTGGCATTAGTTATGTTATATGTTCCGGATTACAATCTGATACCGGGGTAAGCCCAAGGAATGTTTATATGCTTCCAGACTTCGGTCTGATGTCGGGGTAAGCCCGAGGAAGGTTTATATGTATGTTATTTCGGACAAAGGTTCGATGTCAGGGCAAGCCCGAGGAATGTTTGCATGTTAGATTATACTTGTTGTCTTTGTGATACTTGTATGTGCCTGGTAAGGAGGTGAGTGTGGGCGAGGTCCCGTATCTCATCACTAGCTGAGTATGGACGGCGTTCCATATCTCATCATTAGCAAAGTAGGGGTGGGGCCCGTGGTAGGAGAGAAGTGAGTGTGGGCGGGGGCCCGTATCTCACTACCAGTAGGAATGTGGACGGGGTTCCATGACTCATCAGTAGCAGGACAAGGGCGAGGCCCAAGTTAGGCGAGGCCTTAGGACAGGAAATACATTTAGAGTATGTTTTCTTTATGTGCTAGTATGGTTATATGATATTGTTGCATGTGTATAGCGGGCGGGGCCCAGAGACAGGCGGGGCCTAAGAGAAACAGATATGTATACCGAGCGGGGCTCGATGCCAGGCGAGGCCTGATGTCGGGCGAGGCCCGATGCCGGATAGAGTCTGATGCCGAGCGGGGCCCGATGTAGCGGGCGGGGGCCCAGTATATGTGCTTGTGTGTATGGTATGTGGTAGTATGGGGAACTCACTAAGCTTCGTTCTTACGGTTTTAAGTTTTGGTTTCAGGTACTTCCAGTTGCAAAGAGAAGAGCTCGGGATGTCTGTATTGCACACACCAAGATGTTTTAGCCTGGGATGTTTATGCTGATGATTTGAATCTCTAATAATAATGTTTGAGATATTATAACTTATGTTTTGATGAAATGATTTAATAACTATGGTTTTATTAATGATTTAAAAAGAAATTTTTGGACCATATTTTTAGGATGTTTCAGTTCATCTACCTTTCTGCGTTTGAGGTGAGTTTCCTCACCAGGTTCAGCGGGTCTAAGGCACCAAGGCCGACCCTCGTTTGGTTTTGTTATTATACATGTTGTATGTGTGATACTTGTATGTGCTTGTATATGTATATCCATTGGGTGCAGCCCGTTATATGAGTCTGAGCGGGCCCATATCTCATTCCTATCTGATTATGGGCGGGGCCCATATCTCATTATCATCCGAGTGTGGGCAGGGCCCGTGTCTCACTATCATCCGAGTGTGGGCGGGGCCTGTATCTCATTCGGTGGGGCCCGTTATCCGAGTGTGGGCGGGGCCTGTATCTCACTATTATCTGAGTGTGGGCGGGGCCTGTATCTCATTATTGCATGATATGTATGGTATGTGGTATTTTGGGGGAACTCACTAAGCTTTGTGCTTACGGTTTTCAGTTTATGTTTCAGATACTTCCGGTTCTAAGGGGAAGAGCTCGGGATGACTGCATTGCACACACCATCGAGATTCTGCTATGATGTTTTACTCTGATTTATGGCAAATTGATACATTGGTTTTATTCAAATGTTTGGATGTTATGGGAAAATACTATTTTATCTATTATTAAATTGATTTTTTTGGGACCATATTTTTGGATGTTTCAAGTTGGTATCAGAGCATTGGTTTGAGGGATTCGAGCACACTCTCGGGTGTGTCTGAACTCAAACTAAGGACTTGGTAGAAACTTTCAAAGGAAAAACATTTTTTTTATAAAAAGGATTTCTAAAAGAGAAAAGGGTGTGGTGCATGCATTCAGCCGAGCTCAAGTAAGTTATCCCAAAATACTCATACATGTTCTATGTTTTGAACTGTGAATCTGTGAATAGCATGCTAGATTAGGGCTGATCTATGAGATATGCCTTTGTATGCCTGCTTGTTAAGCTTATAGATTTGCATGCTAGTGCTGATCAGTCAGTCATAGGATGGCCTGATTAGGTTATACTCTGTTCCGATTACTTGATGCTCGAATGTTGCTTGCTTTGTGCTTTTAGGAGTTCTTGCTAATTTCAGCTAGTTAGTAAGCGAATATGATAAGTTACATATTATGGAAACTAAATAATTTTAGAAGGTTAGGTTTAACTCTATTGTGCAGCTCTTGTTTAAGTCCAACCATTGTAGTGAGAGACCTCTCATTAGAAATATTATCTAGTTTTTGTAATATGTAATTGTATTCGTGAGCTAGTTAGAGGAGGTTAGCTTGAGTTCCTTCTGCAGTTGATGGAGGATAGTGGTGTGGAGGTTGCCCTAGGAAAACCTAGGATGAGAGTTAATGATGGGAGCCTTAGTTGTGAGGGATCTGTTGGTTATAGATCAATTTGGCTGAGTTAAGGAACTTCTTGAAGAAAAAACGGATAGATGTGAAAGGTAGTATGGGCCCATACTACTGGAAGCAGAGGATCCGTAATCGATTCAAGGAGGGCTGCAATGAAGCCAGAGAGCTTGTGTAGTTATGATTTCCCCGATATGTGCATTGATGCTTATTCTGATAGTTTTATGGTCTAATTTCAATATTGTGGTATTGTGAGGCAGGCCAGTGGGCAGTTCCGGTGTCAGGGAGGGTTCAGGCTCAGGTTTTGGAGCCGGGAAACTTGATGACCAGACGAGGGAGTTCATCTCGTCTGAGATTACGTGCAGTATCCTTGATCAGACTCCTGTGATCTTTAGCATGGTCAAGGAGGGTATTCTGGAGATTCTTGACAAGAGATTGAGCGCCTTTCGCACTGAGATTGTGGCTTTGATCGGGATGCGCTCTCTGAACTTCAGGGAGTTTCGGGCATGTGGAGCGCCAGACTACCATGGGGCCAGGGACCCCATTGTGAGCAGCAGTTGGTTGGCAGATGTTGCCAACTCCTTTTGTACCAGTTGTTGTCCCGAGGGGGACAAGGTCATACTAGCTTCCTGCCTCCTGAATGACAGGGCTCGTGATTGGTGGGAGGAGTTTGGGCATGTTGTAGGAGGTGATGCTATTGATTTGATGACCTGGAGTGATTTCTCAACCAGGTTCCGAGCCGAGTTTGCACCAGTTATTAAGGTGCAGTAGCTGGCGCGAGAGTTCCAGGATCTTCGTCAGACTATCGAGTCGGATACTGAGATCACCGCTATGTTCAGGGAGATGGCACTTCTGGTTCCGCAGTATGTGGCGGACAAGGAGATGAAGAAGGCCCGATACCATGAGATGTTGAGGAGCGATATTCTGCAGTTTGTGAGCCGATCCAGCTACAAGACTTTGGAAGATATGATAGCAAGGGCTAGAGAGAGGGAAATTGATATGGAGATGGAAAAGAAGAGGAAGCCAGATTTTGTGTCCAGTGTTGAGAGTTCGGGCAAGAAGCCCAAGGTGGTGGATTCGAGAGGGAAGGTACAGCAGGGTCGAGGCCACTGCGGCAAGTGTGGCAGGTCGCATGAGGGGACGTGCAGGGTGGGTGGTTATGGATGCTTCAAGTGCGGTCGGACTGGTTATGTCAGCAGGGATTGTACTGCTACCACCACCATCACCCCAGTATCTGATCTGATTTGCTTTCAGTGCAATCAGAGGGGCCACAAGAGGGCCCAATGTCTGAGTTTGGTTGCATCAGGACCGGTGTCAGCACCTGCTCCTGCGACATTGAGGATTACTGACGGCCGTCAGGGCCGGGCAGATACGGCAGCGGCGAAGAGCAGGGCGTTCCAGCTGACGGCGGAGGAGGCATGTGCAGCTCCCAACGTTGTCATTGGTATGTATCTTCTCCTTATCTCTTTATTTATATTGATTTATTGCTTATGTTTATGTGTTTTATTTTAGGATCGTTCCTTGTGAACGATATCTCTGCCTTGGTGTTATGTGATTCGGGGGCTACCCGATCTTTTGTATCTCTTGTGCTTATCAAGAGATTTGTTGGAGCTCCAGGGGAGCTAGATTGTCCTCTTGATGTATAGATTGCTGATGATAGGACGGTCAGGGTTGCAAGAGTTCATCGGGATTGTACCCTTCAGTTGTTCAGTGAGCGGTATCCGGTTGATCTGGTTCCCATTCCTTTGCGTGGGAACAAGGTCATCGTGGGCATGGATTGGTTGAGCCTTAATGGGGGGTGATTGACTGTGAGCAGTAGCTAGTGTGGATTCGGACCCCAAGTGGGGGAGATTTGGTGATTCATGGTGAGAAACCATAGCGTAGGCCGATTATGTGTTCAGCAGCGAGAGCCAAACATTATCTACATCAGCGATGTTCGGGTTTTGTCTCTTATGTCATGAATACCCGGTATTTGGGTAAGGCGACCTTGGACGATGTGCCGATTGTGCGGGAGTATCCGGACGTATTTCCAGAGGATTTTCATGGGGTACCTCCAGAGAGGCAGGTGGAGTTTAGGATTGATTTGATTCCGGGTGCGGCTCCGATAGCCAAAGCACCATATCGATTGGCTCCTCCTGAGATGCAGGAGTTGTCTACACAGCTGCAGGAGCTGTTAGACAAGGGGTTTATCAGACCGAGCAGTTCGCCTTGGGGAGCCCCGATTCTGTTTGTAAAGAAGAAGGATGGAACCCATCGGATGTGTATCGATTATCGGGAGTTGAATAAGGTAACGGTGAAGAACCGTTATCCCCTCCCGAGGATTAATGATCTTTTCGACCAGCTTCAGGGTGCATCTTGGTTCTCCAAGATTGATCTACGATCGGGTTATCATCAGCTGTGAGTCAGGGACGAGGATGTGCAGAAGACAGCTTTCCGGACTCGTTATGGCCATTATGAGTTCGTGGTGATGCCATTTGGGCTCACTAATGCTCCTGCAGCGTTCATGAATCTCATGAACCGCATTTGCATACCGATGTTGGATCGGTTTGTGATAGTCTTTATTGATGATATCTTGGTCTATTCCAAGACACGGGAGCAGCACGAGGAGCACTTGAGGGAGGTGCTGGAGATATTGAGGAGGGAAAGACTTTTTGCAAAGTTCTCCAAGTGCGAGTTCTGGTTGCGCGAGGTGTAGTTCCTAGGGCACCTTGTCAATCAGAAGGGTATTCTGGTCGATCCGGCTAAGGTCGAGGCCATGATGCAGTGGGATATTCCGATATCTCTATCTGAGATTCGGAGTTTTCTTGGTTTGGCTAGTTATTATCGGAGATTCATCTAGGATTTCTCCAAGATTGTTGTTCCATTGACCCGGCTGACCAAGAAGTTGGTGACATTTCGCTGGGGGCCTGAGCAGCAGGCAGCCTTCGAGACTCTTAAACAGTGGTTGTGTTAGGCGCCGATTCTAACCTTGCCAGAGGGTGTCGATGATTTTGCAGTCTATTGTGATGCATCGATCACGGGTTTGGGTGCAGTATTGATGCAGCAGGGTCGCGTGATCGAATACGCTTCGAGGCAGCTAAAGCCTCATGAGGCGAATTATCTGACGCATGATTTAGAGCTGGGGGTTGTGGTTTTCGTCCTCAATATTTGGCGGCATTACCTCTATGGGGATCGTTGTACTATTTACACGGACCACAAGAGCCTGAGGTATTTGATGGATTAGCCGAACCTAAATATGAGACAGCGTCGTTGGTTGGATGCGGTGAAGGATTATGATTATGAGATCATGTACCACCCGGGGAAGGCCAATGTGGTGGCCAATGCTCTCAACCGCAAGGCGGTCGCGGCTCTGATTCAAGATATATTCTTGAGGATGACAGTGATTACTCTGTTGTTGGAACGGATTCGTGAGGCGCATGTTGAAGCTATGAAGGAAGAGCGTTGGAAGTGTGAGCGGCTTGTGGGTCAGGTGGCTTCCTTCGATTATGATAGTCGCGGATTGTTGACCTTGCATAGGAGGGTTTGGGTTCCGTATTGGGGCAGGGTGCGCCAAGTTCTGATGGAGGAGGCCCACAAGTCGAGGTTCTCCATTCATCTCGGGGCGACGACGATGTATAGGGATCTTCGCCCTGATTACTGGTGGCCCTGCATGAAGTGGGATATAGCATGGTTTGTGTAGCGGTGCTTGACTTGCAGGAAAGTCAAGTCTGAGCATCAGCGACCTCACGGCAGGATGCAGCCATTGGAGATTCTCGTATGGAAATGGGAAGACATCACGATGGATTTTATCACAAAGCTTCCCAGGACAGCGCACAAAGTAGATTCTATTTGGGTCATCGTGGATCGATTGACCAAGAGCGCGCACTTCATCCCGATCCAGGAGAGTATTTCTGCAGAGAAGCTAGGCGAGATTTATGTTCGTGAGGTGGTGGCACGTCATGGGGTGCCGGTGTCGGTGGTTTACGACCGGGATGTTCGTTTTACTTCATGTTTTTGGAAGCGGTTTCATGACGAGATGGGCACTTGTCTCCATTTCAGTACAACTTTTCATCCGTAGACCGATAGGCAGAGTGAGCGGACGATTCTGACTCTTAAGGATATGATGCGTGCATGCGTATTAGATTTCGGTGGGAGTTGGGATACATATCTTCCGTTAGCGGAATTTTCGTATAACAACAGTTATCACGCTAGCATTGATCGACCTCCTTTTGAGATGCTCTATGGGAGGAAATGCAGGACCCCGATTTGTTGGGGCGAGGTCAGTCAACGAGTCATGGGGAGTACTGAGGTGGTACTCAAGACTACTGAGATGATTCAGCAGGTTTGGAGCAGGCTCTAGACAGCTTAGAGTCGGCAGAAGAGCGATGCCGACAAGCGCTGGTCATATTTGGAGTTCCAGGTGGGAGATATGGTTCTCCTGAAGGTGTCACCTTGGAAAGGTGTCATCCGGTTCAGGAAGCGGGGCAAGCTAGGCCCCATATATATCGGTCCCTTCAGTGTTTTGGCTCGGGTGGGCCGGGTTGCGTATCGTCTAGATCTTCCAGCCGAGCTCATCCATATTCATAGCACATTCCATGTCTCTCAGCCGCGGAAGTGTTTGGTGGATGATTTCGCATTTGTACCCTTGTAGGATATTCAGGTGGATGACCGTCTGAATTATCTTGAGAAACCAGCAGCAATATTAGATCAGAAGACGAAAACCTTGAGGAACAAGGTAGTGGGGCTAGTGAAGATGCAATGGTTGCATCGCAAGGAGTAAGAGTGGACATGGGAGCCCGAGGAGGAGATGAGGGAGCATTACCTAGGATTGTTCTGTTGGATTAATGTCTAAGTCCATAACTATAATTGGTAAGACTTGACCCGACCCGGCATGGTCCATTTGGGTTGCATGGCATCATGCATTTGGATAGACTATAATGAGAGAAATAACACTTAAGGTTGGTTAATATATTATAAGTTCTAATATATTAATAAGGTTATTTAATTAGTATTGATCAAGAATTAATTTGGAATTAATTAAGTGATCAAAAGGAGACTAATTAAATATATGGGTTGATTGTGTAAATCATTCATTCTTATATATGTGGGCTTGTGATCCAAGATTCCTTATGTTGGACTAAGTCCATGGGGTGACCCATGGATACTCCATGGAGGTTAAAATCCATGGAGCATAAGGAATGGGTAAAGTTATGAGTTACATGGTGTAACCCTAATAGCCACCATATAAACGAATCCCATGGCTCAAGAAATCGTGCACTAATGTGTGAGTGTGAGGGCTAGACGATTTCAAGGAGTGTTCAAGTTTCTCTCAAGTTATTCCAAGTGTATTTGGTGTTGTGTGAACCATTTGAGGTGTCACACTTGGGGCACTAGGCACTCAAGCTCATGAAGACATTCTACATCAAAGAGGTATGTATTCTATCTTGTTATATTTATTATTTTGTATGCTAGATTAGGATAATACCTTGGATGTTCATAATTGTATGTATAATAGAGAAAACATAGATCCAAGGTATTTAGGGTTGCATGTACACTTAGGAGTGTTAGAATGCTCATAAACCAACAGTGGTATCAGAGCCTAGGCTTGTTTTCTTGTTATACTTGCAAAAGTAGCTGAAAAATCGAGTTGGATGCATATATTCGATTGTTTTGGCTGGAATTGGACTAGGAACATTACCCTAAGATGTTTTTGGACTTATAAACTTGTTTTTAATGTGGTAATGTTCATGCTAATCCAATTTCTAAGATAATTGTCATAATTTCAAGATTTGTATTAGTTTGTATGTTCATGCTAATTTCTTGAAGATTGATGATTTGAATTATCTTGTTCTTATGAGGTTCTTAGATTAATAGAAAAGTTGTGTGAAATAGTTGTTTTCAATCCATTTTAATCTAAGAGTTGATTCCAAAGTGTATTTTTGTAACTTGTCCTCAAGTTATATGAAAAGTCATATTTAAGAATCATAAAACTCATAAAAGTTGGCAAAGGTTACAAAATGAAGAGTCTAGTTCTAATTAAATGGTTTTATGACTCCATAACTTGTCCTCAAGTTATGGAGGTTCAAGAGTCTCTTCATTAAATTAAAAAAAAAGTGTAACCTTAATTAGTTCCATAAGTTACAATAAAAAAAAAGTTATTTTTTTTATTAATTAGTTTAAAGTCTTCCATAACTTGTCCTCAAGTTATGGAACTTGAACAGTTTTTTTTTTTTTTAATTAAAACTACTTTAAACTCATAAGTTATGGAATTAATTAGTTTTGAATAGTTTCAAAACTTGCCCTCAAGTTTTGGAATTTGAAAAGTTTTCACTTATGAATACTTTAATTCCAAGTTAGCCCTTAGAATTTTAAAAGTTAAAATTCAACCCTTATACTTTATAATATTATAAGTTAATAATATTTATATATATGTATAAGAGTAAAGTCAGTCTTACCGTTAGTAGGCCTCATTCACGAAGCCGGTCTATAAGGGGGGTATAAGGTTACTGCCTATAAAATGGCAGTTTAATGGGTGTCCACTCTCACCCACCGCTTCCTTGACTGGTGGAGGGTCATTAGCCGAACGGGTAGGACAAGGACTATAATTCTCCTTTCATTAAAAGTATTAATGATAAATACTAAGTAACTAAACTCTTATTAATACCCAATCTTAGTTACTTAGGAAAATGTGAATTTTGTGCTAACCCATGAAATTACACTTTGCACTTTGCTTAAGTCGTTAGTGGAGCGTGTGTGGTTAACCGGCACACTAACCTGGACTTAAGAAGGTAGGCAAAGGGTAACTTAATATTTATCATAGTATCGGTGGAGCGTGTGTGGTTAACCGGCACACTGATTAAGGGGTAAATATTAAGGGTACCAAGTATATTTGCATGGTTATTCACACCTTGTTTTGTGATCCTCGGCATCCCAGTCACAAAACCTGAAGGGCACACTCGAGATTGAAACATGCCTTTGAACAGTTCAATGAATCTCAAAGATCTAGGACTTTCAAATCCAATTAAAACCTAATAAATTATTTCGTTTTTCATGGTGGAAATTGGTGAATCGTCATTCACCTACCTTCAAATATTTTATAGCTTGGATTACGGCATCCCTCTTCTAAGTTATAAAATAGTTTGTTGGGTCCTAGCCTTAATATTTCATATTAGGTGTCATATTAAGGACTTTAAATCAACTATCTTGAATATCTCCCAAAAAGATGTCTGGTCTAGACATTTATGATCTTCCCAAATCTCTTGAAACAAGCTTTCCTAAATGAAGATGATGTCCCATGGATATCATACTTCTTTCACCTCCTCCAATTATTCTCCCTAACCCACAAGTTCCTAAAAAGTTTAAGGTCACTCAAGCCCTATTGGCAAGGCAAGGTCTAGGTGTGATCACATCTTGGAGATGTAGTCACATATTGACAAGCCGGGAGAGTTGGGTGTCAAAGTCTTGAGAAAGTTGGTGGCTCAACTACTTTCTAAGTCACATAGTGAGTTCTGTTGGGAATCCTATGAAACAGACTAAGACAAGACCCTTAATGATCTTATCTATTTGCTAAGATCAACTTCCTAAAATGCTATGGACATTGACAATGATGACATTGGATATCCAGTAAAGCTCTCTCTTCCCAATGGAAAGGGATCGGCCATAGTCAACTCGGTTGACCCAATGGTAAAGAGAGAGGCGAAGTCTGAGATAGTCCCATTATCAAGGGTCCATAGGTAACTATTGCCAAAGGAAGGGGCATTGGTTACGAAGCTGCCAAATTTACCTAAGGATGTTAAAGTCAATAAGTTTGGCTCTACTTCAGGTAAAGTCCATTGTCTAACTCTATTAAGTACATGCTGATTCTGATCGCGAAGATGGATTTCAATCACATGGTTCGGTGATCAGAATTTTGGGCTATTACTTAAGAGTTATGATATTTATATTGCTTAGGAATAGATAACAACAAGGTTTTCATATGGATTGTAAGGATAAGTTTTTCCGCAAAGTTTTAAAATAAAAGAAAAAGGTTTTGATTTTATTTATTTTAAGTATCCTTACAATGGCATTTGTGAAAAGTTGTTGCTTATAAGATTCCATTGATAGCAATATTGGAAAAATGGATTTGATTCTTTCGGTTGTGGTAGTGTCTAATATTACCAAATAAGGAAAGATTCTCATCACCCAAGGTTCAATTGGACCGAAACTTGGAATCATGCAAGTTGTATAGTATGATGAATGAGAATTTTCAAGCATTGGAAAATTAAGACTTGTTCACATGGATGTGTGAGTCAAGTTAAGGACTAAAGGGACCGAGTACACATTCTTGTGCACTGGTCAAGTCCACCACAAAGCTCGTTAAGACTATTCGTCATGATTTACTAAATTTTAGTAAATATGGTTATACTTACAAGTTTA
Source organism: Lactuca virosa (assembly GCF_052849685.1). NCBI lineage: Eukaryota > Viridiplantae > Streptophyta > Magnoliopsida > Asterales > Asteraceae > Lactuca > Lactuca virosa. The sequence continues at coordinate 386,358,110 of NC_136428.1, forward strand.
AGTATAATTCTGAAACATTGGAAAAGTCTCAATGTATGGCAGAACGAATGGGAAGAATCAAATTAGGCAGACAGATAAAAGTTTTTCAAATCTGAAAAGATGAGAGAGTACTTTAGTATCATGTTTTGTGATCATCTTAATGATTAAAGAACCACATCACAATTGGTCTTCTAAGGACATCTTAGTGCATTCTTATGACTAAGAAGAGGAGTCATGAATTGTTGAAATGGTTAAATCAAAAAGATGAGTCATACTTCGTTCCAAAACAATTCTTAGAGTCATACTCCAAGATTGTAACTTGAGTGACATATCTTAAAGAAAGGTTTATAACACTTGTCAAATGTAAGAGTAAAAGTGTCCTACTCTTGTACATTTGAAGTTGGTAAGTTGTGATGCTTTGGATTAAACAAAGACCAACTAAGGCCAATTGTGTGAAGTGTTTGTCTTGATAAAGAATCTGCACTATCTCTTGAATATTTGGCAAGATAGTCTTATATGTCAAGAGGACAGTGGGAGTCTTAAAGATCCTAAAAAGAATTTCAAGAACTAATCAAGAATAAAACCTGAGATTCTTCACTAGCACACGACTTGAGGTTTATAACCTATCATGTTGACATATTCTGTGCCCATTCCAGTTAAAGTTGGCTTTGCATAGGAGTTCTGAAAGTTCTCAATTGGTTGCATAATAACCTGGAAGCAATGGCAGGCCCTGTACTGCCAGGTGGCAAGAAGTTAAGATTGCATAAGTTCAGTCCATATGAGTTTGGATTTGTCATTATCCTTGTCTTGTGACTATGGTTTTGACGATTCACATGGATAAGAACACATACACCATAAAATCTAAGGGTCATAAGGTTTCTCTCCGATTCATGAAAATGATGGTGAGGAAACACTTCCACCAAGTAGATTTGAAGCAGATGGCAAAAGGTCTAAACAATTGAGACTATGATTACGGCATCCCTTTTCATAGTTCTGAAATTGTTTAGACACACATGCATGCTATCTAAGGAAAGGTGTATGATTTTGATAAAGTTTTATCAAAGCATCTCGTATCAGAAATCTGAACTTTGGTAAGAAAGTCAATAAAGTATTGATTTCTAGAAGTCCAGCTGATTTCTGAGTACATGTCAAAGCTAGTGGGAGCATATGTGTTATGCTAATAATCATCATATAAGCGGGAGCATGATAATTATTGTTAGTGTTGCAAGTTAGCAATGTTAATTATAGAAAACAAAAGTTTCAATTCGTGAGGTTGCAGGGATTGAAAAAGTTGTTTTGCTATAATTAAGGGAGAGGAAATTATACTTCATTTCAATTCTAAAAGCTTAGATTGAGATTTTAATCGTATTTAATCAAGGATATATATATGAATTTCATGTTGGAATGGCTCAACATAAGGAAATTCTATATACGGGTCCATTATTTGCGTTCTAAAATTCGATTATGATTACGACATCCCTTTTCATAATCTGAATTTTGAGAACTTGGCAAATTGAAATGGAAATATTATAGCAAAAGACTGGTTTAGTCTTTATGTGAGACATCATGAATCGTGTCCCATATGCTTCGGATATAGGATCGATTACATGTGCTATATTCATCCTTTCTAAAATTTTCCAAATGCCTGGGGCATTATGAAGGGAAAAGGTCTAGAATTGGATATGAATAAAATGATTAAGCAATTGTCGAGGACAATCTAAGGTTTACCAAAGATTGGTTGCTCAAGGACAGTTGGAAGTATAATGTTAATTCTGGAAGGACCATATTGACATAATCTGTAAGGAGGCAACTCTTGTTCAGAAGTGATAGTCAAAATGGAATATGGAAATGTTTCAAAGTTAGAAATTATTCAATCTGTGTAAGATTAGGAAACGTAATGAAAGAAGGATGTTTCCAAGGAGCTGATCTCCTTTGGAATGCTCTGTAATGATTGTTGTCAAGTCTTTCTGACTTTGTGCATAATCATTAAGAGGATCAATGCATATAAGTTTAGAATCTAACAGATTTCAGTAAATGGCATGAATTTGGAATTCTTGCATTTGCAGTAAGGATTTGGGACTGTGAAAAGAGGATCATTGGAGTGATGTTCAATTGATCTATTTGACAAAGTAAAGATCATAGACAAACATAGTATGCATACTTGGTGTATGGCATGACTAGTGTTTAGAAAACATAGTGTACATGCTTGGAGCATGGGACAACTATTGTTTTAAATTCAAGTATAAAGTGGATAAAACCGAAACAATGAATAATGAGTAATCAGTATGGTGATAAATAAAAGTGTTTATTTATATTCATAGGGTTTGATACCATATTTGATTCATTTATTCTTGTGTTTCACTTTGCATGTTTTGACTTCCAGAATAACTAAGTCGCTCTTCCTGAATGATTAAGTTATTCAAACCATCCACAGTCGGTCATATGTTGGAAGTAGATATGAATCAAGACTGTCATGGGTTGGTTTGTAGAGGTCCAAGTTGGTGGACAAAGTGGTGCTACAACACTCATGAGTGCTCATAAGTTATGAGTATTGGATTCAACCCGCGCTCATTTGAATCACTTCATGGATTTTATCACGAGTGATCATGAGACGATAATATCTTATATTCTTCAAACCTAGAGATATGAGTTGTTACTATGAGTTGGTTGTACATTGATTGCACGAAAACGCATTCGGTAACTCGATGTTATAAAACGTGAATTTGTGTATGATTCAACAAGTAGTAGAACAAGCCATATGAGTCGAAGTTTATCCATTCCTTTTACCTTCGGGATAAAAGCGATATCTGTGGGCCCCTCGATGATTTAAAGATGATACATGTGAGTGCTTGGCCAAGCCAAGACTGATTTGATTTGTTCAATCAGTCAGTCATCATGAATCGAAAATCGGGAAACAACAAATGGACAGAGAGAATGATTGATAATCCATGTCTCAGTCCATATGATATCTAGAATGGAGGAATATATGATCTCTTATCTAATGGACAAGTCATTGACAAAGGTCAGAGTTCATCGACAAGGTCAGAGTTCGACAGAAGCTTTTGAGAGCTACGATTGCTGATCGGTTCCTGAAGTCATATGCAATAATAGTTTTAGACTTATCTAAGTGGGAGACTGTTGGATTAATGTCTAAGTCCATAACTATAATTGGTAAGACTTGACTCGACCCGACATGGTCCATTTGGGTTGCATGGCATCATGCATTTGGATAGACTATAATGAGAGAAATAACACTTAAGGTTGGTTAATATATTATAAGTTCTAATATATTAATAAGGTTATTTAATTAGTATTGATCAAGAATTAATTTGGAATTAATTAAGTGATCAAAAGGAGACTAATTAAATATATGGGTTGATTGTGTAAATCATTCATTCTTATATATGTGGGCTTGTGATCCAAGATTCCTTATGTTGGACTAAGTCCATGGGGTGACCCATGGATACTCCATGGAGGTTAAAATCCATGGAGCATAAGGAATGGGTAAAGTTATGAGTTACATGGTGTAACCCTAATAGCCACCATATAAAAGAATCCCATGGCTCAAGAAATCGTGCACTAATGTGTGAGTGTGAGGGCTAGACGATTTCAAGGAGTGTTCAAGTTTCTCTCAAGTTATTCCAAGTGTATTTGGTGTTGTGTGAACCATTTGAGGTGTCACACTTGGGGCACTAGGCACTCAAGCTTCATGAAGACATTCTACATCAAAGAGGTATGTATTCTATCTTGTTATATTTATTATTTTGTATGCTAAATTAGGATAATACCTTGGATGTTCATAATTGTATGTATAATAGAGAAAACATAGATCCAAGGTATTTAGGGTTGCATGTACACTTAGGAGTGTTAGAATGCTCATAAACCAACATGTTCAAGACAGCGGACTTCGAGGACGAAGTCTGATTCAAGTGGGGAAGAATTGTAACGCCTGGTTTTTGGTATGAATTTATTTCCAATTATTTGCAATTTTTTCTTGGAGGACTCGTCAAGTTGGAAGCCTCAACCCGACGTATCGATGTTGTTTTGGCCGCAAAGTTTAATGAGTCAACTCGACGAGTTGAGGTGCCTCAACTCGGCGAGTTGGCAGTTGGGAAGGAAACCCTAATTTTAGGGTTTTGCGCCCTATTTAAACACCTTAAGTCCCAGGTGTTGGCCTCATTCCCAGCCTCCATAGCCCCTAACCCTAATCTCGAAACCCTAGACCCTCCTTGAGTGTTGTGAGCTCATTGTGGGTGTGTTTTGGTGTGTTTGAAGCTCATTGAAAGAATAGAAGCTTGGTGCAAGGTGGTAGTTCAAGTAGGAGTGTTCAAATCTTGATTCTCTGCTCCATTTCCAGCACATTTCGGGTATAAAGTTCTAACCTTGCTTAATATATGCTTAGATCTCTTGTTGGGTTAGTTTGTATGCTTTAGCCATGTTTGGGTGGTTGATGGGGGTGTAGGACGTCCCAAGTGTTATTCTTTCATATCTATGATCTTCATAAGCTCTTTTGGCATAAAGGTGTCAACTTTATGGTCTTAAGGGCTTCATGCATTCATTAAGTCCTTCTTATGGCTTTTTTTGAGCATTTGAGCTTCTCCTAGTCATGCATGAGTGTAAAGTTGGAAACTTTACGTAGTCATTCAGCTTTTAGGGCCAGATCTGCAGTTTGGGGTTATGCCTTTGGTGATTAAGTGCTTAATGATTAAGCCCTTGCCCTTTTAAGCCTATGGTTTGGGTTTTGAACCCATTTTGGTGGTTCTTAGGGGTAAAGTTGGAAACTTTACCCTTCTTGAGGCCATTCCAGTTAAGATCTGAGATATGAAGCTCTTATTTTCGATAAGGTCGGCGTAATGAATTAAGATTTTGGATTCCAGGCGAACTCGGCGTGTTTATGGGTGAACTCGGCGAGTTGGATCGGTTTCTTCCCGACTTTACAGACTAATGGATAAACTCGGCGATTTGAAGGACAACTCGGCGAGTTGGGTAAACTCAGATCGTTGACTTTGAGTTTGACTTTAGTCTTTGACCAAGTTTGACCTATAGAGGGCTTTTGGGCATTTTGTGTTGTACTTAAGGAAATCTTTTATGTTTAGGGGTTATGTAGAGTCGATATACGGAGCCAGGATCCGTTCAGCTACCTTTCTGCATTCGAGGTGAGTTTTCTCACCAGGTTCAGCGGGTCTAAGGCACCAGCCGACCCTCGTTTGGTTATGTTATTATACTTGTTGTCTGTGTGATACTTGTATGTGCTTGTATCTGTATGTCCATTGGGCAGGGCTCGTTATATGAGTGTGGGCGGGGCCGTATCTCATTCCTATCCGAATGTGGGCGGGGCCCGTATCTCACTATCATCCGAGTGTGGGCAGGGCCTGTATCTTACTACCATCCGAGTGTGGGCGGGGCCCGTTATTCGAGTGTGGACGGGGCCCCTATCTCACTATTATCTGAGTGTGGGCGGGGCTTGTATCTCATTACTGCATGATATATATGGTATGTGGTATTTTGGGGGAACTCACTAAGCTTTGTGCTTACGGTTTTCATTTTATGTTTCAGGTACTTCCGGTTCCAAGGGGAAGAGCTCGGGATGACTGCATCGCACACACCATCGAGATACTGCTATGATGTTTTACTCTGATATATGACAAATTGATACATTGGTTTTATTCAAATGTTTGGATGTTATAGGAAAATACTATTTTATCTATTATTAAATTGAAATTTTTGGGACCATATTTTTGGATGTTTCAGTAAAATTTCCAGTAATATTCAATACTTATCACAAGCTCGGAAGCATAAACATATGTGATTTTTAGTTTATAACATAATCAAATCCCAACGTCAAACCGATATATTACTTGTTACTTATTACAAGTTAGTTAAAACAATTACAGATTTTAACAACTGAATAACTAGAATGATTTAATCCTAAATTAAGTGATCAATCTAAAAAGAATTAAAAATCAAACTTTTATGAAGCACTAAACTTAAACCACTAGATAGAAACACAAATAAAAAACCAAATCTTAGTTTATTTACATAAAAAGTACAAGTCCTTTATAGAACTGAAAACTAGGGTTTTTAGATAGACATGGCTAAAAAAAATCTAAATAAAATAATATTGTAATATAAAAACGATAAAAACTAAACTAATTGGTCGATTCGTAATCTTCAAATCTTTTTAGTTCTCCGGAAAATGTCAGATTCTCTGAAAATCGTCAGAAATTCATTTGGAATGGCTTTATAGTAGTCTATATTTGAATCTAGAAGTCAAGAAGGGTATTTATGGGCAATTGGCATCATCAGATAAGAATACAGATGTTTAAATGGTCGTATAACCCAAAAACGAGTTTGCGAAAAAATACAAAAAATATGGAATATGTGTCTGGAAAATTTTAATGAAGTGTGATGCTATTTTGAGACCTCTTCAAAGTTACACAATCATGTAACTTGAAAAACACGATTATTTATGATCATGTAACTGGTTCGAAGTCTTAAAATTCAATTTTTTTGTTTTTGGAGGTGCAGCAAAGTTACACGATCGTGTAAAAATCTGGTTGATCGTGTAATGTAATCACAAGTCTCCAATGGTCTCCAGAGTAGTCCAAAAAATTTGTGAAGTAAAAACACAATCATGTAAATTCATAAATGCGTGATTCGGACATGAATTCTGCAGTTTTAGCATAATTAATCCAACTTCCAGCTTCCTCACGTGTTTTAGCTCCATTAAGCTCCAAAAATGCATTCAAGGTGCTTCCAGAATACTGCTCCACTAAAAATACTTGAAAACGACACAAAAATATGAACAGTACGGGAGTTCTGGTGAAAAACATAAGTTGACCATTACTTACACTAATGCATATATAAAAGTATAAATTATTGTACAAATGCTAATAAAAACTAATATAAAAATGCATAAAATGACATCTAACAAATCTCCTCAAGCTTAAACCTTACTTGCCCTCAAGTAATAAAAAGATTAAACAATACAACCAAATTAAATGGAAAGATGTAGATGACCTAAAAAGAAACTTAGAATAAAAACTAAAATAAACTAAAGAAACTAAAATTTTAAACTTGAAATAAAAATATGGAAATGCAATGTAAAAAACTAAAAACACTTCACTCTGTTTTTTTTTTCACATTATCAGACTTTACATTGAGAAAACTTCAATGAAATCACGACTTAAACACCAATCTCACAACCTCTAGTGTAATCCCAGAATTCAATGTCAGAAAAGTGATTTAACGGTGCAAACTGATAAACCAACCATAAAATTAAATAAACTTTATACCTTAATTAACATTGTTAAAAAAAATAACATATTTTTAGAATTTTATTTCCTTTTAACTTCATAATAAATACCCAACTCAACCCATCTTTAGACACTCCGACAAGGAATAATCAGCCCAACTGAAGGGCCCGACGCCTATGCTTTCACTATTTTGAAAGTATCATACATCACATCACACAAATTCTTCTCTTGCACTAGATTAGACTTTTGACGGCGTCTTGCTTGATTGAGACTTGATTTTTACTTTTGCCTTCGACTTTAATTTATTCAATCATTTTGATCTTTCTTGAGAGTTCTTCAATTAAGTGCTTGAAATTGATTTGGATACGAGATTTGACAGTTGGTATCACTATGAGCTCGAATGTGACAGTTTTGCCCACTTCTTCATTTTTGTTGGTTGAATGAATACTTTATAAGATTCTCGATTTACCCAAAAAGGTAAGGTGGTCAAAAAATAGGGTCGAGTTCTATGGATTCAAGACTTATTGAGTCAGATATTTACTTAAAAGTTTCGAGAAAATAGTTCTAAAAACTGTTTTATTTTTGTTTACGAAGTGTTTCAATATAGGTTTTATTTTGGGTTTATAATTGGTTTAACAATTCACAATGTATTACAACATTCCTTGTTAAGGAGAACTATTACTATACTTACCAGTATAGAGATTAATGCTTTCCGTTCCTATCACGATTCATCTTTGTAGAGCATATTTGCAAGTAAAGGATTTCATCATATCATATAATGTTTTCTATTTTTTAATGTAGAAAATAAACTAAAAATACAAATACAAATCTTTTCAGTTTTTGTTCTCTTAAAATGAAGAAAAACATACACGTGATAGATAATATTTTTTTGGACTTTTTCTTAGATTTTTAATGCAATGCAAAAAATAAAATACAGAAAAATACTGAAATTTTGAAAAAAAAAATAACTATAAAATAACTTGAAAAAAACAAAAATATTAAGATTTTTTTAGAAAAAAATGAAAATTTTGGACTAATCCCTCCCCAATTAAGCATTTTCCTCAATGTTCATAGATGGAATGGACAGCTAAATATGACAGATATAATTTTTTTTGCATCTAGGAAAAAATGTACCCAAGAATTTGAAAAAAAAAATTGATTTTTGACGAAGCTTTTATCAAAAAATTTGAATTTCGGTAATTCGGAAGACCCTCTGACTTCCCCAAGTTTGCTTGGAACTACGACCGACTTTATTGAAAACGGAAAAGATAAACTGCGCGGGCTGCGTCCCATACATCTGCCCTTTTAAAGTCGTTGGCTTGACTTTGCACAACTAAATTTTTAACCGGTGAAAATGAGACTCTTCATTAGCTCATATTCTTTATCTTTAACTCCAGATCCCTTAAAGTATGGTAGAATTTTGGGATCTGGCAATTGCCCAGTAGATTGGAAATTTTTTTAGATTTTTATTGGATAAATCTTTTTTCAGGTTTTTTATTCTTTTTCTTTTTCTGGTACCCTTAGCAAAAATCATCTCTATCTTCCCCATTTTGCCTCTTTTCATCTCCTTTGATGCATCATCACATAATTTCATGTCTAAAAATAACTCTTGCAAAACACGATTAGACAGCACAACAATCCTCAGGTAAAGGATTAATGATATCCAAAAAGTTAACATAAAACTTATTAGTAAGAATATTAGTATCATTTATATTAAAATTTTCCACCTCCCCATCAAATTTCATAGAAAGAGTACCATTAAAAACATCGATTTTGTTTTAACAGTTTTCATAAATGGTCTTTCTAAAATAATAAATTTTTTTATCAAGAATATTCATATCGCCCATGTGCAATATCTAAAAATTAGTCGGAAAAATTAGTTCATTCACTTGGACTAGAATATCCTCCCGTAAACCTTGTGAGTGTATTATCAATTAGTCAGCCAACTACATGCTAGTTGAGTCTTATTTAGTGGTCCCAAATTTAACGATTTAAAAATAGAATAAGGGAGGACATTGACATATGCATCTAAGTCTAACATGACTTTCGGAAAACTGAGGTTTCCCAATTTACAAGGAATCGAGAAAATTCTCAGATCCTTGCACTTTGGAGGCAAACTTTTTGCAAAATCGAAGAAATATTTTCATCAACCTTTATGGTTTAATTACCTTTTATTTTATTTTTCTTAACACAAAGCCCTTTTAAAAATTTCACGTAATGAGGTATTTGTTTTATTACATCGAGTAATGGAATATTTACCTCCACCTTTCAGAAGGTGTCTCTAATATCTTCCACCTCTCTTCCGCGTTTCATGCATTGAAGTCTTGACGGGAATGGTGGAACCGACTTGTATTCTCGAAGGATCAGTTTCGCTTGTTTTGGACTTTCATTTCTTCACCCTTTTCAGTTTCTTTTTCGCCCACAATTTCTTCCTCAACCCTGACCTTGTCTTTCTATTTTTCCGACTTGCTTGGATCTTCATAAATTTTACCACTTCTCAAGGTAATCATGCTCACGTTATGTTTCAGATTATTTTCAGCTTACGCATGGAGTTTACCTTAAGATTCCATCCGACTCATGGAAGTTGCAAGCTGAGACATTTCTTGTTCCAAATTTTTAATGTTTGCTCTTGTTTCATTCTGAAATGTGTGAGTTCTGGTAGCCAAGATTTTTACTATGTCTTCTAACACTACACTAGAGCTACCATATTGTTGACGCTGGAAATTATGATGTTGATTCTGAAAACTAGGTTGTTGTTGTCGAAAATTCGCTTGCTGCTGTTGTTGCTGAAAATCAGGTGGGTGTTGAAATTGTTGTCTTTGCTGAAAATTACTGCTCTAACCTTGATTATTTCGCAGATAAATGTTTTTTGCTGGTAACCTCTGATAGCTTTTACAGCAGTAGTTTCCTCTTGCAGTAACAGCCACATATCAGTTGGGTGCCCAGTTTTTAAGCAGATTCCACATGGTTTTGTCGCATGTACGATTCCTTTTTCCTTGGTGAGCAGAATAATAGCTTTTGTCAGTTCAAAATTATGGGCTTCGAGATGAGGTGTATTAATTTCTTTTACACCCCTTGGTTTATCAACATACCACTCGTCTTTGTTCCCGAAATGTTTCGACTCGATGGCTAGTTTTTCGATCAGCTCTCGGATTTGATTCGGTGTCACGTCGCCTAAGGATCCATCGCTTAAAGCATTTATCAATCTTCGTTGCATGGGTCAGACCTTCACAAAATCACTAGTAAAGGTGGTGATCGTTGATTCCGTGTTGCGGACATCGAATAATCATCTTTTTGAAGCACTCCCAGTACGTGTATAAAACTTCTCATTTTCCTTGTCTGATGTCAAGGATCTCGCGGAGAAGGCTCGAAACTTGTGTTTCCAGAAAATATTTTTCTAAATATAATTTCGCAAGCTCATTCCATGTAGTTATTGATCTGGATGAGAGCTCGTATAACCATTCTTTTACCGAGTCTTGTAGCAAAAGAGGAATGCACTTAATTTTATATGATCTTCTTTCATAGCGTGTGGCTTCATTCCGGAACAAACGATGTGAAATTCCTTAAGGAATTTGTGTGGATCTTCGTTTTCGAGGCCTCGGAATATCGGAAGAAGATGTATTAACCCAGATTTTGAATCAAAATTTTGGGCAGCTGGAAAATTAATGCATAGAGGCTGTTGAACAACCTCTTGGGTAGCCCACTCTCGGAGAGTCTTCTCTTCAGTCTCTGCATCTCCCAAGGTTATCATGGACGATTCGAAATCTGATTCAGATGATTTAGTGGTTTTATATTTTTCGAAGGTGGTGGGTAAGGTTTCTTAACACTATGAGTAGGTGATGATGGTGGTGCATTTGGAAAGGATGAAAAAGTGGGTTCGGGTTCGTTCCATAAGGGACTGCCTTGTGGTGTGGTTATTTATAGCGGTAAGGAGGATGATGGAGTTAAGAAACCTGTTTGTTGCTTCTAAAGTTTTGTTTACTTCTTCAACTTTCTCGTGGTCATCTTAATTTCTGGATCAAAGACTAATGTAAAGGTAAAGATTTGGGCATAAAAACTATTAGCAGTATCGTGTCCCCGACAACGACGTAATTTGTTAAACATGTCACAAGCGTTTAAACAAATAAAAATCACTGCTCGAACGCACTAAACGATAACACATGGAAGCAAGGTCGAATCCATAGGGACACAACATAAAAGTCAATGTCTCTTTGCGCAAGACACATACTAGTCAAAAACATAAAATATAAGAGGGGGGTTTTCTTTGTTTATAACTAAAACTAAAAACAATAGTGAAAATAAACTTAATAAAATTCAATAATAAAAGGCATTTGAGTTCTACTGCGACTTTCATAACTATGCAATCACGCCAAGTCTTGTTATTTAACATGTGTTTTATCTAAGATGGTATTGAAAACTACTAATAAGTTTTAGTAAGTTCTCTTTTACCAAAATAATTAACCAAAACAAGTTCTTCAGTTAATCCTAACATTTTACTAACTTAATTAAACACACTCTTAATCAAATCAAAAAAGCATCTTTATGAACAATATAAAATTCTCAGCAACATTCAATACTTCTCACAAACTCAGAAGTATAAAAATATGTGATTTTCAGTTTATAACATAATCAAACCCGAACGTCGCCGCTCCTCTTTTCTTCTACAGTGGAACCGCATTTGGTCGTCACTTCTTCTCTCTTCTTCTCCGCCGAGCAGTCGCCGCTAACCGCCATCGGCCGAGCTTTATTACCGTCGTTGCCGCTGTCTTTTGCTTTTATATTTTGTTCTTTTGCTTATTTTTTCCATACGGGAGGATACTAGTGATTTGGTTATACTAATACCCATTATAATTTAGGTTAGGCCAAAGTCGATTTTGTATTCCTATTTATATGAGATTAAATCCTCGTTATAATCGAGCAATCCATTAGCTTACAAAAAGCAACATAATCACTTCAGGTTAGGACGAATTAGAACTAATTAGGGATGCTTGGAATAAAAAAAAACAAAAGATAAACACATAGATTGGACCATCTCAAAATAATAATTCCACTTTGTCTTGTTTTTTTTAATTCTTCCAAAATACCCCCTCGAGCCTCATATGTGTTCGTGTAATGTTCAAAATCCAATGATGGTTGGTTTACATTTGTATATTTTGTATATTTGACGTGTTTTAAGGTCACACAAAAATCATGATTTTCTTATGGGCTTATCTATCTATCCAAGATAGATTCGTTTTATCAATTTAATATGAAAAATTAAATTGATTCCTACTTTTTATACCTACATATATGTCTATCCACTAATATCATGACACGTGTCATACTTCTACAATTCCATTTAATTATATTTGATACTAGGTTAAAACCCGTGGAACCCACGGGTGTTAATTTTAAATAGAATTAAAAAAAATTGATTATGTAATAAAATAATGTATCATTAATTTAGAAAAACATATGAATTGTAATATTGTATTTTTTTTTAACAACTTTGTAATTTGAAAGTATTTAATTACACTATAAAAGAAAGTAAATTCTATTTCATACATTTAGCACATTAAAATAGTATACGGTTTATTAAAGTACAACCCCTTCCATTATTAATTGAGTCCAGAAAAGAAACATGTAGGAAAAGAAAAAGTTGTGTGTGGCTATGTCACTATGTGTGTGAACGTATGTGTTATAACCAGTTAAAGAGAGTGAATTATAGTTTCACTCCCTGAGTTTAGACACTTTTTTTAAAAAAAAAATGGTCCCTAAAAGAATTGCATTGCAACTTTGATATATCATGTTCCTCTCAATAGAAGTATTATTTTTTGCATTTACATAAAAGGCTAAATGCAAGAAACTCTTAATATAAGAGTCACCATTATCAATTCTACTTTTAAGAAACTCAAATCCGTAGGATACATAACACTTAAAACAACAATTAAAAACCACCAATTATCATCCTCCATTATCATACACTGGAGTTGATATAAATCCTACCCTTTTAACACCTATGGTCAAAACTTAAAAGAAAACCAACATTAACATAAACTTAAACCCCAATTTTAGAAATAAATAATAGTGTCTAACAATTTTGTAATCTAATTCCAAAGGAGGGGCTAACATGGTTTAAAAGAATCAATGTTTGAGATTTGAGCTTATTTTGTCAATAATTTCCATAGGGGATTGTTTTGGTCAAATTCATAAAGTGGAGGGGCTGAATTGGTCGATTAGACCAAAAATTGAAATTGGGGGAAAAGGGGTCAGGTCTCTGTTTTCTTCAATTTGAGAAAAAGAAACAACCGATCGAAGAAAGGGCTCCGATGGCGTTCGATCGGGAAAAGAAGCAGGTGGAGGATCTATGGAGTTTCCCTGGACCGAAGGAAGAAGAAGAACGAAGCAGGAAGCTGCTGTCGATTCTTGGTAAGTGAAGGTTTGAGGAGGTGAGCACCTCCGATGTTCGAATGGTCCGCAGAAAAGGGAGAAGCAGTGAGCCTACTTTTTTCTGCTCTTGCAGTAAGATGTGAAGGAGGATGGGGGAAGGTGGGCGTCGAGAGAGAGAGAGAGAGAGAGAGAGAGAGAGAGAGAGAGAGAGAGTGAGGGGAAAAGGTCTTCGGTCCTCAGTTGGTCCGAGAAGAAGAAATACGATTGAAGGTAGGAAGTGGGTCGGTGGTGGTAATCTATCGCAAATAGGGAGAAGTCGAAATACTGTGACCTCCTTGTGGTTGCTCTCTTCGTCAGCAGTAGTAAACGGAAGGGGTAAGGACGAAACAGTGAGGCTGCTCTTCTTCTACTCCTGTTAGTGTGGTGCGAAGGAGAAGAAATGTTGCCTCGTGGTTTTGCTGGAAATCTCCACCTTCGGTGGAGGTTTTATCAACTGAAAGTGACGGAGAAAGAGGGTGTGCCTTTATTGCTCACCGGGAACAACCATTATGGAGTTTGGCTTGCTTCGATCAACAACAAAGAGGCTGCTGCCTCCTCAATTTTACAGGAAAAAAAATAACAACTTGTAGGGTGTTGCTTGGCAGTTCACGAAGCAGAAAAACAAAAGAGACAGGAGAGATAGTTTGGTTGTTTGTTTTGGTTGAATAAAGGTGAAAGATTTCTGCTAATATGGCTTATTATTTGTGTTTCTAATATGTGTGTAATTTTGATTGATAATTGAAGCAATACCTTTGATGTGACATCCCCAAATTTCACGGCCAGAAAAGACCGATTTATTTTATGCTTTTTAAAATAAAATCAGAGTAATCCTTTAAAAAGATGTTGCGGAATTTGTTCCCAAAACAAAACATGATAAAAGTATATCAAAACCTTTCTTTAAGAAATGTATATTTTCATTTCATATCAAAACCTCAGGATGTCATGTTCCGATACAGATCAAAAGCATAAACAAGACATTATAAACCTTACAACAGTTATTTACAACTATTGGCCTATAATCCAAATATCACTCATCATCATCCGACTATGCTCGGGGTCCACTACCTGTAATATAAAAAGCTGAGTGGGTCAGACTTGGGAGCCTGCTGAGCATATAGGGTTTTCAACCCACAATAAATAATAAACTTATTAAGTTCTCAATCAACAATAAATTTATTAATTTCATCAACCAAAATAACCCTAATTACCCATTCCCATTATCCTCACTTTACGTCTCTAAAACAACTATCACAAGGGACCTAGCCTAAGGATTTTCACTAGGGGTGACAACATTGCTTTCCTCAGCAATTTATGTCAAACAAAACATCCTAACATAAAACAACCAACAAGGTGACAACATTGCTTTCCTCTGCAATTTATGTCAAATAAGACAAACATCGGGGTGACAACATTGCTTTTCCCTCAGCAATTTATGTTAAATAGGCACGAAGTCACATCGTCGCCATGTGCTAAGTCCATAGCTCTAATTTTCGACAGTATTTCCCACGGGAATCCCCCCCCCCCCCCCCCGCAATACATGTCAATAGGTTTTCCATGTGGTAAGTCCATAGCTCTTATTTATCGACAGTATTTCCCACGGGAGTCCCCCCCGAAATACATGTCAATGGGTTTTCCATAGCTCTTATTTATCGACAGTATTTCCCACGGGAGTCCCCCCCCCCCCCCCCGCAATACATGTCAATGGGTTTTTAGAGTACAGCTGATGAACATATAGTTCATACACTTACAGGTTGCAAGCCTGCTAGTGTTCCACAGGCCGTCTAGAATAGTCCATGGTTGTCATCCATACTCTGCTGAATCACGGGGGCCAACGTTTGGGTAAGGGCTTTTCTCATATTGCACCACTCACGCCAACGTTTGGATAAGGATTTTCTCATATTTCACCACTCATGATCTATATCACTGATCATCTCATCTATCCAACTCACCTTTCATCACACTCCCACTATTTAACTCATGATCTATATCACTGATCATCTCATCTATCCAACTCACCTTTCATCACACACCCACTATTTCATCTACCCATGTTTTACCCGACATTTTTGTAGATAAAATACATATACAGTTTAAAATTATTTAAAAACATGTATAAATCATTCCTTCAATATCCATCTCAAATAAACAAACAATATATATTCACACAGCACGTATTTTATATAAAATACTTCATATCTATGTGTAAGGTGAAAGTAACTACACACTCACTTGATTTAACGATAACCGGGCAGCACTTCGTTGCCTAAAACGATCGTTTCTAATAAAACCAGGAGTTTTATTGAGAAACCGGGCTCTGCGAAGGTCGGGCATCGAAACCGAAAGGATAAATTTTCCGGGCTTCTCGGGCACTTCGTGGCGTATTCCGGGGGCTATAATTGATACCGGGGCTTTGAGGGAAGTCAAAATAGCTAAAATATTGAAAAAGGGGTGAAAATAGGCAATTTCCCAAAATTACCCGGGAAGGCTCGCATGCCTTCTATTTACAGGCGAGGTCCGAAGTCGGCCGAGAGAAGGGAGTCAGCACCGAGGACACGAGGCAGCAGGAGGCTCGGACACGTCTCGCATGCGAGGCCATGCGTCAAGCTTCGGACGAGCCTCATCACCGGTGACTAAGCTGCTCGGACACGGGGGTGCACTCGCGTCGGATGTGCGAGGGCCGAGACTTCGGTCGAATCCGGAAGCGACACGCGACTGCCAGCTGCTCGGATGACTCATCCATTTCGGACACGTGTCACATTTTGGGCGAGGGTGACGTGGCCGAAGCCACCTATGCGAAATTTCTCGATTTTTGTGCAAAAACTTCTAAAATCCATAAGTTTCGCATACGAGCTCCGTGTTTGACATTCTCTATATGCACGCGTAGGTAAAATTACGCTCTACAACTTTCTTTTAGACTTCGTCGGCTAATTTTGACTTTAATTTTTATATTATTATTTTTAACAGACCGGGACAGGAAATCCGTTAAAAATTCATAACTTCTTCATCTGACGTCCGTTTTCGTCTGTCTTTTTACCGTTGTGCTATTATTGACGGGACCTTCGATTCTCGTTTAGGTCATGTCGGCTAAAAATCACTCGATCTAAAATTCGAGTTTTTAGCTGTCTACTGCTAAGCCGAAACTTAGAAAAATCACAACTTCCTCATACGAAGTCAGATTTGGGCGTTCTTTTTATACATACTCTCGGTTTAACGAACACTACGACTTTTGTTTAGATCACCAAGGCTAAAAAGTAGTTTATCAAAAACTCACTTTTTACGACATTCGGCACCGTGCCGGTTTTGTCGCAAAACTTCGACAGGTCATAACTTCTTCGTTATAACTCGGATTTTGGTATTCTTTATATATCTGTAATCCTTGTCACGACCACTACAACTTTCTTAATAGATATTGGCTTTATCTAATATTTATTTTTGACGCTCATTTTTATTCTTAATTAATTAAACCCTAATAATTAAGCATAAAACACATAATATTCACATAATTCCTTTTCATTTCTTCTAAATGAGTTACAAAGGTTAACCTAGACCATTATTTCAATATTAATGCCTAGCCTATAAACACGGGCGTTACAACTCTCTCCCCCTTAGAATGATCTTGTCCCCGGAATCACACATCAGCAAACAAATACGAGTAGTGACTCATCATGTCACTCTCCGTTTCCCAGGTGAGATTTGGCCCATACATATGTTTCCAACGCACAAGCACTAAATCGACCATTTTGCGTCATAACTTCTTAGTCTTACGGTCAACGATTGCCTCAGGTTCTTCAATCAACCTCTTGTTTTCATCCAACCTTAATTCATAAATGGGAATTATGTCGGGCACATCTCCCGTAAATATTCTCAAATAATACACATGAAAGGTATTATGAATACCCTCCAGTTCTTCCGGTAATTCTATCTTGTAAGCTTGATTCCCGATCCTCTGAAGAACTTTAAATGGTCCAATAAACCTTGGACTCAACTTTCCCCTTCTACCAAATCTTATAAGTCCCTTCCATGGCGAGACTTTAAGTAAAACCGAATCTCCAACTTTGAATGATATCGATTTTCCTTTCTTGTCAGCATAGCTCTTTTGACGATTCTTGAGCAGCTAACATCCTTTCCCTAATCACTTTCAACTTTTCAGCAGTCTGATGGACTATTTCAGGTCCCACAAACTGCTTTTCCCCAGCTTCCAGTCAACATGACGACGTTCGACACTTTTCTCCATACAAAGCATGATAAGGTGTCATCTAAATGTTCGAGTGGAAACTATCATTATAGGAAAATTCCACTAGAGGTAAGTGTTCACCCCAGTTAGCTTGGAATTTTAGGGTACATGCTCTCAACATATCCTCCAATGTTTGAATCGCTCTGACCATCGGTTTGCAGATGGTAAGTTGTATTCAAACACAACTTGGTACCCAATTCCGCTTATAGACTCCTCCAAAACCTTGAGGTAAAATGGTTGTCACGATCTGATACAATCGTTAACGGAACACCGTGAAGCCTCACAATTTCCTTCACGTAAGAATTCGCAAGTTTATCCATAGACCATTTCTCATTGGCTGCTATGAAATGCGCATTCTTAGTGAAGCGATCAACGACCACCCAAATCATGTCGTGACCGTTCCTTGTTCTGGGCAGTTTAGTCACAAAATCCATGGTAACACCTTCCTATTTACCCATGGGTACAGGTAAAGGTTCTAAACTCCCATACGGTTTCTGATGTTGTGCCTTAACCCTAGCACATGTTACACACTTGGCCACATACTTAGCAACGTCGAGCTTCATCGTCGGCCACCATGTAACGCCCGTAGATCCGGGCTAGCCAATTTAGAGACAATGAGCATCAAAAATGAGTTTTTGATGGAAGATTATTTAGAATGCATAATCTTAACCAAGTGGTAGTATATGTTCCAAGGGTTCCATACATATAAAGAACGCCGAAATCCGAGTTATAACGAAGAAGTTATGGCCCGTCGAAGTTTCGCAGCAAAACCGGCACGACACCAGGAGACGTAAATAGTGAATTTACGATAGAGCGACTTTTGGCCTTAGTGATCTAAACAAAAGTTGTAGTGTACGTTAAACCGAGAACATACAAAAAAAGAACGCCCAAATCTGACTTCGTATGAGGAAGTTATGAATTTTCTAAGATTTGGCATAGCAGTGCACGGCCCGAAACTCGAATTTTAGTTCGAGCGGTTTTTGGCTTACGCGGCCTAAATGAGAGTTGAAGACCTCATTAATAGGAACTCAACGGTAAAAAGACAGACGAAAACGGAGTCCGTATGAAGGAGTTACGAATTCTTCATGGTCATTTAACTGTCTAATCTCCTCCTACTGTTAAATTTAAGATCGGTCGAGAATTAGTCGACGGAGTCTAAATGAAAGTTGTAGATCTTGTTTTTAACTACGCATGGAAAAAAAGAACGTCGAAAACGGAGCTCGTATACGAAAGTTACGGGGTTTAGAAGTCGGCAGGGTGCTGTTGCAAAAGGGGTGACTTGGCTGAATATGGGCCAAGGCTTTCTCCCCAAGAAAAGCCATCAGGTGATGACACGTGCCGGCGAGTCCATCAGGATTTCACACTATAAATAGATGTGTCGGGTTCCATTCATTCTCACACCTTTCCTCTTCCACTTTCTCTCTCTACTTTCTCTCTCTAGCCTCCCTAACCCCCCCCCCCTAAAGTCTAGGTAAACCTCCTAGCACCCGAAGGAAGCCCCGAGGCTCCCGAAGCCCCGAGAAAAGAGCCTTTCGGCTCGGGAACACTGCTCCGGCGAAGCCTGGTTTTGAGAAAAACCCGCTGTAAGTGAGCTACGCCTAACCTATCTTTAGTATAGCTTATGTTTTAATATAGTAATGTTATTAGGACCTTAAAATAATTATTTGGGCTATTATTATGAGTTATATAAGAGTGTTGCTTAACGCTTATATAATAGTAATAATAACTAGACTATTAATTAGTCGCGGTTAACGTTAGACTAAACTCTAGTGGTAATGATACTAGGTTTTGTCCGAGGGAGATTGTTTTAACAGTAACGAAGTGCTGCCTAAGTACCGAGTCATCACCTTATCAGGTGAGTGCATAGTTACTTTCATCTTACACATAGATATGAAGTATTTAACATAAGTTACATGCTATGTGTGCATATTATCTGAGTACTTGCTGTCTATGCTGGATGAACGATTTTATACATGTTTTAAATGATTTAAACTGTATATGTATTTTATATCTACAAAATGTGTTGGGTATAACATGGGTAGATGTAATAGTTGGTATGTGTGATGAAATAAAATGATGAGAGATAGGTGAAGATAGGAAGGTGATGATAATTAGGTGATGATGAATCAGTGACGTAGGATGTAAGATACCATAACCTTGATCGTCAATGTGGAGATGTAGTCATCTACCAGAGTATAGATGGCGACCACAGACTATTCTAGACAACCCCGTGGAAACACCAGCAGGCTCATAACCTGTAGGTGATGAATTACGAGTTCAGGCAATGTTGTAACTACGTATTCATGTGATGATACTCTAACCCTTACTATGAATTACGAGTTCAGGCGATGTTGTAACTACGTATTCATGCGATGATACTCCAACCCTTACTATGAATTACGAGTTCAGGCGATGTTGTAACTACGTATTCATGTGATAATACTCTAACCCTTACTATGAATTATGAGTTCAGGCGATGTTGTAACTACGTATTCATGCGATGATACTCCAACCCTTACTATGAATTACGAGTTCAGGCGATGTTGTAACTACGTATTCATGCGATGATACTCCAACCCTTACTAAGCACGTATTGAGGGGGTAATCCCCGAATCATTATTGTCTAAGCGTTGTAGGCTATGATCCTTAGGAAAAGTCCTTAGGAACGAACATACAAGGAAATGTGATGTAAAGAGTTGAGAGGTAAATACGATATAGGAGATGACCCTTAAGATTATTCTCTAGGGAATATTAAATGAAGAAAATGGGGATGGGCAATCGGGTTAATTATTTGACATGTATTATGTGAAGAAACAAATTAACTATATTATTGTGGGTTGAAAACCCTATGTACTCACCAGGTTTCCCAACCTGACCCACTCAAGCTTATTTATATCACAGGTGTCGATACGAAGCCACTTTACACTGAGAGATTTAAAAGAGATGTAGATCACTAGAGTAAATGACTGTAAGTTCTGTTTATGCTTATCTTTCTGTATTGACAATAACATCCCAAGGTTTTAAAAGGAATAAAAATACATTTCTTCGGAAATGCTTTGATAACACATTTATCATGTTTTTCTGGGAACAAATTCCACAACATTTTTATTAAAAGAGGTACTCTGATTTTTATAAAGCATAAACAAAATCGGTCTTTTCTGGCCGTGAAAATGGGGATGTCACACACCAGTAATAGGGTTTTAGATCCCTATACATTATTGTACCGCCGGGATGAATCGAGTACATGGTCTTGTGAGCTTCTTCCATCAGAAGATCTCTTACGCCTCCCATCTTAAGTACCCAAATCCTATCTTTGAATACCTTCAGTCCTTGACCGTTTGTATCAAACACCAACGTTTTATCTCAAACGTTCTTCCTTTCGGTCATTTTTCTCTAAAGCTTCCTCTTGAGCTTTCTCTATACCTTCCACAATTATCGAGACAACTTCAATTCTCAACGCTCTTGGTCTTTTCTTTTCAAGATTTACCTTCCGACTGAGAGCATCAGTAACAACATTTGCTTTACCAGGGTGGTAAAATATCTCACAGTCGTAGTCCTTGAGTAACTCTAGCCAGCGTCGTTGCCTCATATTCAATTCCTTTTGATTAAAGAGATATTGAAGACTCTTATAATCAGTGAAAAGTTTGCATTTAGTACCATAAAGATAGTGACTCCCTATCTTTAAGGCGAATACTACCACTGCCAACTCCATATCATGAGTGGGGTAGTTCTTTTCATGCTCCTTCAATTGCCTCAATGCATACGCTATCACTTTATCCCTTTGGGTCAGAACACAACCTAACCCAACTTCTTTAACAACGAACGCGATACTTCTATTGATCGCTTTGATCATCCTTTACTTCAATTCGGCTTAAGTCAACTACTACATCGAACTTGGTTCTCTGAACCACGTAACAAACTCATCGTAGTTGGACTCAATTTGATATGACCACTAGGGTCGGAATAACAATCATCTTCTTAGTCATTACCGAAACGATGGTAACGACAGACTAGAATAAGACGGAATCAGTTACTAGTTCCTTGGTAACCTTGTGACTTTCCCTGATCCAAGTGTGAGTCCTGTGCTTCCAGTAGTATAGATCTCTACTACTATTCACACCTACTCATACTCGTCCCAAGTACTGTCTCGTAGTCTCCAAGTCCTAAGATCACAAAACAATTTAACACATACGAATGTGTCCAATTAATCATAAAAATTTCCTAGAGTCTACTAGGACTTCTTCCATGCGTATCTTCAATCATCAATTCTACTTCAACTTGGTTGGTGATGGAAATTCCAGACGATGAGACAACTTCAAGAATTAGACCAACCATTCCATCATCCTGCCAATCGAAGGTGTACTTCAGACATACCGTACCCCTCTAAACGTTCCGTTATTTTATCAAACATATTCTAAAGGCAAGATACTACTCTTACGATATCTTCTGATAGGTATTATTCACTATCATAAGTTTTTCATTTCTTCCATCTACTCAATTCTCTACGAGTCTTCACCATAATGTTTTGTACACCCAAGCAGACGTTCGGTGTACTGGGCGAGAATTTAAGATAGGAAAGCTTTATTTATGATAGACGTATAAATCTCCTTATCACTTCGAAACGTTTACATGTTAGTTCTAATCTCGTAATCATACGCTTATAATCCTACACACATAAGGTTTCCAGATCCGGTCGGCAACAGACCATAGATCCGAACATATAATAGCATATAAGGCATCCTTATAGCTATAACATAAAATATTTAACACATAAAACATTTTAGGCATCTTTCCTAAAATAAACTAGTGCTCGTGTCTAAAATATGGTAGACACTCATCTCACAATCATCACTTAGCATTCTAACTTTAAGTCTAGAAATCCTACAAATTCCTAGTTCGCTTAAACTAATGCTCTGATACCAACTGTGACATCCCCAAATTTCTCGGCCAGAAAAGACCGATTTATTTTATGCTTTTTAAAATAAAATCAAAGTAATCCTTTAAAAAGATGTTGCGGAATTTGTTCCCAAAACAAAACATGATAAAAGTTTATCAAAACCTTTCTTTAAGAAATGTATATTTTCATTTCATATCATACCTCGGGATGTCATGTTCCGATACAGATCAAAAGCATAAACAAGACATTATAAGCCTTACAACAGTTATTTACAACTACTGGCCTATAATCCAAATATCACTCATCATCATCCGACTATGCTCGGGGTCCACTACCTGTAATATAAAAAACTGAGTGGGTCAGGCATGGGAGCCTGGTGAGCATATAGGGTTTTCAATCCACAATAAA
The DNA here is from genome assembly GCF_052849685.1 of Lactuca virosa. NCBI lineage: Eukaryota > Viridiplantae > Streptophyta > Magnoliopsida > Asterales > Asteraceae > Lactuca > Lactuca virosa. Next base: position 386,381,292 of record NC_136428.1, read on the forward strand.
TAATAAACTTATTAAGTTCTCAATCAACAATAAATTTATTAATTTCATCAACCAAAATAACCCTAATTACCCATTCTCATTATCCTCACTTTACGTCCCTAAAACAACTATCACAAGGGACCTAGCCTAAGGATTTTCACTAGGGGTGACAACATTGCTTTCCTCAGCAATTTATGTCAAACAAGACATCCTAACATAAAACAACCAACAAGGTGACAACATTGCTTTTCCCTCTGCAATTTATGTCAAATAAGACAAACATCAGGGTGACAAGATTGCTTTTCCCTCAGCAATTTATGTCAAATAGGCACGAAGTCACATCGTCGCCATGTGCTAAGTACATAGCTCTTATTTACTGTCAGTATTTCCCACGGGAATCCCCCCTCCCCCAATACATGTCAATAGGTTTTCCATGTGCTAAGTCCATAGCTCTTATTTATCGACAGTATTTCCCACGGGAGTCCCCCCCGCAATACATGTCAATGGGTTTTCCATGTGCTAAGTCCATAGCTCTTATTTATCGACAGTATTTCCCACGGGAGTCCCCCCCCCCCCCCCCGCAATACATGTCAATGGGTTTTTAGAGTACAGCTGATGAACATATAGTTCACACACTTACAGGTTGCAAGCCTGCTAGTGTTCCACAGGCCGTCTAGAATAGTCCATGGTTGTCATCCATACTCTGCTGAATGACGGGGGCCAACGTTTGGGTAAGGGCTTTTCTCATATTGCACCACTCATGCCAACGTTTGGATAAGGATTTTCTCATATTTCACCACTCACTCTCAACTCATGATCTATATCACTGATCATCTCATCTATCCAACTCACCTTTCATCACACACCCACTATTTAACTCATGATCTATATCACTGATCATCTCATCTATCCAACTCACCTTTCATCACACACCCACTATTTCATCTACCCATATTTTACCCGACATTTTTGTAGATAAAATACATATACAGTTTAAAATTATTTAAAAACATGTATAAATCATTCCTTCAATATCCATCTCAAATAAACAAACAATATATATTCACACAGCACGTATTTTATATAAAATACTTCATATCTATGTGTAAGGTGAAAGTAACTACACACTCACTTGATTTAACGATAACCGGGCAGCACTTCGTTGCCTAAAACGATCGTTTCTAATAAAACCAGGAGTTTTATTGAGAAACCGGGCTCTGCGAAGGTCGGGCATCGAAACCGAAAGGATAAATTTTCCGGGCTTCTCGGGCACTTCGTGGCGTATTCCGGGGGCTATAATTGATACCGGGGCTTTGAGGGAAGTCAAAATAGCTAAAATATTGAAAAAGGGGTGAAAATAGGCAATTTCCCAAAATTACCCGGGAAGGCTCGCATGCCTTTTATTTATAGGCGAGGTCCGAAGTCGCCCGAGAGAAGGGAGTCAGCACCGAGGACACGAGGCAACAGGAGGCTCGGACACGTCTCGCATGCGAGGCCATTCGTCAAGCTTCGGACGAGCCTCATCACCGGTGACTAAGCTGCTCGGACACGGGGGTGCACTCGCGTCGGATGTGCGAGGGCCGAGACTTCGGTCGAATCGAAAAGCGACACGCGACTGCCAGCTGCTCGAATGACTCATCCATTTCGGACACGTGGCACATTTTGGGCGAGGGTGACGTGGCCGAAGCCACCTATGCCAAATTTCTCGATTTTTGTGCAAAAACTTATAAAATCCATAAGTTTCGCATACGAGCTCCGTGTTTGACATTCTCTATATGCACGCGTAGGTAAAATTACGCTCTACAACTTTCTTTTAGACTTCGTCGGCTAATTTTGACTTTAATTTTTATATTATTATTTTTAACAGACCGGGACAGGAAATCCGTTAAAAATTCATAACTTCTTCATCTGACGTCCGTTTTTGTCTGTCTTTTTACCGTTGTGCTACTATTGACTGGACCTTCGATTCTCGTTTAGGTCATGTCGGCTAAAAATCACTCGGTCTAAAATTCGAGTTTTTAGCTGTCTACTGCTAAGCCGAAACTTAGAAAAATCATAACTTCCTCATACGAAGTTAGATTTGGGCGTTCTTTTTATACATACTCTCGATTTAACGAACACTACGACTTTCGTTTAGATCACCAAGGCTAAAAAGTAGTTTATCAAAAACTCACTTTTTACGACATTCGGCACCGTGCCGGTTTTGTCGCGAAACTTCGACAGGTCATAACTTCTTCGTTATAACTCGGATTTTGGTATTATTTATATATCTGTAATCCTTGTCACGACCACTACAACTTTCTTAATAGATATTGGCTTTATCTAATATTTATTTTTGACGCTCATTTTTATTCTTAATTAATTAAACCCTAATAATTAAGCATAAAACACATAATATTCACATAATTCCTTTTCATTTCTTCTAAATGAGTTACAAAGGTTAACCTAGACCATTATGTTAATATTAATGCCTAGCCTAGAAACACGGGCGTTACATTTGACAAGATATTATGCAGATTTTTTAGTGTGAGGGAAGCTTTTGAGTGTAAAATTGTATATTATATGATCTTCTTCCCTTTTGAGTAGATTTTACATGATTTGATTGTATTCCTTTATGCAGTTTTGTTTTGCCAGGGCTTGTAGAGGCTGCAGCTCTTCCATATCTTGGTATTCAAATTGGAGAATGAAGTGTTGATGAGAAGGCATAAATACTCTTTTTTGCTCAGGCGTATGACTTTTTAATTTTATTTTACTATTACATTGCTGAATTAACTTATTATTAATAGATGAAGTTGTCTTGTTTGTTTATGTTTTTCAGCTTCACAATAGTTGTTTTACTTGCAACACTTTATAGTGTCACCAACAGAAGTGGACAAAAAGAGTTGTATAGCTATGGTAATTAATTAATTATCACTTTATCAGTCATAAGTTATAACTCATAACTGAAAAATACTGTTTTTTTTGTTACAAACTTATTGAAATTTCATAAAATTAATTTTCCAGATTGGAGGAATCCTTTTGATTTTCAAAAAGGATGGCTTTTGTGGGCTGGAATAGGTCTTTTTGAGCCTTCATTACTATCTAACTTAGTGGAGTTGCCATGACCTTTTTCAGTGGTGAGCCACCTCAAAGAGAGGTCAGTCAATCTATATATTAAATAATTAAAAAAGTTATTTAGAAATTTAAATTTTTAAATACATGTACTTCTATTTTTTAACCATTAAAGGGAACATTCCTCAACTAATAAACTGATTTGCATCTTTGGTCCCCGATAGTTGTTCCGAATTTGGAAACAGTATGTATATAGCATTCTACTTTTGAATAAATAAAGTTTTTTGGCATAAATTTGTTGTTAGTATGAACATTTAATTCTTTGATGTGTTATTTTTTAAGAAAAAAAAAACAATTATTGAATATATTGATCCATTAACACCTCTTTAATAAAATCAAGGTGTTAATTGTTAATAAATATATAAACCAACATATTTACATTCAATCTTCAAGAGTTCCCTTTTATGTATTTATACATTTAATGAATGGGCTTGAAGGGGAAAATACTTAAATAAGCTTAAAATATGCACCAAACAAAATCTATTTTTTGTTATGTCATGATATCTTTACACTATATTTGAAATTTTTGTTATGTTAAACATAAAAGTATTTGGTAAAAGATAAATATAAAAATAAGAATTGATAATAATAATAACAAAAGAATGTTTCTTCGGTACTTAATAACTTGAATTGATAAATCTAAAGTATATTTTTGTGAATTCTTAGTTTACAGCAACATATTTATAATAACTTGAACTAAAATCATAGTTTTAGTGAATTGAAGCTTACAGTAACATTGAAATAATTAAAGGGAATATATTGTTTAATTGATTAGTTTATTATAACATTATACTTTAAATTATTCGTAAAAGATAAATATACATACACATCGATTAAAACAGCAATGGATGAAAGAGGAAGATGAATACATTGAACAGTACTTTCATCCATATGTTAAATAGACATACGAAAAATTAAATCCAATATGCATCCAATTTAATAAAGAGAAGAAACAGGAGAATGGAGAGTAAAGAAAACCCAAAAGATGTTATAAAAAAAAGAGATATAGAGAAGTCGTATAGGAGGATAGATTACAGATTAAAGAAAACTAACCTTAAACCTTCTTAACAACGATTGAATGAAAACGATCGAGTTAAACGGATCTGAAACGAATAATCTAAGATTGGATGCAGAGAGGTGCAGGAAACAGTGAATGAATGTAGTACTGAATTATATGGCGAGACTATGAGAAGATTAACTTTTGCAGAAGATTAACTTTTGCAAAGTAGTCTCAGAAGTAGAATAATGGTACCGACAGGAAGGACTGAAGAACTTATGTTAGCAACTTGATTTATTGAATAACTTATGTTAGAACAGATAAAACTGAGAAGGTATATTGAAGAAGAACTGAAGAAGAATAATGTTTCCCAAGAAATCTCTGAAGCAGAATCGTGAATACAAAAGCGTATAGATGGTATAGTGATATATATTTCGGTATGCATTTATTTGGTGTAGATTTTTTGGGATTTAATCACTGGAAATTAATCAATTTCCAATTATAAAAAACAAACTTCCATATTTTATCGGATATCAGGAATTTGAAATTTGAATTACCGATTTTTGCATATTATCTGCACATAATTTGCATATTAAACAATTAGAAAAGTCATTTATAAATTATAATTATAGTTTTTTAGAATCATTTAATTGGTGCAGATTTTTTGGGATTTATTGCGTGTATAGGAATTGAAGGGCATTTACGTAAATGCAGCTGAAGAAAAGAAGCGGGAAAAAACGATTTAAGGGGGCTGGGAGAGTGACACGTGGCGATTTTGTACTTATTTATTAGAATAGGGGATCCCCAAAATACCCTTAATGAACAATTAAAAAAAGAAAAAAAAATCACGTAAGATGATGATCAGATGAACGTGCATAGCAGACCTGCAATCCCGATTCCTTCTCAATATCGATTCCTTCTCAAACCCTTCTTCTCGTCTATTGTTGCCCACGACAATTGCTACTCCAGCGCCACCAGCAACAATCACAACAGCAACAATCAGAGCAGCAACAATCAGAGCAACAACAATGAGGTAATTTTTGTGTTAATTATGTGAAGGCACTACACACGTAATGGTGTTTTTTGAGATGGATCTTGTTACCTATTTCTTTAAGAATTTAAAGGATTTTGTTTGTGGGTTCTGACTATTTTTATTTTTTGTTAAAGACTTTTGTTGACTGGAACTTCGTTTACTGTTTAATGTGCTATTTTTCTTGATTTTGTCATGTATTTAGATTTTACATATAAACCAACGCTTGTTAATTCATCCTACTATTAATGTGGTTGTAATTTTATCTAATATTATGTAAAACCTGTCATCTAAAGTAGGTCTTATACAAAAAAAGATTTTTTTTAAGAAAAGGAGGCCTTTGTTTCTTTCACGAATTTTAAACATATGTCAAAATCTTGGCCAACATTATGTTTTCTATAGTAATATGATATTCTGTCTTTAAATTTCATTAATTAGTTTTTGTAATGTGTTTCAGTTTGTGTCAAATGGCCAAGAGCATTTGTTATGTTCTATCTACTTCTACATACCAAACACAGTCTTTAAGTTGTCATGTAGTGTTGATAACAAAATGTCTTTCAACACTCTTTACTTCATTTTGTTCACATTTTTTACTTCACATAATTGTTTTAACAGTGAATCAATCGTTTGATTTGACATTTCATTAATATTACAATTTATAAGTGATGGATAAAAGAGGATAATAGTGAATAGTGATTATAGAAATTGGTCAATCATATTTGCATTTATAATATAATTGCATAGTTATATTTCTAATAAAATAACTCTTATTTGTTGATTAATATTACAATTTATAGTAGGTTATGTTGCTTTATTATTGATAAAATATTTGGTTTATTGTTAATAAAATATTTGATATTTGATCAGTATGGAGGCTGCAAATTCAGTTGAGGTGGTTGCAAATTCAGTAGAAAAGGATGCAATTTCAGTTGAAGAGGCTGCAAATTCAGCTGAAGGGCATACAATTCTCAATCCTCAAGATCAAAAAAATCCTAAAGATGGAATGAAGTTTGATTCGGAAGAAGACCTTTACAATTACTTTAAAGCATATGCATTCCAAATTGGATTTGGTATACGAAAATCTAGTACAAGAACAAAAGATTCTTGTGCTAAAACATACTATTCGCTTGGATGTGCTAGAGGAGGAGTATATGTGCCTAAAACAAGCAAACCATATAAAAAAGTCTTCTAAAACAAACTGTAAAGCAAAAATTAGTGTAATTGCATATGGTGATGGAAGATGCATTATCTCTAGTGTTTTTCTTGAACATAACCATGCTTTAAGTCCCAAAAAATCTGGTTTCCAACGATCACATAAGAAAATGGATTCATATGCTAAGAGAAGACTTGAGTTGAATGATTATGTTGGAATTCCGTTAAATAAAAGTTTTCACTCGTTAGTTGTTGAAGCGAAAGGGTACGACAATTGGCCTTTTGGCGAGACAGATTGTAGATCTTACATCGCAAAAGTAAGACAACTAAGACTTGGGCTTGGTGATGCCGAGGCACTTCGTAATTATTTTATCCGTATGCAAAAAAGGAGTTCAAGATTTTTCTACGTGATTGATATGGATGATGAAGGTCGTATGCGAAATGTATTTTGGGCAGATGCAAGGTCAATGGCAGCATACGAGTCATTCGGGGATGTTATTTCATTTGATAGCACATATTTGACTAACAAATATAATATGCCGTTTACGCCTTTTGTTGGAGTAAATCACCATGGACAATGTATCTTATTTGGATGTGGTTTGCTTTCACGAGAGGATACAGAAACATATGTATGGTTATTCAACTCATGGTTAGAATGCATGAATGGACGGGCACCCAAAGCAATAATAACATATCAATGTCGATCAATACAAGGAGCTGTGGCACAGGTATTACCTGAATCTCATCATCGTCTTTGTCTTTGGAATATTATGAAAAAGATTGCTGAAAAATTAAGTAGGTTACCTCAATATAAAGTAATAAAGAAGACTCTAAAAACCCTTGTATATGAGTCTACGGACACTCAAGAGTTTGAAGATGGGTGGTGCAAGCTGGTTGAAAAGTACACACTTGAAAAAAATGAGTGGTTAAGTTCTTTATTTAACGATCGAAGGCGTTGGGTGCCAATATATGTAAAAGAAAACTTTTGGGCAGGGATGTCTACTACGCAAAGAAGTGAAAGCATGAATTCTTTTTTTGATGCGTATGTTAATTCTAAAACCTCATTACGATAATTTGTTGAACAATATAACAACGCGTTTAAAAGCAAGATTGAGAAAGAAACTAAGGCTGATTTTGAGTAGCTTAATTCTTCATATAAATTAGTAACTGGGTTTTATTTTGAGAAACAGTTTCACGAGGCGTACACGAATGCAATTTTTAATTTGTTTCAAGATGAGTTACGAGGTACGTTGTTTTGCAATTCTTCATTGGACAAAGTGGATGGTGCACGATATGTATTTCATGTAACATATTTTGTGGAAGCGAAACATGAAGATTCTAAAAAAAGAGTTGTTTATACAGTTTGTTATGATGAGAGTGTTGGGTTTTATACAAACAACATGCAACCCTAATTTTGGATCTATGTTTTCACTATTAGACATACAACAAATGAACACATATGGAAACCCTAGCATGCATCTAATATTTCAAAAATCACAAACAAAATATTAGAATACATACCTTTGTTGTTACATAGTAATAACAACTAAATCTTGAAGTTCCTTTGCTCTTGAGAACAAGTACCACAAATGTAGTACCTCTAATGGCTCACAAACACACTTGAGTCAGAGGATGAATATGAGAGAGAGGAGAAAGGGTAGCTTGCTCCAAAAACGGCTCTTCTAGGGTTTTCCAAGGGTTGGACGAAATCTAGAGCCTAGGGGGTCTATTTATACTTGAGGTTAGCTAGGGTTTCAGGGTGGAAACCCTAATCCCTTAGCTTAGGGCCTAAGCAAATCCATGGACCTCCTTACATTAGGCCCTTGGACGAAAACTCCTAGATCCTTCTAGGATTTTCGGCCTAGCCCTAATAAAGGTGATCCAATGGCCCAAAGCCTCAACTATCAAATAAATTACAAAACATCCCCTGTACTTTTAATCAGTTCCTTTAATCCCAAAATTAATTCCAAATTAATTTCTGATTAAATACTAATTAATAATATGATTCCAAATTAATATAAAATTCATATAATATATTAATAAATCATATTTATGCCCCAATTTATTATTCTTAATAATAAATCAGCCTCTCTCCTCAACAGTCATCCTGTCTAGTCACCAGTGTGAAGGCAACCCAAAAGGACCATGCTACAATCGGGTCAAGTACATACCAAATATATTTATGGGCTTAGACACCTAATCCAACAGTCTCCCACTTGGATAAGTCTAATAACTATAATTTCAAGTACGACTTCAAAATCCGATTAGCAATCGTAGCTCTCAAAAGCCGTTGTCGAACTCTGACACGTCCTTTAGATATGGGATCCTATATTCCTCCATTCTAGATATCGTATAGACATGATACATGGATTATAATCATTCTCTCTGTCTATGTGTTGTTTCCCGATTTTCGATTTATGACGACTGACTAATTGAACAGATCAAATCAGTCCAGGCTTGGCCAAGCGCTTTGGGATGTCATCACTAAATTATCGAGGGGCCCACAGATATCGCTTTTATCCCTCTTAGGGTAAAAGGAACGGATAAACTTCGACTCATATGCTTTCTTGTACTTACTCATCAAATCACACACAACAATGTGTTTTATAACACCAAGTTACTGGTGCGTTTACATATGTCAATGTGCAACCGACTTGTAAACTACAACTCACATGTCTTTGTTTCAATAATATAAGATATTATCGTCTCACAATCACCTGTGATAAAATCCATGAAGTGATTCACGTGAGTGTGTGTTTAATCCAATACTCAAATCTTATTTCATGAGCACTCATGAACACTGCAGCAGACTTTTGCTATGTCTAAAACGCTTCAGACAATCTACAGTCGAATTCATGACAGTCGTGCCTCAATACCTACTTCCAAAGTATGATTGACTGTGGATGGATTGAATAATCTTATTATTCGAGAAGTCAAAACATGTGAAGTGAAACACAAGAATAATCGAATCCAATATGGCCTCAACACTTTGAGTATAAATAAAACACCTTTTATTTAATCACCATATTGATTACACATTAATCATTGTATAATGTTTCGGATAATCAACTTAATACTTGAATTGAAAAACAATAGTTATCCCATGCTCCAAGCATGCACACCATGTTTACCTATGGTCCTTACTTTGTGAAATAGATCAATTGAATACATTTCCAATGATGCTCATTTCACATTTCCCAATCCTTATCACAAGTGTAAGAATACCAAATTCTTGTTGTGTGTTAGATTCTAACATTTTACGCAATGATCCTTTTGTAATGACATAGCACCAAAGTCACCAAGACTTTGTCAATGATATTACAAAGTGCTCTATTGGAGATTGTTACAAGACAGCTCCATAGACATGAAGTCTCAAATTCAAAGTACATTCCTTTGAACATCCTTCTTGCATAAAAGTTTCTAATCTACATAAATCCTTAATATCCAACTCCCATTATGGAAACATTTCCATATTTGCCATATGACAACACATTCTAAATAGAATCCTATCTATTCATAATAATGTCAATATGGTCCATCCATTACTATACTTCCAACTGCCCACAAGTGATCAATCTTTGGCGAACCTTAGATCGTACTTGATAGTTGTTTAATTATTTTAGTCATATCCGGTTCTGGTCCTTTTTCCCTCTTAATGCCCTAGGCATTTGGAAAATCAGAACGGTCGAATATTACAGCACATGTAATCAATCCTATACCCGAAGCATATGGGATATGATACATAATGTCTTAGATAAAGACATGATACTTTACCAGTCTCTTGCTATAATATTGTTATATATATAGAATTCCTTTATGTTGAATCTTTTCAACATACCATTCATATATGTCTTTTGATTAAAATTTCTCGATCTAAGCTTTTAGATTTGAAAAGAAGTATAAATTCCTCTCCCTTAATTATAGCAAAACAACTTTTCAACCTCTGCAACTTTGCGAATTGAAACTTTTGTTTTCTATAATTAATATTGATAGCTCGCAATACTTAAAATAATAATCATGCTCCCACTAACATGATGATTATATCCTTACCAGCATAACACTTATGCTCCCACTAGCTTTGACATGTATTCAGAAATCAGCTGGACTTCCAGAAATCAATACTTATTGACTTTCATTACCAAAGTTCATATTTCTGATACGAGATGCTTTGATAAGACTTTATCTAAGCTTCTTAAATTCATACACCTTTTCTTAGATAACTCATATGTGTGTCTGAACTATTCAAGAACTTAAAACAATAAGTCCCAAATGTTCATACTAATTTCCAAATATCACAATTCAAACTATGAAGAGGGATACCGTAATCATAATCGAATTTGAGAATGCAATTTACATAATGCTATCTCCTTAAAATCTTCTTAGTGAAAGCGTTTCCTCACAATCATTTTCATGAAGCGGAGAGAAACCTTATGACACTTAGATTTTATGGTGTATGTGTTCTTATCCGTGTGAATTTGTCATAACCATAATCATAAGACAAGGTTTGCGACAAATCTAAACTCATATGGACTGAACTTGTTCAATCTTTATTTCTTTCCACCTGGCAGCACAAGGGCCTACCATGTCTTCCAAGTAGTTAAGAATCTCACCCATACAGATCAATGAACTTTCACCAATCAAGGTGCTTTGCTTTATGCAATCAATTGAGAATTCTTAGACCTCACATGCATAGTCAACTTTACTGGAATGGCACAGAAACAAGAATATGTCAACACGATAGGTTATAAACCTCAAGTCGTGTGCTAGTGATGAATAATTAGGTTTATTCTTTATTTGTTCTTGAAACTTTTCAAGATCATTAAGACTCCCACTGACCTCTTGACATATAAGATTCTCTTGTCAAGAAACATTCCTTGACAAACAAATATTCAAGAGTTAGTGCGGGTTCCTATCAAGACAAAACCACAACACACGATTGGTCTTAGTTGGTCTTTGTCTTATCCAAGACATCACAACTTACAAATTTCGAACGTGCAGGACTAAGAAACATATCTGATCCACATTTGATGATGTGTTATAAACCTACTTACGACATGTCACTCAATACACAATCTTGGAGTACGACTCTAAGACTTGATTTTGGAACGAAGTATGATTCACCTTTTGATTTAACCATTCAACAGTTTCTGATTCCTCTTCTTAGCCATACTAGTGCACTAAGGTGTTCTTAGAGGATCAATTGTGACACGGTTTCATAATCACTAGGTTAATCATAAAACACGATAATTAAGTACTCTCCCTTCTTTTCAGATTGGAGAAACTTTTATCTTTCTGCCTAATTGATTCTTCCTATTCGTTCTGCTTTACATTGAAACTTTTTCAATGATTCAGAATCACACTTAATCTTGTAAGTATAACCATGTTTACTAAACTTTTAGTAAATTACGACGAATAGTCTTATTGTTCTTTGTGGTGGACCTGACCAATGCACAACATTGTGTACTGGACCCTTTAGTCCTTCACTTGACTCACATACTTGTGTGAACAAGGTACTAGTCTTAATTTTCCAAAAGATGAAGGTTCTCATTCATCATACGATGCAAGTCACATGATTCCAAGTTTATGTCCAATTGAAAATTGGGTGATGAGAATCTTTCCTTATTTGAAAATTTTCTGACACTACCACAAATATCATAATTAAGAATCACATCCATTTCAGTATTGCTAACAATAGAAACATAAAAACATCAATTTTCACAAATGCCATTGCAAGGATATAAATAAGACAAAACCAAAATTTATTTTATTTATAAAAATGCGGAAAAACTTGTCCTTACAATTGCAATTACAAATGAAAACTATGTAAATATTCCTAAGCAATCTATCCTAACTCTTCTAAGTAGCAGCTCAAAAATCTGATCTTCGAACCATGCGATCGAAATCCATTTCTCCGTGATCAGACTCAGCTCACTCTTCCTTTTAAACTTCCTTTCTTTTCTTCGATCCTACAAAACATCAAAATGTAATATTATCACATCATGTATTAAGAATCTGCAAATAGGAACTTAATAGAGTTAGATAGTAGATTTACCTGAAGCAGAGTCATACATCTTGACTCTCCCATCCTTGCGATCTTTCAGGTACATATGGCAGCTTCGCATCCAATGCCCCTTCTATTGGTAGTAGAAACAAACAGACTCTTTTGGAACAGCACATGGGACAATTTCAGATTCAGCCTTTCTCTTTACCATTTGGTCAAACGGTTTGACCTCGGCCAATCCCTTTCCATTGGGAAGAGAAGACTTTTTTGGACTTCCAATGTTGCCATTGTCAATGTCCATGGAAGTTTGGGAGGTTGATCTTCCCAACAAATTTTCTTGACCAGTGCGCCAAATCATTGTTGATTCAGCAGCAATAAGCAAAGAGGTAAGATCAATGAGGGTCACGTCATGGTCCATCATATAGTACTCTCTAATTAACTCACTATATGATTCGGGAAGTGATTGAAGAACCAAGTCAACAGCCAACTTCCTTGAGACAATGACACCCAACATTCCCAACTTGTCAATGTGTGACTTCATCTCCAAGACATGTGCATATACAAACTTTCCATCTTCGTGTTTGCTTGCCAATAGGGCTTGAGTGACCTTGGACTTTTCAAGTCGACGAATACGTGGGTCAGGGAGAATTATTGGAGGAGGTGGAGGAAGTGAAGCATGATTTCCATTTTCATGATCCAATCGTGGAACATCATCTTCGTGTGGAAAGCTTTTTCCAAAGGGTTCGGGAAAACCATAGTTGTTAGATTTTGACATCTACAAAACGGGAGAAATTCAAGTTAGTTGATTCAATCCTTAATATAACACCCAAATGAAATATTAAGGCTAGGACCCAACACAATATTCTACAACTCGGAAGAGGGATGCCGTAATCCAGCTGCAAAATATTTGAAGGTAGGTAAATGACGATTTACCAATTTCCACCATGAACAACGAAAATGAAGATTAGGTTTTAAATGAATTGAAACTCCTAGATCTTTTGAGATTCATTGAAATTTTCAATGGCATGTTTAATCTCGATTATGCCGTTCAAGTTTGTGACTGGGATGCAGAGGATCACAAACAAGGTGTGAATAACCATGCAAATTAGCTTGGTACTCTCGAAGACGTATATCACCTAATCAATGTGCTGGTTAACCACACATGCTCCATTGATCTATAATAATCTACAAGTTACCCATTTCCATCCTTCACTGGTCCCATATTAGTGTGCCGGTTAACCACACACGCTCCACTAACGACCAACAAGGTGCAATGTGCAATTTCATGGATTAGCACCAAATTCACATTTTTCCTAAAGTAACTAAGATTTGGGATTTTATAAAGGTGTTTAGTTACTTCGTATTACATTATACTTATAATGGAAGGTTGTGTCCTATCCTACCCATTCGGCTAACGACCCTCCACTAGTCAAGGGTGTGGTGGGTAAGAGTGGATACCCAATGGCGGTCATTTTATAGGCCGCTTCCTTAAACACCCCTTATAGACCAGCTTCGTGAATGAGTCCTACTAACGGTAAGACTGACATTTACTTATACATATATAATATTAAACTTTTAATTCTATATAGTATAAGAGTGTATTTTAAACATTTCAAAATACTAGGGTTTAATCAAATTTAAAATTTTCGAAAATTAATACTTTTTAATTTTAAAATCTTAAATATCAAAACTTTGATTTGATAATTATCCAAAATTAAACAATTAATTTAAATTATTAAATCTTGAAGGATTGTCCATTAAATTAAACAATTAATTTAACCTAATCCCTTTATCCCCTAAAATTCGAAAATTTGGGATGGGATAATTCAAATATCTTTAATTATCTATTTAAACAATTAAAGGGATAATTACAAAAGATGGCATTATCCTAATCCCTAAAATCTTGGAATCTTATCTTGGGGAATACGGCATTTTCGAAAACCCTAGGGTTAGACAACCCTAATTTCGAAATCTTGATGCCAAAGGAAAGGGTTCATGAAACCCCAACAAATTTCAAAAACTAGGGTTTTGAAACCCTAATTTCGAAAATCCAAGCCCTAGGGTTTGTTTGCTATAAACCCTAATTTTTCAAATTCATACTTTTGTATCAAATCTAATTGAAAACAACAACCAAAGGCTCTGATACCACTGTTGGGTTTTATACAGACAATCCTATGTGTACATGCAACCCTAGTTTTGGATCTATGTTTTCACTATTAGACATACAACAAATGAACACATATGGAAACCCTAGCATGCATATAATATTTCAAAAATCACAAACAAAATATTAGAATACATAGCTTTGTTGTTATATAGTAATAACAACTAAATCTTGAAGTTCCTTTGCTCTTGAGAGCAAGTACCACAAATGTAGTACCTCTAATGGCTCACAAACACACTTGAGTGAGAGGATGAATATGAGAGAGAGGAGAAAGGGTAGCTTGCTCCAAAAACGGTTCTTCTAGGGTTTTCCAAGGGTTGGACGAAATCTAGAGCCTAGGGGGTTTATTTATACTTGAGGTTAGCTAAGGTTTCAGGGTGGAAACCCTAATCCCTTAGTTTAGGGCCTAAGCAAATCCATGGACCTCCTTACATTAGGCCCTTGGACGAAAACTCCTAGATCCTTCTAGGATTTTCGGCCTAGCCCTAATAAAGGTGATCCAATGGCCCAAAGCCTCAACTATCAAATAAATTACAAAACAACCCCTGTACTTTTAATCAGTTCCTTTAATCCCAAAATTAATTCCAAATTAATTTCTGATTAAATACTAATTAATAATATGATTCCAAATTAATATATTATTCATATAATATATTAATAAATCATATTTATGCCCCAATTTATTATTCTTAATAATAAATCAGCCTCTCTCCTCAACAGTCATCCTGTCTAGTCACCAGTGTGAAGGCAACCCAAAAGGACCATGCTACAATCGGGTCAAGTACATACCAAATATAGTTATGGGCTTAGACACCTAATCCAACAGAGAGTGCATGTGATATACAATGTTCTTGTCGTTTGTTTGAGTTTCGTGGAATTATTTGTAGGCATATGGTGAAGATATTGATTTAGAAGGATATTAAAGAAATTCATCCACGGTATATTTTGTCTCGGTGGAGGAAAGATGTGAAGCATGGACACTTATTTGTTGGCAGTTTCTGTTGCTGCTTTGCTTGACAACATGTTGGCTATGGCTTCATACTTTTCCTCTGAGTATTTCATGAAATCATATAACCCTCCGAGCATTTTATCTATTCCAGCTTTGGGCTTTCCCTCCATACTTTTCCAAATCTTTTTCAATAATTGCATGGCCTTAATTTCCATTGCAACTTATTCCATCTTCAGATGCAAGACTGCATAAATGGAAACAACAATCAAATAATGTTAAAACTTGCACAAATTCATTGAAAATCTAGAATTATACTTTTAGAACAAGGAAAAACAAATAAAAGTCGATGGCTTTATTAACATGTAATTTAATCTGTCATGTTCTGGTTGATGTCAGGTTTTATAGGATTCAAACTACAAGTTTTATCAAATGCTTCTTGATGTATATAAGCTATAAAAACCTAAAACCAACAACATCAATATATTAGCAATGACAAGTTGATAACTTCAATATTCTAACTTACTAAAAAGACTCCAAGTCTCCAACATTTGTGATTGATGAAAGTGTAATGGCCAAATAGAAGGTGTAAGGTTGTATAAAAAAACTTAACTAAATAAATTTGCAAAAAAATCATAGATTCATATTAACATTGCACATTTCTGTTTGAACCAGTAGAGTAACATATCAGAAAAAGAAACTTCTCCTAGGCATTTCATCAAACACATTATGACCATAATCAAACTCTTCTTTAGTAAGACATATTCGTCATCGGCCTAATTTATATGCATACCCCCTGTGAAGAACTAATAGGGATATCAATGAGTTACCTTTCAATGGGATGGACGAATACCTGAGAATCTGGAAAAGTATTCGATTTAATTTTTGGTGCACCAACAAAAAAAGAAAATCCCCAAGAATCGTGTTTGCTGGAAGAAGGCGATGGCGGTAATAGAAACATCTTCGGTCGATTGTTGGAGGGTGAATCTGGAGTTGCGCTTAGAGAGGAAGGGGAGTAGCTGAATCATTGGGGCATTTGTTATGTACTCAACTTCGATCAGGTGGCGATGGAAGATCTGAGGGAAGAGTCGATGAAAAAGGAAGAGATGCATCTGATTACGTTAGTTTTTTTTTTTTTTTTTTAATATGACTTATTAAGGTAATTAACTTTTCGGTTTGTTCACATCTAGGTAACTATCTTTTTTTTGTACACATCTAGGTAACAAACTTATTGGAAGTGTTCACATATAACCATTATGACCTGCTGTAGCAGGTTACATCCTAGATGTGAACACTTTTAACAAGTTCGTTACCTAGATGTGTACAAAAAAAAATAGTTACCCAAATATGAACAGAACGAAAAGTAAGAGTAAATTACACGAATGGTCCCTGTGGTTTGGGGGAATTTGTGTTTTTGGTCCCTAACTTATTTTTTTTAACTCGGATGGTCCCTACTGTTTATTTTTGTTACACATTTGGTCCATATCTTTCCTAAAAAGACTATTGTGCCCTTATTAATTTATTTTTTAATTAATTTTCTTATTTATGTATTTATTTCTTATATATTTAAAAAAAACTAATAGACCACACATATGTGTATCTCTTCACCGTAAACCTGAAACCACATTTGAGAAATTTAATTTGGGTCTCATCAGTCACCATCCAATCTCTCGTCCTTCTCAACTTCTATTTCTTTTCCATCTTTAGTGACATCGACGTCTTCATCATCCTTCTTTTTTTGGTCCTTCAACTCTGGCGAACCAACACCATAACCCACTGTCTCTTCATCTTTAGTGGGTTGTGGTGTTGATTCGACGGAGTTGAAGGACCGAAAAAAGAAGGGATGGTGAAGACGTCGATATCATTAAAGATGAAAAATAAATAGAAGTTGAGGAGGATGAGAGATGGGATGCTGATGAGATACAGATATGTGGTGTCTATTAATTTTTTTAAATATATAAAGAATAAATACATAAATAAGAAAATTAATTATAAAAAATAAATTAATAAGGGCAAAATAGTCTTTTTTAGGTAAGACAGGACCAAACACGCAACAAAATTAAACAGTAGGGACCATCCGAGTTAAAAAATAATAAGTTAGGGACCAAAAACATAAATTCCCCCAAACCACATGGACCATTCGTGTAATTTACTCTTACTTTTGACCATTTGGGTAACTATTTTTTTGTACACATCTAGGTAACGAACTTGTTAAAAATGTTCACATCTAGGATGTAACCTGCTACAACAGATCATAATGGTCATATATGAACACTTCCGACAAGTTTGTTATCCAGATGTGTACAAAAAAAAGATAGTTACCCAGATGTGAACAAACCGAAAATTTAATTACCTTAATAAGTCATATTCCCTTTTTTTTCAATTATCTTAATTTATTAAGGGTATATTAGGGATATCAAAATATATTAAAATGAATGATAGAATAATGCCAATTGTCATGATATTAGTGGGTAGGTATAAAAAGTAGGAATCAATTTAATTTCTCATTTAATATATCAAATTCATAATCATATGCCACTCTATATAAATAGCATATTATATAAACTATAAATGTAGGTACATATGTAGGTGCTGTTTGTTTTTTAAAAAACCATCTTCAAACCACTTTTTGCTGCGCGGCGCAGCACACGCGCAACACTTTCCCTATCGCAGCAGTTTGTTTTTTGGAAGGCTTCAGACTACAAAACATATGCGCGTGTGCTGTGTGGCGCAACACTTGACTTGCATCTTCAAACCTCTTCGGCTTTCATTTTTCCAAGGTTTTTTTTTTAATTTTGGTATAACTTATTTTTTTTAACTTATATTTTTTTAACAAAACTTTGATTTTTTTAAACTTTTATTTACGGATTTGATACAATTTCTTTTTATAGTTTCCACAAAAAATTTTAACTTGATTTTAAAAAACTTTGATTTTTTTAATTTATTTACCGTTTCAGTTGCATATTTTTTAACGTGTGTAATTTTTTACGAATTTTGTAGACATTGTTTGCAATACTATCTTAATTTTTTTATTATTTTCTCTTTTAATGTTTTTTAAAATTAGTTTTTCTCTAGAATAAAACTGTTAGCTTCTTTATATTTTTTTAAGTTTTTTTTTTAAAAAAGTTTTATATTTTTGTTTTTTTAGATGTTCTTTTTAGTATTCTTTTAATGTTTTAATATTAGAATTATTAAAATTTCGGTGTTGACAACTATTTTCACTTTATAAAATTAGTTTATTTAAATTTCAGTTTACTGTAGCAGTCTGCAGATGTTAAAAAACAAACATGTTTCTTATTATAGTCTGCAACCGTTTGTTCCACCTCTTCTGCTACAGAGGATTGCAGAGGTGGTCCGTAGACTTCATGAATATTCGTTTCGAAAAAACAAACAACACCTTAAAAAGTCTAAAACGTTAACTAATATACATCAATTATTAAAATCATAAAATTGATTTGCATTTCTTTGCAACAAAACTCGTTCAATAGATTTTCCCTTTTGCCAAAACAACAAAAAACTGAAAACGATATAAATTTGATCTACATTGAGTCTATTCGATATGGGCAACGTCATAAGGCGTTATGCTGATTTGGCAGCTCCCATAACGGCGCCATAACATCGGAACATCACCCCCCTCTCATGTTATTTGGTGTTATGTTAAGAAATGTTATCATGGCCACGAGAAGTAACGTGAGAATCAACCAATCAAAAGCCATTATCTCACTCTTTCTCTAGCTCTTTTTGTATCTCTTGACATGTTATAACATTTGCACACTATTTCCTAAATAAATCAAATGATGTTAAAGATGACATAGAATATGAGTTGCAAAAGCGTTAAACTATCTAGCTTCCCAAAAATTAGGGTCAATTTTGTTCGACCTTTTTATCGGTTAAAACTCCCAGAAACTTCACCATTCCAAAATCAAACAAAACCCCCCAATTGCACTGCAGAAAGGGCTGTGTTTTTACCTTTCGATCCTTCTTTATCCACTTAAAGTTTTCATTATTATGGCCTCTTCTGCGCTAACACGATTCTTTATCATCTTCACGTTGCTTCCCATAATCACACATTCTATCCCTTTTGTTCTCTTTCATGGTAAGTGTTCCTTTTCCTTTTTTAATCATTGCATGCTTCGATTTGGAGCTTCATGGTCTTTAATTGGATATTGCGCAAAACCCTTAAGTTGTTGTACAGTTTTTGTATTTTTATTGCTTATTTGATGAAAATAAGTTATGGGTTTTCTGGGATTTATGTTTATCTTGAGTCTTGCTTTGATCTTGTTCGCGTATCATTTGATAGTTTTATGGGATTTTATCGTTAAGTATTGTTTTTAATTTTAAGACTCATATGTTTAAATTTGCACATGTTTAACCTAGATTTGGTGGTTTTATGTGGCTATTAGGATAATCTGTTTATGTTGGAAATTGTATTAATATATACTCTTGTTAATTCCATAAATGGAATACATCTTTTTTTAGTCTTTTGTAAAATTCAAATTGTGCATTAATGTTTAGTCTTTTGTAAAATTCCTTTTGTGTAAAATAATATTGTTATAACTTATACACATGCCTCTGTAAACAAACCGATTCTTGTGGATCTTCAAGTTAGAAACTAGTTCACTTGAATCTAATAGAAATATAATACATCACATAAACGTATATATGATTACTTTGAGATACAATCTTGGTATTTAGGGGATTTTTATGTTCATTTTCAAAGTGATTATCCAACTTAAAGCTATATATTATTAGATAATTGTAAATTTATCTCTTCTTACCTAAATATTCAAATCTAGTTAATCAGGACTTAGTCAGGTAAGCTATACATGTGTGTTGTTTTCACTTGATGCATAAAGAACGACTTAATATAGAAAGTATGGAAAATGAAGCTTTCCCCATTAAGTTCTATCTTTTTTACAACTTTGCTCCTTGTTTATTTTTCCTTTCATTTCCCTAAGTGTGGCTTCACTTTCTGAAATATTTTTAACATTGTTTATTCAGACAACACGTAGCTTTATGGAAAAAGAAAGAAAGAGATAGGTTCTTAGATCATTAAGTAGTTGAATCTTCTAAAGTTGTTTATTTATCATCAAACTTTTTATAATTATGAAAATTGTGTTCAAAGTTCCTGAGTTGTTTATATAAACTTTGTTTATAGGCATTGCAGATGGTTGCACCAAGAAAGGAGTAAAAAAATTTACCCAATCTTTAAGCAAGTGGTCTAATACTCAAGGATATTGCATGTATGCTCTCTTTAATTAACTCTTAATTTAAAAATAGATTCTTGTTAACCAAAAAAAAAGCATAAAAACGTTGACTTTTGCATTATGTGTAGAGAAATTGGAAATGGGGTCATGGATTCTTGGTTTATGCCCTTTGCCAAACAGGTGGTTTATCTTTATCCATCTTTTTATTACAATAGATTGTTTTCAAATTATTTTTCAAACATTCCTTTGTTTTAAAGAATATAAATTTTGATTTTGTGTTTTTGTCTTGTAGACAGAGATTGCATGTGAAAAGGTAAAGAAATTGATGACAAATCCCTTTCTTGAATCTTGATTTTATTTTTTGTGGTAATCAAAACTTATATATATCACACAAATTATAGGTGAAGAATATGAGTGAACTTAGTGAAGGTTACAACATAGTTGGACTTTCCCAGGTAATGATGATCAAATTGGATTTTATTTTATTTATTTATTTTTGCATAAAAATGACTTTATGATGAAAAACAGACTTTCCATGCGAGAAAAGGTGTAATCTTGTTATTAATTTTCAGCTAAGTGCATGGAATAGCAACATACTTGCATTTATATCTTTCATTTTTTTTTCTATTACAAAATTTTACTTTTGATTTATATTCTTATTAAGGCATTGTAGTCTGAAAAATCTACCCAATCGTAACATTTTATATTTTTAATCTTTTTCTTATTAAGATATTTTACTTTGAAAAATCCACCCAATTACAACAATCAATATTGCTTTGAATTTGGAAGATATTGTTAAAAATTGATAGATTTTTCAAGTATAATGATGTAATAAAAGTAGGATGCTATAATAAACAAATCAACAAAAGTAAATTGCTATTTCTTGCATTTATCCTTTTTTTTTTTTATCTTTTTTGCAACAACTTTGTCTCCATTAGTGGACTCTATCATTTACATTGCTTTTACATTTTTTTTTTGTGGCATGTAATGAGATCATATAAATGGGACCCACATAAATGAAACTATTCAACTAAACTGAGTGGAAATGTAATAAATGCTTGTAATTTTTTTTTTTTTTTTTTTTTTTGCAGGGTAACATGGTGGGGCGAGGAGTTCTTGAATTTTGTGATGGAGCACCTCCGGTAAGAGCTTCCACAATGGTTGACTTGTGCTTTGACTAAAATCAATTATTGCCACATCATCTTTCCATTAATTTTAACCTCTAATTAAATACATTCTAAAGTGGTTAGCCTCTTCCAATAGCTTTTTTTTTTAATATAAGTTTAACTAATTTATCATCATCTATCTAAATTTAACTAATTTATCATCACCTATCTAAATTGTCCTATAACTAATTTACCAATAGCTTTTTGTTTAGAAATGTAACTAATTTATCATCATCTATCTAAATTGTCCTATAAAACCCATTGATTTGATTTGTCGTTTTCTAAAAACACATCATATTTTGATACAACGTATTTTAATAAAAAAAAATATTACTAGACATTAATATTTAAATACAACTATCTTGTGTCATTATTTGAAATATATAAAAAATATATGAAGAAAAAAAAGTGTTACGTTATAGCTATAAAAATAAAAATAGCATTGAAAATATTATATAACCGATAATCGTGATAATTTTAATATTTCATAACTGAAATATTATTAAATATTTAATAAATCAAAAAGCTAGTAAAGAAATAACAAATATATAAAATTTAAATGTAATTAAGGGGGTAAACTGAAATATTATTGAATGAGAAGGGGTTAGATGTACAAAACCTAAAAACTGAAATAACAGGTTGTATTACATTTGGCAAACACTAAACTCAGACTGATACTGATACGGATACTGAGAGACAAAAATTGCAATTTATGCACAGTGTTTCGTCTTTTTTTTTTTTAATATATGCAACAAAGTGTTTTTTTCTACAAAATCTGCAACCAATTTTTATATTATGACGAAAATATGCAAGATTGTAACCAAAATAGTTACATCATGACATGACATCAACTAAATGCTTATTTATACAACAAAGCTTCACTTTTTTTTACCAATTTATGCAACTTACACAAATTATGCAACAATATTTAACCAATTATAATTACAAATAATAGGTGAAGAACTACATATCATTAGCAGGTCCTCATGCAGGGGAAGCAGCTATCCCATTATGTGGTGTAAGTCTTGAATATTCTCAACAAATACACTCATATGTTATGTGTGTGTGTGTGTGTTTGACCACAAAAGTCAACATAAATTTTTGTTCATGAAGATGAAGTTTTCTTTTTGCAGTCGAGTTTCATATGCATTCTTGTTGATGATTTGATGGAGTTAGCAGTTTATAGTGATGTTGTACAGGTGAGCTGAATTTAAGAAACACTAATATTATTTCCATCTTTCTTATTATAGCATTGTACTTTTATATTTCTTCTTATTTCAATATTGTACTTTCGTATTATTTTAAAAAGGGTAATTTGGGGAGATGTTGTGAAGTATAATGTCTTATTATGAAAATAATTTTAAAGTACATTGTTATAATATAAAGTAATGAATATTACTTAATATTTCTTCTTATTGGGTAGATTTTTTTTTTTTTTTTTTTTTAATTATAATAATATGTTGCTATTTCTTGCATTTAGCCTGAAACTTGATGGTGCTTATACAGGAACACTTGGCTCCATCAAATTACATGAGGGTTCCCACTGTGAGTAAAAATACTTATTTATCTCTTCATCACAACATATGAACTACAAGGACTAAATCATCATTTCGCTTTGTTAGGATCTTGATGCATATAAAGAAGGGTGTAAATTTCTCCCGAAGCTAAATAACGAGTTTGAAAAAAATGCTACATACAAAGAAAGATTCAGCAGCTTGCAAAATTTGGTGCTTATAATGGTAAGAATATGTACACATCTCTCCTCTTTTTTCGCTTTCAATGTACAACTTTCACTGCATGAAGTACAAGTCACTTGAAATGTGTTTTAGGGTGATAAAGATTCAGTTTTGGTACCCAAAGAAACCTCTTGGTTTGGGTACTTCCCTGATGGAGCTTATGAACCTATACTTCCAGCACAAAAGGTAAATCTTTATGCATCTACGACTTGTACTGTACAACCCATCAATGCATAGGGTATATCATTTAATATAAGTGAGAATCCCAAGATCACTGATTTTTATACTGTGTATTAATGACTTGTACACATTATAACTCATCAACGCTTTCCCTGATTCTTGATTATCACTTATTTATGTGTGAAAACTAAAAAGTATAAAACCATGCATTGATGGGTTGTACATTTAAGATATGGAATCAAGGATTTATACACGGTACAAGTCACTAATGCATACCCATGATTCTTGATTTTATTTATGTATTTATAGACGAGATTATATATTGAAGACTGGATTGGGTTGAGGACATTGGATGAGGCTGGGAGGGTCAAATTCGTAAATGTGACTGGAGGACATCTTGAAATAACTGATGATGATATGAAGAGATACATTGTTCCATATTTAGTAGATGAAGAAGCAGAAGCTCCCCAGAATCCGATTCTATCAAAATCGGATTCTGATGCCACGAGTTTTCTTAGCAGAAAACTTTGTGGACAACAAGACCTTCAATTAAACATTAACATTTTACATCGTTTGTGATACAATTTCAATGTTTATGAATTATTTTTGACATGAATATGTCTATATTTCAATATACTATGCAAAGTCGAAAAAAGATGCACTAATATTTAGCATTAGAAAGACATGTAACTTAGATCATGAAAACTGTTAGATAGTTATGGATGGTTACAAAATGGGTGTGATTGAGTTTTATGTTTCTTTCCAAATTTTGTATATGGAGGATAGATAATTGTTATTATAATGTAGTCTTTGATTACTTTGAATGGTTATATAGAATGTAAACAGTATTTATGGGAAGATTTTTCCAATTACAATCCCCAATGTACCTTTAGAAAATGGAGCAAAACAAGTGGGACAAATAATGAGTTTCTAATTGGGCTCAATGATCCGTATTCCATAATTCGATGTTAGATTTTGTTAATGGAACTTATTCCACCTGTGAATAAAATGTTTTCTTTTGTTATTTAGGAAGAACGACAAATGCTACATTGGTAACAATGCAATCTCAACCTCAATGATGGCCTTTAATGTTATGAGTAACACTGATGATAATAATAACACATCCGTTCGTTCTCCTAGAAATCAAGGATATAAGAACTTCGAAAAGGATTCACAAAATTGCAGTCATTGCAAGAAAACAGGGCGTACTCAAGACAAGTGTTATTGGTTACACACAGTTTTCCTCTTGGTTACATAACATAATACAAATGAAATGACAATCATCCTAACTCTGTCTATGTTAATCACAATCTCCAATGTAGTTTTCAAGTAGCTAATATATATGTTGTACATATTTCTTGGTTCTGAATTGAAAAAAATCATACAAAATAAACAAATATAAAACATAATTAAATTCTTCATCTTGATTTTTTTTTTCTCTCAACCCATGAATGCATAAAAGAAAAAGAATGTCATTCAAGAAGCATGAAGGCCCATTTTTTTTTAATCCACTAAGGTTGATGACTCGGTCTCAACGTCAATTACAAGTATTTTTAGATTCTTATATTTTTTGGAACGTAAAATCTAACATACTTTTACATTACTCATAAATCTACATATGTCCCCAAACGGAGACATCAATGAAGGAGGACAACACCTGATACCGCCGGGCTAGAAGCCTTTTGGTTTTTAGATTTTTATATGATCCAGGAAAATTAAAGTCGTTTCGAAAAATATTTGATGCAAAAGTCAATTATAAGTCATAACTGTCTAGAATTAGAACCGGAATCGTCGATTTATAAAATATTGGAATTAGAACCGGGACCGGTTACACTGGTTTTTTGTATTTTGGAGTCAGTTCCTACACAAGTACTAACTTTTAAAAAATTTAATTATAAAGATGTATTCTTATTTTTTATAATCGATATCTAACATTTATAATAAAAAAATTCACTTTTAAGAATCACAATGTTTTTTCATATTATTTAAAGTTATACAACATTCCGTTTTTAATATGTTTCATTGTCTTAATGGTATATTTTAGGTGATTATCACATGGAAGCTAGTTATTGCATAAATTATAACACAAATTTTGACATATTAGAATATAAGTCTTAGGCCCTATTTTTTTTCTTCGTCAAGTCCTGAATTTATAAAGTGTCTTGAATTTATATTTTTTTTCTTCGTCAAGTCCTGAATTTATAAAGTGTCCTGAATTTATAAAGTGTACTAATTTCATAATGATATTTGAATTGATAAAATATTACTAATATAAATGTTGTTTTCTTTTTTGGACTAAATGCACGACTATTTTTTCATTTTGTTTATAAATAATAGTTATAATATAAAAATATATAAAATAATCATTTATTTAATAACCATGATAAATTAAAAATGTACAACACCACATTAAATAAATTTTAAATTTTAAATAAATTAAAAGTAAGATTAAAAATATACATCATCATATTGTAGCTCACAATGATTAACTATTTTACACAAATTATGGATAATTAATTAGATTGTTTTAGAAGAAGGTTAACAAAAAGAAAAGTACAAGGATTGCAATATAGGAAACATGATATGTTCGGAGGGTATTTTTGAAAAAATAGATATGAAACTACCAAGATATCATTTTCTTAACTTAATCTATTAGGACATTTTCTTAAAATTAAGTAAAAAAGAAACAATTATATATATCTTAACACATTAAGTTTTCTAAACATTTGCATTAAGTAAAAAAGAAAGGCACCCTTAATCTTCTTTGTCATTTATCAAGATATGTTGCTCCTTATTTCAAAGTGCATAAGCAAACGTACGGTTACTTTGAAACCTACCTTATAAGTTATAAGAAAAAAAATAGAATGGGCTGCAATCACACATAATGGTATACTGATGACTACATAGTCTTAGCAAAAAGTTTTTTAATGTCTATGGAAGGAAGTCAAGAAAGTAAATTAAAAATGAAAGTTGTAGAAATTCTTTTGGTAATCGGCGATGAATGATAGAATTTATAGTTAATTAGTTTATAATCCGTGAGAACACGGTTATAAAATTAATTAAACTTTCATAGTAAAAAGTTATAATTATTAATCAATTATTTCAAATAAATTATTTTAAATAAATTATTAAATAAAAGATATTCTTTTAGTTATATAACATTATAATCGTTGATTTAAATAAATACATGAAATTATATCACCTTATAATATATATTTATTTTATTTTATTTTTTATTCTAATGTTACTATTAATTTAATATAATCGGAATGTGAAATTTAAATTTTGAACCTTGAAAAAAACCCTTTCAAAAAAGTAAATTAAAATGGGAAAATGACTTATTAAGGTAATTAATTTTTCGGTATGTCTGGGTAACTATTTTTTTTGTACACATTTAGGTAACAAACTTGTTGGAAGTGTTCACATATGACCATTATGACCTGCTGTAGCAGGTTACATCCTAGATGTGAACACTTTCAACAAGTTCGTTACCTAGATGTGTACAAAAAAATAGTTACCCAAATATGAACAAAACAAAAAGTAAGAGTAAATTACACGAATGGTCTCTGTGGTTTGGGGGAATTTGTGTTTTTGGTCCCTAACTTATTTTTTTTAACTCGGATGGTCCCTACTGTTTATTTTTGTTGCGCGTTTGGTCCCCGTCTTACCTAAAAAGACTATTGTGCCCTTATTAATTTATTTTTTAATTAATTTTCTTATTTATGTATTTATTTTTTATATATTTAAAAAAATTAATAGACCCCGCATATCTGTATCTCCTCACCGTAAACCTGAAACCACATTTGAGAAATTTAATTTGGGTCTCACCGGTCACCATCCCATCTCTCATCATCGTCAGCTTCTATTTGTTTTCCATCTTTAGTGACATCGACGTCTTCACCATCCTTCTTTTTTTGGTCCTTCAACTCTGGCGAACCAACACCATAACCCACTGTCTCTTCATCTTTTGTGGGTTGTGGTGTTGATTCAACGGAGTTGAAGGACCGAAAAAAGAAGGGATAGTGAAGACGTCGATATCACTAAAGATGGAAAATAAATAGAAGTTGAGGAGGATGAGAGATGAGATGGTGAGGAGATACAGATATGTGGGGTCTATTAATTTTTTTAATATATAAAGAATAAATACATAAATAAGAAATTTAATTAAAAATAAATAAATTAATAAGGGCACAATAGTCTTTTTAGGTAAGACAGGGACCAATCGCGTAACAAAAATAAACAATAGGGATCATTTGAGTTAAAAAAATAAATTAATTAAAAAATAAACAGTAGGGATCATCCGAGAAGATACAAATATGTGGGGTCTATTAAAATTTTTAAATATATAAAAAATAAATACATAAATAAGAAAATTAATTAAAAAATAAATTAATAATGGCACAATAGTCTTTTTAGGTAAGACAGAGACCAAACGTGGAACAAAAATAAATAGTATGAATCATCCGAGTTAAAAAAAATAAGTTAGAGACCAAAAACACAAATTTCCTGAAATCACAGGACCATTCGTGTAATTTACTCTTACTTTTCGTTTTGTTAATATTTGAGTAACTATTTTTTTTTACATATCTAGGTAACGAACTTGTTGAAAGTGTTCACATCTAAGATTTAACCTGCTACAGCAGGTCATAATGGTCATATGGGAACACTTCAACAAGTTTGTTAACTAAATCTGTACAAAAAAGATAATTACCCACATCTAAACATACCGAAAAGTTAATTACCTAACTGTCAACTGCCACATGAGCTTCATTATTTATCAATGTCAATCTACACACGCACTTGTTCATTCAAACACCCCACCCATTTTGACCTTTAGCTACCATATCCTCATCTCCCTCTCACAAACACAGAAGAAACGTGTACAATGAGTGTCGCTATTCAATAAGATCTATCTTCCTACCAACAAATTGGGTTTCTTCTACCTTTCTACTGTTAAATCTTCGAAAAATTGCACCATATCGAAATCAATCACAACCCCAGATAGCATTCCACCAAGGGTTGCGTTTTTAACCTTTTGATCCTTCGTTACCCACTTAAGTTTCCATTTATGGCCTCTGCTGCAGTAACGAGATTCTTTATCATCTTGACTTTGCTTCCGCTAATCACGCATTCTATCCCTTTTGTTGTGTTTCATGGTAAGTGTTTCTCTTTGTTTTTTGATCATCGCATGCTTCGAGTTGGAGCTTGATGATCATGATGTGGATCTTGTGCAAAACCCTTGAATTGTTCTACTGTTTTTTGTATTTTTTTTATTGCTTACCTGAGGAAAATAAGTTACGGGGTTTCATGGAACTTCTTTTATTGCTTATCTTGGAACTTTTTGCGAGTCAACTCATGTCATGTCTGAGAGTCAAAGTTCAAAACCCTCACACATAATTTACACATATTTTAACTTAGATTTGGTGGTTTTATATGTCTTTTAGGCTAATTTGTTCCTGTGGGAAATGATCTCATTGCCTTTATGTACATGTTTTTATTTCAAAATGTTATCAGTTTGTAAAATTTCTTTTATGTATCGATCTTGAAGATAGAAAAGAATTCAGTCGACTCTTATAAGTTGAATCTAATAGAAAGGTAAAAAAAATCATATCACATAAATCTATATATTGGTCCATAAAAAGTTGCCATGTTTTGAGATACAATCTTAGCATTCAGAGGGTTTTTGGATGTGTTTTTTCAAGTGATCATCCAACTTCAAGCTATGGGTAGTTATGTAATTTTACACTATCTCAACTTACTTGAATATCCAAATCTGGTTATTTTGATCCTAAATAATTTGTCAAATCAGTACCAGTTTCCCAAAAATTACTTATTAGAAGAATCTTCCAAATATCATTATTATTGAACTCTTTATCATTAGGACTAAATGCACGAAATATCAAACGTTTATTTGTATATTATAACATCCTACTTCCTTTTTTTGTTACAAACTTTTTATTTTAAGTTCTTTTCTTATTAATATATTGTACTTTGAAAAAAGTTCCTAACTTTTTTCTCTAAACTTTGTTTATAGGCGTTTCGGATAGTTGCACAAAGAAAGGAGTCAAACATTTCACTGATCTTTTAAGCGAGTGGTCTAATTCTACAGGATATTGCATGTATGCTCTCTTTAACTCATAGTTTGAATGTAACTTCTTGATAATTAAAAAAAAAATGAATTACATAGTGTAATGAGACATTTGCATTATGTGTAGAGAAATTGGAAATGGAGTGTGGGATTCTTGGTTTATGCCCTTTGATGAACAGGTGGTTTTTCATCTTTTATAGTACTAAATCATCTTCAAATTATTTTCCAAACAATCCGTAGTTGTAAAGAAGATAAATTTTGACTTTAAATTTTTGTGTTTTTGTGTTGTAGACAGAGATTGCTTGTGAAAAGGTAATAAAACTAATGATAAATACGTTTCTTGAATATGGTTTTCGGGGTTTAGTGAACTTGTTTCTAAGTGCTTATATTTCCCACAACTTATAGGTGAAGAATATGAGTGAACTCAATGAAGGCTACAATATAGTTGGACTTTCCCAAGTAAGGATTATCAAAATGTTAAAATTTTGGTTAACATGAAATATCAATGTACTTTGATTTGTTTGTGTGTTATAGCGTATGACTTTTATTTCTTTTTATTACTTTATTGTACTTTAAATTTCTTTCTTATTAAAGTCTTGCACTTTGAAAAATCCATCCAATTATAGTATTGAATTTTTCAATCTTTTCCTTATTAAGACATTAGACATTGAAAAATCTACCCAATTATAGCACCAAACTTTTCTTTTTATTTAGATGATATTGCTATAATTGGTAGATTTCTCAAAGTACATTGCTATTTCTTGCATTTAATACCGAATGGAAAGGTAATAAATGCGGGTGATTTTTGTAGGGTAACTTGATTGGGCGAGCAGTTCTTGAGTTTTGTGATGGAGCACCTCCGGTAAGTACAGTACACTTAGGGTAAAGTACATGACAAGACAGACTGTATCTGTCATGCATTAGACTGAGACTGATGTCAATGGGACAAAAGTTGCAATTTTTTGTCTTGTCCAAAAAGGTGCGACAGGGACTCGCTCTCGATCTCTTGTTTGTGAAAATGACATAAATGCCCTTCTCATCCTCATCCTCAAATGACAAGACAAGACAGGTTGTACTGTATTTGTTATGCATTAGACTGATACTCAGACTGATGTCAGTGGGACAAAAGTTGCAATTTTTTGTCTCGTCCAAAAAGGTGGGACATAGACATGGACTTGTTCTCGATCTCTTGTTTGTGAAAATGACCTAAATGCCCTTCTCATCCTCATCCACAAAAGAACCCTAGAAATTGGAATATTTTGATTTAAATCTTTGCATGTTTCTAACAGGTGAAGAACTTCATATCGGTAGCGGGCCCTCATGCTGGGGAAGCTTCAATGCCATTTTGTGGTGTAAGTCTTGAAATATTTTTCAATAAATACACAAAAGTCAACATGAGTTTTTGTTCATGAAGATCTTTTTATTTTGTTTTTATTTTTTGCAGTCTGGTTTGATGTGCGTTTTTTTCGACAGTTTGATGAAGTTAGCTATTTATAGTGAATCTCTCCAGGTTAAATTTCACTATTTTCAAACTATTTTTTTATTAGGAAAAAAAATTGAAAGTACAACGTCTTCAATAAGAAAGGAAAGAGTACATAATTAATAATTTCACTTGACCAAAAGTTTTATATGAAAATTTCACCAATATTACCTCAAATACGAAGATAAGTTTCAAAATCAATCCAAATCTTGAACACTCTTGATGATAAATGCATTTATTGATCCTTTCAAACATTTCTTAAACCTAATTTCTTGTTTTTCATTTGAATTTTCGTCTGAAACTTGATGTTGCATATACAGAACCACTTGGCTCCCTCAAATTACATCAAGATCCCCACTGTGAGTAAAAAAATACTTATTTATCTATGCATCACAACATATGAACTTGAAGGACTAAAACGTCATTTCGCTTTGTTAGGATCTTGATGCATATAAAGAAGGGTGTACATTCCTACCAAAGCTGAATAACGAGTTTGAAAAAAATGCTACATACAAAGAAAGATTCAGCAGCTTGCAAAATTTGGTGCTTATAATGGTAAGAATATGTCCACATCTCTCCTCTTTTTCGCTTTCAATGTACAACTTTCACTGCATGAAGTACAAGTCACTTGAAATGTGTTTCAGGGTGATAAAGATTCAGTTTTGGTACCCAAAGAAACCTCTTGGTTTGGGTACTTTCCTGATGGAGCTTTGGAACCAATACTTCCAGCACAAGAGGTAAACCTTTTATGCATCAATGACTTGTACGTTACAACCCATCAATGCATACCCATGATCACTGATTTTTGATTTTCACTTATGTATGTGTACAAGTAATAAAATCATGCATTGTTGGGTTGTACGCTACCATCTATCAGATTTCTTGATTCTCATTTATGATATGAACCATGCATTGAGTGTTTGTATGGTACAAGTCACCAATGCATACCCATGATTCTTGATTTTATTTATGTATGTATAGACGAGACTATATATTGAAGACTGGATTGGGTTGAGGACATTGGATGAGGCTGGGAGGGTCAAATTCGTAAATGTGACAGGAGGACATCTTGACATTACGGATGATGATATGAAGAAGTACATGGTCCCATATTTAGTAGATGAAGAAGCACAAGCTTCCCAGAATCCGATTTTGATAGAATCAAAATCGGATTCTGATGCCACGAGTTTTCTGATCAGAAAACTCGGTGGACAACAAGATCTTCAACTAAATGTTGTGCATCGCTTGTAATGCGAATATAATGTTTATTTCTTTATGAATATTTCTCTATTCGAAGGCCTATGTGATTTTATTAAACCCGAAAAAAGAGAAGTCCTTGTTCATGGTATGTTTGTTAGTGTTCATCTACTAAATTCCAAACACTGATGTTTAGCCTTAGAAACACGTGTAATTAATGTGACAATTTACAATGTTTAATTGTTAATGTAATAATGGGTACTGCTGCTGTTAACCAGAGTTTCTAATGAATGGTTTTCAAGTTTCCAGCATCCATTCTCATGACTCCAAAGCTATAGGGTCAGGGCTGGTCCAAACCGATTTGAGGCCCTTACAGTAAAAATAAAATTAGTAGAGGGTGAATTTTTTTTTGTTTGTTTTTTTTAATGAGGCCCTTGTTATAAATTTATCCTTAAATCATTTTGTAACGGTATTAGTTTGTTATTTCCTTTTCTCATCACCACATAAATGTTTTTTTCTAGACAACATGTTAATATTTTAAACTTATAAAACAATGAGAAAAAAAGCAAGTAAAGGAAAGGAAAAAACCTAGTTGTGACCTTGTGATGTTTGAGTTGTATGTAGAATCGTTTTTTAGCAACAAGAATAATGACTTTTGAATCGTTTTCTAGGCTCCAACAACAAAGATTTCAAGACTTGAGATGTTGAAGTTTCAAGTTATATACAGAAAAAATTGGAAGAAAACACAAAAATTGATTTTTTATTAGAAAACTAACATAAAAGAAGTGAGTACAAATAAAGAAATCGTACAATTTACACGAATCAGAAATCAGATAAAAACGAATCAGATTAACATAAATACAAGATATGTTTTTATCAAGATCTAAATGAAATCAAATTAACACAAATACAAGATATTTTTTTTCTGAAGGATAATTATCAGGATCAATGTATTAAGAAAGATTGAAATCACAAATCATAAAAAAAAAATTAAAATCGGAAATCAGAATGTTGTGTGAAAAAACCAAAATCGGTTTGTTATGAATCAAATTTTTTTTGTTACCGTTGAAAAAACCAAAATTAATTTATAGGTTCCTTCGATCCATAGTGGTAAGAGACTCAATACGATGATCATTCCAGAAGAACCACAAAGAGTCTTCTATGTTGATTTTGTTTTGGTTTTATTTTCTTTCATTTTTTCCACTCGGCCGCTATATATGATAAATCATAGTTTTTTTTTCTATACTAACATAAACATTATATAAACATGGGGCCCTAGAAATTTGGAGGCCCTAGGCCATCGTCCAAGTTGCCCCATCCATTGGCACGACCTAGGTCGTTTGGCTTGTTCTCTTGATTGTTTTCCAATCTTGTTCATGGATTAACGAAATTGTGCAAAAGCTCTATTTACCTCTGTCAGTCTATGAGTCTCTTTATTATTACGGTTTTAACCCACTATGTACGTATAATTATTAATTAACTTTTGCACATTACTGTAATATTTGTTGTTATATTTGGGGTTTGATGTGACCAATCACATAATACATTGGAAGCGAAATAAAACATAAACCCCAATAGCCGAAACAAAACATGAACCAGATAGCCAAATTACATGACATATATGTTAAAAAATCACCCAGTAATGGGAGGGAGCCTGGTGTTCAGGAGGTCTAATGTTCAAATCTTGGTTCCTCAAAAAAATATTGATAATGTTCAGTGATTGACCTTCTATGTGAACTGCTCAGCTATTGGGTTTAATTTTTTTTATATGTTAAAAATTCAACAAATAATCGCATTCATAAGCACATTGCATATCACGAAAAACTTTGTATCAACGATTACATTAATAATAATAAACGACACGAAACTCGCACACAAAAACCAATAGTCTACTAAACAATTAAATCACATTGGTCTTTTATGTCATGCATGATCTATTCCTCAATTCACAATTGAAAAAACATGTAAAGAAGCCAAAGGGTTTTCTATCCAGACCTTCAAATGATCCTTCAACCAGCCCACTAAAAATCACACAATCACGTAACACACGATATTCGTATCTAGTTTAGGGATTATACATTTAAGAACTTTGGTTGATGTAGGTCTAAATTCCATGAATAGAAGAGGGCTAAGACAGTTCTGAGTTCCCCCTCTATTTTTATCCACACACGAATGAGGTCTAGAAGAATAATCGAGCGTTAGACCTTAAGGCTATTTTATCAATGTACAATATAGATCAAACATGAAGAACACTAGATACATGGATTAAAGGGAAAAGAAAAGCGATCTTTTTGTACTCTAGATTTCGTCCAGAATATGGAACCAAGAACCATTGTTTATAGATGCAAAAACCCTTGTGTGTTTTCCACTTCAATTAACATGGTGGTGTGTCACAATGCATATAGGAGGCGACATTGTGTGGCCTCTTTAACAGCCATCATGCTTCAGCTTTATTTCATTACACTTATAGGAGTGTAGCCATTACACGTACTATAAGGCCCTGAATACTTGGATCCGAACCAGTGATCAAACAAACAACAATAGAACAAGATTAGAATGGAGTAGAAGAAGATTAAAACAAGCTTTGCACACGTTTATATCAAAGAAACGTCAGGTACAACTTGGACACACACACAGAGATACCGTAAACTCTATGAGTCGACAACAACTGACAACAGACTCTGACAAGCCCTATATATAGGGAAAAGGCTGGCCGTAAACAGGTTTACGACCGTAAACAGACTCTTGGCCGTAAACACATCCAAACAACTTAATTACAAGACAAAAGACCCATTAAGACCTATACATCAGATAGCCTAGCCCAAACCATAAACTAGACCCTTCAATCTCCCCCTTGGTTTGCGGCTAGCTTTGACTTAGTCATTTTCAACGACAAGCACATCGGACCCCCCCCCCATTGCGCCACTCCACATCTCTTTTGAGATGATCTCTACAACCATTGACGTGTATTCTTTAGCAGCACTCTCGAATATCTCTTCAGCCACTTTGATCTGATGTTGTGCCAAATGATGAATATCCCACTTTCCGAACTGAAGTAGGTCTCTTTTGTTGAACAGGCAAAAGCAACCGTTTTGAAACTTAATGATAGCAGACGCAGTGGTTTCATCATACACCCAGTAATGCATTTTCGCAAGAGATCCATCACAGAAGTTCTGCAACACAGGAAACTGCCTAACTTGATTGGCCGGTGGCCACATCACAGTCTGGAAAGGCTGATTTGTCTTGGGATCCAGTATGTCATGAAATCTTTTAATGAAGGACTCAACAGTCTTCATGTTAGGAAATCCCTTCTTCACTTGGTTCTCCAAATACATCTTGAAATGAGTTGCCCGTGGATTACCTGATGGATTTGCAAATGGAGCACTGGATAGTTCTGAAAGATCAACCCTTGTCCATGAACTGAAATCATGGAAGTCTTTGTAATACTCCACGCTTGAGCTTTTGCGTTTCACTAACCACATGTTTAACTTGACATGAAAGCCCCATGAGACAATTCCTGATCTATCACCGTACTTATATCCAAATTTCTTCTTTTCAAGATCAGTGACGGTGACTTTGGGTTGATCTCCAGGAGCATTCTGATCTGAGCTCTTCTTGAACAATAGTTGCTTTTTCTTGTTGGATGTTGCTAATTTAGCGCGTTGTAGTGCAACAACGTTGGGTGCTTGAACTGGTTCCTTATCAAAGCGATCAACGATCCGAGTTCTTCTTTCAGTGGGCGGGACAACAGGGGGATCTTGAGATGATTGGCCAGCATTGAGTTCTTGAACGGATGATTTGAACTTGTCGCCAAGTTCCTCTGCCAGTTTCTTCTTCAAGTCAAAGTAGCTTGCAGTTAAAGCTCCCAGGTGTGTTTGCAGATCAGAGATTTGCTTTGATTTCAGAGTTTTATCTGCTTCAAGATCTGCAACACGAATGTTAAGCTGGACTTTTTCGGCTTCAAGATCAGCTACACGAATATCAAGCTCAATGTTTTTCTGGTTTAGCACGCCGATTTCCTTTCTAAGTTCATGCATGGTGGAATCATCCTCTCCTGAGTGGCTTTCCTCTATAGAAATTCCTTTAGCACAGGAGGAAGGCACTGAGCTTTGTTGTTGGGCCAGATGCATAGCAAGCCTCTCAGAGGCAGCATCATGAAAAGGCCTAGGAGGAGATAATCCCGAGGGAGCTGAAGAACCACCAACTTCATGAATGGTGCTTGGTCCTTGGTGGAATGGTACAGATGAATCAGCAGCAAAAATAATTGTTGGTTGAGTCAGATGGCCTTGAGATTGTTCTAGAATGAATACTCCCTGTCTCGAGTCACGCCTTCTCCTTTTCAACGGAGACTGGGAGGTCAGAGTCGTTAATGGTTCACTCACAGATGGCTCAGTGGTAGGAATAACATCCTCAAGGGGAGGACTCCCTGAAGTTGTCTCCATAGGAGTTGTAGTGTCAGCCATTTGGTTGGAAGTAGGAGGCGTTGTTTCAAGAACATCTTCTGTGTCCCTTCTCTCCATTGCTGGATGAGCAACATCATGGATACAGTCAAAAAACGAGTCAAGGTCTTCATTGGACAAGAGATTATCATTGCCTCCAAAATTCAAAGAAATGTCATCCTTGTCATAGCCTGAAAGATCAATATCATTAAACAAATCATTTTCATCTCCTTCATTTTCAGCTGCATCCTCCATCGTTCCCTCATTGTAGTCACTCTCAACATGCACATATTGCAAGTCATGTTCTTCAGCCACTATAGCCACAGGTGGAACTATATTATCTTCATGATCTGATACAGAAATAACATCTTCTTCGGGAATAACATCGTCTTTAGAAGATATGCGGTCTGAAGACTCATGAGACTCAGATGCCTCGCCTGAATCGGCAAACATACCAAACTTCACTAAGGGATACTTTCCTTGAAAAGTAACTTTTCCCTTTCAGTTTTGCTTGATTAGCCCGACAGTGTTTGGCCCAAGAGACTTCATGTCAAGAGTTTCTCCTTCTTTAACCATCGCAGGAAATTGCTCGTTCATGAACACTTGAATAAACCTTGGATACATCAAGAACTTGTCCCTTGTTTTTCCTTTGATGTTCACAATCAGCTCGTCAAGGATGAACTTTCAGAAGTTAAAGTCAAATCCAGCAGCAAGTACAACAATGGCTCCTGTGTTTCTTAATGAAATTTCATCCGCGACAGATTTTCTTCCTGATATGCAGCTCACAAAGACATGAGCTAAGAACCTCCAGTAAGGAGGTAGCAGCTTTTTCATTGTCGGAGGAAATTCGCCTTCATAGCCCATCTTGTTGAGAAGTTCTTGAACTTGATCGATTTCAATCTCAGTAGGGAAAGTAGACTGATCGTCGATTTTCAAAACGTCCCTGATGAATTGTTCTATTATGACGATTTTGCAACTCTTTACAGTAGCTTCAACAGATACAGATCCATCTTCTCATTTCTTTACATCAGCTGACTTCCAGAATTCTTTGATTATGCCTTGATAAGTTGTTAGATTCACAGTAAGAGCAGTGGTCAGACAACATTCCCTTAATCCATGCATCATTGACTTGAATTCTCCATGAGTAGCAGGAGGATCAGCCAATAGAATTGCCAAGTTGTGACTGTCAGTGAATTTTAGACCTATCATTTCAACCTGCACAAACCAAACCAAGTGAGAAAACAATGTATTTAAACATTTAAAATTTGTGTTTTACTCTTGAAACAGTTTAATTAGGCCTTTAAAGGAACAAATGAAGAAAAATCAAATTTTGATGACCAAAACTGAGTTTACGGTCAAAGGGAATTCATGGCCGTAAACAACCATTGACCGTAAACAGTCAACAGCCGTAAACTCATGGCCGTAAGCTCGGGCCGTAAGCTCTGGCCGTAAGCTTCTGGCTGTAAGCTCCGAAAACGGTTTTTCTTCGATTATTCCCTCAATACAGATCCATTTGATGCGCGAAAGGTCTATTGAGGATCGGAATTAGCATACCTTCAGATTCAAACGGTCAATTTCACGAAAAATCACGAATTTTTTTTAAAGAGAGAGAGAGAGAGAGAGAGAGAATAAGAGGGTTTACGGCCAAGATAGATAAAATGAGGAAGTAAAATGTTTTCGGCTGAACACTTCCCCTTATATACCCGATCCATATTCTAGAAAAGATCCATGGGCTATAATCCACATTGCATCAGAATAAAGCCTAATAAAAATTTAAGGCTTTTTAAAAATAATGCATTTTTGGGGACAAAAATAAAATAAAATTAAAATTAAAATTAAAATGAAACAATTTTTAAAAATCAAACTAAAATATTATCATTAATTTTTTAAGATTTTTAATATTTGAGAAAAATAAAAATAAAATAAAAATAAAATGAATTAACACTAGTTTTACTTGAACTAACGCTAATAATATTTTTGTGATATTGGGATCCAAGTTGTTAGACAGCCTTAATCCGCTTATCGGTATTTCTACATTCATGTCCATGTCTGGTCGATCGCCGGTATTGTGATCCACTTAAGCACGAAAAATTGTGACAAATTTTTGGACATGCGATAAGTGACAGGACATTTTGATCTTATGTTCCTAGATAAATTTCCTAATGACCATTCAGCTGACGACGACCAAGGATATTGTTGTCCACCTAAATTGAGCAGCGAGATCTACAGATAACCTATAAATGTTTAATTTTAGTTGTACTAGAACGTGTTTCCCGCTTCCTGACATACCCCAATAATCAAGGACTTCCAGAATACTCCTTACTTCAGATGAGCAGACAATTATTAAGGAAGAATTCAGATTTAGAATGCATATGTTGTACACTCAGGTTGGATCTCTTCCAATCACGCAGAGAGTGAAACATATGACTAACTAGAGTTTAGAGGGATTGAGAAGTAGAAGGTTGCATATGCTGTGTACCAGGTCGGATTGTCAATCACGCAAAGGAGACAACATATGGCTAACAGGTAGGAAGAATAGCATAGAAAAAGATGCAGAGAGACAGAGTTGCATATGTTGCAGTCCAGGTCGGATCTTTCGATCACGCAGAGGAGGTAACATATGACTAACAGTAAGAAAGAAAGAAAATAACTTTCTACAGACCTAATTTATCGGAATTCCCAGTTGCCCCGTCAACACCGAAATTAAGGACAAAGTCTGCACATCGAGGAAAAGTTAATCCACAGTTCTAGAAACAGATCATTTAATGTATCCACAGATTCCCATGTATATCTCTCTGCTCAACCTACCCAAGCGTCGTATTTTCAGGCTAAATAGAACTATCTAGGTCAAGATTTGTCAGGTCTCTAAATTCCTTAAGTTCATCTGATCCTAGTCAAGTCCATTTTAAAACTTTCGTGCCTACCAGCGCATCGAACACAGAGCTTAGACAATTCAACTTTGGTACCTTACGCAGATTCAGATTGCCTGTTATCACATGATTATATCACTTCCCAACACATCACCTACAAACAAAAACTATCAGCAACATATTTTTCATTTTCTGATTTTCTAATGTTTTTGGATTTTGAATTTTTAAATTTTTGTTTGGTTTTTGATTATTTCTCCCCCTAAATTTGTGCATGGGTGAGAATGAAATTAAAATGCGCAAATTTAAACTAACCTAAAGCAAAAATTAGTCCTCAAAACGTATCATTTTCAAAAAGCTCACAAGCACATTGAATCGAGCTTTGTTAAACGGCTTTGTGAACAGATCCGCCACATTATCAGCAGAAGGAACCTGTTCCAGCCGAATGAGCGAACGCTCATAACAATCTCTGATGAAATGAATTTTGATATCAACGTGCTTGGTTTTCGAATGCTGGACTGGATTCTTAGCAATCTAAATAGCTGCCTCATTATCACAAAAAATAGGAGTTTCTAGATAGTTCAAACGGTAATCCACCAGCTAATGTTGGATCCAGATAACTTGAGAACAACAAGCAGAGGCAACAACATATTCTGCTTCTGCTGTTGAGGTTGAGACGGTGTGCTGTTTCTTGCACTGTCACGACACCAGACGATCACCGAGAAATTGACATCCTCCTGAAGTCGATTTCCTGTCAAGCTCACAGCCTCCATAATTACTGTCAGCAAAAGCATATAAATCAAATTCAGAATTTTTCGGATACCAAAGACCCAGTTTGGGTTGCCTTTGAGATACCGAAAGATTCGTTTGACAGCAATAAGATGTGAAAGTTTAGGATTTGCCTGATATCGAGCGCATTGACAAACTGCAAACATGATGTCTGGTCTGCTTGCAGTTAGATACATCAACGATCCGATCATCGATCTGTAGTCTATCTGATCTACGGGTTCACCATCAGTATCCGGAGTCAGCAGGGGTCTCTCGGCCATCGGTGTCAAAGTAGGTTTAGCGTCTCGGAACCCGAACTTCTCTAGCATATCCTCCACATACTTGGCTTGATGGAGCAGGATTCCGGTTGACTTCTGTTGGACCTGAAGCCCCAAAAACATGGTCATTTCACCCAACGAACTCATCTCAAACCTCTTTTTCATAACGCCTACAAACTCCTTGCATAGCTGCGGACTTGTAGACCCGAAGATAATGTCGTCAACATAGATCTGAACGAGAATCTGATCATTATCCACATGCTTGATGAACAAGGTTTGATCGATAGTGCCACGAGAATATCCATGCGCGAGCAAGTGCTTTGTGAGAGTTGCATACCACGCTTGAGGAGCTTGATGTAACCCATACAACGCCTTGTCCAACTTGTAGACATGATTGGGAAATTTCGAGCTAACAAACCCAGGGGGTTGATCAACGTAAATTTCTTCCTTCACCTTGCCATACAAGAAGACTGTCTTGACATCCATCTGGTAAACCGTGAAGTTCATGTAGGAAGCGTATGCAAGGAAGATACGGATAGCCTCCAAGCGAGCCACCAGAGCATAAACCTCGGTGTAGTCAAGACCCTCGATCTATCTAAACCCACGAACCAGCAATCTCGCCTTATTTCGCACTATGACTCTGGAATCATCCTGCTTATTGCGATATACCCAACGTGTGTCAAGAGACTTTTTGCCCTTAGGTAGTTCAACCAGCATCCAAACTCCGAGTTTTTCAAATTGATTTAACTCTTCGTGCATAGCATCTACCCAGGTGGGGTCATTCAAAGCCATTTCCACATTCTTTGGCTCAATTTGAGAGATAAAGCAAGAATAGAGACATGTATTAACATCTCCACTCTGACTTCTTGTTTTAACACCATCACCCAGCTGGCCAATGACATTATCGATCGGATGATCGCGTTGAATACGAGAAGGTATCTCCTGACTGATGTCATTGAATGAAACAGGAAGATTGTGAATGTTGATAACTCCATCATTTGTCGAATGATCCACTTCAGATAAACCTGTCTCGTTAGAAGGATCTGCCACAAACTCATTAGCAATTTGTTCAGGAAAGAGAAGTTCCATAAAAGTTTGAGTAACAGCGGAAGCATCTCTGGACATGAACTCTCTTTCAACAGGAGTAAGAGGTGTGGCATCAGCATCTGGAGCGTGTTGCTGACTTGGAGAGTCTGGACAAGTAATTTGAACAGATGACTCCACCATAGGAATTGCAAAAGACACTATCGGCGGTCTGTAAACAACTTCTTCGTCTTCTTCTTCAGGTACAGTCTTCGAACCAGAAGTAGAACCAGATAAACTATCTGAACACACATTGAACGATTTGAACAAAGATGTGTAATCAAACAGCCAATCAGGACCCACTCTAGCATCAATTTCATTCTCCTCCAACCAGCGCACATCGAAGGATTCTACTATTTGCTTTGTTCTTTTGTTGTAGACCCTGTACGCAGTACGTGCAGCATACCCCACAAAATAGCAGTCATCAGCTTTGGCATTGAACTTCGGGTTGGATTCTAGGTGAATAAGGGTACATAGGCAGCCAAATACGCGGAAGTGACTGACAGATGGCTTGTGACCATATAGAATTTCGTACGGAGTCTTCATCTGAGCTTTGTTGATCAGAACACGATTTTAAACATAACATGTTGTGTTGATCGCCTCAGCCCAAAAGAAAACTAGCAACTTTAAGTCACACATCATCGTCCTTGCAGCGTCTTGCAATGTTCGATTCCTCCGTTCAGCAACACCATTTTGTTGAGGCATGCGAACGGAACTATATTGACGCACGATTCCCTTTTCTGCGCAAAAGTGATCAAGAACCGCATTCTTGAATTATGTTCCATTATCAGTTCGAAGCGCCTTCACCCGGTTATTGGTTTGGTTCTCAATCATTACGATGAACTTCTTAATCAGATAAGATACCCCAACTTTGTTGGATAAGAAGAAGATCCATGTGAAACGCGAGAAGTCATCGATCACAACTAGACAGTATGAATTTCTGTTGATGCTTAGGACATTGACCGGACCAAATAAATTCATGTGCAATAATTGGAGCACCTGGCTGATTGAATTGACCTGTTTTGGCAGGTGTGGTTTTTTGTGATGCTTTCCCTGGACACATGACACACACTTTTCAAATGTTATGAAGTCTCTGACAGGTAGGCCACACACCATTTCATTTTTAGCAAGATGATTCAGATTCTTAGCGTTTGCATGACCGAGTCGTCGGTGCCACAATATAGCATTTTGTTCTGAGACTTTTGAAAAGAGGCAGGTGACTTGTTCAGGAATGTTGCTATTCATGTCGATGATGTATGCATTTCCATCTCGCTTTGATTTAACAAGAATCCACTCATCCGGGATGACAATGCCTGGCTTCAGAATCAGACATTCCTTATCAGTGAAGTGAGTTGAATAACCCTTGTCACAAATCTGGGAGACGCTCAACAAGCTATGCTTTAACTCGGGAGCATAGTTGATGTTCTCGAAACTCAGCACTCCATTTGATACAGTTCCTTTCTGAGTGATTTTTCCGCCTTCTCCCCCCGCAAAGGAAACGAATCCCCCATTAAAAGTTTGAATGTCGTTTAACTGGGAGATGTCTCCTGTCATATGTCGGGAGCAGCCGCTGTCGACATACCAAGGTATGACGACATTCCTCCGCAACTGTCCCTGCAAAATGAGCGGGATCATTTAGATTTGGGGACCCAGGTCATTACTGTCCTGGGTTGACCCTTTACGATCACAGATTTATCTTTTGAACTTTTTGATTTTGAATCATCATTTAAAACACTTTCAGAGGATGACGATGATTGGTTGGAAGTTAAGTTGGGCATCCACTGGTATTTAGTTTTTGTAAAAATCACGGGTGATTTTGAAACATTTTTCCTTCCCGTTTGCTTTGAGCATTTAGATTTTCTACCAGAAGTGGTTGAAGATCCAGATCCGCTCTTTGACGAAACCGACCGCGGCTTAGCCTTGTTCGATTTTGGCAAACTAT
The DNA here is from genome assembly GCF_052849685.1 of Lactuca virosa. NCBI lineage: Eukaryota > Viridiplantae > Streptophyta > Magnoliopsida > Asterales > Asteraceae > Lactuca > Lactuca virosa. The sequence goes on from NC_136428.1 coordinate 386,425,103, forward strand.
TTGTGACTTTATTATTGAAAACCTGTTTGTTCTTTTGAAAAACTGCCATTTTCTTGTTTTGATTAGCCTTCCAATCATCATCTCGAGGGCGAGATCTCGAGGATTTTCTAGTTAAAGACATTCCTCAAGACTCGTTCTCTCCTCTTGGTGAAGAAAAATGCACAAATGCCCTATTTGGACAATTCCTAGCGATGTGACCGGCAGTACCACAGTTAAAACAAATTTGCTTATTATTATTGTAACTGGTACTGCCTTTGTCTGATTTACATTCTTTACTGACACTCTTACTTTTCCCACAAGAACATGTACAAGAATCAGATTGTGTGATTGATGAGGGTGAACCATGTTGTGTGATTGGTGAAGTGGATGTGCTTGAAACAGAAACATCGGTATTGTCAAACAAATCATCAAATATATCGAAAAAGTTTGAGTTATCATGTTGTGATACAGAATCATCACAAGATACATCAGAAACAAAAGTGGTATCATTTGAAATAAAAACAGCAGGTTCAGAAACATTTTTATTTTCATAAACACATCCTTCAGCTTCTTGCTTTGATTGACTTAAAGATTGATCTGCATGGGAAGTAAAAGCATTAGTATTTTCAACATTAATATTACCTCCTGACACAAATCCATATTTAAGAAATGGCTCTCTGTCCATCTCTTCTTCAGTCAATGGCTTAGACTGATAATTATGATTAAAAGGAGGAGGCACTTTATCATATCCTAAACCCTTTTGCTGGTTATTTTTGAATTGCAAATTATGTTCTATCATGGACGCAACTACTTCACTTGACACATCAAATTTTCTAAAATTAAAATCTGCATTTTCAAATTTGTTTTTCAATGTGTCAAGCTCAACAGTTAACTCAGCTAGCTGTTCAGTCACAAATCTATAATTGGCACACTTATTGCTATACTCTTCCTGAAGTTTTTTTAAAATCATTTGTTTTTGCTTCTAATTGAGCTTTTAGAGGTTTCTGTCCTTTCCTAAGTTGATACCCTTCATATTTTAGGTCCTCGTTCTCTCTACGCAATAATTCTATATGCTCAAGTAAATTTTTGACATTATCAATGCATGTTTGAGAACAGGAAGACCAACTTACCTCTTTCTTCTCAGGTTCTGGAGTAGAAGATACCATAAAAGCAAACTGCAACTCCATCATCTCTTCTTCAGGATCAACCTCAGCTTTCTCTTCTGGAGCATCATCGATTTGAGCAAAGTGAGCACTCTCAGGTCCTGAAATATTCAGTGCCTGAATCTGGTCCTCCCAGTCAAAGGACTGAGCAACCATTGCCATATTAGCAGTCTCACTGTTGATAGTAGCACTTCCACGACTATTTCCCACCGGAACCATTGTTCTATCATTGTTTATCCTTCTGTCTGGCTTCGGACACTCACAAGCAAAATGACCTGGCTCGTGGCAATTATAACATCGAAGCTTGCCCTTGTTAAACCCAACCTTTTTGTCAGCATTCATCCCCCAGTTGTTCTTTTCCGTCTTCTTTGCAAATTGCTTTGCCCTGAATACTACCATTGCTATCTGCCAAGTAATATCCATTTCTTCCACATCTTCTAGATGAATTTGATCCAGATCAGCAAATGAGAGTTGAGGTGGAAGCTCTCCAACTACAAAAGCATTGCAACAATTTACAAGTCCAGTGGCAAGAGCTAAGTTTTCATCGCTTTCTTTGGGATTGGGAGCAGGAACCATAACCGGTGCTTTGGAGGAGGAAACAGCTTGTGGAACAGCAAAAGACTGATTTTGTGGATGAGACATAGATGATAAAGCAACAAATGGTGCAGCAGATGGAGCAACAAAAGTTTGATTCTGAGGTTGTTGAACGGCAAAAGCTTGACTTGGAGAGGAGGTAAAGGATGAAAAAGCATTATTTGAGGAAATCTCAAGATTTGCAGTCGAGTAGGAATTCACATGATTGATCTCTCTTTGCTTATCATCAAGATCACAGGCTTTGATGATTGCCATAGTTTCAGCAAGACTGAGACGATTGAGATCTTTCGTCTTCTTGATGACAGCCACGTTCATATCCCATGCTTTCGGAAGTGAATTCAACAGTTTTTTGTTTATCTCAGACTTAGTCACATAAATCCCAGCAGCACTCATTTCAGTGGTGAGTGTGGTAAAACGCTGCAACTGGGCTTCTAGAGTTTCTCCAAGAACATAATTAAACATATTGAATTTCTGTCTTAACATGTCTTGGCGACTCTGTTTCATGTCTTCATTACCCTCATAGACCTCAATTAAAGTTTCCCACAATGCCTTGGATGAATCATACTCTCTGAATCCTTGAGCAATATCAAGAGCTAGAGCCATAGTTAAAGTAGCCAACGCCCTTTCCTGTTCTTCAACCTTTTCGAAGTCTTCATCAGTGTAATCAGCATACACTTTGTCAATTATTTGTCCATTCGCAAGAGTAGTAGTGATTCTGACTGGTCGTTTGAGAATACTTCGCCAAACCTTAAAGTCTTTCATCTTGATGTATTTCTCGATCTGGTATTTCCATTCCGGGAACCCTTCTGCAGATAACAAGCGTGAAATGCGAGTGGTTGTTCCCATGATTGAATCCAATTCATGATGAATTGCTGGGCTTTGAGAATCCATTTTTGTTTTTGTGTTTTTGTTTGTTTTTGTTTTTTTTTTTTAAATTGAAAATGACTTAAAATAAACTAAAACACCAAAAAAAATCTAGTTTACGGTCACAAGATTACGACCGCAAACAAGTTTACGGTTGGCTGATGAAGAGTTTACGGTTGAGGAGATTACGGCTGAGGTGTTTACGGTTGAGGAGTTTACGGTTATTGAAGATACACAGTTTGCGGTTTCTGAAGATTGCTTGTTTACGGTTGGGGAGTTTACGGTCTTTGAAGATTGCCTGTTTACGGTTTCTAAAGATACACAGTTTACAGTTATTGAAGATTGCTAGTTTACGGCCGTGATAATGAGTTTACGATCGTGAACTCTTGACCGTAAATGCCCAGATTTTGACGAAAACACGAATTTTAAGCAGATCTGATCCCCTTTTGCTACGAAGACACCAAATCAGGCCTCGAACAATGACGAAACTAAGCTCCTTTGACCGTGAACTTGATTGTAAGATGATTTGACACCGGAATGGCTCTGATACCAATTGTAAGGCCCTGAATACTTGGATTCGAACAAGTGATCAAACAAACAACAATCGAACAAGATTAGAAGGGAGTAGAAGAAGATTAAACCAAGCTTTGTACACGTTTATATCAAAGAAACGTCAGGTACAACTTAGACACATACAGAGAGACCGTAAACTCTATGAGTCGACAACAACTGACAACAGACTCTGACAAGCCCTATATATAGGGAAAAGGCTGGTCGTAAACAGGTTTACGACCGTAAACACATCCAAACAACTTAATTACAAGACAAAAGACCCATTAAGACCTATACATCAGATAGCCTAGTCCAAACCATAAACTAGACCCTTCACGTACCTCTTACAACATTATGATTGTTCCAAAATCTCCTCTATAATGGACACATACTCTAACAACTATAACTCATAAGGAATAGATACTGTGGTTGTCATTCATATTTCTTTATGCCATTGTCATTTTATTCCATCATGAACCATTTTATTCCATCATGAACGAAAAGAAAAAAAGAATGAAGAACATCTATTGTTTGTTTATTTTGATATTTAGAAGCAATTCTACATGTAAAAACCAATATCTGAAATATGAAAGCATAATCATATAGACTGATGAAAATGATATTAAACTAAGATGGTGTTTGTTTTTGCCAAAAGGTCCTTTTGACCTCTTATGTCTGCGGAGGAAACACATTGAGGAAAAAACTGTTTTCCAAAAGACAAAAGACATAAAAATATCTTTTTGACCTTTTTCGTATAAGACAAAATAGCTTCCAATTTTGGAAGAGGAATTCTAAGTTCTAGTCCTAATTCGATATTTCTTTTTTCACCACCACCGTTGTCTCCGCCTCCGCCACCGCCACCGCCACCGCCACCACCGCCACCGCCACCGCCACCACCTCCACCACCAACACCACCATTCTTTTTTATCGAAGACTTTAAAAAACAAACAGTTTTTTATAAAGACTAAAGACATAAAAAAAAGACTTTTATTCCATGTCTTATTCCACAAACATGGAAAAAGACCGGAAGTAGCTCTTCCAAAACAAACACTACCTAAATGTATGAAACAATGGTGCATTACTGAAAAACAAATAGTTTGTTACCAATTTATTACATTCACCCTAATTATATCAACTCTTCATCTCAAACTGATAACTCCTAACATACAACTACTATACCGAGATTATAAAGACTAACATGAGTATAATCTTAACAGAACTTATTGGCTATACATCAAGAAAAATGTAACATTTTTACAGGGTTAATGTCGGGTGACAAACTACTTGTTTTTTTACAAATCACCATTAAAACAACGGTGTTTTGTAAAAACAAAAAAAAAATTATCTTTTTGACCCATTTGTGACATTAACCCGTTTTTTAATTAATCTAATCTAAAAAAACGTTTAGGCCTTTAGGGTATGCACACACATACCCATAAGAACATGGTACCCAAACCAAAACCGATGGTATTCAAAGCAGACCTACTAAACTAAGCAAATGATTTAAAAATAAAATATACATATAAAAAAAAAAGATTAAGTTATTAAGTACAAAATCAAAGAAAAGTCATACAAACTGACTCTGACTCGACTAAACTCAACTCAATGAGTTGTGGTCCATAAAATCTACAACCAAGAAGCATAGCCATCAAAGGACACATGGTCCATGTAGTTTGAGAGAAAGGGGGGGGGGGGGGGGGGGGGGGGGGGGAGGGGGGTAGTTATAAGCATATATATAAATATATGATATGATATGATATATTTTGACTTTATTACTGACTGACACTATCTAATTTAAGTCTCACTAACTTAAGTTTTTTTCTAAGCTGCTGAATCTATCTGGTGATGCTCAAGGTTCCTGAGCACAATTCTTGCAAAGATTTTGGCTTCCAACGGAGCCGAAGCCGCAGCGGCTGCAGCCCTCAGGACCCGCGGTGCACCCGAGACTTGCAACAGGTTCACGTGGTGCGGTGCGTGCCGCCCACCCGGAACAGTGAACTGTAAATTTCAAATTTTTAATAAGTTAAGGCCAACAAATAGCAATGTATTTTCATTTCTTTCTATTTTTGTTTTTGTTTCGTATTTAGACATTGTACTTTAATAAAATAATCGATGTATAAAGCAAGAAGGGTTAATTGCATAAAAGACGTATTTTGTGTTTTTTCCGGATTAAACCTCAAATTTATTTTTTGTCTGAAAAAGACCTTGTATTTTTTCATTTTTTTTTCCGAAAAATCCCTCAACTTTGTTTTATTTCCGAAAAAAAAAAAAAAAAAACTCTCAGCCTTCTAAATGCTTCCGAATAAACCCTCAACTTTTTTAGTTTTTCTCGAAAAAACCCTCACATTGTACTTTTTTTTTTGGAAAAAATAACTAAAAGGGCCGGATCGGAAAAAATTGAAAAAATACAAGGTCTTTTTCAGGCAAAAAAAATAAATTTGAGGTTTCATCTAGAAAAAACACAAAATATAAGGTTTTTTATGAGATTAACAGTATAAAGAAAGAGGGCTAGATGTAATAATAGCAACCTTAGTTATGATCATATGAGAATGATAAGTATTGTGTGAATGTAAGAACGATTCTTGAAAAAAAATCAATGATTCTTATTGATTCTTGAGTATTTAATACCTTCCTTGTGATTTTTATAAGAAATTAAGAACCATTGATTCTTTTGATCTGACATATGAGAATCGTTCTTACATTCACACAATAGTTGTGATTCTCAAAATAACTTATAACCCATAGCAACATATTTTTATTTATTTGTGTATCACTGCATTCTACTTTCATTTCTTTCTATTGCATCATTGTACTTTGAAATTTTTTCTTATAAAACTTTAAGAAATAATTGGGTATATGTTTTTTATAAGTACAATGTTGTAATAGGAAGAAATGATAAACAATTTGATAAGACTTTTTTTACCTGAAGAAGTGCAAATGCAGCACATGCTTTGAGCACAGGGGATTGGTTGCGTAACATGGATACAAAACGTCCGATTTCAGCTCCGCTGAGGATAGTAATAGAATATGTTAAACATAAACCAGGGGTATTTTGGACATTTCAACCCAAGTGTCCAACCTTTCCATTTGTTTTTTCAAGCGTATTGTTTGGCTTTTTCATGAAAAAAATACTTAAATAATATTGATGTGCATTCATCAAACATAACATAAAATTTCTTACAAGGAAAGTAGTAAGGGATAATTTAGTCACGGTTCGGCTATGGAGGGTAATTTAGTCATTTCTACTAGTCAGAAGTAATTTAGAGTTTAGGATGAGTTAATCAATATGTAACTATTGCTCAATTTCATCAAATATAACATAAGGGTTCTGCTAGTCACTAGTAATCGTCATTTTAGGACTAAAATGCCCTTCACTACCTTAACTTCAAAAGTAGGCCTAAATTAATTATAATTCCCCTCACTAACGAGAACATCATATTTAGTATTTCCCAACACGAAAATCCCATTGAGTAGGGGCATATTGGTCAACCTAAGGCCATACAAAGCCTCCCGCAACGTTTTTAGGCCTAAAGTGACTAAAATGCCCTTGACCAACAGAAACTTCCAATTATTATAGCAGTGGATCTATAGCATTAAGATTCAATTCGTCACTTTACAACGTATCCAAGTTTTTCAATCATCTTTTACGCCTCAAATGACTAAAATGCCCTTTTGCTAAATAGAAACTTCACATTATATGCAGTGGATAACAATATGGTAGTTCCATTTGGATACTATCGGTGCACGTCTATATATTCATGCACATACATAAATACAACAGAAATGACTAAAATGCCCTTGTATGAAAAGACAGAATACCTGCATCGTAGATGACCGGCTTCAAGAATACGAGCAGACTCTATAACTTGTGCCAATGGGGCAGGAGCAGAAGATAAGGCAGCAGCAGAAAAGGCTTGTGGATCAGCAAATGTGAGCACAAAAGTTTCAATGTGCTTCAATGCCATTCTCCTTGCCCTTTCTAAACCAACACTCTTTGAACCACCTTCTGCTGAACTCCCCACAAGGGCATATTCGTCCATTCTGTACAAAAATATTAACAAAGCAATATAAGGTGGTGTTTTGTATGTTGTAATCGAAGAGGGAATGGAATGTGATTCCTTTTCCTAGGCTGATTTTCATTCCATGGGTGAGAGGAGAGGTGACCTTTTTTCATTCCTTGAGAGATGACATATAATTCTTCTTTTTAATTTTTTGATATACATTTAACATATATATATATATATATATATATATATATATATATATATATATATATATATATATATATATATATATATATTAGATGAAATAATAAAGTACAACAATTTATTTAGCTATATGAATGTTTGAATGACTCATTCCATTCCTTCTAGCCAACCAAACATGTCAATGGAATGGAATGATTATCCATTACCTCGCTCATTCCATTACCTTGTTCATTTCACTCCTTTGTGATTCCATTCCATCATACCAAACAAAACCTAAGGGTGTTTGGTTGTATGGAATGGAAACAAGCATGAACGGAATGAGTCATTACATTCCATGATCATGTTTGGTTGTGTTGTTGGAATGTAGTGAATTTTCAACAACAAAGGGTAGAGAGATTGCCTCCATAGATGACATTTGGAATATGAAACATGGGCCCATATGGGGAATGAAAAATAGCAGAAAGCAGATACTAGCAATAAAGTTGAGAATAATGCAGAAAGCAGATACCAGCAATAAAGTTGAGAATAAAGAAAGGAAAAAGAGTTAAAAGGTAAATATTGTATGAAAAGCACAAAAAGTGAAAAGGAAACTAGGACCTATACTACTAGGTACTCCTCTACTACTCAATCCACTACTTTTATTTAGCTTTAGTCTATATATTATTTAATTATAAAATCGTGAAATTATTTATAAAAAATTGTCATTAAAAGTTAAATAAAATGTTATATTGCAATTTTTCATTCAATCCCATGATGAAATGGAAATGAAAAACACTTCATGGCTAAGGAATGAAAAATAACAAAATAGGAGGCTCGTTCTTTCAAAAATGTTCTAGGCAAAACAAACAACTTTTTTTATTCTATGCATTATTTATTTACAAATTAATGAACTTTTTATTTATAATCATAAATAAATAAATATAATAAAAATCTAATTAAAAACCAAATAAGATTATCATGAAAATATATTTTCTAGTTAATTTAAAGAAAGAGATTGTAATTCAACTTAAATAGTGAATTATTTTTAAAAGATATTTTGTCACTAAAAAATACATAAATAAAAGGGATAATGACTTAAAAGGGTAACATAGTTTAAATTGTGTACATATTTAGTCACTTATGTTTATTTTTGTACACATTTAGTCATTTATGTTTTTTTGTAAATATTTAGCCAATTATGTTTTATTTTGTACACATATGAACATTACGTTTAATGGTCAAAAAACATACATGACTAAATATGTACAAAAATAACATAAGTGACTAAATATGTACACAATCTAAACTATGTTACCTTTTTAGAGCATTGTCCCTAAATAAAATTGGGTTATATTATATACCACAATTTTTCATTCAATTCCACAATGAAATGAAAATAAATAAAATAAAATGGAAGAAATCACATTCCTTCTCTGATTCCATGAAACAAAAAAACTACCTAACCATTTCAATTTCTTCAAAGAAACTCAAAATACAAAACTCGGTAGCAATTGAATAAAAACACCACAAAAGTAATCAAGAAATTTATAAAAATAATTCCATTTGAAGATTTACCTGCCATCAAACATGTATGCCAAAGCTAAAGCAGCCATGAAACGTGCCATTTTTGATAAAGATGAAGAACAAAGATGAATCAAAGCAGGAACTCCTCCATCTTCCACTATACGAAGAGCATTTCCTGGATTGAAAGCAAGATTCCAAAGAGCTCCAGCAGCAGTTTCATGAACATCCTGATATCATATCAAAAAAAAAAAAAATTAAAATCCATTTTGTAATCGGAAATTTAGATCCTAAATAAGATTGCACTTTTGTTTATTTGTTTATAATGTACTTTTAATTCTCTTCTTATTAGGACATTATAAATTGAAAAATCTACCCAATTGTAGTGAAAATCGATTTGTATTTGTTAGATTTTTCAAAGTACAATGATGTAATAGGAAGAAAAATGATAAAAAGCATAACTATGAAATGTTTTTATAGAAACTAGAAAGAGAAAGAGTTACTCACTTCAGTCTGAGACCTTGCTAGGGCTATGAGTGGTGCAACGCCTCCTTCACGTCCAATTGCAATACTAATAAAGATGAAATAACCACAAAATGAGTACAAATAAGAAAAAAAAAAAAGTAAAAACTAAATAAAGATTGTATATGATTTATTGGATTCTTTCCATAATAGCAATCTTGCTACACTTAAATGCTATAACAAAATCATATATTGTTCCGTACGTATACAATTTTGGAGATTGTATAGAAAGAGTGCATCTTAATTGATTATGTTACTATACTTGTGTTGGATGGAAAAGGGTATTTAGGTAATAGCTTTAAAGAAAAAAAAAGTCACATGCTTTAATTGAAGGGCATTTATGGAAAAGAATGAAAGACATAATCTTTGCACTTACCTATTGGCTTCTGAAACCGACAATCCCCATAGAGCTCCAGCTGCTCTTTCTTGAAGACTTGGAGAGGCGTTTGAACACGAGTGTGCAAGAGCAACCTTCACAATCACATGTAAAAGAAAAAAAAAACTTAATATACGTATTTTATACTCAAAAAACACAAAACCCTACACGTACGAAAATTTAGGGTTCATGAGCAAGAAGCCATGATCCCTAAATTTGATCAAGTTTGATCAAGCAAAGATGTTACATAACATAAACGATCAAATGATATGTTGTAATTTGAACCCTAAAGCACACAATTTCAAAGCTCCAAAAGGCAAAAAAGATCTTGGTTTTTATGTCCTTTTATGGATGTTATTTGTTAATAAAAACTTTTTGGTTGATAGTGATATAAGGTCTTGCGATAAATATAGCAATTTATCGAATAAATGCGATGAATGATTTCAAAAAAATTCCTTTTATGACATTTTTTTCAGTCAAATGAATTATGTGCCAGGTGTCATACCAAGGCTTCAACACCACCAGCTAATGCAATCCCTTCTCGGTTTCTGTCATCAAATGATAAATTCCACAATGCACCTGCTGCTTCTTGCCTATTGAAACACAAATTAAGTTTTTTTATACAACAAATATACTTCTAAAAGGGCAATTGTTTCCCAATCTAGTATTAAAAAAAGGTTAAAAGCAAGAAATAGCAATGTTGTTACACATGTGTAATATGGCATCCTAATTTCATTGTACTTTCAACTTCCTTTTTTTTGTATAATAGAAATGAAAATTGCTTTGTATATGAATGACATTGCTTTAAAAGGGTACACCTTTATAAGTACAATCGTGTAGAAAGTAATGAAAGTAGGATGCTTGAATAAACAAAGCACATTGCTATTTTCTTGCATTTAACCAAAAAAGCATCCAAATAAAATAATGAAATTCAAATACCTAACAGTATCATGTTGAGAACGAATAAGTAGAACAAGTGCTTCAAGAGCACCTGCTTCTTGTCCCACTGCAGCATTGTTGGTGTTGCTATCTCCATGAGCTGCTAAATTAGCCAATGCACGAGCCGACTACACAATAATTACAAAATAAGAAATTGCATATGAAGTTTGAATCTTTTTGTCAAATTCTTGAAATATGATGTTTGATTCACAGAATGTTTTGGAAGGAATTGGAATCTGTAGGAATTGAATTCTGTCACGTGTTTGTAGGCATGAATGGAATGGAATTCGTGAGAGGGAAGAGGGAAAGCCGATGGAGTGAGATTCTAATGTTAAAAGGGTATTTGAGTCTTTTTTAACAAGGTGAAGTGAACAAGCTGGGACGTAAAATTTGATTTTAGGATGAAATGTTGAAATCCATCATCGATGGATTTTGTGAATTCGAACAGAAAATTCCATCCAAATCCCAAAAAAAATCGCGCAAATCAAAGACAGGATCGGAATGGAAGTGGAAGGAATTGGAATCTGTTAAAGGAATTGGAATCTGAAAGGAAAGAAAATTGACATGCGAGAGGTTTTTACTTGTGAGAGTCTAGGGTTAGAAGGGTATTTGAGTCTTTTTTCAACAAGGTGGAAAAACTGTCGATTGAATTCTGTGAGTTTCAGGTTGAAACGCCTGCAATCCAAAAGATCCCTCAAACCAAAGACATGATATCGGAATGGAATTGAATTCCAATTCCGGCCAAATCCTGCCTTTTTAGTGTACCTTTAAAAGGTATTTTATATTTAATTATTTATTACCTGTTCTTGTACACCTTCATGCTTGCATTTTCGAGCAAGTGTCACCAAAGCATTAATTCCACCAACCGTTGCCACTTCCATGCTACACTTATCATCAGCTGCCAAATTAGCAAGTGCCCCAGCTGCCCTTTCCTAAAAATCAACAAAATCTTTTTTTTTAAATAATAATAAGAAATGAACATCATGCAAAAGTTAGATATAGAAATTTCCATACACGATATATGTATGGATTCCTTTACTTTTTAAGTTATACCCTATTCATCTTTTCTACTTTCAAGAAACAACATTGTAGTTTCATTGATTTGTTTATTACAGTATCCTACTTTAACTTCTTCCTATTACAACATTGTGCTTTGAAAAATTTACATTTTTTAACATATGACATGGATGTGAGGCACATACCAAAACTCCATCACCACCTCTAGGCCATTTAAAGATCAAATCCACTAAAGCTTTTATGCCACCAGCTTCTGCAATAGCTCCCTGAAACAAAATTATTCACATTCATGATATGAGATTAAAAAAAAAAGTCAAAGGTTTGACATTTGACAAACAAATATAACCAAAAACCAACCTTGTGTTCTTCCCCAACAGAAAGATTCCAAAGCCCTCCAGCCGCCTCTTCTGCCACCAGTCTGTTCATAGATCTTGCTAAGCCTGCAAGAATGGTGATGCCGCCACCTGCCGCCACTGCTTTTGCAAAAGCAGGATTCACTGAAAGATTTGCTATCGCCTACAAAATATAAAACTAAATGTTAAACTTTTATGTTCTGAGTACAATCATTTTATCAAAAGGACTACATTTTTTTTTCAAGAAAACATGAAAAAGAGTTAAAGATTCAACCTTTGTGGCTTCAGATTGAAGACCCTCTTTCCAAGATCTTGCAAGCCCTAAAAGAAGCTGAATTCCACCACCTTTCATCACTGCTTCAGCTCTCCCCACATCAACATTAGCATTTTCATCATCAATCACCACAAAAGTTGCAAGCCCAGTTGCAGCTCTTTCTTGCACATCTTCTTGAAAACTTTGCATCAAATTAAGCAAAAGATCAGCCCCTTGAGTGAGCCAAAACTGATCCAAACCATGAGGGTTACTTTCGGCAATTCGCAAAAGTGAATGTGAAAGAATCCACTCAACCCAACTCATAATCTCATCCAAATTCTCATCTTTTTTCTTCGATTCACTTCTCCAATCCATGAAAATCTCACGTTCACGTTCTTTAGCATTTGGAAACATCAATGACAATTCTTTGAAAGTGTCATTAAAAAAAGTAAGCAACATTTTCCCTTCACAATTTGTTTTTGTGAAAACCGTTGTGTCTTCTTCCAAAGAAGGACAATTAAACGCACACAACACTTTTAAACCTTTTAGAGGCAAAAAGAACCTCACAATAATGTTTCTTGACACATCAGTTCTAGAAACATCTAGACCTTTCAAATTCGGAAGCTTACTCCAATTTTCACCAACCAAATCCCACTTTATATTAGTGGTCCCCGCAACCGAAAGAAACCGAACTGAATTCACCTTCCCTAACGCCACCTCATCAATCTTTAAACAGTCAATAAACCCGATGTCAGTCAAATCCGGGCAGTGGGCAGCTAATGCATTTATAGCTTCTCCATTCACATCCCGGATGCCCGAAAGCCTAAGCTTACGTAACTTCGGGCAGCAAAAAGCTATGGCAACAATCGCATCACTGCTGACCCTTTCGCAGAAATCGGGCCCCAGTTGGAGGCTTTCTAGAAGCTTGTGTCTGGCCACAATGACTGCAAGGGTCGAATCGGTCAATTTCCTACAGTAGTCTCCGCTTAATTCTATTAAATTTTTGGCCCTGAGATTGATTAAGGAATCAGCATTGTCAGCACCACGAAACCGGAGTTTTTCAAGATTTGCACATCGGGAAGCTAATGAATTCATTATCCCCCAATCACATTTGTGGGCCCGGAGATCTAATGATTGCCATAAACATGAAGAAGATCCGAGTGATCTCCAGCTTTTGCAGGTTGATGAAAGATTTGCTCGATCTCTGTAGTTCAAATGAGTGAAGAGTTGGAGCACAGTGTCATCGGGTAAACGGGTCCAATCAACGAATCCATCTTCGTTTAGTTTCAGATAATCTGCATCCTCGGTTTCGGGGTTAGTTGATAAATCCAATTTTTGGGCTCCTTTAGCACACTTTCGTCTAACCCTGCGATTCATTTCTGAAATCCCCAAAGAACCAAACATGAAAAGAGACAAGAAACCGAAAAAAACCACCCAAAAGGGGGAGAAACAGAGGGGAACACTAAAGATTGCGTCTTTTTGAAGTTCAAAACAACGTTTTGGTAACAACAACAAAGCCCTTTGTGTAATCGGGTATGGATCAGAGAAAACACCCAAAATTGGACCTTAGAATCATCAATAATTTAGATACAACAGGGGCGCCCAATTATGAGCATTGATCGATCTTAAAGGGGGGATTAACTAACGAATTAAGGAATGCCCTTTGATTAACATCAAGAACCCTACAATCGAAGTTACGGAAGTGCACGACAGAAAGGCGGAAACAGTAGGACATACAATTAAGCAGATTTCACATCAAACAAACAAAATCAAAATCCCCCAACATCAAATTTGCAATAACATTGAGTAAAAATCGGTGAATTCCGCAAACCTGATGAGGATTTCAATTGAAAACCTCTAATTGGCAACACCCATCAAGAAATCCATTGCCTTTTAAGCAAATTGATTTCAAGAGGCTGAAATGGCGACCACAGAGAGAGGTTTCAGAGAGAGAAATAGCGGTGCAAGGAGAGAAAGAAGGTCTAGAGGGAGAAGAGAAGGGGACAATGTGAGCAAGGGTCGGAGAGAATTCAGGTACTTATTTGTATCAAAGATGAGAAAGAAGAAGCAAAAGCCCAAACCCACAAGGGCTTATGTAGTTTCATGTGTTTGTGGGTGCCCAAGTGAAAATCTTGAGCATTACATAGAATATTCATTGATTTATTTCAATCATTGATTTATTTCAAACCTTCTTCAATGTCAAGTGATTGGAGTATCATTTCTTAGATTTTCTTTCAATGCAAATTCATTTTCTTGCTTGGTTTAGTTTTCTAAATGGGTTTTTTTTAGGAAGTAATTTCTTTGTTATCAATATAAGATTTTGAAACTTGTTGTTTCTATCACCAGACAGTTATAATCATGTAATCGAACTGCGATTACTAGATCGGTATAACCATATAATCGATAGGCATTTACAAAGTGTATTGTGAATATTGTGTTTTCGAAGTGAGATATCATGTTATTGGTCATCTCTAAATGTCTGATAATAAGATAATTTTATACGGTCTTGAAATGAGAAACAGAGATTCGATTAATCGGAATGTTTTACCAACTATGTTATTAAAAGGGCATATAATATATTCAATCTTATCTTATATGAATCATTTTCATTTTATGTTAGTAATTATAAATCAATACTTCTAATGGAGGACAGAATCGTAGCGGGATGGAGTTGAGCGGGTTTGACGAAGGAGGAGAAGAGGAATCGACGGGAGGAGAGCAAGAGAGAATGAGAGGGGTGTTGCCGGTTCAAGAAACCGTTTTGAGGTTGGAAGCAAAGAAAAATAGGGATACTCCATCCTTGTGTAATGAGTGAGTATTTCTACAAGAATGGTATAGCCAAAATATTCTTCTAATACGCAGCAGGATCGACCAAGTCATCGTCTACAAATAGTCAGAGTTAGGCCTTTAAATGGAATTAATGAGATGGTGGTGATTATGTGGTGAAATGAACAATGAATCTTGTTTCGATGTAATGCATAAACATTTTAATCGTTATATATCAACATTGGGCAACATAGACGTTATGATGAAGAATTATTAAGGGATACAACCTACTCTCTTTTGTACATTTTTTAGTTTATTTATGAATACAAAAAATGTTATATACAGGTGATGAATAGAGGAACTTAATGTGATTCTATAAGGAATTTGTGCCTATATACGTAATTAGGAAAAATCGAGATGATGGATGTGAGATTTATTATGCACTCTGTTTTTTTTAAATATATTTATATATATGATTGCGTATGAGTTTAGTTTGAAATTTTGAATTCCCGCTTAACATGCTAAATCAAATCGGACAATGAGTGAAGACTTTTGTATCATCAAAACGCCAACGTGATAGCTCCACGTACCCTTACGCGTCAGATATTTTTTTGAAAGTATCTTTGTCGAGACTATCGTGTAATTAAAATAGTCACGTGACATGCATATGTGACATGTATGTGAACTATTCCCAAAATTTTAATCATTAATGGATATTATTAATATCCTAAAAATGGTTAGTATTAACATAGCAGTTAACCTTCTAGGTATTAACTATGAATTTGGCTATGTAATGATGCTTGTTTCGTGTTCTTCTGTCCGAGGGAAATAAAACAATGAGCCAATTACGCAAAAAGTCATTATCTTTGGAACCATAGTTGGTTCTCTTGATGACAAGAAAGAAAAGTCATGGATTGAGGTGGGGAACTTACTTGATTTGTTGAATTTTGACCAAAGATGTCAAACATGAGTAACTTTCTACTAATTATTGACATTAATCTCATAAATTATGATTTCAGTAAATCAATCATATAGATATCGGATACAGTTAACCATTTTTAGTGTGTTATATAAATAGATATGCCATATTTATTTAATATAATGTTTAATTAACCTCATAGATGTTAATTACTTATCTAGCTATGCAAAGGCTATTTTTTGTTTTCTTCTAGCGATGAGAAAAACAATAAGCCAACTAGGAAAATAGTAACTGTTCTAACCTTAGAACGATAGTTGGTTCTCTTGATGACAAGAACGAAAGGTCACATATAGAGGTCGAGGAACTTACTTGATTTTTTAATTTTTATACTTAGTCATTCATCCAAGACACATAAACGACCAAGCATGTCAAACATTATCAACTTTCTACTAATTATCGACATCAACTTCATAGATTATGACTTTTACGAAATCAATAAATGGATATTGCATATAGTTAACCATGTTTAGCATGCATTACAAACAAATATGTTGTACCAACTATCTGACCTTAAGCATATCTATAGCGTTGAATATATGGGAAGTTCGAATTTAAACCTTAACTTTGTGGCACAATGTAATGTACCAAAACTCACGATAAAAATTTTCTTTTTTAATTAAAGTAAAATCATTGTTTCCAACCAAAACCCAAGTCATAAGAAACCAATGTCAAGTACAAATGTTCCAAAATCAAGGTATCATAATATCTCTAAAACATGTCGCCGAAGGATGTGTACGATCACGCCTATGCTTTCCCTTGATCATCTGAAGTACCTGAAACATAACACTTAAACCGTAAGCCAAAGCTTAGTGAGTTCCCCAAAATACCACCACACAAACATATAACAACATGCATACTAGGCCCACAACCATCGGACTGGATTACTATTAAGCCCACAACATGAGTCTGGCTTGCCTTTCTAGCCCACAACTCATGTCTGGATTGCTCCCGAGCCCACAACATAAGTATGGCATGCCTATCCGGCCCACAACTTATGTTTGGCTTGGTCCCACGTTTGTTGGCTTCTGCACAAAGCAATATTGCTTCAACCTAACCACACTATGTTGACATATGCAACAAATAAACATATAACCAGCAAACAAATAACCATACAGATCTAACAGATCACTACAACATAACAACATCCTATATACTAGAATACATAACCGAATGGGGCGACATTGGTGCCTTCGACCCGCAAGTACAGTGAGGACACTCACCTCACAGTCTAAAAAGATAGCAGAAAACAACGATGCTCCAAATGTCAACTCTACATGTCACCTATACAACAAACAGTGGCCTAGACTCAAATCACAACTCAAAATACCCAAAATGCCCCTAAGTCAAACTTGGTCAAACCCCAGGTCACAGTCAACAAGTCAAAAAGTCAAGGGAAAGCCAAGCTGGCTGAGTACGCCCCCGTACTCAGCTACTACGTTGGGCGTAATTGCATCTCATTCAAAACTACAAGACTCTAACCCAGTACGCGCAGCGTACCCATTGGTACGCCCAACATACTCCGTTTGAAGCCACATCTTCATATTAAGAATTTATTCCTTAAAGACCTCACGTCCAAACTTATATCTAGACCCATAACATCATTCTAAGTCATAAAGTTTCCACCTATAATACTTTCCATGGCTAGACAATATCCAAAAGCTAAAACTATAACTTAATTATCCATTAAGACATCATAACTCTTGCATGAAAGGGATATGAGGACCAAGATCACATTTTTATGATTCCTAACTCCTAAAAACGTCTGAAAGGACGAATCTTCTGGTTAGAGTAACTGTTAGATATCATTTCATGCATCTTATAGGGCAGTTTTTATTTGTACATTTGCATGTCATTTATTTAAATAATGTTCAACTCATGTATTTCATTAGAATTCTCGTACTGCTCATGTTTTTATGTCAATTTCAGATAGTTCGAGTTGAGCAGTTGTAACACCGTAAATTTTCAAACAAAATTTTCATTTTCAAAACCACATAATTATCAATATCACATTTCAAAACCAAAATTGTCAAATTGTCAAAAACACAAATTCATAAAGTGTCTGATAAAATCCAGGATCCTCAAAAACATAAACTCCATCTCGTGTGTACAATCAAGTCGGTGCCTTCCCGCGATCCTGAGAAGTACCTGAAACACATATCACATAACACAGTAAGCATAAAGCTTAGTGAGTTCCCCAAAATACCACACACATCTCATTAGCCTCTCATGGCTATATCTCAATATAGACCCTCCGGTCAATGTGTCTCAGTGGAGACCCTCCGGTCCCACAACTCGGGTTGGACCCTCCGTTCCTAACTCAATGAAGCTCAGAATAATACACAACATAAATCACAAAGACATAATGCATGATATCACAATACTCAGTAACAGCATACAAGACCCTCCGGTCACACAAAGTTACCACTCATGGTAAGTATAGTGATAAGACTCGCCTCGTAAGCAAGCACGTAAACCTCGTACCCCTCGAACGGTCTAATCCCCGCCTACATGTCATAATCATCTCTAATTAACACTTATAACCACAACTCTAAATAAATTCGGTCAACCTCCCTCTCTAACTCTTGGAATGGGTAAAATACCATTTTACCCCTCCATGGTCTCCATAATCCAAGTTTTGACCAAACCCTAAAAGTCAATAGAAGTCAACACTCGAGTCGACAGTCCCTGTTGACCCAACTCGTCGAGTGCATCTATGTGACTCGTCGAGTCCCCTTGTTTCCTCAGAAGTTTCGTGAAAATCCAACTTAACTCGTCGAGTTGTCTCATCAACTCGCCGAGTTACACGCGTCCATACTCGTCGGGGAAAACCCTAACCGACTCGTCGAGTCAGCTCACCGACTCGTCGAGTCCCTTCAGACAATTTCCTCATTCAGACGTTTTTAGGCAGAAGTGATGTCTCATACTCTGGATCTAGCCTTCTAAGGCTCACTTATCAAGTAAAGCTGCAAGCTTTACTTTCATGCATGGCATCTAGGGCTCAAAATGCCAAAACAAGCTCCATAAAGGGTTTCATGCATGGAGACTTTCCCAAAGCTTGATAAAGCTTGGATCTTTGGGCTCATGGGACCTCCTTTTGTCCAGATCTAGAGTCTCAGTTCCATGATAAGCTCCAACAACTCAGGAACCACAATATAAGGGAGGGGGAAGCCTTAAAACTCTCTAGAAAGAGATCTATCAAAAGAAATGCTCAAGGTGGTAACTTTTTACCTCCAAACTGAAGCTAGCACAGAGAAACACTTGATCCACAAGCCTCTTCTCGTTCCAAGGCTTGATGCTCTTCACTCTCCTTCCAAATGTGCACTAGAACACCCAAAGTTAGTTTCTCTGTATCTCTCTCACAAATGGATACTGACGATTAGGGTTTCTCACAGAGGGTTAGAAAGATAAGGGAGGCGGAAATGAGGGATTAAGGTTCTTTAAATAGGACACAAACCCTGAAAATTAGGGTTTTCTCACTCAGCTCCTACTCATCGAGTCGGGGTCCTCCGACTCGTCGAGTAGACTCTAAAATCCTGCAGCCATAATAGTTTCTACTCGGCGAGTTGGTGCTCCTCAACTCGTCGAGTTGCCCTATCAAAAAGAAATAAAATAATTAAATTTCTATTGGATTAGTGTCTAAGTTCATAACTATTTTGGTATGTACTTGACCTGATGGTGCATGGTCATTTTGGGTTGCCTTCACCAAAGCAACTTGATAGGATGAATTATGGAGAGAGATGAGTAATTATGATTTATTAATATATTATGAGAATAATATATTAAAGGAGAAATCATATTGTTTAATTAATATTAGTCAATAATTAATTAAGAATTAATTTGTGGCTAAAAGAGATTAATTAAACTTAGGGGACTAGAACTATCAATTGTGTGATAGTTGAATATTGGGCTAATGGACTCCATATTATAGGAGTGGACGAATTCCATGGGGAAACCCATTAGAAATCGTCCAAGGCCTCTAAGGAGGGAGTCCATGGGTTGCTTAGGGCTTAAGCAGTCAAAATAGGGTTTCCTTGTTAGATAACCTTAATAGCCTCACTATTTAAGGACCCCTAGGGCACCAAAAACGTGGTTAAGAGTTTCCTTAGGGTTTCTAGACGTTTTTGAGCGCCTCTCCTCTTCTCCTTCTTCATCCTCTTGCTCTTGGTGTTTGTGAGCCATTAGAGGTGTGACATTTGTGACACTAAGCTTTCTAAAGCCAATTACAAGAAGGAATAGATTGTTATTACTACATAACAATCAAAGGTAAGATCTAAACCCTTTTTCATATGTTAATATCGATTATCACATGCTAGATCTAGGGTTTATGGCTTTGGATGATTATTGCATGTTTATTAGACAAACTAGATCCAAAGCTTTAGGGTTTGCATGTACACCATAGGAATGTTGTAGTGCTCAAAACCCATCAGTGGTATCAGAGCCTAGGGTGTTTGTTTGATGTATTTGATGCTTAATTGTTCATTGCTTGCTTGAAAATTGAAGTTTTTTTGCTTCTGACTGGCAGAATCGCCGAGTCCATGAATGGACTCGACGAGTAGGTCCTACTCGACGAGTTCCATTGTGGACTCGACGAGTCCAGGGCTCTAATGCCGGGATTTTCGAATTTTCTGCCAGATTTTGTTGAGGATAATTGCCAAAACTCGTTTTTCTTGCCAAAATCCGAATTTTTAAGTTTGGAATGATTATCTTCATCAAAATTGATGGATTTGGTTAAATTTGGATAATATAGGATTATTATTAGTCAAATATTTGACCTAGTAAGTTTGAAAAGTTTTCAATTTACACCCCTTAGGTTTTATAGTTTAAATTTGAACTTTAAAAGTTTTAATTTTGAAATTTAAATAGTTAAACCCTAATATTTTGAAAGGTTTCAAAATTTGTCCTCAAGTTTTGGAATTTAAATTTTTGATTAAAAGTTTAATTTTGAAATATTTAAATTCTAAACCCTAATGTTTTGAAATGTTTCAAGACTTGCCCTCAAGTTTTGGAATTTAAAATTGTTTGATTAAAAGTTTAATTTTTGAAATTTTAAATTCTAAAACACTAGTTTTTGAAAAGTTCAAATTACACCCTTATGATTTTATTAAATTAATTAAGTGTATAATTAAAAGAAAGTTAATAAATCCATAATGATATGGTTTGTATTTAATTAAATTAAAAGTATAATTTTGTTAAATTAGACCACCTAGTATTTTAAAAGTGTAAAATACACCCTCATACTATATATAACATTAAAAGTCTAATATTATATATGTATAACTTAAACTGCTAGTCTTACCGTTAGTAGGCCTCATTCACAAAGCCGATCTATAAGGGGGTATAAGGTTATGGCCTATAAAATGGTCGTTTAATGGGTGTCCACTCTCACCCACCGCTTCCTTGATTGGTGGAGGGTCGTTAGCTGAACGGGTAGGATAGGGCAAACCCTCTCCTCATTAAAAGTATAATGAATAAAGTAACTAAATATTTTTACCAAATTCTCAATCTTAGTTACTTTAGGAAAAAGTGAAATCGATGCAATTCCATGGAATTACACTTTGTACCCTTGTTGAGACGTTAGTGGAGCGTGTGTGGTTAACCGGCACACTAAATGAGTTCTAAGCAAAGGTAGCGAAGGGTGACTCGATGTTTGTCATAGTTCGATGGAGCGTGTGTGGTTAACCGGCACATCGAATAGGTGACTGTAACATTGGGGGCACCATGTAAGTTTGCATGGTTATTCACACCCTGTTTTGTGATCCTCGGCATCCCAGTCAGAAATTGAGGGGCATATCGAGATTTAAACATGCCATTGAAAAGTTCAATGAATCTCAAAAGATCTAGGAGTTTTCAATACATTTAAAACTTAATCTCCTTTTCGTTTTTCATGGTGGAAAATTAGTGAATCGTCATTCACTTACCTTCAAATGTTCTGCAAGTTGGATTACGACATCCCTCTTCCAAATTGTAGAATATTGTGTTGGATCCTAGCCTTAATATCTCATTTGGGTGTTTTATTAAGGACTCAATCAACTAACTTGAATTTTCTTCCGTTTTATAGATGTCAAAGTCTGACAACTATGGTCTTCCTAAATCCATTGGAAAAAGGTTTCCACGTGAAGATGATGTTCCACGATTGTATTGTGGAAATAGAAATCATGCTTCATTTCCTCCACCTCCTCCAATAATTCTCCCTGACCCACATGTTCGAAGAGTTCAAGGTCACTCAAGCCCTATTGGCAAAAGACACGAAAATGGAAAGTCTATATGTGCTCATGTCTTGGATAAAAGGTTACATATTGATAAATTGGGATTGTTGGGTGTCGATGTTTAAAGGAAGTTGGATGTTGACTTGGTTCTTCAGTCACTTCCCGAATCATATGGTAAGTTCGTTAGAGAGTACTATATGATGGACCATGACATGACCCTTATTGATTTGACTTATTTGCTTATTGCTGCTGAATCAGAAATGATTTGGCGCACTGGTCAGCAAATTTGTCTGGTAAATCAATATCCCAACCCTCTATGGGCAATGGTAACATTGGAAGTCCAGAAAAGTTTTCTCTACGCAAGAGAAAGGCTGAGTCTGAGATAGTCCCGTGTGCCATTCCAGAGAGTCCATAAGTTTCTACTGCCAAAAAGAAGGGGCATTGGTTACGAAGCTGCCCTGACTGCCTGAGAGATCTAAGAGATGGGAGAGTCAATATGTATGACTCTGCTTCAGGTAAAAATCCACTATCTAACTCTATTAAGTTCCTATTTGGAGATTCTTAATACATGATGTGATAAGATTACATTTCGATGTTTTGAAGGATCGAAGAAAGGAAAGGAAGCTTAAAGGAAGGAGCAAGCTGAGTCTGATCGCAAAGAAATGGATTTCGATCGCATGATTCAAGGATCAGATATTTAAGCTACTACTTTAGAGTTAGGATAGATTGTTTAGTAATATTTACATAGTTTTCATTAGTAATCGCATTGTAAGGACAATATTTTTCCGCAATAAAATAAATTTTGATTTATCTTATTTATGTTTCCTTGCAATGGATTTTATGAAAATTGGTGTTTGAATGGTTCTATTGTTAGCAATATTGTGAATGGATTCGATTCTTAGTTATGTTATTTGTGGAAATGTTAGAAATTTACCAAATGAGGAAAGATTCTCATCGCCCAAGTTTCAATTGGACAGAAACTTGGAATCATGCAACTGGTATTGTGTGGCGAATGAGAACCTTCGTATATGGAAAATTGAGACTAATTCCTTGTTCACATAAGTATGTGAGTCAAGTGAAGGATAATGAGATCTGGTACACAATGTTGTGCGCTAGTCAAGTCCACCACAAAGATCGATAAAATGTTCATCATGATTTGCTAAAAGATTAGTAAATATGATTATACTTAAAAGATTAAGTATGATTCTGAATCATTGAAAAGTTTCAATGAATAACAGAACGAATAAGAAGAATCAATTAGGTAAGAAAAATAAAAGTTTCTCCAATCTAAGAAGAAGGGAGAGTACTTTTGTATCATGTTTATGATCGTATTAAGAACCATATTACAATTCATTCTCTAAGGACACCTTAGTGCACTAGTATGGCTAAGAAGAGGAGTCGGGAATTGTCAAAATGGTTAAGACAATAAGATGAATCGTACTTCGATCGAAAATCAAGTCTTAGAGTCAAACTCCAAGATTATGACTTGAGTGACATAATCTTAAGTAGGAATGTTCTTACATTTGCACATTTTGGTAAGTTGTGATGTCTTGAATAAGACATAGACCAACTAGTACCAAATTGCGCGTAGTTTTGTCTTGATATAGACACACACTAACTCTTGGATATTTGTTTTGTCAAGAAATGTTTCTTGATAAGAGAATCTAATATGTCAAGAGGTCAGTGGGAGTCTAAAGATCCTGAAAAGTTTCAAGAACAAATAGAGAAGTAAACCTATTAAACAATAGCACACGACTTGAGGATTATAACCTATCGTGTTGACAAAATTGTATTTCTGTGCCAATCCAGTTGAGTGATTATGCATATGAGTTCTACGAGTTCTCAATTGAATGCATAAGGGCAAACACCTTGATCAATGAAAGTACATTGACTGACATAGGAGAGCTGCTAAATAACTGGGAAGCAATGGTGGGACCCTTGATGGTGTTGAATCATGAAAAGTGACACTCTTGAACTTCAGCTACCACATCCCACTAGGATCCGCAGTCAAGGTTTCATCAGCAACCTTACCCGAAGTCATCATCAACCGTAGTCACTCTTAGTTACTATATTACTTTACTTTGTCTAATTTTTATGTAATTCTCTCTATTGTCCAGTATGCCTTGCATGGCTACTCTTAGAGACGTAATCTAGTGTAACTCTTGAGACTCTAGAAATAGAGCTCTTTCTCACTTATTCAATACAACTCTTGGTGCTATCATTTCTATCTATCTATCTGATTACGCATCTTTCCTCACTCTCAAAACTCACTAGAACATAACTTAATACAATCTCTCTTCGGAGCAAGTCACTTGTGACTTAATCACTAAGTTTGATCTCACTCACTAACCTGGTCTGAATGCATTCCTCGTTATGAATCAACTTATGTGTATACTTGATATAACAATTGTTGTCATTTACATTTCTTTACTTTTCCGCAACTGACTTTCTAACCTTCTAACTCTAACTTATTAATATTATTGTTGAGCTTTTAGATCCTTCGAGATAAACTATTCCGCAATATACTTGTTCTAACGTTTGTTCAAGTGTGTCTCAAAGTTTTTCTCTCAACAATTGATATCAGAGCCATAGTGGTTGCTTTTTGAAAAACATAACTCTGATTTTCAAAGGGCCTTCTATACCACTGAAGCTCATTTCTTAAAAAAAATACTTTCAAAAACAAGGAAATATGGCACAATCGTTATCTCTGAATGTCTCCAACTGTGTTGGTGGTTCTAATCGAGCCCCAATATTGGTGGCAAATGAATATCATCACTGGTCTCAGAGAATGGAAAGATACTTAAGGAGACTTGGTAGAGATGTATGGGGATCCGTAGAAGAAGGACCACATGTCCCAGTTCTTACACCAGTCCAAACTGACGGCGCTACTGCCAGACTAGGAGGAGGTCAACCAGTCATGAACCGTCCCACCAAGGATGATCTCGATAAAATGGAAAATGATGTTGTTGCTTTTTATGAAATCTCTTGTGGAGTTGCTCCTGGCAACTTCGATATTATCATAAATTGCAAATCAACAAAAGAGATCTGGGAAGTTCTCAAGAATTTGTACGAAGGCTCAGAACAAGCACAAGATAAGAAGCTTACAACCGCACTCAATGAGTTCAACAATTTCAAAGCTCTTACTGGAGAAAGTTTGGAAGATTCTTTCAAAAGGTTTAACTTGATAGTCACAAAGCTATCCAATGCAGGCACCATCCGCAGTAACCATGAAACAAATCTTCAGTTTCTTAATGGTTTGGGAAGACATTGGACTACGGCTAAGATGATAGTCCAAGGCGATAGAAAAATTCATTCTTTGTCTCTCTACAAGCTCTACGGAGAACTGCAAGCACAAGAATCCACCGTACTCAAAGACTGTGCTGACTTCGGAGGACCACTTGCTCTCATAGCACAAGCTCCACATAATCAATCCTACTCTCCCTCGTATGACACTCCTCCGCAGTCATACGAAGCTGACTCAGAGTATGATTATGAAGAAGAATTTCAGAAGGCTATTGCTCTGGTTAGCCAACAGTTCAATCGACTACCACCTCCTTCCTTTCGCAAGAATCAACAGTTCAATAAACCTCCATTCAACCGTAACTTCAATCCACAGAATAACCATTCTCGTTACCCCAAAAGTTCTTATCCACTACCGCAATCTCAAAATACTCAACCAAAGGAGGCACCGCAGTCTACTCAAACCACTGACTTCGGTACTCCCTCAGAAGACAAAACTGATGTTGTGATTTGTCACAAGTGCAACAAAGAGAATCATTTTGCAAGAGATTGTAAGGCCAATGTAGTAAAAGACAGAGCATTCTACCTTAGAATGGCTCAATAATTGGAAGATAAGGAAAAGGCAAGGGCGTACGTTGCCCATCAAAAGAGACCACCAAGTTTGGTCATCTGGAGATGAAGAAGAAACCATCAGCAGTATCAAAGGAAAGGGCAAAATCTGCATGCTGGCAACTGCGGATGACGATGGATCTTCAAAGCTGGAAAAGAATTACTGCTACATGGCTAAGGATGAAACTCTAAGCATCGTCGAACAGGTAAAACTCATGATCCAAACTCTAAACTATAACATGCATGACTGTCAACCCTTCATAGATAATCTTAATGACACGTGTGCTGCCATCCTTACAAACTATAACAAAGCCTTAGATGAGAAGAACATTGCATCCCAAGAGATGTTCCATGTGAGAGGACGACTGGATAACAAAAGACTCAAAATGGCTATGTTAGAAAAGGACTTAGAGTTAGAAAAAGATGCAAGAATGTGGAGTGAAACACAATTAGAGATAGCTTTGAACCAGAGAGATTTAGCTCAGAGTGAAATTGTACGCTTAAATCTTTTAATAGAAAAATTGTTCAATGAAAGTGAAGCTATTGAAAATTTGGTAAATAATGGAACCATGGACAATACATACAATTGGGGTTGGTCAAATGGATATCCTATCGCAATGGATTCCTCACCCCATTTTAACAAAGATCGACTGTATGTCCCTCCTGACCGAGAATTTCATTTCCCAGTCAATGACAAGACTTTTCCCGAAGAAATCAGAACACACTTCGGTAGACTTCATAACCTAAGCAATAATTGTGTCATTGAGGAAATTGTGCCTGAGGTTTCGGGTCACACAAGTGATCAAATTCATGTCTGTGGCACAATCTACCCAAATTCTCAAACCTCATCCGTAGTTGATGAAGAAATTGTTATTGAGGGTCCTAAAGTCTCGCAAGACTTCCCATCTCTGCCCTCAGACCGTAGTGTCTCTCACTGTAGTCATGAACCACAGAAGTCCCACAAAAGTCCCACTGAAGTCCCAACTCAGACTTACTCTGCGGTAGTCAAATCATCCCTACCGCAGTCCTCATTAAAAGGATCTATGACTCTTCAGCCAATTCATCATGAATTACCCATAGAGAACTTTGAAGTGGTTCAATGCTCTCAAACCCCTGAATCTTCAAGTTCGGATGACTCAAGCCCTCGTTTTCAAAAATTTTCAAAGACTTCTAGGAAACCGTATCTGAACACTAATGACTGCAGTTCTCCAAAAACTTTAGCAAAAAAGACTTTCAAAGAAAAAATTTGATCCCGAGGTACAAACAGACAAAACTTTTCGAAGAACAAAAGGCATATCAGATTTCCAAAATCTAAGAGTCCAGAAAAATTTGTTTTCTCACACTACTTTTCAAAAAACTCTCCCATCAAGAAAACATGCAAAAAGGAATGTACAGTTTCATCAGTCATTCCAAACTCTTTTGACACAATCCAAATGAAAGAAAGGTCTTTTCGAAGCAATGGTTTTCAAATCTATTCCTCAAATGATCCAAAATGGAAGGGTATTTTACCCACTCCAACACTTTTAAAATCACATCAGAACTTTAACAAGTGGAAGGGTATTTTACCAAAACCAATAAAAAGGTCCCAAAGATCTACACGTGCTAAACCTTTTCCAAAACAAACTTTTCAGAAGTCCAACAACACCAATGTCAGATATTACCAACCTCGGACCGGTCACAAGCCCAACTCATCCTTTAGACCGTTGACCAAACAAGGTGTCTGAACAAAAGACAAAATCTCAACCTGTCAATGTCAATGTAGCTGTCAAAATGGTTCATCCCATGTCAAATCTAGGTGGATTCAGAAACCTCGTATTTTTTCAAAAAGATACGACACTCCAAAATCTCACAAACACCCAGGACTAGGATTAAACATTGACACGAAACCCATCCCTGCAACCTCGGTTCATGCATCAATCAGAAATTCACCTTTTGTCCCAGGCTCCAAACTAGTTTGGATGCCTAAACTAACCGTGTAATTTTCAGGCCTTGTGCAAGGAGGAACAAGAAGATGAATGGTTAATTGACAGTGCCTGCTCCTTGCACATGACCGAAAGATTAGAATACCTTCGGGATTTCAGGCCAATTTGCAATGGTGGAAATGTTACATTCGGCAACAATGCGAATGGGATAATCTGAGGTTATGGTGTTCTTACTACGGGAAACTTCTCTATTCAAAAGGTTGCTTATGTAGAAATCCTTAAACACAATCTCATCAAAGTTGGCCAACTATGTAAGGCAGGCCATCGAGTTGAATTTGATGATCAATTTTGCTATGTAATGAAAAGTGATAGGAATACATGTCTGATCAAGTCTCGATCCGAAGGTACTATGTATCCTCTGGATGTCTCTCTGATCATAGGCAAACCGCAGTTATGCTTCTTATCCAAAGCAGTATCCGAAGTCAGCTGGCTATGGCACCGCAAGCTAGCTCATCTCAACTTCAGATACATCAACAATTTGGTCACTGGAGAACTAGTCAGAGGACTCCCTATTCTCAAGTTCAGCAATGATAGTCTCTGTCCTGCATGTGAATGTGGAAAGCAATCCAAAGCAAGTCACCCCATGGTGATTGACTCGTCAATTTCTGAACCACTGGAGCTCCTGCACATTGATCTCTGCGGTCCATCTACCGTAGCCAGTCTCCATCACAAGAAATACATACTGGTTATAGTAGATGATTACACACGCTTCACATGGGTCTTCTTTCTTCGACTCAAGTCAGAAACACCGCAGATTATCATCAATTTCATCAAAGAGATAGAACTCCAGATCAAGCTGCCAGTTCGACGCATCCGAAGTGATAATGGAACCGAGTTTACTAATCATCTCCTAAATGGTTTCTTGGTTTCTAAGGGTATCACTCACAACTTCTCCGCTCCCTACACACCGAACAAAATGGGGTAGTAGAACGAAGAAACCGCACTCTAGTAGAAGCAGCCAGATCCATGCTCAACTTCGCACACCTTCCTCTCTACTTCTGGGCCGAAGCAGTGGACACCGCATGCTTTGTACAAAATCGAAGTATTGTATGCAAGCGACTCAGCAAAACACCGTATGAGGGCCATAACAATCGCAAACCAAATGTCCGTTTCTTTCATATCTTTGGGTGTAGATGTTTTGTGATCAACAACAGAGATCATCTTAACAAGTTTGTACCGAAGTCTGATGAAGGTATCTTCCTTGGCTATTCCACAAACAAAGTTGCTTACAGGGTTCTCATTAGACGTACAAGGCTAATCATTGAAAGCTTCGATGTGAAATTTGATGACTATCACATCCGCAACACCGCTCCATCGACTGAAACCACAGCAATCCTAGAAAGTGATATTCCTGCCTCTTCGGTTCCATTAAACCTAGTTGAAGTCAACTATGACGATCTCTTCGACCCTGTAGAAACAACCAAATTATCCGAATTTCTTGTGTTTCAGGAAGCTCAACAGCAGCATGCTGATGTATCTGGTCCATCTCTATCCGAAGTAGCATCTCTCAATACTTCCACCTCGCCGGTTGAGGGGGAAATCTCTACTCCGGATCAGGCAACAACCATCGAGGTTCCAGTACTTGATGAAGCTCAAGTTCCCACCCACAGAGAATCATTACCATCGAACGTTTCTTCCGACTCGGATGATGAAAACATAGAGAACATTGACACAAGAACAGACCCAAGAATTATCACTCTCCCATCCGCAATCCAGGGGGAACCTTCTAAGGATCAAGGAGAATTCCCTTCTGCAATCCAGGGGGAACCTGCACCATCTGCCCAAGAAAACTTTAATCCCACCTTCCATGTTGAAGATAATTCAGCAGGATGTTCTCAAGTCCAGGGGGAACTGCCATCTCCAACCGCAGAGTCGTCCGATATCGAAGACATTCCCTCTACCGCAGCTGTTGATCATCTACAACCCCGTGTACACGTATGGACGAAGGACCACCCACCAGGACAAATCATTGGAAACCCATCCGCAGGTATCCAGACTCGATCTTCCAAGGACTTATCTGATCACTGTCACTACGCAACATTTATGTCCTCGGTCGAGCCCCGAACGATCAAAGAAGCATTACTAGAACCCGACTGGATATCCGCAATGCAAGAAGAGCTAGAAGAATTCAAAAGAAACAAAGTATGGCAGCTCGTCCCGAAGCCGCAAGGTCATACAATTGTTGGTACTAGATGGGTATTCAAAAACAAACTGGATGAATCTGGTGCGGTAGTCAGAAACAAGGCAAGGCTAGTTGCAAAGGGCTATAGTCAACTTGAAGGTATTGACTATGATGAAACGTATGCTCCAGTGGCACGAATGGAAGCCATCCGAATCTTCTTAGCATACGCAGCCCACAAGAACATCAAGGTACACCAAATGGATGTAAAGAGTGCCTTTCTCAATGGGGAATTAAAAGAAGAGGTTTATCTTCAGCAACCTCCAGGCTTTGAAAGTATTGAATTCCCAGACCACTGCTACAAACTTGAAAAAGCAGTCTACGGTCTGAAGCAAGCCCCAAGAGCGTGGTACGAGACTCTCTCTGAATTTCTTGTCTCGTCTGGATACAAAAGAGGAGTGATTGATCCCACTTTATTTAGAAAAGCAAATGGTAATCACCTTATGCTTGTACAAATATATGTGGATGATATCATCTTCGGATCAACTGATGAAAAGATGGTGAATGAATTCGCTAAGCTCATGACCAACAAGTTCCAAATGAGCATGAATAGAGAGATCAACTTCTTTCTAGGACTTCAAGTGAAACAAGTTCCGCAAGGGATATTCATTCATCAGGAGAAATACACCACTGAACTGTTAAAGAAATATTCTATGGACAACTGCTCTTCGGCTAAGGTCCCCATGACCTTTGGATATAAGATATCTGCTGATACCTCTGGCGAATCAGTGGATCACAAGACTTATAGAGGTATCATTGGTTCATTAATGTACCTCACCGCAAGACGACCAGACATTGTCTTTGCAACAGGTGTATGCGCAAGGTATCAGGCTGACCCAAAAGTGTCACACATGACCGCAGCCAAACAAATACTACAATACCTGAAAGGAAGCAAGTCTCTTGGATTATGGTACCCCGCAGGCAATGACTTTAGCCTTCAAGCATTCACAGACACAGATCATGCCGGATGCAGACTAGATCGAAAAAGCACCTCAGATGGATGTCAATTTCTAGGTGGAAGACTCATCAGCTGGTCATCTAGAAAACAAAGTTGTGTATCACTGTCTACCGCAGAAGCTGAATATGTGGCCGCAACCAGCTCTTATTCCCAAGTACTATGGATGAAAACACAACTTATGGACTACGGATACATAATGCTGCGGATACCAATTTACTGTAACTCTGAAAGTGCTATAGCTATTTCACACAATCCAATTCAGCACTCCAAGACAAAGCATATTGAACTACGATATCACTTCATCAAAGACCACATCCTGAAAGGTAACATTGAACTCATCTTTGTCCATACTCATGAAGAGATTGTTGATGTGTTCACAAAGGCACTTGACTCTACAAAGCTCAACAGTTTCTTACAAATGTTAGGAATGATGAATCCGGACCCACAATTCTTCTTGAATTGATAGGTACCGCAGACCATCCTTGGTCTCTGTTGCGGTCCTAACTGAAGTTACTTATGATAGATTGTTCTGGTATATCCTGTGTACCGCAGTCTATGTATCGCAACCATATATCATATTTATCTCTCAATGGTCCTTATTGTTTGTTGCTACTAATCTTTGTTTAAGTGTTCTCCTCAGTTCTTCTACCGCAGTCATACATCCGATCCATCCGCAATGACATCCTATCCATCCGCAATGAAGTTTCCATCCGCAACCACATTGATAGTTTCTCAACTGTTTCATTAATTCTTGATTCATGGTGTGTTATTTAATGATCCTTCATTAAATAAGAAAATCATTAACAAAAAAAACATTCTTTGAGTAACTGTCTCATTCTCCTTTTTTGAAAAACCTTGTGTCAGACCTATTTTAGGTATGATGACAAAAAGAGCGTTTTCCCATAAACTAATCCTTTTAACCTGTCCCTTCATATTTCCTCAGCACGTCTAATCCGTTACAACTTCTCTTTTGTACAACGGATTAA
This sequence comes from Lactuca virosa, assembly GCF_052849685.1. Lineage (NCBI taxonomy): Eukaryota > Viridiplantae > Streptophyta > Magnoliopsida > Asterales > Asteraceae > Lactuca > Lactuca virosa. The sequence continues at coordinate 386,457,328 of NC_136428.1, forward strand.
CTCCACCCTCACCACACGATCACAGACGTGATGTTTTACGTCTGACACTTCATTAATTGCAACCCTTTTTAGTTTCATCTTCCAAATCGCAGAAAAACCCCCAAACGTTTTTTTACCTTTATTTACTTTCATCCAGGTTAAGCACAATTACCGTTCAAATCCATTCCTATAAAATCCTTTCTTCTTCCCCAAGATCAGTTTCGGCTCTCTGAACCTTGAACTTTCTCTCCATCCTTCTTATCCTCTGTTTTCTGCAACCTTTCTCAAACACTCGACAATGGTGAAATCAGGCATCTCTAAGAAAATCTCCAAGGCTTCTGCCTCTGCAAACCCAACTGGGTCCGATTCTGAAACAAGAAATCCAATGCTGACGATTGCTTCAAGCAATTTTAGGGCTGTGTTCGAAGATCATTCATCCTACAATGCTCCAATCAAGCTAATGATCAAGTTCTTGACCAATCACCCTCTATTTGGTCCCTTCGATGCATTCATAGACGTTGTTCCCCTTTCAACCTTGTTCTAGTTCAGATCGTCGTCGGTCTGTGTAACTCTTCTGACGACTCTGGGCCGTCAGTAACCTCTGTCTGACCTGCTGAATATGCTCATTCGTCTTGAGCACTATCTCAATGCTCCCCATCACCCTCTGCCCTATCTCTCCCCAACAAATGGGAGTTCGGCATCTCCTCCCATACAAAAGCTTGAAGGGAGGCATACCGATACTGGAGTGATGGCTATTGTTGTATGAAAACTCAGCCAAAGGCAAATATGTGTCCCAACTTCCACCGAAGTCCACAACACATTCACGCAACATGTCCTCGAGCATCTGAATCGTTCGCTCACTCTGCTCGTCTGTCTGTGGGTGATAGGATGTACTGAAGTGCAGTCGGGTACCCAACTCCTCATGAAATTTCTTCCAGAACCTGGAAGTAAATCACACATCTCGATCTGAAACTATCGATGTTGGCACCCCGTTTCGTGCCACCACCTCTCGAATGTAGATCTCAACCAATTTCTCAGCAGAAGAGCTCTCACTAATCGCCAGAAATTGAGCACTCTTCGTCAACCGGTCTACAATCACCCATATCGCATCAACGCCTCGCAAGGTCCTCGGTAATTTGGTGATAAAATCCATAGAAATCTGCTCCCACTTCCACTAGGGAACCTCTAAGGGCTGTAACTTGCCATGAGGGCGCCGATGCTTTGCCTTGACCTGACGACAGGTCAATCACCTCTCGACTACCCAAGCCACATCTCTCTTCATACAGGGTCACCAATAATCCATTTTCAAGTCCAAATACATCTTGGTGGCCCCAGTAGGCCCCAGATGGCCCCAGATGGATCGAGAATAATATTATAAGTTAATAATATATATATATATATATATATATATATATATATATATATATATATATATATATATATATATATATATATATATGTATAAGAACAATTCGTTTTACCGTTAGTAGGCCTCATTCACGAAGTCGGTCTATAAGGGGGGTATAAGGTTGTTGCCTATAAAATGGTAGCTTAATGGGTGTCCACTCTCACCCACCGCTTCCTTGACTAGTGGAGGGCCGTTAGCCGAACGGGTAGGACAATGACTTTAATCCTCATTAAAAGTATGATGAATGTAAAGTAACCAAATGTTTTTATAAATTCTCAATCTTAGTTACTTTAGGAAAATGTGAATAAGGTGCTAACCCATGAAATTACACTTTGCACTTTGCTTAAGTCGTTAGTGGAGCGTGTGTGGTTAACCGGCACACTAACCTGGACTTAACAAGGTAGGCAAAGGGTGGCTTAAGGTTTATCATAGATCGGTGGAGCGCGTGTGGTTAACCGGCACATCGGTTGAGTGATAAACATTAAGAGTACCAAGTAATTTGCATGGTTACTTCACACCTTGTTTTGTGATCCTTGGCATCCCAGTCACAAAACTTGAAGGGCACACTCGAGATTGAAACATGCCATTGAAAAGTTCAATGAATCTCAAAGAATCTAGGAGTTTCAAAACCAATTAAAACCTAATAAAATATTTCGTTTTTCATGGTGGAAATTGGTGAATCGTCATTCACCTACCTTCAAATATCTTATAGTTTGGATTACGACATCCCTCTTCTAAGTTATAAAATATTATGTTGGGTCCTAGCCTTAATATTACATTTGGGTGTCTTATTAAGGACTATCTTTATATCTAATCTAAACTTGTCTTTCTTCTTTTCAGATGTCTTCCAACAATGCTGCTTCTGGCTCAAACCCTACCGGCTCCTTCTCTCTCATGAACCTTTGTGGGAGAATCATCTTCGATGGATCCAACTTTATGGATTTAATCAGGAACATCAGGATGGTCACTCTGGTATGAGGACAAGGAATATGTCATCGACAAGGAGCTTAAGGAACTTGATGAGTCGTCTGCTACTCCAGAGGAGGTCGCTGAATTCCGAGCACATGAGAGAGATGCCACTAAGGTGACATGTATCATGTTGGCCACGATGACAGCCGAGCTCCAAAAGTCCTATGAGGACTTTTATCCTTTTTAAATGCACCAGGACTTGATGGATAGGTACCATCAGAGTGCTCGTCAAGAGCGGTATGAAATCATCTCCTCCATGATAACAACCCAGATGAAGGATGGTGAACCCATCACGGGCCACATGCAGAAAATATAAAGATTTGTGGACCGTTTGCTAAAATTGAATGTGAACTTCCCCGAGGAGTTGGAAATTGACATCATTTTGCACTCCTTACCTTCGTGTTATGATCAATTCCGAATGACATACCACATGAACAAGGAGGAAGTTACACTCAACAAACTTCAAGGACTTCTGAAGACCGCCGAAAGTGGTCTTAAAGGTAAATCGGTTGTTACTACTTCTACTCCTACCAACACCCCTGTTCTGGCTATTGGGAAAGGTAAAGAGAAGAAGAGGAAGAGCCCTTCGAAGGGTACCAAGGGAAAGTCCCTTGATGGCTCCTCTTCAAGTGTAACCAAGAAAAGTTCTGTCACTCCTTCTGCCAACCCTAATGAGTCTGAATACTTCTATTGCCATGAAAAGGCACACTGGAAGCGAAACTGCTCAAAGTACTTGCAAGATGTTAAGGATGGGAAAGTGAAACCCAACCATGAAGGTATTTACACTATATTGTCTAATAACTCACCCTATTCTAATTCTTGGGTCCTTGATACAGTTGTGGTATTCACATATGTTCTGATTTGCAGGGACTAAGAAGAAGTGAGAATGTGGAGCATGGGAAGATAAACTTGATCATGGGGAATAGGAAAGTTACACCTGTCACCAAGATTGGAGTTTATTCTTTATTTCTAAGTAGTGGGTTAACATTATATTTGAATAAATGTTGTTACTCGTCTGAAATGACGAGAAATATTATTTCCTTTCATGGTTTGTACAAACAAGGTTTTACCTTTTTGTTTGATAATGAATGTGGTGGTATTAATGCTTTCTTTAATAATGTTCTTTATTTTAAAGCATTACCTTGTGATGGTGTGTATGAAACTGTGTCGGTTGTAGATAACATAGGATATAATGTGTTGTGTATCGATTCTTCCACTAGCTTGGATAAAGCATCATTATGGCATTGTCGTCTTGGACATGTAAGCAAGAAACGCATAGGCCAACTCCAAAAGGATGGAGTCTTGGAGTCATTTGACCTAAAGTCGGATGATGGTTGTGAATCTTGTTTGCTTGGGAAATGACAAAGTCACCCTTCACTGGTACTTGTGCTAGGGGTGAGGGTTTGTTGGACCTCATACATACTGATGTGTGTGGACCGTTCAGAACCGCCATAAGGGATGCTAACCGCTTCTATGTGACTTTTACTGATGATTATAGTAGATATGGATATGTCTACTTAATCAAGCATAAGTCAGAAACCTTTGTAAAGTTCAAGGAGTTTAAACAGGAAGTGGAAAATCAGTTGGGCAGGAACATTAAGATGCTTCGATCCGATCGAGGTGGTGAGTATCTTAGTACATAGTTCCTTGACTATCTTAAGGAATATGGGATTGTCTCACAATTGACACCTCCCAGGACACCACAACTTAATGTTATGGCTGAGAGGTGTAATTGAACCTTGTTGGATATGGTTCGTTCCATGATGAGTCGAGCTTCGCTATCAATCTCATTTTGGGGGTATGCCTTAGAGACTGCCGCCCATATCCTTAATCTAGTCCGTACAAAGAAGGTTGCCAAAACACCTCATGAGACTTGGACTAGAAAAGTTCCTAATATATATCACATCAAGATTTGGGGTTGCGAGGCTTTTGTTAGGTGCGAGACTCACGATAAGCTCGAACCTCGAAGTGAGAGGTGTATTTTCATCGGCTACCCACATAAATCCTTTGGTTACCTCTTCTACAGACCCAGTGATAATGCGGTCTTTGTATCAAGGAGAGGAGTCTTTCGCGAGAGAGAGAGAGAGAGAGAGAGAGAGAGAGAGAGAGAGAGAGAGAGAGTTCATAAGCCAAGGAAACAGTGGGAGGCAAATTGACCTTGAAGAAATTCAAGAGTCAAGTGGTGAAGGAACCTCAAACCCTAGCAATCAACCTGAGGAGGAAACTCCTGTTGATCCAGCTGACAAGTGTTGGGTAAAACTGTCAAATTTTTGCGTGACCAAATCGAGTTGATTAAGAGAGAAAACGAGGACCTAAAATGTAACACCGTAATTTTTCAAACATATTTTTCATTTTAAAATCGCATACTTTTCATAACAAATTGTATGGAAATCTCGTTTATTCAATTTACAAAACACAACTCCATTAAAAATCCAGGATCCTCAAAACATAACTCTTTCTCTGGTGTGTACAATCAAGCCGGTGCCTTCCCGCGATTCCTGAGAACAACCTGAAACACATAACACATAACACGGTAAGCACAAAGCTTAGTGAGTTCCCCAAAATACCACATACAACACATACGCTACTCGAGGCTACAGTGCGACCCTCCGGTCGATGTGTCTCAGCGGAACCCTCCAGTCCCGTAGCTCGTTGGACCCTCTGGTCCGGTCATAGCTCGTTGGACCCTTCGGTCCGGTCTGTATCGTTGGACCCTTCGGTCTGGTCTATATCGTTGGACCCTTCGGTCCGGTCTATATCTTTGGACCCTCCGGTCCGGTCTATACAACACATAGCATACATATATCACAATGCTCATAATCTCATACATACACATAGCACACAAGACCCTCCGGTCTACATATAGATACCACTCTAGGTAATGTATAGTGAGAAGACTCACCTGACAAGCAGCAAGTAAATACCCTCGCACCCGAAACTCGAACTAGCTTCCGCCTAGCACAAAAGATGAATATCTCTAATCAATACTCTTCACACGACCCCAATAAATGAGGGCTATTCTTCTGTCTCTAACTCTTGAATTGGGCAAAAGACCATTTTACCTCTCCATGGTCTCCATTACTCATGTTGACCAAACCCCAGAGTCAACAGAAGTCAAACTCGAGTCAACAGTCCATGTCTGACCCGACTTGCCGAGTGCACCCTTGCGACTCGTCGAGTCCACTTACTTTCCTCAGAAATCTCGTGACAGTCCAGCTCAGCTCGTCGAGTTGACCCCCAACTCGTCGAGCTATCGCATGCTCAAGCTCATCGGGACAATCCCTCACTGACTCGTCGAGTCAACTCATGGACTCGACGAGTCCCCTCGGTCTGATTCCTCATTCAGACGTCCAGAGTCAGATCTCTCATTCCAAACCCTAGATCTAGCCCTTTTAGACACCAGAGACACATAAAGTCTCGACCTTTACGTTCATGCATGGCATAAATGCCTCAAAATGCCAAAACAAGCCCTTCTTAAGGTGTTAAGCACAACAACCCTCATTTGGACGAATAAAGTTGGGACCTTTGGACTCTAGGAACCTCACAAGGTCCGGATCTGAGGGCTAGGCTTCTAGCTAATCCATTTTACTCAAAGTCCCAAACCAAAGATGGTAAAAGCCCTAGAACTCCAAACACATGAGATCTAACCAAAATAATGAGAAAGGTGCAGACTTTTACCTTCCTCAGAAGCTCTGGACGATCTATCACTGGATCCAACTTTCCCCCTCTTGATCCTTGCTTGATCTCCTTCTCTTCTTCTCAAATGATGCACTAAAAATCCCAAGATAGCTTCTCTCTCACTTTCTAGCTCAAATGACCTTTAGGGTTTGCGTCCAGGGAAAGGGTGGCCGCAAATGAGGCTATAAGTGCCTTTAAATAGGTCCCAAACCCCGAAAATTAGGGTTTCTCTAATCAGCGCCTACTCGGCGAGTCCCTCTCCTCAGACTCGTCTAGTCCACTCATTAAATCCACGGGAGAAACCCGACTCGACTCGGCGAGTTGGACCCTCAACTCGTCGAGTCCCTCCTTTAATCACAAGATTAACCTACACCATAATACCTCTGAAAATCCGGATGTTACATAAAATATGAGAGATATACCATTAGGAAAGAACAAAAACCCTTAAAAGAAAAATTAGAAGCCAAAACTAAGGACTTCAGGAAATTGCAAGAAGATTACAGCAACAAGTGTATAAACTATGATCATATTAAAAGCAAACTTGCTGCTGTAACTGGAGAACTTGACACTTTGAAAATTAAGTGTGGAAAAACAGATGTTAGTTTCAAAAATTATACCGCGTCAAGTAAGACAGTCGAGTCCTTAGTTGAAAAACAATTGAGTTTTAAAGATAATCAAACCAAGGGTTTAGGATATGAGAGTGTCCCTCCTCCATTTAACCATTCGTATTATGTTAATCCATTGACTCAGGAAGAGATTGACCGAGAACCATTTATGGTATATGGTAAACCAACTGCTGAACAGGCAACTGAGGGTGTTGAGATGAAAGATACTAATGATTCTACTTCCTGTGCAGGTAAAGTAGTAGAGGATGAGAAAAAGGAGAAAACTATTGAACAATCCAATGACTCCTTGAACTCTGAATCTGTTGCTTCGAACTCTGTTGCTTCTAATTCTGTTACTCCTAACAAGCCTGCTATTGAGAAATACAGGCCACCAACACAAGTTAAACAGGATGCCTGCTGCAACTGTGCGTGTGGGAAAAGCAAGAGACAAGGCAATGACACGCCACCAGGAGCAGGAAGAAACAACTTCCCAGTGAAGAAAAAGACATGTTTTCACCGTGGAACACCTGGACACATTGCCCGAAATTGTCCTAATCGTGCATACGTTCCCTACTACGCACATGGCTGGCAGAATGCGCCAAGAGGGAGATACTCCAAAGGAAATCATTCGAGATCACAATCGCAAAATGGTGACTGGAATGCCAAGAAGAGCAAGAACTCAACTCCCAAGGCCAAGAAATCAACTCCCAACAACAAGAAGGGAATGTCAGCCAAGAAGTCCAATCCATGAGATGCTCCAGTGAAACCAAGATCAGTTAGCTCAAAGTCATCTCGAAGATCGGCTTCAAGTTCAAAATCAAGGGCCGAGGCACCCATCGGATCAAAAAAGAAATGGGTTAAACCCAACTACAGATGGGTACCAAAGGTTCAATCACCCAAATCTTCTAATGATTCTAATATTTCTTCATCTTCTGTTTGTGATAAACAGGACATGTCATGGGAGAGTGTACCTTGCAAGGATGACAAAGGTCAACCCAGTTTCAAAATGGACTGGGTTCCAAAGACCAACTAATCCCACTCTGTGTTGGAGCAGCTATGGAGGCATATCATCAGATTTCGGTTTGTTGGTAGTGGCTATTCTAGGCACATGATAGGGGACATCTCTCAATTGTACAACATTCAAAACTTTGCTTGAGAGTATGTGTCCTTTGCGGGAAAGGAAGTAAGGAAGGAGAGGATCACAAATGGGGTTATGTGCTTAATGAAATGAAGAATTTTTGGATCTGTTCTGAGATTATGTGTGCTGTTCTCAGACCTTCTGGATGCAAATTCAATCGGTGACTTACGGTTTGAGTTTTCTTCTCTATACTCCTGAGCTTATCTTAAACTGATTCATTTTGAAGACAATTTTTTATTTCCTCATATGTATTTCTTTAGTAGATTGTTTTGGGAAGTGATATGAAGTATAGTGTTAAAGGGCAATTTATGATGCGTGTAATGCACTAAAGCCGAATTGTCTAGACTCGGTATTCAATGTGCTGGTAGGCACAAAGGATTCAAAAGGACTAGACATTGATTGACCATAAAAGGACTAGACAATATAGACTTAGATAGTTTCATTTGGACTAACCATACGACGCTCGGGTAGATTGAGCAGTGAGATAAACACGAGAACCCACAAGATACACTAAATTAATACACATCTAGAACTGTGGCTTAACTCTTCCTTGATGTACGAACTTATGTCCTTAATTCTGGTTCTGATAGGGTGACCGGGGGGGGGGGGGGGGTTCTGATAAAGTAGGTCAGTAGGAAATTATTTTCTTGCTTTCTATCTGTCAGTCATATGTTGCTTCCTCTGCGTGATTGGAAGAGATCCGACCTGGATTGTAACATATGCAACTCTAATTCTACGCACCTCCTTATCTATGAAATTGTTTCTATCTGTTAGCCATATGCTGTCCCTCTACCTCTCAATCCCTCTATCTCTGTTAGTCATATGTTGTTCCATCTGTGTGATTGGAAGCCATCCGACCTGGGATACAACATATGCACTTCTATATCTGACTTCTTTCTTAATGATTGAATACTCACCTAAAGTAAGGAGTTCTTTGGAAGTTCTTGATTACCGGGGTATATCGGGAAGTAGGAAACATGTTCTAGTACATCTAAAATTGAACCATTTAATAGGTTATCTGTAGATCTTGCTGCTTAATTTAAGTGGACAACAATATCCTTGATCGTCGTCAGCTAAATGTCCATTTAGGAATATATATCACAATGACTTGTCACTTATAATATGTCCAATTTGTCAACATCCTTTGTGTTTAAGTGGACCACAATACCGGTGATTGACCAGATCTAGACATGCAGGCGTGTGCTGATAAACGATATTGGATTGCTTGACAACTTTGATCCCAAATATTTTTGTTTTTGTTAAATTTGTTCATAGTTTTCCTCTATGCACAAATTTAGGGGGAAAATTAAAAATATCAAAAATAAACAAAAATCAGAAAATTCAAAAATCAAACAAAAATCAGAAAATTCAAAAATCAAACAAAAATCAGAAAATTAAAAATCCAAAAGTAGTGTTTTTTTTCTGTTTTATTTCTTGTTCAGAAAAATCAAAAATCCAAAAATATTTTTGTTTCCGTTTTGTGTGATAAATTTTGTTTTAGTTTTGTTTTGTCTTGAAAAGTGAATTCAGATGTGGATGAGAGTCGTGGAGACTGTATCAAGAATTTCTGAGCCAAGACTTCATCCGTGAGTGTCGAAGAATTTTCATTCAAAGGAGCAAGAAATGAAGACTATTCTTCCAACATTCAATCTTTCAACCCCAGAAACAAGGTGAAGCTGCACTTGAAGATTATGTGACAAGTTGCATTGAAGCCTCCTCAATCTATTTGCTGCTATCTTGTTCCTGCTGAAGTGATCCAAAAGTTTCGTTCTCTATTCTCTCTGAAGATTCTCAAGCTGAAAGCGAAATTTTCAAGAATCTTTTCAAAAGCCTCCTCACCCAATGTGCGTTTAAAGCCAAATTCTGAAGAAAAGCCTAACTTCTCGAGATGAAGTCATTTATTGAAGATTCATATGTTCATCTTGAAGTTGTGAAGAATTCGAAGATAAACGCTGAAGCCAAGCTCCCGATGAAGATTGACAAGAAAAGCCAGCTACTTTTTAGGGGGAGCTTGTTGGGTCAATTAGAAAAGAAAGCTATAAACCAAGGGGGAGATTGTTGGGTCTAATTTATGGTTTATACTTTACTTTTCTAGGAAAATATATTTTTATGACTAGGACCGTAAACAGCTTGCGTTTACGGCCATATATGAGTTCACGGCTGTGTTTACGGCCGTAAACCCATTCACGGCCCATGTCTACTATATATAGGGTGAGGAGTGCATGTGTAAGTAATAGGCTAGAGAGGAGCTTAAGTGTGTGTATTCTAAGGTGTGAGAGAATATAGAGAGAAGAGCTAGTGTGTGAACTATGTGTATGGAGCATCATTCTATTCATTGAATACATCATAGATTCACTTATTATTCTTCTTCTTCTCTTCTATTTTTGATCTGGTATCATCCGTTTGATTGGGATTCCGCACCATCAAATGGATCTGATTGATACACAAGCAGATTGGGGACTTACAATTGGTATCAGACCAAGTCTAGTGTCAATACATCTTTCAATCACGTTTTCGGTCAAAGGAGCTCAGTTTCATCATTTTTCAAGACTGCATTTGGTAATTTCGTGACATAAGGGAATTAGATCTACTTGCAAATCAAGTTTTCATCAATTTCTGTGTATTTACGGTCAGGAGTTCTTGACCGTAAACCCTTGTTTACGGCCGTAATCTCAAGAAATCTTCAATAGCCGTAAACTCAGTTCACAACCGTAAACTGAGTATCTTCAAAGATCATAAACAGTACATATTCAAAGACCGCAAACTCCCTCAACTGTAAATTCCACCGTAAACCTTCCACCGTAAACCTTCAACCGTAAACTTCCAGCTGCGAATATTAACCGTAAACCTGTGTTTACGGTCGTAATCCCTTGACCTCAAACTATCTTTTTGGTATTTTAGTCATTATTAATTAAATATATATATATATATATATATATATATATATATATATATATATATATAATATAATATAATATAATATAAAAAAATGGATTCTCAAGGTCAAGCACATCATCATGAATTGGATTCCATCATGGGAACAACCACTCGCATTCCCCGATTGTTGTCCGCAGATGGGTTCCCAGAATGGAAGTACAGAATCGAGAAATACATCAAAGTGAAAGATTTCAAGGTTTGGAGAAGTATTTTAAGGGGACCAATTTGTATCACTACAACACTCGAAGATGAAACAGTTGTTGAGAAAATGATTGAACACTACACCGATGATGATTTCGAAAAGATTGAAGAGCAAGAAAGAGCACTGGCTACTCTCACAATGACACTATCTCCTGAGATTGCACAAGGATTTAAAGAATACACTTCAGCAAAGGCTTTGTGGGAAGCTTTGGTTGAAGTTTATAAGGGTAATGAAGATATGAAACAGAATCGCCAAGACATGTAGAGGCAAAAGAGGAGCTTAAGTGTGTGTATTCTAAGGTGTGAGAGAATATAGAGAGAAGAGCTAGTGTGTGAACTATGTGTATGGAGCATCATTCTATTCATTGAATACATCATAGATTCAAGTTATTCTTCTTCTACTTCTCTTCTATTTGATCTGGCATCATCCGTTTGATTGGGATTCCGCACCATCAAACGGATCTGATTGATACACAAGCAGATTGGGGACTTACAACGAGTCTGTACCTCTAAGGCGTTCCACAAGAGTTAGGAATGCACCTGAGCATTACTATGGTTTCCATATTATTGCGGAAGGTGATACACTTATCAGTGATAACACACTGGTAAGTCTGGATGAACCTAACAGCTACACGGAAGCCATGGCAGGCCCCGAGTATGCTAAATGGAAAGAGGCTATGGATAGCGAGATACATTCCATGTATTACAATAAAGTTTGGAACTTGGTTGACAATGTACCAGGTCGTAAGACAGTCGGGTGCAAATGGATCTTTAAGAAGAAGACCGACATGGATGGTAATGTACACACTTATAAGGCACGACTGGTTGCAAAGGGTTTTTATCAGACTCCGGGAGTTGATTATGATGAGACCTTTTCACCAGTAGCAAAGATTAAGTCTATTAGGGTGAAGGGTCCAGTTTATGGTTTGGTCTAGGCTTTCATTGTAATAGTTCATTTTGAGTCTTTATTGTGTTTTGGTGAGTTGTTTAGCTGTTTACGGCCTAGTGATGAGTTTACGACCGTAAGCATGTTTACGGCCGTAAACCCTGTTTGCGGCCCAAGTCCCCTATATATAGAGGTTGTCTAGTTCATTGTTAGGTTGTTGATGCCACAGAGTTCACGGTCTAGTGTATCGATTTGTACCAGACGTTTTACAACAATAAATGATGCTGTGTGATTCCAAGTTACCTGTTTTCTTTTGGGCTGAGGCGATTAACACTGCTTGCTACGTGCAGAATCGTGTTTTAATCAACAAAGCTCAGATGAAGACACCGTACGAGATTCTATATGGACACAAGCCTTCCGTCAGTCATTTCCGTGTATTTGGTTGCCCTTGCACCCTTCTTCACTTGGAATCCAACCCAAAGTTCAATGCCAAAGCCGATGATTGTTATTTCGTAGGGTATGCTGCGCGCACCGCGTATAGGGTTTACAACAAGAAGACGAAGCAGATTGTAGAATCCTTCGACGTGCGCTGGTTGGAGGAGAATGAGACGGATGCTAGAGTGGGCCCTGATTGGTTATTTGATTACACATCGCTTTTCAAATCCTTAAATGTGTCTTCATATGGTTCATGTGGGTCCTCCTCTGGTTCGAAGATTGTTTCTGAAGACGAAGATGAAGAAGTTGTTTACAGACCTGCAACGGTACCACTTGAGGGGGAGTCATCTGCTCCGCTTGAGGGGGAGTCCTCTGCTCCACCTGAGGGGGAGTCATCTGTCCGACTTGGTAGTCCAAAGTCTCCAGTTCGCAATGGTACTCCTGATGCTGATGCTACACCTCTTATCCCAGTTGAAAGAGAGTTCATGTCTAGAGATTCTTCCGCTGTCACTTCAACTTTTATGGAACTACTCTTTCCTGAAGAAATTGCTAATGAGTTTGTAGCAGATTCATCTAATGCGGATCAATCAGCAAATGATGGAGGTTTCAACATTCACACTCTTCCCGTTTCCCTCAATGATATCAGCCAAGACATACCTTCAAGAATTCAACACGATCATCCGATCGAAAACGTCATTGGTCAACTGGGCGATGGAGTTAAAACCAGAAGTCAGAGTGGAGATGTCAATACATGTCTCTATTCTTGCTTTATCTCTCAAATAGAGCCAAAGAATGTTGAAATTGCTTTGAATGAGCCCAGCTGGGTAGATGCTATGCATGAAGAGCTAAATCAATTTGAAAAGCTCGGGGTTTGGAAATTGGTTGAGTTACCAAAGGGAAAAAGGTCTCTTGACACACGCTGGGTCTATCGAAACAAGCAGGATGATTCTGGTGTTATAGTGCGCAATAAAGCAAGATTGGTGGTTCGCGGGTTTCGACAAGTCGAGGGTCTTGATTATACTGAGGTTTATGCTCCAGTGCCTCGCTTGGAGGCTATTCGTATCTTCCTTGCATATGCTTCCTACATGAACTTCATGGTCTACCAAATGGATGTCAAGACAGCCTTCTTGTATGGCAAGGTGAAGGAAGAAATCTACGTTGATCAGCCCCCTGGGTTCGTTAACTCAAAGTTTCCTAATCATGTCTACAAGTTGGACAAGCCGTTGTATGGGTTACATCAAGCTCCTCGAGCATGGATACTCTCGTGGCACTATCAATCAAACTTTATTCATCAAGCATGTTGGTAATGATCAGATTCTAGTCCAGATCTACGTTGACGACATTATCTTCGGGTCTACCAGTCCACAGCTATGCAAAGAGTTTGAATGCGTAATGAAAAAGAGGTTTGAGATGAGTTCATTGGGAGAAATGACCATGTTTCTGGGGCTTCAGGTCAAACAAAATTCAACCGGAATCCTGCTCCATCAAGCTAAGTATGTGGAGGATATTCTTGAGAAGTTCGGGTTTCAAAACGCAAAACCTGCATCGACACCAATGGCCGAAAGACCCCTGCTGAATCCAGATATTGATGGTGAATCCGTAGATCAGACACACTACAGATCGATGATCGGATCGTTGATGTATCTTACTGCAAGTCGTCCCGACATCATGTTTGCAGTTTGTCAATGCGCTCGCTATCAGGCTAATCCTAAACTTTCACATCTTATTGCTGTCAAAAGGATTTTTCGGTATATCAAAGGCAGCCCAAAATTGGGTCTTTGGTATCCGAAGAATTCCGAATTTGATTTATATGCTTTTGCTGACAGTAATTATGGAGGCTGTGAGCTTGACAGGAAATCTACATCAGGAGGGTGCCAATTCCTTGGCGATAGGCTGGTGTCGTGGCAGTGCAAGAAACATCATACCGTCTCAACCTCAACAACAGAAACGGAATACGTTGCTGCGTCTACTTGTTGCTCTCAAGTTATCTGGATCCAACATCAGCTGTTGGATTACGGTTTGAATTATCTAGAAACCCCAATTTACTGTGATAATGAGGCTGCGATTCAAATTGCTAAAAATCCTGTCCAACATTCCAAAACCAAGCACATTGATATCAAAATTCATTTTATCAGAGATTGTTATGAGCGCTCGCTCATCCGGCTGGAACAGGTTCCCACTGCTCATAATGTGGCGGATCTGTTCACCAAGCCTTTTAACAAAGCTCGATTCGATGTGCTTGTGGGATTTTTGAAAATGATTCGTTTTGAGGATTAAATTTTTGTTCTAGGTTAGGTTAGTTAAATTTGTGCATTTTACTGATTTCATTCTCACCCATGCACAAATTTAGGGGGATAAATAATTAAAAACCAAACAAAAAAAAAATTGAAAAATTCAAAACTCCAAAAATATTTTATTTCTGTTTTATTTTTTTCAGAATATATGAAAAACCCAAAAATATTTTGTTTCTGTTTTGTTTTTTTCAGAAAACATTCAAAAATCCAAAAACATTAAAAAATTCAGAAAAATTAAAAAAATATTGTTGCTAACAGCTTTGCTTGTAGGTGTTGTGACGGGAAGTGATATTATCAAGTGATAACATGCAATCTAAGTCTGCGTAACGTACCAAAAATTAAATTGTCTACGCTCTGTGTTCGATGCGCTGGTAGACACGAAAGAATTTAGATGGACTTGACTAGGCAGATCTGAACTTAAGAAATTCATAGACTTGACAAATCTTAACATAGTTCAATCTATTTAGCCTGACAATACGACGCTTGGATAGGTTGAGCAGGGATATATATATGGGAATCTACTGGTCACATTAAAAGAACTCGTATCTGGAACTGTGGATTAACTTTTCCTCGATGTGCGGATTATGTCCTTAATTTCGGTATTGATGGGGTGACTGGTGAATTCCGATAAATTAGGTCTGTAGAAAATTGTTTTCTTTCTCTCTGTCTGTTAGTGATATCTTGCTTCCTCTGCGTGATCGAGAGATCCGACCTGGACTGTAACATATGCAACTCTATTTCTCTGCATCTTCTATCTATGCAATTCTTTCTGTCTGTTAGCCATATACTGTCTCCTTTGCGTGATTTTCAATCCGACCTGGTACACAGTATATGCATCATTCTTTTTCTCAACCCCTCTAAAACTTCAGTTAGTCATATGCTTCACCCTCTGCGTGATTGGAATAGATCCGACCTGGGTGTATAGCATATGCATTCTAAATCTATCTCCTCTCTTAATAAGTGTCTGCTCACCCGATGTAAGGAGTATTCTGGAAGTCCTTGATTACTGGAGCATATCAGGAAGCGGGAAACATGTTCTAGTACAATTAAAATTGAACATTTACAGATTGTCTGTAGATCTCGCTGCTCAATTTAGGTGGACAACAATATCCCTGGTCGTCGTTAGCTAAATGGTCCTTAAGAAATTTTATCAAGAATAAAGGATCAAATTGTCTTGTCCTTCTTAGCTTGTCCAAATTTATCATAAAAACTTTCGTGTTTAAGTGGACCACAATACTGGCGATCGACCAGACAAAGACATGAAGATAAAGGTACCGACAAGTGGATTAAGGCTGTCTAACAACTTTGATCCCAGTGTCACAAAAAATTATTTTCAGTGATTTATTTTTGAGATAAATTTTAGTTTGCATTTATTTTATCTCATTTTTATTTTATTTTATTTTATTTTATTTTTATTTTATTTTTATAATTGTCAAAATTTAAATTTTTTTAATTCTTAAATTTTAGAAATTATTTTATCTTATTTTTAGTTTATTTTTATTTTATTTTATTTAAAAAAAAAATCCTCAAAAAGTTTTATTTTTGAAAAATTAGTCGGGATTTGGACTGTGCCTTATACTGTGTGGGAGACAGGTGAATTTCGAAAATGGTATAAAAGGTGGAGGTTACAGCCGGAAACCCTTCCCACCTCATTTTCCATCTTTTCGGCCGTAAACCCTCTCATACTCTCTCTCCTCTCGGAAAATTTTTTGTGTGTTTTTGCGAAATCGTTTAGTCCACATCAAAGGTATGCTAAAAACGACCATGGGAATGCAATTTGTTCATCGATTCGACTGATTTTAGGGGTTTAATCGAAGTTTTACTGTTCGTCGGCGTTTACGGCCGAAGCTTACACCCTATGAGTTTACGGCCGTAAACGGAGCTTACGGCCATGGGTTTACGGCCGTAAACCCAATTTGGACCGTAAACCCCCGTTGACCACTGTTGACCGTAAACTCCAAAATTTTGGTCAAAATAATTTTTTTAAAGCCAAAATTAAAGTGACTAATTAAGAAAACTTAAAACCTTAATTGCTCAAATACTCTTGTTTTCTTACTTGGCTTGTTTTAGTGCAGATCAATGGAAAGTTTGAAGTTTGCTGACATGCATAACTTGGCTATTGTATTGGATGATCCTCCTGCAGTTCATGGAGACTTCAGATCGATGATCCACAGATTGAGAGAATGCTGCCTGGCCTCTGCCATTACTGTGAACCCAGTGGTATATCAGAGAATTGTTAAGGAGTTCTGGCAGACTGCAAAGATGACAAGAAACGACGATGGTGCAGTTACTGTTAATGCTACTGTGAAGGGTTGCAAGATCGTGATCACTGAGCAGTTCATCAGAGAAACATTGCTGATTGATGATCAACCTGATTTTCCTACTGAGATCGGGATTGAAGATGTGCAGAAGATTCTCAAGAATATGGGGTACGAAGGCATCTATCCTCCCACTGTGAAAAAGCTTCTGCCAACATACTGGAGATTCTTGGCTCATGTATTTGTGAGCTGCATTTCGGGCAGAAGATCTGGAGTTGATGAAATTTCACTAAGGAACACTGGAGCCATTGTTTCGCTAGCTGCCGGAATTGACTTCAACTTTTCAAGATTCATCCTAGACGAGTTCGTGGTGAACATCAATGCTATAAACCGGGATACTTTCTTGATGTATCCTAGGTTCATCCAGTTTTTCATTGACACTCAATTTCCGGAGATGGTCAAAGAGGGAGAAACCCTAGATATGAAGTCGTTAGGTCCCCACACTGTTGGACTCATTAAGCAGAATCGCAAGGGCAAGGTCGTCTTCCAAGGATTGCATCCTCTTGTGAAGTTCGGAAGATTTGCTGAGCTAAATGAATCTTTCGAGTCTCATGGAACGTCAGACAAAGTATCCTCTGAGCCCACTTCTTCTGAGAGAGTCATTTCGGAAGATGATGTCATCACAGTGTCGGATCATGCTGACAAAGAAGATATTACAGCTCCTAATGCACATGTAGCCGAGGAACATGATTTGACATCTGTTCAGGTCCAAAGTGATTACAATGAAGGATCTTCAAAAAGTGGAACTGAGACTGATTTGTATGAAGACCTCGATCTAACTGGCTTCGATAAGGATGAAATTCCTTTAAACTTTGGAAGTAATGAAGATTTCATAACTGGTGAAAACCTCAACACGCTACTTGACAATATCGATGATGTTGCTCATCCAGCAACGAAGATACGGGAAACTGAAGACGTTCTCGAAGCCACGCCTCCTCCTACCAATCAAGTGGCGGAAATAACAATTCCTATGGTGACAGTGTCAGGGATTCCTCCCCTTGATGTTGTTTCTCCTACATCCGAGCCACTTGAGAGTGATCACACAACAACACTGGCCTCTCAACCTCCCATGAAAAGAAGAAGACTTGACCCTAGATAGGGAATTCTTGTTCCTGGTCCACTTCAAGGCTTTTCAACTCCACCAACAACCACTCCTGCTATTGTCTCATCAGAACCTCTCAGTAAAGGTCCTAGTACCTTTTATGAAGCTGGTGGTTCTTCTTTCCCCACAGGATTCTCTCCTCCCAGGCCAGATCATGATGTTGCTTCTGTGAGGCTAACCATGCACTTGGCTGAAGAACAATTCACAACGCCTCCCTCACGTGGTAAAGAAATATCTATTGGGGATGACAGCTCTAGAGAAGAGAATCCTACAATCCTTGGACTTCAGAAGGAGATCAGTGTGCTGAATCAAAAAAATATAGAGCTTGATATCAGGGTTACAGACCTTCAGTCTGAAAACGCCAAGCTAAACATTCAAGTTGCTGATCTTCTTGAAGACAAAGCTCTGAAGACGAAGCAGATCACTGATCTTCAGACGCATTTTGGTTTGTTGACCGCCAACTACTATGACCTAAAGAAGAAACTGGAAGAAGAACTTGGTGACAAATTCAAGTCATCTGTCGATGAGCCAAGGATCTATATTCCAAATCAAGATGCTCCCATAGTTCCACCACCTACAAGAACAACCACAATTGTCGATCGTTTTGACAAAGAACCAGGCTCCGAATGTTGTAGCGTTGAAACGTGCTAAACTAGCTAAGTCTGCTGAGAAGGGTCAGCTTTTGTTCAAAAGGAGCTCAGATCAGAATGCTCCTGGGGATCAGTCCAACATCACCGTTACGGATCTTGGAGAGAATCGCTTCAGGGACGTATATGGTGATAGGTCAGGGATCATCTCATGGGGATTCCACGACACTCTAAATATGTGGATCGTGAGAAGGAAGAGTGGCAATACCGAATTGTACAAAGATGCTCACGATTTCCACTCTTGGACCAGGGTTGATCTTACAGAGTTATCTAAGGCTCCTTTTGCAAATCCGTCAAATGATCCCAAGGCGACACATTTCAAGTTATTTTTGGAAGATCAAGTGGCAAAGGGCTTTCCCTCAATGAAGACTGCAGAGTCGATTATCAAGATAT
The DNA here is from genome assembly GCF_052849685.1 of Lactuca virosa. NCBI lineage: Eukaryota > Viridiplantae > Streptophyta > Magnoliopsida > Asterales > Asteraceae > Lactuca > Lactuca virosa. Next base: position 386,476,318 of record NC_136428.1, read on the forward strand.
ACCCAAGTGTCATTGATCCCAAAACCAATCAACCTCTTCGGTCTGTGATGTGGCCTGCTACTGATCAAGTTAAGCAGATTCATATCCTTCAGAACCATCCAGATGGATCTCTAAAATCCATGCAATATTGGGTGTTTGATGAAACTACAGCTTCTGCTGTCATCAAGCTTGAAGATGGTTGTATCCGCTTGTATGATAAAAGAGATCTGCTACAGTTTGGAAAATGGGATATCCATCAGCTTTCTCATCATCAGATCAAGGTCGCTGAAGACATTTTTGAGTCTGTTGCTAAGGAGTACACTGCCATGGTTGCTAAAATTATCTGAAAAGAAATGTGGTATGGAGCTATGGGAAAGTCAGACGTGCTGGTGGTTGATAAAGACTAAGTCCAAGCTAGCACCAAACCAAGGGGGAGATTGAAGGGTCCAGTTTATGGTTTGGTCTAGGCTTTCATTGTAATAGTTCATTTTGAGTCTTTATTGTGTTTTGGTGAGTTGTTTAGCTGTTTATGGCCTAGTGATGAGTTTACGGCCGTAAGCCTGTTTATGGCCGTAAACCCTGTTTGCGGCCCAAGTCCCCTATGTATAGAGGTTGTCTAGTTCATTGTTAGGTTGTTGATGCCACAGAGTTCACGGTCCAGTGTATCGAGTTGTACCAGACGTTTTACAGCAATAAACGTGTGCAAGCTTGATTTCTCTTCTTCTTCTACTCTTATTCTGTTTGCTTTTGATTGTTTGATTGCTTGATCATTGGTAAAGATCCGTTTTAGGACCTTACATAGGGTTATGTTAGCCATTGTTGCATTTCATGACTATGAAATATGGCAAATAGATGTCAAAACCGCTTTCCTTAATGGGAAGTTGGCTGAAGATGTTTACATGAGTCAGCCAGAGGGTTTTGTCAGCGCAGAGTACCCAAATAGAGTGTGTAAGCTTGAGAAATCCATCTATGGATTGAAACAAGCACCTCGCAGATGGAATCTTTGTTTCGATGAGAAAGTCCAAGAGTTTGGCTTTTCGAGGAGCGAAGATGAATCTTGTGTATATGTCAAGGCTAGTGGGAGTATAGTTAGCTTTTTGGTATTATATGTGGATGACATACTACTCATAGGAAATGATATCCCATCTCTGCAGGAAGTGAAGTCCTGGCTTGGGAAGTGTTTCTCTATGAAGGACCTTGGAGAAGCTGCCTATATCCTAGGGATAAGGATTTTGAGAGACAGGAGTAAAAGACTAATTGGACTTAGTCAAAGAACCTATGTGGACAAAGTGTTGAAAAGGTTCAACATGCAAAATTCCAAGAAAGGTGACTTACCAATCCAGCATAATGCCAAACTGATCAAGGCTCAGAGCCCGAGTACAGAGGATGAGATAGCTGAGATGAGTCGATTTCCATATGCTTCCGCTGTTGGCTCGATCATGTATGCTATGACTTGTACTCGTCCTGATGTGTCTTTTACGTTGAGCATGGTCAGCAGATATCAGGGGAACCTTGGCAAGGCTCACTGGACTGCGGTAAAGAACATTCTCAAGTACCTGCGGAGGACTAAGGACTGGATCCTTACACTCGGTGGGAGTGATGAATTGAGAGTAGTAAGGTAAAGTGATGCTAGCTTTCAGACTGATAGGGATAATTTCCGCTCTCAGTCGGGCTGGGTCTTTACCTTAAACGGAGGAGTAATTACTTGGAAAAGTTCCAAGTAGGAAACAATGGCTGATTCAACTTGCGAATCAGAGTATATAACAGCAAGCGAGGCAGCAAATGAGGCTATATGGCTAAAGAACTTCATTGGAGACCTTGGAGTTGTACTAGCGATAAAAGAGCCTATGGAGATTTTCTATGACAGCAATAGTGCGGTTGCCTTAGCCAAGGAACCGAGAGATCATGGAAAATCCAGACACATTGACAGAAAATATCACTTCATAAGACATAAGATAGAAGAAGGACTCCTCGTAGCAAAGAGAACATCGTCAGAGGAGAACCCAACAGATCCCCTCACGAAGGGACTGACTAGGGTTAGGCATTTGCAGCATGCGAGGCGCATCGGGCTAAAGGACGATATTAGTTTCACAGATTAGATAGTTTTGAAATTTGTAAAGTGTAATTGACATTTGATGATGAATAAAAGTTGTCGCTTATTTATGAGTAAAGTGTTGCTATCTTTTGTCAATCGTTTACTATCATTTCATTTTGCATGTTTTGACTTCCAGAATAATTATGTTATGGTATTTCATATTATTCAAATCTCCACACTCGGTCATATGTTGGAAGTAGATATGAATCAATACTGTCATGAAGTTGGTTTGTAGATGTCTAAGATGTTGGACATATCAAGAGTTGCTACAACATTCATGAGTGCTCATAAGTTCTAAGTATTGGATTCAACCCACACTCACTTGTATCACTTCATGAATTTATCTCGAGTGATTGAGAGACGATAATATCATATAAATCTTCAAACCTAGAGATATGAGTTGTTGCCTATGAGTTGGTTATGCATTGATTGTACGAAAACGCATCAGTAACTTGATGTCATAAAACGTACCTTTGTGTATAATTCAACAAATAGTAGGATAAGCATATGAGTCGAAGTTTATCTGTTCCTTCTTGGATTAGAAGCAATATCTGGGCCCCTCGATGATTTTGTTTTGACCTATGTATCGGGCCCGGTCAGAACTAAATTGATGTGGTCAATTAAGTTCTATGTCAAACAAATCGGAAATCGCATGCTCTTCTAGGTATCTCTCTTAGATTATCCCTCATCTCAAATCTTTCTAAGAGATTCCTGCTAGATACTCCTACTCATCATATACTCAGGTCAAATAACAGATAGCAACATCGCCTAGGCTAAGACATCACAAATCAGGCAACTCTAGCCCTAAAATATGACATACCTAGCCTATCCTCTAGCATGCATCCCTAATATCTTATAAATATCTCATAATATAAACAACTAAGGGTATTTTGGGAAATCACCGTTCGGGCTCTGGCTGATTGTACACACTGCTCCGTCTCGTTTTCTCTTTAAAAACTCTTACTCGTATTAGAAAAATCATTTCTCTTTGAATTTTTTTTCTCAAATCCTCAGTTTGAGTTCAAACACACCCGAAGGTATATCCGAATCCCTCAAACCAAGGCTCTGATACCAACTTGTAACACTGTAAATTTTCAAACAAAATTTTTATTTTCAAAACCACATAATTATCAATATCACATTTCAAAACCAAAATTGTCAAATTGTCAAAAACACAAATTCATAAAATGTCTGATAAAATCTAGGATCCTCAAAGACATAAACTCCATCTCGTGTGTACAATCAAGCCGACGCCATCCCGCGATCCTGAGAAGTACCTGAAACACATATCACATAACACAGTAAGCACAAAGCTTAGTGAGTTCCCCAAAATACCACACACATCTCATTAGCCTCTCATGGATATATCTCAATATAGACCCTCCGGTCAATGTGTCTCAGTGGAGACCCTTCGGTCCCACAACTCGGGTTGGACCCTCCGGTCCTAACTCAATGAAGCTCAGAATAATACACAACATAAATCACAAAGACATAATGCAGGATATCACAATACTCAGTAATAGCATACAAGACCCTCCGGTCATACAAAGTTACCACTCATGGTAAGTATAGTGAGAAGACTCACCTCGTAAGCAAGCAAGTAAACCTCGGACCCATCGAACTGTCTAATCCCCGCCTACATGTCATAATCATCTCTAATTAACACTTATAACCACAACTCTAAATAAATTCGGTCAACTTCTCTCCCTAACTCTTGGAATGGGTAAAAGACCATTTTACCCCTCTATGGTCTCCATAATCCAAGTTTTGACCAAACCCTAAAAGTCAACGGAAGTCAACACTCGAGTCGACAGTCCCTGTTGACCCAACTTGTCACACCCCAAAACCGGAACGGCGGAATCGTTCGGGGGTGGAGGACGTCATGTTTAGTATCACAAGATATGTATATGGTAAGCAAGTAATGAACAACCATTTCATTTCGAAAGAAAGTATTTACAAGGTGTGTGTTCACAAAACATAGAATTCATACACAAATAACAAAACAAGACTTGAAGCTATAACGCTTCATCTTCTGAATCCCCAACACGAGCACCTGTCTAATAGTCTCCTGAGAATACAAGTTATTTGAAAGAGTTGATCAGCAATTAAGCTGGTGAGTTCATAAGATTTTAGTGATGTAAGCAAGCTGTAAAATGTTGTTGAAAATGTATATGTAAAGATGGCGTAAGTTGTATGTTCTGTTTTGAAAAGTTCGCCTGTTCCTCTAGAAAATCATATATTTCCTACATTGATGGAAGTTTAAGTAAAATGACACTACAACCCATTCTATGGGTACTAAGTGGGTACAAGTTATATAAGACTCAGAGTAAACAAACAATCGATTGTGCGCATCTGCCTTAAGCTCACAACCAAACGAGGAACAGAAATTAAGGCGGATAGCACACATCCCATTGTTTGTTAGATCGTCGTCATATATAACCCTGATGTATTCACTTGTTACTCATGGAGTTAGTTGTGATGGTTCCTTTGTATCTAATGAAAAGTTCTTTTAAGAAAACCCTTATTTCTTATAAATAAAATGGTGACCACAGTGATTTCTTTTATAATAGCTTAGTTTATACTGATATACATATAATCCAATATCGGATAGACAGTTAATTGAGTGAATCTGCCCTACGCCCACAACCAAACAAGGAACAGGAAGTAAGGCGGAAAGCACACATCCAACTACCTATTGGGTATTAGTTTTATATATAAACATGGTGTATAAACTAAGGTATTATAGAGTTACTCACCTAAGGTCCTTTAAGTCGTATTGGTTTAATAAAATGGATTAAACCCTTTACTGGGAAGTTTCTAGTTTTGTATACCAAAAGTACTGAAAGTATGTTTTATACTAGAAAATCTGTGCTTTGACTCTGTGTCTTATAACCTGACCCATACCTGGTACCCTTATCATGACTTGATGTATACTAAGCATACATATATATAGAATCGGGTAGAAAATAGATTGGGTGAATTCGTTCCAAGCCCACAACCAAACAAGGAACAGGAAATGAAGCGGAGAGCACACATCCTATTACCTGTCGGACCCTATTAGTATATATATATCCTGTGGTGTATACATTAAGGAATCATAAGGCTAGCATTATGGTCCTATCTTTTAATCGTATCCTTCTACCAAGGCATCTTCTGTTATGTGCTAGACTCGACTGTTCAGTTTGTAGTTTGTAAAAAAATGTATATTTTCCCTAGTTTATAACTATCTTGACTCGAAAATAGTTTGAATTGGACTTTCAAGTGGTACCGTCACTTTATGAAAGAAAGGGAAATGTAAGTACACAGTTGTCGTTTATAATGACATGCGGATGTACTAATAACCTAAAAACGTATTTGTTTTATTACGGTTATAATGTGAAGGCTAGAACCCTTACTATACGCTCTCCCTGTCAGGAGATTAGGGGAACTAAACACGACCTCTGCAAATTCTTGCAAGCCATGTAATTCACATTAAAGTATATGATCATGTATACCCAATATAACTATCACCTTTTGTTTAAAACAATGAGTTAGTGATTCATTGGTATAATTAGATCCTATATGTGTGTTCTCATGCTATAGCAACCTAACTTGTTTGTTCTGTATGGTATTGTTTGATTCTCTTCACTATATGATCTGTATGGTATTGACTCTTTGTGCTTCATTGTACTAGAAGTAATGAATAGCATTCTCCTAAACTATACCTATTATAGCTTACTAATGTTCTACTTGGACTGTTACTGGAAAGACTCGTTTATCTACTAAGTTATGTTTGTACTTTAAAAACAAAGTTTTGTATAACTATAAAGCAACATAACTTTTAAAAGAGTATTTGAAATGTTTTGACAACTTATAAATAACGTAAGTAATCATTTTGAAAGATGTTTATAACAAACATTTACACAATTATCATTGTGTTCAACTTGTATTCCCCCCCTTAAACAGTTAAAACAGTTAAAAGATTCATTACGGGGTATGAACTCACCTGATGTGGGTGATTCAAACGGGTATGCGTGTAAGGATTAGAAGTTCCACGAATGAAGTCCCGAGACACAATAGGTCCTAAATGACATATGAGGACACATATTGACATGAATATAGTGTTTATAAACAACTATATGAAAGGAAACACCTTCCGGGACTAGTAAACACCTTGATTCAAGTGTTATAAGTACTAAGGATTGCATCTAAGGGTTGTAGGGCCTTGTACTTGAGTTTAGGGTCCAAGGGTAAACTCTTTTGGAGTTTACGGTTTTGGGACCAACTCCCTTGGAGTTTACGGTCGTAAACCCATGAGTTTACGGCCGTAAACTCATGGTAAGTCCACCATTTTGTGTTTTGACGTCCTAAAAGTCATAATGAAGCATTCCTTCTTCAAGTCTAAGCCTTAGGAAGTGATTAGGGCACCATTTCACTCCTTTGTGGAGTTTACGGTCCTTGGACCATTTCTCTTTGGGTTTACGGCCGTAAACCCGAATGGTTTATGGTCTTTTTGTTGTTTTGAGTTCCTAGCACATCAAGGAAAGGGTCTAGACTAGTTTCCAAGGCTTGGTAAGGGACTAGGGCCACTTTGGCCCCTTTGTTAGGGTTTACGGTCCAAGGTGTTCTTGGACCGTAAACACCTTTGATCCTTTGATTCTTAGGTGTTTTCTTGATGATTAGAAGTGTAACAAGTCTTATAATACACTAGGATAGAAGTACTTACTAGGTAGAAGCTTGAAAAGATGCTAAAAGTCCAAGAACACTAGTGTGTGTTCTTGGTGTTCTTGGTGAAACTAAGAACACTTGAAGATGTACACCAATGGAATTATTTCACGGATGAAATCATGTAAGATCACTAGATTAAGCAAGAGATCAACTAAACAAGGAAGAAAACACTTACTTTCTTGAAGATTTGGAAGAAACTTTGGATGATACTTGAGAGAGAAATGGTTCTAGACTTGAAAGTGTGAAAAGAACTTAAAATTAACTAAGTGCCACTTATATAGTCATTAGGGTTTACGGCCCTAATACCATTTGGGGCCGTCAACTCCAAACTCTTGAAGTTTTGGGACTTTATTGTTGCACAATAAATCCTAGGGCATCCTCTCTCCAGTTATCTCTTGAAGTACTAACTTTAAAACACTCAAACTGATTCCTAAAAGCTTGCAAGTTAGCTGAAACAGTTCTGACTTCTATTGAAGTGAATGGTTGTACAGAATAGAAATTTCGGGTTGTCACATCATCCCCCCGTTAGAAGGAATTTCATCCCGAAATTAGTTTTCTTAGCATTACTACTGGGGTTGCTCTCTTCCGATTGGCAGAATACCCACTCGTAGACTTGGCAACTTTACCCTTCTGTTCATGATAGGATTCATACTTGGTCCATCTATCATTATCTCGTGTATACAAGTCGTATATAATTAGGGTTAGTAAGACGGTCGGATGTGCGACTCTGTCCCAGGTCCACAACCAAACAAGGAACATGAGATAGGGCGGAAACACACATACTAAATCTGCGTAATCATAATCATATACCACCCTCGCGTATATACTGAATAGTAATAGGTGGGCCGTATTCGTCCTTAGCCTCTGTGCTCGAACTTGGTCTGCTGGACGAGCGGTATTTCGTGACGGTCTGCGGACATCTGACGATAAGGCTTCGGAGGGCAAAGTATTCTTCGTACGAGTACTTCGGGGGTTTAGAATACGAAAGATAAAACTGAGGTTTAGGTCGGACTTCCGATACGAAAGACGAAAGTTTCGAGAACTTGCCGATCGAGGCGATAGAAACATATGAACTCAGTATGGTGAGGACCACGCTAACTCATGACGAATGAAAACAACGGACTCCTTACTGAACAAAGTTTTGGTCAAATGAAAGAAATGTCTGGTATACGACGATGTATCCCTTGTATGCTCGATACTGTACTCCTAGTATGTTCGACAAGGTACACTTTGTAAATGTTCTCGTGTTTCCTGTTTTCTATTTGAAGTTAACACTCCTATGTATCGTACCGCTATGTGCGCATACATACAAACAAAAGTGCTCTACTAACTGGTGGGGATACTTTATATCATAATCCTCCTTGGTACCACTACCATCGCCTACCATATACAAGTTATGAATATTTAAGATGAACCAGGCAGTCGACTGAGTAATTCTGCCTCAAATCCTCAACCAATTAAGGAATAGGGACCTAAGCGGAGTCACTCACTCTAAGTCTGCAACATCTTAGTTGGGCACAACCCTGATGTATATGGTAAGCCATAATAGCTTCTCAAAATGGATCTTTTAGTTCTCTTCAATACTGTGACCTATTTCAACATGTGAGTTGTTATAGTTACTTTTAAGGGTTGTCCCCAAATTTTAATCTTATATGAATATAAATTAATTTTAAAAGTAATTACTATTTCGAAAACATACCGCTACTCGTCGACGACTCCGAGGTAGATTCTCCTGCGGTGATCATCAGAATGCGTCCATCCGCTCCTGAGTTCCTTATTATTGGGCAGTCCCTCTGACGGTGTCCAGTCTCACCACAGCCATGGCAGGCTTGGTTTTCTTTAGCTCCGAGGACTTGGGAGATCGGTTGAGCTGATGCCCTGCAGAAACGGACTGTCTGTCCCTTTCCGTGGCAGTTCAGACACAGCATTTCCCGGCATACTCCGGTGTGGTGAAAGTTGCACTTTCCACACTTCGGAAGGTTTCCAGCATATCGACTGGCAGATGCTGAAGCAGTAGGCGTTGTAGCGGCGTACATAGTACTCGCCCGTTGCTCTTGTGGGGTGTCTTGTGTTGTTCGCTTCTTCTTCCTCTTGTTCCCCGACTTCTGATTACAGTCCTCGTCCCTCGATGGCTCGGGAATAGGGAATTTTACACCATGGCGGACTCCATGGTCGATGAGTCACTGAGCCAGGCGTTTAGCACTATCGAATGTGGCTGGGTTAGAAGACAACACATTTCCTTGGGTCGGAGCAGTCAGACCCCAAATGTATCTTTCTATCTTCTTGCTCTCCGAGGTAATCATTCCGGGGCATAGAGCTGCTAGCTCGCTGAACCAGTCGGTGTAGGTCACTATGTCAGAGCCGACCATAGTGAGATCCCACAGCTCTTGTTCCAGTTTTTAAATCTCGCCTAACAGGCAGTATTCCTCCCGCATTAACTCTTTTAGGTTTTCCTAACCTATTGAGTTGGCCACTGATAGGGTCAGCGACTTAACATGGCTGTTCCACCATGTTAGGGCCTTGCCAGAGAAGGTGCAGGCAGCAAACCTCACTTTGCTTCCTTCTGGGCATAAACAGATTTCGAAGATCGACTCTGTTTTCTCGAACCATTGCATGCGGGCAATGACTCCTTCAGTCTCATTAAAGGACACTGGTTGGCATTTGGTGAAGTCCTTGTATGAGAACTCTCTCGAGCGTACGAGGACCTCACCTCGAGTAGAATCAGTAGGCGTTTCACCTCCGCTGGTACTGATGGGGTGATATCGAGCCATGGCTGTTGCCACAGCCGCGGCCACTGCATCATTTATAGCTGCCATATCGATTTGCGAAGGAGGCGGTATTGGAGTTATCGGAGTAGTGCGTCTGATAGATCTGCGAGGAGGCATCTTTGCTAAAAGAATACAAAGATGAGACAGAATAAGTCTACAGCAATGGACATAAGCCGAAAGCTGAAAAGACAAGGTTATCCTAGTTCTGGATGTATCGGGTCCTGACTTCCACAAGGTTCTAGAAACAATTCATGAATGAGTCTATACCTAATGAACTCAATGAATTTGAAATACTATCCTCAAATGAATATCTGTTTCCTGAATAACTGTTACCAGCTGCACGTAAGAAAATAATCTTAACATATAATGTGAGCAGTGTTTCCACTCGCTCATTAAATTAACTAGATTATTATTTATTAGTGTGACGTGTAAGACGTTTTGGTTACTCCGGTTGATCCCTCTTTGAAAACTTCTCATGAACTTGTTCTTGTTCCTCCTAGACTCTTCTGCTGTCTACTATGAGGAAGTGGTTACATTTATCTAGGCTTGTCGTGCGAGAATGAAAGTGACTAAAGAATCTATGATCTTTAAGGTAACTTTTATGGGGTGATCCTTACGGAGTCTTCCTATAATTGTACAAGGTACACAAGTTTGTATATAATTGAAGATTAAATAGACCTTCGAATAAGTGATCCTACTCCAAAGCTACACCCTTAAGAGGAATGGATAGCGAAGCGTAGACCACAAATTCTAAGTCTATATGATCTTGATTATATATAAAACTTTTAGGAATATACCTTGCAAGATTATAGACCTATCTGTAAGGGTCTTTTAAGTTCTCACATAAATTATTTACATGGACTAAAATACTCCTATAGTATTCTAACTCTGAATGTACTTGTTCTGGTGTTCTCTTGACTGGTGTTCAGGTAAGTTTTAACACTGTTGCAACACCACATCATTCCCAAACACATGTCGGTCACATCTCGAATGAATATAGTTGATCAGGCTATATTGATCCTAGCTATGATTACATAACTGTTCAGGGTGACGACAGTGCCCAACCCTTAAATACTTTAGTTCTGTTCTCCTCGTGACACTAGTTCTATTATGTACATGTATAAGCAAGTAGGTATATTTTTATAACCTATAGTTATATTCTAAAAATATATCATTATCCAGAGCACTTAAGCCCCATTGTATTTATAGTTGTATATCTTTTATTGGCTGATATACTTAGTTCACTATAAACAATGCTCTGATACCAATCTGTCACACCCCAAAACCGGAACGGCGGAATCGTTCGGGGGTGGAGGACGTCATGTTTAGTATCACAAGATATGTATATGGTAAGCAAGTAATGAACAACCATTTTATTTCGAAAGAAAGTGTTTACAAGGTGTGTGTTCACAAAACATAGAATTCATACACAAATAACAAAACAAGACTTGAAGCTATAGCGCTTCATCTTTTGAATCCCCAGCATGAGCACCTGTCTAATAGTCTCCTGAGAATACAAGTTATTTGAAAGAGTTGATCAGCAATTAAGCTGGTGAGTTCATAAGATTTTAGTGATGTAAGCAAGCTGTAAAATGTTGTTGAAAATGTATATGTAAAAATGGCGTAAGTTGTATGTTCTGTTTTGAAAAGTTCGCCTGTTCCTCTAGAAAATCATATATTTCCTACATTGATGGAAGTTTAAGTAAAATGACACTACAACCCATTCTATGGGTACTAAGTGGGTACAAGTTATATAAGACTCAGAGTAAACAAACAATCGATTGTGCGCATCTGCCTCAAGCTCACAACCAAACGAGGAACAGAAATTAAGGTGGATAGCACACATCCCATTGTTTGTTAGATCGTCGTCATATATAACCCTGATGTATTCACTTGTTACTCATGGAGTTAGTTGTGATGGTTCCTTTGTATCTAATGAAAAGTTCTTTTAAGAAAACCCTTATTTCTTATAAATAAAATGGTGACCACAGTGATTTCTTTTATAATAGCTTAGTTTATACTGATATATATATAATCCAATATCGGATAGAAAGTTAATTGAGTGAATCTGCCCTACGCCCACAACCAAACAAGGAACAGGAAGTAAGGCGGAAAGCACACATCCAACTACCTATTGGGTATTAGTTTTATATATAAACATGGTGTATAAACTAAGGTATTATAGAGTTACTCACCTAAGGTCCTTTAAGTCGTACTGGTTTAATAAAATGGATTAAACCCTTTACTGGGAAGTTTCTAGTTTTGTATACAAAAAGTACTGAAAGTATGTTTTATACTAGAAAATCTGTGCTTTGACTCTGTGTCTTATAACCTGACCCATACCTGGTACCCTTATGATGACTTGATGTATACTAAGCATACATATATATAGAATCGGGTAGAAAATAGATTGGGTGAATTCGTTCCAAGCCCACAACCAAACAAGGAACAGGAAATGAAGCGGAGAGCACACATCCTATTACCTGTCGGACCCTATTAGTATATATATATATCCTGTGGTCTATACATTAAGGAATCATAAGGCTAGCATTATGGTCCTATCTTTTAATCGTATCCTTCTACCAAGGCATCTTCTGTTATGTGCTAGACTCGACTGTTCCGTTTGTAGTTTGTAAAAAAATGTATATTTTCCCTAGTTTATAACTATCTTGACTCGAAAATAGTTTGAATTGGACTTTCAAGTGGTACCGTCACTTTATGAAAGAAAGGGAAGTGTAAGTACATAGTTGTCGTTTATAATGACATGCGGATGTACTAATAACCTAAAAACGTATTTGTTTTATTACGGTTATAATGTGAAGGCTAGAACCCTTACTATACGCTCTCCCTGTCAGGAGATTAGGGGAACTAAACACGACCTCTGCAAATTCTTGCAAGCCATGTAATTCACATTAAAGTATATGATCATGTATACCCAATATAACTATCACCTTTTGTTTAAAACAATGAGTTAGTGATTCATTGGTATAATTAGATCCTGTATGTGTGTTCTCATGCTATAGCAACCTAACTTGTTTGTTCTGTATGGTATTGTTTGATTCTCTTCACTATATGATCTGTATGGTATTGACTCTTTGTGCTTCATTGTACTAGAAGTAATGAATAGCATTCTCCTAAACTATACCTATTATAGCTTACTAATGTTCTACTTCGACTGTTACTGGAAAGACTCGTTTATCTACTAAGTTATGTTTGTACTTTAAAAACAAAGTTTTGTATAACTATAAAGCAACATAACTTTTAAAAGAGTTTTTGAAATGTTTTGACAACTTATAAATAACGTAAGTAATCATTTTGAAAGATGTTTATAACAAACATTTACACAATTATCATTGTGTTCAACTTGTATTCCCCCCCCCCTTAAACAGTTAAAACAGTTAAAAGATTCATTACGGGGTATGAACTCACCTGATGTGGGTGATTCAAACGGGTATGCGTGTAAGGATTAGAAGTTCCACGAATGAAGTCCCGAGACACAATAGGTCCTAAATGACATATGAGGACACATATTGACATGAATATAGTGTTTATAAACAACTATATGAAAGGAAACACCTTCCGGGACTAGGAAACAACTTGATTCAAGTGTTATAAGTACTAAGGATTGCATCTAAGGGTTGTAGGGCCTTGTACTTGAGTTTAGGGTCCAAGGGTAAACTCTTTTGGAGTTTACGATTTTGGGACCAACTCCCTTGGAGTTTACGGTCGTAAACCCATGAGTTTACGGCCGTAAACTCATGGTAAGTCCACCATTTTGTGTTTTGAAGTCCTAAAAGTCATAATGAAGCATTCCTTCTTCAAGTCTAAGCCTTAGGAAGTGATTAGGGCACCATTTCACTCCTTTGTGGAGTTTACGGTCCTTGGACCATTTCTCTTTGGGTTTACGGCCGTAAACCCAAATGGTTTATGGTCTTTTTGTTGTTTTGAGTTCCTAGCACATCAAGGAAAGGGTCTAGACTAGTTTCCAAGGCTTGGTAAGGGACTAGGGCCACTTTGGCCCCTTTGTTAGGGTTTACGGTCCAAGGTGTTCTTGGACCGTAAACACCTTTGATCCTTTGATTCTTGGGTGTTTTCTTGATGATTAGAAGTGTAACAAGTCTTATAATACACTAGGATAGAAGTACTTACTAGGTAGAAGCTTGAAAAGATGCTAAAAGTCCAAGAACACTAGTGTGTGTTCTTGGTGTTCTTGGTGAAACTAAGAACACTTGAAGATCTACACCAATGGAATGATTTCACGGATGAAATCATGTAAGATCACTAGATTAAGCAAGAGATCAACTAAACAAGGAACAAAACACTTACTTTCTTGAAGATTTGGAAGAAACTTTGGATGATACTTGAGAGAGAAATGGTTCTAGACTTGAAAGTGTGAAAAGAACTTAAAATTAACTAAGTGCCACTTATATAGTCATTAGGGTTTACGGCCCTAATACCATTTGGGGCCGTAAACTCCAAACTCTTGAAGTTTTGGGACTTTATTGTTGCACAATAAATCCTAGGGCATCCTCTCTCCAGTTATCTCTTGAAGTACTAACTTTAAAACACTCAAACTGATTCCTAAAAGCTTGAAAGTTAGCAGAAACAGTTCTGATTTCTATTGAAGTGAATGGTTGTACAGAATAGAATTTTCAGGTTGTCACACAACTCGTCGACTGCATCTATGTGACTCGTCGAGTCCCCTTGTTTCCTCAGAAGTGTCGTGAAAATCTAACTTAACTCGTTGAGTTGTCTCATCAACTCGCCGAGTTACACGCGTCGAGACTCGTCGGGGAAAACCCTAACTGACTCGTTGAGTCAGCTCACCGACTCGTCGAGTCCATTCAGACCATTTCCTCATTCAAACGTTTTTAGGCAGAAGTGATGTCTCATACTTTGGATCTAGCCTTCTAAGGCTCACTTATCACGTAAAGCTGCAAGCTTTACGTTCATGCATGGCATCTAGGGCTCAAAATGCCAAAACAAGCTCCATAAAGGGTTTCATGCATGGAGACTTGCCCAAAGCTTGATAAAGCTTGGATCTTTGGGCTCATGGGACCTCCTTTTGTCCAGATCTGGAGTCTCAATTCCATGATAAGCTCCAACAACTCAGGATCCACAAGATAAGGGGGGAAAGCCCTAAAACTCTCTAGAAATAGATCTATCAAAAGAAATGCTCAAGGTGGTAGCTTTTTACCTCCAAACTGAAGCTAACACAGAGAAACACTTGATCCACAAGCCTCTTCTTGTTCCAAGGCTTGATGCTCTTCACTCTCCTTCCAAATGTGCACTAGAACACCCAAAGTTAGCTCCTGTCTTTCTCTCTCACACAAATGGATACTCACTATTAGGGTTTCTCACAGAGGGTTAGAATGATAAGGGAGGCAGAAATGAGGGCTTAAGGTCCTTTAAATAGGACACAAACCCTGAAAATTAGGGTTTTCTCACTCAGCTCCTACTCGTCGAGTCGGGGTCCTCCGACTCCTCGAGTAGACTTTGAAATCCCACGGCCATAATAGTTTCTACTCGGCGAGTTGGTGCTCCTCAACTCGTCGAGTTGCCCTGTCAAAAAGAAATAAAATAATTAAGTATCATACCTGGGAGTCGGGATGTTACAGCAATGTTTTGGGAGCAGTTGGATGCATGTTTGGAGCTTAAAATGCAGCTTGGGACTTATGAATGATGTTTAGAAATGCTTGGAATATGTTTTGGTCAAGAAACATTCGATCGAATTGATCACACGAAGATAGATTCTACAATCTGAAGCTAAAGGATGTTGCTGGTAGCTTTGACCCCCTATCAGTATTTTAACCATATCTCATGAACCAACTTTGACCCCTATTAGTATTTTAACCATATCTCATGAACCGTAACTCCTATTGACAAGATTCAATTTTTTTTTGAAAAATTAGACGAAATGTTTCTTTTATCTAGTTTGATTTAGTTTTTGGCCATGTCTGGCTAAACTTTAGTTTTCAGTTCTACATATACTAGTACTTCTCATGTAATTACTCTACAGATCTGATTTTCATTTTGTGTTTCTATCTAGATTTTTCAGTTTTTAGCTTAATGAACGTTTGATTTTAATTAATGTTATCTGATCACCTAGCTAGGGTTTTATCATTCCAGTTAATCAGTTAATAGAATCCGTAATTGTTCTTGTCAACTGGTAAAAGTAACAAGTATCAGATTGGTTCCGTTTTGGGATTTAACTATGGTATAATTTGTAAAAATCATACCTTGACGCTTCCGAGCTTGTGAGAAGTATTGGGTATTGCTGAGAATTTTACAAAGAACTTAATGCAATTTTTTTTATTTAATTTAGAGCTTGTTTAATTGAACAGAAAAAAGTTAGGGTTAATTCAAAGAGCTTGTTTTGATTAACTAGTTTAGGTAAAAGAGATTATACTAGAGCTTGTTAGTTTTTCTCAGTACCAACTTAGATAGAGCACATCTCAAATAATCAGATCTGGGCTAGTTGCATGATTAGTAAAGTCACAGCAGAACTGAAACCACTTTTATTATTGATTTTCGTTCATTTTAATATCACTGCATTTTTTATTTTTTAGTTTAATTTAAATCCCCCTTCTTAATGATTTATGTCTTGATTAGTTTGTGTCTGATGCAAAAAGGCATTGACCATTAGGTTGTGTACCTAAGGATTCAACCCTGCTTCCCTGTGCTTTTTTTTGGTGCAACCAGCAGTGATAATTTATTTGTTTAATACGTGTGCGACAACGTGTTAACAAATTGGCGTCGTTGCCGGGGACACGGTGCTTTCTAATAGTTTTATGCCCAGAGTTTTTTGTTCAGGTACACCTTTAGTTTTTGATCCAGAAATTGAGCGAACTGCAAGGAGACTGAAGAAAGAAGCAGCAAGAAAGAAACAATCAGCTTGTCTCTTTGGTTCATCATCATCCGTACCTCCAGAACTCTCCGCACCACAAGGCACTCCCTTGTGGAACGAACCAAATCCATTTTTTTTTCCTGAAAATACCCCTATCTTCCCCTCAAAACAGCCCTTATAAAACATATTCCCCACCCTCTTCCTTTAAATCTGAACCCACAGATTCTTCAGAATCCGAATATGAAGGATCATACATGAGTGGAGACGAAGCAAAAAAGACTCTCAAAGAGTGGGCCACTCAAGAGGTTAACCAGCAGTTCCTCTGCATCACTTTTCTAGAAACCCAAAACTTCGAACTTAAATCTGGGCTAATTCATCTTCTTCCCACTTTCAGAGGATTGGAAAACTAAGACCCACATAAATTCTTCAAGGAATTTCGTATGGTTTGTTCAGGAATGAAGCCACCTGTTGTCACTGAAGATTAGATAAAGTAAGGGCATTCCCTATTTTCGGAGGATTCGACTATGATTCCCTGTACTATATTTTTAGTGCAACCAGCAGTGATAAATTTATTTGCTTAATATGTGCGTGACAACGTGTTAACAGTAACCCATACTCATGAACACCAAGCATATGGGACCAAAATGAACACAAACTCAAAGCTAACAAGATCTAAACAAATACGCATCATGTTTCAGACTTTATACCTCCAAATGATGCTTGAGGGTGAAACACTTCTAGATACAAAATGACTTAAGCTTCCAAGATGAGTTTCTTTCCATTTCCTTCCTTCAAGAACACCAAAAACGTACTCTTCAACTCAAAAAGGCTCACACAAAGGATCAGGGTTCGTTAGGGACGAGTTGGGGGATGGAGGCTGATGAAAGAAGGGGTCTCAATGAGATAATGATGCTTAAATAAGGCTCAAACCCTAAAAATTAGGGTTTGGGCATCAGCCACGTACGCCACATATGCCCTAGTATATAAGCGTACGCCCAACGTACCCACAAAAAGGCACGTGCCTCTAAAACAATCCATGGGATCAATTTTGCAACAAAATCCAAAAACTTACGGTAAAAAACGAAATTAGCTGAATAAGGGTGTTATAATTCTCCCCCACTTGAATCAGACTTTGTCCTCGAAGTTCGGTGCCGCGAACAACTCTGGGAAGTGCTCTCGCATCTCTGCCTCGGGTTCCCAAATCCATTCGGAACCCTTTCGATGCTTCTACTGAACCTTAACCTTGTTGCACAAGGCCTTAATCTTCCTATCCATAATTTCTACTGGCCTCTTAATGTAGTTCATATGATCATCAACCCGAATATCATCTAGAGGGACCACTGTTGAACCATCAGATATACACTTCCGTAACTGAGAAACATGAAAGGTGTTGTGAATCTGACTGAGCTCCTCAGGAAAATCCAACCGATGAGCTACCCTGCCTACCCTGGCTAATACTCGAAACGTCCTGATATATCGGGGCCCAACTTGCCCATCTTCCGGAAGCGTATTACACCCTTCCAGGGTCATACCTTCAGTAAGACCATATCGCCGACATGGAACTCCAACTCGGATCGACGTATGTTAGCCTAGCTTTTCTAGCCGACTCTAGGCTGTCTGCAACCTCTGCATGATCTGTTGAATAAGCTCTGTCGTCTGAAGGACTAGCTTGGTCCTTCCCATGACCCTGTGGCCGACCTCTCCCCAACAGACTAGGGTATGACACTTCCTCCTATACAGAATCTCAAAGGACGGCACACCGATACTGGAGTGATAGTTGTTGTTGTAAGAAAAATCAGCCAGAGGAAGGTAGGAATCCCAACTCCTACCGAAATCTATAACAGAAGCTCTCAACATATCATCAAGTGTCTGGATGGTCCTCTCAGTTTGGTCTTCAGTCTGCGGATGATAAAGAGTGCTAAAATGCAATCTCGTACCCAGTTCCTTGTGGAACCTTTGCCAAAATCGAGAAGTGAATCGAACATTTCGATCTGATATAACAGAAACGAGAATAGCATATCGGGAGACGATCTCGTGCACATAAACATCGACCAATTTCTCAGCCGAGGAGCTCTCCTGAATAGCTAGAAAGTGGGCACTCTTGGTTAGACGGTCCACTATAACCCATATCGCATCAAATCCCTTAGTCATCCGAGGTAGCCTGGTGATGAAATCCATGGTGATATGTACCTATTTCCACATGGGAACCTCCAAAGGCTGAATCTTGCCATTCAGCCTTTACTGCTCGGCCTTGACGATCCGACAGGTCAAACACCTCTCAAAATAGCAAGCTATCTCCCTGTTCATACACGACCACCAATAACTAAGTCTCAAATCTCGATACATCTTGGTGGCTCTAGGGTGTATCGAAAACCTGGACTTATTTGCCTCCTCCAACACACTCTTCCTGATCCCACAAAAATCTGGCACCCAAAATTGACCACACCAAGTAGATAATCCATGGCTATCGATATAAAACCTCTCAATCTCACCCCTGATTCGCTCCTAATTCCAATTCTCCTTCTTGACTCCCTCGACCTGAGCCTCCCTAATCAAATACAAAAGTGGTGAATCGATCGAAATCTTGATACATATGCTCACAATAGAAGAACTAGCTGACTTAACGACCATGTTTGCTTTTCCCGGGTGATAAACAATCTCGCAATCATAATCCATGACTACATCAATCCATCTACAATGCATCATGTTCAGATTTGGCCGATCCATGAGATATCTCAAACTCTTTTGATCCATGTAGATGGTACACCGGACCCTATATATATAATGTTGGATTAGGTGTCTAAGCCCATAACTATAATTGGTATATACTTAAATTGATAGTAGCACAATCCTTTTGGGTTGCCCTCAAGACTAGCAACTGGGAAGGATGGTTTTGGAGAAAGAGGTTGATTTATTATTTGATTAATAAATTGAAATAAATAATTTGTTAATATATTATGAGAATAATATATTAATTATAAATAGTAATATTTGATTAATATTTAATCAAAAATTAATTGGAATTAATTTTGGGATTAAAAGAATTAATTAAAAGTGCAGGGGCTGAATTGTAATTGTTCAATAGTTGAGCAAGATGCAATTTAGAACCCTCCATAGGATATGGATGGTTTCTTAAGGGTTAAAGGATTCTAGAATAATCCCTAATGGATAATTAGGAAAGTGGATAATTACCCTGTTTAAGATAATCTTGGATTTGGTCTTATCTAGGGTTTCCTATCTGTACTATAAAAAGGGTCATAACCCTACAATTTCCGGCTACAAGTTTACAAGAGATCGAGCCAAAAATTTGAAGCCTTCCTCCTCCTTCTCAATCATCTTCCATTGCTAGTGTTGGGTGTGAGCCATTAGAGGCGTGACAATTGTGACGCTTGCTCTCAAAGCTTCAAGAATACTAAGGATTTGCATTGTTATTGCTATATAAAAATTAAGGTATGGTTCAATAGCCCTAGTTGTGTATTTTGATTATATACTAGTGTTCTAGGGTTTCTACATTGTTGTTCATATTGTATGTTCAATTAGAGAAAACATAGATCAAAATTGTTTAGGGTTGCATGCACACATAAGATTATATGTTTCGCATAATACCCATCAGTGGTATCAGAGCAAGGTTTAGTTTTCTATTAAATTGATAAAATGGTTGAACTTGAACAAGAATGAGCAAACAAAATCGTCATTTTGTACCGCAAACACGTCGTGGTGTTCTTCCAACATGGCGTGTTGGTCAGCAAAATCCTCCTAACATGGCGTGGTGATTGTTTACCACGGCATGTTGGACTATCAGATCCACAAATTTTGGTTTTAAGATATATCATAAATTGATTAGGATAATTACCTTTAATAATGTTTTTTAATTGTTTAAAACTGAATATTTTCAAAATGTAATTTGATATCCTTATCTTGAATTCATGATTGGTTTTATTTTTTAATTTAATTAATTGAATATTAATTTTGAAAATATAAAATATAACCTTAGTGTTTTTGAAATTTTTTTTAAAAAATTACACCCTTATATTATATGTAACATTAAAGGTCTAATATTACTATATATATATATATATATATATATATATATATATATATATATATATATATATATATATATATATAAGACAAGTCAGTCGAACCGCTAGTACGCCTCATTCACGAAGCCGATCTATACGGGAGGTATAAGGAAACTGCCTATAAAATGGTGATTGAATGGGTGTCCACTCTCACCCACCGCTTCCTTGATTGGTGTAGGGTCGTTAGCTGAACGGGTTCGATAGGACAACCTAATCCTCATTAATAAGTATAATGAATGATAAAGTAACTAAACATATTTTTATAAAATTCTCAATCTTAGTTACTTTAGAAAAAAAATGTGAACTTGTACGCTAACCCGTGAAATAACACATTGCACTTTATGAGTCGTTAGTGGAGCGCGCGTGGTTAACCGGCACACTAATAGGTATGAATAAAGAGTGGCAATGGGTTTCTCAAAAATTATCATTGATTAATGGAGCGCGTGTGACTAACCGATACATTAAAATGAGATAATAAATGACATCGAGAGTACCAAGTAAATTTGCATGGTTATTCACATCTTGTTTGTGATCCTCATTATCCCAGTCACAAATGGTAGAGCATACTCAAGATTAAACATGTCATTGAAAAGTTCAATGATTCTCAAAAGATCTAGGAATTTCATTTTAAAACAAAATTCGTTAAATTTCGTTTTCGATTGTGATATTGGTAAATCGTCATTTACCTACCTTTATATAATTTACAATTAGATTACGACATCCCTTTTCTAAGTTGTGAATTATTTAGTTGGATCCTAGCCTTGGTATTTCATTTGGGTGTTATATTGAGGATTGTTCTCATCTAACTAAAACTTTCCTTTTCTACTCTTTCAGATGTCTACTCCAACTAATGCTTTTGGTTCCTCCTCCAAGAACAACAACAACAACAACTTCTCTCTGTTGAACATCTGGTCGAAGGTGCAATTGGATGGCACCGACTACAATGACTGGATGTGCAACATCAAAATGGTGCTTCGTTTTGAGGATAAGGAGTATGTCCTCGAGAAACCACTCGATGAGATCAATGAAACGAAGGTCACTTCTGAAGAGATGGCTACCTACGAGAAACACTACATGGATGCAACAAAATTTGCTTGCATCATGGTAGCCACAATGACTCCAAAATTGCAGAGACACTATGAGGATTACTGGCCATATGAGATGAAAAAGGACCTTATGTAAAAGTACCATAAGCGAGCTCTTCAAGAAAAGTACAAGGTGGTAAATTCCCTCATTGCAATCAAGATGAAGGAGGGTGAGTCTGTTAGCAACCACGTTTCGAGAATGCAACGATACGTGGATAGGCTCATCAAGCTGAATGTGAATTTTGATGAAGATTTAGCAATCTACATAATGTTGAACTCTCTGCCAAGTTGTTATGATCAGTTCATATTGACCTATCATTTGAACAACAATGAAACTACTTTGTCACAATTGTATAACCTCCTGCGAATAGATGAAGCAGGAATGAAGGGAAAGGGTGTTGCCTCCACTCCTGCTGCTGCTCCTATTTTGGCCATTGGCCAAGGGAAAGGGAAAAAGAGGAAAGGTCCTCCCAAGCTGAACTAGAATGGAAAGTCCCAAGCTGGGTCATCTAGTAGTGGACCCAAAGGAAAGTCTAGTTCCGATGCTCCCCCTGTTTCCGATCCAAAGGAGGCCACTTGCTTTTACTGCAACGACAAGGGGCATTGGAAACAAAGCTATCTGAAGTACTTGCAGGACATCAAGTATGGCAAGGTGAAGCCAACCTCGACGGGTATTTACACTATCTTATCTAATAGATCACCATATTCTTATTCATGGATCCTTGATACAGGATGTGGGTTTCACATTTGTTCTGATTTGCAGGGGCTAAAAAGAAGTGAGGATATGAAGCATGGAAGGATGAACTTGATCATGGGCAATAGGTGGTCTTCACCTGTTACCAAGATTGGAGTTTATATCTTAGTGCTTGATAGTGAGTTACAGTTAGATTTATTGAATTGTTGCTACTCATCAGAGATGACACGAAACATCATTTCATTTGATGCTTTATTTAAACAAGGTTTTAGATATTCTTTTGATTATAAGAATGGTTCTATTTCTGTTTATAAAAATGGTGTGTTTTATTTTGAAGCTTTACCTTGTGATGGTGTATATGAAACTGTGATGATTGTAGACAAATTAGGAAATAGTGTTTTTCATGTCGATTCGTCTAATGGTATAGACAAAGCGTGCTTGTGGTATTGTCGTCTTGGACATGTCAACAAGAAACGCATGGACTAACTCCAAAAGTATGGAGTGTTGGAATCATTTGACTTAAGGTCAGATGATACATGCGAGTCTTGTTTACTAGGAAAGATGACAAAATCACTTTTCAGTGGTTCTTTTGAAAGATGTGAAGGATTGTTGGATATCATACACACAGATGTGTGTGGGCCCTTTAGATCCACCACAAGGGATGCAAATTGATTCTATGTGACTTTTACTGACGATTATAGCCGATATGGCTATATCTACTTAATCAAGCATAAGCCTGAAACCTTTGAAAAGTTTAAAGAGTTCAAACAAGAAGTCGAGAATCAATTGGGCACGAAGATCAAGATGCTTAGATCAGATAGAGATGGTGAGTATCTTAGTATTGAGTTCCACGAATACCTCAAGGAATGTGGAATAGTTTCACAATTGACACCTCCTATGACACCACAACTTAATTGTGTAGCTGAGAGGCGTAATCAAACCTTGTTGGACATGGTTCGTTCAATGATGAGTCAAGCTTCACTTCCAATCTCTTTCTGTGGGTATGCCTTAGAGACTACCGCCCATATTCTTAATATTGTCCCAACAAAGAAAGTTGCCAAAAAACCTCACGAGATGTAGACAGGGAAGGTTCCCTCGTTAGCACATATCAAGGTTTGGGGTTGTGAAGTTTTCGTTAGACGAGAGGCTCACAACAAGCTTGAACCTCGAAGCGAGAGATGCATTTTCATTGGCTACCTACATAAGTCCTTTGGATATTTGTTCTACAGACATAGTCAGAACGTGGTCTTCGTAGCACGAAGGGGAGTCTTTCGTGAGAGAGAGCTCATATGCAAAGAGGACAATGGGAGTACCATTGATCTTGAAGAAATTCAAGAGTTAAACGATGAAGGAACTTCTGAAAATACTAGCGCTCAACCTAAGGAAGAAATCTCAGTTGAACCAATTGACGAGTCATTACCTCTTAGATGTTCCAATAGATTTAGAATGCCACCTGATTTTTATGGTTTCCATATTACTATAGATGGTGATACATTTATCAATTATAGTACACTGGTAATTTGGATGAACCAGCTAACTACAAGGAAGCCATGGCAGGCCTTGAGGCTGCCGAGTGGAAAGAGACAATGGACAGCGAGATCAAGTCCATGTATGATAACCAAGTTGGGAATTTGGTTGACAGTGTACCAGGTCGTAAGATAGTTGTGTGCAAATGGATCTTCAAGAAGAAGACCGACATGGATGGAAAGGTACACACTTTCAAGGCTTGACTGGTTGCGAAGGGATTTACTCAAACCCCAGGGGTTGACTATCATGAGACGTTCTCACCAGTAGCTAAGATTAAATATATTAGGGTAATGCTAGCCATAACTGCGTTTCATGATTATGAAATTTGGCAGATGGATGTCAAAACCGCCTTCCTTAACGGGAAGTTGGCTGAGGATGTTTACATGAGTCAGCCAAAGGGTTTTGTGGATGCAAAGTATCCCAATAGAGTGTGTAATCTTGAGAGATCAATCTATAGATTGAAAAAAGCTTCTCGCAGATGGAATCTTTGCTTTGACAAGAAAGTCAAAGAGTTTGGCTTCTCTAGAAGTGAAGATGAATCTTGTGTATATGTCAAAGCTAGTGGGAGTATAGTAACCTTCCTGGTTTTGTATGTTGATGACATAGTTCTTATAGGAAATGACATTCCAACTTTAAAAGAGGTTAAGTCTTGGCTTGGAAAGTGTTTCGCTATGAAGGATATGGGTGAGGCTGCTTATATTCCAGGGATAAGGATTTTGAGAGACAAGAGCAAAAGACTAACTGGACTTAGTCAAAGTACGTATTTGGATAAGGTGTTAAAACGTTTTAGCATGGAGAATTCCAAGAAAGGAGAACTTCCTATCCAGAGCAATACCAAACTGAGTAAGACTCAGAGTCCAAGTACTGATGCAGAGATAGCAGAAATGAGTCGAGTTCCATATCCTTCAACCGTTGGATCGATCACGTATGCTATGACATGTAGTCGCCCTGACGTGGCTTTTGCTTTGAGCATGGTTAGTCGATATCAGGGAAATACGGGTAGACCTCATTGGATAACAGTCAAGAACATTCCTAAGTATCTGCAAAGAACTAAGGACTGGGTCCTTGTGCTTGGTGGCAGTGATAACTTAAGAGTAACCGGGTATAGTGACGCCAGCTTTCAGACAGACAAAGACAACTTTCGTTCTCAATCTGGTTGGTGTTTACCCTTAATGGAGGAGCGGTAACATGGAAAAGTTCCAAACAGGAGATGGTGGCTGATTCTACTTGTAAATCAAAGTACATAGCAGCGAGCGAAGCATCAAAGAAGGCTATTTGGTTAAAAAACTTTGGAGTTGTTCCAACCATCAAGGAGCCAATGAATATTTTATGTGATAATGAAGGAACGATTGCCTTAACAAAGGATCCAAGAGATCATGGCAGATCGAGACATATCGTCAGGAAAATACCATTTTATCAGACATAGAGTAGAAGAAGGTCACCTCGTCGTGAAGAGGGTATCGTTAGAAGAGAATCCTACAGATCCCCTCATAAAGGGTCTGAGTAGGATTACATACATTCAACATGCTAGGAGCATTGTTCTGAAGGATGATGTAACATACCAAATCGAGGTATAATTATATTTCCCTAATCTTTCTTTAATATTTCAAAGTTAGTCCTTATTTTGTAAAAGGTGACAAGTAAATACGCAGGGCGTACGCATGAGTACGTGCAACGTACTCATGCACTAAGCAAGATCGCGGAGGCCACCTAGTATGTTGGATGTACCAAAGGGTACGCTGGGTGTACTAGGCTCAGTATTAAAACCTTAATATTTCTTGTGTCCCTATTTAAGGAATATGATGACCACATTTTGAGCCACCTTTATCAGCCTCCAACCTTTCCTAAACCATAAATCTCAACTATGTGCTTGTGGGTGTGATTTTGCAAGCTTAAAGAGATTATTGACCCTTGTAGTGAAAGAGTGAAGTTAGAAGAAGAAGAAGATGCCATCCAGCTTAGAGATCCAAAAACCATCCATCTTTGTACATCATTTACAGGTATAAAGCATGTACCTTTGCTAGTATTCTCTTAGATCTCTTTTCGTGCAAGATTTATGTCTTTAAGTCCTCAAGTTCAGACCTTTTGAGTTTGTGACTCTCCAAAGAGTTTAGGTTGCCCTTTCATGCATTTTAGGGCATCTAGATGGATAAAAATGCTTGCTTGATCTTCCTTTGTGTCCCATGCATGAGTATAGTAGTTTGAAAATGGTGAAATGATGTTCTAGATTCCCATAGCCATGCAAAGGCTTAAAGCCCATGACTTTATGGATTAAGAGACATTGATTGGCTCAGATCTATAGTTAGAGTGTTTGTCTTAGCTGATTAAGACCAAAGGAGTAAGAAAAGGGAGTCCGAGGAGTACGTCGTGCATACTCCTAGCTATGCACAACATAGGGCTGAAATTCCCCCTCGCATGCTTAGCCAGCAGTACGCCCAGCGTAGGGAGTTGTACGCCCATCGTACTCGTTGGGTGTTGACTTCGGTTGACTTTTGTTGACCCTTGCTGATTTTGACTTTTAGGTCAAAATTTAGGGGTTGGACCTAGGGAGGGACAATATGGCCCTTCTTGCCCTTAGCGGGCTTAGTTGTGGACTTGGACTCGTGGGATAGTAATGGGACTTAATTATTAATTAAGGGTAATTTAATTGATTGAATAGACAGAGTCTAGATCCGGCAGTTCGGGTGCTAGGTTTTTGTGTCATCGATATCATGTGAGTCTCCTCACTTACTCTTACCAGTGTGATAGGATAGCTAATGTGAATAATTAATGCACTAGATTTTTATTTATAATTCCTAGTTTATCGCATCTAAACCACACCTTACAGGCAGTGAACCCGATCAAGTATAGTATAGCTTTGATAAGCAAGGGTGTCGAACACAAGGGGAATGGTAGTGAATTAATTTAGAATGTTTGATTATAGGTTACACAAAACACACGAAAGCAGTAAAGAAAGATTTTATGGAATTACATCTCAAACAATTGATTAAACAATAAATCTTGATAAAACTGACCGAAGACAAATCTCTTTAGGTACTTTGGTTTAGACAAATTACATCTTAAAATCATAGATAATTGCACAAACATATTTGTTTATTCATGTTCACTGATTTCTAAAATGATTAGGTTCATGTTCACTATTACTAATCCTTTAGAAAACAATTCAATTCAAGCAGTGATCAGTTGGTTAAACTAACAGGTTTCCTAGTGTTCAGTTCGAATCAAGCAAGACTTGTAATAATAGTTAATCAAATTGGCTGGTTCAATTAACTCATATGTGGTTGGTTATCACACATTATCACACATTAATTTACTTATTTTCTAGTTAACCCTAGGTTATATTCACAACATTGGGCTTACAATCTTGTTTTAACAAAACCATAAGATTCAAGTAATCAAGCAGATGTTCATACAACTCAATATACTTAGTCATCAACAGAAAATAATTGTAATTAACACATGAGGATATTTTAACAAACTTAACAAGATTAATTAAACACGAATAAAACAATCCAAATAGCAACTAATCCACAAAATCAAGGGTTCATCTAATCATAAACACAAAGCAAAGGGTTTTAACACCCAAATCAGAAAGTAAATGCATAAAAAAATCACATTGGAATGCTAATCGTGGTCAGAACAACAAACCAAATGATTTATGGCATGAATCCGCTCTCCAATCCTTCAGATCTTCGCTCCTGTCAGCTTGACGGCCTTCCGGCCGCCTTCTAGACCCTCAAAACGGCTTCTTGGGGGTTTATAATCACAAGAATCAATCTAGGGTGTAAGATCTCTCATTAGGTCTAATTTTCGGCTCTATTTATAGTTTTCAGCATCAACTCTATGATTTTGGACACCAACTCGACGAGTTCTTCATTAAAATCCCTTATTCCCTAAGGCAGCATCAAGACTCGGGAAGCTTCTACTCAACACGGCGAGTTTGTGTTAAACTCGATGATTTCATTGGGAATCACCATTTCTCAAAGCACTAAAGTCGTCCGAAGTTTTGTCTACTTTTCATAACATTTTGAATCTCGTCAATTGGAGTTATGAGTCATGAGATATGGCCAAAACACTGACGAGGGGTCAAGCTATCCATCAACATCTTTTTTGCGTCTTTTAGCTCATTTCTCCTCCTTTTGCATTCCAGCTCCCATTTTAACTATAATTAAACATTTCAAAGCGTATTAAGTATCTTTTAGTTCTAAATAGCATAAAAACATAGTATAAAATAATAAGAAAACGTCATAAATATATGCATAAAATAGACGTTATCAATAGCTGTAACATTATGACCAGCTAGGTCTAGCTGTTATGTTCTGTTATGTTATGTTATGTTATGTTATGTTATGTTATGTTATGTTATGTTATGTTATGTTATGCTATGTTATGTTATGTTATGTTATGTTATGTTATGTTATGTTATGTTATGTTATGTTATGTTATGTAATGTTATGTTATGTTATGTTATGTTATGTTATGTTATGTGCTAATATGATATTTGTTTAGCTGGGGCTGCTGTTAGCCCACCGGGGGTTGCTGATAACCTCCCGAGCATGCTGTTAGCTCACTGGGACTGCTGATAGTCCCACGGTTGCAGATAACCCATAGTTGTTTATTTACGCTGAGTTATATGTGGTATCTTGGGGAACTCACTAAGCTTTATGCTTATAATTGTTGATTTTCATGTGGCAGGTACTTCGCAGGATCGCGAGAAGGCGAAGATATGATTGTACACATGCACTGGGATTTTATTACTAGGAGATGATCTTTTTTGTACTCTGATAACTATGACACTTGTGGTTTTAGGATTGACTTGTACTCGACATTTGGTTGTGAACGATGTTTTTGGAAGTTTTAAAAATGAAAATTTTGGTCTAAAATTTGAGGTGTTACAATTTAGTATCAGAGCCCTGGTTTTAGGGATTTGGATGAACCTCTGGGTGACTCCAAACTCAAACTGAGGGTTTGAACATTTTTAAGAACTTAACAAGAAATGAAGACTTTTACAGAAGGAAAGTCCCAGAGAAGCAGTGTGTACAATTGACCAGCGCTCAAGCGGTAGTTTCCCAAAATACCTCATTATCATTTTTTTTGCAGAAGTGTTGTATTATGAGCAGTTAGAATTGCATGCTATCTAGGTGTAGACTAAGGAATCTCGTTGAAACAGTATGTATGTTGCCTGATCAATGATGCCTTAGCCTAGGAATTCATTCCTCTTGAGATCGAATCTACCTCAATTATTTGTGTGACGTATGTATTATAGTTGTACATAGTTACGATTCTATAGCCTTAGAATGCCTGATTTGGCATTCCTTCCTGCTCCTTGTTTGGTTGTGGATTTGAGGTAGGATCATTTATTCGAATGTCTATCGAGTCTCATACTATATACAATTGGCATACGCGAGGCAAATGGCTAGTGCAGCGGAGATCCCGTGAGGTAGAGCAGTGTTGGGAGTGTTCTAGAACTAGTATCTAGACATATGTTGAGGTTCTCAGGAACCAATGGGACGATTCCATAGCTGTTATGTGGAGGTAGAGTTCTTGGGGGTCTCAAGGGTGCGACCCGAGACGGATACGGATTGGTGTGGAAAGTAGTATTGGGTCTGTACTACTGAAAACATCGGATTCATATGTGGCTCGGGAAATCACCTCGAGGGACTAGGGAGCCTGCAGGGGTGTGAGAGTTGATATATGTGTTTAACTTGTGCTGATGTTTTCTTATGCTTTTCAATATGGTGGTTACCCGAGGCTCAGGCTCCAACGACCCTGAGAGGTCGAGTGCCAGTGATGATGAGATTCGCAGGATGATTGCCGCGGAGGTAGCCGCAACAATACGAGAGGCCATTCCAGAGATGTTCTGGTTTATCAAGATCACATTGATTGAGACCTTTGATGAGCTCTATGCCGCTGTTTCTGAGGTTGCTGCAGCCGCAGCCACCAAAGCTCTCGCTGGTGCGAGGCCACAGGGGGTGATTTGTTATGGTACCAGGAGTTCACCAACACGAAGCCATGTGAGTTTGATGGGACCCAGGATCCGATTGCCGCTATGATATGGATCTCTGATGTCGAGGGATGTTTCTATACCTGCTCCAGTCCGGAGAATCTGAGGGTTTAGTTTCCTTTGAACCTGCTTCGCTTGGGAGCGAAGGACTGGTGGAAATTTGTGACCGCTGACTACACGCCTGCAGAGCATGTTGTGATGACTTGGGAGAGATTCACTGTGATGTTCATGGATGACTTTGTGCCCTCGGTTGAGCGGGAAAGGTTAGCGCAGGATTTCCTGTCTCTCAAGCAGAAGATATAGATGGTGACAGAGATCACCAGGATGTTTCATGAGAGGGCTTTGTTTTTCCCTGAGCGGGTATCGACGGAGCAAGCTCGTGTGGCCCGTTATTTGAGTGTTCCGAGGAGGGATATCATAGAGTTTATGGTGAACACCACGTATAGGACATTAACTGAGCTACATACCAATGCCAAAAGGAGAAAGATCAAGCTGGAGACTCAGGCTAGGGAGGAGAAGGAGGCCCAGGGTAGGGATAGGAGGCCAGTGCAGTTGCAGCCAGCGACTAAGTGGGCTAAGCCCGCTAATCAGAGGTCTGGAGGCCAGAAGGGGCGCACTTGTGGGAAGTGCGACAAGGTTCCTGAAGGACCACGTCGGTCCGGATCAGCTTGCTATCTGTGTGGCAAGGAGGGACATTCGGTTAGGGAATGCCCCACAGGGTTTCAAGTTTGTTTCAGATGCAATCAGATGGGCCACATAAAGGCCGATTTTCCACAGCTTGCATCCAAGGCAGTTCTGACTCCCTCCCCAGCGACATTGCGTATCACTAATGGCGGCAGGAAAAGGACGAGGCTCTGAGGGCTTGGGGGAGAGCCTATTAGTTGACAGCAGAGGAGGCCCGTGCAGATCTGGATGTCGTAGTTGGTACGTTTCTTGTGAATTATGTGCATGTACTTGTGTTATTTGACTCGGGTGCGAGTCGGTCTTTTATGTCATCGTCCTTCAGTTGCAGTTTTAGCATTCCGCGTGAGGCCTTCAGCAGGACCTTGAGGGTCTCAATACCGGATGAGCATCCGGTCTCAGCTACAGATGTTTATTGGGGTTGTTTGCAGGATATTTTCGATGTAGGATATCCGATTGATCTCATTCCTATCTCGATGAGGGATGTTTGTGTGATCATGGGCATAGATTGGTTGAGTCGGTTTGGGGATCTTATCGACTGTGAGCGCCAGTTAGTGACAGTCTGGAATTCCAGTGAGGGAGTGCTGACTATCTATGGCGAGGGTAATAGATCGGGATCGGCCTTCTGTTCTGCCGCTAGGGCAAGATAGAGTTTGCAGCATTGGTGTATGGGTTTTCTGGCATATGTGGTGGATACTCGGATTGTGAAGAAGGGGTCGACTTCTGTTTCCGATGTTATGGTGGTATGTGATTTTCCTGATGTTTTTCTCGAGGAGTTACCGGGTCTGCCTCCTGAGAGGTAGGTGGAGTTTTGGATTGATCTGATTCAGGGTGCGGCGCCGATCGCCAAGGCACCATACCGTCTTGCACCTCCCAAGATGCAGGAGTTATCCTCTCAGCTGTACGAGCTGTTGGGGAAAGGGTTCATTAGACCGAGCAGTTCTCAGTGGGGAGCTCCAATCCTTTTCGTCAAGAAGAAGGACGGTTCGCACCGTATGTGCATTGATTATCGAGAGTTGAACAAGATGATGGTGAAAAACCGTTACCATTTGCCAAGGATAGATAATCTTTTTGACCAACTGCAGGGGGGTCTTGGTTTTCCATGATTGATTTGAGGTCTGAGTATCATCAAATGAGTGTACGGGAGGAGGATATTCAGAAGACGGCCTTTCGAACTCGTTATGGGCATTACGAGTTTGTGGTGATGCCTTTCAAGCTAACCAACGCACCGACAACGTTCATGGACCTCATGAACCGGGTGTGTAGGCCCATGTTGGATCGATCGGTGATCGTTTTTATTGATGATATTCTGACATATGTGGTGGATACTCGGGTTGTGGAGAAGAGGTCAACTTCTGTTTCTGATGTTCCGGTGGTATGTGATTTTTCTGATGTTTTTCCCGAGGAGTTACCGGGTGTTCCTCCAGAGAGGCAGGTGGTGTTTCGGATTGATCTGATTCCGGGTGCGGCACCGATCTCCAAGGCACCGTACCGTCTTTCACCTCCCGAGATGCAGGAGTTATCCTCTCAGCTGCAGGAGTTGTTTGGGAAAAAGGTTTAATTAGGCCAAGTAGTTCTCTGTGGGGAGATCCGATCCTTTTCGTCAAGAAGAAGGACGGTTCGCACTGTATGTGCATTGATTATCGAGAGTTGAACAAGCTGACGGTGAAAAACCGTTACCCTTTTCCAAGGATAGATGATCTTTTTGACCAGCTGCAGGGGGCATCTTGGTTTTCCAAGATTAATTTGAGGTATGGTTTGTTGGGTTTTTGAGCATTCTAACACTCCTATGGTGTACATGCAACCCTATAAACCTTGGATCTATGTTTTCTCTATTATACATGCAAATATTAAATATTCCAAGGTTTCATCCTAACTAGCATATTATGAAGCACCTATACTACAAAGTTCTAGTTAGATGACATACCTTTTGATGTAGCTTGATGTCTTCAAGCTTTAAGAGCTTAGCCCCAATAGTGTGGAAGCCTCAAGTGGAATCACAAATCACCAAAACACCTTGGAAAACCTTTAGAGAATATGGATACTTTACTCACACTATGAAATCGATTATTGCCCTCTTTAGTGTATCCACACTAGCCACTAGCATAATTTCATGAACCATAAGACCCTTTACATAGTGTGGAGGATTAGGGTTAAACCCTAATACCCATGACCTTTCATTTCCTATGATCCATGGGTTAAATCTCCATGGACTATCCATGAAGACTTAGCCCAACCTAAATGAACTTGGCCCACTACACATATATATATCTAAGAGTCCATATTTAATTAGTTCCTTTTGATCACTTAATTAATTATAAATTAATTCTTGATCAATACTAATTAAATAATATGATTATATATTAATATATTAGAACTTATAATATATTAATATAAATCATAAATATACTATTCTCAAAAGACTATCCATATAAATTGTGTCGGTGAAGTGCAACCCAAATGGACCATGCCGGGTCGGGTCAAGTACATACCAAATATAGTTATGGACTTAGACATTAATCCAACAGTCTCCCACTTGGATAAGTCTAAAACTATTATTCACTATGACTTCAAAAACCAACTGGCAATCGTAGCTCTTAAAGCAGCTGTCGAACTCTGATCTTGTCAATGAACTCTGACCTTTGTCAATGACTTGTCCATTAGATAAGGGATCATATATTCCTCCATTCTAGATATCATATGGACTGAGACATGGATTATAATCATTCTCTCTGTCCATTTGTTGTTTCCCGATTTTCGATTTATGATGACTGACTGATTGAACAAATCAAATCAGTCCTGGCTTGGCCAAGCACTCACATGTGTCATCGCTAAATCATCGAGGGACCCACAGATATGGCTTTTATCCCGAGGGTAAAAGGAATGGATAAACTTCGACTCATATGGCTTGTTCTACTACTTGTTGAATCATACACAAAGGCACGTTTTATAACATCGAGTTACCAATGCGTTTTCGTGCAATCAATGTATAACCAACTTATAGTAACAACTCATATCTCTAGGTTTGAAGAATATAAGATATTATCGTCTCATGATCACTCGTGATAAAATCCATGAAGTGATTCAAATGAGCGCGGGTTGAATCCAATACTCAGAATGAGCACTCATGAGTGTTGTAGCACTACTTTGTCCACCAACTTGGACCTCTACAAACCAACCCATGACAGTCTTGATTCATATCTACTTCCAACATATGACCGACTGTGGATGGTTTGAATAACTTAATCATTCAGGAAGAGTGACTTAGTTATTCTGGAAGTCAAAACATGCAAAGTGAAACACAAGAATAAATGAATCAAATATGGTATCAAACCCTATGAATATAAATAAACACTTTTATTTATCACCATACTGATTACTCATTATTAATTGTTTCGGTTTTATCAACTTTATACTTGAATTAAAAACACTAGTTGTCCCATTCTCCAAGCATGTACACTATGTTTTTCTTAAACAATAGCTTTGCCATACACCAAGTATGCACTCTATGTTTGTCTATGATCCTTACTTTGTGAAATAAACCAATTGAAGATAATTTCAATGATTCTAATTTCACACTCCCAAATCCTTATCGAAAAATGTGAGAATTTCAAATTCCTATCATTTATCGAAATCTGTTTAGATTTTAAACTTATATGCACTGACCCTCCTGTAATGAATATGTACAAAGTCACAAAGACTTGTCAACAGTCATTATAAGGTATTCCAATGGAGATCAACTCCATGGAAACTAAGTCTCATATTCAAAGTACATTGCTTTGGACATGCTTCTTGCATTAAGTTTTCTAATCTTACACAGATAACTTCCACCTATGGAGACAACTCCATATTCTCATTTTGACTATCACTTCTGAATAAGAGATGCCTCTTTTCAGAATATGTCAATATGGTCCTTCCAAAATTAGCACTATACTTCCAACTGTCCCTGAGCAACCAATCTTTGGTAAACCTCAGATTGTCCTCGACAATTGCTTAATCATTTTAGTCATATCCAATTCTAGACCTTTTCCCTTCTTAATGCCTCTGGGCATTTGGAAAAATTTAGAAATGACAAATATTATAGCACATGCAATCGATCCTGTACCCAAAGCAAATGGTACACGATTCATGATGTCTCACATAAAGACATGATTCTAGACCAGTCTTTTGCTACAATATTTTTATTTGCCATGTTTTCAAAATTTGACTATGAAGAGGGATGCCGTAATCATAATCGAATTTTGAGAATGCAATATATAGAATTTCCTTAGATA
Organism: Lactuca virosa; assembly: GCF_052849685.1. Lineage (NCBI taxonomy): Eukaryota > Viridiplantae > Streptophyta > Magnoliopsida > Asterales > Asteraceae > Lactuca > Lactuca virosa. Next base: position 386,511,061 of record NC_136428.1, read on the forward strand.
GCATGCATGTGTGTCTAAACAATTTCATAACTATGAAAAGGAATGCCGTAATCATAGTCTCAATTGTTTAGACCTTTTGCCATCTGCTTCAAATCTACTTGGTGGAAGTGTTTCCTCACCATCATTTTCATGAATCGGAGAGAAACCTTATGACCCTTAGATTTTATGGTGTATGTGTTCTTATCCATGTGAATCGTCAAAACCATAGTCACAAGACAAGGATAATGACAAATCCAAACTCATATGGACTGAACTTATGTAATCTTAACTTCTTGCCACCTGGCAGTACAGGGCCTACCATTGCTTCCAAGTTGTTATGAAACCAATTGAGAACTTTCAGAACTCCTATGCAAAGCCAACTTTAACTGGAATGGGCACAGAATATGTCAACACTATAGGTTATAAACCTCAAGTCGTGTGCTAGTGAAGAACCTCAGGTTTTATTCTTGATTAGTTCTTGAAATTCTTTTTAGGATCTTTAAGACTCCCACTATCCTCTTGACGTATAAGACTATCTTGCCAAATATTCAAGAGATAGTGCGGATTCTTTATCAAGACAAACACTTCACACAATTGGCCTTAGTTGGTCTTTGTTTTATCCAAAACATCACAACTTACCAATTTCAAATGTACAAGAGTAGGACACTTTTACTCTTACATTTGACAAGTGTTTTAAACCTTTCTTTAAGATATGTCACTCAAGTTACAATCTTGGAGTATGACTCTAAGAATTGTTTTGGAATGAAGTATGACTCATCTTCCTGATCTAACCATTTCAACAATTCATGACTCCTCTTCTTAGTCATAATAATGCACTAAGATGACCTTTAGAGGACTAATTGTGATATGATTTCTAAATCATTAAGATGATCACAAACATGATACTAAAGTACTCTCCCATCTTTTCAGATTTGAGAAACTTTTATCTTTCTGCCTAATTTGATTCTTCCCATTCTTTCTGCCATACATTGAGACTTTTCCAATGTTTCAGAATTACACTTAAACTTGTAAGTATAACCATATTTACTAAACTTTAGTAAATCAAATAGTCTTAACGAGCTTTGTGGTGGACATGACCAGTGCACAAGAATGTGTACTCGATCCCTTTAGTCCTTCACTTGACTCACACATCCATGTGAACAAGTAATTAGTCTTGATTTTCCAATGCTTGAAAGTTCTCATTCATCATACTATTCAACTTGCATGATTCCAAGTTTCGGTCCAATTGAAACTTGGGTGATGAGGAACTTTCCTGATTTGGTAAATTTAGACACTACCACAAATGAAAGAATCAAATCCATTTTCCAATATTGCTGTCAGTGGAATCATATAAGCAACAATTTTCCAGAATTACCATTGTAAGGATACTTCAAATAAATAAAATTAAACAATTTTCTTTTATTTTAAAACTTTGCGGAAAAACTTATCCTTACAATCCACATGGAAAATTGTTGTTATCTATTCCTTAGCAATATATCATAACTTCTTAAGCAACTGCTCAAAATTCTGATGCGATCGAAATCCACCTTCGCGATCAGAATCAGCATATACTTCCTTTAAGATTTCTCTCTATTCTTTGATTCTTAAAACATCAGCATATGACCCAGTCACATCATGTAATGAAGATCTCAGAATAGAACTTAACAGAGTTAGATAATGGGCTCTACCTGATGTAGAGTCAAACTTATTGACTTTAACGTCCTTAGGTAAATTTGGCAGCTTTGCAATCAACGCCCCTTCCTTTGGCAAAATAAACATATGGACCCTTTGGTAATGGGACTATCTCAGACTTAGCCTTTCTCTTTACCATTTGGTCAACCGGGTTGACTATGGTCAATCCCTTTCCATTGGGAAGAGAATGCTTTTTCTGGATTTCCAGTGTCACCATTGTCACTGTCCATAAAGTTTTTGGGAAGTTGATCTTCTAATCAAATTTGCTTTACTATCGTTCCAAATCATTGCTGATTCAGCAGCACCAAGCAAATAGATATGATCATTAAGGTTCATGTCATAGTCTGTTTCATAGTAGTCCCAAAGGAACTCACTATGTCACTTAGAAAGTGATTGAACATCCAACTTTCTCAAGACTTTGACACCCAACTCTCCCGGCTTGTCAATATGTGACTTCATATCTAAGATGTGATCACACATAGACCTTGCTTGCCATTAGGGCTTGAGTGACCTTGAACTTGTGGGTTAGGGAGAATAATTGGAGGAGGTGGAGGAAGAGAAGTATGACTTCCATGAGCCAAACTCGGGAAGTCATATTCATTAGGAAAGCTTGGTTTGGGAAGATCATTGTTGTCTAAACCAGACATCAACAATGGGAGAAATTCACGTAAAGTTGATTTAAGTCCTTAATATAACACCCAATATGATATATTAAGGCTAGGACCCAACAAACTATTTTATAACTTGGAAGAGGGATGCCGTAATCCAAGCTATAAAATATTTGAAGGTAGGTGAATGACGATTCACCAATTTCCACCAAGATAAACGAAATGTATTATTAGGTTTTAATTGGTTTTGAAACTCCTAGATTCTTTTGAGATTCATTGAACTTTTCAATGGCATGTTTCAATCTCGAGTGTGCCCTTCAGGTTTTGTGACTGGGATGCCGAGGATCACAAAACAAGGTGTGAAGTAACCATGCAAATATACTTGGTACCCTTAATATTTACCCCTCAATCGATGTGCCGGTTAACCACACACGCTCCAATGATACTATGATAAACATTAAGTTACCCTTTGCCTACCTTGTTAAGTCCAGGTTAGTGTGCCGGTTAACCACACACGCTCCACTAACAGCTTAAACAAAGTGCAAAGTGTAATTTCATGGATTAGCACCTTATTCACATTTTCCTAAGTAACTAAGATTGGGAATTTATAAAAGGTTTAGTTACTTAGTATTTATCATTAATACTTTTAATGAAGGGAGACTTATAGTCCTTGTCCTACCTGTTCGGCTAACGACCCTCCACCAGTCAAGGAAGCGGTGGGTGAGAGTGGACACCCATTAAACTGCCATTTTATAGGCAGTAACCTTATACCCCCCTTATAGACCGGCTTCGTGAATGAGGCCTACTAATGGTAAGACGACTTGCTCTTATACATATAATATATTAAACTTTTAATATTATAATAGTATAAGGGTGTATTTTAGACATTTAAAATACTTTGTGGTTTAATCTATTAATTAAACTATACTCTTAATTTAATTAAATTTAAACCATGTCATTATGGAATTGTTAATTCTCTTTTAATTAAACACTTTAATTATCTATTAATAAAGTCCATAAGAGTTAATTGAATTATTCAATAAAAACATCATAATTCCAATTATTAAATTCAAAATTAAAACCATTTAATTAATTGTGTAAGTTATGAACCCAAGAGTTTTAGAATTCAATTCTTTTTTTTATCATACAAAAACTTTTTCCAAATTCCAAAACTTGAGGGCAAGTTTTGTAACTCTTGAAAACTTTTGGATTCCATAACTTATGGAGTTAAATACTTGTTTTATGATGAAACTTTTCATCTTCCATAACTTAAGAACAAGTTATGGAATTCTTTAAAACATTAAGACTAAGTTTTGTAACTCCATAAAAAACTTTGAATCAATTTTTTTAAAAACCTTTTCATATCCATAACTTATGGAGGTTTCAAAAAACTCTTTAGATCAATCTTTTAAAACTAATAAAATAATCATATCATTTTATCTTTTACTAAATTTGACCTAATTCAACTCATATAGCAAATGATTCAAATTTTACAAATAATTAGTTTTTCACAAAAACAAGTAATTATCTTAAAATTTGACAAACGTCATGTTTTTTTCCTTTTTTTTTCCAACTTTGAAAATAAAACATTTGCATCAATATAACAGAAAACAACCCATGGCTCTGATACCGCTGTTGGGTTTTTGAGCATTCTAACACTCCTATGGTGTACATGCAACCCTATAAACCTTGGATCTATGTTTTCTCTATTATACATGCAAATATTAAATATTCCAAGGTTTTATCCTAACTAGCATATTATGAAGCACCTATACTACAAAGTTCTAGTTAGATGACATACCTTTTGATGTAGCTTGATGTCTTCAAGCTTTAAGAGCTTAGCCCCAATAGTGTGGAAGCCTCAAGTGGAATCACAAATCACCAAAACACCTTGGAAAACCTTTAGAGAATATGGATACTTGACTCACACTATGAAATCGGTTATTGCCCTCTTTAGTGTATCCACACTAGCCACTAGCATAATTTCATGAACCATAAGACCCTTTACATAGTGTGGAGGATTAGGGTTAAACCCTAATACCCATGACCTTTCATTTCCTAGGATCCATGGGTTAAAGCTCCATGGACTATCCATGAAGACTTAGCCCAACCTAAATGAACTTGGCCCACTACACATATATATATCTAAGAGTCCATATTTAATTAGTTCCTTTTGATCACTTAATTAATTATAAATTAATTCTTGATCAATACTATTAAATAATATGATTATATATTAATATATTAGAACTTATAATATATTAATATAAATCATAAATATACTACTCTCAAAAGACTATCCATATAAATTGTGTCGGTGAAGTGCAACCCAAATGGACCATGCCGGGTCGGGTCAAGTACATACCAAATATAGTTATGGACTTAGACATTAATCCAACATGGTTATCATTAGATGAGGGTACGGAATGAGGATATTCAGAAGACAGCCTTTCGAACTCGTTATGGGCATTACGAGTTTGTGGTCATTAAGAGTTTGCGGTGATGCCTTTCGGGCTCACCAACGCACCGACATCGTTCATGGACCTCATGAACTGGGTGTGTAGGCCCATGTTGGATCGATCGGTGATCGTTTTTATGGATGATATCCTGGAATATGTGGTGGATACTCAGGTTGTGGAGAAGGGGTCGAATTTTGTTTCCGATGTTCCGGCGGTACGTGATTTTCCTGATGTTTTTCCCGAGGAGTTATCTGGTGTGCCTCCTAAGAGGCAGGTGGAGTTCCGGATTGATATGATTCCAGGTGCGGCACCGATCACCAAGGCACCATACCGTCTTGCACCTCCCGAGATGCAGGAGTTATCCTCTCAGCTGCAGGAGATGTTGGGGAAAAGGTTCATTAGACCGAGCAGTTCTCCATGGGGAGCTCCGATCCTTTTTGTTAGGAAGAAGGATGGTTCGCACCGTATGTGCATTGATTATCGAGATTTGAACAAGCTGACGGTGAAAAACCGTTACCCTTTGCCAAGGATAGATGATCTTTTTGACCAACTGTAGGGGGATTCTTGGTTTTCCAAGATTGATTTGAGGTCCGGGTATCATCAAATGAGGGTACAAGAGGAGGATATCCAGAAGACGGCCTTTCGAACTCGTTATGGGCATTACGAGTTTGTGGTGATGCCTTTCGGGCTCGCCAACGTACCAACAACGTTCATGGAACTCATGAACTGAGTGTATAGGCCCATGTTGGATCGATCGGTGATCGTTTTTATTGATGATATTCTGGTATATTCGAAGACTGGGGAACAACATGAGGAGCATCTTCGGGAGATTCTGGGGGTGTTGAGGGTGGAGAGGCTTTATGCCAAATTCTCCATGTGTGATTTCTGGTTACGAGAGGTCCAGTTCTTGGGACACCTTGTCAATCATAACAGTATTTTGGTTGACCCAACCAAAATTGAGGTGGTAATGCAGTGGGTGGTGCCGAGATCTCCATCCAAGATTCAGAGTTTCCTTGGTCTGGCAGGTTATTATCGGAGATTTATTAGAGATTTTTCCAAGATTGTTGTTCCTCTCACCAAGTTGACCAGGAACGATGTCGCTTTTATTTGGGGGCCTGAGCAGCAGACATCATTTGAGACACTTCGCCAAAGATTGTGTGAGGCTCTAGTGATTGCCCTCCTGGAGGGAGTGGTGGATTTCGTGGTCTATTGTGATGCATCCATTGCAGGGTTGGGTGTTGTGTTGATGCAGAGAGGGCATGTGATAACATATGCATCGAGGCAACTGAAGCCTCACGAGACAAGATATCCCAACCATGATTTGGAGCTAGGGGCGGTGGTTTTCACCCTCAAGATTTGGCGTCATTATCTCTATGGTGTCTGGTGTACCATTTACACAGACCATAATAGCCTGAGGTACCTTATGGACCAGCCCAATCTGAATATAAGACAAATGAGGTGGTTGGATGTAGTGAAGGACTACGATTGTGACATCTTGTATTATCCGTGCAAGGCCAATGTGGTGGACGATGCCCTGAGCCGTAGAGCAGCGAGTACCCCGATGCGAGATGTATGTATGATGATGAAAGTGATGACTCAAGTCTTAGATATCACCAAGGAGGCCTAGGCGGAGGCCATAAAAGAAGAGAATTGTAAGAGTGAGTGGATGATCAGGAAGGTTTCGACATTTGATTTAAACAGTAGAGGGATTTTGACTCTCCATGGGCGAGTATGGGTGCCATATGCGGGTGGATCCCGACGAATTTTGATGGAGGAGGCCCTCAAGTCGAGGTTTTCTATCCACCCGGGGGCCACAAAGATGTATCTTGATCTGAAGCATTATTATTGGTGGCCATGGATGAAGAGAGATGTGGCATGGTTCGTAGAGAGATGTTTGACCTGCCGAAAGGTCAAGGCGGAGCACTAGCGCCCTTATGACAAGTTACAACCTCTGGAGGTTCCCCTATGGAAGTGGGAACATATTACTATGGATTTCATTACTAAGTTTCCGAGCACTGCGAGGGGTGTTGACACTATCTGGGTGATAGTGGATCGTTTGACGAAGAGTGCTCACTTCTTAACTATAAGTGAGAATTATTCTGCAGAGAAGTTGGCTGAGACTTATGTTCGTGAGGTGGTGCCTCGGCATGGGGTGCCGGCATCTATCGTGTCTGATCAGGATGTGCGTTTTACTTCCAGATTCTGGAAGAGGATCCATGAGGAGTCGGGTACCCGACTACATTTTAGCACCGCGTACCATCCGTAGACGGATAGGCAGAGCGAGTGGATGATTCAGACACTTGAGGATATGCTGCACGCGTACGTTATTGATTTTGGAGGGCGTTGGGAGTCCTACCTTCCTTTGTCTAAGTTCTCGTATAGTAACAACCATCATGCCAGTATCAATATGCCCCCGTTTGAGCTCCTTTATGGTTGGAGGTGCCGGATTCCTATTTGTTGGGGCGAAGTGGGACAGAGGGTCAGGGGGAGCACGGAAGTCATGCTCAAGATGACAGAGCTCATACAATAAGTTCGGCAACGAATTTTAACTGTGCAGATCCGTCAAAATAGTTATGCGGATCGGAGGAGCCCAGAGCTATAGTTCCAATTAGGGGATTTTGTGCTCCTGAAGGTGTCGCCCTGGAAGGGTGTTATCTGCTTCAGGAAGCGGGGCAAGTTGGGCCCCAGATTTAATGGCCCTTTTTGAGTGTCGGCTCGTGTGGGCAAGGTGCCTTACCGGTTGGAGCTACCGGAGGAGTTGAGCTAGATTCATGATACCTTTCATGTATCCCAGCTGAGGAAATGTACAGCTGATGAGGTGGCAGTGGTTCCCTTAGAGGATATTCAGGTTGATGGTTGCCTAAACTATGTGGAGAAGCTTGTAGCTATCTTGGATCGTAAGATAAAAACCTTGAGGAACAAGGTTGTGAACTTGGTCAATGTTCAGTGGTAGCACCGTAGAGGTTCAGAGTGGACGTGGGAACCGGAGTTCGAGATGCGTGAGCAGTATCCTGAGTTGTTTCCGGAGGACGAATTTGAGGGTGAAGTCTGATCCTAATGGGGGAGAATTGTAACATCTCGAATCAAGGTATAATTATATTTCCCTAATCTTTCTTTAATATGTCAAAATTAGTCCTTGTTTTGTAAAAGGTGACAAGTGAGTACGCGGGGCGTACGCATGAGTACGCGCAACGTACTCATGCACTAAGCAAGATTGTGGAGGCCACCTAGTACGCTAGGCGTACCAAAGGTTACGCTGAGCGTACTAGGATCAGTATGCAAACCCTAATATTTCTTGTGTCCCTATTTAAGGAATATGATGGCCTCATTTCTAGCCACCTTTATCAGCCTCTAACCTTTCCTAAACCCTAAATCTTAAGTGTGTGCTTGTGGGTGTGATTTTGCAAGCTTAAAGAGATTCTTGACCCTTGTAGTGAAAGAGTGAATTTAGAAGAAGAATAAGAAGAAGAAGAAGGTGCCATCCAGCTTAGAGATACATAAACCATCCATCTTTGTACATTATTTCTAGGTATAAAGCTTGTAGCATTGCTAGTATTCTCTTAGATCGCTTTTGCTGCAAGATATATGATTTTAAGTCCTCATGTTTAGACCTTTTGGAGTTTGTGACTCTCCAAAGAGTTTAGGCTGTCCTTTCATGCATTTTAGGGCATCTAGATGGATAAAAATGCTTCCTTGATCTTCCTTTGTGTCCCATGCATGAGTAAAGTAGTTTGAAAAGGGTGAAATGATGTTCTAACTTCCCATAGCCATGCAAAGGCTTAAAGCCCATGACTTTATGGATTAAGAGACCTTGATTAGCTCAGATCTATATTTGGAGTGTTTGTCTTAGCTGATTAAGACCAAAGGAGTAAGAAAAGGGAGTCCGAGGAGTACGTTGTGCATACTCCCAGCTACGCGCAACGTAGAGCTGAAATTCCCCGTCGCATGCTTATCTAGAAGTACGCCCAACGTAGGGAGTTGTACGCACAACCTACTCGTTGGGTGTTGACTTCGGTTGACTTTTGTTGACCCTTGCTGATTTTGACTTTTAGGTCAAAATTTAGGGTTGGACCTAGGGAGGAACAATATGGTCCTTTTTTCCCTTAGTGGGATTAGCTGTGGACTTGGACTCGTGAGGTAGTAATGGGCCTTAATTATTAATTAAGGGTAATTTATTTGGTTGAATAGGTGGAGTTTAGATCCGACAGTGCGGGTGCTAGGTTTTCGTGTCATCAATATTAGGTGAGTCTCCTCACTTACTGTTACCTGTATGGTTGGATAGTTGTAACATTATGACCAGCTGGGTCTAGCTGTTATGTTGTGTTGTGTTGTGTTATGTTATGTGTTGATATGATATTTGTTTACCTGGGGCTGCTGTTAGCCCACCGGGGGTTGCTGATAACCTCTCGAGCATGTTGTTAGCTCACTGGGACTGCTGATAGTCCCAGGGTTGCAAATAACCTATAGTGGTTTATTTATGCTGAGTTATATGTGGTATCTTGTGGAACTCACTAAGCTTTATGCTTACAGTTTTTGATTTTCATGTGGTAGGTACTACGCAGGACCGTGGGAAGGCGAATGTCTAATTGTACACACGCACTGGGATTTTATTATTAGGATATGATGAGATTAAAACGTTTAGATCGATAAGATTCTTAAACAGATAAATCAAGAACACAATGAAAATAAGAACACCAGATGAATCAATGCTTATGTCAAATGATTAATCAGTCACGACCTTAGAAGAACTCTATGAAGAATTGCTACTGTAGATGTGTGTTAGGGTTATAATACGATGAAAAGAATAAACTGTCAAAAAACATACATACTAAGGTGCATGCATGCACTATATAAAGTAATCCCTAATAAATGTAAAACGGCTGGACAGGCCCTTAACCGAGAACATAATAGACCTAGACAAAAGGCCCAATGACGCAACACTTCATAACTCAACAATCTCCCCTTTGCGTCAATTGAGGCGAGAGATTACTACCGCTGAACCTGTATGGTCTTCTTTACGGTTTTGAACAACTTCGGTATGATAGCGAGAATAGTGCGTCGAAAGTTGATATACCACAGAAGCATGTCCTTGAAGATCTTCTTTGCAACATCATCATTGGATTTACATCTGTTGATTATATCCATAATATGTTCAAGAGCAACAGTGGAAAACAGATGCTTGTCAGATAAGGAGAACAGGCACTTTAGTGGAGGAGTCGAACCTCCAACATCTTTAGTAAACATCACCGTTAGATGTTCGGTGTCAATCTTGCCCATACACATCTTGTTCACATCACTAGCCTTGCCAATGGGTCTGGCAGTGGGCTTCTTCTCTCTATGTGATCAAGAATGGGTTTGTACTTCTGCTCATTTGAAAACAAAATGTTAGTCAACAGAATCCAGTCATGAGGAATGAGATTCGGCAAATCAGCAAGAGAAATTTCATGAAATGAATCATCCGAACCACGAGTAACCCGAAACTTCACATTAATAAATTTCCCCGCAACAACTGGCTTCAAAACCTTGACTGTAGTAATCTTCTTTGCACTCCAGGTCAAATACTGAGGTTGCGAGAAAGCAAAGTAGTAATCGATCAGTTCTCTATCAACCTTCGGGTCAGGTGAGGGAACATAAGCGATTGGCTCAAAGCAATGAAAAACGAATGCCCTTCGAGTGATCGAAATATCAAATTGCAAGTCTTTAGAATTAACCAAGTCAAAGGAAATGACTGGTTCAAGCAACTGAGTACTTGGGGATTCAATCACTTCCTTCAGCAGATTTTCCAATGTCCATAATGGAAAAAGAGATTTACTTCATTCCAAAATGTCATGGGCATCTTTAGCTTTCCTTTCCCCCTCTTCGGTTTCACAGGTTTGCTTTAACAACTCTTCTTGATTCACATCATATTCTACTCCACTTTCACCAAGAATTTTCTTTCCTTTATCTTGAACAGTTGAACCCGAAGCTTCATTATCCTTCGGTTCTGTGGTGACACTTGGTTTAACAGGAGGAGGTGGAGGATTTTTGGTCATTAGAGTTTGGCTTTTGAGATTTTGTTTTGGTGGATCTTGACTTGCTTTTACCCCTTGTTTTGGAGGGACGTTCGCCTCCGAAACACCCTCGATTCGGCTCAGAAGATCAAGTGCAGGACGTAATTTTTCAGCCAAACGTCTCCTGATGGTGATTGTGAGAACTGTATCATGGGCATCCAGAAGATCAACCAGAAGAGCATGAATATCAGCAACACAGGTTTTCACAACTGTACGTTCGGTCTTGAGATCGGCAATCTCTTTCTGTGCTTGGGTGAGCTTGATAGACTGAGTTTTGAGCAAAGTGGCTTGTTGAGCGACCTCATCCATCACTTTATTTTCCATATCTAGATCAGCCTGGAGTTTGTCTAAACGAGAGTTGATAGACTTATTGAGCATCGAGTGATCAGTTTGGATGTCAGAGCGAACAGTTTCAAGCTTTATGAGTTCGGCTTGGAGAGAAGAAACAAGCTTCTCGACAGAAGAAGTCACTGTGTTTACATGTTGCTGTGACTCAGCTTGTAGAGACAGCAAAAATGCTTTAGCATCGGCCATTAGTTTTTCTACCTTTTCGGTCGCTGTCTTAGTGGATTCATCGATGGCTTTGGTTGCTTTCTCGATTGAATTTTCATGTTGCTGAACCAAAGTGGCTACTAAAGCTTGAATAGCAGCATCAGAATATACCGAAGAAGAGGATTGAGATGAAGAGGCGAGCAAAGTATCAAGCTTCTCACTTAACTCCTTGAGATGCCTCTTGGTGATAGAGACATCATCATCGTCATCACTTTGAACAGTGTAGGGACTGTAGTGAAAAGAATCAAAATCCATATCAGCGCCACCGAGAACAATATCTGATTCGTCTGAGTTGATCGGCGACAAAGGTTTTGAGGTAATGGGGGTTTCAACACCTGAAGTTTGTGCCCCCACATCAGATGCGTTGACAGGAGGTGTAGGTATAGTAGAAGTAGTGGTGGTGGTTGATTCGGTGAATAATGGTGGCGGTAGAGGTGTAGAAGTAGGAATTTGAGTGGAAGTTGGAGGAGGGCATGGAGCGATTGAAATAGGAACAGTAGTGTGATGAGGAGAAGGAGGTGGAGACGAAACAGTGTTAGTAGGGATTACCTCTGGAGAGACTTCTCGGACCGAATCATCAGACTTATCTTGCTCCGGCTCTTGTTCAACTTCAACATCTTGATCTGAAGGAACGTATTCACTGTCACTAGATGATGGAGCTTTTGCCTTGTATGCCATCTTTTTCAGCTTTCGCTTCTTAGGAGCCGAAGGGTCTACAGTGGAACCCTTTCGCTTCTTTGGAGTGACAGGTTTAGAAGAGGACCCTTCTTGAACTTCCTTCCTCGAATCCCCTTTCTTGCCCCGTTTGGCTGGTTTATCAGCCATATCAAGCGATTGTTGCATCTCTGGGGTTAACGGTCTCAGTCCTGAGGCTGAAAGCTTTTTGTACTCATTGATTAGCTTGCTGGCCTTTGAAACACACTGATACATGGACTCCGGAATTGAACCGATAAAAGGAAATTTGGTGAAATCAGCCACAATGATTTTTGTGGTGTGAAACGTAGCAATTGCAGACTTCAAGGAATCTGCCATAACTGGAACTTGGAACTTCTCCATTGCTCGTTGTGTGATAATCGTCCAAAATCTCCAACAAGAAATCTTAGTGTGACGAGATGAAGAATTCAAACTTTGAATCAACTGAGCCCACTGAACCGACCCATAGTCAAGGTTGATTCCATGATACAGACCATAGAGAATGGTCATGAAACCCTTGCTAGCACCATCAGAACCTGCAACACGTTCAAAAAAACTCTTCGATAGAAGATTAAACAATCCATTCCATTGAGGAGGAAGGCAGGACTTCTTAACCTTGGTAATTGTAGTGAGAATGTCGTTGTACCCCATGTTATAGAACATCTCGAAGAGTTGTATAGTGGAAATCGATTCAGGGTTCACCAATGAGTCTGCAGAAGGGAGCCCTAAAAGAGAACAAAATCTAGCCTTCGAGACTGAAGTCTTCTTATCAAAAATTTCAAATAAAATTCTTTCATCGGCCTTGATGTATTTTACAGAAGAATAAACCTGAGAAAGAAGAGACATTGGAACAACGTCGACTTTGGTAAGGGCATTCACCAATGGTGAGTATTTCAGACATTCGACAATCTACAGCATTTAGGGATCATAGGAGTACAACACCAAGTTGATAATCAGATTCTGGTTGGGCTTGATTGTAAGGTGAGAGGATTGAGCGGTGTTGTCTTGAATGGAAGAAGAGTCTGCCATTGTTGAAGCTTGGTGGAGAAGATGAACAGTAGAAGAGAAGAAATCGCCTTGTGAAGGTTGTAAAGATGAGAATGGAATGGAGGAAAACCCTTTATACGATTTCTAGGAGAGAGAAAGTTCTCCTAATGATGATGGCGTGACGTACTGAAACGATGCCTAAAAAGTAGCGATTTGACAACTATCGTTCCCCAAAAAGTGTGTCAGGCGGCGTGATGATAGGGTTAATGTTTCAAATTCACGCGCTCTTTTCAAAATCTTATCCATTCATCTTCTCTTTAGAGTAACCAATTGTTTCAAATTCCCTTTCGAAGCCAATTCTCCCATTTTGCCTTATATGCCAAAAAAAATTGATTGAGCATATGTCACTTATTTAATAATAAGACCACCGTTGTGTTGTAGAAGCGAAACAACAAGTCAGAAAATTGCCATTGAAACAACGAACCAGACTTTGGAAGATCATAAAGAACTTCGTGCAAGAGTGTGCCAAAGAAAAAGAAATAAAACAAGTTATTTATGTGGGATATTAGTGATGTCTTTTAAAGACACAAAACTATGGATCCCGCGCACGAATCGCTTCCTTCAAAGTCAAGAGAGATTGAGAAGTGTCTGTGTGGTTTCCCGTTGAAGTACGATCAAATGCTTGTTAAGAAGCAATGAAAGGCATCTTTTCAAGATTCGGTTATTAGGGCGGGTTTCGCTTCAAATGAACTACAGACCTTGATATAAGACCGAAAGTCGAGTGAAGTACTTGTGTGGCTAGTGTAGCCAAAAACATCAAGTAGGTGGGTTCATTTTTTAGTGACTTGGTAATAATTTAGAAATCTCAAAACAAAATTAAAACTGGATCTTTTGGTAGAAATGTCCTTGTGTTGGAGCATTTCATAAAGATCTCATAAAGTGAAATAAAAGAGATTTCATGGTACCGACCACAAATGTGGTTTCGTTAATACATGGGTGAAAACTAGAACATTTGATTGTTCACCGTCTATTCAGTTAAGGTATTGGATTGTGGGTTTCACTTAGTATGTGGTGAAATGAAACTAAGATCATTAACACAGATTTTGTGTAACCATAAACCTCAGTGGTAAATGTTGAGAGTCTCAAGGGTTACGTTTATGAAGCGTAATGAGATGGAGAATAGTATAAAGGTGGTTAAGGAACCGAAAGTACCTCTGCTATACAATAAGGACCGAGCAGATAACTCTTAACTCAATGTGAGAAGAGTAAGGTAGCTCATTACTTAAGTGATTTTGCAGCCTGATTGGGAAGAAACGATTTGTATATATCGAACCAGTAAGGCTTCACTTAGAGTTTGTGAGGATTTGGACAACATGCATCAGCATGCTTCTAGGGACACTTAGCTAGTATACAGAGTAAGAATAAATACCTTCCCCATGATTCATGGTTGAGACATGCAGCAAGTTTGATAGAGTTCAAAGGAAATACGAGAAATATTTTTGTGTTTTGATAGATCTGAAAAATAAATAAATAATAAAAAAAACAGAAAGGAAAAATATTTTTGTATTTTTGATGTTTAAAAAAAATATAAAAACAAAAGAAGAAAAATATTTTTGTATTTTTGAATATTTCTGAAAAAGACAAAAAAACAGAAAGGAAAAATAATTGTACAAAAGTATACATAAAGAATCAGCCGAACATTCGCCTTTGAATAGATGAGGCGAAATATACTGAGCGTTCGGTTCAATTCGGTTATCAAAAAATTCGGAACCGAAATAGACTGAGCGTTCGCTCTATTTCGCTTGTTAAATTTTAAAGAGGCGAAAGCGAAAGTAAAGCTTAATGAAGCGAAGATGGGTTCAGTACAGATTCAGCTTCCATCATTCCTAAGCCTTGGAGTATTCTATTGAAGGTTGCTTCAGGCAAAGCTTTCGTGAAAATGTCAGCCAATTGATCAGCAGATCGAACGAAGTGAACTTCGACATTACCATATTCTACATGATCCTTGATGAAGTGATATCGCAGTGCAATCTGTTTCATCTTGGAACGCTGCACTGGGTTGTGACAAATATGGGTTGCACTTTCTGAGTCACAATATAGGGGAATTTTCTTCATATTCAGACCATAATCTCTTAGTTGGCTTTGGATCCAGAGGACTTGTGAGGTACAAGATGCTGCTGCAATATATTCAGCTTCGGCAGTGGATAGGGATACACAAGTTTGTTTCTTAGACTGCCAGCTGACGAGTTTACCATCAAGAAATTGACAACCTCCAGTTGTGCTCTTTCGGTCTAGACCACATCCTCCAAGATCGACATCAGATAATGCTTGAACAAAGAAGCCTGATTTGGATGGATACCATATTCCGAGAGACGAGGTTCGCTTCAAATATCTGAGGATGTTCTTAACAGCCACCATGTGAGGTTCGCGTGGATTGGCTTGGAACCTGGCACAATAATAAACATAAAACATGATATCCGATCTACTAGCTGTAAGATACATTAGTGACCCAATTATCTGACGATAGAGGGTCATGTCAGCAGCTGGTTTATCCATGAATGGTGTCAGCTTCGTCCTGAACGCCATTAGAACCTTTACTCTTGAGTCTCCCATCATGCCAAATTTTGCTAGTAATGTCTTTGTGTAAGCCTCCTGGTTGATAAAAATGCCTTCTGATCCCTGTCTTATGTTCAGGCCAAGGAAAAAGTTAATTGGACCCATTGAGCTCATCTCAAATTTAGTCTCCATCAATTTTCGGAATTCAGCTGTTAAGCTGGGATTTGTAGAACCGAAGATGATGTCATCAACATAAATTTGGACTATCATTAGGTGGTCACCCTCTTTCTTGCGAAAGAAGGTTGGGTCAACCGAACCTTGTTTGAATTTAGACATTTTCAGAAAACGAGTTAAAGTTTCATACCAGGCTCTAGGGGCTTGCTTTAGACTGTAAACTGCTTTCTCAAGAATGTAACAATGATCAGGATATTTCTCATTCACGAAACTTGGTGGTTGTTCAACATATACAGTTTCTTCCAATTCCCCATTCAGAAAAGCACACTTAACGTCCATTTGAAAAACCTCAAAATTCTTGTGTGCTGCGTATGCCAGAAAGATACGCACGGATTCTAACCTTGCAACTGGAGCGAAGGTTTCTTCATAATCGATCCCTTCTTCCTGACAATATCCTTTCCCGACAAGTCTCGCTTTGTTCCGTATCACATTCCCTTCTTTATACATCTTATTACGGAATACCCATTTTAACCCAACAACGGATGCATCCTTTGGAGTAGGAATCAGTCTCCAGACTCGGTTTCTCTCAAACTCGTTGAGTTCGTCTTGCATAGCCTGTACCAAATCAGAATGATCGAGTGCAGTGTAGACGGTTTTCGGTTCTATCTTGGAGACAAACGAGTTAAACATGCAATATTCCACTTGTGAGAATAAAGCAGTTTGTTTCGCTTTAACTTGAGAGCGTGTGAGGACTCCCTCAGATGATTCACAAATCACTTGTGTTTCCGGATGATCTCTTGTCTATTTAGTGAGTGGAGGATAATCTGGATCATAGGCAGGATCTAGTTCAACATTCACTTCCTCTTCGAATTCTGACTGAACGTCCGAATTATCATTTGTATTCTGATTCTCCCCCTCGAATGATGAGACGGTTTCAACATCAGGTTCAAAATTCTCCCCCTCGATTGGACTTTCATGGGTCTTGGTTGGAGATGAGTTCTCCCCCTGGAGAGGCGAAGCTTGTTTACTCGATGGAGGCGAATCCTCCCCCTGCAGTGGCATGTTGTCTTTTGGAGTGCTATCTTTTGGCGTGCTTGAAGCATGAGGTTCGCTTGGACTATCACTTTCCATGTCTTTTGCAGCGTCATTGATTATCTTCTTTAGATTATTGATTTTGTTATCGGCTGCATTTTCTTCAGAGTGGATGGCCTTTTCTGGTTCATCAAAAAGCAACATATACTCTTCAAACAGGTTGGATATCGGTGCAGTGACTTTACCAGTAACAGGAAAGATTTCCTCCGTGGAACCTTCGCTTGATTGGAATTTCTTCATGTAATTGTCATCAAACGTGACATAGTAGGTTTCTTCTAACTTCTTTGATCTTTTGCTGAGAACCCTATATGCCTTGGAGGTTAGAGAGTACCCCAAGAAAATCCCTTCATCAACTTTCACATCAAATTTGTTTCGGTTCTCTTTGGAGTTGAAGATGAAACATCTGGAACCGAAGACATGAAAAAACTTTACGTTAGGTTTGCGATTATTAAGAATTTCATAAGGAGTGACAGAAAATCGCTTATTGAGAAAGGATCGGTTCTGGGTATAGCAAGCAGCAGCGATAACATCGGCCCATAAATACAGAGGAAGAGAAGCGAAGCTGAGCATGGTTCGGGCTGCTTCACACAAGGATCGATTGCGTCTTTCAACCACTCCATTCTGCTGTGGAGTGTAAGGAGGAGAGAAATTGTGTGTGACTCCCTTTTCGGCTAGAAATTCTTCAAAATCGTTGTTCTTGAATTCCAATCTGTTGTCACTTCTGATGTTACAAACTAGCTTTCGCAACTGAACTTCTACTTGCTTTATGAAGTTCTTCAGCTTTGGAGTAGCCTCTGATTTCTGTTTAAGAAAATATACCCAAGTGAAACGGGAAAAATCATCAACAATAACAAGTATAAACTTAATACCGCCTATACTCTCAATTGCAGATGGTCCACATAGATCAATATGAAGAAGCCCAAGAGGCTCGATGATCTTTGTATTTACAAGAGTTGGATGACTCTTTCTGCTTTGCTTTCCCATTTCGCATGCTGCGCATAGATGCTCCTTATCAAACTTCAAGAGCAGAAGACCTCTCACATAATCACCAAGAACGAGCTTGTTGATATCTTTAAAGTTGAGGTGCGAGAGTCTTCGGTGCCATAACCAACTTTCATCAGAGTGAAACTTTGTTAGTAGACATACAGTAGGCGTCCCTCGTATCGGATTTAGATTAAGTGGATACATCTCGCCTTTTTGCTGCGACTTCAGTAGAACTGTTTTCGTTTTCTTCTCTATGATCTCTGATCCTTCATCATCGAACGAAACCTTCAGACCAGTTCCCACAACCAATTGTGAAACACTTATTAGGTTGTGTTGCAATCCTTCCACATAGGCAACTTTACGGATTGAGAAATCTCCATTTGTAATCATCCCGTAGCCCTTTATTATGCCATAAGAGTTGTTTCTGTATTTGACACATCCACCATCTTTGAGAGCACGAAACTCCCTCAGCTCTTCCTTCCTTCCTTTCATGTGACGCGAGCAACCACTATCAATATACCATTCGTCGTCGAACTTCTCATTACGTATAATCTGCAAAAATTAAGCTGATTTAGGAACCCAAAGTTGTTTGGGTCCTGGTGAGCCTTTTACAGGACAAGGAAAAGCAATAGAAAGATCAACCATATACATTCGTTTTATTAAAGTGGTTTCGTCTTTTCTTTTAATGGTGAAAACTTTGATTTTGTTATTCGCTTTGTTTGAATCATTTTGTTTTTCTTTATGTTGATTCTTAACAACTCCTTTCGTATCCTTCCTAGGGTTAGTAGTCGTTGTAGCACCTAGTTCCTGGTATGTATTTTATTTAAGTACTTTTGCATTTTTGGCCTTGGACTCGGCGAGTTGAAGGACCAACTCGCCGAGTAGAAGCGGGATGGGACGCGGGATTTAAGTGATGGACTCGTCGAATCGGGTCCCGGACTCGACGAGTAGGCTCTGTATGGACAAAACCCTAATCTGAGGGTTCCACCCTATTTAAACAACCTTATACAGCCTCCATCGCCCCTTTATGCTCCCAAAAACCCTCTATAGAAAACCCTAGCCGTTGTTGAAGCAATCTAAGCCATTTTGGTGGATTTTGGTGTTGATAGTCTTAAGAAGGAAGGAGAAAGGCTTGAGGAAACAAGAGGAGACCAGAAGGGTTCGAGTTTGTGCTTCATCTTCAGCCATCAGAAGGTATAAAGTTGCTAACTTGCTTGTTCATTTGCTAGATACCATTTTGTGGAGATTTAGGGCTTTTTTTAAAGCCATTTTAGGTAACCAACCATGAATGCAAGCGTGGTTGGGGACAAGGCTTCGGATCTAGGTCCTTAAAGGGGTCACAAGGCAGAAAGTGGGTGCTTTTACGCCCAAGAAAGACTCCATGCAACCCAAGAGCTTGTTGTAGGACCTTTTGGACTCAAAGTCCCATGCATGCACGTAAAGTTTGTAACTTTACGTGCTAGAACGATTGTAGGAGCCCAGATCTACCTTTTGGTCAAGTGTTGTACCTCAGAAATCGAGGATTTAGTGTGTGGATGTCATCGACTCAGCGAGTCCGTTCTTGGGACTCGACGAGTCCAAGGCTTTGAGTCCCATATCTGTTGAGGGTCAAAAGGACTCAGTTGGGTGTTAGAAGGGTTGTAACAAGACAGAAAGAGTGACCCAACGCATTGGACTTAATTTTAGACCTGGAGTTCATGGGACTCGACGAGTGCTAGAACAGACTCGGCGAGTCCAAGGCAATCTTCTTAAGGTTGAAGATGAACTCGACGAGTTGTTCATACAACTCGGCGAGTCAAGGTCAGGACTTGTTCATCAGTTGAAGGTGAACTCGACGAGTGTTCATCCGACTCGGCGAGTCGGATGAAGGTTCATTGATGTTCGTAAGGAAGGGGAACTCGTCGAGTCGTTGCCAAACTTGACGAGTCGAGTCGTGGATAAGGACGAGTAAAGGGAAGGGACTCGACTAGTTGACGGCCCAACTCGGCGAGTCGGGTCAACTGGAAGTTGACTTTGACTTGGACTTGGTTGGGGGTAAAATGGTCATTTTACCCTAAGAGTAGATATCAGTTTCTAACTGAGTGTTTGTGGGGATTGTAGCCGGAGGATTTCCGGAGCAGCAGCGGACGGAGGTTTCCCGCACAGATTATCAGCAGCTTCTTGTACGAGGTGAGTTACCTTCCAGTAGGGGTGGGTCTAAGGCCACAATGCCGGCCCACCAAAGAGGAGTATTCGAAAGATGATTGTCTTTGTGATAATTATCTTGGTTTGGTTATGTGCTTTGGTCACGAGTATTATCTGCATGATATGTTACGTGTATTGTAGGGATTAGGTTCCCTGACAGCGGCCCCTAGGGCCGTAGGGTAGGTCAGTACCCGGATATGCCTGACTGCGTGTTTGTACCTTGCTGTTGTATGCTAGTGGTAGGGGGTGGAATAATCCCCAGTTACCGGTTGAAAGATACCGACGATCGTTACCGGTTGAAAGATACCGATGACGGTTACCGGTTGAAAGATACCGATGACGGTTACCGGTTGAAAGATACCGATGATGGTTACCGATTGAAAGATATCGATGATGATTACCGGTTGAAAGATACCGACGAGGGTTACCGGTTGGAAGATACCGATGATGATTACCGGTTGAAAGATACCGATGATATTGCTTGGTATGTGGTATGATGGGGGAACTCACTAAGCTTTGTGCTTACGGTTTCAGTTTTGGTTTCAGGTACCTCTTCGTCTAAGGGGAAGGAGCCGGTGGCGTAGCATCGCATCACACACACACATGATTTCCGCATGGAGTTTTCTGGGATTGTACTCTGATATGTTATTACTTTATGACTTGGGTTTTCAGACATGATTCATTATTTATGAGATGATGTGTTTTCACAGTATTTTCTTATGAATGTTTTTATAAGTCGGTTAATTAAAAAGAAATTTTTGGACTTGAAAATTGGGATGTTACAGTCGTCTTATTTAGTTGCTCTTCTGAATCGGAGACGAGCTTTTCTTTTCCTTTAACATCCTTGAGAGGAGTTTGATTCGATTGAGAGCGAGGATGATTGTTTTTTGCGGCGAACTTTCTTGGTGATGATGACCTGTTAGCGAGATTGCCCTTTTGTTTCTGTGAAGCACAAGAATGACAGTGGGAACACTGCTTGGATTTCACCTACGAATTTGCTTTCGCTCTTTGAGAGGAAGACTTTTCTTTATGCACATAGTTAGAGTTATGGGATTGCCAAAACTGCTTCCTTTCGTTGAGATTCTTCTGATATCTACTGTTTCGTTGACGCTTTTGCTCTGCAAGTTGCTAGGAAGATTTGTCAATATTCACATTCGGTTTCGGTTTCCTTGCATGAGTTTCGCTCCTTACTGACTGAGATTCGCTTTTCCTTTTGGTCTCGCTTTGAGCTTCTTTTGTACCACTTGTACTTGCTTTAGTGAAGTTAGATGGCTTATTGATTGGTTTAGCCACATATCTGCCTTTCACCCTCCAAGAGGTTCGTTCTGATAATCCTTTCGTTTCATCTGCATTATCAATCGCGGCAGACCAAAAGTACTCATCACAGCCATCAACATTATCTTCATCTACCAAGGAAGTTAGCTCAACAGTTTGTTTCTTGGTAACTCCAGTGGTGGCGTACACTTGATTCGGTACAGTTTGTACCTTTCGGTATACCACTGCCTTTTTCTTTCAGGACTTTGCTTTGGTCTTTAGACGATCAAGCGAACTCAACAGAGTTTTCAGATATAAGCACTTTTGTTGGTTTGGGTTCGGTTTTAACAAATTCAGAACAGTCAACCACGTCCTCTACAGAAATTTCACTCATATCATTGTCCTCATCAAATTCAGAAGTATTGTCGGCATCAATCTTGTTTTCCGAACTTAACTTGGTACTCAATGAATCAAAAATCTGTACGGTTTCGGTCTTAATTTTCAACTTGTCATTTTCGTCCAATAAGTTTTTAAGCATGTCCTTGTGGTCTTTTGACTTAATAAAGGACTCAATTTTGTCCAGACCAATCCTATAGGCATCAGTGGTTTCTTCTGATGAGACAATTGATTTACAGTTATAACAATCAACATCTATTTCGTCTTCCATTAGTTCAAGAAAAGGAAAAATCATTTTGTGAATCTTTTTGCCAATATCGCAATCTAGATGCAACTGAGTAATATTTGTATAAAGACGCTTAGCAATTAAACAAAAAATATTCCTTTGTTTCAAAATTTTCAAATTGTCTCTTTGAAAATATATCAATTCGTATCTTGCCCTAACCAACTCTAACTTCTTCTGCTCTATCCAAATCCTTCGCTCCTCACTCTTGGACGACACCCTGCTAATTTGATCAGTTAAGTTAGCATTTGTGAGGCGAGTTTGTTTTAGGCTACCACTTAGACTAGAAAATTTAGATTTTAAATCATTTAATTCCTTTTCATAGTTAGAAACGAGTATTTTGAGTGTTTCAAGGATATAATTTACCTTCTTGATCAACTGCTCACATTCGTTGATCTGTTCTCCAACCGGCTTCGTTGTGAAGCATCTATCCTCCCTCTCTTTCGCTTCATCATCCCCGCCATCTGTAGTGTAACCTCTCATTTGTAACACTCCAGCCGTCACCATCAGACATTTTCCTGCCAAACAAGAACCTTCTTCTTTCGCTACGAATGCCCTGCCATGAGTGGGCTTGCATACTTCCGAATCAGTAGACCAGACCTCTACTCCACCGAACTCGTTTTCCTCAACATTTTCCTGCACAAGTAACACAGGCATGGATTTATCGTTAGACTTCTTTTTATTGGCTTCTTCAAGCTTACGCGTGTGGTAAGCTTCATCGTTTTCACCCTCTTTCTTCTCATTCAATCTTCTTAACATGCATTCCTTTGCTAGATGGTTTTTGCCATGACAATAATTGCAGTCATAGCCCGAGTCACCCACAAGTTTGCTCTTTTTCTTTTCCTCTTCTTTCTGAGGAGCACTCTTAATCTCCTCTTTCGCCTTCTCCGAACTATAGCTTCCCTGCCAGTTTCGGTTCTTGGCTGGGAACTTCTTTCTTGCAAACCGCTTGGGATTGGATACCATCAGTGCATATTCTTCGTCTGTCAGATCACATTCAGAAAGGTTAGACTCTATTTCTTCTTCAATCAAATTCTTACCCTTTGAGAGAAGAGCCAATGATCCCATTCCGGAAACTACTTTCGTTTCCTTGGTCACAACACTTTCATGAGACTTGAGAATTCCCACGAGCTTCGCCAACGAATAGGATTTAAACTGTTCATGAGCTTTAACAGTTGAAACCACAACCATCCATTCTGGCCTTAGACCATTCATAAAGGTGACTTTCTGCTCGATCACCTCTCTGCCAATTCCATGCTTGATCATCTTGCTGAGAAGATGGTTGTAACGATCAAATGTTTGAGTGAGACTTTCATCTTGCTTTTTCTTGAAGTCACCAAACTCTGAAAGCAGAAGAGTTTGAGTGGAATGTTCGAGATCCTCATTGGTGGAATACAACTCCTTAAGCCGGTCCCAAATCTCCTTTGCAGTGGTACATGCACTCACCAGACAAAAGGTGTCAGATTGTAAAGCGAATCTGATCATCCTCATTGCTTTTACGTTGCTGAGCAGTTTGTCCTTCTCGTCTTGAGTAACATCTTTTATGTCAATCATCAACTGATTATACTCCTTTTGAGTCTTGATGGTTCTTTCGGTTCCAGCATGAGAAAAAGGACCCACGGTAATTGCCTCCCAGATTAAATATTCGTTGTCCTCTGAACCAAGGACATAATATTCAAAGTGAAGAGCCCATACTTCATACTCTTGAGTATACAAGATTGGAATCCTTGTAGTCGAACCAATGTTGTTAGAGATGTTAATGGGATTGGTTTGAGAGTCGTCGTGAGACATAATGATTTGATTTGTTTACCTGTCAAGAATCAGACTTGTAAAGCGGTATTAGGGTAATATGAAGATCTATGAATAACGTCAATGAAGAGATGACGGCTCAACAGATTCAATAAAAGCGGAAACCCTAAAAAGATATTCTTCAAACAGAAGAGATGCGTATGATTTACACAGCCTCCTGCTCTGATACCAATTGATGAGATTAAAATGTTTAGATCAATAAGATTCTTAAACAGATAAATCAAGAACACAATGAAAATAAGAACACCAGATGAATCAATGCTTATGTCGAATGATTAATCAGTCACGACCTCAGAAGAACTCTATAAAGAATTGATACTGTAGAGGTGTGCTAGGGTTACAATACGATCAAAAGAATAAACTGTCAAAAAACGTACATACTAAGGTGCATGCATGCACTATATAAAGTAAACCTTAATCAATGTAAAACGGCTGGACAGGCCCATAACCGAGAACATAATAGACCTAGACAAAAGGCCCAATGACGCAACACTTCATAACTCAACAGAATTGCATAAGAAACCACCTGATTTCAAAGTGTTTTGCGACAAATTAATATGTTGCTAATTATGTCATTGTTTGCCTTTAGCAACGAATTTCCGATGAAAATTTCCGTTGATAATTCCTATGTTTCTAGTACGTTAAACAAATTATGGGCTCCTTCACAACACCTTCACAAGAGAGCCATGTGCTGTTTTTACTACTAATTATAATTGTAACAATTATATAATATTTTTCCTAACTAATTACTATTTGGTTAACTACTTAACAATATTTGGAGTTTTTTTTCACTACCACTCAGTTACATACATGTACTTAGTGCTTAATTACTTTCATATTTTGTACATCTAACCTCCCTTTCATTAAATAACTAGATGTGAGACCCGTGTATTACACAAGTTTATTAAAAGAAAGTTTTGGTAACCACAAAGACCATGTTCATAAAAAAATAAGTAACGATTGAGTTTGTGACCTTTTGGTAAACTGCATTGACTATTTATGTTATTTGGTCTTAATTAATCTATACTAATAAAATTAATTAATATGAATTCACAAATGGAATGTACTATCTACATTAATATACATATACATTAATTAATATATTAATAGGAAGAGGAATTCAAAATTAGAAAGTTATTATGTACATTAATTAATATATTTATAAAATTAATTAATATGAGGTGACATTTAATAGGTGAGATTTGAATAAAAAAGAAAAAAAAACTATAAAAATGACAAGTGGATATTAAATAATTCAAAAAAATCTAGAAAATGACAAGTTTCAAAATGAAGGAGAAGAGGACATGTGGCAAAATCATTCTTATTTATTAGGGTAGAAGTTTTGGTAACCACAAAGACCATGTTCATAAAAAAAAGTAACGATTGAGTTTGTGACCTTTCGGTAAACCGCATTGACTATTTATGTTATTTGGTCTTAATTAATCTATACTAATAAAATTAATTAATATGAATTCACAAATGGAATGTACTATCTAAATTAATATACATATACATTAATTAATATATTAGTAGAAAGAGGAATTCAAAAATAAAAAGTTATTATGTACATTAATTAATATATTTATAAAATTAATTAATATGAGGTGGCATTTAGGTGAGATTTGAATAAAAAAGAAAAAAAAACTATAAAAATAACAAGTGGATATTAAATAATTCAAAAAATTCTAGAAAATAACAAATATCAAAATGAAATAGAGGAGGACATGTGGTAAAATCATTCTTATTTATTAGGGCAAATATTTAATTTTATCATGTTAATTTATTTAATTTGTAAATATTTGTTATCTTCAATGTGAGCTTTTTCTAACTAATTACTATTTGATTGACCACTTAATCATGGAATTGTTTTCATTACCACTCGATACATATATTTAATGTGTAATTACTTACAAATTTTGTATATCTAACCATTTTTTCATTTAGTAATATTTAATTTTACCATGTTAATTTTCTTAAGTTTTAAATATTTGTTATCTTTTACTTATTAATTTACTAGGTGCAAGACATCTTTACTATACGAGTTGATTAAAAAAAATTAAATACAATGTGTATGATTAAATAATTTTTAAAGTAAAATTTTGAAATAAATACAAACGAAATGATGAATAATTAAATAATTCAATCTATATTAATAAAAAAAATTATTTACATGTTTTAAATAACTGTGTTGAATATCGAGATGTAAAAATTAAACATTTTTTAAAGTAAACTTTCAAAATAAATACAAAAAAATGAATAAGTGGGTAACTAAATTTATACTAATAAAAAAACTATTAACATATTGTAAATAATTATTATGCATAATAAATTTTTAAAAACTTTTTTGAATACAACATTAAATATCATATTGGTAAAATTACCGTCATTGTCGAAAAGTAATATTTTTAATCAATCTCTGCTTTTAACTATGGACAATGCAACATACAATTGCTTATGAGTAAACATTGGTTGTCTAAATACAACCCCCACATTTGATAGCGACTGTCCTTGACTATTGTTTATTGTCATTGTAAAACATATATCTAGTGAATATTGTCTTCTTTGAAATGTGAAAAGAATCATTTCATTCGAAGGCGTCAAAGACATTATTGGAATAAACGTACAGTTTCCTATATTACTTCCGGAAATTACGTCGAAACGTATACGAATTCAAATTTATATCGACACGTACATAAAAAGCAAGTAATTTTTTTTTTGTAAAATTAAGGACTGAAAGTTCTAAATTTACGTCGAAATGTTAACCACCTTGAATTTATACCGACACATACATAAAAATAAATACATAAAAGTAGTTTTTTTTAAGTTAACGAATGAAAATTATTATATGTGACATGGCTCATACTAGGAAACGTATATAAAGTTAAGCACAAAATTATAAAAAAATACATCGAAACGTAAACAAACTCGAATTTAAACCAACAAGTGCATAAAGAAAAATCAAGAAGCTTATTTTTTAAAATTAACGAACGAAAGTTATAAATTCACATTGAAACGTTGGTCACTTGACTATATACCGACACATATACAAAAATAAGTACGTAAAAAATAGTTTTTTTTAATGAATGAATGAAAGTTATTAAAGATAATCAAATTATATATACCACGGAGAATAAACACAAAAATTTAGAAAATAAAGGATGAAAGTAATATTTTAGAAAGTTCAAAGTCAATGGGGTCAAAATAACATTTTAAAAAGTAAAAATGTGGGAAAACCACAAACTCATAAACATAAAATATAGACAAAACTATATAAATGGTCTTTATGGTTTACCCATTGTCACAAATTCAGTCTC
The DNA here is from genome assembly GCF_052849685.1 of Lactuca virosa. NCBI lineage: Eukaryota > Viridiplantae > Streptophyta > Magnoliopsida > Asterales > Asteraceae > Lactuca > Lactuca virosa. Next base: position 386,538,127 of record NC_136428.1, read on the forward strand.
TCCTACCTAAAAGACCAAAAGTAACGGTGTGCGCAAAAATAACCATTCACGTATGTTTTGTAAACAAAAAGGACCATGTTCGCAAAAAAAAAGCAAAGATTGAGTTTGTGACATTTGATAAACAACAATGATCATTTATGTAACTTTGTCTTATTTAATATATACTAATAAAATTAGTTAATATGAGTTCACAAATAAAAAGTTACTATCTACACTAATATATATTAATTAATATATTAATAAAAATAGGAATTCACAAATAGAAGGTTATTAATTAACATATTAATAAAATTAATTAATATTAGGTGACATTTATTAGGTGAAATCTACTCTTATAAATGAAATTTTTTGCCACATGTTACACTCTTATTGATTTTGTCACATGTCATTTTGTGGTTATTTTAAATTTTTCCACATGACATTTTGTGGTTTTTTCCATTTTATTAAAGTCTATATAATACTTAAATGTATTAATTGTAATAAATATAATAATAAATGCATATCAATTTCATTAATTGATATTTCTTCTAATTTCAAATTTTCTAAATTAAAATCTCATTAGTTTCCTATGTTTATTTATCTAAATTGTTAGTTTAAATTTTAAAAAAGAAAATAACACTTTAATTTTAATAATTCAATATTTCTATTTTTTCTTTTAAATTCAAATTTGTCAAATATTAAAAATTTCATATTTTTTTTATAAATGAACACATGTAATACATGGGCCTTACACCTAGTTTGAATAAAAAATTAAAAAAAAAACCCAACAAAATAACAAGTGGAAAAAAATTAAAATTCCTAGAGAATGACATGTGTCAAATTTAATGAGAAGTTGACAATTGATAAAAATAATTTTTATTTATTAGAATAGACTTTATTAAATATTTAATGGTATTTTATTTATGAAGTATTAAATTTACAATAACTATAATATTTTTAATGTTTTTTAATTTATATAATTATAATATACTAATGTTTTATATTTTATATATTTCAAATAAAGACTCGGTGGCTTCTACAAAATTGTATAATAAACTTAAGAAAATATATACTTAGGGCGTGTTCGGCACAGAGCGTTTAGGAGCGTTTGAGAGCTTCTAGCTTCTAGCGTTTGACAAAACGCTCCATTTTTAACAGAAGCCTTGTTTGGCACTACAAGCTTCTAGCATTTAGTTTAAATAAAACGCTCCAAATCTAAATGATACTTCATGTAACGTTTAACAAAACGCTAGAAGCTACAAGCTACCCGTTACCAGCTAATTTTTCCGAACACACCCTTAATGTGTATAGAGGTGAATCAGTTTGTGTTTCTTGTCGTTCATTATTTTCTTGCTTTGGACAAAAATCGTCTATAAGTTAGCATATAATCTTTTTGATCCAAGTTAATCTAGACTAACAAAATCCATTATTTCGCTTTAAAAACCTATAATATGTAAACGTTGCTTTTATATTACCAAAAGGTCGTGTTTGTTAATTCAATTGTAAAATCTATATAATTCATTTTATAGAATATAGAACTACAAAACTATATATATATATATATATATATATATATATATATATATATATATATATATATATATATATATATATATATATATATATATATTATAAATTTAGAATAAAATAAGTCAATTTGATAACAATGTACGTTTCATCATCATCTTTGTTTTTGTACTAAAAAAAGAACTTTCAAACCAAAATAAGAATGATACCTAATTCAGTTCTCGATTTTAATTGATTTTAATGAGCACGAAATTTTATAACCAAGTTTCCAAAAATAGTAACTTTCTATAATTAGAAAAAATATATTTTTACAAAGAGCACTTGTTTTCTGACCGATTCTAGGGACGGTGGCATTCTTAAATGAAGTCTATCCGAACGGCATTAGTAAATTTTATTTTTACAAAGTAATTCAATATTTGAGGATGTATATATTTTCATCCTCTTCCCGTTAAAACATTTATTTTTGAATTTATATCTAGGAGATCATTATGCTTCGTCTATGAAACTTCAAATTGTTGAATTTGTGCAGTATGTGACATCCTAGGAATTTGGATCAATTTTAAAATAGTATTATACATCAAAATTAAATGTACACTTTGCCGAAATGAAAATCCCAAAGATTTAAAATAAATTTGGAAATTATTTAAGAAAACCACAAAAGATTTCTTATAAGCCTATAGGTTCGAAACACAATAGAAACTAAATAAAGTGTCTTCAAATACACTTGGAAAATACATGTATCTCTACCAACCATAAGTGTTATTAACTTTGATATCTTATATCAGGTGACGTAACAGCAATGTTGATTTTCAAACCTTATGATCCATGACAAGGCCACAATGTTTGTTAAGACAAAAATTTTGTATATATATATATATATATATATATATATATATATATATATATATATATATATATATATATATAATCATATGTTTATATCAAATATACAATGTTTACAAAATTTTTCGTCAAAAACTAAGAAAACAAGTTAGCATAAATGCAATGGTTTCATGTCTGATAAAAAAAAAACAAACAAAAAACATGTCTTGAAGAAAACTCATGTCATGATGCGCCTAGACTAGTTGTAACGATTGGAAAATCGTTACTTCTTAAGCATGGAACTAAAAATAAAATATAATGTTTATTAGAAATTTACTATAAAAGGAAAGCTGTAGTACTTCCGGAGATGGTTTAGTGGGTATAAAGGTCGTCAAGACTGGAGTCCGTATGAGAAAGATACAACCATTTGAAAAGTACACTGCTATTCTTGGAAAAATCATAAAAATTGCTGCTACGTGCCATGTGGACAACATATGCAACACGTGGAAGTGACAAGTGTTAACAGGGTAGGACATGTGGTAGCTTGAGAGTGACACATGGCATTGGATGCGGCGCGTTACCTACATACCAACCCTATAAATAGATTTCGTCTGTCATTCGTTGTACGTTTCTACGACGAGAGCTCTGGATAGTTAAGTGACGATGTGTAGTCTATAGAAGCACATATTAATGCTGATAAACATGAACTGATACCGACGCGAGCTTTATACAAGCGTTAGGCGAGAAACCAACGCATGACGTGAGACCGAGCTAATATTTAGTCTTCACTAATTAGTAAGGTGAGTATATGTAGATTTTTTTGGTACATAACAAAGTAAATAGTTTATGTGAAAAGTGTGAATGGTCACTAAGTGTGATTAAGCCTGTTTATTTGAAAGGGGTTATGTGGAAATAACTTATTGTATGTGAAAAATGTGAATATGTCACTAGGTGTGACAAATTGATTATATCAAAAGTATTTCATCCTTATATATATATATATATATATATATATATATATATATATATATATATATATATATATATATAATCATTGTCTTCTTTGGTTAAGGAAAAAGAGACATTACTGACTACTTGATAAAATTGTCAAATTATATAGTTGGACAATCGGAGCTCTAGATGAGCTCAACAACCCTGTAAATAGTTATTGATAAGTTTGGCAAAAGCCTATATGTGAAATGTATTGTGAATTATGTAGAGAGTTGTTTGGGGAAAAAAGTCTATATGTGTATTTGTGTTGAAAGATACGGGTGTTTTCGATACGAATGATAATACATTGTACTCCAAGGGTAAGTACCCATAGTATATTTAAGCTCTAAAGTTAATACAAGTTTTCAGGAAATAATCGACACAAGGATTTATATATATATATATATATATATATATATATATATATATATATATATATATATATATATATATATATATTGGAAGCTTGATAAAAGCTATGTGTGAAAAAGGCATTGAATGCCTTGGATGTGATTGAGGATATAATGTACTCTAAAGATGAGTACTAGGTAGTTGATGATGAATATTATTTGTAGCCCATGATAGGAAAATGTGTCACAAATGGTTATATCCTTGTGACAGACATATGTGTCACAAACGTTGGAGCCCGTGACAGGCAAATGTGTCACAAATGATTAGAGCTTGTGACAGGCAGATGTATCACACATGCTAGAGATCGTGGGAGGAAAACGTGTCACTCATAGGAAACTATCGGGATGGACTTATCATAGATAGTACTTGCCAATGGCAAGGAATGGCATGTTTTTCCAGGGTCATGCCATGCAGGTGGCTTTATGTTGTCTAGGAGTATTAATTCCCCATATGTGTTAGAATTTGATGATATTTGGGAAGCTTAAACAATCTTTCTTTATTAAAACACTTTTAACGGCAAATGGAAACATTTAAAAATAACTAGTTTATTTTAAAACCATTTTAACAAAACCACAAAGAGGATCCAATTACATGAACTAGAAAGAGTATAACAACCATATGATGTAAATAACTACAACCTTTGAAGACTTTGATCCTACTTGGTTTTGGGGAGTTAATGAATATGAAAAAAACTCAAGAAAGAGTTTCTGTAAAATGTATCCACCGACAAGAGTAAAACACAATGGATGCTAGTCCTTACTTCACTACAAGAAAAAGACCCTTTTACGACGCGCAAACCACGACACTCATTGATTTATGTTACGCAAAAGAGAGTGAAATTAAAAAAGTGTCATATCTTCAAAAAAGTTAAGGATTTAGGTCACATATTATTGCGTGCCCTTAAATTAGTGTCTCATGTAAAAAAAATTAAAAACACGGAGGGCACTTTATCTAAAATGTGCGTCCTCAATAACCGTAGCCTTATAATTTTAATGAAAGGCGCACATCTCTTGTTACAAAAATCAAGGTACTACTAAAATATCCTAACACTCGCTAATCATCAGTCACTTCATTCTCTACAATCTATCGAATCTGCGACCTCGCCTCGCCTCACCTTGCAGACAACGTCTCCTCCGACGATGTTAGGTTACTTCTCCTCTGGCTGATTTTGCCTCGTTGACGACCTTCGGCTCACCTGACATCGTTGGAGATTGCTCAAATTTACGTGCCCTAGGTCCGATTAAGCTGTTCCTGTTGAAACGATTCAGGCAAAGTGAACTTCCCCGGTTGGCTAGAGAACCAAGTAACGGAAGAGAAAGAGCAGAAGAAAGTCGACACAAGGGGAAGAAGCGCCTGGTAGCCATGAATCTGATGCTAAATTGAACACATTCAAGGGTTTCTCACCTACTGAAGCTTCTCAAGTTGAACACAAGGTAAAATCTCAAGCTTCTCAAGTTGTATGTAATGTTTTTATCCCTTTCTTTCATCTTGCAAACATTTGGTCTGCTTTTTCTTCATCATATCTACCTTATCTACATGTCCATCCACTAGGGTGATATGAAGAACATTAGGTGAAAAGATCTTTAAATGGATTTGCTTTTCAAAGACGCCCTTGCTTCCTCCTACTTCTCTATCTGTCTTAGGCTAGAATGTCCAGAGAGAAAAAGAAGTTGTGATTAAGTCTTACTTAATTGGGAATTGTTTTTATTATTAAAACTCATAAAAGACAAGCGCCATTAAGTAAGAGATCAAGAATCAATCCATTGGGACCCACAGACAACAAAAAAGCACATGATGAAGTAACAATGACAGTCATAGACCAGATACTCAATTTGAGTACTTTTTAAGTAAAAAAAATTGAGTTTAAAATAAATGCAATTCTTGTCCACATGGCAAGAAATGATGTACAATTTGATCTTCTGGTGTTACAAAAAAAATTCCACCAATATCCAGAGTCTGTTATCCAAAATGTCCTATAAAAGATCAATTGATCATTAGAACTAACATGAAAATCACGGTCAAAATAAAAAACTATGAACTCAACCAAATAAGTTACTCTACTTATTTGGTCAAAATAAACAACTATGCATACCAGTCTCCTGATGTTGTGACATATACATCAAGAGCTCTTGCTAAATATAACCACAGCCTTGTTGGCTACCAATCTTGTCAAGATCACCATTGTTATTAATGAAGATCATAAATTATGATTGTAATGGATGTAACTGAACACAGAAGAATGATATGGAAGAAGATGATATAATACTTAGAAGATAAACACAATCAATTGATTGTTCCAGGGGTAACCCCTCTCTCACAACCATAAGGTTTAGAGCCAATACAAACTATATTAAAATATCAAAAGTCTAGACAACTAACAAATGAAATCATCTTCCCTATTTATTACTCTCTCTCTCTCTCTCTCTCTCTCTCTCTCTCTAACAGATTTTAGCCATATTCCTGATTTACCGTTTTACTTCTTCTAGATTATGCCTGTAACAACTTTGGTTCATTTTCCCTTTTAATTACCATATTATGATATGCATCAGTTATCATCATAAAATGAGCTCCTCCTATTTTCCCATTCTCTCCCTCTACTCCTGAACCACGGTTCCAATCTATTTATGCAACACACTGCAATACAAAACTATAAAAATCATGAACAGGCAACCCAAGATTTCTAGAGCTATTTTCAGTAACTGAGGGCATTCACGTCTTTTGCACACAAAGTAGTGAAAAACACTAATCATGGCATCATAGAAAATATGAATAACACATTTACCAATTCTCACATATTAATATTGTCACAACCCTAAACCAAGGATGGCGGAAACGTCCGGGGGTGGAGGACTTCATGTATAGTATCACAACAACGAGTATAATAGTGCTCAAAGTAAATACAACCATCATAAATATAATTGAAAAGGTTACACCATAGTATATGTTTACATGTTCAAAATCAATTACATTATGATGACAAAATGAATTGTTTGACGATTTAACGTCCCATCCTCAAAATGTTGTTGGTTTCCTGTTTCACTGATTTCCTGAGAATACAAGTAGTTTTGAAAGAGTGTCAACAATTAAGTTGGTGAGTTCATAAGAGTTTTTGTAACGCCCGTAGATCCGGGCTAGTCAATTTAGAGATAATAGGGGTCGAAAACGACTTTTCGACAAAAGATTATTTAGAATAAATAATCTTAACCAAGTTGTAGAATATGTCTCAAGGGTTCCGTACATATAAAGAACGCCGAAATCCGAGTTATAACGAAGAAGTTATGGCCCGTCGAAGTTTTACGGCAAAACCGGCACGACACCGGGTGACGTAAATAGTGAATTTACGATAGAGTGATTTTTAGCATTAGAAATCTGAATGAAAGTTGTATAATATGTTAAACCGAGAACATCCATAAAAAGAACGCCCAAATCTGACTTCGTATGAGGAAGTTATGAATTTTCTAAGATTTGGCATAGTAGTGCACGGCCCGAAACTCGAGTTTTAGTTTGAGCGGTTTTTGGCCTACGCGACCTAAATGAGAGTTGAAGATCTCATTAATAGGAACTCAACGATAAAAAGACAGACGAAAACGGAGTCCGTATGAAGGAGTTACGAATTCTTCGCGGTCATTTAACAATCTAATCTCCTCCTACTGTTAAATTTAAGATCGGTAGAGAATTATTCGACGGAGTCAAAATGAAAGTTGTAGATCTTATTTTTACCTACGCGTGGAAAAAAAGAACGTCGAAAACGAAGGTCGTATGCGAACGTTACGAGGTTTAGAAGTCGGCAGGGTGCTGCTGCAAAAGGGGTGACGTGGCTGAATATGGGCCAAGGCTTTCTCCCCAAGAAAAGACATCAGGTGAGGACACGTGGCACCGACTCGGCGAGTCCATGAACCGACTCGGCGAGTCCATCAGGAATTCAGCCTATAAATAGAGGTGTCGGGCATTGCCATTTCTCCACACCTCTCAAGCCTTCTTCCTCTCTCTAGAACCTCTCTCAAGCTCCCCTTAAGCCACCTAAAGTCTAGGTAAACCCCCTAGCACCCAAAGAAAGCCCCGAGGCTCCCGGAGTCCCGAGAAAAAGGGTCTTTCGGCTTGGAAACGCTGCTCCAGTGAAGTCCGATTTTGCGAAAAACCCGCTGTAAGTGAGCTATGCCTACCCTATCTTTAGTATAGCTTATGTTTTAATATAGTAACATGATTAGGACCTTAAAATAATTATTTGGGCTATTATTATGAGTTATATAGTGTTTTTTAACGCTTATATAATAATAATAATAGCTAGACTATTAATTAGTCGTGGTTAACGTTAGACTAAACCCTAGTGATATTGATACTAGGTTTTATCGAGGGATAATTGTTTTGAGATAACGAAGCGCTGTTCGAAGGCAGAATCACCACCTTTTCAAGTGAGTGCATAGTTACTTTCATCTTACACATAGATATGAAGTATTTAATATAAATTACGTGCTATGTGTGCATATTGTCTGTATACTTGCTGTCTATGCTGGGTGAAAGATTTTTATACATGCTTTAAATGATTTAAACTGTATATATATTTTATATCTACAAAATATGTTGGGTAAAATATGGGTAGATGAAATATGAGTCGGATGATGAGGTGAGAGGTGAAATAGACCATGAGGTGAGGGTGAGAGGTGGACGATGTGAGAAGCCTTATTCCTAAATGCTGGCCCCGTTATCTAGCAGAGTATGGATGACAACCACAGACTATTCTAGACAGTCCAGTGGAACGCTAGCAGGCTCGCAACCTGTAGGTGTTGTGAACGATGTGTTCACCGGTGTACTCTAAAAACCCATTGACATGTATTGCGAGTGGATTCACGGAAACGATACTGTTGATAAACGAAATAGCCTAGGCAGCTATGGATTTAGTGCCTGCTGAGTAAACCCCGACAACTATGGATTTAGTGCCCGTTGAGTAAACCCTGGCAACGATGGATTTCGTGCCTATTCCTTAGGATGATCCTTAGGAATGAATGAACAAGAAATAGCTGATTCTTAGGGTAGATCCTTAAAAGTAAATAAGATAATGGGGGATGGGTAATTGGGTTAATTGTTTGATTATTAAACATAATAATTATATTATTGTGGGTTGAAAATCCTATGTACTCACCAGGTTTCCCAACCTGACCCACTCAGTTTATTTGTATCACAGGTGTCGATATGAAGTTACATTACACTGAGAGATTTAAAAGAGATGTAGATCACTAGTGTAAATGAATGTAAGTTCTGTTTATGCTTATGTTTCTGTATTGACGATGACATCCCAATGTTTTAAAATGAATAAAAATACATTTATTCGGAAATGCTTTGATAACGTATTTATCATGTTTTTGTGGGAACAAATTCCGCCACATTTTCATTAAAACAGGTACTTTGATTTTTATAAAGCATAAAAAAATCGTTCTTTTCTGGCCGTGAAAATGGGGATGTCACAGTTGGTATCAGAGCATTAGTTTAAGCGAACTAGGAATATGGATTTATTTCTAGACTTAAACTTAGAATGCTAGGCGATGATTGTGAGGAATGTGTCTAGTAAATTTAGGTAATACACTTGAATAGACACATGTGTTGGATTAATGTCTAAGTCCATAACTATAATTGGTAAGACTTGACCCGACCCGACATGGTCCATTTGGGTTGCATGGCATCATGCATTTGGATAGACTATAATGAGAGGAATAACACTTAAGGTTGGTTAATATATTATAAGTTCTAATATATTAATAAGGTTATTTAATTAGTATTGATCAAGAATTAATTTGGAATTAATTAATTAATTTGGAATTAATTAAGTGATCAAAAGGAGACTAATTAAATATATGGGTTGATTGTGTAAATCATTCATTCTTATATATGTGGGCTTGTGATCCAAGATTCCTTATGTTGGACTAAGTCCATGGGGTGACCCATGGATACTCCATGGAGGTTAAAATCCATGGAGCATAAGGAATGGGTAAAGTTATGAGTTACATGGTGTAACCCTAATAGCCACCATATAAAAGAATCCCATGGCTCAAGAAATCGTGCACTAATGTGTGAATATGAGGGCTAGACGATTTCAAGGAGTGTTCCATTTCTCTCAAGTCATTCCATGTGCATTTGGTGTTGTGTGAACCATTTGAGGTGTCACACTTGGGGCACTAGGCACTCAAGCTTCATGGAGACAAGCTACATCAAACAAGGGTATGTATTCTATCTATTTTATTACCCAAGTATATGATATTTGTATGCTAGTATAGGGTAATATATTGGAAACTTCATATTTGCATGTATAATAGAGAAAACATAGATCCAAGGTATTTAGGGTTGCATGTACACTCAGGAGTGTTAGAATGCGCAAAACCCATCAGTGGTATCAGAGCCAAGGCTTGTTTTCTTGTTATACTTGCAAAATTAGCTGAAAAAATCGAATTGTATTAGTTTAAAAGTTATGCTAATTACTTGAAAAAAATTTGATGTGAATTATCTTTGTTCATATGAGTTTATTAGATTAATAGAAAAGTTAATTAATTATGTGTTTTCAATCCATTTTAATCTAAGAGTTGATTCTAAAATGTGTTTTTGTAACTTGTCCTCAAGTTATATGAAAAGTCACATTTAAGTTTCATAAAACTCATAAAAAGTTGGCAATGGTTACAAAAATGAAGAGTCTTGTCCTCATTAAATGGTTTTATGACTCCATAACTTGTCCTCAAGTTATGGAGGTTCAAGAGTCACTTCATTAAATGATAAAATGTGTAACCTTAATTAGTTCCATAAGTTACAAAAATAAAGAAAAGTTACATTCTTTTATTAGTTTAAAGTCTTTCATAACTTGTCCTCAAGTTATGGAACTTGAAGAGTTTTTTTTAATTAAAACTACTTTAAACACATAAGTTATGTAATTAATTAGTTTTAAATATTTTCAAAACTTGCCCTCAAGTTTTGGAATTTGTAAAGTTTTCCCCATAAATACTTTAATTCCAAGTTAGCCCTTAGAATTTTAAAAGTTAAAATTCAACCCTTATACTTTATAGTATTATAAGTTAATAATAAATATATGTATAAGAGCAAGTCAGTCTTACCGTTAGTAGGCCTCATTCACGAAGCCGGTCTATAAGGGGGGTATAAGGTTACTGCCTATAAAATGACAGTTTAATGGGTGTCCACTCTCACCCACCGCTTCCTTGACTGGTGGAGGGTCGTTAGCCGAACGGGTAGGACAAGGACTATAATTCTCCCTTCATTAAAAGTATTAATGACAAATACTAAGTAACTAAACACTTATAAATTCCCAATCTTAGTTACTTAGGAAAATGTGAATAAGGTGCTAATCCATGAAATTACACTTTGCACTTTGTTTAAACCGTTAGTGGAGCGTGTGTGGTTAACCGGCACACTAACCTGGATTTAACAAAGTAGGCAAAGGGTAACTTAATATTTATCATAGTATCGGTGGAGCTCGTGTGGTTAACCGGCACATCGATTGAGGGGTAAATATTAAGGGTACCAAGTATATTTGCATGGTTACTTCACACCTTGTTTTGTGATCCTCGGCATCCCAGTCACAAAACCTGAAGGGCACACTCGAGATTGAAACATGCCATTGAAAATTTCAATGAATCTCAAAAGATCTAGGAGTTTCAAATCCAATTAAAAACCTAATTACATTATTTCGTTTTTCATGGTGGAAATTGATAAATCGTCATTTACCTACCTTCAACTATTTTATAACTCGGATTACGGCATCCCTCTTCTAAGTTATAAAATAGTTTGTTGGGTCCTAGCCTTAATATTTCATATTGGGTGTCATATTAAGGACTTTAAATCAACTATCTTGAATATCTCCCAAAAAGATGTCTGGTCTAGACATTTATGATCTTCCTAAATCTCTTGAAACAAGCTTTCCTAAATGAAGATGATGTCCCATGGATATCATACTTCTTTCACCTCCTCCAATTATTCTCCCTAACCCACAAGTTCCTAAAAAGTTTAAGGTCACTCAAGCCCTATTGACAAGGCAAGGTCTAGGTGTGATCACATCTTGGAGATGTAGTCACATATTGACAAGCCGGGAGAGTTGGGTGTCAAAGTCTTGAGAAAGTTGGTGGCTCAACTACTTTCTAAGTCACATAGTGAGTTCTTTTGGGAATCCTATGAAACAGACTAAGACAAGACCCTTAATGATCTTATCTATTTGCTAAGATCAACTTCCTAAAACGCTATGGACATTGACAATGATGACATTGGATATCCAGTAAAGCTCTCTCTTCCCAATGGAAAGGGATCGGCCATAGTCAACTCGGTTGACCAAATGGTAAAGAGAAAGGCTAAGTCTGAGATAGTCCCATTATCAAGGGTCCATTGCCAAAGAAAGGGGTATTGGTTGCGAAGCTGCCAAATTTACCTAAGGATGTTAAAGTCATTAAGTTTGACTCTACTTCAGGTAAAGTCCACTATCTAACTCTGCTAAGTTTCTATTATGAGATTCTTGATACATGATGTGACTGGGTCACATGGTGATGTTTTAAGAATCAAAGAAAAAGTGAAGAAACTTAAAGAAAGAATATGCTAAATCTGATCTCGTAGATGGATTTCTATCACATAGTTTGAAGATCGGATTCTTGAGCTACTTCTGAGGAGTTATGATATTTTGCTTAGGAATAGATAACAACAAGTTTTCATATGGATTGTAAGGATGAGTTTTTTCCGCAAAATTTTAAAATAAAAGGTAAATCTTTTGATTTTATTTATTTTAAAATATCCTTACAATGGCATTTGTGAAAAACTATGTTGCTTATAAGATTCCATTAAGAGCAAGAGTGGAAATATGAATTTGATTCTTTCATTTGTGGTAGTGTCTAAATTTACCAAATAAGGAAAGATTCTCGTCACCCAAGTTTCAGTTGGACTGAAACTTGGAATCATGCAATTTGTAGAGCATGATGAATGAGAACCTTCAAGCATTGGAAAAATTAAGACTAACTACTTGTTCACATGGATGTGTGAGTCAAGTAACGGACTAAGGGATCGAGTACACATTCTTGTGCACTGATTAAGTCCACCACAAAAGATCGATAAGACTATTCGTCATGATTTACTAAAGTTTAGTAAATATGGTTATACTTACAGGCTTAAGTATACTTTTGAAGCATTGGAAAAAAAATTCAGTGTATGGTGGAACGAATGAGAAGAATCAAATTAGGCAGAAGGATAAAAGTTTCTCAAATCTGAAAAGATGGGAGAGTACTTTAGTATCATGTTATATAATCATCTTAATGACTAAGAGACCTTATCACAATTCATCCTCTAAGTGCATTCTGGTAGCTAATAAGAGGAGTTATGAATTGTTGAAGTGGTTAAATCAAGAAGATGAGTCATATTTCATTCCAAAACAATTCTTAGAGTCATACTCCAAGATTGTAACTTGAGTGACATGTCTTAAAGAAGGTTTAAAAACACTTGTCAAATGTAAGAGTAAAAGGATTCTACTCTTGTACATTTGAAATTGGTAAGTTGTGATGTTTTGGATAAAACAAAGACCAACTAAGGCCTATTGTGTGAAGTGTTAGTCTTGATAAAGAATCCGCACTATCTCTTGAATATTTGACAAGGGAGTCTTATATGTCAAGAGGACAGTGGGAGTCTTAAAGCTCTTGAAAGTTTCAAGACTTAATCAAGAATAAAACCTAAAGTCCTTCACTAGCACACGACTTGAGGTTTATAACCTATCGTGTTGAAATTTTTGTGCCTATTCAAGTTGGCTTTGCATAGGAGTTCTGAGAGTTCTCAATTGGTTGCACAACTACTTGGAAGCAATGGCAGGCACCTGAGCTGCCAAATGGCAAGAATTTAAGATTGCACAAGTTTAATCAATATGAGTTTGGATTTGTCACTAACCTTGTCTTGTGATTATGGTTTTGACAAATTCACATGGATAAGAACACATACACTATTAAATCTAGGTGTCATAAGGTTTCTCTCCGATTCATGAAAATGATGGTGAGGAAACACTTTCAGTAAGTAGATTTTAGCAAGATAGCAATTGTGATATTTGCATTCTCAAAGTCGTTAGTGGAGCGTGTGTGGTTTACCGGCACACTAACATGGACTTGTGAGAAGTGGCAAAGGTCTAAACAATTGAGAATATGATTACGGCATCCCTTTTCATAGTTCTAAAATTGTTTAGACACACATGTGAGCTATCTAAGAGAGGTGTATGATTTTGATAAAGTTTTATCAAAACAATCTAGTATCAGAAATCTGAACTTTGGTAAGAAAGTTAGCTGATTTCTGAGTACATGTCAAAGCTAGTGGGAGCATAAGTGTTATGCTAATAATCATCATGTTAGTGGGAGCATGATAATTATGACAAAGGTTGCAAGTTAGCAATGTTAATTATAGAAAACAAAAGTTTCAATTCGTGAGGCTGCAGGGGTTGAAAAAGTTGTTTTGCTATAATTAAGGGAGAGGAAATTATACTTCATTTCAATTCTAAAAGCTTAGATTGAGATTTTAATCGTATTTAATCAAGGATATATATATGAATTTCATGTTGGCATGGCTCAACATAAGGAAATTCTATATATGGGTCCATTATTTGCGTTCTAAAATTCGATTATGATTACGGCATCCATTTTCATAATCTGAATTTTGAGAACTTGGCAAATTAAAATGGAAATATTATAGCAAAAGACTGGTTTAGTCTTTATGTGAGACATCATGAATCGTGTCCCATATGCTTCGGATATAGGATCGATTACATGTGCTATACTTCATCCTTTCTAAAATTTTCCAAATGCCTGGGGCATTATGAAGGGAAAAGGTCTAGAATTGGATATGACTAAAATGATTAAGCAATTGTCGAGGACAATCTAAGGTTTACCAAAGATTGGTTGCTCAAGGACAGTTGGAAGTATAATGTTAATTCTGGAAGGACCATATTGACATAATCTGTAAGGAGGATGTTTCCAAGGAGCTGATCTCCTTTGGAATGCTCTATAATGATTGTTGTCAAGTCTTTCTGACTTTGTGCATAATCATTAAGAGGATCAATGCATATAAGTTTAGAATCTAACAGATTTCAGTAAATGGCATGAATTTGGAATTCTTGCATTTGCAGTAACGATTTGGGACTGTGAAAAGAGGATCATTGGAGTGATGTTCAATTGATCTATTTCACAAAGTAAAGATCATAGACAAACATAGTATGCATACTTGGTGTATGGCATGACTAGTGTTTAGAAAACATAGTGTACATGCTTGGAGCATGGGACAACTATTGTTTTAAATTCAAGAATAAAGTTGATAGCTGAAATAGTATACAATGAATAATGTGTAATCATATGGTGATAAATAAAAGGTGTTTTATTTATGTTCATAGGTTTTGATACCATATTGGATTCAATTATTATTGTGTTTCACTGTGCATGTTTTAACTTCCAGAATAACTAGGTCATTGTTCTGGATGACTAAGTTATTCAAACCATCCACAGTCGGTCATATGTTGGAAGTAGATATGAATCAAGACTGTCATGGGTTGGCTTGTAGAGGTCTAAGATGTTGGACAAAGGGCTACAACACTCATGAGTGCTCATAAGTTCTGAGTATTGGATTCAACCCGCGCTCACTGGAATCACTTCATGGATTTTATCACGAGTGATCATGAGACGATAATATCTTATATTCTTCAAACCTAGAGATATGAGTTGTTACTATGAGTTGGTTGTACATTGATTGCACGAAAACGCATTCGGTAACTCGATGTTATAAAACGTGCCTTTGTGTATGATTCAACAAGTAGTAGAACAAGCCATATGAGTCGAAGTTTATCCATTCCTTTTACCTTCGGGATAAAAGCGATATCTGTGGGCCCCTCGATGATTTAAAGATGATACATGTGAGTGCTTGGCCAAGCCAGGACTGATTTGATTTGTTCAATCAATTAGTCATCATGAATCGGAAATCGGGAAACAAAAAATGGACAGAGAGAATGATTGATAATTCATGTCTCAGTCCATATGATATCTAGAATGGAGGAATATATGATCCCTTATCAAATGGATAAGTCATTGACAAAGGTCAGAGTTCATCGACAAGGTCAGAGTTCGACATAAGCTTTTGAGAGCTACGATTGCTGATCGGTTCCTGAAGTCATACGTAGTAATAGTTTTAGACTTATCCAAGTGGGAGACTGTTGGATTAATGTCTAAGTCCATAACTATAATTGGTAAGACTTGACCCGACCCGACATGGTCCATTTGGGTTGTATGGCATCATGCATTTGGATAGACTATAATGAGAGGAATAACACTTAAGGTTGGTTAATATATTATAAGTTCTAATATATTAATAAGGTTATTTAATTAGTATTGATCAAGAATTAATTTGGAATTAATTAAGTGATCAAAAGGAGACTAATTAAATATATGGGTTGATTGTGTAAATCATTCATTCTTATATATGTGGGCTTGTGATCCAAGATTCCTTATGTTGGACTAAGTCCATGGGGTGACCCATGGATACTCCATGGAGGTTAAAATCCATGGAGCATAAGGAATGGGTAAAGTTATGAGTTACATGGTGTAACCCTAATAGCCACCATATAAAAGAATCCCATGGCTCAAGAAATCGTGCACTAATGTGTGAATATGAGGGCTAGACGATTTCAAGGAGTGTTCCATTTCTCTCAAGTCATTCCATGTGCATTTGGTGTTGTGTGAACCATTTGAGGTGTCACACTTGGGGCACTAGGCACTCAAGCTTCATGGAGACAAGCTACATCAAACAAAGGTATGTATTCTATCTATTTTATTACCCAAGTATATGATATTTGTATGCTAGTATAGGGTAATATCTTGGAAACTTCATATTTGCATGTATAATAGAGAAGACATAGATCCAAGGTATTTAGGGTTGCATGTACACTTAGGAGTGTTAGAATGCGCAAAACCCATCAACATGCACTAGCTTATCTTAGGGAAAATGCCTAACATGCTTGTATGTGCTAAATGATTTGTGATGCTTTATGCTATCGTTTGATTGGATCTATGGTCTGTTGCCGACCAGATCTGGAAATTTTATGTGCTCAGGTTTCTAAACGTTTAATTATGATATTAGAACTGGCATGTAACGTTTTGGAGTAATAAGGAGGAATACGCATCTAAATCTTCCTCTATCTATATTCTCGTCTCGATACACCGAACGCCTGCTTTGGTGTGCAGAACATCATGGTGAAGACTCGTAGTGAATTGAGTAAATGGAGGAAATGAGAAGGCTTACGATAGTGAATGATACCTATCGGAAAATATCGTAAGAGTGATATCTTGCCTTTAGAATGCGTCTAATAAATAATATGTCTAGTACGGGAGAAGTACACGTTCGATTAGAAGAAAGAAAGTTTTTTTGGTATAATCCATGAAGTTATCCCATCGTCTGACATTTCCATCACCAACTGAGTTGAAGCAGAATTGATGATTGAAGATACACATGGAAGAAGTCCTAGTAGAGTCTAGGGAAAATTACATGATTGTTTGGACACATTTAAATGTGTTCAAATTGACTTTGTGATAATGACTTGGAGAACTGCGAGACAATACTTGGGACGAGTATGAGTAGGTGTGAATGGTAGTAGAGGCCTATACTACCGGAAGCACAGGACTCACACTTGGATCAGGGAAAGTCACAAGGTTACCAAGAAGCTAGTAATTGACTTTGTTTTATTCGAGTATGTCATTACCATTGTTTCGGTAATGATTGAGAAGATGATTGTTATTCCGACCCTAGTGGTCATATCGAATTGAGTCCGACTACGATGAGTATGTTATGTGGTTCAGAGAACCAAGTTTGATGTAGCATCTGACTTAAGCCGGAAGATTGAAATAGAAGATAATCAAAGCGATCGGTAGAGGTATCGGGGTAGTTGCTTGTAGCTAGGAATGCTACCTTTTAAGATGTGATTAGAACATGAAGAAATGTATAGTCTGTTCTGGAAGACTCTAAGAGACCTGAGTCTAAGCGTGGGAACATACGATGATAAGTCATTAGAATATGACACATCAGTCCATTGTAGCAATAAAATAACTTATCTTAAGTTTGTTAAGAAGAAGAAGCAATCTCCAGTAAAGATCGAGATTGTGACTTGAAGGTCATAATTTGGAGTCTAACGTGAGATAGGGAGCAAGTGCAAGATCGAGCACCGCCTGTAGTCAAGGAGTCCAAGAGTTAGATACTCATTTGAAGAAACAAGGAAGTTACGATTATTACCTAGGATGAAGAGATAACGTATGAAGTCATTATACTGCCCTGTTTTTTTTTATGATTCCGGGACGTAATCATCCTAAGGGGGAGATAATTGTAACGCAGTAGATCCGGGCTAGTCAATTTAGAGATAATAGGGATCGAAAACGACTTTTCGACAAAAGATTATTTAGAAATAATCTTAACCAAGTTGTAGAATATGTCTCAAGGGTTCCGTACATATAAAGAACGCCGAAATCCGAGTTATAACGAAGAAGTTATGGCCCGTCAAAGTTTTACGGCAAAACCGGCACGACACCGGGTGACGTAAATAGTGAATTTACGATAGAGTGATTTTTAGCATTAGAAATTTGAATGAAAGTTGTAGAATATGTTAAACCGAGAACATCCATAAAAAGAACGCCCAAATCTGACTTTGTATGACGAAGTTATGAATTTTCTAAGATTTGGCATAACAGTGCACGACCCGAAACTCGAATTTTAGTTTGAGCGGTTTTTGGCCTACGCGACCTAAATGAGAGTTGAAGATCTCATTAATAGGAACTCAACGATAAAAAGACAGACGAAAACAAAGTCCGTATGAAGGCGTTACGAATTCTTCGCGGTCATTTAACAGTCTAATCTCCTCCTACTGTTAAATTTAAGATCGGTCGTGAATTAGCCAACGGAGTCAAAATGAAAGTTGTAGATGTTGTTTTTACCTACGCGTGGAAAAAAAGAACGTCGAAAACGGAGGTCGTATGCGAAAGTTACGGGGTTTAGAAGTCGGCAGGGTGCTGCTGCAAAAGGGGTGACGTGGCTGAATATGGGCCAAGACTTTCTCCCCAAGAAAAGACATCAGGTGATGACACGTGGCACCGACTCGGCGAGTCCATGAACCGACTCGGCGAGTCCATCAGGAATTCAGCATATAAATAGAGGTGACGGGCATTGCCATTTCTCCACACCTCTCAAGCCTTCTTTCTCTCTCTAGAACCTCTATCTAGCTCCCCTTAAGCCCCCTAAAGTCTAGGTAAACCCCCTAGCACCCGAAGGAAGCCCCGAGGCTCCCGGAGTCCCGAGAAAAAGGGTCTTTCGGCTCGGAAACGCTGCTCCAGCGAAGCCCGGTTTTGCGAAAAACCCGCTGTAAGTGAGCTATGCCTACCCTATCTTTAGTATAGCTTATGTTTTAATATAGTAACATGATTAGGACCTTAAAATAATTATTTGGGCTATTATTATGAGTTATATAGTGTTTTTTAATGATTATATAATAATAATAATAGCTAGACTATTAATTAGTCACGATTAACGTTAGACTAAACCCTAGTGATATTGATACTAGGTTTTATCGAGGGATAATTGTTTTGAGATAACGAAGCGCTGTTCGAAGGCAGAATCACCACCTTTTCAAGTGAGTTCATAGTTACTTTCATCTTACACATAAATATGAAGTATTTAATATAAATTACGTGCTATGTGTGCATATTGTCTGTATACTTGCTGTCTATGCTGGGTGAAAGATTTTTATACATGCTTTAAATGATTTAAACTGTATATATATTTTATATCTACAAAATATGTTGGGTAAAACATGGGTAGATGAAATATGAGTCGGATGATGAGGTGAGAGGTGAAATAGACCATGAGGTGAGGGTGAGAGGTGGACGATGTGAGAAGCCTTATTCCTAAATGTTGGCCCCGTCATCTAGCAGAGTATGGATGACAACCACAGACTATTCTAGACAGTCCAGTGGAACACTAGCAGGCTCGCAACCTGTAGGTGTTGTGAACGATGTGTTCACCGGTGTACTCTAAAAACCCATTTACATGTATTGCGAGTGGATTCACGGAAACGATACTGTTGATAAACGAAATAGCCCTGACAGCTATGGATTTAGTGCCTGCTGAGTAAACCCCGGCAACTATGGATTTAGTGCCCGTTGAGTAAACCCTGGCAACGATGGATTTCGTGCCTATTCCTTAGGATGATCCTTAGGAATGAATGAACAAGAAATAGCTGATTCTTAGGGTAGATCCTTAAGAGTAAAGAAGATAATGGGGGATGGGTAATTGGGTTAATTGTTTGATTATTAAACATAATAATTATATTATTGTGGGTTGAAAACCCTATATACTCAGCAGGTTTCCCAACCTGACCCACTCAGTTTATTTGTATCACAGGTGTCGATATGAAGTTACATTACACTGAGAGATTTAAAAGAGATGTAGATCACTAGTGTAAATGAATGTAAGTTCTATTTATGCTTATGTTTCTGTATTGACGATGACATCCCAATGTTTTAAAATTAATAAAAATACATTTCTTCGGAAATTCTTTGATAACGTATTTATCATGTTTTTCTGGGAACAAATTCCGCAACATTTTCATTAAATCAGGTACTCTGATTTTTATAAAGCATAAACAAAATCGGTCTTTTCTGGCCGTGAAAATGGGGATGTCACAGTTTTGTTTTAGGAAGAAGCCGTTTTCCTTGTAAAAACGATAGAGTTTGATTCCAGAAAATCCACTATTTTCTTTATTAAGTGTGAAGTGAATGCTCTTATGTTATGCGATAATGAATCCTAGAAGGACCCGTAGATTCCCCTTTATAATCACCCGGTGTATATAAGTTATATAATATTTAAGTTGAATAAACCGTCGAATATAATGGGTCTGCCCTAGGTCCACAACCAAACAAGGAACATGAATTAAGGCGGGCCCACCAATTCTAAGCCGTTTGTGACTAGATTCTTATATAACTCTAGCATATACACTTAGCAATTATAGCTAAAGTCTAACAATTCTAGATGAAATGTAGTATTAATAGAAATATGTTTCCAAAGAAAATCCAATATTTTCCTTATAAAAGTCATGTAGTCCTAAATCCCAGGACCGAGAATATGTGTGTGTTTTATACTTATAACGGGTTTGTAGTTTTAAAATAGATAAAACCCCTTTTCAAGGTAGAATTTTCCCTGTAACCTTGAAAGATTGTTAACTCTCTATGTGAGTCGCTATAACCATACTATGACGAGAAATAACCTGCACAACGTTTTTCAGACGTTAAGATCCTATGACTCTTGTCACCCGCAGACCTGCCGGTCCGGCTGTAGCTAGCAGCGAGGTGTGGGGTGTCAATCCCAATATAGATCTATACACAATTATCACGCTCTCCCTACAAGAGACTCTGGTTATAACTTACAGGAATTGGAATCCCGTACTCGAACGTACGGGGAGAGAATTGCCTCACAACTTAAGTTAACTAGTTTACACATACTTTGATATTAAAACCTCTTCCGTGGAGGAAGTAAAATCATCTTTTATGAATAAATTAGTGACATGAAATCCTTAAACTATTACTATTATAGTTTGTCATGTAGTATATGAAAAACCCATTTGTCTTGAGAGTAAAACCTTTTTCATGTAGTAAAAATCCATAAACTATGCTTATTGTAGTTTATTATATGTGTTCGAAATTAATGAAGAAACCTTATCATGAATGACTAAATTTCAGTTTATGATGATACACTAACAAGAAAAGACATTCAATATTTAGAACTTATTGTTATGCACTTTGCTCAACATACTACAAAGTGTTATGAAAGTTGTAAGCTGTGAACTAGTTTTTGACCTTTCTACACTGTTTTAGAAAATTCATAGAAAAATCATACGAAGTCGAAAAATAAATCCGTAAATTCTGAGAGTTCGCAAAATGTGTCTAGTTTATTCATAATTTTTATTATGATTTTTAGAAGTCTTTAACTTGTGTTAAAATGTTCATATTCACAGACTGGTCCGAATTCGTTTATGAAATGATAGGCAGTTTTGTAAAAATCACCATAAATCGTAGAAAAATGTGTAAGTAGTAATTTTAAAGGTATGAACCTGAACTATTTTCATATTAAACAGTTTTGAAAGATATTAAGTTTAAGATAGTCAAAACAGTTCGTGAATAAGACTCAACTTTTCTGATGAAAGCTGTTGCTTGAATTTAGTTAAGTTTTTGGTGTTTTAACTTGTATTCCCCCCCTTAAAACTTGATGAAAACATTGAAATGTAGGGGTATGAACTTACCTCGAGTGATTTCAGTAGACGGATGATGGAGAAAAAGAAGTGTTCAACTCAAGAACACTTAGATGATGCTTGAAGATTCGAAGATCTAACAAGAAATATGACGATATTTGTGTAAGGAACTCATGATTTGAGTGAAGAAGTGTAAGGAAATCAAGTGTGGGAAAAGATTTACTTACCAAGGTGTGTGGAGAGCTCAAGATCAGCCTTGAATCTCAAATTCTTGGTGAGAGGAAGTGAGAGAGAATGTGTTTTCCTCTTTGGTGAAAAGTGAGTGAAATGGGAGGAGAGAGGAGATTTTCAACTTTTGGTGAACCTTTACAACTGGAGGAGGGGTGTCAAAGGAAAAATAGTTGACTAGGTAGGGGTAATAGTGAATGAGGGTTGTACTATGAAGGTATGGGGGAGGTTGCTTGTGTTATACTCTAGATAAAGTCAACACTCTACCCCAAAATCTAACTTAATAGATTTTATTCTTGGACAAGGATTTCCCCCAAAAATATGATTAAAAATGAATATTTAGGGTCTCTTATATTAAATTACGAGTTTTGGTGAAAATCCCGTGTTAAAATCACGAAAAACGGGTTTAAAACGAAGATTGGGTCAAAAACCGGGAAGAAAATGCTAATTTCCGAAGTCAGGAGGCGAGGTTCGGTCCTAGCCATTAGAACCAAAGGTAGATGGGAACCGAGAGTAGGGTTCGGTCTTGAGCAGCTTCGCATCTCGGACCCGAAGGTAGTATCTCGGACTCGGACCGAAGGCAGGAGGTTTCGGTTCTGAGAAGCTTCAGTTCAGAGGCTAAGTTCGGTTCATAAGGGTAGCTTCGGTCCCTAAGAGAGGTTCGGCTCTTTAAGAGGGTTCAGCTCCTTAAGAGGTTTCAGCTCCTTAAGAGGGTTCGGCTCCATAAGAGGTTTCGGCTCCTTAAAACTGTTTTTCACGTAAACTTCCGTTTTCGAGCGATTTCGACTAAATTAAGGGTCGGGATGCCCCGAGTGATTATAAAAAGTTGTGAGAGATTTTGAGAGAGATTTGGGAGAGATTTCACACACTTGGAGAGATTTCTCATACAGAGAGAGATTTGGGAGAGATTTCACATACTTGGAGAGATTTCTCATACAGGGAGAGATTTGGGAGAGATTTCACATACTTGGAGAGATTTCTCATACAAAGAGAGATTTGGGAGAGATTTCACCTGCTTGGAGAGATTTCTCATACAGAGAAAGATTTGGGAGAGATTTCACATACTTGGAGAGATTAGGGAGAGATTTCACACACTTAGAGAGATTTCTCATACAGAGAGAGATTTGGGAGAGATTTCACATACTTGGAGAGATTTCTCATACAGAGAGAGATTTGGAGAGATTTCACATACTTGGAGAGATTTGGGAGAGATTTCACATACTTAGAGAGATTTCTCATACAGAGAGAGATTTGGGAGAGATTTCACATACTTGGAGAGATTTCTCATACAAAGAGAGATTTGGGAGAGATTTTAAATAGAGAGAGATAGAGTGAAAGAGATTGAGAGAGACTTTGTTTGCGACCTTTTTAAGTGTTTGGCTTCGTAACGCAAGGTTCTTACACTCTGTTAAGCCTTGTTATGAATGTTATACACTCCCGAGGGGTATGGAATAATGTTTTATCGAGTAGATTCATCACTTACCCTGATTAGGGTTTAGAATTTCCGAACACGTGAAAACTCTAAGTGATACTTTGTATTAAGATTGCGAGTAGTACAATAAGAATCATAATGGAAACCCTAATATGCAAGGATTAGATGAGTTGACCAGTTTGACTTGTTGACTTTGGTTGACTTTGACTTAACAAAAAATTGACGGTTGTCACATCATCCCCCCGTTAGAAAGAATTTCGTCCCGAAATTAGCACTTTGACCGGGACTTCGCGAGTTGGGGAAAGATGTGGGAACTTTTCGTAGTACAAGAAATTGATATGGTGGGGACCAATCCGCCTGGTGTTAAATGACGACCTTGGAATTTCTTATTGTAACTTGAGCTGAGTCGATTTAAAAGGAGTTTATTATTTTGGAATGATAGTGTATTCAATGTGTGCCTTTATGCTCCCCGTTTTATCCTTGTTGTTACCACTATGAATATTTTATAATGTAGTTAGTGAGTACTAGTATTACGAATGCTTTAACAATTTGTGATGAAATTTGCAATATAAGTCCTACCAGATCTTTTATAATCGCTTGGTGTAAACTAGTCGTATATCATTAAGATTGCAAGGGCATTCGAATGAGTGACTCCGCCTTAAGCCCACAACCAAACAAGGAACATGAAATAAGGCAGAATTACACATTCTAAGTCCATAGAATCTTAATGATATATGGCCATAATGTTTACACTAGCCATCATAGATTCACTAGTAAAAACCCTGTGTTTTTATATAGGAGATAAGAATTATTTGGGTTTTGTCGTGTTCTCGAGATGCTTTCAGCCTTTCTCGAATTTGTACTAAGTCATAAGTGATAACTTCTCCTCGGAGCGCTGCATAGGGCCTGCTTTAGTGTTTCTCGTTTGATTAGATCGGTAGGGAACATATGGGTTCGGTTTACACGACTAGACTTATTCGGATGATAGGACGTTCACTCGCCCTCCTGGGTAGCCTTGTTCCGAAGTTCGTGGTAGGACTCGTACCTGGTCCATCTATCATTAACTTGCGCATATAGGTCGTATGTACTTAAGGTTGACAAGACAGTTGGATGGGTGACTCTGCCCCAAGTCCACAACCAGACAAGGAACAGGAAATAGGGCGGAAACACACATCCAATGTCCGTAGAATCTTAATTATACATTATCCTCGCGTATACACTTAGTAGTGATAGACTAACCGTATTCGTCCCAAGCTTCTGTGCTTGAACCTTATCTGCTGCATGCGTGACATTCCCGAAGGGTCTTCTAGAAATACTTGTGGAAAGGTTTTGGAAGGTATAATACTCCTCTGGTGAGTGTTTTGGGGTTTCACAGCGAGAGATGACCCGGAGGTCCGTGTCAGATTTGTGTTTATGGGAGACGAAGGTTTCGATATTCAGTGGGTTAGGTGAAGGGTCCTTTCGTAGGTGTTTAATCGGTAAGGTGAGGACTATACCAATCGAAATTGAATGATGACAACAGTATCTTTTTAGGTAAAACATGTGTTAAGCTGTATTCGCAAGAGATGTTCGTTAGAGTGATAGAGTATCTTGTGTTTCTTTTCAGTGTGTTCCGTTTTGTTCGATGTTATTATTACTGCAGATGATTCATACCACAGCAGGTAGCACTGGTAGTGAGTGTGTTCTGATAGCTAGTAATGATACTTTATATCATGATCCCCGACAGGTCACTCTATGATCGAGCGGTATATTCAAGTCGCGTGTAATTTGGTGTTGGTGAAATCGTCGAGTGAGTGGCTCTACCCTAACCCCACTACTAGACATGGAACAGGAGTCAGGACGGAATTATTCGCTTTAAGTCTTTAGTACTTGATTATAAATAACCTTGATGTATACACAA
This sequence comes from Lactuca virosa, assembly GCF_052849685.1. Taxonomy (NCBI): domain Eukaryota; kingdom Viridiplantae; phylum Streptophyta; class Magnoliopsida; order Asterales; family Asteraceae; genus Lactuca; species Lactuca virosa. The sequence continues at coordinate 386,563,690 of NC_136428.1, forward strand.
AGTCGTCACAGCTCACCGGTAATGATCTTAAGGTCATATACGAGTGTCTTAGATTTGATTTGAACAAGGGAATATTTTAACTACTTTTTGAAAGACGGCAATTTTAGCAAGCATCCCAAATTAATTACAAACATATGGTACTTAAACGTTTTTGTTTGTTGGAAACATTACAAAAGTCCTAATAAGGTTTCCTTACTGCTCCTGCTATTTTGTTCATCACACTCCTCCTGCTCCCCCGTCATTCTTCTCAGTTGGACAGTCTCTCTTGATGTGTCCCATTCCACCGCATAGGTGGCATGCTGGACTTACACTGGCATTGGGGATTGAAGCGATGCGTTGGGTCTAGGTCCTGCAGAAGCGGGAAGTATGTCCGTTCTTGTTGCAATTTTTACAGTGCGGCACTCGCCAAACCCCATTGTGATGGTAGCCACACTTGTTACACTTTGGGAGTGTTCCCATATATTGTCTGACCGGTGCTTGGGTGACAGACCTTGTGGCTAGTGTCGAGGCATGAGTCGTGACTGCTGTTGTAATTACAGGGGCAGCCACAAATTGTTGTCTCTTTATGCGTTTTTGAGATAGGTTGCGCTTCATTCTGTACCAAAACTTTCGTTTCTTGCTCTTGGGTTTGTGGTCTGAGGCGTCTTCGTTGGCAGACACCCGTTGACGTTCTTGATTGTTATTGCGGTTAGAATTGCCAACACCGCCTTCACCTCTGCTGGTGTTGTTAGCATTGAGTTGCGCCATGACGGCTGTCACGGCTGCCGTGACCGCAGCTTGAAAAGTAGCAGAGTCTATCTGTAGGATTGCTGCCTTGCTTGTTGGCTGGTTATCTTCTTGTGAAGACATAACTCTGTTGCATGGGGAGAAACGATTTCGTGAGTGGGGATGATTATCTCTAGTTATATCCTTATCATTTATATACACATACATAAATTTCGCACTTTTCTGAACTATTCTTGATGTTTCTACTAACGTTCCTGAGACGGAGTTATGGTAGTGGGTAGAAGTAGGTTTCGTGCGGGCGTTAAGTTTTACCCATCTTAGGATTATGTTTGTCTAAACACGCTTAGCTGAGGAGTTCTAATGAGATCTGGTGCATTAGTGCTGGTATGATCGCACCGTATAGGTCGATGGAAAGGCACCTTTCAACCATGAGGTTTAAAAAGAAGAGATGATAATGAGTATTGTATAAGGGTTTATACGTCGGGAGTTATCTCACTCAGTTTATCTTAGTTCTGAGTGTGTCGTGTTCCAATGTTTTTGGTGTCCTTAGAAAACAATTCATAATGAGAGTCTATACATAATAAACTTATGAATTCTTAGTAGTATTGCTCCCAATAATACGCATGCCCCTTTTATTTGTATGATTCTAGTATACTTAGTTTTTAGAGAAAGGTTTTGAGCCTGATGCAGGTCCACACCACATCATTACAAGAAATAGTTTGGACCGCAAATAAATCTCTCGACTAGTGTCATTACTAACTCGCGGGGTCGGGCCTACACATGGAGGGGAGTAGCACCAACGCATACTCATAGATCTAATCTACAAGGTCTTGTGAGTAAAATGAACTCTGCTCACGACAATACGTCCCCAAATGGCGATTGCTGTTGCTGATGGCAACTCCACCCCTCGATCAATGCTGCCCAACGGGGCACAGGTTCGATGTAGTCGAGGCGGTTCGCGAGAACCCTGGCTATGTAAGGAGAGTTGTCGACCTCTGGCTCCATCTTCGACTCTTTTCCTCATCACCCACTAACTCTCCGGGTTTGGAAAGTAGGGGTCTCCCGGTAAGTAAGATCTTGTCATGATGTCCGTGCGAGAATAGCGGTGAGGTAAGAGGCAGATAATAATTATATTCCTAGAAATACTTATAGGGGTTTGATCCTTTTTAGTTACTTCTATTATGACACGGTGCATACCAGTTACATATCTAAGTTATATATAACTTTAGCGTATTCATTTAGTGATTGTAGATATACTAGCAAGAATCTGCTTAGTTTTCACATAAGTTATAGTTCCACAAAATACTCCTATAGTATTTTAAATGTTATGTTTGGTTCTTAACGATTTTCTGGTATGGGTGTTGGTAAGTTGATAGACTTGTTGCCCACTATGACTATCCCCCGACACATACTAGTCACTTCTCGGACGAATATAGTTGATCAGGCTATATTCCTCCCAGACTTGACTGCATATCCCAGGGCATATTCACATTGCACAACTCCTCTATTTTTAACTTTTGTGTTGTCCTAGATATGATATTGTACTAGTATGTATGCATGCACTCATACTTTTATCAAGAAACTATTTATTTCTAAAAGTATAGTTAATTGAAAATGTTTAATCAGAGACCTTAGTCCCAATGCATTTATAGTTTGTATATCTTATGTGGTTCGATATACTTAGTTCACTATAAACAATGCTCTGATACCAATCTATCACACCCTCAAACCAAGGATGGTGGAAACGTCCGGGGGTGGAGGACTTCATGTATAGTATCACAACAACGAGTATAATAGTGCTCAAAGTAAATACAACCATCATAAATATAATTGAAAAGGTTACACCATAGTATATGTTTACATGTTCAAAATCAATTACATTATGATGACAAAATGAACTGTTTGACGATTTAACGTCCCATTCTCAAAATGCTGTTGGTTTCCTGTTTCACTGATTTCCTGAGAATACAAGTAGTTTTGAAAGAGTGTCAACAATTAAGTTGGTGAGTTCATAAGAGTTTTGTTTGAAGAAGAAGCCGTTTTCCTTGTAAAAACGATAGAGTGTGATTCCAGAAAATCCACTATTTTCTTTATTAAGTGTGAAGTGAATGCTCTTATGTTATGCGATAATGAATCCTAGAAGGACCCGTAGATTCCCCTTTATAATCACCCAGTGTATATAAGTTATATAATATTTAAGTTGAATAAACCGTCAAATATAATGGGTCTGCCCTAGGTCCACAACCAAACAAGGAACATGAATTAAGGCGGGCCCACCAATTCTAAGCCGTTTGTGACTAGAGTCTTATATAACTCTAGCATATACACTTAGCAATTATAGCTGAAGTCTAACAATTCTAGATGAAATGTAGTATTAATAGAAATATGTTTCCAAAGAAAATCCAATATTTTCCTTATAAAAGTCATGTAGTCCTAAATCCCAGGACCGAGAATATGTGTGTGTTTTATACTTATAACGGGTTTGTAGTTTTAAAATAGATAAAACCCCTTTTCAAGGTAGAATTTTCCCTGTAACCTTGAAAGATTGTTAACTCTCTATGTGAGTCGCTATAACCATACTATGACGAGAAATAACCTGCACAACGTTTTTCAGACGTTAAGATCCTATGACTCTTGTCACCCGCAGACCTGCCGGTCCGGCTGTAGCTAGCAGCGAGGTGTGGGGTGTCAATCCCAATATAGATCTATACATAATTATCACGCTCTCCCTACAAGAGACTCTGGTTATAACTTACAGGAATTGGAATCCCGTACTCGAATGTACGGGGAGAGAATTGCCTCACAACTTAAGTTAACTAGTTTACACATACTTTGATATTAAAACCTCTTCCGTGGAGGAAGTAAAATAATCTTTTATGAATAAATTAGTGACATGAAATCCTTAAACTATTACTATTATAGTTTGTCATGTAGTATATGAAAAACCCATTTGTCTTGAGAGTAAAACCTTTTTCATGTAGTAAAAATCCATAAACTATGCTTATTGTAGTTTATTATATGTGTTCGAAATTAATGAAGAAACCTTATCATGAATGACTAAATTTCAGTTTATGATGATACACTAACAAGAAAAGACATTCAATATTTAGAACTTATTGTTATGCACTTTGCTCAACATACTACAAAGTGTTATGAAAGTTGTAAGCTGTGAACTAGTTTTTGACCTTTCTACACTGTTTTAGAAAATTTCCATAGAAAAATCAAAAACACTTAGATGATGCTTGAAGATTCGAAGATCTAACAACAAATATGACGATATTTGTGTAAGGAACTAATGATTTGAGTGAAGAAGTGTAAGGAAATCAAGTGTGGGAAAAGATTTACTTACCAAGGTGTGTGGAGAGCTCAAGATCAGCCTTGAATCTCGAATTCTTGGTGAGAGGAAGTGAGAGAGAATGTGTTTTGCTCTTTGGTGAAAAGTGAGTGAAATGGGAGGAGAGAGGAGATTTTCAACTTTTGGTGAACCTTTACAGCTGGAGGAGGGGTGTCAAAGGACAAATAGTTGACTAGGTAGGGGAAATAGTGACTGAGGGTTGTACTATGAAGGTATGGGGGAGGTTGCTTGTGTCATACTCTAGATAAAGTCAACACTCTACCCCAAAATCTAACTTAATAGATTTTATTCTTGGACAAGGATTTCCCCCAAAAATATGATTAAAAATGAATATTTAGGGTCTCTTATATTAAATTACGAGTTTTGGTGAAAATCTCGCGTTAAAATCACGAAAAACGGGCTTAAAACGAAGATTGGGTCAAAAACCAGGAAGAAAATGCTAATTTCCGAAGTCTGGAGGCGAGGTTCGGTCCTAGCCATTAGAATCGAAGGTAGATGGGAACCGAGAGTAGGGTTCGGTCTTGAGCAGCTTCCCATCTCGGGCCCGAAGGTAATATCTCAGACCGAAGGTAGTATCTCGGACTTGGACCGAAGGCAGGAGGTTTCGGGTCTGAGAAGCTTCGGTTCAGAGGCTAAGTTCGGTTCATAAGGGTAGCTTCGGTCCCTAAGAGCGGTTCGGCTCCTTAAGAGGGTTCGGCTCCTTAAGAGGTTTCGGCTCCTTAAAGCTGTTTTTCGCGTAAACTTCCGTTTTCGAGCGGTTTTCGATTAAATTAAGGGTCGGGATGCCCCGAGTGATTATAAAAAGTTGAGAGAGATTTTGAGAGAGATTTGGGAGAGATTTCACACACGTGGAGAGATTTCTCATACAGAGAGAGATTTGGGAGAGATTTCACATACTTGGAGAGATTTCTCATACAGAGAGAGATTTGGGAGAGATTTCACATACATGGAGAGATTTCTCATACAGAGAGAGATTTGGGAGAGATTTCACATACTTGGAGAGATTTCTCAATAGAGAGATTTAGGAGATATTTCACATACTTGGAGAGATTTGGGATGAATTTCACATACTTAGAGAGATTTCTCATACAGAGAGAGATTTGGGAGAGATTTCACATACTTGGAGAGATTTCTCATACGGAGAGAGATTTGGGAGAGATTCCACATACTTGGAGAGATTTGGGAGAGATTTCACATACTTAGAGAGATTTGGGAGAGATTTTAAATATAGAGAGATAGAGTGAAAGAGATTGAGAGAGACTTCGTTTGCGACCTTTTTAAGTGTTTGGCTTCGTAACGCAAGGTTCTTACACTATGTTAAGCCTTGTTATGAATGTTATACGCTCCCTGATTAGGGTTTAGAATTTCCGAACACGTGAAAACTCTAAGTGATACTTTGTATTAAGATTGCGAGTAGTACAATAAGAATCATAATGGAAACCCTAATATGCAAGGGTTAAATGAGTTGACCGGTTTGACTTGTTGACTTTGACTTAACCAAAAATTGACGGTTGTCACAAATATTGAAAATATAAAATATCAAACAACCCCAAAAGAGAAGTTACATTGTCATCAAAACTGATGCAAGACACTATATGCTTATAAAACACACAATGCAGAATTGGAGATAATATAACTTACATATTTCTTCAAAAGCACAGTGAGTACACGAATCTGATAGTATCTCTCATTACACTTTCTAGGAACATGCATATTATATGGAGTCCAAATCTTGCCTCCCTTATTTGGAAGTTATTTTATCACTTTCATATCTCTTTATAGACATTAAAGATCTCTGAAAAAGTACTGTAAAAAAGAAAAGGGTATTATTGTTGGATTAGGTGTCTAAGCCCATAACTATAATTGGTATGTACTTGAATTGATAGCAGCACAGTCCTTTTGGGTTGCCCTCAACCTAGCAACTGGACAAGGAAATTATGAAAGGAGAGATATTAATTTATAAGATTAATAAATTAATATAAATGATTTATTAATATGTTAAAAGATTAATATATTAATTAAAAATCATTATGTTTAATTAATAGTTAGCCAGAAATTAATCAGAATTAATTTTGGGGTTAAAAGTATTAATTATAAAGTGCAGGGACTAGTTTGCAATTATCAGATAGTTGAGTGGAAGGCTCCAGAACCTCCTTGGAAGGAGGTGGACGAAATCTATAGGGGAAACCCTAAGGATTTCGTCCAAGGGGATTTGGATAAGGCCTTTGGATTAGCTTAGGCCCCAAGCAAAGGAGTATTAGGGTTTTCCCTAAACCCTAGATCCCTCAGCTATATAAGGGGCCTCCCAGCTCCTAAATTCGGCCACTCCTACCTTGGAAGAAACCCTAGGCCGAATTTTGCATACCCTAGCCTCTCTCTCCTTCAAGTTTCCTTCTTGCTAGTTTTTGGGTGTGATTCCATTAGAGGCATTACATTGATGGTGCTAGGCTTCCAAGAAGATCAAGTTCAAGAGGATTAACAATTGTTTGCTATAACAATTGAAAGGTATGTAATTCTGAAACCCTAGTTTGTTAATTTCGAAATTAGCCTCTCTCCTCTAGGGTTCTTGTTTTGCATTTCAAAGTTATATGTTCAATAGTTAAAACATAGATCCAAAGTAGGTTGCATGTGAACTTAGGAATTGTTTTCTAGTTTATTTGTTTTACCTAAAACCCATCAGTGGTATTAGAGACATTGTTTGTTTAAATTGAATTGCTATAATAGTTGAATTGCAAATTAGGGTTTATAGCCATTAAACCCTAAAGGCCAAAATTTTCGTTTTTAGGGTTTTTGGTTCAAAGGGTTTTTCGAAAAACCCTAGCCTCCATGAACCCTAATCGAAATTAGGGTTAGGGTTTTGGAAAACCCTAGCCTCCTCCCTTGAATTTTGAAATTTGCTTGTTATTTTAGGGTTTTATCTTATTTTGGATAATTATTGCCTAATTGGATAATTAAGAAAAATAAGGAAATTATCCTTTACCCTAATTTTCGAAATCTAGAGGGATAAGGATTAGGATTAAATTAATTGTTTAATTTGATTAGATAATCCTTACAAGATTTAATAGATTAATTAAAAGTTAATTAATAGATAATTATTAAATCTAGTTATTTGGTTTATTTTAAATTTAAATTAATAGTTTAATTTTTCGAAATTTATATATAAACCTTAAAGTTTTAAAAAGTTTAAAACACACCTTATATATGTATTATAATTAAAAGTTTAATATTATATATGTATAAGAATATGGTCAGTCAAATCGCTAGTATGCCTCATTCACGAAGCTAGTCTATAAGGGGGGTATAAGGAAACTGCCTATAAAATGGTAGTTGAATGGGTGTCCACTCTCACCCACCGCTTCCTTGATTAGTGGAGGGTCGTTAGCAGAACGGGTTTGATAGCACAACTACATCTCATTAAATGTATAATGTTATTAAAGAAAGTACTAGAACATTATTTTACAAAATCCCAACTCTAGTTACTTTAGGAAAAATGTGAAAAGTATGCTAATCCATGAAATAGCACATTATGCTTTATTGGTCGTTAGCGGAGCGTGTGTGGTTAACCAGCACACTAAAAGGCACTAATAAAGAGTAGTAATGGGTATCTCATAATTGTCATTTTGATGGAGCGCGAGTGGTTTACCAGCACATCAATAGTTAATGATAAAGACAATGAGGTTACCAAGCACATTTGCATGGTTATTCACATCTTGTTTGTGATCCTTGACATCCCAGTCACAAATAGAAGAGCATAATCTGAGATTAAAACATGCCATTGAATAGTTTCAATGTATCTCAAAAGAATTAGGAATTTCACTTCGTTTATTTCGTCTAATGGTGGAATTGGTGAATCGTCATTCACCTACCTTTATGAAATTTACACTTGGATCTCGGCATCCCATTTCTAAGTTGTGAATCTTCATAGTTGGATCCTAACCTTAATATTATATCTTTGGGTTATTATATTGAGGTATCTTGAGATCTAACTAAAACTTTCTTTCTTTTCAGATGTCTACTCCTGGAAACACTTCTGCTTCATCATCCTCCAACCACAACTTCTCTTTGCTCAACATTTGCTCCAAAGTCATTATGGATGGCTCTAACTATAACGATTGGATGCGCAACATCAAGATGGCGCTTCGTTTTGAGGACAAAGAATATGTCCTTGAAAAGGAGCTCAAAGAGCTTGATGAGTCTAAAGCTACTCCTGAAGAATATGCTGCCTACAAGAAACATTATGATGATGCTACCAAAGTGGCATGCATCATGGTCGCGACCATGTCCCCAGAACTGCAGAGGTACTATGAGGACTACTGGCCCTTTGAGATGAACATGGACCTTATGGAAAAGTACCATAAGCGAGCTCGTCAAGAAAAGTTTGAAGTAGTCAAGTCACTCATGGCTTGCAAGATGAAAGAAGGGGAGTCGGTTGTGTCTCATGTGCAAAGAATGTAACGCTACATAGAGCGTTTGGTCAAGCTCAACATTCACTTTGATGAGGAATTGGCCATTGACATGGTCTTGAACTCATTACCTGATTGTTATGGTCAGTTTATTCTAACTTATCATTTGAACAACACTGAGCAGACACTGGCCCAACAACACAACTTGTTGCAGACAGCTGAAGCAGGGATGAAGGGTAAAAGTATAGCCTCCACTCCTGCAAGTGCCTCTGTCTTGTCTATTGGACAGGGAAAGGGGAAAAAGAGGAAAGGTCCTCCTAAGCAAAACTGGAAGAACAAGGCTCAAGCTGGGTCATCTAGTAATGGCCCAAAGGCTAAGCCCAATGCTACCATTCCCCATTTTTCTGATCCAAAAGATGCAGATTGCTTTTATTGCAATGACAAAGGGCACTGGAAGAGAAGCTGCCCAAAATATCTGCAGGATATCAAAGATGGCAAAGTGAAGCCATCTTCAACAGGTATTTACACTATTTCTTCTAATAACTCATTATCTTCTCGTTCATGGGTCCTTGATATAGGATGTGGTTTTCACATCTGTTCTGATTTACAGGGGCTAAAAGAAAGTGAGGAGATAGAGCGAGGAAGGATAAACTTGATCATGGGAAACAAGAAGTCTTCACCAGTGACCAAGATCGGAGTTTATCAACTTTTGCTTAGTAATGATGTTAGATTAGATTTATTAAATTGTTGCTATTCGTGTGAGATGACGAGAAACATTATTTCATTTTATGCATTGTTCAGACAAGGTTTTAAATATTCTTTTAATGATTTGAATGGTTCAATTTCTGTTTATAAGAATGGTGTGTTTGTATTTGAAGCTTTACCTTGTGATGGTGTGTATGAAACAGTGACTTGTGTTGATAGCTTAGGAAATAATGTATTTAATATTGACTTGTCTAATAGTGTAGACAAGGCATGCTTGTGGCATTGTCGTCTTGGACACATTAACAAGAAACGCATAGCCCAACTCCAAAAGGATGGAGTGTTGGGATCATTTGACCTAAAATCAGATGATATGTGTGAATCTTGTCTTTTGGGAAAGATGACAAAATCACCATTCACAGGGTCTTGTGAAAGAGGTGAAGGTCTGTTGGATTTCATACACACAGATGTGTGTGGGCCCTTCAGATCAACTACAAGGGATGCTAATCGATTCTATGTGACTTTCACTGATGATTATAGCAGATATGGCTATATCTACTTAATCAAACATAAGTCAGAAACCTTTGAAAAGTCCAAAGAGTTTAAGCATGAGGTCGAAAATCAACTGGGCAGGAAGATAAAGGTACTTAGATCCGATAGAGGCGGGGAGTATCTTAGTATCGAGTTCAACGACTATCTGAAAGAATGTGGGATAGTCTCACAATTAACTCCTCCTAGGACACCACAGTTAAATGGTGTAGCTGAGAAGCGTAATCGAACCTTGTTATGGTTCGTTCTATGATGAGTCGTGCTTCACTTCCTATTCATTTCTGGGGGTATGCCTTAGAGACAGCTGCCCACATCCTCAATCTTGTCCCTACAAAGAAGGTTGCCAAAACACCTCACGAAATGTGGACGGGGAAAGTTCCCTCGTTAGCACATATTAAAGTCTGGGGTTGTGAAGCTTTCGTAAGACGGGAGACTCACGACAAGCTAGCAGCTAGAAGTGAGAAATGTGTTTTCATTGGTTACCCAAAACAATCTTTTGGATATTTGTTCTACAGACCTAGTGAAAACGTGGTCTTTGTAGCACGAAGAGGAGTCTTTCTAGAAAGAGAGCTAATATTCAAAGAGGACAGTGGGAGCACCATTGACCTTGAAGAAATTCAAGAGTTAGCCAATGAAGGAACCTTAGATGACACTAGCACTCAACCAGAGGAAATAGTTCCTGTTGAACCAGTTGATAACTCATTACCTCTTCGAAGATCCACCTGAGTTGTATGGTTTCATATTACTTCAGACGGTGACACATTCATCAGTGATAGGACACTGGTAAATTTAGATGAACCAGTTACTTAAAAGAAGCAATGGCAGGCCCAGAGGCTTCCAAGTGGAAAGAGGCAATGGAAAGCGAGATTAAGTCCATGTATGACAACCAAGTTTGGAATTTGGTTGAAAGTGCACTAGGTCGTAAGACAGTTGGGTGCAAATGGATCTTCAAGAAGAAGACAGACATGGATGGAAATGTGCACACATTCAAGGCTCGACTGGTTGCAAAAGGTTTCACTCAAACCCCAGGGGTTGACTATGATGAGACCTTTTCGCCAGTAGCCATGATTAAATCCATTAGGATATTGCTCGCCATAGCTGCCTTTCATGACTATGAAATCTGGCAGATGGATGTCAAGACTGCTTTCCTTAACGGGAAGTTGGCTGAGGATGTTTACATGAATCAGCCAGAGGGTTTTGTTGATGCAAAGTTTCCCAATAGAGTGTGCAAGCTTGAGAAATCCATTTATGGATAGAAACAAGCATCTCGCAGCTGGAATCTTTGCTTCCATGAGAAAGTCAAAGAGTTTGGTTTCTCTAGAAGTGAAGATGAGTTTTGTGTGTATATCAAGGCTAGTGGGAGTATAGTAACTTTTCTGGTGTTATATGTCGATGACATATTACTCATTGGTAACAACGTTCCAACCTTGAAAGATGTTAAGTCTTGTCTTGGAAAGTGTTTTGCCATGAAAGACCTTGGAGAAGCTGCCTATATTCTTGGGATTAGAATATTGAGAGATAGAAAGAAGAGACTAATTGGACTTAGTCAGAGCACATACTTGGATAAGGTACTAAAGAGGTTTAGTATGGAAAATTCCAAGAAGGGAGAGCTACCTATCCAGAGCAATACCAAATTGAGTAAGACTCAATGCCCGAGTACAGATGAGGAAATAGCAGACATGAGTCGTGTACCTTATGCTTCCGCTGTCGGATCGATCATGTACGCTATGACATGTACTCGCCCTGATGTGGCATTTGCTTTGAGCATGGTCAGTCGCTATCAGGGAAACCCGGGTAGAGCTCATTGGATAGCGGTTAAGAATATACTCAAGTATTTGCGAAGGACAAAGGACTGGGTCCTTGTGCTTGGTGGCAATGATACTTGAGAGTAGATGGTTACAGTGATGCCAGTTTTCAAACGGATAGAGATAACTTCCGTTCTCAATATGGCTGGGTATTTTTACTGAATGGAGGAGCGGTTACTTGGAAAAGTTCCAAGCAAGATACGGTTGCTGATTCTACTTGTGAATCAGAGTACATAACAGCAAGTGAAGCGTCTAAGGAAGCAGCTTGGTTAAGGAACTTCATCGGAGATCTCGGAGTTGTTCCAACCATCCAGGAGCCTATGGAACTGTTCTGCGATAATGAGGGAGCGGCTGCCTTAACAAATGAACCGAGAGATCATGGTAAAACCAGACATATCGATAGAAAGTACCATTTTATCAGACATAGAGTAGAAGAAGGCCATCTTGTAGTAAAGAGGGTGTCATCTGAAGATAACCTAACAGACCCCCTCACAAAGGGTCTGAGTAGGGCTAAGCATATTCAGCATGCTCGGAGCATAGGACTGAAAGATGATATTAGTTTTAGTAGTTAGATTAGTTTTGTTCTGAAACTAGTAACAAAGTAAATGTAATTGACTTTTGGTGATTAAATAATAAAGTATTATTTATGAGTTTGTTTACTGCCTTTTGTCAATTGTTTATTGTGTTTCATTTTTGCATGTTTTACTTCCCGAATAATAAGATTATTCAAACTCCACAGTCGCTCGTACTTTTGGAAGTAAGTAGTGAATCAAGACTGTCATGAATTGGATTGCAGATTGTCTAAGGATAGACATGGCAATAGAATTGCTGCAATGTTCATGAGTACTCAGAAATTGAGATTTGAGTATTGGATAAACCCTCGCTCAGAGTATCACTTCATGGAATTCATCACGAGTAATACTGAGACGATAATATCTTATAATCTTGAAACGAAGATATATGAGTTGTAATTTACAAAGTCGGTTATACATTGGTGATACGAAAACGCATCAGTAACTTGGTGTTATAAAACGTATTGTCATGTATAATTTGATGAGTAAAAGATACAAGCATATGAGTCAACGTTTATTCGTTCCTTTTGCCCTAACCGGAAAAGCGATATATATGGGCCCCTCGATGATTTGGTGTTGACTTATGTGCTGGGCCCAGCCAGGACTAAATTGATGTGTTCAATTAGAAGTCCTACATCATCACCAATCAGAAATCGGGAAACATAGATTCTGGACAAAGAGATTGATTACATTCCATGTCTTATGTCTGGGGATATCTTGCAGAACGAAGGATTATATGATCACTTATCTCAGGACACGTAACTGACTGGGTCAGAGTTCAGCAGCAGCTTTTGGAAGCTACAGTTTGCTGGTCAAATTTAGAAGGAATACTAGCAATTATAGTTACAGACTTATCCAAGTGGGAGACTGTTGGATTAGGTGTCTAAGCCCATAACTATAATTGGTATGTACTTGAATTGATAGCAGCACAGTCCTTTTGGGTTGCCCTCAACCTAGCAACTGGACAAGGAAATTATGAAAGGAGAGATATTAATTTATAAGATTAATAAATTAATATAAATGATTTGTTAATATGTTAAAAGATTAATATATTAATTAAAAATCATTATGTTTAATTAATAGTTAGACAGAAATTAATCAAAATTAATTTTGGGGTTAAAAGTATTAATTATAAAGTGCAGGGACTAGTTTGTAATTATCAGATAGTTGAGTGGAAGGCTCCAGAACCTCCTTGGAAGGAGGTGGACGAAATCTATAGGGGAAACCCTAAGGATTTCGTCCCAGGGGCTTTGGATAAGGCCTTTGGATTAGCTTAGGCCCCAAGCAAAGGAGTATTAGGGTTTCCCTAAACCCTAGATCCCTCAGCTATATAAGGAGCCTCCCAGCTCCTAAATTCGGCCACTCCTACCTTGGAAGAAACCCTAGGCCGAAATTTGCATACCCTAGCCTCTCTCTCCTTCAAGTTTCCTTCTTGCTAGTTTTTGGGTGTGATTCCATTAGAGGCATTACATTTGAGGTGCTAGGCTTCCAAGAAGATCAAGTTTAAGAGGATTAACAATTGTTTGCTATAACAATTGAAAGGTATGTAATTCTGAAACCCTAGTTTGTTAATTTCGAAATTAGCCTCTCTCCTCTAGGGTTCTTGTTTTGCATTTCAAAGTTATATGTTCAATAGTTAAAACATAGATCCAAAGTAGGTTGCATGTGAACTTAGGAATTGTTTTCTAGTTTATTTGTTTTACCTAAAACCCATCAATTATATATCAAACTTTCAGGCCAAACTTTATTATGAACCCTTAAATAAATACCACAACTCCAAAGGCTTAAAGAGAATAATATTATGATGATAGGAAAATACCACAAACCCTTAAATTTGGTATATTTAGAAAATCAACTGAAAAGCCAAATTGTAAATTTATGATACACAGACTAAAACATGCCATTTATATCACACAAACACATTCTATAATGTCCACACCACACAGATGTTGATTCATTCTGACCCACTGGATAACTCTTCTTCATCGGTGCTATAATAATAATAATATTCATCTTCATCTTCTTCCTTCTTATTTTCACACAAACACATTCTATACGTGAGTCCCCTCCTGTTTCCATTTGACTTTAACTGTTCTTGTATTCTGTCTCTGATGGCTGTCTCTGATTTATTAAATATATTCAGATTAGAACAAAAAAAGGGGTTATCACTGGATCTCAACCATAAATATATAAGAAAGTATGGAAGAGAAAGTGAAGAAAAGAAACCATTTTATGGGAACCCTCTTCAAACATTTCAAGGGTAAAACCGTAAAAAGGGTATTCTTGAAAGATTAAAATAGTTACCTCGTCTAAGAATGAAAATAATCTCGTGATCTTGTTTTGAAGATCTTGTTTCTCAGAAGCCGAAAGATCACCGGAAGAAGTAGTAGTGGATTCATGAGGGGTAAATTTGGAATATTTGTTATCATCTACACGAAGTGTATGTAGATTGCTAAGTTTGTTAATCTTTAGCTGTCTCAGGTAAAACCTACATCACATATATAAATTATAAAGAATAAATACCAAGTTTTGGCCCATGTATCAGTTTTGTTTGCATATTTTGGCCCCTACATCACATATATTAATTAATGCAAGAACACAAGTATCAGTACCAAAATGACCATAATGCCACTTAGCTACCCACTCAATCTGTTTGCATATTTTGGCCCCTGTACAATTTTGTTTTTGCACAGTTTTGGTCCATGCATCAGTTTTGTCCCTGTACAGTTTTGTCCATGTACAGTTTTGGTCCCTGCATCAGTTTTGGCCCCAGTACAATTTTTTTGTCCCTGTACAGTTTTGGGCCATGTACAGTTTTGTTTTTGCACAGTTTTTGTCCCTATACATGCGTAATCATTGTTGCTTTAAATGGTAAATAATTATGTAGGTTGGAAACAAATGTTTAATGGATAAATCATGGATTCCCTCTAGTAGATTATCAAATGCATATGATGAAGGTGTGAATGCTTTTCTAGAGTTTACATGAAGTAATAATCCAAAGTTAGATGTTATTCCATGACCTTGTGTAAATTGTATCAATTTGTGTCACCACTCAACTGACAATGTACGTTATCATTTGTTTGCCCATGACTTCGATGAAAATTATAAGATTTGGTCTTTCCATGGAGAAAAACAACCCAAGATTGATTCTAGATGCCGTAACAATTCCATTCCTCCTGATGCTATTTATACAAAGGATATGCTACATGATGCCTTCAAATATGTAGACGAAGAACATGATTCATTGAAATCACTACTTGAAGAATGTGATAAGCCACTTTATGTAGGGTCAAAGTATAATGCACTTTGTGGATTATTGAAACTCCAACATTTGAAGGGTTAGTTTGGATGGTCTGATGCTTTGTTGTGTGTCCTAAAAGATATCTTACCATCAAACAATATCATCCCTTGCTCGATATATGAATCCAAGAAGTTGCTAAAAGGAGTAGGTCTACAAGATAAGAAGATTCATGCATGTGAGAATGATTGTGTTCTATTCTGGAAAGAACATAAAGATGCTTCGTAATTTCCAACCTCTGGCACATCTCGTTGGAAGAAGAATACCAAAAATGTACCTTCAAAAGTTTTATGGTATTTTCCTATCATCCCTAGATTTAGAAGAATGTTTTCAATACCACAAATTGCACATGACTTAACTTCGCATGCACAAGGTCGGGTCAATAATGGGAAGCTTACTCATCCTTACAATACCCCTTCTTGGAAGCTTGTTGATAACACATGGAAAGAATTCGTACAAGAAAAATGAAATCTTAGATTAGCCCTGTCTGCTGATGGTATCAATCCTCACAAGTCATTAAGTTCTAAGCATAGTTGTTGGTCGGTTATCCTAATAACATAAAATCTACCCCCTTATTTGTGTATGTCAAGAAAATTCATGATGTTGACTCTGTTGATATCAGGGCCAAACCAACCTGGTAACAATATTGATGTCTACTTGGCACCATTGATAGAAGATATAAAACTCTTGTAGGAAACTGGCGTTGAGACTTTTGATTCTTATAAGAAATAATACTTCAATCTAAGAGTAATATTACTTTGGACTATAAGTGACTTTCCCGCGTATGGTAATCTTTCGGGGTGTGTTACCAAAGGTTATTATGCTTGTCCAATATGTTCAAAGAATATTTGTTCACAATGGTTGCCAAAGTCCAAAAAGGTATGCTTCCTTGGGCATAGAAGATTCCTCCCACTTGAACGTCCTTTTCGTAAAAGAAAAAAACATTTCAACAATCAACAGGAGCATAATTTTATGCCTCAACCATCATTAGGTGAAGATATTGATGAGTATCTGGCGGGATTTGAGAATACATGGGGTAAGAAGATAAAGTCAAAGAAGATAGGATCAATGAAGATAAA
The DNA here is from genome assembly GCF_052849685.1 of Lactuca virosa. Classification (NCBI taxonomy): domain Eukaryota; kingdom Viridiplantae; phylum Streptophyta; class Magnoliopsida; order Asterales; family Asteraceae; genus Lactuca; species Lactuca virosa. Next base: position 386,580,179 of record NC_136428.1, read on the forward strand.
GTTAAAAAAGTAAAGTCAAAGAAGGGAGCGTCAAAGGAAGAAACGCCTAAGAAGGAAAAGTCAAATAAGAAAAAAGAAAGTATCGATGAGAGATCTAAATTTTGGCATAAAAAGTCAATTTTTTTTAACTTGAATATTGGAAGAAGTTTCCTGTTCGTCATCAGTTTGATCTCATGCACATAGAAAAAAATGTGACCGAGAGTGTTTATGGGACAATATTTGATTTGCCTCACAAGACGAAGGATGGATTAAAAGCACGACAAGATCTTGAAGCGTTGGGCATTAAGCCTGAATTAAAATCTTAGCCAAAAGGGGATCGACATTGGCTTCCGATTGCATGCTAGACATTGAATTCTGCAGAGAAACATCTATGTTGTGATACCCTGTCTAACATAAAAGTGCCTCATGGGTATTGCTCTAATTTCAAGAATCTCCTGTCGGATGATGTTTCAAAGATGAATGGTTTGAAGTCTAATGATTTTCATGTACTAATGCAACAACTTCTCCCTTTTGCAATCAGAGGGGTGTTAGACATGAAGGTGTGGAGAAAAATCCTAAGTCTGTGTCATTTTTTCAATGAGTTGTGTAATAAAGTTGTTGATGTTAGTAAGCTAGGCAAGTTGCAAAGTGCCTTGGGTATTATGAAAAATATTTGCATTATTACTATTTATATATTTTAATTTTTTAGAAAATTGGATCTTAATTATTTTTTACGTTTATGTAATAGATAAAAACATTCAAGTTATGATGAAAACAATTCTACAAGGAGAAGCTTTACTACCCATTCCACTTGAAGAGGAGTTTATTGTGAAGGTCAAAGTTGCATTTGGACACATACTAAGTTGGCCAAGACACTTAGTTATTCGATGCTCTGAGCTGGTAATACACCTTGCGATGATATTAGTTTTAGTAGTTAGATTAGTTTTGTTCTGAAACTAGTAACAAAGTAAATGTAATTGACTTTTGGTGATTAAATAATAAAGTATTATTTATGAGTTTGTTTACTGCCTTTTGTCAATTGTTTATTGTGTTTCATTTTTGCATGTTTTACTTCCCGAATAATAAGATTATTCAAACTCCATAGTCGCTCGTACTTTTGGAAGTAAGTAGTGAATCAAGACTGTCATGAATTGGATTGCAGATTGTCTAAGGATAGACATGGCAATAGAATTGCTGTAATGTTCATGAGTACTCAGAAATTGAGATTTGAGTATTGGATAAACCCTCGCTCAGAGTATCACTTCATGGAATTCATCACGAGTAATACTGAGACGATAATATCTTATAATCTTGAAACGAAGATATATGAGTTGTAATTTACAAAGTCGGTTATACATTGGTGATACGAAAACGCATCAGTAACTTGGTGTTATAAAACGTATTGTCATGTATAATTTGATGAGTAAAAGATACAAGCATATGAGTCAACGTTTATTCGTTCCTTTTGCCCTAACCGGAAAAGCGATATCTGTGGGTCCCTCGATGATTTGGTGTTGACTTATGTGCTGGGCCCAGCCAGGACTAAATTGATGTGTTCAATTAGAAGTCCTACATCATCACCAATTAGAAATCGGGAAACATAGATTCTGGACAAAGAGATTGATTACATTCCATGTCTTATGTCTGGGGATATCTTGCAGAACGAAGGATTATATGATCACTTATATCAGGACACGTAACTGACTGGGTCAGAGTTCAGCAGCAGCTTTTGGAAGCTACAGTTTGCTGGTCAAATTTAGAAGGCATACTAGCAATTATACTTACAGACTTATCCAAGTGGGAGACTGTTGGATTAGGTGTCTAAGCCCATAACTATAATTGGTATGTACTTGAATTGATAGCAGCACAATCCTTTTGGGTTGCCCTCAACCTAGCAACTGGACAAGGAAATTATGAAAGGAGAGATATTAATTTATAAGATTAATAAATTAATATAAATGATTTGTTAATATGTTAAAAGATTAATATATTAATTAAAAATCATTATGTTTAATTAATAGTTAGATAGGAATTAATCAAAATTAATTTTGGGGTTAAAAGTATTAATTATAAAGTGCAGGGACTAGTTTGCAATTATCAGATAGTTGAGTGGAAGGCTCCAGAACCTCCTTGGAAGGAGGTGGACGAAATCTATAGGGGAAACCCTAAGGATTTCGTCCCAGGGGCTTTGGATAAGGCCTTTGGATTAGCTTAGACCCCAAGCAAAGGAGTAATAGGGTTTCCCTAAACCCTAGATCCCTCAGCTCTATAAGGAGCCTCCCAGCTCCTAAATTCGGCCACTCCTACCTTGGAAGAAACCCTAGGCCGAAATTTGCATACCCTAGCCTCTCTCTCCTTCAAGTTTCCTTCTTGCTAGTTTTTGGGTGTGATTCCATTAGAGGCATTACATTTGAGGTGCTAGGCTTCCAAGAAGATCAAGTTCAAGAGGATTAACAATTGTTTGCTATAACAATTGACAGGTATGTAATTCTGAAACCCTAGTTTGTTAATTTCGAAATTAGCCTCTCTCCTCTAGGGTTCTTGTTTTGCATTTCAAAGTTATATGTTCAATAGTTAAAACATAGATCCAAAGTAGGTTGCATGTGAACTTAGGAATTGTTTTCTAGTTTATTTGTTTTACCTAAAACCCATCAATTATATATCAAACTTTCAGGCCAAACTTTATTATGAACCCTTAAATAAATACCACAACTCCAAAGGCTTAAAGAGAATAATATTATGATGATAGGAAAATACCACAAACCCTTAAATTTGGTATATTTAGAAAATCAACTGAAAAGCCAAATTGTAAATTTATGATACACAGACTAAAACATGCCATTTATATCACACAAACACATTCTATAATGTCCACACCACACAGATGTTGATTCATTCTGATCCACTGGATAACTCTTCTTCATCGGTGCTATAATAATAATAATATTCATCTTCATCTTCTTCCTTCTCATTTTCACACAAACACATTCTATACGTGAGTCCCCTCCTGTTTCCATTTGACTTTAACTGTTCTTGTATTCTGTCTCTGATGGCTGTCTCTGATTTATTAAATATATTCAGATTAGAACAAAAAAAGGGGTTATCACTGGATCTCAACCATAAATATATAAGAAAGTATGGAAGAGAAAGTGAAGAAAAGAAACCATTTTATGGGAACCCTCTTCAAACATTTCAAGGGTAAAACCGTAAAAAGGGGATTCTTGAAAGATTAAAATAGTTACCTCGTCTAAGAAAGAAAAAAATCTCGTGATTTTGTTTTGAAGATCTTGTTTCTCAGAAGCCGAAAGATCACCGGAAGAAGTAGTAGTGGATTCATGAGGGGTAAATTTGGAATATTTGTTATCATCTACACGAAGTGTATGTAGATTGCTAAGTTTGTTAATCTTTAGCTGTCTCAGGTAAAACCTACATCACATATATAAATTATAAAGAATAAATACCAAGTTTTGGCCCATGTATCAGTTTTGTTTGCATATTTTGGCCCCTACATCACATATATTAATTAATGCAAGAACACAAGTATCAGTACCAAAATGACCATAATGCCACTTAGCTACCCACTCAATCTGTTTGCATATTTTGGCCCCTGTACAATTTTGTTTTTGCATAGTTTTGGTCCATGCATCAGTTTTGTCCCTGTACAGTTTTGTCCATGTACAGTTTTGGTCCCTACATCAGTTTTGGCCCCAGTACAATTTTTTTGTCCCTGTACAGTTTTGGCCCATGTACAGTTTTGTTTTTGTACAGTTTTTGTCCCTATACATGCGTAATCATTGTTGCTTTAAATGGTAAATAATTATGTAGGTTGGAAACAAATGTTTAATGGATAAATCATGGATTCCCTCTAGTAGATTATCAAATGCATATGATGAAGGTGTGAATGCTTTTCTAGAGTTTACATGAAGTAATAATCCAAAGTTAGATGTTATTCCATGACCTTGTGTAAATTGTATCAATTTGTGTCACCACTCAACTGACAATGTACGTTATCATTTGTTTGCCCACGACATCGATGAAAATTATAAGATTTGGTCTTTCCATGGAGAAAAACAACCCAAGATTGATTCTAGATGCCGTAACAATTCCATTCCTCCTGATGCTATTTATACAAAGGATATGCTACATGATGCCTTCAAATATGTAGACGAAGAACATGATTCATTGAAATCACTACTTGAAGAATGTGATAAGCCACTTTATGTAGGGTCAAAGTATAATGCACTTTGTGGATTATTGAAACTCCAACATTTGAAGGGTTAGTTTGGATGGTCTGATGCTTTGTTGTGTGTCCTAAAAGATATCTTACCATCAAACAATATCATCCCTTGCTCGATATATGAATCCAAGAAGTTGCTAAAAGGAGTAGGTCTACAAGATAAGAAGATTCATGCATGTGAGAATGATTGTGTTCTATTCTGGAAAGAACATAAAGATGCTTCGTAATTTCCAACCTCTGGCACATCTCGTTGGAAGAAGAATACCAAAAATGTACCTTCAAAAGTTTTATGGTATTTTCCTATCATCCCTAGATTTAGAAGAATGTTTTCAATACCACAAATTGCACATGACTTAACTTGGCATGCACAAGGTCGGGTCAATAATGGGAAGCTTACTCATCCTTACGATACCCCTTCTTGGAAGCTTGTTGATAACACATGGAAAGAATTCGTACAAGAAAAATGAAATCTTAGATTAGCCCTGTCTGCTGATGGTATCAATCCTCACAAGTCATTAAGTTCCAAGCATAGTTGTTGGTCGGTTATCCTAATAACATAAAATCTACCCCCTTATTTGTGTATGTCAAGAAAATTCATGATGTTGACTCTGTTGATATCAGGGCCAAACCAACCTGGTAACAATATTGATGTCTACTTGGCACCATTGATAGAAGATATAAAACTCTTGTAGGAAACTGGCGTTGAGACTTTTGATTCTTATAAGAAATAATACTTCAATCTAAGAGTAATATTACTTTGGACTATAAGTGACTTTCCCGCGTATGGTAATCTTTCGGGGTGTGTTACCAAAGGTTATTATGCTTGTCCAATATGTTCAAAGAATATTTGTTCACAATGGTTGCCAAAGTCCAAAAAGGTATGCTTCCTTGGGCATAGAAGATTCCTCCCACTTGAACATCCTTTTCGTAAAAGAAAAAAGCATTTCAACAATCAACAGGAGCATAATTTTATGCCTCAACCATCATTAGGTGAAGATATTGATGAGTATCTGGCGGGATTTGAGAATACATGGGGTAAGAAGATAAAGTCAAAGAAGATAGGATCAATGAAGATAAAGTTAAAAAAGTAAAGTCAAAGAAGGGAGCGTCAAAGGAAGAAACGCCTAAGAAGGAAAAGTCAAATAAGAAAAAAGAAAGTATCGATGAGAGATCTAAATTTTGGCATAAAAAGTCAATTTTTTTTAACTTGAATATTGGAAGAAGTTTCCTGTTCGTCATCAGTTTGATCTCATGCACATAGAAAAAAATGTGACCGAGAGTGTTTATGGGACAATATTTGATTTGCCTCACAAGACGAAGGATGGATTAAAAGCACGACAAGATCTTGAAGCGTTGGGCATTAAGCCTGAATTAAAATCTTAGCCAAAAGGGGATCGACATTGGCTTCCGATTGCATGCTAGACATTGAATTCTGCAGAGAAACATCTATGTTGTGATACCCTGTCTAACATAAAAGTGCCTCATGGGTATTGCTCTAATTTCAAGAATCTCCTGTCGGATGATGTTTCAAAGATGAATGGTTTGAAGTCTAATGATTTTCATGTACTAATGCAACAACTTCTCCCTTTTGCAATCAGAGGGGTGTTAGACATGAAGGTGTGGAGAACAATCCTAAGTCTGTGTCATTTTTTCAATGAGTTGTGTAGTAAAGTTGTTGATGTTAGTAAGCTAGGCAAGTTGCAAAGTGCCTTGGGTATTATGAAAAATATTTGCATTATTACTATTTATATATTTTAATTTTTTAGAAAATTGGATCTTAATTATTTTTTACGTTTATGTAATAGATAAAAACATTCAAGTTATGATGAAAACAATTCTACAAGGAGAAGCTTTACTACCCATTCCAATTGAAGAGGAGTTTATTGTGAAGGTCAAAGTTGCATTTGGACACATACTAAGTTGGCCAAGACACTTAGTTATTCGATGCTCTGAGCTGGTAATACACCTTGCGATGATATTAGTTTTAGTAGTTAGATTAGTTTTGTTCTGAAACTAGTAACAAAGTAAATGTAATTGACTTTTGGTGATTAAATAATAAAGTATTATTTATGAGTTTGTTTACTGCCTTTTGTCAATTGTTTATTGTGTTTCATTTTTGCATGTTTTACTTCCCGAATAATAAGATTATTCAAACTCCATAGTCGCTCGTACTTTTGGAAGTAAGTAGTGAATCAAGACTGTCATGAATTGGATTGCAGATTGTCTAAGGATAGACATGGCAATAGAATTGTTGTAATGTTCATGAGTACTCAGAAATTGAGATTTGAGTATTGGATAAACCCTCGCTCAGAGTATCACTTCATGGAATTCATCACGAGTAATACTGAGACGATAATATCTTATAATCTTGAAACGAAGATATATGAGTTGTAATTTACAAAGTCGGTTATACATTGGTGATACGAAAACGCATCAGTAACTTGGTGTTATAAAACGTATTGTCATGTATAATTTGATGAGTAAAAGATACAAGCATATGAGTCAACGTTTATTCGTTCCTTTTGCCCTAACCGGAAAAGCGATATCTGTGGGTCCCTCGATGATTTGGTGTTGACTTATGTGCTGGGCCCAGCCAGGACTAAATTGATGTGTTCAATTAGAAGTCCTACATCATCACCAATCAGAAATCGGGAAACATAGATTCTGGACAAAGAGATTGATTACATTCCATGTCTTATGTCTGGGGATATCTTGCAGAACGAAGGATTATATGATCACTTATCTCAGGACACGTAACTGACTGGGTCAGAGTTCAGCAGCAGCTTTTGGAAGCTACAGTTTGCTGGTCAAATTTAGAAGGCATACTAGCAATTATACTTACAGACTTATCCAAGTGGGAGACTGTTGGATTAGGTGTCTAAGCCCATAACTATAATTGGTATGTACTTGAATTGATAGCAGCACAGTCCTTTTGGGTTGCCCTCAACCTAGCAACTGGACAAGGAAATTATGAAAGGAGAGATATTAATTTATAAGATTAATAAATTAATATAAATGATTTGTTAATATGTTAAAAGATTAATATATTAATTAAAAATCATTATGTTTAATTAATAGTTAGACAGGAATTAATCAAAATTAATTTTGGGGTTAAAAGTATTAATTATAAAGTGCAGGGACTAGTTTGCAATTATCAGATAGTTGAGTGGAAGGCTCCAGAACCTCCTTGGAAGGAGGTGGACGAAATCTATAGGGGAAACCCTAAGGATTTCGTCCCAGGGGCTTTGGATAAGGCCTTTGGATTAGCTTAGGCCCCAAGCAAAGGAGTATTAGGGTTTCCCTAAACCCTAGATCCCTCAGCTATATAAGGAGCCTCCCAGCTCCTAAATTCGGCCACTCCTACCTTGGAAGAAACCCTAGGCCGAAATTTGCATACCCTAGCCTCTCTCTCCTTCAAGTTTCCTTCTTGCTAGTTTTTGGGTGTGATTCCATTAGAGGCATTACATTTGAGGTGCTAGGCTTCCAAGAAGATCAAGTTCAAGAGGATTAACAATTGTTTGCTATAACAATTGAAAGGTATGTAATTCTGAAACCCTAGTTTGTTAATTTCGAAATTAGCCTCTCTCCTCTAGGGTTCTTGTTTTGCATTTCAAAGTTATATGTTCAATAGTTAAAACATAGATCCAAAGTAGGTTGCATGTGAACTTAGGAATTGTTTTCTAGTTTATTTGTTTTACCTAAAACCCATCAATTATATATCAAACTTTCAGGCCAAACTTTATTATGAACCCTTAAATAAATACCACAACTCCAAAGGCTTAAAGAGAATAATATTATGATGATAGGAAAATACCACAAACCCTTAAATTTGGTATATTTAGAAAATCAACTGAAAAGCCAAATTGTAAATTTATGATACACAGACTAAAACATGCCATTTATATCACACAAACACATTCTATAATGTCCACACCACACAGATGTTGATTCATTCTGATCCACTGGATAACTCTTCTTCATCGGTGCTATAATAATAATAATATTCATCTTCATCTTCTTCCTTCTCATTTTCACACAAACACATTCTATACGTGAGTCCCCTCCTGTTTCCATTTGACTTTAACTGTTCTTGTATTCTGTCTCTGATGGCTGTCTCTGATTTATTAAATATATTCAGATTAGAACAAAAAAAGGGGTTATCACTGGATCTCAACCATAAATATATAAGAAAGTATGGAAGAGAAAGTGAAGAAAAGAAACCATTTTATGGGAACCCTCTTCAAACATTTCAAGGGTAAAACCGTAAAAAGGGGATTCTTGAAAGATTAAAATAGTTACCTCGTCTAAGAAAGAAAAAAATCTCGTGATTTTGTTTTGAAGATCTTGTTTCTCAGAAGCCGAAAGATCACCGGAAGAAGTAGTAGTGGATTCATGAGGGGTAAATTTGGAATATTTGTTATCATCTACACGAAGTGTATGTAGATTGCTAAGTTTGTTAATCTTTAGCTGTCTCAGGTAAAACCTACATCACATATATAAATTATAAAGAATAAATACCAAGTTTTGGCCCATGTATCAGTTTTGTTTGCATATTTTGGCCCCTACATCACATATATTAATTAATGCAAGAACACAAGTATCAGTACCAAAATGACCATAATGCCACTTAGCTACCCACTCAATCTGTTTGCATATTTTGGCCCCTGTACAATTTTGTTTTTGCACAGTTTTGGTCCATGCATCAGTTTTGTCCCTGTACAGTTTTGTCCATGTACAGTTTTGGTCCCTACATCAGTTTTGGCCCCAGTACAATTTTTTTGTCCCTGTACAGTTTTGGCCCATGTACAGTTTTGTTTTTGTACAGTTTTTGTCCCTATACATGCGTAATCATTGTTGCTTTAAATGGTAAATAATTATGTAGGTTGGAAACAAATGTTTAATGGATAAATCATGGATTCCCTCTAGTAGATTATCAAATGCATATGATGAAGGTGTGAATGCTTTTCTAGAGTTTACATGAAGTAATAATCCAAAGTTAGATGTTATTCCATGACCTTGTGTAAATTGTATCAATTTGTGTCACCACTCAACTGACAATGTACGTTATCATTTGTTTGCCCACGACTTCGATGAAAATTATAAGATTTGGTCTTTCCATGGAGAAAAACAACCCAAGATTGATTCTAGATGCCGTAACAATTCCATTCCTCCTGATGCTATTTATACAAAGGATATGCTACATGATGCCTTCAAATATGTAGACGAAGAACATGATTCATTGAAATCACTACTTGAAGAATGTGATAAGCCACTTTATGTAGGGTCAAAGTATAATGCACTTTGTGGATTATTGAAACTCCAACATTTGAAGGGTTAGTTTGGATGGTCTGATGCTTTGTTGTGTGTCCTAAAAGATATCTTACCATCAAACAATATCATCCCTTGCTCGATATATGAATCCAAGAAGTTGCTAAAAGGAGTAGGTCTACAAGATAAGAAGATTCATGCATGTGAGAATGATTGTGTTCTATTCTGGAAAGAACATAAAGATGCTTCGTAATTTCCAACCTCTGGCACATCTCGTTGGAAGAAGAATACCAAAAATGTACCTTCAAAAGTTTTATGGTATTTTCCTATCATCCCTAGATTTAGAAGAATGTTTTCAATACCACAAATTGCACATGACTTAACTTGGCATGCACAAGGTCGGGTCAATAATGGGAAGCTTACTCATCCTTACGATACCCCTTCTTGGAAGCTTGTTGATAACACATGGAAAGAATTCGTACAAGAAAAATGAAATCTTAGATTAGCCCTGTCTGCTGATGGTATCAATCCTCACAAGTCATTAAGTTCCAAGCATAGTTGTTGGTCGGTTATCCTAATAACATAAAATCTACCCCCTTATTTGTGTATGTCAAGAAAATTCATGATGTTGACTCTGTTGATATCAGGGCCAAACCAACCTGGTAACAATATTGATGTCTACTTGGCACCATTGATAGAAGATATAAAACTCTTGTAGGAAACTGGCGTTGAGACTTTTGATTCTTATAAGAAATAATACTTCAATCTAAGAGTAATATTACTTTGGACTATAAGTGACTTTCCCGCGTATGGTAATCTTTCGGGGTGTGTTACCAAAGGTTATTATGCTTGTCCAATATGTTCAAAGAATATTTGTTCACAATGGTTGCCAAAGTCCAAAAAGGTATGCTTCCTTGGGCATAGAAGATTCCTCCCACTTGAACATCCTTTTCGTAAAAGAAAAAAACATTTCAACAATCAACAGGAGCATAATTTTATGCCTCAACCATCATTAGGTGAAGATATTGATGAGTATCTGGCGGGATTTGAGAATACATGGGGTAAGAAGATAAAGTCAAAGAAGATAGGATCAATGAAGATAAAGTTAAAAAAGTAAAGTCAAAGAAGGGAGCGTCAAAGGAAGAAACGCCTAAGAAGGAAAAGTCAAATAAGAAAAAAGAAAGTATCGATGAGAGATCTAAATTTTGGCATAAAAAGTCAATTTTTTTTAACTTGAATATTGGAAGAAGTTTCCTGTTCGTCATCAGTTTGATCTCATGCACATAGAAAAAAATGTGACCGAGAGTGTTTATGGGACAATATTTGATTTGCCTCACAAGACGAAGGATGGATTAAAAGCACGACAAGATCTTGAAGCGTTGGGCATTAAGCCTGAATTAAAATCTTAGCCAAAAGGGGATCGACATTGGCTTCCGATTGCATGCTAGACATTGAATTCTGCAGAGAAACATCTATTTTGTGATACCCTGTCTAACATAAAAGTGCCTCATGGGTATTGCTCTAATTTCAAGAATCTCCTGTCGGATGATGTTTCAAAGATGAATGGTTTGAAGTCTAATGATTTTCATGTACTAATGCAACAACTTCTCCCTTTTGCAATCAGAGGGGTGTTAGACATGAAGGTGTGGAGAACAATCCTAAGTCTGTGTCATTTTTTCAATGAGTTGTGTAGTAAAGTTGTTGATGTTAGTAAGCTAGGCAAGTTGCAAAGTGCCTTGGGTATTATGAAAAATATTTGCATTATTACTATTTATATATTTTAATTTTTTAGAAAATTGGATCTTAATTATTTTTTACGTTTATGTAATAGATAAAAACATTCAAGTTATGATGAAAACAATTCTACAAGGAGAAGCTTTACTACCCATTCCACTTGAAGAGGAGTTTATTGTGAAGGTCAAAGTTGCATTTGGACACATACTAAGTTGGCCAAGACACTTAGTTATTCGATGCTCTGAGCTGGTAATACACCTTGCGATGATATTAGTTTTAGTAGTTAGATTAGTTTTGTTCTGAAACTAGTAACAAAGTAAATGTAATTGACTTTTGGTGATTAAATAATAAAGTATTATTTATGAGTTTGTTTACTGCCTTTTGTCAATTGTTTATTGTGTTTCATTTTTGCATGTTTTACTTCCCGAATAATAAGATTATTCAAACTCCACAGTCGCTCGTACTTTTGGAAGTAAGTAGTGAATCAAGACTGTCATGAATTGGATTGCAGATTGTCTAAGGATAGACATGGCAATAGAATTGCTGTAATGTTCATGAGTACTCAGAAATTGAGATTTGAGTATTGGATAAACCCTCGCTCAGAGTATCACTTCATGGAATTCATCACGAGTAATACTGAGACGATAATATCTTATAATCTTGAAACGAAGATATATGAGTTGTAATTTACAAAGTCGGTTATACATTGGTGATACGAAAACGCATCAGTAACTTGGTGTTATAAAACGTATTGTCATGTATAATTTGATGAGTAAAAGATACAAGCATATGAGTCAACGTTTATTCGTTCCTTTTGCCCTAACCGGAAAAGCGATATCTGTGGGCCCCTCGATGATTTGGTGTTGACTTATGTGCTGGGCCCAGCCAGGACTAAATTGATGTGTTCAATTAGAAGTCCTACATCATCACCAATCAGAAATCGGGAAACATAGATTCTGGACAAAGAGATTGATTACATTCCATGTCTTATGTCTGGGGATATCTTGCAGAACGAAGGATTATATGATCACTTATCTCAGGACACGTAACTGACTGGGTCAGAGTTCAGCAGCAGCTTTTGGAAGCTACAGTTTGCTGGTCAAATTTAGAAGGCATACTAGCAATTATACTTACAGACTTATCCAAGTGGGAGACTGTTGGATTAGGTGTCTAAGCCCATAACTATAATTGGTATGTACTTGAATTGATAGCAGCACAGTCCTTTTGGGTTGCCCTCAACCTAGCAACTGGACAAGGAAATTATGAAAGGAGAGATATTAATTTATAAGATTAATAAATTAATATAAATGATTTGTTAATATGTTAAAAGATTAATATATTAATTAAAAATCATTATGTTTAATTAATAGTTAGACAGAAATTAATCAAAATTAATTTTGGGGTTAAAAGTATTAATTATAAAGTGCAGGGACTAGTTTGCAATTATCAGATAGTTGAGTGGAAGGCTCCAGAACCTCCTTGGAAGGAGGTGGACGAAATCTATAGGGGAAACCCTAAGGATTTCGTCCCAGGGGCTTTGGATAAGGCCTTTGGATTAGCTTAGGCCCCAAGCAAAGGAGTATTAGGGTTTCCCTAAACCCTAGATCCCTCAGCTATATAAGGAGCCTCCCAGCTCCTAAATTCGGCCACTCCTACCTTGGAAGAAACCCTAGGCCGAAATTTGCATACCCTAGCCTCTCTCTCCTTCAAGTTTCCTTCTTGCTAGTTTTTGGGTGTGATTCCATTAGAGGCATTACATTTGAGGTGCTAGGCTTCCAAGAAGATCAAGTTCAAGAGGATTAACAATTGTTTGCTATAACAATTGAAAGGTATGTAATTCTGAAACCCTAGTTTGTTAATTTCGAAATTAGCCTCTCTCCTCTAGGGTTCTTGTTTTGCATTTCAAAGTTATATGTTCAATAGTTAAAACATAGATCCAAAGTAGGTTGCATGTGAACTTAGGAATTGTTTTCTAGTTTATTTGTTTTACCTAAAACCCATCAATTATATATCAAACTTTCAGGCCAAACTTTATTATGAACCCTTAAATAAATACCACAACTCCAAAGGCTTAAAGAGAATAATATTATGATGATAGGAAAATACCACAAACCCTTAAATTTGGTATATTTAGAAAATCAACTGAAAAGCCAAATTGTAAATTTATGATACACAGACTAAAACATGCCATTTATATCACACAAACACATTCTATAATGTCCACACCACACAGATGTTGATTCATTCTGATCCACTGGATAACTCTTCTTCATCGGTGCTATAATAATAATAATATTCATCTTCATCTTCTTCCTTCTCATTTTCACACAAACACATTCTATACGTGAGTCCCCTCCTGTTTCCATTTGACTTTAACTGTTCTTGTATTCTGTCTCTGATGGCTGTCTCTGATTTATTAAATATATTCAGATTAGAACAAAAAAAGGGGTTATCACTGGATCTCAACCATAAATATATAAGAAAGTATGGAAGAGAAAGTGAAGAAAAGAAACCATTTTATGGGAACCCTCTTCAAACATTTCAAGGGTAAAACCGTAAAAAGGGGATTCTTGAAAGATTAAAATAGTTACCTCGTCTAAGAAAGAAAAAATCCTCGTGATTTTGTTTTGAAGATCTTGTTTCTCAGAAGCCGAAAGATCACCGGAAGAAGTAGTAGTGGATTCATGAGGGGTAAATTTGGAATATTTGTTATCATCTACACGAAGTGTATGTAGATTGCTAAGTTTGTTAATCTTTAGCTGTCTCAGGTAAAACCTACATCACATATATAAATTATAAAGAATAAATACCAAGTTTTGGCCCATGTATCAGTTTTGTTTGCATATTTTGGCCCCTACATCACATATATTAATTAATGCAAGAACACAAGTATCAGTACCAAAATGACCATAATGCCACTTAGCTACCCACTCAATCTGTTTGCATATTTTGGCCCCTGTACAATTTTGTTTTTGCACAGTTTTGGTCCATGCATCAGTTTTGTCCCTGTACAGTTTTGTCCATGTACAGTTTTGGTCCCTACATCAGTTTTGGCCCCAGTACAATTTTTTTGTCCCTGTACAGTTTTGGCCCATGTACAGTTTTGTTTTTGCACAGTTTTTGTCCCTATACATGCGTAATCATTGTTGCTTTAAATGGTAAATAATTATGTAGGTTGGAAACAAATGTTTAATGGATAAATCATGGATTCCCTCTAGTAGATTATCAAATGCATATGATGAAGGTGTGAATGCTTTTCTAGAGTTTACATGAAGTAATAATCCAAAGTTAGATGTTATTCCATGACCTTGTGTAAATTGTATCAATTTGTGTCACCACTCAACTGACAATGTACGTTATCATTTGTTTGCCCACGACTTCGATGAAAATTATAAGATTTGGTCTTTCCATGGAGAAAAACAACCCAAGATTGATTCTAGATGCCGTAACAATTCCATTCCTCCTGATGCTATTTATACAAAGGATATGCTACATGATGCCTTCAAATATGTAGACGAAGAACATGATTCATTGAAATCACTACTTGAAGAATGTGATAAGCCACTTTATGTAGGGTCAAAGTATAATGCACTTTGTGGATTATTGAAACTCCAACATTTGAAGGGTTAGTTTGGATGGTCTGATGCTTTGTTGTGTGTCCTAAAAGATATCTTACCATCAAACAATATCATCCCTTGCTCGATATATGAATCCAAGAAGTTGCTAAAAGGAGTAGGTCTACAAGATAAGAAGATTCATGCATGTGAGAATGATTGTGTTCTATTCTGGAAAGAACATAAAGATGCTTCGTAATTTCCAACCTCTGGCACATCTCGTTGGAAGAAGAATACCAAAAATGTACCTTCAAAAGTTTTATGGTATTTTCCTATCATCCCTAGATTTAGAAGAATGTTTTCAATACCACAAATTGCACATGACTTAACTTGGCATGCACAAGGTCGGGTCAATAATGGGAAGCTTACTCATCCTTACGATACCCCTTCTTGGAAGCTTGTTGATAACACATGGAAAGAATTCGTACAAGAAAAATGAAATCTTAGATTAGCCCTGTCTGCTGATGGTATCAATCCTCACAAGTCATTAAGTTCCAAGCATAGTTGTTGGTCGGTTATCCTAATAACATAAAATCTACCCCCTTATTTGTGTATGTCAAGAAAATTCATGATGTTGACTCTGTTGATATCAGGGCCAAACCAACCTGGTAACAATATTGATGTCTACTTGGCACCATTGATAGAAGATATAAAACTCTTGTAGGAAACTGGCATTGAGACTTTTGATTCTTATAAGAAATAATACTTCAATCTAAGAGTAATATTACTTTGGACTATAAGTGACTTTCCCGCGTATGGTAATCTTTCGGGGTGTGTTACCAAAGGTTATTATGCTTGTCCAATATGTTCAAAGAATATTTGTTCACAATGGTTGCCAAAGTCCAAAAAGGTATGCTTCCTTGGGCATAGAAGATTCCTCCCACTTGAACATCCTTTTCGTAAAAGAAAAAAACATTTCAACAATCAACAATCAACAGGAGCATAATTTTATGCCTCAACCATCATTAGGTGAAGATATTGATGAGTATCTGGCGGGATTTGAGAATACATGGGGTAAGAAGATAAAGTCAAAGAAGATAGGATCAATGAAGATAAAGTTAAAAAAGTAAAGTCAAAGAAGGGAGCGTCAAAGGAAGAAACGCCTAAGAAGGAAAAGTCAAATAAGAAAAAAGAAAGTATCGATGAGAGATCTAAATTTTGGCATAAAAAGTCAATTTTTTTTAACTTGAATATTGGAAGAAGTTTCCTGTTCGTCATCAGTTTGATCTCATGCACATAGAAAAAAATGTGACCGAGAGTGTTTATGGGACAATATTTGATTTGCCTCACAAGACGAAGGATGGATTAAAAGCACGACAAGATCTTGAAGCGTTGGGCATTAAGCCTGAATTAAAATCTTAGCCAAAAGGGGATGGACATTGGCTTCCGATTGCATGCTAGACATTGAATTCTGCAGAGAAACATCTATTTTGTGATACCCTGTCTAACATAAAAGTGCCTCATGGGTATTGCTCTAATTTCAAGAATCTCCTGTCGGATGATGTTTCAAAGATGAATGGTTTGAAGTCTAATGATTTTCATGTACTAATGCAACAACTTCTCCCTTTTGCAATCAGAGGGGTGTTAGACATGAAGGTGTGGAGAACAATCCTAAGTCTGTGTCATTTTTTCAATGAGTTGTGTAGTAAAGTTGTTGATGTTAGTAAGCTAGGCAAGTTGCAAAGTGCCTTGGGTATTATGAAAAATATTTGCATTATTACTATTTATATATTTTAATTTTTTAGAAAATTGGATCTTAATTATTTTTTACGTTTATGTAATAGATAAAAACATTCAAGTTATGATGAAAACAATTCTACAAGGAGAAGCTTTACTACCCATTCCACTTGAAGAGGAGTTTATTGTGAAGGTCAAAGTTGCATTTGGACACATACTAAGTTGGCCAAGACACTTAGTTATTCGATGCTCTGACCTGGTAATACACCTTGCGCTGTTACTCAAGCATTTATGGAACTACTCTTTCCCGAACCGATTGCTAATGAGTTCGTGGCAATCCCCTCTCACGATTCCAGACCGTCTGAGGTGGACCATTCAGCAGATGATGGATTTTTCAATATTCACAACCTTCTTGTAACGCTCAATGACATCTACCAGGAGCTTCCTTCCAGAATTCAACACGATCACCCGATCGAAAACGTCATTGGTCAGTTGGGGGACGGTGTTCGAACCCAGAGTCAGAGTGGAGATGTAAATAGATGTCTCTATTATTGCTTCATCTCTCAAATAGAGACAAAGAATGTTGAAATGGCTTTGAATGAGCCCAGCTGGGTGGATGCTATGCATGAGGAGTTGAATCAGTTTGAAAAACTTGGGGTTTGGAATCTGGTTGAATTACCTAAGGGCAAGAAGTCACTCGACACACTTGGTTTATCGAAACAAGCAAGATGATTCAAGGGTTATTGTGCGAAATAAGGCCCGATTGGTTGTACGTGGATTTTGCCAAATTAAGGGTCTCGACTACACCGAAGTTTATGCTCCGGTAGCTCGCTTGGAGGCTATTCGCATTTTCCTTGCGTATGCTTCCTACATGAACTTCACGGTTTACCAGATGGATGTCAAGACTGCCTTCCTGTACGGTGCTATTAAGGAAGAAATATATGTTGATTAACCTCCTGGGTTTGTCAATTTGAAGTTTCCGAATCACGTATACAAGTTGGACAAGGCTTTATATGGGTTACATCAAGCTCCAAGGGCCTGGTATGCAACTCTTACGAAGCACTTTCTCGAGCATGGCTATTCACGGGGAACAATTGATCAAACCCTGTTCATTAAGCATGTTGGTGCCGATCAGATTCTTGTTCAAATTTATGTCGATGACATCATATTCGGGTCAACATGTCCACATCTATGCAAAGAATTCGAAAGCGTAATGAAGAAGAGGTTCGAGATGAGTTCTATGGGGGAGATGACCAATATGTTGGGGCTTCAGGTCAAACAAGACTCAACCAGAATCCTTTTACATCAAGCCAAGTATGTTGAAGATATGCTAGAGAAGTTCGGGTTTCGAGACGCAAAACCTGCATTGATGCCAATGGCCGAGCGACCTTTGTTGACTCCAGATACTGAGGGAGAATCCGTAGATCAGTCTGACTACAGATCAATGATCGGATCGTTAATGTATCTAACCGCAAGCAGGCCAGACATCATGTTCGTGGTTTGTCAATACGCATAATATCAGGCTAATCCTAAACTTTCACATCTTATTGCTGTCAAAAGAATCTTTTGGTATCTTAAAGGCAGCCCAAAATTGGGTCTTTGGTACCCGAAAAATTCTGAATTTGATTTATATGCTTTTGCTGACAGTAATTATGGAGGCTGTGAGCTTGACAGGAAATCAACGTCTGGCAGATGTCAATTTCTTGGAGACAGGCTGGTGTCATGGCAGTGCAAGAAACATCATACAGTCTCAACCTCAACGGCAGAGGCGGAATACGTAGCTGCTTCTGCCTGTTGTTCTCAAGTTATCTGGATACAACATCAATTACTGGACTATGATTTGAATTTTCTAGAAACCCCTATTTTTTGTGATTATGAAGCTGCAATTCAAATTGCTAAAAATCCAGTCCAACACTCGAAAACCAAACACATCGATATCAAAGTTCATTTTATCAGAGATTGTTATGAGCGTTCGCTCATTCGGTTGGAACAGGTTCCCATTACTAATAATGTGGCAGACTTGTTCACAAAACCGTTTAACAAAGCTCGATTTGATGTGCTTGTGGGATTTTTAAAAATGATTCGCTTTGAGGACTAATTTTTGTTTTAGGTTAGTTTAAATTTACGCATTTAATTTTCATTCTCATCCATGCACAAATATAGGGGGAGAAATAAACAAAAACCAAACAAAAATTAGAAAATTAAAAAATCCAAAAACAGTTGCATTTTTGTAAGTGTTGTATTGGGAAGTGATATATTCATGTGATAACAGGCAATTTGAATCTGTGTAATGTACCAAAGTTGAATTGTCTAGGCTCTGTGTTCGATGTGCTGGTAGACACGAAAGATTTAAATGGACTTGACTAGGTGTACATAAACTTAAGGAATCTAGAGATTTGAGAAATCTTAACTTAGATAGTTCCATTTAGCCTGACAATACGACGCTTGGGTAGATTGAGCAGGGAGATATACATGAGAATCCACCGGTCACACTAAAGCAATCTGTATCTAGAATCGTGGTTTAACTCTTCCTCGATGTACGGACTCTGTCCTTAATTCCGGGATTGACGGGGCGACTGGGGAATTCCGATAAAGTAGGTCTGTAGGAAATTATTTTCTTGCTTTCCTTCTGTTAGTCATATGTTTCCTCCTCTGCGTGATTGAAATTCATCCGACCTGGACTGCAACATATGCAATTCTATTTCTCTGCATCTTCTATCTATGCAATTCTTCCTATCTGTTAGCCATATGCTGTCTCCTTTGCGTTATTGAAATACATCCGACCTGGTACACAACATATGCACTATTCTACTTCTCAATCCCTCTAAATCTGGTTAGTCATATGTTTCACCCTCTGCGAGATTGGAAGAGATCCGACCTAGGTGTACAACACATGCATTCTAAATCTGACTTCTCCCATAATAATTGTCTGATCACCTAAAGTAAGGAGTACCTTGGAAGTTCCTGATTATTGGGTTATATTAGGAAACGGGAAACATGTTCTAGTACATTTAAAATTGAACAACCACTAGGTTGTCTGTAGATCTCGCTGCTCAATTTAGGTGGACAACAATATCTTTGGTCATCGTCAGATGAATGGTCCTTAGGAATTTTATCTAGAAACGTAAGGTCACAATGCCTTGTCATTTATAGTATGTCAAAAAATTTGTCACAATCTTTCGTGTTTAAGTGGACCACAATACTGGCGATCGACCAGATCTAGACATGAAGGTAGAGGTATCGATAAACGGATTTGGACTGTCTAACAACTTTGATCCCAATGTCATAAAAATATTATTAGCGTTAGTTGAGGTGAAATTAGTGTTAATTCATTCTAATTTCAAATTTTATTTTTATTTTTCTTTTTATCTTGATAAAAATCAAAAATTAAAAATTAAAAAATAGTTTAGTTTAATTTTTAGAATTTGTTTTATTTTATTTTTATTTTATCTTATTTTTTAGTCCTCAAAATGAATTATTTTTTAATTAATTGTTTTTGGGTATTGGGGTTAATTTTTGAAGATTTTGGGTTGTAGTCCATGGTTTTTGGACCGGGTCTTGGGTCCGGGTATATATAGTGTTGAGTTCAGCTGTAAACTCCTTACTCTCATTTTTTTCTCCTGCGGCCGTAAACACCTTCGACGCCTCTCATAAGCTGTTCATCGATCCATCTAATTTTATGTTCTTAACTCGAAATTGATTGTTTATGTTTGTAGGTATGCCCATTGCGATCACAAGAATGTCATTTTAACAGTAAAACGACCTTGAATCGAAGGATTAATCGAAGAAATTGAAACTGTCGGCGTTTATGGTTCTTGAGCTGTTTTCGACCATTGAAGGGCATACGGCCGTACACCCGTTTACGGCCGTAAACTCCCTATCTGACCGTACACTCAATTTTTGGACATTAAATACTATTTTTAACACTTAGTCACCATTAAAGCCTAATTAAACTATTTCATGAGTAAAACCTTAATCTTAAATGATTAAATAAATTGTTTTCTCACTTGGCTTGGTTAAGTGCAGATCAAAATGGATGGACTCAAGTTTGCTGATAGTCACAATTTGGCGATCTTTTTGGTTCACCCTCCAACAGCTCATGGTGAATTCAAGTCCATGATCCATGGTTTGACGAAATGCTGCTTAGCTACTGTTCTGACTCTAAATCCAGTGATCTACCAAAGCTTGATTAAAGAGTTCTAGAAGACTGTAGTAGTGAAAAAGGGGAATGATGGCTAAATGTATGTTGAAGCTATTGTTAAAGGAAGCAAGGTCATTGCAACAGAGCAGATCATCCGGGAAGTTCTGAGAATTGAAGACCAACCAAGTTTCCTGACCGAGATTGAAATGGATCAAGCTCAAGAACTCCTCGGTAAAAAGGGATATGAAGGAGAATTTCCTCCAACCCTCAAGAAGCTGTTACCACCATACTGGAGGTTTCTAGCTCATGTATTTATGAGCTGCATCTCGGGAAGGAGACCTGGAGCGGATGAAATCTCTTTACTGAACACAAGTGCAATCACCGCTCTTGCTGCGGGACTTGATTTCAACTTCTCCAAGTTCATCTTGAACGAACTTATCGGGAATATTAAAGGAAAGACAAGAGATAAATTTCTCATGTACCCAAGGTTCCTTCAGCTGCTCATCAACAAACAATTCCCGGAGATTGAAAAGGAAGGAGAAACTTTAGACATGAAATCATTTGGGTCAAACACCATTGGGTTAATTAAACAGAACCGTAAGGGTATATTTATGTTCCAATGAAAATACCCTTTGGTGAAGTTTGGGGCGTTTGTTGAATTGAATGATGCATCTGAGTCCAGTGATTCCTCTGACCACTTGGAATCTAAAGACGACGTCATTACCGTCTCAGAGCATGAAGAAGAAAGAGTTCCTACTATTGCAATTGTAGCAGAGGAACATGACACCATGATCAATGTGGAGGTACAAAGTGACTTCAACAAGAGTCAAGACGCGTGAGGTGATGGTGATGATGATGGTAATGATGAGGGTTTCAGTAATGATGACTCAATTTTTGGTAGTAACTTGGCTAGATATGATGATGTGGAAATGAATTTTGATTTTGCGGATAACTATTGCCCCACAAATGAGGACCTTGACTCCGTCTTTGACAATGTCCATGAAGTTGTACAACCGGCAACGGAGACACAGGAAGTGGATAATTTTCAAGAAGCTACGGCTCCTACCTCTGTACAGATGGCCAGTATTCCAATTAATACGGATGCAGCGTCAAGGATTCCTCCCCTTAATGTTGATGTTCCAACTTCTACGCCATTTGTGAGTGATCCGCTTGTGACACATACCTCCCAGCCTCCATTGAAGAGAAGAAGACATGATCCGAGGCTGGGGGTACTAATTCGGCAACAGACCTCACCGATTCAGCCTGAAATCACAACACAAGACTCTACTCCAATTGTTCATACTCAAGAAGGACCAAGAACCATTTTAGAAACTGGGAGTTCTTTAGCTCCTGGAGGTTCTTCCCTCCCAAGACCTGATCATGACATCGCTTCTGAAAGACTTGCACAGGTCTTGGCTGAACAAGAAGCAACAGGCCTTCCTCCTCGCGGAAAAGGTATCTCAATTGAGGAAGGCAACTCAGAGGGAGTGGACCAATCTGTCCAAGACCTCAAGAAAGAAATGGGTGTGTTAAATCAGAGAATCATTGAGAGAGATATTTTAATTGATAGCCTCAAAACTCAAGTTTCAGAGCTTAAGGCAGACAACTCTCTGAAGACAACACAAATCTCCGATTTACAGACCCACCTAGGAGCTCTAACTGCCTGTTACTTCGACCTCAAGGATAAACTAGCCATGACATTTAGTGACAAATTCAAATCTTCTGTCAGAGAACCAGGCAAAGCTGACCTTGCCCAAGCTTCAAAACAAGGACCCCCTATTGATCCTCCCACTGAAAGAAGAACCCGGGTAGTTGATCGATTTGACCATGAGCCAGCACAAGCTCCACACTTAGTTACTTTGAAGCGAGCTCAACAAGCTTCATCTTCTATAAAACAAAGGTGGTTGTTCAAAAGGAGTTCAGATCAGAACGTTCGCGGAGATCAACCCCGACTCACCGTTACTGAACTCAAGCAAAAAAAATTTGGTACTAAGTACGGTGATCGGTCAGGAATTGTGTAGTGGGGCTTTCATGACCGATTGAAACTGTGGCTTGTGAAGTGTAAAAGTTCATATGTGGAGTATTACAAGGACAAACATGACTTTTGTTCATGGACAAGGCTTGATTTGTCTGAACTTGCCAATGCTCCCTTTGCTAATCCATCCAATGATCACAAGAAACATATTTCAAGCATTTTCAGGAAGATCAATTGAAGAAGGGCTTTACTGATATGAAGACTGCTGAGTCTTTCATCGAGACCTTCCCGCATACACTGGATCCAAAGACTAATGAGCCTTTTAAGACGGTGATGTGGCCTCCCACTAAACAAATGAAACAGATTCCTGTTGTGCAGAACTTCCAGGATGGTTCATTAAAGAGTATGCTTTACTGGGTTTATGATGAAACCACAACTTTCGCTGTCATCAGATTCCCAGAAGGTGTATTTCTAATTTTTGACAAGAAAGATCTGCTTCAATTTGGAAAATGCGATATACATTATCTGGCTCAACATCAAATCCAGGTTGCTGAAGATATTTTTGAAGCCGCCACCAAGGCGTATACTGCTATGATTGCTGAGATTATCGAGAAGCAGATGTGGCATGGGTTAACGGGGAGGTCTGATGTGCTCATTATCGAGAAGGACTGAAGCAATGCTAGCCCTAAACCAAGGGGGAGATTGATAGGTCATAGATTTGTGGTTTGGGCTAGGCAATCATCTGTATAAGTCTTGGTAGGGTCTTGGTCATGTTGGATGTGTTTGTAACTTGTTGATGTGTGTTTGTACCAGACGTTCTTTTCTAATAGACGTGTGCATTGCTTGATAATCTTCTTATTCTACTCATTCTTGTTCTTGTTTGTTTTGATCACTGGTTTAGATCTTTGAATTGGGACCTTACAAGATAACACTTTTTTAGTTACCTTACCTCTTATATCATCATCATCATCTGATACTACAGATCCGCCTTTAAAATAGACAAAGTTTACACACATTTAATGCTATTTTCACTCTCAACACAGTCAACTGAAATTAGATACCGAATATAGCCTTGGTTTTCTTAATTTTTCTGATATTTGAGTGTTCATTTTCAGCTTCTAAAATGATTCACCACACATGCTCCTGTTTTCCGTTTCACTTTACACCACATGCAACAAACATGTTTATGTTTCCTACTTCCTGTTTCATTCTGTTTTTTTTATAATATTTGTAGGGAAAAGTGGTGGAGAAACCTGTGAAAAAACATGGAACACCAGTGTAAAAAGATGCAACACTAGTGAAAAAAGATGCAACACCTTTAAAAGAAGAAATAGGAAGTAATAAGAAAGAAAAGGGGACAGGAAAAACGGTTGATAAGGAAGAAGGGAATGGAACAGAAAAGGAGAGTAAAAAGAAGGAAGAAGGGAATGTGACCATGCAAAGAAGGTGGACCAGAGCACAGATGAAGACAAGGATTAGAATTGATAAGAGTAGTATTTTGAAAATGACTGCAATGATGGCTAATGGACAAGTTACAAAGGTTGATTCTATAAAAGTGCAGAGTGAGAACGATCTTTTTGGGTACGATAGTTACACGTACTTAAAGTGGGATGATTTTGAAGCAGTTCTTACAATGGATGAGCTGACCGGTGCTATCATTGTGTCTTATATGATGTAAGTGCAAGAAATTTAATTTAAATAACAGTTTTGGATCCAAAATTTGTTTAATCAATTTAGTGTTTGTATGATAACAGGGTGTTGTTTAACAAAATCAAGTATGGCCCGCCAGAAAACGATCATGGAACTTGCTTTGTGAACCCGACTGTAATCTCACCAAGTATGCGTAAAGGGAAATCTAAGAATATTGATGATGCAAGTCGAGGTGTTGTAGATCACTTGTCTACTAGAAAGGGCAATGACATCATCCTATTGCCCTACAATCTCGGGTTTGATTTTGCCATTTTATTTTGAAAATGACTGCAATTACGTTATTTGACTTAATTTTGTTTGTGGTTTTTGTAGAAGACATTGGGTGTTGGGTGTACTAGACATGAAATTGGATACTTGCTATCATCTTGATTCCCTGACATCTGGAAATTTCAATATGCAGTTGAAGAAAATTGTTGATTCGTAAGTAATATAAATTATCAAAACATTTGATGTGAATACAATAAATACCTATGTGTTAATGTTTTATTATAGGGCAATGGTTGTGTATGCTACACAAAGTGGATCCAACAAGAGGGTTAAACTAAACCGGGTCAACGTTACGGTCAGCACTTAATTCCTTATTGAAATTGCAGCTTTAACTTTATTTTTTGGATCAATTGCAATGATCATTTATATGTAATTGTGTAGTGTCCAGTTCAGACCAGATCTAGCGAATGTGGCTACTACATGTTAAGGTTCATGAAGGAGATAGTTGAGGAAGGAATTGAAGTGTTGGTAAAAGACAATGTAAGGATATAATATTCTACTTTCACTACTATAATAATTTAATAGGAAAGGAATTGAAAAAGGATCCTTTTATGGCATCCTATTCTCAGAATTATAATTGAAATATTAGGTTACATGCAAAAATAACAATGTGCTTTCATTCATTTGAAAGTACAATGCTGTTTTAAGAAAGAAGAATTTACATTTTATGTTTATTTGTTAAATATAGCAACTCGCTGTTGCAGAATATGTTAATATGACATTTTTTTATAATAGAAACAATATGCAAATTTTTTCTCAGGTCGGGGGTAGCAAAGTTGAGTACACCGATGATGATATCGATGTAATATGTCAAGAATAGTCGGAGTTTGTTACAGGCTTCATTTACCGGTGATATTTTATATCCACAAAACAATATTTTTGTTAATAGTGAAATGGTCTTTTGACATGTGGTGTACATGTTTTTTGTTAACTTTGTGAAATGTTACTTAGCATCCTCATTTGACATGTAGTGTTGTTTGACATTTAATGTTAGGTAACTTGACATGTAATGTTAGGTAACTTGTTTGACAATTAGATGAAACTGAATGTTTTGGTATATATTTGTTTTTTTATTATGTGTATTCACGTTGTAAATGCTTATTGTAAATGCACGTCGGAAATGTGTATCGTCACTCGCAGTTGAAGATTATGACACGCAAATGTGTGTCATCTTCATTTATGACAGTGGATTAAATGATACGCATTGCGTCTCGTAAACGCGCGTCGTAAGGTTGCGACACGCAAGGGCGTGTCGTCTTCCTTGATACGCATTGCGTGTCATAAAGGTGTGTCGTAAGGTTACGCCGTGCACGTGCATGTCGTCTTTCTTTATGACAGGGGCTTCCTTGATACACATTGCGTGTCATAAAGGAGCGTCGTAAATACGTGTCATAAATGCACGTCATAAATGCGTGTCGTAAATAGATGACGCGCAAATGCGTGTCGTATTTCGTTATGACAGGGCCTTCCTTGACACGCATTTGCATGTCGTCTGAGCATTTTACGACACACATTGTGCATCGTAAAAGGTTCTTTTTGTAGTAGTGCTTGCAATATGAAACTCTTAAGCCTTTAAGAACGTATCTCATATAAGTATTGTTGAAGCATAAAGTGACCCTCTGCAGCTATAGGTTTTTGGGGAGTGTGCGAAGTTTTTATTTTGGCTATGCGAAGATCTTATTATTCAAGTGATGTGAGGAATTTTGTTTTGGTTGATATATGAAGAATTTGATTGACTGAAGATGGTTGTGTGAAGAATGGAGAGGAGTTTATGCGAAGAGTTCAAGTGTTTTGTCTTTTGGTGCTTCAACTTTTTCTGACGTTGAGTATTTGGTATTTTTTATCAGAACATGCATGGCAAGCATGGCCGCTTGTTCTCCATACCTTTTGTACTTTTCAGTGATTATCTAGAACGATGTTTAACTATAAATAAATGGTATGGGATATTGAACAAATGTGTCTTGGATATTGATCTTCATTATAATCTGTTATTGAAATGAAAGTCTCCTTTTCCATTCATAATTTGTTGTTCTTCATTTACTAACTTGTGTTTGCATGATATCCAACAAGTATTGTTTATCTTGTTTATGTTTATTTAGTATTATTGTTGTTGTTTTTTTGTTATAAATTGTCACTCCTATTTTGCACTTAGTTATTGTTAAGCTAACCAAAAGATCCAATAGATTTACTTTAATTTCCACATCATAATCTCAAGCTTAATTTCTCTTATCAACAATTGGTATTAGAGCCATAGTGGTTGCTTTTTTACTTTTATAAAATCTGCTTCATCTTTTTTAGAAAAACTCTCGTTTAAATGGCCTTCTATACCACTTAGCTCATATTTTTCAAAGAAAACTAACGGAAAATGGCACAACTTTACTCTTTAAATACATCTAACAGTGCTGGAGGTTCAAATCGAGCTCCAATACTTGTTGCAAGTGAGTATCATCATTGGTCTTACAGAATGAAAAGGTATTTAAGGACTTGGTAAAGTAGTTTGGAGATCTATAGAAAAAGGACCCCACATACCTGTCCTCACATCTATTGTCACTGATCGAGCGCAAACCAGACTTGGTGGCAGTCAAGTCGCTATGACCTGACCCACTAATAGTGACATAGACAAGATGGAGAAAGATGAAATCGCTTTCTATGAAATATATTGCGGTGTAACGGTGTTCCTCCTGACAGTTTGATCTCATCGTCATTTGTGAATAGGCAAAAGAACTATGGGATGTCCTAAAAAATCTCTACAAAGGAACTGAACAAGCTCAAGACATAAGGCTTACAACCGCCATGAATGATTCCAACAACTTCAAAGCTCTTCTAGGAGAAAGTTTCGATGATTCTTTCAAAAGATTCAACTTCATCGTCACAAAACGATAAAATTCAAGTACCGTACAAAGTAATCATGAAACAAAATCTGAAGTCCTTGAATGGGTTAGGAAAATAGTGGACGATAACGAAGATGATAGTTCAAGGAGATAGCAAGATCAAGTAACTCTCGCTATACAAAATCTACGGTGAACTCCAAGCTCAAGAATCTATGGCGATGAAGGTCTACATGGATCTTGGTGGACCATTCGCCTTAGTTACCACTCACCCCAACTTGCTAACAAAACACCACCGTATGCTCATACCGAAGAACTTTCATATCAAAACTCATATGATAGCTCCCCGTAGTCTTATGAACCGGAGATGGACATTGATGATGAATAAGCCTTTCAAAATGTCTTGGCCTTATAAGCCAAAAGTTCAATAGACTTCCACCACCAAACTTTCGACCTCCCTTTAACCGCAAATACAACCCACAGAACAACCCACCTCACCACTACACTCAACCATTCTGATATCCACGAAATACACCATATCAATCGCAGTCTCAAACTACACCTTTGATGCTTACTAACTCTACTAAAGTTCCACATGAAAACAAACCTTGTAAAACCTCGATTGTCACTAAAGAAAAGAAAGACAGAGTTCTCATATGTCATAAGGAAAATCACCCTGCGAGAGATTTTAAAGCCAACATGACGAAATACAAAGCATACTATCTGAGAATGGTGCGATAAGTGGAGGAGAAAGAAAAGTCAAAAAGTATTTTTGGATCATGTATGAAGGGATCATCAAGTTTGATCATCAGGAGATGAAGACAAGGAGATTGACAACAAAAGGAAGCGAGAAAAACCATTTCTTGTTGCGAGGAAAGGAGGCAACAATGAAGATGGGTCAACAAAGATGAAGAAGAACTACTGCTTCATGTCAAAGGAAGGAAACATCATCATCGTTGAACATATAAAGTTTATGATACAGTCTAATAATTACAACATGAAAGATTTTGAACCTCACCTAGAAAAACTTACTCACATGTGTGTGGACGTCCTTACAGATAATAACAAAGCCTTAGATGAAAAGAACATAGCGACCCAAGAACTGTATCACTTAAGGGGTTGACTAGAAGACAAGAAGCTTAAGGTCACAATGCTTGAGAAGGGTTTGTTGTTAGAAAAAGATGTTAGGTTGCTTAATGAAACTACGTTAGATGTAGCTTTCAATCAACGAGATCTAGCCCGAGCCAAAATTGCACGTTTGAATCAATTGATAGATAACTTTTCATTGAAAGAGAAGCAATCAATAATATTATGAACAATAGATCCACTGACAATACCTATAACTGGGGTTAGTCAAATGGCTACTACACCGAAGAGAAATCTCCACCGAGGTTTGAGGCCGAAGATATTCAACGTCACCTTGGAAAACTTCATGACTTGAGAAATATCTGTGTGATCGAAGAGATCTTCCATGAAACGTCGGAAATCTCTGAAAATTTCCACTCAATACCTGTCATTGGAACTATTTGGTCTGGCTCGGGATCTGAAGTTGATGAAGAAACCATTCTACAAGGACATGACTTGTCTCCAAAATATGTCCCTACTGTGAAACATGTGATGACTACACCCATTGTAGTGTCACATCCTTCATTAGAAATAGAGGTTTCCAACAAAATCCCTGTTAAAGATAAAGTCACAGTCACATCTAAAATGAGTATTCAAGATCTTCCACAAGGAGTAAGAATTGACAAATTTGAAATTGAACCATGTTCTCGATGTCATGAACATGACAGTTCTGATGACTCGTCTCCCAGATCAATACCGAAATCCAAACTTTTTAAAAGCAAAAGACCAAAATTGAACAAATCAGATGTTCTGTCACCAAAGGATGAAGAAAAACAGGTCTTAAAAGTTGAAATTAAATCTCGCATAGAGAAAAGGAATGTTGAGTCAAGTCTCAAGGTTACAAAAAAATAGAAGGTCAATTTTTTCAAAGAAAAAGTCTTTTCAAAACTCCGCGCAAGAAAAACCTTTTTAAAACAACTATGTGCAAGAAAAGTCTTTTCAAAACAAGTATGCATACAACAACTCTTTTCAAAATACACCTATGCAAATCAATTCTTCGCAAAATATTGAATAAGGACAAAAATTCAAAATTCCAAACAGATCACAAAGCCCCTCAACGTCTTAAAATCTCAAATTAGTTAAAAAAAACACCGCGATTGTTATTCCTCAGGACAAAACTTCGCAGATAAGTGATAAAAAACTCAAGATTGTCATGATTGAAAACACCGCAGTTGTCATTCAAAAGGACAAGACTACTGAAAAGTCTCAAATGAAGAAAAATCTTGTGAAACCCGTTGATTATGTTCCAAAATACAAACCTAGACATACCATTTGGATATATGAAAAGAAACTGACTTTTAGTTCTTATCCACCAAATAATAAAAATGTCTCTAAGTCTAAGTCTACCAAGGGATATGGCATCATAGACTTGCACACCTCAACTTCTAGTATATCAATAACTTGGTTAATGGAGAAATGGTGTGATGATTGCCTTTCCAAAAAATTGACAATGACACTTTATGCCTAGCTTGTGAGTGTGGAAAACAAACAAAAGGAAGTCATCTGTTGATTCTAGATTCCTCAATTGTTAAACCTTTAGAATTACTTCATATCGATCTCTATGGTCCATCAACTGTAGCAGGACTCTATCATAAAAAGTGTACCCTAGTCATTGTTGATGACTACATGTGTTTTACATGGGTTTTCGTTTTTAGATTGAAATCAAAGACACCGCAGAACTTGATAAACTTCATCAAGGAAATTGAACTACATATAAAGCTTCACATCAGAAAAATACGAATCGACAATGAAACGATATTCACAAATCGACTTCTAAACGAATTCCTGGTGTCCAAGGGAATAAATCACAACTTCTTGGCACCTTACACACTGCAACAGAACGTCATGGTAGAAAGAAGAAATAGAACTCAAGTAAAAGTTGCAAGGTCTATGATAAACTTTGCAAACTTGCTACTCTATTTTTGGGCCGAAGTAAATGCCACAACTTGCTTTGCTCAAAACCAAAGTATCATCACCAAATGACTTAAAAATACTCCATACAAAGATTTGAATAATCGTAAACCCAATATGCGTTTATTTTATATCTTTGGTTGCAGGTGTTTCGTGAAAAATAACAAAGAGCAACTCAGTAAGTTCGTACCCAAGTCTGATGAAGGAATCTTTTTTGGGCTATTCTACAAACAAAGTTGCATACAGAGTTGTGATCCGAAGAACAAGTATAATAGAAGAATGCTTTTTGATCCTACAAACAAAGTTCTAATTCAATCCAGTCCCCTCAACATCGTCGAAGTCAAATACAACACTCTTTTTGATCCTCTAGAGACTGTGAGACGATCGGAGATATTAGTCTCACCTGCTGATCAATTGCAACACACTGAAGAATCCAAATCCTCCATTACTGAAGACTCCTCCATGTGATTTCCACCTTGTCGGTTGAGGGGGAAAGCATGCCTTCTACTCCAACAATAGCCACAACCATCGAGGTTCTAATCATGGAAGAAGTTTTTCCACTAGTTTACAATCAATCGCATGTCTCTGAAGGCTTAGAAGATTCTAAAGAAGAAAATTTTGACAAAATAGAAATGTAGGATGAAGTTCCTAGGATCATCCTCGCATTAGTCTAGGGGGAACCTTCATCATCAGTTGCATAACCAATTCTTCCGGTTCAAGACTTATCTATGGGATGTTCACAAACTGAGGGGGAAATCCCTTTACCTTCCGAAGTTGAATACGTTCCATCTAATGCAACTGTTGAACATCATCAATCACGTCTACACATCTGGACAAGAGATCATCCATTTGGCCAAATAATAGGAAGTCTCTCTGCTGTATTCAAACTCGATTATCCAAAGATTTAACCAAACACTGTCACTACGCGGCGTTTATGTCATCAGCGGATCCCAGAACAATTATAGAAGCTCTTTTGGATCATGATTGTATTGTTGCAATGCAAGAAGATCTTGCAGAGTTTGAGAGAAAAAAAGTTTGAAAACTAGTTCCAAAGCCAAAGGGACATACCGTAATTGGAACTCATTTGGTTTTTCGCAACAAATTAGATGATTCAGGTGTTGTAATCTGAAACAAAGGTCGTCTTGTAGCAAAAGGTTATAGTCAACTAGAAGGAATTGAATACAATGAAACATATGTTCTAGTTGTGAGGCTTGAGTCCATATGCATCTTCTTGGCATATGCGACACATAAAAAATGTTAAAGTACATCAAATGGATTTGAAAAGCTTTTTCCTCAATGACGATTTGAAAGAGGAGGTATATTTACGGCAATCTCACACCCTTGTCATAACGGTGAAAACATCGGGCTGTGTGATATTGTGATGTTGGATTTCAGGCCAAAGACATACATTAAATAATATACTAGAATATCACAATATTAATTTGTATTCATTAAATAAAATATATTACAATGTTGTTCGAGATACAAATAGGTCATGATAGCAAAGTACAACAGTAGAGTGCATAAACTTTTAGCTGTAACACCAAGGTTACTTCCCTCGTCATTTGGACTCCTTCTCCTGAGAATATATGTGGTTTGAAAGTCAACATAATGTTGGTGAGTTCACATATTTTATTGTTATAAAAGTTGTTGTAGTTGTTTAGTTATCTTAATAATCCTGAGCTTGCTCCTTTGTGTTGAGTGTACTATCACTACTTTCTTATGTTATTTCCTATTAGTAGTCTAAGATAGTTAGTTTTAGTTTAAAAATGTTAGAATGAGTTCCTATAATCGAGCTAAGACTGTTGAGTTCCTCGAAAACCACGACGATTCATCGGACGTCAAAAATATGTTTAGAAAGTTATGCATTCTTCGACTTGCCGTCGGGTTGTAGCTAGCAACCACATGTAGGAGTGTGAATCCCATATAGGTCTATACATATCTTTCCCGCTCACTTAAGATTTAATGATTATAGGATGGGGGCTAGCTGAAGGTTATTCAGTGTGTTGATGAATCGTGTCTCATCTAACCACTTGTTGTATGAAGCCTCCACTGGTCGGTCGTGTTGTTATTCCTCGTTGGATTTATACGAGATACTTATTATATACATTATTCATCTTATACATACATAATCAAGTTAGAGTTTTTTGCGTAGCTGGGTATTTGGGCTGAGTAACCACTAGGTACTAAGCTTATCCAAAGGTTGACTATAATAACGATTAGAGTATCGACGTTTCCTTGCAACTGGCCAATGTAACATCTAGGTATAATGTTTTCTATCAATATGAGTCAGTATAACAACTAGTCATAATATTATCCTTAAAAATTGGGCAGAGTATCTACTAGCATAATATCATCCTACGCTATGAGCATAATTATCTAACTAATATTATACAATTAGTAACAACTATGAAATATTTGTATTTTAACATGTATTCCTCCCGAAAAAGTTTAGAAAATGGGGCAGTGAACTCACCCGTGAAGTGTGAAATCATTGATGTCGGGTAGAAAACCAGGATTCCGGAACTTCAAGAGACGCTCGGGGGCAGTGGCACGCAGATCGAGAGAGTTTGAGAGGGTGTGTTGTTTTGTGACGAAAGGAAATGTCGAAGCCTGGTATTTATAGAAACCTTGGTGCTACACTCAGCAAAATTATGCGTGAGCCACAGGGAGCTGTCACGTGTCGCTCTCTCTTCGTGCCACGTCATCCCGTATCCTGAAGAATCCAGTGTCAAGTGTGTGCGGCGCACGTGACGGTAAAAATAAAAATTTGTAATTTCGTAACTCTTGTATACGGACTCCATTTTCAATGACACTTATATATCTGTGTAGGTCTCGACGTACTCTACAAATTTCCTTTTGGTCGTTTTGGCTCGTTTTAACTCTTGTTTTTTCGACTATATTTTATTTCTGTTATGATTTTATAAAAATCATAATTCTCTCATACGGGTTCCGTTTTAGGTGTTCTTTATCTCATAAATCCTATTTTGAGTAGTTCTACGATTGTCCTTTTGGTGACTTTTGCCAAAAATCGGCCGTTTTCTTCATAGTTTTTGACGTTGTAACTTTTAGTATGCTGTAGATTTTTATTTACCATACTAATCATATATCTTCAATACTAAGTCAGATTTTTACGAAGTTTATTTTTTTTTGGAGTCATGGTAATACGTGCATTCTAAAAATGTAAACCTGCTCTCACGACGACATGATTTTTCGTGCACTAATTTTTGAGCCTTAAATGTTGACGTAATTAAGGACGAAATCGAATATATTTACTTATATATGTCGAATGGTTACATGGTTGTCCTATTACATTTTCGTGTTTGTCGTTAAGTTCTAACGATGGTTGATGATGTGTTTTCCGGGTTGTCACAAGCAACCTCCAGGTTTTGAAAATCTTGATCTCCCCTATTACTATTACAAGTTGGAGGAAGCTCTCTATGGATTGAAGCAGGAACCAAGGGCTTGGTATGAAACCTTCTCTACGTTTCTTATCGAGTATGGATTCAAGTGTGGGGTCATTGATCCTACTCTCTTCAGACGTTCAAGTGAAAAGCATTTAATGCTTGTGCAAATATATGTGGATGATATTATATATGGCTCAACTAATCAAGTAATGTTAGACGACTTCACAAAGCTTATGACAAACAAGTTTCAAACGAGTATGAATATGGAGATTAGTTTCTGTAACACCGTAAAATTTCAAACAAATTTTTCATTTTAAAACCACATAATTCTCATAACACATTTCACAAAAATCTCATTTATTTAATTTACAAAACGCAACTCCATAATTGTTTAATTAATAATCCAGGATCCTCGAAACAAAACTTTTCTCTGATGTGTACAATCAAGCTGGCGCCTTCCCGCGATCCTGAGAAGAACCTGAAACACATATCACATAACACGGTAAGCATGAAGCTTAGCGAGTTGCCCAAAATACCACACATATCACATTAGCCACTCGAGGCTATAACACAAATAAGACCCTCCGG
This sequence comes from Lactuca virosa, assembly GCF_052849685.1. NCBI lineage: Eukaryota > Viridiplantae > Streptophyta > Magnoliopsida > Asterales > Asteraceae > Lactuca > Lactuca virosa. Next base: position 386,614,640 of record NC_136428.1, read on the forward strand.
TCAATGTGTCTCAGTGGAGACCCTCCGGTCCCACAACTCGGGTGGACCCTCTGGTCCTATCTCAATAAGATCATAACAATAATACACAACATAAATCACAAAGACATAATGAAGGATATCACAATACTCAAGATAAGCATACAAGACCCTACGGTCACACAAAGATACCACTCATGGTAAGTATAGTGAGAAAACTCACCTCGTAAGCAAATAAGCAAATAACCTCGTACTCGAATCTCGAACTTGCCTCCGCCTAACGCAAAGGGTAAATATCTCTAATTAATACACTGTTCACGACTCTAATAAACCGAAGGCTATTCTTTCTCTCTCTAACTCTTGAAGTGGATAAAAGACTATTTACCCTCCATGGTCTCCATTACTCATGTTTGACCAAACCCTAAAGTCAACATTCCATGTTTGACCTGACTCGCCGAGTGCACCCATGTGACTCTTCGAGTCCACTCATTTCCTCAGAAGTCTCGTGAAGGTCCAGCTCAGCTCATCGAGTTGACCCCCAACTCGCCGAGTTATCGCATGATCAAGCTCCTCGGGACAAACCCTAACCGACTCGTACCATGTTATCACCTATCAATCTGCCACGAATCATGGTACCCAGACCATGTTATCACCTCTCGATCTGCTACTTAGAACCTCTGGGATTCCCCCTGTTTTGAGTACGAGTCCTCTGCTTTCAGTAGTACGGGCCCATACTACCTGCCACATCTACCCAATGTTGGAACCTGAAAGTGAACCTCTAGCAATCCTAAGTAAATATGCCGAAGGCTGTTGGTTCCGAAGGAAGATGTGATCCGGAACCTGTCCGGAGCTGAAGAAAAGGAGTGAAGTATTTTGAAGAGGAACACATTCTGGAGCTGATCTTGAAGTCCGGAATGCATGCTGATCCAGACCAAACTTTCATCTCCGGAACATTACTTGTCCGCAATGAAGTTGTTTTGTCTCTTGTGCATTTATTACTTTTGTCGTGTATTTTGATGTAACGTTTCATAGGACTTAGTCTAAAGTTTATTTAGGACAATCAGAATGTCAGACTTGTATCTTTTGTCCGGTCCTATGTAAACACTTGGGTTAATCCACTGTAACATTCTCTCCTATATATAGGAGCATTCAATACAAGTCACTACGGATCTTTCTCTCACTTTTGGCATTTACTCTTATCACATTTAAAACATTCTTCTTGTTCCTCATTTATTAACTTTACCTTGATCACTATTAACTTGTTCTCAATTAATGTCTTGATCATTTGTTGAATTGATTATCTAAGACTTGACTGGTCTTTCCAGTCTCGACTTGAACATCCATTATTAAGCAGACATTGATCTCAAGCATTCACTCAAGGTTTGAGTTCTCAAACCTTGTCCCTACGCAAAGATCTTGTTCTCACAATTGGTATCAGAGCTCGAGTGGTTGTCCTTTAAATCCATAAGATCAGATTATAGTTGGTTTGAATTTACCTTGGTATTTCAACCGTTTCTGTGTTAAGGATAAAAGTTCTTCTATATACCACTTAAGCTTGAAGATATCTTGACTTCAATGGCTGCTTCAAATCGTCAACAAATGATTTCAATGCAAATCGCAAATAGCGTGGGTGGCCCTACACGTGCCCCATTGCTAGTTGTGGAAGAATATGATCATTGGAAAGTTAGAATGGAAAGGTTTTTACTAGCCAAAGAGAAAGGTGAACAAATTTGGAGATCCGTCAAAGAAGGCCCTCATGTTCCTGTAAGAACAGTTGTAAGAGATGCAGCTGCTCAGCTCATGCGAGAGGATGAAGTTCGTCTAGCCCCTCTAACTGCTGATGATATTGAGAAGCTGCATGCTGATCAAGTTGCCTTCTCGGAAATGGTGTTTGGTGTTCCTCCATCACTCTTTGAGCACATCAAGCTATGCAAATCAGCCAAAGAAATTTGGGACACTCTTCAGGATCTGATTGAAGGTTCCGAAATATGAAGGACAAATGCCTCACCTCGGTTGTCAATGACTTTGACACCTTCACTACTACTCCAGGTGAATCTGTAGCCTCAACCTCCAACCGATATCGAATCGTTGTCAACAACATGACTTCTCATGGGATTGTTCGAACTCCTCTCGAGTACAATCTCAAGTTTATTAACAGTCTTGGTAAAGGATGGGGAAATGTAAAGTCCTGTCTTCAAAGCAATGGTTCCTTAAAAAAATTGAAACTCTATCAACTTTTTGATGAGCTTTAAGGACATGAATCAAACGTTGCTCAAACCATAAGAGAACTTTCCGGAGGACCACTTGCTCTAGTCAGTTCTTTTGAATCAACCATTACGAACCCACTTGCTCCGGAACCTTACAAACCTACTGTTCCATTAGCTTAGTCATCATTAACTTCTTTACCCACACACATCTATCCTGATGATGACTCCGAAACCTTGGACTTTGAACTCCGTTTCCAACAAGAATTTGCCTTACTCTCAATGAAATACGAACGACCTTTCAATCCCTCTTACAAACCATACCAAAACAGATTCAGTGCTCCTCACCAAAACCATCCTCAACCATATTCTGCTTCGGAACCAAAACACACCTCCGAAAATCCTCCTGCATACAAGCCTAACCTTACTAAACCAAACTCAGCCCCGAAATCTTCTCAAAATTCCAAATCAGACAAACCAAAGATCTTGTGTCATAAATGTGGTCATGCAAACCATTTTGCCAAAGATTGTCTAGCTGATGCTCCACAAAAACCAAAAATCAAAGACTCAGCTTATTATGTCCGAAAAGCACAAGAAATGGCTGAAAGTGAGAAAGCATTTGTTACTACTGTTTCAAGAGATGTCGAAGGATATTGGTCATCCGGAGATGATGATGATTTAGTGACTGGAAGAAACATGTGTTTGATGGCAAGACAAACGGTTGAATGTGATGAAGGTTATTGGTCTTCTGGATCCGAAGATGAAGATGATGTTGCTGAACCTCACTACTGCTACATGGCCACTAACGATCCACCAGGTCGAAGCATTGTTCAGCAGGTAAAATCCATGATCTCTGATAATAATTTTGATTTGACTTTATGTGAACCTTATCTGACCCAGATCCAAACAGATATGAAAACCATCTATAAAGCCTATGAGTCTGCCATAGAAGCCAGTGAGAAGAAAGACTGTGAACTAAGTCGTCTTAGATTACGTTTTGAGGATAAGAAATTGAAAATCGAGTCTCTAGAGCATGAACTTGTAATGTCAAAAGATGAATGTATCATTTTGAAAGATAATTGTGAAATCACTTACTCTGAACGAAATATTTTGATTTTTGATAACAAACGTCTCAATGCCAAAATAGATGCTTTGCATAACTCTGTTGACATGCTTGAAGCTGACATTCGGATGACTCATAATTTTCGTCATCCATGGTCCAAAGCTCCTGGTCTCGGAAGCGAGTTTCCGAAACCAATTGTTAGTCCCCTGATGGAATTGCAAAATCTGACATTCATGGGAGAGGTTCCGGACATTAAACATTCGGACACTCCTGTTTCTCCATTGTCACCCCTTCCGGAGGTTAAAAGATCTTTTGAGTCCCTAATTCCTGAGTTCCAACCAATAGTTGTCAAAAGTTCTGATTCCACGCCTATTCCGCCTCTGATAAACCTGGACCTGAATCGGACCACGGAATATCATTATAGTCTTCCAAATTGTGTAGACTATGTTCCTAAAAGCAATCACGTCAACAACTGTGTGATTGAGGAAATTATTCCGGAAACAACTGAAGTCAATGCCTCAGAATTTGTATGGGCATCTTTAGATGATAAAGTTGAAGTCTCAAGCAATGTGTCCTCTGATTCATGTGAATCGGACTCTATAGTTCTTTCAAAAACCAAATTGGTTCCCATTACTCCTAAGTTTACAAATCCATCCAAAGGACAAACTTCTGGATCCTCTCCTCATCCTAAGAGAAAACCAATGTTGAATAGAAAAGATGTTGTAGATCCCAAGGTAGAAGCTAGAAATGCTTATAAAAAGGAAGTTAAGACTAGACAAAATTCCAGGTTCCTTGCTAACTCTAAACCAAACTCATCTCGGAACAACACAAGGAAGTCCTTATGTCAAAACCATAGTCAAAATTCGTTTGTTCCCACAAGGATCCTAAAAATACCTTCCGAACCTCCTGTTCGTTCGAAACCAAAGGAAGTCCTTAACTCCAAATCACCTCAAGCTCATGTTAATGTCAATGTCAAAACCATCCGAAACACTTCGCCGACACCTCGAAATGTTTCATCTGTTTTTATTGCAAAATCTGATGGCACAATTTTTAAACCAAAAATTTCAAAGAAAAATGTGTCATCAAACAAATCCACAAGTTAAAAAACCTCCGTTTCAAAATCTTTAAACAAAAATCTTGTGTGGAAAATCAAAACATCTGTTAACAAAACAACTGTCTCGGAGATAACAAAAATTGTCAATCCTTCGGATACCAACGTTCCGAAGAAGCCAGCTCCGAACCCACAAGTAGTTGAATTTGACTACTGGATAGATGAAAAGACTTTAGCATTCTGTCTATTTCCAAAGAACTCAAGTAATCTCACCAAGAAACACGTAATTGTTCCTAAGTCACAATCAAAGTCCAAAGTCCATGCTTATGTCCCAAAGTCTAACTCGGAGCCTAAAAGCTCCATTGCTCACTAATTTTGCAGGCACTTTGTGCTTCGGAGCAAGAAACAATATGGTATATTGATAGTGCTTGCTCCATGCACATGATGGGGCAGAAGGATTTTCTGCGAGATTTAAAGCTTTCTCCAAATGCTGGTTACATGACATATGACAACAACTCCAATTCTCAAATCCGTGGTTATGGAACTCTCACCAATGGAAACTTCTCTATTTCACATGTTGCTTATGTAGCTGACTTGAAACATAACTTGATAAGTGTTGCTCAGCTCACTGACTCAAGCTGACATGTGGAATTTTGCAAAAAATATAGCTATGTGATGACTGAAGACCGAAAAGAATGTTTGATAAAGTCTCTTCGCAACAAAAACATGTACCCACTTGACATCAATATGATCATTGGCAAACCGCAACTCTGCCTTCTCTCCAAAGCTGTTCCTGACGTCAGTTAGTTATGGCACCGAAGGCTCACACATCTGAACTTTCGGTACATGAATGATCTTGTATTAGGTGAAATGGTAAGAGGTTTACCTCTTCTCAAGTTTGAAAATGATTATTTATGTGCTGCATGTGAGTGTGGTAAGCAATTAAAGAAGGGTTATCCTGTTATCATCGAAAAATCTATTTCGGATCCATTGGAACTTCTACACATTGATCTTTGTGGACCATCCACTGTAGAAAGTCTTCGTCATAAGAAATACATTCTTGTGATTGTCGACGACTTTACAAGGTTCACCTGGGTCTTCTTCCTATGGCTGAAATCCGAAACAGCCTCTGAGCTCATCAATTTTATCAAAGGAATAGAAGTTCTTATCAAACTCCCGGTCAGAAGAATCCGAAGTGATAATGGTTCGGAATTTGTTAATTCCACCATTGAGAAGTTCCTCACAGAAAAAGGAATCGATCACAACTTCTCAGCTCCCTACACTCCACAACAAAATGGTGTAGTTGAAAGATGCAATAGAACACACGTTGAAGCTGCTCGATCCATGCTAAACTATGCAAACCTTCCACTCTATATTTGGGCGGAAGATGTATCCACTACTTGCTTCACTCAAAATCAAAGTATTATCAATCGACGGCTCAACATGACACCATACGAAGCAATGAATGGTCGAAAGCCAACGATCTCGTTCCTACATGTCTTCGGATGCAGATGCTTCATCAAAAACAACTGTGATCAGCTTACAAAGTTCCAACCTAAAGCTGATGAAGCTATCTTTCTAGGGTACTCTTCCAAATCCAAGGCTTACAGAGTTCTCAACCGAAGAACTCGTGTTCTGGAAGAGAGCTTTGACATTACCTTTGATGACAACTTTGTTCGGAATTCTGGCCCCACTCACATCACAACTCACATCATGGAGTCTGATGCTCCTCCGCCAGGATGTCCAAACCCTCAAACCATTCTCGAGGTTGACTTTGAAACCCTCTTTGGTCCTTCCGAAACAGCTCTTGATTCCGAATCTCGATCACGACCATCTCTGATTCCAATTCCTCCTGCGGAACCCCCAATTTCTCACACCCTCTCCGGTCCACTTCCGAGCCTACCTCCATTTGATTCCGAACCGTTTCAACCTTCTCAGGTTGAGGGGGAGAATAATGAAAATCCCTCTCTTGAATCAAATGTGGATGGCTTCCAAGATGCAGCTGCTGATTTCGATGACTCAAATCCTCTCAACATTGATAAAAACGAAAATTTCTTTGAGTTTCCTTCTGATGATGATGTCAACCTCTCCGGTTCAGAAGTTCAGGGGGAGCATCATCCCAATACTCAAATCATTCAGGGGGAGAAAATCAATTCTACTGTTGATGTAGGATCTTCGGCTGCACAAGAACTCCCTCAATTGCATGTTTGGACGAAGGATCATCCTCCAAACCAAGTAATAGGCAATCCGAATGTTGGTGTACAAACTCGCTCAGCTACCAACATCCAAAATGAATGCCATTTTTCAGCATTCATATCCATGGTTGAACCCAAATCCATCAAGGAAGCATTAGAGCATGATGATTGGATTACAGCCATGCAAGAAGAACTGGCAGAATTTGAACGAAATGAAGTCTGGACTCTCGTACCTCCTCCTCAACATCACCCTATTGTTGGTACAAGATGGGTATTTCGCAACAAGCTAGACGATGCAGGAGTTATCATCCGAAATAAGGCAAGATTGGTAGCTAAAGGTTTCACTAAAATTGAAGGTCTTGACTACGACGAGACATTTGCTCCTGTTGCACGACTTGAAGCTATCAGAATCTTTCTTGCTTATGCTGCCCACAAAGGTTTCAAAGTTTATCAAATGGATGTTAAGAGTGCTTTTCTTAATGGTGAACTTGACACTGAAGTATACCTTCAACAGCCCCCAGATTTATTAATCTTTCCTTTCCGAACTACTGTTATAAACTCCGAAAGGCTATCTACGGACTCAAGCAAGCTCCTCGGGTTTGGTACGAGACACTCACCGATTTTCTCAAGCGCTCAGGTTTTCAAAGAGGTATACTTGATCCCACTCTATTTCGAAGATCAAATGGAAAGCATCTCATGCTGGTACAAATTTATGTGGACGACATCATTTTTGGATCTACGGATTCATCTATGGTTGCTGATTTTGCCAAACTTATGGTCAGTCGTTTCCAAATGAGCATGAATCGAGAATTAAGCCTCTTTCTTGGCCTTCAAGTCAAAAAGACTAACAAATGTATTTTCATTCACCAAGAGAAGTACATTTCTGAGCTTCTCAAGAAATACTCTATGGACACCTGTGCCTCAGCCAAGGTACCTATGGGCTTCGGTCACAAAATCTTTGCCGACCCTTCGGGTGTTTCAGTAGATGAAAAGAAGTATCGTGGAATAATTGGATCCTTACTATATCTCACTGCAAGTCGTCCGGACATCATGTTCTCAACATGCTTATGTTCCAGATTTCAAGTCAATCAGAAGATGTCTCATCTTTTGGCTGTGAAACAAATATTCCGGTACCTCAAAGGTACAAAGAACCTCGGAATCTGGTATCCAGCAAATGAAAGTTTCCTTCTGCAAGCTTACTCTGATTCGAACTATGGTGGTCTTCAACTCGATAGGAAAAGTACATCAGGAGGATGTCAATTCCTAGGTGGTCGTTTAGTCAGCTGGTCATCCAAGAAACAGAACTGCATTACTCTCTCTACAGCCGAAGCTGAATACATTGCTGCTGCTAGCTGTACCTCTCAAGTTCTCTGGATGAAATCTCAACTCTTGGATTATGGTTACCGATTTCAACGCATTCCTATCTATTGTGATTCTCAAAGTGCCATTGCAATCTCTCACAATCCAATTCAGCACTCCATGACAAAACACATTAACATTCGGTACCACTTTATTAAAGATCATGTTCTAAATGGTAACATCGAACTTATTTTTGTTCCATCTGACGATGAAATTGCTGATGTCTTTACTAAGGCATTAGATGAAACCAAATTTAATGGTTTTCTGAACAAAATGGGTATGATGATGCCTGATCCTCAATTCTTTTAGGAGACATGTTCTCTTTGATAGAAGTATTCAGAAGAAAAATATGCTCCGAACTCATTTATTTTTGCTTCGGAAATATTTTTCCTCTAAATGCATAGGATCATTTTACCTGTCTTTTTTACTAATTATCCCTTGAGTTTTTAAGGTGTACAGTGTATTCTCTTCTTCACGACTATCAAGATCGACCATCATCCGGATCACCATTTCGGAACTCACTCCGGAAATCCTCTCCGGAAAAGGAATTCGCTCTGGAATTTTAAACTTGCTCCGAAAATTTCGATTTGCTCCGGAATTTCAAAGTGCTTCGGAATTTTCAAAATTTGCTCCGAAATTTTAAACTTGCTCCGGAAATTTCAATTTGCTCCTGAATTTCAATGTGCTCCGGAATTTTCAAAATTTGCTCCGGAATTTTAAACTTGCTTCGGAAATTTCAATTTGCTCCGGAATTTCAAAGTGCTCCGGAATTTTCAAAATTTTCTTCGGAATTTTAAACTTGCTCCGGAAATTTCAATTTGCTCCGGAATTTCAAAATGCTCTGGAATTTTCAATTATGCTCCGGAATTTTCAAAATTGCTCCGGAAACCCTTTTTATCATATATATTCCGGAACATTCTTTTTGTCCTCCGGATCATGCACTGTCCGGAACAATTCATCCGGAATACCAAGAGGTAATAAGGTGAAACGGTTTTTCTCAACGGTTACTTTTTAGGAAGATCCTTATCCAATGTTCCTCGATTTGCGTGACACGATTGCACGCCCTCTAAAATGGAAAACGAATTCATGGTTACATTCCCCTCTTTTAGACCAATTACCTTGCCCTTTCACCTCACTTGTCTAATCTCAATTTCCCAACATTAAATGCGACCCGATGGATTTCGGATCCTCATCATTACTTTTTTCGACCCGACCCATCTTTCCCTACCTATAAATACTTTTCCACATTTACCTTTACCTCTTTACGATCTCTCAACTCTCAAACCTCCCAAAAACCCTCACAGTTCTTCGTGTTCTTCAAGCTTTCTTCATCTTCATCAATGGAGTCCTTCAAGAACCAGGCCTCAACTGCTCCAACTCCCAAGAAATCCATAGCCACGAAGAAATCATCCAAAGGATCGAAGGGATCATCATCATCTGCAGATCAAGAACCCTTTCTTAGGGACACTACCCAACTGTTTTCCTTAGACCCCCTTGACTACTACGAATCAATCAGGATAATGATTGAGTTCCTTGCTCATCATCCTCTCTCCGTTCCACTTACCAAAATCCCTGATCCTCCACTCCCTCTTTCTCATCTTCATCGTGCATTCACTAGCATGAAACTTGAAGATGATGTTCTGTTAGCCTCCATTATCGATGATCGCACCACTCTCGTCTACAAAGCAACCTTTCTCAAGGCCATTCAAATTTCACCAAACCCTGCTGGTTTCAAAGTGGTGGAACCAACTGCTGAAGAGTTCCAGACGTTTCTCAACTTCATCGGGTACAATCAAGACTATAGGGCAAAGAATTTTAAGAAAACTGCAGTTTCAGGGCTCTGGACCGTCCTTATCCACTTTATCATCCGTGGACTATCGGGCAAGCATGGCGGTACTGATACCCTAAGCAAAGACTGGCTGAATGTGGTATTCAGCATCTATTCCGGACGCAACAATGTTGTCGACCTTCCGGAAGTACTATGGCAAGACTTTTGCAAATTTGCCATCAAGAGGAAACCGAACGAGATTTCGAGCCTTAGATTTTGGGCCCTGACGATTGAACAAATCTTCAAGGAACTTAACGTCCCCATTCCGGTGAGCACCATTCCTCCGGAGGTATGTGTATCTTTCAAACTAGTTAAGACTTACATAATTCCGGACCAATCATCTTTTGGTCCGGTCAGACGACTTCCGGACAATATGTTGGCCCTCATTCCTTTCGGATCTCCCTTTTTGAAACACCATCTTGAGACCTCGGTTGTGTTCGACCCAACACAGCCTGCCCCGGTCTCAGTAGAGCCTACTCCGGAAGAGGCCACTCACACTATGTCCGGACCCAAAGTTAAGCAACCGGCCAAACGAAAGGCCTCACCCACCAAACCTAAGGCCAAAAAGAAATCCAAAGTCAGTGCCCCCTCTCAACATGAGGGCACCCATGACATTCCGGCTGATTCTGGCCGTCCGCACACCCCTCCTGCCCACTCATCTTAGGTACCCCTCAATGTTTCATCATCACAAGCACACACTCACGGGGAGTCTACACATATTCCACCCTCTCCCTCCCAAAAGGGTGATGCCAGTGTTGAAGAAAGTTCCTTGCATCCCCCTGGAACACACCCACGTGTCACATTTGATAATCCCATTATTTCTTCCACACGCACACACTCTGGAACCGTTGTTCCGGAACCCAAGCATCCGAAAGGAGGAGCAGTCTCTCCAACTTCCGATGCCACAGTTGGTCTGATACCCGGAAGGCGTACAGGACGACCAGGTTCTAATGATCCTTTGTGGGAAGATTATGTGAACAGGGCTGCATCAAGGCGTCTGGACCTAACTCATGCTCAAGTTAAATCCACTCTCATCTCCATGAGGAATCGGGCTATCCAAAGCAATATGCCCTATGTCCATCCCTCTGACGATGACGCCATCAAAGAACTCACTTCAGAACTACCCCCAATCATCATTCATCAAAGCATCTTCCATACTGATCCGGAAGAAGAGATCTCAGAAGAAGTTATGTTGGAGGAAGAAGCAACAACAGTTCCGGATGCCCATCTCATGACCTCCTTTCACTATCAATCCAAAGCATCCGTATCCAAGTCTGCCTTTGACTTTAGAACCTCCTCTACTTCCACTCCGGACGACGGCTCCAACTCACATCTTCAAGAAGACGATGATGGTGCCAAACCGGGTCCCTCCTCCAATCCGGATGCTCACCAACCTCCTCCGCAACACTCAGATTCCGATTCCGAATCCTCTGCTGGTGAACATGTTGACCCATTTGCTCTACTAGAGATCCGCACCAATGTCTAAGACACTATGGCTAAAGTGTCATCAGTAGAGACTTCCGTAACAGAGCTGAATTCGAAACTGGATCAAAAAGTCTCCGGACTTGATTCAAAACTTGATGCCATCCTTCAGTCTCTCTCCTAACAGTCCGGACCATCCATAGCAGAGAGAGAAGCCTATCTTGACCAGCTGATTTCCATCCGGCTGAAACACACTGTTGAGCAACTTGATTCCAAGTATGATGCTCTTGTCGACAATTATCTCAACACCATCTCTTCCATGCTCAAGGTTCATGATGATCTTGTGTCTGCTACCAACGATCTAATCAAGCAGACTCATGTTCGTCATGAGAAACGAATTCAACGATTGGAGAAGGAGATCCGGAAGAAGGATGAGATGAATCTGATCATTCAACAAGTCCTCATCAAACTCCTGCGATCAACTTGGAACATTGTGGATGTTCCGAACAAGAAATTTGATGAGATGATTAAAATCCTTAGCAGTACATTCAAGCATCAATCCGAACAAGCTCCCACTTCTGAAGCCTATGACACTCTTACTCTTCAACTCTCCACCGGTCTTCAAAAGGTGTTCTCCAAACTTGATGATATCAAGGAGGACTTATCGCTTGCACCGGTTTCCAGGATCACCGATGCAAGAGGGGGAGAAGGCCCAAGCAGGAGATGGAAGCCAACCTCGGAATTCACACTCCGGGATGAGGAACTCGATTCCGAAAAAGAAGATGTGCAATTTATCTCCGGAATCCTGGGAATTTCTGAAGGAATCGAAGGAGATGAAGATTATGAAATTTACATTCCAGATGAAGCTCCAAAAGGGATTCTTGGTCTTCAAGCTCCAAAGCTGACTGCTCCGAAGGTTCTATCCGAAGAACAAAAGAGGATCTGGTCCGCTGTCTCCTGGCCATCCTCTCTTCCGGACGCTTTTGAAATGACCGTCAAAATGGCTAAGGCAAAATCTTTCCTCACAGCTCAAGCCTTCCGAGCCACTCCCTCCATGCTGCCTCCTACTCCCATTCCGGAACCAAAAATAGCCCCAATTGATCAAGGCTCTCCTCTCCGTACTCCAGATGAAATTCCGGAAGAACCGCTTCCAACTCCTACTCCGGAATTCGTCATTGACGAGAACATGAAGATGGTTATTGATGCTCTTCAGAGAGACAAAGGGAAGAAACCAATGACTTCCGAACAACAAGCTTTCACTCCGGACCTCCGCTTAAACAAAAATTTGGATGGTCTGAGGAAGAAATTCACAAGGCACTGGAGGACAGCATCCTGATTCAAGCGTTAAAAGATCATCCCGATCCGATGCGTGACATCTCTCCTCTGTGTCGATAAGGCATCCTTCAAGCCAAGGATATAATCCTAACTCTGTACTATGACCTTCCCGCAAATGACACTGATCAACTGGATCTTCCTCTCTCTCTCTCTCCTTTCAGCAAATTCTATACGAAGTTTGCTCCGCTCCACCCAAACGATAATCCGGAAGTGATCATCCGGACAGCACGTGAAAGGCTCAAAACCTTTTACGCCAAGAATGCTCAACCCTTCAAGGAGGTATGGACAAGAAAGAGGATCACCAAAGTTCATGGCTTTGGAAGAAAAATCTTGGTAAAATTTGAGATGAACTGTCCTCTGTTATGTTTCCATCTCCTCCGGAACAAACCAACTCCAAAGACTATTACTGATGCGGACTTTCCTTCAATGAATCCGAACGACATCCTTACTCTTGCTGTTTACTTCAGAGAAAATAAAAAGGATGACATCAGTATGGGTGTCTATCACGCAACTCTCAGCTTTCTCAAAGACTATGTTGTTGAGTTCTGCCGATGTGATTACGAACTTGCTCACCTCTACGTAAACGAACAATTCGTTGCAAAGATCGACTTTTTTCTTCCGGAAGCTGAAATTCTTGCAGATGGTCCGATCGAAGAACCGGTTCTAGGGTTTGTCTACACCACCAGAAGAACAAACAAGAAGGACTTATTCTGAGTCCTTGACAAAAACCTGGTTCCTACCAAAGCTCTGCATAAGTTCATATCCCGGGCGTCCAAGTCTGATGCTCCGAAACAGTTTAAGGCAAATTTTGTAAGTCAACTGACTTGGTACATTGCGGTGCGAGAATGGTTGTTCCGAGCATACACGTTCCTCAAGGAAGAAATGAACTAAGCTCGATGGATTGCTAAGTTCACTTAGGGGGAGATTGTTGGAACCTGAAAGTGAACCTCTAGCAATCCTAAGTAAATATTCCGAAGGCTGTTGGTTCCGAAGGAAGATGTGATCCGGAACCTGTCCAGAGCTAAAGAAAAGGAGTGACGTATTTTGAAGAGGAACACATTCCAGAGCTGATCCTGAAGTCTGGAATGCATGCTGATCCGGACCAAACTTTCATCTCCGGAACATTACTTGTCCGGAATGAAGTTGTTTTGTATCTTGTGAATTTATTAATTTTGTCTTGTATTTTGATGTAACGTTTCATAGGACTTAGTCTAAAGTTTATTTAGGACAATCAGAATGTCAGACTTGTATCTTTTGTCTGGTCCTATGTAAACACTTGGGTTAATTCACTATAACATTCTCTCCTATATATACAAGCATTCAATACAAGTCAACTACGGATATTTCTCTCACTTTTGGCATTTACTCTTATCACATTTAAAACATTCTTCTTGTTCCTCATTTATTAACTTTACCTTGATCACTATTAACTTGTTCTCAATTAATGTCTTGATCATTTGTTAAATTGATTATCTAAGACTTGACTGGTCTTTCCAGTCTCGACTTGAACATCCATTATTAAGCAGACATTGATCTCAAGCATTCACTCAAGGTTTGAGTTCTCAAACCTTGTCCCTGCGCAAAGATCTTGTTCTCACACCCATACTTTCCACACGGATCGTCCCAGATTTCCTAAGTAGCTGCTCAACCTTGTCGATCACCAATCCCGATATACTTGGTCTCTACCCAGCAAATACTCTCCTCTATTAGCATACTCATCTGACTATAGACACTCCCTAGGTTCTCACACTTTTCTGCCATCAGCTGATCAAGAACTCCTTATGATGCCAGCCACCTACCTCTTGAATATCGTCATATTCACTTAGTAGCTGACTCCCATCATGAAGTGTTCCACAAAGCACAAAGCAAGCAGCATTCGGGCATCGAATAATCTCCACCAACACGTAAAACCACTCTAGGTTACAACTCTATTTGCTCTACTCGCTCTCAAAAGGTATCACCGAACTTAAGCAACCCTACCTCTCCCAGGTATATAACTACTCTCTTGGTAGGCTCCTCTAATGCTCATCTAGGTATCTGACCTAGATTAATCCTCTACTCAAAGTTCTCTCTAAAAGATTCCTGCTGGATACTCTTACTCAACACATACTCAAAGCACATCACAAATAGCAGAATTCTTAGGCTAAGGCATCACGAATCAGGCAACTCTAGTCCTAAAATATGAAATACCTAGCCTATCTTCTAGCATTCATCACTAATATCTCAATAATAACTCATAACACAAATAAGTAAGGGCATTTTGGGAAATCACCGTTCGGGCTCTGACTGATTGTACACACTGATCCTTCTGGTTTTTCTCTGAGAAACTCTTGCTCGTTTTAGACAAATCATTTCTTTTGAAATTTTTTCTCAAATCCTTAGTTTGAGTCCAGATATACCCGAAGGTACATCAGAATCCCTCAAACCAAGGCTCTGATACCAACTTGTAACACCGTAAATTTTCAAACAAAATTTTCATTTTAAAACCACATAATTCTCATAACACATTTCACAAAAATCCCATTTATTTAATTTACAAATCGCAAATCCATAATTGTTTAATTAATAATCCAGGATCCTCGAAACAAAACTTTTCTCTGATGTGTACAATCAAGACGGTGCCTTCCCGCGATCCTGAGAAGAACCTGAAACACATATCACATAACACAGTAAGCACGAAGCTTAGTGAGTTCCCCAAAATACCACACATATCACATTAGCCACTCGAGGCTATAACGTAAAAGAGACCCTTCGGTCAATGTGTCTCAGTGGAGACCCTCCGGTCCCACAACTCGGGTGGACCCTCTGGTCCTATCTCAATAAGCTCATAACAATAATACACAACATAAATCACAAAGACATAATGCAGGATTTCACAATACTTAAGATAAGCATACAAGACCCTCCGATCACACAAAGATACCACTCATGGTAAGTATAGTGAGAAGACTCACCTCGTAAGCAAATAAGCAAATAACTTCGTACTCAAATCTCGAACTAGCCTCCGCCTAACAAAAAGGTTGAATATCTCTAATTAATACTCTTTTCACGACTCTAATAAACTAAAGGCTATTCTTTCTCTCTCTAACTCTCGAAGTAGATAAAAGACCATTTTACCCCTCCATGGTCTCCATTACTCATGTTTGACCAAACCCTAATGTCTACAGTCCATGTTTGACCCGACTCGCCGAGTGCACCTGTGACAACCCGAACCTTTTTCCGTTACCGTTAGCCAAATTCCATTAATAAAATTTGAATTTTATTAAGTTCCGTCAAATTCTTTTGGTTTGGAAAATCATTTAGTTATATAGATGAACTTTATATATGAGTCGGGACCAAAACTACGCGAAATTTCGAGTTTTTCTTCGATTAAAACAACAATTCATGGCCTGGCTTGAGTTCACGCCTGTAAACTCGTTTTCGGCCGTACACTCGTTTACGGCCACGACAGGTGGATCCCACCACTGACCATGTGAACCCCCTATAAATACGAGTCCCTACCCTTCATTTACACTTTTCTGGCCGAAAACTCTCTCTACCACTCGACCGCAAACCTCGAAACACCCTCATTTCTCCCGAAAAATCATCAGGAAACACTTTTGGAGGTTGTTTAGGAGCATCTAAAACACGTTTTTTCATCGAATCCGGCATACTTGTTCTTGAGCTTACGGCCGTACACACTTCATATCTTCAAACATTCAAAGGCCGTAAACCCGTTTAAGGCCATACACTCATCAAAACTTCAAAGGCCGTAAACCCTTCAAGAGGCTGTTCACGACCGTAGACAGTTCACGGCCGTAAACTCAATTCACGGCCGTAAACCCCCTTCACGGCCGCAAACTCTACCTAAGTGGTGAATTAGACTGAAAACCCGTTTTCCTCGATTCAATCGAGTCCCGGTAACATTCCTAAACCAATGACAAGTGTTTTTCCAACACTATAATAAACAAAATCGCTAATTTACATACATATATGTATTTAATTGTTGCTAGGATTCCGTTAAGTGTCACATCCAACAACTCGAGGGTCTTCATTTTCATTTCATTGATTCGACGTTTGCACACAACTAACTGTGAGTTCATACCCCTATGCTTTTATGATTTTTAATGTTTTCAGGGGAGGGGGGGGGGAATACAAGCCAAACACAAATGATTTTGTGAACCAAAACAAAAGGTTTTTGACAAGTTAAAAACTTATGTAATTGATACAGTCAAACGATTCCCACGTTTTCTAAAATCTTTAGATATCTTATCCCTTTTGTACTATGTTGAGCTTAAGGGACACTTTCAACTTGGAAACATAATTGCATAGTTTTCAGATCAACTTTATAAAACAAGTACATAACATTTCAAGCAAACTATAATGGGTATAGTTTGGGGAATTCGATACATAGCTTTTACCGATTTAGACTATATACATGGGTAAACATATAAACTATGACCGATTTAGTTTATGATATACATTACTACGAGAGTACAACATTTAATATTTATTTAAGTATAATTATTACCTTATACAATATACACACAGATTTCAATACAGTAGATCAATACAGAACTACACGTAAACTAGTTAATACAGGATTGTGAGACAACACTTCAAATGTACCCTTCGGGGTACAAGTTAAATCCTATCATAGTATAACCAGAGTCTCCTGGAGGGAGAGCGTGAGATTTGTGAATAGATCTGTTCGGGACTAACAATCCCACACCTGAACTGCTAGCTACAGTTAGGCAGGCATGCCTGGGGTGACAAATGTCATTTAACCGACACTTGAAGAACGTCGTAAAGGTCACTAGGTCATATCAAGCATGGTTATACGACTCACAATAGTATAAACTAACCATTTGTTTACGGGATTTCATTCTTCATTAGTTTTATTTTAATTAATATAACTATTATACATTACACTGGAGGATTCCAGGGATACAATACTCAGTTTTATTTTAAATAATAAAACTACTATACATACTGATGGTAGCCAGAGTTTTCAAACAGAACATACTATATATACTGGTGGTAGCAAGGGTTTTCAAGCAGAACATACTATACATACTGGTGGTAGCCAGGGTTTCATACAGAACATACTATACAAAGGTTTTTGTAAAAGAATACACACATACTATAATTGGTAGTAACCAGACATGCAAACTAACGTTTTCCTATACTACAACAGGATACAGTAACAAACTGTAACGACGTAAATTTCCAAAACATTTTTTTCATTTTTAAAACATACTTTCTTTCATAAGGTGATATCAAAACATAATGTATCCAGTGTTATCATGACAAAACATATCCCAAAATCTCAAGACATAAACTCCATGAGTGTGTACGGATCATGCTGGCGCCTTCCCGCGATCCTCGCTAGTACCTGAAACACATAACACAACAACTGTAAGCATAAATGCTTAGTGAGTTCCCCAAAATACCACATACAACACATACGCCTTTCCAGGCCATAACTCTGTGGGACCTTCCGGTCCAAGTGTCTCAGGGGACTTCCGTCCCAAATCCCGGTAGACCTTCCGGTCCTACCCGTATCGACCTCCCGGTCCGTAACCTCCCGACCTTCCGGTCCATATCATCTTGACCTTCCGGTCCTTATCATACATAACATGCATAGCACATACATATCACATAACAGCATGCATCACATACATCTCATAGCATATAAGACCTTCCGGTCACACATAGGTACCCTTCCAGGTACAGTATAGTGAGAAGACTCACCTCAATGAAGTCGGATAAACTCTCGTGCTCAACGTCCCGACCTAGCCTCCTCCTATTATTCAAATAACATTCGCGATCAATATTCTCTCATAGCCCCATTTCTAAAGATTGGGTAGAAGGCCATTCTACCCCACCCTGAACTCCCTTGAATCAGTCTTGACCAAAACCCTAAGGTCAACGGAAGTCAACGATCAACTTTGACTCGACTCGTCGAGTGCACATGGGCGACTCGGCGAGTCCATGCGGGTCCTCTAATCCTTCCAGCCTCTCTTGGCACGCCGAGTCAACCCTCCACTCGACGGGTTCCTCCTGTCACGAATCGCGGGGAAACCCCGACTCGACTCGTCGAGTCCACTTATGAACTCGGCGAGTTGCATCCATGCTCACACTCAAATGACCTTCTGAGGTCAGATCTGCTTCTCTAATCTATAGATCTGACCTTCCCAAGCATGATAATCACGTAAAGGTTTGAACTTTAGGCCCATGCATCACACTATCACCTCTATATGCCAACATGACACTTAATATGATAACCTAAGCCCCAAACTCAAAAAGGACTGCATAAAGCTGGAGAATAGGGACTCTCTGGACCTCTCAAGGTTCAGATCTGATGATATTGACACAAGGGGACATCACATACACTAGATCTCTTACCAAAAAGAAGAGAAAAAACCCTAGATTCATGAAATCTATTACTCAATGAAAATAGACATGAATCCTTACCTCCCACAGCAGCTCTGCACCAAATGATGGAAGATTTGAGTCCCACAAGACTGCCTAGCTCGAAATCCTCCCCTCCCTTTACTAAAACACACAAAATAATGATGAATTAGTCCTTCTCTTGCACTACAAACGTTCACTCTGTTCTCGAGGGTTTCTCAGGGGTGTAATGGCCGCAAATGAAGGCCATAAAGGCCTTTAAATAGGGCACAACCCCCGAGATTTAGGGTTTCCATCCACCCGCTCCCTCTTGTGGTTCTCTGGTAATACGGCCTCTGCATGGGCCTCCCGAATGGTGTCTAACACCGGAGTCATCACCGTCAATCGCATACAAGTGTCTCGAATCGGGGCACTCTGTGCCCTACGGCTCAGAGCATCAGCTACAGCATTAGCTTTGCCCGGGTGGTACAGGATCTCACAATCGTAATCCTTCACTACATCCAAGCATTTCCTCTGGCGCATATTCAGGTTGGGCTGATCCATCAAATACTTCAAACTCTTGTGGTCGTGTATATGGTACACCGAACCCCATACAGATAGTGACGCCAGATCTTGAGGGCGAACACCACTGCCCCCAACTCCAAATCGTGGGTGGGATACCTCGTCTCATGAGGCTTCAGCTGCCTCGATGCATACGCTATCGCATGCCCTCTCTGCATAAGCACCGCACCCAACCCCGATATCGATGCGTCGTAGTACACCACAAAATCCTCCATTCCCTATGGAAGGGATAACACCGGGGCTTCACACAACCTATGGCGAAGAGTCTCAAACGAGGTCAGTTGCTCCGGACCCCACGAAAAAGCAACGCCCTTCCGGGTCAACTTGGTGAGGGGCACGACAATCTTGGAGAAATCCTTGATAAATCTCCGATAGTAGCCGGCCAACCCCAGAAAACACCTGATCTCGGTGGGGGACCTCGGCACCTCCCAACTCATCACAGCCTCAATCTTGGCTGGATCGACCAATATCCCATTCTGGTTAACGAGATGCCCCAAGAACTGGACCTCTCGTAGCCAGAAATCGCACTTGGAGAATTTGGCGTAAAGCCTCTCTGGATCTCGAATACACCAGTATATCGTCGATGAACACGATCACCGAACGATCCAACATCGGTCTGCACACCCTGTTCACGAGATCCATGAACGCTGCCGGTGCGTTGGTGAGCCCAAAAGGCATCACCACGAACTCGTAATAACCATAACGAGTCCTGAACGCCCTCTTCTGGATATCCTCATCTCTCACCCTCATCTGGTGATATCCAGATCTCAAATCTATCTTGAAGAACCAAGATGCTCCCTGCAACTGATCGAACAGATCGTCAATCCTCGGTAGTGGGTAACGGTTCTTGACCGTTAACTTGTTCAACTCCCGGTAATCAATGCACATCCGGTGTGAACCATCCTTTTTCTTGACAAAAAGGGTCGGCGCTCCCCAAGTTGAGCTACTCGGCCTGATAAATCCTTTCCCCAATAGCTCCTGAAGCTGTGAGGATAACTCCTGCATCTCTGGTGGCGCGAGGCGATAGGGCGCCTTGGCGATAGGCGCCGCTCCCGGAACCAAATCAATGCGGAACTCCACCTGCCTCTCGGGAGGAACACCCGACAACTCCTCGGGAAAAACATCCGAGAACTCACGCACTATCGGAACATCATCAACCGAACTCGGCCTCCCTGCGGCTACTCGTGTATCCATCACATAAGCTACAAACCCGCTGCAGCCCTGCTGTAGACTCTGTCTCGCTCTGGCTGCCGAACAGAACGCTGACCCAGATCAGGTACCCTTGCCATACACCGTAAGCACTCCCCCACTAGGGTCTCGTATCGTCACCAACTGTCGCTCGCAGTCTATAACAGCCCCAAATCGGCTTAACCAATCCATCGCAATCGGGACCAGATCTATCGGAAACTCAACCCCGAAGATCTCGAGTACACATCCTCGAATCACATCCGTAGCATACACCGCTCGCTCGTCAGCTATGGAAACTCGTAGAGGTCGACTCAACGCCTCTCGCTGGATACTGATGTGCTGACTAAACACTAAAGACACAAACGACTGAATCGCACCCGAGTCAAATAACACCAAAGCATGTACATAACTCACAAGAAAAGTACCTACGCATATCATAATATAAGCACAATATCTCAAATTCAGCATAAATAAATGAAAGAATACATACCAGCCACAACATCAGGCGTTGCGCGGACCTCCACCGCTGTCAACTGGAAGGCTCTCCCGCGAGCCTTCGGTGCCTCGGCCTTCATCGGCCGAACCTCAGTAGCTCGCACGGCAGGAGGGGCAGATCCCTGCGGTGCTCCCTGTGCTGTCCCCCCCAGCTGCGGACACTCGTCCTTCCGGTGTCCAGTTTGGTTGCAATGAAAGCAAACCATGAACCCCTTGGGCCAATCCTTGGCTATGTGCCCCTCCTTGCCACATTTGTAGCAAGCACCTGATCGACAAACCCCATCATGTCCCTTGCCGCACTTCCCACAAGTGCGGCCCTTTTGGCCTCCAGATCTCGAATCGGCGGGCTTTGCCCGCTTGGCTGCCGGCTGAGACTGTGTCGGCCGCCGATCCATCCCCTGAGACTCGACCTCCTCCCTGGCCGGAGTCTCCAACTCAATCTCCCTCTTTCGGGCATTTCCTGGAGCTAAGCAAATGTCCGGTAAGTCGAGTTCGATACGAACTCCCGAATATCCCTCCTCAGAACGCTCAAATACCGGCTCATGCGTGCCTGCTCGGTAGACACCTGCTCAGGGCAGAACATCCCCCTCTCATGAAACTTTCTGGTGATCACAGTAACAGAATCAGTGCCCTGCTTGAGGGACAAGAACTCCTGAGCCAGCCGCTCCCTCTCCACCGGGGGAACATACTCGTCTCTGAATAAGGTCGTGAACGTCTCCCAGGTCACCTCTGAAATCTCTGCAAGAGTGAAGCTCGCCGTCAAGAACTTCCACCAGTCCTTTGCTCCCAAGCGAAGCTGGTTCATTGCGAACCGTACCCTCAGATGCTCCGGACATGAACACGTGTAGAAGCATCCCTCGATATCAGAAATCCATCTCATCGCAGCGATCGGATCCTGCCTCCCGTCAAACTCTGGTGGCTTCGTGTTGCTGAACTCCCGAAACAACAACGAGTCACCTCCCTGAGGCCTGGCAGCAGCCACAGCTGCAGTAGCTGCAACAGCTGCAGCCTCAGTCACCGCTGCGTACCGCTCATTAAAAGTCTTAATCAATGTGGTCTTGATAGACCCAAACATCTCCGGAATCTCGGCTCGAATCGCTGCTACCACCTCATCGTGGATCATCTGACGAAGCTCCTCGTCACTCACGCCGCTCGTCTCAGGTCTGTGGCGTGTCCCAACCATGATGTCTCTGAAACACAACATAATAGTATCAGAGACTCGCTCGAGCATACTCGCACTCGATAACTCAACCCTACTTGTTCCCTAGTACCCAAAGGATTCTTACTTGGACTGCGCACTAATCCGGTGTCTTCAGTAGTACGTGCCCTATACTACCGTCCACACCGCATCAGTATTCACCCCAAGTCCTCCTCCTTGGATCCCAGATCCCAAGTACTCTACATCTCGCTAGCATAGGCTACCCTTCGGTAGGCCTCTCATAATCTCCTCACTGCTACCTACTCACTCTCAAGCATCTCATAGCAGCAGAAATCTTCCTAGGCCAAGGAATCACAAATCAGGCCACTCTAGTCCTAATATGAATACCTAGCCTACATTAGCACATCATAACATATCATAACTTATCTCATAACACATAATGTAAGGGTATTTTGGGAAATCACCGTTCGGGCGCTGACTGATCGTACACACTGCTTTCTTCTGTTTTTCTCAAATCCTTTTACTTCTTTAGAAAAATTGTTTATTTTATGAAAAACTTCCTCAAATCCTCAGTTTGAGTTCAAATACACCCGAAGGTGCATCCGAATCCCTCAAACCAAGGCTCTGATACCAACTTGTAACGACGTAAATTTCCAAAACATTTTTTTCATTTTTAAAACATACTTTCATTCATAAGGTGATATCAAAACATAATGTATCCAATGTTATCATGACAAAACATATCCCAGAATCTCAAGACATGAACTCCATGAGTGTGTACGGATCATGCCGGCGCCTTCCCGCGATCCTCACTAGTACCTGAAACACATAACACAACAGCTGTAAGCATAAATGCTTAGTGAGTTCCCCAAAATACCACATACAACACATACGCCTTTCCAGGACATAAATCTGTGGGACCTTCCGGTCCAAGTGTCTCAGGGGACTTACCTCCCAAATCCCGGTAGACCTTCCGGTCCTACCCGTATCGACCACCCGGTCTGTAACCTCCCGACCTTCCGGTCCATATCATCTTGACCTTCCGGTCCTTATCATACATAACATGCATAGCACATACATATCACATAACAGCATGCAACACATACATCTCATAGCATATAAGACCTTCCGGTCACACATAGGTACTATTCCAGGTACAGTATAGTGAGAAGACTCACCTCAATGAAGTCGGATAAACTCTCGTGCTCAACGTCCCGACCTAGCCTCCTCCTATTATTCAAATAACATTCGCGATCAATATTCTCTCATAGCCCCATTTCTAAAGATTAGGTAGAAGGCCATTCTACCCCTCCCTGAACTCCCTTGAATCAGTCTTGACCAAAACCCTAAGGTCAACGGAAGTCAACGTTCAACTTTGACCCGACTCGTCAAATGCACATGGGCAATGCGGCGAGTCCATGCGGGTCCTCTAATCCTTCCAGCCTCTCTTGGCACGTCGAGTCATCCCTCCACTCGACGGGTTCCTCCTGTCACGAATCGCGGGGCAACCCCGACTCGACTCGTCGAGTCCACTTATGAACTCGGCGAGTTGCCTCCATGCTCACACTCAAATGACCTTCTGAGGTCAGATCTACTTCTCTAATCTATAGATCTGACCTTCCCAAGCATGATAATCACGTAAAGGTTTGAACTTTAGGCCCATGCATCACACTATCACCTCTATATGCCAAAATGACCCTTAATATGATAACCTAAGCCCCAAACTAAAAAAGGACTGCATAAAGCTGGAGAATAGGGACTCTCTGGACCTCTCAAGGTCCAAATCTGATGATATTGACACAAGGGGACATCACATACACTAGATCTCTTACCAAAAAGAAGAGAAAAGGCCCTAGATTGATGAAATCTATTACTCAATGAAAATGGACATGAATCCTTACCTCCCACAGCAGCTCTGCACCAAATGATGGAAGATTTGAGTCCCACAAGACTGCCTAGCTCGAAATCCTCCCTTCCCTTTGCTAAAACACACCAAATAATGATGAATTAGCCCTCCTCTTGCACTAGAAATGTTCTCTCTGCTCTCTAGGTTTTCTCAGGGGTGTAATGGCCACAAATGAAGGCCATAAAGGCCTTTAAATAGCGCACAAACCCCGAGATTTAGGGTTTTCGTCCACAGCGCGGACTCGTCGAGTCCACCCATCGACTCGTCGAGTCCCTTCATTAATCCAGTCAGCAAAAACGCGATCCTACTCGACGAGTTCAGGCGTCAACTCGTCGAGTCCCTCCTCAAAACTCAAAATAAATGAATAACATAGAATACCTGGGAATCCGGATGTTACACAAACATTCATAGTTAATTCTATAATTCCTTAATTTAGGCATCAAGGCTACGTATGGAGAATATTCGACAGACTGTGGAATGTGTGGTTTCCGCCACATTTCCTGTTCCTTGTTTGGTTGTGGGCTTAGGGCAGATCCGCATACTCAACTGTTTGTTCGATATTGGTTTATACATGGCTAGCATGAACTAAGTAGTCATAGATGGAACTGATATTATCACACTTTTACTAAAGAAAATATTGGATTTTCTTGGAAACATGCGAACATTTTTACAAAGTCATCAACATGTTTTCATTACAAAAACATCGCTTATGAACTCACCAACTTTATGCTGATACTCTTTCAAAACTGCTTGTATTCTCAGGAAATCAGTAGACAGGTACCTCCTGGAGTTTTGAGAAGACGGAGCGTATAGAGTCACGTCTTTTTCTTTTTATTATACTTTTGATGTATAAAAACAAGAATCAAACAGATGTAAATACCCTTTTCATATACGTATTCAATCTAATGGTTGTGTTTACTATGATTACTATGATGCAATTGTTGTGATACTACATATGACGTCATCCACCCCGAACGTTTCCGCCATTCCGGTTTGGGGGTGTGACAGATTGGTATCAGAGCTCTTGTTTATAGTGAACTAAGTATACCGAAGCTTACATGGTATACAACTATAAATACTATGGGGTCGAAGTTCTCTGAACTAGTAGCATACTTTTAAAATATAAGTATTTTATAAGAAGTATACAAGTATACATACGCACCAGAAACAATATCATAAGTAGAACAAAACAAAAGTATTTGGATGTTGGACACTACGGTTAAACCTGGATAGTTATGTAATCATGTCTGGGATCAATATAGCATGATCAACTATATTTATTTGAGACATGACCAACATGTGTCTGGGAGTGATCGTGGTGTTACAGCAAGCCTAAAACTTACCAAGCCATATACATCAAGATATCGATAGAACAGAACATACAACTTAAAATACTATAGGAGTATTTTAGCTAGAGCCAAATATAGTGTAGAGATTCATTCCAAGTATTGCTACTTATTTCTTCCTAGCGATAGTTTACTTGCATTAGTAACTTTTCTCTGTTTATCGCTTAGTAGAACACTTTATCTATCAGGATGAGATATATCTTGTTTCATATCTCTTGATTTAAAGATCTAGGGGACTTACCACCCTCTTCTTCCTGATTATTTTTAGAAAAAGCTGCCTCCCAGAAAGAGACCCAACAGGAAGAACAACGACCCTCCACCGCCACCACCTCCTCAGTTCGATCCTGCCATGTTCCAAGCAGCAGTTACAACCGTTGTGGCTGCAGCAATGGCGCAAATAAACCCCGGTGGGGCTAGCGGATCCGGAGGTGGTACACATCCCCAGAATCTCGGTGACCAGGGACATCAAAAGGAGTGTTCCTATAAGGATTTCATGAATGCAAAACCCAAATCCTTCGACGACAATGGAGGAGTCATTCCCTTAACTCGATGATTCGAAAAGGTCGAATCGATTTTCGAAATTTGTGCCTGTTCGGAGGCCAACAAGGTGAAATTCGCCGCCTGTACCTTCACCGACAGAGCACTGACCTGGTGGAATGGTCGAGTCAAATCCCTAACTCTGCCGGTAGCGAATGTCATGGGGTGGGAAAGCTTAAAGGAGCTTATGCTTGCTGAATACTGCCCTAGGGGCGAGATGCAGAAGTTGGAACATGAGCTCTGGAACCTGAAGATGAAGGGTTTCGACATTGCCGCTTACACAGCTAGATTCTGTGATCTGGCTCTTCTATGTCCGGGAATGGTCACCCCGGAAAGCAAGAAAATAGAAAGGTACATTTGGGGATTGACGCCCCCAACTCAAGGGAATGTCTTGGCTGCTAAACCTTCTACATTTAACAGCTCCAAGTGCCTGGCGCAGACCCTGATAGATCATGGGGTTGGTCTCGATGAAGTGACAACTGCTCCCGAACCACCAAAGGCGAGTGGTGGGAAGAAGAAATTTTGGAACAAACGAAAAGGCCAGTCTTCGCAGGAGCCCTCTAAGAAACAACAAACAGTGGCAGTCCACGCTGCTACTACTCCTGCTGCTGCTCCAACCACCCAAGCACCTACCAGTAGGTATGTTGGTACTCTTCCAAGGTGCGACAAGTGCAACTTCCATCATCATGGGCAGTGCCGGGAGATGTTGTGCAACGGCTGTGGTAAGAAGGGAGACACAGCTCGATTCTGTAAGGCACCAGTCCAACCAACCAATCAGGCTCCTGGAGCGGGCGCTGGTCAAGCCTGTTATGGCTGTGGGGAGGTTGGGCACTTCAAGAGAAATTTTCCCAAGGCAACAACAGCTGGCAACACAGGGAGAGTGCTAGAGATGGGCCAGGAGGAGGCAGTTGTTGATCCCACCATTGTTACAGGTACGTTCCTCCTCGACAACTCTAATGCATGCATTCTTTTTCAATTCTGGTGTGGAGAGAAGTTTTGTTAGTCATGCATTTAAACATCTACTCAAGTGTAAATCCCAACCTTTAACCGAAACATTTACCGTCGAGATGGCTAACAGAAAGAAAGAAAGCACTAACGACATATTCATAGGCTGTATCCTTACCCTAAACGATCATTCCTTCCTAATCGACCTTATCCCGGTTTCCATAAAAAGCTTCGATGTCATCATTGGTATGGATTGGTTGAGCCCCAATCGTGCCGATATCCTTTGTTATGAAAAAGCCATCCGTCTCAATCTGCCCTCGGGTGAAGCTCTCATAGTTTACGGCGATAAGCTCAGCTCAAACCTTCGTATCATTTCATGCATCAAAGCCCAGAAGTATATGCGAAAGGAATGCCATGCATTCCTAGCCCATGTCGTTAACGAAAAGCAGGAAGTTAAAGACCTCGAGAGCATTCCCGAAGTCTGCAACTTTCTTGATGTATTCCCGAAAGATCTTCCAGGAATCCCTCCCGAGCGCCAAGTCGAGTTCCGTATCGACTTAATCCCCGGAGCTACTCCCGTAGCTAAATACCCATACCGTCTGGCGCCGACATAAATGCAAGAGTTATCCAGTCATCTCAATGAGCTGCTCAGCAAAGGATTCATAAGACCAAGTTCCTCACCGTGGGGAGCCGTGGTCTTGTTTGTAAAGAAGAAAGATGGGTCCTTTCAGATGTGCATAGATTATCGTGAACTGAACAAGCTTACCATCAAGAACCGTTATCCCCTACCCAGAATCGACGACCTCTTCGATCAACTTCAGGGAGCCAGTTACTTCTCGAAAATAGACCTAAGACCAGGGTACCATCAGTTGCGAGTTCATGAGAGTGATGTTCCCAAGGCATCATTCCAAACTCGCTATGGTCACTACGAGTTTGTAGTTATGTCCTTTGGTCTAACCAACGCACCAGCGGTATTCATGGATCTGATGAATCGGGTGTGCCGCCCTTTCCTAGACATGTTTGTAATCATGTTCATTGATGATATACTTGTCTACTCTTGGAGTGAGGAAGACTATATACAACACTTGAGACTAGTGCTAGAAACACTAAGGGTAGAGAAACTCTATGCAAAGTTTTCAAAGTGCGAATTCTGGATCAGAAAGGTAACTTTCCTTGGTCACGTGGTTAGCGAGGAAGACATACACGTGGACCCTTCCAAGATCAAAGCGATTGAGAATTGGTCAGCACCGAAGACGCCCACAGAAATCCGTCAATTCTTGGGTCTCGCTGGCTACTATCGCAGGTTTATCCAGAACTTCTCCAGAATTGCTAAGCCCTTAACCACCCTGACTCAGAAAGGTGTACCCTTTTGTTGGGGAGAAAAGCAAGACTCTGAGTTTCAAACGTTGAACCAGGCCCTATGCAGCACACCTATCTTGTCCTTGCCCGAAGGGACGGAGGATTTCGTTGTCTACTGTGATGAATCCAATCAGGGCCTAGGCTGTATGCTCATGCAGCGAGGAAAGGTTATTTCCTATGCCTCGAGACAGCTGAAAACACACGAGGTCAATTACACAACTCACGATCTAGAGTTGGGAGCAGTGGTCTTTGCGTTAAAGATTTGGAGACATTATATCTACGGAACCAAATGCATTGTCTTCACCGACCATAAGAGCCGACAACATATCTTCGATTAGAAAGAGTTGAACATGAGACAACAGCGATGGGTAGATCTACTCAGTGATTACGTGTGCGAAATACACTATCATCCCGACAAGGCCAATGTGGTAGCAGATGCCCTTAGCCGAAAAGAGTATTTAGGTCGTAGAGTGAAGGCACTAACAATGACCATCCATTCCCATCTATCCGCTCAAATCAAGGAGGCTCAGTTTGAAGCCTTGAAACCAGAAAACATGTCGAATGAAGCTTTGAAGGGAATGGAAAAGAACTTAGAGGTCAAAGGAGACGGAATTTACTATATCATGAACTGGATCTGGATCCCGAAGTACGGCGGTTACAGAGAGGTTGCCATGAACGAAGCTCACAAGACTAGATACTCCGTTCACCCAGGTTCAGATAAGATGTATCTGGATCTCAAACAACTCTATTGGTGGCCGAACATGAAAGCAGAAATTGCTACCTTCATGGGAAAGTGCATGGCTTGCGCCAAGGTGAAGGTGGGATATCAAAAGCCCTCAGGTCTACTCCAGCTACCAGAAATACCTGAGTGGAAGTGGGAAAGGATTACGATGGATTTCATCACTAAGTTGCTCAAGTCTTCGAGTGGGCACGACGCCATCTGGGTAATTGTCGATCGACTAACTAAATCCACCCACTTCCTGCCAATCAAAGAAAACTTTAAAATGGAGAGACTGACACGAATCTACCTTCGAGATATAGTCCACCTGCATGGTGTACCTGTATCCATTATCTCAGATCGAGATAGCAGGTTTACCTCGAGATTTGGGCAGTCACTGCAGAAGGCTCTTGGAACTAAGTTGGATATGAGCACAGCTTACCATCCACAGACAAATGGGCAGAGTGAGAGGACCATTCAAACACTGGAAGACATGTTGAGTGTAACAACCCAAAAATCAAGGGTAAAAATTTCATTTTTGATATAGCCAAAACATTGATACCATTTATTCCAAACATTTCAATTCATCATTAAGTAAAACATTTATCAGAGTTCATCCCAAAATCATTCGTTGCGGAAATCATAGGTGTGTGCGCTGCGATCAATCCGAGCCCTTTCTTTCCAAACGATGGTACCTGAAACCATAAACAAACCTGTAAGCACGAAGCTTAGTGAGTTCCCCAGAGCATACCACACACACAATCCACAGATCACATATCCTGTTAGCTATTAAAGCTACACACATATCACAAAAACCATGCATACATAAAACCTGAAAGAATGCCATGGGCTACCCCACATGGTCTTTACCTAGGACTGCCATGGGCTACCCCACATGGTCTTACATCCAATGCCATGGGCTACCCCACATGGTCTTTACCTAGGACTAGCATGGGCTACCCCACATGGTCTTACATCCAATGCCATGGGCTACCCCACTTTGTCTTTACCTAGGATTGTCATGGGCTACCCCACATGGTCTTACATCCAATGCCACGGGCTCCCCCTGGGGTCTTCCATGTAAGTATCACAAAGACAACTAGCATACCACACATCATATAATTACTAGTATACCACCTAGCATAAAGCTAACTATCACACCACATAACACAAAATGGGCCGGCCTTGGTGCCTTAGACCTATTGGTATGGTGAGAAGACTCACCTTGAATGCAGAAGCTGTTGGATTAGTGTCTAAGTCCATAACTATTTTGGTATGTACTTGACCCGATGGTGCATGGTCCTTTTGGGTTGCCTTCACCAAAGCAACTTGATAGGATGAATTATGGAGAGAGAGGATTAATTATGATTTATTAATATATTATGAGAATAATATATTAAAGGAGAAATCATATTGTTTAATTAATATTAGTCAAGAATTAATGAGAATTAATTTTGTGGCTAAAAAGATATTAATTAAACTTAGGGGACTAGAACTATCAATTGTGTGATAGTTGAATATTGGGCTAATGGACTCCATATTAGAGGAGTGGACGAATTCCATGGGGAAACCCATTAGAAATCGTCCAAGGCCTCTAAGGAGGGAGTCCATGGGCTGCTTAGGGCTTAAGCAGTCAAATTAGGGTTTCCTTGTTAGATAACCCTAATAGCCTCACTATTTAAGGACCCCTAGGGCACCAAAAACGTGGCTAACTGATTCCTTAGGGTTTCTAGACGGTTTTTGGGTGACTCTCCTCTTCTCCTTCTTCATCCTCTTGCTCTTGGTGTTTGTGAGCCATTAGAGGTGTGACATTTGTGACACTAAGCTTTCTAAAGCCAATTACAAGGAGGAAAAGATTGTTATTACTACATAACAATCAAAGGTAATTTCTAAACCCTTAATTCAGTTCATAGCATGATAAGATCTAGGGTTTATGGCTTTGGATGATTATTGCATGTTCATTAGACAATTTAGATTCAAAGCTTTAGGGTTTGCATGTACACCATAGGAATGAAGTAGTGCTCAAAACCCACCAGTGGTATTAGAGCCTAGGGTGTTTGTTTGATGTATTTGATGCTTAATTGTTCATTGCTTGCTTGAAAATCGAAGTTTTGTTTTGCTTCTGACTGGCAGACTCACCGAGTCCATGAATGGACTCGACGAGTAGGTCCTACTCGACGAGTTCCATTGTGGACTCGACGAGTCCAGGGCTCTGGTGCTGGGATTTTCGAATTTTCTGCCAGATTTTGTTGAGGATAATTGCCAAAACTCGTTTTTCTTGCCAAAATCCGAATTTTTAAGTTTGGAATGATTATCTTCATCAAAATTGATGGATTTGGTTAAATTTGGATAATATAGGATTATTATTAGTCAAATATTTGACCTAGTAAGTTTGAAAAGTTTCAATTTACAACCCTTAGGTTTTATAGTTTAAAATTGAACTTTAAAAGTTTTAATTTTGAAATTTAAATAGTTAAAACCTAATATTTTAAAAGGTTTCAAAATTTGTCCTCATGTTTTGGAATTTAAATTTTTGATTAAAAGTTTAATTTTTAAATATTTAAATTCTAAACACTAATGTTTTGAAATGTTTCAAGATTTTCCCTCAAGTTTTGGAATTTTAAATTGTTTGATTAAAAGTTTAATTTTTGAAATTTTAAATTCTAAAACACTAGTTTTTGAAAAGTTCAAATTACACCCTTATGATTTTATTAAATTAATTAAGTGTATAATTAAAATAAAGTTAATAAATCCATAATGACATGGTTTGTATTTAATTAAATTAAAAGTATAATTTTGTTAAATTAGACCACCTTGTATTTTAAAAGTGTAAAATACACCCTTATACTATATATAACATTAAAAGTCTAATATTATATATGTATAACTTAAACTGCTAGTCTTACTGTTAGTAGGCCTCATTCACGAAGCCGATCTATAAGGGGGTATAAGGTTATGGCCTATAAAATGTTCGTTTAATGGGGGTCAACTCTCACCCACCGCTTCCTTGATTGGTGGAGGGTCGGTAGCCGAACGGGTAGGATAGGGCAAATACTCTCCTCATTAAAAGTATAATGAATGTTAAAGTAACTAAATGTTTTACAAAATTCCCAATCTTAGTTACTTTAGGCAAAAGTGAATTGGTGCAATTCTATGGAATTACACTTTGTACCCTTGTCGAGACAATTAGTGGAACTTGTGTGGTTAGCCGGCACACTAAGTTGGGTTTGGCATTGGTAGCGAAGGGTGACTCGATGTTTATCATAGATCGATGGAGCGTGCGTGGTTAACTGGCACTTCGATTAGGTGACTGTAACATTGAGGGCACCACGTACATTCGCATGGTTATTCACACCTTATTTGTGATCCTCGGCATCCCAGTCACAAATGAAGGGCATAATCGAGATTAAACATGACATTGAAAAGTTCAATGAATCTCAAAAGATCTAGGAGTTTCAATTCATTTAAAAATATAAACCTACAATTTTCGTTTTTCATGGTGGAAATTGGTAAATTGTCATTTACCTACCTTCAAATGTTCTGGAATTTGGATTACGACATCCCTCTTCCAAATTGTAGAATATTGTGTTGGATCCTAGCCTTGATATTTCATTTGGGTGTTATATCAAGGACCAATCAACTAACTTGAATTTTCTCCCGTTTTATAGATGTCAAAGTCTGACAACTATGGTCTTCCTAAATCCGTTGGAAAAAGTTTTCCACGTGAAGATGATGTTCCACGATTGGATTGTGGAAATAGAAATCATGCTTCACTTCCTCCACCTCCTCAAATAATTCTCCCTGACCCACGTGTTCGAAGACTTGAAAAGTTCAAGGTCACTCAAGCCCTATTGGCAATAAGACACAAAGATGGAAAGTATGTGTGTGCACACGTCTTAAAGATGAAGGCACACATAGACAAGTTAAGGATTTTGGGTGTCGATGTCTCAAGGAAGTTAATTGTTGACTTGGTTCTTCAATCACTTCTCGAATCATATGGTAAGTACTATATGATGGACCACGTCATGATCCTTATTGATTTGACTTTTTTGCTTATTGCTGCTGAATCACAAATGTTTTGGCGCACTGGTCGAGCAAAATTGTCTGATAAATCAATGTCGCATCCTTCTATGGGCAATGGCAACATTGGAAGTCTAGAAAAGTTTTCTCTACGCAAGAGAAAGGCTGAGTCTGAGATAGTCTCGTGTACCATTCCATAAAAATCCATGTGTTTCTACTTCTAAAAGAAGGGGCATTGGTTACGAAGCTGCCCTCACTACCTAAGAGATCTAAGAGATGGGAGAGTCAAGATGTACGACTCTGCTTTTGGAAATATCCACTATCTAACTTTATTAAGTTCCTATTTGGAGATTCTTAATACATGATGTGATAAGATTACATTTCAATGTTTTGAAGGATCGAAGAAAGGAAAGGAAGCTTAAAGGAAGGAGCAAGCTGAGTCTGATCACGAAGAAATGGATTTCGATCGCATGATTCAAGGATCAGATTTTTAAGCTACTACTTTAGAGTTAGGATAGATTGCTAAGTAATATTTACATAGTTTTCATTTGTAATCGCATTGTAAGGACAATATTTTTCCGCAATAAAATAAATTTTGATTTATCCTATTTATGTTTCCTTGCGATGGATTTTATGAAAATTGGTGTTTGAATGTTTCTATTGTTAGCAATATTGTGAATAGATTTGATTCTTAGATATGTTATTTGTGGTAATGTTAGAAATTTACCAAATGAGGAAAGATTCTCATCGCCCAAGTTTCAATTGGATAGAAACTTGGAATCATGCAACTGGTATTGTGTGATGAATGAGAACCTTCATATTTGGAAAATCGAGACTAATTCCTTATTCACATAAGTATGTGAGTCAAGTGAAGGACTAGGAGATCGAGTTCACAATGTTGTGCACTGGTCAAGTCCACCAGAAATAACAATAAGATTATTCGTCATGATTTACTAAAAGTCTAGCAAACATGATTATGCTTACAAGATTAAGTGTAATTCTGAATCACTGAAAAGTTTCAATGAATGGCAGAACGAATAAGAAGAATCAATTAGGCAGAAAGATAAAAGTTTCTCCAATCTGAAAAGATGGGAGAGTACTTAAGTATCTATTTTATGATTTCCTTAGTGATTATGAAACCATGTCACAATTGATCCTCTAAGGAAATCTTAGTACACTAGTATGACTAAGAAGAGGAATCAGCAATTGTTGAATGGTTAAGTCAATAAGATGAACCGTACTTCGTTCCAAAATCAAGTCTTAGAGTCATACTCCAAGATTATGACTTGAGTGACATAATCTTAAGTAGGAATGTTCTTACACTTTCATATTTTGGTAAGTTGTGATGTCTTGGATAAGACAAAGACCAACTAGTACCAAATTATGTGTAGGTTTGTCTTGATATAGACACACACTAACTCTTGGATATTTGTTTTGCCAAGAAATGTTTCTTGATAAGAGAATCTAATATGTCAAGAGGTCAGTGGGAGTCTAAAGATCTTGAAACGTTTCAAGAACAAATCAAGAAGTAAACCTATTAAACACTAGCACACGACTTGAGGATTATAACCTATCGTGTTGACAAAATTGTATTTCTATGCCAATCCAGTTGAGTGATTATGCATATGAGTTCTACGACTTCTCAATTGAATGCATAAGGGAAAGCACCTTGATCAATGGAAAGTAAATTGAAAGTTAGGGGTGAGCTGCTCAATAACTTGGAAGCAATGGTCGGACCCTTGATGGCAAGAAATTAAGAATGAACAAGTTCTGTCCATAAGAGTTTGAATTTGTCACAAACGTTATCTTATGATTATGCTTATGACAAATTTGCATGGATAGGAACACATGTAACATAAAATCTAAGTGTCATAAGGTTTCTCTCCTTCATGAAAAATGATTGTGAGGAACGCTTTCACTAAGAGAGATTTTAAGGAGATAGCGATTATGTAAATTGCATTCTCAAATTCGATTATGATTACGGCATCCCTCTTCATAGTTCTAATTGTGAGATTTGGCAATTTGTCTGAACATTTGAGACTTATTAATATAAGTTCTGAATTAGTTTAGACACACATGTGAGCTGTCTAAGGAAAGGTGTGTGAGTTTGAGAAGCTTAGATAAAGGCTTATCAAAGCACATCATATTGGAAATTTGAACTTTGGAAGTCAATAAGTATTGTCTTTTTAGAAGTCCAACTGTTTTCTGAATACGTGTCAAAGCTACTGGGAGCATAAATGTTATGCTGGAATGGATATAATCATCATGTTAGTGTGAACATGATTATTTAAGTATTGCAAGTTGGCAATATTAATTATAGAAAAACAAAAGTTTCATTTTGCAAAGTTGCAGGGGTAGAAAAGTTGTTTTTGCTATAATTAAGGGAGAGAATGTTATACTTCGTTTCCAATCTAAAAGCTTAGATCGAGAAATTTTAATTGTATTTAGTCAAGGGTATATTTATTATTTGCATTCTCAAAATACGATTATGATTACGACATTCGTCTTCATAGTTCGAATTTTGAGAACACGGCAAATAGAAATATTATGACGATATTATAGTAAGAAACTGGTAAAGTATCACGTTTTTCATTATGAATTGTATCCCATACGCTTCGGGTATAGGATCGATTGCATATGCTCTAATATTCGACCGTTCTAAAAATTTTCCAAAATCCTAGGGCATTTAGAGGGAAAAAGGAAATAGAACCATTTTTGACTAAAATAATTAAACAACTGTCAAGGACAATCTAAGGTTCGCCAAGGATTGGTCGCTTGTGGACAGTTGAAAGTATAGTCATGGATGGACCATATTGACATTATTATGAATAGATAAGATTCTATTTAGAATGATTTGTCATATGGAAAATATGTAAATGTTTCCATATTGGGAGTTGGATATCGAGAATAAATGTCTAGATTAGAAACTTTTATGCAAGAATGATGTTCAAAGGAATGTACTTTGAATATGAGACTTCATGACTATGGAATTGTCTTGTAACAATCTCAAATAGAGTATTTTGTAACTTCATTGGCCGAGTCTTGGTGACTTTTGTGCCATGACATTACGAAAAGGACTGTTGCATAAAATGTTAGAATCTAATATATTCTAGTAGTGGCGAGAATTTTGTATTCTTACACTAATGGATTAAGAAATGTTAAATGAGTGTGATTGAAAATGTTATTCAATTATACTATTTCACAAAGTAAGGACCATAGGTAAACATAGTGTGAATGCTAAGAGCATGGGACAATTGTAGTAATAATTCAAGTAAGAAGTTGATTACCCGAAACAACAAATGATGAGTAATCAATATGGTGATTAAATAAAATGTTTTATTTATACTCAAAGGTTTGAGGCCATATAGGATTAGTATTATTCTTGTGTTTCATTTTGCATGTTTTGACTTCCCGAATAATAAGATTATTCAAACCATCCACAGTCGCTCATTCTTTGGAAGTAGGAATTAAAGAAGACTGTCATGAATCTGACTGTAGATTGTCTAGAGTGTTTTAGACATAGCAAAAGTTTGCTGCAGGGTTCATGAGTACTGCTACAAGATTAGAGTATTGGAATAAACCCACGCTCACTTGGATCGCTTCATGGATTTTATCACGAGTGATTGGTGAGACGATAATATCTTATATTCTTGAAACTGAGATGTGTGAGTTGTATCTTGCTAGTCGGTTACAAATTGATAATATGTAAACACACCAGTAACTTGGTGTTATAAAACGTATTGTTGTGTGTGATTCGGTGAGTGAGTGCAAGCGAGCATTGAGTTGAAGTTTATCTGTTACTTTTACCCAAAGTGGGATAAAAGCGATATTTGTGGGCCCCTCGATGATTTAGTGATGACACCCTAAGCGCTTGGCCAAGCCGGGACTAAGTTGATGTGTTCAATTGTAGTCTGTTGTCAGTCGTCATAAATCGGAAGTCGGGAAACAATATATAGACAGAGAGAATTATTTAAATCCATGTCTCAGTCTATACGATATCAAGAATGGAGGAATATTTGATCCCTTATCTAAAGGACACGCTTCTGATATGATCAGAGTTGACAGCGGCTTTTGAAAGCTACGATTGCGGATCAGGATCTGAAGTCATACGCAAAATAGTTATTAGACTTATCTAAGTGGGATACTGTTGGATTAGTGTCTAAGTCCATAACTATTTTGGTATGTACTTGACCCGATGGTGCATGGTCATTTTGGGTTGCCTTCACCAAAGCAACTTGATAGGATGAATTATGGAGAGAGAGGATTAATTATGATTTATTAATATATTATGAGAATAATATATTAAAGGAGAAATCATATTGTTTAGTTAATATTAGTCAAGAATTAATGAGAAATAATTTTGTGGCTAAAAAGATATTAATTAAACTTAGGGGACTAGAACTATCAATTGTGTGATAGTTGAATATTGGGCTAATGGACTCCATATTAGGGGAGTGGACGAATTCCATGGGGAAACCCATTAGAAATTGTCCAAGGCCTCTAAGGAGGGAGTCTATGGGCTGCTTAGGGCTTAAGCTGTCAAATTAGGGTTTCCTTGTTAGATAACCCTAATAGCCTCACTATTTAAGGACCCCTAGGGCACTAAAAACGTGGCTAACTAATTCCTTAGTGTTTCTAGACGGTTTTTGGGTGACTCTCCTCTTCTCCTTCTTCATCCTCTTGCTCTTGGTGCTTGTGAGCCATTAGAGGTGTGACATTTGTGACACTATGCTTTCTAAAGCCAATTACAAGGAGGAATAGATTGTTATTACTACATAACAATCAAAGGTAATTTCTAAACCCTTAATTCAGTTCATAGCATGATAAGATCTAGGGTTTATGGCTTTGGATGATTATTGCATGTTCATTAGACAAACTAGATTCAAAGCTTTAGGGTTTGCATGTACACCATAGGAATGATGTAGTGCTCAAAACCCATCAGAAGCTTCCCGAAGAAATCCTTAGCTGCTACCATGCCCACTTCCCGAACTGTCAATACCAACCAGTATACCCAATTAGCAATTGGGTTCCATACTATAATCCTTAATCCCTACATGGGGGTAAATTAACCATTCTACCCCTGGCCTAGTATGATCCAAAACTAAGGCCCAATCCTAACACAAAAGTCCAACACTATAATGTCCATAAATCCATCGATGGCCTAATTTTCCAAATTGGGCCCAAACCTCTCCAATAGGCCTTAACCTAAAGCCCAATAATTTCCTTAGTCCATAGCCATGTTTCCAATTGGCCCACTAAGGCCCATAGCAAAGTCCATTTCTATTTTGGGCCCCAAGGCCCAATAGGCCCAACTATTCCAATATTGGCCGAAAGATACATTCAGGCCCAACTAACAGCAATTCATGGCCCACAACCATTAGGGCCCAAAGGTTCGAAGTTCACTAAGGCCCAAATCCTCCAGAGAGCGTACGCCGATCGTATCTCTTCTGTACGCTTAACGTATTGGGCTAATGGTCTGTACGCGCAGCGTACTACATAGTACGCCCAACGTACAAACAGCTCAAGCACAACATCCATTAAGTGCTTAATACTTCATCCAACAAGTCCAAATCACAGATCTGAGCTATACTTAACGTCTAAATTGATAAAGTCACTGACTTAGTGACTTTGCATGCCCCAAACAAACCCAAACTCCAAAAGTGGCATTATACTTCCATAAAATTGACCCTAACTCAAGCATGAACCCATTAAGACCATCAAGATGGCAACTTTCTGTCTTAGGGACTCAAATAGCATCAAGGGTGGCAACCCCAAGCCTAAAAAAGGATTTGGAACCATAAAGCTCCATTCTTGGGACCAAAAAGACCCAAAAACTCAATATAAAAGATCTAAGCATTCAATGGTCAAGTTTAGAGCTTTATACCTTCATCAAGATGGAAATAAGTCACAAAAGTCAGATCCATAACCTTCTTCTTAATCTCCATTTGTGCATCTAACTCCACCTTCTTGAAAATGAGCCAAACACTTCAAAAATGGACTCCCTACGCTCAAAATGTCACCATGAATGCTATGATACGATTTCTAGGGTTTAGAGGGGTGGAGGCTGAAGATATTAGGGTTAGGGTATGAGATAAAGAGTTTAAATAGGGTCCAAGACCCTAAAATAGGGTTATGATCGGATTGGAGTACGCCCAGTGTACATATGGTACGCCTAGTGTACTCTGGGGAACATTCGCGACCATCCTGGTCAGTACGCCCAACTTACTCCAATGTACGCCCAATGTACTACCTTCTGTACTAGTACACCCAGGGTACTCTTTGAGTACGCCCCGTGTACTCGGCTAAGCCTGAAAACCACGAAACTTCCGAAGGCCATAAATTCTTCGTTATAAGTCCGATTCCGACGATCCTTATATCCACGGAAAGGTGACGAGAAGCTCTACAATTCTAAACACTCAAACCTTTCTTAAGACCTTCCGAACAAAAATCCATTTTCCACAAAAGCTTGAACTGCCATTTTACCAAATACCCCTAGGCTCCAAAACACGAACCGAACACCCGGATCACTTCTAATACATCACCCACACCCAAATGGGCCTAGGTCTTACCTTCCCAAAAGCCATAATACTTATAATGACCGACCTTCGAGCCACAGCCTGAGACTAGAATTCAATTCGGAACAGAGCGTTACAACTCTCCCTTACTTAAATTAAATTTCGTCCTCGAAATCATGCATTACTACCCGCGACATACCAGACAACCTGAACAACACCGTGACAAACCCGAGAATACTACAAACTTCACATGGCAACTGAAACCAACCCTCATAGGGTTCTAGAACCTGTGGATGAACGAGTCCCTTGCAACCTGATCACATCTGCTCCACCTGAAAACTTAAGTTTTGAGATGGTCTGTCTCCCTTACCCTGACAGACTGCCCACATCGAATCATCATCGAAATGATTCTATAAGAAAACCAGCTTAAATAGAATACTTTCCACCCATAATATCTTAAGGCTCCTTAAAGAACGAAATCACTAATCACTGCGACTACCGAACACCCAACAATTCCATATACAGACCCCAATCGCTGAAGTCGCTCCTACTCCTGTTGCTGCCACATGGCTACTTTTCTGAAGAATGGTCGAGACCTTCCTGATCCCAACTTGCCTGCCAACCATCCGGAACACCGGACACCTTCCCGATTGTTGTGCCAGAGACACACGCTCCACAGTCCCACATGACCTCCGAAGGACACCTCGTCTGACAATAATTTCCCTGGCGACACCTCTTCTCTCGACTCCTTCAATTCTTTGATCCATCCGATCATGACAGGCTGACAACCTGTCACCACTGAATCCGATGCAAAAATGAATGGAACAAGAACAACTGTGGTCTTACATCATACCCGACCTCCCTTGACCTGTCCTTTCCTGGTTCAACATGTCGTGGTCCCATTACTAATAGAACCAACTCGAGTCATATCGTGATGGCTTGAGCTACCATCGAACCAAACCCATTCATTACCATGGTATCCTGCATATGATGCCCTTGGCATCCTTATGCTCCCAAATCTCATCTCATTGAAACAAAATCATGTATTGAACATGCACGACTCCCTGATTCGGAATCCTTTCCGAAACAAGTCGATACCCCGCTACTACTTTGAGATCCATAATACACCATAACTTCCGACGTCCCCTTCCTGACCGATAAGTAATTTCCCTTAGCCGATCCCCGAGACTACCAGTCTCTCACCAGGTCCAACCACCAGGTTCCCAAGAGATCAAAAATTCAGGACTACCGAGCCGTAGCCATACTGCTTCACGTACCACTTATCCACCAAATCCTGCAACTCGAGATCCAAACCATTGACTCAATTGTCTCTACCATTTCCATTCCGAATTCCCATAACCATTCGGGCTCGCCCACAGATAATTGATCGAATAATCCCTCCGATCCTGATTCTACCTAAGTTGTGGCTTTCCCACAACCTTGCGAACTAGTCTACCCTAGCCTCAATCTCCCGTAAGAATTCGTGAATGTTACGGCTTCCCCGTAGTCTTACAACACTTCCCACACAATCTGGTCATTAGTGAATGATACGGCTCCCCCGTAGTCTTACAACACTTTCACCCTGACTGTCCCTACACATCTCAATGCTGAGCACCCACGCTGTCTATCCTTCCTAAACTGAACTCAATTACTGACTGGAACACTACCTGGTTCCCTTCCCTGAAGCCTACAATATGACATCAGAAAGACGCGATCTAAATGCCGGGGAGTTTCCAGAACTCCCACCCCACGATATCGATACTCAGTCGGCCCCTAAGGCCGCCTTTCCTCCACAAAAGAGGAATGTGAGACGCATCCTCGTCTTACACTCGCTTTTATCCAAGATATCTGAATGATTCTCCCCCACTTAGACTCGACTAAGTCCGCTTGGCACATGAAAATTGAAGGATTCCCAAATCCTCTCTCGTTCCAAGGATCAATCTGCTGACGGGCGGTGCCTAACAAAGCTAGAACACCATGAATAACCCTTCCCAAAACAACACAACTTTCGAAAACCTGCTAGCACCTCTGATTCCCAACCATGTCAATGGATTCAGATGCTCAAAATAATGTCATACTCAGTTCTCGCGGACCGAAGAACAGATGGTCTAACAAAAACTTCAGCAACAATTCTCTCTTCCCTCGGTAATCCCGATTGTTCTTCCAAACACACTTACTCAGGCTACTGAAGACTAGTCACAACTCTCTCGTACTAGCCCTTGGACCAAACCTCGAGATAACTGGAGTCTGTGCCCTCACTGCTCTTCCCTGATCATCAGGTAATCGACCCCCGCGTCACCCACCAGCCCACAACGACAATATGACTGACTTGCCCCCCATGGATAGTCCCTGCTGACGTAGCCAAACCTGCTACACCTGCAGCAACCCAGATCACCGAACAGATTTCGACAACGACTCGGAGCAATCACGATATATACGGAACCCACTCCGCGAGATACGTTCGTTTGAAGATTCCTTAAAGATTCCTCGGCAAGCTAACTGACATCTAACATCCCTTGATAACCCAGAGAATAGCAGAAAACCGACCCGAGATCCAACTTATCACAATTCCCAAGCGATACAAATACCTGATATCCACCAGAAATGGCCGAAAATAGCATATCCACAAACATCTGAAGGAATCCCGACCACTTCCTCCTGGGTTACCTCGACCGCCCTGAGAACATGATGCAACATTTCCTTCCAATCCTAATGACAATCCACATCCTTGGAATGAAACTCCCTTGTGCAGTTTCTGCGATCATTGCACTGAATCCCGAACCTGCTGGCCTCTCAAAGGCTGATATGAACTCTTGGGTCTCTTCCCGAGACTCCCACTAACTGCACATAACCTGAACCTCTCCTCTCGAGGTACTCACAACCGATTTTCCGCCCTCGGGCTCTGGGATCTAGAATGTTCAGGGTCTCGCACCCTGACTCACTTACTAGCTCAATCATCACGGCTACACTACAATAGCTGGCAATCTCTACTCTTAACTGTCACAGCTAGCACTTTTGACTAGGAAATTCCGTCCTCAGGTAAGTAAGGACTATTGTGAGATTTGTACTAACACTCCTAAGTGTTCAATATGAGTTCCTAAGGAGCCATAAAGTGTTAGAATGCAAATCTCTCCAAGTATAGTGAATCTCTCCCAAATCTCTCCAAGTATAGTGAATCTCTCCCAAATCTCTCCAAGTATGTGAAATCTCTCCCAAATCTCTCCAAGTATGTAAAATCTCTCCCAAATCTCCCTAAGTATGCGAAATCTCTCCAAGAATAGTGAATCTCTCCCAAATCTCCCTAAGTATGCGAAATCTCTCCAAGAATAGTGAATCTCTCCCAAATCTCTCTAAGTATGCGAAATCTCTCCAAGAATAGTGCATCTCTCCCAAATCCCTCTAAGTATGCGAAATCTCTCCAAGAATATTGAATCTCTCCCAAATATCTCCAAGTATGCTAAATCTCTCCAAGAATAGTGAATCTCTCCAAGTATGCGAAATCTCTCTAAGTATGTGAAATCTCTCCCAAATCTCTCCACGTATCTCAACTCTCTCTCAAATCTCCCTAAGTACCTTCCTCAGTCGAAAACAGCTCAAAACCGGAAGAGGAAACCCCAAAAGGACCCTTTTGGTCCGGAACATCTTGGTCCGGAACCCTGTTGGTCCGGACTCCTCTTGGTCCGGAACCCTCTTAAGGAAGCCAAGAGGAAGCTCATCTCGGAAGCCTCTCATCTGGATAGGTTCGCAGCTCCGGAAGTTCTTACCCCTCTTCGGTTCGGAAGCACCTCGGTCCGGACCACTGATCGCTTCTGACTTCGGAACTCCGCCTGATGACTCCGGAAAGTACTGTTTACTTCGGAAGTTGTCCAGCGACTCCGGATGTCCTTGCCACCCAGCTTCGGACCCTCGCAGCCTTCATCCTTCCCTCCGGAATTTAAGATATAGCTCCGGAATGCTAAGGAAAGCTTCGGAATTCATCATAGAGCTCCGGATTTCACTATTTAGCCCCGGATTTTGGTCATTTTCGGACCTTTTCACCATTTTAAGGTATTTTGAGGCTGGAAATTACACCAAACTCTTATTTTTCCTATCCTAAACCCCTTAAACCCCTATTTTATGCTAAAATTAATTATTTTAAGCATATTGTTTATAAAAATAAATGGTTGGGATTTAGGAAAACCTTATCCTAAATCAAGAAAAGGACAAAGGGATTGACTTTGTGATGTGATAAAATCCTCATTTCCCATGTCAATCACAGTAGTCCATGCTT
Source organism: Lactuca virosa (assembly GCF_052849685.1). NCBI lineage: Eukaryota > Viridiplantae > Streptophyta > Magnoliopsida > Asterales > Asteraceae > Lactuca > Lactuca virosa. The sequence goes on from NC_136428.1 coordinate 386,658,485, forward strand.
TACCCACCAAATATCCATGCATGGACCACCAGATACCCATGCACCAAAGATTCCTCCCTTTTCCTTATACTCAAAAGCAACGACAGTGAGGGAGTTTAGACTCCACTTTCTCTCTCACTTTTCCCATTTTCTCTCAAAAACTCGTCTTCAAGCAAGAACAAGGGATCTTGCTGAAAGGAAATTCTCAATTTCTCCCTGGAGTTGAAAGGTAAATTCCTCCACCCACCTAATATTTTATTATATTTCAAGATGAATCCATATTATTTTATTCATAATAATATGTGATGATCATCCTTAGGAAAGCATCCCTCCCAGGGAAGTTCCTCATCTCAGCAAGAGTTTAAGCTTGAGATCTTCACTCCATAACTCCAAACAACTCCTCAACCAACTCAAGGTGAGCTTCATACCCCACATTTTTCAATATTTTAATGTTTTTGGGGGAGAGTACAAGTCAAATCTTGCCTAAATTCTTAAATGATTGCATATATACGTATGTTTGTATGTGTGTGTGAAATATTATTAAATTAATATTTTAGTAATATCCTCATGAACGTAAGATTTCACAACTTCATAAGAAAACAGAAGATACTTTGTGCAAAAGAGCCTCCCAACTATTGAGTGTGTCCAACTTAACCCTTTTATCTATGTTTTCATGTCTAAAGATAAAAGTTATAAAAAGGGACCTTACTAAGTGGACACCATTTCTAGTGATTTTTCGAAAATAGGAACTTTGTGACTATTTTGCAAACTGTCAGGGGGTATTTTATAAATATTCAATATAAAAGTTTGCGTCAAGAAAATACACAAATAGAGCCTTTATGACAGAAATATTCGCATGTCATAAAGTGCAGTCATAAAACCTCCAAGAACATAAGTAATGTTCTATGTGTCATAAAACAGAAAATGTGTGTCATAACCGGTAGTTATAAATTTATACAAATTATAACTCGACACTTTTTCTCTTGACTAAAATGACTTATTTTTCAATAAACGAAAAGGAACGAACACGAGCACCTAGTTAACGAGCACAATCAACGATATGGAACGAGAACGATATTTCTATTCAATAAGTATGAGTTTCATTATTTATCTAACAAATAATGGATCTCTAATGATTGCTCAAAAGGTTGTTAATATTCTAGTCAGAAAAATCTCAAAAGTACCTAAATATAAAAATATTAGTGTACGTCTAAGTCCTGTAAGGAGTTATAGTCAGAGTCTCCTGGAGGGAGAGCGGGAATTTATGTATAGATCTATACGGGGTTGACACCCTGTACCTTCGATGTTCGCTACAGCTAGACAAGCCAGTCTAGGGTGAGAAATGTCTTACCCAAATCGAGGGCGCCTAAGAAACGCCAAAACAGACACTTCGTCAAATTAGTATGGTTATAACGACTCACTAGAATATGTTATGTCATCTAGAAATTTATGTAAGGAAAAACCTCATAAATAAATCTTTGGCACGTTGTGTTGACCGTCCTATACATAATAAGTGATGGTCCGCATTTGTTACGTTGACTGTCCTTTTTCATCGCGTAGAATGTCCACAATTGCCATGTTGATTCTTTCTCCTAACAAGTATAGAGTCGTAATACTGCTATTTTTTACAAATTAAAAAGCGTAGGACTCTATAGAAAACGTTTGTAAACGATTTTGATAACGATAAATTAACCCACACATATACATAGTTGGAAACTAGAACTTACGATTATTTTATAGCAGAAAATATAGGATTTTCTGGGGAAAACGATTTTTCTACGATTTCGATAACGATAAAGTAGAACTTATGAATATTTTATAGCAGAAAATATAGGATTTTCTGGAGAAAACGATTTTTCTATGATTTCGATAACGATAAACTAGAACGCATACACTCAATTTTACTCGATAAGAGGAACAAGATTTTCAACCATATTTCCTTTTGAAAATAAGAGATTTTTCTTGAAACGGTTGATTGTTACTATTCAAAAGAACTATTCTCGGACACAGCTCGCTTTTACAAATCACGCTACTTTTCAAATCACTCCTTATAAGGATGAATAAAAGTAATGACATGCACACATATATCCATGATTTTCAAGGCAAGACTTCGACGATTTCATAGAAAATATCGAATTTTCTGAAAGTACAATAAGAACGATTCTAAACAAGTGTAAACGATTTTATACACAAAACTGCTTATGAACTCACCAACTTTTTAGTTGACGCTTTTCAAAACGACTTGTATTCTCAGGTATCTAGTAAGCAGGTAACAAGGGACGCGGTTGCAGGACTATTTAGCTGTAGTTTGGAATTTCTACTTATGTCTCTTTTATGTAACTCGAAGAAAAATACAATATGTAAACAATGTAAGTTTGTTATCTCAATGTATGATGTTTGGATTTCTCTGTTTCATTTATATTCAATTGTTATGATATTGCACAATGAAGTCACCCGCCTCCGGACGTTTCCGCCGTCTGGTCCGGGGGTGTGACAGATTGGTATCAGAGCATTGTTTATAGTGAACTAGTATATCTAGCCATACAAGATATACAACTATAAATACAATGGGACTAAAACAAACTCTGCCTGAAAGTATACTTTAAAAAGACAAGTATTCTATAAAAGTATACGTAACTACTAACACAGTATCATAACGAGAAGAAACCGAAAGTAACTAAAGGTTGAACACTACAGTCAAACCTGGGCAGTTATGTAATCATATCTGGGATCAATATAGTCTGATCAACTATATTTATTTGAGATATGACCAACATGTGCTTGGGAGTGATGGTGGTGTTGCAACAAACCTAAAACCTACCAACTATGAGTACAAGAGAATACTAGAATTGAACATCAAGTTTAGAATACTATAGGAGTATTTTAGGACAATATAAACCCCTCCCACACCTAAACTTTCCCCGTATATCTCGTACCTCGATTCTCGCACAAACAAGTAGTTGAAATTCCTCGCCAAGACTTCTACTACCCTGTCCCGGTAAATTACAGATGGGGCAAGGAGAGACCAGAAGAAGTCCATGAGGAAAAATCTAGAAGTGGATCCTAAGGAACACCAAGGGATGAATCGTGAAAGGGAGAATTCCGATTAAGAACCCAGCAAGGATAAAAGCGCCAAGGAAACCCTTGATAAGCTTTGCCCAATTGATAGTAGATCAGAGACCCTTTCACCTTTCTTTTCACAGATACATAAACACCCGATATAGGTACTCCTGGAATAGACATACCTAGAAACAAAACGATACCCACGCAAACCCAAGTTGAGAAATTGGCTCCTATCCCATTTAGGGCGTATCTCCACAAAAGACAACCCGATCCATAATCGACGTGCACCGAACTCCGATAGCCAACGCCCTCACGAATCAGTCATCCGTTTAAACCACAAGTAACCCAAAGTGACTCCCGGTTTCCAACCCTATGTCATGGAGTAATGGAGACCATAAACAAAGCCTGATATATGGGAATGTAAATCCGATCCCCCAACAAGTAACCAGAACACCATTCCAAATGCCTTGCGAAACCCACAAGTAGGACCAGAAAACTAGGCAGATCATGTGCACTCCTTAAAAGAGGAAATGGTCATTTGGAGACCACAACTCATAGCAACCAAGGCTAGGACAGCCTTAGCAGCATAAGGAACACAAAAAGGACACTCATAGTATAAGTAAAATGCCCAAGCACTTTGTGCGCCAAAAGAGGACTACCACATTACTCGCCATAGGTTCATAATGCCCTTAATCACAGCCAGTAGTAGTACACCAAGAGGAGTACTGTTGGATTAATGTTTAAGTCCATAACTATATTTGGTATGTACTTGACCCGACCCGGCATGGTCCATTTGGGTTGCACTTCACCGGCACAATTTATATGGATAGTCTTTTGAGAATAATATATTTATGATTTATATTAATATATTATAAGTTCTAATATATTAATATGGAGTCATTTTATTTAATTAGTATTGATCAAGAATTAATTTAGAATTAATTAAGTGATCAAAAAGAACTAATTAAATATGGACTCTTATATATATGGAATGGGCCAAGTTCATTTAGGTTGGGCTAAGCTTTCATGGATGGTCCATGGAGCTTTTAACGCATGGATCCTATGTAAATGAAAGGTCATGGGTATTAGGGTTTACATGGATGTAACCCTAATCCTCCATAATATATAAAGGGGTCCTTGGCTCACAAAATTGGCACAAGTGTGTGAAAATAAGAGTGGGCCGATTTTAGTGTGCATACATATTCTCTCAAGTTCTTCCAAGGTGTTTTGGTGATTTGTGATTCCATTTGAGGCTTCCACACTATTGGGGCTAAGCTCTTAAAGCTTGAAGACATCAAGCTACATCAAAAGGTATGTCATCTAACTAGAACTTTGTAGTATAGGTGCTTCATAATATGCTAGTTAGGACGAAACCTTGGAATAGTTAATATTTGCATGTATAATAGAGAAAACATAGATCCAAGGTTTATAGGGTTGCATGTACACCATAGGAGTGTTAGAATGCTCAAAACCCAACAGTGGTATCAGAGCCATGGGTTGTTTTCTGTTATATTGATGCAAATGTTTTATTTTCAAGTTGAAAAAAAAGGAAAAAAAAACATGACGTTTGTCAAATTTTAAGATAATTACTTGTTTTGTGAAAAACGAATTATTTGTAAAATTTGAATCATTTGTTATATGAGTTGAATTAGGTCAAAATTAGTAAAAGATAAAATGATATGATTATTTTATTAGTTTTAAAAGTTTGATCTAAATGTTTTAAGGAGTTACATATTTTGTCATAAAATTTTAGAGCTCAAAAGTTTTTTTTAAAATTGTGATCTTAAGGGTTTTTGAAACTTCCATAAGTTATCGATATGAAAGTTTTTTTTAAAAAAAAAATTGATTCAAAGTTTTTATGGAGTTACAAAATTTGGTGTTAATGTTTTAAAGAATTCCATAACTTGTTCTTAAGTTATGGAACATTGAAAGTTTCATCATAAAACACCATTAATTTCATAAGTTATGGAATCCAAAGGTTTTCAAGAATTACAAAACTTGCCCTCAAGTTTTGGAATTTGAGAAAAGTTTTTTATGAAAAAAAGAATTGAATTCTAAAACTCTTGGGTTCATAACTTAAGCAATTAATTAAATGGTTTTAATTTTGAGTTTAATAATTGGAATTATGATGTTTTGTTGAATAGTTCAAATTAAGTGGACTTTATTAATAGTTAATTAAAGCATTTAATTAAAAGAGTATTATTAATCCATAAATATATGGTTTGAGTTTAATTAAATTAAAAGTCTAGTTTAATTAATAGATTAAACCACCAAGTATTTTAAATGTCTAAAATACACCCTTATACTATTATAATATTAAAAGTTTAATATATTATATGTATAAGAGCAAGTCGTCTTACCATTAGTAGGCCTCATTCACGAAGCCGGTCTATAAGGGGGGTATAAGGTTACTGCCTATAAAATGGCAGTTTAATGGGTGTCCACTCTCACTCACCGCTTCCTTGACCGGTGGAGGGTCGTTAGCCGAACAGGTAGGACAAGGACTATAATTCTCCCTTCATTATAAGTATAATGATAAATACTAAGTAACTAAACACTTATAAATTCCCAATCTTAGTTACTTAGGAAAATGTGAATAAGGTGCTAATCCATGAAATTACACTTTGCACTTTGTTTAAGCTGTTAGTGGAGCGTGTGTGGTTAACCGGCACACTAACCTGGACTTAACAAGGTAGGCAAAGGGTAACTTAATGTTTATCATAGTATCGTTGGAGCGTGTGTGGTTAACCGGCACATCGATTGAGGGGTAAATATTAAGGGTACCAAGTATATTTGCATGGTTACTTCACACCTTGTTTTGTGATCCTCGGCATCCCGGTCACAAAACCTGATGGGCACACTCGAGATTTAAACATGCCATTGAAAAGTTCAATGAATCTCAAAAGAATCTAGGAGTTTCAAAACCAATTAAAACCTAATAATACATTTCGTTTATCTTGGTGGAAATTGGTGAATCGTCATTCACCTACCTTCAAATATTTTATAGCTTGGATTACGGCATCCCTCTTCCAAGTTATAAAGTAGTTTGTTGGGTCCTAGCCTTAATATATCATATTGGGTGTTATATTAAGGACTTAAATCTACTTTATGTGAATTTCTCCCATTGTTGATGTTTGGTTTAGACAACAATGATCTTCCCAAACCAAGCTTTCCTAATGAATATGACTTCCCGAGTTTGGCTCATGGAAGTCATACTTCTCTTCCTCCACCTCCTCCAATTATTCTCCCTAACCCACAAGTTCAAGGTCACTCAAGCCCTAATGGCAAGCAAGGTCTATGTGTGATCACATCTTAGAGATGAAGTCACATATTGACAAGCCGGGAGAGTTGGGTGTCAAAGTCTTGAGAAAGTTGGATGTTCAATCACTTTCTAGGTCACATAATGAGTTCCTTTGGGACTACTATGAAACAGACTATGACATGAACCTTAATGATCATATCTATTTGCTTGGTGCTGCTGAATCAGCAATGATTTGGAACGATAGTAAAGCAAATTTGATTAGAAGATCAACTTCCCAAAAACTTTATGGACAGTGACAATGGTGACACTGGAAATCCAGAAAAAGCATTCTCTTCCCAATGGAAAGGGATTGGCCATAGTCAACCCGGTTGACCAAATGGTAAAGAGAAAGGCTAAGTCTGAGATAGTCCCATTACCAAAGGGTCCATATGTTTATTTTTCCAAAGGAAGGGGCGTTGATTGCAAAGCTGCCAAATTTACCTAAGGATGTTAAAGTCAATAAGTTTGACTCTACATCAGGTAGAGCCCATTATCTAACTCTATTAAGTTCTATTCTGAGATCCTCATTACATGATGTGACTGGGTCACATGTTGATGTTCTAAGAATCAAAGAATAGAGAGAAATCTTAAAGGAAGTATATGCTGATTCTGATCGCGAAGGTGGATTTCGATCGCATCAGAATTTTGAGCAGTTGCTTAAGAAGTTATGATATATTGCTAAGGAATAGATAACAACAATTTTCCATGTGGATTGTAAGGATAAGTTTTTCCGCAAAGTTTTAAAATAAAAGAAAATTGTTTAATTTTATTTATTTGAAGTATCCTTACAATGACATTTGTGGAAAATTGTTGCTTATATGATTCCACTGACAGCAATATTGGAAAATGGATTTGATTCTTTCATTTGTGGTAGTTTCTAAATTTACCAAATCAGGAAAGTTCCTCATCACCCAAGTTTCAATTGGACCGAAACTTGGAATCATGCACGTTGAATAGTATGATGAATGAGAACTTTCAAGCATTGGAAAATGAAGACTAATTACTTGTTCACATGGATGTGTGAGTCAAGTGAAGGACTAAAGGGATCGAGTACACATTCTTGTGCACTGGTCATGTCCACCACAAAGCTCGTTAAGACTATTTGATTTACTAAAGTTTAGTAAATATGGTTATACTTACAAGTTTAAGTATAATTCTAAAACATTGGAAAAGTCTCAATGTATGGCAGAACAAATGGGAAAAATCAAATTAGGCAGAAAGATAAAAGTTTCTCAAATCTGAAAAGATGGGAGAGTACTTTAGTATCATGTTTGTGATCATCTTAATGATTTAGAAATCATATCACAATTAGTCCTCTAAAGGTCATCTTAGTGCATTCTTATGACTAAGAAGAGGAGTCATGAATTGTTGAAATGGTTAGATCAGGAAGATGAGTCATACTTCGTTCCAAAACAATTCTTAGAGTCATACTCCAAGATTGTAACTTGAGTGACATATCTTAAAGAAAGGTTTAAAACACTTGTCAAATGTAAGAGTAAAAGTGTCCTACTCTTGTACATTTGAAATTGGTAAGTTGTGATGTTTTGGATAAAACAAAGACCAACTAAGGCCAATTGTGTGAAGTGTTTGTCTTGATAAAGAATTTGCACTATCTCTTGAATATTTGGCAAGATAGTCTTATATTTCAAGAGGATAGTGGGAGTCTTAAAGATCCTAAAAAGAATTTCAAGTACTAATCAAGAATAAAACCTGAGGTTCTTCACTAGCACACGACTTGAGGTTTATAACCTATCGTGTTGACATATTCTGTGCCCATTCCAGTTAAAGTTGGCTTTGCATAGGAGTTCTGAAAGTTCTCAATTGGTTGCATAACAACTTGGAAGCAATGACAGGCCTTGTACTGCCAGGTGGCAAGAAGTTAAGATTGCATAAGTTCAATCCATATGAGTTGGGATTTGTCATTATCCTTGTCTTGTGACTATGGTTTTGACGATTCACATGGATAAGAACACATACACCATAAAATCTAAGGGTCATAAGGTTTCTCTCTGATTCATGAAAATGATGGTGAGGAAACACTTCCACCAAGTAGATTTGAAGCAGATGGCAAAAAGTCTAAACAATTGAGACTATGATTACGACATCCCTTTTCATAGTTCTGAAATTGTTTAGACACACATGCACGCTATCTAAGGAAAGGTGTATGATTTTGATAAAGTTTTATCAAAGCATCTCGTATCAGAAATCTGAACTTTGGTAAGAAAGTCAATAAAGTATTGATTTCTAGAAGTCCAGCTGATTTCTGAGTACATGTCAAAGCTAGTGGGAGCATAAGTGTTATGCTAATAATCATCATGTTAGTCGGAGCATGATAATTATTGTTAGTGTTGCAAGTTAGCAAAGCTAATTATAGAAAACAAAAGTTTCAATTCGTGAGGCTGTAGGGATTGAAAAAGTTGTTTTGCTATAATTAAGGGAGAGGATATACTTCATTTCAGTTCTAAAGGCTTAGATTGAGACCTTAATCATCTTTAGTCAAGAATATATATATGAATTTCATGTTGGATTGGTTTAACTTAAGGAAATTCTATATATTGCGTTCTCAAAATTCGATTATGATTACGGCATCCCTCTTCATAGTCAAATTTTGAAAACATGGCAAATAAAAATATTGTAGCAAAAGACTGGTCTAGAATCATGTCTTTATGTGAGACATCATGAATCGTGTACCATTTGCTTTGGGTACAGGATCGATTGCATGTGCTATAATATTTGTCATTTCTAAATTTTTCCAAATGCACAGAGGCATTAAGAAGGGAAAAGGTCTACAATTGGATCTGACTAAAATGATTAAGCAATTGTCGAGGACAATCTGAGGTTTACCAAAGATTGGTTGCTCAGGGACAGTTGGAAGTATAGTGCTAATTTTGGAAGGACCATATTGACATATTCTGAAAAGAGGCATCTCTTATTCAGAAGTGAGAGTCAAAATGAGAATATGGAGTTGTCTCCATAGGTGGAAGTTATCTGTGTAAGATTAGAAAACTTAATGCAAGAAGCATGTCCAAAGCAATGTACTTTGAATATGAGACTTAGTTTCCATGGAGTTGATCTCCATTGGAATACCTTATAATGACTGTTGACAAGTCTTTGTGACTTTGTACGTATTCATTACAGGAGGGTCAGTGCATATAAGTTTAAAATCTAAACAGATTTCGATAAATGATAGGAATTTGAAATTCTCACATTTTTCGATAAGGATTTGGGAGTGTGAAATTAGAATCATTGAAATTATGTTCAATTGGTTTATTTTACAAAGTAAGGATCATAGACAAACATAGAGTGCATACTTGGTGTATGGCAAAGCTATTGTTTAAGAAAAACATAGTGTACATGCTTGGAGCATGGGACAACTAGTGTTTTTAATTCAAGTATAAAGTTGATAAAACCGAAACAATGAATAATGAGTAATCAGTATGGTGATAAATAAAAGTGTTTATTTATATTCATAGGGTTTGATACCATATTTGATTCGTTTATTCTTGTGTTTCACTTTGCATGTTTTGACTTCCAGAATAACTAAGTCGCTCTTCCTGAATGATTAAGTTATTCAAACCATCCACAGTCGGTCATATGTTGGAAGTAGATATGAATCAAGACTGTCATGGGTTGGTTTGTAGAGGTCCAAGTTGGTGGACAAAGTGGTGCTACAACACTGATGAGTGCTCATAAGTTCTGAGTATTGGATTCAACCCGCGCTCATTTGAATCACTTCATGGATTTTATCACGAGTGATCATGAGACGATAATATCTTATATTCTTCAAACCTAGAGATATGAGTTGTTACTATGAGTTGGTTATACATTGATTGCACGAAAACGCATTTGGTAACTCGATGTTATAAAACGTGCCTTTGTGTATGATTCAACAAGTAGTAGAACAAGCCATATGAGTCGAAGTTTATCCATTCCTTTTACCTTCGGGATAAAAGGGATATCTGTGGGCCCCTCGATGATTTAGCGATGACACATGTGAGTGCTTGGCCAAGCCAGGACTGATTTGATTTGCTCAATCAGTCAGTCATCATAAATCGAAAATCGGGAAACAACAAATGGACAGAGAGAATGATTATAATCCATGTCTCAGTCCATATGATATCTAGAATGGAGGAATATATGATCCCTTATCTAATGGACAAGTCATTGACAAGGTCAGAGTTCGACAGCGGCTTTAAGAGCTACGATTGCCAGTTAGGTTTTGAAGTCATACTCAATAATAGTTTTAGACTTATCCAAGTGGGAGACTGTTGGATTAATGATTAAGTCCATAACTATATTTGGTATGTACTTGACCCGACCCGACATGGTCCATTTGGGTTGCACTTCACCAGCACAATTTATATGGATAGTCTTTTGAGAATCGTATATTTATGGTTTATATTAATATATTATAATTTCTAATATATTAATATGGAATCATATTATTTAATTAGTATTGATGAAGAATTAATTTAGAATTAATTAAGTGATTAAAAAGAACTAATTAAATATGGACTCTTATATATATGGAATGGGCCAAGTTCGTTTAGGTTGGGATAAGCTTTCATGGATGGTCCATGGAGCTTTTAACCCATGGATCCTATGTAAATGAAAGGTCATGGGTATTAGGGTTTACATGGATGTAACCCTAATCCTCCATAATATATAAAGGGGTCCTTGGCTCACAAAATTGGCACAAGTGTGTGAAAATAAGAGTGGGCCGATTTTAGTGTGCATACATATTCTCTCAAGTTCTTCCAAGGTGTTTTGGTGATTTGTGATTCCATTTGAGGCTTCCACACTATTGGGGCTAAGCTCTTAAAGCTTGAAGACATCAAGCTACATCAAAAGGTATGTCATCTAACTAGAACTTTGTAGTATAGGTGCTTCATAATATGCTAGTTAGGATGAAACCTTGGAATAATTAATATTTGCATGTATAATAGAGAAAACATAGATCCAAGGTTTATAGGGTTGCATGTACACCATAGGAGTGTTAGAATGCTCAAAACCCAACAAGTACATCCTCCAAGAACCCATACAACCGAATCCGTTAACTATAGTGCTAGTTATGTGCTATTTTGACGGACTTTATGCCAGACAATACATGTTCCCACTCAATACCATAACTGCATCATGGGGATGTAGGTTGACACAATTAGCACCAGTACGTCAAGGTTATAGGAGTAAACCCACTTGAAACTAGCTATAAGTACTTACGAGCTTACTTTTCGTGTGCAACAGGGTCATGTCTTCTCATGAAGATAACCAGTACCCCGACCATGCACCGGTCCTATGAATAGACTCCGCCACTTTCCAAGCCACTGTAACAGCGGCTGTGGCAGCCGTCATGACACACTTCAATGGCAACGACACAAGCGAAGTTGAAAGCAGTGTTGCTAACTCCAACCGTAACAACAACCAAGGAAACCAACGAAGTATAACCCACCCATGCACTTAAAAACTTAAACCCAAGAACAAGAAATAGAAGTTCGGGGACAAAAAAGGAGATAGTTCGACTCAAAGGCTTACTAAAAGGCAACAAGCGGGACCAGTCCCTACCCCTATTAACCCTACACCTCCCCATCGAGACCATCATACCTTGGGAACATTCCACCCTACAACAAGTGCAAATACCATCATTGGGGAGCCTGCCAGACATTTTTTTGCAAAAGGTGCAACAAGATGGGGCACACCTCCCGCTACTGTAGGGCCCCGACCCCATGCGTCACTCCACCCCTCAACCCAGAAGAAAGTCCAGTCTGTCACAAGTGCGGTGCAACAGAACATTTCAAGAGAGATTGTCCAACAGAGATGACTAACGGAGGAGTCGACGACTAGACAGGAGTTGACGACAAGGAACCCTGCCACAGCTTTTGGTACGTCCCACGATAAACTTAAGCATTGACCAATCACAAAAGCTTTTGTCAATTAAAAACATAATCCAAAAACTATTGTCTCGTTAGAGCAAATCCTGTAAATTATGGGAAGCTAAGAATCCTTACAAATGGACCATGATGGTCCCGTATGAACGTTAGTATTACCTATGGTTAGGATTCCACAAACTAAGACCGTACGATTCTGCCTTACTTTCTGTCCCTGGGCTGAATAGCGATTGAGACAGAACCCTACAGTCAACCATCTCTAAAGATCCTAAGTATGTACGGTTAGGTCACCTCCATCTATAGTGGAAGGACCTGGCAGAATTCGGATTTCGAATTCCCTTGCCTTATAGCAGCACCCTCGTGTCACTAGAACACCTAACAAGCAGAAACGATATAGACCAAATGATAACAACGAAAACGAAACTAGCAACGATAAGAACACAAACACTAGAACACCTAACAAGCAGAAACGATATAGAAACTCATGAGTGTTAGACCACCGAAACTCTAGAAATTACACCTGTCGAGGTCAAGGTGAACACGAAACCACACCCCAAAGAGAAGCATGTGTAGTGGACGTTGACAAAGTTGGATGCCCACTTGCTTCTAATCGAGTATTCATATGACAACAACTACCAATCGAGCATAGGAGTTGCACCCCTCGAGGCCTTGTGTGGCCAGAGGTGCAGATCATCCTCTGTTAGGCTGATATGGGAGATACCCAGCCGACAAGATGATAAACGCCCAATAGCACACTCACTAGACCCGAGATTACTCGAGAAACCACAAGAAGGATAGTCAAAACCCAAACACGACCTCAAACATCGTAACACCGACAAAGGAACTATGTAGATAACATCTTAAAACCTTGAAATCCCAGGTAGGGATCAGGGTATTATTTATGAACTCCCCTCGAGGAAGAGTAACTCGAATCAAAAGGAAAAAGTGAACTAAACTCCCGATGCACCAGACCCTTCGAGATCCTCGCACGGATCGGCCCGGTAGCCTACCAACTCCAATTACCCTCCGAGTTTAGTAATGGACACCCTGTATTCCATGTATCAAACCTAGAAAGTGTCTATCGGACAACCCTCCCAGTCCCACTAGACAAGACTAAGGTGAACTAAAACCTCCTAATCATTAATCTGCCTATCAAGACAATGAACGGAAAAGTTAAGTACACAAAACAAAACCACATCCCAATTGTGAAGCTTCGAGAGAACGCTAGGCGTGAATCGGAATTCACTTGGGAGTGCGAAAACCAAATAAATCGAAAGTACCTTCATCTATTCCCATATTCATGACTCTATCTTTCGAAAGCATTTCGGGACGAAATTCCCTCTAACGGGGGGATGATGTCACAACTAGCACTTTTGACCATGAAATTCCGTCCTCAGGTAAGCAAGGACTATTGTGAGATTTGTGCTAACACTCCTAAGTGTTCAATATGAGTTCCTAAGGAGCCATAAAGTGTTAGAATGCAAATCTCTCCAAGTATAGTGAATCTCTCCCAAATCTCTCCAAGTATAGTGAATCTCTCCCAAATCTCTCCAAGTATGTGAAATCTCTCCCAAATCTCTCCAAGTATGTGAAATCTCTCCCAAATCTCCCTAAGTACGCGAAATCTCTCCAAGAATAGTGAATCTCTCCCAAATCTCCCTAAGTATGCGAAATCTCTCCAAGAATAGTGAATCTCTCCCAAATCTCTCTAAGTATGCGAAATCTCTCCAAGAATAGTGCATCTCTCCCAAATCCCTCTAAGTATGCGAAATCTCTCAAAGAATATTGAATCTCTCCCAAATCTCTCCAAGTATGCTAAATCTCTCCAAGAATAGTGAATCTCTCCCAAATCTCTCCAAGTATGCGAAATCTCTCCAAGTATGTGAAATCTCTCCACGTATCTCAAATCCCTCTCAAATCTCCCTAAGTACCTTCCTCAGTCGAAAACAGCTCAAAACCGGAAGAGGAAACCCCAAAAGGACCCTTTTGGTCCGGAACCTCTTGGTCTGGAACCCTCTTGGTCCGGACTCCTCTTGGTCCTGAACCCTCTTGGTCTGGAACCCCCTTGGTCCGGAACCCTCTTAGTCCGGAATGTCTCCTAAGGAAGCCAAGAGGAAGCTCATCTCGGAAGCCTCTCATCCGGATAGGTTCGCAGCTCCGCAAGTTCTTACCCCACTTCGGTTCGGAAGCACCTCGGTCCGGACCACTGATCGCTTCTGACTTCGGAACTCCGCCTGATGACTCCGGAAAGTACTGTTTACTTCGGAACTTGTCCAACGACTCCGGAACTCCTTGCCACCCAGCTTCGGACCCTCGCATCCTTCATCCTTCCCTCCGGAATTTAAGATATAGCTCCGGAATGCTAAGGAAAGCTTCAGAATTCACCATAGAGCTCCGAATTTCACTATTTAGCCCCGAATTTTGGTCATTTTCGGACCTTTTCACCATTTTAAGGTATTTTGAGGCCGGAAATTACACCAAACTCTTATTTTTCCTATCTTAAACCCCTTAAACCCCTATTTTATGCTAAAATTAATTATTTTAAGCATATTCTTTATAAAAATAAATGGTTGGGATTTAGGAAAACCGTATCCTAAATCAAGAAAAGGACAAAGGGATTGACTTTGTGATGTGATAAAATCCTCATTTCCCATGCAAATCACAGTATTCCATGCTTTACCCACCAAATATCCATGCATGGACCACCAGATACCCATGCACCAAAGATTCCTCCCTTTTCCTTATACTCCAAAGCAACGACAGTGAGGGAGTTTAGACTCCACTTTCTCTCTCACTTTTCCCATTTTCTCTCAAAAACTCATCTTCAAGCAAGAACAGGGGATCTTGCTGAAAGGAAATTCTCAATTTCTCCCTGGAGTTGAAAGGTAAATTCCTCCACCCACCTAATATTTTATTATATTTCAAGATGAATCCATATTATTTTATTCATAATAATATGTGATGATCATCCTTAGGAAAGCATCCCTCCCAGGGAAGTTCCTCATCTCAGCAAGAGTTTAAGCTTGAGATCTTCACTCCATAACTCCAAACAACTCCTCAACCAACTCAAGCTGAGCTTCATACCCCACATTTTTCAATATTTTAATGTTTTTGGGGGAGAGTACAAGTCAAATCTTGCCTAAATTGTTAAATGATTGCATATATACGTATGTTTGTATGTGAGTGTGAAATATTATTAAATTAATATTTTAGTAATATCCTCATGAACGTAAGATTTCACAACTTCAAAAGAAAACAGAAGATACTTTGTGCAAAAGAGCCTCCTAACTATTGAGTGTGTCCAACTTAACCCCTTTATCTATGCTTTCATGTCTAAAGATAAAAGTTATAAAAAAGGACCTTACTAAGTGGACACCATTTCTAGTGATTTTTCGAAAATAGGAACTTTGTGACTATTTTGCAAACTGTCAGGGGGTATTTTATAAATATTCAATATAAAAGTTTGCGTCAAGAAAATACACAAATAGAGCGTTTATGACAGAAATATTCGCATGTCATAAACTACTGTCATAAAACCTCCAAGAACATAAGTAATGTTCTATGTGTCATAAAACAGAAAATGCGTGTCATAACCGGCAGTTATAAATTTATACAAATTATAACTTGACACTTTTTCTCTTGACTAAAATGACTTATTTTTCAATAAACGAAAAGGAACGAACACGGGCACCTAGTTAACGAGCAAAATCAACGATATGGAACGAGAACGATATTTCTATTCAATAAGTACGAGTTTCATTATTTATCTAACAAATAATGGATCTCTAACGATTGCTCAAAAGGTTGTTAATATTCTAGTCAGACAAATCTCAAAAGTACCTAAATATAAAAATATTAGTGTACGTCTAAGTCCTGTAAGGAGTTATAGCAAGAGTCTCATGGAGGGAGAGCGGGAATTTATGTATAGATCTATACGGGGTTGACACCCCGCACCTTCGTTGTTCGCTACAGCTAGACAGGCCAGTCTAGGGTGACAAATGTCTTACCCAAATCGAGGGCGCCTGAGAAACGCCAAAACAGACACTTCGTCAGATTAGTATGGTTATAACGACTCACTATAATATGTTATGTCATCTAGAAATTTATGTAAGGAAAAACCTCATAAATAAATCTTTGGCACGTTGTGTTGACCGTCCTATACATGATAAGTGATGGACCGCATTTGTTGCGTTGACTGTCCTTTTTCATCGCGTAGAATGTCTACAATTGCCATGTTGATTCTTTCTCCTAACAAGTATAGAGTCGTAATACTGCTATTTTTTACAAATTAAAAAGCGTAGGACTCAATGGAAAACATTTGTAAACGATTTTGATAATGATAAATTAACCCACACATATACATAGTTGGAAACTAGAACATACGATTATTTTATAGCAGAAAATATAGGATTTTCTGGGGAAAACGATTTTTCTACGATTTCGATAACGATAAACTAGAACTTACGAATATTTTATTGTAGAAAATAGAGGATTTTCTGGAGAAAACGATTTTTCTACGATTTCGATAACGATAAACTAGAACGCATACACTCAATTTTACTCGATAAGAGGAACAAGATTTTCAACCATATTTCCTTTTGAAAATAAGGGATTTTTCTTGAAACGGTTGATTGTTACTATTCAAAAAAACTATTCTCCGACACAGCTCGCTTTTACAAATCACACTACTTTTCAAATCACTCCTTATAAGGATGAATAAAAGTAATGACATGCACACATATATCCATGATTTTCAAGGCAAGACTTCAACGATTTCATAGAAAATATCAGATTTTCTGAAAGTACAATAAGAACGATTCTAAACAAGTGTAAACGATTTTATACACAAAACTGCTTATGAACTCACCAACTTTTTAGTTGACGCTTTTCAAAACGACTTGTATTCTCATGTATCTAGTAAGCAGGTAACAAGGGACGCGGTTGCAGGACTATTTAGCTGTAGTTTGGAATTTCTACTTATGTCTCTTTTATGTAACTCGAAGAACAAATACAATATGTAAACAATGTAAGTTTGTTATCTCAATGTATGATGTTTGGATTTCTCTGTTTCATTTATATTCAATTGTTATGATACTGCACAATGAAGTCACCCGCCTCCGGACGTTTCCGCCGTCTGGTCCGGGGGTGTGACATAAACCGGGCTACTAACTACCCGCAATACATAGTCTCTGATCCCAAAAGTCCAACAGGTCGCACGATCAATCCTGGCCGCCTGATATAAGAGATACAAGGCGAACTCCAAATCCTGTCAGTCCTTCCGCTAACTGGCTCACCACCGGAGCCAGGACCAAACCCTGGTCCTTCCCCTTGAATGCTCATCCGCATACAACACAACAGCTATCCCCACGGTCCAATCATAACCCAGATTTCTCCTTCCCTAACTTCTTAGATTCTCCGAGACTTTCCCCGATTCAAGTATGGATCCTGTGCTTTCAGTAGTACAGGCCCAATACTACCTTCCCCACCTATCCATACTTTCCTCCGGAATTATCTTGAATCCTCTAAGTCACCTACTCCCCTAATGTACTAAATATCTGCTAAACAGCAACACAATATCCACTGAAGCACCTCCTAGGTCTCCCCCTAGGTTTCCCAAACTTCACTGAACCGCCCCAACTAACTCACTGGAGCATATCCTAGGATTTCCTAGGCTCCCAACCTCACCCTGCCCTCAGCTGCTGAAAGATTCCTGTTAATGTCAACTAGCTACCTCATGAATGTAACACCCCGAAATGCAGGTATATCTCTTTAACCCTTCTTCTTTCCCAAGTTGTCAAAATTGGCCCTAAATAGAAAATGGTGATAAGTGGGTACGCTGGGCGAACTGATGAGTACGCTGCGCGTACCCATGGGCGTGCCTTTGACGCGGACTCAACCCAGTACGCTGGGCATACCTTATATTTCGCTGAGCGTACTGGGCCCAGACTCAAAACCCTAAATGAGACTTGGAAACTATAAAAGGAGTGATATGGCCTCCATCCCAGCCACCATTTTACAGAGAGTGAAACCCTAGAGATCCAAACCTTCGTTCTAAGATTTTGTGTGTGTGTTTTGAGCTTGAAGGTATCTTTGTGTGCTTGTGAAGAAGAAGAGAGGGCCATTGTTGAAGCTAGAGTTGGAGTGCAAGCTTTGGATCTAAGCTTTACAGAGGTTGAGGCACCACTTGGAGGTAAAAAGCTCAAAGCTTTATTCATCATTTTGGATTTGTGCATTATGGACCAATTTCTAGGGTTTTGTCCCAAGATGGAGACTTTATGAGTAAATGGTCTCCATTAGCCTAGATCTGCCCCATTTCAGTGTATATTGTGTTATAGATCCATAAAAATCCAAACTTAGACGTGAAGATTAAGTCATGCATGAGATAAGGGCTTAATGAGAAAAGAGGAAAGGTGTTTAGAGTGATTGGTGACCTTTACAGCCATGCAAAGCCTTAAAGGTTTCGAATTTATGGATTAAGAGGTATTAGAACGACCAGATGTGAAATATGAGCCTATGTCTTAACCGTTTAAGACCAAAAATCATGAGGAGAATGAAACTGGGATTTACGCTGGAAGTAATCCTAGTACGCGCAGCGTAAGGGGGTCGAGCTCCCCAATTCTGTGAAGCCTTCGAGCATGCCCAGCGTACAGAGCTCGTACGTGCCGCGTACTCCGGAGTGTTGACTTTCGTTGACTTTTAGGGTTTAGTCAACATTTGGACCTTTGGGCCATTGGAGGGGTAAAATGGTCTTTTACCCTTCTGAGATAATATAGGGAGAGACTAGTCTAGCCTTTGAGATCCGTATTAATTAGAGATAATTATTTTGTGTGATTAGGTGGAGGCTTGATCAGTATTTCGATCTCGAGATTATCCGAGTTACCCGAGGTGAGTCTTCTCACTATACATTACCTAGAGTGGTAACTATGTGCAGACCGGAGGGTCTTATGTGTTATGTGTATGTTTGAGTTATGTGCATTGTGATATATGTATGCTATGTGTTATATAGACTGGACCGGAGGGTCCTACGATTTAGACCGGGCCAGAAGGTCCAACGATTTAGACCGGAGCAGAACGAGCTAGACCGGACTGGAGGGTCCAACAAGCTACGAGACTGGAGGGTCCCACAGAGACACATTGACCGGAGGGTCATACCGAGTTATTGCCTCGAGTGGCTTATGTGTTGTATGTGGTATTTTGGGGAACTCACTAAGCATTTATGCTTACCGTGTTATGTGATATGTGTTTCAGGTACGAGCGAGGATCGCGGGAAGGCGCCGACATGATTTGTACACACTGACAGAGGATTTTGTATTTGAGATTCTGGGATATGTTTTAGCATGATAACATTTGATACACTTGAGTTGAGATGATTTATATGAGTTATGTTATGTTTGAAAAATGAAAAATTGTTTTGAAAATTACGTTGTTACAAGTTGGTATCAGAGCCTTGGATTGAGGGATTCGGATGCACCTTCGGGCGTATCTGAATTCAAACTGAGGATTTGAGAAAAATTTTCATAAAAGAAACAATTTTTCTAAAAAGAAGTAAAAGATTTTGAGAAATGCAGAACGAAGCAGTGTGTACGATCAGCCAACGCCCGAACGGTGATTTCCCAAAATACCCTTACATTATGTGTTATGAGATATTATGTGATATGCTATGCATGCTAGAGTAGGCTAGGTATTCATATTTAGGACTAGAGTGGGCCTGATTTTTGATGCCTTAGCCTAGGAGTCCGTGACTGTGATTACACGGATGTTTCATGAGAGGGCGTTGTTTTGCCCTGAGCACGTGTCTACCGAGCAGGAACGTATGAGCCGATATCTGAGCATATTGAGGAGGGACATTCGTGAGTTCGTGGCGAACTCGACATACCGAACATTTGCCGAGCTCCAGGCGAATGCCCGGAAGAGGGAGATTGAGCTAGAGACTTAGGCCAGGGAGGAGGCAGAGTCTCAGAGGAGAGATAGGCGGCTGGTACAGTCTTAGCCGGCAGCCAAGCGGGCAAAGCCCGCTGATTCGAGATCTGTAGGTCCGAAGGGCCGCCCTTGCGGGAAGTGCGGTAAGAGCCATGAGGGGGTGTGCAGAGCGGGTGTGTGCCACAAGTGTGGCAAGGAGGGGAATTTCGCGAGGGATTTCCCTAAGGGGTTTGCAGTTTGCTTTCACTGCAACCAGACTGGCCATCGGAAGGCCGAGTGTCCACAGCTACTTCAGGGATCAGCACAGGGATCTGCACCTGCTGCTAGAGCTACCGAGGTCCGGCCAGCGAAGGCCGAGGCACCGAAGGCTCGCGGGAGAGCCTTTCAGTTGACAGCGGAGGAGGTCCGCGCAGCGCCCGATGCTGTGGCTGGTATGTATTCTTTTATTTACTTATTCTGAGTTTGAGATTTTGTGCTTATATTGTGGTATGCATAGGTACTTTTCTTGTGAGTTCTGTACCTGCTTTGGTGTTATTTGACTCGGGTGCGAGTCGATCTTTCATGTCATTAGCATTTAGTCAGCACATCAGTATTCGACGAGAGGCGTTGAGTCGACCTCTACGAGTTTCTATAGCTGACGAGCGGGAGGTCTATGCTACTAATGTGATTCGAGGATGTGTACTCAAGATTTTTGGTGTTGAGTTCCCGATAGATCTGATACCGATTGCGATGGGGGATGTCTGTGTTATCGTGGGCATGGATTGATTGAGTCGATTTGGAGCTGTTATAGACTGCGAGCGATAGTTGGTGACCATACGAGACCCTAGTGGGGGAGTACTTACGGTGTATGGCGAGGGTACCCGATCTGGGTCAGCATTTTGTTCGGCTGTCAGAGCGAGATAGAGTCTACAGCAGGGCTGTAGGGGGTTTGTAGCCTATGTGATGGATACACGAGTTGCCGCAGAGAGGCCGAGTTCTGTCGGTGAGGTACCGATAGTGCGAGAATTTCCGGATGTTTTCCCCGAGGAGTTTCCGGGTGTGCCTCCCGAGAGGCAGGTGGAGTTTCGCATCGATTTGGTTCCGGGGGCAGCGCCTATTGCCAAGACACCCTATCGCCTTACGCCACCGGAGATGCAGGAGTTATCCTCGCAGCTTCAGGAGCTGTTGGGGAAGGGATTCATCCGACCGAGTAGCTCGGCGTGGGGAACGCCGATCCTTTTTGTAAAGAAAAAGGATGGTTCACACCGGATGTGCATCGATTACCGGGAGTTGAACAAGTTGACGGTCAAGAACCGTTATCCATTACCGAGGATCGACGATCTATTCGATCAGTTGCAGGGAGCGTCCTGGTTTTCCAAGATATGCTTGAGGTCTGGATATCACCAGATGAGGGTGCGTTAGGAGGATATCCAGAAGACGGCGTTCAGGACTCGTTATGGGCATTACGAGTTCGTGGTGATGCCTTTTGGGCTCACCAATGCACCAACAACGTTCATGGATCTCATGAACCGAGTATGTAGGCCGATGATGGATCGATCGGTGATTGTGTTCATCGATGATATTCTACTGTATTCGAGATCCAGAGAGCAGCATGAGGAGCATCGGAGGGAGATCCTTGGAGTGTTGAGATCGGAGAGGCTTTATGCCAAATTCTCCAAGTGTGATTTCTAGTTACGAGAGGTCCAGTTCTTGGGACATCTTGTTAATCAGAATGGGATATTGGTCGATCCGGCCAAGATTGAGGCTGTCATGAGTTGGGAGGTGCCGAGATCCCCCACCGAGATCAGGAGTTTTCTGGGGTTGGCCGGCTACTATCGGAGATTTATCAGAGATTTCTCCAAGATTTCTGTTCCCCTCACTGGATTGACCCGGAAGGGTGTTGCTTTTATTTGGGGTCCCGAGCAGCAGACCTTGTTTGAGACTCTTCACCAGAGATTATGCAAAGCCCCGGTGTTAGCCCTTCCGGAAGGAATGGAGGATTTCGTGGTGTATTGTGATGCGTCTATATCGGGGTTGGGTGCGGTGATTATGCAGAGAGGGCACGTGATAGCATACACATCGAGGCAGTTGAAGCCTCATGAGATGAGGTATCCCACCCACGATTTGGAGTTGGGGGCAGTGGTATTCGCCCTCAAGATATGACACCACTATTTGTATGGGGTTCGGTATACCATATACACGGACTACAAGAGTTTGAAGTATCTGATGGATCAGCCCAACCTGAATATGCGCCAGAGGAGATGGTTGGATGTGGTAAAGGATTATGACTGTGAGATCCTGTACCACCTGGGAAAGGCTAACGTGGTAGCCGATGCTCTAAGCCGCAGGGCGGAGAGTGCCCCGATTCGAGATATATGTATGAGGATGACGGTGATGAATCCGGTGTTGGATACCATTCGAGAGGCCCATGCAGAGGGTGTGAGACCAGAGAACCGCAAGAGGGAGCGGGTGATTAGACAGGTGTCCGAGTTTGTTACGGATAGCCGAGGGCTTATGACCTTTCATGGTCGGATTTGGGTGCCATATACGAGCGGGGCACGTAGCACCCTGTTGGAGGAGGCGCATAGATCGAGATTTTCGATCCATCCTGGGTCCACTAAGATGTATTTGGACCTGAAGAGAGACTACTGGTGGCCCTGTATGAAGAGGGATGTTGCATGGGTAGTAGAGAGGTGCTTGACCTGTTGCCGGGTTAAGGCCGAGCACCAGCGTCCGCATGGCAAGTTGCAGCCATTAAAGATTCGCCAGTGGAAGTGGGAACATATTTCTATGGATTTTATCACCAAATTGCCGAGGACCGCGATGGGTGTTGATGCAATTTGGGTGATTGTGGATCAGCTGACGAAGAGCGCTCACTTCCTTGCTATCAGTGAGAGCTCTTCTGCGGAGAGGCTGGCAGAGATATATGTGAGAGAGGTGGTGTCACGGCATGGAGTGTCGATCTCGATTGTGTCATATCGAGATGTACGTTTCACTTCCAGGTTCTGGAAGAAGTTCCATGAGGAGTTGGGTATGAGATTGCACTTCAGTACTGCTTACCACCCACAGACGGATGGCCAGAGTGAGCGAACGATTCAGACGCTCGAGGACATGCTTCGAGCATGTGTTATGGACTTCGGGGGAGTTGGGACACATACCTACCTTTGGGTGAGTTTTCTTACAACAACAACCACAATTCGAGTATTGGTATGACTCCCTTTGAGCTTCTATATGGGAGGAGGTGTCGAACTCCCATCTGTTGGGGAGAGGTAGGGCAGCGAGTGATGGGTAGCACTGAGATAGTGCTTAAGACGACTGAGCAGATACAACAGGTTAGACAGAGGTTACTGACAGCACAGAGCCGCCAGAAGAGTTATGCGGATAGGCGGCGATCCGAGCTCGAGTTCCAGGTTGGAGATTTCGTACTCCTGAAGGTATCTACTTGGAAAGGAGTGTTCCGATTCAGAAAGAGGGGCAAGTTGGGGCCCCGATACATTGGTCCGTTCAGAATGAAAGCGAGGGTGGGTAAGGTAGCATACCGTCTGGAGCTAGCCGAGGAGTTGAGTCAGATCCATGATACCTTCCACGTATCCCAGTTGAGGAAGTGTATAGCCGATGAGACGGTGGTAGTGCCGCTAGAGGATATTCAGGTGGATGCGAGTCTGAATTACATTGAGAGGCCAATCACGATCTTGGATCGGAAGATCAAGGTTCTGAGGAACAAGGAGGTGGCCCTGGTTCAGGTCCAGTGGCAACATCGGAGAGGGTCCGAGCTGACTTGGGAGCCGGAGTCGGAGATGCGGGAGCAGCATCCGGAGTTATTTGCGGCATGAGACTTCGAGGGCGAAGTCTGATTCTAGTGGAGGAGAATTGTAACACCCCGAAATGCAGGTATATCTCTTTAACCCTTCTTCTTTCCCAAGTTGTTAAAATTGGCCCTAAATAGAAATGGTGATAAGTGGGTACGCTGGGCGTACTGAGGAGTACGCTGCGCGTACCCATGGGTGTGCCTTTGACGCAGACTAAACCCAGTACGCTGGGCGTACCTTATATTACGCTGAGCGTACTGCGCCCAGACTCAAAACCCTAAATGAGACTTGGACACTATAAAAGGAATGCTATGGCCTCCATCCCAGCCACCATTTTACAGAGAGTGAAACCCTAGAGAGCCAAACCTTCTTTCTAAGCTTGTGTGTGTGTGTTTTGAACTTGGAGGCATCTTTGTGTGCTTGTGAAGAAGAAGAGAGGGCCATTGTGGAAGCTAGAGTTGGAGTGCAAGCTTTAGATCTGAGCTTTACAGAGGTTGAGGCACCACTTGGAGGTAAAAAGCTCAAAGCTTTATTCATCATTTTGGATTTGTGCATTATGGACCAATTTCTAGGGTTTTGTCACAAGATGGAGACATTATGAGTAAATGGTCTCCATAAGCATAGATCTGCCCCATTTCAGTGTATATTGTGTTATAGATCCATAAAAATCCAATCTTGGACGTGAAGATTAAGTCATGCATGAGATAAGGGCCTAATGAGAAAAGAGGAAAGGTGTTTAGAGTGATTGGTGACCTTTACAGCCATGCAAAGGCTTAAAGTTTTCGAATTTATGATTTAAGAGGTATTAGAACGACCAGATCTGAAATATGAGCCTATGTCTTAACCGTTTAAGACCACAAATCATGAGGAGAATGAAACTGGGATTTACACTGGGCGTAATCCCAGTACGCGCAACGTAAGGGGTCGAGCTCCCCGATTCTGTGAAGCCTTCGAGTACGCCCAGCGTAGAGAGATGGTATGCGCCGCGTACTCTGGAGGGTTGAATTTCGTTGACTTTTAGGGTTTAGTCAACATTTGGACCTTTGGGCCATTGGAGGGGTAAAATGGTCTTTTACCCTTCTGAGATAATATAGGGAGGGACTAGTCTAGCCTTTGAGATCCGTATTAATTAGAGATAATTATTTTGTGTGATTAGGCGGAGGCTAGATCAGTATTTCGAGTTCGAGATTATCCGAGTTACCCGAGGTGAGTCTTCTCACTATACATTACCTAGAGTGGTAACTATGTGTAGACCGGAGGGTCTTATGTGTTATGTGTATGTTTGAGTTATGTGCATTGTGATATATGTATGCTATGTGTTATATAGACCGGACCGGAGGGTCCTACGATTTAGACCGGGCCAGAAGTTCCAACGATTTAGACCGGACCAGAGGGTCCAACGAGCTAGACCGGACTGGAGGGTCCAACGAGCTACGGGACTGGAGGGTCCCACTGAAACACATTGACCGGAGGGTCATACCGAGTTATAGCCTCGAGTGGCTTATGTGTTGTATGTGGTATTTTGGGGAACTCATTAAGCATTTATGCTTACCGTGTTATGTGATATGTGTTTCAGGTACGAGCGAGGATCGCGGGAAGGCGCCGGCATGATTTGTACACACTGACAGAGGATTTTGTATTTGAGATTCTGGGATATGTTTTACCATGATAACATTTGATACACTGGAGTTGAGATGATTTATATGAGTTATGTTATGTTTGAAAAATGAAAAATTGTTTTGAAAATTACGTCGTTACAATGAATATAGCCACATGTAGCAGAGATCAGATAATCTTTCAAGTAAAAGTCTCATCCATAGAACGGTTGGACTCATACAAGAGCTGCGCAATAGGGTCAAGTACATCACTCTGAGATTATCCGTTCTGTGCTACATATGACTTAGCATATTCACTTAACAACTAACTCACATTAATAAGAGTCCTACAAAGCACAAAGCAAACAACATTCAGGTAATCGGTAAATCTAACCAGCATACACCAGACAAATCAGTCTATCCACCCGTATAATCCGCAAGCGGGTAACACCTGTCACTAGTCTCATCCTAGGCACTCTCCAACCTGCGAAGCTATTATCGGACATTCAATCCACGTACCACAACCCATGCTCTAACGTCCACTCTCACTGTCGGCTGCCTTTATGCTTGCAAATTGTACACAGAACAGGAAACGAGTCCTAACCGTAAACAATTTTTAAAACATACACTTAACAGTTATCAATACCGAGAATCATTCTCCTTCTAGCATGGCATCCAGTATTCCAAGGCTATAAGAATCACATATCAGGCCAATCTATCGCTGACTACTCAGACTAGCATGCAAGTCTACTAGCTCATACAACATATAAAGGCATCTATCCTAGCCCTAACTAGCATGCGATTCTCAGATTCATAAATCAAATCATAACAAATAACAAATGTGGGTATTCTGGGAACCTTACTTGAGCTCGGCCGATTGCATGCACCACACCCTTTCTTGTCTTAGAAATTCTTTACTTGAAAACATTTTTCATTTGAAAACTTTACAGATCCTCAGTTTGAGTCCAGACTCACCCGAAAGTATGTTTGAATCCCTCAAACCAAGGCTCTGATACCAACTTGTAACAACCCAAAAACCAAGGGTAAAAATTTCATTTTTGATATAGCCAAAACATTAATACCATTTATTCCAAACATTTCAATTCATCATTAAGTAAAACATTTATCAGAGTTCATCCCAAAATCATTTGTTGCGGAAATCATAGATGTGTGCGCTGCGATCAATCCGAGCCCTTTCTTTCCAAACTATGGTACCTGGAACCATAAACAAACCTGTAAGCACGATTAGTGAGTTCCCCAGAGCATACCATACACACAATCCACACATCACATATCCTATTAGCTATTAAAGCTACACACATATCACAGAAACCATGCATACATAAAACCTGAAAGAATGTCATGGGCTACCCCACATGGTCTTTACCTAGGACTGCCATGGGCTACCCCACATGGTCTTACATCCAATGCCATGGGCTACCCCACATGGTCTTTACCTAGGACTGCCATGGGCTACCCCACATGGTCTTACATCCAATGCCATGGGCTACCCCACATGGTCTTTACCTAGGACTGCCATGGGCTACCCCACATGGTCTTACATCCAATGCCACGGGCTCCCCCCGGGGTTTTCCATGCAAGTATCACAAAGACAACTAGCATACCACACATCATATAATTACTAGTATACCACCTAGCATAAAGCTAACTATCATAACACATAACACAAAATGGGCCAGCCTTGGTGCCTTAGACCCATTGGTATGGTGAGAAGACTCACCTCGAATGCAGAAGCTTCCCGAAGAAATCCTTAGCTGCTACCATGCCCACTTCCCGAGCTGTCAATACCAACCAGTATACCCAATTAGCAATTGGGTTCCATACTATAATCCTTAATCCATGCATGGGGGTAAATTGACCATTCTACCCCTGGCCTAGTATGATCCAAAACTAAGGCCCAATCCTAACACAAAAGTCCAACACTATAATGTCCATAAATCCATCGATGGCCCAATTTTCCAAATTGGGCCCAAACCTCTCCAATAGGCCTTAACCTAAAGCCCAATAATTTCCTTAGTCCATAGCCCTGTTTCCAATTGGCCCACTAAGGCCCATAGCAAAGTCCATTTCTATTTTGGACCCGAAGGCCCAATTGGCCCAACTATTCCAATATTGGCCCAAAGATACATTTAGGCCCAACTAACAGCAATTCCTGGCCCACAACCATTAGGACCCAAAGGTCCGAAGTTCACTAAGGCCCAAATCCTCCAGAGAGCGTACGCGCATCATATCTCTTTTGTACGCTTAGCGTACTGGGCTAATGGTCTGTAGGCGCAGCGTACTACATACTACGCCCAGCGTACAAACAGCTCAAGCACAATATCCATTAAGTGATTAATACTTGATCCAACAAGTCCAAATCACAGATCTGAGCTATACTTAACGTCTAAATCCATAAAGTCATTGACTTGGTGACTTTGCATGCCCCAAACAAAACCAAACTCCAAAAATGGCATTCTACTTCCATAAAAGTGACCCTAACTCAATCATGAACCCATTAAGACCATCAAGATGGCAACTTTCTGTCTTAGGGACTCAAATAGCATCAAGGGTGGCAACCCCAAGCCTAAAAACGGATTTGGAACCATAAATCTCCATTCTTGGGACCAAAAAGACCCAAAAACTCAACATAAAAGATCTAAGCATTCAATGGTCAAGTTCAGAGCTTTATACCTTCATCAAGTTGGAAATAAGTCACAAAATCCAGATCCATAAGCTTCTTCTTAATCTCCATTTGTGCATCTAACTCCACCTTCTTGAAAATGAGCCAAACACTTCAAAAATGGACTCCATAAGCTTAAAATGTCACAATGAATGGTATGATACGATTTCTAGGGTTTAGAGGGGTGGAGGCTGAAGATATTAGGGTTAGGTTATGAGATAAGGAGTTTAAATAGGGTCCAAGACCTAAAATAGGGTTCTGATCCGATTGGAGTACGCCCAGCGTACATATGGTACGCCCAACGTACTCCAGGGAACATTCACGACCATCCTGGTCAGTACGCCCAATGTACTCCAATGTACGCCCAGCGTACTACCTTCTGTACTAGTACGCCCAACGTACTCTTTGAGTACGCACCGTGTACTCGGCTAAGCCTAAAAACCACGAAACTTCCGAAGGCCATAACTTCTTCGTTATAAGTCCGATTCCGACGATCCTTATATCCACGACAAGGTGATGAGAAGCTCTACAATTCTAACAAATCAAACCTTTCTTAAGACCTTCCGAAAAAAATCCATTTTCCACAAAAGCCTGAACTTCCACTTTACCGAAATACCCCTAGGCTCCAAAACACGAACCGAACACCTGGATCCCTTCTAATACATCACCCGCACCCAAATGGGCCTAGGTCTTACCTTCCCAAAAGCCATAATCCTTATAATGACCGAACTTCGAGCCACAGCCTCAAACTAGAAGACAATTCGGAACAGAGCGTTACATTAAGAGCCTGCGTCATCGATTTTGGCACGACGTGGGACACACATTTGCCCTTGGTCGAATTTTCCTACAACAACAGCTGCCATACCAGCATCAAGGCTGCACCATTTGAAGCCCTCTATGGCCGTAAGTGCAGGTCCCCTCTGTGCTGGGCTGAGGTGGGTGACACGCAACTTGTCAAGGGTCAAGTCCCTGATAGTACTCTCACAGGCCCAGAAATCATCCGAGAAACTACTGGAAAGATCGTACAAATCCGAGAATGACTAAAAGCTTCAAGAGACAGACAAAAGAGCTATGCCGATATGAGACGAAAACCCTTGGAGTTCCAGGTTGGTGACCGTGTTCTATTGAAGGTCTCACCCTGGAAGGGCATGATACGCTTCGGAAAGCGTGGAAAGCTAAATCCAAGATACATAGGACCATTCGAGATCCTCGCTAGGATCGGTCCCATAGCATCCAAACTTCGTCTGCCCCAAGAACTTAGAAACGTACATCCCATCTTCCACATGTCGAACCTAAAGAAGTGTCTTTCCGATGAGACACATGTGATACCCCTCAATGAGATCGAATTAGATGAGAGCTTACACTTTGTAGAGGAGCCCATAGAAATCATGGATCGGGAAGTCAAGCGAACAAAACAAAGCCACATACCGATAGTGAAGGTCCGCTGGAATGCCAAGCGGGGACCTGAATTCACTTGGGAGCACGGAGATTCAATGAAACAGAAGTACCCTCATCTTTTTCTGAGTCCATGATTTGTATTCAGTGTTTGAATTTATGAAATCAGTAGATAGGTACCTCCTGGAGTTTTGAGAAGACGGAGCGTATAGAGTCACGTCTTTTTCTTTTGATTATACTTTTGATGTATAAAAACAAGAATCAAACAGATGTAAATACCCTTTTCATATATGTATTCAATGTAAGGGTTGTGTTTACTATGATTACTATGATGCAATTGCTGTGATACTACATATCACGTCATCCACCCCCGAACGTTTCCGCCGTTCCGGTTTGGGGGTGTGACAACACCCATGTGACTCGTCGAGTCCACTCGTTTCCTTAGAAGTCTCATGAAGGTCCAACTCAGCTCGTCGAGTTGACCCCCAACTCGCCGAGTTATCGTATGATCAAGCTCCTCGGGACAAACCCTAACCGACTCGTCGAGTCGGCTCATTGACTCAGCGAGTCCATTCAAACTAATTCCTCATTCAGAAGATTTGAAGGCAGAAAACCTTTCCAAACTCTAGATCCAACATCCCAAGGCTCTATTATCACGTAAAGACACAAGCTTTACATCCACGCATGTCACTTAGGGTTTGAAAGGCCAAGAACATGCTCTATTAAGGGGTTTTCACTCAAAAGCTCTATTATGGCTGAATAAAGCAATGACCTTTGGACTCTAGGGACCTCACAAGGTCCAGATCTGAAGTCCAAATCTCTATATGCACTCAATACACTCAAAGTCCCAATATTAGATGGAAAAAACCCTAAACTCCATAACCATGAGATCTACCCAACAAAATGAGAAAGGTGTGGACTTTTTACCTTGGCTTGAAATCCTTCCCTTCTCTTCAAAAGATGCACGAAAGCACTCAATGTTAGCTCAAACACTCTTTCTTAGCTCAATGACTGATTAGGGTTTCTCTAAGTGAAGTTGGGTAGATGGTGAGCCGCAAATGAGGCTATAAGTTTCCTTAAATAGTCCCCAAACCCGGGAATTTAGGGTTTCATCACACAGAGTCTACTCGGGGAGCCGACTCTCTGACTCATCGAGTAGGTGACTAATTCCACGTGGCCAACCATGACTCTACTCGACGAGTTGAGGCACCAACTCGCCGAGTCACCCAGGCAAACTCAAAAATAACATATAAAAATGTTATACCTCAGAGTCAGGATGTTACAATTCTCCCCCACTTAATTTGATTTCGCCCTCGAAATCGCTCCTTAGCAACACATAGGTCAAGCCCAATAACCCGAGAAGCACCACCGAAAGGATCTCATACCATACAACAATCTTCCTCCAAAGACACCTGAACCCAACAGAAAGTCCCAATCCCGAAAAAAGGATAGAACCTTCTGCCGCTACGGTACCCATTCTGAGTCCTGAATTTGAAAACTCTAGTGGTCTGCCTCCCTGTCAGACCGCCCTCGCAAGATATCTTCATGATAATCGTTCCTCGAATAACAGACCCTAGTATCACACTACCATTCTCATTCTCTTGTTGCGACTGATAGAATCAAGTCATTAACCAATAATTGGCTACCGAACACTCGTACCAGATATACTAATTGATCCAGATCGTACTCCAAAGGAACGAAAGGGTCACATCTCACCAGGGACCCACCACCTGTACTGCTATCAGAACCTTGTCTGAAAATAAGTCCTCAACACTTTGTCCTTAGACTCAAGAAAATAATCATGCCCGCTCGGAAATATCCCCTGATATCTCTAACCATAAGCCCCAGCTTTCATTCAAATCCCTCTCGACACTGAGCACCAGGTCGACTCCTGAGCCGACGGTTGAACCTGTAAATGTTACCCATTGCACATCCGATATAACGACTTTACAGACTCTTTCTCACAATAGGTATCTCAGCCCATCGTGACACACAAGTCATGTAGTTCGCTTTACCTCAAACGAATAATACAGTCCCCTCAGAAGTTTCCTCATCACCGACCTCTGTCATCTACAAATCACTAGTTCCATGCGTCTTGCGGTCCTTCCCATACCAACGAAACTGACCCACTCCGGTCTAAGACATCAGATGGATATTAATACCCCTCAAAATGAAACCTATCCATGAATCTGAACCTCATCTCGCCTACACATAACACGAATGGATCCAGACCCGAGCTCGAGAGTATGATTCAACAGCAGAATTGGAACCACTCATTTCCAATATGGTACTCAAGTCATGACCCAAGATTCGCGAATTTATGCACACATCAACTCCGCAATTTCCTTCTGATTACGGTAATACATCCTCATTCCAGGGATATAACGATTCCCGACTGTCACGGAGACCTCAGTCTCGACCCTGGTCCGGCAACTAGGTTCCTGAAGACTCAAGTGGTAAGGCTACCCAAGCCCAGGAACTCCTCTGCGTCATACTTTGACTAGTGAGTACTACAGGTCCCTGCAGAACAATATTCACTCTTATCGACTACTGAGTGCTACGGTCCCCCCTCGTAGTCTTAAGACGCTCCTTTATTGACTCATGAATGCTACGGATCTCCGCAGACTTACTGTTGGATTAGATGTCAAAGCCCATAACTATTATTGGTATGTACTCGACCCGAGAGTAGCATGGTCCATTTGGGTTGCACTTCACCGGAACAATTTGTATGGATAGTCTTTTGAGAATAGTATGTATATGGTTTATTAATATATTATAAGTTATAATATATTAATATGAAATCATATTATTTTATTAGTATTGATCAAGAATTAATTTAGAAATAATTTAGTGATCAAAAGGAACTAATTAAATATGGACTCTTATATATATATATATATATATATATATATATATATATATATATATATATATATATATATATATATATATAGAATGGGTCAAGTTCATTTAGGTTGGGCTAAACTTGCATGGATAGTCCATGGAGCTTTAACCCATGGATCCTATGGAAATGAAAGGTCATGGGTATTAGGGTTTACATGAATGTAACCCTAATCCTCCATACTATATAAAGTGGTCTTTGGCACATGAAATGGCACTAGTGTGTGAGTAAACAAGAGTGGGCCGATTTGTAGTGTGATTACTATTTTCTCAAGTTTTCCAAGGTGTTTTGGTGATTTGTGATTCCACTTGAGGCACCCACATTATTGGTGCTAGGCTCTTGAAGCTCCAAGGAATCAACCACAAGAAAATGTATGTCATCCCACTAAGTTTTATATTACAAGTACCCCATGGTATGTTAGTTAGGATGAGAACCTTGGAAAAATCATATGTGCATGTATAATAGAGAAAACATAGATCCAAGGTTTCTAGGGTTGCATGTACACGATAGGAGTGTTAGAATGCTCAAAACCCATCAGTGGTATCAGAGCCTAGGCTTGTTTTCATTATACTTGATGCAAAATGATTGAAAAAGTCGAAAAATTGTTCACTGTTCAGTGGACTCGCCGAGTCCATGGGGGGGCTTGACGAGTCCAACTAGAAACTTATCCTACTCGTCGAGTAGGCTCTTGCACTCGGCGAGTAGGAGGCCCTGTGTGAAGATTTTCGAGTTTTGCTGCTGGAAATGGACTAGAATCATTACCCTAAACTGTTTTTTTGACTTATAAAACTTGTTTTTGGTGTGGTAATGATTATGCTAATCCATTTTCAATGGTTATTATCAAATTTTCAAGTTTTATATATGTTTATATGATTCTTGAAAATGTTGATATGAATGTTCATACTTATGAGTTTTAGTAGATCATAGGAATTATTTGCAAATTGTTTGTTAGTGTAATTCTTGATCTAAATGCCAATCAATGGACTCTATAACTTGTCCTCAAGTTATGGAATTCCAAAAGTCTTTTCTTTAAAACCATTAAAACTCATAAGTTATAGAAATGAAAAGTTTTTGAATAGTTTCAAAACTTGCCCTCAAGTTTTGGAATTTTTAAAGTCTCACACACACTTTAATTCCAAACCCTAGAGTTTTAAAAGTTCAAATTCAAGCCCTATACTTTATAGTATTGTAAGTTAATAATATATATGTATAAGAGCAAGTCAGTCTTACCGTTAGTAGGCCTCATTCACGAAGCTGGTCTATAAGGGGGGTATAAGGTTGTTGCCTATAAAATGGCAGCTTAATGGGTGTCCACTCTCACCCACCGCTTCCTTGACTGGTGGAGGGTTGTTAGCCGAACGGGTAGGACAAGGACTATAATTCTCATTTTAAGTATAATGATAAATATAAAGTAACTAAACCTTTTATAAATTCCCAATCTTAGTTACTTTAGGAAAATGTGAAGATGGTGCTAACCCATGAAATTACACTTTGTACCATACCAAGTCGTTGGTGGAGCGTGTGTGGGTAACCGACACACTAACATGGACTAGTAAGAGTGGCAAAGGGTAACTTAATGTTTATCATAGATCGGTGGAGTGCGTGTGGGTAACCGATACATCGATTAGGTGATAAAATTTAGGGTACCAAGTTAATTTGGATGGTTATTCACACCTTGTTTGTGATCCTCGGCATCCCAATCACAAACTTGAGAGGGCACAATCGAGATTTAAACATGCCATTGAAAAGCTCAATGAATCTCAAAAGATCTAGGAGTTTCAATCCAATTAAAACCTAATACCTATTTCGTTTTTCAAGGTGGAAATTGGTGAATCGTTATTCGCCTACCTTCAAATATTTTATAGCTTGGATTACGGCATCCCTCTTCCAAGTTATAAAATGTTGTGTTGGGTCCTAGCCTTAATATTTCATATTGGGTGTTATATTAAGGACTTAAATCAACTAACTTGAATTTATCCCATTGTAGATGTATGGTTCAGACAATTATGGTCTTCCTAAATCTCTTGGAACAAGCTCTCCTAATGAAGATGATGTCCCGCGATTGGATCATGGAAATCATACTTCTCTTCTTCCACCTCCTCCAATTATTCTCCCTGACCCATAAGCTCAAAGACTTGAACAATTCAAGGTCACTCAAGCCCTACTTGCAATGAAACATGAAGATGGAAGGCCTGTGTGTTCTCACGTCTTGGAGATGAAGTCACATATCGACAGGCTGAGAGTGTTGGGTGTCAAAGTCTCAAGGAAGTTGGTTGTTGATTGGGTTCTTCAATCACTTCCTGAGTCGTATAGTGAGTTCATTAAGGACTACTATGTGACAGACCACGACATGACCCTTATTGATCTTACTTATTTGCTTGTTGCTGCTGAATCAGAAATGTTTTGGCGCACTGGAAAAGTAAATTTGGGTGGAAGATCTACTTCTAAAACTTCCATGGACATTGACAATGGTAACATTGGAAGTCCAGAAAAGCTTTCTCTTCCCAATGGAAAAGGATCGGCCTTGTTCAACCCGTTTGACCAAAAGGTAAAGCGAAAGGCTAAGTCTGTGATAGTCCCGTGTACCATTCCCAAAGAGTCTATATGTTTTTATTTTCAAGAAAAGGGGCATTGGTTGCGAAGCTGTCCTGACTACCTGAAAGATCTGAGAGAAGGAAGAATCGAAACATTTGACTATGCTTTAGGATCAAGCAAAGGGAAGGAAACTTAAAGGAAGAGTATGTTGAATCTGATCGCGGAGATGGATTTCAGTCGCATGGTTTGAAGATCGGATTTTTGAGTTGCTGCATAGGAATTATGATAAATTGCTAGGAAATATGTAATAGCATAGTTTTCATTTAAAGTTGCATTGTAAGGAAAAAGTTTTTTCCGCATTTTATAAATAAATAAATTTTTGTTTTATTTTATTATATCACCTTGCAATGGAATTTATGAAAAAAAATTGATGTTTGTATGTTTCTAGCAATATTGGAAATATGAATTTGATTCTTTCATTTGTGGTAGTGTCTAAATTTATCAATTAAGGAAGATTCTCATCACCCAAGTTTCAATTGGACAGAAACTTGGAATCATGCAAGTTGTATTGTATGATGAATGAGAATTTTCATTTTTGGAAATTTAAGACTAATTCCTTGTTCACATGTATATGTGAGTTAAGTGAAGGACTAAGCGATCAAGTACACATTCTTGTGCACTGGTCAAGTCCACCATAAAGATCGATAAGACTATTCGTCATGATTTACTAAAGTTTAGTAAATATGGTTATACTTACAAGTTTAAGTACAATTATGAAACATTGGAAGAGTTTCAATGTATGGCAGAACGAATGAGAAGAATCAAATTAGGCAGAAAGATAAAAGTTTCTCAAATCTGAAAAGATGAGAGCGTACTTTAGTATCATGTTTTATGATCATATTAATGATTATGAAACCATATCACAATTGATTATCTAAGGACATCTTAGTGCATTCCCATGGCTAAGAAGAGGAGTCATGAATTGTTGAAATCGTTAAATCAAGAAGATGAGTCATACTTCGTTCCAAAACAATTCTTAGATTCATACTCCAAGATTGTAACTTGAGTGACATATCTTAAAGAAGGTTTATAACACTTGTCAAATGCAGAGTAAAATGTTTTCTACTCTTGTACACTTGAAATTGATAAGTTGTGATGTTTTGGATAAGACAAAGACCAACTAAGGCCAATTGTGTGAAGTGTTTGTCTAAATTAGAATATGCACTATCTCTTGAATATTTGTTTGTCAAGGAATGGTTCTTGGCAAGAGAGTCTTATATGTCAAGAGGACAGTGGGAGTCTTAAAGATCCTGAAAGAGTTTCAAAAACTAATCAAGAATAAAACCTGTAGTTTATCACTAGCACACGACTTGAGGTTTATAACCTATCGTCCTGGCATAATTCTTGTTTCTATGCCCATTCCAGTTAAAGTTGACCATGCATGTGAGTTCTATGAGTTCTCGGTTGCTTGCATAACAACTTGGAAGACATGGTAGGCCCTTGGGCTGCCAGATGGCAAGAAATTAAGATTGAACAAGTTCAGTCCATATGAGTTTGAATTTGTCACTAACCTTGTCTTGTGATTATGGTTTTGACAAATTCACATGGATAGTAACACATACACCATAAAATCTAAGTGTCATAAGGTTTCTCTCCGATTCATGAAAATTATGGTGAGGATACGCTTTTGCTAAATAAATTTTACGTAGATAGCAATTGTGATATTTGCATTCTCAAAGTCGTTAGTGGAGCGTGTGTGGTTAACCGGCACACTAACATGGACTTGTGAGAAATGGAAAAGGTCTAAACAATTGAGACTATGATTACGACATCCCTTTTCATAGTTCTAAAAATTGTTTAGACATACATGTGAGCTGTCTAAGGAAAAGTGTATGGTTTTGATAAAGTCTTATCAAAGCATCTCGTATCAGAAATCTGAACTTTGGTAAGAAAGTCAATAAAGTATTGATTTCTAGAAGTCCAGCTGATTTCTGGATACATGTCAAAGCTAGTGGGAGCATAAGTGTTATGTTAATAATTATCATGTGAGTGGGAGCATGGTTATTATGTTAAGTGTTAATTATAGAAAACAAAAGTCTCAATTCGTGACTCTGCAGGGTTTAAAAAGTTGTTTTTCTATAATTAAGGGAGAGAAAATTATACTTCATTTCAATTCTAAAAGCTTAGATTGAGATTTTAATCATCTTTAGTCAAGGATATATATATGAATTTTATGTTGGAATGGTTCAACATAAGGAAATTATATATATATATATATATATATATATATATATATATATATATATATATATATATATTGCGTTCTCAAAATTCAATTATGATTACAGCATCCCTCTTCATAGTCGAATTATGAAAACATGGGAAATACAAAATATTGTAGCAAAATACTAGTCTAGGATCATGTCTTTATGTGAGACATCATGAATCGTGTCCCATATGCTTCAGGTATAGGATCGATTACATGTGCTATAATATTTATCCTTTCTAAATTTTCCAAATGCCTAGGGCATTAAGAGGGGAAGAGGTCTAGAATTGGTTATGACTAAAATGATTAAGCAATTGTCGAGGACAATCTGAGGTTTACCAAAGATTGGTTGCTCATGGATAGTTGGAAGTATGATGTAAATTTTTGGAAAGGACCACATTGACATATTCTGAAAGGAGGCAGCTCTTATTCAGAAGTGATGGTCAGAATGGGAATATGGAAATGTTTCATAGGTGGAAATTATTCATTAAATCTGTGTAAGATTAGAAAACTTAATGCAAGAAGGATGTTCAAAGGAATGTACTTTGAATTTGAGACTTCGTTTCCATGGAATTAATCTCCATTGGAATACTCTGTAATGTCTGTTGACAAGTCTTTGTGACTTTGTGCATAGTCATTACAAGAGGATCAATCCATATAAGTTTAGAATCTAACAGATTTCAGTAAATGGCAGGAATTTGGAATTCTTACATTTACGATGAGGACATGAGATTGTGAAATGAGCATCATTGGAATCATGTTCAATTGATCTATTTCACAAAGTAAGGATCATAGACAAACATAGTGTGCATACTTGGAGTTGTTGGTTTTTAGTATACTACCACTCCTATGGTGTACATGCAACCCTATAAACCTTGGATCTATGTTTTCTCTATTATACATGCAAATATTAACTATTCCAAGGTTTCATCCTAACTAGCATATTATGAAGCACCTATACTACAAAGTTCTAGTTAGATGACATACCTTTTGATGTAGCTTGATGTCTTCAAGCTTTAAGAGCTTAGCCCCAATAGTGTGGAAGCCTCAAATGGAATCACAAATCACCAAAACACCTTGGAAGAACTTGAGAGAATATGTATCCACACTAAAATCGGCCCACTCTTATTTTCACACACTTGTGCCAATTTTGTGAGCCAAGGACCCCTTTATATATTATGGAGGATTAGGGTTACATCCATGTAAACCCTAATACCCATGACCTTTCATTTACATAGGATCCATGGGTTAAAAGCTCCATGGACCATCCATGAAAGCTTAGCCCAACCTAAATGAACTTGGCCCATTCCATATATATAAGAGTCCATATTTAATTAGTTCTTTTTGATCACTTAATTAATTCTAAATTAATTCTTGATCAATACTAATTAAATAATATGATTCCATATTAATATATTAGAACTTATAATATATTAATATAAATCATAAATATACTATTCTCAAAAGACTATCCATATAAATTGTGCCGGTGAAGTGCAACCCAAATGGACCATGCCGGGTCGGGTCAAGTACATACCAAATATAGTTATGGACATAGACATTAATCCAACAGTCTCCCACTTGGATAAGTCTAAAACTATTATTGAGTATGACTTCAAAACCTAACTGGCAATCATAGCTCTTAAAGCCGCTGTCGAACTCTGACCTTGTCAATGACTTGTCCATTAGATAAGGGATCATATATTCCTCCATTCTAGATATCATATGGACTGAGACATTGATTATAATCATTCTCTCTGTCCATTTGTTGTTTCCCGATTTTCGATTTATGATGACTGACTGATTGAACAAATCAAATCAGTCCTGGCTTGGCCAAGCACTCACATGTGTCATCGCTAAATCATCGAGGGGCCCACAGATATCGCTTTTATCCCGAAGGTAAAAGGAATGGATAAACTTCGACTCATATGGCTTGTTCTACTACTTGTTGAATCATACACAAAGGCACGTTTTATAACATCGAGTTACCAAATGCGTTTTCGTGCAATCAATGTATAACCAACTCATAGTAACAACTCATATCTCTAGGTTTGAAGAATATAAGATATTATCGTCTCATGATCACTCGTGATAAAATCCATGAAGTGATTCAAATGAGCGCGGGTTGAATCCAATACTCAGAACTTATGAGCACTCATCAGTGTTGTAGCACCACTTTGTCCACCAACTTGGACCTCTACAAACCAACCCATGACAGTCTTGATTCATATCTACTTCCAACATATGACCGACTGTGGATGGTTTGAATAACTTAATTATTCAGGAAGAGCGACTTAGTTATTCTTGAAGTCAAAACATGCAAAGTGAAACACAAGAATAAATGAATCAAATATGGTATCAAACCCTATGAATATAAATAAAAACTTTTATTTATCACCATACTGATTACTCATTATTCATTGTTTCGGTTTTATCAACTTTATACTTGAATTAAAAACACTAGTTGTCCCATGCTCCAAGCATGTACACTATGTTTTTCTTAAACAATAGCTTTGCCATACACCAAGTATGCACTCTATGTTTGTCTATGATCCTTACTTTGTAAAATAAACCAATTGAACATAATTTCAATGATTCTAATTTCACACTCCCAATTCCTTATCGAAAAATGTGAGAATTTCAAATTCCTATCATTTATCGAAATCTGTTTAGATTTTAAACTTATATGCACTGACCCTCCTGTAATGAATATGTACAAAGTCACAAAGACTTGTCAACAGTCATTATAAGGTATTCCAATGGAGATCAACTCCATGGAAACTAAGTCTCATATTCAAAGTACATTGCTTTGGACATGCTTCTTGCATTAAGTTTTCTAATCTTACACAGATAACTTCCACCTATGGAGACAACTCCATATTCTCATTTTGACTCTCACTTCTGAATAAGAGATGCCTCTTTTCAGAATATGTCAATATGGTCCTTCCAAAATTAGCACTATACTTCCAACTGTCCATGAGCAACCAATCTTTGGTAAACCTCAGATTGTCCTCGACAATTGCTTAATCATTTTAGTCAGATCCAATTCTAGACCTTTTCCCTTCTTAATGCCTCTGGGCATTTGGAAAAATTTAGAAATGACAAATATTATAGCACATGCAATCGATCCTGTACCCAAAGCAAATGGTACACGATTCATGATGTCTCACATAAAGACATGATTCTAGACCAGTCTTTTGCTACAATATTTTTATTTGCCATGTTTTCAAAATTTGACTATGAAGAGGGATGCCGTAATCATAATCGAATTTTGAGAACGCAATATGTAGAATTTCCTTAAGTTGAACCAATCCAACATGAAATTCATATATATATTCTTGACTAAAGATGATTAAGGTCTCAATCTAAGCCTTTAGAACTGAAATGAAGTATATCCTCTCCCTTAATTATAGCAAAACAACTTTTTCAATCCCTGCAGCCTCACGTATTGAAACTTTTGTTTTCTATAATTAACATTGCTAACTTGCAACACTAACAATAATTATCATGCTCCCACTAACATGATGATTATTAGCATAACACTTATGCTCCCACTAGCTTTGACATGTTCTCAGAAATCAGCTGGACTTCTAGAAATCAATACTTTATTGACTTTCTTACAAAAGTTCAGATTTCTGATACGAGATGCTTGGATAAAACTTTATCAAAATCATACACCTTTCCTTAGATAACATGCATGTGTGTCTAAACAATTTCAGAACTATGAAAAGGGATGCCATAATCATAGTCTCAATTGTTTAGACCTTTTGCCATCTGCTTCAAATCTACTTGGTGGAAGTGTTTCCTCACCATCATTTTCATGAATCGGAGAGAAACCTTATGACCCTTAGATTTTATGGTGTATGTGTTCTTATCCATGTGAATCTGTCAAAACCATAATCACAAGACAAGGTTACTGACAAATCCAAACTCATATGGACTGAACTAAATCTTAATTTCTTGCCACCTGGCAGTACAAGTGCCTGCCATTGCTTCCAAGTTGTTATGCAACCAATTGAGAACTCTAAGAACTCATATGCAAAACCAACTTTAACTGGAATGGGCACGGAAATAGAAGTATGTCAACACGATAGGTTATAAACCTCAAGTCGTGTGCTAGGGAAGAACCTCAGGTTTTACTCTTGATTAGTTCTTGAGACTTTCAAGACCTTTAAGACTCCCACTGTCCTCTTGACATATAAGACTCTCTTGTCAAATATTCAAGGGATAGTGCAAAATCTTTATCAAGACAAACACTTCACACAATTGGCCTTAGTTGGTCTTTGTTTAATCCAAAACATCACAACTTACCAACTTCAAATGTACAAGAGTAGGACACTTTTACTCTTACATTTGACAAGTGTTTTAAACCTTTCTTTAAGATATGTCACTCAAGTTACAATATTGAAGTATGACTCTAAGAATTGTTTTGGAACGAAGTATGACTCATCTTCCTGATCTAACCATTTCAACAATTCATGACTCCTCTTCTTAGTCATAAGAATGCACTAAGATGACCTTTAGAGGACTAATTGTGATATGATTTCTAAATCATTAAGATGATCACAAACATGATAATAAAGTACTCTCCCATCTTTTCAGATTTGAGAAACTTTTTTCTTTCTGCCTAATTTGATTCTTCCCATTCGTTCTGCCATACATTGAGACTTTTCCAATGTTTCAGAATTATACTTAAACTTGTAAGTATAACCATATTTACTAAACTTTAGTAAATCAAATAGTCTTAACGAGCTTTGTGGTGGACATGACCAGTGCACAAGAATGTGTACTCGATCCCTTTAGTCCTTCACTTGACTCACACATCCATGTGAACAAGTAATTAGTCTTGATTTTCCAATGCTTGAAAGTTCTCATTCATCATACTATTCAACTTGCATGATTCCATGTTTCGGTCCAATTGAAACTTGGGCGATGAGGAAATTTCCTGATTTGGTAAATTTAGACACTACCACAAATGAAAGAATCAAATCCATTTTCCAATATTGCTGTCAGTGGAATCATATAAGCAACAATTTTCTACAAATGTCATTGTAAGGATACTTCAAATAAATAAAATTAAACAATTTTCTTTTATTTTAAAACTTTGCGGAAAAACTTATCCTTACAATCCACATGGAAAATTGTTGTTATCTATTCCTTAGCAATATATCATAACTTCTTAAGCAACTGCTCAAAATTCTGATGCGATCGAAATCCACCTTCGCGATCAGAATCAACATATACTTCCTTTAAGATTTCTCTCTATTCTTTGATTCTTAAAACATCAACATGTGACCCAGTCACATCATGTAATGAGGATCTCAGAATAGAACTTAACAAAGTTAGATAATGGGCTCCACCTGATGTAGAGTCAAACTTATTGACTTTAACATCCTTAGGTAAATTTGGCAGCTTTGCAATCAACGCCCCTTCCTTCGGCAAAATAAACATATGGACCCTTTGGTAATGGGACTATCTCAGACTTAGCCTTTCTCTTTACCATTTGGTCAACCGGGTTGACTATGGCCAATCCCTTTCCATTGGGAAGAGAATGCTTTTTCTGGATTTCCAGTGTCACCATTGTTACTGTCCATAAAGTTTTTGGGAAGTTGATCTTCTAATCAAATTTGCTTTACTATCCAAATCATTGTTGATTCAGCAGCACCAAGCAAATAGATATGATCATTAAGGTTCATGTCAAAGTATGTTTCATAGTAGTCCCAAAGGAACTCACTATGTGACTTAGAAAGTGATTGAACATCCAACTTTCTCAAGACTTTGACACCCAACTCTCCCGGCTTGTTAATATGTGACTTCATCTCTAAGATGTGATCACACATAGACCTTGCTTGCCATTAGGGCTTGAGTGACCTTGAACTTGTGGGTTAGAGAGAATAATTGGAGGAGGTGGAGGAAGAGAAGTATGACTTCCATGAGCCAAACTCGGGAATTCATATTCATTAGGAAAGCTTGGTTTGGGAAGATCATTGTTGTCTAAACCAGACATCAACAATGGGAGAAATTCACGTAAAGTTGATTTAAGTCCTTACTATAACACCCAATATGATATATTAAGGCTAGGACCCAACAAACTATTTTATAACTTGGAAGAGGGATGCCGTAATCCAAGCTATAAAATATTTGAAGGTAGGTGAATGACGATTCACCAATTTCCACCAAGATAAA
This sequence comes from Lactuca virosa, assembly GCF_052849685.1. NCBI lineage: Eukaryota > Viridiplantae > Streptophyta > Magnoliopsida > Asterales > Asteraceae > Lactuca > Lactuca virosa. The sequence continues at coordinate 386,701,983 of NC_136428.1, forward strand.
CGAAATGTATTATTAGGTTTTAATTGGTTTTGAAACTCCTAGATTCTTTTGAGATTCATTGAACTTTTCAATGGCATGTTTCAATCTCAAGTGTGCCCTTCAGGTTTTGTGACTGGGATGCCGAGGATCACAAAACAAGGTGTGAAGTAACCATGCAAATATACTTGGTACCCTTAATATTTACCCCTCAATCGATGTGCCGGTTAACCACACACGCTCCAACGATACTATGATAAACATTAAGTTACCCTTTTTGCCTACCTTGTTAAGTCCAGGTTAGTGTGCCGGTTAACCACACACGCTCCACTAACAGCTTAAACAAAGTGCAAAGTGTAATTTCATGGATTAGCACCTTATTCACATTTTCCTAAGTAACTAAGATTGGGAATTTATAAGTGTTTAGTTACTTAGTATTTATCATTATACTTATAATGAAGGGAGAATTATAGTCCTTGTCCTACCTGTTCGGCTAACGACCCTCCACCGGTCAAGGAAGCGGTGAGTGAGAGTGGACACCCATTAAACTGCCATTTTATAGGCAGTAACCTTATACCCCCCTTATAGACCGGCTTCGTGAATGAGGCCTACTAATGGTAAGACGACTTGCTCTTATACATATAATATATTAAACTTTTAATATTATAATAGTATAAGGGTGTATTTTAGACATTTAAAATACTTGGTGGCTTAATCTATTAATTAAACTAGACTTTTAATTTAATTAAACTCAAACCATATATTTATGGATTAATAATACTCTTTTAATTAAACGCTTTAATTAACTATTAATAAAGTCCATAAGAGTTAATTTGAACTATTCAACAAAACATCATAATTCCAATTATTAAACTCAAAATTAAAACCATTTAATTAATTGTTTAAGTTATGAACCCAAGAGTTTTAGAATTCAATTCTTTTTTTCATAAAAAACTTTTCTCAAATTCCAAAACTTGAGGGCAAGTTTTGTAATTCTTGAAAACCTTTGGATTCCATAACTTATGAAATTAATGGTGTTTTATGATGAAACTTTCCATGTTCCATAACTTAAGAACAAGTTATGGAATTCTTTAAAACATTAACACCAAATTTTGTAACTCCATAAAAACTTTGAATCAAATTTTTTTTTTTAAAAAAAAAACTTTCATATCCATAACTTATGGAAGTTTCAAAAGCCCTTAAGATCACAACTTTAAAAAAAACTTTTGATCTCCAAAATTTTATGACAAAATATGTAACTCCTTAAAACATTTAGATCAAACTTTTAAAACTAATAAAATAATCATATCATTTTATCTTTTACTAAATTTGACCTAATTCAACTCATATAACAAATGATTCAAATTTTACAAATAATTCGTTTTTCACAAAACAAGTAATTATCTTAAAATTTGACAAACGTCATGTTTTTTTTTCCTTTTTTTTTCAACTTGAAAATAAAACATTTGCATCAATATAACAGAAAACAACCCATGTCTCTGATACCACTGTTGGGTTTTAGTATACAACCACTCCTATGGTGTACATGCAACCCTATAAACCTTGGATCTATGTTTTCTCTATTATACATGCAAATATTAACTATTCCAAGGTTTCATCCTAACTAGCATATTATGAAGCACCTATACTACAAAGTTCTAGTTAGATGACATACCTTTTGATGTAGCTTGATGTCTTCAAGCTTTAAGAGCTTAGCCCCAATAGTGTGGAAGCCTCAAATGGAATCACAAATCACCAAAACACCTTGGAAGAACTTGAGAGAATATGTATGCACACTAAAATCGGCCCACTCTTATTTTCACACACTTGTGCCAATTTTGTGAGCCAATGACCCCTTTATATATTATGGAGGATTAGGGTTACATCCATGTAAACCCTAATACCCATGACCTTTCATTTACATAGGATCCATGGGTTAAAAGCTCCATGGACCATCCATGAAAGCTTAGCCCAACCTAAATGAACTTGGCCCATTCCATATATATAAGAGTCCATATTTAATTAGTTCTTTTTGATCACTTAATTAATTCTAAATTAATTCTTGATCAATACTAATTAAATAATATGATTCCATATTAATATATTAGAACTTCTAATATATTAATATAAATCATAAATATACTATTCTCAAAAGACTATCCATATAAATTATGCCGGTGAAGTGCAACCCAAATGGACCATGCCGGGTCGGGTCAAGTATATACCAAATATAGTTATGGACTTAGACATTAATCCAACAGGAGTATGGCATAACTATTGTTTAGAAAACATAGTGTGCATGCTTGGAGCATGAGACAACTATTGTTTTAATTCAAGTGTTAAGTTGATAAATCGAAACATTATGCAATGAATAATGTGTAATCAATATGATGATAAATAAAAGGTGTTTTATTTATATTCTTATGTTCTGAGACCATATTGGATTTGATTATTCTTGTGTTTCACTTTCCATGTTTTGATTTCCCGAATAACTAGGTTATTCAAACTCTCCACAACCAATCATACTTTGGAAGTAGGTATGAATCAAGACTGACATGAATTGGGCTTGTAGATGTCTAAAGTGTTTGGACATAGCAAAAGTTGCTGCAACATTCATGAGTGCTCTTGGAATGAGATTCGAGTATCGGATTAAACCCACGCTCATTTGAATCACTTCATGGATTTTATCACAAGTGATCATGAGACGATAATATCTTATATTATTCAAACGGAGACGTATGAGTTGTAGTTGCGCGTCAGTTGCACTATGACATATGTAAACGCAACCAGTAACTTGGTTGTTATAAAACATATCGTTGTGTGTAATTTGATGAGTAAGTACAAACGAACATTTGGGTCGAAGTTTATCCATTCCTTTTACCCTTGGAGGGATAAAAGCGATATATGTGGGCCCCTCGATGATTTAGTGATGACACCCCTAAGTGCATGGCCAAGCCTGGACTGATTTGATTTGTTTAATTAGTCACTCGTCATAAATCGGAAATCGGGAAACAACAAATGGACAGAGAGAATGATTATAATCCATGTCTCAGTCCATATGATATCTAGAATGGAGGAATATATGATCCTTTATCAAATGGACACGTCATTTGACTAGGTCAGAGTTCGGCAGCGGCTTTAAGAGCTACGATTGCTAGTCGGGATCTTGGAGTCATACTTGAATATTAGTTTTAGAGTTATCCAAGTGGGAGACTGTTGGATTAGATGTCTAAGCCCATAACTATTATCGGTATGTACTCGACCCGAGAGTAGCATGGTCCATTTGGGTTGCACTTCACCCAAACAATTTGTATGGATAGTCTTTTGAGAATAGTATGTCTATGGTTTATTAATATATTATAAGTTATAATATATTAATATGAAATCATATTATTTAATTAGTATTGATCAAGAATTAATTTAGTGATCAAAAGGAACTAATTAAATATGGACTCTTATATATATATATATATATATATATATATATATATATATATATATATATATATATATATATAATGGGTCAAGTTCATTTAGGTTGGGCTAAACTTGCATGGATAGTCCATGGAGCTTTAACCCATGGATCCTATGGAAATGAAAGTTCATGGCTATTAGGGTTTACATGAATGTAACCCTAATCCTCCATACTATATAAAGAGGTCTTTGGCACATGAAATGGCACTAGTGTGTGAGTAAACAAGAGCGGGCCGATTTCTAGTGTGATTACTATTGTCTCAAGTTTTCCAAGGTGTTTTGGTGATTTGTGATTCCACTTAAGGCACCCACATTATTGGTGGTAGGCTCTTGAAGCTCCAAGGAATCAACCACAAGAAACGGTATGTCATCCCACTAACTTTATATTACAAGTACCCCATGGTATGTTAGTTGGGATGAGAAACTTGGAAAAATCATATTTGCATGTATAATAGAGAAAACATAGATCCAAGGTTTCTACGGTTGCATGTACACCATAGGAGTGTTAGAATGCTCAAAACCCATCACTTACGACACCCTCTTACTGACTCGTTAATGCTACGGCTCCCCGCAGTATCACAACACTCTCTCGCTAATCATTGAATACTACGGCTCCCTGAAGTACCAAGACACTCTCTCGCTGACAAGTGAGTACTACGGCTCCCCGCAGTATCATGGATGCTATGGCTCCTTGTAGTCTTGCAACATTCTCTCGCTCACTGACTTACCATGGGCTCACTCCATGGTTTCTCATGATAATCCCAAGCGATTACTCCCACCCGGATCCACTTGCTCTCTTATCACCCCATAATCTCATCATCAAGTCATCACTACATTGAGTTCAACAAATCATGTTGCGCAGCTCAACATAGATAGGTGCTTACACCCACCCAACTTATGCACCACCACTCCTGATGTAAGTTCTCGTAGGCAAGGCACTTTTCTCGGCACCAATACACCCTTATTCAGTCCCACTCCGACAACAATTAACTGATGGGTTCCCACTGAAACAAAATTATCTCGGTACTCCACTCGCAATCTCACAACCCGAGTCCTAACATGACCAAAATTAGGACATCATACACGGGTACCTCGGTACACCATCACAACATCTCACGATGTCTCGTCTCAACCACTGATCTTCCACTCACGCGACTCGAAACCTTGAAATGATCCCATCTTACAAACTGGAACACGGAGAAATCGTCGATGCCTGAAAACACGGTGACGAAAATCCGAAGCTCCATCCTCTACTGATCACTAAAACTACTCATACCGACTCTGAAATTGGTTGACAAATTAACTGTTGCCCCTCCTGGAGTATAGATCACAATCTATACCTATACCCGCAAATATCAGCTATTGCACCCTGAACTCGGCGACTCAACCGCCTTGAACTCAACATTAGCAAACCTGACAAATCCCTGGTCAAAATAAATTATCTGACCAACGGCCACCTGCCATGGATTCACTCATCCTTTCTTAAGCACATACACATATATCATATTGCCTTGCACCTCGCCTCATCCACCAATAACCCAGGTCTCGTGTGTCCGCACCGCAGATCTGCATAACCAGTTCTCTAACCGCACTTGAACGGATCGCTGATCCTCTCGATAGTATACCCAGTTCTCCCACACTCAGGGTTCGAACCATCACTAGCTTATAGGCATACCAACAATCTACTCCATAGACTGTTTCACTAGGTATATCACACTTGACACTTGGAACGTACCACGTGATCACTCAATGATCCTCCCGATGACAACCAAGCAACTTCAAATATCCCGCATCTCAGACAAAAACCTCAAAATCCTCCCAACGTGAATGCCTCTAGTCATCTTGAATGCCTCAGATCGACACACCTCCGGATACCCCGATTGTTCCGAAACAATCATGACTCTCAATCTGGAAACAATGCACTATCACGCACCTCGTCTCTGATTCCTCGACCAGCCTTCCATCGCGCGAATCATAAAAGGAGGGACCTCACTCTCACATTCTGTACACAACGAGGGCCACCGCCCTGATATACTCCTCTTAATAACCTGGAACAACTGCTAAAAGTATGCCTCCCTCAATAAGGCACCTCTTTGTCCTCTTCCATCTTAGTCCCACTGATGACTTTCTCATGGTATAAGAAATACCTCGCAGCAAACATATTGCCCAAATACTCTGATGGAAAGGTTGCAACCCTATTCTACCCCACGGGGTTTACCTCCAAACTCTGGAACCAAAGGCTCGCTATCTCTTGTAAAAGAGGGTGACATCTCAACTACCGGCCGACTGCTCAACTCAGACTGCAATCCTCCATGAAACCTCATCTCTACTCACCTCCGAGTCTTGCGACTCCAACAGGCGTCTAACCCATAAAATCTCTTGGAAACTAACTCGATATCCCCTTCAAGGTATACTCGATTGAAACTTGTTCAACATGGCCCTCTGGCCCCACACTCTATCATTTCTGATCTCAGTCTAATCAATTACAACGGGATAACTAGTAAACTCTGAAGCACTAACTGACACAAATCATGGTACTCGAACCATGTTATCACCTCTCAATCTGCCACGAATCATGGTACCCGGACCATGTTATCACCTCTCGATCTGCTACTCAGAACATCTAGGGTTCCCCCTGTTTCGATTACGGGTCCTCTGCTTTCAGTAGTACGGGCCCATACTACCTGCCACATCTACCCATACTTTCCATACGGATCGTCCCAGATTTCCTAAGTAGCTGCTCAACCTTCTCGATCACCAATCTCGATATACTTGGTCGCTACCTAGTGAATACTCTCCTCTATCAGCATACCCATCTGACTACAGACACTCCCTAGGCTCTTCTTAGATTCTCATACTTTTATGACATCAGCTGCTGAAGAACTCCTTATGATGCCTGCCACCTACGTCCTGAATATCGTCACATTCACTTAGTAGCCGACTCCCATCATGAAGTGTTCCATAAAGCACAAAGCAAGCAGCATTCAAGCATCGAATAATCTCCACCAACACGTAAAACCACTCTAGGTTACAACTCTATTTGCTCTACTCACTCTCAAAAGGTATCACCGAACTTAAGCAACCCTACCCCTCGCATGTATCTAACTACTCTCTCAGTAGGCTCCTCCAATGCTCATCTAGATATCTCTCCTAGATTACTCCTCTACTAAAAGTTCTCTCTAAAAGATTCCTGCTCGATACTCTTACTCAGCACATACTCAAAGCACATCACAGATAGCAGAATTCCTAGGCTAAGGAATCACAAATCAGGCAACTCTAGTCCTAAAATATGAAATACCTAGCCTATCTTCTAGCATACATCCCTAATATCTCAATAATAACTCATAACACAAATAAGTACGGGCATTTTGGGAAATCACCGTTCGGGCTCTGGTTGATTGTACACACTGCTCCTTCTCGTTTTTCTCTTAGAAACTCTTGCTTGTTTTAGAAAAATCATTTCTTTTGAAATTTTTTCTCAAATCCTCAGTTTGAGTCCAAATATACCCGAAGGTGCATCCGAATCCCCCAAACCAAGGCTCTGATACCAACTTGTAACACCGTAAATTTTCAAACAAAATTTTAATTATAAAACCACATAATTCTCATAACACATTTCACAAAAATCCCATTTATTTAATTTACAAAACGCAACTCCATAATTGTTTAATTAATAATCCAGGATCCTCGAAACAAAACTTTTCTCTGATGCGTACAATTAAGCCGGCGCTTTCCCTCGATCCTGAGAAGAACCTGCAATACATATCACATAACACGGTAAGCACGAAGGTCCAGCTCAGCTCGTTGAGTTATCGCACGAAACACATATCCTCAGAAGTCTCGTGAAGGTCCAGCTCAGCTCGTCGAGTTGACCCCCAACTCGCCGAGTTATCGTATGATCAAGCTCCTCGGGACAAACCCTAACCGACTCGTCGAGTCGGCTCATCGACTCGGCGAGTCCATTCAAACTCATTCCTCATTAAGACGATTTTAAGGAAGAAAACCCTTCCAAACTCTAGATCCAACATCCCAAGGCTCTATTATCATGTAAAGCCACATGCTTTACGTCCAGGCATGGCACTTAAGGTTTGAAAGGCCAAGAACATGCTCTATTAAGGGTTTTCCACTCAAAAGCTCTATTATGGCTGAATAAAGCAATGACCTTTGGACTCTAGGGACCTCACAAGGTCCAGATCTGAAGTCCAAATCTCTATATGCACTCAATACACTCAAAGTCCCAATATTAGATGGAAAAAGCCCTAAACTCCATAACCATGAGATCTACCCAACAAAATCAGAAAGGTGTGGACTTTTTACCTTTTCTAGAAGCCCTTGGATGAACTAGCAACGGATCTAACAGCCTCCTCTCGTCCCTTGTTTTGAAATCCTTCCTTCTCTTCAAAAGATGCACCAAAGCACTCAATGTTAACTCAAACACTCTTTCTTTGCTCAATGGCCGATTAGGGTTTCTCTCAGTGAAGTTGGGTAGCTGGTGAGCCGCAAATGAGGCTATAAGTTTCCTTAAATAGACCCCAAACCAGGGGATTTAAGGTTTCATCACATAGCGTCTACTTGGCAAGTCGACTCTCTGACTCGTCGAGTAGGTTACTAATTCCACGTGGCCAACCACGACTCTACTCGACGAGTTGAGGCACCAACTCGCCGAGTCACCCAGGCAAACTCGAAAATAAAATATAAAAATGTTATACCTCAGAGTCAGGATGTTACAATTCTCCCCCACTTAATTTGATTTCGCCCTCGAAATCGCTCTTTAGCAACACATAGGTCAAGCCTAATAACCCGAGAAGCACCACCGAAAGGAACTCATACCCTACAATAATCTTCCTCCAAAGACACCTGAACCCAACAGGAACTCCCAATCCCGAAAAAGGACAGACCCTTCTGCCTCTACGGTACCCATTCTGACTCTCCAGAATTTGAAAACTCTAGTGGTCTGCCTCCCTGTTAGACCAACCTCGCAAGATATCTTCATGATAATAGTTCCTCGAATAATAGACCCTAGTATCACACTGCCATTCTCATTTTCTTGTTGCGACTGATAGAATCAATTCATTAACCAATAATTGGCTACCGAACACTCATACTAGATATACTAATCGATCCAGATCGTACTCCAAAGGAATGAAAGGGTCACATCTCACCAGGGACCCACCACATGTACTGCTATCAGAACCTTGTCTGAAAATAAGTCCTCAACACTTTGTCCTTAGACTCAAGAAAATAATCATGCCCGCTCGTAAATATCCCTTGATATCTCTAACCATAAGCCCCATCTTTCCTTCAAATCCCTCTCGACACTGAGCACCAGGTCGACTCCCGACCCGACGGTTGAACCTCCAAATGTTACCCATTTCACATCCAATATAACGACTTTATAGACTCTTTCTCACAATAGCTATATCAGCCCATCGTGACACACAAGTCACGTAGTTCGCTTTGCCTCAAATGAATAATACAGTCCCCTCAGAAGTTGCCTCATCACCAACCTCTGTCGTCTATAAATCACTAGTTCCATGTGTCTCGCGGTCCTTCCCATACCAACGAAACTAACCCACTCCGGTCTAAGACATCAGATGGATATTAATGTTGGGTTATGAGCATTCTAACACTCCTAAGTGTACATGCAACCCTAAATACCTTGGATCTATGTTTTCTCTATTATACATACAATTATGAACATCCAAGGTATTATCCTAATCTAGCATACAAAATAATAAATATAACAAGATAGAATACATACCTCTTTGATGTAGAATGTCTTCATGAAGCTTGAGTGCCTATTGCCCCAAGTGTGAGACCTCAAATGGTTCACACAACACCAAATACACTTGGAATAACTTGAGAGAAACTTGAACACTCCTTGAAATCGTCTAGCCCTCACACTCACACATTAGTGCACGATTTCTTGAGCCATGGGATTCTTTTATATGGTGGCTATTAGGGTTACACCATGTAACTCATAACTTTACCCATTCCTTATGCTCCATGGATTTTAACCTCCATGGAGTATCCATGGGTCACCCCATGGACTTAGTCCAACATAAGGAATCTTGGATCACAAGCCCACATATATAACAATGAATGATTTACACAATCAACCCATATATTTAATTAGTCTCCTTTTGATCACTTAATTAATTCCAAATTAATTCTTGATCAATACTAATTAAATAACCTTATTAATATATTAGAACTTATAATATATTAACCAACCTTAAGTGTTATTTCTCTCATTATAGTCTATCCAAATGCATGATGCCATGCCACCCAAATGGACCATGCCGGGTCGGGTCAAGTCTTACCAATTATAGTTATGGACTTAGACATTAATCCAACAGTCTCCCACTTGGATAAGTCTAAAACTATTATTGCGTATGATTTCAGGAACCGATCAGCAATCGTAGCTCTCAAAAGCTTCTGTCGAACTCTGACCTTGTCGATGAACTCTGACCTTTGTCAATGACTTGTCCATTAGATAAGGGATGATATATTCCTCCATTCTAGATATCATATGGACTGAGACATGGATTATCAATCATTCTCTCTGTCCATTTGTTGTTTCCCGATTTCCGATTCATGATGACTGACTGATTGAACAAATCAAATCAGTCCTGGCTTGGCCAAGCACTCACATGTATCATCTTTAAATCATCGAGGGGCCCACATATATCGCTTTTATCCCGAAGGTAAAAGGAATGGATAAACTTCGACTCATATGGCTTGTTCTACTACTTGTTGAATCATACACAAAGGCACGTTTTATAACATCGAATTACCGAATGCGTTTTCGTGCAATCAATGTACAACCAACTCATAGTAACAACTCATATCTCTAGGTTTGAAGAATATAAGATATTATCGTCTCATGATCACTCGTGATAAAATCCATGAAGTGATTCAAATGAGCGCGGGTTGAATCCAATACTCAGAACTTATGAGCACTCATGAGTGTTGTAGCACCACTTTGTCCACCAACTTGGACCTCTACAAACCAACCCATGACAGTCTTGATTCATATCTACTTCCAACATATGAACGACTGTGGATGGTTTGAATAACTTAATCATTCAGGAAGAGCGACTTAGTTATTCTGGAAGTCAAAACATGCAAAGTGAAACACAAGAATAAATGAATCAAATATGGTATCAAACCCTATGAATATAAATAAACACTTTTATTTATCACCATACTGATAACTCATTATTCATTGTTTCGGTTTTATCAACTTTATACTTGAATTTAAAACAATAGTTGTCCCATGCTCCAAGCATGTACACTATGTTTTCTAAACACTAGTCATGCCATACACCAAGTATGCATAGTATGTTTGTCTATGATATTTACTTTGTAAAATAGATCAATTGAACATCACTCCAATGATCCTCTTTTCAAAGTCCCAAATCCTTACTGCAAATGCAAGAATTCCAAATTCATGCCATTTACTGAAATCTGTTAGATTCTAAACTTATATGCATTGATCCTCTTAATGATTATGCACGAAGTCAGAAAGACTTGACAACAATCATTACAGAGCATTCCAAAGGAGATCAGCTCCTTGGAAACATCCTTCTTTCATTAAGTTTCCTAATCTTACACAGATTGAATAATTTCTAACTTTGAAACATTTCCATATTCCATTTTTGACTATCACTTCTGAACAAGAGTTGCCTCCTTACAGATTATGTCAATATGGTCCTTCCAGAATTAACATTATACTTCCAACTGTCCTTGAGCAACCAATCTTTGGTAAACCATAGATTGTCCTCGATAATTGCTTAATCATTTTAGTCATATCCAATTCTAGACCTTTTCCCTTCATAATGCCCCAGGCATTTGGAAAATTTTAGAAAGGATGAATATAGCACATGTAATCGATCCTATATCTGAAGCATATGGGACACGATTCATGATGTCTCACATAAAGACTAAACCAGTCTTTTGCTATAATATTTCCATTTCAATTTGCCAAGTTCTCAAAATTCAGATTATGAAAAGGGATGCCGTAATCATAATCGAATTTTAGAACGCAAATAATGGACCCATATATAGAATTTCCTTATGTTGAACCATTCCAACATGAAATTCATATATATATATATATATATATATATATATATATATATATATATATATATATATATATATATATATATATATATATATATATATATATATATATATCCTTGATTAAATACGATTAAAATCTCAATCTAAGCTTTTAGAATTGAAATGAAGTATAATTTCCTCTCCCTTAATTATAGCAAAACAACTTTTTCAACCCCTGCAACCTCACGAATTGAAACTTTTGTTTTCTATAATTAACATTGCTAACTTGCAACCTCACTAACATGATGATTATTAGCATAACACTTATGCTCCCACTAGCTTTAACATGTACTCAGAAATCAGCTGACTTTCTTACCAAAGTTCAGATTTCTGATACTAGATTGTTTTGATAAAACTTTATGAAAATCATACACCTCTCTTAGATAGCTCACATGTGTGTCTAAACAATTTTAGAACTATGAAAAGGGATGCCGTAATCATAGTCTCAGTTGTTTAGAGCTTTTCCACTTCTCACAAGTCCATGTTAGTGTGCCGGTAAACCACACACGCTCCACTAACGACTTTGAGAATGCAAATATCACAATTGCTATCTAGCTAAAATCTACTTTGTGAAAGTGTTTCCTCACCATCATTTTCATGAATCGGAGAGAAACCTTATGACACTTAGATTTAATAGTGTATGTGTTCTTATCCATGTGAATTTGTCAAAACCATAATCACAAGACAAGGTTAGTGACAAATCCAAACTCATATTGATTAAACTTGTGCAATCTTAAATTCTTGCCATTTGGCAGCTCAGGTGCCTGCCATTGCTTCCAAGTAGTTGTGCAACCAATTAAGAACTCTCAGAACTCCTATGCAAAGCCAACTTGAATAGGCACAAAAATTTCAACACGATAGGTTATAAACCTCAAGTCGTGTGCTAGTGAAGGACTTTAGGTTTTATTCTTGATTAAGTCTTGAAACTTTCAAGAGCTTTAAGACTCCCACTGTCCTCTTGACATATAAGACTCCCTTGTCAAATATTCAAGAGATAGTGCGGATTCTTTATCAAGACTAACACTTTACACAATTGGCCTAAGTTGGTCTCTGTTTTATCCAAAACATCACAACTTACCAATTTCAAATGTACAAGAGTAGATAACATTTTACTCTTACATTTAACTAGTGTTAACAAACCCTCTTTAAGATATGTCACTCAAGTTATAATCTTGGAGTATGACTCTAAGAATTGTTTTGGAACGAAGTATGACTCATCTTTTTGATTTAACCATTTCAACAATTCATGACTCCTCTTCTTGACTTTAGAGGACAAAGTTGATGGGTTTTGAGCATTCTAACACTTCCTAAGTGTACATGCAACCCTAATAACCTTGAATCTATGTTTTCTCTATATACATGCAAATTTCTTTTTCAAGGTTATTTCCTAACTAGCATGGCATGGGGATTACATAAAACATAAAACTAGTAGAAATACATACCTTGTTGTTGCTTGGATTCCTTCAAGACTTTGTGAGCCTAGCACCCCAAATGTTGTGCCTCAAATGCTTCACACAACACCACAAGACTTGGAATAACTTGAGAGAATACTTCTAGCACTCAAATTTGGTTATGCCCTCTCTAGTAACACTATGCCCACTAGGTCCACTTTTTGCTAGCCATAGGGTTCCTTTTATAGTGTTGTCACAATTAGGGTTTACACATGAATGCCCTTAATTGTCATGACTCTTTATTTCCCATGACCCATGGATTTGTAACTCCCATGGACTATCCATGGAGCTCCATATGGTTACATCCATAACCCATAAACCATGGATCATTAATCCACCATAAAAGAATTGATGATTGTCATAATCAACCCTATATATTTAATTAGTCTCACTTTGATCACCAAATTAATACTAGATTAATACTTGATCAATACTATTATTAATATATTAGAACTTATAATATATTAATAATGATAAGTGCCTTATTCTCTCATTTAGTCTATCCAAGTATTGCAATGCCATGCAACCCAAATGGACCATGTCGGGTCGGGTCAAGTACATACCAAATAAAGTTATGGACTTAGACACTATATCCAACAGTCTCCCACTTGGATAAGTCTAATAACTATATTTGCAAATATGACTTCAAAATCTGACTAGCAATCGTAGCTCTTTCAAAGTCTCTCGGAACTGAGATGATGATGATACGCCATTTAAGATAAGTGATCATATAATCCTCTGTTCTCATGATATCAGCCGGACAAACACATAGAACACGGTCTTACTTATTGTCCAGCATTTGTTTCTCGATCTCTTATTTGTTTCGACATAGAACTAAATTGAACACATCAATTAGGTTCTGACCGGACCCGGTACATAGGTCAAAACCAAATCATCGAGGGGCCCAGATATCGCTTCTATTTCTAGAAGGAACAGATAAACTTCGACTGATATGCTTGTACTAACTACTTGTTGAATTATTCACAAAGGCACGTTTTATAACATCGAGTTACCAATGCGTTTTCGTGCAATCAATGAACAACCAACTCATAGTCAACAACTCATATCTCTAGGTTTGAAGATTTATATGATATTACCGTCTCACGATCACTCGAGATAAATTCCATGAAGTGATGCAAGTGAGCGTGGGTTGGATCCAATACTCAGCCCTTATGAGTACTCATGAATGTTGTAGCAACCATTGCATTGTCCAAATCACTTTTAGACAAATCATACAAGCCAAATTCATGACAGTCTTAAATCAATACTTACTTCCAAAATTTGACTGACTGTGGATGGTTTGAATAATAACATAATTATTCTGGAAGTAAAAACATGCAAAATTGAAACATAGTAAACAATCAACACAAGATAGTAACACCTTACTCATAAATAAATAACAACTTTTATTTATCATCAAATGTCAATTACATTTTACAAGTTTCAGGAATCTAATTATTGAAACTAATATCATCCCTCAGCCCAATGCGCCTCGCATGCTGTAAATGCTTAACCCTGCTCAGTCCCTTCGTGAGGGGATCTGCCGGGTTCTCATTTGATGATACCCTCTTAGCCACGAGGAGTCCTTCTTCTATTCGATGTCTGATGAAATGGTATTTTCTGTCAATGTGCCTAGATCTCCCGTGATCTCTTGGTTCCTTAGCCAAAGCAACCGCACTTTCGCTGTCACAGAAAATTTCCATTGGCTCTTTTATAGCTGGTACAACTCCAAGGTCTCCGATGAAGTTCTTTAGCCATATCGCCTCCTTAGCTGCTTCACTTGCTGCTATGTACTCTGATTCACAAGTAGAATCAGCTACTGTCTCCTGCTTGGAACTTTTCCAAGTAATTGCCCCTCCATTTAGGATAAAGACCCAGCCTGACTGAGAGCGGAAATTATCCCTATCAGTCTGGAAGCTAGCATCGCTATATCCTTCCACTCTCAAGTCATCACTGCCTCCGAGGGTAAGGACCCAATCCTTAGTCCTCCGCAGATACTTGAGAATGTTCTTTACCGCTGTCCAGTGTGCCTTGCCAGGGTTCCCTTGATATCTACTGACCATGCTCAAAGCAAAGGCCACATCAGGGCGAGTACAAGTCATAGCATACATGATCGAGCCCATAGTGGAAGCATATGGTATATGACTCATTTCAGCTATCTCAGCCTCTGTACTCGGACTCTGAGTCTTACTCAGCTTGGCATTACTCTGGATTGGTAATTCTCCTTTCTTGGAATCTTGCATACTGAACCTCTTCAGTACCTTATCCACATAAGTACTTTGACTAAGTCTAATTAGTCTCTTACTCCTATCTCTCAATATCCTTATCCCTAGGATATAGGCAGCTTCCCCAAGGTCCTTCATAGCGAAACACTTCCCAAGCCAGGACTTAACCTCCTGCAAGGTTGGGACGTCGTTTCCTATGAGAAGTATGTCATCCACATACAACACCAAGAAGCTAACTATGCTCCCACTAGCCCTGACATACACACAAGACTCATCCTCACTCCTAGAAAAGCCAAACTCTTTGACTTTCTCATCAAAGCAAAGATTCCATCTGCGAGATGCTTGTTTCAATCCATAAATGGATTTATCAAGCTTACACACTCTATTAGGGTATCTTATATCGACAAAACCCTCTGGTTGAGCCATGTAAACATCCTCAGCCAACTTTCCATTAAGGAAAGCGGTTTTGACATCCATTTGCCATATTTCATAATCATGAAATGCAGCTATGGCTAAAAATACTCTAATAGACCTAATCTTAGCTACTGGTGAGAAGGTCTCATCATAGTCAACTCCCGGAGTTTGAGTAAAGCCCTTCGCAACCAGTCGCGCTTTATAAGTGTGTACCTTCCCATCCATGTCGGTCTTCTTCTTGAAGATCCGTTTGCACCCAACTGTCTTACGACCTGGTACATTGTCAACCAAGTTCCAAACTTGATTGTCATACATGGACTGAATCTCGCTGTCCATAGCCTCCTTCCATTTAGCAGACTCAGGGCCTGCCATGGCTTCCCTGTAATTATTAGGTTCATCCAAATCTATTAGTGTACTATCACTAATAAATGTATCACCTTCAGTGGTGATGTGATAACCATAATAAAAATCAGGTGTGTTCCTCACCCTAGTGGAACGTCTTGGAGGTACAGACTCATCTATCAGATCAACAGGAGTTTCCTCCTCAGGTTGGTCGATAGCATTTGAGGTTCCTTCACCACTTGACTCTTGAAGCTCTTCAAGGTCAATTTGCCTCCCACTGTCCCCTTGGCTTATGAATTCTCTCTCACGAAAGACTCATCTTCTTGCTACAATAACCACATTATCACTGGGTCTGTAGAAGAGGTAACCAAAGGATCTTTGTGGGTAGCCGATGAAAATACACCTCTCACTTCGAGGTTCAAGCTTATCATGAGTCTCACGCCTCACGAAAGCTTCACAACCCCAAATCTTGATGTGGTCCAAATTGGGAACTTTCCCAGTCCACATCTCGTGAGGTGTTTTGGCAACCTTTTTAGTAGGGACTAGATTAAGGATATGGGTGGCAGTCTCTAAGGCATACCCCCAGAAAGAGATTGGTAACGAAGCTCGACTCATCATGGAACGAACCATATCCAACAAGGTTCGATTGCGCCTCTCAGCTACACCATTCAACTGTGGTGGTCTGGGAGGTGTCAATTGTGAGACAATCCCACATTCCTTAAGATAGTCAAGGAACTCAATGCTAAGATACTCTCCTCCCCGATCGGATCGGAGCATCTTGATGTTCCTGCCCAATTGATTCTCCACTTCCTGCTTAAACTCTTTGAACTTTTCAAAGGTTTTTGACTTATGCTTGATTAAGTAAATATATCCATATCTACTGTAATCATCAGTAAAAGTCACATAATAGCGATTAGCATCCCTTGTAGCAACTCTGAAGGGCCCACACACATCCGTGTGTACAAGGTCCAACAAACCTTCACCCCTATCACAAGTACCTGTTAAGGGTGACTTTGTTATTTTTCCAAGTAAACAAGACTCGCAACTATCATCTGACTTGAGGTCAAATGATTCCAAGACTCCAGCCTTTTGGAGTTGGCCTATGCGCTTCTTGTTAACATGTCCAAGACGACAATGCCACAAGGATGCTTTATCCAAGCTATCTGAAGAATCAATATACAACACATTATTTCCTAGATTGTCTACAACATTCACGGCTTCATATACACCATCACAAGGTAATGATTTAAAGTAAAATACATCATTGTAATAAACATTAATAGCACCATTTTTATTATCAAATGAAAATGTAAAACCTTGTTTGTACAAGCCATGAAAGGAAATAATATTTCTCGCCATTTCGGGCGAGTAACAACACTTATTCAAATCTAACATTAACCCATTATTAAGCAATAAAGAATAAACTCCTATCTTGGTAACAGGTGATGCTTTCCTGTTGCCCATGACTAAGTTTATCTTCCCGTGCTCCACTTGCTCACTTCTTCTTAGTGCCTGCAAATCAGTACAAATGTGAATACCACACCCTGTATCAAGCACCCAAGAATTAGCATTAGATGAGTTGTTAGACAACATTGTGTAAATACCTGCATGGGTGGGATTAACCTTCCCATCTTTTAGATCTTACAGATATTTGGGGCAGCTTCGCTTGAAGTGTCCCTTATCCTGGCAATAGAAGCATTGTGCTTCCTTTGGGTTTGAAGAAGGAGTAATGGGACCTTTCTTTGTCCCACTTGAAGAGGAACCATCAAGAGTCTTACCCTTGGTACCCTTCGAAGGGCTTTTCCTCTTCTTACCCTTTCCCTGCCCAATAGCCAGAACAGGGGCTGTTGAAGGAGTAGAAGTAGCAACCGCTTTACCCTTAAGGCCATTTTCAGCTGTCCTTAAGAGTCCTTGAAGTTTGCTAAGTGTGACTTCCTCCTTGTTCATATGATAAGTCATACGAAACTGATCATAACTTGGACGTAAGGAATGGAGAATGATGTCAATCGCCATTTCCTCAGGAAAGTCAACATTTAGCTTCAGCAACCAGTCAACGAACCTTTGCATCTTCTGCAAGTGACCGGTGATGGGTTCACCATCCTTCATCCTTGCGGTTATCATGGAGGAGATGATTTCATACCTCTCCTGACGCGCACTCTGATGGTACCTTTCCATCAGATCCAGGTGCATCTCATAGGGGTAGAAAACTTCATAGGATTTTTGAAGTTCAGGAGTCATGGTGGCCATCATGATGCATGCTACTTTAGTAGCATCCTTTTCATGTGCAACAAACTCCGCAAACTCTTCAGGAGTAGCAGTGGCTTCATTCACTACCTTAAGCTCCTTATCGAGGACATATTCTTTGTCCACGTAGCGGGTAATCATTCTGATGTTTCTGATCCACTCATTGAAATTGGATCCATCAAAGATGACCTTACCACACAAGTTCATAAGGGAAAATGAGCCTGTTGGGTTTGAGCCAGAAGCATTGTTGGAAGACATCTGAAAGGAAAGAAAGACAAGTTTCATTAGATTAGGAATCCTTAATAATTCACCCAAATGAAATATTAAGGCTAGAATCCAACAAACTATTTATAGTTGGAAGAGGGATGCCGTAATCCATACTATAAAATATTTGAAGGTAGGTAAATGACGATTTACCAATTTCCACCATAAGAACGAAATATTTTATTATTAGGTTTTATTGGTTTTGAAACTCCTAGATCTTTTGAGATACATTGAACTTTTCAATGGCATGTTTGAATCTCGATTGTGCCCTCTCAAGTTTGTGACTGGGATGCCGAGGATCACAAACAAGGTGTGAATAACCATACAAATTGACTTGGTACCCTTAACAATATTACCTAATCGATGTGCCGGTTAACCACACACGCTCCACCGATCTATAATAAGGTCAAGTTACCCTTTGCCACTCTTACTAGTCCATGTTAGTGTGTCGGTTAACCACACACGCTCCACTAACGACTTGGTAAGGTACAAAGTGTAATTTTATGGGCTAGCACCAATTTCACATTTTCCTAAAGTAACTAAGATTGGGAATTTATAATGTATAGTTACTTTATAATTCATTATACTTTTAACGAGTATTTAAAGTCGTATCCTACCCGTTCGGCTAACGACCCTCCACCGATCAAGGAAGCGGTGGGTGAGAGTGGACACCCATTAAGTCACCATTTTATAGGCAACAACCTTATACCCCCCTTATAGACCGGCTTCGTGAATGAGGCCTACTAACGGTAAGAATGACATATTCTTATACATATCTATATAATAAAATTATAATAATAGTATAAGTGTTGATTTTTAAACTTTTTAAAAATCTAAGGTTTAATTTGGAATTAAAGTATTAAAGTATAAGACTTTTCAAATTCCAAAACTTGAGGGCAAGATTTGAAACTATTCCAAGTCTCTTCAATTTGTAACTTATGAGTTTTAATGGTTCATAAAATGAAGACTCTTCATTTTATGAAACCTCTTTAGTTCTTTAATCACAATTAAAGGAAGTGACTTTTGGTTATCCATAACTTGAGGACAAGTTATGGACACCATCATAGCCATTAAGATCATGAATTAAACACACATGGTGGTTACACATAATTCCTATGATCTTCTAAAAACTCATAAGAACACAAATTCATGTCAAGCAATTTCAAGAAATCATATAAACATATACAATACTTGAAAATTGATAAAAGTCATGTAAAATGGGTTAACATAATCATTATCATTTTGAAAAACAGATTTTACAAGTCCAAAACAGATTGGGATAATGATCTTAATCCATTTCCAGCAACAAAACTCGAAAAAACTGCCCAGCACACTCCTACTCGCCGAGTGCATTATTCTACTCGGCGAGTAGAATGAATTTGTTCATGGACTCGGCGAGTCCTCCCCATGGACTTGGCGAGTCCAGTCGTCAGAATGCAGAATTTTCGATTTTTTAAGCAGTTTTGCATCAAGTATACAGAAAACAATCCTAGGCTCTGATACCACTGATGGGTTTTGAGCATTCTAACACTTCCTAAGTGTACATGCAACCCTAATAACCTTGAATCTATGTTTTCTCTATATACATGCAAATTTCTTTTTCAAGGTTATTTCCTAACTAGCATGGCATGGGGATTACATAAAACATAAAACTAGTAGAAATACATACCTTGTTGTTGCTTGGATTCCTTCAAGACTTTGTGAGCCTAGCACCCCAAATGTTGTGCCTCAAATGCTTCACACAACACCACAAGACTTGGAATAACTTGATAGAATACTTCTAGCACTCAAATTTGGTTATGCCCTCTCTAGTAACACTATGCCCACTAGGTCCACTTTTTGCTAGCCATAGGGTTCCTTTTATAGTGTTGTCACAATTAGGGTTTACACATGAATGCCCTTAATTGTCATGACTCTTTATTTCCCATGACCCATGGATTTGTAACACCCATGGACTATCCATGGAGCTCCATATGGTTACATCCATAACCCATAAACCATGGATCATTAATCCACCATAAAAGAATTGATGATTGTCATAATCAACCCTATATATTTAATTAGTCTCACTTTGATCACCAAATTAATACTAGATTAATACTTGATCAATACTAATTAAATAATACTATTATTAATATATTAGAACTTATAATATATTAATAATGATAAGTGCCTTATTCTCTCATTTAGTCTATCCAAGTATTGCAATTCCATGCAACCCAAATGGACCATGCCGGGTCGGGTCAAGTACATACCAAATAAAGTTATGGACTTAGACACTATATCCAACAAAAGTGTGATATGGTATCTTAATCATTAAGATGATCATAAACATGATACTAAAGTACTCTCCCATCTTTTCAGATTTGAGAAACTTTTATCTTTCTGCCATACTTTGATTCTTCTTATTCGTTCTGTCTCACATTGAAACTTCTCCAATGCTACAGACTTATACTTAAACTTAGAAGTATAACCATATTTACTGAACTTAAGTAAATCATGACGAATAGTCTTCTTGATCTTTTGTGGTGGACTTGACCAGTGTACAAGAATGTGTACTCGATCCCTTAGTCCTTTCCTTATTCACATAAGGAATTAGTCTTAATTTTCCAAGCTGAAAGTTCTCATTCATCATACTATACAACTTGCATGATTCCAAGTTTTGGTCCAATTGAACCTTGGGTAATGAGAATCTTTCCTTATTTGGTAATATTAGACACTACCACAACCGAAAGAATCAAATCCATTTTTTCCAATATTCCTATCAATAGAATCTTATAAGCAACAACTTTTCACAAATGCCATTGTAAGGATACTTAAAATAAATAAAATCAAAACATTTTTCTTTTATTTTAAAACTTTGCGGAAAAACTTATCCTTACAATCCATATGAAAACCTTGTTGTTATCTATTCCTAAGCAATATAAATATCATAAATCTTAAGTAATAGCCCAAAATTCTGATCACCGAACCATGCGATTGAAATCCATCTTCGCGATCAGAATCAGCATGTACTTAATAGAGTTAGACAATGGACTTTACCTGAAGTAGAGCCAAACTTATTGACTTTAACATCCTTAGGTAAATTTGGCAGCTTCGTAACCAATGCCCCTTCCTTTGGCAATAGTTACCTATGGACCCTTGATAATGGGACTATCTCAGACTTCGCCTCTCTCTTTACCATTGGGTCAACCGAGTTGACTATGGCCCATCCCTTTCCATGAGGAAGAGAGAGCTTTACTGGATATCCAATGTCATCATTGTCAATGTCCATAGCGTTTTAGGAAGTTGATCTTAGCAAATAGATAAGATCATTAAGGGTCTTGTCTTAGTCTGTTTCATAGGATTCCCAAAAGAACTCACTATGTGACTTAGAAAGTAGTTGAGCCACCAACTTTCTCAAGACTTTGACACCCAACTCTCCCGGCTTGTCAATATGTGACTACATCTCCAAGATGTGATCACATCTAGACCTTGCCTTGCCAATAGGGCTTGAGTGACCTTAAACTTTTTAGGAACTTGTGGGTTAGGGAGAATAATTGGAGGAGGTGAAAGAAGTATGATATCCAGGGGACATCATCTTCATTTAGGAAAGCTTGTTTCAAGAGATTTGGGAAGATCATAAATGTCTAGACCAAACACCTTTTTGGGAGATATTCAAGATAGTTGATTTAAAGTCCTTAATATGACACCCAATGTGAAATATTAAGGCTAGGACCCAACAAACTATTTTATAACTTAGAAGAGGGATGCCGTAATCCAAGCTATAAAATATTTGAAGGTAGGTGAATGACGGTTCACCAATTTCTACCATGAAAAACGAAATAATTTATTAGGTTTTAATTGGATTTGAAAGTCCTAGATCTTTGAGATTCATTGAACTGTTCAAAGGCATGTTTCAATCTCGAGTGTGCCCTTCAGGTTTTGTGACTGGGATGCCGAGGATCACAAAACAAGGTGTGAATAACCATGAAAATATACTTGGTACCCTTAATATTTACCCCTTAATCAGTGTGCTGGTTAACCACACACGCTCCACCGATACTATGATAAATATTAAGTTACCCTTTGCCTACCTTGTTAAGTCCAGGTTAGTGTGCCGGTTAACCACACACGCTCCACTAACGACTTAAGCAAAGTGCAAAGTGTAATTTCATGGGTTAGCACCAAATTCACATTTTCCTAAGTAACTAAGATTGGGTATTAATAAGAGTTTAGTTACTTAGTATTTATCATTAATACTTTTAATGAAAGGAGAATTATAGTCATTATCCTACCCGTTCGGCTAACGACCCTCCACCAGTCAAGGAAACGGTGGGTGAGAGTGGACACCCATTAAACTGCCATTTTATAGGCAGTAACCTTATACCCCCCTTATAGACCGGCTTCGTGAATGAGGCCTACTAACGGTAAGACTGACTTTACTCTTATACATATATATAAATATTATTAACTTATAATATTATAAAGTATAAGGGTTGAATTTTAACTTTTAAAATTCTAAGGGCTAACTTGGAATTAAAGTATTCATAAGTGAAAACTTTTCAAATTCCAAAACTTGAGGGCAAGTTTTGAAACTATTCAAAACTAATTAATTCCATAACTTATGAGTTTAAAGTAGTTTTAATTAAAAAAAAAATTCTTCAAGTTCCATAACTTGAGGACAAGTTATGGAAGACTTTAAACTAATTAATAAAAAAAAATAACTTTTTTTTTATTGTAACTTATGGAACTAATTAAGGTTACACTTTTTTTTTAATTTAATGAAGAGTCTCTTGAACCTCCATAACTTGAGGACAAGTTATGGAGTCATAAAACCATTTAATTAGAACTAGACTCTTCATTTTGTAACCTTTGCCAACTTTTATGAGTTTTATGATTCTTAAATGTGACTTTTCATATAACTTGAGGACAAGTTACAAAAACACACTTTGGAATCAACTCTTAGATTAAAATGGATTGAAAACAACTATTTCACACAACTTTTTTATTAATCTAAGAACCTCATAAGAACAAGATAATTCAAATCATCAATCTTCGAGAAATTAGCATGAACATACAAACTAATACAAATCTTGAAATGATGACAATTATCTTAGAAATTAGATTAGCATGAACATTACCACATCAAAAACAAGTTTATAAGTCCAAAAACATCTTAGGGTAATGTTCCTAGTCCAATTCCAGCCAAAACAATCGAATATATGCATCCAACTCGATTTTTCAGCTACTTTGGCAAGTATAACAAGAAAACAAGCCTAGTCTCTGATACCACTGTTGGGTTATGAGCATTCTAACACTCCTAAGTGTACATGCAACCCTAAATACCTTGGATCTATGTTTTCTCTATTATACATACAATTATGAACATCCAAGGTATTATCCTAATCTAGCATACAAAATAATAAATATAACAAGATAGAATACATACCTCTTTGATGTAGAATGTCTTCATG
This sequence comes from Lactuca virosa, assembly GCF_052849685.1. NCBI lineage: Eukaryota > Viridiplantae > Streptophyta > Magnoliopsida > Asterales > Asteraceae > Lactuca > Lactuca virosa. The sequence goes on from NC_136428.1 coordinate 386,725,956, forward strand.
AAGCTTGAGTGCCTAGTGCCCTAAGTGTGACACCTCAAATGGTTCACAAAATACCAAATACACTTGGGATAACTTGAGAGAAACTTGAACACTCCTTGAAATCGTCTAGCCCTCACACTCACACATTAGTGCACGATTTCTTGAGCCATGGGATTCTTTTATATGGTGGCTATTAGGATTACACCATGTAACTCATAACTTTACCCATTCCTTATGCTCCATGGATTTTAACCTCCATGGAGTATCCATGGGTCATCCCATGGACTTAGTCCAACATAAGGAATCTTGGATCACAAGCCCACATATATAAGAATGAATGATTTACACAATCAACCCATGTATTTAATTAGTCTCCTTTTGATCACTTAATTAATTCCAAATTAATTCTTGATCAATACTAATTAAATAACCTTATTAATATATTAGAACTTATAATATATTAACCAACCTTAAGTGTTATTTCTCTCATTATAGTCTATCCAAATGCATGATGCCATGCAACCCAAATGGACCATGCCGGGTCGGGTCAAGTCTTACCAATTATAGTTATGGACTTAGACATTAATCCAACAATTAATACCCCTCAAAATGAAACGCATCCACCAATCCGAAACTCATCTCGTGTACTCAATACATGAATGGATCCAGACTCGAGCTCGAGAATATGATTCAACAGCATAATTGGAACCACTCATTTTCAATCTGGTACTCAACTCATGACCCAAGATTCGCGAATTTATGAACACATCAACTCTGCAATTTCCTTCCGATTACGGTAATCCCTCCTCATCCCAGGGATATAACGATTCCCGACTGTCACAGAGACCTCATTATCGACCCTGGTCCGACAACCAGGTTCCTAAAGACTCAAGTGGTAAGGCTACCCAAGCTTGGGAACTCCACTTCGTCATACTCTGACTAGTGAATACTACAGCTCCCCACAGAACATTATTCACTCTTATCGACTACTGAGTGCTATGCCCCCCCCCCCCCGATAGTCTTAAGACGCTCCTTTATTGACTCATGAATGCTACGGCTCCCCACAGACTTACGACACCCTCTCACAGACTCGGGAATGCTACGGCTCCCCGCAATATCACAACACTCTTTCGCTAACCAGTGAATACTACGGCTCCCCGTAGTACCACGACACTCTCTCGCTGACTAGTGAGTACTACCGCTCCCCGCAATATCATAACACTCTCCCTCTAACCAGTGAATACTATCATGACACTGTTGGATTAGTGTCTAAGTCGATAACTATAATTGGTATATACTTGACTCGATCCGGCATGGTCCATTTGGGTTGCATGGCATCGGGACATTTGGATAGATCTTTTATGAGAAGAGGATATTTGTGACATATTAATATATTATAAGTTCTAATATATTAATATGAAATCATATTATTGATCAAGAATTAATTTGGAATTAATTTAGTGATCAACAGAGACTAATTAAATATATGGGATTGATTGGGTAAATCATTCATTCTTATATATGTGGGCTTATGATCCATGATTCCTTATGTTGGGTTTAACCCATGTGGTGACCCATGGATACTCCATGGAGGTTAAAACCCATGGAGCATAAGGAATGGGTAAAGTCATGGGTTACATGGTCTAACCCTAATGTGCACACTATATAAAGACCCCATTGGTTGGTGAAATTGGCACTAGTATGTATACACAAGAGGGCAAGCTGATTTCTAAGAGTCAAGTATCTCTTCTCATGGTTATTCCAAATGTTGGTGATGTTGTGTGAACCATTTGAGGTGTCACACTTGAGGCACTAGGCTCTTGAGCTCCTAGTACATATGATTGTATGCTAGTTAGGGTAATACCTTGGAAAAATGATATTTGCATGTATAATAGAGAAAACATAGATCCATGGTATTTAGGGTCGCATGTACAACTTAGGAGTGTTAGAATTTCAAAACCCAACAGTGGTATCAGAGCCTAGGCTTGTTTTCAAGTTATACATGCTGAAATTGCTTAAAAATCGAAAATTCTAGCTTCCTAGGCACAGGACTCGCCGAGTCCACTGATGGACTCGCCGAGTCCATGAAGAAATTCATCCTACTCGTCGAGTAGGTTCATACACTCGATGAGTAGAAGCCCCTGACATCATATTTTCGACTTTTAAGGCTGGAATTGGTCTAGAATCATTACCTTAAACTGTTTTGGACTTATAAAACCTTTTTTTGATGTGGTAATGATTATGGTAAACCAATTTTAAGGTTATTATCAAAGTTTCAAGTTTTATATATGTTTATATGATTCTTGAAAATTGTTGATATGGATTGTTCATGCTTATGAGTTTTGGTAGGTCATAGGAATTATGTGCAAATAGTTTGTTAGTGTAATTCTTGATCTTAATGTCATTGTATGGACTCCATAACTTGTCCTCAAGTTATGGATTACCAAAAGTTTTTTTGTGTTACATTTTTTTATGAGTTGATCTAGATTAATGTTAAGTTATGTGATAATTGTTTTCAATCCAAATTGATATAGAGGTAGTTCATAAAATGTGTTTTTGTAACTTGTCCTCAAGTTATATGAAAAGTCACATTTATGAATCTTAAAACTCATAAAAGTGCCATAGGTTACAAAATGAAGAGTCTTTTTCTCATAAATATTTTTATGGACTTCATAACTTGTCCTCAAGTAATGGATGTTCAAGAGTCTCTTCATTAAAGTTTTTTAAAACTTTAATTAAACTCATAAGTTTTGAAAATCCAAGAGTTTTGAAAAGTTTCAATACTTGCCCTCAAGTTTTGGAATTTGTAAAGTTTTTCTTATGAATGCTTTAATTCCAAATCAAATCCTAGAATTTTAAAAGTTTAAAATTCAATCCTTATACTATTATTATAATTTTAATTTTATAGATATGTATAAGATAAAGTCAATCTTACCGTTAGTATGCCTCATTCACGAAGCCGGTCTATAAGGGGGGTATAAGGTTACTGCCTATAAAATGACAGTTTAATGGGTGTCCACTCTCACCCACCGCTTCCCTGACAGGTGGAGGGTCGTTAGCCGAACAGGTAGGATAAGGAATATAATTCTCCCTTCATTAAAAGTATAATGATAAATACTAAGTAACTAAACACTTATAAATTCCCAATCTTAGTTACTTAGGAAAATGTGAAAAGGTGCTAACCCATGAAATTGCACTTTGCACCTTTGTTAAGTAGTTAGTGGAGCGTGTGTGGTTAACTGGCACACTAACATGGGACTGACAATGTGTGGCAAAGGGTAACTTAATGTTTATCATAGATTGGTGGAGCGTGTGTGGTTAACCGACACATCAATTAGGTGATAAAGTTAAGGGTACCAAGTAAATTTGCATGGTTATTCACACCTTGTTTGTGATCCTCGGCATCCCAGTCATAAACTTGAGAGGGCACAATCGAGATTTAAACATGTCATTGAAAGTTCAATGAATCTCAAAAGATCTAGGAGTTTCAAATCCAATTAAAACTTAATTATATTTCGTTTCATGGTGGAAATTGGTAAATCGTCATTTACCTACTTTCAAATATTTTATAACTTGGATTACGGCATCCCTCTTCCAGTTATAAATAGTTTGTTGGGTCCTAGCCTTAATATTTCATATTGGGTGTTATATTAAGGACTTAAATCAACTAAACTTGAATTTCTCCCTCATAAATGTCTATTTCAGACAACTATGGTCTTCCCAAATCTTTAGGAACAAGCCTTCCTAATGAAGATGATATCCCACATGGCAATCAAGGTGAAAGATTAATCCCTTTGTTGTGCATTAATGGGACTGGAAATCATGCTTCACTTCCTCCACCTCCTCCAATAATTCTCCCTATCCCACAAGTTTCAAGACTTGAAAAGTTGTAAGTCACTCAATCCCTATTGGCAAGAAAAGACTATATGTGCTTACATCTTGGAGGTTAAGTCACATATTGGCAAGCCGGGAGAGTCGGGTGTTGAAGTCTCGAGGTAGCTGGCTGTTGACTTGGTTCTTCAGTCACTCCCTGGTGACTGATCACGACATGACCCTTAGTGATCTCACCTATTTTCTTGATGCTGCTAAATCAGCAATGATTTGGAGCATTGGTAAAGCAAATTAAATTGGAAGATCTACTTCCCAAACCTATTTGGACATTGACAATGGTAACATTGGAAGTCCAGAAAAGCTTTCTCTTCCCAATAGAAAGGGAATGGCCATGGTCAAGTCATTTGATCAATGGTAAAGAGAAAGGCTAAGTCTGAGACAATCAAGTGTACCATTTCCAAAAGGTCCATATGTTTCTTTTGCCAAAGGAAGGGACATTGGTTGAGAAGCTGTCGAATTTACCTGAAAAAGTTCATAAGGATGGTGAAAGTAAAAAAGGTTTGACTTTGCTTCAGGTTAAAGTCCATTATCTAACTCTATGAAGTCTCTTTTGGATATTCTTAATACATGATGTAATGTAATTACATTTTGATGTTTTTGAAGATTCAAAGGAAGCTTAAAGAAAGAGTGTGCTGATTCTGATCGCAAAGATGGATTTCGATCGCATGGTTTGATGATCAGAATTTTGAGCTGCTACTTAAGAGTTATGATATGTTGCTTAGGAATAGATAACAACATGTTTTTCATATGTATTTGCATTGTAAGGATAAGATTTTTCCGCAAAGTTTAAAAACAAAAGAAAAATTTTGATTTATCTATTTTAAGTATCCTTACAATGGCATTTGTGACAAATTGTTGTTTATATGTTTCCATTGATAAGCAATATTGGAAAATGGATTTGATTCTTTCATTTGTGGTAGTGTCATAATTTACCAAATAAGGAACGAATCTCATCACCCAAGTTTCAGTTGGATAGAAACTTGGAATCATGCAACTTGTATTGTGTGATGAATGAGAATTTTCATCTTTGGGAAATTAAGACTAAGTCGTTGTTCACATGTATATGTGATTCAAGAGAAGGACTAAAGGATCGGGTACATTAGGTTGTGCGCTGGTCAGGTCCACACAAAGGTTGATAAGATTATTCGGTATGATTTACTAAAGTTTAGTAAATATGGTTATGCTTACAAGTTTAAGTGTAATTCTGAAACATTGAAAAGTTTCAATGTATGGCAGAACGGATGAGAAGAATCAAATAAGGTAGAAAGATAAAAGTTTCTCCAATCTGAAAAGATGGGAGCGTACTTGAGTATCCTGTTTTATGATTATCTTGGTGATTATGGAACCATATCACAATTGATATTCTAAGGACACCTTAGTGCATTTGTTTAGCTAAGGAGAGGAATCGTGAATTGTTGAAATGGTTAAATCAAAAGATAAATCATACTTCGTCCCAAAATCAAGTCTTAGAGTCATACTCCAACATTGAGCCTTGAGTGACATAATATTAAGAAAGGTTTAAAACACTTGTCAAATGTAGAGTAAGATGTTTCCTATTCTTGTACATTTGAAGTTGGTTAGTTGTGATGATTTGGATAAAAACAAAGACTAACTAAGACCAATTGTATTGTGTCAAGTGTTTAACTTGAAAAGAATCTGCACTAACTCTTGAATATTTGTTTTGTCAAGGAATGGTTATTGACAAGAGAATCTTATATGTCAAGAGGACAGTGGGAGTCTTAAAAGATCTTGAGATAGTTTCAAGAACTAATCAGGAGTATTGTATAATCACTAGCACATGACTTGAGGTTTGTAACCTATCGTGTTGACATATTCTTGTTCTTGTGCCCATTCCAGTTAAAGTTTACTTTGCATATGAGTTCTATGAGTTCTCAATTGTTTGCATAACAACTTGGAAGCATTGGTAGGCCCTTGTGCTACCGGGTGGCAAGAAAATAAGATTGAATAAGTTCAGTCCATATGAGTTTGGATTTGTCACTAACCTTGTCTTGTGATTATGGCTATGACAAATTCACATGGATAGGAACATATACACCATAAAATCTAAGTGTCATAAGGTTTATCTTCTATTCATGAAAATGATGGTGAGGAAACGCTTTCACTAAGTAGATTTTAAGTAGATAGCAATTATGATATTTGCATTCTCATGTCGTTAGTGGAGCGTGTGTGGTTAACCGGCACACTAACTAAAGAGAATGTCAATAGGTTTAGACAAACATGTGAGCTATCTAAGGAAAGGTGTATGATTTTGATAAAGTCTTATCAAAGCAATATTGTATCAGAAATCTGAACTTTGGCAAGAAAGTCAATAAAGTATTGATTTCTAGAAGTCTAGTTGATTTCTGAGTACATGTCAAAGCTAGTGGGAGCATAAGTGTTGTGCTAGTAAGATAATAATCTGTGTGCTAGTGGAAGCATGATTATTATAGTTAGTGTTGCAAGTTAGCAATGTTAGTTATAGAAAAAAAAGGTTCAATTCGCTTTGAAAAGTTGTTTTTCTATAATTAAAGGAGAGGATTTATACTTCATTCCAATTCTAAAAGCTTAGATTGAGATTTTAATCAACTTTAGTCAAGGATATATGTGAATGTTATGTTGGAATGGTTCAACATAAGGAAATTCTATATATGTTGCATTCTGAAATTTTCGATTATGATTATGACATCCCTCTTCATAGTTCGAATTTTGAGCACATGGCAAATAAAATTTTTTATAGCATGAATCGGGTCCCGTATGCTTCGGGTATAGGATCGATTACATGTGCTATAATATTTAACAATTCTAAGTTTTCCAAATGCCTAGGGCATTGAGAGGGAAAAAGGAATAAAACTGGATTTGACTAAAATGATTAAGCAATTGTCGAGGACAATCTGAGGTTTGCCAAAGATTGGTTGCTCATGGACAATCGTAAGTGTAGAGATAGGACCATATTGACATATTCTTAAAGGAGGCAACTCTTGTTCAGAAATAATAGTCAAAATGGGAATATGGAATTGTCTCCATAGGTGGAAGTTATTCTTTGAATTTGTGTAAGATTAGAGAACTTAATGCAAGAAGGGTGTTCAAAGGAATGTACTTTGAATGTGAGACTTCGTTTCCATGGAATTCCTCTCCATTGGAATACTTTGTAATGTTTGTTGCTAAGTCTTTGTGACTTGTGTGCATATTCATTACAAGAGGATCATTACATATAAGTTTAGAATCTAACAAGATTACGATAAATGACAAGAATTTGGTATTCTTACATTTATTGTAAAGGATTTGGGATTGTGAAATGAGCATCATTGAAATATTGTGAATTGATTTGTTTCACAAAGTAAGGATCATAAGACAAACATAGTGTGCATACTTTGAGTATGGCACAAATATTGTTTAGACAAACATAGTGTGCATGCTTGGAGCATGGCATGACTATTGTTTTATTCAAGTATTAAGTTGATAAATCGAAACATTATACAATGAATAATGAGTAATCAATATGGTGCTTAGATAAAAGGTGTTTTTATTTACACTCAAAGTGTAGGGGCCATATAGGATTATTATTATTCTTGTGTTTCACTTTGCATGTTTTGACTTCCAGAATAACTAGGTTATTCTTACCGAATGACTAAGTTATTCAAACCATCCACAGTCGATAATACGATGGAAGTAGGTATTAAGGCAAGACTGTCATGAATTGGTTTTGTAGATGTCTAAAGTGTTTAGACATAGCAAAAGGTTGTGGTAACATTCATGAGTGCTCCTGGAATGAGATTCGAGTATTGGATTAAACCCACGCTCATTTGAATCACTTCATGGATTTTATCACGAGTGAATCATGAGATGATAATAACTTATATTCTTCAAACCGAGAGATATGAGTTGTTGACTATGAGTTGGTTATACATTGATTGGACGAAAACGCATTGGTAACTTGATGTTATAAAACGTGCCTTTGTATATGATTCAACAAGTAGTCAGTAGAAGCATATGAGTCAAAGTTTATTCATTCCTTTTACCCTTAAAGGGATAAAAGCGATATCTGTAGGCCCCTCGATGATTTAGTGATGACACCCCTAAGTGCTTGGCCAAGCCTGGACTGATTTGATTTGTTCAATTAGTCGGTCGTCATAAATCAGAAATCGGGAAACAACAAATGAACAGAGAGAATGATTATAATCCATGTCTCAGTCCATATGATATCTAGAATGGAGGAATATATGATCCCTTATCTAGTGGACGCGGCATTGATTTGTTCAGAGTTCGACAACAACTTTTAAGAGCTACGGTTGCTAGTCGGGTTATGAAGTCGTACTTGCAATAATAGTTATTAGACTTATCCAAGTGGGAGACTGTTGGATTAGTGTCTAAGTCAATAACTATAATTGGTATATACTTGACCCGACCTGGCATGGTCCATTTGGGTTGCATGGCATCGGGACATTTGGATGGACTTTTTGTGAGAAGAGGATATTTGTGACATATTAATATATTATAAGTTCTTATATATTAATATGAAATCATATTATTTAATTAGTATTGATCAAGAATTAATTTGGAATTAATTTAGTCATCAAAAGAGACTAAATAAATATATGGGGATTGATTGGGTAAATCATTCATTCTTAATGTAGGCTTATGATCCATGATTCCTTATGTTGGGTTTAACCCATGTGGTGACCCATGGATACTCCATGGAGGTTAAAACCCATGGAGCATAAGGAATGGGTAAAGTCATGGGTTACATTGTGTAACCCTAATGTGCACACTATATAAAGACCCCATTGGTTGGTGAAATTGGCACTAGTGTGTATACACAAGAGGGCAAGCCGATTTCTAAGAGTCAAGTATCTCTTTTCATGCTTATTCCAAATGTTGGTGATGTTGTGTGAACCATTTGAGGTGTCACACTTGAGGCACTAGGCTCTTAATCTCTATGGAATCAAGCTACAACAAAGAGGTATGTATTCTATCTAGTTTTGTTATCCAATTACATATGATTGTATGCTAGTTAGGGTAATACCTTGGAAAAATGATATTTTCATGTATAATAGAGAAAACATAGATCCAAGGTATTTAGGATTGCGTGTACACCTTAGGAGTGTTAGAATGCTCAAAACCCAACAGATACTCTCTCGCTGACTCATGGAAGCTACGACTCCCCGTAGTATTGCAACACTCTCTCGCTCACTGACTCACCATGCGCTCACTCCATGGTTTCTCCTGATAATCCCAAGCGATTACTCCCACTTGGATCCACTTGCTCTCTTATCACCCCACAATCTCATCATCAAGTCATCACTACACTGAGTTCACCAACTCATGCTCTGCAGCTCAACTTAGATAGGTGCTTACACCCACCCAGCTTATGCACCACCACTCCTGATGTAAGTTCTCGTAGGCAAGGCATTTTTCTCGGCACCGATACACCCTTAGATAGTCCCACTCCGGCGACAATTAAATGATGGGTTCCCACATAAACAAAAGTGTCACACCCCAAAACCGGAACAGCGGAAACGTTCTGGGGTGGAGGACGTCATGTACAGTATCGTAACAATGCATAATAGTAAAGACAAGCAACAACATCCATTGCATTAACATAATAGTTTTAATACAAGTGTGTTCTGAATAGTATGTAAGACACCAAAAGTATGATCAAAATAAAAGATGAGTCTTGTACGTGCTCCATCTTCTCAAAAGCTTCATCGGTACCTGTCTACCGATGACCTGAGAATACAAGTTATTTTGAAAGAGTTTATCAGCATAAAGCTGGTGAGTTCATAAGTATTTAGTGTCATTGCTTATATGAAAATGTTTGTGACAACGTAGTGTAAATGTTAGTAACTGATTTCAAATGTTTGTAAATAGTTATACTCCCTAGAAAATCCTATATTTTCCAGTAAAATGTAGTCTTCTACCAAGACCCGACTGTTTGTGTATTGGTACCTTATGTAGTGTAAGAGTTTTTCCCCAGAGAAACTATCATTATAAAAATATAGTTTATTTAAACGTGTATGTGACAGAATCACAAAGTAATGAAATACAGACTTCAGGTAGTACTAAATGTACAGTACACCTCGGGGAGTCTAAAGTAGTAAAATGTAGACTCCAGGTGGTATTAAATGAACAATACGCCTCGAAATGTCTGTTTTGCCTTTAATTCTTAATTGGTTAATTAAAGGTTTGAATGTGAACTCGTATGTAACCATGCTGATCGACGGCTGAATAACTGATGACCCTCCAGGTCATATGTAGTGAGGTAACATTCTGTCACCCCTTGGCCTTTCGGCTGGGACTGTAGCTAGCAGTCGGGATGTGGGAGTGTCTGTCCCGTATAGATCTATACAAACAATGCCCGATCTCCCTCTAGGAGACGCTGGTTGCAAAGTGATACCACAATGAAGTGTCGTATCGAGAAGTAGTATGTCACATTCCGTTTATAGTATTTAAATGTTTCTGTAGCAATTCTTAGTGTAGTGTATAGTATGTTCTCTTGTATAATGTATAGTATGTATTTCTTCTCAATGTAGTACTTATGTAGTAATTCGTAAATGTACTGAATCTTGTATGTATCGTTGTAGTAGTAATAGTGAGTAGTAATCCCTTAACTAAACCTATTATAGTTAAATAGTAATGTTGTTTGTATGCCTTCGTTATACAAAGGTACTGAACTGAAGTGAACGCTTTTATATCCAACACACACATATATATATATATATATATATATATATATATATATATATATGATATATAACTAAGATTTCAACGACATTCGGACAAATAACAGGATACCCTAAGTCCACAACCAAACAAGGAACAGAAAATAAGGTGAGCTATCAGTCCTAAGTCCTTCAAGTCTTACTTATATAAATATATTAGTGTAGATATGAGTTTGAAAACAATGTAAGTTTAAAAGAGTTTTGAAAACAATTTTAGCATTTAAAAGAGTTTAGTAAAAGGTTTTGAAGTGCTTAAAATCCGTAAGTTTGATAGTAACTTGAAAGTAATAGAAAATCCTTCTGTTTGTTCTAGACATTAATCACATGTAATGAAAGGAATATCTAGAATGTTTCAACTTGTATTCCCCCCCCCCCATAAAAGCATTTAAAATCATTTGAAAGGTTGATTAAGGGGTATGAACTCACCTGAAATGAGTGATGCGAATGTAAGATCGGAAAAAGGATGCTAAGTGTCAAGTGAAGACTTGAGCACACACGGATCCTATTTGGCATATAAAGACACATATATGCAAGCAATTAGTGTTTATACAATTAATTAAGAAGGATAACACCCTTATAGTCTAGGAAACACTTATGAGAAAGTGTTACAATCACAAAGGATTTCATAAAAGGAGTGTATGGTCACCAAATGGAGCTTTCGGCCCAAGTGGTATGTTCCTAGGAGCTTTCGGTCCTAATGGTATTCTCGGTCCAAATGGTTATCGGGCCGAAGAGGTTCTCGGTCCGAAGAGGTTCTCGGTCCGAATGGTTCTCGGTCCGAAGGTTCTCGGTCCAAAAACCGAAAACTCAAGATCTTTGATGCATGTGGTGTTTTTCAAGGGCTTTCAAACATGCAAAGGGGTTCTAAGCTTTATCCGAAGCCTTAAGTGAGTTTCAAGGTCTTAAAGGCACCTTTCTTTAGGGGTTTTCGGATTAAGGAGATGCACTACACCGAAAACTCCTTTTGTTCTTGGAAAGTGACGATTTCAAGGCTCAAAATCAAGTATCCTTACTAGATAACAAGTATAGGAAGTAGATACTTACAATATGGAAGCAAAGAAGGGTGTTTTCGGCCAAACACACACTAGTGTGTGTTCTTGGTGTTCTTGAAGAACACTTGAAGATCTAAGAAAAAGAGAAGATTTCATGGATGAAATCATGTATAACCACTAGATGAAGTGTTGTATTAACAACTCAAGAGGAGAAACACTTACATTTTTGGAAGATTTGGAAGTGGCTCTTATGATACTTGAGAGAAAAAGTGGGTGTTCTTGAGTTTGGAAGTAAGAAATGAGGGGAGGAGGAGTAAACTCATGCCTTAAGCATGAGTTCTCGGTCAAAGGAGGGTCTTCGGCCCAAACCCCTCATGTTTGGCCGAAATCACTTCCTTAAGATGTTATTTGTTTTATTTGTTCCCCGATAATCCTAAAAAAAATACTTCCTTTCGTTTATTCACTCGAAGAATAAAAATTTAAAAATACCCATACGGACTTTAAACCGAGCTAAAAATTAGAAGACATGAATTGGACTTTTAATTGATGTTTTTGACTGTAGAGTTTGTACAAAAGAAAATTTCGGGTTGTCACATCATCCCCCCGTTAGAGGGAATTTCGTCCCGAAATTTAGAGTTCAAGCAACTAAGTTATTACAAATAACTAAGTAAAAAGATGAGGATATTTAAGTTTCATTTGATCCTCGCGTTCCCAAGTGAACTCCGGTCCTCGCTTGGCGTTGCAGCGAACCTTCACAATTGGGATGTGGCTTTGTTTCATTCGCTTGACCTCTCGGTCCATGATCTCTACTGGTTCTTCCACAAAGTTGAGGCCCTCGTTGATCTCAATCTCATTGAGTGGGATTACAAGAGTCTCATCGGATAGGCACTTTTTCAAGTTTGAGACGTGGAAGGTAGGATGTACGTTACTAAGTTCGCGGGGTAGATTGAGTTTGTAAGCTACAGGGCCGATTCTAGCGAGAATTTCGAAAGGCCCTATGTATCTTGGATTTAGCTTTCCACGCTTTCCGAAGCGCATAAAGCCCTTCCAGGGTGAGACTTTCAAAAGGACTCGGTCTCCCACCTGGAATTCCAACAGTTTCCTCCGTTTGTCTGCGTAGATTTTCTGTCGGTCTCTAGAGGCTTTCAATCGTTCATGAATCTGAACGATCTTCTCTGTCGTTTCCCGAATGATTTTCGGACCCGTGAGAGTGCTGTCAAGAACTCGTCCTTTAGCTAACTGAGTGTCACCCACCTCGGCCCAGCACAGAGGGGATCTGCACTTCCGGCCATAGAGGGCTTCAAAAGGGGCAACCTTTATGCTCGTGTGATAACTGTTATTGTAAGATAATTCGATGAGGGGTAAGTGGGTATCCCATGTCTTCCCAAAGTCGATCACACAGGCTCGCAACATATCTTCTAAGGTTTGGATAGTTCTCTCACTTTGTCCGTCGGTCTGTGGATGGTAGGCCGTACTCATGTCCAGCCTCGTTCCTAAGGAGCTTTGTAGTGACTGCCAGAACCTCGAAGTGAATCAACTATCTCTATCGGAGATAATAGATATAGGAACACCATGCAGTCGTACGATCTCCCTAATGTATGTTCTTGTGAGCTTATCCATTTTGTCAGTCTCTTTGATGGGTAGGAAGTGCGCGGATTTGGTCAATCTGTCGACGATGACCCAAATGGTATCAAGTCCACCCGTTGTCCTGGGAAACTTGGTTATGAAGTCTATAGTGATCCGCTCCCACTTCCATTCAGGTATCTCTAGTTGCGAAGTAAACCTGATGGTTTCTGGTATTCGACCTTGACCTTGGCGCATGTAAGGCATTTACTTACGAAGGTAGCAATCTCCGCTTTCATGTTAGGCCACCAGTATAGCTTTTTAAGATCCAGATACATCTTATCTGAACCCGGGTGGATGGAATATCAAGTGTTGTGCGCGTCCTTCATGATCAAGTCTCTGAAGCCACCATGTCTCGGTGTCCAAATCCGGTCCATGAGATATAAGGCTCCGTCACCCTTGACTTCCAAGTTCTTATCCATTCCACATAGGGATTCTCCCGCCACATTTTCAGGTTTTAAGGCTTCGAACTGAGCCTCCTTAATTTGTGCGGATAGATGCGAATGGATAGTCATAGATAATGACTTGACTCTTCGTCAAGAATATTCTTTTCGACTTAGGGCGTCTGCTACCATGTTGGCTTTACTCGGATGATAACGAATTTCACATTCGTAGTCATTGAGTAGTTCGACCCACCGTCGTTGTCTCATATTGAGCTCCTTCTGGTTGAATACGTGTTGTAGGCTTTTGTGGTCTGTAAAGATAGTGCTCTTCGTACCATACATATAGTGTCTCCAGATCTTCAGGGCGAATACAACTGCTCCTAATTCGAGATCGTGTGTGGTGTAGTCGACTTCGTATGTCTTCAGCTGTCTTGAGGCGTAGGCGATGACCTTACCTCGTTGCATCAGAACACAGCCGAGCCCCTGGTTAGATGCATCACAGTATACCACAAAGTCGTTTATCCCTTCGGGGAGGGATAGTACTGGTGCGGTGCATAAGGCTCGCTTCAGGGTTTGGAATGCCTTCTCTTGTTTCTCTTCCCAGTCGAAGGCCACGCCTTTCTGGGTCAATGTCGTAAGGGGTTTCGCAATTCGAGATAAGTTATGTATGAACCTGCGGTAGTAGCCAGCGGGGCCTAGAAATTGATGAATTTTTGTAGGCGTCTTCGGTGCTGACCAGTTCTCAATAGCTTTAATTTTGGATGGATCCACGTGGATTCCTTCTTCGCTAACCACGTATCCTAAGAATTCGACTCTTCGGATCCAAAATTCGCATTTAGAGAACTTTGCATAGAGCTTCTCTGATCGCAAGGGTCCTAGGACTTATTGTAATTGATCGCTATGTTCCTCCTTACTTCGAGAGTAGATAAGTATGTCATCGATGAAAACGATAACGAACTGATCCAAGTAAGGACAGCATACTCTATTCATTAAGTCCATGAATACTGCGGGCGCATTGGTCAATCTGAATGGCATCACTACGAACTCATAGTGTCAGTAACGAGTTCGGAAGGCTGTCTTCGGAACATCCTCCTCCAGCACTCGTAATTGGTGATACCCGGATCTTAGATCAATCTTAGAAAAGTAGCTCGCCCCTTGCAGTTGGTCAAATAAATTGTTTATGCGAGGAAGAGGGTAACGATTCTTGACTGTAAGCTTGTTGAGTTCCCTGTAATCGATGCACATACGGAACGATCCGTCTTTCTTCTTCACGAATAAGACTGGTGCTCCCCAGAGTGAGAAGCTTCATCTTATAAAGCCCTTGCTGAGCAGTTCGTTAAGTTGACCGGACAGTTCTTGCATTTCAGCAGGTGCTAGACGATAAGGCGATTTGGCTACGGGGGTAGCCCCTGGAATTAAGTCGATTCAGAACTTGACTTGACGTTGCGGGGGTAATCCTGGGAGTTCTTCCGGAAAGACGTCGGGAAATTCACGTACTACTGGAAGGTCTTTTAGGTCTTTTGTTTTCCGGCTCGTATCGACAACATGCGCCAGGAATGCACGATATTCCTTACGCAAGTACTTCTGGGCTTGAATACTCGAGATGATACGAAGGCTCGTACTGGGTTTGTCTCCATAAATCAACAAGGTTTTGTTATTCGGTAGGTTCAGGCGGACTGCCTTTTCGAAGCATAGAATGTCGGCGCGATAAAGACTCAGCCAGTCCATGCCTATAATGACGTCGAAAATCTTGATTGCTACTGGTAGGAGGTCGATTGGAAATGAATGATTATCTAGTGTGAGGGTACAACCTATGTAAATCTCATTAGAACTCTCTGTCCTTCCGTTGGCCATTTCTATGACGAAGGGTTCTTTTAGTGCTTGCGGTGCTTGATTAAGTAAGTGTTTAAATTTTTGGTTTACGAAGCTTCTCTCTGCCCCACTATCAAATAGGATACAAGCATAAGAGTTATAGAGAAGGAACGTACTCGTGACTACTGTGGGGTCTGCCACAGCTTCATTGTGGCCAATAGCAAGTAGTCTTCCTTCTCCTCCCGCATTCCCAGCTTTCAGACAGTTCCTTTTGAAGTGCCCTGTCTCGCCGCACCCATAGCAGGCCTGGCTCACTCCTGCACCGGGAACCTGGGTGATGGGTTTGGGTTGTGTTCTGCAAAAACGGGTGGTATGGCCCTTCCGGTCGCAATTAGTGCAGTGCATTTCCCGGCAGGGGCCGTTATGATGGAAGGAGCATTTGGTGCACTTAGGTAGGGTCCCTGCATATGGTTTGGCTGGTACAGGGGTAGCAGGAGTAGTGGCAGCATGCACAGCCACAATCTGTTGGTTCTTGGAAGGGGGTTGAGTTGACTTGCCCTTCTTTCGGTCCCAATGCTTCCTCTTGTTGTCAGCTGTTTTGGTTGGTGCGGGGGCAGTCATTGTAGTTGTTGATGGAGTAGAAGGAACCTCGTGATCGATGAGCCTTTGGGCCAATTCCTTGGCACTATCAAAGGTCGCAGGGTGTGGTGCTAGAACGTTCCCTCGATACGGGGGTACCAGACCCCAGATGTATCTTTCGATCTTCTTGTTTTTGGTGGGGACCATGTTGGGACATAGAGTCACCAGGTCGCAGAACCTGGCTGTATAAGCCACTATGTCGGAACCCTGCATTCTGAGGTTCCACACTTCCTCTTCGAGCTTCTGAATTTCGCCCCACGGGCAGTAATCCCTTGTCATTAGGTCCTTCAGTGTATCCCAGCCCATGGCGTTAGCTGCTACCAATGAGAGTAATTTGACATGGCCATTCCACCACGTCAGGGCCCTTTCGGTGAAGGTGCAAGCAGCGAACTTTATCTTGCTTCCTTCAGGGCATAAGCACATCTCGAAGATTTCTTCTGTTCTTTCGATCCATTGGGACTGTGCAATGATCCCTCCGGTTCCGTTGAAGTACGTTGGTTTGCAGCTGATGAAATCTTTATAGGTACACTCCCGTGCATGTGGATGGATTTCACCATGGCTAGAGTTGGTGCCAGTCCCCGTTCCACTAACACCACCAGAGTTTACTTGGGCCATGGCTGCGGTCATAGCTGCGGTCACCGCTGCTTGAAACATCACCGCATCGAACTACGGAGGGGGTGGTGGTGGCGGAGTTTTATTCACAGGCGTGTTTCTGGTCAGACGCTTTCGAGGGGACATCTTTTACTGAAAGTTTATAAAGATGATGATAATAGTAAGAATCAACTGCAAGCATGATGAGAGTGTTTCATGGACTAAATCACCATAGTCCAACCATTACATAGAGGTATAACAATAGAGTAGGGAAACACAAAGGTACAGACTTTCCCATAGATTAGATAGCTGCCAATATTACTGGTATTAATGATGTAAAATGAGTTCAGGAAAAATGACCTAACAGTAGGTCTTACATCAAACCATAAGGGAAAATGTTGGCAGCTTAGTAGTCTAGTTAGAGTACTTTCAAAGTTAGGAATGTTTACAGACAAGTGCTCCGTAGAGCACAGAAAAGAAAGGCTATTCCTTAATCAAAAGAGAAAGATGAGTCAACATCTTCTATTGGCGACGGGTATCCCTCGGGCGAACCCTCAAGTCTTCCAGTTGGCGTAAAACCTCCTGAAGATGTCGCTCATGCACCCTCTGACGCACTCGGAGTTCCATGATTTCGGCTCGGGATGTAGCTAGTTGTTGCTGTAGAGTCTCGTTGGTCCTCCTAGTTCTTTCCATAGCCTCTTCGATTTGATAAATGCGGACTGTGTTAAGGCCAGAGTTGGCGTCAACTTCCATTACTCGTTCGATGGCTGCACGACCTTGTTCAGCATTCCGAGCAATCCTACAGACCATGATGGGCAGGACTCGGTCAGCTGAGCCTCCCTCGCTTATGTTGTAAAAGCTTTGGTCTCTGTTGAAAGGTAAAGGCTGACCCTGTTCATCACTCCATCGATTCAAGGTTGTTGCCCACAAGGGAGTGGGACCTTGAAATGCCGGACGGGGGTTGAGGTTTGGGACTTGACCTTCTTGGGGTAGGTTGTTGACCTCTGGTTCGGAGTCGGAGCCATCCGAAAAGCCTTCTGCGAGGTGATCATCCAAAGGGATTGGGTGATCATCTTCTGGCTCATCATCAAGCCACCCACCAATGCCTTGGTTGGGATAATACGGATCGCCGGGGAGATGGAAGCCAGCCATGCTATCTACGCTAGAATAGGGGAAAAGAATAGTTAATAGACGTACTGATGAAGGTCCTTTTTAGTTTGCACATAAGTAATTATAGTAATACAAAATACTCCTATAGTATTTTAGGTTTATGTTCTGTTCTAATGTTCTCGTTGTAGTAGTGTTGGTAAGTTTTTAGACTTGTTGCAACACCACAATCATTCATAGGCACATGCTAGTCACTCCTCGGAGAATATAGTTGATCAGGCTATATCCCCCTAGATTTGACTATATGTCTCTAAGCCTAAGTGTGCTGTTCAACAATCGTAATAGTTTTGTTATGTTCTAGTATGATACTGACACTGGTATGAATAAATGTATATATACTTAGTTAAATATTTTATTATTTAAAAGTATATATTCTTGGTCAGAGTGTTTTAATCTCGTTGCGTTTATATTTTGTATATCTTTTATGGGTTGATATACTCGATTCACTATAAACAATGCTCTGATCCATTGCATTAACATAATAGTTTTAATACAAGTGTGTTCTGAATAGTATGTAAGACACCAAAAGTATGATCAAAATAAAAGATGAGTCTTGTATGTGCTCCATCTTCTCAAAAGCTTCATCGGTACCTGTCTACTGATGACCTGAGAATACAAGTTATTTTGAAAGAGTTTATCACCACAAAGCTAGTGAGTTCATAAGTATTTAGTGTCATTTCTTATATGAAAATGTTTGTAACAACGTAGTGTAAATGTTAGTAACTGATTTCAAATGTTTGTAAATAGTTATACTCCCTAGAAAATCCTATATTTTCCAGTAAAATGTAGTCTTCTACCAAGACCCGACTGTTTGTGTATTGGTTCCTTAGGTAGTGTAAGAGTTTTTCCCTAGTGAAACTATCATTATAAAAATATAGTTTATTTAAACGTGTATGTGACAGAATCACAAAGTAATGAAATACAGACTCCAGGTAGTACTAAATGTACAGTACACCTCGGGGAGTCTAAAGTAGTAAAATGTAGACTCCAGGTGGTATTAAATGAACAATACGCCTCGAAAAGTCTGTTTTGCCTTTAATTCATAATTGGTTAATTAAAGGTTTGAATGTGAACTCGTATGTAACCATGCTGATCGACGGCTGAATAACTGATGACCCTCCAGGTCATATGTAGTGAGGTAACCTTCTGTCACCCCTTGGCCTTTCGGCTGGGACTGTAGCTAGCAGTCGGGATGTGGGAGTGTCTGTCCCGTATAGATCTATACACACAATGCCCGCTCTCCCTCCAGTAGACGCTGGTTACAAAGTGATACCACAATGAAGTGTCGTATCGAGAAGTAGTATGTCACATTCTGTTTATAGTATTCAAATGTTTGTGTAGCAATTCTTAGTGTAGTAATGTTTTCTCTGTACAAGTGTATAGTATAATCACTTGTGTAGTGTATAGTATGTTCTCTTGTATAGTGTATAGTAGGTATTGCTTCTCAATGTAGTACTTATGTAGTAATTCGTAAATGTACTGACTCTTGTATGTATCGCTGTAGTAGTAATAGTGAGTAGTAATCCCTTAACTATACCTATTATAGTTAAATAGTAATGTTGTTTGTATGCCTTCGTTATACAAAGGTACTGAACTGAAGTGAACGCTTTTATATCCAACATATATATATATATATATATATATATATATATATATATATATATATATATGATATATAACTAAGATTTCAACGACATTCGGACAAATAACAGGATACCCTAAGTCCACAACCAAACAAGGAACAAAAAATAAGGTGAGCTATCAGTCCTAAGTCCTTTAAGTCTTACTTATATAAATATATTAGTGTAGATATGAGTTTGAAAACAATGTAAGTTTAAAAGAGTTTTGAAAACAATTTTAGCATTTAAAAGAGTTTAGTAAAAGGTTTTGAAGTGCTTAAAATTCGTAAGTTTGATAGTAACTTGAAAGTAATAGAAAATCCTTCTGTTTGTTCTAGACATTAATCACATGTAATGAAAGGAATATCTAGAATGTTTCAACTTGTATTCCCCCCCCCCCCCATAAAAGCATTTAAAATCATTTCAAAGGTTGATTAAGGGGTATGAACTCACCTGAAATGAGTGATGTTGTTGAATCATAAAAAGTGACCCTCTTGAACTACAGCTACCACAACCTCTTCAGCTACCGCATCCATCCAGCACCCGCAGTCAACTTCTTCATCAGCAACCGCAACTGGAGTCTCTTCCTACCGTATTCACTTAACTAGATTACTTTACTTGTCTTTTATTGTAACACTCTCTTTTGTCCAGTATGCCTTGCATGCCCACTCTTAGAGAGGTAATCTAGTGTCCATCGTGAGTCTCTATAAATAGAGCTCATTCTCTTTGTATTAAAAAAACACGCATCTATCTATTCTGAATACACTTCTCTGAAGTTATCTTTTCTATCCCTCTATCTACGCATCACTTCTTACTCTCAATTCTTACTAGACCATAACTGATTATAACCTCTCTCCGGAGCAAGTCTTCTGTGACTTAATCACTAAGTTTGATCTTCCTTGTTAACTTGGTTTGAATGCATTCCATGTTATGAATCAACTTAAGTGTAGACTTGATATAATCATTGCTGTCATTTCTATTACTTTACTTTTCCGCAACTAACTCTCTAACTTATTAATATTATTGTTGAGCTTTTAGATCCTTCGAGATTAACTATTCCGCAATACTACTTGTTCTAACGTTTGTTCAAGTGTGTCTCTAAGTTTTTCTCTCAACAATTGGTATCAGAGCCATAGTGGTTGCTTTTTGAAAACGGAACTCTGATTTTCAAAAGGCCTTCTATACCACTAAAGCTCATTTCTTCAAAGAAAAAAACAATTTCAAATGGCACAATCGTTATCTCTGAACGTTTCCAACAGTGTTGGTGGTTCTAACCGAGCCCCAATACTGGTAGCAAATGAATATCATCACTGGTCACAAAGAATGGAAAGATACTTAAGGAGACTTGGTAGAGATTTATGGAGATCCGTAGAAGAAGGACCTCATGTGCCAATCCTTACACCAGTCCAAACTGACGGCGTTACAACCAGACTAGGAGGAGGACAACCAGTCATGAGCCGTCCCACCAAGGATGATCTCGATAAAATGGAAAATGATGTTGTTGCTTTTTATGAAATCTCCAGTGGAGTTGCTCCTGACAACTTCGATATTATCATAAATTGCAAATCAGCAAAAGAGATCTGGGAAGTTCTCAAGAATCTGTACGAAGGCTCAGAACAAGCACAATACAAGAAACTTACTACCGCACTCAATGAGTTCAACAACTTCAAAGCTCATACCGGAGAAAGCTTGGAAGATTCCTTCAAAAGGTTCAACCTGATAGTCACCAAGTTATCCAATGCGGGCACCATCCGCAGTAACCATGAAACAAATCTTCAGTTTCTTAATGGTTTGGGAAGACATTGGACTACGGCTAAGATGATAGTCCAGGGCGATAGAAAGATTCACTCTTTGTCACTCTACAAGCTCTATGGAGAGTTGCAAGCGCAAGAATCCACCGTACTCAAAGACTGTGCTGACTTCGGAGGACCACTTGCTCTCATAGCACAAACCCCACCGCAGTCATCCTATTCTTCCTTGTATGACACTCCACCGCAGTCATACGAAGCAGATTCAGAGTATGACGATGAAGAAGAATTTCAAAAGGCTATCGCTCTGGTTAGCCAACAATTCAACCGTCTACCACCTCCTTCCTACCGCAAGAATCAACATTTCAACAAACCTCCATTCAACCGTAACTTCAGTCCACAGAATAATCATTCTCGTTATCCAAAAGGTTCTCATCCACCACCGCAATCTCAAAATTCTCAACCAAAGGAGGTACCGCAGTCTACTCCAACCACTGACTCCGGTACTACCTCTGAAGACAAGACTGATATTGTGATTTGTCACAAATGCAACAAAGAGAATCACTTTGCAAGAGATTGTAAAGCCAATGTAGTAAAAGACAGAGCATTCTATCTTAGAATGGCTCAAGAGTTGGAAGATAAGGAAAAGGCAAGGGCATACGTAGCCCATGTCAAAAGAGACCATCAAGTTTGGTCATCCGGAGATGAAGATGAAGCCATCAGCAGTGTCAAAGGAAAAGCGAAAATCTGCATGCTGGCAACTGCGGATGATGATGAGTCTACAAAGCTGGAAAAGAACTACTGCTACATGGCAAAGGATGGAACTCTAAGTATCGTCGAACAGGTAAAACTCATGATCTAAACTCTAAACTATAGCATGCATGACTGTCAACCATACATAGATGATCTTAATGACTCTTGTGTTGCCATCCTTACAGACTATAACAAAGCCTTAGATGAGAAGAACATTGCGTCCCAAGAAATGTTCCATGCGAGAGGACGCCTGGATAACAAAAGACTCAAAATGGCTATGTTAGAAAAAGACTTAGAGTTAGAGAAAGATGCAAGAATGCTGAGTGAAACACAATTAGAGATAGCTTTGAACCAGAAAGATTTAGATCATAGTGAAATTGTACGCTTAAATGTTTTAATCGAAAAATTGTTGAATGAAAGTGAAGCTATTGAAAATTTGGTAAATAATGGCACTGTGGACAATACATACAATTGGGGTTGGTCAAATGGACATCCTACCGCAATGGATTCCTCACCCCGGTTCAACAAAGACAAAATGTATGTCCCTCCAGACCGAGAATTTCATTTCCCAGTCAATGACAAGACCTTCCCCGGAGACATCAAAACTCACTTCGGTAGACTCCATAATCTAAGCAATAATTGTGTCATTGAGGAAATTATGCCTGAGGTTTTGGGTCACACAAGTGATCAAATTCCTATCTGTGGCACCATTTATCCAAATTCTCAAACCTCATCTGTAGTTGATGAAGAATTTGTCATTGAGGGCCCCGAAGTCTCAAAAGACTTCCCATCTCTGCCCTCAAACCGCAGTGTCTCACACTATAGTCAAAAATCCCTCAAGAGTCCCACTGAAGTCCCAACTAAGACTTACTCTGCAGTAATCAAATCTTCACTACCGCAGTCCTCAGTAAAAGGATCCGTGACCCTTCAGGCGATTCATCATGAATTACCTATAGAGAACTTTAAAGTGAGTCAATGCTCACAGACCCCAAAATCTTCAAGTTCGGATGACTCAAGCCCACGTTTTCAAAATCATTCTAAGAATTCCAGGAAACTGCAGTTGAACAACAATGACTGCGGTTCACCAAAATCCTTGGCCAAAAAGGCCTTCAAAGAGGAAATTAGATCTCGAGGCACGAATAGACACACTTTTTCAAAAAATAAGAAGCATGTCAGAATTCCAAAGTCCAAGAGTCCAGAAAAATTTGTTTTCTCACACTACTTTTCAAAAAACTCTCCCACCAAGAAAACAAACAAAAGGGAAAGTCCAGCTTTAAAAGTCATTCCTACTTCTTCTGACACAACCCAAAAGGGTGTTCAGTCTTTTCAAAACAATGGTTTTCAGGTCTATTCCTCAAATGATCCTAAATTGAAAGGGATTTTACCCACTCCAACACTTTCAAAGCACGTCACAATTTCAACAAATGGAAGGGTATTCTACCAAATCCACCAAAAAGGACTCAAAGATTTGCACGTGCTAAACCTTTTTAAAAACAAACTTTTTCAAAATCCAACAACTTTCATGTCAGGGATTACCAACCTCGGACCGGTAACAAGTCCAATCCATCCTATAGACCGCTGACCAAGCATAGTGTCAGATCAAAAGACAAAATCTCTTTTTGTAAATGTCAGTATAGTTGTCAAAAGGATTCATCCTATGTCAAATCTAGTCGGAGTCAGAAACCTCGTACTTTTTCGAAAACTCACAACACTCCAATTCTGCACAAACATCCAGGACTAGGATTAAAAGTTGACAAGAGACCCGTCCCTACAACCTCGGTCCATGCATCAATCTGCAATTCACCAATTGCCCCAGGCTCCAAACTAGTTTGGATGCCTAAACTAACCGTATAATTCTCAGGCTGTGTGCAAGGAGGAACAAGAAGAAGAATGGTTAGTTGACAGTGCCTGCTCCTTGCACATGACCGGAAGGTTAAAATACCTTCGGGATTTCAGGCCTATATGCAATGGTGGAAATGTCACATTCGACAACAATGCGAATGGGGTCATCCGAGGTTACGGTGTTCTCACTACGGGGAATTTCTATATTCAGAAGGTTGCCTATGTAGAAAGCCTTAAACACAATCTCATCAGTGTAGGCCAACTATGTAAGGCAGGACATCAGGTTGAATTTGATGATCAGTTCTGCTATGTAATGACTAGTGACAGAAACACCTGTCTGATCAAATCCAGATCCGAAGGTACCATGTATCCTTTGGATGTCTCTCTGATCATTGGCAGACCGCAGTTGTGTTTCCTGTCCAAAGCTTTATCCGAAGTCAGCTAGCTATGGCACCGCAAGCTAGCTCATCTCAATTTCCGGTACATCAACAACTTGGTCACAGGAGAACTAGTCAGAGGTCTTCCTATTCTCAAATTCAGCAACGGTACTCTTTGTCCGGATTGTGAATGTGGTAAACAGTCCAAAGCAAGTCACCCTCTGGGAATGGACTCTTCAATTTCTGAACCACTGGAGCTATTGCACATTGATCTCTGCGGTCCATCTACCATAGCCAGTCTCCATCATAAAAAATACATACTGGCTATTGTAGATGACTTTACACGCTTCACATGGGTCTTCTTCCTGAGACTCAAGTCAGAAACACCGCAGATTTTCATCAACTTCATCAAAGAGATCGAACTTCAGATCAAGCTTCCAGTAAGAAGGATCCGCATTGATAATGGAACCGAGTTTACTAATCATCTCCTCAACAGTTTCTTGGTGTTCAAGGGCATCTCTCACAACTTCTCAGCTCCCTACACACCGCAACAAAATGGGGTAGTAGAGAGAAGGAACTGCACTCTAGTAGAAACAGCCAGATCTATGCTCAACTTCGCACACCTTCCTCTCTACTTCTGGGCTGAAGCCGTAGCCACCGCATGCTTTGTTCAAAACCGAAGCATTGTGTGCAAACGTCTCAATAAAACACCATATGAGGGCCTTAACAACCGCAAGCCAAATGTTCGCTTCTTCCATATCTTTGGGTGTAGATGTTTCATGATCAACAACAGAGATCAGCTTAACAAGTTTGCACCGAAGTCTGATGAAGACATTTTCCTTGGTTATTCCACTAACAAGGTTGCTTATCGAGTGCTCATCAGACGTACAAGGCTGATCATTGAAAGCTTCGATGTGAAATTTGATGATTCTCACATCCGCAACGCCCCTCCATCCACTTAAACCACCGCAATCATGGAAAGCGATATTCCTGCCTCTTTAGGTCCTTTAAATCTAGTTGAAGTCAATTATGACGATCTTTTCGATCCTGTTGAAACGGCGAAACTATCCGAAGTTCTTGTGTCACCCGCAGCTCAACAACAACACGCTGGTGTTTCTGGACCATCTCTATCTGAAGTAGCATCTCTCAATACTTTCACCTCTCTGGTTGAGGGGGAAAGCTCTACTCCGGATCTAGCAACAACCGTCGAGGTTCCAGTACTTGATGCTACTCAAGTTCCTATCCGGAGACAATCATTACCATCAAACGTATCTTCGGATTCGGATGATGAACTCATAGAGAACATTGACACGAGAACCGATCCAAGGATTATCACTCTCCCATCCGCAGTCCAGGGGGAACCTTCTCAGGTTCCAGAGGAACTCCCATCCGCAATCCAGGGGGAACTTCTTCCAACTGCTCAAGAAAATTCCATTCTCGTTCCAACAAACCAAGATGACTCAGCAGGATGTTCTCAAGTCCAGGGGGAACTGCCATCTCCAACCGCAGATTCTTATGATATTCAAGATATTCCCTCTACCACAGCTGCTGATCATCTGCAGCCCCGTCTACACGTATGGACGAAGGACCACCCACCAGGTCAAATCATTGGCAACCCATCCGCAGGTATCCAGACTCGATCTTCCAAGGACCTATCTGACCACTTCCACTATGCAGCATTTATGTCCTCGGTAGAGCCCATAACGATCAAAGAAGCATTGCTCGAACCGGACTGGATAGCTGCAATGCAAGAAGAGCTAGAAGAATTTCAAAGAAACAAAGTTTGGCAGCTCTTTCCGAAGCCACGTGGTCACACCATTGTTGGTACTAGATGGGTGTTCAAAAACAAGCTGGATGAATCTGGTGCGGTAGTCAGAAACAAGGCAAGGCTAGTTGCAAAGGGGTATAGTCAACTTGAAGGCATTGACTACGATGAAACGTATGCTCCGGTAGCACGCATGGAAGCTATCCGGATCTTCCTAGCATACGCAGCCCACAAGAACGTCAAGGTACACAAAATGGATGTTAAAAGTGCCTTTCTTAATGGGGAATTAAAAGAAGAGGTTTACCTTCAGCAACCTCCAGGTTTTGAAAATGTTGAATTCCCAGACCACTGCTACAAGCTTGAAAAAGCAGTCTACGGTCTGAAGCAAGCCCCAAGAGCATGGTATGAGACTCTTTCTGAATTCCTTGTCTCATCCGGGTACAAGAGAAGAGTGATTGACCCCACGTTATTTAGAAAAGCAAATGGTAACCACCTTATGCTCGTTCAAATATATGTGGACGACATCATCTTTGGATCAACTGATCAAGAAATGGTGAATGAATTTGCTAAGCTCATGACCAACAAGTTCAAAATAAGCATGAATAGAGAGATTAACTTCTTTCTAGGGCTTCAAGTGAAACAAGTTCCGCAAGGGATATTCATTCATCAAGAGAAATACACCACCGAACTGTTAAAGAAGTATTCTATGGACAATTGTTCTTCGGCTAAGGTCCCCATGGCCTTCGGTTATAAGATCTCTGCTGATCCTTCAGGAGAACTTGTAATCACAAGACTTATAGAGGTATCATTGGCTCTCTAGTGTACCTCACCGCAAGCCGACCAGACATTGTCTTTGCAACTGGTGTATGTGCAAGGTATCAGGCTGACCCGAAAGTGTCACATATGACCGCAGCCAAACAGATACTACGGTACCTGAAAGGAAGCAAATCTCTTGGTCTGTGGTACCCCGCAGGCAATGACTTCAGCCTGCAAGCTTTCACAGATGCGGATCACGCCGGATGCTGATTAGACCGCAAAAGTACCTCAGGAGGATGTCAATTTTTGGGTGGAAAACTCGTCAGCTGGTCTTCAAGGAAACAAAGTTGTTTATCTCTATCTACCGCATAAGCTGAATATGTGGCCGCAGCCAGCTGTTGTTCACAAGTCCTATGGATGAAGACACAACTTATGGACTACGGATACAGAATGTTGCGGATACCGATATATTGTGACTCTGAAAGTGCTATTGCTATTTCTCATAATCCTATTCAGCACTCAAAGACTAAGCATATTGAACTACGGTATCATTTCATCAAAGACCACATCTTCAAAGGTAACATTGAACTCATCTTTGTCCATACTCATGAAGAGATTGCTGATGTGTTCACAAAAGCGCTCGACTCCACAAAACTTAACACCTTCCTGCAAAGGTTAGGAATGATGAATCCCGACCCGCAATTCTTCTTGAATTGATAGATACCGCAGACCATCCTTGGTCTCCTTGCGGTTCTAACTGAAAGTTACTTATGATAGATGGGTTTGGTATCGCAGTCTAGGTACCGCAACCATATATCATACTTATTTTTCATGGGTCCTTATTGTTTGTTATTACTAACCTTTTGTACAAGTGCTCTCCTCAGTTTCTTCTACTACAGTCATAAATATACCCATCCGGAATGACATTTGTTCATCCGCAATGACATTTGACATTTGTTCATCCGCAATGACACCTGGTCATCCGCAATAAAGTTTCCATCCGTAATCACGTTGATAATTTCTCAACTGTTTCATCTACCCTTGAATCTTTGTGTGCTATTTAATGACCCTTCATTAAATAAAACATTAAATAACAAAAAAAACATTCCCTTGAGAAACTGTCACATTCTCTTTCTGAATAAACCTTGTGTCAGACCTATTTTTAGGTATGATGACAAAAAGAACGTTTTTCCATAATCACATCCTTAATTTGTCTTTTCCGCTTACCCAGAACGTCCCATCCGTTACAACTTCCTTTCCCCTCACCACTCTATCAACTGACGTGTTGATGCACGTCTGACATTTCATTAAATGCAAATCCATTTTTTGGTAAAATATCAAAAACCTTTTTAAACCGTTTCATAATTATGTGGCTGAGATTTATTTGCCAATTCAAAAGATTCCCCCCAAACGACCATTTACCTTATCCTTTCTTTTTACCTAGGGTAAAAACGGTTACCGTTCCAATTCACCACCTATATAAACCCTTCGTCTTCCCCAAAATCACTTTACGCTTTCTGAACATTGAATCTTTTCTCTCAAATCCTTCAAGAACTCTGTTTCTCTACTCATTCTCTCAATCTTCAACAATGGTGAAATCCGATGTCTCCAAGAAACAGTCAAAGGCATCTGGATCAGTGAACCCCACTGGTTCAGAATCTGCTTCATGACAACTCACACCCACGATCGCCTCAAGCAACTTCAGAGCGATGTTCGAAGATCATCCCTCCTACAATGCCCCGATCAAGCTGATGATCAAGTTCCTGAAGAATCACCCCCTGTTTGGCCCCTTTGATGCTTTCACAAATGTTGTCCCAATCTCAACCCTTTTCAAATGTGCATTCTCCGCTTATCGCCCAATCGAAAACCCCCAAGAAGTTCATCTTAACCTAGTTAATGATTCTTTGGTCATTCTGTCCAAGGAAAAGTTTCTTTCTGCCATAAATCTCCTTGTTCATCCCTCCATCAAGATTTTCACCCCTCCATGACAGACGTCACTTCTGCTCTTTATCAAATGGGATACCAGAAGAAGATTAAGGGGATTGGGGAATTCAAGAAAAACCAATTGCCTGCGGTGTGGCAATTCGTTTGCCACTTCGTCATTCGCAGTCTATCCGGCAGAACCGGAGGCACAGACAATATGGGACTGAAGCTTCTAGAGTTGGTATGGAGCATATTCACAGGACACGATGTAAACTACGGGCAGATCCTATGGGACGACTTTCTACAATACATTCCCAAGGAGAACCCAAGGGAAAACCCAACCGAGCTCACCTTTGCAAGGTTCTGGTCACTCTGCATCTCAGACCTTCATGCGGATGCAGGAATCGACATGGGTAGTGACATCAATTTCTTTGTCACTAAGGATCTTAAAAGGTACAATCCATCTTCTGATCAATCTCTTTTTGGACCAATTAGAAGACTTCCCGCCCATATTCTTTCTACTCTACGTCTTGAGACTGCTGATGTCTCATACCATATTGAGGCTACGGAAGTTATTGCCCAATACCCTCCTACCCCGCCTCTTCAGAACCCATCCGCAATCATTAACCCTGAAGGTACCGCAATCCCTTCTTCCACTACTCTCTCCAATCTTTCTCAAAGAAGAAAGCAATTGGCCACCAAGAAGAAACAAAGAACTCCCAAGAAGGATGCTCCCAAACGAACCGCACCCACCAAGAAACGGAAAACCAAACCCACCGCAACCACACCTGATAGTGATTCTGATGAGGATAGGCAACCAATTGGTATCCTTAAGAAAAGAAAAATAGATACCTCTGGCCAAATGCGTGACCGGACCGATACTGAAGCCTCTCAAAAGGCTCCGGTAGTCCTTGGGGTGGCCGCAGACCCATTCATCACTACCATCATTTTCCAATCAGACTTAGAAAGTGAGTCTGATTCACAACATTGTGGAGACTCCCCCCCAGTTCACTCCCAAGAGGATGACACTGGTGCACGCCCTAAGGTCTCCAGGGCTTCCGGACTGCATTTCTTTTCTCCTGAGGAGTTGCACTTCATCCTTTTGAATGTCACCCATACACTACAAACACCTTCCCAACCGCAGGTCACTTCTTCCGCCCATGCCAGAACTGACCCGAGGCCAAACTTGACCACGGGTCAAGGAGACCAAGGAAGCTCAGGAAATCCTACTCTGCTTACATCCGCAGCAGGTGGTTTAGGCACGGTGAGCGCAAACGTGCAAGGATCTGTGAACCCGAAGGACACTTCGGTGCGATTTCATGGATTTGACGGCGAAGAATCAAACGACTCATGGTTACGCTACACTCTGGTAACCGAGTCAGAAATAAAGAAATATGTCGCTTTCAGAAGGGCATTCCAAGCCCGCAAGGAGCAACAGATCAAGCAACAACAACAGAAGGAGCAAGAAATCCAGTCAGTGGCTAAGTATTGGGCAGATGCAATAAATAATGCCAATACCGTAGCCACCATTCTCAAAGTTCAAGACTGGATGACCGAGATGACTGAGACAATCCTCAAAGCTCAAGCAACTGGTGAAGGTGCAGGTACCTCCAGAGTAACTCCAACTCCTACTCCAACTCCAAATCCAATTCCAACTCCAACAGTTCATGAATCACAAGACGAAGGAACAGCAATAGAGGTCAGTTCTGCTCCCACCTTTGGTCTTGATGATGAAGACATTCAGGAGGTAAATAAGCCCAGCCCTTCTGATGATGACCTCATGATGTTCGATGAAGAGGAGGAATCCAGTGGCTCTCACCATTCAACTTCTAAACCCAAAGAAAAGAAGAAAAAGAAGAAGAATGCGGTCACGAGAAAGGAGTTTCTGGGCTTACAAGCAAAATTCGATCAAATCTTAGCTGCGGTCAAGCCAACTCAACCGCAACCAGAAGCCACCCCAGGGCCGCAGTCTCTGATCGAACGAATAGAGCGCTTGGAAACGCGTGAGCACTTGGCTGCTGAGAGAATCTCTCTCAAAGTTGAAATGGGGATCCGGTCCCTTAACAACAACCGCAAAGCAGATCACAAGGACTTTATGGCTGCTGCGGAACGCCTCATCTCTGAGGTGACCGCAATCAAGAAAGATCTCCAAGCAGCCATTGCGGATCAAGCCACTCAGTCTCAAAAACCGATAGATGAGACTCACACTGCGTATGAGTCCACTATCTCAGTTCTTCAAGCCACCATAAACAGACTGCAACGATCCCTGTCCTCCAACTTCCACAGTCCTGAAATCCTTCAACTCACCAAAGAGATTCACAGGCTGCTCTTCAACCCCTCCATCCCCAACAATCAACAATTGGCAGAAGCCCTCAAAGCTCAATTTCAAGAAGTCTATGCCAAGGTTGATGGCCTTAAACAATGGCTTGAGGAAGCTCCTCCGTTGCATTCCTCAAGAGGGGGAAGTGAAGAAGAAGAAGTCTATCACTCCGATCAATCAATCTCTCAACATCAGAGCCCCCCCATCATCACATAAAAAATTCCTACACCGCAACCATCTCACCATACTCCACCTCCTCATACTTCACCACAAAAGGAGAACACTCCTAACAAGCCAGAGACCCCTCCTCACTTTAAAAATCTGGTGGAGCATATGTCCTCTCCAAGCTCAACTGACTCTCCTGCCACCACCCAAAGGAAGAAAGATTGGAAGGCAGCCAAACTGGCTGAGCTAATATGGAGAGAATGCGGTTTTGACACGGTCATGGACGAATCCTTAATCAACTCTTGGATCAATCCTCACCACAGACTTCTGGATGAAGATTACAGACCTCACCTCACATATGCTGAACCTCCTTTGGATGGCTACTGGGATGTTCCAATCTCCCCAAATGCTAAGTACTTCACAGTTTTCGAGCCATTCGACCGCAGCCTTCCAGACCACAAGAGACTGCCAATGGAATTCAAGAGACTTAGTCTTTTCTATGCTAAGCATGCATCTCCCATTGAGAAAATATGGTCTAACGATTGACCATCCGCAGTCAAGAACTACAAACTTCGGAAGTTCATGAAGGCTGACTTCATCCAGTACACCCTCACCAGAAGAGAACATGACTACGTCCGCACCCAAGCTGACTTCCCTTGCATGAATCCAGAAGAAGTCTTTCTCATTGCTAAGGTGTTTCAGAACAAGTCCAAAAAGCACCTGAAAATGAAGATTGCGCTTGAAAGGGCCAATACCTTTTTGAAGGAAACTGTCTATGATTTTGCCAAAATCGACGTAGACATCTACCCCACTATTGCCAATAAGTTTGATCTACCACCTCTCGATCCTGCACCGATGCCTACCGAAGGTTATGAAGAAAGATCCTTAGGTGCAACCAACTTTCCTGAACTTGGAGTCATTTTCAAAAGGAAGATCGATAATGTCAAATACTTCATTCCAATGACTGTCATGCATCGCCTCACT
This sequence comes from Lactuca virosa, assembly GCF_052849685.1. NCBI lineage: Eukaryota > Viridiplantae > Streptophyta > Magnoliopsida > Asterales > Asteraceae > Lactuca > Lactuca virosa. Next base: position 386,758,004 of record NC_136428.1, read on the forward strand.
AAGAAGCAACATGACATCTGCCGAACCGCGGTTGAAAGATCGAAGCACACTACCGCAGAAGTCAAGTTCGAGATCTTAAGAAGAATCATCTGGCTGGAAAACATCAGGAAGTTTTGGTGGATCCTGATCAAGTTTCTCAAACTTGATAACTGATCAGAAGTTAAAGAGGTCACTTAGGGGGAAATTGTTCAATCATAAAAAGTGACCCTCTTGAACTACAGCTACCACAACCTCTTTAGCTACCGCAGCCATCCAGCACCCGCAGTCAACTTCTTCATCAGCAACCGCAACTGGAGTCTCTTCCTACCGCAGTCACTTAACTAGATTACTTTACTTGTCTTTTATTGTAACACTCTCTTTTGTCCAGTATGCCTTGCATGGCCACTCTTAGAGAGGTAATCTAGTGTACATCGTAAGCCTCTATAAATAGAGCTCATTCTCTTTGTATTAAAAAAAACACGCATCTATCTATTCTGAATACACTTCTCTGAATTTATCTTTTCTATCCCTCTATCTACGTATCACTTCTTACTCTCAATTCTTACTAGACCATAACTGATTATAACCTCTCTCCAGAGCAAATCTTCTGTGACTTAATCACTAAGTTTGATCTTCCTTATTAACTTGGTTTGAATGCATTCCATGTTATGAATCAACTTAAGTGTATACTTGATATAATCATTGTTGTCATTTCTATTACTTTACTTTTCCGCAACTAACTCTCTAACTTATTAATATTATTGTTGAGCTTTTAGATCCTTCGAGATTAACTATTCCACAATACTACTTGTTCTAACGTTTGTTCAAGTGTGTCTCTAAGTTTTTCTCTCAACAGATGTGAATGTAAGATCGGAAAAAGGATGATAAGTGTCAAGTGAAGACTTGAGCACACACGGATCCTATTTAGCATATAAAGACACATATATGCAAGCAATTAGTGTTTATACAATTAATTAAGAAGGATAACACCCTTATAGTCTAGGAAACACTTATGAGGAAGTGTTACAATCACAAAGGATTTCATAAAAGGAAGGTATGGTCACCAAATGGAGCTTTCGGCCCAAGTGGTATGTTCCTAGGAGCTTTCGGTCCTAATGGTATTCTCGGTCCAAATGGTTCTCGGTCCGAAGAGGTTCTCGGTCCGAAGGGGTTCTCGGTCCGAATGGTTCTCGGTCCGAAGAGGTTCTCGGTCCGAAGAGGTTCTCGGTCCGAAGTTTCTCGGTCCAAAAACCGAAAACTCAAGATCTTTGATGCATGTGGTGTTTTTCAAGGGCTTTCAAACATGCAAAGGGGTTCTAAGCTTTATCCGAAGCCTTAAGTAAGTTTCAAGGTCTTAAAGGCACCTTTCTTTTGGGGTTTTCGGTTTAAGGAGATGCACTAAACTGAAAACTCCTTTTGTTCTTGGAAAGTGACGATTTCAAGGCTCTAAATCAAGTATCCTTACTAGATAACAAGTGTAGGAAGTAGATACTTACAATATGGAAGCGAAGAAGGGTGTTTTCGGCCAAACAAACACTAGTGTGTGTGTTCTTGGTGTTCTTGAAGAACACTTGAAGATCTAAGAAAAAGATGAGATTTCATGGATGAAATCATGTATAACCACTAGATGAAGTGTTGTATCAACAAATCAAGAGGAGAAACACTTACATTTTTGGAAGATTTGGAAGTGGCTCTTATGATACTTGAGAGAAAAAGTGGGTGTTCTTGAGTTTGGAAGTAAGAAATGAGGGGAGGAGGAGTAAAGTCATGCCTTAAGCATGAGTTCTCGGTCAAAGGAGGGTCTTCGGTCCAAACCCCTCATGTTTGGCCGAAAACACTTCCTTAAGATGTTATTTGTTTTATTTGTTCCCCGATAATCCTAAAAAAATACTTCCTTTCGTTTATTCACTCGAAGAATAAAAATTTAAAAATACCCATACGGACTTTAAACCGAGCTAAAAATTAGCATACATGAATTTGACTTTTAATTGATGTTCTTGACTGTATAGTCTGTACAAAAGAAAATTTCGGGTTGTCACAAAAAGTCGCTCGGTACTCCACTCGCCATCTCACAACCAGAGTCCCAACATGACCAAAATTAGGACTTCATACACGGGTACCTCGGTATACCATCACAACATCTCACGATGTCTCGTCTCAACCACTGATCTTCCACTCTCGCGACACGAAACCTCGAAATGCTCCCATCTTACAAATTGGAACACGGATAAATCGTCGATGACTGAAAACATGTTGAAGAAAATCCGAAGCTCCATCCTCTACTGATCACCACCCATACGAAACTACTCATACCGACTCTGAAATTGCATGACAAATCAATTGCTGCCCCTCCTGGAGTATAGATCACAATCTAGACCAATACCCGCAAATCTCAGCTATTGCACCCTGAACTCGGCAACTCAACCGCCTTGAACTCAACATTAGCAAACCCGACAAATCGCTGGTCACAATAAATTCTCTGAACAACGGCCACCTGCCATGGATTCACTCATCCTTTCTTAAGCACATACACATATATCATCTCGCCTTGCACCTCGCCTCATCCACCAATAACCCAGGTCTCGTGTGTCCGCACCGCAAATCTCCATTACCAGTTCTCTAACCGCAGCTGAACGGATCGCTGATCCTCTCAATAGTATACCCAGTTCTCCCCCACTCAGGGTTCGAACCATGACTTATAGGCATACCAACAATATACTCCATAGACTGTTTCACCAGGTATATCACACTTGACTCTTGGAACGTACCACGTGATCACTCAATGATCTTCCCGATGAAAACCAAGCAACTTCAAATATCACGCATCTCAGACAAAAACCTCAGAATCCTCCCAACGTGAATGCCTCTAGTCATCTTGAATGCCTCAGACCGACACACCGCCGGATACCCTGACTGTTCCGAAACAGTCCTGACTCTAAATTTGGAAACAATACACTATCACGCACCTCGTCTCTGATTCCTCGACCATCCTTCTATCGCGGGAATCATAAAAGCTGGAGACCTCACTCTCACATTCAGTACACAACGAGGGCCACCGCCCCGATATACTCCTATTAATCACCTGGAACAGCTGCTAAAAGTATGCATCCCTCAATAAGGCACCTCCTTTTCCTTTTCCATCTTAGTCCCACTGATGACTTTCTCATGGTATAAGAAATACCTCGCAGCAAACATACTGCCCAAATACTCTGATGGAAAGGTTGCAACCGAAAGCTCGCTATCTCTTGTCACAGAGGGTGACATCTCAACTACCAGCCGACTGCTCAACTCAGACCGCAATCCTCCATGAAACCTCATCTCTACTCACCTCTGAGTCTTGCGACTCCAACTGGCGTCTTACCCATAAAATATCTCGGAAACTAACTCGATTTTCACTTCAAGGTGTACTCCATTGAAACTCGTTCAACATGGCCCTCTGGCCCTACACTCTATCATGTTTGATCTCAGTCTAATCAATTACAACGAGAGAACTAGTAAACTCTGAAGCACTAACTGACACAAATCATGGTACTCGAACCATGTTATCACCTCTCAATCTACCACGAATCATGGTACTCGGACCATGTTATCACCTCTCGATCTGCTACTTAGAACCTCTGGGATCCCCCCTGTTTCGAGTACGGGTCCTCTGTTTTCAGTAGTACAGGCCCATACTATCTGCCACATCTACCCATACTTTCCACATGGATCGTCCCAGATTTCCTAAGTAGCTGCTCAACCTTCTCGATCACCAATCCCGATATACTTGGTCGCTACCCAACAAATACTCTCCTCTATCAGCATACTCATCTGACTATAGACACTCCCTAGGCTCTTCCTAGTTTCTCACACTTTTCTACCATCAGCTGCTGAAGAACTCCTTATGATGCCAACCACCTACTTCCTGAATATCGTCATATTCACTTAGTAGCTGACTCCCGTCATGAAGTGTTCCACAAAGCACAAAGCAAGCAGCATTCGGGCATCGAATAATCTCCACCAACACGTAAAACCACTCTAGGTTACAACTCTATTTGCTCTACTCGCTCTCAAAAGGTATCACCGAACTTAAGCAACCCTACCTCTCGCAGGTATCTATCTACTCTCTCAGTAGGCTCTTCCAATGCTTATCTAGGTATCTCTCTTAGATTACTCCTCTACTCAAAGTTCTCTCTAAAAGATTCATGTTGGATACTCTTACTCAACACATACTCAAAGCACATCATAGATAGCAGAATTCCTAGGCTAAGGCATCACAAATCAAGCAACTCTAGCCCTAAAATATGAAATATCTAGCCTATCTTCTAGCATGCATCAGTAATATCTCAATAATAACTCATAACACAAATAAGTAAGGGCATTTTGGGAAATCACCGTTCGGGCTCTGGCTGATTGTACACACTGCTCCTTCTCGTTTTTCTCTTAGAAACTCTTGCTTGTTTTAGAAAAATCATTTCTTTGAATGTTTTTTCTCAAATCCTCAGTTTGAGTCCAGATATACCCGAAGGTGCATCCGAATCCCTCAAACCAAGGCTCTGATACCAACTTGTAACACCGTAAATTTTCAAACAAAATTTTCATTTTAAAACCACATAATTCTCATAACACATTTCACAAAAATCCCATTTATTTAATTTACAAAACGCAACTCCATAATTGTTTAATTAATAATCAAGGATCCTCGAAACAAAACTTTTCTCTGATGTGTACAATCAAGTCGGCGCCTTCCCGCAATCCTAAGAAGAACCTGAAACACATATCACATAATACGGTAAGCACGAAGCTTAGTGAGTTCCCCAAAATACCACACATATCACATTAGCCACTCGAAGCTATAACGCAAATAAGACCCTCCGGTCAATGTGTCTCAGTAGAGACCCTCCGGTCCCACAACTCGGGTGGACCCTCTGGTCCTATCTCAATATGCTCATAACAATAATACACAACATAAATCACAAAGACATAATGCAGGATATCACAATACTCAAGATAAGCATACAAGACCCTCCGGTCACACAAATATACCACTCATGGTAAGTATAGTGAGAAGACTCACCTCGTAAGCAAATAACCTCGTAATCGAATCTAGAACTAGCCTCCGCCTTATAAAAAGGGTGAATATCTCTAATTAATACTCTTTTCACGACTCTAATAAACTGAAGGCTATTCTTTGTCTCTCTAACTCTTGAAGTGGATAAAAGACCATTTTACCCCTCCATGGTCTCCATTACTCATGTTTGACCAAACCCTAAAGTCAACAGTCCATGTTTGACCCGAATCGCCAAGTGCACCCATGTGACTCGTCGAGTCCACTCATTTCCTCAGAAGTCTCGTGAAGCTCTAGCTCAGCTCGTCGAGTTGACCCCCAACTGGCCGACTTATCGCATGATCAAGCTCCTCGAGACAAACCCTAACTGACTCGTCAAGTCGGCTCATCGACTCGGCGAGTCCATTCAAACTCATTCCTCATTCAGACGATTTCAAGGCAGAAACCCTTTCCAACCTCTAGATCCAACATCCCAAGGCTCTATTATCATGTAAAGCCACAAGCTTTATGTCCAGGCATGGAACTTAGGGTTTGAAACCCTAAATCCCCGGGTCTACTCGACGAGTTGGTGCCTCAACTGCAATTATCTTATAATTACAATTCCATGTGGCCAACCACGACCCTACTCGACGAGTTGAGGCACCAACTCGCCGAGTCACCCAGGCAAACTCAAAAATAACATATAAAAATGTTATACCTCAGAGTCAGGATGTTACAGTTTCTTTCTAGGATTACAAATCAAGAAAGTCCCTCAACGAATCTTCATTCATCAAGAGAAGTATATATTGGATTAGTGTCTAAGTCCATAACTATTTTGGTATGTACTTGACCCGATGGTGCATGGTCCTTTTGGGTTGCCTTCACCAAAGCAACTTGATAGGATAAATTATGGAGAGAGAGGATTAATTATGACTTATTAATATATTATGAGAATAATATATTAAAGGAGAAATCATATTGTTTAATTAATATTAGTCAATAATTAATTAAGAATTAATTTTGTGGCTAAAAGAGATTAATTAAACTTAGGGGACTGGAATTGTAATTATAAGATAATTGCAATTGGGCTATGGATCACCTTGGAATATAGGTTGGACGAAATCTATGGGAAGCCCATATGATTTTCGTCCAAGGCATGTTCCAGAAGGGGTCCGTGGGCTGCTTAGGGCTTAAGCAGTCAAATTCGGGTTTCCTTGTTAGATAACCCTAATTGCCTACCTATTTAAAGTCCCGTTGAGACCCAAAAACGTGGCTAAGCTTTTCAAGAGGGTTTCTGGACGTCTTTGAAGTTATCCTCCTCTTCTCCTTCTTCATCCTCTTGCTCTTTGTGTTTGTGAGCCATTAGAGGAGTGACATTTGTGACTCTAAGCTTTTAGAAGCCAATTACTAGAAGGAATAGATTGTTATTACTACATAACAATCAAGGTATGATCTAAACCCTATTCTTATGTTAATATTGATTATCACATGCTAGATCTAGGGTTTATGGCTTTGGATGATTATTGCATGTTCATTAGACAAACTAGATCCAAAGCTTTAGGGTTTGCATGTACACCATAGGAATGTTGTAGTGCTCATAATCCATCAGTGGTATCAGAGCCTAGGCTGTTTGTATGATGAATTGATGCTCACCGAGTCCATTTATGGACTCGACGAGTAGGACCTACTCGACGAGTTCCATTGTGGACTCGACGAGTCCAAGGGTCTGTCAGCTTAATTTCGCGATTTTCTTGCCTTTTTGGCTTGGGATAATTACCATAAACGTTTTTAATTAGTAAAATCCGATTTTCATTGATTTTGGGTGAATATCCTTACCAAAATAGTAGATAATTGCCAATTAATCAAATATTTGTTGCCTTATATGATAATGTATAATTATTTTAGTTATTTGGTGAATTGTCTTGCAAGTAATTAGACTAGGTCAAAATTAGATACCCAAATTAATTATTAATTGTCTTATTAGAATTGTTGATCTAGAATGTTCTTGATAAAATTTGAAAAGTTTCAATTTTCTCCCTTTAGGTTTCATAGTTTTAAATTTCAACTTTAAAAGTTTTAGTTTTGAAATTTAAATAGTTAAACCCTAATATTTTGAAATGTTTCAAAACTTGCCCTCAAGTTTTTAAATTTTGATTAAAAGTTTGATTTTAAAATGTTAAATTCTAAAACCCTAGTTTTGAAAAAGTTCAAATTACACCCTTATGGTTTTATTAAGTTAATTAAATGTATAATTAAAAGAAAGTTAATAAATCCATAATGATATGGTTTATATTTAATTTAAATTAAAAGTGTAATTTATAAAATTAAACCACCAGTGTTTTAAAAGTGTAAAATACACCCTATACTATATATAACATTAAAAGTCTAATATTATATATGTATAACTTAAACTGCTAGTCTTACCGTTAGTAGGCCTCATTCACGAAGTTGGTCTATAAGGGGTGTTTAAGGAAATTGCCTATAAAATGGCGATTGAATGGGTATCCACTCTTACCCACCGCACTCTTGACTAGTGGAGGGTCGTTAGTCGAACGGGTAGGATAGGGCGAACCCTCTCATCATTAAAAGTATAATGAATAAAGTAACTAAATGTTTTATAAAATTCCCAAATCTTAGTTACGTTAGGAAAAAGTGAAATCGATGCAATTCCATGGAATTACAATTTGTACCCTTGTCGAGACAATTAGTGGAGCGTGTGTGGTTAACCGGCACACTAAGTTGGGTTTGGCATTGGTAGCGAAGGGTGACTCAATGTTTTGTCATAGATCGATGGAGCGTGTGTGGTTAACCGACACGTCGATTAGGTGACTGTAACATTGAGGGCATCACGTATATTTGCATGGTTATTCACACCTTATTTGTGATCCTCGGCATCCCAGTCACAAATGAAGGGCATAATCGAAATTAAACATGACATTGAAAAGTTCAATGAATCTCAAAAGTTCTAGGAGTTTCAATACATTTAAAACTTAAATTCTTTTTCGTTTTTCATGGTGGAAATTGGTAAATCGTCATTTACCTACCTTCAAATGTTCTGCGAGTTGGATTACGGCATCCCTCTTCCAATTTGTAGGATATTGTGTTGGGTCCTAGCCTTAATATCTCATTTGAGTGTTTTATTAAGGACTCAATCAACTAACTTGAATTTCTCCCGTTTTATAGATGTCAAAGTCTGACAATTATGGTCTTCCTAAATCCGTTGGAAAAGGTTTCCAAATGAAAATGATGTTCCACGATTGGATTGTGGAAATAGAAATCATGCTTCTCTTCCTCCACCTCCTCCAATAATTCTCCCTGACCCACGTGTTCCAAGACTTGAAAAGTTCAAGGTCACTCAAACCCTATTGGCAAAAGACATGAAAATGGAAAGTCTATATGTGCTCATGTCTTGAATAAAAGGTAACATATTCATAGTTTGGGAATGTTAGGTGTCAATGTCTCAAGGAAGTTGGTTGTTGACTTGGTTCTTCAGTCACTTCCTGAATCATATGTAAGTTCGTTAGAGAGTACTATATGATGGACCACAACATGACCCTTATTGATTTAACTTATTTGCTTATTTGCTGCTAAATTAGGAATGATTTGGCGCACTGGTCGGAAAAATTGTCTGGTAAATCAATATCCCAACCCTCTATGGGAAATGGTAACATTGGAAGTCCAGAAAAGTTTTCTCTACGCAAGAGAAAGGCTGAGTCTGAGATAGTCCCGTGTACCATTCCAAGAAGAATCCATGTGTTTCAACTGCCAAAAGAGGGGGCATTGGCTATGAAGCTGCCCTGATTACCTGAGAGATCTAAGAGATGGGAGAGTCAAAATGTATGACTCTACATCAGGTAAAATCCACTATCTAACTCTATTAAGTTCTTTTTAGATTCTTAATACATGATGTGATAAGATTACATTTGGTGTTTTGTAGAATCAAAGAAAAAGGAAGCTTAAAAGGAAAGAAGTGAGCTAAATCTGGTCATGAAGAAATGGATCTTAATCGCATGACTCAAAGATCGGATTGTTTGAGCTACTACTTTTGGGTTAGGATAGATTGCTAAGTAATATTTACATAGTTTTCATTTGTAATCGCATTGTAAGGACAATATTTTTCCGCAATAAAATAAATTTTGATTTATCTTATTTATATTTCCTTGCGATGGATTTTATCAAAATTGGTATTTAAATAGTTCTATTGTTAGCAATATTGTGAATGGATTTGATTCTTAGTTATGTTATTTGTGGTAATGTCAGAAGTTTACCAAATGAGGAAAGTTTCTCATCACCCAAGTTCCAATAGGACAGAAACTTGGAATCATGCAACTGGCATTGTATGATGAATGAGAACCTTCGTATTTGGAAAATTGAGACTAATTCCTTGTTCACATAAGTATGTGAGTCAAGTGAAGGACTAGGAGATCTGGTACACAATGTTGTGCACTGGTCAAGTCCACCACAAAGAACGATAAGTTTATTCGTCATGATTTACTAAAAGTCTAGTAAACATGATTATGCTTACAAGAATAAGTGTAATTCTGAATTATTGAAAAGTTTCAATGAATAGCAGAACGAATAAGAAGAATCAATGAAGGCAGAAAAGATAAAAGGTTCTCCAATCTAAGAAGAAGGGAGAGTACTTTTGTATCGTGTTTTATGATCGTCTTGCTCATTGTAGGAACCATATTACAATTCATCCTCTAAGGATACCTTAGTACACTAGTTTGACTAAGAAGAGGAATGGTGAATTGTAGAAATGGTTAAGTCAATAAGATGTATCGTACTTCGTTCCAATATCAAGTCTTAGAGTTATACTCCAAGATTGTGAATTGAGTGAGATAATATTAAGTAGAAATGTTCTTACACTTGCACATTTTGGTAAGTTGTGATGTCTTGAATAAGACAAATACCAACTAGAACCAAATTATGTGTAGGTTTGTCTTGATAAAGACACACACTGACTCTTGAATATTTGTTTTGTCAAGAAATGTCCCTTGATAAGAGAATCTTATATGTCAAGAGGTCAGTGGGAGTCAAAAGATCTTGAAAAGTTTCAAGAACAAATCAAGAAGTAAACCTATTAAACACTAGCACACGACTTGAGGATTGTAACCTATCGTGTTCACAAACTTTTATTTCTGTGCCAATCGAGTTGAGTGATTATGCATATGAGTTCTATGAGTTCTCAATTAAATGCATAAGGGCAAACACCTTGATCAATGAAAGTACATTGACTGGCATAGGTGAGCTGCTAAATAACTTGGAAGCAATGGTAGGACCCTTGATGGCAAGAAATTAAGAATGAACAAGTTCTGTCCATAAGAGTTTGAATTTGTCATGAACATTATCTTACGATTATGATTGTGACAGATTCACATGGATAGGAACACATACACCATAAAATCTAAGTGTCATAAGGTTTCTCTCCTTCATGAAAATGATTGTGAGGAAACACTTTCACTAAGAGAGATTTTAAGGAGATAGCAATTTGTTGGATTAATGTCTAAGTCCATAACTATAATTGGTAAGACTTGACCCGACCCGACATGGTCCATTTGGGTTTCATGGCATCATGCATTTGGATAGACTATAATGAGAGAAATAACACTTAAGGTTGGTTAATATATTATAAGTTCTAATATATTAATAAGGTTATTTAATTAGTATTGATCAAGAATTAATTTGGAATTAATTAAGTGATCAAAAGGAGACTAATTAAATATATGGGTTGATTGTGTAAATCATTCATTCTTATATATGTGGGCTTGTGATCCAAGATTCCTTATGTTGGACTAAGTCCATGGGGTGACACATGGATACTCCATGGAGGTTAAAATCCATGGAGCATAAGGAATGGGAAAAGTTATGAGTTACATGGTGTAACCCTAATAGCCACCATATAAAAGAATCCCATGGCTCAAGAAATCGGACACTAATGTGTGAATATGAGGGCTAGACGATTTCAAGGAGTGTTCCATTTCTCTCAAGTCATTCCATGTGCATTTGGTGTTGTGTGAACCATTTGAGGTGTCACACTTGGGGCACTAGGCACTCAAGCTTCATGGAGACAAGCTACATCAAACAAAGGTATGTATTCTATCCATTTGATTACCCAAGTATCAAGTATTGTATGCTAGATAGGGTAATACCTTGGAAAGTTCATAATTGCATGTATAATAGAGAAAACATAGATCCAAGGTATTTAGGGTTGCATGTACACTTAGGAGTGTTAGAATGCACAAAACCCATCAGTGGTATCAGAGCCAAGGCTTGTTTTCTTGTTATACTTGCAAAATTAGCTGAAAAATCGAATTGTATTAGTTTAAAAGTTATGCCAATTACTTGAAAAAAATTTGATGTGAATTATCTTTGTTCATATGAGTTTATTAGATTAATAGAAAAGTTAATTGATTATGTGTTTTCAATCCATTTTAATCTAAGAGTTGATTCTAAAATGTGTTTTTGTAACTTGTCCTCAAGTCATATGAAAAGTCACATTTAAGTTTCATAAAACTCATAAAAAGTTGGCAATGGTTACAAAAATGAAGAGTCTTGTCCTCATTAAATGGTTTTATGACTCCATAACTTGTCCTCAAGTTATGGAGGTTCAAGAGTCACGTCATTAAATGATAAAATGTGTAACCTTAATTAGTTCCATAAGTTACAAAAATAAAGAAAAGTTACATTCTTTTATTAGTTTAAAGTCTTCCATAACTTGTCCTCAAGTTATGGAACTTGAAGAGTTTTTTTTTTAATTAAAACTACTTTAAACACATAAGTTATGGAATTAATTAGTTTTGAATATTTTCAAAACTTGCCCTCAAGTTTTGGAATTTGTAAAGTTTTCCCCATGAATACTTTAATTCCAAGTTAGCCCTTATAATTTTAAAAGTTAAAATTCAACCCTTATACTTTATAGTATTATAAGTTAATAATAAATATATGTATAAGAGCAAGTCGGTCTTACCGTTAGTAGGCCTCAGTCTCGAAGCCGGTCTATAAGGGGGGTATAAGGTTACTGCCTATAAAATGGCAGTTCAATGGGTGTCCACTCTCACCCACCGCTTCCTTGACTGGTGGATGGTCGTTAGCCGAACGGGTAGGACAAGGACTATAATTCTTCCTTCATTAAAAGTATTAATGATAAATACTAAGTAACTAAACACTTATAAATTCCCAATCTTAGTTACTTAGGAAAATGTGAATAAGGTGCTAATCCATGAAATTACACTTTGCACTTTGTTTAAACCGTTAGTGGAGCGTGTGTGGTTAACCGGCACACTAACCTGGATTTAACAAAGTAGGCAAAGGGTAACTTAATATTTATCATAGTATCGGTGGAGCTCGTGTGGTTAACCGGCACATCGATTGAGGGGTAAATATTAAGGGTACCAAGTATATTTGCATGGTTACTTCACACCTTGTTTTGTGATCCTCGGCATCCCAGTCACAAAACCTGAAGGGCACACTCGAGATTGAAATATGCCTTTGAAAAGTTCAATGAATCTCAAAAGATCTAGGAGTTTCAAATCCAATTAAAAACCTAATTACATTATTTCGTTTTTCATGGTGGAAATTGGTAAATCGTCATTTACCTACCTTCAACTATTTTATAACTCGGATTACGGCATCCCTCTTCCAGTTATAAATAGGTTGTTGGATCCTAGCCTTAATATTTCATATTGGGTGTTATATTAAGGACTTTAGATCAACTATCTTGAATATCTCCCAAAAGATGTCTAGTTCAGACATCTATGATCTTCCCAAATCTCTTGGAACTTTACTTCCTCCACCTCCTCCAATTATTCTCCCTAACCCACAAGTTCAAGGTCACTCAAGACCTAATGGCAAGCAAGGTCTATGTGTGATCACATCTTAGAGATGAAGTCACATATTGACAAGCTGGGAGAGTTGGGTGTCAAAGTCTTGAGAAAGTTGGATGTTCAATCACTTTCTAAGTCACATAGTGAGTTCCTTTGGGACTACTATGAAACAGACTATGACATGAACCTTAATGATCATATCTATTTGCTTGGTGCTGCTGAATCAGCAATGCTTTGGAACGATAGTAAAGCAAATTTGATTAGAAGATCAATTTCCCAAAAACTTTATGGACAATGACAATGGTGACATTGGAAATCCAGAAAAAGCATTCTCTTCCCAATGGAAAGGGATTGGCCATAGTCAACCCGGTTGACCAAATGGTAAGGAGAAAGGCTAAGTCTGAGATAGTCCCATTACCAAAGGGTCCATATGTTTATTTTGCCAAAGGAAGGGGCGTTGATTGCAAAGCTTCCAAGTTTACCTAAGGATGTTAAAGTCAATAAGTCTGACTCTACTTCAGGTAGAGCCCATTATCTAACTCTGTTAAGTTTCTATTCTAAGATCCTCATTACATGATGTGACTGGGTCACATGTTGATGTTTTAAGAATCAAAGAATAGAGAGAAAGATTAAAGGAAGTATATGCTGATTCTGATCGCGTAGGTGGATTTCGATCGCATCAGAATTTTGAAGCTGTTACTTAGGAGTTATGATATATTGCTTAGGAATAGATAACAACAAGTTTTTCCGTATGCATTTGCACTATAAGGATAAGTTTTTTCCGCAAAGTTTTGAAATAAAATAAAAGTTTTAAATTTTATATTTATTTTAAATATCCTTACAAGTGGAATTTGTGAAAAATGGTTGTTTATATGATTCCATTGATAGCAATATTTGAAAAAAAAATGGACTTGATTCTTTCGTTTGTGGTAGTGTCATAATTTACCAAATAAGGAAAGATTTTCATTCCCAAGGCTTCAGTTGGATAGAAACTTGGAATCATGCAAGTTGAATAGTATGATGAATGAGAACTTTCAAGCATTGGAAAATTAAGACTTGTTCACATGGATGTGTGAGTCAAGTGAAGGACTAAAGGGATCGAGTACACATTCTTATGCACTGGTCAAGTCCACCACAAAGCTCGTTAAGACTATTCGTCATGATTTACTAAATTTTAGTAAATATGGTTATACTTACAAGTTTAAGTATAATTCTGAAACATTGGAAAAGTCTTAATGTATGGCAGAACGAATGGGAAGAATCAAATTAGGCAGACAGATAAAAGTTTCTCAAATCTGAAAAGATGGGAGAGTACTTTAGTATCATGTTTTGTGATCATCTTAATGATTAAAGAACCACATCACAATTGGTCTTCTAAGGACATCTTAGTGCATTCTTATGACTAAGAAGAGGAGTCATGAATTGTTGAAATGGTTAAATCAAGAAGATGAGTCATACTTCGTTTCAAAACAAGTCTTAGAGTCATACTCCAAGACTATAAGTTGAGTGGCATATCTTAAAGAAAGGTTTATAACACTTGTCAAATGTAAGAGTAAAAGTGTCCTACTCTTGTACATTTGAAGTTGGTAAGTTGTGATGTTTTGGATTAAACAAAGACCAACTAAGGCCAATTGTGTGAAGTCTTTGTCTTGATAAAGAATCCGCACTATCTCTTGAATATTTGGCAAGATAGTCTTATATGTCAAGAGGACAGTGAGCGTCTTAAAGATCCTAAAAAGAATTTCAAGAACTAATCAAGAATAAAACCTGAGGTTCTTCACTAGCACACGACTTGAGGTTTATAACCTATCATGTTGACATATTCTGTGCCCATTCTAGTTAAAGTTGGCTTTGCATAGGAGTTCTGAAAGTTCTCAATTGGTTGGATAACAATTTGGAAGCAATGGCAGGCCCTGTACTGCCAGGTGGCAAGAAGTTAAGATTGCATAAGTTCAGTCCATATGAGTTTAGATTTGTCATTATCCTTGTCTTGTGACTATGGTTTTGACGATTCACATGGATAAGAACACATACACCATAAAATCTAAGGGTCATAAGGTTTCTCTCCGGTTCATGAAAATGATGGTGAGGAAACACTTCCACCAAGTAGATTTGAAGTAGATGGCAAAAGGTCTAAACAATTGAGACTATGATTACGGCATCCCTTTTCATAGTTCTGAAATTGTTTAGACACACATGCATGCTATCTAAGGAAAGGTGTATGATTTTGATAAAGTTTTATCAAAGCATCTCGTATCATAAATCTGAACTTTGGTAAGGAAGTCAATAAAGTATTGATTTCTAGAAGTCCAGCTGATTTCTGAGTACATGTCAAAGCTAGTGGGAGCATAAGTGTTATGCTAATAATCATCATGTTAGTGGGAGCATGATAATTATTGTTAGTGTTGCAAGTTAGCAATGTTAATTATAGAAAACAAAAGTTTCAATTCGTGAGGCTGCAGGGATTGAAAAAGTTGTTTTGCTATAATTAAGGGAGAGGATATACTTCATTTCAGTTCTAAAGGCTTAGATTGAGACCTTAATCATCTTTAGTCAAGAATATATATATGAATTTCATGTTGGATTGGTTCAACTTAAGGAAATTCTATATATTGCGTTCTCAAAATTCGATTATGATTACGGCATCCCTCTTCATAGTCAAATTTTGAAAACATGGCAAATAAAAATATTGTAGCAAAAGACTGGTCTAGAATCATGTCTTTATGTGAGACATCATGAATCGTGTACCATTTACTTTGGGTACAGGATCGATTGCATGTGCTATAATATTTATCATTTCTAAATTTTTCCAAATGCCCAGAGGCATTAAGAAGGGAAAAGGTCTAGAATTGGATATGACTAAAATGATTAAGCAATTGTCGAGGACAATCTGAGGTTTAGCAAAGATTGGTTGCTCATGGACAGTTGGAAGTATAGTGCTAATTTTGGAAGGACCATATTGACATATTCTGAAAAGAGGCATCTCTTATTCAGAAGTGATAGTCAAATTGAGAATATGGAGTTGTCTCCATAGGTGGAAGTTATCTGTGTAAGATTAGAAAACTTAATGCAAGAAGCATGTCCAAAGCAATGTACTTTGAATATGAGACTTAGTTTCCATGGAGTTGATCTCCATTGGAATACCTTATAATGACTGTTGACAAGTCTTTGTGACTTTGTACATATTCATTACAGGAGGGTCAGTGCATATAAGTTTAAAATCTAAACAGATTTCAATAAATGATAGGAATTTGAAATTCTCACATTTTTCGATAAGGATTTGGGAGTGTGAAATTAGAATCATTGAAATTATGTTCAATTGGTTTATTTCACAAAGTAAGGATCATAGACAAACATAGAGTGCATACTTGGTGTATGGCAAAGTTATTGTTTAAGAAAAACATAGTGTACATGCTTGGAGCATGGGACAACTAGTGTTTTTAATTCAAGTATAAAGTTGATAAAACCGATACAATGAATAATGGTAATCAGTATGGTGATAAATAAAAGTGTTTATTTATATTCATAGGGTTTGATACCATATTTGATTCATTTATTCTTGTGTTTCGCTTTGCATGTTTTGACTTCCAGAATAACTAAGTCGCTCTTCCTGAATGATTAAGTTATTCAAACCATCCACAGTCGGTCATATGTTGGAAGTAGATATGAATCAAGACTGTCATGGGTTGGTTTGTAGAGGTCCAAGTTGGAGGACAAAGTGGTGCTACAACACTCATGAGTGCTCATAAGTTCTGAGTATTGGATTCAACCCGCGCTCATTTGAATCACTTCATGGATTTTATCACGAGTGATCATGAGACGATAATATCTTATATTCTTCAAACCTAGAGATATGAGTTGTTACTATGAGTTGGTTGTACATTGATTGCACGAAAACGCATTCGGTAATTCGATGTTATAAAACGTGCCTTTGTGTATGATTCAACAAGTAGTAGAACAAGCCATATGAGTCGAAGTTTATCCATTCCTTTTACCTTCGGGATAAAAGCGATATCTGTGGGCCCCTCGATGATTTAAAGATGATACATGTGAGTGCTTGGCCAAGCCAGGACTGATTTGATTTGTTCAATCAGTCAGTCATCATGAATCGGAAATCGGGAAACAACAAATGGACAGAGAGAATGATTGATAATCCATGTCTCAGTCCATATGATATCTAGAATGGAGGAATATATGATCCCTTATCTAATGGACAAGTCATTGACAAAGGTCAGAGTTCATCGACAAGGTCAGAGTTCGACAGAAGCTTTTGAGAGCTACGATTGCTGATCGGTTCCTGAAGTCATACGCAATAACAGTTTTAGACTTATCCAAGTGGGAGACTGTTGGATTAATGTCTAAGTCCATAACTATAATTGGTAAGACTTGACCCGACCCGGCATGGTCCATTTGGGTTGCATGGCATCATGCATTTGGATAGACTATAATGAGAGAAATAACACTTAAGGTTGGTTAATATATTATAAGTTCTAATATATTAATAAGGTTATTTAATTAGTATTGATCAAGAATTAATTTGGAATTAATTAAGTGATCAAAAGGAGACTAATTAAATATATGGGTTGATTGTGTAAATCATTCATTCTTATATATGTGGGCTTGTGATCCTAGATTCCTTATGTTGGACTAAGTCCATGTGGTGACCCATGGATACTCCATGGAGGTTAAAA
Source organism: Lactuca virosa (assembly GCF_052849685.1). NCBI lineage: Eukaryota > Viridiplantae > Streptophyta > Magnoliopsida > Asterales > Asteraceae > Lactuca > Lactuca virosa. Next base: position 386,775,526 of record NC_136428.1, read on the forward strand.
TCCTTGGAGCATAAGGAATGGGAAAAGTTATGAGTTACATGGTGTAACCCTAGTAGCCACCATATAAAAGAATCCCATGGCTCAAGAAATCGGGCACTAATGTGTGAATATGAGGGCTAGACGATTTCAAGGAGTGTTCCATTTCTCTCAAGTCATTCCATGTGCATTTGGTGTTTTGTGAACCATTTGAAGTGTCACACTTGGGGCACTAGGCACTCAAGCTTCATGGAGACAAGCTACATCAAACAAAGGTATGTATTCTATCCATTTGATTACCCAAGTATCAAGTATTGTATGCTAGATAGGGTAATACCTTCGAAAGTTCATAATTGCATGTATAATAGAGAAAACATAGATCCAAGGTATTTAGGGTTTCATATACACTTAGGAGTGTTAGAATGCGCAAAACCCATCACGATTATGTAAATTGCATTCTCAAATTCGATTATGATTACGACATCCCTTTTCATAGTTCGAATTGTGAGATTTGGCAATTAGTTTGAACAATCGAGACTTATTGCTATAAGTTCTGGAATTGGTTAGACACACATGTGAGTTGTCTAAAGTAAGGTGTATGAGTTTGAGATGCTTAGATAAAAGCTTATCAAAGCATAACGTATTGGAAATATGAACTTTGGAAAGTCGATAAGTATTGTCTTTTAGAAGTCCAACTATTTTCTGAATACGTGTCAAACCTAGTGGGAGTATAAATGTTATACTGGTATGGATATAATCATCATGTTAGTGGGAGCATGATCATTATTGCAAGTTGGCAATATTAATTATAAAAAAACAAAAGTTTCACTTTGCAAAGTTGCAGGGGTTGAAAAGTTGTTTTTGCTATAATTAAGGGAGAGGATGTTATACTTCGTTTCCAATCTAAAAGTTTAGATCGAGAAATTTTAATCAAATGTAGTCAAAAAGATATATGAATGTTATGTTGAAAGGATTCAACATAAGATAATTCTATATATATGGAAATATTTGTTGCGTTCTCACACTCGATTATGATTATGGCATCCCTTTTCATAGTTCGAATCGTGAGAACATGGCAAATAGAAATATTATAGCAAAAGAATGGTAAAGTATCATGTCGTTGTAATATTCGACCATTCTAAAATTTTCCAAATGTCTAGGGCATTAAGAGGGAAAGTGGACTAGAATCGGATTTGACTGAATTAGTTAAACAACTGTCAAGGATAATCTAAGGTTCGCCAAGGATTGGTCACTTGTGGACAGTTAGAAGTATAGTCATGGATGGACCATATTGACATTATTATTAATAGGTAAGATTATATTTGAAATGAGTTGTCATATGGAAAATATGGAAATGTTTACAGATTGGGAGTTGGACGTTAAGAATCTGTATGTCTAGATTAGAAAAACTTTTATGCAAGAGGGATATTCAAAGGAATGTACTTTGAATGTGAGACTTCATGTCTTTGGAATTGTCTTGTAACAATCTCCAATAGAGCATTTTGTAATTTCATTGGCCAAGTCTTGGTGACTTTTGTGCCATGACATTACGAAAGGACCGTTGCATAAAGTGTTAGAATCTAACATATTCTATAAGTGGCAAGAATTTGGTATTCTTACACTTGTGGTTAGGATTGAGAATTGTAAAATGAGTGTGATTGAAAATGTTATTCAATTATACTATTTCACAGAGTAAGGACCATAAGTAAACATAGTGTGCATGCTAAGAGCATGGGACAATTGTCGTTATAATTCAAGTAAGAAGTTGATTAACCGAAACAACAAATAATGAGTAATCAATATGGTGATTAAATAAAAGGTGTTTTATTTATACTCAAAGTTTGGGGCCATATAAGATTAGTATTATTCTTATGTTTCAATTTGCATGTTTTGACTTCCTAAATAATTGAGTTATTTGAGAATAATCGAATTATTTGAATGTTCCACAGTCGCTCATACTTTGGGAGTAGGTATGAAAGAAGATTGTCATGAATTAGTGTGTAGACTGTCTAAAGTTTATTAGACATAGCAAAGGTTTGCTACAATGTTCATGAGTGCTTACGAATATGATTTGAGCATTGGATTAAACCCACGCTCACTTGGATCGCTTCATGGATATTATCACGAGTGATTGGTGAGACGATAATATCTTATGTTCTTGAAACCGAGATGTGTGAGTTGTATCTTGCGAGTCGGTTGATAATATGTAAACGCACCAGTAACTTGGTGTTATAAAACATATTGTTGTGTGTGATTCGGTGAGTAAGTACAAGCGAGCATTGAGTCGAAGTTTATCCGTTCCTTTTACCCAATGTGGGATAAAAGCGATATCTGTGGGCCCCTCGATGATTTAGTGATGACAAAGGAAAGTGCTCGGCCGTGCCAGGGCTAATTTGATTTGTTCAATTAGTCAGTCGTCGTAAATCAGAAATCGGGAAACAACACATAGACTGAGAGAATGATTTCAATCTATGTCTCACGTCTATATGATATCTAGAATGAAGGAATATATGATTCATTATCTAAAGGACGCGTATCTGATAAGATCAGAGTTGACAGCGGCTTTTGAAAGCTACGATTGCAGATCAGGATCTAAAGTTATATGCAGAATAGTTATTAGACTTATCCAAGTGGGAGACTGTTGGATTAGTGTCTAAGTCCATAACTATTTTGGTATGTACTTAACCCGATGGTGCATGGTCCTTTTGGGTTACCTTTACCAAAGCAACTTGATAGGATGAATTATGGAGAGAGAGGATTAATTATGATTTATTAATATATTATGAGAATAATATATTAAAGGAGAAATCATATTGTTTAATTAATATTAGTCAATAATTAATTAAGAATTAATTTTATGGCTAAAAGAGATTAATTAAACTTAGGGGACTGGAATTGTAATTATAAGATAATTGCAATTGGGCTATGGATCACCTTGGAATATAGGTTGGACGAAATCTATGGGAAGCCCATATGATTTTCGTCCAAGGCATGTTCCAGAAGGGGTCCATGGGCTGCTTAGGGCTTAAGTAGTCAAATTAGGGTTTCCTTGTTAGATAACCCTAATTGCCTACCTATTTAAAGGCCCCTTGAGACCCAAAAACGTGGCTAACCTTTTCAAGAGGGTTTCTGGACGTCTTTGAAGTTCTCCTCCTCTTCTCCTTCTTCATCCTCTTGCTCTTGGTGTTTGTGAGCCATTAGAGGAGTGACATTTGTGACTCTAAGCTTTTAGAAGCCAATTACTAGAAGGAATAGATTGTTATTACTACATAACAATCAAGGTATGATCTAAACCCTATTCTTATGTTAATATTGATTATCACATGCTAGATCTAGGGTTTATGCCTTTGGATGATTATTGCATGTTCATTAGACAAACTAGATCCAAAGCTTTAGGGTTTGCATGTACACCATAGGAATGTTGTAGTGCTCATAACCCATCAGTATACTACCAAACTGTTAAAGAAATACTCAATGGATAATTGTTCTTCGAAAAAGGTCCCAATGGCCTTCGGTTACAAAATCACGGCTGATCCCACCAGAGAGTCAGTTGATCAAAAGATATACTGAGGAATGATTGATTCGCTACTTTACTTAACCGTAAGTAGGCCGGATATAGTCTTTGCAATGGGTTTCTGTGCTAGATACCATGAAGATCCCAAAGTTTCTCATCCGAATGCGGTCAAATAAATTTTTTAGATACCTAAGAGGGAGTAAAGGATTGGGACTTTGGTACCCATCAGGAAACGAATTCAGTCTACAAGCTTTCACAAATTCAAACCATATAGGATGCAGATCAAACCAAAAAAGCACATATGGAGGAAATCAATTCCGCAGTGGAAGATTAGTGAGTCGGTCATCTAGAAAGCAGAACTGCTTGTCGCTGTCCACCGCAGAAGCAGATCATCTTACAGTAGCAAGTTGCTTCTCGCAAGTTCTCTGGATGAAGACGCAACTAATGGACTATATCTACTGTGATTCTGAAAGAATAATTGCAATTTCACATAATCCTATTCAGCACAGTAAGACGAAGCACATTGAACTCAGATATCACTTCATCAAGGATCATAGTCTCAAAGGTAACATTGAAATGATTTTTGTTCCTACACATGAAGAAATAGCTGAAGTTTTCACCAAATCACTTGATTCGACAAAGTTAAATGGTTTTCTCAAAATGTTATGAATGATGAATCCTTAATCTCAGTTCTTCTGAATCGATAATCTTCGAAGACTGCAACGTCTTCGCAACTAACAAATAGATATGCTTCACTAATCTTGATATTTCAAAATCTTTGAAGCACATTTATTTGTCTATGTTTAAAAGTTTATGTATTTAAGTTCAACTATTGAGCACATACTACATAAATTTGTACCTCGTTAAACATTGTTCACCGAAGTTTATATATGATTTATGTACTCTTTGGGTCTTTTATTATTTTTATTTCTAACCTCTCAATTAAGTTATCTTTCAGTGCAAGTCCATTATGCACAATCGGTGTTTCATATCACAGTTCTTCCTTCAAGAACACCGAAATTGTTTTCCTGATTGGTAATAAATAAAGTTTCAAAGGATATGCTATTTAATGAATTGGACCAAATCACTGAAATTTCAAAATGAATATTTTTATTCCAATTCATCTAATGCAGTTTGTCCTTATGTATCTTTTCAAAAATTGTCATGGACACGTATGTGCCCTTTTAAATAAAATAAGGAGATTTCACTTTTCGATAAAAGTACCTTTTCACTAAAGCATATGTGATATAACGAACCACATATCAATCGTTAGACAGTTTTTGCTCCATTCCCCCACGATTATAAACCCCATTTAATGCACGCCATTTACTATAATTATTTTGAATTACAAATATTTCAAATCGATAAAAATGTTTCACTTTTCAACTGTCAAAAGCTAAAATTTGTTTTAATTACATTTTCAAATCCGGAGGTATAACCCCCCCCCCCCCCTTTTTTTTTTTCTCTCCAAGAAAGATTTATGCTTTCTGAACCTTCATTTGGCGATCATCTTCTTCTTCATCTTGCTAAAACTCTTTCTAGAAGTTCTTCAAACATTTTTCTACAACAATGGTGAAATCCGGTGTTTCCAAAAAAACAATCAAAGCCTGCTGCTTCAACCTCAACCGTCAAGAACACTGGCCCATCGATTGCATCAAGTAATTATCGAGCGATCTTCAATGAATCAGATAAGTATGACGAAGCTATCAAGCTAATGATCAGTTTCTTTCTAAAACATACATGGTTTGGTCCTTTCGATGGCTTCATTGAGATCATTCCACTATCTCTCCTTTTCAAATGTGTGTTTTCTGCATTCAGACCTGAGGAAGATCCAGAAGAAATTTGTTTTCAACTGGAGAATGATACCACACCCGTCTTACTAAGGCCAAGTTTATGGAAGCAATCAATTTCAGGCTTCCTTTATATATTGTGTTCAATAAAAAATCAAATGATGAAGTTTTTAGGGTTCTATACAAGATGGGTTATCAATCCAAGCTGAAGGTAATTGCAGAATTCAAGAAAGGAAAACTTCCATCCGTATGGCAATTATTGTGTCATTATCTGATTCGATTCCTTTCAGGACGAACTGGAGGAACAGATGCCATGGGAAAATAATTTCTGGACATTCTTTGGAGCATCTTTACTGGTGAAGTTGTTGATTAGGGCACCATTCCGTGGGACGACTTCATTCAGTATGTTGGAAGGAAGAACTCTAAAAAAGGACTCACTAAAGTAACATCTGCAAGATTTTGGTCACTCTGCATTAGGAATCTGCACAAAGAAGCTGAAGTCAGTATTGGCAACGATACAAATCTTTTCGCATCCAAAGATTTAAAAAGGCACTCTCTTGCTAAGGATCAATCTATTTTTGGACCAATTAGGAAACTTCCCCAATATATCTTGATTGAGATAGGCCTTTTCGATAATGTGGTCACTGATTACATAGAGGCTACAAGCGATATGCAATATTATCGTTCTACCCCGCCTAGCCCCATAACACAGATTGAAAGGCATGTCCTTGATCCAAAACCGAAGAAAGTCATGATTGTATCAAAGAGAAAGTCCACTCCAACAAAGATTGTTAAGAAAGGTACCGAATAACTGATTCCTACCACAGAACATATGACCACCGAAGATCCTCAACATACTGAAGAACCCATCTTTAATGAGGAACCAATCCATAACGCAGAACCACACCATACCACATAACAACACCACACCATCGAACCAACTCAATCTGATTCCCAAAATGTCTTCAGAAAAAGGAGGATGAAACTCCCAGCCCACCTTAGCCAAAAGCAATCCAAACTAGACACCGAAGTCTCTCAAAAGACTCTGACTAATGTTCGGTCCAATGTTAGATCATCTGAAAGAACCCCATATATCCACTCAGATGTAAGAAGTGCATCTATTTCAATCGATGATGGAGACAATACCACATCAGGATTCCAAAGGAATACTGATGTTGATAAATCTTCTAAGGTCTCCAAGAGAAAACACTAACATGTTTTTAGCAATTAGGACCTGAACTCCATATTTATTTCTCTTACACATACATACCCAACATAAAATGCATCACAAGGTACTTTTTCAGATACCTTTGCCAGAACAGGACCGAGGCCAAACTTGGTTTCAGACCAAGGTGACCGAAGAAGTCTTGGAAATCCTTCACCGTCGACATTATGACCAAGCAGTATAGGCATGGGGAGCACCATTGTGTAAGGATCCATGAACCCGGGGAACACCCCAGAGGTTACTGGTTTGAATGTTGATTTATAGATAATGATGATTATTGTCCTAACTTTTTGCCTACAACCGATAAGGAGAAAAGAAAGTTTGAGCGTTTTTAGAAGGTCGTGCGACAATGAACAGCCAATTCTATGTTGGACGTTAAAAGAAAAGAAGACGAGCGTCATGCCGTAATTTACTTTGCAACTTGTATCAACAATATGAAAACAATGCATGACTGTAGAAAACTCAAGAGTGGATGTCAATGATGGAAGAAAAAATGCGTAGAGCCAATGAAGGAACGTGAACTCAAGCAAGAGGAGCTAATTTCAATTAAGAGCTCGAGAAAAAAGCAAATGAAGATGATTCAAATGGCACTGAGGTTCGAATCAGCCAAGAACCAACATTTGGCTACGACCTCAATGAAGATGAAGTCTAGAAGAATGATGATGCAGGTGATTTTCAAATGCTTTTATCTGACGAAGAGTCTAGTGCTTCACAACAATCTACAACGAAACCCACACCAACTAAGAAGAAGAAAAATCGGGTGGTCTCAATGAAGGAGTTTGTTGAACTTAATGATAAGGTTGATCAGATTCTGAGTGTCATAACGAACCTTCAAAGACTAACGCATGTGCCAATAGTGATCCCTCCAAACGTAGAAGACATTGGACGTAGGGTTGCAAACATTGAAAGACGAGAACGAATCTTGGACCAACACATTCTGCTTTTGTTTTGAATTCATATTGAGAGAGTTGGATGAACAAAGAAAGAAGGATCATGAGGAATTCTTCAATAAAGAACAAGAGCTAGTCATTGAGGTGAAAATTCTCAAAGAAAAGCTTTCTACCAAAACTTAAGAGCTAGAGAAGAAAATCAGACTACTCATTGATGAATCCCACAAGGAATACGATGTGGGATATGAAGAGCTTCAGACAACCATCAAAGGTCTTGAAAAAACTAACTTGGTTTTACTGCAAGTGCTCTCTACAGTTGTTTCTCAATCTTTAAATGTTTCAAGAGAGACGATCAATGAAATCCTTCAAACTTCTAAGGATGTTCATGATCATCTAAAAAAATCCTCTATTCATGATGACCAACGATGTGTGCAGGAAGAGCCAATTGAGTTTCGTGAAAGTCTTCAAGATTGTTAGGGAGTTAAAGGCATTGTTTCAGGAGAAGTTGAAGCCTTCTTCCTCAAAAGGGGGAAAGCGCACCGGAGAAACTGAAGGAAATCAAGAAACTCCTCACTCGCCACCGAAGACCACTTCTCCTGATAAAGTAAACATTCCACCGAAGAAATTTCCAAACACCCCCACGATCAAAATCTCCATATCCTTAATAAAGAACTCCAACTCCTCCCAGTAGAAATCCAACTCCTCCCCGTAGAACTCCCACTCCATCTCATCGAAAAAATCCTACTCCACCACAATCAACGAAAAAGCCTTCACCACAAAAAGAGATCGTTCCGGAACCTTCATAGTCATCGTACAAACCCAATGATTCCCCAGCCTCTAAACAAAGTAAAAGTGAATGGAGAACAACCAAACTTACTCATCACATATGGCAAGCTCAAGTCTTTGAGATTAAAATGGATGAGACTTTGATTCAATCAATGGTGAATCCAGTGCAAAGACTGATTGATGAGGATTACATTCCTCATCAAACTTATGCGAAGCCCGGAGCGAACATTTATCGGGACATCCCCATGTCCCAAAATGAAAAATTATTCCAAGTCTTCAAGCAATTTAATCTCAGAATCCCACATCCTTGCAAACTACTCATGGAATTTTAGAGGCTCTATTAGTTTCACAACAAACATGGCAAGGAAGTCAAGAAAATATGGTCAAACATTATACCGGTGCAAGTCAAAACCTACAAGCCCAGGTCATTCATGAAAGCTTAATCATTCTAGTATACACTTATCCACAATGGAGTTGGATATAACGTAACTTAGACTGACTTTGTTCGTATGAACCATGAAGTGCTTTTTCTCATTGCTAGAATTTTCAGCCTGAAGATTGAGAAGTATTCACACTTCAAACTTGCATATGGAAAAGTGTGTGATTTTCTTCAGTCTCTTCTCTTAGATTTCGCATCCATTGACGCTGAATGTGACAACCGTCAAAATTCGAGATAGTTCTAGACTTGAATAAACTTAGTTGCACGTGTAGCCACAACAAATTATAGAAGTAGTAACTAGAAGCTAAGTTATAACCTTCTAGAAACTTGGAAACAATTAGAAGCGAGGGATAGCGTACTTAGATTTCACATTGAAACGTGACTTCTACAGCCACTTTAACTGTAACAACTATCCAAATTTGGGTCATTCCTTAACTTGAACATCTTTGCATGAATCATATAGACACATAATGCACTTGACCTAGTAGTATAAATTAGGTCTATGTCTCTTAGCAACTTAAGTCAAAGTTGAAAACTAGGACTAGGATACTTGATTCTTCATTTTCACTTGAATTTCGAAATCACTAGATAGAAATTCCAATAAACGGACAAAAACAAATCTCAAGCATTTTTGTAACTAGAAAAGAATTATAAGACTCTAAAATAATTTGAAGTCTGAAAAATTCAAATTATTTTGATATCCAAAGATTTATTAAATCTCAAACCCAAAAAACCCTTAAAACCTAAATTTTATAAGGTTTAACGTCAAGAATCCTATAAAAATGATTATGAATTTTATAATTTCATCTTAAAATATTTAAGATTTGGAAATACAATCATGAAAATAACTTTATTCATTATCATTAACCTTATTTTTATAAGTCCAAAATTTAAGAGTTACGAGCAAGTTTTGTATATAAATGCACATTTCACAAAATTTAAGCAATTTTATAAATATTGGAGGAATGATTATATAAAAAAAGAGAGAGAATCTCTGATAGATGTCATTTTATGCATTTTAGGGTAGTTTTTATTAGAATTTATCATCATATTTTGTATATTTGCATGTCATTAGTTTAAATAATGTTCAGCCCATGTCATTCGTTGGAATTCCCGTACTGCTAGCGTTTTTATGTCATTTTCAGATAATTCGAGTGGAGCGGGACTTTGGGAGCAACTTTGGATGTGTTTGATGGAGAAATGGAGTTAATTGAAGCTTGGAACTTATGAAGGATGTTGAATAATTCTTAGGAGGTGTTTTCGTCAAGAAAAAATCGATCGAATTGATCATAGGAAGATACATTGGTACATTCTAAAGCCTAAAGGATGTTGCTGACAGCTTTGACTCCCTATCAGTATTTTGACCATATCTCATATCTCGTAACTCCGATTGACAATATTCAACATGTTCCGAAAAGTAGACAAAATTTCGGATGACGTTTGTGTTTATGAAAAAATCAGCAAATGCAAAAATTCAATCGAATTTTTCAAAATTCGATCAAGCTCTCCAAAAATTCGATCGAATAAACACTTCGCAGTTCAGAAAGTCTAAAACTCAGAAAAAATGAAAAATTCGACCAGAATTAAAAAAATTCGATTGTGTGACCCAAAAATTCGATTGAATTTTTGGGTTTCTTGCTCCGGAAGACTCTCGCTAATATATATAGGACATCTCTCTAATCAGATTGAAGGTTGGACGATTACTGAAGCTCCAGATGTAAAAAAAAACGATTATTGAGGCGTTTTCTCTCCGATTTCAGCAATTTCTGAAGATCTGGAAGCTGAAGATCATCTCCCACATTTATTTTAGTAAGATTTAGTAGTTTAATGTTTCTTTTTATTATTCTATATCAGATTTTAGCCATGTCTCGTGACATCCCTAATTTTACGGCCAGAAAAGACCGATTTTGTTTATGCTTTATAAAAATCAGAGTATCTCTTTTAATAAAAATGTTGCGGAATTTGTTCTCAGAAAAACATGATAAATACGTTATCAAAACATTTCCGAAGAAATATGTTTTTATCCATTTTCAAACATTTGGGATGTCATCGTCAATACAGAAACATAAGCATAAACAGAACTTACATTCATTTACACTAGTGATCTACATCTCTTTTAAATCCCTCAGTGTAATGTAACCTCATATCGACACCTGTGATACAAATAAACTGAGTGGGTCACGTTGGGAAACCTGTTGAGTACATAGGGTTTTCAACCCACAATAATATAATTATTATGTTTAATCATCAAACAATTAACCCAATTACCCATCCCCGTTATCTTCTTTACTCTTAAGGATTTACCCTAAGAATTAGCTATTCCTCGTTCATTCTTTCCTAAGGATTATCCTAAGGAATAGGCATGAAATCCATCGTTGCCAGGGTTTACTCTACAGGCACTAAGTCGCATAGTCGCCAGGATATAGGCATTAAGTCTCATAGTCGCCAGGGTTTATACAACAGACACTACGTCGCATAGTCGCTAGGGTTTAGGCACTAAGTCTCATAGTCGCCAGGGTTTATACAACAGGAACCACATCGCATAGTCGCCAGGGTTTAGGCACTAAGTCTCATAGTCGCCAGGGTTTATACAACAGACACTACGTCGCATAGTCGCCAGGGTTTAGGCACTAAGTCTCATAGTCTCCAGGGTTATCTCGTTTATCGACAGTATCGTTTCCGAGAATCCACTCGCAATACATGTCAATGGGTTTTTAGAGTACAGCTGGTGAATACACAGTTCAAATACACCTACAGGTTGCGAGCGTGCTAGTGTTCCACTGGACTGTCTAGAATAGTCCGTGGTTGTCATCCATACTCTGCTGAATGACGGGGCCAACACATGGGTAAAAGGCTTCTCTCATGGTTCACCTCTCACCCTTATCTCATGGTCTATATCACCTGTCATCATTTTGTTTTTGTCACACAACAATTATTTCATCTACCCATGTTTTACCCAACACATTTTGTAGATATACAATACATATACAGTTTAAATCATTTAAAACATGTATAAAAATCTTTCACACAGGCGGCAAGTATACAGACAATATGCACACATAGCTTGTAATTTATTAAATACTTCATATCTATGTGTAAGATGAAAGTAACTATGCACTCACTTGACTAGATGGTGATTTCGAACTCAGACAGTGCTTCGTTATCTCAAAAGAATTTTCCCTTGACAAAACCTAGTATCAATACCACTAGGGTTTAGTGTAACGTTAACAGCGACTAATTTTAATAGTCTAGCTATTATTACTATTATATAAGCGTTAAACAACACTATATATAACTCATAATAATACCCCAAATAATTATTTTTAAGGTCCTAATAATGTTACTATAATTAATTAGAAGCTATATTAAAGATAGGTTAGGCGTATCTCACTTACAGCGGGTTTTTCTAAAAACCGGGCTCCGCTGGAGCAGCGTTCCCGAGCCGAAAGGCTCTTCTTCTCGGAGCCGTCGGGCGCTCCGGGGCTTCCGCCTCGTGGTAGGGAGGTTCCCTAGGCTCTTCTACAACTTATTTTTATATCACTAAGGCCAAAAAGTCTTCTATCGTAAATTCACTATTTACGCTTCCCGATGTCGTGCCGGTTTTGCCGTAAAACTTCGACGGGCCATAACTTATTCGTTATAACTCGGATTTTGGCGTTCATTATATGTACGGAACCCTTGAGACATATTCTACAACTCGGTTAAGAATATTTATTCTAAATAATCTTTTGCCGAAAAGTTGTTTCCGACCCCTATTGTCTCTAAATTGACTAGCCCGGATCTACGGGCATTACAATTATCTCCCCTTAGGATGATTACGTCCCGGAATCATCAACAAAACAGGGCTGTATAATGACTCCATACATTATCTCTTCATCCTAGGTAATAATCGTAACTTCTATGTTCCTTCGAATGCGTATCTAACTCTTTGACTTCTTAACTGCAGGCGGTGCTCGATCTGCACTTGCTCCCTATCTCACGTTAGACTCCAAATTATGACCTTCAAGTCACAATCTCGATCCTCGCTGGATACGAACTTAAGATAAGTTCTTTTATTACTACAATTCTAATGACCCATCATCATATGTTGAAACGCATAGACTCAGGTCTCTTAGAGTCTTCCAGAACCGACTATACTTTCCTTCCTGTTCTAATCTCATCTTAAAAGGTATCATTTCTAGCTACAAGCAACCGTCACGATACCTCTACTGATCGCTTTGATTAATTCTTCCGGCTTAAGTCAGGTTCTATATCGAACTTGGTTCTCGGAACCATGTAACATACTCATCGTAGTCGGACTCAATTTGAGATGACCACTAGGGTCGGAATAACAATCATCTTCTTAGTCATTACCGAAATGATGGTAATGACATACTTGAATAAAACGGAATCAATTACTAGGTTCTTGGTAACCTTGTGACTTTCCCTGATCCAAGTGTGAGTCTTGTGCTTCCGGTAGTATAGGCATCTACTACCATTCACACCTACTCATACTCGTCCCAAGTATTGTCTCGCAGTTCTCCAAGTCATTATCACAAAAACAATTTTAACACATACAAATGTGTCCAAACAATCATATAATTTTCCCTAGACTCTACTAGGACTTCTTCCATGCGTATCTTCAATCATCAATTCTGCTTCAACTCGGTTGGTGATGGAAATGTCAGACGATGGGATAACTTCATGGATAATCTTTCTTTCTGCTAATCGAAAGTGTACTTCTCCCGTACTAGACGTATTATTTCTTAGATGCGTTCTAAAGGCAAGATATCACTCTTAAAATATCTTCCGATAGGTATCATTCAATATCGTAAGCCTTCTCATTTCCTCCATTTGCTCAGTCTGCTATGACTCCTTATCATGACATTCTGTACACCAAAGCAGGCGTTCGGTGTATTGAGACGAGAATATAGATAAAGGAAGATTTAGACGCGTATTCCTCCTTATTACTCCGAAAATTTACATGCCAGTTCTAATATCGTAATTAAACGTTTAGAAACCTAAGTACATAAAATTTCCAGATCTGGTCAGCAACAGACCATAGATCCGATCAAACGATAGCATAAAGCATCACAAATCATTTAGCACATAAAAGCATGTTAGGCATTTTTCCTAAATAAGCTAGTGCTTGTGTCTATACAGGTGTATTACCTAAATTTTATTAGACACACTCCTCACAATCATCGCTTAGCATTCTAAGTTTAAGTCTAGAAATAAATCCATATTCCTAGTTCGCTTAAACTAATGCTCTGATACCAACTATGACATCCCTATTTTTACGGTCAGAAAAGACCGATTTTGTTTATGCTTTATAAAAATCAGAGTACCTATTTTAATAAAAATGTTGCGGAATTTGTTCTCAGAAAAACATGATAAATACGTTATCAAAGCATTTCCGAAGAAATGTGTTGTTATCCATTTTCAAACATTTGGGATGTCATCGTCAATATAGAAACATAAGAATAAACAGAACTTACATTAATTTACACTAGTGATCAACATCTCTTTTGAATCCCTCAGTGTAATGTAACCTCATATCGACACCTGTGATACAAATAAACTGAGTGGGTCACGTTGGGAAACCTGGTGAGTACATAGGGTTTTCAACCCACAATAATATAATTATTATGTTTAATCATCAAACAATTAACCCAATTACCCATCCTTGTTATCTTCTTTACTCTTAAGGATTTACCCTAAGAATTAGTTATTCCTCGTTCATTCTTTCCTAAGGATTATCCTAAGGAATAGGCACGAAATCCATCGTTGCCAGGGTTTACTCTACAGGCACTAAGTCGCATAGTCGCCAGGATATAGGCACTAAGTCTCATAGTCGCCAGGGTTTATACAACAGGCACTACGTCGCATAGTCGCCAGGGTTTAGGCACTAAGTCTCATAGTCGCCAGGGTTATCTCGTTTATCGACAGTATCATTTTGTTTTTGTCACACAACAACTATTTCATCTACCCATGTTTTACCCAACACATTTTGTAGATATAAAATACATATACAGTTTAAATCATTTAAAACATGTATAAAAATCTTTCACACAGGCGGCAAGTATACAGACAATATGCACACATAGCATGTAAATTATTAAATACTTCATATCTATGTGTAAGATGAAAGTAACTATGCACTCACTTGATTAGGTGGTGATTCCGAACTCAGACAGCGCATCGTTATCTCAAATCAATTTTCCCTTGACAAAACCTAGTATCAATACCACTAAAGTTTAGTCTAACGTTAACCGCGACTAATTAATAGTCTAGCTATTATTACTATTATATAAGCGTTAAACAACACTCTATATAACTCATAATAATAGCCCAAATAATTATTTTAAGGTCCTAATAATGTTACTATAATTAATTAGAAGCTATATTAAAGATAGGTTAGGCGTATCTCACTTACAACGGGTTTTTCTCAAAACAGGGCTCCGCTGGAGCAGCGTTCCCGAGCGGAAAGTCTCTTCTTCTCGGAGCCGTCGGGTGCTCCGGGGCTTCTGCCTCGTGCTAGGGAGGTTCCCTAGGCTTTTCGGGGGGGGGGGGGGGGGTTTCGGTGCTAGAGACAGAGGGAAGTGAGGGGAGGTCTGAGGAATGAAGAGGGCTTCACCTCTTATTTATAGGGGCTGGAGGGTCACTCACATCATGAGTTTTAAGGTGCTCATGTCGTGAGCCAGCTGGATACAGCCAGGCACAGCCTGGCGCTGACACGTGGCATCGCACATAGGATGGAAATCAGCCGATTTTCAAAAATTCATAACTTTCGCATATGAGCTCCATTTTCGACGTTCGGTTTTCCACGCGTAGGTAAAAACAATATCTACAACTTTCATTTAGACTCCGTCGGCTAATTCTCGACCGATCTTAAATTTAACAGTACAAGAAGATTAGACTGTTAAATGACCACGAAGAATTCGTAATTCCTTTATACGGACTTCGTTTTCATCTGTCTTTTTATTGTTGAGTTCATATTAATGAGATATTCAACTCTCATTTAGGTCGCGTAGGCCAAAAACCACTCGAACTTAAGTCAGGTTCTATATCGAACTTGGTTCTCGGAACCATGTAACATACTCATCGTAGTCGGACTCAATTTGATATGACCACTAGGGTCGGAATAACAATCATCTTCTTAGTCATTACCGAAACGATGGTAATGACATACTTGAATAAAACGGAATCAATTACTAGGTTCTCGGTAACCTTGTGACTTTCCCTGATCCAAGTGTGAGTCATGTGCTTCCATTAGTATAGGCCTCTACTACCATTCACACCTACTCATACTCGTCCCAAGTATTGTCTCGCAGTTCTCCAAGTCATTATCACAAAAACAATTTTAACACATACAAATGTGTCCAAACAATCATATAATTTTCCCTAGACTCTACTAGGACTTCTTCCATGCGTATCTTCAATCATCAATTTTGTTTCAACTCGGTTGGTGATGGAAACGTCAGACGATGGGATAACTTCACGGATAATCTTTCTTTCTGCTAATCGAAAGTGTACTTCTCCCGTACTAGACGTATTATTTCATAGACGCGTTCTAAAGGCAAGATATCACTCTTAAAATATCTTCCGATAGGTATCATTCAATATCGTAAGCCTTCTCATTTCCTCCATTTGCTCAGTCTGCTATGAGTCTTTATCATGACATTCTATACACCAAAGCCGGTGTTCGGTGTATTGAGATGAGAATATAGATAAAGGAAGATTTAGACGTGTATTCCTCCTTATTACTCCGAAAATTTACATGCAAGTTCTAATATCGTAATTAAACGTTTAGAAACCTAAGCACATAAAATTTCCAGATCTGGTCGGCAACAGACCATAGATCCGATCAAACGATAGCATAAAGCATCACAAATCATTTAGCACATAAAAGCATGTTAGGCATTTTCCCTAAATAAGCTAGTTCTTGTGTCTATTCAGGTGTACTACCTAAATTTTATTAGACACACTCCTCACAATCATCGCTTAGCATTCTAAGTTTAAGTCTAGGAATAAATCCATATTCCTAGTTCACTTAAACTAATGCTCTGATACCAACTGTGACATCCCTCTTTTTACGGCCAGAAAAAACGGATTTTGTTTATGCTTTATAAAAATCAGAGTACCTCTTTTAATAAAAATGTTGCAGAATTTGTTCTCAGAAAAACATGATCAATACGTTACCAAAGCGTTTCCGAAGAAATGTGTTTTTATCCATTTTCAAACATTTGGGATGTCATCGTCAATACAGAAACATAAGCATAAACAGAACTTACATTCATTTACATTAGTGATCTACATCTCTTTTAAATCCCTCAGTGTAATGTAACCTCATATCGACACCTGTGATACAAATAAACTTAGTGGGTCACGTTGGGAAACCTGGTGAGTACGTAGGGTTTTCAACCCACAATAATATAATTATTATGTTTAATCATCAAACACTTAACCCAATTACCAATCCCCGTTATCTTCTTTACTCTTAAGGATTTACCTAAGAATTAGTATTCCTCGTTCAATCTTTCCTAAGGATTATCCTAAGGAATAGGCACGAAATCCATCATTGCCAGGGTTTACACTACAGGCACTAAGTCGCATAGTCGCCAGGATATAGGCATTAAGTCTCATAGTCGCCAGGGTTTATACAACAGGCACTACGTCGCATAGTCACCAGGGTTTAGGCACTAAGTCTCATAGTCGCCAGGGTTTATACAACAGGCACTACGTCGCATAGTCGCCAGGGTTTAGGCACTAAGTCTCATAGTCGCCAGGCTTATCTCGTTTATCGACAATATCGTTTCCGAGAATCCACTCGCAATACATGTCAATGGGTTTTTAGAGTACAACTGGTGAACACACAGTTCAAATACACCTACAGGTTACGAGCCTGCTAGTGTTCCACGTGACTGTCTAGAATAGTCCGTGGTTGTCATCCATACTCTGCTGAATGACGGGTCCAACACATGGGTAAAAGGCTTCTCTCATGGTTCACCTCTCACCCTTATCTCATGGTCTATATCACCTCTCATCATTTTGTTTTTGTCACACAGCAACTATTTCATCTACCCATGTTTTACCCAACACATTTTTTAGATATAAAATACATATACAGTTTAAATCATTTAAAACATGTATAAAAATCTTTCACACAGGCGGCAAGTATACAGACGATATGCACACATAGCATGTAATTTATTAAATACTTCATATCTATGTGTAAGATGAAAGTAACTATGCACTCACTTGATTAGGTGGTGATTCCGAACTCAGACAGCGTTTCGTTATCTCAAAATAATTTTCCCTTGACAAAACCTAGTATCAATACCACTAGGGTTTAGTCTAACATTAACCGCGACTAATTAATAGTGTAGCTATTATTACTATTATATAAGCATTAAACAACACTCTATATAACTCATAATAATAGGCCAAATAATTATTTTAAGGTCGTAATAATGTTACTATAATTAATTAGAAGCTATATTAAAGATATGTTAGGCGTATCTCACTTACAGCGGGTTTTTATCAAAACCGGGCTCCACTGGAGCAGCGTTCCCAAGCCGAAAGGCTCTTCTTCTCGGAGCCGTCGAGCGCTCCGGGGCTTCCGCCTCGTGCTAGGGAGGCTCCCTAGGCTTTTCGGGGGGTTTTGGAGCTAGATAGAGGTTCTAGAGAGAGAGGGAAGTGAGGGGAGGTGTGAGGAATGAAGAGGGCTTCACCTCTTATTTGTAGGTGGCTGGAGGGTCACTCACGTCGTGAGTTTTAAGGTGCTCACGTCGTGAGCCAGCTGGATACAGCCAGGCACTGGCGCTGACACGTGGCATCGCACACAGGGTGGAAATCAGCCGATTTTCAAAAATTCATAACTTTCGAATACGAGCTCCATTTTCGACGTTCTTTTTTCCACGCGTAGGTAAAAACAATATCTACAACTTTCATTTAGACTCTGTCGGCTAATTCTCGACCGATCTTAAATTTAACAGTACAAGAAGATTAGACTGTTAAATGACCGCGAAGAATTCATAATTGCTTCATACGGACTTCGTTTTCGTCTATCTTTTTATTGTTGAGTTCCTATTAATGAGATATTCAACTCTAATTTAGGTCGCGTAGGCCAAAAACCGCTCGAACTAAAATTCGAGTTTCGGGTCGTGCACAGCTATGCCAAATCTTAGAAAATTCATAACTTCCTCATACGAAGTCAGATTTGGGTGTTTTTTTTGTATGTTCTCCGTTTAACGTATTCTACAACTTTTTTTTACATCACTAAGGCCAAAAAGTCTTCTATCGTAAATTCACTATTTAAGCTTCTCGGTGTCGTGCCGGTTTTGCCGTAAAACTTCGACGGGCCATAACTTCTTCGTTATAACTCGGATTTCGGCGTTCTTTATATGTACGGAACCCTTGAGACATATTCTACAACTCGGTTAAGATTATTTATTCTAAATAATCTTTTGTCGAAAAGTCGTTTCCGACCCCTATTATCTCTAAATTGACTAGCCCGGATCTACGGGCGTTACATGTCTGGCTAAAACCCTAGTTTTCAATTCTGCATAGACTAGTACTTTTCATGTGATCAGTTATCAGATCTGATTTTCTTTTTGTATTTGTATCTAAAATTTTCAATTTTGAGCTTAATGAATGTTTGATTTTTAATTTTTGTTATTCTGATCACCTAGCTAGGGTTTTATCATTCCAGTTAATCAGTTAATAGAATCTGTGATTGCTCTTGTCAACTGGTAAAATTAACAAGTATCAGATTGGTTCAGTGTTGGGATTTAACTCTGATATAAATTATAATAAATCATATCTTTACCCTTCCGAGCTTGTGAGAAGTATTTAGTATTGCTGGAAAATATACACATATCAGAAAGCTGCTTTTCTGATTTAATTAAGAGCTTGTTTAAGTAAACAGTAAAAAGTTAGGATTAAATCAAAGAGCTTGTTTTGATTAACTAATTAGGTAAAATAGATTATACTAGAGCTTGTTAGTTTTTCTTAGTACCAGCTTAACTAGAACACATTCTGAATAATCAGATCTAAACAGATTGCATGATTAGGAAAGTCCCAACATAACTGAATTCGTTTTTATTATTGATTTTCATTTAGTTTATTTTCACTGCAAATTTTAGTTTTTGGTTTACTTCGAAACTCCCTTTTTATAATTTTTGTTTTATTGACTAGAATGTGCCTGATACAAAAATGCATTGACCGTTACGTTGTTTCCCTGAGGATTCAACCCTGCTACCATATGTTATCCATTAGTGCAACCAGCAGTGAAATTTTATTTGTTTAATATGCCTGCGACAACGTGTTAACAAACTGGCGCCTTTGCCGGGGTCACGGTGCTTCTAATAGTTTTATGTCAAGAAATTTTTGCACAGGTACACCTTTATATTTTGATCCAAAAATCCAAAGAACTGCAAGGAAAACGAAGAAAGAAACCACAAAGAAAAAACGATCAGTTGGTTTCTTTGGTTCATCCTCTTCACTACCTCCATAAATCTCCACACCACAAGGCATTCCCTTGTGGAACGAATCAGATCCGTTTTTTCTGAAAGTACCCCCATCTTCTCCTTTAAACAACCCATATAAAACTTACTCCCCAACACCCTCAATTGAATCTGAAATGACACTATTCAGAAACAAATCTGAAGAATCAGATATGAGTGGAGTCGAAGCACAAAAGACTCTCAGAGAGTGGGCCACTCAAGAAGTCAACCAGCAGCCCCTCTGCATTACTTTTCCGGAAACCCTGAACTTTGAGTTGTAATATGGGCTGATACATCTTCTTCCCATGTTTAGAGGTCTAGAAAACGAAGAACCACATAAATTCCTTAAGGATTTTCATGTGGTTTATTCAGGAATGAAGCCACATGTGATAACTGAAGATTAGATAAAGTTAAGGGCATTCCCCTTTTCACTTCAAGATTCAGCAAGAGAATGGCTATATGAGCTCCCATCAGGTTCGATTACCACTTGGATAGAACTCACGAAGATGCTTCTATAGAAATATTTTCTAGAAACATGAGTTTCTAGTCTCAGAAGAGAAATCCTTGGTATCAAACAAGGTAGAAGAGAAGCTTTACACACTTACTGAGAAAGATCTAAAAAGCTTCTGATTCGGTGCCCACAACATGGGATGAGTGATTATCAGTTGTATAACTGCTTCTGTGAAATTCTGACACCCATGGAGAGGTACTTGATAAATGCTTCTAGTGACGGTTCCTTAGAAGATATGACACCATCCGAAATCCGAGAGCTGATCGAAAAGCTGGCGATAGAGTCAAAACATTCCGGTAATGAAGATGAATGGTATTTAGATCAACCAAGGGTTGTTAAGGAAGTCAGCAATGCTCATCTGGAGTCTCATATTTTTGAACTGACAAAGGCTGTTCTGCTCCTGACAAAAGAAAAAATAGTTGCGAAAAAACAGTGTGGAATCTGCTTGAAGACGGACCATCCTACTGATATGTGTCCACTTTTGCAAGAGGATATTGCTCCAGTCAAAGAGTTCGGAGGATACCAGCAACATAAAAACTTCAATCAGCCTCCTACTTTTTATCAGAACAAAAATTTTCAGCCAAGACCACAATTTCAACATCCTCTGGGTTTTCAGCAGCAACCAAATTACCAACCCAACTTCTATAACCTGAATTTTCAGAACCATACTTCTTATCAGCAACCCAACAGTTCCAACATGGCCTTATAAGATATAATGAAGAGTCTTTCCATGAGCACCCAAGCATTCCAGACGGAAACCAAAGCTAGTATAAAGAATCTGGAGCAGCAGGTGTCTCAACTTGCCACTTTTGTGGGTCGTCTGGAATCTCAAGGAAATTTATCGGGACACATTGAAAATAATCCAAAGAACAATGTGTTAGGACATAAATTTATGGTTTATACTTCGCTTCTCAAGGCTTTTAGAGTTCTTCGTTTAGGACCGAATCTCTATGATCTCAGTGGTACTTGGACCTAAAACACTTTGTGATTTCGGTGGGCTTAATGATGTTTTCGGTTGGGTTGGGCTTTAGTAATTAGGTATTAGTATATAATGTGTTATTTTTAGCCGTGAAAGGAGTTAGTCATTCGGTTTTATCAGAGAAAGATTTAGAGAGCATTAACAGTTAGAGAGAAATCGTTTGATCTTATGTACCCGACTATTAATCGATAATAGTGTGCATTGAAGATTCGTGTTTGTGTTCTTGTTTCGTCTTTAATGTTTTGTGTTTATCACTTGATTAGGATTCCGCACTAATCTCTTGTTTTAGATTGATACCTAGATCAGGGTTTTACAATTGGTATCAGAGCTTGAAAACGACTTAAAGTTGTTTTGATATCAATTAGTTTTCAAAACAATCCATAAATTTTTTTAAAGTTTTTGGTATTTTTGGGTTTCCTTTGGCGAAAAATCACCTTTGCTGCTCATAAGTGTTCATCGTGTTCTTCGTATATTTGGAAATTGCGATCAGAATCATCGATTTCGGTTTAGGATGGATGATTTAGGCGGCACACTTGAGTTATCGGGTAGGTAAAAGTGATTTCAGCGGCTACTAGAGTTCTCAGTCAGCAACTAGGTCAAACATCTACTTTTCGGTCAGACTGGGTTTTAGATCAAAGTTTTCGGTCTGACATTGTGTTCGGTCAACGATCTCGATCAAACAGAGTTCTCAGTGAACGTTTTTGGTCAAAGGGCATTTATCTTGGTCTTCGGTCAAACTCAAATTGCACAATCAGATTTTGACCGTTGGTAAATAATGGGCTCTTACAACAGTTCAATCACCACTTTTAGTACAAAGGAGGTAAGTAAAACCTCATGGTCTCAGTCCTGTGAAGATAAAATAAATAAATACCGTGAACAATATGAATTATTAGTTAGAGAGGTTTTCGACCTTAAAAATGAAATCTATGAAATTAAGAAAGTAAACAAGCCTCTTAAAGAAAAACTAGATGCTCAAAATAAAGATCTAATTAGGATTAAGGAGGAATATAGCATTAAAAGTGTTCACCATCGTTATGCTAAATAGGAAATTGCCAAAATAACTGTCAAACTTGATGTGTTAAAAGTTAAATTTAAAGATGTTGAATTTAACTTTAAGAAATTTGATGTGTCAAGTGAGATAGTTGAATCTATGATTGAAAAACAGTTAAAGTGGAAGGGTAACCAGAAAGAGGGTCTGGGGTATCACAGTGTACCACCTCCTTTTAATGATAACTATACTCCGTCTTCTGAAACCATAGAGACAGAAAAATATGTTCAACATGGTCAGCCTAGTATAACTGTTTCAGTTAAGACTGAACAATCCGGCAAAATTAAGAATATTGAGGTTAACAATACTAATGTTTCTACTTCATGTGCAGAGAAAGTAACAGTGCAAGACGGTTGCGAGAAAAACAAAGATAATTCTAGTTTTAATGAAAACGCTTCAAAAACTAACATTTTATCTTCTGTTGCTTCAAAAGCTTATGATAACGCTGCTAAAAATTTTAAGCCACATAAAGTTGTGAAACAATTTGTTAAATGTGCTTGTACTTGTGCAAATTCAGTTGGACAGGGACCAAGTTCTGAAGGTATTCCTTTTAAAAGACAAACCTGCTTTAACTGTGGAATTCTTGGTCACATTGCCATAAGTTGTCCAAATCGTGCATATATTCCCTATTATGCCCAAGGTAGGCAGAATGTATCTCGAGGAAGATCTTTCAAGAGAAAATCCTCGAGATCACGTGATGGTGACTGGAATACTGCCAAGACCAAAAATCAGACTCCCAAGAACAAAAAGGTCATGTATGACGAGAGATCTGATTTGAGAAATAGTTCAGTCAAACCAAGATTGGTAAGGTCGAAGTCATATCGACGATCGGTCTCAAGCTCCAAAATAAGTGCTGAAGCATCCATCCGATTAAACAAGAAAATGGTTAAACTTGACTACAGATGGGTACCAAAAGTTCTCACTCCCAAATCACCTAAAAATTCTAACATCTCTTCATTTTTTGTGTTTGATAAACAGGATATGACTTGGGAACGCGTATCACGCGTAGATGGAAAAGGTCAACCCAGTTTCAAAATAGACTGGGTTCCCAAAACCAATTAATCTCGCACTCTGTGTCAGAGCAGCTATGGAGGAATATCATCAGACTTCGGTATGTTGATAGTGGCTGTTCCAAGCACATGATAGGAGACATATCTCATCTGTATGCCATTCAGAATTTTAATAGAGAGCATGTGTCCTTCGCAGGAAAGGAAAAGGAAATATCACAAATAGGGATTACATTATTGACACCAGGGCGATGCACCTCGCAAGGGACGATTATCGTTGAATGTCCCGCCATAGGCCTTGACCTCGTGTCATGCTAAACTGAGGAAATATGTCTTCGGATACATTTGTTGCAGGAATGGTTTTGTGAGTTATTCCTCATTACCTCTCACTGGCACTAGAATTGTACACTCATCTGAGATTCAGAAAACATTGAACGTCTCGCCAAGGTCCAAGTTAACTTGTTAACTTGAAAAACTATATTGAGATTGATGAATCAATGAATCGAGTATTGAATGAATCAGAGTATCAAATCAAGTAAGAATATGAGATTGAACACCGGATGTAAATATGATCTTGTTTCAGCTCTATTACGCTTTCGAATGTTTACAGAGTACAAAGACAGGTCAGCAAAAACTCTTATCTAACTCTAGTAAATATCCTTATTTATAGGGAACAGAAAGCGTACAAAAAATATACTAAGACATAGACACTAAAGTTTCGAATAAAAGCGCCTTAGTAAAATACTTTACATAACATTCGAAGAGGCAAAATATATTTCGACTAATTACAACATCTTATCCCTTACAATCTCCCCCTTTGTAATCATAGTCGAACATCTTAATTCGTAAGCATCTGGATGGAATACAACATTACTCTTCAAATTTCTGTGTACCAGGAAATAATCTTTTTAAGCTCTTTCTTATCTCCTTCATTGTTCTTCTTACAATGATTCATACGAACAATTAAGTTCGTATATTGAGACGTTGAATACCTTTCCACTTCGCATGCCTGGAACAAGAAACGTTTTGCCTTTCCAGCTTTGTCTTTTCCTGCGAAGACCAATCCAAAAGGCTTCAAGCAGATTTCACCATCAGCATACTTCTTCAATTCTGCCTGAGTCTTCGTAGGAGCCATTGGAGCTTTAATTTCCATACCTTTAGCCATAGCTAACTCCACATCTGTTAGAGCCAAGCACTCATAATAATTTTCGATGAAAATCTTGATGTGAGCAACCCCAAGCTTAAATTCATTAGGTTCCGTGTTTTGAAGATATGAAAATGATTTGTCTTTTAAAATCAATGCAACTTGTATAAGATCATACAAGTTCATTAATGGAAAATCTGCAATTGTAAATTCGCAAATATTTCCATTTGCCCTGGCAATCACATACTTGATATTTTGGACTGTGTTTTCGAATACCACATCCTTTTTCATACTGATCACTTTCTTGATCTTAATCAATAACCACACTTCCTCAGCAGCTTTTGCAAGAACAGCATGAAATCGAATTTTCATGTGTGTTCCATCATCCTTATCTTTGAAATTACCTTCTGCTTTAAATTGAGGCATGATGAACATCATTTCATTTATAGGAAAATCCAGCTGACTTGAATCTGTATGCGTAACCATATAGCTTTGTTTTGGTTTCTTCTCAAACGAATACATATGATTAAAAGCCACCTTGGCCTCGATTGTTTCATAATTGTAATGTTTGGCTGGATCACCCTTGTCCATTCCCTTCGGATCACTTGCACGCTGAGTCATTATGCTTTGAATCAATCTTAGCTTTTCGATTTCAGCTTCTACTTCGGCTTTCCCTTCTTCTTTCGATTTTTCCACCACTATTGATTTCCCTTTATCTTTCACAACTGAATCATCTTTCACCTCCATAGTTTTCGAACTACTACCAACAATATCAGTGGGTTTAACAATCACAATTCCTTTCGAAATTGGTCTTGTAATTGGCATTGTTGTTATGACAGTTAAAGTAATCGGCCCAGCAGATGCTATAACTGGCTTTGTTGTTGGGATCTTTGAAGAAAACATCTTTCCTACCACCTTCGCATCATCACCAGTAGCCTTCGAGTCACCAGTTTTTCTTTCTCCCCCTTGCACCCCTATGAAAACAGGCGGGGCATTTGTTGTTGGAAGAAGGCTTGAGATGCGAGAGAGAGGAGTAAGTTGCTTGTTAAGAATGGCTTCGAATTGTATGAACTTTTGAGATAAAAATTCAGGAGTAATCAGGGAAGAAGAAACCGACTGGACAAAGAGTTCTTTTAATTCCTTAAGCAAAGCAATCACTTCCAAAAAGTTGGCACTTTCAGATGATGAAAGTTGAGGAATCAAACTTTCATATAATTTGATAAATCTTGTGACAGCGTCACAAATGATATCAACCTTCTGATTCAGAAATGCATAATCTTGTTGAACATTTGCAATCTCTTTTTGCATATCTTCACGTAGTTCATGAATCTGCAAATTGACATCCTCCCTGACTTTCTTTACATCTTGAATAAAGAGAATATGCCTTTCCTTTGTTGCATTCTTTAATTCTTTCAAATCTCCGGCAAACTTCGAATTTTGAGAATTAATTCGTAGTTCATTGTTTTGATCACTATGATCAACTTTCTCCAAAATTCGAGATTCAGAGTCTGTAATCATCCCTGATACTTTACTTATAACTCTGGCTTCGAACATTTTCAACAATGAATCAACCTCTAAACTGGAAACAGACGAACCACCCCCCCAGATCAGCTTGAGATTGAATTATAGAATTCAACTTCTGATTCAAAATCTTAAATTGCTTCATTGTCATCAGCATATGATCTGGAAAATCCTCTTCTTCATCATGAAACTCTAATTCTTCAAACATGCCCCCAAAACCCTCATTATCAGTTTTTGTCTCTATAAAAATAGTTTCTTGAGCGGTTGAATTAGGTGTGGGTGTATCAGTGGATTGAGAAGAAAAAATCGAAGTAAAGGGTTGATTGATAATATGTTCGAATGTAGGAGAATCAGTGGTTGAAGTAATGGGTATAATTGGTGAAGGTAAAGAAACAACATGTTCAAAAGCTATAGTAGTTGGATGACCTGAATCGTGTTTCTTCGAATGTCCTTCACCCATATTCATAATTGCATCCGTATCAGATACGTTTTCAGGGATGCCTGAAGTTCGTACTTCCTCAAAAACTGATTTGGCAACCGAATCTTCGGGTGGCATGACTATGGTCTGCTCAGGAGCTGAACTTCCTGCGTGAAGAGTTACCTCTGGTGTTTCTGGAATTCTTTCACCATCATCTTCTGTTGACTCAGTAGAAATCACGAGCTTTCTGGTCTTCTTCTTCTTCTTGTTTGACAGATGTTTTGCCATATCCTCAGCCCTTCGTTTCTTGGACACCGGAGAAACTGGTGCTGGCACTTCTCTAATTAAAACACCTTGATGAGTGATTTGAGGTTTCCGAACCACTTTATGTGTTGGAGACTTGCTTTTATGGGTTGACTTCATTTTGATTCTTCGAAACATACCGGTCTTCGAAGGAATGATTACATGCTCTTGTGTTTCTTCAACAATAGGCTCAATCAATTGAGTCTCAGCAACAGACACTGCATCTGTTTGACGCTTCTTCTTTGGAGATTTCGAAGATTTCAATTCTGTGAGTTTGTCATCATGAGAAGTAGTTTTAGTCTTCTTTGACTGCTTGGATTTCGTATCTTCCCTTTCCAATAATATCCCAGTTTCGATTGTAGAATCAATAGTCTTCAAATATGCCACTAAAATAGAATTCAAAGAATCAACTCTTTTGAGCATTGCATCTGGAATACGAGCAACAGATGGAAAAACCTCAGCATTATCTTTGACATCCTTCGGATAGTGGTACGATTGAAAAACTGCTTTTTCTTCATCATCTGGTACCAAAATCCATTCCTTGTTGTAAACATGTTGCAAAATCAAGCTCCAGTATCTTGCACACGAAATACCATGAATAGCATTCGTGTGTTCTACACTCTTTTGGAATTCCTTCCACAATTGTGTAGAATAATCCACTTGAAGATCATAGTATAGCCCAGCAACCATGGCATATACTTCCATTCTTCCTTTGTCAAGACCAACTGTTCGTCTAGTTAAACATCTCAAAAAGATACCAAATAAGAAATTCCAGATACTTGGAAGACCAGATTTCTTAAAATCACTGGTTTTGGATAGTTGAGGTTGATATCCCATCTCATTAAACATATGAACTATTTGAGGAAATGTGAAAGTAACATATAGAGGGGAATTCGGAATGCCAAGAATCTGGCTAAAGAGTTTCTTTGATAATCTGACCTTTTTGTCATTCACCAGATGAAAAGTAATTGTATCAGAAGCTTTGTTGTAAGTAGCAGTTGATCCTGCTTGAGAAAGCCATGACATTGGAACTGAGAATGAATTAAACATCGCCTTGGATAAAACAGAGCTCTTCAAGGCAACGATTAACATCTGCAATTCTTCCGGGTATTTGGAGACATCACCCTCCAAGTAATAGTTAGTTGCTTGAATCTTCATGATTGGTAAATAAGAGACATCTTCAATGGTATGAGAAGGATCAACATCAACATGAACAGAAGTCGCCATTGTTAGGGTTTGAAAACTTTGAAGATCAGAAAATTTGGGAATTTGTTCTTTTTGATCACGTAAACTGATAATGAACCCTTGAATCCCCTTTTATATGTAACCCTGAAGTTTGAATTTGAAGCGGGATGAATATTTAATGACATCTGACGTGGCACCTTGAAAATCAGACCATTACTGCGTAAAAGTAGCCATGCGTCAAAAAGTATCTGTCACATCACCTTGAAATTCGGACAGAATACCATACGTCATTAAAAGAACAGCCTGTATTGATATCCCCAAGAATATTGTAACCGTCAGAACCCTTCGGATGGAATCAAGGCTCTTTCGCTTTTGGGATGAAAAACGAAGTCATATGCCAGATTTTTGAAATCATCAGCCTGAGTTGGTATTACTCAAAACCTCAAGGATTTCGTGAGTGCAGTGTTCCAAAGAATTTAGACAAGAAACAAAGATAAGAAAATTTTGGAATACTGTGATGTCAAAATATAAATTTGACACGAAGGCTGATAAAATCCCGGGCAAAGATTGCTTCATTAATCATTAAGAGAAATAATCAACAGCTTGTGTAGGTTCCCGTGAAATACAATCGAATACTTGTAAATAAGTATCAAATGGCTTCTTTTATAATGTTTCGTGGGTAGTCAAAAAATTTCGTTACATGTCATCCTAGACATAAGGTGATAAATTGTAACAGAAATTACTTGTTTGACCAGTGTAGTCAGGGACAAGTTTGTTTTGATAAATTTAAAGTGACATTGAAGACCAAATGAAACTCACATGAAAATCATATTCAAGAAAAAAATTTGTGCTGGATCTTGTTGGGTAACAAACATCATGGGTTCGAATGTTTGATCAAGACCACTCATACCAAATGAATATGATTTGGAGTTTTGAATTTTGGTACTGAACCAAATGATTCGTGAAAATCTGGAACATAGTTCCGCTTCAATTCCTTAAAAGTTTAGAAAATTGGGTTTCACTTTCATCACGGTCTCATGATTTCAGATCATAAACACAGATCTTTGATATATCTAAGTCTCGATGGGTTTGATCAGAGACCTCTCGGATATATGTCTTCATGTGTGATCGTGTAAGAACTTTATAGATGAAAAAAATTGTTTTAAGACATGAAATGTACCTCTGTTATATATGGACAAAACAGTAAACTCTTAACTCATTTTGAGAAGATTCAGGTATCTCAGAGACTAATGTGACTATAAGCCTTATTGGGAAGAAATTTTCGTATGAACAATTTCATTAAGGCTTTTGTACACACACATTGACTCATTGGAGGCTTCGGACAACATACAGAAGCATGCTTCTAGGGACATCTTAACTATTTCAAAACGTTGAAAATTTATTAATTCGTACAAAAAAATGTACCTGACCCTAGAACTGCAAGCATAATCCACTGTGTATCTTCATCAATATCTGCAACAAAGTGCTAAAAAGAAATAAGAAACAAAATATTTTTGTTGTTTTGATTTTTCGAAAATAAAGACAAAGTACTAAAACGAAATAAGAAACTAGAAGAAAACAAAATATTTTTGGATTTTTAAATTTTCGAAAATTAAATGACAGAACAAGAACAAACGAAAATCTTTTTGGATTTTTAAATTTTCGAAAATTAAATGACAGAAAAAGAACAAACGAAAATCTTTTTGGATTTTTAAATTTTCGAAAATTAAATGACAAAACAAAAACAAACGAAAATATTTTTGGATTTTTTTAAATTTTCGAAAATTAAATGACAAAACAAAAACAAACAAAAATCTTTTTGGATTTTTAAATTTTCGAAAATTAAAACTAACTGTACTTGTTGCAAATACACGAAATTTTATCATCCCCTGATAAGTGACAAATGTATGAATTCGAAGGGGTTCGAAACGTTGACTATGAGCAGTAACCTCTGAACGTTGACTGTTATTGTTTTGTCTTTCATTCAGCGCCTCTGAATCATTCATGGGCTCTCATTATTCTCCTTTTTCGCATGGAACAAAATTTTCATCTATCATTCCAAGTCCTTCTAAAATTTTCACAAAGGATTTTTCATCTAAAGGTTTCGTGAAAATATCAGCTAACTGATCAGTTGTTTTCACGAAATGTACTTCAATATTTCCATCCTCCACGTGATCCTTGATGAAATGATAACGAAGAGCTATATGTTTAGTCTTCGAATGCTGCACAGGATTATGACAAATTCTTATTGCACTTTGAGAATCACAATATAATGGAATCTATTTCATATTAATTGCATAATCACGCAATTGACTTTGAATCCATATAATTTGCGATGTGCAAGCAGCAGCAGCCACATATTCTGCTTCAGCTGTTGAAATTGATACACATGTTTACTTTTTCGATTTCCAGCTCACCAATTTGCCATCGAGAAATTGACATCCACCACTTGTGCTTTTTCTATCAAGATTACAACCACTCAGGTCTGCATCCGAATAAGCTTGTACAAAGAACCCCGTTTTCGAAGGATACCACAATCCTAACGAAATTGCTCCTTTAAGATAACAAAATATATTCTTCACTGTAGTGAGATGTGGTTCTCGTGAATTTGACTGATACCTAGCACAATTACACACAGAAAACATGATATCAGGTCTACTTGCAGTAAGATAAAGTAATGAACCAATCATGCTCCTGTAAAGAGTGAGATCAACTGCAGGTTTATCTAATGAAGGTGTCAATTTTATGCCAGTTGCCATAGGAACTCGTAACTTTGTGCTATTCGTCAATCCAAACTTCTCTAGCAGATTCTTTGTGTATTTTTCTTGATTTATAAAAATTCCTTCTTTGTTTTGTCGAATATTTAGTCCAAGAAAATTATTGATTTTTTCCATCATGCTCATTTCGAACTTACTTTTCATCAGATCTTCGAATTCTCTAGATAAGACAGGGTCAATTGAGCCAAAAATAATATCATCAACATAAATTTGAACAAGCATTAGATGATTCCCAACTTTCTTTCGAAATAATGTGGGGTCAACAGATCCTTGTTTAAATTTAGATTGTTTCAAAAATGAAGTAAGAGTTGCATACCATGCTCGTGGTGCTTGTTTTAAACCATAAACTGCCTTTTCTAAAATATAAACATGATCAGGATTTTCTTCGTTAATAAAACCTGGGGGTTGTTCCACGTAAACTGTTTCCTCAAGCTCTCCATTTAAAAATGCACACTTCACATCCATTTGATAAACATCAAAGTCTTTGTGAGCTGCATAAGCCAGAAATATGCGAACAGCCTCGAGTCTTGCGACAAGGGCAAAAGTTTCTTCATAATCGATTCCTTCTTGTTGTGAATATCCTTTAACAACAAGTCTGGTTTTGTTTCGAACAATATTTCCATCTTTGTCGGTTTTGTTTTTGAAAATCCATTTTAACCCGACAATCGAAACATTTTCAGGTTTAGGAATTAATCTCCAAACCTTCTTTCGTTCAAATTCAGACAATTCAGATTGCATAGCAACAACCCAATCTGAGTGTTCCATTACAACCTTAACTGTTTTTGGTTCAATTTTAGAGATGAAAACATTGAACATGCAAAATTCTTGATGAGTATTCAATACCTCATTCTTTGCACGAATTTGCGCTCTTGTTAAAACACCTTCTTGTGGATTTCCAATTATTTGATCTTTTGGATGATCTTTTGTCCATTTTTCCATTGGCGGATAAGCTGGATCAAATTCCAAAGGTGCATCTTCGTATAAATCATCATTCTCTGAACCTGCAATCGAACAAACATCATCAAAATCATTATTATTCTCATTATTTTCTAAATGCTCCCCCTCAACATTATGCTCCCCCTCAACATCAGCATTCAAGTGCTCCCCCTCCACTGGATTATTTTGCATATTTTCGCCTTTCTCTTGAGATGTTGATGTTGAATCATCAGTAAGCTTCATTAATTCAGAGATATTATTATCATTTGCATTTATTTCAGCATCAACAGCATGATCTAAAATACCAAAAATTAAATCATAATTAATATCTAACGTTTGTGAAGATTCAGATTCATCTTGTTTTTCTTTTAGAATGGGATGATTTTCAAAATACGTTTCAGTTTGTTTAATATAGTAATCATCAAATGTAAGATTAAAAGTTTCTTCCACTTTTCGTGTTCTTTTGTTCAACACCCGATATGCGACTGAATTATGCTAATATCCCAGGAAAATCCCTTCATCTGCTTTAGCTTGAAATTTTGTAAGATGATCCTTGAGATTCATAATAAAGCACCTTCATCCGATTGTTGAGAATTTCATATGGAGTGATGTTAAAGCGTCGATGAATGAAAGATCTGTTTTGAGTAAAACATGCGGTGGATACTGCTTCAGCCCAAAGGTATTGTGGAAGATTCGCATATGCCAGCATAGTCCTTGCCGCTTCGCATAGTGACCTATTTCTTCGTTCAACAACACCATTTTGTTGTAGTGTGTATGGAGATGAAAAATTATGCGAAATTCCTTTGTCCACCAAAAATGAATCAAGAACATTGTTCTTAAACTCAGTTCCATGATCACTCTTAATTTTTCTAACAATCTTCTTCAATGTTGTTTCCATCTTCTTGATAAAGTCAATCATGATTTGTGCAACTTCGGATTTAAGCCTGAGAAAATAAACCCACGTAAATCTTGAAAAGCCATCAACAATTAATAAAATGTGCGGTTTCTTGTTGAGTGTTGAGACTGTTGATGGACCACACAAATCAATATGTAAGAGCTCCAGAGGTGCGACAATTTTCGAATCTATCGTAATCGGATGACCTTGTTTATGTTGCTTTCCAACTTCACAAGCTGCACATAAAGAACCATTATTAAATTTAAGTACATGTAAACCTCTTACCATATCTTTTACCACAAGTTTATTGATGTTTCGAAAGTTGAGATGAGAAAGTCTTCAATGCCAAAGCCAACTTAAATCATATTTTGCTTTCGAAAGAAGACATATAGCAGGTTTCCCTACTATCGGATTGATGTCCAAAGTAAACATGTCACCTTTCCTTTTGGATTTAAGTAAAACTTCGTTAGTGTTGACATTCGAAATAATACTTCCTTCTTCAACATACGCAACACGATTCACTGTGAATTTTCCATTCGTGATCTTCCCATATCCTTTGACTTGACATTTTTTATTGTTTCCAAACTTCACAACTCCAGCATTCTTTAGGCTTCGAAAATCACGTAAATTCTCCTTCTTCCCAGTCATGTGACGAGAGCAACCACTATCAATGTACCACTTATTATCATATTGCTCGTCACATAGTACCTACAATTAGTGAAAAAATTTAGGTACCCAAGGCTTTTTGGGTCCTTGGAAATTAGATTTCAATTTCGAATGTAATGAAGCACTTTTAACCCAATCACAAACTTTGATTTTGAGACTATTAATTAAGTTCTCATCTTCATTTAAAGGAACCGAAACATAAGATTTTGATGGTTTCGAATGTTCACTAACATTACCCTTCGTATTCTGTTTTTGTGAATGAACTTTCGTTGTTTTGATTACCGGTTTCCATGCTTTGACTGAGATGTTCGAATCCTTAGATAATAAACTTCCATTTGATGAAGTATTTACATACTTTTCATAGGCTTCGTGAATTTGCTCCTTTGAATATGTATTTGATTGATACATTTTTCCATTGCCTTCAAGCCAATGATCAATGTTCTTCCTTAAAGTTATTCTTTTTTAATGTGACATTTTCAATGTTTCTTTCTTTGTATGATTAGGAAAATTTGGCTTTTGAGGAACAAAATCAACTTTTGGTTTAGTTAGAAAAGATTGACCATAAGATGTATCAACAGTGGATTTAAAATGTTGACGTTGAAAGAATTTTTGATTTGGATTTGATGTTTTTGGAAAATTTGGTTTTGTAACTTTCGAAAACTTTGGTTGTTTATTCATTTCAGACCTTGAATTTTTAGCTTTAAAAACATTTTTGGATGATTGTGGTTCAGGCATCTTTTGAGACTCAATAATCTGCCAAAATATTTTCTTCCTAACTTGTCTTTTTGAAATGTTATTTTCCTTCGAAAATTTTTCAATTTGTTCTTTGAATTCCTTGGAGTTTAGTTTGACAACTTTTTCACTTTCCTTTACAACTTGTTTTGAATTTTCTTTTTCAATTTTTGATTTTTCAACCCATTTTCTTTGTGGTTTTTGACGATGAAAAACATACGAATTCTTTGTTAGGTTGTTTTCAACTGTGCTTTGATTTGCAACGAAACCTTCATCAGTTGTTTTCAAATTGTCTTCTTCAACTAACTTCCTTAACTCTTGATTGATATTCTCAACATTTCCAGTAGTTACGAAAACTTGATTTGGAAAAATGACATCATCGGTACACTTGAAATTTGGATAAACCATGGTATTCGTTTCAAGATAGTGAGCACCTTTTTCATTCATTACTATTTCGAACTTTTGTGTATCTCCATACACTTGATCAACCACAAATCGAGGAATTTCTTCCTCCTTTGAAGATTTCTTTTCCTTCGAAATTTTCTCTTCATTTTCATCATCACTATCATCAGTTTGACTATCTCTGACATCCATGAAGTCCATATCACAAACTTTCGAAGTTGAGGGTATATCAGTTTCTTTCTTAACCATCAAATCCTTAACTTTTTCTTTCCCTTTAAATGTTGATTGAACATTAACAACAGACAACTGAGAACAATCAACATCTTCAAGATCACTAATTTCACTAATATTGTCAGAATTATCTTCAATATCAGCAAAATTAGATTGAGAATTTGATGTTGAATTCTCAGTCTTTTCCAAAATATGAATTTATTCAGATTTAGTCAAAGTATCATTCACTATGTTAACTAATTCATTCGCATCAAGACATTCATCAATTTTGACAATTCCATATTTATATCTATCATCAGGAACTTTGTCAAAATCAGCTATTATTTTCTCACAATCATACGAAATATTATCTACCTTAGCTCTTTCGAATGCTAGAAAAGGTAGTAATTTTCTATGTTGTTCTTTACTTATTTCACATGAATGATGTAAATCAGTTAATTTTCCATAAAGTCTCTTAGCAGAATTACAATATATGTTTCTTTGTGCTAGCAAAAGTTTGACTTCATTGGATAAAGTATCCTTATCACACATAATATTCGAAATCTGTAATTCTAAAAATCAACTTTACTTATTTTCATGTCTAATCGCTTTTTAGTCTCTAATAACTCCATGGACAACTTGTTGGCCTCATTTCTAGCAGACAAAACAATTGAATCAAAATACGTAACAGTCTCATCAAAAGATATTAGTTGAGAGTCATAAGCATGTATATGAATATTAAAAGATTCGATAATTTTACGTACCTTTGTTGTCATTGGAGATTTGTCTGCTGTCTTGGATACGAAGCATCTTCCTTTCACCTCGAATTCCTCTTCATCTGAGTCCTCCTCCATCTTTTCATACATTTCTCCATGTGTTGGATTCCTCATTTCTTCATCGTCTGATCCGGATGACCAGATTTGATAAGTTCCATCCTGCTCCTGTTCACCCTTTGCAACTAGTGATAAATTCTTGGCTTTCGCACGAACCTCCTCAAGCCTCTCCGCATAATAAGCCTCATCTTTGACTTTATTCTTTCTCTCATCCTTCTTTTGAAGCATATAGTCATTTGCAAGATGATTGAATCCATTGCAATAATGACAATCAATACCAGCATCACCTTTCAGCTTTTTCTCACTCTTTCCTTCAGACATTTTCGAATCTTTCTTCTCAACATTCTTTTTCTCCTCAAAAATAGGTTTACTCACAGCACTACCTTTTACTTCAGCAAGCTTAGCCTTCGGATTGAACGACTTTTTGAAAAACTTCTTGACACGATTATTCGAGTAAAATGCTATTGCCTCATCATCCGAATTCATGATGAATCCCTCTTCTTCCTCAGAATCACCATTTTCAGCTTCTTTCTCAGATAACTTTGATGCAAGTGCTAACGGTCCTCCCAAATTCAGCTTCGATTCTTCAGCAATTTTATTTACCTCAGTTTCGTGTGTCTTCAACTGATTGTACAAATCATTAAGAGTTGATGTATCAAAACTTTGCTGATTCTTCACCATCATACTCACGCTTCTCCATTCTTTTCGAAGACCCATCACAAAAATGAGATTGAATTCCATTGAAGTCCTGGTAATTCCATAGCGATTACAACGATAGATTAACTCGTTCAGTCGATCATAGTAAACTTCAATTGTTTCACCTTCTTTTTGTCTGAAGTCTTTCAGCTCAACCAAACACTGTTTAACTGAATTGATTTTCGTCTTCTCACTTCCTAGAAACTTATCTTTTAGATTGTTCCAGACCTCTTTTGCAGTTGTACAACTCCTTACATAATTGTACACAACTGGAGGTAAAGCTCCTCGCAATTCCCTCATACACCTTTTCTCCAGTTTCTTCAGACGATCAGTTTGATTATCAACACCAGAACTTGTTGAAGATGATCCAATTTGTCACACCCCAAAACCGGAACGGCGGAAACGTTCTGGGGTGGAGGATGTCATGTACAGTATCACAACAATGCATAATAGTAAATACAAGCAACCACATCCATTGCATTAATATAATAATTTAAATACAAGCGTCTTCTGTATAGTTTATAAGACACCAAAAGTATAATCAAAATAAAAGATGAGTCTTGTATGTGCTCCATCTTCTCAAAAGCTTCACCTGTACCTGTCTACTGATGACCTGAGAATACAAGTTATTTTGAAAGCGAGTATCAACATAAAGTTGGTGAGTTCATAAGTATTTAGTGTCGTTGCTTGTATAAAATATTTGTAACAATGTATCATAGTAACTGATTTCAAATGTTTGTAAATAGTATGCTCCCTAGAAAACCCTATTTTCCTAGTAAAAAGTAGTCTTCTACCAAGACCCGATTGTTTGTATGTTTGTTCTTTGGTAACTGTAAGGGTTTTTCCCCAGTGAAAACTATTAGTATGAAACTATAGTTTTAGACTTCACCCTTGTAAGGTGATTTCAAAAGAAGTGTAATAAGGGAAATTAATATTTTTCCTCAGCAGGGACACTGCTGGTCATAAAGTGATAAAATACAGACTCTAGGTAGTACTATATGAGCAGCACGCCTCGGGGAGTCTAAGGTAGTAATATGTAGACTCTAGGTGGTATTAAATAAACAATACGCCTTGAAAAGTCTAATTTTGCCTTAAATTCTTATTTAGTTAACTTAAGGTTTGAATGTGAACTCGTATGTAACCATTATGATCGACGGCTGAATATCGGATGACCCTCCAGGTCATAAATAGTAAGGTAGCATTCTGTCACCCCTTAGCCTTTCGGCTGGGACTGTAGCAAGCAGTCAGGATGTGGGAGTGGCTGTCCCGTATAGATCTATACACACAATGCCCGCTCTCCCTCCAGGAGACTCTGGTTACAAAGTGATACCACGATCAAGTGTCGTATCGAGAAGTAGTATGTCACATTCGGTTATAGTATTTAATGTTTGTATAGTGTATAGTATGTTCTCTTGTATAGTGTATAGTATGTTCTCTTGTATAGTGTATAACATATATTGTTACTCAATGTAGTACTTATGTAGTGACTCATAAATGTACTCACTCTTGTATAGGTCATTGTAATAGAAGTAGTGAGTAGTAATCCCTTAACTATACCTATTATAGTTAAATAGTAAGCTTGTTTGGATGCCTTTGTTACACAAAGGTACTGAATTGAAGTGAAAGCTTTTATATCCAACACATATATCCATAAGTTTGATAGCAATTTGAAAGTAGTAGTAAATCTTTCTGTTTATTCTAGTTATTAATCACATGTGATTTAAAGAAATAACTAGAATGTTTCAACTTGTATTCCCCCCATAAAGGCTTTTAAAATCATTTCCAAGGTTGATTAATGGGTATGAACTCACCTGCAGTGAGTAACTTGAATGAAAGATCGATGTAGGATCGTCGGGTGTCAATTGGAGTCTTGAGCACAAACGAACCCTATTTTACATGTAATAACACGTATATGAATTTACTTAGGGTATATAACCACTAATAGGCACATGGGCACGCCTTAGGGACATGGAAATACTTAGAATTTGATGTTAAAAACACCTATGGAAGTCCCTAAATGAGTGTAGGGTCTTAGATTTGAGTGTAAGGCCACCAAACTCAACTTTTATGTGTGTGCGGCCAGAGTGTGCGGCCAGGCCTGTGTGCGGCCGTACACTCCCATAGGAATGTGTCCAAATCGATTTTCCAAGACTTTGTGATGATCCTAAGAAGGTGTTTTGGCCATTTCTTAGCCGGAATGGGAGTTTGTTGCCATTTTGGACCCTTAAATGTGTGTGTGCGGTCACACTTGGTGTGTGCGGCCAAGTGTGTGAGGCCATGGTGTGTGCGGTCGCACACTCCTAGCAAAAATGGTCTAAAATGTGTTTCTAAGTTCGTATCTTGTTCCCTAAGTGTCCTTGATCATGTGCTAGAATACTACTTGAGTTTGAGGCCTTAAAGCACCAAAATAAGGGGTGTACGGCCACATGAAGGTGTGCGGCCGCACACTCCTTTCAGAACGAGTTTTGGGGCTTTTAACAAGGCTCTAATATATCTAAACACATGTAGGAGTAGGGTACTTACAGTGTAGAAGCGTATGGGGGTGTTTGGAGCCCCGAACTTAGTAGGTGTTCTTGGTGTTCTTAAAGAACACTTGAAGATTCACTACAATGAGCTGATTTCATGGAGGAAATCAGTGATTTACACTAGATGGAGTAAGGAATCTATGAATCAAAGGCTAGAAACACTTACCACTTGAAGATCTAGGTGAAAAATCGGGATCCACTTGAGAGAAAACGAGTTCTTGACTAAGAGGGTGTAAAAGGGTGAAATGAAGGCCAAGACTCTTTCTTATAGGTATGTGAGTGCTGCCAGAAGAGTGTGCTGCCGAAGAAGGGGTGTGCGGTCGGCTGTGTGCGGGTGGCTGGCCTCACACTCGGGTGTGCGGCCGCACACACCTTGGTGGGTGTGTTTGGCTCGATTTTTGTGATGCTACACACGTTCCCACCCCTCCTAAGACTCATATCAAGATTATACTACGCCTCAAGTACCCATATAGACCCAAAACTTCATTACAAAATAGCAAAACGAGGCTAAATTTTGATAAAAATGAAGAATGTATAAGTTAGAAATTTCGGGTTGTCACATCATCCCCCCGTTAGAGGGAATTTCGTCCCGAAATTAGAGTTCAAGCAACTAAGTTATTACAAATAACTAAGTAAAAAGATGGGGATATTTAAGTTTCAGTTGATCCTCGCGCTCCCATGTGAATTTCGGTCCTCGCTTGGCGTTCCAGCGAACCTTCACGATTGGGATGCGGCTTTGTTTCGTTCGCTTGACCTCTCGGTCAATGATCTCTACAGGTTCTTCCACGAAGTTGAGCCTCTCGTTGATCTCGATCTCGTCGAGTGGAATTACAAGAGTCTCGTCGGTTAAGCACTTTTTCAAGTTTGAGACGTGGAAGGTAGGGTGTACATTACTAAGCTCGTGGGGTAGGTTGAGTTTGTAAGCTACAAGACCGATTCTAGCGAGAATCTCGAAAGGCCCTATGTATCTCGGATTTAGCTTTCCACGCTTTCCGAAGTGTATCAATCCCTTCCAGGATGAGACTTTCAAAAGGACTCGGTCTCCCACCTGGAATTCCAAAGGTTTCCTTCGTTTGTCAGCGTAGCTTTTCTGTCGGTCTCTAGAGGCTTTCAATCGTTCACGAATCTGAACGATCTTCTCTGTCGTTTCCCGAATGATCTCCGGACCTGTGAGAGTGCTGTCAGAAACTCGTCCTTTAGCTAACCATGTGTCACCCACCTCAGCCCAGCACAGAGGGGACCTGCACTTTCGGCCATAGAGGGCTTCAAATGGAGCAGCCTTTATGCTCGTGTGATAACTGTTGTTGTAGGAAAACTCGACAAGGGGTAAATGAGTATCCCATGCCTTTCCAAAGTCGATCACACAGGCTCGCAACATATCTTCTAGTGTTTGGATAGTTCTCTCACTTTGTCCGTCGGTTTGTGGGTGGTAGGCTGTACTCATGTCCAGCCTCGTTCCTAAGGAGTTCTGTAGTGACTGCCAGAACCTCGAAGTGAATCTACTATCTCTATCGGAGATAATAGATATAGGGACACGATGCAGTCGTACTATCTCCCGAATGTATGTTCTCGTGAGCTTTTCCATCTTGTCGGTTTCTTTGATAGGCAGGAAGTGTGCGGACTTGGTCAATCGGTCGACGATGACCAAAATGGTATCAAGTCCACCCGTTGTCTAGGGCAACTTGGTTATGAAGTCCATGGTGATCCGCTACCACTTCCATTCAGGTATCTCCGGTTGCTGGAGTAGACCTGAGGGTTTCTGGTATTCGACCTTGGCCTTGGCGCAAGTAAGGCATTTACTCACGAAGGTAGCGATCTCCGCTTTCATGTTAGGCCACCAGTATAACTTTTTAAGATCCAGATACATTTTATCTGAACTCGGGTGGACGGAATATCGAGTGTTGTGTGCTTCCTTCATGACCAAGTCTCTGAAGCCACCGTGTCTCGGTGTCCAGATCCGGTCCATGAGGTATAGGGCTCCGTCACCCTTGACTTCCAAGTTTTTATCCATTCCTCGTAGAGATTCTCCCGTCACATTTTCAGGTTTTAAGGCTTCGAACTAAGCCTCCTTAATTTGTGCGGATAGATGCGAATGGATAGTCATGGTCAATGACTTGACTCTTCGGCCAGAATATTCTTTCCAACTTAGGGCGTCTGCTACCACGTTGGCTTTACCCGGATGATAACGAATTTCGCATTCTTAGTCATTGAGTAGCTCGACCCACCGTCATTTTCTCATATTGAGCTCCTTCTGGTTGAATATGTGTTGTAGGCTTTTGTGGTCTGTAAAGATAGTGCTCTTCATACCATATAGGTAGTGTCTCCAGATCTTCAGAGCGAACACAACCGCTCCTAATTCGAGATCGTGTGTGGTGTAGTTGACCTCATGTGTCTTCAGCTGTCTTGAGGCGTAGGCGATGACCTTACCTCGTTGC
This sequence comes from Lactuca virosa, assembly GCF_052849685.1. Lineage (NCBI taxonomy): Eukaryota > Viridiplantae > Streptophyta > Magnoliopsida > Asterales > Asteraceae > Lactuca > Lactuca virosa. The sequence continues at coordinate 386,816,855 of NC_136428.1, forward strand.
TTCAGAACACATCCGAGCCCCTGATTGGATGCATCGCAGTAGACCACGAAGTCTTCTGTTCCTTCGGGGTGGGACAGTATTGGTGAGGTGCACAAGGCTCGTTTTAGCGTTCGGAACGCTTTCTCCTGCTTCTCTTCCCAGTCAAAGGCCACGCCCTTCTGGGTCAATGTAGTGAGGGGTTTCACAATTCGAGAGAAGTTCTGTATGAATCTGCGGTAGTAGCCAGCGAGGCCTAGAAATTGACGAATTTCTGTAGGCGTCTTCGGTGCTGACCAGTTCTCAATGGCTTTAATTTTGGAAGGGTCTACGTTGATTCCCTCTTCGCTAACCACGTGTCCTAAGAATTCGACTCTTCGGATCCAAAATTCGCATTTAGAGAACTTCGCGTAAAGTTTCTCTGATCGTAAGGTTCCTAGGACTTGTCGTAAATGATCGCTATGTTCCTCCTTACTTCGAGAGTAGATAAGTATGTCATCGATGAAAACGATGACGAACTGATCCAAGTAAGGACGGCATACCCTATTCATTAAGTCCATGAATACTGCGGGCGCATTGGTCAATCCGAATGGCATCACTACAAACTCGTAGTGTCCGTAACGAGTTCGGAAGGCTGTCTTCGGAACATCCTTCTCAAACACTCGTAATTGGTGATACCCAGACCTCAGATCAATCTTGGAAAAGTAGCTCGCCCCTTGCAGCTGGTCGAATAAATCGTCTATGCGAGGAAGAGGGTAACGATTCTTGACCGTAAGCTTGTTGAGCTCCCTGTAATCGATGCACATACGAAACGATCCGTCTCTCTTCTTTACGAACAAGACTGGTGCTCCCCAGGGCGAGAAGCTTGGTCTTATAAAGCCCTTGATGAGCAGTTCGTTAAGTGGACCGGACAGTTCTTGCATCTCAGCAGGTGCTAGACGATAGGGCGATTTGGCTACAGGGGTCGCTCCTGGAATTAAGTCGATTCGGAACTCGACTTGACGTTGCGGGGGTAATCCTGGAAGTTCTTCCGGAAAGACGTCAGGAAAATCGCGTACTACGGGGAGGTCTTTTAGGCCTTTTGTTTTCTGGCTCGTATCGACAATGTGCGCCAGGAATGGACGATATTCCTTAAGCAAGTACTTCTGGGCTTGAATACTCGAGATGATACGAAGAATCGTACTGGGTTTGTCTCCGTAGATCAACAAGGTTTCATGATTCGGTAGGTTCAGGCGGACTGCTTTTTCGAAACATAGAATATCGGCACGATAAAGACTCAGCCAGTCCATGCCTATAATGACGTCGAAACTCTGGATAGCTACTGGTATGAGATCGATTGGGAATGAATGATTATTGTAACATCCGGATTCCCAGGTATCTTATTTTAAGTATTTGTCTTGAGTTTTAGGGAGGGAATCGGCGAGTAGGGGCTCAGACTCGCCGAGTAGGATCGCGCATTTCTTGTCCGATTTAATGAAGGACTCGACGAGTTGAGGCATGGACTCGTCGAGTAGGAGCGCGTGTGCTGACTGGATTAATGAACGGACTCGACGAGTCGGGAAGGGTGGACTCGGCGAGTCCGCGCTGTTAAGTGAAACCCTAAATCCCCGGGCATGTGCCCTATTTAAAGGCCTTTATGGCCTCCATTTGCGGCCAATACACCCCAGAGAAACCCTAGAGAGAGCAGTAGGAGAGTTGAGAGCAAGAAGAGGTTAATACATCACTTTTGGTGTAGTTTTGCTAGAAGGAAGAGGGAAACACCCATCTAGAGCGTGAAGGGAGCTTGGATCTGGGCTAATCATCTTGAGAGTTCATCTCTGGAGGTATAATCCTTTCTATTCCGTGTTGATATGATAGATTTCATGATTTTAGGGTTTTTACCTCCATTTTATGTAAGATCTAGTGAGTATGAAGTCCCCTTTTGTGTTAATGACATCAGATCTGGACCATGAGAGGTCCATAGAGTCACTATCCCTCAGCTTTATGCAAGCAAATGAGAGTTTGGGGACTAGGTTGCCATTTTTAGAGTTATTTCTCCATTTATGACTTGATGTGGGTTGCATGCACGTAAAGGTTGCACCTTTACGTGACATTTGAGCACTTGAAGGGTAGATCTGATGGTTAGGGAAGCAGATCTGACCTTAGGAGGTCATTTGAGGATGAACATGGAGGCAACTCACCGAGTCCATAAGTGGACTCGACGAGTCGAGTCGGGGTTGCCCCGCGATTCGTGACAGGAGAAACCCGTCGAGTGGAAGGATGACTCGACGAGCCAAGAGAGGCTTGAAGGATATAGAGGACCCGCACGGACTCGCCGAGTCGCCCTTGTGCACTCGACGAGTCGGGTCAAAGTTGACCGTTGACCTTTGTTGACCTTAGGGTTCTGGTCAAGACTGATTCAGAAGAGTCAGGGAAGGGTAGAATGGCCTTCTACCCAATCTGTAGAGACGAGGCTATGAGAGAATATTGATCGGGAATGTTATTTGAATAATAGGAGGAGGCTAGGTCGGGACGTTGAGCACGAGAGTTATCCGACTTCATTGAGGTGAGTCTTCTCACTATACTGTACCTGGAAGGGTACCTATGTGTGACCGGAAGGTCTTGTATGCTATGATGTATGTGCTATATGCGGTTATGTGATATGTATGTGCTATGTATGTTATGTATGGTAAGGACCGGAAGGTCAGGTTGATATGGACCGGAAGGTCAGGAGGCTAAGGACCGGAAGGTCAACACGGGTAGGACCGGAAGGTCTACCAGGATTCGGGACAGAAGTCCCCTGAGACATATGGATCGGAAGATCCTATAGAGTTATGGCCTGGAAAGGCGTATGTGTGGTATGTGGTATTTTGGACCGGAAGGTCAGGAGGCTAAGGACCGGCACAGTCTCAGCCGGCAGCCAAGCGAGCAAAGTCTGCTGATACGAGATCTGGAGGCCAGAAGGGCCGCACTTGTGGGAAGTGCGGAAAGGGACATGATGGGGTCTGTCGATCAGGTGCTTGCTACAAATGTGGCAAGGAGGGGCATATCGCCAAGAATTGCCCCAAGGGGTTTATGGTTTGCTTTCATTGCAACCAGACTGGCCATCGGAAGGCCGAGTGCCCGCAGTTACATCAGGGATCTGCACCTGCTGCTAGGGTTATCGAGGTTCGGCCAGCGAAGGCCGAGGCACCGAAGGCTCGTGGGAGAGCTTTCCAGTTGACAGCGGAGGAGGTCCGCGCAGCGCCCGATGTTGTGGCTGGTATGTATTCTTTATTTATTTATGCTGAGTTGAGATATTGTGCTTATATTGTGATATGCGTAGGTACTTTTCTTGTGAATTCTGTACCTGCCTTAGTGTTATTTGACTCGGGTGCGAGTCGATCATTTGTGTCGATAGCGTTTAGTCGACACATCAGTAGCCGACGAGAGGCATTGAGTCGACCTCTACGAGTTTCCATAGCTGACGAGCGAGCAGTGTATGCTACGGATATGATTCGAGGATGTGTACTCGAGATCTTCGGTGTTGAGTTCCCGATAGATCTAGTCCCGATTGCAATGGGGGACATATGTGTCATAGTGGGCATGGATTGGTTGAGCCGATTTGGGGCTGTCATAGACTGCGAGCGACGGTTGGTGACGATACGAGACCCTAGTGGGGGAGTACTTACGGTGTACGACGAGGGTACCCAATGTGGGTCGGCGTTTTATTCAGCCGCCAGAGCGAGACAGAGTTTACAGCAGGGCTGTAGCGGGTTTGTGGCATATGTGATGGACTCACGAGTGGCCGCCGAGGGGCCAAGTTCGGTTGATGATGTGCCGATAGTGCGTGAGTTCCCGGATGTGTTTCCTGAGGAGTTGCCGGGTGTGCCTCCCGAGAGGCAGGTGGAGTTTCGCATCGATTTGATTCCGGGGGCAGCGCCTATCGCCAAGGCGCCTTATCGCCTTGCACCGCCAGAGATGCAGGAGTTATCCTCGCAGCTTCAGGAGCTGCTGGGAAAAGGGTTTATTCAACCGAGTAGCTCGCCATGGGGAGCGCCGATCCTTTTTGTCAAGAAAAAGGATGGTTCACACCGGATGTGTATTGATTACCGGGAGTTGAACAAGTTGACGGTCAAGAACCGTTACCAATTACCGAGGATTGACGATTTGTTCGATCAGTTGCAGGGAGCGTCTTGGTTCTCCAAGATTGATCTGAGGTCTGGATATCATCAGATGAGAGTGCGTGATGAGGATATCCAGAAGACGGCGTTCAGGATTCGTTATGGGCATTACGAGTTCGTGGTGATGCCTTTCGGGATCAGCAATGCACCAGCAGCGTTCATAGATCTCATGAACAGGGTGTGCCGACCGATGTTGGATCGTTCAGTGATCATGTTCATCGACGATATACTGGTGTATTCGAGGTCTTGAGAGCAGCATGAGGAGCATTTGAGGGAGATCCTCGGGGTTTTAAGATCGGAGAGGCTGTACGCCAAATTCTCCAAGTGTGAGTTCTGGTTACGGGAGGTCCAGTTCTTGGGGCATCTCGTCAACCAGAATGGGATTTTGGTCGATCCGGCCAAGATTGAGGCGGTTATGAGGTGGGAGGTGCCAAGATCACCCACCGAGATCAGGAGCTTTCTAGGATTGGCCGGCTACTATCGGAGATTTATCAGAGATTTCTCCAAGATCGTCGTGCCTCTCACCAGGTTGACCTGGAAGGGTGTTGTTTTTTCATGGGGTCCGGAGCAGCAGACCTCGTTTGAGACACTTCGCCAGAAGTTATGCGAAGCCCCTGTGTTAGCCCTCCCGGAAGGGATGGAGGATTTTGTGGTGTATTGTGACGCATCGATATCGGGGTTGGGTGCGGTGCTTATGCAGAGGGGGCATGTGATAGCATATGCATCGAGGCAGCTGAAGCCTCATGAGACGAGGTATCCCACCCACGATCTGGAGTTGGGGGCAGTGGTGTTCGCCCTCAAAATCTGGCGCCATTATCTGTATGGGATTCGGTGTACCATATACACGGACCACAAGAGTTTGAAGTATCTAATGGATCAGCCCAACCTGAATATGCGCCAGAGGAGATGGTTTGACGTGGTAAAGGATTACAATTGTGAGATCCTGTACCACCCGGGCAAAGCTAATGTTGTAGCTGATGCGCTGAGTCGTAGGGCGGAGAGTGCCCCGATTCGAGACACTTGTATGCGATTGACAGTGATGACTCCGGTGTTGGACACCATTTGGGAGGCCCAGGCGGAGGCCGTGAGACCGGAGAACCGCAAGAGAGAGCGGGTGATTGGGAAGGTGCCTGAGTTTGTTACCGATAGTCGTGGGCTTATGACCTTTCAGGGTCGGATTTAGGTGCCGTATGCAGGCGGGACGCGCACCACTTTGATGGAGGAGGCGCACCGATCGAGGTTCTCGATCCATCCCGGGGCCACTAAGATGTATTTGGACCTGAAGAAGGACTATTGGTGGCCCTGTATGAAGAGGGATGTAGCATGGTTTGTTGAGAGTGATGGGTTTTGCGCATTCTAACACTCCTAAGTGTACATGCAACCCTAAATACCTTGGATCCATGTTTTCTCTATTATACATGCAATTATGAACTTTCCAAGGTATTATCCTCATCTAGCATACAAAATAATAAATATAACAAGATAGAATACATACCTCTTTGATGTAGAATGTCTTCATGAAGCTTGAGTGCCTAGTGCCCCAAGTGTGACACCTCAAATGGTTCACACAACACCAAATGCACATGGAATGACTTGAGAGAAATGGAACACTCCTTGAAATCGTCTAGCCCTCATATTCACACATTAGTGCACGATTTCTTGAGCCATGGGATTCTTTTATATGGTGGCTATTAGGGTTACACCATGTAACTCATAACTTTACCCATTCCTTATGCTCCATGGATTTTAACCTCCATGGAGTATCCATGGGTCACCCCATGGACATAGTCCAACATAAGGAATCTTGGATCACAAGCCCACATATATAATAATGAATGATTTACACAATCAACCCATATATTTAATTAGTCTCCTTTTGATCACTTAATTATATCCAAATTAATTCTTGATCAATACTAATTAAATAACCTTATTAATATATTAGAACTTATAATATATTAACCAACCTTAAGTGTTATTTCTCTCATTATAGTCTATCCAAATGCATGATGCCATGCAACCCAAATGGACCATGCCGGGTCGGGTCAAGTCTGACCAATTATAGTTATGGACTTAGACATTAATCCAACAGTCTCCCACTTGGATAAGTCTAAAACTATTATTGCGTATGACTTCAGGAACCGATCAGCAATCATAGCTCTCAAAAGCTTCTGTCGAACTCTGACCTTGTCGATGAACTCTGACCTTTGTCAATGACTTGTCCATTAGATAAGGGATCATATATTCCTCCATTCTAGATATCATATGGACTGAGACATGGATTATCAATCATTTTCTCTGTCCATTTGTTGTTTCCCGATTTCCGATTCATGATGACTGACTGATTGAACAAATCAAATCAGTCCTGGCTTGGCCAAGTACTCACATGTATCATCTTTAAATCATCGAGGGGCCCACAGATATCGCTTTTATCCCGAAGGTAAAAGGAATGGATAAACTTCGACTCATATGGCTTGTTCTACTACTTGTTGAATCATACACAAAGGCACGTTTTATAACATCGAGTTACCAATGCGTTTTCGTGCAATCAATGTATAACCAACTCATAGTAACAACTCATATCTCTAGGTTTGAAGAATATAAGATATTATCGTCTCATGATCACTCGTGATAAAATCCATGAAGTGATTCAAATGAGCGCGGGTTGAATCCAATACTCAGAACTTATGAGCACTCATGAGTGTTGTAGCACCACTTTGTCCACCAACTTGGACCTCTACAAACCAACCCATGACAGTCTTGATTCATATCTACTTCCAACATATGACCGACTGTGGATGGTTTGAATAACTTAATCATTCAGGAAGAGCGACTTAGTTATTCTGGAAGTCAAAACATGCAAAGTGAAACACAAGAATAAATGAATCAAATATGGTATCAAACCCTATGAATATAAATAAACACTTTTATTTATCACCATACTGATTACTCATTATTCATTGTTTCGGTTTTATCAACTTTATACTTGAATTTAAAACAATAGTTGTCCCATGCTCCAAGCATGTACACTATGTTTTCTAAACACTAGTCATGCCATACACCAAGTATGCATACTATGTTTGTCTATGATCTTTACTTTGTAAAATAGATCAATTGAACATCACTCCAATGATCCTCTTTTCACAGTCCCAAATCCTTACTGCAAATGTAAGAATTCCAAATTCATGCCATTTACTGAAATCTGTTAGATTCTAAACTTATATGCATTGATCCTCTTAATGATTATGCACGAAGTCAGAAAGACTTGACAACAATCATTACAGAGCATTCCAAAGGAGATCAGATCCTTGGAAACATCCTTCTTTCATTAAGTTTCCTAATCTTACACAGATTGAATAATTTCTAACTTTGAAACATTTCCATATTCCATTTTGACTATCACTTCTGAACAAGAGTTGCCTCCTTACAGATTATGTCAATATGGTCCTTCCAGAATTAACATTATACTTCCAACTGTCCTTGAGCAACCAATCTTTGGTAAACCTTAGATTGTCCTCGACAATTGCTTAATCATTTTAGTCATATCATATTCTAGACCTTTTCCCTTCATAATGCCCCAGGCATTTGGAAAATTTTAGAAAGGATGAATATAGCACATGTAATCGATCCTATATCCGAAGCATATGGGACACGATTCATGATGTCTCACATAAAGACTAAACCAGTCTTTTGTTATAATATTTCCATTTCAATTTGCCAAGTTCTCAAAATTCAGATTATGAAAAGGGATGCCGTAATCATAATCGAATTTTAGAACGCAAATAATGGACCCATATATAGAATTTCCTTATCTTGAGCCATTCCAACATGAAATTCATATATATATCCTTGATTAAATACGATTAAAATCTCAATCTAAGCTTTTAGAATTGAAATGAAGTATAATTTCCTCTCCCTTAATTATAGCAAAACAACTTTTTCAACCCCTGCAACCTCACGAATTGAAACTTTTGTTTTCTATAATTAACATTGCTAACTTGCAACCTTTGTCATAATTATCATGCTCCCACTAACATGATGATTATTAGCATAACACTTATGCTCCCACTAGCTTTGACATGTACTCAGAAATCAGCTGACTTTCTTACCAAAGTTCAGATTTCTGATACTAGATTGTTTTGATAAAACTTTATCAAAATCATACACCTCTCTTAGATAGCTCACATGTGTGTCCAAACAATTTTAGAACTATGAAAAGGGATGTCGTAATCATAGTCTCAATTTTTTAGACCTTTGCCACTTCTCACAAGTCCATGTTAGTGTGCCGGTAAACCACACACGCTCCACTAACGACTTTGAGAATGCAAATATCAGAATTGCTATCTAGCTAAAATCTACTTAGTGAAAGTGTTTCCTCACCATCATTTTCATGAATCGGAGAGAAACCTTATGACACTTAGATTTAATAGTGTATGTGTTCTTATCCATGTGAATTTGTCAAAACCATAATCACAAGACAAGGTTAGTGACAAATCCAAACTCATATTGATTAAACTTGTGCAATCTTAAATTCTTGCCATTTGGCAGCTCAGGTGCCTGCCATTGCATCCAAGTAGTTGTGCAACCAATTGAGAACTCTCAGAACTCCTATGCAAAGCCAACTTGAATAGGCACAAAAATTTCAACACGATAGGTTATAAACCTCAAGTCGTGTGCTAGTGAAGGACTTTAGGTTTTATTCTTGATTAAGTCTTGAAACTTTCAAGAGCTTTAAGACTCCCACTATCCTCTTGACATATAAGACTCCCTTGTCAAAAAAAAAGATAGTGCGGATTCTTTATCAAGACTAACACTTTACACAATTGGCCTAAGTTGGTCTCTTTTTTATCCAAAACATCACAACTTACCAATTTCAAATGTACAAGAGTAGATAACCTTTTACTCTTACATTTGACTAGTGTTAACAAACCCTCTTTAAGATATGTCACTCAAGTTACAATCTTGGAGTATGACTCTAAGAATTGTTTTGAAACGAAGTATGACTCATCTTCTTGATTTAACCATTTCAACAATTCATGACTCCTCTTCTTAGTCATAAGAATGCACTAAGATGACTTTAGAGGACCAATTGTGATATGGTATCTTAATCATTAAGATGATCATAAACATGATACTAAAGTACTTTGCCATCTTTTCAGATTTGAGAAACTTTTATCTTTCTGCCATACTTTGATTCTCCTTATTCGTTCTGTCTCACATTGAAACTTCTCCAATGCTACAGACTTATACTTAAACTTATAAGTATAACCATATTTACTGAACTTAAGTAAATCATGACGAATAGTCTTCTTGATCTTTTGTGGTGGAGTTGACCAGTGCACAAGAATGTGTACTCGATCCCTTAGTCCTTTCCTTATTCACATAAGGAATTAGTCTTAATTTTCCAAGCTGAAAGTTCTCATTCATCATACTATTCAACTTGCATGATTCCAAGTTTCTATCCAACTGAAGCCTTGGGAATGAGAATCTTTCCTTATTTGGTAAATTATGACACTACCACAAACGAAAGAATCAAGTCCATTTTTTTTCAAATATTGCTATCAATGGAATCATATAAACAATCATTTTTCACAAATGCCACTTGTAAGGATATTTAAAATAAATATAAAATTAAAAACTTTTATTTTATTTCAAAACTTTGCGGAAAAAACTTATCCTTATAGTACAAATGCATACGGAAAAACTTGTTGTTATCTATTCCTAAGCAATATATCATAACTCCTAAGTAACAGCTTCAAAATTCTGATGCGATCGAAATCCACCTACGCGATCAGAATCAGCATATACTTCCTTTAAGCTTTCTCTCTATTCTTTGATTCTTAAAACATCAACATGTGACCCAGTCACATCATGTAATGAGGATCTTAGAATAGAAACTTAACAGAGTTAGATAATTGGCTCTACCTGAAGTAGAGTCAGACTTATTGACTTTAACATCCTTAGGTAAACTTGGCAGCTTTGCAATCAACGCCCCTTCCTTTGGCAAAATAAACATATGGACCCTTTGGTAATGGGACTATCTCAGACTTAGCCTTTCTCCTTACCATTTGGTCAACCGGGTTGACTATGGCCAATCCTTTTCCATTGGGAAGAGAATGCTTTTTCTTGATTTCCAGTGTCACCATTGTCATTGTCCATAAAGTTTTTGGGAAGTTGATCTTCTAATCAAATTTGCTTTACTATTGTTCCAAATCATTGCTAATTCAGCAGCACCAAGCAAATAGATATGATCATTAAGGTTCATGTCATAGTCTGTTTCATAGTAGTCCCAAAGGAACTCACTATGTGACTTAGAAAGTGATTGAACATCCAACTTTCTCAAGACTTTGACACCCAACTCTCCCAGCTTGTCAATATGTGACTTCATCTCTAAGATGTGATCACACATAGACCTTGCTTGCCATTAGGGCTTGAGTGACCTTGAACTTGTGGGTTAGGGAGAATAATTGGAGGAGGTGGAGGAAGTAAAGTTCCAAGAGATTTGGGAAGATCATAGATGTCTGAACTAGACATCTTTTGGGAGATATTCAAGATAGTTGATTTAAAGTCCTTAATATAACACCCAATATGAAATATTAAGGCTAGGATCCAACAACCTATTTATAACCAGAAGAGGGATGCCGTAATCCGAGTTATAAAATAGTTGAAGGTAGGTAAATGACGATTTACCAATTTCCACCATGAAAAACGAAATAATGTAATTAGGTTTTTAATTGGATTTGAAACTCCTAGATCTTTTGAGATTCATTGAACTTTTCAATGGCATGTTTCAATCTCGAGTGTGCCCTTCAGGTTTTGTGACTGGGATGCCGAGGATCACAAAACAAGGTGTGAAGTAACCATGCAAATATACTTGGTACCCTTAATATTTACCCCTCAATCGATGTGCCGGTTAACCACACGAGCTCCACCGATACTATGATAAATATTAAGTTACCCTTTGCCTACTTTGTTAAATCCAGGTTAGTGTGCCGGTTAACCACACACGCTCCACTAACGGTTTAAACAAAGTGCAAAGTGTAATTTCATGGATTAGCACCTTATTCACCTTTTCCTAAGTAACTAAGATTCGGAATTTATAAGTGTTTAGTTACTTAGTATTTATCATTAATAATTTTAATGAAGGGAGAATTATAGTCCTTGTCCTACCCGTTCGGCTAACGACCCTCCACCAGTCAAGGAAGCGGTGGGTGAGAGTGGACACCCATTAAACTGCCATTTTATAGGCAGTAACCTTATACCCCCCTTATAGACCGGCTTCGTGAATGAGGCCTACTAACGGTAAGACTGACTTGCTCTTATACATATATTTATTATTAACTTATAATGCTATAAAGTATAAGGGTTGAATTTTAACTTTTAAAATTCTAAGGGCTAACTTGGAATTAAAGTATTCATGGGGAAAACTTTACAAATTCCAAAACTTGAGGGCATGTTTTGAAAATATTCAAAACTAATTAATTCCATAACTTATGTGTTTAAAGTAGTTTTAATTAAAAAAAAACTCTTCAAGTTCCATAACTTGAGGACAAGTTATGGAAGACTTTAAACTAATAAAAGAATGTAACTTTTCTTTATTTTTGTAACTTATGGAACTAATTAAGGTTACACATTTTATCATTTAATGAAGTGACTCTTGAACCTCCATAACTTGAGGACAAGTTATGGAGTCATAAAACCATTTAATGAGGACAAGGCTCTTCATTTTTGTAACCATTGCCAACTTTTTATGAGTTTTATGAAACTTAAATGTGACTTTTCATATAACTTGAGGACAAGTTACAAAAACACATTTTAGAATCAACTCTTAGATTAAAATGGATTGAAAAAACACAATCAATTAACTTTTCTATTAATCTAATAAACTCATATGAACAAAGATAATTCACATCAATTTTTTTTTCAAGTAATTAGCATAACTTTTAAACTAATACAATTCGATTTTTCAGCTAATTTTGCAAGTGTAACAAGAAAACAAACCTGGCTCTGATACCACTGATGGGTTTTGCGCATTCTAACACTCCTAAGTGTACATGCAACCCTAAATACCTTGGATCTATGTTTTCTCTATTATACATGCAATTATGAACTTTCCAAGGTATTATCCTAATCTAGCATACAAAATAATAAATATAACAAGATAGAATACATACCTCTTTGATGTAGAATGTCTTCATGAAGCTTGAGTGCCTAGTACCCCAAGTGTGACACCTCAAATGGTTCACACAACACCAAATGCACATGGAATGACTTGAGAGAAATGGAACACTCCTTGAAATCGTCTAGCCCTCATATTCACACATTAGTGCACGATTTCTTGAGCCATGGGATTCTTTTATATGGTGGCTATTAGGGTTACACCATGTAACTCATAACTTTACCCATTCCTTATGCTCCATGGATTTTAACCTCCATGGAGTATCCATGGGTCACCCCATGGACTTAGTCCAACATTAGGAATCTTGGATCACAAGCCCACATATATAAGAATGAATGATTTACACAATCAACCCATATATTTTATTAGTCTCCTTTTGATCACTTAATTATATCCAAATTAATTCTTGATCAATACTAATTAAATAACCTTATTAATATATTAGAACTTATAATATATTAACCAACCTTAAGTGTTATTTCTCTCATTATAGTCTATCCAAATGCATGATGCCATGCAACCCAAATGGACCATGCCGGGTCGGGTCAAGTCTTACCAATTATAGTTATGGACTTAGACATTAATCCAACAGAGAGGTGCTTGACCTTTCGTAGGGTTAAGGCCGAGCACCAGCGTCCGCATGGCAAGTTGCAGCCACTTGAGGTTCCCCAATGGAAGTGGGAACAGATTTCTATGGATTTCATCACCAAATTGCCGAGGACCGCGAGGGGTGTCGATGCAATTTGGGTGATCGTCGATCCGCTGACGAAGAGCGCGCATTTTCTTGCTATCAGTGAGAGCTCTTCTGCCGAGAGGTTGGCAGAGTTGTATGTGAGGGAGGTGGTATCGCGGCATGGAGTGCCGATCTCGATCGTGTCAGACCGAGATGTACGTTTCACTTCCAGGTTCTGGAAGAAGTTCCATGAAGAGTTGGGTACGAGGCTGCATTTCAGTACCGCTTACCATCCCCATACGGACGGGCAGAGTGAGAGGACGATTCAGACACTCGAGGACATGCTTCGAGCATGTGTGTTGGACTTCGGGGGAAGTTGGGACACGTACTTGCTGTTGGCTGAGTTTTCCTACAACAACAGCCACCATTCGAGTATTGGTATGCCTCCCTTCGAGTTGTTATATGGGAGGAGGTGTCGGACTCCCATTTGTTGGGGAGAGGTAGGGCAGCGTGTCGTGGGTAGCACCGAGATAGTGCTTCAGACGACATAGCAGATACAACAGGTTAGACAGAGGTTATTGACGACTTAGAGTCGTCAGAAGAGTTATGCGGATAGGCGACGATCCGAGCTTGAGTTCCAGGTGGGAGACTTCGTACTCCTGAAGGTGTCTCCTTGGAAAGGAGTGATCCGATTTAGGAAGAGGGGCAAGCTGGGGCCCCGATACATCGGTCCGTTCAGGGTGACCTCGAGGGTGGGCAGGGTAGCATATCGGTTGGAGCTACCTGCGGAGCTGAGCCAGATTCATGATACCTTCCACGTGTCTCAGTTGAGGAAGTGTATAGCCGACGAGTCGGCAGTGGTGCCATTGGGAGATATTCAGATGGATACGAGCCTGAATTATGTTGAGAGGCCAGTGGCGATTATGGATCGGAAGATCAAGGTTCTGAGGAACAAGGAGGTGCCCCTGGTGTAGGTCCAGTGGCAACATCGGAGAGGGTCCGAGCTGACTTGGGAGCCGGAGTTGGAGATGCGGGAGCAGCATCCAAAGTTGTTTGCGGAGCAAGACTTCGAGGGCGAAGTCTGATTCTAGTGGGGGAGAATTGTAACATCCGGATTCCCAGGTATCTTATTTTAAGTATTTGTCTTGAGTTTTAGGGAGGGACTCGGCGAGTAGGCGCTCGGACTCGCTGACTAGGATCGCGCATTTCTTGTCCAATTTAATGAAGGAATCGATGAGTTGAGGCGTGGACTCGTCGAGTAGGAGCGCGTGTGCTGACTGGATTAATCAACGGACTCGACGAGTCGGGAAGGGTGGACTCGGCGAGTCTGTGCTGTTAAGTGAAACCCTAAATCCCCGGGCATGTGCCCAATTTAAAGGCCTTAATGGCCTCCATTTGCGGCCAATACACCCCAGAGAAACCCTAGAGAGAGCAGTAGGAGAGTTGAGAGCAAGAAGAGGTTAATACATCACTTTTGGTGTAGTTTTGCTAGAAGGAAGAGGGAAACACTCATCTAGAGCGTGAAGGGAGCTTGGATCTGGGCTAATCATCTTGAGAGTTCATCTCTGGAGGTATAATCCTTTCTATTTCGTGTTGATATGATAGATTTCATGATTTTAGGGTTTTTACCTCCATTTTATGTAAGATCTAGTGAGTATGAAGTCCCCATTTGTGTTAATGACATCAGATCTGGACCATGAGAGGTCCATAGAGTCACTATCCCTCAGCTTTATGCAAGCAAATGAGAGTTTGGGGACTAGGTTGCCATTTTTAGAGTTATTTCTCCATTTATGACTTGATGTGGGTTGCATGCACGTAAAGGTTGCACCCTTACGTGACATTTGAGCACTTGAAGGGTAGATCTGATGGTTAGGGAAGCAGATCTGACCTTAGGAGGTCATTTGAGGATGAACATGGAGGCAACTCGTCGAGTCCATAAGTGGACTCAACGAGTCGATTCAGGGTTGCCCCGCGATTCGTGACAGGAGAAACTCGTCGAGTGGAAGGATGACTCGACGAGCCAAGAGAGGCTTGAAGGATACAGAGGACCCGCATGGACTCGCCGAGTCGCCCTTGTGCACTCGACGAGTCGGGTCAAAGTTGACCGTTGACTTTTTTTGACCTTAGGGTTCTGGTCAGCACTGATTCAGAAGAGTCAGGGAAGGGTAGAATGGCCTTCTACCCAATCTGTAGAGACGAGACTATGAGAGAATATTGATCGGGAATGTTATTTGAATAATAGGAGGAGGCTAGGTCGGGACGTTGAGCACGAGAGTTATCCGACTTCATTGAGGTGAGTCTTCTCACTATACTGTACCTGGAAGGGTACCTATGTGTGACCGGAAGGTCTTGTATGCTATGATGTATGTGCTATATGCGGTTATGTGATATGTATGTGCTATGTATGTTATGTATGGTAAGGACCGGAAGGTCAGGTTGATATGGACCGGAAGGTCAGGAGGCTAAGGACCGGAAGGTCAACACGGGTAGGACCGGAAGGTCTACCAGGATTCGGGACAGAAGTCCCCTGAGACATATGGATCGGAAGATCCTATAGAGTTATGGCCTGGAAAGGCGTATGTGTGGTATGTGGTATTTTGGGGAACTCACTAAGCATTTATGATTACAGTTGTTCTGCTATGTATTTCAGGTACTAGCGAGGATCGCGGGAAGGCGCCGGCATGATCCGTACACACTTATAGAGTTTATGTTATTGAGATTCTGGGACATGTTATGTTATGACACAGTGGACACATTATGTTTTGTGATTATCGTGTGATTGAAAGTATGATTTAAAAATGAAAAATTGTTTTGAAAATTTACGTTGTTACAATTATCTAGCGTGAGGATACAACCTATGTAAATCTCGTTAGAACTTTCTGTCTTTCCGTTAGCCATTTCTACGACGAAGGTTTCTTTTAGAGCTTGTGGTGCTTGATTAAGTAACTGTATAAATTTTTGGTTTACGAAGCTCCTTTCTGCCCCACTATCGAATAGGATACAAGCATAAGATTTATCGAGAAGGAACGTACCCGTGACTACCGTGGGGTCTGCCACGGCCTCATTGTGGCCAATAGCAAGTAGTCTTCCTGTTCCTCCCGCATTCCCAGCTTTCGGACAGTTTCTTTTGAAGTGCCCTGTCTCGCCGCACCCGTAGCAGGCCTGGCTTACTTCTGCACTAGGGACCTGGGTGATAGGTTTGGGAGGTGCTCTGCAAAACCGGACGGTGTGGCCCTTTCGGTCGCAATTGGTGCAGTGCATTTCCCGGCAGGGGCCGTTATGATGGAAATTACACTTGGTGCACTTGGGTAGGCTCCCTACGTATGTTCTGGCTGGTACAGGGGCAGCTGGAGTAGTGGCAGCATGGACAGCCACTGTCTGTTGGTTTTTGGAAGAGGATTGAGCTGATTTGCCTTTCTTTCGGTCCCCATGCTTCCTTTCGTTGTCAGACGTCTTGGTTGATGCGGGGGTAGTCGTTGTAGTTGTTGATGGAGTAGAAGGAACCTCATGATCGATGAGTCTTTGGGCCAATTCCTTGGCACTATCGAAGGTCGCAGGGTGTGATGCTAGAACGTTCCCTCGATATGGGAGTACCAGACCCCAGATGTATCTCTCGATCTTTTTGCTTTCGATGGGGACCATGTTAGGACATAGAGCCACCAGGTCGCAGAACCTGGCTGTATAAGCCACTATGTCGGAACCCTGCATTTTGAGGTTCCATAGTTCCTCCTCGAGTTTCTGAATTTCACCCCTCGGGCAGTACTCCCTTGTCAAAAGGTCCTTCAGAGTATCCCAGCCCATGGCGTTAGCTGTTACTAGTGAGAGTGATTTGACATGGCCATTCCACCAAGTCAGGGCCCTTTGGGTGAAGGTGCAAGCAGCGAACTTTATCTTGCTTCCTTCAGGGCATGAGCACATCTCGAAGATTGCTTCTGTTCTATCGATCCACTGGGACAGTGCAAGGATCCCTCCGGTTCCGTTGAAGTATGTAGGTTTGCAGCTGATGAAATCTTTATAAGTACACTCCCGTGCACGTGGATGGATTTCGCCATGGCTAGAGTTAGTGCCAGTCCCCGTTCCACTAACGCCACCAGAGTTTACTTGGGCCATGGCGGCGGTCACAGCTGCCTAGAACATCACCGCATCGAACTACGGAGGGGGTGGTGGTGGTGGAGTTTGATTTGCAGGCGTGTTTCTAGTTGGACGTTTGCGAGGCGGCATCTTTTACTGAAAGTTTAGAAAGATGCTGACAATAGTAAGAATCGATTGTAAGTATGATGAGAGTGCTTCATGGACTAAATCGCCATAGTCCAACTATCAAATAGAGTCATAATAATAGAGTAGGGAAATACAAAAGTACAGACTTTCCCATAGATTAGACAACTGCCAATATTACTGGTATTAATGATGTAAAATGAGTTCAGGAAGAGTGACCTAACAGTAGGTCTTACATCAAACCACAAGGGAAAATGTTGGCAGCTTAGAAGTTTAGTTAGAGTACCTACAAAGTTAGGGATGTTTACAGACAAGTGAAACAGAGATACTGAAGATGAAGGCTATTCTTTTAAGAAGAGAGAGGATGAGTAGATAATCTTCTACTGGCGACGGGCATCCCTTGGGCTAACCCTTAAGTCAGCCATGGTATCTACGCGAAGATGGGGAAATAGTAGTTAATAGACGTTCTAACCTAAGATACTTATAAGATGATCGCTATTAGTTGACTCAATACTTGCATAGTGCATACCAATTACATGCAACTAAAATAGGATAGACCTTCGAATAAGCGACCCTAACTCTAAATCCACAACCAAACAAGGAACAGGAAGTAAAGCAAAGATCACAGATTCTAAGTCTATAGCGCCTTAGTTACATGTAACCGTAGAGTATCCACTTAGCAACTATTGCCCTACTAGTAACGACCTTTTTAGTTCTCACATATGTAATTTATAATAATGCAGAATACTCCTATAGTATTATGTTTTAACATTCTTGTTGTAGTAGTGTTGGTAAGTTTTTAGACTTGTTGCAACACCGCAACTACTCTTAGGCACATGCTAGTCACTTCTCGGATAATATAGTTGATCAGGCTATATCTTCCCAGACTTGACTATATGTCTCTAAGTCTAATTGTGCTGTCCAATAATCGTAATACTTTTGTTCTGTTCTAGTATGATGCTGACCCTGGTATGAATAGGTGTATATATATATATACTTAGTTAAATATTTTATTATTTAAAAGTATATATTCTTGGTCAGAGTGTTTTAATCCCGATGTGTTTATAGTTCGTATATCTTTTATGGGTTGATATACTTGATTCACTATAAACAGTGCTCTGATACCAATCTGTCACACCCCAAAACCGGAACGGCGGAAACGTTCTGGGGTGGAGGACGTCATGTACAGTATCACAACAATGCATAATAGTAAATACAAGCAACCACATCCATTGCATTAATATAATAATTGAAATACAAGCGTGTTATGTATAGTTTATAAGACACCAAAAGTATAATCAAAATAAAAGATGAGTCTTGTATGTGTTCCATCTTCTCAAAAGCTTCACCTGTACCTGTCTATTGATAACCTTAGAATACAAGTTATTTTGAAAGCGAGTATCAGCATAAATCTGGTGAGTTCATAAGTATTTAGTGTCGTTGCTTGTATAAAATATTTGTAACAATGTATCATACTAACTGATTTCAAATGTTTCTAAATAGTATGCTCCCTAGAAAACCCTATATTTCCTAGTAAAAAGTAGTCTTCTACCAAGACCCGATTGTTTGTATGTTTGTTCTTTGGTAACTGTAAGGGTCTTTCCCCAGTGAAAACTATTAGTATGAAGATATAGTTTTAGACTTCACCCTTGTAAGGTGATTTCAAAAGAAGTGTAATAAGGGAAATTAATATTTTTCCTCAGCAGGGACACTGCTGGTCATAAAGTGATAAAATACAGACTCCAGGTAGTACTATATGAGCAGCACACCTCGGGGAGTCTAAGGTAGTAATATGTAGACTCCAGGTGGTATTAAATAAACAATACGCCTCGAAAAGTCTAATTTTGCCTTAAATTCTTATTTAGTTAATTTAAGGTTTGAATGTGAACTCGTATGTAACCATGCTTATCGACGGCTGAATATCGGATGACCCTCCAGGTCATAAATAGTGAGGTAGCATTATGTCACCCCTTGGCCTTTCGGCTGGGACTGTAGCTAGCAGTCAGCATGTGGGAGTGTCTGTCCCGTATAGATCTATACACACAATGTCCGCTCTCCCTCCAGGAGACTCTGGTTACAAAGTGATACCACGATGAAGTGTCGTATCGAGAAGTAGTATGTAACATTCTGTTATAGTATTTAATGTTTGTATAGTGTATAGTATGTTCTCTTGTATAGTGTATAGTATGTTCTCTTATATAGTGTATAACATGTATTGTTACTCAATGTAGTACTTATGTAGTGACTCATAAATGTACTGACTCTTGTATAGGTCGTTGTAATAGTAGTAGTGAGTAGTAATCCCTTAACTATAACTATTATAGTTAAATAGTAAGGTTGTTTGGATGCCTTTGTTACACAAAGGTACTGAATTGAAGTGAAAGCTTTTATATCCAACATATATATATATATATATATATATATATATATATATATATATATATATATATATATATATATATATATATATATATATATATAACTAAGAATTCAACGACATTCGGACAAATAACAGGATACCCTAAGTCCACAACCAAACAAGGAACAGGAAAATAAGGTGAGCTATCAGTCCTAAGTCCTTCAAGTCTTATTTATATAAATATACTGGTGTAGATATGGATTTAAAAATATTGCGAGTATAAAAGAGTTTGAAAACAGTTTTAGCATCAAAGAGTTTGATAAAAAGGTTTGAAAGCTTGAAAATCCATAAGTTTGATAGCAATTTGAAAGTAGTAGTAAATCTTTCTGTTTATTCTAGTTATTAATCACATGTGATTTAAAGCAATAACTAGAATGTTTCAACTTATATTCCCCCCCCCCCATAAAGGCATTTAAAATCATTTCCAAGGTTGATTAAGGGGTATGAACTCACCTGCAGTGAGTAACTTGAATGAAAGATCGATGTAGGATCATCGGGTGTCAATTGGAGTCTTGAGCACAAACGAACCCTATTTTACATGTAATAACACGTATATGAATTTACTTACGGTATATAACCACTAATAGGCACATGGGCACGCCTTAGGGACATGGAAATACTTAGAATTTGATGTTAAAAACACCTATGGAAGTCCCTAAATGAGTGTAGGGTCTTAGATTTGAGTGAAAGGCCACCAAACTCAACTTTTATGTGTGTGCGGCCAGGTGTGCGGCCAGAGTGTGCGGCCAGGCATGTGTGCGGCCGTACACTCCCATAGGAATGTGTCCAAATCGATTTTCCAAGACTTTATGATGATCCTAAGAAGGTGTTTTGGCCATTTCTTAGCCGGAATGGGAGTTTGTTGCCATTTTGGACCCTTAAATGTGTGTGTGCGGTCACACTTGGTGTATGCGGCCAAGTGTGTGCGGCCATGGTGTGTGCAGTCGCACACTCCTAGCAAAAATGGTCCAAAACGTGTTTCTAAGTTCGTATCTTGTTCCCCTAAGTGTCCTTGATCATGCGCTAGAATACTACTTGAGTTTGAGGCCTTAAAGCACCAAAATAAGGGGTGTACGGCCACATGAAGGTGTGCGGCCGCACACTCCTTTCAGATCGAGTTTTGGGGATTTTAACAAGGCTCTAATATATCTAAACACATGTAGGAGTAGGGTACTTATAGTATAGAAGCGTATGGGGGTGTTTGGAGCCCAAGAACTTAGTAGGTGTTCTTGGTGTTCTTGAAGAACACTTGAAGATTCACTACAATGAGCTGATTTCATGGAGGAAATCAGTGATTTACACTAGATGGAGTAAGGAATCTATGAATCAAAGCCTAGAAACACTTACCACTTGAAGATCTAGGTGAAAAATCGGGATTCACTTGAGAGAAAACGAGTTCTTGACTAAGAGGGTGTAAAAGGGTAAAATGAAGGCCAAGACTCTTTCTTATAGGTATGTGAGTGCTGCCAGAAGAGTGTGCTGCCGAAGAAGGGGTGTGCGGTCGGCTGTGTGCGGCTGGCTGGCCGCACACTCGGGTGTGCGGCCGCACACACCTTGCTGGGTGTGTTTGGCTCGATTTTTGTGATGCTACACACGTTCCCACCCCTCCTAAGACTCATATCAAGATTATACTATGCATCAAGTACCCATATAGACCCAAAACTTCATTACAAAATAGCAAAACGAGGCTAAATTTTGATAAAAATGAAGAATGTATAAGTTAGAAATTTCGGGTTGTCACACAATTGCTTGAACATTCACCAGAGCATTGACGTTTCCAGTGATACATGACCATAATTCTTCATCAAGACCATTCAGATAATCCTACATACGATCAGACCATTGATCATAATATTCAGGGATTAACATTGGAATTTTGGTTGATGATCCTAACAAATGAGAAAACGAGGTCATCGAATTGAGATTGAAACTCGCCATTGTTGTACGGAAGATGATTTTGAAAATTTTTTAAGAAGATTTGGACGTTTGAAATCAAACTAGTTGAATCCAATCAGAATTTCAATAAGAACACTCGATTCAGCAATTCAAGTGCAAAATCAAATCACAATCTAAAATCTAGACAAATTTTTCACGATCAAAAAGTGCAGAAACTTTTGAACCAAAAAATTGATTCAAAAACATTTTGAATGGATGAAAATCAGATCACAGATGTGATTCCTGCTCTAATACCAATTGATGAATCAATGAATTGAGTATTGAATGAATCAGAGTATCAAATCAAGTAAGAATATGAGATTGAACACCGGATGTAAATATCATCTTGTTTCAGCTCTATTACGCTTTCGAATGTTTACAGAGTACAAAGACAGGTCTGCAAAAACTCTTATCTAACTCTAGTAAATATCCCTATTTATAGGGAACAGAAAGCATACAAAAAATTTACTAAGACATAGACACTAAAGTTTCGAATAAAAGCGCCTTAGTAAAATACTTTACAAAACATTCGAAGAGGCAAAATATATTTCGACTAATTACAACATCTTATCCCTTACAGAGATCTTTGATCATGGATATGCAGGGGCTAACATCAAATATAGCCACGAGTAGCTCTCCGATACTCAACAAATCGTAGTGCGTTCCGCCATGTTCACACGGATACTGCGAGTACTCTCCATATGATCCAAGGCTAGGTCCTTGAACAACTATGGTGAGAAGGGTCTTTATGACCTATGATCCACATGGACTTTTAGTCATGGTTACTTTTCAAGACACATCTGTGATCGATGAAGAATATTCATTCGAAGGAACAAGAAGTGAAAATTATTTTTCAACATACAACCTTTCAACCCCAGAAGCAAGGTGAAGCTGTATTTGAAGTTATGTGAAGAATTGCATTGAACCTGCTGAAGTGGTCAAGAAGCATCGAACTCTATGTAATTATCAAAGGAAGAAATTTAAAGCTGAACGTGCTGATCTTGAAGAACCAATACAAGAAGCCTCTACGCGCAGTGTGTATTAAAAGCCAAATTTTGAAGGAATTCCAACTACTAGAGATGAAATTATTCATGTAGAAGATTCATATGTATATCTTGTAATCAAGTCGTGAAGAGATCGAGGAAAGAACTGAAAGTCAAGATCTAGGAAGACTGAAAAGGAAAGAAAGTTATAAACCAAGGGGGAGACTGTTAGGACATAAATTTGTGGTTTATACTTTGCTTCTCAAGGCTTTTAGGGTTCTCAGTTTAGCACCGAAATCTCTATGATCTCAGTGGTGCTTGGACCAAAATCACTTTGTGATTTCGGTGGGCTTAATGATATTTTCAGTTGGGCTGAGCTTTAGTAATTAGGTATTAGTAGATAATGTGTTATTTTCAGCCGTGAAGGGAGTTAGTCATTCAGTTTTATCAGAGAGAGATTTAGAGAGCCTTAACAGTTAGAGATAAATCGTTTGATTTATGTACCCCACTATTAATCAATAATAGTGTGCATTGAAGCTTCGTGTTTGTGTTATTGTTTCGTATTTATTGTTTTGCGTTTATCACTTGATAAGGATTCTGCACTAATCTCGTGTTTTAGATTGATACCTAGATCGGGGTTTTACACAAGGTTAGTGCTATTTACTTGAGAAGTGGGAAAAGTTATGGAGGCCCAAGCTCATCCGAACCAGAAAACAAAGCTGAAGAGGAATATGAAGATGTTATGGTAGAAAAAGAAGATTTAAAAGAAACAGAAAATGACGAGGAAGATTATGAAGAGGTGTTGGTTGAAGAAGAATCTGAAAAACTAGAAGAAAAAGAAACTACATGACCAATCCTGCTGAATCTGAAGGAGTACAAGCTAGTTGTACCATTTCCATCAAGACTGAAGAGTATGAAGCACGAAAGACAGGATGAAGACATCATGAAATTTTTTCGTAAGGTTGAGGTAAATTTCTGACTTTTAGATGTTATCAAACACATCCCTCGATATGACAAGTTTTTGAAAGATTTATGTATTTCTACGAAAAAAATGAAATTTAATGAATCTATCAAAGTTGGCAAAAATATTTTTGTCATTTTGCAAAAGGGTTTACCTCCAAAGTGCAAGGATCCGGGGATTTTCTCAATTCCTTGTAAATTGGGGAACCTTATTTTTTCAAATGTCATGCTTGACCTTGGAGCTTCAGTCAATGTCCTTCCATTTTCTGTTTTTGAAAAATTAAAATTGGGAACTTTACAAAAGACCGGGACAATTATCCAGTTGGCTGACCACAGCACAGTACACCCAAATGGTGTACTGGAGGATGTTCTTGTCCAAGTGAATAATCTGATATTTCTCGCTGATTTTTATATTTTGGACATGGGTAATTTGGACATATCAGATACAAACTCTATCATTTTGGAAAGCCCATTTATGAAAGCTGCAAAAACAAAAATATATGTTTTTAGTGGCATGATTTCAATGGAGTTTGATGAGGAAGTAGTTAATTTTAAAATTAATGTTGATAATTTTCCTTCTGATAATATTTTTGTTAATTATTTGGGTACCAACAGTCCTTTATCTGAGGGGTGCTGTGAGTTTTCTAATGTCTCTGTGCAAGGAATATTTGTAGACAAGAATTTATCAGACACATCAGAAGAGCTGGAAAAGGGAAAGCTTGGGGAAAACAAAGGATGAAAATTGGTTGTTGAAAAGAAATTCGTAGAAGTTGATAAATCTGAAAAGGAGAAGGAAGTAAAATTATTTGCTGGAAAGAAGTTCTCTGAAGGGACTGGGATGAAGCTGATCAGAAATAAGTTGGGCGAGGAAGAAAAGAAGATTTCTGGAAAAAAAGATTCAAGAAAAAGTGATGATTTCTGCTGAGGAAGTTTCTGAAAAGAAAATTTTGAAAAAAAAGGAAATTTGAAGAAAAGAAGGAGAAGAATTATGGAAAGAAAAAGATCAAAAAAAGAAAGAAGTTTAAAAATCTGAAAAAACTTATCTGAAGACAATATAAAGCCTTTCTAGTTTGTTGCACAAGTTACAGATCCGCTAATTCTACCATATCTAAAGGGATCTGGAGTAACAAGGAAGAGAGTTGAGCTTCAGAGAAGTCTCAACCTTACCAGTTGGGCAAAGTCGAGCCAACGACTTTAAAAATGGGCGGATTTTTGGGAGGCAACCCGATGAGTAGTTTTTAGTTTTTTACGCTTTCAATAAAGAGATCGTCAACAAGCTTGGGGAAAACAGAGGATCGACAGAGTTGCTGAAATTCAGATTTTTCGTCAACATTCACCGTCAAAATCGATTTCTGCAACCTTATCTGGTACTTTCATTCCTAGTTGCACCCTTTTTGCTTTTATATGTTTTATTGAGTTGTTTATTCCTCTCTGAGCATTGATGACAATGCATCATTTTAAGCTTGGGGAGCGGGTTAGTATAAAAATTTGCATTCTTTGTTAAAATTTTAAAAAATTTAGTTTTTAGGTTAAATTTTTAAATTTTCAATTTTCCTTTTTGCATTTTCTTTGCATTACATTTGCATATAAAAATCTGAAAAATCCAAAAAATATATTTTCTAGTTTTTATGTTTCTGCATCATTATAAATAAAAAAAATCAAAGTGATCAGATCTATAATGGTAAGTTCAGTAATAGTTCTTGCATTCGATAACTCTGTATAAGTGGAAAATGAAAGTCTGAAGCGATCAGATCGATAGTGGTAAATTCAGTAATAGTTACCATAACTAGGAGTCACAAAACACCGTGATCTGAGACACCGATTGTAAAAATAAAAAAATGGTGTATCGAAACATTGTATGGGCAGTAATAACAGTTTATAACTTTTTGCTTTGGAATGTTTAAAAAGAACCTTGTTCGAAAAGTCTGTACCCACAGAACACGGACCTATTTGTTGACATGCATTACCCTCGCGGTAACAGAGAGCTCTAATATCATATCCACATAGTCAAGTAGAAAGAAAGGGTATAACTGTCATATCTGATACCCAAGTTAAAATTCAAGCAATTTATAGAAGAAATTCAAAAAATGATTGAAGAACTCAAATATGAAGTAAAAAATACAAATCAAGTTCAATCAAATCAGAAGCCATCTCAAAGTTAAATCTGACATGAATGAAGAAATGTGTGATATGATATTTGTGGCTCTCAAAAAAGTGGAAGCATAGGAGCTGGGCCCCTACGGGTATGGCCTACAACTTCAACAAAAGCTGATTTGATGTGACGAGTTCTTAAGGGTGCGTCGAGTCTAGTTCTTAATTATCTAGTCTTGAGGACATGAAATTATGAAAGGTATCATAATGATCGTCTAGGTAGTGATTCCATTGAAGCAATCCTCGATGATAAGTATGATCATATGAGAAAAAGAGCAAAGTATTTTTAGTTTAAGTTTTTAGTTTCCTTTATTTTATTCTAAATTCTTTTTAGGTCATCTACATCTTTCCATTTATATATAATGTTTAATCTTTTTATTACTTAAGGGCAAATAAGGTTCAAGATTGGGGAGATTTGAGAAATTTCATTTTATGCATCTTTTAGGGTAGTTTTTATTAGAATTTATCATCATATTTTGTATATTTGCATGGCACTAGTTTAAATAATGTTCAGCTCATGTCATTCGTTAGAATTCTCGTACTGCTAACGTTTTTATGTGATTTTGAGATAATTCGAGTGGAGCAGTACTCTGGAAGCATCTTTGGATGCGTTTGATGGAGCATTGGAGTTAATTGGAGCTTGGAATTTATGCAGGATGTTGAATAATGCTTATAAGGTGTTTTCATCAAGAAAAATTCGATCGGATTGATCATACGAAGATAGATTGGTACATTCTAAAGCCTAAATGATGTTGCTGACAACTTTGACCCCTGTAAGTATTTTGACCATATCTCATGACTCGTAATTCTGATTGACGAGATTCAAAATGTTCCGGAAAGTAGAAAAAAATTTGGACGACTTTTGTGTTAATGAAAAAAATCAAATAAACACTTCGTAATTAAGAAAGTCTGAAAATTAGAAAAATGAAAAATTCGACCAGAACTCAAAAAATTCGATCGTGTGACCCAAAAGATAGGTCTCTTGCTTTGAAAGACTTTGGATCGTATATATAGGACGCCTCTCTGATCAGATTGAAGGTTGGACGATTCCTGAAGGTCCAGACGACGAAAAAGACGATTTCTGAGGCGATTTCTCTCCGATTTCAACGATTTTTGAAGATCTGAAAGGTGAAAATCATCACCCACGCTTGGTTTAATAAGATTTAGTAGTTTAATGTTTCTTTTTATTGTTCTGTATATAATTTTAGCCATGTCTGGCTAAAACCCTAGTTTTTAGTTCTGCATAGACTAGTACTTTTCATGTGATCAGTTATCAGATCTGATTTTCTTTTTGTGTTTCTATCTAGATTTTTCAGTTTTGAGCGTAATGAATGTTTGATTTTTAATTCTTGTTAGTCTGATCACCTATCTAGCGTTTTATCATTCCAATTAATCAGTTAATAGAATCAGTAATTGTTCTTGTCAATTGGTAAAGTAACAAGTATAAGATTGGTTCCGTGTTGGGATTTAACTCTGATATAAACTGTGAAAAATCATATAATTATGCTTCCGAGCTTGTGAGAAGTACTGGTTATTGGTGAGAATTTTACACATATCATAAAGCTGCTTTTCTGATTTAATTAAGAGCTTGTTTAAGTAAACAGTAAAAGTAAGGATTAATTCAAAGAGCTTTTTTTGATTAACTAATTAGGTAAAATATATTATACTAGAGCTTGTTTGTTTTTCTTAGTATCAGCTTAGATAGAACGCATTCTGAATAACCAAATCTAAAATGATTGCATAATTAGGAAGGTCGCAGCAGAACTGAATTCGTTTTTATTATTGATTTTCATTTAGTTTATTTTCACTGCAAGTTTCAGTTTTTAGTTTAGTTCAAAACTCCCTTTTTATAATTTCTGTTTTATTGACTAGAATGTGCCTGATGCAAAAAGATATTGACCATTAGGCTGTGTCCCTGAGGATTCAACACCGCTTCCCTGTGTTATCTAATAGTGCAAGCTGCAGTGAAATTTGATTTGTTTAATACACCCACGACAACATGTTAACAATATCCTCTCTCCTCCCTCATAAATTCAGCCACCCTCTTCCTCTCCCCAATAATTCTCTTCCCAAGCCTTAATAATTTTGCCCTACTTCACACTCCAACTTCTTTCTCATTCTCTCTCATTTTCTATCACTTCAACCACTCCAACTTCTTTATGCAAATAAGATCCTAGAACACCCCCTTAATCACAAAATCATTTTCATCAAGAGTTGTTCTTCAAGGTGAATACGAATTTCCTTTCGTTTCCTTCAAGATTTCATGATTTTTTTCTTGCATTTTCTTCTCCTTCTAGACCTTTCTCTTTGAAAATCCGTTTGCATGTT
This sequence comes from Lactuca virosa, assembly GCF_052849685.1. Lineage (NCBI taxonomy): Eukaryota > Viridiplantae > Streptophyta > Magnoliopsida > Asterales > Asteraceae > Lactuca > Lactuca virosa. Next base: position 386,844,816 of record NC_136428.1, read on the forward strand.
CATGCACTTCGAATTTGATGATGATGGTGTTTGGATTTCACCCAAAAACAACATGCATGTTGTTAAAAGGTGAAATCCAATGACCAAAACCTAAATCAAAATCCATAAACTTGAGTTTTTACAAGTTTTAAAGATCAAAAACCACATGCATCTGAATTTTCTTCTTAAAAATGTCATTTTGAACAAACAAATCCATGCATGTTCTTCAAAACATAAGGCATGTGATAAACTCGAGCTTAAATGCTTGATGTTCAAAGTTCATTGCTAAAAGCTTTCAAATGTGTTCATCAAGGATTTTATTTACATAAAAATACCTAAAACTTCTTTTCTGCCCAAATCTGATTTTTCACAGTATCCCAACAAGAAAATAAGGTGATCTGGAAATTTTCAGAAATTAATTCATGTTTCTCGAATTATTGTAATTTTTGTAAGAAACTAGAGCAATGATTCACATAAAATACTTTCTGAGGTCTATAAATCGTAGATAAATTAGTGGATAACTCATAAAGCAAATAAACATATCCCTTCAAGTTTCACCTATTTTGTCACTATTTGCTATGATTTTTAATTTTCTTTGTGTTTAACTCAAATAAAGCATAAAACCAAGTTCTAAGATATGAAGTAAACATCTAAGAATTTTAGCAACTTCTAGATATTGTATAACACTTAGATAAATATTTCTAGAATTTTTCATAACATATTTCTATTTTTCCATGATATTTGTGTATTTAATGGACTAAATCAGGGGAAAATAGTTAAACTTTCCCACAAATCATGAAAATTTACAAGGACCTCTTTTATTATAGTATGCTACTAAATAAAAATTCTAGTGATTTTTCCCTACTATTTACTATTTTCACGATTTAAATGCTTATTTAATGGAATAAACGAGGGAAAATGGCCAACCATTCTAAAAATCATGAAAGTGTCCATAACGTTTTTTTTAATTAGAATTTAACCAAAATCAAAAAGTTTGACTATTTTTACTCACGTTTACTATTTATTTCAAATTTCTTGGCATTAAACACATCTAAAGTCATAAAAATGGGTTTTACAATTTACAAAGTTTATTGATCATTTTCCCTAGCTTCAAAAATATTGTAAACAAATTATCCAAAATGTTTAAGGATTTATTTAAACTGAAGATTAAACACCCACAAATCCAAAAATCAGACTCCACTGTTTGAAAATCACTTTTGATATTTTTCCTAACTCATATACATTGTATATCAGTTTTACAAAAATATTGACAATTTTTCTTAACTGGTTCCTATTTTTCTTGAATTTGTGTTTTATTCAAGTAGTTAAATAAATAAAAAATAGATATACATATCTAAAATTCATGAAACATTTTCTGGAAGTCTTTGAATACAATTGGAACACTAATAAAAAGTTTTATGGTTTTTAATTACCTTTTTCTATATAATTAAAATAACCTGGTGAAAAACACATTTAAATTATAAAAACCGGGTTTTATTGATCAAAAGTGGCATTTGATATTTTCCAAGTTTAGCGATATTGTGAAATAGTTACACAAAAATTCTAAGAATTTTTCAAGATCATTTACTATTTTTCCACGATTTTATTATTATTCAAGGAATTAAAATGGTGAAAAATAGTTAGATAAATCAAAAATTCATGAAAATTTATCTTAAGGTCTTTGACTTTAGTTAAAACTAAAATACAAAGTTTGGGAAATTTTATAACTAATTTGATTTAGTTTTGAAAATTTAGTCTTTGGAACATCTTCTAAAATGTCAAATATTAACATTTTGTAACATGTATTCTTTTTCAGGTTTGCTTTTGGACCATTGAGTTTTGATTTGTTGCATGAAGGGTACCCGATGTAAAAATCCATGACTTTTGGTGTTGCTCAAGTATGCGGGGAATACGCCTTGGTACCCTGAGTGTACTAGGTCTCGTGCTAGTACGCTACACGTACTCGGGTATGCCGAGCGTACGTGGTTCAGTCCAAAACCTTAATAAATAGGGTTTGTACACTAGTTAAACACCATTATGGCCCCCAAGACCTTTCCCTTTTATCAGCCTCCATCCCAAGATCGACCCTCCTTGCAAACCCTAGTTCTTTTTTAGCATTTTGAGCTTTTTGGAGTGATTATGTGCTTCCTTGGTTGTGAAAAATGACCTTCAAGGAGTAAGCTTTTCTCTCAAGACTTTGGATCCATCATCGCCTCTTCATTGTGCACCATTTGGAGTTATAAAGCTCCAAACTTGGCTTATTCTTTAGATCTTAGTTAAGCCTTGTTTTCTTCCTATTTGTCCCCAAAGTTTAGGGCTTGATGAGTATGGGGTACTCCTAAGCCTTCAAGGTATCCTTTTAGACATTTTAAGGCATCTCAAGTCATAAAGATGAAAGCTTGGACCTTGATATGTCCCCATCCAAGAGTTAGAGTGTAGAAAAGGGTGAAATAAGCTAGGTTTTTAGTGTTGGGCTTCTTTTAGGCACGCAAAGGCAGAAAGTTTGCAACTTTATGGCCTTAGGGGTCTTAGTGGGTTCAAATCTAAGTTTTGGTCGTAGGGTCTTAAGGAATTAATACTTTTTGCATGAGTTTGCATGAGGGGTGCGTACGTCGGGCATAACTCCCTTTATGTCGCGCATACTGCATTCCAATCCCGATCGACCCACTTCGGCCGAGTATGCTGCGAGTACCAGTTGGTACATCGAGTGTATGGCCCAGTCCAGCTTGGGGTGATTTTTGGGCCTTAGTCGTTGGGCTTGCTTGTTGGGCTAGACCATGGACTTTCTTGTTGTTAGGCCACTTCTGTTGATGGGCCCATATTGGACCTTGGATGATCCTTGGGCTTGGGTCTAGGATTTTATTGGGATTAGAAGACTAGCTTGGCCCTTTTTACCTTGGACATTAGACAAGTGTTGTAGGTGTTTAGTTGTGGGTTACGTCTCAATTATTAATTGGGACTCCTATAGTTTAGTTAGCACGAGGATTTCTCTAGTCCAACAGCTTGAGCGTTTATCTGGGATTTTCAACAGTTGAAGTGAGTTTCCTCACTAGATCCATGGGTCGAAGGGACCAATGCCGGCCCATTGTTTGTTGTGTAGAATATTGGATGTCTTGTGATGATTATATGGAACACCAGGATCTGTCCCCTGAAATTTATATGAAAGACCAGGATTTGGTCTCTAGCAGTTATATGAAAGAACAGGATTTGGTCCCTGGCAGTTATATGAAAGACGAGGATTTGGTCCCTGGCAGTTATATGAAAGACTAGGATCTGACCCCTGACATTTGTATGAAAGTTCAGGATTTGGCCCTCGGCACTGAACGGAAAGACTATGATTTGGCCCATAACATTTATCTTCTTTCATTTGTGGTATTAGGTACTCGGGGAACTCACTAGGCGTTATGCTTACAGTTTCTGTTTATGGTTTCAGGTACTTCCAGTTCCAAAAGAAACGGCCCGACATGATGGCACAACATCCTCCCCTCACGGTATCCACATATGAAATAATTTGTCTCTGATGATTTAATACTATGATTTGTATGAACTTCGAACAACTAATGAATATATTTGATGAGTTATAAATGAAAATTTTTTATTGCTATTTTGCGATGTTACAAGTTGGTATCAGAGCCTTGGTTTGATGGATTCGGGCACACGTAGGTGTGTGTCAGAACTCAAACTGAGGAAATGATAAATCTTCTTAAGAAAACAAAAACCTAAACTTCTAAAAAGGTTTTATAAAAAATGAGGGGGGGTGATGTGTGCGATCATCCGAGCTCAAGTAAGTATATCTGAAGTTATCCATATTTATATGTTATGATTAGTGTGCCTGATGTTAGAATTGCATGCTAAATTAGGGCTAAGGATACCTTCAGGAATCATAGGATAGAATTGTCTGATTTGTGTGATGCCTTATAGCCCAATAGAACATGATGCCATGTATTACATGGAATTGATATTGACTCGGTTAATGCTATGTGTATGCTTTCAAAGTTATATATGATTAGGATTGTATAGCCCTAGAATGATCGATTTAGCCTCATTTCATGTTCCTTGTTTGGTTATGCACTTAGGGTAGAATCTTCATTTGACAGTCTATGTGATCCTATTTTTTGTAAAACTTGCATGCATAAGGCAACCAGTAGTGTTGATTGAGGTTCTTGGTACTGTGAGTGGTGAGATTTGAGAGTTCCTAGGGGAGTCTAGAATATGTATGCCGTGTAGCATGATATTTGTTTATGGTTGTAGTGTGGTAACTTATAGGAATCAAGATTGACCTTGAGGAAGGTACAGGTAGGTGTGGAATGTAGTATTTGTTGGATTAGGTGTCTAAGCTCATAACTATAATTGGTATGTACTTGACCCGATGATAGCATGGTCCATTTGGGTTGTAACACTCTGGAACAATTTGATAGGATGGATACTTGAGGAAGAGGTTATTGTGATTTATTAATATATTATAAGTATAATATATTAATTGGGAAATCACATTATTTAACTAGTATTGATCAAGAATTAATTTGATATTAATTTAGTGATCAAAAGAAACTAATTAAAGATACAGGGACTGATTAAGTAAATCAGTAATACTTCTAGTTGGACTCATGACTCATGTTGATTAGAGTTGGACTAAACCTATGTGAAAGTCCAAGAAGGTTTAGCCCAAAAGACTAAGAAATATGAAGAGTCATTAGGGTTTGCATGGTTGTAATCCTAAGCTATAAAAGAAGTCCCTAACACCTAAAATCGCCACCCATGCACACTAGTATGGTAGCTAGTCGATTTTGATCTCCCAAACCTCTCTCTCAAGTCCATTCTATTTTTCTTGGTTTGTTATAAGACATTTGAGGCATCACACTTGAGGTGCTAGGCTCCTAAAGGTCAAAGACAAGCAGGCTACTACACAAGGTAATCTTCTAACTGTTTTTATGATTTAAATGTTACTTTGCATGCTAGTTTAGGCTATGCTTTGGAAAACAATGTTGCATGTATAATTAGAGAAAACTTAGATCCAAAGCATTAGGGTTATATATGCACCATAGGAATGTTAGAGTACATAAAACCCATCAGTGGTATCAGAGCCATGGGTGTTTTCTATTATATTGATGCAAATGTTTGATTTTCAAAGTTGGAAAAATGTCTTTTTTGGCCACTGCCTGATGAACTCGACGAGTTGGATGAGGTTTTCCATGAACTCGACGAGTCCAAAACCTGGCTCAATGAGTTGGCTCATCAGATGGCAGAATTTTCGAGTTTTTGACCTGTTTTAGATTAGGATGATTACTACAAACTGTTTTGGTTCATAAAATTTGATTTTACTAGTATGGTAATGTTTATCCACATCCAAAAACATGAAGGTTGTCAAATTTTAAGATAATTACTTGATTTTGTGAAAAACTAATTATTGGAAAATTTTGAAATTATCTTGAATATGAACTAGGTCAAATTGGTAAATGATGAATTATATGTTAATTGGATTAGTTTAATTTGATCTATGTGTTTCTTGAAAAGTTCCATAGCTTGTCCTCAAGTTATGGGATATGAAAAGTCTTTATTTATGAAACTATTAACTATTGTAAGTTTTAGAATTCAAGAGATCTTGAAAGGTTTCATAACTTGTCCTCAAGTTTGGAATTTGAAAGGTCTCATTCATGGAACTTTAAAATCCATAAGTTATGGAAATCAAAAGTTTTGACAAGTGACAAAACTTTCCCTTAAGTTTTGGAACTTGAAGAGTCTCATTTATGAAACTTTAATTCCAAACCCTAGAATTTTAAAAGTTTAAAATTCAACCCTTATACTATTATAATATTAATGTTTAATATTGATATATGTATAAGACAAGTCAGTCTTACCGTTAGTAGGCCTCATTCACAAAGCCGGTCTATAAGGGGGTATAAGGTTACTGCCTATAAAATGGTGGTTTAATGGGTGTCCACTCTCACCCACCGCTTCCTTGACTGGTGAAGGGTCGTTAGCCGAACAGGTAGGATATGATATTAATTCTCATTAATAGGTATAATGATAACTATTAAAGTAACTAAACTTTTATAAATTCCCAATCTTAGTTACTTTAGGAAAAATGTGAAAATGGTGCTATTCCATGAAATTGCACTTTGCACCTTGTTAAGTCGTTAGTGGAGTGTGTGTGGTTAACCGGCACACTAATTTGGGACTGACAATGTGTGTCAAATGGTAGCTTTATGTTAATCATGGATCAATGGAGCGTGTGTGGTTAACCGGCACATTGATTAGGTGATTTGTAACATTAAGTGTACCAAGCTAATTTGCATGGTTATTCACACCTTTTTTGTGATCCTCGGCATCCCAGTCACAAACTTGAAGGGCATAATTGAGATTTAAACATGCCATTGAAAAGTTCAATGAATCTCAAAAGAATCTAGGAATTTCAATTCATTTAAAACTTAATAATCAGTTTCGTTTTTCATGGTGGAAATTGGTAAATCGTCATTTACCCTACCTTCAAATATTTTGCAATTGGATTACGGCACCCCTCTTCCGAATTGTAAAATATTATGTTGGGTCCTAGCCTTAATATTTCATTTGGGTGCTATATTAAGGATCATTATCTAATCTAAACTTTGTCTTTCTTTTCAGATGTCTTCCAACACTGCTTCAAACCCAAACCCTTCAGGCCCTTTCTCCCTCATGAAATTATGTGGGAGGGTCATATTTGATGGATCGAACTTCAATGATTGGATTTGAAACATCTGAATGCCCATTCACTATGAGGACAAAGAATATGTCCTAGATAAAGAGCTTGAGGAGATTGATGAATCTAACGCTACTCCCGAACAGATTGTTGAATACAAGGCCCATGAGAGGGACGCGACCAAAGTGTCGTGTATTATGATTTCTACCATGATTGTTGAACTTCAGAAGTCTAATGAGGACTTTTGGCGTTATGAAATGCACAAAGACTTGATGGAAAGGTACCATCAAAGTGCTCAGCAGGAAAGGTATGAAATCATAGCCTCCATGATTACTACCAAAATGAATGATGGAGAGTCTATCAGCCCCACTTGCAAAAGATGCAAAGGTTTGTGGACCACTTCTTGAAGCTGAATGTCAACTTCGATCAAGAGTTGGCCATAGATATTATTCTACACTCTTTTCCTCCTTGTTATGATCAGTTTCGTATTACTTATCATATTAACAAGGAGGAGGTCACTCTAAGCAAGCTTCAAGGCCTTTTAAGGACTGCTGAAAGTAGTCTAAAAGGAAAATATATTGTTTCTACTCCTACTTCTACTGCCCCTGTCCTGGAAATTGGACATGGGAAGGGAAATTCCCATGACAGATCCTCTTCTAGTGGGACTAAGGTTGGTTCTGCTAAACCCTCTTCCAATTAAAAGGAAGCTGAGTGCTTCCATTGTCATGAAAAAAGGCACCGGAGACGAAGCTGCCCCAAATACTTGCAGGAAATAAAGGATGGGAAGATCAAAACCTCCTTCGCATGTATTTATACTATTCTGTCTAATAACTCATCACATGCCAATTCTTGGGTCCTTGATACAGGATGTGGTTTTCACATTTGTTCTAATTTGCAGGGACTAAAAAGAAGTAGGGATGTGGAGCACGGGAAGATGAACTTGATCATGGGGAATAGGAAAAAGTCGCCTGTCACCAAGCTTGGAGTTTATACTTTATTTCTTAGTAGTGGGTTAAATTTAGAACAGAATAATTGTTGCTACTCGTCTGATATGGCGATAAATATTATTTCCTTTCACAGTTTGTATAAACAAGGTTTTACCTTTTCTTTTAATAATGAAATTGGTAGTATTAATGCTTATTATAATGGTACATTTTATTTTGAAGCATTACCTTGTAATAGTATATATATGAAACTGTGATGGTTGTAGATAACTTAGGAAATAATGTGTTTCATATTGATTCATCCAATGTTTTAGATAAAGCATGCTTATGGCATTGTCGTCTTGGACATATTAACGAGAAGAGCATAGCCCAACTCCAAAAGGATCGAGTGTTGGAGTCATTTGACTTAAAATCGGATGACACTTGTGAATCTTGTTTGCTTGGAAAGATGACCAAGTCACCCTTCACTGGTACTTGTGAAAGGGGTGAGGGTTTGTTGGATCTCATACACACCGATGTGTGTGGACCCTTCAGAGGTGGATGACGTCATGTATAGTATCACAACAATTGCATCATAGTAATCAAAGTAAACACAACCATTACATTGATTAAGTAAAACATTTACATCTGTTTGATTCATATTTATATAAATCAAAAGTAAAAGACATGACTTTATACGCTCCGTCTTCTCAAAATCTGTATATTATACCTGTCTACTCATTTCATGAGAATACAAGCAGTTTTGAAAGAGTATTAGCATAAAGTTGGTGAGTTCATAAGAATGTTTTGTAAGGAAAATCGGTTAATGAATCAATGAAAGTATTTGTATGTTTCCAAGAAAATCCATTATTTTCTAACATGTGTATTTTGTTACTAAATCTCATAATGTATTAGTTCATATATCTAGTTACCATTGAATGTGTTGTGCATTGTTTGTTTAAATGAGAAACCCCTTTTAACATGAAAAACCCTGGCTATCACCAGTATGTATAGTAAGTTCGGAAAGCTCTAAAAACTTTATTGTGGATAGTAGTTCTATTACTTTATAATAAAACTAATTAAAGTTATTACCATTCATACATTAATCGTATATTCTTAGTACCAAATTTATGAGTTGTTATAATCATACTTGACTATTGAATTGCCTGAACGACGTTCTTTAGGTGTCGGAATCGAAATGACTTTGTCACCCAGGCCTACCGGCCTAACTGTAGCTAACAGTTATGGTGCAGTATTGTCAATCCCATATAGATCTATACACAAACTCACGTTCTCCCGCCAGGAGACTCTGGTTATAATCTCAGGACTTTTGTTAGTACTTAAGTAAGTACGCGAATAATGCTCACTCATAAAATGCTATACTAATGATTAATTGTAGAATAAAATGAATCCTTTGAATTTAACTAGTTGAGTATATGTCTCATAAACTATACTTTATATAGCTTATATGTTTGATCACATTGAATCTATGTTTGTACATTGATAAGACAATTGTTCCATAAACTATACCTATTATAGTTTACATGTTCGTTAATGTATTCCATTCATGTTTTACACTGAAAACTCTATGATTTGTGTTGAAAACCTCCCTTATGCTCAACAATATACAAAAGGGATGAAATATCTGAATATATGACAAAAGTATGAAAACTGTGTGGTTGTGTCAATTGTATCAGTTCTAAGTGTATTGAAATCCTTTTTGTATAATTTCAAAAGATCAATGATGTTTGTCTTGTATTCCCCCAGAAAATGTTAAAACTGTAAAGAAATAGGGGTATGAACTCACTTGATTAGGAGTGACTTGGATGAATAACAAGAACAAGATGCTTGGTATGCTAAATGAAGTCCCGAGCACAATACGGTCCTATTAAGCACATATTAACATGTATAGGCCTACAATTAGCGTCTAAAACCATTAACAATCATAGGAAACACCCTTAGGATGTAGGAAACACTCACAATGAAGTGTTAGAATCAAGAATGAGGGACAAGAAAGTGTTCACGGCCAAACCTCCATGGGTTCATGGCCCAAGAGGTGTTCACGGCCCATGAACACATGAAGGGTTTACGGCCCAAGATGTGTTCACGGCCCAAGAACACATGAATACTTGAAGGGTTTTCGGCCCATTATGAAGGGTTCACGGCCCTAGGAAGGGTTCACGGCCGTGAACTCTTGAAGACCATGAAGATGGTGATGAAAAAGTGATGAATTAAGGCTAGAATCAAGGGGTTTCCAAGCATGAACAAGTAAGGGATGGAATACTTACGTTTTGAGGCCTTTAAGAGTGTTCACAGTTGAAGATAGTTGAGAGAGAATGGGGATGTTCACGGCTGGAGCTTGAAGAAATGAGGAGAAAAATGTGAATCATATATATATATATATATATATATATATATATATATATATATATATATATATATATATATATATATATATATATATATATATATGGAGGGTGGTTCACGGCCCAAGCATGGGTTCACGGCCGTGAACCTAGTTTGCGGCCATGAACTCCCTTTGAAGGTGTTCTAGGCTCGATTACAAACTACAGATTCCAAGATAACGATTCCCAACATTCAACCCTTGAGTGTAGTAGGCTTAAAGACTCTCAAACTGACCCTGAATACAATAAAGTGTTAACATAAACGAGTCTTACTTTTATTGGATGAATTTGATTTACAGATAAAGATTTCGGGTTGTCACATCATCCCCCCGATAGGGGGAATTTTGTCCTGAAATTCGAACGTGGAAAACAATCATGGACTCGGAAAAAGATGCGGGTACTTCTGTTTAATCTGATCTTCGCGCTCCCAAGTGAATTCAGGTCCCCGCTTGGCATTCCCGCAGACCTTCACTATCGGTATGCGACTTTGTTTCGTCCGTTTGACTTCCCGATCCATGATTTCTACGGGTTCCTCCACGAAGTGTAAGCTCTCGTCTAGTTCGATCTCAACGAGGGGTATCACAAATGTCTCATCGGACAGACACTTCTTTAGGTTTGACACGTGGAAGATGGGATGTACATTGCTAAGTTCTCGTGGTAGACCAAGTTTGTATGTTACGGGACCGATCCTTTCGAGGATCTCAAATGGTCCCATGTATCTTGGATTTAGCTTTCCACGCTTTCCAAAGCGTATCATGCCCTTCCAGGGTGAGACCTTCAATAGGACGCGGTCACCAACCTGGAATTCCAAGGGTTTTCGTCTCTTATCTGCGTAACTCTTTTATCTATTTGTTGAAGGTTTTAGTCGTTCTCTGATTTGTACGATCTTCTCTGTGGTTTCTCGGATGATTTTTGGGCATGTGAGAGTGCTATCAGGGACTTGACCCTTAACTAGCTGCGTGGCGCCCACCTCAGCCCAACACAGAGGGGATCTGCACTTACGGCCATAGAAGGCTTCGAACGGCGCAGCCTTGATGCTGGTATGGTAGCTGTTGTTGTAAGAGAACTCAACCAAGGGCAAATGTGTGTCCCATGATGTGCGAAAGTCAATGACGCATGCTCTCAACATGTCTTCCAATGTTTGAATGGTTCTCTCACTCTGCCCATCTGTCTGTGGATGGTAAGCTGTGCTCATATCCAGCTTAGTGTTGGATTAATGTCTAAGTCCATAACTATATTTGGTATGTACTTGACCCGACCCGGCATGGTCCATTTGGGTTGCACTTCACCGGTACAATTTATATGGATAGTCTTTTGAGAATAGTATATTTATGATTTATATTAATATATTATGAGTTCTAATATATTAATATGGAATCATATTATTTAATTAGTATTGATCAAGAATTAATTTAGAATTAATTAAGTGATCAAAAAAAAGAACTAATTAAATATGGACTCTTATATATATGGAATGGGCCAAGTTCATTTAGGTTGGGCTAAGCTTTCATGGATGGTCCATGGAGCTTTTAACCCATGGATCCTATGTAAATGAAAGGTCATGGGTATTAGGGTTTACATGGATGTAACCCTAATCCTCCATAATATATAAAGGGGTCCTTGGCTCACAAAATTCTCGGATGATTTTTGGGCCTGTGAGAGTGCTATCAAGGACTTGACCCTTAACTAGCTGCGTGTCGCCCACCTCAGCCCAACACAGAGGGGATCTGCACTTACGGCCATAGAAGGCTTTGAACGGCGCAGCCTTGATGCTGGTATGGTAGCTGTTGTTGTAAGAGAACTCAACCAAGGGCAAATGTGTGTCCCATGATGTGCCAAAGTTAATGACGCATGCTCTCAACATGTCTTCCAATGTTTGAATGGTTCTCTCACTCTGCCCATCTGTCTGTGGATGGTAAGCTGTGCTCATATCCAGCTTAGTGTTGGATTAATGTCTAAGTCCATAACTATATTTGGTATGTACTTGACCCGACCCGGCATGGTCCATTTGGGTTGCACTTCACCGGTACAATTTATATGGATAGTCTTTTGAGAATAGTATATTTATGATTTATATTAATATATTATGAATTCTAATATATTAATATGGAATCATATTATTTAATTAGTATTGATCAAGAATTAATTTAGAATTAATTAAGTGATAAAAAAAAGAACTAATTAAATATGGACTCTTATATATATGGAATGGGCCAAGTTCATTTAGGTTGGGCTAAGCTTTCATGGATGGTCCATGGAGCTTTTAACCCATGGATCCTATGTAAATGAAAGGTCATGGGTATTAGGGTTTACATGGATGTAACCCTAATCCTCCATAATATATAAAGGGGTCCTTGGCTCACAAAATTGACAAGTGTGTGAAAATAAGAGTGGGCCGATTTTAGTGTGCATACATATTCTCTCAAGTTCTTCCAAGGTGTTTTGGTGATTTGTGATTCCATTTTATGCTTCCACACTATTGGGGCTAAGCTCTTAAAGCTTGAAGACATCAAGCTACATCAAAAGGTATGTCATCTAACTAGAACTTTGTAGTATAGGTGCTTCATAATATGCTAGTTAGGATAAAAACCTTGGAATAGTTAATATTTGCATGTATAATAGAGAAAACATAGATCCAAGGTTTATAGGGTTGCATGTACACCATAGGAGTGTTAGAATGCTCAAAACCCAACAGTGGTGTCAGAGCCATGGGTTGTTTTCTGTTATATTGATGCAAATGTTTTATTTTCAAAGTTGGAAAAAAAAAGGAAAAAAACATGACGTTTGTCAAATTTTAAGATAATTACTTGTTTTTGTGAAAAACTAATTATTTGTTAATAATATTTATATATATATGTATAAGAGCAAGTCGTCTTACCACTAGTAGGGCTCATTCACGAAGCCGGTCTATAAGGGGGTATAAGGTTACTGCCTATAAAATGGCAGTTTAATGGGTGTCCACTCTCACCCACCGCTTCCTTGACTGGTGGAGGGTCATTAGTCGAACAGGTAGGACAAGGACTATAATTCTCCCTTCATTAAAAGTATTAATGATAAATACTAAGTAACTAAACCTTTTATAAATTCTCAATCTAAGTTACTTAGGAAAATGTGAATAAGGTGCTAATCCATGAAATTACACTTTGCACTTTGTTTAAGCTGTTAGTGGAGCGTGTGTGGTTAACCGGCACACTAACCTGGACTTAACAAGGTAGGCAAAGGGTAAGTTAATGTTTATCATAGTATCGTTGGAGCGTGTGTGGTTAACCGGCACATCGATTGAGGGGTAAATATTAAGGGTACCAAGTATATTTGCATGGTTACTTCACACCTTGTTTTGTGATCCTCGGCATCCCAGTCATAAAACCTGAAGGGCACACTTGAGATTGAAACATGCCATTGAAAAGTTCAATGAATCTCAAAAGAATCTAGGAGTTTCAAAACCAATTAAAACCTAATAATACATTTCGTTTATCTTGGTGGAAATTGGTGAATCGTCATTCACCTACCTTCAAATATTTTATAGCTTGGATTACGGCATCCCTCTTCCAAGTTATAAAATAGTTTGTTGGGTCCTAGCCTTAATATATCATATTGGGTGTTATATTAAGGACTTAAATCAACTTTACGTGAATTTCTCCCATTGTTGATGTCTGGTTTAGACAACAATGATCTTCCCAAACCAAGCTTTCCTAATGAATATGACTTCCCGAGTTTGGCTCATGGAAGTCATACTTCTCTTCCTCCACCTCCTCCAATTATTCTCCCTAACCCACAAGTTCAAGGTCACTCAAGCCCTAATGGCAAGCAAGGTCTATGTGTGATCACATCTTAGAGATGAAGTCACATATTGACAAGCCGGGAGAGTTGGGTGTCAAAGTCTTGAGAAAGTTGGATGTTCAATCACTTTCTAAGTCACATAGTGAGTTCCTTTGGGACTACTATGAAACAGACTATGACATGAACCTTAATGATCATATCTATTTGCTTGGTGCTGCTAAATCAGCAATGATTTGGAACGATAGTAAAGCAAATTTGATTAGAAGATCAACTTCCCAAAAACTTTATGGACAGTGACAATGGTGACACTAGAAATCCAGAAAAAGCATTCTCTTCCCAATGGAAAGGGATTGGCCATAGTCAACCCGGTTGACCAAATGGTAAAGAGAAAGGCTAAGTCTGAGATAGTCCCATTACCAAAGGGTCTATATGTTTATTTTGCCAAAGGAAGGGGCGTTGATTGCAAAGCTGCCAAATTTACCTAAGGATGTTAAAGTCAATAAGTTTGACTCTACATCAGGTAGAGCCCATTATCTAACTCTGTTAAGTTCTATTCTGAGATCCTCATTACATGATGTGACTGGGTCACATGTTGATGTTTTAAGAATCAAAGAATAGAGAGAAATCTTAAAGGAAGTATATGCTGATTCTGATCGCGAAGGTGGATTTCGATCGCATCAGAATTTTGAGCAGTTGCTTAAGAATTTATGATATATTGCTAAGGAATAGATAACAACAATTTTCCATGTGGATTGTAAGGATAAGTTTTTCCGCAAAGTTTTAAAATAAAAGAAAATTGTTTAATTTTATTTATTTGAAGTATCCTTACAATGGCATTTGTGGAAAATTGTTGCTTATATGATTCCACTGACAGCAATATTGGAAAATGGATTTGATTCTTTCATTTGTGGTAGTGTCTAAATTTACCAAATCAGGAAAGTTTCTCATCGCCCAAGTTTCAATTGGACCGAAACTTGGAATCATGCAAGTTGAATAGTATGATGAATGAGAACTTTCAAGCATTGGAAAATCAAGACTAATTACTTGTTCACATGGATGTGTGAGTCAAGTGAAGGAATAAAGGGATCGAGTACACATTCTTGTGCACTGGTCATGTCCACCACAAAGCTCGTTAAGACTATTTGATTTACTAAAGTTTAGTAAATATGGTTATACTTACAAGTTTAAGTATAATTCTGAAACATTGGAAAAGTCTCAATGTATGGCAGAACGAATGGGAAGAATCAAATTAGGCAGAAAGATAAAAGTTTCTCAAATCTGAAAAGATGGGAGAGTACTTTAGTATCATGTTTGTGATCATCTTAATGATTTAGAAATCATATCACAATTAGTCCTCTAAAGGTCATCTTAGTGCATTCTTATGACTAAGAAGAGGAGTCATGAATTGTTGAAATGGTTAGATCAGGAAGATGAGTCATACTTCGTTCCAAAACAATTCTTAGAGTCATACTCCAAGATTGTAACTTGAGTGACATATCTTAAAGAAAGGTTTAAAACACTTGTCAAATGTAAGAGTAAAAGTGTCCTACTCTTGTACATTTGAAATTGGTAAGTTGTGATGTTTTGGATAAAACAAAGACCAACTAAGGCCAATTGTGTGAAGTTTTTGTCTTGATAAAGAATCCGCACTATCTCTTGAATATTTGGCAAGATAGTCTTATATGTCAAGAGGATAGTGGGAGTCTTAAAGATCCTAAAAAGAATTTCAAGAACTAATCAAGAATAAAACCTGAGGTTCTTCACTAGCACACGACTTGAGGTTTATAACCTATCGTGTTGACATATTCTGTGCCCATTCCAGTTAAAGTTGGCTTTGCATAGGAGTTCTGAAAGTTCTCAATTGGTTGCATAACAACTTGGAAGCAATGGCAGGTCCTGTACTGCCAGGTGGCAAGAAGTTAAGATTGCATAAGTTCAATCCATATGAGTTTGGATTTGTCATTATCCTTGTCTTGTGACTATGGTTTTGACGATTCACATGGATAAGAACACATACACCATAAAATCTAAGGGTCATAAGGTTTCTCTCCGATTCATGAAAATGATGGTGAGGAAACACTTCCACCAAGTAGATTTGAAGCAGATGGCAAAAGGTCTAAACAATTGAGACTATGATTACGGCATCCCTTTTCATAGTTCTGAAATTGTTTAGACACACATGCATGCTATCTAAGGAAAGGTGTATGATTTTGATAAAGTTTTATCAAAGCATCTCATATCAGAAATCTAAACTTTGGTAAGAAAGTCAATAAAGTATTGACTTCTAGAAGTCCAGCTGTTTTCTGGATACATGTCAAAGCTAGTGGGAGCATGAGTGTTATGCTAATAATCATCATGTTAGTGGGAGGATGATAATTATGATAAGTATTGCAAGTTAGCAATGTTAATTATAGAAAACAAAAGTTTCAATTCGTGAGGTTGCAGGGGTTGAAAAAGTTGTTTTGCTATAATTAAGGGAGAGGATATTATACTTCATGTCAATTCTAAAAGGCTTTGAGTGAGATTTTAAGCTTAGATTGAGATTTTAATCATCTTTAGTCAAGAATATATATATGAATTTCATGTTGGATTGGTTCAACTTAAGGAAATTCTATATATTGCGTTCTCAAAATTCGATTATGATTACGGCATCCCTGTTCATAGTCAAATCTTGAGAACATGGCAAATAAAAAATATTGTAGCAAAAGACTGGTCTAGAATCATGTCTTTGTGTGAGACATCATGAATTGTGTCCCATTTGCTTTGGGTACAGGAACGATTGCATGTGCTATAATATTCATCCTTTCTAAATTTTCCAAATGCCCGGGGGCATTAAGAGGAAAATATCTTGAATTGGATATGACTAAAGTGATTAAGCAATTGTCGAGGACAATCTAAGGCTTTACCAAAGATTGGTTGCTTAAGGACAGTTGGAAGTATAGTGTTAGCTTTGGAAGGACCATATTGACCTAATCTGAAAAGAGGCAACTCTTGTTCAGAAGGGGTAGTCAAAATGGGAATATGGAGTTGTCTCCATAGGTGGAAGTTATCTGTGTAAGATTAGAAAAACTTAATGCAAGAAGCATGTTCAAAGCTATGTACTTTGAATATGAGACTTAGTTTCCATGGAGTTGATCTCCATTGGAATACCTTATAATGACTGTTGACAAGTCTTTGTGACTTTGTACATATTCATTACAGGAGGGTCAGTACATATAAGTTTAAAATCTAAACAGATTTCGATAAATGATAGGAATTTGAAATTCTCACATTTTTCGATAAGGATTTGCGAGTGTGAAATTAGAATCATTGAAATTATGTTCAATTGGTTTATTTCACAAAGTAAGGATCATAGACAAACATAGAGTGCACACTTGGTGTATGGCAAAGCTATTGTTTAAGAAAAACAAAGTGTACATGCTTGGAGCATGGGACAACTAGTGTTTTTAATTCAAGTATAAAGTTGATAAAACCGAAACAATGAATAATGAGTAATCAGTATGGTGATAAATAAAAGTGTTTATTTATATTCATAGGGTTTGATACCATATTTGATTCATTTATTCTTGTGTTTCACTTTGCATGTTTTGACTTCCAGAATAACTAAGTCGCTCTTCCTGAATGATTAAGTTATTTAAACCATCCACAGTCGGTCATATGTTGGAAGTAGATATGAATCAAGACTGTTATGGGTTGGTTTGTAGAGGTCCAAGTTGGTAGACAAAGTGGTGCTACAACACTCATGAGTGCTCATAAGTTCTGAGTATTGGATTCAACCCACGCTCATTTGAATCACTTCATGGATTTTATCACGAGTGATCATGAGACGATAATATCTTATATTCTTAAAACCTAGAGATATGAGTTGTTACTATGAGTTGGTTATACATTGATTGCACGAAAACGCATTGGTAACTCGATGTTATAAAACGTGCCTTTGTGTATGATTCAACAAGTAGTAGAACAAGCCATATGAGTCGAAGTTTATTTATTCCTTTTACCTTCGGGATAAAAGCGATATCTGTGGGCCCCTCGATGATTTAGCGATGACACATGAGAGTGCTTGGCCAAGCCAGGACTGATTTGATTTGTTCAATCAGTCAGTCATCATAAATCAAAAATCGGGAAACAACAAATAGACAGAGAGAATTATTATAATCCATGTCTCAGTCCATATGATATCTAGAATGGAGGAATATATGATCCCTTATCTAATGGACAAGTCATTGACAAGGTCAGAGTTCGACAGCGGCTTTAAGAGCTACGATTGCCAGTTAGGTTTTGAAGTCATACTCAATAATAGTATTAGACTTATCCAAGTGGGAGACTGTGGGATTAATGTCTAAGTCCATCACTATATTTGGTATGTACTTGACCCGAACCGGTATGGTCCATTTATGTTGCACTTCACCGGCACAATTTATATGGACAGTCTTTTGAGAATAGTATATTTATGATTTATATTAATATATTATAAGTTCTAATATATTAATATGGAATCATATTATTTAATTAGTATTGATCAAGAATTAATTTAGAATTAATTAAGTGATCAAAAAAAAGAACTAATTAAATATGGACTCTTATATATATGGAATGAGCCAAGTTCATTTAGGTTGGGCTAAGCTTTCATGGATGGTCCATGGAGCTTTTAACCCATGGATCCTATGTAAATGAAAGGTCATGGGTATTAGGGTTTACATGGATGTAACCCTAATCCTCCATAATATATAAAGGGGTCCTTGGCTCACAAAATTGGCACAAGTGTGTGAAAATAAGAGTGGGTCGATTTTAGTGTGCATACATATTCTCTCAAGTTCTTCCAAGGTGTTTTGGTGATTTGTGATTCCATTTGAGGCTTCCACACTATTAGGGCTAAGCTCTTAAAGCTTGAAGACATCAAGCTACATCAAAAGGTATGTCATCTAACTAGAAATTTGTAGTATAGGTGCTTCATAATATGCTAGTTAGGATGAAACCTTGGAATAGTTAATATTTGCATGTATAATAGAGAAAACATAGATCCAAGGTTTATAAGGTTTCATGTACACCATAGGAGTGTTAGAATGCTCAAAACCCAACACTTAGTTCCAAAGGTGTTTTGGGGATTTGTGATTCCATTTGAGGCTTCCACATTATTGGGGCTAAGCTCTTAAAGCTTGAAGACATCAAGCTACATCAAAAGGTATGTCATCTAACTAGAAATTTGTAGTATAGGTGCTTCATAATATGCTAGTTAGGATGAAACCTTGGAATAGTTAATATTTGCATGTATAATAGAGAAAACATAGATCCAAGGTTTATAGGGTTTCATGTACACCATAGGAGTGTTAGAATGCTCAAAACCCAACACTTAGTTCCAAGAGCCTTCTGCAGTGACTGCCAAAATCTCGAGGTAAACCTGCTATCCCGATTGGAGATAATGGATACAGGCACACCATGCAGGCGGACTATCTCTCGAATGTAGATTCGTGTCAGTCTCGCCTATTTGAAGTTTTCTTTGATTGGCAGGAAGTGGGCGGAATTTAGTCAATCGATCGACAACTACCCAGATGGTGTCGTGCCCACTCGGAGATTTGGGAAACTTAGTGTGAAATCCATCGTAATCCTTTCCCACTTCCACTCAGGTATTTCTGGCTGTTGAAGTAGACCTAAGGGCTTTTGATATTCAACATTCACCTTGGCACAAGTCAGGCACTTGCCCACGAAGGTAGCGATCTCTGCTTTCATGTTCGACCACCAATAGAGTTGTTTGAGATCCAGATACATCTTATCTGAACCTGGGTGAACTGAGTATCTAATCTTGTGAGCTTCGTTCATGACAACCTCCCTGTAACCGCCGTACTTCGGGGTCAAGATCCGGTTCATGAAATAGTAGACTCCATCACCTTTGATCTCCAGGTTCTTTTCCATTCCCCTCAAAGCTTCATCTGACATGTTTTCTGGTTTTAAGTCTTCCAACTGAGCCTCTCTGATTTGAGCGGATAGATGGGAACGGATGGTCATTGTCAGTGCCTTCACTCTACGACCTGAATACTCTTTCCGGCTGAGGGTATCAGCTACCACACTGGCCTTGTCGGGATGATAGCGTATTTCGCACTCATAATCAGTGAGTAGCTCTACCCATCGCCGTTGCCTCATGTTCAACTCCTTCTGATCGAAGATATGTTGTAGGCTCTTATGGTCAGTGAAGACAGTACACTTGGTTCCGTATAAATAATGTCTTCAGATCTTTAACGCAAAGACCACTGCCCCCAACTCCAAATCGTGAGTTGTATAATTAACTTCGTGTGCTTTCAGCTGTCTCGAGGCATATGCAATAACCTTTCCTCGTTGCATGAGCACACAGCCTAGACCCTGATTGGATGCATCGCAGTAGACAACGAAGTCCTCCGTCCCTTCACGCAGAGACAAGATAGGTGCGCTACAAAGGGCCTGCTTCAATGTTTGAAACGCAGTGTCTTGCTTTTCTTCCCAACTAAAGGTTACACCCTTCTGAGTCAGGGTGGTTAAGGCCTTAGCAATCCTGGAGAAGTTCTGGATAAACCTGCGATAATAGCCAGCGAGACCCAAGAATTAACGGATTTATGTGGGTGTCTTCGGTGCTGACCAATTCTCAATCGCTTTGGTTTTGGAAGGGTCCACGTGTATGCCTTCCTCGCTAACCACCTGAACGAGGAATGTTACTTTTCTGATCCAGAATTCGCATTTAGAGAATTTTGCGTATAGTTTCTCCGCCCTTAATGTTTCCAGCATTAGCCTCAAGTGTTGTTTGTGATCATTCTCACTTCGAGAATAGACAAGTATATCATCAACGAATACTATTACAAACTTGTCCAGGAAAGGGCGGAACACCCGATTCATCAGATCCATGAATACAGTGGGTGCATTGGTTAGACCAAAGGGCATCACTACAAACTCATAGTGACCATACCGAGTCCGAAAAGCTGTCTTAGGAACATCATTCTCATGGACTCGCAACTGGTGGTACCCTGATCTTAGGTCTATCTTTGAGAAATAGTTGGCTCCTTGGAGTTGATCGAAGAGGTCATCGATTCTGGGTAGGGGATAACGGTTTTTGATGGTAGGTTTGTTCAGTTCACGATAGTCTATGCACATCTGAAAGGATCCATCCTTCTTTTTAACGAATAGAATCGGGGCTCCCCAAGGTGAGGAACTTGGTCTTATGAATCCCTTGTTGAGCAGTTCATTGAGATGGCTGGATAACTCTTGCATTTCTGCCGGTGCTAGACGGTATGGGGATTTAGCTACAGGAGTAGCTCCAGGAATTAAATCGATACGGAACTCGACTTGGCGCTCGGGAAGGATTCCGGGAAGATTTTCTGGGAAATCATCAGGAAAGTTGCAGACTTCGGGGATGCTCTCGAGGTCTTTAACTTCCTGTTTCTCGTTAACGACATGGGCTAAGAATGCATAGCACTCCTTTCGCCGATATTTCTGAGCCTTGATGCATGAAATGATTCGGACGTTCGAGCTGAGTTTATCGCCATATATAATAAGGGCTTCGCCGGATGGCAGGTTGGGTCGTATGGCTTTTTCGTAACAAAGGATATCAGCACGATTGGAGCTCAACCAATCCATGCCAATGATAACGTCGAAGCTTTTTATGGAAATTGGTATAAGGTCAATTGGAAAAGAATGATCGGTTAAGGTAAGGGTACAGCCTATGAATACGTTGTTAGTTCTCTCTTTCTTTCCATTAGCCATCTCGACGGTGAATGTTTCGGTTAAAGGTTGAGATTTACACTTGAGTAGATGTTTAAATGCATGACTGACAAAACTTCTCTCCACACCAGAATCGAAAAGAATGCATGCATAAGAGTTGTCGAGGAGGAACGTACCCGTAACCACAGTAGGATCAGCAACCGCCTCCTCCTGGCCCATCGCTAGCACCTTCCCTGTGTTACCACCTGTTGTTGCCTTGGGGCAATTTCTCTTGAAGTGCCCAACCTCCCCACAGCCATAACAGGCTTTACCCACACCCGCTCCAGAAGCTTGATTGGTCGGTTGAGTTGGTGTCTTGCAAAATCGAGTCGTGTGCCCCTTTCGGCCACATTTTTCGCATTGCATCTCCCTACAAACTCCCAAATGATGGAAGTTGCATTTGTTGCAAAAGGGAAATTTCCCAGTGTAACGACTGGGAGTTGTTGAAGTAGTGGGGACAGTAGTAGGGTGGTAGCGGCATGAACTGTCACTACCTGTTGTTTCTTGGAGGGCTCCTACGAAGACGGGCCGTTACGTTTGTTCCAGAATTTCTTATTCCCACCACTCTCCTTTGATGGTTTGGGAATGGTTGTTACTGCATCAAGATCAACCCCGTGATCTATAAGAGTTTGTGCTAAACACTTGGCGCTGTCGAAAGTGGAAGGTTTAGCAGCCAAGTCATTTCCTTGAGTTGGGGGCGTCAATCCCCAGATGTATCTCTCTATTTTCTTGCTTTCCGGAGTGACCATCCCTGGACAGAGAAGAGCTAGATCGCAAAATCTAGCTGTATAGGAGGCAATGTCGGAACCCTTCATCTTCAGGATCCAAAGCTCGTGTTCCAATTTCTGCATCTCGCCCCTTGGGCAGTACTCAGCAAGCATGAGTTCCTTTAAACTCTCCCAACCCATTGCATTTGCAACTGGAAGAGTTAGGGATTTGACCCGACTATTCCACCAAGTCAATGCTCTATCAGTGAAGGTGCAGGCGGCAAACTTCACCTTGCTGGCCTCCAAACAAGCACAAATTTCGAAAATCGATTCGATCTTCTCAAACCATCGGGTTAGGGCAATGACTCCTCCATTGCCGTTGAAAGATTTGGGTTTTGCATTCATGAAATCCTTATAGGAACACTCCTTATGGTGTCCCTGACCTCCACCAAGGTTTTGGAGATCGGGTCCACCTCCTGATCCGCCAGAGCCACCCGGATTTATTTGCGACATTGCAACAGCCACAGCGGCCGTAACTGCTGCCTGGAATAACGCAGGATCGAACTGAGGAGGTGGTGGCAGCGGAGGATTGTTGTTCTGTTTGTTGGGTCTCTTCCTGGAAGGAATTTTTCTCTAAAGATAGAAGGGAAAGAATGACAATAAGCCTCCTATATGATCATGAATTGAATATTTTTGAGCAAGATATATCTTAATCCTACAACGATAATAAAGACCTATAATGATAGCTACTAACAATAATAAGGAACTGCAGGTCTTTCGTTATAAGGATTTGTACCAATGGTGATGACTCTGTGCAGTGACATAGTACCATAAAATACTCCTATAGTATTTTAACTATGTGTTTTCATCAGTATAGGATTTGGTGAGTTTTAGACTTTTCGCAACACCATAGTCACTCCCAAACACATGTTAGTCATCTCGGAAAAATATAGTTAATCAGGTTATATTGGCCCCACATATGACTACATAACTATTCAGGTTTAACCGCGGTGTCCAACTGGCCCTAAATACTTTTATGTAGTTCTTACTATGTTATACTTTTAGTTAAAGAGAACTTCGGCCCCTTTAGTGTTTAAAGTTGTATACCATGTAAGGTTCGGTATACTTAGTTCACTATAAACAAGAGCTCTGATACCAATCTGTCACACACCCAAACTGGAACGGCAGAAATGTTCGGGGGTGGATGACGTCATGTAAAGTATCACAACAATTGCATCATAGTAATCAAAGTAAACACAACCATTACATTGATTAAGTAAAACATTTACAACTGTTTGATTCATATTTATATACATCAAAAGTATAACAAAAGTAAAAGAGGTGACTCTATACGCTCCGTCTTCTCAAAATTTGTGTATTGTACCTGTCTACTCATTTCCTGAGAATACAAGCAGTTTTGAAAGAGTATCAGCATAAAGCTGGTGAGTTCATAAGCATGTTTTTCTAAGGAAAATTGGTTAATGAATCAATGAAAGTATTTATATGTTTCCAAGAAAATCCATTATTTTCTAACATGTGTATTTTGTTACTGAATCTCATAATGTATTAGTTCATATGTCTAGTTACCATTGAATGTGTTGTGCGTTGTTTGTTTGAATGAGAAACCCCTTTTTACATGAAAAACCCTGGCTATCACTAGTATGTATAGTAAGTTCGGAAAGCTCTGAAAACTTTATTGTGGATAGTAGTTCTATTACTTTATAATAAAACTAATTAAAGTTATTACCATTCATACATTAATCGTATATTCTTAGTACCAAATTTATGAGTTGTTATAATCATACTTGACCATTGAATTGCCTGAACGACGTTCTTTAGGTGTCGGAATCGAAATGACTTTGTCACCCAGGCCTGGCGGCCTAACTGTAGCTAACAGTTATGGTTCGGGATTGTCAATCCCATATAGATCTATACACAAACTCACGTTCTCCCGCCAGGAGACTCTGGTTATAATCTCAGGACTTTTGTTAGTACTTAAGTAAGTACGCGAAGAATGCTCACTCATAAAATGCTATACTAATGATTAAGTGTAGAATAAAATGAATCCTTTGAATTTAACTAGTTGAGTATATGTCTCATAAACTATACTTTATATAGCTTATATGTTTGATCACATTGAATCTATGTTTGTACATTGATAAGACAATTGTTCCATAAACTATACCTATTATAGTTTATATGTTCGTTAATGTATTCCATTCATGTTTTACACTGAAAACTCTATGATTTGTGTTGAAAACCTCCCTTATGCTCAACAATATACAAAAGGGATGAAATATTTGAATATATGATAAAAGTATGAAAAATGTGTGGTTGTGTCAATTGTATCAGTTCTAAGTGTATTGAAATCCTTTTTGTATAATTTCACAAAATCAATGGTGTTTGGCTTGTATTCCCCCCTGAAAACGTTAAAACTATAAAGAAATATGGGTATGAACTCACTTGATTAGGAGTGACTTGGATGAATAACAAGAACAAGATGCTTGGTATGCTAAATGAAGTCCCGAGCACAATCCCGTACTATTAAGCACATATTAACATGTATAGGCCTACAATTAGTGTCTAAAACCATTTACAATCATAGGAAACACTCACAATGAAGTGTTAGAATCAAGAATGAGGGACAAGAAAGTGTTCACGGCCAAACCTCCATGGGTTCACGGCCCAAGAGGTGTTCACGGCCCATGAACATATAAAGGGTTTACGGCCCAAGATGTGTTCACGGCCCCAGAACACATGAATACTTGAAGGGTTTTCGGCCAATTATGAAGGTTCACATCCCTAGGAAGGGTTAACGGCCGTGAACTCTTTAAGACCATGAAGATGGTGATGAAAAAGTGATGAATCAAGGCTAGAATCAAGGGGTTTCCAAACATGAACAAGTAAGGGATGGAATACTTAAGTTTTGAGGCCTTTAAGAGTGTTCACGGTTGAGATAGTTGAGAGAGAATGAGGATGTTCACGGCTGGAGCTTGAAGAAATGAAGAGAAAAATTTGTGAATCATATATATATATATATATATATATATATATGGAGGGTGGTTCCAGGCTCGATTGCAAACTACAGATTCCAAGATAAGACTTCCCAAAATTCAACCCTTGAGTGTAGTAGGCCTAAAGACTCTCAAACTGACCCTGAATACAATAAAGTGATAACAGAAACGAGTCTGACTTTTATTGGATGAATTTGATTTACAGATAAAGATTTCGGGTTGTCACAGAAGATAAAGATGCTCCGATCCAATCGAAGAGGAGAGTATCTTAGTATCGAGTTCCAAGACTATCTTAAGGAATGTGGAATTGTTTCACAATTGAAGCCACCTAGGACACCACAGCTTATTGGTGTGGCTGAGAGGTGCAATTGAACCATGCTATACATGGTTCGTTCCATGATGAGTCGAGCTTCGTTACCTATCTCATTCTGGGGGTATGCCTTAGAAACTGCCACCCATATCCTTAATCTAGTCCCAACTAAAAAGGTTTCCAAAACACCTCACGAGATGTGGACATGGAAGGTTTCCTCGTTAGCACACATCAAGGTTTGGGGTTGCGAGGCTTTTGTGAGAAAAGAAACTCATGACAAGCTAGAACCTCGTAGTGAGCGTTGTATTTTCATCGGCTACCCACAGAAATCCTTTGTATATCTCTTATATAGACCAAGTGACAATGTTGTCTTCATTGCAAGGAGAGGATTCTTTCGCGAGAGAGAAATCATATGCCAAGAGGATAGTGGGAGGAATATTGACCTTGAAGAGCTTCAAGAGTTAAGCGATGAAGGAATAACTGCAGATGATATTGAGAAGTTGCATGCTGATCAAGTTGCTTTCTCAGAAATGGTGTTTGGTGTTCCTCCTTCACTCTTTGAGCACATTAAGTTGTGCAAATCAGAAAAAGAGATTTGGGACACTCTTCAAGACCTGATTGAAGGATCGGAAAATATGAAAGACAAGCATTTCACTTCAGTTGTCAATGATTTTGATACCTTCACTACCACTCCTGGCGAATCAGTGGCCTCAGCCTCTAACCGTTATCGAATCGTGGTCAACAACATGACTGCTCATGGGATTGTCTGAACTCCTTTGGAGTATAATCTCAAATTCATAAACAGTCTCGGTAAAGGATGGGGAAATGTGAAGTCTTGTCTCCAAAGTAACGGTTCCTTGAAAAAGTTAAAGCTTTATTATATTTTTGATGAACTTCAAGGACATGAATCTAATGTCGCTCAGACCATATGGGAACTCTCCGGAGGTCCTCTTGCTCTTGTCAGTTCCTTTGAACCAACCATTCCGAACACATCCACTTCGGGCCTTTTCAAACCCATTGTTCCATCTATTCAATCCTCCTTACCTGTCTTACCCACACAAAACTATCATGTTGATGATTCTGAAGCCATAGACTCTGAACTCCGTTTCCAACAGGAGTTTTCTCTTCTCTCCATGAAATACAAATGTCCTTTCAATCCCTCTTACAAACCATACCAAAACCGATTTCATGCTCCTCACCAAAACAATCCTCAACCATATTCAGCTCCGGAACCTCAACCAACTTCGGAAAATCCTCCCGCATACAAACCAAACATCACTAAGCCAAACTCTACTCTGGAACCATCGCAGAATCCTAAATCTGACAAACCGAAAATTATGTGTCGCAAGTGTGGACATGCAAACCACTTTGCTAAAGATTGCTTGGCTGACGCTCCGCTAAAACCAAAGATCAAGGACTCTGCTTACTACGTCCGAAAAGCCCAAGAGATGGCAGAAAGTGAAAAAGCTTTCGTAACAACTGTATCAAGGGATGTTGCAGGATATTGGTCATCCGGAGATGATGATGACATGGTAACTGGAAGAAACATGTGCTTGATGGCAAGACAAACTGTTGAATGTGATGAAGGGTATTGGTCATCTGGGTCAGAAGATGAAGATGATGTTGCTGAACCACACTACTGCTATATGGCCACCAACGATCCACCTGGTCGAAGCATCATTCAGCATGTAAAATCTATTATTACTGATAATAATTTTGATTTGTCTCTTTTTGAACCTTATCTAACCCAGATCCAAACAGATATGAGCACCATTTATAAAGCCTATGACTCTTCCATAAAAGCCAGTAAGAAGAAGGAGTGTGAATTAAATCGTCTTCGGTTACGTCTTGAGGATAAAAAAATTGAAAATCGAGTCTTTAGAGCATGAGCTTGTAATTTCAAAAGATGAATGTATCATTTTAAAAGACAAATGTGAATCACCTATTCTAAAAGAAATGTCTTGATTTCTGATAACAAACGTCTCAATGCTAAGATAGATGCTTTGCATAATTCTATAGACATGCTTGAAGCAAACGAACGGATGACTCATAATTTTCGTCATCCATGGTCTAAAGCACCAGGTCTCGGAAGCGAGTTTCCAAAACCAATTGCTCGTCCCTTGAAGGAATTGCAAAATTTGACATTCATGGGAGAGGTTCCGAACATCAAACATTCGGACACCCATGTTTCTCCCTTGTCACCTCTTCTTGAGACCACAGACCACTTTGCGTCCTTAATTCCTGAGTTTCATCCAATTGTTGTCAAGTGTCCTGATTACACACCTCTTCCGCCTCTGATAAACCTGGACCTAAATCGGACCATGGAATTTCATCACAGTGTTTCAAATTGTGTCGATTACGTTCCTAAGCATAATCCTCCTAACAAATGTGTTGTTGAAGAAATTATTTCGGTGACAACCGAAACTGTTACCTCTGAGTTTATATGGGCATCCTTAGATAATAAAGTTGAAACCTCAAGTTGTGTCTCCTCTGATTCTTGCGAATCGGATTCCTTAGTCATCTCAAAAACAAATTTGGTTCCCATTAACCCCGAGTTTAGTAATCCATCTGCAGGACAAACTTCAAAATCCTCGTTTCACCCTAAGAGAAAACCAATGCTAAATAGGAAGGATATTGTAGATCCTAAAGTGGAAGCTCGAAATGAACATAAAAAGGAAGTTAAGACAAGATAAAATTCCAGGTTCCTTGAAAACTCCAAAAAGAGTGTATCTCGGAATTCGCAGTCATCAACCCATAGTCAAAACTCCTTCACATCCACTAAGATCCTCAAGAGGCCTTCTAATTCTCTCGGTCCTATAGAACCCAAGAAAGTAGTCAGTACTACTTAGCCTAAATCTAGTGTGAATGCCATGACTGTCCAAAACACTTCTCCTCGGACTGTTTCATCTGTTTTCATTGCTAAATCTGATGGCACAACTTTTAAACCCAATCTTTCGAAAACAAATGTGTCATCAAGCAAGTCAAAAATTGCTAAGAAACAAATTTTTCAAAATCTTCCAAGCAAATCTTGTGTGGAAAGTCAAATCTCACATTGATGAAACAACAGTTCCGAAAGTTACAACTGTTTCCAACACTCCGGAAGTCAATGGTCCGAAGAAAACCGTTCGTAACCCTCAAGTCATTGAATATGACTACTAGATAGATGAAAAGACATTAACCTTTTTTCTGTTTCCCAAGAACTCAAAAAGTACTCCTAGGAAACACAAAGTTGTTCCAAAGTCACAATCAAAGTCCAAATCTAGTGCCTATGTCCCTAAACCTAAGTCGGAGCCTAAAAACTCTATCACTTACTAATTTCGCAGGCACTTTGTGCTTCAGAGCAAGAAACAATATGGTATAATTATAGTGCTTACTCCATGCACATGACGGGGCAGAAAGACCTTCTGCGGGACCTCAAGCTTTCTCCAAACAATGGTTACATGACGTATGGCAACAACTCCAACTCTCAAATTCGTGGGTATAGAATTCTCACCAATGGAAACTTCTCTATCTCAAATGTGGCTTATGTAGCTGATCTGAAACATAATTTGATAAGTGTAGCTCAGCTCACTGATTCAAATCGACGTGTGGAATTTTGCAAGAAGTACAACTATGTAATGACTAAAGACTGGAAAGAGTGCTTAATCAAGTCAAATCGCAACAAGAACATGTACCCGCTCGACATCAACATGATTATTAGCAAACCGCAACTCTGCCTTCTCTCCAAAGCCGTTCCTGACGTCAGTTGGTTATGGCACCGAAGGCTCGCTCATCTGAACTTTCGGTACGTGAATGATCTCGTATCTAGTGAAATGGTGAGAGGTCTACCTCTTCTCAAATTTGAAAATGATCACTTGTGTGCTGCTTGTGAATGTGGAAAGCAATCGGAAAAGGGTCATCCTGTTATCATCGAAAAATCAATCTCAGAACCATTAGAGCTTCTACACATTGATCTTTGTGGACCATCCACTATAGTGAGTCTTCATCATAAGAAATATATTATTGTGATTGTTGATGACTTTACAAGGTTCACTTGGGTCTTCTTCCTAAGGCTGAAATCCGAAACAGTCTCTGAACTCATCAATTTTATCAAAGGAATAGAAGTTCTCATCAAACTCCCAGTTAGGAGAATCCGAAGTGACAATGGCTCGGAATTCACTAATTCAACCATTGAGAAATTCCTCACTGAGAAAGGAATTTACCTCAACTTCTCAGAACCATACACTCCACAACAGAACGGTGTAGTTGAAAGACGCAATAGAACTCTTGTTGAAGCTGCTCGATCCATGCTTAACTTCGCAAATCTACCACTCTACCTC
Organism: Lactuca virosa; assembly: GCF_052849685.1. NCBI lineage: Eukaryota > Viridiplantae > Streptophyta > Magnoliopsida > Asterales > Asteraceae > Lactuca > Lactuca virosa. The sequence goes on from NC_136428.1 coordinate 386,874,654, forward strand.
TGGGCTGAAGCGGTATTAATTGCCTGCTTCACTCAATATCAGAGTATCATCAATTGACGCCTCAACATGACACCGTACGAAGAAATGAATGGTCGGAACCCAACAATCTCATTTCTTCATGTTTTCGGATACAGATGCTTCATCAAGAACAACCGTGATCAGCTTACCAAGTTCCAACCTAAAGCTGATGAAGCCATCTTCCTTGAGTACTCCTCCAAATCAAAGGCTTACAGAGTTCTTAATTGGAGAACTCGTGTTCTGGAAGAAATCTTTGATGTTACATTCTATGACAACTTCGTTCGGAATTCTGGCCCAACCCATGTTACAACTCACATTATGGATTCTGATGCTCCACCGCCAGGATTTCCAAACCAGCAAACAATTCTTGAAGTTGATTTTGAAACTCTCTTTGGTCCTTCCAAAACTGCCCTTGATTCGGAATCTCGAACAAGGCAAATCTCTCCTTCGAAAGCTCCTGTTTCTTAAAATGTCTCCGGTCCGATCCCAAGTCTCTCTCCATTTGATTTCGAACTATTTCAACCTTCTCAGGTTGAGGGGAGAATGATCATCCCTCTCTTGAATCAAATGTGGATGGTTTTCTAGATGCAGCTGCTTATTTCGATGACTCCAATCCTATCAACATTGATGACAACGAAAATGAAAATTTCTTTGAGTTCCCTTCTGATGATGACGTCAACCTCTCCAGTTCAGAAGTTCAGGGGGAGCATCATCCTCATATTGAAACCATTCAGGGGGAGCAACTCAACCCTACTGTTGATATTGGATCGACTCATGCACAAGAACTCCCAAGGTTACACGTCTGGACCAAGGATCTGTTGGATTAATGTCTAAGTCCATAACTATATTTGTTATTTACTTGACCCGACCCGGCATGGTCCATTTGGGTTGCACTTCACCGGCACAATTTATATGGACAGTCTTTTGAGAATAGTATATTTATGATTTATATTAATATATTATAAGTTCTAATATATTAATATGGAATCATATTATTTAATTAGTATTGATCAAGAATTAATTTAGAATTAATTAAGTGATCAAAAAAAAAGAACTAATTAAATATGGACTCTTATATATATGGAATGGGCCAAGTTCATTTAGGTTGGGCTAAGCTTTCATGGATGGTCCATGGAGCTTTTAACCCATGGATCCTATGTAAATGAAAGGTCATGGGTATTAGGGTTTACATGGATGTAACCATAATCCTCCATAATATATAAAGGGGTCCTTGGCTCACAAAATTGGCACAAGTGTGTGAAAATAACAGTTGGCCGATTTTAGTGTGCATACATATTCTCTCAAGTTCTTCCAAGGTGTTTTGGTGATTTGTGATTCCATTTGAGGCTTCCACACTATTGGGGCTAAGCTCTTAAAGCTTGAAGACATCAAGCTACATCAAAAGGTATGTCATCTAACTAGAAATTTGTAGTATAGGTGCTTCATAATATGCTAGTTAGGATGAAACCTTGGAATAGTTAATATTTGCATGTATAATAGAGAAAACATAGATCCAAGGTTTATAGGGTTGCATGTACACCATAGGAGTGTTAGAATGCTCAAAACCCAACAGTGGTATCAGAGCCATGGGTTGTTTTCTGTTATATTGATGCAAATGTTTTATTTTCAAGTTGGAAAAAAAAAAGAAAAAAAAACATGACGTTTGTCAAATTTTAAGATAATTACTTGTTTTTGTGAAAAACTAATTATTTGTAAAATTTGAATCATTTGCTATATGAGTTGAATTAGGTCAAATTTAGTAAAAGATAAAATGATATGATTATTTTATTAGTTTTAAAAGTTTGATCTAAAGAGTTTTTTGAAACCTCCATTGGTTATGGAAATCCATGTGGATTGTAAGGATAAGTTTTTCCGCAAAGTTTTAAAATAAAAGAAAATTGTTTAATTTTATTTATTTGAAGTATCCTTACAATGGCATTTGTGGAAAATTGTTGCTTATATGATTCCACTGACAGCAATATTGGAAAATGGATTTGATTCTTTCATTTGTGGTAGTGTCTAAATTTACCAAATCAGGAAAGTTCCTCATCGCCCAAGTTTCAATTGGACCGAAACTTGGAATCATGCAAGTTGAATAGTATGATGAATAAGAACTTTCAAGCATTGGAAAATCAAGACTAATTACTTGTTCACATGGATGTGTGAGTCAAGTGAAGGACTAAAGGGATCGAGTACACATTCTTGTGCACTGTTCATGTCCACCACAAAGCTCGTTAACACTATTTGATTTACTAAAGTTTAGTAAATATGGTTATACTTACAAGTTTAAGTATAATTCTGAAACATTGGAAAAGTCTCAATGTATGGCAGAACGAATGGGAAGAATCAAATTAGGCAGAAAGATAAAAGTTTCTCAAATCTGAAAAGATAGTATCATGTTTGTGATCATCTTAATGATTTAGAAATCATATCACAATTAGTCCTCTAAAGGTCATCTTAGTGCATTCTTATGACTAAGAAGAGGAGTCATGAATTGTTGAAATGGTTAGATCAGGAAGATGAGTCATACTTCGTTCCAAAACAATTCTTAGAGTCATACTCCAAGATTGTAACTTGAGTGACATATCTTAAAGAAAGGTTTAAAACACTTGTCAAATGTAAGAGTAAAAGTGTCCTAATCTTGTACATTTGAAATTGGTAAGTTGTGATGTTTTGGATAAAACAAAGACCAACTAAGGCCAATTGTGTGAAGTGTTTGTCTTGATAAAGAATCCGCACTATCTCTTGAATATTTGGCAAGATAGTCTTATATGTCAAGAGGATAGTGGGAGTCTTAAAGATCCTAAAAAGAATTTCAAGAACTAATCAAGAATAAAACCTGAGGTTCTTCACTAGCACACGACTTGAGGTTTATAACCTATCGTGTTGACATATTCTGTGCCCATTCCAGTTAAAGTTGGCTTTGCATAGGAGTTCTGAAAGTTCTCAATTGGTTGCATAACAACTTGGAAGCAATGGCAGGCCCTATACTGCCAGGTGGCAAGAAGTTAAGATTGCATAAGTTCAGTCCATATGAGTTTGGATTTGTCATTATCCTTGTCTTATGACTATGGTTTTGACGATTCACATGGATAAGAACACATACACCATAAAATCTAAGGGTCATAAGGTTTCTCTCCGATTCATGAAAATGATGGTGAGGAAACACTTCCACCAAGTAGATTTGAAGCAGATGGCAAAAGGTCTAAACAATTGAGACTATGATTACGACATCCCTTTTCATAGTTCTAAAATTGTTTAGACACACATGCATGCTATCTAAGGAAAGGTGTATGATTTTGATAAAGTTTTATCAAAGCATCTCGTATCAGAAATCTGAACTTTGGTAAGAAAGTCAATAAAGTATTGATTTCTAGAAGTCCAGCTGATTTCTGAGTACATGTCAAAGCTAGTGGGAGCATAAGTGTTATGCTAATAATCATCATGTTAATAGGAGCATGATAATTATTGTTAGTGTTGCAAGTTAGCAATGTTAATTATAGAAAACAAAAGTTTCAATTCGTGAGGCTGGAGGGATTGAAAAAGTTGTTTTGCTATAATTAAGGGAGAGGATATACTTCATTTCAGTTCTAAAGGCTTAGATTGAGACCTTAATCATCTTTAGTCAAGAATATATATATGAATTTCATGTTGGATTGGTTCAACTTAAGGAAATTCTATATATTGCGTTCTCAAAATTCGATTATGATTACGACATCCCTCTTCATAGTCGAATTTTGAAAACATGGCAAATAAAAATATTGTAGCAAAAGACTGGTCTAGAATCATGTCTTTATGTGAGACATCATGAATCGTGTACCATTTGCTTTGGGTACAGGATCGATTGCATGTGCTATCATTTTTGTCATTTCTAAATTTTTCCAAATGCCCAGAGGCATTAAGAAGGGAAAAGGTCTAGAATTGGATATGACTAAAATGATTAAGCAATTGTCGAGGATAATCTGAGGTTTACCAAAGATTGGTTGCTCAGGGACAGTTGGAAGTATAGTGCTAATTTTGGAAGGACCATATTGATATATTCTGAAAAGAGGCATCTCTTATTCAGAAGTGATAGTCAAAATCAGAATATGGAGTTGTCTCCATAGGTGGAAGTTATCTGTGTAAGATTAGAAAACTTAATGCAAGGAGCATGTCCAAAGCAATGTACTTTGAATATGAGACTTAGTTTCCATGGATTTGATCTCCATTGGAATACCTTATAATGACTGTTGACAAGTCTTTGTGACTTTGTACATATTCATTACAGGAGGGTTAGTGCATATAAGTTTAAAATCTAAACAGATTTCGATAAATGGTAGGAATTTGAAATTCTCACATTTTTCGATAAGGATTTGGGAGTGTGAAATTAGAATCATTGAAATTATGTTCAATTGGTTTATTCACAAAGTAAGGATCATAGACAAACATAGAGTGCATACTTGGTGTATGGAAAAGCTACTGTTTAAGAAAAACATAGTGTACCTGCTTGGAGCATGGGACAACTAGTGTTTTTAATTCAAGTATAAAGTTGATAAAACCGAAACAATGAATAATGAGTAATCAGTATGGTGATAAATAAAAGTGTTTATTTATATTCAGAGGGTTTGATACCATATTTGATTCATTTATTCTTGTGTTTCACTTTGCATGTTTTGACTTCCAGAATAACCAATTCGCTCTTCCTGAATGATTAAGTTATTCAAACCATCCACAGTCGGTCATATGTTGGAAGTAGATATGAATCAAGACTGTCATGGGTTGGTTTGTAGAGGTCCAAGTTGGTGGACAAAGTGGTGCTACAACACTCATGAGTCCTCATAAGTTCTGAGTATTGGATTCAACCCACACTCATTTGAATCACTTCATGGATTTTATCACGAGTGATCATGAGACGATAATATCTTATATTCTTAAAACCTAGAGATATGAGTTGTTACTATGAGTTGGTTATACATTGATTGCACGAAAACGCATTGGTAACTCGATGTTATAAAACGTGCCTTTGTGTATGATTCAACAAGTAGTAGAACAAGCCATATGAGTCGAAGTTTATCCATTCCTTTTACCTTCGGGATAAAAGCGCTATATGTGGGCCCCTCGATGATTTAGCGATGACACATGAGAGTGCTTGGCCAAGCCAGGACTGATTTGATTTGTTCAATCAGTCAGTCATCATAAATCGAAAATCGGGAAACAACAAATGGACAGAGAGAATGATTATAATCCATGTCTCAGTCCATATGATATCTAGAATGGAGGAATATATGATCCCTTATCTAATGGACAAGTCATTGACAAGGTCAGAGTTCGACAGCGGCTTTAAGAGCTACGATTGCCAGTTAGGTTTTGAAGTCATACTCAATAATAGTTTTAGACTTATCCAAGTGGGAGACTGTTGGATTAATGTCTAAGTCCATAACTGTATTTGGTATGTACTTGACCCGACCCGGCATGGTCCATTTGGGTTGCACTTCACCGGCACAATTTATATGGACAGTCTTTTGAGAATAGTATATTTATGATTTATATTAATATATTATAAGTTCTAATATATTAATATGGAATCATATTATTTAATTAGTATTGATCAAGAATTAATTTAGAATTAATTAAGTGATCAAAAAAAAGAACTAATTAAATATGGACTCTTATATATGGAATGGGCCAAGTTCATTTAGGTTGGGCTAAGCTTTCATGGATGGTCCATGGAGCTTTTAACCCATGGATCCTATGTTAATGAAAGGTCATGGGTATTAGGGTTTGCATGGATGTAACCCTAATCCTCCATAATATATAAAGGGGTCCTTGGCTCACAAAATTGGCACAAGTGTGTGAAAATAAGAGTGGGTCGATTTTAGTATGCATACATATTCTCTCAAGTTCTTCCAAGGTGTTTTGGTGATTTGTGATTCCATTTGAGGCTTCCACACTATTGGGGCTAAGCTCTTAAAGCTTGAAGACATCAAGCTACATCAAAAGGTATGTCATCTAACTAGAAATTTGTAGTATAGGTGCTTCATAATATGCTAGTTAGGATGAAACCTTGGAATAGTTAATATTTGCATGTATAATAGAGAAAACATAGATCCAAGGTTTATAGGGTTGCATGTACACCATAGGAGTGTTAGAATGCTCAAAACCCAACAGGATCATCCTCCGAACCAAGTAATCGGAAACCCAAATGCTGGTGTACAAACTCGATCTGCTGCAAGTCTTCAAAATGAATGTCATTTTTCGGCATTTATCTCTATGGTGGAACCCAAATCCATCAAATACGCACTTGAACACGCTGATTGGATTACAACCATGCAGGAAGAACTGGCTGAATTTGATAGAAATGAAGTTTGGTCTCTCGTCCCTCCTCCTCAGAATCATCCCATTGTCGGTACTAGATGGGTGTTTCACAAGAAGTTAGATGACGCAGGAGTTATTATTCTAAATAAAGCAAGATTGGTGGCTAAAGGATTTACACAGATTGAAGGGCTCGGCTACGATGAGACCTTTGCTCCTGTTGCACGTCTTGAAGCCATCAGAATCTTTCTTGCTTATGCTGCTTACAAAGGCTTCAAAGTTCACCAAATGGATGTTACGAGTGCTTTTCTTAATGGTGAACTTGACACTAAAGTATATCTTCAACAGCCCCCCGGTTTTGTTAATCTCTCTTTTCCGAACTACTGTTACAAACTCCGAAAGGCAGTCTATGGCCTAAAGCAAGATCCTCGCGCATGGTACGAGACCCTCACTGACTTCCTCAAGCGCTCCGGTTTCCAAAGAGGTATTCTAGATCCTACCCTGTTCCGAAGATCGAATAGAAAGCATCTCATGTTGGTTCAAATCTATGTGGATGACATCATTTTTAGATCTATGGATTCATCTATTGTTGTTGACTTTGCTAAACTTATGATCCATCGATTCCAAATGAGCATGAATCGGGAGTTAAGCTTCCTTCTTGGTCTCCAAGTCAAACAGACTAACAGAGGAATTTTCATTCACCAAGAGATGTACATTTCGGAACTCCTCAAAAACTACTCAATGGACAACTGTGCCTCAGCCAAGGTACCAATGGGCTTCGGACACAAGATCTTTGTCGACCCTTCAGGTGTAGTTGTTGATGAAAATAAGTATAGAGGAATGATTGGATCTCTGCTCTATCTCATAGCAAGTCGTCCGGATATCATGTTTTCCACATGTTTGTGTGCCAGATTTCAAGTCAACCCAAAGATGTCTCATCTCTTAGCTGCGAAACAAATTTTCCGATACCTCAAAGGTACAAAGAGTCTCAGAATCTGGTACCCAGCAAACGAGAGCTTCCTACTTCAAGCATATTCAGATTCAAACTATGGTGGTCTTCAACTTGATAGAAAAAGCACATCAGGTGGCTGTCAATTCTTAGGTGGTCGTTTGGTTAGTTGGTCATCCAAGAAATAGAACTGCATTGCACTCTCTACAGCCGAAGCTGAATACATTGCTTCTGCCAGCTGTACCGCTTTCAACGCATGCCTATCTATTGTGATTCTCAAAGTGCCATTGCAATTTCACACAATCTAATTCAGCACTCCATGACTAAGCACATTTATATAAGGTACCATTTTATAAAAGATCATGTTTTAAATGGTAACATTGAACTCATTTTTGTTCCATCTGACGATGATATTGCTGATGTCTTTACTAAGGCATTAGACAAAAACCAAATTCAACGGTTTTCTGAACAAGATGGGTATCATGATGCCAAATCCTCAGTTCTTTCAAGAGACTTGTTCTCTTTGATAGAAGTATTCGGAAGAAAATTGGTTCCGATCTCAAAAGAACTTTTCATCTCGGAACTATTCTCTCTCGGAATACATAGGATCATTTTGCTTATCTTTATTTCTGACCATCACTTGAGTTTAAGCTGTACAGTTCATCCTGATTATTTGTTGTTCAAAGTCCACATAGTCACAATAATCACATTTGGCATCTCGGAAATTACTTCATAAGGTCGTCCCGGAATTCAATTCCGGAAAGGTATTGCATTCTTTACTTCGAAATTTTCAAAATTTCACTCTGGAAGTTTTTTAAACCCTGTTCCGGAATGTTTTGTAAACCTTTTCCGGAAAGTCTCTCAATTTTCACTCCGAAACTCAAAATTATTCTTTTAGAATTTTTCTCCGGAATTTCAAAGCTTCACTCCGGACTGATCATATTCCAGACCATTTCTTAAAATCTTCCAATCCGGAACTCAACCTTTTACCCTCCGGATCTCAAACTGTCCGGAATTGATCATTCGGAATCCCAAGGGTCCATAAGATGAAACGTTTTTTGTAACGGTAACTTTTGAGGATCCTTATATTCATAGAAACTCGTGCCACGATCCCACGTCTCCAAAAGCAACCATCAAATCGCCGTTTAGGGTTTCCCTTCTGAGCTATAAGCCATCCCTACCTTTCTCTTCCCAAGTCAACTCACCCCCAAAAACGGTTATTCATTTAATGCTACCCGGTTGCGTTTTAGATCCTCATCATTACTTTTATTAACCCGACCCGTTTCACTTACCTATATATACTATCAAAACCCCCTTTTACCTCTTTACGCGCTCAAACCCTCCAGAACATCAAAACTCTCTATGTTCATCGTGTTCTTGAAGCTCTCATAACTGCTCATCAATGGCGGACCAATCTTCAACTCAGCAACCTCCTGCCACTGCTTCATCACCAAAGAAGACTGCTCCTAAGAAGAAATCATCGAAAGGTTCATCTGTTAGATTAATGTCTAAGTCCATAACTATATTTGGTATGTACTTGACCCGACCCGGCACGGTCCATTTGGGTTGCATGGCATCGGGACATTTGGATAGACCTTTTGTGAGAAGAGGATATTTGTGACATATTAATATATTATAAGTTCTAATATATTAATATGAAATCATATTATTTAATTAGTATTGATCATGAATTAATTTGGAATTAATTGAGTGATCAAAAAGAGACTAATTAAATATATAGGGATTGATTGTGTAAATCATTCATTCTTATATATGTGGGCTCATGATCCATGATTCCTTATGTTGGGTTTAACCCATGTGGTGTCCCATGGATACTCCATGGAGGTTAAAACCCATGGAGCATAAGGAATGGGTAAAGTCATGAGTTACATGGTGTAACCCTAATGAGCACACTATATAAAGACCCCATTAGTTGGTGAAATTGGTACTATTGCATAATATGGAGGGCAAGCTGATTTCTAACTATCATATCTTCTCTCATGGTTATTCCAAGATGTTCATGGTGTTGTGTGAACCATTTGAGGTGTCACACTTGGGGCACTATGCACTCAAGCCTCATGGAGTCAAGCTACATCAAGAGGTATGTATTCTAGCTTGTTATATTACCCAAGTATATGATATTTGTATTCTAGTATAGGGTAATATCTTGGAAACTTCATATTTGCATGTATAATAGAGAAAACATATATCCAAGGTATTTAGGGTTGTATGTGAACCATAGGATGTTGTAGTATACTAAAACCTAACAGTGGTGTCATAGCCATGGGTTGTTTTCTGTTATATTCATGCAAATGTTTGATTTTCAAAGTTGAAAAAAAAGGAAAAAAAACATGAAGTTTGTCAAATTTTAAGATAATTACTTGTTTTGTGAAAAACTAATTATTTGTAAAATTTGAATCATTTGCTATATGAGTTGAATTAGGTCAAATTTAGTAAAAGATAAAATGATATGATTATTTTATTAGTTTTAAAAGTTTGATCTAAATGTTTTAAGGAGTTACAAATTTTGTCATAAAATTTTGGAGCTCAAAAGTTTTTTTTTAAAGTTGTGATCTTAAGAGTTTTGAAACTTCCATAAGTTATGGATATGAAAGTTTTTTTTTTAATAAAAAAAATTGATTCAAAGTTTTTATGGAGTTATAAAACTTGGTGTTAATGTTTTAAAGAATTCCATAACTTTTTATTAAGTTATGGAACATGGAAAGTTTCATCATAAAACACCATTAATTCCATAAGTTAGAGAATCCAGAGGTTTTCAAGAGTTACAAAACTTGCCCTCAAGTTTTGGAATTTGAAAAAAGTTTTTTATGAAAAAAAAAAGAATTGAATTCTAAGACTCTTAGGTTCATAACTTAAACAATTAATTAAATGATTTTAATTTTGAATTTAATAATTGGAATTATGATGTTTTGTTGAATAGTTCAAATTAACTCTTATGGACTTTATTAATCCATTAAGTAAAGCGTTTAATTAAAATAGTATTATTAAATCCATAAATAAAGATATGGTTTGAGTTTAATTAAATTAAAAGTTTAGTTTAATTAATAGATTAAACCACCAAGTATTTTAAATGTCTAAAATACACCCTTATACTATTATAATATTAAAAGTTTAATATATTATGTATAAGAGCAAGTCGTCTTACCATTAGTAGGCCTCATTCACGAAGTCGGTCTATAAGGGGGGTATAAGGTTACTGCCTATTAAATGGCAGTTTAATGGGTGTTCACTCTCACCCACCGCTTCCTTGACCGGTGGAGGGTCGTTAGCCGAACGGGTAGGACAAGGACAATAATTCTCCCTTCATTAAAAGTATTAATGATAAATACTAAGTAACTAAACATTTATAAATTCTCAATCTTAGTTACTTAGGAAAATGTGAATTTAGTGCTAACCCATGAAATTACACTTTGCACTTTTCTTAAGTCGTTAGTGGAGCGTGTGTGGTTAACCGGCACACTAACCTGGATTTAACAAAGTAGGAAAAGGGTAACTTAATATTTATTATAGTATCGGTGGAGCGCGTGTGGTTAACCGGCACATCGATTAAGTGATAAATATTAAGGGTACCAAGTAAATTTGCATGGTTATTCACACCTTGTTTTGTGATCCTCGGCATCCCAGTCACAAAACTTGAGAGGGCACAATCGAGATTGAAACATGTCATTGAAAAGTTCAATGAATCTCAAAAGATCTAGGAGTTTCAAATCCAATTAAAACTTAATTATATTTTGTTTTTCATGGTGGAAATTGGTAAATCATCATTTACCTACCTTCAACTATTTTATAACTTGGATTACGGCATCCCTCTTCCAGTTATAAATAGGTTGTTGGGTCCTAGCCTTAATATTTCATATTGGGTGTTATATTAAGGACTTTAAATCAACTAAACTTGAATTTCTCCCATTATAGATGTCTAGTTAAGACAACTATGGTCTTCCCAAATCTTTAGGAAAAAGCTTTCCTGATGAAGATGATATTCCACATGGCAATCAAGGTGGAAGATTAATCCCTTTGTTGAGCATTAATGGGAATGGAAATCATGCTTCACTTCCTCCACCTCCTCCAATTATTCTCCCTATCCCACAAGTTCAAATACTTGAAAAGTTCAAGGTCACTCAATCCCTATTGGCAACCCGGGAGAGTCGGGTGTCAAAGTCTCGAGGTAGCTGGCTGTTGACTTGGTTCTTCAGTCACTCCCTAATGACAGACCATGACATGACCCTTAGTGATCTTACCTATTTGCTTGATGCTGCTAAATCAGCAATGATTTAGAGCATTAGTAAAGTAAAATTTCATTGGAAGATCAACTTCCATGGACATTGACAATGGTAACATTAGAAGTCCAGAAAAAAACTTTCTCTTCCCAATGGAAAGGGATCGGCCATGGTCAAGTCACTTGACCTAATGGTAAAGAGAAAGGATAAGTCTGAGATAGTCTCATGTACCATTTCCAAAGAGTTCATATGTTTCTTTTTCCAAAAGAAGGGGCATTGGTTGCGAAGCTGCCAGATTTACCTGAAAGATATGGTAAAGTCTAAAGTTTGACTCTACTTCAGGTAAAATCCATTATCTAACTCTATTAAGTATCTTTTGGAGATTCCTAATACATAATGTAATCTAATTACATCTTGATGTTTTAGAGAATCAAAGGAAGCTTAAAGAAAGAGTATGCTGATTCTGATCGCGAAGTTGGTTCGGTGATCAGAATTTTGAGCAACTGCTTAAGAGTTACGATAGATTGCTTAGGAATAGATATCAACATAGGTTTCATATGTATTTGCATTGTAAGGGTAAGATTTTTCCGCAAGTTTTAAAATAAAAAAAAACAGTTTTGATTTATTTATTTTAAGTATCCTGACAAGGGCATTTGTGAAAAATTGTTGTTTACATGTTTCCATTGATAGCAATATTGGAAAATGGATTTGATTCCTTCATTTGTGGTAGTGTCATAATTTACCAAATAAGGAAAGATTCTCATCACCCAACTTTCAGTTGGATAGAAACTTGAAATCATGCAAGTTGTATTGTGTGATGAATGAGAATTGTCATCTTTGGGAAATTAAGACTAAGTCCTTGTTCACATGTATATGTGACTCAAGTGTAGGACTAAGGGATCATGTACACATTCTTGTGCACTAATTAAAGTCCACCACAAAAGATCAAAAAGACTATTCGTCATGATTTACTAAAGTTTAGTAAATATGGTTATACTTATAAGCTTAAGTATAATTCTGAGACATTGGAAAAGTTTCAATGTATGGCAGAGCGAATGAGAAGAATCAAATTTGGCAGAAGGATAAAAGTGTCTCAAATCTAAAAAGATGGGAGAGTACTTTAAGTATCATGTTTTATGATCATCTTAATGATTATGAGACCTTATCACATTTCATCCTTTAAGTGCATTCTGATGGCTAAGAAGATGAGTCATGAATTGTTGAAGTGGTTAAATCAAGAAGATGATTCATACTTCGTTCCAAAACAAATCTTAGAGTCATACTCCAAGATTGTAACTTGAGTGACATATCTTAAAGAAGGTTTATTAACACTTGTCAAATGAAAGAGTAAAAGTTTTCTACTTTTACATTTGAAGTTGGTAAGTTGTGATGTTTTGAATAAAACAAAGACCAACTAAGGTCAATTGTGTGAAGTGTTTGTCTTGATTAGAATCCACACTATCTCTTGAATATTTGACAAGAAAGTCTTATAGGTCAAGAAGACGGTGGGAGTATAAAAGATCATGAAATAGTTTCAAGAACTAATCAAGAATAAAACCTGTATTTCATCACTAGCACACGACTAGAGGTGTATAACCTATCGTGTTGACATTTCTGTGCCCATTCCAGTAAAGTTGGCTATACATTTGAGTTCTACATGTTCTCAATTGTTTTCATAACTACTTGGAAGCAATGGCAAGCCCTGTAGTTAAGATTGCACAAGTTCAATCCATATGAGTTTGAATTTGTCACTAACCTTGTCTTATGATTATGGTTTTGACAAATTCACATGGATAAGAACACATACACCATAAAATCTAAGTGCCACAAGGTTTCTCTCCGACTCATGAAAATGATTGTGAGGAAACACTTTCACTAAGTAGATTTTAAGAAGATAGCAACTGTGATATTTGCAGTTCTCAAAGTCGTTAGTGGAGCGTGCGTGGTTAACCGGCACACTAACATGGACTTATGAGAAATGGCAAAGGTCTAAACAATTGAGACTATGATTACGGCATCCCTTTTCATAGTTCTGGAATTGTTTAGACACACCTGTAAGCTATCTAAGATAATGTGTATGAGTTTGATAAAGTCTTATCAAAGCAATCTCGTATCAGAAATCTGAACTTTGGTAAGAAAGTCAATAAAGTATTGACTTTTAGAAGTCCAGCTGTTTTCTGGATGCATGTCAAAGCTAGTGGGAGCATAAGTGTTATGCTAATAATCATCATGTTAGTGGGAGCATGATAATTATGATAAGTATTGCAAGTTAGCAATGTTAATTATAGAAAACAAAAGTTTCAATTCGTGAAGTTGCAGGGGTTGAAAAAGTTGTTTTGCTATAATTAAGGGAGAGGATATACTTCATTTCAGTTCTAAAGGCTTAGATTGAGACCTTAATCATCTTTAGTCAAGAATATATATATATGAATTTCATGTTGGATTGGTTCAACTTAAGGAAATTCTATATATTGCGTTCTCAAAATTCGATTATGATTACGGCATCCCTCTTCATAGTCGAATTTTGAAAACATGGCAAATAAAAATATTGTAGGAAAAGACTGGTCTAGAATCATGTCTTTATGTGAGACATCATGAATCGTGTCCTATTTGCTTTGGGTACAGGATCGATTGCATGTGCTATAATATTTGTCCTTTCTAAATTTTCCAAATGCCCAAAGGCATTAAGAAGGGAAAAGGTCTAGAATTGGATATGACTAAAATGATTAAGCAATTGTCGTGGACAATCTAAGGTTTACCAAAGATTGGTTGCTCAGGGACAGTTGGAAGTATAGTGCTAATTTTGGAAGGACCATATTGACATATTCTGAAAAGAGGCATCTCTTGTTCAGAAGTAATAGTCAAAATGAGAATATGGAGTTGTCTCCATAAGTGGAAGTTATTTGTGTAAGATTAGAATACTTAATGCAAGAAGCATGTTCAAAGCAATGTACTTTGAATATGAGACTTAGTTTCCATGGAGTTGATCTCCATTGGAATACCTTATAATGACTGTTGACAAGTCTTTGTGACTTTGTACATATTCATTACAAGAGGGTCAGTGCATATAAGTTTAAAATCTAAACAGATTTCGATAAATGATAGGAATTTGAAATTCTCACATTTTTCGATAAGGATTTGAGAGTGTGAAATTAGAATCATTGAAATTATGTTCAATTGGTTTATTTCACAAAGTAAGGATCATAGACAAACATAGAGTGCATACTTGGTGTATGGCAAAGCTATTGTTTTGAAAAACATAGTGTACATGCTTGGAGCATGTGACAACTAATGTTTTTAATTCAAGTATAAAGTTGATAAAACCGAAATAATGAATAATGAGTAATCAGTATGGTGATAAATAAAAAGTGTTCTATTTATATTCATAGGTTTTGATACCATATTGGATTCAATTATTCTTGTGTTTCATTTTGCATGTTTTGACTTCCAGAATAAACTAGGTCATTCTTCCAAATGACTAAGTTATTCAAACCATCCACAGTCTGTCATATGTTGGAAGTAGATATGAATCAAGACTGTCATGAGTTGGCTTGTAGATGTCTAAGATGTTGGACATAGCAAGAGTTGCTATAACACTCATGAGTACTCATAAGTTCTGAGTATTGGATTCAACCCACACTCATTTGAATCACTTCATGGATTTTATCACGAGTGAATCATGAGACGATAACATCTTATATTCTTCAAACCTAGAGATATGAGTTGTTACTATGAGTTGGTTATACATTGATTGCACGAAAACGCATTGGTAACTCGATGTTATAAAATGTGCCTTTGTGTACGATTCAACAAGTAGTAGAACAAGTCATATGAGTCGAAGTTTATCCATTCCTTTTACCTTCGAGATAAAAGCGATATCTGTGGGCCCCTCGATGATTTAGTGATGACACATGTGAGTGCTTGGTCAAGCCAGGACTGATTTGATTTGTTCAATCAGTCAGTCGTCATAAATCGGAAATCGGGAAACAACAAATGGACAGAGAGAATGATTATAATCCATGTCTCAGTCCATATGATATCTAGAATGGAGGAATATATGATCCCTTATCTAATGGACGCGTCATTGATTTGTTCAGAGTTCGACAGCAGCTTTTGAGAGCTACGATTGCTAGTCGGGTTATGAAGTCATACACAATAATAGTTTTTAGACTTATCCAAGTGGGAGACTGTTGGATTAATGTCTAAGTCCATAACTATATTTGGTATGTACTTGACCCGACCCGGCATCGGGACATTTGGATAGACCTTTTGTGAGAAGAGGATATTTGTGACATATTAATATATTATAAGTTCTAATATATTAATATGAAATCATATTATTTAATTAGTATTGATCATGAATTAATTTGGAATTAATTGAGTGATCAAAAAGAGACTAATTAAATATATGGGGATTGATTGTGTAAATCATTCATTCTTATATATGTGGGCTCATGATCCATGATTCCTTATGTTGGGTTTAACCCATGTGGTGACCCATGGATACTTCATGGAGGTTAAAACCCATGGAGCATAAGGAATGGGTAAAGTCATGAGTTACATGGTGTAACTCTAATGAGCACACTATATAAAGACCCCATTAGTTGGTGAAATTGGTACTATTGCATAATATGGAGGGCAAGCCGATTTCTAACCATCATATCTTCTCTCATGGTTATTCCAATATGTTCATGGTGTTGTGTGAACCATTTGAGGTGTCACACTTGGGGCACTAGGCACTCAAGCCTCATGGAGTCAAGCTACATCAAGAGGTATGTATTCTAACTTGTTATATTACCCAAGTATATGATATTTGTATGCTAGTATAGGGTAATATCTTGGAAACTTCATATTTGCATGTATAATAGAGAAAACATAGATCCAAGGTATTTAGGGTTGTATGTGCACTATAGGATGTTGTAGTATACTAAAACCTAACATCATCCTCATCACAATCACTTGAACTGTTTCTTAGGGATATTTTTCTACTTTTCTCAATGGATCCACTGGATTTCGATGAACCCATTAGGGTGATGATCGAGTTCATCGCAAACCATCCCATATCAATCCCTCTGACCAAAATCCCAGACCCCCCTCTACCAATCAGTCTCTTGCACATCGCTTTCAGTAGAATCAAAATCGACAATGGTGTTCTAGAAACCAAAATCACGGGTGATAGGATCGTGCCAATCCATAAATCGACGTTTCTGAAGTCTATTGGTGTGAAAGAAAACCCCAAGGGTTTAAGGTACAAGAACCCACTACAGAAGAATTTCAACTGTTCTTGAACCATATTGGGTACAACCACGACTACAAGGCAAAGGACTTCAACAAATCAGCCGTTTCCGGACTCTGGACCGTGCTGATGCACTTCATTATTCGAGGACTGTCCGGAAAGCATGGTGGCACAGACACCCTAAGCAAGGGCTGGCTATACGTGGTGTACAGTATCTACTCCGGACGCGACAATGTTGTTGACCTTCCGAAGGTGCTTTGGCCGGACTTCCGGAAATTCGCAATCAAAAGAAAGCCCAACGAGATATGAAGCCCTAGGTTCTGTGTCACACCCCCAAACTGGAACAACGAAAATGTCCGGGGGTGGATGACTTCATGTTAAGTATCACAACACATGCATCATAGTGATCAAAGTAACAACAACCATCGTATTGATAATATAATATTTACATTATGTCCAAAACATTAATTGAAATACATTAAAGGTTCAACAAAAGATAAGACGTAAAGCTCCGTTTTCACAACACCCGAGAGAATACCTGTTTATTAACGATCCTGAGAATACAAGTGGTTTGAAAGAGAGTATCAGCATTTAAGCTGGTGAGTTCATAAGTATTTTTGTTATAAAAAGTAGACTCTAAGTTCTTTAGAAAAGTTCGCATGTTCCTCCAGAAAATCCTATATTTTCTGATGTGATGAATGACAAGTAAAAATGATTCTTACAATTCCTTCTATGAGTACATAATGAATACAAGTTATATACAATCTAGATCAAACAGACAATCGATTGTGTGAATCTGCCCTAAGCCCATAACCAAACAAGGAACAGGAAATTAGGCGGAAGTCACACATCTCATTGTTTGTTAGATCCTTATTGTATATAACCCTAACGTATTCACCAGGTGCTTACAGAGTTAACTGTAATAGTTCTTTGAGATATGATGAAAATATTCCTTATGAAAGTCTTATATTTCCTTTTTGTAAAATGGTAACCACAATAGTTCCTTCTATAATCACTTAGTTTATACTAACTATATATAATCTAATATCGAACGGACAGTTATATGTATGAATCTGCCCTAAGCCCACAACCAAACAAGGAACAGGAAGTAAGGCGGAAATCACACATTCCACTGCCTATCGGATATTAATTATATATAACTCTGATGTATAAACTAAGGAATTATAGAAATAACCATTTAAGGTCCTTCAAGTTATACTAGTTTAATAATACATATTAAACCTTTTATAGATAATTTTCTAGTTTCACTAACTCTATTATCAAACATTGTTTTCGGTAATAAATGTTATTGTTTTTAGAAAGTTCTATCGAAAACTGTTTATCTTAAAAGAACGATGTTTACCATAGAAAATCCTATATTTTCTATAAAACCGACTGGTACTCATGTTGTTCCAAGATCGAAAGCACAAGTATAATCAATATACTTACTTTAATGATATCTAGTTTAGTTGATAAGTTAAACTGAATAAACACTTGTTTACCCTGAAAACCTGATACGGTGATACTACCCTCCTATGATCACTTAATACATACGAGTTGTATAAAACCGAGATCGAACAGACAGTTGAATGAGTGAATCTTCCCTAAGCCCACAACCAAACAAGGAACAGGAAATGAGGCGGAAGTCACACATTCCACTATCTATCGGATTTCAATTTTATCTAACCTTATTGTATATACTGAGTATCATATAGTTAATATCCCTTGGAAAAGTTTAGGAAAAATATATCTTTATGTAAATAATTAGTTAATACTTATTGTGAATATTCATTATAACCATACTAATACATAGTCAGTCTCATATAGATCTATACACCAACTCACGCTCTCCCTCAAGGAGACTCTGGTTATAATTAGGATTCTAACGGGTACCATGAGTGGTACATCGAGTGGTTTACAATCCTGTATTAATTAGTTACATAAAGTAATAAAAACTTCTTTTTAAATAACAAGTAATTTTTTAAAAAGAATCCTTTGATCCATAAACTATACCTATTATAGTTTATAAGTTTATTTCCATGTCTTAACCTGGACTCTGTTAAATAGTTCATATGATCCATAAACTATACCTATTATAGTTTATATGTTCTTTTCCACGATTCTTAACAAGTTTCATGTTTTCATACATAATAATGATAAGTAAATCATAATAGGTAAATTGTATTTTAAAACACAAAATTTAATGTGTTTTACTTGTATTCCCCCCTAAAAACCTTTAAAAGCTTGGAAAAATATGGGGGCATGAACTCACCTAATAAGTGGTGATTTGGGCAGCGTTTCGTTTCTAGAAATGAATTTCCTTGACGAAACCACGAGTTTCTGATGAAAATCGGGCTTTACGCGGGCAGAGTTTCGATTGGAAAAGATTATTTTCTCGAGAACTTAAGGGCTCTGGGCTTTCTTCAGGTGTTAGGGGTGTTCCCGAGGCTTCGGGGTGGTTTAGACTGGTTAGAGAGGCGTTTTAGGGTGAAAAAATAAGAAAATTTGCAATATAAATCTGGAGACCTCGCATTCCTTTTATAGGGGGTCCGAAGCTGCTCATTACGTTGGGCGTACCTCGGTACGCTGGGCGTACCCTCGTACGTTGCGCGTTCGAGAGACGTGGCTTCTGATCGGAACCCGGGCCTCGGACGTGGCTGATGTGTGTCGACATCCGAAGAAAGGGCGACGTGGCCGGCTGCTGACCTTGTTTCCGAGTACGCTGGGCGTACGACTTCGGTCATCCTCGAAGTTTGTGCCCATAACTTCAAAAATTCATATCTTTTGCATATGAGCTCCGTTTTTTACGTTCTTTATATCCACACGTAGGTGAGATCAAGCTCTACAACTTTCGTTTAGATTCCATCGGCAAATTTTGATTTTATTTTTAAAGTTATATTTTTAACAGGCCGGGACAGGAAAAGTCCGTTAAAAATTCATAACTTCTTCATCCGATATTTGTTTATGTCTGTCTTTTTATCGTTGTACTACTATTGATGAGACCTTCGATTCTCGTTTTGGTTGTGTTACCTAAAAATCGCTCAATCTTTAATTTGATTTTTGAGTTGTATACTGGTGTGCCGAATCTTAGAGAAATCATAACTTCTTCATACGAAGTCAGATTTGGGCGTTCTTTTTATGTACGTTCACGGTTTTATGAATTCTACAACTTTCATTTTGATTGTTAAAGCTAAAAAGCATTCGATTGTAAACTCACTCTTTACGTCACACATCGTTTTGCCGGTTTTGTCGTGGATCTTCGATTGGTCATAACTTCTTCGTTATAACTCGGATTTAAGTGTTCTTTATATTTTCGGAAATCTTGTTACGATATCTACCATTTTATTCATACCAATCAAGTTTATTTAACATTTTATTTTTGACTTGAAGTAACGGGTTGTTACATTATCCCCCCGTTACTGGGAATTTCGTCCCAAAATTCGAATTCTGAGTGGCTACAAGGAACTAGGAAAGAGGTAGGTACTTCGGTTCTATCTGATCTTCTGTTCTGATTGGTAGAGAGTGTGCTAGTTTGGCTTACTTGACTACGTTTATCCAACTGGTAGGATGTCCACTCGTAGCTCTGGGCAGCTTTCGTCTTGAAGTTCATGGTAGAACTCATACCTGGTCAATCCATCATCGTCTCGTGTTTACAAGTCGTATATAATTAAGATTAAAAAGACGGTCGGATGGCTGACTCTGCCCCAAGTCCACAACCAAACAAGGAACAGGAGACAGGGCGGAATCATACATCCTAAATCTGTAAAATCTTAATTATATACCACCCTCGCGTATACACTTAGCAGTGATAGGTTAACCGCATGGGTACTTAGTCTCTGTTCTCGAACTTGCCTTGTTGTACGAGTGGTATTCCTAGGAGATCTACTGGGGATACCTCGGGAGGGTTAGGGACTTTCTGAATATCCTCGGTGTGTTTCACTTTAAGTTTCTTGTCTAAGGAGTAAGCTAGAAAGGGCGTGGTACCCCTCGCATGGGTACTTCTGAGTTCTTGAAGAGAGAGACGATACGAAGGTTTGCGTTAATTTTGTCGTTATAGATTGAAAGGATTTTGTTAGACGGTCGTTTAAGGCGAAGGTTCTTTACGTAGCGTAGAAAATTGGTATGGTGAGGACCAAAACAATCCACGTCGAATGACGACGTTAGAACTTCTTATCATAACATAAGTTAAGTCGATTTGGAAGAAGTGATTGTTAGAATGATGAATTATTCTATGTAATTGTTTTCAGTGCTATCAGTTTTATCCTTGTTATTACTACTGCGAACATTTTGTATCGCATTAGCGAGTACTAATAGTACGAGTGTTCTGATAATCGAAAATGATGAAAAATAATCCCTAACAGGTCTTTCTATAATCGCTTGGTGTATACGAGTCATGTATAATTAAGATTGGAAAGACAGTCGACTGAGTGACTCTGCCCTAAATCCACAACCAGACAAAGAACAGGAGATAAGGCGGAATCACTCACTCTAAGCCTACAAATCTTAATTATAAATGACCCTAATGTATACACTAGTCCATTATAGCTTACCTGCAAAGGGTTCTTAGTTTTTATATGAATGATGTGTTTTGTTCGAACGAAAGTGTAATTTATAATTATCTATAAAAAGTTTTAAGTTTTAAATATTTTCATTGGGAAGACGTACCGCTGTTCACAGGGGTTCCGGGACTGTTTCTCCTGCGGTAATCATCAGCACTCTTCCATCTCTACCAACATTCTTTGTTATTGGACAATCCCTCTTAAAGTGTCCAATTTCACTGTACCGGTAACAAGTCGGGTTTACTTCAATATCGGGTACTTGGTTAAGGGGTTGTGTCGGTGCCCTACAGAAACGGGTAGTGTGCCCCTTCCTGTTACAATTTCTGCAGTGTAACTCTCGGCAGGCTCCATAATGATGGAAGTTACACTTGTTGCATTTTGTGCGAATCCCCGTATATTGTCGTGCTGGCGTTGACGTGGCAGGTGTTGTAACAGTATGAAAAACAACAATCTATTGTTTCTTTGAGGGCTCTTGAGTTGACTGTCCCTTTTTCCTACTCTCATATCTTCGTTTATGGTCGTCCCCTTTTGGTGGTTCTAGAACGGGGGTCATTATTCCTTGGCGAACCCCATGGTCCACAAGTGTCTGTGCCAAATGCTTGGCACTGTCGAACGTGAGAGATTTTGCAGCTATCACATTTCCTTGAATCTGAGGGGATAGTCCCCAGATGTATCTCTCTATCTTCTTGTTCTCTGGAGTAACCATCCCGGGGCATAGTACCGCTAGATCACTAAATCTATTAGTGTAGGCTACTATGTCTGAACCTGTCATGGTAAGCTCCCACAGTTCTTGCTCTATTTTTTGCACTTCGCCCCTCGGGCAGTACTCCTCTAGCATCATTGTTTTTAGGCTTTCCCAACCCATTGAGTTAGCCACTGCAAGGGTCAGTGACTTGACATGGCCATTCCACCATGTCAGGGCCCTATCGGAGAAAGTGCATGCATCAAACTTGATTTTGCTCCCTTCTGGGCACGTGTAAATTTCGAAAACTGATTCTGTTTTCTCGAACCATTGCATTAGAGCAATAACTCCTCCATTTCCACTAAAGGATTTGGGTTTGCAATTCATGAAGTCTTTATATGTACACTCCCTAGGGTGTCTGTAGTTATTTCCGTGGTTAGATGGGTTGGCACTACTTCCCGTCCCATTGGTACCACTTTTTTGGATATGAGACATGACGGCTGTTACGGCGGCATTCACCGCAGCCTGGAACATAGCGGGGTCATATTGTGGAGGTGGCGGTGGTGGATTTGTTGTCGTGTTTTTATTATGCCTGATGTATCTACGAGGCAACATCTTTATGTAATAAAGTTTAAAGATGAAAGGTTGGTAAGATATCGGTAATGGTTATAAAATGAATGACATACGAATTAGGTTATTGTAGTTTAAGCGTATCATGCTGCGAAAGTGTTTTGTAAACAATTCATAACAGGAGTCTATGTAAAATAAACTTATGAATTTTTCAATAGTGACTACCCTCACTGAAGTTTCATGACTTGATTTACAGTTACTAGTTGTGATGAAAGACGTTATAAATTTAACACATAGTGTGAGTAGTGTAATCACCGACTCACTAGTTTATATCAATTTCTTATTTATTGGTGTCATGCATACGGTGCTCTCTAGTTTGTTCTTAATAGGGTAAGGTTTGTTAATAATCTTTCTAGTGTCTTTCTCTTCGTCCGATCCTTTCCTTGAATCCTCCTCATGAACCCTCTTTTGGTTCTGTCTCGATTCCTCTGTTGGCTTATTGCGATGTCTAGGTGTATCGGTTGTGCGAGAATGGAAGTGTCTGAAGAATCTATGAGATTAATAAAACATTTTTATTAAAAATAAATTTTTACGAAAATGATCCTTACCGGGTCTTTCTATAATCACGTAGTGTATACAGATTATATATAATCCAGATCAAATAGACCTTCGAATAAGTGATCTTACTCCAAAACCACGTCCAAACAAGGAAAATGAAGTAGAGTGAAAATCACAAATTCTAAGTCTATAAAATCTCAATTATATATGACCTTAAGTATACACTCAGTAATTATAACCTTACCAATAAAGGTCTTTCAGTTTCCACATAAGTTAGTTATGGTACTTAAAATACTCCTATAGTATTTTAACTTTATGTTTTGTTCTAGTATTTCTTTATATATAGGATTGGGTAAGTTTTAAATCTGTGGCAACACCACATCACTCCCAAACACATGTTGGTCATATCAAATAAATATAGTTGATCAGGCTATATTGATCCCAGATATGATTACATAACTGTCCAGGTTTGACCGCAGTGTCCACTCTTTAAATCTGTTTTGTTCTTCTTATGATATTTGTTCTAGTATTTATATATACTCTTATAAAATATTGTTATATTTTAAAAGTATACTTTTAGTCAGAGCACTTCGGCCCCATTGTATTTATAGTTGTATACCTTTTATATGTTGATATACTGAGTTCACTATAAACAATGCTCTTATACCAATCTGTCACACCCCCAAACCGGAACGGCGGAAATGTTCGGGGGTGGATGACTTCATGTTAATTATCAAAACACATGCATCATAGTAATCAAAGTAACAACAATCATCGTATTGATAATATAATATTTACATTATGTTCAAAACATTACTTCAAATACATTAAAGGTTCAACAAAAGTTAAGACGTAAAGCTTCGTCTTCGCAACACCCGAGAAAATACCTGTCTATTAACGATCCTGAGAATACAAGTGGTTTGAAAGAGAGTATCAGCATTTAAGTTGGTGAGTTCATAAGTATTTTTGTTATAAAAAGTACACTCTAAGTTCTTTAGAAAAGTTCGCCTGTTCCTCCAGAAAATCCTATATTTTCTGATGTGATGAATGACAAGTAAAAATGACTCTTACAATTCCTTCTATGAGTACATAATGAATACAAGTTATATACAATCTAGATCAAACAGACAATCGATTGTGTGAATCTGCCCTAAGCCCACAACCAAACAAGGAACAGGAAATTAGGCGGAAGTCACACATCTCATTGTTTGTTAGATCCTTATTGTATATAACCCTAACGTATTCACCAGGTGCTTACAGAGTTAACTGTAATAGTTCTTTGAGATATGATGAAAATATTCCTTATGAAAGTCTTATATTTCCTTTTTGTAAAATGGTAACCACAATAGTTCCTTCTATAATCACTTAGTTTATACTAACTATATATAATCTAATATCGAACGGACAGTTAAATGTATGAATCTGCCCTAAGCCCACAACCAAACAAGGAACAGGAAGTAAGGCGGAAATCACACATTCCACTACCTATCGGATATTAATTATATATAACTCTGATGTATAAACTAAGGAATTATAGAAATAACCATTTAAGGTCCTTCAAGTTATACTAGTTTAATAATACATATTAAACCTTTTATAGATAAGTTTCTAGTTTCACTAACTCTATTATCAAACATTGTTTTCGGTAATAAATGTTATTGTTTTGAGAAAGTTCTATCGAAAACTGTTTATCTTAAAAGAACGACTGGTACTTTTATATCTACATATGTATACATAATATATAACTAATGTTTAGACGACCTTCGGACAACTAACCGATTACTCTAAGTATACATTCAAACAAGAAAAAGGAAATAAAGTGGGTTAGCAGTTCTAAGTCCTTTAAACATTACTTACATAACTATACATATATAGACATGCATTTGACGATATATAAGTTAAAAAGGAAGTTTTGTAAAACCTTTTGAAGAGTTTAATAATAAATATTGATGACTTGATGTCAATTTATAAAATGATTTAAAAGTAGTTTGTTTGATAACACAGTTTGAAGTATATCAAATCCTATTGTTTGAAACACAGTTTGAAGTATATGAAATCCTATTGTTTGAAACACAGTTATAAATCACATATGATTGATTAAATAACAACAAGTATAGCAAAAGATTGATGTTTTTCACACGAGGATAATCGTGTGTTTACTTGTATTTCCCCCCCCCCCCCCCTCTTAAAAGTGTATAAAATCATTTACAAAGTATTTGAAAACATAGTTGTAGGGGTATGAACTCACATGATAGAAGTGACGATGTGAAGAAGACGATGTTTAACTCGGGCCGCGCTTCGACTGGTAAGAAAGCAAGTTTCTCGGATACGTTGGGACTTCGGGTCTTGCGTCGTGAGTTAGTGGTGTTACCGGGGCTTCGGGGCAGTCTCGGGATGCTTAACACAGAGCAAAAGTAGCAAGGAAGGTAGAATTGAACAGCCAAAACCCAAGACCTTCGGTTTCTATTTATAGGGCTGATTTCTTCATTTCCACGTCGTGGACACTATTTCCACGTCGTGGGCTTGACCGTCACTGCATGCGTCATCGCAAGTTGGGTCTGGCAGACTCCAAGAGGCGTCAGAAGTCATGCCACGTCGTGGCCACTGACAGTTTTGGGGTTTCGCGCCCCGAACTTCAGAAATTCATAACTTTCGCATACGAACTCCGTTTTCGACGTTCTTTATATCGACGCGTAGGCGAGATTATGCTCTACAATTCTCGTTTAGACTCTGATGGCAAATTTTGACTTTATTTTTAATATATTATCAATATATTATTTATAAATTATTTTTAGTAGGCGGAGACAGGAAAACTCCGTCAGAAATCCATAACTCCTTCATCCGACATCCCTTTTCGTCAGACTTTTTACCGTTGCGCTACTATTGTTGAGATCTTCGATTCTCGTTTAGGTCATGATGGCAAAAAGTCGCTCGATCTCTAATTCGAGTTTTTAGCTGTCTACTGTTATGTCCGAAACTTCGAAAAATCATAACTTCCTCATATGAAGTCAGATTTGGGCGTTCTTTTTATGTATGTTTACGGTTTAATGATATCTACAACTTTCATTTAGACACATAAGGCTAATAATTATTGTATTGAAACTTCGCGTTTTACGTTTACCAGTATTGCCAGTTTTTGCCGCGAATCTTAGATTGGTCATAACTTCTTCGTTATAACTCGGATTTTAGTGTTCTTTATATTTCTGAAACCCTTGAAACGATATCTATCATTTTATGCAACCCAATAGAAACTTTTGAACATTTTATTTTTGACGCTAATTTCATTATATCAAAAGAGATTACAATTTTTGACTTTTTAGGTCATTGTATTGATTCGAAATAACGGGTTGTCACATCATCCCCCCGTTAGAGGGAATTTCATCCCGAAATTAGAGTTTAAGCAGAATTGATAACTATGCTACAGATAGAAGTTTCATTTGATCCTCGCGTTCCCAAGTGAACTCAGGTCCTCGCTTGGCATTCCAGCGAACCTTTCACTATCGGGGGGGGGGGGGGGGGGGTACGGCTTTGTTTATTTTGTTTGCCTTTACTGGGGTGATAACTCTTCCTGGTTAGATGTGTGTTGCATGTTCTCGTGGTCTGTGAATATAGTACTATTTGGAGGTGTTGACTATGCTCCTCCTTACTTCGGGAGTAGATAAGGATGTCATCGATGAAACGATCCATCTTTCTTCTTCACGAACAAGACCGATGCTTCCCATGGTGAGAAGCTTGGCCTAATGAATCCCTTCTTGAGAAGTTCGTTAAGCAGACTGGAAAGTTTATGCATCTCAACTGGAGCTAGACGATAAGGCGATTTGGCTACTGGGGTAGCCCCTGGAACTAAGTTGATTCGGAATTCGACTTGACGCTGTGGAGGTAATCCCGATAGTTCTTCTGGAAAGATGTCGGGAAAGTAGCGTACTTCTGGAATGTTCTGAATGTCTTTCACTTCTTGGCTCGTATCAACGATGTGTGCAAGGAATGTATGCCATTCCTTTCGTAAACACTTTTGAGCTTGCATACACGAAATGATGCGAAGGTTCGCACTTGATTCGTCGCCGTAAATAACTAGAGTTTCGTTGTTAGGGAGGTTAAGACGAACTGCTTTCTCAAAGCACATGATGTCGGCTCGATGTAGACTCAACCAATTCATACCGATTATGACGTCAAAACCTTGGGGTGGATTAGATGTCGTGAAGATCTAAAAGAAAGTATGATTACTCATGAATTAAGGAAAAGGATAGGTACTTCTAAGTTTATTCTCACGGAATCACGATCACTCGCAGTCTTGGGTGGTCTCCGTCCTGAAGTTCATAGTAGAACTCATACCTGGTTCATCAATCACATTCTCGGGTATACGATTCGTATATAATTAAGATTGAAAAGGTAGTCGAATAAATGATTCTTCTCTAAGCTCACATCCAAACAACGAAAAGAAGTTAAAACAGAGTCATCAATTCTAAACCTGTAGAACCTTGATTATGTACCACCCTTGCGTATACATTCCTCAGTCATAGATTAACCGCATGGGCCTTCAGATTGAACTTGATGTACTATACGAGTGGTATTTCGGGGAGGTTTGCTGAGGTTACTTCGGGAAAGCTACGAAACATAAGGCAATCTATGCATGAGTGCCTCGGAGTTCTGGAACTTCGGCTTTTCTAGAAAGTCGATTACAGGGAGAAGAATTTTCGCACGAAACTGGCACTATGAGGATCGAATCGACTCATGTCAAATGACAATGTTGGACTACTCGGAATAACTGGCATTAGACTAGTTCAGAACGGTGTTACAAGAACACTACTGTGCAACTTATGAAGGAGTTTCACTACTTTAGTTTTACCTATGATGCTGCTGCTGCGAATAAGGTATACTGCGTAAAAGCAAGTACAAGCAGCACGAGAGTCCCTTGAACTGATGGGACCTCGCAGAAAGATATGACTCGAGTTGCACTAGTTTTATACAAGTGTTAAGATTTGATTCGACCGAGGGTATAATTATAAGTGTAATTAATTACTGCGATTCAGAAGTGTACCCATATTACAGCAGGATCCTTTGATGCCTTTTGTTATTCTGAGGTCAAACTCCTCCTGTTCCCCCGTCACTCTTCTCTGTTGGGCAGTCCCTCTTGAAATGTCCCATTACGCCGCATAGATGGCATATTCGAGAAATTTCGACATTGGTGGTCGAAGTAATGTGTTGGATCCGAGTCCTGCAGAAACGGGTAGTGTGCCCGTTCTTTTTACAGTCCTTGCAGTGTAACTGTCGGCAGCTACCTAGATGATGGAAACTACACTTATTGCACTTCGGCAAATTTCCAGCATACTGCCTGGCTGGGTTAGGGATAACTAGGATACTAGTAGGGATGGTAGTAGGAGTTACAGACGTCGTGGCCGCGAAGGCTGCCACATGTTGTTGTCTTTTGTTCGTCCCTTGGGGTGATTTGCCTTTAAATCTATCCCAAAACTTTCGTTTATTGCTCTTGGGTTTGAGATTCGAGGTGTCGTAGTAGTTTGATACTCGTTGATGTACTTGGTTGTTACTTTGATTGGAATTATTGATAACAATCCTGCTAACATTTGCATTGTTAGTGTTAAGGTGAGTCATGACAGTTGTCACGGCAGCTGAGACCGCAACTTGAAAAGTAGCTGCATCTATCTGAAGAGTCGGTGTTTTGTTGATGGGTTGTTTACTTTTCTTCGACGACATGATTCTGTTACACCATAAGAAAATGAGTTTGTGAGCGATTGTGGGTGGCCTCAGATGTATTCTAATCATTCCGGTAAATGTAAATTTTCCGTTTTGTTAAACTGTACCCGATGGTTTGACCTACATCCCTATGATGTAGTACTTGTAAAGAATGGAAGAAAGTTCATAGAATGGTCGCCAGACGATTTTTATCCAATCTAGACTATCATTGGTTGGTGGATAACATGATCCAACATTCGAAAAGAATTGGAAGTGATCCATGAGCTAAGTTATCATAGTTCAATAAATGGACTAGGGTGAGAATTAGATAGAGTTCTAACGTTAAAAGGATGAAAGTATTTGGACAAAGGTTTTTCGGGAACTAGCCGAATGTCACATCATTGATATTTAAGATGTAATAAGTTTGGGAGAAATGACCTTGGAGTAGGTCTTACATCATATCCGAAGTAGAAAAGTTTTGACAGCATAAAGGCCTAACTAAAAAGTACTTACAGTACAGGGATAGTTACATGGAAAAGTGCTACTTGGAGCATAGATAGGAAGACTATTCCTCAAACCAAGGAAAGAAAGGTAGAATATCTCCTACTGGTGACGGTTATCCCTCGGGTGAACACTTAGTTCAGCCATTTATCTAGACGAGAAATGAGGGTAAGAAATTTATCTAAAAATTCCTAAATGCATCAATAAACAAATAAAAAGTTTCTATAAGGGAAACTTGCTGCTACTCCTAAGGAGTTTGTTCTTTGAATGAATAGTGTCTAAAACACTCCTATAGTATTTTAATTTATGTTTTGTTCTCATGTTCTTCTGTATAAGAAGATGTATAATTTGGTAAATTTTAGGTTTGTTGCAACACCACAATCACTCCCAAGCACACGTTCACCATATCTTAAATGAATATAGTTGATCATGTTATATTGATCCGAGATATGATTACATAACTGCCCAAGTTTGACTGTTGTGCCCAACAATTAAATACTTTTGTTATGTTCTAGTATGACACTGTTCTATAGTAAGTATGTTTGTGTGTAATTAGGTATACTTTTAGTTAAGTATTTTAGTACTTAAAAGTATAAACTCTTTGTCAGAGTATTTTAATCCCATTGTGTTTATAGTTTGTATATCTTTTATGGGTTGATATACCTGATTCACTATAAACAATGCTCTGATACCAATCTGTCACACCCCCAAACCAGAACGGCGGAAACGTTCGGGGGCGGAGGACGTCATATATAGTATCATAACAATGCAAAGTAGTAAATAAGCAACAACATCATACATTGCATTAATAGTATAATTTCATACAAGTGTGTTCTTTAATAGTAATAATACACCAAAAATGAATAATCAAAATAAAAGACGAGTCTTGAAGATGCTCCGTCTTCTCAAAACATGGCGTCGGTACCTGTCTACTGACGACCTGAGAATACAAGTTATTTTGAAAGCGTAGATCAGCATTTAAGCTGGTGAGTTCATAAGTATTTAATGTCAATTTTTGTATAAGTTTGAATGTAAATGTTTGTAAAAGTTCAATGTAAATGTTTGTATAAGTTTGAATGTAAATGTTTGTAAAAGTTCAATGTAAATGTTTGTATATGTTTAAAAACCCCTAGAAAATCCCATATTTCCTACTAGTATAAAAAGTAGTCTTCTGCCAAGACCCGACTGTTTTGAATGTTTGTTTCTCTATAAAAGTGGATGTTTTTCCCCTAGTTTATAACTGTCTTAACTCGAAAATAGCTTGCATTGACTTTCAAGTAGAACTGTCACTATATAAAAGTAATGGGAAAAGTAAGTACTCAGGGGTCTTCAGAATTGACAACCTGCAGTACTAATTACCTGAAAACATATTTGTTTTATTAAGGTCATAATGTGATGAGTAGTTCCCATACTAAACATTCTCCCTACAAGAGATTTGGGAAACAAGGGTGACTTCCGCAACGAATTGCTAGGTCGTAATATCCACATTAAAGTTATATGATCATGTATACCCAATTTATTATCACCTTTTGTTTAGAACAATGCGTTAGTGATCATTGGTATAGTTAGATCCTGTAGTTGTTCCATGCTATAGCATCTTAGTATGTTCGTTCTGTTATAGTATCTTAGTATGTACTTGTATATGATAGTATTCTCTGTGTGTACTTGTATATGATAGTATTCTCTATGTGTACTTGTATATGATAGTATTCTCTGTTGTAGCATTCTCTGTTATAGTATTCTCTGTCTAATATTTGTTTATGATATTCTTCTCCTAAACTATACCTATAATAGCTTACTAGTAATTTATGTTATAGTATTCTTCTTTGTAGTATTTGAATGATTGACTGGTACTTTTATATCTACATATGTATACATAATATATAACTAATGTTTAGACGACCTTCGGACAACTAACCGATTACTCTAAGTACACATTCAAACAAGAAAAAGGAAATAAAGTGGGTTAGCAGTTCTAAGTCCTTTAAACATTACTTACATAACTATACATATATAGACATGCATTTGACGATATATAAGTTAAAAAGGAAGTTTTGTAAAACCTTTTGAAGAGTTTAATAATAAATATTGATGACTTGATGTCAATTTATAAAATGATTTAAAAGTAATTTGTTTGATAACACAGTTTGAAGTATATGAAATCCTATTGTTTGAAACACAGTTTGAAGTACATGAAATCCTATTGTTTGAAACACAGTTTGAAGTATATGAAATCCTATTGTTTGAAACACAGTTATAAATCACATATTATTGATTAAATAACAACAAGTATAGCAAAAGATTGATGTTTTTCACACGAGGATAATCATGTGTTTACTTGTATCCCCCCCCCCCTAAAAGTGTATAAAAGCATTTACAAAGTATTTGAAAACATAGTTGTAGGGGTATGAACTCACATGATAG
The DNA here is from genome assembly GCF_052849685.1 of Lactuca virosa. Lineage (NCBI taxonomy): Eukaryota > Viridiplantae > Streptophyta > Magnoliopsida > Asterales > Asteraceae > Lactuca > Lactuca virosa. The sequence goes on from NC_136428.1 coordinate 386,906,371, forward strand.
AAGTGACGATGTGAAGAAGACGATGTTTAACTCGGGCCGCGCTTCGACTGGTAAGAAAGCAAGTTTCTCGGATACGTCGGGACTTCGGGTCTTGCGTCATGAGTTAGAGGTGTTACCGAGGCTTCGGGGCAGTCTCGGGATGCTTAACACAGAGCAAAAGTAGCAAGGAAGGTAGAATTGAACATCCAAAACCCAAGACCTTCGGTTTCTATTTATAGAGCTGATTTCTTCATTTCCACGTCGTGGACACTATTTCCACGTCGTGGGCTTGACCGTCACTGCATGCGTCATCGCAAGTTGGATTTGGCAGACTCCAGGAGGCGTCAGAAGTCATGCCACGTCGTGGGCACTGTTTCCACGTCGTGGCCACTGACAGTTTTGGGGTTTCGCGCCGCGAACTTCAGAAATTCATAACTTTCGCATACGAACTCCGTTTTCGACGTTCTTTATATCGACGCGTAGGCGAGATTATGCTCTACAACTCTCTTTTAGACTCCGTTGGCAAATTTTGAATTTATTTTTAATATATTATCAATATATTATTTATATATTATTTTTAGTACGCCGGGACAGGAAAACTCCGTCAGAAATCCATAACTCCTTCATCCGACGTCCGTTTTCGTCAGACTTTTTACCGTTGCGCTACTATTATTGAGATCTTCGATTCTCGTTTAGGTCATGATGGCAAAAAGTCGCTCGATCTCTAATTCGAGTTTTTAGCTGTCTATTGTTATGTCCGAAACTTCGAAAAATCATAACTTACTCATATGAAGTCAGATTTGGGCGTTCTTTTTATGTATGTTTACGGTTTAATGATATCTACAACTTTCATTTAGACACATAAGGCTAATAATTATTATATTGAAACTTCGTGTTTTACGTTTACCAGTATTGCCGGTTTTTGCCGCGAATCTTAGATTGGTCATAATTTCTTCGTTATAACTCGGATTTTAGTGTTCTTTATACTTCTGAAACCCTTGAAACGATATCTATCATTTTATGCAACCCAATAGAAACTTTTGAACATTTTATTTTTGACGCTAATTTCATTATATCAAAAGAAATTACAATTTTTGACTTTTTAGGTCATTATATTGATTCGAAATATCGGGTTGTCACACGGTGATACTACCCTCCTATGATCACTTAATACATACGAGTTGTATAAAGCCGAGATCGAACAGACAGTTGAATGAGTGAATCTGCCCTAAGCCCACAACCAAACAAGGAACAGGAAATGAGGCGGAAGTCACACATTCCACTATCTATCGGATTTCAATTTTATCTAACCTTATTGTATATACTGAGTATCATATAGTTAATATCCCTTGGAAAAGTTTAGGAAAAGTATATCTTTATGTAAATAATTAGTTAATATACTTATTGTGAATATTCATTATAACCATACTAATACATAGCCATTCTCATATAGATCTATACACCAACTCACGCTCTCCCTCAAGGAGACTCTGGTTATAATTAGGATTCTAACGGGTACCATGAGTGGTACATCGAGTGGTCCACAATCCTATATTAATTAGTTACATAAAGTAATAAAAACTTCTTTTTAAATAACAAGTAATTTTTTAAAAAGAATCCTTTGATCCATAAACTATACCTATTATAGTTTATAAGCTTATTTCCATGTCTTAACCTGGACTCTGTTAAATAGTTCATATGATCCATAAACTATACCTATTATAGTTTATATGTTCTTTTCCACGATTCTTAACAAGTTTCAGCATTTAAGCTGGTGAGACCTCGCATTCCTTTTATAGGGGGTCCGAAGCTGCTCATTACGTTGGGCGTACCTCGGTACGTTGGGCATACTTCGGTACGCTGGACGTACCCTGATACGCTGTGCGTTCGTGAGACGTGGCTTTTGATCGGAACTCGGGCCTCGGACGTGGATGATGCGTGTCGACATGCGAAGGAAGGGTGACGTGGCCGGCTGCTGACCTTGTTTCCGAGTACGCGGGGCGTACATACGAAGTACGCTGGGCGTACGGCTTCGGTCATCCTCGAAGTTTGTGCCCAGAACTTCAAAAATTCATATCTTTTGCATATGAGCTCCGTTTTTGACGTTCTTTATATCCACACGTAGGTGAGATCAAGCTTTACAACTTTAGTTTAGACTCCGTCAGCAAATTTTGACTTTATTTTTAAAATTATATTTTTAACAGGCCGGGATAGGAAAAGTCCGTTAAAAATTCATAACTTCTTCATCTGACATCCGTTTTTGTCTGTCTTGTTATCGTTGTACTACTATTGACGAGACCTTCGATTCTCGTTTAGGTTGTGTTACCTAAAAATCGTTCGATCTTTAATTCGATTTTTGAGTTGTATACTGTTGTGCCGAATCTTAGAAAAATCATAACTTCTTCATACGAAGTCAGATTTGGGCGTTCTTTTTATATACGTTCACGGTTTTACGAATTCTACGACTTTCATTTTGATTGTTAAGGATAAAAAGCATTCGATTGTAAACTCACTTTTTCCGTCACACAACGTTTTGCCGGTTTTGTCACGGATCTTCGATTGGTCATAACTTCTTCGTTATAACTCGGTATTTAGTGTTCTTTATATTTTCAGAAATCTTGTTACGATATCTACCATTTCATTCATACCAATAAAGTTTATTTAACATTTTATTTTTGACTTGAAATAACGGGTTGTTACATTCTGGGCCCTGACAATTCAACAGCTCTACAAAGAAAGGTCCGAACCTATTCCTGTTGCCACCATTCCGAAGGAGGTATATCTCACTTTTAAAACTGTCAAGAATTATAGAGTTCCGGACCAATCTTCTTTAGGTCCGGTTATACGTCTTCCGGACCACATGTTGGCCTTAATCCCTTCCGATTCCATTTATTTGAAACAACATTTGGAGACTTCAGTTGTGTTTGACCCAACACAACCTGCCCCAGTCTTTGTTGAGCCCATTCTGGAAGAGGCCAATCCTTCTGTGTCCGGACCTAAAATTAAAAAGCCTGCCAAAAGGAAGACTTCTCCTTCAAAGCCAAAGCCTAAAAAGAAAACCAAAGTCAGCTCCTCCTCTCAACAGAAAGGAGCTCATGACATTCAAGCTGATTCTGGCCTTCCGAACACCCCTCCTACCCACTCATCCGAGGTACTCCTCGATGTTTCAAAATCACATGCACACACTCACAGGGAGTCTGCACATAATCCACCCTCACCTTCTCAAAAAGGTGATGCCAGTGTTGAACAAAGTTCCTTGCCCCTGGAACAAACCCACGTGTCCAATTTGATATCCCATTCATTTCATCACGCACACACTCTGGAACCCCTGTTCCGGACCCCAAGCATTCCGAGGCTGGAGTTGTCCCTCCAACCTCAGGTGTCGCAACTGGTCTGATACCCGGAAAGGGTACAGGATGAGCAGGAGTTAACGATCCATTGTCGGAAGACTATGTGAACAGGGCACACTCTCGGCATCCGGAGCTCACCATATCGCAAGTGGAGTCTAATCTTATTGTTATGAAGAAGAGAGGCATGCAAAGTAACTTGCCCTATTTCTCTCCTACAGATGAATTAGTAGATCTTGTGTTCACATCCGGAGAAACTCCAAATTCTCCTCCTCATGCTTCAAATCCTTCAGCTTCGGATGATGAAATCTCCGAAGAAATACTGTTGACAACCGATGCTACGCATGTTACGGATGCTAACATGTTTTCCTCAGTTCAACTTCACTTAAAGCCATATTCATCAAAACCGGCATTTGATTTCGGATCCTCCTCATCTACTCACCATGAATCATAATCAAAACAAAGCTCCATGATGATGCAGCCACCAACAAACCCGGGCCTTTTGTCACTCCAATTACTCCGGCATCTCCGAAACATAATCATCAACCTTCCAGTTCAGACAACGGATCCTCAGAAGGAAAACATATTGATCTGTTTGCTCTTTTGGATATCCAATCCAATGTTTCAGACACAATGAAGAAGGTTACCACTCTTGAAACTTCTGTGGCTAAGCTCAACACCAAGATTGATACAAAGGTGTCCGGACTGGACTCCAAACTAGATGCCATTCTCCAGTCCTTATCAAATCAGTTTGGACCTTCTGTGGCTGAAAGAGAAGCTTAGTTAGATCAACTGATCTCAATCCGGATCAAACACTCAATTGAAGAAGTTGAAGCCAAATATGATGCTTCAGTCGAGCACTATCTCGACACCATCACCACCATGCTCAAGGTCCATGATGACTTGGTTATTGCTACCAATGATCTCATCAAGCAGACACATGTTCGTCACGAGAAACAGATTCAAAGGCTGGAGAAGGAAATCAAGAAGAAGGACGAAATGAACTTGATCATACAACAAGTTCTCATCAAATCGCTCCGCTCCACTTGGAACATTGTTGACGTTCCGAATCTCAAGTTTGATGAGATGCTTGCTATCCTTAGATATCTGTTTGATCATATCTCCTCTCAAGCGCCCACTTCCGATGCTTACGATGCACTCACTCGTCAACTCAACACCGGCCTCCAAAAGGTTTTTAACAAGTTTGATGATCTGAAGGACTCATTGCTGCTTGTACCGGTTCCAAAAGCCACTGATGCAAGAGGGGGAGAAGGTCCAAGTCAACCGTGGAAGCCTGCCTTGGTTTTTCAACTCCGAGATGAAGATCTCAGTTCCGATGAAGAAGTTCATGTCCTTTCTGGAATTATATGGAAAGATGATGATGATGATGAAGACAGTGATGAAGAAAAATATGTCACAAAGGGAGTACTTGCTCTTGAGGCTCCACAGAAGCTTTTCCCAAAGCAAATGACTGAGGAAGAGCAAAGAATTTGGTCCACAGTTTCGTGGCCATCTTCCTTGCCGGATGTGCTTTGAAGAGGAATTCAAATGGCCAAGGCCAAATCCTTCCTTACTTCTCAAGCCTTCCGAGCCACACCTTCCATGTTGCCACCAATTCCGGAGCCCAAGATTGCTCAGATAGATGAAGGTTCTCCTCTCTGGACTCCTGACGATATTCCGGAAGAACCTCTTCCATCTTCTCCTCCCAAGATCACTATGGATGAGAACATGCAACATGTGATCTCCGTCCTTAACAAAAGCAAAGACAAAGGCAAGAAGCCTATCACGGAATCCGGACCTCCACCAAAGCAAAAACTTGGATGGTCTCAGGAGGAAATTAACAAGGCATTAGAGGACAGCATCCGGATCCAAGCGCTCAAAGACAATCCTGATCCGATGCGTGGCATTTCTCCTCTCAACCGTGAAGGTATTCTTAGGGATTTTGATTTAGTACCTGTTATGTACTATGACATCCCTTCTGATGATTCCGAACAACTTGATCTTCCTCTCTCTCCCTTCAGCAAATTTCACATCAAATTTGCTCCTCTCCATCCCAATGACAATCCGGAGGTCACCATCCGGACCGAGCGAGAAAGGTTAAAAACCTTCTATGACAAGAATGCACTTCCCCTAAAGGAAGTATGGACGAGGAAAAGGATCACAAAGATTTTTGGGTACGGAAGAAAGGTTCTCACCAAATTCGAACTCAACTGTCCACTCTTCCGGTACCATGTTGTCCGAAACAAACCATCCTACAAAACCATCACCGATGCTGAATTTCCGGTGATGAATCCAAATGATATTCTCACCTTGGCTACTCACTTCCGAGGACTTCAAAAAGATGATATCAGTATGGGTGCTTACCATGCTGCTCCGAGCTTCCTCAAAGACTATGTCACGAAATTTTGTCGACGTGATTATGAGTTGGCTCATCTCTTCGGAACTGAAGATTTTGTTGCCAAGAATGATTTTGTGCTTCTGGAAGCTGAACTTCTAGCAGAAGGCCCTATTGATAATCTGTTCTAGGGTTTGTGTACAAGACAAAGAAGACAAACAAGAAGGACTTTTTCCGAGTCCTTGATAAACACCTGGTTCCAACCAAAGCCCTCAAGAAATTCATCAATAGAACTTCCAAATCTGAAGCTCCGAAACAAGTGAAAGCAAAGTTTGTGAGTCAGCTGACCTGGTACATCGAAGTACGAGAATGGTTGTTCCGAGCCTACACATTCATCAAGGAAGAAGCGATCTAAACTAACTTGATTGCTAAGTTCGGTAGGGTTTTAAAGTACTCCATGGATGATGGCAATGGGCCCCCTTGATGAAGTGTAGGTTAAAAGCCCAAGACTTGTCTTTTCCCTATAAATAGTCATGTATTATTCATAATTAGGGTTAAGAGTGAGACAAAATGTAGCCGCCACGTTGTGAGGTTTCTTGTAGAGTTAGATTCTTATTTCTTAAAAGTGTAATCTGTTCCTCATAATTGAATAAATCGAGTGATCATTCGACATATCTTCATATTTGTGTTTGTTCTTATTTTCCGCATCTTGTTCATCAAATCACAATTAGGGTTTTAATCCCAACAAGTGGTATCAGAGCGGGTCTTTGAATATCTATTGATTTTTGAAGTATCGGTTCTTGATTTGATGATTTTCTGCATAAAATTTTGAAGATTATTGGTGTTTTGGCGGTATGGAATCAATTTTTCTGTTCAAGCAACTGTTCATGAAGATTTATGATATTTTCCACTTTTCATCTAGTATTTTTTTTAATCTGATTCATCTTACTGTTCGTATTCATGATTGGATCTGTTTGTTTATTCACCCAATATCAACATCGATTCCATTGTTTTAATCTGGCCCAAATAATTGGTCTGTTACTATTCAAGATTCATTCCTTAAGCCCATAGTTTCGACTGTTGTTCGTGTCGTTTTTGTTCCAGATACCAAAGATCGATTTCTGTTCATTGATTTATCATTCCATGAAATCATTTATCGCTAATCGAATCATCTGTCATCAAAATCGATTCTAATCCTATTAATTGATTTTGTGTTTGAACCAAATCAATTTGTTCATTCAAGTTTTTATCGAATATCAATTTTTTATCGTTCTGTGAAGTCAAGAACTGATGAAGATAGTGATGAATTTAATTAGAGAAATCATTTGATCTTGAAATCGATCTGAGAAATGTTGAACTTGAGTTTTGTCGATGATCAATTTGAATAGTCAAATCTGGAAGTCAAAATCAGATCAAAAGGTTAAAACGAAACTACAAAGTCAAAGTTGTGAATGGATTCCTTACCTGCGAACGAGTGTTAATCGGGATGAACGTTGGTCAATGCAAAAATCCAAATTGGGGCAATCGGGCTCTCTGCCTTCAGCATTGAAATTTTAATCGGGAGTGGCATGTGAACGAACGAAATTGGGGTGGTTGTATGCTTATTCGCTATTACCAGTCAAACAAAATAGTCAAAATCGACTGTGACTCGGATGTGAAACATGGCTCGGTATTGGCGCTGTGTTTGATCGATATGGACGAACAAGTACGGTGTTGGATACTTAACCAATCTCATATTCGTAACTTCTACAATTGTTAAATGTGAACCTGTGCTCGTTGATTGGGTTGTTCCGATTTTGGAATTGATTCGGAGCAAACGATCAAGGATTCGGTATTGGATCTTGGACTCGCACTCGTTATTGATCAACAATGAACCTGGAATGAACTTAGGTTCGTTTGTTAGCCTTGGAACGAAAAAGGGGAAAGCGAACCTATGATTGGGTTCGTTTGTTAGCCTTGGAACGAAAGAGGGGAAAGCGAACCTGTGATTCGGTTTGGCTAAGGTTTCGCTTTTGTCATGAAATTGGATTCACATTGTGATGCTCGGAACGAACATGGTTTCATTTTTGTATCAACGATCTTGGAATGAACTTAGATTCGGTTGCTTGTGCTTGAAACGAAAGTGCACTGAAGTGGTGGTATTCGAAGTTACAAGACGTTCCAATCAGGCTTGTACATCAGGGGTATATGGGGAAGATGACATGAACTTACATTTTTGGTCCCTATATCTTTAGCATCTTGGAAATTTTGGATCATTTTTGGAACTTGTTACAAATTAAAGAGAAAATGATGTAGAATTACCATTCTAGCCCCTGTCTTTCAGAAAGTGACAGTTTCTGCCCAATATTCAAAAAAGTTTACAAATTTGTGGGCTGGTGAACAGTTTTGGATTTTTTAATGCATATATTTTTTCGTGAACAGCAAAATAAAGATTCCATCAAGTCTTGGCGGTTCGGAAAGTCGTTTTTCGTGATAACGACAAATTTTCACGACTTTTTCGAATTTTATACTTCATTGTGTATATCATTTTGTCACGGGGGAGCGTAGTAATTTTTTATCCATTGAAGATCATTCTCATGACCATTTGAAGGCTTTATAATCACGTTTTTTATTATAAATCGGGGGAGAATTTGGTATGGCCATTCGAAATTGGATTTGTGACTTTTTAAATTTGAAGATTTTTTATAAAGCTTGTGGTAGAATTATGAAGGTAGCTTTTACATTAGCAGTTCTTCATCGAGCTCTTCTAAAGCTTTTGCAGAGAAGTATCCTTTATAGTAGCAGTTCTTCATCGAGCTCTTCTAAGGACTTGTTATATCTCCGACTTCTAGTATTTTCTCGATCAAGTGGCGTTACGAATCTTAAAATTTGGGTTGTTACATGATAATTTTTGGTGACTTATATCATTAGCTTATTTGAAGATCATTGTGACTTGGAGGGGGAGCTCTTCAAAGATAAGAAGTGATTTGGTTTCTTTGTTCTGAAATGGGTTTTTATGGCGGGTTTGGCTTTATTGAAGATCATTGGGATTACATCAGAAAATGAAGTTTAAAGACATTACTTCAGTGCTTGGTTTTTATATATATCCTAGAACCCGTGGTTGAAGACTATTGAAGAATCAAGATTCGTGGATTGCTTCAAATATTCCTCGTTGCAAGATCTTTTCTTATTTGCTAGATGTTTGTTTTGGAAGCTACAGCATTGTCATCAATTCCATACTTTGAGGGGGGTGATTGTAGGGTTTCAAAGTACTCCGTGGATGATGGCAATGGGCCCCCTTGATGAAGTGTAGGTTAAAATCCCAAGACTTGTCTTTTCCCTATAAATAGTCATGTATTATTCATAATTAGGGTTAAGAGTGAGACAAAATGTAGCCGCCACGTTGTGAGGTTTCTTGTAGAGTTAGATTCTTATTTCTTAAAAGTGTAATTTGTTCCTCATAATTGAATAAATTGAGTGATCATTCGACATATCTTCATATTTGTGTTTGTTCTTATTTTCCGCATCTTGTTCATCAAATCACAATTAGGGGTTTAATCCCAACAAGTTCACTTAGGGGGGGATTATTGGAACCTGAAAGTGAACCTCTAGCAATCCTGAAGTCTTTTGTCAAAACCGAAGTCAGTTGAAGTTCCAAAGTGTAGACTGCTCCGGAATATGTTTGTGTCCGGAACCTGATGAGAAATTGGTGATGCGAAGGAAGAAAGTGAAGACATTCCGGAATGGACTATGTGTCCGGAATGTGTGGTATTCCATAATCAGTGTTATGTCTTTACTCATTAAATGTATTTTTCTTTTGTTTGATTTAACTAGTCATAGGACTTAGCTTTATTTGTCAACACGGATATTCAGAATTTCAGATGTAACTCTTTTATCCAGTATGTTTGTATTAGGTTAGTACCATGTTTCATGTACTCCTATTTATAGGAGCATTCAATGTTAAATCAAAAGAAAGATTTGTTCAAACTTTTTGGCAATATCTCATTCACTTCTCTCGCTTTTCAAACATTCTCTTTGTTCTTCATTTATTAACCTTACTTTGATCATTATTCTCGTTCTTCATTTATGGCTTGAATATTTGTTGAATGCATTAACTCAGACTTGACTGGTCTATCCAAACTTGACTAGAATATCTATTAGTAAGCAGACATTGATCTTAAAGTATTAACTCAAGGTTTGAGTTTTCAAACCTTGTCCCTGTGCATTAGATCTATTTGTTCTCTCAGGGACGGAGGACTTCGTTTTCTTCTGCGATGCATCAAATCAGGGCCTAGACTGTGTGCTCATGCAGCGAGGAAAGGTTATTGCCTATGCCTCGAGACAGCTGAAAGCACACGAAGTCAATTATACAACTCACGATTTGGAGTTGGGAGCAGTGGTCTTTGCGTTAAAGATTTGGAGACATTATCTCTATGGAACCAAGTATATTGTCATCACCGACCATAAGATCCTTCAGCATATCTTCGATCAGAAAGAGTTGAACATGAGGCAACGACGATGGGTAGAGCTACTCAGTGATTATGAGTGCGAAATACGCTATCATCCCGGCAAGGTCAATGTAGTAGCGGACGCCCTCAGTCGGAAAGAGTATTCAGGTCGTAGAGTGAAGACACTGAAAATGAGCATCCATTCCCATCTGTCCGCTTAAATCATAGAGGCTCAGCTGGAAGCCTTAAAACCAGAGAACATGTCGGATGAAGCCTTGAGGGGAATGGAAAAGAACTTAGAGATCAAGGGAGATGGAGTTTATTACTTCATGAACCAAATCTGGACCCCAAAGTTCAACGGTTACAGAGAGGTTATTATGAGCGAAGCTCACAGGACTAGATAATCCGTTCACCCAGGTTCGGATAAGATGTATCTGGATCTCAAAAAGCTTTATTGGTGGCCAAATATGAAAGCAGAGATCGCTACCTTGGTGGGCAAGTGCCTGACTTGCGCCAAGGTGAAGGTGGAATATCAAAAGCCCTCAGGTCTACTTCAGCAGCCAGAAATACCTGAGTGGAAGTGGGAAAGGATTACGATGGATTTCATCACTAAGTTGGCCAAGTCTCCGAGTGGGTACGATACCATCTGGGTAATTGTCGATCGATTGACTAAATCCACCCACTACCTGCCAATCAAAGAAACATTCAAGATGGAAAGACTAACACGAATCTACATCCAAGAGATAGTTCATATGCATGGTGTGCATGTGTCCATTATCTCCGATCGGGATAGCAGATTCACCTCGAGATTTTGGCAATCACTGCAGAAGGCTCTTGGAACTAAGTTGGATATGAGCACAACTTACCATCCACAGACAGACGGGCAGAGTGAGAGGACCATTCAAACATTGGAAGACATGTTGAGGGCATGTGTTATAGACTTTGGCAGGTCGTGGGACACCCATTTGCCCTTGGTCGAGTTCTCCTACAACAACAGATATCACACTAGCATCAAGGCTACGCCGTTTGAAGCCCTTTATGGTCGTAAGTGCAGATCCCCTTTGTGTTGGGCTGAGGTGGGTGACACGCAGTTAGCTAGAGGTCAAGTTCCTGATAGCTCCCTCACTGGCCCAGAAATCATCCGAGAAATCACAGAAAAGATCATACAAATCCGAGAACGACTAAAAGCTTCAAGAGATAGGCAAAAGAGCTACGCCGATAAGATATGAAAACCTCTGGAGTTCCAGGTTGGTGATCGTGTTCTATTGAAGGTCTCATCCTAGAAAGGCATGATATGCTTTGGAAAGCGTGGAAAGCTGAATCCGAGATACATAGGACCATTCGAGATCCTCGCTAGGATCGGTCCCGTAGCTTACAAACTTCGTTTACTCCAAGAGCTTAGCAATATTCATCCTGTCTTCCATGTGTCGAACCTTAAAAAGTGTTTATCTGACGAAACCCTAGTGATCCCTCTTGATGAGATCGAGATCAACGAGAACCTTAATTTTATGGAAGAACCAGTCGAAATGATGGATCGGGAAGTCAAACAAACGAAACTAAGTCGCATACAGATAGTGAAGGTCCGTTGGAATGCCAAGCGGGGACCTGAATTTACTTGGGAGCGCGAAGATCAAATAAAACAGAAGTACCCGCATCTTTTTCCGTGTTCATGATTGTATTCTATGTTTGAATTTCGGGACGAAATTCCCTCTATCGGGGGGATGATGTGACAACCCAAATCCTTTTTCCGTTAATGTTAACCCGATTCTGTTAAATAAATTTTGAATTTTATTTAGTTCCGTTAAGTTCTTATGGTTTGGAAATCATTTAAGTTATATTATAATTAAATTTTAAATGACAGTCGGAACCAAAATCGCGTGAAAACCCAAAATTCCTTTGAAAATCAGTAGTTTCCGGCCTGACTGGTGTTCACGGTCGTGAACCCGATCACGGCCGTAAACCCGTTCACGACTGGTGGCTGGTGGACCCCATCACCGACCATGAACCCCCCTATATATACGTGACCCCTACCCTCATTTATACTTTTCTGGCCGCGAACACCATTTCTCTCTCTAAAAATCATCATCCAAAAACACAAGATTTCTCTTCATCTATCACTCTATCCGCCTTGGAACCCGTTTTGGAGCATCAAAACATCCGTTTTTCATCAAATCAAACACTGATGTTCTTGAGTTCACGACCTTGAACCCTTCAAACCTTCAAAGACCGTGAACCCTTCAAGGGCAGTAAACCGTTCACGGCCGAGATCAAATCACGACCGAGAACAGTTCACGGCCGTAATCCCCTTCACGGCCGCAAACCTTCCCAAGTCGTGAACTTGGCTGAAAAACCCGCTTTTTCCGATTCAATTGAGTACCGGTAACATTCCTAAACCAAAAGCAAGTGTTTTTCCAACACTATAAATAATGGTTTGGCTAATAAAATGCATATATGTATTTAATTGTTATTAGGATCCCGTTAAGTGTCGTGTACATCAACCCGAGGGTCTTCATTTCCAGTTTCGTTGTCCGACACTTTCACGCAACTAACAGTGAGTTCATACCCCTATGCTTTTATGATTTTAATGTTTTCAAGGGGAGAATACAAGCCAAACACAAATGATTTTGTGAATTTATACAAAAGGATTTCAAAACGCTTAAAACTGATGCAATTGACACGACCATACGGTTTCCACATTTTATAAAATATTTAGATATTTTATCCCTTTGTAACAAGCTGAGCATAAGGGACGTTTTCAACTATAAGCATAATTGCATAGTTTTCAGATCAATACACAAACCAAGCACATAACATACCTGCAAACTATAATAGGTATAGTTTGGGATTTCAATACACGGTTTTACACTTAAAGACATAAACTATGACAGACTTAGTTTATGGTGTTTCTCGGGTAACAAGGATACTTTACTAAATAATTATTTAAGTATTATTATTACTCTATAAAGTATATAAACGGATTTAAATACAATAAAACAATTCAGAACTATATGTAAACTAGTTAATACAGGATTGTGAGACAACTCTTCATTTGTACCTTTCGGGGTACAGGCTAAATCCTATCATAGTATAACCAGAGTCTCCTGGAGGGAGAGCGTGAGATTTGTGAATAGATCTATTCGGGACTGACAATCCCACACCAGAACTGCTAGCTACAGTTAGGTAGGCATGTCTTGGGTGACAAATGTCATATATCCGACACTTGAAGAACGTCGTAAAGGTCACTAGGTCATATCAAGCATGGTTATACGACTCACAATAGTATAAACTAATCTTTTGTTTACGGGATTTCATTCTTCATTAGTTTTATTTTAATTAATGAAACTACTATACATATGTTGGGTTATGAGCATTCTAACACTCCTAAGTGTACATGCAACCCTAAATACCTTGGATCTATGTTTTCTCTATTATACATACAATTATGAACATCCAAGGTATTATCCTAATCTAGCATACAAAATAATAAATATAACAAGATAGAATACATACCTCTTCGATGTAGAATGTCTTCATGAAGCTTGAGTGCCTAGTGCCCCAAGTGTGACACCTCAAATGGTTCACACAACACCAAATACACTTGGAATAACTTGAGAGAAACTTGAACACTCCTTGAAATCGTCTAGCCCTCACACTCACACATTAGTGCACGATTTCTTGAGCCATGGGATTCTTTTATATGGTGGCTATTAGGGTTACACCATGTAACTCATAACTTTACCCATTCCTTATGCTCCATGGATTTTAACCTCCATGGAGTATCCATGGGTCACCCCATGGACTTAGTCCAACATAAGGAATCTTGGATCACAAGCCCACATATATAAGAATGAATGATTTACACAATCAACCCATATATTTAATTAATCTCCTTTTGATCACTTAATTAATTCCAAATTAATTCTTGATAAATACTAATTAAATAACCTTATTAATATATTAGAACTTATAATATATTAACCAACCTTAAGTGTTATTTCTCTCATTATAGTCTATCCAAATGCATGATGCCATGCAACCCAAATGGACCATGCCGGGTCGGGTCAAGTCTTACCAATTATATTTATGGACTTAGACATTAATCCAACGGTCTCCCACTTGGATAAGTCTAAAACTATTATTGCGTATGACTTCAGGAACCGATCAGCAATCGTAGCTCGCAAAAGCTTCTGTCGAACTCTGACCTTGTCGATGAACTCTGACCTTTGTCAATGACTTGTCCATTAGATAAGGGATCATATATTCCTCCATTCTAGATATCATATGGACTGAGACATGGATTATCAATCATTCTCTCTGTCCATTTGTTGTTTCCCGATTTCCGATTCATGATGACTGACTGATTGAACAAATCAAATCAGTCCTGGCTTGGCCAAGCACTCGCATGTATCATCTTTAAATCATCGAGGGGCCCACAGATATCGCTTTTATCCCGAAGGTAAAAGGAATGGATAAACTTCGACTCATATGGCTTGTTCTACTACTTGTTGAATCATACACAAAGGCACGTTTTATAACATCGAGTTACCAATGCGTTTTCGTGCAATCAATGTATAACCAACTCATAGTAACAACTCATATCTCTAGGTTTGAAGAATATAAGATATTATCGTCTCATGATCACTCGTGATAAAATCCATGAAGTGATTCAAATGAGCGCGGGTTGAATCCAATACTCAGAACTTATGAGCACTCATGAGTGTTGTAGCACCACTTTGTCCACCAACTTGGACCTCTACAAACCAACCCATGACAGTCTTGATTCATATCTACTTCCAACATATGACCGACTGTGGATGGTTTGAATAACTTAATCATTCAGGAAGAGCGACTTAGTTATTCTGGAAGTCAAAACATGCAAAGTGAAACACAAGAATAAATGAATCAAATATGGTATCAAACCCTATGAATATAAATAAACACTTTTATTTATCACCATACTGATTACTCATTATTCATTGTTTCGGTTTTATCAACTTTATACTTGAATTTAAAACAATAGTTGTCCCATGCTCCAAGCATGTACACTATGTTTTCTAAACACTAGTCATGCCATACACCAAGTATGCATACTATGTTTGTCTATGATCTCTACTTTGTAAAATAGATCAATTGAACATCACTCCAATGATCCTCTTTTCACAGTCCCAAATCCTTACTGCAAATGCAAGAATTCCAAATTCATGCCATTTACTGAAATCTGTTAGATTCTAAACTTATATGCATTGATCCTCTTAATGATTATGCACGAAGTCAGAAAGACTTGACAACAATCATTACAGAGCATTCCAAAGGAGATCAGCTCCTTGGAAACATCCTTCTTTCATTAAGTTTCCTAATCTTACACAGATTGAATAATTTCTAACTTTGAAACATTTCCATATTCCATTTTGACTATCACTTCTGAACAAGAGTTGCCTCCTTACAGATTATGTCAATATGGTCCTTCCAGAATTAACATTATACTTCCAACTGTCCTTGAGCAACCAATCTTTGGTAAACCTTAGATTGTCCTCGACAATTGCTTAATCATTTTAGTCATATCCAATTCTAGACCTTTTCCCTTCATAATGCCCCAGGCATTTGGAAAATTTTAGAAAGGATGAATATAGCACATGTAATCGATCCTATATCTGAAGCATATGGGACACGATTCATGATGTCTCACATAAAGACTAAACCAGTCTTTTGCTATAATATTTCCATTTCAATTTGCCAAGTTCTCAAAATTCAGATTATGAAAAGGGATGCCGTAATCATAATCGAATTTTAGAACGCAAATAATGGACCCATATATAGAATTTCCTATGTTGAGCCATTCCAACATGAAATTCATATATATATCCTTGATTAAATACGATTAAAATCTCAATCTAAGCTTTTAGAATTGAAATGAAGTATAATTTCCTCTCCCTTAATTATAGCAAAACAAGTTTTTCAACCCCTGCAACCTCACGAATTGAAACTTTTGTTTTCTATAATTAACATTGCTAACTTGCAACCTTTGTCATAATTATCATGCTCCCACTAACATGATGATTATTAGCATAACACTTATGCTCCCACTAGCTTTGACATGTACTCTGAAATCAGCTGACTTTCTTATCAAAGTTCAGATTTCTGATACTAGATTGTTTTGATAAAACTTTATCAAAATCATACACCTCTCTTAGATAGCTCACATGTGTGTCCAAACAATTTTAGAACTATGAAAAGGAATGTCGTAATCATAGTCTCAATTGTTTAGACCTTTGCCACTTCTCACAAGTCCATGTTAGTGTGCCGGTAAACCACACACGCTCCACTAACGACTTTGAGAATGCAAATATCACAATTGCTATCTAGCTAAAATCTACTTAGTGAAAGTGTTTCCTCACCATCATTTTCATGAATCGGAGAGAAACCTTATGACACTTAGATTTAATAGTGTATCTGTTCTTATCCATGTGAATTTGTCAAAACCATAATCACAAGACAAGGTTAGTGACAAATCCAAACTCATATTGATTAAACTTGTGCAATCTTAAATTCTTGCCATTTGGCAGCTCAGGTGCCTGCCATTGCTTCCAAGTAGTTGTGCAACCAATTGAGAACTCTCAGAACTCCTATGCAAAGCCAACTTGAATAGGCACAAAAATTTCAACACGATAGGTTATAAACCTCAAGTCGTGTGCTAGTGAAGGACTTTAGGTTTTATTCTTGATTAAGTCTTGAAACTTTCAAGAGCTTTAAGACTCCCACTGTCCTCTTGACATATAAGACTCCCTTGTCAAATATTCAAGAGATAGTGCGGATTCTTTATCAAGACTAACACTTTACACAATTGGCCTAAGTTGGTCTCTGTTTTATCCAAAACATCACAACTTACCAATTTCAAATGTACAAGAGTAGATAACCTTTTACTCTTACATTTGACTAGTGTTAACAAACCCTCTTTAAGATATGTCACTCAAGTTACAATCTTGGAGTATGACTCTAAGAATTGTTTTGGAACGAAGTATGACTCATCTTTTTGATTTAACCATTTCAACAATTCATGACTCCTCTTCTTAGTCATAAGAATGCACTAAGATGACTTTAGAGGACCAATTGTGATATGGTATCTTAATCATTAAGATGATCATAAACATGATACTAAAGTACTCTCCCATCTTCTCAGATTTGAGAAACTTTTATCTTTCTGCCATACTTTGATTCTTCTTATTCGTTCTGTCTCACATTGAAACTTCTCCAATGCTACAGACTTATACTTAAACTTATAAGTATAACCATATTTACTTAACTTAAGTAAATCATGACGAATAGTCTTCTTGATCTTTTGTGGTGGACTTGACCAGTACACAAGAATGTGTACTCGATCCCTTAGTCCTTTCCTTATTCACATAAGGAATTAGTCTTAATTTTCCAAGCTGAAAGTTCCCATTCATCATACTATACAACTTGCATGATTCCAAGTTTCAATCCAATTGAACCTTGGGTGATGAGAATCTTTCCTTATTTGGTAATATTAGACACTACCACAACCGAAAGAATCAAATCCATTTTTCCAATATTGCTATCAATGGAATCTTATAAGCAACAACTTTTCACAAATGCCATTGTAAGGATACTTAAAATAAATAAAATCAAAACCTTTTTCTTTTATTTTAAAACTTTACGGAAAAACTTATCCTTACAATCCATATGAAAACCTTGTTGTTATCTATTCCTAAGCAATATAAATATCATAACTCTTAAGTAATAGCCCAAAATTCTGATCACCGAACCATGCGATTGAAATCCATCTTCGCGATCAGAATCAGCATGTACTTAATAGAGTTAGACAATGGACTTTACCTGAAGTAGAGCCAAACTTATTGACTTTAACATCCTTAGGTAAATTTGGCAGCTTCGTAACCAATGCCCCTTCCTTTGGCAATAGTTACCTATGGACCCTTGATAATGGGACTATCTCAGACTTCGCCTCTCTCTTTACCATTGGGTCAACCGAGTTGACTATGGCCGATCCCTTTCCATTGGGAAGAGAGAGCTTTACTGGATATCCAATGTCATCATTGTCAATGTCCATAGCGTTTTAGGAAGTTTATCTTAGCAAATAGATAAGATCATTAAGGGTCTTGTCTTAGTCTGTTTCATAGGATTCCCAAAAGAACTCGCTATGTGACTTAGAAAGTAGTTGAGCCACCAACTTTCTCAAGACTTTGACACCCAACTCTCCCGGCTTGTCAATATGTGACTACATCTCCAAGATGTGATCACACCTAGACCTTGTCTTGCCAATAGGGCTTGAGTGACCTTAAACTTTTTAGGAACTTGTGGGTTAGGGAGAATAATTGGAGGAGGTGAAAGAAGTATGATATCCATGGGACATCATCTTCATTTAGGAAAGCTTGTTTCAAGAGATTTGGGAAGATCATAAATGTCTAGACCAGACATCTTTTTGGGAGATATTCAAGATAGTTGATTTAAAGTCCTTAATATGACACCCAATATGAAATATTAAGGCTAGGACCCAACAAACTATTTTATAACTTAGAAGAGGGATGCCGTAATCCAAGCTATAAAATATTTGAAGGTAGGTGAATGACGATTCACCAATTTCCACCATGAAAAACGAAATAATTTATTAGGTTTTAATTGGATTTGAAAGTCCTAGATCTTTGAGATTCATTGAACTGTTCAAAGGCATGTTTCAATCTCGAGTGTGCCCTTCAGGTTTTGTGACTGGGATGCCGAGGATCACAAAACAAGGTGTGAATAACCATGCAAATATACTTGGTACCCTTAATATTTACCCCTTAATCAGTGTGCTGGTTAACCACACACGCTCCACCGATACTATGATAAATATTAAGTTACCCTTTGCCTACCTTGTTAAGTCCAGGTTAGTGTGCCGGTTAACCACACACGCTCCACTAACGACTTAAGCAAAGTGCAAAGTGTAATTTCATGGGTTAGCACCAAATTCACATTTTCCTAAGTAACTAAGATTAGGTATTAATAAGAGTTTAGTTACTTAGTATTTATCATTAATACTTTTAATGAAAGGAGAATTATAGTCCTTGTCCTACCCGTTCGGCTAACGACCCTCCACCAGTCAAGGAAGCGGTGGGTGAGAGTGGACACCCATTAAACTGCCATTTTATAGGCAGTAACCTTACACCCCCTTATAGACCGGTTTCGTGAATGAGGCATACTAACGGTAAGACTGACTTTACTCTTATACATATATATAAATATTATTAACTTATAATATTATAAAGTATAAGGGTTGAATTTTAACTTTTAAAATTCTAAGGGCTAACTTGGAATTAAAGTATTCATAAGTGAAAACTTTTCAAATTCCAAAACTTGAGGGCAAGTTTTGAAACTATTCAAAACTAATTAATTCCATAACTTATGAGTTTAAAGTATTTTTAATTAAAAAAAAAACTCTTCAAGTTCCATAACTTGAGGACAAGTTATGGAAGACTTTAAACTAATTAATAAAAAAAATAACTTTTTTTATTGTAACTTATGGAACTAATTAAGGTTACACTTTTTTTTTTAATTTAATGAAGAGACTCTTGAACCTCCATAACTTGAGGACAAGTTATGGAGTCATAAAACCATTTAATTAGAACTAGACTCTTCATTTTGTAACCTTTGCCAACTTTTATGAGTTTTATGATTCTTAAATGTGACTTTTCATATAACTTGAGGACAAGTTACAAAAACACACTTTGGAATCAACTCTTAGATTAAAATGGATTGAAAACAACTATTTCACACAACTTTTCTATTAATCTAAGAACCTCATAAGAACAAGATAATTCAAATCATCAATCTTCAAGAAATTAGCATGAACATACAAACTAATACAAATCTTGAAATTATGACAATTATCTTAGAAATTGGATTAGCATGAACATTACCACATCAAAAACAAGTTTATAAGTCCAAAAACATCTTAGGGTAATGTTCCTAGTCCAATTCCAGCTAAAACAATCGAATATATGCATCCAACTCGATTTTTCAGCTACTTTTGCAAGTATAACAAGAAAACAAGCCTAGGCTCTGATACCACTGTTGGGTTATGAGCATTCTAACACTCCTAAGTGTACATGCAACCCTAAACACCTTGGATCTATGTTTTCTCTATTATACATACAATTATGAACATCCAAGGTATTATCTTAATCTAGCATACAAAATAATAAATATAACAAGATATAATACATACCTCTTTGATGTAGAATGTCTTCGTGAAGCTTGAGTGCCTAGTGCCCCAAGTGTGACACCTCAAATGGTTCACACAACACCAAATACACTTGGAATAACTTGAGAGAAACTTGAACACTCCTTGAAATCGTCTAGCCCTCACACTCACACATTAGTGCACGATTTCTTGAGCCATGGGATTCTTTTATATGGTGGCTATTAGGGTTACACCATGTAACTCATAACTTTACCCATTCCTTATGCTCCATGGATTTTAACCTCCATGGAGTATCCATGGGTCACCCCATGGACTTAGTCTAACATAAGGAATCTTGGATCACAAGCCCACATATATAAGAATGAATGATTTACACAATCAACCCATATATTTAATTAATCTCCTTTTGATCACTTAATTAATTCCAAATTAATTCTTGATCAATACTAATTAAATAACCTTATTAATATATTAGAACTTATAATATATTAACCAACCTTAAGTGTTATTTCTCTCATTATAGTCTATCCAAATGCATGATGCCATGCAACCCAAATGGACCATGCCGGGTCGGGTCAAGTCTTACCAATTATAGTTATGGACTTAGACATTAATCCAACAACATACTGGTGGTAACCAAGGTTTTTCCAACAGAACATTCTATACATACTGGTGATAACCAGGGTTTTCCAATAGAACATTCTATGCATACTAGTGATAGCCAGGGTTTTCCTACTTATAGATCACTGTAACAAACTCATACATTAGAAAGTATTGGATTTTCTTGGAAACATATAAAACTTTTTCACTGATTCATTAACAGGTTTTCATTACAAAACATGCTTATGAACTCACCAGCTTAATGTTGATACTCTTTTCAAAACCGCTTGTATTCTTAGGAAATCAGTAGACAGGTACCTCAGCAGACTTTTGAGAAGACGGATCATATAGAGTCATGTCTTTATATTTTACTGCTTTTGGTGTATATGAATATGAATCAAACAGATGTAAATACCTTTTATATTTTCAATGTAATGGTTGTGTTTACTTTGATTACTATGATGCAATTGTTGTAATACTACATATGACGTCATCCACCCCAGAACGTTTCCGCCGTTTCGGTTTGGGGGTGTGACATCTTCAGCCCTCCTTATTCCTCCTCCTCCCTCCTTCTCTCCTTCCCTCTTTTCATCTCATCAGCCCCTCCCCCTTTATTTTTTTTAAAAGCCTTATTTTTTTTTAAACACCATTTAATTAATTTTTTTTAATTCAATTTTTTTTACACCAAATTTTTTTTTTCAGCCAATTTTTTTTAGCCAATTAGTTTTTTTAAAAACACCAATTTTTATTATTTAGCAAATTTTTTTTATTAAAACCAATTTTTTTATTAAAACCATTTTGTTAAAAAAACCATTTTTTGTCACAACCCAACCTTGGATAGTCACATTGGTTTACTTTATGCCGATTATATTGGAAGAATTTTATTCTTTTCACGAGGATTACTCCATACCGCAGTCGGACTTCATATTGTTCTTTGTGATGTTTGCACCGCAACGGCGCCTGATCAACAAAGTTGTTTTACATTCTTCGCTTTATGGGATCTTTATGACTTGTCGCTCTAGATATCCGGTTGACGAATCATGTATCTTGAGCATGTGGACTTTATTTTCTATTGAAGACCACTTCGAGAGTTCCGGCACCGCAATTTGGGTATATCGGTTTTTTTTCAGCACAACAGAGATTTTTCTTTCATGCAGGGTTATTATTATTGTAAACCTGTTTTTTGATGTGGTAATGTTCATGTTAATCTAATGTCATAGATAATTGTCAATAGATTCATGTTTTGTATTAGTTTAATGGTTAGGCTAATTACATGAAAAGTGTTTGATTTGAATTATCTTGTTCTTATGAGTTGATTTAGGTTTATAGAAAAGTTATGTGATAATATGTTTTCAATCCAAATTGATCTAAAAGTTGTTCATAATATGTGTTTTTGTAACTTGTCCTCAAGTTATATGAAAAAGTCACATTTATGATTATTAAAACTCATAAGATTTCCATAAGTTATGAAAAATGGAGAGTCTCATTTTTAAATGTTTTGAAGTCTTCCATAACTTGTCCTCAAGTTATGGAACTTGAAGAGTTTTTTCATTAAAACTACTTTAAACACATAAGTTATGGAATTGAAAAGTTTTTGAATAGTTCAAAACTTGCCCTCAAGTTTTGGAATTTGTAAAGTTTCCCCTCATGAATACTTTAATTCCAAGTTAAGCCCTTAGAATTTTAAAAGTTAAAATTCAACCCTTATACTTTATAGTATTATAAGTTAATATATATATATATATATATATATATATATATATATATATATATATATATATATAAGAACAAAGTCAGTCTTACCGTTAGTAGACCTCATTCACAAAGCCGGTCTATAAGGGGGGTATAAGGTTGTTGCCTATAAAATGGCAACTTAATGGGTGTCCACTCTCACCCACCGCTTCCTTGACTGGTGGAGGGTCGTTAGCCGAACGGGTAGGACAAGGACTATAATTCTCCCTTCATTAAAAGTATTAATGATAAATACTAAGTAACTAAACACTTATAAATTCCCAATCTTAGTTACTTAGGAAAATGTGAATTTGGTGCTAACCCATGAAGTTACACTTTGCACTTTGTTTAAGTCGTTAGTGGAGCGTGTGTGGTTAACCGGCACACTAACCTGGATTTAACAAGGTAGGCAAAGCGTACCTTAATGTTTATCATAGGATCGGTGGAGCGCGTGTGGTTAACCGGCACATCAATTAAGTGATAAATATTAAGGGTACCAAGTATATTTGCATGGTTATTCACACATTGTTTTGTGATCCTCGGCATCCCAGTCACAAAACATGAGAGGGCACAATCGAGATTGAAACATGCCATTGAAAAGTTCAATGAATCTCAAAAGATCTAGGGGTTTCAAATCCAATTAAAACTTAATAAATTATTTCGTTTTTCATGGTGGAAATTGGTGAATCGTCATTCGCCTACCTTCAAATATTTTATAGCTTGGATTACGGCATCCCTCTTCCAAGTTATAAAATATTGTTTTGGGTCCTACCCTTAATATTTCATATTGGGTGTTATATTAAGGACTTTAAATCAACTATCTTGAATATCTCCCAAAAGGTGTCTGGTTCAGACATTTATGATCTTCCCAAACCTCTTGGAACAAGCTTTCCCAATGAAGATGATGTCCCAAAAATCATTCTTCACTCCCTCCACCTCCTCCAAGTATTCTCCCTAACCCACAAGTTCTTGAATAGTTCAAGGTCACTCAAGCCCTATTGGCAAGCAAAGTCTATGTGTGCTCACATCTTGGAGATAAAGTCACATATTGACAAGCCGGGAGAGTTGGGTGTCAAAGTCTTGAGAAAGTTGGTTGTTCAATCACTTTCTAAGTCACATAGTGAGTTTTCTTTGGGACTACTATGAAACAGACTATGACATGACCCTTAATGATCTTATCTATTTGCTAGGTGCTACTGATTCAGCAATGATTTGGAGCACTGGTAAAGCAAATTTGATTAGAAGATCAACTTCCCAAACTTCCATGGACATTGACAATGGTAACATTGGATATCCAGAAAATCGTTCTCTTCCCCAATGGAAAGGGATCGACCATTGTCAACTCGGTTGACCAAATGGTAAAGAGAAAGGCTAAGTCTGAGACAGTCTCATGTACCATTCCCAAAGGGTCCATATGTTTCTATGGCCAAAGGAAGGGGCATTGGTTACAAAGCTGCCCTATTTACCTGAAAGATCATAAGGTTGGTCAAGTCAAAAAGTTTGACTCTACTTCAGGTAAGTCCGCTATCTAACTCTATTAAGTTCCTATTTGGAGATTCTTATTACATGATGTGACTGAGTCACATGTTGAAGTTTTAAGAATCAAAGAAAAGAGAGGAAGCTTAAAGAAGAGTAAGTTGATTCTGATCGCGAAGATGGATTTCGATCGCATGGTTCCGTGATCAGAATTTTTGAGTTGCTGCTTAAGAGTTGTGATAGATTGCTTAGGAATAGATAACAACATAGTTTTCATATGCATTTGCATTGTAAGGATAAGTCTTTTCCGCAAGTTTTAAATAAAAGAAAAGTTTCGTTTTATTTATTTTAAGTATCCTTACAATGGCATTTGTGGAAAAATTGTTGTTTATATGATTCCATTGATAGCAACATTGGAAAATGGATTTGATACTTTCGTTTGTGGTAGTGTCATAATTTACCAAATAAGGAAAGATTCTCATCACCCAAGTTTCGGTTGGATAGAAACTTGGAATCATGAAAGTTGTATTGTATGATGAATGAGAATTTTCATCTTTGGAAAAATTAAGAGTAATTCCTTGTTCACATGTATATGTGAGTCAAGTGAAGAACTAAGGGATCGAGTACACATTTTTGTGCACTGGTCAAGTCCACCACAAAAGATCGATAAGACTATTCTTCATGACTTACTAAAGGTTAGTAAATATGGTTATACTTACAAGTTTAAGTATAATTCTGAAGCATTGGAAAAGTTTCGATGTATGGCAGAACGAATGAGAAGAATCAAATTAGGCAGAAAGATAAAAGTTTCCCCAATCTGAAAAGATGGGAGAGTACTTTAGTATCATGTTTTGTAATCATCTTAATGATTAAGAAACCATATCACAATTGGTCCTCTAAGGACATCTTAGTGCATTTGTTTGACTAAGAAGAGGAATCGTGAATTGTTGAATTGTTTAAATCAAAAGATGAATCATACTTAGTTCCAAAACAAGTCTTAGAGTCATACTCCAAGATTGTAATTTGAGTGACACATCTTCAAGAAGGTTTATTAACACTTATCAAATGTAAGAGTAAAATGTGTTCTACTCTGGTACATTTGAAATTGGTAAGTTGTGATGTTTTGGATAAAACAGAGACCAACTTAGGCCAATTGTGTGAAGTGTTTATCTTGATAAGAATCTGCACTATCTCTTAAATATTTGTTTGTCAAGCAATGGGTCTTGGCAAGAGAGTCTTATATGTCAAGAGGACAGTGGGAGTCTAAAATATCTTGAAAGAGTCTAATCAAGAATAAAACTTGTAGCTTATCAATAGCACACGACGTGAGGTTTATAACCTATCGTGTTGACATATTCCTATTTATGTGCCCATTCCAGTTAAAGTTGACTTTGCATATGAGTTCTAAGAGTTCTCAATTGGTTGCATAACAACTTGGAAGCAATGGCAGGCCCTTGTGCTGCCAGGTGGCAAGAAGTTAATACTGCACAAGATCAATCCATAAGAGTTTGTATTTGTCACTAACCTTGTCTTGTGATTATGGTTTTGACAAATTCACATTAATAGGAACACATACACCATAAAATCTAAGTGTCATAAGGTTTCTCTCCGATTCATGAAAATGATGGTGAGGAAACGCTTTCACTAAGTGGTTTTAAGTAGATAGCAATTGTGATATTTGCATTTTCAAAGTCGTTAGTGGAGCGTGTGTGGTTAACCGGCACACTAACATGGACTTGTGAGAAATGGCAAAGGTCTAAACAATTGAGACTATGATTACAACATACCTTTTCATAGTTCTGAAATTGTTTAGACACACATGTGTGCTATCTAAGGAAAGGTGTATGATTTTCATAAAGTTTTATCAAAGCATCTCGTATCAGAAATCTGAACTCTAGTAAAAAAGTCAATAAAGTATTGATTTATAGAAGTCCAACTGATTTATGATTACATGTCAAAGCTAGTGGGAGCATAAGTGTTATGCCAATAATCATCATGCAAGTGGGAGTATGATAATTATAATAAGTGTTGCAAGTTAGCAATGTTAATTATAGAAAACAAAAGTTTCAATTGGAAAAAAGTTGTTTTGCTATAATTAAGGGAGAGGAAATTATACTTCATTTCAAATCTAAAAGCTTAGATCGTGAGATTTTTAATCATATTTAGTCAAGGATATATATATATATATATATATATATATATATATATATATATATATATATATGAATTTTATGTTGGAATGGCTCAACTTGAGGAAATTCTATATATATTGTGTTCTCAAAATTTGATTATGTTTACGGCATCCCTCTTCATAGTCAAATTTTGAAAACATGGCAAATAAAAAATATTGTAGCAAAAGACTGGTCTAGAATCATGTCTTTATGTAAGACATTATGAATCGTGTCTCATATGCTTCAGGTATAGGATCGATTGCATGTGCTATAATATTTATCCTTTCTAAATTTTCCAAAGTGTCTGGGGGCATTAAGAGGGGAAAAGGTCTAGAATTGGATATGACTAAAATGATTAAGCAATTATCGAGGACAATCTAAGGTTTACCAAAGATTGGTTGCTCAGGGACAGTTAGAAGTATAGTGTTAATTTTGGAAGGACCATATTGACATATTCTGAAAGGAGGCAACTCTTGTTCAGAAGTGATAGTCAAAATGGGAATATGGAAATGTTTTCCATAGGTGGAAGTTATTCAATCTGTGTAAGATTAGAAAACTTAATGCAAGAAGGATGTTCAACGCAATGTACTTTGAATATGAGACTTCGTTTCCATAGAGTTGATCTCCATTGGAATACTCTGTAATGTCTGTTGACAAGTCTTTGTGACTTTGTGCATAATCATTACAGAGGATCAGTGCATATAAGTTTAAAATCTAACAAGATTTCGGTAAATGGCAGGAATTTGGAATTCTTGCATTTGCGGTAAGGATTTAGGATTGTGAAATGGGAATCATTGGAATTATGTTCAATCGATCTATTTCACAAAGTAAAAGATCATAGACAAACTTAGTGTACATACTTGGTATATGGCATAACTAATGTTTGAAAAAACATAGTGTGCATACTTGGTGTATGGCATGACTAGTGTTTAGAAAACATAGTGTACATGCTTGGAGCATGGGACAACTATTGTTTTAATTCAAATATCAAGTTGATAATTTGAAACAGTATGCAATGAATAATGTGTACTCAATATGGTGATAAATAAAAGGTGTTCTATTTATATTCATAAGTTTTGAGACCATATTGGATTCGATTATTCTTGTGTTTCACTTTGCATGTTTTGACTTCCAGAATAACTAGGTCGTTCTTCCTGAATGACTAAGTTATTCAAACCATCCACAGTCGATAATACGTTGGAAGTAGGTATTAAGGCAAGACTGTCATGAAGCTGGTTTGTAGATGTCCAAGGTAGTGGACATACCAAGAGTTGCTACAACATTCATGAGTGCTCATAAGTTCTGAGTATTGGATTAAACCCACACTCATTTGACTCACTTCATGGATTTTATCACGAGTGATCATGAGACGATAATATCTTATATTCTTCAAACCTAGAGATATGAGTTGTTGCCTATGAGTTGGTTATACATTGATTGTACGAAAAAGCATTGGTAACTCGATGTTATAAAACGTGCCTTTGTGTATGATTCAACAAGTAGTAGAACAAGCATATGAGTCGAAGTTTATCCATTCCTTTTACCCTTAAAGGGATAAAAGCGATATGTGTGGGCCCCTCGATGATTTAGTGATGACACCCCGAAGTGCTTGGCCAAGCCTGGACTGATTTGATTTGTTCAATTAGTCGATCGTCATAAATCGGAAATCGGGAAACAACAAATGGACAGAGAGAATGATTATAATCCATGTCTCAATCCATATTATATCTAGAATGGAGGAATATATGATCCCTTATCTAATGGACGCGTCATTGATTTGTTCAGAGTTCGATAGCAACTTTTAAGAGCTACGATTGCTAGTCGAGTTTTGAAGTCATACGCAATAATAGTTTTAGACTTATCCAAGTGGGAGACTGTTGGATTAGTGTCTAAGTCCATAACTATAATTGGTATGTACTTGACCCGATTGGCATGGTCCATTTGGGTTGCATGGCATCGGAACAATTTGGATAGACTTTTGTGAGAAAAGGGTATTTATGATTTGTTAATATATTATAAGTTCTAATATATTAATATATGAAATCATATTATTTAATTAGTATTGATCAAGAATTAATTTGGAATTAATTTTGTGATCAAAAGGAGACTAATTAAATATATGGGGATTGATTGTGTAAATCATTCATTCTTATATATGTGGGCTTATGATCCATAGTTCTTCATGTTGGGCTAAACCCATGGAGGTTTTAACCCATGGAGCATGAAGAATATGGAAAGACATGGGTTACATGGTGTAACCCTAATAGCCACAATATATAAGGACCCCATGGCTCAAGAAATTGGCACTAGTGTGTGTACACATGAGGGCTAGCCGATTTGAGCATAAAAACCTTTTCTCCCAAGTTATTCCAAGAGGTTGGTGATGTTGTGTGAACCATTTGAGGTGTCACACTTAAGGCACTAGGCTCTTAAGCTCCATGGAATCAAGCTACAACAAAAGGTATGTATTCTACCTTGTTTTATTACCCATGTATCAAAGATTGTATGCTAGTTAGGGTAATACCTTGGAAACTTCAAGTTTGCATGTATAATAGAGAAAACATAGATCCAAGGTATTTAGGGTTGCATGTACACCATAGGAGTGTTAGAATGCTCAAAACCCTTCAGCTTTATCACACAAGTATTAGGGTTTCAATACTACCATTTTTACACATTCAGAAAATATAGGATTTTCTGGGGAATACAATTGTATACGAATTTGAAAATGATAAACTAACACACAAGCAACTATACTTGATTTAAAACGAGACTTACAACTATTTTGATAAGAAAATATTGGATTTTCTGGTTTTCCAACTGACACAAATTTTATACAAATTCTTATGAACTCACCAACATATTTTTATGTTGACGATTTTCAAACGACTTGTATTCTCAGGAAATCAGTAAGCAGGTTTGTGAGCCGCGGATGCTGAATTATTTTGATGTATTTTGGAACTTACTCACAATTGTTTCTTTTGTGTAATTCGAAAACATAAACATGATGTAAAACAATGTAAGTTGATTATATTGATGTATGAAGTTTGTATTTGCCATGTTTCATTTATATTAAGTTGTTATGGTACTACACAATGAAGTCACCCGCCTCCGGACGTTTCCGCCGCCTGGTCCGGGGGTGTGACAGAAAGTGGTGGGATCTCTCCCACCAAGGGAGAGTCTTCTCTCCCATCCATGTTCTTGTATTGTAATATTTTATCTCTCTTTTCTAATCTATGGAATTTCTCATCATATGTTCTTCATGTTCTTCATTTTATGTTCGGTAAATCTCAAGATATTATTTATTCCGCATCCACCAATCGTCAAAATGGGTCTTAACACCATTAATAATAATATTACAAACTTTTGTGACTATGAGCACTATTTCTAATGGTATCAAGATTTTCCACCCCTACTGATTGTTGGGGGAGGAGCTTGATTCGTCCAGAGTATTTCCGATGCGGTCTATTCAATGTCATATTGTTGATACCCGAATTCCTATATGTGGTATTGCTACTCGATGAAATAGGTTTATTCCCATAACGATTAATGTCTTTATATGACATGTTTTGTTGGATTGCATTCCTATGAGGTGTAACCTCGATGAGAGGGGTATTGATCTTGATTTTGTGTTGTATCCAGTTTTTAGAAAGGATACGGAAGATGTTAGTCACTTCTTTTTCAAGTGCTCGTTAGCTAAAGAGTTGTAGAGACATGTGGCTAAATGGGTGGATACTGCCCTTCTTGAGGTTGTCTCTGCCTTGGATATGGTTTAGCGGATTGATGGGCGTTCCAACACTCGACTGGAGCGGGTGATTTTGAACTCGATTTTCATGATTGTTATTTGGACTTATCGGTACATGTTATTCTTTCATAAGTATAGGAAACACTTTATTTTTTATAACATTGTTGCTTTCTTTTAATTTGTTTTTTTTTTTTTCGAAATGCTAAGGCTAAAAAGAATTGAATGTACGGATTAAATATCTAATTTTTATTTTTGTGTTGCTATCCACTATTTAGCTTCCATTTATAACAGTATATGTCTTCGTTCCAAGTTTCCAACAAACAATTTGATTTTTTTCTATATTTCATTTTCAAGTATATCAAACACGACTACTTCATAACTTATATGCAAATTTATATCTCAATATTGCAAAAAAAAAAAAAACAAAAAACAAAAACAAAAACAAAATAAAGAAAGAAAGAAATTTGTCGAAGGCTTGTGCATACCAACGGTCGACATTCCACAATGGGCACAAATGGTCGACATTCAAAAGCTTAAAATTGCATTTTACCTAATCTTTTATGTTGAATTACAAAATGAACCCTAATATCGAGTAATTTGCAATCAAATACCTATGATTTCTAATTAGTGCAACCACTACCTTCTCTATTGTTGTTCATGCCCAAAGTCAATTAGTGCACATGAATACTTGAAATCTCTTCTGACATAGTACTCTGGAATTGAAAAATCATTGTTACCATCTACCCGACATCATAAAAGACATCTATATTTTTAATTGTATATCGTCCTAAAGTTGAACTCTATGAGATTCAAACCGGCCAACTCCATTTTAGAATGTTTCTTGCCGAATGATCACCACTATGTCTCCTTGATGGTGATCTTGAAATGCTTCATATAGACTCTATACATGGTGTATCGGGACAAACTTTTGTTAACAAGAAATTTAGATACGTTTATTATCAAACTTTTCATAATAATTGCTAAAAATTTCGTAAGATATTTAACTATACAAATAAAATGGGCTTCAAATAAAATGAAAATACAAAACACATTCATAAAGTGGATTTCGATATGAAAAAAAAAGTGTTAAACTTTCACATCAACATTGTGTTATGATATGTAAAAGAGTCGTTGGAAAGGATTGTGAGGTTTTGGAATTTTTTAAAAGTTTGTTGTCTTTTTTAGGGTGAGCAATATATTCGTTAGAACTTAACTGAATCAGAACCTACTGGAAGCAAAATTGGAACGATTGGGAACCAAATATGTAATTCGTTGGAATCATACCGAACCAGAGCCAAAACCGATTAGAACTGATTGGGAACCGTGTAATTCGGTTCGGTTCCTCCATATCCACAAATGTGGTTCTCGTTTTCTATATTTCAGTTGAGTTCGGTTCGGTTTCAGAACCGAACTCACCCCTAGTGTTTTTTCTTTAAATTGTCTTGCCACCATTTTCCATGAAAAAAATATTATTGTACATGATACATGCAAATCAATATGGTTTGCAAGGTATTACACAAGCCGAAATTTAACTAACAGATTTAATAAAGTTGATTAAGATTAATTTTTTCTCTTAAAAAGTCACATGTAATGTATAACAATTATCGTCTACGATCGATTTTCAAGCTATATATAATTTTGTGGACATTTTCGAATTCACATGACTTGAAATAGAGCATAAACACCAATGTAGTAATGTTGAGTTGCAACAAATCAATAATACACATAGACCAAATTGAAACAATTCCACAACTCAAGGTTCATTTGGTTTCTTTTTATCGTGCGAATAATTAATTACAGAAATACAGCAATAAATAAACAAAAAACCGATCTTTGTCGGACGTCATCTCTTCGCCGGCGAACTTCTTTCCGGTATTGTTTGCAAAGAACAATTCCGGCAAGTTTCCGGTGAATGAAAAAAAATCTGTGAAAAAAAAAAGAATTAAAGATGAGAGATTCTTCTCCTTCATTTTTCTCTCGATTCTGGTCTTCAGCTCTCAGAGCTAAACCACTTAGCAATTCATCGGACGTCGTTCGTATAAACTCCGGCGAAGGCCTAGTTCGCCGCCTCGGGCCTTTTGACCTCATTCTCCTCGGCATTGGCGCTTCAATTGGAGCCGGCATCTTCGTCGTCACCGGCACCGTCGCGCGCGATGCTGGTCCTGGTTAGTCTCAGTAAAAAAAATAAGTTCAAATCAAGTGTTTTACCCAATCTATAACATGCAATTAAATGTCGGAGACGAAGTGATAGTTTGTTTTATGTTAGTTATGTTCTGCATATGAATTGTATAAAACTTAGATTTAGGGTTTTCTTTTCTTGTTCTCCTAGCTGGTCCAAATTCCCATGCATTACTCTCAATTCGAACAAGGAGACTCAACTCCGAAGCATTGTTTAACTTGGTTTAACAAGTTGACGATGAACTTCAAATCCATATCCTGATTAGCATTTAGCATGAATCAGGTCGGATAAAACAGAATCAAATCAATCAATATCATTTCTGTTGTTTATAATGATACTCTTACATCGATCTGGATCCTTCATAGTATTTCCATGTTCGGAAGATGATTCCTGTAGTGAACATATCAAGAACATACTTCTATTTAGACAGTAGAATCCCTTATAGGAAACATCATAGATCCATGACCTGAAATTAGACTCTAGAAAGTGCTTTAACTCTGAAATCTTGATACCATCATCTCATTTGATGATAATCTCAGACTAATAATGCCTCAAGAACACTGAATAATGAATAATCTTAGTAAGATAGGTCATAAACAAAGATAATGATGATCTAGAAGATTGTCTTGAGAATTAATTACTAACAGTTTTTATTATTTTCAGGAGTGACAATTAGCTTTATACTAGCAGGAGCATCATGTGTGTTGAATGCTCTTTGTTATGCTGAGCTGGCATCTCGTTTTCCTGCAGTTGTTGGAGGAGCATACTTATATACCTACACAGCTTTCAATGAACTCACTGCTTTTCTTGTTTTTACACAAATGATGCTTGATTATCATATTGGTGCAGCTAGCATAGCAAGGAGTTTAGCAAGTTATATCATTAACATATTAGAACTTCTACCCTTTTTTAAAAACAATATTCCAAATTGGATTGGACATGGTGGAAAGGAGATTTTTGGGTTTATATCTATTAATCTATTGGCTCCTGTTCTACTTGTAGTCTTGACTTTGATCCTCTGTCGTGGGGTTGGAGAATCTTCATTAGTGAATACCATTATGACTATAACCAAGGTAATGTATTACAATTATTGTCTTTTGTTAATTGGGTATTCAATGATGGAATTAAAGAATGGATGGAATGGAATCGATCGTGTCATTACAATAAAAATGTTGTTTGTTTTGTTGGATGGAGTGGAATGAATTGTTCTTGAAGGAATGTGATTCTTTTTCCTTTTGTTTATTTTGATTTATTACATCATGGAATGGAATGAGAAATTGCAATATAATCTTTTTTATTCCATTAGAATAAAATGTTGTTTGTTTTAACTTTTACATGATGGAATGGAATGAACCATTCTTTTAGGAATGTGATTCTTTTTTCCATTTTGTTAATTTTTCATTCCTTAGCTAATGAGTGGTTCTTAATCTTATTCCATCATGGAGTGGAATAAAAAATTGCAATATAACCTATATTTTTATTTACGTAATTTTTAATGACAAATCTTTTTATTTTTAAATTTCACACTTCTAAAAAAACCATTATATTTGGGGTAGTTTTGAGGTTTAACTACTATTACTTTATTTTTTCCAATCAAACCATAATAGTTTCAGATATTTTTCCAAATTAACCATTTTGACCTAAATGAAGTTTTTCACAGTAATATGAGCGAAAATGGTAATTTCCCAAAATAACCATTCTAACATATGCTATTTCACGTAAAAAAAGGTTAATTTGGAAATTAAATTGTATGAAACTTTTTTGGTTTGATTGGAAAAATAAACTATAAGTGGTTAAGCTTCAAAATCGCCCAAATATAATGTACAAAGTAGAGTTAAAACTATATACATTGAATCAACATATGATATAAAAAATTTCATTCCATTCCTACATGCCAACCAAACATGATCATGGAATGTAATGACTCATTCCATTCCCTTGCTTATTCCATTCCAATCCAACTAAACAGACCTTTAACACTTACATTGACTCATAACATTTATCATCTTTTTGTGGCTAATGACAGATAATTATCGTTGTTGTGGTAATTATTGTTGGTGCTTTTGAAGTTGATGATTCAAATTGGTCACCTTTTGCTCCA
The DNA here is from genome assembly GCF_052849685.1 of Lactuca virosa. NCBI lineage: Eukaryota > Viridiplantae > Streptophyta > Magnoliopsida > Asterales > Asteraceae > Lactuca > Lactuca virosa. Next base: position 386,940,675 of record NC_136428.1, read on the forward strand.
AATGGTTTTAAATCTGTGTTAACAGGAGCAACTGTTGCTTTTTTTGCATATGTTGGATTTGATGCAGTTGCTAATTCAGCTGAAGAATCTAAGAGACCACAGGTATCTTATATTTATAATTTATTTGATTATTTAAAGCTTATTATATCTTATATTATAAACTTAAATCACAAAAATGAAAAATGTCCACCTTTTCAACATTTATCACAAAATAACTATCTATTTCTTAAAAAAAAGTTCATCATATTTCGCAAAATTTTATTTTTTTGTGAAAATGATATAATATTTTGTGAAAATGACGTCATATCACAAAATAAAAAAAAAATGTGAATTTTTTTAGAAAAAAGAATAATGGTTACATTACATGGGAGATTTAAAAATAGTAAAACTCAATCTAGTTGTTACATTGGGAACTTAAACATATTTGTTATATGGGGAATTTAAAAAAAATTGGTTACAACATTTTTATTATTATTATTATTGCATGGAGAATCTAAAATTTACTACATTGGTAACACATGAGTGACTCTTTCCCAATGATGACATATACATAATCACTTAAAAAAACCATCTTCCATGTTCCTTTTAAAAAACCTTGGGATTTTTTTATTTTGGGAAATTATGTCATTTTTCAAGAAATTTGATTTAAAAAAAAGTAGGGTTAATCTCATAAAACACCTTATATTTTGTGTTTTTCCGGATTAAACCTCAACTTTATTTTTTGCCTGAAAAAGACCTTGTATTTTTCTTTTTTTCCAAAAAAAACCCTCAAATTTGTCTTTTTTTTTTCCAAAAAAAAACCCTCAACTTTTTTAGATTTTCTCGAAAAAAACCCTCACATTTTACAATTTTTTTTGGAAAAAATGACTAAAAGGGCCGGATCAGAAAAAATGAAAAAATACAAGGTCTTTTTCTGGCAAAAAAAAAAACTTGAGGTTTAATCCGGAAAAAACACAAAATATAAGGTCTTTTATAAGATTAACCCAAAAAAGTAATATCTCAAACTTTTTTTTTCCCAAAAACAGGTGGTCATTTTTTAATAAATGTTGAAAAGTAATACCTCTTTTGGTTATTTTTTTTTTGTGATTAACTCTATTATAACAGATAAAGATTCTTATTTTTGTTTATTTTTTTTTTGGAAATTATGTCAGAGGGATTTACCAATAGGCATCATTGGAAGCCTTGTTGTTTGTGTAGCATTATACATTGGTGTTTCTTTAGTGATCACTGGAATGATACCTTACAAATATCTTGGAGAAGATGCTCCTTTGGCTGAAGCTTTTAAATCAAAAGGATTAAATTTTGTATCCACTTTAATCAGCATTGGGGCTGTTGCTGGGCTTACAACTACCCTTTTAGTTGGGCTTTATGTTCAGGTAAGTAAGCCCAATAACTTAAAGTAGTGTTTTTGGTAAACGATGGAATCGGAATCGGTTATTCCATTGGAATGAAAAAAAGTTGTTTCTATTGGCATGATGGAATGGACCTGTTTTTCATAGTAAATTTTTTAATGATACAATTTTTTTTTAAGGATTTCATGATTTTAATTAAATTATATTTTATTTTGGGCAAATTACAGAAAAACCATTATATTTTTGGCAAGTTTGCGGTTTAATTACTTTTACTTTATTTTTTTCCAATAAAAACATAAAAGTTTCAGATATATATCTTTTTTCAATTCAATCATTTTGACCTGATATAAGAGGTCAAAATGGTTAAATTGAAAAAAAGTGTACAGTTTAATTGGAAAAAATAAAGTATTGTTGGTTAAACTGCAAAACTGCCCAAAAATAATGTTTTTTTGCGCTTTTATTTTCTAAAAACAAATTATAGAATATATATTTTTTATTATTATAGCCTTATTTCGGTTTGTAATGAGCTTCTATTATTGTCTAATTTTCATTTTTGTAAATAAAGAAAAAACATCATAAATGGTCCCTGTGGTTACTCAAAATCTGAAGTTTAGTCCCCGTGGTTTAAAAACCTCATAGATGGTCCCTGTGTTTTCAAAACTTTTGACGGTTGGTCCTTATTGCTAACTCCGTTAAGTTTTGTCTGTTAACTGAAGGGTATTTTCGTCTATAACTCTACCTTGTACAGTTGTACTCACATATAACATAAAATAATTCATATAAGAGAGGGAGAGTTCATGTCATTCCTATAAGCCAATGAAACATGATCATGGAATGTAATCACTCATTCCATTCCACTCTATTTTACTTTTTCAAAAAATAATAACTTTTTTTTGTTATGACATGAACAGTCACGATTATATCTTGGGCTTGGAAGAGACGGTTTATTACCTGCAATATTTGCTCGTGTTCATCCAACACGCCACACTCCAATTCAGTCTCAAATTTGGGTTGGATTTATTGCATGTCTTTTAGCTGGACTTTTGAATGTGCATTTGCTCTCACATGTTCTCTCAGTTGGCTCATTGGTAATAATAATAATAAATAATAATTTTAATATAATTTTACATCAAAATGCTATAATTTGTTAGATTTGTCAAAGTGCAATTGTTAATAAGAAATACAAAAAGAAAATGGAAGCAAGATTCTGTAATAAAGAAATAAATCAAAATATGTTGATATTTCTCGGATTTATGCAAAAAACGGGAAGAAGCATTTTCATTCTTTTTTTAATTATAAATATTCCAAGCTTCACTCAATAAATCATGTATTTCATTGGTCTGAATGCAATGAAATACTACATTATACTTTCATTATTTTCTTTATTAAGAAATTCTACTTTTATTAAAACGTTTACTTTGAAAAATCTAACGAATTATGGCATTGAAATTTGCTTTGTATTCAAACTACAATGTTGTAATAGGAAGAAATGAAAGTAGAATGCTATAATAAACAAATTAATAAAATTACATTGCTACACAGTACACAGTACACAGGACAAACAGTCTTGTCATGTCATGTCATGTCATGACCAGAGATGATGAAGTGAAACATTTTTTATTGAGTACAGGCAGGATATTCAGTAGTGGCAGCATGTGTAATAACTCTTCGATGGAAGGACAATATTGGAAATCAAATTTCATCATCCATCTTGGTGTCAGTGACACATAGGCAAGAAGGCATCATATGCATTGTTGTCATTGCTTCTTGTGGTTTTGCTGCTGGAATTGTTTTTCGTTATGTCGTTTCTGCCCTTGCCTTTATATTTCTTATTATTCCAATCGCCATTGCTTTACTTGCTACTGCAGCTCTTCGATTTTGCCAGGTCAGCAAATACCAACACACTTTCATGTCTTTAAAAAATTTACACTACTATTTTTTTTCTCTAATGCATATTTTTTTTTTATAAAATTGTTGTAGGAACAAACAAAAGCATCAGGTTTCTCTTGCCCATGGGTTCCAATTGTGCCTTCTCTTTGCATCTTTGTGAACATATTTTTATTTGCTCAGGTTTGCTTTTTGAATACCTTTACGAAAATATTATATAATAAAGGGTTAATCTCATAAAAGACCTTATGTTTTGTGTTTTTTTTTTTTTTTCTGGATTAAACCTCATCTTTATTTTTTTCATGAAAAAGACCTTATATCTTTTCATTTTTTCCGAAAAAACCCTCAACCTTCTAAATGTCTCCAAATAAATCCTTAACTTTTTTAGTTTTTTCAGAACCCCCCCCCCCCCCCCACACACACACACACACACATTTTACAACTTTTTTTAGAGAAAAATCACTAAAAGATCCAGATCGGAAAAAATGAAAAAATACAAGGTCTTTTGCATAAAAAAAAGTTGAGGTTTAATCTGGAAAAAACACAAAATATAAGGTCTTTTATGAGATTAACCCTATAACAAAACCATATTAAAAATTATTGTATTGATAATTGATCTTTTTTTTTTAAAAAGAAAAAAAAAACATTTGAGAAAATCACAACACATTTGGACAAATCAAAAGAAAAAAATAAATGAAGGAAAAGACTTAATGTGAAAGGCATTCTTTCCCAAGGCTTTCTCTATCAAGTCATTATTTTTTCATCAAGTAAAAAAAACACAACTACACAAGTAATTTTAACTTGAAATTTTAATAATGTTAAATGCAAAAAATAGCAACGTATTTTCATTGATTTGTTCATATTACAAAATTGTATTTTGAGAAATCCACCCAGTTATAGCAATGTCATCAAAATATAAATTTTTTTTTACATTAAACTATTATAAATATTTATTGTGATATATTAATTGATTTTAACTTTCAAATCTTTAGCTTCACTATGAAGCCTGGATGAGATTTATTGTCCTAAGCATTGTGGCGGTTGGTGTATATGCTTTTTACGGGCAATATCATGCGAATCCTGTAACCGATCGCGAAACTGTTATTTACCAAAAAGCCCCTGATGAAGAAGCTCTATAATTTTTGTATTATTGTATATAAGTTTAAACTGAATAACCATTAGTATGAATTATGTAAGTTTTGCTAGTCATGTGTATCCACTGTTTGTTAGAATAGTAAGGCACGATAGACTGCTGCATTTGATGTGTATTGGACTGAGATTGATGTCAATGAGACAAAAATTGCAAATTTTTGTCTCAACTAAAAAGACCAGACAAAGACTCCCTTTTAATCTCTCATTTTTGGAAAAGACATGAATATCCTTGTTCGGTTCCATCTTGTGTTGTGTAGCAATTACACATGCAAGCTAAATACAAAGATCACCCTCAAACCTAAGGGTATATTTGGCAAAACTAGCGTTTAGCTGAAAGATGAAGCTTTTGTTTGTATGGAAGTGTTTTGCAAAAATAGCTATAAGATTTTGAAAGGCCTAAATTTACATAAAAACTAAAAGCTAAGAGATCTTAAAAGCTAAAATCTCTTAAAAAAAACTACTTGAAGTAGCTTTTAAATTATGAATTTTTTTTTAATAAAAGCTTTAAGTGCTCGTATTTCAAAACAAAGTTTTTTTTTTTCTTTAATTTAACTTGAAGTATTTCTTAAAAGCTAAAAGTTCAAAAGTTGTGACAAACATACTCCTAACATCTCACATGATGCATTTTGGATGAGATTGTATGAGGCACTTGCTATTGGAAGAACAACCCTTTTGGAGAAACTATAAAGACCCGATTTAACCAAAATAAACTAAGAACTAAAATCATAAATGATCTAACACTATATTTAATGAATACATTACACATTTTTAACAAGATCAAAGTCGAATGGATGTACAAAATTGTTACAAAGACTATGAATTTAATCACATACGACATCAGAGTAAAATGCGATGGTTCTCCTTGTACAATCCTTAACACCAAGTAGTTCCACATCAAAAACTTCAAACTGTTTTGCGCTAAAGAATGTAGAAGGCCCAACCTACAAATTATAAAAAAATGACCTTCAAGAGTCAAACCTAACAAATTTCAAATTCAAACTTTTCCACTAGTGTACTTATTGATTGAATGTTGTAATTGCCTCATAAATTTCAAATTTAAATTCTTCCATTATACTCAATAAGTCTTAATACGTGTTGAGAATTTATAGATTTTAACTATTTCTTATTTTACAAAAACCATTGTTTTTTTTTTAAGTATTGTTCACAAAATACCATTAAAATAAGGGTATTATGTGAACAAAACGTTTCAGTTGCTTACCTTTTGATAGTACTTTTAAAAAACAATGGTGTTTTGTAATAAAAGCAAATAGTTTGTTACCTAGACATTAAATGAAAGGTCCACATGGATGCCAAGTCAGCACCATGTGGATACATTTTTAACTATTAAGTCGCTCATGAGTAATAAAGGTAATGCACGTTAGATGGTCATATTTGATAACATTTTCTTTTTTTTTACAACTACACACTATACATTATTTGATAAAAATTGTTATTAATAAAAATAGAAAATAAACATAATAAAAACTCATCAACATAAATCTAAAATAAGATTATAATGAAAATATATAGATTCTAGTGGTTTTTAGAAAATAAGATTACATTTTAAAAAAAGCTCATGATTTTTTTTTTTATAAAAAAAAATACAAAATGGCTAAGGAATATAAAAATTAACTCACTGGAGGTCCAAGTTCTGGAGGAATGATGATTCTCCTCTTCCCACCAGGTTTCATATCTTTTATGCCTTCTTCAAATCCTGTATCAATATAGGCAATGTACTTTATTTTTAACTTATAAACATGAATTCTAAGTATCAAATGATTTGTTATAAAAAAAAAAAACCAAAATTAAGTCTGACTACTACTTCAATATTAACTTTTCAGTCGATTTTTCAACCCAAAAAGTCAATAAATTTGAATGAAAGAGTCAAACATTTAATGAGTTGTTTCTGAACTTTAAATTGAATTCAAGAAGTACTAGGTTGACTTTTTTGCATCAAACAAGTTGCTTTTAAATTTCCATAGAAAAATTGTAAAAAATAGCAACGTACTATACTCTTTTTTTAGAAATATAGACAATGTACTTTCTTCTTACATTTTCTTTACACATAATTGCAATGTACTTATAATTCTTTAATAGTTATAGCAACATACTTTCATTTCTTTATTGATAAGTATGTTGCTATTATGAGAAAAAGTAAAGTACATTGCTCATTTTGGTAAGAAAATATTTAAAAAAAAAAAAAAAAAAAAAAAAAAAAAAAAGCTGACCTGGTACCAATGCATTGGTGCCCATTCGTATTTTGGCGGGAGTGCCTTGTTGATAACTGCTATCGATACGACGCCCGGATTCATTGTAACCAATATAATGAAAAGTCACCTACAAAAAAAAAATAAATAAATAAATAAATCATCAATAAATGAAAGTACATTGCTATTTCTTGAATGTAGATGCAGTCGAAAGAAAAATAATATGAAGAAATGGAAAAACCTGCTGACCAGACTTTGGGACATCACCGGTTCCAACTACAAAGTCACGGTATATAAGTCCGGAATCACGCTTTACATAGTTTTCTGATGCAACGACTTTAACCTCAAACCCTAAATCATATTCAATAAGCTAATTGTAAACTAATATTCGAAGAAATGAAATGAAAGTATTTCTTCCATTTATCCCCCATAATAAATAAAAGATAAGAAACAAAAAAAAAGGGTAGACCTTCTCGAACAAAACTTGGGAACTCATCTGGTGCATTATTTTCTCTCTGAACCCTTTTATTTTGTTCGAGTAGGCGTTTTTCATCATATGGGTTCTTCATCTTTGTTTTCCCAATTGAGGGTAGAGTTGGAAATAAGCTTGAAGAGACAAGAAACACAAGGAGTCGTCTACCCTTCAAATTCTCCATGGTTCCATTCTGTTCTCTAGCCATGCATGACATACATTTACTAAGAAACTAAACAATTTGTTAAAGGAACTAGAATAATGTATAAAAAGTAATTTGAAGTTTTTACCTTTCATCTTTCAAGTTGCAAATTGTGCAACAATGGAGAGAATACATTTTTTGATTTGAAATATCTCCTAAACTAGGAAAAGATGTGAGGGATCTATCTGCATGTTACATGTTTTAAGCCATTAGTACTAGCAGCAGGGGTAAAAAAGGAATTGTTCTTCAGTAGGTTGTTGGGAGAGAAGTGCATTCTTCACTTTAAAGTTATTTTAAATCAAAATCGAAACTTAATTTACCAAAGTTCCCAATTCCCAAATACAGTGAGGTTGATTCTTCAAGAATGATGAAAGAAATATGATCCTACACAACTATATTTTACTTAATCTGTACACCGCATTGCTTACAAAAGGGTTAAATCTTACACTTTCTTTGAGACATTTCATCAGTCATGTGGTATGCTTTTCAAAATTATAATTTCAATCCATTAATATCTGCGTCTGAGAGGCGGGAGAAACTTACGTGGAAAAGGAAATGAAGGCTTTAGTTGAAGAGGTGGAGATGAGAGCGTCAGCATACTGCAGAGCTTGAGAGCTATGGAGAGCAGCTTGTGCTAGCGTCTATGGCGAACGCGATAGGCTTTTATTTGGCTTATCTTCAAATTGTCAAATATCTCACTTTGGCCACTTTAATTTCATAATATTAGCAATTTCACCTCCAAACTTTACGTTTTCACTCACATCTCTTACAAAATAACGATCTTTCACTTCTAGATATCATCTGACTATTGGAGTATCTTTTTTATATCTATTCTAATAAAAGAATAGTTATAATCTCCTTTTGATATGTGTCATTCTATTAAGCCTCTTAATTAATACATATTTTATTTTTCTTTTGTCATGTGTCACACTATTAGGTCTCGTAATTAATGCATGCCAATTGTCAACCTATTAATTCTTAATTTCATATTTCAAAATTTAAATTTACCACTCAAATTACATTAAATTAATAACATTACAATAAAAATTAAAATAAAATTAATATAAATTATAAAGTGATATAATTTCACATATTTATTTAAATTAACGATTATGATTTTATATAACTAAAAAATATCTCTAAATTAATAATTTATTTAAAATAACTGATTAACAATTTTGAATATTCGCTATGAAAATTTAATTAATTTTGTAACCGTGGTTCCCACGGATTATAAACTAGTTTTATAATAAAGTTTAATTAGGTAAAAATTGGGTTTTATTTTTAATAAAAATAAACAAAATATATTAAAATTTGTAGCAAAACTTTATATACAAATGGACCTACATTAACGTATTTTGTATATATATCTTATTATTTTTTTTTATGATTGTAGTTATAGAATTTTATTTTGTTTTCAATTTAATTTAAAAAATATTTATAATTTTTTTAATTTTAGAAATAATATGAACTAAATAAAAATATTAAAATTTTATGTGTCAATTTAAGTTGCTAGATATATTTTTTTATATTATTTTAATTTCCAAAAAACTTAATATGATAATATAAAATTGTAATTTATAAAGGTTACTGAAAGATAGGCCCTGGTGAGCACGAACTCGTGGATGTTGATCTTTGAAATAGTTCTACCACATAAGTACAAATAATGTGAGTAAAATCAAGAAAATATGTTTGGTTGGTTTGCGGTGGTTCTTTGGGTTTATTAACATTATAAATGGTATTGAAGCAACCTAAGCATAATGAATTTTACCTCCACAACCTACATTTGGTTTAAAAAAAACTTGTTTATACATAAAACAACCAATTAGATCAATTCAGATACAATAGTTATAATAATCATACAATCAAAATGAAATATGTAACTAATTGATCATTCATAGTTCTTATCATACTGAACAAAAAAGATATAACATATATACATGTAAACATACAAATATAAAAAAGAAAACACAAACTAAAATCGTCCCAACAACATCATGGATCAATCCTTCAAGCATTCAATAAACGCTCTTCATTCTTTGATATTTTGATCAACATAGGTGAGCATGTCGATAACATAAATGCTTGTTAATAAATATGATAACATCTGGCAGACTGACCATGTCGATAACATAAAGGCTTGTTATTATTATTATTTTTAAACAACAAACTATCTCACTCCTAATCTAATCCTAAACACCAAATATGTCTCCTATTGAGACTTGAATCCATGACCTCTCATTTAAGAGAGTCACTCCTTACCGTTAGGTCAAAGTTATCCCTCCTAGAAAGGACTCCACATACAACCATTTTCTAGAGGACACGTCCAACTGCACGAGTTCTTTTACATAATTTCATATTCTTATTTTACGTCTGTAACGACCCAAATTTCCTATTGTTAACGATGTTAGTGTTCCGTTATGTTTCTTTATTAAATTAAGCATTACTAGGTTATAAGTTGTTGTTCAAGTGTGAAAGGTGTAATAAAATGAACCTTGAATATATGCATGGGTGCAGGGCCATTTTGACATACTTTGAGGGCCAAAAATGTAACGCATGGGCTATTTAAGGGACCCTAACCCTAATAGTCGGGTTTGTTATCCTATTTGCAGCCAACAACACCTAGATCAATGAGTTCCAATTGAAGTTTTCTTTTCATATCAATCAAGTGTGATTCAAGAGAAGTTGTGAAGCATTTTTAAAGGATTTTAGTGGTGTGGTGGTTGGCCTCTTGTCTCATCATCTACTTATTAGAGTCATCTAAAGTTCCAAGAGTTAAGAAATCCATCTAAGACTCATCTTGCTGTTTTGATTCAATAGGAATTCATAGTTGTTGGGTTTATGCTCACGTATACTGTTTTAGTGTTAATTGTTTTCAAATCTTGTGTATTGTAAGACCCTATTTATTTACTATAGTTGTAGATTATAATAAAATACGAAATAAAGATATATTATTCTTAAGCCAAAATAATCATCATAGACACGTAGGAAACGTTGATACGATTTTCGTAGACATATAGAACGTGTAAATCCGACTTCATATGAAGAAGTTATACTTCTTCGAAGTTTCACGATTAAAGCGGCACGACTCTATGTATCGTAAAAAGTATTTTTTATAAATTACTTTTTAGCCTAAGTGATCTAAATGAAAGTCGTAGTAGTTGTTAAACCGAGAGCGTGCATATATAAAACGTCTAAATCTGACTTCATTAGAGGAAGTTATGATTTTTCTAAGATTCAATATAACAGTGTACAACTTAGAAATCCAATTTTAGATCAGTCAATTTTTAGCCGAAACAATATAATTGAGAATTGAAGATCTCGTTAATAGGAACCCAACGTTATAGGGACGGTAGAAAACGGACTTCGGATAAAAAAAGTTATGCATTTTATACGAGCTTTAACAGTCTAAGCCTGTGCGAAAAAAATAAAGTCAAAAGTAACCGACGGAGTCTAAATGAAAGTTGTGGATCTTGTCGAGAGCTTCGTGGATATAAAGAACGCCAAACACGGAGCATGTGCGAAGAAGTTGTGCAATTTTGAAATTTTGAAAAACGCTACGCGTGCACGCATATCGCGCATAGCTTGCGCCCGAAGTCAACCACGCAACCCCACCCAACTCGTGCCACGTGTCAGCAAACCCTAGGAGCCAAAAAATCCCATGTGCACGGCACATACATGGCCATGCATGACACGCAACCCCACATTCTCTCCTATAAATAGCTTTAATCCCTCATTTCTCCCACACACTTCTCCTAATCCCTCTCGCAGCTTATAAGTTCGATTTCTAAGTATTTCCTTCGAGATTTCCAAGTATTTTAGAATTAGCAAGGTTTTGGGCATTTAGGCTCGGCCAGTAACAGCCCCCTATATCAAAGCTCTACCATCTCAAATATCGGTTTACGCTACAAAACTCTCTGTAAGTTAAGCTATGCTTACTAGGCTCTTAAGTGTAACTTATATTTCTATTCATAATCATTATTATGAATGTGTAAATAAGATTTATCAGTAATCCCGATCATAATCCTAATTGATCTATTTACGAGAGAGGTGACTAGAATGGTCATTTTGGCTTGGTTGTTGGATTTCAGAAAGGTTATACGACGAAATGGTCCTGCCTCCCAACTGTCCTGTCTGGCTGATCCTTATTTGATAGAACGATCGGTATTCATTGGGATTAGTAATAGGTCTAGCCTACATTACTAGATCACCATAGGAAACTAATAAACTATAGTAATATAGGTTAATCCTCGTTGGAGTGTTGGTCGTCGGCTGAATTATCCAGTTAGCTGTTAATCCTCTGATAATCTGTCAAGGTGAGTTCTTCTCACTATATTGTATACTCTAGTATGTATCCTCTGTATGTTAGGATATAGTTACCATGTAGTGTGTGCTTAGGCAATTAGACTAGGATATTTAGTTGCATATTATGTGGATTGTTACTATATGTATGTTGTTACATATATATATATATATATATATATATATATATATATATGTGTGTGTGTGTGTGTGTGTGTGTGTGTGTGTGTGTGTGGAGTTGAGGGCGGACCAACCCTGTGTTGAAGGCCAATAGACTCTGGCGAACTAGCTCTATGTTAGAGGCCAAGAGAAAGCATACCAACCACATGTTGAAGGCTATATAGGGCAGACCAATTATATGTTGAAGGCCAAGGTGCGGACCAACTATAAGTTGAAGGTCATTATGTGTATGCATTGTATATGTGTTGTGGTATGGAATATTTTGAGGGAATTCACTAAGCTTTGGCTTACAGTTGTTGAATAACTGCTCTGCATGTTGTTCATCTGATCGTAAAAAAGTTCACACATGACTGTATCTGCATCAAAGCATTAATAAAGTTTAATAGACTTCCACTAAGATACTCTTTTAAATAATAATGAATTGTAATGTTTTGTAAGACATATATTTTAATATATATAAAAATAAAAAAATTGCTTAGAAAATTAGGATGTAACAAGTTGGTATCAGAGCCCTGGTTTGAGTGAACTGGATGAACACTCGTGTGATTCCAAACTCAAACTAAGGATCTAAATATTTTAAACAAAACTTTTTATAACAGAAATGATATAAAGAGGAAAAAAAATGTGATGCGTACAGTCAGGCGAAGATCAGAAAGGAAAGTGATTCCCAAATAACCATATTGTTATATTTGTTGATATATGATTCGTTAGAAATGCATGCTAGTATATAGGCTAGGGATTTTTTCAAGAATTATAGACTTAAATTGCCTAATACCTAAGATGCCTTATAGCTTAGGGACTTGCTTGTTAAATGCTGCTTAGAACCTATAGTAATGCTAATTAGTTGTTTGACACCTTACCACCCCATATTCACCGCAACAAAATGGAATTCTGGAACGATGAAACCGAACACTTATGGACATGACACGAAGCATAATGAAGGTAATGCATGTTCCAAACTACTTATGGGGAGAAACGGTAATCACTCTACAAATCTAATTAATCGCGTTTAAACACAAGTCCTTGGTGATACATTTTTATACGGAAAGTTGTATAAAAGAAAACTGAATTTAGAAAATGTTCGTATATTTGGGTGTCTAGCACATGCAAAAGTTGAACCGGTAAATCTCAAGGAGTTGGATGCAAGATCAAGACCACTAGTACATCTTGGTTCCGAACCGGTTACAAAAGCTTATCGGCTATTTAAATCGAATCACAAAAAATAATCATGAGTCGAGACGTTATTTTTGATGAAACCAAAAGGTGTGATCGGGTTAAAGAAGCAATAACCAACAATGAAGAACCATGATCATTCATAATACCATGGGACTACCCGGGAGACGAGACGAACAACAACCAAGGAAACGATGTAAACATTGATCCAATTGAACCAAATGAATCGGATCACGAATTCAAAGACGAAGCTAATATACAAGAAAATAAACAACCCAGTCAGGTCAACAATAATGTGAACAATGTTCAACAAGGAATTATAAACCAAATGCCTTCAAGACCAAGTATACGTCCAAAACGATTTGACGACTATGACCTTGATCTACATAATCTTGAAGAATTTCTCCTAGCAACCAATGACGAGCCGGTATTGGTTGAAGAGGTGAATAAAGAACCAGAGTGGGTCAAAGCCATGAATGCGAAAATCAATTCGATAAAAAAGAATAATACTTGGACTATCGTGAACAAACCTATGGGGGTGAAGCCAATCAGACTCAAATGGATGTTCAAATTGAAGAAAAATGCAGACGACACCATTAATAAATACAAGGCAACGTTGGTTGCTAAAGGTTACGTACAACAACTCGGTATTGATTTTCAAGAAGTATTTGCTCTGGTAGCTCGAATCGAAACCATCGCCGATACTAATATGTGAAGACTTAGTGGGCAAAGTGGACAAGTTTGTCTTTCCCGCTGATTTCACAATTCTAGACATGGAGGCGGATCCTCAAGTCCCAATCATCCTTGGAAGACCCTTCCTCAACACGGCAAGTGCTATAGTAGACATGAGGGACTCGAAGCTCACTTTGCGGGTAGGAGAAGATTCAGTCACATTTGGGGTTGATCAAGCTATGAAGTATGCACGGAATAGTGACGACACGACATTCTCAATTGACATGCTTGATGAATTATTGGAGGAATGCATAAGTGAAGATTCCAGCAAGTTCACAATTTCTGATGAAGAATTTGATGCAGAAAAAGACTTAATGGACATCGAGAGGCTGCTGGAAGAAGCTGAGTTTGAAGAGTTGATGAGGCAATCTGACACTTCAACTCGCCGAGTAGGGCCGATCTACTCGCCGAGTCCAAGCGAAAAAAAAACAGAATTCGTAAAGTCAGCTACCAACTCGCCGAGTCCCTTACCTACACTCGGCGAGTACAACAAACAGAACCCAAAAACTGAGCTCAAAAAGTTACCAGAACATTTGGAGTATGCCTTCCTTGAAGATGGCCATCAAAAGCCAGTCATTATAGCCTCTGACCTTTCCAATTCTGAAAAGGAAGAACTAGTGCAAGTTTTGAAGAAGCGAAAACGGGCCATAGCATGGAGCATTACCGACATCAAGGGAATAAGTCCCTCTTATTGTTCACACAAGATTAACCTGGAAGAGGGAGCAAAGCCGGTTGTGCAGCACCAAAGAAGACTAAACCCAAATATGCAAGAGGTGGTCAAGAAAGAAGTGGTCAAGCTTTTAGATGCGGGGATTATATATTCCATTTCCGACAGCCCATGGGTGAGTCCGGTTCAAGTGGTGCCCAAGAAAGGAGGGACGACGGTCATAACCAACGAAAAGAATGAGCTTATTCTGACACGAACGGTAACCGGTTGGAGAGTGTGCATCGATTATCGAAAACTAAACGATGCCACTCGTAAAGACCATTTTCCCTTACCCTTTATTGATCAAATGTTAGAAAGATTATCGGGCCATAGTTATTATTGCTTCCTAGACGGATTTTCGGGTTATTTCCAAATACCCATAGACCCATTGGACCAAGAAAAGACCACATTCACTTGCCCAAGTGGGACTTTTGCTTATCGACGCATGCCCTTTGGGCTATGCAATGCACCCGCGACATTTCAAAGGTGCATGACAACCATATTCCACGACATGGTGGAAAAATTCATGGAAGTCTTTATGGACGATTTTTCTGTTTTTGGATCTTCCTTCCATGATTGTCTCACAAATCTTGACCTAATGCTTGCTAGGTGTGAAAAGACCGACTTAGTCCTTAATTGGGAAAAATGTCACTTTATGGTTAAGGAGGGTATAGTTTTGGGCCACAAGGTTTCCAAATCGGGAATTGAAGTGGATCGGGCAAAGATTGACACCATTGCCAAATTACCTCCACCAACTAATGTGAAGGGTATTAGAAGTTTTCTAGGACACGCGGGTTTTTACCGGCGTTTTATCAAAGATTTTTCTAAAATAACTAGACCTCTAACACAATTACTCCTAAAAGATGCACCATTTAATTTTACTAAAGAGTGTTTAGAGGCATTTGAATTTTTAAAGGAAAAATTGACTAATGCCCCGATCATTGTTGCACCAAATTGGAATTTACCATTTGAAATAATGTGTGATGCTAGTGATTTTGCATTAGGAGCTGTCCTTGGTCAAAGGGTTGATAAGCACTTCCAACCCATATATTATGCTAGCAAGACTTTAAATCCAGCCCAAGAAAACTACACCACCACGGAAAAGGAATTATTAGCTGTGGTGTACGCGTTTGATAAATTCCGCCCTTATTTAGTTTTATCTAAAACAACTGTTTTTACTGACCACTCTGCTATCAAGTATTTGTTTGCCAAACAGGATGCCAAGCCAAGATTGATACGATGGGTTCTACTTCTTCAAGAGTTTGACATAGAGATACGCGACAAAAAGGGAATGGAGAATGTAGCAGCTGACCACTTGTCAAGGCTTGAAAACCCACGATTGCAAGAAGATAGAGTTGGAGATGATTTTCCGGACGAGTATATTATGGTGACTGTGGGAGAAGAACCATGGTTTGCAAATATAGCTAATTACTTAGCTAGAAATTACCTCCCAAAAGATCTCACAAGTCAACAAAAGAAGAAATTCTTTTCCGAGATAAAGTATTACTTTTGGGATGAACCATATCTTTTCCGAAGCTGCGCGGATGGAATCATACGAAGATGCGTGTTCGGGAATGAAAGCTGGAAAATATTGGAGCAATGTCATAGCGGGCCCACGGGTGGACATCATGGAGCACATTACACTGCTAAGAAGATCTTTGACACTGGGTTTTACTGGCCCACGATTTTTAAAGATGCAACCCAATTTGTCAAAAAATGTGATGCATGTCAAAGAGCTGGAAACATTTCATCTCGAAATGAAATGCCACAACATAGTATCCAAGTGTGCGAAGTATTTGATGTGTGGGGGATCGATTTCATGGGACCGTTTCCCATATCCAAAGGCAACAAATACATATTGGTGGCGGTGGATTATGTATCCAAGTGGGCGGAGGCACAAGCTTTGCCAACTAATGACGGTCGGGTAGTGGTGAGGTTTTTAAAGAAGTTATTTTCAAGATTTGGGGTCCCGAAAGCTCTCATAAGTGACCGAGGCACTCATTTTGCCAATGATCAACTAGAGAAGGTGCTAAGTAAATATGGGGTAACCCATAAATTTTCAACATCCTACCATCCACAAACTAGTGGACAAACCGAAGTGACAAATCGAGCTTTAAAGAGAATCTTGGAGAAATCGGTGGGGAGCAATCGAAAAGAATGGTCGGATAAGCTAGACGATGCACTTTGGGCCTTCCGTACAGCTTTCAAAACCCCTATTGGTACTACACCATATAGGTTAGTTTATGGAAAGCAATGTCATTTACCGGCGGAGATAGAGCATAAAGCTTTTTGGGCTTTAAAGATGTGCAACTTCAACATGGAGGAGCTCAAGAACAACCGGTTAATGCAAATGAATGCTCTTGAGGAACTTAGAAATGATGCATACACTAGTTCTTTGATCTATAAAGAGAAAACTAAGAATTGGCATGACAGGAGGATCAAGGAAAATAAAGAATTTCATGAAGGGCAAAAGGTGTTGCTCTTTAATTCAAGGTTAAAACTCTTCTCGGGCAAACTCAAGTCAAGATGGGATGGTCCTTTTCTGGTGAAGAAGGTGTTTCCACATGGTGCTATAGAGCTATTGTCAAAAGATGGCACCCCGTTCAAGGTCAATGGACATAGAGTCAAAAAGTATGAAGAATGAGTTCCAAGGAATGACGGCATGGAAGAGTTGATGTTGCTGGAAGGGATTGCAGCCACGTAGAATGGGAGGAGTCCAGCTAATGACTCATTAAAAAGAAGCGCTTCCGGGAGGCAACCCGAGTTTAGAGTTTGCATTTCTTTTTCCTTTACTTTCTTTTTAATTCTTTAGGATCTTTTTCATTCATCTTCTTCTGGAAATATGTTCTAAATGATTGCTTGAGGGCAAGCAATGCCTAGAGTGTGGGGTAGTGGGTTAAAAAAAAATTAATTAAATTCAATTTTTGTCAAACTGCAAGCTTTACTCGCCGAGTAGGTACGAGTACTCGGCGAGTGCTTGCCTAAATAACCAAAAAAAACCGCGTAAAAGCATTTGTACTCGGCGAGTAGCCCGTTTCTACTCGGCGAGTAGCCTACTTACACAGACGGTATAAAAATATGAGAAATAAGGGTTTTTACCCATTTTACCCACACACTCGCCGTGCACAGCCTCCTTCAAGCGATTTCTGTGATTTTTGGCTTAATCCTCGACTTTCAAGGGAAAGGGTATGATCTTTACACTTAACAACTCATCAAAGGTTCAAGCTTTATCACTGATTTGCCCTATTTTATCTAAATTCGGATTTGGGGGTTTCCTCAAATTCTAGGGTTTTAGTTTTACCATAAATTAGGAGTTGTTAGGAAAATTTTCTTTTGGTTTAGTGGTTAATGGACTTAGTACAGCAAACCCCTGTGCAAAATTGGGTGTTTTAAGTGACCCATATGTGTTCGACAGATTCTGGTCCCGATGTTCATCCTACTCGCCGAGTAGGACATGAACTCGGCGAGTAGGAGGCTATACAGATCTGTTTTATTCAATTTTAATTACTGGGTGTTGTTTGTTTGTGCTTTCTTAATGTTGTCATGCAGGTACCATGTCCAGACGAGGTCAGTCTTCAAGAGGGGGAAGCCAAGGGGACATCCCGTGGCTCTCGTTCCGCCAAATCACATCTAAATCGTCTCAAGCCCGTGCCAAAAACAAGTTAGAGGCTTTAAAACAGAAAGAGATTCATTTACCCAATGCAGTGGATTGGGATTGGATGGGGATAGTTGGTTTGGAAGAAGAGCTAACACCATATTTGGTGAAAGAATGTAATTTGGGGGATTCAACCATCATATGTGATGGTTGGTTACAGCTTTTCGAAATTCAAGAACCAGTCTACGCTGAATTATGTTGGGAGTTTTTTGCTACCATCTCATTCCGAGGTAGTAGTGAGTACTACAATCCCAATGTAGTTTCCTTTTCTCTTGGTGGAGAGCTGCGACAATACAGCATGGCTGAATTTTCATGGAGGCTTGGAATCTATGAGCAAAGCACTATGTTGAATGAAGATTTTGAAGTTTTTTTAGAGAATTGCCACAAAGATCTCCCCGAGGGAGTGGTTGCTTCTACCTGGTGGAATACTATTGCTAACCGGGTGTACATCCCATCTACCGCACAGGAGGGTCACATACGTTCACCGATCCACCGTCTCATTCATCGGTTCATTGCTAGCACGATTAATATGCGAAAGGACTGGGACAAGGTCCCGACCCTTGACATCTTTTATCTTTGGAGTATTATTACTCCCGATGTTTTCTGCAATCTCCCCTATCGCATAGCCAAGTATCTTGCTGAAGGGGCTGTCAAGGAGAAGATGAACTCCAAGATTAATGGAGGGATGTTTGTGACGAGGCTTGCAAGGTCATTTGGGGTATTAGATTTGCAAGAGTCAAGGGCGCTGACGGTCATTTATCCCCCTCCGTTCAACACCGCATTATATAAGAGGGCAAGGATTATGGAAAAATTTGGTGATTCTTTTTCTATTCCTCATGTGGATGGGCCGGTTAACCCCGAGGAGCCGGGAAGGCGAGTGAGGCAAAGAAGTGAGCGGGTACGGGAAGACCCACCGGTTATTCCGGTGGAAGAAGAGAACGATGGATGGAATCAACTTGAGTACCGGCGCTACTTGGATGATATTGGAAGAGGAGTTAACTATAACAATCAATCATTTGACTATCTCTTCCAACAAATGAACATCGCACCGAGACCTGGACCCGGCTACCCCTACATCATGAGTTGGGAAGAAAGGATGAGGAAAGGCAATGAAGGAGGAGGAAGTGGAGCTGGAGGAGCCGACGTAGATGATGAAGAATGAAGAATGTTTCTTTTGTGTTTTTAATTTATTTTCGTGATGTTTGATTTGGACAACTTGTTAAACTTGGATGATTTTATTTCTCGTTAGGACTTTTGGTTGCTTTCAATTTTGTCTGTTTTTTTCAGGATTGGAAGGTTAGGATGCATTTAGAAGTCTTATGGGTCAAGGTTCAAGTAAAGAATGTTCAATTGGGAGTGCGAAGTCTTTTCCATTAAGTTCGAGTCCGTTAGAGTTGGGAGTGTAGAGTGCTTTATTACTGAAGTAATTAGAAAAAGAGTCACTGAATTACCCCAATCCAACACTTCAGTCGAATGGAAAACTCAGCGCCTACTCGCCGAGTGCACATACCCTACTCGGCGAGTGCATGGACAAATTCACGACTTCTCTGCCAGTTAGCAACATACTCGCCGAGTACACGACTTACTCGCCGAGTCCATCATCATTTTTCGGATTCCAGAGTTGTTTTGGGCACGTTCATTGCAGTTTTATACAACTCTTTCATAGAGGATCATTGCTGAAGGTTTCTAGGAGCTGTATCCTACATCTTTGAGTCATTTGCAAGTCTACCACACGCGACATGACACCCAAGAAATGGATGAGCTGTTCCCATGTTTAAAGTCATTCAAAGATGGAGCTAAATTGAAGATGATCAGCCTCGCCACTACTATCCCAGGGGAGTTTGTTCCAATTCCCTCTTTATTTTTATGTTTCTTATTCATGCCTAATATGCAATGGGGACATTGCATAAATTAAGTGTGGGGTAGGGGGTTGGTTACATTTAGTTAAAATTTAGATTAATTTTAAAATTTTGCATAAAATTGCTAGGGCTAATTTAGATATTTTGGTAAAAACAATTAGGGATCATGCTAGTATTATATTTGATGATTCCATGAGGACCCAAATGTTTAGTTGAGCCTATATACGTTATAGTGCATTTGTGGCTCCCTTATTCTAGTGAAATCATGAGACAAAAACACAACCTCGCTTAGCCCGAAGGATGCAATATGTTTAGCATCGTGTACTTGAAATGTATCCAGGAAAATTGTTATCATTAATCAATAAAGGTTGAAGTTGAGCGCTCCTGCTTAAGCATGTAGGTATTGAGTGAAAAAAAAAGTGAGTTACATGTTAAAAAAAAAGAGAGAGAGAATTACAAGAAAAGTTGAAAGAGTTTTGGAGCTATTAAAGTGTAAATTTAAAGATCAAAAATTCCAAAGTTCAAAAGTGAAGATACCAAAAATCAAAAAGTGGTGAATTCAAAGAAATCAAAGTTCAAATTATCAAGAAGTGAAGAATTCCAAATGAGCTCTATAGTGGTATCAAAAAGTTGTAATTGTCTAGATTATGTATGCTTGGGTTGCTCAACCAAAAACACCTTGAGGTTAAGAGGTTTTCTGAGGATGGATTCGGAGGGATGCATAAAATGAGCATACTTCGGGGTGAGTGGGCGAATGTTTATGAGGATTGTGAGTATTTAGAGTATGGGGGTTATTAGGAATTTTAGACACAAATGTGCGCGTTGCGGTCTTGGCATAATGGCTGGGTTCGACGTGAGTTGTCCTATGTGATTCTAATGTGTTAAAATTCAGTTTTGCTTGGGGGCAAGCAAAAATCAAGTGTGGGGTATTTTGATATGTGCATAATTAATCATATGTTTAACATATATTTCTATTCATTTTTGGCTAATTATATGCATAATATGGACAAAAGGTACTTAATAATGCTTATATTGTGTTTTCAGTCCAAAAGACATGCTTGGAAGCAGAAGGAAAAAGGAGAAGCAATTAGAGACCAAAGAATGAAGGAAAAGGGAAAACTACACACTTACTCGGCGAGTCCACGCATGTACTCGGCGAGTTTATTAGAATGTTCCCGAAAGAAGAGTCAAGATTCCTTGCCGAACACGGATTTCACACTAGTACTCGGCGAGTCCACGACCTACTCGCCGAGTAGCCCCTGTTTTGTGATAATTATAAATAGCGGGTCTTAATCCGATTGAGGGACTTCTGGAACCTTTGGGGAGAAGCAAGCTGCGATTGAAGAGCCAGAAGAACCCTAGAGAACGAAGATACAACCTAGAATCCAATTCCAAAGAAGATTTGAGGCACATTCTCATCATTCTACTTAATATATTGTTTCTCAATTATGGTTAGACAATTAGAATTCGTTTTATTGCTGTTAATTACCTCAATCATGAGCTAAAACTCTTTAACTTCTGTTTGGGGATACAAAATTGATATTATGGTTTGATTTTATGGTAGGATTAATTTAATATTGGTGATTTTGTTGATTCTAGCTTGTTAAAGAACCTTATGTGTGAATGATAACTAATTTTCTATTAATAGGAAGATAATTGAATAGTATGAACATCTTTTAATTATCAACCCCATATGTTTATGTGACCACTTTATCATATGTCTAGGACTAACGAACGTGAAACTAGAATTAATAGAAAAATTAGGTAAATTCATGTGTGAGCTTGTTTGATGACCATCAGCAAGATGTTAACTAAAGGACCAATTTAGTTAGCTATTACAAGTCTAAATTAACCCGAATAAATAATCTAGTGAACTAAATTAAATTAGACAACTGATCACTGTTTGAGTTAGTTTGTTTTCTAAGGATTATCGTAGCGAACGCAAGGCTAATCACTTGAATCGGTAGCCAATAGAAGAATTAATCCATTGCACTATTACCATAATATCAACCATATGATCAATTGAGTTGAACTAAACAGAAGTCCCTTTTATTATTGAATTCAGTTAAATCCTTGTTTTTCTAGTTCTTAGCTTAAGTAGTATTAGTAAGTTTCTAGTCTTGTAAAACTAGAGAAAACCCATATTTACTATTTAATTTAGATAAAATTAGTCTTTAGTTTTAATTTACCGTTCCCTGAGTTCGACACTCTACTTACCCAACTATACCACTAAAAGACAGGTTCACTGCCTTTGTGTGCTTAATTTATAACTCAAAAGTTGGATTAAAACCAGTGCATTTTACACACATCAAAGACGTACCGTTGGTCGTTGGGGACTCCGGGGAAGTTTCTCCTATGGTGATCATCAGAATCCATCCATCTGCACCTGAGTTCTTCGTTATTGGGCAGTCCCTCTTGTAATGTCCTGTCTCACCATAGCCATAGCAGGCCTGGTTTACTTCAACTCCAGGGACTTGGGAGATCGGTTGTGTTGGTGCCCTGCAGAACCGGGTAGTGTGCTCAGTTATGTGGAAATTCAAGCATTGCATTTCCCGACATACTCCCGTGTGGTGGTAGTTACACTTTCCACACTTCGGGAGAGTTCCATCATATCGACTAGCAGGTGCTGGAATAGCAGGTGTTGTGGTGGTGTATATAGTACCCATTTGTTGCTCCTGCGGGGTTTCCTGGGTTGTTCATTCCTTCCTTTTTTCCCCCGACTTTTGTTTATAGTCTCCTCCCTTTGATGGCTCGGGAACAGGGACCACTATGCCGTGGCGGACTCCATGGTCAATGAGTCGTTGGGCCAAGCGTTTAGCGCTATCGAATGTAGTTGGTTTAGAAGACAGTACATCTCTTTGAAGCAGGGTAGATAAACCCCAGATGTACCTTTCTATCTTCTTATTTTCCAAGGTAACCATCTCAGGGCATAGTGATGCCAGGTCGCTAAACCTGTCAGTGTAGGTCACTATGTCTGAGCTGACCATGGTATGCTCCCATAGCTCTTGTTCCAGCTTTTGAACTTCGCCCCTTGGGCAGTATTCTTACAACATCAACTCTTTTAGGTTCTCCCAACCTATTGAGTTAGCCACTGATAGGGTCAGTGACTTAACATGGCTATTCCACCATGTTAAGGCTCTGTCGGAGAAGGTGCAGGCAGCAAACTTCACTTTGCTCCCTTCTGGGCACAGACAGATTGCGAAGACCGAATCTGTTTTCTTGAACCATCACATCAGAGCAATGACTCCCCCATTTCCATTAAAGGATTTGGGTTTGCAACTCATGAAGTCCTTATATGAACACTCCCGTGGGTGTGCGTGGGTAACTCCGGGGTTTGTTACATGGGTACCGCTACCGGTTCCGTTGGTACCACTTTCGCTGATGTTAAAACGACATTATTGCATGGAGAATTAAAGGAAACCATTTATATATCACAACCGGAAGTCTATATAAAGAAAGGCAACGAGCATAAAGTATCTCGCCTTACAAAAGCACTATATGGTCTAAGACAAACACCTCGAGCATGGAACATGAAGCTTGACAGGATTTTGAAGAGTATGAAGTTTCAAAAGTACATGAAAGAACCATCGATGTACCGGAAAATAAAGGAGCTAACTTGTTGATTTTAGCAATTTATGTTAATGATTTATTTGTAACATGTACAAATTTGAACATGATCAAAAGGTTTAAATTAGAGATGTCCAAGAACTTTGAGATGTCGGATCTTGGAAGATTAACTTACTATATTGGCATTGAAGTTAAACAACAAGAATCGAGGATTACTATAAACCAAGAAGTGTATGCTCGACACATTCTAAAAGAAGTCGGTTTACATGATTGCAGTTTGACCCAGATTCCAATGGAATTGGGAAATAAATTGTCAAAGGCCGAAGATGAACCTGAAATCGACCCAACACAATATCGAAAGGTGGTAAGATGCCTTAGATATATCTTGCAAAGAAGACCCGATGTGACATATGCGGTTGGAGTCATTAGTCGATACATGCAAAGTCCAAGAGAAACACATGGCGAGGCAATTAAGCATATCCTACGGTACTTACGGGGAACAACGGGATACGAAATCAAGTACGAGAGAATGGGACAAAACTGACTCATTGTATATAATGATAGTAGTCACAATGTCGATACATGCAAAGTCCAAGAGAAACACATGGCGAGGCAATTAAGCATATCCTACGGTACTTACGGGGAACAACGGGATACGAAATCAAGTACGAGAGAATGGGACAAAACCGACTCATTGTATATAATGATAGTAGTCACAATGTTGACCCGGATGACGAAAAAAGCACAACCGGTCACATTTTCTACTACTGGTCATCTCCGATAACATGGTGTTCGCAAAAGCAAAATACCGTTTCTTTATCATCTTGCGAGGCGGAGTTCATGGCGGCCACGACGACCGCATGCCAAGCAATATGGCTTAAATATTTGCTAGGAGAAATTATGAACAAAGCGCAAGAGAAGGAGGTTCTAAGAGTTGATAACAAGTCAACTATCGAACTAACGAAGAATCCTATTTTTCATAGTAGGAGTAAACACATCCACACGAGGTTTCCCTTCATTCGTAATTCTGTTGAAAACGATCAAATGGAGGTGGAGTACATTCCCAGTGAAGAACAAAAGGCGAACATTCTTACAAAACCACTAGCTCGAACCAAGTTCAAGGAAATGTGGAGCTTGATTGGGATCGAAGAAGTCTCTAGAAGGACTTAGAGATTCGAGGGTGATTGTTGGAATCCTAAGTCGAGTAGGACTTGGAGACCATGTAAACTTGGGACTTTGACAAGTTGGTTATAGAGTCCTAATACAATTCTTGTTTAGCCGATATGGAGATATGAGATTGTATAATTACAATTTGGTTTTGAGTTATTTTCCAATTAATCAAAGAGAAGTTTGATTAAAGATTGTTTGCAATTCTTGTTTTCTATACTTGACTTTCTCGGTAGAAATCAGCCTACACCAGGGTCCAAATCCTAGCCCCTACATTTTCGCATTGATCTTGGATGAGATGTCTAGTGGGATCTAGGGGAGGTGTGTAACACCCATAAAAAAATCATGCCAAATTTAAACTTTTAAAAACATTTCAGATCCATTAACCATTACAAAACTTGTTTTCAAAATGTATCATATCAGAGTATCCCAGAAACAAAGTCATAAAAAGTGAGGAACTGTACGATCACGCCTTCGCCTTGCCACGATCCCCTGATGCACCTGAAACAATAAACTGAAACTGTAAGCCCGAAAGCTTAGTGAGTTCCCCCAAAATACCCATACCCAAAACAATACACACATAATCATAAATAGCATACTATGGGTCCAATCAACAATCGGGTTGGAATACCCCCAGGCCCTCAACCAACAGGTTGGAATGCCAACACACTATGGGTCCGATCAACCATCAGGTTGGAATACCCCAGGCCCTCAACCAACAGGTTAGAATGCCAACACACTATGGGTCCAATCAACCATCAGGTTGGAATACCCCAGGCCCACAACCAACAGGTTGGAATGCCCACATACTATGAGTCCAATCATCCTCGGGATGGAATACTCACGGCCCACAACCAACAGGTTGGAATGCCCAGGTCTATTGGCTTTCGCACAAAGCAGATAATCCTCAACCGTCAAACAAACATGTGCACATATAACAGATAATCACATAACAGTCTATAGACAACAAACTGATCTACCGGATCATACCACATAACATATAATATTATATCCTACCCTCTAGGATATCTAACTAACAGGTCATAACACACATCACATATTATCATCCTACCCTCTAGGATATCGATCTAACAGATCATACTAGCATAACATAACCAATAACAATTCAAAGGGACGGCCTTGGTGCCTTAGACCCTTGAGTATAGTGAGGATAACTCACCTGGCACTGCTGAAGTCCCGCAGATACAACTCCAGCTGCTGGTTGACAGATTCCCAAACTGTCAACATCAAACAATACCCGATTAATAATTGGGTTCCAATACATAACCATAAGTCTATGCTTGGGGGTAAAAGCCTACTCTACCCCTAACTTGGCTTGATTCAAGCCCGAGGCCCAATCCAAAGGCCCAAAAGTCCAACTATGGCTCAAAGCCCAACATATGGCC
The DNA here is from genome assembly GCF_052849685.1 of Lactuca virosa. Classification (NCBI taxonomy): domain Eukaryota; kingdom Viridiplantae; phylum Streptophyta; class Magnoliopsida; order Asterales; family Asteraceae; genus Lactuca; species Lactuca virosa. The sequence continues at coordinate 386,966,694 of NC_136428.1, forward strand.
CAATTTTCCAAATTGGGCCCAAACCTTCACATGGTCTCATTCTGAGGCCCAACCAAAAGTCCAGTCCAACATTCGACATTCTATGGCCCAAAATCATATAACCATTAAGGCCCAAACTATGGCCTAATTTTCCAAATTGGGCCCAACTCCTCATATGGGCCTTACCTCGAAGCCCATTAATTATTCTAGTCCATTTGCTTGATCCTAGATGGCCCATTAATTACCCAATCATCAAGGCCCAATAGAAAGGCCCAACAATAAACCCAAGTGGAATTAGGGTTTCACATAAAATGATGATTAGGGTTAAGTGTTTCTCACTTAACCCATTAAGGACTTAATCCATTAAGTCCATTATTGCCTTAAGTTAGTTTGCCAATGATTATTAATTATTATTTTAAGTTTAATAATTAATTCTTGTGTGTGTCCCGAACAATTCCCCCAATTAGGGTTTTATGCTCTTAGGGTTTTCCAAACCCTAATTAGGGTTTACCAACCCAATACTAGCCCAGTCCATTGGTTGGGCTTTTAGATCACATTGGGCCTTATTGGCCCATTAGGGATCCATTGGGCCCACTAGGGTTTTAATCCCTTGTCCAAACACCCAAAATTAGTCACTATCCAACAAGGCACACAACCACCTGACACGGCGGTCGGTGGCGGCAGCCACCACCCTAAGGTGGTGGTTTTCAGTTTCTTTTATTATTCCAAGCTGTAATTTACATTTTACAATGCTAAATATCAAAATAACACACACTAAACAAATAAACACACACACACACAGCCACCTTGTGGTGGCCGGCGGCGGCAGATGGTGGCGGTGGCTTTTCTTGGGTTTCCCGGCCAACGAATACTCCACCCTTCACTCCATCGGAACAAACACGCACACACCCAGAATGTATCCCACAGCCGCCCCACACACGGTGGTTGATGGTGGCAAAGAACAATACGGCGGCAGGCAGCAACACCTAACGAAATGAGGTCCTCACGAGCCCCTTTTTTCGGTGACAGCAAGGTATCACACACACTCAATCGTCGCCTAAGATCCCGAAGCACGTCAACGTGAGTGACAACAGTAGTGGCTAGCAGCGGCGGTGTCGTGATGGCTAGAAGGCGGAGGAGAACACGACAGTCCGACCGGTCCACGGGAGCAGCAGGTCGCCGATCTTGTAGTTACAGCTTTGTCGCCAGACTTGGCGGAAGAAGAAGAGGAAACACGGAGAGGCGACCCCGACCAACCGACGCCCGATAGACACCACCGGAGAAGAAATGGAGAAGAAAAGCAAGCTCCGGTGTTATTATGGTCTTGGCAGCCCACTCTTCATCGTTCGCATCTCTATCTCCGGTCTCGATGGCCCTTCAATCCACTCACGACGTCACCGGCAGCAGTAGTCTCGACGGTCTTTGGTTGATCGGAACAAGAAGAGCCGATGGGAGTGGCGGCTACGCAAAGAAGGTGGCAGCTGGAGGATTAGGGCGCTTAGGGTTAGGGTTTGCTGGTTGCTAACACCATATATACTGGCTCCCTTAAAACTTTGAACCATAATGACAGAATTAGTCCCTGCCCTTCAATTCTCTTTCAAATGAAATCCAAAACTTACATTTTAGCCTTCCCTTCCATAATTGCTTACAAAATAAAACCCCTAATTTACAATACAACCCCTAAGCCTCTAAAATCCCTTCAAATGAAGCCCAGAAGTTACAATTTAGTCCCCGCCCTCATTAATACTTACAAATTAAGTCCGGATTTTACACTTTTAACCCCAATCTCTTGAAGTGTGACAGTTAGCTCTACGAGACCATCATTTGATATATAATTATTTATTTTAGGGCTTCTATTCCCTCATTAATTTATTTATTTATCTAATAAATAAACGGGGTGTTACAAGGTGCCTAGATATATGCTTTTTGTTAATGACATTGTCTTGGTGGCCAAGTCGAGGGTTGAGTTAAATGCCCGACTGGACTAAATATATGGGGACTTAACCTAGTATGTAATATGACACGTTTAATTTAGAATTAAGAATTATAAGAAGTAGTAATGCCTTAGAATATTCGTTGAAACTTGTAGGAGTTTCAAGTAGTAAAAGTCTACATGCTTGAGCCTTCTTACTAAGGTGAGCCCATGTGATTTTTCAAATGAGGTTTTTGTGATATTTTGTTATATTTGAAATATGTTGATTATTTGTGTCATGCTAATTTAGATCGTATGCTATGAACGTTTAAATTGCATAAACAATATTTGTTGTATCTTGTATACGGTGGATGATTTAGTGAGTGAGTTGTATTGTAATATGATTTTTTTTTGCTAAAAAGGGGTTGAAATGTATTGATATACACTATTGCAACTTAGTTGAATAAGTATACATACATTATAAAACATACTAAAGTCTGTTATAAAGGTTGAATGTTGGCTTGTCTTAATTTTCACAACCACTAAGTATTAAGATCACTAAGTATTAAGATGCAACAGAGCCTGTTCTTTCTCTTCCTGTTAAAAACTATTTGAGCATATTGAATGACTTACTTTTGCTAGTGAAATGATTTGTGGATTTTGTATTATTTTAAAACGTTGTTCATAAAACCATAACTCACTAGACCTTATGGCGACCCTAGCTCTATTTTTGAAAATTCAACAGATGACTTGTCATTATTATTGATAACTACAACTAATTAATATACTCTAACAAATATTATACTATAACTCATTAAACAACCCTATGAAACCTCATCATTGTCGGTAATAGAAAAGGGAATGGCCATGTCTAAAGCTGGAACACTACCACAATGTTCCCAAGTTCAACTTAACGGGAAAAGAAATGAATGAATGGAAGTGAGAAAAAAGTAAAAGAATTTGGTGTTCCAAGTTTCATTAAATGATGGAAGTAGAAGGAAATTGAATGATCGTTTTCTCTCCTAACTTTCATTCTAATTTTGAAGGATTTGGAAAGAAAAGAACAAAATGTTTAATTTTTCTTTTACTTCTCTCCAACTTAGGAATACAAAATATTTTTTTTCTTTTCCTTTCTCTTCTTTTCTCTCCTTACTTTCTTTTCTTTTTGCTAAAACTCAAAAATTAGACGTACGGATAGAATAGTAATGTGTGTGGTAGCTACCTTCATTTGTTTTTAGATCGGTTGTGGATGTGTTTGTTTGGTTGTAGTAATTTTCCAGATTTGACCTTGGACAAATGATGAAACTTTATGGCTTGCTTGCGCATTGGAAAGTGGGATGTTACACTAGTATTTTAGAAACTAATTAAAGTAAAGTTAAATAATTGTCTTTTAGAAGTTAAAAGGTGGTATAAGTCCCGTTTTATATATATTTTCTTATCCAAATGACATATTTAGCTTGTAAACCAATATGCATGAAAAACCTTGAGGGGATGTAGATTTTGCTAACACTTTTTTGTTCTTAATGGCTTTCTATATTGGAAATATAAACTCGACTACAATGCAAATTATACATGAATAAAAGGGTGAATATGACGACTTACTTTGTGTATTCATCTATAGTCTCTCCCACATGCTTATGATGATGTATTGGGTTGACATTATGAGAGTTCTATTTTGAAATCGTGAACTCATGAACTATGTAGGCCTTATGCTTACGTTTTGTGTGATATGTATTCAAGGAATCAATGAATGTGAGGTAAGGGCAGATGGTAGGTGCCATAGAGGTCACGATCTTTCAAATCTTTTGGAAGGTCATATATTTGGCACATCTCTAGTACATGGGAGATAGTGGTTTTTGTATACTATTGATATTATCATATTGTTAGTTGATTGAAATTAGTAAGATCAAGAATAACCCTGTAATAAGGTCAATTAATATAGACTTAAAGTAGTTAACATTGTTCTATTGTATTTATTTTTAACACATATTCTTGATTGTTAGCTTAATTCTTGGTTACTAGAAGTATTTTATTCAGAATTAATCAATCTTAATTTCCTTTTTAGAATCTTTTCTAGATTTTGTCGTTTTTATATGTAAATTTTATTTTAAGATGAATATTATCTTGAACAAGCTTTTTTTTTTTTTTTTTTTTTTTTTGGAGATGTATTCTTTTTCATCATCAATGTGGGTCTAAGTGGGGCCTTGACATAAGATATTTAAAGTATGTAGTCAAGTAGACACCATAGAAGAACTTCTCAACGAAGTGTAGATGACAAGGCTTATATAGTTATATGCTTTGACATTGTGTCTCTTTTCTTTTCATTTGTCTTTAATTTGACATCATCAATGCAAAAAGAGAAAAGGGTTTTGGATAGAAAGAAAAGAAGCAAGCAACTTTCAATCCCAACATGGCATGTTTTTGCACTTTGATATCATGAAACATCGGGAAGGTTTTGGGTGGATAAAAAAGGTGACAAAAAGAAAAGAAACAACTTTATAAATGTGTGTTGAAAAGAGAAAGAAAATTGCAATCATTCCATAAAAGACGTAAGACTCTATGTGTCCGAACGTCATCACCAACAACAATTTATAAATAGTACGTTACTTTAAAATGATCATTACATCACAAAATCATCATCAATTCCATTACAAAAATCAACCTTCATAAGCAATTCTATGAATACATGTGGATGATCATTGAGTATTCAAAGTTTAAAGCCATGTTTTGTAAGACCATGGCTAAAGAAAACAGTTATGATCTTCAAATGCCCTTTTTTAGTAAAGACAAAAAAGAAAACAAAAAACAATTATATTTTTATTATTTGTAAATATTAAATTCTAGTTACTTAACGATTTGATTAGACAGTTAAACTAACATGTTTTTTATTGTTCAAAAAAACTATATTTAACTTACCTAAGTTTAATATAAGATAAAAATACAAAATGTATAACATGTTTTTATAACTTTATCGATTAAATTCTTAATTATTATTTATCATTAAATTAAATTAAGACACTACATTCTTCTAATAATAATTGCAAAAAGATAATGATTTTTTTTATCTAAATCAATAAAAAAATAAAAACATATTATTATTTTTTTCATTACTTTGCGCTTTTTCAAAATGAAATTAAAAATATAATAGTTTAGTCAAATAATAATTAATAGAATGATTGATGGAACTACTATACATTCTGTCTTATTTTTTTCTTTACCTTTTGATAATGATGGATATCTTCTTAGTTATGTTTTCAAGAAATTTGAAGAGAAGCTACATAGAGTGATCGCGAACTTCTCATTCCTCTATGTACTCATCGGGTAACCTTAGGGCAATTTCGTCCTTCAACAGAAATTTGATGTATAATTTATTGGTTGATGTTTAGAAATTCAGGTCAAGGTTTAAACTATGATAAAACCTCACTAAGATTTTTATAATTGGCATCATATATACACTTGAGATGAGATTACGTTAGCTGTTCACAGTACTATTTTATTTTATTATTATTATTATTATTTTTGAAACAGCAAACTAGCTAATATACTCTTAAATATCATCTAAGTCTCATAAGAGACTAGAACACATGACCTTTCATTTGAGAGAGTCACTCCTTACCGTTAGGCCAAAGACCTTTAGTTACAGTGTTATTTACTATTTTTTTTTAAATGTTATGATTCCAATAAATGTCTTTTTTACCAAATGATTCACAAAATTACAATGTTTTATATCAACTTAATATGAAAATTAATATTTTATAATTAAAAACAATAACATAGTTATTTAAAAAGACGTATATTTATAAAGAGAGATTAAATATCTTTCTATGATTTGTTCATATCTATCTTCCTATTCATATAAATCATTGACATGTAAAAACTACTAATGATTTAATTAATAGGAAGATGGGTAGTAACAGAAGATATAAGAATATTGATTTCTCGTTTATAAATATTTAAACTAAAACCATCTACCTAGTTGCTAAGAGCCCAAGACACTAACATTTTCACATGAGATGTCAAACGTTTAAGTGTCGAAGGTTTCAATAAAGAATTTGTCAAAAAAAATGATATGTGATGTATTTCGATGTCTTAAAATATTGTGCAAAAACCGAATACTGCCCAGTTTGCCCTCCCTCAAAGCCCCCCATGACTACAGTGAACAGTTGGAAATCCATTATATATATATATATATATATATATATATATATATATATATATTTTAACTAAATAACAAGCAGGATGATATCAATGCTTGAATCTAAACATCTTTTATATAGTTTATCATTAGATAGTTGAGGGGAAGGGTAGAAATGTAACTATACAATAAAGAAGGAATATTGGGAGGATGGAGGAGGGTATCCAATGTCGAAACCAATGATTACAGAAGATTGGGGAAAGAAGGATATCGATGACATTTTACACTGGAATTATTGTGATCTCTCCATGCATGTGCGTGGCACGGACGAACCCCTCATTGCACGTGAACATTCTCCTGGTTTCAATGCCCTAAATCAAACCTCACGTGATGCCGCCACAACCCCACTTCAGAATATTTGTTATTATTTGCAATAACACACTCTATGTGTACGATTACAATTTTCTTTAAAAAAAAATTATACATGTAGATCAATAAGTGCACTTATTGGAATCAATACGTTTGGATGTGATTCATAAGATTATTTATTTATTTATTATTATTTGAGACATTTTATGTATTTGTGTATTAACTGAAGCTTATTAGATAATTAAAATATGTAAAATACATATTATCATAGCTTATGTCATTAGCAATTAATTATAGGGTTATATGATATCAATGAGATTGGTTGATGTTTAATTAAAATTAATGTGATCTTATTAAAAGGCTTTTAGGTATTTAACTAATAATTAATTTATTTTTGTTATTTTCTATGTAAGATTACTTAAAATATAGTAATAAAATTATTGAAGGGTTAATAACATCATATCATCATATCATACTATATTATAAATGAAACATTTTTTCTTTCACCACATTCATTTGAAACTCTCATGCATTTTTCCTTTCACCACATTAATTTGAAACTCCCATGACATTTTAATTTCTTTCTAATAAGAATTATAAGTTGGTTAATAAGGTTAAATAAATATCAAACCTAAAGTGTAATCATATATAAACTAAATTTCAATATTAAAATAATATCTTTACTTCTACTTATAAAGTTTTGTTTTTAAGTTTACATATTATACTTAATTTATTTGTTTTAATATATTGTTGGATGTAAACCATTATCATTTTAAAGATCCAATTTTGGAACAATTTATATAAAATACTTAAATTATTAATTTGAATATAACATTACAAGGTCAACTTAAATATAAATTTTAGTTTAACTTAAACAACTCAAATAATATTTTGTAAATAGTTAAAAGTGATTAGTCATAGTGTTTTTCTAATAATGATTATAAGTTGGTTAATAAAGTTAAATAAATATCAAACCTAAAGTGTAATCATAAATATACTAAATTTCATTTTTAATATAATATCTTTACTTCTACTTATAAAGTTATGTCTTTAATTTTTAACATATTAGATTTAATATGTTGTTGTATGTAAACCATTGTCAGTTTAAAACTACAACTTTTGAACAGTTTGGACAAAATACTTAAATTGTTAATTTAAATATAACATTACAGTGTCAACTTAAATAAATTTTAAAAAAGTAATTAACAATAACAACAACTATAAATAACAATAAACCATATATTATATTTAATTTTATTCATGTGTAACTCGTGGGTAGAAGTCATTCTAACGATTGAGATTATGCAGTTATAATAGATGTATATATTATCATATAATTCAAAATAATCAATATATTATATCAATTCAGTATACAAATTATTATATCAAATTTAACAACAACGTTATTGCTATATTGAGACAGACCGGGAAAACAGTAGAGAAACCAATGAAAAAGTAGTAAAAATGACGTAATCTAAAAATCAATACATTATATACTATGGGCCAATGGGCCCAGAAAGAGTAGACAGACCGGGAAACAGTAGCTCATTGCCCTAAAACAATAGACTTCACCCCGTTGACCGTAGCAACACACGTTGACCGTAGTCAACGCTAGCCATCTACTCTTTTGGGGGTTATTTTTGGCTAAACTCTTTTTTTTTTGCTATTTTTGGATAGGTAATTAGGGAAAATGGCTAGATTAGTAATTCTCTCTTAAATAAATCATTATATTCTATTGTTATGTTTGATGGGTTCGGAAAAAATAAAACTAGTAATTCAAACATGTTTTTTTATCAATAAATACAAAGCTATGTAGTGTAAAATGTATTTATTTAATTATTTATTTTGAACCGACAAATATTATAAATCTATTCCTAAACTAACACGAAGTTATACATATGTCCACAACGGGACTTGAACTCTAGACCTCAAAGAAAAAAGGCACCACCTGATACCGCTGAGCTAGAAGCCATTTGGTTAGTATAAAATTAATAAATAAAAGAAATATTTCATAATAATAAAGTTTAATTAAAAAATAAATATATAGCTAAATAAAATACATATAAGAATATTTTATTTGGTCATATATTTTACATATTTTATAGATAATCTAAATAGAGTTATTTAATGAACTAAAAAACTTATAAAATAATAAGAATTTAGATAGAATGAAAATATTGAATATAATAATAAATAAATAATTGAAGGTTTTAAAATTTTAAAAAGATAAATACTATTAAAAATTATACGAGTAAAAATAATATATATTAAATATATATATCATTCCATTTTCAGAATTGTTGGTGCAAGCATGCATTCCACCAAATATTTATACATTACAAAGAGAAAACAACTTAACATAAGTGGGCTAGGATACACTGGGTCACGGTAAAAATAATACAAACTAAATAATACACAATACATGCACAACAATACATATGACTAACATCCTCCCATAATGAGAAGAAGATGTCTCGAACGAACGTTCAAACTGCATCAAAAGTCAAGAAAAAGAGAAGACAGAAGCCCTTTGGTGAATATATCGACATACTAAGAGGATGAGGAAACATGAAGAACAGAAATCTAAACCATCACAACCTTATCTCTAATGTGTAAAAACTAGTCTACAAACTTGATATAACTTGAAAATCATTCCATCTGACTATCAGCACCAGGCAGTGGACATGATCAACAATAACATAACTTAGATAAGTAAGTGTATCGAACACATGGGTAACATAAGTGTACTAACATATCGGTATCTTCTTATTAATCAATTTCAGAAGAAAACAATTAAAGGGGATTTATTATAAATGTCAATCAAATAAACTAACAAAAAATTAAGCAAATAAATAATCAAATAACAAACATAACAACCATGACTAACTGTATAGATAACATAATCTGAAGGTAATCATATGTATATTCAATCCAGCCTAGTTTTATTAATTAATATCCTTTAAACGATATTGGTAAGTTATCCACCGATTCAAAAATTGATTAGACTGTATGTTCAAGTCACTAATCCTATGATTCTAAGTTGTTTACCAACAAGGATAGCTACCTAGACTTAGTTTATTCACTCATATTATGTAATGACTTAATTGGTATAATCAGTCCTAGGTTTAGTGGTAACTTTTCAAATTGTCCAAGTTATGGGATCAATCATGAACATCAACTTAACTTTATTATGTTTAACCTAGGGACGACTCCACTAGTCATATATGTCTATGCCTCAACTGGTCAAGTTCTGATATCCCAGTTGTTAACTAAACAGTAGATTCAAGATACATAATTCGAACCTAATATTAGATCATGCACTCGGTTACATAAACATAATAAAATTAACATTAATATGCATGGGTCTTTAACTGAGCATTAACACAAGCAATTAGATAAATCTCAATAACAAATATCAATTAATCAAATAAACTAAGTTTTCATAAATAATAAATAATCATAAAGGGATGATCCCAAATCTTGAAAAGAACATATAGGAGATTAAAACGTTGACTAATTATAGGAAAAAAAAAGTAACAGACTGATAACCTAATGATTCTTCCTTCGATCTTCAGATTTTTGCATCTATATCAGCCAGCCGACGGATATAGCCTTTAGACCCTCAAAACGACTTTCTGTGGACATTTCTTCTATATTCTCCTTATTTTATGATGTTCTGTTGCTTTGGACGAATTTGGGAGTCTATTTATAGTTTTCAGAATCGACTTAAATCTTGCCATGATTTGAAATCGCGACGCACAATAACAAATCCAGAAAATATCTTCAGAATCTTCATAATCTTTTCCATGCTTAACTTCATGTGTCTTGCTTGTTTAATACTTCATGAAATTATGCCAAAAATGGACATTTTCACCTACTATTTCACCAACATGCCATTTTTAGTTGCAAAATATAAATACAAAGCATTTAATCACCTTTTATCCTATTTTAGTTACAAAAATGACTCTGAAATGCCCCTTAAAATATATATAATTTAGGACATATCAGGCTCACACAAAAAAATGTCGATCTCGATGTGTTTGGTGTGTTGATGTTGAACAGGGTTAGCGGGCATATAATCGTACATATATTATCACATTATACCAGAGTAGTAGAAAGCGATGGATTACAGAACTTATGTAGAAGATTGTGAAGCCTACATGTCTCTACAACGACAATCGAAACAACTTGATACTAAACTTCAACACTAGACTGAGAAATCGGATTTTGTCTCTTGGAAGACCAAAAGATAATGTTCTAACCAAGAAACACACAGTAACCTGAAGTGGATTGTCGAGTAGATGGACACCCAACCCAGTCAACATTCAAGTAAGTGACTAATCAATGTAAGGGGAGGAATATAACTATAAAGGATGCCTCAAATATATTTGAGACTGCTCTTGAGAGCCATAAAGTAAGGCTCATTGGGATCGTGCATAAATAAACAACCATGTTGAATGGCATAATTGATGTTGGGTGTTGTACAGGTTAGATACTGTAAAGAGCCTAAAATACTTAGATAAAGAGTTGGATCGGGGACTGGGGGACAATCCCATCAAACTTAGGCGAGGTGTCAGCTGTGGTGTGAGCAGGTTTGCAGTTAAACATCTTTGCACACTCAAGGATCGCAATGGTATATTTGAAAGATCTAGTATGCTCAAGAGTCATATTAAAATGATATTTCTAAATAACATATGATCCTAAGGGTTACACTAACAACAACTTGATACAAATGATTATTTATTAGAAATTGATTTTAATAAATATTCATAAACTCTTATAATAAATTGGGAAAATATTTATTTCAAGGAAATAATTATTTTACCATACAAGTAACACATTATTTCATAAGGTATGAATTAATAAGTCATGTACAACATTTTCGACTAGTTGATTCTTTTGTCTTTTACCCTAAGACAAATTTTATATTTTATAAACTTGGAATTTATAAAATTTAAACATTTTGTCTTCTTTTGATGGGCATGAACGAAACTAGTGTAGACTAGTTAGGGCATGACCTTTTGTATTTGTTTAATGTAAAGAATACAAGCTAGAAGAAAAACACTCATGACGTAGGGACATGCTTGCAAAAAGTGTTACGATCTAGTGGGTATTGACTCCTATTTATGGCTATATAAAGGTTGCACTCTTGCAACTCTCTTCTTGCACCAAGAAAGGCCGAGAGCCTCCTTCCCTTCTCCATCTTCTCTCTAAAGTCTTGCACTTTGAAGATATAAGTTGCTTCCATCCTCTCTTTAAGTCATAATCTTGTTTTGACTTAAAGCTTAAGAGTTGTAACTACCATTACATCAAGTTGGTACATTGTTGGTGTCTCAAGGGTTCAACCTCACTCCATCAACTTCCAAGCCTCCCCTAGAGGACTCAAGGTGCTTCAAAGGTTGTTACTACTTCTTCCTTCCATGGTTGTGTTCTAAATCTTTCTTTTACTTGCAAGATGATCCTTGGTGGGTGATAAAATGTTTATGTTATTTATCAAACTCAAGTCTTCCGTTTTCTATTATTTGTAGTTTTTGAAACTAAGTTTTAAATAAAACCCAACAATTGGTATCAGATTCACCTTGCAAGTTTGGTTATATTTTTTATTTATGGAAATCTTAGTTTTTGGAGAATATGGATAACTTCTTTTTGTATAAAAACAAGTTCATACATATTTTCTTTGACAACTTTATAATTGTTATTTTATGTGACAAAACTTACATGCATTTTTGTCACTTAAAGTTGTCTTAGAAAAACAAAGGTTGTTTTATGTTTATATGTATTTTAGAGTGCATAAACAAGCATTGGACCATTTATGTTGTTGATTGTATGATTTGGTTGAGAATGGTTTGTAATATTCTTTTATTCATAAAGTATGTAATAAAAGGTAGCTAGTTTTTATTCTTGTTATTTTTATGTAATAGATTAGTTTTAGACTAGATTTATTTTATAAAAAATGTAACAATATGAAGATGGAGGCCATTTCTTGAAGATCATAACTTTTATAAAGTTTTATAAAATTGCAACAAAGTTGGTTGTCATTGAAAGTGAGAGCTTGAAGATCACATGAAGAACAAGTTGTAATATTTGGTCCCATTGTCCCTTAGGAAGGACTTAACACTTTTGTGTTGGCTCACAAAAGTGTTATATAGTTTAAGGCTTGTTTATGTCAAATGCATGCTTGTGTTGTTTATTTTTCAAGTAAATATTTTGTGTGGTTGATAATTTAGTTTTTCACAAACCCAAAATATTTTTTGGACAAAATAAACATAACATGGAGTTTGGATTTCAAAATGTAATATATGGACATTAGATGTACCATATATTAGCCATAAAAAAACCGGTTTTATAAAATTGTTAATTACGGCAACTTTTAAAAATATTGAATTATAAGTGTAAAAATCATGTTTTTATAACTTATTCAAACTTCAAAGTATTATTTAATAAAAGGAAGTTTTATTATACAATATTAAAAGGTTCTAAATGGCTCAAACTCAAAGTTAATACTAGGTATTAATTTTAAAATTGAACCAAGGCGAAATATAAAAACCGGGTTTTTATAAGAACCTTAAAAGCGATTTGAAAAAAAAATTGATACCATGACATATTGGATGCATGCAATTGGCATGATATCACATGTTTTATATAGAATAATAAAACACTCAAATCCCTTTTTCAAAAGTGCAAGTCTATGTCATCCAATTTTGAAACATTTGCACATCACTTGTATAATGCTAGTGGAAAAAAGGATACCTAACCATTATTATTATCTTTTGATGACCAAAGTATTTTTGCGATTTCTATACCCAAGTTATGGGCCAATTATACAAGTTTCTATAATTGGATGACTTGATTGGAAACCTCTTGTGATAAAGGTCACCTAAGCAAGAGTGTTCCAAGGCATAGATGAGACCAAACATGTCAAATTAACAAATAGATTATTAAGGGTCTCATAAAACTAGGAATTACAAATGGTATAATTAATACAAGTTATTTACCTTGTTAAAATTGGGTAAATGAGATAAAGGATACCTAACCATTTATTTGATTTGTAACTTGGATCCTAGACTTTAAATAAATAATGTTTTTCGGAAACAAAAGAGTATTATTATTTAAAGAATTAAATACTAAATGAAAACTTTGTTAAACTTTTGTAGATGGCTCCACCAATTACTATAACACATCACCCAATGAACATTCGGTCACTTCTTGACAAAGGAAAACTCAACCACTCCAACTTTTTAGATTGGCACAAAAATTTAAGAATCGTTTTGAAACAAGAAAAGAAAGACTATGTCCATGAAAACCAAACCCCTGATGAACCACCTGCTCTCCCAAAGGCCGCACATGATGCATGGATAACGCATATAAATGATTCACTTGATGTTTCATGTCTTATGCTTGCCTCTATGGTTCCCGATCTTCAGCGGGATCTGGAACACTACACTGCCTTTGACATGATTCAACATCTCAAGGGGATGTTTGGTAAACAAGCTAGAACCGAAAGGTTTGACACTATGAGAGCACTTCATGCCATGAAAATGGAGGAGAGTGGGAATATGAGCACACATGTTCTCAAGATGAAAAGTTACATGGATCAATTGGAGAGATTGGGCTCTCCATATCCACAAGACTTGGCTACAGATATCATTCTAAAATCTATGCCAAAGTCTTACAATGCTTTCATCATGAACTACAACATGAATGGGTGGGAGAAACCTATCCCTGAGTTGCACGGGATCCTGAAAACTGTAGAAAAGAATATCCCAAGTAAAACACCCCAAGTGCTCATGATTAGGGATGGAAAAGTCAAGAAGAACAAAGGCAAGAACTTCAACGGAAAGCCACAAGATGGCAAGGGCAAAGGAAAGAAAGCTTCCCAAAACCCACCACCCAAAAAGAAGGGCAAAGGAGAAACCTATCCCTGAGTTGCACGGGATGATGAACCACCTGCTCTCCCAAAGGCTTGTTTATGTCAAATGCATGCTTGTGTTGTTTATTTTTCAAGTAAATATTTTGTGTGGTTGATAATTTAGTTTTTCACAAACCCAAAATATTTTTTGGACAAAATAAACATAACATGGAGTTTGGTCTATACTTAACATTAAACAATGTGTGTTTGATCACCTCTATTACTAGAAATATTGTATCAGCTTCCCGTTTGAGAAAATATGGTTTTGATTTCAAATTTGTTGATGATAACATTCACTCCTTCTTGAAAGGAATCTTCTATTTTGAGGCTAGACCAATAAATGGAATTTATGAACTAAACCTAGATGACACCTCAAACAATAAGTCCCTTTATCATGTCAACACCAAAAAGCTCAAACCAGATTTGAACCAAACATATGTATGACATTGTCGCCTTGGACATATAAACAAGAAACACATATCTCAACTCCAAAAGAGTGGACTTTTGACTCTGAGTCATTTCACATATGTGAATCTTGTTGATGTGGCAAGATGACAAAATCCCATTTCTTTGGGACAAGTGAAAAGGCAAGTGTTTTGTTAGGCATCATACACACCGATGTATGTAGACCTTTTAAAACAATGTCTAGATATGGTGAGAGATATTATATTACCTACACTGACGACTACAATCGTTTTGGTTATGTGTATTTGATGAAACATAAACATGAAGCATTTTAAAAGTTTAAATTGTTTCAAAGTGAAGTTGAAAATCAACTCGACAAAACAATCAAAATTCTTCGTTCAGATAAAGGAGGCGAGTACTTGAGCCAAGAGTTCCAAGACCATCTACGGAGTCGTGGGATAATCTCACAACTCACTCTACCTAGAACACCCCAGCTTAATGGTGTTTCTGAGAGGAGAAATCGAACCTTACTGGATATGGTTCGATCTATGATGAGTCGAAGTACCCTTCCTTTATCATTTTGGAGTTATGCTTTACTCACTGCAGCTCGTATCTTGAATATGGCACCAACTAAGAAGGTAGAGAAAACAACTTATGAGATGTGGTATGGAAGACCTCCATCCTTATCTTATATGAAAGTTTGGGGATGTGAAGCTTATGTTAGACAAGAGACTTCTAGCAAACTTGAGCCTAGATCTACCAAATGCATCTTTGTAGGATATCCTAAAGATTGTTTAGGATATTACTTCTACATCCCTAGTGAGAATAAGATCTTTATTTCACGAAAAGATGAATTCTTAGAAAGCAAGTTTCTAAAGGATGAGGCAAGTGGGAGGCGTGTGGAACTTGAAGAAGATCAAGAACCTCAAGCCGATGCATCTTTAGTTCGCACTATTACTGAACAAGAGGTTGTTGAAGATGAAGAGATCATTATCCTTCAACCTAGTGAAACACAATACGTTCGCAGATCCGATAGAACTCGTCGTGAACTTGAGAGATATGTATTTCTCATTGACGAGTGTTTCGTAATGACGAATGCTGATGAGCCGGTCAGCTACCAGTATGCAATGATAGATCCCAAATCTGCCAAATAGCTTGAAGCCATGAATGTTGAGATGCAATCCATGAGACAAAATCAAGTCTGGGACTTGGTTGATCTTCCTCTCAATAGCAAGATTGTTGGAAGTAAGTGGGTCTTCAAGAAGAAGACTGGCATGGATGACAACTTACACACATTCAAACCAAGATTGGATGCTAAAGGATTCACTCAAACTCATGGGGTTGATTATGATGAAACCTTTTCACCGGTCGCTATGATTAAATCAATTAGGATATTACTTGTCGTAGCTGCATGTTATGACTATGAGATATGGAAAATGGATGTCAAAACCGCTTTTCTAAATGGACACTTGGAAGAAGATGTCTACTATTGGATTAGATGTCTAAGCCCATAACTATTATTGGTATGTACTCGACCCGAGAGTAGCATGGTCCATCTGGGTTGCATAACACCAATACAATTTGTAAGGATGGACTCTTGAGAGAAGGTTATATATGATTTATTGATATATTATAAGTTCTAATATATTAAGATGAAATCATATGTATTAATTAGTATTGATCAAGAATTAATTTGGAATTAATTTAGTGATCAAAAGAGACTAATTAAATCTATGGGGACTAATTATGATAATTAGTAATATTTATATGTGTTGGGCTTATGATCCATGTTGGACCAAGTTTATGTATGGACACATAAAGAGTTGGGCCACATGAATTATGGATCATAATACCCATGGGTATGGATTTGGTTTATACCCATAACCCTTGGAATCCAACATATAAATATTTACTCCTTAGCCAAAAAACGATACACTCATATTCTTGAAATTCATGAGGTGTTTTGGTGCATGGAGATTCTCTCTCAAGAGCCACCTTTGTCCTAGGTGAGTTGTGAGCCATTTGAGGCATTCATACTTTCGGTGCTAAGATCTTAAGGCCAAATACAACAAGGTTTCAAGCTACATAAAAGGTATGTCATCCTAACTAGTATTTCATATTGTTTATGTCAATTGCATGGTAGTTATAGGCTTAATGCTTTGGAAATACCATTACATGTATAATTAGAGAAAACATAGATCCAAGGCATTTAGGTTTGTATGTGCACCATAGGATGTTGTAGTATATAAAACCCAACAGTGGTATCAGAAACATGGGTTGTTTTCTATTATATTTGATGTAATTATTGATTTTCGGAGCAAAAAAATCGATTTTCTGCTGTTCTGGATAGTGGACTCGCCGAGTCCACTGGGGGACTCGCCGAGTCCAAGAACAAATTCATCCAACTCGTCGAGTTTGTTCTTGCACTCGACGAGTTGGAGCCCCTGACAGCAGATTTTCGAGTTTTTTTTTTGGCCTGTTTTGGACTTGGATCATTACCACAAAATGTTTTTGTTCATAAAATTTGATTTTGATGCTATGGTAATGATTATCCTCATCCAAATAAAGGATAATTGTCAAAGTTTCAAGATTTGTGTTAGTTTATGTGATTAGCTAAGTTCTTGAAAATTGTTGATGTGAATTATCTTTGCTTATGAGTTTAATCTTGTTCATAGAAAAACTATTTGATTATTGTGTTAATTGAAATAGTTGATCTTAATGGTTTTTATGACTCCATAACTTGTCCTCAAGTTATGGAAAATGAAGAGTTTTTCATTTAAAAAGCACATTAAGACTCATAGGTTATGAAAATGGAAGAGTCTCTATTTTTAATGTCATCATAAAATGTTTATTTTATGTTTTCCATAACTTGTCTTCAAGTTATGGAACTTGAAAAGTCTTCCATAAAAACCATATTAAACTCATAAGTTATGGAAACCAAAAGTTTTTGAATTGTTCAAAACTCGCCCTCAAGTTTTGGAATTTGTAAAGTTTCCCCCCATGAATACTTTAATTCCAAATTAACCCCTAGAATTTTAAAAGTTTAAGATTCAACCCTTATACTATTATAATATTATAGGTTTAATATATATATATATATATATATATATATATATATATATATATATATATATATATATATATATATATATATATATAAGAGTAAGTCAGTCTTACCATTAGCAGGCCTCATTCACGAAGCCGATCTATAAGGGGGTATAAGGTTGTTGCCTATAAAATGGCAGCTTAATGGGTGTCCACTCTCACCCACCGCTTCCTTGACTGGTGGAGGGTCGTTAGCCGAACGGGTAGGACAGAACATTAATTATCCCTTCATTAAAAGTATAATGATAAATATAAAGTAACTAAATGTCACACCCCGAAACCGTAATGGCGGAATCGTTCCGGGGTGGAGGACGTCATGCGTAGTATCACAACAATTGTACCATAGCAAGCATAGTAAACACAACCAGACATTGAATACATATATGAAAAAGGTTACATTGTTTAATACATAGTTTTAATCATATCAAAAGTAAAATAGACAGACGCGACTCTAACGCTTCGTCTCCTCTGAACTCCTGGAAGTACCTGTTTACTAAATCCCTGAGAATACAAGCAGTTTTGAAAGAATATCAGCATAAAGCTGGTGAGTTCATAAGCATTTAGTTTTAGTGAGATAATGTTCTTTGAATCCATTCGAAAAGTGTTCTTCAAGAAAATCCTGTATTTTCTTATGAAAAGCGATCTTGAAAGAGTGTCTATTAGTAGAAAATAAACTATCAGTTTTAGAAAACATGTTATCCATCCTAGAGGTAGAGATGCCAGTTTAGAAGTCCTTGATTACTATCAGCATATATAAAAGTAGTTTTATTACTTAGAATAAAACAAATGAAGAATAGAGTCCGTAAACAAAGTTAGTTTATACTGATTTGCGAGTCGTATAACCATACTTGATATGACCGAGAGACCTTTATAACATTCTTCAGGCGTTAAGCTAAATGACATTTGTTCACCCCAGGCGTGCCCGCCTAACTGTAGCTAGCAATTCAGGTGTGGGATTGTCAGTCCCGAATAGATCTATTCACAAATCTCACGCTCTCCCTCCAGGAGACTCTGGTTATACTAAAAGGATTTATCACTATACACCTAAGAGTACAGTATTGAAGTAGCGCCTCACAATTCTGTATAATCTAGTTTACTAGCGAGAAATCAGAATAAAACAGTAATTATCCTTGAATAAATGTACTTTATACTTTTGAGAAAACATGTAACATAAACTAAATCTTCCATAGTTTATATATGTTCATTTATGAAATCTGATTAAGTAGAGACTGCCTAGAGGGTTATCCCAAACTATACCCATTATAGTTTATTAGAGTTGATCTGGAAAATGCTTTGTAAAGACCTTTTTGAAAGCTATGAAGTTAGATTTCCAAAATAATAGTTTCTCTCATGTTCAACATATTACAAAAAGCGATAAAATATCTGAATATGTGATTAAACGTGGAAATCGTTGGACTGCATTAATAAGTTTAAAACTTAACAAAATACTTTGAGTTTGGCTTGTATTCTCCCCCTGAAAACATTAAAAAAACACAGAAAAATGTAGGGGTATGAACTCACCTCGAGCGATTCGAATAAAAGATCGATACGGAAAGCGGGATGTTCAAGTGAAGCCTTGAACACGATTTGATCCTAATTAACATGTAATGACACATAAAGGAGTCAAATGATGGTATTTCCTTACTAAATGTGATGGAGAACCACTCTAGGGACTTGGAACTACTTGCACTAAGTGTTAGAGCCCTAAAGGATTACATGAGGTGAGTGTATGGCCACCTTTAAGGTGTGTGCGGCTATGGGTGTGCGGCCCAAGGGGTGTGGGGCCATACACCCATGATGGAAGGTGTTCTTTGGGTGTTTCAAGGTCCATACTTGCAATCCATGAAATGTTCTTGGTCCAAACTTAGTTGTAGTACAAGCCTAGGGTCTTAGAAGTGGGTTTGCGGCCCTATGGTGAGTGTGTGGTCGCACACTTGAGTGTGCGGCCGCACACTTGGAGTGTGCTGCCGGACAGATGTGTGTGCGGCCGTACACAGGTGTGTGCGGTCGTACACTCCACTCCAAAATGTCCCAAAATGCCATTTCCAAGGTGTAGCAAGGCTATGGGCATGTCTATCTCGAATATGGAAGTCAAACTCTCACTTGGAGGTTGTTTTAGGAGTGTGCGGCCAACCTTATGAAGGTGTGCGACCGCACTCCTTCAAGGGATGAAGAACATGATGAAACTTGATGAATGAAGGCTTAGATGAAGTGGTTCTTCAAGTACAACAAGCTAAGGGATGGATTACTCACGTTTTTGAAGCCTTGGGAGGGTTTGCGGTTGAAGAGTCTTGAGAGAAAAGGTGTTGTGTGCTGCCAAGGTGTTAAAGGAATGAAAGGAAAGGGGTCTATCCTTTATATAGGGTGGGTGTGCTGTCAAGAATGGAGTGTGCTGCCAGGAGTTGTGTGTGCGGCCGCACACCGATGTGTACGGCCGTACACTCCCTCTAAAGGTGTGTATGTCCTCGTTTTGACAGTATACGACTTGCTGACTCATTCCTAGACTCAACCTTGGTCACACTCAAGCTTATAATCACTTAAACGAACCCTCAAACAGTGCCAGAAGTCAACAAAACATGTTTAACTTTGATTGAATTGACTAAGTGTGCGAGATAAAAGTTCCGGGTTGTCACATCATCCCCCCGTTAGAGGGAATTTCGTCCCGAAATTCAAGAATAAGAATATAACTCATGGTCTTAGAAAATATGGAGGTACTTAAGGTTCATGGGACTCTCGTGTTCCCAAGTGAATCCAAGTTCCCGTTTGACATTCCACCGTACCTTCATTATCGGGATGTGACGTTATTTCGTTCGCTTGACTTCTTGATTTGCGAGCGCGGATGATTCTCTCACAAAGTGTAGGCTCTCGTATAACTCGAGGTTGTCGAGGGGAAGTCGTAGGTGTCTCATCGGACGGACACTCATTTCAGGTTGAAGCGAGGAAGACGAGATGAGCGTTGCTAAGCACTCGAGGTAACTGGAGTTCGTGTGCTATGGGACCGATCCTAACAAGGATCTCGGACGGTCTAACGTATCTTGGATTTAGCTTTCTACGCTTTCCGAAGCGTATCAGGCTTTTCCAGGGTGAAAACTGTAAGAAAGACACGTTCACTAATCTGGGACTCTAATGGTTTTTGTCTATTATCTCATGCGATCTTTTCTGCCGTCTCTCGGATGATTTCAGGACTCGTGGGAGTGCTGTCGGGGACTTGACTCTTATCTTATTTGCGTGTCGCCCACCTCAGTCCATCACAGATGGGGTCTGTACTTGTGGCTGCAGAGGGCTTCGAACGGCGCAACCTTGCTACTGGAAAGGTCGCCGTTGTTGCAAGAAAGTCCAATTAAGGATAGATGTGTGTCCCATGACACATCTTCAATTGCCCGGATGGTTCTCTTACTTTGTCCTTCTCTTTGCGGATGATACTCTTCGTATGAATACTTTCGAATTTCGAAGAGAGATGAATTCTTTGAAGTTCGCATCTGGTTGTCGTCACGAGCGACGGGAGTTTCGCGATCGAACGATTTAAGACAAAAGGGTTTGGTATAACATAGACTTAGTCGAGCTAGACAGAATGGTGTTGTAGAATCGCGCGTGAAGTTAGTCCGGGGGGATCGTTTTGCTAGCACATTGGCATCCCTAAATGAATGTCTCTGGTATTTTCTGCGTTTGATTTGGACTTGGTGGGTACTACTAATGCGAGGGTCCAGATGTTTTGAAACTATGGGCTCTCGATGGAATGGTTCCCATTAGATTTTCCTATGATTGCTTGGCGTATATAAGTCATGTATAACTACAACCGACTCCAACGTATTCACTAAGCTGTCATACTTTACTCATTAGGGTATGTCGTGATATAATTTGGACAAGAAAGTAATCACGATCATGAATGATTATTGAGGTTTTCGAAAACGTACCAAAACACTGTAGGGTTCTTTGATGCTCCCCGTTTTCTGAGGTCAGACTCCTCCTGTCTCCTCATTGTTCTCCTCTGTTGGGCAGTCTCTTTTGAAATGTCCCATACTACCACAGAGGTGACATGTTGGACTTTCCCCAACATTGGTAGTCAGAGTGACGAACTTAACTAGGGCCCTACAGCTGCGGGAGGTGTGCCCCTCCCTGTTGCATCTAGTGCAATGTGGCACTCGACAGACTCCATGATGATGGTAGTTGCATTTGCTGCAGTACGGGAGGTTTCCTAAGTAGGGTGTGGTTGGGGTTGGAACAGTAGGGCTGACTGGGGTATTGACTGTCCCAATCCGCTGCCTTTCAGTAGGTCTTTGGGTCGAACAACTTCCTTTGAACTTTCGTTTCAGGATGTTAGGTTGGGGATCAGGTGTGCCCCTCCTAGTAGGCACTGATTATTGAGGTTGGTTAACACCAAGGTTTGGATTGCCATTCACACTTCTACCCACATTTGTGTTGTTGGCGTTAAGAACAGCTAGGGCGGCTGCTATGGCTGCTGTGACAGTAGCTTGGAACGTAGCTGAATCCATCTGAAGGATTGGTGTTTTGTCGGTGGGATGGTTACGTTTCTTTGGAGGCATGATTCTGCTACATGTCAAGAAAAGAAGCTTGTGAGCAACAATGGTTGCCTCTGGATATATCCCAAATGTTTATCTATGCATTGAGATTTTTCCCGGTTTTGTTATCTGACTTTCATTGATTCGACCTTCATCCCCACGATGTGGTCTTAGCAAGGAATAGAAAAGATTTGAGCACAACAAAGTTTGCATACAATAAGTTTACGAACTCCTGGTTGCTCAGCTCATCGGGCTGGCTGAGTAACTCTCGCATTTTTCTGTCGGCTCTTGACGATATGGAGATTTGGCTATAAGGGTAGTTCCGAGGATCAAGTCGATATGGGATTCAAATTGGCACTCGGAAGAAATCCTCGGAATGTCTTTGGGGAAGACATCGGGAAAGTTGCAGACTTCGAAGATGCTCTCGAGGCCCTTAACTTCTTGCGTCTCATTGTCAACATGAGCCAGGAATGCATAGCATTCTTTCCGCAGATGCTCCTAGGCTTGACGCAGGAAATGATACGAAGGTTCGACAAATCTTATCACTGAGACCAGTGAGGATTTCGTCGAAGGGAAGATTGAGACGAATCGATTTCTCGAAGCAAAGAATATCAGCACGATTTGAGGCTTAACAATTCCGTGCCGATTAGGATATCGAAGCTGATACGAAAATGATGGGGATAAGGAATAATCATCTGAATATATCTTATGATTCACGTTTTGAGGACAAAACAGTGATGGGACCTTGATAAAGTTGCTTACTTTTCATGCTATCGATCTAAGGTATACTTTTGACAATGAAAATCTTCAACTGAAATATGATAGTTGCCAGGAAGATGGAATCCAGCCATGCTATCTACGCGAGGTGAGGGTAAAGGAATAGTTAATAGGCATCAGATCTATTAATACTTCCAATGTATCATGGCTACATGCTTGATTCTTGAAGGATGGATCCTTGGGTAAGTTTTCGGCTTAGTCGTTATAGCATTCTAAAATACTCCTATAGTATTTTAATCCTTATGTTTGGCTCTAGAACTCCTCTAGTATCTAGGTAAGTTTTAGACTTGCTACAACACCATAGTCACTCCCAAGCACATGTTGGTCATGTCTCGATTGAATATAGTTGATCAGGCTATATTCACCCTAGACATGATTACATAACTGCCCAGGTTTAACCGCGATGTCCAACGTCCAAATACTTTTATTTTGCTCTACTTACGACACGGATTCTGATACTCGGGTATACTTATATACTTTTATAAAAATACTCGTATTTTTGAAAGTATATTTTTAGTTTAGAGCACTTAGGCCCCTTAGTATTTATCGTTGTATACCATGTAAGGCTCGGTATACTGAGTTCGCTATAAACAAGGGCTCTGATACCAATCTGTCACACCCCGAAACCGTAATGGCGGAATCGTTCCGGGGTGGAGGACGTCATGCGTAGTATCACAACAATTGTATCATAGCAAGCATAGTAAACACAACCAGACATTGAATACATATATAAAAAAGGTTTACATTGTTTAATACATAGTTTTAATCATATCAAAAGTAAAATAGACAGACGCGACTCTAACGCTTCGTCTCCTCCGAACTCCTGGAAGTACCTGTTTACTAAATCCCTGAGAATACAAGCAGTTTTGAAAGAATATCAGCATAAAGCTGGTGAGTTCATAAGCATTTAGTTTTAGTGAGATAATGTTCTTTGAATCCATTCGAAAAGTGTTCTTCAAGAAAATCCTGTATTTTCTTATGAAAAGCGGTCTTGAAAGAGTGTCTATTAGTAGAAAATAAACCATCAGTTTTAGAAAACATTTTATCCATCCTAGAGGTAGAGATGCCAGTTTAGAAGTCCTTGATTACTATCAGCATATATAAAAGTAGTTTTATTACTTAGAATAAAACAAATGAAGAATAGAGTCCGTAAACAAAGTTAGTTTATACTTATTTGCGAGTCGTATAACCATACTTGATATGACCGAGAGACCTTTATAACGTTCTTCAGGCGTTAAGCTAAATGACATTTGTTCACCCCAGGCGTGCCCGCCTAACTGTAGCTAGCAGTTCAGGTGTGGGATTGTCAGTCCAGAATAGATCTATTCATAAATCTTACGCTCTCCCTCCAGGAGTCTGGTTATACTAAAAGGATTTATCACTATACACCTAAGAGTACAATATTGAAGTAGCGCCTCACAATTATGTATAATCTAGTTTACTAGCGAGAAATCAGAATAAAACAGTAATTATCCTTGAATAAATGTACTTTATACTTCTGAGAAAACATGTAACATAAACTAAATCTGCCACAGTTTATATATGTTCATTTATGAAATCTGATTAAGTAGAGACTGCCTAGAGGGTTATCCCAAACTATACCCATTATAGTTTATTAGAGTTGATATGGAAAATGCTTTGTAAAGACCTTTCTGAAAGCTATGAAGTTAGATTTCCAAAATAATAGTTTCTCTCATGTTCAACATATTACAAAAAGAGATAAAATATCTGAATATGTGATTAAACGTGGAAATCGTTGGACTGCATTAATAAGTTTAAAACTTAATAAAATACTTTGAGTTTGGCTTGTATTCTCCCCCTGAAAACATTAAAAAAACACGGAAAAATGTAGGGGTATGAACTCACCTCGAGCGATTCGAATGAAAGATCGATACGGAAAACGGGATGTTCAAGTGAAGCCTTGAACACGATTTGATCCTAATTAACATGTAATGACACATAAAGGAGTCAAATGATGGTATTTCCTTACTAAATGTGATGGAGAACCACTCTAGGGACTTGGAACTACTTGCACTAAGTGTTAGAGCCCTAAAGGATTACATGAGGTGAGTGTATGGCGACCTTTAAGGTGTGTGCGGCCATGGGTGTGCGGCCCAAGGGGTGTGCGGCCGTACACCCATGATGGAAGGTGTTCTTTGGGTGTTTCAAGGTCCATACTTGCAATCCATGAAATGTTCTTGGTCCAAACTTAGTTGTAGTACAAGCCTAGGGTCTTAGAAGTGGGTTTGCGGCCCTATGGTGAGTGTGTGGTCGCACACTTGAGTGTGCAGCTGCACACTTGGAGTGTGCTGCCGGACAGATGTGTGTGCGGCCGTACATAGGTGTGTGCGGTCGTACACTCCACACCAAAATGTCCAAAAATGCCATTTCCAAGGTGTAGCAAGGCTATGGGCATGTCTATCTCGAATATGGAAGTCAAACTCTCACTTGGAGGTTGTTTTAGGAGTGTGCGGCCAACCTTATGAAGGTGTGCGGCCGCACTCCTTCAAGGGATGAAGAACATGATGAAACTTGATGAATCAAGGCTTAGATGAAGTGGTTCTTCAAGTACAACAAGCTAAGGGATGGATTACTCACGTTTTTGAAGCCTTGGGAGGGTTTGCGGTTGAAGAGTCTTGAGTGAAAAGGTGTTGTGTGTTGCCAAGGTGTTAAAGGAATGAAAGGAAAGGGGTCTATCCTTTATATAGGGTGGGCGTGCTGTCAAGAAGGGAGTGTGCTGCCAGGAGTTGTGTGTGCGGCCGCACACCCATGTGTACGGCCGTACACTCCCTCTAAAGGTGTGTATGTCCTCGTTTTGACAGTATACAACTTGCTGACTCATTCCTAGACTCAACCTTGGTCACACTCAAGCTTATAATCACTTAAACGAACCCTCAAACAGTGCCAGAAGTCAACAAAACATGTTTAACTTTGATTGAATTGACTAAGTGTGCGAGATAAAAGTTCCGGGTTGTCACACTAAACTTTATTAAATTCCCAATCTTAGTTACTTTAGGAAAATATGAATTTGGTGCTAACCCATGAAATTGCCCTTTGCACCTTGTTAAGTCGTTAGTGGAGCGTGTGTGGTTAACCGGCACACTAATCTGTGACTGACAATGCGTGGCAAAGGGTAGTTTGATGTTAATCGTAGATCAATGGAGCGTATGTGGTTAACCGGCACATTGATTAGGTGATTGTAACATTAAGTGTACAAAGTTAATTTGCATGTTTATTCACTTCTTGTTTGTGTTCCTCGGCATCCCAGTCACAAACTTGAAGGGCACAATCGAGATTTAAACATGCCGTTGAATAGTTCAATGAATCTCAAAAGATCTAGGAGTTTCAATTCATTTAAAACCTAATGTTAAATTTCGTTTTTCATAGTGGAAATTGGTAAATCGTCATTTACCTACCTTCAAATATTTTGTAGCTTGGATTACGACATCCCTCTTCTAAGTTATAAAATATTGTGATGGGTCCTAGCCTTAATATTTCATATTGGGTGTTATATTAAGGACTTAAATCAACTAAACTTGAACTTCTCCCTCATAGATGTCTAGTTATGACAACTATGGTCTTCCTTATCCTTTTGGATAAAGCTATCCTAATGAAGATGATATCCCAAAAGGCAATCAAGGTGAAAGATTAATCCCTTTGTTGTGCATTAATTGGACTGGAAATCATACTTCACTTCCTCCACCTCCTCCAATTATTCTCCTTAACCCACAAGTTCTTGAAAAGTTCAAGGTCACTCAATCCCTATTGGCAAGAAGTGTCTATATGTACTCACATCTTGGAGATGAAGTCTCATATTGACAAGCTGGGAGAGTTGGGTGTCAAAGTCTTGAGGAAGTTGACTGTTGACTGGATTCTTCAATCACTTTCCGAGTCATATAGTGAGTTCATTAAGGACTACTATGTGACAGACCACGGCATGACCCTTAATGATCTTACCTATTTGCTTGTTGCTGCTGAATCAGCAATGATTTGGAGCACTGGTAAAGCAAATTTGATTGGAAGATCTACTTCCCAAACTTACATGGACATTGACAATGGAAACATTGGAAGTCCAGAAAAGTCTTCTCTCCCTAATAGAAAGGGATCGACCATAGTCAACCCGGTTGACCAAATGGTAAAGAGAATGGCTAAGTCTGAGATAGTCCCATGTGCCATTACTAAAGAGTCCATATGTTTTTATTTCCAAAAGAGGGGGCATTAAATGCGAAGCTGCCCTATTTACCTGAAAGTTCACTAGGATGGTAAAAGTCAAAAATTTGACTATGCTTCAGGTAAAGTCCACTATCTAACTCTATTAAGTTCTTATTTGGAGATTCTTATTACATGATGTGACTAGGTCGCATTTTGATGTTTTGTAGAATCGAAAAAAGAGAGGAAGCTTAGAAGAAGAGTATGCTGAATCTGATCGCGAAAAT
Organism: Lactuca virosa; assembly: GCF_052849685.1. NCBI lineage: Eukaryota > Viridiplantae > Streptophyta > Magnoliopsida > Asterales > Asteraceae > Lactuca > Lactuca virosa. Next base: position 386,994,241 of record NC_136428.1, read on the forward strand.
GGATTTGGATCGCATGATTCGAAGATCAGAATTTTGAGCTGCTACTTAAGAGTTATGATAGATTGCTTAGGAATAGATAACAACATAGTTTTCATATGTATTTGCATTGTAAGGATAAGTTTTTCCGCAATTTTAAAATAAAAGGAAATTTTTGATTTTATTTATTTTAAGCATCCTTACAATGGGATTTATGAAAATTGTTGTTTATATGATTCCATTGATAGCAAAATTGGAAAATGGATTCGATTCTTTTGTTTGTGGTAGTGTCATAATTTACCAAATATGGAAAGATTCTCATCATCCAAGTTTTAGTTGGATAGAAACTTGGAATCATGCAACTTGTATTGTATGATGAATGAGAATTTTCATCTTTGGGAAATTAAGAATAATTCCTTGTTCACATGTATATGTGAGTCAAGTGAAGGACTCGGAGATCGGGTACACTTGGTTATGCGCTGATCAGGTCCACCACAAAGAACGATAAGGCTATTCATCATGATTTACTAAAGTTTAGTAAATATGGTTGTGCTTACAAGTTTAAGTATAATTCTGAAACATTGGAAAAGTTTCAATGTATGGCAGGACGAATGAGAAGAATCAAATTAGGCAGAAAGATAAAAGTTTCTCCTATCTGAAAAGATAGGAGAGTACTTCAGTATCATGTTTTATGATCATCTTAATGATTAGGAAAAACCATATCACAATTGATCCTATAAGGACATCTTATTGCAATTGTTTGACTAAGAAGAGGAATCATGAATTGTTGAAATGGTTAAATCAAGAAGATGAGTCATACTTCGTTCTAAAATTGATTCTTAGAGTAATACTCCAAGATCGAGCCTTGAGTAACATAATGTTAACAAGGTTTAAAACACTTATCAAATGTAGAGCAAAATGTTTTATACTCTTGTACATTTGAAATTGGTGAGTTGTGATGTTTTGGATAAAACAAAGACCAACTAAGGCCAATGGTGTGAAGTGTTTGTCTTGATAAGAATCCGCACTAACTCTTGAATATTTTCTTTGTCAAGGAATGGTTCTTGAAAAGAGAATCTTATATGTCAAGAGGTCAGTGGGAGTCTTAAAGATCTTGAAAAGTTTCAAGAACTAATCGAGGGTATTGTTTATCACTAGCACACGACTTGAGGTTTATAACCTATCGTGTTGACATATTCTTGTTTTTGTGCCCATTCCAGTTAAATTTGACTATGCATGTGAGTTCTATGAGTTCTCAGTTGTTTGCATAACTACTTGGAAGCAATGGTAGGCCTTTGTGCTGCCAGGTGGCAAGAAGTTAAGATTGAACGAGTTCAGTCCATATGAGTTTGGATTTGTCACTAACCTCCTCTTGTGGTTATGTTTTTGACAAATTCACATGGATAGGAACACATACACCATAAAATCTAAGTGTCATAAGGTTTCTCTTCGATTCATGAAAATGATGGTGAGGAAACGCTTTCACTAAGTAGATTTTAAGGAGATAGAAATTGTGATATTTGCATTCTCAAATTCAATTATGATTATGGCATCCCTTTTCATTATTCGAATTGTGAGCAATGGCAAAGGTCTAAACATTTGAGACTATGATTACGGCATCCTTTTTTCATAGTTCTAAAATTGTTTAGACACACATGTGAGCTATCTAAGGAAAGGTGTATGATTTTGATAAAGTCTTATCGAAGCATCTCGTATCAGAAACCTGAACTTTGGTAATGAAAGTCAATAAAGCATTGATTTCTAGAAGTCTAGTTGATTTCTGGTTACATGTCAAAGCTAGTGGGAGCATAAGTGTTATGCTGATAAGAAGATAATTATCATGTTAGTGGGAGCAAGATTATTATGTTAAGTGTTGCAAGTTAGCAATGTTAATTATAGAAAACAAAAGTTTTAATTTGCAAAGTTGCAGGGGTTGAAAAGTTATTTTGCTATAATTAAGGGAGAGGATATTATACTTCATTCCAATTTTAAAAGCTTAAGTTGAGATTTTAATCAATTTTAGTCAAGTATATATATGAATGTTATGTTGGAATGGTTCAACATAAGGAAATTCTGTATATGGAAATATTAATTGCGTTCTCAATATTCGATTATGATTACGGCATCCCTCTTCATAGTCCAAATTTTGAGAACATGGCTAACAGAAAAAATTATAGCAAAAGACTGGTCTAGGATCATGTCTTTATGTGAGACATTATGAATCGTATCCCATATGCTTTGGGTATATGATCGATTGCATATGCTATAATATTTCTATGTGTTCTGAATTTTTCAAATGCCTAGGGCATTAAGAGGGAAAAAGGACCAGAACTATATATGACTAAAATGATTAAGCAATTGTCGAGGATAATCTGAGCTTACCAAAGATTGGTTACTCATGGACAGTTGGAAGTATAGTGTTAACTTTGGAAGGACCATATTGACATATTCTGAAAAGAGGAAACTCTTGTTCAGAAGTGATAGTCAAAATGGGATATGGAAATGTTTCCATAAGTGGAAGTTATTCTTTAAATATGTGTAAGATTAGAAAACTTAATGCAAGAAGGATGTTCAAAGGAATGTACTTTGAATGTGAGACTTCGTTTCCATGGAATTGCTCTCCATTGGAATACTTTGTAATGTATATAGCCAAGTCTTTGTGACTTTTTGTGCATAGTCATTACAAGAGGATCATTGCATATAAGTTTAGAATCTAACAGATTGGCAAAGAATCTTGTATTCTTACATTTGTCATAAGGATTTGGAATTGTGAAATGAGCATCATTGAAATGTTGTCAATTGATCTATTCCACAAAGAAAGGACCATAGGTAAACATAGTGTGCATGCTTGTAGCATGGGACAACTATTGTTTAGTTCAAGTATTAAGTTGAGTATTTGAAACATTATACATTGAATAATGAGTAATCAATATGACTCAAACGTTTTGGGGCCATATAGGATTAGTATTATTCTTGTGTTTCACTTTGCATGTTTTGACTTCCCAAATAACTAGGTTATTCAAACCGTCCACAGTCGATCGTACTTTGGAAGTAGGTATTGAGGCAAGAGATCCATGAATGGGTCTGTAGTATGTCTAGATGTTTTAGACATAGCTGCAGTATTCATGAGTGCTCCTAGAATAAGATTCGAGTATTGGATTAAACCCACACTCATTTGAATCACTTCATGGATTTTATCACGAGTGATCATGAGATGATAATATCTTATGTTCTTCAAACAGAGATGAGTGATTTATAGTTGCGAGTCAGTTGCACATTGACATATGTAAACGCACCAGTAACTTGGATGTTATAAAACATATCGTTGTGTGTAACTTGATGAGTGAGTACAAGCGAGCATTTGGGTCGAAGTTTATCCGTTCCTTTTACCCCACATGGATAAAAGCGATATATGTGGTCCCCTCGATGATTTAGTGATGACAATCCTAAGTGCTCGGCCGGGCCTGGACTGATTTGATTTGTTCAATTAGTCGGTCATCATAAATCGGAAATCGGGAAACAACATGTAACACCCGTTTATTTATTAAATAAATAAATTAATTAATGAACGAATAGTAGTCCAAAAATAATTGAAAGTTTAGGGTGTTAAAAATATATAATCTCCGGATTATTATAAAGATTTTAGAGGTCAAGGGGCTAATGAGTGAATTCTGGAGTTTATTTGTAAAGAATTTTAGAGGATGGGGTTGAAAGGGTAAAATAGGGACTTAGATTGAAAGGAATAAGAGAAGGAGGGGCTGGAGATGTAATTATGGGAGAGTTGCAATAAGGACCGGGTATATATGCATTGCGATGAATCATTTGTGACCTAACCCTAACATGAAGGCAGCCGCCGTCATCGGAAGACCTCCAGCAGCCACCTTCACCTCGTGCCCTCCTCCAACCGCCACCCACTTCCCTCTCGTTTCCGACCGGTGATGTGCCAAACAACCACCGCCTGCGGTGTCTTTATCGCACCACCACCGTATTGCCCTCCTATCGGACGTCGTGGATCGTCGGGAGAGCCACCGAGACCCGTAGCAGTAGTCGTTCCGTCATCCTCCTCCTATCTCTTCTTATTCTGCTTTCTAACGTTGTTCGTTGCTATCGTTGTTACACCGCTACCGACGATGGCGGATTCTCATCGTCACCTGCCGCCTGCAGTTGCCAACGAAGCGCCACCATTCCCGTGGCTCTTGGCTGTTGGTGTTGTCGTGAACGAAGATCGAAAAGGGCTATCTTCAGTTGTTTCTGCTGTTGCCATTAGCGAAGTCTCAACCCTTCCTCCCCATTTCTCCAGTGTAGCGCCATAGTCACGACTGCCGCTGCCAGTAGGGCTTGTTCTTATTGCTCCGGCCAATAGCCACCGCCGTGAGGAAGGTTGCAGTGGACTTTTCAGTTTGTGGGTCGCATGTATGTGTGTTTCTGTCGAGTAGAGATGTGAAGAACCACCATAGCAGCCCCATGGTGGCTGCTGCCGTCGCTAACCGCCACCAGGAGGGTGGCTGGATAGGTTTGCAAACAAGAAAGCGTGTGGGTGTTTGTTTTTGCTGTGGTGTGTTTGTGTGTGTGTGTTAGTTAGTTAGTGTGTGTTATCCTTGAGTAAAGCATTGTAATTGTAATTTCCAAAAGATTAATGAAAAGAAACTCAAACCACCACCGTAAGGTGGTGGCCGCCGCCGTGAGCCGCCATGGACTGTCACTACCCAAGGTGGTGGTGGGTGGTGCCCCACAAGCAAACCCTAATTGACCTAGCAAAACCCTAATGGGCTTAGGGATTAGTTTTGGGCCTATTGGGCCATGTTTGGGTGAAAACCCTAATTAGGGTTTAGAAAACCCTAATTGTTAGTAATTGGGCCTTAGACTTATTGGACCCACTTTTGGGCTATTGAGATTGGATTGTTTATTAAGCCCAATTTCTCCATATCATTGATCTAGTAGAGTAAAGGACTTAATAGATTAAGTCCTTAATGGGTTAAGTAAGAAACACTTAACCCTAATCGTCATTTTATGTGAAACCCTAGTTTCACTTGGGCCTTGAGTTGGGCCTTTCGATTGGGTTTTGGTAATTGGTTTATTAATGGGCCATCCAAGAATAATCAAATGGACTAGAGTAATTAGTTGGGCTTTAGGGTAAGGCCCATATGAAGGATTGGGCCCAATTTGGAAAAATGGGCCATTGATGGGCCATAGTTTGGGCCTAGATGATTGTATGATATTGGGCCCTTAGAATGAGACATGTTGGACTGGACTGAACAATTGGGCCTTAAAGGAAGTCCATGTAGAGGTTTGGGCCCAATTTGGAAAATTGGGCCATATGTTGGACTTTAAGCCGTAGTTGGACTTTTGGGCCTTGGGCTTGAATCAAGCCAAGTTAAGGGTAGAGTAGTCTTTTACCCCAAGCATGGACTTATGACTATGAGTTGGAACCCAATTATTAATTCGGTGTTATTTTGATATTGACAGATTGGGAATCTGTCATCCAGCAGCTATGGTTTGTCTGCGGGACTTCAGTAGTGTGGGATTTAGTCAGCGGGACTTCAACAATGTGAGGTGAGTTTCCTTCCAGTAGGAACGGGTCTACGGCCACAATGCCGGCCCGTTTAGTTAGTAGTAGTTCCGGACTTCGGTCCGATGCAGTAGTTCAGTGTGCTTGATGTCTTCGTGATTCAAGCATGTCTTTGTCTCATGTTTTCTGGACTTCGGTCTGATGCAGTATGCAGTATATGTGTTTATGCTAGTAGTTATGATTATGCTATGCTATGTTCATTCAGTTCCGGACTTCGGTCCGATGCAGAGGGCAAGGCCCTGGTTAGTTTCGAACTTCGGTCCGATGCAGTTTCCAGACTTCGGTATGATGCAGAGGGCAAGGCCCTGGTTAGTTCCGGACTTCGGTCCGATGCAGTTTCCGGACTACGGTCCGATGCAGAGGGCAAGGCCCTGGTTAGTTTCGGACTTCGGTCCGATGCAGTTTTCGGACTTCGGTCCGATGCAGTGGGCAAGACCCTAGTCAGTTCCGTACTTCGGTCCGATGCAGTGGGCAAGGCCCAGTATGTGCTTTATATGTTATTGTATGGTATGTGGTAGTTTGGGGGAGCTCACTAAGCTTCGTGCTTACAGTTTCAGTTTTGGTTTCAGGTACTTAGTTTTCAAAAGAAGAGCTCGGAAAGATTGCAGTGCACACACCATTTGTTCAGCCTGGGATGTTTATACTCTGATATACATGACAGTTGTTATATTATTCTGAGATACATTGTTGTGGTTTTTCTATGACGTATGATGACTATGGTTTTATTACTGATTTAAAACGAAATTTTCAGACTGTATTTTTGGGATGTTACACAACAAATGGACACAGAGGATGATTATAATTCATTTCTCAATCCATATGATATCTAGAATGGAGGAATATATGATCCCTTTTCTAATGGACATGTCATTGACTACATCAGAGTTCAACAACGGCTTTTAAGAGCTACGATTGCTAGTCGGGATTTTGGAGTCATATTTGCAATAATAGTTTTAGACTTATCCAAGTGGGAGACGGTTGGATTAGATGTCTAAGCCCATAACTATTATTGGTATGTACTCGACCCGAGAGTAGCATGGTCCATTTGGGTTGCGTAACACCAGGACAATTTGTTAGGATGGACTTTTGAGAGAAGGTTATATATGATTTATTAATATATTATAAGTTCTAATATATTAATATGAAATCATATGTTTTTGATGAAGTGTGGAATCAAGTATAAATCAAAGCAGAGTTAAACAAATGTAGATTGAACACACGATGTAAATATGCTCTGGTTTCAGCTCTATTATGCTTTCGAATGCTACAGAGAGAAAACTAGACAAGTTATACCAAGACTCTTATCTAACTCTAAGTAATGTCCCTATTTATAGGAAACATGAAAGCATACAAAAAATTACAAGGACTAAACAGTACGCATCGTTACATAAAAATGCCTTGTAAAATAAACTTATGTCTTCGACATATTACAACTGGTCTTCGACCCTTACATTCTCCCCCTTTGTAATAATGCCGACCATCTTCAGTTCAAAAGAATCTGTATAGCATACAATATCAGCCTTCGGATTTCAGAGTACCAAGAGATAATCTTCTTCAACTCTTTCTTGTCCCCTTCGTTATTCTTCTTACATCTATTCATACGAACAATAAAGTTCGTATACTGGGACGTTGTGTATCTCTCCACTTCGCATGCTTGGAACAAGAATCTCTTGGCTTTTCCATTTTTATCCTTTCCTGCGAAGATCATGCCAAATGGCTCCAAGCATATTTCACCATCAGCATATTTCTTTAACTCAGGTTGAGTCTTCGTTGGTTGCATGGGTACTTTCACTTCCAACCCCTTTGCAGTTGCTAACTCCACATCTGTTAGGGCCAAACACTCATAGTAGTTATCTATGAATATTTTGATGTGAGCAAGACCAAGACGAAAAACTTCTGGATCAGTCTCTCGAAGGTAAGAAGCATTTTTATCTTTCAAAAGTAATGCAACTTGTATAAGATCTTACAAGTTCATCAGTGGAAAATCAGCTATAGAGAAATCACATTCCTGACCATTCGCCCTTGCAATAGAAAAACGAAGGTTCTGCATCATGTTCTCGAACAGAACATCCTTCTTAATATTGATCACCTTCTTTATCTTCACAAGTGACCATATTTCTTCTGGAAGTTTCCCTAGCACAGCATGAAATCTGAGCTTCATATATGTGTAATCATCATCATTATCGAATTTCTCAGCAATCTTGTACTGAGCCATGATGAACATCATCTCATTCACTGGGAAATCCAATTGTTTCATATCAGCGTTAACAACAACATAGCTTTTCTTTGACTTCTTCTCAAAAGCATACATATGATTGTATGTAACTTTTGCTTCAATTGTTTCGTAGTTGTAATGCTTCGCAGGATCACCCTTGTTCATACCAGGTGGGTCATTTGAACGAAGACTTAAAATGCTTTGAACTACTCTTAACTTCTCTAGCTCAGCTTCAACTTCAGCTTTCTTCTCCTCTTTCGACTTTTCTACCAAAATTGTTTTCCCTTTGTCTTTGATCGAAGAACTATCAACAACTTCTTTGGGCTTCGAACTACTACCACCTTCCCCAATCACAATTCCTTTAGAAACTGGTCTTGGAGTTGGCTTTGTGGAAATTGGCATTGTTGTAACAACTGTCAAAGTAACAGGCCCAGTAGTTGAGACAATTGGCTTTGACAATGGAATTGTTGTTTGAAAAATCTTCCCAACAGTTTTCCCAGCTTCATGCGAAATCTCACCAACTTTCGCATTACCAACCTTCTTTTCTCCCCCTTGCACCCCTGTGACAACAGGTGGGGCATCTGTTGGAAGAAGACTTGAAAACTTTGATAACGGAGCCAACTGTTTATGCAACACAGCTTTGAATTGAGAAAACTTTTGAGACAAGAATTATGGGGTTATTATCGAAGAGGGAACAGGTTTAGTAGATAAATCTTTCAACTCCTTTAACAAAGAAGTAAGCTCCACAAAGCTATGACTGTTTTCCATAGAAAATTGAGTTACTTGAGGACTCAAGTTTGCATATAACTTGACATATTTCGTGACAGCATCACAAATAATATCCACCTTTTGATTTAGAGATGCATAGTCTTGCTGAGCACTAGCAATCTCTTTGATCATATCTTCATGAAGTTCTTGAAGCTTGAGATTGACATCTTCGCGTACTTGCTTTACATCTTTAACAAACAAGACATGTCGTTCTTTAGCCACCCTTCGTAAATCTTGAACTTCACTGATAAAATTCGAAGATTGAGACTTCACTCGTAATTCATTACACTTATCATTTTGATCCACCTTCTCCATAATTTTAGGTTCAGAATCTTGAATCATCCCAAAAACTTTACTAACCATCCTGTCTTCGAATGCTTTGAGCATAACATCTAGTTCCAAACTTGAAAGAGACTAACTTCCCCCCATGTCAGCTTGAGACTGAATAATCGAATTCATCTTCTTATTCAAAATCTTAAATTGCTTCATCGTCATTAACATATTATCTGGGAAAGTTTCTTCTTCTTCATCAAATTCCATCTCTTCAAACGTTCCTCCAAAACCCCCTTCGTCAACATCAGTGTCCTCAGTAGAGTGAAGTGGATCAGTGGTTTGAGATGAGAACAAAGTAGTGATGGGTTGAGTAAGAATGGTTTCAAAAGTGGGTGAATTGGTAGTGTTCGAAATAGGAATAATGAACTGAGGTAAAGAAACACAAGTATCAGAAGGTGCAAGAATACCTTGAGTAGAAACAACGATTTCTTTATTCGAATTTCCTTCACCCATAATGACATTTACATTCGTATCAGATACGTGTGTATTGATGTATGAAGTTCTAACCTCCTCAATAATTGACTCGGTTAACGAAACTTCGGGTGCTGTGACCTTAGTCTTCGCAGGAATAGATATTGCTTCTGGTGTTTCAGGAACTTTCTCCCCTTCAGATGATTCCGCTTGAAGAACCAACTTTCTTTTCTTTATCTTCTTCTTGGAAATATGTGTAGCAACATCTTCTGCTCTTCGTTTCTTGGATGAAGGAGAAACAGGAGCTGGAACCTCACAAATGAGAATTCCTTGGTGATTCAGATATGGTTTTCGAACCATAGAAGAAGACTTAAACGAACCATCAGAAAGCTTTCGTGATCTACGAGACTTTTTCTTAATTCTTCGAAAAATACCTGACTTTGATGGGATTGTTTCCTTTGCTTGATCATCAGTAACAGGCTCGACCGGGTCAACCACAACAGTCGAAACTTGCGCGTCTGGCTTCGTTTGTTTTGGTGGTGATTTCTTTTTCTTTGGCTCCTGAACAGGTTTCTCAGGAGTAATGGTTGCATCCTTCTTTGATTTGCATGACTTCTTCGAAGGACCAACTGTTTCTTTTGGCAACAACTTCCCAGACCCATCATCAGGATTGATTGTTTCTAAATACTCCATAAGAACCAAGTTTGTTGGATCAACACGCTGTAACATTGCATCTGGAATTCTTGCTATGTGTGTAAAGATTTCAGCATCATCAGTAACCTCCTTCGGAAATTGATACTTTATGAATTCAGCTGTCTCCTCATCAGTAGGCACCGTAATTCCTTCTTTAGCATATAAATATCAAAGAATTAAACTCCAATACCTTGCACACGAAATTCCTTGAACAACATTTGTGTTTTCTACACTCTTCTGAAATTCCTTCCACAACTGTGTAGAATAATCCATAGTGATATCATAGTACAACCCAGCTACCATTTCATACACCTCCATTCGACCTTTATCCAAACCAACACTGCGACCGGTCAAGCAGCGTAGAAAGATTCCGAAGAGAAAATTACAAACAGTCAGAAGTCCAGACTTCTTGAAATAACTGATCTTGGTGAGTGGGTTTTGATAACCCATCTCATTAAACATGTGGATGATTTGTGCAGAAGAAAGATCAGTATAGATTGAAGAATTAGGAATATCAAGAATCTAACAAAAAATCTTCTTGGATAATCGGATCTTCTTGTCATTCACCAGTTGAAAAGTGATGATATCCATTGCTTTGCTGTAAGTAGCAGTGGATCCCGCCTGTGAAAGCCATGAAAGTGGAACAGCAAAAGAATTAAAGATGGCAGTCGAAAGAACAGAGCTCTTCAATGCGACTACCAACATCTTTAATTCATCTGGAAAAAGAGAAACATCATCTTCAACTTGATAGTTCGTGCCTTGAATCTTCATTATCGGTTGGGAAGTAACATCTTCAGTGTTTTGTGATTGAACAACGACATCAGCAAAATTGGCCATGATTAGGGTTTGTTGAAGCTTTGAAGAAGAATCGAAGATTTTCAGAGAAAAGTTGGGAATGTTACGTTTGGAAGCGTAAACAGGAAATTACCCTTTGATTTACCTTTTATATGTAACCCTAGTGTTTGAATTTGAAACGGGATTGACATTAAATGAGATCCGACGTGACACCATGAATCTCGCACCACTCTGCCGATAAAGTAGCCATGCGTTAAAAAGTAGCTGTCACATCACCTAGAAACCCGGACTGAATACAGAACGTCTTTTCAAACAGTCTGATCGTACATCCCAATTGAATTGTAACCTTCACCAGTCTTCGGATGGAGGTAAGGCTCTTTCACTTTTGGGATAAAAAGCGAAGTCATGTGCCAGATGTTTGAAATCATCAGCCTGAGTTGGCATTACCCATAACCTCAAGGATTTCGTGAGTGCAGTGTGCCAAAGAAAAGATAAGAAACAAATTAACGAAAATTTGGATCTGTGATATCAAAGAAAAGATAAGAAGCCAAAAAAAAAATTGCGACACAAAAGCAGATAAACCTCGGGCAAAGGTTGCTTCGTTAATTATCAAGAGAGATAATCAACTGCTTGTGTTTGTTCCCGTGAATTTCAATCAAATACTTATAGAGAAGTATCGAAGGGCTTCTTTTATAAGGCTTCATGGGTAGTTTACAATTTCGTTACATACCAACCTAAACATAAGGTGAGTAATTGTAACTGAAATTACTTGTTTGACCAGTGTAGTCAGTGACAAGTATGCTTTGAATTATTTTGAAAGTGACTTCGAAAGCAAATGAAACTCACACGGAAATCATATTCATGAAAAAAAAAATTGATACTGAATCCTGCTGGGTAACAAACATCGTGGGCTTCGATAGTTTGAACAAGACTACTCATATGAAATGAATATGATTTGGAGTTTCAAAAATTGGTACTGAAACAAATGTTTCATCAAAACTGGAACAATGTTCCCCGTCAATTCCTTACGAAGATAGAATTTTGGGTTTCACTTTCATCACGGCCTCATGATGTCAGATCATTAACACATAAGTTGGATATGCCTAAGTCATGATTGGTTTGATCGATGACCTCTCGGACATATGTCATTGTGTGTGAAATGTGTTAGAATTTTTTGATGAAAAAGATTGGTTCACGAAAACACTTGTACCTCTGTTATAATTGGACCAAACAGACAACTATTAACTCATTTGAGAAGAGTAAGGTAGCTCATTCGACTAATGTGAATAGAAGCCTAACTTGGGAAGAAATTTTCGTATGAAAAATTTCATTAAGGCTTTTGTAAACACACATTGAGTCTATGGAGGCTTGGGTCGACATGCTGCAACATGCTTCCAGGGACAGTCTAACTAGTACAAAGTTGTCGAAAATGTACCCAAACCTGTCATATTATATAACACTTCGTTGTTATACATTCGAAATCATTCCTGGGACTGAACTCGCTTCGATCATTCCCAAACCTGTCAAAATTCGAACAAATGATTTTTCATCCAAAGCTTTTTAAAAATATCAACAAGCTGATCAATTGTTTTTACAAAATGAACTTCAATGTTGCCATCTTCCACATGATCTTTGATAAAATGATAACGAAGAGCAATATGTTTTGTTTTCGAATGTTGTACTGGATTATGACAAATACGAATAGCACTGTGTGAGTCACAGTACAATGGAATCTTTTTCATATTCACAACATAATCTTGCAACTGACTCTGGATCCAAATAATTTGTGAAGTACAAGCAGCAGCTGCAACATATTCAACTTCAGCCATAGAAATCGAAACACACGTCTGCTTCTTCGACTGCCAACTAACCAACTTTCCATCCAAAAACTGACAACCACCACTTGTGCTTTTTCGATCCAACGTACATCCTCCTAGATCTGCATCTGAAAATGCCTGAATGAAAAATCCTGTTTTTGAAGGATACGACAATCCTAACGAAATTGTTCCATTGAGATAATGAAAGATATTCTTCACAGCAATTAAATGTGGTTCTCGTGGATTTGCTTGATACCTAGCATAATTACATACAAAAAACATGATATCAGGTCTACTTGCAGTAAGATAAAGCAATGAACCTATCATGCTCCTGTATAAGGTAAGATCAACCGCAGACGTTTCTAACGAAGGAGGTAGCCTTGTTCCAACAGCCATTGGTACTCTTAGGTTCGTTCTATTTGTCATTCCAAATTTTTCGAGCAAATTCCTTGTATACTTTTCATGATTGATGAAAATGCCTTCTCTGCTTTGATGGATGTTTAAGCCAAGAAAATTATTGATTTTACCCATCATGCTCATTTCAAATTGGCTTTTCATCAAATTTTCGAATTCACTAGACAAAGCAGGGTCAGTAGAGCCAAATATAATATCGTCAACATAAATTTGAACAAGCATTAGATGATTCTCAACTTTCTTTCGAAATAATGTGGGGTCAACTAATCCTTGTTTAAATTTCGACTGTTTTAAGAAACTGGTAAGAGTTGCATACCATGCTCTTGGTGCTTGTTTTAACCCATATACAACTTTATCTAAAATGTATACATGATCAGGATGCAATTCATTTACAAAACCTGGAGGTTGTTCAACATAAATAGTTTCTTCAAGTTCACCATTAAGAAAAGCACATTTCACATCCATTTGATAGACATCGAAATCCTTATGAGCTGTATAAGCTAAAAATATTCGAACAGCCTCGAGTCTTGCGACAGGGGAAAATGTTTCTTCATAATCAATCCCTTCTTGTTGTGAATATCCTTTTACAACTAGTCGTGCATTATTTCGTACAATATTTCCATCCTTGTCGGTTTTATTTTTGAAAATCCATTTTAATCCGACAATCGAAACATTTTCAGGTTTAGGTATTAATCGCCAAACCTTGTTTCTATCGAATTCAGCCAGTTTAGATTGCATTGCAACAACCCAATCTGAGTGTTCCATTGCAACCTTAACTGTTTTTGGTTCAATTTTCGAGATGAAAACATTGGACATGCAAAATTCTTGATTAGTATTTAATACCTCATTCTTTGCACGAATTTGAGCTCTTGTTAGTACTCCATCTTGAGGATTGCCAATGACTTGATCTTTTGGATGAGTCCTTGTCCATTTCTCTAACGGTGGATATACAGGATCAAATTCCAAAGGTGAATCTTCGTACATCTCTTCATTTTCAGATCCTACAACAGAAACATTATCATTTAGATCATGAAACTCGTTATTTTTACTAATATTTATTGTATCAGATTCTTCATGCTCCTTCTCAACACTATTATCATTTTGATGCTCCCCCTCAACTAGATGCTCCCCCTCAACAACTTCATCCATTCTTCCATTCCCCCCCTTGAAAGAATGCTCCCCCTCAACCAGAGTATTCGAATCCAAGTGCTCTTCCTCTACTGAATTATTATGCATACTTTCGCCAACTCCTGGAGAATTCGTTGTTGAATTAACATCTACAATAGTGATGATTCGAAGATTCAGAGTGATGATTATCATTCGCATGAACTTCATCATCCACAGCCCTGTCAAGAATACCAAAAATTAAATCATAATCAAAGTTAGATGAATTTGATTCTTCATTTTTATCAGATGATTTATTAATAATTGGTTTTTGTTCAAATTGTTTTTCAACTTGTTTGACATAATAATCATCAAAAGTAAGATTGAATGTCTCTTCGACTTTTCGTGTGCGCTTATTTAACACTCTGTATGCAACCGAATTGTGCGAATATCCCAAAATATGCCTTCGTCAGCCTTAACTTGAAATTTTGAAAGGCTATCTTTAAGATTCATTATAAAGCACCTGCAACCAAAAACATGAAAGAATTTGACATTAGGTTTTTGGTTATTGATGATTTCATACGGAGTGATATTGAATTGACGATGAATGAAAGATCGATTTTGAGTGAAACATGTTGTCGAAACTGCTTCAGCCCACAGATATTGAGGAAGATTCGCATATGTCAACATAGTTCTTGCTGCTTTGCATAGTGACCTATTTCGTCTTTCAACCACACCATTTTGATGAGGTGTATAGGGCGAAGAGAAGTTACGCGAAATTCCTTTGTAGGTTAAGTACGAATTCAACACTTTATTCTTAAACTCAGACCCATTATCACTTTTGATCTTTCGAACATTTTTCTTCAGACTTATTTCAATTTTCTTTATAAACTCGATCATTGTTTGAGCAAACTCAGATTTTAACCTGAAAAAATATACCCAAGTAAATCGTGAAAAATCATCAACAATAACCAAAATGTACCGTTTCTTATTGAGAGTTTCAACAGTTGATGGTCCACAAAGGTCAATGTGAAGAAGTTCCAATGGTTCCACAATTTTCGAATCTATTACAATTGGATGTCATTTCCTATGCTGTTTCCCTTGTTCGCAAGCTGCACATAAGGTATTATTATCAAATTTTAAAACCGGTAAGCCTCGAACAAGATCATCAAGTACCAACTTATTTAAATTGCGTAAATTTAAATGTGATAAACGACGATGCCATAAACAGCTAACATCAGATGTGGCTTTCGAAAGTAAACAAACTGAAGGTTTCCCAACAATCGGTTTTAGATCAAGAGTAAACATATCCCCATAACGTTTCAACTTCAGCAACACTTCGTTCATTTCAACCTTCGAGATAATACTCCCTTCTTCGTTAAACACAACTTGATTGCCAGTGCCCACAACGAGTTGTGAAACACTTATCAAATTATGTTTCAGACCATCGACATAAGCAACGCGATTTACAGTAAACTGTCCGTTCGTTACTTTCCCATAGCCTTTTACTTGACATTTGTGATTGTTTCCAAACTTCACAACACCTGCATTTTCCAAGCTTCGAAAATCTCTCAAATTTTCCTTTCGACCAGTCATGTGACATGAGCAACCACTATCGATATACCATTTTTCATCATATTGCTCGTCACATAATACCTGCGATCAATGAAAGAATTTAGGTACCCATGGCTGTTTGGGTCCTTGGAAATTAGTTTTGAAAACAGAATGAAATGCAGAACTTTTAACCCAATCACAAACTTTAGTTTTAAGACTATCAAGTAAGTCCACATCACTAGGTAAAGGAACAGAAACATAAGTTTTTGTTAGTTTGGGATTGTCACTGACACATGCCTTCATCCTTTTAGATTGTGTTTGTACATGCTTTTCTTTCGAAACCGGTTGCCAAGTTTTAACCGAAACATTCGAATCTTTTGAAGATGAGCTTTCAGTTGACGAAGTATTCACATAGAGCTCATAAGCTTCGTGAATTTGTTGTTGAGAATATTTCCTTGATTGATATTTTCGTCCTTTTCCTTCAAGCCAATGATCGAAGTTTTTGTCACAAGACAACCCTTTTGTGTATGAAACTTTTAAGGTTTGTTTCCCTGTAGGATTTGGAAAATTCGGTTTTTGTGGAAAGAAATCAACATTAGATTTAGGTTGAAATGACATTGCGTATCGACTGCCATCATTATTTCCAACACTTATATTTTGAGAAAATCGATTTTGAGATTTTTGTTTTTGAGAAAACCTTGGTTGTTGATTAGAAGAAAATCGTTGTGGTGATGGTTGATTTTGAACACTTTTTGAGGTATTTTTGATATCTTTAGAAAATGATGAGTTTGGAACTTTCGAAGACTTTATTTTTGAATAAAATTCAGATTTAATTTTATTTGTTTGAGCGGGTTTTATCTTTTGATCTGAATGAAATACTGAATGTGAAGACTTGTTCTCAACAGATTTAGTCTTTGTATTTTCAGTTGCTTTCAATGTCAAACCATTTTGTTGCTTTCGAAGTTCCATGGTTTGCCAAAAAATCTTCTTTCGAGCTTGTCTTTTTAAAATTGCATTTTCTTTTGAAAACTTGTCAATTTGTTCTTTAAATTCTTTGGAATTTAATTTGACAACAATTTCATTTTCCACAACAACCTCTTTTGTAACTTCTTTCACAATTTTCAAATTTTTAACTCATTTGCGTTGTGGTTTTTGTCTTTGAAAAACATACGAATTCTGTGTTAGGTTATTTTCGACAGTGCTTTGATTTGAAAATAATCCTTCGTCTGTTGTTTTCTTGTTGTCATCTTCGACCATTTTGTTAAATTCTGGTTTAATGTTCTCAACATTTCCAGTAGTAACAAACACTTGATTTGGGAAAAGAACATCATCTGTACACTTGAAATTCGGATACACCACTTGATTTGTTTCCAAATAATGGGCTCCTTTTTTAGACAACACTTTGTCGAAATTTTCAGTGTCCCCAAACACTTGATCAACAACCACACGTGGAATTTCATTTTCTTTCGAATCTTTGTTTGATGAGACCTTTTTGTGCAAATCATCTTCATCATTTTCATCATCACTACTATCCGTTTGACTGTCTCGGATATCCACAAACTCGGGATCACAAACTTTCGAAGTTGAAGGTTTGTTAGTGTCAATCTTAACCATCAAATCCTTAAGTTTTTCTTTTCCTTTAGATTTTGATGCAACATTAATGACAGACAACTAAGAACAATCAACAATATTGTCAGAGTTATCTTCAATATCGGCAAAATTAGATTGAGAATCAGATGTTGAATTTTCAGTCTTTTTTTAAAATTTTGATTTGTTCTGATTTTGTCAAAGTATCATTCACAATGTTAACTAATTCACTTGAATCAAGACATTCGTCAATTTTGACAATTCCATAAGTATATCTATCATCAGGAATTTTGTCAAACTCAACAATATTTTTCTCACAATCATACGAAATATTATCAACCTTCGCTCTCTCTTATGCTAGAAAAGGTAATAATTTCCTATGTTGTTACTTGCTAATTTCACATGAATGATGCAATGCAGTTAACTTGCCATACAGACGTTTATCAGAATTGCAGTAGATATTTCGTTGAGCTAATAAGAGTTTTACATCACTAGACAACGAATCTCTAACACACATAATGTTTGTAATTTGCAATTCTAAACATTCTATCTTGACAACTTTCGAATCTAATTTCTTCTGAGTCTCTAACAACTGATTGCTTAATTTCTTAGCTTCATTGCTACCAGAAACAACCAAATTATCAAAATAAGCAACAGTATCATCAAAAGCAACAATTTCAAAATCATATGCACTCAGAGGAATATTGAAAGATTGAAGAATATTACGTACCTTAGTTGTCATTGGAGACTTATCAGCAGATTTTGACACGAACATTCTGCCCTTCACCTCTTCGTCCGAATCTTCCTCAAGCTTCGCATACATGGCTCCGTGTGTAGGATTACGCATCTCTTCATCATCTGAGCCCGAACACCAAATTTGATACGTGCCATCATCCTCCTGTTCACCATGAGCAACCAAAGACAATATTTTAGCCTTCGCACGCACCTCCTCTAATCTCTCCACATAATATGCTTCATCCTTCACTTTATTATTTTTCTCATCCTTCTTACGAAGCATGCAATCATTCGCTAAATGATTTGCTCCGTTGCAATAATGGAAATCCATACGAGAATCTCCTTTCAGTTTCTTCTCTTTCTTCTCCTCAGCACCCTTCCCATCATTCTTCTCATACTTATTCTTCTCTTCTCCTGTAGCCTTATTCACGAAACTTCCTTTTCCCTCACTTTGCTTCACCTTTTGATTAAATGGTTTCTTGAAAAACTTTTTGACTCGATTTTTTGAGTAAAAAGCTATTGCCTCATCATCCGAATTCATGATAAACCCCTCTTCATCATCAGAATCACCTTTTTCGACTGATTCCTTTTCAGACACTTTAGAGACAAGTGCTAATGGACCTCCCAGACTAAGCTTCGACTCTTCTGCCATTTCGTTCACTTCACTTTTGTGAGTTTTCAGTTGATTGTACAAATCATTCATAGAAGATGTGTCGAAACTCTGTTGATTTTTCACCATCATGCTAACACTTCTCCATTCTTTACGGAGTCCCATAACAAAGGTGAGATTGAATTCTATGGCAGACCTTGTGATTCCATAACGATTGCATTTGTAAATCAACTCGTTCAGCCTATCATAGTAACTTTCAATCGTTTCACTATTTTTTTGCTTGAAATCCTTCAATTCAATCAAACATTGCTTAACTAAATTGATTTTCGTCTTCTCGCTACCTTGAAACTTTTCTTTGAGATTATTCAAGATGTCTTTTGCAGTTGTACAACTTCTGACATAGTTATACACAACTGGAGGCAATGCACCACGTAACTCCCTTATGCATCGTTTTTCAAGTTTCTTCATTCGATCAGTTTGATTATCCACACTCGTAGTACTAGATGACGATCCAATTGGTTGAAGATTCGTTGGAAGAGTAACATTCCCTGAGATGCAAGACCAAAGCTCTTCATCGAGTCCATTCAAGTAATCTTGCATACGATCAGACCACTGATCTGATAGGTTTTATACAAACAATCCTATGTGTGCATGCAACCCTAATTGGATCTATGTTTTCACTATAAGACATACAACTATATGAACACAAAATAAACCCTAGCATGCTTCTATAATTTTCGAAAATCATATAGAAGTGTAGAAGACATACCTTTGTTGTTATATTGCAATAACAACTAGTTTCCTTGATCTCTTGAACTCTTGAAAGCAAGCACCACAATTGTAGTGCCTCTAATGGCTCACAAACACCTTGAAGCAAGAAGGCAATTAAGAGAGAGAGGGGAAGGATGCTAATTTCGGCCCTAGGGTTTCCCTTGGAATCAAGTGGCCTAAAATTGAAGCATAGGGCATCTATTTATACTGTAAGGTGCTAGGGTTTCAGTCTAAACCCTAATGGATAGCTTAGCCACCAAGCAGCCCAAGGAACCTTCTGGAATGAGGCCCTTGGACGAAAATATGATGATCCCTCATCATAATTTCGTTCCCCCTTAGTCCATAAGGTTTCCCAGCCCAAAACTCAACTATCACACATTTGACAGTTTATACCTCTTTATTTAATTAATCTCTTTTAGTCACCAAATTAATTCCTAATTAATTTATGACTAATACTAATTAAATAAATATGATTTATCCTTTAATATATTATTCTTATAATATATTAATAAACCATAATATCTTCTCTCTCATATCAAATTACCTTGTCAAGTTGCTTTGGTGAAGGCAACCCAAAAGGACCATGCACACTCGGGTCAAGTACATACCAAATATAGTTACGGACTTAGACACTAATCCAACAATCTCCCACTTGGATAAGTCTAGTAACCACATCTCACATATGACTTCCGTATCCGATTAGCAATCGTAGCTTTCAATAGCCGCTGTCAACTCTGACCAATAATCTGTCCTTCAGATAAGGGATCATATAATCCTCTGTTCTAGATATCATGCTAACAATACTTATTGTTTAGCATTTTATTTCTTGATCTCTGATTTGTTCGACATAGAACTCAGTTGAACACATCAACTTCATCCTGACCGGGCCCGGCACATAAGTCAAACCAAATCATCAAGTGGCCAAGATATCGCTTTTATTCTCATAGAATAAAAGGAACAGAAAAACGTCGACTAATATGCCTTTATCATTTACTAGTTAAACCACACACAATAATGCGTTTTATAACATCAAGTTACTGATGCGTTTTCGCATTATCAATGTATAATCAACTAGCAACCAATAACCATATCTCTAGGTTTAAAGATTATATGATATTATCATCTTGCGATCACTTGTGATAACATTCATGAAGTGATACCAGCAAGTGTGGGTCTATTCCAATGCTCAATACAAATTTCATAAGCACTCATAAACTTTGCAGCAAACCTTTGCTATGTCTAAAACTTTTCAGACAATCTACAAACAAATTTATGACAATCTTCCTTCATATCTACTTCCAACATATGAACGATTGTGGACTGTTCGAATAATCTTATTATTCAGGAAGTCAAAACATGCAAAATTGAAACAATAGATAAATAATCAACACAAGATAGAAGCTTTCTTATAAATAACACACCTTTATTTAATCATCAAATGTTGAATACATGATCATCCATTACAAGTTTCCTACCTATCTAATCTAAACTAATATCGTCCTTCAGCCCTACGCTCCTAGCGTGCTGCAAATGTTTAACCCTACTCAGCCCCTTCGTGAGGGGATCTGCTGGGTTATCTTCTGACGATACCCTCTTCACAACGAGGAGTCCCTCTTCTACCCGATGTCTAATAAAATGGTATTTCCTGTCGATATGTCGAGATCTGCCATGATCCCTTGGTTCCTTGGTTAAGGCAACCGCTCCTTCATTATCACAGAAAATTTCCATGGGCTCCTTTATGGATGGCACAACTCCAAGGTCTCCAATGAAGTTCTTCAACCATATAGCCTCCTTTGACGCCTCGCTTGCCGCAATGTACTCTGATTCGCACGTTGAATCAGCTACGGTTTCTTGCTTGGAACTTTTCCAAGTCACTGCTCCTCCATTCAGGGTAAAGACCCAGCCCGACTGCGATCGGTAATTATCCCGATCTGTCTGGAAACTAGCGTCACTGTACCCTCGCACCCTTAAGTCATCACTCCCACCCAGGACTAGAAACCATTCCTTAGTCCTTCGTAGGTACTTAAGAATATTCTTTACAGCAATCCAATGTGCCCTACCAGGATTCCCTTGATATCTGCTGACCATGCTCAAAGCGAAAGCCACATCAGGGCGAGTACAGGTCATAGCGTACATAATTGAGCCAACTGCGGAAGCGTAAGGTACTCGGCTCATATCAGCTATTTCTGCCTCTGTACTCGGGCTCTGAGTCTTACTCAGTTTGGTATTGCATTGGATTGGTAACTCCCCTTTCTTGGAATTTTCCATACTAAAACGTTTTAGTACCCTTTCCAAGTATGTATCCTGACTGAGTCCTATCAGTCTCTTACTTCTGTCTCTCACTATCCTTATTCCCAGAATATATGCAGCCTCTCCGAGGTCCTTCATAGCGAAACACTTCCCAAGCCAGGACTTGACCTCCTGCAATGTTGGGATGTCGTTTCCTATGAGTAGTATGTCATCGACATACAATACGAGGAAGCTCACTATACTCCCACTGGCCTTGACATATACACATGACTCATCTTCATTTCGCAGAAAACCAAACTCTTTGACCTTCTCGTCAAAACAAAGATTCCATCTGCGAGACGCTTGCTTTAATCCATAAATGGATTTCTCAAGCTTGCACACTCTATTTGGATGCTTTGCATCGACAAAACCCTCTGGCTGATTCATGTAAACATCCTCAGCCAACTTCCCATTTAGGAAAGCGGTTTTTACGTCCATCTGCCAAATTTCATAATCATGAAACGCAGCTATAACAAGCATTACCCTAATAGACTTTATTTTCGCAACTGGTGAGAAGGTCTCATCATAGTCAACTCCAGGAGTTTGAGTAAAGCCCTTCGCGACCAATCGCGCTTTATAAGTGTGCACTTTCCCATCCATGTATGTCTTCTTCTTGAAGATCCACTTGCACCCGGCCGTCTTACGACCTGGCACATTGTCAACCAAATTCCAAACTTGGTTGTCATACATGGACTGAATCTCGCTATCCATTGCCTCTTTCCATTTAACAGACTCTGGGCCTGCCATGGCTTCCTTGTAGCTGTTAGGTTCGTCCAAATTTACTAGTGTACTATCACTAATAAACGTATCCCCGTCAGTAGTAATATGGAAACCATAAAACTGGGGTGGAACAACAACTCTACTTGAACGTCTAAGAGGTAAGGACTGGTCAATAGGTTCAACAGGAGTTTCCTCCTCAGGTTGCATGCCAGTGTCAGAGGTTCCTTCTTCTCCTGACTCTTGAAGCTCTTCAAGGTCAATCTGACTCCCACTGTCTCCTTGGCTTATGAGTTCTCTTTCTCTGAAAACCCCTCTCCTAGCGACAAAGACAACATTGTCATTTGGTCTATAGAAGAGATAACCAAAAGACTTCTGTGGATAGCCGATGAAATAACACTTCTCACTACGAGGTTCTAGCTTGTCGTGAGTCTCTCGTCTTACGAAAGCTTCACAACCCCAAACCTTGATATGTGCTAACGAGGGAGCTTTCCCTGTCCACATCTCGTGAGGTGTTTTGGTAACCTTCTTGGTGGGAACTAAGTTAAGGATATGGGCGGCAGTCTCCAAGGCATACCCCCAGAATGAGATTGGTAACGAAGCACGACTCATCATAGAGCGAACCATGTCCAACAAGGTTCGATTACGTCTCTCAGCCACACCATTCAATTGTGGCGTTCTAGGAGGCGTCAATTGTGAAACTATTCCACACTCTTTCAGATAGTCGTGAAACTCAAGACTTAGGTACTCTCCCCCTCGATCAGATCGAAGCATCTTGATTTTCCTGCCCAACTGATTCTCTACTTCATTCTTGAACTCTTTGAACTTTTCAAAGGTTTCTGACTTCTGCTTGATTAAGTAGATATATCCATATCTGCTATAATCATCTGTAAAAGTCACGTAGAAGCGACAAGCGTCCCTTGTGGTGGATCTAAAGGGTCCACATACATCTGTGTGTATGAGATCCAATACACCCTCACCCCTTTCACATGTGCCAGTAAAGGGTGACTTGGTCATCTTCCCAAGTAAACAAGACTCACACACGTCATCGTCCCTAAGGTCGAAAGACTCCAAGACTCCATCCTTTTGGAGTTGGGCTATGCGTTTCTTGTTCACATGGCCAAGGCGACAATGCCACAAGCATGCTTTGTCCAAACTTGTGGACGAATCAATATTCAAAACATCATTTCCTAAATTGTCAATTACTAACACAGATTCATAAATCCCATTACAAGGTAATGCATTGAAATAAAAGACACCATTCAAATAAGCATTAATAGAACCATTACTATTATCAAATGAATATCTGAAACCTTGTCTAAACAAACCATGAAAAGAAATGATGTTTCTTGCCATATCTGGCGAATAGCAACAATTATTTAAATCTAGCCCTAACCCATTACTCAACACTAAGGAATAAACTCCGATCTTGGTTACTGGTGAAGACTTCTTGTTTCCCATGATCAAGCTTCGCCTTCCATGCTCCACTTCCCTACTTCTTTTTAGGCCCTGCATATCAGAACAAATGTGGTAACCACACCCTGTATCAAGAACCCATGAAGTAGCAAATGATGAGTTATTAGATTTAATTAAATACATACCTGCGAAGGTGGGTTTTATCTTCCCATCCTTAATATCTTGCAGATATTTAGGGCAGCTTCGTTTCCAGTGGCCCTTCTGGTGGCAATAGAAGCACTCTGCTTCCTTGGGGTCAGAAGAGGGCTTAACAGAACCTGCTTTGGTCCCACTAGAAGAAGAACCATCTTGGGTCTTACCCTTATGGTGGCTCTTGTAAGGAGCCTTCCTCTTCTTTCCCTTTCTTTGGCCAATTGCCAACACAGGAGCAGCTACAGTAGAGGATGATGCAACAGATTTGTCCTTGAGGTTGCTCTCAGCTGTCCTCAGGAGCCCTTGAAGCTTACTTAGGGTGACCTCTTCCTTATTCATGTGGTAGGTCATTCTGAACTGGCTGTAGCAGGAAGGCAAGGAGTGGAGGATGATGTCGATAGCCAAATCCTCATCAAACTTAACATTGAGTTTGAGAAGACGATCAACATATCTTTGCATTCTTTGCAAATGAGCAGTTAGGGATTCTCCACTCCCCATCTTAGCGGTGATCATGTTGGTGATGATCTCATAGCGCTCTTGCCTCGCGCTCTGGTGGTACCTGTCCAGCAAATCTTGATGCATCTCATATGGATACATGTCCTCATAGGACTTTTGGAGTTCGAGGTTCATGGTGGCCAGCATGATGCAATGAACTTTCGTTGCATCACGCTCGTGGGCCTCAAAGGCGGCCATCTCTTCAGGAGTAGCTTCTTCTGGGTTGATCCTTTCAAGCTTCTCGTCTAGGACATATTCTTTGTCCTCATAACGAGTTATCATGCGAATGTATCTCATCCACTCGTTGAAGTTCGAGCCATCAAATGTCACCTTTTGACACAGGTTCATCAGCGAGAATGACCCAGAAGTGTTGTTGTTTGCGTTTGCGTTTGACATCTGAAATAGAAAGGAACAAAGTTTGATTAGAATGAATCCCTAATTAAACACCCACATGAGAAATTAGGGCTAGGATCCAACAACATTATTTACAACTTAGAAAAGGGATGCCGTAATCTAAAAGTAAATAATTTGAAGGTAAGTGAATGACGATTCACTAATTTTCACCATGAAAAACGAAAGAGGTTAAGTTTTAAATGTATTTGAAAATTCCTAGATTTCTTTTGAGATTCATTGAACATTTCAATGGCATGTTTAAATCTCGATATGCACTTCAAATTTGCGACTGGGATGCCGAGGATCGCAAACAAGTTTGTGAATAACCATGCGAATTATCATGGTGCACTCAATGTCTTCATCACCTAATCAATGTGCTGGTTAGCCACGCACGCTCCATTGATCTATGATAAGACATCGAGCCACCCTTTGTCACCAATGTCAATCCCAAATTAGTGTGCTGGTTAACCACGCACGCTCCACTAACGTTTGACAGGGGTACAAAGTGTAATTCCATGGAATAGCATCATTTTCACATTTTACCCTAAAGTAACTAAGAGTGGGAATTTGTAAAACAATGTAGTTACTTTAATATTTCCATTATACTTATAATGAGGAATTAAGTGCCCTATCCTATCCGTTCGGCTAACGACCCTCCACCAGTCAAGCAAGCGGTAGATGTGAGTGTACATCCATTAAGCGCCATTTTATAGGCAGCAACCTTATACCCACCTTATAGACTGGCTTCGTGAATGAGGCCTACTAGCGATAAGACTAGCTTATTCTTATACATATATATAATAATTAATCTTATAATATCATAATTGTATAAGGGTGTATTTTAAAACATTTTAAAGTACTAGTGTCTTTGTTGCATTTAAAATTTTCGAAAATTAGACAATTTAATTTAAAATTTTAAACACCAAAAATCTTTGATTTATTAATTATCAAAATTAAACAATTAATTTAAATTATTAAATCATGAAGGATTATCATAAAATTAAACACTTAATTTATCCTAATCCTTTTTATCCCCTAGATTTCGAAATTTATGGAAAGGATAATTCAAGATCTTCAATTATCTAGTTTAAACAATTAAGTTGATAATCACAAAGATGGCATTATCCAAATCCCTAAAATTTTGGGATCTTGTCTTGGGGGGCAAGGGATTTTCGAAATCCCTAGGGTTTCATAACCCTAATTTCGAAAATGTGAGGCTAGGCAAAAGGGTTTAAGAACCCTATCAAAATCGCCAACTAGGGTGTTGCAACCCTAATTTGCGAAAATCATCAAGCCTTAGGGTTTACTTGCCATAAACCCTAATTTGTCAAATTCATAATATGTATCAAATCCAATTGAAAACAAAAAACCAAAGGCTCTGATACCACTGATAGGTTTTATACAAACAATCCTATGTGTGCATGCAACCCTAATTGGATCTATGTTTTCAATATAAGACATACAACTATATGAACACAAAATAAACCCTAGCATGCTTCTATAATTTTCGAAAATCATATAGAAGTGTAGAAGACATACCTTTGTTGTTATATTGCAATAACAACTAGTTTCCTTGATCTCTTGAACTCTTGAAAGCAAGCACCACAATTGTAGTGCCTCTAATGGCTCACAAACACCTTGAAGCAAGAAGGCAATTAAGAGAGAGAGGGGAAGGATGCTAATTTCGGCCCTAGGGTTTCCCTTGGAATCAAGTGGCCTAAAATTGAAGCATAGGGCATCTATTTATACTGTAAGGTGCTAGGGTTTCAGTCTAAACCCTAATGGATAGCTTAGCCACCAAGCAGCCCAAGGAACCTTCTGGAATGAGGCCCTTGGACGAAAATATGATGATCCCTCATCATAATTTCGTTCCCCCTTAGTCCATAAGGTTTCCCAGCCCAAAACTCAACTATCACACATTTGACAGTTTATACCCCTTTATTTAATTAATCTCTTTTAGTCACCAAATTAATTCCTAATTAATTTATGACTAATACTAATTAAATAAATATGATTTATCCTTTAATATATTATTCTTATAATATATTAATAAACCATAATATCTTCTCTCTCATATCAAATTACCTTGTCAAGTTGCTTTGGTGAAGGCAACCCAAAATGACCATGCACACTCGAGTCAAGTACATACCAAATATAGTTACGGACTTAGACACTAATCCAACATGATCATAGTATTCCGGAATGAGCATAGGAATCTTTGTTGAAGATCCTAGCAGATGAGAGTATGAAGTCATCGAGTTGAGATTGAAGTTCGCCATTGATGTACGGAAGAAGATTTTTGAGAATTTTTGAGAAATAAAAGAGAATTTGAAAGCAAATTGCTGAATTGAACATAAATATCACGTAGAATACTCGATTCAACAAATCAGTTCCAGAATCAAATCACAACTGAAGATCTAGAACGCTTTTTCACGTCAAAAGGTGCGGAACGTTTTGAACCAGAAATTTGATTCAAAAACCTTCTGAATCAGAGTGAAAATCAGATCTCAGATCATGATTCCTGCTCTGATACCAATTGATGAAGTGTGGAATCAAGTATAAATCAAATCAGAGTTAAACAAATGTAGATTGAACACACGATGTAAATATGATCTGGTTTCAGCTCTACTATGCTTTTAAATGTTACAGAGAGAAAACTAGACAAGTTTTACCAAGACTCTTATCTAACTCTAAGTAATGTCCCTATTTATAGGAAACATGAAAGCATACAAAAAATTACAAGGACTAAACAGTACGCTTCGTTACATAAAAATGCCTTGTAAAATAAACTTATGTCTTCGATATATTACAACTGGTCTTCGACCCTTACAGTTTTAATTAGTATTGATCAAGAATTAATTTGGAATTAATCTAGTGATCAAAAGAGACTAATTAAATCTATGGGGACTAATTATGATAATTAGTTATATTTATATGTGTTGGGCTAATGATCCATGTGGGACCAAGTTTATGTATGGACACATAAAGAGTTGGGCCACATGAACCATGGATCATAATACCCATGGGTATGGATTTGGGTTATACCCATAACCCTTGGAATCCAACATATAAATATGTACTCCTTAGCCAAAAAACGATACACTCATATTCTTGAAATTCATGAGGTGTTTTGGTGCATGGAGATTCTCTCTCAGGAGCCACCTTTGTCCTAGGTGAGTTGTGAGCCATTTGAGGCATTCATACTTTTGGTGCTAACCTCTTAAGGCCAAATACAACAAGGTTTCAAGCTACATAAAAGGTATGTCATCCTAACTAGTATTTCATATTGTTTATGTCAATTGCATGCTAGTTATAGGCTTAAGGCTTTGGAAATACCATTACATGTATAATTAGAGAAAACATAGATCCA
Source organism: Lactuca virosa (assembly GCF_052849685.1). Taxonomy (NCBI): domain Eukaryota; kingdom Viridiplantae; phylum Streptophyta; class Magnoliopsida; order Asterales; family Asteraceae; genus Lactuca; species Lactuca virosa. The sequence continues at coordinate 387,022,465 of NC_136428.1, forward strand.
AGGCATTTAGGGATGTATGTGCACCATAGGATGTTGTAGTATACAAAACCCAACATCTACATGGTTCAGCCTGAAGGTTTTGTCGACCAAAAGCATCCTAATAAATTGTGTAAGCTCAAGAGATGCATTTGTGGGTTAAAGCACGCATCTCGTAATTGGAATCATCATTTCAATGATGAAATCATAAAATATGGTTTTATTAGAAATGAAGATGAATCTTGTGTTTACATGAAAACTAGTGGGAGCTCAGTGACATTCTTGGTCCTATATGTGGATGACATATTAATCATGGGAAATCACATTCCAACTTTACAAGGTGTAAAGACTTGGCTTGGAAAGTGTTTCCTTAAGGAAGTACCTATGTGAGGCACAATACATTCTTGGAATAAAAGTCTATAGAGATAGATAAAAACGATTAATTGGTCTAAGCCAAGGTACATATATTGAGAAAGTATTGAAACGGTTCAATATGGAAAACTCTAAGAGAGGATTTGTACCCATGGCACATGGCATTGTACTAAGTTCGTCTCAATGTCCTAGCACAAAGGCTGAGCTAGACAAGATGAAAGATATTCCATATGCTTCTGCAATTAGATCCATTATGTATGCCATGAATTGTACAAGACCTGATCTTTCTTATGCTATGAGCATGGTAATCAAGTTCCAACAAAATCCAGGGGAGAGTCATTGGAGAGCTGTGAAGAACATCCCAAAGTACTTACGAAGAACTAAGGATTTGTCCCTCATCTATGGAGGCGTGGAAGAAAGCTTAAGTGTAAAGTGCTACACTGATGCTTCCTTCACAACTGATTGAAATGATTGCAAATCGAAATCAGGATATGTGCATTATCAATAGGGGTGCGATATCTTGGAAAAGCTCCAAGCAAAGTGCTGTTGCACAATCTGTTGGGTTTTGATCATTCTAACACTTCGAAGGTGTAAATGCAACCTTAAATACCTTGGATCTATGTTTTCTCTATTATACATGCAAATATCAATTTTCCAAGGTATTACCCTAACTAGCATACAATCATATGTACTAGGATAACAAACTAGATAGAATACATACGTCTTTGTTGTAGCTTGATTCCATGGAGCTTAAGAGCCTAGTGCCCCAAGTGTGACACCCCAAATGGTTCACACAACATCATCAACATTTGGAATAACCATGAGAAGAGATACTTGACTCTTAAAAATCGGCTTGCCCTCTTGTGTATACACTAGTGCCAATTTCACCAACCAATGGGGTCTTTATATAGTGTGGCTATTAGGTTTACACCATGTAACTCATGACTTTACCCATTCCTTATGCTCCATGGGTTTTAACCTCCATGGAGTATCCATGGGTCACCACATGGGTTAAACCCAACATAAGGAATCATGGATCATAAGGCCACATATATAAGAATGAATGATTTACACAATCAATCCACATATATTTAATTAGTCTCTTTTGATCACCAAATTAATTCCAAATTAATTCTTGGTCAATACTAATTAAATAATATGATTTCATATTAATATATTAGAACTTATAATATATTAATATGTCACAAATATCCTCTTCTCACAAAAGGTCTACCCAAATGTTCCGATGCCATACAACCCAAATGGACCATGCTTGGTCAGGTCAAGTATATACGAATTATAGTAATGGACTTAGACACTAATCCAACAGTCTCCCACTTGGATAAGTATAATAACTATTATTGCAAGTACAACTCCAACCTGACTAGCAATCGTAGCTCTTAAAAGCTGCTGCCGAACATGGATTATATATTCCTCCATTCTAGATATCATATGGACCGAGACATGGATTATAATCATTCTCTCTGTCCATTTGTTGTTTCCCGATTTCTGATTTATGACGACCAACTAATTGAACAAATCAAATCAGTCCAGGCTTGGCCAAGCACTTAGGGTGTCATCACTAAATCATCGAGGGGCCCACAGATATCGCTTTTATCCTTTAAGGGTAAAAGGAATGGATAAACTTTGACTCATATGCTTATACTAACTACTTGTTGAATCATACACAAAGGCACATTTTATTACATCGAGTTACCAATGCGTTTTCGTGCAATCAATGTATAACCAATTCATAGTCAACAACTCATATCTCTAGGTTTGAAGAATATAAGATATTATCGTCTCATGATTCACTCGTGATAAAATCCATAAAGTGATTCAAATGAGCGTGGGATTAATCCAATACTCAGAACTTATGAGCACTCATGAATGTTGTAGCAACTCCTTCTATGTCCACTACGTTGGGCATATACAAACCAGCTTCATGACAGTCTTGATTCATTTCTACTTCCAACATATTACCGATTGTGGATGGTTTGAATAACTTAGTCATTCGGGAAGAATGACCTAGTTATTCTGGAAGTCAAAACATGCAAAGTGAAACATAAGAATAATACTAATCCTATATGGCCCCAACACTTTGAGAGTAAATAAATCACCTTTTATCTAAGCACCATATTGATTACTCATTATTCATTGTATAATGTTTCGATTTATCAACTTAATACTTGAACTAAAACAATAGTCATGCCATGCTCCAAGCATGCACACTATGTTTGTCCAAACAATAGCTATGCCATACTCCAAGTATGCACACTATGTTTGTCTAATGATCCTTACTTTGTGAAACATATCGATTGACAATATTTCAATGATGCTCATTTCACAATCCCAATCCTTATTGTAAATGTAAGAATACCAAATTCTTGCCATTTGTTGGGTTTAAAGGGTTGCGCCATTGGGCCTTAGTAGTTCGGTCCATTATGTACTCTCGGTTTGGGCCTGTCCAACCGTGTTAATCTTTCTAGGGTTTAGTATATAAGGTGCATGCATGCATTCATTATTATCATATTAATTGTACTGTAAACCCTAGCACACCTCTACAGAGGAAGTTCTTAAGCGAGCTCTTCTGAGGTGTGACTATATTTTAATCATTCGACATACGGTTGATTCATTGTGTGTTTAAGTATTTGTCATTCTTATTGATTTACCTGTTAAAGATCTAATCGATCTAAAGAGTATTCAACTCATCAATTGGTATCAGAGCAGGAGACTGTGTAATCCATACGCATCTCTTCTGTTGAAGAAGGTTTTAGGGTTTTCCGCTATTATCGTTTTCTGCTAGAACCGTCTTTCTTCATTGACGCAGTTCTTAGACTTCGATCATACCCTAACTTTGTTTACTAGTCTGATCTTGAACAGGTTTTAAAACAAAATCATCATGTCTCTTGACGATTCACAAACGAACCCAATCAACATCTCCAACAGTATCGGATAAACCACCAGGATTCCTATCCTATATACTCAAGATTATGAAGTTTGGACGCATCACTTTGAAGACTATGTGATTGGTTCAGAAGATAACTCGTGGTTGATGTAAAGGATGTTCCGCAAGACGAAAAGGAAAAGATTGTAAGCAACATTAAAGCACTAAGAATGATCAGATTCGCCCTACAATCTGACACATTCCGGTTGGTCAGTTCATGCACGACGACAAAAGGGATATGGGTTAGATTGAAGGAGTTTTATTCCACCGATGAGGATCTTGAGCATTCTATCCAAACTTTACTGCTTTCAGAGTTTGGAGACTACAAGCAAAAACCAGAAGAGAAGCTCATTCAAGCCTTTGATCGTTTCAATCATCTTCTCAGCAAAATGATAAAGCATGGCATAGAAAGGAAGGTAATTGAGCAAAAGGTCACATTAATGAATGGCCTAAGAACCGAATGGATGGCGGTGGTGTCTACAGTAAAAGCTCATGAACAATTCAAATCTTACTCCTTGGCGAAGCTAGTGGGGATTCTAAAATCACACGAAAGTGCAGTGACCAAAGAAACGAAGGTGGTTTCAAGCATGGGATCTTTAGCTCTCATATCAATAGGAAAGAACGTGGATGAAGAAGAAGAGGATTTAGATATGTCAGAATTTGATCTAACCAATGAAGAATATGCTTTAATGGTCTCTAATCCTAAGAATTTTGTGCGTCGAAAGTTTCCTATTTCCAAGAACCAAAACTGACAAGGAAGCTACAGTTCGGATAAAGCAAAGGAGGAACCGAAGAACTCTCCTCAGCATTAAGAACAGAAGAAGGATAGTAAGCTGTTTGGTGACTCTGGATTTGATTGTCACTTCTGCAAAGGCAAAATTCACTTTGCCAAAGATTGTGTCTTGAGAAAGATGTCAGAAAAGAACGAGAATTAAGATGATGAAGCCTACTACTTGCGAAGGTAGAAGAAATAAAGAAGAAGAAAGCTGCTGCTAACAACACTATGAATGCTTTAATTGTGCAGGAAAATCTCGTGGACGATGAGTTTGGTGGTGTGGAAGTCTAGTCTACAAACTTTGAGGACGAAGAAGTTCGTAAGCCCACACATGGCAGGGCTTTTGTGGCGAAAGAAGCTGAAACTAAAGGTGCAGGGAAGTGCTTGATGGTGACTGCCGGAGTGTCACAGATGAGAGGCTATACTAATGATGGGAGTTGTGATGAAGCAAGGGAGCGATAAGACAGATGCTTCGCTACCAAACCAGTTGGCGAGCAGATCAACGAATGCGACCAGTTGATCAAGAAGGTACAATCAATTCTCGAATCATTAAAAATCCCTGTCACAAACTATGAAAAAGAACTGAACGAATTAAAATCTAAATTTTCAAGTTTAAGTGGTAGTTTAACTCAGAATCGCTTAACAAACTCTAACCTAACTGATCAACTCAGCAGGGTGTCTTCGAAGAGTGAGGAGAGACGGATGTGGATAGAGCAAAAGGAGAACGAGTTAGTTAGGATTAAGGAGGAGACAATTTATTTGCAAAGGGATAATTTAAAGCTTTTAAAACAGAGAAATGTTTTTTGTTTAATTGCTAAACGTTTATATTCGAATATTACCCAATTGCATCTAAATTGTGAAATAGGCAAGAAAATTCATCGTATGATTCTGCCCTTCCTTGAATTTAAGGAAGATGAAATTGATGCTGATGTATATAACTGTGAAGCTATTGTATCTTCTGATGAAATTTCTCCAGCATACATAATTGGCCTTGATAAAATCGAGTCCTTCATCAAGTACAAAGACCATAAGGACATGCTTAAGAACCTTTTGGACGAAAATGATAAATTAAAATTTTAAACCGAAACCATGCAGAAGTTTGACTCGCTGAATGCCAAGTTAAGTTTGGAAAACAAAATAGATGTTGAAAATACTTCTGAATTTAATGAGGATGATGATATGTGTGAAATATCCGTAGAGGATGGGTGGACTGTTTTGAATTTGTCAAAAGCGAACCCGAACCTATCAAAAATCTCATTTCTGAAAATTCCGTTGAGTTCGCTCGTTTATCCCAAAATAAGTCCAGAATTCTGAAAGAAAAGGTTGTGGTATATCAAAAGGTTCAAACCACACCAAATCAGGTTTATGCAGTTACAGGAGTCACACAGCAGCAAACAGCTGAGCTGACAGCAATAGTAAACGAGGACAATGCTGAAGGTTGTGAGGAGTATTTCTGGTCAGCTCCAATCGACAATGCCGATGAAACGATTGGTCTGTCTGAGAAAACATCATGGAGGGTCAAAGGCAGATATGTGGCAGAACCACTCAACAAGCTTACACATTTTGATATACCAAGCACAAGTGGTACCAAAAAGATTCCAAGAGAACTAGTCAAGGCGACAAGCGAAACCTCCTCGCTAAAGAGCGAAACTCGTGTTGAAAGACCGAAACCCAAGGGTAACATCCATAAAACTCCAAAGCAGTGGTCAGAGTAGAAACATCAATGTAATAGGAGATATAAGAAGAATGTCTCTGAAAGGAAGCAGTTTTGGGAGTCCCAAAACCCTAATTATGTTCACTCAGATAAATCTTCACTCCATACAGAAGAAGCAAAATCAAAGCATAACTCTACTCCTTGTACTCAATGCCATTCCTATAGTCAAGTGAACCGAAAGAGTGGTTTAGGTTCTCCATCTTCAGACGGAAAGAGCCTAAAGGTAGGTTTCGCTCCTCAAACTCATCCCTCTCACTCAAAGAAAAATCCACAAGTGGATATAAAGGGAAAAGGGAAGCTAGTCTCGGAAGATGAAAAGAAGACAAAGAAAACGTCTCCTAACTCTAGGAAACAGAACCAAAAGTTTGTGAACAATAAGAACACAATTCCAAAGTCTGAAGTTAAAGAAACAAAAGCTAACCAAATCAAAGTTTTCACAATTAAAAGAAAAGATGAAACCACCTTAATAAAACGAACTTTTTTGGTTAGTTCTTCTCTTACTATTGCCTGTTCTGTAAAAGGCTCACAAGGACCCAAGAAACTTTGGGTTCCTAAATCTGCTTAATTTTTGCAGGTTATTCGTGACGAGCAGTTCGATGATGAATGGTATATTAACAGTGGCTGCTCACATCACATGACAGAGAGAAGGGAAGAGCTACGGGAGTTTCGGGTTCTGAAGGATGGTGGATGTGTCAAGTATGGAAACATTTCTTTTGGCACAATAAAAGGCTACAGAATAATCACAAATGGAGATTTCTCGATCAGAAAGGTGGCATATGTAGAAGGTTTACAACACAATCTCATCAGTGTCTCACAACTGGTGGTGGGAACAGGACTGAAGGTTTCGTTCGATGATGAAGGGTCAGAAATAATAGAAAAGAAGACCAAGAATGTTCTGCTGAAATCTCAAAGAAAAGGCGAAATATATCCATTGAACCTTAATCCAATACGAGGGAAGCCATCTGTATGCCTACTAACGAAAGCACATTCTAACGAAAGTTGGCTATGGCACCGAAGGCTCTCGCACCTCAACTTCAAAGACATCAACAAGCTAGTTCTTGGTGATCATGTGCGAGGATTTCCACTTCTAAAGTTTGACAAGGAACATTTGTGTGCTGCATGTGAAATGGGAAAGCAAAGCAGGAAAAGTCATCCAACTCGTGTTAACACAAAGATCATCGAACCGCTTGAGCTCTTACATATTGATCTGTGTGGACCTTCGGCTATTGAAAGCATCGGTGGTAACAAATATATACTTGTCATAGTTGATGATTTTTCTCGTTTTACCTGGGTTTTCTTTCTTAAACAAAAATCAGATGCAACGGCCAAGCTCAAATTCTTTATGAAGCAAGTAGAGCTTCAACTGCGAAAGGTGGTTAGAAACATTCGTAGCGACAATGGGTTGGAATTCAAAAACCAAGTGTTTGAAGAATTACTCTCTAAAAAGGGAGTGTCTCATAATTTCTTTGCTCCCTATACTCCACAACAAAATGGGGTCGTTGAAAGGCGAAACCGCTCGTTATGTGAAGCAGCCCGAACCATGCTCAGCTTCGCTTCGTTGCCCCTGTATTTCTGGGCTGATGCTATTGCCTCTGCTTGCTACACCCAGAACTGGTCTTTACTCAACAAGCGATTCAAAATAACTCCTTATGAAATTCTAAACAACCGCAAGCCTAACGTCAAGTTTTTCCATGTGTTCGGTTCAAGATGCTTTATCTTCGATTCTAAAGAGAACCGAAACAAGTTTAATGTGAAGGCAGACGAAGGAATTTTTCTTGGGTATTCGCTTACTTCAAAAGCATACAGGGTTCTGAATAAACGCTCAAAGAAAATCGAAGAAACATATTACGTGTCTTTTGATGATAACTACGTGAAGAAACTCACATCAAGCAAAGAACCAATGGATGAAATCTTTCCTCAAACTGGTCAAGTCTCGATTCCCATATCCAACTTATTTGAAGAATATGTGAAGCTCTTTGATGAACCAGAGACTGATATTCTCTCTGAAGTGAAACCGGCTGACAACGAAGTAGATAATCTGAAGAAGGTAATTGACAAAACTGCTAAAATCATGGAAAGCGAACCTTCAAGCTCAAGTGAATCTCAAGAATCTGCAAAATCTTAAAAGCCAAGTGAATATTCCCATTCTACTATACAGGGGGAGAATCCATCAACCACCATACTCAATGAACGTCCAATCGAGGGGGAGAATTCTGAGCCTGAAGCCGAAACTGTTTCATTATTCGAGGGGGAGAATCCTGAACCAAATGTTGAGTTAGTTTCGTCATTTGAGGGGGAGAAAAACAATACAAATGAAGAAGATTCTCAATCATAATTAGAGGAAGAAATAAATGCTGAACTGGATCCTGCCTATGATCCAAACTACCCTCCTCTCACAAAATCGACAAAAGATCATCCAAAGACTCAAGTAATCGGTGAAACATCAGAAGGCGTTTTTACTCGGTCTCAAATAAAAGCGAAGCAAACAGATCTGTTCTCTCAAGTAGAATTTTGCATGTTCAATTCATTCGTCTTGAAAATAGAACCAAAAATGGTTTCTGCTGCACTCGATCACTCCGATTGGGTACAGGCAATGCAAGACGAACTCCACGAGTTTGAGCGAAATCGAGTCTGGAGACTAATTCCCACACCAAAGGATGCATCTGTGGTTGGGTTAAAATGGGTATTCAGGAACAAGATGGATAAAGAGGGAAATGTAATTCACAACAAGGCAAGGCTCGTGGTCAAGGGATATTTTCAGGAAGAAGGGATTGATTACGAAGAAACCTTCGCTCCTGTAGCAAGGATAGAATCAGTTCAGATCTTTCTGGCATACGCTGCTCACAAGAATTTTGAAGTGTTTCAAATGGACGTCAAATGTGCATTCTTGAACGGAGAACTAGAGGAGACTGTATATGTTGAGCAACCACCGGGTTTCGTGAATGAAAGGTACCCTGATCATTGCTATATTCTGGATAATGCTGTCTATTGTTTGAAGCAAGCTCCTAGAGCCTGGTATGAAACCCTCACTCGATTTCTGAATATGTCAAAGTTTAAATAAGGTTCGGTTGACCCAACCTTCTTTCGCAAGAAAGAGGGTGACCATTTAATGATCGTACAAATTTACGTTGATGATATCATATTCGGTTCCACGAATCCCAGCCTCATAGCTGAATTCAGGAAGTTGATGGGGACTAAATTTGAGACGAGTTCAATGGGTCCAACTAACTTTTTCCTTGGCTTGAATATTAGACAGGGACCCAAAGGCATTTTTATTAATCAAGAGGCTTACACCAAGACCTTACTAGCCAAGTTTGGAATGTTGGGAGAGTCAAAAGTGAAGGTTCCTATGGCGTTTGGCACGAAGTTAACACCTTCTCTGGAAAAATCGGCCGTTGACATGACCCTCTATCGCCAAATGATAGGGTCTTTAATGTATCTAACAACAAGTCAACCAGACATAATGTTTTCTGTCTGTTATTGTGCCAGGTTTTAAGCTAATCCAAGCGAACCTCACATGACGGCTGTGAAGAATATTTTTCGATATCTGAAGCGAACCTCATCTCTCGGTTTATGGTACCCGGCGAAATGAGGATTCTTCGTATAAGCATTCTCTGATGCCGATCTAGGTGGATGTGGACTGGACCGAAAGAGCACAACTGGCGGGTGTCAGTTTCTCGATGGCAAACTTGTTAGCTGGCAATTGAAGAAGCAAACATGTGTGTCTCTTTCCACAGCCGAAGCTGAATACATAGCCGCATCGTCTTGTACCTCACAGGTCATATGGATACAAAGTCAACTTAGAGACTATGGCCTGAACATGAAGAAAATCCCTTTATATTGTGACTCTGAAAGCGCAATAAGGATATGTCACAATCCAGTGCAACACTCAAAAACGAAACATATAGCACTGAGGTATCATTTCATCAAGGATCACGTGGAGGATGGTAATGTCGAAATCCATTTTGTTCGAACCACTGATTAACTAGCTGACTTCTTTACAAAAGCCTTACCGGAAACAAGCTTTAACAAAATTTTACAAGGCTTAGGAATGATGGAAGCTGAGTCAGTACCGAAATCGCTTTCGCCTCATTAAAAAAATTTATCAAGCGAAATAGAGCGAACGCTCGGTCTATTTCGACTCCAGAATTTTCGGGAACCGAAATGGACCGAACGCGAAATAGAGCGAACGCTCGGTCTATTTCGGCTCCAGAATTTTCGGGACCGAAATGGACCGAACGCGAAATAGAGCGAACGCTCGGTCTATTTCGGCTCCTAATTTTTTTTGGGAACCGAAATGAACCGAACGCTCGGTCTATTTCAGTTCACTACTTTTAGGTGAATTTTCGGTTGTATAGTTTGTACATTGTTTATTTCTTTTCTCACTTCGTTTCTATTCATAAAAATCAAAAGTATTTTCCTTTCTGTTTTTAATTCTTTTTCAAGAAAATTCATAAAAATCAAAAAAAAATTTCCATTCTGTTTTTATTTCCTTTTCAGAAAATTAATAAAATCCAAAAATATTTTTTTTCTTTTGTTTTGTTTATGTTGCTTTTCATAAAAGTCAAAAATTCCAAAAATATCACTGAAAGGTATCATCGATCATTCAAATGATGGAGCTGGGACAGGTATACATTTCTTTATCTTAGTACTAGCTAAGTGTCCCTAGAAGTATGCTGCTGTATGTCGACCAAAGCCTCAAAGACTTCAAGTGTTGCCTTACTAATTTGATATACACAAATCAAATCTTCCCAATCAGGCTGATAATATCACTTATGTTATGAGCTACCTTACTAGTCTCACATTGATTTAAGAGTTATCTGCTCGGTCCTTACTATATAGCAGAGGTGCTTTCGGTTCTTTAACCTCCTTATCACTTTTTCTCCATCTAATTTCGATTCATCATTGTAACCCTTGAGACTCTCAAAATTTCCCACTGAGGTTTATGGTTACACAACATCTGTGTTAATGATCTTAGCTTCGTTTCACCACGTCCTAAGTGAAACCCAAAATCCAACACCTATAACGAATTGACGGTGAACAATCAAATGTTCTAGTTTTCACCCACGCTTTAACGAAACCACTTTAGTGGAAGGTACCACGAAATCACTTTTTTTATTTTTGTGCGATCTTTATGAAACTGTCTAACACCAAGGCATTTCTTCCCATAAGATCCAGTTTAATTTTTGTTTTTGAGATTTCTACAATTATCAACAAGTCACTGCAAAATGAACAAACCTACTTGATTAATAGGCTACATCGGTCTCACAAGTACTTCATCCACTTTCGGTCTTATGTCAAGATCCAAAGCATGGATTGAAGCTCAACCACCATCAATAGCCTTATCATAAAAAGATGCCTTTCAATGCTTCTTAACAAGTATTTGATCGTATTTTCACGAGGAACCACACAAGCACTTTGAAGTCTCTCTTGACTTTGAAGGAAGAGATTCGTGCCCGGGATCCACTGCTTCATGTCTTGTTTGACATCACTTATATCCCACATAAAATTTCCTTTATTTCTTTATCTCTCACACTATCTTGCACGAAAATCTTAACGATTTTTCCAAACTCTTGTTAGGTTGCTAATAAGCTATTTTCAGACATATTGCTTCGGTTCTTTATGGTGGAGTCGATTTATTTAAAAGGAAAAGGGTGAGTCAGCATGAATTTGAAACGGTTCAGAATTTGAAAAGGAGATAAGGATGGAAAGGCACGTGAATTTGAAACGGTTCCTAATATCACGCCTGATGACTTCTTCCTAGGGAAACCCAGCTATCAAATCATGCTTTTCCAGGCGTCGATTCAGAAAATCGTCGAATCATTACTGTGGATTTTTTCTCTCTCCTGGCGATGGTATATAAAGTTTTCTCACACCTCTTGGGCTACTTTACCAATTCTCCTCTCTCTCTCAAGAACACACCGACAAATTTCTACTGTTCATCTTCTTCTTCACACCTGCAACAATGGCTGAATCTTCATCTGTTTATGAACAAACTGCTCAGTCATCTCTTCTCACCATTAAACAGAATCAAAACCTCATCATTGAACTCTCACATTTACAGTATGATCCCTACATGCTGCAAGTGGTTGAATGCCTCAAATATTCACCACTTGTCATAGCCCTAACCCAGGTGGAGTGTGTTCCAATGTCGATGCTTTCTCAGGTCTACTCAACCGCTATCTACGATAAAGCCAAGGAGCGCATTTTCTTTGAGATTGTCAATCAAAAGGCGTCGATTTCAAAAGCTAGGTTTTGTTTGTTGCTAAGGCTTGCTGTCGACGACTCCATGATCAACCCTGATTCCATCACCACAACTCAACTCTTCACAATGTTCTATGATATGGGGTATACTAAGATTCTCACCACTGTCACAAAGTTCAAGAAATCATGTCTTCCTCCTTAGTGGAACGGTCTTTTTATCCTCCTCTCCAAGGGTTTATCGGAGAGGGTTGCAGGTTCTGATGGAGCGAGCAGGGCGTTCATGACCCTTTTTTATGGTCTGTACCATGAGGTTAACATGGATTTTGGATCAATGTTATGGTCTCAACTGGTTCAGAGTATAAGTTCTTCTTCACTGTACTCTGAAATTTCTTGTGCTAGGTTTTGGACTCTTGTTACTCAATGGGCGATGGAAAAGTTTCACGTTCCAACAATGGCAGATTCACTGATGTCATCTATTGCTACTTTCCACACGACAAGGATCCTTGTCTCAGATCCCTCCAAATTTCTCTTTATTGGTTCGGGTCCGGAATCAATGTACAGGTGTGTTTTTAATGAAAGCAAGGTCATAACTGAGTACAAGAAGCTACCCCTACAGGGCCAATGCAGATTACTCCAGAAATGCAAAGCTCACTAGACATCGCAGATAAACCAGCTAAAAGAGGCAAGAAGCCAGAAAGAAAAGGGGAAAAGGAAGGTCAATCATCGAAAGCTTCTACTCCCAAGAAGCGAAAGTCTGAACAACCAGCCCCTGCTGCTACAAAGAAGCGAAAGACCAAGAAGAAAGCTCACAAACCGAAGGCTCCTTCTCCTTCTACAAGGGACTCTGAATATGTTCCATCTGACCCACAACCAGACCCCGAGTCAACTAAAGATGACGTTTCTCAAACTGAAAGTCCGCCTCGAGGTAATTCGCCTCCACCCTCACCCACTAATGAAGGTAACCTAAACTCACCTCCTCATTCTCCTACACAATCGGTTCCTATTACTATTGCTCCCTTTCCTCCACCCATCTTATCTTCAACTACCACCTCGATTCCAATTCCAACCCCTTTATTCACCGAAGTTACTACCACTACTACTTCTCCAACCGAACCTACTGTTCGTGTCAATGTATCTGATACGAGGGCATCTACTTTCGGTTCTGAACCCCTAATTACCTCAAAACCTTTATCTGCACCTCCTTCACACGAATCTGAACCTGTTCTTGGATGAGAAGACATGGAATTCGACTCTGTTTATTATAGTCCATATCGAGTACAGAGCGATGATGATGACGCTCCTGTCACGAAGAAGCATTTAAAGGCTATGAATGACAAGCTTGACCAACTGCTTTCTTCCTCTTCTGCCAGAAGTGCATACTCTGAAGTTGCTATCAAGGCTCTCTTGGCAACATTTGTCAAAGAGCATGATACATCCATTTCTAATGTTGTTAAAGCTATTGATGCCTCCACTTCCACCTATCAAAAAGCTTCTATTGCAGTCGAGGCCTCCACCAAGGATTGCAAGCTAGCGACCCCAAATGTCGAAAAAGTAGTTTCTGATGCTCAACTCTTTCTTGACTCCCTTCAAGCTTCCGCTCAGAAGAATGCTAAAACAGTGAATGCTTCTGTTGATAATCTTACGCGTTCACTTGAGGATGAAAAAAAGCATTTTGAGGAAACACGCCAAGCAATCCAGACCGCCAACACCGAGCTTCAAACTTCAGTTGATGCACGTCTCACTCAACTTGCAGCTGAACTTGCCGTTGAAAACAGGATCATGGATGAGCTGGATAAACGAAATTCTCAGCTTAAAATTCAGAATCTGATGCTCAAAGCTGCGACCAAGGAAACTGACGAATTAAAGTCTGAGCGTGCAGTGGTTAAAAGCTCTATTGGTGATGTACACTCCATTCTTCTACACCTTCTGGAAGCCCATGACTCGGTCCTTACAATCTCAATTCGACGCCACTTGGCTAAGAAATTGAGACCTGCTCTAGATATTCTAAGCATGATTGAGGGTGTTCCGAAGCCCGTTGTCCCTCCGAAACAAGGGGGAGAAAATGTTACTCAGGGGCAGGGTCAATCTCAACCACCTCCAAAAAGTAAACCTATCACCCAACCTAAAGTCACTGCTGAGCTGAAGGGTAATGAAGCTTCGGGCAGTATGAAGGACAAACGAAAGAAGAAGATTGGTGATGATGATGAGGTTGAAATCAATGACGAGACGGATACAGGAGATAAAGCTTCTAAAACCGAAAGCCTCAAAGTCAAGCCTGATGATCGAGAGATTGAGGAAAAGGTTTGAAAAGCGACCGAATTATTTGATAAGGAGAGGAAAGCGAATGAAGTATTAGAACATAGGAAATCTATGTTCCCTCTGTGGACTATGGAAATGCTTCAGAAGGAGGTAATTGAAGCTCCAAGCACTCATTGGCTCGAACTGGTCTTTTCTTTTGCTCTTGAGAATTCCAAGGATTCTCAATTTGATATGCCAATCACCCGAAAGGCATTCATTTTTCATTTTTTTGAGCCAACAGCTGCTATCCCTTCTCCTGACCCGAAGGTTGATCGAGATCTGCTTAAGTACTATCTTGAGTTTGCTCAGCCTCAATACCTGACTTGGAGTAATCAGAAAATCACAAAAATCAAGGTATTGAAACCCACTTCAGCAGGGAAGTTTATCAATATCAAGTTCAAAGTGACCCGAGGCTCAGACAGTTTGGTTCATATGATTTCCCTGGCTGATTTGCCAAATTTGAATCCGCATGATTGGATTCTCCTGAACAACATTTTTCTGACTAATTAAAAGGAATATGAGCCTATTATAGATCACATCAAGCGAATGCTGGTGTGTTACATTCTGGAAGTCGCAAAGATGGATCAGGAAATCGCCTCTGCCATCAAGAAGAAGCCCACAATCAAGCTAATTAGGAAGGCAAGTGACATCAATGTGATGGTTAAGGGTAAAATTGACCCTAAGTTTCACACAGTCATGTTCTTGAGGGGCGAAGGTCAAAAATGCCTATTCGCTCTTGTTGACAAGGACCTGTTCTCCACTTCCTGCTTGGAGCATATTCTCGATATTATACACGGGTGTAATCAGAACAGCGAAGCCGATAAAAAGATGTTTACTGATATGCTTCGGTGGTATATTCTTTTCCGTCAAACTCTTCTTGCCATCATCCCCAAGCTGTTCAAGACTG
The DNA here is from genome assembly GCF_052849685.1 of Lactuca virosa. Classification (NCBI taxonomy): domain Eukaryota; kingdom Viridiplantae; phylum Streptophyta; class Magnoliopsida; order Asterales; family Asteraceae; genus Lactuca; species Lactuca virosa. Next base: position 387,037,658 of record NC_136428.1, read on the forward strand.
TGAGGAAAACTACAGTTACTCAACCAAAGTAATCTCTCACCTCAATAGGCGCAAAGGGGGAGATTGTTGGGTTTAAAGGGTTGCGCCATTGGGCCTTAGTAGTTTGGTCCATTATGTACTCTCGGTTTGGGCCTATCCAACCGTGTTAATCTTTCTAGGGTTTAGTATATAAGGTGCATGCATGCATCCTTGTCATTAACGTTTTTCATTATTATCATATTAATTGTACTGTACACCCTAGTACACCTCTACAGAGGAAGTTCTTAATCGAGCTCTTCTAAGGTGTGACTATATTTTAATCATTCGACATACGGTTGATTCATTGTGTGTTCAAGTGTTTGTCATTCTTATTGATTTACCAGTTAAAGATCTAATCGATCTAAAGAGTATTTAACTCATCACCATTTACTGTAATCTGTTAGATTCTAAACTTATATGCAATTATCCCCATGTAATGACTATTCCCAAGTCACAAAGACTTGGCAACAAACATTACAAAGTATTCCAATGGAGATCAATTCCATGGAAACGAAGTCTCACATTCAAAGTACATTCCTTTGAATATCCTTCTTGCATTAAGTTTTCTAATATTACACAGATTTAAAGAATAACTTCCACCTATGGAAACATTTCCATATGCCCATTTTGACTCTCACTTGTGAACAAGAGTTGCCTCTTTTCATAGTATGTCAATATGGTCCTTTCCAAAGTTTAACACTATACTTCCAACTGTCCCTGAGCAACCAATCTTTGGTAAACTTTAGATTGTTCTCGACAATTGCTTAATCATTTTAGTCATATCCACTTCTAATCCTTTTCCCTCTTAATGCCCCAGGCATTTGAAAAATTTAGAATGGATGAGTATTATAGCACATGTAATCGATCCTATACCCGAAGCATATGGGACACGACTTACATAAAGACATGATACTTTACCAGTCTTTTTATTTGCCATGTTCTCACAATTCAGATTATGAAAAGGGATGCCGTAATCATAATCGAATTTTAGAACGCAAATAATATTCCCATATATAGAATTTCCTTATGTTGAACCATTCCAACATAACATCCATATATATATATTTAACTAAATTTGATTAAAATCTCACGATCTAAGGTTTTAGATTTGAAATGAAGTACAATTTCCTCTCCCTTAATTATAGCAAAACAACTTTTTCCCAATTGAAACTTTTGTTTTCTATAATTAATATTGCTAACTTGCAACACTTATTATAATTATCATACTCCCACTTGCATGATGATTATTATCATAACACTTATGCTTCCACTAGCTTTGACATGTACCCAGAAATCAACTGGACTTCTGGAAATCAATACTTTATTGACTTTCTTACCAAAGTTCTAATTTCTGATACTATATTGCTTTGATAGGACTTTATCAAAATCATACAACTTTCCTTAGATAGCTCACATGTGTGTCTAAACAATTATGAAGAGGGATGTCGTAATCATAATGTTTAGATCTTTTGCCATTCTCACAAGTCCATGTTAGTGTGTCGGTTAGCCACACGCGCTCCACTAATGACTTTGGGAATGCAAATATCACAATTGCTATCTACTTAAAATCTACTTAGTGGAAGCATTTCCTCGCCATCATTTTCATGAATCGGAGAGAAGCCTTATGACACTTAGATCTTTATGGTGCATGTGTTCCTATCCATGTGAATTTGTCAAAACCATAATCACACGACAAGGTTATTGACAAATCCAAACTCATATGGACTGAACTTGTTCAATCTTAATTTCTTGCCACCCTGCAGCACAAGGGCCTACCATTGCCTCCAGGTTGTTATGCAAACAATTGAGAACTTACAGAACTCACAAGCATAGTCAACTTAAACTGGAATGGGCACAGAAACAGAAATATGTCAATAGAATGGGTTACAAACCTCAAGTTGTGGGCTAGTGATTAACAATACTATTGATTAGTTCTTAAAACTTTCTCAAGATCCTTTAAGACTCTCACTGACCTCTTGACATATAAGATTCTCTTGTCAAGAACCATTCCTTGACAAAACAAATATTCAAGAGTTAGTGCAGATTCTTATCAAGTTAAACACTTCATACAATTGGTCTTAGTTGGTATTTGTTTTATCCAAAACATCACAACCAACCAACTTCAAATGTACAAGAATATGAAACATCTTACTCTATATTTGACAAGTGTTATAAACTTTCTAAAGATTATGTCACTCAAGTTACAATCTTAGTGTATTACTCTAAGACTTGATTTTTGGAACGAAGTATGATTTATCTTTTGATTTAACCATTTCAAAAATATGGTTTTATAATCACTAAGATAATCATAAAACAAGATACTCTAGTACTCTCCCATCTCTTTAGATTGGAGAAACTTTTATCTTTCTGCCTAATTTGATTCGTCTTATCCGTCCTGCCATACATTGAAACTCTTCCAATGTTTCAGAATTACACTGAAACTTGTATGTATAACCATATTTACTAAACTTTAGTAAATCAAGATGAATAATCTTATCGACCTTTGTGGTGGACCTGACCAGCGCACAACCTAGTGTACCCAATCCTTCAGTCCTTCACTTGACTCACACATACATGTGAACAAGGAATTAGTCTTAATTTCCCAAAAATGAAAATTCTCACTCATCATGAATACAACTTGCATGATTCCTAGTTTCTATCCAACTGAAACTTGGGTGATGAGAATCTTTCCTTATTTGGTAAATTATGACACTACCACAAATGAAAGAATCGAATCCATTTTCCAATATTGCTTATCAATGGAAACATTTAAACAACAACTTTTTTTCACAAATGCCATTGTAAGGATACTTAAAATAAATAAGATCAAAACCTTTTCTTTTATTTTAAAACTTGTGGAAAAATCTTATCCTTACAATGCAAATACATATGAAAAACATGTTGTTGTCTATTCCTAAGCAATATATCAGAACTCTTAAGTAGCAGCTCAAAATTCTGATCACTGAACCTTGCGATCGAAATCCATCTTCACGATCAGAATCAACACACTCTTTCTTTAAGCTTCCTTTGATTCTTCCAAAACATCAAAATGTAATTACATTACATCATGTATTAAGAATCTCCAAAAGAGACTTCATAGAGCTAGATAATGGACTTTAACCTGAAACCTTTTTGACTTTTACCATCCTTATGAATTTTCAGGTAAATTCGGCAGCTTCGCAACCAATGTCCCTTCCTTTAGCAAAAGAAATATATGGACCTTTTGGAAATGGTACACATGATTGTCTCAGACTTAGCCTTTCTCTTTACCATTGGTCAAATGACTTGACCATGGACAATCCCTTTCTATTGGGAAGAGAAAGCTTTTCTGGACTTCCAATGTCACCATTGTCAGTGTCCAACTAGGTTTGGGAAGTAGATCTTCCAATCTAATTTGCTTTACCAATGCTCCAAATCATTGCTGATTTAGCAACATCAAGCAAATAGGTAAGATCACTAAGGGTCATGTCATGATCTGTCATCAGGGAGTGACTGAAGAACCTAGTCAACAGCCAGCTACCTCGAGACTTCGACACCCGACTCTCCCGGCTTGCCAGTATGTGACTTGACCTCCAAGATGTAAGGACATATAGTCTTTGCTTGCCAATAGGGATTGAGTGACTTAGAAATTTTCAAGTCCTGAAACTTGTGGGATAGGGAGAATTATTGGAGGAGGTGGAGGAAGTGAAGCATGATTTCCAGTCCCATTAATACACAACAAAGGGATTAATCTTTCACCTTGATTGCCATGTGGGATATCATCTTCATTAGGAAGGCTTGTTCCTAAAGATCTGGGAAGACCATAGCTGTCTAAACTAGACATTTATAATGGGAGAAATTCAAGTTAGTTGATTTAAAGTCCTTAATATAACACCCAATATGAAATATTAAGGCTAGGACCCAACAAACTATTTATAACTGGATGAGGGATGCCGTAATCCAAGTTATAAAATATTTGAAGGTAGGTAAATGACGATTTACCAATTTCCACCATGAAAAGAAAAATAAATTATTACATTTTAATTGGATTTGAAACTCCTAGATCTTTTGAGATACATTGAACTTTCAATGGCATGTTTGAATCTCGATTGTGCCCTCTCAAGTTTGTGACTGGATGCTGAGGATCACAAACAAGGTGTGAATAACCATGCAAATTAACTTGGTACCCTTAACTTTATCACCTAATTGATGTGCCGGTTAACCACACGCGCTCCACCAATCTATGACAAACATTAAGTTACCCTTTGCCACACATTGTCAGTCCCATGTTAGTGTGCCGGTTAACCACACACGCTCCACTAACGACTTAACAAAGGTGCAAAGTGCAATTTCATGGGTTAGCACCATTTCACATTTTTCTAAGTAACTAAGATTGGGAATTTATAAGTGTTTAGTTACTTAGTATTTATCATTATACTTTTAATGAAGGGAGAATTATAGTCATTATCCTACCCGTTCGGCTAAAGACGCTCCACCAGTCAAGGAAGCGGTTGGTGAGAGTGGACACCCATTAAACTGCCATTTTATAGGCAGTAACCTTATACCCCCTTAGAGACTGGCTTTGTGAATGAGGCCTACTAACGGTAAGATTGACTTTATCTTATACATATCTATATAATTAAAATTATAATAATAGTATAAGTGTTGAATTTTAAACTTTTAAAATTATAGGGTTTGATTTGGAATTAAAGCATTCATAAGCAAAAACTTTACAAATTCCAAAACTTGAGGGCAAGTATTGAAACCTTTCAAAACTCTTGGATTTTCATAACTTATGAGTTTAATTAAAGTTTTAAAGACTTTAATGAAGAGACTCTTGAACATCCATAACTTGAGGACAAGTTATGAAGTCCATAAAACTATTTATGAGGAAAAGACTCTTCATTTTGTAACCTATGACACTTTTATGAGTTTTAAGATTCATAAATGTGACTTTTCATATAACTTGAGGACAAGTTACAAAAACACATTTTATGAACTACTTTTAGATCAATTTGGATTGAAAACAACTAACACATAATTTTTCCATTAATCTAAATTAACTCATAAAACAAGGTGACACAAAAAAAACTTGGTAATCCATAACTTGAGGACAAGTTATGGAGTCCATACAATGTCATTAAGATCAAGAATTACACTAACAAACAATTTTCACATAATTCATATGATCTATCAAAACTCATAAGCATGAACAATCCATATCAACAATTTTCAAGAATCATATAAACATATATAAAACTTGAAACTTTGATAATAACTTTGAAATTGGTTTACCATAATCATTACCACATTAAAAATAGGTTTTATAAGTCCAAAACAGTTTAAGGTAATGATTCTAGACCAATTCCATCCTTAAAAGTCGAAAATATGCTGTCAGGGGCTTCTACTCGTTGAGGGTATGAACCTACTCGACGAGTAGGATGAATTTCTTCATGGAATCGGCGAGTCCATCAGTGGACTTGGCGAGTCCAGTGCCCAGGAAGCTAGAATTTTCGATTTTTAAGCTATTTCAGCATGTATAACTTGAAAACAAGCCTAGGCTCTGATACCACTGTTGGGTTTTGAGCATTCTAGCACTCCTAAGGTGTACATGCAACCCTAAATACCTTGGATCTATGTTTTCTTTATTATACATGGAAATATCAATTTTCCAAGGTATTACGCTAACTAGCAAACGATCATATGTACTAGGATAACAAACTAGATAGAATACATACCTCTTTGTTGTAGCTTGATTCCATGGTGCTTAAGAGCCTAGTGCCCCAAGTGTGACACCTCAAATGGTTCACACAACATCATCAACATTTGGAATAACCATGAGAATAGATACTTGACTCTTAGAAATCGGCTTGCCCTCTTGTGTATACACTAGTGCCAATTTCACCAACCAATGGGGTCTTTATATAGTGTGGCTATTAGGGTTACACCATGTAACTCATGACTTTACCCATTCCTTATGCTCCATGGGTTTTAACCTCCATGGAGTATCCATGGGTCACCACATGGGTTAGACACAACATAAGGAATCATGGATCATAGGCCCACATATATAAGAATGAATGATTTACACAATCAATCCCTATCTATTTAATTAGTCTCTTTTGATCACCAAATTAATTCCAAATTAATTATTGATCAATACTAATTAAATAATATGATTTCATATTAATATATTAGAACTTATAATATATTAATATGTCACAAATATCCTCTTCTCACAAAACGTCTACCCAAATGTTCCGATGCCATGCAACCCAAATGGACCATGCCGGGTCCGGTCAAGTATATACCCATTATAGTTATGGACTTAGACACTAATCCAACACAATCCACTACAGAGTCAGAATACATTGCTACTTCTGAAGCTGCACAAGAGGCTGCTCGGATGAAGAAATTCATTCGGGATCTAGGGGTTGTCCCTACTATTTAGGACCCCCTAGACGTTTTCTGTGACAATGAGGGTGCTATTGATTTGGAAAAAGAACCCCGACCACACAATAAGATCAGGCATATTAGCCGTAGATTCAACTTCATCCGGTATAAAGATGAAGAAGGTGAAATTAGTATTCAGAAAGTTCACACTGATCAAAATTTGGCGGACCCTTTCACGAAGCCTCTTCCTCAAGAAAATTTTTAGGGACATGCTCGAGGAATAGGACTTCGCTATTCTAGTGATTGGATTTGGTCTATGTATTAGTATTGAATATTGGAACATTATGTAACATCATCTATTGTAATGACTACGATATATATGGCATATGATCTTTTCATTAAATATTTGTTATGCTCTTTATTAACATGTTTAATCCTTGAGTAAAGTTATTCACTCTAAAACTCCATAGTCAGTTATTATTGTGGGAGCAATAATGAAATAAGACTAATATGAAATGGGATGGTTGAAAAAGCGTTGTAACCAGTTTCATAGATACTTACTAGAGAATAAGTTATGGAGTGACCCGTTCAAGATCACTTCATGGATCGCTGTCATGAATGATACTTGTTAAAGGTAATATCTGTATATCCTTAACACCTGAGATACATATATGGGACTTAAGTGTGGGGAACGTTATGCTTTGATGTAGTCACATTATACCAGAGTAGTAGTAAGCGGTGGATTATAGAGCTTACATAGAAGATTGTGAAGCCTACATGTCTCTACAACAACAATCGAAACAACTTGATACTAAGCTTCGACACTAGACTGAGAAATCGTATTTTGTCTCTTGGAAGACCAAAAGATAATGTTCTAACCAAGAAAAATGCAGTAACCTGAAGTGGATTGTCGAGTAGATGGACACCCAACCCAGTCAACATTCAAGTAAGTGACTAATCAACGTAAGGGGAGGAATATAACTATAAACCATGATCTAGGATGCCTCAAATATATCTTAGAATGCTCTTGAGAGCCATAAAGTAAGGCTCTTTGGGATCATGCATAAATAAACAACCATTTTGAATGCATAATTAATGTTGGGTGTTGTATAGGTTACATACTGTAAAGCGCCTAAAAGACTTAGATAAAGAGTTGGATCGGGGACTGGGGGACAATCCCATCAAACTTAGGTGAGGTGTCAGTTGTGGTGTGAGCAGGTTTGCAGTTAAACATCTTTGCACACTCAAGGATCTCGATGGTATATTGGAAAGATCTAGTATGCTTAAGAGTCATATTAAAATGATATTGCTAAATAACATATGATCCTAAGGGTCACACTAACAACAACTTGATACAAATGATTATTTATTAAAAATTGATTTTAATAAATATTCATAAACTCTTATAATAAATTGGGAAAATATTTATTTCAAGGAAATAATTATTTTACAATACAAGTAACACATTATTTCATAAGTTATGAATTAATAAGTCATGTGCAACATTTTGGACTAGTTGAGTCTTTTGTCTTTTACCTAAAGACAGATTTTATATTTTATAAACTTGGAGTTTATAACATTTAAACATTTTGTCTTCTTTTGATGGGCACGGCCGAAACTAGTGTAGACTAGTTAGGGCATGGCCTTTTGTATTTGTTTAATGTAAAGAATACAAGCTAGAAGAAACACACTCATGACATAGGGACATGCTTGCAAAAAGTGTTAAGATCTAGTGGGTATTGACTCCTCTTTATGGCTATATAAAGGTTGGACTCTTGCAACTCTCTTCTTGCACCAAGCAAGGCCGAGATCCTTCTTCCCTTCTCCATATTCTCTCTAAAGTCTTGAACTTTGAAGATATAAGTTGCTTCCATCCTCTCTTTAAGTCATAATATTGTTTTGACTTAAAGCTTAAGAGTTGTAACTAGCATTACATCAAGTTGATACATTGTTGGTGTCTCAAGTGTTCATCCTCACTCCATCAAATTCAAGCCTCCCCTAGAGGACTCAAGGTGCTTCAAAGTTGTTACCACTTCTTCCTTCTATGGTTGTGTTCTAAATCTTTCTTTTACTTGCAAGAGGATCCTTGGTGGGTGATAAAATTTTTATGTTATTTATAAAACTCAAGTCTTCCATTTGCTATTATTTGTAGTTTTTGAAACTATGTTTTAAATAAAACCCAACAATATTTCTGTTGAGATAAATACATGTCATGACGATACCTTGTAATGGAAATACCGAGAAAATTGTTTAGAGGGTGAAAATTAGTCATGGCACACTCTGAACGAAGGTTGTTGATAACTTACTGAAGAAGGACTGTAGATGAAATAGTCAAAACGTTTTCATCAATATAAAGATGAAAGTATACAAGTTGATCACCCTGATGATAGATAAATAAAAAGGAGTGTGATATACTATTGGTCAACCCAAATTGTGTGATAAAGTAAGAAATGATGGTACCAAGCTCGAGGAGCCTGCTTAAGGCCATATAAAGAATGTTGGAGTAAGCAGACATGATCTTAAGATGTAAGGTTGTAGAAACCCGATGGCTGATGAATGTAAACAATATACTAAATATGTTTGTGAATGAGGACCTTGTTCAAATCTAACTGATGAACATGCCAATGGTGTGAAATCACCAAGCTAAGAACATTCCAAATAATATCCTATTTAACAATCAGGCTGAACGTCTCATCGTAGTCGATACCAAATCTCTAATTATAACCATTGACAACTACGGGGGCCTTGTACCACGCTAAGGATCCATCTACATTATGTTTCTTTTTGAACAACCAAATACAATTAACCACATTAGTATTGCGAGGCTGAGGCACAAGTACCAAAGTTTCGTTAGAAATAAGTTCACTATGTTCTTATGTTGTATCATAAAGCCAATTTGGATCATGGATGGCTTGTGAATAGTTCCAAGGAATAAGATAGGATGAAGTATCAGTATGGAGGTTGAGTTTTTATATTGGTTTGGAGATATTATGTTTGGAACGGGTATATATAGGATGCCTATTTAACTGATAGTCAGGAGGAATATTATTGGAGGAAGGAGTTGAGGGATCACTAGGGTCACTTGAATGGGTTGTCGAAGATATGGGTGGTGTAGGGTGGGTGGTAGAGATGTTTTCAAAATATTGTGATGGAGACCAAGAGGGGGAGGTTTGCATGGATAACTAGTGCTAGAAGAGGGACTGGTTGGCGAATGGGGATGAGATGTATAGAATAGGTTGTTAAACATGTTTCTGGTTTCATCAGGATCGAGTAAAGTGTAATCGGGCGAGGTATCAGGTGAAATAGAGCCAATCAAGAAAATGGATTCATCAAAGATAACATGTCGTGAGATCATGATTTGTTTGGTGTGTAGGTTAAGGCATCGATATCCTTTATGATTTTAAGGATAACCAAGGAAGATGCAGGGGACCGAACGGGGTTGAAGTTTGTGAGTGGTGTTGAGATGCAGATAACAAAGACAACCAAAAAACATGTAAATTAGAGTAATAAGGTTTCTTGTGAAATAATTTGAGGTATAGATTGTCATTTTTAAGTATGATGGATGAAAAAAACGTTTAAGAGGTGAGAGGCCATCTAAAGAGCTTCCACCTAATAAGTAAGAGGAAAGTGAGCTTAAAATAGCAGGGTATAAATAGTAGTTCAACAAATGGTAAACATGCATTTAGATTTACCGTTTTGTTGGGATGTGTAATGACAAGAAAACGCATACAAATACCATTATTGTCACATATTTGATGGAATTGACATTTGTTAAATTCTTTGCCATTATCACATTGTAAAGTTTAGATTTTGGTTTGAAATTCATTTTTGATGAAAGCACGAACGTGTAAATATTTGAATAACACTTCATATTTTTATCCCGGCCGATATACCCATGTGGATCAGACGATATTGACTAACGCTTAAGGATCGGGGCTGGTAATGGGATATAAATCACCCGAGTTATCACATCGAATGAGGATTTGACGAATCTGGTAATCCTTCACAGAGAAAACAAATTCGTCAAATTCAATAGAACACTTATTATGACAAGTAATTTGACACACAAATACAAGATTGTTAATAAGTTTGAGGAGTTATAAGGAAATTTTTTAAATGTAAGGTACATAATAGATTGAGACAAAGGGTGGTGTTTGTGACAACCGAGAAAAAACGTCGTCACTAACCACCGTTAGAAAATTAGCATAGATTAATAAATGTAATAGAGTATCAATGTAATAGTTCATTTTTATAAATAAATATGATTGAGTATACTCTTACATATAAGTATAAATCGACTCATATGTTAGAAAATGAGTGTCTAAAAAGTAGTACCATATTCTAAGATGGTTAATATATTCGAAAAGTACACAACGATCTGATTCCAGGGATATAAGCTTTGTAAAAATCTAACTACTATTGGAGGAGTTATGATTTTTGTAAAAAGTAAAATCAACCAGGTAATCAAAATTATTAACGTCAAAATAGGTTTAAGAAATCGGTCGAGTTTTGGCTAGTATCACCAAAAGGAAAGTCGTAGTACTTCTCGAGGTGAGAACGTTATGACAAAGAACGCCGGGAACGGAATACGTATTAAGAAGGTATGATTTTTATAAAATAATTTAATTATCCCCCCATTAGGCCAAAAGGTGAAAGTTAAAACTAGCCAAAACAATCTAAAGGAAAGTTGTAGTACTTGTTGAGATCATGACATAAATATAAAGCGGGTAAAGATCAGAGCTCGTGCGCAGAAGACATAATTTTTCCAAAATCATTTCTGTGATCGCGTCATGTGTGCCATGCAAGGTGTGCATTTGGAACCCGGATTCTAGAGGATTGCGGGTGATGTGGCCCAGCGAGAGAGTGACATGTGGCAACTCCCTGATGGAGCCACGATGCACAATCGTGACACTCAAAGATATTTGTGCCACACACACCTAAAAACTCTGCTATGAATAGAAGTTTTTGCAGAACCATTCTGCACACCTTCGAAGCAGTCCTTCTCTCTCTGATCGAGCTATTCCACCCCGAGGCGATCTACGAAGTTCTGATCCCCAAGTCTACCCTACATCAACAAATCACATTAGTAGAGTGAGTTCATGACCCCACTTTTATTGTTTTGCAATGTTTTATTGGGGGGGGGGTGGGGGATACATGCCATAAAAATATTTCAATGGTTTTACAAAAATATTACTATTTATAATATATCAGTAGTTTTTAAAATGCATGCATTGTTAGGATAATATTATGTCCAGTATTTACCCTGCCTAAGCTTTAAGAATGATATTATGCTTAGGCGTCATAATACCTAAAATTACACTAGAAGATTATACATAGTTGTTATGATGGCGAATTTCATAGAATAACCTAGTATGTAGTTATTAAGCTGGCAAAATTTAAGGATAAGCATTGTATCTAGTAGTTCGTCTGACCTAATATCCTATGGAATAACACTATAATAAAGGAAAACTTAAAGATATGCAATGTACTTAATTGTACTCCGCCTTAACATCCAATCAAAGAATATATATATATATATATATATATATATATATATATATATATATATATATATATAATTATGTAAGAAAATCATATTAATGGAAAAACTATAAAAAGAATAATAAGGATAAATAATCGTACTTTAGGGGTTTATCAAAGCAAGTTGTTAAATGAGACATATTATTCATCCCTTAGCTGATTAATATTCAGCTAATCCCAGCCCTATAATCGTTAGTCTTAAGTGAGCGTTAAATGTATGTATATATGTATACGAGATTGACACTCCCACATGCGGTCGTTAGCTACAACCCCGACAGACATAACTTTATAGTCTTGTAGCGTCTGATGAGGCGTCTTGGCGGGGAAATTTGAAGTCATATAGCTCGATTGTAGGAACTCATTGTAACATTGTTCACCAACCTTCATTAATTAAACTACCTAGAGGGGAACGCCTTGAAAGTAGTCAATATATTAAAAAGATAAGAAAAAAGGACAAAAATTCTATAAGAGAAAAGCTCTAGGATAAGGATAAATTTATGCTAGGAAAAATAAGATATAAAGAACAAAAACCTTTTAAAAAGAGACGATAAAAGTATTCTAAAAGTAGAAAACCATAAAAACATGTGAACTAGCTAACATTACGTTGACGTTTTCAAAACCCATGTATTCTTAGGTGTAGAGACCCATTTTTATAACGAACGGTGGATGCGGAAGAATAATCTTGAGATTTATCGTGTTTTTGTAAGTATGAACACGAAGAACATATTATGAGTTCGTTGAAGAAGACTAAGAACAAGAGAGAATAATAATAATATTCATGGAGAACATGGTGGGAGAGAAACTCTCCCTGGGTGGGAGAACCCACCAACTTTCTCTCTCTAGATTACATGGTGAGAAAAGTAATCTCTAAGAAAAGTAAAATGAGCTAGCATAAGTAATAAATGACCAAATCTCCCTTTATATAGGAGGGAGAGTATTTACATCATAAATACAATAAAGGGAAAATACAACCTAATAAACACTCATTATTTGTGGAGCATTTCCATGCACCAACATTCTCTCCCTAAATGCTTACAAATGATGAGAGATACAATAAGTGATACAAGGCTATAATACAGTAATCCGACTAGCAAGTGTGGTAATAAAATGAAATCAAGTGCTGAAATGTCTCTGAAACTCTGAAGTGTCTGTGAAGTCTGAAACTGGCCATGAATCTCTAATAATGAAGGTCTTCGGCTTCAAAGCACGACCAATGAAGCAGAAAAAATAAGATCCGAATCTTCAAACCAGTCATAATCACCGGAAGAAGAAGGTCACCATGAGCAAGTAGAAGATCCAATAAAAGAAACACTTCAGCTTCAAAAGTCTGAAAAAGATCTCGAGTTCTCGAATCATAATACACCGAAGTTCTTCAAAGAATAACCTGCTAAAAATGTGAAGCATCCATAAAATGAAGTCCGGATAAAAATAATGTGAGTCCAAAAATGTGGTCCAGCAATGCCGAAAATTTGATCCAAGGACCAAAAATAAGTGCCACGTCACATTGCCAAAATAATCTTCGTCTTCAACATATCACAAATCCAAACTCGTGAAACCATAAGATCTGAACCGGATGCGAACACAAAATCATCCTGTAGTAGAGTCCGAATAATAAATAATCTGAATCGGAAAACATGGAGTAATGCCAAAAATTTGATCTGTAAAGAGCAAAAATAAGTGCCACATCGCATCACTAGATAAATAATCGTCTTTAGAAGTCTTCAGAAATCCAAACTCAAACAATCATAATAACCAAATCCGGATGATATTCTCTCCCTATTTTTGATAACCAATGACCGGATATCAAAAATCAACAAATCATCGAATGGAGAGTGTCGGATACCAAGAGCTAATAGAGAAGCTCTCCCTAGATGTATGAAGGGTCTCGATAAGAAACAAGAAATAGTAAAAGAGATACTCTTGCGGTCATGAGGAAGCGGGTGACATAGTTGCTGAAGCTGTGCTGAGAATAATCTGTTGTGCCAAAAATATATCCAAATATCCAAACTGCGGTGCCGAAACACTTGAAGTGGTCTTCAATAGAGAATAAAGTCCACATGTTCAAGATACATGATTCGTCAACCAAAAATCAAGAGCGACAAGTCATAAAATCCCATAAAGTGAAGAATGTGAAACAACTTTGTTGAGTCCATTTGTGTTGCGTCTTGGGCCTTACGTTTTGTATTCGGATTGGGCCTGTCCATCCGTGATTATCTAGATTAGCTGGTAGGGTTATACTATATATATGCATGCATGTATGCATTATAAGAAAAGATTATCACGTTGATTATTTGTAACCCAAAAACACCTCTACAGTTGAAGTTCTTTATCGAGCTCTTCTGAGGTGTTGAAACATTAATCATACGACATATTCAAAGCCATACTTGTGTTCTTAATTACTTTCATAATTGTTTGCTTGCATAGAATCTAACGATCCTAATAGAACTTTGTTCTAACAATTGGTATCAGAGCAGGAGACTGTGTGATCAATACACATTCCTTCTGTATTCAGAATTCTTTAGCGTTTCCGCTTTTAGCGTATAAATAGAGGCCGTCTTCTTCGTATCGACGGTAACTCTGTTTCTGATAAAACCCTAATCTCAAGTTTACAGGTTTGATTCTAGCAGGCCACCATGTCTCACGAAGATTCGCAAACAAATCCCATCAACATCTCAAACAGCATTGGATCTACAACCAGAATACCCATTCTCTACACTCAAGACTACGAAGTATGGGCTCATCACTTCGAAGACTACGTGGTTGGATCTGAAGATAATGGCTATCTCATCTGGGAAGCTATCACACTTGGGCCGTTTGTGCACTCAGCAACGAACACAACTGTCAAGTCCCAAAAGGAATACAACAAGCTGGTGGCGGATGTAGACAAGATGCCGCAGGATGAGAAAGACAAATTGCTATGTAATGTGAAGGCCATGAGGATGATCAAATTCGCCTTACAATCTGACACCTTTCGGTTGGTTGGTTCATGCTCGACGGCCAAAGAAATCTGGGATAGGTTGAAAGAACTATATTCGACCGATGAAGATCTAGAACACTCCATTCAAACCTTGCTACTGTCAGAATTTGGAGTTTTCGAATAGAAACCTGAGGAGAAGCTCATACAGACTTTCGATCGGTTCAATCATCTCCTAAGTAAGATGATCAAGCATGGAATAGAGAGGAAGTTGATCGAGTAGAAAGTAACTTTCATGAACGGGCTAAGACCGGAATGGATGGCTGTGGTTTCAATTGTAAAAGCTCATGAACAGTTTAAGTCTTATTCTCTAGCGAAACTGGTGGGAATACTTAAGTCCCATGAAAGTGTTGTAACCAAAGAAACGAAAGTAGTTTCTGGTGTGGGATCGCTGGCACTTGTCTCAAAAGGAAAACGTGTTGCAGAAGAAGAAGAAGGGTCTGATATGTCTGAGTGTGATCTAACAAACGAGGAGTATGCTATGATGGTATCCAATCCAAAGAAGTTTGCACGGAGAAAATTTCCTGTCAACAAGAACCGAAACTGGCAGGGAAGTTACAGCTTTGAGAAAGTGAAGGATGAAGCGAAAATCTCCTCTCAAAAGGATGAAGAGAAGAAGGAGAGCAAGCTAGCAGGAGACTCTGGATACGACTGCAATTATTGTCATGGCAAGAACCATTTTGCCAAAGATTGCATGTTAAGGAAAATGGCTGAGAAAAGAGATGGTGAAGACGATGAGGCGTATTATATGCGAAAGCTGGAAGAGATCAAGAAAAAGAAGGCGACTAACAGTTCTATGAATGCCTTGATTGTACAGGAGAATGCTGATGAAGATGAGTTCGGTGGCGTTGAAGTTTGGTCAACCGATTCTGAAGATGAAGAGGTAAGAAAGCCCACTCATGGAAAGGCTTATGTGGCAAAGGAAGTGGGTTCGGCTGGAAAGTGTTTAATTGTCACTGCTGGTTCATTAACCGAAAGCGCAAATGATGAACCGAAACTGACCGAGAACAAATGTTTTGCAGCAAAGCCTGTTAGTGAAAAGATCAACGACTGCGATCGTTTGATCAAAAAGGTACAATCCATCCTTGAATCACTTAAACTTCCAATAACAGATTATGAATAAGAGTTAAATGAATTAAAATTTAAATTTAATAACTTAAGTGGTAGTCTCATGCAAACTCGCTTAGCGAATTCTAACCAAACTGACCAACTCAGCAGGGTATCTTCAAAAAGTGAGGAAAGAAGGATGTGGATTAAGCTGAAGGAGGCAGAGTTAGTTAGGGCTAGGGATGAAAGTATTTATTTGCAAAGAGACAACTTAAAGTTTTTAAAACAAAGGAATGTATTTTGTTTAATTGCTAAGCGTTTATATACTAATATTGCTCAATTGCATTTAAGTTGTGAGATAGGAAAGAAAATTCACAAGATGATTCTGCCCTTTCTTGAATTTAAGGAAGATGAGGTCATAGCAGAATGTGAATCCGTAGTGTCTTCAGAATAGACATCCATGTCTTACAAAATTGGACTGGACAAAATAGAATCCTTCATTGACTCTAAGGAACATAAATGTATGCTCAAAGATCTTTTAGATGAAAATGATAGGTTAAAATTAAAGTCCGAAACCATTGAATCATTTGACTCGTCTAATGCAAAATTGCTTTCTGAACATAAAATAAACTTAGAAAACACGTCTGAATTTGATGAGGAAAGTGAGATGAGTGAAATCTCAGTAGAAGACGTTGTTGATTGCTCTAAGTTTATGAAAAGCGAAACCGAGCATGAGAAACCCCTTATTTCTGAAAACTCGGTTAAATTCGCTCGTCTGTCAAAAGACAAGATACATAAACTCAAAGAAAAAGCTTTGGTTTATCAAAAGGTTCAAACTGTGCCAAATTAGGTTTATGCAGTTACAGGAGTCACTCCAAAGCAAACGGCAGAGTTAAGGATCTTGGTCGACAAAGATAATGCTGAAGGGTGCGACGACTACTTCTGGTCAGCCCCTATTGACAACCCAGAAGAAACCGTAGGCTTGTCTGAGCAGACCTCTTGGAGGGTTAAAGGAAGATATGTTGCTGAACCCATCAACAAACCCTCGTGCTTTGACAAACCAAGCACAAGTGGAACCAAAGAAATCCCTGAGGAACCAATGGAAGAACCGAAAGTTCCAACCAAGACTATGACAGAACCACATGCTCCAACAAAGACACCCAAAAGTCAAAAGGAAAAGCCAAAGTCTAGCTTCAATATCCACAATTCTTAGAAGGAGTTAGCTGAACAGAAATGCTTAAGAAATCAGAGATATGCCAAGAATCTGAATTAGCGAAAAAGGCACTGGAATTCTCAAAATTCCAACTATGAGCCTCCTAAGAAAGAACCAACGGACAAAGGAAAGGAAAAACTAAAGGAAAATTTCAGTCCAAATTCCTACTATTCCAAGTCCCAGAACCGAAAGTCTAGTTTCGGTTCCAACACCGTCACTCAGAACCGAAAGTCTAGTTTCGGTCCTAAACCCAGTTTCGGTCCTAAACCCGGTTTCGGTCCTAAACCCAGTTTCGGTCCTAAACCCAGTTTCGGTCCCAAACTCAGATGCAAAACAAATTCTATGAAGGACATCAAAGGAAAGGAAAAGCTAACATCAGATTCTGAGCATTAAAATAGGAAAAAGTCAGCTAACCCTAGGATTCATAAGAAAAATTCTAAACCATCAAACAATACACCATCTAATACACCAAAAATTAAAGAAGATAAAACTAAAATCAAGGTGTATACCATTAAAAGAAAAGATCAAACCACTTTAGTAAAAAGAACATATTTGGTTAATATTTCTACTGTAATTCCTTTTTCTGTGAAAGACTCACCAGGACCCAAGAAACTTTGGGTTCCTAAATCTGCTTGAATTTGCAGGTAATTAGTGACGAGCAGTTCGATGATGAATGGTATATAGACAGTGGCTGCTCGCGTCACATGACAGGAATGAAGGAAGAGCTGAGGGAGTTTCGGTCCCTGAAAGATGGTGGGTGTGTAAAGTATGGTAATAATTCTTATGGAACAATTAAGGGATATGGAATGATAACCAATGGAGATTTCTCAATTCGTAAAGTGGCTTATGTGGAAGGATTACAACATAACCTCATAAGTGTGTCACAACTAGCTGTGGGCACAGGTTTGAAAGTTTCCTTTGATGATGAGGGTTCTGAAATAATTGAAAAGCAATCGAAAAAGGTTCTGCTAAATTCTGAACGTAAGGGAGAGATGTATCCTTTGAATCTCAACCCAATAAGAGGGAAACGAGCAGTATGTTTGCTGTCAAAGGCGAACACAGATGACAGCTGGTTATGGCATCGACGATTATCGCACCTGAACTTCAAAGACATTAATAAGTTGGTGCTTGGTGATCACGTTCGAGGACTCCCTCTTCTCAAGTTCGACAAGGAGCATCTGTGTGCAACATGTGAAATGGGCAAACAAAGCAGGAAGAGCCACCCTACACGAATCAATACGAAGATTGTTGAGGCTCTTGAACTTCTACATATTGACTTATGTGGACCTTCTGCTATTGAGAGCATTGGTGGTAGTAAGTACATTCTAGTAATTGTAGACGATTTTTCATGTTTCACCTGGGTTTTCTTTATTAAACAGAAGTCAGATGCAACTCCCAAGTTGAAGACATTCATCAAGCAAGTGGAGGTGCAGCTGAGAAAGACGGTGAGGAATATCAGAAGTGACAACGGTCTGGAATTGAAGAATAACGAGTTTGAGAACTTTCTGGCTGACAAGGGGATAACTCACAAATTTTGGCCCCTTATACACCTCAACAGAATGGGATTGTTGAAAGACGAAACCGTTCTTTGTGTGAGGCTGCCAGAACCATGCTTAGTTTTGCCTCTCTTCCTCTATACTTCTGGGCTGATGCAGTTGCAGCCGCTTGCTACACTCAGAACCGATCATTACTTAACAAGAGATTTTCAATAACTCCATATGAGATCATAAACAACCGAAAGCCCAATGTCAAATTTTTCCATGTGTTCGGTTCACGGTGCTTCATATTCAATTCAAAGGAGAACCGAAACAAGTTTGACGTCAAAGCCGATGAGGGCATCTTTCTGGGTTATTCGCTATCATCAAAAGCATACAGAGTATTGAATAAACCCTCTAAACGAATTGAAGAAACCTATTATGTCACCTTTGACGATAATTATATGAAGAAAGTTCAAAGAAGTGAATGTGACTTAGGTGAAATATTTCCAGAATCTGAACAAGTCTCGGTTTCCATATCCAACTTGTTTGAAGAGTACATTCGGTTGTTTGATGAACCAGAGAAAGCGACACACTCAGAGGCGAAAGCAGCAGACAACCAAATTGATAATCTCAAAAAGATCATCGATCAAGCTGCCAAAGAAATGGAAAGTGAACCTCCGGAAGCTAAAGGTGGTCAATCCTCTAATGCCTCTCCAAGCAATGGCTCAAAGTTCCAGGGGGAGAGTTCAACAACACCAAAAACAACTGAAGTATCTTTCGAGGGGGAGAATTCAAATCCTTCCCCAACTCATAAAGATCCAGCCGAAGGGGATAATTCAGCTCCAAAACCACCCAATAGTAGTCCAATTGAGGGGGAGAATCCAACTCCCACAGAGAATGCGAACTCTGATGCTGCCACCGGTTACACTTCGCCAGTCGAGGGGGAGAAAGAAGATACAACTGACGAAGGTGATGACGATCAATCAGAATTTGAAGTAGAAGTGGATGCTGAACTGAATCCAACATATGATCCAAACTATCCTCCGTTAGCAAAATGGACCAAAGACCATCCCAAAGCACAGATCATTGGTGAATCTTCTGAGAAAATTCTTACTCGTTCTCAACTGAAAGCGAAACAAACAACATTATTCTCTAAAGTGGAATTTTGTATGTTTAACTCGCTTATCTCCAAGATAGAACCGAAAACAGTTGATGCTGCTCTTGATCATTCTGATTGGGTTCAAGCAATGCAGGATGAGCTCCACGAGTTTGAACGAAACCGAGTTTGGTGGTTGATTCCTACACCAAAAGATGCTTCTGTGGTCGGCTTGAAATGGGTATTTAGAAATAAATTGGACAAAGAAGGGAATGTCATTCGCAACAAGGCTCGGTTGGTGGTGAAAGGATATTGTCAAGAGGAAGGGATAGATTATGAAGAAACCTTCGCTCCAGTAGCTAGGTTGGAATCAGTAAGAATCTTCTTGGCATATGCTGCTCATAAAAACTTCGAAGTTTCTCAGATGGATGTCAAATGCGCTTTCTTGAATGGAGAATTAGAAGAAACAGTGTATGTTGAGCAACCGCCCAGATTCGTAAACGAGAAATTCCCTGATCATTGCTATGTGCTAGATAAAGCTGTCTATGGATTAAAGCAAGCACCGAGGGCCTGGTATGAAACTTTAACTCGCTTTCTGAAAATGTCGAAATTTAAGCAAGGTTCGGTTGACCCAACCATTTTTCGAAAGAAGGAAGGCGAACATCTTATAATAGTTCAGATTTATGTCGATGACATCATCTTCGGCTCCACGAATCCTAGCTTAACAGCTGAATTCAGGAAGTTGATGGAGACTAAATTTGAAATGAGTGCAATGGGTCCAATTAATTTTTTCCTTGGTTTGAATATTAGATAGGGACCAGAAGGTATTTTTATCAACCAGGAGACGTATACAAAGACCCTACTAACAAAATTTGGCATGGAAGGAGACTCAAAAGTGAAAGTTCCTATGGCTTTTGGCACTAAGTTAACACCATCTCTGGAAAAACCTGCTATTGACATAACTCTTTATCGTCAAATGATAGGGTCCCTTATGTATCTAACAGCTAGTAGACCGGACATTATGTTTTCTGTTTGTTATTGTGCTAGATTTCAAGCTAATCCAAGAGAACCTCACATGGTAGCTGTGAAGAACATTTTTCGTTATCTGAAGCGAACCTCATCTCTCGGTCTCTGGTATCCTGCAAGATCTGGATTCTTCATTCAAGCCTTTTCTGATGTTGATCTAGGAGGATATGGTCTGGACAGAAAGAGCACTACCGGTGGATGCCAATTTCTTGATGGAAAACTAGTGAGCTGGTAGTCCAAGAAACAAACCTGCGTGTCACTATCCACAGCCGAAGCTGAGTATATAGCTGCAACATCTTGCACTTCTCAAGTAATTTGGATTCAAAGCCAACCGAGAGACTATGGGCTGAGTATGAAGAAAATTCCTCTCTATTGTGACTTAGAAAGTGCAATAAGGATTTGTCACAATCCGGTATAACACTCAAAAACTAAGCACATTGCACTTAGAGATCACTTCATCAAAGATCATGTAGAAGATGGGAACGTGGAAGTGCATTTTGTTCGATCTACTGATCAACTGGCCGGCATATTTACTAAAGCATTACCTGAAGCACTCTTTAACCAAATCTTACAAGGCTTGGGTATGATGGAAGCAGAGTCGGTACCGAATCCTCAAATCTCTCACTAAAAGTTAGACAGGCGAAATGGAGCGACCGCTCGGTCTATTTCGGCTCTGGAAATTTAAGGAACCGAAATGAACCGACCGCTCGGTCTATTTCGGCTCTGGAAATTTAAGGAACTGAAATGAACCGACCGCTCGGTCTATTTTGGCTCTGGAAATTTAAGGAACCGAAATGAACCGACCACTCGGTCTATTTCGCTTCACTCTTTTAAGATAAGGTTTCGGTTGTACATTTTGTTTATTTTATTAACTAAATTTTTTTTGGTGTTTTATGCTACTTTATATTTTCTCTTTCTGTTTTTATTATTTTTCAAAAAAAAAAAAAACTCAAAACTTCAAAAATCCAAAAATATTTTCTCTTTCTGTTTTTATTATTTTTCAGAAAAACTCAAAACATCAAAAATATTTTTCTCATTTTTTTAGTTTGTTTGTTTTGTTTGTGTGGTGTGTTTGTTTGCTTGTTCTTTTAAATAGGTTCCAAGTATACCAGTACAACAAAATTTGGAGCTGAGGCAGGTATGATTATTCTTATATGAACTAGTCAAGGGTCCCTAGAAGCATGCTGCTGCATGTTGACCAAAGCATCTATGACTTCGAGCTGGGCCTTAATGATTCGATCTATACCTATTGTTTCTTCCCAATCAGGCTGTTTTAATCATTGAAGTCAAGAGCTACCTTACTCTTCTCAGTTGAGTTAAGAGTTTTCTGCTTTGTCATATTTTTTTTTGCAGAGGTACTTTCGGTTCTTTAAACCACCTTCCTTATTTTCTCCATCATCTTTCGGTTCACCACTGTAACCCTTGAGACTCTCGGTCCTTACCACTGAGGTTTATGGTTGCACAAAATCCAACACCTATAATGAATTGATGGTGAGTGAAACCCAAAATCCAACACCTATAATGAATTGATGGTGAATTATTATATTCAAGAACTTACTGGTTACCCAATGAATTCTCTTTTTATTTTTGCGTGGTCTTTTATGAAATTGTCTAAAACCAAGGCTTCTCTTCCCAAAAAGATCCAGTTTAATTTTGTTTTTGAGATTTCTATTTCTTCACTTGTCACTCCAACTTATATCCCACCTACTTGTTCAACAGACCACATCGGTCTCACAAGTACTTCTTCCAATATTCTGTCTTATGTTAAGACTCGATATTCGGTTGAAGATAAGCTACCCTAAACCTGATAATTAAAAGAAGTCGTTCAATGTTTATTAACATACACTTGATCGTATTTTTCGGGAAACCACACAAGCACTTCAAGTCTCTCTTGACTATGAAGGAAGCGATTCTTGCCCGGAATCTTCTGCTTTCTGTCTTATAATGAGACATCACTCACATCCGATACACATTTGCTTTATTTCTTTATCTTTTGACACTCTAATGCACGAAAATTCTATTTTCCCACATTCTGTTCACTATTTGGTTCGATCTTTGTTTCTCTATTGAAGTCAAAAGAGGGGTTACTCAGAATTTCAAACGACGATTAACGATAAGATTTGGGCGCGTGAATTTTAACGGTTTCTATACCAATGCATGCTGGCGTATACCTAGGAGTAACCACACTGTCACATCGCGCTTTTTCAGGCGACGTTTCAGTGATCGTGTCATTATCATCATGATTTTTCTATCTCCTGGCGATGGTATATAAAGGGTTTCTCGTTTTATTTGTCTTTTACCAGCAACAAATTCTCTCAAACTTACAAGGCAAGTATCAACTGTTCATCTTCCTTCTTCGATCAACAATGGCGACTTCTTCCTCAATTCATGATCAGACTGCGTCGTCTACATTGCTTTCAATCAGGCCAAATCAAAATATGATCATCGAACTTAACCTGTTTCTGTATGATTCATATATGCTGCACGTCGTTGAATGTTTGAAATACTCACCGCTGGTTTTAGCCCAAACTCAAGTTGAAGCTGTCCCAATGTCGCTTTTATCCCAAGTTTATTCTACTGCGCAATATGACAAGAACAAAGAGCGCATCTACTTTCAAATCCATGATAAAAAGACTTCTATTTCCAAGGGAAGATTTTGTTCATTAGTGCATCTTGCAGTAGATTCCTCTGTCATCTCGCCAGATTTTATCACGACGACTCAATTATTCTCGATGCTCTACGAGATGGGGTATACGAATGTGCTCACCACCATTACCAAAGTAAAGAAGTCCTGTTTGCCATCTCAGTGGAATGGTTTGCTTACTCTACTCATTAAGGGTTTGTCAGAAAGAAGTGGTGGATCAGATGGCACTAGCAAGGGTTTCCTGACCCTTCTTTATGGTCTTTACAACGGAATTAATCTTGATTATGGGACGATTATCTGGTCTCAGGTGGTGCAGAGCGTCAATACTTCTACGAGGCATTCTGAAGTATCATGTGGAAGATTTTGGACTCTTATTACGAGAAGGGCGATCAATTCATTGGATATTCCGGTTATGAAAGATGTTCTGCTTGCGTCTATTGCTACCTTTCACACGAAGAGGATCATTATTTCGGATCCACACAAGTTCCCTCATAATGGCTCAATTCCTGAGTCGATGTATCAGTGTGTCACAGCCGAGAGTCACGTCATGGCTGACTATCGAAAACTTACTCCTAATGGACCGAGAGTTCTATCACCAGAACAGCAGGCTGCCCTGGATGCTGTGGATAAGCCTAACAACCGAGGGAAAAGAATTTCAAAGAAAGAGCCAACTGAGGAGGGGAAGTCTAAGTCTTCTAAGTCGAAGAAGCGCAAGTTTGATAAGGAAGAGTCTTCCAAGCCCAAGAAAATCAAAAGGATGGCAAGAAGGTCCAAGAGTCCTACTCCTCCTAGTTCTCAACACGATGAAGAGGATGACAAAGAAGAGGAAGTTCGTCATGCAACACCGAGAGCTAACACTCCTCCCCGTTCTCCTACCCCAACTGAACCCATTCATGACAAAACTCCTACCCCACCTCAATCACCGAAACAGACTGTTCCAGTCTCTGTTCCTATTGTTCCTCCACCTATCACTTCTCAAGAAACCACTTCTTTACCACCACCACCACTAGTCACTTTAATTCCTATTTCCACAACTCCATTACCACCTCCCATAATTTCCCAATCGACCACTACTACTATTCCTGACCCAAGAGTAGAAGTCAACGTATCTGATGCGGGGGCAACTACTGTAACAGAAACTCCAGTCATCACTAAACCTCTTTCACCTACCAACTCAACCGATTCTGGTGCCACTCTCGGTGGAGAGAATGATGAGTATGACTCTACATACTTCAGTCCATACCAGCTTCCCAATGATGAAGATCATGATGCTCCTATCAACAGCCAACACTTGTAGGGTATTCATGAAAAGCTGGATCGTTTGCTTGAAGACAGCAAGGCTTATAGTGGTGTGGTTCTCAAAGCTTTCCTGGAAACTGCCATAGAACAATACACATCGTCAATTGAAAAATCAACTAAAGCCATTGATGCATCTACTTCTTCCTGCAAAAAGGTGACAGATGATGTTACTGAGATTGTTCACACAACTCAGATTTTTCTTGAATCATTGAAAGGTCATGCTGATACAAGTGCAACAAAAGTACAAGCCTCTGTGGATTCCTTTTCTAAGTCCCTTCAGGAAGAGAGCACTAAGTTTGAAGCTGTGCGTTCATCTATCCAAACCGAGAACACTTCCTTTTTGAGTTCAGTGAATTCTTGTTTTGCCTCTCTTCACGCTGACCTGGCAACCGAAAGTGCTCTGAAGGCAGATCTTGCCAAACAAGCGTCTACTATTGAAGTCCAGAAGGTGCAGCTAGCCCAAGCTGAAAAAGAGATTTCTTTATTAAAGACAGTACGGGCTGTATTTCAAAGCTGTGCAGGAGATGTAAAGGACATGTTGACCAATCTCCTTGGTGCTCATGATCCCATTCTAACTCTCACCATCAGAAATCATCTAACAACCAAATTGCTTCCTGCCCTTGCAATGCTCCATGAAATGAAGGGTGTTTCTGAGAGGTTCGTACCTCCGAAACAAGGGGGAGAAGGTGCTCGTGTTGTTCAACCGAGAGTAATTGTAAAGACAGAAGGTGCTCAACTGAGTCTCAATCGAACTGAAGGATAATGTAGCTTTAGGTTCTGGTTCACAAATGAAGCGAAAGGAGATCAATGATGATAGTGAAGGTGATGTGGAAGAAACAATTGCTGAAGCTCTCCAGAGAAAGAAGAGAGACCGAGAGCTGGATGAAAATTTAAAAGTTGCTAAGGAAGCAGAGGAGAGGGAAAGGAGAAACAAGGAAGTAGAAGAAGCCTTGAATTGTAAAAAGGCCTTGTTTCCCTTGTGGACGAAAGAGACACTTGTCAATCAGGCAATAGAATTTCCAAGTATTTATTGGTTGGAACATGTTGCTTCATTTGACTGTGATAACTCTAAGGACTCGCAGTTCGACATGCCAATTACAAGAAAAGCATTCACGTTCCATTGCTTTGATTCGACTGCTGAGGTTCCTTTTCCTCATCCGAAGGTTGACTGTGAACTGATTGACTTCTATTTGAAGTATGGGCAACTGCAGTACTTGACTTGGAGTGCCCAGAAGATCATTACAGTCAAGGTACTGAAACCTTCACCTGCTGGGAGATTTATCAATGTCCATTTCAAGATCACTCGTGGTACTGAAAACACGGTGTCGACTATCTCTCTAGCAGACCTTCCTAATCTCAATCCTCATGATTGGATTCTGCTATATAACATTCTACTCACTAATCCTAAGGAATATGAGCCCATTCTAAAACATTTGAAGAGAATGTTAGCCTCCTACATCCATGAAGTTGCTGCTATGGATCAGGAGATAGAAAAGGTCATGAACAAGAAGCCAACAGTCAAGCCTACACCAAAGCCAGTGGATGTGAACAAGATGAAGATGGGCCAAATTGATTCAACACATCTCACTGTGATGTTTACCAAAGGCGAAGCTCACATATTTTTGTTTGCTCTGGTTGATAAGCACTTATTTTCCACAGACTGCTTGGAGCACATCATCAACATAATACATCGGTGCAAGCAGAATTCAGAAGCTGACAAGAAGAATTTTACAGACATGCTTTGGTGGTACATTACATTTCGCTACCATCTTTTAGCCATTATACCGAAGGTGTTTAAAACTGTGAAGAAGACTTCTGTTGTTCAACAGAATTGAGGTTCCGGCTCCAAAGACGCAAAGGGGGAGATTGTTGAGTCCATTTGTGTTGCGTCTTGGGCCTTACGTTTTGTATCCGGATTGGGCCTGTCCATCCGTGATTATCTAGATTAGCTGGTAGGGTTATACTATATATATGCATGCATGTATGCATTATAAGAAAAGATTATCACGTTGATTATTTGTAACCCAAAAACACCTCTATAGTTGAAGTTCTTTATCGAGCTCTTCTGAGGTGTTGAAGCATTAATCATACGACATATTCAAAGCCATACTCGTGTTCTTAATTACTTTCATAATTGTTTGCTTGCATAGAATCTAACGATCCTAATAGAACTTTGTTCTAACAAACTTTGTTGATCAATCGCCGTTGCGGTGCAAGCATCACAAAAAATAATATGAAGTCCGACGGCGGTAGGAGTATTCTTCCAATAATAACCGGCATGAAATGAACCAATGTGACAATCCAAGGTTCGGTTGTGGCAAAAATTGGTGTTAAAAAAAAGAATTGGTGTAATAAAAAAAATAGGTTTTAATAAACAAAACTGGCTAAATAAAAATAATTGGCGTTAAAAAAAATTAGCTGAATAATAAATAATTGGTGTTAAAAAAAAATTAACTAAAAAAAAATAATACAAAAAAAAACTAAATAAATAAATAAAAGAGGCTTAAAAAAAATAAGAAGGCTAAAAAGAGAGGGGGGGGGGGGCTGATGAGAGGGGAGGAAAAAGAAAGGAGGGGAGGAGGGGGGAGGAATAAGGAGAAAGAAGGAAGAAGGAGGGAGGGGGAAGGGCTGAAGGAGGGTCGAGAAAAGAGGAGATCCGAAGTCTGAGAAGGGCTGGTTGCGGGTCTAAGAGATTGCGGATCGGAGGGGAAGACGGAGGTGGAGGTTGCAGATGGTGGGTGCGGTGGGTGGTCTTGAGTGCAGTGGACGAAGTGGCTAGGCTGACTACGGTAGGCGTGAGCAGGAAAACGACTTCGGTCAGACCGTTGCGGTCCGAACAGAGAAAGTAGCCTGCGGTGCGAGGACCTCGGTCCGAGGCTGCGGTCCGGGGGTGTCCGCAAGATGGTGACTTCGGTTCATGACTGCCGACCTGGGCTGCAGATAGGGACTTCAGATCAGGTCTAAGAAGGGCTGCGGGGAGGCTTCTTAGGAGACTCCGGTAGGCAGTTTTTGGCTGCGGTTCGGGGCTCCGAGAAGGGCTGAACAGATGACGAAAAATGCTATTTTTTCATGAAAAATGGTACCACAAAGGCCATTTATTCATATTTTAATGAGGGAATCTTTTTATAAAGCATTCTAAGTCAAAGGTGGGTCTTGGGAAGGCAAAAAGAAGAGTGTACAGGGGGTTTTTAGGGGACAAAAGGTGATGGGAAAGGACAATGTCACATGGTTTTAGCTTGGGAAGGCAAATAAGTGTGAATTACTCTTTACCCAAAAGAGCAAAAAGGACAAGGTGCTTTTCACAAACACACTTTACGTCCAAATGGTCTTTAACATTAGATTCACAGTAGGAAAAGTTAGAAGAATAGAAACTTTATACCTCTTGTGAAGAAAAAGTTGCTGGGAAAAATAAAATCCACTTCTCTTGAAAATAAGCCCATTAAATTTGTGTCTTCTCATCCAAGAAAAAAGAGCTCCTAGAACAATTTCTTAAACCTTTTGGAGACCACAAAAATAATTTCTTCACCAAATATTCGTCATTTCTTCAACAGCAAAAATAATAACCTTTAAGAACATCTTTTTCCAGCAACAAATAGAACGAGCAGCAGCAGCAACAATTTATTTTATTAAGTAAGAATCATCCAGAAAATAGAACAAAGAACGAACTTCATAAAAACAATTCCGGTTTGAAACCCGAAATTTTTTTCTTGTAGAAACACGGAAAAATCACAAGATAATCACCGAACGGGAGTCGTTCCCTGGAACTAATCGTGAGATCTTCAAGGTACGGCTCTGATACCAATTGTAGAGACCCATTTTTATAACGAACGGTGAATGCGGAAGTAAGATATCTCGAGATTAATGGTGTTTTTGTAAGTATGAACACGAAGAACATACTATGAGTTCATGGAAAAAGACTAAGAACAAAGAGAGAATAATATTGATATTCATGAAGAACATGGTGGGAGAGAAACTCTCTACCAACTCTCTCTCTCTCTCTCTCTCTCTCTCTCTGGATTACATGCTAGAAAAGTGCAATAGTAATACTACATAAAAAGTGACCACCTCTCCCTTAGGGAAATGAGTAGCAGTGGAAATAAAATGTTGATGGAAGTCGTCACCTGGCTAATGGAAGCTCTATTTGTTCTCCTATTATTTAGTTTATGATTTAGGAAGTGTGCTTGAATATCAAACAATGTAACCCCTTTATTAATAATTAATAAAAGAAGTATGTGTGTTATATTTTTGTGTACCGTTCAATATACTTGCGTCCTGATCCAACATCCCTAATATCACACAGCTCGACGTTTCCGCCGTCGGCCAGGGGTGTGACAGTGTTACCCGTGCGACTAACAGGAATGCATGATCCATCACGCCGACTAAAATTGAAAAATTATTGTAATTATCACTAAAATATTTGAGTATACTTTCATCGGCATGAAGATGTGAAGTTGCCTCGGTATCCATGTACCATTCCTTATTTTCCAGGTATTGGAGGTTCATAATGCTAAAAGCCTAAGGCAGAGCTCTTTCCTGATCGGTGTCGACTGGAAATTGAAACCATTGATATGGAGTGGGTTGTCCAAAAATAAAAGATTGTGGTTATTGGGATGTACTGATGGGCCAAGGATGGTTTCGGTTGCAGCTGTTGTTGTTGGAATATTGCCAAAAAAAGTTGGGCTCATGTTTCCATGGGCTTGTTATAGGAGAAAGGAGCAGCCCACCAGAAAAACAATTGGGTCGCTTAGGAGGAAATAGGCCAAGGTATGATATGCCAACAACCCCAACCACGTGTGTTGTTCATGACGGCGGGAAAATTGAAGTCGTTGGTGTGCTGCTGGCGACCACCTCCTCTGCCGCCGGAGCGTCTACCGATGTTGCCCACATAATAGTTCCAATCACCACCACGTCCACCATTCCTTCCCCCTCAAGAAGACTTTGAGGCCCGATTATTGTTATCCTTCACATTTAGAGTAGTGAGAGAGGATGTATTGTAACATCCCAAAAATACGGTCCGAAAATTTCATTTTTAATTATTAGTGAAAGCCATAATTATCCACCATTTCATTCATAAACAAAACTGTTATATCAAATCAGAGTATAATCTCAAAACATATTCTTTTTATCAGAGTAAAACATCCCAGGCTAAACAAACTATGGTGTGTGCCATGCGATCACCCCGAGCTCTTCCCTTCGCTGCCGGAAGTACCTGAAACCAAAACTGAAAATTGTAAGCATGAAGCTTAGTGAGTTTCCCAACCTACCACATACCACATACTGGGCCCAAGCCCGCTGCATCGGGACTCGCCCGACATCAGACTAACTCCGGCATCGGGCGCCGCCGGGCATCAGGCCCCGCCTGGCATCGAGCCTCGCTTGGTATACATATCTATTCTCTTAGGCCCCGCCTGCCTCTAGGCCCCGCCCGCTAAGCATATAACATAACACATAACAAATAAGCTAAATATACTCTACTATACTCCTGATCTAAGGCCTCGCCTAACTTGGGCCACGCCACTGTCCTGCTACTGGTGAGTCATGGAACCTCGTCCGCACTCCTGCTGATAGTGAGATACGGACCCCTGCCCACACTCACCTCCCTCCTAACTCGGGCCTCGCCCCTGCTGTAACATCCCATTATTTTCTGTTTGTAAAGTCAACCCTAGTAAACCAAAGTCAAACAAAGGTCAACTAAAGTCCTTTTTATTGTTTGGGTTTTTTATTTAGGTTATAATAATAACTTTTATTTGTTAAAATCCTTAAAATATCTACAATTGAATTTGGAAGGAAAAGGCTTGAAAACCGAAAAATTTCGCATCTTATTCCTTCGCTTCGGACCGCAAACACTTCGGACTGAAAAGAGTTTACGGTCGTACACTCCTCGGACCGTACACCCCTTGCAACCGTAAACGACTTCGGCTGTAGACTCTAACCGACTTCGGGCTGTAAACGAGGTTCACCGCCGTAAACCCTCAGACCGTGTACCCTCGCGCACACACACACACACACACACACACACACATATATATATATATATATATATATATATATATATAGATTTCCTTCATTTTTCACCATTTCTCACACTTCCAACCCAAGAAACTCGATTTTCTCTCAACTATCATCAAGAGTTTTCATATTGATCTTCAAATAAATCTTCAAGAACACCAAGAACACCAAGAACTCACACTAGTTATTTAGAACGTGAACACCCCATCAAGCTTCAAAACGATCCGTTTGTGCTCAAGACTTCACTTGACACTTAGCATCCTACATCGACCTTTCACTCGAATCACTCACTAAAGGTGAATTCATACCCCCGTATTTTCGTAGTTTTTACTGTTTTAAGGGGGGGGGGGGATACAAGTCTATCACAAAGATTTTGTGTTATAAACAAATGGTTTCAAATATCTTATCAAAATGGATTTCAGTTATCATCAATTCAAATGGTTTTTCAATGATTGTTTCAAAATGACATCAAGTCACCCAAATGTATTTCAAAATATTAAACTTCTTTTAAATGTTTTTATAAACTTATATTTCTCCCATAAATCATACTTGTATATATATATTTATATAAATAAGATTTAAAAGGATTAGGAGTGATAACCCACTTTGGTTCCTTTTCCTTGTTTGGATGTGGGATTACAAGCATCAGTTATTTGTCCGAGTGTCATATAAATTTTACTTATATATATATTTGTATATGTATTCAAGTATAAAAGTTAGTTCATTAAGTTCAATTTCCCTTTGTAAAATGTTGAGCAAGGGGTTGCATTCATGAATACTCAGTATCAATTTAGAAAGTACATATAAATTATAATAGGTATTATTTATGAATCACAGAACATTAATTCATAATTCAAGTATACTAAAGTACATTGTTTTACAAGAACAAAGGTTTGATTCAAAACTAATCAAGGATATACTCTTTCAGATACATGTTAAGAATACTAATTCAAGAACATACTATCAATCATATATTTCAGAATGATTGGGTTTTCATAACTATTATACATGTAACGTTTATATGCTTTTTATGAGTCATCTGATACAGGTTGTTTAATTCATTTAAACAATATAGTAAAGTCCTGACATTATAACCAGAATCTCCAGTCGGGGATCGAAATAATGTGTGTATAGATCTATATTGGGATTGACAACCCCGTACTCAGACTGCTAGCTACAGTCAGGCATACACGCCTACGAGTGATAGTTGTTATCAACAGCTTTCAACGCATTCATAGCGTTGGGTCAGGCCATCTAGTCAGTATGGTTATAATAACTCATATAAAAGATATTAACAATACGTTAGTGTATAATTAACTAAACTTAAGTACATTTTCAAAGTACTAGTTTACAAGATACAGTTTACAGTATTACACTACAGTTTACAATAACAGTTGATGAAACCAGGCACACTCTCAGATACAAGTTTACAAAAGGATTACAAATACAGAACATTGGTTTACAAATAGAAAATATAGGATTTTTTGGAACAGTTTACATATTCAATAAACAGAAAACATTCTTTCAAACATAAATACTTATGCACTCACTCAACTTTATGTTGATACTCTCTTTTCAAATTACTTGTATTCTCAGGGAACCAGTAGACAGGTACTCCCCGAGCTTTTGAGAAGATGGAGCTATTTATGTCTTGTCTTTTTCTTGTGTATAACTATTTGGTTTCAGTATACAATGATGAAACACATGTAAATACTTATAATTTTTAAAAATACAGTGGTTGTTTGTACTCTGATTACTATAAATCATGTGTTGTGATACTACAAATGAAGTCATCCACCCCCGGACATTTCTGCCGTATGGTTTGGGGGTGTGACACCTGCTCTGCTACTAATGAGATACGAAACCCCGTCTATACTCGGCCAGTGAAGAGATACGGGACCTCGCCCGAACTCACCTCCCTACCAGGCACATACAAGTATAAAAAAGACAACAAGTATAATCTAACAAGAGACATATAAACCTTACTCGGGCTTGCACCGGCATCGGACGTTGGTCCGGAACCATACTACTATAAACATACCTCGGTCTTACCCCGACATCGGACCTTGGTCTGGAACCTATAAACACCGACACATGCAAGAATCACAACTACCACTGGCATAATAACATTCCTCGGGCCTCGCCCGACACATATCATAAAATGCCTAGGTCTAACCCCTAGGTCTTCCTACTATACACAAACATAATGGGTCGGCATTGTGGCCGTAGACCCATGCACATAATGAGGAGACTCACCTCGCACAACTGAAGACTGGCTGAAACCTCTGGCTGCTATCCGACAATTCCCAGAACTGCTGCTCCCCTAGCTCCCCGAGCTACCAATACCAACATAACACTTAGTCCCACAATGCCCTACAGAAGTCAAACAAAGTCAAATCTGGTCAAAGTCAACGGTTCATGGTCAAAGTCAACACTTACAGGTTGACTTGACTCGCCGAGTTGCTCCATTAACTCGCCGAGTCCAAAAGCTCAGAATCCTGTAATCGCGAACCAACTCGTCGAGTCAGCCCCTGTACTTCAGATCTGAACTCCAAGTTTCATAAACACTCTGGAAATGACTTATTAAGGGTTAAGTTTCCAACTTTACCCATACTAAGTCCTTCTTAATGGGTTTAGACAAAACCCTAGCTCATTAATACATAACTCCGTGGTCCAAAACCCTTCTTACACCAAACCAAGGCAGGGAAAACAAGATCTAGACTCTAGACATCCAATAACCACGTAAATTCCTGGGATTTACTTCCTTGCATGGCCTTTAGGGCTCCAAAAGGCCATAATAATCTCTTTAAGCTTGCATGGGACTTCCTAATGCCTTAACTACCCCAATTACTTCCAGATCTGAAAGGGTCATGCTTGGGGGACGTCTAAAACCCAAAGACAACCATTCTTGGACCAAAAACCTTCCAAAAAGGGACTATAAGGAGATCTAATAAACCAAAAGCCAAGATGAAGACTTGATTACCATGAAATTCAGC
This sequence comes from Lactuca virosa, assembly GCF_052849685.1. NCBI lineage: Eukaryota > Viridiplantae > Streptophyta > Magnoliopsida > Asterales > Asteraceae > Lactuca > Lactuca virosa. The sequence continues at coordinate 387,071,371 of NC_136428.1, forward strand.
AAATGGAGTGTATCTTCTGGATCTACTTCCTCCTTCTTGAACCTCCAAGTTCCTTCTTCTTCCTCTTCCTCTTCAAGAGCACACAAATCACACCAAGGTAGCTCAAACACTCACAAGATGCACTACGGTTTCGTGGGTGAGGGTTTGGGGTCTGGGGGCTGAAGATGAGGCTGAGGGAATGAGAATATGATGCTTAAATAGGGCACCAAGTCCCAAAATTAGGGTTTCCCAACCCAGACCAGACTCGCCGAGTCAGTCCCCCGGCTCGCCGAGTCGGCCACTTAATCCGTGACACGGAACTCGCTCCGACTCGTCGATTTCTTCCTTGGACTCGTCGAGTTGACTCATTGACTTAGGGTTTTTCCTTCCCAAACTTGGCCTCCTAGATTCCGGGTGTTACAACTCTCCCCCACTTAAACTGGACTTCGTCCTCGAAGTCCGCAATGGCCAACTTCCTTACAATCTGCTTATAACTTCCCCACACGATACGCACTTCGTCCTCCCGGTCCAATCCTCGGTGATCCACCCTTTGGAGAACCGGTTTCGATGGGCTTCCGCCTGGTCATTCCGCAAAACAAATCCTTGGAGATAAAAACCTCGAGAGCACTCCCATCACCAATAATCCTGAGAACATACTTCTTATCCAACCGACAATCCCTCTGGTACTCCTCGAGCACTTATGCTGGACATCCTAGGGGTTCACCCCTTTTTCCTGCGCGATACACGACTTTCCCAAAGCAACTTTCCCTACACAACAACAACCTTCACTTTTTCTGTGAAGGATATACCTTTCGCTGCATCCACCTCTCCAGCCACTCCCAGTGTTGGTCACTACCGCTGATACTCACTGATTGCTTCCTCTGTACGGGGATTGACACCCCGACCTGTGATTGCTAGCTATAATCCCGACATGATAACTTTCTTATTAATCATAATTCGACGTCCGATGGAGCGTCGTGGCGGGGAAATCACTAGTCAAACTACATCGATTATAGGGGATCATGGTAATACATTACAACGACCTCAGAGATCCGACTACCAAGGGAGACACCTTAGAGTGGTAGATAAAATACATTATGATTAGTGAAACATCCTAAAAGATAATAAATTAGGATTTCTTTAGGAACTACAACTATAGCCTAGGACATATACTCTGATTAGGTTTGACCTTAAACCTATAAATAAACGTATTACTATTAATTACCTTACTAATAGACTATTTAAGGGAGAGGTGAATAGTTTGAATTGTCTCTTGGGTTGCTAGATTTCAGAACGGCTATGTGCTTAAATGGTCCTGCCCTCCGGCACTTCTCATCTAGCCAATCCCAAATTTTGTAGTCTAGATAGTACAAGACAATAATAGCTGCCAATCATAAATAAAGTATGCAAATCTAAAACACAATATATAAATTAATTACCTAAGTTTGTTTAGTATGTAAAGGCTGAGTCATTCCTAAACGTAGCCTGATCAACTATGTTTAGTCTTGACTGAACCAATACATCGACTGAATTAGGGATAGATAAACGGTAAAATAAAAACCATATATACAAACACAAACCAAAAGCATACATAAAGTGTATAAAATGTATCCCACAAATTAGCTAAGATAAGTAGCAAAATACAAAGTATGAACCCCAAAAAAGATTAAGAGTAAGGAAGAGAGATTTCCTTGAAATAATAAGAGATTCCCATAATAAGAGTTTCTAGGAAAGCAACAATAGCATGTCGTGATAGGAAGGAAAACGACAATAAAAGAAAAGATATCAGTAAAGTCTCTATTTAACAAAGTGATAAGGAGACAGATTTCTAGGAAAGGAACTATAGTACCCTACAAACGGAAAAAGTAGTGTTGACCCCATTAGGAACAACAAGTAACCTTCTTGTTGTCGTTTCAGGACAACAACCCTGCAATGCTAACCTTGATTGACCCAACCACCATTTAGACCATGATTCCGCGACAAGTCTACGATGCATTAGGGAATCTCAGAGCTAATAAGGATGAGGGAAGTAATAAGGAAGGTAGTCAAATGACAAGAACCTATCAGGATTTCCTTAACAGTAAGACGATATCTTTTTATGGAGATAGGGGAGTAGATAGTTTCATCCACTGAAAAAAAGAGATAGAGACCAAGTGTTCTAGTGAACATAGATTTAAGCTTGTAACATGCATGTTCATGGGAAGAGCTCTCCTCTAATGGAGTATTCAAGTCAAGGCTTTGGGTATAGAAGAAGCTTATGCAACTCCCTGAGAAGAGTTAAAGAAGAAAATGTTAAAGGAATTATGTTCTAGAAGAGACGTGTCATGAGCAGATCAAGAATTTAGTCAACTGAGCACCAAGGAATCAGGCCTGGATTTCTATACACTATGCTTTGAGTACCTAGTCACCATATGCCTTGAGTTGGTCAACTTGGAGATCCAAAAAATCAATGCATATCTTAACGGGTTAGCTCCCATATCATAATCGAGGTTCTATCACACCAACCCAATACTTATGAGGAAGCTAAATTTTTAGCCTTCAGTCTCAAGGAACTGATGATCCAGAACTTAAGAAGGAGTAAGAAGAAGTCCAAGGAACTTAAGAAGAGGTGTGAGAGATCATCTACTTCACCAAGGGGATACTTGGGAAGACTCCCCTTGTACAATAATTGTGGACTTCATCATCTGGGAAAATGTGAGTAGTTTTGGGTGTAACAACTGTGGAAGGCCAGGGCACATCGGCAACGTCTGCAAGAATCAACCAAGCCAGTAAAAGGAAATATTGGGTGTTAAAATAAAGAGGTTTAGGAAAATGTCTGATAGGAATGATAGTGTAATATTTTAACAAAGGAATTGGAAACCCTTGAAGTTGTATTCAACATTATTATATATAAAGATATACTTTGAATACATGTAGTAATAGAAAAATAATCATAGAAATCCTTCCAGAAATCCACGCCAATATTAAGATAAAATGTTTAGGTTTCCTATTGGTGTATAATAAGGATGTAATCAAATATTTCAAAAGAAAAATATTAGATTCTAAAGATAAAGTTGAAGAATTAGAAGTATGAAACTAAAAAGGAAATTTATTTGTCCCAATAAATAGGAAAAAAGAATCGTTTCCGAATTAAGAAACCGGTCTCGCCTAATAAGATTACCAGGTCCGAATTTCGGGACAAAATTCCTAAAATAGGGGGATAATTTGACAATTGGGAAATTTCCTGTCACCAACCGTCGGTAGATATCAGCATCAACAAATGATGATAATAGAGATTTCATATTTTAGGAAAAATATGATCAGTTAGATAATAATAAAAGGGTAAAAAATAAGTGACCAAAGAGCTATATCACTTTCAATAATGGTCAGTGTATTTGGAAAGTACACAACCAAGTGATCCCAAGGATATAACTGTTGTAAAAATCTGACTTCGATGAGAGGAGTTATGATTTTGTAAAAGATAAAAACTAACCATGTTAATAACGCTCTTAACATCAAAATGGCACAAAGAAATCGGTTGAGTTTCGGCTAACATCACAAAAAAGGAAAATTATAGAACTCCGGGAGATAAGGACTTTAAAAGAAAACAGGTAAAAAAAGGGGGTTCGTATTAAGGAGATAAGATTTTTTGAAAAATATAAAATACGGGTTAAAATAAAAGTTAAAATTTGGCAACACAACCTTAAGGAAAGTTGTAGCACTAGTCGAGAGCTACACCCATATATAAAAGGGTAAAAACACGATTCATATAAGGTAGATATGAATTTTTATAAAAGATTTAGAGGTGCACGCAAAGTGCGTTCCATGCTCGACGCACACGTCTGACATCCATATTCGTTAAGATTAGGGTGACGTGGACCATCAGAAGTCTGATACATGGCAAATTCTGGATGGAGCCATGAAGCGAGTGCACGTCGCGCATGAAGTACACTACACACATAACCACTATAAATAGAGGTGCTCACTTTCGGATTTTCTCACACCCAAAACTCTCTCTTTATCTCTCATGCTTTTTCGGAAGTACTCCCAATGGCGCGAAGCTTCATATGCAATAGCTTGGATGCTTCAGACCACACTACTAGAGTGAGTTCACGGCCCCAGTTTCACTATTTTAAATGTTTTTTTTGGGGGAGGGGGGGAGAATACATGCTTATCAAATTGCTTTATCAAAATATATTTATATCCATAAATATCAATTGTTTTATAAAACGTGAAACCTTAGGATAATATAACTATAGATACTACACCTAGTTGTAAGCTATGATATTATGCTTAAGAGTTATGTTGCCCGAGAGTCTCGGAAGAGAAATTATCCAGATGTTATTATGGCCAAATCGCTAGGATACCATACTACCTAGAAGTAATGCTGGACCAATATAGGGATATGTACTATACCTAATCGTTACTCTGCCCGAATATCCTGTTTTCAAATAATCATAAGTAGGTTATATACATTTATCGCAAAATAAAATATATACATATGCATATATATATATATATATATATATATATATATATATATATATATATATATATATATATATATATATATATATATATATATGTATACAAAAATTATGAGATCTAAAAGATATAATTATCAAATATAAAATTAAAGTGGTTTATATTATGATAGTTATAGGAAATCACTAAGAAAGATCAAAGATAAAATACCTAAGGTTAATGCGTTAGTGAGCTATTAATATTCATCATTGGCTTGATTAAATTCGGCTTCCCCGATACCTGTAATCGTTAATCTTCCGAGGGCTAGAAAGATATGTATAGATCTATACGGGGATTGACACCCCCACCTGCGATTGCTAGCTACAATCCTGTCAGGATAACTTTCTTATTAATCATTACACGATGTCCGATGAAGCATCATGGGCGGTAAATCACTAGTCAAACAGTGGCGATTATAGGGCTCATGGCAATACATTACAACCCCTTAGGGATCTGACTACCAAGAGGGACGCCTTATAGTGGTCGATAAAATACGTTACACATAGTAAAACATCCTAAAAGATAGTAAATTAGGATTAATAAAATATCCTAAAAGATAATAAGATAGGATCGTTAAATATCCTACAAATATAGTAAATTAGGAATTGTAAAGCATCCTATAGAAATAATAAAATAGGATTGATAGAATGTCCTAAAAAGATAATAATTCACGAGGTGATATAATAAACCATAGGAAACCAGGAATTTAAGAGTCATAAAATTTCTAGAAAGTGTTCAAAAGAGCTTATTATACTTTTACCTCAAAACCTAAGAACTTACTAACACCAAGTTGATGTTTTCATAAATCGCATGTGTTCCTAGGATGGAGTAAAGATCAAGTCAAGAAAGGATTATGGTTGGCGCTGTGTGACTTGGGACATCTATGTACCGTTACCACTCGACATTGTTGGGTTTTGAGCAAACTAACACTCCTAAGGTGTTCATGCAACCCTAGAAACCTTGGATCTATGTTTGTATAAAATACATGCAAAATAATTTTCCAAGGTTCATAACCTATCTAGCATACATGGGGTACTTTTAAACATAAAAGATACTAGAAGAATTACATACCTTTGTTAGTGAGTTGATTCCTTGGGAGTTTGAGAGCCAAGCACCAATAATGTGAATGCCTCAAATGGAAATCACAAATCACCACAAACTTGGAAAACTTATGAGAGAGCACTCTAATACTCTAGAAATCGGCCACACCTTATGCACACACACATAGTGTCTTCTCAAGCACCATAAGCCTCTTTATATAGTGTAGATGATTAGGGTTATGAACCATGCAAACCCTAATAACCCATGTCTTTTCCTATTCCAAGGATCCATGGGTTAAAAGCTCCATGGATCATCCATGGACTCCCATTCAAGCTTAGCCCATTTCCTTATGAGTGTTAGCCCACACAATATAAGTACAATAGCCCATTATTTAATTAGTCACCTTATGATCACTAAATTAATTCATAATTAATTTAAGATCAATACTAATTAAATAATACAATTTCATATTAATATATTATAACTTATAATATATTAGTAGGCCGCAAATATACTCTTCTCATAATGTTATCCATATAAATAGTTCGGGTGAAGTGCAACCCAAATGGACCATGCCGGGTCGAGTCAAGTATATACCAAATAAGTTATGGACTTAGACACCTTATCCAACAGTCTCCCACTTGGATAAGTCTGATAACTGTATTTGCCTATATAGCTTCAGGAACCAACCGACAATCGTAGCTCTCGAAAACTCTGTTGAACTATGAAGCGCCATTTTAGATAAGTGATCACATAATCCTCTGCTCTCATGATATCAGCTGGACAAATACATGGAACAATGTCTTACTTATTGTCCAGCAGTTTGTTTTCCGATTTCCGATTTGTTTGACAAAGAACTTAATCGAACACATCAATTTAGTTCTGACCGGGCCTGGTACATAGGTCAAAACAAAATCATCGAGGGGCCCAGATATCGCTTCTATTTCTAGAAGGAACAGATAAACTTCGACTCATATGCTTGTTCTACTACTTATTGAATTGCACACAAAGGCACATTTTATAACATCAAGTTACTGATGCGTTTACGTGCAATCAATGCACAACCAACTCATAGGTAACAACTCATATCTCTAGGTTTGAAGACTTATATGATATTACCGTCTCACGATCACTCGACATAAATTCCATGAAGTGATACAAGTGAGCGTGGGTTTATTCCAATACTCATAACTTATGAGTACTCATGAATGTTATAGCAACCATTGCTATGGCTAAACACCTTTAGTCATCTACAATCCCAATTCATGACAATCTTGATTCATACCTACTTCCGACATATGACCGACTGTGGAGAGTTTGAATAAACTTATTATGCTGGAAGTCAAAACATGCAAAGCTGAAACAATAGTAAATAATTGACAATGATAGCAACACCTTACTCATAAATAAATCACAACTTTTATTCATCATCAAACGTGGATTACATTTTACAAGTTTCAGTAATAACTATCTAATCTGTAAAACTAATATCGTCCCTCAGCCCGATGCATCTCGCATGCTGCAAATGCTTCACCCTCGTCAGTCCCTTCGTAAGGGGATCCGCAGGGTTCTCATCTGACGATAACCTCTTTGCCACGAGGAGTCCCTCTTCTATCTTGTGTCTTATGAAGTGATATTTTCTGTCAATGTGTCGGGATCTGCCATGATCTCTTGGTTCCTTGGCTAAGGCAACCGCACTATTGCTGTCACAGAAAATCTCCATAGGCTCCTTAATAGCTGGTACAACGCCAAGGTCTCCGATGAAGTTCCTTAGCCATATCGCCTCCTTTGCCGCTTCACTCGCTGCTATGTACTCTGATTCACAAGTCGAATCAGCTACAATCTCCTGTTTGGAACTCTTCCAAGTGATTGCCCCTCCATTTAAGGTAAAGACCCAGCCCGACTGAGAGCGGAAGTTATCCCTATCAGTCTGAAAGCTAGCATCACTATACCCTACTACTCTCAAGTCATAACTCCCACCAAGGGTAAGGATCCAATCCTTAGTCCTCCGTAGGTACTTGAGAATATTCTTTACCGCAGTCCAATGAGCCTTGCCAGGGTTCCCCTGATATCTGCTGACCATGCTCAAAGCGAAGACCACATCAGGACGGGTACAAGTCATAGCATACATGATCGAGCCAACAGCGGAAGCATAAGGTAATCGACTCATCTCAGCTATCTCATCTTCTGTACTCGGGCTCTGAGCCTTGCTCAGTTTGGCATTGCTTTGGATCGGTAATTCTTCTTTCTTGGAATTCTGCATGTTGAACCTTTTCAACACCTTATCCAAGTAGATACTCTGACTAAGTCCAATTAGTCTTTTACTCCTTTCTCTTAATATCCTTATCCCTAGGATATAGGCAGCTTCTCCAAGGTCCTTCATAGCAAAGCACTTCCCAAGCCAGGACTTAACCTCCTTCAAGGTTGGGATGTCATTTCCTATGAGTAGTATGTCATCCATATACAGTACCAAAAAGCTAACTATACTCCCACTAGCTCTGACATACACGCAGGACTCATCTTCACTTCTTGAGAAACCAAACTCTTTGACCTTCTCATCGAAAAAAAGATTCCAACTTCGAGATGCTTGTTTAAATCTATAAATGGATTTCTCAAGCTTGCACACTCTATTGGGGTACTCTGCACTGACAAAACCTTCTGGCTGATTCATGTAAACATCCTCAGCCAACTTTCCGTTAAGGAAAGCGGTTTTGACATCCATTTGCCATATTTCATAATCATGAAATGCAGCAATGGCTAGCATAACCCTAATAGACTTAATCTTTGCTACTGGTGAAAAGGTTTCATCATAATCAATACCCTGAGTCTTAGTAAAACCTTTCGCAACCAGTCGAGCCTTATAAGTGTGCACCTTCCCATCCATGTCGGTCTTCTTCTTGAAGATCCATTTGCACCCGACTGTCTTACGGCCTGGTACATTGTCAACCAAGTTCCAAACTTGATTGTCATACATGGACTGTATCTCGCTGTCCATAGCCTCCTTCCATTTAGCAGATTCTGGGCCTGCCATGGCTTCCTTAACACTGTTAGGTTCATCCAGATTTACCAGTGTACTGTCACTGATAAATGTATCACCTTCCGTAGTAATATGAAATCCATAATAAAACTCAGGTGTGTTCCTAACCCTTGTGGAACGCCTCGGAAGTATAGACTTGTCAGCTGGATCAACAGGAATTTCCTCCTCAAGTTGATTGCTAGTGTATGAGGTTCCTTCACCAATTGAGTCTTGAATTTCTTCAAGGTCAATTTGCCTCCCACTGTCTCCTTGGTTTATAAATTCTCTCTCTCGAAAGACCCCTCTCCTAGCCACAAAGACCACATTCTCACTGGGTCTGTAGAAGAGGTAACCAAAGGATTTTTGTGGGTAGCCGATGAAAATACACCTTTCACTTCGAGGTTCGAGCTTGTCATGAGTCTCGCGCCTCACGAAAGCCTCGCAAGCCCAAATCTTGATATGGTCCAAATTGGGAACTTTCCCAGTCCACATTTCATGAGGTGTTTTGGCAACCTTCTTTGTAGGGACTAGATTAAGGATGTGGGCGGCAGTCTCTAAGGCATACCCCCAAAAAGAGATTGCTAGCGAAGCTCGACTCATCATAGAGCAAACTATGTACAACAAAGTTCGATTACGCCTCTCAGCTACACCATTCAGCTGTGGTGTCCTGAGAGGTGTCAATTGTGAGACAATCCCACACTCCTTAAGATAGTCAAGGAACTCACTACTAAGATACTCACCACCTCGATCAGATCGAAGCATCTTAATGTTCCTGCCCAATTGATTTTCTACTTCCTGTTTAAACTCTTTAAACCTTTCAAAAGTTTCCGACTTATGTTTGATTAAGTAGACATAACCATATCTACTAAAATCATCAATAAAAGTCATATAATAGCGATTAGCATCCCTTGTGGCGGTTTTGAATGGTCCACATACATCAGTATGTATAAGGTCCAACAAACCCTCACCCCTTGCACAAGTACCAGTGAAGGGTGATTTTGTCATTTTTCCAAGTAGACAAGACTCACAACTATCATCCGACTTGAGGTCGAACGACTCCAAGACTCCATCCTTTTGGAGCTGGCCTATGCGTTTCTTGCTTACATGTCCAAGACGACAATGCCAAAAAGATGCTTTATCCAAGCTAGTAGAAGAATCAATACATAGTACATTATTTCCTAAATTATCTACAACCGATACAGCTTCATACACACCATCACAAGGTAATGCTTTAAAATAAAGAACATTATTAAAGAAAGCATTAATACTACCAACTTCATTATCAAAAGAAAAGGTAAAACCTTGTTTGTACAAAGCATGAAAGGAAATAATATTCCTCGCCATTTCAGACGAGTACACACATTTATTCAAATCTAACTTTAACCCACTATCTAGCAACAAAGTATAAACTCCAATCTTGGCAACATGTGTAACCTTCTTGTTCCCCATGATTAAGTTTATCTTTCCGTGCTCCACATCCTCACTTCTTCTTAGGCCCTGCAAGTCACAACAGATGTGAATACCACAACCTGTATCAAGAACCCAAGAATTAGAATATGGTGAGTTATTAGACAAAATAGTGTAAATACCTGCATGGGATGGTTTCACTTTCCCATCCTTGACATCCTGCAAGTACTTTGGGCAGTTTCGCTTCCAGTGCCCCTTATTTTGACAGTAGAAGCATTCAGCATCCTTAGGGATGGCAGAAGGAGTGATAGAACCACCTTTGGTTCCAGATGAGGAGCCTTCAAGGGACTTTCCCTTGGTACCCTTCGAAGGGTGCTTCCTCTTCTTCCCTTTGCCTTGCCCGATAGCCAAAACAGGGGTAGTAGTAGGAGTAGGAGTAGTAACCGACTTACTCTTAAGACCACTTTCGGCAGTCCTCAGAAGTCCTTGAAGCTTACTGAGTGTGACTTCCTCCTTGTTCATGTGGTATGTCATACGAAATTGATCATAACACGAGGGCAAGGAGTGCAAAATGATATCAATTGCCAACTCCTCAGGGAAGTTCACATTCAGTTTCATTAGACGGTCCACATACCTTTGCATTTTCTGCATGTGGCTCGTGATTGGTTCGCTATCCTTCATACGGGTAGTGATCATGGAGGAGATTATTTCATACCGCTCTTGACGAGCACTCTGATGGTACCTTTCCATCAGATCCTGATGCATCTCAAAAGGGTAATAGTCCTCATAGGACTTTTGGAGTTCAGCTGTCATGGTGGCCATCATGATGCATGCTACCTTGGTGACATCTCTTTCATGTGCCTGATACTCAGTGACCTCCTCAGGAGTAGTAGTGGACTCATCAAGCTCTTTTAGCTCCTTATCGAGGACATATTCCTTGTCCTCGTAACGAGTGACCATCCTGATGTTCCGGATCCAATCCATGAAGTTGGAACCATCAAAGATGACCCTCCCACAAAGGTTCATGAGGGAAAAGGAGCCAGTAGGGTTAGAGCCCGAAGCATTGTTGTTGGAAGACATCTGAAAAAAAGAAAACAAGTTTAGATTAGATATATCGAATCCTTAATAATACACCCAAATGTAATATTAAGGCTAGGATCCAACACAATATATTATAACTTAGAAGAGGGATGCCGTAATCTAAGCTATAACATATTTGAAGGTAGGTGAATGACGATTCACCTATTTCCACCATGAAAACGAAATGAATTATTAGGTTTAATTGGTTTTGAAATTCCTAGATTCTTTTGAGATTCATTAAACTTTTCAATGGCATGTTTCAATCTCGATTGTGCCCTTCAAGTTTTGTGACTGGGATGCCGAGGATCACAAAACAAGGTGTGAATAACCATGAAAATTCCCTTGGTACCCTTAATATTATCACATAATCAATGTGCCGGTTAACCACACACGCTCCACCGATCTATGATAAACATTAAGTCACCCTTCGTGATCCTTACTAGTCCAAGTTAGTGTGCCGGTTAACCACACACGCTCCACCAACGACTTGGTAAGGTACAAAGTGTGAATTTCATGGGTTAGCACCATATTCACATTTTCCTAAAGTAACTAAGATTGGGAATTTATTAAAGGTTTAGTTACTTTATAATATTCATTATACTTTTAATGAGAATTTAAAGTCATTGTCCTACCCGTTCGGCTAACGACCCTCCACCGATCAAGGAAGCGGTGGGTGAGAATGGACACCCATTAAGTTGCCATTTTATAGGCAACAACCTTATACCCCCCTTATAGACCGACTTCGTGAATGAGGCCTACTAACGGTAAAATGACTTAATCTTATACATATATATAATAATTAACCATTAATGTTATAAATAGTATAAGGGTTGAATTTTAACTTTTAAAACTCTAAGGGTTTGGAATTAAAGTATATTAAAGTGTGTGTAACTTTCCAAATTCCAATACTTGAGGACAAGTTTTGAAACTATTCAAAACTTTTCATTTCATAACTTATGAATTAAAGGTTCATAAAATGAAGACTCTTCATTTTCATGTAACTTATGTGTTTTAAGTGTGCATAAATGAAAGTGACCTTTGGAAATCCATAACTTGAGGACAAATTATGGACTCCATTAAAACACATAAATGATCAAGAATTATCAATAAACAATTTAGCAAATAATTCCTATGATCTAACAATAATTCATAAGAACATGAACATCATATCAAAAATTCCAAGAACATATGAACACATATCATCATGCAATTTTGATATAAGCCATTGTAAATGGATTAGCATAAACATTACACCATCTAAAACAGGTTTTATCACACCAAAACAGTTTAGGGTAATGTTTCTAGTCCATTTCCAGCAGCAAAACTCGAAAATCTGCATTCTGAGGCTTCTACTCGTCGAGTGCACGAACCTACTGGACGAGTAGGATGAATTTACTCATGGACTCGGCGAGTCCCCCCATGGACTCGGCGAGTTCATGCTGTAGAATGCAAAAAACTTGAGTTTTTCAACAAGTTTACAACAAGTATCAAACAAACAAGCCTAGGCTCTGATACCAATGTTGGGTTTTGAGCAAACTAACACTCCTAAGGTGTTCATGCAACCCTAGAAACCTTGGATCTATGTTTGTCTAAAATACATGCAAAATAATTTTCCAAGGTTCATAACCTATCTAGCATACATGGGGTACTTTTAAACATAAAAGATACTAGAAGAATTACATACCTTTGTTAGTGAGTTGATTCCTTGGGATTTTGAGAGCCAAGCACCAATAATGTGAATGCCTCAAATGGAAATCACAAATCACCACAAACTTGGAAAACTTATGAGAGAGCACTCTAATACTCTAGAAATCGGCCACACCTTATGCACACACACATAGTGTCTTCTCAAGCACCATAAGCCTCTTTATATAGTGTAGATGATTAGGGTTATGAACCATGCAAACCCTAATAACCCATGTCTTTTCCTATTCCAAGGATCCATGGGTTAAAAGCTCCATGGATCATCCATGGACTCCCATTCAAGCTTAGCCCATTTCCTTATGAGTGTTAGCCCACACTATATAAGTACAATAGCCCATTATTTAATTAGTCACCTCATGATCACTAAATTAATTCATAATTAATTTAAGATCAATACTAATTAAATAATACAATTTCATATTAATATATTATAACTTATAATATATTAGTAGGCCGCAAATATACTCTTCTCATAATGTTATCCATATAAATAGTTCGGGTGAAGTGCAACCCAAATGGACCATGCCGGGTCGGGTCAAGTATATACCAAATAAGTTATGCACTTAGACACCTTATCCAACAGACATTTCTGCCATCGGCCGAGGAAGGTGTGAGAAAATGCTCACCCTTAGTCCGAGGCAACAACTTGATGGTTTGAGCCCTTAATCCTTTAAGTCTTCAACTCTAACTTTCCAAAAAGCTTTAGGGGATCCAAAGGTTCATAAAAATGTCAACTTTATGGACATGCATGCTTCATGCATGTCCTCTACCCAACTTCGGTCAAAAGGCAAGAAAATGAACTAAAACCATTGATTTCCGAGCCATCCCACAACCTCACTACTCCACCACCACCGTCATCAGCTTACAAGAATGAAGATTCCACGACCAAAAATCTGGGGTACACACACCCCAAAAACAGGTTAAACACTTTGCTACATTTGTAGAATAACATTGTTGCATCTAAAGCAACTTCCCTTGATACAATCCCAAATCCTTGAACAACATCAATTAATGAAAAAGAACGAATAAAACCACTATTGAAATAGATATATAACCAATCAAACGACTCATTTTCAACTGGGCAAAACCCATGTGAACATGCATCAACCATGCCGAGAAGTTGATACAACACAACAACCATTACCCTACTAACGATAATGATTGGTTCAACGAGCTAATCAACCCTTCAAATGCCATCCAACCTGAGTGGAACAAGCACCTCTGAACTATATCTTCGCTGTCCAAGGGATGACTACCGACTACAACGAGATCTTTTCCTAGCAGCTTCTGATACGAGGACTACACACACATCCCTGAAAGCATGAATCTAACAACAACTCACCATGCACTTGCGTTCTAACCAATCCCTTATACTGTAACATCCCGATGTTCAGGTACTTCTAAATTTATCCCTTTAAGTTTATTGTATGACATTTTGGTTCCTAAGTCCAAGAGAATGTACATTTAAGCCTTAGTGGTATTCTCGTAATTTTGGGACAGGAGAAGTACTCCAAACGTACATGTGTATACGTTGAGCGTACTAGGGCATGTCCTAGTACGCCGGGCGTACACTTATGTATGCGGGGCATACTGAATAAAAGTTGGAAACCCTAATTTTTAGGGTCTGGGTGGTATTTAATCATCATTATGGCGTCATTTCTAATGACCTAATCAGCCTCTACCCTCTCTTCGTGATTTAAAACCCTAGAAGCATCAAGTGAGGCCATTTTAAGCATTAAAGAGTGTGTTTGTGTGATTAGATGTGGAAGGAAGAAGATCAAGCTCAACTTGGAGAAAGAGGCACCTTAGATTTGGGATTCATATTTCATTTGCAAGCCTTTCAAGGTATAAAGCTTACACCTTTGTCTCTTAATCTTGTAGATATAGTTATGGGGTTTTATGTCATCTTTTTGGTCCCAAAAGTCTCATCTTGAGCATGGCTTGTTCTGGAAGTTTTCAGTTGTCCTTTCAGACCCTAGGAGGGGTCCTTAGCCATAAAAATGAAGTCCCTTTGGTTAGTTTTGCTCCATGCATCTTGTGGGAGGTCTTAGTGGATTAAGACCTTGTGTTAAGCTCTTATTACGCATGTAAAGTCATAAAGTTGGAAACTTTATGATTCCAGGGTGAGTTTTGGTCATGGATCTAAAATATGGGCTTAAGTGCTTAAGCCATTAAGCACCAAAAGGAGTTTGGAAGCTGCGAGGGTACGCCTCACGCACATGGGAGTACGCCTCGCGTACTCGGTCAACCACCCTGTTGGTGGTCTTCTATGAGGCTTCGCGTATGCTAAGCGTACCTCTGGGCTAGGCCCCGTGTACTCGCATGGGTCAGCCTTGTTGATTTGACTCGGCTTGGTTGACTCAATTGACTTAGTGGGTTTGACTAGTGGACTTTGACCAAGTTTGACTTTGAGGGTATTTTGGGTATTTGGGGATTTTGATGAGACTGGTCATTTGATGGAAATAGGTATCGATTAGAGAGCTGAGATTCAGAGTCAGACCTTATCAGTTCTTGTAACTAGGGATGAGAATTTGGCCCGAAAACACGAACCGAACCGAAACCCGAACCGAACCGAACCGAATTAGGCCGAATAAGCAATACGATTCGGTTTTCGGGTATCTATATGAGGCTTATTCCGTTTTCGGGTTATTCGGTTCGGGTTACCCTAATAAAGGATTATTCGGGCCAAAAGGACCAAACCAAATTTGAAAAGTCATAATTATTATTTTCTGTTTCAGCATGTTTGCAAATTTTTAGCCAACTTTGAAGTGTCAGAACGTCTTCGTTATTTGTCTGATTAGCCAGATTTTTTTTCGTGCTTGTAGTTCACAATTTAAACCACAATTTACACTATTTATATGCATTATTTGGTTGTATATTCAGTGCGATATGGGCCTCTAAACATGGGGTATTAAAGCTGAGTTTTTCTGTTTTAGCATGTTTGCAAAATTTTAGCCAACTTTGAAGTGTCATTACATCTTCATTATTTGTCCGATTAGGCCGATTTTTTTCCAGCTTGTAGTTCACATTTTAAACTACAATTTACACTATTTAGTGCATTATCTGGTTGTATATTCAATGAGATACAAGCTCCTAAATAAGGGGTATTAAAGGTGTTTTTTTTTTACAAAAAAATACTAACATTTACTTTATTATAAAAGATCCTACATATGTTCGAGGAGTTTTGACCCCCGCAAAAGAAGATTTCAGCATTTGTAGAGCTATGGTTGGATTTCTTGAGAAATTAAAGGTGAAAACCGACATCGTATCGACGTCAACAAAACCGATGGCACATTGTTTTTTTGGAGAAATATGTGATGTGTACAAACACAAATTCTAACTCTTTTTGCACCTTTGAAACAATTATATATACTTTGTATTATTTTTAATTAACAAATTTGGTTCTTTAAAAGATTTTTTATGAAATCATAAGCTACAAAAGTCATACATAATACAATATTTATAATCATATTGTAAATGTTATTTGGGTTATTCGGGTTATACAATCATAATACGGTTTATCCGGTTCTTTTCGGTTATAATAGGTCCTTAATCATCTTGTACATGTTGTTTGGGTTATTTGGGCCGGAACCTAACCGAACCGAATAATACCCCAACCGAACCGAACCCGTATTGCTTATTTGGTTCGGTTTTTGGTTCATACATTTACCCTTATTCGGTTCTCGGGTTATTCGGGTTTGGTTTGGTTCGGTTCGGTTCCGACCCGAATAACATCCCTACTTGTAACGCCCGAGTCGTCATGTATTTTCTTTTGCGGCTTATTCGAATATAAATATATATATATATATATATATATATATATATATATATATATATATATATATATATATATATATATATTATGGGTGAGCGTCGTACGCTGCGCGGACATAGTGTCGCACGACGTACACATGGTGAGGCACCAATCGGCGAAGTCCCTGCGTACGCTGGCGTATCCATGCGTACATTGGGGGTAGTCTGGCCAGAAGCAAACCCTAAATTTTAGGGTTTGCACCCTATTAAAAGAACTTATGTCCCTCATAACCCTCATTCTCTTATCCTCCATTACCCTTGGAGTGTTAGAACCGAACCCTAAACCTCTAGCATGCATTTTGAGGATACCTTGTGCATTTTTGGTGTTATTTGGTGGTTTTGAAGAAGAAGGTGTTTGGTCAAGAAGCAAGGACGTGAAGAGAGCTTGTAGATCTAGAAGTTTGGCATCATTTCTAACCTATTTGAGGTATAAAACTTAAACCTTGACCATTGCATGCTTATATCTAGTTTTGGGGTGATTAATGTTATATTTTGGTCCCATAGTTGAGATTCTTTGAGTTAAAGGAGTTTCACTCCATATGAACTGTCCTTCTAGGCTCTTGGAAATGTTAAGAGCCATAATAATCGGACCTTGATGGATTAGCCTCAACCATGCAAGTTCTAGATATCAACTAAGTGTATTTGTGGACTTATTTTATGTCTTAATCCCCATCCATGCATGAAAAAACATAAAGTTTATACCTTTACGGCTTAGGACATTTTTAGGGACCTGGATCTATATTTTGGATGTTAGGGATTAATGGATTAAGTCATAAGAAGGTTTTTGGGTCTGGCCAGTACGCTAGGCGTACTCCCTGGTACGCTGCGCGTACTGGGTCAACCACTCGTATCTGGTCAAGACCATCATATGCTGGGCGTACATGGAGAGTATGCCGCATGTGCGCATGCAGTGGACAAAAGTGATTTTTGGGCTCTTAGATGTTGGGACTTGATTTGTTGGGCCTCAAGCCCACCTATGGATTAAGGCCTATGGGCCAAGGGATATGATGGATGGTATTTGGGCCTTAGAGTTTATTTGATTGGTCTTGAACACTTTGGGTTGTTTTTGAAATTGGGCCTTGGGAGGAAGAGGCCCAATAAGGTAAGGATTATGGAATCTTTTGCCTTAAGACATGAATTAGGGTTTGAAGCTTGGAGTCATAATGTAATCTAATGGCTAATTAGAAATTTATGTTGTGGGATAGGGGGAGGATTTCACGAGTCATTCGTTGAGTATGATTTGACACCCACAGTTTGAGGTGAGTCTCTTTTTGTAGAATTCGTCGGTCGAAGGCACCAAGGCTGACCCACTAGTTATGAGATAGTATGATGATTGTCTTTGTGATAATTATTGGTTGTGCATTTATTATTGGATGATTCTATAAATTATGTGTGATATTATATGGTAGTGGTAGGGGGTGAAACAGACCCGGTATCCGTTTGAAATAGACCGAAGGGGCAGGTCGAGCACCCAGATATGCTTGACATTATCTGGTTGAAATAGACCGAAGGGGCAGGGCGAGCACCCAGATATGCTCGGCAGTATCCGATTGAAATAAACCGAAGGGGGTAGGCCAGCACCCAGATATGCTTGGAAGTATATTTATTTTGTATGTGGTATGGTGGGGGAACTCACTAGGCTTTGTTCTTACAGTTTCAGTTTGTGTTTCTGGTACTTCCAGCTCGAAGGGAAAGGGGCTGGCAAGATTGCATCGCATCACACTATAATTTTCCGCAGTAGAGATTTTGGGCTGATAATACTTTTCTATGTTTTGTTTTGATTAAATAGTATGATCATCTTATGTTCACATTGCTTTTGAAATTGATGATGTTTTGGGATATGGGTATAGTAACTTTGAAAATGAAAATTTTGGTTCGTCTTTTTAGGATATAACAAGTTTGTATCAGAGCCCTCATTTGAGGGATACGGGCACCCTCTCGTATGTGTCTGAACTCAAATTGGGGGTTTGGTATGTTTTTATAAGAAAACTATTTTTTTAACTAAGGATTTTAATAAAAGACAAGGAGTGTGATGCGTGCAATCGGCCGAGCTCAAGTAAGTTTTCACCAAGATACCCATACATGTTATCTGTTATGATTTGGTTTATGAATATGTGAATTTCATGCTAGTTAGGGATAGGGATCTGCTTAATTTTTGCATGATAAAATGCTAGGAGAGATGCCTTAAATTCCTACTCTATGAGATTGTAGACTTGGATGTTAGTGCTGATCAGTCAGTGATAGGATGGCCTGATTAGGATATGTTTGTTTCTTGTTACCCGAAGCCCGAATGTTGCTTGCTTTGTGATTCTAGGAGTTCTAACTAACTTCAGTTAACTAGTAAGCGAATACGCCAAGTTACATGTTATGCGGACCAAATAATTTAAGAAAGTTAGGTTTGGCTCTACTGTGCAACTCTTGTTTGAGTCCAACTGTTGTAGTGTAAGGCCTCTGATTCGAAGAATTATTTGGTTTTAGTGATAGGTAATTGTACGCGTGAACTAGTTATAGGGAGTTAGTGGAAGTTCCTTCGGCTGCTGATGGCAGTAAGTGGTGAGAGTTGTGTCCTAGGAAATGCCTAGGAAGAGAGTAATGTCAGGAGCCTTATTTGATTTCAAATTGTATGTATGGATAGGAAGTGACCTGAAAGACATAAGGCAATCCTTGAGGAAAGTACGGATAAATGTGGAAGGTAGTATGGGCCCGTACTACTGAAAGCAGAGGATCCGTACTCGATCCGGGGAGAGACACGAGGAAACCAGGGGGCTTGTAGAATGTGAAATTTAGCGATTTGAATTCATGATCATGATAGTTGTATGGTTTGTTTCAGAATGGTGATGACGCGTCAGGGAGCAGGAGGTTCAGGATCTGGGTCTGGTTTGAGTAAGGGTTCGAGCCGATTGATGATGGTCTACGAGAGTTCATTGCATCCAAGATTACTAGAGGCATCCTTGATACGACCCCTGTGATTTTCTACTCGATCAAGGAGGGCATTATCGAGTTGATGGAGGATCACCTTAGGGCCTTCAGGAGTGATATGGCACCTAGCCAGTCTGGGACTTGTGCACTCTCGTTCAAGGATTTCAGGGGATGTGGAGCACCAGACTTCTTTGGGGTGAAGGACCCCATCACAGTTAGACGATGGATACTAGACATTGAGTGTGCTCAGATGACCAACTTCTGCCTTGAGGGGTCGAATGTCAGGTTTGCTGCGGGTTGTTTGAGGGAGCGGGCTAGGGATTAGTGGGAGGAGGTTGGTTATGCTTTGGGAGGTCCGACCATTGAGGTCATGACCTGGCTGAATTTTGTGACAAGGTTCTGAGCAGAATTCACACCAGAAGTGGAGATACAGCAGCTGGACATGGAGTTTTTGGACATGAGACAGACGACAGAGACTGTGGCAGAGATCACCGCTAAATTCAAAGAGAAGGCCTTGTTAGTGCCCTAATATGCAGCTGATGAGGAGATGAGGAAAACCCAATATCACGACATGTTGAGAGCAGACATCAAAGAGTTCGTTAGTTATTCGGCGTGCCCGACTCTGGATGATATGATAGACAGGGCACGAGAGCGAGAGATTGATATGGAGCACATTGGGAAGAGGAAGGCAGAGCCTGGACAGATAGTTGGAGTTTCAGCAAAGAAACCTAAGCGATTCGACTCAAGGTCGAAGGGACAACAGGGATGGAGTAGCTGTGGAAAATGCGGCAGGTCACATGAGGGAGTTTGTAGAGTAGGGGGCTCAGGCTGCTACAAGCGCGGCAATACTGGGCACTTTTGCAAGGATTATACTGCCCCTACTCCCGCCATTCAGACATCATACATGATTTGCTTTCATTGCAATCATAGGGGACACAAGAAGGCCCACTTCCCAAGTATAGCATCGGGAGCACCAATGATGGCGCCAGCTCCAGCGACCCTACGGATCACAGATGGCCGTCATGGCAAGACGGATGCTCTAGTGGTGAGGAGTCGGGCCTTTCAGTTGACCGCCGAGGAGGCGCGGGTCGCACCAAATGTGGTGGCGGGTATGTTTCTTTCCCTTAACTCTTATTTTATGTTGATTTTGATACTTATATTTTATGTGTTTTGTTTTAGGATCGTTCCTTGTAAACAATATTCCTGTTTTGGTGTTGTTGGACTCGAGGGCCACCCGGTATTTCATATCCGATGCGCTCAACAAGAAGTTTTCCGGATCTCCGAGCATGTTAGATTACCCGTTAGAGGTTGACATTGCAGACGAGCGGTCTGTCCGAGCATCGAGGGTCCATCGGGATTGTGTTTTGAGGATGTGCGGCGAGTGTTACTCTATTGACCTGGTTCCTATTCCTTTGCACGGGAACAAGGTCATAGTAGGGATAGATTGGTTGAGCCTCAATGGGGTAGTGATTGATTGTGAGCACCAACTTGTGCGTGTGCGTATCCCAAGTGGGGGAGAGTTGGTGGTCTAGGGAGTGGGAGCTCAACGCGGCCCCGTTTGATGTTCAATCGCTAGGGGTAGACGCTATCCCATCAGGGTTGCTCTGGGTTTGTTGCTTATATTATGGATACTCGGGAGCAAGATAGGGAAACAGTTGATGAGGTGCCAGTTATTCGAGATTACTCGGACGTGTTTCCAGAGGATTTACCGTGAGTGCCTCCGGAGAGGCAGGTGGAGTTTCAAATCGATCTGGTTCCTGGTACGGCTCCAATAGCCAAGGCACCATATCAATTAGCTCCACCAGAGACGCAGGAGCTGTCTACACAGCTACATGAGCTGTTAGACAAGGGATTTATCCGGCCGAGTAGTTCACATTGGGGTGCACCGATCCTGTTTGTTAAGAAGAAGGATGGGTCGCACCGAATGTGTATTAACTACCGGGAGTTGAACATGCTAACGGTGAAGAACCGTTATCCACTCCCGAGGATCGATGATTTATTTGACCAGCTTCGGGGGATATCACTAGATGAGGGTCAGGGAGGATGATATACGTAAGACATCCTTTCAGAGTCGTTATGGTCATTACGAGTTCGTGGTGATGCTTTTGGGCTCACCAATGCTCCAGCCGCGTTCATGGACCTCATGAACTGCGTGTGCAGGCTGATGCTGGATCGATCCATGATAGTATTTATTGATGATATCCTGGTCTATTCCAAGACCAAGGAGCAGCATGAGGAGCACTTGCGAGAGGTGTTGGATACCCTGAGGAGGGAGAGGCTATGAGCAAAGTTCTCCAAGTACGAGTTTTATTTGCACGAGGTGCAGTTTCTGGGGCACCTTGTCAACCAGAATGGTATTCTGGTCGATCCGGCCAAAGTGGAAGCCGTAATGAGAAGAGAGGTTCAGATGTCTCCATTCGAGATTCGGAGCTTCCTTGGGTTAACTGGATACTATCGGAGATTTATTCAGAATTTCTCCAAAATAGCGGTACCCCAGACCCGTTTGACGAAGAAGACTGTCATTTTCCACTGGGGGGCGAAGCAGCAGGCAGCGTTTGAGAATTTGAGGCAGAAGTTGTTCGAAGGTCCGATTTCGACCCTGCCTGAGGGTGTCGAGGATTTTGTAGTTTATTGTGACGCGTCTACTTCGGGCTTAGGCGCGGTCTTGATGCAGAGGGGGCACGTCATCGCTTACGACTCGAGGCAGCTGAAGCTTCACGAGGTGAACTACCCGACACACGATTTAGAGTTGGGGGCAGTGGATTTTCCATCATGATTTGGCGACATTACCTGTATGGGGTCCATTGTACTATTTAGACAGATCACAAGAGTTTGAGGTACTTGATGGATCAGCCAAATCTGAACATGAGGAAACGTCAGTGGTTGGACGTGGTGAAGGATTATGATTGCGAGATCCTTTACCACCCAAGGAAGGCCAATGTAGTGGTCGATGCTCATAGCTGTAAGGCATTCGCGGCCCCGATCAGGGATATCTGTCTGAGGATGATAGTGGTGACTCCGCTTTTGGAGCGTATTCGGGAGGCACAGTTGGAAGCTATGAAGTAGGAGCACCGGAAGAGTGACCGCATCGTGGGTTAGATCGCCTCCTTCAATTATGATAGATGAGGTTTATTGACACTCCATTGGAGAGTGTGGGTTCCGTACTTAGGTGGCGTGCGCCAGATCCTGACGGAGGAGGCGCACTAGATTTTCCATCCATCCCAGGGCGACAAAGATGTATATAGATCTTCGTCCTGATTACTGGTGGCCCTGCATGAAGCGGGATGTAGCCTGGTATGTTGAGAGGTGCTTGACCTGCAGGAAGATCAAGGTCGAGCACCAGAGACCTTACGACAAGATGCATCCATTAGACATCCCCGTGTGAAAATGAGAGGAGATTAGCATGGACTTCATTACGAAGTTGCCATGGACGACGCGAGGCTTCGATGCGATATGGGTCATCATGGATCGATTGACCAAGTGCACCCATTTCATTTCAATCCATGCGAGTATTTCTGCCGAGAAGTTGGCAGATATCTACATTAGTGAGGTCGTGGCTCATCATGGGGTGTCAGTTTATGTGATTTCCGACAGAGACGTGCAATTCACTTCTAGATTCCGGAAGAAATTTCATGACGAGTTGGGTACTCGTCTACACTTCAGCACGGCCTTCCACCCGCAGACGGATGGTCAGAGCGAGCGGACCATCCAGACATTGGAGGATATCTTGCGGGCGTGCGTTATGGATTTCAGTGGTAGTTGGGATACATATCCTCTGTTGGCAGAGTTTTCTTATATGAATAGCTACCACGCTAGCATCAACCGGCCTCCCTTTGAAATGCTTTATGGGAGGTAGTGCAGGACCCCGATATGTTGGGTTGAGGTCGGTTAGCGAGTTATGGGGAGTAATGAGGTGGTTCTCAAGATGACCGAGTTGATCCAACAGGTGCGGAGTAAACTCCAGACGACTCTGAGTCGGAAGAAGAGGTACGCCGACGGACGCTTATCGGACCAAGAGTTCCAGGTCGGGGATATGGTCCTCCTGAAATTGTCTCATTGGAAGGGTGTCATTCGCTTCAGGAAGCGGGGCAAGCTGGGCCCCAGGTATATCGGACCCTTCAGGATTATAGCCCGGGTGTGCATGCTGGCGTGCAGACTAGATCTTCCGGAGGAGCTCAGGCAGATCGACAACACTTCTCAAGTCTTGCGGCTGCGGAAGTGTTTAGTTGATGATTTCACGGTGATTCCTTTGGAGGACATTCACGTGGATGACAGCCTGAACTACATTGAGAGACCAGTAGCAATTCTCGACAGGAAGAAAAAGGATTTGAGGAACAAAAGGGTCGAGCTAGTGAAGGTGCAGTGGAAGCACCGTAAGGGCTCGTAATGGACATGGGAGCCAGAAGATGAGATGAGGGAGCACTACCCAGAGTTATTCCCAACAGCAGCAGACTTCAAGAACGAAGGTATTTTCTTTTGCGGCTTAATATATATATATATATATATATATATATATATCTATTTTATGGGTAAGGGTCGTACGCTAGGCGTACATAGTGTACGCACGGCGTACACATGGTGAGGAGTGAATCGGGGAATTCCCTGCGTACGCAGGGCGTAGTCTGGCCAGAACCAAACCCTAAATTTTAGGGTTTGCAACCTATTTAAACAACTTATCTCCCTCATAACCCTCATTCTCTCAGCCACCATTGCCCTTAGAGTGTTAGAACCGAACACTAAACCTCTTGCATGCATTTTGAGCTTACCTTGTCATTTTTGGTGTTATTTGGTGGTTTTGAAGAAGAAGGTATTTGAAGAAGAAGCAAGGACGTGAAGAGAGCTTCTAGATCCAAAAGTTTGGCATCATTTCTAACCTATTTGAAGTATAAAGCTTAAACCTTGACCATTTCATGCTTTGCTCTAGTTTTGGGGTGATTAATGTTATATTTTGGTCCTAAAGTTGAGATTCTTTGAGTTAAAGGATTTTCAGTCCATATGAGCTGTCCTTTTAGGCTTTTGGAAGTGCTAAGAGCCATAAAAATCGGACATTGATGGTTTAGCCTCAACCATGCAAGTGCTAAATATCAATTAAGTGTGTTTATGGACTTAATTTATGTCTTAATCCCCATCCATGCATGCAAAAGCATAAAGTTTATAACTTTATGGCTTAGGACATTTTAGGGACATGGATCTATGCTTTGGACGTTAGGGCTTAATGGATTAAGTCACAAGAAGGTTTTTGGGTTGGCTGGCCAGTACGTTAGGCGTACTCCTTGGTACGCTGCTTGTACTGGGTCAACCACCCATATCTGGGCAAGACCAGCGTACGTTGGGCGTAGATGCAGAGTACGCCGCGCATACACATGCAGTAGACAAAAGTGATTTTTGGGCTCTTGGATGTTGGGCCTTGATTAGTTGGGACTCAAGCCCACCTGTGGATTAAGGCCTATGGGCCAAGGGCTATGATGGATGGTATTTGGGCCTTATTGGGCCTTAGAGTTTATTTGATTGGGCTTGAACACTTTGGATTGTTTTGAAATTGGGCCTTGGGAGGAAGAAGCCTAATAAGGCAAGGATTAGGGAATCTTTTGCCTTAAGACATGAATTAGGGTTTGAAGCTTGGAGTCATAATGTAGCTAATGGCTAATTAGAAATTTATGTTGTACGATAGGGGGAGGAGTTCACGAGTCATTTACTGAGTATGATTTGACACCCACAGTTTGAGGTGAGTCTCCTTTCATCGAATTCGTGGTTCAAAGGCACCAAGGCCAGCCCACTACTTATGAGATAGTATGATGATTGTCTTTGTGATAATTATCGGTTGTGCATGTATTATTTGACGATTCTGTGAATTATGTGTGATTTAATATGGTAGTGGTAGGGGTGAAACAGACCCGGTATCCGGTTGAAATAGACCGAAAGGGCAGGTCGAGCACCCATATATGATCGGTATTATCCGTTTGAAATAGACCGAAGAGGCAGGCCGAGCACCCAGATATGCTCGACAATATCTGGTTGAAATAAACCGAAAGGGGGTAGGCCAGAACCTAGATATGCTTGGCAGTATGATTATTTTGTATGTGGTATAGTGGGGGAACTCACTAAGCTTTGTGCGTATAGTTTAGTTTGTGTTTCAGGTACTTCCAGCTCAAAGGGAAAAGGGCCGGCATGATCGCATCGCATCACACTATGATTTTCCGCAGTAGAGATTTTGGGACATATGCTCTGATAATACTTTTTTATATTTTGTTTTGATTAAATACTATGATCATCGTATGTTAACATTGCTTTTGACATTGATGATGTTTTGGGATATGGGTTTAGTAACTTTAAAAATGAAAATTTTTGAATCGTATTTGTGGGATATTACAGTTTTGTGCAGTCTGCGAGGTGAGTTTTCCTCACTACACTTACGGGTCAAAGGCACCAAGGCCTGCCCTTTGGATTGTTATCCTGATTTATCGTATGCTTGTGTACTGTAGTGATCTGTTAGATCGGTATCCTGGTAGATAGAATGTTATCATGCGATAGTGAACTGTAAATCTTCCTGTTTGTCTAATGCCTTGTTATAAGTTTATTAGTTATGTGTATGTCGACATGTTATGGTTGGTTGGTTTGAGGCGGTCTTGCTTTATGCTGAAGGACATGACACCCAGGGCGGACAGGATAAAGTGCAGGCCCTACGAGGCGGTCAATTCTGGAAGAAGGCCCGTAGGACGGTCCAGAGAGGCTGAAGGCCCGGTGCGGCAGACCAGTCATGCTGAAGGCCTTGTGAGCGGTCCAGATAGGCTGAAGGCATGTATGACGGTGCAGTCATGCTGAAGGCTCTATATGCATGTTGTTTGTTATTGTTATATGTATTGTGTGTTGGTACTTTGGGGGAAAGCTCACTAAGCGTTGGCTTACAATTTCAGGTGATGTTTCGGGTACCTAAGATGATCACGGCAAGGTGAAGGCGTGATCGTGCACCTCCTCGTGTTTTGATTTATGATTTTGGAAAAAATCTGATATAAAACATGTTTTGAAAACTAAATTGTAAACAATTATGATTTTTGGATTGGTTTTAAAAGTCTAAATTTTTCATTAGTTTTATGGATGTTACATACACCTCTCAACCATGAAAGATCTCAACAATCTCGAATTCCAAAAATCCCATGAACTTACACTACAACTTCCTCCGAACCATTACGTTGCAACCATCAAAATCAATACGGTTGCTAACTTTCCAAGGAGAACACTCAGGACACTCCCACCTAGGGCGCATGTCATCACTGACCGTCGCCGCCTGAGATGACGCCTACAATCGGCTCAACCAGATACCCTTCTAACATGATTCTCGGTATGCAAGATGGAATATGAAAAACCATCGGATAAAAATAACCACGCATTCATAAAGAAACTCTAATTCTTAGGTGGAGACTTAACTAAACCGAACATAACATCTCTCACACACAATAACATGATCATAAGCATAAATAATAAAAGCATGAACAACGCGAATACGATACATACCTGCAACATCATTAAATGGAACTTGGGTCCCCTCGACCTACAACTACAACGCTCGACTCCTCATCACTGGAGCCTCCATCATGCCCTCGTGAACATAAATAATCCTCAGAGTAGCTGGAGTAGGTGTCCTTACTTCTCCACTCGTCAACCCCGAGGACAATCCCTGCTAAAATGTCCATCCTGTCTACAACTGAATCATCCCCTTCCTTTCTCACGACAACTCCCCTCGTGATTCCTCCCACACTTGGAACAGTGATCCTATCCTTGGTGGCCCCCCGATCACAAATCCTGAGTCTTGGGCCTCTTTGCCTCACCAACTCCGGTCTGAACCTGCTCCGGCATGCGCTTCGTCCGAAGCTGCAGCTCAATCTCCCATTCCCAGCTTTAGCAATCATATCATACCATGTCTTCTAGCTCGATAGGTTCACAAAATTCCAAATATCATCCCCTAACATATCATGGTACGTCGTCTTCTTCATCTTCTAATTCGCAGCGTAGTACGGAACCAACAAATTTCTCACCCTAAACTTGTCGGTGATCTCCGCCACGGTCTCCTTCGTCTGGCGAAGGTCATGTAACTCCCTCGACAACTGATGCACCTTAATGGCCGGTGCAAACTATGCCCTGAATCTCATCACAAAATATGTCTAAGACATGGACACCATGGCCTCAGCTCCTAAGGAGTGACCAACCTCCTCCCACCAGTCACGGGCTTCATCCCTTAGAAGGCAAGATGGAAATCCCACATTCGATCCTTTAGGGCAAAAACTAGTCCGTTGAGCATTCTCCATGTCAGTAATCTACCGCCTACTCATAATAAGGTCCTTCTTCCCGAAGAACTATGGGGCTCCTCAAGCCTTTAACTCCCAAAAAGAGAGAGTTCGCACCCCAATATGAATAGTCGCAGTCTCTGCACGAAAATCCCCAAGTCACTCATCCATCAACTCCATGATCCCCTCCTTGATAGTACCAAACATCACATTAGTCGCATCCAAAATACTGTAAGTGAACCCAGACAAAAATAACTCATGTATCCTCTCATCAATTGGCTCAACACCAGAGCCTGAACTTGAACCTCATCCACGAGTGCTCATCACCATACTAAAAAGCAACCAAACGAATGATCAGAACATACCTGATGAATTCCGCATTCTATAGGCTTCTTAGAATCCTCATCACTTTAACTGATTCGAGTATGAATAATGTGCTTCTAATAGTACAGGCGAATACTACCTTCCACGCCTATCCATACTTTCCACAAGAATCATCCCGAATCCTCTAAGTCACCTCCTTATAATGATGCTCCCACAACATGCTAAACAGTGCACCAATCCCACTAAAGCACTTCCTAGGCTCTCCTAGGATCCCCACGTCACACGACCACCAGCTGCTGAAAAACTGCTACAAATTTCAGCTAACTACTTCATGAATATTATTACATGTAACAAAACTTAAATAATATTTGGACCAAAGACCCATCCCTATAATGGTCAGAGTTAAACCAATATGCGCGATTAGGCCAAATCAATCACTCTAAGATTATTTAACCTTTGCAACATGTAACTTATTATATTCATGTAATAATTAACCCACATCAATATGAGTCCTACAAAGCACAAAGCAAGCTGCATTCGAGCAGTAAAACTCTATAGGCCACGAAGCATAAAAAGGCATCCTTCCTAACAGGCATCTCTCCTAATAGGCATCATATCATGCAACCCTGAACATATGCCCCTGTTAACTTCTAGCATGCAAAACATATCAACAAGTATGGGTATTCTGGGAATCACTTACTTGAGCTCGTATGATTGCACACATCACACCCCTTTCTTTGAAAAAGTCTTTTTAAAAAAAATATTTTCTTTTAAAATGATTACCAATTCCTCAGTTTGAGTTCAGACACACCCGAGAGTGTGCCCGAATCCCTCAAACGAAGGCTGTAATAACAACTTATAATGTCCCAAAAAAAGTAGTAAAATTTTCATTTTTAAAACAGAAAATCCGCACAACCATTTGTTTAAAACCAATCAGAGTGAAATTTATTTTTGAAACATCATAGTAATATAATAACAATCGGTGCATAAAAGCCATCACGAGATATGGTGTAGTCAAGCTGGGGCCTTCCTTTGGGAGCTAGAAGTACCTAAAAATATGATGGGTTTTGAGCATCATAACACTCGTATGTTTTCTCTAGAAACCTTGGATCTATATTTTCTCTATTATCCATGCAAATTTGATTTTCCAAGGTTCTCAACCTAACTAGCATGATATGGGGTACTTGTAATATAACAACCTTAGTAGAATAACATACCTTTTCTTGTGGTTGATTCCTTCGAGTCTTCAGAGCTTAGCACCAATAATGTGGATGCCTCAAGTGGAATCACAAATCACCAAATCAACTTGGAAAGCTTAAGAGAATAGTATGCACTAGAGAAATCGGCCCACTCTTGTTCACTTACACACTAGTTCCATTTCATGTGCCAAAGACTTCTTTATATAGTATGGTGCATTAGGGTTACATGCATGTAAACCCTAATACCCATGACCTTTCATTTCCATAGGATCCATGGGTTAAAAACTCCATGGACTGTCCATGCAAGCTCAACCCATCCTAAATGAACTTTGGCCCATTCTATATATATAAGAGTTCATATTTAATTAGTCTCTTTTGATCACCAAATTAATTCCAAATTAATTCTTGATCAATACTAATTAAATAATATGATTTCATATTAATATATTATAACTGATAATATATTAATAAATCATAAATATACTATTCTCATAAGATTATCCATATAAATTGTTTCGGTGAAGTGCAACCCAAATGGACCATGCCGGGTCGGGTCAAGTATATACCAAATATAGTTATGACCTTATACACCTTATACAATAGTCTCCCACTTGCATAAGTCTAATAACTATAGTTGCAAGTATGACTTCAGGAACCGACCAGCAACCTTAGCTCTTAAAACTCTGTTGAACTTTGAAGTGCCATTTTAGATAAGTGATCACATAATCCTCTGTTCAAGATATCAGCCGGACAAATACATGGAACAACGTCGTACTTATTGTCCCGTAGTTTGTTTCCCGATTTCCGATTTGTTTGACATAGAACTAAATTGAACTCATCAATTAAGTTCTGACCGGTCCCGGTACATTGGTCAAAACAAAGTCATCGAGGGGCCCAAGATATCGCTTTTAATCCTCCAAGGGCTAAAAGGAACAGATAAACTTTGACTCATATGCTTGTACTAACTAATTGTTGAATCCTACACAAGACCACGTTTTATAACATCAAGTTACTGATGCGTTTTTGTACAATCAATGTACAAACAACTCATAGTCAACCACTCATATCTCTAGGTTCGAGATAAATTCCATGAAGCGATACAAGTGAGCGTGGGTTTAATCCAATACTCAGAACTTATGACCACTCATGAATGTTGCAGCAACATTTTCTATGTCTAAACACCTTAGACATCTACAAGCCCCAATTCATGACAGTCTTGATTCATACCTACTTCCAAAGTATGATTGACTGTGGAGAGTTTGAATAAAGTAATTATTCTGGAAGTCAAAACATGCAAAGTTGAAACAATAGTAAACGATTGACACAAGATAGTAACACTTTACTCATAAACAAATAACAACTTTTATTTAATCACCAAATGTCAATTACATTTTACAAGTTTCAGAAATTTGGGTTGCATGGCATCATGCATTTGGGATGTACTTGACCCGATTAGCATGGCCCATTTGGGTTGCATGGCATCATTCATTTGGATAGACTAAAATGAGAGAAATAACACTTAAGGTTTATTAATATATTATAAGTTCTAATATATTAATAACATTATTTAATTAGTATTGATCAAGAATTAATTTGGAATTAATTAAGTGATCAAAAGAAGACTAATTAAATATATGGGTTGATTGTGCAAATCACTCATACTTGTATAGTGGGCTAATGCTCCATGGATTATAAAGTTGGGGTAAAACCCATAGGATGCTCCATGGATGCTCCATGGTGACTTTGAACCCATGGATCATGGAAATGAAGAGCCTTGTCAAGTTAGGGTTTACATGGTGTAACCTTACTTATGACACACTATAAAAGGAATATGTGAGCAACCAAAATCGACACTAGTGTGAGAACAAGAGGGCATAGCCGATTTTAGAAGTGTTATATTTCTCTCAAGGTTATTCCAAGTGTACTTGGTGTTGTGTGAGACATTTGAGGGATCACACTTGAGGTTCTAGGCTCACAAGGTTCTCAAGGAATCCAAGCAACTAAAGGTATTTATTTTTTACTATCTTTTATGTTTAAAAGTTCCCCATGTATGCTAGATAGGTTATGAACATTGGAAAATCAATTTTACATGTATCATAGTAAAACATAGATCCAAGGTTTCTAGGGTTGCATGTACACCTTAGGAGTGTTAGAATGCTCAAAACCCAACAGTGGTATCAGAGACTAGGCTTTTTTGTTTGATACTTGATGCAAAATGTGAAAAAACTCAGTTTTTCTGCACTTTGCAGCATTAACTCGCCGAGTCCATGGGGGGACTCGACAAGTCCATGACCAAATTCATCCTACTCGTCGAGTAGGTTCATGCACTCGACGAGTAGGATCCCTTGAATGCAGATTTTCGAGTTTTGCTGCTGGAAATGGACTAGAAACATTGCCCTAAACTATTTTGGTGTTATAAAACTTGTTTTAGATGGTGTAATGGTTATGCTAATCCATTATCAATGGCTATTATCAAAATTTCAAGTTTTATATGGTTTATTTATGATTCTTGAAATTGTTGATATGAACATTTATGAACTTATGAGTTTAGAAGATCATAGGAATTATTTGTTACTTGCTTGTTAGTTTAATTCTTGATCATTATGTGTTTTAATGGAATCCATAATTTGTCCTCAAGTTATGGATTACCAAAAGTCATTCTTTTAAAGTCCATCATTAAACACATAGGTTACATAAAATGAAAAGTCTCTCATTTTATTAATCCATTAACTCATAAGTTATGAAAGATGAAATGTTTTGAAAGTTACAAAACTTGCCCTCAAGTTTTGGAACATGTAAAGTCTCTTTAAAACTTTAGTTCCAACCCCTAGAATTTTAAAAGTTAAAATTCAACCCTTATACTTTATAATATCATAAGTTTAATAATATATATATATATATATATATATATATATATATATATATATATATATGTATAAGAACAAGTCGTTTTACCGTTAGTAGGCCTCATTCACGAAGCCGGTCTATAAGCGGGGGTATAAGGTTGTTGCCTAAAAAATGGGAGCTTAATGAGTGTCCACTCTCACCCACCGCTTCCTTGACTGGTGTAGGGTCGTTAGCCGAACGGGTAGGACAAGGACTTCTAAATCTTCATTAAAAGTATGATGAAAATAAAGTAACTAAATGTTTTATAAATTCCCAATCTTAGTTACTTTAGGAAAATGTGAATAAGGTGCTAACCCATGAAATTACACTTTGCACTTTGATTAAGTCGTTAGTGGAGCATGTGTGGTTAACCAGCACACTAGCTGGACTTAACAAGGTAGACAAAGGGTAACTTAATATTTATCATAGTATCGGTGGAGCGCGTGTGGTTAACCGGCACATCGATTGAGGGGTAAATATTAAGGTTAACAAGTAATTTGCATGGTTACTTCACACCTTGTTTTGTGATCCTCGGCATCCTAGTTACAAAACCTGAAGGGCACACTCGAGATTGAAACATGCCATTGAAAGTTCAATCAATCGCAAAAGATCTAGGAGTTTCAAATCCAATTAAAACCTAATAATTTATTTCGTTTTTCATGGTGGAAATTGGTGAATCATCATTCACCTGCCTTCAAATATTTTATATCTTGGATTACGGCATCCCTCTTCCAAGTTATAAAAATATTGTGTTGGGTCCTAGCCTTAATATTTCATATTGGGTGTTATATTAAGGACTTTAAATCAACTATCTTGAATATCTCCCAAAAGATGTCTGGTTCAGACAATTATGATCTTCCCAAAACTCTTGGAACAAGCTTTCCTAATAAAGATGATGTCTTGGAAATCATTCTTCACTCCCTCCACCTCCTCCAATTATTCTTCCTAACCCACAAGTTCAAGGTCACTCAAGCCCTACTGGCAAGCAAGGTCTATGTGTGATCACATCTTGGAGATGAAGTCACATATTGACAAGCCGGGAGAGTTGGGTGTCAAAGTCTTGAGAAAGTTGGTTGTTCAATCACTTTCTAAGTCACATAGTAAGTGTTCCTTGGGATAACTATGTAAAAGACTATGACATGACCCTTAATGATCTTATCTATTTGCTTGGTGTTGCTGAATCAGAAATGATTTGGATCTCTGGTAAAGCAAATTTGATTAGTAGATCAACTTCCCAAACTACCATGGACATTGACAAATTGGTGACATTGGAAATCCAGAAAGCTTTCTCTTCCCAATGGAAAGGGATCGGCCATAGTCAACTCGGTTGACCAAATGGTAAAGAGAAAGGCTAAGTCTGAGATAGTCCTGTGTACCATTCCCAAAGGGTCCATATGGTTCTATCGCCAAAAAGGAAGGGGCATTGGTTGCAAAGCTGCTCTAACTACCTGAAAGATCTAAGAGAAGGTCTAGTCAGAAAGTTTGATCATGCTTCAGAATCAAGCAAAGAAAGGACACCTAAAGAAAGAGTATGTTGAATCTGATCGCGAAGATGGATTTCAATCGCATGGTTCGAAGATCGGATTCTTCAGCTACTAAGGAGTTATGATAGATTGCTAGGAAATATTTAACAACATAGTTTTCATTTAAAGCTGCATTGTAAGGAAAAAGTTTTTCCGCATTTTATAAATAAATAAAATTTTGATTTTATTTTAGTTTATATTTCCTTGCAATGGCTTTTATGGAAAATTTATGTTTATATGTTTCTAGCAATAATGGAAATGTGAATTTGATTGTTTCATTTGTGGTAGTGTCTAAATTTATCAAATAAGGAAAGATTCTCATCACCCAAGGTTTCAATTGGACTGAAACTTGGAATCATGCAAGTTGTATAGTACGATGAATGAGAACTTTCAGATTTGGAAAATTAAGACTAATTCATTGTTCACAATTATATGTGAGTCAAGTGAAGGACAAAGGGATCGAGTACACATTCTTGTGCACTGGTCAAGTCCACCACAAAAGATCGATAAGATTATTCGCCATGATTTACTAAAGATTAGTAAATATGGTTATATGTGACAACCGTCAAATTTCGGTCAAGTCAAAGTCAAACAAAGTCAACAATTCAAACCGGTCAACTCCATTAACCCTTGTATGTTAGGGTTTACGTTATGTAATCACTGTACAATTCGCTATTTTAATGAGAAAACGTCATTTGGAAAATTCGTGTGTTTGATTTTCCTTAGCCTTAACAGTGCTAAACAACGAGCCAAAGCGATAAAACACTATTAAACAATCATCGGGATTGTGTAGGACACTAAATCATGGCTTAACGGGGTTTACGGACCTTGCGTTTCAAAGCCAAACACTCAAAAAGATCACACACGAAACCTCTCTCAATCTCTTTCACTCAATCTCTCTCTACTAAAATCTCTCCCAAATCTCTCCCGAATCTCTCTCCGAATCTCTCCCAAATCTCTCTCAAAAGTTACTTTAACTTTTTGTAATCATTCGGGTCATCCCAACCCTTAACCGGGTAAAAAAAAACCGCTTGAAACGGGTTAAAAACGGGTGAAATAGCCTTAAGGACCCGAAACCCACTATACAGCACCGAAGCCTTGGCCCAAGACTGCTGAACTGAAGCCTCGGACTGAGCTGCTGACCGAAGCCTCCCTGCGAGACCGAGGACCGAAGCCTCGCAGGTTGCACCCATGCGAGACCGAGGACCTCCATGCGAGAGGTCTCGCAGGCAGCCTCCTTTTTCCCGGTTTTCGACTACGACTTCGTTTTAGGCCCGTTTTTCAACATTTTAACGCGGGATTTTCACCAAAAACTTTATTTTTACAATTAGAACTCCATATTTCAGTAATCCCCACGTTTTTAGGGCCATTCATACCAATAATTAGTGGGTGAGGTGCTTGAGGTGGAAATGTGACTTTACTTTACTTTATGACACATGCCACCACTCACACCCACTACATGGCCAACTCTTTCCCACTACATGACCAGCCTTTACCCACTACATGACCAACTCATATCCACTACATGACCAGCCCCACTCCTTGTCTAAGTATAAAAATCCATCCCCTCTCTTCATACTTCTTTCATTCTCTCATTTTCCTCCAAGGATCACACTCCAAATTCTCTCACCATTCTCTCTCAATTTCAAGATTTCCAAGGCTGATTATCAAGCTTTCTTCCACTCGTGGTAAGTATAATTCATTCTTCTTATGATTATTACACATCCTTCTACTCAAAATCATATGAATCTTACACAAACATCGTCACCTTCATGTTAGGTTCTCGATTCGTCAAGGCATCTTCTAAGTGTTCTTGGGTTGAACACTTCTCTTCTCCAACATCCATCCTCTAATAACACATAAGGTGAGTTCATACCCCTACATTTTCATGTTTTTATTAAGTTTTAAGGGGGGGAATACAAGATAAGACACCAAAAACACAACTAAACTCATTTAACAGTCTTCAACAGAAACGTTTAACTCCATTCACGGACTGTTTTGGTCGACTTAAACATTTTAGTTTTCAAAATGGTTGTAGGTGAAAGTAGATCCAGTTCTTAGCTTTAAAATGACTACTTGCACATCTCCATATGATTTTCCTACGATTTATGGTGATTTTTACAAAACTGTCTATCATTTCAGAAACAAATCCGGAGCAGTCTGTGAATATGAATTTTTTCACACAAGTTGGAGATCACTAAAAATCATGAGAAAATTTATGAACAAACTAGACATGTTTTATAAACTCTCAGAATTTGCGATTTTTGATTTAGACCTTTATTATTTTTCTATAAATTTTCTAAGAACAAAAACAGAAATGTTATCACTAGAATTTGCGATTTTTGATTTGCGATTTTTGATTTAGACCTTTATTATGTAATCATATATTATTACATTATATGTCATTTTGTCTTGGTAATTAGACATACATCTGAAAACAAATGGATTTTTACCTTCACAAGTATGGGAAATAATTAATTTTTATAAACAAAGTTTACATCCATTATACACAAACATTTGGTAAACTATGACACTTATAGTTTATAAACACTACTACTACCCTTGTTGTGATAAACTATAATAGGTATAGTTTATGATACATTTTCATAACAAACTCATTACTAAAGGGTACATTTATACAAAAGGAGTTTTCATTACACTACACGTAAGTTCGTTAATGACTTCTGTGAGACATTCGCTTCAATTTACAAATAAGTCCTGTATTATAACTAGAGTCTCCTCGAGGGAGAGCGTGATACTTGTGTATAGATCTATATTGGGTCTGACAAACCCACACCTTAGCTGCATGCAACAGCTAGACCGGCAGGTCTGGGGTGACAAATGTCATAACATTTCCGACACCTGAAGAACGTCGTTTCAGGCCAACTAGGTCATAGCATGGTTATAATAACTCACATGTGATATTAACAAACATAGAATTTACGGGGATTTCATTAAAATCAAACGAGTTTATGTCGATTTAAACTTGCAATGTTTTACTATAAGTATGACAAATTTACTTATACATTTCGGTCTTTGGGTTTTAAGACTGCATTTACACATTAAGGAAAATATTAGATTTTCTGGAACGAACACTAAAATCAAACGAGTTATTTAAACTTGCAATGTTTTACTATAAGTATAACAAATTACTTATACATTTCGGTCTTTGGGTTTTAAGGCTACATTTACATATTAAGGAAAATATTGGATTTCCTGGGACGAACACTAAAATCAAACGAGTTATTTAGACTTGCAATGTTTTACTATAAGTATGACAAATTACTTATACATTTCGGTCTTTGGGTTTTAAGACTACATTCTATCTAGATTTGTTAGTTTTCAGCCATAATTACTAAGTGTATATGCTAGAGTTATATAGAATTTAGTCGTGATCGACTTAGAATTGGTGAGTCCGCCTTATCTCATGTTCCTTGTTTGGTTGTGGACCTAGGGCAGACCCATTACATTCGACGGTTTATTTAACTTAAATTTTATATAACTTATATAGACTTAGAGATTATTGAAGGAAACTATAGGAAATTCTAGGATGCACTATTTATTAATATAGAAACTTGCGATTCACTCTTTAAGAAAATATTGGATTTTCTGGAACGAACATTACTTTTACAAGAAAAGGTTTCATAACTACATACAAAAGCTTATGAACTCACCAACTTAATTGTTGACACTCTTTCAAAACTACTTGTATTCTCAGGAAATCACTAAACAGGTAAACAAGTGCTTTTGAGGATGGGACGTTAAGGCGTCAAACATTTCATATTTTATCAACATAATGTAATTGATTCATAAACATGTAATTCATACAATGATGTAACTTTTTCAATTATATTTATGTTGGTCATGTTTACTTTGATCACTATTGAAATTGTTGTTATGATACTATACAATGAAGTCCTCCACCTCCGGACGTTTCCGCCATCCTTGGTTTGGGGGTGTGACAGATTGGTATCAGAGAAATGTTTATAGTGAACTCAGTATATCGAACCACATAAGATATACAAACTATAAACACATTTGGGACTGAAAGTCTCTGATTTAACATTTTCAAATGACTATACTTTTAGAAAGTAAATGGTTTCTTATTAAAAGTATAAATACATGCATACATGCTCGCATAGTGTCATAACTAGGAGAACATAAAGTAAAAGAATAGGAGTTGTACACTATGGGTATGCCTTGGTATATGTGAATCAAGTCTGGGAAGGATATAGCCTGATCAACTATATCTGTCCGAGGAGTGACTTGCATATACTGGGGGATAGTCATAATGGGTAACAAATCTAACAACCTAACTACACCCTACAGAGAATACTTTAAGAATCGAATCTAAACACCTAAAAATACTATAGGAGTATTTGGTGATACTATAACCAACTTATGTGAAAACTAAAGACTCCTATTAGTAGGCCTATGATAACTGAGTGCATACGCCAAGGTTATACATAATTAAAGATATTATAGACTTAGAATCTATGACTATTGCTCTACTTCTTGTTCCTTGTTTGGTTGTGGACTTAGAGTAGAGTCATTTATTCGAAGGTCTATTCTATCTCAAATTATGTATAACTGGTATGCACTACGTGATTATAGACGTAACTAATAAGGATCACCCCCTATAAGTAATTATAGGATTAGGCATCTATTAATTATCTCTTCTACCCCTATTCTCGCACGAGCAACGTGATGGGTAAATCTTAACGCCCGTACAAAACCTACTTCTACCCACTACCATAGCTCCGTCTCCAAGACGTTAACAGAAACACCGAGAATAGTTCACTCAAGTGCGAAATTATACATGTGTATATAAATGGTAAGGATATTTACTAAAAGGTTTATCAATGAAATTGGCATGCATTTTATTTCATTGGATGTTGACATGAGATCTCACTACTTGGTATTACAAACAATTTACAACTGATAACTCTAAGATTCTTTAGGTGTACCTCGAAGTTATGTGTAATTAAGAAATGATTGGCCTAGAAATGGTGAGTCCGCCTTAGGACCTGTTCCTTGTTTGGTTGTGGACTTAGGGCAGACTCATTAGGATCAACAGTTTATTAAAATTTTAATTACACATAACTGGGGCATGTCGAGTGAATCTTAGGAGTGGATCAGACATGGAACAGAACATAGGACTCCGATTGAGTCACTACTATCTAATTCATAAGTTTGCTTGTATAAACTTTTATTATGAATTACTTGAAAATACAATAAAGTCGGGACATAATACAACTGAGTTAGATAAAGTAACAATCAACTCGTTATCACTATTGAAGTCTTACCGACTTGTCATCTTTAAAACTTATGACATAACTATACCGCCAAAGAAGAAGACTAGACCTTCTGGCAGCGTAATACCACCATCACCTTCGCCGCTGCCTCCACAATTTGATCCGGCAATGGTCACGCCAGAGGAGAAAAAGGTGGAGCGATACCTTTGGGGACTGTCTCCCCAAGTCCAAAATAGTGTTCTGGCTTCAAGGCCAACTACTTTTGACAGTGCCAAGGAAACTGGCACAACAACTCATCGACCACCGAGCCAGTCATAACACTTTAACCGCCACCCATGATCAGGCAAGAGGGGGGAAACAACAAAAGGAAGTTTTGGAACAACAAGAGGAGCCAACCAGCACAGGACCCCACCAAGAAGCAACAGACTGTTGATGTCCGTGCTGCCACTACTCCTGCCACTTCAGCACCACCAAAGCAGTATGTTGGAAACCTTCCCAAGTGCAACAAGTGTAATTTCCACCACACCGGTGCTTGTTGGGAAATGCACTGCAAAAATTGCAACAAGAAAGGGCATACCGCTCGCGCGACAAGTCGAATTCCAAATCGACTTAATTCCCAGAGCTACCCCCGTCGCCAAAGCTCCATACCGCCTAGCACCAGCAGAAATGCAAGAGCTGTCCAGCCAGTTGAATGAACTGTTGAGCAAAGGGTTCATTAGACCGAGCTTTTCACCTTGGAGAGCACCGGTCCTGTTTGTAAAGAAGTCAAGGACGATGGAGTTCGTTACCTCATGAACCGAATCTGGACACCGAAGTTCGGTGGTTTCCGAGACATCATCATGAATGAAGCACACAAGACTCGATACTCCATCCACCCAGGTTTAGATAAGATGTATCTGGATCTCAAAAAGTTGTACAGGTGGCCAAACATGAAAGCCGAAATTGCTACCTATGTAGGCAAGTGTTTGACTTGCGCCAAGGTCAAGATAGAATATCAGAAACCCTCAGGACTTCTACAACAGCCTGATATACCTGAGTGGAAGTGGGAACGGATAACCATGGACTTTATAACCAAGCTACCTAAGACCACGGGCGGGCTTGATACCATATGGGTAATCGTAGACAGATTGACCAAATCAGCGCACTTCCTGCCGATAAAAGAAACCGACAAGATGGAGAAACTGACTAGGACGTACATCAAAGAGATTGTACGACTGCACGGCGTGCCAAAATCCATATCTCAGACAGGGATAGTCGATTTACCTCGCGATTCTGGCAATCACTTAAGAAGTCCTTGGGAACTAGGCTGGACATGAGTACAGCCTATCACCCACAAACCGACGGGCAAAGTGAGAGGACTATTCAGACGCTAGAAGACATGCTTAGAGCGTGTGTGATAGACTTTGGTAAATCTTGGGATATCCATTTACCACTTGTCGAATTCTCGTACAATAACAGTTATCACACTAGCATCAAGGTTGCACCATTTGAAGCCCTCTATGGCCGCAAGTGCAGGTCACCTCTGTGTTGGGCTGAAGTGGGTGACACGCAACTAGCTAAGGGACAAATCCCTAATAGCACCCTCACTGGCCCAGAGATAATAAAGGAAACTACAGAGAAGATAATTCAAATCCGAGAACGGTTAAAAGCTTCTAGAGACAGACAGAAAAGTTACGCGGATAACAGACGAAAGCCTATAGAATTCCAGGTTGGGGATCGTGTACTATTAAAGGTCTCACCCTGGAAAG
Organism: Lactuca virosa; assembly: GCF_052849685.1. Lineage (NCBI taxonomy): Eukaryota > Viridiplantae > Streptophyta > Magnoliopsida > Asterales > Asteraceae > Lactuca > Lactuca virosa. The sequence continues at coordinate 387,112,050 of NC_136428.1, forward strand.
GTTTAATACGTTTCGGAAAACGAGGAAAACTCAACCCTAGATACATCGGACCATTCGAAATCCTTGCCAGGATTGGCCCGGTAGCATATAAACTACGATTGCCACAGGAACTGAATAACGTACATCCTACCTTCCACGTATCGAACTTAAAGACATGTCTATCCGACGAGACCCTCGTGATACCTCTCGACGAAATTAAAATCAACGAGAGTCTCCACTTCGTGGAAGAACCGGTAGAAATCATGGATCGAGAGATCAAAAGAACAAAGCAAAGTCGTATAACCATAGTGAAGGTCCGCTGGAATGCTAAACGAGGACCCGAATTCACTTGGGAACGTGAGGATTAAATGAAACAAAAATATCCACATCTCTTCCCGAACTCTTGAAGTCCCAATCAAAAATACAAATTTCGGGACGAAATTCCTTCTAACGGGGGGATGATGTGACAACCGTCAAATTTCGGTCAAGTCAAAGTCAAACAAAGTCAACAATTCAAACCGGTCAACTCCATTAACCCTTGTATGTTAGGGTTTACGTTATGTAATCACTGTACAATTCGCTATTTTAATGAGAAAACGTCATTAGGAAAATTCGTGTGTTTGATTTTCCTTAGCCTTAACAGTGCTAAACAACGAACCAAAGCGATAAAACACTATTAAACAATCATCAGGATTGTGTAGGACACTAAATCATGGCTTAACGGGGTTTACGGACCTTGCGTTTCAAAGCCAAACACTCAAAAAGATCACACACGAAACCTCTCTCAATCTCTTTCACTCAATCTCTCTCTACTAAAATCTCTCCCAAATCTCTCCCGAATCTCTCTCCGAATCTCTCCCAAATCTCTCTCAAAAGTTACTTTAACTTTTTGTAATCATTCGGGCCATCCCAACCCTTAACCGGGTCAAAAAAAAACCGCTTGAAACGGGTTAAAAACATGTGAAATAGCCTTAAGGACCCGAAACCCACTATACAGCACCGAAGCCTCGGCCCAAGACTGCTGAACCGAAGCCTCGGACTGAGCTGCTGACCGAAGCCTCCCTGCGAGACCGAGGACCGAAGCCTCGAAGGTTGCACCCATGCGAGACCGAGGACCTCCATGCGAGAGGTGTCGCAGGCAGCCTCCTTTTTCCCGGTTTTCGACTACGACTTCGTTTTAGGCCCGTTTTTCATCATTTTAACACGGGATTTTCACCAAAAACTTTATTTTTACAATTAGAACTCCATATTTCAGTAATCCCCACATTTTTAGGGCCATTCATACCAATAATTAGTGGGTGAGGTGCTTGAGGTGGAAAGGTGACTTTACTTTACTTTATGACACATGCCACCACTCACACCCACTACATGGCCAACTCTTTCTCACTACAGGACCAGCTCTTACCCACTACATAACCAACTCATATCCACTACATGACCAGCCCCACTCCTTGTCTAAGTATAAAAATCCATCCCCTCTCTTCATACTTCTTTCATTCTCTTATTTTCCTCCAAGGATCACACTCCAAATTCTCTCACCATTCTCTCTCAATTTCAAGACTTCCAAGGCTGATTATCAAGCTTTCTTCCACTCTTGGTAAGTATAATTCATTCTTCTTATGATTATTACACATCCTTCTACTCAAAATCATATGAATCTTACACAAACATCGTCACCTTCATGTTAGGTTCTCGATTCGTCAAGGCATCTTCTAAGTGTTCTTGGGTTGAACACTTCTCTTCTCCAACATCCATCCTCTAATAACACATAAGGTGAGTTCATACCCCTACATTTTCATGTTTTTATTAAGTTTTAAGGGGGGGAATACAAGTTAAGACACCAAAAACACAACTAAACTCATTTAACAGTCTTCAACATAAACGTTTAACTCCATTCACGGACTATTTTGGTCGACTTAAACATTTTAGTTTTCCAAATGGTTTTAGGTGAACGTAGATCCAGTTCTTAGCTTTAAAATGACTACTTGCACATCTCCATATGATTTTCCAACGATTTATGGTGATTTTTACAAAACTGTCTATCATTTCAGAAACAAATCCGGACCAGTCTGTGAATATGAATTTTTTCACACAAGTTGGAGATCACTAAAAATCATGAGAAAATTTATGAACAAACTAGACATATTTTTTAAACTCTCCGAATTTGCGATTTTTGATTTAGACCTTTGATTATTTTTCTATAAATTTTCTAAGAACAGAAACAGAAATGTTATCACTAGAAAAATACCATCAATTTCATTTACACCTTGTAACTTGTTGAGCAAGGTGTATATCATTATGTAATCATATATTATTACATTATATGTCATTTTGTCTTGGTAATTAGACATACATCTGAAAACAAATGGATTTTTACCTTCACAAGTATGGTAAATAATTAATTTTTATAAACAAAGTTTACATCCATTATACACAAACATTTGGTAAACTATGACACTTATAGTTTATAAACACTACTACTACCCTTGTTGTGATAAACTATAATAGGTATAGTTTATGATACATTTACATAACAAACTCATTACTAAAGGGTACATTTATACAAAAGGAGTTTTCATTACACTACACGTAAATTCGTTAATGACTTCTGTGAGACATTCGCTTCAATTTACAAATAAGTCCTGTATTATAACCAGAGTCTCCTCGAGGGAGAGCATGATACTTGTGTATAGATCTATATTGGGTCTGACAAACCCACACCTTAGCTGCATGCAACAGCTAGACCGGCAGGTCTGGGGTGACAAATGTCATAACATTTCCGACACCTGAAGAACGTCGTTTCAGGCCAACTAGGTCATAGCATGGTTATAATAACTCACATGTGGTATTAACAAACATAGAATTTACGGGGATTTCATTAAAATCAAACGAGTTTATGTCGATTTAAACTTGCAATGTTTTACTATAAGTATGACAAATTTACTTATACATTTCGGTCTTTGGGTTTTAAGACTACATTTACACATTAAGGAAAATATTAGATTTTCTGGAACGAACACTAAAATCAAACGAGTTATTTAAACTTGCAATGTTTTACTATAAGTATGACAAATTACTTATATATTTCGGTGTTTGGGTTTTAAGGCTACATTTACATATTAAGGAAAATATTGGATTTCCTGGGACGAACACTAAAATCAAACGAGTTATTTAAACTTGCAATGTTTTACTATAAGTATGACAAATTACTTATACATTTCGGTCTTTGGGTTTTAAGACTACATTCTATCTAGATTTGTTAGTTTTCAGCCATAATTACTAAGTGTATATGCTAGAGTTATATAGAATTTAGTCGTGATCAACTTAGAATTGGTGAGTCTGCCTTATCTCCTGTTCCTTGTTTGGTTGTGGACCTAGGGCAGACCCATTACATTCGACGGTTTATTTAACTTAAATTTTATATAACTTATATAGACTTAGAGATTATTGAAGGAAACTATAGGAAATTCTAGGATGCACTATTTATTGATATAGAAACTTGCGATTCACTCTTTAAGAAAATATTGGATTTTCTGGAACGAACATTACTTTTACAAGAAAAGGTTTCATAACTACATACAAAAGCTTATGAACTCACCAACTTAATTGTTGACACTCTTTCAAAACTACTTGTATTCTCAGGAAATCACTAAACAGGTAAACAAGTGCTTTTGAGGATGGGACGTTAAGGCGTCAAACATTTCATATTTTATCAACATAATGTAATTGATTCATAAACATGTAATTCATACAATGATTTAACTTTTTCAATTATATTTATGTTGGTCATGTTTACTTTGATCACTATTGAAATTGTTGTTATGATACTATACAATGAAGTCCTCCACCTCCGGACGTTTCCGCCATCCTTGGTTTGGGGGTGTGACATTATACTTACCAGTTTAAGTATAATTCTGAAGCATTGAAAAATTTTCAATGTTTTGCAGGACGAATGAGAAGAATCAAATTAGGCAGAAAGATAAAAGTTTCTCAAATCTGAAAAGATGGGAGAGTACTTTAGTATCATGTTTTGTGATCATCTTAATGATTAAGAAACTATATCACAATTGGTCCTCTAAGGACATCTTAGTGCATTCCTATGGCTAAGAAGAAGAATCAATAATTGCTGAAATGGTTAAATCAAGAAGGTGAGTCATACTTCGTTCCAAAACAAGTCTTAGAGTCATACTCCAAGACTGTAAGTTGAGTGACATATCTTAAAGAAAGGTTTATAACACTTGTCGAATGTAAGAGTAAAATCTGTCCTACTCTTGTACATTTGAAATTGGTAAGTTGTAATGTTTTGGATAAAACAAAGAACAACTAAGGCCAATTGTGTGAAGTCTTTGTCTCGATCAAGAATCCGCACTATCTCTTGAATATTTGGCAATTGAGTCTTATATATCAAGAAGACAGTGGGAGTCTTAAAGATCTTGGAAAAGCTTCCAGATCTAATCAAGAGTAAAAACCTATAGTTTATCACTAGGACACGACGTGAGGTTTATAACCTATCGTGTTGACATATTTCTATTTATGTGCCCATTCCAGTGAAAGTTGGCTTTGCATATGAGTTCTGGGAGTTCTCAATTGATTGCATAACAACTTGGAAGCAATGGCAGGCCCTTGTGCTTCCAGGTGGCAAGAAGTTAAGACTGCACAACTTCAATCCATAAGAGTTTGGATTTGTCACTAACATTATGGTTTTGAAAAATTCACATGGATAGGAACACATACACTTTAAAATCTAAGTGTCATAAGGTTTCTCTCCGATTTATGAAAATGATGGTGAGGAAACGCTTTCACTAAGTAGATTTTAAGTAGATAGAAACTGTGATATTTGTATTCTCAAAGTCGTTAGTTGAGCGTGTGTGGTTAACCGACACACTAACATGGACTTGTGACAAATGGAAAAGGTCTAAACAATTGAGACTATGATTACGACATCCCTTTGTTGGGTTATGAGTATTCTAACACTCCTAAGTGTACATGCAACCCTAAATACCTTGGATCTATGTTTTCTCTATTATACATACAATTATGAACATCCAAGGTATTATCCTAATCTAGCATACAAAATAATAAATATAACAAGATAGAATACATACCTCTTTGATGTAGAATGTCTTCATGAAGCTTGAGTGCCTAGTGCCCCAAGTGTGACACCTCAAATGGTTCACACAACACCAAATACACTTGGAATAACTTGAGAGAAACTTGAACACTCCTTGAAATCGTCTAGCCCTCACACTCACACATTAGTGCACGATTTCTTGAGCCATGGGATTCTTTTATATGGTGGCTATTAGGGTTACACCATGTAACTCATAACTTTACCCATTCCTTATGCTCCATGGATTTTAACCTCCATAGAGTATCCATGGGTCACCCCATGGACTTAGTCCAACATAAGGAATCTTGGATCACAAGCCCACATATATAAGAATGAATGATTTACACAATCAACCCATATATTTAATTAGTCTCCTTTTGATCACTTAATTAATTCCAAATTAATTCTTGATCAATACTAATTAAATAACCTTATTAATATATTAGAACTTATAATATATTAACCAACCTTAAGTGTTATTTCTCTCATTATAGTCTATCCAAATGCATGATGCCATGCAACCCAAATGGACCATGCCGGGTCGGGTCAAGTCTTACCAATTATAGTGATGGACTTAGACATTAATCCAACAGTCTCCCACTTGGATAAGTCTAAAACTATTATTGCGTATGACTTCAGGAACCGATTAGCAATCGTAGCTCTCAAAAGCTTATGTCGAACTCTTACCTTGTCGATGAACTCTGACCTTTGTCAATGACTTGTCCATTAGATAAGGGATCATATATTCCTCCATTCTAGATATCATATGGACTGAGACATGGATTATCAATCATTCTCGCTTTCCATTTGTTGTTTCCCGATTTCCGATTCATGATGACTGACTGATTGAACAAATCAAATCAGTCCTGGCTTGGCCAAGCACTCACATGTATCATCTTTAAATCATCGAGGGGCCTACAGATATCGCTTTTATCCCAAAGGTAAAAGGAATGGATAAACTTCGACTCATATGGCTTGTTCTACTACTTGTTGAATCATACACAAAGGCACGTTTTATAACATCGAGTTACCAATGCGTTTTCGTGCAATCAATGTATAACTAACTCATAGTAACAACTCATATCTCTAGGTTTGAAGAATATAAGATATTATCGTCTCATGATCACTCGTGATAAAATCCATGAAGTGATTCAAATGAGAGCGGGTTGAATCCAATACTCAAAACTTATGAGCACTCATGAGTGTTGTAGCACCACTTTGTCCACCAACTTGGACCTCTACAAACCAACCCATGACAGTCTTGATTCATATCTACTTCCAACATATGACCGACTGTGGATGGTTTGAATAACTTAATCATTCAGGAAGAGCGACTTAGTTATTCTGGAAGTCAAAACATGCAAAGTGAAACAGAAGAATAAATGAATCAAATATGGTATCAAACCCTATGAATATAAATAAACACTTTTATTTATCACCATACTGATTACTCATTATTCATTGTTTCGGTTTTATCAACTTTATACTTGAATTTAAAACAATAGTTGTCCCATGCTCCAAGCATGTACACTATGTTTTCTAAACACTAGTCATGTCATACACCAAGTATTCATACTATGTTTGTCTATGATCTTTACTTTGTAAAATAGATCAATTGAACATCACTCCAATGATCCTCTTTTCACAGTCCCAAATCCTTACTGCAAATGCAAGAATTCCAAATTCATGCCATTTACTGAAATCTGTTAGATTCTAAACTTATATGCATTGATCCTCTTAATGATTATGCATAAAGTCAGAAAGACTTGACAACAATCATTACAGAGCATTCCAAAGGAGATCAGCTCCTTGGAAACATCCTTCTTTCATTAAGTTTCCTAATCTGACACAGATTGAATAATTTCTAACTTTGAAACACTTCCATATTCCATTTTGACTATCACTTCTGAACAAGAGTTGCCTCCTTACAGATTATGTCAATATGGTCCTTCCAGAATTAACATTATACTTCCAACTGTCCTTGAGCAACCAATCTTTGGTAAACCTTAGATTGTCCTCGACAATTGCTTAATCATTTTAGTCATATCCAATTCTAGACCTTTTCCCTTCATAATGCCCCAGGCATTTGGAAAATTTTAGAAAGGATGAATATAGCACATGTAATCGATCCTATATCCGAAGCATATGGGACACGATTCATGATGTCTCACATAAAGACTAAACCAGTCTTTTGCTATAATATTTCCATTTCAATTTGCCAAGTTCTCAAAATTCAGATTATGAAAAGGGATGCCGTAATCATAATCGAATTTTAGAACGCAAATAATGGACCCATATATAGAATTTCCTTATGTTGAGCCATTCCAACATGAAATTCGTATATATATATATATATATATATATATATATATATATATATATATATATATATATATATATATATATATATATATATATATATATATATATCCTTGATTAAATACGATTAAAATCTCAATCTAAGCTTTTTAGAATTGAAATGAAGTATAATTTCCTCTCCCTTAATTATAGCAAAAAAACTTTTTCAACCCCTGCAACCTCACGAATTGAAACTTTTGTTTTCTATAATTAACATTGCTAACTTGCAACCTTTGTCATAATTATCATGCTCCCACTAACATGATGATTATTAGCATAACACTTATGCTCCCACTAGCTTTGACATGTACTCAGAAATCAGCTGACTTTCTTACCAAAGTTCAGATTTCTGATACTAGATTGTTTTGATAAAACTTTATCAAAATCATACACCTCTCTTAGATAGCTCACATGTGTGTCTAAACAATTTTAGAACTATGAAAAGGGATGCCGTAATCATAGTGTCATATGTTTAGACCTTTGCCACTTCTTACAAGTCCATGTTAGTGTGCCGGTAAACCACACACGCTCCACTAACGACTTTGAGAATGTAAATATCACAATTGCTATCTAGTTAAAATCTACTTAGTGAAAGTGTTTCCTCACCATCATTTTCATGAATCGGAGAGAAACCTTATGACACTTAGATTTAATAGTGTATGTGTTCTTATCCATGTGAATTTGTGAAAACCATAATCACAAGACAAGGTTAGTGACAAATCCAAACTCATATTGATTAAACTTGTGCAATCTTAAATTCTTGCCATTTGGCAGCTCAGGTGCCTGCCATTGCTTCCAAGTAGTTGTGCAACCAATTGAGAACTCTCAGAACTCCTATGCAAAGCCAACTTGAATAGGCACAAAAATTTCAACACGATAGGTTATAAACCTCAAGTCGTGTGCTAGTAAAGGACTTTTGGTTTTATTCTTGATTAAGTCTTGAAACATTCAAGAGCTTTAAGACTCCCACTGTCCTCTTGACATATAAGACTCCCTTGTAAAATATTCAAGAGATAGTGCAGATTCTTTATCAAGACTAACACTTTACACAATTGGCCTAAGTTGGTCTCTGTTTTATCCAAAACATCACAACTTACTAATTTCAAATGTACAAGAGTAGATAACCTTTTACTCTTACATTTGACTAGTGTTAACAAACCCTCTTTAAGATATGTCACTCAAGTTACAATCTTGGAGTATGACTCTAAGAATTGTTTTGGAACGAAGTATGACTCATCTTTTTGATTTAACCATTTCAACAATTCATGACTCCTCTTCTTGACTTTAGAGGACCAATTGTGATATGGTATCTTAATCATTAAGATGATCATCAACATGATACTAAAGTACTCTCCCATCTTTTCAGATTTGAGAAACTTTTATCTTTCTGCCATACTTTGATTCTTCTTATTCGTTCTGTCTCACATTGAAACTTCTCCAATGCTACAGACTTATACTTAAACTTATAAGTATAACCATATTTACTGAACTTAAGTAAATCATGACGAATAGTCTTCTTGATCTTTTGTGGTGGACTTGACCAGTGCACAAGAATGTGTACTCGATCCCTTAGTCCTTTCCTTATTCACATAAGGAATTAGTCTTAATTTTCCAAGCTGAAAGTTCTCATTCATCATACTATATAACTTGCATGATTCCAAGTTTCGGTCCAATTGAACCTTGCGTGATGAGAATCTTTCCTTATTTGGTAATATTAGACACTACCACAACCGAAAGAATCAAATCCATTTTTCCAATATTGCTATCAATGGAATCTTATAAGCAACAACTTTTCACAAATGTCATTGTAAGGATACTTAAAATAAATAAAATCAAAACCTTTTTCTTTTATTTTAAAACTTTGCGGAAAAACTTCTCCTTACAATCCATATGAAAACCTTGTTGTTATCTATTCCTAAGAAATATAAATATCATAACTCTTAAGTAATAGCCCAAAATTCTGATCACCGAACCATGCGATTGAAATCCATCTTCGCGATCAGAATCAGCATGTACTTAATAGAGTTAGACAATGGACTTTACCTGAAGTAGAGCCAAACTTATTGACTTTAACATCCTTAGGTAAATTTGGCAGCTTCGTAACCAATGCCCCTTCCTTTGGCAATAGTTACCTATGGATCCTTGATAATGGGACTATCTCAGACTTCGCCTCTCTCTTTACCATTGGGTCAACAGAGTTGACTATGGCCGATCCCTTTCCATTGGGAAGAGAGAGCTTTACTGGATATCCAATGGCATCATTGTCAATGTCCATAGCGTTTTAGGAAGTTGATCTTAGCAAATAGATAAGATCATTAAGGGTCTTGTCTTAGTCTGTTTCATAGGATTCCCAAAAGAACTCACTATGTGAGTTAGAAAGTAGTTGAGCCACCAACTTTCTCAAGACTTTGACACCCAACTCTCCCGACTTGTCAATATGTGACTACATCTCCAAGATGTGATCACACCTAGACCTTGCCTTGCCAATAGGGCTTGAGTGACCTTAAATTTTTTAGGAACTTGTGGGTTAGGGAGAATAATTGGAGGAGGTGAAAGAAGTATGATATCCATGGGACATCATCTTCATTTAGGAAAGCTTGTTTCAAGAGATTTGGGAAGATCATAAATGTCTAGAGCAGACATCTTTTTGGGAGATATTCAAGATAGTTGATTTAAAGTCCTTAATATGACACCCAATATGAAATATTAAGGCTAGGACCCAACAAACTATTTTATAACTTAGAAGAGGGATGTCGTAATCCAAGCTATAAAATATTTGAAGGTAGGTGAATGACGATTCACCAATTTCCACCATGAAAAACGAAATAATTTATTAGGTTTTAATTGGATTTGAAAGTCCTAGATCTTTGAGATTCATTGAACTGTTCAAAGGCATGTTTCAATCTCGAGTGTGCCCTTCAGGTTTTGTGACTGGGATGCCGAGGATCACAAAACAAGGTGTGAATAACCATGCAAATATACTTGGTACCCTTAATATTTACCCCTTAATCAGTGTGCCGGTTAACCACACACGCTCCACCGATACTATGATAAATATTAAGTTACCCTTTGCCTACCTTGTTAAGTCCAGGTTAGTGTGCCGGTTAACCACACACGCTCCACTAACGACTTAAGCAAAGTGCAAAGTGTAATTTCATGGGTTAGCACCAAATTCACATTTTCCTAAGTAACTAAGATTGGGTATTAATAAGAGTTTAGTTACTTAGTATTTATCATTAATACTTTTAATGAAAGGAGAATTATAGTCCTTGTCCTACCCGTTCGGCTAACGACCCTCCACCAGTCAAGGAAGCGGTGGGTGAGAGTGGACACCCATTAAACTGCCATTTTATAGGCAGTAACCTTATACCCCCCTTATAGACCGGCTTCGTGAATGAGGCCTACTAACGGTAAGACTGACTTTACTCTTATACATATATATAAATATTATTAACTTATAATATTATAAAGTATAAGGGTAGAATTTTAACTTTTAAAATTCTAAGGGCTAACTTGGAATTAAAGTATTCATAAGTGAAAACTTTTCAAATTCCAAAACTTGAGGGCAAGTTTTGAAACTATTCAAAACTAACCCATACTAGGCCCGCATCATGCCATAAGCCCAAGTGTAGAACTCACTCCCAAAAGCCAGCTTAACGCATTGCCCCCTTCTCTAGGTTCCAAGAGACCCAAAGCCTTCGCTCAAAAGCCATTTGAACCAACTCTCAACTTGGAACGGGCAAGTCAAATTACACACCACCAGACCCAACCAAACTGGACCAAATCATAATCCAACCCACTTTGCTACCCCCACTTGGGTTACAGGCAAACGTTACTATTGTTGGGTTATGAGCATTCTAACACTCCTAAGTGTATATGCAACCCTAAATACCTTGGATCTATGTTTTCTCTATTATACATACAATTATGAACATCCAAGGTATTATCCTAATCTAGCATACAAAATAATAAATATAACAAGATAGAATACATACCTCTTTGATGTAGAATGTCTTCATGAAGCTTGAGTGCCTAGTGCCCCAAGTGTGACACATCAAATGGTTCACACAACACCAAATACACTTGGAATAACTTGAGAGAAACTTGAACACTCCTTGAAATCGTCTAGCCCTCACACTCACATATTAGTGCACGATTTCTTGAGCCATGGGATTCTTTTATATGGTGGCTATTAGGGTTACACCATGTAACTCATAACTTTACCCATTCCTTATGCTCCATGGATTTTAACCTCCATGGAGTATCCATGGGTCACCCCATGGACTTAGTCCAACATAAGGAATCTTGGATCACAAGCCCACATATATAAGAATGAATGATTTACACAATCAACCTATATATTTAATTAGTCTCCTTTTGATCACTTAATTAATTCCAAATTAATTCTTGATCAATACTAATTAAATAACCTTATTAATATATTAGAACTTATAATATATTAACTAACCTTAAGTGTTATTTCTCTCATTATAGTCTATCCAAATGCATGATGCCATGCAACCCAAATGGACCATGCCGGGTCGGGTCAAGTCTTACCAATTATAGTTATGGACTTAGACATTAATCCAACACCCTTTTTATAGTTCTGAAATTGTTTAGACACACATGTGTGCTATCTAAGGAAAGGTGTATGATTTTGATAAAGTTTTATCAAAGCATCTCGTATCAGAAATATGAACTTTGGTAAGAAGATCAATAAAGTATTGATTTCTAGAAGTCCAACAGATTTCTGAGTACATGTCAAAGCTAGTGGGAGCATAAGCTTCATGCTAATAATCATCATGCTAGTGGGAGCGTGATAATTATAATAAGTTTTGCAAGTTAGCAATGTTAATTATAGAAAACAAAAGGTTTCAATTGGGAAAAACTTGTTTTGCTATAACTAAGGGAGAGGAAATTATACTTCATTCAATTCTAAAAGCATAGATTGAGGTTTTAATCATCTTTAGTCAATGATATATATATATATATATATATATATATATATATATATATATGTATATATATATATATATATACATATATATATATATATATATATATATATATATATATATATATATATATATATATATATATATATATATATATATGAATGTTATGTTGGAATGGCTCAACATAAGGAAATTCTATATATGGGTCCATTATTTGCATTCTAAAATTCGATTATGATTACGGCATCCATTTTCATAATCTGAATTATGAGAACTTGGCAAATAGAAATAGAAATATTATAGCAAAAAACTGGTCTGGTATCATGTCTTTATGAATCGTGTCCCATATGTTTCGGATATAGGATCGATTGTATGTGCTATAATATTCATCTGTTCTAATTTTTTCGAAAATGCAAAGAGCATTAAGACGGAAAAGTAGTAGAACTGGATATGACTAATTTGATTAAGCAATTGTCGAGGACAATCTAAGGTTTACCAAAGATTGGTTGCTCAAGGACAGTTGGAAGTATAGTGTCAATTTTGGAAGGACCATATAGACATATTCTGAAAAGAGGCAACTCTTGTTCAGGAGTAATAGTCAAAAGGGGAATATGGATATGTTCCCATAGGTGGAAGTTATTCATTAAATCTGTGTAAGATTAGAAAACTTAATGCAAGAAGAATGTTCAAAGGCAATGAACTTTGAATATGAGACTTCAGTTCCATGGAGTTGATCTCTATTGGAATACTCTGTAATGTCTGTTGACAAGTCTTTGTGACTTTGTGCATAATCTTTACAAGAAGACCAATGCATATAAGTTTAGAATCTAACAGATTTAGGTAAATGGCAGGAATTTGGAATTCTTGCATTTGCAGTAAGGATTTGGGATTGTGAAATGAGTATCATTGGAATTATGTTCAATCGATCTATTTCACAGAGTAAAGATCAAAGACAAACTTAGTGTGCATACTTGGTGTATGGCATAACTAATGTTTGGAAAAACATAGTGTGCATACTTGGTGTATGGCATGACTAGTGTTTGGAAAAAAACCATAGTGTACATGCTTGGAGCATGGGACAACTATTGTTTTAATTCAAGTATAAAGTTGATAGTTTGAAACAGTATGCAATGAATAATGTGTAATCAATATGGTGATAAATAGAAGATGTTCTATTTATATTCATAAGTTCTGAGACCATATTGGATTCGATTATTCTTGTGTTTCACTTTGCATGTTTTGACTTTTAGAATAACTAGGTCATTCTTCCCGAATGACTAAGTTATTCCAACTGTCACACCCCCAAACTGGAACGGCGGAAACGTTCGGGGCTGGAGGACGTCATGTGTAGTATCACAACAATTGTATCATAGCAATCATAGTAAACACAACCATTACATCAATTAAATATATGAAAAAGGTTTACATATGTTTAATTCTTGTTTCTATACATCAAAAGTGTAAGCAAAATTAAAAGACGTGATTCTATATGCCCCGTCATCTCAAAACTCCAGGAGGTACCTGTCTACTGATTTCCTGAGAATACAAGTAGTTTTGAAAGAGTATCAGCATAAAGCTGGTGAGTTCATAAGCGATGTTTTGTAGTGAAAACTTGTTGATGAATCTTGTAAAATGTTCGTATGTTTCCAAGAAAATCCAATATTTTCTTTACTAAAAGCATAATAATACCAGTTTCTTCTATGAATGTTTGTTAAGGTATTCTTTGTAGTATAAAACATATTAGTTGTAATGCTTGGTTACTACTAGTATGTATAGTATGATGAATTCTGTATGAAAAACCTCTGTGTGTGGAATGTTCCATTTGAAAACCCTGGCTACCACCAGTAAGTGTAGTAGTTTTATTATCTAAATAAAACCGTGTATTGTATTTCTGAAAATCCTCCAAAGTAGTGTATATTAGTTTTATTAATTAAAATAAAACTAAAGAAGAATGTAACCTCATAAACAAAGGTTAGTTTATACTTATTGTGAGTCGTATAACCATGCTTGATATGACCTAGTGACCCTTACAACGTTCTTCAAGTGTTGGTTAAATGTCATTTGTCACCCCAGGCATGCCTGCCTAACTGTAGCTAGTAGTTTAGGTGTGGGATTGTCAATCCCGAATAGATCTATTCACAAATCTCACGCTCTCCCTCCAGGAGACTCTGGTTATACCATGATAGGATTTAATTCAGTACCCCTAAAGGTACAGTTTTGAAGTAGAGTCTCACAATTCTGAATAATAAAGTTTACATGTAATTCTGTATTAATCTCTTGTACTTGAATCCGTTGAATATTGTATAAGGTAATAATTATACTTAAATAATTATTAAGTGTGTATTCTAGTAGTGATGCAAATCATAAACTAAATCAGTCATAGTCTATATGATTTAGTGTAGTTGGTGCGAATATTGTTCTGAAAACTATGCAATTATGGTTGTAAGTTGGAAAACGTCCCTGATGATCAACATAGTACAAAAGGGATAAAATATTTTAAATATTTTATAAAAACGTGGAAATCGTTTGTCTGTATCAATTGCATAAGTATTATACTTGTTAAAAATCCTACGTTTTAGTTCATGAAAGCATTTGTGTTTGGCTTGTATTCCCCCCTGAAAACGTTTAAAAACCATAACAGCGTAGGGGTATGAACTCACCTTGAATGAGTGGTTTGAATGAAAGATCGATATGGGATGCTGAGTGTCAAGTGAAGTCTCGAACACCAACGTACCCTATTTAGCATGTAATAACACATATATGTAACAAATTAGGGTATGTCACCACTAGTTATGATAGGAAACCACCCTAGGGACTTGGAAACACTTGAAACTATGTCTTAAAATCATATGTGATTGTATAAGGGAGGTGTACGACCTTGGGTGTGCGGCCTATGTATGAATACGGCCATGGGTGTACGGCCCATGAGTGTACGGCCATACACTCATGAAGAAGTGTGCATTTGAGGTGTTTTTAAGACCCTAACTAGCATCTAGGAGGTGTTCTAGGTCCTATGCTTAGGTTTATTGGAAGTTTAAGGCCACTAATGAGCATCAAAGAGGGTTTACGACCCTATGAGGTGTGTTCGGCCGTACAAGGGGTGTGCGGCCGTACACCCTTCATGTTCATGCTAAGTTGGTCGATTTCAAGGTGAATCAAGGCTAGGATCAAAGGTTTAGCATGTCCAACTAGATGATAGGGGCTAAACTCTCACTTTGGATGGCCTTTAAGGTGTGTACGACCAACCTTATGAAGGTGTACGACCGTACTCCATTCAAGGGATGAAGAACATGCTGAAACATGTTGAATCAAGGCTTGAATCAAGAGGTCCTTCGAGTAGAACAAGCTAAAGGATGGAATACTTATGTGTTTGAAGCCCTGGGAGGGTTCACGGTTCAAGAAGCTTGAGAGAAAGTGGAGTGGGGTGCGGCCAAGGGAAGAAAGGTATGAAATAAATGAGGTCCAATCATATATATAAGGGTGGGTGACCGATCACCTCGAGTGTGCGGCCATGAGGGGGTGTACGGACGTACACCCATGTGTACGGCCGTACACTCCTCCTGTAGGAGTGTATAGCCCAAAATGCTACTTAACGACTTTGTTAATTCATCCCTAATCTCAACCTTGATTTCACTCAAGCTTAGAACACTTAAACGAACCCTAAACAGAGCTAAAAGATAACAGAAACGAGTCTGACTTTGATTGAATCGAATGGTTTATACAAAAGTTAAATTCCGGGTTGTCACATGATCCCCCCGTTAGAGGGAATTTCGTCCCGAAATTCAAACATAGAATACAAATCACGAGTTCGGGAAGAGGTGGGGATACTTCTGTTTCATTGAATCTCTGCGCTCCGAAGTGAATTTGGGTCCGCGCTTGGCATTCCAGCGAACCTTCACTATCGGGATGCGACTTTGTTTCGTTCGTTTGACTTTCCGGTCCATGATTTCGACTGGTTCCTCTACGAAGTGTAAGCTCTCGTCTAGTTCAATCTCATCAAGGGGTATTACAAGTATCTCATCGGACAGACACTTCTTAAGTTCGATATGTGGAAGACGGGATGTACGTTGCTAAGTTCTCGGGGTAAACGGAGTTTGTATGCTACAGGACCGATCCTAGTGAGGATCTCGAATGGTCCAATGTATCTAGGATTCAGCTTTCCACGCTTTCCGATGCGTATCATGCCTTTCCAGGGTGAGACCTTCAAGAGAGCACGGTCACCAACCTGGAACTCCAAGGGTTTTCGTCCCTTATCGGCGTAGCTCTTTTGTCTATCTCTTGAAGCTTTCAATCGTTCTCGGATTTGTATGATCTTTTCAGTCGTCTCTCGGATGATTTCAGGGCCTGTGAGAGTGCTTTCAGGGACTTGACCCTTAACTAGCTGCGTGTCACTCACTTCAGCCCAGCACAGAGGAGATCTGCACTTACGGCCATAGAGGGCTTCGAATGGCGCAGCCTTGATGATGGTATGGTAGTTGTTGTTGTAGGAAAATTCGACCAATGGCAAATGAGTGTCCCATGACATGTCGAAGTCGATGACACAGGCTCTCAACATATTTTCCAACGTTTGAATGGTTCTCTCACCCTGTCCATCTGTCTGTGAATGATAAGTTGTGCTCATATCGAGCTTAGTTCCTAGAGCCTTCTGTAGTGACTGCCAAAATCTCGAGGTAAACCTGCTATCTCGATCGGAGATAATGGATACAGGCACACCATGAAGGCAGACTATCTCTCGAATGTAGACTCGTGTCAGTCTCTCCATTTTAAAGTATTCTTTGATTGGTAGGAAGTGGGCGGATTTAATCAGTCGATCGACAATTACCCAGGTGGCGTCGTGCCCACTCGGAGATCTTGGTAACTTAGTGATAAAATCCATTGCGATCCTTTCCCACTTCCACTCAGGTATTTCTGGCTACTGAAGTTGTGACATCCCCATTTTCACGGCCAAAAAAGACCGATTTTGTTTATGCTTTATAAAAATCAGAGTACTTCTTTTAATAAAAATCTTGCGGAATTTGTTCCCAGAAAAACATGATAAATACGTTATCAAAGAATTTCCGAAGAAATGTATTTTTATTCATTTTAAAACATTTGGGATGTCATCGTTAATACATAAACATAAGCATAAACAGAACTTACATTCATTTACACTAGTGATCTACATCTCTTTTAAATCTCTCAGTGTAATGTAACTTCATATCGACACCTGTGTTACAAATAAATTGAGTGGGTCAGGTTGGGAAACCTGGTGAGTACATAGGGTTTTCAACCCACAATAATATAATTATTATGTTTATACATCAAACAATCAACCCAATTACCCATCCCCATTATCTTCTTTACTCTTAAGGATCTACCCTAAGAATTAATTATTCCTCGTTTATTCATTCCTAAGGATCATCCTAAGGAATCGGCACGAAGTCCATCGTTGTCAATGACACAGCTGTCAAGCACAGCTGCTAGTACTATCACTTAGGCGCAACTGCCAGAATTGTGACATTCTATGTGAGGCGCAGCTACCAGTATTGTCCTTCGAGCACAGCTGCTAGGCTTATCTCGTTTATTGACAGTATCGTTTTCGAGAGTCCACTCCCAATACATGTCAATGGGTTTTTAGAGTACACCGGTGAACACATCGTTCACAACACCTACAGGTTGCGAGCCTGCCAGTGTTCCACTGGACTGTCTAGAATAGTCCGTGGTTGTCATCTATACTCTGCTAGATGACGGGGCCATCATTTGGGAAAGGCTTATCACATCGTCCACCTCTCACACTTACCTCGTGGTCTATAACACCTCTCAACTCATCATCCAACTCATATTCCATCTATTACATCTACCCATGTTTTACCCAACATATTCTTGTAGATATATATATATATATATATATATATATATATATATATATATATATATATATATATATATATATATACAATTTAAATCATTTAAAACATGTATAAAATCGTTCATCCAGCATAGATAGCAAGTATACAGATAATATGCACACATAGCACGTAATTTATTTAAAATACTTCATATCTATGTGTAAGTTGAAAGTAACTATGCACTCACTTGAAAAGGTGGTGAATCCGAACTCAGACAGTGCTTCGCTTCTTAAAAATAATTTCCTTCGACGAAACCTAGTATTATTACCACTAGAGTTTAGTCTATTATTCGCCGGGACTAATTATTAGTCTATCTATTATTACTATTATATAAGCGTTAAACAATACTTATATAACCCATAATAATAGCCCAAGTACTTATTATAAGTTCCTAATAACGTTACTATAATTAAATAAACGATATATTAAAAATAGTGTAGGCGTAGCTCACTTACAGCGGGTTTTATAGAAAACCGGGCTTTGCTTGGAGCATCGTTCCTAAGCTGAAAAGCTCTTCTTCTCGGAGCCGTCGAGCACTCCGGGGCTTCCGCCTCGTGCTAGGGAGGTTCCCTAGGCTTTTCGGGGGGTTTTGGGGCTAGAGAGAGGTTCTAGAGAGAGAGTAAAGAGAAGAAAGAATGGGAAAGGTGTGAAGAAAATGAGGGTGGGAGAGGTTCTATTTATAGGGTGAAAAATGGTTGAACTTTGTGCCACATGTCACCATCTAGTGGCATGACTTGGGGAGAAAGCAATGGCCAAGATTGTGCCACATCACCCATTTTCGCACAGCACACTTCCGACTTCTAAAATCCGTAACTTTCACATACGACCTCCGCTTTTGACGTTCTTTATATCCACGCATAGGTAAAAATAAGATCTACAACTTTCATTTTGACTCCGTCGGCTAATTCTCGACCGATCTTAAATTTAACAGTACGAGGAGATTATACTGTTAAATGTACGCGTAAAATTCATAACTTCTACATACGGACTCCGTTTTCGTCTGTCTTTTTACCGCTGAGTTCCTATTAATGAGATCTTCAATTCTCCTTTAGTTCGCGTAGCCTAAAAACCACTCGATCTAAAATTCGAGTTTCGGGTCGTGCACTGCTATGCCAAATCTTAGAAAATTCATAACTTCCTCATACGAAGTCAGATTTGGGCGTACTTTTTTTTGTATGTTCTCGGTTTAACGTTTTCTACGACTTTCGTTTAGATCGCTATGGCTAAAAGTCGTTCTATATTAAATTCACTATTTACGTCTCCCGGTGCCGTGCCGGTTCTGCCGTAAAACTTCGACGAGTCATAACTTCTTCGTTATAACTCGGATTTCGGCGTTCTTTATATGTACGGAAATCTTGAGACGTATTCTACAACTTGGTTAAGATTATTTATTCTAAATAATGTTTTGTCGAAAAGTCGTTTTCGACCCCTATTATCTCTAAATTGACTAGCCCGGATCTACGGGCGTTACAATTATCTCTCCCTTAGGATGATTACTTCCCGAAATCATCAACGAAACAGGGCTCACATGATGACTCCATACGTTATCTCTTTATCCTAAGTCATAACTTTGATGTTTCTTCGAACTAGTATCCAACTCTTAGACTCCTTGACTACAGGCGGTGCTCGATCTTGCATCCGCTCTCTATCTTATGTTAGACTTCCAATCATGATCTTCATGTAACGATCCCGATCTTTATTGGAGACTCCTTATTTAACAAACTTGAGATAAGTTTCTTCCTTCGATTATCATAATAGACCGATAGGTCATGTTCTAATGACCTCTCATCGTATGTTGCAATGCTTAGACTCAGGTCTTTTAGAGTCAAATTCCGGAACAGACTATACCTTCCTTCATGTTCTTATCATATCTTAAAAGGTAGCATTTCTAGCTACAAGCAACTGTCGTGATACCTGTACTGATCGCTTTGATTATCTTTCATTTCAATCTTCCGGCTTAAGTCAGATGCTACATCGAACTTGGTTCTCTGAACCTCGTAACATACTCATCATAGTCGGAATCGATTTGATATGAACACTAGGGTCGGAATAACAATCATCTTCTTAGTCATTACCGAAACAATGGTAATGACATACCTGAATAAAACGGAATCAACTACTAGTTTCTCGGTAACTTTGTGACTTTCCCTGATCCAAGCATGAGTCCTGTGCTTCCGGTAGTATATGCATCTACTACCTTTCACACCTACTCATACTCGTCCCAAGTATTGTCTCGCAGTCCCCCCCAAGTCACCATACAAGAAAATCACATAACAGTTTAACACACCAGATAACAAAACGAAGGCTTTATTATTTTGTTGAAACTATTACATAGGTGTTCGAGTTTAGCCTATACTATGCGTCTAACAGGTTACATTATACGATACTATCCCTTGGTTACTTCATAACTCGATCTTTGGATATTAAGCCTTCACTCCTAAATCCTTGCATTGTTATCTGCTTCGTCAAGGATCATTTGAAATGCTCTCGCCTTTGGCTTTGGCAGAACATTTGGCTTTGTAGCCCCTTCTCTCTTTGGGCAGTCATGCTTGAAGTGACCTTCCTCGTTATATGTGTAACATACCCTTTTGTTGAATGTACACTCATTGGCGTAATGCCCATGCTTTCCACACTTGAAACAAGTCACCTTTTCACCGCATGTTCCAGATTGTTTCTTTTTAAACTTCTCGCACCATCTGGCTTCACTTCCTCTTCCTCCTCCAGACTTCAGGAATTTGGTCTCCTTGTTGGACCTTGAAGATCCTTCAAACTTCCTCTTCTCGCCAACTTCAGCTTTCTCCAGACCCTTTTCCCTAATCTCAGTCTCAACATTCCTGGCTGCCCAGATGGCGGCTTTCAAAGTGGTTGCTTGCTTGACCACTGGACCAAAGTCCGCTGGTAATCCACGGGCAAACTTGTTGACCTTGGAGAGCTCAGTTGGAACTAGGTAAGGAACAAGCTTCATCTTCTCCGTAAAACTTGCAGCATACTCAGTGACACTCATCCTTCCCTTCTTCAGATTTTGAAACTCATTGTTGATCTCTAGGAGATCCTGCTCAGAGCAGTACTGCATTTTCAGTTGCACCACAAAATCTTCCCAAGACATCTTGCTCGCTTCTCCCTTGGGCATCGTGTTAGCTAGTAGCTTCCACCAGCTCAGTACTCCAGACATTAACAGAGGGATTGCGAGAGCGGTCTTTTGTTTGTTGCTACACTCGCAACTCTCAAACATTGTCTCCATCTCGGAGATCCAGTCCATAACTTCCACCGGTGTTGGGCTTCCAGAAAGACTTGGGGGTTTTGATGCCATGAAATCCTTGTACTTGCATCTACATCCGTCATTTCCTCCATCCTGATTGTTTCGTCTAGCTATCGATGGGTCGGCTCGACCAACCGTCCCACTGTAGTTCCCTCCTTCTGACTGCCCATCACTGAGCTCGGACTGTTCAATAGGCACCGTAAGTTCCTCTCGATTTTGTTGAAGTAAACGCCTTGCTTCCTCCATCTGACGATCCAACATCATTTGGATCATCGCTTGTACTCCGGCCATGGCTATTGGCTCAGCAGCGGCTACCACAACCAGTATTTGCTCAATCACTGGGGGTTGGTTTCTGTTCCCATTAGCATTCTCGGCTCCACTGCGGGTTCTTGCCATTTTGATCTATACACCGAATAAGGTGAATCTAGGTCTTTATTTAGGATAGTCGTTTAAATCGTCCTTATCACTCGGAAATGTTTATATGTTAGTTCTAATATCGTAGTCGTACGTTTAGAATCCTAAACACATAAGGTTTCCAGATCCGGTCGGCAACATACCATAGATCCGAACAAATAACAACATATGAGGCATAAATCATTTAGCACATAAAGCATATTAGGCATACTTTCCTAAATAAGCTAGTGCTCACATCTCACAATCATCGCTTAGCATTCTAAGTTTAAGTGTAGAAATAAATCCATATTCCTAGTTCGCTTAAACTAATGCTCTGATACCAACTGTGACATCCCCATTTTCACGGCCAGAAAAGACCGATTTTGTTTATGCTTTATAAAAATCAGAGTACTTCTTTTAATAAAAATCTTGCGGAATTTGTTCCCAGAAAAACATGATAAATACGTTATCAAAGAATTTCCGAAGAAATATATTTTTATTCATTTTAAAACATTTGGGATGTCATCGTTAATACAGAAACATAAGCATAAACAGAACTTACATTCATTTACACTAGTGATCTACATCTCTTTTAAATCTCTCAGTGTAATGTAACTTCATATCGACACCTGTGATACAAATAAACTGAGTGGGTCAGGTTGGAAAACCTGGTGAGTACATAGGGTTTTCAACCCACAATAATATAATTATTATGTTTAAACATCAAACAATCAACCCAATTACCCATCCCCATTATCTTCTTTACTCTTAAGGATCTACCCTAAGAATCAATTATTCCTCGTTCATTCATTCCTAAGGATCATCCTAAGGAATCGGCACGAAGTCCATCATTGTCAATGACACAGCTCTCAAGCACAGCTGCTAGTTCTATCACTTAGGCGTAGCTGCCAGAATTGTGACATTCTATGTGAGGCGCAGCTACCATTATTGTCCTTCGAGCACAGCTGCTAGGGTTATCTCGTTTATTGACAGTATCGTTTTCGAGAGTCCACTCGCAATACATGTCAATGGATTTTTAGAGTACACCGGTGAACACATCGTTCACAACACCTACAGGTTGCGAGCCTGCCAGTGTTCCACTGGACTGTCTAGAATAGTCCGTGGTTGTCATCTATACTCTGCTAGATGACGGGGCCATCATTTGGTAAAGGCTTCTCATATCGTCCACCTCTCACACTTACCTCGTGGTCTATAACACCTCTCAACTCATCATCCAACTCATATTCCATCTATTACATCTACCCATGTTTTACCCAACATATTCTCGTAGATATATATATACAGTTTAAATCATTTAAAACATGTATAAAATCGTTCATCCAGCGTAGATAGCAAGTATACAGATAATATGCACACATAGCACGTAATTTATTTAAAATACTTCATATCTATCTGTAAGATGAAAGTAACTATGCACTCACTTGAAAAGGTGGTGAATCCGAACTCAGACAGCGCTTCGCTTCTTAAAAATAATTTCCTTCGACGAAACCTAGTATTATTACCACTAGAGTTTAGTCTATTATTCGCCGGGACTAATTAATAGTCTATCTATTATTACTATTATATAAGCGTTAAACAATACTTATATAACCCATAAAAATAGCCCAAGTACTTATTATAAGTTCCTAATAACGTTACTATAATTAAATAAACTATATATTAAAAATAGCATAGGCGTAGCTCACTTACAACGAGTTTTATGGAAAACCGGGCTTTTCTTGGAGCAGCGTTCCCAAGCCGAAAAGCTCTGCTTCTCGGAGCCGTCGAGCACTCCTGGGCTTCCGCCTCGTGCTAGGGAGGTTCCCTAGGCTTTTCGGGGGGTTTCGGGGGTAGAGAGAGGTTCTAGAGAGAGAGTAAAGAGAAAAAAGAACGGGAAATGTGTGATGAAAATGAGGATGGGAGAGGTTCTATTTATAGGGTGAAAAATGGCTGAACTTGGTGCCACATGTCACCATCTAGTGGCAAGACTTGGGGAGAAAGCAATGGCCAAGATTGTGCCACATCACCCATTTTCGCACAGCACACTTTCGACTTCTAAAATCTGTAACTTTCACATACGACCTCCGCTTTTGACGTTCTTTATATCCACGCATAGGTAAAAATAAGATCTACAACTTTCATTTTGACTCGGTCGGCTAATTCTCGACCGATCTTAAATTTAACAGTACGAGGAGATTATACTGTTAAATGTCCGCGTAAAATTCATAACTTCTACATACGGACTCCGTTTTCGTCTGTCTTTTTACCGTTGAGTTCCTATTAATGAGATCTTCAATTCTCCTTTAGTTCGCGTAGCCTAAAAACCACTCGATCTAAAATTCGAGTTTCGGGTCGTGCACTGCTATGCCAAATCTTAGAAAATTCATAACTTCCTCATACGAAGTCAGATTTGGGCGTACTTTTTTTTGTATGTTCTCGGTTTAATGTTTTCTACGACTTCCGTTTAGATCGCTATGGCTAAAAGTCGCTCTATCGTAAATTCACTATTTACGTCTCCCGGTGTCGTGCCGGTTCTGCCGTAAAACTTCGACGAGTCATAACTTCTTCGTTATAACTCGGATTTCGGCGTTCTTTATATGTACGGAAACCTTGAGACGTATTCTAGAACTTGGTTAAGATTATTTATTCTAAATAATCTTTTGTCGAAAAATCGTTTTCGACCCCTATTATCTCTAAATTGACTAGCCCGGATCTACGGGCGTTACATTATCTCTCCCTTAGGATGATTACGTCCCGAAATCATCAACGAAACAGGGCTCACATGATGACTCCATACGTTATCTCTTCATCCTAAGTCATAACTTTGATGTTTCTTCGAACGAGTATCTAACTCTTAGACTCCTTGACTACAGGCGGTGCTCGATCTTGCATCCGCTCTCTATCGTTTGTTAGACTTCCAATCATGATCTTCATGACACGATCTTGATCTTTATTGGAGACTCCTTATTTAACAAACTTGAGATACGTTTCTTCCTTCGATTATCATAATAGACCGATAGGTCATGTTCTAATGACCTCTCATCGTATGTTGCAATGCTTAGACTCAGGTCTTTTAGAGTCAAATTCCGGAATAGACCATACCTTCCTTCATGTTCTTATCACATCTTAAAAGGTAGCATTTGTAGCTACAAGCAACTATCGTGATACCTGTACTGATCGCTTTGATTATCTTTCATTTCAATCTTCCGGCTTAAGTCAGACGCTACGTCGAACTTGGTTCTCTGAACCTCGTAACATACTCATCATAGCCGGACTCGATTTGATATGAACACTAGGGTCGGAATAACAATCATCTGCTTAGTCATTACCGAAACAATGGTAATGACATACCTGAACAAAACGGAATCAACTACTAGCTTCTCGGTAACCTTGTGACTTTCCTTGATCCAAGCGTGAGTCATGTGCTTCCGGTAGTATATGCATCTACTACCTTTCACACCTACTAATACTCGTCCCAAGTATTGTCTCGCAGTCCCTAAGTCACCATACAAGAAAATCACATAACAGTTTAACACACCAGATAACAAAACGAAGGCTTTATTATTTCTTGAAACTATTACATAGGTGTTCGAGTTTACCCTATACTATGCCTCTAACAGGTTACATTATACGATACTATCCCTTGGTTACTTCATAACTCGATCTTTGGATATTAAGCCTTCACTCCTGAATCCTTGCATTGTTATCTGCTTCGTCAAGGATCATTTGAAATGCTCTCGCCTTTGGCTTTGGCGGCACATTTGGCTTTGTAGCCCCTTCTCTCTTTGGGCAGTCTTGCTTGAAGTGACCTTCCTCGTTATATGCGTAACATACCCTTTTGTTGAATGTACACTCATTGGCGTAATGCCCATGCTTTCCACACTTGAAACAAGTCACCTTTTCACCGCATGTTCCAGATTGTTTCTTTTTGCACTTCTCGCACCATCTGGCTTCACTTCCTCTTCCTCCTCCAGACTTCAGGAATTTGATCTCCTTGTTTGACCTTGAAGATCCTTCAAACTTCCTCTTCTCGCCAACTTCAGCTTTCTCCAGACCCTTTTCCCTAATCTCAGTCTCAACATTCCTGGCTGCCCAGATGGCGGTTTTCAAAGTGGTTGCTTGCTTGACCATTGGACCAAAGTCCGCTGGTAATCCATGGGCAAAGTTGTTGACCTTGGAGAGCTCAGTTGGAATTAGGTAAGGAACAAGCTTCATCTTCTCTGTAAAACTTGCAGCATACTCAGTGACATTCATCCTTCCCTTCTTCAGATTTTGAAACTCATTGTTGATCTCTAGGAGATCCTGCTCAGAGCAGTACTGCATTTTCAGTTGCACCACGAAATCTTCCCAAGACATCTTGCTTGCTTCTCCCTTGGGAATCGTGTTAGCTAGTAGCTTCCACCAGCTCAGTACTCCAGACTTTAACAGAGGGATCGCGAGAGCGGTCTTTTGTTTGTTGCTACACTCGCAACTCTCAAACATTGTCTCCATCTCGGAGATCCAGTCCATAACTTCCACCGGTGTTGGGCTTCCAGAAGGACTTGGGGGTTTTGATGCCATGAAATCCTTGTACTTGCATCTATGTCCGTCATTTCCTCCATCCTGATTGTTTCGTCTAACTATCGGTGGGACGACTCGACCAACCGTCCCACTGTAGTTCCCTCCTTCTGACTGCCCATCACTGAGCTCGGGCTATTCAATATGCACCTTAAGTTCCTATCGATTTTGTTGAAGTAAACGCCTTGTTTCCTCCATCTGACGATCCAACGTCATTTGGATCATCGCTTGTACTCCGACCATGGTTATTGGCTCAGCAGCGGCTACCACAACCGGTATTTGCTCAATCACTGGGGGTTGGTTTATGTTCCTATTAGCATTCCCGGCTCCACTGCAGGTTCTTGCCATTTTGATCTATACACCGAATAAGGTGAATCTAGATCTTTATTTAGGATAGTCATTTAAATCGTCCTTATCACTCCGAAACGTTTATATGTTAGTTCTAATATCGTAGTCGTACATTTAGAATCCTAAACACATAAGGTTTCCAGATGCGGTCGGCAACAAACCATAGATCCGAATAAATAACAACATATGAGGCATAAATCATTTAGCACATAAAGCATATTAGGCATACTTTCCTAAATAAGCTAGTGCTCACATCTCACAATCATCGCTTAGCATTCTAAGTTTAAGTCTAGAAATAAATCCATATTCCTAGTTCGCTTAAACTAATGCTCTGATACCAACTGTGACAACCCCATTTTCACGGCCAGAAAAGACCGATTTTGTTTATGCTTTATAAAAATCAGAGTACTTCTTTTAATAAAAATCTTGCGGAATTTGTTCCCAGAAAAACATGATAAATACGTTATCAAAGAATTTCTGAAGAAATATATTTTTATTCATTTTAAAACATTTGGGATGTCATCGTTAATACAGAAACATAAGCATAAACAGAACTTACATTCATTTACACTAGTGATCTACATCTCTTTTAAATCTCTCAGTGTAATGTAACTTCATATCGACACCTGTGATACAAATAACCTGAGTGGGTCAGGTTGGAAAACCTGGTGAGTACATAGGGTTTTCAACCCACAATAATATAATTATTATGTTTAAACATCAAACAATCAACTCAATTACCCAACCCCATTATCTTCTTTACTCTTAAGGATCTACCCTAAGAATCAATTATTATAAGTTCCTAATAACGTTACTATAATTAAATAAACGATATATTAAAAATAGCGTAGGCGTAGCTCACTTACAGCGGGTTTTATAGAAAACCGGCATTTGCTTGGAGCAGCGTTCCCGAGCCGAAAAGCTCTTCTTCTCGGAGCCGTCGAGCACTCCAGGGCTTCCGCCTCGTGCTAGGGATGTTCCCTAGGCTTTTCGAGGGGTTTCGGGGCTAGAGAGAGGTTCTAGAGAGAGAGTAAAGAGAAGAAAGAATGGGAAAGGTGTGTAGAAAATGAGGGTGGGAGAGGTTCTATTTATAGGGTGAAAATGGCTGAACTTGGTGCCACATGTCACCATCTAGTGGCAAGACTTGGGGAGAAAGCAATGGCCAAGATTGTGCCACATCACCCATTTTCGCACAGCACACTTCCGACTTCTAAAATCCGTAACTTTCACATACGACCTCCGCTTTTGACGTTCTTTATATCCACACATAGGTGAAAATAAGATCTACAACTTTCATTTTGACTCTATCGGCTAATTCTCGACCGATCTTAAATTTAACAGTACGAGGAGATTATATTGTTAAATGTCCGCGTAAAATTCATAACTTCTACATACGGACTCCGTTTTCGTCTGTCTTTTTACCGTTGAGTTCCTATTAATGAGATCTTCAATTCTCCTTTAGTTCGCGTAGCCTAAAACCCACTCGATCTAAAATTCGAGTTTCGGGTCGTGCACTGCTATGCCAAATCTTAGAAAATTCATAACTTCCTCATACGAAGTCAGATTTGGGCGTACTTTTTTTTGTATGCTCTCGGTTTAATGTTTTCTACGACTTTCGTTTAGATCGCTAAGGCTAAAAGTCGCTCTATCGTAAATTCACTATTTACGTCTCCCGGTGCCGTGTTGGTTCTGCCGTAAAACTTCGACGAGTCATAACTTCTTCGTTATAACTCGGATTTCGGCGTTCTTTATATGTACGGAAACCTTGAGACGTATTGTAGAACTTGGTTAAGATTATTTATTTTAAATAATCTTTTGTCGAAAAGTCATTTTCGACCCCTATTATCTCTAAATTGACTAGCCCGGATCTACGGGCGTTACAGAAGTAGACCTGAGGGCTTTTGATATTCTACCTTCACCTTGGCGCAAGTCAGGCACTTGCGAACGAAGGTAGCGATTTATGCTTTCTTGTTCGGCCACCAGTAGAGTTGTTTGAGATCCAGATACATTTTATCTGAACCTGGGTGAGTGGAGTATCTAGTCTTGTGAGCTTCGCTCATGACAACCTCCCTGAACCCGCCGTACTTCGGGGTCCAGATCCGGTTCATGAAATTGTAAACTCCGTCTCCCTTGATCTCTAAGTTCTTTTACATTCCTCTCAGGGCTTCGTCCGATATGTTTTCCAGTTTTATGGTTTCCTGCTGAGCCTCTCTGATTTGTGCGGATAATTGGGAATGAATGGTCATGGTTAGTGCCTTCACTCTACGACCTGAATACTCCTTTCGGCTGAGGGCATCCGCTACCACATTGGCCTTGCCGGGATGGTAGCGTGTTTCACACTCGTAATCACTGAGTAGCTCTACCCATCGCCGTTGTCTCATGTTCAACTCTTTCTGATCGAAGATATGTTGTAGACTCTTGTGGTCGGTGAAGACAGTGCACTTGGTTCCGTAGAGGTAATGTCTCCAGATTTTTAACGCGAAGAGCACTGCTCCCAACTCTAAATCATGAGTTGTGTAATTGACTTCGTGTGTTTTCAGCTTCCTCGAGGCATAGGCAATAACTTTTCCTCGCTACATGAGCACACAGCCTAGGCCCTGATTGGATGCATCACAGTAGACAAGGAAGTCTCCCTTCCCTTCAGGCAGGGACAAGATAGGTGCGCTGCATAGGGCCTGCTTCAAGGTTCGAAACGCAGTGTCTTGCTTTTCTTCCCAACTAAGGGTTACACCTTTCTGTGTCAGGGTGGTTAAAGGCTTAGCGATTTTTGAGAAGTTCTGGATAAACCTGCGATAATAGCCAGCGAGACCCAAGAATTGACGGATTTTTGTGGGTGTGTTCGGTGCTGACCAATTCTCAATCGCTTTGATCTTGGAAGGGTCCACATGTAATGCCTTCCTCGCTAACCATGTGGCCAAGGAAGGTTACCTTCCTGATCCAGAACTCACACTTTGAGAACTTCGCATAGAGTTGCTCCGCCCTTAGTGTTTCCAACACATGTCTCAAGTGTTGTCTATGATCTTCCTCGCTCTGAGAGTAGACAAGTATATCATCAATGAACACGATTACAAACTTGTCGAGGAAAGGGCAGCACACCCGATTCATCAGATCCATGAATATCGCGGGTGCGTTGGTTAGATCAAAGGGCATTACTACAAACTCGTAGTGTCCGTAACGAGTTCAAAATGCTGTCTTAGGAACATCATCCTCATGAACTCGCAACTTATGGTACCCTGATCTTAGGTCTATTTTTGAGAAGTAACTGGCTCCCTGAAGTTGATCGAAGAGGTCGTCGATGCTAGGTAAGGGATAACGGTTCTTGATGGTCAGTTTATCCAGTTCTCGATAATCTATGCACATCCGGAAGGATCCATCTTTCTTCTTCACGAATAAGATAGGGGCTCCCCAGGGTGAGGAACTCGGTCTTATGAATCCTTTGCTAATCAGCTCATTGAGCTAGCTGGATTATTCTTGCATTTCTGTCGGCGCTAGACGATATGGAGATTTAGCTACAGGAGTAGCTCTGGGAATTAAGTCGATACGAAACTCGACTTGGCGCTCGGGAGGGATTCCTGGAAGATCTTCGGGAAAAACATCAGGAAAGTTACAGACTTCGGGAATGCTCTCGAGGTCTTTAACTTTTTTGCGTTTCGTCAACAACATGAGCTAGGAATGCATGGCACTCCT
Organism: Lactuca virosa; assembly: GCF_052849685.1. NCBI lineage: Eukaryota > Viridiplantae > Streptophyta > Magnoliopsida > Asterales > Asteraceae > Lactuca > Lactuca virosa. The sequence continues at coordinate 387,142,584 of NC_136428.1, forward strand.
TCTGCAGATATTTCTAGGCTTTGATGCAGGAAACGATATGAAAGTTCGAACTAAGTTTATCACCGTAAATAGTAAGGGCTTCGCCAGAGGGAAGCTTGAGACGGATAGCTTTCTCGTAGCAAAGGATATCAACACGATTGGGGCTCAACCAATCCATGTCGACTATGAAATCGAAGCTCTTTATGGAAACTGGCATAAGATCGATGGGAAAGGAATGATCGTCTAGGGTAAGTGTACAGCCTATGAATATGTCGTTAGTGCTCTCTTTCTTTCCGTTAGCCATCTCGACGGTAAATGTTTCAGTTAAAGGTTGGGATTTACATTTGAGTAGATGTTTGAATGCATGACTAGTAAAGCTCCTCTCCGCACCAAAATCTAAAAGAATGCATGCGTAAGAGTTGTCAAGGAGGAACGTACCCGTAACCACAGTAGGATCAGCGACTACTTCCTCCTGGTCCATAGCTAGTACCCTCCCCGTGTTGCCAGTTGTTCTTGCCTTGGGGAAATTTAATTTGAAATGCCCAACCTCTCCACAGCTATAACAGGCTTGACCAGCGCCCGCCCCAGGAGCCTGATTGGTTGGTTGGACTGGTGCCTTGGAGTATCGAGCCATGTATCCCTTTTTACCACAGTTGTTGCATTGCAAATCACGGCAGGGTCCGTGATGATGAAATTTGCGCTTGTTGCACTTTGGAAGAGTACGAGCATATCCGCTGGTAGGTGCTTGGGTGGTTGGAACAGCAGCTGGAGTAGTAGCAGCGTGGACTGCCACTGTTTGTTGTTTCTTGGAGGGCTCTTACGAAGACTGGCCCTTTCGTTTGTTCCAAAATTTCTTCTTCCTCCCACCACTCTCCTTTTGTGGTTCGGGAGCAGCTATCACCTCATCAAGATCGACCCCGTGATCTATCAGGGTCTGCGCCAGCCACTTGGCGCTGTCAAAAGTAGTGGGCTTAGCAGCCAAAACATTTCCATGTGTTGGGGGCGTCAATACCCAAATGTACCTCTCAATCTTCTTGCTTTCCGGGGTGACCATTCCAGGACAGAGGAGAGCCAGATCGCAGAATCTAGCTGTGTAGGCAGCAATGTCGGAACCCTTCATCTGCAGGGTCCAAAGCTCATGCTCCAACTTCTGCATCTCGCCCCTTGGACAGTATTCAGCAAGCATGAGTTCCTTTAAGTTATCCCAACCCATGGCATTTGCTACCGACAGGGTTAGGGATTTGACACGACCATTCCACCAGGTCAGTGCTCGGTCAGTGAAGGTGCAGGCGGCGAAGTTCACCTTGTTTTCCTAGGAACAAGCGCAAATCTCGAAAATGGATTCAATCTTCTCGAACCATCGGGTTAAGGCAATGACTCCGCCATTTCCATCGAAGGGTTTGGGTTTTGCGTTCATGAAGTCGTTATAGGAACACTCCTTCTGGTGTCCCTGACCTCCATCCAGATTTTGGGGATCTGGTCCAACTCCTGATCCACCAGAGTTGCACTGATTTATTTGCGCCATTGCTACAGTCACGACGACTGTAACTGCTGCTTGGAACATGGCAGGATCGAACTGTGGAGGTGGTGGCGTTGGATCAGTTGGGGGATTGTTGTTCTTTCTGACAGGTCTCTTTCTGGGAGGCATCTTGTTCTAAAACGAATGAAGAAAAAGAGGATGATAAGTCCTCTAAAAATTTAGAACCAAGAGATATAACACAAAAATTTATATCTCAGCCTGATAGATAAAGTGTTCTACGAAGCGATATATATATAGAGAAGGGTTCCTAATGCAAGTAAACTATCGCTAAGAAGAAATATGTAGCAACACTTGGAATGAATCTCTATACTGTATTCGGATCTAGGTAAAATACTCCTATAGTATTTTAAGTTGTATGTTTTGTTCCATCGGTACCTGATGTGTATAAACTTGGTAAGTTTTAGGCTTGTTGCAACACCACAGTCACTCCCAAGCACATGTTGGTCATGTCTCGAATCAATATAGTTGATCAGGCTATATTGACCCTAGACATGATTGTTGGATTAGTGTCTAAGTCCATAACCATTTTGGTATGTACTTGACCCGATGGTGCATGGTCCTTTTGGGTTGCCTTCACCAAAGCAACTTGATAGGATGAATTATGGAGAGAAAGGATTAAATATGATTTATTAATATATTATGAGAATAATATATTAAAGGAGAAATCATATTGTTTAATTAATATTAGTCAAGAATTAATTGGTAATTAGTTTTGTGGCTAAAAGAGATTAATTAAACTTAAGGGACTAGAACTGTCAATTGTATGATAGTTGAATATTGAGCTAATGGACTACATATTAAAGGGGTGGACGAATTCTATGGGGAAACCCATTACAAATCGTCCTAGGCCTTTAAGGAAGGAGTCCATGGGTTGCTTAGGGCTTAAGCATCCAAATTAGGGTTTCCTTGTTTGATAACCCTAACAGTCTCTCTATTTAAAGGACCCTTATGGCTCAAAAACGTGGTGAACTTGTTGATTAGGGTTTCCACACGTTTTGGTAGCCTCCTTCTCTTCTCTTCTTCATCCTCTTGCTCTTGGTGTTTGTGAGCCATTAGAGGAGTGACACTTGTGACTCTAAGCTTTCTAAAGTCATTACAAGAAGGATTTGAGATTGTTATTGATACATAACAATCAAGGTATGATCTAAACCCTCATTCATATGTTATATTGATTATCATATACTAGATCTAGGGTTTAAAGTCTTGGATGAATTGCATGTACAATAGAGAAACCTAGATCCAAGCATTAGGGTTTGTATGAGCACATAGGATGTTCTTATGGCCTAAACCCATCAGTGGTATTAGAGACTTGATTGGTTTCTATTGTATTGATGCCTTGTATGTTTGTTCAATTTGCAAAAACGTTTTTTGAGCTCCCTGCTTGATGAACTCGGCGAGTACCACAGTGTACTCGGCGAGTAGGCCTCAACTCGGCGAGTCCATTGTGGTACTCGGCGAGTTCAAGCGTCAGATGGAGCTATTTTCGGGATTTCTTGCTGTTTTACTCATGGATACTTGCCTTATCTGTTTTAGATCATTAAAATCCGATTTTATACATATTTATGAGTATATCCTTGATTAAACAAAAGATAATTACCAATTGATTGGATAATAACTTCCTTATATGATAAATTTGATTATTTGTATTAATTGGGTAACTTACTTTGCAAGAAATTAAAATTAGGTCAAATATAGATAATGATAAAATAAATTGTTTAATTTATATTATTTGTTATTTGATCCTTGTGTTATGAAAAGTTTCAATTTTTCCCCTTTAGGTTTTATAGTTTAAATTTGAACTCAAAAGTTTTGTTTTGAAATTTAAATAGTTGAAACCCTAATGTTTTGAAAAAGGTTTCAAAACTTGCCCTCAAGTTTTGGAATTTAAATTTTGATTGAAAAGTTTGATTTTGAAATATTTAAATTCTAAACCCTAATGTTTTGAAATGTTTCAAAACTTGCCCTCAAGTTTTGGAATTTAAAGGTTGATTAAAAGTTTAACTTAGGAATGTTAAATTCTAAAACCCTAGTATTGTTTTGAAAAGTTCAAATCACACCCTTATGGTTTTATTAATTAATTAAAGTGTATAATTAAAAGAGATTTAGTAAATCCATAAAGTTTTGTTGTACAATTTAATTAAATTAAAAGTATAATTATTAAATTAGACCACCTAGTATTTTAAAAAGTGTAAAATACACCCTATACTATATATAACATTAAAGGTCTGACATTATATATATGTATAAGTAAAAGTCAGTCTTACCGTTAGTAGGCCTCATTCACGAAGCTGGTCTATAAGGGGTGTTTAAGGAAATTGCCTATAAAATGGCGATTGAATGGGTATCCACTCTTGCCCACCGCACTCTTGACTAGTGGAGGGTCGTTAGCCGAACGGGTAAGATAGGACAGAAACCTTCCATTATAAGTATAATGAAGTACAAAAGTAACTAAATGCTTTTACAAAATTCCCAATCTTAGTTACTTTAAGCAAAAGTGAATTGATGCAATTCCATGAAATTACACTTTGTGCCCTTGCGAAGACGTTAGTGGAGCGTGTGTGGTTAACCGGCACACTAAATGGTTCTAAGCAAAGGTAGCAAAGGGTGACTCATTGTTTGTCATAGTTCGGTGGAGCGTGTGTGGTTAACCGGCATATGGAATAGGTGACTGTAACATTTGAGGGCACCATGTAAGTTTTCATGGTTATTCACACCCTGTTTTGTGATCCTCGGCATCCCAGTCACAAATCGAGGGGCATATCGAGATTTAAACATGCCATTGAAATGTTTAATGAATCTCAAAAGATCTAGGAATTTTCAATAGATTTAAAACTTAAATTTTTTCTTCGTTTTTCATGGTGGAAATTAGTGAATCGTCATTCACTTACCTTCAAATGTTCTGCAATTTGAGTTACGACATCCCTTTCCCAAGTTGTAGAGTATTGTGTTGGGTCCTAGCCTTAATATCTCATTTGGGTGATTTATTAAGGACTCAATCAATCAACTAACTTGAATTTTTCTCCCGTTTTGTAGATGTCAAAGTATGACAACTATGGTCTTCCCAAATGCCGTGGAAAAAGCTTTTCACATGAAGATGATATTCCACGATTCGATCGAGGAACACGAGATCATGCTTCACTTCCTCCACCTCCTCCTATTGTTCTCCCTAACCCACAAGTTCAAAAGATTGAAAAGTTCAAAATCACTCAAGCCCTTTTGGCAAGTAAACATGAAGAAGGAAAGTCAGTGTGCACACGTCCTAGAGATGAAGTCACACATTGATAGGTTAAGAATGTTGGGATCTATTGTCTGTGAGGAGCTGGATGTTGACTGGGTTCTTCAGTCACTTCCTGACTCATATAGTGAGTTCGTAAGAGAGTACTATATGATAAACCACGACGTAACCCTCATCGATCTCACCTATATGCTTATTGTTGTTGAATCAACAATGATTTGGCGTACTAGAAAAGCAAAGTTGATTGGTGGATCTGCCTTCCAGACCTCTATGGATATAGACAATGGCAACGAAAGGCATGCCATGATCGAAAAGTTTGATCATAAGAGAAAGGCAAAGTCAGAAGTAGTTCCGTGTGTTGTTCCAAAAGAGTCAATTTGCTTTTATTGCCAAGAGAAGGGGCATTGGAGACGAAGCTTCCCTATTTACCTAAGAGATCTAAGAGATGGGAGAGTCAAAACGTATGGCTTTACTTTAGGTAAAATCCATTAACTAACTCTTTTAAGTTCCTATTCTAGATTCTTAATACATAATGTGATAAGATTACATTTCGATGTCTTGCAGGATCGAAGAAAAGAGAGGAATCTTAAGGGAAGAAGTGAGCGGAATCTAATCGTGAAGAAATGGATTTCGATCGCATTACTTGAAGATTAGAATCTTAAGCTACTACTTGGAGTTAGAATAGATTGCTTAGGAATACTTAACAACATAGTTTTTCAGTTGAATTGCATTGTAAGGACAAATTTTTCCGCAATAATATAAATTTTGACTTTATATTATTTATTTATCCTTGCAATGGCGTGTATGAAAAATTGATGTAAGTTTCTATTATTAGCAATAATGGATTTGATTCTTAATTATGTTATTTGTGGAAAGGTCAAGAATTTACCAAATAGGGAAAGTTTCTCATCGCCCAAGTTTCAATTGGACAGAAACTTGGAATCATACAACTTGGTTGCATGATGAATAAGAAATTTCATATTTGGAAATTAGACTAATTCATTGACAAAGTGTCAAGTGAAGGACTAGGAGATCGAGTACACAAGGTTGTGTGTTGATCAAGTCCACCACAAGAGTAACAAAGATATTCGTCATGATTTACTAAGGTTAAGTAAATATGATTATACTTATGAGATTAAGTGTAATTCTCAATTGATTGAAAGAGTTTCAATAAATAGCAGAACGAATAAGAAGAATCAAGTAGGCAGAAAGATAAAAGTTTCTCTATTCTAAGAAGAAGGGAGAGTACCTTTTTATTATGTTTTATGATAGGTCTTAATGATTAAGAACCATATCTCAATTGATCCTCTAAGTGAGTCTTAAGTGCAATTGTATGTCTGAGAAGAGGAATCAAGCATTGAAGAAATGGTTAAATCAAGAAGTCAATCATACTTCGTTCTAAAACCAAGTCTTAGAGTTAAGATTGTGAATTGAGTGACAAGTCTTAAGAAGGTTTATAACATTCATCAAATGTGAAATTTGAAAAAGTTTTCTTATTCTTTCACAATTGGAAAGTTGTGATGTCTTGGATAAGACAAAGACCAACTATGGCGAATGTAGTGAAGTGTTTTGTCTTTATAAAAACTACACTAACTCTTGAATATTTGTTTGTCGAGAAATGTTTATTGACAAAAGAATCTTATATGTCAAGGAGTCAGTGGGAGTCTTAATGGTCTTGAAAAGTTTCAAGAACTAATCGAGAATAAACTTTATCGATCATCACTAGCACACGACTTGAGGTTTACAACCTATCGTGTTGACATTATTTTGTTTCTGTGCCATTCCAATTAAGTTAATTATGCATGTGAGTTCTATGAGTTCTCATTTGAACGCATAAAAGGCAAGCACCTTGATCAATGAAAAGTACGTTGATATGAAAGGGTGAGCTGCTTAACTACTTGGAAGACATGGTGGGCACTCGTGTTACCATAAGGCAAGAAATCAAGATTGAGAAAGTTCAATCCATATGAGTTTGGATTTGTCGCAAACTTTGGTTTTGACAAATTCGCATGGATAGGAACACATACACCATTAAAATCTAAGTGTCATAAGATTCCCTCCTTCATGAAAATGACTGTGAGGAAATGCTTTCACTAAGAGAGATTTTAAGAAGATAGTGATTGTGAAATTGTATTCTCGAATTCGATTATGGTTACGGCATCCCTTTCCATAATTCGATTGTGAGATTTGGCAATTAGTCTAGATTGTTTAGACACACATATGAGCTATCTAAGGCAAAGGTGTATAAGTTTAAGAAGCTTAGATAAAGGATTATCAAAGCATTAGGTATTAGAAATATGAACTTCAGAAATTCAATAAGTAATGTTTTCTGGAAGTTCAGTTGTTTTCTAAAACATGTCAAAGCTAGTGGGAGCATAAGTGTTATGCTCATACGATAATAATCATCATGATTGTGGGAGCATAAATGTTGTGCTTGTATGATTATTAAGGCAAGTATTGCAAGTTAGCAATATTAATTATAGAAAACAATAGTTATACTTTGCAAGGTCGTAAGGGTTGAAAAGTTGTTTTGCTATAATTAAGGGAGAGAATATTGTACTTCGTTTCAAAATCTAAAGCTTAGATTGAGAAATTTTAATAAAATTAGTCAAAGGATACATAGTGTGTTCTTAAATTTCGATTATGATTACGGCATCCCTCTTCATAGTTCGAATTGTAAGAACGAGACACATAAAATATTATGGCAGAAGATGGATAAAGCATCATATCTTTATGTAAGACATTATGCATCGTGTTCCATATGCTTCGGGTATAGGATCGATTGCAAGTGCTATAATATTTGACCATTCTAAAATTTTCAAAATGTCTAGCGCATTTAGAGGGAAAAAGGACTAGAATCGGTTTTGACTAAAATAATTAAACAACTATCAAAGGACGATCCAAAGCTCGCTGAGGATTGGTCGCTTGTGAGTAGTTGGAAGTATGGTATTGGATGACATTAATATGAATATATAAGATTCTATTAAGAATAAATTATCATATGCCAAATATGGAAATGTTTCCATATTGGGAGTTGGATATTAAGAATCTATGTCTAGATTAGAAACTTTTATGCAAGAAGGATGTTCAAAGGAATGTACTTTGAGTGAGAGACATCATATCTATAGAATTGTTTCTGATAGAGATTGGCCAAGTCTTGATGATTTTGAGCTATGACTTTACGAAAGAATCATTGCATAAAATGTTAGAATCTAGCATAAGTAACAAGAATTTGATATTCTTATACTTATGAAAAGGATTGGAAGTTGTATGATTGGAAATGTGTTCATTTGACAAAGAAAGGACCGTAGGTAAACATTGTGTGCATGCTGAGAGCATGGGACAAGTGTAGTAATAATTCAAGTAAGAAGTTGATTACCCGAAACTAAAAATAATGAGTAATCGATATGGTGATAAATAAAAGGTGTTTTATTTATACTCAAAGGTTTGGGACCATATAGGATTAGTATTATTCTTGTGTTTCACTTTGCATGTTTTGACTTCCTGAATAATTAAATTGGTTCAGAACAATCAAATTATTCGAACGGACCACAGTCGTTCATATGTTGGAAGTAGGTATGAATGAAGACTATCGTGAATTGGTGTGTGGATTGTCTAAAGTGTATTAGACATAAGCAAATGTTTGCTGCAACGTTCATGAGTGCTTATGAATATGATTTGAGCATTGGATTAAAACCCACGCTCACTTGGATCACTTCATGGATTTTATCACGAGTGATTGGTGAGACGATAATATCTTATATTCTTGAAACCGAGATGTGTGAGTTGTATCTTACGAGTCGGTTACACATTGATAATATGTAAACGCACCAGTAACTTGGTGTTATAAAACATATTGTTGTTTGTGATTCGGTGAGTGAGTGCAAGCGAGCATTGAGTCGAAGTTTATCCGTTCCTTTTACCCTAAGTAGGATAAAAGTGATATCTGTGGGCCCCTCGATGATTTAGTGATAAGACCTAAGCGCTTACAGCGGGTTTTATAGAAAACCAAGATTTGCTTGGAGCAGCGTTCCCGAGCCGAAAAGCTCTTCTTCTCGGAGCCGTCGAGCACTCCGGGGCTTCCGCCTCGTGCTAGGGAGGTTCCCTAGGCTTTTCGGGGGGTTTCGGGGCTAGAGAGAGGTTCTAGAGAGAGAGTAAAGAGAAGAAAGAATGGGAAAGGTGTGAAGAAAATGAGGGTGGGAGAGGTTCTATTTATAGGGTGAAAAATGGCTGAACTTGGTGCCACATGTCACCATCTAGTGGCAAGACTTGGGGAGAAAGCAATGGCCAAGATTGTGTCACATCACCCATTTTCGCACATCACACTTCCGACTTCTAAAATCCGTAACTTTCACATACGAGCTCCGCTTTTGACGTTCTTTATATCCACGCATAGGTAAAAATAAGATCTACAACTTTCATTTTGACTCCGTCGGCTAATTCTCGACCGATCTTAAATTTAACAGTACGAGGAGATTATACTGTTAAATGTCCGCGTAAAATTCATAACTTCTACATACGGACTCCGTTTTCGTCTGTCTTTTTACCGTTGAGTTCCTATTAATGAGATCTTCAATTCTCCTTTAGTTCGCGTAGCCTAAAAACCACTCGATCTAAAATTCGAGTTTCGGGTCGTTCACTGCTATGCCAAATCTTAGAAAATTCATAACTTCCTCATACGAAGTCAGATTTGGGCGTACTTTTTTTTGTATGTTCTCGATTTAATGTTTTCTACGACTTTCGTTTAGATCGCTATGGCTAAAAGTCGCTCTATCGTAAATTCACTATTTACGTCTCCCGGTGCTGTGCCGGTTCTGCCGTAAAACTTCGACGAGTCATAACTTCTTCGTTATAACTCGGATTTCGGCGTTCTTTATATGTACGGAAACCTTGAGACGTATTCTAGAACTTGGTTAAGATTATTTATTCTAAATAATCTTTTGTCGAAAAGTCGTTTTCGACCCCTATTATCTCTAAATTGACTAGCCCGGATCTACGGGCGTTACAATTATCTTTCCCTTAGGATGATTACGTCCCGAAATCATCAACGAAACAGGGCTCACATGATGACTCCATACGTTATCTCTTCATCCTAAGTCATAACTTTGATGTTTCTTCGAACGAGTATCTAACTCTTAGACTCCTTGACTACAGGCGGTGCTCGATCTTGCATCCGCTCTCTATCGTATGTTAGACTTCCAATCATGATCTTCATGTCACGATCTTGATCTTTATTGGAGACTCCTTATTTAACAAACTTGAGATAAGTTTCTTCCTTCGATTATCATAATAGACCGATAGGTCATGTTCTAATGACCTCTCATCGTATGTTGCAATGCTTAGACTCAGGTCTTTTAGAGTCAAATTCCGGAATAGACCATACCTTCCTTCATGTTCTTATCACATCTTAAAAGGTAGCATTTGTAGCTACAAGCAACTATCGTGATACCTGTATTGATCGCTTTGATTATCTTTCATTTCAATCTTCCGGCTTAAGTCAGACGCTACATCGAACTTGGTTCTCTGAACCTCGTAACATACTCATCATAGCCGGACTTGATTTGATATGAATACTAGGGTCGGAATAACAATCATCTGCTTAGTCATTACCGAAACAATGGTAATGACATACCTGAACAAAACGGAATCAACTACTAGCTTCTCGGTAACCTTGTGACTTTCCCTGATCCAAGCGTGAGTCCTGTGCTTCCGGTAGTATATGCATCTACTACCTTTCACACCTACTAATACTCATCCCAAGTATTGTCTCGCAGTCCCTAAGTCATCATACAAGAAAATCACATAACAGTTTAACACACCAGATAACAAAACGAAGGCTTTATTATTTCTTGAAACTATTACATAGGTGTTCGAGTTTAGCCTATACTATGCGTCTAACAGGTTACATTATACGATACTATCCCTTGGTTACTTCATAACTCGATCTTTGGATATTAAGCCTTCACTCCTGAATCCTTGCATTGTTATCTGCTTCGTCAAGGATCATTTGAAATGCTCTCGCCTTTGGCTTTGGCGGCACATTTGGCTTTGTAGCCCCTTCTCTCTTTGGGCAGTCTTGCTTGAAGTGACCTTCCTCGTTATATGCGTAACATACCCTTTTGTTGAATGTACACTCATTGGCGTAATGCCCATGCTTTCCACACTTGAAACAAGTCACCTTTTCACCGCATGTTCCAGATTGTTTCTTTTTGCACTTCTCGCACCATCTGGCTTCACTTCCTCTTCCTCCTCCAGACTTCAGGAATTTGATCTCCTTGTTTGACCTTGAAGATCCTTCAAACTTCCTCTTCTCGCCAACTTCAGCTTTCTCCAGACCCTTTTCCCTAATCTCAGTCTCAACATTCCTGGCTGCCCAGATGGCGGCTTTCAAAGTGGTTGCTTGCTTGACCATTGGACCAAAGTCCGCTGGTAATCCATGGGCAAAGTTGTTGACCTTGGAGAGCTCAGTTGGAACTAGGTAAGGAACAAGCTTCATCTTCTCTGTAAAACTTGCAGCATACTCAGTGACATTCATCCTTCCCTTCTTCAGATTTTGAAACTCATTGTTGATCTCTAGGAGATCCTGCTCAGAGCAGTACTGCATTTTCAGTTGCACCATGAAATCTTCCCAAGACATCTTGCTTGCTTCTCCCTTGGGAATCGTGTTAGCTAGTAGCTTCCACCAGCTCAGTACTCCAGACTTTAACAGAGGGATCGCGAGAGCGGTCTTTTGTTTGTTGCTACACTCGCAACTCTCAAACATTGTCTCCATCTCGGAGATCCAGTCCATAACTTCCACCGGTGTTGGGCTTCCAGAAGGACTTGGGGGTTTTGATGCCATGAAATCCTTGTACTTGCATCTATGTCCGTCATTTCCTCCATCCTGATTGTTTCGTCTAACTATCGGTGGGTCGACTCGACCAACCGTCCCACTGTAGTTCCCTCCTTCTGACTGCCCATCACTGAGCTCGGGCTGTTCAATAGGCACCTTAAGTTCCTATTGATTTTGTTGAAGTAAACGCCTTGTTTCCTCCATCTGACGATCCAACATCATTTGGATCATCGCTTGTACTCCGGCCATGGTTATTGGCTCAGCAGCGGCTACCACAACCGGTATTTGCTCAATCACTGGGGGTTGGTTTATGTTCCTATTAGCATTCCCGGCTCCACTGCGGGTTCTTGCCATTTTGATCTATACACCGAATAAGGTGAATCTAGATCTTTATTTAGGATAGTCATTTAAATCGTCCTTATCACTCCGAAACGTTTATATGTTAGTTCTAATATCGTAGTCGTACGTTTAGAATCCTAAACACATAAGGTTTCCAGGTCCGGTCGGCAACAAACCATAGATCCGAACAAATAACAACATATGAGGCATAAATCATTTAGCACATAAAGCATATTAGGCATACTTTCCTAAATAAGCTAGTGCTCACATCTCACAATCATCGCTTAGCATTCTAAGTTTAAGTCTAGAAATAAATCCATATTCCTAGTTCGCTTAAACTAATGCTCTGATACCAACTGTGACATCCCCATTTTCACGGCCAGAAAAGACCTATTTTGTTTATGCTTTATAAAAATCAGAGTACTTCTTTTAATAAAAATCTTGCGGAATTTGTTCCCAGAAAAGCATGATAAATACGTTATCAAAGAATTTCCGAAGAAATATATTTTTATTCATTTTAAAACATTTGGGATGTCATCGTTAATACAGAAACATAAGCATAAACAGAACTTACATTCATTTACACTAGTGATCTACATCTCTTTTAAATCTCTCAGTGTAATGTAACTTCATATCGACACCTGTGATACAAATAACCTGAGTGGGTCAGGTTGGAAAACCTGGTGAGTACATAGGGTTTTCAACCCACGATAATATAATTATTATGTTTAAACATCAAACAATCAACCCAATTACCCATCCCCATTATCTTCTTTACTCTTAAGGATCTACCCTAAGAATCAATTATTCCTCGTTCACTCATTCCTAAGGATCATCCTAAGGAATCGGCACGAAGTCCATCATTGTCAATGACACAGCTGTCAAGCACAGCTGCTAGTTCTATCACTTAGGCGCAGCTGCCAGAATTGCGACATTCTATGTGAGGCGCAACTACCAATATTGTCCTTCGAGCACAGCTGCTAGGGTTATCTCGTTTATTGACAGTATCGTTTTCGAGAGTCCTCTCGCAATACATGTCAATGGGTTTTTAGAGTACACCGGTGAACAGATCGTTCACAACACCTACAGGTTGCGAGCCTGTCAGTGTTCCACTGGACTGTCTAGAATAGTCCGTGGTTGTCATCCATACTCTGCTAGATGACGGGGCCATCATTTGGGAAAGGCTTCTCACATCGTCCACCTCTCACACTTACCTTGTGGTCTATAACACCTCTCAACTCATCATCCAACTCATATTCCATCTATTACATCTACCCATGTTTTACCCAACATATTCTCGTAGATATATATATATATATATATATATATATATATATATATATATATATATATATATATATATACAGTTTAAATCATTTAAAACATGTATAAAATCGTTCGTCCAGCATAGATAGCAAGTATACAGATAATATGCACACATAACACGTAATTTATTTAAAATACTTCATATCTATGTGTAAGATGAAGGTAACTATGCACTCACTTGAAAAAGGTGTTGACTCCGAACTCAGACAGCGCTTCGCTTTTTAAAAATAATTTCCTTCGACGAAACCTAGTATTATTACCACTAGAGTTTAGTCTATTATTCGCCGAGACTAATTAATAGTCTAGCTATTATTACTATTATATAAGCGTTAAACAATACTTATATAACCCATAATAATAGCCCAAGTACTTATTATAAGTTCCTAATAACGTTACTATAATTAAATAAACGATATATTAAAAATAGCGTAGGCGTAGCTCACTTACAGCGGGTTTTATAGAAAACCGGGATTTGCGTGGAGCAATGTTCCCGAGCCGAAAAGCTCTTCTTCTCGGAGCCGTCGAGCACTCCGGGGCTTCCGCCTCGTGCAAGGGATGTTCCCTAGGCTTTTCGGGGGGTTTCGGGGCTAGAGAGAGGTTCTAGAGAGAGAGTAAAGAGAAGAAAGAATGGGAAAGGTGTGAAGAAAATGAGGGTGGGAGAGGTTCTATTTATAGGGTGAAAATGGCTGAACTTGGTGCCACATGTCACCATCTAGTGGCAAGACTTGGGGAGAAAGCAATGGCCAAGATTGTGCCACATCACCCATTTTCGCACAGCACACTTCCGACTTCTAAAATCCGTAACTTTCACATACGACCTCCGATTTTGACGTTCTTTATATCCACGCATAGGTAAAAATAAGATCTACAACTTTCATTTTGACTCTATCGGCCAATTCTCGACCGATCTTAAATTTAACAGTACGAGGAGATTATATTGTTAAATGTCCGCGTAAAATTCATAACTTCTACATACGGACTCCGTTTTCGTCTGTCTTTTTACCGTTGAGTTCCTATTAATGAGATCTTCAATTCTCCTTTAGTTCGCGTAGCCTAAAACCCACTCGATCTAAAATTCGAGTTTCGGGTCGTGCACTGCTATGCCAAATCTTAGAAAATTCATAACTTCCTCATACGAAGTCAGATTTGGGCGTACTTTTTTTTTGTATGCCCTCGGTTTAACGTTTTCTACGACTTTCGTTTAGATCGCTAAGGCTAAAAGTCGCTCTATTGTAAATTCACTATTTACGTCTCCCGGTGCCGTGCCGGTTCTGCCGTAAAACTTCGACGAGTCATAACTTCTTCGTTATAACTCGGATTTCGGCGTTCTTTATATGTACGGAAACCTTGAGACGTATTCTAGAACTTGGTTAAGATTATTTATTTTAAATAATCTTTTGTCGAAAAGTCGTTTTCGACCCCTATTATCTCTAAATTGACTAGCCCGGATCTACGGGCGTTACAGAAGTAGACTTGAGGGCTTTTGATATTCCACCTTCACCTTGGCGCAAGTCAGGCACTTGCGAACGAAGGTAGCGATTTATGCTTTCATGTTCGGCCACCAGTAGAGTTGTTTGAGATCCAGATACATTTTATCTGAACCTGGGTGAATGGAGTATCTAGTCTTGTGAGCTTCGCTCATGACAACCTCCCTGAACCCGCCGTACTTCGGGGTCCAGATCCGGTTCATGAAATAGTAAACTTCGTCTCCCTTGATCTCTAAGTTCTTTTACATTCCTCTCAGGGCTTCGTCCGACATGTTTTCCAGTTTTATGGCTTCCTGCTGAGCCTCTCTGATTTGTGCGGATAATTGGGAATGAATGGTCATGGTTAGTGCCTTCACTCTACGACCTGAATACTCCTTTCGGCTGAGGGCATCCGCTACCACATTGGCCTTGCCGGGATGGTAGCGTGTTTCACACTCGTAATCACTGAGTAGCTCTACCCATCGCCGTTGTCTCATGTTCAACTCTTTCTGATCGAAGATATGTTGTAGACTCTTGTGGTCGGTGAAGACAGTGCACTTGGCTCCGTAGAGGTAATGTCTCCAGATTTTTAACGCGAAGAGCACTGCTCCCAACTCTAAATCATGAGTTGTGTAATTGACTTCGTGTGTTTTCAGCTGCCTCGAGGCATAGGCAATAACTTTTCCTCGCTGCATGAGCACACAACCTAGGCCCTGATTGGATGCATCACAGTAGACAAGGAAGTCTCCCTTCCCTTCAGGCAGGGACAAGATAGGTGCGCTGCATAGGGCCTGCTTCAAGGTTCGAAACGCAGTGTCTTGCTTTTCTTCCCAACTAAGGGTTACACCTTTCTGTGTCAGGGTGGTTAAAGGCTTAGCGATTTTTGAGAAGTTCTGGATAAACCTGCGATAATAGCCAGCGAGACCCAAGAATTGACGGATTTTTGTGGGTGTGTTCGGTGTTGAGCAATTCTCAATCGCTTTGATCTTGGAAGGGTCCACATGTAATGCCTTCCTCGCTAACCACGTGGCCAAGGAAGGTTACCTTCCTGATCCAGAACTCGCACTTTGAGAACTTCGCATAGAGTTGCTCCGCCCTTAGTGTTTCCAACACCTGTCTCAAGTGCTGTCTATGATCTTCCTCGCTCTGAGAGTAGACAAGTATATCATCAATGAACACGATTACAAACTTGTCGAGGAAAGGGCAGCACACCCGATTCATCATATCCATGAATATCGCGGGTGCGTTGGTTAGATCAAAGGGCATTACTACAAACTCGTAGTGTCCGTAACGAGTTCGAAATGCTGTCTTAGGAACATCATCCTCATGAACTCGCAACTTATGGTACCCTGATCTTAGGTCTATTTTTGAGAAGTAACTGGCTCCCTGAAGTTGATCGAAGAGGTCGTCGATGCTAGGTAAGGGATAACGGTTCTTGATGGTCAGTTTATCCAGTTCTCGATAATCTATGCACATCCGGAAGGATCCATCTTTCTTCTTCACGAATAAGATAGGGGCTCCCCAGGGTGAGGAACTCGGTCTTATGAATCCTTTGCTAATCAGCTCATTGAGCTAGCTGGATTATTCTTGCATTTCTGCCGGCGCTAGACGATATGGAGATTTAGCTACAGGAGTAGCTCTGGGAATTAAGTCGATACGAAACTCGACTTGGCGCTCGGGAGGGATTCCTGGAAGATCTTCGGGAAAAACATCAGGAAAGTTACAGACTTCGGGAATGCTCTCGAGGTCTTTAACTTTTTTGCGTTTCGTCAACAACATGAGCTAGGAATGCATGTCACTCCTTCTGCAGATATTTCTAGGCTTTGATGCAGGAAACGATATGAAAGTTCGAACTAAGTTTATCACCGTAAATAGTAAGGGCTTCGCCAGAGGGAAGCTTGAGACGGATAGCTTTCTCGTAGCAAAGGATATCAACACGATTGGGGCTCAACCAATCCATGTCGACTATGAAATCGAAGCTCTTTATGGAAACTGGCATAAGATCGATGGGAAAGGAATGATCGTCTAGGGTAAGTGTACAGCCTATGAATATGTCGTTAGTGCTCTCTTTCTTTCCATTAGCCATCTCGACGGTAAATGTTTCAGTTAAAGGTTGGGATTTACATTTGAGTAGATGTTTCAATGCATGACTAATAAAGCTCCTCTCCGCACCAAAATCTAAAAGAATGCATGCATAAAAGTTGTCAAGGAGGAACGTACCCGTAACCACAGTAGGATCAGCGACTACTTCCTCCTGGTCCATAGCTAGTACCCTCCCCGTGTTGCCAGTTGTTCTTGCCTTGGGGCAATTTATTTTGAAATGCCCAACCTCTCCACAGCTATAACAGGCTTGACCAGCGCCCGCCCCAGGAGCCTTATTGGTTGGTTGGACTGGTGCCTTGCAGTATCGAGCCATGTATCCCTTTTTACCACAGCTGTTGCATTTCAAATCACGGCAGGGTCCGTGATGATGAAATTTGCGCTTGTTGCACTTTGGAAGAGTACGAGCATATCCGCTGGTAGGTGCTTGGGTGGTTGGAACAGCAGCTGGAGTAGTAGCAGCGTGGACTGCCACTGTTTGTTGTTTCTTGGAGGGCTCTTACGAAGACTGGCCCTTTCGTTTGTTCCAAAATTTCTTCTTCCTCCCACCACTCTCCTTTTGTGGTTCGGGAGCAGCTGTCACCTCATCAAGATCGACCCCATGATCTATCAGGGTCTGCGCCAGCCACTTGGCGCTGTCAAAAGTAGTGGGCTTAGCAGCCAAAACATTTCCATGTGTTGGGGGCGTCAATACCCAAATGTACCTCTCAATCTTCTTGCTTTCCGGGGTGACCATTCCAGGACAGAGGAGAGCCAGATCGCAGAATCTAGCTGTGTAGGCAGCAATGTCGGAACCCTTCATCTGCAGGGTCCAAAGCTCATGCTCCAACTTCTGCATCTCGCCCCTTGGACAGTATTCAGCAAGCATGAGTTCGTTTAAGTTATCCCAACCCATGACATTTGCTACCGACAGGGTTAGGGATTTGACACGACCATTCCACCAGGTCAGTGCTCGGTCAGTGAAGGTGCAGGCGGCGAAGTTCACCTTGTTTTCCTAGGAACAAGCGCAAATCTCGAAAATGGATTCAATCTTCTCGAACCATCGGGTTAAGGCAATGACTCCACCATTTCCATCGAAGGGTTTGGGTTTTGCGTTCATGAAGTCGTTATAGGAACACTCCTTCTGGTGTCCCTGACCTCCATCCAGATTTTGGGGATCTGGTCCAACTCCTGATCCACCAGAGTTGCCCTGATTTATTTGCGCCATTGCTACAGTCACGACGACTGTAACTGCTGCCTGGAACATGGCAGGATCGAACTGTGGAGGTGGTGGCGTTGGATCAGTTGGGGGATTGTTGTTCTTTCTGACAGGTCTCTTTCTGGGAGGCATCTTGTTCTAAAACGAATGAAGAAAAAGAGGATGATAAGTCCTCTAAAAATTTAGAACCAAGAGATATAACACAAAAATTTATATCTCAGCCTGATAGATAAAGTGTTCTACGAAGCGATATATATAGAGAAGGGTTCCTAATGCAAGTAAACTATCGCTAAGAAGAAATATGTAGCAACACTTGGAATGAATCTCTATACTGTATTCGGATCTAGGTAAAATACTCCTATAGTATTTTAAGTTGTATGTTTTGTTCCATCGGTACCTGATGTGTATAAACTTGGTAAGTTTTAGGCTTGTTGCAACACCACAGTCACTCCCAAGCACATGTTGGTCATGTCTCGAATCAATATAGTTGATCAGGCTATATTGACCCTAGACATGATTGTTGGATTAGTGTCTAAGTCCATAACCATTTTGGTATGTACTTGACCCGATGGTGCATGGTCCTTTTGGGTTGCCTTCACCAAAGCAACTTGATAGGATGAATTATGGAGAGAAAGGATTAAATATGATTTATTAATATATTATGAGAATAATATATTAAAGGAGAAATCATATTGTTTAATTAATATTAGTCCAACATTAATTGGTAATTAGTTTTGTGGCTAAAAGAGATTAATTAAACTTAAGGGACTAGAACTGTCAATTGTATGATAGTTGAATATTGAGCTAATGGACTACATATTAAAGGGGTGGACGAATTCTATGGGGAAACCCATTACAAATCGTCCTAGGCCTTTAAGGAAGGAGTCCATGGGTTGCTTAGGGCTTAAGCATCCAAATTAGGGTTTCCTTGTTTGATAACCCTAATAGTCTCTCTATTTAAAGGACCCTTATGGCTCAAAAACGTGGTGAACTTGTTGATTAGGGTTTCCACACGTTTTGGTAGCCTCCTTCTCTTCTCTTCTTCATCCTCTTGCTCTTGGTGTTTGTGAGCCATTAGAGGAGTGACACTTGTGACTCTAAGCTTTCTAAAGTCATTACAAGAAGGATTTGAGATTGTTATTGATACATAACAATCAAGGTATGATCTAAACCCTCATTCAGATGTTATATTGATTATCATATACTAGATCTAGGGTTTAAAGTCTTGGATGAATTGCATGTACAATAGAGAAACCTAGATCCCTGCTTGATGAACTCGGCGAGTACCACAGTGTACTCGGCGAGTAGGCCTCAACTCGGCGAGTCCATTGTGGTACTCGGCGAGTTCAAGCGTCAGATGGAGCTATTTTCCGGATTTCTTGCTGTTTTACTCATGGATACTTGCCTTATCTGTTTTAGATCATTAAAATCCGATTTTATACATATTTATGAGTATATCCTTGATTAAACAAAAGATAATTACCAATTGATTGGATATAACTTCCTTATATGATAAAGTTTGATTATTTGTATTAATTGGGTAACTTACTTTGCAAGAAATTAAAATTAGGTCAAATATAGATAATGATAAAATAAATTGTTTAATTTATATTATTTGTTATTTGATCCTTGTGTTATGAAAAGTTTCAATTTTTCCCCTTTAGGTTTTATAGTTTAAATTTGAACTCAAAAGTTTTGTTTTGAAATTTAAATAGTTGAAACCCTAATGTTTTGAAAAAGGTTTCAAAACTTGCCCTCAAGTTTTGGAATTTAAATTTTGATTGAAAAGTTTGATTTTGAAATATTTAAATTCTAAACCCTAATGTTTTGAAATGTTTCAAAACATGCCCTCAAGTTTTGGAATTTAAAGGTTGATTAAAAGTTTAACTTAGGAATGTTAAATTCTAAAACCCTAGTATTGTTTTGAAAAGTTCAAATCACACCCTTATGGTTTTATTAATTAATTAAAGTGTATAATTAAAAGAGATTTAGTAAATCCATAAAGTTTTGTTGTACAATTTAATTAAATTAAAAGTATAATTATTAAATTAGACCACCTAGTATTTTAAAAAGTGTAAAATACACCCTATACTATATATAACATTAAAGGTCTGACATTATATATATGTATAAGTAAAAGTCAGTCTTACCGTTAGTAGGCCTCATTCACGAAGTTGGTCTATAAGGGGTGTTTAAGGAAATTGCCTATAAAATGGCGATTGAATGGGTATCCACTCTTGCCCACCGCACTCTTGACTAGTGGAGGGTCGTTAGCCGAACGGGTAGGATAGGACAGAAACCTTCCATTATAAGTATAATGAAGTACAAAAGTAACTAAATGCTTTTACAAAATTCCCAATCTTAGTTACTTTAAGCAAAAGTGAATTGATGCAATTCCATGAAATTACACTTTGTGCCCTTGCAAAGACGTTAGTGGAGCATGTGTGGTTAACCGGCACACTAAATGGTTCTAAGCAAAGGTAGCAAAGGGTGACTCATTGTTTGTCATAGTTCGGTGGAGCGTGTGTGGTTAACCGGCACATCGAATAGGTGACTGTAACATTTGAGGGCACCATGTAAGTTTGCATGGTTATTCACACCCTGTTTTGTGATCCTCGGCATCCCAGTCACAAATCGAGGGGCATATCGAGATTTAAACATGCCATTGAAATGTTCAATGAATCTCAAAAGATCTAGGAATTTTCAATAGATTTAAAACTTAAATTTTTTCTTCGTTTTTCATGGTGGAAATTAGTGAATCGTCATTCACTTACCTTCAAATGTTCTGCAATTTGGGTTACGGCATCCCTTTCCCAAGTTGTAGAGTATTGTGTTGGGTCCTAGCCTTAATATCTCATTTGGGTGATTTATTAAGGACTCAATCAATCAACTAACTTGAATTTTTCTCCCGTTTTGTAGATGTCAAAGTATGACAACTATGGTCTTCCCAAATCCCGTGGAAAAAGCTTTTCACATGAAGATGATATTCCACGATTCGATCGAGGAACACGAGATCATGCTTCACTTCCTCCACCTCCTCCTATTGTTCTCCCTAACCCACAAGTTCAAAAGATTGAAAAGTTCAAAATCACTCAAGCCCTTTTGGCAAGTAAACATGAAGAAGGAAAGTCAGTGTGTGCACACGTCCTAGAGATGAAGTCACACATTGATAGGTTAAGAATGTTGGGATCTATTGTCTGTGAGGAGCTGGATGTTGACTGGGTTCTTCAGTCACTTCCTGACTCATATAGTGAGTTCGTAAGAGAGTACTATATGATAAACCACGTCGTAACCCTCATCGATCTCACCTATATGCTTATTGCTGCTGAATCAGCAATGATTTGGCGCACTAGAAAAGCAAAGTTGATTGGTGGATCTGCCTTCCAGACCTCTATGGATATAGACAATGGCAACGAAAGGCATGCCATGATCGAAAAGTTTGATCATAAGAGAAAGGCAAAGTCAGAAGTAGTTTCGTGTGTTGTTCCAAAAGAGTCAATTTGCTTTTATTGCCAAGAGAAGGGGCATTGGAGACGAAGCTGCCCTATTTACCTAAGAGATCTAAGGGATGGGAGAGTCAAAACGTATGGCTTTACTTTAGGTAAAATCCATTAACAAACTCTTTTAAATTCCTATTCTAGATTCTTAATACATAATGTGATAAGATTACATTTCGATGTCTTGCAGGATCGAAGAAAAGAGAGGAATCTTAAGGGAAGAAGTGACCGGAATCTAATCGTGAAGAAATGGATTTCGATCGCATTACTTGAAGATTAGAATCTTAAGCTACTACTTGGAGTTAGAATAGATTGCTTAGGAATATTTAACAACATAGTTTTTCAGTTGAATTGCATTGTAAGGACAAATTTTTCCGCAATAATATAAATTTTGACTTTATATTATTTATTTATCCTTGCAATGGCGTGTATGAAAAATTGATGTAAGTTTCTATTATTAGCAATAATGGATTTGATTCTTAATTATGTTATTTGTGGAAAGGTCAAGAATTTACCAAATAGGGAAAGTTTCTCATCGCCCAAGTTTCAATTGGACAGAAACTTGGAATCATACAACTTGGTTGCATGATGAATGAGAAATTTCATATTTGGAAATTAGACTAATTCATTGACAAAGTGTCAAGTGAAGGACTAGGAGATCGAGTACACAAGGTTGTGTGTTGATCAAGTCCACCACAAGAGTAACAAAGATATTCGTCATGATTTACTAAGGTTAAGTAAATATGATTATACTTATGAGATTAAGTGTAATTCTCAATTGATTGAAAGAGTTTCAATAAATAGCAGAACGAATAAGAAGAATCAAGTAGGCAGAAAGATAAAAGTTTCTCTATTCTAAGAAGAAGGGAGAGTACCTTTTTATTATGTTTTATGATAGGTCTTAATGATTAAGAACGATATCTCAATTGATCCTCTAAGTGAGTCTTAAGTGCAATTGTATGTCTGAGAAGAGGAATCAAGAATTGAAGAAATGGTTAAATCAAGAAGTCAATCATACTTCGTTCTAAAACCAAGTCTTAGAGTTAAGATTGTGAATTGAGTGACAAGTCTTAAGAAGGTTTATAACATTCATCAAATGTGAAATTTGAAAAAGTTTTCTTATTCTTTCACAATTGGAAAGTTGTGATGTCTTGGATAAGACAAAGACCAACTATGGCGAATGTAGTGAAGTGTTTTGTCTTGATAAAAACTACACTAACTCTTGAATATTTGTTTGTCGAGAAATGTTTATTGACAAAAGAATCTTATATGTCAAGGAGTCAGTGGGAGTCTTAATGGTCTTGAAAAGTTTCAAGAACTAATCGAGAATAAACCTTATCGATCATCACTAGCACACGACTTGAGGTTTACAACCTATCGTGTTGACATTATTTTGTTTCTGTGCCATTCCAATTAAGTTAATTATGCATGTGAGTTCTATGAGTTCTCATTTGAACGCATAAAAGGCAAGCACCTTGATCAATGAAAAGTACGTTGATATGAAAGGTTGAGCTGCTTAACTACTTGGAAGACATGGTGGGCACTCGTGTTACCATAAGGCAAGAAATCAAGATTGAGAAAGTTCAGTCCATATGAGTTTGGATTTGTCGCAAACTTTGGTTTTGACAAATTCGCATGGATAGGAACACATACACCATTAAAATCTAAGTGTCATAAGATTCCCTCCTTCATGAAAATGACTGTGAGGAAATGCTTTCACTAAGAGAGATTTTAAGAAGATAGTGATTGTGAAATTGTATTCTCGAATTCGATTATGGTTACGGCATCCCTTTCCATAATTCGATTGTGAGATTTGGCAATTAGTCTAGATTGTTTAGACACACATATGAGCTATCTAAGGCAAAGGTGTATAAGTTTAAGAAGCTTAGATAAAGGATTATCAAAGCATTAGGTATTAGAAATATGAACTTCAGAAATTCAATAAGTAATGTTTTCTGGAAGTTCAGTTGTTTTCTAAAACATGTCAAAGCTAGTGGGAGCATAAGTGTTATGCTCATACGATAATAATCATCATGATTGTGGGAGCATAAATGTTGTGCTTGTATGATTATTAAGGCAAGTATTGCAAGTTAGCAATATTAATTATAGAAAACAATAGTTATACTTTGCAAGGTCGTAAGGGTTGAAAAGTTGTTTTGCTATAATTAAGGGAGAGCATATTGTACTTCGTTTCAAAATCTAAAGCTTAGATTGAGAAATTTTAATAAAATTAGTCAAAGGATACATAGTGTGTTCTTAAATTTCGATTATGATTACGGCATCCCTCTTCATAGTTCGAATTGTAAGAACGAGACACATAAAATATTATGGTAGAAGATGGATAAAGCATCATATCTTTATGTAAGACATTATGCATCGTGTTCCATATGCTTCGGGTATAGGATCGATTGCAAGTGCTATAATATTTGACCATTCTAAAATTTTCAAAATGTCTAGCGCATTTAGAGGGAAAAAGGACTAGAATCGGTTTTGACTAAAATAATTAAACAACTATCAAAGGACGATCCAAAGCTCGCTGAGGATTGGTCGCTTGTGAGTAGTTGGAAGTATGGTATTGGATGACATTAATATGAATAGATAAGATTCTATTAAGAATAAATTGTCATATGCCAAATATGGAAATGTTTCCATATTGGGAGTTGGATATTAAGAATCTATGTCTAGATTAGAAACTTTTATGCAAGAAGGATGTTCAAAGGAATGTACTTTGAGTGAGAGACATCATATCTATAGAATTGTTTCTGATAGAGATTGGCCAAGTCTTGATGATTTTGAGCTATGACTTTACGAAAGAATCATTGCATAAAATGTTAGAATCTAGCATAAGTAACAAGAATTTGATATTCTTATACTTATGAAAAGGATTGGAAGTTGTATGATTGGAAATGTGTTCATTTGACAAAGAAAGGACCGTAGGTAAACATTGTGTTCATGCTGAGAGCATGGGACAAGTGTAGTAATAATTCAAGTAAGAAGTTGATTACCAGAAACTACAAATAATGAGTAATCGATATGGTGATAAATAAAAGGTGTTTTATTTATACTCAAAGGTTTGGGACCATATAGGATTAGTATTATTCTTGTGTTTCACTTTGCATGTTTTGACTTCCTGAATAATTAAATTGGTTCAGAACAATCAAATTATTCGAACGGACCACAGTCGTTCATATGTTGGAAGTAGGTATGAATGAAGACTGTCGTGAATTGGTGTGTGGATTGTCTAAAGTGTATTAGACATAAGAAAATGTTTGCTGCAACGTTCATGAGTGCTTATGAATATGATTTGAGCATTGGATTAAAACCCACGCTCACTTGGATCACTTCATGGATTTTATCACGAGTGATTGGTGAGACGATAATATCTTATATTCTTGAAACCGAGATGTGTGAGTTGTATCTTACGAGTCGGTTACACATTGATAATATGTAAACGCACCAGTAACTTGGTGTTATAAAACATATTGTTGTTTGTGATTCGGTGAGTGAGTGCAAGCGAGCATTGAGTCAAAGTTTATCCGTTCCTTTTACCCTAAGTAGGATAAAAGTGATATCTGTGGGCCCCTCGATGATTTAGTGATAAGACCTAAGCGCTTGGCCAAGCCGGGACTAATTTGATGTGTTCAATTGTAGTCTGTTGTCAGTCGTCATAAATCGGAAATCGGGAAACAACACATAGACAGAGAGAATGATTTAAATCCATGTCTCAGTCTATACGATATCTAGAATGGAGGAATATATGATCCCTTATCTAAAGGACACGCGTATCTGAAAAGATCAGAGTTGACAGCGGGTTTGGAAAGCTACGATTGCAGATCAGGATCTGAAGTCATACGCAGAATAGTTATTAGACTTATCCAAGTGGGAGACTGTTGGATTAGTGTCTAAGTCCATAACCATTTTGGTATGTACTTGACCCGATGGTGCATGGTCCTTTTGGGTTGCCTTCACCGAAGCAACTTGATAGGATGAATTATGGAGAGAAAGGATTAAATATGATTTATTAATATATTATGAGAATAATATATTAAAGGAGAAATCATATTGTTTAATTAATATTAGTCAAGAATTAATTGGTAATTAGTTTTGTGGCTAAAAGAGATTAATTAAACTTAAGGGACTAGAACTGTCAATTGTATGATAGTTGAATATTGAGCTAATGGACTACATATTAAAGGGGTGGACGAATTCTATGGGGAAACCCATTAGAAATCGTCCTAGGCCTTTAAGGAAGGAGTCCATGGGTTTCTTAGGGCTTAAGCATCCAAATTAGGGTTTCCTTGTTTGATAACCCTAATAGTCTCTCTATTTAAAGGACCCTTATGGCTCAAAAACGTGGTGAACTTGTTGATTAGGGTTTCCACACGTTTTGGTAGCCTCCTTCTCTTTTCTTCTTCATCCTCTTGCTCTTGGTGTTTGTGAGCCATTAGAGGAGTGACACTTGTGACTCTAAGCTTTCTAAAGTCATTACAAGAAGGATTTGAGATTGTTATTGATACATAACAATCAAGGTATGATCTAAACCCTCATTCATATGTTATATTGATTATCATATACTAGATCTAGGGTTTAAAGTCTTGGATGAATTGCATGTACAATAGAGAAACCTAGATCCAAGCATTAGGGTTTGTATGAGCACATAGGATGTTCTTATGGCCGAAACCCATCAATGATTACATAACTGCCCAGGTTTAACCGTAGTGTCCAACATCCAAATACTTTTGTTTTGTTCTACCTATGACTCTCGTTCTAGTATGTATGTATACTTGTATACTTTTTATAAAAGACTTATATTTTAAAAGTATACTTTTAGTTCAGAGCGCTTCAGCCCCTTAGTGTTTATAGTTGTATACCATGTAAGGTTCGGTATACTTAGTTCACTATAAACAAGAGCTCTGATACCAATCTGTCACACCCCTAAACCGGAACCGCGGAAATGTTCGGGGGTGGAGGACGTCATGTGTAGTATCACAACAATTGTATCATAGCAATCATAGTAAACACAACCATTACATCAATTACATATATGAAAAAGGTTTACATCTGTTTAATTCTTGTTTCTATACATCAAAAGTGTAAGCAAAATTAAAAGACGTGATTCTATATGCTTCGTCTTCTCAAAACTCCAGGAGGTACCTGTCTACTGATTTCCTGAGAATACAAGCAGTTTTGAAAGAGTATCAGCATAAAGCTGGTGAGTTCATAAGTGATGTTTTGTAGTGAAAACTTGTTGATGAATCTTGTAAAATGTTCGTATGTTTCCAAGAAAATCCAATATTTTCTTTAGTAAAAGCATAATAATACCAGTTTCTTCTATGAATGTTTGTTATGGTATTCTTTGTAGTATAAAACATATTAGTTGTAATGCTTGGTTACTACTAGTATGTATAGTATGATGAATTCTGTATGAAAAACCTCTATGTGTGGAATGTTCCGTTTGAAAACCCTGGCTACCACCAGTAAGTATAGTAGTTTTATTATCTAAATAAAACCGTGTATTGTATTTCTGAAAATCCTCCAAACTAGTGTATATTAGTTTTATTAATTAAAATAAAACTAAAGAAGAATGTAACCTCATAAACAAAGGTTAGTTTATACTTATTGTGAGTCGTATAACCATGCTTGATATGACCTAGTGACCCTTACAACGCTCTTCAAGTGTTGGTTAAATGACATTTGTCACGCCAAGCATGCCTGCCTAACTGTTGCTAACAGTTCAGGTGTGGGATTGTCAATCCCGAATAGATCTATTCACAAATATCATGCTCTCCCTCCAGGAGACTCTGGTTCTACCATGATAGGATTTAATTCAATACCCCTAAAGGTACAGTTTTGAAGTAGAGTCTCATAATTATGTATAATCAAGTTTACATGTAATTATGTATTGTTCTCTTGTACTTGAATCCGTTGAATACTGTATAAGGTAATAATTATACATAAATAATTATTAAGTGTGTATTCTAGTAGTGATGCATATCATAAACTAAATCGGTCATAGTCTATATGATTAGTAGTGTACAACTATGAATTCGTAAAAGTTGTGTGTTGAAAACCCCAAACTATACCTATTATAGTTTGCATGTATTTAGTGTAGTTAGTGTGAATATTGTTCTGAAAACTATGCAATTATGGTTGTAAGTTGGAAAATGTCCCTTATTCTCAACATAGTACAAAAGGGATAAAATATCGGAAATATTTTATAAAAACGTGGAAATCGTTTACTTGTATCAATTGCATAAGTTTTATACTTGTTAAAAATCCTTCGTTTTAGTTCACGAAAGCATTTGTGTTTGGATTGTATTCCCCCCTGAAAACGTTTAAAAACCATAAAAGCGTAGGGGTATGAACTCACCTCGAATGAGTGGTTTGAATGAAAGATCGATATGGGATGCTGAGTGTCAAGTGAAGTCTCGAACACCAACGGATCCTATTTAGCATGTAATAACACATATATATACCAAATTAGGGTATGTCACCACTAGTTATGATAGGAAACCACCCTAGGGACTTGGAAACACTTGAAACTAAGTGTTAAAATCATATGTGATTGTATAAGGGAGGTGTACGGCCTTGGGTGTGCGGCCTATGTATGAATACGGCCATGGGTGTACGGCCCATGAGTGTACGGCCGTACACTCATGAAGAAGTGTGCATTTGACGTGTTTTCAAGACCCTAACTAGCATCTAGGAGGTGTTCTAGGTCCCATGCTTAGCTTTATTGTAAGTTTAAGGCCACTAATGAGCATCAAAGAGGGTTTACGGCCCTATGAGGTGTGTTCGGCCGTACAAGGGGTGTGCGGCCGTACACCCTTCATGTTCATGCTAAGTTGGTCGATTTTAAGGTGAATCAAGGCCAGGATCAAAGGTTTAGCATGTCCAACTAGATGATAGGGGCTAAACTCTCACTTTGGAGGGCCCTTAAGGTGTGTACGACAAACCTTATGAAGGTGTACGACCGTACTCCTTTCAAGGGATGAAGAACATGCTGAAACATGTTGAATCAATGCTTGAATCAAGAGGTCCTTCGAGTATAACAAGCTCTGATACCAATCTGTCACACCCCTAAACCGGAACCGCGGAAATGTTCAGGGGTGGAGGACGTGATGTGTAGTATCACAACAATTGTATCATAGCAATCATAGTAAACACAACCATTACATCAATTACATATATGAAAAAGGTTTACATCTGTTTAATTCTTGTTTCTATACATCAAAAGTGTAAGCAAAATTAAAAGACGTGATTCTATATGCTTCGTCTTCTCAAAACTCCAGGAGGTGCCTGTCTACTGATTTCCTGAGAATACAAACAGTTTTGAAAGAGTATCAGCATAAAGCTGGTGAGTTCATAAGTGATGTTTTGTAGTGAAAACTTGTTGACGAATCTTGTAAAATGTTCGTATGTTTCCAAGAAAATCCAATATTTTCTTTAGTAAAAGCATAATAATACTAGTTTCTTCTATGAATGTTTGTTACGGTATTCTTTGTAGTATAAAACATATTAGTTGTAATGCTTGGTTACTACTAGTATGTATAGTATGATGAATTCTGTATGAAAAACCTCTGTGTGTGGAATGTTCCGTTTGAAAACCCTGGCTACCACCAGTAAGTATAGTAGTTTTATTATCTAAATAAAACCATGTATTGTATTTCTGAAAATCCTCCAAACTAGTGTATATTAGTTTTATTAATTAAAATAAAACTAAAGAAGAATGTAACCTCATAAACAAAGATTAGTTTATACTTATTGTGAGTCGTATAACTATGCTTGATATGACCTAGTGACCCTTACAACGCTCTTCAAGTGTTGGTTAAATGACAATTGTCACGCCAGGCATGCCTGCCTAACTGTTGCTAACAGTTCAGGTGTGGGATTGTCAATCCCGAATAGATCTATTCATAAATATCATGCTCTCCCTCCAGGAGACTCTGGTTCTACCATGATAGGATTTAATTCAATACCCTTAAAGGTACAGTTTTGAAGTAGAGTCTCACAATTATGTATAATCAAGTTTACATGTAATTATGTATTGTTCTCTTGTACTTGAATCCGTTGAATACTGTATAAGGTAATAATTATACATAAATAATTATTAAGTGTGTATTCTAGTAGTGATGCATATCATAAACTAAATCGGTCATAGTCTATATGATTAGTAGTGTACAACTATGAATTCGTAAAAGTTGTGTGTTGAAAACCCCAAACTATACCTATTATAGTTTGCATGTATTTAGTGTAGTTAGTGTGAATATTGTTCTGAAAACTATGCAATTATGGTTGTAAGTTGGAAAATGTCCCTTATTCTCAACATAGTACAAAAGGGATAAAATATCGGAAATATTTTATAAAAACGTGGAAATCGTTTACTTGTATCAATTGCATAAGTTTTATACTTGTTAAAAATCCTTCGTTTTAGTTCACGAAAGCATTTGTGTTTGGATTGTATTCCCCCCTGAAAACGTTTAAAAACCATAAAAGCGTAGGGGTATGAACTCACCTCGAATGAGTGGTTTGAATGAAAGATCGATATGGGATGCTGAGTGTCAAGTGAAGTCTCGAACACCAACGGATCCTATTTAGCATGTAATAACACATATATATACCAAATTAGGGTATGTCACCACTAGTTATGATAGGAAACCACCCTAGGGACTTGGAAACACTTGAAACTAAGTGTTAAAATCATATGTGATTGTATAAGGGAGGTGTACGGCCTTGGGTGTGCGGCCTATGTATGAATACGGCCATGGGTTTACGGCCCATGAGTGTACGGCCGTACACTCATGAAGAAGTGTGCATTTGACGTGTTTTCAAGACCCTAACTAGCATCTAGGAGGTGTTCTAGGTCCCATGCTTAGCTTTATTGTAAGTTTAAGGCCACTAATGAGCAGCAAAGAGGGTTTACGGCCCTATGAGGTGTGTTCGGCCATACAAGGGGTGTGCGGCCGTACACCCTTCATGTTCATGCTAAGTTGGTCGATTTTAAGGTGAATCAAGGCCAGGATCAAAGGTTTAGCATGTCCAACTAGATGATAGGGGCTAAACTCTCACTTTGGAGGGCCTTTAAGGTGTGTACGACAAACCTTATGAAGGTGTACGACCGTACTCCTTTCAAGGGATGAAGAACATGCTGAAACATGTTGAATCAATGCTTGAATCAAGAGGTCCTTCGAGTATAACAAGCTCTGATACCAATCTGTCACACCCCTAAACCGGAACCGCGGAAATGTTCAGGGGTGGAGGACGTGATGTGTAGTATCACAACAATTGTATCATAGCAATTATAGTAAACACAACCATTACATCAATTACATATATGAAAAAGGTTTACATCTGTTTAATTCTTGTTTCTATACATCAAAAGTGTAAGCAAAATTAAAAGACGTGAATCTATATGCTTCGTCTTCTCAAAACTCCAGGAGGTACCTGTCTACTGATTTCCTGAGAATACAAACAGTTTTGAAAGAGTATCAGCATAAAGCTGGTGAGTTCATAAGTGATGTTTTGTAGTGAAAACTTGTTGACGAATCTTGTAAAATGTTCGTATGTTTCCAAGAAAATCCAATATTTTCTTTAGTAAAAGCATAATAATACCAGTTTCTTCTATGAATGTTTGTTACGGTATTCTTTGTAGTATAAAACATATTAGTTGTAATGCTTGGTTACTACTAGTATGTATAGTATGATGAATTCTGTATGAAAAACCTCTGTGTGTGGAATGTTCCGTTTGAAAACCCTGGCTACCACCAGTAAGTATAGTAGTTTTATTATCTAAATAAAACCATGTATTGTATTTCTAAAAATCCTCCAAACTAGTGTATATCAGTTTTATTAATTAAAATAAAACTAAAGAAGAATGTAACCTCATAAACAAAGGTTAGTTTATACTTATTGTGAGTCGTATAACCATGCTTGATATGACCTAGTGACCCTTACAACGCTCTTCAAGTGTTGGTTAAATGACATTTGTCACGCCAGGCATGCCTGCCTAACTGTTGCTAACAGTTCAGGTGTGGGATTGTCAATCCCGAATAGATCTATTCATAAATATCATGCTCTCCCTCCAGGAGACTCTGCTTCTACCATGATAGAATTTAATTCAATACCCCTAAAGGTACAGTTTTGAAGTAGAGTCTCACAATTATGTATAATCAAGTTTACATGTAATTATGTATTGTTCTCTTGTACTTGAATCCGTTGAATACTGTATAAGGTAATAATTATACATAAATAATTATTAAGTGTGTATTCTAGTAGTGATGCATATCATAAACTAAATCGGTCATAGTCTATATGATTAGTAGTGTACAACTATGAATTCGTAAAAGTTGTGTGTTGAAAACCCCAAACTATACCTATTATAGTTTGCATGTATTTAGTGTAGTTAGTGTGAATATTGTTCTGAAAACTATGCAATTATGGTTGTAAGTTGGAAAATGTCCCTTATTCTCAACATAGTACAAAAGGGATAAAATATCGGAAATATTTTATAAAAACGTGGAAATCGTTTACTTGTATCAATTGCATAAGTTATATACTTGTTAAAAATCCTTCGTTTTAGTTCACGAAAGCATTTGTGTTTGGATTGTATTCCCCCCTGAAAACGTTTAAAAACCATAAAAGCGTAGGGGTATGAACTCACCTCGAATGAGTGGTTTGAATGAAAGATCGATATGGGATGCTGAGTGTCAAGTGAAGTCTCGAACACCAACGGATCCTATTTAGCATGTAATAACACATATATATACCAAATTAGGGTATGTCACCACTAGTTATGATAGGGAACCACCCTAGGGACTTGGAAACACTTGAAACTAAGTGTTAAAATCATATGTGATTGTATAAGGGAGGTGTACGGCCTTGGGTGTGCGGCCTATGTATGAATACGGCCATGGGTGTACGGCCCATGAGTGTACGACCGTACACTCATGAAGAAGTGTGCATTTGACGTGTTTTCAAGACCCTAACTAGCATCTAGAATGTGTTCTAGGTCCCATGCTTAGCTTTATTGTAAGTTTAAGGCCACTAATGAGCATCAAAGAGGGTTTACGGCCCTATGAGGTGTGTTCGGCCGTACAAGGGGTGTGCGGCCGTACACCCTTCATGTTCATGCTAAGTTGGTCGATTTTACGGTGAATCAAGGCCAGGATCAAAGGTTTAGCATGTCCAACTAGATGATAGGGGCTAAACTCTCACTTTGGAGGGCCTTTAAGGTGTGTACGACAAACCTTATGAAGGTGTACGACCGTACTCCTTTCAAGGGATGAAGAACATGCTGAAACATGTTGAATCAATGCTTGAATCAAGAGGTCCTTCGAGTATAACAAGCTCTGATACCAATCTGTCACACCCCTAAACCGAAACCGCAGAAATGTTCGGGGGTGGAGGACGTCATGTGTAGTATCACAACAATTGTATCATAGCAATCATAGTAAACACAACCATTACATCAATTACATATATGAAAAAGGTTTACATCTGTTTAATTCTTGTTTCTATACATCAAAAGTGTAAGCAAAATTAAAAGACATGATTCTATATGCTTCGTCTTCTCAAAACTCCAGGAGGTACCTGTCTACTGATTTCCTGAGAATACAAGCAGTTTTGAAAGAGTATCACCATAAAGCTGGTGAGTTCATAAGTGATGTTTTGTAGTGAATACTTGTTGATGAATCTTGTAAAATGTTCGTATGTTTCCAAGAAAATCCAATATTTTCTTTAGTAAAAGCATAATAATACCAGTTTCTTCTATGAATGTTTGTTACGGTATTCTTTGTAGTATAAAACATGTTAGTTGTAATGCTTGGTTACTACTAGTATGTATAGTATGATGAATTCTGTATGAAAAACCTCTGTGTGTGGAATGTTCCGTTTGAAAACCCTGGCTACCACCAGTAAGTATATTAGTTTTATTATCTAAATAAAACCATGTATTGTATTTCTGAAAATCCTCCAAACTAGTGTATATTAGTTTTATTAATTAAAATAAAACTAAAGAAGAATGTAACCTCATAAACAAAGGTTAGTTTATACTTATTGTGAGTCGTATAACCATGCTTGATATGACCTAGTGACCCTTACAACGCTCTTCAAGTGTTGGTTAAATGACATTTGTCACGCCAGGCATGCCTGCCTAACTGTTGCTAACAGTTCAGGTGTGGGATTGTCAATCCCGAATAGATCTATTCATAAATATCATGCTCTCCCTCCAGGAGACTCTGGTTCTACCATGATAGAATTTAATTCAATACCCCTAAAGGTACAGTTTTGAAGTAGAGTCTCACAATTATGTATAATCAAGTTTACATGTAATTATGTATTGTTCTCTTGTACTTGAATCCATTGAATACTGTATAAGGTAATAATTATACATAAATAATTATTAAGTGTGTATTCTAGTAGTGATGCATATCATAAACTAAATCGGTCATAGTCTATATGATTAGTAGTGTACAACTATGAATTCGTAAAAGTTGTGTGTTGAAAACCCCAAACTATACCTATTATAGTTTGCATGTATTTAGTGTAGTTAGTGTGAATATTGTTCTGAAAACTATGCAATTATGGTTGTAAGTTGGAAAATGTCCCTTATTCTCAATATAGTACAAAAGGGATAAAATATCGGAAATATTTTAGAAAAACGTGGAAATCGTTTACTTGTATCAATTGCATAAGTTTTATACTTGTTAAAAATCCTTCGTTTTAGTTCACGAAAGCATTTGTGTTTGGATTGTATTCCCCCTTGAAAACGTTTAAAAACCATAAAAGCGTAGGGGTATGAACTCACCTCGAATGAGTGGATTGAATGAAAGATCGATATGGGATGTTGAGTGTCAAGTGAAGTCTCGAACACCAACGGATCCTATTTAGCATGTAATAACACATATATATACCAATTTAGAGTATGTCACCACTAGTTATGATAGGAAACCACCCTAGGGACTTGGAAACACTTGAAACTAAGTGTTAAAATCATATGTGATTGTATAAGGGAGGTGTACGGCCTTGGGTGTGCGGCCTATGTATGAATACGGCCATGGGTGTATGGCCCATGAGTGTACGGTCGTACACTCATGAAGAAGTGTGCATTTGACGTGTTTTCAAGACGCTAACTAGCATCTAGGAGGTGTTCTAGGTCCCATGCTTAGCTTTATTGGAAGTTTAAGGCCACAAATGAGCATCAAAGAGGGTTTACGGCCCTATGAGTGTGTTCGGCCGTACACCCTTCATGTTCATGCTAAGTTGGTCGATTTTAAGGTGAATCAAGGCCAGGATCAAAGGTTTAGCATGTCCAACTAGATGATAGGGGCTAAACTCTCACTTTGGAGGGCCTTTAAGGTGTGTACAGCCAACCTTATGAAGGTGTACGGCCGTACTCGTTTCAAGGGATAAAGAACATGCTGAAACATGTTGAATCAATACTTGAATCAAGAGGTCCTTCGAGTATAACAAGCTCTGATACCAATCTGTCACACCCCTAAACCGGAACCGCGGAAATGTTCGGGGGTGGAGGACGTCATGTGTAGTATCACAACAATTGTATCATAGCAATCATAGTAAACACAACCATTACATCAATTACATATATGAAAAAGGTTTACATCTGTTTAATTCTTGTTTCTATACATCAAAAGTGTAAGCAAAATTAAAAGACGTGATTCTATATGCTTCATCTTCTCAAAACTCCAGGAGGTACCTGTCTACTGATTTCCTGAGAATACAAGCAGTTTTGAAAGAGTATCAGCATAAAGCTGGTGAGTTCATAAGTGATGTTTTGTAGTGAAAACTTGTTGATGAATCTTGTAAAATGTTCGTATGTTTCCAAGAAATCCAATATTTTCTTTAGTAAAAGCATAATAATACCAGTTTCTTCTATGAATGTTTGTTACGGTATTCTTTGTAGTATAAAACATATTAGTTGTAATGCTTGGTTACTACTAGTATGTATAGTATGATGAATTCTGTATGAAAAACCTCTGTGTGTGGAATGTTATAAGTTCTAATATATTAATAATATTATTTAATTAGTATTGATCAAGAATTAATTAATTAAGTGATCAAAAGAAGACTAATTAAATATAAGGGTTGATTGTGAAAATCACTCATACTTGTATAGTGGGCTAATGCTCCATGGATTATCAAGTTGCGCTAAAACCCATAGGATGCTCCATTGTGTCTTTGAACCCATGGATCATGGAAATGAAGAGCCATGTCAAGTTAATGTTTACATGGTGTAACCCTACTTATGACACACTATAAAAGGAATATGTGAGCAACCAAAATCGGCACTAGTGTGAGAACAAGAGGGCATAGCCGATTTTAGAAGTGTTCTATTTCTCTCAAGGTTATTCCAAGTGTATTTGGTTTTGTGTCAGACATTTGAGGAATCACACTTGAGGTGCTAGGCTCACAAGGTTCTCAAGGAATCCAAGCAACTAAAGGTATGTATTTCTTACTATCTTTTATGTTAAAAAGTTCCCCATGTATGCTAGATAGGTTATGAACCTTGGAAAATCAATTTTTCATATATCATAGTAAAACATAGATCCAAGGTTTCTAGGGTTGCATGTACACCTTAGGAGTGTTAGAATGCTCAAAACCCAACATTACTCAGTCTGACATTGTGCTGGATTGGTAACTCACCTTTCTTGCAATTATGCATGTTGAACCTCTTTAACACCTTGTCCAAGTAAGTGCTTTGACTAAGTCCAATTAGTCTTTTACTCCTCTCTCTCAATATCCTTATCCCTAGGATATAGGCAGTTTCTCCAAGGTCCTTCATAGCGAAACACTTCCCAAGCCAGTTTTTAATATCCTGTAAAGTTGGGATGTCATTTCCTATGAGTAGTATGTCATCCACATACAGTACCGAAAAGCTAACTATACTCCCACTAGCTCTGGCATATACACAAGACTCATCTTCGCTTCTCGAAAAACCAAACTCTTTGACTTTCTCATCAAAACAAAGATTCCAGCTGCGAGATGCTTGTTTCAATCCATAAATGGATTTCTCAAGCTTGCACACTCTAGCAGGGTACTCTGTATTGACAAAACCCTATGGATGACTCATGTAAACATCTTCAGCCAACTTTCCATTAAGAAAAGCAGTTTTGACATCCATTTGCCCTATTTCATAATCATGAAATGCAGCAATGGCTAGCATAACCCTAATAGACTTAATTTTCACTACTGGTGAGAAGTTTTCATCATAGTCAACTCCCTGAGTTTGAGTAAAGCCCTTTGCAACCAGTCGCGCTTTATAAGTGTGCACTTTCCCATCCATGTCGGTCTTCTTCTTGAAGATCCATTTGCACCTGACCGTCTTACGACCCGGTACATTGTCAACCAAGTTCCAAACTTGATTGTCATACATGGACTAAATCTCGTTGTCCATAGCCTCTTTCCATTTAGCAGACTCAGGGCCTGCCATGGCTTCCCTATAGCTGTTAGGTTTATCCAAATTTACCAGTATACTATCACTGATAAATGTGTCACCTTCCGCAGTAATATGGAAACCATAGTAATGCTCAGGTGGCTACCTAAATCTAGTGGAACGCCTCATAGGTACAGACTCCTCTTCTTGCCACATAGACCACATTCTCATTGGGTCTGTAGAAGAGGTAACCAAAGGATTTTTGTGGGTAGCCGATGAAAATACACTGCTCACTACAAGGTTCAAGCTTATCGTGAGTCTCGCGCCTCACGAAAGCCTCGCAACCCCAAATCTTGATGTGGTCTAAAGTGGGTACTTTCCCAGTCCACATCTCGTGAGGTGTTTTGGCAACCTTCTTGGTAGAGACTAGATTAAGGATATGGGCGGCCGTCTCTAAGGAATACCCGCAGAATGAGATTGGTAACGAAGCTCGACTCATCATGGAACGAACCATGTCCAATAAGGTTCGATTACGCCTCTCAGCCACACCATTAAGCTGTGGTGTCCCGGGAGGTGTCAATTGTGAAACAATTCCACATTCCTTAAGATAGTCAAGGAACTTTGTAGTAAGATACTCTCCTCCTCGATCGGATCGAAGCATCTTAATGATCATGCCCAACTGATTATCCACTTCCTGTTTAAACTCTTTGAACTTTTCAAAGGTTTCTGACTTATTCTTGATTAAGTAGACATAACCATATCTAATGAAATCATTAGTAAAAGTCACATAGAAGCGGTTAGCATCCCTTGTGGCGGTTCTGAAGGGTCCACACACATCTGTGTATATGAGGTCTAACAAACCTTCACCCCTAGCACAAGTACCAGTGAAGGGTGACTTTGTCATTTTTCCAAGTAAACAGGACTCGCAACTATCATCCGACTTTAAGTCAAATGATTCCAAAACTCCAGACTTCTGGAGTTGGCCTATGCGCTTCTTGTTGACATGTCCAAGACGACAATGCCACAAGGATGCCTTATCAAAGCTAGTGGTAGAATCAATATGCAATACATTATTTCCTAAGTTATCTACAACATTCACAGCTTCATATACACCATTGCAAGGTAATGCTTTAAAATAAAACACATCATTATAAAAAACATTAATATCACCACATTCATTATCAAATGAAAAACTATAACCTTGTTTGTACAAGCCGAGAAAAGAAATAATATTTCTCGCCATTTCAGACGAGTAACAACATTTATTTAAATCTAATGTTAACCCACTACTTAGCAATAAAGAGTAAACTCCAATCTTGGTGACAGGTGATGCTTTACTATTCCCCATGATTAATTTTATCTTCTCGTGCTCCATTTCCTCACTTCTTCTTAGTCCCTGCAAATCAGAACAAATGTGAATTCCACACCCTGTATCAAGGACCCAAGAATTAGTATGTGGTGAGTTATTAGACAATATAGTGTAAATACCTGCAAAGGAGGGCTTGATCTTCCCATCCATTATATCCTGCAAGTACTTGGGGCAGCTTCGCTTCCAGTGCCCCTTTTCCTGACAATAGAAGCATTGTGCTTCTTTTGGGTTGGAAGTGGGAGTAGCAGAACCACCTTTGGTCCCACTTGAAGAGGAGCATTCAAGAGACTTTCCCTTGGTAACCTTCGAAGGGGTCTTCCTCTTTTTTCCCTTTTCCATGCCCGATTGCCAGAACAGGGACAGTGGTAGGAGTAGAAACAACATTTTTCCCTTTGAGGTTGCTTTCAGCAGTCCTCAAATGTCCCTGAAGCTTGCTCAAGGTGACCTCTTCCTTATTCATATGATAGGTCATGCGGAACTGATCATAACAGGGAGGTAAGGAGTGCAATATGATGTCAATAGCCAACTCCTCATCAAAGTTCACATTTAGTTTGAGCAGACGGTCCACAAATCTTTGCATTTTTTGTAGGTGGCTTGTGATGGACTCTCCATCCTTCATCTTAGTTGATATCATGGAGGCGATTATTTCATACCTCTCTTGACGTGCACTCTGATGGTACCTTTCCATCAGATCCTGGTGCATCTCAAAAGGGTAGAAGTCCTCATAGGACTTTTGGAGTTCAGGTGCAATAGTGGCAAGCATGATACAAGCTACCTTGGTAGCATCTTTCTCATGTGCCCTAAAATCAGCAACCTCCTGTGGAGTAGCAGACGACTCATCAAGTTCCTTAAGCTCCTTGTCCATGACATATTCCTTGTCCTCATAGCGTGTGACCATTCTGATGTTCCTAATCCAGTCATTGAAATTAGTTCCATCAAAAATGAACCTCCCACAAAGGTTCATGAGAAAGAAGGAGCCAGTAGGGGTTGAGCCCGAAGCATTGTTGGAAGACATCTGAAAAGAAGAAAGACAAAGTTTAGATTAGATAAAGATTCCTTAATAACACACCCAAATGTAATATTAAGGCTAGTGCCCAACACAATACTTTATAACTTGGAAGAAGGATGCCGTAATCCAAGCTATAAAATATTTGAAGGTAGGTGAATGACGATTCACCAATTTCCACCATGAAAAACGAAATAAATTATTAAGTTTTAATGAATTGAAATTCCTAGATTCTTTTGAGATTCATTGAACTTTTCAATGACATGTTTAAATCTTGATTGTGCCCTCTCAAGTTTGTGACTGGGATGCCGAGGATCACAAACAATGTGTGAATAACCATGCAAATTAACTTGGTACCCTTAATTTTATCACCTAATCGATGTGCCGATTAACCACACACGCTCCACCAATCTATGATAAACATTAAGTTACCCTTTGCCACTCTTACTAGTCTATGTTAGTGTCTCGGTTAACCACACACACTCCGCTAACGACTTGGTAAGGTACAAAGTCTAATTTCATGGGCTAGCACCAAATTCACATTTTCCTAAGTAACTAAGATTGGGAATTTATAAAAGGTTTAGTTACTTTATATTTATCATTATACTTTTAATGAGAAATATAGTCCTTGTCCTACCCGTTCGGCTAACGACCCTCCACCAGTCGAGAAAGCGGTGGGTGAGAATGGACACCCATTAATGTCACAACTAGAAATTTTGATGCTTTGTAACAACAACAATGATAACATTTGTGAACCAAAATGAGAAAACATGTATAATGCTTATTCAATAACAACAAAACTTCCATCAAACACCTTATACAAGCACTGCAAATAGCCAACTAAGAATTGGAAAACCTAGAAATCCCGGTTTAAGTCCATTATGGACTAGGATTTCCTTATTGGGCCTAATGGACCATTAAGCTTCCAATTTGACTATTTTAGGCTTAGA
Source organism: Lactuca virosa (assembly GCF_052849685.1). NCBI lineage: Eukaryota > Viridiplantae > Streptophyta > Magnoliopsida > Asterales > Asteraceae > Lactuca > Lactuca virosa. The sequence goes on from NC_136428.1 coordinate 387,182,812, forward strand.
ACTCCTATGTGGACTCTAATTGGACCCACTTCCACTTATTTTAACATTTTGGTCCATATTGGGCCTAGAATGAAATAAAATACCCTAATGGGCCTCATTGGGCCATAACTAACCTAATTAACTCTAATGGACTATGAAGCCCATTATTTTGACAAATTGGGCCGTAAACCATCATGGGAGCCCAATGGGCCGAAAAATCACCTAATTGGGCCATAAAATGGACTTAAGCACAAAAAGGCCCAATTTCTTTTTCTTCTTCTCCTCTTCTCGGCCCAACTACACAAATGAGGGGGGGAAAGAGTTGACTTTCCACTTGCCACCTCCTTATTATATTTTGGTTCTCCATGCACTAACTCATATTTCCAAGCAACCATCTTATCATCACTTTCTCTTCTCCTTCTCTCTTTTTCTTCATTCGGCTGAGAACCACAAAGGGAAAGGCACACACACACACATTTCACTCAAACACTCTTAAAGAAACACTCCTTCTTCTTCATCAAATTTTCGAGAGTTAGAAGCATTCCGAGGAGGTTATTCCACAAAAATCATCATCTTAGGTAAGTTCATGCTTGGATCCATGATCTAGATTCTTTGTATTATCAAAAATCTCTCCTTAACTCATTTAAACTCATGATCACCATCTTAGAAACCTCTAAGTTCGAGATCTTCCAAGAAGGCTTGCTAGGACCAAATTTTCTTCATTTCTTCCTCCTAAATCGAAAACAACAAACAAAGGTGAGTTTATACCCCTCTCTTTTCGGTTTTTATATGTTTTATGGGGGAGAATACAAGAAAATGTGTAGATCTATGTGTATGTGTATGCTATGTATGATTTTATGCATGTATGTGTGATTTTATGTATTTTTGTGATGAATATGTAATCAAAAGGGAAGAAATCTCGAGATATATGCCATAAGAAGGAAAACAAACATGATCTAAGTTATATTACACTAAACAAGTCAAGAATATTAACTTCTAAGATTATGATAAACATATTGCAACATAAAACCCATTTTTGGGCTTAAATTGTCAAATAAACTAAAGTTGGGTTAAAAATTGTCATTTACGGTTTTCTTAAGGGTCAAAAGAGTCAAAACAGTTACAACAAATGTTTTTATGAATATTATGCTCTTCAAGGGACTTGAAATGTAAATATTAGCTTAATGGGCCAATTTTTGGGCTTTTCGGCCCATTAAGCCCAAAGTTGCGAAAAATATGACTTTTAAAGGGCTGAAATGGTAAATTCTTCAAAACAGAGGATAAAGAGTTAAACAAAACTATTTCAAGGGTTAAAAATGCTTGTCTTTTCCAAAAAGGATCAAAAATGTAAAGTTTTTGGATTTTGGGCCAAAATTGTAAAAATTGCAAAAGTTTGGGCTTTAACCGAAAAACACTTTTCTGGAAGGGCTGAAACTGCCAAAGAGTAAGTTTGAGCTAAAAATATCATTTGAACAAGTCTACGATTCAAAAGTGTCAAGAAAAGAGTTTAAGGGCAAAAATGTTTTTTTTATATAAGGGACTAAAATTGTCATTTTTATTAAAGAAGGGCTGAAAAGGTCAAACCAATATTCTTAAGTCAATTATTTTATTTCTAGGATATTGAGTCAAAAATACTAAACTACGACTTACAAAAATTGAAAGATGAATACACGTATAAATCCAAATATCGTTATAAACAAATCGACCGGTCTCGAGTCGATACAAAAATAACAATCGTTCAATTAAACCTTCCAACAATTATGCAATACCTAAAACAAGTAAACATTCAAAACTCTGGGCTTGAAAGTTCCAATCATGCTTGTTGGGCCTTTGTGATCCATCCACATGATTTTCGGGCCCAATAGATAATAATAATAAATGTTATTGGGCCTTCGATGACCCAATTTCATATTAAAGGGACCCTCAATGGCTTTTAAGTGCTATTGGGCCTTAGTGGCCCACTAGCACTGCTAGTAAGGTCCAAGTAATCAAATGCGAAATGGACCAACATGTCCTTCGTATACCCAACAACCTGAAATAACTCACGAAAGTAGCAGGACTTTGTTTTCCTCTTCTCCTCGTTTGTTAGGCTTATGCGTAATCAAAGTAAACAAATTCAGGTCGTTAATCAATAGTAATCAATGTTATTTCAGTTAAGTGAGTAATAACGGGCGATACCTCCAAGGGTCGTTCGTAGTCTGTAGTTATAATCAAAGTCTCCTTGAAGGAGAGCGAGAGTTTGTGTATAGATCTATACGGGGGTGACTCCCCCACACCTCAGCTGTTCGCTACAGTTAGACTCGGCCAGTCTAGGGTGACAAAATCTTAAGATCAATCCCGACGCATGATAGGTAGCCAAGACAGACGAACTTGTCATTATTATGCATGGTTATAACGACTCACAAAAATTAATTTATCCAATACCATCCAAATAATCAAGGAAGAGTAATCAAAATCATTCATTGTGGCAGTATAACAATTTGAGAAGTAACTGTATTTTATGTATTCGGAAAACATTGGGTTTTTCAAGGAAATCAACATCACTCGCTTGTATCCTTCTATAACTATAATACAAAACTCCCTTTTTATACACGTTTTGAAATCATTCATGCATCAACTTATGGATCTCCACACTTTGATAAACAACTGTCTTTTCAGAAAATATCGGATTTTCTGGGTTTTACAAACTACACAAATCATTTTTATCACAACCCTGCTTATGAACTCACCAACATTTCATATGTTGACATTTTTCAAAATAACTTGTATTCTCAGGTAACAGGTAAGCTGCAGGGTAATATCAAGTACGTTAGGATGTTATGTTTTAAAAACTCTCGAACAATTTATGTTATGAATGTGTAATGTTTAAAACAATGTACTGGATGTAAACAATATCAGTTGTAATGTATTGATGCATGGTGATGTTTATGTTATGATTCATGTATATTCATTGTGATGATATTCAATTTAAGTCACGCGAGCCCTCGGAGGTTTCCGCCGTCTGGTTTCGGGGGTGTGACAGGTTGGTATCAGAGCTCTGTTTATAGTGAACTGGCATATCTAATCCCACATTGATATGCAACTATAAACCAAAGAGGGACTAAAACCACTCTGAACAAAACAAAACAAAACACAACGATAAAAACATCTTTACTTGTGCGATATAGGAAAAAGAACATAATACCAAATCAAGTAAGAAAATACTGACATCTTGGTTAAGTCGGGATTGTTTTTAGTTGTATTAAGGGGTGGATGTAACCTGATCAACTACATTTTCTCCGAAGTACAACTATTACATACTCCGAGAAAACCTCGATGGACGGTAAACCTAAAAACGTACCCCTTTGTTACCAAGAAAAGAACATCAACCCAATTTACATAATAATTAAAACATCTTAGGAATAATAGTACATTTATATACTCTCGCAGACTGTATGGCCGGCTTCCATCACCCCGGAGATCCATATTTCCCTAATCAGGGAAATAACAGATGGATGGAGGAGGAACCTGAAGAAGACCCTGAGGAAGGGTCTGAAGAGGAACCTGAGGCGGAAGTCGAGGGCGGACCTGCCGAGCCCGTGGAGGTCCTGGAAGAGGAAGCCGAAGAGGACTTCGAGGAGGAACCTAGCGATGATGGTGATTCGGACGCGGACTACGAAATCATCAATCCCCCTTACCCGACTAGGGTGCCCGCCCACCGGATGGGTCCGACTGGCCCTACACCCCCTGGGGTATCGACCTTTGGAGATGGAGCAGACAGCAGGGACGACGACCTCCATTTGGCATGTCACGCGAGTTCTACGACTTGAGGGAGGGAGGACCAGCTGATCGCGCGCTTCTGGTCATGGTGAGACGACTGCGGAACACCGGCGACCTGGCTCAGAGCACCGCTGACCAGATGCACCAGATGCGGACTAGAGTCGAGCGTGCAGAACAGGAGACGCGAGAGGTCATCCCAGAGTTTCACATGAGGCAGGTGAGGTGGGAGACTCGCCTCCGTGACGCGAAACAACAAGTGGCTCGCCTTCAGGGAGCGTCAACTTCTTCAGCACCACCCTCTGGCACATCCCGCCATGACTAGGACTAGTCATACCTATCCTTAGTATTATGCTTATATGATCTATGCTATGTACCATCGACTCTATGTTTAAGTGATTACACTACTCATAGAGTCGTTACGCTGCCGAACTTGCACCACTTATGTGTGCTCTTTCGAGCAAATTTTCATGTATCAAAATGCGGATAATATTAATGGAACATTTTATGTGTTCTATTGTGATGTTGTTATCAGTTATGTGTTATGTATCCATGATTGTATCTTAACATGCGAAACTACTTAAGTTCATGCAATACACCTAGTTTATAGGACCACAATCTCACAAAAATCATAGGCACTCAACATCTTTCTGTTCCATGACAGAAAGATGCCCCAACGACCAACCCGTGGAAACCCTGGACCAACCCCACCTGAAGTCAACTCAGCTGCATTCCAGGCAGCTGTATCCGCTACGGTTACTGCAGCCATGGCGCAAATCCACCAAGGGAACAATGGTGGAGTCAATGGACAAGGGGCTGGGAGTTCGAACAACGGAGCAAATCAATGACCTACCAAGAGATGCACTTACAAGGACTTCACCATCGCCAAGCCACGAACCTTTAATGGCACGAGTGGAATGATAACTCTAAAGAGATGGATGGAAAAAGTGGAATCGGTATTTGAGATATGTGAATGCCCAGAGGAGGTGAAAGTGAAGTTCGCCGCATGCACATTCGTTGACCAAGCTCTTACTTGGTGGAATGGACATGTAGAGGCCATGACTCTCCCCGTAGCCAACGCTATGCCGTGGACGGAGTTGAAAGAAATGCTGATGGCTGAGTACTGCCCGCGAGGAGAAATTCAGAAAATGGAGCAAGAGCTGTGGAATCTCACCGTCCGAAATTCCGACATAGATGCATACATAGCAAGGTTTAGCGAGCTGTCACTGTTGTGCCCTGGCATGATTACTTCAGAGGGAAAGAAAATAGAACGATTCATCTGGGGATTAACCTCCCCAATTCAAGGAAATGTAATAGCTGCAAATCCTGAAACTTTCGACAGTGCCAAGAGATTGGCTAAGAAACTGTACGACCACAACAACAAGTAGGGCGAGAAGCGAGTGGAAACTGAAGGCAAGAAGGAGAGTGACAACAAGAAAGGAAAGAACAACAAAAGAAAAGGACGACAAGGCTCAGAGTCTTCAAAGAAGCAACAGACAGTGACAATCAATGCTGCAACCACCCAACTTCGCTCCACACCACATGCTCCAGCCTCAGCTAATCCAAGTGCCCCTAAGCAGTATTCTGGGAATCTCCCAAAGGGAAACAAGTGCAGTCTTCATCATAATGGCGAATGCAGAGAGATGCACTGTACCAGTTGCAATCGGAAGGGTCACACGGCAAGGTATTGCAGGACCTATCCTCCCAAGAACCAACAACAAGGAAACAACAACAACCGCAACAACAACAACAACAACAACAACACCAACAATAGCGGCAATAACACAGGATCAAGCCCCACCTGCTATGGATGTGGAAAGACTGGGCATATCCGTCGAAACTGCCCCAACATCAACAACCCTGGGAACGGACGAACGGAGGAACAGGAAGAGTGCTAGCTATGGGTCAGGGAGAAGCGGTGCAGGATCCCGCTGTTGTTACCGATACGTTTCTCCTAAACCACACTTATGCATGCATCCTATTTGATACCGGGGCAGAACGAAGTTTTGTGAGTAATAAATTCAAACATTTGTTAAAACAACAACCCCAGAAGCTTAATGAAACCTTTACGGTGGAAATGGCCAATGGGAAAACAGAATCCACTGGGGAAATCTACAATGGATGTACACTGACCTTAAATCATCACATCTTTCAAATAAACTTAATGCTTGTTTCCATTAGGAGTTTTGATGTGATTATCGGCATGGATTGGTTAAGCCCCCACCATGCTGAAATTATGTGTCACGAGAAGGCTGTTCGCCTTCGCCTCCCGAATCACGAAACCCTGGTTATATACGGAGACAAACCCAGCACGAACCTTCGTCTTATCTCGTGCATTAAGGCACATAAGTATCTACGAAAGAAGGACTTGGCTTTTCTAGCTCATATAGTGGATAAGTCCAAAGAAGATATCAATATTCGAAACATCCTTGTGGCTTGCGATTTCCCGGATGTGTTTCCGGAGGATCTTCCAGGAATACCCCCAGAAAGACAAATCGAGTTCCGAATTGATCTAGTGCCAGAAGCTACTCCCATCGCCAAATCGCCCTACAGATTGGCTCCCGCGGAGATGCAAGAGTTGTCCAGTCAACTCAGCGACCTTTTGGACAAAGGATTCATCCGACCCAGCTTCTCACCTTAGGGAGTTCCGGTTCTCTTTGTTAAGAAGAAAGACAGAACCTTTATGATGTGTATTGACTTTAGGGAACTTAACAAGCTCGCTATCAAAAACCGCTATCCACTTCCATGAATCGACGATCTATTCGACCAGCTCCAAGGAGCAAGTCACTTCTCTAAGATAGATCCGCGATCTGGATACCACCAACTCAAAGTCCGGGAAGAGGATAATCCCAAAACCGCTTTCCGAACTTGTCACACCCCCAAACCAAGGATGGCGGAAACGTCTGGGGGTGGAGGACTTCATGTATAGTATCACCACAACGAATATAATAGTGCTCAAAGTAAATACAACCATCATAAATATAATTGAAAAGGTTACACCATGGAATAAGTTTACATGTTTCAAAATCAATTACATTATGATGACAAAGTGAAACGTTTTGACGATTTATCGTCCCATCCTCAAAATGCTGTTGGTTTTCCTGATTCACTGATTTCCTGAGAATACAAGTAGGTCTGAAAAAGTGTCAACAATTAAGTTGGTGAGTTCATAAGAGTTTGTTTGAGAAAGAAACCGTTTTCCTTGTAAAAGCGACAAAGTATGTTTCTAGAAAATCCAATATTTTCTTTATTAAGTGAAATGAATGCTTCTATGTTACGCGATAATGAACCCTAGAAAGACCCATTGATTCCTTCTATAATCGCCCAGTGTATATAAGTTATATAAAATTAATGTTAAATAAACCGTCGAATCTAATGAGTCTGCCCTAGGTCCACAACCAAACAAGGAACATGAAGTAAGGCGGGCCCACCAATTCTAAGTCGATTATGACTAGATTCTTATATAACTCTAGCATATACACTTAGCAATTATAGCTGAAATCTAACAATTCTAGATGAAATATAGTTTTAACAGATATATGATTCCAAAGAAAATCCTATATTTTCCTTATAAAAGTTATGTGGTCCTAAATCCCAGGACCGAAACTAAACAAGTATTTTCCATACTTAAAGATATAAAAATGGTTCTAAATCGGCATAAAACCCTTTTTAAAGTTAGGTAGTCCTAAATCTCAGGACCGAAAATGAACAAGTATTTTCCCATACTTAAAGTAATTTTTGCAAGTTTAAATCGACATAAACTCGTTTAGTTTTAGAAGTTAAACCCTTTTTCAAAGTAGAATTTTCCATGTAAACTTGAATGATTGTTAACTACCTATGTGAGTCGCTATAACCATACTATGACGAGCAATAACCTGCACAACGTTTTTTAGACGTTAAGATACTATGACTCTTGTCACCCGTAGACCTGCAGGTCCCACTGTAGCTAGCAGCAAGGTGTGGGGTGTCAAACCCAATATAGATCTATACACAATTATCACGCTCTCCCTACAAGAGACTCTGGTTATAACTTACAGGAATTGGGATCCCGTACTCGAACGTACGGGGAGAGAATTGCCTCACAACCTAAGTTAACTAGTTTACACATAGTTTGATATTTAAAACCTCTTCCGTGGAGGAAGTGAAATCACCTTTTAGGAAAATACATTAGTGGTATGAAATCCTTAAACTATTACTATGACAGTTTATTACGTAAGATATGAAAAACCCATTTGTTTTTAGAGTAAAACCTTTTTCATGTAGTAAAAATCCATAAACTATGCTTATTGAAGTTTATTATATGTATTCGAAATGAGTGAGTAAACCTTATCATGAATGACTAAATTTCAGTTTAAGATGATAAACTAACATGAAAATACATTTAATATTTAGGACTTATTGTTATACACTTTGCTCAACATAATACAAAGTGTTATGAAAGTTATAAGCTGTTAACTAGTTTTTAACCTTTCAGCACTATTTTAGAAAAAATCATAGAAAAATCATACGAAGTCGAAAACTGAATCCGTAAATTCTGAGAGTTCAGAAAATGTGTCTAGTTTGTTCATAATTTTTATTATGATTTTTGGAAGTCTTTAACTTGTGTTAAAATGTTCATATTCACAGAGTGGTCCGAATTTATTTTTGAAATGATAGGTAGTTTTGTAAAAATCATCATAAATCATAGAACAATCGTATGGTGATGTGCAAGTAGTCATTTTAAAGGTATCAACCTGAAATATTTGCACCTAATACAGTTTTAAAAACTAAAATTTTTAAGGTGACCAAAACAGTTCGTGAATGGAGTTGAACTTTTCTGATGAAGGCTATTAAATGAGTTTAGTTGAGTTCTTGGTGTTTTAACTTGTATTACCCCCCTTAAAACTTTAGAAAAACATGAAAAGATAGGGGTATGAACTCACCTTGAGTGATCTCAGTAGATGGATGATGGAGAAAAGAAGTGCTCAACTCAAGAACACTTGGGAGGTGCTTGAAGATTTGAAGATCTAACACAAATATGACGATATTTGTGTAAGCAATCTATGATGTGGATGAAAGATAGTAGAATACCTAAGTGTGGGAGGAAAATACCTACCAATAGTAGAAGAAAAGCTTGGAGAATGGCCTTGAATCTCGAAATTTAGAGAGAGAATTGAGAGAGAATGGTGTTTGTCTTTTGGAGGAAAAATGAGAGAAATGAGAGAATGGTGAGGAGAGATAAGAGTTTTCAGCCTTTGACCAAGAGTGTGGCTGGTCAAATGGCGGGAAAAGTACTCTTGAATGACCAGGTATGGTGGAAGGACAATGGCTGGTCCCTGGAGTGGGTATGGGGTGGTTGCTTGTGTCATACACTAAAGTAAAGTCAACACTCCACCTCAATTATTCACCCACTAGATTTTATTCTTAAATAAAGATTTCCATAAAAATATGTTTAAATTATGAATATTTAGGGTCTTATATGTTAAAATATGATTTTTGGAGAAAATCCCGCGTTGAAATCACGAAAAACGGGCTTAATACGTGAAAATGGTAAAAAACCGGGAAGAATAGGCGAAAATCCGAAGTTCAGGCCGAGAATGCGAAGGCTCGGCTCCTTAGGAGCTTAGAACCGAAAGTAGGTGGGAGACGAGAGGAGGGTTCGGTCGTTGTAGACGAACCGAGAGAAGGGGAAGAGGAACCGAAGGTGCGAAGCGAAGGAACAGCAGGCGAGGCTCGGTCCCGGTGGCTATCTGCGAGGTTCGGTCCAGGCTCGCATCTCGGAACCGAAGGTCAAGTCCTCGGACCGAAGGTCAGGTCCTCGGACCGAAGGTGAGAAGGGTAGAGCCGAAAGTCAGGTCTCGGTTCTGATTAGTCAGGGGACCGAAATATACCGACCGCTCGGTCCATTTCGGTTGAGAGGGTTTCGGTTCTCAAGAGGTTCGGCTCTAAGAGGTTTGGCTCCTAAGAGGTTCGGCTCCTAAGAGGAGTTTCGGTTCCTTAGAGGAGTTTCGGCTCCTTAAGGCTGTTTTTCGCGTACACTTCCGTTTTAGAGCTGTTTTCGTCAAATTCGAGGGTCGGGATGCCCCGAGTGATTATAAAAAGTTGAGAGAGATTTTGAGAGAGATTTGGGAGAGATTTGTCATACTTGGAGAGATTTGGCATACTTAGAGGGATTTGGGAGAGATTTGACATACTTGGAGCGATTTGGCATACTTAGAGAGATTTGGGAGAGATTTGACATACTTGGAGAGATTTGGCATACATAGAGAGATTTGGGAGAGATTTGACATTCTTGGAGAGATTTCTCATACAGAGAGAGATTTGGGAGAGATTTCACATACTTGGAGAGATTTGGGAGAGATTTGACATTCTTGGAGAGATTTCTCATACATCGAGAGATTTCACATACTTGGAGAGATTTGGGAGAGATTACACACACTTGTAGAGATTTCTCCTACTTAGAGAGTTTTGGGAGAGTTAGAGTGAAAGAGATTTGGAGAGACTTCTTTTGTGACCTTTTTGAGTGTTTTGCTTCGCAATGCAAGGTTTGTACATCCCGTTAAGTCTCGTTATGATTGTTATATACCCCTGAGGGTTAAGGAATAATGTTTTATCGAGTAGTTTCATCACTTGCCCTGATTACGGTTTAGAATTTCCGAACACGTGAAAACTCTAAGTGATACTTTGTATTAAGATTGCGAGTTGTTCAATAAGAAACATAATGGAAACCCTAATGTACAAGGGTTAGATGAGTTGACCGGTTTGACTTGTTGACTTTAGTTGACTTTGACTTGGCCAAAAATTGACGGTTGTCACAGAACTCGTTATGGACATTATGAATTTGTCGTAATGCCCTTCTGTCTAACGAATGCCCCTGCCGCATTCATGGACCTAATGAATCGAATATGCCGACCATTCCTCGACAACTTTGTAATCGTTTTCATCGACGATATCCTCGTCTATTCCCGAAGCGAAGAAGAACACGGCCGACATCTCTGACAAATCCTGGAAACCCTGCGAACCGAAAGGCTATACGCAAAACTCTCTAAGTGTGAGTTTTGGCTTCGTAGTGTGAACTTTTTGGGTCATGTTGTTAGTCAGGAAGGGATACATGTGGATCCTTCTAAAGTCAAAGCTATCGAAGGATGGGCGATCCTAACGACACCCACCGAAATTCGTCAATTCTTAGGTCTCGCAGGCTACTACAGGAGGTTTATTCAGAACTTCTCCAAGACAGCCAAGCCACTTACCTTGCTTACACAAAAGGGCTTGCCTTTTGAATGGACGGATAAACAAGAAGCTGCATTCCAAACTCTGAAGAAAGCACTCCGTAGTGCACCGGTACTATCACTGCCGGAAGGAACAGAAGACTTTGTAGTTTACTGTGATGCGTCGAATCAAGGTTTAGGCTTTGTACTCATGCAGCGTGGAAAGGTGATAGCTTATGCGTCCCGGCAACTGAAGACACATGAGGTGAATTATAACACCCATGACCTGGAATTAGGAGTTGTGGTCTTCGCCTTGAAGATTTGGAGGCACTACCTTTATGGTACCAAGTGCACCATTTTCACCGACCACAAGAGTCTCCAGCACATCTTAGATCAAAAAGAGTTAAACATGAGGCAACGAAGATGGGTTGAATTGCTGAACGATTACGAGTGCGAAATCAAGTACCATCCAGGTAAAGCTAACGTAGTAGCTGATGCCTTGAGTCGGAAGGATTACTCGAATCGTCCTTTGAAGACTCTCTCCATAACCATCAATTCCCGCCTGACCTCGCAAATCAGAGCATCCCAGTCGGATGCCATGAAGGCAGAAGACAGAACGAGCGAAGCGCTATGTGGAATGGAAAGGAATTTCGAAGTGAAGGAGGACGGAACATATTACTTCATGAACCGCATTTGGGTCCCTAAACTTGGGGGATTCAGAGAAGTAGTCATGAATGAAGCTCACAAGACGCGATACTCCATTCATCCGGGTTTAGATAAAATGTACTTGGATATCAAGCAACATTATTGGTGGCCTAACATGAAGGCAAAAATTGCCACTTACGTTAGCCAATGCCTCACATGTGCTAAAGTAAAGGTGGAATATCAGAAGCCCTCGGGATTACTACAACAACCAGTAATTCCCGAGTGGAAATGGGAAAGGATTAATATGGACTTTGTGACCAAACTACCCAAGTCGACTGATGGTTTGGATACCGTATGGGTAATACTCGATAGATTGACAAAATCCGCTCATTTCCTGCCAATAAAAGAATCATACAAGATGGAACGTCTGACAAGGATCTATATCAAGGAAATTGTGATACTCCACGGAATGCCAATATCTATCATCTCAGATAGAGATAGTAGGTTTACTTCACGCTTTTGGCAATCCCTTTAGAAAGCTATGGGAACACAACTTGACCTGAGCACTACCTAGCACCCACAAACGAATGGTCAAAGCGAACGAACCATTCAAACCCTTGAAGACATGCTTCGCGTGTGTGTGATAGACTTTGGAAAGTCGTGGGATACCCACTTGCCTTTGTTCGAATTCTCATACAACAACAGTTATCACTCGAGTATCAAAGTCGCTCCTTTCGAGGCATTGTATGGGCGTAAATGTAGATCACCGTTGTGTTGGGCAGAGGTAGGGGACACTCAGTTAGCAAAAGGACAAACATCAGACAATGCACTAACGGGACCAGAAATCATACGCGAGACGACCGAGAAGATAATTCAAATCAGAGCCCGACTGCAATCATCACGAGACAGACAAAAGAGCTACGCCGATAAGCGGCGAAAGCCCTTGGAATTCAGAGTCGGGGGTAAGGTGTTATTGAAGGTCTCTCCTTGGAAAGGGGTGATTCGTTTTGGGAAACGGGGAAAACTAAACCCTCGATACATTGGACCCTTTGAGATTCTTTCCCGAATAGGTCCAGTGGCTTATAGACTCCAGCTACCCGTTGAGCTCAGCAGTGTACACCCCGTGTTCCATGTTTCCAATTTGAAAAAGTGTTTATCCGACGAAACTCTCATCATTCCACTTGAAGAGATTGAAATCAACGAGAATCTCCTGTTCATCGAGGAACCAGTCGAAATCATGGACAAGGAGGTGAAGCGTACTAAGCAAAGTTGCATTCCGATTGTGCAAGTTCGATGGAACGCGAGGCGCGGACCAGAATTCACATGGGAACGTGAAGATCAAATGAAGCAGAAGTACCCTCACCTATTCTCGCATTCTCAAATCTAGCTTTCAAAAGAATTTCGGGACGAAATTCCCTCTAACGGGGGGATGATGTCACAACTAGAAATTTTGATGCTTTGTAACAACAACAATGATAACATTTGTGAACCAAAATGAGAAAACATGTATGATGCTTATTCAATAACAACAAAACTTCCATCAAACACCTTATACAAGCACTGCAAATAGTCAACTAAGAATTGGAAAACCTAGAAATCCCGGTTTAAGTCCATTATGGACTAGGATTTCCTTATTGGGCCTAATGGACCAATAAGCTTCCAATTTGACTATTTCGGGCTTAGAACTCCTATGTGGACTCTAATTGGACCCACTTCCACTTATTTTAACATTTTAGGCCATATTGGGCCTAGAATGAAATAAAATACCCTAATGGGCCTTATTGGGCCATAACTAACCTAATTAACTCTAATGGACTATGAAGCCCATTATTATGACAAATTGGGCCGTAAACCATCATGGGAGCCCAATGGGCCGAAAAATCACCTAATTGGGCCATAAAATGGACTTAAGCACAAAAAGGCCCAATTTCTTTTTCTTCTTCTCCTCTTCTCGGCCCAACTACACAAATGAGGGGGGGGGGGGAAAGAGTTGACTTTCCACTCGCCACCTCCTTATTATATTTTGGTTCTCCATGCAATAACTCATATTTCCAAGCAACCATCTTATCATCACTCTCTCTTCTCCTTCTCTCTTTTTCTTCATTCGGCCGAGAACCACAAAGGGAAGGACACACACACACATTTCACTCAAACACTCTAAAAGAAACACTCCTTCTTCTTCATCAAATTTTCAAGAGTTAGAAGCATTTCAAGGAGGTTATTCCACAAAAATCATCATCTTAGGTAAGTTCATGCTTGTATCCATGATCTAGATTCTTTGTATTATCAAAAATCTCTCCTTAACTCATTTAAACTCATGATCACCATCTTAGAAACCTCTAAGTTCGAGATCTTCCAAGAAGGCTTGCTAGGACCAAATTTTCTTCATTTCTTCCTCCTAAATCGAAAACAACAAACAAAGGTGAGTTCATACCCCTCTCTTTTCGGTTTTTATATGTTTTATGGGGGACAATACATGAAAATGTGTAGATCTATGTGTATGTGTATGCTATGTATGATTTTATGCATGTATGTGTGATTTTATGTATTTTTGTGATGAATATGTAATCAAAAGGGAAGAAATCTCGAGATCTATGCCATAAGAAGGAAAACAAACATGATCTAAGTTATATTACACTAAACAAGTCAAGAATATTAACTTCTAAGATTATGATAAACATATTGCAACATAAAACCCATTTTTGGGCTTAAATTGTCAAATAAACTAAAGTTGGGTTAAAAATTGTCATTTACGGTTTTCTTAAGGGTCAAAAGAGTCAAAACAGTTACAACAAATGTTTTTATGAATATTATGCTCTTCAAGGGACTTGAAATGTAAATATTAGTTTAATGGGCCAATTTTTGGGCTTTTCGGCCTATTAAGCCCAAAGTTGCGAAAAATATGACTTTTAAAGGGCTGAAATGGTAAATTCCTCAAAACAGGGGATAAAGAGTTAAACAAAACTATTTCAAGGGTTAAAAATGCTTGCCTTTTCCAAAAAGGATCAAAAATGTAAAGTTTTTGGATTTTGGGCCAAAATTGTAAAAAATGCAAAAGTTTGGGCTTTAACTGAAAAACACTTTTTTGGAAGGGCTGAAACTGCCAAAGAATAAGTTTGAGCTAAAAATATCATTTGAACAAGTCTATGATTCAAAAGTGTCAAGAAAAGAGTTTAAGGGCAAAAATGTTTTTTTTATATAAGGGACTAAAATTGTCATTTTATTAAAGAAGGGCTGAAAAGGTCAAACCAATATTCTTAAGTCAATTATTTTATTTCTAGAATATTGAGTCAAAAATACTAAACTACGACTTACAAAAACTGAATGATGAATACACGTATAAATCCAAATATCGTTATAAACAAATCGACCGGTCTCGAGTCGATACAAAAATAACAATCGTTCAATCAAACCTTCCAACAATTATGCAATACCTAAAACAAATAAACATTCAAAACTCTGGGCTTGAAAGTTCTAATCATGCTTGTTGGGCCTTTGTGATCCATCCACATGATTTTCGGGCCCAAGAGATAATAATAATAAATGTTATTGGGCCTTCGATGACCCAATTTCATATTAAAGGGACCCTCAATGGCTTTTAAGTGCTATTGGGCCTTAGTGGCCCACTAGAACTGCTAGTAAGGTCCAAGTAATCAAATGCGAAATGGACCAACGTGTCCTTCGTATACCTAACAGCCTGAAATAACTCACGAAAGTAGCAGGACTTTGTTTTCCTCTTCTCCTCGTTTGTTACGCTTATGCGTAATCAAAGTAAACAAATTCAGGTCGTTGATCAATAGTAATCAATGTTATTTGGGTTAAGTGAGTAATAACGGGCGATACCTCCAAGGTTCGTTCGTAGTCTGTAGTTATAATCAAAGTCTCCTGGAAGGAGAACGAGAGTTTGTGTATAGATCTATACGGGGGTGACTCCCCCACATCTCAGCTGTTCGCTACAGTTAGACTCGGCCAGTCTAGGGTGACAAAATCTTAAGATCAATCCCGGCGCATGATAGGTAGCCAAGACAGACGAACTAGTCATTATTATGCATGGTTATGACGACTCACAAAAATTAATTAATCCAATACCATCCGAATAATCAAGGAAGAGTAATCAAAATCATTCATTGTGGCAGTATAACAATTTGAGAAGTAACTGTATTTTATGTATTCGGAAAACATCGGGTTTTTCGAGGAAATCAACATCACTCGCTTGTATCCTTCTATAACTATAATACAAACTCCCTTTTTATACACGTTTTGAAATCATTCATGCATCAACTTATGGATCTCTACACTTTGATAAACAACTGTCTTTTCAGAAAATATCGGATTTTCTGGGTTTTACAAACTACACAAATCATTTTTATCACAACCCTGCTTATGAACTCACCAACATTTCATATGTTGACGTTTTTCAAAATAACTTGTATTCTCAGGTAACAAGTAAGATGCAGGGTAATATCAAGTACGTTAGGATGTTATGTTTTAAAAACTCTCGAACAATTTATGTTATGAATGTGTAATGTTTAAAACAATGTACTGGATGTGAACAATATCAGTTGTAATGTATTGATGCATGGTGATGTTTATGTTATGATTCATGTATATTCATTGTGATGATATTCAATTTAAGTCACGCGAGCCCTCGAACGTTTCCGCCGTCTGGTTTCGGGGGTGTGACAATTAAGCTGCCATTTTGTAGGCAACAACCTTATACCCCTCGTATAGACCGGCTTCGTGAATGAGGCCTACTAACGGTAAGACTAACTTGATCTTATACATATATATACATTATTAACTTATAATATTATAAAGTATAAGGGTTGAATTTTAAGCTTTTAAAACTCTAGGGTTTGGAATTAAAGTGTGTGTGAGACTTTACAAATTCCAAAACGTGAGGGCAAGTTTTGAAACTATTCAAGAAAAGACTTTTGGAATTCCATAACTTGAGGACAAGTTATGGAGTCCATTAATTGGCATTTACATCAAGAATTACACTAACAAACAATTTGCAAATAATTCCTATGATCTACTAAAACTCATAAGTATAAACATTCATATAAACAATTTCAAGAATCATATAAACATATATAAAACTTGAAAATTTGATAATAACCATTGTAAATGGTTTAGCATAATCATTACTGTTGAGAGAAAAACTTGAGACACACTTGAACAAACGTTAGAACAAGTACAGTTGCGGAATAGTTTATCTCAAAGGATCTAAAAGCTCAACAATAATAATAAGTTAGAGTTAGATAATTAGAGAGTTAGGTGCAGAAATCTAAGGAAATATAAATGACAGCAGGTATTATATCAAGTATACACATAAGTTGATTCTTAACAAGGAATGCATTCAGACCAAGTTAGTAAGTGAGATCAAACTTAGTGATTAAGTCAAGAATGAATTGCTCCGAAGAGAGATAATATTCAGTTATATTCAAGTGAACTTTGAAAGTAAGAAGGAGATGAGAGTAATAACACAAGATATGAGATTCAAGATGCGTAGTGTTATCTGATATATTGAATAAGAAGGATTGAGCTCTATATATAGAGACTCAAATATTACATTTGTTCAACTATCTAAGCGTAGCCATGCAAGGCATACTGGACAAAAGAGAGTATTCTAAGAAAAGCAGATAAAGAGATAAACTAAGAAAGCTAAATATTGAACTGCGGATGATGATGACTTCGGATGGGGTTGCTGAACAGAGTCGACTGCGGATCTTGGAAGGTTGAGGTAGACCAAGTTTAAGAGGGTCACTTTTATGATTCAACAATTTCCCCCTAAGTGACCTCTTCAACTTTTGTTCAGTTATCGAGTTTTAGAAACTTGATGAGAATCCACCAAAACTTTCTGATATTCTCTAACCAGGTGATTCTCCTTAAAATTTCGAACTTGACTTCGGCAGTTGTGTGTTTTGACTTTTGAACTGCGGTTCGACAAACTTCAAGTTTCTTCCTTGTGAGACGATTCATGGCAGTTATAGGAATGAAATATTTGGTTTCATTGACCTTTCGTTTGAAAATGACTCCAAGATCTGGGAAGTTTGTTGCACCAGAGATCTTTCTTTTTGGCAAGGGCAGGGTGAATGTTTGCATCAATCTTTGCGAAGTCACAGACATTTTCCCTTAGAAATGTGCTTGCCCTCTCAAATGATATCTTCATCATTGGATACTTTTCATATTTGTTTTGGAACAGCTTTGCTATCAGGAAGACTTCTTCTGGATTCATGCATGGGAAGTCAGCTTGGGTGCGGACGTAGTCCTGATTCCTTCTTGTAAGAGTATACTGGATAAAGTCAGCTTTCACGAATTTACGGGGCTTAAAGATTTTGACTGCGGATGGTCTATCATTAGACCATATTTTCTCTATTGAAGAAGCATGTTTAGCATGGAATCGATTGAGTTTTTCAAATTCCATGGGGCAGTCTCTTGTGATCAGGTAGGCTGCGGTCAAACTGCTCAAATACAGTGAAGTATTTTGCATTGGGGGAGATTAGAACTGTTGGATTAATGTCTAAGTCCATAACTATAATTGGTAAGACTTGACCCGACCCGGCATGGTCCATTTGGGTTGCATGGCATCATGCATTTGGATAGACTATAATGAGAGAAATAACACTTAAGGTTGGTTAATATATTATAAGTTCTAATATATTAATAAGGTTATTTAATTAGTATTGATCAAGAATTAATTTGGAATTAATTAAGTGATCAAAAGGAGACTAATTAAATATATGGGTTGATTGTGTAAATCATTCATTCTTATATATGTGGGCTTGTGATCCAAGATTCCTTATGTTGGACTAAGTCCATGGGGTGACCCATGTATACTCCATAGAGGTTAAAATCCATGGAGCATAAGGAATGGGTAAAGTTATGAGTTACATGGTGTAACCCTAATAGCCACCATATAAAAGAATCCCATGGCTCAAGAAATCGTGCACTAATGTGTGAGTGTGAGGGCTAGACGATTTCAAGGAGTGTTCAAGTTTCTCTCAAGTTATTCCAAGTGTATTTGGTGTTGTGTGAACCATTTGAGGTGTCACACTTGGGGCACTAGGCACTCAAGCTTCATGAAGACATTCTACATCAAAGAGGTATGTATTCTATCTTGTTATATTTATTATTTTGTATGCTAGATTAGGATAATACCTTGGATGTTCATAATTGTATGTATAATAAAGAAAACATAGATCCAAGGTATTTAGGGTTGCATGTACACTTAGGAGTGTTAGAATGCTCATAACCCAACAGTGGTATCAGAGCCTAGGCTTGTTTTCTTGTTATACTTGCAAAAGTAGCTGAAAAATCGAGTTCGATGCATATATTCGATTGTTTTGGCTGTAATTGGACTAGGAACATTACCCTAAGATGTTTTTGGACTTATAAACTTGTGTTTGATGTGGTAATGTTCATGCTAATCCAATTTCTAAGATAATTGTCATAATTTCAAGAT
This sequence comes from Lactuca virosa, assembly GCF_052849685.1. NCBI lineage: Eukaryota > Viridiplantae > Streptophyta > Magnoliopsida > Asterales > Asteraceae > Lactuca > Lactuca virosa. The sequence continues at coordinate 387,201,844 of NC_136428.1, forward strand.
TTGTATTAGTTTGTATGTTCATGCTAATTTCTTGAAGATTGATGATTTGAATTATCTTGTTCTTATGAGGTTCTTAGATTAATAGAAAAGTTGTGTGAAATAGTTGTTTTCAATCCATTTTAATCTAAGAGTTGATTCCAAAGTGTGTTTTTGTAACTTGTCCTCAAGTTATATGAAAAGTCACATTTAAGAATCATAAAACTCATAAAAGTTGGCAAAGGTTACAAAATGAAGAGTCTAGTTTTAATTAAATGGTTTTATGACTCCATAACTTGTCCTCAAGTTATGGAGGTTCAAGAGTCTCTTCATTAAATTAAAAAAAAAGTGTAACCTTAATTAGTTCCATAAGTTACAATAAAAAAAGTTATTTTTTTTTATTAATTAGTTTAAAGTCTTCCATAACTTGTCCTCAAGTTATGGAACTTGAAGAATTTTTTTTTTATTTAAAACTACTTTAAACTCATAAGTTATGGAATTAATTAGTTTTGAATAGTTTCAAAACTTGCCCTCAAGTTTTGGAATTCGAAAAGTTTTCACTTATGAATACTTTAATTCCAAGTTAGCCCTTAGAATTTTAAAAGTTAAAATTCAACCCTTATACTTTATAATATTATAAGTTAATAATATTTATATATATGTATAAGAGTAAAGTCAGTCTTACCGTTAGTAGGCCTCATTCACGAAGTCGGTCTATAAGGGGGGTATAAGGTTACTGCCTATAAAATGGCAGTTTAATGGGTGTCCACTCTCACCCACCGCTTCCTTGACTGGTGGAGGGTCGTTAGCCGAACGGGTAGGACAAGGACTATAATTCTCCTTTCATTAAAAGTATTAATGATAAATACTAAGTAACTAAACTCTTATTAATACCCAATCTTAGTTACTTAGGAAAATGTGAATTTGGTGCTAACCCATGAAATTACACTTTGCACTTTGCTTAAGTCGTTAGTGGAGCGTGTGTGGTTAACCGGCACACTAACCTGGACTTAACAAGGTAGACAAAGGGTAACTTAATATTTATCATAGTATCGGTGGAGCGTGTGTGGTTAACCGGCACACTGATTAAGGGGTAAATATTAAGGGTACCAAGTATATTTGCATGGTTATTTACACCTTGTTTTGTGATCCTCGGCATCCCAGTCACAAAACCTGAAGGGCACACTCGAGATTGAAACATGCCTTTGAACAGTTCAATGAATCTCAAAGATCTAGGACTTTCAAATCCAATTAAAACCTAATAAATTATTTCGTTTTTCATGGTGGAAATTGGTGAATCGTCATTCACCTACCTTCAAATATTTTATAGCTTGGATTACGGCATCCCTCTTCTAAGTTAGAAAATAGTTTGTTGGGTCCTAGCCTTAATATTTCATATTGGGTGTCATATTAAGGACTTTAAATCAACTATCTTGAATATCTCCCAAAAAGATGTCTGGTCTAGACATTTATGATCTTCCCAAATCTCTTGAAACAAGCTTTCCTAAATGAAGATGATGTCCCATGGATATCATACTTCTTTCACCTCCTCCAATTATTCTCCCTAACCCACAAGTTCCTAAAAAGTTTAAGGTCACTCAAGCCCTATTGGCAAGGCAAGGTCTAGGTGTGATCACATCTTGGAGATGTAGTCACATATTGACAAGCCGGGAGAGTTGGGTGTCAAAGTCTTGAGAAAGTTGGTGGCTCAACTACTTTCTAAGTCACATAGTGAGTTCTTTTGGGAATCCTATGAAACAGACTAAGACAAGACCCTTAATGATCTTATCTATTTGCTAAGATCAACTTCCTAAAACGCTATGGACAATGACAATGATGACATTGGATATCCAGTAAAGCTCTCTCTTCCCAATGGAAAGGGATCGGCCATAGTCGACTCGGTTGACCCAATGGTAAAGAGAGAGGCGAAGTCTGAGATAGTCCCATTATCAAGGGTCCATATGTAACTATTGCCAAAGGAAGGGGCATTGGTTACGAAGCTGCCAAATTTACCTAAGGATGTTAAAGTCAATAAGTTTGGCTCTACTTCAGGTAAAGTCCATTGTCTAACTCTATTAAGTACATGCTGATTATGATCGCGAAGATGGATTTCAATCGCATGGTTCGGTGATCAGAATTTTGGGCTATTACTTAAGAGTTATGATATTTATATTGCTTAAGAATAGATAACAACAAGGTTTTCATATGAATTGTAAGGATAAGTTTTTCCGCAAAGTTTTAAAATAAAAGAAAAAGGTTTTGATTTTATTTATCCTTACAATGGCATTTGTGAAAAGTTGTTGCTTATAAGATTCCATTGATAGCAATATTGGAAAAATGGATTTGATTCTTTCGGTTGTGGTAGTGTCTAATATTACCAAATAAGGAAAGATTCTCATCACCCAAGGTTCAATTGGACCGAAACTTGGAATCATGCAAGTTGTATAGTATGATGAATGAGAACTTTCAGCTTGGAAAATTAAGACTAATTCCTTATGTGAATAAGGAAAGGACTAAGGAATCGAGTACACATTCTTGTGCACTGGTCAAGTCCACCACAAAAGATCAAGAAGACTATTCGTCATGATTTACTTAAGTTCAGTAAATATGGTTATACTTATAAGTTTAAGTATAAGTCTGTAGCATTGGAGAAGTTTCAATGTGAGACAGAACGAATAAGAAGAATCAAAGTATGGCAGAAAGATAAAAGTTTCTCAAATCTGAAAAGATGGGAGAGTACTTTAGTATCATGTTTATGATCATCTTAATGATTAAGATACCATATCACAATTGGTCCTCTAAAGTCATCTTAGTGCATTCTTATGACTAAGAAGAGGAGTCATGAATTGTTGAAATGGTTAAATAAAAAAGATGAGTCATACTTCGTTCCAAAACAATTCTTAGAGTCATACTCCAAGATTGTAACTTGAGTGACATATCTTAAAGAGGGTTTGTTAACACTAGTCAAATGTAAGAGTAAAAGGTTATCTACTCTTGTACATTTGAAATTGGTAAGTTGTGATGTTTTGGATAAAACAGAGACCAACTTAGACGAATTGTGTAAAGTGTTAGTCTTGATAAAGAATCCGCACTATCTCCTGAATATTTGACAAAGGAGTCTTATATGTCAAGAGGACAGTGGGAGTCTTAAAGCTCTTGAAAGTTTCAAGACTTAATCAAGAATAAAACCTAAAGTCCTTCACTAGCACACGACTTGAGGTTTATAACCTATCGTGTTGAAATTTTTGTGCCTATTCAAGTTGGCTTTGCATAGGAGTTCTGAGAGTTCTCAATTGGTTGCACAACTACTTGGAAGCAATGGCAGGCACCTAAGCTGCCAAATGGCAAGAATTTAAGATTGCACAGGTTTAATCAATATGAGTTTGGATTTGTCACTAACCTTGTCTTGTGATTATGGTTTTGACAAATTTACATGGATAAGAACACATACACTATTAAATCTAAGTGTCATAAGGTTTCTCTCTGATTCATGAAAATCATGGTGAGGAAACACTTTCACTAAGTAGATTTTAGCTAGATAGCAATTGTGATATTTGCATTCTCAAAGTCGTTAGTGGAGCGTGTGTGGTTTACCGGCACACTAACATGGACTTGTGAGAAGTGGCAAAGGTCTAAACAATTGAGACTATGATTACGACATCCCTTTTCATAGTTCTAAAATTGTTTAGACACACATGTGAGCTATCTAAGAGAGGTGTATGATTTTGATAAAGTTTTATCAAAAAAATCTAGTATCAGAAATCTGAACTTTGGTAAGAAAGTCAGCTGATTTCTGAGTACATGTCAAAACTAGTGGGAGCATAAGTGTTATGCTAATAATCATCATGTTAGTGGGAGCATGATAATTATGACAAAGGTTGCAAGTTAGCAATGTTAATTATAGAAAACAAAAGTTTCAATTCGTGAGGTTGCAGGGGTTGAAAAAGTTGTTTTGCTATAATTAAGGGAGAGGAAATTATACTTCATTTCAATTCTAAAAGCTTAGATTAAGATTTTAATCGTATTTAATCAAGGATATATATATATGAATTTCATGTTGGAATGGCTCAACATAAGGAAATTCTATATATGGGTCCATTATTTGCGTTCTAAAATTCGATTATGATTACGGCATCCCTTTTCATAATCTAAATTTTGAGAACTTGGCAAATTGAAATGGAAATATTATAGCAAAAGACTGGTTTAGTCTTTATGTGAGACATCATGAATCGTGTCCCATATGCTTCGGATATAGGATCGATTATATGTGCTATATTCATCCTTTCTAAAATTTTCCAAATGTCTGGGGCATTATGAAGGGAAAAGGTCTAGAATTGGATATCACTAAAATGATTAAGCAATTGTCGAGGACAATCTAAGGTTTACCAAAGATTGGTTGCTCAAGGACAGTTGGAAGTATAATGTTAATTCTGGAAGGACCATATTGACATAATCTGTAAGGAGGCAACTCTTGTTCAGAAGTGATACTCAAAATGGAATATGGAAATGTTTCAAAGTTAGAAATTATTCAATATGTGTAAGATTAGGAAACTTAATGAAAGAAGGATGTTTCCAAGGAGCTGATCTCCTTTGGAATGCTCTGTAATGATTGTTGTCAAGTCTTTCTGACTTTGTGCATAATCATTAAGAGGATCAATGCATATAACTTTAGAATCTAACAGATTTCAGTAAATGGCATGAATTTGGAATTCTTGCATTTGCAGTAAGGATTTGGGACTGTGAAAAGAGGATCATTGGAGTGATGTTCAATTGATCTATTTTACAAAGTAAAGATCATAGACAAACATAGTATGCATACTTGGTGTATCGCATGACTAGTGTTTAGAAAACATAGTGTACATGCTTGGAGCATGGGACAACTATTGTTTTAAATTCAAGTATAAAGTTGATAAAACCGAAACAATGAATAATGAGTAATCAGTATGGTGATAAATAAAAGTGTTTATTTATATTCATAGGGTTTGATACCATATTTGATTCATTAATTCTCGTGTTTCACTTTGCATGTTTTGACTTCCAGAATAACTAAGTCGCTCTTCCTGAATGATAAAGTTATTCAAACCATCCACAGTCGGGCATATGTTGGAAGTAGATATGAATCAAGACTGTCATGGGTTGGTTTGTAGAGGTCCAAGTTGGTGGACAAAGTGGTGCTACAACACTCATGAGTGCTCATAAGTTCTGAGTATTGGATTCAACCCGCGCTCATTTGAATCACTTCATGGATTTTATCACGAGTGATCATGAGACGATAATATCTTATATTCTTCAAACCTAGAGATATGAGTTGTTACTATGAGTTGGTTATACATTGATTGCACGAAAACGCATTGGTAACTCGATGTTATAAAACGTGCCTTTGTGTATGATTCAACAAGTAGTAGAACAAGCCATATGAGTCGAAGTTTATCCATTCCTTTTACCTTCGGGATAAAAGCGATATCTATGGGACCCTCGATGATTTAAAGATGATACATGTGAGTGCTTGGCCAAGCCAGGACTGATTTGATTTGTTCAATCAGTCAGTCATCATGAATCGGAAATCGGGAAACAACAAATGGACAGAGAGAATGATTGATAATCCATGTCTCAGTCCATATGATATCTAGAATGGAGGAATATATGATCCCTTATCTAATGGACAAGTCATTGACAAAGGTCAGAGTTCATCGACAAGGTCAGAGTTCATCGACAAGGTCAAAGTTCGACAGAAGCTTTTGAGAGCTACGATTGCTGATCGGTTCCTGAAGTCATACGCAATAATAGTTTTAGACTTATCCAAGTGGGAGACTGTTGGATTAATGTCTAAGTCCATAACTATAATTGGTAAGACTTGACCCGACCCGACATGGTCAATTTGGGTTGCATGGCATCATGCATTTGGATAGACTATAATGAGAGAAATAACACTTAAGGTTGGTTAATATATTATAAGTTCTAATATATTAATAAGGTTATTTAATTAGTATTGATCAAGAATTAATTAAGTGATCAAAAGGAGACTAATTAAATATATGGGTTGATTGTGTAAATCATTCATTCTTATATATGTGGGCTTGTGATCCAAGATTCCTTATGTTGGACTAAGTCCATGGGGTGACCCATGGATGCTCCATGGAGGTTAAAATCCATGGTGCATAAGGAATGGGTAAAGTTATGAGTTACATGGTGTAACCCTAATAGCCACCATATAAAAGAATCCCATGGCTCAAGAAATCGTGCACTAATGTGTGAGTGTGAGGGCTAGACGATTTCAAGGAGTGTTCAAGTTTCTCTCAAGTTATTCCAAGTGTATTTGGTGTTGTGTGAACCATTTGAGGTGTCACACTTGGGGCACTAGGCACTCAAGCTTCATGAAGACATTCTACATCAAAGAGGTATGTATTCTATCTTGTTATATTTATTATTTTGTATGCTAGATTAGGATAATACCTTGGATGTTCATAATTTTATGTATAATAGAGAAAACATAGATCCAAGGTATTTAGGGTTGCATGTACACTTAGGAGTGTTAGAATGCTCATAACCCAACAAGAACATCCCAGTAACCGTCAGGTGGGGGTTCAGCAAAAGTAAGATAGGGTTTATAGTCATCATCCAACAATCTTCGGTGGGGATTGATCCAAGAATTGACCAAGGATTCATCCATGGTGATGTCGAATTCGTTTTCTCTCCAGATTAGCTCAACAATTTTGGATGCTTTCCAGTCGGCTTTCTTCTGTTTCGTTGCGGGAGAATCATTGGAATGTTCGGATGACATGTTAGATGCTAAGTTCTTGAAGTGGGGAGGAGTCACCGGTCGTTCAGGAGAAGGATTAGATTCTTGAATGATTTCCTGTTGCGGTGGTGACTGATGGATTGGATTCTTGTGAGGATATGGTTGAGGAGTAGGAACTTTTTCATTTATGACAGGGGAGCTCCTATGTTGGTGAGAGATGCGGTCTGAATGATGGTCTTCATCACTTCCCCCTCTTGAGGAATGCAGAGCCGGGGAATCCTCATGCCATTGCTTAAGACCATCGACTTTAGCACACACATCCTGGAATTGAGCTTTGAGTGCATCAGCCAGTTGCTGATTGTTTGGAATGGCGGAGTTGAAGAGTAGTCGATGAATCTCCTTGGTGAGTCGAAGAATCTCAGGACCATGAAAGTTGGAAGATAGAGAACGTCGAAGGCTGTTGATGGTAGATTGTACGACCGAGATGGTGGACTCATAGGCAGTATGAGTTTCATCTATCAGCTTCTTCGAATGAGTTGACTGATCCGCAATGGCTGTTTGAAGATCTGCCTTGATTGCGGATACCTCGGAGATGAGGCGCTCCGCAGTAGCCATAAACTGCTGATGGTCAGCCTTACGACTTGTATCCAGAGATCGAATTCCCATTTCAACTTTCAGAGAAATTTGCTCAGCAGCTAGTCGTTCACGAGTTTTAAGTCGTTCGATCCTTTCAATAAGGGACTGCGGTCCTGGTATGTCTTCAGCTTGCGGTTGAGTGGGCTTAACCGCAGCAAGAATCTGATCTACTTTGGTTTGTAGACTCAGAAATTCTTTTCTAGACACAACAATCTTCCTTTTCTTCTTTTTCTCTTTAGGCTTGGAGGTTGAGTGTTGAAAGCCACTCGAAGCTTCTTCCTCATCAAAAATCATTAAGTTATCATCAGAAGGGGTAGGCTGAATTACCTCATTGATATCAAAGTCATTGAACCTGAATATAGGTGCGGAGCTAACTTCGATTGTTGTTCCATCACCATGAGAATCTCTAACAATTGGAGTTGGAGGGAGTTTTGATGAACCTTCACCACCAGAGTGGTCTGAGCGTTGCGGGCCGTCTCAGCCATTATGGACATCCACTCCTGTACTTTCAAAATTACGGTTACGGTGTGGGCGTTGTTAATAGCGTCTGTCCAAGACTTTGCCACTGATTGAATCTCTTGCTGTTTTTGTTGAAGCTGCTTCGTCTGTCGATCCTTTCTCGCTTGAAATGCCCTACAAAAGGCGGAATATTTCTTTGCTTCAGCTTCATTGGTTGGCTTGTATGTATTCCATGAATCATTAAGATCAATTTCGTCAAATCCTTGAGAACGCACCGAGGTGTCCCTCGGGTCAACGGATCCTTGCACAATTGTGCTCGCCGTACCTAAACCACCTGGAAAACATGTAAGCAGAGTAGGATTTCTTGAGCTTCCTTGGTCTCCTTGACCCGTGGTCAAGTCTGACCTTCGCTCAGTTCTGGCAAGGGCGGAAGAATTGCCCTGCAGTTGGGAAGGTGTTTGAAGTGTGTGGGTTACTGACAAAAGGATGGAGTTCAAATCCTCAGGTGAAAAGAAATGTAGACGGGAAGCCCTAAAGACCGTAGGGCGAGAACCAGTTCCATCCCCTTGGGAGTGAGCTGGGGTGAGTCTCCAAGATCAGCTGAAACAGACACACTTTTTGTGTCTGAGTAGAATTCGATGGTTGAATTGAATGGGTCTGCGGCCACCCCAAGGACTACCAGAGCCTTTTGAGAGGCTGTGGCATCAGTCCGGTCACACATTTGGTCAGTGGATTTGGTTTTTCTTTTCTTGAGGATAGCAATGGGTTGTCCGTCATCATCAGAATCACTCATAAGTTCCATGAAGGGAGAGTGAGATTGATTGTCATCTGATTCGTCATCTGAAAGCACAATTTGTTTGAGTTTCCTTTTCTAGGATGGTTCGGTGTTCTTGGGAGCATCTTTCTTCTTTGGGGTTCCATGTTTCTTGGTGTTGTTGTGGGGTCCTTGGTTGGCTGAGGCTACTTTCTTGAGCCTTATTGATAAAGGTAAGTTCGATAGAGTGGTGGAAGATGGAGTTGCGGTACTACCAGAATTGATAGGTGCGGTTGAGGCTTGTCTATTCTGACTAGGTAGAGGCGGGGTAGGAAGGTATGGGTCAATACCTTCCGTAGCCTCTATGTGATCTGTGACATCATTGGTTTCAAGTCCAAGTGTAGACAATATGTGAACTGGTAGCCGTCTAACGGGTCCAAAAATAAATTGATCTTAAGAAGGATTGTACCTTTTTAGATCTCTGGTGATGAAGAGGTTGACATCGTTGCCCATGCTCAGTTCTGCATCAGCATGAAGATCTGAGATGCATAGAGACCAGAATCTTGCAAAGGTTAGCTCGGTAGGATTTTCTCATGGACTTTCCTTGGGGATGTACTGCAATAAGTCATCCCACAGAATCTGACCGTAGTTGACGTCGTGGCCAGTAAAGATACTCCATACTAACTCTAGCAGCTTGAGGCCTATGTTATCAGTGCCTCCGGTCCTTCCGGACAAACTGTGGATTACGAAATGGCAAACGAACTGCCATACCGTAGGCAACTGATTCTTCTTGAATTCGCCTATGCCTTTCAGCTTCTTTTGGTAGCCCATCAGGTAAAGTGCAGATAGAATGTCGGCCATGTTTGGGGTGAAGAACTTTGTTGAAGGATTAACTAACAGATTGATGGCATTGAGAAATTTCTCTTTGGTCAGAATAACCAAAGAATCATTCACCAGATTCAGATGCACCTCTTGAAGGTTGTTGAGAGGACGATATGAAGAGAAAGCACATTTGAAGAGTGTTGATAGCGGTACCACATCTGTGAAGGTATTAAAAGGACCAAACAATGGATGATTTGACAGGAACTTGATCATCAACTTGATTGACGCATTGTAAGAAGAATGCACATCGAACACTGCCCTAAGAAGAATCGGATAAAAAAACGTTTGGGTTGTTTATTTAGATTAGGAGAAGCAATCTCAGCCACAGATGATTTAAATGAAAGATTTATTTTAATTGTTTTTTGAATTTTCCAAAAGAGATAGCATTTAATGAAATATCAGTCCCTATAACCTCACTTCTGAAGAACGTGTGGTGAGGGGATTAATCCGTTGTAAAAAAGGAGGAAGATGGAATGGATTTGACGTTTTGGGGGTAAAAGGAAGAGACAGTTTAATGAAAAAGATTTCTTAAAAGAAATTTTTATGGAAAACTGTTCTTTTTCTCATCATACCCAAAATTGGTCTGACACAAGGTTTATTTGAAAAGTAGAACTGAAACAGTGATATGCTACACAAAGAATGTTTTTTTTAGAATGTTTTTTTAATTTAATGAAGGATCATTAAATAGCACACAACGTTTCAAGAATTTATGAAGTTGTTGAGAAATTAATCAATGTGATTGTGGTTTGAGACTTCATTGCGGATGGATCTTTTATCATTGCGGATGGATGGTTAGATGACTGCAGTAGAAGAACTGAGGAGAGCACTTGAACAAAATTAGTAGCAACTAACAATAAGGACCATTGAAAGATAGATATGATATATAGTTGCGGTACATGTGGGATACTGCGATACATAGAATATACTACGGTACATAGGATATACCAAAACTATCTATCATAAATAAATTCAATTAGGACCGCAACAGAGACCAAGGATGGTCTGCGGTACCTATTAATTCAAAAAGAATTGTGGGTCCGGATTCATCATTCCTAACATTTGTAAGAAACTGTTGAGTTTGGTAGAGTCAAGCGCTTTAGTGAATACATCAGCGATCTCTTCATGAGTATTAACAAAAATTAGTTGAATGTTACCTTTCAGAATGTGGTCTTTGATGAAGTGATACCGTAGTTCAATATGCTTCGTCTTAGAGTGATGAATAGGATTGTGAGAAATTGCTATAGCACTCTCGGAGTCACAATAAATTGGTATCCGCAGCATTCTCTATCCGTAGTCCATAAGTTGTGTTTTCATCCACAAGACTTGTGAACAAAAGCTGGCTGCGGCCACATATTCAGCTTCTGCGGTAGACAGTGATACACAACTTTGTTTTCTTGATTACCAGCTGACGAGTCTTCCACCCAGAAATTGACATCCACCGGAGGTGCTTTTTCGATCTAGTCTGCATCCGGCATGATCCACATCAGTGAATGCTTGTAGGTTGAAGTCATTTCCTGCGGGGTACCATAAACCAAGAGTCTTGCTGCCCTTTAAGTATCTTAGAATCTACTTGGCTGCGGTCATGTGTAACATTTTTGGATCAGCCTGGTACCTTGCGCATACACCTGTTGCAAAGACAATGTCTGGTCGGCTTGCGTTAAGGTACATCAATGAGCCAATTATACCTCTATAAGTCTTGTGATCCACTGATTCGTCGGAAGGATCAACAAATATCTTATATCCGAAGGCCATGGGGACCTTGGCCGAAGAACAGTTGTGCATTGAGTATTTCTTCAGTAGTTCAGTGGTGTATTTCTCCTGATGGATGAATATCCCTTGAGGGACTTGTTTCACTTGAAGTCCTAGAAAGAAGTTAATCTCTCTATTCATGCTCATTTGGAACTTGTTGGACACGAGCTTAGCAAATTCATCCACCAACCCCTGATCAGTTGATCCGAAGATGATATCATCCACATATATTTGTACAAGCATAAGGTGATTACCATTTGCCTTTCTAAATAAAGTGGGATCAATCACTCCTCTTTTGTATCCGGACGAGACAAGAAATTCAGAGAGAGTCTCGTACCACACTCCTGGGGCTTGCTTTAGACCGTAGACTGCTTTTTCAAGCTTGTAGCAGTAGTCTGGGAATTCAAGACTTTTGAAACCCGGAGGTTGCTGAAGATAAACATCCTCTTAATTCACCGTTGAGAAAAGCACTTTTCACATCCATTTGATGTACTTTGATGTTCTTGTGAGCTGCGTATGCTAAGAAAATTTGGATGGCTTCCATCCGTGCCACCGGAGCGTACGTTTCCTCATAGTCAATACCTTCAAGTTGACTATATCCCTTGGCAACTAGCCTTGCCTTGTTTCTGACTACCGCACGGGATTCATCAAACTTGTTCTTGTACACCCATCTAGTACCAACAATAGTGTGACCTTGCGGCTTTGGAACGAGTTGGCAGACTTTGTTTCTTTTGAATTCTTCTAGTTCTTCTTGCATTGTGGATATCCAGTATGGTTCTATTAATGCTTCTTTGATCGTTCGGGGCTCGACCGAGGACATAAATGTTGTGTAGTGACAGTAATCAGATAAATCCTTAGAAGATCGAGTCTGGATACCTGCGGATGGGTTGCCGATGATTTGACCCGGTGGGTGGTCGTTCGTCCATATGTGTAGACGGGGTTGCAGATGATCAGCAGCTGCGGTAGAGGGATTGTCTTCAATATCGGAAGACTCTGCGGTTGGAGACGGCAGTTCCCCCTGGACTTGAGAACAGCCTGCGGAATCATCTTGGACTGTTGGAGCGAGATTAGCATTTTCTTGAGCAATTGGAAGAGGTTCCCCCTGGATTGCTGATGGAAGTTCCTCTTGAGCTTGAGAAGGTTCCCCCTGGATTATTGGAATTGTGAAAACTCTTGGGTCAGTTCTGGAGTCGATATTCTCTATGTTTTCATCATCCGAGTCCGAAGAAACGTTTAATGGTTGAAATCCTCTGCGGAGAGGGACTGGAGCTGCTTCTTCTAGTACTGGAACCTCGATGGTTGTCGTATGATCCGGAGTTGAGTTTTCCCCCTCAACTGGCGAGGTGGAAGTATTTAGTGCACATCATCGGATAGCGTAGGACCAAATACTTCAGCATGTTGTATTTGGGCTTCAGGAGACACAAGAACCTCAGATAGTTTAGCAGTCTCTATTGGGTCGAAGAGATCATCATAGTTAACTTCAAATATGTTTAATGGACCCGAAGAGTCAGGAACATCACATTCCAGGATTGCTTTGGTTTCGGTGGAGGGAGCAGTGTTGCGGACATAATAATCATCGAACTTTACATCAATGCTTTCGACTATTAGTCTCGTACATCTTATGAGAACCCTATAGGCTACCTTGTTCGTTGAGTAGCCAAGGAAGATGCCTTCATCAGATTTTGGTGCAAACTTGTTGAGATGATCCTTGTTGTTAATCACAAAACATCTGCACCCAAATATATGGAAGAATCGGATATTAGGCTTTCTGTTGTAAAGGCTCTCATATGGTGTTTTGCTGAGACGTTTGCACACAATGCTTCGGTTCTGCATAAAACATGTTGTGGCCACTACTTCGGCCCAGAAGTAGAGAGGAAGGTTGGCAAAATTGAGCATAGATCTGGCTGCTTCTACCAGAGTGCGGTTCCTTCGCTGTACTACTCCATTCTGCTGTGGTGTGTATGGAGCTGAGAAATTGTGACTTATGCCCTTGGAAACCAAGAAACTATTTAAACGATGATTAGTGAACTCGGTTCCATTGTCACTACATATGCGACGCACTGGTTGTTTGATTTGAAGCTCTATCTCCCTGATAAAATTGATGAGTGCCTGCGTTGTTTCTGACTTGAGTCTAAGAAAGAAAACCCATGTGAAACGTGTGAAGTTATCTACTATAACCAGTATGAATTTCTTGTGGTGAAGACTGGCTATGGTGGATGGACCGCAGAGATCAATATGGAGAAGTTCCAGTGGTTCTGAGATTGAGGAGTCGATCACCATAGGATGACTTGCTTTGGATTGTTTGCCACACTCACATGTAGGGCAGAGAGTGTCATTGTGATACTTAAGAATAGGGAGACCTCGGACAAGTTCCCCTGTGACCAGGTTGTTGATATACCGGAAGTTGAGATGAGCAAGCTTGCGGTGCCAGAGCCAGCTAACTTCGGATATGGCTTTTGATAGGAAACGTAGATGCGGTTTGCCGATGATCAGAGAGACATCCAGAGGATACATAGTACCTTCGGATCTGGATTTGATCAGGCAAGTGCTCCTATCGCTTGTCATTATGTAGCAGAATTGGTTATCAAATTTAACCCGATGGCCTGCCTTACATAGTTGGCCAACACTAATGAAATTATGTTTAAGACCTTCCACATAGGCTACCTTTTGGATAGAAAAGTTTCCAATAGTAAGAACACCATAACCTTGGATGATCCCATTCGCGTTGTTGTCGAATGTGACGTTACCCCTGTTGCAAATTGGCCTGAAATCCCGAAGGTACTCCAACGTTCTGGTCATGTGCAAGGAGCAGGCACTGTCGATCAACCATTCTTCTTCTTGGTCCTCCTTGCACAAAGCCTGAGAATTAAACAGTCAGTTTAGGCACCCAAACGTGTTTGGAGCCCGGGGCAACATATGAATTGTTAATTGATGCATGATACGAGGTTGCAGGGACAGGTTTTGTGTCAACTTTTAAACCTAGTCTTGGGTGTTTGAGATTTTTTTGTGGTTTGTGAGATTGAGAAAAGTTACGAGGTTTTTGAAAAGAACGAGATTTGACATGAGAAGAAATCTTTTGACACTAACATTTGCAAACTGAACTTTTGTCATTTACCTTGACATATTGTTTGGTCAGTGGTCTTGGTGAGGGAGTATGCTTGTGACCAGTTCGAGGGTTGTGAGGTCTGACAGTGGTATTGGTAAGATTCGAAAAGGCAGGTTTTGCAGGTGTAAAAGCACGTGTAGACCTTTTGTGAATTGATTTCTTAAAACTTTAATGTGACTTTAAGAGTGGGGGAGTTGGCAAGATACCCTTCCATTTTGGATCATCTGAGGAATAGATTTGAAAACCATTGCTTCGAAAAGACTTTACTTTCTTTTGGGTTGTGTCAGATGAATTTGGGATGGATTTAGAAATTGTACATTCCTTTTTCTTTGTTTTCTTGACTGCAGAGTTTTTGAACAGATAATTTGAGAAAAGATGTTTTTCTGGACTCCTAGACTTAGGAAATTTGACAAATTGCTTTTGTTTTGAAAGATTTTCCCGCTTTTTGCCACGAGATCGAATTTCTTCTTTGAAAGCCATTTTCGCCTCGGTTTTAGGAGAACCGCAGTCAGTGACATTCAGTTGCGGTTTCCTTGAAACATTTGGTAATTTTGAAAAACGAGGACTTGATTCATCCGAACTGGAGAGTTTAGGATTCAGGGAACATTGACCAACTTCAAAGTTTTCGATTGGTAATTCATGATGAATTGGTTGGATGGTCACGGTAATTTTGACTATGTTCTGCGGTTCAGAGCTTTGAATAACCGCAGAATAAGTCTGAGTGGATACATTGGTGTGACAATTGATGGAAGGTAGATGGACAGATTTCGGTTCATGACTGCAGTAAGAGATACTGAGGTCTGACGGCAGAGACGGGAAGTCCATTGAGACTTCGGGACCTTCCAAGACAATTTTCTCATCAGCAATTGATGATGTCTGAGAACTGGGAAGAGTTGTGCTATCTATAGGATTAGAAAATTCAGGGAGAATTTCCTCGATAACACAATTGTTACTCAGATCGTGAAGTCTACAAAAGTGAGCTTTGATATCTTCAGGAAATGTTTTGTCATTGACCGGAAACAAAAATTCACGGTCCGGAGGGACGTAGGGACGGTCCTTATTGAATCGGGGTGATGAGTCCGTTGCGGTAGAGTACCCATTGGACCAACCCCAATTGTAAGTATTGTCAGTAGTCCCATTGTTAACAAGATTCTTGATGGCTTCACTTTCATTAACCAGTTCCTCTATTAAAAGATTTAAACGTACAATTTCACTCTGATCTAAATCTCTTTGGTTCAAAGCTATTTCTAACTGTGTTTCACTCAACATTCTTGCATCTTTCTCTAACATTAAGTCCTTTTCTAACATAGCCATTTTGAGTCTTTTGTTTTCCAAACGTCCTCTTACGTGAAACATCTCCTGGGACGCAATGTTCTTCTCATCTAATGCTTTGTTATAGTCTGTAAGGACGGCAAAACATGTGTCATTAAGATTGTCTATGAAGGGCTGACAATCATGCATGCTATAATTTAGAATTTGAATCATAAGTTTTACCTGTTCGACAATGCTGAGTGTCCTATCTTTCGCCATATAGAAATAATTCTTCTCCATCTTTGTAGAGCCGTCCTCATCAACAGTTGCTATCATACAGATCTTCGCCTTTCCGTTGATGTTGCTGATGGCCTCATCTTCATCCCCAGAGGACCAAACTTGATGGTCTCTTTTTAATTGAGCAACATATGCCCTTCCTTTTTCTTTTTCTTCCATTTCTTGAGCCATTCTGAGATAGAATGCTCTATCTTTTACTACATTTCCCTTGCAGTCTTTGCCAAAATGATTCTCATTGTTGCACTTGTGACATATCACAACATCACTTTTCATTTCTGAGGGAGTACCGGAGTCAGTGGTTTGGATGGACTGCGGTGCCTCCTTGGGTTGAGTATTTTGAGACTGCGGTGTTGGGTGAGGTTTTTTAGTGAAACAAGAGTGATTGTTTTGAGAGTTAAGATTGCAGTTGAAAGGTGGTTTGTTATGTTGGATTAGTGTCTAAGTCCATAACTATTTTGGTATGTACTTGACCCGATTGTGAGCATGGTCCTTTTGGGTTGCCTTCACCATAGCAATATGTAGGATGAATTAAGGAGAGAAAGGTTTAATTATGATTTATTAATATATTATGAGAATAATATATTAAAGGAGAAATCATATTGTTTAATTCATATTAGTCAAGAATTAATAAAGAATTAATTTTGTGACTAAAAGAGATTAATTAAACTTAAGGGACTTATTGTGTAATTATAAGATAATTACATAATTGGGCTATGGATCACCTTGGAATAATAGGTTGGACGAATTCTATGGGGAAGCCCATTAGAAATCGTCCAAGGCATGTTCCAGAAGGGGTCCATGGGCTGCTTAGGGCTTAAGTAGTCAGATTAGGGTTTCCTAGCTGTAAACCCTAATAGCCAGCATATATAAGGAACCCTTATGGCCCCAAAAACGTGGTGAATACTTCCTTTAGGGTTTCCAGCCGTTTTTGGTGCCTCCTCTCTCCTCCCTCTTCATCCAAGTTGCTTAGTGGTGTTTGTGACTCCATTAGAGGTGCAACACTTGAGGCACTAAGCTTTCTAAAGCCACGGATTGATTGTTATTGCTATATAACAATCAAAGGTAAGATCTAAACCCTAATTTCAGTTATAGTTTATTAGATCTAGGGTTTATGGCTTTGGATTATCAATTGCATGTTCATTAGACAAACTAGATCCAAAGCTATTAGGGTTTGCATGTACACCATAGGATTGATGTATTGCTCAAAACCCATTAGTGGTATCAGAGCCTAGGGCTGTTTGTTTGATGTATTTGATGCTATAGTTGATTATTCACGCTTAAAATCGAAAAAATTTTGGTTTCTGGGGACTGGACTCGTCGAGTCCATGGCTGAACTCGCCGAGTCCATAGTGAACTCGACGAGTCCAAGCTAGAATCGACGAGTCAGAGTCGCAGATGGAGCAGATTTCAGGATTTTGACCTGTTTTGGCTGTGGATAATTGCCTAAAACGTTTTTTATTAATAAAATCCGATTTTTATCAATATTTGGAGACTATCCTTGCCAAAATAGAAGATAATTGTCAAAATTTAGATAATCTTTTGTTTTATTAGATAAAGATTGATTATTTATAATTTAGATTTGAATTATCTTATGAAAAAGTTTCAATTTTCCCCTTTAGGTTTTACGGTTTAAATTTGAACTTAAAAGTTTTGTTTTTGAAATTTGAATAGTTAAACCCTAATGTTTTGAAAAGTTTCAAAACTTGCCCTCAAGTTTTGGAATTTAAAAGTTGATTAAAAGTTTGATTTTGAAATGTTAAATTCTAAAACCCTCGCATTTTGAAAAGTTCAAATTACACCCTTATGGTTTTGTTAATTAATTAAAGTGTATAATTAAAAGAGAGTTAATAAATCCATAAAGTTTTGGTTTACATTTAATTAAAATTATATGTTATTAAATTTGACCACCTAGTATTTTAAAAGTGTAAAATACACCCTATACTATATATATGTAACATTAAAAGTCTAATATTATATATATATATATATATATATATATGAGTAAAGAGTCAGTCTTACCGTTTGTAGGCCTCATTCACGAAGCTGGTCTATAAGGGGTGTTTAAGGAAATTGCCTATAAAATGGCGATTGAATGGGTATCCACTCTTACCCACCGCACTCTTGACTAGTGGAGGGTCGTTAGCCCAACGGGTAGGATAGTACGATACCTTCCATTATAAGTATAATGAAGTACAAAGTAACTACATGCTTTTACAAATTCCTAAATCATCGTTACTTTAGAAAAAAATGTGGAATTGTATGCTAATCCATGGAATTACACTTTGTACCCTTGTCGAAACGTTAGTGGAGCGTGTGTGGTTAACCAGCACAGTAATTTGGGTTTGGCATTGGTGGCGAAGGGTGGCTCGATGTTTATCATAGATCAATGGAGCGTGTGTGGCTAACCGACACATTTATTAGGTGGTAGTAGCATTGGGTGCACCATGTGATTCGAATGGTTCTTCACACCTTGTTTGTGATCCTCGGCATCCCAGTCGCAAAATTGAAGGGCATAATCGAGATTTAAACATGCCATTGAAAGGTTTAATGAATCTCAAAAAGATCTAGGAGTTTCACTAAACTTCATTTTTCGTTTTTCATGGTGGAAATTGGTAAATCATCATTTACCTACCTTCAAATATTTTGCAACTAGATTACGACATCCCTCTTCTAGGTTGTAGGGTGATGTGTTGGATCCTAGCCTTAATATCTCATTTGGGTGTTTTATTAAGGACTCAATCAACTTAACTTGAATTTTCTCCCGTTTTGTAGATGTCTAGTTTTGACAATCATGGTCTTCCCAAATCCCATGGAACAAGCTTTCCAAACGAAGATGATATTCCACGATATGATCGAGGAACAAGAAATCATGCTTCACTTCCTCTGCCTCCTCCAATTGTTCTCCCTAACCCACAAGTTCGAAGGCTTGAAAAGTTCAAGCTCACTCAAGCCCTTTTGGCAAGTAAACACGAAGATAGGAAACTTGTGTGTGCACACGTCTTAGAGATGAAGTCGCACATTGACAGGTTAAGGATGTTGGGTGTCGAGATTTCAGGTGAGTTTGCTGTTTACTGGGTTCTTCAGTCACTTCCTGAATCATATAGTGAGTTGGTTAGAGAGTACTATATGATGGACCACGACGTGACCCTCATTGATCTCACCTATTTGCTTATAGCTGCTGAATCAGCAATGATTTGGCATGCTGGTCAAGCAAATTTGTCTGGTGAATCAAACTCCCAAACTTCAATGGACTCTGGCAACATTGGAAGTCCAGAAAGGACTAAGTATGAGATTGTCCCATGTGTTGTGCCAAAGGAGTCCATTTGCTTTTATTGCCACGAGAAGGGGCATTGGAGACGAAGCTGCCCGAACTACCTAAGAGATCTAAGAGATGGGAGAGTCAAGACATATGGCTCTACTTCAGGTAAAACCCATTATCTAACTCTTTTGAGTTCCTATTCTAGATTCTTAATTCATGATGTGATAAGATTACATTTTGATGAAGCTTAAGGGAAGAAGTGAGCTGAATCTAATCGTGAAGAAAGTGGATTTGTTTTTTTTGAGCTACTACTTGGAGTTAGAATAGATTGCTTAGGAATATGTAAAAGCACAGTTTTTCAGTTGAATTGCATTGTAAGGACAAAGTTTTTCCGCAATAAAATAAAATTTGTTTTTTTTGTCTTATTTATTTATCCTTGCAATGGTATGTATGAAAAATTGATGTTTAATTGTTTCTATTATTAGCAATAATGGATTTGATTCTTAATTATGTTGTTTGTGGAAATGTCGAGAATTTGCCAAATAAGGGAAGATTCTCATCGCCCAAGTTTCAATTAGACAGATACTTGGAATCATACAACTTGGTTGCGTGAAGAATGAGAAACTTCATATTTGGAAATTAGTCTAATTCTTTGGCAAAGTGTCAAGAGAAGGACTAGGAGATCGAGTACACTAGGTTGTGCGTTGATCAAGTCCACCACAAGAGTGATAAAGATATTCGTCATGATTTACTAAAGTTTAGTAAATATGGTTATACTTATAAGATTAAGTATAATTCTGAGTAGATCGAAAGAGTTTCAATCAATAGCAGAACGAATAAGAAGAATCAAGTAGGCAGAAAGATAAAAGTTTCTCTATTCTAAGAAGAAGGGAGAGTACCTTTTATTGTGTTTTATGATAAGTCTTAATGATTAAGAACTATTTCTCAATTGGTCCTCTAATTGAGTCTTAGTGCATTTTCATGTCTGAGAAGAGGAATCGAGAATTATGGAAATAGTTAAATCAATAAGTCAATCATACTTCGTTCCAATATCAAGACTTAAGAGTCATACTCCAAGATTATGACGTGAGTGACAAGTCTTAAGTAGGTTTATAACACTCGTCAAATGTGGAATTTGGAAAAGTTTTCTTATTCTTGCACATTTGAAATTGGTAAGTTGTGATGTCTTGGATAAGACAAAGACCAACCAAGACCAATTGTGTGAAGTGTTAAACTTGATAAAACTACACTAACTCTTGAATATTTGTTTTGTCAAGGAATGTTTCTTGACAAGAGAATCTTATATGTCAAGGAGTCAGTGGGAGTCTTAATGGTCTTGAAAGGTTTCAAGAACAAATCAAGAGTTAAACCTAGTTGATCATCACTAGCACACGACTTGAGGTTTAAAGCCAATCGTGGATGACGTACTCCTTTTCTGTGCCATTCCAATTGAGTTAATTATGCATGTGAGTTCTCATTTGAATGCATAAAGACAAAGCACCGTGATCAATGGAAAGTAGATTGATATGAAAGGGTGAGTTGCTTGGAAGACATGGTGGGCATTCGTGCTACCATGAGGCAAGAAATCAAGATTGAACAAGTTCAGTCCATATGGTTTTGGATTTGTTGCAAACTTTCGTTTTGACGAATTCACATGGATAGGAACAAATACACCATAAAGTCTAAGTGACATAAGGTTTCCCTCCTTCATGAAAATGATTGTGAGGAAATGCTTTCACTAAGAGAGATTTTAAGAAGATAGCAATTGTGAAAATTGTATTCTCAAATTCGATTATGATTACGGCATCCCTTTTCATAGTTCGAATTGTGAGATTTGGCAATTGGTCTGAACATTTGGGACTTAGTAACATAAATTCTGAATTGTTTACACACACATGTGAGCTATCTAAGGCAAAGGTGTATGAGCTTAAAAAGCTTAGATAAAGGCTTATCAAAGCATTAGGTATTAGAAATATGAACTTAAGGAATTCAATAAGCACTGTTTTCTGGAAGTTCAATTGTTTTCTGAATACATGTCAAAGCTAGTGGGAGCATAAGTGTTATGCTGGTAAGAAAATAATCATCATGTTAAGTGGGAGCATGATTATTATGGTAAGTATTGCAAGTTAGCAATATTAATTATAGAAAACAAAGATTCACTTTGCAAAGTTGCAAGGGTTGAAAAGTTGTTTTGCTATAATTAAGGGAGAGAATATTATACTTCATTTCAAAATTCTAAAGCTTAGATCGAGAAATGTTAATAAATTTAGTCAAGGATACATAGTGCATTCTCAAAATTCGATTATGATTACGGCATCCCTCTTCATAGTTCGAATTGTGGGAACATGGCACATAAAATATTATGGCAGAAGGATGATAAAGTATCACGTCTTTATGTGAGACATTATGCATCGTGTCCAATATGCTTCGAGTATAGGATCGATTGCATATGCTATAATATTTGACCATTCTAAAATTTTCCAAATGCCTAGGGCATTAAGAGGGAAAAAGGACTAGAAATGGTTTTGACTAAAATAATTAAACAACTATCAAATGACGATCTGACGTTCACTGAGGATTTGTCGCTTGTGAGTAGTTGGAAGTATAGTACTGGATGGTCTATATTGACATTATTATGAATAGATAAGATTCTATTAAGAATGAGTTGTCATATGGAAAATATGGAAATGTTTCCATTAATGGGAGTTGGATATTAAGAAATATGTCTAGATTAGAAACTTTTATGCGAGAAGGATGTTCAAAGGAATGTACTTTGAATGTGAGACTTCACGTCTATGGAATTGTCTTGTAAAAATTTCTGATAGAATACTTTGTAATTTCATTAGCCGGGTCTTGGTGACTTTTGTGCTATGACATTAAGAAAAAATCATTGCATAAAATATTAGAATCTGACATATTCTAAAAGTGGCAAGAATTTGGTATTCTTATACTAATAATAAGGATTGGGGATTGTGAAATGAGTTTCATTGGAAAAGTTTTTCAGTTGATCTATTTCACAGAGTATGAACCATAGGAAACCAAAGTGTGCATGCTTGGAGCATGGGACAATTGTGGTTATAATTCGAGTACTAAGTTGATTTTCTGAAACAGTAAGCAATGAATAATGAGTAATCAATATGGTGTTTAAACAAAAGTGTTTTTATTTACGTTCAAAAGTTTTGGGGCCATATAGGATTAATATTATTATTGCGTTTCACTTTGCATGTTTTGACTTCCAGAACAACTGGGTTATTCGAACCTCCACAGTCGGTCATACGTTGGAAGTAGGTATGAAGGAAGACTGTCATGAATTTGTCTGTAGATTGTCTAAAGTGTTTAGACATAGCACAAGTTTGCTGCAGAGTTCATGAGTGCTTTGATAAGATTAGAGTATTGGATTAAACCCACGCTCACTTGAATCACTTCATGGATTTATCACGGGTGATTAGTGAGACGATAATATTGTATATTCTTGAAATCGAGACGTGTGAGTTGTTATTTGTTGGTCGGTTACACATTAATAATAAGTAAACGCACCAGTAACTTGGTGTTATAAAACTTATTGTTGTGTGTGATTCGATCAGTAAATGCAAGCGAGCATTTGAGTCGAAGTTTATCCATTCCTTTTACCCAAAGTGGGATAAAAGCGATATCTGTGGGCCCCTCGATGATTTAGTGATGACACCTAAGCGCTTGGCCAAGTCGGGACTAAGTTGATGTGTTCAATTGTAGTCTGTTGTCAGTCGTCATAAATCGGAAGTCGGGAAACAGTATAGAGAGAATGATCGAAATTCATGTCTTGTGTCTATACGATATCTTGAGATTGGAGGAATATATGATCCCTTATCTAAAGGACATGCGTATCTGATAAGATCAGAGTTGACAACGACTTTTGAAAGCTACGATTGTTGATCAGGTTCTGAAGTTATGCAAACTAGTTATTAGACTTATCCAAGTGGGAGACTGTTGGATTAGTGTCTAAGTCCATAACTATTTTGGTATGTACTTGACCTGATTGTGAGCATGGTCATTTTGGGTTGCCTTCACCATAGCAATATGTAGGATGAATTAAGGAGTGAAAGGTTTAATTATGATTTATTAATATATTATGAGAATAATATATTAAAGGAGAAATCATATTGTTTAATTAATATTAGTCAAGAATAAATAAAGAACTAATTTTGTGACTAAAAGAGATTAATTAAACTTAAGGGACTTATTGTGTAATTACAAGATAATTACATAATTGGGCTATGGATCACCTTGTAATAATAGGTTGGACGAATTCTATGGGGAAGCCCATTAGAAATCGTCCAAGGCATGTTCCAGAAGGGGTCCATGGGCTGCTTAGGGCTTAAGTAGTCAGATTAGGGTTTCCTAGCTGTAAACCCTAATAGCCAGCATATATAAGGAACCCTTATGGCCCCAAAAACGTGGTGAATACTTCCTTTAGGGTTTCCAGCCGTTTTTGGTGCCTCCTCTCTCCTCCCTCTTCATCCAAGTTGCTTAGTGGTGTTTGTGACTCCATTAGAGGTGCAACACTTGAGGCACTAAGCTTTATAAAGCCAAGGATTGATTGTTATTGCTATATAACAATCAAAGGTAAGATCTAAACCCTAATTTCAGTTATAGTTTATTAGATCTAGGGTTTATGGCTTTGGATTATCAATTACATGTTCATTAGACAAACTAGATCCAAAGCTATTAGGGTTTGCATGTACACCATAGGATTGATGTATTGCTCAAAACACATCATGTTATACAGCTGATTCTTTCGGAATGAAGGAGGTGGGAATCGCTTGAATTGTTGGCTGAAAAGTGCGATCGCAATTTGAAATTCTTCTTCTTCGTCATACTCTGAGTCTGCTTCATATGACTACGGAGGGTTGTCATATGCGGTGGGGAACTCACTAAGCATTTATGCTTACAGTGTTTGCGTGATGTGTTTCAGGTACCAGTGAGGATCGCGGGAAGGCTCCGGCATGATCTATACACACTGATGGGATTTATGTATTGGAGATCTTGGGATTTGTTTTATTATGATGACATGTGACACAATGGATTCTTATCATATCTTATGAGTGACATTATGTTTTAAAAATGAAAAATTGTTTTGAAAATTTACGTTGTTACAAGTTCGTATCAGAGCCTTGGTTTGAGGGATTGGGATGCACCTCTGGGCGTATCTGAACTCAAACTGAGGATTTGATAAAGTTTTTCACAAAAGAAACAATTTTTCTAAAAAGTAAAAGAATTTGAGAAAAGCGGAAAGAAACAGTGTGTACGATCAGTCAGCGCCCGAACAGTGATTTCCCAAAATACCCTTACATTATGTGTTATGAGATATGATATGATATGTTATGTATGCTAGAGAAGGCTAGGTATTCATGTTAGTACTAGAGTGGCCTGATTTGTGATGCCTTAGCCTAGGAGATTACTGATGCTATGAGATGCTTGAGAGTGAGTAGGTAGCAGTGAGGAGCTTATGAGGGGCCTACCGAAGGGTAGCCTGTGCTTAGCAAGAAGTAGAGTACTTGTGATCTGGGATCCTAGGAGAAGGACTTGGGGTGAATACTGATGCGGTGTGGACGGTAGTATAGGGCCCGTACTACTAAAAACACCGGATCAGTGCGCAGTCCAAGTAAGAATCCTTAGGGTACTAAGGAACAAGTAGGGATGGGTTATCGAGTGCGTGCATACTCAAGCGAGTCTCTGATATTTTTATGTTGTATTTCAGAGACATCATGGTTGGGACACGCCACAGAGCAGAGACCAGCGGCGTGAGTGACGAGGAGCTTCGTCAGATGATCCACGATGAGGTGGCTGCGGCTATCCGAGCAGTGATACCAGAGATGTTTGGGTCTATCAAGACCACCCTGATTGAGACGTTTGAGGAGAGATACGCAACGGTTACTGAGGCTGTAGCCGCTGCAGCTACTGCAACTGTTGTTGTTGCTAGACCTCAGGGGGGTGACTCGTTGCTGTTCCGGGAGTTCAGCAACACGAAGCCACCAGAGTTTGATGGGACGCAGGATCCGATTGTTGCGATGAGATGGATTTATGACATTGAGGGATGCTTCTAAACCTGCTCGTGTCCGAAGCATCTGAGAGTACGGTTCGCGCTGAACCAGCTTCGTTTGGGGGCGAAGGACTGGTGGAAGTTTGTGTCGGCGGATTTCATCCCTGCAGAGCTTACTGCGGTGACCTGGGAGAGGTTCACCACTATGTTTCGTGATGAGTACGTTCCCCCAGTGGAAAGGGAACGGCTGGCCCAGGAGTTCTTGTCCTTCAAGCAGGGTACTGATTCTGTTACTGTGATCACCAGGAAGTTTCATGAGAGGGCGATGTTTTGCCCTGAGCATGTGTCTACTGAGCAGGCACGCATGAGCCGGTATTTGAGCATATTAAGGAGAGATATTCGTAAGTTCGTGGCGAACTCGACGTACCGGACGTTTGCCGAGCTTCAGGCAAATGCCCGGAAGAGGGAGATTGAGCTAGAGACTCAGGCCAGGGAGGAGGTCGAGTCTCAGAGGAGTAACAGGTCACCGGACGGGTCACCGGAGGGCCGAGTGCCCATAGCTGTCATAGGGATCTGCCCTTGCTACTGCACGAGCTACTGAGGGTCGGCCAGTGAAGGCCGAGGCACCGAAGGCTCGCGGGAGAGCCTTCCAGTTGACAGTGGAGAAGGTTCGTGCAGCGCACGATGTCGTGGCTGGTATGTATTC
This sequence comes from Lactuca virosa, assembly GCF_052849685.1. Lineage (NCBI taxonomy): Eukaryota > Viridiplantae > Streptophyta > Magnoliopsida > Asterales > Asteraceae > Lactuca > Lactuca virosa. The sequence continues at coordinate 387,227,677 of NC_136428.1, forward strand.
ATTTGTTTATTTATGATGAGTTGTGATATTGTGCTTATATTGTGCTTATATTGTGATATGCGTAGGTACTTTTCTTGTGAGTTATGTACCTGCTTTGGTGTTATTTGACTCGGGTGCGAGTCGATCATTTGTGTCGTTAGCATTTAGTCAGCACATCAGTATTCGACGAGAGGTGTTGAGTCGACCTCTACGAGTTTCCATAGCTGACGAGTGAGCGGTGTATGCTACTGACGTGATTCGAGGATGTGTACTCTAGATCTTCGGTGTTGAGTTACCGATAGATCTGGTCCCGATTGCGATGGGGACGTTTGTGTTATAGTGGGTATGGATTGGTTGAGCCGATTTGGGGCGGTTATAGACTGCGAGAGGCAGACGGTGGCGATACGAGACCCTAGTGGGGGAGTGCTGACTGTGTATGGCGAGGGTACCCGATGTGGGTCAGCATTTTGTTCGGCTGCCAGAGCAAGACAGAGTTTACAGCAGGGCTGCAGCGGGTTGGTAGCTTATGTGATGGATACACGGGTGGCAGCGGAGAGATCGAGTTCGATTGAAGATGTTCCGATAGTGCGTGACTTCCCGGATGTTTTTCCCAAGGAGTTGCTGGGTGTGCCTCCCGAGTGGCAGGTGGAGTTCCGTATCGATTTGGTTCCGGGGGCAGCGCCTATCGCCAAGGCGCCTTATCGCCTTGCGCCGCCAGAGATGCAGGAGTTATCCTCGCAGCTTCAGGAGCTGCGGGGGAAGGGGTTTATTCTACCGAGTAGATCGCCGTGGGGAGCGCCGATCCTTTTTGTCAAGAAAAAGGATGGTTCACACCTGATGTACATTGATTACCGGGAGCTGAACAAGCTGACGGTCAAGAACCGTTACCTCTTACCAAGGATCGATGATCTGTTCGATCAGTTACAGGGAGCGTCTTGGTTCTCCAAGATAGATTTGAGGTCTGGATATCACCAGTTGAGAGTGCGAGATAAGGATATCCAGAAGACGGCGTTCAGGACTCGTTATGGGCATTACGAGTTCGTGGTGATGCCTTTTGGGCTCACCAATGCACCGGCAGCGTTCATGGATCTCATGAATAGGGTGTGCAGGCCGATGTTGGATCGATCGGTGATTGTGTTCATCAACGATATTCTGGTGTATTCGAGATCCTGAGAGCAGCATGAGGTGCATTTGAGGGAGATCATCTGGGTTTTGAGATCGGAGAGGCTTTATGCCAAATTCTCCAAGTGTGATTTCTGGTTACGAGAGGTCCAGTTCTTGGGGCATCTCGTTAATCATAATGGGATATTGGTCGATCCGGCCAAGATTGAGGCGGTGATGAGTTGGGAGGTGCCGAGATCCCCCGCCGAGATCAGGAGTTTTCTAGGGTTGGCCGGCTACTATCGGAGATTTATCAAGGATTTCTCCAAGATTCTCGTGCCACCCACTAGGTTGACCCGGAAGGGCGTTGCTTTTACGTGGGGTCCAGAGCAGCAGACCTCGTTTGAGACTCTTCGCCAGAAGCTGTGCGAAGCCCCGGTGTTAGCCCTTCCAGAGGGAATGGAGGATTTCGTGGTGTATTGTGACGCAGCGATATCGGGGTTGGGTGCGGTGCTTATGCAGAGAGGGCACGTGATAGCATACGCATCGAGGCAGCTGAAGCCTCACGAGGTGAGGTTTCCCACCCACGATTGGGAGTTGGGGGTCGTGGTGTTCGCCCTCAAGATATGGCGTCACTATTTATATGGGGTTCGTTGTATCATATACACGGACCACAAGAGTTTGAAGTACTTGATGGATCAGCCCAACCTGAACATGCGCCAGAGGAGATGGTTGGATGTGGTAAAGGATTGTGACTGTGAGATCCTGTACCACCCGGGCAAAGCTAACGTTGTAGCCGATGCCCTGAGCCGTAGGGGGGAGAGTGCTCCGATACGAGATATTTGTATGAGGATGACAGTGATGACTCCGGTGTTGGATGCCATCCGAGAGGCCCAGGCAAAGGCTGTGATACCGGAGAACCGCAAGAGAGAGCAGGTGATTGGGCAGGTATCTGAGTTTCTTACCGATAGCCGAGGGCTTATGACCTTTCAGGGTCGAATATGGGTGCCGTTTACGGGCGGGTCACGTACCATCCTGATGGAGGAGGCGCATAGATCGAGGTTCTCGATCCATCCCATGGCCACTAAGATGTATTTGGACCTGAAGAGAGAGTATTGGTGGCCCTGTATGAAGAGGGATGTGGCGTGGTTTGTTGAGAGGTGCATGACCTGTCGCATGGTTAAGGCCGAGCACCAACGTCCGCATGGCATGTTGCAGCCACTCGAGGTTCCCAAGTGGAAGTGGGAACAGATTTCCATGGATTTTATCACCAAATTGCCGAGGACCGCGAGGGGTGTCGATGCAATTTGGGTGATTGTTGACCGGCTGCCGAAGAGCACTCACTTCCTTGCTATCAGCGAGAGCTCTTCCGCAGAGAGACTGGCAGAGATGTATGTGAGAGAGGTGGTATCGCGGCATGGAGTACCGATCTCGATTGTGTCAGATCGAGATGTACGTTTCACTTCCAGATTCTACAAGAAATTCCATGAGGAGTTAGGTACGAGGTTGCATTTCAGCACCGCTTACCACCCACAGATGGATGGACAGAGTGAGCGGACGATCCAGACACTCGAGGACATGCTTCGAGCATGTGTGTTGGACTTCAGAGGAAGTTGGGACACGTACTTACCAATGGCTGAGTTTTCCTATAATAACAGCCACCATTCGAGCATTGGTATGCCTCCCTTCGAGTTGTTGTATGGGAGGAGGTGTCGGACTCCCATCTGCTGGGGAGAGGTTGGGCAGCGAGTGATGGGTAGCACTGAGCTAGTGCTTCAGACGACTGAGCAGATACAACAGGTCAGACAGAGATTGCTGACAGCCCAGAGTCGCCAGAAGAATTATGTGGATAGGCGACGATCCGAGTTTGAATTCCAGGTTGGAGACTTCGTACTCCTGAAGGTATCTCCTTGGAAAGGAGTGATCCGATTCAGGAAGAGGGGCAAGCTGGGGCCCCGGTACATTGGTCCTTCCATGTTGACCGCGAGGGTGGACAGGGTAGCGTATCGTTTAGAGCTACCTGCGGAGTTGAGCCAAATACATGATACCTTCCATGTGTCTCAGTTGAGGAAGTGTATAGCCGACGAGTCGGCGGTAGTACCACTATAAGATATTCAGGTGGATGCAAGCCTGAATTATGTTGAGAAACCGATCGCGATCTTGGATCAGAGAATCAAGGTTCTGAGGAACAAGGAGGCGTCCCTGGTTCAGGTCCAGTGGCAACATCGGAAAGGGTCCGAGCTGACTTGGGAGTCGGAGTTGGAGATGCGGGAGCAGCATCCAGAGCTATTTGCAGAGTGAGACTTCGAGGGCGAAGTCTAATTCTAGTGGGGGAAAATTGTAACACCCGAATTTCCAGGTATATTATTATAATTATTTATTTTTGTGAATCCTTGTTGGTGTGGTTTTTGCAAAGAAGAAGGAGATTCCAGCAAAAGAAGGTCAAGGGGGTTGCTATTCTGTGATTTCAAGCAACGAAACTCCATCTTTGAGGTATTAAATCGAACCCTTTTATGTTTTGGTGAAGAAACCTTGAATCTAGGGTTTTCTCTATCCTTTATTGGCTTGGATATGATGCTTATGATGTCCCTTTGAGTGTTAAACTCTGGATCTGGACCTTAAGAGGTCCAGAGAGCCCCAACCTCCCTGCTTTATGCTACTTCCTTAGAGATATGAGCCTAGGTTGCCATTTTAGAGGCTATTTCACCAAAAGAAGCATATTGAACGTTGCATGAGTGTAAAGGTCGGACCTTTACGTGATTATTAAGTATGGTAAGGTCAGATCTATAGGTTAGAGAAACAGATCTGACCTCAGAAGGGGACTCGCCGAGTCCATAAGGGGACTCGACGAGTTGAGTCGGGTTGCCCTGCGATTCATGACCGGTGGTAACCCATCGAGTGAAAGGTTAACTTGACGAGTCGAGTGAGGATCTATGAGGATTCGAAAGACACCGGACTCGCCGAGTCACATAAGTGTACTCGACGAGTCTGGTCAAAGTTTGACCATTGACTTGAGTTGACTTCAGTTGACCTTAGGGTTCTGGTCAAGCTAGTTCTAGAGAAAGATCTGGGAGGGTTAGAATGGTCTTCTACCCACTCCTTAGAAATGAGTACAAGAGCAAGTATTGATTAGAGATGTTATTATGTTGATAGGAGAAGGCTAGGTCGGGTTATCGAGCACGAGAGGTTATCCGACATCGTACGAGGTGAGTGTTCTCACTATACTTTACCTAGAGTGGTAATATGTGTGATCGGAAGGTCTTATATGCTAAGAGGAGTATGTGATGTATGTTATTATTTAACATGTATGTGCTATGCTATGTTATGGGTAGTATGTTATGGACCGAAAGGTCATTATGATATGGACCAGAAGGTCATTATGTTATGGACCGGAAGGTCATTATGATATGGACCGGAAGGTCAACCAGGATTGTGGGACGGAAGTCCCCTGAGACACATGGACCGGAAGGTCTTGTAGACCTATAGCCTTGAGTGGCGTATATGCGTATGTGGTATTTTGGGGAAGTCACTAAGCATTTATGCTTACAATGTTTGTGTGATGTGTTTCAGGTACCAGTGAGGATCGCGGGAAGGCGCCGGCATGATCTGTACACACTGATGAGATTTATGTATTGGAGATCTTGGGATTTGTTTTATTATGATGACATGTGACACAATGGATTCTTATGATATCTTATGAATGACATTATGTTTTAAAAATGAAAAATTGTTTTGAAAATTTACGTTGTTACAATATATTCACAATTTTAGAAAGAGACTTACAAATCATTTTCATAGAAAATATCGGATTTTCTGAAAGTACTACGAGAACTACTCTAAACAAGTGCAAAACTATTTTTATACAAATATGCTTATGAACTCACCAACTTTTTAGTTGACGCTTTTCAAAACGACTTGTATTCTCAGGGAACCAGTAACAGGTAGTCCACTCTACTATGAGATCAAGTGGTGCGAATTCATGAAATTTTATTTTTGTCACTTTTGTGTAACTGATGAACAAATACAATATGTAAACTATGTAAGTGTGTATTTTCAATGTATGTCACTTGGAATGGTATGTTTCATTCATATTCAATTGTTATGATACTGTACAATGACATCATCCTCCCTCGGACGTTTCCGCCGTCCTGGTTCTGGGGTGTGACAGATTGGTATCAGAGCATTGTTTATAGTGAACTAGTATATCAAACCATACAAGATATACAACTATAAATACAATGGGACTAAAACACTCTGACTAAAAGTATACCTTAAAAGTATAAGTATTTTATAAAAGTACACCCACATGCTAGGACAGTGTCATGATAAGAACAAAACCAGAGTCTTTAAATGTTGGGCACTACAGTCAAACCTAGACTGTTATGTAATAATATCTAGGATAAATATAGCCTGATCAACTATATTTATTTGAGATATGACCAACATGTGTTTAGGAGTGATATTGGTGTTGCAACAATTCTAAAACTTACCAACTGCTCATGCAAAAGAACATTAGAATCAAACATAAAGTTTAAAATACTATAGGAGTATTCTAGGATACCATATAAACCCCGCGCTTAAATCTTCTACATGCTTCTCACACCTCTATGAAGACCCCTACTACCCTGCCCTAGTAGCCAATGAATTGATCGAGGAGGAACCAGAAGAGGTTCAAGAGGAAAACCCATAAGCAGGTCCTGAAGAATACCAAGAGATGGACTACGAGGGGGAAAATTCGGATGAGGAGTCAGAAGAGGATGAAAGCACCGGAGGGATCCTTAGCGAGCCTTACCCTTCGGGAGCAATACCGAACCAGCAAGCAACGCAGGAGGACCTTACCGACTGTCTACGCTCCCTGGAGGAAGTAGTGGCGAGCGTAAGACAACATCTCATGGCAGCCGAAGCTAGGGCAGCCCTAGCAGAGCAGAGGGCGGAAGAGGCCACACATGAAATGAGTGAAATGGCTGAGCGTCTTGTGCGCTATTTCGGCCTATGAGCGTCACTACACTACTCACACTATGTCCTAGATTTATTATGTATTTCGTTACAACTAGTAGTAGTAAATAAAGAGAGGTACGCCCTCCAAGAACCCATGTAATCCGAATCAACTAATTGTACTAATATCTATATTCTCTTTGTTAGACTTCACGATCGTCCAATACCTGCTACTACTTATCACCATAAATACATCATAGGGATGTAGATCGAAACATTGGGAATCTTATCACAAAATGTGAAATTTATATGTAAATATAAATAGATGGAATACAACTAGAAATGACCATAGTTACTCACGAGCTCACTTCTCATCATGCAACAGAATCATGCCTCCCCATTGAAACAACCAGCACACTGGCAAAGTGCCAATCTGGAAAATAGACACCGCTACATTCCAAGCCGCAGTGACAGCTGCTGTGACAGCCATCATGGCACAAATCAATGCTAACAACACAAACGAAAATGGAATTAGCGGCGACAATTCCAATCGCGGTAATAATCAAGAGCACCAACGAGTGGCTGCCTACCAGGACACCCAAACCACAAATACAAGGAAAAGGAGTAGCTCAACTCAAGGACCTACCAAAAGGCAACAAGCGGTAGCAGCCCATACCCCCACCAACCCTACTACCTCAACACCGAGAAAACCATATGCTGGAAGTCTCCCAAAATGCCACGAGTGCAACTTCCATCATCAAGGATCCTGTCGAAAGTTGCACTGCAAGAAATGCAACAGGAAGGGGCATATCACTCGCCGTTGTAAACTACCAACCCGACGTGCCACCCAAACCGTTAATGATAGGAGGAGTCAGGCTTGCTATGAATGTGGAAATCCGGGACATTTCAAGAGGGACTGTCCAAGGATTAAGAACAAAAATGTCAGAAACGTTGGAAGCATAGAACACGAGGAGACAACGACAGACCTAATACGATTACCGGTACGCTTCTTCCCAACAAACTCATTATGCATGCGTACTTTGCAATAGAGGTACAAAAAGGAGACTCATAAGTCATGAAGTATAATTGCATACTAAATCGAAACCCTCAAACATTCGTGAAAATATTCCCGGTAGAGATAATTAGGGGAAAAACTAAGATCACCATCGACACACACCTAGGATGCACTCTAAGCTCTAAGCAAACATTCCTTCTAAGACGACCTAGTGTCAGTAACAAAAGGAAATTCGAACGCGACTATTTTCATGTTTTAGATGAACCCTCGCCAAATCCACATCATACATTACAAAAAACCGTTCGGCTTAGCTCACTAAATAACGAAACCCGTGTTATCTATAGCGACAAACCCTACACAAACCTTCGAACCATCCTACGCATCTAGACTCAGAAGTATCTATGTAAGAGGTACCACACTTTTTCCTAACCCACAATAAAAATACGAAACAAGGAGCAAAAGACGTCAAGGGTAACGCAGAGACTTATAACCTTTCCGAAGTAGTTCCCAGAAGGCCTTTCGGATATATCACCTATATGCCAAGTTGAGTTCGGAATCGACTCAAATCTTGGAGCCATTCCTATAGCCAAATCCCCAAGGCCACTTAGCACCAACATAAACCCAGAAAGTGTCTGATCGATGGAATGATCCAATAAGTATGGGAATTATCAGACCAATACTTGAACCTCAGAGAGCACCCATCCGACTCATAAAGAGGAAAGGCTTATTGTCCATAGGACTACTGACTAGTAAGAGTCAAACGAACCCATCCTCAAGGATAGATATCCCCTATCCCGAATCGAAGACTTATTCGACCAACTTTAAGAAACAAGCGAAGGTCGACATCCCACTAGCTCAGAATCCAGTAGTAAGAAACTCCTAAGACAACCTAAGAACTGTAAGGCCAACTACTCCACACGCAACCTTAACTTTGGTGACAATAGTATCCGCCTTAAGGTTTAGAGACACTACTTGTGGGGAGTCGGGTACACGATCCTCATTAGCCACGACCACCCATTCAACTCACCATATAGGACGCAAATGCAGACCACCCCCCTGTATTTGTCTGAGATAACCAACACACAGCTAGACAAAGGGCAAGTACCCGACGACACTGTCACCAGCCCGAGACCATCAGAGAGACAACCAAAGAGATCACCCAAATTCGAGCACGACTAGAAGTATCTAGAAACTGATAAAAGAGCTATGCAGGTAAGTGACATAAACCCTTGGGATTTGAAGTCGGTGATCGCGTCCTGCTAATGGTCTCTCCATTGGAAAAATGATGATACGCTTGGAAAAGCATGGGAAATTGAACTCGAGATACATCGGACCCTAGAAGTCCCTGCTAGGATTGGTCCGGTGCCTTATAAACTCCAGCTACCGCCTGAACTCAGCAACGTACGCCCTGTCATTCATGCGTCCAATCTAAAGAAAGGCCTATCTGTCGAAACTCTCGCTGTTCCACTTGATGAGATTGAGGTAGATGAACACCACCATTTCGTCGAAGAACCCATTGAAGTAATGGACCGGGAAACTAAAAGAGCAAGGTTAAATGCCAGTAGTGAAGGTCCGTTGGAACACCAAAGAAGGACCTAAATCCTCCTAGGAACGAAGAGACTAGACAAAACCGAGATACCCACATCTTTTCCCTAGTACTTGAGAGTTTCTTTAGAGCAAATTTCGGGACGAAATTCCCTCTAACGGAGGGATTATGTCACAACCAGTAAATTAGGGTTGAGATTTAGACTTCTTATACGAAACCATTCCTTCTATGTAACCCTATTTCATCAAGATAGTGAAATCAAAACTACAATGTTATTTAAGTTTATATGTGCATACGTTATGATTCAAGTTTGAAATATCCTCGTACGAGCCCAAAAACTCTCTCTTGGGCCCTAATGGGCCGAAAACATCTATTGGACCTTCCATTGGGCCGATGAGAGTACAAAAGATCTGATACGCAGGGACAAGGTTTGAAAACTCAAACCATGAATTAATGCTTAAGATTTATGTCTGCTTACTAACAAATGTTCCAGTCAAGTCTGGCAAGACCAATCAAGTCTGAGTTAATGCATTCAACAAAGTGTTCAAGATATTAATGAAGAGTATAGATAATGATCAAGGTAAAGACAATAAATGAAGAACAAGAAGAATGTTTGAGATAATAACTTGGAAGGTGAAGTAAACTATAATATTTCTATATTTGTTTGAACAATCCATCAATTGATATAGTCATTGAATACTCCTTAAATATGAGAATAAGGTACATAGTACAAACCATAAGAATACATAGGACCGGATAATCGAGTTACTTCTGACACTCTGATTATCTAAGTTGACAAAAAGACTAAGTCCTATGATACGTTACATCAGACAAAATGACAAAGTTAATAAATACATACGGAAAAGTACATTCGGATAACACCAACACGAAACATCAACTCCGGAACATATACTTTGTTCCAGACACTAATTTGACTCCGGAACACTGATTGACTCCGGAACATCTTCTGACTTCGGAACACCATCTTACTCCGGAACTGCCTTACAACAGAATATACAAGGATAATGATTGTTAGAGGTTCACTTTCAAGTACCAACAATCTCTCCCTAAGTGAACTTAGCAATCTGGTAAGTTTAGCTTGAATCTTCCTTGATGAAAACGTATATCGTGCACAACCATTCTCTAACTTCAATATACCACTGAAGCTGGCTTATGAACTTAGTCTTAACATGCTCTGGAGCTTCGGACTTGGATGCTCGACTGATGAACTTCTGAAGAGCCTTAGTAGGAACCAGGTGCTTGTCTTGAACTCGGAAGAAGTCCTTCTGATTTGTTTTTCTTTAAAGGTACACAAAGCCTAACACCGGTTCATCGATGGGTCCTTGTGCCATGATTTCAGCTTCGGGCTGTTTGCAGTCAATTTTGGCCAGATATTTATCGGTTCCGAACAGATGGGACAGTTCGTAGTCGCATCTACAGAACTCAGCAACGTAATCCTTAAGAAAGCTTAGTACAGCATGGTAAGCTCCCATATTGAGATCATCTGATTGAATGCTTTGGAAGTGAGCAACATTAGTCAATATATCATTTGGATTAAGAGCAGGGAAATAAGCATCAGTAATGGTCTTGCAGGTTGGTTTGTTCCGAAAGATGTGAAACCGGAATAGAATGCAATTGAGTTCAAACTTTGTCAGAATTTTCCTTTCGAGACCAAACTTCTTTGAGAGGAATTGTGTTCTTGGCATAAAAGGTCTTCATTCTTTCACGTTCAGTCCGGATGATCATTTGAGGATCATCCTCCGGATGGAGAGGAGCAAATTTGGTGTAGAACTTGCTGTAGGGAGAAAGAGGAAGATCAATTTGTTCTGAATCATTATTGGGGATGTCCTAGTACATGAAAGGCACTATGTCGACATCCTTTAGGATTCCTTCTCAGCGGAGTGGAGAGATACCTAGCATCGGATGGGGATTATCATCCTTAAAAGATTGGATCTGGATGCTCTCTTCAAGGGATTGAAGGATCTCTTCTTGGCACCAGCCTGAATTTGGCTTTGGTAGAGGTCCGGAGTAATGAGCTTGATGGCTTTCAGTGATGGGATTCTTACCTTTGTCTTATTGCTTCTGAAGAGTGGAGAGGATGTGTTGCATATTTTCATCGATTGTAAACTTTGGAGGAGAGGAAGGAAAAGGCTCTTCCGGAATGTCATCTGGCTTCCGGAGTGGACAGCCGTCATCGATTGGAGCAATTTTTGGAGCCGGAATAGGAGGCAGCATCGAGGTAGTGGCTTGGAAGGCATCAACAGTAAGTTCACTTTTGGCCTTAGCCATTTGAATGCTTTTGTGAAGGACTTCAGCCACAGTGGATGGCCATGATATTGCTGACCATATTCGTTTTTCTTCCTCCGTAAGGATCTTGGCAGGGAACTTCCTTGGAGCTTGCAAGGCTAACACTCCATTTTTTACAAACACATCTTCAGGGGGAGCATCTTCTTGACACCAGCCTGATTTTGGCTTTGGTAGAGGTCCGGAGTGATGAGCTTGATGACTTTCAGCGATTGACTTCTTACCCCTGTCTTGATGCTTCTGAAGAGTGGAGAGGATGTGTTGCATATTTTCATCGATTGTAAACATTGGAGGAGAGGAAGGCAGAGGCTCTTCCGGAATGTCATCTGGCTTCCGAAATGGAGAGCAATCATCGATTCGAGCAATTTTTAGAGCTGGAATAGGAGGAAGCATCGAGGTAGTGGCTCGGAAGGCATCAGCAGTCAGTTCACTTTTGGCCTTAGCCATTTCAATGCTTTTGTGAAGGACTTCAGCCACAGTGGATGGCCATGATACTGCTGACCATATTTGTTTTTCTTCCTCCGTAAGGATCTTGGCAGGGAACTTCCTTGGAGCTTGCAAGGCTAACACTCCATTTGTTTCAAACACATCTTCATCTTCACTATCATCATCATTGTTTTCATTATCATTGCCAAGGGAACCTGAAAGGATTTGCAACGATTCATCAGATTCATCTCGGAGTCTAAATTCCGAGACAGGTTTCCATTGGTGAGATCTTGTATTTGGTCCTTCTCCCTATCTTGCAGCGGATGTCCCAGCAACCGGTGCAAGCAAAGCAAACTCTTTCAAGTCCGAAAATTTATCAAACATCTTTTAAAAACTTGTGTTGAGATGAAGAGTGAGAGCATCGTAGGCTTCAGCAGTGGGAGCTTGAGCTTTGAGGTGATCGAACAGTTAGGAGATAATGGAGAGCATCTCATCAAACTTGTTGTTCGGAACATCCACAATGTTCCAACAAGCTCTCAGAAGTTTGATTAGGACCTGTTGCATTATGAGATTCATCTCATCCTTCTTCCGGATCTCCTTCTCCAAGCGTTGGATCTGCTTCTCATGAAGAATATGAGTTTTCTTAATGAGTTCGTTGGAAGCATTCAACATATCGTCATGAACCTTTAACATCTTGTTGAAGGTGTCAAGGTAGTGATCAACACTTTCGTCATATTTCTTTTCAACTTCATCAATGGTGTGCTTGAGCCTTAAGGAAATGAGTTGATCCAGCTGGGCTTCTCGTTCCGCAGTGGTGGGTCTGACAGTGTTGGTTGCTGACAAGGAATTGAAGATTGCATCCAGCTTTGAATCCAGTTCGGAAACCTTGAAATCAATTATTGTGTTGAGTCCAGCCACTGAAGCTTCTATTGCATTCACATTCTTCATTGTATCGAAAACAGAGTCTTGGATTTCAAGGAGGGCAAACGGATCAACGTAGTTTCCTGCGGAAGATCTGGTGTCCGAAGTGGAATCCCAGGACTTGTTCTTTTCAGCTTCTTGATTCGGTTGCAGTTGAGGAGAGTCAGGAGGAATGGAAATAACGTTGTTGTTCTAGGGGGTGGACTCAGTTTCACCTTCAAGAGTGGCTTGGACATGATCCTCCATATTGTAATGTTTATCAGCAGGTTCCGAAGAAGAGGAGGAGAGTCCGAAATCCAAATCTGGCCTAGATGAGGAAGGCTTAGAAGGAAATGGAAATGAGGAAAACATCTTTGGAGCAGCGATTGAGGCTCCTTCATCGTCAAACATCACTTCATCAGATAGCTCTACATTGGGATCGGAATGCATGACATTATGAACTGGATTCGTGGGAGTTTCTCCGGAAGCAAATTCCATGTCAGTTACATCGTCAGTAGCGACAACTAAGGGCATGTTGCTCTGGATTGCCCTATTCCTCATGGAGATGAGGGTTGCTTGCACCTGGGATCTTCTGATTTCTGGATGTCGAGATTTGGCCCTGTCAACAAAATCTTCCCATAGTGGATCGTTAACGCTTGTTCACCTGTACTCCTTCCGGGTATCAGACAAGTTGAGGCATCTGAAGCAGGAGGGACAGCTCCCGCTTCGGAATGCTTGGGGTCCGGAACAGGGGTTCCAGACCATGCTTGTGTAGAAGAATGAGGAATAGAAAATGAGGGGTACCTCGGATGAGTGGGCAGCATCACCTTATTGGGAAGGTGCGGGTGAATTATGAGCAGACTCCCCGTGAGTGTGTGCTTGTGATTTTGAAACATCGAGGGGTACCTCGGATGAGTGGGCAGGAGGGGTAGAAGGATGACCAGAGTCAGTAGGAATGTCCTTGACTCCTTCTTGTTGAGAGGGGGGTCGATTTTGGATCTCTTTTTAGCTTTTGGATTTGAGGGAGAAGTCTTCCTCTTAGCAGACTTCTTTTTCTTTCCTCCGGACGAGGTGTGTTTGGCCACTTCCGGAGTGCGCTCAATGGAGACAAGGGCAGGTTGTGTTGGGTCATACACAACCGAAGTCTCCAAGTGGTGCTTCAAATTAATAGATCTGGAAGGAATAATGGCCAACATATGTTCAGGCAAATGTCGAATAGGTCTAAAGGAAGATTGGTTCGGAATGCGATAATGTTTAATAGTTTTAAAAGCAACATATACCTCTTTCGGAATGGTTGCCACCGGAATTGGTTTGGACCTCTCTTTGTAGATTTGTTGGATTGTCAGTGCCCAAAACCTAGGGCTTGAGATTTTGTTAGGCTTCCTCTTGATGGCGAATTTTCGGAAGTCTTGCCACAGAACTTCAGGAAGATCCACAACGTTTTCTTTTCCGGAGAAGATGTTGTAAACAACGTATAACCAGTCTTTGTTAAGGTTGTCCGTACCTCCATGCTTTCAGGAGAGCCCACGGATGATGAAGTGCATCAGAATGGTCCAAAGACCAGACACTGCTGATTTCTTGAACTCTTTCGCCTTGTACTCTTGATCGTAGCCAATGTGGTTCAAGAACTGTTGAAATTCCTCGGCAGTTGGTTCTTGAACTTCGAATCCCTTGGGATTTTCCTTAACTCCGATCGCATTTAGGAAGGTAGACTTGTGGATTGGCACGATGAGATCACCGGTGATTTTAGTTTCCAGAACATCATTAAAGATTCGAACCCTTTCAAAGGCTGTGAGAAGAAGAGAGAGTTGGAGTGGAGGTTCTGGGATTTTAGTGACGGGAATGGAGATGGGATGATTGGCAATGAACTCGATCATTACTCGAATGGGTTCATCAAAATCCGTAGCATCTAGTGAGAAACGTTGCGTCATATCCCTAAGGAAAAGTTCAGACGAGTGTCATGATGAAGATCCCTTCGATGGTTTCTTCTTGGCAACAACTTTTGTGATTTTGGGAGTAGCTTGATCGATTTTTGTGGGAGACGAAGAAGCCATTGTTGCAGGTGGATGAAATCTTGAAGAACAAAAGAACACTGAAGAAGATGAGAGAGTTTTTAGGGATTTGTGCGCGTAAAGGGATAAATGAGGGTTTAAAGAGGCTTATATAGGTGATGGAAACGGGTCGGATTAAGAAGGGTAATGATGAAATCCGGAATTAGGAACGGGTGACATTTAATGATTTGCCTTTTATGGGGTTGAGTTGACCTGAGATGACGAAGGGTTTCTTTGGATGGAGGTTGGAAATGGAAACGGTAAACGGCGACGGGATGTTTGCTTTATGAATCGTGCAAATGTGGCACGGATTTCAATGAGAACACGATAATGATCTCGAGAAGTTACCATTAGAAACGTTTCACCTAAAAAACCTTTGGACTTCAACTTGTTTGATTTTGGAACCTGTGAGTTCCGGATGGTATGAAGCATGTTCCAGACTGAAGTGAGTTTGCAAAAAAACTCCGAAGAAACTTTGAAGTAAAATTCCGGAATAAGATCTTAGAAATTCCAGTGCAATACCTTGAAATTCCAGAGTAAGTTTTTAAAAGTTCCGGAGCAAAATTTGAAAAACTTTCGGAGTGAGTTTTGAGAAATTTCCGAAGTTTAGAATACAATACATTTCCATATTTGAATTCTGGGATGACCTTATGAAATAAGTTCCGAGAAAAGGTTGTCACCAATGTGACTATATTGGTCTTTGAATGTCAAAAGATTTAGTAGTTGTTCAACTTACACTAAGATTGAAGGTTAGATAAAAAGTCACATAAAGTGATCCTGATTATTCTGAGAGATAATAGTTCTGATATGTAAAATGATTTTGCTTCGGAACCAACTTTACAATCAATAATGTTTCCATCAGAGAGTACATTCCTCTTGAAGGAATTGAGGATCAGGCATCATCATACCTATTTTGTTCAGAAAACCGTTGAACTTGGTTTTGTCTAATGCCTTAGTAAATATATCAGCAATTTCATCATCAGATGGAACAAAAATGAGTTCAATGTTGCCATTTAGGACATGATCTTTTATGAAATGGTATCGTATGTCAATGTGCTTCGTCATTGAGTGCTGAATTGGATTGTGCGAAATCGCAATGGCACTTTGAGAATCACAATAAATCGGAATGCATTGAAAGCGGTAACCATAATCCAAAAGTTGAGATTTCATCCAGAGAACTTAGGAAGTACAGCAGGCAGCAGCAATATATTCTGCTTCAGCTGTAGAGAGTGCAATACAGTTCTGCTTCTTGGATGACCAACTAACCAATCGACCACCTAAAAATTGATAGCCACCAGAAGTGCTTTTTCAGTCCAATTGAAGACCGCCATAATTTGAATCTGAATATGCTTGAAGTAGGAAATTCTCATTTGCTGGGTACCATATTCCGAGATTCTTTGTACCTTTGAGGTATCGGAATATTTGCTTAACAGCCAAAAGATGAGACATCTTTGGATTGACTTGAATTCTGGCACACAAACTTGTTGAAAACATGATGTCAGGACGACTTGCTGTGAGATAGGGAAAGGATCCAATCATTCCTCTGTACTTCTTTTCATTAACTGCTACACCTGAAGGGTTCGAAAAGATCTTGTGTCCGAAACCCATTGGTACCTTGGTTGAGGCACAAGTGTCCATTGAGTACTTTTTGAGGAGTTCCTAAATATACTTCTCTTAGTGAATGAAAATTCCTCTGTTAGTTTGTTTGACTTGGAGGCCAAGAAAGAAGCTTAATTCCTGATTCATACTCATTTGAAATCTACTGACAATTAACTTAGCAAAGTCAGCAACCATTGAAGAATCGGTGGATCCGAAAATGATGTCGTCAACATAAATTTGGACCAGCATGAGATGCTTTCCATTTGACCTTTGGAACAGAGTAGGATCTACAATTCCTCTTTGAAATCCTGAACGCTTGAGAAAGTCGGTGAGGGTCTCGTACCATGCACGAGGAGCTTGCTTAAGGCCATAAACAACTTTCCGGAGTTTGTAGCAGTAGTTCGGATATGAAAGATTAACAAAACCGGGAGGCTGTTAAAGATATACTTCAGTATCAAGTTCACTATTTAGAAAATCACTTTGGACATCCATCTGGTAAACCTTGAAGCCTTTATGAGCAGCATAAGCAAGAAAGATTTTGATAGCTTCAAGACGTGCAACAGGAGCAAAGGTCTCATCATAGTCAAGCCCTTCAATATGTATAAATCCTTTAGCTACCAATCTTGCTTTGTTTCGAATGATAACTCCTGCATCCTCTAATTTATTTCGAAACACCCATCTAGTACCAACAATGGGATGATTCTGACGAGGAGGGACGAGAGTCCAAACTTCATTTTTGTCAAATTCTGCCAATTCTTCTTACATTGTTGTAATCCAATCAACATGTTCAAGTGCTTATTTGATGGATTTGGGTTCAACCATTGAGATAAATGCCGAGAAGTGACATTCATTTTGAACACTTGTGGTAGAGCGAGTTTGTACACCAGCGTTTGGGTTTCTAGTAACTTGGTTCGGAAGATGATCCTTGGTCCAAACATGTAACCTTGGAAGTTCTTGTGCAGCAGATGATCCAATATCAACAATGGGATTGTATTTCTCCCCCTGAATAGTTTGAACGTGTGGATGATGCTCCCCTTGAACTTCTGAACCGGATAGGTTGACATCATATTCAGGTGGGAATTCAAAGAAGTTTGCATCATCATCGTCGTTGATAGGATTGGAGTCGAAATCTGCACCTGCATCTTGAAATCCATCCACATTTAATTCAAGAGAAGAGTGACCATTCTCCCCCTCAACCTAAGAAGGTTGAAACGGTTCGGAATCAAATGGAGGAAGACTAGGAATCGGACCGGAGATGTTTTGGGAGACCGGATCTTCGGATGTGGTTTGTCTTGTTCGAGATTCCGAATCAAGAGTCGTTTCTGAGGGTCCGAACAAGGTCTCAAAGTCAACTTCAAATATTGTTTGTTGGTTCAGACATCCTGGCGCTGGAGCATCGAACTCCATGATGTGAATTGTAATGTGAGTTTGGCCAGAATTTCGAACGATATTCTCCTCAAAGGTAACGTCAAAACTTTCTTCCAGAACTCGAGTTCTCCGATTAAGAACTCGATAAGCCTTTGATTTAGCAGAGTATCCAAGGAAGAGGGCTTCATCAGCTTTGGGTTGGAACTTGGTAAGCTGATCACAGTTTGTTCTTGATGAGACATCTACATCCGAAAACATGAAGAAACGAGGTAGATGGCTTCCAACCATTCATGGCTTCATACGGTGTTTTGTTGAGGCGTTGATTGATGATACTTCTATTCTGAGTAAAGCATGATGTAGAAACAACTTCAACCCAAAGATAGACTGAAATATTTGCAAAGTTGAGCATGCATCGAGCAGCTTCAACATGTGTTCTGTTTCGTCATTCAACTACACCGTTTTGTTGAGGAGTGTATGGAGCAGAAAAATTATGGTCGATGCCCTTCTCGGTAAGGAAGTTTTCAATGGTGGAATTGGTGAATTCTGAACCATTGTCACTTCGGATTCTCCTTACAGGGAGTTTGATAAGAACTTCAATTCCTTTGATAAAGTTGATGAACTCAGAGGCTGTTTCTGATTTAAGCCTTAAGAAGAAGACCCAGGTGAACCTAGTAAAGTCATCCACAATCACAACAATGTATTTTTTGTGATGCAAACTTTCTACTGTTGATGGTCCACACAGATCAATGTGAAGAAGTTCTAATGGTTCCGAGATTAGTTTTTCAATGATGACGGGATAACCCTTCTTTGAATGCTTTCCACACTCACATGTAGCACATAAATGATCATTTTCGAACTTGAGGAGTGGCAAACCTCTAACCGTTTCACCCGAAACAATATCATTCATATATCTAAAGTTTAAGTAAGCAAGCCTCCTATGCCATAACCAACTAACGACAGGAAGAACTTTTGAGAGTAAGCAGAGTTGGGGCTTGCCAAGGATCATGTTGATATCAACAGGATACATGTTCTTGTTGCGATTAGACTTGATCAAGCATTCCTTTCGATCTTCAGACATGACGTAGCTATGTTTCTTGCAGAATTCAACTCGACGATTTGCATCAGTGAGTTGAGCCACACTTATCCAGTTATGCTTTAAGTCAGCTACATATGCCACGTTCGAAATGAAGAAGTTGCCATTTGTAAGGATTCCATAACCTCGGATCTGAGAATTGGAGTTGTTACCATAAGTCACATAGCCAGCATTTAGTGCAAGTTTGAGATATTGCAGAAAGTCCTTCTGCCCCGTCATATGCATGTAGCAAGCACTATCAATATACCATATTGTCTCTTGCTCCGACGCACAGAGTGCCTGCAAAAATTAGTGAGTTGTGGAGTTTTTAGGCTCCGAGTTAGGTTTTGGGACAAAGGCACGAGTCTTGGGCTTTGGTGGTGACTTCTGAGCAACAGATGGTTTGGAAGGTTTGTTAGGAGATTCCTTAGGAAACAAAGAGAAGGCCATGGTTCTTTCATCTATCCAGTAGTCATACTCAATGACATGAGAGTTCAGAACAGCTTTCTTCGGACACTCAAATTCTGGAGTAGTGGCAACTACTATGTCTTTCGGAGTTTTTGTTTCATCCTTGTGTGTTTTAACTTTCCAAACAAGGTTTTAATTTGAAGATTTTGAAAATATTGTTTTCTTAACACTTTTTGCTTTGGTTGATGGCACATTTGGTTTTGAAGGTTGAGGTCTAAAAATTGTACCATCAGCTTTGACAATGAAAACGGATGAGATAGTCCGAAGAGAGTTGTTACGTACAGAGTTGGTGCTTACACTTGGCTTTTTCGGAGTAGGACTGACCACTTTCTTTTGTTCTACAAGACTGGGAAGATTTGAGGGCCTCTTGAGGATCTTAGTGGGTGTGAAGGTGTTTCGACTATGAATTGATGAATGAAAATTCCGAGATACACTCTTTTTGGAGTTCTCAAGGAATCTTGAATTTTGTCTTGTTTTAACTTCCTTTTTGTGAGCATTCCGAGCTTCAACCTTAGGATCTACAATATCTTACCTATTAAATATTGGGTTTTTTTTTTGAATAAGACGAAGATTTGGAAGTTTTTCCTACAGAGGGATTGTTGAACACAGGCTTAATGGGAACTAGATTTGTTTTGGAAATCACTAGGTTCAGAATCACATGAGATTGAATCATTAACATCACTATTTCAAGATGCCCAAACACACTCTGAGGTTTGTGGTTCAGTTGAATCCGGAAAAATTTCCTCAACAACACAGTTGTCGGAAATTGCATGGAATCGGGACACTTGACAACTATAGGCTTAAACTCAGGAATCAAGGATGCAAAATGGTCAGGAGTCTCATGAAGGGGTGACAAGGGAGAAACAGGTGTATCCGAATGTTTAATGTTCGGAACATCTCCCATAAAAATCAGATTTTGTAACTTCTTCAAGGGACGAACAACAGGTTTCGGAAACTCGCTTCCGAGGCCATGAGATTTTGACCAAGGATGATGAAAATTGTGAGTCATGCGTTCATTTGCTTCAAGAATGTCTATGGCATGGTGCATGGCAACAATCTTAGCATTAAGACATTTGTTATCAAAAATTAAAACATTTCTTTCAAAATAAGTGATTTCACATTTGTCTTTAAGAATGATACATTCATCTTTTGACATTACAAGCTCATGTTCTAAAAACTCTATTTTTAACTTCTTATCCTCAAAACGTAACCTAAGACGACTCAATTCACTGTCCTTCTTCTCACTGGCTTCTATGCCTGACTCATAGGCTTTGTAAATGATGTTCATATCTGATTGGATCTGGGTTAGATACGGTTCACAAAGAGACAAGTCAAAATTATTATTAGTAATCATAGATTTTACCTGTTGAACGATGCTTCGGCCGGGTGGATCGTTGGTAGCCATGTAGCAGTAGTTTGGTTCAGCATCTTCATCATCTTTTTCAGACCCAGACGACCAGTAGCCTTCATCACATTCAATTTCTTGTCGAGCCATAAGACACATGTTTCTGCCAGTGGTTACGTCATCATCATCTCCAGACGACCAATACCCTTCCACATCCCTTGATACAGTTGTAACAACGTTCTTCAGGCGTTGAAGTGTTATGACATTTGTCACCCCAGACCTGTCGGTCTAACTGTAACTAACAGTTTAGGTGCGGGATTGTAAATCCCGTATAGATCTATACACAAGTATCACGCTCTCCCTACAAGAGATTATGGTTTATAATACAGGACTTAAAATGCGTACTTGAAAGTACGGTGAAGCCAAATGTCTCACAAAATTTAGTATCAACAGATTTACGAAATGAAAAGTCCATTTTCCTTGTAAATGTAAGTATTTCCTCTTTATAGTGTTTATAGTATGTAAAAAGTCATGGATAACTCGTAAACTATACCTATTATAGTTTTTCGAAAATGTGTTCCATTAAAATGATAAAACTTGGTGTATTACTAACTTTGCATGTAAAGTGTGACATTAGTAGTAATATTGTTTAACATTAAACAAAAATGTAGATGAAACATCTGAAATCCAATTTAACGATTTGCATTTTCACATAAGTTTTTCTTGTGTTTCACTTGTATTTCCCCCTAAAGTATAGTAAAAACATGAAAATAAAGGGGTATGAACTCACCTGGAAAGTGTGGTGATTTGAAGAAAACGAGATTTTTCTCAGGCAGCACTTCCACCGGAAAGTGGTATATTCCTCGGGAATCTCGGAGCTTCGGACCTTCGTCGGGACTTGGATACGTAACTGGGGCATCGGGATAGTTTCGGGAGGCTCGAGAGTGAGAGAATATGGGAGAAAGATTGTGAATTGGCAAAAGAAGCCGGAACCCTCCCATCTTATTTATAGGGGTGGAGGCAGCCTCGTACGTTGGGCGTACTTCGAAGTACGCGGGGCGTACCTCGTCCGCAGCTCGTACGCTGGGCGTACCCTCGTACGCGGGGCGTACGTCAGCGATGACGTCATCAGTCGCCGGTCTTCGGATTGGACGGGAGTAGAGGGCATAGGGGAGTCGTGGTCGATCTGAGGCCCTTCATCTGCATACGCTAGGCGTACCCTCGTACGCGGGGCGTAATCCTTCGGATAAGCCTCGAAGTATGTGCCCAAATCTTTGAAAATTCTTAACTTTCGCATATGAGCTCCATTTTTGACGTTCTTTATAAGCACGCGTAGGTGAGAATATACTCTACAACTCTCGTTTAGACTTCGTCGGCAAATTTTGACATTATTTTTAATTATAAAATTTTTAATAGGCCGGGATAGGAAAAATCCGTTAAAAATTCATAACTTCTTCATCCGATGTCCCTTTTCGTCTGTCTTTTTACCGCTGTACTACTATTGTCGAGATCTTCAATTCTCATTTAGGTTGCGTCGGTTAAAAATCGTTCGATCTTTATTTTGAGTTTTTAGTTGTCTACTGTTGTTCTGAAACTTAGAAAAATCATAACTTGCTCATACGAAGTCAGATTTGGACGTTCTTTTTACGTACGCTCACTGTTTGTTATTATCTACGACTTTCGTTTAGATACTTAAGGCTAAAAAGTCTTTTACTGAAATTTCACTTTTTACGCTTAACAGTGTTTTGTCGGTTTTGTCGTGGATCTTTGATTAGTCATAACTTCTTCGTTATAACACGGATTTGAGTGTTCTTTATATTTCTGAACACGATATCTAACATTTTATGCATCCCAATTGAGACTTTTGAACATTTCATTTTTAGCGCTATTTTTATTGATTCCAAAAACAGATTATAATATTTGACTTTTTGAACATTACATTGACTTGGAATTACGGGTTGTTACATCATCCCCCCGTTAGAGGGAATTTCATCCCGAAATTTATTCTACATTTAAGTATTTATGGACGAGGGAAAAGATGTGGGTATTTTTGTTTCATTTGATCTTCGCGCTCCTAGGTGTATTCAGGTCCTCGCTTGGCATTCCAACGAACCTTCACAATGGGTATGCGACTTTGTTTTGTTCTTTTAATTTCCCGATCCATGATTTCTACAGGCTCTTCTACGAAGTGAAGACTCTCGTTGATTTCAATTTCGTCCAGAGGGATGACGAGGATCTCATTGGACAAGCATTTCTTTAGGTTTGACACGTGAAAGGTAGGGTGTACGTTATTGAGTTCCTGCGGTAATTGAAGTTTGTATGTGTCACACCCCGAAACCGGAACGGCGGAAACGTTCAGGGGTGGAGGACGTCATGTGTAGTATCACGAGATATGTATATGTTAAGCAAGTAATGAACATAAATTTCATTTCGAAAGAAAGTGTTTACAATGTGTGTGTTCACAAAACATAGAATTCATAAGTTGTAAGTCCTGTTTTGAAAACTTCGCCTGTTCCTCTAAAAAATCATATATTTCCTACTTTGATGGAAGTTTAAGTAAAATAACACTACAACCCATTCTATGGGTACTAAGTGGGTACAAGTTATGTAAGACTCAGAGTAAAGAAACAATCGATTGTGCGCATCTGCCCTAAACTCATAACCAAACAAGGAACAAGAATTAAGGCGGATAGCACACATTCCATTGGTTGTTAGATCATCGTCATATATAACCCTGGTGTAATCACTTGTTACCCATGGAGTTAATTGTAATGTTTCCTTTATATCTAATGAAGAAGTTCTTTAAGAAAAAGCTTATTTCTTATAATAAAATAGTGACCATAGTGACTACTTTTATAATAGCTTAGTTGATACTGCTATATATAATCTAATATCGTATAAAGAGTTAATTGAGCGAATCTGCCCTAATTCCACAACCAAACGAGCAACAGAAATTAAGGCGGAAAGCACATATCTAACTACCTATTGGGTATTAGTTTTATACATAAACATGGTGTATAAACTAAGGTATTATAGAGTTACTCACCTAAGGTCTTTTAAAATTGTATTGGTTTAATAAAATGGATTAAACCCTTTACCGGGAAGTTTCTAGTTTTGTATACCAAAAGTACTGAAAGTATGTTTTGTACTAGAAAAACTGTGCTTTGACTTTGTGTCCTATAACCTGACCCATACCTGGTACCGTTATGATGACTCAATGTATACTAAGCATACATATATATAGAATCGGGTAGAAAATAGATTGGGTGAATTCGTTCCAAGCCCACAACCAAACAAGGAACAGGAAATGAAGCGGAGAGCACACATCCTATTACCTGTCGGACCCTATTGGTATATATGTATATATCCTGTTATGTATACATTAAGGAATCATAAGACTAGCATTATGGTCCTATCTTTTATTCGTATCCTTCTACCAAGGCATCTTCTGTTATGTGCTAGACTCGACTGTTCCGTTTGTCGTTTGTAATAATGTATATTTTCCCTAGTTTATAACTATCTTGACTCGAAAATAGTTTGGGTTGGACTTTCAAGCGGTACCGTCACTTTATGAAAGAAAGGGAAGTGTAGGTACACAGTTGTCGTTTATAATGACATGCATATGTACTAATAACCTAAAAACATATTTGTTTGATTACGGTTATAATGTGAACGCTAGAACCCTTACTATACGCTCTCCCCGTCAGGAGATTTTGGGAACTAAACACGACCTCTGCAAATTCTTGCAAGCCATGTAATTCACATTAAAGTATATGATCATGTATACCCAATATAACTATCACCTTTTGTTTAAAACAATGAGTTAGTGATTCATTGGTATAATTAGATCCTGTATGAGTGTTCTTATGCTATAGCAACCTAACTTGTTTGTTTTGTACTGTATCTTGTACGTTCTGTTTGTTTCTAGTAATTGTGTGTTCTCTCTGTATGGTATTGTTGGATTCTGTTCACTATCTGTTCTGTATGGTATTGTTTGTTTCTGTGCTTCATTGTACTAGAAGTAATGAATAACATTCTTCTAAACTATACCTATTATAGCTTACTAATGTTCTACTTGGACTGTTACTGGAAAGACTCGTTTATCTACTAAGTTATGTTTGTACTTTAAAAACAAAGTTTTGTATAACTAGAAAGTAACATACAATTATCATTGTGTTCAACTTGTATCCCCCCCTTAAAACAGTTAAAACAGTTAAAAGATTCATTACGGGGTATGAACTCACCTGATGTGGGTGATTCAAACCGGTATGCGTGTAAGGATGAGAAGTTCCACGAATGAAGTCCCGAGACTCAATAAGTCCTAAATGACATATAAGGACACATATTGACATGAATATAGTGTTTATAAACGACTATATGAAAGGAAACACCTTCCGGGATTAGGAAACAACTTGATCAAGTGTTGGAATCACATGTGATTCAACAAAGGAAAGTGAAATGGCACTAACATGAGTTTACGGTCTAGGGACCAACTCCCTTGGAGTTTACGGTCTTAAACCCATGAGTTTACGGCCGTAAACTCATGGTACTTCTACCATTTTATGTTTTGAAGTCTTAAAGGTCATAAGGAAGCATCCTAACTTCAAGTCTAAGCCTTAGGAAGTGATTGTGGCAACATTTCACCCCTTTGTAGAGTTTACGGCCCATGGACCATTTCTCCATGAGTTTACGGCCGTAAACTCTAATGGTCCTTGATGTTTTCGATGTTTAAGGTCCTATACACTTCAAGGAAGGGTTATGGGTCACTTGCCTTGCATCCTATAGGGTTTATGGCCCTAATGGCAACCAAAAAAGGGGTTTACGGTCTTGGGAGTTTACGGTCGTAAACTCCCTTTGATCTTGTGTTCTTGGTGTATTCAAGCCTCTAAGCATGGATACTAACTAGATATGAAGTATAGGGAAGTGTACTTACGATCTAGAAGCTTGAAATGGTTGATATTGGTCAAGAACACTAGTGTGTGTTCTTGGTGTTCTTGGTGAAACTTGAAGATCTTAGAAAACATGATTTTTATGGATGAATCATGAGGATAAAGCTAGTTAAGAAGGATTATCAACAAACTAGAGAAAGAACACTTACGATTTTTGAAGATCAAGCATGAAGATCAGGATGACACTTGAGAGAAAACTCATGTGTTCTTGAAGGGAAAGTGAAAGAATGAAGAAAAGTGAAGGAAATGGACTTATATGGAGGAGTTTACGGCCTACATGAGTTTACGGTCGTAAACTCCATTTGATGGAGTTTAGGGCTTGATTCTTGTACTGTGGCCTTTAGCAGATAAATCCCAACACTTATTCCTTAAGTGTACTAGGCTAAAACTCCTTAGAAAGACCTTTAACCGGGCTAGAACTCAGTACTAATGAGTTTGACACTCATTTGAGTTGATTGAATGGGCTTTAAAATCAAAAAATTTTCCGGGTTGTCACATCACCCCCCCCCCCCCCCCCGTTAGATGGAATTTCGTCCCGAAATTAGCTTTCTTAGCATTACTACTGGGGTTGCGCTACTCTGATTGGCAGAATACCCACTCGTAGACTTGGCAACTTTGCCCTTCTGTTCATGATAGGATTTATACTTGGTCCATCTATCATTACCTCGTGTATACAAGTCGTGTATAATTAGGGTTAGTAAGACAGTCGGATGTGCGACTCTGCCCCAGGTCCACAACCAAACAAGGAACATGAGATAGGGCGGAAACACACATACTAAATATGCGTAATCAAAATCATATACCACCCTCGCGTATACACTGAATAGTGATAGGTGGGTTTTATTCGTCCTTAGCCTCTGTGCTCGAACTTGGTCTGCTGGACGAGTGGTATTTCGTGACGGTCTGCGGACATCTGACGATAAGGCTTCGGAGGACAAAGTACTCTTCGCACGAGTACTTCGGGGGTTTAGAATATGAAAGATAAAACTGAGGTTTAGGTCGGACTTTCGATACGAATGACGAAAGTTTCGAGAACTTGCCGATCGAGGCGATAGAAACATATGAACTCAGTATGGTGAGGACCACGCCAACTCATGACGAATGAAAACAACGGACTCCTTACTGAACAAAGTTTTGGTCAAATGAAAGAAACGTCTGGTATACAACGATGTATCCCTTGTATGCTCGATACTGTACTCCTAGTATGTTCGACAATGTACTCTTTGTAAATGTTCCCGTGTTTCCGGTTTCCTTTTTGAAGTTAACACTCCTACGTATCGTACCGCTATGTGCGCATACATACAAACAAAAGTGCTCTACTAACTGGTGGGGATACTTTAATCATAATCCTCCTTGGTACAACTACCATCGCCTGCCATATACAAGTTATGAGTATTTAAGATGAACCGGGCAGTCGAATGAGTAACTCTGCCTCAAATCCTCAACCAATTAAGGAATGGGGACCTAAGCGGAGTCACTCACTCTAAGTGTGCAACATCTTAATTGCGCACAACCCTGATGTATATGGTAAGCCATAATAGCTTCTCTAAGGGATCCTTTAGTTCTCTTGAATACTGTGACCTATTTCAACATGTGAGTTGTTATAGTTACTTTTAAGTGTTATCCCCAAATTTTAATCTTATATGAATATAAAATTAATTTTAGAGTAATTACTATTTCGAAACTGTACCGCTACTCGTCGACGACACCGGGGTAGATTCTCCTGCGGTGATCATCAGAATGCGTCCCTCCGCGCCTGAGTTCCTTTTTATCAGGCAGTCCCTCTGAAAATGTCCGGCCTCACCACAGCCATAGCAGGCTTGGTTTTCTTCAGCTCCGAGGACTTGGGAGATCGGTTGAGTCGGTGCCTTGCAGAAACGGATTGTGTGTCCCTTTTTGTGGCAGTTCAGACACTGCATTTCCCGGCATACTCCGATGTGGTGAAAGTTGCACTTTCCACACTTCGGAAGGTTTCCAGCATATCGACCGGCAGGTGCTGAAGCAATAGGCGTCGTAGCGGCGTACATAGTACTCGCTCGTTGCTCTTGCGGGGTGTCTTGTGTTGTTTGCTTCTTCTTTCTCTTGCTCCCCGACTTCTGATTACAGTCCTCTTCCCTCGATGGCTCGGGAATAGGACTTTTACACCATGGCGGACTCCATGGTCGATGAGTCGCTGAGCCAGGCGTTTAGCACTATTGAACGTGGCTGGGTTAGAAGACAACACATTTCCTTGGGTCGGAGCAGTCAGACCCCAAATGTATCTTTCTATCTTCTAGCTCTCCAAGGTAATCATCCCGGGGTGTAGAGTTGCTAGCTCGCTGAACCGGTCGGTGTAGGTCACTATGTCAGAGCCGACCATAGTGAGATCCCACAGCTCTTGTTCCAGTTTTTGAATCTCGCCTAACGGACAGCATTCCTCCCGCATTAACTCTTTTAGGTTTTCCCAAACTATTGAGTTAGCCACTGATAGGGTCAGTGATTTAACGTGGCTGTTCCACCATGTTAGGGCCTTACCAAAGAAGGTGCAGGCATCAAACTTCACTTTGCTTCCTTCTGGGCATAAACAGTCTTCAAAGATCGACTCTGTTTTCTCGAACCATTGCATGAGGGAAATGACTCCTTCAGTCCCATTAAAGGACAATGGTTGGCATTTGGTGAAGTCCTTGTAGGAGAACTCTCTCGAGCGCACGAGGACCTCACCTCGAGTGGAATCAGTAGGTGTTCCACCTCCGCTGGTACTGATGGAGTGATATTGAGCCATGGTTGTTGCCACAGCCGCGGCCACTGCAACGTTTATAGCTGCCATATCTATTTGCGAAGGAGGCGGCGTTGGAGTTATCGGAGTAGTGCGTCTGTTAGATCTGCGAGGAGGCATCTTTGCTAAAAGAATACAAAGATGAGACGGAATAAGTCTAAAGCAATGGACACAAGCCGAAATCTGAAAAGACAATGTTATCCTAGTTCTGCATGTATCGGGTCCTGACTTCCACAAGGTTCTAGAATAAATTCATAAAAGAGTCCATACCTAATAAACTCTACGAATTTGAAATAACTATCCTCGAATGAATATATGTTTCCTGAATAACTGTTACCAGTTGCATGTAAGAAAATAATATTAACATAAAATGTCAGCAGTGTTTCCACTCGCTCATTAAATTAACCAGATTATTATTTATTAGTGTGACGTGTAAGACGTTTTGGTTACTTCAGCTGATCCTTCTTTGCAAAATCCTCATGAACTTGTTCTTGTTCCTCCTGGACTCTTCTGTTGTCTACTATGAGGAAGTGGTTACATCTATCTGGGCTTGTAGTGCGAGAATGAAAGTGACTAAAGAATCTATGAGCTTTAAGGTAACTTTATGGGGTGATCCTTACGGGGTCCTCCTATAATTGTATAATGTATACAATTCTGTATATAATTAAAGATTAAATAGACTTTCGAATAAGTGATCCTACTCCAAAACTACACCCTTAAGAGGAATGGATAGCGAAGCGTAGACCACAGATTCTAAGTCTATAAGATCTTGATTATATATAAAACTTTAGGAATATACCTTGCAAGATTATATACCTATCCGTAAGGGACTATTAAGTTATCGCTTAGGTTATTTATATGGACTAAAATACTCCTATAGTATTCTAACATAATGTACTTGTTCTGGTGCTCAGGTAAGTTTTAACACTGTTGCAACACCACATCATTCCCACACACATGTCGGTCACATCTAGAATGAATATAGTTGATAAGGCTATATTGATCCTAGCTATGATTACATAACTGTTCAGGTTGACGAAAGTGCCCAACCTTTAATTACTTTTAGTTCTGTTCTCCTCGTGACACTAGTTCTATTGTGTACATGTATAAGCAAGTAGGTATATTTATATAACCTATAGTTATATTCTAAAAATATATCATTATCCAGA
Source organism: Lactuca virosa (assembly GCF_052849685.1). Classification (NCBI taxonomy): domain Eukaryota; kingdom Viridiplantae; phylum Streptophyta; class Magnoliopsida; order Asterales; family Asteraceae; genus Lactuca; species Lactuca virosa. Next base: position 387,256,659 of record NC_136428.1, read on the forward strand.
GCACTTAAGCCCCATTGTATTTATAGTTGTATATCTTTTATTGGCTGATATACTTAGTTCACTATATACAATTCTCTGATACCAATCCGTCACACCCCAAAACCGGAACGGCGGAAACGTTCAGGGGTGGAGGACGTCATGTGTAGTATCACGAGATATGTATATGGTAAGCAAGTAATGAACAACCATTTCATTTCGAAAGAAAGTGTTTACAATGTGTGTGTTCACAAAACATAGGATTTATAAACAAATAACAAAACAAGACTTGAAGCTATAATGCTCCATCTTCTGAGTTCCCAGCACGAGCACCTGTCTAATAGTCTCCTGGGAATACAAGTTATTTGAAAGAGTTGATCAGCAATTAAGCTGGTGAGTTCATAAGATTTTAGTGATGTGAGTAAGTTGTAAAGTGTTGTTAAAAATGTAGATGTAAAATGGTGTTAAAAATGTAGTTGTAATGTGTAGTTGTAAAATGTCGTAAGTTGTAAGTCCTATTTTGAAAAGTTTGCCTGTTCCTCTAGAAAATCATATATTTCCTACTTTGATGGAAGTTTAAGTAAAATGACACTACAACCCATTCTATGGGTAGTAAGTGGGTACAAGTTATGTAAGACTCAGAGTAAACAAACAATCGATTGTGCGCATCTGTCCTAAACTCATAACCAAACAAGGAACAGGAATTAAGGCGGATAGCACACATTCCATTGGTTGTTAGATCATCGTCATATATAACCCTGGTGTAATCACTTGTTACCCAAGGACTTAATTGTAATGTTTCCTTTATATCTAATGAAGAAGTTCTTTAAGAAAACGCATATTTCTTATAATAAAATAGTGACCATAGTGACTACTTTTATAATAGCTTAGTTTATACTCCTATATATAATCTAATATCGGAGAGAGAGTTACTTGAGCGAATCTGCCCTAATTCCACAACCAAAAGAGGAACAGAAATTAAGGCGGAAAGCACACATCCAACTACCTATTGGGTATTAGTTTTATACATAAACATGGTGTATAAACTAAGGTATTATAGACTTACTCACCTAAGGTCTTTTAAAATTGTACTGGTTTAATAAAATGGATTAAACCCTTTACCGGGAAGTTTCTAGTTTTGTATACCAAAAGTACTGAAAGTATATTTTGTACTAGAAAAACAGTGCTTTGACTTTGTGTCCTATAACCTGACCCATACGTGGTACCCTTATGATGACTAAATGTATACTAAGCATACATATATATAGAATCGGGTAGAAAATAGATTGGGTGAATTCGTTCCAAGCCCACAACCAAACAAGGAACAGGAAATGAAGCGGAGAGCACACATCCTATTACTTGTCGGACCCTATTGGTATATATATATATATATATCATGTTATGTATACATTAAGGAATCATAAGACTAGCATTATGGTCCTATCTTTTATTCGTATCCTTCTACCAAGGCATCTTCTATTATGTGCTAGACTCGACTGTTCCGTTTGTCGTTTGTAAGAATGTATATTTTCCCTAGTTTATAACTATCTTGACTCGAAAATAGTTTGGGTTGGACTTTCAAGCGGTACTGTCACTTTATGAAAGAAAGGGAAATGTAAGTACACAGTGGTCGTTTATAATGACATGCAGATGTACTAATAACCTAAAAACATATTTGTTTTATTACGGTTATAATGTGAAGGCTAGAACCCTTACTATACGCTCTCCCCTTCAGGAGATTTGGGGAACTAAACACGACCTCTGCAAATTCTTGCAAGCCATGTAATTCAAATTAAACTATATGATCATGTATGCCCAATATAACTATCACCTTTTGTTTAAAACAATGAGTTAGTGATTCATTGGTATAATTAGATCCTTTATGAGTGTTCTTATGCTATAGCAACCTAACTTGTTTGTTTTGTATTGTATCTTGTACGTTCTGTTTGTTTCTAGTAATTGTGTGTTCTCTCTCTATGGTATTGTTTGATTCTTTTCACTATCTGTTCTGTATGGTATTGTTTCTTTATGTGCTTCATTGTACTAGAAGTAATGAATAGCATTCTCCTAAACTATACCTATTATAGCTTACTAATGTTCTACTTGGACTGTTACTAGAAAGACTCGTTTATCTACTAAGTTATGTTTGTACTTTAAAAACAAAGTTTTGTATAACTAGAAAGTAACATAACTTTAAAAGAGTTTTGAAATGTTTTGACGACTTATAAATGAAATAAGTAACATTTTGAAAGATGTTTATAACAACATTTACACAATTATCATTGTGTTCAACTTGTATCCCCCCCTTAAAACAGTTAAAAGATTCATTATGGGGTATGAACTCACCTGATGTGGGTGATTCAAACCGGTATGCGTGTAAGGATGAGAAGTTCCACGAATGAAGTCCCGAGACTCAATAAGTCCTAAATGGAATATAAGGACACATATTGACATGAATATAGTGTTTATAAACGACTATATGAAAGGAAACACCTTCCGGGATTAGGAAACACCTTGATCAACTGTTGGAATCACATGTGATTCAACAAAGGAAAGTGAAATGGCACTAACATGAGTTTACGGTCTAGGGACCAACTCCCTTGGACTTTACGGTCTTAAACCCATGAGATTACGGCCGTAAACTCATGGTACTTCTACCATTTTATGTTTTGAAGTCTTAAAGGTCATAAGGAAGCATCCTAACTTCAAGTCTAAGCCTTAGGAAGTGATTGTGGCAACATTTCACCCCTTTGTAGAGTTTACGGCGCATGGACCATTTCTCCATGAGTTTACGGCCGTAAACTCTACTGGTCCTTGATGTTTTCGATGTTTAAGGTCCTATACACTTCAAGGAAGTGTTATGGGTCACTTGCCTTGCATCCTATAGGGTTTATGGCCCTAATGGCCACCAAGAAAGGGGCTTACGGTCTTGGGAGTTTACGGTCGTAAACTCCCTTTGATCTTGTGTTCTTGGTGTATTCAAGCCTCTAAGCATGGATACTAACTAGATATGAAGTATAGGGAAGTGTACTTACGATCTAGAAGCTTGAAATGGTTGATATTGGTCAAGAACACTAGTGTGTGTTCTTGGTGTTCTTGGTGAAACTTGAAGATCTAAGAAAACATGATTTTTATGGATGAATCATGAGGATAAAGCTAGTTAAGAAGGATTATCAACAAACTAGAGAAAGAACACTTACGATTTTTGAAGATCAAGCATGAAGATCGGGATAATACTTGAGAGAAAACTCATGTGTTCTTGAAGGGAAAGTGAAAGAATGAAGAAAAGTGTAGGAAATGGACTTATATGGATGAGTTTACGGCCTACATGAGTTTACAGCCGTAAACTCCATGTTTACGGTCGTAAACTCCATTTGATGGAGTTTAGGGCTTGATTCTTGTACTGTGGCCTTTAGCAGATAAATCCCAACACTTATTCCTTAAGTGTACTAGGCTAAAACTCCTTAGAAAGACCTTTAACCGGGCTAGAACTCAGTACTAATGAGTTTTGACACTCATTTGAGTTGATTGACTGGGCTTTAAAATCAAAAAAAATTTCGGGGTGTCACAGTATGCTACTGGGCCAATCCTGGAAAGGATGTCGAAGGGTCCAATATACCTTGGGTTTAGTTTCCCACATTTTCCAAAATGTATTAATCCCTTCCAGGGGGAGACTTTCAATAGTACCCGGTCCCCAACCTATTCTGTCTTTTGTCCGCATAACTCTTTTGTCTGTCTCTTGAAGATTTTAATCGTTCTCAGATTTGGACAATCTTCTCAGTAGTTTCCCTTATGATTTCCAGGCCAGTGAGTGTGCTGTCGGGTACTTATCCTCTAGCTAGTTGCATGTCACCCACTTTAGCCCAGCACAGAGGTGATCTGCACTTACGGCCATAGAGGGCTTCAAATGGAGCAACCTTAATGCTAGTGTGATAGCTATTGTTGTACGAGAACTCAACCAATGGTAAATGGGTATCCCAAGCCTTACCAAAATCGATAACAGTGGGAGCTTGAGCTTTGAGGTGATCGAATAGTTATGAGATAATGGAGAGCATCTCATCAAACTTGTTGTTCGGAACATCCACAATGTTCCAACATGCTCTCAGAAGTTTGATTAGGACCTGTTGCATTATGAGATTGATCTCATCCTTCTTCCAGATCTCCTTCTCCAAGCGTTGGATCTGCTTCTCATGACGAATATGAGTTTTCTTAATGAGTTCGTTGGAAGCATTCAGCATATCGTCATGAACCTTTAACATCTTGGTGATGGTGTCAAGGTAGTGATCAACACTTTCGTCATATTTATTTTCAACTACATCAATGGTGTGCTTGAGCCTTAAGGAAATGAGTTGATCCAGCTGGGCTTCTCGTTCCGCAGTGGTGGGTCTGACAGTGTTGGTTGCTGACAAGGAATTGAGGATTGCATCCAGCTTTGAATCCAGTTCGGAAACCTTGAAATCAATTCTTGTGTTGAGTCCATCCACTGAAGCTTCTATTGCATTCACATTCTTCATTGTATCAAAAACAGAGTCTTGTATTTCAAGGAGGGCAAACGGATCAACGTAGTTTCCTGCGGAAGATCTGGTGTCCGAAGTGGAATCCCAGGACTTGTTCTTGGGGGTGGACTCAGTTTCACCTTCAAGAGTGGCTTGGACATGATCCTCCATATTGTAATGTTTATCAGCAGGTTCCGAAGAAGAGGAGGAGAGTCCGAAATCCAAATATGGCCTAGATGAGGAAGGCTTAGAAGGGAATGGAAATGAGGAAAACATATTTGGAGCAGAGATTGAGGCTCCTTCATCATCAAACATCACTTCATCAGATAGCTCTACATTGGGATCGGAATGCATGACATTATGAACTGGATTCGTAGGAGTTTCTCTGGAAGCAAATTCCAAGTCAGTTACATCGTTAGTAGCGACAACGAAGGGCATGTTGCTTTGGATTGCCCTATTCCTCATGGAGATGAGGGTTGCTTGCACCTCGGATCTTGTGATTTCTGGATGTCGAGATTTGGCCCTGTCAACAAAATCTTCCCATAGTGGGTCGTTAATGCTTGGTCGCCTGTACACTTTCCGGGTATCAGACAAGTTGAGGCATCGGAAGCAGGAGAGACAACTCCCCCTTCGGAATGCTTGGGGTCTGGAACAGGGGTTCCAGACCATGCTTGTGTAGAAGAATGGGGAGTATAAAATGAGACACGTGGGTTTGTGGATTTTGAAACATCGAGGGGTACCTCGGATGAGTGGGCAGGAGGGGTAGAAGGATGACTAGAGTCAGCCGGAATGTCCTTGACTCCTTCTTGTTGAGAGGAGGGGTCGATTTTGGATCTCTTTTTGGCTTTTGGATTTAACGTTTTCTTTTCCGATAAGATGTTGTAAACGACGTATAACCAGTCTTTGTTAAGGGTGTCCGTACCTCCATGCTTTCAGGAGAGCCCACGGATGATGAAGTGCATCAGACTGGTCCAAAGACCAGACATGGTTGATTTCTTGAACTCTTTCGCCTTGTACTCTTGATCGTAGCCAATATGGTTCAAGAACTGTTGAAATTCCTCGACAGTTGGTTCTTGAACTTCGAATCCCTTGGGATTTTCCTTAACTCTGATCGCATTTAGGAAGGTAGACTTGTGGATTGGCACGATGCGATCACCGGTGATTTTAGTTTCCAGAACATCATTAAAGATTCGAACCCTTTCAAAGGCTGTGAGAAGAAGAGAGAGTGGGAGTGGAGGTTCTGGTATTTTAGTGACGGGAATGGAGATGGGATGATTGGCAATGAACTCGATCATTACTCGAATGGGTTCATCAAAATCCATAGCATTTAGTGAGAAAATTTGCTTCGTATCCCTAAGGAAAGGTTCAGACGAGTGTGATGATGAAGATCCCTTCGATGGTTTCTTCTTGGCAACAACTTTCGTGATTTTGGGAGTAGCTTGATCGATTTTTGTGGGAGACGAAGAAGCCATTATTGCAGGTGGATGAAATCTTGAAGAACAAAAGAACACTGAAGAAGATGAGAGAGTTTTTAGGGATTTGTACGCGTAAAGGGATAAATGAGGGTTTAAAGAGGCTTATATAGGTGATGGAAACGGGTCGGATTAAGAAGGGTAATGATGAAATCCGGAATTAGCAACGGGTGACATTTAATGATTTGCCTTTTATGGGGTTGAATTGACCTGAGATGACGAAGGGTTTCTTTGGATGGAGGTTGGAAATGGAAACGGTAAACGGCGACGGGATGTTTGCTTTATGAATCGTGCAAATGTGGCGCGGATTTCAATGAGAACACGATAATGATCTCGAGAAGTTACCGTTAGAAACGTTTCACCTAAAAACCTTTGGACTTCAACTTGTTTGATTTCAGAACCTGTGAGTTCTGGATGGTATGAAGCATGCTCCAGACTGAAGTGAGTTTGAAAAAAAAACTCCGAAGAAACTTTGACGTGAAATTCCGGAATAAGATCTTAGAAATTCGGTGCGATACCTTGAAATTCCGGAGTAAGTTTTTAAAAGTTCCGGAGCAAAATTTGAAAAACTTTCGGAGTGAGTTTTGATAAATTTCCGAAGTTTAGAATACAATACATTTCCAGATTTGAATTGTGGGATGACCTTATGAAACAAGTTCCGAGACAAGGTTGTCACCAATGTGACTATATTGGTCTTTGAATGTCAAAAGATTTAGTAGTTGTTCAACTTACACTGAGATTGAAGGTTAGATAAAAAGACACATAAAGTGATCCTGATTATTCTGAGAGATAATAGTTCTGATATGTAAAATGATTTTGCTTCGGAACCAACTTTACTTCCTGATGTTTCCATCAGAGAGTACATTCCTCTTGAAGGAATTGAGGTTCAGGCATCATCATACCCATTTTGTTCAGAAAACCGTTGAACTTGGTTTTGTCTAATGCCTTAGTAAATACATCAGCAATTTCATCATCAGATAGAACAAAAATGAGTTCAATGTTGCCATTTAAGACATGATCTTTTATGAAATGGTACCGTATGTCAATGTGCTTCGTCATTGAGTGTTTAATTGGATTGTGCGAAATCGCAATGGCACTTTGAGAATCACAATAAATCGGAATGCATTGAAAGCGGTAACCATAATCCAAAAGTTAAGATTTCATCCAGAGAACTTGAGAAGTACAGCTGGCAGCAGCAATATATTCTGCTTCGGCTGTAGAGAGTGCAATGCAGTTCTGCTTCGTGGATGACCAACTAACCAATCGACCACCTAAAAATTGATAGCCACCAAAAGTGCTTTTTCAGTCCAATTGAAGACCGCCATAATTTGAATCTGAATATGCTTGAAGTAGGAAACTCTCATTTGTTGGGTACCATATTCCGAGATTCTTTGTACCTTTGAGGTATCGGAATATTTGCTTAACAGCCAAAAGATGAGACATCTTTGGATTGACTTGAATTTTGGCACACAAACATGTTGAAAACATGATGTCAGGGCGACTTGCTTGGAGATAGAGAAAGGATCCAATCATTCCTCTGTACTTCTTTTCATTAACTGCTACACCTGAAGGGTCCGAAAAGATCTTGTATCTGAAACCCATTGGTACCTTGGTTGAGGGACAGGTGTCCATTGAGTACTTTTTGAGGAGTTCCTAAATATACTTCTCTTAGTGAATGAAAATTCCTCTGTTAGTTTGTTTGACTTGGAGGCCAAGAAAGAAACTTAATTCCCGATTCATACTCATTTGAAATCTACTGACAGTTAACTTAGCAAAGTCAAGAACCATTGAAGAATCGGTGGATTCGAAAATGATGCCGTCAACATAAATTTCGACCAGCATGAGATGCTTTCCATTTGACCTTTGGAATAGAGTAGGATCTAGAATTCCTCTTTGAAATCCTGAACGCTTGAGAAAGTCGGTGAGGGTCTCGTACCATGCGCGAGGAGCTTGCTTAAGGCCATAAATAGCTTTCCGGAGTTTGTAGCAGTAGTTCGGATATGAAAGATTAACAAAACCGGGAGGCTGTTAAAGATATACTTTAATATCAAGTTCACTACTTAGAAAATCACTTTGGACATCCATCTGGTAAACCTTGAAGCCTTTATGAGCAGCATAAGCAAGAAAGATTCTGATAGCTTCAAGACGTGCAACAGGAGCAAAGGTCTCATCATAGTCAAGCCCTTCAATATGTGTAAATCCTTTAGCTACCAATCTTGCTTTGTTTCGAATGATAACTCCTGCATCATCTAATTTATTTCGAAACACACATCTAGTACCAACAATGGGATGATTCTGAGGGGGAGGGACGTGAGTCCAAACTTCATTTCTATCAAATTCTGCCAATTCTTCTTACATGGTTGTAATCCAATCAACATGTTTAAGTGCTTATTTGATGGATTTGGGTTCAACCATTGAGATAAATGCCGAGAAGTGACATTCATTTTAAACACTTGTGGTAGAGCGAGTTTGTACACCAGCGTTTGGGTTTCCAGTAACTTGGTTCGGAAGATGATCCTTGGTCCAAACATGTAACCTTGGAAGCTCTTGTGCAGCAGATGATCCAATATCAACAATGTGATTGTATTGCTCCCCCTGAATAGTTTGAACGTGTGGATGATCCTCCCCCTGAACTTCTGAACCGGATAGGTTGACATCATCTTCAGGTGGGAATTCAAAGAAGTTTGCATCATCATCGTCGTTGATAGGATTGGAGTCGAAATCAGCAGCTGCATCTTGAAATCCATCCACATTTAATTCAAGAGAAGAGTGACAGTCTCCCCCTCAACCTGAGAAGGTTGAAACGGTTCGGAATCAAACGGAGGAAGACTAGGAATCGAACCGGAGATCTTTTGGGAGACCGGAGCTTCGAATGTGGTTTGTCTTGTTCGAGATTCCGAATCAAGATTCGTTTCAGAGGGTCCGAACAAGGTCTCAAAGTCAACTTTAAAGATTGTTTGTTGGTTCAGACATCCTGGCACTAGAGCATCGGACTCCATGATGTGAATTATAACGTGAGTTGGGCCAGAATTTCGAACGAAATTCTCATCAAAGGTAACGTCAAAACTTTCTTCCAGAACTCGAGTTCTCCGATTAAGAACTCGATAAGCCTTTGATTTAGCAGAGTATCCTAGGAAGATGGCTTCATCAGCTTTGGGTTGGAACTTGGTAAGTTTATCACGGTTGTTCTTGATGAAGCATCTACATCCGAAAACATGAAGAAACGAGGTAGATGGCTTCCAACCATTCATGGCTTCATACGGTGTTTTGTTGAGGCGTCGATTGATGATACTTCTATTCTGAGTAAATCATGATGTAGAAACAACTTCAGCCCAAAGATAGACTGGAATATTTGCAAAGTTGAGCATGGATCGAGCAGCTTCAACATGTGTTCTGTTTCGTCGTTCAACTACACCGTTTTGTTAAGGAGTGCATGGCGCAGAAAAATTATGGTCGATGCCCTTCTCGGTAAGGCAGTTTTCAATGGTGGAATTGGTGAACTTTGAACCATTGTCACTTCGGATTCTCCTTACAGGGAGTTTGATAAGAACTTCAATTCCTTTGATAAAGTTGATGAGCTCAGAGGCTGTTTCTGATTTAAGCCTTAGGAAGAAGACCCAGGTGAACCTAGTAAAGTCATCCACAATCACAACAATGTATTTTTTGTGATGCAAACTTTCTACTGTTGATGGTCCACACAAATCAATGTGAAGAAGTTCTAATGGTTCCGAGATTGATTTTTCAATGATGATGGGATGACCCATCTTTGACTGATTTCCACACTCACATGCAGCACATAAATGATCATTTTCGAACTTGAGGAGTGGCAAACCTCTAACCGTTTCACCCGAAACAATATCATTCATATATCTAAAGTTTAAGTGAGCAAGCCTCCTATGCCATAACCAACTAACGACAGGAAGAACTTTTGAGAGTAAGCAGAGTTGGGGCTTGCCAAGGATCATGTTGATATCAACAGGATACATGTTCTTGTTGCGATTAGACTTGATCAAGCATTCCTTTCGATCTTCAGACATGACGTAGCTATCTTTCTTGCAGAATTCAACTCGACGATTTGCATCAGTGAGTTGAGCCACACTTATCCAGTTATGCTTTAAGTCAGATACATATGCCATGTTCGAAATGGAGAAGTTGCCATTTGTAAGGATTCCATAATCTCGGATCTGAGAATTGGAGTTGTTGCCATAAGTCACATAGCCTGCATTTGATGCAAGTTTGAGATATTGCAGAAAGTCCTTCTGCCCCGTCATATGCATGTAGCAAGCACTATCAATATACCATATTGTCTCTTGCTCCGACGCACAGAGTGCCTGCAAAAATTAGTGAGTTGTGGAGTTTTTAGGATCCGAGTTAGGTTTTGGGACAAAGGAACGAGTCTTGGGCTTTGGTGGTGACCTCTGAGCAACAAATTGTTTGGAAGGTTTGTTCCGAGATTCCTTAGGAAACAAACAGAAGGCCATGGTTCTTTCATCAATCCAGTAGTCATACTAAATGACATGAGGGTTCGGAACAGCTTTCTTCGGACACTCAACTTCTGGAGTAGTGGCAACTACTATGTCTTTCGGAGTTTTTTTTTCATCCTTGTGTGTTTTAACTTTCCAAACAAGGTTTTGATTTGAAGATTTTGAAAATATTGTTTTCTTAAAACTTTTTGCTTTGGTTGATGGCACATTTGGTTTGAAGGTTGAGGTCTAAAAATTGTACCATCAGCTTGGGCAATGAAAACGGATGAGACAGTCCGAAGAGAGTTGTTACGTACAGAGTTGGTGCTTACACTTGGCTTTTTCGGAGTAGGACTGACCACTTTCTTTTGTTCTACAAGACTGGGAAGATTTGAGGGCCTCTTGAGGATCTTAGTGGGTGTGAAGGTGTTTCGACTATGAATTGATGAATGAAAATTCTGAGATACACTCTTTATGGAGTTCTCAAGGAATCTTGAATTTTGTCTTGTTTTAACTTCCTTTTTGTGAGCATTCCGAGCTTCAACCTTAGGATCTAAAATATCTTACCTATTCAATATTGGCTTTTTTTTTTGGAATGAGACGAAGATTTGGAAGTTTTTCCTACAGAGGGATTGTTGGACACAGGCTTAATGGGAACTAGATTTGTTTTGGAAATCACTAGGTTCAGAATCACATGAGATTGAATCATTAACATCACTATCTAAAGATGCCCAAACACACTCTGAGGTTTGTGGTTCAGTTGAATCTGGAGGGTTGTGGTTCGGATTTTGAACAACAGAATTTGGAGCACTAAAGTTGGGTTCGGAGGTCCGATTCAGGTCCAGGTTTGTCAGAGGCGGAAATTGCGTGGAATCGGGACACTTGACAACTATAGGCTTAAACTCAGGAATCAAGGATGCAAAATGGTCAGGAGTCTCATGAAGGGGTGACAAGGGAGAAACAGGTGTATCCGAATGTTTAATGTTCGGAACATCTCCCATAAAAGTCAGATTTTGTAACTTCTTCAAGGGACGAACAACTGGTTTCGGAAACTCGCTTCAAAGGCCATGAGATTTTGACCAAGGATGATGAAAATTGTGAGTCATGCGTTCATTTGCTTCAAGAATGTCTATGGCATGGTGCATGGTATCAATCTTAGCATTAAGACATTTGTTGTAAAAAATTAAAACATTTCTTTCAGAATAAGTGATTTCACATTTGTCTTTAAGAATGATACATTCATCTTTTGACATTACAAGCTCATGTTCTAAAAACTCTATTTTTAACTTCTTATCCTCAAAACGTAACCAAAGACGACTCAATTCACTGTCCTTCTTCTCACTGGCTTCTATGGCTGACTCATAGGCTTTGTAAGTGATGTTCATATCTGATTGGATCTGGGTTAGATACGGTTCACAAAGAGACAAGTCAAAATTATTATTAGTAATCATAGATTTTACCTGTTGAACGATGCTTCGGCCTGGTGGATCGTTGGTAGCCATGTAGCAGTAGTTTGGTTCAACATCTTCATCATCTTTTTCAGAACCAGACGACCAGTAGCCTTCATCACATTCAATTTCTTGTCGAGCCATAAGACACATGTTTCTGCCAGTGGTTACGTCATCATCATCTCCAGACGACCAATACCCTTCCACATCCCTTGATACAGTTGTAACAAAAGCCTTTTCACTTTCAGCCAATTATTGAGCTCGACATGCATAGTAAGTAGAATCCCTGATTTTTGGTTTTTGTGGGATTTCGTCTAAGCAATCTTTGGCAAAGTGATTTGCATCACGACATTTCCGAGGTATGATTCGGAGTAGGAAGATTAGGCTTGTAGACTGGTGGGTTTTCGGAAGGTTTGTTGTATGGTTGATGATTATTTTGGTGAGGAGCTTGAAAACGGTTGTTTTGGTGAGGATTTTGGAATCGACTGTTGTGAGGCTTGTTGAAAGAACGGTTGTATTTCATGGATAGTAGAGCAAATTCTTGTTGAAAACGTAGTTCGGCGTCCATTTCATCAGGGTTAAGAGTTTCCATAGACTGATAGTTAGAGTTTGTAAGAACATGAATGGTTGGAGGTGAGGTTTGAACAGGAAGAATGTATGGAACAACAGCGGTGAGAGGGTCCGAAATGGTTGGGTTTGAGGTTCGTAAGTTTGATTCTAGTATTTTCTTTGGTAAGTTTTTGACTTGTTGCTCACTATGACTATTCCTCGACATACGTTGGTCACATCTAGGATAAATATAGTTTATCACGCTATATTCATTCTTGATTTGATTACATACCCCGAGGCCTAATTGTAGTGTCCAACTTGTCTTAATACTTTTGTATAGTTTTGACTATGATACTAGACCGATGCATGCATGTACTTATACTTTTATAAAAAAAACATATATCATTTTAATTTATTAAAAGTATAGTTTGTGAAAACGTTTTGTCAGAGGGTTTTAGTCCCTTTTGCATTTATAGTTTGTATATCTTAAGTGGTTCGATATACTTAGTTCACTATAAACAATGCTCTGATACCAATCTGTCACACCCCCAAACCAGAATGGCGGAAACATTCGGGGGTGGATGACTTCATGTAGTATCATAACAGTTGAATATTTGTAAAGAAAGTAAACACAACCATCATAAATATAATTAAAAGTTACATTGTTGCATGTGATACATGTTTCAAAAATAAATTACAATATGATGATTTAATAAGTTTGAAAACTGAATCCCTGAGAAATACAAGTAGTTTTGAAAAAGTGTCAACAATTAATTTGGTGAGTTCATAAGCGTTTTTGTACTAGAATTGTATTTCTTTCTGTATAAAATAACTGAGCTTGTTTCTAGAAAATCCAATATTTTCCATGTATGTGAGGTAGCTTGAAAAGTTCCAAAGACTGAAATTCATGAGAAATTTTCATACCTAAATTAGTGTAAGTAGGTTTATATATGTGTATATATATAATCATTAATGCATTTCATAACCCCGTCAATAAAAATGTTTTGATACTCTATGTGAGTTTTATAACCATGCTATTGACCCAGACTGCCTGTAACAACATTCTTCAGGCGTTGAAGTGTTATGACATTTGTTACCCCAGACCTGCCGGTCTAACTGTAGCTAACAGTTTAGGTGTTGGATTGTCAATCCCGTATAGATCTATACACAAGTATCACGCTCTCCCTACAAGAGATTATGGTTTATAATACAGGACTTGAAATACGTACTTGAAAGTACGGTGAAGCCAAATGTCTCACAAAATTTAGTATCAATAGATTTACGAAATGAAAAGTCCATTTTCCTTGTAAATGTAAGTATTTCCTCTTTATAGTGTTTATAGTATGTAAAAAGTCATGGATAACTCGTAAACTATACCTATTATAGTTTTTCGAAAATGTGTTCCATTAAAATGATAAAACTTGGTGTATTACTAACTTTGCATGTAAAGTGTGACATTAGTAGTAATATTGTTTAACATTAAACAAAAATGTAGATGAAACATCTGAAATCCCATGTAACGATTTGTACTTTCACATAAGTTTTTCTTGTGTTTCACTTGTATTTCCCCCCCTAAAGTATAGTAAAAACGTGAAAATGAAGGGGTATGAACTCACCTAGAAAGTGTGGTGATTTGAAGAAAACGAGATTTTTCTCGGGCAGCACTTCCACCGGAAAGTGGTATATTCCTCGGGAATCTCGGAGCTTCGGACCTTCGTCTAGACTTGGATACGTAACCGGGGCATCGGGATAGTTTCGGGAGGCTCGAGAGTGAGAAAATATGGGAGAAAGATTGTGAATTGGCAAAAGAAGCTGGAACCCTCGCATCTTATTTATAGGGGTGGAGGCAGCCTCGTACGCGGGGCGTACCTCGTCCGCAGCTCGTACGCCGGGCGTACGTCACCGATGACGTCATCAGTCGCCGGTCTTTGGATAGGACGCGAGTAGAGGGCATAGGGGCAACGTGGTTGATCCGAGGCCCTTCATCTGCGTACGCTGGGCGTACCCTCGTACGCGGGGCGTAATCCTTCGGATAAGCCTCGAAGTGTGTGCCCAAATCTTTGAAAATTCTTAACTTTCGCATACGTGCTCCATTTTTTACGTTCTTTATATCCACGCGTAGGTGAGAATATACTCTAAAACTCTCTTTTAGACTTCGTCGGCAAATTTTGACCTTATTTATAATTATAAAATTTTTAATAGGCCGGGATAGGTAAAATCCGTTAAAAAATTCATAACTTCTTCATCCGATGTCCGTTTTCGTCTGTCTTTTTACCGCTGTACTACTATTGTTGAGATCTTCAATTCTCATTTAGGTTGCGTCGGCTAAAAATCGTTCGATCTTTATTTCGAGTTTTTAGTTGTCTACTGTTGTTCTGAAACTTAGAAAAATCATAACTTTCTCATACGAAGTCAGATTTGGACGTTCTTTTTATGTATGCTCACGGTTTGTTATTATCTACGACTTTCGTTTAGATACTTAAGGCTAAAAAGTCTTTTATTGAAATTTCACTTTTTACGCTTAACAGTGTTTTACCGGTTTTGTCGCAGATCTTTGATTAGTCATAACTTCTTCGTTATAACTCGGATTTGAGTGTTCTTTATATTTCTGAAAACCTTGACACGATATCTAACATTTTATGCATCCCAATTGAGACTTTTGAACATTTCATTTTTAATGCTATTTTTATTGATTTCAAAAATAGATTATAATATTAGACTTTTTGAACATTACATTGACTTGGAATTACGGGTTGTTACATCATCCCTCCGTTAGAGGGAATTTCGTCCCGAAATTTATTCTACATCTAAGTATTTATGGACTAGGGAAAAGATGTGGGTATTTTTGTTTCATTTGATCTTCGCGCTCCCAGGTGTATTCAGGTCCTCGCTTGGCATTCCAATGGACCTTCACAATGGGTATTCGACTTTGTTTTGTTCTTTTAATTTCCCGATCCATGATTTCTACAGTCTCTTCTACGAAGTGAAGACTCTCGTTGATTTCAATTTCGTCCAGAGGGATGACGAGGGTCTCATTGGACAAGCATTTCTTTAGGTTTGACACGTGAAAGGTAGGGTGTACGTTATTGAGTTCCTGCGGTAATTGAAGTTTGTGTGCTACTGGGCCAATCCTGGCAAGGATGTCGAAGGGTCCGATATACCTTGGGTTTAGTTTCCCACGTTTTCCAAAATGTATTAATCCCTTCCATGGGGAGACTTTCAATAGTACCCGGTCCCCAACCTATTCCGTCTTTTGTCCTCATAACTCTTTTGTCTGTCTCTTGAAGCTTTTAATCGTTCTCAGATTTGGACAATATTCTCGGTAGTTTCCCTTATGATTTACGGGCCAGTGAGAGTGTTGTTGGGTACTTATCCTCTAGCTAGTTGCATGTCACCCACTTCAGCGCAGAATAGAGGTGATCTGCACTTACGGCCATAGAGGGCTTCAAATGGAGCAACCTTGATGCTAGTGTGATAGCTATTGTTGTACGAGAACTCAACCAATGGTAAATGGGTAGCCCAAGCCTTACCAAAATCGATAACACAAGCTCTTACCATATCTTCCAAGCTTTGAATGGTTCTCTCGCTCTGGCCGTCGGTTTGTGGGTGGTAGGCGGTACTCATGTCTGGCTTCGTTCCTAGAGATTTTTGTAGTGACTGCCAGAACCTCGAGGTAAATATACTATCTCGGTCCGAGATAATGGATATTGGTACACCATGCAGTCGTACAATCTCCCTGATGTATGTTCTAGTTAGTTTCTCCATCTTGTTCGTTTCCTTTATTGGTAGAAAGTGTGCGGATTTGGTTAACCTGTCGATGATCACCCAGATAGTGTCAATTCCACTCACTGTCTTGGGTAACTTAGTTATGAAATCCATGGTTATCCGCTCCCACTTCCACTCGGGTATTTCCGGTTGTTGCAACAATCCCGAGGGCTTTTGGTACTCTACCTTGACTTTGGCGCAAGTAAAACATTTTCCTACATAGGTAGCGATTTCGGCTTTCATGTTTGGCCACGAATACAATTTCTTGAGATCCAGATACATCTTGTCTGAACCGGGATGTACGAAGTATCGAGTCTTATAGGCCTCATTCATGACAACATCTCTAAATCCGCCAAACTTTGGCGTCCAGATCTGATTCATGAAGTAACGAACTCCGTCATCCTTGACTTCAAGATTCTTATCCATTCCTCTTAAGGCTTCACCCGCCACATTTTCGGATTTCAAGGCTTCTAATTGAGCTTCCTTGATTTGTGTGGATAGGTTTGAATGGATCGTAATGGTTAAGGATTTCACTCGGCGGCCCGAGTATTCCTTTTGGCTAAGGGCATCAGCTACTACATTAGCTTTTCCGGGATGATAATGAATTTTGCATGCGTAATCGTTTAGTAGATCTACCCATCGTCTTTGCCTCATGTGGAGTTCTTTTTGATTGAGGATGTGCTGAAGGCTCTTATGATCGGTGAAAATTGTACATTTTGTGCCGTAGAGATAGTGTCTCCAGATCTTTAGAGCGAAAACGACTGCTCCCAGTTCGAGATCGTGCATAGTGTAGTTGACCTCGTGCGTCTTGAGTTGTCTAGAGGCGTATGCGATGACCTTTCCTCGTTGCATCAGAACACATCCAAGGCCCTGGTTTGACGCATCACAGTAGACCACAAAGTCTGCTGTTCCTTCCGGAAAAGATAATATAGGTGCGCTGCATAGAGCTCGCTTCATCGTTTGGAACGCAGTGTCTTGTTTTTCTCCCCAACTGAAGGTTACGCCCTTCTGAGTCAGGGTGGTAAGTGGTTTAGCAATCTTTGAAAAGTTTTGTATGAACCTTCGGTAATACCCAGCAAGGACCAAGAATTGTCGGATTTCCGTTCGAGTCCTTGGAGTTGACCAGTTATCGATTGCCTTGATTTTGGAAGGGTCCACGTGTATCCCTTCTTTGCTGACCACGTGACCTAGGAGGTGTTGCCTATGTTCCTCTTTGCTCCATGAATTGATGAGTATATCATCTATGAGCACGATCACAAAATTGTCCAGGAAAGGACGACATACACGGTTCATCAAGTCCATGAACACCGCCGGTGCGTTTGTCAATCCGAAGGTCATTACTACAAACTCGTAGTGACCATAGCGAGTTCGGAATGCCGTTTTGGGAACGTCTCCTTCCAGGACTCGCAGCTGGTGATACCCAGATCTTAAATCAATCTTTGAGAAGTAGCTCGCTCCTTGTAGTTGGTCGAACAGATCGTCTATGCGGGGTAAGGGATATCGGTTCTTGATTGTGAGCTTGTGCAGTTCCCGGTAATCGATGCACATGTGAAAAGATCCATCCTTCTTCTTTACGAACGGAACCGGTGCTCCCCAAGGTGAGAAGCTCGGCTGATGAATCCTTTATTGAGAAGTTCGTTCAGCTGGTTGGATAATTCCTGCATTTCTGCCGGTGCTAGACGGTACGACGATTTTGCTACTGGGGATGCCCCGGGAATCAAGTCGATTCTGAACTCGACTTGACGTTCTGGTGGAACTCCTGGAAGATCTTCAGGTAAAATGTCGGGGAAGTTGCAGACTTCCGGTATGTCTTTAATGTCTTTCGTTTCTTGTTTCTTATCTACTACGTGGGCTAGGAAGGCATGATATTCCTTGCGCAGATATTTTCGGGCTTTGACGCAAGAGATGATTTGTAAATTGGTATCGGGTTTGTCACCATAAATGACAAGAGTTTCGCCACTTGGCAAATTAAGGCGAACGACCCTTTCGTGAAACAGTATATCGGCATGGTGAAGGCTTAACCAATCAATACTGAAGATGACATCAAAGCTTCTTATAGTGATCGGTATTTGATCGATTTGGAAAAAGTGTTCATTTAGAGCTAGTGTGCAGCCTGCATACAAATCGTTTGTGCCTTCTGTTTTACCATTTGCCATTTCTACTGTAAATATCTTATTGAGTGCTTGGGGTTTTTAATTAAGTAAGTGTTTGAACTTATGGCTCACGAAACTTCTCTCCGCACCACAGTCAAAGAGTATGCATGCATAAATGTTGTTGAAGAGAAACATACCCGTAACCACCGTGGGATTGGCTATTGCTTCGTTCTGCCCTATTGCCAGCACTCTTCCTACGCCGCCCGCATTCTTTGTCTTAGGGAAATCCCTCTTGTAGTGCCCAGTTTCCCCACACCCATAACATGCCTGGCTCACTTCGGCACCTGGAACTTGGGTGATTGGTCGTGTCGGTGCCTTACAGAAACGGGCAGTGTGCCCTTTCCTGTCGCAGTTTTTACATTGCATCTCCCGACAATTTCCGTGGTGATGGTAATTGCATTTGTCGCACTTTGGTAGGTTCCCAACATATTTCTTTGTCGGCGTAGGGGTAACGGGAAGAGCAGTGGGGGCAGTAGCGGCATGGACTGCCACTATTTGTTGTTTCTTGGAAGATTCTTGTGAAGATTGGCTCTTCCTCTTATTCCAAAATTTCTTCTTGTTGTTGTTGTTGGCATTGTTGTTATTGTTGTTGCTTCCTCTGGTTGGTTCTGGGATGACGGTCATGACGTCTTGGAAGATTCCATGGTCAACAAGGGACTGTGCTAGTTGTTTGGCACTATCGAACGTAACGGGCTTGGAAGCTAGCACACTCCCTCGAAGCTGGGGTGACAGTCCCCAGATATACCTTTCTATCTTCTTGCTCTCTAGTGCCAACATCACCGAGCAAAGTATTGCCAAGTCACTGAACCTATTTGTATAGGTTGTGATGTCCGAGCCTGTGATGTCCGAGCCCACCATAGAAAGGCCCCAAAGCTCCTGTTCAAGCTTCTGAATGTGACACCTGATTCCCGGTACGCAGTTAATTCAAGTATTATTATGTTTTTCTCTGGGACTCGACGAGTTGGAGGCCCAACTCGTCGAGTAGAGTCGGGATCCGCAGACATTTTAAGTGACCTACTCGACGAGTCGGTAGACTGACTCGGCGAGTAGGTGCTGTTTGAGTGAAACTCTAAATTTGAGGGTTTGCACCCTATTTAAACGTCTTATTGCAGCCTCCATTGTCCCTTATGCTCCCAGAACACCTCTCATCGAAAACCTAGCCGCTTTGAGTGATCTAAGGCCATTTTTGGTGCTTTTGGGTGGTTTTTGAAGCTTGAAAGGAAGGAAGAAGCTTGGGAATTCGAGTTGGGCCTTGTAGATCCAGAGATCTTATTCCATCTTCAGCTCAATCAAGGTAAATGCCCCCTGTTTTGGTCCTCCATTTGGTTGTTCATCTTTAGGGCTTAGATTTTGGGTGCATTTACGGCCTTCTAAGCCATTTTCGGATTTGGGAAGTGATTCATGGGGTTCTACTTTCAGATCTGAGTCATTGGAGGGGTCTCATGGCATAAAGGTGCCAACTCTATGGCCATGAGAGCCCCATGCACATTGTAGAGCACCTTTTATAGATTTTTCAGCCAAAAATCACATGCATGTACACCAAGTTTGGAACTTTACATATAAAATGGACATTAGGAGGCCAGATCTATGGTTTTGATGTCTTATGACCCATTTAAATCGACTGTATAGTAAGGGTTAAGAAGGGACTCGGCGAGTTGTTCTTGGAACTCAGCGAGTCGGTGTGTAATGACCACTAAATCCCTTCTGTGGTTGGACCAGTGGTTCGGGAAGGAAGTCCCGTAAACGTTTAGACTCGTTAAGGGACCTGGGAATCATGGGACTCGACGAGTGTATGAATAGACTTGGCGAGTCCAAGGCAATCTCCCAACCTTTGAAGATGGGCTCGAAGAGTTGTTCATACAACTCGGCGAGTCATATACTGGACACGTTTTTATGAAGGAGATGAACTCGCCGAGTTGAAGGAAGAACTCGGCGAGTCGGATGAAGATGGTCCCGATGGTTTGAATGAAGGAAAACTCGACGAGTTCTCGCTAGACTCGAAGAGTGGTGTCAGGGTTGGATCGGGTTAGTGGAGCATGGACTCGACGAGTTGGTAGACCAACTCGGCGAGTCAGGTCAACTGGATGTTGACTTTGACCAATGTTGACTTTGCCTGGTTATGGTATTGACCCTGGTTGGGTTGTATGTTCGGTTTGATGACTTGAAGGTTGTCGTGTAGGGATTGAGGAGTCGAGGAGAGTCGACCTTCACGCCGAGGACAGTTCAGACACTACACGACATCGAGGTGAGTTACCTTCCAGTAGAAGTGGGTCTAAGGCACCAAGGCCGGCCCACTAGTAATTGTTAGTTGGGATAATTATCTTTGTGACAATTGTCTGGTCTATTATTGTTGGATATGCGAGTATGCTAGATTGCTAGATATGTGAGTATGCTAGTTGCTACATTATGTGATATAGTATCAGTAGTGGGGAACTAGTCCCCGATCTGGTCGCTAGGGCCAATGGGTAGGTCGGACACCCCAGATATGTCTGACTGCATGATTATGATATGATATTATGTGTTAATAGTAGGGGTGAAATAGTCCCCGTGTTCGGTTGAGATAGACCGGAGGGTAGGTCGGCACCCCAGAATGGCTTGACATGGGTAGGTCAGCACCCCAGAATGGCTTGACATGGGTAGGTCAGCACAACACAATGGCTTGACATGGGTAGGTCAGCACCCCAGAATGGCTTGACATGGGTAGGACGGGCGCCCCAGAATTGCCCGATAGTTTGTATGCTATGTGTTTGTATGCTATGTGGTATGATGGGGGAAGTCACTAAGCTTTGTGCTTACAGTTTCATTTTTAGTTTCAGGTACCTCTTCATCCAAGGGGAAGGAGCCGGCGGTGTAGCAGCGCATCACACACACACATTGTTTCCGCATAGAGTTTTCTGGGAATGAACTCTGATTTATTTTACTCTTGACGATATGATTTTCAGACACTTTGTTATCTTTGTTTTTACTATGACATGGCATGGGAAATGTTTTGGTAAACTGAGTTGTGAAATACTTAATTTAAAATGAAAATTTTGGCCTCGAAATTTGGGATGTTACACTGAATCTCGCCCCTTGGGCAGTACTCTTGCATTTAGCATTTTCTTCAGGTTCTCCCAACCCATGGAGTTAGCTACTACCGGAGTTAGTGACTTGACGTGGCCATTCCACCACGTTAGGGCTCGTTCGGAGAAAGTACAGGCATCAAATTTTACTTTGCTCCCTTCTGGTCATGAGCAGATCTCGAATACGGCTTCCGTTTTCTCTATCCATTGGGATAGAGCCATTACTCCCCCGGTTCCATTAAAGGGTATGGGTTTGCTGTTGGTGAAGTCCTTGTAAGTACATTCCCCGGAACGACCCTGGTTTTGGCCGTTAGTAGAGCTATTTATTCCTCCTCCTGATCCGCTGTTACTCATTTGTGCTATTGATGCGGTTACGGCAGCCGTTACAGCAGCCTGAAAGGTAGCAACATCCATCGATGGAGGTGGTGGTGGAGGTGGTGTTGGTTCTCCTGTAGTATTGAAGAATCGGGGATTCCTTCTTGGTGGCATGATTCTGCCATAAGTTAAGAGACGAATTCTTGATAAGTCTTCAGAAATGATTATGGAAAGTCTTAGTATTATATGTTTTGCGTTCCGAACATTACCGAATTTTGTAAGTTAATGAAAACTTACAATAATAAGTGTATAGTATCCTTAGTATTTTAAGAACTTAATGGAATACTCAAAGAAATAATAAATGCATGTCAATCTCATTGATATTAATATTAGATACAACGATCAGGAAAATTTGACCTTACATAGGTCTAGGGTACATCAATGAAAGCGGCAAAATTTTAACAGCATTTAGACCCCCGAATTGTGTACTCACAATCCATCGGGTTTACATTTATAAAAGAAAGAGTAGCACCAACGCTTACTCGATAAGTATACACATAGCACCAGAAGTACGTGCTCTACTCCGAGCGGGTGGTACGCTGCGGACCATGGTATGTGATTGTGGAAGTCTGAGCTCGGGCTACTTGACGTTCAGCCTCGATGACGCGCTTTTCCATTGTGGCTTGGCTTTTACGGAATTCCCTCACTTCGGCCCTAGCAGCAGTAATGCCTTTCTGAAGGGAAAAGGTGTGCTCTATTGTTCGCTCATGCTCTTCATCCAGACGACGAAGACGTACTGCAATGACTGTAGCGGTGGCGCCAATGTCCAAGAGTCGGTCGGCGTTCACTCTTGCTTGCTCGCCTTGGTTGGCGATGCGACGAACCATGACACGGAGTGCCCTGTCAGCCGAACCTCCGTTGCTGAGGTTATAAAAACCTCGCCCCATTCCGTAGGGTGGGCGTTGTCCTTGTTCTATCGTTTCAGATCCATAGCCCAGCGGGGCGCCGGTCCCTGAAAGTTCCTTTAGGGATTTGCTGCTCCTCGGGGAGGATTGTAGACCTCTGGTTCCGAGACAGTGCTCCCACGATCTCCTTCCTCTTCTGAATCCTCGTATGGGTCTTCCTCGGGATCCTCTTCGGAATCCTCTTCTGGCTCTTCCTCAAGAATCTCTTTGGGATCTTCTTATGGGTCCTCCTCGATCCAGCCTCCATTTCCCTGGTTAGGGTAGTAGGGATCCCCGGGAATGTGAAATCCTGCCATTTCGTCTGATCGAGAATAGAGGTAAGAGAATTATATGTAAAACTTGGGAGTAAAAAGGGTAATTTTTTATAAGCATAATTCTACTTATTTGACGATTCCTATTTCTAACTAAATATCGAGGTTTGCACGATTATTACAGTTCTTATAGTTCTATAAAATACTCCTATAATATTTCAAATTTGTAAGTTTGATTCTAGTATTTTCTTTGGTAAGTTTTTGACTTGTTGCTCACTATGACTATTCCTCGACATACGTTGGTCACATCTAGGATAAATATAGTTTATCACGCTATATTCATTCTTGATTTGATTACATACCCCGATGCTAGTTGTAGTTTCCAACTTGTCTTAATACTTTTGTATAGTTTTGACTATGATACTAGACCGATGCATGCATGTACTTATAATTTTATAAAAAAACATATATCATTTTAATTTATTAAAAGTATAGTTTGTGAAAACGTTTTGTCAGAGGGTTTTAGTCCCTTTTGCATTTATAGTTTTTATATCTTATGTGGTTCGATATACTTAGTCACTATAAACAATGCTCTGATACCAATCTGTCACACCCCCAAACCAGAATGGCGGAAACATTCGGGGGAGCATGACTTCATGTAGTATCATAACAGTTGAATATTTGTAAAGAAAGTAAACACAACCATCATAAATATAATTAAAAGTTACATTGTTGCATGTGATACATGTCTCAAAAATAAATTACAATATGATGATTTAATAAGTTTGAAAACTGACGCCTTAGCGTCCCTTCTCCAAAAGCTGATGTTTTACCTGTATTACTGAATCTCTGAGAAATACAAGTAGTTTTGAAAAAGTGTCAAGTTGGTGAGTTCATAAGCGTTTTTGTACTAGAATTGTATGTCTTTCTGTATAAAACAACTGAGCTTGTTTCTAGAAAATCCAATATTTTCCATGTATGTGAGGTAGCTTGAAAAGTTCCAAAGACTGAAATGCATGAGAAATTTTCATACCTAAGTTAGTGTAAGTACGTTTATATATATGTATATATATAATCACTAATACATTTGATAGCCCCGTAAATCAAAATGTTTTGATACTCTATGTGAGTTTTATAACCATGCTATTGACCCAGACTGCCTGTAACAACGTTCTTCAGGCGTTGAAGTGTTATGACATTTGTCACCCCAGACCTGCCGGTCTAACTGTAGCTAACAGTTTAGGTGCGGGATTGTCAATCCCGTATAGATCTATACACAAGTATCACGCTCTCCCTACAAGAGATTATGGTTTATAATACAGGACTTGAAATGCGTACTTGAAAGTACGGTGAAGCCAAATGTCTCACAAAATTTAGTATCAATAGATTTACGAAATCAAAAGTACATTTTCCTTGTAAATGTAAGTATTTCCTCTTTATAGTGTTTATAGTATGTAAAAAGTCATGGATAACTCGTAAATTATACCTATTATAGTTTTTCGAAAATGTGTTCCATTAAAATGATAAAACTTGGTGTATTACTAACGTTGCATGTAAAGTGTGACATTAGTGGTAATATTGTTTAACATTAAACAAAAATGTAGATGAAACATCTGAAATCCCATGTAACGATTTGTATTTTCACATAAGTTTTTCTTGTGTTTCACTTGTATTTCCCCCCTAAAGTATAGTAAAAACGTGAAAATAAAGGGGTATGAACTCACCTGGAAAGTGTGGTGATTTGAAGAAAACGAGATTTTTCTCGGGCAGCACTTCCACCGGAAAGTGGTATATTCCTCGGGAATCTCGGAGCTTCGGACCTTCGTCGGGACTTGGATACGTAATCGGGGCGTCGGGATAGTTTCGGGAGGCTCGAGAGTGAGAAAATATGGGAGAAAGATTGTGAATTGGCAAAAGAAGCTGGAACCCTCGCATCTTATTTATAGGGGTGGAGGCAGCCTCGTACTCTGGGCGTACGACGAAGTACGCGGGGCGTACCTCGTCCGCAGCTCGTACGTTGGGCGTACCCTCGTACGCGGGGCGTACCTCGTCCGCAGCTCGTACGCTGGGCGTACCCTCATACGCGGGGCATACGTCAGCGATGACGTCATCGGTAGCCAGTCATCGGATGGGACAGGAGTAGAGGGCATAGGGGCGACGTGGTTGATCCGAGGTTCTTCATCTGCGTACGCGGGGCGTAATCCTTCGGATAAGCCTCGAAGTGTGTGCCCAAATCTTTGAAAATCCATAACTTTCGCATACGAGCTCCGTTTTTGACGTTCTTTATATCCACGCACAGGTGAGAATATACTCTACAACTCTCGTTTAGTCTTCGTCGGCAAATTTTGATTTATTTTTAATTATAAAATTTTTAATACGGGACAGGAAAAATCTGTTAAAAATTCATAACTTCTTCATCCGATGTCCGTTTTCATCTGTCTTTTTACCGTTGTACTACTATCGTCGAGATCTTCAATTCTCATTTAGGTTGCGTCTGCTAAAAATCGTTCGATCTTTATTTCGAGTTTTTAGCTGTCTACTGTTGTTCTGAAACTTAGAAACATCATAACTTCCTCATACGAAGTCAGATTTGGACGTTCTTTTTATGTACGCTCATGGTTTGTTATTATCTACGACTTTCGTTTAGATACTTAAGGCTAAAAAGTATTTTATTGAAATTTCATTTTTTACGCTTAACAGTGTTTTACCGGTTTTGTCGCGGATCTTTGTATAGTCATAACTTCTTCGTTATAACTCGGATTTGAGTGTTCTTTATATTTATGAAAACCTTGACATGATATCTAACATTTTATGCATCCCAATTGAGACTTTTGAATATTTCATTTTTAACGCTACTTTTATTGATTCCAAAAATAGATTATAATATTTGACTTTTTGAACATTACATTGACTTGGAATATCGGGTTGATACACTTATCCTTCATGTTCTCTGACCCTTCAAACAAATCTTGAAGTGTGTCCCAAATCTCTTTTGCGGACGTGAACAGTCTGATGTGCTCAAAGAGAGAATGTGGAACACCAAACACCATTTCCGAAAAAGCAACTTGATCAGCATGCAACTTTTTAAAATCATCAGCAGTGAGAGGTACTTGTCGTTGTTGATCCTTTCCCAAGAGAGTTGCAGCAGCATCTTTAATAACGGTTCGAACTGGAACATGAGGAACTTCTTTAACGGATCTCCATATAGATTCACCCTTTTCTTTTCCAAGTAAAAATCTTTTCATTCTGACTTTCCAATGATCATATTCTTCAACAACTAGCAGTGGGGCACGTGTAGGGCAACCCACGCTATTTGCTATTTGCATTGAATACATTTGTTGAGGATTAGAAGCAGCCATTGAAGTTAATGTTGGATTAGTGTCTAAGTCCATAACTATAATTGGTATATACTTGACCCGACCCGGCATGGTCCATTTGGGTTGCATGGCATCGGGACATTTGGATAGACCTTTTTGTGAGAAGAGGATATTTGTGACATATTAATATATTACAAGTTCTAATATATTAATATGAAATCATATTATTTAATTAGTATTGATCAAGAATTAATTTGGAATTAATTTAGTGATCAAAAGAGACTAATTAAATATATGGGGATTGATTGTGTAAATCATTCATTCTTATATATGTGGGCTTATGATCCATGATTCCTTATGATGGGTTTAACCCATGTGGTGACCCATGGATACTCCATGGAGGTTAAAACCTATGGAGCATAAGGAATGCGTAAAGTCATGAGTTACATGGTGTACCTCTAATAGCTACACTATATAAAGACTCCATTGGTTGGTGAAATTGGCACTAGGGTATACACAAGAGGGCAAGTCGATTTCTAAGAGTCAAGTATCTCTTAACATGGTTATTCCAAATGTTGATGATGTTGTGTGAACCATTTGAGGTGTCACACTTGGGGCACTAGGCTCTTGAGCTCCATGGAATCAAGCTACAACAAAGAGGTATGTAATTCTACTAGATTTTATATTACATGTACTTTATATTATGCTAGTTAGAGTAATACCTTGAAAATTGATATTTGCATGTATAATAGAGAAAACATAGATCCAAGGTATTTAGGGTTGCATGTACACCTTAGGAGTGTTAGAATGCTCAAAACCCAACAGTGGTATCAGAGCCTAGGCTTGTTTTCAATTATACTTGATGCAAATTGATAAAAAAATTGAAAAAAAAATCGATTTTATGGCTGTCTGGGCACTGGACTCGCCGAGTCCACTGATGGACTCGTCGAGTTCATGAAGAAAATTATCCTACTCGTCGAGTAGCTTCATACACTCGACGAGTAGGAGCCCCTGACAGCATATTTTCGACTTTTAAGGCTGGAATTGGACTAGAATCATTACCCTAAGCTGTTTTTGAACCTATAAACCTGTTTTTGATGTGGTAATGTTCATTCTAATCCAATTCAAAAGATAATTGTCAAAAGTTTCATGTTGTGTATTAGTTTAATGATTAGGCTAATTACATGAAAAAAAATTTGATTTGAATTGTCTTGTTCATATGAGTTTAATCAAGACTATGAATATTGCTAGACATGTTTGTGATAGCTGTTTTCAATCCAAATTAGTCTAAAAGTTATTCATAATATGTGTTTTTGTAACTTGTCCTCAAGTTATATGAAAAGTCACATTAAACAGGTTATTAAAACCATAGGTTAAGAAACTTGAAGAGTCTTTTCCTCATAAATAGTTTGATTTGAATTGTCTTGTTCATATAAGTTTAATCAAGACTATGAATATTGCTAGACATGTCTGTGATAGTTGTTTTCAATCCAAATTAATGTAAAAGTTATTCATAATATGTGTTTTTGTAACTTGTCCTCACGCTATATGAAAAGTCACATTAAAAAGGTTATTAAAACCATAGGTTAAGAAACTTGAAGAGTCTTTTCCTCATAAATAGTTTTATGAACTCCATAACTTGTCCTCAAGTTATGGATGTTCAAGAGTCTTTTCATTAAAAGTTTTAAAAACCTACATTAAACTCATATGTTATGAATATGAAAGGTTTTGAATAGTTTCAAAACTTGCCCTCAAGTTTTGGAATTTGTAAAGTTTTGCTTATGAATGCTTTAATTCCAAATCAAACCCTATAATTTTAAAAGTTTAAAATTCAACACTTATACTATTATTATAATTATAATTATATAGATATGTATAAGATAAAGTCAATCTTACCGTTAGTAGGCCTCATTCACGAACCCCGGTCTATAAGGGGTGTATAAGGTTACTGACTATAAAATGGTAGTTTAATGGGTGTCCACTCTCACCCACCGCTTCCTTGACTGGTGGAGGGTCGTTAGCCGAACGGGTAGGATAAGGACTATAATTCTCCCTTCATTAAAAGTATAATGATAAGTACTAAGTAACTAAACACGTATTAATTCCCAATCTTAGTTACTTAGGAAAATGTGAAATGGTGCTAACCCATGAAATTGCACTTTTCACCTTTGTTAAGTCGTTAGTGGAGCGTGTGTGGTTAACCGGCTGTGACAACCGTCAAAATTGAGTCAAGTCAAAGTCAAACAAAGTCAACAAGTCAAAACCAATCGACTCAATTAACCCTTGTATATTAGGGTTTACACTATGTAATTACTGTACAATGTAATATTTTAATGAGAGAAACATTATTTGGAAAGTTCGTGTGTTGAATTTCCTAAGTCTCAAATGCAGTAAACATTGAACCAAAACGATAAAAAAATTGTTGCACACTCATCGGGAGTGTGTACGACGCTAAAACACGGTTTAACGGGGTTTACGAACCTTGCGTTGTGAAGCCGGACACTCAAATTAATCACAAACGAAACTTCTCTAAATCGTTTTCACTCGATCTCTTTCTATTTGAAATCTCTCCCAAATCTCTCTCAAAAGTTACTTTAACTTTTTGTAATCATTCGGGCCATCCCGACCCTTAACCGGGTCAAAAACCACTTGAAACGGGGTAAAAACGGGTAAAATAACCTTAAGGAACCAAAACCCTCCTATTAGAAGCGAAAACTCTCATGAGAAGCCTCTCAGGACCGAAGCCTCTCAGGACCGAAGCCTCTCAGGACCGAAGCCTCTCATTAGAAGCCTCTCAGGACCGAAGCCTCTCATGAGAAGCCTCTCAGGACCGAAGCCTCTCAGGACAGAAGCCTCGCATGAGAAGCCTCTCAGACAGCCCATGCGAGAGGCCTCGCAGACGGCCCCTTTTTACCGGTTTTTCGACTACGACTTCGTTTTAACTCCGTTTTTCATTATTTTAACGTGGGATTTTCACCCAAAACTTTATTTTATAAACTAAGGCCCCAAAATATATAAATATCCAGGCGTTTTATAAAAATGTATTAAAAGAATTGGTGGTTGGACTAATTATTGAGGGAATATTTGCTTTTCCTTATTTTATGACAAAAGCAAGCCACCACCACCTCACTCTATGATCAGCCACTCTTTCCCACTACTCCTTGTCACCTTAGTGGACCTTTACACCCTATCTCCATCTCTTCCCACGTTCTAAGAGCTGGAGGATTGGTCATCTCTCCTCATTCTCCTTAAAAGCCCTTCCATTCTACACTTAGCAACCAAGAACACTCTCCAAAATTCTCTCATCTTTTCTCTCAACTTCAAGAACTTCAAGGCTTTCTCCAGGGATTTCTTTCTTCAATTAGTAAGTATCTTCATCATTCACATAATTATTAAACTCCATTCTACTCAAATCATTGATATCTTACACAAATTCCATCTTATTCGGTGTTAGATTCTCGAATCATCAAGACATCTTCTTAGTGTTCTTGGGTTGAACACTTCCTCTATCTCACTTTCATCTACTGAAATCACATAAGGTGAGTTCATACCCTTACATTTACAGGTTTTTCTTAAGTTTTAAGGGGGGGAATACAAGTAAAATCATCAAGAACACAATTAAACTTTTTCTATCAGATTACATCAGAAAAGATGAACTTCGATCACGGACTGTTTTGGTCAACTTAAATATTTTAGTTTTCAAAACTGTTCCAGGTGGAAGTAGTTCAAACTCTTAGCTTTAAAATGGCTACTTGCACATCTCCATATGATTTTTCTACAATTTATGGTGATTTTTACAAAACTGTCTATCATTTCAAAGGCAAACCCGGACCAGTCTGTGAGTATGAACATTTTCACCTCTGTTAGAGATCACTAAAAATCATGATAAAATTTACGAACAAACTAGACTCATATTTTAAACTCTCAGAATTTGCGGATTTGGATTTAGAGCTTTGATGATTTTTCTATAAATTTTCTAAGAACAGTAACAGAAACTGTATACAACAAAAAGTTGCTGTCAATTTCATTTCACCTTGTAACGTGTTGAGCAAGGTGTATATCTTTATGTGATTATATATTATTGCAATATATGACATTTTATCTTAATATTTAGACACACATCAGTTTACAAATGGATTTGGACATATAAAATAGAAAGAATAACAAGTGATTATAATCAAAGTACAACCGATACATTCAAACATTTAATAAACTATTTTGAATATAGTTTGCATACATTACTACGTACTACCCTTGGTTGATAAACTATAATAGGTATAGTTTATGATACATTACATAATACATACATTTAAAAAGGGTACATTTATACAAAGGATATTTTCATTAAGCAAGGTACGGCCATACGGTACCAAGTTTTCATTACACTACACGTAAATTCGTTAATGACTTCTGTGAGACATTCGATTCAATTTACAAATAAGTCCTGTATTATAACCAGAGTCTCCTCGAGGGAGAGCGTGATACTTGTGTATAGATCTATATTGGGTCTGACAAACCCACACCTTAGCTGCATGCAACAGCTAGACCGACAGGTCTGGGGTGACAAATGTCATAACATTTCCGACGCCTGAAGAACGTCGTTTCAGGCCAACTAGGTCATAGCATGGTTATAATAACTCACATGTGGTATTAAGAAACATAGAATTTACGGGGATTTCACTAAAATCAAACGAGTTTATGTCGATTTAAACTTGCATTGTTTTACTATAAGGAACGAACACTACTTGTACATTTCGGTCTTTGGGTTTTAAGACTACATTTACACATTAAGGAAAATATTGGATTTTCTGGAACGAACACTACTTTTACAAACAAAAGGCTTTCATAAACTCACATTAAATATAAACAAACATAGAATTTACGGGGATTTCACTAAAATCAAACGAGTTTATGTCGATTTAAACTTGCATTGTTTTACTATAAGGAACGAACACTACTTGTACATTTCGGTCTTTGGGTTTTAAGACTACATTTACACATTAAGGAAAATATTGGATTTTCTGGAACGAACACTACTTTTACAAAAAAAGGCTTTAATAAACTTACATAAAGTATTAATGAATATTGGAATTTACGGGATCTTCATTAAAATTAAACGAGTTTATGTCGATTTAAACTTACATTATTTATTATAAGTAAGAAAAGTTACTTATACATTTCGGTCTTTGGATTTAAGACTACATATACATTTTAAGGAAAATATTGGATTTTTCTAAAACAAATACTACTTTTACAAACGAAAGGCTTTTAATAATACCAAACAAAAGCTTATGAACTCACCAACCTTTGTGTTGACACTTTTTCAAACAACTTGTATTCTCAGGAAATCATTAAACAGGTAACCAAGTGCTTTTGAGGATGGGACGCTAAGGCGTCTACTATTTCATATTTTGTCAACATATTGTAATTGATTCGTAAACATGTAATTCATACAATGATGAAACTTTTTCAATTATATATATGTTGGTTGTGTTTGCTTGAATTATTATTACAATTGTTGTTATGATACTATACATGAAGTCCTCCACCCCCGGACATTTCCGCCATCCTTGGTTTGGGGGTGTGACAGATTGGTATCAGAGCACAGTTTATAGTGAATTAAGTATATCAAACCACATAAGATATACAAACTATAAACACAATTGGGACTAATAGTCTCTGATTTGTGCATTTTCCAAATAAATATACTTTTAGAAAATAAATGATTTTCTTGATTAAAGTATACATACATACATTACATGCTCGCATGGTATCATAACTAGCGAAAACATAAAGCAAAAGAAGAAGAGTTGAACATTTTGAGTATGCCTTAGTATATGTGGATTAAGTCTGGGAAGGATATAGCCTGATCAACTATATCTGTCCGGGAATTGACTTGCATATACCGGGGGATGGTCAGGATGGGCAACAAATCTAACAAACCTAATAACACACTACAAAGGATACTTTAAGAACTCAAAACTAAACATTTACAAATACTATAGGAGTATTTTGTGTTACTATAATAAATTATCTGAGAATTAAATAGGTCTTTATTTATAGATCAATAGCTGCTAAGTGGATGCGCTAAGGTCATATGTAACTAAGATGCTATAGACTTAAAAATTATGTATCTTTGTTTCACTTCTTGTCCTTGTTTGGTTGTGGTCTTGGAGTTAGGGTCATCTATTCGAAGGACTATTATATCTTAATCACATATGACTGGTATGCACTTTGCAACTAATGAAGTAACCGATAAAGATCTTTTTAAAACATAAATATATTAATTATGTCCCGACTAAATTAGTATGTGTGAAACTTTTACAAACGGTCATATACTTGGAAACAAGAAGCTACTTTCCAAATGTTAAAACAAGCCCTATGCAGAGCACCGATCTTGTCTCTCCCAGAGGGAACCGAAGACTTCGTAGTGTACTGTGATGCTTCGAATCAAGGCCTCGGATGTGTGCTCATGCAGAGAGGGAAGGTTATCGCGTATGCATCAAGACAGCTTAAGACGCACGAGGTTAATTATACTACGCACGACCTGGAATTAGGAGCAGTAGTATTCGCTTTGAAGATCTGGAGACACTACCTCTACGGCACGAAATGCACTATCTTCACTGATCACAAAAGTCTTCAGCATATCCTCAATCAGAAAGAGCTCAACATGCGACAGAGGAGATGGGTAGAGTTGCTGAATGACTACGAGTGCGAAATTCGTTATCATCCGGGCAAGGCCAATGTAGTGGCCGATGCTCTAAGCAGGAAGGAGTACTCGGGCCGCCGAGTAAAATCCTTAACAATGACAATCCATTCCCACCTGACCATACAAATCAAGGAAGCTCAACTGGAAGCTTTGAAACCAGAAAAGGTGGCAGGAGAGACATTAAGGGGAATGGATAAAAACTTAGAAGTCAAGGATGATGGAGCACGTTATATCATGAACCGGATTTGGACACCGAAGTTCGGTGGACTCCGAGACGTCGTCATGAATGAAGCACACAAGACTCGATACTCCATCCATCCCGGGTCGGATAAGATGTATCTGGACCTCAAGAAATTATACTGGTGGCCGAACATGAAAGCTGAGATTGCTACCTATGTGAGCAAGTGCCTGACTTGCGCCAAGGTCAAAATCGAATACCAGAAACCATCCAGGCTATTACAACAGCCGGATATACCTGAGTGGAAGTGGGAACGAATAACCATGGACTTCATAACCAAGCTGCCTAAGACATCGGGCGGGCTTGACACCATATGGGTAATCGTTGACAGATTGACCAAATCAGCACACTTCCTACCGATAAAAGAAACCGACAAGATGGAGAAGCTGACTAGAACGTACATCAAAGAGATTTTACGACTCCATGGTGTGCCGATATCCATTATCTCCGATAGAGATAGTAGATTTACCTCACGGTTTTGGCAGTCTCTATAAAAATCATTGGGAACTAGGCTTGACATGAGTACGGCCTACCACCCACAAACCGACGGACAAAGCAAACGAACCATTCAAACGCTGGAAGACATGTTAAGAGCTTGTGTGATAGACTTTGGTAAAGCATGGGATACCCATCTACCGCTTATCGAATTCTCCTACAATAACAGCTATCATACTAGCATCAAAGTCGCTCCATTCGAAGCTCTTTACGGTCGCAAATGCAGATCACCCCTGTGTTGGGCTGAGGTGGGGGATACACAGCTAGCTAGAGGACAAGTCTCTAATAGCACCCTCACTGGCCCTGAAATCATAAGGGAAAAGAGTCTCGAGATCGGCAAAAGAGTTACGCAGACAAACAACGTAAACCCTTGGAATTCCAGGTGGGTGATCGTGTACTACTAAATGTTTCCCCTTGGAAAGGAATGATATGATTCGGCAAACGCGGGAAACTAAATCCAAGGTACATCGGGCCATTCGAAATCCTTGCTAGATTGGGCCAGTAGCATACAAACTTCGATTACCTCAGGAACTCGACAAAGTACATCCCACATTTCACGTGTCGAACCTAAAGAAGTGTTTGTCTGGTGAGACACTCGTAATACCACTCGACGAAATCGAAGTTAACAAAAATCTCCACTTCGTGGAGGAACCAGTCGAAATCATGGATCGGGAAATCAAACGAATGAAACAAAGTCGTATTCCCATCGTGAAGGTCCGTTGGAACGCTAAACGAGGGCCTGAGTTCACCTGAGATCAAATGAAACAAAAATACCCACATCTTTTCCCAAACTCTTGATGTCCCACTCAAATGCAAATTTCGGGACGAAATTCCTTCTAACGGGGGGATGATGTGACAACCGTCAAAATTGAGTCAAGTCAAAGTCAAAAAAAGTTAACAAGTCAAAACCAATCGACTCAATTAACCCTTGTATATTAGGGTTTACACTATGTAATTATTGTACAATGCAATATTTTAATGAGAGAAACATTATTTGGAAAGTTCGTGTGTTGAATTTCCTAAGTCTCAAATGCAGTAAACATTGAACCAAAACGATAAAAAAATTATTGCACACTCATCGGGAGTGTGTACGACACTTATTAACACGGTTTAACGGGGTTTACGAACCTTGCGTTGTGAAGCCGGACACTCAAATTAATCACAAACGAAACTTCTCTAAATCGTTTTCACTCTATCTCTTTCTATTTGAAATCTCTCCC
Source organism: Lactuca virosa (assembly GCF_052849685.1). Classification (NCBI taxonomy): domain Eukaryota; kingdom Viridiplantae; phylum Streptophyta; class Magnoliopsida; order Asterales; family Asteraceae; genus Lactuca; species Lactuca virosa. The sequence continues at coordinate 387,291,553 of NC_136428.1, forward strand.
AAATCTCTCCCAAATCTCTCTCAAAAGTTACTTTAACTTTTTGTAATCATTCGGGCCATCCCGACCCTTAACCGGGTCAAAAACCACTTGAAACGGGGTAAAAACGGGTAAAATAACCTTAAGGAACCAAAACCCTCCTATTAGAAGCGAAAACTCTCATGAGAAGCCTCTCAGGACCGAAGCCTCTCAGGACCGAAGCCTCTCATGAGAAGCCTCTCAGGACCGAAGCCTCTCATTAGAAGCCTCACAGGACCGAAGCCTTTCATGAAAAGTCTCTCAGGACCGAAGCCTCTCAGGACAGAAGCCTCGCATGAGAAGCCTCTCAGACAGCTCATGCGAGAGGCCTCGCAGACGGCCCCTTTTTACCGGTTTTTCGACTACGACTTCGTTTTAACTCCGTTTTTCATTATTTTAACATGGGATTTTCACCCAAAACTTTATTTTATAAACTAAGGCCCCAAAATATATAAATCTCCAGGGTTTTTATAAAAATGTATTAAAAGAATTGGTGGTTGGACTAATTATTGAGGGAATATTTGCTTTTCCTTATTTTATGACAAAAGCAAGCCACCACCACCTCACTCTATGATCAGCCACTCTTTCCCACTACTCCTTGTCACCTTAGTGGACCTTTACACCCTATCTCCAGCTCTTCCCACGTTCTAAGAGCTGGAGGATTGGTCATCTCTCCTCATTCTCCTTAAAAGCCCTTTCATTCTACACTTAGCAACCAAGAACACTCTCCAAAATTCTCTCATCTTTTCTCTCAACTTCAAGAACTTCAAGGCTTTCTCCAGGGATTTCTTTCTTCAATTAGTAAGTATCTTCATCATTCACATAATTATTAAACTCCATTCTACTCGAATCATTGATATCTTACACAAATTCCATCTTATTCGGTGTTAGATTCTCGAATCATCAAGACATCTTCTTAGTGTTCTTGGGTTGAACACTTCCTCTATCTCACTTTCATCTACTGAAATCACATAAGGTGAGTTCATACCCCTACATTTACAGGTTTTTCTTAAGTTTTAACGGGGGAAATACAAGTAAAATCATCAAGAACACAATTAAACTTTTTCTATCAGATTACATCAGAAAAGATGAACTTCGATCACGGACTGTTTTGGTCAACTTAAATATTTTAGTTTTCAAAACTGTTCCAGGTGCAAGTAGTTCAAACCCTTAGCTTTAAAATGGCTACTTTCACATCTCCATATGATTTTTCTACAATTTATGGTGATTTTTACAAAACTGCCTATCATTTCAAAGGCAAACCCGGACCAGTCTGTGATTATGAACATTTTCACCTCTGTTAGAGACCACTAAAAATCATGATAAAATTTACGAACAAACTAGACTCATATTCCAAACTCTCAGAATTTGCGGATTTGGATTTAGAGCTTTGATGATTTTTCTATAAATTTTCTAAGAACAGTAACAGAAACTGTATACAACAAAAAGTTGCTGTCAATTTCATTTCACCTTGTAACGTGTTGAGCAAGGTGTATATCTTTATGTGATTATATGTTATTGCAATATATGACATTTTATCTTAATATTTAGACACACATCAGTTTACAAATGGATTTGGACATATAAAATATAAAGAATAACAAGTGATTATAATCAAAGTACAACCGATACATTCAAACATTTAATAAACTATTTTGAATATAGTTTGCATACATTACTACGTACTACCCTTGGTTGATAAACTATAATAGGTATAGTTTATGATACATTACATAATACATACATTTAAAAAGGGTACATTTATACAAAGGATATTTTCATTAAGCAAGGTACGGCCATACGGTACCAAGTTTTCATTACACTACACGTAAATTCGTTAATGACTTCTGTGAGACATTCGATTCAATTTACAAATAAGTCCTGTATTATAACCAGAGTCTCCTCGAGGGAGAGCGTGATACTTGTGTATAGATCTATATTGGGTCTGACAAACCCACACCTTAGCTGCATGCAACAGCTAGACCGACAGGTCTGGGGTGACAAATGTCATAACATTTCCGACGCCTGAAGAACGTCGTTTCAGGCCAACTAGGTCATAGCATGGTTATAATAACTCACATGTGGTATTAACAAACATAGAATTTACGGGGATTTCACTAAAATCAAACGAGTTTATGTCGATTTAAACTTGGATTGTTTTACTATAAGGAATGAACACTACTTGTACATTTCGGTCTTTGGGTTTTAAGACTACATTTACACATTAAGGAAAATATTGGATTTTCTGGAACGAACACTACTTTTACAAACAAAAGGCTTTCATAAATTCACATTAAATATAAACAAACATAGAATTTACGGGGATTTCACTAAAGTCAAACGAGTTTATGTCGATTTAAACTTGCATTGTTTTACTATAAGGAACGAACACTACTTGTACATTTCGGTCTTTGGGTTTTAAGACTACATTTACACATTAAGGAAAATATTGGATTTTCTGGAACGAACACTACTTTTACAAGAAAAGGCTTTAATAAACTTGCATAAAGTATTAATGAATATTGGAATTTTCGGAAACTTCATTAAAATTAAACGAGTTTATGTCGATTTAAACTTACATTATTTATTATAAGTAAGAAAAGTTACTTATACATTTCGGTCTTTGGATTTAAGACTACATATACATTTTAAGGAAAATATTGGATTTTTCTAAAACAAATACTACTTTTACAAACGAAAGGCTTTTAATAATACCAAACAAAAGCTTATGAACTCACCAACCTTTGTGTTGACACTTTTTCAAACAACTTGTATTCTCAGGAAATCATTAAACAGGTAACCAAGTGCTTTTGAGGATGGGACGCTAAGGCGTCTACTATTTCATATTTTGTCAACATATTGTAATTGATTCGTAGACATGTAATTCATACAATGATGTAACTTTTTCAATTATATATATGTTGGTTGTGTTTGCTTGAATTACTATTACAATTGTTGTTATGATACTATACATGAAGTCCTCCACCCCCGGACATTTCCGCCATCCTTGGTTTGGGGGTGTGACACCGGCACACTAACATGGGACTGATAAAGTATGGCAAAGGGTAACTTAATGTTATTATAGATTGGTGGAGCGTGTGTGGTTAACTGACACATCAATTAGGTGATAAAGTTAAGGGTACCAGGTTAATTTGCATGGTTATTCACACCTTGTTTGTAATCCTCAACATCCCACTCACAAACTTTTGAGGGCACAATCGAGATTTAAACATGCCATTGAAAGTTCAATGAATCTCAAAAGATCTAGGAGTTTCAATCCAATTAAAACTTAATAATTTATTTTGTTTTTTCATGGTGGAAATTGGTAAATCGTCATTTACCTACCTTCAAATATTTTATAACTTGGATTACGGCATCCCTCTTCCAATTATAAATAGTTTGTTGGGTCCTAGCCTTAATATTTCATATTGGGTGTTATATTAAGGACTTAAATCAACTAAACATGAATTTCTCCCTCATAAATGTCTATTTCAGACAACTATGGTCTTCCCAAACCTTTAGGAACAAGCCTTCCTAATGAAGATGATATCCCACATGGCAATCAAGGTGAAAGATTAATCCCTTTGTTGTGCATTAATGGGACTGGAAATCATGCTTCACTTCCTCCACCTCCTCCAATAATTCTCCCTATCCCAAAAGTTTCAAGACTTGAAAAGTTCTAAGTCACTCAATCCCTATTGGCAAGCAAAGACTATATGTGTTTACATCTTAGAGGTTAAGTCACATATTAGCAAGCCGGGAGAGTCGGGTGTCGAAGTCTCGAGGTAGCTGGCTGCTGACTTGGTTCTTCAATCACTCCCTGATGACAGATCACGACATGACCCTTAGTGATCTTACCTATTTGCTTGATGCTGCTAAATCAACAATGATTTGGAGCATTAGTAAAGCAAATTAAATTGGAATATCTACTTCCCAAACCTACTTGGACATTGACAATGGTAACATTAGAAGTTCAAAAAAGCTCTCTCTTCCCAATGGAAAGGGATCGGCCATGGTAAAGTCAACTAACTCAATGGTAAAGAGAAAGGCTAAGTCTGGACAATCAAGTGTACCATTTCCAAAGAGTCCATATGTTTCTTTTGCCAATAGAAGGGGCATTGGTTGCGAAGCTGCTGAATTTACCTGAAAGTTCATAAGGATGATAAAAGTCAAAAAGGTTTGACTTTGCTTCAGGTTAAAGTCCATTATATAACTCTATGAAGTTCTCTTTTGGAGATTCTTAATACATGATGTAATGTAATTACATTTTGATGTTTTGAAGAATCAAAGGAAACCTAAAGAAAGAGTATGTTGATTCTGATCGCGAAGATGGATTTCGATCGCAAGGTTTGGTGATCAGAATCTTGAGCTGCTACTTAAGAGTTATGATATATTGCTTAGGAATAGACAACAACATGTTTTTCATATGTATTTTATTTATAATGATAAGATTTTTCCGCAAGTTTTAAAATAAAAGAAAAGGTTTTGATTTTATTTATTTTAAGTATCCTTACAATGGCATTTGTGAAAAAATTGTTGTTTATATGTTTCCATTGATAAGCAATATTGGAAAATGGATTTGATTCTTTCATTTGTGGTAGTGTCATAATTTACGAAATAAGGAAAGATTCTCATCACCCAAGTTTCAGTCCGATAGAAACTTAGAGTCATGCAAGTTGTATTGTACGATGAGTGAGAATTTTCATTTTTGGGAAATTAAGACTAATTCCTTGCTCACATGTATGTGTGAGTCAAGTGAAGGACTGAAGGATTGGGTACACTAGGTTGTGTGCTGGTCAGGTCCACCACAAAGGTCGATAAGATTATTCGTCATGATTTACTAAAGTTTAGTAAATATGGTTATACTTACAAGTTTAAGTGTAATTCTGAAACATTGGAAAAGTTTCAATGTATGGCAGGACGGATAAGAAGAATCAAATTAGGCAGAAAGATAAAAGTTTCTCCAATCTGAAGAGATGGGAGAGTACTTGAGTATCTTGTTCTATGATTATCTTAGTGATTATAAAACCATATCACAATTGATCCTCTAAAGACACCTTAGTGCATTTGTTTGGCTAAAAAGAGGAATCATGAATTGTTGAAATGGTTAAATCAAAAGATAAATCATACTTCATTCCAAAAATCAAGTCTTAGAGTCATACTCTAAGATTGTAACTTGAGTGACATAATCTTTAGAAATTTTATAACACTTGTCAAATGTAGAGTAAGATGTTTCCTATTCTTGTGCATTTGAATTTGGTTAGTTGTGATGTTTTGGACAAAACAAAGACCAACTAAGACCAATTGTATGAAGTGTTTAACTTGATAAGAACCGGCACTAACTCTTGAATAATTGTTTTTGTCAAGGAATGGTTCTTGACAAGAGAATCTTATATGTCAAGAGGACAGTGGGAGTCTTAAAATATTTTGAGATAGTTTCAAGAACTAATCTAGAATGAAACCTATTGTTTAATCACTAGCACACAACTTGAGGTTGTAAGCCATTGTTGTCACACCCCGAAACCGATGGCGGAAACGTTCCGGGGCGGACGACGTCATGTGTAGTATCACAACCAATGAATAACAGCAATCATAGCAACACAACCATTACAGTGAATACTTAAACAAAAATGTTTACATCAGTTCTGAAACTTGTTTGAATTACATCATATAACTTGTATGAATATAGCATTAAACTCTTATTGCTTCAGCTCTTCAAAAACCCAGCAGGCACCTGTCTACTGATTTCCTGAGAATACAAACAGTTTAAAAGAGTATCAACATAAAACTGGTGAGTTCATAAGCGGTGATTTGGAGTGAAAATCGTTGATGAGTTCCGAAAATATTTGAATGGTTTCAAGAAAATCCGATATTTTCCTTAATGAAAACGTAGTGTTATCAGTTCTGTAATAAACCATGAATATCTGTATGTTTCCAAGAAAATCCGATTATTTCCTTAAGTGAAAAGGGTAGCGTTATCGATTTCGTATAAAACCATGAATGTTCGTTACTGAAAACTGTAGTGATATATGAGAATACTACCTCATGTGACCAGCTAAAACTAATCATGAAGTGTAAGTATTTTATATGTGAAACCATTGCATAATCGGTTCTGTTTGAAAAACCCTGGGCTTAGCCAGAATACGTAGTGTGTATCAGTTCTATTTAGTAAAAATAAAACTGTTGAAGAGTGTCAAGTTGTAAACTAAAGATGATTTATACATAATGTGAGTCGTATAACCATGCTTGATATGACTAGAGACCTTTCCAACGTTCTTCAGGCGTCGAGTTAAATTGCATTTGTACATCTCAGGCGTGCTCGCCTAACTGTAGCTAGCAGTCCAGATGTGGGATTGTCAGTCCCGAATAGATCTATTCACAAACCTCACGCTCTCCTTCCAGGAGACTCTGGTTATACAGTGGTAGGATTTATCCCTGTACACCTAAGGGTACAGTAGTGAAGTAGCGCCTAACAGTATCGTACAATCTAGTTTACATGTAGTGTAGTAGCGTTCTACCGAAGTGAAAATCCGTATGTATACCGTATATAATGATAATTACAGTTATGAAAAACCATGATAAAGTGGTGATGTAAACTGTAAATGGTTTATGTCTCATTGCATATGTTTAATAGTGAAAGTTTATGTACTTGTTATATTTTTAGACAAATCCCAAAGTATACCGATTATAGTTTGCATGTATATTGTAGTGAATAGCGTGTCCGAAAAACTATGCAAATTTTAATGAAAACGTCCCTTATGCTCAGCATAGTACAAAAGGGATTTAATGTATGAGATTTGCATAAGTTTTTGAAAACATTTATGTTTAGCTTGTATTCCCCCCCCTGAAAACATTAAAAACATGGAAAAATGTAGGGGTATGAACTCACAGTTGTTGCGTGAAATCGTTGACATAAAATGAAGATCCTCGAGTTGTTGCACAACACTTAACGAAATCCTATTATCAAATAAATACATATATGTATCTAAATTAGCGATTTCGATAAATAAAGTGTCATAAGAACACTTGTATTCGGTTGAGGAATGTTACCGAGACTTGATCGAATCGAAGAAGGTGAGTTTTCAGTCAAAACACCACTTAAAAGGTGTTTACGGTCGAAGAAGGGTTTACGGTTCCAGAAGGCTCGACGAGTTTACGGCCGTAAACTCAAGAACAGAGTTTACGGTTCTTGAAGGCTCGGACCGTAAACTCAAGAACAAAGTTTATGGTTCTTGAAGGCTTGGACCGTAAACTCAAGAACAGAGTTTACGGTTTCTGAAGGCTGACCGTAAACTCAAGAACACTAGAGCTGGATGTTGATTTCGAAGAGATGAGTTCCCTGAGACGTTCCAAAGCGACCCAAACGTGGTTTCTCGATGAATTCCGAAGTTTGAAGGCGTTTTGAGTGTTTACGGTTTAAGATTCTTAGAGAGAGAAGGAGAGAGTTTTTGGCCAGAAATGTTCTAATGAAGGTGGAGGCATCGCATTTATAGGGGTGTTGTGGGGGGTCCACTCGTTACTGACCGTAAACAGGTTTACGGTCGTAAACGAGTTTACGGCCGTAAACATGTTTACGATCGTAATCTCATTTAGACCGCAAATGCTTGATTTTTCGAGATTTTTGGGTTTCCGCGCGATTTTTGGTTCCGACTCGTAAATAATTTAATTAAATATAAGTAGATTATCTTCTAAATCAAAAAGTTTGACGGAGAAGTTAACCAATTCGAAATTTTATTAACGAAACTCACGTAATCGGAAACGGACAAAGTTTCGGGTTGTCACAATTGTGTTGACATATTCTTGTTTTTGTGCCATTTTGTAAAGTTGACTATGCTTGTGAATTCTATGACTTCTCAATTGTTTGCATAACAACCTGGAAGCAATGGTGGGCATTGTGCTACCAAGTGGCAAGAAATTAAGATTAAGCAAGTTCAGTCCATATGAGTTTGGATTTGTCACTAACCTTGTCTTGTGATTATGGCTATGACAAATTCACATGGATAGGAACACATACATCATAAAAATCTAAGTGTCATAAGGTTTCTCTCCCATTCATGAGAATGATGGCGATGAAACGCTTTCACTAAGTAGATTTTAAGTAGATAGCAATTGTGATATTTGCATTCTCAAAGTCATTAGCGGAGCGCGTGTGGTTAATCGGCACACTAACATGCACTTGTGAGAATGGAAAAAGGTCTAAGCATTATGATTACGACATCCCTTTTCATAACTGTTTAGACACACAAGTGAGATATCTAAGGAAAGGTGTATGATTTTGATAAAGTCTTATCAAAGCATCTCGTATCAGAAATCTGAACTTTGGTAAGAAAGTCAATAAAGTATTGATTTCTAGAAGTCCAGCAGATTTCTGGGTACATGTCAAAGCTAGTGGGAGCATAAGTGTTATGCTAGTAAGATAATAGTCATTGTGCTAGTGGGAGCATGATTATTATGTTAGTGTTCCAAGTTAGCAATGTTAATTATAGAAAACAAAAGGTTCAATTCGCTTTGAAAAGTTGTTTTACTATAATTAAGGGAGAGGATTTATACTTCATTCCAATTCTAAAAGCTTAGATTGAGATTTTAATCAAATTTAGTCAAGGATATATATGAATGTTATGTTGGAATGGTTCAACATAAGGAAATTCTATATATGTTGCATTCTCAAAATTCGATTATGATTACGTCATCCCTCTTCATAGTTCCCAAGTGAATTCAGGTCCCCGCTTGGCATTCCAGCGAACCTTTACTATCGGGATGCGACTTTGTTTCGTTCGTTTGACTTCCCGATCCATGATTTCGACAGGTTCTTCAACGAAGTTGAGGTTCTCGTTGATTTCAATCTCGTCGAGAGGTATCACAAGTGTCTCATCGGACAGACACATCTTTTGGTTCGATACGTGGAAGACAGGATGGATGTTGCTGAGCTCTCGGGGTAACTGAAGTTTGTATGCCACGGGACCGATCCTAGCAAGGATTTCGAACGGTCCAATGTACCTTGGGTTTAGCTTTCCACATTTGCCAAAAGGTATCACGCCTTTCCAGGGTGAGACCTTTAGAAGGACGCGGTCACCAACCTGGAACTCCAAGGGTTTTCGTCTCTTATCGGAGTAGCTCTTTTGTCTATCTCGTGAGGCTTTCAGTCGTTCTCGATTTTGTATAATTTTCTCAGTTGTTTCTCGGATGATTTCAGGACCAGTGAGAGTATTGTCGGGGGCTTGACCCCTGGCTAGCTGCGTGTCACCCACCTCAGCCCAGCACAGAGGGGATCTACACTTACGGCCATAGAGGGCTTCAAACGGTGCAGCCTTGATGCTGGTGTGGTAGCTGTTGTTGTAGGAAAATTCAACCAAAGGAAGATGAGTGTCCCATGACGCGCCGAAATCGATGTCGCAGGCTCTCAACATGTCTTCCAAGGTATGAATTGTTCTCTCACTCTGTCCATCAGTCTGCGGATGATAAGCCGTGCTCATATCTAATTTAGTTCCAAGAGCTTTCTGTAGTGACTGCCAGAACCTCGATGTAAACGAGCTATCTTGATCAGAGATAATGGATGCAGGTACACCATGAAGGCGAACTATCTCTTGAAGGTAGATCCGTGTGAGTCTCTCCATCTTGAAGTTTTCTTTGATTGGCAGGAAGTGGGCGGACTTCGTTAATCGATCGACAATTACCCAGATGGCATCGTGCCCACTCGGAGATCTGGGTAACTTGGTGATAAAATCCATGGTTATCCTTTCCCACTTCCACTCAGGTATAACCGGCTGCTGAAGTAAACCTGAGGGCTTTTGGTATTCTACTTTTACCTTGGCACAAGTCAGGCACTTGCCCATGAAAGTAGCAATCTCTGCTTTCATGTTTGGCCACCAATAGAGCTGTTTGAGATCCAAGTACATCTTATGCGAACCTGGATGAACGGAGTATTTCGTCTTGTGAGCCTCATTCATGACAACCTCTCTGTACCCGCCGAACTTTGGGGTCCAGATCCGGTTCATGAAATAGTACACTCCGTCTCCTTTGACCTCCAAGTTCTTGTCCATTCCTCGCAGTGATTGACTTGCCACGTTCTCGGGTTTTAAGGCTTCCAGATGAGCCTCTCTGATTTGCGCGGTTAAATGGGAATGGATGGTCATTGTTAGTGCCTTCACCTTACGTCCTGAATACTCCTTTCGACTGAGGGCATCTGCTACCACATTGGCCTTTCCAGGATGATAGCGAATTTCGCATTCGTAATCACTGAGTAATTCTACCCATCGTCGTTGTCTCATGTTTAACTCCTTTTGATCGAAAATATGTTGCAAGCTCTTATGGTCGGTGAAGATAGTGCATTTGGTTCCATAGAGATAGTGTCTCCAGATCTTTAACACAAAGACCACTGCTCCTAACTCTAAATCGTGGGTTGTGTAATTGACCTCGTGTGTTTTCAACTGCCTCGAGGCATAGGCGATGACCTTTCCTCTCTGCATGAGCACACATCCTAGGCCCTGATTGGATGCATCACAGTAGACAATGAAGTCTTCTGTCCCTTCGGTCAGGGACAAGATAGGTGCGCTGCATAGGGCCTGCTTCAATGTTTGAAACGCAGTGTCTTGCTTGACTCCCCAACTAAAGGTTACCCCTTTTTGCGTCAGGGTAGTTAAGGGCTTAGCGATTCTGGAGAAGTTTTGGATGAACCTGCGATAATAGCCCGCGAGACCCAAGAATTGTCGGATTTCTGTGGGTGTCTTTGGTGCAGACCAGTTCTCGATCGCCTTGATCTTGGAAGGGTCCACGTGTATTCCTTCCTTGCTAATCACGTGTCCAAGGAAATTCACCTTCCTGATCCAGAATTCGCACTTCGAGAATTTCGCGTATAGCTTTTCTGCCCTTAATGTTTCCAACACCTGCCTTAAGTGCTGTTTATGTTCATTCTCACTCCGCGAATAGACAAGTATATCGTCGATGAACACAATCACAAACTTGTCTAGGAAAGGGCGGCACACCCGATTCATCAGGTCCATGAATACTGTCGGTGTGTTGGTTAGACCAAAGGGCATTACTACAAACTCGTAGTGTCCATAGCGAGTTCGGAATGCGGTTTTGGGCACATCATTCTCATGAACTCGCAATTGATGGTACCCTGATCTTAGATCTATCTTTGAGAAGTAACTGGCTCCCTGAAGTTCGTCGAAGAGATCGTCGATTCTGGGTAAGGGATATCGGTTCTTGATGGTAAGTTTATTCAACTCTCGGTAGTCAATGCACATCCGAAAGGATCCATCTTTCTTTTTCACGAATAAGATCGGAGCTCCCCAGGGTGAGGAACTCGGCCTTATGAATCCTTTGCTGATCAGCTCATTGAGCTGACTGGATAATTCTTGCATTTCCGCTAGCGCTAAGCGGTAAGGAGATTTAGCTACAGGAGTAGCTCCGGGGATTAAGTCGATACGAAACTCGACTTGGCGCTCGGGAGGGATTCCTAGGAGATCTTCGGGAAAAACATCAGGAAAGTTACAGACTTCGGGGATGCTCTCAAAGTCTTTAACTTTTTTGCGTCTTATCAACAACATGAGCTAGGAACGCATGACACTCCTTCCGCAGATACTTCTGAGCTTTGATGCATGAAATGATACGGAGGTTCAAGCTAGGCTTATCTCCATAAATCATGAGAGCTTCGCCAGAGGGAAGATTGAGACGGATAGCCTTCTCGAAGCAAAGAATATCAGCACGATTGGAGCTTAGCCAGTCTAGCCGATAATGACCTTCGAAACTCTTGATGGACACAGGCATAAGATTGATAGGAAAAGAATAATTGTCTAGGGTGAGAGTACAGCCTATGAATATGTCGTTAGTGCTCTCCTTATTTCCGTTAGCCATCTCGACGGTAAATGTTTCGGTTAGAGGTTGGGATTTACATTTTATTAGATGTTTGAATGTATGACTAACAAAACTCCTCTCCGCACCAGAATCGAAGAGAATGCATGCATAAGAGTTGTCAAGGAGGAACATACCCGTAACAACGGTAGGATCAGCAACTACTTCCTCCTGGCCCATCACCAAAACTCTTCCTGTATTGCCCCCAGTTGCTGCCTTGGGGCAGTTTCTCCTGAAGTGCCCAGCCTCTCTACATCCATAACAAGTTTGACCAGCGCCCGCTCCCGGAGCCTGGTTGGTTTGTTGAGCTGGTGTCTTGCAGTATCGAGCTGTGTGTCCTTTCTTTCCACAGCTGTTGCAACTCAACTCACGGCAGGGTCCGTGATGATGAAAGTTACACTTGTTGCACAGGGGTAGCTTCCCAGCATAACCACTGGTAGGGGATTAGGTGGTTGGAACAGCAGTGGGAGCAGCAGCAGGAGCAGTAACAGCATGAACTGCCACTATTTGTTGTTTCTTGGAGGGCTCCTGCGAAGACTGACCCTTTCATTTGTTACCAAACTTCTTCTTCTTCCCACCGTTTTCCTTTTGTGGCTCGGAGATAGCTGCCACCTCATCCAGATCGATTCCATGATCGATCAGGGTCTGCGCCAGATCCTTGGCGCTTTCAAAAGTAATCGGTCTAGCAGCCGAGACATTCCCTTTTGTTGGTTGTGTCAGTCCCCAGATGTACCTTTAGATTTTCTTGCTTTCCGGGGTGACCATTCCCGGACAGAGGAGAGCCAGATCACAGAATCTAGCGGTGTAGACAGCGATGTCGGAACCCTTAATCTTCAAGTTCCAGAGTTCGTGCTCCAACTTTTTCACTTCACCCCTCGAGCAGTACTCAGTGAGCATGAGCTCCTTCAATCATTCCCAACCCATGGCATTAGCCACTGGCAGGGTTAGGGTTTTAACCCGACCATTCCACCAGGTCAAGGCTCTGTCGGTGAAGGTGCATGCGGCGAACTTCACCTTGTTTGCTTCAGAACAAATGCAAATTTCAAAGATGGATTCGATCTTCTCGAACCATCTAGTCAGGGCGATGACACCTCCATTTCACACTCATTTTGTTGTCCCTGGGATTCGTCTTGCCTTTGAGGGTTGGTTCCACCTCTAGCCCCACCAGCATTCAGTTGTGCCAATGCTGCAGTTACGACGGCTGTAACTGTTGCCTGGAACATGACGGGGTCGAACTGTGGGGGTGGTGGTGGTGGCGGAGTCTCGTCGTTCCTTCTGATGGGTCTTGGTCGAGGAGGCATCTTGTTCTAGAAACAATCAGAAAGAAGAGGATGGTAAGTCCTCGAGATATAAAAACAAAATATATCCCATCCTGATAATGAAAGTATTCTACCGAGCGATAAACACAGAAAGGTTACTAATACAAGTAAGTTATCGCTTAAGGAAGGAGAGGTAGCAACACTTAGGGTGAATCTGTATACCGAGTTTGGCTCTAGCGAAAATACTCCTATAGTATTTTATGTGAGATGACTTTGGTAAGTTTTAGGCCTGCTGTAGCACTACAGTCACTCCCAAACACATGTTGGTCATGTATCGACTGAATATAGTTGATCAGGCTATATTCACCCTAGACATGATTACATACTGCCCAGGTTTAACCGCAGCGTTCCAACATTCAAATACTTTTTGTTTTGCTCTACTAGTGACACGAATTCGGTTATGTATGCATGCTCGTATACTTTTATAAAAATACTTTATATTTTGAAAGTATACTTTTAGCGTAGAGCACTTAGGCCCCTTAGTGTTTGTAGTTGTATACCACGTAAGGTTCGGTATACTAGTTCGCTATAAACAAGGGCTCTGATACCAATCTGTCACACCCCGAAACCGATGGCGGAAACGTTCCGGGGCAGAGGACGTCATGTGTAGTATCACAACCAATGAATAACAGCAATCATAGCAACACAACCATTACAGTGAATACTTAAACAAAAATGTTTACATCAGTTCTGAAACTTGTTTGAATTACATCATATAACTTGTATGAATATAGCATTAAACTCTTATTGCTTCAGCTCTTCAAAAACCCAACAGGCATCTGTCTACTGATTTCCTGAGAATACAAGCAGTTTAAAAGAGTATCAGCATAAAGCTGGTGAGTTCATAAGCGGTGATTTGGAGTGAAAATCGTTGATGAGTTCGAAAAATATTTGAATGGTTTCAAGAAAATCCGATATTTTCCTTAGTGAAAACGTAGTGTTATCAGTTCTGTAATAAACCATGAATATCTGTATGTTTCCAAGAAAATCCGATATTTTCCTTTAGTGAAAAGGGTAGCGTTATCGATTTCGTATAAAACCATGAATGTTCGTTACTGAAAACTGTAGTGATATATGAGAATACTACCTCATGTGACTAGCTAAAACTAATCATGAGAGAGAAAGAGAGAGTCTTCCTTGAGTGATATTTTCCTTGAGTGTTTACAGTTTAAGATTCTTAGAGAGAGAAGGAGAGAGTTTTTGGCCATAAATGTTCTAATGAAGGTGGAGGCATCGCATTTATAGGGGTGTTGTGGGGGGTCCACTCGTTACTGACCGTAAACAGGTTTACGGTCGTAAACGAGTTTACGGCCGTAAACATGTTTACGATCGTAATCTCATTTAGACCGCAAATGCTTGATTTTTCGAGATTTTTGGGTTTCCGCGCGATTTTTGGTTCCGACTCGTAAATAATTTAATTAAATATAAGTAGATTATTTTCTAAATCAAAAAGTTTGACGGAAAAGTTAACCAATTCGAAATTTTATTAACGAAACTCGTGTAATCGGAAACGGACAAAGTTTCGGGTTGTCACAATTGTGTTGACATATTCTTGTTTCTGTGCCATTTTGTAAAGTTGACTATGCTTGTGAATTCTATGACTTCTTAATTATTTGCATAACAACCTGGAAGCAATGGTGGGCATTGTGCTACTAAGTGGCAAGAAATTAAGATTAAGCAAGTTCAGTCCATATGAGTTTGGATTTGTCACTAACCTTGTCTTGTGATTATGGCTATGACAAATTCACATGGATAGGAACACATACATCATAAAAATCTAAGTGTCATAAGGTTTCTCTCCCATTCATGAAAATGATGGCGATGAAACGCTTTCACTAAGTAGATTTTAAGTAGATAGCAATTGTGATATTTGCATTCTCAAAGTCATTAGCGGAGCGCATGTGGTTAATCGGCACACTAACATGCACTTGTGAGAATGGAAAAAGGTCTAAACATTATGATTACGGCATCCCTTTTCATAATTGTTTAGACACACAAGTGAGCTATCTAAGGAAAGGTGTATGATTTTGATAAAGTCTTATCAAAGCATCTCGTATCAGAAATCTGAACTTTGGTAAGAAAGTCAATAAAGTATTGATTTCTAGAAGTCCAGCAGATTTTTGGGTACATGTCAAAGCTAGTGGGAGCATAAGTGTTATGCTAGTAAGATAATAGTCATTGTGCTAGTGGGAGCATGATTATTATGTTAGTGTTCCAAGTTAGCAATGTTAATTATAGAAAACAAAAGGTTCAATTCGCTTTGAAAAGTTGTTTTACTATAATTAAGGGAGAGGATTTATACTTCATTCCAATTCTAAAAGCTTAGATTGAGATTTTAATCAACTTTAGTCAAGGATATATATGAATGTTATGTTGGAATGGTTCAACATAAGGAAATTCTATATATGTTGCATTCTCAAAATTCGATTATGATTACGTCATCCCTCTTCATAGTTCGAATTGTGAGAACATGGCAAATAAAAAAAATTATAGCATGAATCGTGTCCCATATGCTTTGGGTGTAGGATCGTATGCATGTGCTATAATATTTATCCTTTCTAAATTTTCCAAATGTCTGGGGCATTAAGAGGAGAAAAGGTCTAGTATTGGATATGACTAAAATGATTAAGCAATTGTTGAGGACAATCTAAGGTTTACCAAAGATTGGTTGCTCAGGGACAGTTGGAAGTATAGTGTTAAACTTTGGAAAGGACCATATTGACATACTCTGAAAAGAGGCAACTCTTGTTCACAAGTCATAGTCAAAATGGGCATATGGAGATGTTTCCATAGGTGGAAGTTATTCTTTGTAAGATTAGAAAACTTAATGCAAGAAGGATATTCATAGGAATGTACTTTGAATGTGAGACTTCGTTTCCATGGAATTGATCTCCATTGGAATACTTTGTAATGTTTGTTGCCAAGTCTTTGTGACTTGGTCATAGTCATTACAAGGGGATCATGATATATAAGTTTAGAATCTAACAGATTACAGTAAATGGCAAGAATTTGGTATTCTTACATTTACAATAAGGATTGGGATTGTGAAATGAGCATCATTGAAATATTGTCAAATGATCTGTTTCAAAAAGTAAGGATCATTAGACAAACATAGTGTGCACACCTGGAGTATGGCATAACTATTGTTTGGACAAACATAGTGTGCATGCTTGGAGCATGTCATGACTATTGTTTTAATTCAAGTATTAAGTTGATGAATCGAAACATTGAATAATGAGTAATCAATATGGTGCTTAGATAAAAGGTGTTTTATTTAATCTCAAAGTGTTGGGGCCATATAGGATTAGTATTATTCTTGTGTTTCACTTTGCATGTTTTGACTTCCAGAATAACTAGGTCATTCTTCGCGAATGACTAAGTTATTCAAACCATCCACAGTCGGTCATATGTTGGAAGTAGATATGAATCAAGACTGTCATGAAGCTGGATTGTAGATGTCAAAGGTATGGGACATAGCAAGAGTTGCTGCAACATTCATGAGTGCTCATAAGTTCTGAGTATTGGATTAAACTCATGCTCATTTTAATCACTTCATGGATTTTATCACGAGTGAATCATGAGACGATAATATCTTATATTCTTCAAACCTAGAGATATGAGTTGTTGACTATGAGTTGGTTATATATTGATTGTACGAAAACGCATCGGTAACTCGATGTTGTAAAATGTGCCTTTGTGTATGATTGAACAAGTACTTAGTACAAGCATATAAGTCAAAGTTTATCCATTCCTTTTACCCTTAAAGGGATAAAAGCGATATCTGTGGGCCCCTCGATGATTTAGTGATGACACCCCTTAGTGCTTGGCAAAGCCTGGACTGATTTGATTTGTTCAATTAGTCGGTTGGCATAAATCAGAAATCGGGAAACAAAAAATGGACAGAGAGAATGAATATAATCCATGTCTCAGTCCATATGATATCTAGAATGGAGGAATATATGATCACTTATCTAATGGACGCGTCATTGATTTGTCCAGAGTTCGACAGCGGCTTTTAAGAGCTACGATTGCTAGTCGGGTTATGAAGTCGTACTTGCAATAATAGTTATTAGACTTATCCAAGTGGGAGACTGTTGGATTAGTGTCTAAGTCCATAACAATAATTGGTATATACTTGACCCGACCCGGCATGGTCCATTTGGGTTGCATGGCATCAGGAAATTTGGATAGACCTTTTTGTGAGAAGAGGATATTTGTGACATATTAATATATTACAAGTTCTAATATATTAATATGAAATCATATTATTTAATTTGTATTGATCAAGAATTAATTTGGAATTAATTCAGTGATCAAAAGAGACTAACTAAATATATGGGGATTGATTGTGTAAATCATTCATTCTTATATATGTGGGCTTATGATCCATGATTCCTTATGATGGGTTTAACCCATGTGGTGACCCATGGATACTCCATGGAGGTTAAAACCCATGGATCATAAGGAATAGGTAAAGTCATGAGTTACATGGCGTAACCCTAATAGCCACACTATATAAAGACCCCATTGGTTGGTGAAATTGGCACTAGTGTATACACAAGATGGCAAGCCGATTTCTAAGAGTCAAGTATCTCTTCTCATGGTTATTCCAAATGTTGATGATGTTGTGTGAACCATTTGAGGTGTCACACTTGGGGCACTAGGCTCTTGAGCGCCATGGAATCAAGCTACAACAAAGAGGTATGTAATTCTACTAGATTTTATATTACATGTACTTTATATTATGCTAGTTAGAACAATACCTTGAAAATTGATATTTGCATGTATAATAGAGAAAACATAGATCCAATGTATTTAGGGTTGCATGTATACCTTAGGAGTGTTAGAATGCTCAAAACCCAACAGTTAAGATATCTTCAAGCAAAAGTGGTATATAGAAGAACTTTTATCCTGAACACAGAAATGGTTGAAATACCAAGGTAAATTCAAACCAACTATAATCTGATCTTATGGATTTAAAGGACAACCACTCAAGCTCTGATACCAATTGAGAGTACAAAAGATCTGATGTGCAGGGACAAGGTTTGAAAACTCAAACCTTGAGATAATGCTTAAGATCAATGTCTGCTTACTAAGGAATGTTCCAGTCAAGTCTCGCAAGACCAGTCAAGTCTGAGTTAATGCTTTCAACAAAGTGTTCAAGATATTAATGGAGAGTGAAGATAATGATCAAGGTAAAGCCAATAAATGAAGAACAAGAAGAATGTTTGAGAGAATAACTTGGAAGGTGAAGTAAACTATAATATTGCTATATATTTTTGAACAATCCGTCAATTGATATAGTCATTGAATGCTCCTTAAATAGGAGAATAAGGTACATAGTACAAACCATAAACATATATAGGACCGGATAATAGAGTTACTTCTGACACATTGATTATCTAAGTTGACAAAAAGACTAAGTCCTATGATACGTTACATTAGACAAAATAACAAAGTTAATTAATACAGACGGAAAAGTATATTCGGATAACACCAATACAAAACAGCAACTCCAGAACATATACTTTGTTCCGGACACCAATTTGACTCTGGAACACTGAGTGACTCCGGAACATCTTCTGACTTCGGTACACCATCTTACTTCGGAACTGGCTTACAACGGAACATACAAGGACAGTGATTGCTAGAGGTTCACTTTCAGGTACCAACAACCGATAAGTCTTCATTGGGCCTTTTGGGCAGAAAACTCCTTCCTTGAAACCATATTGGGCCGAGATCAGTCCTTTGGGCCGCATTGGGCTGAAAATCCTTCATTGGGCCATATTAGTCCGAAAAACTCATATTTTTTGGGCTTTCCTTGGGCCGAAAACACCTATTGCGCCGAACACTTTTCTTTAGAGCCTCCCATTGGACCGAAAACCCTTTTAGGACCCAAACCAAGCCCAAAAGCCATTCATACTCTCCAAAAACCTAAACCCTTAATGGAGCTAGGGTGTTCTCGGTCACCCTTAAAAATCGAAGCCCCTTTGTTCGGTTGGGGTTTGAACAAAAAAAAGAAGAAAAAGAAAAGACATGCAAAGAAATGTTGACACCTCACTTTTGTACATCAAATAACTAGGTAATTAGCCAACATACATCTAAGCACTTGTACAATTATCCAACATTCTCAAGGCCACAAAAAGTCAATCTCTTCCCTCTCTCCTTTATGATCGACCGATCATCACACGAACACACACACTAGACACCTTACTTCCAACTTCACTCAAAATATCCTCTCATCTCTCTCTCATTCGTGAAGTGCCTCAACCAAGGGATTTCTTCCAAACAACTCAAGAACTTGGTAAGCTTCTTCTAACACTTAAGATATTTTTCACATGGTTATGCTAGAATCATTCCATTTACACACCTAATTCCATGTGTAGCTTCTTGAACATCAACCATTTTCGAGCACCTCCTCAAACTACACAACTTCTTTCTTCTTCTTCTACCACTCGAAATGAACCAAGGTGAGCTTCATACCCCACTATTTTTCGTGTTTTTCATACTATTTGGGGGGGATACAAGTCAAATCTCGTTTAACCAATGCATAATTGCATGTACTGGTGTGTAATGTGTTCAGCTTTTGGGTATTTGCATGAACATGGAGTTTGTTTTATACAACTTCAGAAAAATCATGAGAAATGTGTTTGTTAACATATATATTGCACGAAACTTGTGGATATGGGTTATACCCTCAAAAATAGCAAAAATGAGTGTTGGTTTCAAACATGTATAACTTAAACTTAAACATCAGCTTTCAACAGAAAAGTTATGGTCTAATTACGGACTGTGTTGACCATCTTAAACTTAATATTTTACAAAACTGTTTAATATGAAAATATTTCAGGTTTATAACTTTCTAAGGACTACTCGCATGCGTTCATATAATTTTTCTATAATTTTTGGCGATTTTTACAAAACTGTCTATCATTTCAGAAATGATTTTGAACGAGTCTGTGAAGATGAACATTTTCACACTGTTTTGAGGCCATTAAAAATTATAATAAAAATTATGAACAAAGTAGACTCATTTTCCAAACTTTCAGAGTTTACGGATCCAAATTTTGACTTACGATGATTTTGCTATAATTTTTCTAAAAATAGGGACAGAAAAGTCAAAAACTAGAAATTTTCTTTATCATACTAAAAGTTCTTATACTTGTGTTAGATGTAAGCTTATATTATATATACTTTTAAAACATCTAGATATGCTAACATATATGTATATATATATATATATATATATATATATATATATATATATATATATATATATATATATATATGATTAAATAAATTGTCTTGACAAACAAACATAATAAACTATAATCGGTATAGTTTGGAGGTCACAAATGACACTTTCAAAGGACACATAATTATTTAAAGGTATAATTATCTTATTATGAAAGTAAAGGGGAGTCATGGTTCACGTAAATCTGTTAAGGCTCTTGTGAGACTTTCCTTCGCCGTACCTACCTAGCGTACATCGTAAGTCCTGTAGTTATAACCAGAGTCTCCTGAAGGGAGAGCGAGGTAATTGTGTATAGATCCATACGGGGTTGAGACCCCCACACCTGAGCAGTTCGCTACAGCTAGACGAGGCTAGTCTTGAGTGATAAATATCTTACCGAAATTGACGCCTGAAGAACGTCATGACAGACATTTTAGTCGTATCAAGCATGGTTATAGCGACTCACATAGGGAATAACAATACGATTTTGGTTTACGGAAATCTTACACTTCACCGGTTTTATTAAACTATAAAAGTACAAATCATTTTTCAAGTATTCAGTCTCTTTCACTTCCGGTCTTAGGGTTTAAGACTATTGTTTTTCTTACATCAGAAAATATTGGATTTCTGGGAACGTTCGCTTTACTTTTACAAAAAAAAAAGATAACAAAGGACATGCATGCATATATTCACAATTTTAGAACGAGAC
Source organism: Lactuca virosa (assembly GCF_052849685.1). Classification (NCBI taxonomy): domain Eukaryota; kingdom Viridiplantae; phylum Streptophyta; class Magnoliopsida; order Asterales; family Asteraceae; genus Lactuca; species Lactuca virosa. The sequence goes on from NC_136428.1 coordinate 387,312,683, forward strand.
TTACAAATCATTTTCATAGAAAATATCGGATTTTCTGAAAGTACTACGAGAACTACTCTAAACAAGTGCAAAACCATTTTTATACAAATATGCTTATGAACTCACCAACTTTTTAGTTGACGCTTTTCAAAACGACTTGTATTCTCAGGGAACCAGTAACATGTAGTCCGCTCTGCTATGAGATCAAGTGGTGCGACTTCATGAAATTTTACTTTTGTCACTTTTGTGTAACTGATGAACAAATACAATATGTAAATTGTGTAAGTGTGTATTTTCAATGTATGTCACTTGGAATGTTATGTTTCATTCATATTCAACTTTTATGATACTGTACAATGACGTCATCCGCCCCCGGACGTTTCCACCGTCCTGGTTCGGGGGTGTGACAACTACTGATGCAAGAAATTCCACCCTTACTGTCGGTTGCCTTATGCATGCAAATTATACACAGAACATAATCAAATAGATTGTCGAATAACAGACTCTACCCTAGGACCACAACCAGACAAGGAACAGGAAATAAGGCCAAATCAATTATTCTAAGGCTATAAGATCCTAACCGTATATAATTTTTAAAGCATACACTTAGCAGTTACTGATACCACTAAATATTCCCATTACAACACAGCATTCAATACTCCCAGGACTACTAAGCATCACACATATTAATCCAATCCATCACTGACTAATCAGCTCTAGCATGTAAGTCTACCAGCTCATACAATAAACATACAAAAGCATCTCTCCTAGCATTCTATCATGCAAAAACAGAGCAGATCCTTAGCCCTAACTAGCATGCGATTCACCGATTCATAAATCAAATTTAAAAAAATAACACGTATGGGTATTTCGGGAAAACTTACTCGAGCTCGGCTGATTGCATGCACCACACCCTTTCTTATCTTAGAAAACTCTTTCCTTAAATACTTTTCCTTTTGAAAATTTTACCAAATCCTCAGTTTGAGTTCAGACACACTCAAGAGTATGTCCGAATCCCTCAAACCAAGGCTCTGATACCAACTTGAAACGTCCTAAAAATCAAGGGTTAAAAATTCCATTTTTATTATAGTCAAAACACAGATATCGTTTAATCCAAACATTCCAAAAACATTGCTAATTAAAAAACATTTATCAGAGTTCATCCCAAAATCACATATGGAGGAAAACACGTGTGTGTGTGCGCTGCGATCAAGCTGGGCCCTTCCTTTCCAAACCGATGATACCTGAAACCATAAACAAAACTGTAAGTACGAAGCTTAGTGAGTTTCCCCCGAAATACCTCATAGCATACAGTCACAGAATAACATCCACAAAATATCATCAACAGAATATCATCCACAATATATCATGTAACATACATATAGTTGCCATGGGTTCCCCCCATGGTCTTTACCAGGAATGTCATGGGCTCCCCCATGGTCTTATATCCAAATTCCACGGGCTCCCCCCATTGTCTTATATCCAGATGCCATGGGCTCCACCCATGGTCTTATATCCAAATGTCATGGGCTCCCCCCTATGGTCTTATATCCAAATGTCATGGGCTCCCCCCATGGTCTTTCATGCAAGTATCACAGAGACAACTAGCATTTCACATAACAAGTAATGGGCCGGCGTTGGTGCCTTCGACCCATGGATATAGTGAGAAGACTCACCTCACACTGCCGAATCACACAGACGAACCCCAGCTGCTGGCTGACAGCTCTCCGAACTATCAATCATAAAATAACACCCAATTAAAAATTGGGTTCCAATACATAACCATAAGTCCATACTTGGGGTAAAAAGACCATTTTACCCCTAACCTAGCTTGGTCCAAGACCAATGCCCAAACTCACACTCTGAAGGCCCAAAAGCCAAATATTCAACCAAGGCCCAATTATGGCCCTATTTTCCAAATTGGGCCCGCCTTACCCTAAATCCCATCCAAATATCCTAGTCCATATACTTGTTCTCAGATGGCCCAACAAGAACCCAAACACCTAAGCCCAAAAGAAAGTCTCATCTCGAAGCCCAAACACAATTAGGGTTTTCACATAAAATGACGATTAGGGTTAAGCAATAGCACTTAACCCATTAAGGACTTAATCCATTAAGACCATCACTCTAATCGGTCAATCATTCAACGTGGTCATGCATCACTCATAATTCCAAACTAACAGTCCAAAATGCAGGTCCCAGCAGGTCCAAAGCAAAAGTCTCCAAGATTAGGCTTTTCTAAACCCTAATTAGGGTTTCCAACCCAAACATATGCCAATTAGGTCCAAAGATTAACTTTTAGGCTGATTAGGTTTTCACCAAGTCGGGCACCACCCACTGCCACCTCGGGCGGTGGTGGTCGACGGCGGCTCACGGCGGCAGCCACCACCTCGCGGTGGTGGTGGTGGTTTTCGAGTCAAAATCCGACAACAAGCAACCAATTCATTATTTTATGCAGAAAAGCAAACAAACACGCATTAACTCATGCACACAACCACCAAACATGTCGGCTAGTGGCGGCAAAAGGCGGCAGAAAATTAAAAGTGGCGGAAGCCACCATGGTTGGCTGCCATGGTGGTCGTTCTCGGATTTTTGGCCAAATGAGCACACCCACAACGAACAACAACACAAAATACATACATACTGGCGACACACAAGCTAAGATGCATACAACAGCCTCCCTCGGAGTAGATGTTGACCAGAGCAGCGGAGAAGAATCGTACGAGCGGCATAGGACATGGCTGAGGCGTAGCATCGAGGAACGGAGAAGAACTGCAACCGCGAACAACAACAGCAGCAGCATCACAAGGTACCTCCGCTTTTGATCCTCTTCGTCGTCAGTAATGGGAGTGATGAAGTGCTGGTTGACGGCTCACATCGGCGGCAAGGGCATCGGTTGATAACGTTAGTCGGTCGGTGGCCATAAGCTGATCGAAAAAACGAGAGACACGGGTGGTGGCGGCAGCAGGGTCACGCATGGCGGCTGACTAAAGCGTAGTGTTAGGGTTTCGGTGTATGCGACCACGAGATAAAGGAAGGGGAGTGACAGATCTTAAACTCCCGCCTCCATTTTAGAACTTCACTCCATATGACACATTCGGCCCCTCCTTCCTTAATCATTACAATCCAAATCCATATTTTACCCCTTTAGCCCTTTCTTCCCAAAATCCATTCAATACAAGTCCAATTGATTCAATATAAACTCCAAATTCCCGAGATTATGGTATTTAACTCCCATAGCTAACACTGATAAATTATTATGGGTTTACGGCTACAATAAAATAATATGAAATATAATTCACATCTTGGGATTTTAGGGTTTATTTAATTATTCACTTATTTTATATAATTTCAAACGAAATGTTACAGTTAGTGGATTTGTGGGTGCAAGCAGTGAAAAAAAGGGATCGTATCGTATTGTTTCAGAGTTCATCGATTCAGGTGAATATACTTATAAATTCACTGATAATCATAAGTGAATTTACTCAAATTCAAATGTAAATAATAATTGCAGGAAAAATAGGGTACAATAAGCATTCATATGTAAATTTTTTTAATAAAAATTCCATAGGGCATGAAACCGTAGTACTTGAAGGGATGGCTTTTGATGCTGAGATGCTTGATCGTGTTTTCAAGGCACCTATCACGACCGTCAAAAATATCCCTCATAGTTGTCGTATGGCTTTCTCTCAAGTGTTGAAAACAGCTCTTAGCAAGGTGGTCGCTCACTCCAATTCTATTGAATCATGGGTTAGGCTATTACTTCTTCCCCAATGAACTTTGCAAGTGTTTAGGCCTAAGAACAGACAAGAATGTAGGTTTGGGAACAAGAAATCGTTACAAAATCGTTTTATATTGGATTCTTTAGCTACATGGGGGAAAGAGAATGGTATTGTCACATTAGTTGAAAATATGTTCGACAATGCAGGTCTTGGCTCATCGGGCCAAAAAGCTGATCACTTTCAGGATGGCAGAACAAAGGGCAACACCAACGTCAGACAATGTCTCTGTAAGGTTGTTGATGGGCATTTTACGACAGTAGTGAAAGTGTTGTGCTCCTCAGGTGTTGCTTCACATGACAGTGACACTATCAAAGCTTTAGAGTCTTAGCATCCATACAAGCCACCGGCATCCATGCCGAGCACCATATATTCTGAGCCTCCCCTTATAGTAGATATTGACAATGCCCTTGGTTGTATTAAATTGATTCCTAAAGGAACTTCGTGTGGGAGAGACCGCTTGAGAGCTCAACACATTTTGGATGCTCTATGTGGGGAGGGGTCTACTATAGCCACAGATCTCTTACATGCCATCACCATAGTGGTTAATCTGTGGCTTGGGGGAAGATGTTTGTCATGTCTGGCAGAATTTGTAGCGCTTGTACCTCTTACTTCGCTCCTACAACCTAACAATGGAATCCGTCCTATTGTTGTGGGAACTATATGGAGGCGTTTTGTCTCAAAGGTTGCTATGAAAGGAGTTGGTAAAGAAATGGCACAATACCTTAATGACTTTCAATTTGGAGTTGGTGTGTCGGGTGGTGCTAAATTTGTACTTCATAGTGTCAATAGGGTGTTGAGTGCACGTCATGATGATGAATCTCTTGCAATGCTTACTGTGGATTTCTCGAATGCCTTCAATTTAATGGATAGATGTAACGACCCAAATTTTCAAAGAAATTTTTCATTTTTAATTTACGAAACACATTCCCATAAATCAAGAAATTCCAAAACAATTGTTTCCAATCCATATTCATTACAACTTTATTTCAAATATCAGAGTGTCCCATAAAATCGCCTGAGAGAGTGTGCACGCCGCCCCCATCAAGCTTTGCCCTTGCCCTTGGACTCAGATGAACCTAAAACAAATCCACAAACTGTAAGTGAATGCTTAGTGAGTCCCCCAGAGCATACCTTACACATACACATATCCTGTTAGCTAATCAAAGCTACGCACATAACACACAAGCCATGCATACATAAAACCTGTAAGAATGCCATGGGCTACCCCACATGGTCTTTACCTAGGACTGCCATGGGCTCCCCCACATGGTCTTACATCCAATGACATGGGCTCCCCCACATGGTCTTTACCAAGGAATGTCATGGGCTACCCCACATGGTCTTATATCCAATGCCGCGGGCTCCCCCGGGGCCTTCCATGCAAAACACGCAATCACATGTCATAGCAAATCACATATCATATCAAATCACATAATAACCAACACATATAACACGATAACATAATGGGTCGGCCTTGGTGCCTTAGACCCATTGGTATGGTGAGAAGACTCACCTCTCAAAGGTTGAACTGGCGAACTGAAAACAGATATATCCCACGCTGCTCCTCCCAAACCTCCTATATTCAATGAGTAAATAACTCAGCGTAAAACCATAAATACCCCCAGGGTCAACCTTGGTCAAATTCAAGGTCTATAGTCAAGGTCAACAGTCCATATTGACCTTGACTCGTCGAGTACAATCAGTCACTCGTCGGGTTCCCAGCTTAACTTATCGACTCGCCGAGTCACCCGAGGGACTCGTCGAGTTTCTTGATGTTCACGACCGTAAACCACCAACCGTACACCCTTGACCGTGAACCCTTAGCCACGAACCCTTGGCCGTAAATGAGAAAACCCTCTCGACTCGTCGCGTCTCTTGCATGACTCGCCGAGTCCCCCTTAGTCCCTTATGTTTACGGCCCTTTCCAGTGGGATTCAGGGTCCCAAACTTCAGATCTATCATCTACTAGTGAAGATAACACGTAAAGTTGCAAACTTTACGTGCATACAAGGCCTCTCATGGCCATAATACTCAAAACTAACCCTTAACAAGGTTTTCATGCATGGAGAGGGAATGAGCTCATAAAATGATTTATGACTTCTGGGACCTAAGAAGGTCCAGATCTGGAACCATATCCTTGTGATAGGTCCAGATTCAATCTTGATTCCCTTTCCTTCTATGATGGCCATAATCTTCCAAGAGAAATTTAAGGATCTTAAACTGAAAGTGACATATTGATACCTCAAACGAATGCCCAACACGAAATAGACGCTTGATCTAGTGCTTTTCCCCTTTGGTACTTCCTCTTCAAGCTTGAAATTCTCACCAAAATCCCAAAGATAGCCCCCAAATGCACTCACTTCACACCTTTGAGAGTTTGCGGCCGAAAACGGTCTTTTATCGTGATAAGGGAGGCCACAAGGGTTTATAATGATGTTTATATATGGGGCAAAACCCCAAAATTAGGGTTTTCTTTAAACAGCTCGGACTCGCCGAGTCGACCCTTTGAGTCGCCGAGTCGTTCCGGTCCCGCGTTCCTTGATACCACGACCCTACTCGACGAGTTGATCTCTCAACTCGCCGAGTCCATGCATAAAACCTTTCAAAATCAAACTAGGTGTTACAAGTCTCCCCCACATGAACTAGACTTCGTCCTCAAAGTCTGCTGACCTAAACAAATCGGGGTAATGTTCTCGCATCTCCTCTTCCGGTTCCCAAGTCCATTCGGAACCCTTCCGATGTTGCCATTGCACTTTCACCAGTTTTACTTCCTTATTCCGAAGAACTCTCGTCTTCCTATCCAATAGGGCAACAGGCTTCTCGATGTAGTTCAAACTCTCATCCACCTGGATATCGCCCAGCGAAACGACCGCGGCCTCGTCGGTGACACACTTCCGAAGTTGCGATACATGGAAGGTGTTGTGAGTCTGGCTAAGCTCTTCCGGTAAATCCAAACGGTAGGCTACCTTACCCACTCGGGCCGATATCCTGAATGGTCCAATATATCGGGGTCCTAGCTTACCCCTCTTTCGAAATCTAATGATTCCCTTCCAAGGTGACACCTTTAATAAAATGAAATCTCCCACCTGAAATTCTAAGTCTGATCGTCGTCGGTCAGCATAACTTTTCTGGCGACTCTGCGAGACTCGCAACCGGTCACGCACATGCTGAATCAACCCAGTAGTCTTAAGCACCACTTCAGTGCTTCCCATGACCCGGTGTTCAACCTCATCTCAACAAACTGGGGTCCTACACTTCCGACCATATAACATCTCAAACGGAGCTCGATCGATACTGGCATGATAACTGTTATTGTACGAAAACTCTGCCAATGAGAGATACGTATCCCAACACCCTCCAAAATCCAACACGCATGCCCGCAGCATATCCTCCAGTGTCTGTATTGTCCTCTCGCTCAGACTGTCGGTCTGGGGGTGATACATCGTGCTTAAATGTAGCTGAGTGCCTAGCTCCTCGTGGAATTTCTTCCAGAACTGAGACGTAAACTGAACATCACGGTCGGAGACTACCGACACAGGCACCCCGTGTCTAGCCACCACCTCACGCACGTAAATATCTGCCAACTTTTCAGCGGATATACTTTCGGATATCTGAATGAAATGGGCACTCTTCGTCATTCTATCCACAATCACCCATATGGCATCCACACCCCTTGCCGTCATTGGCAACTTCGCAATGAAGTCCATCGTGATCTCCTCCCACTTCCACATGGGAATGGGTAGCGGCTGGACCTTACCATGAGGCCGCTGATGCTCGGCCTTGACCTTCCTGCAAGTCAAGCACCGCTCTACAAACCAAGCAATTTCCCGCTTCATGCATGGCGACCAATAACTCAGCCTCAAGTCCCTATACATTTTCGTAGCTCCTGGATGTATAGAGAACTTGGACTTATGCGCTTCCTCTAATATCTTATGCCTCACTCCCCCGGTCACCGGTACCGACACCCGGCTACATTGTGTCAAGAGACCACGACTATCCTTAACAAACAGAGGATATTGTCCTCGGATCCTCTCTACCTTCCAATTCTCTCTCTTCACTCCCTCAACCGGAGCCTCTTTGATCATCTCCAACAATGGAGAGATCACCGTCATCCTCAAACACACACTCCCAATCGGGGAACCTGCCGTCTTATGGCTCAAGGCGTCGGCCACTACGTTGGCCTTCCCTGGGTGGTATAGAATCTCGCAATCATAGTCTTTTAGCACGTCCAACCACCTTCTGTGTCGCATGTTAAGGTTCTGTTGGTCCATCAAGTACTTCAGACTCTTGTGGTCGGTGTAAATGGTACACCGCACTCCATACAAGTAATTGTTGGATAAGGTGTCTAAGTCCATAACTATTTCTGGTATGTACTTGACCCGACCCGGCATGGTCCATTTGGGTTGCATGGCACCATGCAATTGGATAAACTAAAATGAGAGAAATAACACTTATGGTTTATTAATATATTATAAGTTCTAATATATTAATAATATTATTTAATTAGTTTGATCAAGAATTAATTTAGAATTAATTAAGTGATCAAAAGATAACTAATTAAATATATGGGTAGATTATGTAAATCTTCCATATCTTATATAGTGGGCTAAGAGGCTCCATGGATTATCAAGTTGGGTTCCACCCATAGGATGCTCCATGGATGCTCCATGGGAGTTACAAACCCATGGGTCATGGAAATGAAGAGTCATGACACATTAGGGTTTACATGGTGTAACCCTAGATGTGTCAACACTATATAAGAAACCCATTCTCCACCAAAATCGGCTACACATAAGAAACAAGAGGGCTAGGCCGATTTTACAAGTGTGTATTCTCTCTAAAGTCATTCCAAAAGCATTTGGTGTTGTGTGGAGCATTTGAGGCATCACACTTGGGGTGCTAGGCTCACAAGGTTTCAAGGATCATAAGCAACAACAAGGTAAGTTATTCTATCTTTCATGCAAGTTAAAATTTGTTCCCCATGTATGCTAGATAGGAATATAACCTTAGAATTCAACTTTGCATGATAATTAGACAAACATAGATCCAAGGTTATTAGGGTTGCATGTACACTTAGGAAGTGTTAGAATGCTCAAAACCCATCAGTGGTATCAGAGCCAGGTTCGTTTGTTGTTTTTTTTTTTTTGTGTGCAAACAGCTTGGAAACAAATTGTTTTTCTGTTTTATGCTCGTATGAAAGTTTGCACATTTGTTGCTGGAAATGGACTAGAAACATTACCCTAAACTGTTTTGATGTTTTAAAGCTTGTTTTAGATGGTGTAATGTTTATGCTAATCCATTTACAATGGCAATTATTAAAATTACAAGTTTTTTTTAAGTGTAATTTTTGATTCTTGAAAGTGTTCATATTCATGTTCTTGAACTTATGAAGATTAGATGATCATAGGAATTGTTTGTAACCTTCATGGTAGTTTAATTCATGATCATAATGTGTTTTAATGGAGTTCATAACTTGTCCTCAAGTTATGGAAAACCAAAAGTCTCACTTTTATTAAAGCCATTAAAAGAACACAAGAGTTATAAAAATGAAGAGTCTTCATTTTTATTACTCAATTAATTCATAAGTTATAAGAAATGAAAAGTTTTGGAAGTTTACAAAACTTGCCCTCAAGTTTTGGAACATGTAAAGTCTTGATTAAAACTTTAGTTCCAACCCTTAGAATTTTAAAAGTTAAAATTCAAGCCTTATACTTTATAATATTATAAGTTACTAATATATATATGTATAACGTCAAGTCGTCTTACCGTTAGTACGCCTCATTCACGAAGCCGGTCTATAAGGGGGGTATAAGGTTGTTGCCTATAAAATGGCAACTTAATGGGTGTCCACTCTTACCCACCGCTTCCTTGATCGGTGGAGGGTCGTTAGCCGAACGGGTAAGACAAGGACTTATAAATTCTCATTAAAAGTATAATGAATATTATAAAGTAACTAAATGCTTTTATTAAATTCCCAATCTTAGTTACTTTAGGAAAATGTGAATAAGGTGCTAGGCCATGAAATTACACTTTACACTTTGTTTAAGTCGTTGGTGGAGCGTGTGTGGTTAACCGGCACACTAACTTGGACTTAACAAGGTAGGTAAAGGGTGACTTAAGGTTTACCATAGCATCGGTGGAGCGTGTGTGGTTTACCGGCACATCGATTGAGTGATAAACCTTGAGGGTACCAAGTGATTTGCATGGTTACTTCACACCTCGTTTTGTGATCCTCGGTATCCCAGTCACAAAACTTGGAGGGCACACTCGAGATTGAAACATGCCTTTGAAAAGTTCATTGAATCTCAAAAGAATCTAGGAATTTCTAAGAACCAATTAAAAACCTAATATTTATATTTCGTTTTTCATGGTGGAAATTGGTGAATCGTCATTCACCTACCTTTCAAATATGTTATAGCTTGGATTACGGCATACCTCTTCTAAGTTATAATATATTGTGATTGGATCCTAGCCTTAATATTACATTTGGGTGTTTTATTAAGGACTCTCTTAATATCTAAACTAATCTTGTTCTCTTCTTTCAGATGTCTTCAAACAATGTTGCTTCTGGCTCTAATCCTAATGGCTCCTTTACCCTTATGAACTTGTGTGGGAAAGTCACTTTTGATGGATCCAACTTCAATGAATAGATCAGAAACATCAGGATGATTACCCGCTACGAGGAAAAAGAATATGTCCTTGACAAGGAGCTTAAGGAGATTGATGAGACCACTGCAACTCCCCAGGAGATCACTGACTTCCGGGCACATGAAAGGGATGCTACAAAAGTGGCATGCATCATGTTGGCCACCATGACAGCGGAACTCCAAAAGTCCTATGAGGACTTCTACCCCTTTGAAATGCACCATGATCTGATGGAAAGATACCATCAAAGTGCACGACAAGAGAGGTATGAAATCATATGCTCTATCATAACAACCATGATGAAGGACGGGGAATCCGTCACGAGCCACATGCAGAAAATGAAAAGGTATGTGGATCGGTTGCTGAAGCTTAATGTGAACTTCCCTGAGGAGCTTGCAATAGATATCATTTTGTACTCCTTACCATCATGCTATTATCAATTCCGCATGACATATAACATGAATAAGGAAGAGGTCACACTCAGCAAACTTCAGGGACTCCTCAAGACCGCAGAAACAGGTCTTAAGGGTAAGTCGGTTGTTAACACTCCTACTCCAAACTCCGCCCCGGTTTTGGCAATCGGGAAAGGTAGAGGGAAGAAGAGAAAGAGCTCTTCGAAGGGTACCAAGGCTAGGACCCTTGATGGCTCTTCTTCAAGTGGAACCAAGAAAGGTTTTGTCACTCCTTCTTCTGACCCTAAAGAGGCTGAATGCTTCTATTGCCATGAAAAGTCACATTGGAAGCGGAACTGCCCAAAGTACCAGCAAGATGTGAAGGATGGGAAAGTTAAACCCAACCATGCAGGTATTTACATTATCTTATCTAATAACTCACCCCATTCTAACTCTTGGATCCTTGATACCGGTTGTGGTATTCATATCTGTTCTGATTTGCAGGGACTAAGAAGAAGTGAGAATGTGGAGCATGGAAGAATAAACTTAATCATGGGGAATAGGAAAGCTTTACCTGTCACCAAGATTGGAGTTTATACTTTATCGCTAAGTAGTGGGTTTAGTTTAGATTTGAATAAATGTTGTTATTCGCCAGAAATGGCAAGAAATATTATTTCCTTTCATGCATTGTATAAACAAGGTTTCACCTTTTCATTTGATAATGAAGTTGGTTCGATTAATGCTTTCTTTAATAATGTTCTTTGTTTTAAAGCATTACCTTGTGATGGTGTGTATGAAACTGTATATGTGGTTGATAACTTAGGAAATAATGTATTGTGTATTGATTCTGTTAATGATAATAACTTGGATAAAGCATCATTATGGCATTGTCGTCTTGGACATATAAGCAACAAAAGCATAGGCCAACTCCAAAAGGATGGAGTATTGGAGTCATTTGACCTAAAGTCAGATGATAGTTGCGAATCATGCTTACTTGGAAAGATGACAAAGTCACCCTTCACAGGTTCTTGTGAGAGGGGTGAAGGTTTGTTGGATCTTATACACACGGATGTGTGTGGGCCCTTCAAACATGCCACAAGGGATGCTAATCGTTATTATTTGACTTTTACTGATGATTACAGTAGATATGGATATGTCTACTTAATCAAGCATAAGTCAGAGACTTTTGAGAGGTTTAAAGAGTTTAAACAGGAAGTCGAGAATCAATTGGGCAGGAACATTAAGATGCTTCGATCCGATCGAGGTGGTGAGTATCTTAGTTCAGAGTTCCTCGACTATCTTAGGGAATGTGGGATTGTCTCACAATTGACACCTCCCAGGACACCGCAGTTGAATGGTGTAGCTGAGAGGCGTAATTGAACCTTGTTGGATATGGTTCGTTCCATGATGAGTCGAGCTTCGCTACCAATCTCATTTTGGGGGTATGCCTTAGAGACTGCCGCCCATATCCTTAATCTAGTTCCCACAAAGAAAGTTGCCAAAACTCCTCATGAGATGTGGACTGGTAAAGTACCCAAACTAGACCACATTAAGATTTGGGGTTGCGAGGCTTTCGTGAGACGCGAGACTCATGATAAGCTCGAACCTCGAAGTGAGAGTTGTATTTTCATCGGCTACCCACAGAAATCCTTTGGTTACCTCTTCTACAGACCTAGTGAGAATGTGGTCTTTGTAGCTAGGAGGGCTTTCTTTCGAGAGAGAGAGTTCATAAGCCAAGGAGACAGTGGGAGGCAAGTTGACCTTGAAGAAATTCAAGAGTCAAGTGGTGAAGGAACTTCAAACCCTAGCACTCAACTTGAGGAGGAAACTTCTGTTGAGCCAATTGACAAGTCTGTACCTCTGAGGCGTTCCACAAGTGTTAGGAATGCACCTGAGCATTACTATGGATTCCATATTACTGCGGAAGGTGATACACTTATCAGTGATGAGACACTGATAGGTCTGGATGAACCTAACAGTTACGCGGAAGCCATGGCAGGCCCTGAGTCAGCCAAGTGGAAAGAGGCAATGGACAGCGAGATACAGTCCATGTATGACAATCAAGTTTGGAACTTGGTTGAGAATGTACCAGGTCGTAAGACTGTAGGGTGCAAATGGATCTTCAAGAAGAAGACCGACATGGATGGTAATGTACACACTTATAAGGCACGACTGGTTGCAAAGGGTTTCTCACAAACTCCGGGAGTTGATTATGATGAGACCTTTTCTCCAGTGGCCAAGATTAAGTCTATTAGGGTTCTGTTAGCCATAGCCGCATTTCATGACTATGAAATATGGCAAATGGATGTCAAAACCGCTTTCCTTAATGGAAAGTTGGCTGAGGATGTTTACATGAGTCAGCCAGAGGGTTTTGTCAACACAGAGTACCCTAATAGAGTGTGTAAGCTTGAGAAATCCATTTATGGGTTAAAGCAAGCACCTCGCAGATGGAATCTTCGCTTTGATGAGAAAGTCAAGGAATTTGGCTTTTCTAGGAGTGAAGATGAATCTTGTGTATATGTCAAGGCTAGTGGGAGTATAGTTAGCTTTTTGGTATTGTATGTGGACGACATACTACTCATAGGAAATGACATCCCAACTCTGCAGGAAGTTAAGTCCTGGCTTGGGAAGTGTTTCTCTTTGAAGGACCTAGGAGAAGCTGCCTATATTCTAGGGATAAGTATCTTGAGAGACCGGAGTAAAAGACTAATTGGACTTAGTCAGAGTACTTACTTGGATAAGGTGTTGAAGAGATTCGGCATGCAGGACTCCAAGAAAGGAGAGTTACCCATCCAGAGTAATGCTAGATTGAGTAAGACACAAAGCCCTAGTACTGAGGCTGAGATAGCATAAATGAGTCGAATACCTTATGCTTCGGCTGTAGGATCGATCATGTATGCTATGACGTGTACTCGACCTGATGTAGCCTTTGCTTTGAGCATGGTTAGCAGGTATCAGAGGAACCCTGGCAAGGCACACTGGACTGCGGTAAAGAATATCCTCAAGTACCTACGGAGGACTAAGGACTGGGTCCTTACCCTCGGTGGGAGTGAAGACTTGAGAGTTGTAGGGTATAGTGATGCTAGCTTTCAGACTGATAGGGATAATTTCCGCTCTCAGTCAGGCTGGGTCTTTACCTTAAATGGAGGAGCAATTTCTTGGAAGAGTTCCAAGCAAGAGACAGTGGCTGATTCAACTTGCGAATCAGAGTATATAGCAGCTAGCGAGGCAGCAAAGGAGGCGATATGGCTGAAGAACTTCATTGGAGACCTTGGTGTTGTACCAGCTATTAAAGAGCCAATGGAAATTTTCTGTGATAGTGAAAGTGCAGTTGCCTTAGCCAAGGAACCAAGGGATCACGGGAGATCCAGACACATCGACAGAAAATACCATTTCATCAGACATCGAATAGAAGAAGGACTCCTCGTGGCAAAGAGGGTATCATCGGATGAGAATCTAGCAGATCCCCTCACGAAGGGACTGACTCGGGTTAAGCATCTCCAGCATGCTCGGAGCATAGGGCTGAAGGATGATATTAGATTTAGTAGTTAGATAACCTTGAAATTTGTAAAGTGTAATTGTCATTAGATGATGAATAAAAGGTGTTTTATTTATGAGTAAAGTGTTGCTATCTCTTGTCGATCGTTTACTATATTTCTTTTGCATGTTTTGACTTCCAGAATAATTATGTTTGGTATATCATATTATTCGAACCTCCACAGTCGGTCATATGTCGGAAGTAGGTATGAATCAAGACTGTCATGATTGGTTGCAGAGGTCTAAGTTGTTGGACATGGCTACAACACTCATGAGTGCTCATAAGTTCTGAGCATTGGACTCAACCCACGCTCACTGGAATCACTTCATGGAATTTATCTCGAGTGATCGTGAGACGGTAATATCATATAAGTCTTCAAACCTAGAGATATGATTTGTTACTTATGAGTTGGTTATGCATTGATTGTACGTTAACGCATTGGTAACTCGATGTTATAAAACGTGCTTTTGTGTATAATTCAATGAGTGGTAGAACAAACATATGAGTCGAAGTTTATCTGTTCCTTCTTGGATTAGAAGCTGATATCTGGGCCCCTCGATGATTTTGTTTTGACCTATGTACCGGGCCCGGTCAGAACTAAGTTGATGTGTTCAATTAAGTTCTTTGTCAAACAAATCGGAAATCGGGAAACAAACTGCTGGACAATAAGTAAGACATTGTTCCATGTATTTGTCCGGCTGATATCTAGAACAGAGGATTATATGATCACTTATCTTAAATGGCGTATCATCATCTTCTCAGTTCCGAGAGACCTTGAAAGAGCTACGATTGCCGATCGGTTCCTGAAGTATTGCAGTGATAGTTATTAGACTTATCCAAGTGGGAGACTGTTGGATAAGGTGTCTAAGTCCATAACTATTTCTGGTATGTACTTGACCCGACCCGGCATGGTCCATTTGGGTTGCATGGGACCATGCAATTGGATAAACTAAAATGAGAGAAATAACACTTATGGTTTATTAATATATTATAAGTTCTAATATATTAATAATATTATTTAATTAGTTTGATCAAGAATTAATTTAGAATTAATTAAGTGATCAAAAGATAACTAATTAAATATATGGGTAGATTATGTAAATCTTCCATATCTTATATAGTGGGCTAAGAGGCTCCATGGATTATCAAGTTGGGTTCCACCCATAGGATGCTCCATGGATGCTCCATGGGAGTTACAAACCCATGGGTCATGGAAATGAAGAGTCATGACACATTAGGGTTTACATGGTGTAACCCTAGATGTGTCAACACTATATAAGAAACCCATTCTCCACCAAAATCGGCTACACATAAGAAACAAGAGGGCTAGGCCGATTTTAGAAGTGTGTATTCTCTCTAAAGTCATTCCAAAAGCATTTGGTGTTGTGTGAAGCATTTGAGGCATCACACTTGGGGTGCTAGGCTCACAAGGTTTCAACTTTGCATGATAATTAGACAAACATAGATCCAAGGTTATTAGGGTTGCATGTACACTTAGGAAGTGTTAGAATGCTCAAAACCCATCAGTAATGCCTCCAAATCTTGAGGGCAAACACCACTGCCCCCAGTTCCAGATCGTGAGTAGGGTAATTTGCCTCATGCGGCTTCAACTGTCGCGAGGCATATGCTATCGCGTGTCCTCTCTGCATTAGTACCGCACCTAACCCTGAAATCGATGCGTCACAGTACACCACCAGATCATCTAATTCCTCTGGTAGAACAAGGATCGGAGCCTCGCACAATCTCCGCCTCAAGGTCTCGGAGGCCAACTGCTGATCCGTACCCCACCGAAACGTCACATTATTCTTGGTCAGACGGGTCAATGGCACCGCAATCTTGGAGAAATCCTGGATAAATCTTCGGTAATAACCTGTTAACCCCAGGAAGCTACGAATCTTTGATGCATTCTTTGGTACCTCCCACTGCATCACAGCCTCAACCTTGGCTGGATCAACCGAAATACCCTCCTGGTTGATGATATGCCCCAAGAATTGTACCCCTCGCAGCCAGAAGCCACACTTGGAGAACTTGGCATACAAATTTTCCGCCCTTAGGGTTTCCAGCACCTCCCTTAAGTGTTGTTCGTGCTGCTCTCTGGTCTTAGAATAGACCAGGATATCATCAATGAAAACGATCACCGACCGATCCAACATCGGTCTACACACCTTGTTCATAAGATCCATGAATGCTGCTGGGGCATTGGTGAGCCCAAACGGCATCACTACAAACTCATAATGCCCATACCGAGTCCTGAAAGCCGTCTTCGGTATATCCTCATCCCGAATCCTCATCTTATGGTATCCCGACCGAAGATCAATCTTGGAAAACCAATACGCACCCTGCAGCTGATCGAACAAATCATCGATCCTTGGCAACGGATAACGGTTCTTCACCGTTAGTTTGTTCAGCTCCCTATAATCGATGCACATCCTATGCGATCCATCCTTCTTTTTCACGAAAAGAATCGGTGCTCCCCATGGGGAACCGCTCGGACGAATGAACTCTCGGTCTAGCAGCTCCTGAAGCTGCGTAGAGAGTTCCTGAATCTCCGGTGGTGCCAACCAGTATGGTGCCTTTGCTATCGGAGCGGCACCCGGCACCAAGTCAATGCGAAACACCACCTACCTCTCCGGAGGCACTCCTGGTAATTCTTCGGGGAAAACATCCCGAAAATCCTGAACAACCGGCACACTGCCTACATCCTTCGTGATCTCTACCCTTGTATCCGAGATATAAGCCAGGAATCCCGAACAACCCTACTGTAGAAACCTCCTAGCCCTTGCAGCCGAACAGAGGATCGGTCTCTGCGAAGCCCTCTCACCATGAATAGTCAGTTCTCCCCCACTTGGGGTTCAAACCCTAACCAACTGGCACTCGCAATCAATCATGGCCCCGTTGGCCCCCAACCAGTCCATTCCGACAATTACTTTCAACCCTCACAACGGTATCGGAATTAGATCAACGCGGAACCTCTCGCCTAACACATTCACGAGACAGTCCTGATATACCCTCGCAGCACTAACGGTGCGATCGTCAGCAATTTCTACCTCAAGCGGGGAATCCAAAGTTCCCGGCGCGTCCCGGAACTTTTTGCTAAGCGCCAGAGATACGAACGATCGGGTAGCACCCGAATCAATCAAGACATGAGCAGACATACCATTGACCAAAAAGGTCCCTATATAAGCATATAGTACACATAAGCGAAACAGATACCTAGAGTAGAGAAGAATGAATACGTACCAGCCACAACGTCTGGCGCTGTGCGTGCCTCCTCGGTAGTCAGCTGAAATGCACGACTCTTCACCGCTGGAGCTTCCGCCTTAGCAGGGTGACCATCGGTGATCCTCATTGTGGCGGGCACAGGCGCCACCACCGCTCCTCCTCCTCCCTGAAACCATGGACAATCGGCCTTTTTATGGCCAGTCTGGTTGCAATGGAAACATATCAAGCCCTTCTTGGGGCAATCCTTGCTCACGTGGCCCTGCTGACCACAAGAGTAACATCCCGATATCCCAGCTGTCCGACACTCCCCACCATGAAACCTCCCGCACTTGGCACAGCGGCCCCGGCCCTGCTGGCCTCTACCCGAAGAATCAGAGGTCTTAGGCTTCTTAGCCTGAGCCCATGCTGCCTGCACCTGCTCAGTCTTCCGCTTAGTGTGGGAATCCAACTCCATCTCCCTCTCATGGGCCTTCTCCACCATCTCGTTCAGGGTTTTGCACCCTGTAAAGCTCACGAACTCCCGGATATCATCCCTCAGCATGGAATGATATCGGTTCCGTCTCATCTCCTCATCGGTAGCATACTGTGGAATCAACAAAGTCCGTTCCCGAAACTTGGCGGTGATCTCCGCCACAGTCTCGGTGGTCTGCTGCAAAGCATGAAACTCTCGCACTAGTCGTTGCACCTCAATGGGTGGTGCAAACTCCAAATCAAATCGCCGGACAAACTCGACCCAAGTCATCTCAGCCACCCCGGCTGGTTCCACCTGTCTAGTAACCTCGCCCCACCAATCCCAGGCTCTGTCTCTCAGCATGCAAGAAGCAAACCCAACCTTTGCCACATCCGGGCAAGAACTCGTGTGCTGGGTATTTTTGATATCTGCCACCCAGCGTCGGCTGACAATGGGGTCCCTGACACCGAAAAACTCTGGCGCCCCACACGCCTTGAACTCCCAGAACAAGGGAGTTCGGGCTCCCAACTAACCCGTGGCAATCTCAGTCCTGAATGATCTGAGTCTCTCCTCCATGGTCTCCATTATGCCCTCCTTGACCGTCCAAAAAATCACTGGGGTGGCGTCAAGGATACCCTTCGTAACCTCGGCTGCAATGATCTCGCCCAGCGTCTCATCTATGTCGTCTGTAGTGTCACCCGATCCATTCCCGGATCCAGATCCTGATCCTGATCCTCCCGCTCTGAAACGTGTCACCACCATGCTGAACTGGAATGTCATAAATCATAACTATCAGGATTTCCATAAAACGAATCTCTCCACATCGGTCCTCCTTGAAGTCGTCAGATCTAACATTGGTTCGGGTACAGGTCCTGTGCTTCCAGTAGTACGGGCCCAATACTACCTTCCACACCTACTTGTACCTTTCCCCACTGTCCTACCTGATATCTCTAATTTTTCTCTATCATCCCTTATCCCACATCTACCGCGGAACTCAAATCTTAGGCTGCCCTAAGATTTTCTCTTTCCATATCCATCAGACCAATCATAACAGGTTGCCTTTATGCATGCAAATTATACACAAAAAAGGATCAAATAGACTTTCGAATAAAAGATTCTACCCTAGGACCACAACCAAACAAGCAACAGGAAATAAGGCCAAATCAATCATTTTGAGGCTATAAGCTCCCAACCGTATACAATTTTAAAGCATACACATAGCAAGTCTCATACGATCATCAAGCTCAAATACCAGTATAACATGGCTAACACATTGGGAACTACTTACTTGGCTCGGCCGATCGCGCGTGTTGCACTCTTTTCCTTTCATTTCGTAAAAGTTTTTAAGTTTTATTTTGAAAACAATTTATCATTTCCTTAGTTTGAGACCTGACACACCCGAAAGTGTGCCCGAATCCCTCAAACCAAGGCTCTGATACCAACTTGTAACGAACCAAATTTTCAAATAAATTTTTCATTTTTAATTTACTAAACACATTCATTACAACTTTATTTCATATATCAGAGTGTCCCATAAAATCAAGAAATTCCAAAACAATTGTTTCAAATCCATATTCATTACAACTTTATTTCATATATCAGAGTGTCCCATAAAATCGCCTGAGAGAGAGTGCACGCCGCCCCCATCAACCTTTGCCCTTGCCCTTGGACTCAGATGAACCTGAAACAAATCCACAAACTCTAAGTGAATGCTTAGTGAGTCCCCCAGAGCATACCACACACATACACATATCCTGTTAGCTAATCAAAGCTACGCACATAACACATAAGCCATGCATACATAAAACCTGTAAGAATGACATGGGCTACCCCACATGGTCTTTACCTAGGACTGCCATGGGCTACCCCACATGGTCTTACATCCAATGTCATGGGCTCCCCCACATGGTCTTTACCTAGGAATGCCATGGGCTACCCCACATGGTCTTATATCCAATGCCACGGGCTCCCCCCTGGGTCTTCCATGCAAAACACACAATCACATGTCATAGCAAATCACATATCATATCAAATCACATAATGACCAACACATATAACATGATCACATAATGGGCCGGCCTTGGTGCCTTAGACCCATGGTATGGTGAGAAGACTCACCTCTCAAAGGCTGAACTGGCGAACTGAAAACAGATATATCCCACACTGCTCCTCCCAAACCTCCTATATTCAATGAGTAAATAACTCAGCGTAAACCCATAAATACCCCCAGGGTCAACCCTGGTCAAAGTCAAGGTTTATAGTCAAGGTCGACAGTCCATATTGACTTTGACTCGTCGAGTACAATCAGTCACTCGTCGGGTTCCCAGCTTAACTCATCGACTCGTCGAGTTCCTTGATGTTCACGGTCGTAAACCACCAACCACACACCCTTGATCGTGAACCCTTAGCCGCGAACCCTTGGCCGTAAATGAGAAAACCCTCTTGACTCGTCGAGTCTCTTGCATGACTCGCCGAGTTCTCCTTAGTCCCTTATGTTTAGGCCCTTTCCAGTGGGATTCAGGGTCCCAAACTTCAGATCTTTCATCTACTAGTGAAGATAACATGTAAAGTTGCAAACTTTACGTGCATGCAAGGCCTCTTATGGCCATAATACTCAAAAATAAACCTTAACAAGGTTTTCATGCATGGAGAGGGAATGAGTTCATAAAAAGATGTAACTTTATGACTTCTGGGACCTAAGAAGGTCCAGATCTGGAACCATATCCTTGTGATAGATCCAGGTCCAACCTTGATTCCCTTTCCTTCTATGAGGGCCATAATCTTCCACGATAAATTTAAGGATCTTAAACTGAAAGTGACAGATTGATACCTCAAACGAATGCCCAACACGAAATATACGCTTGATCTAGTGCTTTTCCCCTTTGGTACTTCTTCTTCAAGCTTGAAGTTCTCACCAAAATCCCAATGATAGCCCCCAAATGCACTCACTTCACACCTTTGAGAGTTTGCGGCCAAAAACGGTCTTTTATCGTGATAAGTGTCACACCCCAAAACCGGAACGGCGGAAACATTCTGGGGTGGAGGACGTCATGTCAAGTATCACAACATATGCAGTATAGTAATCAAAGTACAACAACCATTGCATTAATAGTAATAATTTTACATAGGTTACATTTTACAACAACATCAAAGTAGATATAGAAAATAACATAAGATGCAGCTTGGTACAAGGTTGTCTTCACAAAAGCTCCCGGAGTGTACCTGTCTACTGACGACCTAAGAATACAAGTTATTTTGAAAGCGAGTATCAACATTTTTAATGCTGGTGAGTTCATAAGTAT
Source organism: Lactuca virosa (assembly GCF_052849685.1). Classification (NCBI taxonomy): domain Eukaryota; kingdom Viridiplantae; phylum Streptophyta; class Magnoliopsida; order Asterales; family Asteraceae; genus Lactuca; species Lactuca virosa. Next base: position 387,333,994 of record NC_136428.1, read on the forward strand.
TTAATGACATTGGTATAAATACATGTTTTTCTTCAAAGTAATCTCACTAGATAATGGTGATTTGAGTTTACAGAGTATTAGAATTCTTTCCAGAAAATCCTATATTTTCTAATAAAAGTAGTCTTCTACCAAGACCCAATTGTTTTATGTTCAAGGAATAATTTCCCCCAAGGTAACTATCATTATCAAAATATAGTTTATACTTTAAGGAATATGTGAGAAGATCACAAGCAAAAGTAATAGGGAAAATACTATTTTAACTCAGCAGTGACGCTGCTGACTAAAAGTGAATAAAACATAGACTCCAGGTGGTATCGAATGAACCATACGCCTCGGAGAGTCTAAAGGAATGAAGTACAGACCCCAGGCGGTATTAAGTGAACAATACGCCTCGGAGAGTCTAAGTGAATGAAATACAGACTCCAGGCGGTATTAAGTGAACAATACGCCTCGGAGAGTCTAAGTGAATGAAATACAGACTCCAGGCAGTATTAAGTGAACAATACGCCTCGGAGAGTCTAAGTGAATGAAATACAGACTCCATGCGGTATTAGGTGAACAATACGCCTTGGAGAGTCTAAGTGAATGAAATACAGACTCCAGGCGGTATTAAGTGAACAATATGCCTCGGGAATCTAAGTGAATGAAATACAGACTCCAGGCGGTATTAAGTGAACAATACGCCTCGGAGAGTCTAAGTTAACCTTTAATCCTAAGTAGGTCAGTTTAAAGGTTTAATATGAGGCCTAGTGTATAACTAGGAAAATATATTATGATGGTTTCATATGTAGAAAATACCGTGATAATACTTATTACCTTAAAGCCATGAATTATAAGGTAAATGTAAAGATACTCGTAACCATACTGATTGACGGATGTAAACACGACGACCTGCTGGCGTCGAAATGGATGTGACATTTGTCACCCCTTGGCTTGGTCGGCCGGGACTGTAGCTAGCAGTCAGGATGTGGGATGGTCTGTCCCGTATAGATCTATACACACAATGCCCGCTCTCCCTCCAGGAGACTCTGGTTACCACTCGACAACGGTGAAATCCGCGTCATGAGGATGTATCTCGTGTTTTGATTTCTATATACCTTTCTTTTTACTATAAGTACAAGTTCTTAGAATATAGATATAACTAAGTTCTCCTTTATGAAAGTTATGGTTGGTTTCTAAACTATACCTATTATAGTTTACTCGAGAGGTTATCTAGATGCCTTTGCTACCCAAAGGTGTTGAACTGGAATAAGAGTATTAACATCTAACCAGATATACATAATATATAACTAGGACTCCAACGACACTCGGACAAATAACCGGATGCTCTAAGTCCACAACCAAACAAGGAACAGGAAATAAAGCGGGTTATAAGTCCTAAGTCCTTCAAACCCTACTTATATAACTATATCTATATAGACATGATTCTATCAAGAATATAAGTTTAAAAGACTTTGATAAAAGCTTGGTAATTTAAAAGAGATTTTGGTACTTTAAAAGAGATTTGAAAACAAAATTTGGAAACCTTTTAGCTGGATAAAACAGTTTAACATGCAGAAATCTTTTTGCTATACAGTTATTAATCACATGTGATTGATATAATAACTTTATAGTTCAACTTGTATTCCCCCCCCCCCCCCCATAAAAGCATTTAAAATCATTTAAAAAGGTTGATTAAAGGGTATGAACTCACCTGAAGTGGGTGATTCGGATGAACGGGTGGTATAGGATGCTAAGTGTCAAGTGAGGACTTGAACACACACGCGGATCCTATTGAGCATGCAATGATACATTTATGTATCTAATTAGTCATTTAATAACTAATTAAGCAAGTAAAGACCATCAATTACATGAAAACACTTTGTTTCAAGTGCTAGGAGTGCTAAGGGTTGCATCTTAAGAGAGTATGGCCTCACATTGGAGTTTACTCCCTGTATGGTAGCACCATATGGGTTTACGGTTCTGGGACCATTTCCCCCATGAGTTTACGGCCGTAAACGCATGGTAATGGTGTCATTGGGTGTTTTAAGGTCCTACACCACACAAGGAAGTAAGCTAGACTCGAATCCAAGGCTTAGGAAGTGACTAGGGCTCGAAATGGCCCTTCTTTGGAGTTTACGGTCCTTGGACCACTCCTTGGGAGTTTACGGTCGTAAACACATGTGTTTACGGTCGTAAACCCATGAGTTTACGGCCGTAAACTCATGGTTATCCAACCATTCTGTGTTTTGGTGTTTCTAGCTCATGCATGCAAGGTTCTAGTCCTTTATTCAAGCCATAGAAGGTGTTAGGGGCACCTAAACCCCATATGGGGGTGTTTACGGTTTTGGGAGATCCCCAAACCGTAAACACATATGTTCTTGGGGATTTTGATGTTCTTCGAGGGTTTAACATGTATTCTAAGCGAACAACTAGTTAGGAGGAGTGTACTTACTTATAGGAAGCTCGAATGAGTGTTTAAGGGCCAAGAACACTAGTGTGTGTTCTTGGTGTTCTTGGTGTTTTGAAGAACACTTGAAGATCTAAGAAAAGATGAAGAATCCATGGATGAAATGATGTATAAGCACTAGATTAAGTGTTGCATGTTCAAATCTAGGAAGGAAACACTTACATTTTGGCGGATTTGAAGAGATGATCTTATGATAGTTGAGAGAAAACTTGGGTGTTCTTGAACTAGGAAGTGGGAAAGTGAGCCAAAAATGACTCAGTGTCATATTTATACTCTCTAGAGTTTACGGCCGTAAACTCCATGTTTGGGGCCGTAAACTCCAAACTCTTGGAGTTTTGAGACTTACGTGATGCACGACAACCTCTAAAGTATACTTCCTTTTATTTGTTCGTTTGACGAGTATAAAATAAAAACACCCAACGGACTGAAAACTGGCCAAAAACATTTGGATTTAATTTGATGTGCTTGCCCGCGGAGTTTATACAAATGAAAATTTCGGGTTGTCACATCATCCCCCCGTTAGAGGGAATTTCGTCCCGAAATTTAAGTTCAAGCACACGCGTAGATACAATTTAGCGAAGCAAAAAGATGAGGATACTTTAGCTTCATCAGATCCTCTTGCTCCCAAGTGAAATCAGATCTTCGCTTGGCGTTCCAGCGAACCTCCACTATCGGTATACGGCTTTGCTTTGTTCGCTTGACCTCTCGGTCCATGATCTCTACAGGTTCCTACACGAAGTTGGGGCTCTCATTGATTTCGATCTCGACGAGTGGGATTACAAGAGTCACGTCGGACAAACACTTTTTCAAGTTGAGACGTGGGATAGATTCGGGTGGAAATTATGGAATCCCTAAAGTAGTCGAGGTCTGACGGAGGTTGGACCAATTCTTATCAAGAATCCCTGATGGTCCTAGGTTCTTGGGAAGATAGAATGTTTCAGTACTTGGAACATAATGTACTTCCATGGTTAGATCATCACTTGGCGTGATCGCCATTCTGAAGTTCCACAAGTTCTCTCTTACTGGAGTGCAGTCTTCCGGCTTGGTTCTTAGAAGGCTCAGGTCGTCTTCGGATTCGTATTTCCTACTGATTGGCTTTCGGAGGTTTTCTGGATCATTGGAGGTATTGGCTATATACTGGCATCTATTGGTTACGTGGCATCTATCTCGATCCTGTGCAAAATGGACCTACACTTCTGACTCTCGAGGTGTTTCTAACAGAAACTCTCAAAGTCAGCGAGATAGAGGGTTTTACCAGACGATGCTTAGAAAATTGAAACTTTTCTCATCGTCTAGTAGATACTTTCACAGTATGATTCCTAACTGGAAAGAATCATTCTCTTACTCGCTTCGTTGTTTCATGGATAGCAGTCTCTGGTCGGGGCTAGCTTCGCCCTTAAAGATTTTCCTGAAGTGATTGACTATCTCGGGAGGTGGATCTACTATCTCTTTCGGAATAGTATTCTTTAGAACACCTAGTAGTCTAACAAATCTCTAAGACTTGCACCATTCTCCATCGCGTCTGCTCCCTCCAGTTTGTAGGAAGCGCGTGTTCTTATATAACCCACCGACTAACACCTAGACCGGTGTCGAGTCCACAATCTCTTCACGACCTGGGTTATATAGCTTGACACAACTTATCGTCTACTTTACTCAAGTATTCTTGGTTGCGGAGGTAGTCATGTGGTTCTTAGCATTTTAGTATTTACTTTGGAGAATGCAGTCTATCGTCTATAGGGTGACGGTGACTTTTCTCGCATGAGGAGGCATTGTATCCTAGGCACTCCTCGTCTGTATTTGGATGGACGAAGTGCCTGAGTAGTGCGAGTATCCCTTGCAACTACTCTTCCGGTGTTACTGAGTTTCTCTACCTAGATTAAATCTAGATAGCATAAGATTTTGCTACTCAGAACCTCTAATTTCCTCATCCATTCATCTCTGTCACAGCTTTCAGGTTTTTGGGCCCACTGCTGAGATGCTTAATTCGTGGGATTAAGCGTGAATGGATGGTCGTAGTCAATGTTTTTGACTCTTACGGCTTGAGTTACTTTTCCTAACTAAGGGTGTTAGCTACTACGTTGGCTTAACCGGGATGACAACAATTTCGAATTTGTGGTCATTTTAGTAGCTCAACCTACAGTGGTGCTCTTGACTCCAGCTCCTTTTCTATGGGATAGGATGAAGGGTCTTATTATAAGGTTCGTGGTAGACCTCATACTCGGCTCAATCACTAATACTCGGTGTATGCAAGTCGTATATAATTGAGATTGACAGGATGTTCAGACGTGTGGCCCCACCCCAAACCCACAACCAAACAAGGAACAGGGAGTAGGGAGGAAGCACACATCTTAAATTTCATTAATCTAAATTATATACCACTCTAATGCATATACTCAATAGTAGTAAGTTGATCCCATGAGTTCTTTCTCTTGATTCACGAACCCGATTGCACGGTGCAAATGGTCTTTCTGGGGGATCTACTGAGTAGGCCTCAGGCGGTTATTGTTTTCCGGAATATCTGCAGTGCCTTTCATTTCTGGTTTTAAAGTCTAACGGGGTTGGTTAACAACGCGCGATACCCCTCTCCTGGGTACTTCTGACGGTTGGATAAGAGAGACGACTGACGGTTCGCATAAGGTTTTCCTTATTAGGTTCGAAAGAATATTTATTCAATGCTCAGGATACGGTGAAAGTTCTTCTACACAGCACCAGGAATTCTCGCATGGTTAAACCTAGTCAAGCCATGACTGACGGTAGTGTTGAAATTTACAATCATCGACGCGATATGGAATGAAGATCGATAGGACCATGTGCTGTACAGGGCACACAAGTTCTTAGCATCTCGGGTTTTGTCCACGGCATCACTATCGTGGATACTTGGACTGACATGGTTGACGCTGAACTTTAGGGGTCCTGATGTTTTGGAATAATGTACTTTTCATGAGAGGATTTCTCGCGATGCCTCTTTATAACCGCCTAGTATACACTAGTCATGTATGATTAAGGTTAAAAGGACTGTTGACTGAGCGACCCCGCCCTAAATCCACAACCAAATAAGGAGTAGGAAATAAGGCAGCATCACTCACTCGTGGTCTATCAATCCCCATTATACATGGCCTTAACGCATATGCTAAGCCATCATAGCTTTACCTGATGGGTTTTTAAGTGTTACAACAGTGCTGCGACTTTCGCCTTAACGAGGGAGTAATTACAATTAGAATGGATTATTTTAAGTTTTCGCTTAGCTACTTAAGGTTTGAGAAACGTACCAAAATTCTACCGGGTTCTTGATGTTCCCCTAGGCATTAGGGTTAAACTCCTCCTGCGTCTTTGTCATTTCTTTCAGTTGGGCAGTCCCTCTTGAAGTGTCCAATTTCACCACATAGGTGGCATACTTGACTGGTCCCAACATTGGTGGTTGATGTAATGAACTCAACCGGGGTCTTGTAGTTGCGAGCGGTATGCCCTTTCATGTTGCACCTAACACAAAAGAGTTCTCGACAGGTACCATGATCATGGTAGTTACACTTGTGGCAGCGGGGGAGGTTTCCTAGGTATGGTCTTCCAGGTGTCGAGGCAGAAGGGTTGGCAGAGGCATTGACCACTTCAGCTCGTTGCCCTTTGGAAGGTCCTTGAGTCGAGGTACTTCCCTCCTCGTTCTCAGACTTTCTTTTCAGTGGATTAGGTTTGAGTTCTTGGGTGGCTGTGCACACGGGTGTTGGTTGCTGCTGTCCATTGTTATAATCGGGATTCCCGATAGGGCTCCTGCTAACATTGGCGTTGTTAGCATTCAGGTGAGCCATGACAGCTGCTACGGCTGCGGAAACTGCAGCTTGGAACGTAGCTTCATCGATTTGAAGAATCGGTGTCCTACCAGCGGGTTGTTTACGTCTCTTTGGAGGCATGGTTTTTCCTACACGAAAAGGAACACAAGCTGATGAGAAACGATGGTTAACCCTAGACGTATCTTTCTTTACTATGATAGGCATAAATTTTCCCGCACCTTGATTTAGGGTTATCTGAGCGTCGACCTACATCCCTATGATGCAGTCTGGGTAACAGAGTAGGAGTATGTGTATCGGAAAGCCATAAAAGGGGTGTCGTTCCTACTGAGTTATCTTTATATTGGAGAGGTTCACTCTCCGGCTTTGAAAAGATTCGAGAGAAGTTCGGAACGAAGATCACGGAAGAAAAGGCTCATGAAAACTTATGGCTAATCACTCTCAATCGAGGTTTTGGGTTCCGATCTAATTATATTAATCGCGACGGGAAAGACGAATTTTCCTAACACATAGTGTGAGCAGTGTAATCACTAGCTCACTAAATTGTATTATTTTATGGGTTATTAGCATGACGTTAAGGAGGTAGAAACACTTTTCGGGCTTCATGCATTGGCTCCCTCTGTCCACTTCTTATCCCTGACTGGAACAAGCGTTGGTTTCCTCCGGGTATCTAGATAGGGTTCTCTGCCCTCGTAGACATATTGAATTTCTGCTCCGCCTTACTTCTGATTCTGACTCTGAGTGTCATCACTTCATAATGGATGACTGGAATCTCGGAAGTTCAGGCGAATTTCCCACCGATGTCCCAAAAGGGTATAGGCACATGGTGATTTCAATAGCCTCGTCCCTGTTTATTTATTTCCTAATTGGAAATCTTCTCAATGAACCTCTTCTGGGTCTGTATCGACTCTTCTGCCGATTACTGGAATGGATAAGGCTTCCTTAAAGGGGTTTGCGCGAGAATGGAAATGTCTAAAGAATCTTAAGAGATTATTAAAATATTTCACTGGGTGATCCATATCGAGTCCGGCTAAACTTACATAGTGTATACAAATCATATATAACTTAGATCTGATAGGCCTTCGAATATGTGATACTACCCTATATCCACATCCAAACAAGGAAAAGGAAGTAGAGCGAAACCACACATTCTTAGCCTATGAGATCCTCACTATATATAACCTTGGGAGTATACACTCTGTAATCATAGGTCTATCAATAAGGATCTTTTTTTTAGTTTTCACGCAAGGTTATTTATGGTTCCCAAAATACCCCTATAGTATTTTAATTACTTGTTTGATTCTTAACGTCTGAACATGCTTTTGGGTTTATTGTGAGTCTTTTAGTATCCTAAAATACTCCTATAGTATTTTAACTTTATGTTTGGTTCTAGCATTCCTATTTGGTAATTTTCAGATTCATCGCAACACCACCATCACTCCCAAGCACACGTTAGTCGCATCTCGAATAAATGTAGTTGATCAGGTTACATTTATTCCAGCTTACGATTACATAACTGCCCAGGTTTGACGGTAATGCTCAACATCCAAAGACTTTTATTCTTGTTCTTCTTGTGATACTTGTTCGGGTTTTTATATTCTGGATGTTCTTATACTTTTGTAAAATATGGTTATATTTTAAAGTATAATTCTTGGTCAGAGTATTTTATCCCATTGTATTTATAGGTTGTATATCTTTTATGATTTGATATACTGAGCTCACTATAAACAATGCTCTGATACCAATCTGTCACACCCCAAAACTGGAACGGCGGAAACGTTCTGGGGTGGAGGACGTCATGTCAAGTATCACAACATATGCAGTATAGTAATCAAAGTACAACAACCATTGCATTAATAGTAATAATTTTACATAGGTTACATTTTACAACAACATCAAAGTAGATATAGAAAATAACATAAGATGCAGCTTGGTACAAGGCTGTCTTCACAAAAGCTCCCGGAGTGTACCTGTCTACTGACGACCTGAGAATACAAGTTATTTTGAAAGCGAGTATCAGCATTTTTAATGCTGGTGAGTTCATAAGTATTTAATGACATTGGTATAAATACATGTTTTTCTTCAAAGTAATCTCACTAGATAATGGTGATTTGAGTTTACAGAGTATTAGAATTCTTTCCAGAAAATCCTATATTTTCTAATAAAAGTAGTCTTCTACCAAGACCCAATTGTTTTATGTTCAACGAGTAATTTCCCCCAATGTAACTATCATTATCAAAATATAGTTTATACTTTAAGGAATATGTGAGAAGATCACAAGCAAAAGTAATAGGGAAAATACTATTTTAACTCAGCAGTGACGCTGCTGACTAATAGTGAATAAAACATAGACTCCAGGTGGTATCGAATGAACCATACGCCTCGGAGAGTCTAAAGGAATGAAGTACAGACTCCAAGTGGTATTAAGTGAACAATACGCCTCGGAGAGTCTAAGTGAATGAAATACAGACTCCATGCGGTATTAAGTGAACAATACGCCTCGGAGAGTCTAAGTGAATGAAATACAGACTCCAAACGGTATTAAGTGAACAATACGCCTCGGAGAGTCTAAGTGAATGAAATACAGACTCCAGGCGGTATTAGGTGAACAATACGCCTTGGAGAGTCTAAGTGAATGAAATACAGACTCCAGGCGGTATTAAGTGAACAATACGCCCCGGGGAGTCTAAGTGAATGAAATACAGACTCCAGGCGGTATTAAGTGAACAATACGCCTCAGAGAGTCTAAGTTAACCTTTAATCCTAAGTAGGTCAGTTTAAAGGTTTAATATGAGGCCTAGTGTATAACTAGGAAAATATATTATGATGGTTTCATATGTAGAAAATACCGTGATAATACTTATCACCTTAAAGCCATGAATTATAAGGTAAATGTAAAGATACTCGTAACCATACTGATTGACGGATGTAAACACGACGACCTGCTGGCGTCGAAATGAATGTGACATTTGTCACCCCTTGGCTTGGTCGGCCGAGACTGTAGCTAGTAGTCAGGATGTGGGATGTTCTGTCCCGTATAGATCTATACACACAATGCCCGCTCTCCCTCCAGGAGACTCTGGTTACCACTCGACAACGGTGAAATCCGCGTCATGAGGATGTATCTCGTGTTTTGATTTCTATATACCTTTCTTTTTACTATAAGTACAAGTTCTTACAATATAGATATAACTAAGTTCTCCTTTATGAAAGTTATGGTTGGTTTCTAAACTATACCTATTATAGTTTACTCGAGAGGTTATCTAGATGCCTTTGCTACCCAAAGGTGTTGAACTGGAATAAGAGTATTAACATCTAACCAGATATACATAATATATAACTAGGACTCCAACGACACTCGGACAAATAACCGGATGCTTTAAGTCCACAACCAAACAAGGAACATGAAATAAAGCGGGTTATCAGTCCTAAGTCCTTCAAACCCTACTTATATAACTATATCTATATAGGCATGATTCTATCAAGAATATAAGTTTAAAAGACTTTGATAAAAGCTTGGCAATTTAAAAGAGATTTTGGTACTTTAAAAGAGATTTGAAAACAAAATTTGGAAACCTTTAGCTGGATAAAATAGTTTAACATGCAGAAATCTTTTTGCTATACAGTTATTAATCACATGCGATTGATATAATAACTTTATAGTTCAACTTGTATTCCCCCCCCCCCTCATAAAAGCATTTAAAATCATTTAAAAAGGTTGATTAAAGGGTATGAACTCACCTGAAGTGGGTGATTCGGATGAACGGGTGGTATAGGATGCTAAGTGTTAAGTGAGGACTTGAACACACACGCGGATCCTATTGAGCATGCAATGATACATTTATGTATCTAATTAGTCATTTAATAACTAATTAAGCAAGTAAAGACCATCAATTACATGAAAACACTTTGTTTCAAGTGCTAGGAGTGCTAAGGGTTGCATCTTAAGAGAGTATGGCCTCACATTGGAGTTTACTCCCCACATGGTAGCACCATATGGGTTTACGGTTCTGGGACCATTTCCCCCATGAGTTTACGGCCGTAAACGCATGGTAATGGTGTCATTGGGTGTTTTAAGGTCCTACACCACACAAGGAAGTAAGCTAGACTCGAATCCAAGGCTTAGGAAGTGACTAGGGCTCGAAATGGCCCTTCTTTGGAGTTTACGGTCCTTGGACCACTCCTTGGGAGTTTACGGTCGTAAATACATGTGTTTACGGTCGTAAACCCATGAGTTTATGGCCTTCAACTCATGGTTACCCAACCATTCCATGGTTTGGTGTTTCTAGCTCATGCATGCAAGGTTCTAGTCCTTTATTCAAGCCATAGAAGGTGTTAGGGGCACCTAAACCCCATTTGGGGGTGTTTACGGTTTTGGGAGATCCCCAAACCGTAAACACATATGTTCTTGGGGATTTTGATGTTCTTCGAGGGTTTAACATGTAGTCTAAGCAAACAACTAGTTAGGAGGAGTGTACTTACTTATAGGAAGCTCGAATGAGTGTTTAAGGGCCAAGAACACTAGTGTGTGTTCTTGGTGTTCTTGGTGTTTTGAAGAACACTTGAAGATCTAAGAAAAGATGAAGAATCCATGGATGAAATGATGTATAAACACTAGATTAAGTGTTGCATGTTCGAATCTAGGAAGGAAACACTTACATTTTGGCGGATTTGAAGAGATGATCTTATGATAGTTGAGAGAAAACTTGGGTGTTCTTGATCTAGGAAGTGGGAAAGTGAGCCAAAAATGTCTAAGTGTCATATTTATACTCTCTAGAGTTTACGGCCGTAAACTCCATGTTTGGGGCCGTAAACTCCAAACTCTTGGAGTTTTGAGACTTACGTGATGCACGACAACCTCTAAAGTATACTTCCTTTTATTTGTTCGCTTGGCGAGTATAAAATAAAAACACCCAACGGACTGAAAACCGGCCAAAAACGTACTAAAATGAATTTGGATTTAATTTGATGTGCTTGACCGCGGAGTTTATACAAATGAAAATTTCGGGTTGTCACAATAAGGTAGGACACAAGGGTTTATAATGATGTTTATATATGGGCAAAACCCCAAAATTAGGGTTTTCTTTAAACAGCTCGGACTCGCCGAGTCGACCCTCTGACTCGCCGAGTCGGTCCCGTCCCGCGTTCCTTGATACCACTGTGACAACCATCAAATTTCGGTCAAGTCAAAGTCAAATACAATTGTTTGTCGACTTCAAAAGAAAACAAATTTCAAATTATAAATGTTTCAACTTCACAATTTTCTCTACTAAAATTAGATTACTCACCAACTCTCGTAGTTGACCTGTTTTTACCCATGATGCAGATTTGAAGAATGAAGATTGATGAACAATAGGTTGTGCCTTAGAAATCCACAAGACAATTTAAATTTGATGTAATAAATGTTGTTCTTATTTGGATTTGTATTTGTATGTTGTGGATCTTGTTTGCATACTTAGTACTTAATTGAATCTAATCATATTATAACATAGTTGTCATGAGACTTTGAACAATATATCACGCCTCAATCGATTCCGACAAGGATCGGGGTGTGACAACCACGATCCTACTCGACAAGTTGATCTCCCAACTCGCCGAGTCCATGCATAAAGCCTTTCAAAATCAAACTAGTTGTTACAATATATATGCCTTACTTCATGAGGTCAGAATGGGGTACCCTTCCATTTCGTTATGGGTCGAATGCTTATATGGACATGCAACAAGGTTGTATTTGGGAGATAAGCATATTTGGTCAACTACTGGGTCCAGTAAGGCGACCCTTTGGGACCACTTCTTTTTTCTCTTGTAATGCACCCACTTATACATCAAATTAGAGACGATTGCAAGCTTCTTCTTCATGCTTGGTACCTTGATGATGGGACCTTCATTGTAAATTCAGAGGAGGTGGCCAGAGTATTGGACATCAATAGGGTGGAAGGCCCAGGATTGGGGCTTGAGATGAATATCAAGAAAACTGAGCTATTTTGTCCTTCATACAATGGTAAGAAGCTTCGTAAAGGTTTATTCCATGCTGACATTGGGCGACCGTCAGTCGGGGTGAAGCTTCTTGGGGGAGCTTCTAGTAGAGATGCGAGTTTTATTAGTGGGTTAGCCATGAAGAGGGATGCCAAGGCTGTTGATTTGATGTGCCTTCTACCATAGTTACATGACCCCCAGAGTGAGCTCCTTTTGCTTCGATCTTGCATGGGCATCGCCAAATTTTTCTTTGGCCTGAGAACGTGCCAACCCGTTCACATGGAAGAGGCTAGTTTGTGTTTTGATAAAGGGTTAAGTGGGTCGATTGTGGACATTTTGGTTTGCAGGGGTCCGTTCTTTGGGGACTGGCTTCGTTACCAATTATGTTTGGTGTTTTGGGGTTGTACTCAGCAGTAGAGGCTTCATCATATACTTTTGTGGCCTCACGAGCTCAATCGTGGGTGTTACAAGACCACATCTTACAAAATAGCGGCATATGTGGTATGGATTCAGATTATGTTTGTGCTTTGGCCTGTGTCTGTGATACGATTCCGGGCTTTGACTTCGGCGGTTTCACTAATAAGGACACCGCCCCTCCAAAAGCCTAACATTCATTGGCGAGTGCCCTTTTTAGTAAAATTGTCCAAGACATGGAAGTTCACTTCGACATGACGATTAGGCAGAAAGCAATTTTTGAGTTTCTAAGGGCCCCACATGCTCAAGATTTTCTTATGACTATTCCTATTGACGATCTTGGCCAGCATATGTCGCCAGTGGAGTATCGTGACATCCTCATGTATCATCTTATGATCCCTTTATTTCCGGCAGACGAGACTTTCCCTGTTTGTCGCAAGGCATGCTTGGACTCCTTTGGGGAGCATGCACTTCATTATAAAGAGCTTCCAGGTTTCAAGTACCGACACAATCTGGTTAGGGATGTTCTTTTCGACATATTTAGGCGCGTTGGGGTTTCTGCCAAGAAAGAGGCACTTGTGAACTTTCTGACTGGCCCATTGGAAGGAAGATCAACAGTTAGATCAGCTGATGTTTTAGTATTTGGATGGGCTGGAGGAAAACATGCATGCGTGGATCTAACAGGGGTTTCCCCTCTTGTGGGCTTGGGGAGTGGGGTTTTCACTGTGGGACAAGATGCTTTAAAAGCTGCATCAAGCAAAGTGGCAAAACATGAGAATGTGCGCATGGAAAATCAATATACGTTTGTACCCTTTGCATTTGATACTTTAGGTTTCCTTGCGCCAGAAGTTATGGAGCTACTCAACAGAGTCCAACGGGTCATGCATATTAATGTTATGAATCCAAGATCTATAAATGTTGTTTTTAAAAGAATTAGTTTTGCCATCCAAAAAGGGGTTGCGGCACAGTTTGTTGCTCGTTTACCCACTATGTCTATGTAAAACTTTCTTCTTTATTTAATATAATCATTGTTATTTGATACAGTGAAGATTCACATGTAATTTTGAACAAACATTTTGAAAAAAAAATCAATTTTCATATATCGATATGAATGTATGTTTAAAGAGTACTAAAAATTATGAATTTTGATATATTTAATTTTTCAAGAAAAAATAAACCCTAACTTTTAAAAAAAACGAAGTGAGATTTTTTACAAAAGAAATCGTTTTTTTTTATATATTAATATAGATCTCTAATGAAAGAAGATGAAAAATTATAAATCTTGGTATATTCGATTTTTTCTGTGATAAAAACATGACCTAAAAGTTTTTTTTATTATTATTTAAAAAAAAAACAACAAAATGAAATGACTTTTTTATTATTATTTGTTGCATGCACGTCCAAATAAAAAATATACAACATTTCCTTTAACGGTAAATCTTTTGAATTTCCGGCGCTCACGATTAGTTTCTTGGTTCCTTGATAGTTATGGTTATGTATCAATCTAACCTATATCATATGATTGTTGATTCGTACGCACCAAACTTTTTACCATGCTCAACAATTCATAATTTAAAAGATTATGCAATATACAAATTATACAATCATTTAAATACAAATCATTATATATAAAAAAAAATTTATATAAAATTAGTTATCATATACGTGTATATTCGATCTTCAAATCCGATGTATCCAAAAAAAAAACTTTGTTTTATTAAAATCTAAAAAATATTAAAGAAACATAGAAATGCTAAGTTTATCATTACGAGACTCATGATGATATGGACTTTTGGTTCCATATTATTTTGGAGGGGTAAAAAGGGGTAAAAACACAAAAGGAGTGTATGGTGCGTGGGAAATGAGTGCGTGTGAGGAAGGGAAATCCAGCAAAATAAAAGAAGAGTATCCAATGATTGTACAGAAGAGCGTGTCTTGAAATAAAGGGACATAGTGACACGCACGGGTGCCATAAGTAGGACCACGTGCATCCCACGTGCTTACCACTACTACACGTGACACCTTGTCCACCTTCCCACGTGACAACTTTCTTTTGTTAAAGAAGTTAAATTGCTCAAAATACAACGATTTTATTTTTAACTTTGAGATTTTATAATAAAATATATGAACTTTATAGAGCTTTGTTGAACGTAAAGTAGATAAAGTTGTTTATACTATCTTAAATGAGACTTCTAATGTTTATTTATCATCTTTAATTCTTTATCTTTATTACCAGTAAAATTAAGAATACAAATAATGTCGATTACCATTATTTACATTTAGTCATTTTTTTAACGACGGTTCGGTACAACGGGCAGTGACACCCGAGATTGTAATATGTCATAACACCCAACAAACCTGGGTTCAATCCCTCTCCGAAGAGATAACAACAACATCCTTAGCAACATGTTTCCTATTAAGGGGTTTCACTGCTTTGCATACGGATAAAACTCGACACCATTCCCCCAGAAACCCCTACGAAGGGAAAATTGGAGTGTGCTTTCGTCGGGTTGAACTGGACCTCATTTAGTCATCTTTTGAATAAGATTTGTCTGTTATAAAATGGGATACTCATAAATATGATAAAAAGGAAACCCGGGTATTACAAAATAACCACTTAGACTGCACGAAGTAGGCCCGTCATTATCTCCGTAGGAACAACGGAGGTGGCTTGGCAAACATCGTCCAACTCATCTCAGCATGCCGATCTTGGTGAGTGAACATGGTAATAGATATAAGGTGAGATAGAAAACTTTTAATAAAAATAATTTTAAAATTTTACTCATTTTCAAAAACTGTCTTTTAACCAAAAATAAGTTTTTTTTACCATCTTTCAACCAATATAGATACTAACACCTATCATATTTTATACGGCACCAAAACATTCAATATTTTTTTCATTTCTTTCAACAAACACTCTTCTTAGTTTATTGAAAATGACTTCTACTCTCCAACCAACCAAACTCAAAAAAACAAAAAACAAAAAAACAAAAACAAAAACAAACAAACAAGAAAAATACAAAAAAAAGCTATAATTTCAAACCCTTAATCACCCATCTTTATCAACCTCAAATGGATCGTCCTTTTTTTTCACCTCTACCTTCCATTATCCCGGTGCTGATCCATACTATAATTCATATCCTAGCCAATCATAACCCCAATTCCAACTACAATTTCAATCCTAACCCCAATTCCAATCTCAAACCAAATTTCAATACAAAAATGATTTCAACCCATTTAAAAATGTTCGAGAAATCAAATTCCAATCCTAATCCCAACCCCAATTCCAAACCTAATCCCGACCCCAAACCTATATAACACAAGAAACAAATTCTGATCCCGATGACCAACTTAAACTGAAACCCAAGAAAAAGGAAAGGCATTGAGTGTTCCTTTGTAATATTCAAATCCTTGAGGTACATAATTCCTTGAAATTATAGCTTTTGGAGGGGATCACGACGTGAGATATGATGGTCACGTCTTTTGAGTCTCACGACGTGAGGCATAAGTCTCACGACATGAGGACAATCTGCTGATTCAAAACCCTAATATTTCAGGTATTTAAAGGAATAAGAGACTAGGGTTGCACATCCTCAACCTCTTTCACCCTCTAAGCCCTCTGGAAACCCTAAAGTTGACCCTCTTTGAGATCCTTAGTGTTTAGCTTGTTTGAAGGAGAAGAAAGAAAGAGAAGAAGCACCATTGTGAAGGGAGTTGCAAGGAAGCATCATTGTCATAAGCTCTTCTCTTGTTTGGACCATTGTAATTATCAAGACTCAAGCTTTATTTCATTCATGGCCAGATCTAGGTTTTTGCTCCTATTTCCTTATGTTATAGCTTGTGAGAGTGAAGAAGATCCATAAAGTTAGCAACTTTATGGATTCAAGTGGTCTTTTGAGTCTTATACCATTTAGATCTGGAAGTTGGTAGGGTATGGAAGCTTGCAAGAGAACTTTAGGCCATATTTCTACTTTTGACCTAAAGTGGTGTAGGGACATCCATGGTGCATGCATGTCCATAAAGCAAGCATTTTTATAGACCATTAGGGTCCCCTTAAGCTTCTGTAACAGTTGAACATGAAGGTTGAATGGATTAAGAATGTTGAATTGTTGGTTTGGGCTTCTGTAACATCCCAAAAATTGAGGGTAGAAATTTCATTTTCATTATATTCAAAACACTAGAGTAATATTTTTCAAACACTACAAACATTTATCAGAGTTCATTCCCAAGATCCCATATTGCGGAAAACACGGGTGAATGCGCTGCGATCAAGTCGGGCCATTCCCCATCGAATCGGAAGTACGTGAAACCATAAACCACAAAACTGTAAGCATAAAGCTTAGTGAGTTCCCCAAATACCACATACCACACATACCAATCGAGCTATAAATAACATCCATAACATCGAGCAATAAATATCATACATATATCACAATCAATAAAAGTGCTATGTGTCATCCATAGTCTTGTTATTATGCCACGATCCACCTCGTGGTCTTCCTTGCCAGGCCAGGGGCTAAAACCCTGGGTCTTACAGACAAGTGCCAGGAGCCACCTCCGGGTCTTCCAAGCAAGCATCACAAAGACAACTAGCATACAAATATACACTACTTAACTAATTAACTGTCAGAGTTCAGACTCTGGTCTTGCATACAGGTTGCCAGGAGCCACCTCCTGGTCTTTCATACAAACTGCCACAGGTTACCCCCGGGTCTTCCTATAATACATAAACCAAATGGGTCGGCATTGGTGCCTTCGACACATAGAACAGTGAGGAGACTCACCTTGAATGCATAAGCTCACTGAAAGCAATCCCTAGTTGCTGCCCTGCCGGCTTCCCAAGCTATCAATACCAACAACACACCCAATTAGCAATTGGGTTCCATGATATAATCCATAATCCTTACTTGGGGTAAAATGACCATTTTACCCCTGACCCAACATGAACCTAAATTGAGGCCCAAATCCAAAAGATCCACAAAGGCCCGCTAATGGCCCAATTTTCCAAATTGGGCCCAACCCCATATGGGTCTTATCCTAAGCCCATAATTTTCTTAATTAAAATTCTAATTACCTCAAATACCCCCTCCCCCTAGAACAACTTGGTCAAAGACATGGTCAAAAGTCAAAGTCAACGGCCTGAGTTGACCCAACTCACCGAGTTGTCCTTCAACTTGCCGTGTTCCTCTATCAGTCTGCAAAGTCGGGGAAAACCAAGCCAACTCGCCGAGTTTATCCATAAACTCGTCGAGTTCGCCAGAAACCCACATCTTAATACATTAAGCCGACACTATTGACTCCTAGAGCTTCACAACTCTGATCTCGACCAATTATGAGATCTAGAAGGGTAAAGTTTACAACTTTACCCCTAGGAACCACCGAAATAGGTCCAAGCCGAAACCCTAGACTTAAAAAAATGAGGGCTTAACCATTAACCACTTAATACTCAAAGACAAAGTCCCAAACTGCATATCTGATACGCTAGAGTTGGAAGACCACATAAAGTTTCCAACTTTACACTCACACACGACTAGGAGAGGCTCAAATGCTCAGAAAGGACTTAATAAGGAACTTAAAGAATGCATGAAGCCCTTAAATCCATAAAGTTTGCACCTTTATGCCAAAAGAGTCCATGAAGACCCTAGATCTGAAAGAACAAGGCTTTGGGATGTCCTAATCCCAACATGCATCCAACCCATGACTCAAACATAACAATTAACCCAAAAAAAGAAAGATCTAAACATCTAGCCATCAAGATAAGAACTTGATACCTCAAACTCCTTGCAAAATGAATAATGATTTTGGATCTAAGGCCTCTCCTCAAAGCTTAGAAACTTCAAGATCTTCTAACTCCTTCATAATGCACAAAATGGACACCAAACTTCCTTCCAAGGCTCAAATGCTTGAAAAAGAAGGCTACAACTCGATTTAGGGTTTTGATAACAATGGAGGCTGATAAGGAGGCCAACCAAAGGAACTTAAGGCCTTTAAATAGGTTGCAACATCCTAGAAATTAGGGTTTCCTTCCCAGCCACCAACTCGTCGAGTTGAGGCACCTCAACTCGTCGTGTTGATTCATTAAATCCTCGCGATCCTTCCATCTTAAACACGTCGAGTTGGTTCCTCCAACTCGCCGAGTTCACCTTGAAATAGGTTTATTCTCAAAAATTTCTCTTAAAGATTTCGGGTGTTACAACTCCACACCACTTAAATTAGATTTCGTCCTCAAAATATGTCCTTACTTTTCTCAACACGCCAAACAATCTGAGCCGTACTACCACAACCCGAGAAAACTATCGCCTCCCCAAGGCAACTGAAACCAACCCTAGTAAAACTCACCAACCTGAAGAATAACGAACCTTAACCCTCGCAGAAAACCACCTCTACCTCTCCTGAAACCCGGAATCTCAAATTGATTTAACTTCCTGACAGTCCACCCACTGTGAATCATTAGCAAACCAATTCCATAAGAAGCCCAAAATAAACAAAATACTTCCAACCCAGATTCTCTTGATGATTTAAAGGAACAAAATCATTGATCATAAACAACTGCAGATCATTTACACTTGACAGAAGGCTCAGATAATCCTTCGGGTAGAATACTCATCCCTGAAACAGTTAGACTCAGGCGAGATTTGTGCAACAGTGTCAAATCAACCATTCTGAGATTATTTAATCTACTGCAAGCGACTTAGTATTTCCCAAACAACAGGCTACTCTACACGTACGAAACCTGAATCACTAATACGGGCCGAAATATCACGATGCCCCCAGATGATTTCCACACGCGGCCGAGACCTCTCTGGCCCCAAATTATCTGCCAACTATCTGAAATACCAGATTCCCGCCCGGTTGTTGAGTCAAAAGACACCCACACAGTCGCTCCACGCGACTTTCAAAAGAACACGTCGACTAACGATAATTACCAGCACCATCACTGTTGGATTAGGTGTCTAAGCCCATAACTATTTTAGTCTGTACTTGACCCGATTATGAGCATGGTCCTTTTGGGTTGCCTTCACCATAGCAACTGATAGGATGAATTATGAAGAAAGAGGATTAATATGATTTATTAATATATTATGTGAATAATATATTAAAAGAGAAAGCATATTGTTTAATTAATATTGATCAATAATTAATTTAGAATTAATTTTGTGGTCAAAAGAGATTAATTAAATTAAGGGGACTGATACCGTAATTATAAGATAGTTACAGAGTTGGGCTTAAGATCCATAAGGAAGCAATGGACGAATTCTATATGGGAGTCCATATAGAAATCGTCCAAGGGGCCTTCTAGAAAGATCTTTGGGCTGCTTAAGGATTAAGCAACTGGATTAGGGTTTCCAAGTTGAAAACCCTAGTAGCCTCAACTATATAAGGACCCCTAAGGCTCCCAAAAAACATGGCTAAGCATTTCCTAAGAGTATCTTGGACGTTTTGGTGCCTATCCTCTCTCTCTTGTTCATCCTTGTTGCTAATGGTGTTTGTGACTCCATTAGAGGTGAAACACTTGCGGCACTAGGCTTTCAGAAGTCAAGATTAAGAAGGATTGGGATTGTTATTGCTACATAACAATCAAGGTAATGTTTCTAACCCTAATCATATGTCAATTTCGAATTATATGCAGTTCATAGGGTTTATTGCTTTGGTATTCAATGTTGTATGTTCAAATTAGAAAAACCTAGATCAAAGCAATTAGGGTTGCATGAACTCCATAGGAATGATGCTATGTTCATAACCCATCAATCACAACACCCACCTGACGCTAAATTGAACAGTGCATGACCAATGGTAGCCTTATCTCATACTCGGTCTTTGATTCCTGATTTCGAACTTGTTGTGGTCCTCCCACAACCTTGAAAACAAACCACCCTGGCCTAAACCATCCGAAGAAGTCCGTGACCAAATCATAGATTTTCCACACTCTCACCGCTGCACAGGGACCGGTGAATGCTACGTGCCACCCTGCAGTCTTACAACACTTCCCAGGCTAACCGACCGAATGCTACAGGCCACCCCACAGTCTTACAACACTTCCACACTAACTGACCACTAGTGAATGCTACAGGCCACCCTGCAGTCTTACAACACTTCCACCTCGCAACAACCGCCGCCCAAGCCTTACCGCTAATCCTATCAGTTCGAACGCATCCAAAGTGGAGCACACACTCGACCCGACACCCGAGCTGAACCTGAGTCACGACTAGAACCCTCACCTAGGTCCCCCCCCACAACCTTTAATCAAGCACCAGAAAGACGCAAACCCAATGTTGGGAAGTTTACCGAACTCCCCAACTCACACGATCCTCAATCCAGACAGCCACTCAGGTCGCCTTCCTTCCTGATGGGGATGCAAAACTCATCCTAGTTTCACACCTACTTCTGTCCTGAATATCTAAATGATCCTCCCCCACTTTGATTCGACTAATATTTCCCACCTTTTAATCCTTATGGATTTTCCCAATCCGTCTTTCTCGACTGGCGTGAACCGCCCTTACCCTGCGCTGAACAATACTAGCGTTCCATTGCTAGCCAAATTCATTAATCACCAAATTTCTGAACCCTGACGTATACCCTTGGAGTCTCCACCAACCTGATAATCCAGATCACCTCCCATGAAACTATACCAACTTCCTGATCTCTCACGCATGCGACTAAACTATAACCCTTGCCTTGAACCGACAGATCTTATCCCACTTCTGATACCAAAGAATTGTTGGATTCTGACTGACTACAACCCAGACGAAAATAAGGCTCCTCTGACACTTCTGAAGACCAAACAACCCCTGAAGACCAGTTGAACACTTCCCGAATCTCAACATTACTGATAACCCCAGATGCTGAAGATGATATCACACTCAAATCGTTAAGTCCCAAGGACGAATGTTCAAATCTAAATCATAGCAAAAGACCACTACCCTCGGCACCCGTGAAAGCCAATCCACGCACCAATGCAAAAACTCTCGAATTCTGGCGATACCGAATAACTAAACCGCTGAATTCTGACGATAACCCTGTTGGGTTTTGATATGAAATAAAAGTTTGTTTTTCACAAAAACCTGCAACGACAGAATTTAAAAATAACAAGTTTATTTTTAGTTCATAAGAAAACCGAACTATCATGGATCCATTTATAGAGGTTAAAATAAAATAAAAACAATCATAGTATGTTTTAGAGATAACATTTGAAGCCTTTGAACCCACTTGGTTTTGGGGTGTTGATGAAGATAGCAAAAGATCAAAGTGCATGATCTTCTCTATAAGTATCCACCATTAAGAGTAAGGCACTTGGAATGCTAGTTCCTTCTTGTATTCTTGAGTGTCTTAAGCCTTTAAGTGCTTAACTCAATTAAGCACTAAAGGGAACAAATCAAGAGGTCTTCTAAACACCAAATTAACTTCAAAAGAGAGAGAGGAGGAAGAATAGGGAGAGTTTCAGCCACATGCTTCAAGAGAAGAAATGAGACCAAAAACTTGCACATTTCTCATTCATAAGACACTCTTATATAGTCCATGAAAGGTAAGGCCTAACCATTAAAATAATCTAAAGTAATGGTAGCCTTTAGAAGCATGGGAAACAAAAGGTGGAAGGTTGACAAGCAACCTCCCACACCATCATCATGTTTCGGCCATGCTTATTTTTATAAGAAATATTCTTTTATTTTTATAAACTCTAAGTTTATAAAATATAAACTTTGTCTTTAGGTAAAGACAAAAGACAAATAGTCCAAAATGTTGTGCATGACTTATTAATTCATACCATATGAAATAATGACTAGCTATACTCTCTTATAATTATTATTTTCACAAAAACAATAATTATTCCCTAATTAAAATACAAGAATTGATATTATTTATTAATAATCACATTAATACAAAATGTGCCAACTTGATAAAGGTGTGACCCTATAGGATCATATATTATTAGCAATATCACTCCATACTGATTCTTGGGCATATTTAGGTATGACATGAATTACATTGATGGGCGTATGTAGTAAAGATGGGATTTGTCCCTCTTATTCGTTGAGAGCATGACATCTAAGGCCTTAGTTAAAGTTGAACAGTAAATGAGATTGATCGCTATCCATATCTCATGTTCGACATGATGTCTGAGACAAATGAATAATTGATACCATACCTTTAGTAACAATTGCAGCTTAGAGCTCCTAGAATTGGCTGTTGATGAGATGACACCCTTCACATGTTGTTAGGGGCAATAGCCTGCTGCTAGACGTCAGCTACTGTCTATGTCAGTCTAAAATGAATCTTGTGCAAGTGGGAGATTGTTGGATCTATATGCCCAAGAATCATTATGGAGTGATATTGCTAATAATATACGATCCTATAGGGTCACACCTTTATCAAGTTGGCACATTTTGTATTAATGTGATTATTAATAAATAATATCAATTCTTGCATTTTAATTAGGGACTAATTATTGTTTTTGTGAAAATAATAATTATAAGAGAGTATAACTAGTCATTATTTCATATGGTATGAATTAATAAGTCATGCACAACATTTTGAATAATTACATTAATACAAAATGTGCCAACTTGATAAAGGTGTGACCCTATAGGATCATATATTATTAGCAATATCACTCAATAATGATCCTTGGGCATATAGATCTAACAAAATGTTGTTATTTCACCAAACAATTATAAAGGCCATTTTCACGTGTGGTATGAACTATATGAGAATCGTATGTACTCGAGATGGGATTTGTTCCTCTTGTGTGTTGAAAGCTACACATCTAAGGTCCGTTACCCAAAGTTTAACACCAAATGAGATTGATTGCGATCCATGTCTCATATTCAACATGATGCTTGTAAAAAAGGGATAAACAATAAACTTACCGTATACATAAATTGTAGCTTTGAGATTTTAGGAATTAGATGTTGATGAATGGCATTCTTCGTCGTATGCTATTAGGGGCAGTGAAATGTTTCTAGAACTTACCACTGTCTATATAAATCTTTGATGATTCTTGTGCAAGTGGGAGATTGAAAATTCTATGTGCCTAAGAGTCAATATGGAATTATATTTTCTAATGACATATGATCGTATAGGGTCACACCTTATAGCAAGTTACTACTTATTGTTTACTTATTAGTAATTTGATTATTAATAAATATTATCAGCACTTGTATTTAATTTGGAAATTATTATTTATGGAAATAATATTTTCTAAGAGAGGAAAATAACTAGAAACTCATATAGTATGATTTATAAGTTGTGTATAATGTATTGGTCTAGTTAGAGTCCAATTATATATACTTAGTTTATATATTAAAAGGTTACACATGCTAGTTATAGAGATGGAGTAAAATACACACCAAACATCCCATCAAAGGGATATGGACATAGATCTGTTCAAAGGGGAGGAGATTGTGTGTTTCCTTTCCTTTTTCACCAATACTTGTCATTATATGCCATGGTTTGATTTTATTGAAAGTATGGTGTACTAGTATATATGTGCATATAAAGAAGAGAGTGGCTTGAAATTGTACTAGTTTTTCACTTCATATCTTCTTATTTTTCTCTCAACTCTTGAGAGCATTATTGCTCCTCCCCTATCCTCCTTTTTGCATTGTGTAGTGAAAAATTGAGTGCTTGATATGCTTCTATTTTAAGGCTTATTTGTTATGAGTTCTTTAAGGCTTGACAAGTATATTATACAAGTGAAGAATAGCAACTTTTGGTGGTTTAATCTTTCTTGGTGGATACATATAGAAAGCTTTTACTTTGGAGTCTTTGTCAGATTCATCAATTTCCATCCTCCCGAGATGAATCAAGGTCTTCAAAGGTTGTGGTTCTTTTCCTATATGGTCGTTTTAATATTTCCATGCTTTGAAAAATGATCCTTGGTGGGTATAAAATGGATTTAATGTTATTCAAATTTTAATGCTTCTGTTGCTAAACTTGTACTTTATTATATACTATTTTTGAATAAAAACCAAAATTATAATCATAGAGTTCCATATGTACTAGTGAGGGATGAACCTTTACTCCACATAAGAGAGTATTGATGGGTTTTGAACATTCTAACACTTCCTAAGTGTACATGCAACCCTAATAACCTTGGATCTATGTTTGTCTAATAATCATGTAAAGTTGAATTCCAAGGTTATATTCCTATCTAACATACATGGGGAACATTTTTAACTTGAATGAAAGATAGAATAACTTACCTTGTTGTTGATTATGATCCTTGAAACCTTGTGAGCCTAGCACCCCAAGTGTGATTCCTCAAATGCTTCACACAACACCAAATGCAAAGGAGTAAACTTTGAGAGAATCTTACACTTGCAAAATCGGCTCTAGCCCTCTTGTTTCTTAGTGTAGCCTATTTTGGTGGAGAATGGGTTTCTTATATAGTGTTGACACATCTAGGGTTACACCATGTAAACCCTAATGTGTCATGACTCTTCATTTCCATGACCCATGGGTTTGTAACTCCCATGGAGCATCCTATGGGTGGAACCCAACTTGATAATCCATGGAGCCTCTTAGCCCACTATATAAGATATGGAAGATTTACATAATCTACCCATATATTTAATTAGTTATCTTTTGATCACTTAATTAATTCTAAATTAATTCTTGATCAAACTAATTAAATAATATTATTAATATATTAGAACTTATAATATATTAATGAACCATAAGTGTTATTTCTCTCATTTTAGTTTATCCAATTGCATGGTGCCATGCAACCCAAATGGACCATGCCGAGTCGGGTCAAGTACATACCAAAAATAGTTATGGACTTAGACACCTTATCGAACAGTCTCCCACTTGGATAAGTCTAATAACTATAACTGCAATACTTCAGGAACCGATCGGCAATCGTAGCTCTTTCAAGGTCTCTCGGAACTGAGAAGATGATGATACGCCATTTAAGATAAGTGATCATATAATCCTCTGTTCTAGATATCAGCCGGACAAATACATGGAACAGTGTCTTACTTTGTGTCCAGCAGTTTGTTTCCCGATTTCCGATTTGTTTGACATAGAACTCAATTGAACACATCAACTTAGTTCTGACCGGGCCCGGTACATAGGTCAAAACAAAATCATCGAGGGGCCCAGATATCGCTTCTAATCCTAGAAGGAACAGATAAACTTCGACTCATATGTTTGCTCTACTACTTGTTGAATTACACACAAAAGCACGGTTTATAACATCGAGTTACCAATGCGATTTCGTGCAATCAATGCATAACCAACTCATAGGCAACAAATCATATCTCTAGGTTTGAAGACTTATATGATATTACCGTCTCACGATCACTCGAGATAAATTCCATGAAGTCATACAAGTGAGCGTGGGTTGAATCCAATACTCAGAACTTATGAGCACTCATGAGTGCTGTAGCCCCGCTTTGTCTAACATCTTAGACCTCTACAAGCCAACCCATGACAGTCTTGATTCATATCTACTTCCAACATATGACCGACTGTGGAGAGTTTGAATAATATGATATAAACCATAACATAATTATTCTGGAAGTCAAAACATGCAAAAAGAAATAATAGTAAACGATTGACAAGAGATAGCAACACTTTACTCATAAATAACAGCTTTTATTTATCATCAAATGTCAATTACATTTTACAAATTTCAAGATTATCTAACTACTAAAACTAATATCATCCTTCAGCCCTATGTTCCGAGCATGCTGGAGATGCTTAGCCCGAGTCAGTCCCTTCGTGAGGGGATTTGCTGGGTTCTCATCCGATGATACCCTCTTTGCCACGAGGATTCCTTCTTCTATTCGATGTCTAATGAAGTGATATTTTCTGTCAATGTGTCTGGATCTCCCATGATCTCTTGGTTCCTTGGCTAAGGCAACCGCACTATTGCTGTCACAGAAAATCTCCATTGGCTCCTTTATAGCTGGTACAACTCCAAGGTCTCCGATGAAGTTCTTTAGCCATATAGCCTCCTTTGCTGCCTCGCTTGCTGCTATATACTCTGATTCACAAGTGGAATCAGCCACTGTCTCCTGCTTGGAACTCTTCTAAGAAATTGCTCCTCCGTTTAACGTAAAGACCCAGTCTGACTGAGAGCGGAAATTATCCCTATCAGTCTGAAAGCTAGCATCACTATACCCTATAACTCTCAAGTCTTCACTCCCACCGAGGGTAAGGACCCAGTCCTTAGTCCTCCGTAGGTACTTGAGGATATTCTTTACCGCAGTCCAGTGTGCCTTGCCAGGGTTCCCCTGATACCTGCTAACCATGCTCAAAGCAAAGGCTACATCAGGTCGAGTACACGTCATAGCATACATGATCGATCCTACAGCCGAAGCATAAGGTATTCGACTCATTTATGCTATCTCAGCCTCAGTATTAGGGCTTTGTGTCTTACTCAATCTGGCGTTACTCTGGATGGGTAACTCTCCTTTCTTGGAGTCCTGCATGCCGAATCTCTTCAGCACCTTATCCAAGTAGGTACTCTGACTAAGTCCAATTAGTCTTTTACTCCGGTCTCTCAAGATCCTTATCCCTAGAATATAGGCAGCTTCTCCTAGGTACTTCATAGAGAAACACTTCCCAAGCCAGGACATAACTTCCTGCAGAGTTGGGATGTCATTTCCTATGAGTAGTATGTCATCCACATACAATACCAAAAAACTAACTATACTCCCACTAGCCTTGACATATACACAAGATTCATCTTCACTCCTAGAAAAGCCAAATTCTTTGACTTTCTCATCAAAGCAAAGATTCCATCTGCAAGGTGCTTGCTTTAACCCATAAATGGATTTCTCAAGCTTACACACTTTATTAGGGTACTCTGTATTGACAAAACCCTCTGGCTGACTCATGTAAACATCCTCAGCCAACTTTCCATTAAGGAAAGCGGTTTTGACATCCATTTGCCATATTTCATAGTCATGAAATGCAGCTATGGCTAGCAGAACCCTAATAGACTTAATCTTGGCCACTGGAGAAAAGGTCTCATCATAATCAACTCCCGGAGTTTGTGAGAAACCCTTTGCAACCAGTCGTGCCTTATAAGTGTGTACATTACCATCCATGTCGGTCTTCTTCTTGAAGATCCATTTGCACCCTATAGTCTTACGACCTGGAACATTCTTAACCAAGTTCCAAACTTGATTGTCATACATGGACTGTATCTCGCTGTCCATTGCCTCTTTCCACTTGGCTGACTCAGGGCCTGCCATGGCTTCCGTGTAACTGTTAGGTTCATCCAGACCTATCAGTGTCTCATCACTGATAAGTGTATCACCTTCCGCAGTAATATGGAATCCATAGTAATGCTCAAGTGCATTCCTAACCCTTGTGGAACGCCTCAGAGGTACAGACTTGTTAATTGGCTCAACAGAAGTTTCCTCCTCAAGTTGAGTGCTAGGGTTTGAAGTTCCTTCACCACTTGACTCTTGAATTTCTTCAAGGTCAACTTGCCTCCCACTGTCTCCTTGGCTTATGAACTCTCTCTCTCTCGAAAGAAAGCCCTCCTAGCTACAAAGACCACATTCTCACTAGGTCTGTAGAAGAGGTAACCAAAGGATTTCTGTGGGTAGCCGATGAAAATACACCTCTCACTTCGAGGTTTGAGCTTATCATGAGTCTCGCGTCTCACGAAAGCCTCGCAACCCCAAATCTTAATGTGGTCTAGTTTGGGTACTTTACCAGTCCACATCTCATGAGGAGTTTTGGCAACTTTCTTTGTGGGAACAAGATTAAGGATATGGGTCGCAGTCTCTAAGGCATACCCCCAAAATGAGATTGGTAGCGAAGCTCGACTCATCATGGAACGAACCATATCCAACAAGGTTCGATTACGCCTCTCAGCTACACCATTCAACTGCGGTGTCCTGGGAGGTGTCAATTGTGAGACAATCCCACATTCCCTAAGATAGTCGAGGAACTCTGAACTAAGATACTCACCACCTCGATCGGATCGAAGCATCTTAATGTTCCTGCCCAATTGATTCTCGACTTCCTGTTTAAACTCTTTAAACCTCTCAAAAGTCTCTGACTTATGCTTGATTAAGTAGACATATCCATATCTACTGTAATCATCAGTAAAAGTCAAATAATAACGATTAGCATCCCTTATGGCATGTTTGAAGGGCCCACACACATCCGTGTGTATAAGATCCAACAAACCTTCACCCCTCTCACAAGAACCTGTGAAGGGTGACTTTGTCATCTTTCCAAGTAAGCATGATTCGCAACTATCATCTGACTTTAGGTCAAATGACTCCAATACTCCATCCTTTTGGAGTTGGCCTATGCGTTTCTTGCTTATATGTCCAAGACGACAATGCCATAATGATGCTTTATCCAAGTTATTATCATTAACAGAATCAATACACAATACATTATTTCCTAAGTTATCAACCACAGATACAGTTTCATACACACCATCACAAGGTAATGCTTTAAAACAAAGAACATTATTAAAGAAAGCATTAATCGAACCAACTTCATTATCAAATGAAAAGGTGAAACCTTGTTTATACAATGCATGAAAGGAAATAATATTTCTTGCCATTTCTGGCGAATAACAACATTTATTCAAATCTAAACTAAACCCACTACTTAGCGATAAAGTATAAACTCCAATCTTGGTGACAGGTAAAGCTTTCCTATTCCCCATGATTAAGTTTATTCTTCCATGCTCCACATTCTCAGTTCTTCTTAGTCCCTGCAAATCAGAACAGATATGAATACCACAACCGGTATCAAGGACCCAAGAGTTAGAATGGGGTGAGTTATTAGATAAGATAGTGTAAATACCTGCATGGTTGGGTTTAACTTTCCCATCCTTCACATCTTGCTGGTACTTTGGGCAGTTCCGCTTCCAATGTGACTTTTCATGGCAATAGAAGCATTCAGCCTCTTTAGGGTCAGAAGAAGGAGTGACAAAACCTTTCTTGGTTCCACTTGAAGAAGAGCCATCAAGGGTCCTAGCCTTGGTACCCTTCGAAGAGCTCTTTCTCTTCTTCCCTCTACCTTTCCCGATTGCCAAAACCGGGGCGGAGTTTGGAGTAGGAGTGTTAACAACCGACTTACCCTTAAGACCTGTTTCTGCGGTCTTGAGGAGTCCCTGAAGTTTGCTGAGTGTGACCTCTTCCTTATTCATGTGATATGTCATGCGGAATTGATCATAGCACGATGGTAAGGAGTGCAAAATGATATCTATTGCAAGCTCCTCAGGGAAGTTCACATTAAGCTTCAGCAACCGATCCACACACCTTTGCATTTTCTGCATGTGGCTCGTGACAGATTCCCCGTCCTTCATCATGGTTGTTATGATAGAGCATATGATTTCATACCTCTCTTGTCGTGCACTTTGATGGTATCTTTCCATCAGATCTTGGTGCATTTCAAAAGGGTAGAAGTCCTCATAGGACTTTTGGAGTTTCGCTGTCATGGTGGCCAACATGATGCATGCCACTTTTGTAGCATCCCTTTCATGTGCCCGGAAGTCAGCGATCTCCTGGGGAGTTGCAGTGGTCTCATCAATCTCCTTAAGCTCCTTGTCAAGGACATATTCTTTGTCCTCGTAGCGGGTAATCATCCTGATGTTTCTGATCCATTCATTGAAGTTGGATCCATCAAAAGTGACTTTCCCACACAAGTTCATAAGGGTAAAGGAGCCATTAGGATTAGAGCCAGAAGCAGCATTGTTTGAAGACATCTGAAAGAAGAGAACAAGATTAGTTTAGATATTAAGAGAGTCCTTAATAAAACACCCAAATGTAATATTAAGGCTAGGATCCAATCACAATATATTATAACTTAGAAGAGGTATGCCGTAATCCAAGCTATAACATATTTGAAAGGTAGGTGAATGACGATTCACCAATTTCCACCATGAAAAACTAAATATAAATATTTGGTTTTTAATTGGTTCTTAGAAATTCCTAGATTCTTTTGAGATTCAATGAACTTTTCAAAGGCATGTTTCAATCTCGAGTGTGCCCTCCAAGTTTTGTGACTGGGATACCGAGGATCACAAAACGAGGTGTGAAGTAACCATGCAAATCACTTGGTACCCTCAAGGTTTATCACTCAATCGATGTGCCGGTAAACCACACACGCTCCACCGATGCTATGGTAAACCTTAAGTCACCCTTTACGTACCTTGTTAAGTCCAAGTTAGTGTGCCGGTTAACCACACACGCTCCACCAACGACTTAAACAAAGTGTAAAGTGTAATTTCATGGATTAGCACCTTATTCACATTTTCCTAAAGTAACTAAGATTGGGAATTTAATAAAAGCATTTAGTTACTTTATAATATTCATCATACTTTTAATGAGAATTTATAAGTCCTTGTCTTACCCGTTCGGCTAACGACCCTCCACCGATCAAGGAAGCGGTGGGTGAGAGTGGACACCCATTAAGTTGCCATTTTATAGGCAACAACCTTATACCCCCCTTATAGACCGGCTTCGTGAATGAGGCGTACTAGCGGTAAGACGACTTGACGCTATACATATATATATTAGTAACTTATAATATTATAAAGTATAAGGGTTGAATTTTAACTTTTAAAATTCTAAGGGTTGGAACTAAAGTTTTAATCAAGACTTTACATGTTCCAAAACATGAGGGCAAGTTTTGTAAACTTTCAAAACTTTTCATTTCTTATAACTTATGAATTTATTGAGTAATAAAAATGAAGACTCTTCATTTTTATAACTCTTGTGTTCTTTTAATGGCTTTAATAACAGTGAGACTTTTGGTTTTCCATAACTTGAGGACAAGTTATGGACTCCATTAAAACACATTATGATCATGAATTAAACTTCCATGAAGGTTACAAACAATTCCTATGATCATATAATCTTCATAAGTTCAAAAACATGAATATGAACATTTTCAAGAATCAAAAATTACACTTAAAATAACTTGTAATTTTAATAATTGCCATTGTAAATGGATTAGCATAAACATTACACCATCTAAAACAAGCTTTAAAACATCAAAATAGTTTAGGGTAATGTTTCTAGTCCATTTCCAGCAACAAATGTGCAAACTTTCATACGAGCAGAAAACAGAAAAACGATTTTTTTTTCAAGCTGTTTGCACACAAAAAAAAAACAACAAACAAACCTAGGCTCTGATACCACTGATGGGTTTTGAGCATTCTAACACTTCCTAAGTGTACATGCAACCCTAATAACCTTGGATCTATGTTTGTCTAATAATCATGCAAAGTTGAATTCCAAGGTTATATTCCTATCTAGCATACATGGGGAACATTTTTAACTTGAATGAAAGATAGAATAACTTACCTTGTTGTTGATAATGATCCTTGAAACCTTGTGAGCCTAGCACCCCAAGTGTGATGCCTCAAATGTTTCACACAACACCAAATGCAAAGGAGTAAACTTTGAGAGAATCTTACACTTGCAAAATCGGCTCTAGCCCTCTTGTTTCTTAGTGTAGCCTATTTTGGTGGAGAATGGGTTTATTATATAGTGTTGACACATCTAGGGTTACACCATGTAAACCCTAATGTGTCATGACTCTTCATTTCCATGACCCATGGGTTTGTAACTCCCATGGAGCATCCTATGGGTGGAACCCAACTTGATAATCCATGGAGCCTCTTAGCCCACTATATAAGATATGGAAGATTTACATAATCTACCCATATATTTAATTAGTTATCTTTTGATCACTTAATTAATTGTAAATTAATTCTTGATCAAACTAATTAAATAATATTATTAATATATTAGAACTTATAATATATTAATGAACCATAAGTGTTATTTCTCTCATTTTAGTTTATCCAATTGCATGGTGCCATGCAACCCAAATGGACCATGCCGGGTCGGGTCAAGTACATACCAGAAATAGTTATGGACTTAG
This sequence comes from Lactuca virosa, assembly GCF_052849685.1. Lineage (NCBI taxonomy): Eukaryota > Viridiplantae > Streptophyta > Magnoliopsida > Asterales > Asteraceae > Lactuca > Lactuca virosa. The sequence continues at coordinate 387,366,490 of NC_136428.1, forward strand.
ACACCTTATCCAACAAGTATCTCATAAACCTTCTTATTTGGTGCAAGACCAATGACTCTTGTAACAATATTCATGAAACAATCCATGAACTGTTCTATTAAGCATAATACAACTCATCAAGTATCAATTAAAATTGATTTATTTTCTCTTTCCAACTACACTCCCTTCGGCAGTGTTTTGAGTGGAGACGGCTTATGAAACCTTTTCATAATTATGTAGATGATCAACATGGTTTTGACTAAAATTCTCACTGTCTCCATTAGATCTAAGTATCTTACTCTTTTGCTCAGTTGATTCTCAACTTCATTTTATGAGAGTTCTGAAGACCTAGAAAGTTCCAATGTAACACCCTGTTTCGAGTCGTTTCATAATTCAGGGCCATGACCCGTAGATCAAGTTGTTGGGTTATGAACATAACATCATTCCTATGGTGCACATGCAAACCCTAATGCTTGGATCTAGTTTTTCTAATTGTACATGCATAAATTGTCCAAGACTTGCAAACCCTAATCTAGCATACTACAAAAATCGAAATTAACATAAATAACTAGTAAGAATGTTACCTTTCAATTGAAACTTGAAGATGTTGAGCTTTTGAGAACCTAGCACCTTAAATGTGATGCCTATAATGAATCACAAACACCAAAGCAATTGGATGATCTTAGAGAGAGAGAGGAGGAAGGCTCAAAATCGGCTCTAGGATCTCTAGGGTTCAAGTGGTAGCCGAAATTGTGAAGCCTAGGGTCCTTTATATAGGTGAGGAATTAGGGTTTCAGTCAAAGACCTCATCCGGTTGCTTAGGCTCTAAGCAGCCCACAAAAATCTTCCAGAACCTAGGCCCTTGGACAAAATCCTTATGGGCTCCCATAAGATTTCGTCCAACCCCTTCCAAAAGGTTCCTCAACACATTATGTAATTATCTTATAATTACAACTTCAGTCCCTTTAATTCAATTAATCTCTTTTGACCACAAAATTAATTCTAAATTAATTCTCGACTAATGTTAATTAAATAATACGATTTCTCTTTTAATATATTATTCAAATAATATATTAATAAACCATAATAACCTCTTTCTTCATTATTCATCCAGTCAAGTTGCTTCGGTGAAGTAACCCAAAAGGACCATGCTACAACCGGGTCAAGTACATACCAAATATAATTATTTCTTAGACACCTAATCCAACAGTCTCCCACTTGGATAAGTCTTATAACTATAAATGAAAGTACAACTTCAAAATCCGATTAGAAATCGTAGCTCTCAAAAGTTGTTGTCGAACTCTGACAAGTCCTATAGATAAGGGATCGTATAGTGTGAGAACCCCTCTCTAAAACTACATCATATTACTCTAAAACATGCTACATGCATATTCATAAACAATATTTTACATTGATAGTTTAATTACAAAAGACTGGATACAAACCGACTAAGTTTTAGTATATTACATAACTACCCAGGAAATTATAATTTTATACATACACGATCACTAAATACAAAAGTAATACTATTAACTATTCTAAATCTTCCAACAATATGTGTCTATACAGGATGCTTATTACCTGCAATAGTTAAACACTGAGAGGGATAAGCGGTGATGCTTACTGAGTTCAAAAATAGATACAATATAACGTTATGCCATATATATACCAATATGACAGAAGCAAAGAGGAAAAAAGAACAACAAAGGCATATGTGAATCATGTGATAAGCTTTCCATATCAACAAATGATCTGATTCAAAGATTTACAATCAATGAGATACAACAATTTGAACTTGATATATATCAAAAAGACTTTAGCCCAAGTGGCACAGAAAATAAACGATTTCTGAATTAACATTTTGCTAGAATTTACAGGCTTTCAGCCCTATCTAACATTCTGCCAGTGCCAAAATGATGCTTACTCATTCACTTAATGGTCAAAGGCTATATATCAATACCCACGTGATACTTAATAATTTACTTCGTGGTCAAAGATATAGCTCATTATCATAATAACACGGGAAAACATATTGCACATGTAACACATAACATATAATTGTTCCTATAATTTGAACTCACTGTGAAATAACCGGAGGTTAAAATAGTAATTTGGGCAGCACTTCGTTCCTATAAATAACTTTCTTTGATGAAAACCGGGAGCTTTATTGAAAACCGGGCCTTGCGAGGCTTGAGCTTCAAACCGAAAAGATAAATTTCCCGGGGTCTTCGGGCACTTCAGGACGTTCTTCGGGTGTTAGGTAGGTTCCCGAGGCTTCGGGGGTTTAAAAGGGGATTAATGTAAAGTTTAGTGTGAAAAAGTATGGAATATACCAGCCAAAACCGGGAGGGTTCACACCTCCCTTATATAGGTGCGAGGCTCGGATCCGAAGGAAGGAGGAGAAGCCTCGCGGCAGCTTCGCACGCGAGGGGGAGGGCACGCGTCGGAGGCTCGCAGGCGAGACGTGGCTCGCTTCGGACACGCCACGGATGAGACACGTGTCGGATTCTCATTGGGCCGCGCTTCGGATGAGCCATTGGGTCGGACACGGGGCAGGCTCTCGAGGAATGGGGCGACGTGGCCGAACCCGGGCCATGCACATGCGAAAATTCTCGGTTTTTGTGTCCCGAACTTCAAAAATTCATAACTTTCGTATACGAGCTCTATTTTTGACGTTCTTTATATCCACGCGTAGGTGAAATTATACTCTACAACTTTCATTTAGACTCCGTCGACTAATATTGATTTTATTTTTAATAATATTATTTTTAACAGACCGGGAAAGGAAAATCCGTTAAAAATTCATAACTTCTTCACCCGATGTCCGTTTTTGTCTGTCCTTTTACCGTTGTACTACTATTGACGAGACCTTCGATTCTCGTTTAGGTTGTGTTGGCTAAAAATCACTCTATCTTTACTTCGGTTTTAGCTGTATACTGCTATACTGAAACTTAGAAAAATCATAACTTCTTCATACGAAATCAGATTTTGACGTTCTTTTTATGAAAATTCTCGGTTTAACGAATACTACGACTTTCATTTAGATCACTAAGGCTAAAAAGTAGTTTATTAAAAACTCACTTTTTACGCTAAATAGTGTTTTGCCGGTTTTGTCGCGGATCTTCGAATAGTCATAACTTCTTCGTTATATCTCGGATTTCGATGAGGTTTTCGCCTAAATGTTTCTAACGAGATAATCTACAACTTTCAATAACATTATTTTTATTTATTTCCAACTTTATATTTTCGTTAATTTCAATATTTGACTTTTGATTGGAATCTCATAAGACTTCCAATACTTATCAAATGATTCTAAACATTGTTTTACTTCAATTCTTCATAAAACTATCTTGTTAGAACTTAATGCTCAAAACCATATTCTATTTAATAATATTATATTTTAAACAAAACACGATAACTGAACGTGTATGTTACAAATACCTCCTCCTTTTGAGGATTTCGTCCCCGAAATCACAACGATTAAAACAAACGGGGATATTTCGTTCTTATCTCGTTCTTATTTTCCCAAGTATAATTTGGGCCTCTATGGTGTTTCCACTTGACAAGCACCAACTCTACTTCTTTATTACGTAGATTAGTTGTTCTTTCGTTTACGATCTCTTCAGGCTCTTTTACATATCTTAACTTCTTATCCAGTTTCACCTCGGATAACGGAACCGTTTCATCATATATGCTTAAACATTTACGCAGATAACTCACATGAAACACATCATGAATACCTGCCAAATCTTCAGGCAATTCCAAGCGGTATGCTTGTTTACCAATTCTCTGGATGATTTTGAAAGGACCAACAAATCTAGGACTTAGTTTTCCTTTCTTCCCAAATCACATAATTCCTTTCCATGGGGATACCTTCAGCATTACGAAATCACTCATCTGGAATTTTATGGGTCGCCTCTTCTTTTCTGCATAGGACTTCTGTCGATCCTGGGCTGCTTTCATTCTTTCTCGTACAATTTGAATCCTGTCAGTAGTGTCTTGAATCATTTCAGGGCCACTAAGGACTTTCTGTCCTACATCATGCCAACATAATGGAGTATGACATTTATGCCCATATAGTGTTTCATATACCTTCAATATATTTTCTACTGTTTGGATTGTTCTCTTCTTCTGACCATCTGTTTGGGGATAATAAGTTGTGCTGAGAGTGACACGAGATCCCAATTCACGTTGCATACTTGCCCAAGAATAAGAAGTGAAGCTACTATCACGATCAGAAGTAATTCTTTAGAGGCACATCATGTCTTGCAACAGTTTCATCCAAGTATACTTGTGCGTATTTCTCTATTGGATCTATCCGGGGTAATCTAGGCAAATCATCGGGGAAAGCGTCAGGATTTGATATATCAACTGTATAGGCTAGATAAGTAGAATACCCCTTCGATATAAGTTTACGAGTTTTTAGGAAATAAATTATTTTTAAGATTTTAAGTCTTTGTTCACCGTAGACATAAATAGGATTCTCTCCTTCAATAGGAATGCGTACTATCTTTTCGTAACACAAGAGTTATATGTGGTTCTTTAATAATCAATCCATGCCGAGAATAATATCAAAATTGGTCAAGGAGATAGAAATCAGGTTAGCAAGAAAACTATAACCTTCAATTTGTATGACACAGTCTCTATAGACTTTATCAGCAAGTAATGATACACTTCTCGTGGTATCTACATGAAATGATTGGGCGAATGAATAACAAGCAATTTGAAAAGAATGCGCAATTTCATGAGACACAAAAGAATCTGAGGCATCATAATCAAATAAGATGTGAGTAGGTCTAGAGTTGACGAGAAATGAACTAGTCATAACATTCGAGTCCTTGCATGCCTTTAACTAAATGATTGTCAAACTCTTCAAACTTCTTAATTGATGGCGGTGCTCAAATCTACAATCGCTCTTCGTTCTCTATTGGGGTTTCGGTCCTAATCTTCGAGTTAAAAACTCAATTCTCATTGCAGACTCTTGCTCCTTCTTAAATTTGATTTATAGACTCAACCCAAGATAAGGTCTTCACTTTGCTACAACAACAACTCGAATGATCATATACTAATGACCTTTGATTTCATAATGCAGAAGACAGACAATGAACCATACTCTTATTTCTATTAGTCAAACACTATAATAGAAGAAACCTTCCTTCATGTTCTAATGTGATATACTATCTTCATAACTAGTAGCATTTCTAGCTAATGGTTACTTAATCCTTTAGTGAAGGCTGTTATACTTTTATCAACTACTTCGACCATCTCCTTCTTCAATCTTCCAACCGAAGTTTCATCACTACACAAGACATGGTTCTCTGAACCAATCAACTCACTTCGTAGATTTATATTAATCGGACTCGATTCTTTATGACCGCTAAGGTCTGAACGAAAATCATCTTCTTAGTCATCACCGAAACAAAGGTAATGACATACTCGAACAAAAACGGAATCAATTACTAGCTTCTTGGTAACCTTGTGACTTTCCCTGATCCAAGTGTGAGTCATGTGCTTCCAGTAGTATAGGCCTCTACTACTATTCACACCTACTCATACTCGTCCCAAGTATTGTCTCGCAGTTCCCAAGTCACCATTCAAAAGTTTTCACAAAGAAACAAGTACATACAACAATTTCTCCTAGACTCAACTAGGGATTTTGCATTTCTATCGAACATATCTTGGATTTCTTAAATTCACCTTCTAGAATTCTTTTATGTATAAGCTCGATCTAGCATATCCTAATATTTTTCCTAGGTCGATAGGAATTTCACTTCCAAATTCTTCATATAAATTATTTCTCGGGTAGTGTCTACTTTACAAGATATACTATACCAAAATTTACTCTAGTAGTGTGGAGACAAACGGTCTCTAACTATATGTATCATCTTCTAACTCATGAAAGTCACCATGCACATTTATTCATTTCATTATCCTTTCATGACATCGTCGTTCCTTTATATGGGAAAATTTTCTTCTCATGGGTGTATCTTTTAAGTCTACTTCATCGGAATCTATTCTAGGAAGTCTGCATTTTAACTGCATCTCAGCATGTTCTACTAGCTTCGACTTGGTTCTCTGTCATTCCTAACATCAATATCTCTTCTCATACAACACTATGAGTGTATATCTTCTTCAACTATGTACTCTACCTTACTCTAACCAGTAAGTCATTCAACCTTTCACAACCATCCTAATCATGTATGTTAAAGTTGGCTTAACACACTATGGAACTTTCATAAAGATGTGATAGAAGTCAATTGTCATTCGATATTATTAAATACTAAGTCTGAACATCTTATATAGGGTTACATATCGGCTCTTACCATACTACTCGAACTGCATACTACATCACAATGTTTGGCAAGGTCTTGGCCTATTGAGTTTGAAAACTTTGTTAACCTTTCCTTTGATCTTCATTGAATTCTTCTAAATCTTGCATAACATCAATTTCTATATCGTCGAAATAGTTATCACCATCTTCACTTCTTCTAACTCTGTAAGCAATCACTGCTTCAATCTGGTCAGCGGTGGAACAACTTCATGGATTACACCAAATCATTCATCTCGTCAGAATATACTTTGAACACTCAACGTTCCTTCAAAGGTATTATTATTTCATCATACATAATTTGAATGTACAACACCACTTTATAGGTATTAATACACTATTTACAGTATTACTTGATAGATTTTATTTTACAATATCCTTTGACTGTTTATCGGTGTCAACTATCGTAAGTCTCCTTATCACTTCGAAAAGTTTCATGCCGATGGACTAGAAGAAACATAAACAGTTCTATCGACACGTGGATGCTTCGAAAGAGAAAGAGTGACACTACGTATCTCCAAGTCGTGTTCGCGCTTTCGGGTATTTTATTTATCTTTTAGCACATGTTAGCATATAAGACATCTCCCTTAAAGTATGCTAGTGCACACTATAGCAAGTGAGATATTCAACCTAAAGTATACTAGGCACACATCGTACCATCATTACTTAGCAATTTAAGTTTAAGCCTAGAAATCTTTACCATTTCTAGTTCGCTTAAACTAATGCTCTAAAAATTTGGAAGTAGCTTAGTACTTTAAAATATTAAGATTTATCATTATTTAATACTCCACTTAATTCTTTCCTATGGTTTGTATCCATATACTCCTAATGAATCTGTTCATATATTGAACTTCCGACGGTTTAAGTCTAAATACCAATCTGTGGTATTTAGTTCACTTAAACTACTGCTCTGATACCATGATTGAGAGAACCCCTCTCTAAAACTACATCATATTACTCCAAAACATGCTACATGCATATTCATAAACAATATTTTACATTGATAGTTTAATTACAAAAGACTGGATACAAACCGACTAAGTTTTAGTATATTACATAACTACCCAGGAAATTATAATTTTATACATACACGATCACTAAATACAAAAGTAATATTATTAACTATTCTAAATCTTCCAACAATATGTTTCTATACTGGATGCTTATTACCTACAATAGTTAAACACTGAGAGGGATAAGCGGTGACGCTTAGTGAGTTCAAAAATAGATAAAATATAGCGTTATGCCATATATATACCAATATGACTGAAGCAAAGAGGAACAAAGAACAACAAAGGCATATGTGAATCATGTGATAAGCTTTCCATATCAACAAATAATCTGATTCAAAGATTTACAATCAATGAGATACAACAATTTCAACTTGATATACATCAAAAAGACTTTAGCCCAAGTGGCACAGAAAATAAACGATTTCTGAATTAACATTTTGCTATAATTTACAGGTTTTCAGCCCTATCTAGCATTCTGCCAGTGCCAAATGATGCTTACTCATTCACTTAATGGTCAAAGGCTACATACCAATACCCACATGATACTTAATAATTCACTTCGTGGTCAAAGATATAGCTCATTATCATAATAACACGGGAAAGCATATTGCACATATAACACATAACATATAATTGTTCCTATAATTTGAACTCACCGTGAAATAACTGGAGGTGAAAATAGTTATTTGGGCAGCACTTCGTTCCTATAAATAACTTTCTTCGATGAAAACCGAGAGCTTTATTTAAAACCGAGCCTTGCGAGGGTTGAGCTTCAAACCGAAAAGATAAATTTCTTGGGGTCTTTGGGCACTTCAGGACGTTCTTCGGGTGTGAGGTAGGTTCCCGAGGCTTCGGGGGTTTAAAAGGGGCTTAAGATAAAGTTTAGTGTGAAAAGTATGGAAAATACCAACCAAAACCGGGAGGGTTCGAACCTCCCTTATATAGGTGTGAGGCTCGGATCCGAAGGAAGGAGGAGAAGCCACGCGGCAGCTTCGCAGGCGAGGGGGAGGGCACGCGTCGGAGGCTCGCAGGCGAAACGTGGCTCGCTTCGGACACGCCACAGATGCGAAACGCATCGGATTCTCGTTGGGCCGCGCTTCGGATGAGTCATTGGGTCGGACACGGGGCAGGCTCGCAAGGAATGGGGCGACGTGGCCGAACCCGGGCCATGCACATGCGAAAATTCTCGGTTTTTGTGTCCCGAACTTCAAAAATTCATAACTTTCGCATACGAGCTTCGTTTTTAACGTTCTTTATATCCACGCGTAGGTGAAATTATAATCTACAACTTTCATTTAGACTCCGTCGGCTAATTTTGAGTTTATTTTTAATATTATTATTTTTAACAGACCGGGACAGGAAAATCCGTTAAAAATTCATAACTTCTTCATCCGACGTCCGTTTTCGTCTGTCTTTTTACCGTTGTACTACTATTGACGATACCTTTGATTCTCGTTTAGGTTGTGTCGGCTAAAAATCACTCGATCTTTATTTCGAGTTTTTAGCTGTATACTGCTATATTGAAACTTAGAAATATCATAACTTCCTCATACGAAGTCAGATTTTGACGTTCTTTTTATGAAAATTCTCGGTTTAACGAATACTACGACTTTCATTTAGATCACTAAGGCTAAAAAGTAGTTTATTAAAAACTCACTTTTTATGCTAAATAGTGTTTTGCCGGTTTTGTCGCGAATCTTCGATTGGTCATAACTTCGTCGTTATAACTCGGATTTTGATGAGGTTTTCGCCTAAATGTTTCTAACGAGATAATCTACAACTTTAAATAACATTATTTTTATTTATTTCCAACTTTATATTTTCATTAATTTCAATATTTGACTTTTGATTGGAATCTCATAAGACTTCCAATACTTTCCAAATGATTCTAAACATAGTTTTACTTCAATTCTTCATAAAACTATCTTGTTAGAACTCAATGCTCAAAACCATATTCTATTTAATAATATTCATTTTTAAACAAAACACGATAACTGAACGTGTATGTTACATATAGTCCTGCGTTCTCAAGATATCGTGTGGACAATCACATGGAACATAGTCATACGTATTGTCCAACAGTTTGTTTCTCGATCTCTGAATCGTATGACATAGAACTTAATTAAACACATCAATTCAGTCCTGACCGGGCCCGACACACAAGTCAAAACAAAATCATCGAGGGGCCCAAGATATCGCTTTTAACCTCGTAGGATAAAAGGAACAGATAAAATTCGGCTTATATGCTTGTACTATTTACTCATCAAATCGTACACAACAATACGTTTTATAACATCAAGTTACTGATGCGTTTACGCATTATCAATGCACAACCGACTCGTAAGGAACAACTCATATATCTAGGTTTAAAGACTATATGATATTATCGTCTCACAATCACTCGTGATTAAATTCCATGAAGTGATTCATGTGAGTGTAGGTTTAATCCAATAATCAAATCATATTTCATAAGCACTCATGAACGTTGCAACAAACTTTTGCTATGTCTAAATGCTTAGACAATCTACAAGCCAATTCACGACAATCTTCTTTCATACTTACTTCCAACGTATGATCGACTGTGGATAGTTTAAATAATCTTATTATTTAGGAAGTCAAAACATGCAAAATGAAACAATAGTAAATAATTAACATAAGACAGTAACATTACTAATAAATAATACTCTTTTTTTTAATCATCAAATGTTAATTACAATTTATCTATTACAAGTTTCTAAAATCTATCTAATCACTAAAACTAATATCGTCCTTCAACCCAATGCTCCTAGCGTGCTGCAAGTGCTTAACCCTACTCATTCCCTTCATAAGGGGATCTGCTGGGTTATCCTCTGACGATACCCTCTTTACTACGAGGAGTCCCTCTTCTACCCGATGTCTAATGAAATGATATTTCCTGTCGATATGCCTGGATCTGCCATGATCCCTCGGTTCCTTGGTTAAGGCAACCGCACCTTCGTTATCGCAGAAAATCTCCATAGGCTCCTTTATGGAAGGTGCAACTCCAAGGTTTCCGATGAAGTTCTTTAGCCATATTGCCTCCTTCGATGCTTCGATCGCTGCTATATACTCTGATTCGCACGTTGAATCAGCTACGGTCTCCTGCTTGGAACTTTTCCACGTCACTGCTCCTCCATTTAAGGTAAAGACCCAGCCCGAATGCGATCGGAAATTATCCCGGTCAGTACGAAAACTAGCGTCACTATACCCTCGCACTCTCAAGTCATCATTCCCACCGAGGACAAGAGCCCAGTCTTTAGTCCTCCGTAGGTACTTAAGAATGTTCTTTACTGCAATCTAGTGAGCTCTACCAGGGTTCCCGTGATATCTGCTTACCATGCTCAAAGAGAAGGCCACATCAGGGCGAGTACACGTTATAGCATACATGATCGAGCCAACAACGGAAGCATAAGGTACTCGGCTCATCTCTGCTATCTCGACATCAGTACTCGGACTCTGAGTCTTACTCAACTTGGTATTGCTTTGGATTGGTAACTCCCCTCTCTTGGAATTTTCCATGCTAAAATGTTTTAACACTTTATCCAAGTAAGTACTTTGACTAAGTCCTATTAGCCTCTTACTCCTATTTCTCAATATCCTTATCCCTAGAATATAGGCAGCTTTTCTGAGGTCCTTCATAGCGAAGCACTTCCCAAGCCAGGACTTAACCTCCTACAGGGTTGGGACGTCGTTTCCTATGAGTAGTATGTCATCCACATACAAAATAAGAAAGCTAACTATATTCCCACTGGCTTTGACATATACACAGGACTCATCCTTGCTTCTTGAGAAACCAAACTCTTTGACTTTCTCATCAAAACAAAGATTTCATCTGCGAGATGCTTGTTTCAATCCATAGATGGATTTCTCAAGCTTACACACTCTATTAGGGTGCTTCGCATCGAAAAAACCCTCTGGCTGACTCATGTAAACATGTTCATCTAACTTCCCATTAAGGAAAGCAGTTTTGACATCCATCTGCCATATTTCATAATCATGAAATGCAAATATGGCTAGCATAACCCTTATAGATTTAATCTTCGTTACCGGTGAGAAGGTCTCATCATAGTCAACTCCAGGAGTTTGAGTAAAGCCCTTCGCAACCAATCGCGTCTTATACGTGTGTACTTTCCCATCCATGTCAGTATTCTTCTTGAAGATCCATTTGCACCCGACCGTCTTACGACCTGACACATTTTCAACCAAGTTCCAAACTTGATTGTCATACATGGACTAAATATTGCTATCCATATCCTGTTTCCATTTCGCAGACTCCGGGCCTGCCATGGATTCCTTGTAGTTGTTAGGTTAATCCAAATTTATCAGTGTGCTATCAATGATAAATGTATCACCTTCAGTAGTAATATGGAAACCATAAAACTCAGGTGGAACACTAACTCTACTGGAAGTCTAAGAGGTAGGGACTCGCCAATCGGTTCAACAGGAGTTTCCTCCTCGGGTTGAGCGCCAGTGTTAGAGGTTCCTTCATCGTTGGATTCTTGAAGCTCTTCAAGATCAATTTGTCTCCCACCGTCCTCGTGGCATATGAGTTCTCTTTCTTGGAAAACCCCTCTTCTCGCAACGAAGACAACTTTGTCACTCGGTCTATAGAAGAGATATCTAAAGGACTTCTATGGATAGCCGATGAAAATACATCGCTCATTACGAGGTTTGAGCTTGTCGTGAGTCTCTCGTCTTACGAAAGTCTTGCAACCCTAAACCTTGATATGTGCCAACGAGGAAACTTTCCCTGTCCACATCTCGTGAGGTGTTTTGGCAACCTTCTTATTTGGGACTAGATTAAGGATATGGGCGGCAGTCTCTAAGGCATACCCCCAGAATGAGATAGGTAACGAAGCTCGACTCATCATGGAACGAACCATGTCCAATAAGGTTCGATTGTGCCTCTCAGCCACACCATTCAACTGCGGTGTCCTGGGTGGCGTCAATTGCGAAACGATTTCGCATTCCTTGAGGTAGTCATGAAATTCAATACTAAGATACTCACCTCCTTGATCGGACTGGAGCATCTTAATTTTCCTGCCCAGCTGATTCTCCACTTCTTGCTTAAACTCGTTGAACTTTTCAAAGGTTTCTGACTTGTGCTTGATTAAGTAGATATACCTATATCTGCTATAATCATCGGTAAAAGTCACACAGAAGCGATTCGCATCCCTTGTAGTGGATCTAAAGGGTCCACATACATCCGTATGTATGAGATCCAATAAAACCTCACCCCTTTCATAAGTACCAGTGAAGGGTGACTTGGTCATCATTCCAAGTAAACACGATTCGTACGTGTCATCCGATTTGAGGTCGAATGACTCCAACACTCCATCCTTTTGGAGTTGGGCTCTGCGCTTCTTGTTGACATGTCCAAGACGACAATGCCACAAGCATGCTTTGTCCAAACCATTGGACGAATCAATGTGCAACACATTATTTCCTAAGTTGTCTACAACATTCAGAGTTTCATATACTCCATTACAAGGTAATTGTGACAACCCGATTTTTTTTAGAATTTTTGCCTTGTAAAGCTCAGCCAGTCAACTCCGCTGAGTGTCAGACTAATTTCTGCTATCGTTTAGCCTTGTTCAGAGTCTGTTTAAAGGTTCAAAACTCCGTACATTCAAGCATTGAGCATAGGAATGGATCGCGTACACTTCTAACACCAAAAATCGAGCCTTACACTCCAACATAAAGAGTGTACGGCCGCACACATGGGTGTGCGGCCGCACAACCCTCTCCTGGCAGCACACTTACATGTATAAAGTTGGGACCTAGCCTTCATTCATCTCTTTTCACCGTCCTCAGTCAAGAACACGAATTCTCTCTCAACTAGCCTCCGATTTTCAACATAGATCCTCCAAAATCGTAAGTAATCCTTCTACCCTTCTTGATATCTTCCTTGGTGTTGTAAACATCTCTTGATTCATCCATGAAAACATCTTTTTATGTTAGATCTTCAAATCTCACCAAGAACACCAAGAACACACACTTGTTCTTGGTGATTTTGAGCCTTCTCGAGCCTCCGGATCGTAAGTACTCTTTCCCAATACTTGAATCTTGTTTAGAACACTAGTTTAAGTCCTTAGAAATGTCCAGAACTCAAGAACACAAGGTGTGTGCAGCCGCACACACAAGTGTGGCCGTACACCCCTCAAACACCTTTCAAACACCCTCAAAACACCCTCCAAACACCCCCTAAAGGCTGCCATATTGTAAGTACCATTCCCTAAGCTTGTTACTTACTAGATATGAGCCTTAGAAAACGTCCAAACCATGTTCATCAAGGAGTGTGCGGCCGCACACACTCATGTGGCCGTACACCCCTTTGTTTAGTGCTTAAGGGCCTCCAAAGTGCCTTTCTAGCTTCAACACTTGATGAACATTAGTCCTACAAGCTTCCCTATCATTAGAATAGACTTTTGTGCACTCATTACCATGAGTGTGAGGCCGCACAGTCCATGGCCGCACACCCATGGCCGCACACTCCTCAAAGTGGCCGTACACTCCCTTTAGATGAATCACATGTGATTCCAACACTTGGACAAAGTGTTTCCTAGTCCCTTAAGGTGTTTCCTTGCATTTGGTTGCTTCTAAACACTATATTTATGTCAATATATGCCATTATATGTTATTTAGGACTCGTTAAGTCTCGGGACTTCATTCGTGGAACTTCTCATCCTTACACGCATATTCGTTTGAATCACCCACATAAGGTGAGTTCATACCCATGTAATCAATCTTTTAAACTGTTTTAAATGCTTTTAATGGGGGGGGATACAAGTTGAACACAATGATAATTGTGTAATTGTTTGTTATAAACATTTTAAAGGATTGCTTATGTCATTTATAAGTTGTCAAAACATTTCAAAAAATCTTTTAACGTTATGTTACTTTATAGTTTAACAAAACTCCGTTTTTAAAGTGCAATCATAACTTAGTAGAAAATGAGTCTTTTCAACAACAGTTCAAGTAAATTACTAGTAAACTATAAGGGGTATAGTTTAGGGGTTCAGTTCATACTATAACTAGAAGTTACTAAAATGCTAGATACTAGAGAATACTAAGATACTATAACAAGAGAAGATACTAAGATACTATAACGAGAACATACTAAGATACTATAACAGAACGAACATAATAAGGTGCTGCAGCGTGGGACAACTACAGGATCCAATAATACCAATGAATCACTAACTCAATGTTCTAGGCAATTAGTGATAGTTATATTGGGTATACCGGATCAAATAAGTTTAATGTGAATTTACACGGCTTAGTAACTGGTTTGCGGAAGTCATATGTGGTTCCCAGAATCTCTTGCAGGGAGAGCGTATAGTATGGGTACTAGCTTTCTCATTATGACCTTAATAAAACAAACATATTTTAAGGTAATCAGTACGTCAGGATGTCAATTTAAAAGACAACTGTGTACTTATATTTTCCCATTACTTTCATTTTTGTGATAGTTCCACTTGAAAGTTAATGCAAACAATTTTCGAGTCAAGATAGTTATAAACTAGGGAAACCTTACATTTTACAACCGACACACAGAACAGTCGAGTCTAGTACATTCAGTAGAAAGGGGGCCTATAATGCTAACTTTATGATTCCTTAGTGTATGCATTCAGGGATATATATTAATCGGATCCGACAGGTAGTAGGATGTGTGCTTTCCGCTTCATTTCCTGTTCCTTATTTGGTTGTGGGCTTAAAGCAGATACACCCAGCCTACTATCTATCCGATCTTAGATATATATATGTTTCCGTATACACTCAGTAATCATAAGGGGTACCAGGTATGGGCCACGTCATAGGACACTAATTCAATGCACCGTTTTCTAGTACAAATTATACTTTTCAAGTAAAGAACTTTTGATATACAAAACTAGAAACTTACCAGTAAAGGGTTTAATCCATTTTATTAAACCAGTATAACTTAAAGGACCTTAGGTGGTTAACCCTATAATACCTTAGTTTATACATCAGAGTTATATATAGTTAATACCCGATAGGTAGTTAGATGTGTGCTTTCCGCCTCATTCCCTGTTCCTTGTTTGGTTGTGGGCTTAGGACAGATCCACGCAATTAACTATCTGTTCGATATTAGATTATATATAGCTAGTATAAACTAAGTGATTATAGAAGGAACTACTGTGGTTACCATTTTATTATAAGAAATAAGGGTTTTCTTAAAGAATCTGTTCATCAAATATAAAGAAACTATTACAATTAACTCTGTGAGTACCGAGTGAATAGGCCAAGGTTATATACAATAATGATCTAACAAACAATGGGATGTGTGCCTTCCGCCTCATTTCCTGTTCCTTGTTTGGTTGTGGGCTTAGGGCAGATACACACAACCGATTGTTTGTTTACTCTGAGTTTTATATAACTTGTATCCATTTAATACTCATAGAAAGGACTGTTGAGTCATTTTTACTTATCTTTCATCAAAGCAGGAAATATGGGATTTTCTGGAGGAACAGGCAAACTTTTCTCAACAGAACTTAGTACAACTTACTATAACTTTCTACAAATTTCTTACTACTCACTTACATCACCTAAATCTTATGAACTCATCAGCTTAAATGCTGATCTACACTTTCAAAATAACTTGTATTCTCAGGAGACCAGTAGACACGTACGCGCACTGGGATTCAGAAGATGGAGCAGTATAGCTTCACGTCTTTTTGTTATTTGCTATGTATTCTATATTATGTGAATCGCATACTTTGTAAACACTTTCTTTCTAATGAAATGGTTGTTTATTACGTTGCTTACTATGATGCATGTCTTGTGATACTTAACATGACGTCCTCCGCCCCATAACGTTTCCGCCGTTCCGGTTTTTGGGTGTGATAGATTGGTATCAGAGCATTGTTTATAGTGAACTAAGTATATCAACCGATAAAAGGTATACAACTATAAATACAATGGGGCCGAAGTGCTCTGGATAAGAATATATTTTAAATATATAATGATACCTTATAAAAGTATACATACTTGCTTATACATATATACATACTAGAACAAGTATCACAACAAGAACAGAACAGACAAAGTTAAAGGTTGTACACTATGGTCAAACCTGGACAGTTATGTAATCATAGCTAGGATCAATATAGCCTGATCAACTATATTCATTCGAGATGTGACCGACATGTGTATGGGAGTGATGTGGTGTTGCAACGGTCTTAAAACTTACCTAATACTAGTCAAGAGAATACTAGATCAAGTACATAGAGTTAGAATACTATAGGAGTATTCTATGATACTATAACGCGATAACAAGTTTAAAACACACAAAGTACATTACATTAAAATACTATAGGAGTATTTTAGGCACCAAACAAATAACTTATGTGATAACTTAAAAGACCCTTACGGATAGGTCTATAATCTTGCAATGTATACTCCCAAGGTTATATATAATTGAGATTTTATAGACTTAGAATTTGTGATCTACGCTTCACTACCTGTTCCTTGTTTGGTTGTGGTTTTGGATTGGGATCACTTATTCGAAGGTCTATTTAATCTTAAATTATATACAAATTGTATACATTGTGCAATTATAGAAGGACTCTATAAGGATCACCCCCATAATGTTTCACTTAAATCTCATAGATTCTTTAGTCACATCCATTCTCGCACGACAAACGCAGATAGATGTAACCACTTCCTCATAGCAGCCAACAGAAGAGTCAAGGAGGAACAAGAGCAAATTCATGAGAAGCTTTCAAAGAAGGATCAACTGAAGTAACCAAAACGTCTTATGCGTCACACTAATAAATAATAATCTTGGTTAACTTATCGAGTTAGTGGAAACACTGCTCACATTATGTGTTAGGATTTGTTTTTCTTACATGCAGCTGGTAACAGTTATTCAGGTAACAGATATTCATTCGAGGATAGACATTTCAAATTCATAAAGTTGATTCGGTATAGACTCTTTTATGAATTGTTTCCAGAACCCTGTGGAAGTCAGGACCTGATACACTCAGAACTAGGATAACCTTGTCTTTTCAGCTTTCGACTTATGTCCACTGATTTAGACTTATTCCATCTCATCTTTGTATTCTTTAGCAAAGATGCCTCCTCGCAGACCAAACAGACGCACTACTCCGATAACTCCAACTCCAACGCCCCAATTCGATCCTGCTGCTCTCCAAGCAGCAATATCCTCCGCAGTGGCAACTTCTCTAGCTCACTTCGGTGAAAGTGGTACCCTCGGATCTGATAGCGGTACCCACTTAACCAACCCTGGAGTTACTCACGGACACCCAAGGGAGTGTTCGTATAAAGACTTCATGAACTGCAAACCCAATTCCTTTGATGGAAATGGTGGAGTCATCGCTCTGATGCGATGGTTCGAGAAAACATATTCGATCTTCGAAATCTGTTCGTGCCCAGAAGGGAGCAAAGTGAAGTTTGCTACCTGCACCTTCTCTGACAGAGCCCTGATATGGTGGAACAGCCATGTTAAGTCACTGACCCTATCGGTGGCTAACTCAATAGGTTGGGAGAACCTAAAAGAGTTAATGATGGAGGAATACTGCCCGTTGGGCGAAGTTCAAAAGCTGGAACAAGAACTATGGGAGCTCAAGATGGTCGGCTCAGACATAGTGGCCTACACTGACCGGTTGAGCGACCTAGCAGCTCTATGCCTCAGGATGGTTACCCCGGAGAGAAAGAAGATAGAAAGATACATCTGGGGTCTAACTGCCCCGACCCAAGGAGATGTGCTGTCTTCTAACCCAGCCACATTCGATAGTGCTAAACGCCTGGCACATCGACTCATCGACCATGGAGTCCGCCATGGTGTAGAATTCCCCATTCCCGAGCCATCAAGGGAAGAGGACAATAACCAGAAGCCGGGGAACAAGAGGAAGAAGAGGCGCACAACACAGGAACCCCCGCAGGAGGAACAAACGAGTACTATGTACGCCGCCATGACACCTGCTACTCCAGCACCTGCCAGTCGATATGCTGGAACCCTCACGAAGTGTGGAAAGTGTAACTATCACCACACTGTAGTATGTCGGGGAATGCAGTGCCTAAACTGCGACAGAAAGGGACACACAGTCCGTTTCTACAGGGCACCGGCTCAACCGATCTCCCAAGTCCCCGGAGTTGAAGAAAACCAAGCCTGCTATGGTTGTGGTGAGAATGGACACTACCAGAAGGACTGCCCGATAACAAAGAACTCAGGAGCGGATGGACGAATTCTAATGATCACCACAGGAGAATCGACCTCGGTGCCGCCAGCGAGTAACGGTACGTTTTCGATTTAGTAATTACTTTGAAAAATTATATTATATTTATATAAGATTAAAACTTGGGGAAACAACACCTAAAAGTAATTATATTAACTCACATATTGAAATATGTCACAGTATTCAAGAGAACTAAGAGATCCGTTCTGAGAAGCTATGATGGCTTAGTATGTACATTAAGGGTTGTGCATAGCTAAGATTTTGCAGACTTAGAGTGAGTGATTCCGCATTAATTCTTGTTCATTGTTTGGTTGTGGATTTGAGCCAGAGTTACTCGGTCGACTGTCTAATTCATCTTAATTATTCATAACTTGTATATGACAGTCGATCATAGTGGTACCAAGGAGGATCATAGTTTAAGTATCGATACTAGATAACAAAGCACTTTCGCGGTATGTACGCGCACATCACGGTACGATACGTAAAAGTGTTAACAACAAGAGGAAGACAGAAAACACTAGAACATTTACAAAGAGTACACTTTCGAGCACACTAGGGAAGTACATCATCGTTATAACTAATGTTTCTTTCAAATTGGCCAAAGCTTTGTTCAGTAAAGAGTCTGTTACTATCATTCGTCATGAGTTGGCATGGTCCTCACCATACTAAGTTCATATGTTTCTATCGCCTCGACCGTCCAGTTCACGAAACCTTCATCATTCATAACGACAGTCCGACCTAAACCTCAGTTTTGTCTTTCGTATTCTAAACCCCGAAGTACTCATGCGAAGAGTACTTTGTCTTCCGAAACCCTGCTGTCGTATGTTCCACAAACCTTTCCGAAATACCACTTGTCCAGCAGACCAAGTTCGAGCACAGAGGCTAAGGATGAATACAGCCCACCTATCACTATTTAGTGTATACGCGAGGGTGGTATATGATTATGATTACGCAGATCTAGTATGTGTGTTTCCGCCTTATCTCCTGTTCCTCGTTTGGTTGTGGACCAGGGACAGAGTCACACATCCGACCGTCTAACTAATCCTAATTATATACGACTTGTATACATGAGGCAATGATAGATGGACCGAGTATGAATCCTATCATGAACAGTAGGGCAAAGTTGCCAGGTCTACGAGCGAGTATTCTGCCAATCAGAGGAGCACAACCCCAGTAGTATGGCTATGAAAGCTAATTTCGGGACAAAATTCCATCTAACGGGGGGATGATATGACAACCCGAATTTTTTTTAAAATTTTTGCCTTGTAAAGCTCAACTAGTCAACTCCGCTGAGTGTCAGACTCATTTCTGCTATCGTTTAGCCTTGTTTAGAGTCCGTTTAAAGGTTCAAAACTCCGTACATTCAAGCATTGAGCATAGGAATGGATCGCGTACACTTCTAGCACCAAAAATCGAGCCTTACACTCCCATATAAGGAGTGCACGGCCGCACACCCCTCTCCTGGCAGCACACTCACGTGTATAAAGTTGGGACTTAGCCTTCATTCATCTCTTTTCACCCTCCTCAGTCAAGAACACGAATTCTCTCTCAACTAGCATCCGATTTTCAGCATAGATCCTCCAAAATCGTAAGTGATCCTTCTACCCTTCTTGATATCTTCCTTGGTGTTGTAAACATCTCTTGATTCATCCATGTAAAAATCTTTTTATGTTAGATCTTGAAATATCACCAAGAACACACACTTGTTCTTGGTGATTTTGAGCCTTCTCGAGCCTCCGGATCGTAAGTACTCTTTCCCAATGCTTGAATCTTGTTTAGAACACTAGTTTAAGTCCTTCTAAATGTCCAGAACTCAAGAACACAAGGTGTGTGCGGCCGCACACACAAGTGTGGCCGTACAGCCCTCAAACACCCTTCAAACACCCTCAAAACACCCTCCAAACACCCCCTAAAGGCTGCCATATTGTAAGCACCATTCCCTAAGCTTGTTACTTACTAGATATGAGCCTTATAAAACGTCCAAACCATGTTCATCAAGGAGTGTGCGGCCGCACACACTCATGTGGCCGTACACCCCTTTGTTTAGTGCTTAAGGGCCTCCAAAGTGCCTTTCTAGCTTCAACACTTGATGAACATTAGTCCTACAAGCTTCCCTATCATTAGAATAGACTTTTGTGCACTCATTACCATGAGTGTGCGGCCGCACATTTCATGGCCGTACACTCCCTTTAGATGAATCACATGTGATTCCAACACTTTGACAAAGTGTTTCCTAGTCCCTTAAGGTGTTTCCTTGCATTTGGTTGCTTCTAAACACTATATTTATGTCAATATATGCCATTATATGTCATTTAGGACTCGTTAAGTCTCGGGAGTTCATTCGTGGAACTTCTCATCCTTACGCGCATATTCGTTTGAATCACCCACATAAGGTGAGTTCATACCCCTATAATCAATCTTTTAAACTGTTTCAAATGCTTTTAAGGGGGGGGGGGGGGGGAATACAAGTTGAACACAATGATAATTGTGTAATTGTTTGTTATAAACATTTTAAAGGATTGCTTATGTCATTTATAAGTTGTCAAAACATTTCAAAAACTCTTTTAAAGTTATGTTACTTTATAGTTTAACAAAACTCCGTTTTTAAAGTGCAATCATAACTTAGTAGAAAATGAGTCTTTTCAACAACAGTTCAAGTAAATTACTAGTAAACTATAAGGGGTATAGTTTAGGGGTTCAGTTCATACTATAACTAGAAGATACTAAAATGCTAGATACTAGAGAATACTAAGATACTATAACAAGAGAAGATACTAAGATACTATAACGATAACATACTAAGATACTATAACAGAACGAACATAATAAGGTGCTGCAGCGTGGGACAACTACAGGATCCAATAATACCAATGAATCACTAACTCAATGTTCTAGGCAATTAGTGATAGTTATATTGGGTATACCGGATCAAATAACTTTAATGTGAATTTACACGGCCTAGCAACTGGTTTGCGGAAGTCGTGTTTGGTTCCCAGAATCTCTTGCAGGGAGAGCGTATAGTATGGGTACTAACTTTCTCATTATGACCGTAATAAAACAAACATATTTTAAAGTAATCAGTACGTCAGGATGTCAATTCAAAAGACAACTATGTACTTATATTTTCCCATTACTTTCATTTTTGTGACAGTTCCACTTGAAAGTTAATGCAAACTATTTTCGAGTCAAGATAGTTATAAACTAGGGAAAAATTACATTTTACAACCGACATACAGAATTGTCGAGTCTAGTACATTCAGTAGAAGGGGGGCCTATAATGCTAACTTTATGATTCCTTAGTGTATGCATTCAGGGATATATATTAATCGGATCCGACAGGTAGTAGGATGTGTGCTTTCCGCTTCATTTCTTGTTCCTTGTTTGGTTGTGGGCTTAAAGCAGATACACCCAACCTACTATCTATCCGATCTTAGATATATATATATATATATATATATATATATATATATATATATATATATATATATATACATATATATATATATATATATATATATATATATATATATATATATATATATATATATATATATATTTCCGTATACACTCATTAGTCATAAGGGGTAGCAGGTATGGGCCAGGTCATAGGACACTAGTTCAATGCACCGTTTTCTAGTACAAATCATACTTTTCAAGTAAAGAACTTTTGATATACAAAACTAGAAACTTACCAGTAAAGGGTTTAATCCATTTTATTAAACCAGTATAACTTAAAGGACCTTAGGTGGTTAACCCTATAATACCTTAGTTTATACATCAGAGTTATATATAATTAATACCCGATAGGTAGTTAGATTTGTGCTTTCCGCCTCATTCCCTGTTCCTTGTTTGGTTGTGGGCTTAGGGCAGATCCACACTATTAACTATCTGTACGATATTAGATTATATATAGCTAGTATAAACTAAGTGATTATAGAAGGAACTACTATGGTTACCATTTTATTATAATAAATAAGGGTTTTCTTAAAGAATCTTTTCATGAAATATAAAGAAACTATTACAGTTAACTTCGTGAGTACCGAGTGAATACGCCAGGGTTATATACAAGAATGATCTAACAAACAATGGGATGTGTGCCTTCCGCCTCATTTCCTGTTCCTTGTTTGGTTGTGGGCTTAGGGCAGATACACACAACCGATTGTTTGTTTACTCTGAGTTTTATATAACTTGTATCCATTTAATACTCATAGAAAGGACTATTGAGTCATTTTTACTTATCTTTCATCAAAGCAGGAAATATGGGATTTTCTGGAGGAACAAGCAAACTTTTCTAAACAGAACTCACTACAACTTACTATAACTTTCTACAACTTTCTTACTACTCACTTACATCACCTAAATCTTATGAACTCACCAGCTTAAATGCTGATCTACGCTTTCAAAATAACTTGTTATCTCAGGAGACCAGTAGACAGGTACGCGCACTGGGATTCAGAAGATGGAGCAGTATAGCTTCACGTCTTTTTGTTATTTGCTATGTATTCTGTATTATGTGAATCGCATACTTTGTAAACACTTTCTTTCTAATGAAATGGTTGTTTATTACTTTGCTTACTATGATGCATGTCTTGTGATACTTAACATGACATCCTCCTCCCCAGAACGTTTCCGCCGTTCTGGTTTTGGGGTGTGACAGTAACGCTTCAAAATAGAAAGTACCATTCAAGAAAGCATTAATAGAACCAATTTCATTATTAAACGAAAATCTAAAACCTTGTTTGTACAAACCATGAAAAGAAATAATGTTTCTTGCCATTTCTGATAAGTAGCAACAATCATTCAAATCTAAACCTAACCTACTACTAAGCACTAAAGAGTAAACTCCAATCTTGGTGACAGGCGACGCCTTCCTATTTCCCATGATCAGGTTCATCTTCCCATGCTCTACATCCCTACTTCTTCTTAGACCCTGCAAATCAGAACAAATGTGAAAACCACATCCTGTTGCAAGGACCCAAGAAATAGCGTGTGATGAGTTGTTAGATTGAATAGTATAAATACCTGCGAAGGATGGATTTATCTTCCCATCCTTGATGTCCTACAGATACTTCGGTCAGCTTTGTTTCCAATGCCCTTTGTTGTGATAGTAGAAGCACTCTGCTTCTTTTGGGTTGGAAGAGAGGGTAGCAGAACCAGCTTTGGTCCCACTAGAAGAGGATCCATCCTGGGGTTTTCCCTTGTGGCTCTTAGAAGGATCCTTCCTCTTATTTCCTTTCCCTTTCCCAATAGCCAAGACAGGGGCAGCAGTAGTAGGAGTAGATGCAATAGATTTTCCTTTCAGACTACTCTCAGCAGTCCTTAGCAGGCCTTGAAGCTCGCTCAAAGTGACCTCCTCCTTGTTCATATGATGTAACGCCCATAGATCCGGGCTAGTCAATTTAGAGACGATAAGCATAAAAAAATGACTTTTTGATGGAAGATTAATTAGAAGGATTAATCTTAACCGAGTTGTAGTATATGTCTCAAGGTTTCCGAAAATATAAAGAACGCCGAAATCCGAGTTATAACGAAGAAGTTATGACTTGTCGAAGTTTCGCAACAAACCGGCACGGTGCCGAATGTCGTAAAAAGTGAGTTTTTGATAAACTACTTTTTTGCCTTAGTGATCTAAACGAAACTCGTAGTGTTCGTTAAACCGAGAAGTTTGATAAAAAGAACGCCAAAATCTGACTGCGTATGAGGAAGTTATGATTTTTCGAAGTTTCAGCTTAGCAGTAGACATCCAAAATCTGACTTGGACACATTCGTATGTGTTAAATTGTTTGTGATTTTAGGACTTGGGGACTGCGAGACAGTACTTGGGATGAGTATGAGTAGGTGTGAATAGTAGTAGAGATCTATACTACTAGAAGCACATGACTCACGCTTGGATCAGGGAGAGTCACAAGGTTACCAAGAAACTAGTGATTAATTCCGTTTTATTCGGATATGTCATTACCCTTGTTTCGGTAATGACTAGTAAGTTGGTTGTTATTCCGACCCTAGTGGTCATATCAATTGAGTCCGACTACAATGAGTTTGTTACATGGTTCAGAGGACCAAGTTCGATGTAGCATCTGACTAAAGTCAGAAGATTGAAGTTAATGTGATCGATAGCATCGCGCTCGTTGTTAATGAAGCTTGTAGCTGGGAATGAGATATGTTAAAATGTGACTATATCACATTAAGATACGAACGAAGGTATATTCCATTCTGGAATTTGACTCAAAGAGACTTGAGTCTAGACGTTGCATCATCCGATGAAGGTCATTAGAACATGACCCGTCAATCTGTTACAATAGATAAGTGGAAGTACTTATCCTAAGAAGAATAAGGAGTCCTCAATAAGGATTTATTTTGTAACTTATAGGTTACGATTGAAAGTCCAACCTAGTACGAAGAGCAGGTGTAAGATTGAGCATTATGGTTATTACTTAGGATGGAAAGATAACGTATGGAATCATTATACAAGTCCTATTTTCGTTGATGATTCCAGGACGTAATCATCCTAAGGAGGAGATAATTGTAACGCCCGTAGATCCGGGTTAGTCAATTTAGAGACGATAAGCATCAAAAAAACAACTTTTTGATGGAAGATTAATTAGAAGGATTAATCTTACCCAAGTTGTAGTATATGTCTCGAGGTTTTCGAAAATATAAAGAACGCCGAAATCCGAGTTATAACGAAGAAGTTATGACCTGTCGTAGTTTCGCGACAAACCGGCACGGTGCCAAATGTCGTAAAAAGTGATTAGCCTTAGTGATCTAAACGAAACTCGTAGTGTTCGTTAAACCGAGAAGTTCGATAAAAAGAACACCAAAATCTGACTTCGTATGACGAAGTTATGATTTTTCGAAGTTTTAGCTTAGCAGTAGACAGCTAAAAACTCGAATTTTAGATCGAGTGATTTTTAGCCGACACAACCTAAACGAGAATCGAAGGTCTCGTAAATAGTAGCACAACGGTAAAAAGTCTGATGAAAACGGACTTCGGATGAAGAAGTTATGAATTTTTAACGGATTTCCTGTCCCGGTCTGTTAAAAATAATAATTTAAAAATTAAATCAAAATTAGCCGATGAAGTCTAAACGAAAGTTGTAGAGTGTAATTTTACCTACGCGTGCATATAAAGAACGTCAAAAACGGAGCTCGTATGCGAAAGTTATGGATTTTAGAAGTTTTGGCGCGAAAATCGAGAAAATTCGCATAGTCACGTTTTTGCCACGTCACCTTCGCTGAAAAAGTGCCACGTGTCCGAAAGTGGTGAGTCATGCGAACCACGTGTCCTCGCCTCGCATGTGCCACGTGTACGAAACGAGGCTGAGTCATCCGAGCTGCTGAGCGGTCCAATGCATGTCCGACGCGTGTCCTCCTTCACATGTCCGAAGCCCTCGCAAGAAGCCACAGAACCCTACTTCGGACCAGTAGACCTCGGTCCAATCAGGAGAGGACAGCGAAGCCCTCGCACGCGCAGCCCATGTGCGAGCCTTCCCTGCGAGCCGTCGGATCTACGACGCGTGGCTTCTCTCCAGCCGTCCGATCAGCAGCATCTTCCTATAAATAGAAGGCTGCAAGCCTTCCCGGGTAATTTTGGGATTTTGCCCTTTTTCACCCCTAAACTCATATTTTCTTCATCTTAACCTCCCCCGATGCCCCGATATCATTTCCAACGCCCGGAACACGTCCCGGAGTGCCCGAGAAGCGGGAAAATTTATCTTTTCGGTTTTGAAGCCCGACCCTTCGCAGAGCCCGGTTTCTCAATAAAACTCCCGGTTTTATTAGAAACAATCGTTTTTAGGAAACGAATTGCTGCCCAATTTTCATTAATCAAGTGAGTGTGTAGTTACTTTCAATTTACACATAGATATGAAGTATTTACCTTAAAATACGTGTTATGTGTAAATATGTTAATTGTTTATTTGAGGTGACTGTTGAATTGATGTTTTATACAAGTTTTAAAACTATATATATATATATATATATATATATATATATATATATATATATATATATATATAAATATGTTGGGTAAAACATGGGTAGATGAATTAGATGATGTGTGATGAAATAAAAGTGATGAGAGGTATCGATGTTTAAGATGATCTAGTCATCTAGCAGAGTATAGACAACGGCCACAGACTATTTTAGATAGTCCAGTGGAACGTTAGTAGACTTGTAATCGGTACGTATGTTTAAACTATATGTTCATAAAGTGTTCTCGAACACTTATGTTCATTAGGTATTAATGAACTTGAGTGTTCATTCGCTGTGAATTTTGATTCAGTCGTTCAGCAGAGTAGGGATGACAACCATGGACTGTTCTAGACAGTCGAGTGGGAAACATTAGCAGGCCCGCAACCTGTAGGTATTAATGGACTTGCGTGTTCATTCGCTGTACTCTATTCCCCTCATGATTGCCTTTAGTGCATGTGTGGCTGGGGAAACCCTTTAGTATGTTCATCAGCTGTATGGAAAAAGCCATTGACATGTATTGCGGGGGGAACACCCGTGGGAAATACCGTCGATGAATAAGAGCTATGGACTAGCACATGGCGACGATGTGACTTCGTGCCTATTTGACATAAATTGCTGAAGGAAAGCAATGTTGTCACCTTGTTGGTTGTTTTATGTTAGGATGTCTTGTTTGACATAACTTGCTGAGGAACCCCCAAAGCAATGGTGTCACCTCTAGTGATAATCCTTAGGCTAGGTCCCTTGTGATAGTTGTTTTAGGGACGTAAAGTGAGGATAATGGGAATGGGTAATTAGGATTATTTTGGTTGATGAAATTAATAAATTTATTTGATTGAGAACTTAATAAGTTTATTATTTATTGTGGGTTGAAAACCCTATATGCTCACCAGGCTCCCAAGCCTGACCCACTCAGTTTAATTGTATCATAGGTATCGATACGAAGTTGCTTTACACTGAGAGATTAAAAGAGAAGTAGATCACTAGTGTAAATGAATGTAAGTTTTGTTTATGCTTATGTTTTTGTATTCACAATGACATCCCAATGGTTTTAGTGAATAAAATACATTTCTTCGGAAATGATTTGATAACATTTTTATCATGTTTCTCTGGGAACAAATTCCGCAACACTTTTAATCAAATGATTACTCTGATTTTATTTTTAAAAGCATAAACGAAATCGGTCTTTTCTGGCCGTGAAATTGGGGATGTCACAGTTGGTATCAGAGCATTAGTTTAAGCGAACTACGAAAATTGTAGGATTTCTAGACTTAAACTTAGAATGCTAAGCGATGATTGTGAGTTGAGTGTGTCTATTATATTTAAGGTAGTACACCTAAATTGACACGAGCACTAGTTTATTTTAGGAAGGATACGTAAAATGCTTTTATGTGCTAAATGTTTTGTGTTATAGCTATAATGATGCTATTATTTTTTCGGATCTATGGTCTGTTGCCGACCGGATCTGGAAGCCTTATGTGTGTAGGATTCAAAACGTATGACTACGATATTAGAACTAGCATGTAAACGTTTCAAAGTGATAAGGAGATTTATACGTCTATCGTAAATAAAGCTTTCTTATCTTAAATTCTCGCCCGGTACACCGAACATCTGCTTGGGTGTATAAAACATTATGGTGGAGACTCGTAGAGAATTGAGTAAATGGAGGAAATGAAAGGCTTATGATAGTGAATGACACCTATCAGAAGATATCGTAAGAGTGGTATCTTGCCTTTAGAATATGTCTAATAAAATAACGAAACGTTTAGAGAGGTACGGTACGTCTGAAGTACACCTCCGATTGGCAGGATGATGAATGGTTGGTGTAATTCTTGAAGTTGTCCCATTGTCTGGAATTTCCATCACCAACCAAGTTGAAGTAGAATTGATGATTGAAGATACGCGTGGAAGAAGTCCTAGTAGAGTCTAGGAAAATTTTATGATTACTTGGACACATTCGTATGTGTTAAATTGTTTTGTGATTTTAGGACTTGGGGACTGCGAGACAATACTTGGGACGAGTATGAGTACGTGTGAATAGTAGTAGAGATCTATACTACTGGAAGCACAGGACTCACGCTTGGATCAGGGAGAGTCACAAGGTTACCAAGAAACTAGTGATTAATTCCGTTTTATTCGGATATGTCATTACCCTTGTTTCGATAATGACTAGTAAGTTGGTTGTTATTCCGACCCTAGTGGTCATATCAATTGAGTCCGACTACAATGAGTTTGTTACATGGTTCAAAGGATCAAGTTCGATGTAGCATCTGACTAAAGTCAGAAGATTGAAGTTAATGTGATCGATAGCATCTCGCTCGTTGTTAATGAAGCTTGTAGCTGGGAATGAGATATGTTAAAATGTGATTATATCACATTAAGATACGAACGAAGGTATATTCCATTCTGGAATTTGACTCAAAGAGACTTGAGTCTAGACGTTGCATCATCCGATGAAGGTCATTAGAACATGACCCGTCAATCTGTTACAATAGATAAGTGGAAGTACTTATCCTAAGAAGAAGAAGGAGTCCTCAATAAGGATTTATTTTGTAACTTATAGGTTACGATTGAAAGTCCAACCTAGTACGAAGAGCAGGTGTAAGATTGAGCATTATGGTTATTACTTAGGATGGAAAGATAACGTATGGAATCATTATACAAGTCCTATTTTCGTTGATGATTCCGGGACGTAATCATCCTAAGGAGGCGATAATTGTAACGCCCGTAGATCCGGGTTAGTCAATTTAGAGACGATAAGCATAAAAAAAATGACTTTTTTGATGGAAGATTAATTAGAAGGATTAATCTTAACCAAGTTGTAGTATATGTCTCGAGGTTTCCGAAAATATAAAGAACGCCGAAATCCGAGTTATAACGAAGAAGTTGTGACCTGTCGAAGTTTCGCGACAAACCGGCACGGTGCCAAATGTCGTAAAAAGTGATTTTTTGATAAACTACTTTTTAGCCTTAGTGATCTAAACGAAACTCGTAGTGTTCGTTAAACCGAGAAGTTCGATAAAAAGAACACCAAAATCTGACTTCGTATGAGGAAGTTATGACTTTTCGAAGTTTCAGCTTAGCAGTAGACAGCTAAAAACTCGAATTTTAGATCGAGTGATTTTTAGCCGACACAACCTAAACGAGAATCGAAGGTCTCGTAAATAGTAGCACAACGGTAAAAAGTCTGAAGAAAACGGACTTCGGATGAAGAAGTTATGAATTTTTAACGGATTTCCTGTCCCGGTCTGTTAAAAATAATAATTTAAAAATTAAAATCAAAATTAGCCGA
Source organism: Lactuca virosa (assembly GCF_052849685.1). Lineage (NCBI taxonomy): Eukaryota > Viridiplantae > Streptophyta > Magnoliopsida > Asterales > Asteraceae > Lactuca > Lactuca virosa. Next base: position 387,396,310 of record NC_136428.1, read on the forward strand.
CGAAGTCTAAACGAAAGTTGTAGAGCGTAATTTTACCTACGCGTGCATATAAAGAACGTCAAAAACGGAGCTCGTATGCGAAAGTTATGGATTTTAGAAGTTTTGGCGCGAAAATCGAGAAAATTCGCATAGTCACGTTTTTGCCACGTCACCTTCGCTGAAAAAGTGCCACGTGTCCGAAAGTGGTGAGTCATGCAAACCACGTGTCCTCGCCTCACATGTGCCACGTGTCCGAAACGAGGCTGAGTCATCCGAGCTGCTGAGCGGTCCAATGCATGTCTGACGCGTGTCCTCCTTCACATGTCTGAAGCCCTCGCAAGAAGCCATGAAACCCTACTTCGGACCAGTAGACCTCGGTCCAATCAGGAGAGGACAGTGAGGCCCTCGCACGTGCAGCCTATGTGCGAGCCTTCCCTGCGAGCCGTCGAATCTGCGACGCGTGGCTTCTCTCCAGCCGTCCGATCAGCAGCCTCTTCCTATAAATAGAAGGCTGCAAGCCTTCCCGGGTAATTTTGGGATTTTGCCCTTTTTGCACCCCTAAACTCATATTTTCTTCATCTTAACCTCCCCCCATACCCCGAGATCATTTCCAACGCCCGGAACACGTCCCGGAGTGCCCGAGAAGCCGGAAAATTTATCTTTTCGGTTTTCAAGCCCGACCCTTCGCAGAGCCCGGTTTCTCAATAAAACTCCCGGTTTTATTAGAAACGATCGTTTTTAGGAAACGAATTGCTGCCCAATTTTCATTAATCAAGTGAGTGTGTAGTTACTTTCAATTTACACATAGATATGAAGTATTTACCTTAAAATACGTGTTATGTGTAAATATGTTAATTGTTTATTTGAGGTGACTGTTGAATTGATGTTTTATACAAGTTTTAAAACTATATATATATATATATATATATATATATATATATATATATATATATATATATTTTATCTACAAATATGTTGGGTAAAACATGGGTAGATGAATTAGATGATGTGTGATGAAATAAAAGTGATGAGAGGTATCGATGTTTAAGACGATCTAGTCATCTAGCAGAGTATAGACAACGGCCACAGACTATTTTAGATAGTCCAGTGGAACGTTAGTACACTTGTAATCGGTACGTATGTTTAAACTATATGTTCATAAAGTGTTCTCGAACACTTATGTTCATTAGGTATTAATGAACTTGAGTGTTCATTCGCTGTCAATTTTGATTCAGTCATTCAGCAGAGTAGGGATGACAACCATGGACTGTTCTAGACAGTCCAGTGGGAAACATTAGCAGGCCCGCAACCTGTAGGTATTAATGGACTTGGGTGTTCATTCGCTGTACTCTATTCCCCTCATGATTGCCTTTAGTGCATGTGTGGCTGGGGAAACCCTTTAGTATGTTCATCAGCTGTATGGAAAAAGCCATTGACATGTATTGCGGGGGGAACACCCGTGGGAAATACCGTCGATGAATAAGAGCTATGGACTAGCACATGGCGACGATGTGACTTCGTGCCTAGTTGACATAAATTGCTGAAGGAAGGCAATTTTGTCACCTTGTTGGTTGTTTTATGTTAGGATGTCTTGTTTGACAGAACTTGCTGAGGAACCCCCAAAGCAATGGTGTCATCTCTAGTGATAATCCTTAGGCTAGGTTCCTTGTCATAGTTGTTTTAGGGACGTAAAGTGAGGATAATGGGAATGGGTAATTAGGGTTATTTTGGTTGATGAAATTAATAAATTTATTTGATTGAGAACTTAATAAGTTTATTATTTATTGTGGGTTGAAAACCCTATATGCTCACCAGGCTCCCAAGCCTGACCCACTCAGTTTAATTGTATCACATGTATCGATACGAAGTTGCTTTACACTGAGAGATTAAAAGAGAAGTAGATCACTAGTGTAAATGAATGTAAGTTTTGTTTATGCTTATGTTTTTGTATTGACAATGACATCCCAATGGTTTTAGTGAATAAAATACATTTCTGCGGAAATGATTTGATAACATTTTTATCATGTTTCTCTGGGAACAAATTCCGCAACACTTTTAATCAAATGATTACTCTGATTTTATTTTTAAAAGCATAAACGAAATCGGTCTTTTCTGGCCGTGAAATTGGGGATGTCACATATGATAGGTCATACGAAACTGGTCGTAACAAGGAGGCAATGAGTGAAGAATGATATCTATGGCCAACTCCTCATCGAAGTTGACATTCAACTTCAGCAAACGGTCCACGGATCTCTGCCTTTTCTGTAAGTAGGCCGTGATGGACTCTCCATTCTTCATTTTGGTAGTGATCATCGAGGCAATTATCTCATACCGCTCCTGCCTGGCACTTTGATGGTAACGTTCCATCAAATCTTGGTGCATCTCGTAGGGATAGTAGTCCTTGTAGGACTTTTGGAGTTCAACAGTCATTGTTGCGAGCATGATGCAATGAACCTTCGTAGCATCTCGCTCATAAGTTTCGTACGCAACAATTTCTTCAGGAGTAGCAGTGTTCACGTTGACCTCCTTCAGCTCCTTGTCGAGAACATACTTTTTGTCCTCATAGCGGGTGACCATGCGAATGTTGCGGATCCAATCATTGAAATTGGTCCCATCAAATATCACCCTCCCATAGAAGTTCATGAGTAAGAATGGGCTAGAAGGGGTCGAGCCAGAAGCGTTGTGTTTTGAGTAGACATCTGAAATAGAAAAGGAAAAAAAGTTTAGATTAGATAATAATCCCCAATTAAACACCCAAATGAGAAATTAGGGCTAGGATCCAACATGATTATTTACAATTCAGAAGAGGGATGTTGTAATCTAATTGCAAATAATATGAAGGTAGGTAAATGACGATTTACCAATTCCCACCATGAAAAACGAAAAAGGATTTAAGTTTTAAATGAATTGAAATTCCTATATTCTTTTGAGATTCATTTAACTTTTCAATGGCATGTTTAAATCTCGATTATGTCCTTCAAGTTTGTGACTTGGATACCGAAGATCACAAACAAGGTGTGAATAACCATGCAAATGTACTTGGTACTCTCGATGTCATTTACCACCTAATCAATGTGCTGGTTAGCCACACACGCTCCATTGATCTATGATAAACAACAAGTTACCCTTTGCCACCCTTGCTAGTCCCAAATTAGTGTGTCGGTTAACCACACACGCTCCAGTAACGACTTGGCAAGGTGCAAAGTGTAATTTCATGGAATAGCATACATTTTCACATTTTTCCTAAAGTAACTAAGATTGGGAATTTATAAAAACATTTAGTTACTTTATATAATCATTATATTTATTAATGAGGAATTGGTTGCCCTATCCTACCCGTTCGGCTAACGACCCTCCACCAATCAAGGAAGCAGTGGATGAGAGTGGACACCCATTAAACTGCCATTTTATAGGCAACAACCTTATACCCCCCCCTTATAGATCGGCTTCGTGAATGAGGCCTACTAACGGTAAGACTAGCTTTATCTTATATATATATATATATATATATATATATATATATATATATATATATATATATATATATATATATAGATATAGATATATATATATATATATATATATATATATATATATATATATATATATATATATATTGTTAATCTTTTAATATTATAATAGCGTAAGGGTTGAATTTTAACTATTAAAACTCTTGGGTTTAGAATTTAAATATTTCAAACTTAAAACTATTAATCAAAAATTTAAATTCCAAAACTTGAGGGCAAGTTTTTGAAACTTTTCAAAACATCTTTTAGATCAAATTTGAAAAATAATTAATTAATCATATTATTAATCTTTATCACATAATCTATCATAATCTATTTACTTGACAAGATAATTCAAATCAAAATACAAATAATCAATCTTTATCATATAAAACAAGTAATTATCTTATTTATGACAATTATCTTTGAATTGCATTAGGATAATCAATACCTTATTGGAAAAATCGGATTTTATCAGTCAAAAACGTTTTTGGTAATTATACTAATTCAATTTCAGTCAAAATCCCGAAAAATTAGCCTCCAGACGACCCGACTCGTCGAGTTCATCAGGTGACTCGACGAGTTCATCAGTCAGAGGCATACTTTTTCGATTTTTCAAGCTTTGAACAAATTATCAATGCATCAAATACAAAAGAAAAACGATCTAGGCTCTGATACCACTGTTGGGTTATGAGCATAACATCATTCCTATGGTGCACATGCGACCCCTAATGCTTGGATCTAGTTTTTCTAATTGTACATGCAATAATTGTCCAAGACTTGCAAACCCTAATCTAGCATACTACAAAAATCGAAATCAACATAAATAACTAGTAAGAATGTTACCTTTCAATTAAAGCTTGAGGATCTCGAGCTTTTGAGAACCTAGCACCTCAAATGTGATGCCTCTAATGAATCACAAACACCAAAGAAATTGGATGATCTTGGAGAGAGAGGAGGAAGGCTCAAAATTGGCTCTATGAACTCTAGGGTTCAAGTGGTAGCCGAAGTTGTGAAGCCAAGGGTCCTTTATATAGGTGAGGAATTAGGGTTTCAGTCAAAGACCTCATCCGGTTGCCTAGGCTCTAAGCAGCCCACAAGAATCTTCCAGAACCTAGGCCCTTGGACGGAATCCTTATGGGCTCCCATAAGATTTCGTCCAACCCCTTCCAAAAGGTTCCTCAGCCCATTATGCAATTATCTTATAATTACAACTTCAGTCCCTTTAATTCAATTAATCTCTTTTGACCACAAAATTAATTCTAAATTAATTCTTGACCAATGTTAATTAAATAATATGATTTCTCTTTTAATTTATTATTTAAATAATATATTAATAAACTATAATAACCTCTTTCTCCATTATTCATCCAGTCAAGTTGCTTCGGTGAAGGCAACCCAAAAGGACCATGATACAACCGGGTCAAGTACATACCAAATATAGCTATTGCTTAGACACCTAATCAAATACAAGTATCATAAGGCTTAGGGCTTAGGGAAAGAGAGGTATAGACACATTTGGATGTGGTTAATGTAGATTACAGGATCCAAGAGTTTGCTTTGTGTTGGATTCAAAGAGTAAAACAAGAAAAGTGATGTTTCAGACTTCTTGCATGAAATATAGACTTTTGTTTAGGTGGTTTTTAGTCCAAGATATCTAGAAATATTGTGGGGCTCTTCAATACCTTTTCGTGGGTATAAACATCGTTGAAAACAGAGTTGGAACGAAGAAGTTATGACTGTTTGAAGTTAGGAAGGTTTTGGGCTTAGTCTAGTACGTTGGGCGTACAGGATGTATGTTGGGCATACCTGGAGTACGTTGGGCATACTTGGAGTACGTTGGGTGTATGCGATTAGTGCCCAATCCCTATTTTCATGGTTTGAGCCCTATTTAAGCTCCTTAACTTCCCCAAACCCATTCCATTCTCAACTTCCACCTCTCCAACACCCTCCCTTGAAAACCCTAACCCTAGTTTGAGCCTTTTGAGCAAAAGAATGTGTTCTTGAGTGCTTTGGAGTGTTCTTGGTGCATCTTGGAGAATAAGGAGCTCTTTGGAGAAGTGTTGGTTGCATTGGAGCTTGTAGATCCAGACGTTGTTCACATTTATCTTTCTTCTAGAGGTATAAAGCTTGAATCTTGATGATGCATTTGTTAGATCTAGCTAGTTTTGAGTGTTATGAGTTTTTGGTCACTTTAGTGCATAAAGTTTAGATCTTGAAAGTTTGTGACCTTGTTATGGATAATGTTGGAAACTTTAGCCATCTAAACATCATTTTTATTCAGATCTAAAGGTTGGAGACTTGGACTTAATGGATTAAGTTGAAAAAGATGCACTTTTGGTCCCTTTGAGACTTAAAGACTAGATCTTGGTTGTTTGGACCATTCTAATGGATAAAGTTGGAAACCTTATCCATTATGGAGTTATTAGGAACCATAAAAATGTAATCTTGGACCTTACTTTCCTCCATGCATGAGCTAGGATGTCTTAAAGAGTTAAAAAGTTAGGATTTTTGGTATTGAGCACTTAATAGCCATACAAGATCATAAAGTTGGAACCTTTATGATTAAGAACATCATTTGAGCGCTAGATCTGGATTTTGGATGAAAGAGGTTAAGGATTAAGCTCTTAATGGGAAGAGAGGGTGGTAACCACATACGATGGGCATACTAAAGGGTACGTTGCACGTACGTGGTCAGCCCCTCAACTCTGGTCAAACACCTAGTACACCACGCGTACCTGTTGAGTACGCCCAGCGTACTCACCGAGTTGACCCAGTTGACTCGGTTGAATTTGACCAGGAGTTTGACCAAGTTTGACCTAGGGGTATTTTGGGTATATTGATTATGAGTTAAGTTTGGTCCTGTTCCAATGAATAGGTGACCGATAGAGATGAGATTCAGAGTAGTGTCCTGTTTAACGACCTTTCAGATTGAGAAGTGAGTTTCCTCCACTATACTCATGGGTCGAAGGCACCAATGTCGGCTCACTAGATTATGTTAATAGAATGATAGTTGTCTTCGTGACAATTCCATGTTATGTATATTTATGCCTGTTGTCTTTGTGACTTTTTCTGATATGATTGTATGCTTAGCTGTAGGGGAGAAATAGACCCAGTACCGGTTGTTAGATACCGAAGGGGTGAAATTGACCCAATATCGGTTGAAAGATACCGAATGGGGTGAAATAGACCTAGTACTGGTTGAAAGATACCAAAGGGGGTGAAATAGAGCCATTACCGGTTGAACGATACCGAAGGGGGTGAAATATACCCTGTTATGTTTTGATTGTTATGTATGTATGGTATGGGGTATTTTGGGGAACTCGCTAAGATTTGTTCTTACAGTTTATGTTTATGGTTTCAGGTACTTCTGGTTCGAAAGGGAAGGGTCCGGCGTGATCGCAACGCATTCACCCATGTTTCCGCAGTTTTTGATTTTGGGGTTGTACTCTAAAAACTATTTTTACTTTGATATACTTTTGAATCATTGAATAGGATAAATGGTGTTTATGGTTAAATTGAAAATAGAATTATTACCTTATAATTTTTGGGTCGTTACATCCAGACTCTTGCTTATTCTTTCAAAGTTGTTCTTACTATGTATTTTGGTATATCTGAACAGTCCATTAGTGTGAACTAATCACAAAAGATATTCACATTAGCAAGTAATGTATTCTTCATTTATCTTGATAAATAATATTTTCATTTATCATAAAACTCGCAGTCAAAAGATATCCAAAATCTAATCCAAATGGATACTTGGTAATCTATTTCTTGTTTATGAGACAATTACTCCACAAATACATTTTATCCAAACATTTGGATGTATTTGAATAAGTAGGTTTTGTGGATAATCTAAATGGGCCATTAGTTAAAACTAATTCCAATATATATATATATATATATATATATATATATATATATATATATATATATATATATATATTCATCCATCTTGACAAATAAGGCTTGCATTTATCACAAGACTCATGGTCAAATGAATTCGAAAATCCTATCCAACTAGATCTTTGGTAATGAAATTCTTATTGTCCAACAAATTGATTCCACATTAGTAGATCTCATTCAAATATTTGAATCAACCTTTTGACTTGTTGTTACTATACCAGTTTCACAGATTTTGTAACTGTCTTTTAAACACGTTGAAAACCGTTCTAAATACGTCATAATAATAATATGAAATTTTGTATAAACAATTTTTGAATCATAAGACCATTAACTGAACATTTGGGAGAATCAGATGTCTTTTCATCCTTTGAATAGTTGCGAGGGATAAGTATTCATGATCAAATTTCTTCTCCATGTTTCAGTCTTCTTACTTCCTCTTAGTCACTACACATTCTTGCAAATATTAGTACTCGATCCTTTGAAAAATACTCAAAGAACTTGAAGTAATATTCTAATGGTATTACAAATTTATATATATGATTGTAGACTTAAACGTTAGTAAGAACGAGTTGTATTTTGATCCTATGGATACTAGCAGATGTTGGTAATATATGATCAAATCATCTTCTCTACGTAGGACTCGTTATCTACCAGACATATTGGTCATTTATGAATTATTAATCATTCTCTTGTTATTATAATGATGTCACCATTTTCCTCACACATTCATGTAACTTATGATCTAAGGCTACCCATATATTATTAAATCTGACTAAAAGCATTCTATTACATTGTCCTAAAAAGAATAATTAAGATTTAAACTTTTATGGATATTAAAAGATACAAAGAACCAAATAACCAACCAAGTTGGGAGCCATAACCAAATATGAACATAGATATATGTATCTATGAAACTAACGCCAACAAAAACTTGAACTATGAGTGTAAGAATAAAATCTACTCTTCCAATCATTGGTGAACTACAAGCTAGACCCGTCAATGCGGCGAGATTGGACCGGATCACCCTTGATCCAACCCCGTTAAAGAAATTAGAAACATGATCCTCCCTCTCCAATAACCCTCAGGGTCTTAAATAGTCGAATCCATACCCATATCCATCGAATCAACGAATACCCGACCCTTTTATAATATTAAATTTTCATAATTTCTATGTGTACCATAAATTAATATTTCTTAAAAAAGATAAACTGTCTACTTAAACAAGATGTACATTATTTAATACTAAAAATCCAATACAATTAGAATCATATTTTACTTAGACATCGAGTTGCATATTAGTTTTCATATATATATATATATATATATATATATATATATATATATATATATATATATATATATATATATATATATATCAAGGTTCTAAATAACTTGAGGCGTAGGCTTGGCGGAAAGGTCAAAGTTAAGCCATGGGGAGCCTTGGTGAGCCATTATGTGTTTCACAGCGTGACTATTTTTAACTCATATAAGTATTGAATTTTATCAAATATATCAAGTTCTTCGAAGTGTTATATTAATATTTAATATAAAAAATCTAACAAAAACTCAATTATTTTAGGCCCAATAAGAAAAAAAAAAAGCAAAAAAAACTCGCGCCTAGATAAGAACTCGTGCCATAACACGATAGGGTGTGCCTTGACACGTTATTTGGGTGTCACTCTTAAGAAACTCTACTTGGACGTTGTCATAACCAAATATGAACATAGATATATGTATATATGAAACTAACGTCAACAAAAACTTGAACCATGAGTGTAAGAATAAAATCTACTCTTCCAATCATTGGTGAACTACAAGCTAGACCTGTCAATACAACGAGTTTGGACCGGATCACCCTTGATCCAACCCCGTTAAAAAAAATAGAAACATGATCCTCCCTCTCCAATAACCCTCAGGGTCTTGAATAGTCGAATCCATACCCATATCCACCGAATCAACGAATACCCGACCCTTTTATAATATTAAATTTTCATTATTTCTATGTGTACCATAAATTAATATTTCTTAAAAAATATAAACTGTCTACTTAAACAAGATGTACATTCCTTAATACTAAAAATCCAATACAATAAGAATCATATTTTAATTAGACATCGAGTTGCATATTAGTTTTCATTTATGTATGTATGTATGTATGTATGTATGTATGTATGTATGTATGTATGTATATATATATATATATATATATATATATATAGATCTATATATCAAGGTTCTAAATAACTTGAGGCGTAGGTTTTGCGGAAAGGTCAAAGTTAAGCCATGGGGAGCCTTGGTGAGCCAAGGCGTGTTTGAAGGCGTGACTAATTTTAACTCATATAACTGTTGAGTTTTATCAAATATATCAAGTTTTTAGAAGTGTTATATTAATATTTAATATAAAAAATCTAACAAAAACTCAATTATTTTAAGCCCAATCAGAAAAAAAAAACAAAAATATCAAAAATAACAAAAAACTCGCGCCTAGATAAGAACTCGTGCCATAACACGATAAGGTATGCCTTGACACGTTATTTGGGTGTCACTCTTAAGAAACTCTACTTGGACGTTGTCATAACCAAATATGAACACAAATATAGGTATATATGAAACTAACGTCACCAAAAACTTGAACCATGAGTGTAAGAATAAAATCTACTCTTCCAATGATTGGTGAACTGCAAGCTAGACCCGTCAATGCGGCGAGTTTGGACCGGATCACCCTTGATCCAACCCCGTTAAAAAAAATAGAAACATGAACCTCCCTCTCCAATTACCCTCAGGGTCTTGAATAGTCGAATCCATACCCATATCACCCGAATCAACGAATACCCGACCCTTTTATAATATTAAATTTTCATAATTTCTATGTGTAAGATAAATTAATATTTCTTAAAAAAGATAAACTGTCAACTTAAAGAAGATGTACATTACTTAATACTAAAAATCCAATACAATAAGAATCATATTTTACTTAGACATCGAGTTGCATATTAGTTTTCATGTATGTATGTATGTATGTGTATATATATATATATATATATATATATATATATATATACATACATACATACATACCTACATATATATCAAGGTTCTAAATAACATGAGGCGTAGGCTTGGTGGAAAGGTCAAAGTTAAGCCATGGGGAGCCTTGGTGAGCCATGGCGTGTTTCAAGGCGTGACTATTTTTAACTCTTATAACTATTGAATTTTATCAAATATATCAAGTTTTTAGAAGTGTTATGTTAGTATTTAATATATAAAATCTAACAAAAACTCAATTATTTTAGGCCCAATCAGAAAAAAAACAAAAAACAAAAAAAAAACAAAAAAAACCCGCGCCTAGATAAGAACTCGTGCCATAACACGATAGGGTGTGCCTTGACACGTTATTTGGGTGTCACTCTTAAGAAACTCTGCTTGGACATTGTCATAACCAAATATGAACATATATATATGTATATATGAAACTAACGTCAACAAAAACTTGACCCATGAGTGTAAGAATAAAATCTACTCTTCCAATCATTGGTGAACTACAAGCTAGACCCGTCAATGGGGCGAGTTTGGACCGGATAACCCTTGATCCTCCTTCTCCAATAACCCTCAGGGTCTTGAATAGTCGAATTCATACCTGTATCCACCGAATCAACGAATACCCGACCCTTTTATAATATTAAATTTTCATAATTTCTATGTGTACCATAAATTAATATTTCTTAAAAAAGATAAACTGTCTACTTAAACAAGATATACATTACTTAATACTAAAAATCCAATACAATAAGAATCATATTTTACTTAGACATCGAGTTGCATATGTGTTTTCATGTATGTATGTATGTATGTGTATATATATATATATATATATATATATATATATATATATATATATATATATATATATATATATATATATATATATATATATATATCAATGTTCTAAATAACATGAGGTGTAGGCTTGGTTGAAAGGTCAAAGTTAAGCTATGGGGAGCCTTGGTGAGCCAAGGCGTGACTATTTGTAACTCATATAACTATTGAATTTTATCAAATATATCAAGTTTTTTGAAGTGTTATATTAATATTTAATATAAAAAATCTAACAAAAACTCAATTATTTTAGGCCCGATCAGAAAAAAAAAAAAAAAAAAAACTCGCACCTAGATAAAAACTCGTGCCATAACACGATAGGGTGTGCCTTGACACGTTATTTGGGTATCACTCTTAAGAAACTCTACATGGACGTTGTCATAACGGCTACACCACGCTTCGTTTCATGCCACGCCTTGAGGCTACACCATGATATATATATATATATATATATATATATATATATATATATATATATATATATATATATATATATATATATATATATATATATATATTAAATTGGGGGGGTTATTACTGGAGCGGATCGAGAATGATCCATATCCGACCAATTTACAAAAAGCATAAACGGGTATGGATTGTAAACGGGATATGTAACATCCGGATTCCCGAAGAATGGAAATTGAAGAAAAACATGAGTTTTGAATGGGTCACGATGTGATGGAAGCATCGCCAGGTCATGACATGGGCGCAAAGGACGTGAGTCTCATTTAAGTATCATGACGTGACACTATGATGGTCACGGCATGACACCTGATCAGGGGCAAACCCTAATTTCCAGACTTGGACCCTATTTAAAGGATGTGAGGGGCTAGGTTTCCTTTACGCTCAGCTTCCATCAGCTCATAAACTCCTTGAAGTAACCCTAATCTATCTCTTCCATTTTTAGCTCATCTTGGTGCTTTTGGTTGTTTGTGAAGGAAGAAGAAGGTTGTGGTAATGTTGTGAGCATATTGGCAAGATTTGGGACTTCATTTGGGCATATCTTGTCCTTTGAAAGTCTTTAAGATCCAAACTTTATAGTTCTATGTTGCTAGATCTAAGTTTTTGTCCATTTTTCTTCAAGTTTGAGCAAGTAGAACTGATGGTATTCAATAAAGTTGGCAACTTTATGGATCCTTGAGACACCATGAGTGTTTTGTGCTATGCATCTGAAGTTTGCCAGTGTTTTGAACCCATGCATGAGATTCTTGGTAGCGTTTCTCCATTTTGACCTATTTTAAGCTTTAGACTTACAATGGACATGCAAGGCTGAAAAGCATTGATCTTTAGGTTGTATTGGATGTTAGGAAGCCTTTCAGAAGGAATGAGTGGATGACTTAATGGTTGGAGAGCTATAGAAAATCCAGTTTCTTACAACATGATAGTCTCCTCGTCAGGATGTGACAAATGGAGATTTCCCGGTTATTTTGGACTGATTATGTCACGACGTGATGGCATGATCATCATGATGTAATAGTAGCTTTGATTGAGACTGAGTTGGTTGAGTTGGATCATGATCGAGTTTGGGAATGGGCTAAATGTGTTTCTCACGACGTGACCTTAGGTTGGTCTCGATGTGAGGGTCAATTGACAGTGATGATGACCATTGACTTTGACCTTGACTATTGACTTGTTGACTGAGGTTTACTCTTGGTCAAATTGCTAGTTCTAGAGTACAAACTAAGGTTGTACCTTGTTTATTTCGATATGTGTGTTGTAGCATTTTTGCGTGGCATTGAGTTGTGGTTTATCTAACTTCGTGTGACATCTGAGTCTTCTCTACATACTATGTAGGTTGCTAGATTGTCTTTGTGACTCTTGCATGAAACATTGTGGTTGGATCACAACACATGTATGAAACATTGTGGTTGGATCAAATCACCTGTATGAAAGATTGTGGTTGGATCACAACATATGTATGAAAGACTGTGGTTAGATCATAACACTTATATAAAAGATTGTGGTTGGATTACAACACTTGTTTGTCTGGGTTGTAATTTGGGAGTGATTGTATGACTATGGTTGGATCATAGTGTTCACGTAGGGCTGGACACACTAATATGTAGGTATGTGGTATCTTAGGGAACTCACTAAGCTTTGTGCTTACGATTTTGTGGTTTAAACATTTTCAGATACTTCCAGTTCCAAATGGAAGGGTCTTTCTTGACTGCACGACATCCCCTAACGATTTTTCGTACTTATGATTTTGTTTTACTCTGATGATTATGATAGATTTTACTACGACTGATTTTGGAAAAAATATTGTGTGAGTTTGATAATATAAAAATGAATATTTTTATTAGAATTTTTGGGAAGTGACAAGTTGGTATCAGAGCCTTGGCTTGAGGGAGTTGGGCACGCTCACGGGCATGTCTGAACTCAAACTAAGGAATTGATAATATTTTTGAAAGAAAATAAATTTTCTTAAAAGATTTTTACAAAGAAATGGATGCGATTCGTGCAATCAGCGGAGCTCATGTAAGTGATTCCCGAAAGACCTATACATGAGTATTATGTTTAGTATACCATTATGTGAATTGCATGCTAGAATAGGGCTAAAGATACCTTCAGAAATCGCATGATAGAATTACCTAATTTGTGATGCCTTTTAGCCTAGGAGGAATTGGATGTTATGTGTTACTTGGAATCTAAGTTGGTGAAGTTAATTGTTAAGTGTATGTTTAAAATTTGTATACGATTATGATCATATAGCCTTAGAATGATTGATCTGGCCTTATTTCCTATTCATTGTCTGGTTTTGGGCTTATGGTACAATCATTTATTCGACAGTCTATCTGATCCCAAATTGTTTATAATTTGCATGCATAAGGCAAACGACGGTGTTTATAGAGGTTCCTATTATCAAGAAGTAAGTGAGATGAGGATTCCTAGGAGAGCCTAGGGAGTGCAATAGTGATATATGTATGGTGTTTAGCATAAATATTAAGAAAGTTGCCATGGTAAAGTAACTTAGAGGATTCAAGATGATTCTTAAGGAAAGTATGGATGGGTGCAGAAGGTAGTATTGGGCCTGTACTACTGGAAGCACATGATCCGAACTCGAATGAAGAAAAATCACGAAGATCCTATGGAGCTTGCAGTGTGAGAGTTCCCTTGAGTATATTCTGATCGTATATATGTTTGTATTTCAGTATGGAGGTGAGCACTCGAAGAGGAAGTTCTGGTTCTGAATCTAGTGTCGAACCGATTGATGAGAGGATTCGCGAGTTCATCTCGTCTAAGATCACTCGTGGTATACTGTATGCGACTCCTATGGTGCTTGGTACCATCAAGGAGGGGATCATGGAGCTTTTGGATGATCGGTTAGGGGCCTTTCGTGCCGAGATTATGGCGGGTCACTTGGGATCACGAACTCTCTCTTTTTGGGAGTATAAGGCTTGTGGATCTCCAGAGTTCTTCGGGAAAAGAACCCTATTGATAGCTGACGATGGATCATTGACATGGAGAATGTTTAGCGTATGAGTTTCTGCCCCGAGGGGTTGAAGGTGGGATTTGCATCTTGCCTTCTGAGGGACCGAGCTCGTGACTGGTGGGAGGAGATTGGTCACACTTTGGGATCTGACGTCGTGGTGGCCATATATTGGTAGGTGTTTGTGATAAGAATCATGGATGAGTTAGCATCTGCTATAGAGGTGCATCAGTTGGCAAGTGAGTTTTAGGACCTTCTCAAGACTACAGAAACTATGGCAGAGATCATCGCCAAGTTCAGGGAGAGAGCCTTGGTTGTTCCGTAATATGCTGCAGATGAGGAGATGAGGAACACGAGATACCATGACATGCTCAGGGATGACATTCAGGAGTTTGTAAGCATGTCGAGCTGCAAGACCCTGGAGGACATGATTGCTAGAGCCCGGGAATGGGAGATTGAGTTTGAGCTTCGGACGAAGTGCAAGTCAAATCTGGTACAAAAAGCGGTGGGCCGGGCGAAGAGGTCCATTACTTTTGATTCTTGTTCTAGGGGCCACCAAGGCTGGGGCCTTTATGGTAAGTGTAGTAACCCGCACAATGGAGCCTGTTGAGCAGCAGATTCAAGTTATTTTAGCTGTAGTCAAAATAGAAATTTTGGTAGGGATTGCCCTCCTGGATCATTGATATGTTTCCACTACAATCAGGCGGACCACAAGAAGGCTGATTACCCGAGATTGACGGTAGGAGCAGTAGCGACAACCACACCAGCCACCTTGAGGATTACTAATTGCCGCCAGGTCAAGGCGTAGGCTCCTATAGTGAAGATCATGGCATTCCAGTTGACAGTCTAGGAGGGACGAGCAGCACTAGAAGTGGTTACCGGTATGTATCTTTACCATGTCTTTTACTTCTTTCTTTGTTTATGCTTATGTTTTATCTGATCATTTATAGGGCCTTTTTTATTCAATGATATGACTGCTCTTGTTTTGTTCGATTCGGGTGCTACCCGATCTTTTGTGTCTCTTGTGCTTAACAAGAATTTTACCGATTCTCCAGGGACTTTAGATTATTCGTTGGAGGTGGAGATTGCCGATGATCGTTCAGCGAGTGCATTGAGAGTTCATCGAGGATGTGTTTTGAATATGTTCAGTGAGAGATATCCGATTGATATGGTTCTGATTCATCTGCCGGAGTCAAAGGTTATAGTGGGTATGGACTGGCTGGGCCCTAATAGGGGTATGATTGATTCTGAGCAACAGTTATTGAGAGTTTGAACCCTAAGTGGGGGAGAACTGGTTATTATGGCGAGGGTGCTCAGTATGTATTGGCTGTCTATTCAGCTGTGAGGGCTAGGAGGTATATTCAGCAGGGGTGATATGGATGATGGGTTTTGAGCATTCTAACACTTCCTAAGTATACATGCAACCCTAATAACCTTGGATCTATGTTTGTCTAATTATCATGCAAAGTTGAATTCCAAGGTTATATTCCTATCTAGCATACATGGGGAACATTTTTAACTTGAATGAAAGATAGAATAACTTACCTTGTTGTTGATTATGATCCTTGAAACCTTGTGAGCCTAGCACCCCAAGTGTGATGCCTCAAATGCTTCACACAACACCAAATGCAATGGAGTAAACTTTGAGAGAATCTTACACTTGGAAAATCGGCTCTAGCCCTCTTGTTTCTTAGTGTCGCCAATTTTGGGGAGAACACCTTTGTTTATATAGTGTGTTGCATTAGGTAAACCCTAATGTAACATGACTCTTCATTTCATGATCCATGGGTTAACTCCATGGAGCATCCATCGAGCATCCTATGGGTGGAACCCAACTTGATAATCCATGGAGCCTCTTAGCCCACTATATAAGATATGAAAGATTTACATAATCTACCCATATATTTAATTAGTTATCTTTTGATCACTTAATTAATTCTAAATTAATTCTTGATCAAACTAATTAAATAATATTATTAATATATTAGAACCTATAATATATTAATAAACCATAAGTGTTATTTCTCTCATTTTAGTTTATCCAATTGCATGGTGCCATGCAACCCAAATGGACCATGTCGGGTCGGGTCAAGTACATACCAGAAATAGTTATGGACTTAGACACCTTATCCAACAGTCTCCCACTTGGATAAGTCTAATAACTATAACTGCAATACTTCAGGAACCGATCGGCAATCGTAGCTCTTTCAAGGTCTATCGGAACTGAGAAGATGATGATACGCCATTTAAGATAAGTGATCATATAATCCTCTCTTCTAGATATCAACCGGACAAATACATGGAACAATGTCTTACTTATTGTCCAGCAGTTTGTTTCCCGATTTCCGATTTGTTTGACAAAGAACTTAATTGAATACATCATCTTAGTTCTGATCGGGCCCGGTACATAGGTCAAAACAAAATCATCGAGGGGCCCAGATATCAGCTTCTAATCTAAGAAGGAACAGATAAACTTCGACTCATATGTTTGTTCTACTACTCATTGAATTATACACAAGAGCACGTTTTATAACATCGAGTTACCAATGCGTTTTCGTACAATCAATGCATAACCAACTCATAAGTAACAAATCATATATCTAGGTTTGAAGACTTATATGATATTACCGTCTCACGATCACTCGAGATAAATTCCATGAAGTGATTCCAGTGAGCGTGGGTTGAGTCCAATGCTCAGAACTTATGAGCACTCATGAGTGTTGTAGCCATGTCCAACAACTTAGACCTCTGCAACCAATCATGACAGTCTTGATTCATACCTACTTCGGACATATGACCGACTGTGGAGGTTCGAATAGTATGATATACCAAACATAATTATTCTGGAAGTCAAAACATGCAAAAGAAATATAGTAAACGATCGACAAGAGATAGCAACACTTTACTCATAAATAAAACACCTTTTATTCATCATCTAATGTCAATTACACTTTACAAATTTCAAGGTTATCTAACTACTAAATCTAATATCATCCTTCAGCTCTATGCTCCGAGCATGCTGGACATGCTTAACCCAAGTCAGTCCCTTCGTGAGGGGATCTGCTGGATTCTCATCCGATGATACCCTCTTTGCCACGAGGAGTCCTTCTTCTATTCGATGTCTGATGAAATGGTATTTTCTGTCGATGTGTATGGATCTCCCGTGATCCCGTGGTTCCTTGGCTAAGGCAACTGCACTTTCACTATCACAGAAAATTTCCATTGGCTCTTTAATAGCTGGTATAACTCCAAGGTCTCCAATGAAGTTCTTCAGCCATATCGCCTCCTTTGTTGCCTCGCTAGCTGCTATATACTCTGATTCGCAAGTTGAATCAGCCACTGTCACTTGCTTGGAACTCTTCCAAGAAATTGCTCCTCCGTTTAAGGTAAAGACCCACCCTGACTGAGAGCGGAAATTATCCTTATCAGTCTGAAAGCTAGCATCACTATACCCTACAACTCTCAAGTCTTCACTCCCACCGAGGGTAAGGACCCACTCCTTAGTCCTCCGTAGGTACTTGAGGATATTCTTTACCGCAGTCCAGTGTGCCTTGCCAGGGTTCCCTTGATACCTGCTAACCATGCTCAAAGCAAAGGCTACATCAGGTCGAGTACACGTCATAGCATACATGATCGATCCTACAGCCGAAGCATAAGGTATTCGACTCATTTCTGCTATCTCAGCCTCAGTACTAGGGCTTTATGTCTTACTCAATCTGGCGTTACTCTGGATGGGTAACTCTCCTTTCTTGGAGTCCTGCATGTCGAATCTCTTCAGCACCTTATCCAAGTAGGTACTCTGACTAAGTCCAATTAGTCTTTTACTCCGGTCTCTCAAGATCCTTATCCCTAGAATATAGGCAGCTTCTCCTAGGTCCTTCATAGAGAAACACTTCCCAAGCCAAGACTTAACTTCCTGCAGAGTTGGGATGTCATTTCCTATGAGTAGTATGTCATCCACATACAATACCAAAAAACTAACTATACCCCCACTAGCCTTGACATATACACAAGATTCATCTTCACTCCTAGAAAAGCCAAATTCTTTGACTTTCTCATCAAAGCAAAGATTCCATCTGCGAGGTGCTTGCTTTAACCCATAAATGGATTTCTCAAGCTTACACACTCTATTAGGGTACTCTGTATTGACAAAACCCTCTGGCTGACTCATGTAAACATCCTCAGCCAACTTTCCATTAAGGAAAGCGGTTTTGACATCCATTTGCCATATTTCATAGTCATGAAATGCAGCTATGGCTAACAGAACCCTAATAGACTTACTCTTGGCCACTGGAGAAAAGGTCTCATCATAATCAACTCCCGGAGTTTGTGAGAAACCCTTTGCAACCAGTCCTGCCTTATAAGTGTGTACATTACCATCCATGTCGGTCTTCTTCTTGAAGATCCATTTGCACCCTACAGTCTTACGACCTGGTACATTCTCAACCAAGTTCCAAACTTGATTGTCATACATGGACTGTATCTCGATGTCCATTGCCTCTTTCCACTTGGCTGACTCAGGGCCTGCCATGGCTTCCGCATAACTGTTAGGTTCATCCAGACCTATCAGTGTCTCATCACTGATAAGTGTATCACCTTCCGCAGTAATATGGAATCTATAGTAATGCTCAGGTGCATTCCTAACCCTTGTGGAACGCCTCAGAGGTACAGACTTGTCAATTGGCTCTACAGGAGTTTCCTCCTCAAGTTGAGTGCTAGGGTTTGAAGTTCCTTCACCACTTGACTCTTGAATTTCTTCAAGGTCAACTTGCCTCCCACTGTCTCCTTGGCTTATGAACTCTCTCTCTCGAAAGAAAGCCCTCCTAGCTACAAAGACCACATTCTCACTAGGTCTGTAGAAGAGGTAACCAAAGGATTTATGTGGGTAGCCGATGAAAATACACCTCTCACTTCGAGGTTCGAGCTTATCATGAGTCTCACGTCTCACGAAAGCCTCGCAACCCCAAATCTTAATGTGGTCTAGTTTGGGTACTTTACCAGTCCACATCTCATGAGGAGTTTTGGCAAGTTTCTTTGTGGGAACTAGATTAAGGATATGGGCGGCAGTCTCTAAGGCATACCCCCAAAATGAGATTGGTAGCGAAGCTCGACTCATCATGGAACGAACCATATCCAACAAGGTTCGATTATGCCTCTCAGCTACACCATTCAACTGCGGTGTCCTGGGAGGTGTCAATTGTGAGACAATCCCACATTCCCTAAGATAGTCGAGGAACTCTGAACTAAGATACTCACCACCTCGATCGGATCGAAGCATCTTAATGTTCCTGCCCAATTGATTCTCGACTTCCTGTTTAAACTCTTTAAACCACTCAAAAGTCTCTGACTTATTCTTGATTAAGTAGACATATCCATATCTACTGTAATCATCAGTAAAAGTCAAATAATAACGATTAGCATCCCTTGTGGCATGTTTGAAGGGCCCACACACATCCGTGTGTATAAGATCCAACAAACCTTCACCCCTCTCACAAGAACCTGTGAAGTGTGACTTTGTCATTTTTCCAAGTAAGCATGATTCGCAACTATCATCTGAATTTAGGTCAAATGACTCCAATACTCCATCCTTTTGGAGTTGGCCTATGCGTTTCTTGCTTATATGTCCAAGACGACAATGCCATAATGATGCTTTATCCAAGTTATTATCATTAACATAATCAATACACAATACATTATTTCCTAAGTTATCAACCACAGATACAGTTTCATACACACCATCACAAGGTAATGCTTTAAAATAAAGAACATTATTAAAGAAAGCATTAATCGAACCAACTTCATTATCAAATGAAAAGGTGAAACCTTATTTATACAACGCATGAAAGGAAATAATATTTCTTGCCATTTCTGGCGAATAAGAACATTTATTCAAATCTAAACTAAACCCACTACTTAGCGATAAAGTATAAACTCCAATCTTGGTGACAGGTAAAACTTTCCTATTCCCCATGATTAAGTTTATTCTTCCATGCTCCACATTCTCACTTCTTCTTAGTTCCTGCAAATCAGAACAGATATGAATACCACAACCGGTATCAAGGACCCAAGAGTTAGAATGGGGTGAGTTATTAGATAAGATAGTGTAAATACCTACATGGTTGGGTTTAACTTTCCGATCCTTCACATCTTGCTGGTACTTTGGGCAGTTCCGCTTCCAATGTGACTTTTCATGGCAATAGAAGCATTCAGCCTCTTTAGGGTCAGAAGAAGGAGTGACGAAACCTTTCTTGGTTCCACTTGAAGAAGAGCCATCAAGGGTCCTAGCCTTGGTACCCTTCGAAGAGCTCTTCCTCTTCTTCCCTCGACCTTTCCCGATTGCCAAAACCGGGGCGGAGTTTGGAGTAGGAGTGTTAACAACAGACTTACCCTTAAAACCTGTTTCTGCGGTCTTGAGGAGTCCCTGAAGTTTGCTGAGTGTGACCTCTTCCTTATTCATGTGATATGTCATGCGGAATTGATCATAGCACGATGGTAAGGAGTGCAAAATGACATATATTGCAAGCTCCTCAGGGAAGTTCACATTAAGCTTCAGCAACCGATCCACATACCTTTGCATTTTCTGCATGTGGCTCGTGATGGATTCCCCGTCCTTCATCATGGTTGTTATGATAGAGCATATGATTTCATACCTCTCTTGTCGTGCACTTTGATGGTATCTTTCCATCAGATCTTGGTGCATTTCAAAAGGGTAGAAGTCCTCATAGGACTTTTGGAGTTCCGTTGTCATGGTGGACAACATGATGCATGCCACTTTTGTAGCATCCCTTTCATGTGCCCGGAAGTCAGCGATCTCCTGGGGAGTTGCAGTGGTCTCATCAATCTCCTTAAGCTCCTTGTCAAGGACATATTCTTTGTCCTCGTAACGGGTAATCATCCTGATGTTTCTGATCCATTCATTGAAGTTGGATCCATCAAAAATGACTTTCCCACACAAGTTCATAAGGGTAAAGGAGCCATTAGGATTAGAGCCAGAAGCAGCATTGTTTGAAGACATCTGAAAGAAGAGAACAAGATTAGTTTAGATATTAAGAGAGTCCTTAATAAAACACCCAAATGTAATATTAAGGCTAGGATCCAATCACAATATATTATAACTTAGAAGAGGTATGTCGTAATCCAAGCTATAACATATTTGAAAGCTAGGTGAATGACGATTCACCAATTTCCACCATGAAAAACGAAATATAGATATTAGGTTTTTAATTGGTTCTTAGAAATTCCTAGATTCTTTTGAGATTCAATGAACTTTTCAAAGGCATGTTTCAATCTCGAGTGTGCCCTCCAAGTTTTGTGACTGGGATACCGAGGATCACAAAACGAGGTGTGAAGTAACCATGCAAATCACTTGGTACCCTTAATGTTTATTACTCAATCGATGTGCCGGTTAACCACACGAGCTCCACCGACCTATAATAAACTTTAAGTCACCCTTTACCTACCTTGTTAAGTGCAAGTTAGTGTGCCGGTTAACCACACGAGCTCCACTAACGACTTAAACAAAGTGTAAAGTGTAATTTCATGGATTAGCACCTTATTCACATTTTCCTAAAGTAACTAAGATTGGGAATTTAATAAAAGCATTTAGTTACTTTATGATATTCATCATACTTTTAATGAGAATTTATAAGTCCTTGTCCTACCCGTTCGGCTAACGACCCTCCACCGATCAAGGAAGCGGTGGGTGAGAGTGGACACCCATTAAGTTGCCATTTTATAGGCAACAACCTTATACCCCCCTTATAGACCGGCTTCGTGAATGAGGCGTACTAGCGGTAAGACGACTTGATCTTATACATATATATATTAGTAACTTATAATATTATAAAGTATAAGCGTTGAATTTTAACTTTTAAAATTCTAAGGGTTGGAACTAAAGTTGTAATCAAGACTTTACATGTTCCAAAACTTGAGGGCAAGTTTTGTAAACTTCCAAAACTTTTCATTTCTTATAACTTATGAATTAATTGAGTAATAAAAATGAAGACTCTTCATTTTTATAACTCTTGTGTTCTTTTAATGGCTTTAATAAAAGTGAGACTTTTGGTTTTCCATAACTTGAGAACAAGTTATGGACTCCATTAAAACACATTATGATCATGAATTAAACTACCATGAAGGTTACAAACAATTCCTATGATCATCTAATCTTCATAAGTTCAAGAACATGAATATGAACACTTTCAAGAATCAAAAATTACACTTAAAAACTTGTAATTTTGATAATTGCCATTGTAAATGGATTAGCATAAACATTACACCATCTAAAACAAGTTTTAAAACACCAAAACAGTTTAGGGTAATGTTTCTAGTCCATTTCCAGCAACAAATGTCGAAATTCTGAAAACTGCAGCCTCTACTCGTCGAGTGCAAGGATAGACTAGACGAGTAACTTGCACAAAAAAAAACAACAAACAAACCTAGGCTCTGATACCACTGATGGGTTTTGAGCATTCTAACACTTCCTAAGTATTCATGCAACCCTAATAACCTTGGATCTATGTTTGTCTAATTATCATGCAAAGTTGAATTCCAAGGTTATATTCCTATCTAGCATACATGGGGAACATTTTTAACTTGAATGAAAGATAGAATAACTTACCTTGTTGTTGATTATTCCTATCTAGCATACATGAGCCTAGCACCCCAAGTGTGATGCCTCAAATGTTTCACACAACACCAAATGCAAAGGAGTAAACTTTGAGAGAATCTTACACTTGGAAAATCGGCTCTAGCCCTCTTGTTTCTTAGTGTCGCCAATTTTGGGGAGAACACCTTTGTTTATATAGTGTGTTGCATTAGGTAAACCCTAATGTAACATGACTCTTCATTTCATGATCCATGGGTTAACTCCATGGAGCATCCTATGGGTGGAACCCAACTTGATAATCCATGGAGCCTCTTATCCCACTATATAAGATATGGAAGATTTACATAATCTACCCATATATTTAATTAGTTATCTTTTGATCACTTAATTAATTCTAAATTAATTCTTGATCAAACTAATTAAATAATATTATTAATATATTAGAAATTATAATATATTAATAAACCATAAGTGTTATTTCTCTCATTTTAGTTTATCCAATTGCATGGTGCCATGCAACCCAAATGGACCATGTCGGGTCGGGTCAAGTACATACCATAAATAGTTATGGACTTAGACACCTTATCCAACAATGGATTCCTAGCATACGTGGTGGATACGTCAGTTGAGGGGAAGAAGATTGTGGACGACGTGCCCATCGTTTGGGAGTTTCCCGATGTGTTTCCCTAGGATTTTCTGGGAGTGCATCCTGAGAGGCAGTTTGTGTTTCAGATTGATCTAATTTCGGAAGCGGTGCCGATAGCCAAGGCGCCCTATCTCTTAGCTCCTCCGGAGATTTAGGAGTTATCTGCACAACTGCAAGAGTTGTTAAAGAAAGGATCCATCAGACCAAGTAGTTCACCATGGGGAGCACTGATTCTGTTTGTGAAAAAAAAGGATGGATCATACAGGATGGGTCGCACAGGATGTGAATTTACTATCAAGAGTTGAATAAGCTAATGGTGAAGAACTGTTATCCATTTATGAGGTTAGATGACTTAATTGATCAACTTCAGGGTGCATCTTGGTTCTCCAAGATTTATTTGAGATCGTGTTATCATCATATGAGGGTCAGAGATGAGGATGTGTGGAAGACGGCCTTCAGGACTCGTTATTTTCATTACGAGTTTGTGGTGATGTCATTCGGGCTCTCCAATGCACCAACAACATTCATGGATCTCATGAACCAGGTGTTAAGGCCGATCTTAGATCGGTCAGTGATAGTGTTTATTGATGATATATTGGTCTACTCTAAGACCAAGAAGCATCAGGAGGAGCATATGCAGGAGGTTTTAGAGACCATAAGGAGGGGAAGGTTGTATGCCAAGTTCTCTAAATGTGAGTTATGGTTGTGCATGGTGCAGTTTCTGGGGCACATCGTCAACCAGAAGGGTATATTGGTCGATCCTTCCAAGATTGAGGCTTTGATGTAGTGGGAGGTTCTGAGGACACCATTTGAGGTTTAGAGTTTCCTTGGGTTAACAGGTTATTACAGGAGATTCATTTAGGATTTCTCCAAGATTGTTGTTCCGTCGACCCAATTAACGAGGAAGAATGTTACTTTTCGGTGAGGGCCTGAGTAGCAGGCAACATTCGAGACCTTGAGACAGAAACTGTGTGAGGCTCCATTTATGACTTTTTTCGGAGGGCATGGATAAATTTATGGTTTATTATGATGTGCCGATTTTGGGATTGGGAGTAGTGCTTATGCAGAGGGTTCATGTGATTGCTTACACTTCGAGGCAGTTGAAGCCTCAAGACGCAAATGATCCTACGCACGATCTGGAGCTAGGGGATGTGTTTTTTGACCTCAAGATTTGGAGACTTTATTTGTATGGGGTCAGGTGCACTATTCTACTGATCACAAGAGTATGAGGTACCTGATGGATAAACCGAACTTGAACATAAGGCATCGCAGATGGTTGGATGTGGTGAAAGATTATGGCTGCGAGATTTTGTACCATCCTGGGAAGGACAATGTTGTGGCCAATGTCTTGTGTCACACAACAACGAATGCACTCATCAGAGATCTATGTTTGAGGATGGTTATCGTTTTACCACTATTATATATGATCAAGAAGGCACAAGTAGAGGGGTTTAAGAGAGAGAGAGAGAGAGAGAGAGAGAGAGATATATATATATAAAGAAGAAAGAATCAGAGGCTATATTTCATTATTTTAAAGGGATAGTCGTGGATTATTGACTCAATACAGCAGAGTATGGGTCCCGGTTGCTGGTGGGGTTAGATAGACGTTATTGGAGGAATCTCACAAATCGAAGTTTTCGATCCATCCGAGGGCATGAAGATGTACTTGGACTTGAGATTAAGCTACTGGTGGCCCCACTTGAAGAGCGAGATATCATGGTTTGTGGAGCGGTGATTGAATTGCAGGAAACTAAAGTCCGAACATCAGAGACCCCATGGAAAAATGCAGTTGTTACCCTTTCCTAAGTGGAAATGGGAAGAGATCATCGTGAATTTCATTACGAAGTTGTCAAGGATGGCATATGGGGTTGATTCTATCTGGGTCATTGTTGATATATTGACCAATAGTGCTCATTTCATCCTTATTGCTGAGGGTATTTCCATTGAGAAGTTGGTTGACGTCTACATCCAGGAGGTAGTTGCTCGACACGGAGTTCCGATTTTAGTGGTTTCAGATCGTGATGTTCGTTTCAACTCCAGGTTTTGGAGTAAGTTTCATGAGGAGTTGGGTACTCAGCTACTTTTCAGCATCGAATATCACCCTTACACTGATGAACAGAGTGTGCGGATTATTCAAACGCTCGAGGATAAGCACAAGGCATGTGTGTTAGATATTGGTAGGAGTTAGGAAACTTATCTTCCATTGGCCGAGTTCTCCTAGAATAACTGTTATCATGCCAGCATTGATCGACCTCCCTTCGAGATGCTTTATGGGAGAAAGTTTTGGACCCGCTTTGTTGGGTTGAGTTCGAGCATCGATTTATAGACAGTACTAACGTAGTACTTAAGACCACTCCGTTGATACAGCAGTTGCATGATCCGTTACAGGTCGGAGATTTTTTTCTTCTGAAGGTGTCACCTTGGAAAGGTGTCATTCGGTTCTGGAAGTCGGGTAACTTGGGCCCCTGGTATATTGGTCCCTTTAGGATTATCGCCTAGGTGTGCAAGGTTGCTATTAGGCGTATCAAACCCAACAAATAAAGGGGTACAAATGACTCCAAAAAACACTACTACTTTGCACTAAAAATGTAATACAAGGTAAGTAGGGTCGATCCACAGAGACACGAGACAAGTGCTTATACCCTTTTTGCGCAAGGTACTATGGTCACCAACAGTAAAGGGGGGGGGGGGGGGTTTAGAATGCAATGATTAAAACAAACAATGAAAAACACAAGTAATCAACTAAATAAGTGAATTAAATTCAGAATTTGTAAGGACTCCAACTCTATGTATGACAACTTAGCAATGCAATTCCAAGATGACATGATATTTGCCCAATTCTATCTAAGTTGGTACTTGAAAGTGTTAACAAGCTCCAACACTTTCCATTTACCACATTAATTAACCAAAAAAAGCTCTTTGATTAACCCTAACCTTACTAACCTAATCTAAACAAGCTCTTAGAATTAGATTGAAAGATTCAATTAAACTTTATGTGAATGTTCCCAACAACACCCAATACTCCTCACAAGTTCGGGAGCGTAAGAGTGTGTGAATAAGATTTACACTAAATTCATTCAATGGAAATCAGTTTAGTGCTTGTTACTTAGTTCAATTGACAAAACAATTACAGATTTTGCAAAATACATAACTTGAATGACCTAACCCTAATTCAAATGGCCAATAAGAATTACAATTAGAATCAAACATTCGATTAAAGAAATATCAAATTCACTAGATAGAAATTAAAAGAAAACATCAGGTCATATGATTGAAATCACAACTAGAAGTCAAGACATAAAGTTGGAGAATCTAGGGTTCTAGCCACTCATGATTAAAACAAGATCACAAATCTAGAAAATGAAATTAAAGTTCTTACAAAATGAAATCAAATGTTCCCAAGTGTTTTAAAGCAACAATTGCCTTCAAAATGCTCCCCAAAATCGCCTCTAGAACTCACAAAATCGACCCCCCTTTTTCTGGAACCTGTTGCCCCTTTTTAGAAAGAAGAAAAATTGTTTTAAACCCGTGACCACGTTTACACGGCCGTGTAAACATTTACACGGCAGTGTAAATGCAAAAACTACACTGCAAATTGGCCAGGCTTTCAAAGTACAATGCTCGAGATACTTCGTTTGCACGGCCCGTGTAAACATTTACACGGCCGTGTAAACCTCTGAAAAGCCAAAATCTTCATTTCTTTGATATCTTCCTCCTCGATGCTCCACAAGTCTCGAAACTTCATCCAAATCTCTTATTCATCACCTGAACTAAGATCATACCTTCAAAAGTCCCTGAAATATCACAAAAGTGTGTGAATGGAATTGCATCATGAAAAATCCCGAAAAATATGCAAAATGCATGAGTTTAAACCTAAATGCAATGCACTTTTATGGAGTAAAACTACAAAATGGGTGCATGAAATGCACCTAACAAATCTCCCCAGGCTTGAACCTTTATTGTACTCAAGAAAGAACAAGAAATATTTAAACTGGAGAAAATAAAATAAAATAAAAGAGAAGAAAAGAAAATCAAAGTAAAAACTTTTGAAACTTAATGCAAGAAATCAAAACAAACATGAAAAAGATCCAACCCAATTAACCCTGTTTTTGTACCATAGTTGAGAATATACCTGTCGTGCCTTGAGTCAACTTGGTTTTAGTCTCAAATTATATAACAATAGAAATAATACTTTCGCCACTCCCTAATGCAACTCAACAGAATCAAAGATCACAACACTTGTTCCCTCTCAATATCATCAAGTCAAATCATGGAACAAATTATGGTCTTACTCTCGTGAAATTATATGTGACAAAACATGCTCAATTATCTTTGTTTCACAAAATATAACAACGACCGACTCCAACTATTTGTTGATTAACAACAATCTTTTTCTAAAATATATCTTCTAAAAATTCCCTAATATTTACCCAGATTGGTTACAAATTTTAAACCACTTACACCACTCAAAGTAATTAACATTCAGTCCCAATGTCATAAGTTCAAATCTAAGTCCAAAGGAATCTTTTGGCAGCCAAGCATTTTTCCTAAACATAATATTCAATTAGACTATAAACATAAATATATACAAACTATCTAATTACATTTTCCTACAAATAAAGCTCATGGCTTTCTTTGAAATCCATGTAACGGGCTTCCAACCAACACATCCAGATCAAATGACCTTAGTGTGCTAGATTTAAAAGATCCCTCTGGTTTACTTGCCCGAACCTCAAAGGCCATAGATTAGCTTTATTTTGTTATTATTAAGTTCATGATTTTCTATGGAACCCGTGTAGCGAACTTTCAACCCAATCAGTCCCAAACAATTTAGCTTTAGGCGATTAGGTGTAGAACACCTCTCGGAGTTTACTTGTTCATGTCCCAAAGGTCACAGATTAACTTAATAATAATTATTTATTAATTTTTTTTATTTTTATTTTTATTTTTTTATATTTTTTATTTATTTTTTTATTTTTTTATATCAAATTCACTAACTAAGATAACACATAACAGTCTTATTAATTTATTTGCTAGGCCTATTTCTTTATATTTTCATCCTTGACTTTTCTATTGTGGGACATCTCACGGTCTATTACTGTGAGGGCCTTCTAGACATTATTCGGGGGACTAAAGTTAACATGCAAAGACCCGTAGGTATAGTTGGAAACAATGTCCTCAAGCAGGGTATATAAAAGGGAATGAGTAGAAATGACTTTTTAGAGCGCTGGAAGGCTCGGGACATTGAAATTTTGTATTCTTTTTATGAATTTTTGAATTTTCCATTTTGAGTTCAATTGAGCATCTACTACTCATAAGACCAGTCATGCGTCCCAAAGATTGACTCATACCTGCTGTTATGCTCCAATGTTGACAATCTTCTCACTTTCTGTTTTGCACAAGTAGCTTCGGGAGGTGTGTTCGTGTGCGATTAACTTGATTTTAGATTTTCAATAAAATGAGCAAGTCTAATCTCAAGGCATACGACTCACTTACCAGCTCAACTGTTTTGAGAAGATTCGGTTGCTTGGGATTGGATCAAATTTTTAATTTTTTTTAAACAAATGAATGCAATGCAAAAATTTAGATGCAAAATGCAAAGAATAATAAAAAAAATAGAAAGAAAATCTTTTTGGTTTTTTTTTTAAAAAATTTTCTATGCAGAAAAATGAAAACGAAAAGGAAAAATAATGCAATATGTACAAAACTACATGCAACCTACATGCAACGAGATCTATGTATGGATGGATGCCCCTCCCCAAGCTTAAAATAAGCATCGTCCTCGATGCTTGGAGAGAGGCATAGCCGGCCTATTGAGAGCCGGATGGTGGAGGATGGTAGCTGGGTTTGGAATGGGTCCAAAACAGTCACAAATGCACACCAATTGAATTTTAAGTAAAATATGAACGATTAAAGATATGGAAAGAATTTACCGAATCGTTCTTGGAGCCTCGCAATTGTGGTGTAAACCTCCTCTTCATCCTCCCCAAGCTATCCGTGAAGTATTTTTGGAGTCGGAGATTCATTTTCTAGGCATAAAAAAATAAGTTCAAGCCATTTGGGACATAAAAAAAATTGAAATTTACCAAAGACTTAAACGTTTTAAAAGAAATGACAAAAATACCCCCGGGTTGCCTCCAGATTAGCCGCCCTTGTTTTCAGTCGTTGGCTCGACTTGGCCCCTGAATGTGCTTTGTTCTAAGTAGGTGGGCCATTTCAACATATCAACCTTCTCCCCACCTCCTTCAATGGGACATTCACCATTTCTTTGGCTTTCTTTTTGCGCACACACCAAAAAGGACTTAAACCCTTAATATCGGAGGCTGTCCACTTGATCCTTCTTTGGTATTTATTAAGCAGGGTTATCAACTCCTTCTCTTCCTTCTTCGATAGTTTATTTGAGTTGACGACCAGTTGAGTGCTCTCCTTCTCGACATGTATTATCTTTAAAGGGTCCGGTGGAGTTTTTGCTCCCAAATCTTGTGCTTGTTCCACCGGTAGAGTAGATTTGGATTTTGTTGTGGGTAATTCTACTTCTCTTCCATCAATCTGCATGTGCTTATCATCCTTGAAATTCAAAATCTCCAGCACCTCCTCGTTTATACCGCACTCCTTTGCAAGTTCTTTGGCTTTGTCCCTGTCTAATTTTTGTGACAAGACTAACTCCATAAAATCATGGTTAGTCAAGTTTAAGCTCTTTTCAGCCAATGGCTGGATCATATTCACAAAATTAACAGATTGAACATCAGAAGGAACCTTTTTTGCTTCATGAACATTGAAGTTGATAACTTCACCATCAAATTCCATACTTAAAGTTTCGTTGTAGACATCAATTTTTGTTTTAGAAGTTTTAAGAAAAGGCCTACCCAAAAGTATGGAACTTGAACTTGGAGAGTCATCATCTCCCATATCTAGAACATAAAAATCAGCCGGGAAAACAAATTCATTGACTTGCACTAACACGTCCTCCATTACACCTTTCGGGTGTACTAATGACCGGTCGGAAAGTTGGATGATCACACCGGTTTTGCTCAACATTCCTACACCAATTGATTTAAAAATGGAATATGGTAGGACATTTATAGATGCACCTAGATCGAGCATGGCTCGAGGAACATAAAGATTCCCCAATTTGCAAGGCACGGTAAAGACACTGGGATCCGTGCACTTCGGGGGCATCCTCTTTTGCAAAACCGCGGATACATTTTCCCCAACTTTTACGATTTGGTTTCCATAAAATTTCTTTTTAGATACACAAAGATCCTTAAGGAACCTTGCATATCTAGGTACCTGCTTGATGGCCTCGAGGAGTGGGATGTTGATTTGAACCTTTTTGAACATTTGCATGATCTCACTCTCCTCCCGTTCTTTCTTCGTGCTCTTTAATCTTTTGGGAAATGGAGCGGGTGTGGCTTTAGATTCAGTGACGAAGGACTTCTTTTCGGTTGTTTTATCCTTCTCCTTCTCTTCTTTGGTTTCCCCTTCGACCACTATTTCTTCTTCCTCTTGATCAACCGACACTTTTGGATCATTGTAGCTCTTTTCTCCTATCAATGTGATGGCACACACGTTGTGCCTTGGGTTCGTTTCAGTTTGGGCGGACAGCTTTCCTTGAGATTCTAGTTTGCTTACGGAAGTAGCAAACTGTGAAACTTGTTGCTCTAAGTTCTTTATGCTTGCTTTTGTTTCTTGCTGGAAAGCTTGTGTACTAGTTGCCAAACTCTTCATTATGTCCTCTAAGGATATACTTGATGAACCCGCTTGTTGATGAGGGTGTTGTGGCTGCCTTGGATGAAAGTTATGTGGTGGGAAAGGTGGCCTTTGTTGGTATTGATGTGGTTGACTTGGTTGATAACTCCCTTGTTGATTTCCTCCCCAACCTTGATTGTTGGTCCATCTTTGATCACCCCGTGGCTATTCATATCCCCTTTGATTTGACCCAGAAAAGCCTCCCATGGCTTTTGCTTCTTCATAGTCCTCATCTTGAAGTTGAGGGCACATGTCAGTTCGATGCCCCACTTGAGTGCAAATACCTCAAGGGCAAGGTGTGGGCTGCACACAATTGTCTTTTGCTACCATCATTACCACTTTTGTAAGCTCGGACAATTATGCTTCAATTTGAGGAGTTTAAACTTCCTTTACACCTCGGGGGGCATCCGTGTACCATTCTTCATCATGGCTTGAATGCTTAGAATATCCAGCCATGTTCTTGATTAAGTTGCGGATTTTGGTTGGATTTTTGTCGGGTAAAGAACCGCCACTGGAAGCAGTAAGAAGCCTTCTCTCCATTGGAGTCATGCCTTCAATGAATTATTGGAGGAGCTGGTATTCGGTGATTCCATGCTGGGGACAACAGGAACAAAGTTTCTTGGACCTCTCCCAATATGTGTGAAAATCTTCTCTCTTATGTTGCTTAATTCCAATGATTTCCCTCCGTAGGGCTGAAGCTTTCATCTCGGGAAAGTATTTATCCAAAAGTAACCTCGCAAGATCTACCCAAGTAGTTACCGTCCCCGGTGGGAGGTCATAAAGCCAGTCTTTGGCTGCATCTTACACTGCGAAGGGGAATGCCCTAAGCTTGATTTGATCCTCTGTGACATTGTGTGGTTTCATACCCACCATACTACATGAAACTCAGTGAGGAACTTGTGAGGATCTTCATTTTCCAGCCCTCTAAAAGTTAGGAGTAGATGGATGAGTCCGGACTTTAATTCAAGATTGGTGGCTGTCGGATATGTGATGCAAAGAGGTTGTTGAGTAACCTCTTGCCTCGCCCATTGGCGAAGGGTTTGTTCGGGTGGTGGGTTTGGAGGTGGATTCCCTCCATGATTGTCTCCCATGGTATGAGTAGTGGTTGAAGTTTCTGTAAGTGTAGTATTTGGAATGTTATAAGTAGGTGAAGAGGGCGGAGTGGTACTTTTGGGTGAGGTTGGTTGAGATCAGAGTGATAGGCTTTCTGTTTCTGATGCGGATACACTTGAGAGGGGTACGTCCTCCCAAATGTTGATCACAGGAGGCTTAGATGATGAAAAAGTCCCGGAGCCCGGTTGCTTCTTACGAAGCTTGGCTTGCTTCCTTAACTTCTTTGCAGTTTTTTCTATCTCCGAATCAATTGGCAGTGGTATACATGTACGGAAAGATATAGGCATAAACAATTAGTAACACCATGTCCCCGGCAACGGCGCCAATTTGTTAGGCGTGTCAAACCCAACAAATAAAGGGGTACAAATGACTCCAAAAAACACTACTACTTTGCACTAAAATTGTAATACAAGGTAAGTAGGGTCGATCCACAGAGACACGGGACAAGTGCTTATACCCTTTTTGCGCAAGGTACTATGGTCACCAACAGTAAAGAGGGGAGGTTTAGAATGCAATGATTAAAACAAACAATTAAAAACACAAGTAATCAACTAAATAAGTGAATTAAATTCAGAATTTGTAAGGACTCCAACTCTATGTATGACAACTTAGCAATGCAATTCCAAGATGACACGATATTTGCCCAATTCTATCTAAGTTGGTACTTGAAAGTGTTAACAAGCTTCAACACTTTCCATTCACCACATTAGTTAACCAAAACAAGCTCTTTGATTAACCCTAACCTTACTAACCTAATCTAAACAAGCTCTTAGAATTAGATTGAAAGATTGCATTAAAGTTTATGTGAATGTTCCTAACAACACCCAATACTCCTCACAAGTTCAGGAGTGTAAGAGTGTGTGAATAAGATTTACACTAAATTCATTCAATGGAAATCATTTTAGTGCTTGTTACTTAGTCCAATTCACAAAACAATTACGAATTTTGCAAAATACATAACTGGAATGACCTAACCCTAATTCAAATGGCCAATAAGAATTACAATTAGAATCAAACATTCGATTAAAGAAATATCAAATTCACTAGATAGAAATTAAAAGCAAACATCAAGTCATATGATTGAAATCACAACTAGAAGTCAAGACATAAAGTTGGAGAATCTAGGGTTCTAGCCACTCATGATTAGAACAAGATCACAAATCTAGAAAATGAAATTAAAGTTCTTACAAAATGAAATCAAATGTTCCCAAGTGTTTTCAAGCAACAATTTCCTTCAAAATGCTCCCCAAAATCGTCTCTAGAACTCACAAAACCGACCCCCCTTTTTCTGGAAACGGTTGCCCCTTTTTAGAAAGAAGAAAAAATGTTTTAAACCCGTGACCACATTTACACGGCCATGTAAACATTTACACGGTAGTGTAAATGCAAAGTACAATGCGAAAATTAGCCTGGCTTTCAAAGTACAATGCTCGAGAGACTTCGTTTACACGGCCCGTGTAAACATATACACGGCCGTGTAAACGTCTGAAAAGCCAAAATCTTCATTTCTTTGATATCGTCCTCCTTGATGCTCCACAAGTCCCGAAACTTCATCCAAATCTCTTATTCATCACTTCAACTAAGATCCTACCTTCAAAAGTCCCTGAAATATCACAAAAGTGTGTGAATGGAATGTTATCATGAAAAATCCCGAAAAATATGCAAAATGCATGAGTTTAAACCTAAATGGAATGCACTTTTATGGAGTAAAACTACAAAATGGGTGCATGAAATGCACCTAACAGTTGTGTATCGGTTGGATCTTACTGATAAGCTTAATCAGATCTACAACACTTTCCATCTCTCTCAACTTCGGAAATGTTTAGTTGATGATTCCACAGTGGTGCCCTTAGACGACATTCAGGTTGATGAGAACTTGAATTATGTAGAGAGACCGATTGTGATTCTCGACAAGAAGACAAAGACCTTGCGCAAAAAGTTGATGGGATTGGTGAAGGTGAAATGGCAACATTAGAAGTGTTCCAAGTGGACACGGGAACATGAAGAAGAGATGATTGAGCATTACTCTGAGTTGTTTGCTGTAGCAGACTTCGTGGACGAAGTCCGATACAATTGGGGGAGAGTTGTAACATTCAGGCGAGGTATCGAATTTTAAGAAAAACATGAGTTTTAAGTGGGTCATAATTTGAGGGAAGCATCGTCACATCGTGATATGGACGCAAGAGACGTGAGTTTCATTTAAGTGCCACGTCACGACGTAATACCTGATCAGGGGCAAATCCAAATTTTCGCACTTGGACCCTATTTAAAGGAAGTGAGGGGCTAGGGATCCTTCACCCCCCGCCTCCATCACCTCCTAAAACCCCTTAAAGAAAACCTAATCCCTCTCATCCATTTTTGACTTCATCTTGGTGCTTTTGGTTGCTTTTGAAGGAAGAAGAAGGCTTTGGTAGTATTTTGAGCATCTTGGCAAGCTATGGGACTTCATTTGGGCATCTCTTGACCTTTGTAAGTGTTCAAGATCCAAACTTTATTGTTGTAGGTTTCTAGATCCAAGTTTTTGTCCCTTTATCTTCAAATTTGAGCAAGTAGAAATGATGGGATTCCATAAAGTTGGCAACTTTTTGGATCCTTGAGGTCCCATGAGTGTTTTATGCTTTGGATATGAAGTTTGCTAGTGTTTTGAACCCATATATGAGATTCTTGGTGTTGTTTCTCCATTGTTGACCTAGTTTGAGCTTTAGACTTTGAATGGACATGCATTGTTGAAAAGCAACGATATTTAAGTTGTATTGGATGTTAGGAAGGATTTTGGAAGGAATGAGTAGATGACTGCTGGAGAGTCGAATCCATTAAGCTGTGGAAAACCCAATTTCACGACGTGATAGTCTGCTCGTTTCGATGTGAATCTGGGGATTTGCCAGTTATTTCGGAGTGATTATGTCACGACGTGATGGCCTTATCATCAAGACGTGACGATAGCTTGGATCGAGACCGAGTTGGTTGAGTTGGATCATGATCAAGTTTGGGATCATGTTGATAGCATTTCTCACGATGTCCATGGGTTGGTCACAACGTGAGGGTCAGCTGATGGTGATGTTGACCGTTGACTTTGACCTTGACCGTTGTATTGTTGAGCGAGATTAACTTTTGGTCAAATTGCTAGTTCTGCAGTATAGACTAAGGTTGGACCTTGTTTGATTCGATAGGTGTTTTTAGCACCTGTTGCATGGCATTGAGTTGTGGTTTATCTGACTTTGTGAGATAGGTGAGTCTTCTCACTATGATATGTAGTTTCTAGATAGTCTTTGTGACTCTTGCATGAAAGACTATGGCTGGATCAGAGCACCTTTATGAAAGACTGTTGTTGGATCACAAAACATGTATGAAAGACTGTGGTTGGATCACATCACCTGTATGATAAATTGTGGTTGGATCACAACACTTGTATGCAATATTGTGGTTGCATCACAACACTTGTTTTCTTTGTGACTTTCATCTAATACCACGGTTGGATCATGGGTGAAAGGTTACGGCTAGGTTGTAATCTTGGAGTGATTATAAGACTATGGTTAGTTCATAGTGTTCACGTAGGGTTAGGCCACATGATATGTATGGTATATGCTATTTCAGGGAACTCACTCAGCTTTCTGCTTACGATTTTGTGGTTTAAACATTTTCAGGTACTTCCATTTCCGAAGGAAAGGGCACGGCTTGGCTGCACAACATCCTCTAATGATATTCCGCACCGATGATTGTTATTTTACTCTGACGATTATGATACATTTTACTATGACTAATTTTGGAACAAATATTATCTGACTTCGATAATTTAAAAATGAAAATTTTTATTAGTATTTTTGGGATGTTACAGGTAAACGAATCAAAAATTAAAATCCAAACACATAAAATTCTTAAGGGTTTGGAGCGAATCAAAGTGAATACCTTCCCCATTGACAAGTTTAGCACAAACCCATAGTTATCATAATTACGACGCCTATAGCGCATCTAATTTGTAACTCCTTCAAAAACACATATTTTTTCCCAACTAGGATAAATCCAAAATGGCCATTCGATCAAGAAAAATTAAGAAACCAAAAAGAAGACCATACCAGACATTCTAATACTCATTATTATGAAACATGTTGCAGTTTTATGACATATTTGTCTATCATCCAATTTAGATAGTGAAAAAAAATTATTCCAACATTTTGATATATAAAAAAAACTCATGAAAATGTATATACTTTGGTACTTTACCATGTGCAAATGAGTCTATGAGATTGTTGCAGAATCAAATGCCAACCATCATAATCGAATTGAGATACTAACTAACAACAAAAACAGTTGCTAGTTCGGATGCAAACAACACAAACTTTAAAACAAGAGATAAAATTAGCAAAAGATGAACAAATGCAGGTGTAGTAGTTTTGGCAATAGAGAAGTAATGGTAGTAATATTAACCAATTATTCCAAGCATGATAAGAACACTTTCAAGGATTACAATCAGGGAAAAAACATAGTTATACCATTAAATCAGTCCAATAGGACAAAACAAGTCATAAATGCAATCTAAACCCAGTCGAGTGCAATCTTACTTGGTTTAAGACACACTCTAAAAGAAAGTAATCTATGGAAGCTCGGTCTAGAAAGAGAAAAATTAAGACACACTCTATGGAAGCTCGGTCTATGGAACATAATATTAAACACATGAAACAAGGCTAAAACCTGCCCTTAACTTTAGTATGGCTAGATTACTAAGGCATGAACCTTCTTTGGATACCATTAGGAACATGAATAACATGGTTTGGTGCATCAGCATGGATCAAAAAAGAACGATTAGGTTTAGTGTCCTCTGTAACACAACAACCTATAATCTTCTGTTCACACCCAATATCATAAATGAAGCCATAAATGACAATCATTATACGCTAAAACAATGCTTAGAAAAAAAATATTGAAACCATACACCGAAAATGAAGTTTACTTGGTAGATTCAAATATATTAGGTGCATCAGTTTTTCTTGTTGCATAAAATTGCTTATCTAGCTGCCATAATCGCATGATTAGGACTTAAATTGGTGTTTAATCGATGCCAGTAAACTTAAAGAAACAAAACGTTGCAAAATATTATATAATACAATTACAAAAAAATTCACTTTGGTTACCAATTTTATTCTAAATAGACCAATCGTACATCAAGAACAACATGCATAATTATGAGAGGGATAAAATTGAACATAGAAGGAGTTAAGTTATGTAGTTATTTGTGATATGACGTTGTAGAGGAATAAAATCGGAGTGAAGGAACCCCATAGGATTCGAAGTGCGGATGAACCGGAGTCTATCCGATTCTCTGTTTTTTTTTTTTTTTTTGTTATTTCTCAATGCATTGATTTTTCTATTTCTCCTTCTCCCCTATAAAAAGTAGGGAATTATTTAAATGAAAAGGGAATTAGTTTTTTCTCTTTTCCTTATTCCTAGCATCAAACAAACAAAAGAAATAGATTAAATTCATTTTCTCTGATTCCAATTCTTTTTACCACACATTACATGTTGATTCTATGTGGTAGAGTTTGGATTCCTTATTTAGGTGGTTCCCGACAGAAACTGATGGAGAAGGACCATAAATCTAAGTTTTTAATTCATCCAGGGGAAACAAAGATATACATAGATTTAAGGCATGATTATTGTTGATTCTACATGAAGCGGGACGTGGCTTGGTATGATGAGAGATGTTTGACCTACATGAAGGTCAAGGCTAAAAATTAGAGACCTTATAGCAAGTTGCATCATTTGGATATCTTGCTATGGAAGTGGGAGAAGAACACCATGGAATTTAATACCAAGCTACCCAATACTTCTCGTGGTTCAGATACTATTTGGGTTATTATTGATCGATTGACCAAAAGTGCTCATTTTACTTCCAGGTTTTGGAAGCAGTTTCATGAGGATCTGGGAATGTGACTTCACTTCAGGATGACATATCATCCTCATACTAATGGTCAAAGTGAGAGGACGATTCAGGTTCTTGAGGATATGTTGAGGGCTTGTATTATTGACATCGGTGGGAGTTGGGATTCTTATTGTCTGTTAGAATCATTTTCTTATAACAAATGCTTCCACTCGAGTATCGATATGCCTCCCTTCGAGCTGCGGTATTCGAGAAAAAAGATAAAGACCTTGTGAAAAAAGGCTATTGGTTTGGTAATGGTGTGGTGGCAACACAGTAAAGGTTCAGATTGGATATGGGAGCCTAAGAGGAGATGACTCAGTATTATCCATAACTGTTTGCGAAGACATCTTTCGAGGACAAAATCTAGTTCAAGTGGGGGAGAGTTGTAACACCCATTTTCCAGGTATGTTTGTTGTTTGAGTTAAATTACTTTTAAGTCTTGTATTTTTTATTTTATTTTATCGGGTCGTGGCGCTTTGAAGATTTATCACGACGCAGCCACGTCATTTAAGTAATTGCACGACACGAAATCTTGGTCACTATGTGGCGACATTGAGAATGTAGACCCTAATCATCGGGTTTTGGTCCCTATTTAAAAAGACCAATCCCTAGGGTTTGTCATTTTGAGAAGCCTCTTTCTCTAAAATGTCTCCTCGTCCAAACTCTAGCCAATATTGATTGTTTATGTGATTTTGGTCTCCATTATGTGAAGATCAAAGGAGAATAAAGATAGAAATGGTGTTTGGTGTATGATTCCTTGGAGATCCAACAATCTAATTTTCTTATGTACCTTTTGTGAGTATAAAGCTTCCATATTTATGTTTTTTTATATATATCTAGGTTGTTTTTGAGGTTGTGGTCCTTTAACCTCATGAGTTTTGGAGTTAGAGTGACTCCAAAATCATAGAACAGGTTATGGTTGTTTTCTCAACCTATGAGTATGAGAAAGTTGAGTGTTTGCACTCATTTCAAACCATGCATGTCATTTTGATCAGTTTGGTCTTTTAGAGAGTTAGGGTTTGAGATCTAGATTGATTGGACTGGGGAAATGGATAAAGTTGGAAACTTTATCGTTGCAAATAACTAGAGGAATCAGATCTGAGCTTTTAAGCTCTGAACCTTAAGGGTAAAGAGCTTAATAGATTGAGTTGTTTTGGCATATGTCGCTAAACGATACTCGTATGTGTCGCGGTGCGAGTTGCCAATCGCGACTGTTTTGGCGTTTAAAGGTAACGGCGTGGCCAAAGAGTTGGCCGCAACGCGAGGGTTGTTGATCGTTGACCGTTGACGTTGACCAGTTTGACTTTTGGTAAAATTTGAGGTTTTAAACTGTAGTTTAGGGTTTAACTTATGTTTGGTACAGGGGGTTCGTGTAATTGACTTTATGAGACTTTAAGTAGTTGGGATTCTGCTTTTTGATTCAGGTGAGTTTTCTCACTATACTATATAGGACACTAGGTGTCATGGTATGGCAGCTTGTTTATGTGACTTTTGCATGAGAGACTATGTGGGTCATAACAGTTTTATGAAAGACTAGAGGGGCCATAAGAATTTAATAAAAGACTATGGTGCCATAGAAGTTGTATGAAAGACTATGGGGGGCACAACAATTGCATGAAAGACTATGGGGGCATAGCAGGAAAGACTACAGTACTGTAGTAATGGAAGTGATTGTAAGACTATGGTGAGATCATAGTTTTCTCTTGGGTATGTGGTATTTTGGAAAACTTGTAAGCTTTGTGTTTGCTTGTTTAAGTTTAAATGATTCAAGTTGTTCCGGTAGCAAGGGGAAGGGCGCAATTTGATTGCAGTGCATCGATTGATATATTTTGGAGACTTCCGCACATTTAATTTCACTATCTTTTATTACTCTAACTTTGATTATGGTTTGTTAGATTTGAACAATTAGTATCTATCTATTTTTTTAGAGAATGAAGTTGCAATGATTGCTTTAATTAAAAATAAAAAATAAACTAATACGACATTTAGAACATTACAAAAAATTATTGAATTTTAAATAACATGATTATGTTAAAATCTATCATTTTAAAAATTATAATTTTTAAGTGTGCTAATTTAAAGAAATAAAATGAGTAAATTAATGAATAGCTGAATAACCACTATAACTAACATCAAAGGTAATCGGTTTAGTAGACGAAATTACATAAATAATACTAAAATATACTCTACTATTTGGATTTTTAATAGAAGAATTATCATAATAACTGTTTTTCCTAGAATATTTGAAATAACTAAAAGTACCAAA
The DNA here is from genome assembly GCF_052849685.1 of Lactuca virosa. Taxonomy (NCBI): domain Eukaryota; kingdom Viridiplantae; phylum Streptophyta; class Magnoliopsida; order Asterales; family Asteraceae; genus Lactuca; species Lactuca virosa. Next base: position 387,437,309 of record NC_136428.1, read on the forward strand.
ATAGACAACAAAAATCTAGATTTTCACATGCCTATGCATATCCTTTTTTTTTAAGTTCGAACCTTTATAATTCTTTTTTTTATTATTATTCTTTATAACAAGGATTTACATTGAAATATTACACTCCAATTTTCGATGACAGAAATTATTTTATTTTCTTAACTATTTTATAAAACTTTTTACCACTAAATCGCCTACAAAAATAGATAATAGCCTAAAGGGAAATCTTTAGAAAAGTCCTAATATTTACGAAAAAGTTACACTATAGTCCCAAGATTTTTTTTGAACGAAAAAATCCTGAAAACCGGCAAAAATTTGCAGTTTGACCCTTTTTGACCGGTTGAAACCGATACCAAATTAATTTGGGACTATTTCGTAAACTAACCCAAAATATTGGGACTTTTCTGTAAACAAAAAATATTAAGATTTTTCTGTAAACAAAAATATTAGGACTTTTCTACAAACAAAACCCTTATTATTATTATTATTATTATTATTATTATTATTATTATTATTATTATTATCAATAAGAATACTATTTTTTGAACTTGTTATTATTAATATTATTACTAGTACACCTAAATCCAACATTTGTTATTATTGTTTTCAATTCAGAATATTAATACCTAACCCATAGAATTACTTTCTAAATCCTATTACTTTTTATTAAACAAGATATTGTAATTAATACTTTTGAATTTTGATATGGGTTACCTATGTAGATGTTTATAATGGATTTGTTGGATTTGGAAAGTAATTCTTCTACCTTAAACAATTTTATATACAAAGTAATTCTTCTACTTTAAATTATTTATAAACAATTTTATAAATATGAAACTTCTTTTAAATTATTGAGTATTAATATTTTGAAATGAAAACAATAATAACAAATGTGAAATGACCATATACAAAGTAAAAATATACAAGCAGACATTCACGATTTCAATGTTAAAAGCATCACCATCTCCTCTACCTCCACCCTTAAACAATGTCATTAATATTATTTTTTCATTTAAATGCATTTATATGTATTATTAACAATATTAATAATAACAAGTTCAAAAAATAGTATTCTTATTTATATTTTTAGTAATAACAATAACAATAACAATAACAATAACCATAACCATAACCATAACAATAACAATAACACGAACAAGAACAATAACAATAACAATAACAATAACAATAACAATAAGAGTTTTGTTTGTAGAAAAGTCCTAATATTTTTGTTTACAGAAAAGTCCTAATATTTTTTGCTTACAGAAAAGTCTCAATATTTTAGGTTAGTTTATGAAATAGTCCCAAATTAATTTGGTACCGGTTTCAACCGGTCAAAAAGGGTCAAACTGTAAATTTTTGCCGGTTTTCTGGACTTTTTCGTTCAAAACAAAAATCTTGGGACTAAAGTGTAACTTTTCCGTAAATATCGGGACTTTTCTGAAGATTTTCCTAGCCTAAATAGCCATAATCTTTGCAGATGACCATCTGCTAAAATCCCGTTCACTTATGATTTTTTTTTGCCCAAAACGACGTCTATTTGGGCATTACCTGCAAAAATCTATATCGATTTTCGCAGATTACACTTATAGAAAATCAATGTAGATTTTCATAATTCTCTCATACGGACTTTGTTTGGCGTGAAATTTTTATCATTGCCTTCTATTTAATTAGGCATGTGTGTGCACATATCACACTCCAAAATTGGATGAAGAAGATGCATTTTTTTTAGGTCCAAAGTAGGTTCATCGATGCAAAATATACAAAAAATAATCAACTTTGAACCTTCATAGCTCTTACATATGAAGTCCGTTTGGGGTGAAGTTTTTTTTCATTGTGTTGTATGTATGAAGGGCTATCTATGAACATGTCAGATTGTAAATTTGAATGTCGGGAAGGTGTACGTTTTAGGTCCAAGGTAGTCAAATTGACATGAATATTTTATATGATGTTATGTATTTTTAATTTATGTTTTTTTAATATTTGTAGTATTAATAAGAAATAACGATAATAATTGTCTTTCATATTTCCAAATCCAAACATAATTAGTTTTGATCAAACAGTAATATTTATTTTATTTTTTTAGAACGAAAAATACAACACACTCCCTACACTACTCATAAACTACTCCTTTAGTCTCCTACGAGACTTGAACCCTCAACATTTAGCTAAGGGAACATTTCCACAAACACCTGATATTGTTGGGCTACAAACCCTTTGGTATCAAAGAATAATTATTGGATTACACATGGGTTAATAAGACCATCATTGGATTTGGTACTTCCCGTTCAGAAGGAGGTGTAAGAGGATGCATAGTTTTTGTTTGATATGTAACTGAATATACGCCAGGGCTCCACTACAGCTGAACCATATGGTAAAAGTCTATATTGCTACCAGAGCATAACCTCACGTTATACCATGACTACGCCAGTTCCCACATGTACAAGTTTGAAGTTGCATATCTTTAACAAAAGTATTACTAAAAATCGGTTACTTGAAACATTTTGAAAGGCATCTTATATGGCATCTTAATTGTCTGACACCAGATATACATGTGCATCCTCCTTTAAAGCACCATCTCTAATATGGGGTGAGCACACCAGTGAGCCCTTGTGACGTCCTCAAATTTACAACCATTTTTTTAAAAAAAAATTTATGCTTATTTAAATCAGAGTTTGTTTTTTAAATGTGGAATTGGTACTGTAAAAGTATTTACGAATATATGTTTTTCATTGATTATACAATTCTTGGTATGTCACAATTGATACAAAACATAAGCATAAAAGTGTCTTACATCAACTTTCTAGCAGCCTACGAACTCCTTTAATCTCTTGGCAGGTAATTATATTATCTATCAGTACCTTCGTATCGTTACATGTGATACAAGAAACTTAGTGGGTCAGGTTGGTAAACCTGGTGAGTACATAGGATTTTCAACCCACAATATTATAATATTTAATTATATATTCTTTAGCAGTCAAATAACCGAATTACCCCACTCCTTAATTTCTCACTCACTAATCCTTATATGATGATCTCGAGGGATCTTTCTTAAAGGACCTTTATCATCAGACATCTATAATTCCTAGATGATTAGGGAGAGCAGTATGACAATACTTTGGGTAAACACGGAAACATGATAGTACATTAGTACTTTGGATAGTCACGACAGGCACGACAGTACAATAGTTCTTTGGTTTAGCACGACAATACAAAAGTACTTGGGATAGACACAGCGAGCACGACTTATTATTTCGCACAGTTCTTACTAACCTATAACGGTTACTATCTCACACAGCCCTATCATAGCCTCTCATTTATTATTTTACTTAGCCCTTTACTACCCATTTAGATTAATAAGGGTGATAAAATATATAGAGTTTAATTATATCACGTTGCATATATATATATATATATATATATATATATATATATATATATATATATATATATATATATATATATATTAAACACATCAAGACAGTGCACATAGCATTTAAGCAATTTAGAATACTTGTATATATGTGTAAGTTTGAAAGTAACTATGCACTCACTTGATAAAAGTAGATGACTCGAGGTCAGGGCAGCGCTTCACCTTAACACTTTTCCAAAAGACCTAGATGTACATAATGCTAAGTATTAGTCTAGTTTCATGATCCTGGCGCCTATAATAATTATATTCTGGATTTGGCAATAATCCCAATGTCTATTGATCTATAGCTGATAAGGGATAACTACATAGGATCATATCGGAGGTAGGGTCCGTTTGAAATATAGAGTATACTATTTGAAAATCTCACTTTAAACACCTCACTAAATCTAGCCTAGACATCATCCTTGTAAGTAGATCAATCAGTAACATGACGTTGGAATCACTGAAAAATCTTATTTATAAATTCATAACAATGACTATGAATTTAAATATAAATTACACTAAAATAAAGGTAGAGTGTAATTTAATTTACAGAGATTCCCTAGAAAAAAGTCTGGAAATTGCACTAGCATAGATTTTACTCAAAATCTATTACTTGTCGGGCACTCACGGGTCGCAGGGCTTTGGTGGTATACTAAAATTAAGGGAGAATAAGGCTAAGGCGGAGCAAAAGTCAAGAGAATGACTTGTAAGGGTGTGAGGAATGATTTGTATACAGAGTGGCATTTATAGGGGCGAAAAACATAATGTGCATCGCGCCCAGACCAAATGTGTGTCGCGCCGCGCACTGACCTGGTCAGCCCCCTCTGTAGCTAACACGTGTTCGGTTTTGGTTGGTGCTACGTCGCCCCCTTCTAGAAGGTATGCACGTTGCGCACTACGCGCAAGACGTTTTTCATATTTTTCAAATTTGCATAATTTCTTCATAAGGTCTCCGTTTTTTACGTTCTTCATATCCATGCGTAGCTATCGACAGGATCTACAACTTTCGTTTAGACTTCGTCGACTAGTTTTCGTTTTTATTTATTTTACATATGCTTAGACTGTTAACGCCCGTATAAAATGCATAGCTTTCTCATTCGGCGTACATTATTATGGTCTTTATATATTTGAATTCCTATTAACGACACTTTCAATTCTCGTTTAGATTGTTTTTTATAAAAATCAACCGATCTAAAATTCGATTTCTAAGATGTATACGGTTATGCTGAATCTTAGAAAAATGATAACTTCCTCCAATGAAGTCAAATTTAGACGTTCTCTATATACATACTCTCGGTTTGATGACTACTACGACTTTCATTTAGATCACTTAGGTTAAAAAGTAATCTATCGAAAGTCTACTTTTTACGATACGTAGAGTCTTGCCGGTAAAATCACGAAACTTCGAAGAAGCATGACTTTTTCATACGAAGTCTGATTTCAGCGTTCTTTATATGTATGGAATCCTTGTCACAAATACTATAACTTGGTTAAGACTATTCATTGTAAATAATCTCCAACTTAAAAGTCATTATTATGGTGGTTAATAACTTATTTTCCTAGCTCGAATTTACGTGTTTCAAAGCCCCCCCCCCCCACCCTACCCCTTTGAAAAAAGAAACATTTTTATTTTTGTCAGTTTGTAGCTACATAATATTTTCTTATTTATATAGTGCTTTACCTCCCAAGGTACTATTGTATAAAAATTCGTTGAGTGTACTCACAGACAACCTCAATTAACATTGTTATCAGTAAATTGCATTCATGAACCGAGATGTAAAACTTGATCTAGTATGTTCTTAATCAACCCTAATTATTAAAAGTCTTGTATTTTGGTTCTTGTTGTTAGTATGCGGGGCGTACCATACGTTACGCTTGGCGTACTAGTTGTTTCGTGATCGCGAGTATCGGCCTCGTACGCTGGGCGTAAGAGGGTTACGTTGGGCGTATGCTGGCCAGAGACAAACCCTAATTTTTACGATTTGTGCCCCATTTAATACTCATTAACTCACCTCATGGACATTTTAGACCAGCCACCACCCTTTGAAAACCCTAGTTCGTCCCATGCACTTGTCTGGTGCTTTCGAGCTATAGTTTTGATCATTTGAGGATTTTGTGCACTTTGAAGTGGTAGAAGAAGAAGCTTGAAGACTCGATCTTTGGATGGGAGCTTAGAAGTCCAGCTTTAGCACCTTCATTTCGTTGCTTTTGAGGTATAAATTTCAAAGTTTTTCATCTCATTTCATAGATCTATGCATTTGCTTGCTTTTGCCTATTTTGGTCCCTTTTTTGTTGGTTTTGTGAGCTAAGGTCATTTATGGAGCTTATCCTTATAGATTTGGGCATATTAAGGGTTTCTTAAGCATAAAGGTGCAAACTTTATGGTGGTTTTTGGTCTCATGCATGTGTTAAGTCATTGATTAAGCTCTTTTAAGCTCTAGGTCCCCATTAAGCCATGTATGCAAGTAATGTTGGCGACTCTACATGATAAACCACCTTAGGGAAGTCAGATCTAAGTTTTGGGTCGAGGTCTTAACTTAATAAGTGTTGAATGAAGAAAGTTGGATGAGTTGGGAGTACATTGGGTGTACAAGCTGGTACGTCGCGCGTACAATCCCCAAAGCAAGTACGCTTAGCGTACGAGCTGAGTATGCCCCGCATACTCAGCAGATGGGCTTCGTTATGCCGGGCTCACGGTATTGGGTCATGTTTGGACTCTAGATGATTAGGACCTTTTTGGGCCATCATAATATTATTTTGGGATAAGGATATTTTTATTGGACCTTTGGTTAAAGGCCCATGAAGGGGTTTGGGCCTAATTTGGAAAATTGGGCCATATTTGGGCCTTGGATGATTATTTTGGAATTTGGGCTTTTTGGACATTTGGATTGGGCTTTGGCCTTGGGCGAAGTTAGGGAAAGGGTAAAAAGGTATTTTACCCTAGTTTGAACTCTTAGTGTGAGTCGGGATCCAATTATTAATTGGATGTTATTTTGTGATAGCGCGGGGATTTTAGCAGGGCAACAGCCAGATATTTTTCTGTGAGATTCAGCAATGCGAGGTGAGTTTCCTCACTGTGTTTAGCGGGTCGAAGGCACCGATAACGGCCCATGGTTTGATATGTTAGTATGCTAGTTGTCTGTGTGACTCTTGCATGTGTTGGAGCCGGGGGCTGTGGTTTTCGCCCTCAAGATTTGGCGACATTATCTATATGGGGTCCGTTTTACCATTTACATGGATCACGAGAGCCTGAGGTATCTGATGGATCAACCGAATCTGAATATGAGGCAGCGCCGGTGGTTAGATGTGGTGAATGATTATGATTCTGCTTTATCACCCAGGGAAGGCCAATGTGGTGGCTGATGCTCTCAGCCGCAAGGCGGTCGCGACTCCAATCAGAGAAATATGTTTGAGGATGACCGTGATTACTCCGCTTTTGGAGCAGATTCGTGAGGCTTAGGACAAAGTTATGAAGGAAGAGCACCAGAAGAGTGAGCGTATTGTGGGCCAGGTGGCTTCCTTCGATTATGATAGTCGTGGGTTGTTGAATCTGCATCGACGGGTTTGGGTTCTTTACTGGGGCGGTGTGCGTCAAGTTCTGATGGAGGAGGCGCACAAGTCTAGGTTCTCCATTTATCCCGGGGAGATGAAGATGTATAGCGATCTTCGTCCTGATTTTGGTGTCCCTGAATGAAGCGGAATGTGGCTTGGTATGTGGAGCGGTGCTTCACTTGTAGGAAAGTCAAGGCTAAGCATCAGCGACCTCACGACAAGATGCAGCCATTGCGTATGGAAATAGGAGGATATTACTATGGATTTCATCACGAAGTTACCCCAGATTGCGCGTGGAGTGGATTCGATCTGCATCATCGTGGATCGGTTGACCAAGAGCGCGCATTTCATGCTGATTCAAGAGAGCATTTTTGTAGAGAAATTGGTTCAGATTTATATCAGGGAGGTTGTGGCACGTTATGGGGTGCCGATTCCGGTGGTTTCTAATAGAGATGTCCGTTTTACTTCCATGTTTTAGAAGAGGTTCCATGACGAGTTGGGCACTCGTCTCCATTTTAGCACATCAATCCATCCGCAGACCGATGGACAGACCAAGCGAACTATTCAGACCCTAGAGGATATTATGCGGGCGTGTGTTTTGGACTTTTGTGGAAGTTGGGATACGTATCTTCCGTTAGCGGAGTTTTCGTATAACAACAGTTATCACATCAGCATATCGACCTTCTTTCGAGATGCTCTACGGAAGGAAATACAGGACCTCGATTTGTTGGGGCGAGTTCGGTCAGCGGGTTATGGGGAGTACCGAGGTGGTACTCAAGAGTCAAGACCACTAAGCTGATTTAGCAGGTTCGGAGTAGGCTCTAGACAGCTCAGAGTCGGTAGAAGAGTTATGTCGACAGACGCCGATCAGACTTAGGGTTCCAAGTGGGGGATATGGTTCTCCTGAAGGTGTCACCTTGGAAAGGTTTCATCCGATTCAGGAAGAGGGTCAAGCTGGGCCCTAGGTATATCGGTCCTTTTAGGGTTTTGGCTCGGGTGGGCCGGGTTGCATATCGCTTGGATCTTCCAGATGAGCTCAGTCACATTCATAGCACGTTCCATGTCTCTCGGCTACGGAAGTGCTTAGTGGATAATTCTGCGGTGGTACCGTTGGAGGATATTCAGGTGGATGACCGTCTGAATTATATCGAGAGACTGGCGGCGATTCTTGATCGGAAGACGAAAACCTTGGGGAACAAGGTTGTGGAGTTGGTGAAGGTGCAATGGCAGCATCGCAAGGATTCGGAGTGGACTTGGGAGCCGGAAGATGAGATGAGGGAGCACTATCCTGAATTATTTGGAGCAATGGACTTCAAGGACGAAGTCTGATTCAAGTGGGAGAGAATTGTAACACTTTAACTTGTATGTTCTTAATCAATCCTAATTATTAAAAGTATTGCATTTTGGTCCTTCTGGTTAGTATGCGAGGCGTACCATACGATATGTTTGGCATACTAGTTGTTTCGTAATCGTGGGTATCGGCCTCGTACATTGGGCGTACGAGGGTTACGTTGGGCATATGCTGGCCAGGGACAAACCCTAATTTTTACGATTTGTGCCCCATTTAATCCTCATTAACTCACCTCATGGACATTTTAGACCAGCCTCCACCCTTTGAAAACCCTAGTTCGTCCCATGCCCTTGTCGGTGCTTTCGAGCTATAGTTTTGATCATTTGAGGATTTTGTGCACTTTGAAGTGGTAAAAGAAGAAGCTTGAAGACTCGATCTTTGGAGGGGAGCTTAGAGGTCCAACTTTAGCACCTTCATTTCGTGGCTGTTAAGGTATAAATCTCAAAGCTTGTCATCTCATTTCATAGATCTATGCATTGGCTTGCTTTTGGCTATTTTGGTCCCTTTTTGGTTGGTTTTGTGAGCTAAGGTCGTTTATGGAGCTTATCCTTATAGATCTTGGCATATTAAGGGTTTCTTAAGCATAAAGGTGCAAACTTTATGGTGGTTTTTGGTCTCATGCATGTGTTAAGTCATTTATTAAGATCTTTTGAGCTCTAGGTCCCCATTAAGCCATGTATACACGTAAAGTTGGCAACTTTACGTGATAAACCACCTTAGGGAACTCAGATCTAAGTTTTGGGTCGAGGTCTTAACCGAATAAGTGCTAAATGAAGAAATTTGGTTGAGCTAGGAGTACGCTGGGCGTACAAGCTCGTACACCGCACGTATAATCCCCAAAGAAATTATGCTTAGCGTACGAGCTGAGTGTGCCCCACATACTCAGCAGAAGGGCTTCGTTATGTTGGGCTCACGGTAATGGGCCATGTTTGGACGCTATATGTTTAGGGCCTTTGGGCCATCAGAATATTATTTTGGGCTAAGGATATTTTTATTGGACCTTTGGTTGAAGGCCCGTGAAGGGGTTTGGGCCTAATATGGAAAATTGGGCCATATTTGGGCCTTAGATGATTATTTTGGAATTTGGGCTTTTTAAACATTTGGATTGGGCTTTGGCCTTCGGCCAAGTTAGAGAAAGGGTAAAAAGGTCTTTTACCCAGGTTTGGACTCTTAGTTTGAGTCATAATCGAATTATCAATTGGATGTTATTTTGTGATAGCGCAGGGATTTTAGCGGGGTAGCAACCATATATTTTTCAGTGAGATTCAGTAGTGCAAGGTGAGTTTCCTCACTGTGTTTAGCGAGTCGAAGGCACCAATGCCGGTCCATGGTTTGATATGTTAGTATGCTAGTTGTCTTCGTGACTCTTGCATGTGTTTTGTGTATATCTTTAACGGGCGTGACTCGATGTCGGGAGGGTCCCGATGATTGTACTGTATGTTATTATCTTTGTGATTATCGCATGTGATGTTTATATGTATACTTGGTGGAGCCCGATGCCAGGCGGGGCTTGATGACTAACATATCTGTATACCGAGCGGGGCCCGATGACGGTCTGGGCCCATTATGTGTTTAATTATGTGTGTATGGTATGTGGTATTTTGGGGAACTCACTAAGCTTTGTGCTTATGATTTCCAGTTTATGTTTCAGGTACTTCTGGATCGAAAGGGAAGAGACCGGGGTGATTGCAGAGCACACACCACCTTTTTCCGCACTTTGAGAATTACTCTTATATGTTTTGATGTATTAACATACTTTGATCTTTTAGGGTTGTATGACAATGTTTGGATTAATGTTTTTATTAAATCAAAACTGCAATTTTTGGGTCTTATATTTGGGACGCTACATGAGAACATATGGATGGATTCTAGAATATCAAGGTTGATGACATTCTAATGCATGTTAGGGAAAAAAGGGTATTTCCTATTTCGCATGACCGATATTGGCAAGCCACTCTCGTGCAGCCCCTGTCGTATGGTGTAATCGGCGAAAGTTTTCTTCAAAATCAAATATTGTATATGATTTTCATCTCCGTTGGGACAAAATATCAATTGACCTATTTCGACCAACTCTAAAGCACACATTATTAGCAACACACATATAAAAATACCCATGCATGATACGAATCAAGGAATACCTGACCTATGGAAAAAGTTATCACATCGTCCATATTAGCCATGAATGCTACGTCCCTAGCTTCCCAAAGACGTTCTTCAGCCTTATCGGGAACAAAAAAATGGAACCGACATTATTTGTCACATATAGAGAATATATATATATATATATATATATATATATATATATATATATATATATATATATATATATATATAGAGAGAGAGAGAGAGAGAGAGAGAGAGAGATCCGGTAAAAAAAATTCATAGGAAGGTAATAAGTTTTTTTCGGCATATTTTTTTGGCAAACAAAACAAATGAATTGCTAGATGAATCATAAATAACATGATTCACAAAAAAATAATAAATAAATAAAATAAAATTTCCAAAAAAGAATTTCGATGATTCATTTTCATGATGATTTTATTGATATTCACTAAAATTGTCATAAAAGTGAATTTTTTCTAGATTTACTTAAAGGGAAATCTCCAGAAAAGTCCTAAAATTTTACCCTAATTTATGAAAAAGTCCCAAACTAAATTTTGTTTACGAAAAAGCATGAATTACCGGTAAAAATTACGATTTGACCCATTTTTCCCAGTTTACTAGTTTCATTACTTACCTGTTTCATTAAAGTCTCATTATTTTATCCTAATTTACGAATAAGTCCTAAACTAAAATTTAGTGATGATTTGGCCCTTTTCTCTATGTAACATACATTTTACTGGTTTCATTGCTGACCCGGACGCCTAGTCATTAAATGAGATGATGAGATAGATATGTTGAGTTATATAATGCTATGTTTAGCATAAAACTTGATATCCTAATATATTGTATATTCTTTTGGAACATAAAATGCATCCAACAAAGACTGCAATAATTACATAAACTAGCAACAACTATGTTATTTTTTACGGTTATATGAAATATCACATTGTCTATCTAATCTTATGTAACCCAATATATCCATCTCATGAGACATCAACTCATTTTCTGCCCTTTTTTCCTAGAAACACACATTTTATTGGTTTCATTGCTGACCTAGATACATAGTTATAAATGAGCTGATGAGATGGATATCAAATTTTACAGTAAATGTAGCATTATATAACCCATCTTATCAGCTAATTTAATGACTAGGTGTCTAAGTCAGCAATGAAACCAATAAAATGTATGTTACATGAAGAAAAGGGCCAAATCATTACAAAATTTTAGTTTGGGACTTATTCGCAAATTAGGTTAAAATAATGGGACTTTAGTGAAACTGGTAAGTAATGAAACCGGTAAACCGGAAAAAATGGGTCAAATCGCCATTTTTACCGGTAATTCATGCTTTTTCGTAAACAAATTTTAGTTTGGGACTTTTTCGTAAATTAGGGTAAAATTTTAGGACTTTTCTGGATATTTCCCTTACTTAAAAATGAAACATGAATGTGTTTTTTAGAAATTTTTTCTTGTGAATCATCTTACTTTTGAATCATCTAATGATTCATTTCGTTTGTTTACTAAAAGAATATGTATGTAAAAAATTGTTACTTTCCTACCGAAATTTTCCTTCTTATTTGATCTTGATTCTCTCTCTCTCTCTCTCTCTATATATATATATATATATATATATATATATATATATATATATATATATATATATATATATACAGAGAGAGAGAGAGAGAGAGAATCAAGATCAAATAAGAAGGAAAATTTTGGTAGGAAGGTAACAATTTTTTACATACATATAAGAAGGTGAGGTTCAATAGAGAACCATAACAATGGAACCAATGAACCAATCTTTTTTTCAACTGTTAGAACTTATTTTTTATCAATAATAAAAAACTAAAAATACATAAGTTCACAACTTTTTATCATTTTTCAATGATATCAAATTTGATAAAAAAAAATTATTTTTTTCCGTCAAATTCAAAATGTGATATGTGTTGATTCACAATGTGAATCTAAATCACACTATGAATCCGAAAAATATATAATTTATTTTTTAGCATTCACAATGTGGAGTTATGAATTTAGATACTTTTATGTTTTTTTTCGATAAATAATAATCTCTAAAACTTGAAAAAATATTTTGTTTCTTAGAGAACCATTTATAATGGTTCTCTATTGAACTTTACCATATATATATAGGGAGAGAGAGAGAGAGAGAGAGATAGATAGAGAGAGAGAGAGAGAGTGAGAGAGAGAGAGAGAAAGAGAGAAAAACATCATAAATGGTCCATGTGCTTTTAAAACTTTTGTTGTGTGGTCCTGATTGTTCACTTCATTAAGTTTTGTCCATTAACTAAAGGGTATTTTCGTCCTTTCACTACCACAAGGACCATTTATGAAGTTTTGTCTTATTTAAAAAAAATAATAAAATATAATTATTTCATATAAAAGCGTCTCTCTCTCTCTCTCTCACTCTCTCACTCTCCACCAAACATTTCATTGTATTAGAAGCCTGATCTATACATAGATATGGATTTGAAGATTGAAGCTTTAAAATATACTTGAAGAAATGAAGTGATGAAAGAAAATAAACCGTTATCTTGACCTGAATTTAAATCTGAAGTGTCGATGTGTTTGAAGGTATCAAGTGATGTCTGAAAATCAACAATTGCAGATCATAGATGGGAGATTTCAATCAATTCATTCTTGTTTCTTATGTTGTTATGGGCACTCACACTTCGTTTGAGTTATGGAAGAAACTCGAATTATTGTTTTTACAACAGATCTCAACCAAGAATTAACAACTCCAAACTTGAATCCATCAGATAAAACAAAACATAACGAAAATCGATTGATTATTGCAATGAAATTAACACTATTGCACAATCGTTGGCTTCAGTAGGTGTTAAAATTGATGAATATGACATATATATATATATATATATATATATATATATATATATATATATATACACATGTTTTAACTGGTATATGAACAAATACTGATGCGAGAATCACATAGTATCCATCTTCATCTAGATTAAAATCAAAACTCAATCCATAATGGAGGGAGTTCGAGGAAGAATCAATTTCGGAAGCAATTGTCAAATAAGTCACAAAATGGGCATATGGATTTGATGTGCTTTTGGAGGTTCGATAATGGTGGAAATGGAGGATGAGGTCTACCTAAAAAAGGAGGCTTTCATTGAAATAGTGCTTCATTTTGTGGTAGTCGGTATTTTCAGATGTGGTAATGGCAATCATGGTGGTCGAATACCTTCAGTGTTAGCAATGTGTATGGCGGTGACTACGACGGCTATGAGGAAGCATCAATTTCAATGGTAGTTTAATTAAGGTATGTGTGACATCCACTAATTTTCAGAACCAATTAAAACTTTACTTTACGCTTTTAAAATCAGTTTATCATTGTTATAGAAGATCTTAGTATATTTAAACATTTTGAGTACATGTGATTTCCTTAATTTATTAAAACCCTAAGGATGTCATAATCAATACAGATACATAAGTTACAACATAAAGACCTAATGGTACTGAACACCATGGCAGACTTTTCCTTAATCACTCAGCATCCTAATCAAGTTCCAGTGACTTAAGTCTTGATATATGTGATGCATATAAACTGAGTGGGTTAGGTTGGGAAACCTGGCCAAATACATAGGGATTTCAATCTCATAATAATGTTATGATAATATTTCTTAATTATCAACCCTGCAAAACCAACTGTTACCAAATAAAATAGATATAGCTTAACTAAAATATCAATAAATCCTTTTTATCCAAAACGTACCCTTCTCAAACGATCCTCACAGGTCCTAGTCCACGATTATGAATAAGAGTTATCTTACCTAACGAATCATATAGAGAAAATGTTTGACAACACGGATAGGGGCTTCCTTGGCCGATGCAAGTCATAAAGGCATAACAGCCATCATATTATTTTGATGAATATGGTATTTACCTTTCAGTTACGCTCATAGGTTATGAGCCTACACTAGCAACACAATTCAAAAGACCGCCTAGAATGGTCAAGTGGTGTCACCTACTCTGAGAGATGACCATACATATCGTTACAGTTGACTGATCTGGACCCACATCCCTGGTCATCCAAAAGGAATACTATATTGTACTCCAGTACAGAGCTACCACACATCGACACTTGATTGTGTCATAGGACAGAGTTCTACTCTGTTCTTAATGCATATACCCTTATCATGATGTTACCCACTATTCAACTTAATTTGAACTAAGCATCCTCTTATAAGTCGAATTCACCTAATAGGCAAGGCTACCCGGCTTATGGACTTTTCTTGAAATACTAACTATATTTTAGGCAACCCTATCCTAATATTAACATGGAGTATTTATATTTTCTTTATCTTTTTCACAAATAATACTTCTATTATTTATTTTCATGTAATAATATTATTTATATACTACAAAACACATAGAACCATATCTGGTTCGCACCTTGTATATAAACATATATATTTTTAACACATATTCCAGGCAATAAGCATATAGTTCACATATAAACTTTTTAACATATATTTAATACTTTAATTAATAATTGAAAGGGACTATGCACTCACTTGATAAAAGTGGATGCCTTTGAATTTGAACAGAACTTAGCCTAGGTACTTTATATTTTCCTCTGACGTGACATAGGTTCACATTACTAAGTCTTATATTTCTTGCAACTAAAGATAGTCTAGATTCCTCACTAATCCCAATTTCCACATCAAGATCTATCAAGTAAAGAATAACCAGGTAGGATCATATCGAAGATATAGTCTATTTGGTATACAAAGTATATTGTTTGGAAATCTCACTTTAAACACCTCACTAAATCCAACGTAGACAACACTCGTATAAGTAGATTAATCAGTATAATAACTTGGAATCACTGATAAATCTTATTTATATATTCACAATAATGACTATGGCTATAAATATAAGTTACACTTAAGTTAAAATAAGTGTTTCCTAACTTACAGAGCGTTCTGAAGAGGAACGATAAATGCTCGGACATAAATCTGACTTGAGAGCTTCTAATTGTCTCCTCTCTGATGTTGCAGGGCCTCTAAGGTAACCGAGGAGTAAGGAGTAAAATAGGCTATGGGTGCGGAGGGGTTCCAGAGAGAATATGAAGAAAGGTTTGACAAATGATGCTGAAAATCAAACATTATATAGGGCTGAAAAGCAGTGGGCGTCGTGCACTCTGTCTAGGCTTGTGGCGTACTCTGTCGGAAGGGGTGACGTGGCGGTTGCTGAGTGTTGACACTTGTCATGAACTTGTAGAGGGTCAGAAGTGTGTCTCGCACCTTGTTAGTCCATGCGACGGTGCGCAAAAAATGTTGATTTCTTTAAAATTTCAAAACTTCTTCGCATGAGCTCCGTTTTTGACGTTCTTTATATCCATATGTAGCTATCAACGAGATCTACAACTTTCATTTAGACTCTGTCAGCTAATTTTGAAACTATTTTTGAAACTTTATTTTTAACAGGCTTATACTATTAAAGTCAGTATAAAAATCACAACTCTTTCGTAAAAACATCCGTTTTCAACTGTCTTTATTGAAAGATCTAGTATGCTCAATAGTCATATTAAAATGATATTGCTAAATAACATATCATCCTAAGGGTCACACTATACAAATAATTATTTATTAGAAATTGATTTTAATAAATATTCATAAACTCTTATAATAATTGGGAAAATATTTATTTCAAGGAAGTATTTATTTTACAATACAAGTAACAAATTATTTCATATGGTATGAATATAATATGTCATGTACATCTTTTTGGACCTAATAACCCTTTTGTCTTTTAGCAAAAAGACAAAGTTTATATCTTATAAACTTTGAGTTTATAAAATATAAACTCTTAACTTATCTTTTCTTCTTGGAAACATGAGATGAAGAGAAAAGACATTTGCATTGGTATAATGCAAAAGAATCAAACCTAGGAAGATGTGTTCATGACATAGGGGACAAAGTTGTCTAATGGTTAATAACTCTTTTATTTTTCTTCACTCCACTCTCCTTGGCCGAGAGCTCTTTCTTCTTCCCCATCTTCTCTCTAAAGTCTTGAACTTTGAAGATTTTTGTTGCTTGCATTCTCTCTTTAATTCATAATCTTGTTTTGTCTTAAAAGCTTAAGAGTTGTAACTAGCATTACATCAAGTTGGCACATTGTTGGTGTCTCAAGGGTTCATCCTCACTCCATCAACTTCCAAGCCTCCCCTAGAGGACTCAAAGTGCTTCAAAGGTTGTTACCACTTCTTCCTTCTATGGTTGTGTTTTATATCTTTCCTTTACTTGCAAGATGATCCTTGGTCAGTGATAAAATTTTATGTTATTTTACAAAACTCAAGACTTCTGTGTGCCATTATTTGTAGTTTTTGAAACAAGTTTTTTAAATAAAACCCAACAATTGGTATCAGAGCCACCTTGCAAGTTTGGTTATATTTTTTGATTTATGGAAATCTTAGTTTTTGGAGAATATGGATAACTTGTTTTGTATAAAAACAAGTTCATAAATAGTTTCTTTGACAACTTTATAATTGTTATTTTATGTGACAAAACTTACATGCATTTTTGTCACTTAAAGTTGTCTTAGAAAAACAAAGGTTGTTTTTATGTTTAAATGTAGTTTAGAGAAGCATAAACAAGCCTTGGACCATTTGTGTTGTTGTTTGTGTGATTTGGTTGAAAATGGTTTGTAATATTCTTTTATTCATAAAGTATGTAATAAAAGTAACTAGTTTTTATTCTTGTTATTTTTATGTAATAGATTAGTTTTAGACTAGATTTATTTTATGAAAAATGTAACAAGATGAAGATGGAGGCCATTTCTTGAAGAACCATGGAGACCCACGTTTTTATAAAGATTTTATAAAAGTTTATAACTTTTATAAAAGGTTTATAAAATTGCAACAAAGTTGGTTGTCATTGCAAGTTGGAGCTTGAAGATCACATGAAGAACAAGTTGTAATATTTGGTCCCCTTGTCCCTTAGGAAAGGACTTAACATTTTTGTGTTGGCTCACAAAAGTGTTATATAGTTTAAGGATTGTTTATGTCAAATGCATGCTTGTGTTGTTTATTTTTTCAAGTAAATATTTTGTGTGGTTGATAATTTAGTTTTTCACAAACCCAAACTATTTTTAACAAAATAAACATCATATAGAGTTTGGATTTCAAAATGTAAAATATGGACATTAGATATAACATGTTTTAGCCATAAAATAAAAACCGGTTTTATAAAAAATTGTTAATTTTGACAACTTTTGAAATATTGAATTATTGTTGTAAAAATCATGTTTTTATAACTTATTCAAACTCCAAAATATTATTTAATGAAAGAGATTTTTATTAAACAATATTAAAAGGGTTCTACATGGCTCAAACACAAACTTAATACTAGTTATTAATTTTAAAATTGAACCAAGCCGAAATATAAAAACCGAGTTTTTTATAAGAACCTTAAAAGTGATTTTTAGAAAATTGATACCATGACATATTGGATGCATGCAATTGTCATGATATCACATGTTTTAAATAGAATAATAAAACATACAAATCCCTTTTTCAAAATGCAAGTCTATTGCATCCAATTTTAGAAAAATTTGCACGTCACTTATATAATGCTAGTGGGATAAAGGATACCTAGCGAGTAGTATTATCTTTTGATGGAAAAAGTATTTTTGAAATTTCTATAAGCAATTTATAGGCCAATTGTACAAGTTTCTCTAATTGAATGACTTGATTGGAAACCTCTTGTGATAAAGGTCACCTAAGCAAGAGTGTTCCAAGGCATAGATGAGACCAAACATGTCAAATTAACAAATGGATTGTTAAGGGTCTCATAAATCTAGTAATTACAAATGGTGTAATTAATACAAGTTATTTACCTTGTTAAAATTGGGTAAATGAGATAAATGATACCTAACCATTTATTTGATTTCTAACTTATGTCCTAGACTTTAAATAAATAATGTTTTTGGAAACAAAAGGGTATTATTATTTAAAGAATTAAATACTAAATGAAAACTTTGTTATAATTTTTTAGATGGCTCCACCAATTATTGTAATAAATCACCCAATGAACATTCGGTCAATTCTTGACAAAGAAAAACTCAACCACTCCAACTTTTTGGACTGGCACAAAAATTTAAGAATCATTTTGAAACAAGAAAAGAAAGACTACGTCCTTGAAAACCAATGGAGCACGGGTTGCAGTCCAAGCAATAGGACATTTTGATTTATGTTTACCATCTGGTCTGTATTTGACATTAGACAATGTGTGTTTAATTACTTCTATTACTAGAAATATCATTCCAGTTTCACGTTAGAGAAAATCTGGTTATGATTTCAAATTTGTTGATGATAACATTCACTCCTTCCTGAAAGGAATCTTCTATTTTGAGGCTATACCAATAAATGGAATTTATGAACTAAACCTAGATGACATCTTATACAATAAGTCCCTTTATCATGTCAACACCAAAAGGCTCAAATCAGATTTGAACCAAACATATCTATGGCATTGTCACCTTGGACATATAAACAAGAAACACATATCTCAACTCTAAAAGAGTGGACTTTTGGGGGAAAATGACATAGAGTCATTTGACATACATGAATCTTGTTTATGTGGCAAGATGACAAAATCCCCTTTCTTTGGAACAAGTGAAAGGGGAAGTGCTTTATTAGGAATCATACACACCGATGTATGTAGACCATTAAAAACAATGTCTAGATATGGTGAGAGATATTATATCACCTTCACTGATGACTATAGTCGTTTTGGTTATGTGTATTTGATGAAACATAAACATGAAGCATTTGAAAAGTTTAAATTGTTTCAAAGTGAAGTTGAAAATCAACTCGACAAAACAATCAAAATCCTTCGTTCGGATAGAGGAGGCGAGTACTTGAGCCAAGAGTTCCAAGACCATTTAAGGAGTCGTGGGATTATCTCAAAACTCACTCCACCTAGAACACCACTGCTTAATGGTGTTTCTGAGAGGAGAAATCGGACCTTACTTGATATGGTTCGATCTATGATGAGTCGAAGTACCCTTCCTTTATCTTTTTGGAGTTATGCTTTACTCACCGTAGCCTATATCTTGAATATGGCACCAACTAAGAAGGTAGAGAAAACACCATAGGAGATGTGGTATGGAAGACCTCCATCCTTATCTTATATGAAGGTTTGGGGATGCGAAGCTTATGTTAGACAAGAGACTTCCAGCAAACTTGAGCCTAGATCTACCAAATGCATCTTTGTGGGATATCCTAAAGATTGTTTAGGATATTACTTCTACATCCCTAGTGAGAATAACATCTTTATTTCACGAAAAGCTGAATTCTTAGAAAGCAAGTTTCTAACGGATGAGGCAAGTGGGAGGAGTGTGGAACTTGAAGAAGATTAAGAACCTCAACCCGATTCATCTTTATTTGGCACTAGTACTGAACAAGAGGTTGTTGAAGATGAAGAGATCGCTGTCCTTCAACCTACTGAAACACAAGGCATTCGCAGATCTGGTATAATTCGTTATGAACCTGAGAGATATGGATTTCTCATTGACGAGTGCTTCGTAATGACGAATGTTGATGATCCGGTCAGCTACCAGTATGCAATGACAGATCCTGAATCTGCCAAATAGGTTGAAGCCATGAGCAATGAGATGCAATCCATGAGAGAAAATCAAGTTTGGGACTTGGTTGATCTTCCTCCCAATAGCAAGGCTATTGGAAGTAAGTGGGTCTTCAAGAAAAAGATTGACATGGATGGCAACTTACACACATTCAAAGCAAGATTGGTTGCTAAAGGATTCACTGAAACTCATGGGGTTGATTATGATGAAACCTTTTCACCAGTCGCTATGATTAAATCAATTAGGATACTATTTGCCATAACTGCATATTATGACTATGAGATATGGCAAATGGATGTCAAAAATGTGTTTCTGAATGGAAACTTGGAAGAATATGTCTATATGGATCAGCTTAAAGGTTTTGTCAACCAAAAGCATCCTAATAAAGTGTGTAAGCTAAAGAGATGCATTTATGCGTTAAAGCAAGCATCTCGTAACTGGAATCATCGTTTCGATGATGAAATCACAAAGTGTGGTTTTATTAGAAATGAAGATGAATCTTGTGTTTACATGAAAACTAGTGGGAGCTCGGTGACATTAATGGTCATATATGTAGATGACATATTAATCATCATAAATCATATTCCAACTTTACAAGGTGTAAAGTCTTGGCTAGGAAAGTGTTTCTCAATGAAGGACCTAGGCGAGGCACAATACATTCTTGGAATCAAAATCTATAGAGATAGATCAAAGCGATTAATAGGTCTAAGCCAAAGCATTGAAATGGTTCAATATGGAAAACTCTAAGAGAGGATTTGTACCCATGGAAAATGGCATTGTACTAAGTTCATCTCAATGTCCTAGCACAAAGGCTGAGCTAGACAAGATAAGGATATTCCATATGCATCTGCAATTGGATCCATCATGTATGTTATCAATTGTACAAGACCTGATCTTGCTTATGCTATGAGCATGGTAAGCAAGTTCCAACAAAATCCAGGGGAGATTCATTGGAGAGCTGTGAAGAACATCCTAAAGTATTTACGAAGAACTAAGGATTTGTTCCTCGTTTATGGAGGCGTGGAAGAAAGCTTAAGTGTAAAGTGATGCACTGATGCTTCCTTCACAACTGATCGAGATGATTGCAAATCGCAATCAGGATATGTGTTCATTATCAATGGGGGTGCGATATCTTGGAAAATCTCCAAGCAAAGTGTTGTTGCATTATCCACCACAGATTCAGAATACATTGCTGCTTCTAAAGCTGCACAAGAGGCTGCCTGGATGAAGAAATTCATTGGGGATCTAAGGGTATTCGCTACCATTCAGGACCCCTAGACGTTTTCTGTGACAATGAGGGTGCTATTGTTTTGGCAATACAACCCCGAGCACACAAGAAGGCCATACATATTAGCCGTAGATTCAACTTCATCCGGTATAAAGTTGAAGAAGGAGAAATTAGTATTCACAAAGATCACACTAATCAAAAGTTGGTGGACCCTTTCACGAAACCACTTCCTCAAGAAAAATGTGAGGGACATGCTCGTCGCTATTCTAGTGATTGGATTTGATCTTTGTATTAGTATTGAATATTGGAACATTATATAACATCATCTATTGTAATGACTATGATATATATGGCATATGATCTTTTCATTAAATATTTGTTGTGTTCTTTATTAACATGTTTAATCCTTGCGTGAATTTATTCACTCTAAAACTCCATAGTCAGTTGTTATTTTGGGAGCAATAATGAAATAAAACTAATATGAAATAGGATGGTTGACAAAGCGTTGTAACCAGTTTCATAGATACTTACTAGAGAGTAAGTATTGGAGTGACCCGTTCAAGATCACTTCATAGATCGCTGTCATAAATGATACTTGATAAAAGGTAATATATGTATCCTTAACACCTGAGATACATATTTGGGACTTGAGTGTGGGGAACCTTATGCTTTGATGTAGTCAAAAGCTGTTCTTTTGTTATGAAGTTATAAAAGCTATTATAAGGTGTGATGTAAACCATGCAAGAGGCGTATGTAGTCAAGATGGGATTTGTTCCTCTTATTCGTTGAGAGTTAGACATCTAAGGCCTGATGTAAAGTTGAACACTAACATGAGATTGATTGCGATCCATATCTCATGTTCAACATGATGTCTGTAGTAAAGGGATAACCGATACACTTACCTTACTCACCAATTGTAGCCTTGGGGCTTTTGGGGAATTGGGTGTTGATGGAATGACACTATATCATATGTTGTTTGGGGGCAGTGAAATGTTGTTAGACGTTCACCACTGTCTATATCAGTTTGATATGAGTCTTGCATAAGTGGGCGATTGAAAGACCTAGTATGCTCAAGAGTCATATTAAAATGATATTGCTAAATAACATATGATCCTAAGGGTCACACAGACAACAACTTGATACAACTGATTATTTATTAGAAATTGATTTTAATAAATATTCATAAACTCTTATAATAATTTGGAAAATATTTATTTCAAGGAAATATTTATTTTACAATACAAGTAACAAATTATTTCATATGGTATGAATATAATATGTCATATACATCTTTTTGGACCTAATAAACCTTTTGTCTTTTAGCAAAAAGACAAAGTTTACATCTTATAAACTTTGAGTTTGTAAAATATAAACTCTTGATTTGTCTTTTCTTCTTGGAAACATGAGATGAAGAGAAAAGACATTTGCATTGGTATAATGCAAAAGAATCAAACCTAGGAAGATATGTTCATGACATAGGGGACAAAGTTGTCTAATGGTTAATAACTCTTGGACCATAATTCCATTATAAATAAGAAGTGAGTGCTCTCATTTTTCTTCACTCCACTCTCCATGGCCGAGAGCTCTTTCTTCTTCCCCATCTTCTCTCTAAAGTCTTGAACATTGAAGATTTTTGTTGCTTGCATTCTCTCTTTAAGTCATAATCTTGTTTTGGCATTACATCAAGTTGTAACTAGCATTACATCAAGTTGGCACATGGTTGGTGTCTCAAGGGTTCATCCTCACTCCATCAACTTTCAAGCCTCCCCTAGAGGACTCAAAGTGCTTCAAAGGTCGTTACCACTTATTCCTTCTATGGTTGTGTTTTAAATATTTCCTTTACTTGCAAGATGATCCTTGGTCGGTGATAAAATGTTTATGTTATTTTACAAAACTCAAGTCTTCCGTTTGCCATTATTTGTAGTTTTTGAAACTAGTTTTTGAAATAAAATCCAACATTTATATCGACGAAATCATGTCAATGAGATCTTCGACTCTCGTTTAGATTGTTTTTCCTAACAATCGACCGATTTGAATGTCGGTTTCTGTGCTAACACTGTTACGTTGAAATATTAGAAAATTCATAACTTACTCTTATGAAGTAAGATTTGAGCATTCTCTATATGCACACTCTCGGTTTTACTATGACTACAACTTTTATTTAGATTACATAGGTTAATAAGTAATCTATCAAAGATCCACTTTTTATGATACGCAGAGTCGTCTCGGTTTCATTGCGGAACTTCAAACAAGCATAACTTCTTCATACGAAATCCCAAATAATCTTCTATAAAAATGCAATTTTTATACCTTATTATATTTTTATTGTATAGCCCGGATCTACGCGTGTTAGGGTATGAATATGTCTGATGGTTTCCGTGGTGCGTGTGAGGAATGAAAAGAAGACGATGGGGTGGGGGAAGTGGGTGTGCGTGTGCGTGTGCGTGTGTTTTTTTTTTTTAGAGAGAGACCCCTTTTATATCAAATAATTATATTTTTTTCTTTTTCCTTTTTTTAATAAGACAAAACTTCATAAATAGTCCACGTGGTAATGAAATGACGAAAATGTCTTCAGTTAACTCACAAAACTTAACGTAGTGAGCAATAAGGCCCAAACATCAAAACTTTTGAAAGCATAACGAACATTTGTGAAAATTTTAAAATTTAGGACTAAACTTCAGATTTTTAAAAAGCACAAGGACCATTTATGATGTTTTTTCATATATATATATATATATATATATATATATATATATATATATATATATATATATATATATATATATATATATATATATATATATATATATAGAGTCAAGATCAAATAAGAAGGAAATTTTTGGTAGGAAGGTAAGAAGTTTTTTTCTACATATTTTTTTCGCGAACAAACAAAATGAATCATTACATGATTCATTTGTAAGATGATTCACAAGAAAAAATTCTCAAAAAAACATCTTGATGATTCATTTATACAATGATTTTGTTGTTATTCACTAAAATTGTCATAAAAATGATTTTTTTTCTTAATTTACTTAAAAATGAATCATAAAGATGTTTTTTTTTGGGAATTTTTTCTTGTGAATCATCTTACAAATGAATCATCTAGTGATTCATTTATTTTGTTCGTCAAAAAAATATGTAGAAAAAAAAACTTCTTACCTTCCTACCAAAAAAAATTTCTTACCGGATCTATATATATATATATAAATATATATATATATATATATATATATATATATATATATATATATATATATATATATATATATATATATATATATATATATTGGCTTGTGATGTTATTTCAAGAGTTAAAATAGCTAAAACAAAATCCTGTTATGTTTTCAAATATTTATTAAATAAATATAAAATAATTATTTTTGTAAATAGAGATTTTGCCTCTAGTTATATCATATTTTCATATTTATATTTTAATTTTCAATGAAATTTTTATCAAACAACATCTGACTTAATAATATTAAATTCAAACTTATTACTATTTTATAAAATACGATTTTTGGTCATTATTATATTTTAAAGTTATATTTTTTAATCCGTTACATAAATTTTTTATAGTTTTTTGTTGTTATTAATATTACTTTTTATTTAAACATTATAAACTTTTACAATATTTATTTACGTTCTCACTCTATTCCTAATATATATATATATATATATATATATATATATATATATATATATATATATATATATATAAAAGCTTAGGTTATTTTATTTAAAGTAATTATTGTGTTATTGTATGCATAAATATGGGCCAATCATTTTACTTATTTTAAGAAAGTGATTAATACATATTGTTGAATTAAACATAATCGAAAAATACCATCTAATTTAACTACAAGGGTATTTTAGTCAATTAATATAGATTTAATAAAGGAAATTTGCATATTTTAAGGGATCATAGATTCTATTAATTTTAAAAATCCGATTTTACGAATTATAAGGTTTTTAATTCGAACATTCTGACAGAACATGTTTGAGTATGTTCAAAAATAAAAATATTCTAGAACCATAAAATAATAAAAATATTCTTGAACTTATTTCTTGATCATGACTTTAAAAAATTCTTGTAGAATAACAAATTCTCGAACCAGCAATTGAAGAATTAAAACAAAAATTACATTAATTCTTATAAAATACATGTAACAATTGCTAAGAATTACATTTATTGTTAAAAAATAAAACTAAAAAACTTTCAAATCGGGAAAAAAAACATCAAAATCTAACAAATACACTAATTCATTCTAAAAGAATAATGTTGCTAAGAGGCGTCGTTCAAATTTTGTAGTCCGTTCTTCAAGCATTAACTTCTGTGGAAACAAATCCAATGAATAAATTAGTGAGAAAATATCCATATTTCATTCCAACATAATTGGAATTCGTGATTCCATTCTGATAGAATTGGAAATCATTACCAATGATTATATTAATTCGGGTCATTCTAACAGAATATGTTCATGATTATCATAAAAAACATTCTTTTCTGATAGAATACTATAAGGAAGAAATACCATTCATTTGAAGCATTTTAGCAAGCGCTTGATGTGCATCAAAACAACTTTCAATTTCCTGTAAAAATTAGACAATCAGAACAAATTCCCAATTCACCAAAAATATTACACCTTGAAAGAATTAGACAATAAACCTAAACACATCCAAAATTTCTTTGATTTCTATCAAACAATCAACCCAAACATCCATTCTATATATTGAAATCAAATCAAATTAAACTTCATTGGTTTACAGTAAATCAGTCAAAATAAGAAGCAGAAGGAAGAAACCTGTTTGACGAGTTCATGGGAATCTTTCCCAAAAAAAACCTGGTCCACCATCAGAGGCGAAGACCGACGATCGGAGTGAGGATGAGGGTAGGTCCGAACTGTGCAACAACGTATGAACACCCGCTACTCGGGGTACAATCACGAGAACAGCTCCATACCCGACTATACGATCTAGATGATATTCGCCTAATAATTAAAAGAAAACACCTATCACTATTAATTATCGTTTTATCGACATGATTCCATCGTGATTCAGTTGGGATCGATTAGCAAAGAAATTAATTAATACGTACCTACGAAATCAACGAGCTTGTTCTTGCGAAGGCTTCGTCTAGATACGATGATGACACGAGGTAAGATGACGGCGAGAACAGAGCAAAAGTCTACGAAATTAGCGATGAATAGAAGAGAAGAGGGAAGAGGCGGACGTGAGGATATATACTAGAAATTGGGTTTTAAAACTGATATTCCTAAATTAAAGGGATATTAATTGATTTATATATTTACCATAATTAATTAAATGTGGGATTACATATTTACCCTTTTGAAATGATTGGCCTATATTTATTCATACAATAACACAATAATTATTTTAAATACTTGAAACTATTATATATATATATATATATATATATATATATATATATATATATATCACGTTCTATATACGAATTGGAAAAGAGTTCACCGACTCAGTACTAGGGGTGAGCAAAAACCGAACTGACTAAAAATAAACCGACAAAACCGCAACAAACCGCAACCAACAAACCGAAACCAATGCAAAAACCAATGGTGCGAATTTCATTTTTGCAAAAACCGAAGATCTGTGGGTCGGTGCGGTTTTTACCAAGAAACCTGTCCATCAAAACCGAACCGTACCGAAGATTTATAAAATAATAAATCACTAATTTATATTTATATTCTATAATATATACATATTTTAAAAAATACTAAGAAATATTAATACATATTATATTTGGACTTTAGACTTTGATAATTGGTTTTAGCCATTTAATCAGGATTCCAAATCATTTTTCAAACCCATTTTCTATTTTGTTTTTATTTTTATAGTTAAAACCACAACAGAGTAAGTCAGTAATTAACTATATGTTATAAGGTTATAACAAGTAAACCAAAATTCAAATTTTTTTTTCTTAGTCAACCGTTGTATATAAAGTTACTTAGAATTTTTGATGTATATAATTTATTTTGTATTGAAAATAAACCTTTACAAATAAAAGGTTTCAAAAAGTGAAACAAATTGCACTACACAAGCTTACATGCACATTGTTATCGTTTTTTTTAAATACTCCAAAAAACATCAAAGACCACACCAAATTTTAGAATCGGTTTAAAATCGAAACCGCACCGATACAAACCGAAACCGCATTTAGAAACCGCAAAACCGAACCATTGGAAACCGCACCCAACAGTTTTAAGAATACAAAAACCGCACCTTGCGGTTTGCGGTTCGGTTTGGCCTTAAAACCGCATCATGCTCACCCCTACTCAGTACATGGGATGACTTCTACGAGTAAGATTATTTTGGTAAAAATTACTTATGTTAAACGTCATTAATCGAATAAATTCCATATTTTATGAGAGGGCGTTCTTTTAATAATTAACATATCCGATTCTTATCTAATATATTCATTGTAACAAACACCATCCATCTATTAATTATTATAAAATCTAATTAACATGGCATTATAAAAATAGTAGATGATATATTTATTTGGTATCATGAAAAAGACATGCCCATAATCTTGTATCATTTTAGTCACTATATATATATATATATATATATATATATATATATATATATATATATATATATATATATATATATATATATATATATATATATATATATATATATAAAGGGTGAGATCGGTTGAGAACTCATAGTTTCCCGAGAACCCGAGAACTAAAGGTGGAGCGTTAGATCAAAATTAACTCATTAAGGGCATGATCGTCATCTTACCGATCTCATTTAATGTGTAATTTTTTTTTTGTTATTGGAATATTAATAAAATGTTCTAAAAATTAACATAATAAATCAAATTTCATATTTTTTTAAAATAAGTTTCGATTTTTTTTTTTAAAAATGAAGATTTTTTACTTTTTTCAGGAAATATGATATTTTTAAAAAAATTGAAAAAAATATTTTTTTAAAAAACTGCAATTTTTTTTTTAAAAAAACTGCATTTTTTTCCAAAAAAACTGCAACTTTTTTTCAAAAAAAAAACTGCATTTTTTTTAAAAAGTAAATATTTAAAAATCAGTAAATTAAATAAAAAAAACTAGAATATTTAAAAAAAAAGCTCTATATTTTTTAACCAAAAAAATCAACATTTTAGGTGCATATATGCATACTTTTTCAAATGCATATATGCATATTTCTTATACTAAAATATTTATAAAGAAATCATAAGAAACTAATTTTATTTGCTAATCTGTAAAACACAATACAATAAGTATTTTATTCGATACAAAATAAAATATAAAAAACAAAAAAATGCTACAAATTTCAAAGGGTTTTCATGTCTTCGTGTTAATGGATTTTATGTTGCTTGTAGTTCTTTTAGTTCCAACTCCTCACCGTCTTCTAGCATAGCATATTGACTTGGTTCTTCACGTTTCCCTTCATTTAGAGAAATTTCATCTATTGGTTGCTATTTCTTGGTTCACCCTTTTTTTATTATACTTCTACTTTAAGATTTCATGGTATTTAATATTTAAAAGCGACCAACAAAGAAGCTTACCTCTTGAGGTTTATGAAAACTTTGCAACTCTTCTTCAATAAAAGTCAGCCATATCCTTGATATAACCATATCGTTGATACCAAGACTGGATAATAGCAACATGAATCTTAGACAAAACTTTGTCTTCCCTGCATGTGATTGTGATGTGACTCAAATTAATGAGTTTCAAAATCAAGAATATGATAGAAAATGAAATCAAGCATTTATGATTTACCTAAAGATGTTTTGAAGTGCATATATACTTGACCCAGTTGTTGAAATCGAAAATTGAGGGTAAAGAGGCAACACCACAAGCCTCGTGATCCAATCCCTCTTAATCTGTCATGGATAAAAAAAGAAACATCATTATTAACAATCTCAATTGATGACCATTTTATGGTAATCTTTAATTTATTATTATTATTATTATTATTTTGTGTTGGAATTGAAATGCCCTGTTGATGGTAAGCCACTTATTCTCCACTTATTCTCCAAAATGTGTCTTCAAATGAGCAATTACAATGAAAAAGGATGATTAAATGATAATAAGTTAACTACCTGTTGGGCAGATGCTAGTAACTCATTGCAATGTAGACATTAGCAGGTAATTTTTTAGCTTCAAGTTCTGAATTTAGAGCAACAACCTACAACAAACAACTATAATCATAAATATATACTAAAATGAAATGCAATATAAAAATCAGATGAAAGTCAATTAGTAAACTCAAACATCAACAGTAGCATGTTTTAACAATAGCATAAGCTTCTTTACTTTTTTCTTGCTCTTAATACATAAATGATTTGCGCTAAAGGTCGTTGTAGGAAACAGAACAACCTTGGTAGATGGATAATATCCTGTCCCAAACACTAAAATTGTTAGCATGATGAAAAATATTGGAACTAAATTAGCATTGAATCTTTCTTTAGACTTTTGAAAAGGAATTATTTGTACAAATACACATACCGGATCTGCAAAGAGGTTATAGAGAAAGGGTTGAACATCAACAAGTGTCTCTGGGCCTCCAAGATTCAAAAGCAATACTCAAACTTTTTCCTCCTCCAAATGTGAATCATATTTAGTTTCACTCAAAGGATGTGTGTATACCCCTACATAACAGAAGCTATTTTCAGCTAAACCTATGTTCTTAATGGGGTCATCCAATTTTAATTTCTAGAGGTTGCTGACAGTTGAATTGGAGTTCCCAGATGCTTTTCATGTATGGTTGCTGAAAGAAACTTGATGTTTTCTATGGAAACACACACTACAAGTAGATCAAGTATGTGGATGTTTTAGTTTATTTATAACAAACAGGAGGCAATTTCATCAAGTGTGTGAACTTTTAAAAGAGCTAAAATGTTTTCCGAATAGAAATGCCAAGGAAGTTAATGATCTAACCACAGCTCGTTTACACGTTAGTGATGCCTAACTTAGATTAACAAAGGCATGACTAAATTTCAGAATAATTTCAATACTAACAACCTAAAATTGTAAGATATGAAGCATATACAGGTTATATGAGTATCAAACGCTATGGATTCGACAAATTTTACAGAACCAGATTATAATATAGCTTCTAACGCACGGATCTCCAATAGACTTAGGATTCAATTTCCTTACCAATCCGATTTCAGTTTTATTACCGATCAGGATTCAAAGGAAGTACAACATTTCATAATTGATCAGGCGAAACTAATAACATAGATTGCACAACATACACACAATTGAATGGCATCCATGCTTGTACATAAGGATATTCATATATAAACTTACACTAAAGAATTGTGGTTGAATTTGGAGGTTGTCAACTCTGAGAGTTTCATGCTTGGCAGAGCATGAGAAGTCGCTGTTGCGTCCATGGTCATTGTCAACACATGTTGGAAGGTTTGTGATATAGAAGCTTTGATCGTTGGAGTATTTCAGATTTCATGTTAATTGATAATTATCGGAAATAAAAGTTGGATCGAGTGTGGATCCATAGATGTCAATGAAGAGTCTGAGTGATGATGCGAGACAATCAGTAGACGAGGCGACGACGGGAGGAAAGATGGAACGTTGGCAGATATTTCTTGAATCACGATCTCGATGGCCGTTGTAGGCGGTGGTCATGAATCACGATCTCGAAGGCCGCCGTAGGCGGTGGTCATCGACAGAGATACATTGGTCGTTGGAGGCTAAACCATGAGAGAGAGAGAGAGGGGAGAGGGAGAGGGAGAGAGAACAAGATATTTTTCTCCAGATATGTGATTTAGGATAATATTAAATTATTTTTTTGATTCCTATAATACCCTTTCCCGTTTAAGTTAAGATACCCCCGCCCCAATAAGTTTCTATTTATTTACAAAAATGCCACAAATGATCTAGGTCATTCGTTTTTTTGATCTAACGTTCCACCTTTAGTTCTCGAGTTCTCGGGAAACTATGAGTTCTCAAATGATCATTGCTCTATATATATATATATATATATATATATATATATATATATATATATATATATATATATATATATATATATATATATATATATATAGAGAGAGAGAGAGAGAGAGAGTGAGAGGATTGGGTGAGTACTCTTTTTTCGGTGACGACTCGTGAGGATACCTTAAAAAAATTTAAAAAATAAAAATAAAAAAAATACAAATCATAAAATCGAACATAATACTATATCAGATAGAAAAAAAAATTGAAATTTTTTTTATTTTGATCTTTAAAATTGAAGCATGGATCCTTTTTTATGATCCATGATTCACTTTTTATCATTAATGATTCAGTTTGAATGATCAAAATCTCTCCGATATAGTACTATGCTCGATTCTATGATTTGTATTTTTTTATATAATTTTTTAATTTTTTTAAGGTGTCCTCACGAGTACTCACCGAAAAAATAGTCTTCACCGGAACTGGACCCTATATATATATATATATATATATATATATATATATGTGTGTGTGTGTGTGTGTCCATTAGTTTTTTGCGAGAAATGAAAAATAATCCTATCCATTTATTTTAAAAATAAAAAATATATTCTAAGTACAAAATAAATGGAAATTTTTTATTTTTTTTTAAATATTGTTTTTGATACTTTTTTTTTATTAAATACAATAATAGAATAATAATAAACTAATAAATAATAAAAACTATGGTTTTTTTTTAAAAGATATGGAAATTTGTTAGAGTTGTTAGAATTTTTCTAATATTCTACTTCGATATTATTTTATGAATATTTAAATATAATTGTTAGAATATTCTAACATTGTGCTAAAATTGTTAGTGTAACATCCGGATCTTTGAGGTATGAATTTTTAAAGTATTTTATTGAGTTTTTAGATGGCCATGACGTGGCATGGCCCGCATGAGACGCGCATCTCATTTAGATGTCACGGCATGACACTATATTGGTCCCGACATGGCATCTAGGCATGGGAAAACCCTAATTTGTCGTGCATTGGCCATATTTAAAGGAAGTGATTGTATGCATCTTATGGTCTCCTTGTAAGTCCTCTAGCTTTCACCTTTTTGAGATTCTCTTCTTAGATCTAGGTTTAGTGTCATGATGTGCCTCATAAGTGGAGTTTAAATAGTTAGAAGAGATAAAGTTTTAAACTTTATGGCTCATCATAGTCCCTTGGAGATTATATCGTATGGATCTAGGATTTGTTGTAGTTTTGGTAATCATGTATGAACTTTTGGTCACCTTTATCATATTTTGACCTAGTTTGGGGAAGGACATGCATGGAGCATGCATGTCCATAAAGTTTGGATTTTTATGAACCCTTTGAGCCCCTAGAAGCTTTCTAGAAAGTTTAGATCTTAACTTAACTGATTAAGAGCTTGAGCAAATAAGTTGTTTTCGGCTCGTTCCCACGACATGAAAAGTTGGGTGTTAGGGGGTGGCGAAATTGGAAATCGCGACTGTTTTGTCAAGAAGTTCCCACAACGTGACTACGATGTGGAGATCAACTGTCGATGACTTTGACCGTTGAGTTTTGACCATGGTTGACTTTTAGTAAAATGCTAGTTTTAGAAGGTAAGCTAAAGGTTTACCTTGTGTGATTTAATAGGTGGTGTGTAATATCCACTTCTTGGCCATGTGAGTGGATTTCTGTTAACTACGTCGTGAGGTGAGTCTTCTCACTATACTATGTAGGATGCTAGTTGTATTTGTGAGACTTGTATGAAAGACCATGGGGTAGCCCATGAAAATTGCATGAAAGACCATGGGGGTAGCCCATGGCAATTGTATGAAAGACCATGGGAGTAGCCCATGACACTTGTAGGTAAGACCGAAATTTGGCCCTTAACATTGTAAGGAAAGACCATGGAGGTAGCCCATGGCACTTGGACATTAGACCATGGGGGTAGCCCATGACATTTTTTGGGAAAGACGATGGGGGTAGCCCATAGTAAATGTCTGTATGGTATGTGGTATTTGGGGGACGTCAATAACATTTGTGCTTAAGGTTTATGTTTGAAATATTTTCCGGTACTTCTAGTTCCAAAGGGAAGGACCCAACTTTATCACACTGCATCCCCCTGTAGTTTATTTCCATAATATCTATTCTAATTTACTTTGATGTTTGAGAGATACATTTTACTCTATTTGGGTTTGTGAACAGTGTTTATGTGATTTGGGTGTTTTAAAAACAAAATTTTTACTTAATATTTTTGGGACGTTAGAAGTTGGTATCAGAACCTTGGTTTGAGGGATTCAGGCACACTCTCGAGTATGTTTGAACTCAAACTGAGGAATTAATAAATCTTTTTGTAAGAAAAATGAATTTTTAAAAAAGATTTTTACAAAGAAAGGGTGCTATAAGTGCAATCAGCCGAGCTTAAGTACCTGATTCGAAAAATACCCATACACACTACTAGAAAAACATCCTTTAACGACGCGCAATTCGTGTCGTAAAACGCTCAGACGACGCGCAAATGCGTGTCAAGGAAGGCCCTATCATAACGAGAGACGAAATGCTTTTGCGCGTCGTCTATAGACGATGCACATTTACGGCGCGTAGTTACGACACACATTTACGACGCTCATTTACGACACGCAATGCGTATCAAGGAAGGCCCTATCATAAAGGAAGACGACACGCATTTGTGAATGTGTGTAGTAACCTTACGACTCGGATTGCGTATCATTAAAGGCCCTGTCAAGAAAGGCCATGTCATAAATGAGGATGACACACCTTTTTGCGTATCGTAATTTTAAATGTTTAAAAAAAATATTATTTATAGATCTACTAATTTTCCAATTAAATTTGTATTTAATGTCTCATAATAGAAAATAAAATATCACATACAAAAAATACAATCCATTACATAAAATTGAATGTCATACAAATAAAAAAAATAAAACAAATCAATAGAAGTTGTAACAGAAATTTACAAACTAATAGTTCTAATAACCTAATGTGTGCCTCACTGTAAACAAGATTTGTGCTGATTTTTTAAATGTGTGCCTCAATTGTCTCCACTCTTCCTTAATAACACCACTTAAGGACTCTAAACCTATGAACTTGCTCACAGTATCTATATTTCCTGCAAAAAAAACATAACTACAAAATAAGTGTGAAGATGGATTATTACAGTGTAAGAGAAGTAAAGAACCTTGAGCTTCCTCCAATGGGACACATGGGTAGTCAGACAAAAGAACACGAGGTTCTTGGCGACACATCTGATATGAGTCTCTGGAGTAACCGATCTTTGTTCTTTGGCTTGCTGAAGGAATTGGGTACTGTATCAAGCAACACACACTGTCAAATTTATATACTTTTTTATTTTAAAAAAAAAGTGTTTTGATGTTGGAATTTTCTCTGTACTTGGGGCAGTGTTTGTTGGTTTTCATGTGACCAAACTGATGAATCAAACCATAAAATCATCACATCACAACATATGTAGCCCATACTTGACCTTTGTATTTTATGTTAAAAATGAAAAAGCCATAACATTTGTAGAGCAGAGTTGACCACAAGCTCCATATGCAAAACTCTCTCTTGCATTTTTCTTTGTATTTCCAACCTACATTAGGATAGATCAAGCAACAACTTATTGAACAAAATTATGTTAAAACTTCATCTTGTTTTCTGTGTCAATAAAGAGAAAAAAGCAACTAACTTACTAACCTTCATAATATTCATTCCATCATTCAAAATTCTAAGCTTCTTATTTAGCAAACCACCAACTTGTTCAAGATCTTTTGGGCTTCATCTTTCCAGAAAAGTTCTTCCTGTAAGAAAACATTTCATCCTGCCACCCCACCACATGAAAATCAATCACTAAAACTATATAATATAAATATAAATATTACATAACACGGGTCCCACATGATGAATACAGAGTTACAGACGTACATCTTTTAATGACTTCACAACATTATCATTTATAGAAAAGGATCCATCAGTTCGTGTAACAGCAGACATAGTTTTCACAGGTGTGTTGAGTCCCTTCAACCTCTCCTTATTTTTCAAATTATGATTTGACATATGAGTTGCTCCCGTATCTTTCACTTTTTTTCTTCTTCCGATCTGTCTCGTCATCTTCTGAATTATAAATAAATAATTAAAAATGGAAAATTTTAAAATAAAAATATAAAACATAACGAAGTTATTAGTTGATACCATCCATGAGCATTCTGCTATTATGGGTAATAAAAAAGTAAAGTAAAGAGTAAAATTTCACCTGAAAATTATAGAATAACTTCAACCTCTTCCTTAAAGAAACTTCAGCTACATTTGCAAACTGTGCAGATAACTCATTGGCATGAATGGCAGGTGTCAAGCCACGTTTTGAAGAGCGCGAAACTCACGATACATAAACACCAGAAGCCTATTCATATTATACATCTGAACACCTTTTGATACAGGGGACATCACCTCCATGTGAGGCTCCTATTTACATTACACATTTTAAATAAATAAATAAAGATAAAGATGGAAAAAAAAAACAAACAAAGGAAAGATATAGGTCAAACCTGTTGACCAACAACGTAAATCCGGTCAATGCGTCTTAACGAGAGCTTTCCTTTTGGAGAGCGAATGTGACATCCCCAATTTCACGGCCAAAAAAGACCGATTTGTTTATACTTTGTTTTTAAAATCAGAGTAATCTTTGAAAGAAAACAGTTGTGGAATTTGTTCCCAAAACAAAATATGATAAGAATTTATCAAAGCATTTTTTTAAAGAAACGTATTTTCATTATTTAACAAAATCTCGGGATGTCATGTTCAATACAGACCAAAAGCATAAACAGAACAATTTGACCTTACAGTAGTTATTTACAACTACTGGTCTATTATCCAAAATCTCTCGTCAAGTCCACCAACTTATACTCTTGTGTCATTACCTGTAATACAAAGAAAACTGAGTGGGTCAGGATTGGGAGCCTGGTGAGCATATAGGGTTTTCAACCCACAATGTTATATCATATATATATATATATATATATATATATATATATATATATATATGTATATATATATATATATATATATATATATATATATATATATATATATATATATATATATATATATATATATATATTCAAGCAACTCTTATCCCACCCCATCCATCCTCACAACGACACGATCTAAACTCTCGTATCTAAAATTTTCCTTTTTACCTGATCCCTACTCACGGATCTAAAACTAACCTTTTCACCTGATCCTTACTCACGGACCTAAAACTAACATTTTCCCCTGATCCATACTCACGGATCTAAAACTACCTGATCCATACTCACGAATCTAAAACTAACCTCCTGATCTGATCCATACTCCCGGATCAATAATTGTACCCAATCCATACTCCCGAAATAGGGACAATTAACTATACCTTAATCCTGATCTGATCCATACTCCCGGATCAACAACTGTGCCCAATCCATACTCCCGGACTAGGGACAATTAACTTAGTCTTAATCCAAACTCCCGGACAAATAACAAGTTTTATCTCTTTACCTGATCCATACTCCCGGATGTAAAATCCATACTCCCGGATGTAAAACTAACCTCTTGGTCTAATCCATACTCACGGATCTAAAACTAGCCTCTTGATCTGATCCCTACTCACGGATCTAAAACTAACCTGATCCATACTCACGGATCTCATCTACCCATGTACGACCCAACATATTTGTAGTTATAAAATACATATACAGTTTAACTCATTAAAACCTATATAATTCATCCATTCCACCAACATCTCAAATAAGCGACAATATATAAACACATATCACGTATTTCATAGCAAATACTTCATACTTATGTGTTAGAAGAAAGTAACTATACACTCACACATATAAACAACAATATACTTAATACATTCAAACAATACTTGTATTATTATCGTGTTTATGAAAGAGACTATACAATCACTTGATCAGAAGATGATCGGACAACACTACGGCTTGTAGAAGTAGTATTCTTCGGTAGATCTGGAAGATCTTCACAAAAACCGGGCTTCTCGAGGGCAGAGCTTCGGCTCGGAAACTCTTTTCTTCTCGGGATCTTCGGGCTTCGGGACTTGCTTCGGGTCTCGGGATGAAACCGGGGCCTCGGGG
The DNA here is from genome assembly GCF_052849685.1 of Lactuca virosa. NCBI lineage: Eukaryota > Viridiplantae > Streptophyta > Magnoliopsida > Asterales > Asteraceae > Lactuca > Lactuca virosa. The sequence goes on from NC_136428.1 coordinate 387,474,702, forward strand.
GGTTAAAATAGAGCTTAGAGAGAGTATCGGGAGTGGGAGAGATGAGAAGGAGCAACCAAAATCGGCTGACCCTCGATTTCTATTTATAGGGTGAATTTTCTGAGTTCACCTCGTGAGTTTTTAATATTCACCTCGTGAACTGACTCACCTCGTGAGTTTCTAATATTCACCTCGTGAGCTCGATACGTCATTGCGTTCGTCATGGCCACTTACCCTGGAAGACGTCCATCATCTGTTCACCTCATGAGTTTCTAATACCCACCTCGTGAATTGTGACAGCCTTGGGGTGCACTCCCCGAACTTCAGAAATTCATAACTTTCGCATACGAGCTCCGTTTTCGACGTTCTTTATATGCACGCGTAGGTGACATTATGCTCTACAACTCTCGTTTAGACTCCGTTCGCTAATTTTGATTTTAATTTTAATATATTATTAATATATTATTTTTAGTAGGCCGGGACAGGAAAACTCCGTTATAAACTCATAACTTCTTCATCCGACGTCCGTTTTTGTCTGTCTTTTTACCGTTGCACTACCATTGACGAGATCTTCGATTCTCGTTTAGATTGTTTCGGCTAAAAACCGCTCGATCTCAAATCGAGTATTCGGGCTGCACACTACTAAGTCGAAACTTCGAAAAATCATAACTTCCTCATACGAAGTCAGATTTGGGCGTTCTTTTCACGCACGCTCTCGGTTTAACGTATTCTACGACTTTCATTTAGATCGCTAAGGCCAAATATCTCTCTAACGTAAATTCACTATTTACGTCGTGCTGTGTCATGCCGGTTCTGTCGCGAAAGTTCGACAGGTCATAAGTTCTTCGTTATAACTCGGATTTCGGCGTTCTTTATATGTACGAAATCCTTGTAACATATACTATAACTTAGTTAAGATTAATCCTTCTAAATAATCTTCCATCAAAAACTCATTTTTGATGCTTATCGTCTCTAAATTGACTAGCCCGGATCTACGGGCGTTACAATTATCTCCCCCTTAGAATGATTACGTCCCGGAATCATCAAAGAAAATAGGACTTGTATAATGATTCCATATGCTATCTCTTCATCCTAGGTAATAACCGTAACTTCTATGTTTCCTCGAAAGAGTATTTAACTCTATGGCTTTCTTGACCGCAGACGATGCCCAATCTTGCATCTGCTTATCGTACTATGTTGTACTTTTAATCGTAACCTTCGAGTTACCAAATAAGTCCTTATTGTGGACTCCTCCTTCTTCTTAGGATAAATACTTTCCTTTATCTATCGCAACAGACCGATGGGTCGTGCTCTAATGACCTCTCATCGCACGATGCGACGCTTAGACTCGGTCTTTTTAAAGTTGAATTCCAGAATGGAATATACCTTCCTTCATATTCTAATGTGATATATTCACATTTTAGCATGTAGCACTTCTACCTGCAAACTTCTTTTAACAACGAACGCGATACTATCGATCGTATTAATTTCAACCTTCTGACTTAAGTAAGATGTTACATCTAACTTGGTCCTCTAGACCACGTAACATACTCCTCGTAGTCGAACTCGAACTTATATGACCACTAGGGTCGGAATAACAACCATCTCACTAGTCATTACCGAAACAAGGGTAATGACATACTCGAATAAAACGAGATCAATCACTAGCTTCTTGGTAACCTTGTGACTTTCCCTGATCCAAGTGTGAGTCCTGTGCTTCCAGTAGTATATGCATCTACTACCTTTCACACCTACTCATACTCGTCCCAAGTATTGTCTCGCAGTCCCCAAGTCGTAAAATCACAAAAGAATTTAACACATATGAATGTGTCCAAATAATCATAAACAATTTGCCTAGACTCTACTAGGACTTCTTCATTGCGTATATTCAATCATCAATTCTACTTCAACTCGATTGGTGATGGAAATACCGGGTGATGAGACAACCTCAAGAATTACACCAATCTCTCCATCATCCTGCCAATCGAAGGTGTACTTCAGACGTACCGTACTCCTCTAAACGTACTGTTATTTCATAAGACATACTCTAAAGGCAAGATACCACTCTTACGATATCTTCTGATAGGTGTCATCCACTATCATAAGCCTTTTTCATTTCCTCCATTTACTCAATTTCTCTACGAGTCTTCACCATGACCCTTTGTACACCCAAGCAGACATTCGGTGTACCAAGCGAGAATTTTTAAGATAAGAAAGCTTTAATTACGATAAACGTATAAATCTCCTTATCACCCCGAAACGTTTACATGCTAGTTCTAATATCGTAGTCATACGCTTAGAATCCTACACACATAAGGTTTCCAGATCCGGTCGGCAACAGACCATAGATCCGAAGAAATAATAGCATCAATTTAGCTATCACACAAAACAATTAGCACATAAAAGCATTTTAGGCATCATTCCTAAAATAAACTAGTGCTTGTGTCCATTTAGGTGTACTACCTAACATATTTTAGACACACTCCTCACGATCAATACTTAGCATTCTAAGTTTAAGTCTAGAAATTTCCTACAAATTCCTAGTTCGCTTAAACTAATGCTCTGATACCAACTGTGACATCCCCAATTTCATGGCCAGAAAAGACCGATTTGTTTATGCTTTGTTTTTAAAATCAGAGTAATCTTTGAAAGAAAACAGTTGCGGAATTTGTTCCCAAAACAAAATATGATAAGAATTTATCAAAGCATTTCTTTAAAGAAACGTATTTTCATTATTTAACAAAATCTCGGGATGTCATGTTCAATACAGACCAAAAGCATAAACAGAACAATTTGACCTTACAGTAGTTATTTACAACTACTGGTCTATTATCCAAAATCTCTCGTCAAATCCACCAACTTATACTCTTGTGTCATTACCTGTAATACAAAGAAAACTAAGTGGGTCAGGCTTGGGAGCCTGGTGAGCATATAGGGTTTTCAACACACAATCTTATATTATATATATATATATATATATATATATATATATATATATATATATATATATATATATATATATATATATATATATATATATATATATATATATATATACAAGCAACTCTTATCCCACCCCATCGGTCGTCACAACGACACGATCTAAACTCTCGTATCTAAAATTTTCCTCTTTACCTGATCCCTACTCACGTATCTAAAACTAACCTTTTCACCTGATCCTTACTCACGGACCCAAAACTAACCTTTTCCCCTGATCCATACTCACGGATCTAAAACTACCTGATGCATACTCACGGATCTAAAACTAACCTCCTGATCTGATCCATACTCCCGGATCAATAATTGTACCCAATCCATACTCCCGAAATAGGGACAATTAACTATACCTTAATCCTGATCTGATCCATACTCCCGGATCAACAACTGTGCCCAATCCATACTCCCGGTCTAGGGACAATTAACTTAGTCTTAATCTATACTCCCGGACTAATAACAAGTTTTATCTCTTTACCTGATCCATACTCCCGGATCTAAAACTAACCTCTTGGTCTAATCCATACTCACGGATCTAAAACTAGCCTCTTGATCTGATCCCTACTCACGGATCTAAAACTAACCTCTTGATCTGATCCATACTCACGGATCTCATCTACCCATGTACTACCCAACATATTTGTAGTTATAAAATACATATATACAGTTTAACTCATTAAAACCTATATAGTTCATCCATTCCACCAACATCTCAAATAAACGACAATATATAAACACATAGCACGTATTTCATAGCAAATACTTCATACTTATGTGTTAGAAGAAAGTAACTATACACTCACACATATAAACAACAATATACTTAATACATTCAAACAATACTTGTATTATTATCGTGTTTATGAAAGGGACTATACACTCACTTGATCAGAAGATGATCAGACAACACTACGGCTTGTAGAAGTAGTATTCTTCGGTAGATCTTCACAAAAACCGGGCTTCTCGCGGGCAGAGCTTCGGCTCGGAAACTCTTTTCTTCTCGGGATCTTCGGGCTTCGGGACTTGCTTCGGGTGTCGGGATGAAACCAGGGCCTCGGGGGGTTAAAATAAAGCTTAGAGAGAGTATCAGGAGTGGGAGAGATGAGAAGGAGCAACCAAAATCGACTGACCCTCGATTTCTATTTATAGGGTGAATTTTCTGAGTTCACCTCGTGAGTTTTTAATATTCACCTCGTGAACTGATTCACCTCGTGAGTTTCTAATATTCACCTCGTGAGCTCGATACGTCATTGCGTTCGTCATGGCCACTTGCCCTGGAAGACGTCCATCATCTGTTCACCTCGTGAGTTTCTAATACTCACCTCGTGAACTGTGACAGCCTTGGGGTGCACGCCCCGAACTTCAGAAATTCATAACTTTTGCATAGGAGCTCCGTTTTCGACATTCTTTATATCCATGCGTAGGTGAGATTATGCTCTACAACTCTCGTTTAGACTCCGTTGGCTAATTTTGAGTTTAATTTTAACATATTATTAATATATTATTTTTAGTAGGCCGGGACAGGAAAACTCCGTTATAAACTCATAACTTCTTCATCCGACGTCCGTTTTTGTCTGTCTTTTTACCGTTGCACTACCATTGACGAGATCTTCGATTCTTGTTTAGATTGTTTTGGCTAAAAACCGCTCGATCTCAAATAGAGTATTCGGGCTGCACCCTGCTAAGTCGAAACTTCGAAAAATCATAACTTCCTCATACGAAGTCATATTTGGGCGTTCTTTTCACGCACGCTCTCGGTTTAACGTATTCTACGACTTTCATTTAGATTGCTAAGGCTAAATATCTCTCTAACGTAAATTCACTATTTACGTCGCGCTGTGTCATGCCGGTTCTGTCGCGAAACTTCGACATGTCATAACTTCTTCGTTATAACTCGGATTCCGGCGTTCTTTATATGTACGGAATCCTTGTAACATATACTATAACTTAGTTAAGATTAATCCTTCTAAATAATCTTCCATCAAAAACTCATTTTTGATGCTTATCGTCTCTAAATTGACTAGCCCGGATCTACGGGCGTTACAGCGAATGAGTAAATAGTCAGTGGATGAGAGTTTATGTGGATAAATTGGAGATCTGTACATATTTGTTTCAAGACATGATTGAGTTGAACCAGGCTTTATATCTCCTAAAAAAGGGGATTTATCAGCTTGATCGAGTGTAAGAATGTTTCCAAAATTGTTGGGCCCACTACGCAATTGGGTGGCTGTTTGATCACCAAGACTTGATTTTTGGTAATAAGTGCACAAACGATCACCCATTCCAGGGTTTCCAAGGAGTAAAGGCCTTTCCTCACAATACCTGATATAAAAATGAAAACAAACATTAGAAATGTCTGAAACTAAAAATAATGCATGATCTTGGAAGAATACTTACTCCATTAGAAAAGAATGACCATCTCTAGCTGAAAGATCTGATTTCTTTTTAAAAGATCCAGGAGGGCATAAGGACTTGTTGTCACTAGGAAGTTTTTGAGCCCTTGGTAATAAATGTATTCTTGTATGAACTAGATGCAGCAAAGAATTTGGTCTAACATCTTGTTCAGCAAGAGATTTTTCATCTTCAAGCTCCTTTCCAGAGTATATAATTTTCACAGGTTCACTTGGTTTAAAATCTACCAAAAAGAAAGGAGAATTTTGTAAAATTTTTTTTTTTAACTTCAACAGAAACTGTGGTAATATTATCATTAGCCCAAAAAAGAAGACCAACCAAGCTTCTTGGTAGCTTTTCCTTTGAGAGATAAAACAGTCTCCTCAGCATCTACATGAAGCTTGCTCCCTTTCCCTCCCAAGCTTTTCAATACAATTTTCATTGACCCTTTTGTAAGCAGCTTTCCTTGTTCTTTAAGTGCCACCAATTCTTTTACTCCTAAAGGCAACATCTCTCCATCGGAGACCTGAGAATGAAAGAAGGAAAGAAATTACAGTCATTTTGAAAGAAATTTGAATACAAGAAAAAACCCTTTTTTATTTTATTTTTGAATACACAAAAAAGCATATTGACACAATTCTCATTTGCAAGTTCTGGATTGCTTGCAAGATCTCTCACTTGCGACAAATTTAGGGTTAATACAAGCGTAAGGTCTACACTGATCCTAATTACAATTGGTACTAAGCTTATCCAGAAACAGAAAGCTAGATAATGTCACAATTACATCAATTCGTTAACCATATTGCTGATCTCAGCAAACAGTATGTGTCACAATTATCAAGCATTTGCTTCAAATGGGATCAAAGACTTATCTTTAAATTTTGTATCTTGAAGATGACAACTTTGAAATCAACAAACAAAGAGCTGAAAGGAATGATGAAAACTGTGAAGATACAAGACATTGATGTTAGCATAAATATTATAAATCTCTTTCTTTTGATACTTTATAATTACAAACCATTTAATCTTTTTTCTATGTTTAGAATTTTCAAGATGAAATGATGGACATAATGGATATAAGTAGTGAGACACAAGAATCTCTTGGTAGAATTTATTGTGTGCCAGATGATATTGATGAAGATGATCTCATGGGTGGTAAGCATAGATTTATTATTTTTTTCTTATTTTAAATGTTAACTTCACTTTATGGAAATGTTTCAGAACTTGATGCTTTGGAGGCAGACATAGGTCAAGAAACTGAAGGTGAAGGGGTACCTTCATATCTTCAACCTGATAATGAGCCCGATCTGAATGAAGAGCTTAATCTGCCTTCAGCTCCAAGTGGATGTGCAGTGCCAGCTGGCAGAGTTAACAATCAGGTAACTTTTTATGCTCAAAATTTGAAGTATAATATTGTAGTAGTCATTAACTAATGTAGCTCCATTGCAACCCATTAAATCCAGAATTTAGGTCAGGAAAAATCAGACTCTTAAATTTATGCTCAAAATAGTAAACATGTGGATGTGTGTGTGGTGCTGTGTGCGACTGTGAACAACTATCATAACAAGATTAAGAAGCAGAAAAGTAGGGGAGATGGATGTCTCACCTGAGCAATAAAAAAAACGAGAATAAGGGAGATGGAACGGAGCGTACCTGAGATGCTTAGAGAGTAGAATTGGGGATCAAGGAAGGAGGAGGAAATCACGATTAATATCTATATCACTTTTTCCAGTTAGGGTTTTACAGAGGAGAATACGAGACGAATCAAAATCGAAATCAGAGGTATGAATAAAGGAGAAATAAGAACCTGGATCTTTTCTTTGACATTCTCGTTGTTGTCGTTGCTCTCATCAAAATTAAAGAGGGATAAATACAAAGTTCGAGACAGAGATCGTATGAGCTCCAAACTGACAACGGAGGGTGTTAAATATATAACCAAAAATATATAACAAAAAAGTGTGGTTGTGAGGTTGCAACAGGTCTAAAAGCTTACCAAAACTACTACAATGAGAACAGTAGAACAGAACATAAACTTAAAATACTATAGGAGTATTTTGTGTTACTTTAATTACTTATCTGAGAATTAAAGGTCTTTATTAGTATATCAATAGTTGCTGAGTGGATACGCTAAGGTTATAGGTAAGTGGGATGTCATAGACTTAGAATCTGTGATCTTTACTTTACTTCCTGTTCCTTCTTTGGTTGTGGACTTAGAGTTAGGGTCACTTATTTAAAGGTATATCCTGTCTTGGTTACATATGACTGGTATGGACTACGCAAATATTGAAGTAACTGATAAAGATCATCTTATAATTATCTAATTAGTTCGTCTATTTAGTTATTTCTTTATTCCTTTTCTCGCGTAGATTTCATGGCTGGATTCCATATCCCCGGAGACCCGTACTACCCCAACAACGGCAATGCAGGATGGCTGGGAGAAGAGCTAGAAGATGATCACCCAATCCCTTTGGATGATCACGAAGCTGAAGGCTTTTTTGATGGTTCTGACTCAGAGCCTGAAGTCAACAACCTACCCCCAGCTGCTCAAGACCCAAACCTGAACCCTTGTACAGCATTTCAAGGACCCACACCCATGTGGGCCACAAACTTGAACAGATAGAGTCAGGAACAGGGCCAACCCATACCCTACAATGGAGACAGAAGCTTCTACAACCTCACCGAGGGAGGTTCAGCTGACAGGGTCTTACCCATAATGGTCCGTAGGATTGCTCGGAACACTGAGCAAGGTCGAGCAGCTATCGACCAAGACATGGAGATTGACGCCAACTCTAGCGTTAACACTGTCCGCATTCGCCAACTAGAGTATGCTCATGAAAGGACTCAGGTCCGCAATGCAGTTCTGCAAAGGGAACTTGCTGAGACCCAAGCTGAAGTCAGAGAACTTCGAGCTCATCAAGCAAGATCTGGTAGGCGTATGAGGGACATAGAACGTCTTCTGTCGGATTCAAGAACTCACTCTAGTAGTTCTCGTCGCCGATAGAGTCTCATCGACTTCTCTTTTGGATATAACCTAGTTATGTAAAAACTCTAGTCTAATTTCCTATCCTTGTAAATCTTATACCTGTTAGGTCTTGATTAGGCTGTAGTCTGTCAAAATTTCCCATCTTGGTTGATGTAAGACCTACTTCTAGGTCATTTTTCCCGAACTCATTACATCTGTAATTCCAGTATTATTAACAGATATCTAATCTTATGGAAATCAATATCCAATTGCTATCATCTGTTAGTACTAGATCTTCATTCAATCATACTATTCAATCATGCTATTCAATTGTGCTGTTGGGCTATGGAGAGTTAGTCCATGAGTCATTTTCATCAATTTCCCTTTTAAATTCTTATCAATACCTTCATGTTTCTAATCTTATAGTTGAAAAATGCCTCCTCATAAATCTACAAGACGCGATCCTCCTGCACCAACACCACCTGCTCCTCAATTCGACTCGGCAGCCCTGAATGTTGCTGTAGCTGCGGCTGTGGCTACAGTCATGGCACAATATCATTCTTCTGGTTCCACTGGAGGAGGAACCCCTGTCCTATCTACTCATGGTGAAATCCCTGTGCGCTCCAGAGAGTGCTCCTACAAGGACTTCACAAACTGCAAGCCATTGTCCTTTAAGGGGACTGGCGGAGTCATTGCCCTCTCGCAATGGTTCGAAAAGACGGAGTCGGTTTTTGAGATCTGCTCATGCCCGGAGGGAAGCAAGGTCAAGTTTGCTGCTTGCACCTTCAAGTCAAAAGCCCTGACATGGTGGAATAGCCATGTCAAGTCACTATCTCTTATAGTGGCAAATTCTATGGGCTGGGAAGCTCTGAGAGAGCTAATGGTTGAGGAGTACTGCCCGAGGGGCGAAATCCAAAAGCTGGAGGAAGAACTGTGGAGCCTAACCATGAAGGGCTCCAACATAGTCTCCTACACCGCCAGGTTCTATGAACTGGTGGCCCTCTGTCCCAACATGGTTCCTACAGAGGGGAAGAAGATTGAAAGGTACATATGGGGGCTGGTGCCTCCATTCCAGGGAAATGTTTTGGCTTCAAACCCCAATACATTTGATAGTGCCAAACGATTGGCACATCGGCTTATAGACCACGTGATTCGTACCCCGGCCGCAACAACAACCCTGGCCATCTCAGAACCCGCCAGAACCGCTGATTCCAAGCAGAAGTTCTGGGATGACAAGAGAAAGACGAAGGCTGCCAAAAAGCAGCAGGTCGTGGCAGTTCATAGTGCGATAGCACCTGCCACTGCTGCTGTCCCAATAAAGCAGTACGCTGGAAGTTTCCCCAAATGCAACAAGTGCAACTTCCACCACGTAGGAGCTTGCCGGGAATGCAGTGTTTGAACTGCAACAGGAAGGGGCACACTGCCCGTTTCTGCAAAGCTCCGGCGAGGCCAATCACCCAAGTCCCCGACGCTGGTGTGAGGCAAACTTGCTACGGTTGTGGCGAGGTGGGCCACCACAAAAGGAATTGCCCGAAGGCAGGGAATGCCGATGGAGTGGCAAGAGTTCTGGCCATAGGCCACGAGGAAGCAATTGCCGACCCCACAGTGGTCACCGGTACGTTTCTCCTCGATAACTCTTATGCATGCATACTGTTTGATAGTGGAGCGGAGAGGAGCTTCGGGAACCAAAAATTTGCTCATTTACTTAAGCAAAAATCACGAGCACTTAAAGAACCGTTCACTGTAGAAATGGCTAATGGAAAGACAGAGAGCACTAGCAGTATATACATAGGGTGTACCCTAACTTTAGATAGCCATTCTTTTTCAATCGATCTCATGCCGGTCTCAATTAAAAGTTTCGACGTCATTATCGGCATGGACTGGTTGAGTCTACATCGTGCCGACATCATGTGTTATGAAAAGGTTGTTCGGCTTAATCTACCGTCTGGCGAAACTCTAGTCATTTATGGCGACAAACCCGACACGAACCTTCGTATCATCTCGAGCATTCAAGCTCAGAAATTCTTGCAAAAGGAATGTCGCGCATTCCTTGCTCATGTGGTCGATGTGAGTCAAGAAACGAAAGACATTCAGAACATTCCAGTAGTACGCGACTTTCCCGACATCTTTCCAGAAGAACTCCCAGGATTACCTCCGCAACGTCAAGTCGAGTTCAGAATCGACTTAGTTCCAGGGGCTACCCCCGTAGCCAAATCGCCCTATCGTCTAGCACCTGCAGAAATGCTAGAACTGTCCTGTCAACTTAACGAACTGCTCAGCAAGGGCTTTATAAGACCAAGCTTCTCACCCTGGGGAGCTCCAATCTTGTTCGTCAAGAAGAAAGACGGATCGTTTCGTATGTGCATCGACTACAGGGAGCTCAACAAATTGACCATCAAAAATCGTTATCCTTTGCCTCGGATTGATGATTTATTCGATCAACTTCAAGGGGCGAACTTCTTTTCAAAAATCGACTTAAGATCCGGATATCACCAACTACGAGTGCTACGGGAGGATGTTCCGAAGACAGCCTTCCGAACTCGTTATGGGCACTACGAATTCGTAGTGATGCCGTTCGGATTGACAAACGCGCCCGCAGTATTCATGGATTTAATGAATAGGGTGTGTCGTCCTTACTTGGATCAGTTCGTCATCGTCTTCATCGATGACATAATTATCTACTCTCGTAGTGAGGAGGAGCATAGTCAACATCTGCGACTAGTCTTAGAAACCCTGCGTGCGGAGAAGCTTTATGCGAAGTTCTCGAAATGCGAATTTTGGATCCGAAGAGTCGAATTCTTAGCGCACGTGGTTAGCGAAGAGGGAATACACGTGGACCCTTCCAAAATCAAAGCCATTGAGAGCTGGTCAGCACCGAAGACACCTACAGAAATTCGTCAATTTCTAGGCCTCGCTGGCTACTATCGCAGGTTCATTCAGAACTTCTCCCGCATTGCGAAACCTCTTACAACACTGACCCAGAAGGGCGTGGCCTTTGACTGGGAAGAGAAGCAGGAGAGAGCGTTCCAAACGCTCAAAAGAGCCTTGTGCACCGCACCAATACTATCCCTCCCCGAAGGGATAGAAGACTTTGTTGTCTATTGCGATGCGTCAAATCAAGGACTCGGATGTGTTCTGATGCAGCGAGGTAAGGTCATCGCCTATGCCTCGAGACAGCTGAAGACACATGAGGTCAATTACACCACCCACGATCTTGAGCTAGGAGCAGTTGTGTTTGCTCTAAAGATCTGGAGACACTACCTGTATGGTACAAAAAGCACTATCTTTACAGACCACAAAAGCCTGTAACACATATTCGACCAGAAAGAGCTCAACATGAGACAACGACGGTGGGTCGAGCTACTCAGTGATTACGAATGCAAAATTCGTTATCATCCGGGTAAAGCCAACGTAGTAGCTGACGCCCTAAGTCGGAAAGAATATTCTGGTCGTAGAGTCAAATCGTTGACTCTAACTATCCATTCACTCTTGTCCACACAAATTAAGGAGGCTCAGCTCGACGCTTTGAAACCTGAAAATGTGGCGGGTGAATCCTTGAGAGGGATGGATAACAACTTGGAGGTTAAGGGTGGCGGAGCTTACTTTCTCATGGATCGGATCTGGACCCCGAAACTTGGTGGTTTCAGAGACTTTGTCATGAACGAGGCGCACAACACTCGTTATTCCGTCCACCCAGGTTTAGATAAGATGTATCTGGATCTTAAAAAGCTATACTGGTGGCCTAACATGAAAGCAGAGATTGCTACCTTCGTGAGTAAATGCCTTACTTGCGCCAAGGTCAAGGTCGAATACCAGAAACCCTCCGGTCTAATACAACAGCCAGAGATACCAGAATGGAAGTGGGAGCGGATCACTATGGATTTCATAACCAAGTTGCCCAAGATAACGGGTGGACTTGATACCATATGGGTCATCGTCAACAGATTGACCAAGTCCGCACACTTCCTGCCTATCAAAGAAATAGACAAGATGGAGAAGCTTACAAGAACTTACATTCGGGAGATTGTACGACTGCATAGTGTTCCCATATCTATTATCTCGGATAGAGATAGTAGATTCACTTCGAGGTTCTGGCAGTCGTTACAAAGTTCCCTAGGAACTAGGCTGGACATGAGTACAACCTACCATCCACAGACAGACGGGCAAAGTGAGAGGAATATCCAAACCTTGGAAGATATGTTGCAAGCCTGTGTGATCAACTTTGGGAAACCATGGGATACTCATTTACCCCTTGTTGAATTTCCTACAACAACAGTTATCACACGAGCATAAAGGCTACTCCATTCGAGGCCCTCTATGGCCGAAAGTGCAGATCCCCTCTGTGCTGGGCTGAGGTGGGTGATACCCAGTTAGCTAAAGGACGAGTTCCCGAAAGCACTCTTACGGGCCCGAAGATCATACGGGAAACGAAAGAGAAGATCGTTCAAATTCATGAACGATTGAAAGCCTCTAGAGACCGACAGAAAAGCTACGCTGATAAACAAAGGAAACCGTTGGAATTCCAGGTGGGCGACCGTGTTCTATTGAAGGTCTCACCCTGGAAGGGCTTGATACGCTTCGGAAAGCGTGGAAAGCTAAACCCACGGTACATAGGGCCTTTCGAGATTCTCACAAGAATCGGCCCTGTAGCTTACAAACTTAACTTACCACGCGAACTCAGTAACATACATTCTACTTTCCACGTCTCGAACTTGAAAAAGTGTCTGTCCGACGAGACTCTTGTAATCCCACTCGACGAGATCGAGATCAACGAGAGCCTCAACTTCGTGGAAGAACCTGTAGAGATCATGGACCGGGAGGTCAAGCAAACGAAACAAAGCCGTATCCCGATAGTGAAGGTTCGCTGGAACGCCAAGCGAGGACCTGAATGCACTTGGGAACGAGAGGATCAGATGAAACTGAAATATCCTCGTCTTTTTACTTAGTTATTTGTAACTACTTATTTCCTTAAACTCTAATTTCGGGACGAAATTCCTTCTAACGGGGGGATGATGTGACAACCCGAAATTTCTATTCTGTACAACCATTCACTTCAATAGGAGTCAAAACTGTTTCTGCTAATTTTCAAGCATTTTGGAATAAGTTTGAGTATTTTTAAGTTAGTACTTCAGGAGATATCAGGAGAGAGGATGCCCTAGGGTTTATTGTGCAAACAACATTATTCCAAAACTCCAAGAGTTTGGAGTTTACGGCCTAAACAAAGGTGTTTACGGCCGTAAACCCTAAAAGAGGGTATAAATATGACACTTAGTCATTATTTATCACTTTTCACAATTTCAAGATCCAAAAATCAATTCTCTCTCAAGTATCATCGACTTTTCTTCTTGATCTTCAACATTGTAAGTGTTTCTAGCCCTTAAAAGTTGATATCTTACTTAATCTAGTGATCTAACATGATTCCATCCGTGAAATCATTCCAAAAGTGTAGATCTTCAAGTTTCACCAAGAACACCAAGAACACACACTAGTGTTCTTGGACTTCTAGCACCTTTTCAAGCTTCTACCTAGTAAGTACTTCTATCCTAGAGTATTATAGAGCTTGTTACACTTCTAAACATCAAGAAAACACCCAAGAAACCAAGGATCAAAGGTGTTTACGGTCCAAGATGTTCTTGGACCGTAAACCCCAAAAAACGAGTACCAAAGTGTACCCTAGTCCCTTCTAAGCCTTGGAAACTAGCCTAGATCCCTTCCTTGATGTGCTTAGTACTTGAAAACATCATAAAACCATAAACCAAAGGGAAATGGTCCAAGGACCGTAAACTCCTGAAAGGAGTGAAATGGTGCCCTAATCTCTTCCTAAGGCTTATACATGAAGTAGGAATGCTTCCTTGGACTTGTAAGGCTTCAAAACACGAAGTGGTCAAAGAAACATGAGTTTACAGCCGTAAACTCATGGGTTTACGACCGTAAACTCAATGAGTTATGGTCACAAAACCGTAAACTCAAATAAAGGGTCCCCTTGAACCCTAAACTCAATAGCAATGTCCTACAACACTTAGATGCAATCCTTAGGACTTATAGCACTTATATAAGGTGTTTTACATGTCCTAGGATGTCTTAACTTTGTTAATTAGTTGTTTAAAGACTAATTGGATACATATATGTGATATTATATGTTAACTAGGATCATTGTGTGTACAAGTCTTCACTTGACACCTAGCATCCTATACTTTCCGTTCATCCAAACCACTCACTACAGGTGAGTTCATACCCCTTAATTAACCTTTTAAATATTTTTTTTAAATGCTTTTATGGGGGGGATACAAGTTGAACAATTATAGTTATTATACCAATCACGTGTGATTAATAACTAGCAAACAAGTGGATTTCTTACTTTTCAAACTGTGTTAACAAACTGTTTTACTTCAAACTGTCTTACAAACTCTTTTACTTACCAAATGCTTTTATCAAACTCTTTTACATGTTAAATACTTTTACTTAAACTCTTTTAACTTATATTCTGTGTATCTATATAGATATAGTTATATAAGTAGGATTGAAAGGACTTAGGACTGATAGCTCACCCTACTTCCTGTTCCTTGTTTGGTTGTGGACTTAGGGTATTCGGGTTATTTGTCTGAAGGTCGTTTGAATCCTAGTTATATATCATGTATATGTGTATAGATATAAAAGGTTACTTCTTTCATTTCGTTCAATGCCTTTGCGTAGCAAAGGTATACAAACATGTTCATATACACAAACAACATTACTAGTAAACTATAATAGGTATAGTTTAGGAAGATACTATTACTAGAACAATGAAACATACAATGAGTCAGCTCATTCATGAGTAATACATAGTGATGAGAAACAAACATAATACATAGTGATGAGAAACAAACATAATACATAGTGATGAGAAACAAACATAATACATAGTGATGAGAAACAAACATAATACACAGTGATGAGAAACAAAACATACATGCTAGACAGAGAAAGAACACACAATACAGCTAGCACATACATATACATATACATATACATTACTTACAGTTATGTGAGCCACTTAACGGGGGCATGGCACTACCTGTCATGACCCGTTTTGTATCCAGAATCTCCTTAATTGGGGAGCGTATGAGTTTGTGTATAGATCTATACTGGATTGACTATCCTACACCTTGCTGCTCGCTAAAGTAGGACTTGCAAGTCTACGGGTGCCAAACGTCATTTCTTACGACGTCTTACATCGTCGTTTTACTATAGAGTCGGCAGCAGGATACAGGCCGATCACATGGTACTTTAAATAACAATAGGTTTAAAGTAATTAGTACAGCAGTAGTTACTTAATACAACACTACAGTACTATTTCATTTTCCCTTTACATTTACTTTGTGATATTCACACAATAAACAATAATGTAAAAACTATATTTTTGGTTAATGATAGTCAGATTTGGGAAAATACACACTCTTACAAGAGACACACACAAAGATACTAGATGCCTTGGTAGAAGGCTACTTTTAGTAGGAAACATAGGGTTTTCTAGGAGAGTTCAAACAATTACAAACTTTTACAAAACTTATACATTTCAGACTTACAAACACTTTCATAACAAATACAGACACTAATATACTTATGATCTCACCAGCTTTAAAGCTGATAAACTCTTTCAAAATAACTTGTATTCTCAGGTCACCAGTAGACAGGTACCGGTGCCAGGTTTTGAGAAGATGGAGCTCGTTCAAGACTCATCTTTTATTTTGATGTATATTTTTGGTGTCTATATAACTTGACAGAACACACTTGTATGAAATTATATTATTAATGCAATGGATGATGTTGTTGCTTGTTTACTACTTTGCATTGTTGTCATACTGAACATGACGTCCTCCACCCCCAAACGTTTCCGCCGTTCCGGTTTTGGGGTGTGACACCATGCTCCTCTTGGCTTTTCGAGTAGATCAGAATGTCGTCGATGAACACTATCACAGATTTATCGAGGAATGGCTTACAAACCCTGTTCATCAAATCCATGAATGCTGCTGGAGCGTTGGTTAGTCCAAACGACATAACCAATAACTCGTAGTGTCCATATCTTGTTCTGAATGCAGTCTTCTCGATATCCTGCTCTCTGACCTTTAGCTGATGATATCGTGACCTAAGATCAATCTTTGAGAAATAGCTAGAACCTTGCAGCTGGTCGAATAGGTCATCAATCCTCGGCAATGGGTATTTGTTCTTCACCGTTGCCTTGTTCATCTCTCTACAATCTATGCACATCCTCATGCTTCCGTCTTTCTTCTTCACGAATAGCACCAGAGCTCCCCAGGGTGATGAAGTAGGTCGGGTGAAACCATTGTCCAACAACTCCTGAAGTTGTGTCATGAGCTCCTTCATCTCCGTCGGTGCTAATCGGTACGGTGCCTTTTCTATCGGTGTTGTTCCTGGTAACAAGTCTATTCTGAACTCCACTTGTCTATCAGGCGGTAATCCAGGAAGATCTTCGGGAACGGCCTCCGGATAATCACACACGACTGGTATACTCTGCACCTCCTTTTTCTCGTTCTTTGCATCGATTACGAATGCCAAGTACGATGCACATCCCTTGGACAAACATTTCCTGGCTTTCATCAGGGAGATGATTCCAGAATTTACTCTGTGTTTTTCCCCGTACACCATAAACGACTCTTTTCCGGGTGGGTTCACCCTTATTATCTTCTTTCTACAAAGAGTCTCAGCATCGTTGGCGCTAAGCCAATCCTTTCCCAAAACGATGTCGAAACCGTTTAACTCTATGGGTAATAGCTCCTGGTCGAATTCGTTTCCGTTTAAGTCGATGACGATGTTCCTAATACAATCACTAACAGGTACGAACTTGCCACTGGCAACTTCTACAATCAGGGCATTATCAAGTTTTTCTACGGGCAATGCTAGTTTCCCACCAAACTTATGCGACACAAAGGAGTAGTTTGCTCCGGAATCAAACAGTATATTGGCAGGCAATCCATTTACAAGAAAGGTACCTGAAGCGACGTCTGTAGCCTCCTTCGCAGCCTCGAGCGTCATCTGGAAGGCTCTCGCCTTTGGCTTCGGTGGAATGTTGGGTCTTCCTGCCTCCTTCTTCTTTGGGCAGTCCCTCGAAATGTGCCCTTCCTCGTTGCACTCAGAACATGCCTTCTTAGTGAACGTGCACTCGTTGGCATAGTGCCCATGCTTTCCACATTTGAAACAAGTGACTCCTCCGTCACATTTCCCCTGGTGCTTCTTCTTGCACTTGTCGCACCATTTTGCTTCGGCTCCTCCTCCTCTCGAACCAGACTTCGAGAATTTACTCTTCTTAGCGGACCTCGAGTATCCGTCAAATTTCCTTTTCTCACCAACCTCGGCCCTTTCCAGACCCCTTTCCTTCTGCTGGGTTTCCACATTCTTAGCTGCTCGAACAGCTGATTTTAGAGTGGTTGCCATCTTGACTGTCGGGCCAAAGTCGGCTGGCAGTCCATTTGCGAACTTCTCAATTTTGGAGAGTTCGGTTGGACTAGGTATGGAAACAACTTCATCTTCTCCGTGAATGCAGTGGCGTAGTCGTCAACGCTCATTCTCCCCTTCTTCAGGTTTTGTAACTCATTGTTCAGATCAATCATATCTATTTCTGAACAGTACTGCTCCTTCAGTTGTTCCAAGAACTCATCCCATGACATCTTTAGGGCTTCTCCTCGCGGCATTGTATCTGCCAGTAACTTCCACCAGCTCAAGACTCCAGTTTTTAGTTGTCTTACTGCGAAGACGGTCTTCTATTTCTCTCTACAACTGCAGCTCTCGAGCACCATCTCCATTTCGGAGATCCAATCCATAATCTCAACAGGCTTTGGGCTTCCTGAGAGACTTGGTGGCTTGGCACCCAAGAAATTCTTATACATCCGCCCATCCTTGTCGTTTCCCCTCTCCGGGTCATTCCTTCATTCTCCTTGAGTCCCAACTTGACTCACATGGCGGCTATAGTTCCCTTCCTCCGATTGCTCGGGACTCAGCTCGGGTTGCTCAATGGGCATGGTAGGTTCGTCCCTATTCAACATCTGCCTCATTTGTTCCCTTTGTTCCGCTAACATAGCCCGAATCATGGCTTGTACTCCAGCCATGGTGATTGGCTCAGGAACATCTGCTACAACAGGTATTTGCTGAATCACTGGGGGTTGATTCCTATTCCCATTTGCATTCCCAGCTCCACTGCGGGTTCTTTCCATTTTGATCTATACACCGAATAAGGTGAATTTAGATCTTTATTCAGGATAGACGTTTGAATCATCCTTATCTCTCCGAAACATTTACGTGCTAGTTCTAATATCGTAGTCGTACGTTTAGAATCCTAAACACATAAGGTTTCCAGATCCGGTCGGCAACAGACCATAGATCCAAACAAATATCATCATGTCAGGCACAAAGCATTTAGCACATAAAAGCATTTTAGGCACAATTCCTAAAATAATCTAGTGCTCACACCTCACAATCATCGCTAAGCATTCTAAGTTTAAGTCTAGAAATCCTACAAATTCCTAGTTCGCTTAAACTAATGCTCTGATACCAACTGTGACATCCCCATTTTCACGGCCAGAAAAGAACGATTTTGTTTATGCTTGTTTGAAAATAAGAGTAACATTTTAAATAAAAGTGTTGCGGAATTTGTTCCAAAACAAAATATGATAAAGATTTATCAAAAGTATTTCCAAAGAAATGTATTTCATTAAAAGACTCAGGATGTCATGTTCGATACAGATCAAAAGCATAAAAAGTACAATATAAGCCTTACTACATTATTTCATATCTACAGGCCTATATCCATAATCCCTCATCCAAAACATCACATCTATGCTCGAGCGCCACTACCTGTAATACATGAAACTGAGTGGGCCAGGCTTGGGAGCCTGGTGAGCACATAGGGTTTTCAACCCACAATAAATAAGTTTATTAATTTCATCAATCAACAATAACCCGATTACCCGTTCCCGTTATCCTCACTTTACGTGCCTAAACACCTATCATAAGGGACCTAGCCTAAGGATCATCATCGGGATGGACACTACTGCTAAGGGGGTTCCTCAACAATAAATGTCCTAAAGGCAACCATGAGGGGGATGAAGTACACCGGTGAACACATCGTTCACAAACACCTACATGTTGCGAGCCTGCTAGCGTTCCATTGGACTGTCTAGAAGAGTCCGTGGTTGTCATCCATACTCCGCTAGATGACAGAATCAACAACAACAACATCGAGGCCTCTCATCATTTTATCACACATCGTCTATTACTTCTACTGATGTTTTTCCCCAACATTTTTGTAGATATAAAATATGTATAAAGTTTAAATCATTTAAAACATGTATAAAAATCTTTCATCAGCATAGACATCAAGTATTCAGACAATATGCACACATAGCACGTAACTATATTAAATACTTCATATCTATGTGTAAGATGAAAGTGACTACGCACTCACCTGAAAGGTGGTGACTCTGCACTTGAACAACGCTTCGTTATCTCAAAATAATTTTACCTCGACAAAACCTAGTATCAACACCACTAGAGTTTAGTCTAACGTTAACCGCGACTAATTAATAGTCTAGCTATTATTATTATTATATAAGCGTTAAACAACACTCTATATAACTCATAATAATATCCCAAATAATCATTTTAAGGACCTAATAACATTACTATAATTATTTAAAAGCTATATTAAAAATTTCATAGGCGTAGCTCACTTACAGCGGATTTTAAAGAAAACCGGGCTTCGCTTGGAGCAGCTTTTCCGAACCGAAAGACCATTTTTCTCGGGACTCCGGGAGCCTCGGGGCTTCCTTCGGGTGCTAGGGGTTTCCCTAGGGTTTGGGGGGTTGGAATGAGTTAGAGAGAGAAAGAAACTAGAGAGAGAAAGAGAATTGGTGTGAAAAACTCGGAACTCTCGACCCCCTTTTATAGCCTGCGAGGCCTCGGATTACGCTGGGCGTAATCCTTGGCTACGTTGGGCGTAGTTCGGATGAGGTTGCCAGCTTCGCACAGCTAGCTCGCACTTGCATCGGACACGGATAAGATCGAGGTACGTTAGGCGTACCCAACCTCGGACGCGGGGCGTAGAGCGAAGGCGACATGTCTTCATCTGGTGCGAGGCCGTGGGAAGCAAGGGAAGGCTAGGATCGTGCTACGTCATCACAGTTTCGCAAATTACACACTTAACTTCTAAAAATCATAACTTTCGCATACGAGCTCCGTTTTTGACGTTCTTTAGATGTCCATGCGTAGGTGGGAACGTACTCTACAACTTTCGTTTAGACTCCGTCGGCTAATCTTGACTTTATTTTAAAAGTTAAATTATTAACAGGCCGGGACAGGATTGGTCCGTTAAAATCTCATAACTTCTTCATCCGACGTCCGTTTTCGTCTGTCTTTTTATCGTTATGCTAATATTAACGATATCTTCGATTCCCGTTTAGGTTGTGTCGGTTAAAACCGCTCGATCTAATATTCGACCTTCGGGATGTACATTGTTAAGTCGAAACTTCGAAAAATCATAACTTCCTTATACAAAGTCAGAGTTGGGCGTTCTTTTTATGGACGCTCTCGGTTTAACGTATTCTACGACTTTCGTTTAGATCGCTAAGGCTAAAACTCGCTCTATCGTAAATTCACTATTTACGCTTCCCGATATCGTGCCGGTTCCGTCGCGAAACTTCGACGGGTCATAACTTCTTCGTCATAACTTTATGTAAAGATATCCCCGGGATTTTGACGCTTATTTTTGTTCTTTATTTATTATACATTTATAAATAAGTTATAAGCACACAAATACACATAATTCACATAGTATTCAAATAATTCATCTTTATTACCTCAAAAAGAGTTACAATAGTTGACCTAGACTATTACATCGTCTAAAAATTCTTAGCCCCGAAACCTGGGCGTTACAGAAATGGTTATTCATGGTGATGACACTCAGCTAGTACCGACCTTCTGCTCAGTTCCGAGGGCTAGGAGACATCTTCAACAGGGATGCTCTGGATTTGTAGCGTATGTTATGGATACACGAGTAGTGGAAAGGAAGACACTGAGTGATGTCCCATGTCATTCGATATTTCCTAAATGTGTTTCATGAGGATTTTCCAGGGGTGCCTGCTTAGAGGAAATTTGAGTTCCGGATAGATTTGGTTCCCAGTGTGGCTCCGATCACCAAACTACCAAAGCGCCTCATCTCCTAGAACCACCGGAGATGCAGGAGGATTCTATACAGCTACATGAATTGTTAGACAAGGGATTTATCAGGTCGAGCAGTTCACTGTAGGGAGCACCGATACTGTTTGTGAAAAGAAGGATGTTTCACACATGATGTGCATTGATTACTGGGGGTTCACACATGATGTGTATCTTCGTTTTACATGATTAATTTTAGATCGGGGTATCATCATATGAGGTTCAGGGATGAGGATGTGTAGAAGACGGCCTTCAGGACTCATTATAGTCATTACAAGTTTGTGGTGATTCCATTTGGGATCACCAATGCACCAACGGTGTTCATGGATCTCAAGCACCAGGTTTGCAGACCGATGTTGGTCCAGTCGATGATTCTTTTCATTGATGATATCTTGGTCTATACCAAGACCAAGAAGCGGCATGAGGAGCACTTGCGAGAGGTCTTAGAGACTTTGAGGAGGGAGAGTCTCTATGCAAAGTTCTCTAAATATGAGTTCTAGTTGTGCAAGCTGTAGTTCTTGGGGGACCTTGTCAACCAGAAGGGTATAGTAGTTGATCCAGAAAAGAACGAGGCAGTGATGCAGTGGGAAGTTCTGAGGTCACCATCTAAGATTCGTAGTTTCCTTAGGTTAGCAGTTTATTACTGGATGTTCATCCTGGATTTCTCCAAGATTGTCGTTCCTTTGACCCGGTTAAAAAAAGAATGTTACTTTTCGGTGGGGGCCTAAGCAGCAGGCGACATTTGAGACTTTGAGGAAGAGATTGTGTGAGGCCCCGATACTGACCCTTCCCAAGGGTATGGATGGTTTTGTGGTTTATTGTGATGCATCAATTTTAGGATTGGGGACAGTGCTTATGTAGAGGGGCCACATGATTGATTACGCTTCGAGGCAGTTGAAGCCTCATGAGATGAACTATCCTACACATGATTTGGAGTTGGGGGTTGTGGTTTTCGTCCACAAGATTTGGCGACATTACTTGTATAGGGTTCGTTGTACCATTTTCACAAACCACGGGAGATTGAGATATTTGATGGATCAGCCAAACCTGAATACGAGACACCGCAGATGGTTAGATGTCATGAAGGACTATGAGTATGAGATCTTGTAGCATTCTGGGGAGGCCAGTGTAGTGGTTGATGCTTTGGTTCACAAGGCGAAAAGTACACCTGTTAGAGACTTATGTTTGAGGATGACTATCACTTCACCCTTGTTGGATTTGATCAAGGGGCGTGGGTTGAGGGATTGAAGAGGGAGAATTGGAAGGAAGAGAATATTAGGGATCAAATTATGTTATTTATCAAAGACAGTCGAGGATTGCTGACTCAGTGTGGCAGAGTATGGGTTCCAGTTTCTGGAGAGGTTAGGCATACATTGTTGGAAGAAGCACATATGTTGAAGTTTTCAATCCATCTGGGGGCCAAGAAAATGTATAGAGACTTGAGATTAAGCTACTGGTGGCCCCGCATGAAGAGGGAGATAACATGGTACGTTGAATGGTGCCTGACTTGCCAGAAAGCCTAGGCCGAACATCAGAGACCCCACAACAAAACGCAATTGTTACCCATCCCCATGTGGAACTAGGAGAATATCACTATGTATTTCATCACGAAGTTGCCAAGGACGGTGCGTGGGGTTGATTCTATCTGGCTCATTGTCAATATATTGACTAAGAGTGCACATTTCGTCCATATTTCGGAGAGCTTTACCGCTAAGAAGTTGGCCGACATCTACATCAAGCAGGTGGTCGGTCGTCATGGGGTTCCAGTTTCAGTGATTTCCAATCGGGATGTTTGTTTCACCTTTAGGTTTTTAGAGGAAGTTTCATGAGGAGTTGGGTACTCAAATACATTTCAGCACAACATACCAGCCCCAGACCGATGGACAGAGCGAGCAGATTATTCAGATGCTTGAGGATATGCTCAGGGATTGTGTGCTAGATTTTGGCAGGAGTTGGGATACTTATGTTCCATTATCCGAGTTCTCGTATAATAAAAGTTATCATGCTAGTATTGATTGACCTCCCTTCGAGATGTTATATCGGAGGAAGTTTCAGATCCAGATTTCTTAGGGCGAGGTCGTACATCGAGTTATAGGAAGTACTGAGGTAGTACTTAAGACTACGTAATTGATACATCAGGTGTTCGGTCGGCTGCAGACCACACAAAGTTTCTGGAAGAGTTATGCTTATTGGAGACGTTCGGACCTCAAATTTCAGGTCGGAGATCTTGTTCTTCTGAAGGTGTCACCTTGGAAGGGTGTCATACGGTCCAGGAAGCAGGTCAAGTTGGGCCCAATGAATCTATCTCAGATTCATTGGTCCTTTCATGTTCATCTCCCGGGTGTGCAAATTTACACACCGATTGGATTTACCTTTCGAGCTTAGCCAGATCCACAACACATTTCATGTCTCCCAGTTGCGGAAGTGTTTGGCTGTTGATTCCCTGGTGGTTCCCTTGGATATCATTCGTGTTGATGAGCAACTAAATTATGTAGAGAGACCAGGTGCGATCGTTGATAGGAAGATGAAGACCTTGCATAACAACATACTAGGCTTGGTGAAGGTGCAGTGGCAGCACCATAAGGGTTCTGAGTGAACTTTGGAACCCGAGGAGGAGATGAGGTAGGATTACCCTGAGATATTCGTGGCATCATGTGCCGCAAGAGGAGGAATTCTGATTTAAGTGGGGGAGAGTGGTAACGTTCGGATCTTTAAGGTATGAACTCTTAAAGTAACCTTTGAGGTTTTGGATGGCCACGATGTGGTGAAGGTATTACCACGACATGGCATGGCCCGCATGAGACGCACATCTCATTTAGATGTCACGACATGGCACTATTGGTCACAACGTGGCATCTAGGCATGGATAAATCCTAATTTTCTAGGCTTAGGCCCTATGTAAAGGAAGTGATATCTAGGGTTTCCTCCACCCTTATCTTCTATAACCTCCTAAATATTCCCTTGAGCAAACCCTAGGCTCCTTGACGCTTTTGGAGCTCATTTTTCTAGTCTTGGTGTTCTTGAAGAAAGAATTAAAGAGTTTGGTGCATTGATCAAATAAACAATCAATCTCCATCCTTTTGTGTGTCTTCTGGACTCATTGTAACTCCTCAAGATTTCACCTTTTTGAGGTTATCTTCTTAGATCTAGGTTTAGTGTCACGATGTGCCTCATAAGTGGAGTTTGAATGGTTAGAAGAGATAAAGTTTTCAACTTCATGGCTCTCCATAGTCCCTTGTAGATTATATCTTCTGGATCTAGGATTTGTTTTAGTTGTGGTAATCATGTATGAACTTTTGGTCACCTTTCTCATATTTTGACCTAGCTTGGGGAAGGACATGCATGGAGCATGCATGTCCATAAATTTTGGATTTTTTGAACCCTTTGAGCCCCTAGAAGCCTTCTGGAAAGTATAGGTTAAGGACTTAACTTATTAAGAGTTTGAGCAAATAAACTATTTTCAACTCTTTCCCACGACATGACAAGTTGGGTGTCAGGATGTGGCGAAATTAGAAATCGCAACTGTTTAGCCGAGAAGCTCCCACAACGTGACCAAGAGATGGCCACGACGTGGACGTCAACTGTCGTTGACTTTTGGCCAGGGTTGACTTTTACTAAAATGCTAGTTTTAGAAGGTAGGCTAAAGTTTACCTTGTGTGATTCGATAAGTGGTGTGTAGTACCCACTTCTTGGCATGTGAGTTGATTTCTATTGACTACGTTGCGAGGTGAGTTTTCTCACTATACTATGTTGGATGCCAGTTTTCTTTGTGATACTTGCATGAAAGACCATGGGGTAGCCCATGGTAATTTAAAGAAAGACCATGGGGGTAGACCATGACAATTGTATGAAAGACCATGGGTTTGACCATGACACTTGTAAGTAAGACCGGGACTTGGCCCTCGACATTGCAAGAAAAGACCATGGGGTAGCCCATGACACATGGATGTAAGATCATTGGGGTAGCCTAGGAATTTTTAGGGGAAATTGAAGGGTTTGAGTATACTACAACATCCTATGGTGCACATACAACCCTAAATGCTTTGGATCTATGTTTTCTCTAATTATACATACAATATTGTTTCCAAAGCATTAAGCCTACAACTAGCATATAATTGACATAATCAACATAGAAATGAGTTATATAATTACCTCTTTGTTGTAGCTTGTAGAACTTATTGAGTTTGGCCTTTTAGAACTTAGTTCCCCAAGTGTTGCACCTCAAATGGAATCACAACACACCTAGAACAAAGGATGACTTTTGAGAGAGTTTCTTCCACTCAAATCGGCTATAGTGACTCCAAGAACACTAGTGTGCCATTTTGGATACTAAGGGACTTCTTATATAGTGTGTCATGATTAGGGTTACACCATATAAACCCTAATGGGCATGACCTTCCACATTCCTTAGGCTCCATGGGCTTAAACCTCCATGGATCATCCATGGATTGTCACATGGGTTTAGCCCAACCTAAGGAATCATGGATCATTGGCCCACACCATAAGAATGAATGATTTACCAAATCAACCCCTTATATTTAATTAGTCTCTTTTGATAACAAAATTAATTCCAAACTAATTCTTGATCAATACTAAATAAATAATATGATTTCATATTAATATATTAGAACTTATAATATAGTAACAAATCATAAATAACCTCTTCTCAAAAGTTCATCATATCAAATTGTTCTGGTGATATGCAACCCAACTGGACCATGCTACTCTCGGGTCAAGTACATACCAATTATAGTTATGGGCTTAGACACGTAATCCAACAGTCTCCCACTTGGATAAGTCTAATAACTATTATTGCAAGTACGACTTCACAACCGGACTAGCAATCGTAGCTCTTAAAAGCCGTTGTCGACCTAGTCAATGACGCGTCCATTAGATAAGGGATCATATATTCCTCCATTCTAGATATCATATGGATATGAGACATGGATTGTAATCATTCTCTCTGTCCATCTGTTGTTTCCCGATTTCCGATTTATGACGACTGACTAAGTGAACAAATCAAACCAGCCCTGGATTGGCCAAGCAGTTAGGGGTGTCATCACTAAATTATCGAGGGCCCACAAATATCGCTTTTATCCACATGGTGTAAAAGGAACGGATAAACTTCGACCCAAATGCTTGCTTGTACTTACTCACCAAATTACACACAACAATATGTTTCATAACACCAAGTTACTACTGCGTTTACATACGTCAATGTGCAACCGACTCGCAACTACAACTCACATGTCTCTGTTTCAATAATATAAGATATTATCGTCTCACTATCACTCGTGATAAAATCCATGAAGTGATTCAGATGAGCGTAGGTTGAATCCAATACTCGAATCTTATTCCAGGAGTACTCATGAACGCTGCAGCCACCTTGTCCTAGACAAACTATAGACCCATTTATGACAGTCTTACGTCAATACCTACATCCAAAGTATGATCGACTGTGGATGGTTTGAATAACCTAGTTATTCGGGAAGTCAAAACATCCAAAGTGAAACACAATAATAATACTAATCCTATATGGCCCCAAAACTTTTGAGTACCATATTGATTACTCATTATTCATTGTATAATGTTTCGAAGAATCAACTTAATACTTGAATTAAAACAGTAGTTCTGCCATGCTCCAAGCATGCACACTATGTTTGTCTATGGTCCTGACTTTGTGAAATAGATCAGTTGAAAACCTTTAAATGATGCTCATTTCACAATTCCAAAGCTTTATTGCAAGTATAAGAATTTCAAATTCTTGCCACTGCTAGGAAGTGTTAGATTCTAAACTATCATGCAATTATTATTTTGTAGTGTCTAGGTACCAAAAGTCACAGAGACTTGACCAACGATATTACAAAAAATTCCTTTGGAGATTGTTACAAGACAATTCCATGGAAATGAAGTCTCAAATTCAAAGTACATTCCTTTGAACATCCTTCTTGCATAAAAGTTTCTAACTTCCTCATCTATTCTTCAACTCCCAATATAGAAACATTCCATATTTTCCATACGAAAACTCATTATTAATAGACTGCTGTCTATTCATAATAATGTCAATATGGTCCATCCATTTCTATACTTCCAACTGTCGTTAAGTGACCAATCCTTGGCGAACCTTAGATTGTCCTTAACAGTGTTTAACCACTTTAGTCATATCCGGTTCTATTCATTTTTCCCTCTTAATGCCCTAGGCATTTGAAAATTAGAACACGAGAATATTATAGCATATGAAATCGATCCTATACCCGAAGCATATGGGATGCGATTCATAATGTATAACATAAAGACACGATACTTGATCAGTCTTTTGCTATAATATTTCTATTTGCCATGTTCTCATCATTCGAATTATGAAGAGGGATTTCGTAATCATAATTGAATTTTGAGAACACAATTAACATGTCCATATAGAATTTCCTTATGTCGAATCTTTTCAACATAACATTCATATATGTCCTTGACTAAATTTGATCAAAACTCAATCTAAGCTTTTAGAATTGAAAGTATAAATTCCTCTCCCTTATATATAGCAAAACAATTGTTCAAACCATAAAACTTTGCGACTTGAAACCTTTTTTTTTCTATAATTAACATTGCTAACTCGCAACACTTATAATAATTATGCTCCCACTAGCATAATAATTACATTCTTATTAGCATAATCCTTATGCTCCCACTAGCTTTGACATGTACCCAGAAATCAACTGGACTTCTAGAAATCAATACTTATTGACTTTCAATACCAAAGTTCAGATTTCTGATACGAGATGCTTCGATAAGACTTTATCTAGGCTTCTCAAAATCATACACCTTTCCTTAGATAGCTCATATGCGTGTCTTAACAATTTTACAGCTTACAACAATAAGTCTCAAATGTTTAGACCCTTTGCCATTTCTCACAATTCAGATTATGAAGAGGGATGTCGTAATCATAATTGAATTTGAGAATGCAAATATCAAAATTTCTAACGATTAAAATATACTTAGTGAAAGCGTTTCCTCACAATCATTTTCATGAAACGGAGAGAAACCTTATGACACTTAGATTTTATGGTATATGTGTTCCTATCCATGTGAAGTTGTCATAACCATAATCACAAGACAAAGTTAGTGACAAATCCAAATTCATATGGACTGAACTTGTTCAATCTTGATTTCTTGCCACTTGGTATCACAAGGGTCTACCATTGCTTCCAAGTTGTTATGCAAACAACTGAGAACTCATAGAACTCACATGCATAGTTAACTTTACTGGAATGGGCACAGAAACAAGAATATGTCAGCACGATAGGTTACAAACCTCAAGTTGTGTGCTAGTGTTTAACAATAGGTTTACTCTTGATTAGTTCTTGAAACATTCAAGATATTTAAGACTCCCACTTACCTCTTGACATATAAGACTCTATTGTCAAGAACCATTCCTTGACAAATAAATATTCAAGAGTTAGTGCGGATTCTAATAAAGACTAACACTTCACACAATTGGCCTTAGTTGTTCTTTGTTTTATCCAAAACATCACAACTTACCAATTTCAAATGTACAAGAGTAGAAACATGTTACTCTACATTTGATGGGTGTTATAAACCTTTCTTAAGATTATGTCACTCAAGGCACAATCTTGGAGTATCGCTCTAAGACTTGTTTTGGAACGAAGTATGACCCATCTTCTTGATTTGACCGTTTCAACAATTCACGATTCCTCTTCTTAGCCATATGAATGCACTAAGATATTCTTAGATCAATTGTGACATGGTTTTGATAATCATTAAGATGATCATAAAACATGATACTCAAGTACTCTCCCATCCTTTCAGATTGGATAAACTTTTATCTTTCTGCCTAATTTGATTCTTCTTATTCGTCCTGCCATACATTAAAACTTTTCCAATGTTCAGAATTATACTTAAACTTGTAAGCATAACCATATGTGCTAAACTTTAGTAAATCATGACGAATAGTCTTATCATTCTTTGTGGTGGACCTGACCAGCGCACACCCAGTGTACCCGATCCCCTAGTCCTTCACTTGACTCACATATTCATGTGAACAAGGAATTAGTCTTAATTTCCCAAAGACGGAAATCCTTATTCATTATATAATACCAGTTGCATGATTCCAAGTTTCTGTCCAATTGAAACTTGGGTGATGAGAATCTTTCCTTATTTGGTAAATTCTCGACACTACCACAAACGAAGGAATGAAATTCATATTGCTAACATAGAAACATACAAACATCAATTTTTCACAAATGCCATTGCAAGGAGATATGATAAAATAAAAACAAAATTTTATTTATTTATAAAATGTGGAAAAACTTTTCCTTACAATGCAATTACAAATGAAAACTATGTTTCTAAATATTTCAAAGTAATCTATCATAACTCTTAAGCAGCAGCTCAAGAATCTGACCACTTAACCATGCGATCGAAATCCATTTCTTCGCGATCAGACTCAGCCTACTCTTCTTTTAAGCTTCCTTTGATTCTACATAACATCAAAATGTAATTGCATTACATCATGTACTAAGGATCTCCAAATAGGAACTTAATAGAGTTTGACAGTGAACTTACCTGAAGTAGAGTCAAATATTTTGACTTGACCATTCTTGGATCTTTCAGTTAGATACGGTAGCTTCGCAACCAATGCCCATTCTCTTGGCAATAGAAACATATGGACTATTTGGAATGGTACATGTGACTATCTCAGACTTAGCCTTTCTCTTTACCATTTGGTCAAATGACTTGACCATGGCCGATCCCTTTTCCATTGGGAAGAGAAAGCTTTTCTGGACTTCCAATGTTACCATTGTCAATATCCATGGAAGTTTAGGGAGTAGATCTTCCAATCAAATTTGCTTTACCAGTGCGCCAAATCATTGTTGATTCAGCAGCAACAAGCAAATAGGCAAGATCGATAAGGGTTATGTCGTGATTTGTCATGTAGTAGTCCTCAATGAACTCACTATACGACTCAAGAAGTGATTAAAGAACCCAGTCAACAGCCAACTTCCTTGAGACAACGACACCCAAGACTCTCAGCCTGTCAATTTGTGACTTCATCTCCAAGACGTGAGTACACACAGACTTTACTTCCTGCCAATAGGGCTTTGAGTGACCTTGAACTTGTGGGTTAGGGAGAATTATTGGAGGAGGTGGAGGAAGTGAAGTTCCACTATAGCACGAAGAATGGATTAATCTTTCACCTTGATTGCCTGGTGGAAAATCGTCTTTATAAAGAAAGCTTTTTTCAAAAGATTTGGGAAGACCATAGTTGTCTGAACTTAGACATTTATGAGGGAGAAATTCAAGTTTAGTTGATTTTAGTCCTTAATATAACACACAACATGAAATATTAAGGCTAGGACCCAACACAATACTTTACAATTCGGAAGAGGGATGTCGTAATCCAATTGTAAAATATTTGAAGGTAGGTAAATGACGATTTACCAATTTCCACCATGAAAAATGAAATTGATTATTAAGTTTTAAATGGATTGAAACTCCTATATCCTTTGAGATTGATTGAACTTTTCAATGGCATGTTTAAATCTCCATTGCGCCCTTCAAGTTTGTGACTGGGATGTCGAGGATCACAAACAAAGTGTGAATAACCATGCAAATTAGCTTGGTACACCCAATGTTACAACCACCTAATCAATGTGCCAGTTAACCACACACACTCCATTGATCTATGATTAACATCTACCTACCCTTTGCCACACACTGCCAGTCCCAGATTAGTGTGCCGGTTAACCACACACGCTCCACTAACGACTTAACAAGGTGCAAAGTGCAATTTCATGGGTTAGCACTAGATTCACATTTTTACTAAGTAACTAAGATTGGTCATTTATAAGTGTTTAGTTAGTTAGTATTTCATTATACTTTTAATGAAAATTTAAATGTCCTGTTAAACTCGTTTGGCTAACGACCGTCCACCAGTCAAGGAAGCGGTGGGTGAGAGTGGACACCCATTAAACTGCCATTTTATAGGCAGTAACCTTATACCCCCTTATAGGCTGGCTTCGTGAATGAGGCCTACTAACGGTAAGACTAACTTTGTTCTTATACATATATAAATATTAAACCTATAATATTATAATAGTATAAGTATTGAATTTTAAACTTTTAAAACTATAGGGTTTGGAACTAAATGTTTCCAAGCGAGACTTTGCATTTACAAATTCCAAACCTTGAGGGAAAGTTTTGAACTATTCAAAAACTTTTGGTATCCATAACTTATGAGTTTAATATAGGTTTTATGAAAAGACTCTTGACATTCCATAACTTGAGGACAAGTTATGGAGTTCATAAAAACATTTATCTAAAAGACTCTTCAAGTTCCATAACTTGAGGACAAGTTATGGAAGACTTAAAACCTTTTTATGATGACATTTAAAAATGACAATTTTCACTTTCCATAACTTGAGGACAAGTTATGGATTTCACCAAAAACAATTAGATCAAAAATTCCAACTACCAAAATCAAACAATTTTCCTATGATCTAATTAAACTCATAAGATAAGATAATTCATATCAAACAAGTTTCAAGAAATTAGCCTAAACATATAAACTAATACAAATCATGAAACTTTGAAAATTATCTTTTATTTGGATGAGAATAATCATTACCACATCAACAAAATCAGATTTTATGACCTAAAACATTTTGTGGTAATGATTCGAATCCAAAACAGGCCAAAAAACTCAAAAAACTGCCCACTGGAGCACCAACTTGACAGGTACATGAACTGGACTCGTCGAGTTGGACTTTTTCTGAGTGGACTCGGCGAGTTCATTGTCCAAAATGTAGAAAATTCGATTTTTTTGCTTTGAAAACCAATAAAACATCCAGTATAATGGAAAACAATCTTAGTCTCTGATACCAATCAAGGGTTTTAGTATACTACAACATCCTATGGTGCACATACAACCCTAAATGCTTTGGATCTATGTTTTCTCTAATTATACATGCAATATTGTTTCCAAAGGATTACGCCTACAACTAGCATATAATTGACATAAGCAACATAGAAATGAGTTATTGAATTACCTCTTTGTCGTAGCCTGTAGAACTTCTTGAGTTTGGCCTTTAAGAACTTAGTGCCCCAAGTGTGCACCTCAAATGGTTGCACCTCAAATGGAATCACAACACACCTAGAACAAAGGATGACTTTTGAGAGAGTTTCCTCCACTCAAATCGGCTATAGTGACGCCAAGAATACTAGTGTGCCATTTTGGATAATAAGGGGCTTCTTATGTGGTGTGGCATGATTAGGGTTACACCATGTAAACCCTAATGGGCATGACCTTCCATATTCCTTAGGATCCATGGGTTAAACCTCCATGGATCATCCATGGATTGTCACATGGGTTTAGCCCAACCTAAGGAATCATGGATCATTGGCCCACACCATAAGAATGAACGATTTACTAAATCAACCCCTTATATTTAATTAGTCTCTTTTGATCACAAAATTAATTCCAAACTAATTCTTGATCAATACTAATTTAATAATATGATTTCATATTAATATATTTGAACTTATAATATATTAACAAATCATAAATAACCTCTTCTCAAAAGTCCATCTTATCAAATTGTCCTTGTGATATGCAACCCAAATGGACCATGCTACTCTCGGATCAAGTACATACCAATTATATGTTGGGTTTTGAGCATTCTAACACTCCTAAGTGTACATGCAACCCTAAGTACCTTGGATCTATGTTTTCTCTATTATACATGCAAATATGAATGTTCCAAGGTATTATCCTAACTAGCATATAAAACATTGATTCATATGGAATAATATAAGTTAGAAGACATACCTTTTGATGTAGCTTGATTCCATGGAGGTTAAGAGCCTATTGCATCAAGTGTGACACCTCAAATGGTTCACACAACACCAAATACACTTAGAATAACTTGAGAGAAATGAGGCACTTCATGAAATCGGCTAGCCCTCACCATTCATTCATAGTCTCTCATGGTGGCCGATTTTGACAAGAATAAGATGCTTATATAGTATGTCACAATTAGGGTTACACCATGTAAACCCTAATTGTCATGGCCTTTCATTTCCATGATCCATGGGTACAAAAACACCATGGAGCATCCTATTGGTTTTAGCCCAACTTGATAATCCATGGAGCATTATCCCACTTATACAAGTATGGATGATTTACACAATCAACCTATATATTTCATTACCTTTTGATCACTTAATTAATTCCAAATTAATTCTTGATCAATACTAATTAAATAATCTTATTAATATATTAGAACTTATAATATATTAGCAAACCTTAAGTGTTATTTCTCTCATTTTAGTCTATCCAAATGCATGATGCCATGCAACCGAAATGGACCATGCCAATCGGGTCAAGTACATACCAAACATAGTTGTGGACTTAGACACTAATCCAGCAGTCTCCCACTTGGATAAGTCTAAAACTATTATTGCGTATGACTTCAAAATCCAACTAGCAATCGTAGCTCTTTAAGCCGCTGCTGTCGAACTCTAAACAAATAAATGTCGATTCTAGATATCATATGGACTGAGACATGGATTAAAATCATTCTCTCTGTCTATTTGTTTTTTCCCGATTTCCAATTTATGACGACCGACTGATTGAACAAATCAAATCAGTCCTGGCTTGGCCAAGCACTGACAAGTGTCATCATTAAATCATCGAGGGGCCCACAGATATCCCTTTTATCCCTTTAGGGTAAAAGGAATGGATAAACTTCGACTCATATGGCTTGTTCTACTACTTGTTGAATCATACACAAAGACCCATTTTATACGACCGAGTTACCAAATGCGTTTTCGTGCAATCAATGTATAACCAACTCATAGTAACAACTCATATCTCTAGGTTTGAAGAATATAAGATATTATCGTCTCATGATCACTCGTGATAAAATCCATGAAGTGGTTCCAATGAGCATGGGTTGAATCTAATACTCACAACTTATGAGCACTCATGAGTGTTGTAGCACCACGTTGTCCAACATCTTAGACCTCTACAATAGCCAACCCATTACAGTCTTGATTCATATCTACTTCCAACATATGACCGACTGTGGATGGTTTGAATAACTTAGTCATTCAGGAAGAACGACCTAGTTATTCTGGAAGTCAAAACATGCAAAGTGAAACACAAGGATAAACGAATCCAATATGGTCTCAGAACTTATGAATATAAATAAAAACACCTTTTATTTATCACCATATTGATTACACATTATAATGTTTCATATTTATCAACTTAATACTTGAATTAAAACACTAGTTGTCCCATGCTCGAAGCATGTACACTATGTTTTCTAAACACTAGTCATGACATACACCAAGTATGCACACTATGTTTGTCTAAACATTAGTGATGCCATACACCAAGTATGCATACTAAGTTTGTCTATGATCTTTACTTTGTGAAATAGATCGATTGAACATAATTCCAATGATTCTCATTTCACAGTCCCAAATCCTTACTGCAAATGCAAGAATTCCAAATTCATGCCATTTACCGAAATATTGTTAGATTTTAAACTTATATGCATTGATCCTCTTGTAATGATTATCCACAAAATCACAAAGACTTGTCAACAGACATTACAGAGTATTCCAATGGAGATCAATTTCATGGAAACATTCTTCTTGCATTCAGTTTTTCTAATCTTACACAAATTGAATAACATCCACCTATGGAAACATTTCCATATTCCCATTTTGACTATCACTTCTGAACAAGAGTTGCCTCTTTTCAGAATATGTCAATATGGTCCTTCCAAAATTAACACTAAACTTCCAACTGTCCCTGAGCAACCAATCTTTGGTAAACCTTAGATTGTCCTCGACAATTGCTTAATCATTTTAGTCATATCCAATTCTAAACTTTTCCCCTCTTAATGCCCTGAGCATTTGGAAAATTTAGAAAGGATGAATATTATAGCACATGCAATCGATCCTATATCTGAAGCATATGGGACACGATTCATGATGTCTCACATAAAGACATGATACTATACCAGTCTTTTGCTATAATATTTCTATTTCTATTTGCCATGTTCTCATAATTCAGATTATGAAAAGGGATGCTGTAATCATAATCAAATTTTAGAACGCAAATAATGTACCCATATATAGAATTTCCTTATGTTAAGCCATTCCAACATAAAATTCATATATATATATATATATATATATATATATATATATATATATATATATATATATATATATATATATATGTATCCTTGACTAAAGATGATTAAAACCTCAATCTAAGCTTTTAGACTTGAACTGAAGTATAATTACCACTCCCTTAATTATAGCAAAACAACTTTTCACAATTGAACTTTTGTTTTTTTCTATAATTAACATTGCTAACTTGCAACACTTATCATAATTATCATGCTCCCACTAGCATAATAATCGTTAGCATAACACTTATGCTCCCACTAGCTTTGACATGTACTCAGAAATCAACTGGACTTCTAGAAATCAATATTTTATTGACTTTCTTACCAAAGTTCAGATTTCTGATACGAGATGCTTTGATAAAATTTTGTCAAACTCATACACCTTTCCTTAGATAGCACACATGTATGTCCAAACAATTTCAGAACTATGAAAAGGGATGCCGTAATCATAGTCTCAATTGTTTAGACCTTTTCCATTTCTCACAAGTTGATGTTAGTGTGCCGGTTAACCACACACACTCCACTAACGACTTTGAGAATGCAAATATCACAACTGTTATCTACTTAAAATATACTTAGTGAAAGTGTTTCCTCACCATCATTTTCATGAATCGGAGAGAAACCTTATGACACTTACATTTTATGGTGTATGTGTTCTTATCCATGTAAATTTGTCAAAACCATAATCACAAGACAAGGATAATGACAAATCCAAACTCATATGGACTGAACTCAATCTTAATTTCTTGCCACCTGGCAGCACAAGGGCCTGCCATTGCTTCCAAGTTGTTATGCAACCAATTGAGAACTCTCAGAACTCATATGCAAAGCCAACTTTAATTGGAATAGGCACAAAAATAGAAATATGTCAACACGATTGGTTATAAACCTCACGTCGTGTGCTAGTGTCAAACTACATGTTTTTATTCTTGATTAGATCTTGAAATTATTTCAGGATCTTTAAGACTCCCACTGTCCTATTGACATATAATACTATCTTGCCAAATATTCAAGAGATAGTGCAGATTCTTTATCAAGACAAACACTTCACACAATTGGCCTTAGTTGGTCTTTGTTTTATCCAAAACATCACAACTTACCAATTTCAAATGTACAAGAGTAGAAAACATTTTACTCTTACATTTGACAACTGTTATAAACCTTCTTTAAGATGTGTCACTCAACTTACAGTCTTGGAGTATGACTCTAACACTTGTTTTGGAACGAAGTATGACTCATCTTCTTGATTTAACCATTTCAACATTTCATGACTCCTCTTCTTAGCCATAAGAATGCACTAAGATGTCCTTAGAAGACCAATTGTGATATGGTTGTTTAATCATTAAGATGATCACAAAACATGATACTAAAGTACTCTCCCATCTTTTCAGATTTGAGAAACTTTTATCTTTCTGCCTAATTTGATTCTTCTCATTCGTTCTGCCATACATCGAAACTTTTCCAATGTTTCAGTATTATACTTAATTTGATAAGTAAAACCATATTTACTAAGCTTTAGTAAATCATGACGAATAGTCTTAACGATCTTTGTGCTGGACTTGATCAGTGCACAAGAATGTGTACTCGATCCCTTAGTCCTTCACTTGACTCACATATACATGTGAACAAGGAATTAGTCTTAATTTTCCAAAGATGAAAATTCTCATTCATCATACTATACAACTTGCATGATTCCAAGTTTCGGTCCAATTAAAACTTGGGTGATGAGAATCTTTCCTTATTTGGTAAATTTAGACACTACCACAAATGAACGAATCAAATCCATTTTCCAATATTGCTATCAATGGAATCATATAAACAACAATTCTTCACAAATGCCACTGTAAGGATATTTAAAATAAATAAAATTAAAACCTTTTCTTTTATTTTAAAACTTGCGGAAAAACTTATCCTTACAGTGCAAATGCATATAAAAACTTGTTGTTATCTTTTCCTAAGCAATATATCATAACTCCTAAGCAACAACTCAAAATTCTGATCACCGAACCATGCGATCAAAATCCATCTTCGTGATCAGAATCAGCATATACTTCCTTTAAGTTTCTTCACTTTTCTTTGATTCTTAAAACATCAACATGTGACCCAGTCACATCATGTAATAAGAATCTCAGAGTAGAAACTTAACAGAGTTAGATAGTGGACTTTACCTGAAGTAGAGTCAAACTTCTTGACTTGATCAACCTTATGATCTTTCAGGTAAATAGGCAGCTTCGCAATCAATGCCCCTTCCTTTGGCAAGAGAAACATATGGACTCTTTGGGAATGGTGCACTGGACTATCTCATACATGCCTTTCTCATTACCATTTGGTCAACCGTGTTGACTATGGCCAATCCCTTTTCATTGGGAAGAGAAAGTTTTCCTGGATATCTAATGTTACCATTTTTAAAGTCCATGGAAGTTTGGGAAGTTGATCAAATTTGCTTTACTAGTCCTCAAATCATTGCTGATTCAGCAGCACCAAGCAAATATATAAGATCATGAAGGGTCATGTCATAGTCTTTTTCATAGTAGTCCCAAAGGAACTCACTATGTGACTTAGAAAGTGATTGAACATCCAACTTTCTTAAGACTTTGACACCCAACTCTCCCGGCTTGTCAATATGTGACTTCATCTCCAAGATGCGATCACACATAGGCCTTGCTCGCCAATAGGGCTTGAGTGACCTTGAACTTGTGGGTTTGGGAAAATAATTGGAGGAGGTGGAGGAAGTGAAGTTCCAAGAGATTTGGGAAGATCATAGATGTCTGAACTAGACATCTTTTGGGAGATATTCAAGATAGTTGATCTAAAGTCCTTAATATAACACCCAATATGAAATATTAAGGCTAGGACCCAACACAATACTTTTCTAACTTGGAAGAGGGATGCCGTAATCCAAGCTATAAAATATTTGAAGGTAGGCGAATGACGATTCACCAATTTCCACCATGAAAATGAAATAATTTAATTAGGTTTTACTTGGATTTGAAACTCCTAGATCTTTTGAGATTCATTGAACTGTTCAATGGCATGTTTCAATCTCGATTGTGCCCTCTCAAATTTTGTGACTGGGATGCCGAGGATCACAAAACAAGGTGTGAATAACCATGCAAATATACTTGGTACCCTCAATATTTACCCCTCAATCGATGTGCCAGTTAACCACACGCGCTCCACCGATACTATGATAAACATTAAGTTACCCTTTGCCTACCTTGTTAAATCCAGGTTAGTGTGTCGGTTACCCACACGCGCTCCACTAACGACTTAAGCAAAGTGCAAAGTGTAATTTCATGGGTTAGCACCAAATTCACATTTTGCTAAGTAACTAAGATTGGGAATTTATAAAAGTTTAGTTACTTAGTATTTATCATTAATACTTTTAATGAAGGGAGAGTTCTAGTCCTTGTCCTACCCGTTCGGCTAACGGCCCTCCACCAGTCAAGGAAGCGGTGGGTGAGAGTGGACACCCATTAAACTGCCATTTTATAGGCAGTAACCTTATACCCCCTTATAGACCGGCTTCGTGAATGAGGCCTACTAACGGTAAGACTGACTTGCTCTTATACATATATATATATATATATATATATATATATATATATATATATATATATATATATATATATATATATATATATATATATTATTAACTTATAATACTATAAAGTATAAGGGTTGAAATTTAACTTTTAGAATTCTAAGGGCTTAATTTGGAATTAAAGTATTCATAAGGGAAAACTTTACACATTCCAAAACTTGAGGGAAAGTTTTGAAACTATTCAAAACTATTCAATTCCGTAACTTATGTGTTTAAAGTAGTTTTAATTCAAAAAACTCTTCAAGTTCCATAACTTGAGGACAAGTTATGGAAGACTTTAAACTATTAAAAGAAGATGACTTTTCTTTATTCATAACCTATGGAAATAATTATGAGTTTTATGAATCTTAAATGTGAATTTTCATATAACTTGAGGATAAG
This sequence comes from Lactuca virosa, assembly GCF_052849685.1. Lineage (NCBI taxonomy): Eukaryota > Viridiplantae > Streptophyta > Magnoliopsida > Asterales > Asteraceae > Lactuca > Lactuca virosa. The sequence goes on from NC_136428.1 coordinate 387,514,441, forward strand.
TTACAAAAACACATTTTAGAATAAACTCTTAGATTAATTTGGATTGAAAACAACAATTTCACATAACTTTCGTATTAATCTAAGCAACTCATAAGAACAAGATAATTCAATCAAACTTTTTCATGTAATTAGCCTAACCATTAAACTAATACAAAACATGAATCTATTGACAATTATCTTTGAAATTGGATTAGTATGAACATTACCAAATCAAAAACAGGTTTATAAGTTGAAAAACAGCTTAGGGTAATGTTCCTAGTCCAATTCTAGCCAAAACAGTCGGAGATATGCTGTCTGGGGGTCCAACTCGTAGAGTGCATGAACCAATTCAGCGAGTTGGATGAATTTATCCTTGGACTCGTCGAGTCCCTTCATGGACTCGGCAAGTCTGCTGTTCAGACAGCAACAAAATTCGGATTTTCAGCCAATTTTGCAAGTATAACAAGAAAACAAGCCTAGTCTTTGATACCACTGTTGAGTTTTGAGCATTCTAACACTCCTAAGTGTACATGCAACCCTAAGTACCTTGGATCTATGTTTTCTCTATTATACATGTAAATATGAATGTTCCAAGGTATTATCCTGATTAACATACAAAACATTGATTCATATGGAATAATATAAGTTAGAAGACATACCTTTTGATGTAGCTTGATTCCATGGAGCTTAAGAGCCTAGTGCCTCAAGTGTGACACCTAAAATGGTTCACACAACACCAAATACACTTAGAATAACTTGAGAGAAATGAGACACTTCATGAAATCGGCTAGCCCTCACCATTCATTCATAGTCTCTCATGGTGGCCGATTTTGACAAGAATAAGATGCTTATATAGTATGTCACAATTAGGGTTACACAATTTAAAACCTAATTGTCATGGCCTTTCATTTCCATGATCCATGGGTAGAAAAACACCATAGAGCATCCATGGAGCATCCTATGGGTTTTAGCCCAACTTGATAATCCATGGAGCATTAGCCCACTTATACAAGTATGGATGATTTACACAATCAACCCATATATTTAATTAGTCTCCTTTTGATCACTTAATTAATTCCAAATTAATTTTTGATCAATACTAATTAAATAATCTTATTAATATATTAGAACTTATAATATATTAGCAAACCTTAAGTGTTATTTCTCTCATTTTAGTCTATCCAAATGCATGATGCCATGCAACCCAAATGGACCATGCCAATCGGGTCAAGTACATACCAAATATAGTTGTGGACTTAGACACTAATCCAACATTATAGTTATGGGATTAGACACCTAATCCAACAGAAATACCATGGGGTAGCCCACAACAAATGTATGTATGGTATGTGGTATTTTGGGGAACTCATTAAAAACTCGATAAGAATAGTATAAGAGGATTCGTGTGAAAAGCCGATCCTGACAATATTCATTTTGTATTGCTCCTTATTTTCCTCAAAAACATCATGTTCATCTTTATTTGGCAGTGTAATTTCGATTTTGTGATAAATGTTGTTGAAAATCTTTACCATTCCTTTTAAATCAAAAAACTTTATCTTAACTTCTTCATTTGATTGATATATTCTACGACCCAATTCATAGTGAAAATGTATGTGTCAACCTGATCCAAAGGGATCCTACTAGAAAATATGGGGGAAATGATGATACTATCATCCATAACCATATTCAAAGAACATACCAGCATGACCTCATCCTTTATAGTCAATGGAAGTGGTATATTTGTCGCCAGTTTTAATGAAAAGAAACAAATGAAATTTCGGTTAGAATAAAAAATTGTTTGAGTTGAATAATTTAAGAATAGGTGTGAAAAATAGTAGAGTCTCCATGTGTATTTATATAAGAAAAAAGGTAGAAACTCATTTGCCACTTAACACTTTAAATTTAGCACCTACCACCTACGACTTTAATTTTACGGCCTACCACCTTAAATTCCCCACTTAGCACCTTTAACTCACCACCTAATATGAACAAATTTACTTGATCACTATATAAAGTGTTGTAATCCGATTATATGATCAAAGTAATTACTTAAGAATAAGTTCATATGAATAAGAAGATTGTTATGTGTGTTTCGATATTAGGTTATTTCCTGAAGGCCCTAATGAACCACCGAAGGGGCAGATAAATTAGTCGGATTCTTAAATACCGTTCATACATTCTACCAGCTCATGTGAAAGAAAAAGAAAAACAGGTAGTTGAAACTCAGAAATGTTGGATCTGTATGTTCAAGATCATTATTGAGTGATATTGTTAATAACATATGATCCTATATGGTCACACCTTTTTTAAGTAGGCACATTTTGTATATTTATTATTAATATGATTATTAATAAATAATATAAACACTTGTATTTAATTAGGGAATAAGTATTGTTTTTAAAAAAGCATAAGTAGTTATTATACCATATGGTGTGATTAAATAAGTCATGAACAATGTTTTGGACACTTTGGCTAACCTTAGACATGCTAGTTATTTACCATAAGTTAACTTTGTGTAACTAAAGTAACTAAGTCATAATTTAATCTTCTTAGACACACCATGGCCGAAATTTATAATGAAGAAGAGAGCTTGCTTTTCAACCTTCTTCTTATGCTCCTCGTGCTCCTAAACGCTACCATTACTTTATATGATTATAATCTAAAGGATTGTATTGTATGGGAGTATATAAGAAAGTGCATGGACCTTGTTTTTGGCTAGTTTTTGGTTCTATTTCTTTTCCCTCTCCAAACTGTAAGCATCCTCAGATGCTTCACTTCTTGCTTTTCTTTTAAAGTTTTTGTAAGTGTTTGTGCTTTTGAGTGTTCTCCTGTAGTGCTTATTTGTAATAAGCACTTAAAGGCATGAGAAACTCAAAATACAAGATGAGAACTAGCATTTCAAGTGCCTTATTCTTGATAGTGGATGCTTGTAGAGAAGATCATATTCTTTGATCTTTCTACCTTCATCAAGACCCCAAAACCAAGTGGGTTCAAATGCTCCAAATGTTGTCATTCTAAAACACCCTATGGTTGGGTTTTTATATGATTCTAACCTCAATAAAAGGATCCTTTGGTGGTTTTTTTTAAATATACTCGAAAATAATGTTGTTTTTAAAGCTTTCGTTGCGGTTTTTATGAAAAACTCTATTATATTTTGTATCAAAACTCATCAGTGGTATCAAAGTCATCTTTTCTATGTTAGAATGTTTTTTTATGTTTGATAATCTTTGGTTTTTGGAAAACAAGCATGACTTTCTTTTGGTTAAGAATGTCCATATTAGTCTTCTTCGACAACTTGTAGTTTAAAATTGTTTATTTTTATATATAACTATTTTTCATGTATTTTGGTTATATAAAAGTTGACTTAGAAAAAATAAAGAGTTGTTTGTTATTATATTTGATATGTGTATGATGTGCATAAACTAGTCATGGACCATTGTGTTTGTTGTATGTGTTGTTTTGTTAAAAATTGTTGTAATATTTATTTATTTATTTATATGGTATGTAATAACTAAACATATTAGTTTTCTTAATTTATTTTTGTAAGTAATAGATTAATTTATAGAAATAATTTATTTGTATAAAAATGTAACAAGAAATGAAGATGGAGCCATTTTTTGAAGACCAAAAGGCAATTTTCGCAAGTGTGCAGGGGCATTGGCGACACTTTCTGTAATTTGTTGCTAAACACGTCTCTATTGACAGTTTTGAGAAGGGCTCTAGGACTTGATGCAACACTTTTTGCAACATGTTTCTGAAAGTGTTGCATGTTGCTGAATTATTTACTTTTCAAGAAACTTTTCAATTTTTGCAAGTAATGTATTTTTTTTTTCAAGTGAGAGCTTCAACAACAACATTACTAGAAGATTTTTGGTTCCTTTAAATGTGCCTTAGGAATGAACTTGACATTTTTTGTTGGCTCACAAAATGTCATTAGACTTGGTTGGTTTATGCACATATATTTTAATGTATGTTTGCGACGTTTATTTTATGTTGTTGTATGTTATGTTTGATGTATGAAACTGATTTTACATGTTGAATAACATTTTTATCATAAATTAATATCACTTGGAGTTTGAGAAATAAATATTTAAAATATAAATAAGATGTTTATAAATGAATATTTACCAAAAACATTTTAACCGGTAAAATGAAGTTTTCGTTAAAAATAGTTTTATAGTAAAACTTTTAAATAACAAACTTTAAAATATTTGCAATGGTTTAAAAAGTGTTTCAACATTATCTAAACTCTATGTCTATATAATAAATAAGAGTTTATATTAAAAACAAAAAAACTAAAAATCGGTTTATAGCGTTATAACGACAAATAATAATACTAGTGATTATTTTTTACGTCGGAACTTAATATATGATATTTTTAAAAAAAATCTTAACGCAACATGTTGATATTATGTTTTAATAATGCCAAATGAAAATTAAAACATAATTATAATCACCCAAGTTTTGGTTTATCAAAATATAATTTTTATCATAAGACATATAGAATTGAGTATATTAAATAAAAGGAGTTTTATTCTACCAATGTATAAAGTCATTAAATTTTGATTATTAAAGAGAGATATAAAATTGTGATTTTAGAACTCATTCAAAAATCCAAGTCTTAAGTATATATGAATTTTACAAATGGGTACATAAATTGTTGGATGCATGCAACATTCATGAGACCATGTTTTTATAACTATATTTGTAAAACATATATAAAACATTTTCTTAAAAATGCAAGTCATTGTCGTCCTTTTGAAGAACACTCGGGCACCGTTTATGCGGTCTTAGTGGGTGATGGGTCACCTAACCACTAGGATTGTCTGATGATGTTCGGGGTGGTTTTGTATTTTCTAGTTACTAGTTAGTTGCAATGCTACAAGTTGTTTCAAATAGGAAGGCTTGATCGGAATCTTGCGTGATAAATATCACCTGAGCATGAGAGATCTGAGGCATAGATGAGATCAAACATACCAAGTTAAACAAAAGTTGTTTGGGATCTCTTTATCTAGGATTTACATAATTTATGACATTGTTAATAGCTACCTATCGAGTTGGATTAAGTGGATGAGATAAATGTCACCTAACCATTTACTTGTTTCGTAACTTGGATCCTAGACTTTAATAAATTAATGTTTTAGAATACATAAAAGGTATTAGTTTTTAAAGATTTAATATGTAACATCCCAATTATGAAGGCACATTTTTCATTTTTATTTATTAAATATATCAGAGTGTGACATCCCCATTTTCACGGCTAGAAAAGACCGATTTAATTACGATTATTTAATTCAGATTATTCTTTTGAAAAGATTATTTATGTGGAATTTGTCCCCAAAACGTGGTAATGATATTAGGGAATTATTTTTGAAGAAATGTGTTTTATTAAAAAACTTGGGGATGTCATCGTCAATACAAAAACATAAGCATAACGAAATATTACAGGCTTTACAATAATTTAACTGGTGGCCTACTACTCCTCGAATCTCTTAGCAGAATGTATCTTTTATATCGCTACTTGTGATACAATAAACTTAGTGGACAAGTTGGGAAACCTAGTGAGTACATAGGGTTTTCAACCCACAATAATATAGTTAATGTGTTTAATCATCAAACAATTAACCCGATTATCCATCCCCATTTTCTTATATATTCTTCCCTAAGGGTTTATCCCAAGGGTCTTCGTATTCATCGTTGCTGCCAATAATGTTACAAGGATTTCTCCATAATACATGTATGTAGGTTTCCTATTCCTAAGGATTTGTCCTATTGATCATCTTAATCATCGTTACTGACAGTACTGCTACAGGGATTTCTCCGCGGTATGTGGTAGTAGGGTAGAGTACATCAAATGGGCACAAAGTCCATCATCTACAGGTTATAAATCTGCCTGTGTTCCACGGGACGGTCATGAATAGTCTGGTGGTTATCACCTATACTCTGCTAAGTGACTAGATTATTGGTACACTAGTACCATTCCTACATCATTGGCATGCTAGTACCATTTCTACATCATTGTCATACTAGTACAAATACTATATCGTTGGCATGCTAGTACCATTTCTACATCGTTGGCACACTAGTACCATTGCTAAAGTCGTGACATCCTATATTTTCCTACATATTTCATCATATTATGGCATCTATTACTACCCTTCATTACCAAATGTATTAAATTTAAAAAAGACATATACAATATAAATCATATAATTTATCTTTGTAATATTTCATCTAAGACATAAAATCTTTGCACATAATCACATATAACATTCAGTTATCTAAATACTTCGTTATCTATGTCTAAGATGAAAGTAACTATACACTCACTTGATGAAAATAGGTGACTGACGAGTTCGGCAGTGCTTCGCTTCGTACTTTGAATAGACCTAGACGCATAAAGTACGAAGCCTTAGTCTAGTTTCGTAATCATGGTGACTATAATAATTATAGTCTAGATTCCTCACTAATCCCAATGTCTACATCAGGATCTATCAAGTATGGACAAACCATGTAGGAGAGTTGGAAGGCAAGATCATTTCGACGTGTAACCTTTTTGAAATTTAACAACCAAGCCAACATGACCATTCTAGACACATCTCCCATAAGTAGATAAATTTGTATAATACCATGGAATTACTGATAAATCTTATTTATAGGTTCATAATAACGACTTATGACTATAAATATAAGTTACACTGAAAGAGATAGAGTGTAGCTTAACTTATAGAGATTTTCCTGACAAAAGTTCGGAAATTGCGCTGGCAGAACTCTGGCCTGCCAGCTACTAGATTTCGGGCTCTCAGGGGATGTGAAGCTACTCTGGAATACCAAAAACTAGGAAAAAAGGGGCTACTGTAGAGAGAATCAGAGAGAGAGAGAGAGAGAGAGAGAGAGAGAGAGAGACTTGAAGGGATGAGGGAAAGGAGTTGCATATTAAATGCTACTTATAGGAAGGATTTTACACATGCACCTCGCGCACAAGGCTTGTGCGCCGTCACTATGATGACGTCGGTCCACAGGTTGGTTGACACGTGTCCTTATCTGGGTAGGGCGACACGGCGGCTTCTAGAAGGTCGTGCACGACACATATATGCACACAATGAATTTCAAATTTTCAAAATTTCATAACTTCTTCATACGGACTCCGATTTTTATGTTCTTTATATCCACGAAAATCTCTCGAGGAGATCTAAAACTTTTGATTGGACTCCGCTGGCTAATTTTGAATTTATTATTAATGTTATATTTTTACCACGCTTAGACTGTTAAAGTCCGTTAAAAATTCATAACTCTCTCATACAATATCCGTTCCCAACTGTCTTTATATCGACGAAATCATATGGAAGAAATCTTCAAATCTCATTTTGAATATTTTTCCTAACAATCAACCGATCTCTATTTCGGCTTCAGAGTCGTATACTACTACGCTGAAACTTCTAAAAATCCTAACGTCCTCTTACTAAGTTAGATTGGGACGTTCTCTATATGTACGCTCATGGTTTAATGACTACTACGATCTTCGTTTAGATCTCTTAAGCTAAAAAGTAATCTATCAAAAATTTACTTTTTGCGATACGGAGAGTTGTATCGGTTTAATTGCGAAACTCCAAAGAAGCATAACTTCTTCATACGAAGTCGGATTTTAGTATTCTTTATATGTACGGAATCCTAGTCGTACACTACGAATTTGGCTAATATTATTTATCCTAAATAATCTTATATTTAAAGTCATTTTTCACTCTTATTATCTCTAAATTGACTAGCCCGAATATGCGGGCGTTACACATGGTATAATTACACTATGCGGAAACATGATGCGATTGTGTGTGTGTACAGTCGAACCTTGTCCTTCTCACTAACCAATGAAGCACCTGAAAAACATTTATAGACAACTGGGTAACCATGAAGTTTATTGAGTTCCCCAAAATACCATATACCATAATACATATACATACATACGAACAATGGGTCCCGTACTTTTATCGTTCCGCCATCATCCCTAACTAAACCTACGTAGGTCTGTAGGATCCTATACTTTGGTCGTTCTTCCATTAACCCTCTAATTAAATCTATGCGGGTCTATAGGCTCCTATACTTTGGTCATTCAGCTACCAACCCTAACTAAATCTATGTGTGTCTGTAGGATCCCTCACTTTGGTCATTCCACCATCAACCCTCTAACTAAATCTACATTGGTCTATTGACTCTCGTACTTTGGTTGTTCCTATATCAACCCTTTAACTAAATCTATGTGGGTTAATAGGCTTCCGTACTTTGTTTGTTCCACCATCAACCCTAACTAAATCTAATATCACAACAATTATACACATAGAGACTATACTTTAGATTCTATTAGTATAGGCACATTTATACTTTCTACTCTACCAGTTCACACTTAAACACGTACAAATTATACTACTAGCTCTACTTTATTAGTTCTATAACCTAACATACATGGATATATATTGTAATACACGGTATAGTGAGATAAATCACCTAGATAGTTCTCTGAAGACTAAGGGATTTTTGGGCGATCCTATTGGCGATCCAACTGACGGGTAACGCGTTGAATGAGTATTAACCTATAATACTTTAACTTATATATCCCTATGATAATATGATAATGGAAAACTAGATCATTCACTAATCCCAATGAATACCGGGAGTTCTATCAAATAAGGATCAACTAGGTCGGATAGTTGGGAGGCAGGACCATTTCGACATATAGTCTTTCTAAATCCAACATGACCATTCTATGCACCTCTCCCGTAAGTAGATCAAATAGTATATAACTGAAATTATAGATAAATCATACTTTTACATTCATAACAACAACTATGAATATAAATTACACTCTAAGAATAGTAAGAGTAGCCTAACATATAGGGAGTTTTAGCTAAAACCGAGAATTTCGCAGGCAGAACTTCGATACCGAGCACTTCTATCTGCCTGAAATTATCTGCCTCAGAGCCTTGCTAAAATGAGGTTCCACCGAACCCGAAAACTCCAAAAAAGTCAGACTTATAAAGAGATATCAGTGAGAGATTTGTGTGGAGAAAGAGGGGGTTAAAAGGCTTATACAGGCGATTATTCTGCAGGCGCTCCGCGCCTACCTACCCTTCGTGTTGTGACATCCCCAATTTCACGGCCAGAAAAGACCAATTTGTGTATGCTTTATCTAATATCAGAGTATCCTTTTTAAGAATAATATTGTGGAATTTGTTCCAAAAAATATGATAAAGATATTATCAAAACATTTTCGAAGAAATGTATTTTTATTGTATTAAAAATGTTGGGATGTCATCGTCAGTACATTACATAAGCATAAACGGAAATAACATAGACCTTACAACATCTATTATTCTACTGGCCTATAATCCATAATTCTCACATCAAATCATCACACCTGTGCTCCTTTGCCACTATTTGTAATACAAGAAATTGAGTGGGTCAGGGTTGGAAGCCTGGTGAGCACATAGGGTTTTCAACCCATAATAATTAAGTTCTTTAATTTCATCAAATTATTCAACCCGATTACACGTTCCCGTTATCCTCACTTCCTGTCCCTAAAGTATCTAATTTAAGAGACCTATCCTAAGGATCATCATCGGGATAGACAATACTGCTTAGGGGATTCCTCTACAATATATGTCAGTAAGGCAACCATGAGAGGGATAGAGTACACCTGGTGACCACATCGTTCACAAACACCTACAGGTTGTGAGTCTGTTAGAGTTCCTCTAGACTGTTTAGAATAGTCCGTGATCGTCATCTATACACCACTAGATGACTGGGTCAGCTTTCAACATCGAGGCCTCTCATCATTTATTTCATCTTATATCATCTACCCATCTTTACCCAAAATAATTATAGGTATAAAATACATATACAGTTTAAACCAAGTAAAACGTGTATAAATCGTTCATCCATCATAGATATCAAGAACACATATAATAGGCACATATAGCACGTAATTTATATTAAATACTTCATATCTAAGTGTAAGATGAAAGTAACTATGCACTCACTTGTTAAAGTGATGATTCAAAATTCGGGCAACTCTTCGCTTCTAACAATTTTCTTTTCCTTTGACGAAACCTAGTATAATTAATACTAGATTTTAGTCTAATATTTATTGAGACTAATTATTAGTCAAGATTCATCACTAACTCAAACTCTACTTTCATGATCTATCAAGTAAGGAACAACCAGGTAGGATCATATCGGAGGTAGGGTATGTTTGGTATACCAAGTATACTGTTTGGAAATCCCACTTTAAACACATCACTAAATCACAAACTAGACATCATCCCTGTAAGTAGATCAATCAGTATAACGACTTTGAATCACTGATAAATCTTGTTTATAGGTTCATAATAACGATAATGAACTTTAAACGTAACTTATACTTAAAGTAGGGTAAGAATAACTCACTTACAAGGGGTTTAGTGAGGAACCGGGCTCTGCGCGTGCAGAACTTCTGAGCTGAAAGCTCTTCTTCTCGGGGCCTTCTGGCACTCTGGGACTCGCTTCTAACATATAGGAGGTGCTAGGGAAAATTAGAGGGTTTGGGGGTGTTTGGTAGAGATTGGTTGAGAAAGATGTGAGAAAAATGAGTGAAAACGCCTGCTATTAATAGGCTGAGATTTCGAGTTATGCTGCGTCACACCCCGCTAAAGCGGAAACACGAGGCGTGGCAGTACAAAGGGTCTCATAGCAAAAGTTAAAAGACAACACCAACCATAATATTAAAAAGAATTACAATTTACAATGACTTTGAACAACTTTTTAAAATAAATCACAATGTGTTTGAAAGACAACACATGCAAATGCTCCTACAAGTGTTATGTCCCTAAGTGCCATCTTATAGACGAGTTCTTGAAAAAGCATGTAAAATGAGCGGTCAACTACCGAAATAGTTGGTGAGTACTCACAGGTTAAAAATAATATTGGTTTCATGAAACGTAATCAAAGTTTTGATAGAAGTTTCCATAAATAAAAGTACATTGATAAAATGAGTAAATAAGTTTTCATAGCAAAGTTCGTTGTCATCATGAGAAATAGAGTATGTTGCCCAAATGAGATGCAACGTTCATATTCTCATGGGAAATAAAGTTTGTTACTCAAACGAGTAAACAAGTTTCATTGCTATAATGAGCAATCAAGTAAATAAGTTTCTAGTAATAAAAGTTCGTTGCTATAATGAGAAACAAAGTTCATTGCTATAATGAGAAACAAAGTTCATTGCTATAATGAGAAACTAGTTTGTATGTATATGAGCAAACAATGAGTTCACAACCAAGCCTATGACTGATTCCCTATCAAGATCTATGCTTATCGTTCCATAGATGAATATGGTATCATGCACTCAAGCAATCGGGCGAGTGATGAGTTGTCAATTCCTAATAGCGCTATCCATAATGACCATTGGCTCAAAGAGTTAATGGTTGGAGTAAAGTGTAAGGGAAGGGACTTAAGACACAAAGGCCTCATGTTTCAAGTTGTATAGACATACATAGCAAAATATAACAATCAAGTTTGATACAATTCAATTTAAATACAACGAATAATAAATAGTTTTTCGGACATGATTTTCCACCCCAAAACACAAAAACCGAAAATAGGGGGAGTCATGAATTCTCACAATGCATTGAGATGATTCAAATGATGTCTTGATCTAAGTTCCACTTGTACCACTACCGATTCCTACAATAATGGTATACACTAGTGAGTCTCTAATCGAAATCTAACACTAGCATACTTAACTTCTACAATACAATTACGCCAATATTGTGTCAAAATTTTGATATTGATAAGTTACAAACATTTTTCTGTGAAATTTAGAGTTCTATGAATCAATTTGTTGTATAACAAATTCAAGTGGAAATCCCCATTATTGAAATGTTAAAATTTAACATTTTAGATGGTGTTTCAAAGATTAATTATTCAAAAACTAAATCAATTTAGTTCCAAAATTTTCCAAACTTTGTATTTTAATTCTAACTGATGTCAAAGATCCCAATACAAATTTTCTTGAATTTTCGATTTGTCTAACTATTTTTCACCATTTTAATTTCTTGAATAATCATAAAATCATGAAAAATAATAAACAATTAATAAAAATTACCAAACTTCGGATTTTGGTTTTAACAGTACTAAAGGGTTTCCATATACACTTTCATGGATTTTAGATTGTATAACCATTTTTCTAATATTTAACTCTCTAGATAGATATAAATTCATGAAAAATATCAATCAGTTAAGAAAATTCCCCAAACTTTGTGCACCATATATATGAAATATATATAATCTGGAAAAAAATAATAAATTGTATTTTCAAACAGTTTAACACGATTTTTATGATTTTTGTGGGTTTATTCTAACAAAATAGAGATAAATAGAAAACTGTTTTAAAAATTCCCCAAACTTTTTGTTCTACTATTATTACATATATATATAAGCTGGAAAAAATATAAAAGTTGGTTTCCAAACAGTTTAGATATTTTCTTTGTTTTATTCACTTAAATAAGCATTAATTTGTGAATAATTCTTAAACAGTTAAGGAAAATTACCAAAATTTTTGTAAACTTCATATACAGTGTAAATAAGTTGGGAAAAATACTAAATGTGGTTTTCATATACTGGAGTCTGATTTTTTTGGATTTATGTCTATTTAATCTTAGGAAAATAGAAACAAAATAGCATACAGAAGAGAAAAATCATCCAACTTTTTATATAGAATTTTAATGTAATATAAGATGTTGTGGTAAAGTTCCATAATTTTTGGATAAATGTAGCTATTTTTCATCAATTTAATCCCTTAAACATTCATTAAATTGGGAAAAATAAGAAATTGTCTTGGAAAAATCTGGAAATTTTTTCACAGAGTCTTTACGATGTCTAGAAAATACAAAAATTATGAAATACCGCTTTCTACATTCATAACTGTATTTTTCTATTTATTTCTCTTCGAAAAAAGTAAATTCGAAATCAATAGAAGACAGTCACATAAATGCGTGCAACTTCATGGGACTTCTTTAATCAATAAACGGGTAATAACAGAAATTTTCCATAATTTATTGACCACAAAAAGTATTTTATGTGAATTATTGCTATATTTTCTTGCAATAATTATAATAACTCTAGAAAATTAAGTTATCTTCTGAAAATTTGCAGAACTCCTCATTTTGTTGGTGGGATTCTGAGAAAACTTGGATTTGAACAAAAAAGAAGTCTTAGATATTTATTTGTGAATAAATCCTTTATGAACATCTTTGAAAACTTTTAGCAACAAACTTTGATCATCTAGCATCTAAGCTTGAAGATCATTACATGCATGTTGGTTTGAAGACCATTCATGATTTTGAAATGTTCAAAAGTCATTTTTGAAAGAAAACTTAGGGTGCATGTGGTGATTTTCCACCAAAACTTGTAGAAAAGTGCATTATGTTGATTTTGACTTAGGTTTTGGTCATAGGACTTCACCATTTACAACATTCATGTTGTTTTTGGGTGATATTCTACCACCATCATCATCAAAAACGACATTCATGGTTATGAAGATGAAGGTTCATAAAGAATGGTGTAGAAGAACAAGAAAATGTAAGAAAACTTGTAATCTTTGAAGGTAAAGTAAAGGAAATGTGAGGGATTCGATTTTACCTTGATGTATAACAACAGATGATGAATATTTTTAAGTAAAATGATGTTCTTGACTGATTATTTTTGTGGGTTAGAGATAGGGGGAAAGAATGGGGGTTTTAGACAGAAGAAAATAGAGATTCTATCTCTCTGGATAGCTCATCTCCCTAGTCATCTTTTTGGGGTTATACTTCACCAAAATCGTCCACCAAAATACCGAGATGCATGTAGACTCATGAATTATCGACTGGAAAAATCTCTCCCACAGATTCTGCTTCTAACTTCGTATTTTCTAGAGAGAATGAGGAGAGAAGTTTTTAGAGAGAGAAAGAGAAGGGTAGAGTGTGGGAAATGAGTGATGTGATTATGATTTTGGGAAGAGATGTATGGGGATGAGAGAGGCCAAATTTATGAGGTGTAATATCCCTTTCTTTCTCTTTTATCTTTATAAAATTTAAATCTTTTATAAAAATATCAAATATTTATAAAAGATGCAACTTAACCAAGTTTTTATGATTAAAACTCTTGATTTTTTTTGACTAATAAATAGGGATATATGTTGAATATTTTAACTTATATATTCCTTGATTGTATTTCCAATTTTAAATTTTCTATGATGTTATTATAAGTTTCATAACCATTTTTATAAATTTTGATATTGGATTTATAAAAATTAAGAATTTTTAGGCTTTTGGGGTTTTAAGGAGTTTGTAAGTCTTTGGATATCAAGGAATGACCCGAATAAAATATCTGTTACAGTTAAAGTAACTATATAAGTCACATATCAATGTGAAATCTAAGTACACTATTCATTGTTTATAATTGTTTCCAAGTTTCTAGTAGGTTATAACTTAGCTTCTAGTTGCTAAGTCTAGTATGTGTCGTGCCAATACGTGCAACTAAGTTTAGTCAAATTCAGAACCGACTCGAATTATGACGGTTGTCACACGCTGGGCGTAATTTTATGTACGCATGGTGTACTGCTTTATGGTGGGCGTACGCATGCCACGTGTCGAGATTGTATGTGAAGCCGTGGGGAAGAAGTAGTGGCTGAGATTGTGCCACGTGTCACTTCGGGGTTTAATAAGAAAGTTAATTATCTTCTAAAATCCATAACTTTTGTATACGAGATCCGTTTTTGACATTATTTATATCTACGCGTAGGTAGCGATGTGATGTACAACATTTGTTTAGACCTCATCGGCTAATTTTGAATTTATTTTTAAAGTTATATTTTAACAGGCGTAGACAGTTAAAGTCCGTTAAAAATTCATAACTTTGTCATCCGACGTCCAATTTCTACTGTCTTTATATCGCCGAGCTCCTATTAACGAGATCTACAATCCTCGTTTGGGTTGTGTGGCTAAAATTGATTGATCTAAAATTCAACTTCCGGGTTGTGCACTGCTATGCTAAATCTTATAAAAATCATAACTTCCTCAAACAAAGTCAGATTTGGACGTTCTTTATATGTAAGCTCTTGGTTTAACGTATACTATGACTTTCTGATGTGAATTATGAACATTGGTTTGGCATGCGGAATTTAAGAACACATAAAGAACATGGTGATTTCGGTGTTTAAGAGATGCATTCGATTATGAAAGGTGTTACAAAAAAGGATCTAGATCTAAATCTACATAATTAACACACACTAACACTCTCAATTTTACATCTCTCAAGCACACCTCTATAAGTGGTATGAACCCACCTTATATAGAGGTATTTACATCTCTCTCTCTCTCTCTCTATCTATCTATATCTCATGTCACAAGGCTAATTTACCACATGCAAGTGGGTCTACAAAAGTCAAATCATTTAAAAAGTCATACATGGATAACTTTGTACCCAACATTCTCCCCCTCAAAGTTAGGAATGGATGACCCGCTTCAAATCTTCCAAACTCGAGCAACTTCACGAACCGATCCTCAAACATGACACATGTAGAGATGAACATCAAATTTTCAATTCTTCCATGATTCTTCAATTTGTGTTCTAGAATGTGAGACCATACGAACCGAGCATCAAAAGGTAATTAGGAGTTTCTCAATCTCCAAAAGATTACCCAAGTTTGAGCATAAAAGCACACTCCAAAAATCTTCAATAAGTCCAAACTCATCATGAACCGAAATAACTTCCGAATTTCAAATCGAATCATTTCATAAACTTCAAATACTCGAGGTCACTTCGGTCTTCAAGTTCGCGTAATATGAAAAAATCAACTTTCGAATTTCCATATAAATCTCTCCCCCTTTTTATAATCGAAAAATGATTATAAAACCAAAAAGGAATGATAAAGTGCTCAATTCGGAATTTTTCTATCCAAAACTACCCATTAACACATGGCATAAACATTTTGCTTCAATCCGGAAAATCCAAAAAATCTTCAATTTTCAGCTTTGTTCATAGACCGTCTTTGACAAAATTTCTCAAAAATGGGTAGAAATTGTCAATTTCAAAATTCTGCAGTGACCCGGTGGGCCCAAAACAGCAAAAAATGCGAAACTCTCCTCCATTTTCGAAACTGGGTAGAAAGCGTCAATTCGCATTAACTGCAGGGGCCTGTTTCGAAAATATACCAATTTCTCAAAAAATTGCGAAGTTGGATAAATTTTGTCAAATCTTCGAAACTTCAGGGACCAACTTCGAAACTTCTGCACAATTCTTCAAAATATTGAAATTATACCCCATTGTCGAATATGGGTATAAACTGTAAGTTTCGACAAAAGTGCAGGGGCTTGAAATGAATATACTGTTTCTTTTCTCCAAATTTGTCGAAATTAGGTCCTGGTGTAAACTGTCAAATCTTCGAAAGTTTAAGAACCAACTTCAAAATTTTCGTTTTCATCTTCACTGTATTCGCTATCAAGTTACTTGAATCGACCTTCACGATCAAAAAATATTTGACTATCGACCTTCCCGTCCATTCGCACCCACAACCTTCGACAATAAACCAAAATCTTCGTTAGTCGATACCCGATTCTCACAAATCTCGTTGAGTGATGTCGAGTGTCGAGTAGGCACCCCAAAACCGTCGATATCAAAACCTTCATCAAACCATCGACTTTCGAAATTAAACCTTCTCATACGATCCTTTGTATTTTGAAACCTTCGAAATCAAGTCACAACCTTTATTCACTGATACTATCCGACTAACCTTCGAAACATGGACCTTCCCAATTCATCCTTATCTAAAGCTCAATTCGAAGTATTCGCCTTTGACTTCAAAATCTTTGACTTTCGCTTTTCATTCACGAATAGTCAACCACCATTCCCAGCATAGTCGACTGTCGAACCCATCAATTTCAAAGCAGTCAAATACGATTTCGAATCCATTCACCATTAACAGATCTTGAAACATCAATTAATCAAAATTGTAATTCCAACCCATGACCACATGTTGCGAAATCAAGAAAACTTGGGTCTGTCGACACAAGAACATAAACTCAAGCAACTTTCGAAATTAGACCCAAATCAAATATGATTTCGACTTCAATAACCCAACTTCAACTTGAATCTATCAATTTCAACATACAATTCACCAATTCATCTTTTGAACTCCAACTTTGACTTTTTCACAGTTTGACTTTTTGAAGTCAAACACCAAATTGATGAATCAAACACCAAATTTTGGATCAAAAACTTGATAAACCATCTGTTCTTCACATGTTTTGCACGAAAATTTCAAAGTTCTTGACCAGTTTTATCAAAATCAAAAACTCAATTGACGATTTCTCAAGTTTAACTTGATCATCATCGATTTATGATTGAACAAATTAAATAAAATTGATTCACAAGTCCAAATTTACAAACACTTCTAATCAATTAATAAGAAAAGTTGAAACGAAAATGGAGGTCAAAAACTCATAGATCGAACCGAGAGTCAAGAACATCAGTTGCGTACAACCCTTTTATGCATATGATGAAACGAACGATGAACAACAATGATTTTGAGTTAAACATATTTGATTACTTTTGGGCTTAAACAACAATATCTGATCAAGAGACACTTATGGGCTCAATTCATTCGTGAATAGTAATGGATTCAAGAATTGGATCAAACGACGAATTGTCTTTTGGCTTAAAATTGATTAATGAACAGTAAACCATATAAGATTGTTTTTGGACTAAAACTTGAATCAAATGATAAATTGCAAGTTGAAAATTGAATCAAACAAAAGAATATGAGATTGGATTTTGGGCTCGATCAATGAAAAATTTATTGGATCATAACAAATGGGTTTTTAAAAAAAATTGATCCAATAAGTCAAAATGATAAAAAATTCAAGAACGCAACGCACGAATCAAAGAGATTTAGAGAGATCATCGAGAGACTCACCATAATCATTCCAATTATGATGATTGTTGCCAAATCAAGAACCGTTTCTTCAAAAATTACTTCAATCTTCGAAGACCCGCTCAAATAACAACTAATGTGAATTATTAACATTGGTTTGGCATGCAAAATTTAAGAACACACAAAGAACACGGTGATTTCGGTGTTTAAGAGATGCATTTGATTATGAAAGGTGTTACAAAAAGGATCTAGATCTAAATATACATAATTAACACACACTAACACTCTCAATTTTACATCTCTCAAGCACACCTCTTTAAGTGGTATGAACCCACCTTATATAGAGATGTTTATATGTCTCTCTCTCTCTCTCTCTCTCTATATATATATATATATATATATATATATATATATATATATATATCATGTCACAAGGCTAATTTACCACATGCAAGTGGGTCTACAAAAGTCAAATCATTTACAAAGTCATACATGGATAACTTTGTACCCAACACTTTCGTTTAGATTATTAAGGTTAAAAAGTAGCTTATCAAAAATTCACTTTTTGTGATATGCGGTGTCGTGCCGGTTTAGTCGCAAAACTTCGACGGGTCATAACTTATTCGTTATAAGTCGGATTTCAGCACTCCTTATATCCCCGAAATCCTTGCTACGACTACTTCAACTTTCTTTAAAGATATTGGGTCAAATCTTCATTCTATTTTTGACGCATATTTTTATTTATTATTTTATTATATCGTTATAAGCACATATGTTGCACATAAATCACATAAATCACATAATACTCAAATCACTTTTCTTCATTACTTCAAAATAGGTTACAGTTGTTAACCCTAACTATTACATCATTATAATAATGCTTAGCCAGAAACGCGGACGTTATAATTCTCTCCTCCTTAGGATGATTCCATATCGGAATCATGCATCAGCAAACAAATGTGGATAGCGACTTATCATGTCACTCTATGTCACCCAGGTAAGGTTCGGCCCATTCGAATGTTTCCTTCGCACAAGCACTAATTCGACCATCTTGCGTCGTAATTTCTTCGTCTTACGGTCAACAATTACTTCAGGCTCTTCGATTAACCTCTTATCTTCATCCATTCTTAATTTTGAAAGTGGAATTATATCGGGAACTTCTCCCGTAAACTTCCCCAAACAAAACAGATGGAAAGTGTTATGAATACCATCCAGTTCTTCAGGCAATTCCAACTTTTAAGCTTGGTTCCCAATCCTCTGAAGAACCTTGAATGGTCCAATAAATCTTGGACTCAAATTTCCTCTCTTTCCAAATCTTATAAGTCCCTTACATGGTGAGACTTTGAGCAACACCGAATCTCCAACTTTGAATGTCATTGGTCGTCGCTTCTTGTCAGCATAGCTCTTTTGGCGATCCTGAGCTGCCAACATCCTTTCTCTAATCACTTTTAACTTTTCAGCTGTTTGATGGAATATTTCGGGACCCATAAACTGTTGGGTTTTAAGCATTCTAACACTCCTATGGTGTACATGCAACCCTATAAACCTTGGATCTATGTTTTCTCTATTATACATGCAAATATTAACTATTCCAAGGTTTCATCCTAACTAGCATATTATGAAGCACCTATACTACAAAGTTCTAGTTAGACGACATACCTTTTGATGTAGCTTGATGTCTTCAAGCTTTAAGAGCTTAGCCCCAATAGTGTGGAAGCCTCAAATGGAATCACAAATCACCAAAGCACATTGGAAGAACTTGAGAGAATATGTATGCACACTAAAATCGGCCCACTCTTATTTTCACACACTTGTACCAATTTTGTGAGCCAAGGACCCCTTTATATATTATGGAGGATTAGGGTTACATCCATGTAAACCCTAATACCCATGACCTTTCATTTACATAGGATCCATGGGTTAAAAGCTCCATGGACCATCCATGAAAGCTTAGCCCAACCTAAATGAACTTCGCCCATTCCATATATATAAGAGTCCATATTTAATTAGTTCTTTTTGATCACTTAATTAATTCTAAATTAATTCTTGATCAATACTAATTAAATAATATGATTCCATATTAATATATGAGAACTTATAATATATTAATATAAATCATAAATATACTATTCTCAAAAGACTATCCATATAAATTGTGTCGGTGAAGTGCAACCCAAATGGACCATGCCGGGTCGGGTCAAGTACATACCAAATATAGTTATGGACTTAGACATTAATCCAACAGTCTCCCACTTGGATAAGTCTAAAACTATTATTGAGTATGACTTCAAAACCTAACTGGAAATCGTAGCTCTTAAAGCCGCTGTCGAACTCTGACCTTGTCAATGACTTGTCCGTTAGATAAGGGTGAAGGGTTTTAGGTACAACAAATAAACTAGAAAACAATTCCTAAGTTCACATGCAACCTACTTTGGATCTATGTTTTAACTATTGAACATAGAACTTTGAATTGCAATACAAGAACCCTAGAGGAGAGAGGCTAATTTCGAAATTAACAAACTAGGGTTTAGGGTTTACATACCTTTCAATTGTTATAGCAAACAATTGATATTCCCTTGATCTTGATCTTGATCTTCTTGGAAGCTTTAGCACCACAAGTGTAATGCCTCTAATGGAATCACACCCAATCTAGCAAGAAGGAAAGTAGAAGAGAGAGAGGAGAGGGAGTATGCAAAATCTCGGCCTTAGGGTTTCTTCAAAAGAAAGAGTGACCAAAAACATGAACCAGGAAGCTCCTTATATATAGCTGAGGGATCTAGGGTTTAAGGGAAACCCTAGTTATCCTTTGCTTAGGGCCTAAGCAAACCCAAGGGCCTTATCCAAGCCCCTATGGACGAAATTATTAGGGTTTCCCCTAAAGATTTCGTCCACCCTCTTCCAAGGGGGTTCTAGAGCCTTCCACTCAACTATTAGATAATTGCAAACTAGTCCCTGCACCTTATAATTAATTCTTTTAACCCCAAAATCAATTCTGATTAATTTCTGGCTAACAATTAATTAAACATAATGATTTCTTATTAATATATTAATCCATTAACATATTAATAAATCATTTATATATATATATTAATTTATTAATCTTATAAATTAATATCTCTCCTTTCATAATTTCGTTGTCCAGTTGCTAGGTTGAGGGCAACCCAAAAGGACTGTGCTGCTGTCAATTCAAGTACATACCAATTATAGTTATGGGCTTAGACACCTAATCTAACAGTCTCCCACTTGGATAAGTCTGTAACTATAATTGCTAGTATGCCTTCTAAATTTGACCAGCAAATTGTAGCTTCCAAAAAGCTGTTGCCGAACTCTGACCCAGTCAGTTATGTGTCCTAAGATAAGTGATCATATAACCCTTCGTTCTGCTTGATATCCCCAGACAAAAGACATGGAATGTAATCAATCTGTTTGTCCAGAATTTATGTTTCCCGATTCCTGATTTGTGATGATGTAGAACTTCTAATCGAACACATCAATTTAGTCCTGGCTGGGCCCAGCACATAAGTCAACACCAAATCATCGAGGGGCCCACAGATATCGCTTTTCCTGTTAGGGCAAAAGGAACGAATAAACGTTGACTCATATGCTTGTATCTTTTACTCATCAAATTATGCATGACAATACGTTTTATAACACCAAGTTACTGATGCGTTTTCGTATCACCAATGCACAACCGACTTGTAAATTACAACTCATATATCTTCGTTTCAAGATTATAAGATATTATCGTCTCAGTATTACTCGTGATGAATTCCATGAAGTAATACTCTGAGCGTGGGTTTATCCAATACTCAAATCTCAATTTCTGAGTACTCATGAACATTGCAGCAATTCTATTGCCATGTCTATCCTTAGACAATCTGCAATCCAATTCATGACAGTCTTAATTCACTACTTACTTCCAAGAGTACGAGCGACTGTGGAGTTTGAATAATCTCATTATTCAGGAAGTAAAACATGCAAAAATGAAACACAATAATAAACAATTGACAAAAGGTAGTAGCCAAACTTATAAATAATACTTTATTATTTAATCACCAAAAGTCAATTACATTTACTTTGTTACAAGTTTCAAAACTAATCTAACTACTAAAACTAATATCATCTTTCAGTCCTATGCTCCGAGCATGCTGAATATGCTTAGCCCTACTCAGACCCTTTGTGAGGGGATCTGCTGGGTTATCTTCAGATGACACCCTCTTTACTATAAGATGGCCTTCTTCAACTCTATGTCTGATGAAATGGTACTTTCTGTCGATATGTCTGGTCTTACCATGATCTCTCGGTTCCTTTGTCAAGGCAACCACTCCTTCATTATCGCAGAACAGTTCCATAGGCTCCTGGATGGTTGGAACAACTCCGAGATCCCCGATGAAGTTCCTCAACCAAGCTGCTTCTTTCGACGCTTCACTTGCTGCAATGTACTCTGATTCACAAGTAGAATCAGCCACCGTATTTTGCTTGGAACTCTTCCAAGTAACTGCTCCTCCATTCAGTAAAAATACCCAGCCTGACTGAGAACGGAAGTTATCTCTATCCGTCTGAAAGCTGGCATCACTGTAACCATCTACTCTCAAAGTATCACTGCCACCAAGCACAAGAACCCAGTCCTTTGTCCTTCGCAAATACTTGAGTATATTCTTAACTGCTATCCAATGAGCTCTACCTGGGTTTCCCTGATAGCGACTAACCATGCTCAAAGCAAATGCCACATCAGGGCGAGTACATGTCATAGCGTACATGATCGATCCGACAGCGGAAGCATAAGGTACACGACTCATGTCATCTATTTCAACATCTGTACTCGGGCATTGAGTCTTACTCAATTTGGTATTGCTCTGGATAGGTAGCTCTCCCTTCTTGGAATTTTCCATACTAAACCTCTTTAGTACCTTATCCAAGTATGTGCTCTGACTAAGTCCAATTAGTCTCTTCTTTCTATCTCTCAATATTCTAATCCCAAGAATATAGGCAGCTTCTCCAAGGTCTTTCATTGCAAAACACTTTCCAAGCCAAGACTTAACTTCTTTCAAGGTTGGAACGTCGTTACCAATGAGTAATATGTCATCGACATATAACACCAGAAAAGTTACTATACTCCCACTAGCCTTGATATACACACAAAACTCATCTTCACTTCTAGAGAAACCAAACTCTTTGACTTTCTCATGGAAGCAAAGATTCCAACTGCGAGATGATTGTTTCAATCCATAAATGGATTTCTCAAGCTTGCACACTGTATTGGGAAACTTTGCATCAACAAAACCCTCTGGCTGACTCATGTAAACATCTTCAGCCAACTTCCCATTAAGGAAAGCAGTTTTGACATCCATCTGCCAGATTTCATAATCATGAAAGGCAGCTATGGCGAGCAATATCCTAATAGATTTAATCTTAGCCACTGGCGAAAAAGTCTCATCATAGTCAACCCCTGGGGTTTGAGTAAAACCTTTTGCAACCAGTCGAGCCTTGAATGTATGCACATTCCCATCCATGTCTGTCTTCTTCTTGAAGATCCATTTGCACCCAACTGTCTTGCGACCTGGTGCACTATCAACCAAATTCCAAACTTGGTTGTCATACATGGACTTAATCTCGCTGTCCATTGCCTCTTTCCACTTGGAAGCCTCTGGGCCTGCCATTGCTTTCTTATAAGTGACTGGTTCATCTAAGTTTACCAGTGTTCTATCACTTATGAATGTGTCACCATCTGAAGTAATATGAAAACCATACAACTCAGGTGGCACACTCACCCTAGTGGATCTTCTAAGAGGTAATGAGTTATCAATTGGTTCAACAGGAACTGTTTCCTCTGGTTGAGTGCTAGTGTCATCTAAGGTTCCTTCATTGGCTGACTCTTGAATTTCTTCAAGGTCAATAGTGCTCCCACTGTCCTCTTTGAATATGAGTTCTCTTTCAAGAAAGACTCCTCTTCGTGCTACAAAGACCACGTTCTCACTAGGCCTGTAGAACAAATATCCAAAAGACTGCTTTGGGAAACCAATGAAAACACATTTCTCACTTCTAGCTGCTAGCTTGTCGTGAGTCTCTCGTCTTACGAAAGCTTCACAACCCCAGACTTTAATATGTGCTAACGAGGGAACTTTCCCTGTCCACATTTCGTGAGGTGTTTTGGCAACCTTCTTTGTAGGGACAAGATTGAGGATGTGGGCGGCTGTCTCTAAGGCATACCCCCAGAAGTGAATAGGAAGCGAAGCCCGACTCATCATGGAACGAACCATGTCTAACAAGGTTCGATTGCGCCTCTCAGCTACACCATTTAACTGTGGTGTCCTAGGAGGAGTCAATTGTGAGACTATCCCACATTCTTTCAGATAGTCGTTAAACTCGATACTAAGATACTCCCCGCCTCTATCGGATCTAAGTATCTTTATCTTTCTGCCCAATTGATTTTCGACTTCATGCTTAAACTCTTTGAACTTTTCAAAAGTTTCTGACTTATGCTTGATCAAGTAGATATATCCATATCTGCTATAATCGTCAGTGAAGGTCACATAGAATCGATTAGCATCTCTTGTAGTTGATCTGAAGGGCCCACACACATCTGTGTGTATGAGATCCAACAGACCTTCACCTCTTTCACAAGACCCTGTGAATGGTGATTTTGTCATCTTTCCCAAAAGACAAGATTCACACATATCATCTGACTTTAGGTTAAATGATTCCAACACTCCATCCTTTTGGAGTTGGGCTATGCGTTTCTTGTTAATGTGTCCAAGACGACAATGCCACAAGCATGCCTTGTCTACACTATTAGACAAGTCAATATTAAGTACACTATTTCCTAAGCTATCAACACAAGTCACTGTTTCATACACACCATTACAAGGCAAAGCTTCAAACATAAAAACACCATTCTTATAAACATAAATTGAACCATTCAAATCATTAAAAGAATATGTAAAACCTTGTCTGAACAATGCATGAAATGAAATAATGTTTCTCGTCATCTCAGACGAATAGCAACAATTTATTAAATCTAATCTAACATCATTACTAAGCAGAAGCTGATAAACTCCGATCTTGGTTACTGGTGAAGACTTTCTGTTTCCCATGATCAGGTTTATCCTTCCTCGCTCTATCTCCTCACTTTCCTTTAGACCCTGCAAATCAGAACAGATATGAAAACCACATCCTGTATCAAGGACCCATGAACGAGAAGATAATGAGTTATTAGTAGAAATAGTGTAAATACCTGCCGAAGATGGCTGCACTTTGCCATCCTTGATATCTTTCAGATATTGTGGGCAAGATCTCTTCCAATGCCCCTTTTGGTTGCAGTAAAAGCAAACTGCCTCTTTTGGATCAGAAACATGGGGAGTGGAACCATTGGGCTTAGTCTTTGGGCCATTACTAGATGACCCAGCTTGAGCCTTGCACTTCCAGTTTTGCTTGGGAGGACCTTTCCTCTTTTTCCCTTTTCCCTATCCAATAGCCAAAACAGGGGCACTCGTAGGTGTGGAGGGTATACTTTTACCCTTCATCCCTGCCTCAGCTGTCTGCAACAAGTTGTGCAATTGGGCCAAGGTCTGCTCAGTATTGTTCAAATGGTAAGTTAGAATAAACTGACCATAACATTCAGGAAGTGAGTTCAAGACCATGTCAATGGCCAATTCCTCATCAAAGTGAATATTGAGCTTGACCAAACGCTCTATGTAGCGTTGCATTCTTTGCACATGTGACACAACCGACTCCCCATCTTTCATCTTGCAAGCCATGAGTGACTTGACTACTTCGAACTTTTCTTGACGAGCTCGCTTATGGTACTTTTCCATAAGGTCCTTGTTCATCTCGAAAGGCCAGTAGTCCTCATAGTACCTCTGCAATTCTGGGGACATAGTTGCCACCATGATGCATGCCACTTTGGTAGCATCATCGTAATGTTTCTTGTAGGCAGCAAGATCTTCAGGAGTAGCTTGATTCTCATCAAGCTCTTTGAGCTCCTTTTCAAGAACATATTCTTTGTTCTCGAAACGAAGAGCCATCTTGATGTTGCGCATCCAATCGTTATAGTTTGAGCCATCCATAACGACTTTGGAGCATATATTGAGCAAAGAGAAGTTTTGGTTGGAGGAGGACGAAGCAGAAGTGTTTCCAGGAGTAGACATCTGAAAAGAAAGAAAGTTTTAGTTAGATTTCAAGATACCTTAATAGAATAACCCAAAGATATAATATCAAGGTTAGGATCCAACTATGAAGATTCACAACTTAGAAATGGGATGCCGAGATCCAAGTGCAAATTTCATAAAGGTAGGTGAATGACGATTCACCAATTCCACCATTAGACGAAACAAACGAAGTGAAATTCCTAATTCTTTTGAGATACATTGAAACTATTCAATGGCATGTTTTATTCTCAGATTATGCTCTTCTATTTGTGACTGGGATGCCGAGGATCACAAACAAGATGTGAATAACCATGCAAATGTGCTTGGTAACCTCATTGTCTTTATCATTAACTATTGATGTGCTGGTAAACCACACACGCTCCATCAAAATGACAATTATGAGATACCCATTGCTACTCTTTATTAGTGCCTTTTAGTGTGCTGGTTAACCACACACGCTCCACTAACGACCAATAAAGCATAATGTGCAATTTCATGGATTAGCATACTTTTCACATTTTTCCTAAAGTAACTAGAGTTGGGATTTTGAAAATAATGTTCTAGTACTTTCTTTAATATCATTATACTTTTAATGAGAAGTGGTTGTCCTATCAAATCCGTTCTGCTAACGACCCTCCACTAATCAAGGAAGCGGTGGGTGAGAGTGGACACCCATTCAACTACCATTTTATAGGCAGTTTCCTTATACCCCCCTTATAGATTAGCTTCGTGAATGAGGCATACTAGCGATTTGACTGACCATATTCTTATACATATATAATATTAAACTTTTAATTATAATATATATATATATATATATATAAGGTGTGTTTTAAAACATTTTAAAACTTCAAGGGTTTATAAATTTCGAAATTTAAGCTATTAAATTCAAATTTAAATAAACCAATTAACTAGATTTAATATTTATCTTTTAATTAACTATTAATCAAATTATTAAATCTTGTAAGGATTATCTAATTAAATTAATCCATTAATTTAATCCTAATCCTTATCCCTCTAAATTTCGAAAAATAGGGTAAGGATAATTATCCAATTAATCTAATTAAGTAACAATTATCCAAAACAAGAAACCCTAGTTATCCTCTAGCATATTTCGAAATTTACAAGGGAGGAGGCTAGGGTTTTCAAAACCCTAACCCTAATTTCGATTAGGGTTCTTTGGAGGCTAGGGTTTTCGAAAAAACCCTTTGATCCAAAACCCTAGAAATCAAAAGATTGGCCTTTAGGGTTTAATAGCTATAAACCCTAATTTGCAATTCAACAATTGTAGCAATTCAATTTAAAACAACAATGGCTCTGATACCACTGAAGGGTTTTAGGTACAACAAATAAACTAGAAAACAATTCCTAAGTTCACATGCAACCTACTTTGGATCTATGTTTTAACTATTGAACATAGAACTTTGAATTGCAATACAAGAACCCTAGAGGAGAGAGGCTAATTTCGAAATTAACAAACTAGGGTTTAGGGTTTACATACCTTTCAATTGTTATAGCAAACAATTGATATTCCCTTGATCTTGATCTTGATCTTCTTGGAAGCTTTAGCACCACAAGTGTAATGCCTCTAATGGAATCACACCCAATCTAGCAAGAAGGAAAGTAGAAGAGAGAGAGAGGAGAGGGAGTATGCAAAATCTCGGCCTTAGGGTTTCTTCAAAAGAAAGAGTGACCAAAAACATGAACCAGGAGGCTCCTTATATATAGCTGAGGGATCTAGGGTTTAAGGGAAACCCTAGTTATCCTTTGCTTAGGGCCTAAGCAAACCCAAGGGCCTTATCCAAGCCCCTATGGACGAAATTATTAGGGTTTCCCCTAAAGATTTCCTCCACCCTCTTCCAAGGGGGTTCTAGAGCCTTCCACTCAACTATTAGATAATTGCAAACTAGTCCCTGCACCTTATAATTAATTCGTTTAACCCCAAAATCAATTCTGATTAATTTCTGGCTAACAATTAATTAAACATAATGATTTCTTATTAATATATTAATCCATTAACATATTAATAAATCATTTATATATATATATATATATATATATATTAATTTATTAATCTTATAAATTAATATCTCTCCTTTCATAATTTCCTTGTCCAGTTGCTAGGTTGAGGGCAACCCAAAAGGACTGTGCTGCTGTCAATTCAAGTACATACCAATTATAGTTATGGGCTTAGACACCTAATCCAACAAAGGGATCATATATTCCTCCATTCTTGATATCATATGGACTGAGACATGGATTATAATTATTCTCTCTGTCCATTTGTTGTTTCCCGATTTTCGATTTATGATAACTGACTGATTGAACAAATCAAATCAGTCCTGGCTTGGCCAAGCACTCACATGTGTTATCGCTAAATCATCGAGGGGCCCATAGATATCGCTTTTATCCCGAAGGTAAAAGGAATGGATAAACTTCGACTCATATGGCTTGTTCTACTACTTGTTGAATCATACACAAAGGCACGTTTTATAACATCGAGTTACCAATGCGTTTTCGTGCAATCAATGTATAACTAACTCATAGTAACAACTCATATCTCTAGGTTTTAAGAATATAAGATATTATCATGTCATGATCACTCGTGATAAAATCCATGAAGTGATTCAAATGAGCGTGGGTTGAATCCAATACTCAGAACTTATGAGAACTCATGAGTGTTGTAGCACCACTTTGTCCACCAACTTGGACCTCTACAAACCAACCCATGACAGTCTTGATTCATATCTACTTCCAACATATGACCGACTGTGGATGGTTTGAATAACTTAATCATTCAGGAAGAGCGACTTAGTTATTCTGGAAGTCAAAACATGCAAAGTGAAACACAAGAATAAATGAATCAAATATGGTATCAAACCCTATGAATATAAATAAACACTTTTATTTATCACCATACTGATTACTCATTATTCATTGTTTCGGTTTTATCAACTTTATACTTGAATTAAAAACACTAGTTGTCCCATGCTCCAAGCATGTACACTGTGTTTTTCTTAAACAATAGCTTTGCCATACACCAACTATGAACTCTATGTTTGTCTATGATCCTTACTTTGTGAAATAAACCAATTGAACATAATTTCAATGATTCTAATTTCACACTCCCAAATCCTTATCGAAAAATGTGAGAATTTCAAATTCCTATCATTTATCGAAATCTGTTTAGATTTTAAACTTATATGCACTGACCCTCCTGTAATGAATATGTACAAAGTCACAAAGACTTGTCAACAGTCATTATAAGGTATTCCAATGGAGATCAACTCCATGGAAACTAAGTCTCATATTCAAAGTACATTGCTTTGGACATGCTTCTTGCATTAAGTTTTCTAATCTTACACATATAACTTCCACCTATGGAGACAACTCCATATTCTGATTTTGACTATCACTTCTAAATAAGAGATGCCTCTTTTCAGAATATGTCAATATGTTCCTTCCAAAATTAGCACTATACTTCCAACTGTCCCTGAGCAACCAATCTTTGGTAAACCTCAGATTGTCCTCGACAATTGCTTAATCATTTTAGTCATCTCCAATTCTAGACCTTTTCCCTTCTTAATGCCTCTGGGCATTTGGAAAAATTTAGAAATGACAAATATTATAGCACATGCAATCGATCCTGTACCCAAAGCAAATGGTACACGATTCATGATGTCTCACATAAAGACATGATTCTAGACCAGTCTTTTGCTACAATATTTTTTATTTGTCATGTTTTCAAAATTTGACTATGAAAAGGGATGTCGTAATCATAATCGAATTTTGAGAACGCAATATATAGAATTTCCTTAAGTTGAACCAATCCAACATGAAATTAATATATATATTCTTGACTAAGGATGATTAAAGTCTCAATCTAAGTCTTTAGAACTGAAATGAAGTATATCCTCTCCCTTAATTATAGCAAAACAACTTTTTCAATCCCTGCAGCCTCACGAATTGAAACTTTTTTTCTATAATTAACATTGCTAACTTGCAACACTAACAATAATTATCATGCTCCCACTAACATGATGATTATTAGCATAACACTTATGCTCCCACTAGCTTTGACATATACTCAGAAATCAGCTGGACTTCTAGAAATCAATACTTTATTGACTTTCTTACCAAAGTTCAGATTTCTGATACGAGATGCTTTGATAAAACTTTATCAAAATCATACACCTTTCCTTAGATAGCATGCATGTGTGTCTAAACAATTTCAGAACTATGAAAAGGGATGCCGTAATCATAGTCTCAATTGTTTAGACCTTTTGCCATCTGCTTCAAATCTACTTGGTGGAAGTGTTTCCTCACCATCATTTTCATGAATCGGAGAGAAACCTTATGACCCTTAGATTTTATGGTGTATGTGTTCTTATCCATGTGAATCGTCAAAACCATAGTCATAAGACAAGGATAATGACAAATCCAAACTCATATGGACTGAACTTATGTAATCTTAACTTCTTGCCACCTGGCAGTACAGGGCCTGCCATTGCTTCCAAGTTGTTATGCAACTAATTGAGAACTTTCAGAACTCCTATGCAAAGCCAACTTTAACTGGAATGGGCACAGAATATGTCAACACGATAGGTTATAAACCTCAAGTCGTGTGCTAGTGAAGAACCTCAGGTTTTATTCTTGATTAGTTCTTGAAATTCTTTTTAGGATCTTTAAGACTCCCACTATCCTCTTGACTTATAAGACTATCTTGCCAAATATTCAAGAGATAGTGCAGATTCTTTATCAAGACAAACACTTCACACAATTGGCCTTAGCTGGTCTTTGTTTTATCCAAAACATCACAACTTACCAATTTCAAATGTACAAGAGTAGGACACTTTTACTCTTACATTTGACAAGTGTTTTAAACCTTTCTTTAAGATATGTCACTCAAGTTACAATCTTGGAGTACGACTCTAAGAATTGTTTTGGAACGAAGTATGACTCATCTTCCTGATCTAACCATTTCAACAATTCATGACTCCTCTTCTTAGTCATAAGAATGCACTAAGATGACCTTTAGAGGACTAATTGTGATATGATTTCTAAATCATTAAGATGATCACAAACATGATACTAAAGTACTCTCCCATCTTTTCAGATTTGAGAAACTTTTATCTTTCTACCTAATTTGATTCTTCCCATTCGTTCTGCCATACATTGAGACTTTTCCAATGTTTCAGAATTATACTTAAATTTGTAAGTATAACCATATTTACTAAACTTTAGTAAATCAAATAGTATTAACGATCTTTGTGGTGGACATGACCAGTGCACAAGAATGTGTACTCGATCCCTTTAGTCCTTCACTTGACTCACACATCCATGTGAACAAGTAATTAGTCTTGATTTTCCAATGCTTGAAAGTTCTCATTCATCATAGTATTCAACTTGCATGATTCCAAGTTTCGGTCCAATTGAAACTTGGATGATGAGGAACTTTCCTGATTTGGTAAATTTAGACACTACCACAAATGAAAGAATCAAATACATTTTCCAATATTGTTGTCAGTGGAATCATATAAGCAACAATTTTCCACAAATGCCATTGTAGGGATACTTCAAATAAATAAAATTAAACAATTTTCTTTTATTTTAACACTTTGCGGAAAAACTTATCCTTACAATCCACATGGAAAATTGTTGTTATCTATTCCTTAGCAATATATCATAACTTCTTAAGCAACTGCTCAAAATTCTGATGCGATCGAAATCCACTTTCGCGATCAGAATCAACATATACTTCCTTTAAGATTTCTCTCTATTCTTTGATTCTTAAAACATCAACATGTGACCCAGTCACATCATGTAATGAGGATCTCAGAATAGAACTTAATAGAGTTAGATAATCGGCTCTACCTGATGTAGAGTCAAACTTATTGACTTTAAGATCCTTAGGTAAATTTAGCAGCTTTGCAATCAACGCCCCTTCCTTTGGCAAAATAAACATATGGACCCTTTGGTAATGGGACTATCTCAGACTTAGCCTTTCTCTTTACCATTTGGTCAACCGGGTTGACTATGGTCAATCCTCTTCCATTGGGAAGAGAATGCTTTTTCATGAGTTCCAGTGTCACCATTGTCACTGTCCATAAAGTTTTTGGGAAGTTGATCTTCTAATCAAATTTGCTTTACTATCGTTCCAAATCATTGTAGATTCAGCAGCACCAAGCAAATAGATATTATCATTAAGGTTCATGTCATAGTCTGTTTCATAGTAGTCCCAAAGGAACTCACTATGTGACTTAGAAAGTGATTGAACATCCAACTTTCTCAAGACTTTGACACCGAACTCTCCCGGCTTGTCAATATGTGACTTCATCTCTAAGATGTGATCACACATAGACCTTGCTTGCCATTAGGGCTTGAGTGACCTTGAACTTGTGGGTTAGGGAGAATAATTGGAGGAGGTGGAGGAAGAGAAGTATGACTTCCATGAGCCAAACTCGGGAAGTCATATTCATTAGGAAAGCTTGGTTTGGGAAGATCATTGTTGTCTAAACCAGACATCAACAATGGGAGAAATTCACGTAAAGTTGATTTAAGTCCTTAATATAACACCCAATATGATATATTAAGGCTAGGACCCAACAAACTATTTTATAACTTGGAAGAGGGATGCCGTAATCCAAGCTATAAAATATTTGAAGGTAGGTGAATGACGATTCACCAATTTCCACCAAGATAAACGAAATGTATTATTAGGTTTTAATTGGTTTTGAAACTCCTAGATTCTTTTGAGATTCATTGAACTTTTCAATGGCATGTTTCAATCTCGAGTGTGCCCTTCTGGTTTTGTGACTGGGATGCCGAGGATCAGAAAACAATGTGTGAAGTAACCATGCAAATATACTTGGTACCCTTAATATTTACCCCTCAATCGATGTGCCGGTTAACCACACACGCTCCAACGATACTATGATAAACATTAAGTTACCCTTTGCCTACCTTGTTAAGTCCAGGTTAGTGTGCCGGTTAACCACACACGCTCCACTAACAGCTTAAACAAAGTGCAAAGTGTAATTTCATGGATTAGCACCTTATTCACATTTTCCTAAGTAACTAAGATTGGGAATTTATAAGTGTTTAGTTACTTAGTATTTATCATTATACTTATAATGAAGGGAGAATTATAGTCGTTGTCCTACCTGTTCGGCTAACGACCCTCCACCGGTCAAGGAAGCGGTGAGTGAGAGTGGACACCCATTAAACTGCCATTTTATAGGCAGTAACCTTATACCCCCCGTATAGACTGGCTTCGTGAATGAGGCGTACTAATGGTAAGACGAATTGCTCTTATACATATAAGATATTAAACTTTTAATATTATAATAGTATAAGGGTGTATTTTAGACATTTAAAATACTTGGTGGTTTAATCTATTAATTAAACTAGACTTTTAATTTAATTAAACTCAAACCATATATTTATGGATTAATAATACTCTTTTAATTAAACGCTTTAATTAACTATTAATAAAGTCCATAAGAGTTAATTTGAACTATTCAACAAAACATCATAATTCCAATTATTAAACTCAAAATTAAAACCATTTAATTAATTGTTTAAGTTATGAACCCAAGAGTTTTAGAATTCAATTCTTTTTTTCATAAAAACCTTTTCTCAAATTCCAAAACTTGAGGGCAAGTTTTGTAATTCTTGAAAACCTTTGGATTCCATAACTTATGAAATTAATGGTGTTTTATGATGAAACTTTCCATGTTCCATAACTTAAGAACAAGTTATGGACTTCTTTAAAACATTAACACCAAATTTTGTAACTCCATAAAAACTTTGAATCAATTTTTTTTTAAAAAAACTTTCAAATCCATAACTTATGGAAGTTTCAAAAACCCTTAAGATCACAACTTTAAAAAAAAAAACTTTTGAGCTCCAAAATTTTATGACAAAATATGTAACTCCTTAAAACATTTAGATCAAACTTTTAAAACTAACAAAATAATCATATCATTTTATCTTTTACTAAATTTGACCTAATTCAACTCATATAACAAATGATTCAAATTTTACAAATAATTCGTTTTTCACAAAACAAGTAATTATCTTAAAATTTGACAAACGTCATGTTTCTTTTTCCTTTTTTTTCCAACTTGAAAATAAAACATTTGCATCAATATAACAGAAAACAACCCATGGCTCTGATACCACTGTTGGGTTTTGAGCATTCTAACACTCCTATGGTGTACATGCAACCCTATAAACCTTGGATCTATGTTTTCTCTATTATACATGCAAATATTAACTATTCCAAGGTTTCATCCTAACTAGCATATTATGAAGCACCTATACTACAAAGTTCTAGTTAGATGACATACCTTTTGATGTAGCTTGATGTCTTCAAGCTTTAAGAGCTTAGCCCCAATAGCGTGGAAGCCTCAAATGGGATCACAAATCACCAAAACACCTTGGAAGAACTTGAGAGAATATGTATGCACACTAAAATCGGCCCACTCTTATTTTCACACACTTGTACCAATTTTGTGAGCCAAGGACCCCTTTATATATTATGGAGGATTAAGGTTACATCCATGTAAACCCTAATACCCGTGACCTTTCATTTACATACGATCCATGGGTTAAAAGCTCCATGGACCATCCATGAAAGCTTAGCCCAACCTAAATGAACTTGGCCCATTCCATATATATAAGAGTCCATATTTAATTAGTTCTTTTTGATCACTTAATTAATTCTAAATTAATTCTTGATCAATACTAATTAAATAATATGATTCCATATTAATATATTAGAACTTATAATATATTAATATAAATCATAAATATACTATTCTCAAAAGACTATCCATATAAATTGTGACGGTGAAGTGCAACCCAAATGGACCATGTCGGGTCGGGTCAAGTACATACCAAATATAGTTATGGACTTAGACATTAATCCAACATAAACTACTTTTCTCCGGCCTCAAGCCAACAAGATGGCGTACGACACTTCTGTGCATACAAGGCTTGATAAGGTTCCATCTTAATGCTCGAATGGTAACTATTGTTGTAGGAAAACTATATCGGGGGGTAAATGCTCATCACAGTTACATTGAAATTCTAGGGTACATGCTCTTAACATATCTTCCATTGTTTGAATTGTTCTTTCGCTCTGACCATCAGTCTGCGGATGGTAGGCTGTACTTAAACATAACTTTGTACCCATTTCCTCTTGTATACTTTTCCAAAATCTTGATGTGAAACGACTGTCATGATCTAATACAATCGTTAAGGGAACACCGTGAAGTCTTACTATCTCCTTCACGTAAGCATTTTCAAGCTTATCCATAGACCATCTCTCATTGGGTACTATGAAGTGTGTACTCTTAGTGAACTGATCCACAACTACCCAAATCATGTCGTGACCGTTAGCTTAGTCACAAAATCCATGGTGATGTCTTCCCATTTACCCATCGGTACAGGTAAAGGTTCTAAAATCCCATACGGTTTTTGATGTTGTTCTTTAACTCTCGCACATGTTACACATTCTGCCACATACTTTGCAACATCGAGCTTCATTGTCGGCCACCAGTAGTAAGGTTTCAGTTCCCTATACATCTTAGTGTTGCCACGGTGAATCGAGTACATGGTCTTGTGACCTTCTCTCATCAAAAGATCCCTTATTCCTCTCATCTTAGGCACCCAAATCCTATTCTGGAATACCTTCAATCCTTGAAAATTTGTACCGAATACCAACGTTTTGCCTAAACATTCTTCTTTGCGGTCATTTTTCTCCAAAGCTTCTTCCTGAGCTTTCTTGGCCTTTTTCTTTCCAGGTTTAGTTTTCGACTTAGAGCATCAGCTAAGACATTTGCTTTACCAGGGTGGTAAAGTATTTCACGTAATCCTTTAGCAACTCTAGATCTTGAGTGGGGTAGTTCTTTTCGTGCACTTTCAATTGTCGGGATGCATATGCTATCACTTTATCTCTTTGGGTCAGAACACAACCTAACCCAAATCCAGATGCATCGCTATAGACTGTAAAGTCTTCAACTCCGTCAGGTAAAGAAAGAATTGGTGCTTCACACAACTTCTTCTTCAATTTCTTGAATGCTTCTTCATGTTTCTCACTCCATTTATATGTAGCTCCTTTATGGGCCAAATATGTTAATGGAGCAGCTATCGAAGAAAAGCCTTGGATAATCTTCGGTAATATCCCACTAATCCGAGAAATCTTCAAATCTCAGTGGGACTTTTTGGTCGTTCCCATTTCATTATAGCCTCAATCTTTTCTGGATCAACCATTAGTCCTTCCTGGTTAACCACATGACCCCAAGAATTGGACTTCTCGATTTCAAAAATCATATTTGGAGAACTGTGCATACAAATTCTCCTTCTTCAAAACATCTAATACTTCTCACAGGTGCTTGCCATGCTCCTGCTGGCTCTTTGAGTAAATAAGGATGTCGTCTATGAACACCATCATGGATTTATCGAGCAACAGTTTAAAAACCTTGTTCATCAAATCCATAAATGTTACGTGAGCATTGGTTAGTCCAAACGACATAACCAAGAACTCATAGTGTCTGTATATTGTTTTGAATGTGGTCTTCTCAATATCTTGCTCTCTCACCTTCAGCTGATGATATCTTGACCTAAGATCGATCTTTGATAAATATCTTGAACCTTGTTGCTGATCGAACAGGTCGTGAATCCTTGGCAATGGATACTTGTTCTTTACCATTGCCTTATTCAGCTCTCTACATCCTCATGTTCCCATCATTCTTCTTTACGAATACCATCGGAGCTCCCCAGGGTGATGAACTAGGTCTAATGAAACCGTTGTCCAACAACTCCTGAAGTTGCATCAAAAGCACCTTCATCTCTGTTGGTGCTAATCGGTATGGTGCTTTTGCTATTGGAGTCGATCCTGGAAATAAGTCTATTCGAAACTCTACATTTCTATCAGGGGGCAATCCAGGAAGATCTTCGGGAAAGGCTTCCGGATAGTCACACACCACTAGTATTCTTTGCATCTATTTCTTTTCCTTCTTTGCATCAATCACAAATGCCAAGTATGATATGCATCCTTTGGACAAACATTTTCTAGCTTTCATCAGGGAAATGATTCCATAATTTACTCTATGTTTGTCCCCGTACACCATAAACTACTCTTTTCCAGTTGGGTTTACTCTGACCATCTTCTTCTTGCATAGTATCTCGACATTGTTTGCACTAAGCCAATCCATTCCTAGTACGATGTCGAAACTGTTCAACTCAATAGGCAACAACTCCTCGTGGGATTTATTCTCGTTCAAGTTGATGACGATGTTTTTAATGTAATCGCTAACATGTATGAATTTGCTACTGGCAACTTCTACAACTATGGCATTATTAAGTTTATCTACAGGTAATGCTAGTCTTCCACCAAGTTTATGCGATATAAAGGAGTAATTTTCTCCAAAAGCAAACAATATATTGGCAGGCAATCCATTTACAAGAAAGGTACCTGAAGCGACATCTACTTTATCCCTTGCTGCTTCTAGGGTCATCTAGAATGCTCTTGCCTTTGGCCTGAAGGGAATATTAGGCCTTGCCGCCACTTTCTTCTTCGGGCAGCCCCTAGAAATATGCCCTTCTTCATTACACCTGTAATACACCTTCTTGTTGAATGTGCACTCATTGGCGTAATGCCCATACTTTCCATACTTGAAACAAGTCACCTCCTCGCCAATTTTGAAAAGTGTTACTTTTTGCACTTATCTCACCATCTTGCTTCACCTCCTCCTCCTCCAAAAAATTTAGAACTAGACTTTGAAAATTTTCATTTATTGTTGGACCTTGAAGGTCCATCAAACTTCCTTTTCTCTCCTACCTCAACTCTCTTCAGATCCTTCTCCCTTATCTGGGTCTCAACATTCTTAGCTACCTAGATGGCGGCTTTCAAGGAGGTTGCTTGTTTGACCATTGTACCAAAGTCTGCGGGTAATCCATTGGCAAACTTTTTGACCTTGGAGAGTTCAGTTGGAACTAAATAAGGAACAAGCTTCATTTTCTCTGTAAAACTTGAAAAATACTCAATGATGCTCATTCTTCCCTTCTTCAAATTCTGAAACTCGTTGTTGATCTCTAGTAGATTCTACTCACAGCAGTACTGAATTTCCAATTGCACCAAAAAGTCTTCCCAAGACATCTTGCTAGCTTCTCCCTTAGGGATGGTATCAGCTAGTAGCTTCCACTAGCTTAATAGCCCAGTCTTCAACAGTGTAACCACGAGAGCGGTCTTCTGTTTGTTGTTGTAGTCGCAACTTTCAAACATCATCTCCATCTCGGAGATCCTATCCATGACTTCCACTGGTGTTGGGCTTCCAGAAATACTTGGTGGCTTGGATGCCATGAAATCCTTGTACTTGCATCTACGCCCGTCATTTCCTCCATTATGTTGGTTTCTTCTAACCATACGTGGCTCAGCTTGACTCACAGTCCGACTAAAGTTTCCTTGCTCTGACCGTTCAATGTCCAGTTCAGGCTGTACAATTGATACAGTAGGTTCATCCCTATTCTGTTGAAGTAGATACCTTGTCTCGTCCATCTGACGATCCAACATCATTTGTATCATCGCCTGTACTCCTACCAGCGTGATTGGTGTAACATCTAAAAATTTCACAAAACTTTAAACTTTTTAAACAATCCCAAATCATCACTTGTTTACAAAAATAGTTTTTCAAAACAT
Organism: Lactuca virosa; assembly: GCF_052849685.1. Lineage (NCBI taxonomy): Eukaryota > Viridiplantae > Streptophyta > Magnoliopsida > Asterales > Asteraceae > Lactuca > Lactuca virosa. The sequence continues at coordinate 387,553,211 of NC_136428.1, forward strand.
GTCTATTATCAGAGTTTTCCCAAAATCACAAACAAAACATGAGGAGGTGCACTATGAAGACTTCTCCTTCCCGTGATCATCTGAGGTACCTGAAACATAACCCAAAACTGTAAGCCTAAAGCTTAGTGAGTTTCCCCCAAAATACCAACACATTACAAATCCAGAATAATAACAATAAACAACATACATATAGAGCCTTCAACATGACTAGAACGCCCCACCAGCCTACATACTATCTGGACCGCTCACAGAACCTACAACATCACTGGACCGCCTCACCGGGCCTTCAGCATATCTGGACCGTTCATTGGGCCTTTGGCTTGACTGGTACGCCCCTTTGGCCTTTAGTCTATCCAGGCCGCCCTGGGTCTGTTCGCCTTCAGCACAAAGCAGGACGCCTCAACCCACCCACACATAAATCATGTCGACACATACATATAATAGACAAGCATACAAATAACTAGCCAATAGCAAGCAGACAGAGCAAAGAATCATCCTATCTACCAGGATAACAATCTAAAGGATCTGACCTTGGTGCCTTCGACCCAAAAGTACAGTGAGGAAGACTCACCTCACACTGAAAGTCTTCGGCTGCTAGCTCTCTAAAATCCCCGCACTGTCACAACATAAAAATCATCCAATTAATACTTGGATTACAATATAAGCTAATAGTCCAATATTATGGTAAATGGCTACTTTAACCTTTTTCCTTAGTTGGGCTAAGACCCAGGCCCAAATATTGACCTAAAGGCCCAACCATTAAATAACCATCCAAGGCCCATTATTGGCCCAATTTTCCAAATTGGGCCCAAGTCCATCTTGGGCTTTTCCCTAAAGCCCAATCTTTCACTTGGCCCAAAACATCAACACTCAGATGGCCCAAAGAGGACCCAAGCATCTAAGCCCAAAAGGTGGCCAAGTGAAAGGCCACAAGCATCGAAGCCCAAAATCGCAAAGGCCACAGACTAAGTACGCAGGGCGTACCCAACTGTACGCTAAGCGTACTCACATTGGGGCTTGTACACCCATCGTACTCCTCTGCTAAGCCAAAAATTCCATTAAGCACTTAATACCTTAAGATAAGGCCCCAAAACATAGATCTGACTTCCATGAACTGAAACAACATGTAAACTTGCTAACTTTACGTTCATGCATGGCTACATGAAGATGTTAATCTTAGAAATGACTTAATGAATGGCTTAATTCATGAATGAAGAATAAAACCCCATAAAGTTGGCACCTTTATGCTAAGGAAACCTCTAACAAGGTCAGATCTAATGAAATGATCCCATCATGTTGACCCAAACCATAAATCCATGAAAAAGGGACCAAAGAGAGCCAAATCAATCCATAAAGGAAACTAGACATTGACAATTCAAGGTTGAACTTTGTACCTTAAGAAGCTTGCAATGTGATGGAGGTTTCTTGATCTCAAGTCTCCCACCAAACTATGAACTTCAATCTCTTCTTGGTTCTTCAAAGATGGACCAAAACAACACAAATTTCTCTTCAAAAGCGCAAAGATGTAAAAATGGAGGCTAAGGGGACGTTTAGGGACAAGAGATGAGGCCAAACCTAAAGGTTAAGGATGAATATACACGGTGAAACACCCCACATCAGGGTTTCTGGAAGACACACGTACGCCCATCGTACCTAAGCATACGACAAGTATACGCACCTGTTGTCCCAATCCATTTCTAGCAAGTACGCTGAGCGAACCAAGTGGTACCCCCACGTACCAGCTTAAAGGGATAAAATGAAAAACTTTTATAATTGAACGGGCAAAAGCATACATACCAAGATTGGGGTGTTACAATTCTCCCCCACTTGAACTAGAGTTCATCCTCGAAGGCTGCTGCAGAAAACTGTTGGATTAATGTCTAAGTCCATAACTATAATTGGTAAGACTTGACCCGACCCGGCATGGTCCATTTGGGTTGCATGGCATCATGCATTTGGATAGACTATAATGAGAGAAATAACACTTAAGGTTAGTTAATATATTATAAGTTCTAATATATTAATAAGGTTATTTAATTAGTATTGATCAAGAATTAATTTGGAATAAATTAAGTGATCAAAAGGAGACTAATTAAATATATGGGTTGATTGTGTAAATCATTCATTCTTATATATGTGGGCTTGTGATCCAAGATTCCTTATGTTGGACTAAGTCCATGGGGTGACCCATGGATACTCCATGGAGGTTAAAATCCATGGAGCATAAGGAATGGGTAAAGTTATGAGTTACATGGTGTAACCCTAATAGCCACCATATAAAAGAATCCCATGGCTCAAGAAATCGTGCACTAATGTGTGAGTGTGAGGGCTAGACGATTTTAAGGAGTGTTCAAGTTTCTCTCAAGTTATTCCAAGTGTATTTGGTGTTGTGTGAACCATTTGAGGTGTCACACTTGGGGCACTAGGCACTTAAGCTTCATGAAGACATTCTACATCAAAGAGGTATGTATTCTATCTTGTTATATTTATTATTTTGTATGCTAGATTAGGATAATACCTTGGATGTTCATAATTGTATGTATAATAGAGAAAACATAGATCCAAGGTATTTAGGGTTGCATGTACACTTAGGAGTGTTAGAATGCTCAGAACCCAACAGTGGTATCAGAGACTAGGCTTGTTTTCTTGTTATACTTGCAAAAGTAGCTGAAAAATCGAGTTGGATGCATATATTCGATTGTTTTGGCTGGAATTGGACTAGGAACATTACCCTAAGATGTTTTTGGACTTATAAACTTGTTTTTGATGTGGTAATGTTCATGCTAATCCAATTTCTAAGATAATTGTCATAATTTCAAGATTTGTATTAGTTTGTATGTTCATGCTAATTTCTTGAAGATTGATGATTTGAATTATCTTGTTCTTATGAGGTTCTTAGATTAATAGAAAAGTTGTGTGAAATAGTTGTTTTCAATCCATTTTAATCTAACAGTTGATTCCAAAGTGTGTTTTTGTAACTTGTCCTCAAGTTATATGAAAAGTCACATTTAAGAATCATAAAACTCATAAAAGTTGGCAAAGGTTACAAAATGAAGAGTCTAGTTCTAATTAAATGGTTTTATGACTCCATAACTTGTCCTCAAGTTATGGAGGTTCAAGAGTCTCTTCATTAAATTAAAAAAAAAGTGTAACCTTAATTAGTTCCATAAGTTACAATAAAAAAAAGTTATTTTTTTTATTAATTAGTTTAAAGTCTTCCATAACTTGTCCTCAAGATATGGAACTTGAAGAGTTTTTTTTTTAATTAAAACTACTTTAAACTCATAAGTTATGGAATTAATTAGTTTTGAATAGTTTCAAAACTTGCCCTCAAGTTTTGGAATTTGAAAAGTTTTCACTTATGAATACTTTAATTCCAAGTTAGCCCTTAGAATTTTAAAAGTTAAAATTCAACCCTTATACTTTATAATATTATAGGTTACTGCCTATAAAATGGCAGTTTAATGGGTGTCCACTCTCACCCACCGCTTCCTTGACTGGTGGAGGGTCGTTAGCCGAACGGGTAGGACAAGGACTATAATTCTCCTTTCATTAAAAGTATTAATGATAAATACTAAGTAACTAAACTCTTATTAATACCCAATCTTAGTTACTTAGGAAAATGTGAATTTGGTGCTAACCCATGAAATTACACTTTGCACTTTGCTTAAGTCGTTAGTGGAGCGTGTGTGGTTAACCGGCACACTAACCTGGACTTAACAAGGTACGCAAAGGGTAACTTAATATTTATCATAGTATCGGTGGAGTGTGTATGGTTAACAGGCACACTGATTAAGGGGTAAATATTAAGGGTACCAAGTATATTTGCATGGTTATTCACACCTTGTTTTGTGATCCTCGGCATCCCAGTCACAAAACCTGAAGGGCACACTCGAGATTGAAACATGCCTTTGAACATTTCAATGAATCTCAAAGATCTAGGACTTTGAAATCCAATTAAAACCTAATAAATTATTTCGTTTTTCATGGTGGAAATTGGTGAATCGTCATTCACCTACCTTCAAATATTTTATAGCTTGGATTACGGCATCCCTCTTCTAAGTTATAAAATAGTTTGTTGGGTCCTAGCCTTAATATTTCATATTGGGTGTCATATTAAGGACTTTAAATCAACTATATTGAATATCTCCCAAAAAGATGTCTGGTCTAGACATTTATGATCTTCTCAAATCTCTTGAAACAAGCTTTCCTAAATGAAGATGATGTCCCATGGATATCATACTTCTTTCACCTCCTCCAATTATTCTCCCTAACCCACAAGTTCCTAAAAAGTTTAAGGTCACTCAAGCCCTATTGGCAAGGCAAGGTCTAGGTGTGATCACATCTTGGAGATGTAGTCACATATTGACAAGCCGGGAGAGTTGGGTGTCAAAGTCTTGAGAAAGTTGGTGGCTCAACTACTTTCTAAGTCACATAGTGAGTTCTTTTGGGAATCCTATGAAACAGACTAAGACAAGACCCTTAATGATCTTATCTATTTGCTAAGATCAACTTCCTAAAACGCTATGGACATTGACAATGATGACATTGGATATCCAGTAAAGCTCTCTCTTCCCAATGGAAAGGGATCGACCATAGTCAACTCGGTTGACCCAATGGTAAAGAGAGAGGCGAAGTCTGAGATAGTCTCATTATCAAGGGTCCATAGGTAACTATTGCCAAAGGAAGGGGTATTGGTTACGAAGCTGCCAAATTTACCTAAGGATGTTAAAGTCAATAAGTTTGGCTCTACTTCAGGTAAAGTCCATTGTCTAACTCTATTAAGTACATGCTGATTCTGATCGCGAAGATGGATTTCAATCGCATGGTTCGGTGATCAGAATTTTGGGCTATTACTTAAGAGTTATGATATTTATATTGCTTAGGAATAGATAACAACAAGGTTTTCATATGGATTGTAAGGATAAGTTTTTCCGCAAAGTTTTAAAATAAAAGAAAAAGGTTTTGATTTTATTTATTTTAAGTATCCTTACAATGGCATTTGTGAAAAGTTGTTGCTTATAAGATTCCATTGATAGCAATATTGGAAAAATAGATTTGATTCTTTCGGTTGTGGTAGTGTCTAATATTACCAAATAAGGGAAGATTCTCATCACCCAAGGTTCAATTGGACCGAAACTTGGAATCATGTAAGTTGTATAGTATGATGAATGAGAACCTTCAGCTTGGAAAATTAAGACTAATTCCTTATGTGAATAAGGAAAGGACTAAGGGATCGAGTACACATTCTTGTGCACTGGTCAAGTCCACCACAAAAGATCAAGAAGACTATTCGTCATGATTTACTTAAGTTCAGTAAATATGGTTATACTTATAAGTTTAAGTATAAGTCTGTAGCATTGGAGAAGTTTCAATGTGAGACAGAACGAATAAGAAGAATCAAAGTATGGCAGAAAGATAAAAGTTTCTCAAATCTGAGAAGATGGGAGAGTACTTTAGTATCATGTTTATGATCATCTTAATGATTAAGATACCATATCACAATTGGTCCTCTAAAGTCATCTTAGTGCATTATTATGACTAAGAAGAGGAGTCATGAATTGTTGAAATGGTTAAATCAAAAAGATGAGTCATACTTCGTTCCAAAACAATTCTTAGAATCATACTCCAAGATTGTAACTTGAGTGACATATCTTAAAGAGGGTTTGTTAACACTAGTCAAATGTAAGAGTAAAAGGTTATCTACTCTTGTACATTTGAAATTGGTAAGTTGTGATGTTTTGGATAAAACAGAGACCAACTTAGGCCAATTGTGTAAAGTGTTAGTCTTGATAAAGAATCCGCACTATCTCTTGAATATTTGACAAGGGAGTCTTATATGTCAAGAGGACAGTGGGAGTCTTAAAGCTCTTGAAAGTTTCAAGACTTAATCAAGAATAAAACCTAAAGTCCTTCACTAGCACACGACTTGAGGTTTATAACCTATCGTGTTGAAATTTTTGTGCCTATTCAAGTTGGCTTTGCATAGGAGTTCTGAGAGTTCTCAATTGGTTGCACAACTACTTGGAAGCAATGGCAGGCACCTGAGCTGCCAAATGGCAAGAATTTAAGATTGCACAAGTTTAATCAATATGAGTTTGGATTTGTCACTAACCTTGTCTTGTGATTATGGTTTTGACAAATTCACATGGATAAGAACACAATCACTATTAAATCTAAGTGTCATAAGGTTTCTCTCCGATTCATGAAAATGATGGTGAGGAAACACTTTCACTAAGTAGATTTTAGCTAGATAGCAATTGTGGTATTTGCATTCTCAAAGTCGTTAGTGGAGCGTGTGTGGTTTACCGGCACACTAACATGGACTTGTGAGAAGTGGCAAAGGTCTAAACAATTGAGACTATGATTACGGCATCCCTTTTCATAGAGACACACATGTGAGCTATCTAAGAGAGGTGTAGGATTTTGATAAAGTTTTATCAAAACAATCTAGTATCAGAAATCTAAACTTTGGTAAGAAAGTCAGCTAATTTCTGAGTACATGTCAAAGCTAGTGGGAGCATAAGTGTTATGCTAATAATCATCATGTTAGTGGGAGCATGATAATTATGACAAAGGTTGCAAGTTAGCAATGTTAATTATAGAAAACAAAAGTTTCAATTCGTGAGGTTGCAGGGGGTGAAAAAGTTGTTTTGCTATAATTAAGGGAGAGGAAATTATACTTCATTTCAATTCTAAAAGCTTAGATTGAGATTTTAATCGTATTTAATCAAGGATATATATATGAATTTCATGTTGGAATGGCTCAACATAAGGAAATTCTATATATGGGTCCATTATTTGCGTTCTAAAATTCGATTATGATTACGGCATCCCTTTTCATAATCTGAATTTTGAGAACTTGGCAAATTGAAATGGAAATATTATAGCAAAAGACTGGTTTAGTCTTTATGTGAGACATCATGAATTGTGTCCCATATGCTTCGGATATAGGATCGATTACATGTGCTATATTCATCCTTTCTAAAATTTTCCAAATGCCTGGGGCATTATGAAGGGAAAAGGTCTAGAATTGGATATGACTAAAATGATTAAGAAATTGTCGAGGACAATCTAAGGTTTACCAAAGATTGGTTGCTCAAGGACAGTTGGAAGTATAATGTTAATTCTGGAAGGACCATATTGACATAATCTGTAAGGAGGCAACTCTTGTTCAGAAGTGATAGTCAAAATGGAATATGGAAATGTTTCAAAGTTAGAAATTAGTCAATCTGTGTAAGATTAGGAAACTTAATGAAAGAAGGATGTTTCCAAGGAGCTGATCTCCTTTGGAATGCTCTGTAATGATTGTTGTCAAGTCTTTCTGACTTCGTGCATAATCATTAAGAGGATCAATGCATATAAGTTTAGAATCTAACAGATTTCAGTAAATGGCATGAATTTGGAATTCTTGCATTTGCAGTAAGGATTTGGGACTGTGAAAAGAGGATCATTGGAGTGATGTTCAATTGATCTATTTTACAAAGTAAAGATCATAGACAAACATAGTATGCATACTTGGTGTATGGCATGACTAGTGTTTAGAAAACATAGTGTACATGCTTGGAGCATGGGACAACTATTGTTTTAAATTCAAGTATAAAGTTGATAAAACCGAAACAATGAATAATGAGTAATCAGTATGCTGATAAATAAAAGTGTTTATTTATATTCATAGGGTTTGATACCATATTTAATTCATTTATTCTTGTGTTCCACTTTGCATGTTTTGACTTCCAGAATAACTAAGTCGCTCTTCCTGAATGATTAAGTTATTCAAACCATCCACAGTCGGTCATATGTTGGAAGTAGATATGAATCAAGACTGTCATGGGTTGGTTTGTAGAGGTCCAAGTTGGTGGACAAAGTGGTGCTACAACACTCATGAGTGCTCATAAGTTCTGAGTATTGGATTCAACCCGCGCTCATTTGAATCACTTCATGGATTTTATCACGAGTGATCATGAGACGATAATATCTTATATTCTTCAAACCTAGTGATATGAGTTGTTACTATGAGTTGGTTATACATTGATTGCACGAAAATGCATTGGTAACTCGATGTTATAAAAGTGCCTTTGTGTATGATTCAACAAGTAGTAGAACAAGCCATATGAGTCAAAGTTTATCCATTCCTTTTACCTTCAGGATAAAAGCGATATCTGTGGGCCCCTCGATGATTTAAAGATGATACATGTGAGTGCTTGGCCAAGCCAGGACTGATTTGATTTGTTCAATCAGTCAGTCATCATGAATCAAAAATCGGGAAACAACAAATGGACAGAGAGAATGATTGATAATCCATGTCTCAGTCCATATGATATCTAGAATGGAGGAATATATGATCCCTTATCTAATGGACAAGTCATTGACAAAGGTCAGAGTTCATCGACAAGGTCAGAGTTCGACAGAAGCTTTTGAGAGCTACGATTGCTGATCGGTTCCTAAAGTCATACGCAATAATAGTTTTAGACTTATCCAAGTGGGAGACTGTTGGATTAATGTCTAAGTCCATAACTATAATTGGTAAGACATGACCCGACCCGGCATGGTCCATTTGGGTTGCATGGCATCATGCATTTGGATAGACTATAATGAGAGAAATAACACTTAAGGTTCGTTAATATATTATAAGTTCTAATATATTAATAAGGTTATTTAATTAGTATTGATCAAGAATTAATTTGGAATTAATTAAGTGATCAAAAGGAGACTAATTAAATATATGGGTTGATTATGTAAATCATTCATTCTTATATATGTGGGCTTGTGATCCAAGATTCCTTATGTTGGACTAAGTCCATGGGGTGACCCATGGATACTCCATGGAGGTTAAAATCCATGGAGCATAAGGAATGGGTAAAGTTATGAGTTACATGGTGTAACCCTAATAGCCACCATATAAAAGAATCCCATGGCTCAAGAAATCGTGCACTGATGTGTGAGTGTGAGGGCTAGACGATTTTAGGGAGTGTTCAAGTTTCTCTCAAGTTATTTCAAGTGTATTTAGTGTTGTGTGAACCATTTGAGGTGTCACACTTGGGGCACTAGGCACTCAAGCTTCATGAAGACATTCTACATCAAAGAGGTATGTATTCTATCTTGTTATATTTATTATTTTGTATGCTAGATTAGGATAATACCTTGGATGTTCATAATTGTATGTATAATAGAGAAAACATAGATCCAAGGTATTTAGGGTTGCATGTACACTTAGGAGTGTTAGAATGCTCATAACCCAACAAAAACAAATCTAGATAATGCTCCTGCATCTCAGCCTCCGGCTCTCAGGTCCACTCGGAGCCCCTCCGATGCTGACAACGTACCTTCACCAAAGGTACTTCCTTGCTATGCAAAACCTTTACCTTCCTTTCTAGAATAGCCACTGGTCTATCAAAATAGTTCAGGCGCTCATCGGCCTGAATATCATCCAAGGATACCACTGCATCCTCATCCAATATGCACTTTCGCAGCTGCGAAACATGGAAAGTGTTGTGAATCTAAATGAGCTCCTCAGGAAGATCCAATCAGTAGGCAACCTTGCCTACCCTGGCAATGACCTGAAATGGTCCAATATATCGGGGACCCAATTTCCCCCACTTTCTGAAGCGAATCACACATTTCTAATGTGAGACCTTCAGTAATACCATGTCGCTCCAACTCAGATCGACGCCGGTCGGCATAGCTCTTCTGTCGAGTCTGAAAAGTCTGTAATCTCTGCCTGATCTGTTGAATCATCTCCGCGTCTGGAGGACCAATTCGGTCCATCCTATGACTCTGTGACCAACCTCGCCCCAATAAACCGGGGTACGACATCTCCGCACATACAAAAGCTCAAAAGGCGAATCACCAATGTTAGAGTGATAATTGTTGTTGTAGGAGAACTCTATAAGAGGCAGGTAGGAGTCCTAGCTGATGGATTATGAGCATAACATCATTCCTATGGTGTACATGCAACCCTAATTGCTTTGATCTAGGTTTTTCTAATTTGAACATACAACATTTAATACCAAAGCAATAAACCCTAATCTAGCATGCTTATTTCGAAATTGACATAATAAACAAGTTATAATGATTACCTCAACTTGTTATGTAGTAATAACAAGAACTCCTTGACCTTTGAAAGCTTAGTGCCTCAAATGTTGCACCTCTAATGGAATCACAAACACTCTTGCAACAAGATTACTTAGGAGGGGGAGGAAATCGGCTAGGGTTCCTTCTAAAACACATGAGCCGAAATCCTCATGTATGAGGGTCTATTTATAGTTGTGTGGGCTGCTAGGGTTTCAACTGAAAACCCTAATTCTCTGCTTAGGCCCTAAGCAATCCATGAAGCCCATCTAGAAATCCCTTGGTCGAAATCTTCTTGATCAACAAATTAATTTCGGATCAATAGTAATTAAATAATATGATTTCCAAATAATATATTAATCTTGTAATATATTAATAAAACCATTTTGAGTATGAATTTATTATTCATATAATAAATTCTACTCTATCTCCTCTTGTCATCCTATCAAGTTGCATGAGTGAAGGCAACCCAAAAGGACCATGCTCATAATCGGGTCAAGTACATACCAAAATAGTTATAGGCTTAGACACCTAATCCAACATTCTCCCACTTGGTAAGTCTAATAACTATTTTGCAAGTACGACTTCAGAACCTGATTAGCAATCGTAGCTTTTAAAAGCCGTTGTCGAACTCTGATGTTATCAGTAACACGTCCATTAGATAAGGGATCATATATTCCTCAATTCTAGATATCGTATGAACTGAGACATGGATTTTAATCATACTCTCTGTTCATGTGTTGTTTCCCGATTTCCGATTTATGACGACTGAGAATAGACTATAATTGAACACATCAACTTAGTCCAGGCTTGGCCAAGCGCTTAGGGTGTCATCACTAAATCATCGAGGGGCCCGCAGATATCGATTTTATCCCTCTTAGGGTAAAAGGAACGAATAAACTTCGACTCAAATGCTCGCTTGTACTTACTCATCAAATCACACACAAGAATAATCGAATCTGATATGGTCTCAAACTTTTGAGTATAAATAAAACATCTTTTATTTAATCACCATATCGATTACACATTAATCATTGTATAATGTTTCAGATAATCAACTTATTACTTGAATTATAACAACAGTTGTCCCATGCTCCAAGCATGCACACTATGTTTACCTATGGTCCATACTTTGTGAAATAGATCAGTTGAGCACATTCCCAACGATACTCATTTCACAACTCCTAATCCTATTCATAAGTGGAAGAATACTAAATTCTTGCCACTATTAGAATATGTTAGATTCTAACATTTTATGCAACGATCCTTTCGTAATGTCACAGCACCAAAGCCACCAAGATTTTGCCAATGATATTACAAAGTGCTCTATTGGAGATTGTTACAAGGCAATTCCATAGATACGAAGTCTCACATTCAAAGTACATTCCTTTGAACATCCTTCTTGCATAAAAGTTTCTAATCTAGACACAGATTCTTGATATCCAACTCCCATTTATTGAAACATTTCCATATTTGCCATATGACAACTCATTCTAAATAGAATCATATTTATTCATAACAATGTCGATATGTTCCATCCAATACTCTACTTCCAACTGACCACAAGTGACCAATCATTGGCGAACCTTAGATTGTTCTTGACAGTTGTTTAATTAATTTCAATCATATTTGGTTCTGGTCCTTTTTCCCTCTTAATGCCCTAGGCATTTGGAAAATCAGAACGGTCGAATATTACAGCATATGCAATCGATCCTATACCTGAAGCGTATGGGATACGATACGCAATGAAAACCTGATACTTTACCAGTCTCTTGCCATAATATTGCCTTATATAGGATTCCCTTATGTTGAATCTTTTCAACATAACATCCATATATATCTTTTGACTAAATTTGATTAAAATTTCTCGATCTAAGCTTTTAGATTTGAAATGAAGTATAATATTCTCTACCTTAATTATAACAAAACATCCTTTCAACCCCTGCAACATTGCAAAGTGAAACCTTTTGTTTTCTATAATTAATATTGCTAACTTGCAACACTTAAAATAATAATCATGCTCCCACTAACATGATGATTATTATCCTTACCAACATAACAGTATGCTCCCACTAGCTTTGACATGTATCCAGAAATCAGATGAACTTCTAGAAAACAATACTTATTGAATTTCTTAACGAAAGTTCATATTTCTGATACGAGATTCTTTGATAAGCTTTTATCTAAGCTTCTCAAACTCATACACCTTTCCTTAGATAGCTCATATGTGTGTCTAAACAATTTCAGCACTTATAGCAATAAGTCTTAAATGTTTAAACTAATTGCCAAATCTCACAATTCGAACTATGAAGAGGGATGTCGTAATCATAATCGAATTTGAGAATGCAATTTACACAATCGCTATCTCCTTAAAATCTTCTTAGTGGAAGCGTTTCCTCACAATCATTTTCATGAAATGGAGAGAAACCTTATCACTTAGATTTTATGGTGTATGTGTTCCTATCCATGTGAATTTGTCATAACCATAATCATAAGACAATGATTGTGACAAATCCAAACTCATATGGACTGAACTTGTTTAATCTAAATTTCTTGCCTCCTGGCAGCTCAAGGGCCTACCATGTCTTCCAAGTTGTTGAGCAGATCACCCATACAAATCAATGAACTTTCATTGATTATGGTGCTTTGCCTTTATGCATTCAAATGAGAACTCATAGGACTCACATGCATATTCAACTTTAAATGGAATGGGCACAGAAACAAGAATGTGTCAACACGATAGATTACAAACCTCAAGTCGTGTGCCAGTGTTTAATAATAGGTTTACCCTTGATAAGTTCTTGAAACTTTTCAATATCATTTAGACTCCCACTGACCTCTTGACATATAAGATTCTATTGTCAAGAAACATTCCTTGACAAAAAAAATATTCAAGGGTTAGTGCGGGTTCCTGTCAAGACAAACACTTTACACAATCGGTCTTAGTTGGTCTTTGTCTTATCCAAGACGTCACAACTTACCAATTTTAGATGTGCTGATAAGAAAACTTTTCCTATTCCATATTTGATAAGTGTTATAAACCTACTTAAGATGATGTCACTCAAATCACAATCTTAGAGTACGACTCTAAGACTTGATTTTGGAACGAAGTATGATTCACCTTTTGATTTAAATCATTTCACAATTTCTGATTCCTCTTCTTAGCCATACTAGTGCACTAAGGTGTCCTTAGAAGATAAATTGATATACGGATTCATAATCACTAAGTTAATCATAAAACACGATACTTAAGTACTCCCCCATCTTTTCAGATTGGAGAAACTTTTATCTTTCTGCCTAATTGATTCTTCTTACTCGTTCTGCTATTCATTGAAACTTTTCCAACGATTCAGAATCATACTTAATCTTTTAAGAATAACCACATTTACTAAACTTTTAGCAAATCATGACGAATATTCTTATCGTTCTTTGTGGTGGACATGGCTTAGTGCACAACAATGCGTACTAGATCTCCTAGTCCTTCACTTGACTCACATACTTATGTTAACAAGGAATTAGTCTTAATTTCCCAAATATGAAGGTTGTCATTCATCATACAATACCAGTTGCATGATTCCAAGTTTCTGTCCAATTGAAACTTGGGCGATGAGAATCTTTCCTTACTTGGTAAATTTCCGACACTAACACAAATAACATAACTAAGAATCATATCCATTTCAATATTGCTAATAATAAAAACAAACAAACATCAATTTTCACAAATAACATTGCAAGGATAAATAAATAAGATAAAACTCAAAATTTCATTTATTTATAAAACGCAGAAAAACTTGTCCTTACAACACAATTCAAATGAAAACTATGCTTATTACATATTCCTAAGAAATCTATCCTAACTCTTAAACAGCAGCTCAAAAAATTCCGATCTTCGAATTATGCGATCGAAATCCATTTCTTCGTTATCAGACTCAACTCACTCTTCCTTAAAGCTTCCTTTGTTTTCGTCGATCCTACAAAACATCAAAATGTAATCATATCACATCATGTATTAAGAATCTAAAAATAGGAACTTAATAGAGTTAGATAGTGGATTTTACCTGAAATAGAGTCATACATCTTGACTCTCCCATCTCTTAGATCTCACAGGTATTCAGGCAGCTTCGGAACCAATGCCCCTTCTCTTGGCAGTAGAAACAAGTAGACTCTTTTGGAATAGCACACGGGACAATCTCAGACTTAGCCTTTTCTGGACTTCCAATGTCGCCATTTTCAATGACCAGGGAAGTTTGGGAGGTTGATCTACCAGACAAATTTGCTTGACCAATGCGCTAAATCATTGTTGATTCAGCGGCAATAAGCAAATAAGTCAAATCAATGAGGGTCACGTCGTTGTCCATCATATAGTACTCTCTAATGAACTCACTATATGAGTCAGGAAGTGATTGAAGAACCAAGTCAACAGCCAACTTCCTTGAGATTTCGACACCCAACATTCCCAACTTGTCAATATGTAACTTCATCTCCAAGACGTGAGCACATATAGACTTTCCATCTTCGTGTCTGCTTGCCAATAGGGCTTGAGTGACCTTGAACTTTTCAAGTACTCGAACACGTGGATCAGGGAGAATTAATGAAGGAGGTGGAGGAAGTGAAGCATGATTTCCATTTCCACAATCCAATCGTGGAACATCATCTTCATGTTGAAAACTTTTTCCAAAGGATTCAGGAAGACCATAGTTGTTAGATTTTGACATCTACAAAACGGGAAAAATTCAAGTTAGTTGATTTAATCCTTAACATAACACCCAAATGAAATATTAAGGCTAGGATCCAACACAATATTCTACAATTTGGAAAAGGGATGCCGTAATCCAATTGCAGAATATTTGAAGGTAGGTAAATGACGATTTACCAATTTCCACCATGAAAAACGAAAAAGAAATTTAGGTTTTAAATGAATTGAAATTCCTAGATCTTTTGAGATTCATTGAACTTTTCAATAGCATGTTTAATCTCGATTATGCCCTTCAAGTTTGTGACTGGAATGTCGAGGATCACAAACAAGGTGTGGATAACCATGCAAATTAGCTTGGTACTCTCGAAGATGTCTATCACCTAATCAATGTGTCGGTTAACCACACACACTCCATTGATCTATGCTAATCTGCAAGCTACCTATTTCCATCCTTCATTGGTCCCATATTATTGTGCCGGTTAACCACACACGCTCCACTAACGACCAACAAGGTGCAATGTTCAATTTCATGGATTAGCACCAACTCCACATTTTTCCTAAAGTAACTAAGATTTGGGAATTTATAAAAGTGTTTAGTTACTTCATATTTCATTATACTTATAATGGAAGGTTTGTGTCCTATCCTACCCATTCGGCTAACGACCCTCCACTAGTCAAGGGTGCGGTGGGTAAGAGTGGATACCCAATCGCGGTCATTTTACAGGCCGCTTCCTTAAACACCCCTTATAGACCAGTTTCGTGAATGAGGCCTACTAACGGTAAGACTGACTCTTCACTTATACATATCTAATATATTAGACTTTTAATTTATATAGTATAAGGGTGTATTTTACACTTTTAAAATACTAGGTGGTCTAATCTAATAAATTAGACCTTTAATTTTATTAAATATAAACCATTACTTTATGGATTTATTAATTGTCTTTTAATTACACACTTTTTTAATATGATAAAACCATATGGGTGTAATTTGAACTTTTCAAAATACTAGGGTTCTAGAATTTAATATTTTAAAATTAATACCTTTTAATTAAATTTTATATTCCAAAACTTGAGGAGAAATTTTGAAACCTTTCAAAATATTAGGGTTTAACTATTTAAATTTCAAAAACCAAAACTTTGAAGTTCAAATTTAAACTATAAAACCAAAAGGGTGTAAATTAAAACTTTTCAAACTGACTGGGTCAAATATTTGACTCGTAATAATCCTATATTACCCATATTTAACCAAAACCATTAATTTTGATAAGGATAATCATTCCAAACATAAAAATCGATTTTAGTCAATAAAAAGGAGTTTTGGTAATTATCCTTAACAAATCTGCTCAAAAAATCAAAAATCCCGTAAACAGCACCCTGGACTCGCCGAGTTCATGCAACTCGCCGAGTCGGCTTCGCAGACAGCAAAAACCTTTTTGATCCTTTGGCAGTTCACTTTTGCATCTATTCAACTAGAAAAACGACCTAGGCTCTGATACCACTGATGGATTATGAGCATAACATCATTCCTATGGTGTATATGCAACCCTAATTGCTTTGATCTAGGTTTTTCTAATTTGAACATACAACATTGAATACCAAAGCAATAAACCCAAATCTAGCATGCTTATTTCAAAATTGACATAATAAACAAGTTATAATGATTACCTCAACTTATTATGTAGTAATAATAAGAACTCCTTGACCTTTGAAAGCTTAGTGCCTCAAATGTTGCACCTCTAATGGAATCACAAACACTCTTGCAACAAGTTGACTTAGGAGAGGGGAGGAAATCGGCTAGGGTTCCTTCTAAAACACATGAGCCGAAATCCTCATGTATGAGGGTCTATTTATAGTTGTGTGGGCTGCTAGGGTTTCAGCTGAAAACCCTAATTCTCTGCTTAGGCCCTAAGCAATTCATGAAGCCCGTCTAGAAATCCCTTGGTCGAAATCTTCTTGGACTCTCCATAGATTTCGTCTAATCCCTTTCTACTAGGAATCCATAGCCCAACTAGCAACCATCAGATAATTGCAATATCAGTCCCCCTTTATTTAATCAGTCTCTTTTGATCACCAAATTAAAATCTGATCAATACTAATTAAATAATATGATTTACAAATAATATATTAATGTTGTAATACATTAATAAAACCATTTTGAGTATGAATTTATTATTCATATAATAAATTCTACTCTCTCTCCTCTTGTCATCTTATCAAGTTGCATGAGTGAAGGCAACGCAAAAGGACCATGCTCATAATCGGGTCAAGTACATACCAAAATAGTTATGGGCTTAGACACCTAATCCAACACCAGCTCCCACCAAAATTGATAACACAGACCCACAACATATCCTCAAGGGTCTGTATCGTCCGCTCACTCTAGCCATCGGTCATCGGATGATAAGTTGTGCTGAACTGCAACCTCGTGCCCAGTTCGTCATGGAACTTCTGCCAAAAACGGGAGGTGAATCGAACATCACTGTCTGAAACAATAGAGACCGGAACCCCATGGCGAGTAACGATCTCGCTAATATACACATCAGCCAACTTCTCGACCGAAGAACTCTCACGAATCGCCAGAAAGTGGGCACTCTTGGTCAATCGATCCACGATGACCCAAATAGCATCGAAACCCTTTGTCGTCTTCGGCAACTTGGTGATGAACTCCATCGAAATCTACTCCCATTTCCACATGGGAACCTCCAGAGGCTGCAGCTTGCCATGCGGCCTCTGATGCTCAGCCTTCACCATCCAGCAAGTCATGCACCTCTCCACGTACCAGGCTATCTCCCTCTTCATACATGGCTACCAATAGCTCAATCTCAGATCCCGATACATCTTGGTGGCCCCCGGATAGATAGAAAAATGAGAATTATGAGCCTCCTCCAACACAATCTGTCTGACCCCACTAAACATAGGAACCCATACCCTACCACAATGGGTCAACATTCCACAACTATCCAGAACAAATATGGCGATCTCACCCCTGGTCCTCTCTATCTTCTAGTTCTCTTCCCGAACACCCTTAGCTTGAGCCTCCCTAATCAATCCCGAAAGCGGATAATCCACCGATATCCTCATACAAGATCCCCCATCTGAAGACCCAGTCAACTTGCGGCTCAAAGGATCTGCCACCACATTCGCTTTACTCGGATGGTAAAGGATCTCGCATTCATAATCTCTGACTACGTCTAGCCACCTGCGCTGCCTCATGATTAGGTTCGGTTGATCCATAATGTGTATCAAACTCTTGTGATCCGTGTAGATAGTACAACGGACCCCATAAAGATAATGCCTCTAAATCTTGAGGGAAAAAACCACAACCCCTATGACAACCGTCAAACTTTGGTCAAGTCAAAGTCAAGAAAAGTCAACGGGTCAAACCGGTCAACTCAACTAGTACTTTTATTATAGAAGTTATTCTATGTGTGCAAATGTACAATTATGTATCATGAATGCAAGTGTCTCGAAGATTTTAAGTGTTTAGCAATGTAAAACCCTATGAAGGGAGAGTAAATGCACCAAAACACGATTATGGACCCTTTGGGGGCTTAAAACATTCATAAACAAAGCCTAAATGAGTTTACGAACCTTCCATTGCGAGGAAA
Source organism: Lactuca virosa (assembly GCF_052849685.1). Lineage (NCBI taxonomy): Eukaryota > Viridiplantae > Streptophyta > Magnoliopsida > Asterales > Asteraceae > Lactuca > Lactuca virosa. The sequence continues at coordinate 387,571,589 of NC_136428.1, forward strand.
AACACTAACAAAGACTACAGTCAAATCTCTCCCAAATCTCTCTCAAAATCTCTCTCAACTTTTTATGGTCATCCGGGTCTTCCCGACCCTTAACTTGGTCAAAAACCACTTGAATCGGGGAGTTAACTTGAAAATCATCCATTTAGGACCGAAACCCTTCTCAGGACCAAACCCTCTTAGAGTCGAACCTCTTAGAGCCGAACCCTGCTAAGACCGAAACAACTCATTTGGACCGAAGCTACCATAGACCAAAGCCGAACTGCATAGAACCGAAGGTCCCCTTCAGAACCGAACTTCGGAGGACCGAAGGTCCCTTCAGAACCGAGACCCTGACGAGCGAACCGAACCGCATACACAACCGAAATGAACCGAGCCTTCGGTCCATTTCGCTCCTTTTCACCTTCGGACCCGAACTCCATTTCGCTTCCTCCTCACCTTTGGACCCGAACCTCCCTCTTGGTTCTTAAGGACCGAACCTCGCAGCTTCGCCCCTATTTCCCGGTTTTCGACTACTTTCGCCTCTTAAGCCCGTTTTTGACGATTTTGACGGGGATTTTTCACGGAATTCGTATTTTTAGTATTTTAAACTCCCTAAACTCATACTTTAATCACATACTAAGGATTTATTAATTATAAATCATTATTTTACATTAAAGAAAATAGCTTAGGATATTTTATGTTACAAGTGGGACAAGTGTATCCACTTGCACCTATGTGTCACTTTCTCATTGGTCCAAATTTTTCCACATCACACACATCAATGTAAACATCCCTTCACCCTAGCCACTTGCTCCAGCAATCCTTCATATAAAGAAATACCTGGGGATTTCCTTGATCATTTTCTTCACCATCAAACACTTACACACTTCTTAACCATCAAGAGAGCCTCTTTTACTCTCAACTTCCAGCCAGACTTTTGAAGTGTTCTTGAGTTATTTATTCACTTATTGGTAAGTATTTCCTTCTAACTCAAGTGCTATTACATATTTTTATAACACTCTTGAATCATCTACACACATATTAACACGAAATCGTTCATAGGATCATCCAAAAACTGCGTGTGTTCATCAAGTGTTCTTGACTTGAAACTCATCGTCTTCAACCTTCCATCCTTCAAGAAATCACATAAGGTGAGTTCATACCCCTACATTTTCCGGTTTTCTTTAGTTTTCATGTAACATCCGGATTCCCAAGTATGTCATTTTAAGTATTTATTTTTGAGGATCCTTGACCTACTCGACGAGTTGGCACCAAAACACGATTATGGACCCTTTGGGGGCTTAAAACATTTATAAACAAAGCCTAAATGAGTTTACGAACCTTGCATTGCGAGGATAAACACTAACAAAGACTACAGTCAAATCTCTCCCAAATCTCTCCCATATCTCTCTCAAAATCTCTCTCAACTTTTTATAGTCATCCGGGTCATCCCGACCCTTAACTTGGTCAAAAACCTCTTGAATCGGGGAGTTAACTTGAAAATCAGCCATTTAGGACCAAAACCCTTCTCAGGACCAAACCTTGTTAGAGGCGAACCTCTTAGAGTCGAACCCTGCTAAGACCGAAACACCTCATTTGGACCGAAGCTAGCATAGACCGAAGCCGAACTGCATAGAACCGAAGGTCCCCCTCAGAACCGAACTTCGGAGGACCGAAGGTCCCTTCAGAACCGAGACCCTGACTAGCGAACCGAACTGCATACACAACTGAAATGAACCGAGCCTTCGGTCCATTTCGCTCCTTCTCACCTTCGGACCCGAACTCCATTTCGCTTCCTCCTCACATTCGGACCCGAACCTCCCTCTCGGTTCTTAAGGACCGAACCTCGCAACTTCGCCCCTATTTCCCGGTTTTCGACTACTTTCGCCTCTTAAGCCCGTTTTTGACGATTATGACGGGGATTTTTCACCGAATTCATATTTTTAGTATTTTAAACTCCCTAAACTCATATTTTAATCACATCCTAAGGATTTATTAATTATAAATCATTATTTTACATTAAAGAAAATAGCTTAGGATATTTTATGTTACAAGTGGGTCAAGTGTGTCCACTTGCACCTATGTGTCACTTTCTCATTGGTCCAACCTTATCCACATCACACACATCAATGTAAACATCCCTTCACCCTAGCCACTTGCTCCAGCAATCCTTCATATAATGAAAATACCTGGGGATTTCCTTGATCATTTTCTTCACCATCAAACACTTACACACTTCTTAACCATCAAGAGAGCCTCTTTTACTCTCAACTTCCAGCCACACTTTTGAAGTGTTCTTGAGTTATTTATTCACTTATTGGTAAGTATTTCCTTCTAACACAAGTGCTATTACATATTTTCATAACACTCTTGAATCATCTACACACATATTAACACGAAATCGTTCATAGGATCATCCAAAAACTTCGTGTGTTCATCAAGTGTTCTTGACTTGAAACTCATCGTCTTCAACCTTCCATCCTTCAAGAAATCACATAAGGTGAGTTCATACCCCTACATTTTCCGGTTTTCTTTAGTTTTCATGTAACATCCGGATTCCCAAGTATGTCATTTTAAGTATTTATTTTTGAGGATCCTTGACCTACTCGACGAGTTGGCACCAAAACACGATTATGGACCCTTTGGGGGCTTAAAACATTCATAAACAAAGCCTAAATGAGTTTACGAACCTTGCATTGCGAGGATAAACACTAACAAAGACTACAGTCAAATCTCTCCCAAATCTCTCCCATATCTCTCTCAAAATCTCTCTCAACTTTTTATAGTCATCCGGGTCATCCCGAGCCTTAACTTGGTCAAAAACCACTTGAATCGGGGAGTTAACTAGAAAATCAGCCATTTGGGACCAAAACCCTTCTCAGGACCGAACCCTGTTAGAGGCGAACCTCTTAGAGTCGAACCCTGCTATGACCGAAAAACCTCATTTGGACCGAAGCTACCATAGACCGAAGCCGAACTGCATAGAACCGAAGGTCCCCCTCAGAACCGAACTTCGGAGGACCGAAGGTCCCTTCGGAACCGAGACCCTGACGAGCGAACCGAACCGCATACACAACCGAAATGAACCGAGCCTTCGGTCCATTTCGCTCCTTCTCACCTTCGGACCCGAACTCCATTTCGCTTCCTCCTCACCTTCGGACCCGAACCTCCCTCTCGGTTCTTAAGGACCGAACCTCGCAACTTCGCCCCTATTTCCCGGTTTTCGACTACTTTCGCCTCTTAAGCACGTTTTTGACGATTTTGACGGGGATTTTTCACCGAATTCATATTTTTAGTATTTTAAACTCCCTAAACTCATATTTTAATCACATCCTAAGGATTTATTAATTATAAATCATTATTTTACATTAAAGAAAATAGCTTAGGATATTTTATGTTACAAGTGGGTCAAGTGTGTCCACTTGCACCTATGTGTCACTTTCTCATTGGTCCAACCTTATCCACATCACACACATCAATGTAAACATCCCTTCACCCTAGCCACTTCCTCCAGCAATCCTTCATATAATGAAAATACATGGGGATTTCCTTGATCATTTTCTTCACCATCAAACACTTACACACTTCTTAACCATCAGGAGAGCCTCTTTTACTCTCAACTTCCAGCCAGACTTTTGAAGTGTTCTTGAGTTATTTATTCACTTATTGGTAAGTATTTCCTTCTAGCACAAGTGCTATTACATATTTTCATAACAGTCTTGAATCATCTACACACATATTAACACGAAATCGTTCATAGGATCATCCAAAAACTTCGTGTGTTCATGAAGTGTTCTTGACTTGAAACTCATCGTCTTCAACCTTCCATCCTTCAAGAAATCACATAAGGTGAGTTCATACCCCTACATTTTCCGGTTTTCTTTAGTTTTCAGGGGGGGGGGGGAATACAAGTTAAACACCAAAAACTTAACTAAACTCAAACATCATCTTTCAACGGAAAAGATGAGTTCTATTCACGGACTGTTTTTACCATCTTAAGCTTAATATCTTTCCAAACTGTTTAACATGCGAATAATTCAGGTTTATACCTTTAAAATTACTACTTGCACATCTCCATACGATTTTTCTACAATTTATGGCCATTTTTACAAAACAGCCTATCATTTCAGAAACCACTTCAGACCAGTCTGTGAAGTTGGACCTTTTTACACAAGTTAAAGGTCACTATAAATCATGATAAAAATTATGAATAAAATACACACATTTTCTAGACATTCAGAGTTTACGGATCTAAATTTCGACCTCTGACGAGTTTTCTATAAATTTTTCCAATTGCAGGAACAGAAAAGTTAAAAACTATAAATATTTCACAATCCTATTTACACCTTGTAACTTGTTGAGCAATGTGTGTAGTATTATTTGAATACATGTTGTTGATAGTACACATTTTTTACCTTAGTTTAAAGGTATGAATCATATACAAAGAAGTACTACTACTACTAATGATTATAATAAATTATAATAAGTGAAGTTAAGTCTATTATACACCACAAACAAACATGTTAAACTATAATAGGTATAGTTAGGTTGCATATACAATACAAACATTATGATAAACTATAAATGGTATAGTTTATGTTTCTTTTACATTTCGAATTCATAACAAAAGTTTTTCATACAAAAAGGGGGTACATTACAAAGTACCGGGTTTTCATATAAACGGGGTACGAATACAAAGTACCGTGTTTATACAAAAAGGGGGTACATTACAAAGTATCGTGTTTTCATATAAACGGGGTACGAATACAAAGTACCGGGTTTATACAAAAGGGGTACATTACAAAGTACCGGGTTTACACAATTGGCTTTTATTGTATTAAAACTACTTCTACTATTTTAAGTATGGGAATTTACTTACAAAAATAGAGTCTTAATACAATAAAGGCTACAAGCCATCTTCTTAAAAATACAAAATCCACCAGGTTAAACGTCATCATTGGCAAATTGATGACATATTCAAACTAGTTTTCTTAATAGCAAAACTACACACTTGTAAACTAAGTATGGTATTTATACTTACATATTTTGTCCTTGGTTCAATGAAGGCTATCACACACTTTACTGAAAATATATGATTTTTTCTTGAAACATTAGAGACTTAAGAACCACACAAAAAGGGGTTTTATGCACATACAAAACTACATATGCTATTTTAAGTATGGAGATTTACTTACAAAAATAGTGTCTTAGTAAATACGTAGTGGATCCGTTCGATCTAAAAACTTTACTAACATGTACACACCAACAAATCTCACCAGGAACATATTTTGTTTACTAGTCTTGCGAATTTTGAAACGTTCTTTAAAAACATGAGAAACACAGATATATTTTGGTCTTAAGACTCAAAGGCGACATTCCATTTTTCCAAAGAACAAAAGGACGTCCTCATTTTACAACAAAAATGCTTATGAACTCACCAGCTTTAATTCTGATACTCTTTCAAACTACTTGTATTCTCGGGAAGTTAGTAAGTCAAGTATGCGTACAAGCTTCGAGGAGACGGAGCATCATAGTACCAAGACTTAGTTTTGCTGTTTACTTTTGGAAGTTAAACCTATGTAAATCAATTACAATGTAAACTATATGTAATCAATGAAAAGGTTGTTGTTGCTTTGATTACTATTGTACAATTGTTGTGATACTGTGCATGACGTCCTCCGCCCCCGAACGTTTCCGCCGTTCCGGTTTGGGGTGTGACAGATTGGTATCAGAGCATTGTTTATAGTGAACTAAGTATATCAACCTATAAAAGATATACAACTATAAATACAACGGGGCCGAAGTGCTCTGACTTAAATTATACTTTTAGAATATAACAATATTTTTACGAAAGTATACATACACGCATATATTTATTTATATATGTACATACTAGAGCAAGTATCACAAAAGGAACAAAACAAAATTATTTAGAAGTTGGACACTACAGTCAAACCTTGACAGTTATGTAATCATATCTGGGATAAATATAACCTGATCAACTATATTTATTCAATATATGACCAACATGTGTTCAGGAGTGATAGTGGTGTGTCGACGGAACTAAAACTTACCAATTCTACATGAAGGAATACTAAAACCGAACATAAAGATTTAAAATACTATAAGAGTATTTTATAATACCATGCAATAAACAACAAATATAAAAACTCATCAACTTCGTATATCAAAAAGCTCAAGAATCCATCATGCAACTAAGATACTATGGGAGTATTCGACATGCTATAACTAACTTATATGAAAACTAAAAAGACCCTGACTGGTTGGTCTATGATTTCGGAGTGTATACTCTCAGAGTTATATATATAATTGAGGTTTTATAGACTTAGAATCTGTGACCTTCGCTCTACTTCCTGTTCCTTGTTTGGTTATGGACTTAGAGTAGGATCACTTATTCGAAGGTCTATTTAATCTTGGTTATGTATAATCGGTCTACACTACGTAATTATAGAAGGACCCAGTGAGGATCACCATAAAAATCTCAATATTTTACTAATCTCATAGATTCATTAGGCATTTTCATTCTCGTGCAACCAACACACCTAAACAGAGCAAGCGGTCAACAGAAGAGTCGAGACAGAACCAGAAAAGGGTTCACAAGGAGGATTCTGTGAAAGAATCGAAAGAAAGGAAAGACACTATAAAAATCATTAAACAGAACCTTATTCCGTTCGGAATGGACTAGGAAATACCGTATATATCATGCTAGGAAACTAATATAGCCTATAGAGTTAGTGACTACACTACTCGCGCTATGCTACCGTACCTTACATCTCCACTAGTAGCAATAAAACCAGAAGAAATACTCCCTTCCAGAACCATAAAAAAATCGACCCTCTTAAAAATCAGTATCGATACTCGATTATAGTCGAACTAAATTCTAGATAAAATACCTATTTCTTCTCTCTACCACAAGTATATCATGGGAATGTAAGATGAGACATTAGAAATCGTATATCAACACAAGAAATTTATGCGTGTATATAAATAAATGGGTTACATCTAGAAACAACTATTGTTAACTACCAGCTTATTTCATACATTGTAACAGAATCATGCCTCCGCATGGAAATAACCAGTCAACCAACAAAACACCATTCCTACAGATAGACTCTGCTACCTTTCAAGCTGCGGTTTCAGCCGCCGTGTCCGCCGTTATGGCACATCTCAATGCAAATAACACTAGTGAAAATGGAAGTGGTGTAGATAATTCAAACCGTAGTAACAACCAAGGAAATCGACAGGTACCTACCTATAAGAATCCTTCAACTCACAAATCTAAGATCAATAAACGAAAGTTCTGGAACAAAAAGAAGAGCAGAGTATCTCCAGAACTTTCCAAGAGGCAGCAAACTGCAGCAACACCTGCAACCACAACATCTGCTACCCCAGCACCAACGCCAGCGCGCCAATATGCTGGAAATCTTCCAAACTGCAACAAGTGCAACTACCATCATACCGGAGCATGCCGAGTGTTGCGTTGCATTGGGTGCAACAAAAATGGGCATACTATCTCTTTCTATAGAAACCCAGCCCAACACATCACTTCAACCACCGATGCTAGTACCAGTCAGATATGTCATGCATGTGGTGAATTAGGGCATTTCAAGAGAAATTGTCCAACAGAGAAGAATGACGGAGGAGTAGGAGGTGTTTAGCAACGGGACATGGTGAAACAACGCGGAACCCTACTAGAATTTTTGGTACGTATCCTAACAATGATAATTTAACATCAAATTTTACTCTAAAATTTTTTCGGCATTTAAGGGAAAAACTCATAAATTATTCCCTCACCCAAATAAACCCAATCATCTATATGAAAGATAAAGACTCTCGCATGTGAGTGATTCCGCCTTATTTCTTGTTCCTTGTCTGGTTGTGGAATTAGGGCAGCATTGCTCAGTCAACGGTATTTCAAATCTTAATTATGCGTGACTGGTGTACCCCAAGTAATAATAAATACACCCGATAGGGATTCTATTCTAAAAAGGGCATCATTTTCAGCTTCTCAAAACTCACATACTATTAATACTCACTAAGAAGCAATACACAAATGTTCACAGTATTAATAACAAAAGGAAAAAAAACTGAAAACACCGAGAACGTATACAAGGGAGGCATTACCGTCTAACAAACACTCCTTCCAGATCGAGTTAATACCTAAGACATCCCGACGTCATCATTCAAACTCAATTGGCTTGGTCCTCACCATACCAATTGTCTGTTCTACGGATTTAATATTAGCCTTAACTAGCCAACTAACAAAGCCATCGTCGTTCATAGCGGTGAACCCGACGCAAACCCCAGAATCATCGCCTGCCTCAAACTTTCGAAGTACTCGTGTGAGGAGTACCACACTTTTCGTAGTTTTCCTCAACAAACCGTTCAAGAATACCACACGTATAGCAAGTCAACTTCGACGGTAGCGACAGGTGGGCCATACGGTTAAACTATCACCACTTGGGGCATGCATCAGGGTTGTATATAGTTAATCCAAGGTATATCGGGCCATTCGAAATCCTTGCCAGGATTGGTCCGGTAGTATACAAGCTTCAATTACCGCAGGAACTTAACAACGTTCGTCCTACCTTTCATGTGTCTAATTTGAAGAAATTCTTGTCCGATGAAACCCTTCTCATTCCACTTGTCGAAATTGAGATCAACGAGAACCTCCACTTCGTAGAGGAACCTGTTGAAATCATGGATCGAGAGGTCGAAATGACAAAGCAAATCCGCATTCCTATCGTAAAGGTCCGTTGGAACGCCAAGCGAGGACCCGAATTTACTTGGGAACGTGAGGACAAATCGAAGCAAAAGTACCCACATCTATTCCCCAAACTCTTGAAGTCCCACTCAAAATGCAAATTTCGGGACGAAATTCCTTCTAACGGGGGGATAATGTGAGAACCGTCAAACTTTGGTCAAGTCAAAGTCAAGAAAAGTCAACGGGTCAAACCGGTCAACTCAACTAGTAATTTTATTATAGATGTTATTCTAAGTGTGCAAATGTACAATTATGTATCATGAATGCAAGTGTCTCGAAGATTTTAAGTGTTTAGCAAAGTAAAACCCTAAGAAGGGAGAGTAAATGCACCAAAACACGATTATGGACCCTTTGGGGGCTTAAAACATTCATAAACAAAGCCTAAATGAGTTTACGAACCTTGCATTGTGAGGATAAACACTAACAAAGACTACAGTCAAATCTCTCCCAAATCTCTTCCATATCTCTCTCAAAATCTCTGTCAACTTTTTATAGTCATGCGGGTCATCCCGACCCTTAACTTGGTCAAAAACCACTTGAATCGGGGAGTTAACTTGAAAATCAACCATTTAGGACCGAAACCCTTCTCAGGACCGAACCTTGTTAGAGGCGAACCTCTTAGAGTCGAACCCTGCTAAGACCGAAACACCTCATTTGGACCGAAGCTACCATAGACCGAAGCCGAACTGCATAGAACCGAAGGTCCCCCTCAGAACCGAACTTCGGAGGACCAAAGGTCCCTTCGGAACCGAGACACTGACGAGCGAACCGAACCGCATACACAACCGAAATGAACCGAGCCTTCGGTCCATTTCGCTCCTTCTCACCTTCGGACCCGAACTCCATTTCGCTTCCTCCTCACCTTCGGACCCGAACCTCCCTCTCGGTTCTTAAGGACCGAACCTCGCAGCTTCGCCCCTATTTCCCGGTTTTCGACTACTTTCGCCTCTTAAGCCCGTTTTTGACGATTTTGACGGGGATTTTTCACCGAATTCATATTTTTAGTATTTTAAACTCCCTAAACTCATATTTTAATCACATCCTAAGGATTTATTAATTATAAATCATTATTTTACATTAAAGAAAATAGCTTAGGATATTTTATATTACAAGTGGGTCAAGTGTGTCCACTTGCACCTATGTGTCACTTTCTCATTGGTCCAACCTTATCCACATCACACACATCAATGTATACATCCCTTCACCCTAACCACTTGCTCCAGCAATCCTTCATATAATGAAAATACCTGGGGATTTCCTTGATCATTTTCTTCACCATCAAACACTTACACACTTCTTAACCATCAAGAGAGCCTCTTTTACTCTCAACTTCCAGCCACACTTTTGAAGTGTTCTTGAGTTATTTATTCACTTATTGGTAAGTATTTCCTTCTAACTCAAGTGCTATTACATATTTTCATAACACTCTTGAATCATCTACACACATATTAACACGAAATCGTTCATAGGATCATCCAAAAACTTCGTGTGTTCATCAAGTGTTCTTGACTTGAAACTCATCGTCTTCAACCTTCCATCCTTCAAGAAATCACATAAGGTGAGTTCATACCCCTACATTTTCCGGTTTTCTTTAGTTTTCATGTAACATCCGGATTCCCAAGTATGTCATTTTAAGTATTTATTTTTGAGGATCCTTGACCTACTCGACGAGTTGGCGCCATAACTCGCCGAGTAGAGTCGGGATGGCCACGTGGTTTTAATGATCTACTCGACGAGTCCGGGAGTAGACTCGCCGAGTAGGCGCTGTGAGTTGAAACCCTAAATCCCTGGGTTTGGGGCCTATATAAGGATAAGTATACCCTCATTTGCGGCTCCCCATCTGTTTCCTTTCACTGAGAGAAACCCTAATCGCCCCTTGGGCTTTTGAGAGAGTTTGGAGCCATTGTTTGAGATCTTTGGTGCATTTTGGTAGAGGGAAAGAGGATTCCAAGTAAGGATTGTGAAGAGGTTGCTAGATCTGCTGCTTAGACATCCAGGAGCTTCTATTCAAGGTATAAAGTTCGTACCTTTCTCTATTGTATGGATAGATCTCATAGTTTTTGAGTTAGGGCTTCATTTCCATCTTTTTGGGGACCTTGAAGGTTTTGAGCACCTTCTTAGAAATAGACATATGATCTGGACCTTGTGAGGTCCCTAGGGTCGAAAGTCCCCTGCTTTATGCAGCAATGATAGCCCCTTGAATGAGAGACTTCTTCTCAGGCTTATTCTTGGCATTTTTAGCCCTTTGGTGCTATGCATGAACGTAAAGCTTGAGGCTTTACATGATATTCAGGCCTTGAGAGCTTAGATCTAGAGTGTGAGAGAGTTTCCTGCCTTGAAATCGTCTGGATACAAGTTGAGACCGAACGGACTTGCCGAGTTGATGAGCCGACTCGACGAGTCTGTTAGGGTTTGTCCCAATGAACTGAGTCAGTTGGTGACCCGTCGAGTTAGGGGTTAGCTCGTCGAGTTGGAGCTTGTCGGGGCTGCCATGAATCGACTGGACTCGACGAGTCTCCCTAGTGTACTCGACGAGTCTGGTCAAAGTTGGACCGTTGACTGGAGTTGACTTCTGTTGACTTTAGGGTTTGATCAAAATGAGTGAAAGAGGTCAGGAAAGGGTAGAATGGTCTTCTACCCACTTTATAGAGATAAGAGTAGAATATTAATTAGAAATATTATTTCGTGATAGGCGGAGGCTAGACCGAGGATTTTGGGCACGAGACTTTTACTAGCTATCTTACGAGGTGAGTCTTCTCACTATACTTTACCTAGAGTGGTAATTATATGTGACCAGAGGGTCTTATGTGCTTGCTTGAGATATTCATGATTGTGTGATATGTATTGTATGCTATATTATTTGTTGCTTAGACCAGACTGGAGGGTCCAACGAACTATGAGGCCAGAGGGTTCTCAATCAGACCAGACTGGAGGGTCCAACGAGCTAGGCCAGACTAGAGGGTCCAACAAGCTACGGGACTGGGGGTCCTGCTGAGACACATAGACCGGAGGGTCTTGCAGAGTATAGCCTCGAGTGGCGAATTGATGTATGTGGTATTTTAGGGAACTCACTAAGCATTCGTGCTTACCGTGTTATGTGTTATGTGTTTCAGGTACTTCCGAGGATCGCGGGAAGGCACCTATGTGATTGTATACACACTCTTGATATGGAACTATGATTGTGGATCCTGGATTTGAATAATTGTATTGATCACTTGTTGGTTGTTTTTTGGAATTAATGATGAGACATATGTTTTATGAGTTTTAAAATTGAAAATTTTGTTTGAAAAATCATGTCGTTACAAGTTGGTATGAGAGCCTTGGTTTGAGGGATTCAGATACACCTTCGAGCATATCTGGACTCAAACTGAGGATTTGAGAAAAGTTTTCAAAAAGAAACAATTTTTCTAAAAAGAGTAAAAGATTTCCAGAAAAGCGGAAAAGAGCAGTGTGTAGAATCAGCCAGCGCCCGAACGGTGATTTCCCAAAATACCCTTACGTTATGTGTTATGAGATGTGTTATGCATGCTAGTGTAGGCTAGGTATTCATATTTAGGACTAGAGTGGGCCTGATTTGTGATGCCTTAGCCTAGGAGTTACTGCTACTGTAAAATTCTTCGAGTGTGAGTAGGTAGCAGAGAGGAGCTTATGAGAGGTCTACTGGGTGGTAGCCTGCGCTCAGCGAGATATAGGGTACTTGTGAACTAGAATCCTAGGAGGAGGACTTGGGGTGAATATTGATGTGGTGTGGAGGGTAGTATAGGGCCCGTACTACTGGAAACACTGGATCAGTGAACGGCCCAAGTAAGAATCCTTAGGGTACTAAGAAGCAAGTAGGGTTGAGTGACTGAGTGCGAGAACACTCGAGCGAGTCTCTGATTTCTTTTGTGTTGTGTTTCAGAGACATCATGGTGGGTACGCGCCACACTCCAGAGAGCAGCGGTGTTAGCGATGATGAGGTTCGCAGGATGATTCATGATGAGGTGGTTGCAGCCATTGGAGCTGAGATACCAGAGATGTTTGGTTCTATCAAGACCATGCTGATTGAGACATTTGACGAGCGGTACACTGCTCTTACCGATGTTGCTGTTGTTGCGGCCACCGCAGCCGTTGTCGCTGCTAGGCCACAGGGGGGTGACTCGTTGCTGTACCGGGAGTTCAGCAACACGAACCCACCAGAGTTTGATGGGACTCATGATCCGATAGCCGTGCTGAGATGAATTTCTGACATTGAGGAATGCTTCTACACATGTTCTTGTCTGGAACATCTGAGGGTACGGTTCGCGCCGAACCAGCTTCGCTTGGGAGCGAAGGACTGGTGGAAGTTTGTGACAGCTGACTTTACTACTGCGAAGCTTACCGCGGTGACTTGGGAGAGGTTCACCGCTATGTTTCGACACGAGTACGTTCCCCAGGTAGGGAGGGAACGGTTGGCCCAGGAGTTCTTATCCCTCAAGCAGGGGACTGAGTCTGTGACTGTGATCATACAGATGTTTCATGAGAGGGCGTTGTTTTTCCCTGAGCACGTGTCTACTGAGCAGGCACGTATGAGCCGATATCTGAGCATTCTGAGGAGAGACATTCGCGAGTTCATGGCGAACTCGACATACCGAACATTTGTTGAGCTCCAGGCAAATGCTAGGAAGAGGGAGATTGAGCTAGAGACTCAGGCCAGGGAGGAGGCGGAGTCTCAGAGGAGGGATAGGCGGCGGCTAAGCGGGCGAAGCCCGCTGATTCGAGATCGGGAGTTTAGAAGGGCCGCACTTGTGGGAAGTGCGGCAAGAGCCATGATGGGGTTTGCAGAGTAGGTGTGTGTTACAAGTGCGGGAAGGAGGGGCATATCACGAGGGATTGCCCCAAGGGATTTTCGGTTTGCTTCCATTGCAACCAGACTGGCCATAGGAAGGCTGAGTGCGTGCAGTTGCTTTAGGGATCAGCGCAGGGATCTGCGCCTTCTACTACTCGAGCTACCGAGAGTCGGCCCGTGAAGGCCGAGCCGCCGAAGGCTCGCGGTAGAGCCTTCCAGTTGACAGCGGAGGAGGTCCGCGCAGCACCCGATGTTGTGGCCGGTATGTGATCTTTTGCTTATTCTTTTGTTTATATATGGTGCTTATTTGTGATATGTATTGGTACTTTTCTTGTGAGTTTTGTACCTGCTTTGGTGTTGTTTGACTCGGGTGCGAGTCGATCTTTCGTATCGCTAGCATTTAGTCGTCACATCAGTATCCGACGTGAGGCGTTGAGTCGACCTTTGAGAGTCTCCGTAGCTGATGAGCATGGTCTTTTTGCGACTGATGTGATCCGGGGATGTGTGCTTGAGATTTTTGGAGTCGAGTTTCCGATAGATTTGGTACCTATCACGACGGGGGATGTATGTGTCATCGTGGGCATGGACTGGTTGAGCCGATTCGGAGCCATGATCGACTGTGAGCGTCAGCTGGTGACCATCCGAAACCCAAGTGGGGGAGTACTTACAGTATTCGGCGAGGGTACCCGATCTGGGTCAACATTTTGTTCGGCTGCTCGAGCGAGGCAGAGCTTGCAGCAGGGCTGCATGGGTTTTCTGGCGTACATGTCGGATACGCGGGATGTTACGGAGAGACTGAGCACTGTCGCTGAGGTTCCGGTGGTTAGCGAGTTTCCAGACGTTTTCCCCGAGGAGTTACCAGGTGTGCCTCCCGAGAGGCAGGTGGAGTTTCGTATTGATTTACTTCCGGGGGCGGCACCTATCGCCAAGGCGCCCTATCGCCTTACGCCGCCACAGATGCAAGAATTATTCTCGCAGCTTCAGGAGCTGTTGGGAAAGGGATTTATCCGGCCGAGTAGTTCGCCGTTGGGAGCACCAATCCTTTTTGTCAAGAAAAAGGATGGTTCGCACCGGATGTGCATTGATTACCCGGAGTTGAACAAGCTGACGGTCAAGAACCGTTATCCACTCCCGAGGATCGACGATCTGTTCGATCAGTTGCAGGGTGCATCTTGGTTTTCCAAGATCGATTTGAGGTCTGGTTATCACCAGATGAGGGTTCATGAGGAAGATATTCAGAAGACAACATTTAGAACTCGTTATGGGCATTACGAGTTCGTGGTGATGCCTTTCGGCTCACCAATGCACCAGCATCGTTCATGGATCTCATGAACCGGGTATGCAGGCCTATGTTGGATCGTTCGGTGATCGTGTTCATCGACGATATTTTGGTTTATTCGAGGTCTAGAGAGCAGCATGAGGATCATTTGAGGGAGGTCCTCGGAGTATTGACATCGGAGAGGCTTTATGCCAAATTCTCCAAGTGTGATTTTTTGTTACGAGAGGTCCAGTTCTTGGGACACCTCGTTAATCAGAATGGGATTTTAGTCGACCCGGCCAAGATTGAGGCGGTTATGGGATAGGAGGTGCCGAGATCCCCTACCGATATCAGGAGTTTTCTGGGGTTGGCCGGCTACTATCGGAGGTTTATCAGGGACTTTTCGAAGATCGTCGTTCCTCTCACCAGGTTGACCCGAAAGGGCGTTTGTAACGCCCGTGTTTGTAGGCTAGGCATTAATATTGACATAATAGTCTAGGTTAACCTTTGTAACTCGTTTTGAAGAAATAAAAAGGAATTATGTGAATTATGTGTTTTATGCTTAATTATTAGGATTTAATTAATTAAGAATAAAAATGAGCATCGAAAATAAAAATTAGATAAATCCTATATCTATTAAGAAAGTTGTAGTGGTCGTGACAAGGATTTCGGATATATAAAGAATACCGAAATCCGAGTTATAAAGAAGAAGTTATGACCTGTCGAAGTTCCGCGACAAAACCGGCACGGTGCCGAATGACGTAAAAAGTGAGTTTTTGATAAACTACTTTTTAGCCTTATTGATCTAAACGAAAGTCGTAGTGTTTGTTAAACCGATAGTATGTACAAAAAGAACGCCCAAATCTGACTTCGTATGAGGAAGTTATGATTTTTCTAAGTTTCAGCTTAGCAGTAGACAACTAAACACTCGAATTTTAGATCGAGTGATTTTTACCCGACACAACCTAAACGAGAATCGAAGGTCTCATCAATAGTAGTACAACGGTAAAAAGACAGACGAAACGGACGTCGGATGAAGAAGTTATGAATTTTTAACGGATTTCCTGTCCCGGTTTGTTAAAAATAATAATATAAAAATTAAATTCAAAATTAGCCGACGAAGTCTAAACGGAATTTGTAGAGCGTAATTTTACCTACGCGTTCATATAAAGAACGTCAAAAACGGAGCCCGTATGCGAAAGTTATGGATTTTAGAAGTTTTGGCACAAAAATCGAGAAAAAAAATACCAAATCCGAGAAATTTCGCATGGTGGGACTTCGACCACGTCAACTTCGCTCATAACGCGCCACGTGTCCAAAATTGCTGAGTTACCGAAGACAGCTGGCAAGGCGTGTCGCATTCCCTCGCATTCGAAGTGCGGTCCAGTAGGAGTCCGACGTGTGCCCTTTCTTGCGTGTCCGAGCTTCGCCTGGCCCGCCACCTTGCACCCCTCGGACCTAGACCTCGGTCTAATCAGAGGCCAGAGCTGGACCCTCGCACGTGCGAGCCATGTGCCTGACCTTCGCCTCCTGCTGCCGCGTACCTTCGCTGCTGACTCACCCTTCTCGGCCGACCTTCGGGCCTCGCCTATAAATACAAGGCTTGCGAGATTACCCGGGTAAAATTGGATTTTTGCCATTTTACACCCCTCTTTCAATATCTTTATCATTCCAACTTCCCCCAAAGCCCCGGTATCATACCAAACGCCCGAAACACGCCCCGAAGTTCCCAAGAAGCCCGGAAAAATTATCTTTTCGGTTTTGAAGCCCAACCCTCGCAGAGCCCGGTTTCATAATAAAACTCCCGGTTTTATTAGAAACGATCGTTTTAGGAAACGAAGTGCTGCCCGATTATCATTAAATCAGGTGAGTGTGTAGTCACCTTCATCTTACACCTAGATATGAAGTATTTTCTATAAAATACGTGCTATGTGTAATTATATTAATTATTTAATTGAGGTGACTGTTCAATAGATGTTTTATACAAGTTCTAAACTGTATATGTATTTTATCTACAAATATGTTGGGTAAAACATGGGTAGAAGAAATAGCCGATGTGTGTTAAAATGATGAGAGTCCTCGATGTTATTGTGATCCAGTCATCTAGCGGAGTATGGATGACGACCACGGACTTTTCTAGACAGTCCAGTGGAACGCTGGCAGACTCGCAACCTGTAGGTGTTAATGAGCTTGGGTGTTCATGTGCTGTACTCCATCCCCCCACATGGTTGCCTTATTTGACATAAATTGCTGGGAAACCCCCAAAGCAGTGTTGTCGCCCCGAGGAAAATCCTAAGACTAGGTCCCTTGTGATAGGTGTTTAGGGACGTAAAGTGAGGATAACGGGAATGGGTAATCAGGTTTATTGTTGATTGATGAACTTAATAAGTTTATTATTATTTTGGGTTGAAAACCCTATATGCTCACCAGGCTCCAAGCCTAACCCACTCAGCTTTTCATATTACAGGTAGTGGACCCCGAGCATAGTCGGATGATGATGAGAGATTTTTGGATTATAGGCCAATAGTTGTAAATAACTGTTGTAAGGCTTATAATGTCTTGTTTATGCTTCTGATCTGTATTGGAACATGACATCCCGAGGTTTTGATATAAAAGGAAAATATATACTTTCTTAAAGAAAGGTTTTGATAAATTTTTATCATGTTTGGTTTCGGGGACCAATTCTGCAACATCTTTTAAAAGGATTTCTCTGACTTTATTTTAAAATCATAAATTAAATCGGTCTTTTCTGGCCGAGAAATTAGGGGATGTCATAGCGTTGCTTTTAGTTGGGGTCCCGAGCAGCAGAGCTCGTTTGAGACTCTTTGCTAGAGATTGTGCGAAGCTCCAGTGTTAGCTCTTCCTGAGGGAATGGATGACTTTGTAGTTTACTGCGATGCATCTATATCGGGGTTAGGTGTAGTGCTTATGCAGAGAGGGCACGTGATAGAATATGCGTCGAGACAGTTGAAGCCTCATGAGACAAGGTATCCCACCCACGATTCAGAGTTGGGGGCAGTGGTGTTCGCCCTCAAGATCTGGCGCCATTACTTGTACGGGGTTCGGTGTACCATATACACGAACCACAAGAGCTTGAAGTATCTAATGGATCAGCCCAACCTGAATATGCGCCAGAGGAGGTGGTTGGACGTGGTAAAAGATTATGACTGTGAAATTTTGTATCACCCGGGCAAGGCTAACGTGGTGGCCGATGCCCTGAGTCGCAAGGCGGAGAGTGCCCCGATTCAGGATATATGCATGAGGATGACAGTGATGACTCCGGTATTGGATATCATTCGAGAGGCCCAGACGGAGGTCGTGAGACCGGAGAACTGCTAGAGGGAGCAGGTGATTGGGCAAGTATCCGAGTTTGTGACGGATAGCCGGGGACTTATGACCTTTCGAGGTCGGATTTGGGTACCTTATACGGGCGGAGCTCGTAGCACTCTGACGGAGGAGGCGCATCGGTCGAGATTTTCGATCCATCCTGGGGCCACTAAGATGTATTTGGATCTGAAAAGAGACTATTGGTGGCCCTGTATGAAGAGGGATGTTGCTTGGGTGGTAGAGAGGTGTTTGACCTGCCGCCGGGTCAAGGCAGAACACCAGCGACCACATGGTCCATTGCAGCCTTTAGAGATTCCCCAGTGGAAGTGGGAGCAGATCTCGATGGACTTTATCACTAAATTACCGAGGACGACGTATGGAATTGACGCGATCTGGTTGATTGTGGATCGGTTGACGAAGAGTGCTCACTTCCTTGCTATTAGTGAGAGCTCTTTTGCTGAGAAGCTGGCAGAGATTTATGTGCGAGAGATGGTAGCTCGACATGGAGTGCCGACGTCCATAGTGTCGGATCAGGATGTGCGTTTTACTTCCAGATTCTGGAAGAAGCTCCATGAGGAGTTGGGAACGCGATTGCATATTACTACCGCCTACCACCCACAGACAGACGGACAGAGCGAGCGAACGATTCAGACGCTCGAGGACATGCTTCGAGCATGTGTTATGGACTTCGGTGGGAGTTGGGACACATACCTACCCTTGGATGAGTTTTCTTACAACAACAGCCATCACTCGAGCATTGGTATGCCTCCCTTTGAGCTCCTGTATGGGAGAAGGTGTCGCACTCCCATCTGTTGGGGAGAGGTGGGGCAGAGAGTTATGGGCAGCACTGAGATAGTGTTGAAGACGACCGAGCAGATTCAGCACGTCAGACAGAGGTTACTGACGGTTCAGAGTCATCAGAAGAGTTACGCAGATAGACGACGATCTGAACTTGAGTTTCAGGTCGGGGATTTTGTGCTCCTGAAAGTTTACCCATGAAAAGGGGTGATCCGGTTCAGGAAACGGGGCAAGTTGGGGCCTCGATATATCGGTCCGTTCAGAGTGACCGCCAGAGTGGGGAAGGTAGCATACCAGTTGGAGCTACCTGCGGAGTTGAGTCAGATCCATACCACCTTCCACGTGTCCCAGTTACGGAAGTGTGTGGCTAATGAGACGACAGTGGTACCATTAGAGGACATTCAGGTGGATGCGAGCCTGAACTACATCAAGAGGCCGATCGCGATCTTGGATCGAAAGGTGAAAAATATGAGGAACAAGGAAGTGCCCCTGGTTCAGGTCTAGTGGCAGCATCGGAGAGGGTCCGATTTGACTTGGGAGCCGGAGTCAGAGATGCGGGAGCAGCATCCATTGTTATTTGCGGGGTATGACTTCGAGGGCGAAGTCTGATTCTAGTGGGGGAGAATTGTAACATCCGGATTCCCAGGTATGTCATTTCAAGTATTTATTTTTTGAGGATCCTTGACCTACTCGACGAGTTGACTCCATAACTCGCCGAGTAGAGTCGGGTTGGCCACGTGGGTTTAATGATCTACTCGACGAGTCCGGGAGTAGACTCGCCGAGTAGGCGGTGTGAGTTGAAACCCTAAATCCCCGGGTTTGGGGCCTATATAAGGATAAGTATAGCCTCATTTGCGGCTTCCCATCTGTTTCCTTTCACTGAGAGAAACCCTAATCGCCCCCCTTGAGCTTTTGAGAGAGTTTGGAGCCATTGTTTGAGATCTTTGGTGCATTTTGGTAGAGGGAAAGAGGATTCCAAGCAAGGATTGTGAAGAGGTTACTAGATCTACAGCTTAGACATCCAGGAGCTTCTATTCAAGGTATAAAGTTCGTACCTTTCTCTCTTGTATGGATGGATTTCATAGTTTTTGAGTTAGGGCTTCATTTCCATCTTTTTGGGGACCTTGAAGGTTTTGAGCACCTTCTTAGAAATAGACATTAGATCTGGACCTTGTGAGCTCCCTAGAGTCGAAAGTCCCCTGCTTTATGCAGCCACGATAGCCCCATGAATGAGAGACTTCTTCTCAAGCTTGTTCTTGGCATTTTTAACCCTTTGGTGATATGCATGAACGTAAAGCTTGAGGCTTTACGTGATATTCAGGGCTTGAGAGCTTAGATCTAGAGTGTGAGAGAGTTTCCTGCCTTGAAATCGCCTGGATACAAGTTGAGACCGAACGGACTCGTCGAGTTGATGAGCCGACTCGACGAGCCGGTTAGGGTTTGTCCCGATGAACTGAGTCAGTTGGTGACCCATCGAGTTAGGGGTTAGCTCGTCGAGTTAGAGCTTGCCGGGGTTGCCATGAATCGACTGGACTCGACGAGTCTCCCTAGTGCACTCGACGAGTCTGGTCAAAGTTGGACCGTTGACTGGAGTTGACTTCTGTTGACTTTAGGGTTTGGTCAAAATGAGTGAAAGAGGTCAGGAAAGGGTAGAATGGTCTTCTACCCACTTTTCAGAGATAAGAGTAGAATATTAATTAGAAATATTATTTCATGATAGGCGGAGGCTAGACCGAGGATTTCGGGAACAAGACTTTTACTAGCTATCTTACGAGGTGAGTCTTCTCACTATACTTTACCTAGAGTGGTAATTATATGTGACCAGAAGGTCTTATGTGCTTGCTTGAGATATGCATGATTGTGTGATATGTATTGTATGCTATATTATTTGTTGCTTAGACCGGACTGGAGGGTCCAATGAACTATGAGGCCAGAGGGTTCTCAATCAGACCGGACTGGAGGGTCCAACGAGCTAGACCGGACCAGAGGGTCCAACGAGCTACGGGACTGGGGGGTCCCGCTGAGACACATAGACCGGAGGGTCTTGCAGAGTATAACCTCGAGTGGCGAATTGATGTTGATGGGTTTTCAGCATTTTAACACTCCTATGGTGTACATGCAACCCTAGAAACCTTGGATCTATGTTTGACTAAGATACATGCAAATAATTATTTTTCCAACGTTCTTATCCTAACTAGCATGGCATGGTGTACTTAAATCAAATAAAACTAGTAGAATTACTTACCTTGTAGTAGTAGTTGATTGCTTAGAGTTTGAGAGCCTAGCACCAATAATGTGGATGCCTCAAATGGAAGTCACAAATCACCACAAACTTGGAAACTTGAGAGAATAGTCACCAACTTCTTGAAATCGGCCCTCTTAGTTTACACACATCAACTAGTGCAATTTCAAGAACCAAACCCTCCTTTATATAGTGTGGTGGATTAGGGTTACATCCATGTAAACCCTAATACCCATGTCTTTTCATTTCCATGAGATCCATGGGTTAAAGCTCCATGGAGTATCCATGGAGTTTCCATGCAAGCCTAGCCCATTCCAAATAAGCATTAGCCCACACTATATAAATACAAGAGCCCATATTTAATTAGTCATACTTTTGATCTCTAAATTAATTATAGATCAATACTAATTAAATAATATGATTTTATATTAATATATTAGGACTTATAATATATTAATAAATCATAACTTATACTATTCTCAAACGATTATCCATAAATTTATCGGGTGAAGTGCAACCCAAATGGACCATTCCGGGTCGGGTCAAGTACATACCAAATATAGTTATGGACTTAGACACTATATCCAACAGTCTCCCACTTGGATAAGTCTAATAACTATAGTTGCAAGTATGACTTCAGGAACCGATCAGCAATCGTAGCTCTTTAAACTCTGTTGAACTATGAAGCGCATTTTAGATAAATGATCATATAATTCTCTGTTCTAGATATCAGCCGGACAAATACATGGAACTTGGTCTTGCTTATTGTCCAACATTTGTTTCCCGATTTCTGATTTGTTTGACATAGAACTTAACTGAACACATCAATTTAGTTCTGACCGGGCCCGGTACATAGGTCAAAACAAAATCATCGAGGGGCCCAGATATCGCTTCTAATCCTAGAAGGAACAGATAAACTTCGACTCATATGTTTGCTCTACTACTTGTTGAACTACACACAAAGGCACGGTTTATAACATCGAGTTACCAATGCGTTTTCGTGCAATCAATGCATAACCAACTCATAGGCAACAAATCATATCTCTAAGTTTGAAGACTTATATGATATTACCGTCTCACGATCACTCGAGATAAATTCCATGAAGTGATACAAGTGAGCGTGGGTTGAATCCAATACTCAGAACTTATGAGCACTCATGAGTGTTGTAGGCCCGCTTTGTCTAACATCATAGACCTCTACAAGCCAACCCATGACAGTCTTGATTCATATCTACTTCCAACATATGACCGACTGTGGAGAGTTTGAAAACCATAACATAATTATTCTGGAAGTCAAAACATGCAAAAAGAAATAATAGTAAACGATTGACAAGAGATAGCAACACTTTACTCATAAATAACAGCTTTTATTTATCATCAAATGTCAATTACATTTTACAAATTTCAAGATTATCTAACTACTAAAACTAATATGATCCTTCAGCCCTATGCTCCGAGCATGCTGGAGATGCTTAGCCCGAGTCAGTCCCTTCGTGAGGGGATCTGCTGGGTTCTCATCCGATGATACCCTCTTTGCCACGAGGATTCCTTCTTCTATTCGATGTCTGATGAAGTGATATTTTCTGTCAATGTGTCTGGATCTCCCATGATCTCTTGGTTCCTTGGCTAAGGCAACCGCACTATTGCTGTCACAAAAAATCTCCATTGGCTCCTTTATAGCTGGTATAACTCCAAGGTCTCCGATGAAGTTCTTTAGCCATATAGCCTCCTTTGCTGCCTCGCTTGCTGCTATATATTCTGATTCACAAGTGGAATCAGCCACTGTCTCCTGCTTGGAACTTTTCCAAGTAATTGCCCCTCCGTTTAGAGTAAAGACCCAGCCCGACTGAGAGCGGAAATTATCCCTGTCAGTCTGAAAGCTAGCATCACTGTACCCTACAACTCTCAAGTCCTCACTGCCACCGAGGGTAAGGACCCAATCCTTAGTCCTCCGTAGGTACTTGAGGATATTCTTTACCGCAATCCAGTGTGCCTTGCCAGGGTTCCCCTGATACCTGCTAACCATGCTCAAAGCAAAGGCTACATCAGGTTGAGTACACGTCATAGCATACATGATCGATCCTACAACTGAAGCATAAGGTATTCAACTCATTTCTGCTATCTCAGCCTCAGTACTAGGGCTTTGTGTCTTACTCAATCTGGCGTTACTCTGGATGGGTAACTCTCCTTTCTTGGAGTTATGCATGTTGAACCTTTTCAACACTTTGTCCACATAGGTGCTTTGACTAAGTCCAATTAGTCTTTTACTCCTGTTTCTCAAAATCCTTATCCTTTCTTGGAGTTATGCATGTTGAACCTTTTCAACACTTCCCAAGCCAGGACTTTACTTCCCGCAGGGTTGGGATGTCATTTCCTATGAGTAGTATGTCATCCACATACAATACCAAAAGGCTGACTATACTCCCACTAGCCTTGATATAGACACAAGATTCATCTTCACTCCTTGAAAAGCCAAATTCTTTGATTTTCTCATCAAAGCAAAGATTCCATCTGCGAGGTGCCTGTTTTAATCCATAAATGGATTTCTCGAGCTTACACACTCTACTAGGGTACTCTGTACTGACAAAACCCTTTGGATGAACCATGTAAACATCTTCAGCCAACTTTCCATTAAGGAAAGCGGTTTTGACATCCATTTGCCATATTTCATAATCATGAAATGCAGCAATGGCTAACAGAACCCTAATAGACTTAATCTTGGCCACTGGTGAAAAGGTCTCATCATAATCAACTCCCGGAGTTTGAGAATAACCCTTGTCAACCAAGTTCCAAACTTGATTCTCATACATGGACTGTATCTCGCTATCCATAGCCTCTTTCCATTAACAGCCTCAGGGCCTGCCATGGCTTCCGTGTACCTGTTAGGCTCATCCAGATTTACCAGTGTGTTATCACTGATAAGTGTCTTACCTTCTGCAGTAATATGAAAACCATAATAATGCTCAGGTGCATTCCTAACTCTGGTGGAACGCCTCAGAGGTATAGATTCTTCAGTCGGCTCAATAGGAGTTTCCTCCTCAGGTGGAGGACTAGGGTTTGAGGTTCCTTCACCACTTGACTCTTGAATTTCCTCAAGGTCAATTTGCCTCCCACTGTCTCCTTGGCTCATGAATTCTCTCTCTCGAAAGAATCCTCTTCTTGCTACAAAGACCACATTATCACTGGGTCTGTAGAAGATGTAACCAAAGGATTTCTGTGGGTAGCCGATGAAAATACACCTTTCGCTTCGGGGTTCGAGCTTATCGTTAGTCTCGTGTCTCATGAAAGCCTCGCAACCCCAAATCTTGATGTGGTCTAGATTGGGAACTTTTCCAGTCCACACCTCGTGAGGTGTTTTGGCAACCTTCTTTGTAGGGACTAGATTAAGGATATGGGCGGCAGTCTCTAAGGCATACCCCCAAAATGAGATTGATAGCGAAGCTCGACTCATCATGGAACGAACCATGTCCAACAAGGTCCGATTGCGCCTCTCAGCTACACCATTCAACTGTGGTGTCCTAGGAGGTGTCAATTGTGAGACAATCCCACATTCCTTAAGATAGTCAAGGAACTCAGTACTAAGATACTCACCACCACGATCAGATCGAAGCATCTTAATGTTCCTGCCCAACTGATTCTCCACTTCTTGCTTAAACTCTTTGAATTTCTCAAAGGTTTCTGACTTATGCTTGATTAGGTAGACATATCCATATCTACTAAAATCATCAGTAAAAGTCACATAGAACCGATTAGCATCTCTTGTGGCGGTTCTGAAGGGTCCACACACATCCGTGTGTATGAGGTCCAACAAACCTTCACCCCTAGCACAAGTGCCAGTAAAAGGTGACTTTGTCATTTTACCAAGCAAACAAGATTCAAAACTATCATCTGACTTTAGGTCAAATGACTCCAAGACTCCATCATTTTGGAGTTGGCATATGCGTTTCTTGCTTACATGTCCAAGACGACAATGCCATAAGGATGCTTTATCTAAGCTAGTGGAAGAGTTAATACACAATACATAATTTCCTAGATTATTTACAACAGATACAGTTTCATACACGCCATCACAAGGTAATGCTTTAAAATAAAGAACATTATTAAAGAAAGCATTAATACTACCATTATTATTATCAAAATAAAAGGTAAAACCTTGTTTATACAATGCATGAAAGGAAATAACATTTCTTGCTATTTCTGGCGAATAATAACATTTATTCAAATCTAATGTAAACCCACTGTTTAGCACTAAGGAATAAACTCCTATCTTGGTGACAGGTGAAGCTTTCCTGTTTCCCATGATCAAGTTTATCTTTCCCTGCTCCACATTCTCACTTCTTTTTAGTCCCTGCAAATCACAACATATGCGAATACCACAACCTGTATCAAGGACCCAAGACTTAGAATGATGTGAGTTATTAGACAATATAGGGTATATACCTGCATGGTTGGGTTTTACTTTCCCATCCTTCAAATCTTGCTGGTACTTTGGGCAGTTTCGCTTCCAGTGCGACTTTTCATAGCAATAAAAGCATTCAGCCTCATTAGGGTTAGCAGAAGGAGTGACAAAACCTTTCTTGGTTTTGCTTGAAGAGGAGCCTTCAAGGGTCTTACCCTTGGTACCCTTAGAAGGGTTCTTTCTCTTCTTCCCTTTGCCATGCCCGATTGCCAAGACATTGGCCGCAGTTGGAGTAGGAATAGGAGTAGTAACAACCGACTTACCCTTTAGACCACTTTCGGCGGTCTTCAACAGTCCTTGAAGTTTGTTGAGGGTGACTTCTTCCTTGTTCATGTGATATGTCATGCAGAATTGATCATAACACGATGGAAAGGAGTGCAAAATGATGTCTATTTCTAACTCCTCAGGGAAGTTCACATTCAGCTTCAGTAAACGGTCCACATACCTTTCCATTTTCTGCATGTGGCCCGTGATGGGTTCACCATCCTTCATTCGAGTTGTTATCATGGAGGAGATTATTTCATATCGCTCTTGACGAGCACTTTGATGGTAGCGGTCCATCAACTCCTGGTGCATCTCAAAAGGATAATAGTCCTCATAGGACTTTTGGAGCTCGGCTGTCATGGTGGCCATCATGATCTAAGCCACTTTTGTAGCATCTCTTTCATGTACCTCATATTCAGCAAGCTCTTCAGGAGTAGCAGTTGGCTCGGGTACCTTCAGCTCCTTGTTGAGAACATATTCTTTGTTCTCATACCGAGTGACCATCCTGATGTTTCTGATCCAATCTGTAAAGTTGGACCCATCAAAGATGACTCTCCCACAAAGATTCATGAGAGAGAAGGAGCTAGTAGGGTTTGAGCCAAAAGCATTGTTATTGGAAGACATTTGAAAAGAAGAGGGAATAGATTAGATTAGATATAGAGATAGTCCTTAACAAAACACCCAAATGTAATATTAAGGCTAGGACCCAACACAATATTTTATAACTTAGAAGAGGGATGCCCTAATCTAAGCTATAAGATATTTGAAGGTAGGTGAATGACGATTCACCAATTTCCACCATGAAAAAGGAAATATTTAATTAGGTTTTAATTGGTTTAGAAACTCCTAGATTCTTTGAGATTCATTGAACTTTCTTCAATGACATGTTTCAATCTCGAGTGTGCCCTTCAAGTTTTGTGACTGGGATGCCGAGGATCACAAAACAAAGTGTGAAGTAACCATGCAAATTACTTGGTACCCTTAATGTATTACCCCTCAATCGATGTGCCGGTTAACCACACACGCTCCATCGATACTATGATAAACATTAAGTCACCCTTTACCTACCTTGTTAAGTTCAAGTTAGTGTGCCGGTTAACCACACACGCTCCACTAACGACTTAAACAAAGTGTAAAGTGTAATTTCATGGATTAGCACCTTATTCACATTTTCCTAAAATAACTAAGATTGGGAATTCAATAAAGTTTCGTTACTTTAGTATTATCATTATACTTTGAATGAGAATTTATAAGTCCTTGTCCTACCCGTTCGGCTAACGACCCTCCACCGATCAAGGAAGCGGTGGGTGAGAGTGGACACCCATTAAGTTGCCATTTTATAGGCAACAACCTTATACCCCCCTTATAGACCGGCTTCGTGAATGAGGCGTACTAGCGGTAAGACGACTTGATCTTATATATATATATAAAAATATTATTTAACTTATAATATTATAAAGTATAAGGGGTGAATTTTAACTTTTAAAATTCTAGGGGTTGGAACTAAAGTTTTTAATATGACTTTACATGTTCCAAAACTTGAGGTCAAGTTTTGTAAACTTTCAAAACTTTTCATTTCTCATAACTTATGAGTTAATGGTTATTAAAAATGAAGACTCTTCATTTTTTGTAACCTATGTGTTCTTTTAATGGTTATTTATAAATGTGACTTTTGGTTATCCATAACCTAAGAACTAGTTATGGACTCCATTAAAACACATAAATATCAAGAATTAATCTAATCAATTATTAGCACATAATTTCTATGATCTTCTAAACTCATATGTTTATGAATGTTCATATAAAAAATTTCAAGAATCGTAAGAACATATACAAAACTTAAAATTTTGATACGAGCTCTTGAACAAAACTTCGATTTTCAAGTTTTTTTTTTTTTTTTTTTTTTTTGCATCAAGTATCAAATAAACAAACCAGGCTCTGATACCACTGATGGGTTTTCAGCATTCTAACACTCCTATGGTGTACATGCAACCCTAGAAACCTTGGATCTATGTTTGACTAAGATACATGCAAATAATTATTTTTCCAAGGTTCTTATCCTAAGTAGCATGGCATGGGGTACTTGAATCAAATAAAACTAGTAGAATTACTTACCTTGTAGTAGTAGTTGATTGCTTGGAGTTTGAGAGCCTAGCACCAATAATGTGGATGCCTCAAATGGAAGTCACAAATCACCACAAACTTGGAAACTTGAGAGAATAGTCACCAACTTCTTGAAATCGGCCCTCTTAGTTTACACACATCAACTAGTGCAATTTCAAGAACCAAATCCTCCTTTATATAGTGTGGTGGATTAGGGTTACATCCATGTAAACCCTAATACCCATGTCTTTTCATTTCCATGAGATCCATGGGTTAAAGCTCCATGGAGTATCCATGGACTTTCCATGCAAGCCTAGCCCATTCCAAATAAGCATTAGCTCACACTATATAAATACAAGAGCCCATATTTAATTAGTCATACTTTTGATCTCTAAATTAATTCTAAATGAATTATAGATCAATACTAATTAAATAATATGACTTTATATTAATATATTAGGACTTATAATATATTAATAAATCATAACTTATACTATTCTCAAACGATTATCCATAAATTGTTCGGGTGAAGTGCAACCCAAATGGATCATGCCGGGTCGGGTCAAGTACATACCAAATATAGTTATGGACTTAGACACTATATCCAACAACTGTATGTGGTATTTAGGGAAACTCACTAAGCATTCGTGCTTATCGTGTTATGTGTTATGTGTTTTAGGTACTTCCGAGGATCGCGGGAAGGCACCGGCGTGATTGTACACACACTCTTTATATGGAGCTATGATTGTGGATCCTGGATTTGAATAATTGTATTGAACACTTGTTGGTTGTTTTTGGGAATTAATGATGAGACATATGTTTTATGAGTTTTAAAATTGAAAATTTTGTTTGAAAAACCATGTCGTTACATTTCACGGGGGAATACAAGTTAAAACACCAAAAACTTAACTAAACTCAAACATCATCTTTCAACGGAAAAGTTGAGTTCTATTCACGGACTGTTTGACCATCTTAAACTTAATATCTTTCAAAACTGTTTAATATGCGAATAACTCAGGTTTATACCTTTAAAATGACTACTTGCACATCTCCATACGATTTTTCTACAATTTATGGTGATTTTTACAAAACAACCTATCATTTCAGAAACCACTTCGGACCAGTCTGTGAAGTGGGACCTTTTTACACAAGTTTAAGGTCACTAAAAATCATGATAAAAATTATGAATAAAATAGACACATTTTCTAGACCCTCAGGGTTTACGGATCTAAATTTCGATCTCTGACGATTTTTCTATAAAATTTTCCATTAGTAGGAATAGAAAAGTTAAAAACTATAAATATTTAACAATCCTATTTACACCTTGTAACTTGCTGAGCAAGGTGTGTAGTATTATTTGAATACATGTTGTTGATAGTACATATTATTTACCTTAGTTTAAAGGTATGAATCATATACAAAGAAGTACTACTACTACTACTAATGATTATAATAAATTATAATAAGTTAAGTCTATTATACACCACAAACAAACATGTTAAACTATAATAGGTATAGTTAGGTTGCATATACAATACAAACATTATGATAAACTATAAATGGTATAGTTTATGTTTCTTTTACATTTCGAATTCATAACAAAAGTTTTTCATACAAAAAGGGGGTATATTACAAAGTACCGGGTTTTCATATAAACGGGGTACGAATACAAAGTACCGAGTTTATACAAAAAGGGGGTACATTACAAAGTACCGGGTGTGACAACCCCCAACTCCAGATCATGCGTGGGATATCACATCTCTTGCGGCTTCAGCTTCCGCGAAGCATAAGCTATCACATGTCCTCTCTGCATGAGGAACGCCCCCAAACCATTGATGTATGCATCACAGAAAACCACAAAATCCTCAATTCCCCCAGGTAGGGTCAAAACAGGGGCCACACATAGCCTCTGCCGAAGGGCCTCAAATGTTGCATGTTACTCAGGGCCCCATCGAAAATCCACCCCCTTCCTCATCAGACGATTGAGGGGTACTGCAATCTTGGAGAAATCCTAAATAAATCTCTGATAGTACCCCACCAAACCCAAGAAACTCCTGATATCCGAGGGAGATTTCGGAACATCCCACTGCATCATAGCCTTTATCTTGGCCGGATCGACCAATATTCCATCCTGGTTAATGAGGTATCCAAGGAAATGAACCTCTCGTAACCAAAACTCGCACTTAGAGAACTTAGTAGAAAGTCGTTCTCGCCTCAACACCCCAGAAGCTCACGAAGATGCTCATCATGCTGCTCCTGGTCTTGGAATATACCAAGATATCATCAATGAATACAATAACCGAACGATCGAGCATCGTCCTGTACACTCGATTCATCAAATCCATAAATATTGATGGCACGTTGTTGAGCCCAAATGGCATCACCACGAACTCGTAATGCCCATAACGTGTCTGAAACGCGGTCTTCTCCACGTCCTCCTCTCTCACCCTTACTTGATGATACCTGGACCTCAGATCTATCTTGGAGAACCAAGATGCGCCCTTAAACTCATCAAAGAGGTCATCAACCCGCGGAAGGGGTAACGGTTCTTCTCCATTAGCTTGTTCAACTCCCAGTAATCAATACACATCCGGTGTGAACCATCCTTCTTCTTGACGAACAAAATCGACGCTCCCCACGCAGAACTACTCGGTCTGATGAATTGCTTTCCTAGCCATTCCTGCAAATAGGATGACAACTCCTGCATCCCAGGCGGTTCCAAGTGGTACGTCACCTGGGCAATCGGGGCTGCACCTAGCACAAGGTCAATCCTGAACTTGACGTTCCTCTCAGTAGGCACACCGGGTAACTCTTACGGAAACACATCGGCAAACACCCTGACAACTAGAACCTCTAAAACTAAAACCTGATCCCCAACACACGTATCCACCACTTAATCCAAATAACCCGCACACCCATGTTGAATATACTGTCGAGCTCTGGCTGTAGAACAAAACCCTAATCCCATCCTGGTGCCCTCTCCATAGATAACCAGTTCTCCCTCACTTGGGGCTCGAACTACCATGCACTGGCCCTCACAATCAATCAGAGCACCAAAAAGGCTCAGCCAATCAATACCCATAATCACGCATACATCCCCCATAGGGATAGGGATGAAATCGATTGGATAAGATACCCTGAAGATCTCCATAATACAACCCCAATACACTGATGATGCATAAATCCCGTGTTCGTTGGCGATAGAAACTCGCAATGGACACTCCAACTCCCCAATAGGCATATAAAACCCCTACTAAACGATCGAGAAACAAAGGACCGCCTCGCACCCTAGTCAAACAACACTAAAGTAGTCAAGGAGTTCACTAGAAATGTACCTAACAGAGGCACACATCTATAAGCATAATACAATACATAATCAACAAGATAACATATAGAAACATAACAGTCACAACATCTGGAGATGCTCATGCCTCCTCGACAGTGAGCTGAAAAGCGCGACCTCGAGCCCTCGGGGGCTCCGCCCTCCCCTGACGCCCATCTGTGATCCTTAAAATAGCTAGCGCGGGGGCCTGCGCCGGCTTGGCGGCGAGCAATGCACAATTGACCTTCACAGGGCCAACCTGATCACAATGATAACAAATCCTGGTACTCAAAATTAGGGCTAGCTGACGGCAATCACTCACTAAATGCCCCTCCTTGCCACATTTGTGGCACCCAGCTCCTGATTGACACACCCCATCATGAACCTTACCGCACTTCCTACAAGTGCGGCCTCTCTGGCCTCCAGATCTAGAATCAGCAGCCTAGAACCACTTTAGCGTAAGTTGTGACTGAACCGGGGCCGGTCCCTGCTCTCTCGCCTGCAGCTCTATATCAATCTCACGCCGCCTAGCGGCGTCCTGCATCTCCAACAGAGAATCATAGCGTTCGGTGGAAACAAACTGTCTGATATCCTTCTTGAGCAGTCTTAAGTAACGGGTCATCTCAGCCTACTCCAAAGCAAACTCAGGGCAAAACATGGCCTTCTTAGTAAACATCCTGGTGATCTACATCACCAACTCCGATCCTTGCCTCAGATCCAAAAAAAACATGGGCCAACCTCTCGTGCTCTACCTGTGGCACATATTGAGTACGAAACATCTCCTTGAACTGATCCCAAGATACCGCAACCCTTTGCTCAGCAGAGTATGATCCTGTAACAAGTCTCCACCAGTCCTTCACTCCATACCACAAGAGGTTCAAAGCGCACCTGACCTTCTGGTCAGCTGGGCAAGAGCAGGTGAAAAAGCATCCCTCGACATCAGATAGCCACCTCATGGCTACAATCGGGTCCTGAACTCCATCGAAAGTCGGGGGCTTCGTATTGTCGAAGTCCCGATATTGAAAAACCCGACCCCATCCAACACCTGCAGCTGCAACATCTACGGAGGCTTCAGCAGCAGTCTCAACAACGGCTATGTATATGTCATCAAAGAACTCCATCATCGCGGTCTTAATAGACCCAAATAACTCGGGTATCTGATCCCTGCAAATATCCACAACCTCCTCATGGAGAATCTCCCTAATTCTGTCATCCGACGTAGTTGACGCACCCTGACTGCCAGCTCTTGATCCAGACTGATCGGGACCCAGTCTCAACTCGCCTTGTCGTCACCATACTGAAAATAAACCAGGGAATATCAGATAACATGCACATCAAGACAGTGAACCAACTCCCAATAAAGCCCTAGGGGTTGTGACTTCCTTGTTACGAGCCCATACTACCTTCCACACCTACTCGCATTTGTCCTAGAGGATCATCACAAAACCCTAACGATACATACTAGCA
Organism: Lactuca virosa; assembly: GCF_052849685.1. Classification (NCBI taxonomy): domain Eukaryota; kingdom Viridiplantae; phylum Streptophyta; class Magnoliopsida; order Asterales; family Asteraceae; genus Lactuca; species Lactuca virosa. The sequence goes on from NC_136428.1 coordinate 387,604,400, forward strand.
TAAACATACACTCGATCCTCACACCCTAGAGGAAGGCTAATCATCTCAAAACTGGCCGGTTGACCCCACACAACCTATCCATGAAACTTCCGCCAACCCACAACACTTGTGTATGCTAGTCATACATAACGCTGGAACCCATAGATTGAACATCCCAATTTTCAAGGCCAAAAATTTCATGTTTAATTAAGTAACGTATAAAATATTTTACCAAAAACATTATCGATGTCAAATCAATTTATAAAACCGTAACAACGTGTCTCAAACCGTATCATCAATAGTAATAAAAATCAGAGTACAATCCCAAGTAAATCTCATAATACAGAAATCATGCGTGTGTGTGATGTGCCGCTACCGCGCCGGCTCCTTCCCCTTCGCTGAAGAGGTACCTGAAACAAAACTGAAAACTATAAGCACGAAGCTTAGTGAGTTCCCCCATTATACCACACACCATACAATAACATAGTGTCAAGCAATTCTGGGGTGCCTGACTACCCAGGTCAAGCTATTCTGGGGTGCCTGACTTACCCAGGTCAAGCCATTCTGGGGTGCTTCACTTACCCGCCGGTCTATTTCGCCCGAATACCGGGGACTATTTCACCCCTACCACTACCACGTAATAATATAACACACATATACTGCCAGGCGATTCTGGGTTGCTTGACTACCCAGGTCAAGCCATTCTAGGGTGCTTGACTTACCCGTCGGTCCTTACGACCGACATACGAGGACTATTTCACCTCCTACTACTACCACATAATATCATAGCATAAACATACTGTCATGCAATTCTGGGGTGCCCAACCTACCTTTCGGTCCTAACGACCGAACTTGGGGACCATTCTCCCCCTACTACCACTATCACATATAACATATCATGGTAGCACATAAACATATCAGGTAGTAGCAAACCTAGATGAATATCACAAAGACAATCATCTAACATACAACTCCTACTGCTACTGGAAGGTAACTCACCTCGCTGTCGCGTAGTGTCTGCACTAATCTCGGTGTGGAAATCGACTCTCCCTGACTCCTCAAATCCCTACACGACAATTCTTTTAAGTCATCAACTCATACTCGTAACCCTTATAAGGGTCACTCAATCCCGGTCAATGTCCAAGTCAAATCTATGGTCAAAGTCAACATCTGGTTGACTCGACTTGCCGATTTGGCCCGCCAACTCGTCGAGTCCCCATAACCACAAAATGTCATAAACCAGTTCCTACCCGTCGAGTCTAGCAAGATCTCGACGAGTTCGCCTTCAACAACACATCAGACAAATCTTCAACCGACTCGCCGAGTTCGTTCTTGAACTCGCCGAGTTCATATTCATCCATAAGAAGATGTTCAGTCGATGACTCGCTGTGTTCCTCTTGAACTCGCCGAGTCCGTCTTCAAGAGTTGGGAGATTGCCTTCGACTCGTCGAGTCTGTTCATACACTCGTCGAGTCCCATGGTTCCCAGGTCCAAAACAAACCCCTAGCAGGCTGAGTGTTCCTTCCACTCAACCAAAACCATTTCCAGAAGACCTTTTGGGGTAAAAAGCGTCCGGACTCGCCGAGTCCCTCTTGGTCCAATACTATACAGTCGATTTCAGTGTGACTTAATGCATCCCAATCATAGATCTGCCCTCCTAGGCTCCCTTTTACACGTAAAGTTACGAACTTGATGTCCATGCATGGGGTTTTTGGCTCAAAAGGCTATAAAATGGGGTTTATAAGATGTATGGGCTTCCCATGGCCATAAATTTGGCTCCTTTATGCCATGGGAACCCTCAATGGTTCTAGATCTGAAGCTAATCACTACACATTCTGATCCAAATCCAAAGGTGGCTTAGAAAGGTAGAAAATAACCCCAAAACAAGATCTAGGAAATAGATGGTCAAGGTTCAAGCTTTTTACCTTGAATGGACTGAGAATGAAGCAACACCTCTGGATCTACTAGCTTCCTCTTGATCTCCTAAGCTGTCTTCTTCTCCTTCAACTTCAAACACACACAAAAGGCACAAAAGAGCTCAAAATCACTCAAAAATGGTTTAGGGTTTCAAACTAGGGTTTCTCTGAGTTGGGAGGGTGATGGAGGTTGGGTTGGGACGAGATAAAGTGTTTAAATAGGGTGCAAACCCTAAATATTAAGGTTTTATCCATACAGCTCCTACTCGTCGAGTCGGTCTTCCGACTCGTCGAGTAGGTCACTTAGACCCCCATCATCAGTCGAGTCTACTCGACGAGTTGGGCCTCCAACTCGCCGAGTCCCAGAGTAAAATGCAATATTTCTTTAATTTAAATGCGTACCAGGAATCGGGTGCTACAAATCTCCCCCACTTATTTTAGACTTTGTCCTCGAAGTCTGCTGCTGGATCTGGAAAGAGCTCGGGTTAGTGCTCCCTCATCTCTTCCTCTGGCTCCCAAGTCCATTCTGATCCCTTCCGGTGCCGCCATTGCACCTTCACCAGCTCCACCCTCTTGTTCCTCAGGTCCTTCGACTTCCTGTCGAGGATCGCCACTGGCCGCTCGATGTAATTAAGGATGTCATCCACCTGAATATCCTCCAAGGGTACCACCGCCGAGTCGTCCACCAGGCACTTCCGTAACTGGGAGACGTGAAACGTGCTACGAATCTGACTGAGTTCGGCTGGCAGGTCCAGCCTATACGCCACCTTGCCCACCCGGCCTACAACCCTGAAAGGTCCAATGTACCTGGGGCCCAACTTGCCCCGCTTCCTGAATTGGATGACGCCTTTCCAAGGTGACACCTTGAGGAGGACCATATCCCCGACCTGGAACTCCAGGTCTGATCGGCGCTTGTCGGTGTAACTCTTCTGCCGACTCTGTGCAGTCTGAAGCCTGCTCCTAACCTGCTGAATCCTTTCTGGCGTCTTGAGCACCACTTTGGTGCTCCCCATGATCTTCTGTCCGACTTCACCCCAACATATCGGGGTCCTGCACCTCCTCCCGTACAACATGTCGAAGGGAGGACGATCGATAATCGCGTGATAGCTGTTGTTGTAAGAGAACTCATCTAATGGAAGATAGGTATCCCAACTAGCACCGAAGTCTAGAACGCATGCCCGCAGCATATCCTCCAAAGTTTGGATGGTTCGCTCGCTCTGACCAATCGTCTGGGGGTGGAACGCTGTGCTGAAGTGCAGACGAGTACCCAACTCGTCGTGAAACTTCTTCCAGAACTTGGAAGTAAACCGCACGTCTCAATCCGAAATCACCAAAACTGGCACTCCGTGCCGAGCTACTACCTCTCGGATGTAGATATCGACCAACTTCTCGGCCGAGATGCTCTCCTGGATCGGTATAAAGTGGGCACTCTTGGTCAACCGATCCACATTGACCCAAATCGAGTCCACTCCCCGTGTAGTCCTGGGAAGCTTGGTAATGAAATCCATAGTAATATCTTCCCATTTCCACATGGGAATGTCTAGCAGCTGCATCTTGCTGTGTGGCCTCTGGTGCTCGGGCTTGACCTTCCTGCAGGTCAAGCACCGCTCTACGTACCAGGTGACGTCCCGCTTCATGCAGGGCCACCACAAATCGGGTCGAAGATCTCTATACATCTTCGTCGCCCCGGGCTGAATCGAGAATCGGGATTTGTGCGCCTCCTCCATCAGAACCTGGCGCACACCCCCATGGTAGGGAACCCATACCTTACGACGTAGAGTCAATAATCCTCGGCTGTCGTAGTCGAAGGAGGAAACCTGACCCACAATACACTCGCTCTTCTGATGTTCCTCCTTCATGGCCTCCAGCTGGGCCTCTCAGATTTGCTCCAAAAGCGGAGTCACCACGGTCATCCTCCTGCAGATGTCCTTGATCGGCGCTGCCATGCGGCTAAACGCATCAGCCACGACATTGGCCTTCCCCGGGTGGTAAAGGATCTCACAATCATCATCCTTCACCACGTCTAACCACCGACGCTGCCTCATGTTCAGATTCGGCTGATCCATGAGGTACCTCAAACTCTTGTGGTCCGTGTAGATGGTACAACGGACCCCATAGAGGTAGTGTCGCCAAATCTTGAGGGCGAAGACGACCGCCCCCAACTCCAAATCATGCGTCGGTTAGTTCGCCTCGTGAGGCTTTGCTGCCTCGAGGCGTAGGCGATGACATGCCCTCGCTGCATCAGTACTGCGCCCAAACCTGAGATGGACGCATCACAGTATACTACAAAATCCTCCACGCCCTCTGGCAGGGCGAGGATCGGCGCCTCGTATAGTCTATGTCTTAGTGTCTCAAATACCGCCTGCTGCTCAGGCCCCCAGCAAAAAACAACGGCTTTCTTCGTCAGTCGGGTCAGAGGTACGACTATCTTGGAGAAATCCTGAATGAATCTCCGATAATAGTCTGCCAATCCGAGGAAACTTTGAATCTCGGATGAAGACTTCGGAGCCTCCTATATCATCACGGCCTCCACCTTGGCCGGGTCAATCAATATCCTGTTCTGGTTGACAAGGTGCCCAAGAAACTACACCTCGCGCAACCAGAACTCGCACTTGGAGAACTTGGCACACAAGCTCTCCCTCCTCAGGGTATCCAAAACCTCTCGCAGGTGCTCCTCATGCAACTCCTGCGTCTTGGAGTAAACCAAGATGTCATCAATGAAAACTATTACAGACCGGTCCAGCATCGGTCTGCACACACGGTTCATGAGGTCCATGAACGCGGCAGGAGCATTGGTGAGCCCCAAGGGCATCACCGCAAACTCGTAGTGGCCATAGCGAGTCCGGAAAGCAGTCTTCTGTATATCCTCATCCCTGACCCTCATCTGATGGTAGCCTGACCGCAATTCGATCTTGGAAAACGAAGATGCTCACTGAAGCTGGTCGAACAAGTCATCTATCCTCGGGAGTGGGTAACGGTTCTTCACCGTTACCTTGTTTAGCTCCCGGTAACCTATGCACATGCGATGCGACCCGTCCTTCTTCTTGACAAATAGGATCGGGGCTCCCCAAGGTGAACTACTCGGCCAGATAAATCCCTTGTCTAACAGCTCCTGCAGCTGCGTAGACAACTCCTGCATCTCGGGAGGAGCCAACCGATATGCTGCCTTGGCTATCGGAGCCGCACCAGGGACTAGGTCGATCCTGAACTCCACCTGTCGCTCCGGAGGTATCCCAGGCAGCTCCTCTGGGAATACATCCGCATAATCTCGCACCACCGGAATATCTGTCATCGTCGTCTTACCCTCCTCTCGGGTATCCACAACATAGGCGACATACACAGCACAACCCTGCTGAAGGTAGCGCCTCGCCCTCACTGCTGAACATAGTGCTGGTCCGCGTTGCGGCCTCTCGCCCTGAATCACCAGCTCTCCCCCACTCGGGGTCCTGATCCGAACCAACTGTTGCGCGCAGTCGATCACTGACCCATTGATCCCATCCTACAAACCCCATCATGAGCCCTGCCGCATTTCCTGCAGCGGCCTTGTCCCGACTGGCCCTTCAGCCTAGTGTCAGCTCCATTGGGCTTCTTCCCTGAAGCCCCAGTCACCTGTCCCTCCTCCGCCTTCCTCTTCCTGAGGTGCTCCAAGTCTATCTCCCTCTCCCTCGCCCTGGCATTCATGGAATCCAGGGTCGGGCATGCCGAGAAGCTGACATGCTGTCGGATGTCTGCCCTCAAAATATCATGATAGCGGGTTTTCCGCATCTCCTCATCTCCCGCATACTGGGGCACCAACAATGCCCTCTCCCGGAACTTGGCGGTAATCTCCGCCACTGACTCCGTCGTCTGCCTCATATCAAGAAACTCTCTGGCCAGCTGCTGAAGATCTACAGCTGGCGCAAACTCAGACCTGAACCTGGTCACAAAGTCCGACCAAGTGATAGCCCCAATCGCCGAGGCTCCCAACGAGTCACCAACCGAATCCCACCAATCCCTGGCCCGGTGTCTCAAACAACCTGCAGCATATCGCACCTTCGACCCCTTAGGGCAAAAGCTCGTCAACTGTGCAGACTCAATGTCTGCAATCCATCTCCTGGCTGCGATGGGGTCCTTAGCCCCATGGAAATCCGGCGCACCACTGCTCCTGAAGTCCTTGAAGGACAGTGTGCGTGATCCTGACTGACTGGATGCCATATCGCTCCTGAACGCCCTGAGGCGATCCTCCATCAACTCTATGATCCCTTCCTTGATCGACCCGAAAATCACTGGGGTCGAATCAAGGATACCTCTCATGATCTCAGAAGCAATGAACTCACGTAGTCCCCCATCAACTGGCTCGGTACCTGCTCCCGAACCTGACCCTGAACCGGATCTTGACCTTGAACCTCCTCCTTCGTGACGTGTGATCATCACCATTCTGAAACATAACGTATAGCTTTCAGAATCATACATAAACCTCAGGAGGTCTCACACACTCTACAAGTTTCATGGTTCTATCTCGGCCTTCCTTGACTCGAGTACGGATCCTCTGGTTTCAGTAGTACGGGCCCATACTACCTTCCACATCTATCCATACTTTCCTCAAGGATTGCTTCGACTTCACCAAGTCCCTTCTACTACTGTTGCACTCTTTTCCAATCTCGTCCTAGGCTTACCCTAGGGTAACTCTCCGACCTACTCTCCGCCATCAGCTGCATAAGGAACCCCTACTACCCTTACCTAACTAGCTTGAGAGTACCATTACATATCACTAAGAATAAATAATTCTTCGAATGAAAAGTCCTATCCCACAACGGTTGGACTCAAACAAGAGCTGCGCAGTAGGGCTGGACCTAACCTTCTGAAATTATTTCGTCCTTGCAATATGTAACTTAACGTATTCGTTTACTAGTTAGCTAAAGATAACTAGGACTCCCGAAGCACAAAGCAACAGCATTCAGGCATTGAGTAACCCAATCCAATCATACTCTATCCAAGCTATCATATAACTGGCTAATCAGTAACATCTTGCAGCTCAAAAACACACACAGCAGGCATATCAGGCATCTTCCTAGATCCTTAGCCCTAATCTAGCATGCAGTTCTCATACATATATAATAGGCATATAAGGCATCCTTCCTAGATTTTCTAGCCTTAATCTAGCATGCAGTTCTCATAATCATATCATATCATAACATAACATGTATGGGTATCCCGTGGAAAACTTACTTGAGCTCGGCCGGTCGCGCACATCACACATCTTGTTCTTTTTCAAAGTTCCTTTTTCTCTTTTCAAACTTCTTTTCATAAAATGATTTTCTTTTGAAAATTTTCATACCACGTCCTCAGTTTGAGTTCAGACACACCCGAGAGTGTATCCGAATCTCTCAAACTAAGGCTCTGATACCAACTTGTAACATCCCAATTTTCAAGGTTAAAAATTTCATTTTTAATTAACACATAAAATAGTTTACCAAAAACATTACCGATGTCAAATCAATTTATAAAACCGTAACAACGTGTCTCATACCATATCATCAGTAGTAATAAAAATCAGAGTATAATCCCAAGTAAATCTCATAATGCGGAAATCATGCGTGTGTGTGATGTGCCGCTACCGCGTCGGCTCCTTCCCCTTCGCTGAAGAGGTACCTGAAACAAAACTGAAAACTGTAAGCACGAAGCTTAGTGAGTTCCCCCATCATACCACACACCATACAATAACATACTGTCAGACAATTCGGGGGTGCCTGACTACCCAGGTCAAGCCATTCTAGAGTGCATGACTTACCCAGGTCAAGCCATTCTAGGGTGCTTGACTTACCTGTCGGTCTATTTCGCCCGACTACCGGGGACTATTTCACCCCCTACCACTACCACGTAATAATATAGCACACATATACTGCCAGGCAATTCTGGGGTGCCTGACTACCCATATCAAGCCATTCTGGGGTGCTTGACTTACCCGTCTGTCCGTACGACCGACATACGAGAACTATTTCACCTCCTACTACTACCACATAATATCACAGCATAAACATAATGTCAGGCAATTCTGGGGTGCCCAACCTACCCTTCGGTCCTAACGACTGAACTTGGGGACTATTCTCCCCCTACTACCACTATCACATATAACATATCATGCTAGCACCTAAACATATCAGGTATTACCAAACCCAGATGAATATCACAAAGACAATCATCTAACATACAACTCCTACTGGTGGGTCGACCTTGTGGCCGTAGACCCACCGCTACTAGAAGGTAACTTACCTCGCTGTCGCGTAGTGTCTGTACTAATCTTGGTGTGGAAGTCGACTCTCCCTGACTCCTGAATCCCTACACGACAACTCTTCTAAGTTATCAACTCATACTCGTAACCCTTATAAGGGTTACTCAATCCCAGTCAATATCCAAGTCAAATCCACGGTCAATGTCAACTTTGGTCAAAGTCAACATCTGGTTGACTCGACTCGCCGAGTTGGCCCGCCAACTCGTCGAGTCCCCATAACCACAAAATGTCATAAACCCGTTCGTACCCGTCGAGTCTAGCAAGATCTCGACGAGTTGGCCTTCAACAACACATCAGACAAATCTTCAACCGACTCGCCGAGTTCGTTCTTGAACTCGCCGAGTTTATCTTCATCCATAAGAAGATGTTCAGTCGATGACTCGTTGTGTTCCTCTTGAACTCGCCGAGTCCGTCTTCAAGAGTTGGGAGATTGCCTTGGACTCGTCGAGTCTATTCATACACTCGTCGAGTCCCATGGTTCCCAGGTCCAAAACAAACCCCTAGCAGGCTGAGTGTTCCTTCCACTCAACCAAAACCATTTCCAGAAGACCTTTTGGGGTAAAAAGCGTCCGGACTCGCCGAGTCCCTCTTGGTCCAATACTATACAGTCAATTTCAGTGGGACTTAATGCATCCCAATCATAGATCTGCCCTCCTAGGGTCCCTTTTACACGTAAAGTTACGAACTTGATGTCCATGCATGGGGTTTTTGGCTCAAAAGGCTATAAAATGGGGTTTATAAGATGCATGGGCTTCCCATAGCCATAAAGTTGGCTCCTTTATGCCATGGGAACCCTCAATGGTTCCAGATCTGAAGCTAATCACTACACAATATGATTCAAATCCAAAGGTGGCTTAGAAAGGTAGAAAATAGCCCCAAAACAAGATCTAGGAAATAGATGGTCAAGGTTCAAGCTTTTTACCTTGAATGGACTGAGAATGAAGCAACACCTCTGGATCTACTAGCTTCCTCTTGATCTCCTAAGCTCTCTTCTTCTCCTTCAACTCCAAACACACACAAAAGGCATAAAAGAGCTCAAAATCAGTCAAAAATGGTTTACGGTTTCAAACTAGGGTTTCTCTAAGTTGGGAGGGTGATGGTGGCTGGGTTGGGACAAGATAAAGTGTTTAAATAGGGTGCAACCCCTAAATATTAGGGTTTTGTCCAGACAGCTCCTACTCGTCGAGTCGGTCTTCCGACTCGTCGAGTAGGTCACTTAGACCCCCGATCGTCAGTCGAGTCTACTCGACGAGTTGGGCCTCCAACTCGCCGAGTCCCAGAGTAAAATGTAATATTTTCTTTAATTTAAATGTGTACCAGGAATCGGGTGCTACAAATCTCCCCCACTTATTTTAGACTTCGTCCTCAAAGTCTGCTGCTGAATCTGGAAAAAGCTCGGGGTAGTGCTCCCTCATCTCTTCCTCCGGCTCCTAAGTCCATTCTCATCCCTTGCGGTGCTGCCATTGTACCTTCACCAGCTCCACCCTCTTGTTCCTCAGGTCCTTCGACTTCCTGTCGAGGATCGCCACTGGCCGCTCGATGTAATTCAGGCTGTCATCCACCTGAATATCCTCCAAGGGTACCACCGCCGAGTCGTCCACCAGGCACTTCCGTAACTGGGAGACGTGAAACGTGCTGTGAATCTGACTGAGTTCGGCTGGCAAGTCCAACCTATACGCCACCTTGCTCACCCGGACTACAACTCTGAAAGGTTCAATGTACCTGGGGCCCAACTTGCCCCGCTACCTGAATCGGATGACACCTTTCCAAGGTGACACCTTCAGGAGGACCATATCCCCAACCTGGAACTCCAGGTCTGATCGGCGCTTGTCGGCGTAACTCTTCTGCCGACTCTGTGCAGTCTGAAGCCTGCTCCTAACCTGTTGAATCCTTTCTGTCGTCTTGAGCACCACTTCGGTGCTCCCCATGACCCTCTGTCCGACTTCACCCCAACATATCAGGGTCCTGCACCTCCTCCCGTACAACATCTCGAAGGGAGGACGATCGATACTCGCGTGATAGCTGTTGTTGTTAGAGAACTCAGCTAATGGAAGATAGGTATCCCAGCTACCACCGAAGTCTAGAACGCATGCCCGCAGCATATACTCTAAAGTTTGGATGGTCCGCTCGCTCTGACCATCCGTCTGCGGGTGGAACGCTGTGCTGAAGTGCAGACGAGTACCCAACTCATCGTGAAACTTCTTCCAGAACCTGGAAGTAAACCGTACGTCTCGGTCCGAAATCACCGAAACTGGCTCTGGCTGATCGTACACATCACAACCTCCTTGATTATTTTGAAAACTTTTGAAAATTGCTTTGAAAAAATCATTTCCTTAGTTTGAGACTGGACTCACACGAGTGTTTCATCCTATTAACTCAAACCAAGGCTCTGATACCAACTTGTAACATCCAAAATTTTCACAAAAATTAAAACTTTTTAAACAATCCCAAATCATCACTTATTTACAAAAATAGTTTTCCAAAACATGTCTATTATCAGAGTTTTCCCAAAATCACAAACAAACACATGAGGTGGTGCACGATCAAGCCTTCGCCTTCCCGCGATCATTTAAGGTACCTAAAACATAACCCAAAAATGTAAGCCCAAAGCTTAGTGAGTTTCCCACAAAATACCAACACATCACAAATCCAGAATAATTACAATAAACAGCATACATACAGAGCGTTCAGCCCCACTGGAACGACCCACTGGCCTACAGACTATCTGGACTACTCACGTAACCTGGAGCATGACTGGACAGCCTCACCGGGCCTTCAACCTATCTAGACCATTCTCTGGGCCTTCAGTCTGTCTGGTACGCCCCACTGACCTTTAGTCTATCGGGGCGGCCCTAGGTCTATTGGCCTTCAGCACAAAGCAGGACCGCCTCAACCCACCCACACATACATAATGTCGACACATACATATAACAGACAAGCATACAAATAACTAGCCAATAACAAGCAAACAGAGCATAGCATCATCCTATTACCAGGATACAGATCTAACATATCAGTACAATACTCGATCATAAGATAATCAGGATTACAATCCAAAGGGGCCGACCTTGGTGCCTTCGACCCACAAGTACAATGAGGAAGACTCACCTCACACTTCTGAATCACACTGAAAGTCTCCGGCTGCTAGCTCTCTAAAATCCCCGCACTATCACAACATAAAAATCATCCAATTAATACATGGATTACAATCTAAGCTGATAGTCCAATATTAGGGTAAATGGCTACTTTACCGTTTTTCCTTAGCTGGGCTAAGACCCAGTCCCAAATATTGATCCAAAAGGACCAACCATTAAATAACCATCCAAGGCCCAAAACCCAATTCTTCACTTGGCCCAAAACAGCAACACTCAGATGGCCAAAAGCTGGCCCAAACTCGAATCCCAAAACCGCAATGCCCACAGACTGAGTACGCGGGGCGTACCAGCTGTACGCTAAGCGTACTCACATTTGGGCTTGTACGCTGCATGTACTGTCTTGTACGCCTAGCGTACTCCTCTTCTAAGCCAAAAATCCCATTAACCACTTAATACCTTAAGATAAGGCCCCAAAACATAGATCTGACTTCCATGAACAGAAAATAACACGTAAAGTTGCTAACTTTACGTTCATGCATGGCTACATGAAGCTATTAATCTTAGAAATGACTTAATATATGGCTTAATGCAAGAATGAATACTATAACCCCATAAAGTTGGCACCTTTATGCTAAGGAAACCTCTAACAAGGTCGGATCTAATGAAATGATCCCATCAAGTAGACCCAAACCATAAATCCATGAAAAAGGGACCAAAGAGAGCCAAATGAATCCATAAATGAAACTAGACATGGACAAGTCAAGGTTTGAACTTTATAGCTTAAGAAGCTCGTAATGTATGGAGGGTTCTGGATCTCAAGTCTCCCACCAGGCTATGAACTTCACTCTCTTCTTGGTTCTTCAAAGATGGACTAAAACAACATAAATTTCTCTTTAAAATTTCAAAGATGCAAAAATGGAGGCTAAGGGGACGTTTAGGAGGTGCTAGGGAAAAACTTAGAGGGTTTGGGGATGTTTGGGAGAGATTGGTTGAGAAAGGTGTGAGAAAAATGAGTGAAAATGCCTTCTATTTATAGGTTGAGATTTCGAGTTACGTTGGGCATAATTTTGATGGACGCGGGGAATATTGTTGTACGTTGGGCGTACGCATGCCACATGTCGAGATCGCATGTGAAGCCGTGTGGAAGAAGTAGTGGCTAAGATTGTGCCACGTGTCACTTGGGAGTTTAATAAGAAAATTAATTATCTTATAAAATAAGTAACTTTCGCATACGAGCTCTGTTTTTGACGTTCTTTATATCCATATGTAGTTAGAGACGTGATCTACAACTTTCATTTAGACTCCTTCGGCTAATTTTGAGTTTATTTTTAACGTTATATTTTAACAGACTTAGACAGTTAAAATCCATTAAAAATTCATAACTTTGTCATCTGACGTCTGATTTCGATTGTCTTTATATCATTGAGCTCCTATTAACGAGATCTTCAATCCTTGTTTGGGTTGTGTCGGCTAAAAAATCGATCGATTTAAAATTCGATTTCCGGGCTGTGCACTACTATGCTAAATCTTAGAAAAATCATAACTTTCTCAAATGAAGTCAGATTTGGACGTTCTTTTTATGTACGTTCTCGGTTTAACTTATACTTTAAATTTCTTTTTTAGATTATTAAGGCTAAAAAGTAGCTTATCAAAAATTCACTTTTTGCGATACACGGTGTCGTGTCGGTTTAGTCGCAAATTTTCGACGGGTCATAACTTCTTCGTTATAAGTCGGATTTCAGCGCTTCTTATATCCCCGATATCCTTGTTAAGACTAATTCAACTTTCTTTAAAGATATTGGATCAAATATTCATTCTATTTTTGATGCATATTTTTATTTATTATTTTATTATATCGTTATAAGCACATATGTTGCACATAAATCACATCATACTCAAATAATTATTCTTCATTACTTCAAAATAGGTTACAATTGTTGACTATAACTATAACATCATTATAATAATGCTTAGCCAGAAACATGGGCGTTACACGTGTCGCGCCTATGGGTAGGTGGGTTGGGTGGTGCCGCCTGCTGCCACATGGTCACTCTTGGGCCTCTCGCACCAGGTAAAATCGTAGATCTTCTAAAAGTCGTATCTATCTCATACAAGATCCATTTTTTATGTTCTTTATATCCACATGTAGCTATCAACGATTAATACAACTTTCATTTAGACTCTGTCGACTAATTCTCGTCCGATCTTAATTTTAACACTCTACAAAGATTATATTGCTAAAGACTATGTAAAATTCATATCTTCTTCATACGGATTCCCTTTTCGACTGTCTTTATATTGATGGAATCATATAAAAGAGATATTTAAATCTCATTTAGATTGTTTTCCGTAACAATCGACCGATCTTTATTTCAGTTTCTATGTCGTATACTGCTGCGTAGAAACATGGAAAAATCACAACATCCTCATATGAAGTTAGATTTGGACGTTCTCTATATGTACACTCTCAGTTTTACGACCACTACGACTTTCATTTAGATTGTGTAGGCTAATAAGCGATCTTTCTCTAATTCCTATTTTATTTCAAAGAAGCATAACTTCAAAGAAGCATAACTTCTTCATACGAAGTTGGATTAGGGCGTTCTATATATCTATATACATCGTATTGACGTTTACTATATGTTTATGATTCTTACTTTGTCTAAAAAGTAATATACCTCTATAAATGACGGTTTATATTGAATTCTAGTGGAATGCAAAAACGGGGTGTTACAACTCTCCCCCACTTACAAAGATTTTGTCCTTGAAATCCTACTCCTAACGTACCTTAGGATAATTCCTACACACTAACATGTTGAGGTTTCACGAGATCAACCTAAGATCTAGTTATCGTTGTTTCATCAAATTCACCTATCTGTATTCATTTATTCATCGAACTTCGTTTTCTACCGTAGACATAATTCCAAACTCCTCGCAAAATTTTCCAAAACTGGGAACTCGTCGGTTTGAACTTCCAAAATCTTATGTCCTATGACGGACGATCGCCTTCAGACATGAAATATCGACACAGTCGACTTGTAATGAAGCGATTTAACTATGGAATATCCTCTTTTGAAACATGGCTATAAAAGGCTTATGGGATGTCCTTAAAACATACACGAAGCTAGGTTAGAAACGACATTCAACCTAGTTCAGGTGTTCCAGCATCTTGAGTATTAACCAAAATTAGTATAACAGGTGTACTGGCTTGAAAACACTGGAACTAATACTCTAATATTGGTGATGGACTCATTACAAGGCTTGCTTATCTTCCATCCTACTGGGTTATAATGAACTATAAGTCTCCAATAACCTTCTAGTCAGACTCTAACTATTCTTCCTATATCAAAGTATAAGTATTGTTCAACCCATTTGTTCTTATGCCTGATCACGATATGTCGTGACCCTTTCTACTGTTGGGATTTCGATGCCATATCGCTCTTGTCATCATCCTCATCGAGCCTCACCCGATCAACTCTACGATGGTCTTATAGTCTCACAACCATTATCTGACTGTCCTTAAAGGAACTCAATCTTTATCCTTCCTTGATACCCACCGATCTTTGTTTTCTAAAATTTCATGACTACAATCGATTAGAGGTCCTTCATCTATACAATCGAAACACTAAAGTCTATTCGTCATTCTAAATTATCCTATGAGTGTTGAACCTTGATCCTTTTTTATATTAATTCTTCTGCGTATTATCTAAAGGAATGATTAAATAAAATACGTAGCTCACTCTGAAAACTAATGGCGAGAAGCAGTTGCACTTGACGATCTATCTAATGTGACTTTTAACTTAAACGAACGGGTTTTAGGAATTTGTACTACTTGCTTACGATCATTTTGTGTTCTCTATCACCAACTGAAACCCTTCATCCTAAAAACTTGAACAGCCCCTCGACAATATCCTACCATCTTACTACAGTTATGAACCACATGGGAAATCCTTAGATGTGTTCCTTGCAGGTCCATCTTTTATTGACATCCGACGAGACATCTTTACAACTGAATCTCCAACAACTACTACCGCTTACACAATTTTAACACTAAGTCCCTCGAAAAATCAAACTCTTGCTAATTTATGCTAAGGACTCATAGTTAATCTTAACTACTATTGATGACATCAAGACTGCTTGGTTAAACTGGATCAACAATTTGATCTATCAATCCTATTATGTATATTGTTGATACATCTGCAGCCCTAAGAAAGCATTACCGCCACTCTTAATCGACATGGTATATCTCGAACGACCCTTTTCTAGGTGTCTCTATACACAATTTAGACGGTGACTTGAAACATTCGTACTACGAAAATACATTCTCCTTGTCTTCGATCTTATGGTTTCCGTCTTTTGGCATAGGGAAACTAAGTTCTTAGTATGAACTTACCCAAGATTTCTAATTCTGATGTATCCCTTGAGTACTTGATGCTCTCCATGGAAAAATACACCATCTGTTGAACTCCTGATCCTTTGCTGCGAGGATGCATCCCTCATCCATGAAGGTACGAACCTGCGAGGATGCATCCCCCGTCCATAGATTTTCCTAGACTTCACTGACTTTGCATCTTTACCAATGCCCTACCTTACGAATACATATGCCATATCAAGCATATGTTAAACTTCCTAGACTCACTTTCTAGGATACCTTTCCACTTCTATCTACTATTAGTTGAGGAAGAACTTCTACCAATATAAACTAATTATCGGACGAATACAATTTGCATGCCATAAATATTAAAC
This sequence comes from Lactuca virosa, assembly GCF_052849685.1. NCBI lineage: Eukaryota > Viridiplantae > Streptophyta > Magnoliopsida > Asterales > Asteraceae > Lactuca > Lactuca virosa. The sequence continues at coordinate 387,620,407 of NC_136428.1, forward strand.
AGTCTGTCGACTGAAAAATCCGACACTACGGAGGTTAGACGCAAACAAGAGTTGCATAATAGCGCCAAATCAAGAAATCTAAAACTATTTAAATTTGGGAGCATGCAACCAAACATATTTTTCAAATAACTAATACATATTAATATAGGTTCTAATAAGCAATTAACAAGCAAATTCCAAAGCAATAAGAAATCTTAAGTATCATGAAATTCTAATCTACAATTCCTGAAAAGATCCCTAGCCTACATACTAGCATGCATTTCTAACATTTCACATATCAATAATCATAACAATATGAATATTTTGGGAATCACTTTCTTTTCTGAGCTTTGGATGATTGTACGCATCACATTCTTTCCATTTTGTATTATTAATTTTATGAAAAGAATTATTAATTACACAGATCTTTAGTTTGAGTTTGGAATCACACGAGTGTTCATCTAGTCCGCTCAAACCGGGGTTCTAATACCAACTTGTAACGTACCGATTATCAAGGAAATGTTTTCATTTTTATTTATTAAATATATCAGAGTATAACTACAATGTGCGGAAACATGTTGTGAAGGCATGTGTGTACAGTCAAACCTTGCCCTTCTCACTAACCAATGAAGCTCCTGAAAAAATATTTAAAACATTTGGGTAAGCACGAAGCTTAATGAGTTCCCCAAAATACCATATACACAATACTTATACTTGCATACGAACAACGACTCTCGTACTCTTGTCGTTCCACCATTATCCCTTACTAAACCTACGTGGGTCTGTAGGCTCCTATACTTAGGTCGTTCCGCCATCAACCCTCTAACTAAATCTATACGAGTCTATAGGCTCCTATACTTTCATCGTTCTGCCACCAACCCTAACTAAATCTATGCATGTCTATAGGATCCCTTACTTTGGTCATTCCACCATCAACCCTCTAAATAAATCTACGCTGATCTATAGACTCACGTACTTTGGTTGTTCCACTATCAACCCTCTAACTAAATCTATGCGGGTCGATATGCTTCCCTACTTTGTTCGTTCCGCCATCGGCCCTAAGTAAATCTAATATGACAATAATTACACACATAGAGACTGTACTTTAGATTATATTAGTACAGGCACATTTATACTTTCTACTCTACCAGTTCACACTTAAACACATACAGATTATACTACCGGCTCTACTTTATTAGTTCTCTATCCTAACATACATGGATATATATTGTAATACATGGTATACTGGGATAACTCACCTGGATAGTTCTTACAAGAATAACGGATTTCTGGGCGATCCTACTGTCGATCCAGTTGACGCGTAACACGTTGAATGAGTATTAACCTATAATACTTTAACTTATAAATCCTTATGATAATCTGATAATGGAAAACTAGATCTTTCACTAATCCCAATGAATATCGGGAGTTCTATCAAATAAGGATCAACCATGCCGAACAGTTGGGAGACAAGACCATTTCGGCATATAACTTTTCTAAAATCCAACAACCAACCCAACATGACCATTCTATGCACATCTCCCGTAAGTAGATTAAATAGTATATAACAGAAATTACTGATAAATCGTAATTATACATAGGGGTGAGCATTTGGACCGAACCGGACCGGACCGTACTGGCTCTTGGACAGGACCGGTTATGGAGAATATTGTGGACCGTGGACCGGACCGGATGAGTCGTGTCCGTGTCCGTGTCCGGGTCCGGGTCCGAGTCCAGGTTTTCTGGTTCTTGGACCCGTTTGGACCGGTAAAACGAATATGTTATTGGGTTTGATACGATACAACTTGTAAAAATGATTACGTTTTCGTTTCATGCATAACTAATCTTCCTTGATGTTATAATATTATAACTTACAAAATTAATTTTCCAAATAAAAGCAACTAACATATAAATAAAGTTCACCAAGATCCCTTTCTTATGATTTATCTGTCAAAGATACATAAAATTCATAATTATTGTCTAAAATAATATTTCAAAAGTTGAAATATTTCAGCTTTGATAGCTCAACTTTGAAGGATTGTAACTCACTGAATGTAATACCAAAATCAACAAAATTATAGTCTAAATTCATCTACAAACTGTAACTAAATGTTGAAAAAAACCGCAGGTCAATCCGACTTAAAACGAATGAGTTATGGTTGTTTAAAAAATTTCACAAATTACAAAATTTTAAAAATCTTGCTGGAAAGCTAAAAATTTTCAGCTTTGATAGCTCAACTTTGAAAGACTGTAACTCATTGAATATAACACAAAAATCAACAAAATTATAGTCTAAATTCATCTAAAAACTGTAAATTAAACGTTGGAAAAAATCGTGTGTCAATCCGACTTAAAACGAATGAGTTATGGTTGTTTAAAAATTTTCACAGATTACAAAATTTTAAAAACGTTGCTGAAAAGCTGAAAATTTTCAGCTTTCATAGCTCAACTTTGAAAGACTGTAACTTATTGAATATAATACCAAAATCAACAAAATTATAGTCTAAATTCATCTACAAACTGTAAATTAAACGTTGGAAGAAACCGTGTGTCAATCCGACTTAAAACGAATGAGTTATGGTTGTTTAAAGATTACAATTTTTTTTTAAATCGGGTCCAACCGGTTCTAAACCCGGTAAAAACCGGACCGGTTTTGATGGATTCCTAGAACCGAGAACCGGCCCGGGGGTCCAAAAAAACGGTCCGGTCCGGTCCGGTCCACCGGTCCAAATGCTCACCCCTAATTATACATTTGTAACAATGACTATAAATATAAATATCAGCTACACTTTATGCGTAGTAAGTGTAGGCTAACTTACAGAGAGTTTTTAGCGAAAACCGGGAATTTCCCAAGTAGAACTCCGATACCGAGCGCTTATATCTACCCAATATTCTCTGCCTCAAAGCCTTGCTAAAATGAGGTTCCTCTGAACCTGGAAACTCCAGAAAAGTCACTCTTATAGAGAGATGTCAGAGAGAGATTTTTGTGGAGAAAGAGAGGGGGCTAAAAGGATTATATAGGAGATTTTGTTTGCAGGCATGTCGCGCCTACCTTCCATCCATGGTGTGCCTATGGGTAGGTGGGTTGGGTGGTGTTGCTTGCTGCCACGTGGTTGCTCCTGGCCTCCCGCAATAGGTAAAATTACAGATCTTCTAAAATCCGTATCTCTCTCATACGAGATCTGATCTCAACGTTCTTTATATCCATCCATAGGTATCAACAAGTACTACAACTTTCATTTGTATTCCATCGGTTAATTCTCGTCCAATCTTAATTTTAATAGTCTACAAAGATTATATTGCTAACATTTGTGTAAAATTCATATCTTCTTCATATGGATTCCATTTTCGAATATCTTTATATTGATAGAATCATATCGATGGGATCTTCAACTCTTGTTTTGATTGTTTTTCCTCACAATCGACCAATCTTAATTTTGATTTTTGTGTCGCAGACTGTTGCACAGAAAATTGTAAAAATCATAACTTCCTCAAACGAAGTCAAATTTGGACGTTCTCTATATGAATGGTCTCAGTTTTACAACCACTATGACTTTCGTTTACATTGCTTTGGCTAATAAGCGATCTATCTCTGATTCGTATTTTATGACACGTATAGCCGTGTTGGTTTAATCGCGAAATTTCGAAGAAGCATAACTTCTTCATATGAAGTCGGATTCAGGTGTTCTATTTATCTACGGAAATCGTATTGATGTTTCCTATATGTTTATTGAGGAGAATAATGTGCTATTAGATCGACAGATTCCAAACAGATAAACGAATATAAAGCAATAAAAGAACACGAAAATGAATCAAACGAATGTCGAATGATTAAATTATGCTCCACCTCAGAAGAGCTCGATGAAGAACTTCAACTGTAGAGGTGTGTTAGGGTTACAGTGCAATAATAGCAAAAACAGTCAATGAGAAGCATAATAATAACTAAGCATGCATGCACTATATATACTAACCCTAAAGACAAAACACGGTTGGACAGGCCCAAACCGTGAATACATGATGGACTATAACACGAGCCCAAAGACGCAACACCCTAGACTCAACAATATTCCCCTTTGCGTCAATAGAGGCGAGAGATCAAATGGGTTGAGTAACAGTAACCTTCTTCACAGTTTTGAAAATCTTCGGTATGATGGCAAGAAGAGTATGACGGAAATCTATGTACCACCGAAGCATATATGTGAAGTTCTTCTTATCTGCTGCTTCGTTATGTTTACACCTGTGGATGATATCTAAAATATGCTCCAAGCAAGACGTGGAAAACATGTGTTTGTCATCAAGATAGAACACGAACTTCTGATTGTCTTGTCTATTGAACATAACAGCACGATACTTAGAATCAATCTTGCCCATCTTCATCTTGGTAGCATCACATGATGTTCCAATGGGTTTGACTGTAGGTCGTTTCCTCATAACAAGAGAAACCTCCTGATCCATCTTAGCAACCTCATGAATGTAGGAAGCTAGCATTCTCTTGATATGATCAATAATTGGCTCGTACTGCTGTGGATTGGAGAGCAGAATGTTGTTTAGAAGAATCCAGTCGTGGGGATTCAGGTTCGGTAGATCAGCCATTGAAAACATATGAACCGAATCATCTGACCCTCGGGTCACCCTGAAACTAACATTGACGAATGGCCCTGCCGAAGTAGGCTTCAATACTTTGACGAATGTAATCTTCTGTGCACTCCACGTCAAGTACTGAGGTTGAGAATATTTACGATAAAAATATAAAAGATCCCGATCAACCTTCGGGTCTGGAGAATGAATTTTACTGTCGCATCAAAACAGTGAAACACAATCGCCTTTCGGGTGATAGGCATATCAAACTGTGAGTCCTTGGTGTTATCACAATCAAAAGAAGTAACTGGTTCCAGCCAATGAGTACTTGGAAACTCAATTGCTTCTTTTATCAGCTTCTCCACAGTCCATAAAGGAAATATAACTTTCCTGCACTCCAACGTATCATGTGCCTCTTTTTCCCTTCTCTCTCTCTCTTCTTCTTCTCTTGCCACTTTCAGAGTTTCATCAATCTCTTCATCACGTTTCTTTCTTTTTAGAGCTTCTTCCTCAGTTTCCTCTTCGTCATCACTCTGACCCATAATACCCTTCTTTTTGTCCAAAACACTAGAACCCGAAGCTTCATTACCCTTCGGTTTAGTGGTGACCTCCGGCTGATTTGGTGGTTGTTTGGGAGGATGAGAATCTTCACCCCCTTGTTGCGGAGTAGCAATCGGCTCCGTAACACCCTCAATCCTACCTAAAATTTCCAGAGCAGGAAGAAGTTTCTCCTTTAAATGTTGTCGGACAGTGATTTTGAGAACCGAATTGTGAGCATCCAAAAGATTTGAAAGAAGTAGATGCACATCACTGACACAACTTTTAATCACTGTGCGTTCGATTTTGAGGGTTTCAATATCCTTCTGTGCTTGACTAAGTCCCAAAGAGAGAGTGGCAATCTGAGTTTGGGAGATTGCAAGATCTTCCCTCACTTGGTTATCCAGGGCAAGGTCTGCTTGAAATTTGGCAAGACGTGAATCAATAGAAGAAAAAAGAGTAACACTATCAACTTGAAGACCTTGGCGAACTGCTTCAAAATTTTCCCTTTCAGCCTTAAGAGATTTTGACAGAGAGGCAATGGCTTCATTTGCTTTACTGGTATTGCCATCTGCAGTGTTTTGAAAAGACTCCATGAAAAGCTTTGAATCCGAAATGAGAGATTTGACCTCACCAATAGCATTGCTACAAGAGAGAGTGGCAGCATCAACAGCTTGAGTAGCTTTGTGAATAGATTGATCATGTTGTTTGATCAAAGTCTCAACTAAAGCCTTCATAGCAGCATCAGAGTATGTTGTAGTGGAGGAAGTAGCAGAAGGTCCCAGTAGCTGATCAAGCTTGGCATTGAGATCCTTCAAGTGACACTTGGTAAGAGGAACATCATCATCATCTTCATCATATTAAACTCGATACGGAGTATTTTAAAATGACTCAAATTCCAATTCAGCTCCACCGAGAGTAGAGCCAGATTCGGTTGAGGGTGATGGAGATGGAGGTGGGTTTGTAACTGTGGTTTCGGTCCCTGAGGTAAGTGCCCCCGTATTAGATACGTTGACACGAACCTGAGGTTCGGTTGTGGTTGTTGTTGTTGCTTGAGAAAAGATGGGGGGTGGTAGAAGTATAGTTGAAGTGGGTACAGAAGAAACAGGTGGTGGAAGTCTTGTAATGGAAATAGGAACAGTAGTATTAGATGGAGAAGGAGGAGGAGTTGGAACCGAGTCAATAAGTGGTACCTCTAGAGTTGGAGAACGTGGAGGCGTGTTTCCCCTCGGTGAGTCTTCATGGTGAACATCTTCACCTTCGGCTGTTTTCTCTTGATCACCATCAGAAGGAACATAATCTGAGTCACTAGGCGAGGATGCCTTCGGTTTCTTTGCCATCTTCTTAACCTTTTTCTTCTTTGGAGCCGAAGGAGCTGCCTTGTCAGCTTTACGCTTTTTGGGCGTTGCAGCTTGTGATGAAGGATCTTCGGTCTCTTTCTTCTTGGAATCCAGTTTCTTCCCCCGTTTTATTGGTTTCTCAACCGCGTCCAGAAAACTCTATATCTCCGGAGTCAATTGCCTTAGTCTCGTAGAAGGAAGGTTTCTGTATTCAACCATGACATTGCTTAAAATTGCAACACTTCGGTACATTAATTCGGGAATGGACCCAATGAACAAGAACTTGGTTGGATCAGTAACAATAATATTATTTGTGTGAAAGGTCGCAATTGATGAGCGCAGAGCATCCGCCATTATTGGAACCTAAAAGGTCTCAATCGCTCTGTGAGTTATGAGGGTCCAGAACCGACCACACGAAATCTCTGTATCGCTTGAAGATGAATTGAGACTCTGTACCACTTGAGCCCAAATAAGCATTCCATAGTCGAGGTTTAGATCATGGTAGAGACCATAGAGAATAGTCATAAACCCTTTGCTTGCCCCGTCTGAACCTACAGCCCTTTCTGATAAACCCTTAACTAGAAGAGTAAAAATTCCATTCCATTGTGGTGGAAGGCAAGATTTCTTGAACTTCGTTACCGTGGTGAGGACATCGGTATACCCCATATCGTAGAACATTGTGAATAACTGAGTGGTGGTAATGGAATCAGGTTTCACCAAAGAATCACCAGTAGGAAGCCCTAACATTGAACATAAGCGAGCTTTGGAGACTTAGGTCTTGTGAGTGAAGATTTCGAAAAAGATCCTGTCTTTGCGTTTGTCATAGACGACAGAGGTATACACTTGAGAAAGCAGAGACATTGGCACAAATTCCACCTTGGTGAGAGCATTTACGAGTGGTGAATATTTTAGACATTTAACCGCTTGTAACATATACGAATCATAGAGGAAGGGATTCAAGTCGATAAGAAGATTCTGATTAGGTTTGATGACCAGCAAATTCGATGAGGTAGTTTGTTCATGAACTGAAGAAGATTCAGCCATTGATGCTGGTTTGAAGAAGAAGATGAACAGTATAATATCTGGTGTGTTCTTGAGAGAGTTGTAGTAAATGGTAAAAAGGTGAGAGATGAAAGTCTGAACCTTTTATACGATTACCATGAGAGAGAAAAGATCTTGAGTAATGATTCCATGATCTTCGGAAATGGCGCCTGAAAAAGCGCGATTTGACAGTTGTGTTTCCCTATGAAGACGTCATCAGGCGCGATGGTAAAAACCGTTTTAAATTCACGCGCCCATACCAATTCTTATCCTATGACTCGGTTTGAATTCTTATCTAGTTACCGCCTGTTCAACTTCAAAGACTCTTCACATTCATTGACCAACTTTGACCCATCCAATCGATTCAAATAAGATGCATATCGTTCAGTCTTTAGGAGAATGCACCATGACAGCATATGAAACCGAACTTTTAAATATGAAAATAGCCATTAGTAACCCGAACTAGACTTGTGAAAATCACGTGGATTCTCGTGCAAGAGTGTGCCAATAAAAAGAAATAAAGCAAAATTATTTGTGGGAATATAAGTGATGTCGATTTAGACACGAAACTGTAGATCCCGGGTACGAATCTCTTCCTTCAAAGTCAAGAGAGACTTAGAAGTGTCTGTGTGGTTTCTGTTAAAATACGATCAAATGTTTGTAAAGAAACATCGAAAGGCTTCTTTTCAAAATAAGGCTTTAAAGGGTGGTTTAACTTCAACCGAACTTCAGTGCTTAAAATAAGACCGAAAGTTGGATAAAGTACTTGTGAGACCGATGTGGCCTGTTGAACAAGTAGATGTGATAAAATATTCAGTGACTTGATGAATATTAGAAATCACAAAAAAAAAAATTGGATCCTATGGGAAGAAACGTCTTGGTGTTAGACAATTTCATAAAGATCACGCAAAAATAAAAAGAGATTTCTTGAGGTAACAAGTAATAGCTTGAACATTAGAGCGTTCACCGCCAATTCATTTAAGGTATTGGATATTGGGTTTCACTTAGCACGTGGTGAACGAAACTAAGATCATTAACACAAATGTTGTGTAACCATAAACCTAGTGGTAATTGCTGAGAGTCTCAAGGGTTACGTTTATGGAACGAAACACAATGGAGAAATGAGTGGAGGTGGTTAAGGAACCGAAAGTACCTCTGTTATACAAAAATGACAAAGCAGACAACTCTTAACTCAATATGAGAAGAGTAAGGTAGCTCATGACATGAGTGATTCTAGCAGCCTGATTGGGAAAGATAAGAAAGTTATACCTGCCCCAACATCATTTTGTGTCGCATCTGTGAACTTGAAACTAGGTAAGAATTGAGAGAAAAAACTAAAAACAAATAGAAATATTTTTGTAGTTTTGGATTTTTCTGAAAAATAATAAAAACAGAAAGTGAAGTATTTTTGGATTTTTGTAATTTATGAAACATAATAAAAACAAAAAATAAAATATTTTTGGATTTTTGTAAATTCTGAAAAATAATAAAAAAAGAAAATAAAATATTTTTGGATTTTGTAAATTCTGAAAAATAATAAAAACAGAAAATAAAGTGAATACCAAAGCAAATATGGCCAAAGCATAAACAGGTTACACAAAAATATACAACCGAAATCAATCTTAAGATAAGATGAAGCGAAATGGGCCGAGCGTTCGGTTCATTTCGGTTCCCAAAAATTACGGAACCAAAATAGACCGAGCGTTCGGTTCATTTCGGTTCCCGAAAATTACAGAACCGAAATAGACCGAGCGTTCGGTTCATTTCGGTTCCCGAAAATTCCAGAACCGAAATAGACCGAGCGTTCGTTCTATTTCGCTTGTACAGTTTTAATGAGAAGAAAGAGGTTTCGGTACTAAATCAGCTTCCATCATTCCTAAGCCTTGGAATATCTTATTAAAGCTTGCTTCAGGTAAGGCCTTGGTGAATATGTCAGCCAGTTGATCAGCAAATCTAATGAAATGTACTTCGATATTACCATCTTCAACATGGTCCTTGATGAAATGGTATCTTAGTGCAATATGTTTCGTCTTCGAGTGTTGCACTGGATTGTGACAAATTCTAATTGCGCTTTCGGAGTCACAGTAGAGGGGAATCTTCTTCATGCTTAGGCCATAATTCCTAAGTTGACTTTGTATCCATATGACTTGTGAAGTACAGGATGCTGTGGCGATGTACTCAGCTTCGGCTGTAGAAAGATACACGCAAGTTTGTTTCTTTGATTGCCAACTGACAAGTTTACCATCAAGGAATTGGCACCCGCCAGTTGTGCTCTTTCGGTCCAGTCCACATCCACCAAGATCAGCGTCAGAGAAGGCTTGAACAAAGAAGCCGGATTTTGCAAGATACCAGAGACCGAGAGACGAAGTTCGCTTCAAATACCGGAAGATGTTTTTCACTGCAACCATATGAGGTTCTCTTGGGTTTGCTTGAAACCTGGCGCAATAATAGACAGAGAACATAATATCGGGTCTACTAGCTGTTAGATACATAAGAGACCCTATCATTTGATTATAGATTCTCACATCAACAGCCGGTTTTTCCAGAGATGGTGTTAACTTTGTGCAAAATGCCATTGGAATCTTTACTTTAGAGTCTCCCATCATACCGAACTTCACTAGCAGAGTCTTCGTGTAAGCCTCCTGATTAATAAAAATGCCTTCTGGTCCCTATCTTATATTCAGTCCAAGGAAAAAGTTAATCGGACCCATTGCGCTCATCTCAAATTTAGTCTCCATCAACTTCCTGAATTCAGCTGTTAAGCTAGGATTCGTGGAGCCGAAGATGATGTCATCGACGTAAATTTGAAGTATCATTAAGTGTTCGCCTTCTTTCTTGCGAAAGAAGGATGGGTCAACCGAACCTTGTTTGAATTTGGACAACTTAAGAAAGTGTGTTAGAGTTTCATACCATGCTCTCGGGGCTTGTTTCAAACCGTAGACTGCTTTATCCAGAATGTAGCAATGATTCAGATACTTCTCGTTCACAAATCCAGGTGGTTGCTCAACGTACATCGTTTCTTCGAGTTCTCCATTCAAGAAATCACACTTGACATCCATTTGGAAAACTTCGAAGTTTTTGTGTGCAGCATACGCCAGAAAGATTCTTACTGATTCCAACCTTGCTACAGGAGCGAAGGTCTCTTCATAGTCTATCCCTTCTTCCTGACAGTATCCTTTCACCACCAGCCTCGCTTTGTTGTGAATAACATTACCCTCTTTATCCATCTTATTCCTGAAGACCTATTTTAATCCAACAACAAATGCATCCTTTGGAGTGGGAATCAGTCTCCAAACTCGATTTCGTTCAAATTCATGGAGTTCGTCTTGCATAGCTTGCACCCAAACGGAGTGATCAAGGGCATCATTTACCATCTTCGGTTTAATTTTGGAGACAAACGAATTAAACATGCAGAATTCTACTTGAGAAAATAAAGCAGTTTGCTTCGCCTTCAATTGAGAGCGTGTGAGAACTCCCTCAGATGATTCACCAATAATTTGAGTTTTAGGATGATATTTTGTCCATTTCGTGAGAGGAGGGTAATTTGGATCATAGGCCAGATCCAGCTTAGCATTAATTTCTTCTTCCAGTTCTGATAGATAGCCTTCGTCATTTGTATTTTCATTCTCCCCCTCAAATGGCGAAGTGAATCATTTCAGGTTCAGAATTCTCTCCCTCGGTTGGATAACTATGGTTTATTGTTGGTGATGGATTCTCCCCCTGGAAAGGCAAATCAGTTGATTTTGGTGTTGACGAACCTTCCCCCTGGAATGTAGAGTTTTCTTTTGGAGTGTCATTTGAAGTTTGAGGATTGCTTGATTCGAGTGGTTCGCTTGGTGTCAGCTTCTCGGTTGGTTCTTGAGGTTCGGTTTCCATATCTTTAGCAGCTTCGTCGATAATCCTTTTCAAGTTGTCGATTTTATTATCTGCTGCTTTTGCTTCTGAGTGAATTGCTCTCTCTGGTTCATCAAAAAGCATCATGTATTCATCAAACAGATTGGATATGGGAACTGAGACTTGACCTGATTCAGGAAAGATTTCCTCCGTTGGACCTTCGCTTGTTCGAATTTTCTTCATGTAGTTATCATCAAAAGTCACATAGTAGGTTTCCTCAATTTTCCTTGAGCGTTTACTCAGAACCCTATATTCCTTCAAAGTAAGCGAATAACCAAGAAAGATCCCTTCATCTGCCTTGACATCAAACTTGTTTCGGTGCTCTTTGGAGTTGAAAATGAAGCATCTTGAACCGAACACATGAAAAAACTTTACATTGGATTTGCGATTATTCATAATTTTGTATGGAGTGATGGAAAATCGCTTGTTGATGAAGGTTCGGTTCTGGGTATAGCATGCAGCGGCTATAGCATCATCCCAGAAATATAGCAGTAGAGAAGCGAAACTCAACATGGTTCGGGCGGCTTCACACAATGAACGATTTCACCTTTCGACAATCCCATTCTGTTGTGGAGTATAGGGAGCAGAGAAGTTGTGAGACACCCCCTTTTCGGTTATAAATTCTTCAAGGTCTTTGTTTTTGAACTCTAGCCCGTTATCACTTCTTATGTTCCTCACCACCTTTCGCAGTTGCAGTTCCACTTGCTTGATGAAAATCTTTAGCTTAGGAGTCGCCTCTGTTTTATGTTTAGGAAAGAAAACCCAGGTGAAACGTGAAAAATCGTCTACAATAACAAGTATGAACTTACTACCACCGATGCTTTCCATTGTCGAAGGGCCACATAAGTCGATGTGCAGAAGCTCAAGAGGTTCGATGATCTTTTTATTAATGTGAGTAGGGTGACTCTTTCGGCTTTGCTTTCCCATTTTGCATGCAGCACATAAATGCTCCTTATCCAATTTGAGAACTGGAAGTCCTCGCACGTGATCACCAAGCACCAGTTTGTTAATATCTTTGAAGTTGAGGTGCGAGAGCCTTCAGTGCCACAACCAACTTTCATCTGAGCTAGCCTTCGACAGCAGGCATATTGTTGGCTTCCCTTGAATTGGATTGAGATTTAGAGGATACATTTCCCCTTTTCGCTTAGATTTCAACAGAACTTTCTTCGTTTTCTTTTCAACTATCTCAGAGCCTTCATCATCGAACGAAACTTTCATTCCGGTTCCCACAACTAGTTGAGAGACACTGATGAGGTTGTGCTACAATCCCTCCACGTATGCTACCTTCCGTATTGAGAATTCACCATTTGTGATCATACCATACCCTTTGATCGTGCCATATGAATTGTTCCCGTATTTGACACATCCGTCATCCTTAAGGGACTGAAACTCCCTTAGCTCTTCCTTTCTTCCTGTCATATGACGTGAGCAGCCACTATCAATATACCATGCGTCGTCGAACTTCTCGTCACATATAACCTGCAAAAATTAACCGGATTTAGGAATCCAAAGTTTCTTGGGCCCACGTGAGTCTTTTACAGAATAGGGAATTGCAACAGAAAGATCGATCATATATGTTCTTTTTATTAAGGTGGTTTCATCTTTTCTCTGGATGGTAAAAACTTTAATTTTGTTGTTTGCTTGTTTTGGTTGAGCTGATTCACATGGTTTATTTTTAGTTGGTTTTTTAGTCTATTGGTCCCTAGGGTTCCCTAATGTTTTCTTAATGTTGACTTCAGAATTCGCGATGACCTTTCCCTTTCCTTTGATATCCTTCACTTGGTTCGTCTTTGGTTGGGGATTATCGGTTTTAGGACCGAAATTGGGCTTTCGGTTCTTGTGACTGCTAGTGTTGGGACCAAAACTGGGCTTTCGGTTCATCTGACTGTATGACTGGCAGTGATTGTACGAAGGAGACGTGGCTTTTGATTTCTCTTTCATCTTGAGATTGGAAGCCTTTTTAGAGTGCACATAAGTAGGGTTTTGGGATTGCCAAAACTGTTTCCTCTCATTAAGATTCTTTAAATATCTTTTGTTCCTCTGGCGTTTCTGTTCTGGAAGTTGCTCTTGGGTCAAGTGAATATTGGCTTTGGATTTCGTTTTCTTCTCATGAGCTTCGATTGTTGTTGATGATACGATGGAAGCTTTCAGTGGTTCGTTTGGTATTTCTTTTGTACCACTTGAACTGGGTTTAAGGAAACTTGAAGGATTGTTGATTGGTTCAGCCACGTATCTGCCCTTGACTCTCCATGAGGTTCGCTCCGACAGACCGACTGTTTCGTCAGCGTTGTCAATGGGGGCGGACCAGAAGTAATTTTCGCAACCTTCAGCATTATCTTTGCCAACCAAGGAGGTCAACTCGTTTGTCTGTTTCTTAGTTACCCCTGTGACAGCATACACTTGATTAGGCACAGTTTGCACCTTTTGATAAACAACTGCCTTTTCTTTGAGGACCTTGGATTTGTCCTTGAACAAGCGAGCATACCCAACAAAATTTTTAGATATGAGTGGTTTCACGGGCTCGGGTTCGTTCTCAAGAAACTCAGAACAATCAACCACATCTTCTACAGAGATTTCGCTCATCTCACTGTCATCGTCAAATTCAGAACTGGTTTCCATATTAATCTTATGTTCTGAACTTAATTTGACATTCGATGAGTCAAATTTTTGTATGGTCTCGGCCTTGATTTTTAATTTGTCATTTTCATCCAATAGATTCTTATACATGCTTTTGTGTTCTTTGGACTCAATAAAGGCCTCAATTTTGTCCAGTCCGCATTTGTAGGTTTCTGAAACCTTCTCTGAAGACACAATAGATTCACACTCTTAACATTCAACATCGACTTCATCCTCCTTGAATTCAAGGAAGGGCAAAATCATTTTATGAATCTTTTTTCCTATTTCCCAATCTAGATGCAACTGGGTGATATTTGTATATAAACGTTTAGCAATCAAACAAAAAATATTCCTTTGTTTTAAAAACTTCAAATTGTCACGTTGCAAATAAATAAGTTCATCTCTAGCCCTAACTAACTCTGATTCCCTCTACTCTATCCACATCCTTCTTTCCTCATTCTTGGAAGACACCCTTCTGAGTTGATCAGTTAGGTTAGCATTCACTAGACGTGTTTGCATTGTACCTTCTTGATCAACTGATCGCAATTGTTGATCCTTTCACTCACAGGTTTGGCACCGCAACATTTATCTTCCTTTTGCTTCGCTTCATCATGCTCACCTTCGGTCGTATAGCCCCTCATTTGTGATACTCTAGCCGTCACCATTAAGCATCGTCCAGCAAACTTTTCACTTTCTTTCTTCGCCACGAAGGCTCTGCCATGCGACGGCTTTCGTACTTCATCGTCTTCGGAGTCGGTAGACCAGACCTCCACGCCAACGAACTCATCATCATCACAGTTTTCCTGCACAGTTAAAGTATTCATAGAACTGTTAGAGGCTTTCTTCTTCTTTAGTTCCTCCAGCTTACACATGTAGTAAGCTTATCATCTTAACCATCCTTCTTCTCAGACATCTTTCTCAGCATGCAATCCTTAGCAAAGTGGTTCTTGTCGTGACAGTAGTTGCAATCATATCCTGAATCTCCCATAAGCTTGCTCTCCTTCTTTTCTTCGTCCTTCTGAGAAATGTTCTTGGTCTCCTCTTTCGTCTTTTCAGAACTGTAGCTTCCCTGCCAGTTTCAGTTCTTGTTGACAGGGAACTTTTTACGAGCAAACTTCTTCGGGTTAGTAACCATCATTGCATATTCTTCACTTGTCAGATCGCATTCTAACATATCTGATTCTTCCACTTCTTCTGTCATATTCTTGCTCTTAGAAACAAGGGCCAAGGATCCCACACCCGAAACTACTTTCATTTCTTTTGACACCACGCTTTCATGTGATTTGAGAATACCCATCAGTTTCTCCAGTGAATAGGATTTAAATTGCTCATGATCCTTCACAGTCGAGACCACTGCCATCCATTCGGGTCTTAAGCCATTCATGAATGTAATTTTTTGTTCTATCACCTTCCTTTCAATACCATGCTTGATCATTTTGCTAAGCAGATGGTTGAAGCGATCGAACGTCTGAATGAGTTTCGCCTCTGGTTTTTGTTGGAAAGCACCGAACTCAGAGAGCAACAAGGTTTGCATTGAGTGCTCTAGATCCTCATCCGTGGAATACAACTCTTTCAGCCTATCCCATATTTCTTTTGTTGTGGGTCATGAGCTTACTAGACGAAATGTGTCAGATTGCAAAGCGAATCTAATAATTCTCAGGGCTTTGACATTACACAACAGTTTGTCTTTATCGTCTTGAGGAATCTTCTCCACATCTATCAAGAGTTAGTTATACTCCTTTTGAGTCTTAATTGTTCTATTTGTTCCAGAGTGAACAAATGGACCCAAGTTAATCGCCTCCCAGATCAGATAGCCATTGTCTTCTGATCCAACCACGTAGTCCTCGATGTGGTGTGTCCATACTTCATAGTCTTGAGTGTAGAGAATGGGAATCCTATTAGTGTATCCAACGGTGTTGGAGATGTTGATCGGATTAGTTTGAGAATCGTCGTGAGATATGATGACCTTCTTCTTTAATCTGCTAGAATCAGACTTGTAAAGTTTGACTTAGGGTTTTATAAAACACAAGAAACACCGTCGATAAAGAAACAATTGCTCCTGTAGATTCGATAAAAGCGGAAACCCTAAAGGATTCTTCAAACAGAAGCGATGTGTATGTATTACACAGTCTCCTGCTCTGATACCAATTGATGAGAATAATGCGCTATTAGATCGACAGATTCCAAACAGATAAACGAATATAAAGCAATAAAAGAACACTAGAATGAATCAAACGAATGTCGAATGATTAAATTATGCTCCACCTCAGAAGAGCTCGATGAAGAACTTCGACTGTAGAGGTATGCTAGGGTTACAGTGCAATAATAGCAAAAACAATCAATGAGAAGCATAATAATAACTAAGCATGAATGCACTATATATACTAACCCTAAAGAGAAAACACGGTTGGACAGGCCCAAACCGTGAATACATGATGGACTATAACACGAGCCCAAAGACGCAACACCCTAGACTCAACATTTATGATGTTTACTTTTGCTAAAAATTAAAATACCTCTATAAACGATGGTTTATATTTAATTCTAGGGGAATGCAAAAATGAGGTGTTACATAATATTGAAAATACTAAATGAAATTTTGTTAAATTCTGTAAATAACTGTCAACATGTTACACCATGTAAAATCTCTCTGTTGAGTTTTAAGAGATACTAACATTTGATGGTTTTAATTTTTATAACTGGTATAATACCTTTAGTTTCTTCCTTAAAGATAAATAGAATTTATATATACTGAAAGATCTCATTCCTAAACAACCTCTAGCAACCAGTCAGTATGGTCATGATGCTTTGATGGAAGCATTATTATGATGATGCTGATGTGTCTCACATCATGCTGGAATAATTACCCTTGATCAACAGAATGTCTTGGATAATTATGAAACGTATCAGATGTCTCATCAAGTAAAGTAGATATTCAATCTAAATAGTAAAACATGCTTCAAACCTGTTCAGACATTGAATAAAAGGAAGATCTAATAGATTGTGAACTTTAATAGACCTATAGTTCAATTCAGGGAAATACAATATCAACCCAAAAATAAAATAAGGACCAAAATGATTAGTGTTGTTTCTATAATGAAGAAATTGGACACTAAAACAGGAATTGCTCCTCTAATCTAATCGAGGTGAGGAAGTCTGACTTGATCAAGACTCTGCATACCTATATGATAGAACTATTTATTTTTCCATCATTCACTTGAGTATGTTATACTTCAGGTGACACTAATATATAATATTATATGCTGATGTTTTAGAAGAAATAATCAACTGATTACAGACGAATTGTATTTCGTACTGAATATATAACAAGTGGTGTAATATTTTTTTTGAACACTAGATGTTTTGTACATATTCTTATAGTAACATGTAATAGTTGTAAATTTATGAATAAATGTAGATTTACGTATCATTTAATGGATGTATGCATTCATGTTCTGAAACAGTGTATTATTTGTTAAGAATAGTTTCTCGTAATGTTATTTATGAAGCAAATCTATAAGTTTTCATTAAATTAATAGTTCTAAAGATAACACCTATAAAAAGAAATGATATTTTATCAAACTTATCTATGGCATTATCATCATGACTATATAAAAAGAAACACATATACCAACTTCAAAAGAATGAAATTTTTTAAGGCAAATGAGCTTGAGACATTTGATATATGTGAATCCAATTTATATGAGAAGATTATTTGTAAGTGTCTTTATCTATTAGTAGTTAAAGAAAAAAAGCTTGACAAAGAATTATACATACTTGATGTATGTAATCTTTTCAATCCATGAGTAGATTTGGTGATAGATACTTAGTCAGTTTCACGGACGACTTTTATTCGTTATTGTTGAAACTTTTGATTTGCCCAAATCGTTTCATAGTGAAGATTGAAATACAACTTAATGAGACCATCATTAACCTTTCGTTTTGATAAAGAAAATGAGTTTTGTAAACCAAGTCTTCTTGGAACATCTTAAGAGTTGTGGAATCGATTCACAACTCATTCCGACAAAAACACTCACTCGACATTTGCATAATTCTTGTGGTACAGGATCACCTAGTCGCATAGATTTGTCTTATGATGTTCGAGGTGTCCTCTGTATTCTCTAATGGGATAGGATCACCTGTCCACTGGTTGAATGTCTATAGTACACGTTTTTGAATAGGATAACACAGATCATGTAGTCTGTTATATGATGTTTTTAAAAGAACTATTTACTTTATAAATTTTCAGAGTTATGCTCACTGCAAAAAACATATATTGAAAATATATATCTCAAACCAAACAAGTAGATTAAATACTTTCATAATAATAAGGATGATATGTTCTATCCTTATCTAAAAGGTATAGAGTTATGGAACTTATGTTACACAATAAGCTTAACCCACTCTAGCATCTACTATGCATTTATGAAGTTTCTACAACCCCACTGATTTGTTGGGTTTTAAGTTCTATAACACTCCTATGGTACACATACAACCCTAATGCTTTGGATCTAAGTTTTCTCTAGTTATACATGCAACAAAAAATTATGCAAATCATGAAACCTATCTAGCATACTAATATGGTACATGAATCATAAAACTAGTTAGAACAATACATCTTATTTGTAGCTTGTAGTTGTTGGCCTTTCAAGAGCTTAACACCTCAAGTGTGATGCCTAAAACAAGTCACAAACATCATGAAAAAATGGAGAATAATGAGAGAGGTTATAGAGAACACAAAATCGTCCATCTCTTAGAATAATCCACCCTTGGTCGATTTTTGGCTTTAGTGGGTTACATATATAGTGTAGAATTCCAAGAGTTATATGTAACCCTAATTCTTACACTTTGGCTTATGATCCATAACTTATTTGGACTAATAATTTATGCATTTTCACATAAGCTTAGCCCATTACAAATTAATCATGGATCATTAGCCCAAACCATATGTCTCACTGATTTACATAATCAGTCCCTATTAATTTAATTAGTCTCTTTTGATCACTAAATTAATTCTAAATTTAATTATTGATCAATACTAATTAAATAATATGATTTATCAGTTAATATATTATACTTATAATATATTAATAAATCACAAACAACCTCTTTCTCAAATATCCAACCTGTCAAACTGTTCTGGTGAAGGCAACCCGAAATGAACCATGCTACTCTCAGGACAAGTACATACCAATTTTAGTTATTGGCTTAGACACCTAATCCAACAGTCTCCCACTTGGATAAGTCTAATAACTATAACTGAAAGTACGACTTCAAAACCCGACTAGCAATCGTAGCTCTCAAAAGTTGATGTCGAACTCTGACCTAATCAATGACGTATCCATTAGATAAGGGATCATATATTCCTACATTTTAGATATCGTATGGACATGAGACATACATTATAATCATTCTCTCTGTCCATGTGTTGTTTCCCGATTTCCGATTTATTACGACCGACTAATTGAACAAATCAAATCAGTCCAGGCTTGGCCAAGCGCTTAGGGTTGTTATGACTAAATCATCGAGGGGCCCACAGATATCGCTTTTATCCCTCTTAGGGTAAAAGAAACGGATAAACTTCGACTCATATGCTTGCTCTATTTACTGATGAAATCACACACAACAATACATTTTGTAACACCAAGTTACTGGTGCGTTTACATATCATCAATGTGCAACCGACTTGTAAACTGCAACACATATCTCTCCGTTTCAAGCATATAAGATATTATCGTCTCACAATCACCCGTGATAAAATCCATGAAGTGATTCAGATGAGTGCGGGTTTAATCCAATACTCAAATCTTATTACAGGAGTACTCATGAACACTGCAGCAAAGTTGTTCTATGTCTAACACTTAGACAATATACAGACGAATTCATGACAGTCTTACCTCATTACCTACTTCCAAAGTATGATTGACTGTGGATGTTTGAATATCTTATTATTTGGGAAGTCAAAACATGCAAAGTGAAACACAAGAATAATTGAATCCAATATGGTCTCAACACTTTTGAATATAAATAAAACACCTTTTATTTAATCACCATATCGATTACACATTATTCATTGTATAATGTTTCGATTGATCAACTTAGTATTTGAAATAAAACAATAGTCATCCCATTCTCCAAGCATGCACACTATGTTTACCTATGGTCCTTACTTTGTGAAATAGGTCAATCGTAAACATTTGTCACACCCCAAAACCAAGAACGGCGGAAACGTTCTAGGGCGGAGGACGTCATGTACATTATCACAACAATGAATAGTAGTAAACAAGCAACAACATCATCCATTGCATTAATAACATAATTTTAATACAAGTATGTCATGCCAAATTTAATAGACACCAAAATATAATTCAAAATGAAAGATGAGTCTTGAACGAGCTCCATCTTCTCAAAACCTGGCTTCGGTACCTGTCTACTAGTGACCTGAGAATACAAGTTATTTTGAAAGCGAGTATCAGCTTTAAAGCTGGTGAGATCATAAGTATATTAGTGTTTGTATTTGTACGAAAGTATTTGTAAGATGTTTTGTAAGACGTTTTGAACTCTCCTAGAAAACCCTATGTTTCCTACTAAAAGTAGCCTTCTACCAAGGCATCTAGTGTCTGTGTGTGTGTCTCTTGTAAGAGTATGTATTTTCCCAAATCTGGCTATCAATAACCAAAAATATAGTTTTTACATTACAGTGCATTGTGTGAATGTTCACAAAGTGAATGTAATGGGAAAATAAAATAGTACTGTAGTGTTGTATTAAGTAACTACTGCTGTACTAACTACCTTAAACCAATTATTATTTAAAGTACCATGTGATCGGCCTGTACCCTGCTACCGAGTCATAGAAAAACGACGATGTAAGACGTCGTAAGAAATGACGTTTGGCACCCGTAGACTTGCAAGTCCCACTATAGCGAGCAGCAAGGTGTAGAATAGTAAATCCAGTATAGATCTATACACAAACTCATACGCTCTCCATTTGAGGAGATTTTGGATACAAAACGGTCATGACAGGTAGTGTCATGCCCCGTTACATGGCTCACATAACTGAAGTAATGTATATGTAATGTATGTGCTAGCTGTATTGTGTGTTCTCTCTCTGTCTAGCGTGTATTGTAATGTACTGTGTGTACTAGCTGTATTGTGTGTTCTCTCTCTGTCTAGCATGTATTGTAATTTACTGTGTGTACTAGCTGTATTGTGTGTTCTCTCTCTATCTAGCATGTATTATAATGTACTGTGTATACTAGCTGTATTGGGTGTTCTCTCTCTATCTAGCAAGTATTGTAATGTATTGGGTGTACTAGCTGTATTGTGTGTTCTCTCTCTATCTAGCAAGTATTGACTCATGTATGAACTACCTCATTGTATGATTCATTGGTCTAGTAATAGTATTAGTAACTTCCTAAAGTACGCCTATCGTAGTTTACTAGTAATATGACTTGAATGTATAAACATGTATGTATGCCTTTGCTACCCAAAGGTTTTGAATAGAAAGAAGGAACTTTTATATCTATATACATATACATAATATATAACTACGATTCAAATGACCTTCGGACAAAGAACCGATACCCTAAGTCCACAACCAAACGAGGAACAGGAGGTAAGGTGAGTTATCAGTCCTAAGTCCTTTCAATCCTACTTATATAACTATATCTATAAAGATACACATTTAACAGAATATAAGTGTAAAAGAGTTTAAGTAAAAGTAATTGACATGAAACGGATTTACTAAAAGGAATTGACATGTAAAAGAGTTTGATAAGAGTATTTGGTATGTAAAAGAGCTTGTAAAACAGTTTGAAAAGTAGTTTGTTTGATAACACAGTTTGAAAAGTAAGAAATCCACTTGTTTGGTAGTTATTAATCACATGTGATTGATATAATAACTATAAAAGATCAACTTGTATCCCCCCCCCCATAAAAGCATTTAAAATCATTTAAAAGATTGATTAAAGGGTATGAACTCACCTGTAGTGAGTGGTTTGGATGAACGGATTGATATAGGATGCTAAGTGTCAAGTGAAGACTTGAGCACACACAAGGATCCTAGTTAACATATAAAGACACATATATGTATCCAATTAGTTATAAAACAACTAATTAACCAAGTTAAGACATCCTAAGACATGTAAAACACTTGATTTAAGTGTTATAAGTCCTAAGGATTGCATCTAAGGGTTGTAGGACTTGGCTGTTGAGTTTAGGGTTCAAGGGGACCCTCTATTGGAGTTTACGGTTTTGTGACCAACTCCTTTGGAGTTTACGGTCGTAAACCCATGATTTTACGGCCATAAACTCATGACACTTCTACCATTTTGTGTTTTGAACCTTTTCAAGGCAGAAGGAAGCATCCTACTTCAAGTATAAGCCTTAGGAAGTGTTTGTGGCATCATTTCACTCCTAAATGGAGTTTACGGCCCATGGACCACTTCTCCATGTGTTTACGGCCGTAAACCCATATGGTTTATGGTCTTTTTGATGTTTTAAGTCCTAAACACATCAAGGATGGGATTTAGACTAGTTTCCAAGGCTTGGTAAGGGACTAGGGCACACTTTGGCCCCTTTGTTAGGGTTTACGGTCCAAGAACATCTTGGACCGTAAACACCTTTGAGCTAGTGTTTTCTTGTGATTTCTAGATGTTTTAGAAGTGTAACAAGTCTTATAACAAGCCAAGGTAAGAGTACTTACTATGTAGAAGCTTGAAAAGGTGCTAGAAGTCCAAGAACACTAGTGTGTGTTCTTGGTGTTCTTGGTGAAACTAAGAACACTTGAAGATCTACACAAATGGAATGATTTCATGGATGAAATCATGCAAGATCACTAGATTAGGGTAGATATCAACTAAACAATGAAGAAAACACTTACTTTCTTGAAGATTTTTGAAGAACTTTGGATGATACTTGAGAGAGAATTGGTTCTAGACTTGGAAGTGTGAAAAAAGTTAAAAATAAACTAAGTGTCACTTATATAGTCATTAGGGTTTACGGCCCCAATACCATTTGGGCCGTAAACTCCAAACTCTTGGAGTTTTTGGAACTTTATTGATGCACAATAAACCCTAAGGCATCCTCTCTCCTGTTATCTCCTGAAGCACTAACTTTAAAACACTCAAACTTATTCCAAAAAGCTTGAAAGTTAGCAGAAACTATTCTAACTTCTATTGAATTGAATGGTTGTACAGAATAGAAATTTCGGGTTGTCACATCATCCCCGCGTTAGAAGGAATTTCGTCCCAAAATTAGAATTAAAACAAATTAGTAGTTACAAATAACTAAGTAAGAAGACGAGGATATTTCGGTTTCGTCTGATCCTCTCGCTCCCAAGTGAATTTTGTTCCTCGCTTGGCGTTCCAGCGAACCTTCACTATCGGGATACGGCTTTGTTTCATTTGCTTGACCTCCTGGTCCATGATCTCTACAGGTTCTTCCACGGAGTTGAGGCTCTCGTTGATCTCGATCTCGTCGAGTGGGATTACAAGAGTCTCATCGGACAGACACTTTTTCAAGTTCGAGACGTGGAAAGTAGAATGTACGTTATTGAGCTCACACGGTAAGTTAAGTTCTTGTAAGCTTCTCCATCTTGTCTGTTTCTTTGGTAGGCAGGAAGTGTGCGGACTTGGTCAATCTATCGACGATGACCAATATGGTATGAAGTCCACCCATTGTCTTGGGCAACTTGGTTATGAAATCCATAGTGATCCGCTCTCACTTCCATTCCGGTATCTCCGACTGTTGTAGTAGTCCTGAGGGTTTCTAGTATTCGACCTCGACCTTGACGCAAGTAGGACATTTACTCACGAAGGTAGTATCTCTGCTTTTATAATAGGCCACCAGTATATCTTTTTAAGACCTATATATATCTTATCTGATCCTGACGTAGATGCTTACTATGCTCTTCCTTGCTACGAGAGTAGATAAGTGTGTCATCTAAGAAGACGATGACTACTGATCCAACTAAGGATGGCATACCCTATTCATTAACTTCATGAATACTGCGGGTGCATTAGTCAATCTGAATGGTACTACTACAAACCCGTTGCGTCCGTAATGAGTTCGGAAGGCTGTCCTCTTGACGAATAAGACTGGAGCTCCCCAGGGTGAGAAGCTTGGTCTTATAAAGCCCTTGCTGAGCAGTTCGTTAAGTTTACAGGACAGTCCTTGCATCTCTGCAGGTTTTAGGCGATAGGGCGATTTGGCTACCGGGGTAGCCCCTGGAACTAAGTCGATTATGAACTCGACTTGACGTTGCGGAGGTAATCCTGGGAGTTTTCTGTTCTATCTGGATCTATTAACTCGGTCGGTGAGAAGGGAATTTGATTGGATTCTAAGTTTTTCCTCATGGCAGTACCATCACTCGTAGTCTTGGGCAGTCTCCGTCCTAAAGTTTATATCAAAAGTCATATTTGGTTCATCAATCACAGTTTCGTGTATACGAGTCGTGTATAATTAAGACCGAAAAGGCAGTCGAATAAATAATTCTTCTTCAAGCCCACATCCAAACAAGGAAAAGAAGTTGAAGCGGAATTACCAATTCTAAGCCTGTAGAACCTTGATTATATACCACCCTTGCGTATACCTTCTTCAGCGATAGATCAACCGTATGGGTCTTCGGGTTGAACTTGACGTATTGTACGAGTGGTACTCCGGGGAGTTTTGCTGAAGTGTCTTCGGGAAGGATACGAGACATAAGGTACTCTCTGCATGAGTACCTCGGAGTTCTGTAATGATGGCTTCGCTAGAAAGGCGATTTCGGAGAAACGAATCTATGCATGAAACTGGCATTGCGAGGATCGAATTTACTCAAGTTAAACATTAATGTCGGACTACTCGGAATAAAAGGCATTAGACTGAATAATAAAAGTGTTTCAAAACATCACAGTGCAACTTCTACAGCGTTTGAGTATTTTAGATTTATCTATAAGACTACTACTACGAACAGGATATACTACAAAAGCAAGTATACGCAGCACGAGAGTCCCTTGACTGACGGGGTCACGCCAAAAAGATAAGACTCGAGTTGCACTAGTTTTTAACAGTTTATAAGTCTACTATTACGAAACGCCCTAGTATTTCAACGTGGGTCCGGAGTAGTCTCTCCTACGGCTGTGATCCTTAGTATCTTCCCGTCTGCACCGGAGTTCTTTGTTATTGGACAATCCTCCTCGAGGTGTCCTATCTCACCACATAGGTGACATATCTGGCTTGCACCTGCATTGGTGGTGGGAGTGATGTGTCGGTCAGAGTTATGTGGACACGGTTGCTTTCGCTGCTCCTCCTTTTCGAACAATTCCTCTTAAGGTGTCTGATTTTACCGCCACCATAGCAAGCCTGGCTGACTCCGATGTCAGGGACTGGAGTGATGGGTCGTGCCGGTGCTCCACAGTTACGAGCATGGTGCCCTATTTTGTGGCAATTGCAGCATTGCGTTTCATGGCAAGCCCCATTATGATGAAAGCTACACTTGTCACACTTTGGAAGCTTTCCCTCGTATGGTCTGATCGGTACTGGGATGGCAGGGGTTGCCACTTGTTGCTGTTGTATGGCAAGTCTTTGGGATCGCTTGCGCTCCTTTTGGGCTTGGCGCTTTTGTTTTCTTTTCTCGGTTTTACTGATTTGCAAGTCTGTGACTGTTATCATTTGTTGGTTTCCCGGATTGATACAACGATTGGATTCGTCCACCCCTTTGTCAGCCTTGCTTGTGTTGTTAGCGCTGAGGTTTGCAAGGACAGCTGCCACGGCAGCTGATACCGCGGCTTAGATAGTAGCGGCGTCGATGTGAAGGATAGGGGTTTCGTTGCTCGGCTTGTTATTTCTGGGTGACGACATGATTCTGTTATGGAAAGGAAAATGAGTTCGTGAGTGATTATGGTTGAACCTAGATGCATTTCGACTATTCATATAAAGAGTAGGAGTAAGTTATCGGGGGTTTTGACCTACATCCCTATGATGCAGTCCTAGTAACGAGTAGAAGTAAGTTCATAGAATGGTTATAAGACGATTGCTATCCAACATTTGACAAGGATTGGAAGTGATCCCTGAGCTAAATTACCATAGCTCAATAATTTGACTAGAGTACGTTTTCAGAAAGAATACTAATGACAGCAAAACGGAAGTATTTGAACAATGATTGGCATAAAAATTTGCCGACTTTCAAAATCATTGATATTTAAGATGTAATATGCTTGGTAAAAATGACCTTGGAGTAGGTCTTACATCTTATACGAAGTAACAAAAGTTTTGACGGCATACTGGCCTAACTAGAAAGCCCTTACAGTACAAAGTTAGTTACATAGAAAAGTGCTACTTGGAGCATAGATAGGAAGACTATTCTTTCTACCCGGGAGAGAAAGGTAGAATATCTCCTACTGGGGATGATTATCCCTTGGGTAAACCCTCAGTTCAGCTAGCTGACGCTCCATATCAAGTAAGTATCTTTCGTGCACCCTTTGGCGTACTCGGAGCTCTATGACTTCAGCTCGAGTTTCAACTAGCTCTTGCTGCAGGGTCTCATGGTCTACTGTAGATCTGTCACAAGCATCTTCCAGACGAATGGTGCGGAGGGTATGCATTCTCGCATTGGTGACAACTTCCATGATTTGATGGAGAGCTGTCCTGCCTTGAATCTCATTTCGGGCCACTCTGCGGACCAAGATTGGCAAGACTCTGTCTGCTGAGCCCCCTTCGCTCAGGTCATAAAAGCTTCGGTCTCCATTAAATGGCATGGGCTGATCTTGCCCTTGGCTCCATGTTTCCAAGCTTTCCACCCACGGAGGCGTAGGGCCTTGAAAATCCGGACGAGGGTTAGGATTTGGGACAAAAGCCATCGGGGGTAGGTTCTCAACTTCAGGCTCGGAGTCAGAACCATCTGCAAAGCCTTCAGCCTGGTGACCATCCATAGGGACTAGGTGATCATTTTCTGGCTCTGCTTCAAACCCTCCATCATTACCTTGGTTAGGGAAGTACAAGTTGTCGTGGGGATGGAATCCAGCCATGTTATCTACGCGAGAAAAGGGATATAAGAATCTAGCACATAAGTAGTTTATAGTAACACACAAAATACTCCTATAGTATTTTAGGTTTATGTTCTATTGTTCTCATTGTGGTATTGTGGGTAAGTTTTTAGACTTGTTGCAACCTCACAACCACACTTAGGCACATGCTAGTCAACCCTCGGATAATATAGTTGATCAGGCTATATCTTCCCAGTTTTGACAATATGTCTCTAAGTCTACTTGTGCTGCCCAACAATCGTAATACTTTTGTTCTATCCTACTGACACTGATTTTAATATGAATGCAGGCATGTATACTTAATTAAATATTTTATTATTTAAAAGTATAAACTCTTTATCAGAGTATTTTAATCCCTATTGTATTTATAGTCTGTATATCTTTTATGGGTTGATATACTCAATTCACTATAAACAATGCTCTGATACCAATCTGTCACACCCCAAAACCAAGAACGGCGGAAACGTTCTGGGGCGGAGGACGTCATGTACAGTATCACAACAATGAATAGTAGTAAACAAGCAACAACATCATCCATTGCATTAATAATATAATTTTAATACAAGTATGTCTTGCCAAATTTAATAGACACCAAAATATAATTCAAAATGAAAGATGAGTCTTGAACGAGCTCTATCTTCTCAAAACCTGGCTCCGGTACCTGTCTACTAGTGACCTGAGAATACAAGTTATTTTGAAAGCGAGTATCAGCTTTAAAGCTGGTGAGATCATAAGTATATTAGTGTCTGTATTTGTACGAAAGTATTTGTAAGATGTTTTGTAAGATGTTTTGTAAGACGTTTTGAACTCTCCTAGAAAACCCTATGTTTCCTACTAAAAGTAGCCTTCTACCAAGGCATCTAGTGTCTGTGTGTGTGTCTCTTGTAAGAGTATGTATTTTCCCAAATCTGACTATCATTAACCAAAAATATAGTTTTTACATTACCTTGGTTAGGGAAGTACAAGTTGTCGTGGGGATGGAATCCAGCCATGTTATCTACGCGAGAAAAGGGATATAAGAATCTAGCACATAAGTAGTTTATAGTAACACACAAAATACTCCTATAGTATTTTAGGTTTATGTTCTATTGTTCTCATTGTGGTATTGTGGGTAAGTTTTTAGACTTGTTGCAACCTCACAACCACACTTAGGCACATGCTAGTCAACCCTCGGATAATATAGTTGATCAGGCTATATCTTCCCAGTTTTGACAATATGTCTCTAAGTCTACTTGTGCTGCCCAACAATCGTAATACTTTTGTTCTGTCCTACTGACACTGATTTTAATATGAATGCATTGTGTGAATGTTCACAAAGTGAATGTAATGGGAAAATGAAATAGTACTGTAGTGTTGTATTAAGTAACTACTGCTGTACTAACTACCTTAAACCAATTATTATTTAAAGTACCATGTGATCGGCATGTACCCTGCTACAGACTCATAGAAAAACTACGATGTAAGACGTCGTAAGAAATGACGTCTGGCACCCGTAGACTTGCAAGTCCCACTGTAGCGAGCAGCAAGGTGTAGGATAGTAAATCCAGTATAGATCTATACACAAACTCATACGCTCTCCATTAAAGGAGATTTTGGATACAAAACGGTCATGACAGGTAGTGTCATGCCCTGTTACGTGGCTCACATAACTGAAGTAATGTATATGTAATGTGTGTGCTAGCTGTATTGTGTGTTCTCTCTCTGTCTAGCCTGTATTGTAATGTATTGTGTGTACTAGCTGTATTTTGTGTTCTTTCTCTGTCTAGCATGTATTGTCATGTACTGTGTGTACTAGCTGTATTGTGTGTTCTCTCTCTGTCTAGCATGTATTGTAATGTACTGTGTGTACTAGCTGTATTGTGTGTTGTCTCTCTGTCTAGCATGTATTGTAATGTACTGTGTGTACTAGCTGTATTGTGTGTTCTCTCTCTATCTAGCAAGTATTGACTCATGTATGAACTGCCTCATTGTATGATTCATTGGTCTAGTAATAGTATTAGTAACTTCCTAAACTACGCCTATCGTAGTTTACTAGTAATATGACTTGAATGTATAAACATGTATGTATGCCTTTGCTACCCAAAGGTTTTGAATAGAAAGAAGGAACTTTTATATCTATATACATATACATAATATATAACTACGATTCAAACGACCTTCGGACAAATAACCGATACCCTAAGTCCACAACCAAACGAGGAACAGGAGGTAAGGTGAGTTATCAGTCCTAAGTCCTTTCAATCCTACTTATATAACTATATCTATAAAGATACACATTTAACAGAATATAAGTGTAAAGGAGTTTAAGTAAAAGTAATTGACATGAAACGGATTTGCTAAAAGGAATTGACATGTAAAAGAGTTTTATAAGAGTATTTGGTATGTAAAAGAGCTTGTAAAACAGTTTGAAAAGTAGTTTGTTTGATAACACAGTTTGAAAAGTAAGAAATCCACTTGTTTGGTAGTTATTAATCAAATGTGATTGATATAATAACTATAAAAGATCAACTTGTATCCCCCCCCCATAAAAGCATTTAAAATCATTTAAAAGATTGATTAAAGGGTATGAACTCACCTGTAGTGAGTGGTTTGGATGAACGGATTGATATAGGATGCTAAGTGTCAAGTGAAGACTTGAGCACACACAAGGATCCTAGTTAACATATAAAGACACATATATGTATCCAATTAGTTATAAAACAACTAATTAACCAAGTTAAGACATCCTAAGACATGTAAAACACTTGATTTAAGTGCTATAAGTCCTAAGGCTTGCATCTAAGGGTTGTAGGACTTGGCTATTGAGTTTAGGGTTCAAGGGGACCCTCTATTGGAGTTTACGGTTTTGTGACCAACTCCTTTAGAGTTTACTGTCGTAAACCCATGAGTTTACGGCCATAAACTCATGGCACTTCTACCATTTTGTGTTTTGAAGCTTTTCAAGGCATAAGGAATCATCCTACTTCAAGTATAAGCCTTAGGAAGTGTTTGTGGCATCATTTCACTCCTAAATGGAGTTTACGGCTCATGGACCACTTCTCCATGTGTTTACGGCCGTAAACCCATATGGTTTGTGGTCTTTTTGATGTTTTAAGTCCTAAGCACATCAAGGATGGGATCTAGACTAGTTTCCAAGGCTTGGTAAGGGACTAGGGCACACTTTGGCCCCTTTGTTAGGGTTTACGGTCCAAGAACATCTTGGACCGTAAAAACCTTTGAGCTAGTGTTTTCTTGTGATTTCTAGATGTTTTAGAAGTGTAACAAGTCTTATAACAAGCCAAGGTAAGAGTACTTACTATGTAGAAGCTTGAAAAGGTGCTAGAAGTCCAAGAACACTAGTGTGTGTTCTTGGTGTTCTTGGTGAAACTAAGAACACTTGATGATCTACACAAATGGAATGATTTCATGGATGAAATCATGTAAGATCACTAGATTAGGGTAGATATCAACTAAACAAGGAAGAAAACACTTACTTTCTTGAAGATTTTTGAAGAACTTTGAATGATACTTGAGAGAGAATTGGTTCTAGACTTGGAAGTGTGAAAAAAGTTAAAAATAAACTAAGTGTCACTTATATAGTCATTAGGGTTTACGGCCCCAATACCATTTGGGCCGTAAACTCCAAACTCTTGGAGTTTTTGGAACTTTATTGATGCACAATAAACCCTAAGGCATCCTCTCTCCTGTTATCTCCTGAAGCACTAACTTTAAAACACGAAAACTTATTCCAAAAAGCTTGAAAGTTAGCAGAAACTGTTCTAACTTCTATTGAATTGAATGGTTGTACAGAATAGAAATTTCGGGTTGTCACAACATTTCCAACGACACTCAGTTCACAATTCCAAATCCTTATCGTAAGTGTAAGAATACCAAGTCCTTGCCACTTACTGTAATCTGTTAGATTCTAAGCTTATATGTAGTGATCCTTTTGTAACGACTATGTACACAAGTCACAGAGACTTTACCAATTACAAAACTTTCCATTGGAGATTGTTACAAGACAATTCCATAGATATGAAGTCTCATATTCAAAGCACATTCCTTTGAACATCCTTCTTGCGTGAAAGTTTCTAACTTACTCACAGATTCTTGATATCCAACTCCCATTATGGAAACTTTTCCATAATTTCCATATGACTATCCTTTCTTAATAGATTCCTACTATTCACAATTATATCAATATGGTCCATTCATTACTATACTTCCAACTGTCCTTAAGCAACCAATCCTTAGCGAACCTCAGATCGTCCTTGACAGTTGTTTAATAACTTTAGTCATATCCGGTTCTTGTCCTTTTTCCCTCTTAATGCCCTAGGCATTTGGAAAATTAAAACACGTGAATATTATAGCATATGAAATCGATCCTATATCCGAAGCATATGGGACACGATTCATAATGTCTTGCATAAAGACATGATACTTGATCAGTCTCTTGCTATAATACTTCCATATATAGAATTTCCAATGTTGAAATATTTCTACATGGTATTCATATATATCCATGACTAAGTATAATTAATACTTCAATCTAAACTTTTAGATTCGAAATAAAGTATAAGTATCCTCTCCCTTATTATAGCGAAACAACTTTTCAAATTTTGCAACTTTGCAAATTTGTAACCTTTGTTTCCTATAACTAGTATTGCTAACTTGCAACACTTCACATAATAATCATGCTCCCACTATCATGATAATTATATTCTTACTAGCATAACACTTATGCTCCCAGTAGCTTTGACATGTACTCAGAAATCAGCTGGACTTTTAGAAATCAATATTTATTGACTTTCTTACCAAAGTTCAGATTTCTGATACGAGATGCTTCGATAAGACTTTATCTAGGCTTCTCAAACTCATACACCTTACCTTAGATAGCTCATATGTGTGTCTAAACTATTTCAGAACTTACAGCAGTAAGTTCCGAATGTTCAAACTATTTGCCATTTCTCACAATTCGAACTATGAACAGGGATGCCGTAATCATAATCGAATTTGAGAACGCAATTAACACAACTACTATCTCCTTAAAATCAACTTAGTGAAACTGTTTTCTCACAATCATTTTCATGAGTTAGAGAGAAACCTTATGATACTTAGATTTAATGGTGTATGTGTTCCTATCCATGTGAACCTGTCATTTCCAACCATTATCATTGGGTAAGGTCTATGGCAGATTCAAACTCATATGGACTGAACTTGTTCAATCTTAATTTCCTACCACTTGGCAGCACAATGGCCTACCATGTCTTCCGGGTTGTTGAGATCACTCTTACTGATCAATGAACTTTCACCGATCAAGGTGCTTTACCTTATGCAAACAATTGAGAACTCATAGAACTCACATGCATAGTCAACTTTTAACTGGAATGGGCACAGAAACAATAATACGTCAACATGATAGGTTACAAACCTCAAGCTGTGTGCTAGTGATAAACAGTAGTTTTATTCTTGATTTGTTCTTGAAACTTTTCAAGGTCTTTAAGACTCCCACTGACCTCTTGACATATAAGATTCTCTTGTCAAGAACCATTCCTTGACAAACAAATATTCAAGAGTTAGTGTGGATTCTTATCAAGAGTGACACTTCATATAATTGTTCTTAGTTGGTCTTTGTCTTATCTAAGACATCACAACTACCAATCTCAAATGTGCATGAGTAAGAAAATTTTTCTACTCCACATTTTATAATGTGTTATAAACCTGCTTAAGATATGTCACTCAATGTATAATCTTGGAGAATGACTCTAAGAATTGATCTTGAAACAAAGTATGACTCACCTTAATTGATTTAACCATTTCAACAATTTTCCGATTCCTCTTCTTATCCATACTTATGTACTAAGGTGTCCTTAGAGGATAAATTGTGATATGGTTCCATAATCATTAGGATGATCATAAAACACGATACTAAAGTACTCTCCTTTCCTTACAGATTGGAGAAACTTTTATCTTTCTGCTATACCTTGAAACTTTTTCAATGATTCAGAATTACACTTAATCTTGTAAGCATAACCATATTCACTAAACTTTTAGTAAATCATGACGAATAGTCTTATTGTTCTTTGTGGTGGACCTGACCAGTGCACAACCAAGTGTCCCCGATCCCCTAGTCCTTCACTTGACTCACATATACATGTAAACAAGGAATTAGTCTTAATTTCCCAGAGATGAAGGTTCTCATTCATCATACAATACAAGTTGCATGATTCCAAGTTTCTGTCCAACTGAAACTTGGTGATGAGAATCTTTCCCTATTTGGTAAATTTAGACACTACCACAAACGAAATAATCACATTCATATTGCTAAAAATAGAAACATACAAACATCAATTTTCACAAATGTCATTGCAAGGAAATATAAAATAAAATAAAATAAAAATTTTATTTATTTATAAAATTGCGGAAATATTGTCGTTACAATGCAAGTACATGTGAAAACTATGTTTCTAAATATTCCTAAGCAATCTATCATAACTCCAAAGTAGCAACTCAAAATTCTGGTCACCGAATCATGTGATCGAAATCCATCTCTTCGTGATCAGACTCAGCCTGCTCTTTCTTTAAGTTTCCTTTATCTTCTTCGATCTTACAAAACATCAAAAAGTAATCTTATCACATCATGTTATTAAGAATCTATAAGTAGGAACTTAATAGAATTAGATAGTGGACTTACCTAAAGCAGAGTCAAACACTTTGACTTTACCATCCTTGTGGTCTTTCAGGTAGATACGGCAGCTTCGCATCCAATGCCTCTTCTCTTGGCAGTAGAAACAAAAAGACTCTTCCGGAATGGCACACGGGACAATCTCAGACTTATCCTTTCCATTGGGAAGAGAAAGCGTTTCCGGACTTCCAATGTCACCATTGTCAATGTCCATGGAAGTTTGGGAAGTAGATCTTCCATTCAAATTTGCTTTACCAGTGCGCCAAATCATTGCCGGTTCAGCAACAATTACCATATAGGTAAGATCAATAAGGGTCACGTCGTGATCTGTCACATAGTAGTCTTTAACAAACTCACCATATGACTTAGGAAGTGATTGAAGAACCAAGTCAACAACCGACTTCCTCGACGCAACGACTCCTAACATTCCCAGCCTGTCAATGTGTGACTTCATCTCCAAGACATGTGCATACACATACCTTCCATCTTGGTGTTTGCTTGCCAATAGAGTTTGAGTGACCTTGAACTTTTCAAGTCGACGAACATGTGAGTTAGGAAGAACTATTGGAGGAGGTGGAGGAAGTGAAGTATAATTTCTGGGAACATCATCTTCATGAGGAAAACTTTTTCCATAAGATTCAGAAAGACCATAGTTGTCAGAACTAAACATCTATAAGGGAGAAATTCAAGTTAGTTGATTTAAGTCCTTAATATAACACCCAAAATGAAATATTCAGGCTAGGACCTAACACAATATTCTACAATTCGGAAGAGGGATGCCGTAATCCAAATGTAAAATATTTGAAGGTAGGTAAATGACGATTTACCAATTTCCACCATGAAAAACAAAAAAGATCATTAGGTTTTAAATGAATTGAAATTCCTAGATTCTTTTAGATTCATTGAACTTTTTCAATGGCATGTTTAATCTCGATTATGCCCTTCAAGTCTGTGACTGTGATGACGAGGATTACAAACAAGGTGTGAATAACCATGCAAATTAGCTTGGCACTCTCGAAGTCATTTATCACCTAATTAATGTGCCGGTTAACCACACACGCTCCATTGATCTATGACAAACTATGAGGTACCCATTTTCATCCTTCATTGGTCCCATATTAGTGTGTCGGTTAACCACACACACTCCACTAACGACTAATAAGGTGCAATGTGCCATTTCATGGGTTAGCATCAAATTCATATTTTTCCTAAGTAATTAAGATTGGGAATTTATAAAAGGTTTAGTTACTTTATATTTTATTATACTTTTAATGAGGATTTAAATGTCCTGTCAAACCCGTTCGGCTAACGATCCTCCACTAGTCAAGAGTGCGTTGGGTAAGAGTGGATACTCATTCAATCACCATTTTATAGGCAATTTCCTTAAACGCCCCTTATAGACTAGCTTGGTGAATGAGGTCTACTAACGGTAAGACTGAGCTTTTACTTATACATATATAATATATTAAACTCTTAATGTCATATAGTATAAGGTGTATTTTACACATTTAAAATACTTGGTGGTTTAATCTATTAATAAATTATACTCTTAATTTGATTAACTTTAAACCATATGATTATGGATTTATTAATTCTCTTTTAACTAAACACTTTAATCAATTTAATAAAGTCCATAAGGTGTAATTGAATTATTCAAAACATCAAGGTTATAAAAATTCAAAATTAAAAACTATTTAAATAATTTTTTTAAGTTATGAACCTAAGAGTTACACCTTTTGAAACCATTCAATTACTAGATGTTTTAGAATTCAATGTTTTAAATTAAAACCTTTTAATTAAACTTTTCAAATACCAAAACTTGAGGGCAAGTTTTGAAACTCTTCAAAACTTTTGGATTTCATAACATATGAAGTTAATGAATGAGACTTTCCAAGTTCCATAACTTGAGGAAAAGTTATGAAACTCTTCAAGACCTTTGCAATTCCATAAATTAAAGAGTTTAAAGCTTCATGAATGAGACTTTTCATATTTCATAACTTGAGGACAAGTTATGAATCTCTTCATGAAACACTTAGATCAAAATATAAACTAATACAATTGTCATATAACTTATCATTTACCAATTTGACCTAATTTAACTCTTATTGAAAGACAAGTCTAATCAAACAATACAAGTAATTAAATTATCATATAATCAAAACATTATCTTAAAACTTGATAATTGTCTTTTTAATTTTGGATGATGGAAATCATTACCTTATCACAAAAACAATTTTTTGATAGTCAAAACAGTTTGTGGTAATGATTCTAATCCAAAACTTGGACAAAAAAAAACTAAAAAAAGTGTCCACTGAACAGTCACCACGCCATGGTAACTTTGACCACGTTGTGGTGATCATGCAGATTCCAAAAAAACAATTTTTCTTACTTTGAACAATTAACCAATACATCAATATAACAGAAAACACCCATGACTCTGATACCACTGTTAGGTTTTAAGTACTATAACACTCCTATGGTGCACATACAACCTTAACAAAAAATTATCCAAAGCATGAAACCTATCTAGCATACTAATATGGTACATGAATCATAAAACTAGTTAGAAGAATACCTCTTATTTGTAACTTGTAGTTGTTGGCCTTTCAAGAGCTTAACACCTCAAGTGTGATGCCTAAAACAAGTCATATACACCATGAACAAATGGAGAATAATTAGAGAGGTTATGGAGCACACAAAATCGTCCATCTATTAGAATAATCCATCCTTGGTCGATTTTTGGCTTTAGTGGGTTACATATATAGTGTAGAATTCCCAAGAGTTATATGTAACCCTAACTCTTACACTTAGGCTTATGATCCATAACTTGTTTGACTAATAATTTATGGACTTTCACATAAGCTTAACCCATTACAAATTAATCATGGATCATTAGCCCAAACGATATGTCTCACTGATTTACATAATCAGTCCACGTTAATTTAATTAGTCTCTTTTGATCACTAAATTAATTCCAAATTTAATTCTTGATCAATACTAATTAAATAATATGATTTCTCAATTAATATATTATACTTATAATATATTAATAAATCACAAACAACCTCTTTCTCAAATATCCATCTGTCAAATTGTTCTGGCGAAGGCAACCCGAAATGGACCATGCTACTCTCGGGTCAAGTACATACCAATTATAGTTATGGGCTTAGACACCTAATCCAACATGATTGTCATTGTAATAGACATATTCTTAGAAATTTCTCTTTCTAAGTAGGAGCAATATAGAACTTCAGGAGCTAAAGAATCATAAACTAAATGCATCATAGTTTGGAACTAGAATGCTTTTTAACATTTGTTGAACTTGTTCAATATTTGATTAGAAACTAGTAAAACACTTAGAGATGCATTCATGATTGATTCGAAAGTATGGGTGTGATTAATCTTCCTCGACATATTATAAATAAAAAGAGTAAGTGATTTTTCAAAGGAGGAAACATACATGAATGAAAATCTTTTCAGATTTAAGCTAACATCTCAAAGTAAGAATCTTTTTTCTTAATAATTACATAGTGTGATTTAATTATAAATCAAGATGACTCTTATGTTTTCAATAAAGCTATCACGAGCACAATAACATTTCTAGTCTTCTACGTGATGGACATACTAATTTTTGGAATAAAGATATATATATATATATATATATATATATATATATATATATATATATATATATATATATATATATATATATGTGTGTGTGTGTGTGTGTACACTAGATGTGTGACCGCGCAAAGCGGCGGCGATAAATAAGTCTTTTGGCGAATAATTTTCTTACGGAGAAATAATTATTAGATTTTATTATCAGTTGTCATGTATTAAAAAATTACCAATTTGAAATAAAAATTTTATGTTTAGATTTTATATTTACATTTTCTGTTTATACATTTGATGTAAATTAGTTAATAGTGTTGTCTAGTTCAAGAAATATAAATTAATTCATATACATGAATTTAATATTTTAAAAATATAATTTTGCTCCAAATTAAATTTTTTAATAACCTTCCTTAATTTAAGTCTCCAAACCTTTTGGAAGTATTAATGATTTATTTATGCATAAATGATTTGTATAAAAAGCTTTGTATCTTATACCTTTTAAAATTCAAGATATGACTAATATGGTTTATAATATAGTATAAGTTATATATATATATATATATATATATATATATATATATATATATATATATATATAATGGCGACTTAAAAGATTAAGTAAAATTGCATTAATGTTCAAGGATCTTAATAAGCTTAAGATAAAAGACTCTGAGAGAGTTTATCTTGTTAATACCACATGACATGATTTTGATTATTTCTTAAAATCGTAGTAAAATGTTTTGAACTGGATAATATGATTGTATTCCATATGTTGCTACAATTGGTTTAATCATATATGTCATGATTATGCATAAAGGCCAGAAAAATCGTATGCCTAGAGCTTGAGGAATTAAATACCAGTAGATTAAGACGATTCTCAATCACAATCGGGCGCGTCCTCATTATGATTGAAGAGAAGTTACATGGATAGTGGTTCGATGTAAATTTTAAGTACAGTTACACATCGGAGTTAGAGTACATTGTTGTTCGGGGAACCACATATGAATATGCTTAATGTCTGGTTCATTTATGACTGTGAGTAAACCCATTACGCAAGTATTGGTATCTAAGTCATATTTAAGCATCTAATACATTCTCAAGCTTTTCCTATACATTTAAGCATCTAATATATATATATATATATATATATATATATATATATATATATATATATATATATATATATATATATATAAATAACTGAAAATGTTGGTATTCGTAAATTTTATTCAAATCAAGCTTGTCAAATCTACTTAACAAAGTTCCTTCATTAGCTAAATAATGAAAGTCAAGGTGGTGTTATAGGACATTGTTGTCCTAAGTAGATGTATTTGATTGAAATTTAGTATTTTTGATATTGGAACAATACAGGAAACATATATTGTAATGAAATGATGTATTGTATATTGTCTTTCATTAAATAATTGTTGTGTTCTATAATATCATGTTTAATCCTTGAATAACTTTCTTATTCTAAATGTCCATAATCGTTCATGGTTGTGGAGGCATTTTTGAGGAAAGACTAATAAGAATGGATTGGTTGATTTTCATGGTGATGAAAATAGCAAATGTTGCTACCAACTTCATAGATACTTGATTGGTGAATAGGTATTGGACTTTGACCCGCATCAAAATCACTTTGTGGATCGTAATCATAAGTGATGTTTGATAAAAGGTAGTACCTTTGTATTCTTCAACCTGAGATACATATTTGGGACTTGGGTGTAGGAACTGTTGTGCTTAGACATGGTTTAACAATGTTTCATAAAAGGAATTCTAAGGTCCATCGTTGGGAATAACATGAAGTCATGATAGGCATATGTAGTCAAAATGGAATTTGTTTCTTCTTATTCGTTGAGAGGTAGACATCTAAGACCTTATTAAAAGTTAAACACCATATGAGATTGATCGCGATCTATATCTCGTATTCAACATGATGTATGTGACAAATAAATAACTAATACCACACCTTTAGTAACAATTGTAGCTTTGAGCTCTTGGAATTGGTTGTTGATAAGATGGCACCCTTCGTATGTTGTTAGGGGCAGTAGCCCATTTCTAGATGCCAGCTACTGTCTATGTTAGTCTGTAATGAATCATGTGCAAGTAGAAGATTGTTTGATCTATGTGCTCAAGAATCATTATTGTGTGATATTGCTAATAACGTATGATCCTATAGGGTCACACCTTTATCAAGTTGGCACATTTTGTATATTTATTATTAATATGATTATTAATAAATAATATTGACTCTTGTATTTAATTAGGGAATAATTATTATTTTTGTGGAAATAATAATTAAACAGAGCATAACTAGATATTATATCATACGTTATGATTTAATAAGTCAGGAACAATGTTTTGTACACTTTGGCTAACCTTAGACTTGCTAGTTATTTACCATTAGTTACCTTTATGTAATTAAAGTAACTAAGTCATAATTTTGTATTTTTGGACACACCTGTCACAACTAGAAATTTTGATGCTTTGTAACAACAACAATGATAACATTTCTGAACCAAAATGAGAAAACATGTATAATGCTTATTCAATAACAACAAAACTTCCATCAAACACCTTATACAAGCACTGCAAATAGTCAACTAAGAATTGGAAAACCTAGAAATCCCGGTTTAAGTCCATTATGGACTAGGATTTCCTTATTGGGCCTAATGGACCAATAAGCTTCCAATTTGACTATTTTGGGCTTAGAACTCCTATGTGGACTCTAATTGGACCCACTTCCACTTATTTTAACATTTTGGGCCATATTGGGCCAAGAATGAAATAAAATACCCTAATGGGCCTCATTGGGCCATGACTAACCTAATTAACTCTAATGGACTATGAAGCCCATTATTTTGACAAATTGGGCCGTAAACCATCATGGGAGCCCAATGGGCCGAAAAATCACCTAATTGGGCCATAAAATGGACTTAAGCACAAAAAGGCCCAATTTCTTTTTCTTCTTCTCCTCTTTTCGGCCCAATTACAAAAATGAGGGGGGGGGGGGAAAGAGTTGACTTTCCACTTGCCACCTCCTTATTATGTTTTGGTTCTCCATGCAATAACTCATATTTCCAAGCAACCATCTTATCATCACTCTCTCTTCTCCTTCTCTCTTTTTCTTCATTCGGCCGAGAACCAGAAAGGGAAAGACACACACACACATTTCACTCAAACACTCTTAAAGAAACACTCCTTCTTCTTCATCAAATTTTTGAGAGTTAGAAGCATTCCAAGGAGGTTATTCCACAAAAATCATCATCTTAGGTAAGTTCATGCTTGGATCCATGATCTAGATTCTTTGTATTATCAAAAATCTCTCCTTAACTCATTTAAACTCATGATCGCCATCTTAGAAACTTCTAAGTTCGAGATCTTCCAAGAAGGCTTGCTAGACCAAATTTTCTTCATTTCTTCCTCTTAAATCGAAAACAACAAACAAAGGTGAGTTCATACCCCTCACTTTTCGGTTTTTATATGTTTTATGGGGGAGAATACAAGAAAATGTGTAGATCTATGTGTATGTGTATGTTATGTATGATTTTATGCATGCATGTGTGATTTTATGTGTTTTTGTGATGAATATGTAATCAAAAGGGAAGAAATCTCGAGATCTATGCCATAAGAAGGAAAAAAACATGATCTAAGTTATATTACACTAAACAAGTCAAGAATATTAACTTCTAAGATTATGATAAACATATTGCAACATAAAACCCATTTTTGGGCTTAAATTGTCAAATAAACAAAAGTTGGGTTAAAAATTGTCACTTACGGTTTTCTTAAGGGTCAAAAGAGTAAAAAAAGTTACAACAAATGTTTTTATGAATATTATGCTCTTCAAGGGACTTGAAATGTAAATATTAGCTTAATGGGCCAATTTTTGGGCTTTTCGGCCCATTAAGCCCAAAGTTGCGAAAAATATGACTTTTAAAGGGCTGAAATGGTAAATTCTTCAAAACAGGAGATAAAGAGTTAAACAAAACTATTTCAAGGGTTAAAAATGTTTGTCTTTTCCAAAAAGGATCAAAAATGTAAAGTTTTTGGATTTTGGGCCAAAATTGTAAAAATTGCAAAAGTTTGGGCTTTAACCGAAAAACACTTTTCTGGAAGGGCTGAAACTGCCAAAGAATACGTATGAGCTAAAAATATCATTTGAACAAGTCTATGATTCAAAAGTGTCAAGAAAAGAGTTTAAGGGCAAAAATGTCTTTTTTTTATATAAGGGACTAAAATTGTCATTTTTATTAAAGAATGGCTGAAAAGGTCAAACCAATATTCTTAAGTCAATTATTTTATTTCTAGAATATTGAGTCAAAAATACTAAACTACGACTTACAAAAATTGAAAGATGAATACACGTATAAATCCAAATATCGTTATAAACAAATCGACCGGTCTCGAGTCGATACAAAAATAACAATCGTTCAATCAAACCTTCCAACAATTATGCAATACCTAAAACAAGTAAACATTCAAAACTCTGGGCTTGAAAGTTCCAATCATGCTTGCTGGGCCTTTGTGATCCATCCACATGATTTTCGGGCCCAAGAGATAATAATAATAAATGTTATTGGGCCTTCGATGACCCAATTTCATATTAAAGGGACCCTCAATGGCTTTTAAGTGCTATTGCGCCTTAGTGGCCCACTAGCACTGCTAGTAAGGTCCAAGTAATCAAATACGAAATGGACCAATGTGTCCTTCGTATACCCAACAGCCTGAAATAACTCACAAAAGTAGCAGGACTTTGTTTTCCTCTTCTCCTCGTTTGTTAGGCTTATGCGTAATCAAAGTAAACAAATTCAGGTCGTTAATCAATAGTAATCAATGTTATTTGGGTTAAGTGAGAAATAACGGGCGATACCTCCAAGGGTCGTTCGTAGTCTGTAGTTATAATCAAAGTCTCTTGGAAGGAAAGCGAGAGTTTGTGTATAGATCTATATGGGGGTGACTCCCCCACACCTCAGTTGTTCGCTACAGTTAGACTCGGCTAGTCTATGGTGACAAAATCTTAAGATCAATCCCGGCGCACGATAGGTAGCCAAGACAGACGAACTAGTCATTATTATGCATGGTTATAACGACTCACAAAAATTAATTAATCCAATACCATCCGAATAATCAAGGAAGAGTAATCAAAATCATTCATTGTGGCAGTATAACAATTTGAGAAGTAATTGTATTTTATGTATTCGGAAAACATCGGGTTTTTCGAGGAAATCAACATCACTCGCTTGTATCCTTCTATAACTATAATACAAAACTCCCTTTTTATACACGTTTTGAAATCATTCATGCATCAACTTATGGATCTCCACACTTTGATAAACAACTGTCTTTTCAGAAAATATCGGATTTTCTGGGTTTTACAAACTACACAAATCATTTTTATCACAACCCTGCTTATGAACTCACCAACATTTCATATGTTGACGTTTTTCAAAATAACTTGTATTCTCAGGTAACAGGTAAGCTGCAGGGTAATATCAAGTATGTTAGGATGTTATGTTTTAAAAACTCTCGAACAATTTATGTTATGAATGTGTAATGTTTAAAACAATGTACTGGATGTGAACAATATCAGTTGTAATGTATTGATGCATGGTGATGTTTATGTTATGATTCATGTATATTCATTGTGATGATATTCAATTTAAGTCACGCGAGCCCTCGGACGTTTCCGCCGTCTGGTTTCGGGGGTGTGACAGGTTGGTATCAGTGCTATGTTTATAGTGAACTGGCATATCTAATCCCACATTGATATGCAACTATAAACCAAAGAAGGACTAAAACCACTCTGAACAAAACAAAACAAAACGCAACGATAAAAACATCTTTACTTGTGCGATATAGGAAAAAGAACATAATACCAAATCAAGTAAGAAAATACTGACATCTTGGTTAAGTCGGGATTGTTTTTAGTTGTATTAAGGGGTGGATGTAGCCTGATCAACTACATTTTCTCCGAAGTACAACTATTACATACTCCGAGAAAACCTCGATGGACGGTAAACCTAAAAACGTACCCCTTTGTTACCAAGAAAAGGACATCAACTCAAATTGCATAATAACTAAAACATATAAGTAGCAATAATAGTTTACTCATTCACCTCCTCTCAGCCACCATGGAAGGATAACACCAGGGCATTCAGTTTCATCAGGTCTTAGTGGCCCACGGGATGATCGAGGATGAGCCTGAGGGAGATCAGGGAGGGGCACATGGCGTGGGTCCCGACGAGTACACGGACACAGACTACGAGTTTGATGGTACCGACGATGACATGGATGAAGAACAAGACTCAGGCAAGGATTCTACCACATCGCCTACCAGCGAGATGCAGCAGGACCACCCCGCACCACCAGGGAATCCCGCAAGGGAGAATCGCTCTCCGGAAGCTGAGATTGCTGCTCTGCGGCAACAGCTATTTGCCATGGAAGCACGAGCGGTGCAAGCTGGACAGGAAAGAGATGAAGTCATTGGAGAAATGACTGAGATGGCCCAGTTGTTGGCACAACACTTAGGCATATGACCTCACTACCGCTGTCGAGCGTACCTTAGAGTGTTAGGACTAGTCATACCTATCCATAGTATTATGCTTATATGATCTATGATATGTACCATCGACTCTATGTTTAAGTGATTACACTACTCCTAGAGACGTTACGCTGCCGAACTTGCACCACTTATGTATGCTCTTTCGAGCAAATTTTCATGTATCAAAATGCGGATAATTGTAATGGAAAATTTTATGTGTTCTATTGTGATGTTGTTATCAGTTA
Source organism: Lactuca virosa (assembly GCF_052849685.1). Classification (NCBI taxonomy): domain Eukaryota; kingdom Viridiplantae; phylum Streptophyta; class Magnoliopsida; order Asterales; family Asteraceae; genus Lactuca; species Lactuca virosa. Next base: position 387,664,485 of record NC_136428.1, read on the forward strand.
TGTGTTATGTATCCATGATTGTATGTTAACATGCGAAACTACTTAAGTTCATGCAATACACCTAGTTTATAGGACCACAATCTCATAAAAATCATAGGCACTCAACATCTTTCTGTTCCATGACAGAAAGATGCCCCAACGACCAACCCATGGAAACCCTGGACCAACCCCACATGAAGTGAACTCAGCTGCATTCTAGGCAGCTGTATCTACTGCGGTTACTGCAGCCATGGTGCAAATCCACCAAGGGAACAATGGTGGAGTCAATGGACAAGGGGTTGGGAGTTCGAACAACGGAGCAAATCAAGGACCTACCAAGACATGCTCTTACAAGGACTTCACCAACGCCAAGCCACGAACCTTTAATGGCACGGGTGGAATGATAACTCTAAAGAGATGGATGGAAAAAGTGGAATCGGTATTTGAGATATGTGAATGCCCCGAGGAGGTGAAAGTGAAGTTCGCTGCATGCACATTCGTTGACCAAGCTCTTACTTGGTGGAATGGACATGTAGAGGCCATGACTCTCCCCGTAGCCAACGCTATGCCGTGGACGGAGTTGAAAGAAGTGTTGATGGCTGAGTACTGCCCGCGAGGCGAAATTCAGAAAATGGAGCAAGAGTTGTGGAATCTCACCGTCCGAAATTCCGACATAGATGCATACATAGCAAGGTTTAGCGAGCTGTCACTGTTGTGCCCTGGCATGACTACTTCAGAGGGAAAGAAAATCGAACGATTCATCTGGGGATTAACCTCCCCAATTCAAGGAAATGTAATAGCTGCAAATCCTGAAACTTTCAACAGTGCCAAGAGATTGGCTAAGAAACTGTACGACCACAACAACAAGAAGGGCGAGAAGCCAGTGGAAACTGAAGGCAAGAAGGAGAGTGACAACAAGAAAGGAAAGAACAACAAAAGAAAAGGACGTCAAGGCTCAGAGTCATCAAAGAAGCAATAGACAGTGACAGTCAATGCTGCAACCACCCAAGTTCCCTCCACACCACATGCTCCAGCCTCAGCTAATCCAAGTGCCCTTAAGTAGTATTCTGGGAATCTCCCAAAGTGCAACAAGTGCATTCTTCATCATAATGGCGAATGCAGAGAGATGCACTGTACCAGTTGCAATCGGAAGGTATTGCAGGACCTATCCTCCCCAGAACCAACAACAAGGAAACAACAACAACCGCAACAACAACAACAACAACAACAACACCAACAATAGCGGCAATAACACAGGATCAAGCCCCACCTGCTACGGATGTGGAAAGACTGGTCATATCCTTCGAAACTGCCCCAACATCAACAACCCTGGGAACGGAGGAACAGGAAGAGTGCTAGCTATGGGTCAGGGAGAAGCGATGCAGGATCCCGCTGCTGTTACCGGTACGTTTCTCCTAAACCCACTTATGCATGCATCCTATTTGATACCGGGGCAGAACGAAGTTTTGTGAGTAATAAACTCAAACATCTGTTAAAACAACAACCCCAGAAGCTTAATGAAACCTTTACGGTGGAAATGGCCAATGGGAAAACAGAATCCACTGGGGAAATCTACAACGGATGTACCCTGACCTTAAATCATCACGTATTTCAAATAAACTTAATGCCTGTTTCCATTAGGAGTTTTGATGTGATTATCGGCATGGATTGGTTAAGCCCCCACCATGCTGAAATTATGTGTCACGAGAAGGCCGTTCGCCTTCGCCTCCCGAATCACGAAACCCGGATTATATATGGAGACAAACCCAGCACGAACCTTCGTCTTATCTCGTGCATTAAGGCACAGAAGTAACTACGAAAGAAGGACTTGGCTTTTCTAGCTCATATAGTGGATAAGTCCAAAGAAGAGATCAATATTCGAAACATCCCTGTGGCTTGCGATTTCCCGGATGTCTTTCCAGAGGATCTTCCAGGAATACCCCCAGAAAGACAAATCGAGTTCCGAATTGATCTAGTGCCAGGAGCTACTCCCATCGCCAAATCGCCCTACAGATTGGCTCCCGCGGAGATGCAAGAGTTGTCCAGTCAACTCAGCGAGCTTTTGGACAAAGGATTCATCCGACCCAGCTTCTCACCTTGGGAGCTCCGGTTCTCTTTGTTAAGAAGAAAGACGGTACCTTTAGGATGTGTATTGACTATAGGGAACTTAACAAGCTCACTATCAAAAACCGCTATCCACTTCCGCGAATCGATAATCTATTCGACCAGCTCCAAGGAGCAAGTCACTTCTCTAAGATAGATCTGCGATCTGGATACCACCAACTCAAAGTCCGGGAAGAGGATATTCCCAAAACCGCTTTCCGAACTCGTTATGGACATTATGAATTTGTCGTAATGCCCTTCGGTCTAATGAATGCCCCTGCCGCATTCATGGACCTAATGAATCGAATCTGCCGACCATTCCTCGACAACTTTGTCATCGTTTTCATCGACGATATCCTCGTCTATTCCCGAAGCGAAGAAGAACACGGCCGACATCTCCGACAAATCCTGGAAACCCTGCGACCCGAAAGGTTATACGCAAAACTCTCTAAGTGTGAGTTTTGGCTCCGTAGTGTGAACTTTTTGGGTCATGTTGTTAGTTAGGAAGGGATACATGTGGATCCTTCTAAAGTCAAAGCTATCGAAGGATGGGCGATCCCAACGACACCCACCGAAATTCGTCGATTCTTAGGTCTCGCAGGCTACTACAGGAGGTCTATTCAGAACTTCTCCAAGACAGCCAAGCCACTTACCTTGCTTACACAAAAGGGCGTGTCTTTTGAATGGACGGATAAACAAGAAGTTGCATTCCGAACTCTGAAGCAAGAACTCTGTAGTGCACCGGTACTATCACTGCCGGAAGGAACAGAAGACTTTGTAGTTTACTGTGATGCGTCGAATCAAGGTTTAGGCTGTGTACTCATGCAGCGTGGAAAGGTGATAGCTTATGCGTCCCGGCAACTGAAGACACATGAGGTGAATTATACCACCCATGACCTGGAATTAGGAGATGTGGTCTTCGCCCTGAAGATTTGGAGGCACTACCTTTATGGTACCAAGTGCACCATTTTCACCAACCACAAGAGTCTCCAGCACATCTTAGATCAAAAAGAGTTAAACATGAGGCAACGAAGATGGGTTGAATTGCTGAACGATTACGAGTGCGAAATCAAGTACCACCCAGGTAAAGCTAACGTAGTAGTTGATGCCTTGAGTCGGAAGGATTACTCGAATCGTCGTTTGAAGACTCTCTCCATAACCATCCAATCTCGCCTGACCTCGCAAATCAGAGCAGCCCAGTCGGATGCCATGAAGGCAGAGGACAGAACGAGCGAAGCGCTACGTCGAATGGAAAGGAATTTCGAAGTGAAGGAGGACGGAACATATTACTTCATGAACCGCATTTGGGTCCGTAAACTTGGGGGATTCAGAGAAGTAGTCATGAATGAAGCTCACAAGACGCGATACTCCATTCATCCGGGTTCAGATAAAATGTACTTGGATATCAAGCAACATTATTGGTGGCCTAACATGAAAGCAGAAATTGCCACTTACGTTAGCAAATGCCTCACATGTGCTAAAGTAAAGGTGGAATATCAGAAGCCCTCGGGATTACTACAACAACCAGTAATTCCCGAGTGGAAATGGGAAAGGATTACTATGGACTTTGTGACCAAACTACCCAAGTCGACTGATGGTTTGGATACCATATGGGTAATAGTCGATAGATTGACAAAATCCGCTCATTTCCTGCCAATAAAAGAATCATACAAGATAGAACGTCTGACAAGGATCTATATCAAGGAAATTGTGAGACTCCACAGAGTGCCAATATCTATCATCTCAGATAGAGATAGTAGGTTTACTTCACGCTTTTGTCAATCCCTTCAGAAAGCTATGGGAACACAACTTGACCTGAGCACTGCCTACCACCCACAAACGAATGGTCTAAGCGAACGAACCATTTAAACCCTTGAAGACATGCTTCGCGCGTGTGTGATAGACTTTGGAAAGTTGTAGGATACCCACTTGCCTTTGATCGAATTCTCATACAACAACAGTTATCACTCGAGCATCAAAGTCGCTCCTTTCGAGGCATTGTATGGGCGTGAATGTAGATCACCGTTATGTTGGGCAGAGGTAGGGGACTCTCAGTTAGCAAAAGGACAAACATCAGACAATGCACTAATGGGACCAAAAATCATACGCGAGACGACCGAGAAGATAATTCAAATCAGAGCCCGACTGCAATCATCACGAGACAGACAAAAGAGCTACGCCGATAAGCGGCGAAAGCCCTTGGAATTCAGAGTCGGGGATAGGGTGTTATTGAAGGTCTCTCCCTGAAAAGGGGTGATTCGTTTTGGAAAACGGGGAAAACTAAACCCTCGATACATTGGACCCTTGTAGATTCTTGCCCGAATAGGGCCAGTGGCTTATAGACTGCAGCTACCCGTTGAGTTCAGCAGTGTACACCCCGTGTTCCATGTTTCCAATTTGAAAAAGTGTTTATCCGATGAAACTCTCGTCATTCCACTTGAAGAGATTGAAATCAACGAGAATCTCTTGTTCATCGAGGAACCAGTCGAAATCATGGACAGGGAGGTGAAGCGTACTAAGTAAAGTCGCATTCCGATTGTGAAAGTTCGATGGAACGCGAGACGCGGACCAGAATTCACATGGGAACGCGAGACGCGGACCAGAATTCACATGGGAACGTGAAGACCAAATGAAGCAGAAGTACCCTCACCTATTCTCGCATTCTCAAATCTAGTTTTCAAAAGAATTTCGGGACGAAATTCCCTCTAACGGGGGGATGATGTCACAACTAGAAATTTTGATGCTTTGTAACAACAACAATGATAACATTTGTGAACCAAAATGAGAAAACATGTATAATGCTTATTCAATAACAACAAAACTTCCATCAAACACCTTATACAAGCACTACAAATAGTCAACTAAGAATTAGAAAACCTAGAAATCCCGGTTTAAGTCCATTATGGACTAGAATTTCCTTATTGGGCCTAATGGACCAATAAGCTTCCAATTTGACTATTTTGGGCTTAGAACTCCTATGTGGACTCTAATTGGACCCACTTCCACTTATTTTAACATTTTGGGCCATATTGGGCCTAGAATGAAATAAAATACCCTAATGGGCCTCATTGGGCCATAACTAACCTAATTAACTCTAATGGACTATGAAGCCCATTATTTTGACAAATTGGGCCGTAAACCATCATGGGAGCCCAATGGGCCAAAAAATCACCTAATTGGGCTATAAAATGGACTTAAGCACAAAAAGGCCCAATTTCTTTTTCTTCTTCTCCTCTTCTCGGCCCCCAATTACACAAATGAGTGGGGGAAAGAGATGACTTTCCACTTGCCACCTCCTTATTATATTTTGGTTCTCCATGCAATAACTCATATATCCAAGCAACCATCTTGTCATCACTCTCTCTTCTCCTTCTCTCTTTTTCTTCATTCGGCCGAGAACCAGAAAGGGAAAGACACACACATATATTTCACTCAAACACTCTCAAAGAAACACTCCTTCTTCATCAAATTTTCGAGAGTTAGAAGCATTCCAAGGAGGTTATTCCACAAAAATCATCATCTTAGGTAAGTTCATGCTTGGATCCATGATCTAGATTCTTTGTATTATCAAAAATCTCTCCTTAACTCATTTAAACTCATGATCACCATCTTCGAAACCTCTAAGTTCGAGATCTTCCAAGAAGGCTTGCTAGGACCAAATTTTCTTCATTTCTTCCTCCTAAATCGAAAACAACAAACAGAGGTGAGTTCATACCCCTCTCTTTTCGGTTTTTATATATTTTATGGGGGAGAATACAAGAAAATGTGTAGATTTATGTGTATGTGTATGCTATGTATGATTTTATGCATGTACGTGTGATTTTATGTGTTTTTGTGATGAATATGTAATCAAAAGGGAAGAAATCTCGAGATCTATGCCATAAGAAGGAAAACAAACATGATCTAAGTTATATTACACTAAACAAGTTAAGAATATTAACTTCTAAGATTATGATAAACATATTGCAACATAAAACCCATTTTTGGGCTTAAATTGTCAAATAAACAAAAGTTGGGTTAAAAATTGTCACTTACGGTTTTCTTAAGGGTCAAAAGAGTCAAAACACTTACAACAAATGTTTTTATGAATATTATGCTCTTCAAGGGACTTGAAATGTAAATATTAGCTTAATGGGCCAATTTTCGGGCTTTTCGGCCCATTAAGCCCAAAGTTGCGAAAAATATGACTTTTGAAGGGCTGAAATGGTAAATTCTTCAAAACAGGGGATAAAGAGTTAAACAAAACTATTTCAAGGGTTAAAAATGTTTGTCTTTACCAAAAAGGATCAAAAATGTAAAGTTTTTGGATTTTGGGCCAAAATTGTATTGGGCCCAAGAGATAATAATAATAAATTTTATTGGGCCTTCGATGACCCAATTTCATATTGAAGGGACCCTGAATGGCTTTTAAGTGCTATTGGGCCTTAGTGGCCCACTACCACTGCTAGTAAGGTCCAAGTAATCAAATGCGAAATGGACCAACGTGTCCTTCGTATACCCAACAGCCTGAAATAACTCACGAAAGTAGCAGGACTTTGTTTTCCTCTTCTCCTCGTTTGTTAGGCTTATGCGTAATCAAAGTAAACAAATTCAGGTCGTTAATCAATAGTAATCAATGTTATTTGGGTTAAGTGAGTAATAACGGGCGATACCTCTAACGGTCGTTCGTAGTCTGTAGTTATAATCAAAGTCTCCTGGAAGGAGAGCGAGAGTTTGTGAATAGATCTATACGGGGGTAACTCCCCCACACCTCAGTTGTTCGCTACAGTTAGACTCGGCCAGTCTAGGGTGACAAAATCTTAAGATCAATCCCGGCACACGATAGGTAGCCAAGACAGACGAACTAGTCATTATTATGCATGGTTATAACGACTCACAAAAATTAATTAATCCCATACCATCCGAATAATCAAGGAAGAGTAATCAAAATCATTCATTGTGGCAGTATAACAATTTGAGAAGTAACTGTATTTAATGTATTCGAAAAACATCGGGTTTTTCGAGGAAATCAACATCACTCACTTGTATCCTTCTATAACTATAATACAAAACTCCCTTTTTATACACGTTTTGAAATCATTCATGCATCAACTTATGGATCTCCACACTTTGATAAACAACTGTCTTTTCAGAAAATATCGGATTTTCTGGGTTTTACAAACTACACAAATCATTTTTATCACAACCTTGCTTATAAACTCACCAACATTTCATATGTTGACGTTTTTCAAAATAACTTCTATTCTCAGGTAACAGGTAAGCTGCAGGGTAATATCAAGTACGTTAGGATGTTATGTTTTAAAAACTCTCGAACAATTTATGTTATGAATGTGTAATGTTTAAAACAATGTACTGGATGTGAACAATATCAGTTGTAATGTATTGATGCATGGTGATGTTTATGTTATGATTCATGTATATTCATTGTGATGATATTCAATTTAAGTCACGCGAGCCCTCGGACGTTTCTGCCGTCTGGTTTCGGGGGTGTGACAACACCATGGCCGAATTTTATAATGAATAAGAGGGTTGCTTGTCAACCTTCTTCTTATGCTCCACACACTCCTAAATGCTACCATTACTTTATATTATTATAATCTAAAGGCTTGTCTTACATGGGAGTATATAAGAAATTGTATGGAGCTTGTTTTTGGCCAGTTTTTGGTTCTCTTTCTTTCCCCTATCCAAACATAAAAATACTTATATGCTTCGCTTCTTTCTTTTCTTTTGAAGTTCTTGCAAGTGTTGGTGCATTTAAGTGTTTTCCTATAGTGTTTATTTGTTTTAAGCACTTAAAGGCTTAAGAAACTCAAAATATGTCACACCCCAAAACCGGAACGGCGGAAACGTTCGGGGGTGCAGGACGTCATGTACAGTATCACAACAATGCATAGTAGTAAACAAGCAACAACATCATCCATTGCACTAATAATATAATTTAATACAAATGTGTTCTGTAAAGTTTAATAGACACCAAAAAGTAAATCAAAATAAAAGATGAGTCTTGAACGAGCTCCATCTTCTCAAAACCTGGCACCGGTACCTGTCTATTGGTGGCCTGAGAATACAAGTTATTTTGAAAGAGTTTATCAGCTTTAAAGCTGGTGAATTCATAAGTATTTTAGTGTCATTGTTTGTTTGAAAGTGTTTGTATGCACATGATGTATAAGTTTGTAAATGTTTGTAATTGTTTGTAAATGTTTGAACTCTCCTAGAAAACCCTATGTTTTCTACTAAAAGTAGCCTTCTACCAAGGCATCAAATGTTTGTATGTCTGTTTCTTGTAAAAGTATGTATTTTCCCAAATCTAACTATCATTAACCAAAAATATAGTTTTTACATTACCGTTCATTGTGTGAAGATCACAAAGTGAATGCAATGGGGAAATAAAATAGTACTGTAGTGTTGTATTAAGTAACTAATGCTGTACTAACTACCTTAAACCAATTGTTATTTAAAGTACCATGTGATATGCCTGTACCATACTACCGACTAAAAACACGACGATGAAAGACGTCGGAAGAAATGACATTTGGCACCCGTAGACTTGCAAGTCCCACTGTAGCGAGCAGCAAGTTGTAGGATAGTCAATCCAGTATAGATCCATACACAAACTCAACGCTATACACTTAAGGAGATTCTGGATACAAAACGAGCCATGACAGGTGATGCCATGCCCCGTTACATGGCTCACATAACTGTTGTAATGTTCTTGTATATGTATTGTATGTACTAGTATGTATGTATGTTCTCTCTGTTTCTCATAATAGTATGTTCTCTCTGTAAGTTATCGTTTGTTTCTCATTATAGTATTCTCTATCTGTATGTTATGTTTGTTTCTCGTTATAGTATTCTCTATCTGTATGTTATGTTTGTTTCTCGTTATAGTATTCTCTATCTGTATATATTGACTCATGTATGAACTGACTCATTGTGTGTTTCACTGTTCTAGTAATAGTATTGTAACTTCTTAAACTATATCTATTATAGTTTACTAGTTATGTTGTTTGTATGTATGAACATGTTTGTATACCTTTGCTACCCAAAGGTATTGAAATGAAAGAAGTAACTTTTATATCTATATACATATATACAATATATAACCAGGATTCAAACGATCTTCGGACAAATAACCGATACCCTAAGTCCACAACCAAACAAGGAACAGGAAGCAAGGCGAGCTATCAGTCCTAAGTCCTTTCAATCCTACGTATATAACTATATCTATATAGATACACATTGGACAAAGTATAAGTTTAAAAGAGTTTGAATAGAAAGTATTTAACATGTAAAAGAGTTTGCAAAACAGTTTGAAGTAGTTTGATTGATAACATAGTTTGAAAAGTAAGAAATCCACTTGATTGGTAGTTATTAATCACATGTGATTGATATAATAACTATAATAGTTCAACTTGTATCCCCCCCCCCCATAAAAGCATTTAAAATCATTTAAAAGGTTGATTAAGGGGTATGAACTCACCTGTACTGAGTGGTTTGGATGAAAGTGTTGGATAGGATGCTAAGTGTCAAGTGAAGACTTGAGCACACACGCGGATCCTATTTAACATATAATGATACATATATGAATACAATTAGTGCATATAACAACTAATTATTGAATTTGAACCACCTTAGGGACCAGTAAACACTTATTTTGAAGTGTTACAACCATATATGATTGTATATAAGGGTTATATGGTTATACAAGGGAGTGTATGGTCAAAATGCACAACATTTGTGTGTGTGCGGCCAGGGTGTGCGGCCAGGGAGTGTGTGCGGCCAGGGTGTGCGGCCAGGGAGTGTGTGCAGCCGCATACTCCCTATGAAATGTGCCAAAACGTATTTTAAGGCTTTAGGACTCATCTAGGAAGGTTTCTTACTTCATGCTTTAGCCTTATATGGAGTTCATTGCTATTTTTGGACCTAAAAAGGTTGTGTGCGGCCACCATGATGTGTGCGGCCGCACACCCTTTATGAAGATGATAAAATCGTGTTTTTATAGCATATCATCAAGTGTTCTTAGCATATAACAAGTTAAGATAAGTGTATACACGTTATAGAGGCTTGAAATGGTGATTAAGGTCCAAAACTAGTGTGTGTTCTTGGTGTTCTTGACTAAAGATGGATGTTTTCATGGATCAAAGCAAAGGGTTTTGCTAGTTAGGGTCGTGTATCAACAATTCAAAAGGAAGAATTTCTTACTTTTATGAAGATCAAGATGAAGATTTGGATGATACTTAAGAGGATTTCGAGTTCTAGCTTTGAAGAAGTGGAAAAAGTGTTCAAAATGACTAAGTGTTGAATATATAGGTGGGAGTGTGCGGCTGGGATGGGTGTGTGGCCGCACACATGGTGTGTGCGGCCGCACACACCTTGTGTTGGTGTGTTTGGCTCATTTGCAAGGTGTTACACTCATAAAACTCATCCCACGACTCATACCTTAATTATACTCGGTTTTAAACACTCTAATTGACTCTAAATAGTGCTAGAAGATAGCAAAAACGAGTCTGACCTTCATTGATTTGAAGAAGTGTATAAGATAAAAATTTCGGATTCTCACATCATCCCCCCGTTAGAGAGAATTTCGTCCCGAAATTAGAGTTTAAGCAATTAAGTTATTACAAATAACTAAGTAAAAAGATGAGGATATTTCAGCTTAAACTGATTCTCGCACTCCCAAGTGATTTCAGGTCCTCGCTTGGCGTTCCAGCGAACCTTCACTAACGGGATACGGCTTTGCTTTGTTTGTTTGACCTCCCGGTCCATGATTTCTACAGGTTCTTCCACAAAGTTGAGGCTCTCGTTGATCTCGATCTCGTCGAGTGGGATTACAAGAGTCTCGTCGGACAGACACTTTTTCAAGTTCGAGACGTGGAAAGTAGAATGTATGTTACTGAGTTCACGAGGTAAGTTAAGTTTGTAAGCTATAGGGCCGATTCTAGCGAGAATCTCGAAAGGCCCTATGTATCTTGGATTTAGCTTTCCACGCTTTTCGAAGCGTATCAAGCCTTTCCAGGGTGATACCTTCAATAGAACACGGTCGCCCACCTGGAATTCCAACGGTTTCCTTCGTTTATTTGCGTAGCTTTTCTGTCGGTCTCTAGAGGATTTCAATCGTTCACGGATCTGAACGATTTTCTCTGTCGTTTCCCGAATGATCTCCGAACCCATGAGAGTGCTGTCAGGAACTCGTCCTTTAGCTAACTAGGTATCACCCACCTCAGCCCAGCACAGAGGGGATCTGCACTTTCGGTCATAGAGGGCGTCGAATGGAGCAGCCTTTATGCTCGTGTGATAACTGTTATTGTAGGAAAATTCGACAAGGGGTAAATGAGTATCCCATGCTTTCCCAAAGTCGATCACACAGGCTCGCAACATGTCTTCCAAGGTTTGGATAGTCCTCTCACTTTGTCCGTCGGTCTGTGGATGATAGGCTGTACTCATGTCCAGCCTAGTTCCTAGGGAACTTTGTAGCGACTGCCAGAACCTTGAAGTGAATCTACTATCTCTGTCTGAGATAATGGATATGGGAACACCGTGCAGTCGTACAATCTCTCGAATGTAGGTTCTTGTAAGCTTATCCATCTTGTCTGTTTCTTTAATAGGCAAGAAGTGTGCGGACATGGTCAATCTGTCGACGATGACCCATATGGTATCAAGTCCACCCGTTGTCTTGGGCAACTTGGTTATGAAGTCCATAGTGATCCGCTCCCACTTCCATTCAGGTATCTCCGGTTGCTGGAGTAATCCTGAAGGTTTCTGGTATTCGACCTTAACCTTGGCGCAAGTAAGGCATTTACTTACGAAGGTAGCAATCTCTGCTTTCATGTTAGGCCACCAGTATAGCTTTTTAATATCCATATACATCTTATCTGAACCCGGGTGGACGGAATAACGAGTGTTGTGTGCCTCTGTCATGACCAAGTCTCTGAAACCACCGTGTTTCGGTGTCCAGATCCGATCCATGAGATATAAGGCTCTGCGCACCCTTGACTTGCAAGTTCTTATCCATCCCTCTTAAGGATTCACCCGCCACATTTTAAGGTTTCAAAGCGTCAAGCTGAGCCTCCTTAATTTGCGTGGACAAGTGTGAATGGATAGTCATAGTCAATGATTTGACTCTACGACCAGAGTATTCTTTCCGACTTAGGGCGTCAGCTACTACGTTGGCTTTACCCGGATGATAACGAATTTCGCATTCGCAATCACTGAGTAGCTCGACCCACCGTCGTTTTTGATGGGTTTTCAGCATTCTAACACTCCTATGGTGTACATGCAACCCTAGAAACCTTGGATCTATGTTTGACTAAGATACATGCAAATAATTATTTTTCCAAGGTTCTTATCCTAACTAGCATGGCATGGGGTACTTGAATCAAATAAAACTAGTAGAATTACTTACCTTGTAGTAGTAGTTGATTGCTTGGAGTTTGAGAGCCTAGCACCAATAATGTGGATGCCTCAAATGGAAGTCACAAATCACCACAAACTTGGAAACTTGAGAGAATAGTCACAAACTTCATGAAATCGGCCCTCTTAGTTTACACACATCAACTAGTGCAATTTCAAGAACCAAAGCCTCCTTTATATAGTGTGGTGGATTAGGGTTACATCCATGTAAACCCTAATACCCATGTCTTTTCATTTCCATGAGATCCATGGGTTAAAGCTCCATGGAGTATCCATGGACTTTCCATGCAAGCTTAGCCCATTCCAAATACGCATTAGCCCACACTATATAAATACAAGAGCCCATATTTAATTAGTCATACTTTTGATCTCTAAATTAATTCTAAATTAATTATAGATCAACACTAATTAAATAATATGATTTTAAATTAATATATTAGAACTTATAATATATTAATAAATCATAACTTATACTATTCTCAAAAGATTATCCGTAAATTGTTCGGGTGAAGTGCAACCCAAATGGACCATGCTGGGTCGGGTCAAGTACATACCAAATATAGTTATGGACTAAGACACTATCTCCAACAGTCTCCCACTTGGATAAGTCTAATAACTATAGTTGCAAGTATGACTTCAGAAACCGATCAACAATCGTAGCTCTTAAAACCCTGTTGAACTATGAAGCGCCATTTTAGATAAGTGATCATATAATCCTCTGTTCTAGATATCAGCCGGACAAATACATGGAACATGGTCTTGCTTATTGTCCAGCATTTGTTTCCCGATTTCTGATTTGTTTGACATAGAACTTAACTGAACAAATCAATTTAGTTCTGACTGGGCCCGGTACATAGGTCAAAACAAAATCATCGAGGGGCCCAGATATCGCTTCTAATCCTAGGAGGAACAGATAAACTTCGACTCATATGTTTGCTCTACTACTTGTTGAACTACACACAAAGGCACGGTTTATAACATCGAGTTACCAATGCGTTTTCGTGCAATCAATGCATAACCAACTCATAGGCAACAAGTCATATCTCTAGGTTTGAAGACTTATATGATATTACCGTCTCACGATCACTCGAGATAAATTCCATGAAGTGATACAAGTGAGCGTGGGTTGAATCCAATACTCAGAACTTATGAGCACTCATGAGTGCTGTAGCCCCGCTTTGTCTAACATCTTAGACCTCTACAAGCCAACCCATGACAGTCTTGATTCATATCTACTTCCAACATATGACCGACTGTGGAGAGTTTGAATAATATGATATAAACCATAACATAATTATTCTGGAAGTCAAAACATGCAAAAAGAAATAATAGTAAACGATTGACAAGAGATAGCAACACTTTACTCATAAATAACAGCTTTTATTTATCATCAAATGTTAATTACATTTTACAAATTTCAAGATTATCTAACTACTAAAACTAATATCATCCTTCAGCCCTATGCTCCGAGCATGCTGGAGATGCTTAGCCCGAGTCAGTCCCTTCGTGAGGGGATCTGCTGGGTTCTCATCCGATGATACCCTCTTTGCCACGAGGATTCCTTCTTCTATTCGATGTCTGATGAAGTGATATTTTCTGTCAATGTGTCTGGATCTCCCATGATCTCTTAGTTCCTTGGCTAAGGCAACCACACTATTGCTGTCAGAGAAAATCTCCATTGGCTCCTTTATAGCTAGTACAACTCCAAGGTCTCTGATGAAGTTCTTTAGCCATATAGCCTCCTTTGCTGCCTCGCTTGCTGCTATATACTCTGATTCACAAGTGGAATCAGCCACTTTCTCCTGCTTGGAACTTTTCCAAGTAATTGCTCCTCCGTTTAGAGTAAAGACCCAGCCAGACTGAGAGCGGAAATTATCCCTGTCAGTCTGAAAGCTAGCATCACTATACCCTACAACTCTCAAGTCCTCACTGCCACCGAGGGTAGGGACCCAGTCCTTAGTCCTCCATAGGTACTTGAGGATATTCTTTACCGCAGTCCAGTGTGCCTTGCCAGGGTTCCCCTGATACCTGCTAACCATGCTCAAAGCAAAGGCTACATCAGGTCGAGTACACGTCATAGCATACATGATCGATCCTACAGCTGAAGCATAAGGTATTCGACTCATTTCTGCTATCTCAGCCTCAGTACTAGGGCTTTGTGTCTTACTCAATCTGGCGTTACTCTGGATGGGTAACTCTCCTTTCTTGGAGTTATGCATGTTGAACCTTTTCAACACTTTGTCCACATAGGTGCTTTGACTAAGTCCAATTAGTCTTTTACTCCTGTTTCTCAAAATCCTTATCCCTTGGATATAGGCAGCTTCTCCAAGGTCCTTCATAGCGAAACACTTCCCAAGCCAGGACTTTACTTCCTGCAGGGTTGGGATGTCATTTACTATGAGTAGTATGTCATCCACATACAGTACCAAAAAGCTGACTATACTCCCACTAGCCTTGATATAGACACAAGATTCATCTTCACTCCTTGAAAAGCCAAATTCTTTGACTTTCTCATCAAAGCAAAGATTCCATCTGCGAGGTGCCTGTTTTAATCGATAAATGGATTTCTCGAGCTTACACACTCTACTGGGGTACTCTGTACTGACAAAACCCTCTGGCTGAACCATGTAAACATCTTCAGCCAACTTTCCATTTAGGAAAGCGGTTTTGACATCCATTTGCCATATTTCATAATCATGAAATGCAGCAATGACTAACAGAACCCTAATAGACTTAATCTTGGCCACTGGTGAAAAGGTCTCATCATAATCAACTCCCGGAGTTTGAGAATAACCCATTGCAACCAGTCGTGCCTTATAAGTGTGTACATTACCATCCATGTCGGTCTTCTTCTTGAAGATCCATTTGCACCCAACTATCTTACGATCAGGTACATTGTCAACCAAGTTCCAAACTTGATTGTCATGCATGGACTGTATCTCGCTATCCATAGCCTCTTTCCATTTAGTAGCCTCAGGGCCTGCCATGGCTTCCGTGTAGCTGTTAGGCTCATCCAGATTTACCAGTGTGTTATCACTGATAAGTGTCTCACCTTCTGCAGTAATATGAAAACCATAATAATGCTCAGGTGCATTCCTAACTCTGGTGAAACGCCTCAGAGGTATAGATTCTTCAGTCGGCTCAACAGGAGTTTCCTCCTCAGGTTGAGGGCTAGGGTTTGAGGTTCCTTCACCACTTGACTCTTGAATTTCCTCAAGGTCAATTTGCCTCCCACTGTCTCCTTGGCTCATGAATTCTCTCTCTCGAAAGAATCCTCTTCTTGCTACAAAGACCACATTATCACTGGGTCTGTAGAAGATGTAACCAAAGGATTTCTGTGGGTAACCGATGAAAATACACCTTTCGCTTCGGGGTTCGAGCTTATCATGAGTCTCGCGTCTCACGAAAGCCTCACAACCCCAAATCTTGATGTGGTCTAGATTGGGAACTTTTCCAGTCCACAACTCGTGAGGTGTTTTGGCAACCTTCTTTGTAGGGACTAGATTAAGGATATGGGCGACAGTCTCTAAGGCATACCCCCAAAATGAGATTGGTAGCAAAGCTCGACTCATCATGGAACGAACCATGTCCAACAAGGTCCGATTGCACCTCTCAGCTACACCATTCAACTGTGGTGTCCTAGGAGGTGTCAATTGTGAGACAATCCCACATTCCTTAAGATAGTCAAGGAACTCAGTACTAAGATACTCACCACCACGATCGGATCGAAGCATCTTAATGTTCCTACCTAACTGATTCTCCACTTCTTGCTTAAACTCTTTGAATTTCTCAAAGGTTTCTGACTTATGCTTGATTAGGTAGACATATCCATATCTACTAAAATCATCAGTAAAAGTCACATAGAACCGATTAGCATCTCTTGTGGCTGTTCTGAAGGGTCCACACACATCCGTGTGTATGAGGTCTAGCATCTCTTGTGGCGGTTCTGAAGGGTCCACACACATCCGTGTCTGTGAGGTCCAACAAACCTTCACCCCTAGCACAAGTGCCAGTAAAAGGTGACTTTGTCATTTTACCAAGCAAACAAGATTCACAACTATCATCTGACTTTAGGTCAAATGACTCCAAGACTCCATCCTTTTGGAGTTGGCCTATGCGTTTCTTGCTTACATGTCCAAGACGACAATGCCATAAGGATGCTTTGTCTAAGCTAGTGGAAGAGTTAATACATAATACATTATTTCCTAGATTATCTACAACAGATACAGTTTCATACACGCCATCACAAGGTAATGCTTTAAAATAAAGAACATTATTAAAGAAAGCATCAATACTACCATTATTATTATAAAAATAAAAGGTAAAACCTTGTTTATACAATGCATGAAAGGAAATAACATTTCTTGCCATTTCTGGCGAATAATAACATTTATTCAAATCTAATGTAAACCCACTATTTAGCACTAAGGAATAAACTCCTATCTTGCTGACAGGTGAAGCTTTCCTGTTTCCCATGATCAAGTTTATCTTCCCTGCTCCACATTCTCACTTCTTTTTAGTCCCTGCAAATCACAACATATGTGAATACCACAACCTGTATCAAGGACCCAAGACATAGAATGAGGAGAGTTATTAGACAATATAGTGTATATACCTGCATGGTTGGGTTTTACTTTCCCATACTACAAATCTTGCTGGTACTTTGGGCAGTTTCGCTTCCAGTGCGACTTTTCATGGCAATAGAAGCATTCAGCCTCATTAGGGTTAGCAGAAGGAGTGACAAAACCTTTCTTGGTCTTGCTTGAAGAGGAGCCTTCAAGGGTCTTACCCTTGGTACCCTTAGAAGGGTTCTTTCTCTTCTTCCCTTTGCCATGCCCGATTGCCAAGACATTGGCCGCAGTTGGAGTAGGAGTAGGAGTAGTAACAACTGACTTACCCTTTAGACCACTTTCGGCGGTCTTCAAGAGTCCTTGAAGTTTGTTGAGGGTGACTTCTTCCTTGCTCATGTGATATGTCATGCGGAATTGATCATAACACGATGGCAAGGAGTGCAAAATGATGTCTATTGCTAACTCCTCAGGGAAGTTCACATTCAGCTTCAGTAAACGGTCCACATACCTTTGCATTTTCTGCATGTGGCCCGTGATGGGTTCACCATCCTTCATTCGGGTTGTTATCATGAAGGAGATTATTTCATATCACTCTTGACGAGCACTTTGATGGTAGCGGTCCATCAAGTCCTAGTGCATCTCAAAAGGATAATAGTCCTCATAGGACTTTTGGAGCTCGGCTGTCATGGTGGCCATCATGATGCATGCCACTTTTGTAGCATCTCTTTCATGTACCTCATATTCAGCAAGCTCTTCAGGAGTAGAAGTTGGCTCGGGTACCTTCATCTCCTTGTCGAGAACATACTCTCTGTTCTCATACCGAGTGACCATCCTGATGTTTCTAATCCAATCTGTAAAGTTGGACCCATCAAAGATGACTCTCCCACAAAGATTCATGAGAGAGAAGGAGCTAGTAGGGTTTGAGCCAGAAGCATTGTTATTGGAAGACATCTGAAGAGAAGAGGGAATAGATTAGATTAGATATAGAGATAGTCCTTAACAAAACACCGAAATGTAATATTAAGGCTAGGACCCAACACAATATTTTATAACTTAGAAGAGGGATGTCGTAATCTAAGCTATAAGATATTTGAAGGTAGGTGAATGACGATTCACCAATTTCCACCATGAAAAACGAAATATTTAATTAGGTTTTAATTGGTTTAGAAAGTCCTAGATTCTTTGAGATTCATTGAACTTTCTTCAATGGCATGTTTCAATCTCGAGTGTGCCCTTCAAGTTTTGTGACTGGAATGCCGAGGATCACAAAACAAGGTGTGAAGTAACCATGCAAATTACTTTGTACCCTTAATGTATTACCCCTCAATCGATGTGTCGGTTAACCACACACGCTCCATCGATACTATGATAAACATTAAGTCACCCTTTACCTACCTTGTTAAGTTCAAGTTAGTGTGCCGGTTAACCACACACGCTCCACTAACGACTTAAACAAAGTGTAAAGTGTAATTTCATGGATTAGCACCTTATTCACATTTTCCTAAAATAACTAAGATTGGGAATTCTATAAAGTTTAGTTACTTTAGTATTATCATTATACTTTTAATGAGAATTTATAAGTCCTTGTCCTACCCGTTCGGCTAACGACCCTCCACCGATCAAGGAAGCGGTGGGTGAGAGTGGACACCCATTAAGTTGCCATTTTATAGGCAACAACCTTATACCCCCCCCCCCTTATAGACCGGCTTTGTGAATGAGGTGTACTAGCGGTAAGACGACTTGATCTTATACATACATATATATATATATATATATATATATATATATATATATATATATATTATTAACTTATAATATTATAAAGTATAAGGGTTGAATTTTAACTTTTAAAATTCTAAGGGTTGGAACTAAAGTTTTAATCATGACTTTACTTGTTCCAAAACTTGAGGGCAAGTTTTGTAAACTTTCAAAACTTTTCATTTCTTATAACTTATGAATTTAATGGTTATTAAAAATGAAGACTCTTCATTTTTTTTGTAACCTATGTGTTCTTTTAATGGTTATTTATAAATGTGACTTTTGGTTATCCATAACTTAAGAACTAGTTATGGACTCCATTAAAACACATAAAGATCAAGAATTAATCTAATCAATTATTAGCACATAATTTCTATGATCTTCTAAACTCATATGTTTATGAATGTTCATATCAAAAATGTCAAGAATCGTAAGTACATATACAAAACTTGAAATTTTGATACGAGCTTTTGAACAAAACTTCGATTTTCAAGTTTTTTTTTTTTTTTGCATCAAGTATCAAATAAACAAACCAGGCTCTGATACCACTGATGGGTTTTCAGCATTCTAACACTCCTATGGTGTATATGCAACCCTAGAAACCTTGGATCTATGTTTGACTAAGATACATGCAAATAATTATTTTTCCAAGGTTCTTATCCTAACTAGCATGGCATGGGGTACTTGAATCAAATAAAACTAGTAGAATTACTTACCTTGTAGTAGTAGTTGATTGCTTGGAGTTTGAGAGCCTAGCACCAATAATGTGGATGCCTCAAATGGAAGTCACAAATCACCACAAACTTGGAAACTTGAGAGAATAGTCACAAACTTCTTGAAATCGGCCCTCTTAGTTTACACACATCAACTAGTGCAATTTCAAGAACCAAAGCCTCCTTTATATAGTGTGGTGGATTAGGGTTACATCCATGTAAACCCTAATACCCATGTCTTTTCATTTCCATGAGATCCATGGGTTAAAGCTCCATGGAGTATCCATGGACTTTCCATGCAAGCCTAGCCCATTCCAAATAAGCATTAGCCCACACTATATAAATACAAGAGCCCATATTTAATTAGTCATACTTTTGATCTCTAAATTAATTCTAAATTAAGTATAGATCAACACTAATTAAATAATATGATTTTATATTAATATATTAGAACTTATAATATATTAATAAATCATAACTTATACTATTCTCAAAAGATTATCCGTAAATTGTTCGGGTGAAGTGCAACCCAAATGGACCATGTCGGGTCGGGTCAAGTACATACCAAATATAGTTATGGACTTAGACACTATCTCCAACAGTTGTCTCATGTTGAGCTCCTTCTGGTCGAATATATGTTGTAGGCTTTTGTGGTCTGTAAAGATAGTGCTTTTTGTACCATACAGGTAGTGTCTCTAGATCTTCAAAGCAAACACAACTACTCCTAGCTCAAGATCGTGAGTGGTGTAGTTGACCTCGTGTGTCTTCAGCTGTCTCGAGGCATAGGCGATGACCTTACCTCGTTGCATCAGAACACAGTCGAGCCCTTGATTTGACGCATTGCAATAGACAACGAAGTCTTCTATCCCTTCGGGGAGGGATAGTATTGGTGCGGTGCACATGGCTCGCTTGAGCGTTTGGAACGCTCTCTCCTGCTTCTCTTCCCAGTCAAAGGCTACGCCCTTCTGGGTCAGTGTTGTAAGAGGTTTCGCAATTCGGGAGAAGTTCTGAATGAACCTGCGATAGTAGCCAGCGAGGCCTAGAAATTGACGAATTTCGGTAGGCGTCTTCGGTGCTGACCAGCTCTCAATGGCTTTGATTTTGGAAGGGTCCACGTGTATTCCCTCTTCGCTAACCACGTGCCCTAAGAATTCGACTCTTCGGATCTAAAATTCGCATTTCGAGAACTTCGCATAAAGCTTCTCCGAACACAACGTTTCTAAGACTAGTCGCAGATGTTGACTATGCTCCTCCTTACTACGAGAGTAGATAAGTATGTCATCGCTGAAGACGATGACGAACTGATCCAAGTAAGGACGACACACCCTATTCATTAAATCCATGAATACCGCGAGCGTGTTGGTTAATCCGAACGGCATCACTACGAATTCGTAGTGCCCATAACGAGTTCGGAAGGCTGTCTTCGGGACATCCTCCCCTAGCACTCATAGTTGGTGATATCCGGATCTTAGATCGATTTTTGAAAAGAAGTTCGCCCCTTGCAGTTAATCAAATAAATCGTCAATACGAGGCAGAGGATAACAATTTTTGACGGTCAGTTTGTTGAGCTCCCTGTAGTCGATGCACATACGAAACGATCCGTCTTTCTTCTTGACGAACAAGACTGGAGCTCCCCAGGGTGAGAAGCTTGGTCTTATAAAGCCCTTGCTGAGCAGTTCGTTAAGTTGACAGGACAGTTCTTGCATCTTTGCAGGTGCTAGACGATAGGGTGATTTGGCTACTGGGGTAGCCCCTGGAACTAAGTCGATTCTGAACTCGACTTGACGTTGCGGAGGTAATCCTGGGAGTTCTTCTGGAAAGATTTCGGGAAAATCGCGTACTATTGGAATGTTCTTAATGTCTTTCGTTTCTTGGCTCACATCGACAACATGAGAAAGGAATGCGCGACATTCCTTTCGCAAGAATTTCTGGGCTTGAATGCTCGAGATGATACGAAGGTCCGTGCCGGGTTTTGAGAAGATGAAGCTCGTTCACGACTCATCTTTTATTTTGATTTACTTTTTGGTGTCTATTAAACTTTACAGAACACATTTGTATTAAATTATATTATTAATGCAATGGATGATGTTGTTGCTTGTTTACTACTATGCATTGTTGTGATACTGTACATGACGTCCTCCACCCCCGAACGTTTCCGCCGTTCCGGTTTTGGGGTGTGACAAAATACAATATGGGAACTAGCATTTCAAGAGCCTTATTATTAATGGTGGACACTTGTAGAGAAGATCATCCTCTTTGATCTTTCTATCTTCATTAACAACCCAAAACCAAGTGGGTTCAAAGGATCCAAAGGTTGTCATTCTAGAGCAACCTATGGTTGGTTTTTAATATCATTCTAACCTCTATAGAATGATCCTTTGGTGGTTTTCTTTTTGAAATATACACAAAAATAGTGTTGTTATTTATAAAGCTTTTGTTGCGGTTTTTATGAAAAACTCTCATATATTTTGTATCAAAAACCATCAAGAAAGAACTGAAATAGGCCGAGTGGTGGATTTGAGGTGTAGATACGGAGATTGATAGGTTCACGAAGAATGAGATCGTCTTGCAAATGTTGTTAGATTTAGATGAGATATTATTAACCGCAACAATCTATGTATCCCTTATGATTTCTAGATGTGTATATCGAGAATTATTTATATAATAGTTTCTATAGAGCTCCTTTACTTAATGTTAATAAAAAGTACTACTATTCATGAAAAACATAACAATTTACATATTTAAGGTTAAAATGAAATTACATTTTCTTAATTTATATTTGATTCTCATGATTACTTGGGACTTGCATATGGTGCAAAAAATGAGCGTCTACATGAACTTCAAACAATTCCATGGAGCTTTCAGTTCGGCCGAAGGCAGTATCGGCCATTTCCACTAGCTCATCTAGTGTTAAACATGTTTAGCATGATTCTTCAAAATCTTGTATATATTCAAACATTGTAATCGGGAGCATTTATATATTATACAACACTAACATTCTACGATGCATGACTATAGAAGGTAGTAATAGAATTTTCAATAGTACCAAGTTCACTTTCTCATATTGTAGTTTTTGGTGGCATTGTTCTAGTGTTTTGTTTGTGTATTCTGCTTGTTTTTATCTTTGTTGTGTTTTACTCTAACTTTTCATTTTTCTAGATTTCCCCTAGCTTTTTAGTATATATTTGTTTGTCGTTAAAAAGAAACAAGTTCACTTTCGCAAGTTGAAAATCATGAATCATTTCTAACACAGTCATATCAGCATGTTGTCTAGACTCAATGTGTAGCATCTCATATTCTATTGGTAGAGGTGGAATAGCAGTGGATGTTGAAGACTCTGATTATAAAGACATAGAAATCTTTAAAATATTATATGGTTAAAAAAAAGGTAAACAAACATTAAAAAACGGTAAGTAATATGTAAACTTATCGACATCCAAAACAAAACATTATAAAAAACAAACTAGTCTAAAACAATAAGCTTGTCTAAGCATGACCCATTCCTTTTTTTTTTTTTTTTTTTTTGAAGTTTTATTCATTTTTTATTTAAGCTTTATTACCCCTCTAATTTCCTTCTAATTTTTATGTTCGACTTTGGTGGATGTGGGTGTGACTTTTTTTCTATTTCAATATTTGGTATTTGTCTCTTCAAATAAAAATGTAAAGTTTTTTGTAACACCCGTGTTCCAGGATGGGTTAGCTTACTATTTATCAGGGACCAAAGATGAATATTTGGGAAAAACTTTGTGCCACGACGTGGTGCAAGGATGCCCAAGGCATGGCATTATTCATTTCTCAACATGTTTGGAGACGATGGTGGTTGGATCCGTGTTGGCGGATAGGCTAAGGTAGCCTTTGTGTAATGCTTGGTCCAGGTATTATTCATTTCTCAATATGTTTTTAAGGATTTGGGCTGGAACTCGACGATTTTGGGAGCTCCAACTCGCCATGTAGGAATCTATTTGGCCGCGGAGTTTAAGGATCCAACTTGACGAGTTAGGGAGCCCCAACTCGACGAGTTGACGGCCAAAGATGCAACCCTAATTTCAGGGTGTTGCACCCAACGTAAAGGACTTAAACCCTCTTGGCTGGCCTCCATACCAGACTCCCTGTCCAGAGAAACCCTAGATTCATATTCCATCTTGCATCTTGAGTATGGTAAGCTTAAAAGAGTGGTTTTTGGTGATTCTTGAAAGGAGCTTGAAGGTGGGAAGCATCTAGCTTGAAGGAGGGGCTTTAGATCCAGCAACTCTTCTTCAAAGGCAGCATTTTTGAGGTATAAAGTCGTCACCTTGTCATGTATTCATCTCGATCTCCCTATTTGAAGTTCAAGCATGATTTTAGGGGTTTTGGTTGAGTTGTCCAAAAGATGTGGGTTCCAAGGGTTGTCAAGCTAGATCTGACCCCTTCATGACCTCTTGAAGCTTAATGTTGCAAACTTTATTGGTCCCTATGTCCCATTCACGAAATATGTCCATTATGAAGTCATAAATGAGCCTTAGAGGGTATTTCTAGCATGCATGGACGTAAAGTTGGAAACTTTATGTGTTTTGCCTACCTTGGGACATCAGATCTGTGTTTTGGAACATTAGAGTGAGAGTTTACGGGCTTAATGGGTCAAGACCCTCTTAAAAGGACCTAGGGTTTGAGTTTGAAGCTTTATGGATGGTCCTTGAGGGTAAAGTTGGAAACGTTACCCTTCTAGACATCATTTTGAAAGGGATCTGAGGTTTGGAGTCTTTGGATTCAAAGGAAACGGCTTAATGCATTAAGAAGTGGGTTTTCTGGCCAACTCGACGAGTTCATGAGTGAACTCGACGAGTTGGTGGGACTTTTCACGATCCGGCCAGTCAACAAGGGAACTCGACGAGTTGATAGCCAAACTCGACGAGTTTAGTCAACTCGGAATGTTGACCTTGACTTTGACTTTGATTAATGTTGACTCTTAGGGTTTGAAGTATTGTGTTGAATCTAAGAAGTTATATATGTTTACGGATTGAGTAGAGTAAATACTCGGAGTCAAGGACTATTCAGCTACTATCAGTATTTGAGGTGAGTCTTTTCACCACACCCATGGGTCGAAGGCACCAAGGTCGTCCCATTAATTGATATGATATGTTTGTATTGAATGGGAAATGATATGTTATTTGATTTATGCATGGGTTTATGTGAAGACCATGGGGGAGCCCATGGCAAAAGGATATAAGACTATAGGGTAGCCCATGGCATCCCATTGAAGACCGTGGAGGGATTCCATTGC
Source organism: Lactuca virosa (assembly GCF_052849685.1). Taxonomy (NCBI): domain Eukaryota; kingdom Viridiplantae; phylum Streptophyta; class Magnoliopsida; order Asterales; family Asteraceae; genus Lactuca; species Lactuca virosa. Next base: position 387,689,279 of record NC_136428.1, read on the forward strand.
AATTTTTATGTATATGTAGGAGCACGACATTATGTGATTATATGTTTTGTGTGATTGGGAAACTCACTAAGCTTGTGCTTACAGTTTATTTGTACGTTTCAGGTACTTCTATTGATAAGGGCAAGGGCCCGACTTGATGACGACGCATGCATTATCCGATGTTTTGACAATTGGTCCTTTGTACTTTGAATTTTCAAAATAACATGGATATGTGTTGCGATTTTTATATTTACTATGGTTGATGTTATGAAAATAAAAGTTTATAATTTTTTTGAAAATTGGGATGTTACAAGTTGGTATTAGAGCCTTGGTTTGAGAGATTTGGACACACTTCTGGGTGTGTCAGAACTCATACTGAGGGTATGGTAACACTTGCTTTTAAAAAAGAAACCAAAGTTTAATTTCTTGAAAATGATTTTGTAAGAAAAAGGGGAGAATGCAATGCACGTAATCGGCCGAGCTCAAGTAAGTATTCCCAATGTTTTAGTCATGCTATGATATATATATATATATATATATATATATATATATATATATATATATATGGAAATATGGTTGTATGGATTATTTGCTAAGTGTATGCTTTTAAAGTTGTACATGTTTAGGATTGAATTGTCCTAGAATGAGGGAGTTTGTCTTATTCATGTTCCTTATTTGATTGTGGTTTAGGGTAAAAGTTTTATTTGACAGTCTATGTGATTTTGCTTGTGTATAACTTGCATTCATAGGGAAACCTGTTATGATTGATCTGGATTTCTGGTTTGGTAAGGGTTAAGAATCCAAGGGCAGTCTAGGATCAGAGTTAGTGCTGTGTTTATGAGTTATGATTTGTGATTGGATGATTTTGGGATATCAGGTATGGCCTTGGGGAAAGTACAGGTAGGTGTGGAAGGTAGTATTGGGCCCATACTACTGAAAGCACAGGACCTGTACCCGAAGCAATGACAGACCTGGTAGTTCTTAGGGGTCTAGTGACGAGGAATCCCTTTCGATTTCCTTATATTGGTTATTTGTGATATTTTCAGTTGAGGATGGTGATGATCACGCGAGGTTCAGGATTAGGATCAGGTTCGGGCTCCGGTGTAGAGCCCATGGATGAGAGGTTGGGTGATCTTATCGCAATTGAGGTTACTCGTGGCATCCTTGACGCTACCCCGGTGATTTTCGATACCGTCAAGGAGAGCATCATTGTAACATACACGTTCAGTTATCGTGTTATGTAATTTTAAAAGTGAATAATATAATGAAATATTATATGAATTTGAGCGTTGAGTTCTAACAGATAGTTTTTACTAGAAATGAAGTAAAACTACGTTTAGAATTGCTCGGAAAAATATTGGAAGTCTTATGAGATTCCAATCAAAAGTCAAATATTGAAATTTAACGAAAATATAAAATTTCAAAAAAAAGTAAAATTATGTTAATGAAAGTTGTAAAGAATCTCGTTAGAAACATTTAGGCGAAAACATCATCGAAATCCGAGTTATAACGAAGAAGTTATGACTATTTGAAGTTTCGCGATAGAACCGGCACGACGCCGTATGACGTAAAAAGTGAGTTTTCAATAAACTACTTTTTAGCTTTAGTGATCTAAACGAAAGTCATAGCATTCGTTAAACCGAGAATTTCCATAAAAAGAACGTCCAAATCTGACTTCGTATGAGGAAGTTATGATTTTTCTAAGTTTCGGAATAGCAGCAGACAGCTAAAAACTCGAAATAAAGATCGAGTGATTTTTAGCCGACGCAACCTAAACGAGAATCGAAGGTCTCATCAATAGTAGTACAACGGTAAAAGGACAGACGAAAACGGACATCGGATGAAGAAGTTATGAATTTTTAACGGACTTTTCCTGTCCCGGCCCGTTAATAATAAAATATTAAAAATAAATTCAAAATTAGCCAACGGAGTCTAAACAAAAGTTGTAGAGCATAATTTCACATGCTCGTGGATATAAAGAACGTTAAAAACGGAGCTCGTATGCAAAAGATATGAATTTTTGAAGTTTTTAAATAAAAATAAATGAAAATTTCCAAACTTATTCGAAGGAGAACGCCCCGCATAGAGGGTTACGCCCAGCGTTCGCATGCTGCGCCTCGGATCAGCCACGTCGCCCCTCTCTTCGCGCAGATGCCACCTATCGTAGTTGATGACACGTCCGAGACCCGGGAACCGAGCAGCTACAACGCCGCGTACGCCCAGCGTACTTCGAGGCTTCGACCAGCTATAAAAGGCATGCAAGATTGCCCGGTTATGGTTGCCATTTTTCAATCTCTTTCACCCTTTACTCTCCTTTTTACCTACTTTTAACCCCCCCACCCCCAGAAGCCCCGATGTCATCCCCGACACCCGAAGCAAGTCCCGACACTCCGAAGTTCCCGAGAAAATCATATTTTCTAGCTGAAACTATGCCCGAGTAAGGCCGGTTTTCAACTAAAATCCCCGGTTTCGTCACAGAAAGTCATATTTAGAGTCGAAGTGCTGCCCAAATTAATACTTTAACCCCCGGTTATTTCACGGTGAGTTCGATATATAGGAACAATGGTATGTTATGTGTTATATGTGCTATGTGCTTTTCCATGTTATCATCTCGTGTTATTATTTCCGCTATTATGGTAGCAAAGTTGTACCTTTGACCATATGATCATTGAAAGGACTTAGATTCACGGTGGTACTGGTATGTAGCCTCTGGCCATGTAGAGCATGTCTCGTAAGAGAATGACTTCTATTCTATGGCATTGGCAGAAGGTTAGATAGGGATAAAAGCCTGAAATCTACCAAAATGTTTAATCAGAAATCGTATGTCTTCTGTGCCATTTGTGCCAAAGTGTTATTGATGTATATCAAGTATTGAAATTGTTATGTCTCATTGATTGTATATCATTGAATCAAATCATCGATTGATATGGAAAGCTTGTCGCATTTCACATATGCCTTTGTTGTTCCTTGTACCCCTTTGCTTCTGCCATATTAAAGTATATATATATGGCATAACATTATATTGTATCTATTATTGAACTCACTAAGCATCACCGCTTACCCCTCTTAGTGGTTAACAATTGCAGGTAATGAGAATCCAGTATAGTCATATACTGTTGGAAGATTTAGAATAGTTTATACTATTATTTCTGTACTTGGGTTTACGTTTGTATAAAAGCTTAAATATCCTGGGTAGTTATGTAATATACTAAAACTTAGTCGGTTTGTATCCAGTCTTTTGTAATTAAATTATCAATGTAAAATATTGTTTATAAATATGCATGTAGCATGTTTTGGAGTAACAATATTGTGAAGTATGAAAGTTTGGGTCTTTCAGAAATACGAAAGTTTAGAAAGAGGTTCTTTCAATCATGGAGATCATGGAGGAGAGGCTCAGGTCCTTCCGAGCCGAGATTGCTGCAGGACAGATTGGGGCCCGAGCTCCCTCGTTCAGGGAGTTCAAGGCGTGTGGAGCGCCTGAGTTCTTTGGGGTCCGGGATCCCATCACTAGTCGACGCTAGGTGGTAGACATGGAGAATGCCCAACGTACGAGTTCTTGCCCCGATGCGGCCAAGGTGGGGTCCACATATTGTATGTTGAGGGATCGGGCACGAGACTGGTGGGAGGAGGTGACCCATGAGATAGGATCAGTCGGGGTGGCTGAGATGACTTGGGAGGAGTTGTGAGGAGGTTTGATCGGGAGTTTGCACCACCCATTGAGGTGCAGCGATTGGTGAGAGAGTTCCAGGATTTACAGCAGACTACCGAGACTGTTGCGGAGATCACCGCCAAGTTTCGAGAGAGGACACTTTTGGTTCCGCAGTATGCTGTGGATGAGGAGATGAAGAAGACTAGGTATTATTCCATGCTTAGAGATGATATTCGTGAGTTTGTGAGTTTTTCGGGGTGCAAGAACCTGAATGAGATGGTGGAGAAGGCCCGGGAAGGGGAGATTGAGTTGGAGCTCCGCACGAAGCGGAAGTCAGAGCAGGTTCAGGCAGCAATAGGTCAGGCCAAGAAGCCTAAGACCTCCAATCCTCCCAGCAGGGTCGTGGCCGTTGTGCCAAGTGTGGTAAGCTGCACAGTGGAGCCCGCCGACCAGCGGGCTCAGGATGTTATGCATGTAACCACTCGGGTCACATGAGCCGGGATTGCCCCAAGAAGGGCTTGATTTGTTTCCACGGCAACCAGACCGGTCATAAGAAGGCCGACTGTCTGAGGTTTGTTAGGGGAGTAGGAGCTACATTACAGATAGCCGCTCGATCAAGGCGGAGGCTCCTGCGGTGAAGATCCGCGCATTTCAGCTGACTACTGAGGAGGCCCGAACAGCGCCAGACGTTGTGACTGGTATGTGATTTCTTCTGGCTTGTTTATTTTATTTTTATGATTATGTTATTATGCTTTTGTATAGGGACCTTTCTGGTCAATGGTTTGTCAGCCCATGTTCTCTTTGATTCGGGGGCTTCCTGATTGTCCGTATCCTTTGTGCTCAGCAAGAAGTTTCGGGATGCTCCGGGGACCTTGGATTCCCCACTTGAGGTGGAGATTATGGATGACCACACCGTGAGTGCTGCGAGGGTATTTCGGAGGAGCGTTCTAAATGTGTTCGGGGAGAGGTTTCCTATCGATTTGATTTTGCTTCCTTTGCGGGGATTGAAGGTGATCATCAGGATGGATTGGTTGGGGGCCCAATGGGGCAATGATAGACTGTGAGCGTTAGCTGGTGAGAGTTCGAACCCCAAGTGGGGGAGAACTGATTATTCATGGAGAGAGAGCCTCGCATGGGCCAGCTCTTTGTTCGGCTGCGAGGGCTAGCAGGCTTCTTGAGCAGGGTTGTTTTGGGTTCTTAGCTTATGTTTCCGACACGAGGTTTGAGGCCACGCCATTGATTAGTGTTCCGGTTGTACGAGAGCTTCCGACGTATTTCCTGAGGAGTTTCCACGGGTACCTCCGGAGAGGCAAGTGGAGTTCCGTATTGATTTAGTGTCTGGTGCGGCTCCGATAGCCAAGGCACCGTATCGTCTAGCTCCGGCCGAGATGCAGGAGTTGTCTATGCAGCTTCAGGAGCTGCTAGACCAAGGATTTATTCGTCCGAGCAGTTCCCTATGGGGAGCACCGATTCTGTTCGTGAAAAAGAAGGATGGATCACACAGGATGTGTATCGATTATCGAGAGTTGAACAAGCTAACAGTGAAGAATCGTTATCCGGTTTCGAGGATTGATGATTTGTTCGATCAGCTCCAGGGTGCATCTTGGTTTTCCAAGATTGATCTTCGCTCGGGATATCACGAGATGAGGATTAGGGATGAGGGTATACCAAAGACGGCCTTCAAAACTCGTTATGGTCATTATGAGTTCGTGGTGATGCCATTTGGGCTCACCAATGCTCCAGCGACATTCATGGATCTCATGAATCGGGTTTGTAGACCGATGTTAGATCGGTCTGTGAACGTCTTCATTGATGATATTTTGGTCTATTCTAAGACCAAGGATCAGCACGAGCAGCATTTGAGAGAGGTATTGGAGACCTTGAGAATGGAGAGGCTATACGCCAAGTTCTCCTAATGTGATTTTTGGTTGCGTGAGGTGCAGTTTTTGGGGCACATCATCAATCAGGAGGGTATTTTGGTCGATCCGGCCAAAATCGAGGCGGTAATGCGTTGTCAGGTTCCGAAGAACGCATCCGAGATACGGAGTTTCTTGGGTCTTGCGGGGTACTATCAGAGATTTATTCAGGATTTCTCCAAGATCGTCGTACCCTTGACCCAATTGACCAAGAAAAGTGTGACCTTTCGGTGGGGTCCAGATTAGCAGTCAGCATTCGAGACCTTGAGGCGGTGATTATCTGAGGCCCCGAGTGTATTGTGACGCTTTTATTTTGGGATTAGGAGCGGTTCAGATGCAGAGGGAGCATGTGATTTCTTATGCTTCGAGGCAGTTGAAGCCTCGTGAGGTGAATTACCCCACTCATGACCTAGAACTAGGGGCGGTGGTGTTTGCCCTCAAGATTTGGAAACATTACTTGTATGGGGTCCGATGCACCATTTTCATTGATCATAAAAGTCTGAAGTATTTGATGGATCAACAGAATTTGAACATGCGACAAAGGAGATGGCTCGATGTAGTAAAAGATTATGATTGCGAGATTTTGTACCATCCCGGGAAGGCCAATGTGGTAGCCGATGCCTTGAGCCGTAAGGCGGCGAGTGCTCCGATCCGAGATGTTTGCCTGAGGATGCCTGTGATTTCACCTCTATTGGATATGATCAAGGAGGCTCGGGTTGAAGGACTAAAGAAGGAGAACTGGAAGGTGGAGCGGATTCGGGGACATATTCCACTTTTTGTTCGAGACGGTCGGGGTCTATTGACCTAGTGTGGCAGAGTTTGGGTACCGGCTTCCGGGGGTGTGAGGAAAAAGATCTTGGAGGAGGCGCATAAATCAAAGTTTTCTATCCATCCGGGGGCCACGAAGATGTATCGCGACTTGAGATTGAGTTATTGGTGGCCCTGCATGAAGCGGGAGATTGCATGGTTTGTTGAGGGGTGTTTGACCTGTAGGAAGGTCAAATCCGAGCATCAGAGGCCCCACGGCAAGATGCAACCGCTACCTATCCCCATGTGGAAATGGGAAGAGATTTCTATGGATTTTATCACGAAGTTACCTAGGACGGCACGTGGTGTGGACTCCATCTGGGTTATTGTGGACATGTTGACCAAGAGTGCTCATTTTATTCCGATCTCCGAGAGTATCTCCGCCAAGAAGTTAGCAGATATTTATGTGCGGGAAGTGGTGGTTAGACACGGGGTGCCAGTGTCTGTAGTTTCGGACCGTGATGTTCGTTTCACCTCCAGGTTTTGGAGGAAGTTCCATGAGGAGTTGGGAACTCAGTTGCATTTTAGCACTGCTTATCACCCCCAGACTGATGGTCAGAGTGAGCGGACGATTCAGACGCTCGAGGATATTCTTCGGGCATGTATTGTGGATTTTGTAGGGAGTTGGGATACTTACCTTCAACTAGCAGAGTTCTCATACAACAATAGGTATAATGCTAGTATTGGTCGACCCCCGTTTGAGGCGCTTTATGGTCGGAGATGTAGGACTCCAGTTTGATGGTGGGGAGGTCGGACATCGAGTTATAGGGAGTACCGAAATGGTACTTAAGACGACCGAGTTGATTCAGCAGGTTCGCGACCAGCTTCAGACAGCGCAGAGCAGGCAAAAGAACTATGCGGATAGGCGCAGATCGGACCTAAAATTTCAGGTCGGGGATATGGTACTCCTGAAAGTGTCACCCTGGAAGGGTGTTATTTGGTTCAGGAGGCGGGGCAAGTTGGGCCCCAGGTTTATTGGCCCGTTTCAGATTATCGCACGGGTGGGAAAGGTTGCGTATCATTTGGACTTGCCTGAGGAGCTTGGGCAAATCCACAGTACATTTTACATTTCGCAGTTACGGAAGTGTGTGGCGGATGAGTGGATGGTTGTATCGCTTGATGATATTCAGATTGATGAGTGCTTGAATTATGTGGAAAAGCCCATTGCGATTCTGGACAAAGAAATGAAAACCCTTCGGAACAAGGAAGTGAAGTTAATAAAGGTGCAATGGCAGCACCGAAGAGGGTCCAAAAGGACCTGGGAGCCAGAGGACGAGATGAGGAAGCATTACCCGGACCTTTTTGCATCAGCAGACTTCGAGGACGAAGTCTACTTCAAGTGGGGGAGATTTGTAACACTTGGTCCAGGTATTATTCATTTCTTGACATGTTTTTAAGGATTTGGGCTGGAACTCGACGAGTTGGGGAGCTCCAACTCGTCGTGTAGGAATCTATTTGGTCGTGGAGTTTAAGGATCCAACTCGACAAGTTAGGGAGCCCCAACTCGACAAGTTGCTGGCCAAAGATGAAACCCTAATTTTAGGGTGTTGCACCCTATATAAAGGACTTAAACCCTCTTGGTTGGTCTCCCTACCAGCCTCCCTGTCCAGAGAAACCCTAGATTCATATTCTATCTTGCATCTTTACTGTGGTGAGCTTAAAAGAGTGGTTTTTGGTGATTCTTGAAAGGAGCTTGAAGGTGGGAAGCATCTAGCTTGAAGGAGGAGCTTTAGATCCAGAAACGCTTCTTCAAAGGTAGCATTTTTGAGGTATAAAGTTGTCACCTTGTCATGTATTCATCTAGATCTCCTTATTTGAAGTTTAAGCATGATTTTGGGGGTTTTGGTTGAGTTGTCCAAAAGATGTGGGTTCTAGGGGTTGTCAAGCTAGATCTGACCCCTTCGTGACCTCTTAAAGCTTAAAGTTGCAAACTTTATTGGTTCTTATGTCCCATTCATGCAATATGTCCATTATGAAGTCATAAATGAGCCTTAGAGGGTATTTCTAGCATGCATGAATGTAAAGTTTGAAACTTTACGTGTTTTGCCTACCTTGGGACATCAGATCTGTGTTTTGGAACATTGGAGTGAGAGTTTACAGGCTTAATGGGTCAAGACCCTCTTAAAAGGACCTAGGGTTTGAGTTTGAAGCTTTATGGATGGTCCTTGAGGGTATGGTTGGAAACTTTACCCTTCTAGACATCATTTTGAAAGGGATCTGAGGTTTGGAGTCTTTTGATTCAAAGGAAACGGCTTAATGCATTAAGAAGTGGGTTTTCTGGCCAACTCGACGAGTTCATGAGTGAACTCGACGATTTGGTGGGACTTTTCGCGATCCGGCAAGTCAATAAGGGAACTCGACGAGTTGATAGCCAAACTCGACGAGTTTAGTCAACTCGGAATGTTGACCTTGACTTTGACTTTGATTAATGTTGACTCTTAGGGTTTGAAGTATTGTGTTGAATCTAAGGAGTTGTTTATGTTTAGGGATTGAGTAGAGTAAATACTCGGAGTCAGGGACTATTCAACTATTGTCGGTATTTGAGGTGAGTCTTTTTACCACACTCATGGGTCGAAGGCACCAATGCCGGACCATTAATTGATATGATATGTTTGTATTGAATAGGAAATTATATGTTATTTGATTTATGCATGGGTTTATGTGAAGACCATAGGGGAGCCCATGGCAAAAGGATATAAGACCATGAGGTAGCCCATGGCATCCCATTGAAGACCATGGAGGGAGTCCATTGCAATTTATATATATATGTAGGAGCATGACATTCTGTGATTATATGTTTTGTGTGATTGGGAAACTTACTAAGCTTGTGCTTACAGTTTATTTGTATGTTTAAGGTACTTCTATTGATAAGGGCAAGGGTCTGACTTGATGACGAGGCATGCATTCTCCGGTGTTTTCACATTTGGTCCTTTGTACTTTGAATTTTTAAAATACATGGATATGTATTGGGATTTTTATATTTACTATGGTTGATGATATGAAAATAAAAGTTTAAAAATTTTATGAAAATTGGGTTGTTACACTTTGTCAGCTAGACTCTTAGTCGGGGTCACGTTGTGCGACCATGTGTGAGGTTGCCTGTTAAGCAATCGGTCAGAGATTCTTCATCCCGGTTTAATTATAGGACAATATGGAATCAGGAGATCTCAGATAGATCGAAGATGCAAATTTTTGGTTATTAGGATGTGAGTTATGTATTAGTATGGCACCAATGGTTAAAACTCACTTCGGAGGTCACCTTGTTTTCAGGTACAATGTTATAGGCATCGGTGAATGGTCATGCATTTTCTTTCTAGTTATTAGTGATATAATTTAGGTTTGGAGGGGTATGTTCATTTCTGGTTGCGGAGTGGAGTCATTATGGATGTGGTTTGGAATGGTTCTGTTTATCGGGAAGTTAGACATGGTTTAGGGTTTCAGTTTTCGGGCAGCACAGTTGGGTTTTCTTTTGTTGGCTGAGGATAGAGTGTTAAGGTTCATTTCTTTGTTAGGATAAGTGATTTCTGGTAATATTGGGCTTGATGGCAGTGTTATAAGGTGGTCGTCTGTATGAGATGACTTCTCAGTTCTAATCAAAATTCAGGAAGTTCGGGAAAGGTTGACTTGTATGGCAGAGCAAGTAGTAAGGAATGATTTCCAGGATGAAATATAATTTAAGTGGGGGAGAGTTATAACACTTGTGTTCCAGATTGGGTTAACATAATATTTATCAAAGATGGGGTTTTGGGAAAAACTTTGTGCGATGACGTGGTGCAAGGATGCCCACGATGTGGCATGGATTAAATGGAACACATGTTTTTGATGAGTGACACGGTGTGGCAGTAGGTTGGCCACGACATGGCAGCTGTTCTAGCCCGAACACGAAATTTTAGGGTTTCCTCTCATATTTAAGCAACATTTCCAGAGGATTAGGGCATCCTCTTCAGCCTCCAACCCTCTACCCCAAACCCTAGCCTCCCTTAGAGAGTTTTGGTTCATTTTGGTATTCTTGGTGCCTTGAAGAAGAAGAAGAAGAAGAAGGTGTTTTGGTGCATTGGTCCAGCAAGCAAACTTCATCATCACCATCTTGAGCATATTCTGGACCCTTGTGAGTATCCAAGTTCCAAGCATTCTAGTTTATATATGTGGTGTGTGGTATTTTGGAGAACTCAATAAGCTTTGTGTTTACGGTTTGTAGTTTAACATTTTTCGGATACTTTCAGTTTCAAGAGGAATGGCCCGACTTAACTGCACAACATCCATTGATGGCTTCACGACACTAATTATATTTGTTTTACTCTGATGTTTGGAAAATACAATTTACCCCGATTGGTTTTAGAACAAATGAATGTATGAATATTATGGTTTTAAATGAAAATTTTTATTGATATTTTCGGGATGTTACATTTTAATATCATAAAATATGAATATAATATATTGGTTTAAATTTAGACTTACCTTAATTGGATCTTATTTTAAAGTTCTTATAGATGGTTTATAATCTCGTTATCTGTAAAAACCCACTTTTTAAGCAACACCCACATAAATTGAACGGGGCACTTTCATACGCATTCAGACGACTGGTTCGAACTTCAAATTAAATTGACAAAATTGGTTTTATGAAAATCAATATTAGTTAACAAAAAATACAATAATATGCAAAATATACGAGTTATTCCTGACATTCAGGAACATAACATTTCACTCAGGTCGTTGCATTCTAGAACATTTCTTCACATTCTGGACTAGTCTTTCCATTTTGGAAATCAATTCTAGAATCATGTATATTACTTGATATTTCAGGGTGTATTTCTAAGAGTATTTTAAGCTACGAACATGTTAACAATAAGTTTAGTGACAAATCTAACCAAAAAAGTACATGATATATGAAATTTCAAACATGTTCTATGCATTTTGGAGATGATCTTAACATTACATACTTTATTTCTACTCCGAAATATCTCATTTCGAAGTAGACAGTTAGTTTGCCAAATTAAAAGTAAAATGGATAATTTTCTTTAAAATTGCTCATCATATGATTTGGTTAATCAAGTTCTCAATATATAGTTAATTGTTAGAATTGTAAAAGAAAAAACTCCTTGAATCTTTTCGAACTCGTATTAAACGATATAACTTAAGTTGGCTGTTAACTTTTTTTAATTGTTATTCATTTACAGTTGATTTTAATCAATTGCTAATTATGTTTTGTTGGGTTAGTATGTGTATGTGTATATAATATAGGGATTAAGTGACAAAATGGGGGGCACACGTGCAGGAAGAGGGGCCCATGGGTTCCAAGGGAAAGAACATGAATATGAATATATGATGATGGTGATGATGATCATGTGAAGAAGAGCGCGTGGCAGCGTCAGCGCGTGTGGCAGTTGAAAGAGGGTTTTCCATTCACGAGGAAAAGCATACTCTCCTCCTCACACTCTTTTGGTCTTCAGTCAACGACTCAAAAGCCGCTTTTCCCACGAGGAGATACGCTACGACTTGTTGGTAAAAAGAAATCAAGAAAATCTAAGTTTTTGTATGAAGAAAACAAACTTTTAATTATTTTGATTGTAAACAAAATAATTAAAATCATTTCTCTTTTGGAAAAAATAAGAAATTGTGTCGCAAGAGTTGCATAATCGTTCAAAACAAGCTCACAATAAAACTGCTTATTCTATTTTGATATATGTCTTTATTTATGAATCTTGATTATAAATAAATCAAACTTAAATATTTTTAATAAAACAACTTTAACTTATAATTATAGAATTTCACATTAGACAACATTCAAATAATATAAGGTGTGTTAATAGGAATGTACTTCCAAGCTTATATATGTTTTTGCATTATGACATTTCAATTTTTTTCTCTTATTAAAACATTTAATTTTGATTAATCTACCCCGTTTATATAAGGCTAAAGGAGTGGGGGTGCCAAGCCCACTTGCTAAAAGCTTGGCATGAACAAAACACCATCCCCTTCACCATGTTAAGCAATGTGCTAAGAAGAGCTCGCTAGCTCGCTAGCCAGAAGAAAGAAAAAAAGATTCTTTGGAGTTGGTTGTCATTGGTCCTTTTGTATTTGCTTTCTTTTTTAATTTTTATTTTTTCAAAAATGGGAAGCCTATGATTGGTCATCTTTCATTTGCATTTTTGTTTTAATTTTTTTTCTCAAAATCCAACTGTATATATTTTCTAAACAAAACTGTAAAAATGGTCCTTCTGGTATGCATTTTTTTGGGGTTTTAGTCCAAACCACGACTTTTTTGGCTTCGTGATCCTTTTGGACTAGTTTGTATGTGAAAATAGTCTCTTCGAAAATTGAAATGACTATAATACCCTTGGGGTATTTATTTTTCATTTTTCTATCATTTTTTTAAATTTAATATTTATTTATTTATTTTAACATTTAAAAAATAATAGAGGACTCACCTCTCTCTCTCTCTCTCTCTCTCTCATAATCACCCAATAACATCTTCATCACGTCAAGAACATATTCATGAACTGAAGAACATCTTCATGAACTCAATAACATCTTCCGCCACCACCACCGTCTGCTACTTCCATCTCCACCTAAATTTTTTCTACCACTTCACATCCATCGCCAGATCTGAAGACTCTCCCTCCCCGTTTATGGATCTGAAAACCCCTTCTCAAATCTGTTCATCTTGTATCTGTTTAAGTCCTAGGTTGGTCACATGAATGTTCACACATACTTGTGTATCTGACATTGTAACAGATAAGAAACACACAAAAATCACCACTCATCCCCTCCCTCTCATCTCTCAACAGATATAAAAGTAAAAAAACCCACCTTGATTCCATCTTCGTCTTCAAAGAACTCACACCTGTATCACCATATTTTCTTCTTCTTCTTCCTCAGGTGAATCATGGTTTTTTTTGTTCATAAACGAACTCGCACACACACACACACACACAAATCGATTGTTGCAGATATGTGGGGTTGGGTTTTCTTACTTTTAACTCTCAAGAATAAACCCCAAAATCAAATAGGAACTTGAATCTAAAAACTTAAGCAAATATGAACTTGTGGTTGCAGATATGTTGGTATGTTCTTGAGCTCTTTTCTCTCTCTTCAGATGAAATCGTAGTTGTATGTGGGTGTGTGAAATCGAATCTAAAAACTTCATATGTGTGTGTGAATTTGAATCTGAATCTGAAAACCCAAACATGTGTGGGTGTATGTGTGTATTTAGCTGATTCTAGAAAACAAACATATAGGTGTGTATTTTAAGAACATGTTTATGTCAAGGTGTTCTTGGGTGGATCTGAACTCTCTTTCTTCTCTTCAAGAACAAAATCAAAATTGATACGATTTTTGCTTTGGGTTCATCAGATCTGGATACGATTTTTGTTTTTGGGTGTTCATCAGATCTGGATATGATATTTGGTGAAAGGGGAAGAAGATGAATAATAGAAACCGATGATGGTGTTTGGTGGTAGCTTCACTGAAGGGTGTGGCTGGTAATAGAGAGAGAGAGAGAGAGAGAGAGAGAGAGAGAAAGAGAGAGAGGTGGGCCCTCCATTATTTTTTAATTGTTAAGATAAATAAATAAATATTTAATTTTAAAAAAATGAAAGAAAAATGAAAAATAAATACCCCAAGGGTATTATAGTCATTTCAATTTTCGGAGGGACTATTTTCACATACAAACTACCTCAAAAGGACCACCAATCCAAAAAAGTCGTGGTTTGGACTAAAACCCCAAAAAAAATGCATACCACATGAACCATTTTTGCAATTTTGTCTATTTTCTATGACAAAAGATTAGGTGGAAGAAAAAATCTGATATGGCATGTCTTAGCATCTCTATAGCATGCGCCACCACTCCCCATAGCTTAACAATGTATTTCCAAGCTTATAAATGTTCCAACATTAAAGTTTGAAAGATCTACCTAATTATAGTATTGGAATATTTTTCCTACGTCCACCATTATTGTTATATTTTTATGGAGAAAGTCTAGTTACATAATCTTTTTCTACCATAGGGACCGATTTTGTAATCATTTTTCTATAAAAACCAATTATGTAATCTTTTTCTATGACAATAATAATTATGTAATCTTTCTCTGCATATGGACCAATTATGTAATGTTTTTCTACACATAGACCATTCTTGTAATGTTTTTTGTCATAGGGACAAATTATGTAATTATTTTAGGACTATTTTTATAGTTTTTTTTTCTGTACAAGGTGATACTTTCACAAAAAAAAATAAAAAAAATAAAAAAAAAATATGTTGTATACCGTGTACCCTTACAGATTTTTGCAATGTACTAGTTGTACCTTGACCAAAAAATAAGTAAACATAGTGTGACAAAATATGTAATTTACTCTCTCTCTCTCTCTCTCATAGATAAACCAGATAATCACCACCACACACGAATAATGTAAAGGTCGGTATCGTAAACAACCTAGACATTAAATAATGGTCAACCTCAGTCTATGACACAGAATCCTAAAGTTTAAACCAAGGTCAAACTTAGTCAAAAGTAAAAAGGTCAACTCTTGGTCGACCAAGTGCGTACCGACCTCTCTAGGGCGCGCTGCGTTCACTATAATACAAAATTGTCTGGTTCTTCTCACTAAGGAGGCGCACATCAGAAAAACCAGAAAATGTGTCTCGTCTACCCTATATCAGCAACTCTAAAACGACTTAATCCATTAAATCCAAGCTTCAAGCTTTCAAATCTAGATCCAAATGATGTATAACCGTAACTTCAAACACCCCAATCTAACAAGATGTAAAACCCTAGCTTCCTAAAAGTCGAAGATCCTATTTTTTTTCTTCATGGATGGAGTAAAGAGAGCTCATGCATGCTCTCAAAACTCAACCAAAGGGTTAGATCTTAAGTTAATACAATTCTAAGATCATAGATTTGTCCAAACTCCAAATATCAAACCATTAAAGGGACAAAAACACCAAAATATGGACCAAGACACCATTATCTCATAAATCCAAAGATGAAATACAATAAATTAAGGATCTTTGTAACTTAAAAAGGCCCAGAAGGTAAATGAACGTATAAATCTTCTGTTGTAATACTCAATCTTGCAAGAATACTTCACTTTAAAAACAACCAATAGCACACAAAACGAATGAGAGAAGAGATGAGAGGCTCAAAACTGAGAAAGAGGGTTAGGGTTTCTCAAGATTCATTCTAAAGGTTTTAGATGTTGATATATAAAAAAACTATAAGTTAATGCCATTTAAATACCCCCAAAACCCTAATAAAAACATTCAGCTGAATGGGCCAGACTCGTTATGCCCACTAAAAGATTTGTCGTGGCCCCCACGATTAAATCTTGATTCTCAAATTTTTCAGCAAATGCTATTAATGGCATCATACTATGCCCCATCCTTCTACTTTCTTTTGTATTATAGCACACCCAAATAAAATAATGGAAAAACATAATCGGAACTCGGATGTTACATCTAGATTCATAAAGATCCCAAAAACGGCTAGATCATAATGTATGGTTCCATGGGACCTCATGTATCCCCTCATTTTACCAACAAACATTCTGATCAAATCAAAATACAAGTCTAAAACTCTAGATTCTTCCAAACTCCATGGATAACTCATAAAGGGGGCGATAAATTACTAAAATAACCAAAGACCCATCAAACACCTAGATCAATGCATAAGACTCATAAAGTTATGAACTTTATCACTTATAAAGGTCCAAAACGAGTTGAGAAGGTTGGATCTTGATATGGTAGTACTTCCTTGCACCCTATACTTTATTAATCTTCTTTAAGAAGCACTCCAAATCACAAAAACACCAACAAAAGAGACTATCAGGCTAGGTTTTCTTGGTGAAGGGTTTGTGGGGATGGATGGTAAGAAAATGGGGAAACCCTATAAGTTAGAACTCTTAAATCGGGCCTTAAAACTGAAAATTACGGTTTGGGCATTCCAGGTAAGAGGCGTCACATCTCTACTTAGGTACACCACACTCACACTAGTTCTCTCAATTCCAATTCTTCTTCCTAATTCTCCTATTTGTTTTCATCTCTCCAAGGTATTTAAAACAACTAATTTGGAATGAAACCACAATCTGAATTAGGGTGTTACAAAAGTATATTTACGGTAAAAAGGGACGTTGTGTCATTTATCATGGCAGAATTCAATCAATATAACACTAGGAATATATTATTTATTAAAAAAATGAACAAAATATTTATTTATTACATCAAACCCTTAGTCAAATCGTTTTTGTTAAGACTTAAACCAACATAAAATAGAAAGTAGAAAGGAAGATGACCATATGCACATACATAGCGTCCAACCCATGAAGATAACAATTGATGCATTGAATCTAACGTCATCAACAATGGAAATCAATAAAATAAGATTTCATTTTGTTTAAAAAATGTAGGTAGTTCGGATTTCCAGGGTTTTACACGTTGCATATTTAGTTGTATCCTTCATATATTATGGGTTGTACCTTAGGGAGAGTATCGATGTAATTCCCATGGATCTCCAGCTCTCCAAATAACAAATGGGAAAGATAAAATGGTTTAAACTAGGTTTTTTAACTGCATCGAAACCATCATATACATATTCATTCTGATTCTTAAACCTTTTATGCCAACTATAGGCCTTAAAACAAAAACCTGGGTTAAGTGCAAGAAACGACAGTAAGCTGTTAATAGCATCAACAAGACACTTATACTTAAATTACTTTTCTCGGAAGAATTTTGGTGTTGGTCATGACAAATTGCATGAGTAAATTGTTATTATTGGTAAAAAACAAAGTGTGTTGCCTAAATTTGAAAGAAAACAAAACATAAAGTATGTTGTTGTTTTTTTTTTCCCAATCATTTTTTTACTTTAGGTATAACTTCCTAATACGTTTTAACTACAACAACCACAAAATTTAATCAACAAATGATATAGTAATTTAACAAAGATGACCTAAAATAACAATGAAAGACTAAAATGAAAATGTGATAAAATATGTAGCAATTTCGTACATGTGAGTACTATTGCCCCTTTTTGCATTCCTAGTGGTAAATGAAAGGCATTTGCCTTTTGATTAAATTGGAAAGATTTTTTTGATTAATACAGACCTCTTTATCTATATGTAGGATAATTTTACTTAAACTGATGAGCATTTAAACTTATGAGCAATGGCCTCAATATTTGGGAACATATTTAAAACTTCATTTATGATAATCATGCATTCCAACTTTGCAATCTATGAGTCATGACAATCCCTATTCTAATAAAAGAATATGTTGATTTTTCTTTTGTCATGTGTCACCTTAGTAAGCCTCCTAATTAGTATCATACCACATGTCAACCTATTGATTCTCCATTTTAAATTTCAAAATTTAAATTTCTCACTCTAACTACATTAAATTAAATAACATTAGAGTAAAAATTAAAATAAAATAAATACAGATTATAAGGCCTTGTATTTATTTAAATCGATGATTATAATTTTATATAACTAGAAAAATATCTCTTAATTAATAATTTGTTTAAAATAATTGATTAATAATTTTGAGTTTTCAATTTGAAAGTTTAATTAATTTTGTAACCGTGGTTTCCATGGGTTATAAACTAGTTAGATATACTGAACACAATCCCTCCTCGTAGAATATTGATTAACCCCTCATTGAACACCCTTTATAAAGATCTCAATAACCCTTACGTCCCTAACATCTCCAAGAACCACACAATTAGAATCCAAAATCTTCAAAAGGTTCGCTTGATCTAAATAATTCTTTTAGTTACCCTTTTTGTGTCCTTTCCATCGATCCAATTATCATTTCCTTTCACCAAATTGGCAAATACTTTTTGTTCATCACAATGAAAAAAAATTTCCACATTTTAAGCACCACCACGATCAGTTTTTCAAACCTTGGCATTTGTTTACATGTGAATTGGTTTCTACCCTAATGATTAAACCTTTTCCGAGAAGCAAACACAAGAAAAATCCCAAACCAAATACCTGATAAATGGTTCTAAAGATAATGAGTTTTGGGAAGCTAAAAACAATTTTTTTTATAAAACAATTTTATACAGCAAACGGAAGCATTTAGAATAACTAGTTTATTTTTAGACCATTTTTAACAAAACCAACAAGTGGACCTAATTAAATGAACTAGAAAGATTATAACAACATATAGGATGTTAAGGAGACAACCTTTGGAGCCTTTGATCCCACTTGAAATTAGGAAGTTGATGAAGATAACAAAGTCAAGAGGCCTAAACTTCTCTATAAGTATCCACCATCAAGAGTAAAGCACAATGAATGCAAGTTTCCTTCTTGTATAAGTGACTTCTTAAGCCTTTAAGTGCTTAACATAATTAAGAACTAAAGGAGAAGCACTTATAAGTACCAATACTTGCAACTAGCTCCAAAAGGGAGTAAGATGGAGAGAGGAGAATGACTCTCGGCCTAAGGAAGAAAAAGAAAGGATCAAGCCGCAAATGCAAACCTTTGTCATCCTTATATACTAACACTTGACATATGAGACTCATGCTTTCATTTAATGCAAAAGTATGAAGATTAAGAGATATGGTGCATGTAAGAACAAGTCAAACAAGCAACACATCTCTTTCATGTCAAGTGATGGCCGAACGTTAGTGGGAGGAGAGATGAAGAGAATTACACACTACACACCAATAAACTAATGTATATGTATAAGTCTAGTGAAATCCCGAGTTTCCAAAAACTTGTACACAACATATTTAACCATACCATATGATTAAATAGTTTGTTATACTCTCTAAAATATTATTTTTATAAAATAATAATTTCCCAATATTATTTCCAGAAAATAATAATTTCTCTAAATTTAAATACAATAGTTGATTATACTTAATAATAATAATTTTAATAATAAATATTCAATATGTGCCAACTTCATTAAGATGTGACCCTATAGGATCATATGTTTTTAGCAAATATCATTCTATAATGACTCTTGAGCATATAAATCTAACATAAATCTAATTCATATTATATACGCAAGAATCTTATTAAGCAAATCGTTTCCCTGGTTTAGACAATTTGTGTGAAACATATACATTTGCCACCAAACCATATGCCCACAAATCTACATAATTCATGTTATTGGGGAGTTTGTAGTATCATACGATACCGGAAATTTTCCAAAATCTTGAATTTTCAGATTAGTTGATTGACCTTTTACACAGAAGGTCGTTCTCATGTACTTTATGTTGATAATTATAATTATTTATAGGCTTGAAAAACTTACATTCCCATTCACACTTAACTCCTTCATATTATCATTCTCCTCCATACTTCAGATTCTGACTTGCAATCATTCACCGCCTTCTTTAACCCTGGCCCGACGATGAATCGATCAAACCTAATTCTTGACAGGAAATAAGACGCAATCTATATCTATGTGTGCATAATGAAAATTTATCACAGTGATTGTGTAACATCCCAAAAATCGAGACACAAAATTTTTGTTTTAATTATATAGCTTATAAAATTTGTTAGAGGAAAACATTATTGATATCATATTAATTCATAAACCATAGTTACATGTCTCAAAAACCATATCTTCAAATAGTAATAATGTCAGAGTACAATCCCAAAAATCTCAAATGCGGAATCATGCGTGTGTGATGCGCTGCTATCCTGCCGACTCCTTCCCCTTAGACGAAGAGGTACCTGAAACCAAAACTGAAAATCGTAAGCACAAAGCTTAGTGCGTTCCCCCATCATACCACATACCATACAATCATACATACTGTCGGGCAATTCTGGAGTGCCCGACCTACCCATGTCAAGCCATTCTGGGGTGCTGACCTACCCGTGTCAGGCCATTCTGGGGTACCTGCCTACCCTCCGGTCTATCCTAACTGGCCACTGGGGACTGTTTCACCCCTTACCACTATCACATAATATCATATCATAATTGTCACACCCCAAAAACCGGAACGGCGGAAACGTTCGGGGGTGGAGAACGTCATGTTTAGTATCACAAGACATGCATCATAGTAATCAAAGTAATAAACAACCATTTCATTAGAAAGAAAGTCTTTACAAAGTATGTGTTCACATAACATAGACTACAAAGTAAATAACAAAATAAGACATGAATCTATACTGCTCCATCTTCTGAATCCCAGTGCGCGTACCTGTGTACTGGTCTCCTGAGAATACAAGTTATTTTGAAAGAGTAGATCAACATTTAAGATGGTGAGTTCATAAGATTTTAGTGATGTAAGTAAGTTGTAAGACAGTTGAAAGTTCTGTTTAGAAAAGTTCGTATGTTCCTCCAGAAAATCCTATAGTCCCTGCTTTGATGAAAGATAAGTAAAAATGACTCTACAATCCTTTCTATGAGTACTAAATGGATACAAGTTATATAAAACCCAGAGTAAACAAACAATCGGTTGTGTGTATCTGCCCTAAGTCCACAACCAAACAAGGAACAGGAAATGAGGCGGAAGGCACACATCCCATTGTTTGTTAGATCATCGTTGTATATAACCCTGACATATTCACTTGGTACTCACGGAGTTAACTGTAATAGTTCCTTTATATTTGATGAAAAGATTCTTTAAGAAAACCCTTATGTGTTTTAGTAAAAATGGTAACCACAGTGGTTCCTTCTATAATCACTTAGTTTATACTAGCTATATATAATCTAATATCGAACAGATAGTTAATTGTGTGAATCTGCCCTAAGCCCACAACCAAACAAGGAACAGGAAATGAGGCGGAAAGCACACATCCAACTACCTATCGGGTATTAATTATAGATAACTCTGATGTATAAACTAAGGTATTATAGAATTAACCACCTAATGTCCTTTAAGTTTATACTGGTTTAATAAAATGGATTAAACCCTTACTGGTAAGTTTCTAGTTTTGTATATCAAATGTTCTATTTGAAAAGTATGTTTTGTACTAGAAAACGGTGCATTGAATTAGTGTCCTATGACCTGGCCCATACCTGGTACCCCTTATGATTACTTGGTGTATACGGAACATATATATAGCTAAGATCGGATAGATAGTAGGCTGGGTGAATCTGCTCTAAGCCCACAACCAAACAAGGAACATGAAATGAAGCGGAAAGCACACATCCTACTACATGTCGGATCCGATTAATATATATTCCTGATGTATAAACTAAGAAATCATAAAGTTAGCATTATAGGCACTTTCTACTGAATGTATTAGGCTCAACTGTTCTGTTTGTCGCTTGAAAAGATGTAAGTTTTCCCTATTTTATAACTATCTTAACTTGAAAATAGTTTGCATTAACTTTCAAGTGGAACTGTCACAATATGAAAGTAATGGGAAAAATGAAAGTATACATTTGTCTTTTAAATTGACATATTGAAGTACTTGTTCATGTTACTAGTATGTTATGAGTTTTGTATATATTCATTTGTTTTATTTTTTAATATCCGGTACTTTGTAGATGTACCCCTTTATAAATAAATCCGGTACTTTGTAGATGTACCCCATATATATATAAATCATGGCATATTGTAGATGCACCATATATATATATATATATATATATATATATATATATATATATGTATATATATATATATATATATATATATATATATATATATATATATATATATATATATATATATATATATATATAACCATTATACTACTTTTATTATCACCTTTTGTTTAGAACAATGAGTTAGTGATACGTTCCCTTCCTAGGTTACCGGGAATCCTTAGTATAATTAATTTAATCATGATTTGTTCTTCTGTTATAGTATCTTAGTATGTTCTCTTTGTATAGTGTATAGTATGTCTCTCTGTTGTATTGTATCTACCTCCCTGTTTCTGTTTATAGTATGATCTCTATGTTATCGTGTATTATATCTACCTCCCTGAATCTCTTTATAGTATGTTCTAGCATCCAGTATGAACTGAACCCCTAAACTATGCCTACTATAGTTTACTAGTGTGTTTAGTTGAACTGTTATTGAAAAAACTCATTTATCTACTAAGTTATGACTGTACTTTAAAAACGGAGTTTTATAAACTATAAAGTAACATAACTTAAAAAGAGTTTTTGAAATGTTTTGATCACTTATAAAAGACATAAGTAATCTTTTGAAAGATGTTTATAACAAACATTTACACAATTATCATTGTGTTCAACTTGTATCCCCCCCTTAAAAGCATTTAAAATAGTTTAGAAGATTCATTATAGGGGTATGAACTCACCTTATGTGGGTGATTCAAACGAATATGCGCGTAAGGATGAGAAGTTCCACGAATGAAGTCCCGAGACACAAACGAGTCCTAAATGACATATACTGACATATATTGGCATGAATATAGTGTTTAGAAGCAACGACATGCAAGAAAACACCTTTAGAGACTAGGAAACACTTGGAGCAAGTGTTAGAATCACATGTGATTCATCTAAGGGGAGTGTAAGGCCACTAAATGGAGTGTGCGGCCATGGGTGTACGGCCATGGAGTGTGTGGCCGTACACTCATGGTAACAAGTGCACAAAATGGTCTTTTAATGATAGGGAAGCTTGTGGGACAATTGCTCATCAAGTGTTGAAGCTAGGTTTGCACTTTGGATGCCCTTCAGGGGTGTTTTGAGGGGTGTACAGCCACACATGGGTGTACGGCCGTACACTCCTTATGATCTTGACTTTTGGTCGTTTTTAGGGTGTTAATCAAGTGTTCATAACATGTACTCAGCATAGGGAAGGAGTACTTACGATCTGGAGGCTCAAAAGGGTTCCAAATCACCAAGAACAAGTGTGTGTTCTTGGTGAGATTTGAAGATCTAGTCAAAAGATGATTTCCATGGATGAAATCAAAGGGTGATTACATCATTAAGAAGGATAACAACAAATCAAATGGAAGAAAGGCTTACATTCTTGAAGATCGGGGTGAAAAGCTCGATGATAGTTGAGAGAGAAATCGATGTTCTTGACTTGGAAACTGAGGAAATGGCTTGGAAATGAAAGGATAACACTCTTATGGAGGGGGTGTACGTCCAAAATGGGTGTACGGCTGCACACACATGTGTGTACGGTCGCACACTCATGTGTACGGCCGTACACTCCCTCTAATGGAGTGTTCGACTCGATTTCGACGCGAAGAACTTACGCAACTCAATCCTATACCCAATGCTTGAATGTACTGAGCTTTGAACCCTTAAACAGACTCTAAACAAGGCAAAAAGATAGCAGAAACGAGCCTGACACTCGGTTAGATTGAATGGCTGAACTTACAAGGCAAATATTTTCGGGTTGTCACAATAATCATGTTGTCAGACATATCAGGGGCGTCCGACCTACCCTTCGGCCCTAACGACCGAATCGGGGGACTATTCCCCTCTTACTACCACTATCGCATATAACATATCATACCGGCACATAGAACACATCAGGTAGTAGCAAACCTAGACAATTATCACAAAGACAATCATCTAAAGACATTCCCTGCTAGTGGGCTGACATTGTGGCCGTAGACCCACCTCTACTGGAAGGTAAATCACCTCAATGTCGTGTAGTGTCTGCACTGTCCTCGGTATGGAAATCAACTCTTCTTGACTCCTCAATCCCTACACAACATCCTTTCTACATTACCATTTCATACTCATAACCCCTACAAGGGTCAACTCAAGTCCAAGGCAAAGTCAAGGTCAAAACCTTGGTCAAAGTCAACATCTGGTTTACTAGACTCGCCGAGTTGGTCCACCAACTCGGCGAGTCCCCACATCCACCAAATGCTACAACCCCGTCCCTACTCGTCGAGTCTAGCAAGAGCTCGATGAGTTCTCCTTCAACAAAACATCGGGACCTTCTTCAGTTGACTCGCCGAGTTCATCCTTGAACTCATCGAGTTCATCTTCATCCGTATGAAGGTGTTTAGTCTATGACTCACCGAGTTCTCCTTGAACTCGTCGAGTCCGACTGCATATGGTTGGTGTTGGATTAGGTGTCTAAGCCCATAACTATAATTGGTATGTACTTGACCCGAGAGTAGCATGGTCCATTTGGGTTGCATATCATCAGGACAATTTGTTAGGATGGACTTTTTAGAAGAGGTTATTTATGGTTTATTGATATATTATAAGTTCTAATATATTAATATGAAATCATATGATTTATTTAGTATTGATCAAGAATTAGTTTGGAATTAATTTAGTGATCAAAAGAGACTAATTAAATCAATGGGGACTAATTGTGTAAATTAGTTATATTTATATGTTGGGCTTATGATCCATGTTGGACTAAGTTTATGTATGGATACATAAAGAGTTGGGCCACATGAACCATGGGTCATAAACCCATGGGTATGGATTAGGGTTAACCCATGAACCTTGGAATCCTACATATAAATATGTGACTCCATAGCCAAAATGAAGGACTACTAGTTCTTGGAATTCATGGACGATTTTGGGGTTCAAGATTCTCTCTCAAAATTTCATCCTTTGTCCTAGATGTGTTGTGAACCATTTGAGCCATTCATACTATTGGTGCTAAGTTCTTAAAGGCCAAATAAAACAAGTTCTACAAGCTACATAAAGAGGTAAACTCCTAACTAGTATTTTATGTTGTTTATATCATTTGTATGCTAGTTGTAGTCTTAAAGCTTTGGAAACAATATTGCATGTATAATTAGAGAAAACATAGATCCAAAGCTTTTAGGGTTGTATGTGCACCATAGGATGTTGTAGTATACTAAAACCCAACAGTGGTATAAAAGCCATGGGTTGTTTTCTATTATACTTGATGTTATTATTAGTTTTCAAAGTGAAAGACGTAACATCCCAAGTTCGGAAGCAAGAAGTTGAAGGGTGCTAAGTGAAAATAAAGGAAGGGACTCGGCGAGTAGGTCTCTTGACTCGCCGAGTCGAAGCGGGTGCGTGGCACGGGGTTAAGCGGCCTGACTCAGCGAGTCGGCGGCTGGACTCGACAAGTCAGTGCTGGTCGAGGAAAAACCCTAATCTTCGGGGTTGCACCCTATTTAAAGGACTTAATGTCCTCCCCTCAGCTCCCTTAGCCTCCTTTGAGACCCAGAAACCCTAGAATCGTGAGTGAGAGCCATTGGAAGCAAATTGGAGCATTGTTAAGTGTTTTGTGAAGAGATCTTGAAGATCAAGAAGCTTGGATCAAGGAGATTTGTGGAGATTCAGATTACTCTTCAGCAGGAGGTCGTTTTGGAGGTAATGAATCGTTATCCTTGGCTTTTCCCTTTCTAGATCCATTTTCATGGAAGTTTTAGGGCTTGTTTGGAGATGATATGATGAGATCTTGGTGTATAAGTTAGATTTGGAGTTGAAACTCCAGATCTGAGCTCTACTTGGATCAAAGATGCAGAAAGCCCTTTTGGTTGGTATGCAAAAGCCTTTCCCCAAGAGTTAAGTCCCTTTCTAGCTTGGTTTTTGGTATTATGGGGCAAGAAGCACGTAAAGGTAGCAACTTTATGTTGCTAATGGACTCTAGAGACCCCGATCTATTGTTTGGAGCAAAGGAGTAGCTCTGTGTCTCGAGATTTTGGGAATGCACGTATGGACTCGACGAGTCTGGGAGATGACTTGGCGAGTCGGGCTAGAGATCATACTTTGAGTCACGTAGTAACTCGGCGAGTCGCATGGGTGACTCGGCGAGTCTTATGATGATGAGCTTGGACTCGACGAGTTGGAAGAACAACTCGGCGAGTCTATTGAAGATTGTCGTGGACTCGGCGAGTCTGTTCTTGGACTCGGCGAGTCTGGTCGCAGAACCCCTAACCTCTTTTGGTTAAGATGCAGATCAGTGAGTCGAGGGGTGACTCAGTGAGTTGGACAGGATGGGACTCGGAGATCGTTGGACTCGACGAGTCTTGGGGTGACTCGGCGAGTAGACTCGGGTTATGGGAATTTCTGAGTATAGGGACTCGACGAGTCGACGGGTCGACTCGGCGAGTAGAGTCAGTCAGGGAGGTTGACTTTGACTGAGGACTTTGACTTTGACCAAGAGTTGACCAGTTTGACTTCCAAGGGTATTTTGGTGATTTTGGTATTTATGGAATTGGTTCTTTGGTAGTGTTCGGTGGTGGAGTTCGTGTCGGTGATCGGAGTAGCTGATCTTATCCTTTCAGTCGGCAATTGCGAGGTGAGTTATCCTCACTATATCGACAGGGTCTACGGCACCAAGGCCGGCCCTTTATCGGATGGAAATCCGGGTATTGTTTGTTATGTTATTGTTTTGCTAGATCCGCATCCTGGTATTTAGGATGGTGTTATGTTAGTGACCTGGTTAAGGTCGGTACCCGGGATATAGGGTAATGTTATGCTAGTGACCGGTTAGGTCGGAATCCTGGTTAGGATGTTGATATGCTATGTGATCTGTTAGACTGTTTGTCTGGTTGAGGATTGTTATGTGATTGATTGTTTTATGTGCACATGGTTGTTTGACGGGGGTTGGGTTGAGGCGGGTCCTGCTTTGTGCTGAAGGCCAACATACCCAGGGCGGACCGGATATTCCGAAGGCCCAGCGAGCGGTCCGGATAGGCTGAAGGCCCCAAGAGGGCGGACCAGACGTGCCGAGGCTCGGGGAGTGGACCAGGCCGACTGAAGGCCCGGTGGCGGACCAGTCATACTGTAGACTCAGAGAGTGGACCAGGTGGATTGAAGGCCCGATGCGGGCGGACCAATCGTACTGTAGACTCGACGTGCATGGCTAGACTTGGAGGGTGGACTAGGTGGACTGAAGGCCCGGTGCGGGCGGACCAGTCACACAGTAGACCCGATGTGCATGGTTGTTCTATTTATGATATGTTATGAGTATGATATGTGTGGTTGGTATTTTGGGGGTAACTCACTAAGCTTTCGGGCTTACAGTTTCAGTGTATTGTTTCAGGTACTTCAGAAGATTGTGGCAAGGCGAAGGCGTGATCGTACCGCTCCTCATGTTTTATGATTTATATGATATGGTTCTGGGGGATACTCTGATGTTTAAACTATTTTGAAAACGAGTTGTATGAACGTAATGGTTTTTGAATGATTTAAAATGTTTTAATTTGGCTCAAATTTTATGGGTATTACAAGTTGGTATCAGAGCCTTGGTTTGAGTGAATTGGAGGAACATGTTGGGTTTTGAGCATTCTAACACTCCTATGGTTTACATGCAACCCTAAATACCTTGGATCTATGTTTTCTCTAATATACATGCAAATGCTAATATTCCAAGGTATTACCCTATCTAGCATATAATCATAGATACTTAGGTAATAATATAGATAGAATACATACCTTTTGTAGTGTAGCTTGACTCCATGGGGCTTGAGTGCCTAGTGCCTCAAATGTGACACCTCAAATGGCTCGCACAACATCAAATGCTCTTGGAATAACTTAGAGAGAAATCCACACTTCAAGAAATCGGCTAGCCCTTCTTTTTCCCACACTCGTGCCAATTTTGGTGAATAATATGATACTTATATAGTATGTTACAGTTAGGGTTACACCATGTAAACCCTAATTGTCGTGACCTTTCATTTCCATGACCCATGGGTTATGTAACCTCCATGGAGCATCCATGGAGCATCCTATGGGTTTAACCCAACTTGATTATCCATGGAGCTTTGGCCCACTATATAAGTTATGGATGATTTACACAATCAACCCATATATTTAATTAGTCTTCTTTTGATCACATAATTAATTCTAAATTAATTCTTGATCAATACAAATTAAATATTATTATTCTTATTATTAATATATTAGAACTTATAATATATTAATAACCATAAGTGTCTTATTTCTCTCATTTAGTCTATCCAAGTGCATGATGCCATGCAACCCAAATGGACCATGCTTGGTCGGGTCAAGTACATACCAAATATAGTTATGGACTTAGACACTAATCCAGCAGTCTCCCACTTGGATAAGTCTAAAACTATTATTTCGTATGACTTCAAGAACCAACTGGCAATCGTAGCTCTCAAAAGCCGCTGTCGAACTCTGACCTTGTAACTGAACTCTGACCTTTGTCAATGACTTGCCCATTGGATAAGGGATCATATATTCCTCCATTCTAGATATCATATGGACTGAGACATGGATTATCAATCATTCTCTCTGTCCATTTGTTGTTTCCCGATTTCCGATTCATGATGACTGACTGATTGAACAGATCAAATCAGTCCTGGCTTGGCCAAGCACTCACATGTGTAATCATTAAATCATGGAGGGGCCCATATATATCGCTTTTATCCCGAAGGTAAAAGGAATGGATAAACTTCGACTCATATGGCTTGTTCTACTACTTGTTGAATCATACACAAAGACACGTTTTATAACATCGAGTTACCAATGCGTTTTCATGCAATCAATGTATAACCAACTCATAGTAACAAATCATATCTCTAGGTTTGAAGAATATAAGATATTATCGTCTCATGATCACTCGTGATAAAATCCATGAAGTGATTCAAATGAGCGTGGGTTGAATCCAATACTCAGAACTTATGAGCACTCATGAGTGTTGTAGCACCGCTTTGTCCAACATCTTAGACCTCTACAAGCCAACCCATGACAGTCTTGATTCATATCTACTTCCAACATATGACTGACTGTGGATAGTTTGAATAACTTAGTCATTCAGGAAGAATGACCTAGTTTATTCTGGAAGTCAAAACATGCAAAATGAAACACAAGAATAAATGAATCTAATATGGTATCAAACTATGAATATAAATAAAACACTTTTTATTTATCACCATACTGATTACTCATTATTCATTGTTTCGGTTTTATCAACTTTATACTTGAATTTAGAAAACACTAGTTGTCCCATGCTCCAAGCATGTACACTATGTTTTCTAAACAATAGCTTTGCAATGCACTCTATGTTTTTCTATGATCCTTACTTTGTGAAATAGATTGATTGAACGTACTTTCAATGATTCTCTTTTCACACTCCCAAATCCTTATCGAAAAATGTAAGAATTCCGAATTCCTAACATTTACCAAAATTTGTTTAGATTTTAAACTTATATGCACAGACCCTCTTGTAATGAATATGTACAAAGTCACAAAGACTTGTCATCAGTCAGTACAGGTTATTCCAATGGAGATCAATTCCATGGAGACGAAGTATCAAAGCACATTGCTTTGAATATCCTTCTTGCATTAAGTTTTCTAATCTTACACATGTAATCGATCTTGTACTCAAAGTAAATGGGACACAATTCATGATGTTTCACATAAAGACATGATTCTAGACCAGTCTTTTGCTACAATAATTTTATTTGCCATGTTCTCAAAATTTGACTATGAAGAGGGATGCCGTAATCATAATCGAATTTTGAGAACGCAATATATAGAATTTCCTTAAGTTGAACCAATCCAACATGAAATTCATATATATATTCTTGACTAAAACGATTAAAATCTCAATCTAAGCCTTTTAGAATTGAAATGAAGTATAATTTCCTCTCCCTTAATTATAGCAAAACAACTTTTTCAACCCCTGCAACCGTACGAATTGAAACTTTTGTTTTCTATAATTAACATTGCTAACTTGCAATACTTATCATAATTATCATGCTCCCACTAACATGATGATTATCAACATAATACTTATGCTCCCACTAGCTTTGACATGTATTCAGAAATTAGTGGACTTCTAGAAATCAATACTTTATTGAATTTCTTACCAAAGTTCAAATTTTTGATACTAGATTGCTTTGATAAGACTTTATCAAAATCATACACCTTATTGTAAATAGCTCACTGGAGTGTCTAAACAATTTAAGAACTATGAAAAGGGATGTCGTAATCATAGTCTCAATTGGTTAGACCTTTGCTATTTCTCATAAGTCCATGTTAGTGTGCTCTACTAACGACTTTGAGAATGCAAAGATTACTATCTACTTAAAAATCTACTTAGTGAAAGTGTTTCCTCACCATCATTTTCATGAATCGAAGAGAAACCTTATAACACTTAGATTTTTATGGTGTATGAGTTCCTACCCATATGAATTTGTCAAAACCATAATCACAAGACAAGGTTAGTGACAAATCCAAACTCATATGGATTGAACTTGTGCAATCTTAAGTTCTTGCCACCTGGCAGCACAAGGGCCTGTCATAGCTTCCAAGTAGCTGTGCAACCAATTGAGAACTTTCAGAACTCCTATGCAAAGTCAACTTGAATAGGCACAAAAATGTCAACACGATAGGTTATACACCTCAAGTCGTGTGCTAGTGAAGAATTCCAGGTTTTATTCTTGATTAGGTCTTGAAACTTTCAAGAGCTTTAGGGCTCCCACTGTCCTCTTGACATATAAGACTCACTTGCCAAATATACAAGAGATAGTGCGGATTCTTTATCAAGACAAACACTTCACACACTTGGCCTAAGTTGGTCTTTGTTTAACCCAAAACATCACAACTTACCAATTTCAAATGTACAAGAGTAGGACACTTTTACTCTTACATTTGACAAGTTTTTTGAACCTTTCTTTAAGATATGTCACTCAACTTACAGTCTTGGAGTATGATTCTAAGACTTGTTTTGAAACGAAGTATGACTCATATTCTTGATTTAACCATTTCAACAATTCATGACTCCCCTTCTTAGTCATAAGAATGCACTAAGATGTCCTTAGAAGACCAATTGTGATGTGGTTCTTTAATCATTAAGATGATCACAAAACATTATACTAAAGTACTCTCCCATCTTTTCAGATTTGAGAAATGTTAATCTTTCTGCCTAATTTGATTCTTCTCATTCGTTCTGCCATACATCGAGACTTTTCCAATGCTTCAGAATTATACTTAAACTTATAAGTATAACCATATTTACTAAACTTTAATAAATCATGACGAATAGTCTTAACGAGCTTTGTGGTGGACATGACCAGTGCACAAGAATGTGTACTCGATCCCTTTAGTCCTTCACTTGATTCACACATCCATGTGAACAAGTCTTAATTTTCCAATGCTTGAAAGTTCTCATTCATGATACTATTCAACTTGCATGATTCCAAGTTTCTATCCAACTGAAGCCTTGGGAATGAAAATCTTTCCTTATTTGGTAAATTATGACACTACCACAAACGAAAGAATCAAGTCCATTTTTTTCCAAGTATTGCTATCAATGGAATCATATAAACAACCATTTTTCACAAATGCCACTTGTAAGGATATTTAAAATAAATATAAAATTAAAACCTTTTATTTTATTTCAAAACTTTGCGGAAAAAACTTATCCGTACAGTGCAAATGCATATGAAAAACTTGTTGTTATCTATTCCTAAGCAATATATCATAACTCCTAAGTAACAGCTCAAAAATTCTGATGCGATCGAAATCCATCTTCGTGATCAGAATCAACATGTACTTCCTTTAAGTTTCTTCACTTTTCTTTGATTCTTAAAGCATCAACATGTGACCCAGTCACATCATGTAATGACAATCTCATAACAGAAACTTAACAGAGTTAGATAGTGGACTTTTACCTGAAGAAGAGTCAAACTTCTTGACTTGATCAACCTTTTGATCTTTCAGGTAAATAGGCAGCTTCGCAATCAATGCCCCTTCCTTTGGCAAGGTAAGCATATGGACTCTTTGGTAATGGGACTATCTCAGACTTAGCCTTTCTCTTTACCATTTGGTCAACCGGGTTGACTATGGCCAATCCCTTTTCATTGGGAAAAGAATGCTTTTTCTGGGTATCCAATGTTACCATTGTCAATGTCCATTGAAGGTTTTGGGAGTTGATATACTAATCAGATTTGCTCTGCCAGTGCTCCAAATCATTGCTGATTAAGCACCCCAAAGCAAATAGATAAGATCATTAAGGGCCATGTCATAGTCCTTTACATGGTAGTCCATAAGGAACTTACTATGTGACTTAGAAAGTGATTGAACATCCAACCTTCTTAAGACTTTGACACCCAACTCTCCCAGCTTGTCAATATGTGACTTCATCTCCAAGATGCGATCACACATAGACCTTGCTTGCCAATAGGGATTGAGTGACCTTTAAACTTGTGGGTTAGGGAGAATAATTGGAGGAGGTGGAGGAAGTAAAGTTCCAAGAGATTTGGGAAGATCATAGATGTCTGAACTTAGACATCTTTTGGGAGATATTCAAGATAGTTGATCTAAAGTCCTTAATATGACACCCAATATGAAATATTAAGGCTAGGACCCAACAAACTATTTTATAACTTAGAAGAGGGATGCCGTAATCCAAGCTATAAAATATTTGAAGGTAGGTGAATGACGATTCACCAATTTCCACCAAGATAAACGAAATGTATTATTAGGTTTTAATTGGATTTGAAACTCCTAGATCTTTTGAGATTCATTGAAATTTTCAATGGCATGTTTCAATCTCGAGTGTGCCCTTCAGGTTTTGTGACTGGGATGCCGAGGATCACAAAACAAGGTGTGAAGTAACCATGCAAATTACTTGGTACCCTTAAGTGTTTACCCCTTAATCGATGTGACGGTTAACCACACACGCTCCATCGATACTATGATAAACATTAAGTTACCCTATGCCTACCTTGTTAAGTCCAGGTTAGTGTGCCGGTTAACCACACACGCTCCACTAATGGCTTAAACAAAGTGCAAAGTGTAATTTCATGGATTAGCACCTTATTCACATTTTCCTAAGTAACTAAGATTGGGAATTTATAAGTGTTTAGTTACTTAGTATTTATCATTAATACTTTTAATGAAGGGAGAATTATAGTCTTTGTCCTACCCGTTCGGTTAACGACCCTCCACCAGTCAAGGAAGCGGTGGGTGAGATTGGACACCCATTAAACTGCCATTTTATAGGCAGTAACCTTATACCCCTCTTATAGACCAACTTCGTGAATGAGGCCTACTAATGGTGAGACTGACTTTACTCTTATACATATATATAAATATTATTAACTTATAATATTATAAAGTATAAGGGTTGAATTTTAACTTTTAAAATTCTAAGGGCTAACTTGGAATTAAAGTATTCATAAGTGAAAACTTTTCAAATTCCAAAACTTGAGGGCATGTTTTGAAACTATTCAAAACTAATTAATTCCATAACTTTTCTTTATTTTGTAACTTATGGAATTAATTAAGGTTACATATTTTATTACTTAATGAAGTGACTCTTGAACCTCCATAACTTGAGGAAAAGTTATGGAGTCATAAAACCATTCAATGAAGACAAGACTCTTCATTTTGTAACCTTTGCCAACTTTTATGAGTTTTAAGAAACTTTAATGTGCCTTTTCATGTAACTTGAGGACAAGTTACACAAACACATTTTAGAATCCACTCTTAGATTAAAATGGATCAACAATACATAATCAATCAAACTTTTCTATTAATCTAAGCAACTCATATGAACAAGATAATTGGAATCAAACTTTTCCATGTAATTAGCATAACACTTAAACTAATACAAAACATGAATCTATTGACAATTATCTTTGAAATTGGATTGGCATGAACATTACCACATCAAAAACAAGTTTATAAGTTCAAAAACAACTTATGGTAATGTTCCTAGTCCAATTCCAGCCAAAACAGTCGAAGATATGCTGTCTGGGACACAAACTCGTCGAGTTCTTATAGGAAACTCGTCGAGTTCATGCCTTAACACATGAACTCGTCAAGTTTATGGCCAGAACTCGTCGAGTTTTCTGTCTGGACAGATTCTCAGCCTTGAAAAATAAGTTGCATCAAGTATAATTGAAAACAGCCCTAGGCTCTGATACCACTGTTGGGTTTTGAGCATTCTAACACTCCTATGGTGTACATGCAACCCTAAATACCTTGGATCTATGTTTTCTCTAATATACATGCAAATGTTAATATTCCAAGGTATTACCCTATCTAGCATACAATCATAGATACTTGGGTAATAATATAGATAGAATACATACCTTTTGTAGTGTAGCTTGACTCCATGGGGCTTGAGTGCCTAGTGCCTCAAATGTGACACCTCAAATGGCTCACACAACATCAAATGCTCTTGGAATAACTTAGAGAGAAATCCACACTTCAAGAAATCGGCTAGCCCTTCTTTTTCCCACACTCGTGCCAATTTTGGTGAATAATATGATACTTATATAGTATGTTACAGTTAGGGTTACACCATGTAAACCCTAATTGTCGTGACCTTTCATTTCCATGACCCATGGGTTATGTAACCTCCATGGAGCATCCATGGAGCATCCTATGGGTTTAACCCAACTTGATTATCCATGGAGCTTTGGCCCACTATATAAGTTATGGATGATTTACACAATCAACCCATA
This sequence comes from Lactuca virosa, assembly GCF_052849685.1. Classification (NCBI taxonomy): domain Eukaryota; kingdom Viridiplantae; phylum Streptophyta; class Magnoliopsida; order Asterales; family Asteraceae; genus Lactuca; species Lactuca virosa. The sequence goes on from NC_136428.1 coordinate 387,723,908, forward strand.
TATTTAATTAGTCTTCTTTTGATCACATAATTAATTCTAAATTAATTCTTGATCAATACTAATTAAATATTATTATTCTTATTATTAATATATTAGAACTTATAATATATTAATAACCATAAGTGTCTTATTTCTCTCATTTAGTCTATCCAAGTGCATGATGCCATGCAACCCAAATGGACCATGCCTGGTCGGGTCAAGTACATACCAAATATAGTTATGGACTTAGACACTAATCGAACAGAACATTCGTGTGAATCCAGTCTCAAATCAAGGAGGGATTTTCAAAATGGTTTTCAAAAGGTTTTCGAAATAAGTAAAGGAGGATGCAGAGGGTACTGTTGGGCTTATAGTGTTGCGTCATGGGCTCGGTCCTTAGCCCAATTTTGATTGCCGGTTTGGGCCTGTCCAACCGTGCATGTTTTTCTCTAGGGTTTAGTATTTAAGCTGCATGCATGCAGTCTTTGAACACAACAGACGCTTTGCTATTTATTCTTTTTGAGTATTGTAAACCCTAGCTCGCCTCTACAGTGGAAGTTCTTCATAGAGCTCTGCTGAGGCGTGACTATATTTGAATCATAAGCATATTGTTGATTATGTTATTGTGTTTGTTTTGTTTGATCTTTATCTTTTACCTGTGAAAGATCTAATCGATCTGAGTTTAATTCTCATCAATTGGTATCAGAGCAGGAGACTGTGTAATTCATACACATCTCTTCTGGTGAAGAAGTTATCATGGTTTTTCCGCATTGATTGATATTAATTGAGCCGTCATTCCATATTGGCGTGTCTCATTAATTGTCAATCTTACCCTAACGATAAATTACAAGTCTGATCTTAAACAGGTTATCGATCAAACTTCATCACAATGTCCATGGATGATTCGCAAACCAATCCAATCAACATCTCCAACAGTATCAGATCAACGACAAGGATTCCAATCTTGTACACTCAAGATTATGAGGTTTGGACATATCACTTCGAAGATTATGTGATTGGCTCAGAAGATGATGGGTACTTGATCTGGGAAGCTATCACTGTTGGCCCGTTTGCTCATACAAACAGCTCAAAGATTGTCAAAACTCAAAAGGAGTACAATCAGCTTGTGAGTGATGTGAAAGACATTCCTCAAGATGAGAAATATAAGTTTAAATGTAACATTAAAGCGTTAAGAATGATTAGGTTTGCATTGCAGTCAGATACGTTTCGTTTGGTGAATTCTTGCACTACAGCTAAAGAGATATGGGACAGGCTAAAAGAATTGTATTCCACCGACGCAGATCTGGAACATTCGATTCAAACTCTTTTGCTTTCAGAGTTTGGTGATTTCAAACAAAAGCCCGAAGAGAAACTGGTTCAGGCTTTTGATCGTTTTAATCATCTCTTGAGTAAGATGATAAAGCATGGGATCGAAAGGAAAGTTATTGAACAGAAAGTTACCTTCATGAACGGTCTTAGACTCGAATGGATGGCGGTTGTGTCAACAGTAAAGGCACATGAACAGTTTAAATCGTATTCTCTGGCGAAACTGGTGGGAATTCTTAAATCCCATGAAAGTGCTCTGACTAAGGAAACGAGTGTGGTGTCTAGCTTGGGTTCGTTAGCCCTTGTTTCTAAAGGAAAACGTTCTGTTGAAGAAGAGGAGGAATTAGATCTTTCTGACTATGATCTAACCAGTGAAGAGTATGCCCTGATGGTGTCTAATCCTAGAAAGTTCATTAAAAGGAAGTTCCCAGCCAACAAAAACCGAAATTGGCAGGGAAGTTACAGCGCTGAAAAGGTCAAGGAGGAACCGAAGACAACATCAAAATCAGAAGAGTCCAAGAAAGAAGTAAAAATTGGTGGAGACTCAAGATTCGATTGCCATTATTGTGGAGGCAAGAATCACTTTGCCAATGACTGCATGCTGAAAAAGAGGGCAGAAAAGACAGATGATGACGATGAGGAAGCAAGCCTCTTGAGACGACTGGAGGAAATCAAGAAAAGAAAGTCTGCTGCTAACAATAAAACTATGAATGCTTTGATTGTGCAGGATACAGACAACCGTGCATGTTTTTCTCTAGGGTTTAGTATTTAAGCTGCATGCATGCAGTCTTTGAACACAACAGACGCTTTGCTATTTATTCTTTTTGAGTATTGTAAACCCTAGCTCGCCTCTACAGTGGAAGTTCTTCATAGATCTCTGCTGAGGCGTGACTATATTTGAATCATAAGCATATTGTTGATTCTGTTATTGTGTTTGTTTTGTTTGATCTTTATCTTTTACCTGTGAAAGATCTAATCGATCTGAGTTTAATTCAACTGTGATGAATTCGGTGGTGTGGAAGTATGGTCCACAGACTCAGAGGACGAAGAAGTGAGAAAACCCACTCATGGCAAGGCGATGCTGGTAAAAGAAGAACATGCTACTGGAAGGTGTTTAATGGTGACCGAAGGTGTATCCCAGATGAGAGAATATACCACTGATGGAGGAATAGAAGGCGAGAAGGAGCGAGAGGACATGTGTTTTGCTGCGAAACCTGTTAGTGCCCATATCAATGAATGTGATGAGTTGATCAAGAAGGTACAATATATTCTTGCTTCTCTAAAAATACCTGTTAATGACTATGAAAAGGAACTAAATAACTTAAAATCAAAATTCTCTAGTATAAGTAGCAGTCTCTCTCAAACCCGTGTCACAAACTCTAACCTGCTTGATGAAATTAGCAGGGTATCGTCGAAGAGTGAGGAAAGGAGGATGTGGATTGAGCTGAAGGAAAAAGAGTTGATTAGGTCTAAGGATGAGTCGATTTATTTGCAAAGAGACAATCTTAAACTTTTAAAACAAAGAAATGTGTTTTGTTTGATTGCTAAAAGGCTTTATTTTAATATCACTCAATTGCATCTCAATTGTGAAATAGGAAAGAAGATACATCGCATGATTTTGCCCTTTCTTGAGTTAAAGGAGGATGAAATTGATGCTGAAGCATACAACTGTGAAAGCGTTGTATCATCTGATGAGATCTCTCCTGCATACAAAATCGGTCTTGATAAAATTGAATCCTACATAAAGTCCAAGGACCATAAGGACATGCTCAAAAATCTGTTAGATGAGAATGATAGATTGAAGTTAAGAGCCGAAACTGTACAGAAATTTGACTCATTGAATGCCAAATTAAGTTCAGAAAATAAAATTGATGTTAAAAATGCATCTGAACTTAATGAGGATGATGATCTGAGTGAAATCTCAGTAGAGGATGTGGTGGACTGTTCTGAATTTGTCAAAAGCGAAACTAAAACCCACAAAAATCTGATTTCTGAAAATTCAGTGGAATTCGCTCGTTTGTCTAAAAACAAGACCAAAGTCCTTAAAGAAAAAAGCAGTTGTGTATCAAACGGTACAATCCACTCCAAATCAGGTATACAAAGTTAATGGAGTAACTCAACAACAAACAGCCGAACTGACGGCGATAGTAGCCGAAGATAATGCTGACAGATGCGATGAATTTTTCTGGTCAGCACCTATTGACAATGCTGATGAAACAGTAGGTCTGTCACAGAAAACCTCATGGAGAGAGAAAGGCAGATATGTAGCCGAACCACTTAATGATCCTACTCGTTTTGACAAGCCGAGCACAAGTGGGACTAAAATGTACTCAGACGAGCAAGTAGTAATTTCTAACGAAACTAATACACCTAAGTGCAAAGCTAATATTCAAAATTCTGAGAAAAAGGCTAACATTCACAGAAACCCAAAACAAGTGAGAGACAGAAAGCATCAAAGAAATGTGAGGTACAAGAAAAACCTTACCGAAAGGAAGCTGTTCTGGAGATCTCAAAATCCTAATTAAGTTCGCTATGAAAAATCTTCTAAACAAAAGGAGGTAAGGAACAAAAAGGAAAGCACCGGTTCACAGGAAGTAAGGAACCGAAAGGGTGGTTTAGGTCCCTCGACTGAAATGAACCGAAGGGAGAGCTTCGGTTCTCAGAACCACATCAACCGAAAGAACGGTTTCGGTCCTCAACCCAATAACAACCGAAAGAACGGTTTCGGTCGTCAACCCAATAACAACCGAAAGAACGGTTTCGGTCCTCAACTCAATAGCAACCGAAAGAGCGGTTACGTTTCTCAACCCTGCAAGACCAATGAAATGAACAGAAGATCCAATGTCACTTCTAAACCTAACTCTTCTCGTTCCAATTCTTTCAAGGATTTAAAGGGGAAAGGAAAACTCTTTCCAGAAGATGACAGACGTCCAAAAGAAATCCAAAAGAATGCAAACGTCAACACCTCAAATCATACGCCTGTCAAATTTAAGTCAAACAAAATTAAAGTTTTCACTATAAAACGAAAAGATGAAACAACTTTAATTAAACGCACTTATTTGATTGATATTTCTCTTACTATTCCCTCTCCTGTAAAAGGCTCACAAGGACCCAAGAAACTTTGGGTTCCTAAATCTGCTTAATATTTTGCAGGTTATGCGTGACGAGCAGTTTGACGAAGAATGGTATATTGACAGTGGCTGCTCACGTCACATGACAGGCAGGAAGGAAGAACTGAGGGAGTTTCGGTCTCTCAAGGATGGTGGTATTGTGAAGTATGGCAACAACTCGTTTGGAACTATTAAAGGCTATGGAATGATTACGAATGGTGATTTCTCAATTAGAAAGGTCGCATATGTTGAAGGGCTTCAACATAACCTTATCAGCGTATCACAGCTAGTCGTTGGGACTGGATTGAAGGTATCATTTGATGATGAAGGCTCAGAGATAGTCGAGAAGAAGTCAAATAACATTCTACTGAAATCGAAGCGAAAAGGGGAAATGTACCCTTTAAACCTCAATCCAATTCGAGGTAAACCAACAGTTTGCTTACTCACGAAGGCTCATTCAGATGAAAGCTGGTTATGGCATCGACGTCTCTCTCATCTTAATTTCAAGGATATAAACAAACTGGTTTTAGGAGATCATGTTCGTGGTCTTCCAATTCTCAAATTCGACAAAGAACATCTATGTGCAGCCTGTGAATTGGGAAAACAGAGTAGATAAAGTCATCCCTCCATTATCAATACAAAAGTGATAGAGTCATTGGAATTATTGCACATCGATCTGTGTGGTCCCTCTTCCATTGAAAGCATTGGTGGAAATAAGTACATTTTGGTCATTGTCGACGACTTCTCTCGCTTCACATGGGTATTTTTCTTGAAGCAAAAATCTGAGGCTACTCCAAGGCTCAAGCTCTTCATAAAGCAGGTTGAAATTCAACTAAGGAAAGTTGTTCGTAACGTAAGAAGCGACAACGGCTTGGAATTCAAAAACAAAGATTTCGAAGATTTTCTTGCTGAGAAGGGAACGACTCATAATTTTTCAGCCCCATATACTCCACAGCAGAATGGTATTGTTGAAAGAAGAAACCGATCTCTGTGCGAAGCAGCTCGCACTATGCTAAGCTTCGCTTCATTGCCTCTGTATTTCTAGGCTGATGCTATCGTTGCCGCTTGTTACACTCCGAACCGATCATATCTAAACAAGCGATTCTCTCACACTCCTTACGAGATCTTAAACAATCGCAAACCGAATGTGAAATTCTTCCATGTGTTTGGTTCCAGGTGCTTCGTCTTCAATTCTAAAGAGAAGCAAAATAAGTTCGATGCTAAGGCTGATGAAGGTATATTCCTATGTTACTCCCTGAATTCTAAAGCATACAGAGTTCTGAACAAGCGTTCTAAGAAGATTGAAGAAACATACTATGTCACTTTTGACGATAGATATGTTAAGAAGATGAAGGCAACCGAAAGTACAACTCAGGAAATCTTTCCAAAGACTGGTCACGTAACAGCCCTAATTTCAAATCTTTTCGAGCAATACATGCTTCTTTTTGATGAGCCTCAAACGGCAATTAATTCTGAATCAACAGCGAAAGACAACAAGGTTGACAGTCTAAAGCAAATCATTGATGATGCTGCTCAAAAGATGGCTGCTGATCATCCTAAAGCAACCGAGAGGCCAGTCGAAGGCGAACCTTCAAATGACCGCCCTTCAGTCCAGGGGGAGGGTCCGAACCCACAACAAGCTCAAGGTCCTTCATTCCAGGGGGAGAATTCAACGTCACAATCATTTGGCTCAACCGAAAGTCCAAATGAAGGGGAGCATTCTGATCCAGAATTCGTGTCATCATTCGAGGGGGAGAGTACACATGTCAATGATGATACTTTATCAGAATTGGAAGAAGAAATCAATGCAGAATTGGATCCCTCTTGTGATCCAAATTATCCTCCACTTATTAAATGGACCAAAGATCATCCTCAGAGTCAAATTATTGGAGAATCTTCAGAAACGGTGTTAACTCGATCACAGATCAAAGCGAAACAAGCTGCACTCTTTTCTCAAGTAGAATTTTGCATGTTCAACTCCTTTGTTTCCAAAGTTGAACCGAAGACCGTTAGCTCAGCTCTTGATCATTCTGACTGGGTTCAAGCCATGCAAGATGAGTTGAATGAGTTTGAAGAAACAAAGTATGGTGTCTTATTCCAACTCCAAAGGATGCTTCGGTTGTCGGTCTCAAATGGGTATTTAGAAATAAGATGGATAAGGAGGGGAACGTGATTCGCAACAAAGCTCGTTTAGTGGTGAAAGGCTACTGTCAAGAAGAAGGTATCGATTATGACGAGACTTTCACTCCAGTTGCTAGATTAGAGTCTGTTCGTATCTTTCTTGCCTATGCTGCACACAAAAACTTTGACGTCTATCAGATGGACGTCAAATGTGCCTTTCTCAACGGTGAACTTGAAGAAACTGTGTACGTTGAACAACCGCCAGGCTTCGTGAACGAAAAGTATCCAGGACACTGCTACATACTTGACAAAGCGGTATGTGGCTTAAAGCAGGCTCCCAGAGCATGGTATGAAACTCTCACTCGGTTCTTAAAAATGTCTAGATTCAAACAAGGCTCGGTTGACCCAACCTTCTTTCGAAAGAGAGAGGGTAACCACCTTATGATAGTCCAAATTTATGTTGATGACATCATCTTCGGCTCCACGAAGCCCAGCTTAACAGCTGAATTCAGGAAATTGATGGAAACTAAATTTGAGATGAGCTCAATGGGTCCAATTAACTTTTTCCTTGGCTTAAACATTAGACAGGGATCCGAAGGCATCTTTATTAACCAGGAGGCATACACCAAGACACTGCTTGCTAAGTTTGGAATGATGGGAGACTCCAGAGTTAAAGTTCATGGGCTCGGTCCTTAGCCCAATTTTGATTGCCGGTTTGGGCCTGTCCAACCGTGCATGTTTTTCTCTAGGGTTTAGTATTTAAGCTGCATGCATGCAGTCTTTGAACACAACAGACGCTTTACTATTTATTCTTTTTGAGTATTGTAAACCCTAGCTCGCCTCTACAGTGGAAGTTCTTCATAGAGCTCTGCTGAGGCGTGACTATATTTGAATCATAAGCATATTGTTGATTCTGTTATTGTGTTTGTTTTGTTTGATCTTTATCTTTTACCTGTGAAAGATCTAATCGATCTGAGTTTAATTCTCATCAGGTACGATCAGCCAGAGCCAGTAAGTAGACCCCAAAATACCATACAAGTTATTTGATTATGTGATATGTTAGAACAACATGCTAGTACTAGGCTAGGGATCTTCAGGAATTGCATGATAGAATTGCCTATTAGCCTAGGGTTTTCCTTATTTGAGATATGCAGCTTTTCCTCTAGGAGTGAGGATTGAGCGGGTGTGTGTATATGGTTAGAGTGTTGTGGTGATACTTGAGACAAATATGGGTAGGTGTGGAAGGTAGTATGGGCCCGTACTACTGAAAGCACAGGACCCAGACGCGTATCAAGGAAGTCACAACTCTCTAGGGTATCGGTTATGACATAGTTCCCCGGGTGGACATGTGATGTGTCTAAGGGTCTTGTTGGTGTATTGCAGTATGGCGATTACGAGACGTTTCGGGGCAGGATCCGGTTCGTGATCAGGATCGGGAGAGGGTGGTCAGGATGGGTCAGTACCACCCGAGGTCATTGGTCAGATGAGTACGGAAGAGTTGGATGCCAGGATTCGTGAGATCCTGCATGATGAGGTTGTTGCTATGTTCCGGGCCGAGTTGCCGGAGATGTTTGGGTCGATCAAGACCGCCATGGTCGATTACTTAGATGAGCGCTATGCAGCTCTTGCAGAGACGGCTGTCGCGGCAGCTGCAGCGGCTGTAGCAGCGGCAGGTGGAGGAGCCAGTCGAGGTTTTCAGTATCGGGACTTCGATAATACGAAGCCCCCTACTTTCGATGGAGTTCAGGATCCGATCGTTGCTATGAGGTAGTTGTCAGACGTGGAGGGATGTTTCTTCACGTGTTCATTCCCTGCTGATCAGAGGGTGAGGTGTGCTCTGAACCTTTTGAGGCTCGGAGCGAAGGATTGGTGGAGGTTGACTACGAGATCTTATTCTGACGCGCAGCGGGCTGCGGTTACGTGGGATCAGTTCTGGGAAATGTTCAGTACCCGTTATGTTCCACGGGTTGAGAGAGAGAGAGAGGTTGGCTCAGGAGTTCCTGGAGCTGAAGCAGGATTCAGAGTCGGTGACGGAGATCACCAGGATGTTTACTGAGAGGGCGATGTTTTACCCAGAGTTTTCTTCATAGCAGGCTCAGATGTCCCGATATCTAAGTATGCTCAAGAGGGACATCAGGCAGTTTGTGTCCACGCAAAGGTGTGATACCTTGTTAGAGCTATAGGAGGCCGCCAGACGGCGGGAGCTAGAGATGGAGTTGTAGTTACGAGAGCAGAGACAGGCCCCGGTGCAGTCGCAGCCGGCGCCGAAACGGTCCAAAATCGTTGGCTCCAGGATTGGGGGTCAGAGCAGCCACACTTGTGAGAAGTGTGGGAAGGGTCATACCGGAGTTTGTAGGTCCGGTGGTGCGTGCCGCAAGTACGGAATAGAGGGGCATTATACGAGGGATTGCCGTCAGTCAGCCCCGGTGCAGGATATGAAGATTTGTTATCATTGCCATCAGGTTGGACACTTGAGGGCCAACTGCCCACAGTTTGCTGCAGGAACGGTACAGGCTCCAGCACCGGTCACTTTGAGGATTACTGGCAAGGGTCAGGGTGGAGCGGAGCCTCCGAGGGCTCAGGGACGCGCTTTTCAGCTTACAGCAGAGGAGGTCAGGGCAGAGCCGGATGCAGCTGCGGGTATGTTTCCTTTTTGATATCTTGTTATCTTGTTGATTGTGTAGTATTGTAAATCTGTCTGCATTGTTCCGCATGTTTCATAGTATGATTGAGGATCTTAGTAGTTAGGAGTGGTAGTTAGTGTTCAGGAGGATTCTTGGTCGAAAGATAAGGTATATGATCTCGTTGCTTGGAATAGCAACTGCGTTGCGAGGAGTGTTCAGTTGAGATTCGAACTTCCTTGGAGTTCAGGTGTGCGATGGAGGAAGGGTTATACGGTGAAGGTTACTCACTCCCGAGGGAGTCAGTTCATAGATAAGAGGGAATATATGGAGTAAGGGCGATTGATCCAAGCCGGTTTTGGGAACGGTGGTTAGTAGTCGATGCACTAAGTGGGGGAGAATTAGAAAATTCTTCGGTCGAACAACATGCATCCAAGGATGGTTAGTTGTTGGATTTCAGCGTTGTGCTAGCCGAGAATGTGGAGATAGACACGTGGGGCAGGGAACAGACCATGGTTTTCAGAGAAAGTGATTGATTGTTGAGAGGCCTGGGATCAGGCCGGGGTAAAAGATTCATAGAACGGATGTGGAGTTTGGAACCCCTAGAGGGCTAGAACAGACTGCATGGGAGGGATTCCCGGAAGGAATGGTTCAGGGTGATGTGCGTCGGCATTTGAGCGGTCCGGATAGACTGAAGGCCGGGAGGCATACCAGTCAGGCCGAAGGCTCGGGGAAATGTCCAGACAGGCTGAAGGCCCAGGAGGGCGGTCCAGACATGCTGAAGGTTCTGAGAGTGGTCCAGATAGGCTGACGGCCTGGGAAGGCGGTCCAGTCATGCTGAAGACTCTGTATGTGTTCATGGATCGATAGGAGGAGAATGAGTGAATAAGTCACCATGCAATAGTAATGGATATGGTCTGGCCCCAAGTATTGATCATGATGATGGAGTCGGCCGGAGGTTCAGGGAACGGTCCAGACAGGCTGAAGGCCCAGGAGGGCGGTCTAGACATGCTGAAGGTTCTCAGAGTGGTCCAGATAGGCTGAAGGCCTGGAAGGGCGGTCCAGTCATGCTGAAGACTCTATATGTATTAGTGGATCGGTAGAATGGAATTTAGCTCAGTGGCACTTATAAGTGCGGTTATGGTTGTGGAGTAGACTTCCTGGAAAGGAAAGGTATGTAACTCCGGAAGGAGTGTGGGTCCTCTGAAAGGGAGGCAGTGGAGTAAATGGATGATCGAAAGTGCTTTAGTTATTGGTAATAAGCACTAGGAGTGTACCAGATATATGGAAGCACATACGGGTTGGATGCCCGTTGAGGTTGTGGCAATGTTGGATGATGCGCAGGCGTGTTTTCGGTCTCCTTGGAAGAGGAGGAGGATAGTGGTTCCAGATCGGGGAATGGGACAGAGGAAGGTGATTCAGCAGGATAACAGACTCGGGAGCAGCCTGGACCGGTGCTGAGGACTGCATAAGGATATTACAGTCGGAGGTCAAGGATCTAGAGATCGCGATAGGGAAGTGTGGGTGGATTGCACTCCATTGTGTCGAACCGAAGGGTTCGAGGGTGACACAAGGACAAGGTCCTTAGTTCCGAGTATGGTTGTAGGCTTGGGTTATGTATGTGGAGGTATTCCAACCTGGGGTATTCCATCATGAGGATTCATTCCAGGTTGCTAGTTTTCAGGGTTATCGCCAATCTTGGGCGAAGGAAGATGAATTAGTGTCTTGGCGGAGCTCAGTGGGTGCTGTGGTATCCAGTTTTCGCAGGTTGCGAATGAATGCGTAAGATGGAAGTAAGGTAGTGTCTTCAGGTGGCACTTAGTTGATGAGTGTTGTCATCAGAGAAAAGAAGCCGATGGCCGGCTTGAAGCAGTTGATCAGGACCCTGCAAGGGAAGAGATGGATTTTAGGGATTCGATAGCAGTGATTGAAGGAATCTGGGCCGGTTTGCGATCAGTGGATGCATTGTGGGAGTATCATCCAGAAGTTCGTGTTGCCGCAGGCTTCGAGGACGAAGCCTAATTTAAGTGGGGGAGAATTGCAACATCCCAAGTTCGGAAGCAAGAAGTTGAAGGGTGCTAAGTGAAAATAAAGGAAGGGACTCGGCGAGTAGGTCTCTTGACTCGCCGAGTCGAAGCGGGTGCGTGGCACGGGGTTAAGTGGCCTGACTTGGCGAGTCGGCGGCTGGACTCGACGAGTCAGTGCTGGTCGAGGAAAAACCCTAATATTCAGGGTTGCACCCTATTTAAAGGACTTAATGTCCTCCCCTCAGCTCCCTTATCCCCCTTTGAGACCCAGAAACCCTAGAATCGTGAGTGAGAGCCATTGGAAGCAAATTGGAGCATTGTTAAGTGTTTTGTGAAGAGATCTTGAAGATCAAGAAGCTTGGATCAAGGTGATTTGTGGAGATTCAGATTACTCTTCAGCAGGAGGTCGTTTTGGAGGTATTGAATCGTTATCCTTGGCTTTCCCCTTTCTAGATCCATTTTCATGGAAGTTTTAGGGCTTGTTTGGAGATGATATGATGAGATCTTGGTGTATAAGTTAGATCTGGAGTTGAAACTCTAGATCTGAGCTCTATTTGGATCAAAGATGCAGAAAGCCCTTTTGGTTGCTATGCAAAAGCCTTTCCCCAAGAGTTAAGTCCCTTTCTAGCTTGGTTTTTGGTATTATGGGGCAAGAAGCACGTAAAGGTAGCAACTTTATGTTGCTAATAGACTCTAGAGACCCCGATCTATTGTTTGGAGCAAAGGAGTAGCTCTGTGTCTCGAGATTTTGGGAATACACGTATGGACTCGATGAGTCTGGGAGATGACTCGGCGAGTCGGGCTAGAGATCAGACTTCGAGTCACGTAGTAACTCGGCGAGTCGCATGGGTGACTCGGCGAGTCTTATGATGATGAGCTTGGACTCGACGAGTTGGAAGAACAACTCGGCGAGTCTATTGAAGATTGTCGTGGACTCGGCGAGTCTGTTCTTGGACTCGGCGAGTCTGGTCGCAGAACCCCTAACCTCTTTTGGTTAAGACGCAGATCAGTGAGTCGAGGGGTGACTCAGTGAGTTGGACAGGATGGGACTCGGAGATCGTTGGACTCGACGAGTCTTGGGGTGACTCGGCGAGTAGACTCGGGTTATGGGAATTTCTGAGTATAGGGACTCGACGAGTCGACGGGTCGACTCGGCGAGTAGAGTCAGTCAGGAAGGTTGACTTTGACTGAGGAATTTGACTTTGACCAAGAGTTGACCAGTTTGACTTCCAAGGGTATTTTGGTGATTTTGGTATTTATGGAATTGGTTCTTTGGTAGTGTTCGGTGGTGGAGTTCGTGTCGGTGATCGGAGTAGCTAATCTTATCCTTTCAGTCGGCAATTGCGAGGTGAGTTATCCTCACTATATCGACAGGGTCTACGGCACCAAGGCCGGCCCTTTATCGGATGGAAATCCGGGTATTGTTTGTTATGTTATTGTTTTGCTAGATCTGCATCCTGGTATTTAGGATGGTGTTATGTTAGTGGCCTGGTTAAGATCGGTACCCGGGATATAGGGTAATGTTATGCTAGTGACTGGTTAGGTCGGAATCCTGGTTAGGATGTTGATATGCTATGTGATCTGTTAGACTGTTTGTCTGGTTGAGGATTGTTATGTGATTGATTGTTTTATGTGCACATGGTTGTTTGACGGGGGTTGGGTTGAGGCGGGTCCTGCTTTGTGCTGAAGGCCAACATACCCAGGGCGGACCGGATATTCCGAAGGCCCAGCGAGCGGTCCGGATAGGCTGAAGGCCCCAAGAGGGCGGACCAGACGTGCCGAGGCTCGGGGAGTGGACCAGGCCAACTGAAGTCTCGGTGCAGGCGGACCAGTCATACTGTAGACTCAGAGAGTGGACCAGGTGGATTAGGTGTCTAAGCCCATAACTATAATTGGTATGTACTTGAATTGATAGCAGCACAGTCCTTTTGGGTTGCCCTCAAACCTAGCAACTGGACAAGGAAATTATGAAAGGAGAGATATTAATTTATAAGATTAATAAATTAATATAAATGATTTATTAATATGTTAAAATATTAATATATTAATTAGAAATCATTATGTTTAATTAATAGTTAGCCATAAATTAATCAGAATTAATTTTGGGGTTAAAAGTATTAATTATAAAGTGTAGGGACTAGTTTGCAATTATCAGATAGTTGAGTGGAAGGCTCCAGAACCTCCTTGGAAGGAGGTGGACGAAATCTATAGGGGAAACCCTAAGGATTTCGTCCAAGGGGTTTTGGATAAGGCCTTTGGATTAGCTTAGACCCCAAGCAAAGGAGTATTAAGGTTTTCCCTAAACCCTAGATCCCTCAGCTATATAAGGAGCCTCCCAGCTCCTAAATTCGGCCACTCCTACCTTGGAAGAAACCCTAGGCCGATTTTTGCATACCCTACCCTCTCCCCTTCAAGTTTCCTTCTTGCTAGTTCTTGGGTGTGATTCCATTAGAGACATTACATTTGTGGTGCTAAGCTTCCAAGAAGATCAAGTTCAAGAGGATTATCAATTGTTTACTATAACAATTGAAAGGTATGTAACTCTTAAACCCTAGTTTGTTAATTTCGAAAATAGCCTCTCTCCTCTAGGGTTCTTGTTTTGCAATTCAAAGTTATATGTTCAATAGTTAAAACATAGATCCAAAGTAGGTTGCATGTGAACTTAGGAATTGTTTTCTAGTTTATTTGTTTTACCCAAAACCCATCAGTGGTATTAGAGCCATTGTTTGTTTTAAATTGAATTGCTATAATAGTTGAATTGAAAATTAGGATTTATAGCCATTAAACCCTAAAGGCCAAAATTTTCGATTTTAGGGTTTTGGTTCAAAGGGTTTTTGAAAAACCCTAGCCTCCATGAACCCTAATCGAAATTAGGGTTAGGGTTTTGGAAACCCTTGCCTCCTCCCTTAAAAATTTCGAAATTTTCTAGTCCCTTTTAGGGTTTCTTTGTTTTGGATAATAGTTGCCTTATTGGATAATTGAGAAAAATAAGGAAATTATCCTATCCCCATATTTTCGAAATCTATAAGGGATATGGATTAGGATTAAATTAATTGTTTAATTTAATTAGATAATCCTTACAAGATTTAACAAATTAGTTAAAAGTTAATTAATAGATAAATATGAAATCTAGTTATTTGGTTTATTTTAAATTTAAAATTAATGTTTTAATTTTCGAAATTTATATATAAACCCTAAAGTTTTAAAAAGTTTAAAACACACCTTATATATATTATAATTAAAAGTTAAATATTATATATGTATAAGAATATGGTCAGTCAAATCGCTAGTATGTCTCATTCACGAAGCTAGTCTATAAGGGGGGTATAAGGAAACTGCCTATAAAATGGTAGTTGAATGGGTGTCCACTCTCACCCACCGCTTCCTTGATTAGTGGAGGGTCGTTAGCAGAACGGGTTTGATAGGACAACTACATCTCATTAAAAGTATAATGTTATTAAAGAAAGTACTAGAACATTATTTTACAAAATCCCAACTCTAGTTACTTTAGGGAAAATGTGAAAAGTATGCTAATCCATGAAATTGCACATTATGCTTTATTGGTCGTTAGTGGAGCGTGCGTGGTTAACCAGCACACTAAAAGGCAGTAATAAAGAGTAGTAATGGGTATCTCATAATTGTCATTTTGATGGAGCGTGTGTGGTTTACTAGCACATCAATAGTTAATGATAAAGACAATGAGGTTACCAAGCACATTTGCATGGTTATTCACATCTTGTTTGTGATCCTCGGCATCCCAGTCACAAATAGAAGAGCATAATCTGAGATTAAAACATGCCATTGAATAGTTTCAATGTATCTCAAAAGAATTAGGAATTTCACTTCGTTTATTTCGTCTAATGGTGGAATTGGTGAATCGTCATTCACCTACCTTTATGAAATTTACACTTGGATCTCGGCATCCCATTTCTAAGTTGTGAATCTTCATAGTTGGATCCTAACCTTAATATTATATCTTTGGGTTATTATATTGAGGTATCTTGAAATCTAACTAAAACTTTCTTTCCTTTCAGATGTCTACTCCTGGAAACAGTTCTGCTTCATCATCCTCCAACCACAACTTCTCTTTGCTCAGCATTTGCTCCAAAGTCATTATGGATGGCTCTAACTATAACGATTGGATGCGTAACATCAAGATGGCGCTTCGATTTGAGGACAAAGAATATGTCCTTGAAAAGGAGCTCAAAGAGCTTGATGAGTCTAAAGCTACTCCTGAAGAATATGCTGCGTACAAGAAATATTATGATGATGCTACCAAAGTGGCATGCATCATGGTCGCAACCATGTCCCCAGAACTGCAGAGGTACTATGAGGACTACTGGCCCTTTGAGATGAACAAGGACCTTATGGAACAGTACCATAAGCGAGCTTGTCAAGAAAAGTTTGAAGTAGTTAAGTCACTCATGGAAGAAGGGGAGTCGGTTGTGTCTAATGTGCAAAGAATGCAACACTACATAGAGCGTTTGGTCAAGCTCAACATTCACTTTGATGAGGAATTGGCCATTGACATGGTCTTGAACTCATTACCTGATTGTTATGGTCAGTTTATTCTAACTTACCATTTGAACAACACTGAGCAGACACTGGCCCAACTGCACAACTTGTTGCAGATAGCTGAAGCAGGGATGAAGGGTAAAAGTATAGCCTCCACTCCTGCAAGTGCCCCTGTCTTGGCTATTGGACAGGGAAAGGGGAAAAAGAGGAAAGGTCCTCCTAAGCAAAACTGGAAGAACAAGGCTCAAGCTGGGTCATCTAGTAATGGCCCAAAGGCTAAGCCCAATGCTACCATTCCCCGTGTTTCTGATCCAAAAGATGCAAATTGCTTTTATTGCAATGACAAAGGGCACTGGAAGAGAAGCTGCCCAAAATATCTGCAGGATATCAAAGATGGCAAAGTGAAACCATCTTCAGCAGGTATTTACACTATTTCTTCTAATAACTCATTATCTTCTCGTTCATGGGTCCTTGATACAGGATCTGGTTTTCACATCTGTTTTGATTTACAGGGGCTAAAAGAAAGTGAGGAGATAGAGCGAGGAAGGATAAACTTGATCATGGGAAACAAGAAGTCTTCACCAGTGACCAAGATCAGAGTTTATCAACTTTTGCTTAGTAATGATGTTAGATTAGATTTATTAAATTGTTGCTATTCGTCTGAGATGACGAGAAACATTATTTCATTTCATGCATTGTTCAGACAAGGTTTTAAATATTCTTTTAATGATTTGAATGGTTCAATTTCTTTTTATAAGAATGGTGTTTTTGTATTTGAAGCTTTGCCTTGTGATGGTGTGTATGAAACAGTGACTTGTGTTGATAGCTTAGGAAATAGTGTATTTAATAATGACTTGTCTAATAGTGTAGACAAGGCATGCTTGTGGCATTGTCGTCTTGGACACATTAACAAGAAACGCATAGTCCAACTCCAAAAGGATGGAGTGTTGGAATCATTTGACCTAAAATCAGATGATATGTGTGAATCTTGTCTTTTAGGAAAGATGACAAAATCACCATTCACAGGGTCTTGTGAAAGAGGTGAAGGTCTGTTGGATCTCATACATACAGATGTGTGTGGGCCCTTCAGATCAACTACAAGGGATGCTAATCGATTCTATGTGACTTTCACTGATGATTATAGCAGATATGGCTATATCTACTTAATTAAACATAAGTCAGAAACCTTTGAAAAGTTCAAAGAGTTTAAGCATGAGGTCGAAAGCAATTGGGCAGGAAGATAAAGGTACTTAGATCCGATAGAGGCGGGGAGTATCTTAGTATCGAGTTCAACGACTATCTGAAAGAATGTGGGATAGTCTCGCAATTAACTCCTCCTAGGACACCACAGTTAAATGGTATAGCTGAGAGGCGTAATCGAACCTTGTTAGACATGGTTTTTTCTATGATGAGTCGTGCTTCGCTTCCTATTCACTTTTGGGGGTATGCCTTAGAGACAGCCGCCCACATCCTCAATCTTGTCCCTACAAAGAAGGTTGCCAAAACACCTCACGAAATGTGGACGGGGAAAGTTCCCTCGTTAGCACATATTAAAGTCTGGGGTTGTGAAGCTTTCGTAAGACGGGAGACTCACGACAAGCTAGCAGCTAGAAGTGAGAAATGTGTTTTCATTGGTTACCCAAAGCAGTCTTTTGGATATTTGTTCTATAGACCTAGTGAAAACGTGGTCTTTGTAGCACGAAGAGGAGTCTTTCTAGAAAGAGAGCTCATATTCAAAGAGGACAGTGGGAACACCATTGACCTTGAAGAAAATCAATAGTTAGCCAATGAAGGAACCTTAGATGACACTAGCACTCAACCAGAGGAAACAGTTCCTGTTGAACCAGTTGATAACTCATTACCTCTTCGAAGATCCACTAGGGTGAGTGTGCCACCTGATTTGTATGGTTTTCATATTACTTCAGACGGTGACACATTCATCAGTGATAGGACACTGGTAAATTTAGATGAACCAGTCACTTATAAGGAAGCAATGGCAGGCCCAGAGGCTTCCAAGTGGAAAGAGGCAATGGACAGCGAGATTAAGTCCATGTATGACAACCAAGTTTGGAATTTGGTTGATAGTGCACCAGGTCGTAAGACAGTTGGGTGTAAATGGATCTTCAAGAAGAAGACAGAAATGGAGGAAATGTTCACACATTCAAGGCTCGACTGGTTGCAAAAGGTTTCATTCAAACCCCAGGGGTTGACTATGATGATACCTTCTCGCCAGTAGTTAAGATTAAATCTATTAGGATATTGCTCGCCATAGCTGCCTTTCATGACTATGAAATCTGGCAGATGGATGTCAAGACTGCTTTCCTTAACGGGAAGTTGGCTGAGGATGTTTACATGAATCAGCCAGAGGGTTTTGTCGATGCAAAGTTTCCCAATAGAGTGTGCAAGCTTGAGAAATCCATTTATGGATTGAAACAAGCATCTCACAGCTGGAATCTTTGCTTCCATGAGAAAGTCAAAGAGTTTGGTTTCTCTAGAAGTGAAGATGAGTTTTGTGTGTATATCAAGGCTAGTGGGAGTATAGTAACTTTTCTGGTGTTATATGTCGATGACATATTACTCATTGGTAACGACGTTCCAACCTTGAAAGATGTTAAGTCTTGGCTTGGAAAGTGTTTTGCCATGAAAGACCTTGGAGAAGCTGCCTATATTCTTGGGATTAGAATATTGAGAGATAGAAAGAAGAGACTAATTGGACTTAGTCAGAGCACATACTTGGATAAGGTACTAAAGAGGTTTAGTATGGAAAATTCCAAGAAGGAAGAGCTACCTATCCAAAGCAATACCAAATTGAGTAAGACTCAATGCCCGAGTACAGATGAGGAAATAGCATACATGAGTCGTGTACCTTATGCTTCCGCTGTCGGATCGATCATGTACGCTATGACATGTACTCACCCTGATGTGGCATTTGCTTTGAGCATGGTTAGTCGCTATCAGGGAAACCCGGGTAGAGCTCATTGGACAACGGTTAAGAATATACTCAAGTATTTACGAAGGACAAAGGACTGGGTCCTTGTGCTTGGTGGCAATGATACTTTGAGAGTAGATGGTTACAGTGATGCCAGTTTTCAAACGGATAGAGATAACTTTCGTTCTCAATCTGGCTGGGTATTTTTACTGAATGGAGGAGCGGTTACTTGGAAAAGTTCCAAGCAAGATACGGTGGCTGATTCTACTTGTCAATCAGAGTACATAGCAGCGAGTGAAGCGTCGAAAGAAGCAGCTTGGTTAAGGAACTTCATCGGAGATCATGGTAAAACCCAACTAGCGATAATGAGGGAGCGGTTGCCTTAACAAAGGAACCGAGAGATCATGGTAAAACCAGACATATCGACAGAAAGTACCATTTTATCAGACATAGAGTAGAAGAAGGCCATCTTGTAGTAAAGAGGGTGTCATCTGAAGATAACCCAGCAGACCCCCTCACAAAGGGTTTGAGTAGGGCTAAGCATATTCAGCATGCTCGGAGCATAGGACTGAAAGATGATATTAGTTTTAGTAGTTAGATTAGTTTTGTTCTGAAACTTGTAACAAAGTAAATGTAATTGAATTTTGGTGATTAAATAATAAAGTATTATTTATAAGTTTGGTTACTGCCTTTTGTCGATTGTTTATTATTGTGTTTCATATTTTGCATGTTTTACGTCCCGAATAATAAGATTATTCAAACTCCACAATCGCTCGTACTTTTGGAAGTAAGTAGTGAATTAAGACTGTCGTGAATTGGATTGCAGATTGTCTGAGGATAGACATGGCAATAGAATTGCTGCAATGTTCATGAGTACTCATAAATTGAGATTTGAGTATTGGATAAACCCTCGCTCAGAGTATCACTTCATGGAATTCATCACGAGTAATACTGAGACGATAATATCTTATAATCTTGAAACGAAGATATATGAGTTGTAATTTACAAAGTCGGTTATACAATGGTGATACGAAAACGCATCAGTAACTTGGTGTTATAAAACGTATTGTCATGTATAATTTGATGAGTAAAAGATACAAGAATATGAGTCAACGTTTATTCGTTCCTTTTGCCCTAACCGGAAAAGCGATATTTGTGGGCCCCTCGATGATTTGGTGTTGACTTATGTGCTGGGCCCAGCCAGGACTAAATTGATGTGTTCAATTAGAAGTCCTACATCATCACAAATCAGAAATCGGGAAACATAGATTCTGGACAAAGAGATTGATTACGTTCCATGTCTTATGTCTGGGGATATCTTGCACAATGAAGGATTATATGATCACTTATCTAAGGACACGTAACTGACTGGGTCAGAGTTCAGCAGCAGCTTTTGGAAGCTACAATTTGCTGGTCAAATTTAGAAGGCATACTAGCAATTATAGTTACAGACTTATCCAAGTGGGAGACTGTTGGATTAGGTGTCTAAGCCCATAACTATAATTGGTATGTACTTGAATTGATAGCAGCACAGTCCTTTTGGGTTGCCCTCAAACCTAGCAACTGGATAAGGAAATTATGAAAGGAGAGATATTAATTTATAAGATTAATAAATTAATATAAATGATTTATTAATATGTTAAAATATTAATATATTAATTAGAAATCATTATGTTTAATTAATAGTTAGCCATAAATTAATCAGAATTAATTTTGGGGTTAAAAGTATTAATTATAAAGTGCAGGGACTAGTTTGCAATTATCAGATAGTTGAGTGGAAGGCTCCAGAACCTCCTTGGAAGGAGGTGGACGAAATCTATAGGGGAAAACCTAAGGATTTCGTCCAATGGGTTTTGGATAAGGCCTTTGGATTAGCTTAGGCCCCAAGCAAAGGAGTATTAAGGTTTTCCCTAAACCCTAGATCCCTCAGCTATATAAGGAGCCTCCCAGCTCCTAAATACGGCCACTCCTACCTTGGAAGAAACCCTAGGCCGATTTTTGCATACCCTACCCTCTCCCCTTCAAGTTTCCTTCTTGCTAGTTCTTGGGTGTGATTCCATTAGAGGTATTACATTTGTGGTGCTAAGCTTCCAAGAAGATCAAGTTCAAGAGGATTATCAATTGTTTACTATAACAATTGAAAGGTATGTAACTCTTAAACCCTAGTTTATTAATTTCGAAATTAGCCTCTCTCCTCTAGGGTTCTTGTTTTGCAATTCAAACTTATATGTTCAATAGTTAAAACATAGATCCAAAGTAGGTTGCATGTGAACTTAGGAATTGTTTTCTAGTTTATTTGTTTTACCCAAAACCCATCACATATGTCATGGAGTCAGTGGGAGTCTTAATGATCGTGAAAAGGGTCTCAAAACTAATCAAGAATAAAACCTGTTGTTTATCAGTAGCACACGACTTGAGGTTTGTAACCTGTCGTGTTGACATATTCTTATTTATGTGCTCATTCCTGTTAAAAGTTGTTTATACATGTGAGTTCTATGAGTTCTCAATTGTTTGCATAACAACTTGGAAGACATGGTAGGCCCTTGTGCTGCCAGGTGGCAAGAAATTGAGATTGAACAAGTTCAGTCCATATGAGTTTGGATTTGTCACTAACCTTGTCTTATGATTACGGTTTGACAAATTCCCATGCATAGGAACATACACACCATAAAATATAAGTGTCATAAGGTTTCTCTCCAATTCATGAAAACGATTGTGAGGAAACGCTTTCACTAAGTAGATTTTAAAGAGATAGCAATTGTGGGATTTGCATTCTCAAATTTGATTATGATTACGGCATCCCTCTTCATAATTCGAATTGTGAGAAGGGACAAAAGGTCTAAACATTATGATTACGACATCCCTCTTCATAATTGTTTAGATACACATGTGAGATATCTAAGGAAAGGTGTATGATTCTGATAAAGTCTTATCAAAGAATCTCGTATCAGAAATCTGAAGTTTGGTAAGAAAGTCAATAAAGTATTGATTTCTAGAAGTCCAGCTGATTTCTAGGTACATGTCAAAGCTAGTGGGAGCATAAGTGTTATGCTAGTAAGGTAATTATTATTCTAGTGTAAACATAATCAATTATGGTAAGTGTTGCAAGTTAGCAATGTTAGTTATAGAAAACAAAGATTTCAATTCGCCAAGTTGCAGGGTTTGAAAAGTTGCTTTGCTATAATTAAGGGAGAGGAATTCATACTTCCTTTCAATTCTAAAAGCTTAGATTGAGATTTTAATCAAATTTAGTCAAGTATATATATGAATGTTATGTTGGTTCAACATAAGGAAATTCTATATATGGAAATATTATTTGCGTTCTAAAATTCGATTATGATTACGGAATCCCTTTTCATAATTTGAATTATGAGAACATGGCAAATAGAAATAGAAATATTATAGCAAAAGACTGGTCTAGTATCATGTCTTTATGTGAGACATCATGAATCGTGTCCCATATGCTTCGGATATAGGATCGATTATATGTGCTGTAATATTCATCTGTTCTAAATTTTCCAAATGCCTAGGGCATTAAGAGGGAAAAGGACTAGAACTGGATATGACTAAAATGGTTAAGCAATTGTCGAGGACAATATGAGGTTCACCAAAGATTGGTTGCTCATTGACACTTGGAAGTATGGTGTAAATTTTGGAAAGGACCATATTGACATATTCTTAAAAGAGGCAACTCTTGTTTAGAAGTGATAGTCAAAATGGGAATATGGAAATGTTTCCATAAGTGGTAGTCGTTTTTTAAATATGTGTAAGATTAGAAAACTTAATGCAAGAAGGATGTTCAAAGGAATGTACTTTGAATGTGAGACTTCGTTTCCACGGAATTGCTCTCCATTGGAATACTTTGTAATGTCTGTTGCCAAGTCTCTATGACTTTTGTGCATAGTCATTACAAAAGGATCATTGCATATAAGTTTAGAATCTAACAGATTACAGTAAATGGAAAGAATTTGATATTCTTATGTTTACAGTAAGGATTTGGGATTGTGAAATGAGCATCATTAAAGTGTTGTCAATTGGACCATAGACAAACATAGTGTGCATGCTTGGAGCATGGGACAACTATTGTTTTAATTCAAGTATTAAGTTGATTATTCGAAACATTATACAATGAATAATGAGTAATCAATATGGCACTCAAAGTTTTGGGGCCATATAGGATTAGTATTATTCTTGTGTTTCACTTTGCATGTTTTAACTTCCTGAATAACTAGGTTATTCAAACCATGCACAGTCAATCATACTTTGGAAGTAGGTATTGAGGCAAGATTGTCATGAATGGCTCTGTAGTTTGTCTAGGTGTTTTAGACATAGCTGCAGTGTTCATGAGTGCTCCTGGAAAAAGATTCGAGTATTGGATTCAACCCACGCTCATCTGAATCACTTCATGGATTTTATCACGAGTGATTGTGAGATGATAATATCTTATATTCTTGAAACGGAGACATGTGAGGTGTAGTTACAAGTCGGTTGCACATTGACATATGTAAACGCACCAGTAACTTGGATGTTATAAAACATATTGTTGTGTGTAATTTGATGAGTAAGTACAACCAAGCATTTGGGTCGAAGTTTATCCGTTCCTTTTACCCCATGTGGATAAAAGCGATATTTGTGGGCCCCTCGATGATTTAGTGATGACAACCCTAAGTGCTCGGCCGGGCCTGGACTGATTTGATTTGTTCAATTAGTCGGTCATCATAAATCGGAAATTGGGAAACAACAAATGGACAGAGAGAATGACTATAATCCATGTCTCAGTCCATATGATATCTACAATGGAGGAATATATGCTCCCTTATCTAATGGACGCGTAATTGACTAGGTCAGAGTTCGACAGCGGCTTTAAAGAGCTACGATTGCTAGTTGGGATTTTGGAGTCGTACTTGCAATAATAGTTATTAGACTTATCCACGTGGGAGACTGTTGGATTAGGTGTCTAAGCCCATAACTATAAATGGAATGTAGTTGACCCGAGAGTAGCATGGTCCATTTGGGTTGCATATCATCAGGACAATTTGTTAGGATGGACTTTTTAGAAGAGGTTATTTATGGTTTATTGATATATTATAAGTGCTAATATATTAATATGAAATCATATGATTTAATTAGTATTGATCAATTAGTTTGGAATTAATTTAGTTATCAAAAGAGACTAATTAAATCAATGGGGACTAATTGTGTAAATTAGTTATATTTATATGTTGGGCTTATGATCCATGTTGGACTAAGTTTATATATGGATACATAAAGAGTTGGGCCACATGAACCATGGATCATAAACCCATGGGTATGGATTAGGGTTAACCCATGACCCTTGGAATCCTACATATAAATATGTGACTCCATAGCCAAAATGAAGGACTACTAGTTCTTGGAATTCATGGATGATTTTGGGGTTCAAGATTCTCTCTCAAAATGTAATCCTTTGTCCTAGATGTGTTGTGAACCATTTGAGGCATTCATACTATTGGTGCTAAGTTCTTAAAGGCCAAATAAAACAAGTTCTACAAGCTAAATAAAGAGGTAAACTCCTAACTAGTATTTTATGTTGTATATATCATTTGTCTGCTAGTTGTAGGCTTAAATCTTTGGAAACAATATTGCATGTATAATTAGGGAAAACATAGATCCAAAGCTTTTAGAGTTGTATGTGCACCATAGGATGTTGTAGTATACTAAAACCCAACAGTTGGGACATTGCCTTGAACTCTTCGAGTTGCTCCTTGAACTCGTCGAGTCCTTCGATCTTCAAGTCCATAACAAACCCCAACAGGCTGAGTTTTCCTTCAACTCAACCAAAGACCATTTCCAGAAGACGTTTGGGGGAAACTGTGACCCGAATCGCCGAGTCACCTAAGCGACTCGCCGAGTCCCTCTTTGTCCAAAACTATACAGTCAATTTTAATCGGTCTAAATGCATCCAAACCATAGATCTGACCTCCTAGGGTCCATATTATACGTAAAGTTCCATCTTGACGTCCATGAATGAGGTATTTGGCCCAAATGGCTCTAGAATGAAGTCTACAATATGCATGGGGTGCTTATGGCAATAAAGTTGGCACCTTTATGCCATAAGAACCCCCAATTGTTCTATATCTGAATCTATACCCTCAATGAACCACAAAATTCCGAGTATGTCACCTCTAAGGCTTTGAAAAGGTAGAAATGAGCCCTAACTAGAGATCTAAGAGATAGATGGTCAAGGTTTCAGCTTTATACCTCAAGTGAGTTGGAAATGGGGCACGACCTCTGGATCTACTAGCATCCACTCGAACTTCCAAGCTCCTTCTTCCTTCTCAAGCTTCACAATCACCACAAGCACACAACAATGGCTCAAGAACACTCAAACAAGGTTAGGGTTTCGATTTGGGGTTTCTTTGAGTTGGGAGGAACGATGGAGGTTGGGTTGAGACAGGATAAGTTGTTTAAATAGGGCGCAAACCCTAAATATTAGGGTTTCATCCAGACAACCCTACTTGTCGAGTCGGTCTCCCGGCTCGTCGAGTAGGTCACTAAACATCCCGGTCAAAATCGAGTCTACTCTGGGAGTTGGGCCTCCAACTCGCCGAGTCCCATAGAAAAACATGAAATTACTTGAATTTAAATACGTACTAGGAACCGGGTGTTACAAATCTCCCCCACTTATTTTAGACTTCGTCCTCGAAGTCTGCTGCTAAATCCGGAAAAAGCTCGGGGTAGTGCTCCTTCATCTCGTCCTCTGGCTCCCAAGTTCATTCTGAGCCCTTGCGGTGCTGCCATTGCACCTTCACCAGCTCCACCCTCTTGTTCCTTAGATCCCTCGACTTCCTGTCGAGGATAGCTACTGGCATCTCGATGTAGTTTAGGCTGTCATCCACCTGAATATCCTCTAAAGGCACCACTGCTGAATCATCTACCAGACACTTCCGTAGCTGGGAGACATGAAAAGTACTGTGAATCTGACAGAGTTCGGCTGGCAGGTGCAACCTATATGCCACCTTGCCCACCCGGGCTACAACCCTGAAAGGTCCAATGTACCTGGGGCCCAACTTGCCCCGCTTCCTGAACCGAATGACACCTTTCAAAGGCGACACGTTCAGGAGCACCATATCCCCGACCTGGAACTCTAGGTCCGAACGACGCTTGTCGACATAACTCTTCTGCTGACTCTGAGTAGTCTGAAGCCTGATCCGAACCTGCTGCATCCTCTTTGTAGTCTTGAGTACCACTTCGGTACACCCCATGACCCTCTGTCCAACCTCACCCTAGCATATCGGGGTCCTGCACTTCCTCCCGTACAACATCTCGAAGGGAGGACGATAGATACTCGCGTGATAGTTGTTATTGTAGGAAAACTATGCCATGGGAATTTAAGTATCCCAACTACCTCCGAAGTCTAAAACGCATACCCGTAGCATATCCTCCAAAGTCTGGATGGTCTGCTAGCTCTGACCATCCGTCTGCGAGTGAAAACCAGTGCTAAAGTGCAGACGAGTACCCAGTTCGTCGTGAAACTTCTTCCAGAATCTGGAAGTGAACCGCACATCTCTGTCAGAAACCACCAAGACTGGCACCCTGTGCCGAGCCACTACCTCTCTGGTGTAGATTTCGGCCAACTTTTCGTCCGAAATGCTTTCCTGAATTGGAATGAAATGGGCGCTCTTGGTCAACCGATCCACGATGACCCAAATCGAATCCACTCCCCGCGTGGTCCTGGGAAGCTTCGTGAAGAAATCCATAGTGATTTCTTCCTATTTCCACATCGGGATATCCAACGGCTGGGTCTTGCCGTGGAGCCTCTGATTCTCGGCCTTAACCTTCCTGAAGGTCAGGCATCTCTCAACGTACCAAGCTACATCCCGCTTCATGCAGGGCCACCAATAATCAATACGAAGATCCCTGTACATCTTCGTCGCCCCGGGATGGATGGAAAACCTGGATTTGTGCGCCTACTCCATCAATACCTGGCGCATACCTCCATGATATGGGACCCACACCCTCCGGTGTAGTGTCAACAATCCACGGCTGTCATAATCGAAGGAGGAAACCTGACCCACAATACGGTCACTCTTGCGATGTTCCTCCTTCATTGCCTCCTGCTGGGCCTCTCGAATCCACTCCAACAGCAGAGTCACCACGGTCATCCTCAAGCAAATATCTCTGATCGGCGCTGCCTTGCAGCTAAGCGCATCGGCCACGACATTGGCCTTCCCCGGGTGGTAGAGGATCTCATAATCGTAATCCTTCACCACATCTAGCCATCGACGATGTCTCATATTCAGATTTGGATGATCCATGAGGTACCTCAAACTCTTATGGTCCGTGTAAATGGTACAACGGACCCCATAGAGGTAATGGCGTAGAATCTTGAGGGCGAAAACAACTGCCCCCAACTCCAAATCATGCATCGGATAGTTCGCCTCATGAGGCTTCAGCTGCCTCCAAGCGTAGGCGATAACATGCCCTTTCTGCATCAATACCACGCCCAAACCCGAGTTGGACGCATCGCAATAAACTACAAAATCATCCACGCCCTCTAGCAGGGCTAAGATTGGCGCCTCACACAATCTCTGTCTCAGTATCTCAAATGCCGCCTGCTGCTCAGGCCCCCAGCGAAAGACCACAACTTTCCTTGTTAACCGGGTCAAGGGCACGGCTATCTTGGAGAAGTACTGAATGAATCTCCGATAATAACCTGCCAGTCCTAGGAAGCTCCGAATCTCAGATGGAGACCTCAGAACCTCCCACCTCATCACGACCTCCACTTTAGCCGGGTCGACCGAAATCCCGTTCTAGTTGACAAGGTGCCCAAGAAACTGCACCTCGCACAACCAGAACTCACACTTGGAGAACTTGGCATACAAGCTCTCTCTCCTCAGAGTATCCAACACCTCTCACAAGTGCTCCTCATGCTGCTCGTGCGTCTTGGAATAAACCAAGACGTCATCAATGAAAACTATCATAGACTGATCCAACATCGGTCTGCACACGCAGTTCATGAGATCCATGAATGCGGCAGGAGCATTGGTGAGCCCAAAAGGCATCACCACGAACTCATAGTGACCATATCGTGTACGAAAAGTAGTATTCTGTATATCCTCCTCTCTGACCCTCGTTTGATGATAACCTGAACGCAGATCAATCTTGGAGAACCAAGATGCTCCCTGAAGCTGGTCAAAGAGATCATAAATCCTCAGGAGTGGGTAACGGTTCTTCATCGTTACCTTATTTAGCTTCCGGTAAACTATACACATCCGATGCGACCCGTCCTTCTTCTTCACAAATAGAATCGGGGCTCCCCAGGGTGAACTGCTCGGTCTGATGAATCCTTTGTCTAACAGCTCCTGCAGCTGTGTAGACAACTCCTGCATCTCAGGAGGAGCCAACTGATACGGTGCCTTGGCTATCGGAGCCGCACCAGGGACTAGGTCCATCCTAAACTCTACCTGCCTCTCCGGAGGTATCCTAGGCAGCTCCTCTGGGAATACATTCGCGTACTCTCGTACCACCGGTACGTCACTCACTGTCGCCTTACTCGCCTCCTGGGTATCCAAGACATAGGCGACATACCCTGTATACCCCTACAGGAGATAACGCCTAGCTCTCGCTGCTGAACATAAAGCTGGTCCACGCTGTGGCCTCTCGCCCTGAATCACTAGCTCTCCCCCACTTGGGGTCCTGACCCAGACCAACTGCAGCGCGCAGTCGATCACTGCCCCATTGGGGCTCAACCAATCCATGCCTATAATAACCTTGTTCCCCCGCAATGGTATGGAAACCAAGTCTACCAAGTAGCGCTCCTCGAACAACCTCAAAACACAATCCCTGAAAACCTCTGATGCTTGCACTGATCGCACGCCCGCAATCTCGATCTTTAGAGGGCAATCCAACATGCCCGAAGACTCAGGGAACCTCTTGTTAAGCGCAAGAGAGACGAATGATCGGGTAGCACCTGAATCAAACAACACCTGAACTGGGATACCGTTCACATGGAATGATCCTAAATAAAACATATAACATGGCACATCAATATCACAAGCGACATATAATAAAAGCTAGAGAGAAGAAACCATACCCGTCACCACATCGGGTGCGGCGTGTGCCTCCTCAGCTGTCAACTGGAAAGCTCGGCTCCTCACCACTGGAGCCTCTGACTTGACCTTCCGGCCATCCGTAACCTGAGTAGTCGCTGGAGTTGGCGCCACCACTGGCGCTGCTGCTACTGCTGTCAACCTAGGGTAGTTGGCCTTCTTATGGCCCCTCTGATTGCAATGAAAGCAAATCAGGTATGATGTCTGAACAGTGGGGGCAGGGGCAGTACAATCCCTGCCAAAGTGCCCCGTCTTGCCGCACTTGTAGCAGCCCGATGATCCCGCTCTACAAGCTCTCTCATGCGGCCTGCCGCATTTCCTGCAGTGGCTCTGGCTCGGCTGGCCCTTCGACCTAGTGTCGGATCCATTGGGTTTCTTCCCCAAAACCCCAGTAACCTACTCATTCTCTTCCTTCCTCTTCATGAGGTGCTCTAAATCAATCTCCCTCTCCCTCGCCCTGGAAATCATGGACTCCAGGGTCGGGCAGGCTGAGTAGCGGACATGCTCCCGAATGTCAGCCCTCAACATGTCATGATAGCGGGTCTTCCGCATCTCCTCATCACCTGCATACTGAGGTACCAACAAGGCCCTCTCTCGGAACTTGGCGGTGATCTCCGCCACTGTCTCAGTAGTCTGTCTCATGTCAAGAAACTCCCTGGCCAGCTGCTGAAGCTCCACAGTTGGCGCAAACTCAGCCCTAAACCTGGTCACAAAGTCCGACCAAGTCATAGCCTCGATGGATGGGGCTCCCAGTGAGTCACCGACCAACTCCCACCAATCCGTAGCTTTGTCTCTCAAACAACCCGCAACAAAGCGAACCTTTGACACCTCCGGGCAGAAGCTCGTCAACTGCGCAGACTCGATGTCTGCGATCCATATCCTGGCAATAATGGCGTCCTTCGCCCCGTGAAAGTGTGGCACACCACTCCCCCTGAAGTCCTTGAAGGACAGTGTGCGCGTCCCTGACTGGCTGGACGCCAAGTCACTCCTGAATGTCCGGAGACGTTCATCCATCAGCTCAATAATCCCCTCCTTGATCGACCCGAAAATGACCGGGGTCGCCTCAAGGATACCTCTCGTGATCTCAGACGCGATGAACTCGCATAACCCGCCATCAACCTGCTCGGATCCCGCACCCGAGCCTGATCCTGATCCTAATCCAGACCCTGAACCTCCTGCTACATGACGCGTAACCACCATTCTGAAATAAAACACATAAACGTCAGGGTTATACATACTCTCGAGAGGTCTCACAGACTCTCCAAGCTACCTGGTTCTTTCTTAGCCCTCCTTGATTCGAGTACGGATCCTCTGCTTCCAGTAGTACGGGCCCATACTACCTTCCACATCTATCCGTACTTTTCTCAAGGATTGCTTCAACTTCACCAAGTCCCTTTCACTAATACAACATTCCAAACTAATCTCATCCTATGCTTGTCCTAGGGCACTCTCCGACCTACTCACCACCATCAGCTGCACAAAGAGTCCCTACCACCCTTCCCTAAATAGCTTGCGAATACTATTACATATTCTCTTACTAGTTAGTTAAAGCTATCTAGAATCCCTATAAGCACAAACCAAGCAACATTCGTGCATTGAGTAACCATAACCAAGCATAACCTAATCAGGCTATCATACTGCTGACTAACCAGCCCTAGCATATAGCTCAATAAGCTCATACAATAGGCATATAAGGCATCCTTCCTAGATCCTTAGCCCTAATCTAGCATGCAGTTCACATAACAGGCATACAAGGCATCCTTCCTAGATCCTTAGCCCTAGTCTAGCATGCAGTTCTCATAATCATATCATATAATCGTAACATATCATGTATGGGTATCTTGGGGAAAACTTACTTGACCTCGGTCGGTCGCACGCATCACACACCTTGTTCTTTCTCAAAACTCCTTATTTTTAAATTTTAGAAAACTATTTTATTGTAAAAATCTTTCAAGCCCTCGATTTGAGTCCAGATACCCCCGAAGGTGTGGCCGAATCCCTCAAACCAAGGCTCTGATACCAACATGTAACATCCTAAAAATCGAGACCAAAAAGTTTTGTTTTAATTATATTGCTAATAAAATTTGTTAGAGGAAAACATTACTGGTATCATATTAATTCATAAACCACAGTTACATGTCTCAAAAACCATATCGTCAAATAGTAATAATGTCAGAGTACAATCCCAGAAATCTCAAATGCAGAATCATGCGTGTGCGATACGCTGCTACCCTACCGACTCCTTCCCCTTAGACAAAGAGGCACCTAAAACCAAAACTGAAAACCGTAAGCACAAAGCTTAGTGAGTTCCCCCATCATACCACATACCATACAATCATACATACTGTCGGGCAATTCTGGGGTGCCCGACCTACCCATGTCAAGCCATTCTGGGGCGCTGACCTACCCATGTCAAGCCGATCTGGGGTGCTGACCTACCCGTGTCAGGCCATTCTGGGGTGACTGCCAACCCTCCGGTCTATCCCAACCGGCCACTGGGGACTGTTTTACCCCTACCACTATCACATAATATCATATCATAATCATGTTGTCAGACATATCAGGGGCGTCCGACCTACCCTACAGCCCTACTGACCGAATCGGGGGAATATTTGATGGGTTTTAAGCATAAGAACAATCCTATGTGCTCATACAAACCCTAATGCTTGGATCTAGGTTTCTCTATTGTACATGCAATGAATCCAAGACTTACAAACCCTAGATCTATCAAATAAGAACTGAAATAAGGGTTTAGTAATTACCTTTGATTGTTATATAGCAATAACAATCAATCCTTACTTTGATTGGCTTCAGAAAGCTTAGTGCCTCAAGTGTTGCACCTCTAATGGAGTCACAAACACCACTAAGCAACTTGGATGAAGAGGGAGGAGAGAGGAGGCACCAAAAACGGCTGGAAACCCTAAAGGATTACTTGTCCACGTTTTTGGGGCTTAAGGGTCCTTTATATACATGTAAGCTATTAGGGTTTACAACTAGGAAACCCTAATCTGGCTGCTTAGGCCCTAAGCAGCCCATGGACTCCTTTAACATATCCCTTGGACGATTTCTAATGGGCTTCCCATAGAATTCGTCCAACCTATATATTATTAGGTGATCCATAGCCCAATCGTAATTATCTTATAATTACAAATCCAGACCCCTAAGTTTAATTAATCTCTTTTAGCCACAAAATTAATTCTTAATTAATTCTTGACTAATATTAATTAAACTATATGACTTCTCCTTTAATATATTATTCTTATAATATATTAATAAATCATAATTAAACCTTTCTCTCCTTAATTCATCCTACATATTGCTATGGTGAAGGCAACCCAAAAGGACCATGCTCATAATCGGGTCAAGTACATACCAAAATAGTTATGGACTTAGACACTAATCCAACAGTCTCCCACTTGGATAAGTCTAATAACTATTATGCGTATGACTTCAGAACCTGATCAGCAATCGTAGCTTCCAAAAGCCGCTGTCAACTCTGATCTTATGAGATGCGCGTGTCCTTTAGATAAGGGATTATATATTCCTCCCTTCTACAAGATATCGTATAGACATGAGACATGGATTGAAATCATTCTCTCAGTGTATATGTCGTTTCCCGATTTCCGATTTATGACGACTGACTAATTGAACAAATCAAATCAGTCCTGGCCCGGCCGGGCACTTTCCTTTGTCATTACTAAATCATCGAGGGGCCCACAAATATCGCTTTTATCCCACCTTGGGTAAAAGGAATGGATAAACTTTGACTCAAATGCTTGCTTGCACCTACTAATCGAATCACACACAACAATAAGTTTTATAACACCAAGTTACTGGTGTGTTTACTTATCATCAATGTGCAACCGACCAGCAAATAACAACTCACACGTCTCGGTTTCAAGAATATACAATGTTATCGTCTCACCAATCACTCGTGATAAAACCATGAAGTGATTCAAGTGAGCGTGGGTTTAATCCAATACTTTAATCTTATCAAAGCACTCATGAACTCTGCAGCAAACTTGTGCTATGTCTAAACACTTTAGACAATCTACAGACAGATTCATGACAGTCTTCCTTCATACCTACTTCCAATGTATGACCGACTGTGGAGGTTCGAATAACCTAGTTATTCTGGAAGTCAAAACATGCAAAATGAAACGCAATAATAATATTAATCCTATATGGTCCCAAAACTTTTGAGCGTAAATAAAAACACTTTTATTTAAACACCATATTGATTACTCATTATTCATTGCTTACTGTTTCAGAAAATCAACTTATTACTCGAATTATAACCACAATTGTCCCATGCTCCAAGCATACACACTTTGGTTTCCTATGGTCCATACTTTGTGAAATAGATCAATTGAAAACTTTTCCAATGAAACTCATTTCACAATCCCCAATCCTTATTATTAGTATAAGAATACCAAATTCTTGCCACTTTTAGAATATGTCAGATTCTAACATTTTATGCAATGATTCTTTCGTAATGTCATAGCACAAAAGTCACCTAGACCCGGCTAATGAAATTACAAGGTATTCTATCGAAAATTGTTACAAGACAATTCCATAGACGTGAAGTCTCACATTCAAAGTACATTCCTTTGAACATCCTTCTCGCATAAAAGTTTCTAATCTAGACATATTTCTTAATATCCAACTCCCATTAATGGAAACATTTCCATATTTGCCATATGACAACTCATTCTTAATAGAATCTTATCTATTCATAATAATGTCAATATATTCCATCCAGTACTATACTTCCAACTACTCACAAGTGACAAATCCTCAGTGAACCTCAGATCGTCCTTTGATAGTTGTTTAATTATTTTAGTCAAAACCAGTTCTAGTCCCTTTTCCCTCTTAATGCCCTAGGCATTTGCAAAATTTTAGAATGGTCAAATATTATAGCATATGCAATCGATCCTACACCCGAAGCGTATTGGACACGATGCATAATGTCTCACATAAAGACATGATACTTCATCATCCTTCTGCCATAATATTTTATGTGCCCTGTTCCCACAATTTGAACTATGAAGAGGGATGCCGTAATCATAATCGAATTTTGAGAATGCACTACGTATCCTTGACTAAATTTATTAACATTTCTCGATCTAAGCTTTAGAATTTTGAAACAAAGTATAATATTCTCTCCCTTAATTATAGAAAAACAACTTTTCAACCCTTGCAACTTTGCAAAATGAATCTTTGTTTTCTATAATTAATATTGCTAACTTGCAATACTTACCATAATAATCATGCTCCCACTAACATGATGATTATTTTCTTACCAGCATAACACTTATGCTCCCACTAGCTTTGACATGTATTCAGAAAACAATTGAACTTCTAGAAAACAATGCTTATTGAATTCCTTAAGTTCATATTTCTAATACCTAATGCTTTGATAAGCCTTTATCTAAGCTTTTTAAGCTCATACACCTTTGCCTTAGATAGCTCACATGTGTGTCTAAACAATTCAAAATTTATGTTACTAAGTCCCAAATGTTCAGATCAATTGCCAAATCTCACAATTCGAACTATGAAAAGGGATGCCATAATCATAATAGAATTTGAGAATACAATTTTCACAATTGCTATCTTCTTAAAATCTCTCTTAGTGAAAGCATTTCCTCACAATCATTTTCATGAAGGAGGAAAACCTTATGACACTTAGATTTTATGATGTATGTGTTCCTATCCATGTGAATTTGTCAAAACGAAAGTTTGCGACAAATCTAAAACCATATGGACTGAACTTGTTCAATCTTGATTTCTTGCCTCATGGTAACATGAATTCCCACCATGTCTTCCAAGAAACTCACCCTTTCATATCAATGTACTTTCCATTGATCAAGGTTCTTTGTCTTTATGCATTCAAATGAGAACTCATAGAACTCACACGCATAATTAACTCAATTGGAATGGCACAGAAAAAGAGTATGTCATCCACGATAGGCTTTAAACCTCAAGTCGTGTGCTAGTGATGATCAACTAGGTTTACTCTTGATTTGTTCTTGAAACTTTTCAAGACCATTAAGACTCCCACTGACTCCTTGACATATAAGATTCTCTTGTCAAGAAACATTTCTTGACAAACAAATATTCAAGAGTTAGTGTAGCCTTTTGTCAAGTTTAACACTTCACACAATTGGTCCTGGTTGGTCTTTGTCTTATCCAAGACATCACAACTTACCAATTTCAAATGTGCAAGAATAAGAAAACTTTTCCAAATTCCACATTTGTCGAGTGTTATAAACCTACTTAAGACTTGTCACTCATGTCAGAATCTTGACTCTAAGACTAGATATTGGAACGAAGTATGATTGACTTCTTGATTTAATCATTTCTACAATTCTCAATTCCTCTTCTTAGACATGCAATTGCACTAAGACTCACTTAGAGGATCAATTGAGATATGGTTCTTAATCATTAAGACTTATCATAAAACACAATAAAAGGTACTCTCCCTTCTTCTTAGAATAGAGAAACTTTTATCTTTCTGCCTACTTGATTCTTCTTACTCGTTCTGCTATTGATTGAAACTCTTTCAATCAACTCAGAATTATACTTAATCTTATAAGTATAATCATATTTACTAAACTTTAGTAAATCATGATGAATATCTTTATCACTCTTGTGGCGGACTTGATCAACGCACAACCTGGTGTACTCGATCTCCTGGTCCTTCTCTTGACACTTTGCCAAAGAATTAGTCTAATTTCCAAAATATGAAGTTTCTCATTCATCACGCAACCAAGTTGTATGATTCCAAGTTTCTGTCCAATTGAAACTTGGGCGATGAGAATCTTCCTTTTTTTGGCAAATCCTCGACATTTCACAAATAACATAATCAAGAATCACATCCAATTCAACATTGCTAAAATTAGAAATACATAAACATCCATTTTTACATATGCCATTGAAAGGATAAATAAATAGGACGAAATCAAAATTCATTTTATTGCGGAAAAACTTGTCCTTACAATGCAATTAAAATGAAAACTATGCTATTTCAATTTCTAAGCAATCTATTCTAACTCTAAAGTAGTAGCTAAAAAATCCGATCTTCAAGCAATGCGATCGAAATCTATTTCTTCACGATCAGATTCAACTTACTTCTTCCCTTAAGCTTCCTCTCTTTTCTTCGATCCTACAAAACATCAAAATGTAATCTTATCACATCATGTATTGAAAATCAAAGAATAGGAACTTATAGAGTTAGTTATTGGATTTTACCTGAAGTAGAGCCATACGTCTTGACTCTCCCATCTCTTAGATCTCTCAGGTAAACAGGGCAGCTTCGTCTCCAATGCCCCTTCTCTTGGCAGTAGAAGCAGATGGACTCTTTTGGAATGGCACAAGGAACTATCTCAGAATTTACCTTTTCTGGATTTCCAATGTCACCATTTTCAATGTCCATTGAAGTTTGGGAGTTTGATTTCCCAGACAAATTTGCTCGATCAGCACGCCAAATCATTTCTGATTCAGCAGCTATAAGCAAATAGGTCAAATCAATGAGGGTTACGTCATGGTCCATCATATAGTACTCTCTAACGAACTCACTATATGATTCAGGAAGTGACTGAAGAACCTAGTCAACAGCCAACATTTCTGAGATATCGACACCTATCATCCTTAACCTATCAATGTGTGGCTTCATCTCTAAGATGTGTGCACACACAGGTTTCCCATCTTCGTGTTTACTTTCCAATAGGGCTTGAGTGAGCTTGAATTTTTCAAGCCTTTGA
Organism: Lactuca virosa; assembly: GCF_052849685.1. Taxonomy (NCBI): domain Eukaryota; kingdom Viridiplantae; phylum Streptophyta; class Magnoliopsida; order Asterales; family Asteraceae; genus Lactuca; species Lactuca virosa. The sequence goes on from NC_136428.1 coordinate 387,760,390, forward strand.
ACTTGTGGGTTAGGGAGAATAATTGGAGGAGGTGGAGGAAGTGAAGCATGACTCTCATTTCCTTGATCGTATCGTGGAACGTCATCTTCATTTGGAAAGCTTGTTCCAAGGGACTTGGGAAGACCATTGTAAGATTTAGACATCTACAAAACGGGAGAAAATTCAAGTTAGTTGATTAGAATCCTTGATGTAACACCCAAACGAAACATCAAGGCTAGGATCCAACACAATACTATACAACCTAGAAGAGGGATGTCGTAATCTAGTTGCAGAATATTTGAAGGTAGGTAAATGACGATTTACCAATTTCCACCATGAAAAACGAAAAAGAAATTTAAGTTTTAAATGAATTGAAACTCCTAGATCTTTTGAGATTCATTGAACTTTTCAATGGCATGTTTAATCTCGATTATGCCCTTCAAGTTTGCGACTGGGATGCCGAGGATCACAAACAAGGTGTGAATAACCATACGAATCACGTGGTGCACCCAATTGCTACTATCACCTAATCAATGTGCCGGTTATCCACACACCCTCCATTGATCTATGATAAACATCCAGCCACCCTTCGCCACCAATGTCAATCCCAAATTAGTGTGCCGGTTAGCCACACACGCTCCATTAACGTTTGACAAGGGTACGAAGTGTAATTCCATGGATTAGCATACAAATTCACATTTTTGCCCTAAAGTAACTAAGATTGGGAATTTGTAAAAGCATTTAGTTACTTTGTACTTCATTATACTTATAATGGAAGGTTTCGTCCTATCCTACCCGTTCGGCTAACGACCCTCCACTAGTCAAGAGTGCGGTGGGTAAGAGTGGATACCCATTCAATCGCCATTTTATAGGCAATTTCCTTAAACACCCCTTATAGACCAGCTTCGTGAATGAGGCCTACTAACGGTAAGACTGACTCTTTACTCATATATATAATATTAGACTTTTAATGTTACATATATATAGTATAGGGTGTATTTTACACTTTTAAAATACTAGGTGGTTTTATTAACTTTCTCTTTTAATTAACTTAACAAGACCATGAGGGTGTCATTTGAACTTTTCAAAATACTAGAGTTTTAGAATTTAAATATTACATAATTAAACTATTAATCAAAATTTTAAATTCCAAAACTTGAGGGCAAGTTTTGAAACATTTCAAAACATTAGGTTTTAGAATTTAAATATTTCAACATTAAACTTTTAATCAAAATTTTAAATTCCAAAACTTGAGGGCAAGTTCTGAAACTTTTCAAAACATTAGGGTTTAACTATTTAAATTTCAAAAACAAAACTTTTAAGTTCAAATTTAAACTATAAAACCTAAAGGGAGTAATTTGAAACTATTCAAACTTACTAGGAATCAAATAACAAATAATATAAATCAAACAATTAATTTAGTGATTATCTATATTTGACCTAATCCAATTTTAGTCACAAGATAATTACCAAATAATTTGAATAATCTATATTTATCATATAAAGAAACTATTATTCAAAAGATTTGAAATTATCTTTTGTTTTGGTAAGGATAATCATTTACATACAATAAAATTCGGATTTTATTATCAAAAAACGATTTTGGCATCAATCCTACAGCAAAACAGCAAGTAAATCCCGAAATATACTCTGTCAGACTCCCGGACTCGCCGAGTCGGTCTTGAACTCGCCGAGTAGGGCCAACTCGCCGATTCCAGATACTGACTCGCCGAGTTGAGTCGGGCAGAGGCAAAAAATTGATTTTCAGCAGAAAAACGACAATTGCATCACATACAACAGAAACCAATCAAGGCTCTGATACCACTGATGGGTTTTAAGCATAAGAACAATCATATGTGCTCATACAAACCCTAATGCTTGGATCTAGGTTTCTCTATTGTACATGCAATGAATCCAAGACTTACAAACCCTAGATCTATCAAATAAGAACTGAAATAAGGGTTTAGTAATTACCTTTGATTGTTATATAGCAATAACAATCAATCCTTGCTTTGATTGGCTTCAGAAAGCTTAGTGCCTCAAGTGTTGCACCTCTAATGGAGTCACAAACACCACTAAGCAACTTGGATGAAGAGGGAGGAGAGAGGAGGCACCAAAAATGGCTGGAAACCCTAAAGGATTACTTATCCACGTTTTTGGGGCTTCAGGGTCCTTTATATACATGTAGGCTATTAGGGTTTACAACTAGGAAACCCTAATCTAGCTGCTTAGGCCCTAAGCAGCCCATGGACTCCTTTAACATATCCCTTGGACGATTTCTAATGGGCTTCCCATAGAATTCGTCCAACCTATATATTATTAGGTGATCCATAGCCCAATCGTAATTATATTATAATTACAAATCCAGTCCCCTAAGTTTAATTAATCTCTTTTAGCTACAAAATTAATTCTTAACTAATATTAATTAAACTATATGATTTCTCCTTTAATATATTATTCTTATAATATATTAATAAATCATAATTAAACCTTTCTCTCCTTAATTCATCCTACATATTGCTATGGTGAAGGCAACCCAAAAGGACCATGCTCATAATCGGGTCAAGTACATACCAAAATAGTTATGGACTTAGACACTAATCCAACAATATTCCCCTCCTACTACCACTATCACAAATAACATATCATATTGGCACATAGAACACATCAGGTAGTAGCAAACATAGACAATTATCACAAAGACAATCATCTAAAGACATTCCCTGCTAGTGGGCCGGCATTGTGGCCGTAGACCCACCTCTACTGGAAGGTAACTCACATCAATGTCGTGTAGTGTCTGCATTGTCCTCGGTATGGAATCAACTCTTCTCGACTCCTCAATCCCTACACAACATCCTTTCTACATTACCATTTCATACTCATAACCCCTACAAGGGTCAACTCAAGTCCAACGCAAAGTCAAGGTCAAAACCTTGGTCAAAGTCAACTTTGGTCAAAGTCAACATTTGGTTGACTAGACTCGCCGAGTTGGTCCACCAACTCGTCGAGTCCCTACATCCACAAAATGCTACAACCCTGTCCCTACCTGTCGAGTCTAGGAAGAGCTCGATGAGTTCGCCTTCAACAAAACATCGGGACCTTCTTCAACTGACTCGACGAGTTCATCCTTGAACTCGTCGAGTTCATCTTCATCCGTATGAAAGTGTTTAGTCTATGACTCACCGAGTTTTCCTTGAACTCGTCGAGTTCGTCTTCATGTGGTTGGGACATTGCCTTGAACTCGTCGAGTCCTTCGATCTTCAAGTCCATAACAAACCCCAACAGGCTGAGTTTTCCTTCAACTCAACCAAAGACCATTTCCAGAAGACGTTTGGGGGAAACTGCGACCCGACTCGCCAAGTCACCTACGCGACTCGCGGAGTCCCTCTTTGTCCAAAACTATACAGTCGATTTTAATTGGTCTTAATGCATCCAAACCGTAGATCTGACCTCCTAGGGTCCATATTATAGGTAAAGTTCCAATCTTGACGTCCATGCATGAGGTATTTGGTCCAAATGGCTCTAGAATGAAGTCTACCAGATGCATGGGGTGCTTATGGCAATAAAGTTGGCACCTTTATGCCGTAAGAACCCCCAATGGTTCCAAATCTGAAGCTATACCCTCAATGAACCACAAAATTCTGAGTATGGCACCTTTAAGGCTTTGAAAAGGTATAAATGAACCCTAACTAGAGATGTAAGAGATACATGGTCAAGGTTTCAGCTTTATACCTCAAGTGAGCTGGAAATGGGCCACAACCTCTATTTCTACTAGCTTGCACTCGAACTTCCAAGCTCCTTCTTCCTTCTCAAGCTTCACAATCACCACAAGCACACAACAATGGCTCAAGAACACTCAAACAAGGTTAGGGTTTCGATTTGGGGTTTCTCTGAGTTGGGAGGGACGATGGAGGCAAGGTTGAGACAGGATAAGTTGTTTAAATAGGGTGCAAACCCTAAATATTAGGGTTTCGTCCAGACATCCCTACTCGTCGAGTCGGTCTCCCGGCTCGTCGAGTAGGTCACTAAACATCCCGGTCAAAATCGAGTCTACTTGGCGAGTTGGGCCTCCAACTCGCCGAGTCCCAGAGCAGAACATGAAATTACTTAAATTTAAATACGTACCAGGAACCGGGTGTTACAAATTATGTTCTTGCCCTTTTCAGAAACCGACATGAAGATCATGTCAACGCCTGAAATCAATGTCACAAATGTTATGCTAGAGAGCCTCCACTTTTAGCTACTAGCCATAAACTAGTTTTGTCAAACATATTATTAGACTTTTAAGTTTTAACATAAACGATTAATGATCATATAATAATAGTAAGTATTGTAAGAATGTGAGAAAAATTATTGAGCTAGATTGAAAAATCATCAATGATAATAAAAATAGTTCTTCAGTTTTATTTATAAATAATTTTTTCAGTTTATAAATATATTTATTTTTATCTTAATTTGAACCTACAAAAACAATCTTACAATCTCGCAACATTTATTATTATCATATTATTGTAACCATAAATTTAGAATTCAATATGATTTATATAATTTTTTTATATTGACTCATGCATGTATCTTTTTTTAGAACAACAATTTAGTATATGTGAGAGATTTAACTGAGAACCTACTTGTTAGAAACATCTTTTTAGATACATGCATATATCAAACATGGGTGATGCTAACAAGACACCCCTTAGACACATCATTGGTCATTTATAAAAAGTCAACATTTAATTAACTACTTATAATCAGTTTTTTCGGAAAACATGTAATTTCAACCAATAAAAATATTTCAAATTTTAATTAGGATGTCTATATGGTAAAATGGGATGTTTTTTTAACCAACATCATCAAACATTTGAATAAATGTCTTCGCTTTCGCTTTCACTTTAACTTATGTCATAAAGTTTGACTACTTTATAAATTTTTGTTTAACAAGAATCTAATATTTGATTTGTTTGTTTATTTATTTGAACAATAATAAATTTTAAAAGTTGGAATTATTTTATTTTTCATATCCCTCCGTTTACTCTTTATATTTTTCTATGTCATTTTATTTTCATCTCATTTTCTAACATTCTTCAAAATCTAAGAAATAGATTTCACCTTATTTTATTAAATAAAATTACTATAATTTAAAAAAATATAAAATTTAATAAAAAATACAATTAATTACATAAATAGTTAATTTAGTATAAAAAAAATAAAAATCATACTATTTTATTACTTTGAAAAGAAAAGTATATAATTGAAAAGAAAAAAAAACCCACAAATTAAAAAAAGTAAAACTAAAACAAATTACAATATCAAAGTCTAGTGAAAAAATATTTTTTTTCTCTTAAAATTGTCCTTCATCATTAACACCGACCTCATAGCCGTCATTTTTATACTAGTAATTTTGTTTTCATTCACAAATTAATAAAGAATATACAATTAAACATTTATATTTTATACCATAATACATAAAAGCTAGTATATTTTAGTCATATTTTCATTATATTTCAGTTAATTTAATGAAATTCATATAAGTTCAATATTTTTTTTTCAATCATTTTAAAATGCCATTACATATTGAAATGGCTACAATACATTTTTTTATTAGATTTAGTGACGTTAATGAAAATTTGGATCTTAAACTTTAATAATAAATAGTTCTTTAATTCCATCAAACTTTTATATATATATATATATATATATATATATATATATATATATATATATATATATATATATATATATATATATATATATATATATAGGCCTATGTTATTCTATTCAAAGTAATTATTGTGTTATTGTATTCATAACTGTGGGCCAATCAATTTTACTTATTTTAAGAAAATGATTAATATATATTATTGAATTAAAATAGATTTAATAAAGGAAAATTGCATATTTTAAGGGATCATAGATTCTATTAATTTTAAAAATCCGATTTTACGAATTATAACTATTTTAATTCGGACATTCTGACAGAATATGTTTATTTATTTAATTATTTACTTAAAAATAAAAATATTCTTGAACCATAAATTTTTGAACTTCTTGTAGAATAACAAATTCTTGAACAATCAATTGAAGAATAAAAACAAAAAATACATTATCTCCTATAGAATACGGTTAACAAATTCTTGACCCACATTTATAAATACAAAAACACAATACTTAGTTTAAACAAATGAACCTAGCTCTCTCTCTCTCTCTTTCTCTCTCTCTCTCTCTCTCTATATATATATATATATATATATATATATATATATATATATATATATATATATATATATATATAACTAGTGAGAACCACCGTTATAAAATTAATTAAATTTTCATAGTAAAAAATTAAAATTATTAATCAATTATTTTAAATAAATTATTACTTAAGACATATTTTTTTAGTTATATAAAATTATAATCGTTCATTTATATAAATACGTTAATTATATCACCTTACAATCTATATTAATTTTATTTTATTTTTTAATCTAATGTTATTAATTTAATAAAATTAGACTGAAAAAATTTAAAATTTGAAATTTAAAATAGAGAATCAATTATTAATTTAATGTAATTAGAGTGGGAAATTTAAAATTTAAAATTTAAAATTTAAAATTGATAATTAATAGGTTGACAAGTGGTATAATAGATGACATATAATATTAATGAGGAGTTCTAATAGTATGACATTTGTCAATAGGAGAATAAACCTTTTAATTTATTAGAATTGAGATATATATATATATATATATATATATATATATATATATATATATATATATATATATATATATATATACCAATTTCCTTAATTACTTTGCAGAAAATAGCCAAAAAAACCCAACATTACAAAAATCACCCACAAAATCACAGACTGATTAAGTTCATCTGCAATTTTATATATATATATATATAGGGAAGGGTTATTTGGAAAACAAAAAAACCCTAAAAAAACCCTAAAAATCATAAAAATGCATAAAAAAAATACCTAGACATTACAAAACATTTTTTTGAATTTTTTTATCAAAAAATCGCAGCCTTTTTAACAATTTCGCTGAAAAAAAATATAAAAAATCATTTTTTTTTTTTGTAAAAAAAAATTTTCTTTTCAAAATTTTTTTCAGCGATTTTATGTTAAAAGCTGCGATTTTTTGATAAAAAATTTCAAAAAAAAGTTTTGTGATCTCTAAGTATTTTTTTTTATGCATTTTTATGATTTTTAGGGTTTTTTTAAGGTTTTTTTGTTTTCCATAGAACCTAAACCTATATATATATATATATATATATATATATATATATATATATATATATATATATATATATATATATATGTTGATTTTGATTACGAAATTGATAGGGTTTGACTACGAAACAACCATATTATATATAAAGTCTTGCAAAAAAATATTACTTTAGTTGTTATTTCTTTGGAAAATTTGTTTAAAACATTTCTAATAAAATGAATGAATATTTGGTTTGCGTTGTAACTCGGGATTGTACATGAAATCGTCAATAGCTACCGATTTTCGCCTCCAGAGAGAGTTCTCCCAACAAAAACCTTGCAAAATGAAAACTCAATTTTTTTTAGATATTTGTACCCTTGAAAAGGCCAAATCGCAGATTATCTAATAAAATCGCAGATGGACTGAGTCTATCTGCGAACGTACAACTCACATTGCACACCTATGCTTTGTACGCTTGTACATTCACTGATCAAATGCAAAAATCGCAGATGGCTCTAATATATCTGTGATTTTGGTGGCTAATTTTGTAATTTATGTTTTTTTTGGCTATGTTTTACAAAGTAATTAAGAAAAATAGTTAAATTTGTAATTTTCTCATAAAAAACACTATACTATAATCATTTTAACCGACTTACAAGTACATAGAAAATCTAAGTGACTGACATAGAAAAAATTAAAAAAAAAATAATCAAATTTTAGTAAATTTTATTAATGAAGCTTAATTGTAATAATTAGGTTACAATATAATTAAAAGGAAAATCTTCAAAAACAATCCATGTGGTTTCCAAAATCAAGTTTAATCCTTAAGTTTTTAGGTTATCAACGTTGGTCCCTGTTGTTTTCGAACTTTTAATGTTTGGTCATTTTGGGTAACTCCGTTAGATTGGAGACATTAACTTCCCTCACGTGTTCTGCACGTGAGTGTATTTTCATTAATTCAGTTGAGATCCCTCATTTAATGCTACTGACCATTTCGTCTGACGTACTCTTGTCTTCCTCCATATCCTATTAACCTCGTCCCTCCTCCAAGAAACCCACATCTTCCTTCATCCTCCCAACTTCCGATTAACAAAGCAAGTTCAAGCATCTTAGGGTTTCAACTAAACGAAGGATAATGGTACTCTGTGTTTTGAATGTCCGTGAAAAGAGCAAAATAAATATTGACTTGCAAGCTGAATACGATACCCATTTACATCAAAGAAGCTATTTTTTACTTATAATATGTTGATAAAATACTCAAAATGTGTTTATCCTTTCTTATTTATGATTTCAGTAGGATTTCCCAACTACTTCACATTTAAGATACATTATAGTGGATTGTTTAGCAAGTCCCCAAGTAGAAAATATGTAGATGGGATTGTCTTATATGTTGACTTCATTGATATAAACCTTTTTTCAGTATACGACCTTGATAATATGGTTAATGAGTTAGGATACCAAAATTGCAAGAAATTATACTACCATTATTGTATCCATGATGTCCCATTATATTATGGCTTAATGCCCTTAGGGAATGACAGTGGTGTTATAAAAATCGTCACATATGTCCCTAAGCATAGACAAATCAGTTTGTATATTAAAACTGGGGACACAAGGGTTTTTACATATTATAAATCCCCATCCAAGGATGTCATTGAGGAATTGGAGCCTGAAACTATTTCACTAGAGTTTATAAAAAGAAAACCAAGAAAAAGAGACACAAGTTCTTATAGTAGGAAAATAGATTTGAATGAACCTATATGTGAGGGACTTTTAGTAACACAATCACAAGTAATTGATGTTCATGAACCCATAGCATATGATACGTGTATTGTACCATATAGAATGTCAAATTTTAACCAAGAAAGTCGGGTATTTAATGTTGACATTGAGGCAAAAGTTAGAGATTTGCAAGATATAGCAGAAATGGATCAAGATTATCAAATGAAAAGCCAAATGGACCAAGGTGTTCCAATGAAAAAAGATATGGACAAAGGTATCCAAGACGAACAAGAGCCAAGTTATCATGTAGAATGTAATTTCCAGAATATATAGAAGTTCCAATATTTGAGAACGGTGGTGCAGTCCAAAGTAATATGGTATATGATTATGAGTCATTCCTAGAAGATTATTCATTTTGGCTGAATTTGATGCCAAGTATAATGTTCAAGGAAAGGGACAATGATAAAGACATTTTCTTTAGATATGCAACTAGTGAGGATGGTGATGATAGTGATGATACTTATGATAGTGGATATTTAAGTGGTGAGGATGATGAGGAAGGTGAGGATAGTTCATTCAATGTAGATTATTCAAACCTCTATTATGATGTTTATGTGGATATGAGTAAATTTTAGTTTCATGCGGAGGATTATGAAAATGGGATACTTCAAGAAAAAACTACAAAAGAAGTGGTTCAAAATGATGATGAAGAGCTTGAAGTTGTGGACATTGATGGATATAATTTTGGAGGGTTTTATGAAGATGAAATAAAAAATATTGAAAGAGTTCAGCATGCCAAATAAATTCTCTCATGGGAAGGTTCACAATAAGGCTTTTAGAGTAGGAAAGTATTCAAAATAAAAAGGATGTAAAAACTTACATGAATTTACATGTTGCCCAATACATGAAGGCCCTCTATTTTGCATAGAGTGACACAATTAGGATACGGGTCAAATGTGAATGGGTGGTTGGTAAATCATGTCAAAACAATTGTAGGCCATTAACAAAATTAGGATACGGGTCTCCTCTCTCCTCTTGTGTTCTTGTTGCTATGGTTTGGATTCAAATCATTAGAGGCATCATCTCTTTGGTGCTAGGCTTTCAAAGTTCTTCAAATCAAGGATTGGTGTGATTTGTTTACAATTACAAATCAAAAGGTATGTAACTCTATACTTTGTAATTTTCGAATTACACTAGGGTTATGTTAGGTTTAGTTGTTCATTGTATGTTGCTATCAAGGTGTATGACATCGATCTTTTATAGGGTGCATGTACCCTATTAATTGTTAATTGTTTTTCGCATTGTACAAATTTGTTTTCTATAAAACCCATCAGTGGTATCAAAGCTTAGGCTTGTCAAACATTGATTGTATATGAGTTGAATCGAACTAAAATTGTTTTTCGCAAAAAACACTATTCTCATTATGTAACATCTTGATGTTGAAGTATTTCTATTTTTAACCCTAAGCATGGGAATTAATTTCATTTTAGCCATTGTATGAGAAATTGCTGCAAAATGGCCCATAAAGGCATTTCGATAATATTTGGGTGGAGCACGCATACGCTGGGCATACAAAGCGTACGCAGGGCATACGTGCCAAAACCTCAAACCCTAATATATTAGGGTTTGGACGATATATAAACATCATTAGCTCACAGAGGCTCATTCCATCATCAGCCTCCAACCCTCATTTCGTCCATAGCAAACCCTAATCTCTCGTGTGTTCATTTGGAGCTTAAAAGTGTGTGTTTTGGTGTCTTTGACGCCAAGAGAAGATTGAAGAAACACCCTGGAAGATAAAGACCACTTAGATTCACACACACCTCACCTCTATGCTTAATTTTGAGGTGTAAAGTTCTGAACATGATGATCATATCTCTAGATCTTGATAATTTTAGAAGTTTATGCTTATTAGCCCCATAGTCTTGGTCCATTTGGGTAAGAACTACCCTAGACCAAATGAGTTGTGCTTTTGGACGTTTTAGGGTGGTTTGGGTGATAAAAATGTGATCTTGGACCTCCTTTTCACTCCATGCAAGTGTTAATATGTCTTAATGGGATAAGAAGTTAGGGTTTTAGCTTTTGGGCACTTGCTAGCCATGCAATACCATAAACTTGGAAACTTTATGGCTAAGGACATTAGTTTAGAGCTAGATCTAAGAATTGGACGAAAGAGCTTAAGGAGATAAGCTCTTATTAGAAGGATTAAGTGAAGGCAGTGTACATTGGGCATACGGAATGGTACGCTAAGTGTACGAGGTCAACATCGTGTTTTTGGTCAATAAGTGAGTACGCCCCGCATACAGGCTGAGTACGCCCAGTGCACTCAACTATGTTGACTAAGTTTGACTTTTTGACTTTTTCACTTCGACCAAATTTGACCTAAGGGAATTTTGGGTATTTTGGGTGGTATTTGAGATTGATCATTATTTGATGAATAGGTGACCGGTTGAGCTTACATTCAGAGTTGTGTCCTGTTCAACAAACTTTTTCAGACTGAGAGGTGAGTTTTCCTCATTGTACTTATGAGTCGAAGGCACCAATGTCGGCCCACTGAGTTATGTATCCTGGTTTAGAGGATGTTACTATGTTGTATTGATTTGTTAGAACTAAGTCCTAATATATAGGATGTTGTTATGCGGTAGTGATCTGTATTTGTTCTTGTGAGTTTGTTGACTAGGTATATGATTATCTATTTGTTGAATATATGTTATATGTTATATGTAGATATAGTATGGTAGGGTTGAGACTGTACTGCTTTGTGCAGTCAGTCAACAAACCTGGGGCAATCCAACCGGGAGGTTATGGGCCAGGGCAATCCAACCGGGAGGTTGTGGGCCAGGGTAATCCAACCGGGAGGTTGTGGACCTAGTATGCTATATGCAGGGTAGTCTAATCGGGAGGTTGTGTGCCAAGGTAAGCCAACCGGGAGGTTATGGACCCGACATACATTATGTGTATCTGTTTGATTGTGTTATGTGGTACGTTGGGGGAACTCACTAAGTTTTGGCTTTCAGTTTCATTTTATTGTTTCAGGTACTTCAGATGACTGTGGCAAGGTGAATGCGTGATCATACACATCCTTCGAAGATATGTTTTGGCAGATTTTATGATGTTCTGATCTTGGAGGATACTTGTATTTGACACTTGACTTGATATGGTTTTGGGTTTGAAAACAATGGTTTCTTTTAATTTATTAATGAAAATTTGTATCGTGTTATTGGGATGTTACTGATGGGTTTTGAGCATTCTAACACTTCCTAAGTGTACATGCAACCCTAATAACCTTGAATCTATGTTTTCTCTATATACATGCAAATTTCCTTTTCAAGGTTATTTCCTAACTAGCATGGCATGGGGATTACATAAAACATAAAACTAGTAGAAATACATACCTTGTTGTTGCTTGGATTCCTTCAAGACTTTGTGAGCCTAGCACCCCAAATGTTGTGCCTAAAATGCTTCACACAACACCACAAGACTTGGAATAACTTGAGAGAATACTTCTAGCACTCAAAATTGGTTATGCCCTCTCTAGTAACACTATGTCCACTAGCCCCTCATTTTGCTAGCCATAGGGTTCCTTTTATAGTGTTGTCACAATTAGGGTTTACACATGAATGCCCTTAATTGTCATGACTCTTGATTTCCCATGACCCATGGATTTGTAACTCCCATGGACTATCCATGGAGCTCCATATGGTTACATCCATAACCCATAAACCATGGATCATTAATCCACCATAAAAGAATTGATGATTGTCATAATCAACCCTATATATTTAATTAGTCTCACTTTGATCACCAAATTAATCCTAGATTAATACTTGATCAATACTAATTAAATAATACTATTATTAATATATTAGAACTTATAATATATTAATAATCATAAGTGCCTTATTCTCTCATTTAGTCTATCCAAGTATTGCAATGCCATGCAACCCAAATGGACCATGCCGGGTCGGGTCAAGTACATACCAAATAAAGTTATGGACTTAGACACTATATCCAACAGTCTCCCACTTGGATAAGTCTAATAACTATATTTGCAAATATGACTTCAAAATCCGACTAGCAATCGTAGCTCTTTCAAAGTCTCTCGGAACTGAGATGATGATGATACGCCATTTAAGATAAGTGATCATATAATCCTCTGTTCTCATGATATCAGCCGGACAAACACATGGAACATGGTCTTACTTATTGTCCAGCATTTGTTTCTCGATCTCTGATTTGTTTCGACATAGAACTAAATTGAACACATCAATTAGGTTCTGACCGGGCCCGGTACATAGGTCAAAACCAAATCATCGAGGGGCCCTGATATCGCTTCTATTTCTAGAAGGAACAGATAAACTTCGACTGATATGCTTGTACTAACTACTTGTTGAATTATTCACAAAGGCACGTTTTATGACATCGAGTTACCAATGCGTTTTCGTACAATCAATGAATAACCAACTCATAGTCAACAACTCATATCTCTAGGTTTGAAGATTTATATGATATTACCGTCTCACGATCACTCGAGATAAATTCCACGAAGTGATGCAAGTGAGCGTGGGTTGGATCCAATACTCAGCCCTTATGAGTACTCATGAACGTTGTAGCAACCATTGCATTCTCCAAAGCACTTTTAGACAAATCATACAAGCCAAATTCATGACAGTCTTAAATCAATACTTACTTCCAAAGTTTGACTGACTGTGGATGGTTTGAATAATAACATAATTATTCTGGAAGTAAAAACATGCAAAATTGAAACATAGTAAACAATCAACACAAGATAGTAACACCTTACTCATAAATAAATAACAACTTTTATTTATCATCAAATGTCAATTACATTTTACAAGTTTCAGGAATCTAATTATTGAAACTAATATCATCCTTCAGCCCAATGCGCCTCGCATGCTGTAGATGCTTAACCCTGCTCAGTCCCTTCGTGAGGGGATCTGCCGGGTTCTCATCTGATGATACCCTCTTAGCCACGAGGAGTCCTTCTTCTATTCGATGTCTGATGAAATGGTATTTTCTGTCAATGTGCCTAGATCTCCATTGATCTCTCGGTTCCTTAGCCAAAGCAACCGCACTTTCATTGTCACAGAAAATTTCCATTGGCTCCTTTATGGCTGGTACAACTCCAAGGTCTCCGATGAAGTTCTTTAGCCATATCGCCTCCTTAGCTGCTTCACTTGCTGCTATGTACTCTGATTCACAAGTAGAATCAGCTAATGTCTCCTGCTTGGAACTTTTCCAAGTAATTGCCCCTCCATTTAGGATAAAGACCCAGCCTGACTGAGAGCGGAAATTATCCCTATCAGTCTGGAAGCTAGCATCGCTATATCCTTCCACTCTCAAGTCATCACTGCCTCCGAGGGTAAGGACCCAATCCTTAGTCCTCCGCAGATACTTGAGAATGTTCTTTACCGCTGTCCAGTGTGCCTTGTCAGGGTTCCCTTGATATCTACTGATCATGCTCAAAGCAAAGGCCACATCAGGGCGAGTACAAGTCATAGCATACATGATCGAGCCCACAGCGGAAGCATATGGTATATGACTCATTTCAGCTATCTCAGCCTCTGTACTCGGACTCTGAGTCTTACTCAGCTTGGCATTACTCTGGATTGGTAATTCTCCTTTCTTGGAATCTTGCATACTGAACCTCTTCAGTACCTTATCCACATAAGTACTTTGACTAAGTCCAATTAGTCTCTTACTCCTATCTCTCAATATCCTTATCCCTAGGATATAGGCAGCTTCCCCAAGGTCCTTCATAGCGAAACACTTCCCAAGCCAGGACTTAACCTCCTGCAAGGTTGGGACATCGTTTCCTATGAGAAGTATGTCATCCACATACAACACCAAGAAGCTAACTATGCTCCCACTAGCCCTGACATACACACAATACTCATCCTCACTTCTAGAAAAGCCAAACTCTTTGACTTTCTCATCAAAGCAAAGATTCCATCTGCGAGATGCTTGTTTCAATCCATAAATGGATTTATCAAGCTTACACACTCTATTAGGGTATCTTGTATCGACAAAACCCTCTGGTTGAGCCATGTAAACATCCTCAGCCAACTTTCCATTAAGGAAAGCGGTTTTGACATCCATTTGCCATATTTCATAATCATGAAATGCAGCTATGGCTAACAATACTCTAATAGACTTAATCTTAGCTACTGGTGAGAAGGTCTCATCATAGTCAACTCCCGGAGTTTGAGTAAAGCCCTTTGCAACCAGTCGCACTTTATAAGTGTGTACCTTCCCATCCATGTCGGTCTTCTTCTTGAAGATCCATTTGCACCCAACTGTCTTACGACCTGGTACATTGTCAACCAAGTTCCAAACTTGATTGTCATACATGGACTGAATCTCGCTGTCCATAGCCTCCTTCCATTTAGCAGACTCAGGGCCTGCCATGGCTTCCCTGTAGTTATTAGGCTCATCCAAATCTATTAGTGTACTATCACTAATAAACGTATCACCTTCAGTGGTGATGTGATAACCATAATAAAAATCAGGTGTGTTCCTCACCCTAGTGGAATGTCTTGGAGGTACAGACTCATCTATTGGATCAACAGGAGTTTCCTCCTCAGGTTGGTCGATAGCATTTGAGGTTCCTTCACCACTTGACTCTTGAAGCTCTTCAAGGTCAATTTGCCTCCCACTGTCCCCTTGGCTTATGAATTCTCTCTCACGAAAGACTCCTCTTCTTGCTACAAAAACCACATTTTCATTGGGTCTGTAGAAGAGGTAACCAAAGGATCTCTGTGGGTAGCCGATGAAAATACACCTCTCACTTCGAGGTTCAAGCTTATCATGAGTCTCACGCCTCACGAAAGCTTCACAACCCCAAATCTTGATGTGGTCCAAATTGGGAACTTTCCCAGTCCATATCTCGTGAGGTGTTTTGGCAAACTTTTTAGTAGGGACTAGATTAAGGATATGGGCGGCAGTCTCTAAGGCATACCCCCAGAAAGAGATTGGTAACGAAGCTCGACTCATCATGGAACGAACCATATCCAACTAGGTTCGATTGCGCCTCTCAGCTACACCATTCAACTGTGGTGTCCTGGGAGGTGTCAATTGTGAGACAATCCCACATTCCTTAAGATAGTCAAGGAACTCAATGCTAAGATACTCTCCTCCCCGATCGGATCAGAGAATCTTGATGTTCCTGTCCAATTGATTCTCCACTTCCTGCTTAAACTCTTTGAACTTTTCAAAGGTTTCTGACTTATGCTTGATTAAGTAAATATATCCATATCTACTGTAATCATCAGTAAAAGTCACATAATAGCGATTAGCATCCCTTGTAGCAACTCTGAAGGGCCCACACACATCCGTGTGTATAAGGTCCAACAAACCTTCACCCCTATCACAAGTACCTGTGAAGGGTGACTTTGTCATTTTTCCAAGTAAACAAGACTCGCAACTATCATCTGACTTGAGGTCAAATGATTCCAAGACTCCAGCCTTTTGGAGTTGGCCTATGCGCTTCTTGTTAACATGTCCAAGACGACAATGCCACAAGGATGCTTTATCCAAGCTATCTGAAGAATCAATATACAACACATTATTTCCTAGATTGTCTACAACATTCACGGCTTCATATACACCATCACAAGGTAATGCTTCAAAGTGAAATACATCATTGTAATAAACATTAATAGCACCATTTTTATTATCAAATGAAAATGTAAAACCTTGTTTGTACAAGCCATGAAAGGAAATAATATTTCTCGCCATTTCGGGCGAGTAACAACACTTATTCAAATCTAACATTAACCCATTATTAAGCAATAAAGAATAAACTCCTATCTTGGTAACAGGTGATGCTTTCCTGTTGCCCATGACTAAGTTTATCTTCCCGTGCTCCACTTGCTCACTTCTTCTTAGTGCCTGCAAATCAGTACAAATGTGAATACCACACCCTGTATCAAGCACCCAAGAATTAGCATTAGATGAGTTGTTAGACAATATTGTGTAAATACCTGCATGGGTGGGTTTAACCTTCCCATCCTTTAGATCTTGCAGATATTTGGGGCAGCTTCGCTTGAAGTGTCCCTTATCCTGGCAATAGAAGCATTGTGCTTCCTTTGGGTTTGAAGAAGGAGTAATGGGACCTTTCTTTGTCCCACTTGAAGAGGAACCATCAAGAGTCTTACCCTTGGTACCCTTCGAAGGGTTTTTCCTCTTCTTACCCTTTCCCTGCCCAATAGCCAGAACAGGGGCTGTTGAAGGAGTAGAAGTAGCAACCGCTTTACCCTTAAGGCCATTTTCAGCTGTCCTTAAGAGTCCTTGAAGTTTGCTAAGTGTGACTTCCTCCTTGTTCATATGATAAGTCATACGAAACTGATCATAACTTGGAGGTAAGGAATGGAGAATGATGTCAATCGCCATTTCCTCAGGAAAGTCAACATTTAGCTTTAGCAACCGGTCAACGAACCTTTGCATCTTCTGCAAGTGATCGGTGATGGGTTCACCATCCTTCATCCTTGCGGTTATCATGGAGGAGATGATTTCATACCTCTCCTGACGCGCGCTCTGATGGTACCTTTCCATCAGATCCAGGTGCATCTCATAGGGGTAGAAATCTTCACAGGATTTTTGAAGTTCAGGAGTCATGGTGGCCATCATGATGCATGCTACTTTAGTAGCATCCTTTTCATGTGCAACAAACTCCGCAAACTCTTCAGGAGTAGCAGTGGCTTCATTCACAACCTTAAGCTCCTTATCGAGGACATATTCTTTGTCCTCATAGCGGGTAATCATTCTGATGTTTCTGATCCACTCATTGAAATTGGATCCATCAAAGATGACCTTACCACACAAGTTCATAAGGGAAAAGGAGCCTGTTGGGTTTGAGCCAGAAGCATTGTTGGAAGACATCTGAAATGAAAGAAAGACAAGTTTCATTAGATTAGGAATCCTTAATAATTCACCCAAATGAAATATTAAGGCTAGGATCCAACAAACTATTTATAGTTGGAAGAGGGATGCCGTAATCCATACTATAAAATATTTGAAGGTAGGTAAATGACGATTTACCAATTTCCACCATAAGAACAAAATATTTTATTATTAGGTTTTATTGGTTTTGAAACTCCTAGATCTTTTGAGATACATTGAACTTTTCAATGGCATGTTTGAATCTCGATTGTGCCCTCTCAAGTTTGTGACTGGGATGCCGAGGATCACAAACAAGGTGTGAATAACCATACAAATTGACTTGGTACCCTTAACAATATTACCTAATCGATGTGCCGGTTAACCACACACGCTCCACCGATCTATAATAAAGTCAAGTTACCCTTTGCCACTCTTACTAGTCCATGTTAGTGTGCCGGTTAACCACACACGCTCCACTAACGACTTGGTAAGGTACAAAGTGTAATTTTATGGGCTAGCACCAATTTCACATTTTCCTAAAGTAACTAAGATTGGGAATTTATAATGTATAGTTACTTTATAATTCATTATACTTTTAACAAGTATTTAAAGTCGTATCCTACCCGTTCGGCTAACGACCCTCCACCGATCAAGGAAGCGGTGGGTGAGAGTGGACACCCATTAAGTCACCATTTTATAGGCAACAACCTTATACCCCTTATATACCGGCTTCGTGAATGAGGCCTACTAACGGTAAGAATGACATATTCTTATACATATCTATATAATAAAATTATAATAATAGTATAAGTGTTGATTTTTAAACTTTTTAAAAATCTAAGGTTTAATTTGGAATTAAAGTATTAAAGTATAAGACTTTTCAAATTCCAAAACTTGAGGGCAAGATTTGAAACTATTCCAAGTCTCTTCAATTTGTAACTTATGAGTTTTAATGGTTCATAAAAATGAAGACTCTTCATTTTATGAAACCTCTTTAGTTCTTTAATCACAATTAAAAGAAGTGACTTTTGGTTATCCATAACTTGAGGACAAGTTATGGACACCATCATAGCCATTAAGATCTTGAATTAAACACACATGGTGGTTACACATAATTCCTATGATCTTCTAAAAACTCATAAGAACACAAATTCATGTCAAGCAATTTCAAGAAATCATATAAACATATACAATACTTGAAAATTGATAAAAGTCATGTAAAATGGGTTAACATAATCATTATCATTTTGAAAAACAGATTTTACAAGTCCAAAACAGATTGGGATAATGATCTTAATCCATTTCCAGCAACAAAACTCGAAAAAACTGCCCAGCACGCTCCTACTCGCCGAGTGCATTATTCTACTCGCCGAGTAGGATGAATTTGTTCATGGACTCGGCGAGTCCTCCCCATGGACTCGGCAAGTCCAGTCGTCAGAATGCAGAATTTTCGATTTTTAAGCAGTTTTGCATCAAGTATACAGAAAACAATCCTAGGCTCTGATACCACTGATGGGTTTTGAGCAGTTTTGCATCAAGTATACATGCAACCCTAATAACCTTGAATCTATGTTTTCTCTATATACATGCACATTTCCTTTTCAAGGTTATTTCCTAACTAGCATGGCATGGGGATTACATAAAACATAAAACTAGTAGAAATACATACCTTGTTGTTGCTTGGATTCCTTCAAGACTTTGTGAGCCTAGCACCCCAAATGTTGTGCCTAAAATGCTTCACACAACACCACAAGACTTGGAATAACTTGAGAGAATACTTCTAGCACTCAAAATTGGTTATGCCCTCTCTAGTAACACTATGTCCACTAGCCCCTCATTTTGCTAGCCATAGGGTTCCTTTTATAGTGTTGTCACAATTAGGGTTTACACATGAATGCCCTTAATTGTCATGACTCTTGATTTCCCATGACCCATGGATTTGTAACTCCCATGGACTATCCATGGAGCTCCATATGGTTACATCCATAACCCATAAACCATGGATCATTAATCCACCATAAAAGAATTGATGATTGTCATAATCAACCCTATATATTTAATTAGTCTCACTTTGATCACCAAATTAATCCTAGATTAATAC
This sequence comes from Lactuca virosa, assembly GCF_052849685.1. NCBI lineage: Eukaryota > Viridiplantae > Streptophyta > Magnoliopsida > Asterales > Asteraceae > Lactuca > Lactuca virosa. Next base: position 387,780,310 of record NC_136428.1, read on the forward strand.
TTGATCAATACTAATTAAATAATACTATTATTAATATATTAGAACTTATAATATATTAATAATCATAAGTGCCTTATTCTCTCATTTAGTCTATCCAAGTATTGCAATGCCATGCAACCCAAATGGACCATGCCGGGTCGGGTCAAGTACATACCAAATAAAGTTATGGACTTAGACACTATATCCAACAGTTACAAGTTGGTATCAGAGCCCTGGTTTGAGAGAAGTGGATGAGCATTCGTGTGAATCCAGACTTAAACTAAGGATCTGTAAAAGTTTTCAAAATAAATTTCAAATTAAATTCAAATTTTTTTCAAAAGCAACCCAAGAGGATGACATGTGTATGATCATCCGGAGCAAGAAAGTAGAACCCTAGTTACCGCACTAGAGATATTCAGGAATTGCATGATAGAACTGCCTCATATATGATGCCTGATAGCCTAGGATGACTTCTTTCATGAAATTGACATCATTACTGTAGTTTCTTAGTGTATGCATCATAGTTATACATAACAAATATTGTATATCATGAGAATGTTTGGTTTAGCCTTACATCCTATTCCTTGTTTGGTTGTGGGCTTAGGGTAAAATCAAGTATTCGAATGTCTATAGGATCCAACGTTATGTATGATTAGTATACACGAGTGTCTGCAGGGTTGGTGGAAGTTTCATGGATGAGTATGTGTGTGAGTAGCTGACATTCAAGGAATGATTATCCACTCTCGTTAGAGTGAGGATAGGATGTATGTGTATCCTAGTTGTGTATTTGTTTGGGTGTGGTGATGATCCCTGAGACAAATATGGGTAGGTGTGGAAGGTAGTATGGGCCCGTACTATTGAAAGCACAAGACCCGTACGCATAGAGAGGAAGTCACAAACCCCAAGGGTTGGTCTTGTCATGTCAATCATAACAATATGAGTTATGGCCTTTCTGATGTATATCTTCATTTATTTTCAGTATGGTGTTCACGAGCTGGTTCCGAATCTGGAGCGAGTGGGCAGGATAGGCCAGGGTTGTCTGATGATCAAATTCGGGAGATCATCGCCACTGAGGTGGTTGTTGCTATCCAGAGGTCTATGACGAAGATGTTTGGGTCTATCAAGACCACCATGATTGAGCTCTTTGATGATCGGTACGCTACTCTTTCTTATGTCGTTGTTGATGCGGTTACCACGATTGTTTCTACTACAGGGGTTCGAGGGGAGAGAGCTTTCTAGTATCATGACTTCGACAATACGAAGTCCCCGAAGTTTGATAGGGTCACTGACCCAATTGTAGCGATGAGGTGACTATCTAATGTGGAGGGTGTTGGATTAATGTCTAAGTCCATAACTATATTTGGTATGTACTTGACCCGACCCGACATGGTTCATTTGGGTTGCACTTCACCGGCACAATTATATGGATAGTCTTTTGAGAATAGTATATTTATGATTTATATTAATATATTATAAGTTCTAATATATTAATATGGAATCATATTATTTAATTAGTATTGATCAAGAATTAATTTAGAATTAATTAAGTGATCAAAAAGAACTAATTAAATATGGACTCTTATATATATGGAATGGGCCAAGTTCATTTAGGTTGGGCTAAGCTTTCATGGATGGTCCATGGAGCTTTTAACCCATGGATCCTATGTAAATGAAAGGTCATGGGTATTAGGGTTTACATGGATGTAACCCTAATCCTCCATAATATATAAAGGGGTCCTTGGCTCACAAAATTGGCACAAGTGTGTGAAAATAAGAGTGGGCCGATTTTAGTGTGCATACATATTCTCTCAAGTTCTTCCAAGGTGTTTTGGTGATTTGTGATTCCATTTGAGGCTTCCACACTATTGGGGCTAAGCTCTTAAAGCTTGAAGACATCAAGCTACATCAAAAGGTATGTCATCTAACTAGAACTTTGTAGTATAGGTGCTTCATAATATGCTAGTTAGGATGAAACCTTGGAATAGTTAATATTTGCATGTATAATAGAGAAAACATAGATCCAAGGTTTATAGGGTTGCATGTACACCATAGGAGTGTTAGAATGCTCAAAACCCAACAATGGTATCAGAGCCATGGGTTGTTTTCTGTTATATTGATGCAAATGTTTTATTTTCAAGTTGAAAAAAAAAGGAAAAAAAACATGACGTTTGTCAAATTTTAAGATAATTACTTGTTTTGTGAAAAACGAATTATTTGTAAAATTTGAATCATTTGTTATATGAGTTGAATTAGGTCAAATTTAGTAAAAGATAAAATGATATGATTATTTTATTAGTTTTAAAAGTTTGATCTAAATGTTTTAAGGAGTTACATATTTTGTCATAAAATTTTGGAGCTCAAAAGTTTTTTTTTAAACTTGTGCTCTTAAGGGTTTTTGAAACTTCCATAAGTTATGGATATGAAAGTTTTTTTTAAAAAAAAAAATTGATTCAAAGTTTTTATGGAGTTACAAAATTTGGTGTTAATGTTTTAAAGAATTCCATAACTTGTTCTTAAGTTATGGAACATGGAAAGTTTCATCATAAAACACCATTAATTCCATAAGTTACGGAATCCAAAGGTTTTCAAGAATTACAAAACTTGCCCTCAAGTTTTGGAATTTGAGAAAATTTTTTATGAAAAAAAGAATTGAATTCTAAAACTCTTGGGTTCATAACTTAAACAATTAATTAAATGGTTTTAATTTTGAGTTTAATAATTGGAATTATGATGTTTTGTTGAATAGTTCAATTAACTCTTATGGACTTTATTAATAGATAATTAAAGTGTTTAATTAAAAGAGAATTAATAATTCCATAACGACATGGTTTAAATTTAATTAAATTAAGAGTATAGTTTAATTAATAGATCAAACCACCAAGTATTTTAAATGTCTAAAATACACTCTTATACTATTATAATATTAAAAGTTTAATATATTATATGTATAAGAGCAAGTCGTCTTACCATTAGTAGGCCTCATTCACGAAGCCGGTCTATAAGGGGGGTATAAGGTTACTGCCTATAAAATGGCAGTTTAATGGGTGTCCACTCTCACTTACCGCTTCCTTGACCGGTGGAGGGTCGTTAGCCGAACAGGTAGGACAAGGACTATAATTCTCCCTTCATTATAATTATAATGATAAATACCAAGTAACTAAACACTTATAAATTCCTAAGCTTAGTTACTTAGGAAAATGTGAATAAGGTGCTAATCCATGAAATTACACTTTGCACTTTGTTTAAGCTGTTAGTGGAGCATGTGTGGTTAACCGGCACACTAACCTAGACTTAACAAGGTAGGCAAAGGGTAACTTAATGTTTATCATAGTATCATTGGAGCGTGTGTGGTTAACCGGCACATCGATTGAGGGGTAAATATTAAGGGTACCAAGTATATTTGCATGGTTACTTCACACCTTGTTTTGTGATCCTCGGCATCCCAGTCACAAAACCTGAAGGGCACACTCGAGATTGAAACATGCCATTGAAAAGTTCAATGAATCTCAAAAGAATCTAGGAGTTTCAAAACCAATTAAAACCTAATAATACATTTCGTTTATCTTGGTGGAAATTGGTGAATCGTCATTCACCTACCTTCAAATATTTTATAGCTTGGATTACGGCATCCCTCTTCCAAGTTATAAAATAGTTTGTTGGGTCCTAGCCTTAATATATCATATTGGGTGTTATATTAAGGACTTAAATCAACTTTACATGAATTTCTCCCATTGTTGATGTCTGGTTTAGACAACAATGATCTTCCTAAACCAAGCTTTCCTAATGAATATGACTTCCCGAGTTTGGCTCATGGAAGTCATACTTCTCTTCCTCCACCTCCTCCAATTATTCTCCCTAACCCACAAGTTCAAGGTCACTCAAGCCCTAATGGCAAGCAAGGTCTATGTGTGATCACATCTTAGAGATGAAGTCACATATTGACAAGCCGGGAGAGTAGGGTGTCAAAGTCTTGAGAAAGTTGGATGTTCAATCACTTTCTAAGTCACATAGTGAGTTCCTTTGGGACTACTATGAAACAGACTATGACATGAACCTTAATGGTCATATCTATTTGCTTGGTGCTGCTGAATCAGCAATGATTTGGAACGATAGTAAAGCAAATTTGATTAGAAGATCAACTTCCCAAAAAACTTTATGGACAGTGACAATGGTGACACTGGAAATCCAGAAAAAGCATTCTCTTCCCAAAGGAAAGGGATTGGCCATAGTCATCCCGGTTGACCAAATGGTAAAGAGAAAGGCTAAGTCTGAGATAGTCCCATTACCAAAGGGTCCATATGTTTATTTTGCCAAAGGAAGGGGCGTTGATTGCAAAGCTGCCAAATTTACCTAAGAATGTTAAAGTCAATAAGTTTGACTCTACATCAGGTAGAGCCCATTATCTAACTCTGTTAAGTTCTATTCTGAGATCCTCATTATATGATGTGACTGGGTCACATGTTGATGTTTTAAGAATCAAAGAATAGAGAGAAATCTTAAAGGAAGTATATGCTGATTCTGATCGCGAAGGTGGATTTCGATCGCATCAGAAATTTGAGCAGTTTCTTAAGAAGTTATGATATATTGCTAAGGAATAGATAACAACAATTTTCCATGTTGATTCTAAGGATAAGTTTTTCCACAAAGTTTTAAAATAAAAGAAAATTGTTTAATTTTATTTATTTGAAGTATCCTTACAATGGCATTTGTGGAAAATTGTTGCTTATATGATTCCACTGACAACAATATTGGAAAATAGATTTGATTCTTTCATTTGTGGTAGTGTCTAAATTTACCAAATCAGGAAAGTTCCTCATCACCCAAGTTTCAATTGGACCGAAACTTGGAATCATGCAAGTTGAATAGTATAATGAATGAGAACTTTCAAGCATTGGAAAATCAAGACTAATTACTTGTTCACATGGATGTGTGAGTCAAGTGAAGGACTAAAGGGATCGAGTACACATTCTTGTGCACTGGTCATGTCCACCACAAAACTCGTTAAGACTATTTGATTTACTAAAGTTTAGTAAATATGGTTATACTTACAAGTTTAAGTATAATTCTGAAACATTGGAGAAGTCTCAATGTATGGCAGAACGAATGGGAAGAATCAAATTAGGCAGAAAGATAAAAGTTTCTCGAATCTGAAAAGATGGGAGAGTACTTTACTATCATGTTTGTGATCATCTGAATGATTTAGAAATCATATCACAATTAGTCCTCTAAAGGTCATCTTAGTTCATTCTTATGACTAAGAAGAGGAGTCATGAATTGTTGAAATGGTTAGATCAGGAGATGAGTCATACTTCGCTCCAAAACAATTCTTAGAGTCATACTCCAAGATTGTAACTTGAGTGACATATCTTAAAGAAAGGTTTAAAACACTTGTCAAATGTAAGAGTAAAAGTGTCCTACTCTTGTACATTTGAAATTGGTAAGTTGTGATGTTTTGGATAAAACAAAGACCAACTAAGGCCAATTGTGTGAAGTGTTTGTCTTGTTAAAGAATCCGCACTATCTCTTGAATATTTGGCAAGATAATCTTATATGTCAAGAGGAGAGTGGGAGTTTTAAAGATCCTAAAAAGAATTTCAAGAACTAATCAAGAATAAAACCTGAGGTTCTTCACTAGCACACGACTTGAGGTTTATAACCTATCGTGTTGACATATTCTGTGCCCATTCCAGTTAAAGTTGGCTTTGCATAGGAGTTCTGAAAGTGCTCAATTGGTTGCATAACAACATGGAAGCAATGACAGGCCCTGTTCTTCACTAGCACACGACTTGAGGTTTATAACCTATCGTGTTGACAAAGTTGGCTTTGCATAGGAGTTCTGAAAGTTAAGATTGCATAAGTTCAGTCCATATGAGTTTGGATTTGTCATTATCCTTGTCTTGTGACTATGGTTTTGACGATTCACATGGATAAGAACACATACACCATAAAATCTAAGGGTCATAAGGTTTCTCTCCGATTCATGAAAATGATGGTGAGGAAACACTTCCACCAAGTAGATTTGAAGCAGATGGAAAAAGGTCTAAACAATTGAGACTATGATTACGGCATCCCTTTTCATAGTTCTGAAATTGTTTAGACACACATGCATGCTATCTAAGGAAAGGTGTATGATTTTGATAAAGTTTTATCAAAGCATCTCGTATCAGAAATCTGAACTTTGGTAAGAAAGTCAATAAAGTATTGATTTCTAGAAGTCCAGCTGATTTCTGACTACATGTCAAAGCTAGTGGGAGCATAAGTGTTATGCTAATAATCATCATGTTAGTGGGAGCATGATAATTATTGTTAGTGTTGCAAGTTAGCAATGTTAATTATAGAAAACAAAAGTTTCAATTCGTGAGGCTGCAGGGATTGAAAAAGTTGTTTTGCTATAATTAAGGGAGAGGATATACTTCATTTCAGTTCTAAAGGCTTAGATTGAGACCTTAATCATCTTTAGTCAAGAATATATATATGAATTTCATGTTGGATTGGTTCAACTTAAGGAAATTCTATATATTGCGTTCTCAAAATTCGATTATGATTACGACATCCCTCTTCATAGTCAAATTTTGAAAACATGGCAAATAAAAATATTGTAGCAAAAGACTGGTCTAGAATCATGTCTTTATGTGAGACATCATGAATCGTGTACCATTTGCTTTGGGTACAGGATCGATTGCATGTGCTATAATATTTGTCATTTCTAAATTCTTCCAAATGCGCAGAGGCATTAAGAAGGGAAAAGGTCTAGAATTGGATATGACTAAAATGATTAAGCAATTGTCGAGGACAATCTGAGGTTTACCAAAGATTGGTTGCTCAGGGACACTTGGAAGTATAGTGCTAATTTTGGAAGGACCATATTGACATATTCTGAAAAGAGGCATCTCTTATTCAGAAGTGATAGTCAAAATGAGAATATGGAGTTGTCTCCATAGGTGGAAGTTATCTGTGTAAGATTAGAAAACTTAATGCAAGAAGCATGTCCAAAGCAATGTACTTTGAATATGAGACTTAGTTTCCATGGAGTTGATCTCCATTGGAATACCTTATAATGACTGTTGACAAGTCTTTGTGACTTTGTACATATTCATTACAGGAGGGTCAGTGCATATAAGTTTAAAATCTAAACAGATTTCGATAAATGATAGGAATTTGAAATTCTCACATTTTTCGATAAGGATTTGGGAGTGTGAAATTAGAATCATTGAAATTATGTTCAATTGGTTTATTTCACAAAGTAAGGATCATAGACAAACATAGAGTGCATACTTGGTGTATGGCAAAGCTATTGTTTAAGAAAAACATAGTGTACATGCTTGGAGCATGGGACAACTAGTGTTTTTAATTCAAGTATAAAGTTGATAAAACCGAAACAATGAATAATGAGTAATCAGTATGGTGATAAATAAAAGTGTTTATTTATATTCATAGGGTTTGATACCATATTTGATTCATTTATTCTTGTGTTTCACTTTGCATGTTTTGACTTCCAGAATAACTAAGTCGCTCTTCCTGAATGATTAAGTTATTCAAACCATCCACAGTCGGTCATATGTTGGAAGTAGATATGAATCAAGACTGTCATGGGTTGGTTTGTAGAGGTCCAAGATTCGTGGACAAAGTGGTGCTACAACACTCAAGAGTGCTCATAAGTTCTGAGTATTGGATTCAACCCGCGCTCATTTGAATCACTTCATGGATTTTATCACGAGTGATCATAAGACGATAATATCTTATATTCTTCAAACCTAGAGATATGAGTTGTTACTATGAGTTGGTTATACATTGATTGCACGAAAACGCATTTGGTAACTCGATGTTATAAAACGTGCCTTTGTGTATGATTCAACAAGTAGTAGAACAAGCCATATGAGTCGAAGTTTATCCATTCCTTTTACCTTCGGGATAAAAGCGATATCTGTGGGCCCCTCGATGATTTAGTGATGACACATGTGAGTGCTTGGCCAAGCCAGGACTGATTTGATTTGTTCAATCAGTCAGTCATCATAAATCGAAAATCGGGAAACAACAAATGGACAGAGAGAATGATTATAATCTATGTCTCAGTCCATATGATATCTAGAATAGAGGAATATATGATACCTTATCTAATGGACAAGTCATTGACAAGGTCAGAGTTCGACAGCGGCTTTAAGAGCTACGCTTGCCAGTTAGGTTTTGAAGTCATACTCAATATAGTTTTAGACTTATCCAAGTGGGAGACTGTTGGATTAATGTCTAAGTCCATAACTATATTTGGTATGTACTTGACCCGACCCGACATGGTCCATTTGGGTTGCACTTCACCGGTACAATTTATATGGATAGTCTTTTGAGAATAGTATATTTATGATTTATATTAATATATTATAAGTTCTAATATATTAATATGGAATCATATTATTTAATTAGTATTGATCAAGAATTAATTTAGAATTAATTAAGTGATCAAAAAGAATTAATTAAATATGGACTCTTATATATATGGAATGGGCCAAGTTCATTTAAGTTGGGCTAAGCTTTCATGGATGGTCCATGGAGCTTTTAACTCATGGATCCTATGTAAATGAAAGGTCATGGGTATTAGGGTTTACATGGATGTAACCCTAATCCTCCATAATATATAAAGGGGTCCTTGACTCACAAAATTGGCACAAGTGTGTGAAAATAAGAGTGGGCCGATTTTAGTGTGCATACATATTCTCTCAAGTTCTTCCAAGGTGTTTTGGTGATTTGTGATTCCATTTGAGGCTTCCACACTATTGGGGTAAGCTCTTAAAGCTTGAAGACATCAAGGTACATCAAAAGGTATGTCATCTAACTAGAACTTTGTAGTATAGGTGCTTCATAATATGCTAGTTAAGATGAAACCTTGGAATAGTTAATATTTGCATGTATAATAGAGAAAACATAGATCCAAGGTTTATAGGGTTGCATGTACACCATAGGAGTGTTAGAATGCTCAAAACCCAACAGAGGGTTGTTTCTTCACATGCTCTTGACCTATTGACCAGAAGGTCAAGTGCGCCCTGATCCTTCTCAGGTTGGGGGGGAAGGATTGGTGTAGATTGGTGACTAGTGCTTACACTCCTGAGCATAGAGATGTTGTTACTTTGGAGCAGTTCTCATAGATGTTCTGTGCGAGATATGTTCCCTTGGTGGAGAGGGAGAGGTTGGATCACAAGTATTTGGATTTAAGACAGACTACCGAGTCAGTGATGGAGATCACCAATATGTATACTGAGAGGGCTCTTTTTCTTCCCTGAGTTTGCTGCTTCCGAGTAGGCTCAGATGACGCGGTACTTGAGTATGCTGAAGACAGATATGCAGTAGTGCGTGTCCACACAAAGTTATGGTTCCCTCGCCAAGCTCTAGGATGTCACGAGGAGGCTGGAGATTGAGATAGAGATTCAGACGAGGGAGATGGGGCAGGCTCCTGTTCAGTTACAGCTGACAATGAAGCGATTCAAGCCCACTGATTAGCATTTTGGGGGGCAGAGGGGTCACACTTTTGGGAAGTGCTGCAAGATTCATGAGGGGGTTTGTCGGTTTTCTTCTTCTTCATGCTACAATTACGGCAGGAAGGGACACTTTGTGAAGGACTGTTGTCAACAGGCTCCTCTGCCGAGTAGTAGGATTTACTATAATTGTGATCAAGTGGGCCATGTGAAGGCCCAATGTCCCTTACTTTCCACCAAGCCTGTGCAGGTGCCAACTACTTCTACCCCTAGGTTTACGGATGGACGCTAGGGTAGGGCGGAGCCCCCAAGGTCTTGCATTCCAGCTCACTACAGAGGAGGCCAGGGCGGCGCCGAACATCGTTACTGATATGTTTCCATTTATTTTTCTATCAGTTATTTTATGGTATTCTTATGTTTATGATTCTGTTAAGTGCCTTCTTAGTGAATTCCTTGCCCGCTCTTGTGCTATTTGACTCGGGTGCGAGTTGGTCTTTTGTATCTCAGTATTTCAGTAGGGATTTTGATATGACTCTTGGGGAGTTAGAGTGTCGGTTGTGGGTTTCTATCGCCAATGAACACGAGGTTTCGGCATTGAACGTTTATCAGGGTTGTGTCTTGAAGATTTTTGGGGTGCCATATCTGATTGATTTGATTCCTATTCCCATTGGGGATGTGTGTGATAGTATGGATTGGTTGAGCAGGTTTGGGGCTATGATTGAGTGCGAGGGTAAGTGGGTGGTAGTTTGAACACCAAGTGGGGGAGAACTAGTTATTTACGGATAGGGTACCAGGACTAGATAAGCATTTTGTTCTGCTGCTAGGGCTCAACAGTATCAGCAACACAAGTGCATGGGTTATCTTGCATATATGGTTCAAACCCGGTTTGGGACGGAGGTTTCAGTTTCAGATTTTACCTATTTTTAGAGAGTTTGTTGATGTGTTTCCTGAGGAGTTATCCGACGTGCCTCTTGAGAGGCAGGTTGAGTTCATGATCGATTTGGTTCTGGATGCAACTCAGATTGCTAAGGCGTCGTACCGATTTGCAGCATCTGCGATATAGGAATTGTCCTGACAGCTTCAGGAGCTGTTGGGCAAGCACTTTATTAGGCCGAGCAGTTCGTTGTGTGGAGAACTAATTTTTTTCGTCAAGAAGAAGGATGGTTCACACCGGATGTACATTGATTACTAGGAGTTGAACAAGTTGACAGTGAAGAACCGTTACCCACTTCTGCGGATTGATGATGTCTTCGATCAGTTGTAGGGTGTATCTTGGTTCTCCAAGATTGATTTGAGTTCGAGATATCATCAGATGAGGGTGAGAGAGGAGTATGTGGAGAAGACCACATTTCGGACTCGTTATGGTCATTACGAGTTCGTGGTGATGCCATTTGGGCTCACAAACACGCCGACAAGATTCATGGATTTGATGAACTGGGTATGCAAACCGATGCTCGATCGATCAGTCATTGTCTTTAGTGATGATATTTTGGTGTATTCCAAGACTTTAGAGCAACATGAGGAGCACCTTTGAGAGCTTCTGGGAGTATTGAGGTGGCAACGACTTTATGTAAAGTTCTTGAAGTGTAAGTTTTGGTTATGAGAGGTCCGGTTCTTGGGGCATTTCGCTAACCAGAATGAGATTTTGGTCGAACCGGCCAAGATTGAGGTTGTTATGTAGAGGGAGGTTCCAAAGTCCCTATTTGAGATTAGGAGTTTCTTGGGATTAGCAGGTTATTATCAGAGATTTATTCATGACTTCTCCAAGATTGTGTTACCTCTCACTTGTCTGACGAGGAAGGGCGTGGACTTCCTCTGGGGGCCTGAGCAGCAGGCTGCATTCGAGACTTTGAGCTGGAAGTTATGTGAGGCACCAGTGTTGACCCTCCCTGAGGGTGTTGAGTATTTTATGGTATTTTGTGATGCATACATCATTGGCCTGGGGGCAGTTCTTATGCAGCGAGGGAGGATTATTGGTTATGCTTCTCGGTAGCTGAAACCGCATGAGGGTCGTTATCTGACTCATGATTTGGAGTTGGGAGCAGTAGTGTTTGCTCTCAAGATTTGGTGGCATGATCTGTATGGGGACCGTTGTACCATTTATAGTGATCACATGAGTTTGAGATATTTCATGGATCAGCCGAATCTGAACATAAGGCAACGCAGGTGGCTTGACGTGGTCAAGGATTATGATTGTGAAATTCTGTATCATCTGGGGAAAGCGAATATGGTCGTTGATGCTTTGAGCCGCAAGGCGGCTAATTCTGATGTTTGGAGCATTTGTATGAGGATTTTGATTGATTCTCTATTTTTGGGTATGATTAGAGAGGCTTATGATATGGGAGTCAATAAAGAGAACTGGAAGGAGGAGAAAACCAGAGGTGAGATCGAAAGGTTTTTTACCAAAAGCCATGGATTATTGACCCGGTGTGGTCGGGTATGGGTACCATATTTCGGTGGGATCAGGCGGGCTGTGCTGGAAGAGGCACACAAGTCCAGATTTTCGATACACCCTGGAGCCACCAAGATGTATTGAGATTTGTGACTCGGTTATTGGTGGCCGTGTATGAAGTGGGACATAGCCTGGTGTGTCGAGCGGTGTTTAACATGTCAGATGGTCAAAGTCGAGTACTAGAGGCCACGTGGCAAGCTTCAGCCTTTGGAGGTTCCCATGTGGAAATGAGAACAGATGACCATGGATTTCATCACCAAGTTACCTTAGACAACTAAGGGGTTTGATGCGATTTGGGTGATAGTGGATTGGTTGACGAAGAGTTCCCACTTCTTAGCCATCTGTGAGAGCTCGTCAGCCAAGAAATTGGTCGATGTTTATGTGCGCGAGATTGTCGCTCGGCATTGTGTTTCGGTTTCTATTGTATCAGACCAGGATGTTCGGTTTACTTCGCGGTTTTGGCAGAGGTTCCAAGAGGAATTGGATACGAGGTTGCATTTTAGCATCGCTTATCATCCGCAGATGGATGGTCAGAGCAAGCAGACCATTCAGACGCTCGAGGATATGTTACGATCTTGTTTTAAATGATTTCGGTGGGAGTTGGGACTCCTACCTTCCCCTAGATGAGTTTTCTTACAACAACAACTATCACTCCAGTATTGGTGCACCGCCATTCGAGCTTCTTTATGGGAGGAAGTGTCGTACCCCACTTTGTTGGGGAGACGTGGGTCATAGAGTCATGGGAAGGATTAAGGTAGTCCTTCAGTCAACAGATCATATTTAGCAGATTAGGCAGAGTCTACAGATAGCTCAGAGTCGGCATAAGAGCTATGTCGACAAACGTCGATCTGAGTTGGACTTCCACATCAGTGACATGGTCTTGTTGTAGGTATCACCCTGGAAGGGTGTAATACACTTCAGGAAGAGGGGAAAGTTAGAACACTGGTATATTGGGCCATTTCGAGTGATCGTCGGGGTTGGCACGGTAGTGTACAGGCTGGATCTGCCGGAGGAGCTTAGTCAGATCCACAACACCTTCCATGTTTTGCAGCTTTGAAAGTGTGTGGTAGATAATTCAGCGGTTGTTCCTTTGGGGGATGTTCAGGTTGATGATCACCTGAATTATGTTGAGAGACCAGTGGCGATCTTGGAAAGGAAGACGAAGGCCTTGCATAACAAGGTGGTGTCTTTGGTCAAGGTTTAGTGGCAGTATCCGAAGGGTTCCAAATGGACGTGGGAACCTGAGTCAGAGATGAGGGAGCATTACCCTAATTTATTCGCAACATCGAACTTCAAGGATGAAGTCTAGTTTAAGTGGGGTAGAATTGTAACATCTTGATGTTGATATATTTATATTTTAACCCTAAGTATGAGAATTAATTGCATTTTAGCCCTTGTGTGAGAAATTGTTGCAAAATGGCCCACAATGGCATTTTTGTAATATTTGGGTGGAGGACGCGTATGCTAGGCGTACATAGCGTACATTGGGGGTACATGCCAAAACCTCAACCTAATATTTAGGGCTTGGACCCTATATAAACATCATTAACTCACCAAGGCTCATTCCATCATCAGCCTCCAGCCCTCATTTCGTCCATAGCTAGCCCTAATCTCTTGTGTGTTCATTTGGAGCTTAAAAATGTGTGTTTTGATGTCATAGAAGCCAAGAGAATATTGAATAACCACATTGGAAGATCAATACCACTTAGATCCAAAAACACCTCATCTCCAAGCTTCATTTTGAGGTATAAAGTTCTGAACTTGATGATCATATGTTTAGATCTTGATAATTTTAGAAGTTTATGCTTATTAGCCCCATAGTCTTGGTCCATTTGGGTATGAGCTACCCTAGACCAAATGAGTTGTACTTTTGGACGTTTTAGGGTGGTTTAAGTGATAAAAATGTGATCTTGGACATCCTTTTCCCTCCATGCAAGTGTTGAGATGTCATAATGGGATAATAAGTTAGGGTTTTAGCTTTTGGGCACTTCCTAGCCTTGCAATACCATAAAGTTGGAAAATTTATGGTTAAGGACATTAGTTTAGGGCCAAATCTAAGAATTCGACGAAGGAGATTAAGGAAATAAGCTCTTAATAGAAGGATTAAGTGAAAGCAGCGTACGCTGGGCGTACAGAATGGTATGTTGAGCTTACTAGGCCAACATCGAGTTTTTGGTCAAGGAGTGAGTACGCCCAACATATAGGCCGAGTACACCCAGCGTACTCAGTTGTGTTGACCAAGTTTGACTTTTTGACTTTTTGACTTCGACTAAGTTTGACCTAATGGAATTTTGGGTATTTTGTGTGGTATTTGAGATTGGTCATTATCTGATGAATAGTTGACCGGTTGAGCTGACATTCAGAGTTGTGTCCTGTTCAGCGATCTTCTTAAGACTAAGAGGTGAGTTTTCCTCACTGTAGTTATGGGTCGAAGGCATCAATGCTGACCCACTAAGTTATGTATCCTGGTTTAGAGGATGTTGCTATGTTGTATTGATATGTTAGAACTGAGTCCTGGTATATAGAATGTTGTTATGCGGTAGTGATATGTAGATCTGCATGTGAGTCTGTTGACTAGCTATATGATTATATGTTTGTTGAATATATGTTATATGTTATATGTCAACATAGTATGGTTGGGTTGAGACTGTACTTCTTTGTGCGGTCAGTTAACAAACCCGGGGCAATCCAATCGGGAGGTTGTGGGCCAAGGCAATCCAACCGGGAGGCTTGTGGGCCAATGTAATCCAACTGGGAGCTTGTGGACCCAGTACGCTATATGTGTTGGATTAATGTCTAAGTCCATAACTATATTTGGTATGTACTTGACCCGACCCGGCATGGTCCATTTGGGTTGCACTTCACCGACACAATTTATATGGATAGTCTTTTGAGAATAGTATATTTATGATTTATATTAATATATTATAAGTTCTAATATATTAGTATGGAATCATATTATTTAATTAGTATTGATCAAGAATTAATTTAGAATTAATTAAGTGATCAAAAAGAACTAATTAAATATGGACTCTTATATATATGGAATGGGCCAAGTTTGTTTAGGTTGGGCTAAGCTTTCATGGATGGTCCATGGAGCTTTTAACCCATGGATCCTATGTAAATGAAAGGTCATGAGTATTAGGGTTTACATGGATGTAACCCTAATCCTCCATAATATATAAAGGGGTCCTTGGCTCACAAAATGGGAACAAGTGTGTGAAAATAAGAGTGGGCCGATTTTAGTGTGCATACATATTCTCTCAAGTTCTTCCAAGGTGTTTTGGTGATTTGTGATTCCATTTGAGGCTTCCACACTATTGGGGCTAAGCTCTTAAAGCTTGAAGACATCAAGCTACATCAAAAGGTATGTCATCTAACTAGAACTTTGTAGTATACGTGCTTCATAATATGCTAGTTAGGATGAAACCTTGGAATAGTTAATATTTGCATGTATAATAGAGAAAACATAGATCCAAGGTTTATAGGGTTGCATGTACACCATAGGAGTGGTAGTATACTAAAACCCAACAATGGTATCAGAGACATGGGTTGTTTTCTGTTATATTGATGCAAATGTTTTATTTTCAAGTTGAGAAAAAAAAGGAGAAAAAAACATGACGTTTGTCAAATTTTAAGATAATTACTTGTTTTTGTGAAAAACTAATTATTTGTAAAATTTGAATCATTTGCTATATGAGTTGAATTAGGTCAAATTTAGTAAAAGATAAAATGTTATGATTATTTTATTAGTTTTAAAAGTTTGATCTAAAGAGTTTTTTGAAACCTCCATAAATTATGGATATGAAAAGGTTTTTAAAAAAAATTGATTCAAAGTTTTTTATGGAGTTACAAAACTTGGTCTTCATGTTTTAAAGAATTCCATAACTTGTTCTTAAGTTATGTAACATGAAAAGTTTCATCATAAAACAAGTATTTAACTCCATAAGTTATGAAATCCAAAATTTTTCAAGAGTTACAAAACATGCCCTCAAGTTTTGGAATTTGGAAAAAGTTTTTTTTATGATAAAAAAAAAGAATTGAATTCTAAAACTCTTGGGTTCATAACTTAAACAATTAATTAAATGGTTTTAAGTTTGAATTTAACAATTGGAATTATGATGTTTTTATTGAATAATTCAATTAACTCTTATGGACTTTATTAATAGATAATTAAAGTGTTTAATTAAAAGAGAATTAATAATTCCATAATGACATGGTTTAAATTTAATTAAATTAAGAGTATAGTTTAATTAATAGATTAAACCACCAAGTATTTTAAATGTCTAAAATACACCCTTATACTGTTATAATATTAAAAGTTTAATATATTATATGTATAAGAGCAAGTCGTCTTACCATTAATAGACCTCATTCACGAAGCCGGTCTATAAGGGGGGTATAAGGTTACTGCCTATAAAATGGCAGTTTAATGGGTGTCCACTCGCACCCACCGCTTCCTTGACTGGTGGAGGGTCGTTAGCCGAACAGGTAGGACAAGGACTATAATTCTCCCTTCATTATAAGTATAATGATAAATACTAAGTAAGTAAACACTTATAAATTCCCAATCTTAGTTACTTAGGAAAATGTGAATAAGGTGCTAATCCATGAAATTATACTTTGCACTTTGTTTAAGCTGTTAGTGGAGCGTGTGTGGTTAACCGGCACACTAACCTGGACTTAACAAGGTAGGCAAAGGGTAACTTAATGTTTATCATAGTATCGTTGGAGCGTGTGTGGTTAACCGGCACATCGATTGAGGGGTAAATATTAAGGGTACCAAGTATATTTGCATGGTTACTTCACACCTTGTTTTGTGATCCTCGGCATCCCAGTCACAAAACCTGAAGGGCACACTCGAGATTGAAACATGCCATTGAAAAGTTCAATGAATCTCAAAAGAATCTAGGAGTTTCAAAACCAATTAAAACCTAATAATACATTTCGTTTATCTTGGTGGAAATTGGTGAATCGTCATTCACCTACCTTCAAATATTTTATAGCTTGGATTACGGCATCCCTCTTCCAAGTTATAAAATAGTTTGTTGGGTCCTAGCCTTAATATATCATATTGGGTGTTATATTAAGGACTTAAATCAACTTTACGTGAATTTCTCCCATTGTTGATGTTTGGTTTAGACAACAATGATCTTCCCAAACCAAGCTTTCCTAATGAATATGACTTCCCGAGTTTGGCTCATGGAAGTCATACTTCTCTTCCTCCACCTCCTCCAATTATTCTCCCTAACCCACAAGTTCAAGGTCACTCAAGCCCTAATGGCAAGCAAGGTCTGTGTGTGATCACATCTTAGAGATGAAGTCACATATTGACAAGCCGGGAGAGTTGGGTGTCAAAGTCTTGAGAAAGTTGGATGTTCAATCACTTTCTAAGTCACATAGTGAGTTCCTTTGGGACTACTATGAAACAGACTATGACATGAACCTTAATGATCATATCTATTTGCTTGGTGCTGCTGAATCAGCAATGATTTGGAACGATAGTAAAGCAAATTTGATTAGAAGATCAACTTCCAAAAAACTTTATGGACAGTGACAATGGTGACACTGGAAATCCAGAAAAAGCATTCTCTTCCCAATGGAAAGGGATTGGCCATAGTCAACCCGGTTGACCAAATGGTAAAGAGAAAGGCTAAGTCTGAGATAGTCCCATTACCAAAGGGTCCATATTTTTATATTTCCAAAGGAAGGGGCGTTGATTGCAAAGCTGCCAAATTTACCTAAGGATGTTAAAGTCAATAAGTTTGACTCTACATCAGGTAGAGCCCATTATCTAACTCTGTTAAGTTCTATTCTGAGATCCTCATTACATGATGTGACTGGGTCACATGTTGATGTTTTAAGAATCAAAGAATAGAGAGAAATCTTAAAGGAAGTATATGCTGATTCTGATCGCGAAGGTGGATTTCGATCGCATCAGAATTTTGAGCAGTTGCTTAAGAAGTTATGATATATTGCTAAGGAATAGATAACAACAATTTTCCATGTGGATTGTAAGGATAAGTTTTTCCGCAAAGTTTTAAAATAAAAGAAAATTGTTTAATTTTATTTATTTGAAGTATCCTTACAATGGAATTTGTGGAAAATTGTTGCTTATATGATTCCACTGACAACAATATTGGAAAATGGATTTGATTCTTTCATTTGTGGTAGTGTCTAAATTTACCAAATCAGGAAAGTTCCTCATCGCCCAAGTTTCAATTGGACCGAAAATTGGAATCATGCAAGTTGAATAGTATGATGAATGAGAATTTTCAAGCATTGGAAAATCAAGACTAATTACTTGTTCACATGGATGTGTGAGTCAAGTGAAGGACTAAAGGGATCAAGTACACATTCTTGTGCACTGGTCATGTCCACTACAAAGCTCGTTAAGACTATTTGATTTACTAAAGTTTAGTAAATATGGTTATACTTACAAATTTAAGTATAATTCTGAAACATTGGAAAAGTCTAAATGTATGGCAGAACGAATGGGAAGAATCAAATTAGGCAGAAAGATAAAAGTTTCTCAAATCTGAAAAGATGGGAGAGTACTTTAGTATCATGTTTGTGATCATCTTAATGATTTAGAAATCATATCACAATTAGTCCTCTAAAGGTCATCTTAGTGCATTCTTATGACTAAGAAGAGGAGTCATGAATTGTTGAAATGGTTAGATCAGGAAGATGAGTCATACTTCGCTCCAAAACAATTCTTAGAGTCATACTCCAAGATTGTAACTTGAGTGACATATCTTAAAGAAAGGTTTAAAACACTTGTCAAATGTAAGAGTAAAAGTGTCCTACTCTTGTACATTTGAAATTGGTAAGTTGTGATGTTTTGGATAAAACAAAGACTAACTAAGGCCAATTGTGTGAAGTGTTTGTCTTGATAAAGAATCCGCACTATCTATTGAATATTTGGCAAGATAATCTTATATGTCAAGAGGAGAGTGGGAGTCTTAAAGATCCTAAAAAGAATTTCAAGAACTAATCAAGAATAAAACCTGAGGTTCTTCACTAGCACACGACTTGAGGTTTATAACCTATCGTGTTGACATATTCTGTGCCCATTCCAGTTAAAGTTGGCTTTGCATAGGAGTTCTGAAAGTGCTCAATTGGTTGCATAACAACTTGGAAGCAATGGCAGGCCCTGTACTGCCAGGTGGCAAGAAGTTAAGATTGCATAAGTTCAGTCCATATGAGTTTGGATTTGTCATTATCCTTGTCTCGTGACTATGGTTTTGACGATTCACATGGATAAGAACACATACACCATAAAATCTAAGGGTCATAAGGTTTCTCTCCGATTCATGAAAATGATGGTGAGGAAACACTTCCACCAAGTAGATTTGAAGCAGATGGAAAAAGGTCTAAACAATTGAGACTATGATTACGGCATCCCTTTTCATAGTTCTGAAATTGTTTAGACACATATGCATGCTATCTAAGGAAAGGTGTATGATTTTGATAAAGTTTTATCAAAGCATCTCGTATCAGAAATCTGAACTTTGGTAAGAAAGTCAATAAAGTATTGATTTCTAGAAGTCCAGCTGATTTCTGAGTACATGTCAAAGCTAGTGGGAGCATAAGTGTTATGTTAATAATCATCATGTTAGTGGGAGCATGATAATTATTGTTAGTGTTGCAAGTTAGCAATGTTAATTATAGAAAACAAAAGTTTCAATTCGTGAGGCTGCAGGGATTGAAAAAGTTGTTTTGCTATAATTAAGGGAGAGGATATACTTCATTTCAGTTCTAAAGGCTTAGATTGAGACCTTAATCATCCTTAGTCAAGAATATATATATATATATATATATATATATATATATATATGAATTTCATGTTGGATTGGTTCAACTTAAGGAAATTCTATATATTGCGTTCTCAAAAGTCGATTATGATTACGGCATCCCTCTTCATAGTCAAATTTTGAAAACATGGCAAATAAAAATATTGTAGAAAAAGACTGGTCTAGAATCATGTCTTTATGTGAGACATCATGAATCGTGTACCATTTGCTTTGGGTACAGGATCGATTGCATGTGCTATAATATTTTTCATTTCTAAATTTTTCCAAATGCCCAGAGGCATTAAGAAGGGAAAAGGTCTAGAATTGGATATGACTAAAATGATTAAGCAATTTCGAGGACAATTTGAGGTTTACCAAAGATTGGTTGCTCAGGGACAATTTTAAGTATAGTGCTAATTTTGGAAGGACCATATTGACATATTCTGAAAAGAGGCATCTCTTATTCAGAAGTGATAGTCAAAATGAGAATATGGAGTTGTCTCCATAGGTGGAAGTTATCTGTGTAAGATTAGAAAACTTAATGCAAGAAGCATGTCCAAAGCAATGTACTTTGAATATGAGACTTAGTTTCCATGGAGTTGATCTCCATTGGAATACCTTATAATGACTGTTGACAAGTCTTTGTGACTTTGTACATATTCATTACAGGAGGGTCAGTGCATATAAGTTTAAAATCTAAACAGATTTCGATAAATGATAGGAATTTGAAATTCTCACATTTTTTCGATAAGGATTTGGGAGTGTGAAATTAGAATCATTGAAATTATGTTCAATTGGTTTATTTCACAAAGTAAGGATCATAGACAAACATAGAGTGCATACTTGGTGTATGGCAAAGCTATTGTTTGAGAAAAACATAGTGTTAATGCTTGGAGCATGGGACAACTAGTGTTTTTAATTCAAGTATAAAGTTGATAAAACCGAAACAATGAATAATGAGTAATCAGTATGGTGATAAATAAAAGTGTTTATTTATATTCATAGGGTTTGATGCCATATTTGATTCATTTATTCTTGTGTTTCACTTTGCATGTTTTGACTTCCAGAATAACTAAGTCGCTCTTCCTGAATGATTAAGTTATTCAAACCATCCACAGTAGGTCATATGTTGGAAGTAGATATGAATCAAGACTGTCATGGGTTGGTTTGTAGAGGTCCAACTTGGTGGACAAAGTGGTGCTACAACACTCATGAGTGCTCATAAGTTCTGAGTATTGGATTCAACCCGCGCTCATTTAAGTCACTTCATGGATTTTATCACGAGTGATCATGAGACGATAATATCTTATATTCTTAAAACCTAGAGATATGAGTTGTTACTATGAGTTGGTTATACATTGATTGCACGAAAACGCATTGGTAACTCGATGTTATAAAACGTGCCTTTGTGTATGATTCAACAAGTAGTAGAACAAGCCATATGAGTCGAAGTTTATCCATTCCTTTTACCTTCGGGATAAAAGCGATATCTGTGGGCCCCTCGATGATTTAGCGATGACACATGTGAGTGCTTGGCCAAGCCTGGACTGATTTGATTTGTTCAATCAGTCAGTCATCATAAATCGAATATCGGGAAACAACAAATGGACAGAGAGAATGATTATAATCCATGTCTCAGTCCATATGATATCTAGAATAGAGGAATATATGATCCCTTATCTAATGGACAAGTCATTGACAAGGTCAGAGTTCGACAGCGACTTTAAGAGCTACGAATGCCAGTTAGGTTTTGAAGTCATACTCAATAATAGTTTTAGACTTATCCAAGTGGGAGACTGTTGGATTAATGTCTAAGTCCATAACTATATTTGGTATGTACTTGACCCGACCCGACATGGTCCATTTGGGTTGCACTTCACCGACACAATTTATATGGATAGTCTTTTGAGAATAGTATATTTATGATTTATATTAATATATTATAAGTTCTAATATATTAATATGGAATCATATTATTTAATTAGTATTGATCAAGAATTAATTTAGAATTAATTAAGTGATCAAAAAGAACTAATTAAATATGGACTCTTATATATATGGAATGGGCCAAGTTCATTTTGGTTGGGCTAAGCTTTCATGGATGGTCCATGGAGCTTTTAACCCATGGATCCTATGTAAATGAAAGGTCATGGGTATTAGGGTTTACATGGATGTAACCCTAATCCACCATAATATATAAAGGGGTCCTTGGCTCACAAAATGGGAACAAGTGTGTGAAAATAAGAGTGGGCCGATTTTAGTGTGCATACATATTCTCTCAAGTTCTTCCAAGGTGTTTTGGTGATTTGTGATTCCATTTGAGGCTTCCACACTATTGGGGCTAAGCTCTTAAAGCTTGAAGACATCAAGCTACATCAAAAGGTATGTCATCTAACTAGAACTTTGTAGTATAGGTGATTCATAATATGCTAGTTAGGATGAAACCTTGGAATAGTTAATATTTGCATGTATAATAGGGAAAACATAGATACAAGGTTTATAGGGTTGCATGTACACCATAGGAGTGGTAGTATACTAAAATCCAACAATATGCAGGGCAATCCAACCGGGAGGTTGTGGGCCAGGGTAAGCCAACCGGGAAGTTGTGGTCCTAGCATGCATTATGTGTATCTTTTTGATTGTGCTATGTCGTACTTTGGAGGAACTCACTAAGCTTTGACTTAAAATTTTATTTTATTGTTTCAAGTACTTCAGATGACCTTGGCAAGGCGAAGTAGTGATCGTACACGTCCTTCGAATATTTGTTTTGGGAGATTTTATGATGTTGTGATCTTGGGGAATATTTGTATTTGACACTTTACTTGATATGACTTTGGGTTTGAAAACAATGGTTTCTTTTAATTTAAAAATGAAAATTTTTATTCTGTTTTTGGGATGTTACACACGACGTGACAATGCTTCTGTAACGATGTGAGAATCAATTTTCCAGATTTTAAGTAATTATCTTCCTAATCTGATTTATGGTGTTGTTTTGGTAATTATCTGGTATTAATTTGCTTGATTCTGAATTTTGAATGAATTATGTCATAACTAATGAATCCCTAAATAACAAGAGATATCCTTATGAATTTAAATTGATTAATTAATTATATGATAATTTAGATAATTAATATTTAAATCTCGTATTTTGAAAAAATTAAAATACACCTTATACTATATATAATTTAACCTTTAATACTCCCTCCGTCCCAACATTATTGTCCGTGTTTGACTTTTGACGTCTCTCCATGTCAACTTTGACCATAAGTAACTTTATTTGTGTTATATTCCCTCCGTTCTAAATTGATAGTCCACTTTTGACTTTTGAAGTCTTTTTTCTTCGACTTTGACCTTAAATATTTTTATTTGTGTTATAAATTACTTGATAAAACTTATAGCAATGAAAAAACATTTAAAATACGATCAATTTATATATTTTGCATCAAGTATTATCTATCAAAAACAAAAATATTTAAGGTGAAATTTGAAGAAAAAAGACTTCAAAAGTCAAAAGTGGACTATCAATTTGGGACGGAGGTAGTATAATTTTTTATGAAACTTATAACAATAAAAATACATTTAACAAACAATCTATTCATATATCTTGCATAAAAAATTATATAACGAAAAGCAAATTATTTAAGGTTAAAGTTGAAAAAAAGAAATTTAAAAAGTCAACCGTGGACAATAATTTTGGGACGGGGGGAGTATTTTATATGTATAAGAGAAGTCAGTTAATCGTTAGTAAACCTCATTCACAAAGCCATGCTATAAGGAAGGTATAAGGAAACGAACTATAAAACGACCGTTGAATGGGTGTCTATTCTCACCCATCGCTCTCTTGCGTGGTGGAGGGTCATTAGCCGAATGGGTTTATAGCACATAACCTCTTAAAAGTATGATGCTATTAAACTACTAGAACATTTTATACAAATCCCAACTCTAGTTACTTTAGCATAAAATGTGAGATGTATGCTAATCCATGAAAACACACATCACTCTTTATATGACGTTAGTGGATCATCTGTGGTTAAACGACATACTAATTTGGAACTATAAAGATGAGTGATGGAAAAATCAAAAATTATCATTGTTATTGGAGTGTGTATGGTTTACCAGAACATTAATTCAAGATAATAAATGACATCGATGTTGTCAAGCGGGTTTGCATGGTTATTCACATCTTATTTGTGATCCTCGATATCCCAGTCACAAATTGAAGAGCATAATATGAGATTAAAAATGTCATTGATAAGATTCAATGAATCTCAAATGATCTAGGAATTTCATGTAACTTTCTATTACCTACCTTAATAAAATATTAATGATTTTATATCACTAACTAAAACTATGTCTCTCTCTCTCTCTCTCTCTCTCTATATATATATATATATATATATATATATATATATATATATATATATATATATATATATATATATATATATATATATATGTCTGGAAACGGTGATCTCGCTACTACTCAATCTGCCCCATCATACCCAAACTTCTCTCTTCTCTAAATTTTGTCAAAAGAGAAGCTCACCGGTCCCAACTACATGGGCTGGATAAGAAACTTGAAGATGACTCTTCAATACGAGGGAAAAGAATACGTCCTCGAAAAGCCTCTTGTTGAAATCGGTCATTCCAGCGCTACTCCTGAGGAAATTGCTTCCTACAACAAACATTCTGATCAAGCCATGAAGGTTGCTTGCATCATGGTGGCCACTATGGCACCTGATCTGGCCAAGTTTATGAGGACTACTGGCCATATGAGATGATCCTTGACCTTCCTAGAAAATTCAACAAGAAGACGAGATAAGAGCGCTACGAAGTGGTCAAGTCTCTTATGGTCCATATGTAACACCCATAAAATTCATGAAAAAATAAAAAATTTTAAACCAACAAGAAGCCATATTTATTTACAACATAGTTTTCAAAATATGTTTAATATCAGAGATTTCTCAAAATTATAAAACAAAACACGAGGAGGTGCACGATCAATCCTTCACTTTCTCGCGATCATCTAAGGTACCTGAAACATAACCCAAAACTGTAAGCTCAAAGCATAGTGAGTTTCCCCCAAAATACCACCACACAAAACAAAGCATAAACACAAACACTCATGCATGGCCCAATCAACCTCGGGCTGGAATACCAGGCATGTCCATGATGGGTCCAGTTATTCTCGGGATGGAATACCTCATATCATAAGCATATTGGCCCAATCAGCCTCGGGCTGGAATACCAACATGTCGAGTCCAATCAACCATTGGGTTGGAATACCTAGGGTTTGTTGGCCTACCGCCTCAACCCTACTGCTCCTTCCGAGCATTCGTCCCAACGTCTTACAGCCGGACCGCACCGGGTATCTTGGCCTACCACACAAAGCATGACTGCCTCAACCCAACCAAACACAATATGTCGAAATATAAACAATCATGATCAAGTAGGCACATAATACAGAAAAACATAAATCATATAGCTCACTACTGCTTACTAGTCTTCTCGCAACATACAGTCCTACTACCAGCCAACCTCCATAGAATGCGTAACCATAAGTAACTAGAGGTGAGATAGCCACCTGAACATATGATCCTACTCTAAAGCCACAACCAAACAAGGAACATGCAAGAGGGCCTAGAGTAAGAGATCTCAGGCTATCCTACATGACCGCAGATTGTCCCTAATGGCACTCTATAGATGATAACCAGCAAGCACAGATAACATATAGTTTTACAGGTTGTTACCACAAAGCAATATACTCAATACCAGGAGACAGATCTAACAGATCACTACAACATAGCAACATTCTCAATACCAGAACGCAGATCTAATAGATCACTACAACATAGCAGCATACTCAATACCAGAACACAGGTGTAGCAGATCACTACAACATAGCAACATACTCAACACCAGAACACATGTCTAACACATCACTACAACATACTAAATATCAACAATCCAAGGAATCCATATCTGTATATACTCAGAGGTGAAATAGTCACTCGGACAAGTGATCCTACTCTAGAACCACAACCAAACAAGGAACAGGTAAGAGAGCCTAGATCAAGAGTCCTCAGTCTATCCTACATGACTATATACAATCCGTAGGGCATCCCTCTACTAACAGATAACAAAAACTATTGGGTTGGCATTGGTGCCTTCGACCCACGGGTATAGTAAGGCGAAAATCACCTCGATATACACGTAGATGATCACTGTAGCAACGAAGAACTCTACCGGATTCGACTCACTTCCAATCACCTACAGGAAGATGTTTGAGTCTATACCCGATCACAGGTCATAGCCACTTGCAACAGAGATCAACTCACATGAAATGACGATTAGGGTTTCACATAAAGTGACGATTAGGGTTATGTAAGAACACTTAACCCATTTAGGACTTAGTCACTTAATGGTATAACTCATTAAGGTTTGATTTAGTCATTCTCGGGTGAAATAATAATCTTAGCAACAGCCCAAATACGTGCCCGATGATTGTCAAAATCGAGCTTCCCGATTCTAGGGTTTTTAAAATAAAATGATAATTAGGGTTAGTGTTCCACACTTAACCCCTTAAGGACTTAATCCATTGTTCCCAATATTGCATTAATTTAATTGTAGAGAATTATTAAGTATTATTTTAAGTTTAATTAATAGTTTTAATGTGGTTCCTGACCAACTCAGAAATTAGGGTTTTCTAAACCCTAATTATGTTTTCCAACCCCAAACTCGTGCCACTTGGACAAAAATTAGATGTTTAGGTAATTAAATATTTATTAAGTCGGGCACCACCAACTGCCACCTCGGTCGGTGGTAGTCGGCGGCGGTCCGTGGCGGCTGGAGGCGGCAGCCACCACTTCACGGTGGTGGTGGTGGGTTTTCCTTGATTTTTCCCCGCCAAGAAATGCTTATGCAACATCACACCATCAAAAAACACACATTCACACCATAATACACACACAGCCACCTCTCACGGTGGCTGGTGGCGGCAAGAAGATAGTAGCAAGGCGGCAGCTACCATGGTTGGCTTCCATGGTGGTTCTTCTTGCCGGTTCATTTAGCCAAACAACATCTACATGATGCCATACATTGATTCATGCACACACACACACACACAAGTGAAAACACACATAAAAAAGCCACCCTCACAGTGGCAGGCGGTGTCGGGGATGACAGCCACCACCTCACGGTGGTGGGTTTTCTTTCGATGACTAGCCAACCAAACCCACACACACAAGACATGTACAAACTAGAAACAACAACTCACACATAATAAAGAAAACGCAACCGCAACCACCTTTTCGGCGACAAGCGATGGCCAAAAGCAACAACAGCTTGGCAAATAGGGGAAATGGTGGCGGTAAGCGTGGGCTAAGGCGGAGCAACAGAAGAAATGGGAAGAGAATGCGTTCGACCCAACCGCGAACAACAATAGCATCCACGAACCGCGATCTCCCGATCTCCTCAACTGACTCAATGTCGGGTTTGTGACTCTTCGTCTTCGCCGACAACAGAACAGTGATGATGGATCCTCCGGTGATTCTTTGGTGGATGACAAGGAGGTGGCGGCTGGGGAGGTGGAGTGATAAGGGTGGCGACTGAAAATGATCTATTGGGTTAGGGTTTAGCGATAATATGAGACGAGGGGAAAAGGAGGGGTGACATGCTAAATCCCCGTCTCCATTTCAACTTAAGGCTATTTACTCTTCAGTCCTCCCTCTCCATATTTTTCGAACTAAATCCATAATTTACCAAACAACCCCTGCTTCCCAAAATCCTTTACATTTCAGGTCCTAATGTTACAATATAGACCCCAAATTCTGGAATTTATATCATTTAACTCCTTATCGCTAACACTGATAAATTATTACGAATTTAGTGCTAAAATAAAATAAAATATAAAATACATTTGGGGGTTTTAGGGCTTATTATTTATTTATTTATTTTCATTTATTTTTATTTATTTACTTATTTTATTTTTATTTATTTTATTTTATTCATTTTATTTTATTTAATATTTATTCACCTATTTTAAACGAAATGTTACAATTCTCCCACACTTAAATTAGATTTTTTTCCTCGAAATCAGCTATCGCTTCTACTTCAAGATGCACTTCCCCACAACAATCAAGGTGAATGAAAATCTGCAGAATCAATCGGTCTTCGTGCTTCTCGGCCACACGTAGGCGCTCTAATACCGCACCAAAAAGGCATCACTACAATGAAAACTAACTGATCTCATGTTGAACAGAACCACACTACTTTGCTCCGACAGCCCAAATGAGCTATCTACTATCAACACTGGGGCTCCTCCCGATCAGACGATAACATACAAGGAAACCCTCGACCTAAGCTCCTAACACCTTAGGGTCTAAGCACAAACACTCCGTCCATATGCTATCACAACTAATAATAATACAAATCGGAGGGAAAATCCAACCGCTGACGATGACTTGTCGTGAAACCCGGAGGTTTAGTAGCTGTGCGGAAGTCTGGAACCCAGAGAAATCAGACTGAAAAACCGAATCTTGGCACCAAGTCTTCCTGCTACGAGGTTCCACTCTCCCCCACTTGAAACATGTTAGAATCTGAGAACTTCATAGTCCTTCGATACCCAGAGTAACCCAAACTCTATCACTTGATCCCAATCACTAATATCCTGATACATGGTAGGATATGAATCCGCACACCATTCATACATTCCAAAAACACATATGATCGAGGACAAATATGGTTAATGCCTTCATAAAAAGAATTCAATCAGAATAGAGCTAATAAGATAATTCCATTTAACTGATCATCCAAAATTACAACTGAACCTTAAAACATAAACAAAATTACAGATAAATACCAATACTACCGCAACAGCTAACTAGAAGAACTGCCAACTCAAATCTTGGTCCTCGGGCCCCCGACGGTCCCCTGACGACCATCGAGTAACTGCCAAGCTAAGAGTATAGGATCTAGCACCTTACTGAGAAAAGGACAATGATTTCTAATATGGCCTTCCTGACCGCAATGAAAACAAATTTGCACACTCTGCCCGCAGTCTCTTCCAAAGTGACCCTCCTCGCCATACCGGTGACATCAGATCTGCACCTCCCTCCAACTGATACTGAACTCTGGCCGGCGGACTTGAACCGCTTCGCTGCAGGCTGGGACTGATCCAGATCCTGACACCGCTCCCTCACCGGGGTCTCTATCTCAATCCCTCGTCTCCTCGCAACAGCTTAAAGCTCAGCGAGAGAACCATAGCGTTGGATGGACACGAACTGTTGAATATCCGTCTTGAGCATGCTCAAATACCGAGTCATCTGAGCCTGCTCTAAAGCAACGAATTCATGACTGAAAAAGGCCCTCTCAATGAACATCTATGTGATCTCCGTCACCTACTCGTTCATCTGTCTGAGATCTAGGTACTCCTAGGCCAGTCTCTCCCTCTCTACCCGGGGAACATAGCTTGCACGAAATATCTCCGAGAACTATTCCCAAGTCATCACGACCCTCTGCTCAGGAGTATAAGAACTAGTCACCAATCTCCACCAATCTCTTGCTCCCAATCTGAGAAGGTTTAGGGCGCACTTGACCTTTTGGTCATCTGGACAAGAACACATGAAGAAACAACCCTCCACGTCAGACAACCATCTCATCGCCATAATCGGGTCCGAGACCCCATCAATCTCTGGGGGTTTCGTATGATCAAAGTCCTGATACTGGAAATATCCCTCTCCTCGAACCCCAATGGCAGTAACAACAACCTTAGAAAGTGTAGCATATCGGCCATCAAAGTACTCCATTATAGCAGCCTTGACAGAGTCAACTAGCTCCGGTATCTGCCCCGGACAAAAGAAAAAACTTCCTCACGAATGATCTCCCTGACATGGTCCTCAGCCAAAGCTGGCCCATCCTAGCCATCTGCTCCTGATCCTGATCCGGATCCAGCCTCAAATCGTCTCGTACTCGCCATACTAAAAATAAACTAGGCAGATGTCAGACAATTCGCATATAACCCCAGGGGAACCAATTCCCAACAAAACCCTAGGGTGTGTGACTTTCCTGATACGTGTACGGGTCCTGTGCTTTCAGTAGTACGGGCCCATACTACCTTCCACACCTACCCGTAGTTTTTTCAGAGGATCATCACCACAACCCTAACAATACACTGTACTCTAGCATACTCATGCACTCTATTCTCACTTCCTAGAGGAAAGCCACCCATATCGCGACTGCCTGGCAGACCCCACATGACTCACCCTACCATCAACTTCCACACGACCCTAAATTAGTGCCAGATAACTATCGCATGAACACTATCACATACTACACAACTTAAACAATCTTAGGCTAAAGGAGTCAATTCTACAACGGTTGGACTCAAACAAGAGCTGCGTAGCAGGACCAAATCCCCCACCCTAAGACCATTTAACCCATGCAGTATGTGACTTAGCGCATTCACTTAATAATTAGTTCACACATGAAATATTCATACAAGAATCAATAAGGTATTCTACAAGAGATAAGGCATCAAATACCAGGCAATTCTATCATACGATTCCTGAGGATCCCTATCCTATCACTAGCATGTTGTTCTAACATAACATAATATAATATAAACTAAATGTGTGGTAATTTGGAGTCTACTTACTGCCTCCGGCTAAGCATACACATCTCATCCTCCTTGATTATTTTGAAAACCATTTGAAAATTGTTTTAAAAATCTTTTTCCTTAGTTTGAGACTGGAATCACACGAGTGTTCCTCCAATTCACTCAAACCAAGGCTCTGATACCAACTTGTAACACCCATAAAATTCATGAAAAATTTAAACTTTTTAAACCAACCAGAAGCCATATTTATTTACAACATAGTTTTCAAAATATGTTTTAATATCAGAGTTTTCCCAAAATCATAAAACAACACACGAGGAGGTGCATGATGAAGCCTTCGCCTTCCCGCGATCATCTGAGGTACCGGAAACATAACCCAAAACTGTAAGCTCAAAGCTTAGTGAGTTTCCACCAAAATAACACCACACAAAACAAAGCATAAACACAAACACTCATGCATGGCCCAATCAGCCTCGGGCTGGAATACCAGGCATGTCCACGATGGGTCCAGTTATCCTCGGGATGGAATACCCTCATATCATAAGCATATTGGCCCAATCAGCCTCGAGCTGGAATATCAAGATGTCGAGTCATATCAACGATCGGGTTGGAGTACCCAGGATTTGTTGGCCTACCACCTCAACCCTACCGCTCCTCCCGAGCCTTCGTGCCTACAGCTTACAGCCGGCCCACAACGGGTATCTTGGCCTACCGCACAAAGCAGGACCGGCTCAACCCAACCAAACACAATAGGTCGACATATAAACAATCATGATCAAGTAGACACATAATACATGCAAACATCAATCATACAGCTCACTTCTGCCTACTAGTCTTCTCGCAACATACAATCCTACTACCCGCCAACCTCCATAAAATGTGTAACCATAAGTAATCAGAGGTGAGATAGACACCCGAACTGATGATCCTACTCTAAAGCCACAACCAAACAAGGAATAGGCAAGAGAGCCTAGACCAAAAGTTCTCAGGCTATCCTACATGACCGCATGCAGTCCCTAAGGGCACTCCATAGACGATAACCAGCAAACACATATAACATACAGTTCAACAGGTTGTTACTACAAAGCAATATACTCAATACTAGGAGACATATGTGACAGATCACTACAACATAGCAGAATACTCAATACCAGAATACAGATCTAACAGATCACTACAACATAGCAGCATACTCAATACTAGAACATAGGTCTAGCAGATCACTACAGCATAACAACATACTCAACACCAGAACACAGGTCTAGCAGATCACTATAATATACTAAATATCAAAAATCCAAGGAATGCATGGCCGAATATACTCAGAGGTAAGATAGTCACTCGGACATGTGATCCTACTCTAGAACCACAACCAAACATGGAACAGGTAAGAGAGCTTAGATCAAGAGTCCTCAATATATTCTACATGACTATATACAGTCCCTAGGGTATCCCTCTACTAACAGATAACAAAAACTAGTGGGTCTGCATTAGTGCCTTCGACCCACGGGTACAATGAGGCGAAACTCACTTCGATATACACGTAGATGATCACTGTAGCAATGAAGAACACTACCAGCTTCGACTCATTTCCAATCACCTACAAGAAGATGATTGAGTCAATACCCAATC
The DNA here is from genome assembly GCF_052849685.1 of Lactuca virosa. NCBI lineage: Eukaryota > Viridiplantae > Streptophyta > Magnoliopsida > Asterales > Asteraceae > Lactuca > Lactuca virosa. Next base: position 387,812,248 of record NC_136428.1, read on the forward strand.
ACAGGTCATGGTCACTTGCAACAATGACCAGGTCACATGAAATGACGATTAGGGTTTCACATAAAATGACAATTAGGTGTAAGTCCCAAATCTGCTTGTGTATTAATCAGATCCAATTGATGGTGCGGAATCCCAATCAATTGGATGATGCTAGATCAAAATAGAGAAGAAGGAGAAGAAGAATAACTTGAATCTATGATGTATTCAAAGATATGAGTGATGCTCCATACACATTAGATTCTCTCACACACACACTATTCTTCTCTCTAGTTTCTCTCTCTACAATAAGCTCCTCTCCTATGACTCTCCTCTAGGACGTACACTCCTCTACCACTCCTCACCCCTTACATCTCTCTATATATATAACAAACATGGGCCGTACACGGGTTCACGGCCGTGAACGGGTTTATAGTCGTAAACCCGTTTACGGCCGTACACACCAACCTGGTCGTGAACACAACCGCAAACACATATTACACTACAGAAAAATACAGTTGTCTAGAAAAGTAAAGTATAAACCATAATTTTAGACCCAACAATCTCCCCCTTGGTTTATACCTTTCTTTTCTAATTGACCCAACAAGCTCCCCCTAAAAAGTAGCTGGCTTTTCTTGTTAATCTTCATTGGGAGCTTGGCTTCAGTATTAATCTTCAAATTCTTCACAACTTCAAGATGAACTTGATGAACCTTCAATGAATGACTTCATCTTGAGAAGTTGGGCTTTCCTTCAAAATTTGACTCTGAACGCACATTGGGTGAGGAGGCTTTTTGAAGAGATTCTTGAAAATTGGTGCTTTCAGCTTGAGAATCTTCAGAGAAAATATCAGAGAGAACTAATCTTTTGGATCACTTCAGCAGGTTCATAGATAGCAGCAGATTGATTGAGGAGGCTTCAATGCAATCCGTCACATAATCTCTAATTGCAGCTTCACCTTGCTTCTGGGGTTGAATGATTGAATGTTTAAAGAATAATCTTCGTTTCTTGCTCCTTCGAATGACAACTCTCTGATGCTCACGGATGAAGCCTTGGCTCAGAAATCACGATACAGTCTCCATGAGTCTCATCTAAATCTGAATTCACTTTTCAAGGCAAAACAAAACTAAAAGAAAACTTAGCACAAAATATTTTTTATTTGAATTTTTCATATTTTCTGGAAAAACAGAAAGAAAAATATTTTTGGATTTTTGATTTTTCTGAACAAGAAATAAAATAGAAACAACACTATTTTTGGATTTTTGATTTTTTTTTTTTAATTTTTTAATTCTCCCCCTAAATTTGTGCATAGAGGAAAACTATGAACAAATTTAACAAAAACAAAAAAATATTTGGGATCAAAGTTGTGAGATAATCTTAACTTTGTTTATCAGAACCTTCACCTGCATGAATAGATCTGGTCAATTGTCGGTATTGTGGTCCACTTAAACACGAGGGATATCGACAAACTTTTCTAAATAAACCATTTAGTTGACGACGACCGCGTGTATTGTTTTTCACTTAAATTAAGCAGTGAGATCTACAGACAACCTCTAAATGGTTTAATTTTAGTTGCACTAGAACGTGTTCCCCACTTCCCGATATACCCTGGTTATCAAGAACTCCCTTAGGACTCCTTACTTTAGTGAGTAGACAATTATTAAGGAGGAAGTCAGATTTAGAAATAGGTGCGTATGTTGTGTCCCAGGTCGGATCTATTTCAATCACGCAGAGGGGACAACATATGTCTAACTAGGATAGAGGGATTGAGAGGTAGAATGTTGCATATGCTGTGTCCCAGGTCGGATCTTCCGATCGTGCAGAGGGGACAACATATGACTAACAGATAGAAAGAATTTCATAGATAAGGAGGTGCGTAGAATTAGAGTTGGATATGTTGCAATCCAGGTCGGATCTCTTCCAATCACGTAGTGGAAGCAACATATGACTAACAGATAGAAAGAAAGAAAATAATTTCCTATAGACCTACTTTATCAGAACCCCCCAGTCGCCCTATCAGAACCAGAATTAAGGACATAAGTCTGTACATCAAGGAAAAGTTAAGCCAAGTTCTAGATGTGTATTAATTTAGTGTATCCCGTGGGTTCCCATGTTTATCTCACTGCTCAATCTACCCGAGCGGCATATGGTCAGTCCAAACAATCCTATCTAAATCCACACTGTCAAATCCTTCGTGCCTACCAGCACATTGAACATAGAGTCTAGACAATTCAGATTCAGTCCCTTACACATGTTTTAGACTGCCCGTTATCACTTTCTCTTGATATCACTTCCCAAACAATACCCACTAAAGAAAAACTATAAGATAGAAAATAATTGTCTTCAAAATGAATCAGTGTAAGATAAACTCAGGACTATCGAGAAGAAAAATCAAACCGTAAGTCACCGATTGAATTTGCATTCAGAAGGTCTGAGAACAGCACACATAATATCAGAACAAATCCGAAAATTCTTCATGTCATTAAGCACTAACCCCATATGTGATCCCTTCCTTTCTTCCTTTCCCGCAAAGGACACATACTCTCAAAAAATGTTCTGAGTGTTGTACAGTTGAGAGATGCCCCCTATCATGTGTCTGGAACAACCACTACCAACAAACCGAAGTCTGATGATATGCCTCCATAGCTGCTCCGACACAGAACGGGATTAGTTGGTCTTTGGAACCCAGTCCATTTTGAAACTGGGTTGACCTTTGTCGTCTTTGCAAGGTACTCTCCCATGACATATCCTGCTTATCACAAACAGAAGATGAAGAATTATTAGAGTCATTAGAAGATTTGGGAGATTGAACCTTCAGTGCCCATCTGTAGTCGGGTTTAACCCATTTCTTGTTGGAGCGAATGGGTGCCTCAGTACTTGCTTTTGAACTGGAAGCCGATCGTTGAGATGACTTTGATCTTACTGATCTTGATTTCACTGGAGCATCTCTTGGATTTGGCTTCTTGGCTGGCATTCCCTTCTTGACCTTGGGATTTGGATTCTTGGCCTTGGAAGTTGAACTCTTGCCCTTCGTGGCATTCCAGTCGCCATTGTCTGAACATGACCTTGAGGGATTTCTTTTGGAAAATCTCCCTCTTGGCGCGTTCTGCCACCCTTGTGCATAGTAGGGAACATATGCGCGATTTGGACAAATTCGGGCAATGTGTCCAGGTGTTCCACAATGAAAACATGTCTTTTTCTTCACTGGGAAGTTGTTTCTTCCTGCCCCTGGTGGCGTATCTTTGCCTCGCTTCTTGTTGTTCCCATATGCACACATACAACAAGCCGTCGGTTTTGCTTGTTTTGGTGGCTTGTATTTATCAACAACAGGTTTGTTAGGAGTAACTGAGTTAGAAGCAACAGATTCAGAGTTCAAGGAGTCATTGTGTAACAACGTGAATTTCCAAAACAATTTTTCATTTTAAAAACAATCTTTCATTCATAAAATATCATAGTAATCCAATGTATCACAGGTTATCACAATAAACAAATCCCAAGATCCTCAAATACATAAATCCTCTCAGTGTGTACGGATCATGTCGGTGCCTTCCCGCGATCCTCGCTAGTACCTGAAACACATAACACAACAACTGTAAGCATAAATGCTTAGTGAGTTCCCCAAAATACCACATGCAACACATACGCCACTCGAGGCTACAATGCGACCCTCCGGTCGATGTGTCTCAGCGGGACCCTCCAGTCCCGTAGCTCGTTGGACGCCTTGGTCCGGTCATAGCTCGTCGGACCCTTCGGTCCAGCCTGTGTCGTTGGACCCTTCGATCCGGTCTATATCGTTGGGCCTTCCAGCCCGGTCTGTTCCACACGTAGCATACCTATAAAACAATGCACATAACTCATATACATACACATAGCATACAAGACCCTCTGGTCTACACATAAATACCACTCTAGGTAATGTATAGTGAGAAGACTCACCTCGAAGATGTCGGATAATCACTCGTGCTCAATCTTCCGACCTAGCTTCCTCCTATAGCATAAAGACGTCTCTAATTAACACCTCCCTGACTTAGATTGACTAATTCCCGAAAGTCAACACAAGTCAAGTCTGGTCAACGTTGGCCAATGGCCACCCCTTTGACCCAACTCGTCGAGTCAGGCACTGACTCGGCGAGTTCAGATGTGAACTCAAGTCCCCTAAATCCCAACTGACTCACCGAGTCACTCCCCAACTCAACGAGTCACCAACTGTGAGTCACAGGACAACCCGGTCCGACTCGTCGAGTCTGCTCATGGACTCGGCGAGTTCATTCCATGCTCGAACTCAAATGGCCTTCTGAGGTCAGATATGTTCCTCTAATCTATAGATCTGACCTTCCTAAGCTCATTAAACACGTAAAGGTTCAAACTTGATACTCACACAACGTCCAAATAACTCTACTTGAAGAATTAGCCCCAAATACAACATCCTAAGTCCATTTCTTCCATAACTCATCATAAAGCAAGATGGATAAGGCTCTCTGGACCACTATGGGTCCAGATTCGAAGCCTAAACATGATAAGGGACCATATTTCCAACAAATCATCCCAATAAAGGGTATAGAAAACCCTAGATCCATGGATTCTTCAACAAAATAGAAAAGGATCGATATGCTACCTCAAGGATGATGTTCTTTGCTTGAGATCCATAGATATGCAACCTCCTTGGCCTGATCTAAGCTGGAACCACCTTCTTCTTGCAAAACCAACCCACAAAGATCAAATAATGGCTTCTTCCCTCTCACAACGCTCAAGCACTCTTAGGGTTTCTCTCAAGGGTCTGGTAGCCGCAAATGGTGGCTATAAGAGTCCTTAAATAGGTCCCAAACCCGAGAAACCGGGCGTTACAATTCTCCCCCACTAGAAACATACTTCGCCCCCAAAGTCTCGTTCTGCAAACAACTCTTGATACTGCTACCGCATCTCTAACTCCGGCTCCCAAGTCAGCTCAGACCCCTTCCGATGTTGCCAGTGGACCTGCACCAGGGACACCTCATTGTTCCTCAGAACCTTGATCCTTCTATCTCGGATCGCGATCGGCCTTTCAACATAGTTCAGGCTCGCATCCACCTGAATGTCCTCTAATGGAACCACTGCTGAGTCATCGGTAATACACTTCCTCAATTGAGACACGTGGAAGGTATCATGAATCTGACTCAGCTCGGCAGGTAGCTCCAAACGATACGCTACCCTGCCCACCCTAGCTGTCACCCTGAATGGACCGATATATCGAGGCCCCAACTTGCCTCTCTTCCTAAATCGAATCACACCTTTCCAAGGTGATACCTTCAGGAGAACGAAATCACCAACCTGAAACTCGAGCTCTGAGCGACGCCTATCCGTGAAGCTCTTCTGGCGACTCTGAGCCGTCAGCAACCTCTGCCTGACCTGCTGAATCTGCTCAGTCGTCTGGAGCACTATCTCCGTACTACCCATCACACGCTGCCCTACCTCTCCCCAACAAATGGGAGTCCGACACCTCCTCCCATACAACAACTAGAAGGGAGGCATACCAATGCTCGAATGGTGGCTGTTGTTATAGAAAAACTCAGCCAATGGTAGGTATGTGTCCCAGCTCCCTCCGAAGTCCAACACACATGCTCGAAGTATGTCCTCGAGCGTCTGAATCGTCCGCTCACTCTGTCCGTCAGTCTGTGGGTGGTATGCGGTGCTGAAATGCAGCCTCGTACCCAACTCCTCATGGAATTTCTTCCAGAACCTGGAAGTGAAACGTACATCTCGATCTGACACAATCGAGATCGGTACTCCATGACGCGATACCACCTCCCTCACATACAACTCTGCCAACCTCTCAGCAGAAGAGCTCTCGCTGATAGCAAGAAAATGCGCGCTCTTCGTCAGCCGGTCGACGATCTCCCAAATTGCATCGACACCCCTCGCGGTCCTCGGCAATTTGGTGATGAAATCCATGGAAATATATTCCCACTTCCACTGGGGAACCTCAAGCGGCTGCAACTTGCCATGCGGACGCTGGTGCTCGGCCTTAGCCTTGCGACAGGTCAAGCACCTCTCGACAAACCACCCGACATCCCTTTTCATACAGGGCCACCAATAATCTTTCTTTAGGTCCAAATACATCTTAGTGGCCCCGGGATGGATCGAGAACCTTGATCTATACGCCTCCTCCATCAGAATGGTGCGCGTCCCGCCTGTATACGACACCCAAATCCGACCCTGAAAGGTCATAAGCCCACGACTATCGGTAACAAACTCAGGTACCTGTCCAATCACCCGCTCCCTCTTGCGGTTCTCCGGTCTCACGGCCTCTGCCTGGGCCTCCCGAATGGTGTCCAACACCGGAGTCATCACTGTCAATCGCATACAAGTGTCTCGAATCGGGGCACTCTCCGCCCTACGACTCAGTGCATCAGCTACAACATTAGCTTTGCCCGGGTGGTACAGGATCTCACAATCGTAATCCTTTACCACATCCAACCATCTCCTCCGGCGCATGTTCAGGTTGGGATGATCCACCAGATACTTCAAACTCTTGTGGTCCGTGTATATGGTACACCGAACCCTATACAAATAGTGACGCCAGATCTTGAGGGCGAACACCATTGCCCCCAACTCCAGATCGTGGGTGGGATACCTCGTCTCATGAGGCTTCAGCTGCCTTGATGCATACGCTATCGCATGCCCCCTCTGCATAAGCACTGCACCCAACCCCGATATCGATGCGTCACAATACACGACAAAATCCTCCATCCCTTCCGGGAGGGCTAACACTGGGGCTTCGCATAACTTCTGGCGAAGTGTCTCAAACGAGGTCTGCTGCTCCGGACCCCACGAAAAAGCAACACCCTTCCGGGTCAACCTGGTGAGAGGCATGACGATATTGGAGAAATCTTTAATAAATCTCCGATAGTAGCCAGCCAATCCCAGAAAACTCCTGATCTCGGTGGGTGATCTTGGCACCTCCCACCTTATAACCGCCTCAATCTTGGCCGGATCGACCAAAATCCCATCCTGGTTGGCGAGATGCCCCAAGAACTGGACCTCCCGTAACCAGAACTAGCACTTGGAGAATTTGGCATAAAGCCTCTCCGTCCTCAGTACCCCGAGAATCTCTCTCAGATGCTCCTCGTGCTGCTCTCTAGATCTCGAATATACCAATATATCGTCGATGAACACGATCACCGAACGATCCAACATCGGTCTACACACCCTGTTCATGAGATCCATGAATGCTGCTGGTGCATTGGTGAGCCCGAAAGGCATCACCACGAACTCGTAATGCCCATAACGAGTCCTGAACGCCGTCTTCTGGATATCCTCATCACGCACTCTCATTTGATGATATCCAGACCTCAGATAAATCTTCGAGAACCAAGACGCTCCCTGTAACTGATCAAACAGATCATCAATCCTCGGCAGTGGGTAACGGTTCTTGACCGTTAACTTGTTCAACTCCCGGTAATCAATGCACATCCGGTGTGAACCATCCTTTTTCTTAACAAAAAGGATCGGCGCTCCCCACGGTAAGCTACTCGGTCGAATAAACCCCTTCCCCAGCAGCTCCTGCAGCTGTGAGGATAACTCCTGCATCTCTGGTAGCGCAAGGCGATAGGGCGTCTTGGCGATAGGCGTCGCTCCCGGAACCAAATCAATGCGAAACTCCACCTGCCTCTTGGGAGGCACACCGGGCAACTCCTCAGGGAAAACATCCGGGAACTCACGCACTATCGGCACGTCATCAACAGAACTAGATCTCTCCGCTGCTACTCGTGTGTCCATCACATAGGCCACAAACCCACTACAGCCCTGCTGTAGACTCGGCCTCGCTCTAGCAGCAGAACAGAATGCTGACCCTGAACGGGTACCCTCGCCGTACACCGTAAGAACTCCCCCACTAGGGTCTCGTATCGTCACCAACTGTCGCTCGCAGTCTATAACTGCCCCAAAATGGCTAAACCAATCCATACCCACTATAACACACACGTCCCCCATCGCAATCGGGACCAGATCAATCGGAAACTCAACACCGAAGATCTCGAGTACACATCCCCGAATCACATCCGTAGCATATACCGCTCGCTCGTCAGCAATGGAAACTCGAAAAGATCGACTCAACGCCTCCCGCTGGATACTGATGTGCTGACTAAACGCTAACGACACAAAAGACCGACTCGCACCCGAGTCAAATAACACCAAAGCAGGTACACAACTAGCAAGAAAAGTACCTACGCATAACATTATATAAGCACAATATCTCAAACTCAGCATAAATAAATGAAAGAATACATACCAGCCACGACATCGGGCGCTGCGCGGACCTCCTCCGCTGTCAACTGGAAGGCTCTCCCACAAGCCTTCGGTGCCTCGGCCTTCGCTGGCCGGGTCTCCGTAGCTCGAGCAGTAGGTGCAGATCCCTGCGCTGATCCCTACAGCAGCTGTGGGCACTCGGCCTTCCGATGGCCGGTCTGGTTGCAATGAAAGCAAACCGAGAATCCCTTGGGGCAATCCCTCGCGTAATGCCCCACCTTCCCACACTTGTAACACACCTTAGCCCTGCACACTCCCTCGTGGCTCTTGCCGCACTTTCCACAAGTGCGGCCCTTCGGACCCCCAGATCTCGAATCAGCGGGCTTCGCCCGCTTGGCTGCCGGCTGCGCCTGTGCCGGTCGCCTGTCCCTCCTCTGAGACTCGGCCTCCTCCTTGACCTGAGTCTCCAGCTCAATCTCTCTCTTCCGGGCATTTGCCTGAAGCTCGGCAAATGTCCGGTATGATGAGTTCGCCACGAACTCACGGATATCCCTCCTCAGTATGCTCAAGTACCGGCTCATACGTGCCTGCTCAGTCGACACGTGCTCAGGGCAAACCAACGCCCTCTCGTGAAACATCCTCGTAATCACCGTCACAGACTCAGTTCCCCGCTTGAGGGATAAGAACTCCTGGACCAGACGTTCCCTCTCTACAGGGGGAACATACTCATCTCGAAACATCGTGGTGAACCTTTCCCAGGTCACCGCAGTAAGCTCTGCCGTAGTGAAGTCTGTCGTCACAAACTTCCACCAGTCCTTCGCTCCCAAGCGAAGCTGGTTCAGCATAAACCGAACCCTCAGATGCTCCAGAAACGAGTAGGTGTAGAAGCATCCCTCGATATCAGAAATCCACCTCATCGCAGCAATCGGGTCTTGCGTCCCATCAAACTCTGGTGGCTTCGTGTTGCTGAACTCTCGGTACAGCAACGAGTCACCCCCCTGCTGCCTGGCAGCAGCGACAGCTGCGGTGGCCGCAGCAACAGCAGCCTCAGTAAGAGCAGCGTACCGCTCATCAAAAGTCTCGATCAGCATGGTCTTGATAGACCCGAACATCTCTGGTATCTCATCTCGAATGGCCGCAGCCACCTCCTCGTGAATCAACCTACGAATCTCCTCATCGCTGGTACCACTGGTACCACTGCCTCCTGGGTGGTGGCGCGTCCCAACCATGATGTCTCTAAAACACAAAACAAAAGAATCAGAGACTCGTTCGAGTATACTCGCACTCGATACTCAACCCTACTCGTTCTTTAGTACCCTAAGGATTCTTACTTGGACTGCTCACCGATCCGGTGTTTCCAGTAGTACGGGCCCTTATACCACCTTCCACAGCGCATCGGTATTCACCCCAAGTCCTCCTCCTAGGATCCCAGATCACAAGTACTCTATATCTCACTAAACTCAGGCTACTCTCTAGTAGACCACTCATAAATTCCTCGCTGCTACCTACTTACTCTCGAAGTATCTCATAGTAGCAGTAACTCCTAGGCTAAGGCATCACAAATCAGGCCACTCTAGTCCTAATATTAATACCTAGCCTACTCTATCATGCATATCATATCATAACATATCTCATAACACATAATGTAAGGGTATTTTGGGAAATCACCGTTCAGGCACTGGCTGATCGTACACACTGCTGTTGGGTTTTGAGCATTCTAACACTCCTATGGTGTACATGCAACCCTATAAACCTTGGATCTATGTTTTCTCTATTATACATGCAAATATTAACTATTCCAAGGTTTCATCCTAACTAGCATATTATGAAGCACCTATACTACAAAGTTCTAGTTAGATGACATACCTTTTGATGTAGCTTGATGTCTTCAAGCTTTAAGAGCTTAGCCCCAATAGTGTGGAAGCCTCAAATGGAATCACAAATCACCAAAACACCTTGGAAGAACTTGAGAGAATATGTATGCACACTAAAATCGGCCCACTCTTATTTTCACACACTTGTGCCAATTTTGTGAGCCAAGGACCCCTTTATATATTATGGAGGATTAGGGTTACATCCATGTAAACCCTAATACCCATGACCTTTCATTTACATAGGATCCATGGGTTAAAAGCTCCATGGACCATCCATGAAAGCTTAGCCCAACCTAAATGAACTTGGCCCATTCCATATATATAAGAGTCCATATTTAATTAGTTCTTTTTGATCACTTAATTAATTCTAAATTAATTCTTGATAAATACTAATTAAATAATATGATTCCATATTAATATATTAGAACTTATAATATATTAATATAAATCATAAATATACTATTCTCAAAAGACTATCCATATAAATTGTGCAGGTGAAGTGCAACCCAAATGGACCATGCCGGGTCGGGTCAAGTACATACAAAATATAGTTATGGACTTAGACATTAATCCAACAGTCTCCCACTTGGATAAGTCTAAAACTATTATTGAGTATGACTTCAAAACCTAACTGGCAATCGTAGCTCTTAAAGCCGCTCTCGAACTCTGACCTTGTCAATGACTTGTCCATTAGATAAGGGATCATATATTCCTCCATTATAGATATCATATGGACTGAGACATGGATTATAATCATTCTCTCTGTCCATTTGTTGTTTCCCGATTTTCAATTTATGATGACTGACTGATTGAACAAATCAAAGCAGTCCTGGCTTGGCCAAGCACTCACATATGTCATCGCTAAATCATCGAGGGGCCCACGGATATCGCTTTTATCCCGAAGGTAAAAGGAATGGATAAACTTCGACTCATATGGCTTGTTCTACTACTTGCTGAATCATACACAAAGGCACGTTTTATAACATCGAGTTACCAAATACGTTTTCGTGCAATCAACATATAACCAACTCATAGTAACAACTAATATCTCTAGGTTTGAAGAATGTAAGATATTATCGTCTCATGATCACTCGTGATAAAATCCATGAAGTGATTCAAATGAGCACGGGTTGAATCCAATACTCAGAACTTATGAGCACTCATTAGTGTTGTAGCACCACTTTGTCCACCAACTTGGACCTCTACAAACAAACCCATGACAGTCTTGATTCATATCTACTTCCAACATATGACCGACTGTGGATGGTTTGAATAACTTAATCATTCAGGAAGAGCAACTTAGTTATTCTGGAAGTCAAAACATGCAAAGTCAAACACAAGAATAAATGAATCAAATATGGTATCAAACCCTATGAATATAAATAAACACTTTTATTTATCACCATACTGATTACTCATTATTCATTGTTTCGGTTTTATCAACTTTATACTTGAATTAAAAACACTAGTTGTCCCATGCTCCAAGCATGTACACTATGTTTTTCTTAAACAATAGCTTTGCCATACACCAAGTATGAACTCTATGTTTGTCTATGATCCTTACTTTGTGAAATAAACCAATTGAACATAATTTCAATGATTCTAATTTCACACTCCCAAATCCTTATCGAAAAATGTGAGAATTTCAAATTCCTATCATTTATCGAAATCTGTTTAGATTTTAAACTTATATGCACTGACCCTCCTGTAATGCATATGTACAAAGTCACAAAGACTTGTTAACAGTCATTATAAGGTATTCCAATGGAGATCAACTCCATGGAAACTAAGTCTCATATTCAAAGTACATTGCTTTGGACATGCTTCTTGCATTAAGTTTTCTAATCTTACACAGATAACTTCCACCTATGGTGACAACTCCATATTCTCATTTTGACTATCACTTCTAAATAAGAGATGCCTCTTTTTAGAATATGTCAATATGGTCCTTCCAAAATTAGCACTATACTTCCAACTGTCCCTGAGAAACCAATCTTTGGTAAACCTCATATTGTCCTCGACAATTGCTTAATCATTTTAGTCATATCCAATTCTAGACCTTTTCCCTTCTTAATGCCTCTGGGCATTTGGAAAAATTTAGAAATGACAAATATTATAGCACATGCAATCGATCTTGTACCCAAAGCAAATGGTACACGATTCATGATGTCTCACATAAAGACATGATTCTAGACCAGTCTTTTGCTACAATATTTTTATTTGCCATGTTTTCAAAATTTGACTATGAAGAGGGATGCCGTAATCATAATCGAATTTTGAGAACGCAATATATAGAATTTCCTTAAGTTGAACCAATCCAACATGAAATTCATATATATATTCTTGACTAAAGATGATTAAGGTCTCAATCTAAGCCTTTAGAACTGAAATGAAGTATATCCTCTCCCTTAATTATAGCGAAACAACTTTTTCAATCCCTGCAGCCTCACGAATTGAAACTTTTGTTTTCTATAATTAACATTGCTAACTTGCAACACTAACAATAATTAACATGCTCCCACTAACATGATGATTATTAACATAACACTTATGCTCCCACTAGCTTTGACATGTACTCAGAAATCAGCTGAACTTCTAGAAATCAATACTTTATTGACTTTCTTACCAAAGTTCAGATTTCTGATATGAGATGCTTTGATAAAACTTTATCAAAATCATACACCTTTCCATAGATAGCATGCATGTGTGTGTAAACAATTTCAGAACTATGAAAAGGGATGCCGTAATCATAGTCTCAATTGTTTAGACCTTTTGCCATCTGCTTCAAATCTACTTGGTGGAAGTGTTTCCTCACCATCATTTTCATGAATCGGAAAGAAACCTTATGACCCTTAGATTTTATGGTGTATGTGTTCTTATCCATGTGAATCGTCAAAACCATAGTCACAAGACAAGGATAATGACAAATCCAAACTCATATGGACTGAACTTATGCAATCTTAACTTCTTGCCACCTGGCAGTACAGGGCCTGCCATTGCTTCCAAGTTGTTATGCAACCAATTGAGAACTTTCAGAACTCCTATGCAAAGCCAACTTTAACTGGAATGGGCACATAATAGGTCAACACGATAGGTTATAAACCTCAAGTCGTGTGCTAGTGAAGAACCTCAGGTTTTATTCTTGATTAGTTCTTGAAATTCTTTTTAAGATCTTTAAGACTCCCACTGTCCTCTTGACATATAAGACTATCTTGCCAAATATTCAAGAGATAGTGCGGATTCTTTATCAAGACAAACACTTCACACAATTGGCCTTAGTTGGTCTTTGTTTTAACCAAAACATCACAACTTACCAATTTCAAACGTACAAGAGTAGGACACTTTTACTCTTACATTTGACAAGTGTTTTAAACCTTTTTTTAAGATATGTCACTCAAGTTACAATCTTGGAGTATGACTCTAAGAATTGTTTTGGAACGAAGTATGACTCATCTTCCTGATCTAACCATTTCAACAATTCATGACTCCTCTTCTTAGTCATAAGAATGCACTAAGATGACCTTTAGAGGAATAATTGTAATATGATTTCTAAATCATTAAGATGATCACAAACATGATACTAAAGTACTCTCCCATCTTTTCAGATTTGAGAAACTTTTATCTTTCTGCCTAATTTGATTATTCCCATTCGTTCTGCCATACATTGAGACTTTTCTAATGTTTCAGAATTATACTTAAACTTGTAAGTATAACCATATTTACTAAACTTTAGTAAATCAAATAGTCTTAACGAGCTTTGTGGTGGACATGACCAGTGCACAAGAATGTGTACTCGATCCCTTTAGTCCTTCACTTGACTCACACATCCATGTGAACAAGTAATTAGTCTTGATTTTCCAGTGCTTGAAAGTTCTCATTCATCATACTATTCAACTTGCATGATTCCAAGTTTCGGTCCAATTGAAACTTGGGCGATGAGGAACTTTCCTGATTTGGTAAATTTAGACACTACCACAAATGAAAGAATCAAATCCATTTTCCAATATTGCTATCAGTGGAATCATATAAGCAACAATTTTCTACAAATGCCATTGTAAGGATACTTCAAATAAATAAAATTAAACAATTTTCTTTTATTTTAAAACTTTGCGGAAAAACTTATCCTTACAATCCACATGGAAAATTGTTGTTATCTATTCCTTAGCAATATATCATAACTTCTTAAGCAACTGCTCAAAATTCTGATGCGATCAAAATCCACCTTCGCGATCAGAATCAGCATATACTTCCTTTAAGATTTCTCTCTATTCTTTGATTCTTAAAACATCAACATGTGACCCAGTCACATCATGTAATGAGGATCTCAGAATAGAACTTACAGAGTTAGATAATGGGCTCTACCTGATGTATAGTCAAACTTATTGACTTTAACATCCTTAGGTAAATTTGGCAGCTTTGCAATCAACGCCCCTTCCTTTGGCAAAATAAACATATGAACCCTTTGGTAATGGGACTATCTCAGACTTAGCCTTTCTCTTTACCATTTGGTCAATCGGGTTGACTATGTCCAATCCCTTTCCATTGGGAAGAGAATGTTTTTTTCTGGATTTCCAGTGTCACCATTGTCACTATCCATAAAGTTTTTGGGAAGTTGATCTTCTAATCAAATTTGCTTTACTATCGTTCCAAATCATTGCTGATTCAGCAGCACCAAGCAAATAGATATGATCATTAAGGTTCATGTCATAGTCTGTTTCATAGTAGTCCCAAAGGAACTCACTATGTGACTTAGAAAGTAATTGAACATCCAACTTTCTCAAGATTTTGACACCCAACTCTCCCGGCTTGTCAATATGTGACTTCATCTCTAAGATGTGATCACACATAGACCTTGCTTGCCATTAGGGCTTGAGTAACCTTGAACTTGTGGGTTAGGGAGAATAATTGGAGGAGGTGGAGGAAGAGAAGTATGACTTCCATGAGCCAAACTCGGGAAGTCATATTCATTAGGAAAGCTTGGTTTGGGAAGATCAATGTTGTCTAAACCAGACATCGACAATGGGAGAAATTCACGTAAAGTTGATTTAAGTCCTTAATATAACACCCAATATGATATATTAAGGCTAGGACCCAACAAACTATTTTATAACTTGGAAGAGGGATGCCGTAATCCAAGCTATAAAATATTTGAAGGTAGGTGAATGACGATTCACCAATTTCCACCAAGATAAACGAAATGTATTCTTAGGTTTTAATTGGTTTTGAAACTCCTAGATTCTTTTTAGATTCATTGAACTTTTCAATGGCATGTTTCAATCTCGAGTGTGCCCTTCAGGTTTTGTGACTGGGATGCCGAGGATCACAAAACAAGGTGTGAAGTAACCATGCAAATATACTTGGTACCCTAAATATTTACCCCTCAATCGATGTGTCGGTTAACCACACACGCTCCAACGATACTATGATAAACATTAAGTTACCCTTTGCCTACCTTGTTAAGTCCAGGTTAGTGTGTCGGTTAACCACACACGCTCCACTAACAGCTTAAACAAAGTGCAAAGTGTAATTTCATGGATTAGCACCTTATTCACATTTTCCTAAGTAACTAAGATTGGGAATTTATAAGTGTTTAGTTACTTAGTATTTATCATTATACTTATAATGAAGGGAGAATTATAGTCCTTGTCCTACCTGTTCGGCTAACGACCCTCCACCGGTCAAGGAAGCGGTGAGTGAGAGTGGACACCCATTAAACTGCCATTTTATAGGCAGTAACCTTATACCCCCTTATAGACCGGCTTCGTAAATGAGGCCTACTAATGGTAAGACAACTTGCTCTTACACATATAATATATTAAACTTTTAATATTATAATAGTATAAGGGTGTATTTTAGACATTTAAAATACTTGGTGGTTTAATCTATTAATTAAACTAGTCTTTTAATTTAATTAAACTCAAACCATATACTTATGGATTTAATAATACTCTTTTAATTAAACGCTTTAATAAACTATTAATAAAGTCCATAAGAGTTAATTTGAACTATTCAACAAAACATCATAATTCCAATTATTAAACTCAAAATTAAAACCATTTAATTAATTGTTTAAGTTATGAACCCAAGAGTTTTAGAATTCAATTCTTTTTTTTATCATAAAAAACTTTTTCCAAATTCCTAAACTTGAGGGCAAGTTTTGTAACTCTTGAAAACTTTTGGATTCCATAACTTATGGAGTTAAATACTTGTTTTATGATGAAACTTTTCATGTTCCATAACTTAAGAACAAGTTATGGAATTCTTTAAAAGATTAAGACCAAGTTTTGTAACTCCATAAAAAACTTTGAATCAATTTTTTTTAAAAACCTTTTCATATCCATAACTTATGGAGGTTTCAAAAAAACTCTTCACATCAAACTTTTAAAACTAATAAAATAATCATATCATTTTATCTTTTACTAAATTTGACCTAATTCAACTCATATAGCAAATGATTCAAATTTTACAAATAATTAGTTTTTCACAAAAACAAGTAATTATCTTAAAATTTGACAAACATCATGTTTTTTTTTCCTTTTTTTTTTCCAACTTGAAAATAAAACATTTGCATCAATATAACAGAAAACAACCCATGGCTCTGATACCACTGCTGGGTTTTGGTCATTCTAACACTCCTATTGTGTACATGCAACCCTATAAACCTTGGATCTATGTTTTCTCTATTATACATGCAAATATTAACTATTCCAAGGTTTCATCCTAACTAGCATATTATGAAGCACCTATACTACAAAGTTCTAGTTAGATGACATACCTTTTGATGTAGCTTGATGTCTTCAAGCTTTAAGAGCTTAGCCCCAATAGTGTGGAAGCCTCAAATGGAATCACAAATCACCAAAACACCTTGGAAGAACTTGAGAGAATATGTATGCACACTAAAATCGGCCCACTCTTACTTTCACACACTTGTGCCAATTTTGTGAGCCAAGGACCCCTTTATATATTATGGAGGATTAGGGTTACATCCATGTAAACCCTAATACCCATGACCTTTCATTTACATAGGATCCATGGGTTAAAAGCTCCATGGACCATCCATGAAAGCTTAGCCCAACCTAAATGAACTTGGCCCATTCCATATATATAAGAGTCCATATTTAATTAGTTCTTTTTGATCACTTAATTAATTCTAAATTAATTCTTGATCAATACTAATTAAATAATATGATTCCATATTAATATATTATAACTTATAATATATTAATATAAATCATAAATATACTATTCTCAAAAGACTATCCATATAAATTGTGCCGGTGAAGTGCAACGCAAATGGACCATGCCGGGTCTGGTCAAGTACATACCAAATATAGTTATGGACTTAGACATTAATCCAACAGTCTCCCACTTGGATAAGTGTAAAACTATTATTGAGTATGACTTCAAAACCTAACTGGCAATCGTAGCTCTTAAAGCCACTGTCGAACTCTGACCTTGTCAATGACTTGTCCATTAGATAAGGGATCATATATTCCTCCATTCTAGATATCATATGGACTGAGACATGGATTATAATCATTCTCTCTGTCCATTTGTTGTTTCCCGATTTTCGATTTATGATGACTGACTTATTGAACAAATCAAATCAGTCCTGGCTTGGCCAAGCACTCACATGTGTCATCGCTAAATCATCGAGCGGCCCACATATATCGCTTTTTATCCCGAAGGTAAAAGGAATGGATAAACTTCGACTCATATGGCTTGTTCTACTACTTGTTGAATCATACACAAAGGCACGTTTTATAACATCGAGTTACCAATGCGTTTTCGTGCAATCAATGTATAACCAACTCATAGTAACAACTCATATCTCTAGGTTTGAAGAATATAAGATATTATCGTCTCATGATCACTCGTGATAAAATCCATGAAGTGATTCAAATGAGCGCGGGTTGAATCCAATACTCAGAACTTATGAGCACTCATGAGTGTTGTAGTACCACTTTGTCCACCAACTTGGACCTCTACAAACCAACCCATGACAGTCTGGAAGCCGATTCTTTGAGATGACTTTGATCTTACTGATCTTGATTTCACTGGAGCATCTCTTGGATTTGGCTTCTTGGCTGACATTCCTTTCTTGACCTTGGGATTTGGATTCTTGGCCTTGGAAGTTGAACTCTTGCCCTTCGTGGCATTCCACTCGCCATTGTCTGAACGTGACCTTGAGGGATTTCTTTTGGAAAATCTCCCTCTTGGCGCGTTCTGCCACCCTTGTGCATAGTAGGGAACATATGCGCGATTTGGATAGTTTCGGGCAATGTGTCCAGGTGTTCCACAGTGAAAACATGTCTTTTTCTTCACTGGGAAGTTGTTTCTTCCTGCCCCTGGTGGCGTATCTTTGCCTCGCTTCTTGTTGTTCCCACATGCACACATACAACAAGCCGTCGGTTTCGCTTGTTTTGGTGGCTTGTATTTCTCAACAACAGGTTTGTTAGGAGTAACTGAGTTAGAAGCAACAGATTCAGAGGTCAAGGAGTCATTGTGTAACAACGTGAATTTCCAAAACAATTTTTCATTTTAAAAACAATCTTTCATTCATAAAATATCATAGTAATCCAATGTATCACAGGTAATCACAATAAACAAATCCCAAGATCCTCAAATACATAAATCCTCTCAGTGTGTACGGATCATGCCAGCGCCTTCCCGCGATCCTCGCTAGTACCTGAAACACATAACACAACAACTGTAAGCATAAATGCTTAGTGAGTTCCCCAAAATACCACATGCAACACATACGCCACTCGAGGCTACAATACGACCCTCTGGTCGATGTGTCTCAACGGGACCCTGCAGTCCCGTAGCTCGTTGGACCCTCTGGTCCGGTCATAGCTCGTCGGACCCTTTGGTCCAGTCTGTGTCGTTGGACCCTTCGGTCCGGTCTATATCGTTGGGCCCTCCAGCCCGGTCTGTTCCACACGTAGCATACCTATAACACAATGCACATAACTCATATATATACACATAGCATACAAGACCCTCTGGTTTACACATAAATACCACTCTAGGTAATTTATAGTGAGAAGACTCACCTCGAAGATGTCGGATAATCACTCGTGCTCAATCTTCCGACCTAGCTTCCTCCTATAGCATAAAGACATCTCTAATTAACACATCCCTGACTTAGATTGACTAATGCCCTAAAGTCAACACAAGTCAACTCTGGTCAACGTTGGCCAATGGCCACCCCTTTGACCCAACTCGTCGAGTCAGGCACTGACTCGGTGAGTTCAGATGTGAACTCAAGTCCCCTAAATCCCAACTGACTCACCGAGTCACTCCCCCAACTCAGCGAGTCACCAACTGTGAGTCACGGGATAACCCGGTCCGACTCGTCGAGTCTGCTCATGGACTCGGCGAGTTCATTCCATGCTCGAACTCAAATGGCCTTCCGAGGTCAGATCTGTTCCTCTAATCTATAGATCTGACCTTCCTAAGCTCATTAAACACGTAAAGGTTCAAACTTGATACTCACACAACGTCCAAATAACTCTACTTGAAGAATTCGCCCCAAATACAACATCCTAAGTCCATTTCTTCCATAACTCATCATAAAGCAAGATGGATAAGGCTCTCTGGACCACTATGGGTCCAGATCCGAAGCCTAAACATGATAAGGAACCATATTTCCAACAAATCATCCTAATAAAGGGTATAGAAAACCCTAGATCCATGGATTCTTCAACAAAACAGAAAAGGATCGATATGCTACCTCAAGGATGATGTTCTTTGCTTGAGATCCACAGATATGCAACCTCCTTGGCCTGATCTAAGCTGGAACCACCTTCTTCTTGCAAAACCAACCCACAAAGATCAAATAATGGCTTCTTCCCTATCACAACGCTCAAGCACTCTTAGGGTTTCTCTCAGGGGTCTGGTAGCCGCAAATGGTGGCTATAAGAGTCCTTAAATAGGTCCCAAACCCGAGAAATTAGGGTTTCTTTCGTCAGTTCTGACTCGGCGAGTGCACTCCCCTTACTCGTCGAGTCTAATCATTTTCCACATCACCCATTCGCGACCTGACTCGACGAGTCTAAGCACCAACTCATCGAGTCACCTCAACACAAATCAAATTACAATATTAATTAATGTACCTGAGAAACCGGGCGTTACACATTTGATTGTTCAATAGTTTTCTCCTTGTTCTCATCTTCTGCTACTTTACCTGGACAAGAAGTAGAAACATTAGTATCTTTCATCTCAACAGCCTCAGTTGCCTGTTCAGCAACTGATTTACCGTATACCATAAATGGTTCTCGGTCAATCTCTCCCTGAGTCAAAGGTTTAGCAGTGTAGTTGTGATTGAATGGGGGAGGGACACCCTCATAACCTATTCCTAGTTGCTTCTGGTCCTTCCATTTCATTTGAAGTTCAATTATTTTTGCAACCCTTTCATTTGACACATCGAACTTTTTAAAATTAAAGTCGGCATTTGTAAAATGAGTTCTCAATGTGTCAAGTTCAGCAGTTACAGTGTCAAAATCTTTCTTAAGATATTTATAATGCGCACACTTTTCACTGTACTCTGCCTGCAATTTTTTATAATCTTTTGTCTTGGCCTCTAATTGATCTTTCAATGGTTTCTGGCCTTTCCTAAGTTGATATCCGTCATATTTGAGTTCCTCATTTTCTCTTTTTAATAAATTGATTTGTTCACGAAGAAACTTAATAGTAGTTTCACAAGATGGATTACATGAAACGTTATTGACCGGAATGTTTGAGGAACTCATTGTTTAAAAATATGCCCTTTGACTTAAAACTCAAAAGTCAAACTTAAAAGTCAAATTTAAAAAGCCAAACTTAAAAGTCAAACCGAAAAACTAAATTTGAAAATTTGAAAGTTAAACGAGAAAGTCAAAGTTTAAAGTCAAAGGTCAAACTTTAAAGTCAAAGTCAAAATTTAAGGAAAAAAAAAGTCAAAAATTAAAAACTAATTTTTTTGGTTGAAAATGGATTTGAAAATTTTGAAAAATAGATTTTTGGGCAAAATATGTCAAAATTGCGAAACTTGGATCGAAATAAGAAGCCTTTTGAATTAAATAGGGAAGGAAAGGAACATCTAGGAAGCTAGATGATTTGGTAAGGCGGAGGGAGGGAGTAGGCAAGACACCCGGGTTCGAATCCTTGCAGCCCCAAAATCGCTTCCTATTTTTTAATAAGCGCTGAACGAGGAAGAAGGTTGCTGAATGAGACTGCTGAACGAACACGTGCGAGGTGCGAGGCCGAGAACGAAGCGAACCGGAAACGCTGCTGGACCGCATACAACCGAGCCGTACACGTGAGAGGCTGCTGAGCCGTACACCGAGGATCGTACACCGAGGCTGTATACTCCGAGGTCGCACACGGGTTTACAGCTGTACACGAGTCTACGGCCGTACACCCTTCAAAGGCTGTACACCTTCAACAGATGCGAAGAAAAAACGACGTTTTTCACATTTTTTGCTCCAAAACTCGATCCAGAACTCGTTTTTATCAAAAATGCAAAGAACAAACCCCCCTAATTTTCATGGATCTAACAAAAAACACAAAAATCCTTTAAAAATAAGATCAAATAAGCTCCAGATCTGGAAAAATTGATTGATACAATCCAAGCTCTGATACCAATTGTAAGTGCCAAATCTGCTTGTATATCAATCAGATCCAATTGATGGTGCAGAATCCCAATCAATTGGATGATGCTAGATCAAAATAGAGAAGAAGGAGAAGAAGAATAACTTGAATCTATGATGTATTCAAAGATATGAGTGATGCTCCATACAGATTAGATTCTCTCTCACACACACTATTATTCTCTCTAGTTTCTCTCTCTACAATAAGCTCCTCTCCTATGACTCTCCTCTAGGCCGTACACTCATCTACCACTCCTCACCCCTTACACCTCTATATATATAGCAAACATGGGTTGTACACGGGTTCACGGCCGTGAACGGGTTTACGGCCGTAAACCCGTTTACGGCCGTACACACCAACCTGGTCGTGAACACAGCCGCAAACACATATTACACAACAGAAAAATACAATTGTCTAGAAAAGCAAAGTATAAACCATAATTTTAGACCCAACATTAGGGTTAAGTAAGAACACTTAACCCATTAAGGACTTAGTCACTTAAGGGTATGACTCATTAAGGCTTGACTTAGTCATTTCCGGGTGAAACAATAATCGAACCAACAGCCGAAATACACGCCTGATCATTGTCAAAATCGAGCTCCCCGATTCTAGGGTTTTTCACATAAAATGATAACTAGGGTTAGTGTTCCACACTTAACCCCTTAAGGACTTAATCTATTATTTCCAATATTGCATTAAGTTAATTGTAGAGAATTATTAAGTATTATTTTAATTTTAATTAATAGTTTTAATGCGGGTCCCGACCAACTCCAAAATTAGGGTTTTGTAAACCCTAATAAGGGTTTCCAACCCCAAAATCGTACCACTCGGACAAAAATTAGATGTTTAGGTAATTAAATATTTATTAAGTCGAGCACCACTAACTGCCACCTCGGGCGGTGGTAGTCTGCGGCGGTCCATGGCGGCTGGAGGCGGCATCCACCACTTCACGGTGGTGGTGGTGGGTTTTCCTTGATTTTTCCTGGCCAAGAAACGCTTATACAACATCACACCATCAAAACACGCACATTGACACCATAATACAAAAACAGCCACCTCTCACGGTGGCTGGTGGCGGCAGAAGATAGTAGCAAGGCGGCAGCCACCATGGTTGGCTGCCATTGTGGTTCTTCTCGCCGCTTCATTCAACCAAACAATATCTACACGATGCCATACACTAATTTGCGCGTACACACACACATGAGAAACACACATGAAACAACGACCCTCGCGGTGGCAGACGGTGGTCGGGGATGACAGCCACCACCTCACGGTGGTGGGTTTTTTTCGATGACCGGCCAAGCAAACTCACACACACGACATGTACAAACTAGAAATGGCAGCTCACACATAATAAAGAAAATGCAACCGCACCCACTTACTCGGCGACAAGCGATGGTCGGAGGCAACAACAACGTAACAAACGGGGGAAACGGTAGTGGCAGACGTGGGTTGAGACGAAGCAACAGAAGAAACGGGAAGTGAATATGTGCGACCCAACTGTGAACAGCAACAACATCCACGAACCGTGATCTCCCGATCTCCTCGACTGACTCAATGTCGGGTTCATGATTCTTCGTCTTCCCCGGCAACAGAACAGTGACGATGGATGATCTGGTGATTATTCGGTGGTGACAAGGAGGTGGCGACTGGGGAGGTGGAGTGATAAGGGTGGTGGCTGAAAACGATCTCTAGGGTTAAGGTTTAGCGAGAGTATGAGACGAGGGGAAAAGAAGGGGTGACGAGCTAAATTCCCGTCTCCATTTCAACTTAAGGATATTTACACTTCATTCCCTCCCTCTCCATATTTTTTTTTCGAATTAAATCCATAGTTTACCAAGCAACCCCTGCTTCCCAAAATCCTTTACATTTCTGGTCTCAATGTTACAATATAGACCCCAAATTCTGGAATTTATTTCATTTAACTCCTTATTGATGGGATTTTTGAGCATTCTAACACTCCTATGGTGTACATGCAACCCTAGAAACCTTGGATCTATGTTTGACTAAGATACATGCAAATAATTATTTTTCCAAGGTTCTTATCCTAACTAGCATGGCATGGGGTACTTGAATCAAATAAAACTAGTAGAATTACTTACCTTGTAGTAGTAGTTGATTGCTTGGAGTTTGAGAGCCTAGCACCAATAATGTGGATGCCTCAAATGGAAGTCACAAATCACCACAAACTTGGAAACTTGAGAGAATAGTCACAAACTTCTTGAAATCGGCCCTCTTAGTTTACACACATCAACTAGTGCAATTTCAAGAACCAAAGCCTCCTTTATATAGTGTGGTGGATTAGGGTTACATCCATGTAAACCCTAATACCCATGTCTTTTCATTTCCATGAGATCCATGGGTTAAAGCTCCATGGAGTATCCATGGACTTTCCATGCAAGCCTAGCCCATTCCAAATAAGCATTAGCCCACACTATATAAATACAAGAGCCCATATTTAATTAGTCATACTTTTGATCTCTAAATTAATTCTAAATTAATTATAGATCAATACTAATTAAATAATATGATTTTATATTAATATATTAGGACTTATAATATATTAATAAATCATAACTTATACTATTCTCAAACGATTATCCATAAATTGTTCGGGTGAAGTGCAATCCAAATGGACCATGCCGGGTCTGGTCAAGTACATACCAAATATAGTTATGGACTTAGACACTATATCCAACAGTCTCCCACTTGGATAAGTCTAATAACTATAGTTGCAAGTATGACTTCAGGTACCGATCAGCAATCGTAGCTCTTTAAACTCTGTTGAACTATGAAGCGCCATTTTAGATAAGTGATCATATAATCCTCTGTTCTAGATATCAGCCGGACAAATACATGGAACATGGTCTTGCTTATTGTCCAGCATTTGTTTCTCGATTTCCGATTTGTTTGACATAGAACTTAACTGAACACATCAATTTAGTTCTGACCGGGCCCGGTACATAGGTCAAAACAAAATCATCGAGGGGCCCAGATATCGCTTCTAATCCTAGAAGGAATAGATAAACTTCGACTCATATGTTTGCTCTACTACTTGTTGAATTACACACAAAAGCACGGTTTATAACATCGAGTTACCAATGCGTTTTCGTGCAATCAACGCATAACCAACTCATAGGCAGCAAATCATATCTCTAGGTTTGAAGACTTATATGATATTACCGTCTCACGATCACTCGAGATAAATTCCATGAAGTGATACAAGTGAGCGTGGGTTGAATCCAATACTCAGAACTTATGAGCACTCATGAGTGTTGTAGCCCCGCTTTGTCTAACATCTTAGACCTCTACAAGCCAACCCATGACAGTCTTGATTCATATCTACTTCCAACATATGATCGACTGTGGAGAGTTTGAATAATATGATATAAACCATAAGATAATTATTCTAGAAGTCAAAACATGCAAAAAGAAATAATAGTAAACGATTGACAAGAGATAGCAACACTTTACTCATAAATAACAGCTTTTATTTATCATCAAATGTCAATTACATTTTACAAATTTCAAGATTATCTAACTACTAAAACTAATATCATCCTTCAGCCCAATGCTCCGAGCATGTTGGAGATGCTTAGCCCGAGCCAGTCCCTTCGTGAGGGGATCTGCTGGGTTCTCATCCGATGATACCCTCTTTGCCACGAGTATTCCTTCTTCTATTCGATGTCTAATGAAGTGATATTTTCTGTCAATGTGTCTGGATCTCCCATGATCTTTTGGTTCCTTGGCTAAGGCAACCGCACTATTGCTGTCACAGAAAATCTCCATTGGCTCCTTTATAGCTGGTACAACTCCAAGGTCTCCGATGAAGTTCTTTAGCCATATAGCCTCCTTTGCTGCCTCGCTTGATGCTATATACTCTGATTCACAAGTGGAATCAGCCACTGTCTCCTGCTTGGAACTTTTCCAAGTAATTGCCCCTCCGTTTAGAGTAAAGACCCAGCCCGACTGAGACCGCAAATTATCCCTGTCAGTCTGAAAGCTAGCATCATTATACCCTACAACTCTCAAATCCTCACTGCCACCGAGGGTAAGGACCCAGTCCTTAGTCCTCCGTAGGTACTTGAGGATATTCTTTACCGCAATCCAGTGTGCCTTGCCAGGGTTCCCCTGATACCTGCTAACCATGCTCAAAGCAAAGGCTACATCAGGTCGAGTACACGTCATAGCATACATGATCGATCCTACAGCTGAAGCATAAGGTATTCTACTCATTTCTGCTATCTCAGCCTCAGTACTAGGGCTTTGTGTCTTACTCAATCTGGCGTTACTCTGGATGGGTAACTCTCCTTTCTTGGAGTTATACATGTTGAACCTTTTTAACACTTTGTCCACATAGGTGCTTTGACTAAGTCCAATTAGTCTTTTACTCCTGTTTCTCAAAATCCTTATCCCTAGGATATAGGCAGCTTCTCCAAGGTCCTTCATAGCGAAACACTTCCCAAGCCAGGACTTTACTTCCTGCAGGGTTGGGATGTCATTTCCTATGAGTAGTATGTCATCCACATACAGTACCAAAAAGCTGACTATACTCCCACTAGCCTTGATATAGACACAAGATTCATCTTCACTCCTTGAAAAGGCAAATTCTTTGATTTTCTCATCAAAGCAAAGATTCCATTTGCGAGGTGCCTGTTTTAATCCATAAATGGATTTCTCGAGCTTACACACTCTACTCGGGTACTCTGTACTGACAAAACCCTCTGGCTGAACCATGTAAACATCTTCAGCCAACTTTCCATTAAGGAAAGCGGTTTTGACATCCATTTGCCATATTTCATAATCATGAAATGCAGCAATGGCTAACAGAACCCTAATAGACTTAATCTTGGCCACTGGTGAAAAGGTCTCATCATAATCAACTCCCGGAATTTGAGAATAACCCTTGCAACCAGTCGTGCCTTATAAGTGTGTACATTACCATCCATGTCGGTCTTCTTCTTGAAGATCCATTTGCACCCAACTATCTTACGATTAGGTACATTGTAAACCAAGTTCCAAACTTGATTGTCATACATGGACTGTATCTAGCTATCCATAGCCTCTTTCCATTTAGCAGCCTCAGGGCCTGCCATGGCTTCCGTGTAGCTGTTAGGCTCATCCAGATTTACCAGTGTGTTATCACCGATAAGTGTCTCACCTTCTGCGGTAATATGAAAACCATAATAATGCTCAGGTGCATTCCTAACTCTGGTGGAACGCCTCAGAGGTATAGATTTTTCAGTCGGCTCAACAGGAGTTTCCTCCTCAGGTTGAGGGCTAGGGTTTGAGGTGTTGGGTTATGAGCATTCTAGCACTCCTATGGTGTACATGCAACCCTATAAACCTTGGATCTATGTTTTCTCTATTATACATGCAAATATTAACTATTCCAAGGTTTCATCCTCACTAGCATATTATGAAGCACCTATACTACAAAGTTCTAGTTAGATGACATACCTTTTGATGTAGCTTGATGTCTTCAAGCTTTAAGAGCTTAGCCCCAATAGTGTGGGAGCCTCAAATGGAATCACAAATCACCAAAACACCTTGGAAGAACTTGAGAGAATATGTATGCACACTAAAATCGGCCCACTCTTATTTTCACACACTTGTGCCAATTTTGTGAGCCAAGGACCCCTTTATATATTATGGAGGATTAGGGTTGCATCCATGTAAACCCTAATACCCATGACCTTTCATTTACATAGGATCCATGGGTTAAAAGCTCCATGGACCATCCATGAAAGCTTAGCCCAACCTAAATGAACTTGGCCCATTCCATATATATAAGAGTCCATATTTAATTAGTTCTTTTTGATCACTTAATTAATTCTAAATTAATTCTTGATCAATACTAATTAAATAATATGATTCCATATTAATATATTAGAACTTATAATATATTAATATAAATCATAAATATACTATTCTCAAAAGACTATCCATATAAATTGTGCCGATGAAGTGCAACCCAAATGGACCATGCCGGGTCGGGTCAAGTACATACCAAATATAGTTATTGACTTAGACATTAATCAAATAGTCTCCCACTTGGATAAGTCTAAAACTATTATTGATTATGACTTCAAAACCTAACTGGCAATCGTAGCTCTTAAAGCCACTGTCGAACTCTGACCTTGTAAAGGACTTGTCCATTAGATAAGGGATCATATATTCCTCCATTCTAGATATCATGTGGACTGAGACATGGATTATAATCATTCTCTCTGTCTATTTGTTGTTTCCCGATTTTCGATTTATGATGACTGACTGATTGAACAAATCAAATCAGTCCTGGCTTGGCCAAGCACTCACATGTGTCATCGCTAAATCATCAAGGGGCCCACAGATATCGCTTTTATCCCGAAGGTAAAAGGAATGGATAATCTTCGACTCATATGGCTTGTTCTACTACTTGTTGAATCATACACAAAGGCACGTTTTATAACATCGAGTTACCAATACGTTTTCGTGCAATCAATGAATAACCAACTCATAGTAACAACTCATATCTCTAGGTTTGAAGAATATAAGATATTATCGTCTCATGATCACTCGTGATAAAATCCATGAAGTGATTCAAATGAGCGCGGGTTGAATCCAATACTCAGAACTTATGAGCACTCATGAGTGTTGTAGCACCACTTTGTCCACCAACTTGGACCTCTACAAACCAACCCATGACAGTCTTGATTCATATCTACTTCCAACATATGACCGAATGTGGATGGTTTGAATAACTTAATCATTCAGGAAGAGCGACTTAGTTATTCTGGAAGTCAAAACATGCAAAGTGAAACACAAGAATAAATGAATCAAATATGGTATCAAACCCTATGAATATAAAAAAAAACTTTTATTTATCACCATACTGATTACTCATTATTCATTGTTTCGGTTTTATCAACTTTATACTTGAATTAAAAACACTAGTTGTCCCATGCTCCAAGCATGTACACTATGTTTTTCTTAAACAATAGCTTTGCCATACACCAAGTATACACTTTATGTTTGTCTATGATCCTTACTTTGTGAAATAAACCAATTGAACATAATTTCAATGATTCTAATTTCACACTCCCAAATCCTTATCGAACAATGTGAGAATTTCAAATTCCTATCATATATCGAAATCTGTTTAGATTTTAAACTTATATGCACTGACCCTCCTGTAATGCATATGTACAAAGTCACAAAGACTTGTCAACAGTCATTATAAGGTATTCCAATGGAGATCAACTCCATGGAAACTAAGTCTCATATTCAAAGTACATTGCTTTGGACATGCTTCTTGCATTAAGTTTTCTAATCTTACACAGATAACTTCCACCTATGGAGACAACTCCATATTCTCATTTTGACTATCACTTCTGAATAAGAGATGCCTCTTTTCAGAATATGTCAATATGGTCCTTCCAAAATTAGCACTATACTTCCAACTGTCCCTGAGCAACCAATCTTTGGTAAACCTCAGATTGTGCTCGACAATTGCTTAATCATTTTAGTTATATCCAATTCTAGACCTTTTCCCTTCTTAATGCCTCTGGGTATTTGGAAAAATTTAGAAATGACAAATATTATAGCACATGCAATCGATCCTGTACCCAAAGCAAATGTTACACGATTCATGATGTCTCACATAAAGACATGATGCTAGACTAGTCTTTTGCTACAATATTTTTATTTGCCATGTTTTCAACATTTGACTATGAAGAGGGATGTCGTAATCATAATCGAATTTTGAGAACGCAATATATAGAATTTCCTTAAGTTGAACCAATCCAACATGAAATTCATATATATATTCTTGACTAAAGATGATTAAGGTCTCAATCTAAGCCTTTAGAACTGAAATGAAGTATATCCTCTCTCTTAATTATAGCAAAACAACTTTTTCAATCCCTGCAGCCTCACGAATTGAAACTTTTGTTTTCTATAAACATTGCTAACTTGCAACACTAACAATAGTTATCATGCTCCCACTAACATGATGATTATTAACATAACACTTATGCTCCCACTAGCTTTGACATGTACTCAGAAATCAGCTGGACTTCTAGAAATCAATACTTTATTGACTTTCATACCAAAGTTCAGATTTCTGATACGAGATGCTTTGATAAAACTTTATCAAAATCATACACCT
This sequence comes from Lactuca virosa, assembly GCF_052849685.1. Taxonomy (NCBI): domain Eukaryota; kingdom Viridiplantae; phylum Streptophyta; class Magnoliopsida; order Asterales; family Asteraceae; genus Lactuca; species Lactuca virosa. The sequence goes on from NC_136428.1 coordinate 387,842,103, forward strand.
TTCCTTAGATAGCATGCATGTGTGTCTAAACAATTTCAGAACTATGAAAAGGGATGCCGTAATCATAGTCTCAATTGTTTAGACCTTTTGCCATCTGCTTCAAATCTACTTGGTGGAAGTGTTTCCTCACCATCATTTTCATGAATCGGAGAGAAACCTTATGACCCTTAGATTTTATGGTGTATGTGTTCTTAGCCATGTGAATCGTCAAAACCATAGTCACAAGACAAGGATAATGACAAATCCAAACTCATATGGACTAAACTTATGCAATCTTAACTTCTTGCCACCTGGCAGTACAGGGCCTGCCATTGCTTCCAAGTTGTTATGCAACCAATTGAGAACTTTCAGAACTCCTATGCAAAGCCAACTTTAACTGGAATGGGCACAGAATATGTCAACACGATAGGTTATAAACCTCAGTCGTGTGCTAGTGAAGAACCTCAGGTTTTATTCTTGATTAGTTCTTGAAATTCTTTTTAAGATCTTTAAGACTCCCACTGTCCTCTTGACATATAAGACTATCTTGCCAAATATTCAAGAGATAGTGCGGATTCTTTATCAAGACAAACACTTCACACAATTGGCCTTAGTTGGTCTTTGTTTTATCCAAAACACCACAACTTACCAATTTCAAATGTACAAGAGTAGGACACTTTTACTCTTACATTTGACAAGTGTTTTAAACCTTTCTTTAAGATATGTCACTCAAGTTACAATCTTGGAGTATGACTCTAAGAATTGTTTTGGAACGAAGTATGACTCATCTTCCTGATCTAACCATTTCAACAATTCATGACTCCTCTTCTTAGTCATAATAATGCACTAAGATGACCTTTAGAGGACTAATTGTGATATGATTTCTAAATCATTAAGATGATCACAAACATGATACTAAAGTACTCTCCCATCTTTTCAGATTTGAGAAACTTTTATCTTTCTGCCTAATTTGATTCTTCCCATTCGTTCTGCCATACATTGAGACTTTTCAAATGTTTCAGAATTATACTTAAACTTGTAAGTATAACCATATTTACTAAACTTTAGTAATCAAATAGTCTTAACGAGCTTTGTGGTGGACATGACCAGTACACAAGAATGTGTACTCGATCCCTTTAGTCCTTTACTTGACTCACACATCCATGTGAACAAGTAATTAGTCTTGATTTTCGAATGCTTGAAAGTTCTCATTCATCATACTATTCAACTTGCATGATTCCAAGTTTTGGTCCAATTGAAACTTGGGCGATGAGGAACTTTCCTGATTTGGTAAATTTAGACACTACCACAAATGACAGAATCAAATTCATTTTCCAATATTGCTGTAAGTGGAATCATATAAGCAACAATTTTCCACAAATGCCATTGTAAGGATACTTCAAATGAATAAAATTAAACAATTTTCTTTTCTTTTAAAACTTTGCGGAAAAACTTATCCTTACAATCCACATGGAAAATTGTTGTTATCTATCCCTTAGCAATATATCATAACTTCTTAAGCAACTGCTCAAAATTCTGATGCGATCGAAATCCACCTTCGCGATCAGAATCAGCATATACTTCCTTTAAGATTTCTCTCTATTCTTTGATTCTTAAAACGTCAACATGTGACCCAGTCACATCATGTAATGAGGATATCAGAATAGAACTTAACAGAGTTAGATAATGGGCTCTACCTGATGTAGAGTCAAACTTATTGACTTTAACATCCTTAGGTAAATTTGGCAGCTTTGCAATCAACGCCCCTTCCTTAGGCAAAATAAAGATATGGACCCTTTGGTAATAGGACTATCTCAGACTTAGCCTTTCTCTTTATCATTTGGTCAACCAGGTTGACTATGGTCAATCCCTTTCCATTGGGAAGAGAATGCTTTTTCTGGATTTCCAGTGTCACCATTGTCACTGTCCATAAAGTTTTTGGGAAGTTGATCTTCTAATCAAATTTGCTTTACTATCGTTCCAAATCATTGCTGATTTAGCAGCACCAAGCAAATAAATACGATCATTAAGGTTCATGTCATAGTCTGTTTCATAGTAGTCCCAAAGGAACTCACTATGTGACTTAGAAAGTGATTGAAAATCCAACTTTCTCAAGACTTTGACACCCAACTCTCCCGGCTTGTCAATATGTGACTTCATCTCTAAGATGTGATCACACATAGACCTTGTTTGCCATTAGGGCTTGAGTGACCTTGAACTTGTGGGTTAGGGAGAATAATTGGAGGAGGTGGAGGAAGAGAAGTATGACTTCCATGAGCCAAACTCGGGAAGTCATATTCATTAGGAAAGCTTGGTTTGGGAAGATCATTGTTATCTAAACCAGACATCAACAATGGGAGAAATTCACGTAAAGTTGATTTAAGTCCTTAATATAACACCCAATATGATATATTAAGGCTAGGACCCAACAAACTATTTTATAACTTGGAAGAGGGATGCCGTAATCCAAGCTATAAAATATTTGAAGGTAGGTGAATGACGATTCACTAATTTCCACCAAGATAAACGAAATGTATTCTTAGGTTTTAATTGGTTTTGAAACTCCTAGATTCTTTTGAGTTTCATTGAACTTTTCAATGGCATGTTTCAATCTCGAGTGTGACCTTCAGGTTTTGTGACTGGGATGCCGAGGATCACAAAACAAGGTGTGAAGTAACCATGCAAATATACTTGGTACCCTAAATATTTACCCCTCAATCGATGTGTCGGTTAACCACACATGCTCCAACGATACTATGATAAACATTAAGTTACCCTTTGCCTACCTTGTTAAGTCCAGGTTAGTGTGCCGGTTAACCACACACGCTCCACTAACAGCTTAAACAAAGTGCAAAGTGTAATTTCATGGATTAGCACCTTATTCACATTTTCCTAAGTAACTAAGATTGGGAATTTATAAGTGTTTAGTTACTTAGTATTTATCATTATACTTATAATGAAGGGAGAATTATAGTCCTTGTCCTACCTGTTCGGCTAACGACCCTCCACCGGTCAAGGAAGCGGTGAGTGAGAGTGGACACCCATTAAACTGCCATTTTATAGGCAGTAACCTTATACCCCCTTATAGACCGGCTTCGTAAATGAGGCCTACTAATGGTAAGACAACTTGCTCTTACACATATAATATATTAAACTTTTAATATTATAATAGTATAAGGGTGTATTTTAGACATTTAAAATACTTGGTGGTTTAATCTATTAATTAAACTAGTCTTTTAATTTAATCAAACTCAAACCATATACTTATGGATTTAATAATACTCTTTTAATTAAACGCTTTAATAAACTATTAATAAAGTCCATAAGAGTTAATTTGAACTATTCAACAAAACATCATAATTCCAATTATTAAACTCAAAATTAAAACCATTTAATTAATTGTTTAAGTTATGAACCCAAGAGTTTTAGAATTCAATTCTTTTTTTTTCCATAAAAAACTTTTCTCAAATTCCAAAACTTGAGGGCAATTTTTGTAATTCCATAAAGTCCTTTGGATTTCATAACTTATGGAATTAATGGTGTTTTACGATGAAACTTTCCATGTTCCATAACTTAAGAACAAGTTATGGAATTCTTTAAAACATTAACATCAAATTTTGTAACTCCATAAAAACTTTGAATCAAATTTTTTTTTTAAAAAAAAAAAACTTTCATATCCATAACTTATGGAAGTTTCAAAAACCCTTAAGATCACAACTTTAAAAAAAAACTTTTGAGCTCCAAAATTTTATGACAAAATATGTAACTCCTTAAAACATTTAGATCAAACTTTTAAAACTAATAAAATAATCATATCATTTTATCTTTTACTAAATTTGACCTAATTCAACTCATATAACAAATTATTCAAATTTTACAAATAATTCGTTTTTCACAAAACAAGTAATTATCTTAAAATTTGACAAACGTCATGTTTTTTTTCCTTTTTTTTCAACTTGAAAATAAAACATTTGCATCAATATAACAGAAAACAACCTGGCTCTGATACCACTGTTCGGTTATGAGCATTCTAACACTCCTATTGTGTACATTCAACCCTATAAACCTTGGATCTATGTTTTCTCTATTATACATGCAAATATTAACTATTCCAAGGTTTCATCCTAACTAGCATATTATGAAGCACCTATACTACAAAGTTCTAGTTAGATGACATACGTTTTGATGTAGCTTGATGTCTTCAAGCTTTAAGAGCTTAGCCCCAATAGTGTGGAAGCCTCAAATGGAATCACAAATCACCAAAACACCTTGGAAGAACTTGAGAGAATATGTATGCACACTAAAATCGGCCCACTCTTATTTTCACACACTTGTGCCAATTTTGTGAGCCAAGGACCCCTTTATATATTATGGACGATTAGGGTTACATCCATGTAAACCCTAATACCCATGACCTTTCATTTACATAGGATCCATGGGTTAAAAGCTCCATGGACCATCCGTGAAAGCTTAGCCCAACCTAAATGAACTTGGGTCATTCCATATATATATAAGAGTCCATATTTAATTAGTTCTTTTTGATCAATTAATTAATTCTAAATTAATTCTTGATCAATACTAATTAAATAATATGATTCCATATTAATATATTAGAACTTGAAATATATTAATATAAATGATAAATATACTATTCTCAAAAGACTATCCATATAAATTGTGCCGGTGAAGTGCAACCCAAATGGACCATGCCGGGTCGGGTCAAGTACATACCAAATATAGTTATGGACTTAGACATTAATCCAACATGAGGTTCCTTCACCACTTGACTCTTGAATTTCCTCAAGGTCAATTTGCCTTCCACTGTCTCCTTGCCTCATGAATTCTCTCTCTCGAAAGAATCCTCTTCTTGCTACAAAGACCATATTATCACTGGGTCTGTAGAAGATGTAACCAAAGGATTTCTGTGGGTAGCCGATGAAAATACACCTTTCGCTTCGGGGTTCGAGCTTATCGTGAGTCTCGCGTCTCACGAAAGCCTCGCAACCCCAAATCTTGATGTGGTCTAGATTGGGAACTTTTCCAGTCCACACCTCGTGAGGTGTTTTGACAACCTTCTTTGTAGGGACTAGATTAAGGATATGGGCGGCAGTCTCTAAGGCATACCCCCAAAATGAGATTGGTAGCGAAGCTCGACTCATCATGGAACGAACCATGTCCAACAAGGTCCAATTGCGCCTCTCAGCTACACCATTCAACTGTGGTGTCCTAGGAGGTGTCAATTGTGAGATAATCCCACATTCCTTAAGATAGTTAAGGAACTCAGTACTAAGATACTCACCACCACGATCGGATCGAAGCATCTTAATGTTCCTGCCCAACTGATTCTCCACTTCTTGCTTAAACTCATCAGTAAAAGTCACATAGAACCGATTAGCATCTCTTGTGGTGGTTCTGAAGGGTCCACACACATCCGTGTGTATGAGATCCAACAAACCTTCACCCCTAGCACAAGTGCCAGTAAAAGGTGACTTTGTCATTCTACCAAGCAAACAAGATTCACAACTATCATCTGACTTTAGGTCACATGACTCCAAGACTCCATCCTTTTGGAGTTGGCCTATGCGTTTCTTGCTTACATGTCCAAGACGACAATGCCATAAGGATGCTTTATCTAAGCTAGTGGAAGAGTTAATACACAATACATTATTACCTAGATTATCTACAACATATATAGTTTCATACACGCCATCACAAGGTAATGCTTTAAAATAAAGAGCATTATTAAAGAAAGCATCAATACTACCATTATTATTATCAAAATAAAAGGTAAAACCTTGTTTATACAATGTATGAAAGGAAATAACATTTCTTGCCATTTCTGGCGAATAATAACATTTATTCAAATCTAATGTAAACCCACTATTTAGCACTAAGGAATAAACTCCTATCTTGGTGACAGGTAAAGCTTTCCTGTTTCCCATGATCAAGTTTATCTTTCCCTGCTCCACATTCTCACTACTTTTTAGTCCCTGCAAATCACAACATATGTGAATACCACAACCTGTGTCAAGGACCCAAGACTTAGAATGAGGTGACATATTAGACAATACGGTGTATATACCTGCATGGTTGGGTTTTACTTTCCCATCCTTCAATTCTTGCTGGTACTTTGGGCAGTTTCGCTTCCAGTGCGACTTTTCATGGCAATAGAAGCATTCAGCCTCATTAGGGTTAGCAGAACGAGTGACAAAACCTTTCTTGGTTTTGCTTGAAGATGAGCCTTCAAGGGTCTTGCCCTTGGTACCCTTAGAAGGGTTCTTTCTCTTCTTCCCTTTGCCATGCCCGATTACCAAGACATTGGCCGCAGTTGGAGTAGGAGTAGGAGTAGTAACAACCGACTTACCCTTTAGACCACTTTCGGCGGTCTTCAAGAGTCCTTGAAGTTTTCTGAGGGTGACTTCTTCCTTGTTCATGTGATATGTCATGCGGAATTGATCATAACACGATGGCAAGGAGTGCAAAATGATGTCTATTGCTAACTCCTCAGGGAAGTTCACATTCAGCTTCAGTAAACAGTCCACATACCTTTGCATTTTCTACATGTGGCCCGTGATGGGTTCACCATCCTTCATTCGGGTTGTTATCATGGAGGAGATTATTTCATATCGCTCTTCACGAGCACTTTGATGGTAGCGGTCCATCAAGTCCTGGTGCATCTGAAAAGGATAATAGTCCTCATAGGACTTTTGGATCTCGGCTGTCATGGTGGCCATCATGATGCATGCCACTTTTGTAGCATCTCTTTCATGTACCTCATATTCAGCAAGCTCTTCAGGAGTAGCAGTTGGCTCGGGTACCTTCAGCTCCTTGTTGAGAACATATTCTTTGTTCTCATACCGAGTGACCATCCTGATGTTTATGATCCAATCTGTAAAGTTGGACCCATCAAAGATGACTCTCCCACAAAGATTCATTAGAGAGAAGGAGCTAGTAGGGTTTGAGCCAGAAGCATTGTTATTGGAAGACATCTGAAAAGAAGAGGGAATAGATTAGATTAGATATAGAGATAGTCCTTAACAAAACACCCAAATGTAATATTAAGGCTAGGACCCAACACAATATTTTATAACTTAGAAGAGGGATGCCGTAATCTAAGCTATAAGATATTTGATGGTAGGTGACTGACGATTCACCAATTTCCACCATGAAGAACGAAATATTTAATTAGGTTTTAATTGGTTTAGAAACTCCTAGATTCTTTGAGATTCATTGAACTTTCTTCAATGGCATGTTTCAATCTCGAGTGTGCCCTTCAAGTTTTGCGACTGGGATGCCGAGGATCACAAAACAAGGTGTGAAGTAACCATGCAAATTACTTGGTACCCTTAATGTATTACCCCTCAATCGATGTGCCGGTTAACCACACACGCTCCAGCGATACTATGATAAACATTAAGTCACCCTTTACCTACCTTGTTAAGTTCAAGTTAGTGTGCCGGTTAACCACACACGCTCCACTAACGACTTAAACAAAGTGTAAAGTGTAATTTCATGGATTAGCACCTTATTCACATTTTCCTAAAATAACTAAGATTGGGAATTCAATAAAGTTTAGTTACTTTAGTATTATCATTATACTTTTAATGAGAATTTATAAGTCGTTGTCCTACCCGTTCGGCTAACGACCCTCCACCGCTCAAGGAAGCGGTGGGTGAGAGTGGACACCCATTAAGTTGCCATTTTATAGGCAACAACCTTATACCCCCCTTATAGACCGGCTTCGTGAATGAGGCGTACTAGCGGTAAGACGACTTGATCTTATACATATATAAATATTATTAAACTTATAATATTATAAAGTATAAGGGTTGAATTTTAACTTTTAAAATTCTAGGGGTTGGAACTAAAGTTTTTAATATGACTTTACATGTTCCAAAACTTGAGGGCAAGTTTTGTAAACTTTCAAAACTTTTCATTTCTCATAACTTATGAGTTAATGGTTATTAAAATTGAAGACTCTCATTTTTGTAACCTATGTGTTCTTTTAATGGTTATTTATAAATGTGACTTTTAGTTATCCATAACTTAAGAACTAGTTATGGACTCCATTAAAACACATAAAGATCAAGAATTAATCTAATCAATTATTAGCACATAATTTCTATGATCTTCTAAACTCATATGTTTATGACTGTTCATATCAAAAAAAAAATTCAAGAATCGTAAGTACATATACAAAACTTGAAATTTTGATACGAGCTTTTGAACAAAACTTCGATTTTCAAGTATTTTTTTTTTGCATGAAGTATCAAATAAACAAACCAGGCTCTGATACCACTGATGGGATTTTTGAGCATTCTAACACTCCTATGGTGTACATGCAACCCTAGAAACCTTGGATCTATGTTTGACTAAGATACATGCAAATAATTATTTTTCCAAGGTTCTTATCCTAACTAGCATGGCATGGGGTACTTGAATCAAATAAAAATAGTAGAATTACTTACCTTGTAGTAGTAGTTGATTGCTTGGAGTTTGAGAGCCTAGCACCAATAATGTGGATGCCTCAAATGGAAGTCACAAATCACCACAAACTTGGAAACTTGAGAGAATAGTCACAACTTCTTGAAATCGGCCCTCTTAGTTTACACACATCAACTAGTGCAATTTCAAGAACCAAAGCCTCCTTTATATAGTGTGGTGGATTAGGGTTACATCCATGTAAACCCTAATACCCATGTCTTTTCATTTCCATGAGATCCATGGGTTAAAGCTCCATGGAGTATCCATGGACTTTCCATGAAAGCCTAGCCCATTCCAAATAAGCATTAGCCCACACTATATAAATACAAGAGCCCATATTTAATTAGTCATACTTTTGATCTCTAAATTAATTCTAAATTAATTATAGATCAATACTAATTAAATAATATGATTTTTTATTAATATATTAGGACTTATAATATATTAATAAATCATAACTTATACTATTCTCAAACGATTATCCATAAATTGTTCGGGTGAAGTGCAACCCAAATGGACCATGCTGGGTCGGGTCAAGTACATACCAAATATTGTTATGGACTTAGACACTATATCCAACACTTATCGCTAACACTCATAAATTATTACGGATTTGGGGATAAAATAAAATAAAATAAAAAATACATCTCGGGGTTTTAGGGCTTATTTATTTATTTATATTTATTTACTTATTTTATTTATATTTATTTTATTTTATTTATTTTATTTTATTTTATTTTTATTCACCTATTTTAAACGGAATGTTAGACCATAACTCCTTGCATCCTAGTTCTGATTAGTTTGTTTTAAGTTATCATTTGAACAACACGGAGACGACATTGGCCCAACTCCATAATTTGTTGCAAACTACTGAGTCGGGGATGAAGAAAAGTCATGCTCCTAAAGCAACAAATTCTCTTGTCTTAGCCATTGGATCTGGAAGAGGGAAAAGAGGAAGGCTCCTTCCCAATCCAACTGGAAAGGGAAAACCCATTTTGGAGGGTCTGGAAATGGGTTTAAGATGAAGCCCAAGTTTATTGTTCCTGTAATAAGTGATCCAAAAGAGGTCACTTGCTTCCAATGTGGTGAAAATGGTCATTGGAGAAGAATATGGCCTAAATACTTTCATGAATTGAAGGAATGAAAGATAAGTCATCCTCATTAGGTATTTACACTATTCAAATCAATAACACACAACTTTCTCATTCATGGGTTCTTCATATAGGACATGGTTTCCACATTTTTTCTAATTTGCGGAGACTAAGAAAAAGTAGGGAGGTGGAACATGGGAAGTTGTAACACCCGTTCTTTACAGGTAAACTTCCCTTCTATGTTTTTTAAGTGTAGGTATTGAGTTTTGATCTATGCAGGGCGTAGATAGCCTTCTATATGTTGTATAGATGGAAAAATTGGAGGCGAGCCTTTAATGATCTACGTAGGGTGTAGATCTTAAGTGCGAAGGGTGTACGTGACCAGATTCCAAACCCTAATTTAGGGATTTTGAGCCCTATTTAAGGACCTTAACCTTTATGAAACCCTTCCATTCTAAGCCTCTATTTCCCCAAACGTCTCCGTAGAAATCCTGCCCCCATTTTGGTGCATTGTGAGCTTAAAGAGTGTTCTTTGGGTGCTTTTGAAGGAAGAAGAAGGTGGTGGAGTTGCTTGGAAGCTTGAATCAACTTTGGATCGGGAAGTTCTTCTCCCTCATTTATCTCCAGAAGGTATAAAGTTTGTATATTTGTGCCTCCATTGATAGATCCAACTTAGATGTTGAACTTATGCCATTTTGTCCCATTATTTTGTCCCCTTTGAGTATGGACGACTCTAAACTTTTTTGAGTGTATTTACAGAAGTATTTAAGGGTATTAAGTCACAAAAATGGTGTATTGTCCATATCCAACCATACATGCATGAGTTTGAGCTCCTTAGAAGTTGTTATAAGATTAAGGTTTGTTCTTGTGCCTTTTAGAACTTTATCACTTAGGACATTGATTTAGACCAGATCTTAGAGTTGGATGTGATGCCTTTCTGTATTAAGCACTTAATGGGAAGTTTGGTTTCAACGTGAGTATGCAGGATGTACATATGGGTAAGCAGCGTGTAGCTTTGTGTTGTCCCGTAAATGCCAAGAAATACTCTAAACAAGGCGTAGAGCTGGTACACAGGGCGTACTCGGTTTAGATGCCGACCTTTGAATTTTTGACCATTTACTGTTAACAATTGACTTTGACCAAGTTTGACTTTAGGTGATTTGGGGCAAATTGATTAGTAGATTGAGACTGAGTCCCTGTTTATTCATGTTGGTTGTATGTTAGAGTAGTAGACCTATAGAGATAGTGTTTGGAGCAGTGATCAGTTGACTATCTTTCATACTGAGAGGTGAATTTTCCTCACGATGATTACCTATGATTCGTTGGTTTTATGTTAGACTGGTAGATCCATATGATTACTTGTATTTGCTGGTTTTGGATTATTATTGCATATATTGACATGTCATTGTTTTTCTGGGTTGAGCCGGTCCTGATTTGTGCTGAATGCCAAGATACGTGGGTGGTCCAGTTGATACTGTAGGCCCAAGGGAGCGACCAACTTATGGTGTAGGCTCGGGAGCGGTCCAGGTAGTAGCTGAAGTCTCGGTGGCGGTCCAGCCTAGTGTAGGCTTGGTTGCATGCATTCTATTATGTTGATGTGTGTGGTACCTTGGGGGGGGGGGGTTCACTAAGCTTTTCCTTAAAGTTTGATTTTTTGGTTTCAGGTACATTAGAGCATAGGGACAAGGTGAAGGCATGATTGTGCACATCATCCTGGATATTTATTTGACGTATGATTTTGGGATAATCTGATTTATACTTATGGTTTTGGGACTATGTTTTGTCTGAATTATGGATTTTGTGATGGTTTTAAAAACAATTTTTTTCATGATTTTAGGGATGTTACAAGTTGGTATCAGAGCCCTGTTTTGAGTGAATTGGATGAACAACTGTGTGATTCTAGAATCAAACTAAGGATCTACAAAATGTTTTTTTTTTCAAAATTTAACCATAAGAGAATCGACAGGAAGGATGCGATGTGTACAATCTACCAGAGCCAAGGAAAGTGATTCACCAAGATACCCACACTTGTTTTGTGTATTCATAGAATTGCATGATAGTAAGTATGCTAAGGATCTTTAGTAATTGAATGATAGAATTTTATGATGTATGACGCATGATAGCCTAGGAGAGTTTCTTGTTATGCTATATGGAACTGAAATTATTATTGTGGTTGCTTAGTGTGTGCATCATAGTTGTACATAACTAAGAATTTATAAGCTAAGAATGTGTGTTTTAGCCTTATTTCCTGTTCCTTGTTCAGTTGTGGGCTTAGGATAGGATCAAGTATTTGACTGTCTATCAAATTCAGCGTTATGTATGATTAGCATGCATGAGCGGCTGCAGGGTTAGTGGAAGTTTCATGAGTGAGTATGGATTGTAGCAGGACATCGTGAGGAAGGATTAGCCACTCTTGAGAGAATATGTATAGGATGTATGAGTAACCTAGATGTTGGGCCTTGTGGCCGGGTGGTCCGTGACGACCCTTTGAGACAGATACGAGTGGGTGTGGAAGGTAGTATGGGCTCATAATACTGGAAGCACAGGACCCGTACACATAGCAAGGAAATCAAGAAAAATGTGGGTTTAGTAATTCCGTAATGTTTTAATTGTATGAATTATGGCTTTTCTGATGTATTCCTATTTGTTTTCAGTATGTCGATCACTAGAGGCTCACGATTAGGAGTCGGCGGCTCGACGAGGCCAGGATTGACTGATGATGAGATTTGGGAGATGATCACCACTCAGGTGACCATGGCTGTTAGGGAGGCAACACCAGAGGTTTTTGGGTCTATTAAGACTGTCATGATCGAGATGTTTGACGAGAAGTTCAGGTGCGCCCTGAACCTTCTTCGTTTGGGGGTGAAGGACTAGTAGAAGCTAGCAACCGGTGCCTATTCTCCTGCAGAGAAATCCGCAGTAACTTGGGAGCAATTTTCAGAGATGTTCCTGTTGGATTAGGTGTCTTAGCCCATAACTATTATTTTATGTACTTGACCCAATTATGAGCATGGTCCTTTTGGGTTGCCTTCACTTATGCAACTTGATAGGATGACAAGAGGAGAGAGAGTAGAATTTATTATATGAATAATAAATTCATACTCAAGAATGGTTTTATTAATATATTACAAGATTAATATATTATTTTGAAATCATATTATTTAATTAGTATTGATCAAAAATTAGTTTGGAATTAATTTGGTGATTAAAAGAGACTGATTAAATAAACGGGACTGATATTGTAATTATTTGGTAATTGCTAGTTGGGCTATGGATTCCTAATAGAAGGGATTGGAAGAAATCTATGGGAAGCCCATTAAGATTTCGTCCAAGGGGCTTCTAGAAAGGGCTCCATGGATTGCTTAAGGCCTAAGCAAGGCAGTTAGGGTTTCCACCTTAAAACCGTAATAGCCTCGACTATAAATAGACCCCTTAACATGTAGAAATCGGCCCTATGCTTCTTGGAGTTGCCCTAGCCGATTTCCTCCGCTCTCCTAAGCCATCTTGTTGCATTGAGTGTTTCTGACTCCATTAGAGGTGTTTTGGTATTCAGGAAGGATTAATCTTGTTATTACTACTTAACAAGAGAGGTAAGATCTAAACCCTAATCATATGTAATTTTCGGATTTGGTATGCTAGTTTTAGGGTTTACGTTTTGGTATTCAATGTTGTATGTTCAAATTAGAAAATCTTAGATCAAATCAATTAGGGTTGCATGTACACCATAGGAATGATGTTATGCTCAAAACCCAACAGTGGTATCAAAGCCTAGGTCGTTTTTCTAGATGAATAGATGCAAAAGTGAATTGCCAAAGATCAAAAAATCGATTTTTTTTTATGTCTGACTGGCTGACTCGTCGAGTCCATGTATGGACTCGACGATTTGCATGAACTCGACGAGTTCCATAGTGGACTTGACGAGTCCAGGGCTCTCGTGCCGGGATTTTTTGATTTTCTGGCCAGATTTTGACGAAGATAACTACCAAAACTCGTTTTTCTTGCCTAAAATCGATTTTTTATGATTGATATGATTATCCTTATCAAAATTAATGGATTTGGTTAAATATGGATAATATAGGATTATTATGATTCAAATATTTAACCTAGTAAGTTTGAAAAGTTTCAATTTACATCCTTTTGGTTTTATAGTTTAAATTTGAACTTAAAAGTTTTAGTTTTAGAAATTTAAATAGTAAAACCCTAATATTTTGAAAAGTTTCAAATTTTGTCCTCAAATTTTGGAATTTAAAATTTAATTAAAAGGTATTAATTTTGAAATATTAAATTCTAGAACCCTAGTATTTTGAAAAGTTCAAATTACACCCTTATGGATTTTATTAAATTAATTAAGTGTTTAATTAAAAGAGATAATTAATAAATCCATAATTATATGGTTTAAGGTTAATTAAATTAAAAGTATAATTTATTAGTAGATTAAACCACTTAGTATTTTAAAAGTATAAAATACACCCTTATACTATATAAGATTAAAAATTTAACGCATTATATATGTATAAATAAATGTTAGTCTTACCGTTAGTAGACCTCATTCATGAAGCTGGTCTATAAGGGGTGTTTAATGAAGCGGCATGTAAAATGACCGCCATTTGGTATCCACTCTTACCCACCGCACTCTTGACTAGTGGATGGTCGTTAGTCGAATGGGTAGGGTATGACACAACCTTCCATTATAAGTATAATGAAATACGAAGTAACTAAACACGTTTATAAATTATAAATTCCCAAATCTTAGTTACTTTAGGAAAAAGGTGGAGTTGGTGCTAATCCATGAAATTGCACATTGCACCTTGTTGGTCGTTAGTGGAGCGTGTGTGGTTAACCGGCACACTAATATGGGACAAACGAAGGATGGCAATGGGTAGCTCGTAGATTATCATAGATCAATGGATCGTGTGTGGTTAACTGACACATTGATTAGGTGATATACGTTTTCGAGAGTACCAAGCTAATTTGCATGGTTATTCACACCTACTTTGTGATCCTTGGTATCCTAGTCACAAATTTGAAGGGCATAATCGAGATTAAACATGCCATTGAAAAGTTCAATGAATCTCAAAAGATCTAGGAGTTTCAAAACCTAATTTTCCTTTTCGTTTTTCATGGTGGAAATTGGTAAATCATCATTTACCTACCTTCAAATATTCTACAATTGGATTACGGCATCCCTTTTCCGAATTGTAGAATATGGTGTTGGATCCTAGCCTTAATATTTCATTTTGGTGTTATATTAAGGATTGAATAAACTAACTTGAATTTCTCCCATTTTGTAGATGTCAAATTCTAACAACTATGGTCTTCCTGAATCATTTGGAAAACGTTTTCCACATGAAGATGATGTTCCACGATTGGATTGTGGAAATAGAAATCATGCTTCACTTCCTCCACCTCCTCCAATAATTCTCCCTGACCCACGTGTTTGAAGACTTGAAAAGTTCAAGGTCACTCAAGCCCTGTTGGCAAGCAGACACAAAGATGGAAAGTATGTGTGTGCACACGTCTTGAAGATGAAATCACACATTGATAAGTTGGTAATGTTGGGTGTCGAAGTTTCAAGGAAGCTGGCTATTGACTTGGTTCTTTAATCACTTCCTGACTAATATAGTGAGTTCGTTAGAGAGTACTATACGATGGACCACGACGTGACCCTCATTGATCTTACCTATTTGATTATTGCTGCTGAATCAACAATGATTTGGCGCACTGGTCAAGCAAATTTGTCTGGTAGATCAACCTCCCAAAATTCCATGGACATTGATGATGGCAACATTGGAAGTCCAGAAAAGTCTTCTCTTCTCAGTGGAAAGGGATCGACCAAGGTCAAAACCGTTTGACCGGATAGTAAAGAGAAAGGCTGAATCTGAAATTATTCCATGTGCTATTCCAAAAGAGTCTGTTTTCTTCAACTGCCAAGAGAAGGGGCATTGGATGCGAAACTGCCGTATCTACCTGAAGGATCGCAAAGATGGGAGAGTCAAGATGTATGACTCTGCTTTAGGTAAATCCACTATCTTACTGTATTAAGTTCCTATTTGTAGATTCTTAATACATGATGTGATAAGATTGCATTTTGATGTTTTGTAGGATCGAAGAAAAGATAGGAAGCTTAAAGGAAGAGTGAGCTGAGTTTGATCATGAAGAAATGGATTTCGATCGCATGATTCGAAGATCGGATTTTTGAGCTGTTGTTTAAGAGTTAGAATAGATTGCTTAGAAATATTTAGTAACATAGTTTTCATTTGTAATTGCGTTGTAAGGACATGTTTTTCTGCGTTTTTATAAATAAAATAATTTTTTTGGTTTTTGTCTTATTTATATATATCCTTACAATGACTTATGTGAAAATTGATGCTTGTATGTTTCTATTGTTAGCAATATTTAAATGGATGTGATTCTTTATTATGTTGTTTGCGGTAGTGTCGAAAATTTACCAAATAAGGAATGATTCTCATTACCCAAGTTTCAATTGGACATAAACTTGGAATCATACAACTTGTTTTTTGTGATGAATGAGAACCTTAGTATTTGGGAAATTTAGACTAATTCCTTGTTCACATAAGTATGTGAGTCAAGTGAAGGACTAGGGGATCTAGTACGCATTGTTGTGCACTACGTCAAGTCCACCACAAAGAACGATAAGAATATTCGTCATGATTTGCTAAAGTTTAGTAAATATGGTTATGCTAACAAGATTAA
Source organism: Lactuca virosa (assembly GCF_052849685.1). Classification (NCBI taxonomy): domain Eukaryota; kingdom Viridiplantae; phylum Streptophyta; class Magnoliopsida; order Asterales; family Asteraceae; genus Lactuca; species Lactuca virosa. The sequence goes on from NC_136428.1 coordinate 387,858,371, forward strand.
ATATAATTTTGAATCATCAGAAAGGTTTCAATGAATAACAGAACGAATAAGAAGAATCAATTAGGCAGAAAGATAAATTTTCTCCAATCTGAAAAGATGGGAGAGTACTTAAGTATCGTGCTTTATGATTAACTTAGTTATTTTGAAACCGTGTCACAATTGATCCTCTATGGACACCTTAGTGCACTAGTATGGCTAAGAAGAGGAATCAGAAATTGTTGAAATGGTTAAATCAAAAGGTGAATCATACTTCGTTCCAAAATCGAATCTTAGAGTTGAACTCCAAGATTATGACTTGAGTGACACATCTTAAGAAGGTTTATAACACACTCATCAAATATGGAATAGAAAATGTCTTCTTATTCCTGTACATTTGAAATTGGTAAGTTGTGATGTCTTGGATATGATAAAGACCAACTAGGACCAATTGTGTGAAGTGGTTGTCTTGATAAGAACCCGCACTAACTCTTGAATATTTGTTTGTCAAGGAATGTTCTTGACAAGAGAATCTTATATGTCAAGAAGTCAGTGGGAGTCTAACTGATCTTGAAAAGTTCAAGAACTAATCAAGAGTAAACCTGTTGTTTTACACTTGCATACGACTTGAGGTTTATAACCCATCGTGTTGACATATTCTTGTTTCTGTGCCATTCCAGTTAAGTTACCTATGCATGTGAGTTCTATGAGTTTTCATTTGACTGCATATAGAGCAAAGCACCTTAATCAATGAAAGTACATTGATCGGTATGGGTGATCTGCTGAACAACTTGGAAGCAATGGTAGGCCCTTGTACTGTCAGATGGCAATAAATAAAGATTGAACAATTTCAGTCCATATGATTTTGGATTTGTCACAACCTTGTCTTGTGATAATGGTTATGAAAAATTCACATGGATAGGAACACATACACTATAAAATCTAAGTGGTAAGTGATGAAGTGTGGAATCAAGAATGAATCAAATCAGAGTTATACGAATATAGATTGGACACACGATGTAAATATGATCTGGTTTCAGATCTATTATGCTTTCAACTGTTACAGAGTGGAAATAAACAAGTTGTTCAAAGACTCTTCTCTAACTCTAAGTAATGTCCCTATTTATAGGAAACGAGAAAGCACACAAAAAATTACAAGGACTAAACAGTATGCTTCGTTACATAAAATGCCTTGTAAAATAAACTTATGACTTCGACATATTACAACTGGTCTTCGACCCTTACATTCTCCCCCTTTGTAATAATGTCGACCATCTTCAGTTCAAAAGAATATGTATAGCATACAGCATAACCCTTCGGATTTCAGAGTACCAAGAAATAATCTTCTTCAACTCTTCCTTCTCCCCTTCGTTATTCTTCTTGCAGGTATTCATACGAACAATGAAGTTCGTATACTGGTACGTTGTGTATCTCTCCATTTTGCAAGCTTGGAATAAGAATCTCTTGGCTTTTCCATTTTTGTCTTTCCCTGCGAAGACCATGCCAAAAGGCTTCAAGCATATTTCTCTATCAGCATACTTCTTCAACTCAGGTTGGGTCTTCGTTGGTTCCATGGGTACTTTCACTTCTAACCCCTTCGCAGTAGCTAACTCCACATCCGTTAGGGCCAAACACTCATAATAGTTATCTATGAATATTTTGATGTGGGCAAGAGCAAGACGAAAAACATCTGGATCAGTCTCTCAAAGATACGAAGCATCTTTGTCTTTCAAGAGTAATGCAACTTGTATAAGATCATACAAGTTCATTAATGGAAAATCAGCTATCGAGAAATTACATTCATGACCATTCGCCCTTGCAACGTAAAAACAAAGGTTCTGTATCATGTCTTCGAAAAGAACATCCTTCTTAATACTAATCACCTTCTTTATCTTTACGAGTGACCAAATTTCCTCTGGAAGTTTCCCTAGCACAGCATGAAACCTGAGCTTCATGTATGTGTAATCATCATCATTATCAAACTTCTCAGCAATTTTGTACTGAGCCATGATAAACATCATTTCATTGATTGGGAAATCCAGTTGTCTCATATCCGTATTAGCAACTGCATAACTTTGCTTCGGCTTCTTCTCAAAAGCATACATATGATTATATGCAACTCTTGCTTCAATTGTTTTGTAGTTGTAATGATTCGCACGATCACCCTTGTACATTCCAGGTGGGTCACTTGCACGAAGACTTAAAATGCTTTGAACAACTCTTAGCTTCTCTACCTGAGCCTCAGCTTCAACTTTCTTCTCTTCTTTCGACTTTTCGACCAAAATTGTTTTCCCTTTGTCTTTGATCAGAGAACTATCACCAACTTCCTTGGGCTTCGAACTACTACCACCTTCCCCAATCACATTTCCTTTAGAAATTGGACTTGAAATTGGCTTCGTAGAAATTGGCATTGCTGTCACAACTGTCGAAGTAACATGCCCAACAGTTGAAATAATTGGCTTCGATACTGGAATTGTTGTTTGAAAAATCTTCCCAACAGTTTTCCCAGCTTCATGCGAAATATCACCAACTTTCGCATTACCAACCTTCTTTTCTCCCCCTTGCACCCCTGTGACAACAAGCGGGGCATCTGTTGGTAGAAGACTTGAAAACTTGGATAATGGAGCTAATTGTTTGTGCAACACAGCCTCGAACTGAGAAAACTTTTGAGACAAGAATTCTGGAGTTATGATCGAAGAGGAAACATGTGTGGTGGACAAATCTTACAACTCCTTCAACAAAGAGGTAAGCTCCACAAAGCTGCGACTGTTATCTGTAGAAAGTTGAGTTACTTGAGGACTCAAGCTTTCATACAGCTTGACATATTTCGTGACAGCATCACAAATAACATCCACCTTTTGATTTAGAGATGCATAGTCTTGTTGAGCACTAGCAATCTCTTTGATCATGTCTTCACGAAGTTCTTGAAGCTTGAGATTGACATCTTCGCGTACTTGCTTTACATCTTTAACAAAACAAGACATGTCGTTCTTTAGCCACCCTTCGTAAATCTTGTACTTCACTCACAAAGTTCGAAGATTGAGACTTCGCCCGTAATTCGTTACACTTATCATTTTGATCCACCTTCTCCAAGATTTTAGATTCAGAATCTTGAAGCATGTCAGACACTTTACTAACCATCCTGGCTTCGAATGCTTTGAGCATAACGTCAAGTTCCAAACTTGAAAGAGATTGACTTCCCCCCATGTCAGCTTGAGACTGAATAATGGAATTCATGTTCTTATTCAAAATCTTAAACTGCTTCATCGTCATTAACATGTTGTCAGGGAAAGTTTCTTTTTCTTCGTCAAATTCCATCTCTTCAAATGTTCCCCCAAAACCCCTTTCGTCAACATCAGTATCTTCAGTAGTTTGAAGTGGATCAGTGGTTTGCGATGAGAACAATGTACTGATGGGTTGGGTGAGAATGGTTTCAAATGTGGGTGAATTTTTAGTGTTCGAAATAGGATAATGAACGAAGGTAAAGAAACACAAGTATCAGAAGGTTCAGGAATACCTTGAGTAGAAACAACAATTTCTTTATTCGAATTTCCTTCACCCATATTGACATTTACATCCGTATCAGATACGTGTGTATTGATGTCTGAAGTTCGAACCTCATCAAGAAATGATTCAGTTAACGAAACTTCAGGTGGTATGACCTTAGTCTGCTCAGGAAGTGATGTTGATTGGAGAATTGTAGCTTCAGGAGTTTCAGGAACTTTCTCCCCTTCAGATGATTCTGCTTGAAGAACCATCTTTCTTTTCTTCAACTTCTTCTTTGAAATATGTATAGCAACATCTTCAGCTCTTCGTTTCTTGGAAGAAGGAGAAACAGGAGCTGGAACCTCACGAATGAGAATGCCTTGATGATTAAGATATGGGGTACGAACCATAGAAGAAGACTTGAATGAACCATCAGAAAGCTTTCGTGATCTACGAGACTTTTTCTTAACCCTTCGAAAAATACATGATTTTGATGGAAGTGTTTCCTTTTCTTGAGTATCATCAACAAGCTCAACCGGGTCAACCACAACAGTCGAAACTTGTGCATCTGGATTCATCTGTTTTGGTGATGATTTCTTTTTCTTTGGCTCTTGTACTAGTTTCTCAGGAGTAATTGTTACATCCTTCTTTGACTTGCGAGACTTCTTCGAAGGACCAGCTGTTTCTTTTGATAACAACTTCCCAGAGCCATCATCCGGATTGATTGTTTCTAAGTACTCCATAAGAACCAAATTCATTGGATCAACACGTTGTAACATTGCATCGGGAATTCGTGCAATGTGTGTAAAGATTTCAGCATCATCCGTGACCTCCTTCGGAAAGTGATACTTGATGAATTCAGCAGTCTCCTCATCATTAGGTACCGCAATTCCCTCTTTGGCATAGAAATATCGAAGGATTAAACTCCAATACCTAGCACACGAAATTCCTTGAACGACATTCGTGTTTTCTACACTCTTTTGAAATTCCTTCCATAGTTGTGTAGAATAATCCACATTGATGTCATAATACAACCCAGCTACCATTGCATACACCTCCATTTGACCTTTGTCTAAACCTACACTACGACCAATCAAGCAGAGTAGAAAGATTCCGAAGAGAAAATTCCAAACAGTTGGAAGTCCTGACTTTTTGAAATCACTGATCTTGGTGAGTGGGGCTTAATAACCCATCTCATTGAACATGTGGATGATTTGTGCAGAAGAAAGATCAGTATAGATTGGAGAACTAGGGATATCAAGAATCTGACAAAAGATCTTCTTGGACTTACAGATATTCTTGTCATTCACCAGTTGAAAAGTGATGATATCCATTGCATTGCTGTACGTAGCAGTGGAACCTGCTTCAGATAGCCATGAAAGTGGAACTGCAAACAAATTGAACATGGCAGTGGAAAGAACAGAACTCTTTAATGCGACTACCAACATCTTTAATTCTTCTGGATAAAGAGATACATCATCTTCAACTTGATAGTTTGTTCCTTGAATATTCATTATCGGTTGAGAAGTAACATCTTCAGTGTTTTGGGATTGAACAACGACATCAACTGAATTGGCCATGATTAGGGTTTGTTGAAGCTTTGAAGAACAATCGGAAATTTTCAGAGAAAAGTTGGGAATTTTTCGTTTGGAAGCGTAAACTGAGAACACGCTTTGATTCCCCTTTTTATATGTAACCCTAGTGTTTGAATTTGAAGCGTGATTGACATTAAATGAGATCCGACGTGACACCTTCAATCTCGCACCATACTGCCGATAAAGTAGCCATGCGTCAAAAAGTAGTTGTCACATCACCTAGAAACCCAGACTGAATACATAACGTCTTTTCAAACAATATGATCGTATATCCCAATTGAATTGTAACCGTCACCAACCTTCAGATGGAGGTAAGGCTCTTTCACTTTTGTGATAAAAAGCGAAGTCATTTGCCAGATGTTTGAAATCATCAGCCTGAGTTGGTTTTACCCAGAACCTCAAGGATTTCATGAGTGCAGTGTGCCAACGAAAAGATAAGAAGCAATTTAACAAAATTTGGATCTGTGATGTCAAAAAAATTCGACACAAAAGCAGATAAACCCCGGGCAAAGGTTACTTCATTAATTATCAAGAGAGATAATCAACTGCTTGTGTATGTTCCCGTGAATTTCAATCGAATACTTAGAAGTATCGAAGGGCTTCTTTTATAAGGCTTCGTGGGTGGTTTACAATTTCGTTACATATTAACCTAAACAGAAGGTGAGTAATTGTAACCGAAATTACCTGTTTGACCAGTGTAGTCAGTGACAAGTATGCTTTGAATTATTTTGAAAGTAACTTCGAAAGCAAATGAAACTCACACGGAAATCATATTAATGAAAAAATTGATACTGAATCTTGTTGGGTAACAAACATCGTGGGCTTCGATAGTTTGATCAAGATTACTCATAAGAAATGAATATGATTTGGAGTTTCGAAAAATGGTACTGAAACAAATGTTTCGTCAGAACTGGAACAAAGTTCCCCGTCAATTCCTTACGAAGATAGAATTTTAGGTTTCACTTTCATAACGGCCTCATGATGTCAGATCATTAACACAGAAGTGTGATATGCCTAAGTCATGATTGGTTTGATCGATGACCTCTCGGACATATGTCATTGTGTGTGAAATGTGTTAGAACTTTATGATGAAAAAGATTGGTTCACGAAAACACTTGTACCTCTGTTATGATTGGACCAAACAGACAACTCTTAACTCATTTGAGAAGAGTAAGGTAGCTCATTCGACTAATGTGAATATAAGCCTGACTTGGGAAGAAATTTTCGTATGAAAAATTTCATTAGGGATTTCGTAAACACACATTGAGTCTCTGGAGGCTTGGGTCGACATGCTGCAGCACGCTTCTAGGGACAGTCTAACTAGTAGAAAGTTGTCGAAATTATACCTTCCCAGAGAAACACAAGCATGACCCTTGTATGTCCTTCGTGAAATATGTACAAACAAAAGATAAAGAACAAAAATCTTTTTGATGTTTTTGATTTTTCTTAAAAGAAACAATTAACAAACAAAAGAAAATCTTTTTGAATTTTGTGATTTTTCGAAAATAAAATGAGAAAACAGAAATAAAATCTTTTTGTAGTTTTTGAGTTTTTGAAAATAAAATGACAAAACAGAGATAAAACATTTTTGTAATTTTTGGTTTTTTGAAAATAAAAGTAAGATACAAAAAAATTTGAAAATCTAACGAAAAGAGTTACTCCAAACCAAAATGCTCAATGTAACGAAGTCGAAGCATGTCGAAGCGTTGACTATGAACAGTAACCTCTGAATGGTTAAGACTATCAGCCTCTGAATGAGTAATGATGACCTTTGAATCGATATATTTATATAACACTTCGTTGTTCTATATTCGAAATCATTCCTGGAACTGAACTTGCTTCGATCATTCCCAATCCTGTCAAAATTCTAACAAATGATTTTTCATCCAAAGCTTTTGTAAAAATATCAGCAAGCTGATCAGTTGTTTTTACAAAATGAACTTCAATGTTGCCATCTTCCACATGATCTTTGATAAAATGATAACGAAGAGCTATTTGTTTTGTTTTCGAATGTTGTACTGGATTATGACAAATGCGTATAGCACTTTGTGAATCACAATACAATGAAATCTTTTTCATATTAATGGCATAATCTCTCAACTGACTCTGAATCCAAATAATTTGTGAAGTACAAGCAGCAGCTGCAACATATTCAGCTTCAGCAGTAGAAATCGAAACACCTGTTTGCTTCTTCGACTGCCAACTAACCTACTTGCCATCCAAAAATTGTCAACCACCACTTGTGCTTTTTCGATCCAAAGTACACCCTCCAAGATCTGCATCTGAAAATGCCTGAATGAAAAACCCTGTTTTCGAAGGATACCACAATCCAAACGAAATTGTTCCCTTGAGATAACGAAAGATATTCTTCACAGCAGTTAAATGTGGTTCTCGTGGATTTGCTTAATACCTAGCACAATTACATACTAGAAAACATGATATCAGGTCTACTTGCAGTAAGATAAAGCAATGAACCTATCATGCTCCTGTATAAGGTAAGATCAACCGCAAGCATTTCTAACGAAGGTGATATCCTCGTGCCAACTGCCATTGGAACTCTTAGCTTCGTGCTATTTGTCATTCCAAATTTTTCGAGCAAATTCCTTGTATACTTTTCCTTATTGATGAAAATGCCTTCTCTGCTTTGATGAATGTTTAAACCAATAAAATTATTGATTTTACCCATCATGCTCATTTCAAATTGACTTTTCATCAAATTCTCAAATTCACTAGACAAAGTAGGGTCAGTAGAGCCAAAAATAATATCGTCGACATAAATTTGAACAAGCATTAGATGATTCCCAACTTTCTTTCGAAATAATGTGGGGTCAACTGATCCTTGTTTAAATTTCGATTGTTTTAAGAAACTGGTAAGAGTTGCATACCATGCTCTTGGTGCTTGTTTTAACCCATATACAGCTTTATCTAAAATGTATACATGATCAGGATGCATTTCATTTACGAAACCTGGAGGTTGTTCAACGTAAACAGTTTCTTCAAGTTCACCATTGAGAAAAGCACATTTCACATCCATTTGATAGACATCGAAATCCTTATGAGCTGCATAAGCTAAGAATATTCGTACAACCTCGAGTCTTGCGACGGGGGCAAAGGTTTCTTCATAATCTGAGTGTTCCATTGCAACCTTAACTATTTTTGGTTCAATTTTCGAGATAAAAACATTGAACATGGAAAATTCTTGATGATTATTTAATACATCATTCTTTGCACGAATCTGAGCTCTTGTTAATACTCCATCTTGAGGATTCCCAATGACTTGATCTTTTGGATGAGTCCTTGTCCATTTCTATAACGGTGGATATGCCAGATCAAATTCCAAAGGTACATCTTCGTACATCTCTTCATGTTCAGATCCTGCAACAGAAAGATTATCATTAATTTCATGAAATTGATCATTTTCATCAAGACTTATCAAATCATTGTTATTTCGTTCAATTTCAATAGAAAGATCATTCTGATGCTCCCCCTCAACTAGATGCTCCCCCTCAACAACTTCATTGTAACGACCCAAAAATCATGGACAAAAATTTCTTTTTAAAACATTACTAAATCATAGTATCAAATCATTCCAAACACACTAAAAGGGTTATATAACAAATCAGAGTATCTTTTCAAAACACTTGATCATTTTATCAGAGTAAACATCCCAGGATAAACTTCTTTGCTCTGTGTGTGTGCCATGCGATCACCCCGAGCTCTTCCCTCCGCTACCGGAAGTACCTGAAACCAAAACTGAAAACCGTAAGCACGAAGCTTAGTGAGTTCCCCAACCTACCACATACCATACACATAATCATGTACTGGGCCTCGCCCCTGCTACATCGGGACTAGCCCGACATCGGACTCGCTCCGACATCGGGCCCTGCTCGGCATCAGGCCTCGCCTGGCATCGAGCCCCTTTCGGTATACAGATCTGTCTCACTTAGGCCTCGCCTTTCTCTCGGCCTCGCCCGCTAAACATATACAAACATATAACATATCGCATAACACATAAGCTATAATACTCTACTGCATTACTGATCTAAGGCCTCGCCTGTCTTGGGCCCCGCCCATGTCTACTACCGATGAGTCGTGGAACCCCGTCCACACTCCTGCTGATAATGAGATACGGGCCCCAACCCACACTCACTCTTTCCCTAACTCAGGCCTCGCCCCTGCTCTGGTACTACTAAGATACAGAACCCCGTCCATACTCTGCTGATGGTAAGATACGAGACCTCGCCCACACTCACCTCCCTACCAGGCACATACAAGTATTACACAGACAACGAGTATAATCCAACATGCAACTTTCCTCGGGCTTATCCCGGCATCGGATCTTGATCCGGAATAACAAACACATAAACCTCCCTCAGGCACCCGCTCGGCATCGGACCTTGGTCCGGAATAACATACTAGCATACAGTGCCTAGGGCTAGCCCCTGGGTCTTCCTACTCATAACTACATGGGTCGGCATTGTGGCCGTAGACCCATACGCACAAAAGGAAACTCACATGTACTGCTGAACTCTGCTGATAACCCTCTGGCTGCTATCCGAAAATTCTCCGAACCGCTGCTCCTCTAGCTCCCCGAGCTACCAATACCAATAATAACACTTAGCCTAACTGTCCTCCAGAAGTCAACTAGGTCAACTCTGGTTAAGTCCTTCTCAAGGTCAAAGTCCCGGTCAAATTCAACCTTCCAGTTGCCCCGACTCGCCGAGTTGTCCTACTAACTCGCCGAGTTCATGCTCCTCAAATCCCAAACAACCCCGACTCCACTCGTCGAGTCTAGCGAGAACTCGACGAGTTCTCCTTCATCTAACACTTCGGGACTATCTTCAACCGACTCGCCGAGTTCATCCTTGAACTCGTCGAGTTCATCATCATCGTATGAATGTCTAGACCATGACTCGCCGAGTTGTATGAACAACTCGTCGATTTCATCTTCATAACTAAGGAGATTGTCTTGGACTCGCCGAGTTCTTCCTCGAACTCGTCGAGTACTATGATCTTCATGTCTATTATGGACCCATTCCAGCTGAATCCTCTACTAGATCCACTCAGTGATCCGAATCATAACAGAAGGGTTTGGGTTTGCGACCCGACTCGCCGAGACCATGAACGGACTCGTCGAGTCCACTTTGTGACATCTCTATTCTATCGATTACAGTCCATTCCAACACTTCGAATTCATAGATCTGGACTCCTAATGCTAGCATTGCACGTAAAGTTGCTAACTTTACGTGCATGCAAGGTGTTATGAGGCTAGAACACTCAATCCAAGCTACAATGAAGGCCTAGGTCATGAAATGGGAGCTTTGCTGGATAAAGCCAACAACTTTAAGCTTCTAAAGCTCAAGAGTGTCCAGATCTGTTGTCCAATCCATCCTCAAAGGCTTAATACACAGATTCTACTTGGAAATGATCCAATTATGACAAAAAGGCAAGCTAGAAAGGGGATCTATCAATAGAAAGCTCAAGGTTCAGAATTTTTACCTCCTAACAGTTGCCAAGTCGATATGGAGGCTAGATCTACTCTTCCTTCCTTGCTTCTTTCTCTCCAAGCTTCCATGACACACTCTAAAGGCCCTTAATCTTCTCAAAAGCTCAAACAATGGAGTTGGGTGGCTAGGGTTTTGGGTTCTGGACGAGAGAGGCTGTAAATGAACCCTAGGGAAGAGAATAAGATGCTTAAATAGGGTACCAAGACCCGAAATTAGGTCTTCCTAACCCAGACCTGGCTCGCCGAGTCCACTCTTCGACTCGTCGAGTCGGTCACTTAATCTTGCACACGGATCCCACTTCGACTCGTTGAGTTCTTCCTTGGACTCGACGAGTTAACCCCCCTTTGACCTAGGGTTTTCCTTTCCTTTCTTGGCCTTTCTGGTACTGGGTGTTACAAATCTCCCCCACTTAAACTAGACTTCGTCCTCGAAGTCCGCTACGGCCAACTGTCCTGCAATCTGCTTCCAACCTTCCTGCCTGATGAATCTAACTTCTGCTGACCACTTCCATTGACCTTCCACCCGGTCATTCAGACTAACACTAGTCCTTGCAAATAACAATCCTTAAGTGCATTCTGATCCCGTTAATCCTGAGAACACAACTTACTCAACTGACAATCCTTTCGGTACTCCCCGGGTACTTATGCTGGACGTCCTAGGGGTTCAGCCCCTTTTTCCTTGCGCGTTTACTGGCCTTCCCAAGGCAACGTTCCATAACTAATCATTTCCTCTATCACCGTGGATGACATATCCTTCGTTGTATCTTCATTTCCAGCCACTCCCAATGCTGGTCACTTCACTGATACCTACTGAATGTTTCCTCTTAATATATCCTGTTGCTGGAAACCCCTCCCAGCGAATGGACCAGATAATCCTTCAAGTAATAGACTCATCCCTGCCATGGTTGGACTCAAACGAGAGCTGCGTAACATAATCAAATCACTCACTCTGAGATTATTTAGTCCTGCTGTTCGTGACTTAGCACCTCTCAGTCATCTAGCTGCTCCACCCAGAATCTTCTTATCGTTAACCCTGATCCGCTCTCCGGAGGGACCGAGACCACCCCGGTTCCAATTATTTTGCCCTCATCTTGACCACCAGACTCCTACCGGTTACTGAACTCAAACTCCATCTCTCAGTCGCCCTTAGCGACTTCCGAAGAAAACTTCGGCTAACTAAACTGCTCTGTCTACCTTGCCACTCTAGCTCTCTAAATCCTGGGATCCTCGATCCCTTATCTTGACTACAAAGTCTCTTTCAGGCTCCACCTGCGCTGCTAAAATCTCACGGGCCTCGCCCACAGGTCTCACCCAACTAGATCTAGAGTGGTCCCTCCCTCTAGTTTCACCTGTACTGCTACTAATATATGGGCCTCGCCCACGGGTCTCACCCAACTGCATCTTGGAGTGGCCTCTCCCACAGGTCCCACCTATCTTGGGCTATGCAGACCTGCCTCCATACTAAATCTCAATGAACTATGTCTACCTGATCCTGACCATACTAACTAGGAGATACGGGCCTCGCCCACACTCCGCTAACTAGGAGATACGGGCCCTCGCCCACCCTCCTCTAACTGGCTACTCGCAAAAGTTGCGGCTATCCTGCAGTCTTACCACACTCCCCATGCTGTCTCTACACTGACAACTAATCTGAAAGCATCCCATGCCGAACATTCACCTAATCTGCATCTTGACTCACTCGAGTCCTGTCGGCGATCCTCCAACCTGGTTTTCCCGAAGCAGCTATCGTCTAACGTGATTACTATGGTCATCCCGTAGCCTCACTACACTTCCCGTACTATCTACCCGCTGGCGAATGCTACGGCTGTCCCGTATTCTTACATTCTAGCTAAAATTCACGTCCTGCCGAGAAAATCTTCAACCTGGTTTCCCAAACCGATCATCTACTGATTGCTATTACACGCACTCAACACTGGGAAGTTTCCCAAACTCCCAACTCACGCGTTCCTCATCCGAACAGCCACTTAGGCTATTACCCTGCTCAATAGAGTTGCGAACTCATTCCCAGTCCTTACTTACTTCTGGTCCAGAATACTTGGAGGGCTCTCCCCTACTCTGACTCAACTAGCTCCAAAGCTAACCAATACCATTACGCCACCGTCCTTGAAAGCTGGTGAAATACTTCTAAAGTCCCAATTTCACGCTTGCTATAGCGACAGCATCCTGAGTGACCTGTTCTAAAAGGGGTACAACTACGGACTACTACTCAAAACCCATGGTATGCAAATGGCATATAACTCAATCATAAGCAGGAAACAGAATCCAAAGTACAAGCATTAATATCAATGTAGTACCATAGCAATTAAATCATAAATAAAACTGTCAAGCAGCTAAAGGATACGCACCTGTCACATCCGGGGCTGCTGGCATGTCATCTGAAACCAACTGGTACGCCCTGATCCGTGCCGTAGGCGCCTCTGCCCGGCCCTGCTGACCGTCGGTGATCCTCAAAGTCGCAGGGGCAGGTGCTATCACCTGTCCTGCTGAAAGTAAACTCAGACACTGGGCCTTCTTGTGGCCCCGCTGACCGCAATGAAAACATATTAGGTCTGATCCCTGAGTGGTGGTAGCAGTACAATCTCTGCTAAAATGACCAATCCGGACGCACCTAAAGCAGCCAGAATTCCCACCACTACCACTCCTACACGCACCCTCGTGCGTCCTGCCACACTTCCCGCATCGGCTGCGGCTCTGATAATCCCTCGATCTCGAATCTGACCCCTTGGGCCTTGTGCCCGAACCTATGGCTACCTGAATCTCATCCGACTTCCTCTTCCTGATCCGCTCCAGATCAATCTGTTGGATTAATGTCTAAGTCTATAACTATATTTGGTATGTACTTGACCAGACCCGACATGGTCCATTTGGGTTGCACTTCACCGGCACAATTTATATGGATAGTCTTTTGAGAATAGTATATGTATGATTTATATTAATATATTATAAGTTCTAATATATTAATATGGAATCATATTATTTAATTAGTATTGATCAAGAATTAATATAGAATTAATTAAGTGATCAAAAAGAACTAATTAAATATGGACTCTTATATATATGGAATAGGCCAAGTTCATTTAGGTTGGGCTAAGTTTTCATGGATGGTCCATGGAGCTTTTAACCCATGGATCCTATGTAAATGTAAGGTCATGGGTATTAGGGTTTACATGGATGTAACCCTAATCCTCCATAATATATAAAGGGGTCCTTGGCTCACAAAATTGGCACAAGTGTGTGAAAATAAGAGTGGGCTGATTTTAGTGTGCATACATATTCTCTCAAGTTCTTCCAGGGTGTTTTGGTGATTTGTGATTCCATTTGAGGCTTCCACACTATTGGGGCTAAGCTCTTAAAGCTTGAAGACGTCAAGCTACATCAAAAGGTATGTCATCTAACTAGAACTTTGTAGTATAGGTGCTTCATAATATGCTAGTTAGGATGAAACCTCGGAATAGTTAATATTTGCATGTATAATAGAGAAAACATAGATCCAAGGTTTATAGGGTTGCATGTACACCATAGGAGTGTTAGAATGCCAAAACCCAACAGTGGTATCAGAGCCATGGGTTGCTTTCTGTTTTATTGATGCAAATGTTTTATTGTCAAAGTTGGAAAAAAAAGAAAAAAAAATGACGTTTGTCAAATTTTAAGATAATTACTTATTTTTGTGAAAAACTAATTATTTGTAAAATTTGAATCATTTGCTATATGAGTTGAATTAGGTCAAATTTAGTAAAAGATAAAATGATATGATTATTTTATTAGTTTTAAAAGTTTGATCTAAAGAGTTTTTTGAAACCTCCATAAGTTATGGATATGAAAAGGTTTTTAAAAAAATTGATTCAAAGTTTTTTATGGAGTTACAAAACTTGGTCTTAATGTTTTAAAGAATTCCATAACTTGTTCTTAAGTTATGGGCATGAAAAGTTTCATCATAAAACAAATATTTAACTCCATAAGTTATGGAATCCAAAAGTTTTCAAGAGTTACAAAACTTGCCCTCAAGTTTTGGAATTTAGAAAAAAAAATTTATGATAAAAAAAAAGAATTGAATTCTAAAACTCTTGGGTTCATAACTTAAAGAATTAATTAAATGGTTTTAATTTTGAATTTAATAATTGGAATTATGATGTTTTTATTGAATAATTCAATTAACTCTTATGGACTTTATTAATAGATAATTAAAGTGTTTAATTAAAAGAGAATTAATAATTCCATAACGACATGGTTTAAATTTAATTAAATTAAGAGTATAGTTTAATTAATAGATTAAACCACCAAGTATTTTAAATGTCTAAAATACACCCTTATACTATTATAATATTAAAAGTTTAATATATTATATGTATAAGAGCAAGTCGTCTTACCATTAGTAGACCTCATTCACGAAGCCGGTCTATAAGGGGGGTATAAGGTTACTGCCTATAAAATGGCAGTTTAATGGGTGTCCACTCTCACTCACCGCTTCCTTGACCGGTGGAGGGTCGTTAGCCGAACAGGTAGGACAAGGACTATAATTCTCCCTTCATTATAATTATAATGATAAATACTAAGTAACTAAACACTTATAAATTCCTAATCTTAGTTACTTAGGAAAATGTGAATAAGGTGCTAATCCATGAAATTACACTTTGCACTTTGTTTAAGCTGTTAGTGGAGCATGTGTGGTTAACCGGCACACTAACCTAGACTTAACAAGGTAGGCAAAGGGTAACTTAATGTTTATCATAGTATCGTTGGAGCGTTTGTGGTTAACCGGCACATCGATTGAGGGGTAAATATTAAGGGTACCAAGTATATTTGCATGGTTACTTCACACCTTGTTTTGTGATCCTCGGCATCCCAGTCACAAAACCTGAAGGGCACACTCGAGATTGAAACATGCCATTGAAAAGTTCAATGAATCTCAAAAGAATCTAGGAGTTTCAAAACCAATTAAAACCTAATAATACATTTCGTTTATCTTGGTGGAAATTGGTGAATCGTCATTCACCTACCTTCAAATATTTTATAGCTTGGATTACGGCATCCCTCTTCCAAGTTATAAAATAGTTTGTTGGGTCCTAGCCTTAATATATCATATTGGGTGTTATATTAAGGACTTAAATCAACTTTACGTGAATTTCTCCCATTGTTGATGTCTGGTTTAGACAACAATGATCTTCCCAAACCAAGCTTTCCTAATGAATATGACTTCCCGAGTTTGGCTCATGGAAGTCATACTTCTCTTCCTCCACCTCCTCCAATTATTCTCCCTAACCCACAAGTTCAAGGTCACTCAAGCCCTAATGGCAAGCAAGGTCTATGTGTGATCACATCTTAGAGATGAAGTCACATATTGACAAGCCGGGAGAGTTGGGTGTCAAAGTCTTGAGAAAGTTGGATGTTCAATCACTTTCTAAGTCACATAGTGAGTTCCTTTGGGACTACTATGAAACAGACTATGACATGAACCTTAATGATCATATCTATTTGCTTGGTGCTGCTGAATCAGCAATGATTTGGAACGATAGTAAAGCAAATTTGATTAGAAGATCAACTTCCCAAAAACTTTATGGACAGTGACAATGGTGACACTGGAAATCCAGAAAAAGCATTCTCTTCCCAATGGAAAGGGATTGGCCATAGTCAACCCGGTTGACCAAATGGTAAAGAGAAAGGCTAAGTCTGAGATAGTCCCATTACCAAAGGGTCCATATGTTTATTTTGCCAAAGGAAGGGGCGTTGATTGCAAAGCTGCCAAATTTACCTAAGGATGTTAAAGTCAATAAGTTTGACTCTACATCAGGTAGAGCCCATTATCTAACTCTATTAAGTTCTATTCTGAGATCCTCATTACATGATGTGACTGGGTCACATGTTGATGTTTTAAGAATCAAAGAATAGAGAGAAATCTTAAAGGAAGTATATGCTGATTCTGATCGCGAAGGTGGATTTCGACCGCATCAGAATTTTTAGCAGTTGTTTAAAAAGTTATGATATATTGCTAAGGAATAGATAACAACAATTTTCCATGTGGATTGTAAGGATAAGTTTTTCCGCAAAGTTTTAAAATAAAAGAAAATTGTTTAATTTTATTTATTTGAAGTATCCTTACAATGGCATTTGTGGAAAATTGTTGCTTATATGATTCCACTGACAGCAATATTGGAAAATGGATTTGATTCTTTCATTTGTGGTAGTGTCTAAATTTACCAAATCAGGAAAGTTCCTCATCGCCCAAGTTTCAATTGGACCGAAACTTGGAATCATGCAAGTTGAATAGTATGATGAATGAGAACTTTCAAGCACTGGAAAATCAAGAGTATTTACTTGTTCACATGGATGTGTGAGTCAAGTGAAGGACTAAAGGGATCGAGTACACATTCTTGTGCATTGGTCATGTCCACCACAAAGCTCGTTAAGACTATTTGATTTACTAAAGTTTAGTAAATATGGTTATACTTACAAGTTTAAGTATAATTCTGAAACATTAGAAGAGTCTCAATGTATGGCAGAACGAATGGGAAGAATCAAATTAGGCAGAAAGATAAAAGTTTCTCAAATCTGAAAAGATGGGAGAGTACTTTAGTATCATGTTTATGATCATCTTAATGATTTAGAAATCATATCACAATTAGTCCTCTAAAGGTCATCTTAATGCATTCTTATGACTAAGAAGAGGAGTCATGAATTGCTGAAATGGTTAGATCAGGAAGATGAGTCATACTTCGTTCCAAAACAATTCTTAGAGTCATACTCCAAGATTGTAACTTGAGTGACATATCTTAAAGAAAGGTTTAAAACACTTGTCAAATGTAAGAGTAAAAGTGTCCTACTCTTGTACGTTTGAAATTGGTAAGTTGTGATGTTTTGGATAAAACAAAGACCAACTAAGGCCAATTGTGTGAAGTGTTTGTCTTGATAAAGAATCCGCACTATCTCTTGAATATTTGGCAAGATAGTCTTATATGTCAAGAGGACAGTGGGAGTCTTAAAGATCTTAAAAAGAATTTCAAGAACTAATCAAGAATAAAACCTGAGGTTCTTCACTAGCACACGACTTGAGGTTTATAACCTATCGTGTTGACATATTCTGTGCCCATTCCAGTTAAAGTTGGCTTTGCATAGTAGTTCTGAAAGTTCTCAATTGGTTGCATAACAACTTGGAAGCAATGGCAGGCCCTGTACTGCCAGGTGGCAAGAAGTTAAGATTGCATAAGTTTAGTCCATATGAGTTTGGATTTGTCATTATCCTTGTCATGTGACTATGGTTTTGACGATTCACATGGATAAGAACACATACACCATAAAATCTAAGGGTCATAAGGTTTCTCTCCGATTCTTGAAAATGATGGTGAGGAAACACTTCCACCAAGTAGATTTGAAGCAGATGGCAAAAGGTCTAAACAATTGAGACTATGATTACGACATCCCTTTTCATAGTTCTGAAATTCTTTAGACACACATGCATGCTATCTAAGGAAAGGTGTATGATTTTGATAAAGTTTTATCAAAGCATCTCGTATCAGAAATCTGAACTTTGGTAAGAAAGTCAAAAAAGTATTGATTTTTAGAAGTCCAGCTGATTTCTGAGTACATGTCAAAGCTAGTGGGAGCATAAGTGTTATGCTAATAATCATCATGTTAGTGGGAGCATGATAATTATTGTTAGTGTTGCAAGTTAGCAATGTTAATTATAGAAAACAAAAGTTTCAATTTGTGAGGCTGCAGGGATTGAAAAAGTTGTTTTGCTATAATTAAGGGAGAGGATATACTTCATTTCAGTTCTAAAGGCTTAGATTGAGACCTTAATCATCTTTAGCCAAGAATATATATATATATATATATATATATATATATATATATATATATATATATATATATATATATATATATATATATATATATATGAAT
Organism: Lactuca virosa; assembly: GCF_052849685.1. Classification (NCBI taxonomy): domain Eukaryota; kingdom Viridiplantae; phylum Streptophyta; class Magnoliopsida; order Asterales; family Asteraceae; genus Lactuca; species Lactuca virosa. The sequence goes on from NC_136428.1 coordinate 387,876,851, forward strand.
TTCATGTTGGATTGGTTCAACTTAAGGAAATTCTATATATTGCGTTCTCAAAATTCGATTATGATTACGGCATCCCTCTTCATAGTCAAATTTTGAAAACATGGCAAATAAAAATATTGTGGCTAAAGACTGGTCTAGAATCATGTCTTTATGTGAGACATCATGAATCGTGTACCATTTGCTTTGGGTACAGGATCGATTGCATGTGCTATAATATTTGTCATTTCTAAATTTTTCTAAATGCCTAAAGGCATTAAGAAGGGAAAAGGTCTAGAATTGGATATGTCTAAAATGATTAAGCAATTGTCGAGGACAATCTGAGGTTTACCAAAGATTAGTTGCTCAGGGACAGTTGGAAGTATAGTGCTAATTTTGGAAGGACCATATTGACATATTCTGAAAAGAGGCATCTCTTGTTCAGAAGTGATAGTGAAAATGAGAATATGGAGTTGTCTCCATAGGTGGAAGTTATCTGTGTAAGATTAGAAAACTTAATGCAAGAAGCATGTCCAAAGCAATGTACTTTGAATATGAGACTTAGTTTCCATGGAGTTGATCTCCAGTGGAATACCTTATAATGACTGTTGACAAGTCTTTGTGACTTTGTACATATTCATTACAGGAGGGTCAGTGCATATAAGTTTAAAATCTAAACAGATTTCGATAAATGATAGGAATTTGAAATTCTCACATTTCTCAATAAGGATTTGGGAGTGTGAAATTAGAATCATTGAAATTATGTTCAATTGGTTTATTTCACAAAGAAAGGATCATAGACAAACATAGAGTGCATACTTGGTGTATGGCAAAGCTCTTGTTTAGAAAAACATAATGTACATGCTTGGAGCATGGGACAACTAGTGTTTTTAATTCAGGTATAAAGTTGATAAAACCGAAACAATGAAATAATGAGTAATCGGTATGGTGATAAATAAAAGTGGTCTATTTATATTCATAGGGTTTGATACCATATTTGATTCATTTATTCTTGTGTTTAATTTTGCATGTTTTGACTTCCAGAATAAACTAGGTCATTCTTCCTGAATGACTAAGTTATTCAAACTATCCACAGTTGGTCATATGTTGGAAGTAGATATGAATCAAGACTGTCATGGGTTGGCTTGTAGAGGTCTAAGATGTTGGACAAAGCGGTGCTACAACACTCATGAGTGCTCATAAGTTCTGAGTATTGGATTCAACCCGCGCTCATTTGAATCACTTCATGGATTTTATCACGAGTAATCATGAGACGATAATATCTTATATTCTTCAAACCTAGAGATATGAGTTGTTACTATGAGTTGGTTATACATTGATTGCCCGAAAACGCATTTGGTAACTCGATGTTATAAAACGTGCCTTTGTGTATGATTCAACAAGTAGTAGAACAAGCCATATGAGTCGAAGTTTATCCATTCCTTTTACCTTCGGGATAAAAGCGATATATGTGGGCCCCTCGATGATTTAGCGATGACACATGTGAGTGCTTGGCCAAGCCAGGACTGGTTGATTTGTTCAATCAGTCAGTCATCATAAATCGGAAATCGGGAAACAACAAATGGACAGAGAGAATGATTATAATCCATGTCTCAGTCCATATTATATCTAGAATGGAGGAATATATGATCCCTTATCTAATGGACAAGTCATTGACAAGGTCAGAGTTCGACAGCGGCTTTAAGAGCTACGATTGCCAGTTAGGTTTTGAAGTCATACTCAATAATAGTTTTAGACTAATCCAAGTGGGAGACTGTTGGATTAATGTCTAAGTCGATAACTATATTTGGTATGTACTTGACCCGACCCGGCATGGTCCATTTGGGTTGCACTTCACCGGCACAATTTATATGGATAGTCTTTTGAGAATAGTATATTTATGATTTATATTAATATATTATAAGTTCTAATATATTAATATGGAATCATATTATTTAATTAGTATTGATCAAGAATTAATTTAGAATTAATTAAGTGATCAAAAAGAACTAATTAAATATGGACTCTTATATATATGGAATGGGCCAAGTTCATTTAGGTTGGGCTAAGCTTTCATGGATGGTCCATGGAGCTTTTAACCCATGGATCCTATGTAAATGAAAGGTCATGGGTATTAGGGTTTACATAGATGTAACCCTAATCCTCCATAACATATAAAGGGGTCCTTGGCTCACAAAATTGGCACAAGTGTGTGAAAATATGAGTGGGCCGATTTTAGTGTGCATACATATTCTCTCAAGTTCTTCCAAGGTGTTTTGGTGATTTGTGATTCCATTTGAGGCTTCCACACTATTGGGGCTAAGCTCTTAAAGCTTGAAGACATCAACCTACATCAAAAGGTATGTCATCTAACTAGAACATTGTAGTATAGGTGCTTCATAATATGCTAGTTAGGATGAAACCTTGGAATAGTTAATATTTGCATGTATAATAGAGAAAACATAGATCCAAGGTTTATAGGGTTGCATGTACACCGTAGGAGTGTTAGAATGCTCAAAACCCAACACAATCTCCCTCTCCCTGGCCCGAGCAATCATGTCCTCCAGCGTCTTGCAGCTGGACCTGCTCACAAACTCCCTGTTGTCAGCTCTCAACATGTCGTGATATCGGGCCTTCTTCATTTCCTCATCCGCGACATACTGCGGAACAAAAACAGCCCTCTCTCTAAACTTGGCGGTGATCTCCGCCACTGTCTCCGTAGTCTGCCTCAGATCCTGAAACTCTCGAGCAAACTTTTACACCTCAAACATCGGTGCAAACTCGGCCCTGAACCGGGTCGAAAAATCACTCCATGTCATCGCGTCCAACGCGACATCATCACAAATGGCATGTCCAACCTCTTCCCACCAATCACGTGCTCTGTTCTTCAGAAGACAGGAGGCAAGTCGTACCTTGTCCCCCTCGGGACACCAGATCGTACAGAAAGCGTTGGCGACATCAGCCAACCATCTGCCGCTAGCAATGGGGTCCCTAGCCCCGTGATAATCTGGTGCACCACAAGCTCTAAACTCTCGAAATGTCAGAGTACGCGCTCCCAGCATAACTACCATCTCGGCGTGGAAGGCTCCCAGCCTTTCATCTAATATCTCCAGTATGCCCTCCTTGACCATGCCAAAGATCACAGGAGTTTGATCTAGAATACTGCGCGTAACCTCGGCTGATACAAACTCCCTCATCTGCTCCTCGAGCTGCACGGTCCCTGAACCCGAGCCTGACCCTTCTTCGGCGCCTGATCCGCCAACTGGTCTACCTCGTAATGTCACCATTCTGCAACAAATCATAACTATCATCAGAATACACCCTTCTACCGAGGGATCACACTCACTCTACAAGTTTCCCGGTTTCATCTCATCCCTTCCTGAATCGAGTACAGATCCTCTGCTTTCAGTAGTATGGGCCCCTACTACCTTCCACATCTATCTGTACTTTCCTCAAGAATTGCCTTGACTACACCAAGTCCCTTTCACTGCTACTACACTTGTAGTGGTGTTGATTATGATGACTTGTGCGGAATAAGTAAAGATCTAGTGAATCATCATGTAAACTCAAGAACACAAGGAGTAAATAAATCTGTGTAAGCTCATATTAGATCTAGAAAGAATATACAAATGGGTTTGTACAAAGTTTCTCTCTCTAGTCTAACACTCCAAATGGTTACTTACATAATGGGAGGCACTCACTTCCTATTTATAGGAAAGACTCAACCCATTTACACATACAAGAGGATAAGCCTAAAACACTACATCCAAGAGTGACTTTTCACCCTAACATTCTCCCCCTCAAAGTTAGGATTGGATGTCCCGGCTTCAGTCTCCAGCGAGCTAGCGCGATCAAGACCAAAATCCCCCTCGAAGTAACACCGGTCTTCAAATCCGCAAATGAATATCCGACAAACCCGCGAAGCTTCGAATACCCATCATTCTCCCCCTTTTTATAATCAAAAAATGATTATAAAACCCATTAAGGATGAGAAGCACCCGATGAATAAACTTCACAATACTCCCCCTTGATGTGTACCAAAAATGAATCACCAAAAATCTTGCACGGAAAACCAATCACGAAAAAGCCACAAAAAAATTCCAATTTATGAAAGTTTTTGACTTTTTGGGTGAAAGTTGCAAGATTTTTAAAAACCCGGGTAGAAATGGTCACTTTCTGAAACTTGCAGGCACCCATTATGCCAAAACCAGCCAAATATACGAAACTCTACCCCATTTGCATAACTGGGTATAAAGCGTAAATTTGCACAAACTGCAGGGGCCAGAAATGCATTTTCTTCAATTTCCAGCAAAAACAGTCCTTTTTCAAATTTGGGTATGAACCACCAAATGTTCGAAACCTCAGGGACTATTTTTGAAAGTTATGCCTTTTGTTCGCCAAACATACGAAGAGTACCCCAAACATACGAAATTTCAGTCAATTTTCGAAGTGGGGTGAAAACTGTCAAATTGTCGAAAGTTGATTTATTTGTCAAAGTTGCCAAATATTCGAAGGTTCAGGGGCTGTTTTTGAAACTTTTGCTTTTCTTCTTCAATTCATACGAAATGTTTTTACCAAACATACGAAGCCTTGTCTATTCGTACGAAAGTTTGGAAAAGGTGTTAAATTGTCCAAAGTTTAGGGGCCATTTTCGTAACTTTTGGGTTTCTTCTTCCCCAATATCATTTGATCTAAAGTTTTTCTTTCTCTCTCCCCTTCGTATGAAACTTCATCTTCCCCAATCAAACAAAAAATTCATAGCAACATACGAAATTTCATACAAACGTACAAAATTTCATCCCTTCATACGAAATCATCTTCACCCAAAAAAAATATCTCTCCTCTTCTTACGAAACTTTTTCTCTCTCCTCTTCGTTAGTTCAGTGAGGCAAATCAACCATTCAACCTTAATACCCGACTCCAAAATCTTCCGATTCCAGTTCTTCATTACTTACAGGGCTTCACTCTCAATCGACTTTCGTTATCAAACCATTAACCCATTTCGTTTCTACAAGCAATGATCATCAATCATTCGAAAATTCAACCACAGTCCACAACTATCGACCCTCAATTCCAATCGACATCATAAACAATAACCATACTTGATTTCACAGCCTTCACACTTCGCTATTGACCTTGTCGATTCATCCCCAAAACACCATCGTTATTCATCTGTTCGTTAATAGACCCATGATTCCATCCAAAATCGACCATTAATATCAAAACAATCTATTCGAAAATCAAACATTCGACTATTACTCCTTTGAAATCTACTCCAACTCAAATTGATTTCTAAATCAATCCTTATGCAAACAGAAATACATACACCAGTCACAAGTTCGACTTCAAGGCATTCAACACCAAATAACATTTGAATTCGATTCTGACTACAAACAAACACAATCGATTATTGACCTTTTCTCATGTTTGTCTTTTTGATTCAGTGAAATCGATTCTATCATCAAGACAACCAATTCCCAAAACAACTTCCAAACTGATTCAGATCATAAAGTCAATGTCGATTATACGACTTATCAACCAATTTCAAATCGAAAATTACTGAATCAATTTTGACTTTCAACTCATCAGTTGACAAACACAAATCGACATCACATTCGATTCCTTTTGAGAACCAAATCCAAAATCACATAGACTTGCGAATCAAAATTGCAAGTTCAACAAAATCAAGATACGATATTGATTTGAACACGAGACAGATTCCAGACTTATTCCAAATATCTCAAGATGTCGATTTGAAATCAAATGAGTGGATGTGAACTCAAAAACATCAAGGTCAAACTTTCTTTACTGATGCAAAAAGAACGATACGAGATTAAGAAATAGATGATAAATGGATTTCGAAATGGGCTCAATCTGATTAGCAGTAACCAGACTTAGAAATTGAGTTTGGGTTCAAATTATTAATTGATGAATAGTAGTGGATTGTAAATGTTTTGGGCTTCAAATCGGATCTCATGAACGTAGCATAAAAATGATATTGATTTTTATTTTTAGAAATTTGATCTAAACAAAAATAATTGAATCAATCAATGGGGCTGAAACGGATTTGATCCAATGAGGCAAGTCGATCAAAAACGAAAAACGTAAAACAGGAATCGAAATCATGGACGTTTTGGAATCCATTTGAGAATTTGAGATACCTTTTTGACGAATCTAGACCCATTTGCAACGAACGAATCAAATTTAGAAGATCTTGGTTCTTTAGTTGGAACGAGAAAACCTCCAATTTGAACATTGTACCACCCATTATGCGTGATGTACAACTCGTTCTTCGTGTTCTTCGTGTTCTTCAACGATCCAAGAACATCTTCAAAAGAACCACCAATACTTTTGGGTTTTGACTTCAAATTCATTGCAAACTATGGAGATTGTTGCTTTGGAACCCAAATTTGCTTCACGGATTTCGGCTTCACAACATTTAACGATTTTTGTGAGTAAACCCGCTTGTTCTTCCGATTTATCTTCGTCTTCTTTTTCTTTCTCATCTTTTTGCATCTTGAAGACTTGATTTCATGAACAAACCCACTTTCCACAACATAAACATGTTGAGTTTGAATCAAATCTTTTGGAGTTTGATACTTGTGATTTTATTGGATCACCGACTTCCGATAAGGAATCATTCCTTCAAACGAATCACAAGAACACAAAATATCATCGGTTTGAACTCCAATCGAGCAAAAAACTTTTTCATCATGAGAATCTACTTGAACTCCTTTTTCTTGAACATCGAGAACATCACATTGAAGTCCATTGTCAAGAACTTCAACAAACTTAAGAGCACGAAGATCATTTGGGTCTTCAATAAGAGAAACATATTTCTTTTTGAACAAATATTTTTCTTCTCCAATCTTATCACTACTACGTGTTGATATGGACCATGTAATATCAGCCAACCATTTGATCTCACAAAGTGGTTGAAATATCAAGCTTCCATGATCATCCTTCAATCCTCCATAAGAAACCATAGTTTCCCAAAAAATCAAAGTGTTTAATACTAACCCATAATATTGATCTTTATTGACTTTGTATTTCTTACCTTCAACGATCACAATCCAAGAATTGTATGGCAAATTCACAACGATCACAAAAACTTGAAGATTTCTAGAGAGAGAAAGTGATTTTGAATGGGTTTTCTAGAGAGAGAAAGTAAAAATCACTTGAATTCTAGTGAAGAAAATCGAATTATGAATAGAATCAAAGATGAATTCGATTTCTACAATCCAAAAAATCTCTAAATCAAGAAGATCATAGATCAAAAACAAAGAATCACCAAATCTAGATAGCCATCAAAGATCAATTCTTGATCTAATCAAGAACACCCGCTCTGATACCAATTGTAGTGGTGTTGATTATGATGACTTGTGCGGAATAAGAAAAGATCTAGTGAATCATCATGTAAACTCAAGAACACAAGGAGTAAATAAATCTGTGTAAGCTCATATTAGATCTAGAAAGAATATACAAATGGGTTTGTACAAAGTTTCTCTCTCTAGTCTAACACTCCAAATGGTTCCTTACATAATGGGAGTCACTCACTTCCTATTTATAGGAAAGAATCAACCCATTTACACATACAAGCGGGTAAGCCTGAAACACTACATCCAATAGTGACTTTGCACCCTAACAACACTGCTCCCAACACTATTCTCATCCTAGGCTTGCCCTAGGGTAACCTCCAACTCACTATCTGCCATCAGCTGCATAAGAAGTCCCTGTTATCTCCCCTTAACTAAATCGTGAATACCATTACATATTGCTTAGACTAGATAATTCTTCGAATGTGAGGTCCTACCCTACAACGGTTAGACTCAAACGAGAGCTGCAAAATAGGGCTAGACCTAACCTTCTGAAATTATTTAGTCCTTGCGATATGTAACTTAACATATTAGTTTACTAGTTAATTGAAGATAACTAAAACTCCTAATAGCACAAAGCAAGCAGCATTCGGGTATTGGGAAAGATAACCACATAATACAATCAAGCTGCTCTATCCTCTAATCAGGAATCTGTACTAGCATGCAGTTCATAAGGCTCATACACATATAACAGGCACATAAGGCATCCTCCTAGATCGTTAGTCATAATCTACCATGCAGTTCTAATAAGCATATCATAACATAACTTGTATGGGTACTTTGGGGTACTTACTTGAGCTCGGCTGATTGCATGCACCACACCTCTTTTCTTCTTTTTCAAAACTCTTTTTTTTTCTAGAAATTCCTTTCTTTTCTCAAAGCTCTTTTTCCAAAAATGATTTTCCTTTTGAAAATTTTCATACCAATTCCTCAGTTTGAGTCCAAACACACCCGAGAGTGTGCCCGAATCCCTCAAACCAAGGCTCTGATACCAACTTGTAATGACCCAAAAATCATGGACACAAATTTCTTTTTAAAACATTACTAAATCATAGTATCAAATCATTCCAAACACACTAAAAGGGTTATATAACAAATCAGAGTATCTTTTCAAAACACTTGATCATTTTATCAGAGTAAACATCCCAGGCTAAACTTCTTTGCTGTGTGTGTGCCATGCGATCACCCCGAGCTCTTCCCTCCGCTACCGGATGTACCTGAAACCAAAACTGAAAACCGTAAGCACGAAGCTTAGTGATTTCCCCAGCCTACCACATACCATACACATAATCACGTACTGGGCCTCGCCCCTGCTGCATCGGGACTAGCCCGGCATCGGACTCGCTCCGGCATCGGGCTCCGCCCGGCATCAGGCCTCGCCTGGCATCGAGCCCCGCTCGGTATACAGATCTGTCTTACTTAGGCCTCGTCTGTCTCTGGGCCTCGCCCGCTAAACATATACAAACATATAACATATCTCATTACACATAAGCTATAATACTCTACTGCATTACTGATCTAAGGCCTCGCCTATCTTGGGCCCCGCCCCTGTCTACTACCGATGAGTCGTGGAACCCCGTCTACACTCCTGCTGATAATGAGATACGGGCCCCAGCCCACACTCACTCTTTCCCTAACTCGGGCCTTGCCCCTGCTCTGCTACTACTGAGATACGGAACCCCGTCCATACTCTGCTGATGGTAAGATACGAGACCTCGCCCACACTCACCTCCCTACCAGGCACATACAAGTATTACACAGACAACGAGTATAATCTAACATGCAACTTTCCTCTGGCTTATCTCGGCATCGGATGTTGATCCGGAATAACAAACACATAAACCTCCCTCAGGCACCCGCCCGACATCAGACCTTGGTCCGGAATAACATACTAGCATACAGTGCCTAGGGCTAAACCCTGGGTCTTCCTACTCATAACTACATGGGCCGACATTGTGGCCGTAGACCCATACGCACAAAGGGAAACTCACCTGTACTGCTGAACTCTGCTGATAACCCTCTGGCTGTTATCCGACAATTCTTCGAACCGCTACTCCTCTAGCTCCCCGAGCTACCAATACCAATAATAACACTTAGCCTAACTTTCCTCCAGAAGTCAACTAGGTCAACTCTAATCAAGTCCTTCTCAAGGTCAAAGTCCCGGTCAAAGTCAACCTTCCAGTTGCCTCGACTCGCCGAGTTGTCCTACTAACTCGCCGAGTTCATGCTCCTCGAATCCCAAACAACCCTGACTCCACTCGTCGAGTCTAGCGAGAACTCGACGAATTCTCCTTCATCCTTGAACTCGTCGAGTTCATCATCATCGTATGAATGTCTAGACCATGACTCGCCGAGTTGTATGAACAACTCGTCGAGTTCATCTGCATAACTAAGGAGATTGTCTTGGACTCGCCGAGTTCTTCCTCGAACTCGTCGAGTACTATGATCTTCATGTCTATTACGGACCCAGTCTAACTGAACACTCTACTAGCTCCACTCACTGATCTGAATCATAACAGAAGGGTTTGGGTTTGTGACCCGACTCGCCGAGTCCATGAACGGACTCGTCGAGTCCACTTTGTAACATCTCTATTCTGTCGATTACAGTCCATTCCAACACTTCCAACTCATAGATATGGACTCCTAATGCTAGAATTGCATGTAAAGTTTCTAACTTTACGTGCATGCAAGGTGTTATGAGGCTAGAACACTCAATCCAAGCTACAATGAAGGCCTAGGTCATGAAATGGGACCTTAGTTGGATAAAGCCAACAACTTTGAGCTTCTAAAGCTCAAGAGTGTCCAGATCTGTTGTCCAATCCATCCTCAAAGGATTAATACTCGGATTCTGTCACACCCCCAAACTAGAACGGCGGAAACGTTCGAGGGCGGAGGACTTCAGGTAAGTATCACAACACATGCAATATAGTAATCAAGGTACAAACAAGCATTGCATTAAGAAGTATAAGTTTTACATAAGTGTTTAAACATTACATATTCAAACACCAAAGTAGGTACAATAGAAGACAAGATTCGCGGTACGGTACTAGGAAGTCTTCTCAAAAGCTTCGGGAGTGTACCTGTCTACTGGATTCCTGAGAATACAAGTTATTTGGAAAGAGTAGATCAGCATTTAAGCTGATGAGTTCATAAGTATTTTAGTTCTATTAAGTATACTCTAAGTTCTTTGGAAAAGTTCACTGGTTCCTCCAGAAAATCCTATATTTCCTGAGGTGATAGACTGATAACCTTAATAGTTTCCCTCTATAATTACTTAGTTTATACTAATTATATATAACCCAATATCGAATGGACAGTTAAATGGGTGTATCTGCCCTAAGCCCACAACCAAACAAGGAACAGGAAGTAAGGCGGAAGTCACACATTTCACTGTCAATCGGATATTAATTATGTATAACTCTGATGTAAAAACTAAGGAATTATAGAATTAACCACTAAAGGTCCTTTGTGTTATACTAGTTTAAAGAGATTGAAGGACTAAGTTCCATTTGATAAGTAGTTTAATTCCATAAACCGTTTCATTTGTAAAAGTGGTTTAATCCCATAAATCGTTTCATTTGTAACAGTGGTTTAATCCCATAAACCGTTTCATTTGTAAAAGTGGTTTAATCCCATAAACCGTTTCCTTTGTAAAAGTGGTTTAATCCCATAAACCATTTCCTTTGTAGAAGTATCCTTAGTTATATCTGTTCTACAGTAAAACATTAGTATTAATCCTGGAAAATATTATATTATACATAATACTGCCTTGTGGTTTTAAATGTTCCAAAACCAGAAGTACAAGTATATTTACCATACTTGATTTCATGATACGTAGCTTTTACTGTAAGTAAAAAACTAACAAAAGGTATATTTGGTCAGGATGTAATTATCTTTTCTTACTGTTTTAAGAGAAGTATATTACTTAGTAATTCACTCGTTGTTTTATCCATGTGAGTTCTATTAACCATACTAATATGACTGATATGCCTGTTGCGACGTTCTTCAGGCGTCGAAAACGATATGATATTTGACACCCTAGGCCTGCCAGCCAAACTGTAGCGAACAGTAAAGGTGCGGGATTATCAGTCCCATATAGATCTATACACAAATTCACGCTCTCCCTACAGGAGATTCTGGTTAATAAGTCAGGACTTAAAGTCGTACTTAGATAAGTAAACCATGAAGAGTCTCACAAATTTATTGTTTCAACGAGATTTACGATGTATTATTACCCCGTGATTGCTAACCCTGGTATTCTGTATTGTACCTTTGTTAATGCAAACCCGGTATGATGTATTATTACCCCGTGATTGCTAACCCTGGTACTCTGTATAGTACCTTTGTTAATGCAAACCCGGTATGATGTATTATTACCCCGTGTTTGCTAACCCTGGTACTCTGTATTGTACCTTTGTTAATGCAAACCCGGTATGATGTATTATTACTTCTTTAATATGTTGTTCATATATTAAAGGTATTATACATATCCTGGTATAGTTAAATGAATTGTTGGTAATTTCCTTAGAAAGTATACAGTCGTTAATCATACTTGTATATTTAGTTTTGAATCATAAATTATACCTATTATAATTTATATGTTCTATCTGATTAGCATGATTTCTCATGGATGAACACCTTTCCGCAGCATGATACAAAGGTAATGATACCGAAAGGAGTAACCTTTTATACTCATATATGTATAATATATATATATATAATTAAGAAGGAAACGACCTTCGGACAAATAACACAACCTTAATTCCACATCCAAACAAGGAAAAGGAAATAAGATAATTCATTAGTCATAAGCCCTTCAAATCTTATTTATATATTTATACATATATAAACATGATTTTGGCATTTATAATTTGAAATAGTTTATAAAACCTTTTTCAAAGTATTTTAACGGAGTTTACATGACTTTAAAGATTTAACATGGCTTTAAGTCATTGTGGAAGTATTTGGTAATCCTTGAAAGCATAAGGAAACCCTTTGTGTGATTATTATCACATACAGTTATTAACACAATTTAATATTGTGTTAAACTTGTATCCCCCCCCCCCCTAAAAAGCATTTAAAAACCATTAAAAAGGTAAAATTAGGGGTATGAACTCACTTTGATAAGCGGTGATTCGGGCAGCGTTTCGTTTCTATAGATGATCTTTCTCGAAGAAACCGCGAGTTTTTGAGTAAAAACCGGGCTTTATGCGGGCAGCACTTCGACTGGAAAGAGGTTATCTTCTTGAGAATTCTGGGGCTCTGGGGCTTGCTTCGGGTTTTAGACACGATACCGGGGCCTTGGGGGTTGTTTTTGAAGTTTTGGAAGTGAGAGGGGTGGAAGTGTGTGAAAATTGGTGTGAAAAAGGTGAAAATCCGGAGGGTCTCGCACCTCTTATGTACACCGAAGCCTCGGATCCGAAGCTGTGGGAGGCTGCCGCATGTTCGGATAGGTGGCGAAGGGAGGACGCTCGCTTCGGACAGCTGGCTCGCAGGTGGTGGCTACGGACTAGACCCAACTTCGGTCCAATAGGAAGGCGCCACGAAGGTCCGAGGGGTGTCCGGGGGTGTGTCATGCGAGGGTGTCGGCTGCTTAGTGGACCTCGGCTGCGGTCTAATCAGAATGCGACACAGTGAACTGCGGTCCAACCAGAAGATGACACGTGGAGGCTTGCATGCGAGGGTGACGTGTCCGAAGGTCACCCATGCGAAATTGCCCGGTTTTCAACATTTCTTGATTTTTGTGCCAAAAACTTGCGAAATTCATAACTTTCGCATACGAGCTCCGTTTTTGGCGTTCTTTAAATGCACGCGTAGGTAAAATTATACTCTACGACTTTCGTTTAGACTTCGTCATCTGATTTTGAATTTATTTTTAATATTATTATTTTTAACAGACCGGGACAGGAAATCCGTTAAAAATTCATAACTTCTTCATCCGACGTCCGTTTTTGTCTGTCTTTTTACCATTGTACTACTTTTGATGGGACCTTGGATTCTCGTATAAGTTGTGTCGGCTAAATATCGATCGATTTATATTTCGAATTTTTAGCTGTCTACTGCTAAACCGAAACTTAGAAAAATCATAACTTCCTCATACGAAGTCAGATTTTTACGTTCTTTTTATGAACGTTCTCGGTTTAACATATTCTACAACTTTCATTTAGATTGTTAAGGCTAAAAAGCCTTTTATCGAAAATTCACTTTTTACACTGAATAGTGTTTTGCCGGTTTTGTCGCGGATTTTCGATTGGTCGTAACTTCTTCGTTATAACTCGGATTTCAGTGTTCTTTATATTTTTGGAAACCTTCTTACAATCTCTACCAATTTGTTCATCCCAATTATGATTATTGATCAATTTATTTTTGACCTAAATTTGACTGGTGTCACAGATTCTACTTGGAAATGATCCAATTATGACAAAAAGGCAAGCTAGAAAGGGGATCTATCAATAGAAAGCTCAAGTTCAGACTTTTTACCTCCTAACAGTTGCCAAGTCAATATGGAGGCTGGATCTACTCTTCCTTCCTTGCTCATTTCTCTCCAAGCTTTCAAGACACACTCTAAAGGCCCTTAATTTTCTCAAAAGCTCAAACAATGGAGTTGGGTGGCTAGGGTTTTGGGTTCTGGACGAGAGAGGCAGCAAATGAACCCTAGGGAAGAGAATAAGATGCTTAAATAGGGTACCAAGTCCCGGAATTAGGGCTTCCTAACCCAGACCTGACTCGCCGAGTCCACTCTCCGACTCGTCGAGTCGGTCACTTAATCTTGCACACGGATCCCGCTTCGACTCGTTGAGTTCTTCCTTGGACTCGACGAGTTAACCCCCCTTTGACCTAGGGTTTTCCTTTCCTTTCTTGGCCTTTCTGATACCGGGTGTTACATTCATCCATTCTCCCATTCTCCCCCTCGAAAGAATGCTCCCCCTCAACCAGAGTATTCGAATCCAGGTGCTCTCCTTCCACTGGATTATTATGCATACTTTCGCAAACTCCTGGAGAATTCATTTGTCACACCCCCAAAACCGGAACGGCGGAAACGTTCGGGGGCGGAGGACGTCATGTACAATATCACAACAATGCATAATAGTAAACAAGCAACAACATCATCCATTGCATTAATAGTAATATTTTAATACAAGTGTGTTCTGAAGTTTATAAGACACCAAAATGTATAATCAAAATAAAAGATGAGTCTTGAATGTGCTCCATCTTCTCAAAACCATGTACCAGTACCTGTCTACTGGCGACCTGAGAATACAAGTTATTTTGAAAGCGTAGATCAGCATTAAAGCTGGTGAGTTCATAAGTATTTTAGTGTCGTTGTTTGTATAAGTTTGAAGAATGAGCTTGTAAATGTTTGATGTAAAAGTTTGTAAGTATTTGATGTAAATGTTTGAAAACTTCCTAGAAAATCCTATATTTTCTACTAAAGTAGTCTTCTACCATGACCCAATTGTTATCTATATTTGTTCTTTTGTATAAGTGTGAGTTTTCCCAAAGTATGACTATCATTACCAAAATATAGTTTCTCATTATTGTTTATGTGAGAAGATCACAATGGGAATGAATTGGGAAAAATAAAGATGTACAGTAGTTTTATCTAGGTAACTACTAATGTACGAACTACCTTTAAACTTGTTAGTTAAATAAGGTAAAATGTGATATGATTGTAACCATACTAGATTGACCAGTATAACACGACGTTTGAGACGTCGAAATGGTATGACATTCGTCACCCGCAGACCTGCAGGTCCCACTGTAGCTAGCAATAAGGTGTAGGAGGGTCAGTCCCGTATAAATCTATACACAAATTCACGCTCTCCCTCCAGGAGACTCTGGGTACAAAACGTGACACAGCAGTATATGCCGAGCCATGAAGTAGTATCTCACATTAATGTTATAGTATTCTTGTATTTGTATAGTATGTACTAGTGTAGTGTATGTGCTCTCTGTCTTGTATGTAGTATGTTCTCTAGTGTATAGTGTGTAGTATGTATTGTTTCTCGTTATAGTGTTCTCTGTCTGTTTCTCTTTATAGTGAGTATTGTTTCTCGTTATAGTATGTACTGACTCATGTATGAACTGACTCTTTGTATGTTTCATTGTTCTAGTAATAGTATTAGTGACTTCCTAAATTATACCTATTATAATTTACTAGCAATGTTGTTTGTATGTATGAACATGTTTGTACACCTTTGCTACCCAAAGGTATTGAACTGAATGAATAACTTTTATATCTATATACATACACATAATATATAACTAAGGTTCAAACGACCTTCGGATAAATAATCGATACCCTAAGTCCACAACCAAACAAGGAACAGGAAATAAGGCGAGTTATCAGTCCTAAGTCCTTTCAATCCTACTTATATAAGTATATCTATATAGACATGATTTTGACAAAGTATAAGTTTAAAAGAGTTTAATAGAAAGAATTTAACATGTAAAAGAGTTTGTAAAACGATTTGAAGCAGTTTGTTGGATAACACAGTTTGAAATGTAACAAAATCCATATGTTTGATAGTTATTAATCACATGTGATTGATATAATAACTATAATAGTTCAACTTGTATTCCCCCTATAAAAGCATTTAAAATCATTTAAAAGATAAATTAAGGGGTATGAACTCACCTATAGTGAGTGGTTTGGATGAAAGAGTGGTATAGGATGCTAGGTGTCAAGTGAAGACTTGAGCACACAAACGGATCCTATTTAGCATATAATAACACATATATGCATATAATTAGTGTTTATATAACTAATCGTGTAAGGAAAACAACTTAGGAACTAGGAAACATGTATATAGAAGTGTTATAATCACTAAGGATTTCATCTAAGGAGTTTAAGGCCACACTATGGTGTTTACGGCCATATGTTCACGGCCTCATGAGTTTACGGTCATAAACTCATGATGATTTGGGCCAAAAGGTGTTTTAAGGTCTTACAAACCACAAGGAAGTGTTCTAGCCTTAAGTCCAAGCCTTAGGGAGAGTTATGACCGCATTTGCACCATTAATAAGGTTTTACGACCAAGGGAGATGCTCTTGGCCGTAAACTCTCTTTGATCATGGATATTGGATGATTTTAAGTAGCATAACTAGTATGTACTACACATAGGAAGGTACTCAAGAGTTTAGAAGTCTTTAGGATGGATTTATGGTTCAAATGCACCTCTAACTAGGGTTTACGGCCAAGGGAGATGCTCTTGGCCGTAAACACTTATTGTTCTTGGGGAAATAGACGTTTTCATGGTGCTAAACAAGAGCTCTTACTAGATATCAAGTATAGGGAAGTAATACTTACGATATAGAAGCTAGAAAGGTTGATTTTGGACCAAAACACTAGTATGTGTTCTTGGTGTTCTTGGTGTTCTTGAAGATCTAACCCAAAAGAGCATGTTAATGCATTGAATCAATGGGTTATGCTAGATAAGAAGATGTAGTAACTAATCAAGGGATAAATCACTTATATTTTTGGAAGAAAATGAAGATCCTTGATGATAGTTGAGAGCAAAACCCGATTTCTTGGCTTGGAATGGTAAAAGTGTTGGAAAATGGCCAAGTTTTACATATATAGCCAAGAGTTTACGACCACCATGAGTTTATGGCCGTAAACTCATGTGTCTTGGCCGTAAACTCCTCATGAAAGGGGTTTATGGCTTGTTTGATGGTTTTGAACTTTAACTGACACTTCCTATCACTCATTATTTGGATGTACTAGGTTTAGCATGCTCAAACAGACCCTAAATAGTGCTAGAAGATAGTAGGAACAAGTCTGACTTTGATTGAGTTTAAGTGTTGTACAAGATAGAAATTTCGGGTTGTCACATCGTTACTGAATTATCATCTTCAATATTTTGAGGGATTTCCAAGTCATCAGTATGTTTCGAAGATTCAGAGTGATAATTATCATTCGCATGAACTTCAGCATCCACAGCCCTGTCAGGAATACCAAAAATTAAATCATAATCAAAGTCAGATGAATTCGATTCTTCTGTTTCATCAGATTATTCATTAATAATTGGTTTTTGTTCAAATTGCTTTTCAACTTCTTTGACATAAAAATCATCAAAAGTAAGATTGAATGTCTATTCGACTTTTCTTGTGCGCTTATTTAACACTCTGTATGCAACCGAATTGTGCGAATATCCCAAAAATATGCCTTCGTCAGCCTTAGCTTGAAATTTTGAAAGGTTGTCTTTAAGATTCATTATAAAGCACCTGCAACCAAAAACATGAAAGAATTTGACATTAGGTTTTCGGTTATTAAGGATTTCATACGGAGTGATATTGAATCGACGATGAATGAAAGATCGATTTTGAGTGAAACATGCTGTCGAAACTGCTTCAGCCCACAGATATTGAGGAAGATTCTCAGATGTCAACATAGTTCTTGCTGCTTCGCAAAGTGACCTATTTCTTCTTTCAACCACACCATTTTGTTGAGGTGTATAGGGCGAAGAGAAATTATGCGAAATTCCTTTTCTATTAAGTACGAATCCAGCACTTTGTTCTTAAACTCAGAACCATTATCACTTTTGATTTTTCGAACATTTTTCTTCAAACTCATCTCAATTTTCTTTATAAACTCGATCATTGTTTGAGCAACCTCAGATTTTAACCTGAGAAAATATACCCAAGTAAATCGCGAAAAATCATCAACAATAACCAAAATGTACCGTTTCTTGTTGAGAGTTTCAACAGTTGATGGTTAACAAAGGTCAATGTGAAGAAGTTCCAACGGTTCCACAATTTTTGAATCTATCACAATTGGATGTCCTTTCCTGTGCTGTTTCCCTTGTTCACAAGCTGTACACAAGGTATCATTGTCAAACTTTAGTACAGGTAAACCGAGAACAAGATCATCAACAACCAATTTATTCAAATTTCAAAAGTTTAAATGCGATAAACGTCGATGCCATATCCATCTGATGTCAGAGGAAGCTTTCGAAAGTAAGAACACTGAGGTTTTGTCGATGATTGGTTTGATATCAAGAGTAAACATGTCACCATGTCGTTTGGATTTGAGCAAAATTTCGTTAGTTTTACACATTCAAAATGATGCTGCCTTCTTCGTTAAACACCACTTGATTCCCAGTACCCACAACAAGTTGTGAAAAACTTATCAAGTTATGTTGAAGACCTTCGACATAAGCTACGCGATTAACAGTAAACTTTCCATTCGTGACTTTGCCATAACCTTTCACCTGGGACTTATGATTATTGCAAAACTTCACAACTCCTGCATTTTCTAAGCTTCGAAAATCTCTCAGATTTTCCTTTCGTCCTGTCATGTGACGTGAGCAACCACTATCGATATACCATTTCTCATCATATTGCTCGTCACATAGTACCTGCGAGCAATGAAAGAATTTACGTACCCAAGGCTATTTGGGTCCTTGGAAATTAGTTTTGAAAACATAATGAAATGAAGAACTTTTAACCCAATCACAAACTTTAGTTTTGAGACTATCAATTGAGTCCAAATCACTAGGTAAAGGAACAGAAACATAAGTTTTTGTTAGTTTGGGATTGTCACTGACACATGCCTTCGTCTTTTTAGAATGTGTTTGTACATGCTTTTCTTTCGAAACTGGTTGCCAAGTTTTTAATGAAACATTCGAGTGTTTTGAAGATGAGCTTTCAGTTGACGAAGTATTCACATACTTCTCATAAGCTTCGTGAATTTGTTGTTGAGAATATTTCCTTGATTGATACATTCGTCCTTTTCCTTCAAGCCAATGATCGATGTTTTTGTCACGAGACAACCCTTTTGTGTATGAAACTTTTAAGGTTTGTTTGCCTGTAGGATATGGAAAATTTGGTTTTTGTGGGAAGAAATCAACATTTGATTTAGGTCGAAATGCCATTGCGTATCGACTTCCATCATTGTTTCCAACACTTTGATTTTGAGAAAATCGATTTTGAGATTTTTGTTTTTGAGAAAACCTTGTTTGTTGATTAGAAGAAAATCGTTGTGTTGATGGTTGATTTTCAACACTCTTTGAGGTATTCTTGTTATCTTTAGAAAATGATGAGTTTGAAACTTTCGAAGAATTTGTTTTTGTATGAAATTCAGATTTAGATTTATTTGTTTGAGTGGGATTTTTCTTTTGATGTGAATGAATTGCTGAATGTGAAGACTTATTCTCAACAGATTTAGTCCTTTTGTTTTCAGTTGTTTTTAATGTCAAACCATTTTGTTGCTTTCGTAACTCTACGGTTTGCCAAAAAATCTTCTTTCGAGCTTGTCTTTTTTGAAATTGAATTTTCTTTTGAAAACTTGTCAATTTGTTCTTTAAATTCTTTGGAATTAAATTTCACAACAATTTCATTTTCCACAATAACCTCTTTTGTAACTTCTTTCACAATTTTCGAATTTTCAACCCATTTGTGTTGTGGTTTTTGTCTTTGAAAAGTATACGAATTTTGTGTTAGATTATTTTCAACAGTGCTTTGATTTGAAAAGAACCCTTCGTCCGTTGTTTTCTTGTTGTCATCTTCGACCATTTTGTTAAATTCTGGTTTAGTGTTCTCAACATTTCTAGTAGTAACAAACACTTGCTTTGGGAAAACAACATCATCAGTGCACTTGAAATTTGGATACACCACTTGATTTGTTTCCAAATAATGGGCTCCTTTTTCAGACAACACTTTGTCGAAATTTTCAGTGTCCCCAAACACTTGATCAACAACCACACCTGGAATTTCATTTTCTTTCGAATCTTTGTTTGATGATACCTTTTTGTGCGAATCATCTTCATCATTTTCATCATCACTACTATCTGTTTGACTGTCTCGGATATCGACAAACTCAAGATCACAAACTTTCGAAGTTGAAGGTTTGTCAGTGTCAATCTTAACCATCAAATCCTTAAGTTTTTCTTTTCCTTTAGATTTTGATGCAACATTAATGACAGACAACTGAGAACAATCAACATCCTCAATATCACTAATTTCGCTAATATTGTCAGAGTTATCTTCAATATCGGCAAAATTAGATTGAGAATAAGATGTTGAATTCTCAGTCTTTTTCAAAATTTTGATTTGTTCTGATTTTGTCAAAGTATCATTCACAATGTTAACTAATTCATTTGAATCAAGACATTCGTCAATTTTGACAATTCCATAAGTATATCTATCATCAGGAATTTTGTCAAACTCAACTATATTTTTCTCACAATCATACGAAATATTATCAACCTTCGCTCTCTCATATGCTAGAAAAGGTAATAATTTCCTATGTTGTTCCTTGCTAATATCACACAAATGATCTAAAGCAGTTAATTTTACATATAGACGTTTAGCAGAACTGCAATAGATATTTTGTTGAGCTAATAAGAGTTTACATCACTAGATAACGAATCTCGATCACACATTATGTTTGTTATTTACAATTCTAAACATTCTATCTTGACAACTTTCGAATCTAACTTCTTCTGTGTCTCTAACAACTGATTGCTTAATTTCTTAGCTTCATTGCTAGCAGAAACAACCAAATTATCAAAATAAGCAACAGTATCATCAAAAGCAACAATTTTAGAATCATATGCACTCAAAGAAATATTGAAAGATTGAAGAATATTACTTACCTTTGTTGTCATTGGAGACTTATCAGCAGACATTGACACAAAACATCGGCCCTTGACCTCTTTGTCTGAATCTTCCTCCTGCTTCGCATACATGGCCCCATGCATAGGATTACGCATTTCCTCATCATCGGAGCCCGAAGACCAAATTTGATATGTGCCATCATTCTCTTGTTCACCTTGAGCCACCAAAGACAAATTTTTCGCCTTCGTACGCATCTCTTCCAACCTCTCCACATAATATGCCTCATCCTTTACTCTATTCTTTTTTCTCATCCTTCTTTCGAAGCATGCAATCATTTGCTAGATGATTTGCTCCATTGCAATAATGACAATCCATACCAGAATCTCCTTTCAGTTTCTTCTATTTCTTCTCCTCAGCAACCTTTCCATCATTCTTCTCATAGTTCTTCTTCTCCTCTCTAGCAGCTTTATTCACGAAATTACCTTTTCCATCATTCTTCATCTTCGAAACAAACGGTTTCTTAAAAAACTTTTTGACTCTATTGTTTGAATAAAAAGCTACTGCCTCATCATCCGAATTCATGAGAAACCCCTCTTCATCATCAAAATCACCTTTTTCGACTGCTTCCTTTTCAGACACTTTAGAGACAAGTGCAAATGGACCTCCAAGACTAAGCTTCGACTCTTCTGCAATTTCATTTACTTCACTTTCGTGAGTTTTTAGTTGATTGTACAAATCATTTAGAGAAGATTTGTCAAAACTTTGCTGATTTTTCACCATCATACTAACACTCCTCCATTCTTTACGGAGTCCCATAACAAAGGTGATATTGAATTCCATGGAAGACCTCGTGATTCCATAACGATTGCATTTGTAAATCAGTTCGTTCAGCCTATCATAGTAACTTTCAATCGTTTCACCATATTTTTGCTTGAAATCCTTCAATTCAATCAAACATTGCTTAACTGAATTGATTTTAGTCTTCTCGCTACCTTGAAACTTGTCTTTGAGATTATTCCAGATATCTTTTGCAGTTGTACAACTCCTGACATAGTTATACATAACTGGAGGCAATGCACCATGTAACTCCCTTATGCATCGTTTTTCAAGTTTCTTCATTCAATCAGTTTGATTTTCCACACTCGTAGTACTAGATGACGATCCAATTGGTTGAAGATTCGTCGGAAGAGTAACATTCCCTGAGATACATGACCAAAGCTCTTCATCGATTCCATTCAAGTAATCTTGCATCCGGTCCGCCCATTGATCATAGTATTCAGGAATAAGCATAGGAATCTTAGTTGAAGATCCTAGCAAGTGAGAGAATGAAGTCATCGAGTTAAGATTGAAGTTCGCCATTACTGTACGGAAGAAATTTTTTGAGAAATCAAAGAGAATTTGAAAGCAAATTGTTGAATTGATCAGAAATATCAAGTAGAATACTCGATTCAACAAATCAGTTGCAGAATCGAATCACAACTGAAGATCTAGAACGCTTTTTCACGTCAAAAGGTGCGGAACTTTTGAACCAGAAATTTGATTCAAAAACCTTTTGAATAAGAGTCAAAATCAGATCGCAGATGATGATTCCTGCTCTGATACCAATTGATGAAGTGTGGAATCAAGTATGAATCAAATCAGAGTTATACGGATATAGATTGGACACGGGATGTAAATATGATCTGGTTTCAGCTCTATTATGCTTTCAACTGTTACAGAGAGAAAATAAACAAGTTGTTCAAATACTCTTCTCTAACTCTAAGTAATGTCCCTATTTATAGGAAACGAGCATGGTCCATAACTAATTTGGTATGTACTTGACCTGATTATGAGCATGGTCCTTTTGGGTTGCCTTCACCATAGCAATATGTAGGATGAATTAAGGAGAGAAAGGTTTAATTATGATTTGTTAATATATTATGAGAATAATATATTAAATGAGAAATCATATTGTTTAATTAATATTAGTCGAGAATTAATTAAGAATTAATTTTATGGTTAAAAGAGATTAATTAAACTTAGGGGACTAGAATTGTAATTGTAAGATAATTGCAATTGGGCTATGGATCACCTTGGAATATATGTTGGACGAATTCTATGGGGAAACCCATTAGAAATCGTCCAAGGCATGTTTCAGAAGGGGTCCATGGGCTGCTTAGGGCTTAAGTAGTCAAATTAGGGTTTCCTTGTTAGATAACCCTAATTGTCTACCTATTTAACTAGCCCCTAAGCCCCAAAAACGTGTAGAATGATTCCCTTAGGGTTTCTGGACGATTTTGGGCAGCCACTTCTCTTCTCCTCTTCATCCAATTGCTTAGTGGTGTTTGTGACTCCATTAGAGGTGCAACACTTGAGGCACTAAGCTTTCTAAAGCCAAGGAATTGATTGTTATTGCTACATAACAATCAAGGTAAGATCCAAACCCTAGTTTACATGTTTATTTGATTAATTGTATGGTAGATCTAGGGTTTATGGCTTTGGATGATTATTGCATGTTCATTAGACAAACTAGATCCAAAGCTTTAGGGTTTTCATGTACACCATAGGAATGTTGTAGTACTAAAAACCCATCAGTGGTATCAGAGACTAGGCTGTTTGTTTGATGTTTTTGATGCTTAATTGTTCATTGCTTGCTTAAAAATCGTTTTTTGGGCTTTCTGTCTGATGAACTCGACGAGTTCCAATGAGAAACTCTACGAGTTGGATGAACTCTACGAGTTCCAAATGAGAACTCGACGAGTTTTTGTGTCAGACAGAAACATTTTCGGGATTTTCGATTTTTCTGCCAGATTTTGTTGAGGATAATTACCAAAACTCGTTTTTCTTGCCAAAATTCGATTTTTTATGTTTGGAATGATTATCCTTATCAAAATTAATGGATTTGATTAAATATGGATAATATAGGATTATTATTAGTCAAATATTTGACCTAGTATGTTTGAAAAGTTTCAATTTACACCCCTTAGGTTTGTAGTTTACATTTGAACTTTAAAAGTTTTAGTTTTGAAATTTAAATAGTTAAACCTAATTGTTTTGAAAAGTTACAAAACTTGCCCTCAAGTTTTGGAATTTAAATTTTGATTAAAAGTTTAATTTTTGAAATTTTAAATTCTAAAACCCTAGTTTTGAAAAGTTCAAATTACACCCTTATGGTTTTATTAAGTTAATTAATAGTCTAATTAAAAGAGAGTTAATAAATCCATAATGATATGGTTTAAATTAAAAGTGTAATTTATAAAATTAAACCACCTAGTATTTTAAAAGTGTAAAATACACCCTATACTATATATAACATTAAAAGTCTAATATTATATATATATATGTATGAGTAAACAGTCAGTCTTACCGTTAGTAGGCCTCATTCACGAAGCTAGTCTATAAGGGGTGTTTAAGGAAATTGCCTATAAAATGGCGATTGAATAGATATCCACTCTTACCCACCGCACTCTTGACTAGTGGAGGGTCGTTAGCCGAACGGGTAGGATAGGACGAAACCTTCCATTATAAGTATAATGAAGTACAAAGTAACTACATGATTTTACAAATTCCCAAATCATAGTTACTTTAGGAAAAAATGTGGAATTGTATGCTAATCCATGGAATTACACTTTGTACCCTTGTCGAAACGTTAGTGGAGCGTGTGTGGTTAACTGGCACACTAATTTGGGTTTGGCATTGGTGGCGAAGGGTGGCTCGATGTTTATCATAGATCAATGGAGCGTGTGTGGATAACCGGCACATTGATTAGGTGATAGTAGCAATTGGGTGCACCACGTGATTTATATGGTTATTCAAGCCCTTTTGGCAAGTAAACACGAAGATGGAAAATCTGTGTGTGCACACATCTTAGAGATGAAGTCACACATTGATAGGTTAAGGATGATGGGTGTCGATATCTCAGAAATGTTGGCTGTTGACTGGGTTCTTCAGTCACTTCCTGAATCATATAGTGAGTTCGTTAGAGAGTACTATATGATGGACCGTGACGTGACCCTCATTGATTTGACCTATTTGCTTATAGCTGTTGAATCAGAAATGATTTGGAGTGCTGATCAAGCAAATTTGTCTGGCAAATCAAACTCCCAAACTTCAATGGATATTGAAAATGGTGACATTGGAAATCCAGAAAAGGTAAATTCTGAGATAGTTCCTTGTGCCATTCCAAAAGAGTCTATCTGCTTCTACTGCCAAGAGAAGGGGCATTGGAGACGAAGCTGCCCTGTTTACCTGAGAGATCTAAGAGATGGGAGAGTCAAGACGTATGGCTCTACTTCAGGTAAAATCCATTAACTAACTCTATAAGTTCCTATTTTTGATTCT
The DNA here is from genome assembly GCF_052849685.1 of Lactuca virosa. Lineage (NCBI taxonomy): Eukaryota > Viridiplantae > Streptophyta > Magnoliopsida > Asterales > Asteraceae > Lactuca > Lactuca virosa. Next base: position 387,902,083 of record NC_136428.1, read on the forward strand.
TAATACATGATGTGATAAGATTACATTTTGATGTTTTGCAGGATCAAAGAAAAGAGAGGAAGCTTAATGAAGAAGCGTACTGAATCTGATCATGAAGAAATGGATTTCGATCGCATGGATTCGAAGATCAGATTTTTTGAGCTGCTACTCTAGAGTTAGAATAGAATGATAAGAAATATGAAATAGCATAGTTTTTCAGTTGAATTGTATTGTAAGGACAAATTTTTCCGCAATAAAATAAATTTTGATTTTGTCTTATTTATTTATCCTTGCAATGGTATGTATGAAAAATTGATGTTTAATTGTTTCTATTATTAGCAATAATGGATTTGATTCTTAATTATGTTATTTGTGGAAATGTCGAGAATTTGCCAAATAAGGGAAGATTCTCATCGCCCAAGTTTCAATTGAACAGAAACTTGGAACCATACAACTAGGTTGCGTGATGAATGAGAAACTTCATATTTGGAAATTAGACTATTTTTGACAAAGTGTCAAGAGAAGGACTAGGAGATCAAGTACACTAGGTTGTGCGTTGATCAAGTCCATCACAAGAGTAATAGAGATATTCGTCATGATTTACTAAATTTTAGTAAATATGATTATACTTATAAGGTTAAGTATAATTCTGAGTTGATTGGAAAGGTTTCAATGAATAGCAGAACGAATAATAAGAATCAAGTAGGCAGAAAGATAAAAGTTTCTCTATTCTAAGAAGAAGGGAGAGTACCTTTTATTGTGTTTTATGATAAGTCTTAATGATTAAGAACCATATCTCAATTGATCCTCCAAGTGAGTCTTAGTGCATTTGTATGTCTAAGAAGAGGAATCGAGAATTGTAGAAATGGTTAAAATCAAGAAGTCAATCATACTTCGTTCCAATATCAAGTCTTAGAGTTATATTCCAAGATTGTGAATTGAGTGACAAGTCTTTAGTAGGTTTATGACACTCAACAAATGTGGAATTGGAAAAAGTCTTCTTATTCCTGCACATTTGAGATTGGTAAGTTGTGATGTCTTTGATAAGTCAAAGACCAACTAAGACCAATTGTGTGAAGTGTTAAGCTTGATAAGAAGCTACACTAACTCATGAATATTTGTTTGTCAAGAAATGTTTCTTGACAAGAGAACCTTATATGTCAAGGAGTCAGTGGGAGTCTTAAATGTCTTGAAAAGTTTCAAGAATAAATCAAGAATAAACCTAATTGATCATCACTAGCGCACGACTTGAGGTTTGTAACCTCTCGTGGATGACATAATTTTGTTTTCTGCGCCATTCCAGTTAAGTTAATTATGCATCTGAGTTCTATGAGTTCTCATTTGTATGCATAAAGGCAAGCACCTTGATCAATGGAAGGTACATTGATATGTAAGGGTGAGTTGCTAAACTACTTGGAAGACATGGTGGGAACTCGTGTTACCATGAGGCAAGAAATCAAGATTAAACAAGTTCAGTCCATATGGTTTTGGATTTGTCGCAAACTTTCGTTTTGACGAATTCACATGGATAGGAACACATACACCATAAAGTCTAAGTGACATAAGGTTTCCCTCCTTCATGAAAATGATTGTGAGGAAATGCTTTCACTAAGAGAGATTTTAAGAAGATTGCAATTGTGAAAATTGTATTCTCAAATTCGATTATGATTACAGCATCCCTTTTCATAGTTCGAATTGTGAGATTTGGCAATTGGTCTGAACATTTGGTACTTAGTAACATAAATTCTGAATTGTTTAAACACACATGTGAGCTATCTAAGGCAAAGGTGTATGAGCTTAAAAAGATTAGATAAAGGCTTATCAAAGCATTAGGTATTGGAAATATGAACTTAAGGAATTCAATAAGCATTGTTTTCTGGAAGTTCAATTGTTTTCTAAATACATGTCAAAGCTAGTGGGAGCATAAGTGTTATGCTGGTAAGAAAATAATCATCGTGATAGTGGGAGCATGATTATTATGGTAAGTATTGCAAGTTAGCAATATTAATTATAGAAAACAAAGATTCACTTTGCAAAGTTGCAAGGGTTGAAAAGTTGTTTTGCTATAATTAAGGGAGAGAATATTATACTTCGTTTCAAAATTCTAAAGCTTAGATTGAGAAACATTAATAAATTTAGTCAAGGATAAATAGTGCATTCTCAAAATTCGATTATGATTACGGCATCCCTCTTCATAGTTCGAATTGTGGGAACAGGGCACATAAAATATTATGGCAGAAGATTGATAAAGTATCATATCTTTATGTAAGACATTATGCATCTTGTCTCATACGCTTAGGGCATAGGATCAATTGCAAATGCAATACTATTTGACCATTCTAAAATTTTCCAAATGCCTAGGGCATTAAGAGGGAAAAAGGACTAGAATTGGTTTTGACTAAAATAATTAAACAACTATCAAAGGACGACTGAGGATTTGTCGCTTGTGAGTAGTTGGAAGTATAGTACTGGATGGACTATATTGACATTATTATGAATAGATAAGATTCTATTAAGAATGAGTTGTCATATGGCAAATATGGAAATATTTCCATTAATGGGAGTTGGATATTAAGATATATGTCTAGATTAGAAACTTTTATGCGAGAAGGATGTTCAAAGGAATGTACTTTGAATGTGAGACTTCATGTCTATGGAATTGTCTTGTAACAATTTCCGATAGAATACCTTGTAATCTCATTAGCCGGGTCTTGGTGACTTTCATGCTGTGACATTACGAAAGAATCATAGCATAAAATGTTAGAATCTAACATATTCTAAAAGTGGTAAGAATTTGGTATTCTTATACTAATAATAAGGATTGGAGATTGTGAAATGAGTTTCATTGGAAAAGTTTTTCAATTGATCTATTTCACAAAGTATGGACCATAGGAAACCAAAGTGTGCATGCTTGGAGCATGGGACAATTGTGGTTATAATTCGAGTAATAAGTTGATTTTCTGAAACAGTACGCAATGAATAATGAGTAATCAATATGGTGTTTAAATAAAAGTGTTTTTATTTACGCTCAAAAGCTTTGGGGCCATATACGATTAATATTATTATTGCGTTTCACTTTGCATGTTTTGACTTCCAGAATAACTGGGTTATTCGAACCTCCACAGTCGATCATACGTTGGAAGTAGGTATGAAAGAAGACTGTCATGAATCTGTCTGTAGATTGTCTAAGTGTTTAGACATAGCACAAGTTTGCTGTAGAGTTCATGAGTGCTTTAATAAGATTAAAGTATTGGATCAAACCCACGCTCACTTGAATCACTTCATGGTTTTTATCATGAGTAATTGTGAGACGATAACATTGTATATTCTTGAAACCGAGACGTGTGAGTTGTTATTTGTTGGCCGGTTGCGCATTGATAATAAGAAAACGCACCAGTAACTTGGTATTATAAAACTTATTATTGTGTGTGATTCGATCAGTAAATGCAAGCGAGCATTTGAGTCGAAGTTTATCCATTCCTTTTACCCAAAGTGGGATAAAAGCGATATCTGTGGGCCTCTCGATGATTTAGTGATGACACCCTAAGCGCTTGGCCAAGCCGGGACTAAGTTGATGTGTTCAATTGTAGTCTGTTGTCAGTCGTCATAAATCGGAAGTCGGGAAATAGTATAGAGAGAATGATCAAATTCATGTCTTGTGTCTATACGATATCTTGAGAATGGAGGAATATATAATCCCTTACCTAAAGGACACGCGCATCTGATAAGATCGGAGTTGACAGCGGCTTTTGAAAGCTACGATTGCTGATCAGGTTCTGAAGTTATGCAAAATAGTTATTAGACTTATCCAAGTGGGAGACTGTTGGATTAGTGTCTAAGTCCATAACTAATTTGGTATGTACTTGACCTGATTATGAGCATGGTCCTTTTGGGTTTCCTTCACCATAGTAATATGTAGGATGAATTAAGGAGAGAAAGGTTTAATTATGATTTGTTAATATATTATGAGAATAATATATTAAATGAGAAATCATATTGTTTAATTAATATTAATCGACAATTAATTAAGAATTAATTTTGTGGTTAAAAGAGATTAATTAAACTTAGGGGACTGGAATTGTAATTGTAAGATAATTGCAATTGGGCTATGGATCACCTTGGAATATAGGTTGGACGAATTCTATGGGGAAACCCATTAGAAATCGTCCAAGGCATGTTCCAGAAGGGGTCCATGGGCTGCTTAGGGCTTAAGTAGTCAAATTAGGATTTCCTTGTTAGATAACCCTAATTGCCTACCTATTTAAGTAGCCCCTAAGCCCCAAAAACGTGTAGAATGATTCCCTTAGGGTTTCTGGACGATTTTGGGCAGCCACATCTCTTCTCCTCTTCATCCAATTGCTTAGTGGTGTTTGTGACTCCATTAGAGGTGCAACACTTGAGGCACTAAGCTTTCTGAAGCCAAGGAATTGATTGTTATTGCTACATAACAATCAAGGTAAGATCCAAACCCTAGTTTACATGTTTATTTGATTAATTGTATGCTAGATCTAGGGTTTATGGCTCTGGATGATTATTGCATGTTCATTAGACAAACTAGATCCAAAGCTTTAGGGTTTTCATGTACACCATAGGAATGTTGTAGTACAAAAAACCCATCAGTAATATCCTTGGCAAAGTCTTTATGACTTTTGTGTTGTGACATTACAAAAGGGTCATGGCATGAATTTTTAGAATCTAACATATTCTAATAGTGGCAAGAATTTGGTATTCTTACACTTGTGATAAGGATTGGGAATTGTGAAATAGGCATCATTGGAAATGTGTTCAATTTATCTATTTCACAAAGTAAGGATCATAGGTAAACATAGTGTGCATGCTTGGAGCATGGGATAACTATTGTTTTTCAATTCAAGTATTAAGTTGATAGTCCGAAACATTATACAATGAATAATGTGTAATCGATATGGTGATTAAATAAAAGGTGTTTTATTTATACTCAAAAGTTTTGAGACCATATTGGATTCGATTATTCTTGTGTTTCATTTTGCATGTTTTGACTTCCCGAATAACTAGGTTATTCAAACATCCACATTCAATCATACTTTGGAAGTAGGTAATGAGGTAAGACTGTCATAAATCTGACTATAGATTGTCTAAAGCGTTTTAGACATAGCAAAGGTCTGTTGCAGTGTTCATAAGTGCTCCTGAAATAAGATTTGAGTATTGGATTAAACCCACGCTCACGTGAATCACTTCATCGATTTTATCACGGGTGGTTGTGAGACGATAATATCTTGTATTCTTGAAACCGAGACATGTGAATTGTACTTTGCAAGTCGGTTGCACATTGACATATGTAAACGCACCAATAAATTGGTGTTATAAAACATATTGTTGTGTATGATTTGATGAGTAAGTACAAGCAAGCATTTGAGTCAAAGTTTATCCATTCCTTTTACCCAATGTGGGATAAAAGTGATATTTGTGGGCCCCTCGATGATTTAGTGATGACACCCTAAGCATTTGGCCATACCTGGACTAAGTTGCTGTGTTCAACTGAAGTCTATTGTCAGTCGTCTTAAATCAGAAATCAGGAAACAACACATGAACAGAGAGAATGATTATAATCAATGTCTCAATTCATATGATATCTAGAATGGAGGAATATATGATCCCTTATCTAAAGGACGCGTTGCTGATAAGATCAGAGTTCGACAACAGCTTTTGAAGGCTACGATTGCTAATCAGGTTCTGAAGTCGTACTTGCAAAATAGTTATTAGACTTATCCAAGTGGGAGACTGTTGGATTAGGTGTCTAAGCCTATAACTATTTTGGTATGTACTTGACCCGATTATGAGCATGGTCCTTTTGGGTTACCTTCACTTATGCAACTTGATAGGATGACAAAAGGAGAGAGAGTAGAATTTATTATATGGATAATAAATTCATACTCAAGAATGGTTTTATTAATATATTAAAAGATTAATATATTATTTGGAAATCATATTATTTAATTAGTATTGATCAGAAATTAGTTTGGAATTAATTTTGTGATTAAAAGAGACTGATTAGATAAAGGGGACTGATATTGTAATTATCTGATAATTGCTAGTTGGGCTATGGATTCCTAATAGAAGGGATTGGACGAAATCTATGGGGAAGCCCATTAAGATTTCGTCCAAGGGGCTTCTAGAAAGGGCTCCATGGATTGCTTAAGGCCTAAGCAAGGCAGATATGGTTTCCACCTTAAAACCCTAATAGCCTCGACAATAAATAGACCCCTTTAACATGTAGAAATCGGCCCTATTCTTCTTGGAATTGCCCTAGCCGATTTCCTCCCCTCTCCTAAGTCATCTTGTCACATTGAGTGTTTGTGACTCCATTAGAGGTGCAACACTTGAGGCACTAGGCTTTCAGAAGTCAAGATCATGAAGGATTAATCTTGTTATTACTAAATAACAAGAGAGGTAAGATCTAAACCCTAATCATATGTGATTTTCGGATTTGGTATGCTAGTTTTAGGGTTTATGATTTGGTATTCAATTTTGTATGTTCAAATTAGAAAAACCTAGATCAAATCAATTAGCTTTGCATGTACACCATTGGAATGATGTTATGCACAAAACCCAACAGTTCTGTATTGAGTATGTGCTGCTGGCGGAAAGGGAGAGATTAGCTCAAGAATACATGTCGCTGAGGCAGACGACAGAGTCAGTGATAGAGATCACCAAGATGTTTGTAGAGAGAGGCCTTTTCTTTCCCGAGTATGCCCATTCGGATCAGGTCCAGATGTTCCATTACATGAGCATGCTCAATACGGAGATCTGTGAGTTTGTATTAACCCAGCTGTATAGTTCTCTCTCTAAGTTGTAGTATTTCACTTGGAGGAGAGAGATTGATATTGAGACCCATACGAGAAAGAATAGGCAAACCCCAACTCAGTTATAGCCAACAACGAAGCAGTTCAAGGCCACTAATTCACGATCTGGAGGTCAAAGGGGTCGCACTTGTGGCAAGTGCAGGAAGGCGCATGAGGACGCATGCCGATCAGCTGATGGGTACCATAAATGTGGCAAGGAGGGGAATTTCACGATGGGTTGTCGTTAGTAGGCTCCGTTATCGATTACCAGGACTTGTTATCATTGTGATCAGGTATGCTATGTGAAGGCTCGGTGTCCTTTGCTTGCTTTTAGTCTTGTGCAAGAACTAGCCCTGTCCACTTTGAGGATTACAGATGGACGCCAGGGGAGAGCTGAGGACCCGAAGGCCAGGGGTCGGGCTTTTTAGTCTCACATCAGAGGAGGCCAGGACGGCTCCTAACATCATTACTGGTATGTTCTAATTTATTATTTTGTCAAGTTATTTGCTTGTATGCTTATGATTGTATTTCTGTTAGGTACCTTCTTAATGAATTCCTTGCATGCTCTTGTGCTTTTTTACTCGGGTGCGAGTCGGTCCTTTGTGTCTCAGTCTTTCAATAGAGGTTTTAATATGACTCTTAGGGAGTTTGAGTGTGATGGGTTTTGAGCATTCTAACACTTCCTAAGTGTACATGCAACCCTAATAACCTTGGATCTATGTTTGTCTAATTATCATGCAAAGTTGAATTCCAAGGTTATATTCCTATCTAGCATACATGGGGAACATTTTTAACTTGAATGAAAGATAGAATAACTTACCTTGTTGTTGATTATGATCCTTGAAACCTTGTGAGCCTAGCACCCCAAGTGTGATGCCTCAAATGCTTCACACAACACCAAATGCAAAGGAGTAAACTTTGAGAGAATCTTACACTTGCAAAATCGGCTCTAGCCCTCTTGTTTCTTAGTGTAACCGATTTTGGGGAGAACACCTTTGTTTATATAGTGTGTTGCATCAGGTAAACCCTAATGTAACATGACTCTTCATTTCATGATCCATGGGTTAACTCCATGGAGCATCCATGGAGCATCCTATGGGTGGAACCCAACTTGATAATCCATGGAGCCTCTTAGCCCACTATATAAGATATGGAAGATTTACATAATCTACCCATATATTTAATTAGTTATCTTTTGATCACTTAATTAATTCTTGATCAAACTAATTAAATAATATTATTAATATATTAGAACTTATAATATATTAATAAACCATAAGTGTTATTTTTCTCATTTTAGTTTATCCAATTGCATGGTGCCATGCAACCCAAATGGACCATGCCGGGTCGGGTCAAGTACATACCAGAAATAGTTATGGACTTAGACACCTTATCCAACAGTCTCCCATTTGGATAAGTCAAATAACTATAACTGCAAGGATGACTTCAGGAACCGATCAGCAATCGTAGCTCTTTCAAGGTCTCTCGGAACTGAGAAGATGATGATACGCCATTTAAGATAAGTGATCATATAATCCTCTGTTCTAGACATCAGCCGGACAAATACATGGAACAATGTCTTACTTATTGTCCAGCAGTTTGTTTCCCGATTTCTGATTTGTTTGACAAAGAACTTAATTGAACACATCAACTTAGTTCTGACCGGGCCCGGTACATAGGTCAAAACAAAAGCAGCGAGGGGCCCAGATATCAGCTTCTAATCCAAGAAGGAACAGATAAACTTCGACTCATATGTTTGTTCTACTACTCATTGAATTATACACAAGAGCACGTTTTATAACATCGAGTTACCAATGCGTTTTCGTACAATCAATGCATAACCAACTCATAAGTAACAAATCATATATCTAGGTTTAAAGACTTATATGATATTACCGTCTCACGATCACTCGAGATAAATTCCATGAAGTGATTCTAGTGAGCGTGGGTTGAGTCCAATTCTCAGAACTTATGAGCACTCATGAGTGTTGTAGCCATGTCCAACAACTTAGACCTCTGCAACCAATCATGACAGTCTTGATTCATACCTACTTCCGACATATGGCCGACTGTGGAGGTTCGAATAATATGATATACCAAACATAATTATTCTAGAAGTCGAAACATGCAAAAGAAATATAGTAAACGATCGACAAGAGATAGCAACACTTTACTCATAAATAAAACACCTTTTATTCATCATCTAATGTCAATTACACTTTACAAATTTCAAGGTTATCTAACTACTAAATCTAATATCATCCTTCAGCCCTATGCTCCAAGCATGCTGGAGATGCTTAACCCGAGTCAGTCCCTTCGTGAGGGGATCTGCTGGATTCTCATCCGATGATACCCTCTTTGCCACGAGGAGTCCTTCTTCTATTCGATGTCTGATGAAATGGTATTTTCTGTCGATGTGTCTGGATCTCCCGTGATCCCTTGGTTCCTTGGCTAAGGCAACTGCATTTTCACTATCAAAGAAAATTTCGATTGGATCTTTAATAGCTGGTACAACTCCAAGGTCTCCAATGAAGTTCTTCAGCCATATCGCCTCCTTTGCTGCCTCGCTAGCTGCTATATACTCTGATTCGTAAGTTGAATCAACCACTGTCTCTTGCTTGGAACTCTTCCAAGAAATTGCTCCTCCGTTTAAGGTAAAGACCCAGCCTGACTGAGAGCGGAAATTATCCCTATCAGTCTGAAAGCTAGCATCACTATACCCTACAACTCTCAAGTCTTCACTCCCACCGAGGGTAAGGACCCAGTCCTTAGTCCTCCGTAGGTACTTGAGGATATTCTTTACCGCAGTCCAGTGTGCCTTGCCAGGGTTCCCCTGATACCTGCTAACCACGCTCAAAGCAAAGGCTACATCAGGTCGAGTACACGTCATAGCATACATGATCGATCCTACAGCCGAAGCATAAGGTATTCGACTCATTTCTGCTATCTCAGCCTCAGTACTAGGGCTTTGTGTCTTACTCAATCTGGCGTTACTCTGGATGGGTAACTCTCCTTTCTTGGAGTCCTGCATGCCGAATCTCTTCAGCACCTTATCCAAGTAGGTACTCTGACTAAGTCCAATTAGTCTTTTACTCCGGTCTCTCAAGATCCTTATCCCTAGAATATAGGCAGCTTCTCCTAGGTCCTTCATAGAGAAACACTTCCCAATCCAGGACTTAACTTCCTACAGAGTTGGGATGTCATTTCCTATGAGTAGTATGTCATCCACATACAATACCAAAAAGCTAACTATACTCCCACTAGCCTTGACACATACACAAGATTCATCTTCACTCCTAGAAAAGCCAAATTCTTTGACTTTCTCATCAAAGCAAAGATTCCATCTGCGAGGTGCTTGCTTTAACCCATAAATGGATTTCTCAAGCTTACACACTCTATTAGGGTACTCTGTATTGACAAAACCCTCTGGCTGACTCATGTAAACATCCTCAACCAACTTTCCATTAAGGAAAGCGGTTTTGACATCCATTTGCCATATTTCATAGTCATGAAATGCAGCTATGGCTAACAGAACCCTAATACACTTATCTTGGCCACTGGAGAAAAGGTCTCATCATAATCAACTCCCGGAGTTTGTGAGAAACCCTTTGCAACCAGTCGTGCCTTATAAGTGTGTACATTACCATCCATGTCGGTCTTCTTCTTGAATATCCATTTGCACCCTACATTCTTACGACCTAGTACATTCTCAACCAAGTTCCAAACTTGATTGTCATACATGGACTGTATCTTGCTGTCCATTGCCTCTTTCCACTTGGCTGACTCAGGGCCTGCCATGGCTTCCGCGTAACTGTTAGGTTCATCCAGACCTATCAGTGTCTCATCACTGATTAGTGTATCACCTTCCGCAGTAATATGGAATCCATAGTAATGCTCAGGTGCATTCCTAACCCTTGTGGAATGCCTCAGAGGTATAGACTTATCAATTGGCTCAACAGGAGTTTCCTCCTCAAGTTGAGTGCTAGGGTTTGAAGTTCCTTCACCACTTGACTCTTGAATTTCTTCAAGGTCAACTTGCCTCCCACTGTCTCCTTGGCTTATGAACTCTCTCTCTCTCGAAAGAAAGCCCTCCTAGCTATAAAGACCACATTTTCACTAGGTCTGTAGAAGAGGTAACCAAAGGATTTTTGTGGGTAGCCGATGAAAATACACCTCTCACTTTGAGGTTCGAGCTTATCATGAGTCTCGCGTCTCATGAAAGCCTCGCAACCCCAAATCTTAATGTGGTCTAGTTTGGGTACTTTACCAGTCCACATCTCATGAGGAGTTTTGGAAACTTTCTTTGTGGGGACTAGATTAAGGATATGGGCGGCAGTCTCTAAGGCATACCCCCAAAATGAGATTGGTAGCGAAGATCGACTCATCATGGAACGAACCATATCCAACAAGGTTCGATTACGCCTCTCGGCTACACCATTCAACTGTGGTGTCCTGGGAGGTGTCAATTGTGAGACAATCCCACATTCCCTAAGATAGTCGAGGAACTCTGAACTAAGATACTCACCACCTCGATCGGATCGAAGGATCTTAATGTTCCTGCCCAATTGATTCTCGACTTCCTCTTTAAACTCTTTAAACCTCTCAAAAGTCTCTTACATATGCTTGATTAAGTAGACATATCCATATCTACTGTAATCATCAGTAAAAGTCAAATAATAACGATTAGCATCCCTTGTAGCATGTTTGAAGGGCCCACACACATCCGTGTGTATAAGATCCAACAAACCTTCACCCCTCTCACAAGAACCTGTGAAGGGTGACTTTGTCATTTTTCCAAGTAAGCATGATTTGCAACTATCATCTGACTTTAGGTCAAATGACTCCAAGACTCCATCCTTTTGGAGTTGGCCTATGCGTTTCTTGCTTATATGTCCAAGACGACAATGCCATAATGATGCTTTATCCAAGTTATTATCATTAACATAATCAATACACAATACATTATTTCCTAAGTAATCAACCACATATACAGTTTCATACACACCATCACAAGGTAATGCTTTAAAATAAAGAACATTATTAAAGAAAGCATTAATCGAACCAACTTCGTTATCAAATGAAAAGGTGAAACCTTGTTTATACAATGCATGAAAGGAAATAATATTTCTTGCCATTTCTGGCGAATAACAACATTTATTCAAATCTAAAGTAAACCCACTACTTAGCAACAAAGTATAAACTTCAATCTTGGTGACAGGTGAAACTTTCCTATTTCCTATGATCAAGTTTATCTTTCCATGCTCCACATCCTCACTTCTTCTTAATCCCTACAATTCAGAACAAATATGATTACCACAACCGGTATCAAGGACCCAAGAGTTAGAATGGGGTGAGTTATTAGATAAGATAATGTAAATACCTGCATGGCTGGGTTTAACTTTCCCATCCTTCACATCTTGCTGGTACTTTGGGCAGTTCCGCTTCCCATGTGACTTTTCATGACAATAGAAGCATTCAGCCTCTTTTTGGTCAGAAGAAGGAGTGACGAAACATTTCTTGGTTCCACTTGAAGAAGAGCCATCAAGGGTCCTAGCCTTGGTACCCTTCGAAGAGCTCTTCCTCTTCTTCCCTCGACCTTTCCCGATTGCTAAAAGCGGGGTGGAGTTTGGAGTAGAGTGTTAACAACCGACTTACCCTTAAGACTTGTTTCTGCGGTCTTGAGGAGTCCCTGAAGTTTGCTGAGTGTGACCTCTTCCTTATTCATGTGATATATCATGCGGAATTGATCATAGCACGATGGTAAGGAGTGCAAAATGATATCTATTGCAAGCTCCTCAGGGAAGTTCACATTAAGCTTCAGCAACCGATCCACATACCTTTGCATTTTCTGCATGTGGCTCGTGACGGATTCCCCGTCCTTCATCATGGTTGTTATGATAGAGCATATGATTTCATACCTCTCTTGTCGTGCACTTTGATGGTATCTTTCCATAAGATCTTGGTGCATTTCAAAAGGGAAGAAGTCCTCATAGGACTTTTGGAGTTCCGCTGTCATGGTGGCCAACATGATGCATGCCACTTTTGTAGCATCCCTTTCATGTGCCCGGAAGTCAGCGATCTCCTGGGGAGTTGCAGTAGTCTCATCAATCTCCTTAAGCTCCTTGTCAAGGACATATTCTTTGTCCTCGTAGCGGGTAATCATCCTGATGTTTCTGATCCATTCATTGAAGTTGGATCCATCAAAAGTGACTTTCCCACACAAGTTCATAAGGGTAAAGGAGCCATTAGGATTAGAGCCAGAAGCAACATTGTTTGAAGACATCTGAAAAAAGAGAACAATATTAGTTTAGATATTAAGAGAGTCCTTAATAAAACAATCAAATGTAATATTAAGGATAGTATTGATGGGTTTTTGAGCATTCTAACACTTCCTAAGTGTACATGCAACCCTAATAACCTTGAATCTATGTTTTCTCTATATACATGCAAATTTCTTTTTCAAGGTTATTTCCTAACTAGCATAGCATGGGGATTACATAAAACATAAAACTAGTAGAAATACATACCTTGTTGTTGCTTGGATTCCTTCAAGACTTTGTGAGCCTAGCACCCCAAATGTTGTGCCTCAAATGCTTCACACAACACCACAAGACATGGAATAACTTGAGAGAATACTTCCAAGCACTCAAAATCAGTTATGCCCTCTCTAGTAACACTAGGTCAACTAGGTCATGATTTTGCTAGCCATAGGGTTCCTTTTATAGTGTTGTCACAATTAGGGTTTACACATGAATGCCCTTAGTTGTCATGACTCTTGATTTCCCATGACCCATGGGTTTGTAACTCCCATTGACTATCCATGGAGCTCCATATGGTTATAACCAAACCCATAAACCATGGATCATTAATCCACCATAAAAGAATTGATGATTGTCATAATCAACCCTATATATTTAATTAGTCTCACTTTGATCACCAAATTAATACTAGATTAATACTTGATCAATACTAATTAAATAATACTATTATTAATATATTAGAACTTATAATATATTAATAATCATAAGTGCCTTATTCTCTCATTTAGTCTATCCAAGTATTGCAATGCCATGCAACCCAAATGGACCATGCCGGGTCGGGTCAAGTACATACCAAATAAAGTTATGGACTTAGACACTATATCCAACAGCCTCCCACTTGGATAAGTCAAATAACTATATTTGCAAATATGACTTCAAAATCCGACTAGCAATCGTATCTCTTTCAAAGTCTCTCGGAACTGAGATGATGGTGATACGCCATTTAAGATAAGTGATCATATAATCCTCTGTTCTCATGATATCAGCCGGACAAACACATGGAACATGGTCTTACTTATTGTCCAGCATTTGTTTCTCGATCTCTGATTTGTTTCGACATAGAACTAAATTGAACACATCAATTAGGTTCTGACCGGGCCCGGTACATAAGTCAAAACCAAATCATCGAGGGGCCCAGATATCGCTTCTATTTCTAGAAGGAACAGATAAACTTCGACTGATATGCTTGTACTAACTACTTGTTGAATTACTCACAAAGGAACGTTTTATGACATCGAGTTACCAATGCGTTTTCGTGCAATCAATGAATAACCAACTCATAGTCAACAACTCATATCTCTAGGTTTAAAGATTTATATGATATTACCGTCTCACGATCACTCGAGATAAATTCCATGAAGTGATGCAAGTGAGCGTGGGTTGGATCCAATACGCAGCCCTTATGAGTACTCATGAATGTTGTAGTAACCATTGCATTGTCCAAAGCACTTTAGACAAATCATACAAGCCAAATTCATGACAGTCTTGATTCATATCTACTTCCAACATATGACTGACTGTGGATGGTTTGAATAATATGATATATACCATAACATAATTATTCTGGAAGTCAAAACATGCAAAGTGAAACATAAGAATAATACTAATCTTATATGGCCCCAACAGTTTGAGTGTAAATAAAAACACCTTTTATTTAAGCACCATATTGATTACTCATTATTTATGTTTCGATTAATCAACTTTATGCTTGAATTAAAACATTAGTTGTCCCATGCTCCAAGCATGTACACTATGTTTTTCCAAACAACAATTATGCCATACTCCAAGTATGCATACTATGTTTACATATGGTCCTCTCTTTGTGAAATAGATCAATTGACAATATTCCAATGATGCTAATTTCACAATTCCAATCCTCGTTGTAAATGAAAGAATACCAAACTCTTGCCATCTACTGTAATCTGTTAGATTCTAAACTTATATGCAATGATCCCCTTGTAATGACTATGCACAGAAGTCACAAAGACTTGGCAACAGAAATTACAAAGTATTCCAATGGAAAACAATTCCATGGAAATGAAGTCTCAAATTCAAAGTACATTCCTTTGAACATCCTTCTTAGCATTAAGTTCTTTAATCTTACACAGATTCAAAGAATAACTTCCACCTATGGAGACAATTCCATATTACCATTTTGACCATCACTTCTGAACAAGAGTTGCCTCTTTTCAAAATATGTCAATATGGTCCTTACTCTATACTTCTAATTGTCCATGAGCAGCCAATCTTTGGTAAACCTCAGATTGTCCTCGACAACTTTGCTTAATCATTTTAGTCATTTCCAGTTCTATTCCTTTTTCCATCTTAATGCCCTAGGCATTTGGAAAATTTAGAATGGATGAATATTATAGCACATGTAATCAAACCTATACCCAAAGCATATGGGACATGATTTATGCTATAAAATTTTTTATTTGCCATGTTTTCATAATTCGAACTATGAAGAGGGATGCCGTAATCATAATCGAATTTTGAGAACGCAACATATATAGAATTTCCTTATGTTAAACCATTCCAACATAACATTCATATATATTCTTGACTAAAGTAGATTAAATTCTCAATCTAAGCTTGTAGAATTGGAGTGAAGTATAAAATCCTCTCCCTTAATTATAGCAAAACAACTTTTTCAAGGCGAATTGAAACTTTTGTTTTCTATAATTAACATTGCTAACCTGCAATATTTAACATAATCGTCATGCTCCCACTAGCATAATGATTACAAGCATAACACTTTATGCTCCCACTAGCTTTGACATGTACTCAGAAATCTACTGGACTTCTAGAAATCAATACTTTATTGATTTTCTTACCAAAGTTCATATTTCTGATACTAGATTGCTTTGATAAGACTTTATCAAAAACATACACCATTCCTTAGATAGCTCACATGTTTGTCTAGACCTTTTGCAATTCTCACTAGTTAGTGTGCCGGTTAACCACACACGCTCCACTAACTATATGAGAATGCAAATATCACAACCGCTATCTACTTAAAATCTTCTTAGTGGAAGCGTTTCCTCACCATCATTTTCATGAATCGAAGAGAAACCTTATGACACTTAGATTTTATGGTGTATGTGTTCCTATCCATGTGAATTTGTCATAACCATAATCACAGGACTAGGTTAGTGACACTTCCAAATTCATAGGGACTGAACTTGTGCAATCTTAATTTCTTGCCACCTGGTAGCACAATGCCCACCATTGCTTCCGGGTTGTTATGCAAACAATTGAGAACTCATAGAACTCACAAGCATAATCAACTTTCAACTGGAACAGACACAGAAACAAGAATATGTCAACACGATAGGTTACAAACCTCAAGTCGTGGGCTAGTGATTAACAAAACTCTTGATTTAGTTCTTGAAACTATTTCAGAATCATTTAGACTCCCACTATCCTCTTGACATATAAGACTTCTCTTTGTCAAGAACCATTCCTTGACAAAACAAATATTCAAGATCTAGTGCGGATTCTTATCAAGTTAAACACTTCTCACTATTGGTCTTAGCTGGTCTTTGTTTTATCCAAAACATCACAACTTACCAATCTCAAATGTACAAGAATAGGAAACATCTTACTCTACATTTGACAAGTGTTATGAACTTTCTAAAGACTATGTCACTCAAGTTACAATCTTGGAGTATAACTCCAGGATTTGTTTTTGGCACGAAGTATGAATTATCTTTTGATTTAACCATTTCAACAATTCACGATTCCTCTCCTCAGGCAACAAACACACTAAGGTGTCCTTAGAGGATCAATTGTGATATGGTTCCATAATCACTAAGATAATCATAAAACAAAATACACAAGTACTCTCCCATCTCTTCAGATTGGAGAAAATTTTATCTTTCTGCCTTATTTGATTCTTCTTATTCATTCTGCCATACATTGAAACTTTTCCAATGTTTCAGAATTACACTTAAACTCGTAAGCATAACCATATTTACTAAACTTTAGTAAATCATAACGAATAATCTTATCTATCTTTGTGGTGGACCTGACCAGCACACAACCAAGTGTACCCAATCTTTTAGTCCTTCACTTGACTCACATGTACATGTGAACAAGGAATTTGTCTTAATTTCCCAAAGACGAAAACTTCTCATTCATCATACAATACAAGTTGCATGATTCCAAGTTTCTATCTAACTGAAACTGGGGCGATGAGAATCTTTCCTTATTTGGTCAATTATGATACTACCACAAATGAAAGAATCAAATCCATTTTCAAATATTGCTATTAATGGAAACATATAATCAACAATTTTTCACAAATGCCATTGTAAGGATACTTAAAATAAATAAAATCAAAACCTTTCTTTATTTTAAAACTTTGCGGAAAACTTATCCTTACAACCCATATGAAAACCTTGTTGTTATCTATTCCTAAGCAATATGTCTCAACTCTTAAGTAATAGCTCAAAATTCTGATCACCGAACCATGCGATCAAAATCCCTCTTCGCGATCAGAATCAGCATATACTTCCTTTAAGTTTCTTCACTTTTCTTTGATTCTTAAAACATCAACATGTGACCCAGTCACATCATGCAATAAGAATCTCATAATAGAAACTTAATAGAGTTAGACAATGGACTTTACCTGAAGTAGAGTCAAACATTTGACTTTACTATCCTTATGAACTTCTAGGTAAATTTGGCAGCTTCGCAACCAATGCCCTTCCTTTGGCAACAGAAACATATGCACTCTTTGGAAACGGTACACAGGACTATCACAGACTTAGCCTTTCTCTTTACCATTTGGTCAACCGAGTTGACTATGGCCAATCCCTTTCAATTGGGAAGAGAAAGTTTTTCTGGACTTCCAATGTTACCATTGTCAATGTCCATGGAAGTTTGGGAAGTTGATCTTCCAATCAAATTTTGCTTTACCAATGCTCCAAATCATTGCTGATTCAGCATCATCAAGCGAATAGGTAAGATCATTAAGGGTCATGTCGTAATCTGTTATCAGGGAGTGACCAAGTCAACAGCCAGCTACCTTGAGACTTCGACACCCTACTCTCTCGGCTTGTCAATATGTGACTTAATCTCCAAGACCTAAGCACATATAGACTTTGTTTGCCAATAGGGATTGAGTGACTTAGAACTTATCATGTCTTGAAACTTGTGGGATAAGGAGATTTATTGGAGGAGGTGGAGGAAGTGAAGTATGATTTCCAGTCCCACTAATGCACAACAAAGGGATTGATCTTTCACCTTGGTTGCCATTTGGGATATCATCTTCATTAGGAAGCTTGTTCCTACAGATTTGGGAAGACCATAGCTGCTAAACTAGACATCTATAATGGGAGAAATTCAAGTTAGTTGATTTAAAGTCCTTAATATAACACCCAATATGAAATATTAAGGCTAGGATCCAACAACCTATTTATAACTGGAAGAGGGATGCCGTAATCCAAATTATAAAATAGTTGAAGGTAGGTAAATGACGATTTACCAATTTCCTACCATAAAAACGAAATATAATTAAGTTTTAATTGGATTTGAAACTCCTAGATCTTTTGAGATACATTGAACTTTCAATGGCATGTTTGAATCTCGATTGTGCCCTCTCAAGTTTGTGACTGGGATGCCGAGGATCACAAACAAGGTGTGAATAACCATACAAATTGACTTGGTACCCTCAACAATATTACCTAATCGATGTGCCGGTTAACCACACACGCTCCACCGATCTATAATAAAGTCAAGTTACCCTTTGCCACTCTTACTAGTCCTTGTTAGTGTGTCGGTTAACCACACACGCTCCACTAACGACTTGGTAAGGTACAAAGTGTAATTTTATGGGCTAGCACCAATTTCACATTTTCCTAAAGTAACTAAGATTGGGAATTTATAATGTATAGTTACTTTATAATTCATTATACTTTTAATGAGTATTTAAAGTCGTATCCTACCCGTTCGGCTAACGACCCTCCACCGATCAAGGAAGCGGTGGGTGAGAGTGGACACCCATTAAGTCACCATTTTATAGGCAACAACCTTATACCCCCTTATAGACCGGCTTCGTGAATGAGGCCTACTAACGGTAAGAATGATATATTCTTATACATATCTATATAATTAAAATTATAATAATAGTATAAGGGTGTATTTTAAACATTTAAAATATTTGGTGGTTTAATCTATTAATTAAACTATACTTAATTTAATTAAACTTAAACCATGTCTTTATGGAATTATTAACTCTTTTAATTAAACACTTTAATTAATTTAATGAAGTCCATAAAGCTTGAATTTTACCTTTAAAAAATTCTAAGAGTTCAATTTGGAATTAAAGTGTAAGGCTTTTCAAATTCCAAAACTTGAGGGCAAGAATTGAAACTATTCCAAGTCTCTTCAATTTGTAACTTATGAGTTTTAATGGTTCATAAAATGAAGACTCTTCATTTTATGAAACCTCTTTAGTTCTTTAATCATAATTAAAAGAAGTGACTTTTGGTTATCCATAACTTGAGGACAAGTTATGGACACCATCATTAGCATTAAGATCATGAATTAAACAAGCATGTAAGTTACACAAAATTCCTATGATCTTCTAAAAACTCATAAGAACAAATATTCATATCAAACAATTTCAAGAAAATCATATAAACATATACAATACTTGAAAATTGATAAAAGTCATGTAAAATGGGTTAACATAATCATTATCATTTTGAAAAACAGATTTTACAAGTCCAAAACAGATTGGGATAATGATCTTAATCCATTTCTAGCAACAAAACTCGAAAAAACTGCCCAGCACGCTCCTACTCGCCGAGTGCATTATTCTACTCGTCGAGTAGGATGAATTTGTTCATGGACTCGGTGAGTCCTCCCCATGGACTCGGCGAGTCCAGTCGTCAGAGTGCAGAATTTTCGATTTTTAAGCAGTTTTGCATCAAGTATACAGAAAACAATCCTAGGCTCTGATACCACTGATGGGTTTTTGAGCATTCTAACACTTCCTAAGTGTACATGCAACCCTAATAACCTTGAATCTATGTTTTCTCTATATACATGCAAATTTCTTTTTCAAGGTTATTTCCTAACTAGCATAGCATGGGGATTACATAAAACATAAAACTAGTAGAAATACATACCTTGTTGTTGCTTGGATTCCTTCAAGACTTTGTGAGCCTAGCACCCCAAATGTTGTGCCTCAAATGCTTCAAGTATCCAATCACAATATATTATAACTTAGAAGAGGTATGCTGTAATCCAAGCTATAACATATTTGAAAGGTAGGTGAATGACGATTCACTAATTTCCACCATGAAAAACGAAATATAGATATTAGGTTTTTAATTTGTAACGCCCGTGTTTCTAGACTAGGCATTAATATTGACATAATGGTCTAGGTTAACCTTTGTGAGTCATTTTGAAGAAATAAAAAAGGAATTATGTGAATTCTATGTGTTTTATGTGTTTTATGCTTAATTACTAGGAGTTGATTAATTAAGAATAAAAATAAGCGTCAAAATTAAATTTTAGATAAAGTCGATATCTATTAAGAAAGTTGTAGCGGTCGTGACAAGGATTATAGATATATAAAGAATGTCGAAATTCGAGTTATAACGAAGAAGTTATGACCTGTCGAAGTTTCACGACAAAACCGGCTCGGTGCTGAATGTCGTAAAAAGTGAGTTTTCGATAAACTACTTTTTAGCCTTAGTAATCTAAACGAAACTTGTAGTGTTGGTTAAACCGAGAAGTTCGATAAAAAGAACGCCCGAATCTGACTTCGTATGAGGAAGTTATGATTTTTTGAAGTTTCAGCTTAGCAGTAGACAGCTAATTTTGAACGTCAAAAACAGAGCTCGTATGCGAAAGTTATGGATTTTAGAAGTTTTTGCACAAAAACCGAGAAAATTCGCATAGTCACGAGTTGCCACGTCACCCTCGCCTCGCATGTGCCACGTGTCCGAAATGGTGAGTCATGCGAAGCAACG
Organism: Lactuca virosa; assembly: GCF_052849685.1. Taxonomy (NCBI): domain Eukaryota; kingdom Viridiplantae; phylum Streptophyta; class Magnoliopsida; order Asterales; family Asteraceae; genus Lactuca; species Lactuca virosa. The sequence continues at coordinate 387,923,188 of NC_136428.1, forward strand.
TGTCGGATTCTGATTTGACTGAAGGGAGGCCCAATCCGAACCTCGCACGCCACGACTCTGAGCCTCACACATGGACTGCGAGTCTGCGGTCCAATCAGCAACCGCCACCGAGGCCCTTGCACGTGCTGCCATCTGCGCACCCTCGCCTGCGGACCCCACCACCAGAACCGACTTCGGTCCAGTAGGAGGCTGCCAGCAAGCCTTCGCAGGTGCGAGCCTCATGCGAGCCTTCCCCTGCGAACTCCGGATCAGCAATGCGTGGCCTCTTCTCAGCGGTTGGATCAGGAGCTTCGGCCCCTATAAATAGGGGGTGCGAGACCTCCCGGGGGTATTTTGAAAACTTGTCACTTTTAGCCCCTAAACCCATATTTCTTTCATATTAACATCCCCCGAAGCCCCGGTATCAATTATAAGCCCTGGAATACGCCACGAAGTGCCCGTGAATCCTGGAAAATTTATCTTTTCGGTTTCGAAGCCCGACTTTTGTAGAGCCCGGTTTCTCAATAAAACTCCCGGTTTTATTAGAAACGAACGTTTTAGGAAACGAATTGCAGCCCGATTATCATCAAATCATGTGAGTGTGTAGTTACTTTCACCTTACACATAGATATGAAGTATTTTACATAAAATACGTGTTGTGTGAATATATATTGTTTGTTTATTTGAGATGGGTGTTGAAGGAATCATTTATACAGGTTTTTAAATAATTTAAACTTTATATGTATTTTTATCTACGAAAAATGTTGGGTAAAACATGGGTAGATGAAATAGTGGGTGTGATGAAAGGTGAGTTGGATAAAGGAGATGATTAGTAATATTGATCATGAGTTGAGGGTGAGTGGTGAAATTTGAGAGAATCACTTACCCAAAATGTTGGCCCCCGTCATTCAGCAGAGTATGGATGACAACCATGGACTATTCTAGACAGTCTGTGGAACACTAGCAGGCCCGCAACCTGTAGGTGTAATGAACTATATGTTCATTTGATGTACTCTAAAAACCCAATTACATGTATTGCAGGGGGAATACCTATAAATAATATTGTCGATAAATGGGAGCTATGGACTTAGCAGATGTTAAATAAACCTTGGCAGCTATGGACTTAGTGCCTGTTGTATAAACCCTGGTGATGGTGTGACCTTGTGCCTATTCCCTAAGATGAATCCTTAGGAAGGAGTGATAGTTTATTCTTAGGTTAAACCCTTAAGAAAGAAATAAGATAATAGGGTTGGGGTAATTTGGTTGATTGTTTGATGTTTAAGTACAATAAATTTATTTATTGTGGGTTGAAACCCTATATGCTCACTAGGCTTCCAAGCCTGACCCACTCAGCTTTTTATGATTACAGGTAGTGGACCCCGAGCATAGTCGGATGATGATGATGAGTGATTTATGGATTATAGGCCAGTAGTTATAAATAACTGTTGTAAGGCTTATAATGTCTTGTTTATGCTTTTGATCTGTATCGGAACATGACATCCCGAGGTTTTAATATAAAAAGGAAATTATATATTTCTTAAAGAAAGGTTTTGATAAACTTTTATCATATGTTGTTTTGGGGACCAATTCCGCAACATCTTTTAAAAAGATTCTCTGATTTTATTTTAAAAAGCATAAATTAAATCGGTCTTTTCTGGCCGAGAATTTAGGGGATGTCACATAATTGGTTCTTAGAAATTCCTAGATTCTTTTGAGATTCAATGAACTTTTCAAAGGCATGTTTCAATCTCGAGTGTGCCCTCCAAGTTCTGTGACTGGGATACTGAGGATCACAAAACGAGGTGTGAAGTAACCATGCAAATCACTTGGTACCCTTAAAGTTTATCACTCAATCGATGTGCCGGTAAACCACACACGCTCCACCGATACTATGATAAACCTTAAGTCACCCTTTACCTACCTTGTTAAGTCGAAGTTAGTGTGTCGGTTAACCACACACGCTCCACCAACAACTTAAACAAAGTGTAAAGTGTAATTTCATGGATTAGCACCTTATTCACATTTTTCCTAAAGTAACTAAGATTGGGAATTTAATAAACGTATTTAGTTACTTTATAATATTCATCATACTTTTAATGAGAATTTATAAGTCCTTGTCCTACCCGTTCGGCTAACGACCCTCCACCGATCAAGGAAGCGGTGGGTGAGAGTGGACACCCATTAAGTTGCCATTTTATAGGCAACAACCTTATACCCCCCTTATAGACCGGCTTCGTGAATGAGGCGTACTAGCGGTAAGACGACTTGATCTTAAACATATATATATTAGTAACTTATAATATTATAAAGTATAAGGGTTGAATTTTAACTTTTAAAATTCTAAGGGTTGGAACTAAAGTTTAAATCAAGACTTTACTTGTTCCAAAACTTGAGGGCAAGTTTTGTAACCTTCCAAAACTTTTCATTTCTTCTAACTTATGAATTAATTGAGTAATAAAAATGAAGACTCTTCATTTTTATAACTCTTGTGTTCTTTTAATGGCTTTAATAAAAGTGAGACTTTTGGTTTTCCATAACTTGAGGATAAGTTATGGACTCCATTAAAACACATTATGATCATGAATTAAACTACCATGAAGGTTACAAACAATTCCTATGATCATCTAATCTTCATAAGTTCAAGAACATGAATATGAACACTTTCAAGAATCAAAAATTACACTTAAAAAACTTGTAATTTTGATAATTGCCATTGTAAATGGATTGGCATAAACATTACACCATCTAAAACAAGTTTTAAAACACCAAAACAGTTTAGGGTAATGTTTCTAGTCCATTTCCAGCAACAAATGTCGAAATTCTGAAAACTGCAGCCTCTACTCGTCGAGTGAAAGAACAGACTCGACGAGTAACTTGCATTTGTTCATGGACTCGTCGAGTCCCCCCTTGGACTCGGCGAGTTCATAAGAGCAGAAAACAGAAAAACGATTTTTTCAAGCAGTTTGCACAAAAAATCAACAAACAAGTCTAGGCTCTGATACCACTGATGGGTTTTGAGCATTAGTTTAAGCGAACTAGGAAATTTGTAGGATTTCTAGACTTAAACTTAGAATGCTAAGCGATGATTGTGAGTTGAGTGTGTCTATTATATTTTAGGTAGTACACCTAAATTGACACGAGCACTAGTTTATTTTAGGAAATATGCCTAAAATGCTTTTATGTTCTAAATGCTATATGTTTGCCATATATGCCATTATTTGTTCGGATCTATGGTCTGTTGCCGACCGGATCTGGAAACCTTATGTGTGTAGGATTCTAAACGTATGACTACGATATTAGAACTAACATATAAACGTTTCGGAGTAATAACGAAGATTTAACGCCTATCGAAAATAAAGATCTAAATTCACCTACGAATGGTGTATAGATCGAAATGGCGAGTACTCAAAGTGGATTCGGAAAGGATAATCCACAGCCTGAGCCAATCACGATGGCTGTGGTGCAGGCAATGGTGCGTACGATGTTGGATCAACAGATGGAAGAAACAAAACGTTTACTTCAACAAAGTAAGGATGAACTTACTATGCCAGTACGTCAGGCATCTGTTCTTGAGGCAACTTTTAGGGTTGCTAAGTCTATTGAAGAAATGATCAATGACAGGACCGCCAACAAGGTTGAAGTTGGCAAGAAGAGGAAATTTGAGGGGTCTTCAAGGCCTAATAAGAGCAACATATCCTCAAAATCTGGCAAAAGAGGAGATAAAGGAAATTGGTGCGGGAAGTGCAAAAATAAACACTCTGGGGATTGTGACAGGAAGGTGAAGTGCTTTAGGTGTGGAGAAATAGGGCATTACGCCAATAAGTGTATGATTCCCAAGGAGATGTGTTATGTATGTAAAGAAGAAGGCCATATTTCAAAGAACTGTCCGAAGAACAATGAAGTAACAAGGCCAAGTGCACCATCAACGCCAAAGGAATTTCAGGATATCCTTGACGAAGCAATTAATAACGCTAGGAAGTAAAAGTAAAGACTTGATACCCGAAGATCAAGTTACGAAGTAGTAATGTGAATAGTAACAAGTGGTTTAGCCTATTAGAGGCATAGTATCGGGTAAACTTGAACCTTTGTGTAATCGTTTCAAGGAAATAATATAAACCCTGGTTTTGTCATCTGATGAATGGAATGGTTGGTGTAATTTTTTATGTTGTCCCAATCGTCTGGAACTTCTATCACCAACCAAGTTGAAGCAGAATTGATGATTGAAGATACGTATGGAAGAAGTCCTAGTAGAGTCTAGGAAAATTTTATGATTAATTGGACACATTCATATGTGTTAAATTGTTTTGTGATTTTAGGACTTGGGGACTGCAAGACAGTACTTGGGACGAGTATGAGTAGGTGTGAATAGTAGTAGAGATCTATGCTACTGGAAGCACAGGACTCACACTTGGATCAGGGAAAGTCACAAGGTTACCAAGGAGCTAGTAATTGATTCCGTCTTATTCTAGTCTGTCGTTACCATCGTTTCGGTAATGACTAAGAAGATGATTGTTATTCCGACCTTAGAGGTCATATCGAATCGAGTCCGACTAAGATGAGTTTATTATGTGGTTCAGAGAACCAAGTTCGATGTAGTATTTGACTTAAGCCAGAAGATTGAAGTGAGAAATGATCAAAGAAAGAAGTATCGCACTCATTGTTAAAGAAGTAGGTAGTTAGAAATAATACATGTTGAACTGTGATTGTATCACATTAGAACATGAAGGAAGGTATATTTTGCTCCGAAATTTGTCCCTAGGAGATCTAAGTCTAAGTAGTGCAGTATACAATGAGAGATCATTAGAACATGACCCATCGGTCTGTTATAATAAACGAAGGAAAATACTTATTCTAAGAAGAAGAAGGAGTCCTCAATAAGGATTTATTTTGTAACTCGAAGGTTACGATTGAAAGTCCTATGGAGATCTGAAGCTTTTTAGGATTAGCTGGATATTATCGCTAATTTATCCAAGGCTTTTCTTCGATCGCGACTCCATTGACAGCTTTGACCCACAAAGGAGCTGTTTATACTTGGAATAAGAAGCATAGGAAGCTTTGAGAAGTCAAAGAAGAAGTTGTGTGAAGCACCGATTCTTTCGTTACCTGAAGGAGTTGATGACTTCACATTTTATAGTAATGCCTCTGGAGTTGGGTTAGGTTGTGTTCTGACCCAAAGGGATAAAATGATAGTGTATGCATCGAGGCAATTGAAAGAGCATGAAAAGAACTACCCCACTCATGGTCTGGAGTTGGCAGCGGTAGTGTTCGCCTTAAAGATATGAAGAAGGAATTGAACATGAGGCAACGGCGCTGGCTAGAGTTACTCAAGGACTACGACTGTGAGATACTTTACCACCCTGGTAAAGCAAATGTTGTTGCTAATGCTCTCAGTCGGAAGGTAAATCTTGAAAAGAAAAGGCCAAGAGCGTTGAGAATTGAAGTTGTCTCGACAGTTGTGGAAAGTATAAAGAAAGCTCAAGAGGAAGCTTTAGAGAGAAATGACCGAAAGGAGGAACGTTTGGGCAAAACGTTGGTGTTTGATACAAACGGTCAAGGACTGAAGGTATTCAAAGATAGGATTTGGGTACCTAAGGCGGGAGGAGTAAGAGGTCTTCTGATGGAAGAAGCTCACAAAACCATGTACTCGATTCAGCCTGGCAGTACGAAAATGTATAGGGATCTAAAACCCTATTACTAGTGGCCGACGATGAAGCTCGATGTTGCTAAGTATGTGGCCGAGTGTGTAACTTGTGCTAGGGTTAAGGCACAACATCAGAAACCATAAAATGGGAAGATATCACTATGGATTTTGTGACTAAACTGCCCAGAACAAGGAATGGTCACGACATGATTTAGGTGGTCGTTCATCGCTTCACTAAGAGTGCGCATTTCATAGCCGCTAACGAGAAATGGACGATGGATAAACTTGCGAATTCTTACGTGAAGGAAATTGTGAGGCTACACGGTGTTCCGTTAACGATTGTATCCGATCGTAACAGCCGTTTTTACCTCAAGGTGTTGGAGGAGTCTGTAAGAGGAATTGGGTACCAAGTTGTGTTTGAATACGGCTTACCATCCGCAAACCGATGGTCAAAGAGAACGAACGATTCAAACATTGGAGGATATGCTGAGAGCATGTACCCTAGAATTCCAAGGTAACTGGGATGAACACTTACCTCTAGTGGAATTTTCCTATAATAATAGTTTCCACTCAAGCATTAAGATGGCACCTTATCACGCTTTGTATGGGGAAAAGTGTCGAACGCCATCATGTTGGCTGGAAGCTGGGGAAAAGCAGTTTATGGGACCTGAAATAGTCCATCAAACTGCTGAAAAGTTGAAAGTGATAAGGGAGAGGATGTTAGCTGCTCAAGATCGACAAAAGAGCTATGCTGACAAGAAAAGACAACCGATATCCTTCGAAGTTGGAGATTCGGTTTTACTTAAAGTCTCGCCGTGGAAGGGACTTATAAGATTTGGTAAAAGGGGAAAGTTGAGTCCAAGGTTTATTGGACCATTTAAAGTTCTTCAGAGGATCGGGAATCAAGCTTACAAGCTAGAATTACCGGAAGAACTGGAGGGTATTCATAACACATTTCGTGTGTGTTATTTGAGGAAGTTCACAGGAGGTGTGCCCGACATAATTCCCATTTCTGAATTAAGGTTGGATGAGAGCAAGAGGTTAATTGGAGAACCTGAGGCAATCGTTGACCTTAAGACTAAGAAGTTGTAACGTAAGATAGTCGATTTAGTGCTTGTGCGATGGAAACATATAAATGGGCCAAATCCCACCTGGGAAACGGAGAGAGACATGGTGAGTCGCTACTCGTAGTTGTTTGTTGTTGTGTGATTCCGGGGACGGAATCATCCTAAGGGGGAGAGAGTTGTAACGCCCGTGTTTCTAGACTAGGCATTAATATTGACATAATGGTCTAGGTTAACCTTTGTGAGTCATTTTGAAGAAATGAAAAAGGAATTATGTGAATTCTATATGTTTTATGTGTTTTATGCTTAATTACTAGGAGTTAATTAATTAAGAATAAAAATAAGCGTCAAAATTAAATTTTAGATAAAGCCGATATCTATTAAGAAAGTTGTAGCGGTCGTGACAAGGATTACGGATATATAAAGAATGCCGAAATCCGAGTTATAACGAAGAAGTTATGACATGTCAAAGTTTCACGACAAAACCGGCTCGGTGCTGAATGTTGTAAAAAGTGAGTTTTCGATAAACTACTTTTTAGCCTTAGTAATCTAAACGAAACTTGTAGTGTTGGTTAAACCGAGAAGTTCGATAAAAAGAACGCCTGAATCTGACTTCGTATGAGGAAGTTATGATTTTTCGAAGTTTCAGCTTAGCAGTAGACAGCTAAAAACTCGAATTTTAGATCGAGTGATTTTTAGCCGACACAACCTAAACAAGAATTGAAAGTCTCGTAAATAGTAGTACAACGGTAAAAAGTCTGACGAAAACGGACGTCGGATGAAGAAGTTATGAATTTTTAACGGATTTCCTGTCACGGTCTGTTAAAAATAATAATAAAAAAATTAAAGTCAAAATTAGCCGACGAAGTCTAAACAGAAGTTGTAGAGCCTAATTTTACCTACGCGTGCATATAAAGAACGTCAAAAACAGAGCTCGTATGCGAAAGTTATGGATTTTAGAAGTTTTGCACAAAAACCGAGAAAATTCGCATAGTCACGAGTTGCCACGTCACCCTCGCCTCGCATGTGCCACGTGTCCGAAATGGTGAGTCATGCGAAGCCACGAGTCGGATTATGATTTGACCGAAGGGAGGCCCAATCCGAACCTCGCACGCCACGACTCCGAGCCTCACACATGGACTGCGAGTCCGTGATCCAATCAGCAACTGCCACCGAGGCCCTCGCACGTGCTGCCATCTGCGCACCCTCGCCTGCGGACCCCACCACCAGAACCGACTTCGGTCCAGTAGGAGGCTGCCAGCAAGCCTTCGCAGGTGCGAGCCTCGTGCGAGCCTTCCCCTGCGAACTCCGGATCAGCGACGCGTGGCCTCTTCTCAGCGGTTGGATCAGGAGATTCGGCCCCTATAAATAGGGGGGTGCGAGACCTCCCGGGGGTATTTTGAAAACTTGTCACGTTTAGCCCCTAAACCTATATTTCTTTCATATTAACATCCCCCGAAGCCCCGGTATCAATTATAAGCCCCGGAATACGCCACGAAGTGCCCGTGAAGCCCGGAAAATTTATCTTTTCGGTTTCGAAGCCCGACTTTTGCAGAGCCCGGTTTCTCAATAAAACTCCCGGTTTTATTAGAAACGAACGTTTTAGGAAACGAATTGCTGCCCGATTATCATCAAATCATATGAGTGTGTAGTTACTTTCACCTTACACATAGATATGAAGTATTTTACATAAAATACGTGTTATGTGAATATATATTGTTTGTTTATTTGAGATGGGTGTTGAAGGAATGATTTATACAGGTTTTTAAATAATTTAAACTGTATATGTATTTTTATCTACGAAAAATGTTGGGTAAAACATGGGTAGATGAAATAGTGGGTGTGATGAAAGGTGAGTTGGATAAAGGAGATGATTAGTAATATTGATCATGAGTTGAGGGTGAGTGGTGAAATTTGAGAGAATCACTTACCCAAAATGTTGGCCCCCATCATTCAGCGGAGTATGGATGATAACCATGGACTATTCTAGATAGTCTGTGGAACACTAGCAGGCCCGCAACCTGTAGGTGTAATGAACTATATGTTCATTTGATGTACTCTAAAAACCCATTGACATGTATTGCAGGGGGGAATACCTGTAAATAATACTGTCGATAAATGAGAGCTATGGACTTAGCACATGTTGAATAAACCTTGGCAGCTATGGACTTAGTGCCTGTTGTATAAACCCTGGTGATGGTGTGACCTTGTGCCTATTCCCTAAGATGAATCCTTAGGAAGGAGTGATAGTTGATTCTTAGGTTAAACCCTTAAGAAATAAATAAGATAATGGGGTTGGGGTAATTTGGTTGATTGTTTGATGTTTAAGTACAATAAATTTATTTATTGTGGGTTGAAAACCCTATATGCTCACTAGGCTTCCAAGACTGACCCACTCAGCTTTTTATGATTACAGGTAGTGGACCCCGAGCATAGTCGGATGATGATGATGAGTGATTTATGGATTATAGGCCAGTAGTTATAAATAACTGTTGTAAGGCTTATAATGTCTTGTTTATGCTTTTGATCTGTATCGGAACATGACATCCCGATGTTTTAATATAAAAAGAAATTATATATTTCTTAAAGAAAGGTTTTGATAAACTTTTATCATATGTTGTTTTGGGGACCAATTCCGCAACATCTTTTAAAAAGATTCTCTGATTTTATTTTAAAAAGCATAAATTAAATCGGTCTTTTATGGCCGAGAATTTAGGGAATGTCACATAATTGGTTCTTAGAAATTCCTAGATTCTTTTGAGATTCAATGAACTTTTCAAAGGCATGTTTCAATCTCGAGTGTGCCCTCCAAGTTTTGTGACTGGGATACCGAGGATCACAAAACCAGGTGTGAAGTAACCATCCAAATCACTTGGTACCCTTAAAGTTTATCACTCAATCGATGTGCCGGTAAACCACACACGCTCCACTGATACTATGATAAACCTTAAGTCACCATTTACCTACCTTGTTAAGTCGAAGTTAGTGTGTCGGTTAACCACACACGCTCCACCAACAACTTAAACAAAGTGTAAAGTGTAATTTCATGGATTAGCACCTTATTCACATTTTTCCTAAAGTAACTAAGATTCTGAATTTAATAAACGCATTTAGTTACTTTATAATATTCATCATACTTTTAATGAGAATTTATAAGTCCTTGTCCTACCCGTTCGGCTAACGACCCTCCACCGATCAAGGAAGCGGTGGGTGAGAGTGGACACCCATTAAGTTGTCATTTTATAGGCAACAACCTTATACCCCCCTTATAGACCGGCTTCGTGAATGAGGCGTACTAGCGGTAAGACGACTTGATCTTATACATATATATATTAGTAACTTATAATATTATAAAGTATAAGGGTTGAATTTTAACTTTTAAAATTCTAAGGGTTGGAACTAAAGTTTTAATCGAGACTTTACTTGTTCCAAAACTTGAGGGCAAGTTTTGTAACCTTCCAAAACTTTTCATTTCTTATAACTTATGAATTAATTGAGTAATAAAAATGAAGACTCTTCATTTTTATAACTCTTGTGTTCTTTTAATGGCTTTAATAAAAGTGAGACTTTTGGTTTTCCATAACTTGAGGACAAGTTATGGACTCCATTAAAACACATTATGATCATGAATTAAACTACCATGAAGGTTACAAACAATTGCTATGATCATCTAATCTTCATAAGTTCAAGAACATGAATATGAACACTTTCAAGAATCAAAAATTACACTTAAAAAACTTGTAATTTTGATAATTGCCATTGTAAATGGATTAGCATAAACAATACACCATCTAAAACAAGTTTTAAAACACCAAAACAGTTTAGGGTAATATTTCTAGTCCATTTCCAGCAACAAATGTCGAAATTCTGAAAACTGCAGCCTCTACTCGTCGAGTGAAAGAACAGACTCGACGAGTAACTTGCATTTGTTCATGGAATCGTCGAGTCCCCCCATGGACTCGGCGAGTTCATACGAGCAGAAAACAGAAAAACTATTTTTTCAAGCAGTTTGCACAAAAAATCAACAAACAAGCCTAGGCTCTGGTACCACTGATGGGTTTTGAGCATTCTAACACTTCCTAAGTGTACATGCAACCCTAATAACCTTGGATCTATGTTTGTCTAATTATCATGCAAAGTTGAATTCCAAGGTTATATTCCTATCTAGCATACATGGGGAACATTTTTAACTTGAATGAAAGATAGAATAACTTACCTTGTTGTTGATTATGATCGTTGAAACCTTGTGAGCCTAGCACCCCAAGTGTGATGCCTCAAATGCTTCACACAACACCAAATGCAAAGGAGTAAACTTTGAGAGAATCTTACACTTGCAAAATCGGCTCTAGCCCTCTTGTTTCTTAGTGTAACCGATTTTGGGGAGAACACCTTTGTTTATATAGTGTGTTGCATTAGGTAAACCCTAATGTAACATGACTCTTCATTTCATGATCCATGGGTTAACTCCATGGAGCATCCATGGAGCATCCTATGGGTGGAACCCAACTTGATAATCCATGGAGCCTCTTAGCCCACTATATAAGATATGGAAGATTTACATAATCTACCCATATATTTAATTAGTTATCTTTTGATCACTTAATTAATTCTTGATCAAACTAATTAAATAATATTATTAATATATTAGAACTTATAATATATTAATAAACCATAAGTGTTATTTCTCTCATTTTAGTTTATCCAATTGCATGGTGCCATGCAACCCAAATGGACCATGCCGGGTCGGGTCAAGTACATACCAGAAATAGTTATGGACTTAGACACCTTATCCAACAGAGTGTCCGTTGCGAGTTTCCATCGCCAATGAACACAAGGTTTCTGTTTTGAGCGTTTTTCTGGATTGTACCTTGGAGATATTCAGGGTGTCTTATCCCACCGATTTGATTCTTATCCCTATGGGGGATGTCTGCATGATTGTATAGATGGACTAGTTGAGCAGATTTGGAGCCATGATCGACTACGACAGATAGTAGGTGGTAGTTCGAACCCCAAGTGGGGGAGAAATAATTATTTATAGTGAGGGTACCAGGGTCGGTTCAGCCTTTTGTTCAGTTGCCAGGGCCCGACAGTAACTTCAACATGGATGTTTGGGTTATCTCGCTTATGTAGTTGACACTCGAGATAAGGGGAGAGTTTTAGTTTCAGATGTGCCAGAGGTCAGAGAGTTTCAAGATGTATTTTCATAGGATTTACCCGGTGTTCCTCCTATGAGGCAGGTGGAGTTCCGGATCAATCTGATCCCCAACGCGGCCCCGATTGCTAAGTTGTCGTACCGCCTCACACCACCATAGATGTAGGAGTTTTCCTTTTATCTTCAAGAGCTCTTGGACAAGTAGTTTATCCGACCGAGAAATTCATACTGGGAACACTGATCATGTTTGTGAAGAAGAAGGATGGGTCTCATCGTATGTGCATAGATTATTGGGAGTTGAACAAGTTGACAGTGAAGAATATTTACCCAATCCTCGGGATTGATGATCTTTTCAGTCAGTTGCAGGGTGCATATTGGTTCTCCAAGATTGATCTGAGATCGGCTTACCACCATATGAAAGTCCGGGAGGAGGACGTGGAGAAGACAGCGTTCCAAAATCATTATGGTCATTACGCTTTCGTGGTGATGTCGTTTGGGCTCGCTAGCACACTGACAACGTTCATGGATTTGATGAACTGGGTGTGTAAATTGATGCTATGTTGTTCGGTCATTGATGATATTCTGGTCTACTCCAAGACCAGGGAACATCATAAGAAGCATCTTAGAGAGTTACTTGGGGTGTTGAGGCAGGAGAGGCTTTATGCGAAGTTCTCTAAGTGTGAGTTCTAGTTATGGGAGGTCTAGTTTTTGGGACACCTTATAAATCAGAATGGGATTCTGATCGATCCGACCAAGATTGAGGCAGTCATGTAGTGGGAGGTCGTGAACTCCCCGTCTGAGATTTGGAGTTTTCTAAGGTTGGCTGGTTATTATCAGAGATTTATTCAGGATTTCCCCAAGATTTTTGTTCCTCTGACCCGCCAGATGAAGAGGAGTGTGGATTTCTGTTGGGGGACTGAGCAACGGGCTGCATTTGAGACTCTGAGGAGGAAGTTATATGAGGCCCCAGTATTGACCCTCCCTGAGGGTGTTGAGGATTTTATGGTATTTGGTGATGCATCGATCTCAGGTTTAGGGGCGGTTCTCATACAGACATGTAGAGTCATTGCTTATGCATCCAGGCAGTTGAAGCCTCATGAGGTTGGGTATCCGACTCATGATTTGGAGTTGGGGGCAGTGGTTTTTTCCCTCAAGATTTGGCGGCATTATCTCTATAGGGTCTGATATACCTTCTACACGGATCACAAAAATTTGAGATATCTTATGGATAAGCCGAATCTGAACATGAGGCATCGTAAATGGATTGACATGGTCAACGATTATGATTGTGAGATTTTCTATCATCCGAGGAAGGCCAATATGGTCGTCGGCGCTTTGAGGCGCAAGGCGGATAGTACTTCTGCTCGAGGAAACTGTTTGAGGATGACCTTCGACTCCCCACTTCTGGATTTGATCAGGGAGGATTAACGCGAGGGAGTGAAGCAAGAAAATTGGAAGCAAGAAAATTGGAAGCAAGAGAGGATCAGGGGTGAGATTGACAGATTTTCTACCAATAGTCGCAGACTTTTGACCCGGTGCGGTCTGGTATGGGTGCCATTCTCTGGCGGGATCTGACAAATAGTATTGGTGGAGGCTCATAAGTCCAGGTTCTTGATTAACCCTGGAGCCACAAAGATGTATCGAGACTTGAAACTTAGTTACTGGTGGCCATGCATGAAGAAAGAGATTGCATGGTACGTGGAGAGATATCTGACCTGTCGGATGGTAAAGGCTGAGCAGCAGAGGCCGTATGGCAAGTTGCTACCCTTAGAGGTTCCCATGTGGAAATGGGAACAAATCACTATGGATTTTATCACCAAGTTAATGACGACGGCCAAAGGTTTTGATGTGATTTGGGTTATTGTTAACCGGTTGACCAAGACCGTTTCTTTCCATTCGAAAGAGTTCATCGGCCGAGAAATCGTCCGATGTGTATGTACGTGAGATCGTTGCTCGCTACGAAGTGTCGGTTTCTATTGTCTCCGACCGAGGTGGTCCTTTAGACTACGGAGCTTATTCAGCAGATCAGACAGAGATTACAGATAACCTAGAGCCAACAGAAGAGTTATGCCGACCAACGACGATTAAAGATAGAGTTCCAACTCGGGGATATGGTTTTACTGAAGGTATCACGTCAGAAGGGTGTTATACGCTTCAGGAATAGGGGCAAGTTACAGCTTCGATTTATTGGACCGTTCTAAGTAGTGGCCATGGTAGGCAAGGTAACCTATCGACTGGATCTACATGAGGAGCTGAGTCAGATCGACACACCTTCCATGTTTCTCAGCTTAGGTAGTTTGTGGTTGATGATTTTGTAGTGGTTCCCATGGACGAAATTCATGTCGATGAGCTCTTGAATTATGTGGAGAGGACGGTGAATATTTTGGATAGGATAATGAAGGCCTTGCGCAACATGGTAGTACCTTTAGTCAAGGTCTAGTGGCAGCATCGAAAGGCTTCCGAATGGACTTGGGAACCCGAGGTAGAGATGTGGGAGCATTACCCAGATTCATTCGCAGCACCAGACTTTGAGGACGAACTCTGATTTAATTGGGGGAGAATTGTAACACCTGGTATTTATAGGTAAATTTCCCTTTTTATGTTTGTTAAGTATAAGTATTGAGTTTTTATCTATGCATGGCGTAGATAGCCTTCTACGCGATGCGTAGATAGAAAACTTGGAGACGGGGCTTTAATGATCTACGCAAGGGGTAGATGTTAAGTACACAGGGCGTACGTGGCCATAGTCCAAACCCTAATTTTAGGCTTTTGAGTCCTATTTAAGGACTTTAACGTTCATGAAACCCTTCCATTCTCAACCTCCATTTCCCCAAACATCTCCCTTGAAACCCTAACCCTATTTTGGTGCATTGTGAGATTAAAGAGTGTTCTTTGGGTGCTTTTGAAGGAAGAAGAAGGTGGTGGAGTTGCTTGGTAGCTTGACTCAACTTTAGATCTAGAAGTTCTTCTCCCTCATTCATCTCCAGAAGGTATAAAGTTTGTATCATTATGCCTCCATTGATAGATCTACCTTAGATGTTGAAGTTATGCCATTTTGTCCCATTATTTTGGTCCCTTTGGGTATGAATGACTCTAGACTTTGTTGAGTGTATTTCTGGAAGTATTTAAGGGTATTACGTCATCAAAATGGTGTGTTGGCCATATCCAACCATCCATGCATGAGTTTGAGATCCTTAGAAGTTGTTATAAAATTAGGGATTGTTCTTGTGCATGTGTAAGTCATGCAAGTGAATAAAGTTCGGAACTTTATCACTTAGGACATTGATTTAGACCAGATCTATGAGTTGGACAAGGTGCCTTTCTATATTAAGAAATTAATGGGAAGTTTGGTTTCAGTTTGAGTATGCAAGGCGTACATATAGGTACGCAGCACGTAGCTTTGTGTTGTCCCGTAAAAGCCAAGCAGTACTCTACACAACGCGTATAGCTGGTACGCAGGGCATACTCGGTCTGGATGTGGACCTTTGAATTTTGACCGTTGACTGTTGACCATTAACCTTGACCAAATTTGACTATAGGTCATTTGGGGTAAATTGAATAGTAGATTGAGAGTGGGTCCCTGTTTATTGTATAGGTGACCTGTAGTGACAGTGTTTGGAGCAATGATCAATTCAACTATCTTCCAGACTGTGAGGTGAGTTTTCCTCACTGTACTTATGGGTCAAATGCACCAATACAGGCCCACTAGATTATGTATCATGGGTCACATGATAATGTTATGTTGGTTATATGTTAGAATGGTATATTTGTATGATTACCTATGATTCGCGGTTATATGTTAGAGTAGTAGATTTGTATGATTAAGTGTATTTGCTAGTTTTGGATTATTATTGCATATGTCGACATGTTATTGTTTTTTTTGGGTTGAGGCGGTCCTTCTTTGTGCTGAAGGCCAAGATACTTGGGTAGTCCAATTGGTATTGTAGGTCTAAGGGAGCGGTCCAACTTATGTTGTAGGCTCGAGAGCGGTCCAGCAAGTAGCTAAAGGCTCGGTGGTGGTCTAGCCTAGTGCTGCAGGCCTGGTTGCGTGCATTATATTATGTTGTTGTGTCTGGTACTTTGGGGGGACTCACTAAGTTTTGGCTTATAGTTTGATTTTATGGTTTCAGGTACATCAGAGGATAGGGGCAAGGCGAAAAGTGTGATTGTGCACATCATCATGTATATTTATTTGACTTATGATTTTGGGATACTCTTATTTATACTTATCGTTTTTGAACTATGTTTTGTGTGAGATATGGATTTTGTGATGGTTTTAAAAATAAAAATTTTGTCATGATTTTTGGGACGTTAAAGAAGCTCAATCTGATCATAGGAAATAGGCGATCTTCACATGTCACCAAGGTTGGGACTTATAGGCTTGTTGTCACACCCCAAAACCGGAACGGCGGAATCGTTCAGGGGTGGAGGACTTCATGTTTAGTATCACGAGATATGTATATGGTAAGCAAGTAATGAACAACCATTTCATTTCGAAAGAAAGTGTTTACAATGTGTGTGTTCACAAAACATAGAACTCATAAACAAATAACAAAACAAGACTTGAAGCTATAATGCTTCATCTTCTGAATCCCCAGCACGAGCACCTGTCTAATAGTCTCCTGAGAATACAAGTTATTTGAAAGAGTTGATCAGCAATTAAGCTGGTGAGTTCATAAGTCTTTAGTGATGTGAGTAAGTTGTAAAGTGTTGTTGAAAATGTAGATGTAAAATGGTGTTGAAAATGTAGTTGTAACATGTAGTTGTAAAATGTTGTAAGTTGTAAGTTCTGTTTTGAAAAGTTCGCCTGTTCCTCTAGAAAATCCTATATTTCCTATTTTGACGGAAGTTTAAGTAAAATGACACTGCAACCCTTTCTATGGGTACTAAGTGGGTACAAGTTATATAAGACTCAAAGTAAACAAACAATCGATTGTGCGCATCTGCCCTAAGCTCACAACCAAACGAGGAACAAAAATTAAGGCGGATAGCACACATCCCATTGGTTGTTAGATCTTCGTCATATATAACCCTGGTGTATTCACTTGTTACTCATGGAGTTAATTGTAATGGTTCCTTTATATCTAATGAAAAGTTCTTTAAGAAAACCCATATTTCTTATAATAAAATGGTGACCACAGTGACTACTTTTATAATAGCTTAGTTTATACTGCTATATATAATCTAATATCGGATAGAAAGTTAATTGAGTGAATCTGCCCTAAGCCCACAACCAAACGAGGAACAGGAAGTAAGGCGGAAAGCACACATCCAACTACCTATTGGGTATTAGTTTTATATATAAACATGGTGTATAAACTAAGGCATTATAGAGTTACTCACCTAAGGTCCTTTAAATTGTATTGGTTTAATAAAATGGATTAAACCCTTTACTGGGAAGTTTCTAGTTTTGTATACCAAAAGTACTGATTTTGGAAAGTATGTTTTGTACTAGAAAAACTGTGCTTTGACTCTGTGTCCTATAACCTGACCCATACCTGGTACCCTTATGATGACTTAATGTATACTAAGCATACATATATATAGAATCGGATAGAAAATAAATTGGGTGAGTTCGTTCCAAGCCCACAACCAAACAAGGAACATGAAATGAAGCGGAGAGCACACATCCTATTACCTGTCGGACCCTATTGGTATATATATATATATATATATATATATATATATATATATATATATATATATATATATATATATATATCCTGTGATGTATACATTAAGGAATCTTAAGACTAGCATTATGGTTCTTTCTTTTAAACATAGCCTTCTACCAAGGCATCTACTGATATGTTCTAGACTCGACTGTTCCGATTGTCGTTTGTAAAAATGTATGTTTTCCCTTGTTTATAACTATCTTAACTCGAAAATAGTTTGAGTTTGACTTTCAAGTGGTACTGTCACTTTATGAAAGGAATAGGAAATGTAAGTACACAGTTGTCATTTATAATGACATGCGGATGTACTGATAACCTAAAAACATGTTTGTTTTATTACGGTCATAATGTGAAGGCTAGAACCCCTACTAAACCCTCTCCCTGTCAAGATAGTAAGGGAACCAAACGCGACCTCTGCAAATTCTTGCAAGCCGTGAAATTCACATTTGTTATATGATAATGTATACCTAATATTACTATCACCTTTTGTTTAAAACAATGAGTTAGTGATCAATTGGTATAATTAGATCCTGTGTGTGTTCTCATGCTATAGCAACCTAACTTGTTTGTTTTGTACTGTATATTGTACGTTTTGTTTGTTTCTCATAATTGTGTGTTCTCTCTGTATGGTATTGTTTGTTTCCCTTCACTATGTGTTCTGTATGGTATTGTTTGTTTCTCTTCACTATGTGTTTGACTCATGTATGAACTAACTCTTTGTGTGTCTCATTGTACTAGAAGTAATGAATAGCATTCTCCTAAACTATACCTATTATAGTTTACTAATATTCTACTTGGACTGTTACTGAAAAGACTTGTTTATCTACTAAGTTATGTTTGTACTTTAAAAACGGAGTTTTGTATAACTATAAAGTAACATAACTTTAAAAGAGTTTTTGAAATGTTTTGACAACTTATAAATGACATAAGTAACATTTTGAAAGATGTTTATAACAAACATTTACACAATTATCATTGTGTTCAACTTGTATTCCCCCCCTTAAAACAGTTAAAACAGTTAAAAGATTCATTATGGGGTATGAACTCACCTGTAGTGAATGGTTTGGATGAACGGATGGTATAGGATGCTAAGTGTCAATTGAAGACTTGAACACTCACACGGATCCTATTTAACATATAATGACACATATATGTATCCAATTAGTATTTATTGAACTAATCAGGTAAAGAATAACACCTTAAGGACTAAGAAATCCTTAAATGGTAGTGTTATAATCACTTAGGATTGCATAAGAGGGTTGTAAAGCCACTTAAGGGAGTTTTCGGTCCAAGTGGTATGTTTCTTGGAGTTTTTGGTTCTTGTGGTTTTCGGTCCATATTGTTTTCGGTCCATATGGTTTTCGGTCCAAATGGTTTTCGGTCCAAATGGTTTAGACCGAAAACCCATGGTCTTTGATGCATAAGGTGATTTCCAAGGGCTTTCAACAATCAATGAAGTGTTCTAGATTCATGACTAAGCTTTAGGAAAGGTTTAAAGTCATATTGCACCCTTTATAAGGGTTTTCGGTCTAAGGAGATGTACTAGACTGAAAACACCTTTTGTTCTTGGATAAATGATGATTTCAAGGCCTTAAATCAAGAATTTCAACTAGATAACAAGTATAGGGAAGCAATACTTACGATTTATAGGCTAGTAGAGTTGATTTTTGGACCAAAACACTAGTATGTGTTCTTGGTGTTCTTGAAGATCAAACCCAAAAGATGAAGTTAATGGATGAAATCGAAGGGTGTTACTAGTTAGGAAGATCTAATAACAAATCAAGGGGAAAGAAACACTTACATTTTTGAGAATTTGCAAGAAGATCTTATGATACTTGAGAGAGAATGGAAGTTTTCTTGACTTGGAATTTAGAATAATGAATAAAATGAGGAATACTCATGCTTATGGGATGAGTTTTCGGTCCACATGAGTTTTGACCGAAAACTCATATGTGGTGGCCGAAAACTCCACATGAAGGGTTTATAGCTTGATTTTTATACTTATAACTCAAGCAAACACTTCCTAACACTCGATCCTTGAATGTACAATGCTTAGAACACCCAAATAGACTCCAAACATTGCCAAAAGATAGCAAAATGGGTCTAAAACCAAAAAAAAAATTCCCGGGTTGTCACATCATCCCCCCGTTAGATGGAATTTCGTCCCGAAATTAGCTTTCTTAGCCGTACTACTGGGGTTGCGCTCCTCGGATTGGCAGAATACTTACTCATAGACCTGGCAACTTTGCCCTGGTGTTCCTGATAGGATTCATACTTGGTCCATCTATCATTACCTCGTGTATACAAGTCATATATAATCAGGGTTAGTAAGACGGTCGGATGTGCGACTCTGCCCCAGGTCCACAACCAAACAAGGAACAGGAGATAGGGCGGAAACACACATACTAAATCTGCGTAATCATAATCATATACCACCCTCGTGTATACACTGAATAGTGATAGGTGGGTTGTATTCGTCCATAGCCTCTGTGCTCGAACTTAGTCTGCTGGACGAGTGGTATTTCGTGACGGTCTGCGGACATCTGACGATAAGGCTTCAGAGGACAAAGTACTCTTCGCACGAGTACTTCGGGGGTTTAGAATACGAAAGATAAAATTGAGGTTTAGGTCGGATTTTCGATACGAATGACGAAAGTTTCGAGAACTTGCCGATCGAGGCGATAGAAACATATGAACTCAGTATGGTGAGGACCACGCCAACTCATGACGAAAGATAGTAACGGACTCTTTACTGAACAAAGTTTTGGTCAAATGAAAGAAACGTCTGTTATACGACGATGTATCCCTTGCATGATCGATACTGTACTCCTAGTATGTTCGACAATGTACTCTTTGTAAATGTTCCCGTGTTTCCTGTTTTCTCTTGAAGTTAACACTCCTAGGTATCGTATCGCTATGTGCGCATACATACAAACGAAAGTGCTCTAATAACTGGTGGGAATACTTTATATCATGATCCTCCTTGGTACCACTACAATCGCCTGCCATATACATGTTATGAATATTTAAGATGAACCGGGCAGTCGACCGAGTAACTCTGCCTCAAATCCTCAACCAATTAAGGAAAGAGGGACCTAAGCGGAGTCACTCACTCTAAGTCTGCAACATCTTAGTTGTGCACAACCCTGATGTATATGGTAAGCCATAATAGCTTCTCTAAACGGATCTTTTAGTTCTCTTGAATACTGTGACCTATTTCAACATGTGAGTTATTATAATTACTTTTAGGTGTTATCCCCAAATTTTAATCTTATATGAATGTAAATTAATTTTAAAAGTAATTACTATTTCGAAAACGTACCGCTACTCGTCGACGATTCCGGGGTAGATTCCCCTGCGGTGATCATCAGAATGCGTCCATCCGCGCCTGAGTTCCTTATTATCGGGCAGTCACTCTGAAAATGTCCAGTCTCACCACAGCCATAGCAGGCTTGGTTTTCTTCAGCTCTGGGGACTTGGGAGATCGGTTGAGCTGGTGCCCTGCAGAAACAGACTGTGTGTCCCTTTCTGTGGCAGTTCAGACACTGCATTTCCCGGCATACCCCGGTGTGGTGAAAGTTGCACTTTCCACACTTCGGGAGGGTTCCAGCATAGCGACTGGCAGGTGCTGAAGCAGTAGGCGTTGTAGCGGCGTACATAGTACTCGCTCGTTGCTCTTGCGGGGTGTCCTGTGTTGTTTGCTTCTTCTTCCTCTTGTTCCCCGACTTCTGATTATAGTCCTCTTCCCTCGGTGGCTCGGGAATAGGGGCTTTTACACCATGGCGGACTCCATGGTCGATGAGTCCCTGAGCCAGGCGTTTAGCACTATCGAACGTGGCTGGGTTAGAAGATAACACATTTCCTTGGGTCGGAGCAGTCAGACCCCAAATGTATCTTTCTATCTTCTTGCTCTACGGGGTAACCATCCCGGGGCATAGTGCTGCTAGCTCGCTGAACCGGTCAGTGTAGGTCACTATGTCTGAGCCGACCATAGTGAGATCCCACAGCTCTCGTTCCAGCTTTTGAATTTCGCCTAACGGGCAGTATTCCTCTCGCATTAACTCTTTTAGGTTTTCCCAACCTATTGAGTTAGCCACTGATAGGGTCAGTGACTTAACATGGCTGCTCCACCATGTTAGGGCCTTACCGGAGAAGGTGTAGGCAGCAAACTTCACTTTGCTTCCTTCTGGGCACAAGCAGATTTCGAAGATCGACTCTATTTTCTCGAACCATTGCAAGAGGGCGATGACTCCGCCAGTCCCATTAAAGGATAATGGTTGGCATTTGGTGAAGTGCTTGTAGGAGAACTCTCTCGAGCGCACGAGGACCTCACCTCGAGTAGAATCAGTAGGCGTTCCACCTGTGCTGGTACTGATGGAGTGATATTGAGCCATGGCTATTGCCACAGCCGCAGCCACTGCAGCGTTTATAGCTGCCATATCGATTTGCGAAGGAGGCGGCGTTGGAGTTATCGGAGTAGTGCGTCTGATAGGTCTGGGAGGATGCATCTTTGCTAAAAGAATACAAAGATGAGACGGAATAAGTCTAAAGCAATGGACACAAGCCGAAAGCTGAAAAGACCAGGTTATCCTAGTTCTGGATGTATCGGGTCCTGACTTCCACAGGGTTCTAGAAACAATTCATAAAAGAGTCTATACCTAATAAACTATATGAATTTGAAATAACTATCCTCGAATGAATATTTGTTTCCTGAATAACTGTTACCAGCTGCATGTAAGAAAATAATCTTAACGTATAATGTGAGCAGTGTTTCCACTCGCTCTTTTAACAAGATTATTATTTAATAGTGTGACGTGTAAGACGTTTTGGTTACTTCGGTTGATCCCTCTTTGAAAACTTCTCATGAACTTGTTCTTGTTCCTCCTCGACTCTTTTGTTGACTACTACGAGGAAGTGGTTACATCTATCTGGGCTTGTCGTGCGACAATGAAAGTGACTAAAGAATCTATGAGCTTTAAGGTAACTTTATGGGGTGCTGCTTACGGAGTCCTCCTATAATTATACAATGTATACAAGTTTGTATATATTTGAAGATTAAATAGACCTTCAAATAAGTGATCCTACTCCAAAACTACACCCTTAAGAGGAATGGATAGCGAAGCGTAGACCACAGATTCTAAGTTTATAAGATCTTGATTATATATTAAACTTTAAGAATATACATTGCAAGATTATAGACCTATCCGTAAGGGTCTTTTAAGTTATCACATAAGTTATTTATATGGACTAAAATACTCCTATAGTATTTTAACGTAATGTACTTGGTATGTTCTAAACTTGTTATCGCGCTATCGTATCATAGAATACTCCTATTGTATTCTAACTCTAAATGTACTTGTTCTGGTGTTCTCTTGACTGGTGTTCAGGTAAGCTTTAACACTGTTGCAACACCACATCATTCCCAAACGCATGTCGATCACATCTCGAATGAATATAGTTGATCAGGCTATATTGATCCTAGCTATGGTTATATAACTGTTCGGGTTGACGACAGTGCCCAACCTTTAAATACTTTAGTTATGTTCTCCTCGTGACACTAGTTCTATTATGTACATGTATAAGCAGTAGGTATATTTTTATAACTTATAGTTATACTCTAAAAATATATCATTATCCAGAGCACTTAAGCCCCATTGTTTATAGTTGTATATCTTTTATCGGTTGATATACTTAGTTCACTATAAACAATGCTCTGATACCAATCTGTCACACCCCAAAACCAAGAACGGCGGAAACGTAGATGTAAAATGGTGTTGAAAATGTAGTTGTAAAATGTTGTTGAAAATGTTGTTGAAAGTTTTGTTGAAAATGTAGATGTAAAATGTTGTTGAAAATGTTGTTGAAAATGTAGATGTAAAATGGTGTTGAAAATGTAGATGTAAAATAGTGTTGAAAATGTAGTTGTAACATGTAGTTGTAAAATGTTGTAAGTTGTAAGTTCTGTTTTGAAAAGTTCGCCTGTTCCTCTAGAAAATCCTATATTTCCTACTTTGATGGAAGTTTAAGTAAAATGACACTACACCCTTTCTATGGGTACTAAGTGGGTACAAGTTATATAAGACTCAGAGTAAACAAACAATCGATTGTGCGCATCTGCCCTAAGCTCACAACCAAACGACGAACAGAAATTAAGGCGGATAGCACACATCCCATTGGTTGTTAGATCATCGTCATATATAACCCTGGTGTATTCACTTGTTACTCATGGAGTTAATTGTAATGGTTCCTTTACATCTAATGAAAAGTTCTTTAAGAAAACCCATATTTCTTATAATAAAATGGTGACCACAGTGACTACTTTTATAATAGCTTAGTTTATACTGCTATATATAATCTAATATCGTATAGAAAGTTAATTGAGTGAATATGCCCTAAGCCCACAACCAAACGAGGAACAGGAAGTAAGGCGGAAAGCACACATCCAACTACCTATTGGGTATTAGTTTTATATATAAACATGGTGTATAAACTAAGGCATTATAGAGTTACTCACCTAAGGTCCTTTAAATTGTACTGGTTTAATAAAATGGATTAAACCCTTTACTGGGAAGTTTCTAGTTTTGTATACCAAAAGCACTGATTTTGGAAAGTATGTTTTGTACTAGAAAAACTGTGCTTTGACTCTGTGTCCTATAACCTGACCCATACCTGGTACCCTTATGATGACTTAATGTATACTAAACATACATATATATAGAATCGGATAGAAAATAGATTGGGAGAGTTCGTTCCAAGCCCACAACCAAACAAGGAACAGGAAATGAAGCGGAGAGCACACATCCTATTACCTGTCGGACCCTATTGGTATATATATATCCTGTGATGTATACATTAAGGAATCATAAGACTAGCATTATGGTTCTTTCTTTTAAACGTAGCCTTCTACCAAGGCATCTTCTGTTAAACGTAGCCTTCTACCAAGGCATCTACTGATATGTTCTAGACTCGACTGTTCCGATTGTCGTTTGTAAAAATGTATGTTTTCCCTAGTTTATAACTATCTTAACTCGAAAATAGTTTGAGTTTGACTTTCAAGTGGTACTGTTCACGTTATGAAACGAATGGGAAATGTAAGTACACAGTTGTCATTTATAATGACATGCGGATGTACTGATAACGTAAAAACATGTTTGTTTTATTACGGTCATAATGTGAAGGCTAGAACCCCTACTAAACGCTCTCCCTGTCAAGAGATTAAGGGAACCAAACGCGACCTCTCAAAATTCTTGCAAGCCGTGAAATTCACATTTGTTATATGATCATGTATACCTAATATTACTATCACCTTTTGTTTAAAACAATGAGTTAGTGATCAATTGGTATAATTAGATCCTGTGTGTGTTCTCATGCTATAGCAACCTAACTTGTTTGTTTTATACTGTATATTGTACGTTCTGTTTGTTTCTCATAATTATGTGTTCTCTCTGTATGGTATTGTTTGTTTCTCTTCACTGTGTGTTCTGTATGGTATTGTTTGTTTCTCTTCACTATGTGTTTGACTCATGTATGAACTGACTCTTTGTGTGCCTCATTGTACTAGAAGTAATGAATAGCATTCTCCTAAACTATACCTATTATAGTTTACTAATATTCTACTTGGACTGTTACTGAAAAGACTCGTTTATCTACTAAGTTATGTTTGTACTTTAAAAACGGAGTTTTGTAAAACTATAAAGTAACATAACTTTAAAAGAGTTTTTGAAATGTTTTGACAACTTATAAATGACATAAGTAACATTTTGAAAGATGTTTATAACAAACATTTACACAATTATCATTGTGTTCAACTTGTATTCCCCCCCCCCCTTAAAACAGTTAAAACAGTTAAAAGATTCATTACGAGGTATGAACTCACCTGTAGTGAATGGTTTGGATGAACGGATTGTATAGGATGCTAAGTGTCAAGTGAAGACTTGAACACTCACACGGATCCTATTTAACATGTAATGACACATATATGTATCCAATTAGTGTTTATTCAACTAATCAGGTAAAGAATAACACCTTAAGGACTAAGAAATCCTTAAATGGTAGTGTTATAATCACTTAGAATTGCGTAAGAGGGTTGTAAAGCCACTTAAGGGAGTTTTCGGTCCAAGTGGTATGTTTCTTGGAGTTTTCGGTTCTTGTGGTTTTCGGTCCATATGGTTTTCGGTCCATATGGCTTTCGGTCCAAATGGTTTTCGGTCCAAATGGTTTTGACCGAAAACCCATGGTCTTTGATGCATAAGGTGATTTCCAAGGGCTTTCAACAATCAATGAAGTGTTCTAGATTCATGACTAAGCTTTAGTAAAGGTTTATAGTCATATTGCACCCTTTATAAGGGTTTTCGGTCTAAGGAGATGTACTAGACCGAAAACACCTTTTGTTCTTGGATAAATGATAATTTCAAGGCCCTAAATCAAGAATTTCAACTAGATAACAAGTATAGGGAAGCAATACTTACGATTTATAGGCTAGTAGAGTTGATATTTGGACCAAAACACTAGTATGTGTTCTTGGTGTTCTTGAAGATCAAACCCAAAAGATGAAGTTAATGGATGAAATCGAAGGGTGTTACTAGTTAGGAAGATCTAATAACAAATCAAGGGGAAAGAAACACTTACATTTTCGAGAATTTGCAAGAAGATCTTATGATACTTGAGAGAGAATTGAAGTTTTCTTGACTTGGAATTTAGAATAATGAATAAAATGAGGAATACTCATGCTTATGGGATGAGTTTTCGGTCCACATCAGTTTTGACCGAAAACTCATATGTGGTGGCCGAAAACTCCACATGAAGGGTTTATAGCTTGATTTTTATACTTATAACTCAAGCAAACACTTCCTAACACTCGATCCTTGAATGTACAATGCCTAGAACACCCAAATAGACTCCAAACAATGCCAAAAGATAACAAAATGCTAAAACCAAAAAAAAAAAAAATTCGGGTTGTCACACTTGTGCTTAGTAGTGATCTTAGGATTGATTTGTTAAATTGTTAATACTCGTCATAAATGACACAAAAATATTTTCTTTTCATGAATTTTTAAACAAGGTTTTAAATATTCTTCTGATAATGATATTGGTTCAATTTCTGTTTTCAAAAATGGTGTTTTTATATTTAAAGCTTTACCTTGTAATGGAGTGTATGAAACTATGATTTGTGTTGATAACTTAGGCAATAATGTGTTTCATATTGATTCGTCCAATGGTGTGGATTGTTGGATAAAGTGCCTAAGTCCATAACTATTTCTGGTATGTACTTGACCCGGTTGGTATGGTCCATTTGGGTTGCATGGCATCATGATAATTGGATAGACAAAATGAGAAGAAGGACACTTATGATTTGTTAATATATTATAAGTTATAATATATTATTATGAAATCATATTATTTAATAAGTATTGATCAAGAATTAATTTGGAATTAATTTTGTGATAAAAAAGAGACTAATTAAATATATGGGGTTGATTGTGTAAATCATTTATTCTTATATAGTGGGATAGTGATCCATGGTTTGTTGGATTGGGCTAAAACCCATAGGGTGCTCCATGAATGTTCCATGGAGGTTAAAACCCATGGATCATGGAGGAAATGAAAAGCCATGTCAATTAGGGTTTACATGGTGTAACCCTACTTGTGACACACTATATAAAGACCCCATAGGCTAGCAAAATTGGCACTAAGACAAGAACAAGGAGGGCTAGCCGATTTTGAGTGATAGTTTACTTCTCTCAAAGTTATTCCAAGAGTTGTGGTGTTGTGTGAAACATTTGAGGCATCACATTTGGGGTGATAGGTTCACAAAGTTCTTAAGGAATCCAAGCAACAAGAAAGGTATGTTCTTCTACTAGCTTTTATGTTTCAAGTTCCCCATGACATGCTAGATAGGATAAGAATCTTGGAAAAATAAAATTTGCTTGTATCTTAGTAAAACATAGACCAAGGTTTCTAGGGTTGCATGTACACTATAGGAGTGTTAGAATGCTCAAGACCCTTCAGTGGTATCAGAGCCTAGGCTTGTTTTCTTGATGCTTGTTGCAAATTGTAAAAGAAAATCGAAAAATCTGCATTCTGCTGAGTGAACTCGTCGAGTCCATGGGGGGACTCGACGAGTCCACACATATATTCATCCTACTCGTCGAGTAGGTTCGTGCACCCGACGAGTAGGAGGCCCAGAGTGCAGTTTTTCATGTTTTTAAGCTGGAATATGACTAGCATCATTACACTAAACTGTTTTGGACTTATAAAACCTGTTTTTGATGTGGTAATGATTATGCTAATCTAATTTTAAAGGTTATTATCAAAATTTCAAGTTTTATATGTGTTTATATGATTCTTGAAATTGTTGATATGAATGTTCATACACTTATGAATTTGGTAGATCATAGGAATTATTTGCAAATTGTTTGTTAGTTTAATTCTTGATCTAAATGTTTTAATGGAGTCCATAATTTGTCCTCAAGTTATGGATTACCAAAAGTCTTTTCTTTTAAAGTCCGTTAAAGAACACATAGGTTACATAAAATGAAGAGTCTTCATTTTAATAAACCATTAACTCATAAGTTATGAAGTTGAAAAGTTTTGAATATTTCCAAAAATTGCCCTCAAGTTTTGGAACATGTAAAGTCAATTTAGAAAACTTTAGTTCCAACCCCTATAATTTTAAAAGTTAAAATTCAACCCTTATACTTTATAATATTATAAGTTAATAATATATATATATATATATATATATATATATATATATATATATATTTATAAGATCAAGTCGTTTTACCGTTAGTAGGCCTAATTCATGAAGTCGGTCTATAAGGGGGTATAAGGTTGTTTCCTATAAAATGGCAGCTTAATGGGTGTCCACGCTCACCCACCGCTTCCTTGACTGGAGGAGGGTCGTTAGCCGAACGGGTAGGACAACGACTTTAATTCTCATTAAAAGTATAATGATTATAAAGTAACTAAATGTTTTATAAATTCCCAATCTTAGTTACTTTAGGAAAATGTGAATTTGGTGCTAATCCATGAAATTACACATTGCACCTTGCTTAAGTCGTTAGTGGAGCGTGTGTGGTTAACCGGCACACTAACATAGATTTAAAAAGGTTGGAAAAGGGTGGCTTAAGGTTTATCATAGATCGGTGGAGCGCGTGTAGTTAACCGACACATCGATTAGGTGATAAACATTATGAGTACCAAGTAAATTTGCATGGTTATTCACACCTTGTTTTGTGATCCTCGGCATCCCAGTCACAAAACTTGAAGGGCACAATCGAGATTGAAACATGCCATTGAAAAGTTCAATGAATCTCAAAGGAATCTAGGAGTTTCAAAACCAATTAAAACCTAATAATACATTTCGTTTTCATTGTGGAAATTGGTGAATCGTCATTCACCTACCTTCAAATATTTTATAGCTTGGATTACGGCATCCCTCTTCTAAGTTATAAAATATTGGGTTGGGTCCTAGCCTTAATATTACATTTGGGTGTCTTATTAAGGACTACATTTGGGTCCTAGCCTTAATATTACATTTGGGTTCTTAAGATGCAGTCGCAGTAACAGGTGTTAGTGGGGGTTCGGGAAGTGCCTTATTGGTTTTCAAGAGTGGTTCAGTGTTGAATCATAAAAAGTGACCCTCTTGAACTTCAGCTACCGCAACCTCTTCAGCTACCGCAGCCATCCAGCACCCGCAGTCAAGCTCCTTCATCAGCAACCGAATCCGGAGTCTACCTACCGTAGTCACTTAACTAGATTACTTTCCTTGTCTTTATTATGATACTCTCTATTGTCCAGTATGCCTTGCATGGCTACTCTTAGAGATGTAATCTAGTGTACTTCTTGAGTCTCTATAAATAGAGCTCATTTTCTTGTATCTAAGACGGATAACTTACGCATCTATCTATTCTGAATACACTTCTCAAGTTATTCTTTCTATCTCTATATCTTACTACGCACCACTTCTTACTCTCAAATACTACTAGAATACAACTGATTATAACCTCTCTTCTGAGCAAGTCTTTCGTGACTTAATCACTAAGTTTGATCTTCCTTATTAACTCGGTTTGAATGCATTCCTTGTTTTGAATCAACTTATGTGTATACTTGATATAACAATTGTTGTCATTTCTATTTCTTTACTTTCCGCAACTAACTCTCTAACTATCTAATTCTAACTTATTAATATTATTGTTGAGATTTTAGATCCTTCGAGATTAACTATTCCGCAATATACTTGTTCTAACGTTTGTTCAAGTGTGTCTCTAAGTTTTTCTCTCAACAATTGGTATCAGAGCCATAGTGGTTGCTTTTTGAAAACGGAACTCTGATTTTCAAAGGGCCTTCTATATCACTGAAGCTCATTTCTT
This sequence comes from Lactuca virosa, assembly GCF_052849685.1. NCBI lineage: Eukaryota > Viridiplantae > Streptophyta > Magnoliopsida > Asterales > Asteraceae > Lactuca > Lactuca virosa. The sequence goes on from NC_136428.1 coordinate 387,953,073, forward strand.
AAAAAAAAACTTCAAAAATGGCACAATCATTATCTCTGAATGTTTCCAACAGTGTTGGTGGTTCTAACCGAGCCCCAATACTGGTAGCAAATGAATATCATCACTGGTCACAAAGAATGGAAAGATACTTAAGGAGACTTGTTAGAGATGTCTGGCGATCCGTATAAGAAGGACCACATGTCCCAGTCCTTACACCAGTCCAGACTTACGGCAATACAACCAGACTAGGAAGAGGTCAACCAGTCATGAACCGTCCCACCAAGGATGATCTCGATAAAATGGAAAATGATGTTGTTGCTTTTTATGAAATCTACTGTGGAGTTGCTCCTGACAACTTCGATATTATCATAAATTGCAAATCAGCAAAAGAGATATGGAAAGTTCTCAAGAATTTGTACGAAGGCTTAGAACAAGCACAAGACAAGAAGCTTACTACCGCACTCAATGAGTTCAACAACTTCAAAGCTCATACTGGCGAAAGTTTAGAAGACTCCTTCAAAAGGTTCAACCTGATAGTCACCAAGTTATCCAATGCGGGCACCATCCGCAGTAACCATGAAACAAATCTTCAGTTTCTTAATGGTTTGGGAAGACATTGGACTACGGCTAAGATGATAGTCCAGGGCGATAGAAAGATTCGCTCATTGTCACTCTACAAGCTCTATGGAGAGCTGCAAGCACAAGAATCCACCGTACTCAAAGACTGTGCTGACTTCGGAGGACCACTTGCTCTCATAGCACAAGCCCCACCGTAGTCACTCTACTCTCCCTCATATGACACTCCGATGCAGTCATACGAAGCTGACTCAGAGTATGATGATGAAGAAGAATTTCAAAAGGCTATTGCTCTGGTTAGTCAACAGTTCAACCGTCTACCACCTCCTTCCTTCCGCAAGAATCAACAGTTCAACAAACCTCCATTCAACCGTAACTTCGGTTCCCAGAATAACCATTATCGATATTCCAAAAGTTCTCATCCACCACCGCAATCTCAAATTAATCAACCAAAGGAGGTACCGCAGTCTCCTCAAACCACTGACTCCGGTACTCCCTCAGAAGAGAAGATTGATGTTGTAATTTGTCACAAATGCAACAAAGAGAATCACTTTGCAAGAGATTGTAAGGCCAATGTAGTAATAGAGCATTCTACCTTAGAATGGCTCAAGAGTTGGAAGATAAGGAAAAGGCAAGGGCATACGTAGCCCATGTCAAAAGAGACCATCAAGTTTGGTCATCCGGAGACGAAGATGAAGCCATCAGCAGTGTCAAAGGAAAAGGGAAAATCTGCATGGTTGCAACTGCGGATGATGATGGGTCTACAGAGCTGGAAAAGAGCTACTGCTACATGGCAAAGGAAGGAACTCTAAGCATCATCGAACAGGTAAAACTTATGATCCAAACTCTAAACTATAGCATGCATGACTGTCAGCCCTACATAGATGATCTTAGTGACACTTGTGCTGCCATCCTTACAGACTATAACAAAGCCTTAGATGAGAAGAACATTGTGTCCCAAGACATGTTCCACGTGAGAGGACGACTAGATAACAAAAGACTCAAAATGGCTACGTTAGAGAAGGACCTAGAGTTAGAAAAAGATGCAAGAATGTTGAGTGAAACCCAATTAGAGATAGCTTTGAACCAGAGAGATTTAGCTCAGAGTGAAATTGTACGCTTAAATCTCTTAATTGAAAAATTGTTTAATGAAAGTGAAGCTATTGAAAATTTGGTAAACAATGGAACCGTGGACAATACATACAATTGGGGTTGGTCGAATGGATATCCTACCGCAATGGATTCCTCACCCCGGTTCAATAAAGACAAATTGTATGTCCCTCCAGACGGAGAATTTCATTTCCCAGTCAATGACAAGACTTTTCCCGAAGACATCAAAACTCACTTCGGTAGACTACATAGTCTAAGCAATAATTGTGTCATTGAGGAAATTATGCCTGAGGTTTCGGGTCACACATGTGATCAAATTCCTATCTGTGGCACCATTTACCCAAATTCTCAAACCTCATCCGTGGTTGATGAAGAAATTGTCATTGAGGGCCCCGAAGTCTCGAAAGATTTTCCATCTCTGTCCTCAGAATGCAGTGTCTCACACTGTAGTCAAAAGTCCCACTGAAGTCCCAACTAAGACTTACTCTGCAGTAGTCAAATCTTCACTACCGCAGTCCTCAGTAAAAGGAACCGTGACCCTTCAGGCGATTCATCATGAATTACCTATAGAGAACTTTGAAGTGGGTCAATGCTCACAAACCCCAGAATCTTCAAGTTCGGATGAGTCAAGCCCACGTTTTCAAAATCATTCTAAAAATTCCAAGAAACCGCAGTTGAACAACAATGACTGCGGTTCACCAAAATCTTTGGCCAAAAAGGCCCTCAAAGAAGAAATTAGATCTCGAGGCACAACTAGACAAACTTTTTCGAAAAACAAGAAACATGTCAGATTTCCAAAGTCCAAGAGTCCAGAAAAATTTGTTTTCTCACACTACTTTTCAAAAAAAATCTCCTTTCAAGAAAACAAACAAAAAGGAAAGTCCAGCTTCGAAAGTCATTCCTACTTCTTCTGACACAACCCAAAAGGGTGTTCAGTCTTTTCGAAACAATGCTTCGAAAGTCATCCCTGTATGAAAGGTATTTTACCCACTCCAACACTTTTAAAGTCACGTCAAAATTTCAACAAATGGAAGGGTATCCTACCAAATCCACCAAAAAGGACTCAAAGATTTGCACGTGCTAAACCTTGTTTAAAACAAACTTTTCAGAAACCAAACAACACTCATGTCAGATCTTTTCAACCGCGGACCGGTAACAAGTCCAATTCATCCTATGGACCGCTGACCAAGCATAATGTCAGATCCAATGACAAAAAATCCTTTTGCAAATGTCAGTGTAGTTGCCAAAAAGATTCATCCTATGTCAAATCTAGTCAGAGTCAGAAACGTAGTACTTTTTCAAAAACTCACAACACTCCAAATCTGCACAAACACCCATGACTAGGAATAAAAGTTGACAAGAGACCCGTCCCTGCAACTTCGGTCCATGCATCTTTCAAAAATTCACCAATTGCCCCAGGCTCCAAACTAGTTTGGATGCCTAAACTAACTGTGTAATTCTCAGGCTTTGTGCAAGGAGGAACAAGAAGAAGAATGATTAATTGACAGTGCCTGCTCCTTGCACATGACCGGAAGGTTAGAATACCTTCGGGATTTCAGGCCAATATGCAATGGTGGAAATGTTACATTCGGCAACAATGTGAATGGAATCATCCGAGTTTACGGTGTTCTCACTACGGGGAACTTTTCTATTCAGAAGGTTGCTTATGTAGAAAGCCTTAAACACAATCTCATCAGTGTTGGCCAACTATGTAAAGCATGACATCGAGTTGAATTTGATGATCAATTTTGCTACGTAATGACAAGTGATAGGAACACGTGTCTGATCAAATCCTGATCCGAAGGTACCATGTATCCTTTGGATGTCTCTCTGATCATTGGTAGACCGCAGTTGTGCTTCCTATCCAAAGCCATATCCGAAGTCAGTTGGCTATGGCACCACAAGCTAGCTCATCTCAACTTTAGGTACATCAACAACTTGGTCACAGGAGAACTAGTCAGAGGTCTCCCTATTCTCAAATTCAGCAACGATACTCTCTATCCGGCTTGTGAATGTGGTAAACAGTCCAAAGCAAGTCACCCTCTGGTAACGGATTCTTCAATTTCTGAACCACTGGAGCTATTGCACATTGATGTCTGCGGTCCATCAACCGTAGCCAGTCTCCATCACAAGAAGTACATACCGGTTACAGTAGATGACTTTACACGCTTCACATGGGTCTTCTTCCTCAGACTCAAATCAGAAACACCGCAGATATTCATCAACTTCATCAAAGAGATCGAACTTCAGATCAAGCTTCCAGTAAGATGTATCCGCAGTGATAATGGAACCGAGTTCACTAATCATCTTCTCAACAGTTTCTTGGTGTCCAAGGGCATCTCTCATAACTTCTCAGCTCCCTACACACCGCAACAAAATGGAGTAGTAGAAAGAAGGAACCGCACACTAGTAGAAGCAACCATATCCATGCTCAACTTCGCACACCTTCCTCTCTACTTCTGGGTTGAAGCTGTAGCAACCGCATGCTTTGTTCAAAACCGAAGCATTATGTGCAAACGCCTCAACAAAACACCATATGAGGGCCTTAACAACCGCAAGCCAAATGTACGCTTCTTTCATATATTTGGGTGTAGATGTTTCGTGATCAACAACCGAGATCAGCTTAACAAGTTTGCACCGAAGTCTGATGAAGGCATCTTCCTTGGTTATTCCACTAACAAGGTTGCTTATCGAGTGCTCATCAGACGAACAAGGCTGATCATTGAAAGCTTCGATGTGAAATTTGATGATTCTCACATCCGCAACGCCCCTCCATCCACTGAAACCACCGCAATCATGGAAAGCGATATTCCTGCCTCTTCAGGTCCTTTAAATCTAGTTGAAGTCAATTCTGACGATCTTTTCGATCCTGTTGAAACGGCGAAACTATCCGAAGTTCTTGTGTCACCCACAACTCAACAACAACACGCTGATGTTTCTGGACCATCTCTATCCGAAGTCGCTTCTCTCAATACTTCCACCTCTCCGGTTGAGGGGGAAAGCTCTACTCCGGATCTAGCAACAACTGTCGAGGTTCTAGTACTTGATGTTGCTCAAGTTCCTATCCGGAGAGAATCATTACCATCAAACGTATCTTCGGATTCGGATGATGAACTCATAGAGAACATTGAAACGAGAACCGATCCAAGGATTATCACTCTCCCATCCGCAGTCCAGGGGAACCTTCTCAGGTTCCAGAGGAACTCCCATCAGCAGTCCAGGGGGAACCTCTCCCAACTGTTCAAGAAAACTCCATTCTCGTTCCAAACCAAGATGACTCGGCAGGATGTTCTCAAGTCCAGGGGGAACTGCCATCTCCAACGCAGACTCTCCTGATATTCAAGATATTCCCTCTACCACAGTTGCTGATCATCTGCAGCCCCGTCTGCACGTATGGACGAAGGACCATCCACCAGGTCAAATCATTGGCAACCTATCCGCAGGTATCCAGACTCGATCTTTCAAGGACCTATCTGATCACTGCCACTACGCAGCATTTATGTCCTCGGTAGAGCCCAGAACGATCAAAGAAGCATTGCTTGAACCTGACTGGATTGGTGCAATGCAAGAAGAGCTAGAAGAATTTCAAAGAAACAAAGTTTGGCAGCTCGTTCCGAAGCCACGTGGTCACTCTATTGTTGGCACTAGATGGATGTTCAAAAACAAGCTTGATGAATCTGGTGCGGTAGTCAGAAACAAGGCAAGACTAGTTGCAAAGGGGTATAGTCAACTTGAAGGCATAGACTACGATGAAACGTATGCTCCGGTAGCACGCATGGAAGCTATCCGGATCTTCCTAGCATACGCAGCCCACAAGAACGTCAAGGTACACCAAATGGACGTTAAGAGTGCATTTCTCAATGGGGAATTAAAAGAAGAGGTTTATCTTCAGCAACCTCCAGGTTTTGAAAATGTTGAATTCCCAGACCACTGCTACAAGCTTGAAAAAGCAGTCTACGGTCTGAAGCAAGCCCCAAGAGCATGGTATGAGACTCTTTCTGAATTCCTTGTCTCATCCGGGTACAAGGGAGGAGTGATTGACCCCACGTTATTTAGAAAAGCAAATGGTAACCACCTTATGCTTATACAAATATATGTGGATGATATCATCTTCGGATCGACTGATCAAGGAATGGTGGATGAATTTGCTAAGCTCATGAGCAACAAGTTCAAAATGAGCATGAATAGAGAGATTAACTTCTTTCTAGGAATTCAAGTGAAACAAGTTCCGCAAGGGATATTCATTCATCAAGAGAAATACACCACTGAACTGTTAAAGAAATATTATATGGACAACTGTTCTTCGGCTAAGGTCCCCATGGCCTTCGGTTATAAGATCTCTGTTGATCCCTCAGGTGAATCTGTGGATCACAAGACTTATAGAGGTATCATAGGCTCATTGATGTACCTCACCGCAAGCAGGCCAGACATTGTCTTTGCAACTGGTGTATGTGCAAGGTATCAGGCTGACCCAAAAGTGTCACATATGACCGCAACCAAACAGATACTACGGTACCTAAAAGGAAGCAAATCTCTTGGTCTATGGTACCCCGCAGGCAACGATTTCAGCCTTCAAGCATTCACAGATGCGGATCATGTCGGATGCAAACTAGATAGAAAAAGCACTTCAGGTGGATGTCAATTTCTGGGTGAAAGACTCTTCAGCTGGTCATCAAGGAAACAAAGCTGTGTATCTCTGTCTACCGCAGAAGTTGAGTATGTGGCCGCAGCCAGCTGTTGTTCTCAAGTCCTTTGGATGAAAACTCAATTATTGGACTACGGATATAGAATGCTGTGGATACCGATCTATTGTGACTCTGAAAGTGCTATTGCTATTTCTCATAATCCAATTCAGCACTCCAAGACTAAGCATATTGAACTACGGTATCACTTCATCAAAGACCACATCTTGAAAGGTAACATTGAACTCATCTTTGTTCATTCTCATGAAGAGATTGCTGATGTGTTCACAAAAGCGCTCGACTCCACAAAACTTAACACCTTCCTGCAAATGTTAGGAATGATGAATCCAGACTCGCAATTCTTTTTGAATTGTTAGATACCGCAGACCATCCTTGGTCTCCGTTGCGGTTCTAACTGAAAGTTACTTATGATAGATGGTTCTGGTACCGCAGTCTAGGTACCGCAACCATATATCATACTTATTTCTCATGGGTCCTTATTATTTGTTATTACTAACTTTTGTACAAGTGCTCTTCTCAGTTTCTTCTACTGCAGTCATAAATCTATCCATCCGTAATGACATTTGTTCATCCGCAATGACACCTGGTCATCCGCAATGAAGTTTCCATCCGCAATCACATTGATAATTTCTCAACTGTTTCATCAACCCTTGAATCTTTTGTGTGCTATTTAATGATCCTTCATTAAATAAAACATTAAATAAAAAAAAACATTCCCTTGAGAAACTGTCTCATTCTCTTTCTGAATAAGCCTTGTGTCAGACCTATTTTTAGGTATGATGACAAAAAGAACATTTTTCCATAATCACATCCTTAATGTGTCTTTTCCGCTTACCCAGAACGTCCCATCTGTTACAACTTCCTTTCCCCTCACCCCACGATCACCTGACGTGATGATGTCCTTCTGACCTTTCATTAAATGCAAACCCTCTTTTGGCAAATCTCAAAAATCTTTTTTAAACCGTTTGATTTTATGTGGCTGAGATTTAATCTCCGATTCAAAAGATTCCCTCCAATCGACGTTTTACCTTATCCTTTTTTTTACCTAGGGTAAAAATCTCATCCCTTTATAAACCCGTCTTCTTCCCCAAAATCACTTTACGCTTTCTGAACATTGAACTTTCCCTCTCAAATCCTTCAAGAACTCTGTTTCTTTACTCTTTCTCTCAACCCTCAACAATGGTGAAATCCGGTATTTCAAAGAAACAATCTAAGGCATCTGGATCAGTAAACCCTACTGGTTCAGACTCTCCCACTATTGCTTCAAGCAACTTCAGAGCAGTGTTCGAAGATCATCCATCCTATAATGCTCCAACCAAGCTGATGATTACGTTTCTGAAGAATCATCCCCTGTTTGGCCCCTTTGATGCTTTCACAGATGTTGTCCCAATCTCAACCCTCTTTAAATGTGCATTCTCGGCTTATCGCCCAAGGGAGAACCCAACCGAGCTCACCTTTTCAAGGTTCTAGTCACTCTGCATTTCAGATCTTCATGCGGATGCTGGAATCGACATAGGCAGTGACATCGATTTCTTTGTCACCAAGGATCTCAAAAGGTACAATCCTTCTTCTGATCAAACTGTTTTTGGACCAATTCGAAGACTCCCTAACCACATTCTTTCCACACTTGGTCTTGAGACTGCTGATGTCTCAGATCACATTGAGGCTACGGAAGGTATTGCCCCATACCCTCCTACCCCACCTCTCCAAGACCCATCCGTAACCATTAACCCTGAAGGTACCGCAGTCCCTTCTGCCACTACTCTCTCCAATCTTTCTCAAAGAAGAAAGCAATTGGCCACCAAGAAGAAACAAAGAGCACCTAAGAAGGATGCTCCCAAACGAACCGCACCCACTAAGAAACGTAAAACCAAACCTACCGCAACCACACCTGATAGTGACTCTGATGAGGATAGGCAACCAATTTCTATCCTTAAGAAAAGAAAAACCGATACCTCTGGCCAAATGCGTGACCGGACCAATACTGAAGCCTCTCAAAAGGCTCCGGTAGACCTTGGGGTGGCCGCAGACCCATTCAACACCACTATCATTTTCCAATCAGACTTAGAAAGTGAGTCTGATTCACGACATCGTGCAGACTCCCCCCCCCCCTCCCCAGTTCACTCCCAAGAGGATGACACTGGTGCTCGCCCTAAGGTCTCCAAGGCTTCCCGACTGCATTTCTTTTCACCTGAGGAGTTGCACTCCATCCTTTTGAATGTCACCCAAACACTTCAAACACCTTCCCAACCGCAGGGCACTTCTTCCACCCATGCCAGAACTGAGCCGAGGCCAAACTTGACCATGGGTCAAGGAGACCAAGGAAGCTCAGGAAATCCTACTCTGCTTACATCCGCAGCAGGTGGTTTAGGCACGGTGAGCACAAATATGCAAGGATCCGTGGACCCGAAGGACACTTCGGTGCGTTTTCAAGGATTTGACGGAGATGAATCAAACGACTCATGGTTACGCTACACTCCGGTAACTGAGTCAGAAATCAAGAAATATGCCGCTTTCAAGAGGGCATTTCAAGCCCGCAAGGAACAACAGCTCAAGCAACAACAACAAAAGGAGCAAGATATCCAGTCAGTGGCACGGTATTGGGCAGACGCAATCAATAATGCCAATAGCGTAGCCACCATTCAAAAGGTTCAGGACTGGATGACCGAGATGGCTGAAACAGTCCTTAAAGCTCAGGCAGGAGGTGAAGGTGCAGGTACCTCCAGAGTGACTCCAACTCCTACTCCAACTCCACATCCAACTCCAACAGTTCATGAATCACAAGACGAAGGAACCGCAATAGAAGTCAGTTCTGCTCCCACCTTCGGTGTTGATGATGAAGACATCCAGAAGGTTAACAAGCCCAGTCCTTCTGATGATGACCTCATGATGTTCGATGAGGAAGAGGAATCCAATGGCTCTCACCATTCGACTTCTAAACCCAAAGAAAAGAAGAAAAAGAAGAAGAATGTTGTCACCAGGAAAGAATTTCTGAGCTTACAAGCCAAAGTCGATCAGATCTTAGTTGCAGTCAAGCCCACTCAACCGCAACCAGAAGACTCTCTCGGGCCGCAGTCACTGATCGAACGTATAGAACGCTTGGAAACAAGGGAACGCTTGGCTGCTGAGAGAATTTCTCTCAAAGTGGAAATGGGGATCCGGTCCCTTGACAACAACCGCAAAGCAGATCACAAGGATTTTATGGCTGCTGCGGAACGCCTCATCACTGAGGTGACCGCAATCAAAACGGATCTCCAAGCAGCCATTGCGGATCAAGCCACTTATTCTTAGAAACTGATAGTTGAGACTCACACTGCGTATGAGTCCACTATCTCAGTTCTTCAAGCAACAATCAATAGACTGCAACGCTCCCTTTCCTCCAACTTCCATGGTCCCAAGATCCTCCAGCTCACCAAGGAAATACACAGGCTACTCTTCAGCTCCTCCATTCCCAATAATCAACAGTTGGCCGAAGCCCTCAAAGCTCAATTTCAAGAGGTTTTTGCCAAGGTTGATGGCCTTAAAAAGTGGCTTGAGGAAGCTCCTCCGTTGCATTCCTCAAGAGGGGGAAGTGAAGAATATGTCCATCACTCTGATCATTCCATCTCACAACATCAGAGCCCCCCCATCATCACAGAAAAAATTCCTACACCGCAGCCTTCACCGCAACCATCTTATCATACTCCACCTCATAACACTCCACCGCAAGAGAAGGTTACTCTTGAAAAGCCAGAAACTCCCCCTCACTTCAAAAACATGGCTGAGTACATGTCATCTCCAAGCTCAACTGACTCTCATGCCACCACCCAAAGGAAACACGATTGGAAGGCAGCCAAACTTGCAGAGCTTATATGGAGAGAATGCGGTTTTGATACTATGATGGACGAATCCTTGATATACTCTTGGATCAATCCTCACCGCAGACTGCTGGATGAAGATTACAGACCCCACCTCACCTATGTTGAACCCCCTACTGATGGATACTGGGATGTCCAAATTTCTCCAAATGCCAAATACTTCACAATATTTGAGCATTTCGACCGCAGCCTTCCTGACCACAAAAGACTGCCAATGGAATTTGAGAGACTCAATCTTTTTCATGCTAAACATGCCTCTTCCATTGAAAATATATGGTCTAATGATAGACCATCCGCAGTCAAGAACTACAAAATCCGGAAGTTCATGAAGGCTGACTACATCCAGTATACCCTCACTAGAAGGGAGCATGACTATATCCGCACCCAGGCAGACTTTCCCTGTATGAATCCGAAAGAAATCTTTCTTATTGCCAAGGTGTTCCAAAACAAGTCAGAAAAGCACCCGAAAATGAAGATTGCGCTTGAAAAGGCCAATACTTTTCTGAAGGAAACGGTCTGTGATTTTGCCAAGATCGATGCAGATATCTATCCTATCATTGCCAAGAAATTTGATCTGCCACCTCTCGAGCCTGCACCAATGCCTACCGAAGGCTATCAAGAAAGATCCTTAGGCGCAACCAACTTTCCTGAACTTGGAGTCATTTTCAAAAGGAAGATAGATAATGTCAAATATTTCATTCCTATGACTGCCATGCATCGCCTCACCAAGAAGCAACTTGACATCTGCCGAACCGCAGTTGAAAGATCGAAGCACACTACCACAGAAGTCAAGTTCGAGATCTTAAGGAGAATCACCTGGCTGGAAAACATCAGGAAGTTTTGGTGGATCCTGATCAAGTTCCTCAAACTTGATAGCTGAACAAAAGTTAAAGAGGTCACTTAGGGGGAAATTGTTGAATCATAAAAAGTGACCCTCTTGAACTTCAGCTACCGCAACCTCTTCAGCTACCGTAGCCATCCAGCACCCACAGTCAAGCTCCTTCATCAGCAACCGAATCCAGAGTCTACCTACCGCAGTCACTTAACTAGATTACTTTACTTGTCTTTATTATGATACTCTCTATTGTCCAGTATGTCTTGCATGGATACTCTTAGAGATGTAATCTAGTGTACTTCTTGAGTCTCTATAAATAGAGCTCATTCTCTTGTATCTAAGACGGATAACTTACGCATCTATCTATTCTGAATACACTTCTCAAGTTATTCTTTCTATCTATCTATCTTACTACGCACCACTTCTTACTCTCAAATATTACTACAATACAACTGATTATAACCACTCTTCTAAGCAAGTCTTTCGTGACTTAATCACTAAGTTTGATCTTCCTTATTAACTCGGTTTGAATGCATTCCTTGTTATGAATCAAGTTATGTGTATACTTGATATAACAATTGTTGTCATTTCTATTTCTTTACTTTCGGCAACTAACTCTCTAACTATCTAATTCTAACTTATTAATATTATTGTTGAGCTTTTAGATCCTTCGAGATTAACTATTCCGCAATACACTTGTTCTAACGTTTGTTCAAGTGTGTCTCTAAGTTTTTCTCTCAACATTCAGTATTAGAGTCGGTTGTTGCTAGCAGTGGTAAGTATTGGATGTCAGCAGATTAACCCCTTTTGTTAGATAGAAGGCTTGGGAATCCTTCTTAAGTTGGGGAATGTAGGGACCTAGTCGAATCAAAGTGGGGGAGACCTATTCCAGAAGTCAGGAGCAGGAGTAAGTGCAATTTGGGATACCTTCGGATTAGTAGTCGGTGGTTGAGACAAAATGGAGAGCATAGTAGGACTGCGGGATAGCCTCAGCATCTCCCAGCAGCGAGTTAGTAAGGGAAGTGATGTAAGACTGCGGGTAAGCCATAGCATTCATTAGCAGTTTAGTTTGCAGAGTGTGGGCGGGGGCCCGTATCTCCTAGTTCTCGGAGTGTGGGCGGAGGCCCGTATCTCCTAGTTAGCAAGGTAGGGATCTGGAAAGGGTAGTTCGTTGAGATTAGTATGGAGTTGGCCTGCGTAGCCCTAGAAAGGTGAGACCTTGGGAGAGGCCGCTCCAGGACACAGTTGGGTGAGACTCGTGGGCGAGGCCTGTATGTTAGTAGCAGTATAGGTGAGACCTGGGAGCAGGATTGCTCAGTAGTATGGTTTGGGTGAGACCCGTGGGCGAGGCTTGTGCGACAGTAGCTAGGCAAATGAGACTCGAGGGATAGACCGCTCTAGGATATAGCCGGTGAGACCCGTAGGCTAGGCCCGTGAGATTATAGCAGCACAGGTGGGACTTGGTACGGACCTTAGGGTCAAGATAGGGGATCGAGGATCCCAGGACTTGTAGCGCTAGAGTGGCAGAGTAGATAGAGCAGTTTAGATAGCCGAAGTTTCTTCGGAAGTCGCTGGGAGCGACTAAGAGATTGTGCTAGGTGTAGTAACCGGTGGGAGACCGGTAACCTAGATATTGACAGATTAGTTGGGACCAGGGTGGTCTCAGTTCATCCGAAAGGCGGATAAGGGACAGCAGAATTTTCAGTTAGTGGTGGTAATGATAAGAGAAGTATGGTATGAGCCAGCTAGTTGACCGAGGAGTGCTACGCCTCTCACAGCAGGGTTAAATAATCTCAGAGGGAATCGTTTAACCCTGTTGCGCAGCTCTCATATGAGTCTAACCGTTGCAGGGATGAATCTTTTACTCGAAGGATTATCTGATCCATTCGCTGGGATGGGTGCTCAGCACTAAGTATAGTAGTAAGAAGTATTCAGTGAGTACCGGCAGTAGTGACCAGCACTGGGAGTGGCTGGAGTAATGGATATCGTGAGGGGCATGTCCTTCACGGCAATAGAGGAGGTGGTTGGTTATAGAAAGTTGCATTGGGAAGGCCAGGGAACGCGCAAGGAAAAGGGGGTGAACCCTTGGGATGTCCAGCAGAAGTACTCGGGGAGTACTGGAAGAATTGTCAGTTGAGTAAGTTGTGTTCTCAGGATTGACGGGATTAGAGTGCACTCGAGGTTACTATCTGCAAGGCCTAGGTTTAGCCAGAATGACCGGGCAGAAGGCCATTGGAGGCAGTCCTCTGAGGATTGGATTAAGCAGGTGAAGAGAGTATCGGGCAGGAAGGTTGTGAGCAAACTGCAGGATAGTTGGCCGTAGCGGACTTCAAGGACGAAGTCTAGTTAAGTGGGGGAGAGTTGTAACGCCCTGTTCTAAAAAGTGTTCGTTATGGATTTCAGAGGCCAAGGCTAGGGGCGTTTTGGTCTTTTATGGGCTTGAGGTTATCTGAGAAAGTTTCGGGCCGGGGTGTGTTGTTAGAAGCGTAGGGCTTCTCGCCACCTTTTCATGGATATAAAGTTCATCGGAAACGGACTCAAAACGAAGAAGTGGCGATACTTTGAAAATGTTTCCAATAATAGTCCCTAATAAGGAATTGTGACAAGGTGGTCTTATGCATGCATGGAATGCATGTGTGTGAAGTAGCTCGGTACGCCCAACGTAAGTTGGGTTACGCCCAGCGTAGAAGGGGAAGTGAACGCGGGTGCGGAGAGGCGTACGCCCAGCGTACGCTCAGACTCACTAAACCCTAATTTTTAGGGTATGCCATTATATAAAGAATATAATGCCCTGGATATCAGCCTCCCTCTCATCCTAAGACAGCTACCACGAAACCTTAATCCTCCCTTAAGTGTTCTTGAAGGTTTGGTGGCCATTAGTGACAATGTACCAGGTCGTAAGATAGTCGGGTGCAAATGGATCTTCAAGAAGAAGACCGACATGGATGGGAATGTACACACTTATAAGGCGCGACTGGTCGCAAAGGGCTTTTCTCAGACTCTGGGACTTGACTATGATGAGACCTTTTCACCAGTAGCGAAGATTAAGTCTATTAGGGTTATGCTAGCCATTGTTGGATTTCATGACTATGAAATATGGCAAATGGATGTCAAAACCACTTTCCTTAATGGAAAGTTGGCTGAGGAAGTTTACATGAGTCAGCCAGAGGGTTTTGTCAGCACAGAGTACCTTAATAGAGTGTGTAAGCTTGAGAAATCCATCTATGGATTGAAACAAGCACCTCATAGATGGAATCTTTGTTTTGATGAGAAAGTCAAAGAGTTTGGTTTTTCGAGGAGCGAAGATGAGTCCTGTGTATATGTTAAGGCTAGTGGGAGTATAGTTATCTTTTTGGTACTGTATGTGGATGACATACTACTCATAGGAAATGGCATCCCAACTTTGTAGGAAGTGAAGTCCTAGCTTGGGAAGTGTTTCGCTATGAAGGACCTTGGAGAAGCTGCCTATATCCTAGGGATAAGGATTTTGAGAGACAGGAGTAAGAGACTAATTGGACTTAGTCAAAGTACCTACTTGGATAAGGTGCTGAATAGGTTCAGCATGCAGGATTCCAAGAAAGGAGAGTTACCGATCCAGAGTAACGCCAGACTGAGTAAGAATCAGAGCTCGAGTACCGAGGCTGAGATAGCTGAGATGAGTCGAGTATCGTATGCTTCCGATGTAGGCTCGATCATGTATGCTATGACTTGTACTCGTCCTGATGTGGCCTTTGCTTTGAGCATGGTCAGCAGATATCAGGGGAACCCTGGCAAGGCTCACTGGACTATGGTAAAGAACATTCTCAAGTACCTGCGGAGGACTAAGGACTGGGTCCTTACCCTCGGTGGGAGTGATGTATTGAGTGTACTAGGGTATAGTGATGCTAGCTTCCAGACTGATAGGGATAATTTCCACTCTCAGTCAGGCTGAGTCTTTACCTTAAACGGAGGAGAAATTACTTGGAAAAGTTCCAAGCAGGAGACAGTGGCTTATTCAACTTGAGAATCAGAGTACATAGCAGCAAGTGAGGCAGCAAAGGAGGCGATATGGCTGAAGAACTTCATTGGAGACCTTGGAGTAGTACCAGCTATAAAGGAGCCTATAGAGATTTTCTGTAATAGTAAAAGTGCAGTTGCCTTAGCCAAGGAACCAAGGGATCACGGGAGATCCAGACACATCGACAGATAATACCATTTCATTAGACATCGAATAGAAGAAGGACTCCTCGTGGCAAAGAGGGTATCATCGGATAAGAACCCAGCAGATCCCCTCACGAAGGGACTGAGTAGGGTTAAGCATCTTCAGCATGTGAGGCGCATTGGGCTAAAGGATGATATTAGTTTTAGAAATTAGATAGCTTTTGAAATTTGTAAAGTGTAATTGACATTTAATGATTAAATAAAAGTTGTTATTTATTTATAAGTAAAGTGTTACTATCTTCTGTCAATCGTTTACTATCATTTCAATTTTGCATGTTTTGACTTCCAGAATAATTATGTTATGGTATATCATATTATTCAAACCATCCACAGTCAATCATACTTTGGAAGTAGGTAATGAGGCAAGACTGTCATGAGTGGGTCTGCAGTTTGTCTAGGACAAAGGGGCTGCAGTGTTCATGAGTACTCCTGGAATAGTGATTCGAGTATTGGATTCAACCCACGCTCACTTGTATCACTTCATGGAATTTATCTTGAGTGATCGTGAGATGGTAATATAATATAAGTCTTCAAACCTAGAGATATGAATTGTTGACTATGAGTTGGTTATACATTGATTGTACGAAAACGCATTGGTAACTCGATGTTATAAAACGTGCCTTTGTGTATGATTTAACAAGTAGTAGAACAAGCATATGAGTCGAAGTTTATTTGTTCCTTTTAGTCCTTGGAGGATTAGAAGCGATATCTGGGCCCCTCGATGATTATGTTTTGACCTATGTATCGGGCCCGGTCAGAACCAAATTGATGTGTATAGTTTAGTTCTATGTCAAAGAAATCGGAAATCGGGAAACAAACTGCTGGACAATAAGTACGAATTTGTTCCATGTATTTGTCTGGCTGATATCTTGAGAGCAGAGGATTATATGATCACTTATCTTAAATTGCAGGTCATCTTAGTTCTGCGAGACTTTGAAAGAGCTACGATTGTTGATCGGTTCCTGAAGTCATACTTGCAGTTATAGTTATTAGACTTATCCAAGTGGGAGACTATTGGATAAGGTGTCTAAGTCCATAACTATTTCTGGTATGTACTTGACCCGGTTGGCATGGTCCATTTGGGTTGCATGGCATCATGATAATTGGATAGACAAAATGAGAAGAAGGACACTTATGATTTGTTAATATATTATAAGTTATAATATATTAATATGAAATCATATTATTTAATTAGTATTGATCAAGAATTAATTTGGAATTAATTTTGTGATCAAAAAGAGACTAATTAAATATATGGGGTTGATTGTGTAAATCATCCATTCTTATATAGTGGGCTGGTGATCCATGGTTTAGTGGATTGGGCTAAAACCCATAGGGTGCTCCATGGATGGTCCATGGAGGTTAAAACCCATGGATCATGGAGGAAATGAAAAGTCATGTCAATTAGGGTTTACATGGTGTAACCCTACTTGTGACACACTATATAAAGACCCCATAGGCTAGAAAAATCAGCACTAAGACAAGAACAAGGAGGGCTAGCCGATTTTGAGTGATAGTGTACTTCTCTCAAAGTTATTCCAAGATTTGTGGTGTTGTGTGAAACATTTGAGGCATCACATTTGGGGTGCTAGGTTCACAAAGTTCTTAAGGAATCCAAGCAACAAGAAATGTATGTTCTTCTACTAGCTTTTATGTTTCAAGTTCCCCATAACATGCTAGTTAGGATAAGAACCTTGGAAAAATCAAATTTGCATGTATCTTAGTAAAACACAGATCCAAGGTTTCTAGGGTTGCATGTACACCATAGGAGTGTTAGAATGCTTAAAACCCTTCAGTGGACAAGGTATGTTTGTGACATTGTCATCATGGGTACATAAACAAGAAGCACATCACCCCAACTCCAAAAGGATGGAGTGTTGGAATCATTTGATCTTAGGAAAGATGATAAATGCAAATTTTGTCTTTTGGGAAAGATGGCAAAATCACCTTTCACTTGAACATGCGAAAGAGGTGAAGGGTTATTGGACCTCGTCCATACAGATGTGTATGGCCCATTTAGATCCACCACGAAAGATGTTAATCATGTTGGATTAGTGTCTAAGTCCATAACTATTTTGGTATGTACTTGACCCGATGGTGCTTGTTTCTTTTGGGTTGCCTTCACCAAAGCAACTTGATAAGATGAATTATGGAGAGAGAGGATTAATTATGATTTATTAATATATTATATGAATAATATATTAAAGGAGAAATCATATTGTTTAATTAATATTAGTCAATAATTAATTAAGAATTAATTTTGTGGCTAAAAGAGATTAATTAAACTTAAGGGACTAGAACTGTCAATTGTGTGATAGTTGAATATTGGGCTATTAGACTCCTTATTAGAGGAGTGGACGAATTCTATGGGGAAACCCATTAGAAATCGTCCAAGGCCTCTAAAGGAGGAGTCCATGGGTTGCTTAGGGCCTAAGCAGTCAAATTAGGGTTTCCTTGTTAGATAACCCTAATAGCCTCACTATTTAAGCACCCCTAGGGCACCAAAAACGTGACTAACTGATTCCTTAGGGTTTCTAGACGTTTTTGAGTGCCTCTCCTCTTCTCCTTCTTCATCCTCTTGCTCTTGGTGTTTATGAGCCATTAGAGGAGTGACATTTGTGACTCTAAGCTTTTAGAAGCCTATTACTAGAAGGAATAGATTGTTATTGCTACATAACAATCAAAGGTAAGATCTAAAACCTATTCTTATGTTTATATTGATTATCACATGCTAGATCTAAGGTTTATGGCTTTGGATGATTATTGCATGTTCATTAGACAAACTAGATCCAAAGCTTTAGGGTTTGCATGTACACCATAGGAATGATGTAGTGCTCATAACCCATCAGTGGTATCAGAGACTAGGGCTGTTTGTTAATGAATTTGATGCTTAATTGATCGAAAATTGCTTAAAAATCGAATTTTTTTGGTTCTGACTGCTTGACTCGCCGAGTCACTTGGTGAACTCGCCGAGTCGGCTGTACTCGACGAGTCCAGGCCTGGACTCGACGAGTCAAAGGGTCTGGCAGCGTTTTTTCGCGATTTTCTTGCTGTTTTGGCTTGGGATACTTACCATAAACGTTTTTAATTAGTAAAATCCGATTTTTATTGATTTTGAGTGAATATCCTTGCCAAAATAGTAGATAATTTCCAACTAATCAAATATTTGTTGCCTTATAAGATAATGTTTAATTATTTTAGTTATTTGGTGAATTATCTTGCAAATAATTGGACTAGGTCAAAATTAGATAACCAAATTAATTGTTAATTGCCTTATTTAAATTGTTGATCTAGAATGTTCTTGATAAAGTTTGGAAAAGTTTCAATTTTTCACCCTTTAGGTTTTATAGTTTAAATTTGATCCTTAAAAGTTTTAGTTTTGAAATTTAAATAGTTAAACCCTAATGTTTTGAAATGTTTCAAAACTTGCCCTCAAGTTTTGGAATTTAAATTTTTTGATTAAAAGTTTAATTTTTGAAATTTTAAATTCTAAAACCCTAGTTTTGAAAAAGTTCAAATTACACCCTTATGGTTTTATTAAGTTAATTAAAGGTATAATTAAAAGAAAGTTAATAAATCCATTTTGATATGGTTTATATTTAATTCAAATTAAAAGTGTAATTTATAAAATTAAACCACCTAGTATTTTAAAAGTGTAAAATACACCCTATACTATATATAACATTAAAAGTCTAATATTATATATGTATAACTTAAACTGCTAGTCTTACCGTTAGTAGGCCTCATTCACGAAGCTGGTCTATAAGGGGTGTTTAAGGAAATTGCCTATAAAATGGCGATTGAATGGGTATCCACTCTTACCCACCGCACTCTTGACTAGTGGAGGGTCGTTAGCCGAACGGGTAGGATAGGGCAAACCCCTCTCCTCATTAAAAGTATAATGAATAAAGTAACTAAATGTTTTTACTAAATTCCCAAATCTTAGTTACTTTAGGAAAAAGTGAAATCGATGCAATTCCATGGAATTACACTTTGTACCCTTGTCGAGACAATTACTGGAGCGTGTGTGGTTAACCGGCACACTAAGTTGGGTTTGGAATTGGTAGCGAAGGATGACTCGATGTTTGTCATAGATCGATGGAGCGTGTGTGGTTAACCGGCACGTCGATTAGGTGATTGTAACATTGAGGGCACCACGTACATTCGCATGGTTATTCACACCTTATTTGTGATCCTCGACATCCTAGTCACAAATGAAGGGCATCATTGAGACTAAACATGACATTGAAAAGTTTAATGAATCTCAAAAGATCTAGGAGTTTCAATTCATTTAAAACATAACCTCTTTTCGTTTTTCATGGTGGAAATTGGTAAATCATCATTTACCTACCTTCAAATGTTCTGCGAGTTGGATTACGGCATCCCTCTTCCAATTTGTAGGATATTGTGTTGGGTCCTAGCCTTAATATCTCATTTGGGTGTTTTATTAAGGACTCAATCAACTAAACTTGAATTTTCTCCCGTTTTATTGATGTCAAAGTCTGACAACTATGGTCTTCCTAAATCCGTTTGGAAAAAGTTTTCCACGTGAAGATGATGTTCCACGATTGTATTGTGGAAATGGAAATCATGTTTCATTTCCTCCACCTCCTCCAATAATTCTCCCTGACCCACGTGTTCGAAGACTTGAAAAGTTCAAGGTCACTCAAGCCCTATTGGCAAAAGACATGAAAATGGAAAATCTCTATGTGCTCATAAAAGATTACTTATTGGGATTGTTAGGTGTCGATGTTTAAAGGAAGTTGGCTGTTGACTTGGTTCTTAAGCCACTTCCCGAATCATATAGTAAGTTCGAAGAGAGTACTATATGATGGAACACAACATGACACTTATTGATTTGACTTATTTGCTTATTGCTGCTGAATCAGAAATGATTTGGCGCACTGGTCAGCAAATTTGTCTGGTAAATCAATATCCCAACCCTCTATGGGCAATGGCAACATTGGAAGTCCAGAAAAGTTTTTCTCTACGCAAGAGAAAAGTTGAGTCTGAGATAGTCCCGTGTACCATTCCATAAGAATCCATGTGTTTCTACTGCCAAAAGGAGGAGCATTGGTTACGAAGCTGCCCTAAATACCTGAGAGATCTAAGAGATGGGAGAGTCAAGATGTATGACTCTGCTTCAGGTAAAATCCACTATCTAACTCGATTAAGTTCCTGTCTGGGGATTCTTAATACATGATGTGCTAAGATTACATCTCGATGTTTTTGAAGGATCTAAGAAAGGAAAGGAAGCTTAAAGGAAGGAGCAATCTGAGTCTGATCGCGAAGAAATGGATTTCGATCGCATGATTCAAGAATCAGATATTCAAGCTACTACTTTAGAGTTAGGATAGATTGCTAAATAATATTTACATAGTTTTCATTTGTAATCGCGTTGTAAGGACAATATTTTTCCGCAATAAAATAAATTTTGATTTATCTTATTTATGTTTCCTTGCGATGGATTTTATGAGAATTGGTGTTTGAATGGTTCTATTGTTAGCAATATTGTGAGTGGATTTGATTCTTAGTTATGTTATTTGTGGTAATGTCAGAAATTTACCAAATGAGGAAAGATTCTCATCGCCCAAGTTTCAATTGGACAGAAAATTAGAATCATGCAACTGGTATTGTGTGACGAATGAGAACCTCCGTATTTGGAAAATCAAGACTAATTCCTAGCTCACATAAGTATGTGAGTCAAGTGAAGGATAATGAGATCTGGTACACAATGTTGTGCACTAGTCAAGTCCACCACAAAGAACGATAAAATATTCGTTATGATATGCTAAAAGATTAGTAAATATGATTATACTTAAAAGATTAAGTATGATTCTGAATCAATGATAAGTTTCAATGAATGGCAAAATGAATAAGACGAATCAATTAGGCAAGAAAGATAAAAAAGTTTCTCCAATCTAAGAAGAAGGGAGAGTACTTTTGTATCGTGTTTTATGATCGTCTTAAAGATTATAAGAACCATATTACAATTCATCCTCTAAGGACACCTTAGTGCACTAGTATGGCTAAGAAGAGGAGTCGAGAATTGCCAAAATGGTTAAGTCAATAAGATGATTCGTACTTCGTACCAAAATCAATTCTTAGAGTCATACTCCAAGATTGTGAATTGAGTGACATAATCTTAAGTAGGAATGTTCTTACACAAAGCACATTTTGGTAAGTTGTGATGTCTTGAATAAGACAAATACCAACTAATACCAAATTGTATGAAGGTTTGTCTTGATAAAGACACACACTGACTCTTGAATATTTGTTTTGTCAAGAAATGACTCTTGATAAGAGAATCTTATATGTAAAGAGGTCAGTGGGAGTCTAAAGATCTTGGAAAGTTTCAAGAACAAATCAAGAAGTAAACCTCTTAAACACTAGCACATGACTTGAGGATTGTAATCTATCGTGTTGACAAATTTTTTTTCTTTCTTTCTGTGCCAATCTAGTTGAGTGATTATGCGTATGAATTCTACGAGTTCCCAATTGAATGCATAAGGGCAAACACCTTGATCAATGAAAGTACATTGACTGGCATAGGTGATTGGAAGCAATGGTGCGACCCTTGATGGCAAGAAATTTAGAATGAACAAGTTCCGTCCATAAGAGGTTGAATTTGTCACAAACATTATCTTACGATTATGCTTATGACAAATTTGCATGGATAGGAACACATGCACCATAAAATCTAAGTGTCATAAGGTTTCTCTCCTTCATGAAAATGATTGTGGGGAAACGCTTTCACTAAGAGAGATTTTAAGGAGATAGCGATTATGTAAATTGCATTCTCAAATTCGATTATGATTACGGCATCCCTTTTCATAGTTCGAATTGTGAGATTTGGCAATTAGTTTGAACAATCGAGACTTATTGCTATAAGTTCTACAATTGTTTATACACACATGTGAGTTGTCTAAAGTAAGGTGTATAAGTTTGAGATGCTTAGATAAAAGCTTATCAAAGCATATCGTATTAAAAACAATGAACTTTGGAAGTCAATAAGTATTGTTTTCTAGAAGTTTAACTGGTTTCTGAATACGTGTCAAACCTAGTGGGAGCATAAATGTTATGCTAGTATGGATATAATCATCATGTTAGTGGGAGCATGATTATTATTGCAAGTTAGCAATATTAATTATAGAAAACAAAAGTTTCACTTTGCAAAGTTGCATAGGTTGAAAAGTTGTTTTGTTATAATTAAGGGAGAGAATGTTATACTTCGTTTCAAATCTAAAGGTTTAGATCGAGAAATTTTACTCAAATTTAGTCAAAAAGATATATGGATGTTATGTTGAACGGATTCAACGTAAGAGAATTCTATATATGGAAATATGTGTTGCGTTCTCACACTCGATTATGATTACGGCATCCCTTTTCATATTTTGAATCGTGAGAACATGGCAAATAGAAATATTATAGCAAAAGACTGGTAAAGTATCATGTCATTGTAATATTCGACCGTTCTAAAATTTTCCGGATGCCTAGGGCATTAAGAGGGAAAGAGGACTAGAATCGGATTTGACTGAATTAGTTAAACAACTGTCAAGGATAATCTAAAGTTTGCCAAGGATTGGTCGCTTGTGAACAGTTGGAAGTATAGTAATGGAAGGACCATATTGACATTATTATTATTAGATATGATTCTATTAATAATGAGTTGGCATATGGCAAATATGGAAATGTTTCCTTATTGGGAGTTGGACGTTAAGAGTTTATGTGTAGATTAGAAAAACTTTTATGCAAGAAGGATGTTCAAAGGAATGTACTTTGAATGTGAGACTTCATGTCTATGGAATTGTCTTGTAACAATCCCCAATAGAGCATTTTGTAATTTCATGGGCCGAGTCTTGGTGACTTTTGTACCATGACATTACGAAAGGACTGTTGCATAAAGAGTTAGAATCTAACATATTCTATAAGTGGCAAGAATTTGGTATTCTTACACTTGTGGTAAGGATTGGGAATTGTAAAATGAGTGTGATTGAAAATGTTGTTCAATTATACTATTTCACAGAGTAAGGACCATAAGTAAACATAGTGTGCATGCTAAGAGCATGGGACAATTGTCGTTATAATTCAAGTAAGAAGTTGATTACCCGAAACAACAAATAATGAGTAATCAATATGGTGATTAAATAAAAGTGTTTTATTTATACTCAAAAGTTTGGGGCCATATAAGATTAGTATTATTCTTGTATTTCAATTTACATGTTTTGAGTTCCTAAATAATTGAGTTATTTGAGAATAATCGAATTATTTGAATGTTCCAAAGTCGCTCATACTTTGGGAGTAAGTATGAAAGAAGATTGTTATGAATTGGTGTGTAGATTGTCTAAAGTGTATTAGACATAGCAAAAGTTTGCTACAACGTTCATGAGTGCTTAAGAATATGATTTGAGCATTGGATTAAACCCACGCTCACTTGGATCGCTTCATCGATTTTATCACGAGTGATTGGTGAGACGATAATATCTTATTTTCTTGAAACCGAGATGTGTGATTTGTATCTTGCGAGTCGGTTACACATTGATAATATGTAAACGCACCAGTAACTTGGTGTTATAAAACGTATTGTTGTGTGTGATTCGGTGAGTGAGTACAAGCGAGCATTGAGTCAAAGTTTATCCGTTCCTTTTACCCAATGTGGGATAAAAGCGATATCTGTGGGCCCCTCGATGATTTAGTGATGACAAAGGAAAGTGCTCGGCCGGGCTAGGACTGATTTGATTTGTTCAATTAGTCAGTTGTCATAAATCGGAAATCGGGAAACGACACATAGACTGAGAGAATGATTTCAATCCATGTCTCACGTCTATATGATATCTAAAATGGAGGAATATATGATCCCTTGTCTAAAGGACGCGTTTCTGATAAGATCAGAGTTGACAGCGGCTTTTGAAAGCTACGATTTCTGATCAGGATCTGAAGTCATACGCAGAATAGTTATTAGACTTATCCAAGTGGGAGACTGTTGGATTAGTGTCCAAGTCCATAACTATTTTGGTATGTACTTGACCCGATGGTGCATGGTCCTTTTGGGTTGCCTTCACCAAAGCAACTTGATAGGATGAATTATGGAGAGAGAGGATTAATTATGATTTATTAATATATTATATGAATAATATATTAAAGGAGAAATCATATTGTTTAATTAATATTAGTCAATAATTAATTAAGAATTAATTTTGTGGCTAAAAGAGATTAATTAAACTTAAGGGACTAGAACTGTCAATTATGTGATAGTTGAATATTGGGCTATTGGACTCCTTATTAGAGGAGTGGACGAATTTTATGGGGAAACCCATTAGAAATTGTCCAAGGCCTCTAAAGGAGGAGTCCATGGGTTGCTTAGGGCCTAAGCAGTCAAATTAGGGTTTCCTTGTTAGATAACCCTAATAGCCTCACTATTTAAGCACCCCTAGGGCACCAAAAACGTGGCTAACTGATTCCTTAGGGTTTCTAGACGTTTTTGAGTGCCTCTCCTCTTCTCCTTCTTCATCCTCTTGATCTTGGTGTTTGTGAGCCATTAGAGGAGTGACATTTGTGACTCTAAGCTTTTAGAAGCCTATTACTAGAAGGAATAGATTGTTATTGCTACATAACAATCAAAGGTATGATCTAAACCCTATTCTTATGTTTATATTGATTATCACATGCTAGATCTAGGGTTTATGGCTTTGGATGATTATTGCATGTTCATTAGACAAACTAGATCCAAAGCTTTAGGGTTTGCATGTACACCATAGGAATGATGTAGTGCTCATAACCCATCAAATCAATATTATGTGATATTTACGGATGATTATAGCAGATATGGTTATATCTGCTTGATCAAACATAAATTGGAAACCTTTGAAAAGTTCAAAGAGTTTAAGCACGAAGTAGAGAATCAATTTGGCAGGAAGATAAAGATGCTTAGATCTGACAGAGGTAGTAAGTATCTTGGTATCACGTTCCAATTCTATCTAAAGGAATGTGGAATTGTTTCATAGCTGATTCCTCATAGAACACCACAACTTAATGGTGTGGCTGAGAGGGGTAATCGAACCTTACTAGATATGGTTTCTTCCAAGATGAATCAAGCTTCTCTTCCTATTCATTTTTGGGGTATTACTTAGAGACAATGGCCTGTATCGTGAATCTTGTTCCAACAAAGAAGGTTGCCAAAACACCTCATGAGATGTGGACAGGGAAAGCTTCCTCGCTCGCACATGTCAATGTATGGGGTTATGAAACACTCGTAAGACGAGAGACTCATGAAAAACTCGAACCCGGAGCCAAGAAGTGTTATTTCATTGGCTATCCACAAAAGCCCTTTGGATACTTGTTTTATAGACGTAGTGAGAACATGGTTTTTGTAGCTCAAAAAGGAATCTTTCGTGACAAAGAACTTATATTCAAAGAGGAGAATGGGAGTGCTATTGATCTTGAAGAAATTTCAAGAGTCATCCAATAAAGGAACGTATGACAATACTAGTACTCAAACTGAGGAAGAAATTCTGATTTAGCCAGTAGACAATCCATTCCCCCTTCATCGATCTAGTAGGGTTAGCATGCCACCTGCATTTATGGTTTCCATATTACGTCGGATGGTGATATGTTTATCAGTGATAGAACACTGGTTAATTTGAATGAACTAGCTAACTACAAGGAAGTAATAGAAGGCCCTGAAGCTGCTAAATGGAAGGAGGCAATGGAGAGTGATATTCAGTCTATGTATGATAACCAAGTGTGGAACTTGGTTGATCATGTACCTGGTAGAAAGACAGTCGGGTGTAAATGGATAATTAAGAAAAAGACCGACATGGATGGAAAGTACACACTTTCAAAGCTAGACTGATTGCAAAAGACTTTACTCATACCCAAGGGATTGACTATGATGAGACCTGTTCACTAGTAGGTAAGATAAAATCTATCAGGATTATGCTTGTTATATCTACATTTCATGATTATAAAATTTGGCAAATGGATGTTAAAACCACCTTCCTTAATGGGAAGTTGACTAAGGATATCTATATGAGTTAGCCAGAGGGTTTTATACATGTGAAGTTTCTTGATAGAGTGTGTAATCTTGAGAAATCCATTTGTGGATTGAAACAAGCATTTCGCAGTTGGAATCTTTGACTTCATGAGAAAGTCAAAGAGTTTGGGTTCTCTAGAAGTGAAGATGATTCTTGTGTATATGTCAAAGCTAGTGGGAGTATAGTGTCACACCCCGAAACCGAAGGCGGAAACGTTCCGGGGCGGAGGACGTCATGCGTAGTATCACAACAATTATATCATAGCAAGCATAGTAAACACAACCAGACATTGAATACATATATGAAAAAGGTTTACATTGTTTAATACATAGTATTACTCATATCAAAAGTAAAATGGAAAGACGCGACTCTAACGCTTCGACTTCTCCGGACTCCTGGAAGTATCTGTCTACTAATTCCCTGAGAATACAAGCAGTTTTGAAAGAATATCAGCATAAAGCTAGTGAGTTCATAAGCATTTAGTTTTGGTGGAAAAATGTGATGGGTTTTAGGTACAACAAATAAACTAGAAAAACAATTCCTAAGTTCACATGCAACCTACTTTGGATCTATGTTTTAACTATTGAACATACAACTTTGAATTGCAATACAAGAACCCTAGAGGAGAGAGGCTATTATAGAAAATAGTAAACTAGGGTTTAGGGTTTACATACCTTTCAATTGTTATAGCAAACAATTGATATTCCCTTGATCTTGATCTTGATCTTCTTGGAAGCTTTAGCACCACAAGTGTAATGCCTCTAATGGAGTCACACCCAAACTAGCAAGAAGGAAAGTAGAAGAGAGAGAGAGGAGAGGGAGTATGCAAAATCTCGGCCTTAGGGTTTCTTCAAAAGAAAGAGTCACCAAAAACATGAACCATGAGGCTCCTTATATAGCTGAGGGATCTAGGGTTTAAGGGAAACCCTAGTTATCCTTTGCTTAGGGCCTAAGCAAACCCAAGGGCCTTATCCAAGCCCCTATGGACGAAATTATTAGGGTTTCCCCTAAAGATTTCGTCCACCCTCTTCCAAGGGGGTTCTAGAGCCTTCCACTCAACTATTAGATAATTGCAAACTAGTCCCTGCACCTTATAATTAATTCTTTTAACCCCAAAATCAATTCTGATTAATTTCTGGCTAACAATTAATTAAACATAATGATTTCTAATTAATATATTAATCCATTAACATATTAATAAATCATTTATATATATATTAATTAATCTTATAAATTAATATCTCTCATTTCATAATTTCCTTGTCCAGTTGCTAGGTTGAGGGCAACCCAAAAGGACTGTGCTGCTATCAATTCAAGTACATACCAATTATAGTTAAGGGCTTAGACACCTAATCCAACAGTCTCCCACTTGGATAAGTCTGTAACTATAATTGCTAGTATGCCTTCTAAATTTGACCAGCAAATTGTAGCTTCCAAAAAGCTGCTGCCGAACTCTGACCCAGTCAGTTATGTGTCCTAAGATAAGTGATCATATAACCCTTCGTTCTGCTTGATATCCCCAGACAAAAGACATGGAATGTAATCAATCTGTTTGTCCAGAATCTATGTTTCCCGATTCCTGATTTCTGATGATGTAGGACTTCTAATCGAACACATCAATTTAGTCCTGGCTGGGCCCAGCACATAAGTCAACACCAAATCATCGAGGGGCCCACAGATATCGCTTTTCCTGTTAGGGCAAAAGGAACGAATAAACGTTGACTCATATGCTTGTATCTTTTACTCATCAAATTATGCATGACAATACGTTTTATAACACCAAGTTACTGATGCGTTTTCGTATCACCAATGCACAACCGACTTGTAAATTACAACTCATATATCTTCGTTTCAAGATTATAAGATATTATCGTCTCAGTATTACTCGTGATGAATTCCATGAAGTAATACTCTGAGCGTGGGTTTATCCAATACTCAAATCTCAATTTCTGAGTACTCATGAACATTGCAGCAATTCTATTGCCATGTCTATCCTTAGACAATCTGCAATCCAATTCATGACAGTCTTAATTCACTACTTACTTCCAAGAGTACGAGCGACTGTGGAGTTTGAATAATCTCATTATTCAGGAAGTAAAATATGCAAAAATGAAACACAATAATAAACAATTGACAAAAGGTAGTAGCCAAACTTATAAATAATACTTTATTATTTAATCACCAAAAGTCAATTACATTTACTTTGTTACAAGTTTCAAAAACTAATCTAACTACTAAAACTAATATCATCTTTCAGTCCTATGCTCCGAGCATGCTGAATATGCTTAGCCCTACTCAGACCCTTTGTGAGAGGATCTGCTGGGTTATCTTCAGATGACACCCTCTTTACTATAAGATGGCCTTCTTCTACTCTATGTCTGATGAAATGGTACTTTCTGTCGATATGTCTGGTCTTACCATGATCTCTCGGTTCCTTTGTCAAGGCAACCGCTCCTTCATTATCGCAGAACAGTTCCATAGGCTCCTGGATGGTTGGAACAACTCCGAGATCCCCGATGAAGTTCCTCAACCAAGCTGCTTCTTTCGACGCTTCACTTGCTGCTATGTACTCTGATTCACAAGTAGAATCAGCCACCGTATTTTGCTTGGAACTCTTCCAAGTAACTGCTCCTCCATTCAGTAAAAACACCCAGCCCGACTGAGAACGGAAGTTATCTCTATCCGTCTGAAAGCTGGCATCACTATAACCATCTACTCTCAAGGTATCACTGCCACCAAGCACAAGGACCCAGTCCTTTGTCCTTCGCAAATACTTGAGTATATTCTTAACTGCTATCCAATGAGCTCTACCTGGGTTTCCCTGATAGCGACTGACCATGCTCAAAGCAAATGCCACATCAGGGCGAGTACATGTCATAGCGTACATGATCGATCCGACAGCGGAAGCATAAGGTACACGACTCATGTCATCTATTTCAACATCTGTACTCGGGCATTGAGTCTTACTCAATTTGGTATTGCTCTGGATAGGTAGCTCTCCCTTCTTGGAATTTTCCATACTAAACCTCTTTAGTACCTTATCCAAGTATGTGCTCTGACTAAGTCCAATTAGTCTCTTCTTTCTATCTCTCAATATTCTAATCCCAAGAATATAGGCAGCTTCTCCAAGGTCTTTCATGGCAAAACACTTTCCAAGCCAAGACTTAACTTCTTTCAAGGTTGGAACGTCGTTACCAATGAGTAATATGTCATCGACATACAACACCAGAAAATTTACTATACTCCCACTAGCTTTGATATACACACAGAACTCATCTTCACTTCTAGAGAAACCAAATTCTTTGACTTTCTCATGGAAGCAAAGATTCCAACTGCGAGATGCTTGTTTCAATCCATAAATGGATTTCTCAAGCTTGCACACTCTATTAGGGAACTTTGCATCAACAAAACCCTCTGGCTGACTCATGTAAACATCTTCAGCCAACTTCCCATTAAGGAAAGCAGTTTTGACATCCATCTGCCAGATTTCATAATCATGAAAGGCAGCTATGGCGAGCAATATCCTAATAGATTTAATCTTAGCCACTGGCGAGAAGGTTTCATCATAGTCAACCCCTGGGGTTTGAGTGAAACCTTTTGCAACCAGTCGAGCCTTGAATGTGTGCACATTTCCATCCATGTCTGTCTTCTTCTTGAAGATCCATTTGCACCCAACTGTCTTACGACCTGGTGCACTATCAACCAAATTCCAAACTTGGTTGTCATACATGGACTTAATCTCGCTGTCCATTGCCTCTTTCCACTTGGAAGCCTCTGGACCTTCCATTGCTTCCTTATAAGTGACTGGTTCATCTAAGTTTACCAGTGTTCTGTCACTTATGAATGTGTCACCATCTGAAGTAATATGGAAACCATACAACTCAGGTGGCACACTCACCCTAGTGGATCTTCTAAGAGGTAATGAGTTATCGATTGGTTCAACAGGAACTGTTTCCTCTGGTTGAGTGCTAGTGTCATCTAAGGTTCCTTCATTGGCTGAATCTTGAATTTCTTCAAGGTCAATAGTGCTCCCACTGTCCTCTTTGAATATGAGCTCTCTTTCAAGAAAGACTCCTCTTCGTGCTACAAAGACCACGTTTTCACTAGGCCTGTAGAACAAATATCCAAAAGACTGCTTTGGGTAACCAATGAAAACACATTTCTCACTTCTAGCTGCTAGCTTGTCGTGAGTCTCTCGTCTTACGAAAGCTTCACAACCCCAGACTTTAATATGTGCTAACGAGGGAACTTTCCCTGTCCACATTTCGTGAGGTGTTTTGGCAACCTTCTTTGTAGGGACAAGATTGAGGATGTGGGCGGCTGTCTCTAAGGCATACCCCCAGAAGTGAATAGGAAGCGAAGCCCGACTCATCATAGAACGAACCATGTCTAACAAGGTTCGATTGCGCCTCTCAGCTACACCATTTAACTGTGGTGTCCTAGGAGGAGTCAATTGTGAGACTATCCCACATTCTTTCAGATAGTCGTTAAACTCGATACTAAGATACTCCCCGCCTCTATCGGATCTAAGTATCTTTATCTTTCTGCCCAATTGATTTTCGACTTCATGTTTAAACTCTTTGAACTTTTCAAAAGTTTCTGACTTATGCTTGATCAAGTAGATATATCCATATCTGCTATAATCGTCAGTGAAAGTCACATAGAATCGATTAGCATCTCTTGTAGTTGATCTGAAGGGCCCACACACATCTGTGTGTATGAGATCCAACAGACCTTCACCTCTTTCACAAGACCCTGTGAATGGTGATTTTGTCATCTTTCCCAAAAGACAAGATTCACACATATCATCTGACTTTAGGTCAAATGATTCCAACACTCAATCCTTTTGGAGTTGGGCTATGCGTTTCTTGTTAATGTGTCCAAGACGACAATGCCACAAGCATGCCTTGTCTACACTATTAGACAAGTCAATATTAAGTACACTATTTCCTAAGCTATCAACACAAGTCACTGTTTCATACACACCATTACAAGGCAAAGCTTCAAACATAAAAACACCATTCTTATAAACAGAAATTGAACCATTCAAATCATTAAAAGAATATGTAAAACCTTGTCTGAACAATGCATGAAATGAAATAATGTTTCTCGTCATCTCAGACGAATAGCAACAATTTATTAAATCTAATCTAACATCATTACTAAGCAGAAGCTGATAAACTCTGATCTTGGTTACTGGTGAAGACTTTCTGTTTCCCATGATCAGGTTTATCCTTCCTCGCTCTATCTCCTCACTTTCCTTTAGACCCTGCAAATCAGAACAGATATGAAAACCACATCCTGTGTCAAGGACCCATGAACGAGAAGATAATGAGTTATTAGCAGAAATAGTGTAAATACCTGCCGAAGATGGCTTCACTTTGCCATCCTTGATATCTTGCAGATATTGTGGGCAAGATCTCTTCCAATGCCCTTTTTGGTTGCAGTAAAAGCAAACTGCCTCTTTTGGATCAGAAACATGGGGAGTGGAACCATTGGGCTTAGCCTTTGGGCCATTACTAGATGGCCCAGCTTGAGCCTTGCTCTTCCAGTTTTGCTTGGGAGGACCTTTCCTCTTTTTCCCCTTTCCCTGTCCAATAGCCAAAACAGGGGCACTAGCAGGTGTGGAGGGTATACTTTTACCCTTCATCCCTGCCTCAGCTGTCTGCAACAAGTTGTGCAATTGGGCCAAGGTCTGCTCAGTATTGTTCAAATGGTAAGTTAGAATAAACTGACCATAACATTCAGGAAGTGAGTTCAAGACCATGTCAATGGCCAATTCCTCATCAAAGTGAATATTGAGCTTGACCAAACGCTCTATGTAGCGTTGCATTCTTTGCACATGTGACACAACCGACTCCCCATCTTTCATCTTGCAAGCCATGAGTGACTTGACTACTTCGAACTTTTCTTGACGAGCTTGCTTATGGTACTTTTCCATAAGGTCCTTGTTCATCTCGAAAGGCCAGTAGTCCTCATAGTACCTCTGCAGTTCTGGGGACATAGTTGCCACCATGATGCATGTCACTTTGGTAGCATCATCGTAATGTTTCTTGTAGGCAGCAAGATCTTCAGGAGTAGCTTCATTCTCATCAAGCTCTTTGAGCTCCTTTTCAAGAACATATTCTTTGTTCTCGAAACGAAGAGCCATCTTGATGTTGCGCATCCAATCGTTATAGTTTGAGCCATCCATAACGACTTTGGAGCATATATTGAGCAAGGAGAAGTTCTGGTTGGAGGAGGATGAAGTAGAAGTGTTACCAGGAGTAGACATTTGAAAAGAAAGAAAGTTTTAGTTAGATTTCAAGATACCTTAATAGAATAACCCAAAGATATAATATCAAGGTTAGGATCCAACTATGAAGATTCACAACTCAGAAATGGGATGCCGAGATCCAAGTGCAAATTTTATAAAGGTAGGCGAATGACGATTCACCAATTCCACCATTAGACGAAACAAACGAAGTGAAATTCCTAATTCTTTTGAGATACATTGAAACTATTCAATGGCATGTTTTAATCTCAGATTATGCTCTTCTATTTGTGACTGGGATGCCGAGGATCACAAACAAGATGTGAATAACCATGCAAATGTGCTTGGTAACCTCATTGTCTTTATCATTAACTATTGATGTGCTGGTAAACCACACACGCTCCATCAAAATGAAAATTATGAGATACCCATTACTACTCTTTATTGGTGCCTTTTAGTGTGCTGGTTAACCACACACGCTCCACTAACGACCAATAAAGCATAATGTGCAATTTCATGGATTAGCATACTTTTCACATTTTTCCTAAAGTAACTAGAGTTGGGATTTTGAAAACAATGTTCTAGTACTTTTAATATCATTATACTTTTAATGAGAAGTAGTTGTCCTATCAAATCCATTCTGCTAACGACCCTCCACTAATCAAGGAAGCGGTGGGTAAGAGTGGACACCCATTCAACTACCATTTTATAGGCACTTTCCTTATACCCCCCTTATAGATTAGCTTCGTGAATGAGGCATACTAGTGATTTGACTGACCATATTCTTATACATATAGTATTAAACCTTTAATTATAATATATATAAGGTGTGTTTTAAAACTTTTTAAAACTTCAAGGGTTTACATAAATTTCGAAATTTAAGCTATTAATTTCAAATTTAAATAAACCAATTAACTAGATTTAATATTTATCTATTAATTAACTATTAATCAAATTATTAAATCTTGTAAGGATTATCTAATTAAATTAATCAATTAATTTAATCCTAATCCTTATCCCTCTAATTTCGAAAAATAGGGTAAGGATAATTATCCAATTAATCTAATTAAGTAACAATTATCCAAAAACAAGAAACCCTAGTTATCCTCTTAGCATATTTTGAAATTCATAAGGGAGGAGGCTAGGGTTTTCAAAACCCTAACCCTAATTTCGATTAGGGTTCTTTGGAGGCTAGGGTTTTCGAAAAAACCCTTTGATCCAAAACCCTAGAAATCAAAAAATTGGCCTTTAGGGTTTAATAGCTATAAACCCTAATTTGCAATTCAACAATTGTAGCAATTCAATTTAAAACAACAATGTCTCTGATACCACTGATGGGTTTTAGGTACAACAAATAAACTAGAAAAACAATTCCTAAGTTCACATGCAACCTACTTTGGATCTATGTTTTAACTATTGAACATACAACTTTGAATTGCAATACAAGAACCCTAGAGGAGAGAGGCTATTATCGAAAATAGTAAACTAGGGTTTAGGGTTTACATACCTTTCAATTGTTATAGCAAACAATTGATATTCCCTTGATCTTGATCTTGATCTTCTTGGAAGCTTTAGCACCACAAGTGTAATGCCTCTAATGGAGTCACACCCAAACTAGCAAGAAGGAAAGTAGAAGAGAGAGAGAGGAGAGGGAGTATGCAAAATCTCGGCCTTAGGGTTTCTTCAAAAGAAAGAGTCACCAAAAACATGAACCAGGAGGCTCCTTATATAGCTGAGGGATCTAGGGTTTAAGGGAAACCCTAGTTATCCTTTGCTTAGGGCCTAAGCAAACCCAAGGGCCTTATCCAAGCCCCTATGGACGAAATTATTAGGGTTTCCCCTAAAGATTTCGTCCACCCTCTTCCAAGGGGGTTCTAGAGCCTTCCACTCAACTATTAGATAATTGCAAACTAGTCCCTGCACCTTATAATTAATTCTTTTAACCCCAAAATCAATTCTGATTAATTTCTTGCTAACAATTAATTAAACATAATGATTTCTAATTAATATATTAATCCATTAACATATTAATAAATCATTTATATATATATATTAATTAATCTTATAAATTAATATCTCTCCTTTCATAATTTCCTTGTCCAATTGCTAGGTTGAGGGCAACCCAAAAGGACTGTGCTGCTATCAATTCAAGTACATACCAATTATAGTTAAGGGCTTAGACACCTAATCCAACAAAATGTTCTTTGATCCTTTTTGGAAAGCGTTCCTCAATAAAATCCTATGTTTTCTTATAAAAAGCATATTTGATGACCCATTCCTTCCATGACTTCCAGATTCGTACAATATATGTACGAATCCAAGGAGTCGCAGAAGGAATATGAATATCCATTGATTACATGTTGAACAATCTGATTTTGAATAGCCGGGTTATCCCGGGAAAATCCTATATTTTCCCTAAAGGTTGATGATTGATTATCCATTCTAAACTGAGGTACGTGAGTATCTACCATACTCGAAAAGCAGTTTTCTTTCAAAACCCTGGTTACACCCAGAGAGGTATATTAGCCTAATTACATAAATAAAACTAAATAAAAGAAAACCGTGATGAACTAAGTCCTGGAGATATTATTATTAATACCCTCTAGTAATCTATCGGTTATTACTTTGAGGTTAGTTCATTTGATTCATTATTACAAAAGTAAATCTCTGTTATCTAGGTTGCGAGTTTCATAACCATACATTAAACTGGATATGGCACGTACGGTGGCCAGTATCATTTTATGACTTTGTCACCCGTAGACCTGACGGTCCCACTGTAGCTAGCAGCGAGGTGCGGGATAGTCAGTCCCGTATAGATCTATACACAACAGTCACGCTCTCCCTCCAAGAGATTCTGGTTACAAGGGTAGTCCTACACTCACGAATCCGGTGGAGTGTTACCAAGGACGTGTCTCCAATCCTTAAACTAACAAATTTACAAGTAATAATACAGAAAACCCTGTTTATGGTTGGTATGAATCCTTTGTAAAATATCACAATTTATGACAAGATTCATAAGTTCCGTGCTTTAGTTTTGAAAACTGTTTCTACGAGTTGATTTCTAAATCGAATGGTAAAACGGTTTTTTGTGTTTGAAAGCATACTGAACATGTAATTATTTTAAACAAAATAATATATTTGAGCACAAGTTTCCTTGTACTTTTGCTTGTATTCCCCCCCTGAAAACATGAAAAACTCGGGAAAAGTATAGGGGTATGAACTCACAGTTTGACGTAGGATTCGGATATACGATCGGTTTCGAGTACTGAGTGTCAACTGATGTTTAGTACACGAGTGGATCCTATTAACATATAATAATGATTATACGTATTAGATTAATGCTTTTCATGATAAAATACGATGGGAAAACACCCTAGGGACTTGGAAATACTTGGAACTAAGTGTTGGAGCCATAAGTGATCGAATAAAGGAAGTGTGTGGCCATTAGTATGTGTGTACGGCCAGGGTGTGCGGCCAGACTGTGTGTGCGGTTGCACACAAGAGTGTGCGGCCGTACAGAGGGTGTGTGCAGCCGTACACAGGAGTGTGCGGCCGTATACTCCTTGTTTATGTCCGAAATGTCGATTTTAAGGTGTTTTCGAGGTGTTCTTGTGCTAATACCAAGTCCTACTAGAAAAGGAAGGCCAAACTCTTCACTTTGGAGAGTTTTAAGGTGTGTGCGGCCACCTTATGAAGGTGTGCGGCCGTACACCTTCAAAGGATGAAGAACACAAAGAACACTATGAGTTTTAGGCTTAGATTCAAGTGTCTTACCACTATAA
Organism: Lactuca virosa; assembly: GCF_052849685.1. Lineage (NCBI taxonomy): Eukaryota > Viridiplantae > Streptophyta > Magnoliopsida > Asterales > Asteraceae > Lactuca > Lactuca virosa. The sequence goes on from NC_136428.1 coordinate 387,989,401, forward strand.
CAAGCTGAATGATGAAGTGGTTCACGTTTTTGAGCCCTTTTGAGTGTTCTTGGATGAAGTTTTTAGAGAGAGAAAGTAGTGAGAGAAAGTAGAGTGCAGCCAAAGGAAAGAAATGAATGAAAGGGGGTCTCCTTATATATATAAGGGGGAGTGTGCTGCTGGAGGATGGGTGTGCGGCCGCACACCCGTGTGTGCGGCCGTACACACCTCTCATGAGGGTGTATGGCCCGATTTTGCTTCTAAACGACATGTTGACTCATTCCTAATCTCATTCCCAACTGTACTCAAGCTTAGAACACTTAAACTAACTCTTAAACGGCGTTAAAAGATGATACAATCGAGTTTAATATCGCTATAAAGATCGATTGCACAGGATAAAAGTTTCGGGTTGTCACATATAGTGACCTTCCTAATGTTGTATGTTGATGACATGCTCTTTATAGGAAACAACGTTCAAACTAAGCAAGAAGTAAGTATTGGATTGGAAAGTGATTCGCTATGAAGGATCTAGGCGAATCGGCTTATATTTTGGGAATAAGGATTCATCGGGATAGAAAGAATCATCTTATTGGTCTTAGCCAGAGTACATATTTGGATAAGATACTAAAGTATTCCAGTATGGAGAATTCAAAGAAAGGAGAATTGCTTATTCATAGAACTATCAAGTTGAGTAACACTCAAACTCCCAGTACTGATGAAGAGACAGTTGACATGAGTCGAGTCCTATAAGCTTTGGCTGTAGGATCAATCATGTATGCAATGACATGACCTCGCCCTGATGTGTCTTATGCTTTAACCATGGTTAGTCAATTTCAGGGAATCCCTAGCAGTGCCCATTGAGCCGCAGTAAAGAATATTCTTAATTATCTACGAAGAAAAGAAGACATGTTCCTAGTTCTTGGTGGCATTGATACATTAAGAGGGACTGGTTATAGTGATGCCATCTTTCAAACAGACTAAGACAACTTTTGTTTGTATTCTACCTGGGTGTTCTTATTAAATAGAGGAGCGGTTACTTAGAAGAGCTCCAAGCAAGACATGGTGGCTGATTCCACATGTGAGTCAGAGTACATTGCAGCGAGTGAGGCATCGAAGGAAGCGGCTTGGCTGAAGAACTTTATCGAAAATCTTAGAGTCGTTCCAACTATTCAGGAACCAATGGAACTCTTCTATGATAATGAAGGCATGATTGCTTTAACAAAAGAACCAAAGGATCATGGCAGATCTAAACATATCGACAAAAAGTACCATTATATTCGACATCAGGTAGAAGAAGGATACCTTTTGGTGAAGAGAGTATCATCAGAGGATAATGTTGCAGATCCTTTCACAAAGGCTCTGAGTAGGATCAAACATTACCAACATGCTAGGAGTATAGTTTTAAGAGACAATATTAGTTTTAGTAGTTAGGTGATATTTTGAAACTTGTAGCAAAATAAATGTAATTGATTTGGTGAATGAATAATATAGAGTTATTTATGAGTATCGTACTGCCTTATTCAATTATTAATTCTTGTGTTTCTTTTTTCATGTTTATACTTCCTAAGTAATTTGAGTTAGTTAAACTTCTACAATCGTTCATACTTTTGGAAGTAGTGGGTTAAGACTGTCATGAATTGATTGTAGATTGTCGATTGAGGTTAAGACATTGGAATTGGATTTGCTACAATATTCACGAGTACTTTGAAAATAGAGATTTGAAGTATTGGATAAACCCACACTTAGAGATTACTTCATGGATTTTTTTCTTAAGTAATTCTAAGACGATAATATTTTCTATTCTTCAAACGGGGATACATAAGTTGTTATTTATGAATCGGTTGTGTATTGGTATTATGTAAACGCATTAGTAACTAAATGTTATAAAACATAGTATCATATATGATTTGGTGAGTAAAGGTTACAATTATGTAGTCAAAGTTTATTCGTTCCTTTTTCCCTAACAGGAAAAAGCGATATCTTTGGGCCCCTCGATGATTTGATGTTGACATTATAAAATTGATCTATTGAATTGAAGTCAAATAAATTCCTTATAAAATCTAGAAATCGAGAAACAGAATCTTGGACAATGAGATTGATTATGATCCATGTCTTGTGTCCATATGATATCTTGAGGAACGAAGGAATAGTTGATCACTTATCTTAGGGTTGACGACTAATTTGAATCAGAGTTTGGCAATGCTTAGGAAAGCACGCTTTGTTGTTTACTTCAAGGCCCATACTTGCAATTGTAGTTACAGACTTATCCAAGTGGGAGACTATTAGATTAGGGTGTCTAAGCCAATAACTAAATTGGTATATTCTTGAAATAAAAGCAAAGTCCTTTTTGGGTTGCCCTAAAAACTAGCAACTGAGAAGAATGATATTTGGAGAGAAAGCATAACTTATTAATATATTTTATCATTTATATATTAATTTGAAATAGTTATAATTAATTTAGAATTAATAAGAAATTAATTGGAATTAGTTTCGAGATTAATTAGAACTAATTGATTAATTAGAATTAATTGGAGTATAGGGACTGAGTTGTATTTGTTCAATAGTTGAACAAGAAAGGGATTCTAGAAACTCCCTAACATGGCCGATTTTGTCTATGTGTTTAGGGTTTCTAGAATTCTCTTTATTGATAATTAAGGAGTTGGATAATTGACATATTTGAGATATTATTGTTATATTTAAATTAGTGTTATCCAAGGCTTCCTTATCAACTATAAATAGGACCCTAGGGTCTCATATTTTCGTCCACTTCTTCTAAGCCTCCTAGATCCGAAATTCTACTCCTCTTTCTTCTCTCCTCTTGTGTTCTAGTTGCTAGGGTTTGGGTACAAACCATTAGAGGCATAATCTCTGTGATGTTAGGATTTCCAAGTTCTACAACTCAAGGATTGGTGTGATGTGTTTACAATAACAAATCAAAAGGTATGTAACTCTATACTTTGTAATTTTTGAATTACACTATGGTTATTCTTGGTTTAGTTGTTCATTGTATGTTGCTATCAAGATATATGACATATATCTTTTATAGGATGCATGAACCCTATTAATTGTTAATTGTTTTCCATATTGTACAAACTTGTTTTCTATAAAACCCATCAGTTGGGTTAAGAGATTTTCTTAGTGTTGATGGTACATTCAATAATGGACAATATCATGGGCAGGTATTAATAGCTGTTGGCCTTGATTCTAACAATGATATATATCTTGTATCATATTCTATTGTAGAGGCTGAAACAAATAGCTCAAGGACCTGGTTTATGGAGTTGCTAGGTGAATATTTAGATTTGGGTCCAATGTCCAACTTTACTTTTATTTCAGACAAACAAGAGGTTAGTCATTATTTGAATTTTATTTATTTAGGGAATAATACATGTAATTGCTAAGATATTCGCCAGTTCATAGAATAGATTTTGTTTGAGGCATGTTTAGGAAAATATAAATTTTTGGAATAATTAGGACTTGAGGGACCACATATGGAAATATGGTAGAGTAACAATTTTTAACCATTTCAACAATGCAATGGACAAGTTAAAGAGAATGAATGGTAGAGCTCATGCTTAGTTAGAACAGATTCCAACCTACCATTGGTCTAAGTCTCATTTCACTAGTAAGGAGAAACAACATTGTTAACTTTCTAGATCTTTAATAAACCTTGACCTCAAATCACTTTTCTTTGATGTTTATAGGTAGAGCACATACAAACTTGTTGGATTAGATGTCTAAGCCCATAACTATTATTGGTATGTACTCGACCCGAGAGTAGCATGGTCCATTTGGGCTGCATGGCATCGGAACAATTGGATAGACAAGTGAGAAAAGGTTATTTATGATTTATATTAATATATTATAAGTTCTAATATATTTATATGAAATCATATTATTTAATTAGTATTGATCAAGAATTAATTTGGAATTAATTTTGTGATCAAAAGAGACTAATTAAATATATGGGGATTGATTATGTAAATCATTCATTCTTATATATGTGGGCTTGTGATCCATTGTCCTTCATGTTGGGCTTAACCCATGTGGTAACCCATGGATACTCCATGGAGGTTAAAACCCATGGATCATGAAGGAAATGTAAAGTCATGCACATTAGGGTTTACATGGTGTAACCCTAATGAGCCATGGTGTAACCCTAATGAGCCACACTATATAAAGGATCCCATGGTTCATGAAATGGCACTAGTGGATACACAAAGAGAGGGCAAGGGCCGATTTTCATAGGGAGAACCAAAGTAACCTTATTCTCAAGTTATTCCATTTGTTGGTGGTGTTGTGTGATTCCATTTGAGGCTTCCACACTATTGGGGCTAAGCTCTTAAAGGTTCAAGACGTCAAGCTCCATCAAAAGGTATGTCATCTAACTAGACTTTTGTAGTATAGTTGCTCCATAATATGCTAGTTAGGATGATGCTTTGGAATTTTGTATATTTGCATGTATAATAGTGAAAACATAGAACCAAATCACATAGGGTTGCATGCACACCATAGGAGTGTTAGAATGCTCAAAACCCATCAGTGGTATCAGAGCCTAGGGTTGTTTTCAATTATACTTGATGCTACTTGCTTGGAAATGCCTTAAAAATCGATTTTCTGTTGTTTTGGACAGTGGACTCGCCGAGTCCACTGATGGACTCGCCGAGTCCAAGGCAAAAACTGACCAACTCGCCGAGTTTGTTCATACACTCGATGATTTGTTGCTCCAGAATGCAGATTTTTGAGGTTTTTGGCAGGAATTGGACTAGAATCATTACCCTAAACTGTTTTTGAACTTATAAACTTGTTTTTGATGTTGTAATGATCATTCTAATCCAATTCAAAAGATAATTGTCAAAAGTTTCATGTTTTGTATTAGTTTAATGGTTAGGCTAATTACATGAAATTTGTTTGATTTGAATTGTCTTGTTCATATGAGTTTAATCTAGATCATAGTTTTTTTTGACATGTTTGTTTGTTTTTTAAATGATCTAAATGGCCTTTAATGGATTCCATAACTTGTCCTCAAGTAATGGAAAACCAAAAGTCATTCTTGTTAATGATTCTTTAAAAGTCATGAGTTATGTTTTTGAAGAATTTTTTTCCCATAAATTGTTTTATGACATCCGTAACTTGTCCTCAAGTTATGGATTTTCAAGAGTCTTGTCATTAAAAGCCATATTAACCTCGTATATTGTAGATTCCAAAAGTTTTTGAATTGTTCAAAACTTGCCCTCAAGTTTTGGAATTTGTAAAGTTACACTTTTGAATACTTTAGTTACAAACCCTAGAATTTTAAGTAGTTTAAAGATCAACCCTTATACTATTATAATATTATAGGTTTAATATTTATATATATGTATAAGAGTAAAAGTCAATCTTACCGTCAGTAGGCCTCATTCACGAAGCCGGTCTATAAAGGGGGGTATAAGGTTACTGCCTATAAAATGGCAGTTTAATGGGTGTCCACTCTCACCCACCACTTCCTTGACTGGTGGAGGGTCGTTAGCCGAACGGGTAGGATAGGACTCGAATTCTCCCTTCATTAAAAGTATAATGATAAATATAAAGTAACTAAACACTTATAAATTCTCAATCTTAGTTACTTTAGGAAAGTGTGAATTTGGTGCTAACCCATGAAATTACACTTTGTACCTTACCAAGTCGTTAGTGGAGCGTGTGTGGTTAACCGACACACTAACATGGACTAGTAAGTGTGGCAAAGGGTAACTTAATGTTTATCATAGATTAGTGGAGCGCGTATGGTTAACCGACTCATCGATTAGGTGAAAAAAAATTAAGGGTACCAAGTTAATTTGCATGGTTATTCACACCTTGTTTGTGATCCTCGGCATCCCAGTCACAAACTTGAGAGGGCGTAATCGAGATTTAAACATGCCATTGAAAATTTCAGTGAATCTCAAAAGAATCTAGGAGTTTCAATCCAATTAAAACCTAATAATTTATTTCGTTTTTCATGGTGGAAATTGGTGAATCGTCACTCGCCTACCTTCAAATATTTTATAGCTTGGATTACGACATCCCTCTTCCAAGTTATAAAATATGTGTTGGGTCCTAGCCTTAATATTTCATATTGGGTGTTATATTAAGGACTTAAATCAACTAACTTGAATTTCTCCCATTGTAGATGTCTGGTTCAGACAACTATGGTCTTCCCAAATCCACTGGAACAAGCTTTCCTAATGAAGATGATGTCCCATGGTTGGATCATGGAAATCATACTTCTCTTCCTCCACCTCCTCCAATCATTCTCCCTGACCCACAAGCTCGAAGACTTGAAAAGTTCAGGATCACTCAATCCCTATTGGATAGTAAACACAAAGATGGAAAACCTATATGTGCTCATGTCTTGGACATGAAGCTACATATTGACAGGCTAAGGATGTTGGGTGTCGTCTTTCCAAGGAAGTTGGCTATTGACTGGGTCCTTCAGTCACTTCCTGAGTCATATAGTGAGTTCATTAAAGACTACTATGTGACAGATCACGACATGACCCTAATTGATCTTACCTATTTACTAATTGCTGCTGAATCAGCAATGATTTGGCGCAATGGTCAAGCAAATCTGATTGGAAGGTCTACCTCCCAAGCAGACATGGACATCCCAGAAAAGATTCCTTCTCCTAAAGGAAAGGAATTGGGCATGGTCAAAAGTTTTGATCATAAGAGAAAGGCCAAATCTGAGACTGATCCATGTGAGCCTGTGTGTTTCTATTGCCAAAGACAGGGACATTGGAATCGAAGCTGCCCAGACTACCTGAGAAGTTTAATCAGATTGTATGGTTCTACTTCAGGTGAGTTCGTTATATAACTCTACTAAGTTCCTAATTGTTGATTCTTAATACATGATGTGACAATGTTGCATGTTAATGTTTTGTAGGACCATGCAAAGGGAAGGAAGCTTAAAGGAAAAGTATGTTGAATCTGATAGCGAAGATGGATTTCAATCGCATGGTTCGAATATCGGATTTTTGAGCTGGTGCTTAGAGTTATGATAGATTGTTAGGAAACATGTAACTGCATAGTTTGTCACTTGTAATTGCATTGTAAGGAAAAGTTTTTTCCGCATTTTATAAATAAATAAAATTTTGTTTTGTTTTATATCTCCTTGCAATGGAATTTATGAAAAAATTAATGTTTGTATGTTTCTAGAAATATTGGAAATATGAATTTGATTCTTTCATTTGTGGTAGTGTCTAAATTTACCAAATAAGGAAACATTCTCATCACCCAAGTTTCAATTGGACAGAAACTTGGAATCATGCAAGTTGTATTGTATGATGAATGAGAATTTTCATCTTTGGAAATTTAAGACTAATTCCTTGTTCACATGTATATCTGAGTCAAGTGAAGGACTAAGGGATGGAGTACACATTCTTGTGCACCAGTCAAGTCCACCACAAAGATCGATAAGACTATTCGTCAAGATTTACTAAAGTTTAGTAAATATGGTTATACTTACAAGTTGAAGTATAATTCTGAAACATTGGAAAAGTGTCAATGTATGGCAGAACGAATGAGAAGAATCAAATTAGGCAGAAAGAAAAAAGTTTCTCTAATCTGAAAAGATAGGAGAGTATTTTAGTATCATGTTTTATGATCATCTTAATGTTTATGAAACCATATCACAATTGATCGTCTAAGGACATCTTAGTGCATTCTTATGGCTAAGAAGAGGAGTCATAAATTGTTGAAGTGGTTAAATTAAGAAGATAAGTCATACTTCATTCCAAAACAATTCTTAGAGTTATACTCTTGAGTGACATATCATAAAGAAGGTTTATAACACTTTTCAAATGTAGAGTAAAAGTTTTCTACTCTTGTACATTTGAAATTGGTAAGTTGTGATGTTTTGGATAAAACAAAGACCAACTAAGGCCAATTGTGTGAAGTGTTTGTCTTGATTAGAATTCGCACTAACTCTTGAATATTTGTTTGTCAAGTAATGTTCCTTGACAAAGTGAATCATATATGTCAAGAGGTCAGTGGGAGTCTTAAAGATCTTGACAAGTTTCAAGAACTAATCAAGAATAAACCTATTGTTGAACACTAGCACACGACTTAAGGTTTGTGACCTATCGTGTTGACATATTCTTGTTTTTGTGCCCATTCCATTTAAAATTGACTTTGCATATGAGTTATGAGAGTTCTCAATTGGTTGCATAACAACCTGGAAGCAATGGTAGGCCCTTGTGCTGCCAGGTGGCAAGAAATTAAGATTGAACAAGTTCAGTCCATATGAGTGTGAATTTGTCACTAACCTTGTCTTGTGATTATGTTTTGACAAATTCACATGGATAGGAACACATACATCATAAAAACTAAGTGTCATAAGGTTTCTCTCCAATTCATGAAAATGATGGTGAGGAAACGCTTTCACTAAGTAGATTTTAAGTAGATAGCAATTGTGATATTTGCATTCTCAAAGTCATTAGTGGAGCGTGCGTGGTTAACCGGCACACTAACATGGACTAGTGAGAATGGAAAAAGGTCTAAACATTATGATTACGACATTCCTCTTCATAATTGCTTAGACACACATGTCAGCTATCTAAGGAAAGGTGTATGATTTTGACAAGGTCTTATCAAAGAATCTCATATCAGAAATCTGAACTTTGGTAAGAAAGTCAACAAAGTATTGATTTCTACAAGTCCAGCTAATTTTTGGGTACATGTCAAAGCTAGTAGGAGTATAAGTGTTATGCTAGTAAAATAATAATTATTAAAGTGGGAGCATAATCAATTATGGAAAATATTGCAAGTTAGCAATGTTAATTATAGAAAACAAAAGTTTCAATTCGTGAAGTTACAGGGGTTGAAAAGTTGTTTTGCTATAATTAAGGGAGAGGAAATTATACTTCATTTCAAATCTAAAAGCTTATATTGTGAGATTTTAATCAAATTTAGTCATGATTACATTATTTGCGTTCTAAAACTCGATTATGATTACAGCATCCATTTTCAAAATTTGAATTTTGAGAACATGGCAAATAATATAATATTCTAGTGTTCTAAATTTTTCCAAATGCCTAGGGCATTAAGAGGGAAAAAGGACTAGAACTGTTTATGACTAAAGTGGTTGAGCAACTGTGAAGGACAATCTAAGGTTCGCCAAAGATTGGTCGCTTAAGGAAAGTTGGAAGTATGGTAATGGAAGGACCATATTGACATTATTATGAATAGACAGGATTCTATTAATAATGAATTTTCATATGGAAAATATGGAATGTTTCAATATTGGGGGGTTGAAGAATAGATGAGAAAGTTAGAAACTTTTATGCAAGAAGGATGTTCAAAGGAATGTACTTTGAATTCGAGACTTCATTTCCATGGAATTGTCTTGGAACAATCTCCAAAGGAATATTTTGTAATATCATTGGTCAAGTCTCTGAGACTTTTGGTACCTAGACATTACAAAAGGATCATTGCATGATAGTTTAGAATCTAACACTTTCTAGCAGTGACAAGAATTTGGAATTTTTACACTTGCAATAAGGATTTGGAATTTTGAAATGAGCATCATTGAAATGCTTTTCAATTGATCTATTTCACAAAGTAAGGACCATAGACAAACATAGTGTGCATGCTTGGAGCATGGCATAACTATTGTTTGGACAAACATAGTGTACATGCTTGGAGCATGGCATAACTATTGTTTCAATTCAAGTATTAAGTTGATTATTTGAAACATTATGCAATGAATAATGTGTAATCAATATGGTGATTAAATAAAAGGTGTTTTATTTATATTCATAAGTTCTGAGACCATATTGGATTCGATTATTCTTGTGTTTCACTTTGCATGTTTTGACTTCCCGAATAACTAAGTTATTCAAACCATCCACAGTCGATCATACTTTGGAAGTAGGTATTGAGGCAAGACTGTCATGAATGGGTCTGTAGTTTGTCTGGGACAAAGTGGCTGCAGTGTTCATGAGTGCTCCTGGAATAAGATTCGAGTATTGGATTCAACCCACACTCATTTCAATCACTTCATGGATTTTATCACGAGTGATCATGAGACGATAATATCTTATATTCTTCAAACGGAGACGTGTGAGTTGTAGTTGCGAGTTGGTTGCACATTGACATATGTAAACGCACTAGTAACTTGGTTGTTATAAAACATATCGTTGTGTGTGATTTGATGAGTAAGTACAAGAAAGCATTTGGGTCGAAGTTTATCCATTCCATTTACCCTTGGAGGGATAAAAGCGATATCTGTGGGCCCCTCGATGATTTAGTGCTGACACACCTAAGTGCTTGGCCAAGCCTGGACTGATTTGATTTGTTCAATTAGTCAGTCGTCATAAATCAGAAAACGGGAAACAACAAATGGACAGACAGAATGATTATAATCCATGTCTCAGTCCATATGATATCTAGAATGGAGGAATCTATGATCCCTTATCTAATGGACAGGTCATTTGACTAGGTCAAAGTTCGACAGCGGCTTTAAGAGCTACGACTGCTAGTCGGGATCTTGGAGCCATACTTGAATAATAGTTTTGGACTTATCCAAGTGGGAGACTGTTGGATTAGATGTCTAAGCCCATAACTATTATTGGTATGTACTCGACCCGAGAGTAGCATGGTCCATTTGGGTTGCATGGCATCGGAACAATTGGATAGACAAGTGAGAAAAGGTTATTTATGATTTATATTAATATATTATAAGTTCTAATATATTTATATGAAATCATATTAATTAATTAGTATTGATCAAGAATTAATTTGGAATTAATTTTGTGATCAAAAGAGACTAATTAAATATATGGGGATTGATTATGTAAATCATTCATTCTTATATATGTGGGCTTGTGATCCATTGTCCTTCATGTTGGGCTTAACCCATGTGGTAACCCATGGATACTCCATGGAGGTCAAAACCCATGGATCATGAAGGAAATGGAAAGTCATGCACATTAGGGTTTACATGGTGTAACCCTAATGAACCACACTATATAAAGGATCCCATGGTTCATGAAATGGAACTAGTGGATACACAAAGAGAGGGCAAGGGCCGATTTTCATAGGGAGAACCAAAGTAACCTTATTCTCAAGGTATTCCATTTGTTGGTGGTGTTGTGTGATTCCATTTGAGGCTTCCACGCTATTGGGGCTAAGCTCTTAAAGGTTCAAGACTTCAAGCTCCATCAAAAGGTATGTCATCTAACTAAACTTTTGTAGTATAGTTGCTCCATAATATGCTAGTTAGGATGATGCTTTGGAATTTTGTATATTTGCATGTATAATAGTGAAAACATAGATCCAAATCACATAGGGTTCCATGCACTCCATAGGAGTGTTAGAATGCTCAAAACCCATCAAAACTGTGTTATGAACAATCTATGTGGGGTATTTAACTCCAAGATAGATGGTGGTAGGGACATACATATCATCACTTGCTTAGAGTACATTAGAGAATACATATTGAAAAGATTATGGGTTGTGCAACAAGTTGTAGATAAGTGTCAATGGATCCTTACTCTCACATCAACTATACTTCTTAAGGACATAAAGTCAGATGGATCTTAATATACACCTACTTACAACAGTGCAGGAAAGTACCAAGTCAAATGTCCATGGAAAGATCAATTTGTAGTAAATCTAAATGAGAGGAAATGTACTTGTAGATATTAGGAAATTATAGGTATACAATATAAGCATGTTTTTTGTGCCATTTAGAAAAAGATTAAGAATGAAGAGGATGTCTTTGATGTTGAGGAGTGGCTCCACCCTAGTTACAGGATCTCAAAATAGAAGTTTATGTATTTGAACAAAGATGATCATATAAATGGTCGTTCCATGTGGTCAAAAAGTGATTTTCCTTTCACTTTGAACCCTCCTAAACTTGTGTGTATTTGATTTATAATATGTAATTATTAGCATAAAATAATAAAAGGTTTCTTTACGCATAGGTTGGCAGACTAAAGAAAAAGAGGAAGAAGGATGTTGGTGAGCCAATGAGCCAATCTACCAAATTATGTAGGAAGTATGTCACAGTAACATGTGCAAAATGTCATAACAAATAGCATAATTCAAGGACATGTATAAAGCAGGGGGATTGGTCAATCATCACAAGTTGGAGCAAAAGGGAAGAAACCTGGTAAAGGGAAAAAGGGTGTATGTTCTTGTAAGTAGTTGTTTGGAGGGCTTGTTGTGTATTCCACTTAGGTCTTTTGTTTTTGTTCTATATTTTACATTAATGTAAGTGTGTGAAAACATTGACAATTGTTTCGTTGGTCATTTTGGTGTAGGGTTCTTTTCAGAAAACGTTGGTAGTTGTTTAATAGATTTTAGCAGTATGTTTCTATTTATGGTTGTCCAAAACAATTGACTAGATGATGCAATGTTTTGTTGAAGTATGTAGTCATCAAATGTTTGGTAGTATGTTGCTATATTTGGTTGCCAACTGAACAAACAAAAATGAAAGTAACCCGTGCATTATCTTGAATTTCATTCATACAATAACTTGACTTTTTACATACATAATAAAAATCTGCATCATAAAATGTACCCAAAAAACATTTCCTTTCCTAACTAACTTAACTAATGCATGTTGGCAATTCTTTTGAGGTTTAACAAAAAATCAAACTACCAACATCATAACAAACTAAAATCTAATGGGTGTAATAATACTAAATAAAAAACACCCATGAACCAAGCAGGAGCAGCTTTATCTTCAAAACGTCAAAATATAGGAGTCTTGCAATATCTTGGAGTTTATTCATGGCTCTAAAGAAACCCAAAATCACTCCCACTGCCCTAGGGCACATTGAAGGGCCAACCAACCGAAGGAACCCATATCTCCCACCTGTAACAGCCCAAAAACTGTGATAAAGTTTTCATTGAAAGACTATCAACTTCATTCATTAATTTTTTCAAAAACCATCACCAAGTATAATATCCAAAATATTAGAGTACAATTATTCAAAATGAAAAAATCATGAGGGGAGGATGTTGTGCCATCACACCGGGCCCTTCCATTTCGAACCGGATGACCAGAAACCAATAAAATAAGTTGTAATCACAAAGCTTAGTGATTTCCCCAAAGTACCACATACCAATCATACAACTGGGCTTAACACTGGGGTATATTCCAACCCAATATACATATATGGGTCCAACCCTGGGGCCTTTCCCCAGGGTGTATTTCAAACCGATCAAGACATGTGGGCCTCGCCCTGAGGACTCGCCCTAGGGTATCTTTAAACCCAATCATACAATAGTAGGCCCCGCCCTGGGGTCTATTTCAACCCGAACATAGGATAGTGGCCCCCTCCCTGGGTTTATTTCAACCCATCATACAAACTCATATAAGCCACATAACAACTAGCATCCTAAATAACACAATAATGGGCTGGTATTGGTGCCTTCGACCCATGGATACAGTGAGAAGACTCACCTCACATATGGATGAAAATCTAAACAATACGCTGCTCTGAAAACTAACTCTACTGGTCACCTTTACAAATAACAGTGACCAAAACTCATACTACAACTAAAAAATACCCAAAATACCCCTTGGTCAAATTTGGTCAAAATCCAGGTCAAAGTCAACCGAGTCAACCGGGTCAACTCGGTGAGTACGTTGGACGTACTCAACATGTACACAGGGCGTACTATGTGTTTGACCAAAGTCGAGGAGCTGACCACGTACGTGCAGCGTACGCAACTGCCACGATTTATTCTCGTTAAGAGCTTAATCTTTAAGCTCTTTCGTCCAAAATCTAGATCTATCCCTCAAATGATGTTCTTAACCATAAAGTTTCCAAATTTATGGTCTTTCATGGCTATTAAGACCTCAACATCAAAAACCATAGCTTCTTGACCCATTAAAACAGCTTAGATCATGCATGGAAGGAAACTATTGCCCAAGATCACATTTATATGACTTAACACACCTTAAAACATCTGAAAGGACAACTCAAAGGTCATGGAGTATTCCATACTCACAAGGATCAAGATTTGGGATAAAATGGTGTAACTTTTAAGCTAGAACAAAATCTAAAGGAATACTCATCAAGGTTGGATATTTATACTCCGAAAGATGCACAGGGGAGAGTAGATGTTGGATCCAAGGCCTTGAGTGAAACACTACAACTTCAAGATTCTTTCTTCACCAACAAGAGCACCAAAATGACACTCCAAGCTTCAAAATACACTCACACACTTTAGGGTTTCGAAATATAGATGGAGGCTTGAGTTAAGGAGGGGTATGGGGCTATAATGATGCTTAAACAGGGTCCACACCCTAAAATTTAGGGTTTGCACGTTGGCCACGTACGGCCAGCATACGCAACATACACCCAGCGTACACAAGCATGGCCCAAAATTACGAAAATGACCCTTGGGACTAAATTTGCAAACCATACTCAAACCAAAGCTAAAAAATGGAAAACCTAGAATGTAACATCCAAAAATTTACAACCAATTTAAACTTTTCAAAAACAACCCATATTCATTAAGTTATTACAAAAAGGTTTTCAATTCATTTATTATCAGAGTATCCCAGAACATCAACATAAAACTGAGGAGCGGTACGATCACGCCTTCGCCGTGCCACGATCTCCTGAAGTACTTGAAACAATACACTAAAACTGTAAGCCCGAAAGCTTAGTGAGTTACCCCCAAAATACCAACCACAATACCATACACATATCATATCATGTCATAAACAGAACAGCCATGCATATCGAGTCTACAGTGTGACTGGTCCGCCTGCACCAGGCCTTCAGTCCACCTGGTCCACTCTCTCTCTCCGAGTCTACAGTATGACTGGTCCGCCCGCATCGGGCCTTCAGTCCACCTGGTCCACTCTCTGCGTCTACAGTATTACTGGTCCGCCCGCACCGGGCCTTCAATCTGTCTGGTCCACTCTCCGAGCCTCGGCACGTCTGGTCCGCCCTCTTGGGGCCTTCAGCCTATCCGGACCGCTCGCCGGGCCTTCGGCCTAACAGGTCCTCCCTGGGTATGTTGGCCTACAGCACAAAGCAGGACCCGCCTCAACCCAACCCCAGTCCAACAACCATGTGCACATAAACATATAATCATATAACATCTCACAACTAATCAAACCGATCCAGCATATCACATAACATAGCAGTATTCTAACCAGGATACCGACCTAACCGGTCACTAGCATAGCATCATCCTATATACCAGGGTACCGACCTTAACCAGGTCTCTAACGTATACCATCCTAACTACCAGGATGCAAACATAGCAAAGCAATAACATAACAACAATACCCGGATTTCCATCCGATAAAGGGCCGGCCTTGGTGCCGTAGACCCTGTCAGTATAGTGAGGATAACTCACCTCGCAAATGCCGACTGAAAGGTTAAGATCAGCTGCTCCGATCACCGACACGAACTTCACCACCGAACACTATCAAAGAACCAATTCCATAAATACCAATACTTACCAAAATACCCTTGGAAGTCAAACTGGTCAACCCTTGGTCAAAGTCCTCAGTCAAAGTCAACCTTCCTGGTTGACCCTACTCGCCGAGTCAACCTGTTGACTCGTCGAGTCCCTATGCTCAGAAACTCCAATGCCACGACTCAACTCGCCGAGTCGCCCCAAGACTCGCCGAGTGCAACCAGTTCCGAGTCCCTTCTTGCTCAACTCACCGAGTCATCCCTCGACTTACTGATTCACAGCTCAACCAGAAAAGGTTAGGGTTCCACGACCAGACTCGCCGAGTCCAAGGCAATCTTCAACAGACGATTTCAGGCCATTTCATTGCTTCCAATACATAGATCTGGACTCCTAGGGCCAGATTCACATGTAAAGTTTCCAACTTTACGTGCATGCAAGGCTCAACAAGCTCCAATAAGCTCAAAATGAAGGTTTAAGGCAAGGACACTCTCAATCAAGCCCCAAGGCTGATGCTTTCTGCCCTCATGGCTCCAATACAACCTAGATCTGAAGTTGCAACTTCAGATCTAACCTCTAAACCCGAAATGGATCCAAACCATGCTAAAGAATCCCCAAAACAACCACCATGGATGACAATAAGGAAAAAGACTTAAGAAGGTGATTTCTTACCCCAAAGATGAGTCTAAACTGATGTAGACTTCAGATCCACAAGCTCTCTTGATGCTATCCTCAACTTCCTCCAACTTTTCTTCACCAATTTCCTCTTCCAAGCTTCACTCTTCTCCACAATGGAGTCTCTCACGATTTAGGGTTTCTCTGGAACACTCAGGGAAGATAGAGGCTGAAATAAAGGCATATTGTTCTTTAAATAGGGTGCAAACCCTGAAAATAGGGTTTCATATTCCAGCACGGACTCGCCGAGTCCACCCCCGATACGTCGAGTTGGGTCACTTATTCACGCGGTCCACTCGCGACTCGACTCGCCGAGTTACCCCTCCAATTTGCCGAGTCCAAACCTCCATTTGCACTTTTGAACGTGGGGTGTTACAATTCTCCCCCACTTAAATTTGGCTTCGTCCTCGAAGCCTGCAGCAACACACCCCAGACGATACTCTCACAATACAGCTCCTGGTCTCAACCGAGTCAGGTTCCTCCAACACTGCTATCAAACCCTATGAAGTCCAACTCTCCCTTACAGAGTCACGAAAACTGCTTCAAACCAGCCACCGGTTCCTCTCTTTAACGATGTCCACATCAACTAAGTATCACCCGATGATACTTCCATCATTTCAACTTACCCACTCACTTGCCCCTTACAGAGTTAGATATCACCATGAACCACCGGGTCCTGACCCGGTACCAAACTGCTATCCCTTTGCTCGCTTGTCATAACTTTATCGAATTTACTACTGGGACTTTTCCCACTTCCTTCCCGAATCCAACTCTCTTCTTTCCGTGCTGACAAGATGACACATCCTTCAGCTCATGAGCAACTCTCATGAGCTCTCCTCCGCAATCACATACACAGGCTGAGCCTGCTCTACATCCTCGGGTTGGAAAAACCCGACACACTAACGATACCACCAGACATCCCCAGGATGAATTACCACTACATACATAACCCATGATCACTCCCATACCTGGATTCCAAGGACCTATCCTTGCGTCTCCTCCAAACTCCTCTGGTTCTACACCACCGGAATTCCTTCCGTGACCTCAACGGACACCCAATCCGGATGTGCTTCCATACCGCTGGCACATTCGCAGTGCTCAACAACCATAATTGAAATACTCTCAATCATCCGTTCTCACTACTGCTTTCACTTTCGTGAACCCACACTCCCTCCCGGAGTTACATACCTTTCCCTTTCCTTATCCAAGGAAATCTACTTGAACCCTTTGCCATAACAACAAGTGCCACTGTGCTCACACCCCACTCTACACTATCCCTTGTAGAGTAACCGCTACTCCATGCATCACACATGCTCTGAATCTGCTCGCAAGGACTCTCGGGTCCATGCACCGCCTTTCACTTATATGATCAATACCCGGGGCCAGACCCACTGCTTGCTACTGCATCGCAACATACTCAATCCATCTACACATATAGATCTATCCACACATACAGAGTCTTCAGCATGACTGGACCGCCTTACCAGGCCTTCAGCCAATCTGGACCACTCTCAGAACCTTCAGCATGTCTGGACCGCCCTCCAGGGCCTTCAGCCTGTCTGGACCGTTCTCCGAGCCTTCAGCCTGACAGGTACGCCCACCGGCCTTCAGTCTATCCGGACCGCTCAAACTATCATACATCATCCCGAACTATCCTTGCTGGGAATCTCTCCCGTACATACTGTTCTAGCCCTCTAGGGGTTCAGAACTCTAACTCCATTCCATCTACTCAGATCCCGGCCTAATCCTAGGCCTCACAACAACCAATCACCTTTTCCGAAAACCTTGGTCTGTACCCCGCCTCATCTGTCTACCACTTACTCATACCAGCCCACACTCTTGGCTGACTGAAACACTGCTGAAGCCCAAACAGTTAACCAACCTCTAATGCCTGTCGATCCTCTTGAGAATTTTCCAATCTCCCCCACTTAGAGCACTGACTACCAACCACCGGCGACTCAACCGGCATAAATCGATCATCCCCACTCAACATACTCCTCTTATCCCGGAACTGATTTCCTCTGAAACGAGCAACTTCCACATAATCACTTCCCGACATCGCACATCACGAACTCTAAGGGAGTTCGACTTTCCGCTGAACACTTCTCAAATCACAATTTCTATATCCGGCAACAAGACCATACAATCAAATTCTGACCATCAATCCCTTGGATGCTAACCACCTACAACTCCTAGTTACTAACACTCCCAACCAAACCATGAAACATGCAGAACGGCGAATAAAATACAACACCACAAAAATAACCAGATAACCAGACAATAACGAAACGAAAACATACCCGCAACCGCATTCGGCTCTGCCCTGACCTCCTCTGCTGTGAGCTGAAAAGCACGTCCCTGAGCCCTCGGAGGCTCCGCTCCACCCTGGCCTCCGCCAGTAATCCTCAAAGTGGCCGGTGCTGGAGCCTGCACTGGTCTTGCAACAAGTTGTGGACAGTTGGCCCTCAAGTGACCAACCTGATGACAATGATAACAAATCCTCATATCCTGAGCCGGGACTGACTGACGACAATCCCTCGTATAATGCCCCTCTCTCCCACACTTGCGGCACGCACCACCGTACCTACAAACTCCGGTATGACCCTTTCCGCACTTCTCACAAGTGCGGCCGCTCTGACTGCCCATCTTGGAATCAACGGTCTTGGACCGCTTCGGCGCCGGCTGCGACTGCACCGGGGCCTGCCTCTGCTCTCGTAACTGCAACTCAATCTCCAACTCACGCCACCAAGCGGCCTCCTGCAACTCCGGTAAGGTCTCGCTCCTCTGCGTGGACACGAACTGCCTGATATCCCTCTTGAGCATACTCAGATATCGAGACATCTGAGCTTGCTCCGAAGCAAACTCAGGGCAAAACATCGCCCTCTCAGTGAACATCCTGGTGATCTCCGTCACCGACTCCGAATCCTGATTCAATTCCAAGAACTCCTGGGCCAATCTCTCCCTCTCAACCCGTGGAACATAACGGGTACTGAACATCTCCTGGAACTGATCCCATGAAACCGCAGCCCGCTGCGCATCCGAATAAGATCCCGTAGTCAACCTCCACCAATCCTTCGCCCCGAGCCTCAAAAGGTTCAGAGCACACCTCACCCTCTGATCTGCAGGTCATGAACACGTGAAGAAACAGCCCTCCACGTCTGACAACCATCTCATAGCAACGATCGGATCCTGAACTCCATCAAAAGTAGGGGGCTTCGTATTATCGAAGTCCCGATACTGAAAACCGCGACCGGCTCCTCCACCTGTCGCTGCTACAGCCGCTGCAGCTGCCACGGCAGCCGTCTCTGCAAGAGCCGCATAGCGCTCATCAAAATACTCAATCATGGCGGTCTTGATCGACCCAAACATCTCCGACAACTCGGCCCGGAACATAGCAGCAACCTCATCATGCAGGATCTCACAAATCCTAGCATCCAACTCTTCCGTACTCATCTGTCCAATGACCTCAGGTGGCGCTGATCCACCCTGACCGCCCTCTCCTGATCCCGATCCTGATCCGGATCCACCCCCGGCATGCCTCGTAACCACCATACTGAAAATACCCCACAAGGGAAAATCAGATGCTTTCCCAATAACCCGGGAACCAACTCCCAACCCTACCCTAGGGGTTGTGACTTCCTTGATACGTGTATGGGTCATGTGCTTTCAGTAGTACGGGCCCATACTACCTTCCACACCTACCCATATTTATATCAAGTATCACCACAACACCCTAGCGATAAACATATACATGGCAACACTCAATCCTCACCTCTAGAGGAACTGCTAACTACCTCACATAGCAGGGAACCCTAGGCTAGCAGGCATCATATAATCAGGCAATTATATCATGCAATTCCTGAAGATCCCTAGCCTAGTACTAGCATGCTGTTCTAACACATCACATAATCAAATAACTTGTATGGTATTTTGGGGTCTACTTACTGGCTCTGGCTGATCGTACCTCCGCATCCTCCTCTACTTATTTTTGAAAACCATTTCGATTTCACTTTTTAAAAACTCTCCTTGATTTGAGACTGGATTCACACGAATGTTCCTCCAATTCACTCAAACCAAGGCTCTGATACCAACTTGTAACATCCAAAAATTTACAACCAATTTAAACTTTTCAAAAACAACCCATATTCATTAAGTTATTACAAAAAGGTTTTCAATTCATTTATTATCAGAGTATCCCAGAACATCAACATAAAACTGAGGAGCGGTACGATCACGCCTTCGCCTTGCCACGATCTCCTGAAGTACCTGAAACAATACACTGAAACTGTAAGCCCGAAAGCTTAGTGAGTTACCCCCAAAATACCAACCACAATACCATACACATATCATATCATGTCATAAACAGAACAGCCACGCATATCGAGTCTACAGTGTGACTGGTCCGCCTGCACCAGGCCTTCAGTCCACCCGGTTCACTCTCTCTCTCTCCGAGTCTACAGTATGACTAGTCCGCCCGTATCGGGCCTTCAGTCCACCTGGTCCACTCTCTGAGTCTACAGTATTACTGGTCCGCCCGCACCGGGCCTTCAGTCTGTCTGGTCCACTCTCTGAGCCTCGGCACGTCTGGTCCGCCCTCTTGGGGCCTTCAGCCTATCCGGACCGCTCGCCGGGCCTTCGGCCTAACCGGTCCGCCCTGGGTATGTTGGCCTACAGCACAAAGCAGCACCCACCTCAACCCAACCCCAGTCCAACAACCATGTGCACATAAACATATAATCATATAACATCTCACAACTAATCAAACCGATCCAGCATATCACATAACATAGCAGCATTCTAACCAGGATACCGACCTAACCGGTCACTAGCATAGCATCATCCTATATACCAGGGTACCGACCTTAACCAGGTCTCTAACATATACCATCCTAACTAGCAGGATGCAAACATAGCAAAGCAATAACATAACAACAATACCCGGATTTCCATCCGATAAAGGGTCGGCCTTGGTGCCGTAGACCCTGTCAGTATAGTGAGGATAACTCACCTCGCAAATGCCGACTGAAAGGTTAAGATCAGCTGCTCCGATCACCGACACGAACTCCACCACCGAACACTACCAAAGAACCAATTCCATAAATACCAATAATTACCAAAATACCCTTGGAAGTCAAACTGGTCAATCCTTGGTCCAAGTCAAAGTCCTCAGTCAAAGTCAACCTTCCTGGTTGACCCTACTCGCCGAGTCAACCCGTTGACTCGTCGAGTCCCTATGCTCAGAAACTCCAATGCCACGACTCAACTTGCCGAGTCGCCCCAAGACTCGCCGAGTCCAACCAGTTCCGAGTCCCTTCTTGCTCAACTCACCGAGTCATCCCTCGACTCACCGATTCACAGCTCAACCAGAAAAGGTTAGGGTTCCACGACCAGACTCGCCGAGTCCAAGAACAGACTCGCCGAGTCCAAGGCAATCTTCAACAGACGATTTCAGGCCATTTCATTGCTTTCAATACATAGATCTGGACTCCTAGGGCCAGATTCACACGTAAAGTTTCCAACTTTACGTGCATGCAAGGCTCAACAAGCTCCAATAAGCTCAAAATGAAGGTTTAAGGCAAGGACACTCTCAATCAAGCCCCAAGGCTGATGCTTTCTGCCCTCATGGCTCCAATACAACCTAGATCTGAAGTTGCAACTTCAGATCTAACCTCTAAACCTGAAATGGATCCAAACCATGCTAAAGAATCCCCAAAACAACCACCATGGATGACAATAAGGAAAAAGACTTAAGGAGGTGATTTCTTACCCTAAAGATGAGTCTAAACTGATGTAGACTTTAGATCCACAAGCTCTCTTGATGCTATCCTCAACTTCCTCCAACTTTTCTTCACCAATTTCCTCTTCCAAGCTTCACTCTTCTGCACAATGGAGTCTCTCATGATTTAGGGTTTCTCTGGAACACTCAGGGAAGATAGAGGCTGAAATAAAGGCATATTGTTCTTTAAATAGGGTGCAAACCCTGAAAATAGGGTTTCATATTCCAGCACGGACTCGCCGAGTCCACCCCCAACTCGCCGAGTCGGGTCACTTATTCACGCGGTCCACTCGCGACTCGACTCGCCGAGTTACCCCTCCAACTCGCCCAGTCCAAACCTCCATTTGTACTTTTGAACTTGGGGTGTTACATAGAAATCAAGATGTTACAACTCTCCCCTACTTGAACTAGAATTCGTCCTCGAAGTCTGCTACCACGAATAAATCAGGGTAGTGCTCTCGCATCTTCGCCTCGGGCTCCCACATCCATTTGGAACCCCTCCAATGCTGCCACTGGACCTTGACCAAAGACACTTCTTTGTTGTCTAGTACCTTCGTCTTCCTATCCAAGATCGCTACTAGTCTCTCCATATAATTCAGGCGATCATCATCCTGGATATCATTCAAAGGGACAACCGCGGAATCATAGGCCACACACTTCCGAAGCTGAGAAACATGGAAAGTGTTGTAGATTTGACTGAGAACGTCAGGCAAATCCAGTTGGTATGCAACCTTGCCCACCCAGCCAGAAATCCTAAAGGGGCCAATAAATACGGGACCTTGCTTGCGCCGCTTCCAAAATTGAATGACACCTTTCCAAGGTGATACCTTCAGAAGCACCAAGTCCCCCACCTGAAACCCGAGGTCTGAACGTTGCCGGTCTGCATAACTCTTCTGCCGGCTTTATGTGTCTCGCAACCTGTCACGCACCTACTGAATCAACTTGGTGGTATTGAGTAGAACTTCAGTACTCCCCACGACCCAATGTCCAACCTCCCCCAGCAAACTAGGGTCCTGCACCTCCTCCCATATAATATCTCAAAAAGTGGTCGGTCAATACTGGCATGATAACTATTTCTGTAGGAGAACTTGGCCAGTGGAAGGTAAGTATCCCAACTCCCATCAAAATCTAATACACATGCCCGGAGCATATCTTCGAGCATCTGAATCGTCCACTCGCTCTGACCGTCGGTCTGGGGGTGGTATGTTGTACTAAAATGCCAATGAGTACCTAAATCCTCATGAAACTTCCTCGAAAACCTGGAGGTGAAACAAACATCCCAGTCTGAAACCACCGAAACTGGCACCCCGTGTCGGACCACCACCTCCCGAATATAGATGTCATCTAACTTCTCAGTAGATATACGCTTTACAATCGGTATGAAATGTGTACTCGTGGTCAATTTATCAAAAAATGACCCAAATAGAATCAACTCCACATGTCGTCCTTGGCAGCTTTGTGATGAAATCCAGGGTAATCTCTTCCCATTTCCACATGGGAATGGGTAATGACTGCATCTTGTCGTGGGGTCGCTTGTTACGCCTACAGATTTGGGCTAATCAATTTAGAAATTATAAGTGTTAACAATGACTATTTGATAGAATACTATTTATAATAAATAATCTTAACGAAAGTATAGTATATGTCACAAGGATTCCGTACATATAAGGAACGCTGAAATCCGACTTATAACGAAGAAGTTATGACCCGTTGAAGTTTGGCGACAAAACCGACACGGCTTCGCGTATCGTAAAAAGTAAATTTTTGACAAAATACTTTATAGCCTTAGCAATCTAAACAAAAGTCATAACATATGTTAAACCGAGAGCATGCATATAAAGAACGTCCAAATCTGACTTCATTTGAGGAAGTTATGGATTTTCTAAGATTTTGTATAGTAGTATACAGCTCGAAAATCGAATTTTAGATCGATCGGTTTTTAGCCGACACAACCTAAATGAGAATTGTAGATCTCGTTAATAGGATCTCAATGATATAAAGACAATCGAAAACGGACGTCGGATGACAAAGTTATGAATTTTTAACGAACTTTAACTGTCTAAGCATGTTAAAATATAACTTTAAAAATAAAGTCAAAATTAGCCAATGGAGTCTAAACGAAAGTTGTAGATCCAGTCGATACCTACGCGTGGATATAAAGAACTTCAAAAATGGAGCTCGTATGCGAAAGTTACGAATTTTAGAAGATAATTAGTTTTTGGAGTAACCAGCGAGTGACACGTGGCGCGATCTCAGCCACTACTTCTTCCTCACGCCTTGCCACCAGATGTTGACACATGGCGACCGAACGCCCAATGTTCATCTAGGGAATGCCTATCATTCGTCCTTCAGACATCCTATAAATAAAGGCGCAAATCACTTCATTTCTCACACCATTCTAACCAATTCTCTCTCAAACCTCCCCAAACCCTCTAAGCCTTTCCCTAGCACCTCCTAGGTATTAGTAGCGAGTCCAAGAGTGCCAGAAGGCCCCGATAAGAAGAGCTTTCGACTTAGAAGTTTTGCCCCGCGCAGAGCCCGGTTCCTCGCTAAACCCCCTTGTAAGTGAGTTATGCTAACCATACTTTAAGTATAACTTATGTTTACGTTCATTATCGTTATTATGAACCTATAAACAAGACTTATCAGTGATTCCAAGTTGTTTTACTGATTGATCTACTTATGGGGATGATGTCTATGTTGTGATTTAGTGAGGTGTTTAAAGTGGGATTTCCAAACAGTATACTTCGTATACCAAACGGACCCTGCCTCCAATATGATCATACCTGGTTGTTCCTTACTTGATAGATCTTGAAGTAGAATTTGAGTTAATGATGAATCTAGACTAATAATTAGTCACAATAAATATTATACTAAAACTTAGTGATAAAAATATTAGGTTTCGTCAAAGGAAAAGACGATTGTTAGAAGCGAAGCACTGCCCGAATTTCGAGTCGTCACTTTAACAAATGAGTGCATAGTTACTTTCATGTTACTTATAGATATGAAGTATTTAATATAAATTACATTCTATATGTGCTTATTAGCTGTGTTCCTGATATCTATGCTAGATGAACGATTTATACATGTTTTACGTGATTTAAACTGTATATGTATTTTATACCTATAAATATATTGGGTAAAGAAGGGTAGATGAATAATGAGAGATGAAAGATGATATAGATGATGAAAGGTGAAAGATGATGAGAAGCCTAAACTTTAACGATGATCCAGTCATCTAGCAGAGTATAGATGACAACCACGAACTATTCTAGACAGTCCATCGGAATGCAAGCAGGCTCACAAACTGTAGGTGTTTGTGAACGACGTGTTCACCATATGTACTCTAAAAACCATGGGAACTATGGACTTAGTTCCTTATGAATGGACGTTGACAGCTATGGATTTAGTGCCCTACAGATGAACATTGGAAACTATGGACTTAGTGCCTAATAGATAACATCGGTAGCTATGGACTTAGTGTCTATTAGATAAACTCTGGAAGCGATGGACTTCGTGCCTATTCCTTAGGACGATCGTTAGGAATGAATGAATGAAGAATAGATGATTCTTAGGGAAGATACTTAAGAATAAAGAAGATAATGGGAATGGGTAATTTAGTTAATTTTTTGATGATTAAACATAATAATTATATTATTGTGGATTGAAACCCCTATGTACTCACCAGGTTTCCCAACCTGACCCACTCAGTTTATTTGTATCACAGGTATCAATGCGAAGATACATTACACTAAGAGATTAGAGGAGATGTAGATCATTAGTGTAAATTAATGTAAGGTCTGTTCATGCTTATGTTTATGTATTGACGATGGCATCCTAATGTTTTAATATAAATAAAATACATTTATTAGGAAATGCTTTGATAATATCATTATCATGTTCTCCGGGAACAAATTCCGCAAAATTATTCTTCAAAAAGGATACTCTAATTTTAAAATAAGCATAAATAAAACTTTTTAAATGACCGTTAATTTGGGGATGTCACATCTCTGATGTTCAGCTTTGACTTTACTACAAGTCAAGCACCGTTATATGAACCATGCTATCTCCAGTTTCGTACAGGGCCACCAATAACTCAACTTAAGATCTCGATACATCTTTTTGGCCCCTAGATGGATTGAGAATTTTGACTTATGAGCCTCCTCCAGAACTGTCTGTCTTACCCCACTAGTAGTCGGAACCCAAACTCTACCACACTGAGTCAACAACCCCCGACTGTCCCTGACAAATAAATGAATTTGCCCCCTGATTCGCTCAACCGTCCAATTCTCCTTTTTCAATCCCTCCACCTGAGCCTTTTTGATCATATCTAACAAAGCCGAAGTAATAACCATCCTTAAGCAAATATCCCTGATAGGAGAACTCACCGCCTTACGACTCAAAGCATCAACCACCACATTGGCCTTCCCAGGGTTGTACAAGATCCTGCAATCATAATCCTTTACCACATCCATCCATCTCCGCTGCCACATATTTAAATTCAGCTGATCCATGAGATTCCTCAAAGTCTGGTGGTCGGTGTAGATAGTACACCTAACCCCATATAGATAGTGCCTCCAAATATTGAGGGCAAAAACCACAACCCCCAACTCCAAATCATGCGTAAGGTAATTCTCCTCATGAGGCTTCAACTGCCTTGAAACGTAAGCAATCACATGACCACTCTTCATAAGAACAGCTCCCAATCCCGAAATGGAAGCGTCATAATAAACCATAAAATCATCCATACCCTCGGGAAGCACTAGAATCGGGGCCTCACACTATCTCTATCTCAAAGTCTCAAAAGCCAACTGCTGATTAGGCCCCCAATGAAAAGTAACATTCTTCTTAGTCAAATGGGTCAAAAGCACTTCAATCTTGGAGAAATCCTAGATAAATCTCCGATAATACCCTACGAGACCCAAGAAGCTCCGAATCTCATATGGGGTCCTCGGGACCTCCCATCGTATCATGGCCTCGATCTTGGCTAGTTCGACTAATATAACCCTCTGGTTGATGATGTGCCTTAAGAACTACACCTCACACAACCAAAACTCATATTTGGAGAATTTGGCATACAACCTCTCCCTCCTTAGGTTCTCCAATACCTCTCACAAGTGCTCCTCATGCTTCTCCTTGGTATTGGAGTAGACCAGAATATCATATAGGAATACTATCACTAACGGATCCAACATCGGCCTGTAAACCCGGTTCATGAGATCCATGAATGTTTTCGGTGCATTGGTGAGCCCGAATGGCATCACCACGAGCTCATAATGACTATAGCGAGTCCTGAAGGCTGTCTTCTACACATCATCATCCCTGAACCTCATCTGATGGTAACCTGATCGCAAATCAATCTTGGAAAACCAAGATGAACCCTAAAGCTAGTCAAATAAGTCATCAATCCTCGGGAGTGGGTAACGGTTTTTCACCGTTAGCTTATTCAACTCCTAGTAGTCAATGCACATCCTATGTGAACCATCCTTCTTCTTCACGAACAGGATCGGTGCTCCCCATGGTGAGCTACTCGACCGAATAAATCCCTTGTCTAGCAGCTCCTGAAGCTGCGTAGACAACTCCTTTGTCTCTGATGGTGCCAAACGATATGGTGCCTTGGCTATGGGAGCCACTCCAGGAATCAAATCATTCCAAAACTCGACTTGCCTCTCGGGAGGTACTCTAGGTAACTCCTCGGGAAACACATTAGGAAAATCCCGAACTAGGGACACATCACTCAACATCGTTGCCCCCTCAACTCGAGTATCTGCCACATAAGCTAGGAACCCAAAATAACCCTGCTAAAGATATCTCCTGGCCCTTGCAGCTGAACCAGAGAGTTGGCCCATGCAAAGCTCTCTCGCTAAGAATAACCAGTTCTCCCCACTCGGGGTTCGAAATCTCACTAACTGGCGCTAACAGTCAATCATGACCCCATTGGGGCCCAACCAATCCATCCTGATAATAACCTTCGATCCTCGCAGATGAATCGACACCAAATCAATAGAGTATCTCCCATTAAAAAGATTCAGGACACACCCACGATGAACCCTCGAAGCACTCATAGAACAATCATGCACAATCTCAACCTGCAATGGGTAATCCAGAATCCCGGGAGCATAAAAAAACTTATTGCTAAGCGCAATAGATACAAAGGATCGGGTAGCACCCGAATCAAACAGAACATGATCAGTCATACCATTAACCAAAAAGGTCCCTATACAAGATCAAATATAATTATGAGCATAAATAAGGAAAGAAAAATAAAGATATGAATAAGTCACATACCAGTAACCACATACGGTGCTGCACGGGCCTCATCAGTGGTCATCTAAAATGCCCTGCTCTTCACCATAGGTGTCTCTGCCTTGCCCTAGCAGCCATCAGTAATCCTCAAGGTGGCTAGCGCGGGCGTCGCCACTGCTCCTCCTGATAACTTTGGAACTCGGCCTTTTTATGGTCGGTCTGATTGCAATGGAAGCAAATCAAAACACTCCAGGGGCATTCCCTAGTCATGTGGCCCGTATGATAACAACCAAAACATACTGAACCTGTCAATCGACACACCCACTGTGCAGCTTGCCGCACTTGTTGTAGCGGCTTCGGACATGTTGGCCTCTGATGCATGAATTGAAAGTTTTGGGCCTCTAAGCCTGACCCACTGTTGTCTGCACCTGCTCTGGCTTCCGCTTTGTCTGAAGCTCCAACTCGATCTCCCGCTCACGGGCCTTCTCAATCATATCATTCATGGCTGTGCACCCCGAAAAGCTCATAAACTCCCTGATATCTTCTCTCAACATATCATGGTATCTCGTCTTCTTCATCTCCTCATCTGTAGCGTACTGCGGAACCAACAAAGCCCTTTCCCTGAATTTGGCGGTAATCTTCGCCACACTCTCAATAGTCTAGAAAATGTCCTAGAACTCCCTCGCAGCTGTTGCACCTCGATAGCTGGTGCAAACTCCCTCTGGAACCTCGAAACAAAATCCTCCCAAGTCATGACTTCAACTACTGCTGAACCTACAACTCGACAAACCGCATCCTACCAGTCTCGTGCTCGGTTCCTTAGCAGACAGGATGAAAATCCCACCTTTTCCTCCTCATGGAAAAAACTCGTCCGTTGAGCATTCTCCATGTCATCGATCCAACATCAGTTAGCGATAGGGTCCTTAGTTTCGCAGAACTCAGGAGCTCCACAAGCCTTGAACTCCCAGAATTAGGGAGTTTGAGCTCCTATCTGGCCCGCAACAATCTCTGCTCGAAAAGACATGAACCTCTCATCCATAAACTTCAGAATCCCCTCCTAGATGGTACCAAACATCACAGGAGTAACATCTAAGATACCACAAGTAACCTCGGCCACAATAAACTCGTGCAACCTCTTATTAATCTGTTTTGTGCCTGAGCCAAAACCTGAACCGGAACCTCCTCGAGTAGTCATCACCATACTCAAACTGAAACACAAACATATAAACAATCAATATATAACTCGAGGGAATCCTCACTATACAGGTCTCCTTAGAGTCTCCAGGTCTGCTCTTGTCTCAAGTATAGACCCTATGCTTCGAGTAGTACGGGCCCAATACTACCTTCCATACCTATATGTACATTTCTTATGAGCCGTCATGATTCATATAATTCACCACACTAGAACCATATACCAAGCCTATGCTAAACAACACACATGTCCTAGGCTTTCCTAGGTATCCTCAACTCCCACCGCTTTCAATATCGAGAACCTCAATCAACACCGCTGGTTTCCGTATGCATGCATGTTATACACAAAATGGAATCACATAGACTATCAAATGATGACTCTACCCTAAGTCCACAACCAAACAAGGAGCAAGAAATGAGGCCAAATCAATCATTCTAGGGCTATATGATCCTAGTCGTATACAAATTTGAAAGCATACACTTAACAATTAACTGAGTTGATATCAATTCCAAGTAATATGTAATACCCAATCCTCCTAAGCTAATAGGAATCACACAAATCAAGTAATTCTATCATATAATTCCTGAAGGTATCTTTAGCCCTAATTTAGCATGCAATTCTCATATTGAGCATACTAATCATAGTACATAAGTATGGGTAACTTGGGAACCACTTACTTGAGCTCGACTGATTGCCCACATCGCACCCCTTTTATTTTTCTTAGAAAAAGTATCTTTAAAATTCAATTTCTTTTTCTTTTGAAAAGTTTAACATTTCCTCAATTTGAGTTATGACACACCCTCATGTGTTCCCGAATCCCTCAAACCAAGTCTCTGATACCAACTTGTAACAGCCCAAAAACAGTGATGAAAATTTCATTGAAAGACTATCAACTTCATTCATTAATTGTTTGAAAAACCATCACCAAATATAATATCAAAAATATTAGAGTAAAATTATTCAAAATGCGGAAATCGTGAGGGGAGGATGTTATGCCATCACGTCAGGTCCTTCCATTTTGAACCGGAAGTACCTAAAACCATAAACATAAATTATAAGCATAAAGCTTAGTGAGTTCCCTAAAGTACCACATACTAATCATACAATTGGGCTTAGCCCTAGGGTATATTCCAAACCAATATACATATATGGGCCTATCCCTGGGACCTCGCCCTGGGGTGTATTTCAAACCTATCAACACATATGGGCACCACCCTGGGGCCTCGTACTGGGGTATCTTTCAACCCGATCATACAATAGTGGGCCCCGCCCTGGGGTCTATTTTAACCCGAACATATGATAGTGGGCCCCGCCCTGGGGTTTATTTCCACCCATCATACAAACTCATATAAGCCACATAACAACTATCATCCTAAATAACACAATAATGGGCCGAAATTGGTGCGTTCAACCCATGCATAAAGTGAGAAGACTCACCTCACAAACGGATGAAAAAAATGAACAATACGCTGCTCCGAAAACAAACTCTACCTGTCACCTTTACAAATAACAGTGACCAAAACTCGGACTACAACTCAAAAATACCTAAAATACCCCTAGGTTAAACTTGGTCAAAATCTAGGTCAAAGTCAACTGAGTTAACCGGGTCAACTCGGTGAGTACGCAGGGTGTAATCAACATGTACGCGGGGTGTACTACGCGTTTGACCAGAGCAAGGGGCTAACAACATACGCGTAATGTACCCTTTGGTACGCCCAACATAAGCAGCTGTCACCCTTAATTCCCGTTAAGAGCTTAACTGATGTTCTTAACCATAATGTTTCCAACTTTATGGTCTTGCATGCTATTAAGACCTCAACATCAAAATCCCTAGCTTATTGACCCATTAAGACAACCTAGATCATTCATGGAAGGAAAATAATGCCCACGATCATATTTTTATGACTTAACACACCCTAAAACATCTGAAAGGACAACTTAAAGGTCCTGGGGTATTCCATACTCACAAGGATCAAGATTTGGGAAAAAAAGGTGTAACGTTTAAGCTAGAACAAGATCTAAAGGAATACTCATCAAGTTTGGAGCTTTATACCTCCAAAAGATGCATAAAGGAGAGTAGATGCTTGATCCAAGGCCTTGAGTGAAACATAACAACTTCAACATTCTTTGTTCACCACCAAGAGCACCAAAATGACACTCCAAGCTTCAAAACACACTCGCACACTTTAGGATTTCGAAATAGAGATAGAGGCTGGAGTTAAGGAAGGGTATAAGGCTATAATGATGCTTAAATAGGGTCTAAACTCTAAAATTTAGGGTTTACACCGTTGCCACATACGCCTAGCGCACACAACTATGCAAGCATGGCCCAAAATTATGAAAATGACCACTGGGACTAAATTTGCAAACCATACTCAAACCAAAGGTAAAAAAAGGAATACCTGGAAATCAAGATGTTACACCACCATACCTAGAACAATTCCAAAACTGCATACATGGGTTATGATCGATTCAAGAAGTAACTTTGTATAACGCCAAGTTTTGGTATGTTCCTTTTTAAGTAATTTTAATAATTTGGTTGTTGGATCTCTGGTGGCCACGACGTGGTGATGGATTCCCATGACGTGGCCAATACTAGATTTTTTCGTGGGCTTTAAGCTAGTGTCACGGCGTGACCTCTATTTTATGACAGACCCTAATCTGGGGTTTGAGACCTATTTAAGGGAATATGATGGCTAGGGTTTCCCACTCTCAGCCTCATTTACTCTTCCTCAGCGTCGAAGAGGAAACCCTAACCTCCATTGCTAATCTTTGAGTTCTTGTGTGTTTTGGTGGTATTTTGAAGAAGAATAAGTCATCTTTGATCTTGGTTCCAGCAAGTAAATCTTCTCACCAACCTTGAGCACATTTCTGGACCATTGTAATTCCCCAAGATCCAACCTTTATGTTATTTATCTTTAGATCTAGCCCTTTGTCTCTAAATCTTCTTAGTGTGAGAATTTGGATGGTTAAATATAATGAAGTTGGGAACTTTATGGATTCATGGGATCATTCTAGTATCACATGTTTTAGATCTGAGGATCTATGTAGTTTTTGGTTCCATGCTCAAGTTTAAGCCTTTATTGCCATATTTTTGACCTAAAATGGAAGGAACATGCATTGGACATGCATGTCCATAAAGCCACTGTTTTTAGGGCTTATTAGGAGTAAGAAATCATTATGGAAACTTTATATGTGCAACTCTTCGAATTTGGTGCTTAATGAGTGTCTTGATGCTTTTAGCCATCCTTAAGGAAATAGGGTTTGGGATCTTGTCTAGTAGAGGTGTCTTGATGGATAAAGTAGGAAACTTTATCCATCAAATGATAGGTTTTATACAAACAATCCTATGTGTGCATGCAACCCTAATTGGATCTATGTTTTCACTATAAGACATACAACTATATGAACACAAAATAAACCCTAGCATGCTTCTATAATTTTCGAAAATCATATAGAAGTGTAGAAGACATACCTTTGTTGTTATATTGCAATAACAACTAGTTTCCTTGATCTCTTGAACTCTTGAAAGCAAGCACCACAATTGTAGTGCCTCTAATGGCTCACAAACACCTTGAAGCAAGAAGGCAATTAAGAGAGAGAGGGGAAGGATGCTAATTTCGGCCCTAGGGTTTCCCTTGGAATCAAGTGGCCTAAAATTGAAGCATAGGGCATCTATTTATACTGTAAGGTGCTAGGGTTTCAGTCTAAACCCTAATGGATAGCTTAGCCACCAAGCAGCCCAAGGAACCTTCTGGAATGAGGCCCTTGGACGAAAATATGATGATCCCTCATCATAATTTCGTTCCCCCTTAGTCCATAAGGTTTCCCAGCCCAAAACTCAACTATCACACATTTGACAGTTTATACCCCTTTATTTAATTAATCTCTTTTAGTCACCAAATTAATTCCTAATTAATTTATGACTAATACTAATTAAATAAATATGATTTATCCTTTAATATATTATTCTTATAATATATTAATAAACCATAATATCTTCTCTCTCATATCAAATTACCTTGTCAAGTTGCTTTGGTGAAGGCAACCCAAAAGGACCATGCACACTCGGGTCAAGTACATACCAAATATAGTTACGGACTTAGACACTAATCCAACAATCTCCCACTTGGATAAGTCTAGTAACCACATCTCACATATGACTTCCGTATCCGATTAGCAATCGTAGCTTTCAATAGCCGCTGTCAACTCTGACCAATAATCTGTCCTTCAGATAAGGGATCATATAATCCTCTGTTCTAGATATCATGCTAACAATACTTATTGTTTAGCATTTTATTTCTTGATCTCTGATTTGTTCGACATAGAACTCAGTTGAACACATCAACTTCATCCTGACCGGGCCCGGCACATAAGTCAAACCAAATCATCAAGTGGCCAAGATATCGCTTTTATTCTCATAGAATAAAAGGAACAGAAAAACGTCGACTAATATGCCTTTATCATTTACTAGTTAAACCACACACAATAATGCGTTTTATAACATCAAGTTACTAATGCGTTTTCGCATTATCAATGTATAATCAACTAGCAACCAATAACCATATCTCTAGGTTTAAAGATTATATGATATTATCATCTTGCGATCACTTGTGATAACATTCATGAAGTGATACCAGCAAGTGTGGGTCTATTCCAATGCTCAATACAAATTTCATAAGCACTCATAAACTTTGCAGCAAACCTTTGCTATGTCTAAAACTTTTCAGACAATCTACAAACAAATTTATGACAATCTTCCTTCATATCTACTTCCAACATATGAACGATTGTGGACTGTTCGAATAATCTTATTATTCAGGAAGTCAAAACATGCAAAATTGAAACAATAGATAAATAATCAACACAAGATAGAAGCTTTCTTATAAATAACACACCTTTATTTAATCATCAAATGTTGAATACATGATCATCCATTACAAGTTTCCTACCTATCTAATCTAAACTAATATCGTCCTTCAGCCCTACGCTCCTAGCGTGCTGCAAATGTTTAACCCTACTCAGTCCCTTCGTGAGGGGATCTGCTGGGTTATCTTCTGACGATACCCTCTTCACAACGAGGAGTCCCTCTTCTACCCGATGTCTAATAAAATGGTATTTCCTGTCGATATGTCGAGATCTGCCATGATCCCTTGGTTCCTTGGTTAAGGCAACCGCTCCTTCATTATCACAGAAAATTTCCATGGGCTCCTTTATGGATGGCACAACTCCAAGGTCTCCAATGAAGTTCTTCAACCATATAGCCTCCTTTGACGCCTCGCTTGCCGCAATGTACTCTGATTCGCACGTTGAATCAGCTACGGTTTCTTGCTTGGAACTTTTCCAAGTCACTGCTCCTCCATTCAGGGTAAAGACCCAGCCCGACTGCGATCGGTAATTATCCCGATCTGTCTGGAAACTAGCGTCACTGTACCCTCGCACCCTTAAGTCATCACTCCCACCCAGGACTAGAAACCATTCCTTAGTCCTTCGTAGGTACTTAAGAATATTCTTGACAGCAATCCAATGTGCCCTACCAGGATTCCCTTGATATCTGCTGACCATGCTCAAAGCGAAAGCCACATCAGGGCGAGTACAGGTCATAGCGTACATAATTGAGCCAACTGCGGAAGCGTAAGGTACTCGGCTCATATCAGCTATTTCTGCCTCTGTACTCGGGCTCTGAGTCTTACTCAGTTTGGTATTGCATTGGATTGGTAACTCCCCTTTCTTGGAATTTTCCATACTAAAACGTTTTAGTACCCTTTCCAAGTATGTATCCTGACTGAGTCCTATCAGTCTCTTACTTCTGTCTCTCACTATCCTTATTCCCAGAATATATGCAGCCTCTCCGAGGTCCTTCATAGCGAAACACTTCCCAAGCCAGGACTTGACCTCCTGCAATGTTGGGATGTCGTTTCCTATGAGTAGTATGTCATCGACATACAATACGAGGAAGCTCACTATACTCCCACTGGCCTTGACATATACACATGACTCATCTTCATTTCGTAGAAAACCAAACTCTTTGACCTTCTCGTCAAAACAAAGATTCCATCTGCGAGACGCTTGCTTTAATCCATAAATGGATTTCTCAAGCTTGCACACTCTATTTGGATGCTTTGCATCGACAAAACCCTCTGGCTGATTCATGTAAACATCCTCAGCCAACTTCCCATTTAGGAAAGCGGTTTTTACGTCCATCTGCCAAATTTCATAATCATGAAACGCAGCTATCGCAAGCATTACCCTAATAGACTTTATTTTCGCAACTGGTGAGAAGGTCTCATCATAGTCAACTCCAGGAGTTTGAGTAAAGCCCTTCGCGACCAATTGCGCTTTATAAGTGTGCACTTTCCCATCCATGTCTGTCTTCTTCTTGAAGATCCACTTGCACCCGACCGTCTTACGACCTGGCACATTGTCAACCAAATTCCAAACTTGGTTGTCATACATGGACTGAATCTCGCTATCCATTGCCTCTTTCCATTTAACAGACTCTGGGCCTGCCATGGCTTCCTTGTAGCTGTTAGGTTCGTCCAAATTTACTAGTGTACTATCACTAATAAACGTATCCCCGTCAGTAGTAATATGGAAACCATAAAACTGGGGTGGAACAACAACTCTACTTGAACGTCTAAGAGGTAAGGACTGGTCAATAGGTTCAACAGGAGTTTCCTCCTCAGGTTGCATGCCAGTGTCAGAGGTTCCTTCTTCTCCTGACTCTTGAAGCTCTTCAAGGTCAATCTGACTCCCACTGTCTCCTTGGCTTATGAGTTCTCTTTCTCTGAAAACCCCTCTCCTAGCGACAAAGACAACATTGTCATTTGGTCTATAGAAGAGATAACCAAAAGACTTCTGTGGATAGCCGATGAAATAACACTTCTCACTACGAGGTTCTAGCTTGTCGTGAGTCTCTCGTCTTACGAAAGCTTCACAACCCCAAACCTTGATATGTGCTAACGAGGGAGCTTTCCCTGTCCACATCTCCTGAGGTGTTTTGGTAACCTTCTTGGTGGGAACTAAGTTAAGGATATGGGCGGCAGTCTCCAAGGCATACCCCCAGAATGAGATTGGTAACGAAGCACGACTCATCATAGAGCGAACCATGTCCAACAAGGTTCGATTACGTCTCTCAGCCACACCATTCAATTGTGGCGTTCTAGGAGGCGTCAATTGTGAAACTATTCCACACTCTTTCAGATAGTCGTGAAACTCAAGACTTAGGTACTCTCCCCCTCGATCAGATCGAAGCATCTTGATTTTCCTGCCCAACTGATTCTCTACTTCATTCTTGAACTCTTTGAACTTTTCAAAGGTTTCTGACTTCTGCTTGATTAAGTAGATATATCCATATCTGCTATAATCATCTGTAAAAGTCACGTAGAAGCGACAAGCGTCCCTTGTGGTGGATCTAAAGGGTCCACATACATCTGTGTGTATGAGATCCAATACACCCTCATCCCTTTCACATGTGCCAGTAAAGGGTGACTTGGTCATCTTCCCAAGTAAACAAGACTCACACACGTCATCGTCCCTAAGGTCGAAAGACTCCAAGACTCCATCCTTTTG
Source organism: Lactuca virosa (assembly GCF_052849685.1). NCBI lineage: Eukaryota > Viridiplantae > Streptophyta > Magnoliopsida > Asterales > Asteraceae > Lactuca > Lactuca virosa. The sequence continues at coordinate 388,026,246 of NC_136428.1, forward strand.
GAGTTGGGCTATGCGTTTCTTGTTCACATGGCCAAGGCGACAATGCCACAAGCATGCTTTGTCCAAACTTGTGGACGAATCAATATTCAAAACATCATTTCCTAAATTGTCAATTACTAACACAGATTCATAAATCCCATTACAAGGTAATGCATTGAAATAAAAGACACCATTCAAATAAGCATTAATAGAACCATTACTATTATCAAATGAATATCTGAAACCTTGTCTAAACAAACCATGAAAAGAAATGATGTTTCTTGCCATATATGGCGAATAGCAACAATTATTTAAATCTAGCCCTAACCCATTACTCAACACTAAGGAATAAACTCCGATCTTGGTTACTGGTGAAGACTTCTTGTTTCCCATGATCAAGCTTATCCTTCCATGCTCCACTTCCCTACTTCTTTTTAGGCCCTGAATATCAGAACAAATGTGGTAACCACACCCTGTATCAAGAACCCATGAAGTAGCAAATGATGAGTTATTAGATTTAATTAAATACATACCTGCGAAGGTGGGTTTTATCTTCCCATCCTTAATATCTTGCAGATATTTAGGGCAGCTTCGTTTCCAGTGGCCCTTCTGGTGGCAATAGAAGCACTCTGCTTCCTTGGGGTCAGAAGAGGGCTTAACAGAACCTGCTTTGGTCCCACTAGAAGAAGAACCATCTTGGGTCTTACCCTTATGGTGGCTCTTGTAAGGAGCCTTCCTCTTCTTTCCCTTTCTTTGGCCAATTGCCAACACAGGAGCAGCTACAGTAGAGGATGATGCAACAGATTTGTCCTTGAGGTTGCTCTCAGCTGTCCTCAGGAGCCCTTGAAGCTTACTTAGGGTGACCTCTTCCTTATTCATGTGGTAGGTCATTCTGAACTGGCTGTAGCAGGAAGGCAAGGAGTGGAGGATGATGTCGATAGCCAAATCCTCATCAAACTTAACATTGAGTTTGAGAAGACGATCAACATATCTTTGCATTCTTTGCAAATGAGCAGTTAGGGATTCTCCACTCCCTATCTTAGCGGTGATCATGTTGGTGATGATCTCATAGCGCTCTTGCCTCGCGCTCTGGTGGTACCTGTCCAGCAAATCTTGATGCATCTCATATGGATACATGTCCTCATAGGACTTTTGGAGTTCGAGGTTCATGGTGGCCAACATGATGCAATGAACTTTCGTTGCATCACGCTAGTGGGCCTCAAAGGCGGCCATCTCTTCAGGAGTAGCTTCTTCTGGGTTGATCCTTTCAAGCTTCTCGTCTAGGACATATTCTTTGTCCTCATAACGAGTTATCATGCGAATGTATCTCATCCACTCGTTGAAGTTCGAGCCATCAAATGTCACCTTTTGACACAGGTTCATCAGCGAGAATGACCCAGAAGTGTTGTTGTTTGCGTTTGCGTTTGACATCTGAAATAGAAAGGAACAAAGTTTGATTAGAATGAATCCCTAATTAAACACCCACATGAGAAATTAGGGCTAGGATCCAACAACATTATTTACAACTTAGAAAAGGGATGCCGTAATCTAAAAGTAAATAATTTGAAGGTAAGTGAATGACGATTCACTAATTTTCACCATGAAAAACGAAAGAGGTTAAGTTTTAAATGTATTTGAAAATTCCTAGATTTCTTTTGAGATTCATTGAACATTTCAATGGCATGTTTAAATCTCGATATGCACTTCAAATTTGCGACTGGGATGCCGAGGATCGCAAACAAGTTTGTGAATAACCATGCGAATTATCATGGTGCACTCAATGTCTTCATCACCTAATCAATGTGCTGGTTAGCCACGCACGCTCCATTGATCTATGATAAGACATCGAGCCACCCTTTGTCACCAATGTCAATCCCAAATTAGTGTGCTGGTTAACCACGCACGCTCCACTAACGTTTGACAGGGGTACAAAGTGTAATTCCATGGAATAGCATCATTTTCACATTTTACCCTAAAGTAACTAAGAGTGGGAATTTGTAAAACAATGTAGTTACTTTAATATTTCCATTATACTTATAATGAGGAATTAAGTGCCCTATCCTATCCGTTCGGCTAACGACCCTCCACCAGTCAAGCAAGCGGTAGATGTGAGTGTACATCCATTAAGCGCCATTTTATAGGCAGCAACCTTATACCCACCTTATAGACTGGCTTCGTGAATGAGGCCTACTAGCGATAAGACTAGCTTATTCTTATACATATATATAATAATTAATCTTATAATATCATAATTGTATAAGGGTGTATTTTAAAACATTTTAAAGTACTAGTGTCTTTGTTGCATTTAAAATTTTCGAAAATTAGACAATTTAATTTAAAATTTTAAACACCAAAAATCTTTGATTTATTAATTATCAAAATTAAACAATTAATTTAAATTATTAAATCATGAAGGATTATCATAAAATTAAACAATTAATTTATCCTAATCCTTTTTATCCCCTAGATTTCGAAATTTATGGAAAGGATAATTCAAGATCTTCAATTATCTAGTTTAAACAATTAAGTTGATAATCACAAAGATGGCATTATCCAAATCCCTAAAATTTTGGGATCTTGTCTTGGGGGGCAAGGGATTTTCGAAATCCCTAGGGTTTCATAACCCTAATTTCGAAAATGTGAGGCTAGGCAAAAGGGTTTAAGAACCCTATCAAAATCGCCAACTAGGGTTTTGCAACCCTAATTTGCGAAAATCATCAAGCCTTAGGGTTTACTTGCCATAAACCCTAATTTGTCAAATTCATAATATGTATCAAATCCAATTGAAAACAAAAAACCAAAGGCTCTGATACCACTGATAGGTTTTATACAAACAATCCTATGTGTGCATGCAACCCTAATTGGATCTATGTTTTCACTATAAGACATACAACTATATGAACACAAAATAAACCCTAGCATGCTTCTATAATTTTCGAAAATCATATAGAAGTGTAGAAGACATACCTTTGTTGTTATATTGCAATAACAACTAGTTTCCTTGATCTCTTGAACTCTTGAAAGCAAGCACCACAATTGTAGTGCCTCTAATGGCTCACAAACACCTTGAAGCAAGAAGGCAATTAAGAGAGAGAGGGGAAGGATGCTAATTTCGGCCCTAGGGTTTCCCTTGGAATCAAGTGGCCTAAAATTGAAGCATAGGGCATCTATTTATACTGTAAGGTGCTAGGGTTTCAGTCTAAACCCTAATGGATAGCTTAGCCACCAAGCAGCCCAAGGAACCTTCTGGAATGAGGCCCTTGGACGAAAATATGATGATCCCTCAACATAATTTCGTTCCCCCTTAGTCCATAAGGTTTCCCAGCCCAAAACTCAACTATCACACATTTGACAGTTTATACCCCTTTATTTAATTAATCTCTTTTAGTCACCAAATTAATTCCTAATTAATTTATGACTAATACTAATTAAATAAATATGATTTATCCTTTAATATATTATTCTTATAATATATTAATAAACCATAATATCTTCTCTCTCATATCAAATTACCTTGTCAAGTTGCTTTGGTGAAGGCAACCCAAAAGGACCATGCACACTCGGGTCAAGTACATACCAAATATAGTTACAGACTTAGACACTAATCCAACATCAAAATCATGGGAAGGGCCATATTTGAGCTTTGAAGCTCTTAGAGTCATAGGAAAATGACTTAATGGATTAAGCTGTCCAGACCAGTCCCCACGGTGTAACGACTGGGTAGAAACCCGTCAGCTTTGTCGTTTAGCAGCCACGACGTGGCCAAGGATGACCATGACATGGCTACCAGCTAGAGTTGACTTTTGACTTCTGACCGTTGACTTTGACCTTGTTTGACTTTAGGTCATTTGGGATATTTTGAGTAGTAGATTGAGTCTTGGCCCCTGTGAGTTGTACAGGTGACCCGTACAGCTGGTATTTGGAGAAACATTCAGATCAACTATCTTTCAGACATTGAGGTGAGTTTTCCTCATTGTACTCATGGGTCGAAGGCACCAATGCCGAACCACTAGGTTGTGTTACGTATCCTGGTATATAGGATGTTGCTATGTTGTAGAGATCTGTTATATTGATAGATTTGTATGACTACATGTACTTGTTGGCTATTGAATGTTACTGTATATGTCGACATGTTATAATTTGGTTGGGTTGAGACGATCCTGCTTTGTGCAAATGCCAAGATACCCGGGGCGGTCCGGATAGGCTGTAGGCCCTGCGAGGCGGTCCAGTCAGGCCGGAGGCCCGAAGAGTGGTCCATATAGGTTGTAGGCCCTACGAGACAGTCTATTAAGGTTGAAGGGTCATATATGCATGCTGTTATCTGTTTGGTTGTGTGTGGTACTTTATGGGAAATCACTAAGCGATGGCTTACACTTTGATTGTTATGGTTTCAGGTACCTCAAAGGACAGGGGCAATGTGAAGACTTAATCGTGCACATCATCATGGATTTTTATGAGATTATGATTTTGGGATACTCTGATTCATGTTATGATTTTTAGAAACTATGATTTGTAAACACTTATGGTTTTTGGATTGGTTTCAAAAATAAAAATTTTATCTTGATTTTTGAGATGTTGCACCTTGATTGCTTGAGCTCTACATCTGCAAACCACCATTTTTCTTAAGTTCAGCACAAGGAAAGAAGAATTCAAGAAGAGGAGGAAGAAGATGGTTTAGAAATTAAAGTCGTTGCAAGCTTATAAAGAAGGGAGCTCAACTGAATTGACGAAAACACCCTCACGTGTAGAGCATGTGAGGGAAGTTAACTTCTCCAATCTGACGGGGTTATCCAAAACGACCAAACATTAAATTTTTTTGAAACAATTTAGACCAAGGTTGATGACTTAATAATTTAGGACCGAACTCGATTTTTTTAGAAAACCAGAGACAATTTTTGAAGATTTGTCTAACTAAAATATATTTTGCATTTTCCAATATTTTTTATTCAACATGTTACTTTTAGATTTGGTTTAATAATAACTATTATCATGTAAAATTTGAGAACAATTTTAATATGTTGGATTGGAAAAGTCTAACGATTCTGATTATTATATATATATATTAAAGTTGTGGAAGAAAGGAATAGTAAACTTAGGATACTTTGTCCAAGTTTGGTCCCTTGATTTACATATCCGGTCTCTGTACTTCTTTAATTAATTTATTCATGTCCTTTTGTTTGTGTTCCATTCAACTTCCCATTTTTTTGGCAGAATTGGTCCCTGTATTATTGTTGGAAGTTAGGAATACTAAATTTGGATGTTTTTTGGCAACTTTGGTCATTATTCTTTACCCATTTTGACACTTTTGGTCCTTGCAATCAATATTTTTACATTTTTTTGGAACCTTTTAATATTTAAAGTTTGGCCATAAAACTTTAACGGTTTGACAACTTTGATCATTTTTCTAAAAAGTTGCTAATTCCTACCCCTTTAATTCTTTAGCCATTTTCACACTTCTGGTCCTTGCAGTCAAAACTTTTACATTTTTTGTCCGGGGCAAAGCCCAGACTTTTCATCCTTGCACTTTCTATGTCTGTCATATTTATAAATTCGGAAACAACATTGAAAGCTTCTGGCCCCCGCATAACGGGGGTAACCTTTCTAGTTTGAATTAAAACATTTTTATAATTACCAAAACTAAACTACGTAATAACGTAAAAACTATTTTGAAGCAATGGATCGGAAAAATCAACGATTGTGATAATTCTAATGGTAGATAAAACATTTCTAAAATGAAGTATTTATTTATTAATAAAATATGATTTATTTCTTATTAAAACCGTTATTGGTAAAAGTTAATAGTTTAATTTCAGAACAATAGATAAACATATAAATAACCGAATTAAAAAAATTCCAAATTAAGACAAGAGAAAATTGTCTGTTTTTGTATTTTCAATTTTCTTTTATCTTTTTTATTTAGGAAGAAAGGGGATGGTGACTACACTAGCTAAAAGGAAAGTCTTTACCAATCCTTCAGTCAACCTAACTCAACCACAGTTAACAAAATCACCCGTATTCAATATCCAAGATTCTCACTACCAAATTACCATACAATACTTAATGCACATAGTACAACCATTGATACATCTATCTTTTAAACACAAAATTTACTGGCTTGTATAAAGCATTTACCAACTTAAAGTTTTACTGATTCACACCAATCTCACTCTCTCTCCTCTTTTCTTTCTCTCTCTTCCATGCAAAAGCTGAAGCAAAAGCCAAAGCTCAATCCCATCATCATCATTGTGCCAATAGAGCCACCCCTGACACATTTCATGATTGCACATATCACCACCTTATTTCTCTCTCATCCTATAGATATATATGTTTGTATGTATATATACATATGTAGACATATAGGTGGTGCTGATGGTTTCTCTGAGCAGTGCACAGTGAATTAAGCTCTGAATCAGCTAAAGGGAAATAAAAAGGCAGTGAAAAAACCAAAACCCATTTAGAATCACTCTACTTTGTCCCTCTGCCATATCCCATCAACGATTTCCAGAGAGAAAAGTTTTTAGAGAGAGAAAATGGGTGAAAAGGATGATGGTTTGGGGTTGAGTTTGAGTTTGAAATGCTCGGAAAATTATCCACCGCCACCACCGCCGCCGCTGACGGTTGTTGCCAGTTCGAACGGTGCGACTGCAACTGCGACACGTTTTCCGTTGAATCTGTTGCCTTCTACTCCTTTGTCATTTGTTCAACAACGGCATCATGTTGCGACGAATCATCAGAAGCTTTCGTTCATGATCAATCATGCTGCACCTTCATCTTCTTCTGTTCTTCCGCCTGGTAAGTACAAGTTTCAATGCATGTAGTGCAAAACGAAACTGTTTGTTGTGACTGCGTGATTCTAGTGAAGCGGTTTGAAACTGTGTAAGCACAAATTTCGATGCATGTAATACAACACGTCGATGCACGTAATGTGTGTGGATACACACACATGCCGAGATAAGGCGCGCATATACACACATACACACGCACGCGTACACGTACAGATTCAACCAAATCCAAAAGTCTCACGAGTTTTTTGCTGTTTAATCGGAACTGCAGATCTGAATGCGGAAACGAGATCTTACTCACGAGGAGGAATAGACGTTAACCGGCTCCCGTCGACGTCAACTCTGGTGGCGTTAACGGCGGAGCGCGACGACGAAGCATTGGTTTCCTCCCCGAACAGCACGGTGTCGAGCGTGAGTGGGAAGAGAGTCGAGCGTGAGGAGAATGAGGCGGAGCGAGAATCAAGCTCGCACGGGATCAGTGGTGATGATGACGACGACGGTGGAGAAGCATCGGCGGCGAGGAAGAAGCTCCGGCTATCAAAGGATCAGGCGGCCGTGCTCGAAGAAACATTCAAGGAGCACAACACTCTCAATCCGGTTAGTGGCATGTTTTGTAATTTAATTCAACATCAAGGGCATTTTAATTAAATGTAGTCCGTGCTGTTGAGCTGTTCTTCTGATTTTTTTTTTTTGAATTTTATTAGAAGCAAAAACTAGCCTTAGCAAAACAGCTGGATCTGAGGCCAAGGCAGGTGGAAGTATGGTTTCAAAACAGAAGGGCTAGGTAAGGAATTAATCTTTCCTTGAGGGTATTTTCGGAAATGAACAATGTTTAGGTTGTCGTTATATGGTACCATCATTAATCCATATAGTACTCCTAAACTAACCACTTTTTCTCTTAAGACTGTAGTAGTATTATTGACAAGTACTACTCATGCATTAAGAGTTGTACCTTAGTGACTCTAAAGTGTTTTGATGATGTTATTATTATTTAAGCTTAAAATCTCATATTAAGTACATCCATCGATGCATGTGATACAAGTGGATAGAATTGAGTAATCGACTACAAGTACATTGGTACCCTCACATCATGGGGATATGTAGTACATGCATCATGAGTTTGTACATTTAGTTGAACAATATTGGTGGGTTTTTGCTATTTACAGTTTGTTGCCAATAAAAGGTGTGAAATGTCATTAATATGATGTCTTTATTAGTCATAGACCAAATAAATTGTGATATAAAGTCAACTCATTTAGTACCGATGAGTTTATCTTTTCAAGAAATTAGTGCCTCATCCCAAATAATGACAACTTTGACATTTTTACATTGGTAGATTTGACCTCGATGCCAAAATTTTCTTTTTATTATTAGTTTCATCAAATTCATGGAAATTATACCTTATTTATTATTATTATTTTTTTTTTAATAATGTTATATTTAGATATATGACCGAATTTTTGTAGAACGAAGTTGAAGCAGACCGAGGTCGATTGTGAGTATTTAAAGCGTTGTTGTGATACGTTAACGGAGGAAAACAGACGTTTGCAAAAGGAAGTCAACGAGCTAAGAGCTCTTAAATTGTCTCCACAATTTTACATGAACATGAATCCTCCGACAACATTGACAATGTGCCCTCAATGCGAGCGTGTAGCGGTATCATCATCATCATCATCCTCATCTGCGGCCGCCACATCATCTGCAGTCGGTTCAACTGGCCTCCCTAAAGCCCTCCATCATGGATCGATGACCGCCAACCACCAAAAGCAAAACAATCCATTCCTCCCACGAGCCACCATCATACCCCATCGCCCGCATGAAGCACACCATCCCAGATGGTGAAATTACCAAATTACCCTTCATATGGGTATAAGTAGGGAAATGTGAGATTGATGGGAGGAGATGGGAAGGGAATGATTTGGTTGGATTAAAGTGAAGATTTGATGTAGGAATGGGAGGGGGACAATGTGGGAATTGGTTTTGTATTTGTGTTGGTGTTTTTCTTTTGGTTTAATTTATTTGGATTTTGATGGTTTGCTTTTAGAATCTAAGTTTAGTCATGAGTCATGATATGCCTATATTGTGTCTTCCCCCATGCCATTTTGTATGTGGGACCACACAGTTTGAGGATAACATGATTGATATGTACATACTTCCTACTATTAAAATATGTTTGTGTTCCTTATGCACCTGCCCATCTCATCATTACTTCATTTCAATGACTTAAATCATTATCGGTTAATTCAAAATCAAAATATCTACCAACTTGTATAAGAAACGATAGTGTTGTTGGGTATGAGTGATGGAAGATATTCCCCATTTCTATTTTGACATTTTAGTGACTTGTCGTTATTGTGAAATTAATTTGTGGATAAAATACAAAAGTTAGATTTACCATTTCAAACACACGATATTAGAAAAGAAAAATATTTATTGCACATATACCTATGCGAACTTAATTCCAAAATTTTAATGGAATGTACATGGCCAAGTTATAGTCATGTGGGGTGCAACCGTTCCCCACATAGCATCAACAATAATGAGTTAGAAAGCAACTAATCATTCATAGACATATCGGAGTCTTTATTCTTTTATACCATGAATACAAATTAAATGTATCCAATATACAATCATATCAATTATGAGGGTTATATATATATATATATATATATATATATATATATATATATATATATATATATATATATATTAACTTATTGTATCAGATTGATTTAATATATTCAAATTAATTATATTATTTTCATATTAAAATGGAAATATGTATTATATTAAAATGTTCTTAGTAGAATTTTTAAGGTGGTAGTACGAGATCATGTTGAATATATTGATAGCAACCTGTTTAAATCACACGTTGATCACATTTATAATGGATTCCAAATGTTCGTTATCTAATTAGACAAAAAGAATAGAGAAAGTATTTCTTGGAACCCAAAAGTAACACTCAACAGAAGTTAAGTCTTTTGCAGTGATGAACAATTCGAACACTATAATGACAACAGTTGATAATATTACTATTAATTGTAAAATCTTTCTGGGTTACATGCAATGGCAAATTTTTGCAACAAATGACATAAGGGTTTTGTTGGACTTTAGTTTGTTAAGTAATTGACGGTTTAATTAATTTATGAGAAACTTGTAGATTTAAAGGTTTTAAGTATAAAGATTTGAAAGTGAGATTTTTAGGATAATTACCAAAATTATGGATAATTACTTAATGACCAAGTAATTATCCCATAAGAGTTCCTAAGCTTCCCCTATAAATAGAGAAGCACATAACCAAATTTAGACCGATCTTTTAGCCATAATTTCAGTGCTTGCTCTAGCTTCTCCCCTCTCCTCGATTTTTGCCTGCTACACAATGCGTAGTCACACCTACGCGGCGGGTAAATTCATTACATGACGCGTAACCAATGCTACACAGTGCATAGGCGGCGATTCCATATTCGGGTTTTGGTCTTTAGTGTGTTCATCAGATCTAGAGATGTCATGGTTGTTGATATGTTTCTTGGGTGCGACTACGACATAAGAGTTTCACTTTGGAGTCTTAACAATCCTCTCTCCGTCTAAATCTACAAAGCTTTCAAAGGACTACAAGGGTATGTTTTTTTTTTCTTCTGTTTATGTTTTATTGAATTAGAACTGTTTGAACCTTTGATTCGTCTTTTGATTTATGAGGTTAAATGTGTTTATTGCTTATACTGTGCACTTTTATGGCCAAAGATCCCTCATAACCCAACAAGTTATATGTTCAAAGTGGTGGTGATCTAATATGTATCCTAAGAGAAGTCTTTTGTATCATTTTTAATAATTCACATTGCATTAGGGAAGAGATCTTATGGAAATCTTATTTGATATTAATTTTATACTAAATGTCCCCTAGATCCCATGAATATTCCCTTATAAACAATCAACTCTCATAGTGTAATATGTGTGAGATTTTCTAAGAGTTTGTATGTGTTACACTTTTGGATAATACTACTGATCTACTGCATATTGCTTTTATTTTTCATATTTTTCATATGTTCTTAGTTCATAATGTTGTTGATGATTGAATTTTTAGGTTACAAAATTATTGTACTTGCGAAATTTCTCTTAACAATTAAGGGTCCATGCAACCTAAGGATCTATGTCTTTACAATTAATAACAACATACTATGAAACACAAGAACCCTAGTTATATTCGAAAATCATAAGATTAGGATTACATACCTTTGTATTGTTATATCAAACAATACTCTTTGAATCCTTTCCTTTTAGTCTTCAGAAAGCAAGCACAAAAAGTATGATGCCTCTAATGGATCACACCAAAGCCCTAGAAACTGTAAAATGAATAGGAAAGAGAGGATAAAGGATGAATTTCGGCTATGAGCCTCTTGGGAAGAGCATGGATGAAAATTCCATTCCTTGGGGTCCTATTTATAATGTAGATGACATAAGGGAAACCCTAGATTTCAATAATAAAATAATACTATTTTATCTATTCAAATATGGTAATCCTTATCAGTTAAGAATGCTTCCAGAAAACTTCCGGAACCCTTCAAAAACCGTACACCCCTATATGGGTTCTAGAATTCTCCTTCCTTCCTCAATTAAAAACAATTACAATTCAACTATTGGACATTTAATTAATTCTAATTAATCTAGTAATTAATTCCATTTAAATATGATTAATATATTAATCATATAATATATTAACAAATCATTTCCTCTATCCCCTAATATAATTTCTAGTTACTTCTGGTTATGAGGGCAATCCAAAAATGACTCTGCTTTTAATTACAAGTATATACCAATTTAGTTATGAGCTTAGACACCTTAATCCAACAATAAATTCTGTCAATAATATTCTGCACAACTATTCTAATATATTTTATGTTAATTAATTGGTATTAGATCATAAACGATTGTTTTGTATTTCAAACTCTAAATTATAGTTGTAAGAAACCATGGTTTCATGTATTTCTAGAGGAGAAAAGAAAGAACTCTTTATATACACCATTATTGTTTAAAATCTTTAAAAATTGTCTAGTCATAATTTACAAGCCATGTATTCTATAAACATCTCTAAAAATGTATGATGTTCTACTAGATCTCCTATACTGACAGTGGAAGAATATGAACACTGAAAAACTTAATGGAAAACAAATTAAAAAGGATAAACATATATAGAGATCCTTTAATGAGGGTCCTCACATACCTACTAGCCTTATTACAAATAATGCATTAATTTCCATTCTTGGTGGTGGTGGACTACTTCTTCCTGAAACTCTTATATGTCAACATCTTAAAAAGCTTGAAAAATGAAGAAATAGTTTTGCTAAGTAGGTGCTGGATCGCACAAACACATAATTTCAAATAACAATTAATAACTACTCAAAAAATCACAAAGCTTAATCAAACACTTATTATGATTAAGAAATATATTTCTCACACGGAGGTTTTTGATTACAGTCAATTTGTACATCCAAAATAACAAACCATACCATAACACATATACTAACCTAAAAGATATAAACAAATCCACACAAATCAAAGAAAAATTATATAATTTGATCCTAATCACTAATACTTCATATTTGGGATTGCAGCAAAAGAAATACTCATGCTGGTGCTTTAAGAATAACTTCATAACATAAGTATACACTGAAGTAATATGTCATCAAAGTACTTTGACATTCATCAAATTCATAGGTTCGATCTAACAATTTTCCATAATTTGATGATGTCAAAACATACTTTAAAAATAACTTATCACCCCACCACATTACTTTCCCAGGCTCTAACTTCTCAGTTTCGTTGATAGTTTCAAGTTTGATACACTTTGTAATCAATAGGCTTCAACTCCTCCTTTCTATTGTCCAATTTAAAGGACAAAAGGTAATGAAAACCTTCAATGACTTCTTATGCTCTACACCCTTCTCTCAGATAAAATTTAAAACATATGTGATGTTAGATCATTAGGAATCTCATCTATTCTTATGAAGCACATGACTTTATTCACATCTCTATAGAACATACCATCTACAGGCTCATGAATTAACATGTACTCTTCAGCTTTAACACACATTGGACGAGAGTTGTTAATCATGAAAGATCCAAATGGAAGCAAATTGTTAGCATGTTTTTCTTTAACTCTTCTCCTTTTTTCTTGGAAAAGTAGCCGATGAGCTTGCACTAGCATGAAAAGTAATAAGTATCAACTATAACAAGGTTTAAGTTTTGAGCCTTGTTGATCATTAAATCTAATATCATCCTAAGCTCCTAAGAATGAATCCATTTATGCCCTTTTGACTATTACCCAACTTAATCCACTCGATGTACCCATAATTAACAAGATATGTTACAATTACTCTCTCAGGGTATTCTACAAAATCATCTCTTCTAGTCAGATGCACTAGAAGCATCTTTTGTTCCTTATGTTTGGTGCATCTGATTTTAAGAATTGGAAAATCAGAATGCCTTCAAGTGAACACATCAATATATTTTGAAAGATTAATTTTATTATTCACTTCTTCCATCATCTTCTTTTTGGTGATCATAGAGTTGTACTTCTCAATTAATGTCTTTTGCAGTTAAAGACTCCCTTCGTCCAGTGCCATCTTACAAACAAATATGTCATCATGTACTAGGAGTTGTTTGTTTACAACCATCAGATGGTGTTCATCATAAAGCTTTTTTACATCTTCCATTGGCATTCCCCATTCAGTAATGTTTTCTTTAACCGAGGATAAAGGTTTTAGTTTCTTTTAAGTATTAGGGCAAGATGAGATTGGACATGATTTTTCTTAGAGAGTAATGAAATGAGTGATTGCTTAGGCATCAAGGAAGTTATAGGTGGTAGCAGAATGGTATCTAGTTCGTGGTTTAAAATTTAGTTGTATAAACTGAAAATTTATTTATGCATGGTTGATGAAATTATTGAAAAGTTATAATTGTGAGATTTTATATCATTACGGTAAAGCCAACATGATGGTTAGTGTGTGGAACTGGAAAGGAGTGACATGTTGAGTTGTGTTTTCATGAACAAAAGGTTCCAGTTATTTATCTGATATGATTTAGGAGACGTAAATTAAAGTGGTAAAGCCATGAATTTTTTGAAAAGAGAAAGAATGGTAAGATACATGAATTTATTTGATGAAATTTTGCAAGGTTTAAAACCTTGTAAGGGACAGATTCATATTCGTAGATATGTAGTGCTGATACAATCATTCTCAGATAGGAGAAACTTTCAGGGGTAGATGGGATTCAAGATACTTTTGAGTATCCAATAACATTAGTAGGTAGTAAATCATGTAGTACATCAATGCGTTGAATTAAGGTAGGAGAAAAGCCTCTTGTGGACTTCAAAAATTGTAGAAAAAAGAGAAGTAAATATTAAACATATTTGTGAACACATGTGAGTAACTCAAGTACGTCAAAAATGAATTGTTAATAGACGTCAATAGTTGTTGTAAATTTAAGGTCAGGGACATAGTGATGTTAAAAGTTTTCACGTGGAAATGTATTATCCACTTCAAAAAATAGGCAGATAGAGTCCTTGATCAATCAAACCCTTTTAGAGATTAAAAGGGTAGAAGTTATTATGTTTCATCTAGAGCTATCAAATGAAATTTAGAGTATTCTTAATGTATCTCATGTGTTATGTTACAAAATATGTAGAAGTGCGGTCGTAACTTGATAACATGAGAAAGAGCTTAAGTCCAAAATACCCTTACTTGTTCTTAAATGATTCCAAGGATAGAATCTTTTAAAGGGATGAGAGCTTGGTACATACCATTTTGGAAATTTGTATCACTATACCATGGTATATTTTTTCTTTGAAAAGAGTTGGTTGTATAATAAAAACTCTTGTGTATGTTGGTAAAATCATACTATGAAAGGTCGTATTGTTTTGGGAGAATTTGATGACTTAGTACAATTAAGGTGTAAGCAGATAGACGATGTTTGAGACTATGAAAGAAAGACCTAATTAAGTTTAAATGACTAACTTTTGATATTTAAATGCAACCATGTTGATATAGTATGCATAAGTGAAAGAATCACCTAAAACGGAGTCAGTATAAGGAAGTTCTTGTCATTTGAAGTTTGGGGTTAAAATAGACTTAAGATGGGAATTGCATAGCCCAAAATGAACAAATTCAACCAAAAACTGATCTGTTCTTTGGTTTCGAAGTGTTTAAAGTGTGGTTTAGTGTGTCTAAACAAATTAAATTGCTATTGAGTATATATGGCTGAAACATGATTGTGTTTTGGATAACATAAATTATATTTTGGAAAATATGGCCCATATTTTGGGTTTAAAGTCTTAAAATCATGTGTAAAGTGGATGAGTCGGTTCCTATGTCCTCATATGCATTCCTAACATCTTCTAGGTTCTCTCTACCTATAGAAAAACGTTTTTGGAGGTCCATCAACACGAAATTGAGGAGAACTGAAAATGAAATCAAGGGGAATACAAGAAATTATTCATCTCTACTTGAATCAATGTAAGATTGTTCCCTCTCTTGATGATTCTTGATTTTATGGTTAAATTAAGGGAAGGGTTATGAACCTTAAGTCTTATATGTTCTTAAACAAAAAAGTGATTAATATATTAGAATAAGTAGAATGTTGAATACTTGTTATTAGCTTGAAATTCCAAGTAAAAACCTAAAACTTTTGTTATGATAAAATTGGGGATGATGGCTTAAAAAACCTAACGTGGAGTAAGTTGCTACGAAGATGAAAACAGGCATTTATATTCCTTAATTTTGTAAATAAATGTTGTGATGGGTGAATGTTTAAAGGAGTAAAACATCTAGTTCAAATTATAGTTATGTAAAGGTTTAATGGGGGGATGAAGATGTTTATGGGATTTTATAAAGATAAATACGTGTTATGTAACTTGTAATGTTATTGAGTTCTAATACTCAATTATGGTGTGTTATTTGATAACTTCCGTGACAAAAGCTGATAAGGAAGTACAAGATTTGGGAACTCATCCTCAAGTAAAGATTTTAGGTGAGTAACATGCTTCCCTCCTTGATAATTAGATCTAGATATGTGGTTATTATTTTGGTATATGTACAAATATAATAGCCTATTTATATAGAATAGTAAAGAGGTCTTCTATGATCATCAATCATAGAAATCAAATAAAGAGATATTTTAATCCTTTCCAACTCAATCTTATGAAAGACACCATTTATAGATTATTGATGTATGGTGTAGTAAGCAGCTATAGATGAAAATTATAGTAGATTATTGGTGTATGGTGTAGTAAGCTGGTATAGCTGAGAACTATAACAAATTATTGGTGTATGGTGTAGTAACCAGGTATATATGCGAATTATAGCAATTTATTGATGTATGATGTAGTAAATTTTTACATCCAATGTCGATTCAAAGTAAATGATACAATTTTTTTTGTTTCAATCCTTAAATTGATGGGTTTTCTAGGTTACAAAATAAAATTAATCAAACATGATTTTCACAACGGAATTTCACATAAATAATTATGGCCACATGCAACCTAGAAATCTACAGATTTTCTCATAATAGCAGCATACTATGAAAACTAAATAACCCTAGCTAATATAAAAAATCACAAAGTTTAGGTCACATACCTTTTGCTATTTTCGAAAATAGCAACCAACTATGAAGAACCCTTTCTTTGGAATGCTAGCCCTAATAATATGGAAGCCTCTATTGTGTCACACCCAAACCCTAAGAAACCCTAGGATAAAAAATTAGAGAGAGAAAGAGGTGGGAGGAGAATTTCAAAAGTCATTGTGAATGTGCAGGTTTTTTCAAGCCTTCTAAAGGTCCCTATTTATAGTTGTAGTAAACCCTTATTTGAATTCAAAATAATAATATTTTAATCCAATTTAAATCACTTACTATATAAGCAAGTGGAGGCTTCCAGAAACCCTATAAAAGGGCTCCCAAAACAGTTCCCTATAGGAAGGTTCTAGAATGCATCCCTTGTTCAACTATTGAACAGTTTCATTCTAACTCTTGTACCTTTAACTAATTGTTATCATTCCATAACCATTAATTAATTTAATTCTTATTAATCATAGTTAATTATTTACTATTTCTAATTAATATATTAATCATATAATTTATTAATAAATCTTTTATCTCTCTCTTAATAACAATCCAAGCTATCTCCTGGTTATGAGGGCAACCAAAAAATGACTTTACTATTATTCAATAAGTTATACCAATTTAGTTAAGACCTTAGATACCTTAATCCAACAGTCTCTCACTTGGATAAGTCGCTAACTACAATTGCAAGTATAAATCTCTGAATAACTAGTAAAGAGTGCATTCTAAAGATACTGCCAAACTCTGATTAAATTAGACGTCAACCCTAAGATAAGTGATAAGATATTCCTTCATTATCAAGATATCGCATGGACACGAGACATGATTTATAATCAATCTCATGGTCCAATATTATGTTTCTCAATACCTGATTTGTTATGACGTCATTGGAATACGAATTGAAGACATCAATTTAGTCCCGGCTGTGTCTAACTCTATAATTTCAACATCGAATCACCGAGGGGCATACATATATCGCTTTTCCTTAATAGAAAAAGGAACGAATAAACTTTGACTACATAATCACGACTTTTACTTATCATGCTATACATGGAAGTACACTTTACGACATCTAGTTACGGATGTGTTGATGCAAACCAATGTACAAAAGATTCGCACACTATGACTTATATATCTCTATTTTAAGAATAGAAGATATTATCATCTTAGAATTACTCGTGATTAAATCCATGAAGTAATCCCTAAGAATGTGTTTAACCAATACTTAAAAGTACCCATTTTCTAATTACTCATGAATATTGCAGTAATCCTTATGTGTTGGGATTATAGTGTTGCGTCATTGGGCTTTTGTTAAAGTCTTTTATGTAAACGGTTGGTCCTGTCCACCGTATTTAATAAGGTTAGAGTATTTAAGATGCTTGCATGCATCATATTTAAAAAAAACTCTTATCTTTTACTTTGTGACCCTAAACACGCCTCTATAGTAGCAATTCTTCATAGAGTTCTTTGAGGTGTGATTGTTAATTATTCAACATCTTTGAATCGTCGTTGTGTTATTACTTTACTTATTCTGAATCTAATCGATCTTTAAGGATTTATTCCTAACAATTGGTATCAGAGCAGGAGACTGTGTAATCTATACGCATCTCTTCTGTTTGTTAAGCTATTAGGGTTTGCGTTAATATAGGATCTTGTTTAGTCGTCTTTATTGTGTTTCTGACGGCTTACAGTGATCTTGATATTACCCTATATTCTGTTTTAGTTTACACGTCTGATTCTCTACAGGTATCAAAGAAAACATCATCATGCAACACGACGATTCCCACATCAACTCCTTGAATATCTCAAGAAGTATTGGATCTACAACAAGGATCCCGATTCTTTTCCCTCATGAATATGAAGTTTGGGCGCTTCACTTTGAAGATTATGTCCTTGGTTCGGACGATAATGGCTATCTAATATGGGAAGCCATTACTCTTGGTCCATTCGTTCATACTGAAACCAAAAGAACTATCAAAACTCAGAAGGAATACAACCAGCTGCTTTTGGATGTGAAGGATGTTCCTCAAGACGAGAAATAGAAACTGATAAGCAACGTCAAAGTAATGAGGATCATCAGATTTGCTTTGCAGGCCGATACTTTCCACTTGGTTAGTTCGTGTGACACTGCGAAAGCTATCTGGGATAGGCTCAAGGAACTTTACTCCATTGACGCAGATCTTGAGCATTCTACACAAACACTTTTTATTTCGGAGTTTGATGATTTTACGCAGAAGCCAGAAGAAAATTTGAGCCAGACTTTTAATCGCTACAATCATCTTCTCAGCAGAATGATGAAACATGGTATTGGACGAGAGGTGATCGAGCAAAAGGTTACTTTCATGAATGGGCTTAGATATGAGTGGATGGCATTTGTTTCCACCGTCAAAGCGCACGAGCAGTTTAAAATTTACTCTTTAGCCAAGCTGGTTGGAATTCTTAAGGCACATGAAAGTGAGGTGTCGAAAGAAGCGAAAGTTATTTCAAGTATGGGGTCTCTAGCTCTTGTCGCGAAAGGCAATAATGTTGTAGAGGAAGAATCTGAGTCTGATCATTCTGAGTGTGATCTTACGAACGAGGAGTTTGCTTTAATGATCTCAAATCCCAAGAGGTTCGCAAGGAAGAAATTCCCATCAAACAAGAACCGAAATTGGCAGGGCAGCTACAGCTCTCAAAGGGTGAAAGAGGAGAACAAAAGCACTTCTCAAAAGGAGGAAGATAAGAAGGAGAAAAAGGCGTTGGAGACTCCGGCTATAAGTACAAATATTGTTATGGAAAAAATCATCTGGCCAAAGATTGCATGCTAAGAAGGCTAAATGAGAAGAGAGAAGGAGACGATGATGAGTCCTACCACATACAGAACTTGGAGGAGATCAAGAAGAAAAAGGTTACTGATAACTCTATGTTTGCTTTGATTATGTAGGAAAATGTGGCTGAGAATGAGTTTGAAGGAGTTGAAATCTGGTCAACTGACTTGGAGGACGATGAGGTTCGCAAGCCCACTCATGGAAGGGAGTTCGTTGCGAAAGAGGAGAGTTCGCGGTTCGCAGGAAGGTGTTTGATGGTGATGAATGATGGGTCACAGATGCAGGAGAATGCTGCTAGGAGTGAAAGGAGGAATGATAGCCGTTTCACTGCAAGACCAGTTCCCGAACAAATCAATGAGTGTGAAAAGCTGATCAACAAGGTAAACCTAATTCTCGAATCACTCAACATACCTGTGTCTAGATACGAAACTGAATTAAACGACTTAAAATTCACTTTTTCAAACATTAGCGACAGTTTAAAAAGAACTCGTTTGACAAAATCTAACCTAACTGATCAAATCAACAGGGTTTCGTTGAAAAGCGATGAACGAAGAATGTGGATTGAGAAGATCGAGTCGGAATTGTCTAAGTCTAGGGATCAATTAATTTATTTGGAACAAGACAATTTGATGCTTTTGAAACAACGTAACATTTTTTGTTTAATTGCTAAAAGGCTTTATTTTAACATTACTCAGTTGCACCTTGATTGTGGAGTTGGTGAGAAAATTCACAAGATGATCTTACCATTTCTTGAATTAAAGGAAGATGAGATAGACACCGATTGTTACAAGTGCGAATCCATAGTTTCGTCAAACGAAACTTCTGATGCATACAGGGTTGGACTGGAACGAATTGAATCATATATTAAGTCCAAAGACCACAAAAACTTGTTAAAACAACTTTTGGATGAAAACGATACGAAGCAAATCAAATCTGATACAATACAAAAATTCGATTCATTGAGTACCAAATTGAGTTCAGAAAACAAAATAAATGTTGAAAGCACATCTGAATTCGATGAGGATAGTGATATGAGAGAAATCTCTGTTGAGGATGAGGTAGATTGCTCAGAGTTTGTTAAAAACGAAAATGAAACTGCGAAACCTTTGATTTCTGAAAATTCGGTTGAGTTCGCGCGTATTTCTCAAAACAAACCATAAATTTTAAAAGCCAAAGCAACAGTTTTTCCCAAAGTGCAAACTGTCCCAAATCAAGTGTTTGCCACTAAAGGACTTGACAAAAATCAAACTGTTGAACTAACGTCCATTGTCAACGAAGACAACAAAGATGGTTGTGATGAGTTCTTTTGGTCCGCTCCAATCGACAATGCAGACGAAACGAAGGGTCTGTCAGAACGAACCTCATGGAGAGTGAAAGGAAGATACGTGGCAGAACCACTGAATAATCCTTCGGGTTATGAGAAAGGAAGTTCAAGTGGAACAAAGGAAAGTCCAAACAAACCTCAGTCAGTTAAGAAAGGATCTCATGCAAGAAAACCGAAACCCAAGGCGAATGTTCACTAGTCCACTGAGCAACTTGCAGAGCAAAAACGACAAAGAAATCGGAGATATCAGAGAAATCTCAACGAATGGAAGCAATTTTTGGAAATCCAAAAATTCCAACTATGTTCGCAGAGAAAATTCTTCCCATCAGAATGCGAAAGCTCGTTCGCATGCGAATCCTGGTCAATGTTCGCACTGTAATTCCTGCAATCCACAGAAACCAACTAGGAACTTTGCTCCAAAAACCTCTTTTTCAAAGATGCCCAATGATAAACCAAAACCTCATCATTCTCAACCCACGAAGGCTTCGCTCAAAGATACCAAGGGAAAGTGAAAGTTAGTCTTGGATTCTGACGTTCAAACCAAGAAATCGTTTGCTAACCCACAGGAAGTTGAGAAAGAATTCGTCAAGAATCAAATTAAAAATAAACGAAAGGAATCTGATTCAAAAGAATCAAAATTGAAAGATAATAAAGTAAAAGTTTTCACCATAACTAAGAAAGATAAAACCACCTTAGTTAAAAGAACTTATATGGTTTATATTGCAATTACTTTTCCCCGTTCGGTCAAAGGCTCACAAGGACCCAACCAACTTTGGGTTCCTAAATCTGCTTAATTTTTGCAGGTTATTCGTGACGAGCAGTTTGATACCGAATGGTACATCGACAGTGGCTGCTCGCGTCACATGATAGGGAGGAAGGAGGAGTTGCGAGAATTTCGATCTCTCAAAGATGGTGGAAATGTAAAGTATGGAAACAATTCGTTTGGAAAGATCAAAGGCTATGGGATGATAACGAACAGAGATTTTTCAATTCATAAGGTGGCGTATGTGGAAGGCTTACAACACAACCTAATTAGTGTTTCACAATTGGTTGTAGTGACGGGGTTGAAAGTTTCCTTCGACGATGAAGGATCTGAGATAATTGAAAAGAAAACTAAAGCAGTTATCTTAAATTCGCAATGAAAGGGTGAAATGTATCCTTTGAATCTGAACCCGATACGAGGGAAGCCTGCCATATGCTTGCTTACGAAAGCTCACTCTGATGATAGCTGGCTATGGCATAGAAGACTTTTGCACCTCAACTTCAAAGACATCAACAAGCTTGTTCTTGGTGATCATGTGCGAGGGCTTTCTCTCTTGAAGTTTGATAAGGATCATTTATGTGCAGCCTGTGAAATGGGGATGGAAAGCAGGAAAAGTCATCCTACGATAGTAAACACAAAAGTCATTGAACCATTGGAACTTCTACATATCGACCTTTGTGGACCTTTTGCAATAGAAAGTGTCAGTGGTAGTAAGTACCTTCTCGTAATAGTTGATGATTTATCACGTTTCACTTGGGTGTTCTTTATTAAACAGAAATCAGAAGCTACTCCCAAACTCAAGGACTTTATAAAGCAAAGTGAGCTTCAACTGCGAAAGTTGGTTCGCAACATTCGCAGCGATAATGGGTTAGAATTCAAAAACCATGCGTTTGAAGAATTTCTTGCTGAAAAGGGAGTGTCACACAACTTCTATGCTCTCTACACTCCACAACAGAACAATATAGTTGAAAGGCAAAACCTCTCTTTGTGCAAAGCTGCACGAACCATGCTCGCATTCGTATGTCTGCCTTTATACTTCTGGGCGGATGCAATTGCGACTGCTTGTTACACCCAAAACAGATCTATTACGAATAAGCGATTATCTATTACTCCTTATGAAATCTTAAACAATCGCAAACCTAATGTTAAGTTTTTCCATGTATTTGGTTCCAGGTGTTTCATTTTCAATTCCAAGGAACAGCGAAACAAATTCGATGTGAAAGCTGACGAGGGTATATTTCTGGGATATTCGCTGACCTCCAAGGCATATAGGGTTCTCAACAAACGTTCAAAGAAGATGGAAGAAACCTACTATTTCACGTTCGATGACAACTACTTGAGGATGATTCAGTCGAAAGAGCATCAATCGAAGGAAATCTTTCCTAAGCCAAGTCCAACCACTATTCCAGTCTCCAATCTGTATGACGAATTCATGCTACTTTTTGATGAAGCAGAAAAGGTTGTCACATCTGAAGCAAAAGCAGCTGACAACAAAGTGGATGAATTAAAGAAGATAATTGATGATGCTATGAAAGACATGCACAATCAGCCATCAACTACGAACATGCCTCAAGACACGAGCACTCCATTCCTGGGGGCGAATTCTGACTCGAATGCACGTCCTCAGGGGGAGCAACCAACTCCACAAGATACAAACATTCCATCGCAAGGGGAGGGTTACACTTCGTCTCTTTCGTCTGAACCACCCTATGATACAAATGACTCACCTCACACAGTGTCTCTTGAATCTCGATTCACAGGAGAGACTTCAATTCCTGAAGAAGAGGACCACTCGTCATTCGAGGGGGAGAATAAGGATGCGAATGACGATTCAGACATTCAATCATAATTCGAAGAAGTAAATGCTGAATTGGATCCCTCTTATGATCTAAAATATCCTCCACTAGCCAGATGGACCAGAGATCACCCGAAAACCCAAGTTATTGGTGAAACTTCTGTAGGTGTTCTTACGAGATCTCAACAAAAAGCGAAACAAACTGCATTATTCTCTCAAGTAGAATATTGTATGTTTAACTCATTTGTTTCCAAGGTATAACTCAAAACCGTCAATACTGCCCTTGATCATTCTGATTGGGTGCAAGCGATGCAAGACGAACTCAATGAGTTTGAACGAAACAAAGTTTGGAGGCTAATTCAAAATCCACCAGATGCATCGGTTGTAGGTTTAAAGTGGGTGTTTCGCAACAAAATGGATAAAGAAGGGAACGTCATAAGAAACAAGTCGAGACTCGTGGTTAAGGGATATTGTCAGGAAGAAGGCATTGGCTATGAAGAAACCTTTGCACCTGTTGCACGGTTGGAATCTGTTCGCATCTTCCTGGCATACGTAGCACATAAGAACTTTGAAATGTTTCAGATGGATGTTAAATGTGCGTTCTTGAACGGAGGATTAGAAGAGACAATATACGTGGAACAACCTCCTGGGTTCATAAACGAGAAGTATCCCAATCACTGCTACATCTTAGACTAGGCAGTCTATGGTCTCAAGCAAGCTCCAAGAGCCTGGTATGAAACTCTCACCCGCTTCCTTAAAATGTCCAAATTTAAAGAAGGTTCGGTTGACCCAACCTTCTTTCACAAGAAAGAGGGTGACCACTTGATGATCGTCTAAATTTATGTTGATGACATCATTTTCGGTTCTACGAATCCCAGCTTAACAACTGAATTCCGAAAATTGATGGAAACAAAATTTAAGATGAGCTCCATGGGTCCAATTAACTTTTTCCTTGGATTGAATATAAGACAGGGACCAGAAGGCATTTTTATAAATCAGGAAACATACACTAAGACCTTACTAGCTATGTTTGGCATGGTGGGAGACTCTAAAGTGAAGGTTCCAATGGCATTCAGAACGAAACTGACACCATCTCTGGAAAAACCAACTGCTGATATGACCCTTTATCGTCAAATGATAGGATTATTGATGTATCTAACAGCTAGTAGACCGGATATTATGTTTTCCGTTTGTTATTGTGCTAGGTTCCAAGCAAATCCATGCGATATGGTGACCGTCAAGAATATCTTTAGATACTTGAAACGAACTTCATCACTTGGCATATGGTACCCTACGAAATCAGGCTTCTTCGTATAAGCATTTTCAGATGCTAACCTTGGGGGATGTGGATTAGATAGAAAAATCATAACTGGAGGATGCCAATTTCTAGATGGCAAACTTGTCAGTTGGCAATCCAAGAAGCAAACGTGTGTGTATTTGTCAACAACTGAAGCTGAATATGTAGCTGCTGCCTCATGTACATCTCAAGTCATTTGGATTCAAAGTCAGCTTCGTGACTATGACTTAAGCATGAAACGAATCCCACTATATTATGACTCTGAAAGTGCTATTCGCATTTGCCACAACCTAGTGCAATACTCAAAGATGAAACACATGGCACTGAGTTATCATTTCATCAAGGATCACGTAGAAGACGGCAACGTTGAAATTCACTTCGTGATCCGCTGATCAGTTGGCTGACATATTCACTAAAACCTTGCCTGAAACAACCTTCAACAGAATTCTTCAAGGCCTAGGAATGATGGAAGCTGAATCTGTACCGAAACCACCTTCGCTTCAATAAAGTTGATGACGCGAATCGATGCGAACGCTCGCAGAGACTCGCTGTCCACTGTTCATTTGTGGTTCGGTTTAACCAATATCCTTTTTTGTACTTTATGTATAATGTTTCAAAACTTCAAAAATCTTTTGTTTGAAAAATCCAAAAATCCAAAAATATTTGTTATCCTTTCGTTTTTATTCTTGTTACGCGAATTGGCACGAACGCTTGCTCTAATTCGTTTCCGATTTTTTCGAGACACGAATTGGCACGAACGTTCGCCCTAATTCGCATCATCCAATTTTTTTAACTATTATTTTTCTGTTTTGTTTGACATTAATTTATTTTCTTTTGTACATTATGCTATCTTATTCAAAAATTCAAAAATATTTTTTTTTTATGTTTTTATTTTTTTTCCAGAAAATCTCAAACTACAAAAATATTTTATTTTTATTTCTTTTATTTTCACAAGTTTCAACACACCAAAAATATCTTAAGAAGATCATGGAGGCACAGATTCGTGTGATAGGTCAGGTATAACATTCTTTATCTATGTATTAGCTAAGTGTCCCTAGAAGCATGCTGCTGTATGTTGTCCAAAGCCTCTATTGACTCGATGTGAAGCCTTAATGAATCGATTCTACCAATTGTTTCTTCCAAATTAGGCTGTTAAATTTACATTAGTCATGAGCTACCTTACTCTTCTTTCTTTGAGTTAAGAGTTATCTGCTTAGTCACTTTCGTTTAGCAGAGGTACATTCGCTTCTCTGGAACCATCTTCACATTTCTCCATTGCCTTCATACTCATCAATGTAACCCTTGAGACTCTTAGCTATACCACTGAGGTTTATGGTTGCACAACATCTGTGTTAATGATCTTAGTTTCGTTCACCACGAACTGAGTGAAACCCCAAATCCAACACACTTACATGAATTGACGGTGAACAATTAAATGTTCTAGATTTTCACCATGGAATTAACGAAAGCCACTTTCGTGGTATGTATCAAGGAATCTCTTTTTATTTTGCGAGATCTTTATGAAGTGTTCTGGTTCCAAGATACTTCTTCCCATAAGATCCAGTTTTATTTTATTTTTTGAGATTTCAAAAGCTTAATCTTGTCACTAAAACAATTTCTCACCTACTCGTTCAACTGACTACACTAGTCACACGAGTACTTTATCCAACATTCGTTCTTATGTCAAGTTCGCTGTTTGGTTAGAGAGTTAGCCACCCATTGAGCCTAATTAAAAGATGCATTTCAATGTTTCTTGTCAAACATTTGATCGTATTTCAACAAGAAACCACACAAACATTTCTTAGTCTCTCTTGATTTTGAAGGAAGACATCATTGCCCGGGATCTATAGTTTCATGTCTTTTAAGACATCACTAGTATCCCAAAGATATATCTTGCTTTATTTCTTTTTCTTTGGCACACTCTCATACAAAGATCGCTCTGATTTTCCTAAAGTCTTGCTTGTGATACTTATGGCATTTTCAGTTTCACAGATTCAATAATGCTCAGTGTTATACACATAAGTTACTTTATGTCTTAAATGCAAACGACCGTATGGATATTTAATGCAACGAATGGAGATTGAAAGGATGAGAACAAGATAATGATGACGCGGACATTGGTGGATAAGAGATCGAAAGTTAGGCGCGTGGAATTTGAAACGCTTCCACTTATCATGCCACCTGACACCTTTATCGGGGCTATAGTTGTCAAATCCTGCTTTTTCAGGTATTGTGACAACCCGAAATTTCCATTTGAACAAACTCTACCGTCTAGCACTTCAACTAAAAGTCAAATTCTTTTCTGCTAATTTTTAGCTCGGTTTAAAGTCCGGTTGGGTATTTTTAATATTTATTTTCTTGAGAGAACAAATTAGAGGAAGTATACTTTAGGATTAATTGTGCAACATTTAAGTCACAAAACTCCAAGAGTTGGGAGTTTTTGGCCCAAAATAGTGTTAGGGCCGAAAACCCTAAACGGTATATAAATGACACTTAGTCATTTTTAGTCTTTTTTTCCCATTTCCAAGTCAAGAACAATTCTCTCTCAAGTATCATCCAAATTTTTGTCAAGATCTTCAAGATTGTAAGTGTTTCCTTCCTTGTTTAGTTGATCTCTTCCATTATCTAGTGATCTTACATAATTTCATCCATGAAATCATTCCATTTTCTTAGATCTTCAAGTGTTCTTCATTTCACCAAGAACACCAAGAACACACACTAGTGTTTTGGGCCGAAAACACCCTTCTTTGCTTCCATATTGTAAGTATCTATCTCCTATACTTTTTATCTAGTAAGGATACTTGATTTAGGGCCTTGAAATCGTCATTTATCCAAGAACAAAAGGCGTTTTCGGTCTAGTGCATCTCCTTATACCGAAAACCCTTATGAAGGGTGCAATATGACTTTAAACCTTTCCTAAAGCTTAGTCATGAATCTAGAACACTTCATTGGTTGTTGAAAGCCCTTGGAAATCACCTTATGCTTCAAAGACCCTGGGTTTTCGGTCAAAACCATTTGGACCGAAAACCATATGGACCGAAATCCATATGGACCGAAAACCTACTTGGACCGAAAACTCCAATGAGAGGCCATACTCCCCTTAGATGCAACCCTGATGTACTCCTAGCACTTGAATCAAAGTGTTATACATGTTTTAGGGTGTCTTTACTTAATTAATTAGTTGTTAAGTGACTAATTGGATACATATATGTGTCAATATATGTTAATAGGATCCGTGTGTGTGCTCAAGTCTTCACTTGACACCTAGCATCCTATACCATCCGTTCATCCAAACCACTCACTACAGGTGAGTTCATACCCCTTAATCAACCTTTTAAATGATTTTAAATGCTTTTAGGGGGGGGGATACAAGTTGAACTATTATAGTTATTATATCAATCACATGTGATTAATAACTACCAAACATGTGGATTTCTTACTTTTCAAACTATGTTATCAATCAAACTACTTCAAACTGTTTTACAAACTCTTTTACATGTTAAATACTTTCTATTCAAACTCTTTTAAACTTATACTTTGTCAAATGTGTATCTATATAGATATAGTTATATAAGTAGGTTTAAAAGGACTTAGGACTGATAGCTCGCCTTGCTTCCTGTTCCTTGTTTGGTTGTGGACTTAGGGTATCGGTTATTTGTCCGAAGGTCGTTGAATCCTAGTTATATATTATGTATATGTATATAGATATAAAAGTTACTTCTTTCATTTCAATACCTTTGGGTAGCAAAGGTATACAAACATGTTCATACATACAAACAACATTACTAGTAAACTATAATAGGTATAGTTTAGGAAGTTACAATACTATTACTAGAACAATGAAACATACAATGAGTCAGTTCATACATGAGACATAACATATAGTGATGAGAAACAAACATAACATATAGTGATGAGAAACAAACATAACATACAGATAGAGAATACTATAACAAGAAACAAACGATAAACATACAGAGAGAACATACATACATACTAGACAGAGAGAACATACAATACAGCTAGTACATACAATACATATACAAGAACATTACAACAGTTATGTGAGCCACGTAACGGGGCATGGCATCACCTGTCATGGCTCGTTTTGTATCCATAATCTCCTTAAGTGGAAAGCATTGAGTTTGTGTATAGATCTATACTGGATTGACTATCCTACACCTTGCTACTCGCTACAGTGGGACTTGCAAGTCTACGGGTGCCAAATGTCATTTCTTCCGATGTCTTTCATCGTCGTGTTTTTAGTCGGTAGTATGGTACAGGCATATCACATGTTACTTTAAATAACATATTGGGTTAAGGTAATTAGTACAACAATAGTTACTTAATACAATACTACAGTACTTTATTATTTCCCCATTGCATTCACTTTGTGATCTTCACACAATGAACGGTAATGTAAAACTATATTTTTGGTTAATGATAGTCATACTTGGGAAAATACACACTTTTACAAGAAACAGACATACAAACATTTGATGCCTTGGTAGAAGGCTACTTTTAGTAGAAAACATAGGGTTTTCTAGGAGAGTTTAAACATTTACAAACAATTACAAACATTTACAAACATTTACAAACTTATACCTCAAGTACTTACAAACACTTTCATACAAGCAATGACACTAAAGTACTTATGATCTCACCAGCTTTAAAGCTGATAAACTCTTTCAAAATAACTTGTATTCTCAGGTCACCAGTAGACAGATACCGGTGCCAGGTTTTGAGAAGACGGAGCTCGTTCAAGACTCATCTTTTATTTTGTTTCATATTTTGGTGTCTATTAAACTTAACAGAACACACTTGTATTAAAATTATATTATTAATGCAATGGATGATGTTGTTGCTTGTTTACTACTATGCATTGTTGTGATACTGTACATGACGTCCTCCACCCCTGAACATTTCCGCCGTTCCGGTTTTGGGGTGTGACAAGTATCGTTTCAAAGGAAACCAATCAATCGACGCTTCAGATTTTCTCTCCTGCGTAATCATTTAAAAGGATTTTTAACTCACAGCGTTACCTTTTACCACTATCAAACTCCCTCAAGAACCCTAACGGCAATTTCTCTCTATTGTTGTTCTTCTTCATCAACCTGCAACAATGGCTGGTTCTTCATCAGTTCCTGATCCAACGGCTCACTCATCACTGCTTCCCATCAAACAGAATCAAAACTTGATTCTTGATTTGTCTCCATTCGAGTACGATTCTTTCATGCTACCCATTATTGAATGCCTGAAGTATTCCCCTGTGGTCAATTCCTTAACTAAGGTTGAGTGCGTACCAATGTCTCTACTCTCGAAGGCTTATTCCTCCGCATCGTACATCAAGGACGCAGAACGCATCACCTTCGAAATCTTTGACAAGAAAACCTCTATCACCAAGTCAAGGTTCTGTTCTCTGCTAGGGCTTGCATACGATGACTCCATGGTGATTCCAAACTCAATCTCCATCGCAGCTATTTTGGAGATGTTCTATGATATGCGGTATAAAGATCTCATTCCTTCAATCTCCAAGTTCCAAAAACCCAACTTGCCTCCTCAATGGAATGGTCTGTTCACTTTTCTCTTCAAAGCCTTTTCTGAAAGAGTCACAGGTTCAGACTGTGCGAGTAAGTTGTTCATGAATCTGATGTATGGTCTTTACTACGACATCAACCTTGATTATGGCAGTATTCTGTGGGCTCAACTGGTGCAAAGTACTCACTCCACAACACGACACAGTGAGATGTCATGTGCTCATTTTTGGACCATTGTTGTTCAAAGGGGAATAGACAAACACCAAATTCCCATGATGAAATATTCCCTGATGTCTTTGATTGCTACTTTTCACACAACTAGGATCATTATTACTGACAACTCAAAGTTTCCCTTTGCTGGTTCCATTCCGGAGACCATGTTTCGTTGTGTTCCAGCTGCAAGCAAAATTTTGGAGGAATACAAAAAGCTTCCATCTTCAGGAGCTTGCACCATTACTCCTGAGATACGCTTGACAATTGATGAAGTTGATAAAGTCAAAAAGGGGGCTAAGCAAAAGCAAACGAAAGAGGGTCCATCTGAGCCAGCTGTCACTCCAAAGAAGCGAAATGCGAAAACTGCTCCTTCTGCAGCTAATCCCAAAAGGCAAAAACAGCCTGCTCGCAAGCAAAAGACTCCAACACCAAGTGCAAGCGAAGGTTCGGAGTCTGACACTCACTCATACATTCACGTCAAGGAGGATGTTAACATTCACAATGAAGATGAAATCATTCACAATACAGAGGAGAAATCCACTCCTGAGGTAACTCCAATTCTCAATGATTCTGTTCCTTCTCCTCCTCTTTTGCCTACAACCACTATTGTCCAAATCACCATTGCACCATGCCCTCGATCTATCTCTACTCAACTACAGACTACCATTCCTTTGTCTGTTCCAATCTTCACTGAATCCACACCCCTACCAACTACATCTGCCACACTTGTTGTTTCTGTTAACGCATCTAATGCAGGGGTTGGAGTATCAGGCTTCACCACCACTCATATCTCTCCACCAATTTCCCCTTTTCGAACTGATGACCCAGACATGATTTGTGGGGATGGTGAAGATGATTTCCAAGGTTTTACTTTCAGTCCCTTCACCATCCGGACTGAGGTTGATGATGATGCTCCAGTGATGAAGGGGCAACTCCAAACCATTCATGACAAGCTTGATTCTTTGCTTTAAGCTTCTAAGCCGTCTGATGACTACTCTCAAGCCTCAGTCAAGTCCATCATTGAAAATCTCTCAAAGGAACACTCATCCAATCTTGAAAATATGACCACTGCTGTGAATGCATCTACAAAAGTATGTAATCAAACAACCAAAAAAGTCGATAAACTAATCTCTAAAGTTCAGGTGTTCATGGACAAATTTCAACAGTCATTTGATTCCAAACACAGCTGCAGCAAACGAAGTTATTTCTAACTTGAGCACTCCTCTCAAGTCTGAATGGGCAAAATTTCAAGACATTCGTAATGGTCTTACAGGTGACCATGAGAAGTTCCAGTCTTCCATTTCGTCTCAACTCTCAAAGCTTCAAGACGATCTAGCAATGGAAAGCAAAATAATGGATGCCCTTGCTATGAAGACTGAGAAAGTGAAAACACTCTCTCTGAAGCTCGAACAGTCGGAGAAACAAGTCCAAGATCTATTATCTGAGAAGACAGTCGTGAAAATTTGCATCTCTGATGTCACTGCCTTGCTCTTAAATCTTATTGAATCCAGGGACTTGATGATTCCCATCAATGTGCAAAAACATCTGGGAGAAAAGCTACAACCTGCGTTCGCTATTCTTCATCATTTGGAAGGTGTTTCGGAATCCTCCAGCATTCCAAAACAAGGGGGAGATCAACCAAAGCCAACTGTTGCGAAACCAAAACCAGCTGTGGTTAAGCCTGTGCCAGTGGTTAAAAGCGAAACGGATAAAGAAAATCTTTTCTCTGATGATCCCATCATTGACAACGAAGAAGAGGAAGAGATTTATGAAGCAGAATTAAAAAGGCGAAAAGCTCGCAAAGCCGAGATGGACGAACATCAAGGTATCATTCGCGAAGCTGAAGCCAAGGCTGAAAAAGAAGCTCAGGTCACACTTGAGAGCAGAAAGCTTTTGTTCCGTGCGTGGACTCTGAAGCGTCTTCAATACGAAGCTGTTGACATACCAAGCCAATATTGGTTAGAGCCTGTTGCGTCCTTTGAACTTCAAAATAGTCAGGACTCACAACTTGATCTTCCAATGACTCCGAAAGCTTTCAAGTTTCGCTCTTTCATCAAAGTTGCGAATGTTCCTTTAATTGACAATGGAGCTGATCAACATCTATTCACATTCTACCTCAAATACATGAAGCCCCAGTATGAGACCTGGAGTGCGAGTAAGATCAAGGAAATAAAGGTTACTGGACCTATCAAGACTGACAGCTTCCCAAATGCCAAATTCAAAGTTGTCAGAGGTTCTGTAAGCCAAGTTAATGAATTCACTCTAGAGGACCTGCCGTGTATCAATCCGTATGACTGGATTATGCTCTACAATCTGCTTATTCGTGAAGAGCAAAACTACGAACCTGTTGTCAACCATCTTAAACTTATGATCATCTCGTACATTCAAGAAGTAGGTTCAATGGATGTTGAGATAGCTGCTGTTTTGCGAAAGAAGCCTTCAGTTGTTCCCAAACAAGCTCCTGAAGATCTTGAGAAGCTGAAACTGGGAAATATCTACAATGAATGTTGGTATATGGTGTTCCAGGCACGTGAACGAAATGACTCTGAATATCATAAGGCTTGATTCTTCCTTAAGGATAAACACTTGTACTCTACATCTTGTCTCGAGCATGTTCTGAGTATGACTAATAAGTTCAGAGGCAACAATGCTGGTGACAAGAAGTGATTTTTGGATTTGATCAGTTGGTATATCCAGGTTCTTCCAGGTTCGCAGGGCACCGTTGAGCGCAATTCCTAAAGTTTTTGAAGTGCAAAAGAGAATTCTAAACTGAAGGACTCTTGCCTTAATTGATGCAAAGGGGGAGATTGTTGGGATTATAGTGTTGCGTCATTGGGCTTTTGTTAAAGTCTTTTATGTAAATGGTTGGGCATGTCCACCGTATTTAATAGGGTTAGAGTATTTAAGATGCTTGCATGCATCACATTTAAAAAAATCTATTGTCTTTTACTTTGTAACCCTAAACACGCTTCTACAGTAGTAATTCTTCATAGATTTCTTCTGAGGCGTGACTGTTAATCATTCAACATCTTTGAATCATCATTGTGTTATTACTTTACTTGTTCATAATCTAATCGATCATTAAGGATTTATTCCTAACATTATGCAATGTCCAATCATTATGGACAATCCACAAACAATTCATGATAGTCTTAAATCAATACCTACTCCTTAGAAGCATGAGCGACCTTGGCTATTCGAATAAATTAATATTCAGGAAGTAAAACATGTAAGTGAAACACCATTATAAACCAATTGACTCATGGTATCACACACTTTGAACATAAATAAATCTCTATTACTTAGTCACCATTCAATTACAATTTATTATTGTTACATTGTTTCAAAACTATCAACCAACTACTAAAATCTAGAATCTAACCTCATCTCTTAGCCCAATGCCCCTAACATGCTAGAAGTGATTAATCTTGCTCAATCCTTTTGTGAGAGGATCATTAAGATTATCCTCTGATGATACATGATTCACCATGAGATCGCTTTCTTCAACTTTATGTCAAATATAATGGTATTTCCTTTTGATGTGCCTTGATCTACCATGATCCTTTGGTCAAAGCAACCACACCTTCGTTGTCGTAGAATATCTCCATTGGCTCCTGGATTGATGGAAAAAGTACAAGATCTCCAATAAAACTCTTTAACCACATTGCTTCCTCCTCGCTGACTGCGATGTACTCTTATTCACAAGTAGAATCAGCCACCGTTTGCATCTTGGAACGTTTTCAAGTTACCGCTCCACCATTCAATAGGAATACCCGACCAAATTGCGAATAACTATTATCCTGATTGGTTTGAAAACTAGCGTCACTATAACCACTCAAATTAAGTTGATATTTGCCACCAAAAATCAAGATCATATCTTTTGTTTTTTGAAAATACTTACGATTTTTTTCACTGCTTTCCAATGAGCCATGTTAGGATTTCCTTGATATATGCTAACCATGCTCAAAGCATAAGCCACATCAAATCGAGTACACATCATGACATACATGATCGATCCTATAGGAGAAGCATATGGGACTCGATTCATGGTATTCATCTCCTTATCACTATTAGGAAATTGAGCCTTGCTCAACTTAACAATATGATGAATGGGTAAATCCCCTTTCTTGGAATTCTCCATATTGAATCGCTTCAATATTTTATCGAAGAAAGTACTCTGGCGAAGGCCAAGCAAACGTCTCGTCCTATCTCTGTAAATCCTTATTCAAAGTATGTACATAACCTCTATTAGATCCTTTATAGCAAAAGATTTCCCAAGCCAATACTTCACTTCTTGCAAAGTTGGAACATCATTTCTTATAAGGAGTATATCCTCAACATACAAAACTAGAAAGGTTACTACATTTCCATTAGCTTTGACATATATGCAAGACTCATCTTCACTTCTAGAAAACCCAAACTCCTTGACCTTTTCATGGAAGCAAATATTCCAGCTACACGATGCTTTTTTGAGTTCATAAATGGACTTTTCAAGATTGCACACCTTGTTAGGGAATTTGACATGTTCAAAACCTTCTATTTGAGCCATGCAAACATCCTCAATAAGCTTCCCATATAGGAAATCAATTTTAACATCCATTTTCCATACTTTATAGTCATGATAAGCAGATATCGAAAGCATTATCCTATTTGACTTAATCTTGGCAACTGGTTAAAATGTCTCATCATAGTCAATCCCTTGGTTTTGAGTAAAGCTATTTGAAACCAACCTTGACTTGAAGGTCTGTACTTTACCATCCATTTCGGTCTTCTTCTTGAAGATCCATTTACACCATGCTATCTTTTGACCAGGTTTATGATCAACCAAAGTCCATACTTGGTTATCATACATAGATTGGATCTTACTATCCATTGCCTCTTTCCGTTTTGTAGCTTGAAGGCCTGCCATCGCTTCCTTGTAGTTAGTCGGCTCATCTAAATTTACCAGTGTACTATCATTGATAAACGTGTCCCCATCTGTCGTTATATGGAAACCATAGAATGAAGGTGGCATGCTAACCCTACTGGATCGACGAAGATGTAACAAATTGTCAATAGGCTCAACAGGTTCATCCACAGGTTGAGAGCTAGTATCATAAAAGGTTCCTTTATTAGATGAATCCTGAATTTCTTCAAGATCAAATTTACTGCCACTATCCTCTTTGGATAAGAGCTCTCTATTGTGAAAGACTCTCCTTCGATCTACAAAGACCATGTTCTCACTAGGTCTGTAGAACGGGTATCCAAAGGAATTCTATGGATAGCCAATAAAAAAACATCTCTCGGTTCTAAGTTCCAGTTTATATTAGGTCTTGCGCCTAATGAGATCCTCACAACCCATACCTTGATATGTGTGAGCGAGTGTGATTTCCTTTTCCACATCTCATGACGTGTTTTTGCAACCTTTTCGGTAGGAACAAGATTGAGAATATGGGCGAATGTCTCTAAGGCATACCTGAAAAATGATATAAGGAGTGAAGCTCGACTCATCATGGAATGAACCATGTCAAGAGAAGTTTGATTTCGTCTCTCAACTACACCATTAAGTTGTGGTGTCCTAGGAGGCGACAATTGTGAAAAAAAATCCACATCCCTTTAGATAATCGTTAAACTTGGTACTAAGATATCCACCACCTATATCAGATCAAAGTATCTTTATCTTCTTTCCTAACTGATTCTCCACTCTATGCTTAAACTCTTTGAACTTTTCAAAAGTCTCCAATTTATGTTTGATTAAGTTGACATAGCCATATAACTATAATCATCGGTAAACGTCATGTAGTAACAATTAGCATCAATTGCGGCGGATATGAAGGACCACATAAATTAGTATGCACGAGGTCTAACAATCCTTCAGATCTTTCACAAATACCAGTGAAAGGTGACTTAGTCATCTTGCCCAATAGACTAGATTCATATTCATCGTCTGATTTGAGGTCAAACGATTCCAATACTCCATCCTTTTGGAGTTGGTCTATGCATTTCTTATTAATATTCCTAAGATGATAATGCCATAAGCATTCCTTGTCTACACTATTAAAAGAATCAATATTATAAAATTTTTTTCCAAGTTCATACACACAATAGTTTCATACACCCCGTTACAAGAATAAGCTATGAAAATAAATGTACCATTTTTTATAAACTAAAATTGCACCATCATTATTATCAAAACTGTAGAGATAACCTTGTCTAAATAAAGCATGAAATTAAATTATGTTTCTCGTCATTTTCGACGAATAACAATAATTGTTTAAATTAAAAAACTAATCATAACTCTACTATAAAGCTCCAACTTGATTTCTCCAACCAATGCAACAAAAGACATTTCTCTAGTTCCATGAGTGGATCAATCTCTCCAAGCTCGAGATTTTATTCTTCAATTCTTTCAATACCGAGCATATGTGAATTTCACATCCAATATCAAGAAATAGTGAGTCCAGTAGTATGAAAGATTTTGGTGATTACATGAATCAGATTCAGTTGCATGAAACATCTTATACTCAATGTCTTTTAGGTATTATGGGTAGCTTCGTTTCCAATAATCTTTCTTTTGGCAACAAGGACAATAAGCTTTGATTGAATCGTGGTTTGGAGCAATTTCATGGTTAGCCTTTCTCTTGAGTCCTTTATTGAACATTTCAGTCACAACTTTCTCATTTTCCTTGAGAAGAGAAATTACCTTTTGCTCAAAGTTATTACCAGTTTTAATAGTCGTGGAACGAGACGCATTTTACCTTTAAAAAATGTTTTCTTCTTTAGCTTCCAACATTTTTGAAATCTCCATAAGGGTAACCTTGAGGTTCTTCATTTGAAAATTCATTACAAACTGTTTGTAAGAATTTGGCAGTGAACTCTGAATCTGATCTGTGGCATGTTCCACAGGAAATTCACCACCCATGTTACCCAATCTGTTGATGTATGTTTTCACTTTGTTGACAAATGCACATATAGGAGTTTCTTCATTTTAGTTTCATGAAAATAAGGCCTTGGTTATATCATATCTTTTAAGCCTCATAAGGAAAGAAAGGAGTGAGGGTTGCTCAGCAGGAAACTGAGGTGAAAGAGCATGTAAAAAGCGCGATTATGAAGCAGAAGGAGCAGAATTGAATCCAGACATCTTGAACAAGAGATAAGATTTTAGTTAGTTGATTAATCCTTAATATTTTAACCCAAATTAATATTCAAGGATTGGATCATAAATACAACTCGAAATGAAGAAGAGGGATGTCGTAATGTAATTGCGAATTTATTTTAGGTAGGTGAAACACTTCACCAATTTCAATCCATTATGAAATTCCTAGATCTTTCAAGATTCATCGAAATTTTCAATGGCATGTTTTCGATGAGAGGACTCGACCAGAATCCCTCTAATGAATCTTGTTTGTGATCCTTGTTTTCGATGAATCTGGTGAAGTTCCTAGATCTTTCAAGATTCATCGAAAACAAGATGTGAATAACCATGCAAACCCGCATGCCAACCTCATTCTCATTAATGATCTCACATTGACGTGCCGGTTAACCACACACATTCCATCAACAACCACAAACTCGATTTGTGACATCATTTCATCTTTGTAGTCACACATTAGTGTGCCGATTAACCACACACGCTCCACTAACGAATGACAAATAAATGATGTACGTTTTCATGGATTAGCATACAATTTCACATTTTCCTAAAGTAACTAGAGTGAGATTTTATAGAAGGTTCTATTACTTTTACATTAGACATTTAATGTGATTATGTCCTATCGAACCCCTTTTATGCATCAAATACATTTAAACTAGGTAGCGGAAAAATAAATCTATGATATACCAAAGTGTACATGCACCCTAAGATCTATATTTCATACTAATTACAGCTACCATATGAAACATAAAACATAAGGAATAAAAACATATCTTTTATGTAGCCATTGATATCTGTTCTTGAGATCTTGTCCTCCACAAAGTTGCTTGGATGAGAGGACTCAAACCAGAATCCCTCTAATGGTATCATACCCAATGACACCAAAGAATGGAAGAAAAATAACTAGGACCAGTGTCAATTTCACAAACCATAAGAGGGTTAGAAATCATACCTATAGGGGAGAAGAATAAGGGTTGGAGAAACTTCAAGCCAAGGTGCAAGCAACAATGAAATCCCTAAGGCCCAATTTATCCTTGGAACCCTTCCTAGGTTTAGTATTCCATCCCATGTGGGATGGTATGCCAAAAACGAAATTATCTCTTATCCAAGAGGGATTTCGTCCAAACCCTAATCACATAAGGGTTCTAACACAATCCTGATTAATCAACTATTGATTAATGAATATTTAACCATGTAATTAATTAAATTGTTAATTAATTCCTAAAATGTATTTTCCAATTAGTCTCTAATTAATTATTAACCATATATTTAATAAACCAATTTCTCCTTTATTTATTATACTCAATTTGGGTCTTGAGGGCAACCCAAAAGGACCCTATTATTATTAGAAATATTATCAACAGTTAATGACCTTGGATACTCTTTCTAGCAGTCTCCCGTTTACACAAGTCATCAAATATACGAGGTCTAATACTTCTCCAATAATCAACAAGGAGTTAAGCATCGAATGCCACCATCAAACTCTAATCTAATCAACATTCATCCTTTAGATAAGTGATCAACTATTCCTTCGTTGTAGACATCTGTATGAAATCGAGACATGGATAATGGTTAATCTTCGAATTCAATATTATGTTTCCTAATATAGATCTGTGACGATTGCATCTGAATAATAAAATGAACACATAAATTTTAGTCAGGGATCGAACAAGCACTTTAGATGTTAGAAAGAAATCATAGAGGGACCCATAGATATCGCGTCTCCTGTTAAGGCAGAAGGAACAAATAAACTTCGACTACATAGTTTTTTTTTTCTACTTCGTCATGTCACATATGGAGATACCATTTATTACTACCAGTTACATATAGCGTTGGAGTAGACCAATGCATAACAGAATTATAGATCAAAACCCCACATGCATCTTGGTTTGAAGAATAGAGGATATTATCTTCTTAGAATTACTCGTGACTATATCCATGAAGTAATCTCTAAGCTTGGGTTGTTCTAATACTTAAATTTATATTTAGTACTCATGAGTGTTAGCACAATATCTATGCTATGTCCAGTCACTATAGACAATCCACTAATACTCATTATAGTATTAAATCACTACTTACTTCCAAGAGTATGAACGATTGTGGACGTTTGAGTAAATTAATACTCGGGAAGTGGGTTCCAAATGTGCAAAATGATAACATAGTGATAAGATAATTGAAATGACTGATCTACATCATATATTAAGATCTCCACCTAATAATCGCCAAATTAAATCAATACTTATATTGCTTTAAGTCCTGAGGTTTAAAAAAAATTAAACTACAAGTGTTCAAGCCAATTCATTTGCAAATCTAATGCCTTTTTTACTTTGCTTGACTGTCAAACTTGGCCAGTGACATTGGCTTAGGTATTGGATTGGCAAGATTATCTTCTGATATGACTTATTAACTATGATGTCTTTACATTTGACTTACTATCAAATGTATTGGTACTTACTGAATATGTGTCTTGTGAGCTTATGTGACTTCACCCTTATAGTCACAAGAACCTTCATAAGGACCATCAATGATTGAATTTAAACAATGATTTCACTATTAATCTCGTTTAGTCACATTCATTTTATTACAATTCAATTGTCACACCGCCGGACCAGGCGGCGGAAACGTCCGGAGGCGGGTGACTTCATTGTGCAGTATCATAACAATTGAATATAAATGAAACATAGCAAATCCAAACATCATACATCAATATATCAAACTTACATTGTTTTACATCATGGTTATGTTTTTGAATTACACAAAAGAAACAATGGTGAGTAAGTTCCAAAATACATCAAAATAATTCAACATCCGCGACTCACAAACATGCTTACTGATTTCCTGAGAATACAAGTCGTTTGAAAAGTGTCAACATAAAATATGTTGGTGAGTTCATAAGCACTTTGTATAAAAATCTGTGTCAGTTGGAAAACCAGAAAATCCAATATTTTCTTATCAAAATAGTTGTAAGTCTCATTTTAAATCAAGTATAGTTGCTCGTGTGTATTAGTTTATCGTTTTCAAATTCGTATACAATTGTTTTTCCCAGAAAATCCTATATTTTCTTAAGGTGTAAAATAGTAGTATTAAAACCCAAATACTTGTGTGATAAAAGCTTCGTTTAAAGTATCCAAACAATCGTTATTATAGTTGAAAGGTGTAACATATGCTTATTTATAAACAATTCACCGTTATATTCTAAGTGAGTCATTATAACCATAATAATATGAAGGAAGCCTGTCTTGGCGTTTCTCAGGTGCCTGCTTTTGTTAAAAGAAATTTGTCACCCAAGACTGGCCGGTCTAGTTGTAGCGAACAACGAAGGTACGGGGTGTCAACCCCGTATAGATCTGTACACAAATTCCCGTTCTCCCTCCAGGAGACTCTGGTTATAACTCTTTACAGGACTTTAGGCATACACTAATATATATATATATATATATATATATATATATATATATATATATATATATATATATATATATATATAGGTACTGTGGAGATTTGTCTGACTAGAATACTAACATGTTTTTGAGTAAATCGTGAAGATCCATTATTTATTAAATAAATAACAGTAATTATTCTCGTTGATTAAATCTATTGTTTTCGTTTATTGAGGATAATCCACTTGGAAATCATATTTATCAAAAATGACCCAATATTATCGGTATTGGGAAAAATGACTCTTCTTTTTATAAAGTATCAAATAAGACCCATATTTGCCAATAGGTGTGATAAGTAGCCCAAAACTTGGTGAAATGTGTAAAAATGGCCCGTTCCTTCTAAAATGTTCATTTTAGGCTTATATTTATGAAAATATTCAAAAAGGCCCTTGTTTATCCAAAACTTTCATTTTTGGTCCTTTAAAAATTGAGATGTTCAATAATTTCCCAAATTTATCCCATAATCCAAAAATAGTCTTTATATATTCATATTGCCGAAAATGGTCCCCAAAAGTATTATTATTCCATTTTCTAACCACTTTCAAATATTTTGTTCGTCAATTGGTTTTAAGCAAATTTTTAGGAAACCCTTTGAGTTTTTGTCATAAACATTTGTAACATCATATATTGTAACATACTAGTTTTTGATTCTTTCCATCATTTGTATATTATGGTTTTACCACTTAAATCTTACTCAAATTTCGAACTCAAGAACTATTTCATATGGAGTTTTCATATATATAACACATATATAACTTGGCATACATGTCTAACAAGCAAGTATAACTAGATTCAAACAAAACCTTGACTTGTATCCTCCCCCAAAACCATGAAAAACATCAAAAAGAGGGGTATGAAGCTCACCTTGGGTAGAAGATAGTGTAGTTGAAAAGATGAGATGAAGAGTTAGAGTCTAGAACACTTGAAGAGTTGGATGAACATCTTGAGGATTTTAGCTAGTATAAGATTATAAACAAATAAATTTATGTGTGAGTTATAGTTTAAAATAACTACTTATGTGAAACCTTTACTAGTTATGAAACACTTACAAGAACTTAGGAGGATTGATGAAGAGAATGGTTCCTGGAACTTGGATGAAGCCTTGGGAGAGTTTACAGGGAGTTTACAGAATGGAAATGAAGTTGTGAATTAAGGGAGTGGGGTTCACGGTCCCTAATATGGGATAAGGAAGTGATTAGATGTGTGCTTTGGTTACTGTTGGAGAATGCATGAATTACTGAGTTTTGTATTTGAAATCTACGCATTACAGATGTAACCGCCGTGAACACCATTGAATTAGAAGAGGTTCACGGTCTAGAGGGACCTTACACCATGGTTTACGCTAAAAGGAAGTTCCCTAAGGTGGTTTACGGTCTAAGGGTGTCATGGGGAAGGGTTTATGGCCTAAAGTGGCTCATGGGGAGGAGTTTACGCTCAATATGATGCCTAGGAATGTGTTCATGGTCAAGGTTTGGATTAACCAAGTAGTTCACGGCCAAAGTGGCCCCTTGAAAGTTGTTCACGGCCTAGATTCCTTCTCTTTAGATGTTCACAACCATAGTGTGTTTCTAGGGAAGAGTTCATGGTCTAGGTGTGTAGGATTCTTAATATGCTCGTTTATGTGATCATTTTTGACGTAAGTTCAATATTTCCTTAATTTGCATGGCTCATGGGAGTTTTAGGGTAGCATAACCCTCAAAAACATTACATTACCAAGATATAATATTAGCATAGATACAACCATTACATGTATGGGACATCTTTGGCTTGGTTTCTAGACTTGGAAATTTCCAGTTGTGACATCATCCCCCCGTTAGAGGGAATTTCGTCCCGAAATTCTTTAGAAGTCATTCTTACAAACTAGCGAAAAGATGAGGGTATTTCTGCATCATTTGATCCTCGCATTCCCATGTGAATTCAGGTCCGCGCTTGGCGTTCCATCTAACCTTCACAATGGGGATGCGGCTTTGTTTCGTGCGCTTGACCTCTCTATCCATAATTTCGACAGGCTGCTCGACGAATAGAAGGTTCTCGTTCACTTCGATCTCATCTAGTGGAACTGTGTGGGTTTCGTCTGATAGACACTTCTTTAGGTTTGACACATGGAACACAAGGTGCACATTACTGAGTTCGGAGGGTAGTTGGAGTTTGTAGGCTACCAAACCAATCCGTGAAAGGATCTCGAATGGTCCGATGTATCGGGGATTTAGTTTACCTCTCTTTCCAAAATGAATCATCCCTTTCGAAGGGGAGAGTTTTAACAGCACTCGGTCACCCACCTGGAATTCCAGAGGCTTTCGCCTTCTATCTGCATGGCTCTTTTGTCGGTCCCGCGATGCATGGAGTCGTGCTCGGATTTGGACTATCTTTTCCATGGTTTCTCAAATAATATTTGGTCCAGTGAGGGTATTGTTGGGAGTTTGTCCTTTTTCCAGCTGGGTGTCTCCCAGCTCAGTCCAGCAGAGGGGCGATCTACACTTCCGGCCATACAAGGCCTCAAAGGGAGCGACTCCTATACTCGTGTGGTATTTGTTATTATAGAGAATTCGATCAGAGGCAGGTGAGTATTCCAAGCTTTTCCAGAGTCTATTACACATGCCCGAAGCATGTCTTCTAAAGTTTGAATGGTTCGCTCGCTTTGACCATCAGTATGAGGGTGGTAGGCAGTGATCATATCCAGTTGAGTTCCCAAAGCTTTCTGGGCGGATTTTGTTAATCGGTCAACGATCACCCAGATATCATCCAGACCGTCTGCTGTCTTGGGTAATTTGGTTATAAAATCCATTGTTATCCTCTCCCATTTCCACTCAGGTATCTCAGGTTACTGAAGTAGTCTCGAGGGCTTTTGATATTCCACTTTAACTTTGGCGCAAGTGAGACACTTGCCCACGTAAGTGGCAATCTGCACTTTCATATTCGGCCACCAACAATGTTGTTTGATATCCAGGTACATCTTATCGGAACCCGGATGAGCCTCATTCATTATTACGTCTTGGAATCCACCGAATCTCGGTGTCCACATCCGGTCCATAAGGTAATAGGCTCCATCATCATTGATCATTAGATTCTTCTCCATTCCGCACAACGCTTCATTGGCGACGTTCTCCGGTTTCAGGGCTTCCTGCTGAGCTTCCTTGATTTGTGAGGATAGATGGCAATGAATGGTCATCGTCAGCGTCTTTACTTGGC
The DNA here is from genome assembly GCF_052849685.1 of Lactuca virosa. Taxonomy (NCBI): domain Eukaryota; kingdom Viridiplantae; phylum Streptophyta; class Magnoliopsida; order Asterales; family Asteraceae; genus Lactuca; species Lactuca virosa. The sequence continues at coordinate 388,070,113 of NC_136428.1, forward strand.
GGCTCGAGTATTCCTTTCGGCTTAAGGCATCGTCTACCATGTTAGCCTTGCCTGGGTGGTACCTGATCTCGCATTCATAGTCGTTTAGTAGCTCGACCCATCTCCGCTGTCTCATGTTCAATTCTTTTTGATTCAGGATGTGCTGAAGGCTCTTGTGGTATGTGAAAATGGTGGACTTTGTGTTGGGTTTTGAGCATTCTAACACTCCTAAGTGTACATGCAACCCTAAATACCTTGGATCTATGTTTTCTCTATTATACATGCAAATATGATCTTTCCAAGGTATTCATCCTAACTAGCATAATAACATTGATTCATATGAATATATCAAGTTAGAATTACATACCTCTTTGATGTAGAATGACTTCATGAAGCTTGAGTGCCTAGTGCCCCAAGTGTAACACCTCAAATGGTTCACACAACACCAAATACACTTGGAATAACTTGAGAGAACATACACACTTCATGAAAATCGGCTAGCCCTTTCTATCACACATAGTGGCCGATTTTCTCCAAGAATAAGATCATTATATAGTTAGGGTTACACCATGTAAACCCTAATTGTCATGGCCTTTCATTTCCATGATCCATGGGTACAAATACACCATGGAGCATCCATGGAGCATCTTATGGGTTTTAGCCCAACTTGACAATCCATGGAGCATTAGCCCACTATATAAGTATGGATGATTTACATAATTAGTCTTCTTTTGATCACTTAATTAATACTAGATTAATTCTTGATCAATACTAATTAAATAATCTTATTAATATATTAGAACTTATAATATATTAACCAACCTTAAGTGTTATTTCTCTCATTATAGTCTATCCAAATGCATGATGCCATGCAACCCAAATGGACCATGCCGGGTCGGGTCAAGTCTTACCAATTCTAGTTATGGACTTAGACATTAATCCAACAGTCTCCCACTTGGATAAGTCTAAAACTATTATTGCGTATGACTTCAAGAACCGACTGCCAATCGTAGCTCTCAAAAGCTTCCGTCGAACTCTGACCTTGCCGATGATCTTTGACCTTTGTCAATGACTTGTCCATTAGATAAGTGATCATATATTCCTCCATTCTAGATATCATATGGACTGAGACATGGATTATCAATCATTCTCTCTGTCCATTTGTTGTTTCTCGATTTCCGATTTATGATGACTGACTGATTGAACAAATCAAATCAGTCCTGGCTTGGCCAAGCACTCACATGTGTCATCGCTAAATCATCGAGGGGCCCACATATATCGCTTTTATCCTGAAGGTAAAAGGAATGGATAAACTTCGACTCATATGGCTTGTTCTACTACTTGTTGAATCATACACAAAGGCACATTTTATAACATCGAGTTACCAATGCGTTTTCATGCAATCAATGTATAACCAACTCATAGTAACAACTCATATCTCTAGGTTTGAAGAATATAAGATATTATCGTCTCATGATCACTCGTGATAAAATACATGAAGTGATTCAAATGAGCGCGGGTTGAATCCAATACTCAGAACTTATGAGCACTCATGAGTGTTGTAGCACCACTTTGTCCACCAACTTGGACCTCTACAAGCCAACTCATGACAGTCTTGATTCATATCTACTTCCAACATATGACCGACTGTGGATGGTTTGAATAACTTAATCATTCAGGAAGAGCAACTTAGTTATTCTGGAAGTCAGAACATGTAAAGAGAAACACAAGAATAAATGAATCAAATATGGTATCAAACCCTATGAATATAAATAAACACTTTTATTTATCACCATACTGATTACTCATTATTCATTGTTTCGGTTTTATCAACTTTATACTTGAATTAAAACACTAGTTGTCCCATGCTCCAAGCATGTACACTATGTTTTTTCTTAAACAATAGCTTTGCCATACACCAAGTATGCACTCTATGTTTGTCTATGATCCTTACTTTGTGAAGTAGATCGATTGAACATACTTTCATTGATTCTCTTTTCACACTCCCAAATCCTTATCAAAAAAAAAAAATGTAAGAATTCCAAATTCCTATCATTTATCGAAATTTGTTTAGATTGTAAACTTATATGCACTGACCTCTTGTAATGAAAGTGTACAAAGTTACAAAGACTTGTCAATAATCATTATAAGGTATTCCAATGGAGTTCAACTCCATGGAAACTAAGTCTCATATTCAAGGTACATTGCTTTGAACATGCTTCTTGCATTGAGTTTTCTAATCTTACACAGATAACTTCCACCTATGGAGACAACTCCATATTCTCATTTTGATTATCACTTTTGAACAAGAGATGCCTCTTTTTTCAGAATATGTCAATATGGTCCTTCCAATATTAACAGTATACTTCCAACTGTCCCTGAGCAACCAATCTTTGGTAAACCTCAGATTGTCTTCGACAATTGCTTAATCCTTTTAGTCATATCCAATTCTAGACCTTTTCCCTTCTTAATGCCCCAGTCATTTGGAAAATTTTAGAAAGGATGAATATTATAGCACATGCAGTCGATCCTATATCCGAAGCATATGGGACACGATTCATGATGTCTCACAAAAAGACATGATTCTAGACCAGTCTTTTGCTACAATATTTTATTTGCCATGTTTTCAAAATTTGCCTATGAAGAGGGATGCCGTAATCATAATCGAATTTTGAGAACGCAATATATATAATTTCCTTAAGTTGAACCAATCCAACATGAAATTCATATATATATATATATATATATATATATATATATATATATATATATTCTTGACTAAAGATGATTAAGGTCTCAATCTAAGCCTTTAGAACCGAAATGAAGTATATCCTCTCCCTTAATTATAGCAAAACAACTTTTTCAATCCCTGCAGCCTCACGAATTGAAACTTTTGTTTTCTATAATTAACATTGCTAACTTGCAACACTAACAATAATTATCATGCTCCCACTAACATGATGATTATTAGCATAACACTTATGCTCCCACTAGCTTTGACATGTACTCAGAAATTAGCTGGACTTCTAGAAATCAATACTTTATTGACTTTCTTACCAAAGTTCAGATTTCTGATACGAGATGCTTTGATAAAACTTTATCAAAATCATACACCTTTCCTTAGATAGCATGCATGTGTGTCTAAACAATTTTAGAACTATGAAAAGGGATGCCGTAATCATAGTCTCAATTGTTTAGACCTTTTGCCATCTGCTTCAAATCTACTTGGTGGAAGTGTTTCCTCACCATCATTTTCATGAATCGGAGAGAAACCTTATGACCCTTAGATTTTATGGTGTATGTGTTCTTATCCACGTGAATCGTCAAAACCATAGTCACAAGACAAGGATAATGACAAATCCAAACTCATATGGACTGAACTTATGCAATCTTAACTTCTTGCCACCTGGCAGTACAGGGCCTGCCATTGCTTCCAAGTTGTTATGCAACCAATTGAGAACTTTTAGAACTCCTATGCAAAGCCAACTTTAAGTGTAATGGGCACAGAATATGTCAACACGATAGGTTATAAACCTCAAGTCGTGTGCTAGTGAAGAACCTCATGTTTTATTCTTGATTAGTTCTTGAAGTTCTTTTTAGGATCTTTAAGACTCCCACTATCCTCTTGACATATAAGACTATCTTGCCAAATATTCAAGAGATAGTGCGGATTCTTTATCAAGACAAACACTTCACACAATTGGCCTTAGTTGGTCTTTGTTTTATCCAAAACATCACAACTTACCAATTTCAAATGCACAAGAGTAGGAAACTTTTACTCTTACATTTGACAAGTGTTAATAATCCTTCTTTAAGATGTGCCACTCAAATTACAATCTTGGAGCATGACTCTAAGAATAGTTTTGGAACGAGGTATGACTCATCTTCTTGATTTAACCATTTCAACAATTCATGACTCCTCTTCTTAGCCATAAAAATGCACTAAGATGACCTTTAGAGGACTAATTGTGATATGATTTCTAAATCATTAAGATGATCACAAACATGATACTAAAGTACTCTCCCATCTTTTCAGATTTGAGAAACTTTTATCTTTCTGCCTAATTTGATTCTTCCCATTCGTTCTGCCATACATTGAGACTTTTCCAATGTTTCAGAATTATACTTAAACTTGTAAGTATAACCATATTTACTAAACTTTAGTAAATCAAATAGTCTTAACGAGCTTTGTGGTGGACATGACCAGTGCACAAGAATGTGTACTCGATCCCTTTAGTCCTTCACTTGACTCACACATCCATGTGAACAAGTAATTAGTCTTGATTTTCCAATGCTTGAAAGTTCTCATTCATCATACTATTCAACTTGCATGATTCCAAGTTTCGGTCCAATTGAAACTTGGGCGATGAGGAACTTTCCTGATTTGGTAAATTTAGACACTACCACAAATGAAAGAATCAAATCCATTTTCCAATATTGCTGTCAGTGGAATCATATAAGCAACAATTTTCCCACAAATGCCACTGTAAGGATACATATAAAATAAATAAAACAAGACCTTTTTATTTAAAATTTGCGGAAAAAACTTATCCTTACCGTGCAAATGCATATGAAACACTTGTTGTTATCGATTCCTAAGCACTATATCATAACTCCTAAGTAACAACTTTAAAAATTCAGATCACCAAACCATGCGATCGAAATCTATCTTCGCGATCAGAATCAGCATATACTTCCTTTAAGTTTCTTCACATTTCTTTGATTCTTAAAACATCAACATGTGACCCAGCCACATCATGTAACAAGAATCTCAGAATAGAAACTTAACAGAGTTAGATAGTGGACTTTACCTAAAGTAGAGTCAAACTTCTTGGCTTGATCAACCTTATGATCTTTCAGGTAAATAGGCAGCTTCGCAATCAATGCCCCTTCCTTTAGCAAGATAAACATATAGACTCTTTGGTAATGGAACTATCTCAGACTTAGCCTTTCTCTATACCATTTGGTCAACCTAGTTGACTATGGTCAAACCCTTTCTTTGGGATGAGAAGGTTTTTATAGATATCCAATGTTACCATTGACAATGTCCATTGGGAAGTTGATCTCCTAATCAATTTGCTTTACTAGTCCTCAAATCATTGCTGACCAAGCAAATAGATAAGATCATTAAGGGTCATGTCATAGTCTATTTCATAGTAGTCCCAAAGGAACTCACTATGTGACTTAGAAAGTGATTGAACATCCAACTTTCTCAAGACTTTGACACCCAACTCTCCCGACTTGTCAATATGTGACTTCATCTCTAAGATGTGATCACACATAGACCTTGCTTCCCAATAGGGCTTGAGTGACCTTGAACTTGTGGGTTAGGGAGAACAATTGGAGGAGGTGGAGGAAGTGAAGTTCCAAGAGATTTGGGAAGATCATAGATGTCTGAGCTAGACATCTTTTGGGAAGTCCTTAACATAACACCCAATATGAAATATTAAGGCTAGGACCCAACAAACTATTTCATAACTTGGAAGAGGGATGCCGTAATCCAAGCTATAAAATATTTGAAGGTAGGTAAATGACGATCTACCAATTTCCACCATGAAAAACGAAATATAATTAAGTTTTAATTGGATTTGAAACTCCTAGATCTTTTGAGATTCATTGAACTGTTCAATGGCATGTTTCAATCTCGAGTGTGCCCTTCAGGTTTTGTGACTGGGATGCCGAGGATCACAAAACAAGGTGTGAAGTAACCATGCAAATATACTTGGTACCCTTAATATTTACCCCTCAATCGATGTGCCGATTAACCACACGAGCTCCACCGATACTATGATAAATATTAAGTTACCCTTTGCCTACTTTGTTAAATCCAGGTTAGTGTGTCGGTTAACCACACACGCTCCACTAATGGTATAAACGAAGTGCAAAGTGTAATCTCATGGATTAGCACCTTATTCACATTTTCCTAAGTAACTAAGATTGGGAATTTATAAAGGTTTAGTTACTTAGTATTTATCATTAATACTTTCAATGAAGGGAGAATTATAGTCTTTGTCCTACCCGTTCGGCTAACGACCCTCCACCAGTCAAGGAAGCGGTGGGTGAGAGTGAACACCCATTAAGCTGCCATTTTATAGGCAACAACCTTATACCCCCCCTTATAGACCGGCTTCGTGAATGAGGCCTACTAATGGTAAGACTGACTTGCTCTTATATATATATATATATATATATATATATATATATATATATATATATATATATATATTATATATATATATATATATATATATATATATATATATATATATTATTAACTTATAATATTATAAAGTATAAGGGTTGAATTTTAACTTTTAAAACTCTAAGGGCTTAACTTGGAATTAAAGTATTCTTGAGGGAAACTTTAAATATTCCAAAACTTGAGGGCAAGTTTTGAAAATATTCAAAACTAATTAATTCCATAACTTATGTGTTTAAAGTAGTTTTAATTAAAAAAACTCTTGAAGTTCCATAACTTGATGACAAGTTATGGAAGACTTTAAACTAATAAAAGAATGTAACTTTTATTTATTTTTGTAACTTATGGAACTAATTAAGGTTACACATTTTATTACTTAATGAAGTGACTCTTGAACCTCCATAACTTGAGGACAAGTTATGGAGTCATAAAACCATTCAATGAAGACAAGACTCTTCATTTTGTAACCTTTGCCAACTTTTATGAGTTTTAAGAAACTTTAATGTGACTTTTCATGTAACTTGAGGACAAGTTACACAAACACATTTTAGAATCCACTCTTAGATTAAAATGGATCAAAGACACATAATCAATCAACCTTTTCTATTAATCTAAGCAACTCATATGAACAAGATAATTGGAATCAAACTTTTTCATGTAATTAGCACAACACTTAAACTAATACAAAACATGAATCTATTGACAATTATCTTTGAAATTGGATTAGCATGAACTATACCACATCAAAAACAAGTTTATAAGGTCAAAAACAGCTTAGGGTAATGTTCCTAGTCCAATTCCAGCCAAAACAGTCGAATATATGCTGTCAGGGGGTCCAACTCGTCGAGTGCATGAACCAACTCGGCGAGTTGGATGCATTTTGCCTTGGACTCGTTGAGTCCCTTCATGGACTCGGCGAGTCTGCTGTTCAGACAGCAACAAAATTCGATTTTTCAGCCATTTTTGCAAGTATAACAAGAAAACAAGCCTAGGCTCTGATACCACTGTTGGGTTTTGAGCATTCTAACACTCCTAAGTGTACATGCAACCCTAAATACCTTGGATCTATGTTTTCTCTATTATACATGCAAATATGATCTTTCCAAGGTATTCATCCTAACTAGCATAATAATATTGATTCATATGAATATATCAAGTTAGAATTACATACCTCTTTGATGTAGAATGACTTCATGAAGCTTGAGTGCCTAGTGCCCCAAGTGTGACACCTTAAATGGTTCACACAACACCAAATACACTTGGAATAACTTCAGAGAACATACACACTTCATGAAAATCGGCTAGCCCTTTCTATCACACATAGTGGACGATTTTCTCCAAGAATAAGATCATTATATAGTTAGGGTTACACCATGTAAACCCTAATTGTCATGGCCTTTCATTTCCATGATCCATGGGTACAAATACACCATGGAGCATCCATGGAGCATCTTATGGGTTTTAGCCCAACTTGAAAATCCATGGAGCATTAGCCCACTATATAAGTATGGATGATTTACATAATTAGTCTTCTTTTGATCACTTAATTAATACTAGATTAATTCTTGATCAATACTAATTAAATAATCTTATTAATATATTAGAACTTATAATATATTAGAACTTATAATATATTAACCAACCTTAAGTGTTATTTCTCTCATTATAGTCTATCCAAATGCATGATGCCATGCAACCCAAATGGACCATGCCGGGTCGGGTCAAGTCTTACCAATTATAGTTATGGACTTAGACATTAATCCAACACTTTGCACCATACAGGTAGTGCCTCCAAAAATTCAGGGCGAAGACCACATTTCCCAGCTCCAGATCGTGGGTGGCATAGTTTACTTCATGGGTTTTTAATTGCCTAGATGCGTAAGCTATCACCTTTCCGCGCTGCATAAGCACACAGCCTAACCCTTGATTAGAAGCATCGTAGTATACTACGAAATCTTCCCTTCCCTCAGGAAAGGACAACACTGGGGCACTGCAGAGGGCTTGTTTCAGGGTTTGGAAGGCAGCTTCTTGCTTGTCACTCCAATGGAAGGGCACACCCTTCTGGGTGAGAGTGGTGAGGGGATTGGCGATTTTAGAAAAATTCTGGACGAACCTTCGGTAATAACCAGTGAGGCCTAAAAATTGTCGGATTTGGGTAGGGGTTCTTGGAGTTGCCCAACCCTCAATAGCTTTGATCTTGGTAGGGTCCACATGTATTCCTTCTTCACTGACTACATGACCCAAAAATTCAACTCTGCGAATCCAGAACTCACATTTGGACAATTTGGCGTATAGCTTCTCCGCCCTTAGAGTTCCCAAAATCTTTCGTAAGTGCTGGCTGTGCTCTTCCTCATTCTTAGAATAGACGAGGATATCATCGGTGAAAACGATCATGAAGTTGTCGAGAAACGACCGACAGACTCGGTTCATTAGGTCCATAAAGGCTGCGGGTGCGTTTGTGAGGCTAAAAGGCATGACTAGAATTCGAAATGCCCATAACGGGTTCGGAAGGCAGTCTTCAGAATATCCTCTTGTCGGACCCTTAGTTGATGGTATCCAGACCTCAGATCTATCTTGGAGAAGTAGCTGTCTCCTTGGAGCTGGTCGAATAGATCATCGATTCGAGGGAGTGGTATCGATTCTTGACGGTAAGCTTGTTTAATTCCCGGTAGTCAATGCACATCCTGAAAGATCCTTCTTTCTTCTTGACAAATAGGACCGGAGCTCCCCAAGGTGAAAAGCTCAGCCTGATAAATCCTTTGTTAAGAAGTTCACTTAGTTGGCTAGATAACTCTTGCATTTCGGCAGGGGCTAATCTATACGGTGATTTGGTGATTGGAGTGGCTCCGGGTACAAGATCAATTCAAAACTCGACCTGACGCTCGGGGGATATTTCTAGCAAATCCTCAGGGAATACGTCGGGAAAATCACGTACCTCCGGAATATCGTTGATGTTTTTCTCCTCCTTTGTTTTATCCACAACATGAGCAAGAAAGGCGTGATTCTTTTTATGCAAGTACTTTTGTGCTTGGATGCAAGAAATGAGTCGGAGGTTTGTGCCGGGTTTATCACCATACACTATTAAGGTTTCGTTGTTGGGAAGGTGAAGGCGAACGACCTTCTCGTGACACATAATTTCAGCATGGTGGGGGCTTAACCAATCCATGCCAACAATCACATCAAAGCTCCTAATATTAACAAGTATCAAATTGATTAGGAATGAGTGATTATTTAATGCTAATGTGCACCCTACGTAGGTATCGTTGGTTGATTCTATTTTACCATTGGCCATTTTGACCGTGAAAGTTTCGTTCAATTTGTGGGGAGTTTGATTGAGCATGTTTTTGAATTTGTGACTTACGAAGCTTCGCTCAGCACAACTATCAAATAAAATGCACACATAAGAGTTGTTGAGGAGGAACGTACCAGTCACCACGGTCGGATCTTGCACTGTCTCTCCCTGTCCTATAGCTAGGACTCTCCTCGCATTCTGATTGTTGTTCTTGGGCAGTTGCGTTTGAAGTGGTCGGTCTCTCCGCATCCGTAACATGCACGGCTGGCTCCGACGTTTTTTTCAGTGGGCTGTTTGTTCTGTTGTGGGGGCATCCTGCAATATCAGACAGTGTGTCCTTTTCGATTGAAGTTGGTGCAGTGGAAGTCCTTTCATGCCCCGAAATGGTGGTAATTACACTTGTCACACTTGGGATTGGAACCCGCGTATGACTTGGCTGGAGTTGTTGTGGTTGAAGCTGGGGCTGGTGGAGCTGATGCGGCTGGAGTGGCAACAAAATGAACCGCTACTGTTAGTGATTTCTGGGACAACCTTGATTTATGTCGCCTTTTCCGCTTGTTCTCCCAAATTTTCTTGCGTCCTCCCTCTTGATTGTCTTCTCCCTCGTTCACTCTGGTACTCTTCTTGTCGATGTGATAATAAAGCCTCTTGGCCAGGCGCTTTGTACTGTCATAGGTCTCGGGTTTCGAGGCAATCACGTTACCTTGAATAGGAGGCGTCAATCGCCAGATGAATCGTTCGACTTTCTTTCCCTCGGACGTAATCATACCAGGACACAGGAGAGCTAGTTCGCCAAATCTCGACATGTACGCGTCAATTTCCGAGTTCTGCACTGTAAGGTTCCACAATTCTTGCTCAATCTTTTGTATCTCCCCTCGGGGGCAGTACTCAGCGATAAGCATCTCCTTTAGTTCTTCCCAGGACATGGCGTTCACAACGGGAAGTGTCATGGCCTCAATGTGGCCGTTCCACCATGACAAGGCCTGTTCGATGAATGTACAGGCCGCAAATTTCACTTTGCTCCCCTCTGGACATTCGCAAATCTCGAATACCGACTCAACCTTCTCGATCCATCGCTTCAAGGCTATGACTCCTCCAGTCCCGTTGAATGTACGGGGTCTTATGTTGGAAAAGTCCTTGTAGGTGAATGCCTTTGCAGGCCCTTGATTCATCCCTTGGTGGGAGCTTCCCGTCCCCTGGCCATTCCCACCACTGTTGTTTCCAGTTTGTATGTGGGCGAGGGCTGCCATCACCGCAGCTGAAACTGCCGCTTGAAATGCAGCATAATTCATATCCGGTGTAGGCGGCGACGGTGGTGCTGTGTTGTTATTCTTACATATTGGTCTCCTCGGCATCTTTCTGTCATGGAACAGAAGGAAAATGAGTATACAATGATTTCAGATATTGGTGATTGTTTAGAGATCGCAGTGGTTTGCTTACGCAACCGAACCCGATGTTAGAGAACATAGCAGACACGTCTGACATAAAACACAGAACTGTTGCATTACGATAATTTCTTAGTACACACATGAAAATTTGCCTTCGAAAGGCATTTGATACATAGAGGAAACAAAGTTTGCTAGTACATAGATTCGACGAGGAGGGTGGTTACTTAGTTTTAGAGTCAGTTCTACATTCATAAGCAAAAGAGAGTTCTATGGTTAACGCCAACAAGTAAAACGGGTTCTACTTGCGGTGAGTGGTATTCGATGGTGCGGCTGACGACGAGGATGCACCCTGAAGCTCATCTAGTCGACGCTCAACGATATGCACCCTCTCCTCTAGAGTAGCATGTTGCACCTGATATTCTCTCACCTCGGCTCGTGCAGTGGTAAGGTCTTCAATCAAGCGCTCCATTGGGACATAGCTCCGTTCAAGGTCCTGGATGCAAGCATTAGCTTGTTCTAAGGCAGCTCTCATCTGCACCATCTTGTCGGCTGTCACTTGAGCCTGATCGTCGATGTCTCCGATTCTTCAGACCACGACCGGAAGATCGCGGTCAGTGGGTCCTCCCGGACGAAGGTCGTAGAATCTTTGCTCCATCCCATAAGGAGGTGGTTGTTGTTGATGCCTTCTCCACATCTCGATGTCATGAGCCCATGGAGGCGTAGGACCATAGGGGCACAGACGATGTGGAGGTACCCTGTTGACGTAAGGAGGGTCGATGACTTCAGACTCGGCGTAAGACACATCATCCTCTTCTTCTTCTTCTTCATTGATGTCCACTTCCTTGAGTTCTTCCATGGGTTCTTCCTCGGGGTCTTCCTCGATCCACCCTCCATTTCCCTGATTAGGAAAATAGGGGTCCCCTGGAAAATGAAATCCTTCCATATCGTCTTTACGAGAATAGGGCATAAGAAGAGTGTAGAAAATTTTCGAAGCGGCAAAATATTCCTATAGTATTTTAATTGGTTAGGTTTGGTTCTTAAACTTTTGGGATAACGAATTGAGAAGTTTTAGACTTGTTGCACACCACTACCACTCCCAAACACATGTTGGTCATATGTCAAATAAATATAGTTCATCAGACTATATTTATCACAGATATGATTACATAACTGTCCAGGTTTGACTGTAGTGTTCAACCTTTGAGTTCTTTTGTTTTGTTCTTATTATGATACTGTGCTAGTAAGTATGTATACTTTTAGTCAGAGTGTGTTTTAGTCCCATTGTATTTATAGTTGTATATCTTGAATGGTTAGATATACTAGTTCACTATAAACAATGCCCTGATACCAATCTGTCACACCCCCTGGCTAGGTGGCGAAAACGTCCGGAGGCGGGTGAATTCATTGTGCAGTATCATAACAATTGAATATAAATGAAACATAGCAAATCCAAACATCATACATCAATATATCAAGCTTCCAATGTTTTACATCATGTTTATGTTTTTGAATTACACAAAAGAAACAATGGTGAGTAAGTTCCAAAATACATCAAAATAAATCAGCATCCGCGGCTCACAAACCTGCTTACTGATTTCCTGAGAATACAAGTCGTTTGAAAAGCGTCAACATAAAATATGTTGGTGAGTTCATAAGCATTTGTATAAAAATCTGTGTCAGTTGGAAAACTAGAAAATCCAATATTTTCTTATCAAAATAGTTGTAGGTCTCGTTTTGGATCAAGTATAGTTGCTTGTTTGTGTTAGTTTATCGTTTCCAAATTCGTATACAATTGTTTTCCCCAGAAAATCCTATATTTTCTTCATGTGTAATATAGTAGTATTATGACCCTAATACTTGTGTGAAGAAAGCTTCGTTTAGAGTATCCAAACAATCGTTATTATAGTCAAAAGGTGTGACACATGTTTATTTCTAAACAATTCACTTTTATATTCTAAGTGAGTCGTTATAACCATACTAATATGACGGAGGCCTGGCTTGGCGTTTCTCAGGCGCCCGCGTTTGATTAAATACATTTGTCACCCTAGACTGGCCGGTCTAGCTGTAGCGAACAGTGAAGGTGCGGGGTGTCAGCCCCGTATAAATCTATACACAAATTCTCGTTCTCCCTCCAGGAGACTCTGGTTATAACTCTTTACAGGACTTTATATGTACACTAATATATATATATATATATATATATATATATATATATATATATATATATATATATATATATATATATATACTGTGGAGATTCGTCTGACTAGAATACTAACATGTTTTGAGCAAATCGTGAAAATCCATTATATATTAAACAAATAATGTTGGGTCTAGAGTGTTGCGTCATATGGGCTTAACATTGATATTTTGATTACCCGGTTTGGGCCTGTCCAACCGTGGTTTAAGCATTAGGGTTAGCTTATATATATTGCATGCATGTATAGCTTTAAGGCTATCGTTCTCATTAATATCTTTTGCATTGTAACCCTAGCACACCTCTACTATCGAAGTTCTTCATCGAGCTCTTCTGAGGTGTGAGATATTAATTAGTCGACACCATTTGATCCATTCTTGTGTTCTTTACTTGATTAATATTGTTTTTCTGTTTAGAATCTATCGATCTATAACACTTTATTCTCATCAATTGGTATCAGAGCAGGAGACTGTGTAATACATACGCATCTCTTCTGTTTGAAGAATACTTTAACGTTTCCGCTTTTATCAATATATAGAAGCTGTCTTCTTCTTGTCGACGGTATCTCTTGTGTTTGATAAAACCCTAAATTCAACTTTACAAGTATGATTCTAGCAGATTAAAAGAAAAAGTTAATCATGTGTCACGATGACTCTCAAATCAATCCGATCAATATCTCCAATAGTATAGGATCCACTACAAGGGTTCCCATTCTTTATACTCAAGATTATGAAGTATGGGCGCATCACTTCGAAGACTATGTCGTCGGATCTGAAGACAACGACTATCTTATCTGGGAGGCAATAACATTGGGTCCGTTTGTTCACTCTGAAACAAATAGAATGATCAAGACTCAAAAAGAGTATAATCAAATCTTGGAGGACGAAGATAAGATTCCTCAAGACGAAAAAGACAAGGTGTTATGCAACGTTAAAGCCATGAGGATGATCCAATTCGCTTTACAATCTGACACATTTCGTCTGGTAAGTTCATGCACAACAACTAAGGAAATATAGGATAGGTTGAAAGAATTATATTCTACTGATGAGGATCTAGAGCACTCGATTCAAACCCTATTGCTCTCTGAATTCGGTGCTTTCGAATAAAAACCTGAAGAGAAACTCATTCAGACATTCGATCGTTTCAACCATCTGCTTAGCAAGATGATGAAGCACGATATTGAAAGGAAGGTGATCGAACAAAAGGTAACATTAATGAATGGCTTAAGGCCCGAATGGATGGCAGTGGTCTTGACCGTGAAGGCTCATGAGCAATTTAAATCATATTCGCTGGCGAAACTGATGGGTATACTCAAATTTCATGAAAGTGTGGTGACAAAGGAAGCGAAGATAGTTTCGGGTGTGGGTTCACTGGCCCTTGTTTCTAAGAGCAAGAATGTAGCAGACGAAGAGGAGGAATCTGATATGTCAGAGTGTGATCTGTCTAGTGAAGAATATGCAATGATGGTTACAAACCCAAAGAAGTTTGCTCGCAGAAAGTTCCCGGTCAACAAGAACCGAAACTGGCAGGGAAACTACAACTCAGAAAAGGTTAAAGAAGAAACCAAGAACACCTCTCAAAAGGACGACGAAAAGAAGGAGAGTAAGATTGTGGGAGACTCTGGGTACGACTACAACTACTGTCATGGCAAGAACCACTTTGCCAAGGATTGTATGTTAAGGAAGATGGCTGAGAAGAAAGATGGTGAAGATGACGAAGCTTATTACATGAGAAAGCTAGAGGAGATAAAGAAGAAGAAAGCAACTAATGTTTCAATGAATGCTTTGATTGTGCAGGAAAATGTTATTGATGATGAGTTTGGAGGAGTAGAAGTCTGGTCTATAGACTCTGAAGATGAAGAGGTACGCAAACCTTCGCATGGAAGAGCTTATGTGGCAAAAGAAGGTGTTACTGATTCAACAGGGAGGTGCTTAATGGTGTCAGCTGGGGTATCGCAGATAAGGGGATATACAACCGAAGGTGAGCATGAGGAAGCGAAACTAAAGGATGACAATTGTTTTGCTGCTAAGCCTATGAGTGAAAGGATCAACGATTGCGATCAGTTGATCAAGAAGGTACAATCCTAACTTGAATCTCTTAAAATACCAGTAACAAACTACGAAAAAGAATTAAATGAATTAAAATTCAAGTTTTCTAATTTAAGTGGAAGTCATATGCAAAATCGCTTAGCTTATTCTAACCTAACTGACCAACTCAGCAGAGAATCTTCCAAGAGTGAGGAGAGAAGGATGTGGATTCAGCTGAAGGAGTCAGAGTTAGCTAGGTCTAGGGATGAACTTATTCATTTGCAACATGAAAATTTAAAGTTTTTAAAACAAAGAAATATTTTTTGTTTGATTGCTAAACGCTTATATACAAATATCACCTAGTTGCATCTAGATTGTGAGATAGGTAAAAAGATTCATAAAATGATTTTGCCCTTCCTTGAATTTAAGGAAGATGAAGTCATTGCTGAATGTGAATCTATAATGTCTTCAGATGAGATTTCAGTAACCTACAAATATGGACTGGACAAAATTGAATCTTTCATTGAGTCTA
Source organism: Lactuca virosa (assembly GCF_052849685.1). Taxonomy (NCBI): domain Eukaryota; kingdom Viridiplantae; phylum Streptophyta; class Magnoliopsida; order Asterales; family Asteraceae; genus Lactuca; species Lactuca virosa. The sequence goes on from NC_136428.1 coordinate 388,085,727, forward strand.
AAGAACATAAATGCATGCTTAAGAATTTACTGGACGAAAACGACAAATTAAAAATCAAGACCGAGACTATACAGAAGTTTAACTCATCCAACGCCAAATTAAGTTCAGAAAATAAAATAAATTTAGAAACCCCTTCTGAATTTGATGAGGACAGTGAGCAAAATCTCCATAGAAGACGAGGTCGATTGTTCAGAATTTCTTAAGAGCGAACCCGATGCAGAAAAACCACTCGTATCTGAAAATTCGGTTGAGTACGCTCGGGTGTCAAAGGACAAATCCAAGAAACTCAAAGAAAAGGCCGTTGTCTATCAGAAGGTGCAAACTACACCAAACCAAGTGTATGCAGTCACTGGAGTGACTAAGAAAAAAACGGCAGAGTTGATGTCCATGGTTGACAAAGATAATGCTGAAGGGTGCGATAACCACTTCTGGTCCCCTCCTATCGATAATGCAGACGAAACAGTTGGTCTGTCAGAGCAAACCTCATGGAGAGTTAAGGCACGATACATTCCCAAGCCCCTCAACAAGCCCTCAAGCTTTGATAAACCCCGTTCAAGTGGTACAAAAGAAATACCAAACGAACCACTGAAAGCTTCCAGTGTATCATCAACAACCGAAGCTCATGAGAAGAAAACGAAACCTAAGGCCAACATTCACTTGACTCAAGAGCAACTTGCTGAACAGAAACGCCAGAGGAACAAAAGATACATGAAGAACCTGAATGAGAGAAAACAGTTTTGGCAATCCCAAAACCCCACTTACGTTCGCTCTGAAAAAGCTTCTAATCTCAAGATGAAAAAGGAAGCACAGGTCAATCACTGCCAGTCATGCAGTCAGGTGAACCGAACGACCCGTATCGGTCCTAATACGAGTGGTCACAAGAACCAAAAGTCAAGTTTCGGTCCCAACTCTTACTACGCCAAGAACCGAAAGTCGAGTTTCGGTCCCAACACAAGTGATCAGAACCGAAAGTCAAGTTTCGGTCCTAAATCCCATCATCCTAACTCCCAACCAAAACCTAACTCTATAAAGGATATCAAAGGAAAGGGAAAGCTCGTCTCAGATTTTGAAGTCCAAAATACCAAAAAGTCAGCTAACCCTAGGACTCCAAAGAGAACCTCAACTGTGAAACCATATAACAATAACACACCAGTTAAATCAAGTTGAAAATAAAATCAAAGTTTACACCATCAAACGAAAAGATGAGACCACTTTAATTAAAAGAACATATATGGTTGATCTTTCGGTTGCAATTCCCTATTCTGTAAAAGACTCAACAGGGCCCAAGAGACTTTGGGTTCCTAAATCTGCTTAATTTTGCAGGTTATCAGTGACGAGCATTTTGACGACGAACGGTATATTAATAGTGGCTACTCTCGTCACATGACTTGAAGGAGGGAAGAACTTAGGGAGTTTCGGTCCCTTAAGAATGGTGGATGTGTTAAATATGGAAACAACTCATACGGCACGATCAAAGGGTATGGCATGATCACCAATGGAGAATTCTCAATACGAAAAGTAGCCTACGTGGAAGGATTGCAGCACAACCTCATCAGTGTTTCTCAACTAGTCGTGGGAACCGGTTTGAATGTCTCGTTTGATGATGAGGGCTCAGAGATAATTGAAAAGCAAACGAAGAAAGTTCTGTTGAAATCCGAGCGCAAAGGAGAGATGTATCCTCTAAATATCAACCCGATAAAAGGAAAGCCAGCAATATGCTTGCTGTCGAAGGCGAACTCAGATGAAAGTTGGTTGTGGCACCGAAGATTATCGCACCTGAACTTCAAAGATATTAATAAACTGGTGCTTGGTGATCACGTGTGTGGACTTCCTGTTCTTAAATTTGACAAAGAACACCTGTGCGCAGCGTGCGAGATGGGCAAGCAAAGCAGAAAGAGTCACCCTTCTCGTATCAATACAAAAATCATCGAACCTCTTGAACTACTGCACATCGACTTATGTGGTCCTTCGACTATCGAAAGTTTCGGTGGTAGTAAGTTTATACTTGTTATTGTAGATGATTTTTCTCGCTTCACCTGGGTTTTCTTTCTTAAACAGAAATCAGAGGCCACTCCCAAGCTGAAGATTTTTTAAAAAAGCAAGTGGAATTGCAGCTGCAAAAGGTGGTAAGAAATATAAGAAGCGATAATGGGCTAGAGTTAAAAAACAAAGACCTTGAAGAGTTTCTGGCTGAAAAGGGAGTAACTCACAACTTCTCTGCTCCCTATACTCCACAACAAAATGGGATCGTTGAAAGGCGAAACTGTTCTTTATGTGAAGCCGCCCGAACCATGCTTAGCTTCGCTTCTCTTCCACTATACTTCTGGGCTGATGCAATGGCTGCTGCATGTTACACTCAGAACCGATCCTTCCTAACCAAGCGATTTTCCATCACTCCATACAAGATTTTGAATAATCGTAAGCCCAATGTAAAGTTTTTCCACGTGTTCGGTTCCAGATGCTTTATTTTCAACTCCAAAGAGAACCGAAACAAATTTGATATCAAGGCAGATGAAGGGATCTTTCTTGGTTATTCGCTTACTTCAAAAGCATATAGGGTTCTGAATAAACGCTCGAAGAAGATTGAAGAAGCCTACTATGTTACTTTTGATGACAATTACGTGAAGAAAATACGAACAACCGAAAGTCCAACGGAGGAAATCTTTCCAGAATCAGGTCAAGTCTCGGTTCCTATTTCCAATCTGTTTGAAGAGTATATGCTGCTCTTTGATGAACCAGAAAAGGCGATCCACTCAGAAGCGAAAGCAGCAGATAACAAAATCGATACCTTGAAGAAAATCATCGATGAAGCTACTAAAGACATGGAAAGCGAACCTCAACAACCAAAAGAGAAGCAGACTCAAAGCGAACCTACTGAATCAGGTGATTATCCAGCTACTAATGACCCTCCAACAAAAAGCACTATACTCCAGGGGGAGGGTTCGTCTACACCAAAAACAACTGACATGCCTTTCCAGGGGGAGAAACCATCTAAAACCCCAACCCATGAAGATCCATTTGAGGGGGAGAGTACTGAACCTGACATGGGATTCGGTTCGCAATTTGAGGGGGAGAATGAAAATGCAAATGACGAAGGCAATCTGTCAGAATTGGAAGAAGAAGTCAATGTTGAGCTGGATCCTGCCTATGATCCAAATTACCCTCCTTTCATAAAATGGACAAAGGATCATCCTAAAACTCAAATCATTGGTAAATCATCGGAGGGTGTTCTCACACGCTCTCAAATGAAGGCGAAGCAAACCGCTTTATTCTCTCAAGTAGAATTCTGCATGTTTAATTCGTTTGTCTCTAAAGTTGAACCGAAGACGGTAAATGCTGCTCTTGATCACTCTGATTGGGTGAAAGCTATGCAAGACGAACTCCATGAGTTTGAAAAAAATCGTGTTTGGAGGCTGATTCCCACACCAAAGGATGCATCTGTAGTCGGTTTAAAATGGGTTTATAGAAATAAGTTAGATAGAGAGGGTAACGTCATTCGCAACAAAGCGAGGCTGGTGGTGAAAGGATATTGCCAGGAAGAAGAAATAGACTATGAAGAGACCTTCGCTCTAGTAGCAAGGTTGGAATCAGTGAGAATCTTTTTGGCATATGCTGCACATAAAAACTTCGAAGTTTTCCAAATGGATGTAAAATGTGCTTTCTTGAATGGAGAACTAGAAGAAACGGTATACGTTGAGCAACCACCCGAATTTGTGAACGAGAAGTATGCTGATCACTGCTACATTCTGGATAAAGTAGTCTATGGATTGAAGCAAGCCCCGAGAGCCTGGTATGAAACTCTAACACGCTTTCTCAAAATGTCAAAATTCAAACAAGGTTCGGTCGACCCAACCTTCTTTCGCAAGAAAGAAGGCGAACACTTAATGATAGTTCAAATTTACGTCGATGACATCATCTTCGGCTCCACGAATCCTAGTTTAACAGCTGAATTCAGGAAGTTGATGGAGACTAAGTTTGAAATGAGCGCAATGGGTCCGATTAACTTTTTTCTTGGATTGAATATAAGACAGGGACCAGAAGGCATCTTCATTAATCAAGAAGCATACACGAAGACTCTGTTGGCAAAGTTCGGCATGACGGGAGATTCCAAAGTAAAGGTTCCAATGGCATTTGGCACGAAGCTCACTCCATCTCTTGAGAAACCGGCTGTTGATGTGACTCTCTATCGTCGGATGATAGGATCTCTAATGTATCTAACAGCTAGTAGACCGGATATAATGTTTTATGTCTGCTATTGTGCCAGGTTTCAAGCAAATCCTAGAGAACCTCATATACTTGCAGTGAACAATATCTTCCGTTATTTGAAGCAAACCTCGTCTCTCGGTCTTTGGTATCCTGTAAAATCCAGCTTCTTTGTTCAAGCTTTCTCTGACGCTGATCTTGGTGGATGTGGATTGGACCGAAAGAGCACAACCGGCGGATGCCAGTTCCTTGATAGCAAACTTGTCAGCTAGTAGTCAAAGAAACAAACTTGCATGTCTCTTTCCACATCCGAAGCTGAGTACATCGCTGCAGCATCCTGTACATCACAGGTCAGATGGATACAAAGCCAACTTAGAGATTGCGGCTTAAGCATGAAAAAGATCACTCTCTACTGTGACTCTGAAAGTGCGATTCGAATATGTCACAATCCAGTGCAACATTCCAAGACTAAGCATATTGCACTGAGATACCACTTCATCAAGGACCACATTGAAGATGGTAATGTTGAAGTTGACTTTGTTCGGTCCTCAGATCAACTGGCTGACATCTTCACTAAGGCCTTACCAGAAGCAAGCTTTAACAAGATACTCCAAGGCTTGGGAATGATGGAAGCTGAGTCAGTACCGAAACCCCTTTCTTGTCACTAAAATTGAACAAGCGAAATAGAGCGAACGCTCGGTCTATTTCGGTTCTAGAATTTTTCGGAACCGAAATGAACCGAACGCTCGGCCTATTTCGGCTGTAGAATTTTTCGGGAACCGAAATGAACCGAATGCTCGGTCTATTTTGGTTCTAGAATTTTTCGGGAACCAAAATGAACCGAACGCTCGGTCTATTTCGGCTCTAGAATTTTTCGGGAACCGAAATGAACCGAACGCTCGGCCTATTTCGCTTCATATTTTCTAAGGTATGGTTTCGGTTGTATACTTTTGTAAAGCTTTTCTATTCTTTCGCGTGTTTATATTCAGAATTTTTTTTTCTGTTTTTATTATTTTTCAGAAATTACAAAAATCCAAAAATATTTTCTTTTCTGTTTTTATTATTTTTCAGAGATTCCAAAAATCCAAAAATATTTTCTTTTCTGTTTTTATTACTTTTCAGAAAAATTCAAAAACTACAAAAATATTTCTATGTGTTTTTTTTTTAAGTTTTATCTCTCAATTCTCAAACTTGATTCAAGTTCACCGATGCGAAACACAATGACGTTGGGGCAGGTATAACATTCTTATCTATGTACTAGTTAAGTGTCCCTAGAAGCATGCTGCTGCATGTAGACCGAAGCCTCCATGACTCTGAGTGAAGCCTTAACGATTCGATAAACACCAATCGTTTCTTCCCAATCAGGCTGCTAAAATCACTCAAGTCACGAGCTACCTTACTCTTCTCATAATGAGTTACAAGTTTTCTGCTTTGTCATTCTTATGTAGCAGAGGTACTTTCGATTCCTTCACCATCTCCTCACATTTCTCCATTAAGTTTCGCTTCATAAAAGTAACCCTTGAGACTCTCAGCAATTACCACTGAGGTTTATGTTTACACAATCTCTGTGTTGATGATCTTAGTTTCGTTTACCACTGTAACATCCGGGTTACCAGGTATATTGTTTTGAGTATTTAATTCAAGGACTTTGGAGGGACTCGACGAGTCGGTGCCTCAACTCGTCGAGTAGGGTCGCGACTTGGTGACGTGGTTAATGAATGGACTCGACGAGTCGGAGAGATGACTCGCAGGGTCAGCGCTGTTGACAGAAACCCTAATTCTCTCGGGCCTGGGCCTATTTAAAGGCTCTTAAGGCCTCCTATTGCGGCTACCTTTCAGAAGAGAGAACCCTAAACGAGTCCTTAGTGTTTTGGGCAAGAGAGAGAGCCATTTTGAGCTTCTTGGTGGAGGGTTTGCAAGGAAGAAGGAGGTTTCAAGCTAAAGGGGCCAGATGAGGTTTTAGATCCGTGATTTACAACCTAGGAGCATCAGTTGGAGGTATCAATTCGGACCCCTTTTCTTCCCTAATTATGTAGATCTTCCTTTTGAGGATTAGGGATTGTATTATCTTCTTGGTGGGGTTTTGATTGCATCAAACCCCTCTTGTGAGCTGGCAGCATAGATCTGGACCTTTTAAGGTCCAGAAAGTCAGAAAGTAGAAAGCCATTGTTGTGCAACCATGGGGTTTGGAGGTTAGGAAGCTTTAATGGAGTCTAAATGGCATATTGAGCGAAATATGCTATGCATGGACATCAAGATCGGACCTTTACGTGACTTTTGGGTTCTAGGAGGCCAGATCTATAAGTTAGAGAAACAGATCTGACCTCAGAAGGTCGTTTGAGCATTTTCATGGAAGAAACTCGCCGAGTCCATGAGAGGACTCAGCGAGTCGGATCGGGTTGCCCCGCGATTCGTGATCAGAGGTAACCCGTCGAGTGAAAGGTTAACTCGACGAGTCGAGTGAGGCCTTAGGAGGATTCAGAGGACGCGCATGGACTCGCCGAGTCACCCTAGTGCACTCGACGAGTCTGGTCAAAGTTGGACCGTTGACTGGGGTTGACTTTTAGGGTTGGGTCAACAGTTGGACATTGGACCATTGGAGGGGTAAAATGGTCTTTTCCCCTTCTGAGAGAATAGGGAGGGACTAGTCTAGCCTTTGAGAGCCGTATTAATTAGAGATAATTACTTTATGTGACTAGGCGGAGGCTAGATCAGAGATTTGAGTTCGAGACTTTCCGAGATAACCCGAGGTGAGTCTTCTCACTATACATTACCTAGAGTGGTATCTATGTGCAGACCGGAGGGTCTTATGAGTATGTGTATGTTTTAGATTTATGTATTTGTGTTATATGTATGCTCTGTGTTATATAGACCGGACCAGAGGGTCCAACGATTTATGAGGCCAGAGGGTCCTCGATCAGACCGGACCGGAGGGTCCAACGATTTAGACCGGACCGGAGGGTCCAACGAGCTAGACCGGACCGGAGGGTCCAACGAGCTACGGGACTGGAGGGTCCCGCTGAGACACATTGACCGGAGGGTCATACCGAGTTATAGCCTCGAGTGGCTTATGTGATGTATGTGGTATTTTGGGGAACTCACTAAGCTTTGTGCTTACTGTGTTATGCGTTATGTGTTTCAGGTTCTCATCAGGAATCGCGGGAAGGCACCGACATGATTTGTACACACTGGCAGAAGATTATGTGTTGAGATTCTGGGGATATGTTTTTGTGATGACATTGATACATGTGATTCTGAGAATATTAAATGAGTTTTATTATGTTTGACAAATGAAAAAAAATTGTTCTAAAATTTACGTCGTTACAAGTTGGTATCAGAGCCTTGATTTGAGGGATTCGGATGCACCTTTGGGCGTATCTGAACTCAAACTGAGGATTTGAGGAAATTTTCATAAAAGAAACAATTTTTCTAAAAAGAGTAACAGATTTTTGAGAAAATCAGAACGGAGCAGTGTGTACGATCAGCCAGCTCCCGAACGGTGATTTCCCAAAATACCCTTACATTATGTGTTATGAAATATTATGTGATATGCTATGCATGCTAGAGATAGGCTATGTATTTCATATCTTAGGACTAGAGTGGCCTGATTTGTGATGCCTTAGCCTAGGAGTTGCTGTTATATGTGATGTGCCTTTGAGTATGTGTTGAGTATGAGTATCCAGCAGGAATCCTTTTAGAGAGGGATCTGAGTAGAGGAGTAATCTAGTAGAGATACCTAGATGAGCATTTGAGGAGTCTACTAAGAGAGTAGTCAGACGCCCGCGTGGGGTGAAGTTGCTTGAGTTCAGTGATATCCTTTGAGTGTGAGGAGAGCAAGTGAGTAATATCCTAGAGTGGTTTTACATGTTGGTAGAGATTATTCGATGCCTGAATGCTGCTTGCTTCGTGCTTTGTGGAACTCTTGATGATGGGAGTCACCTACTAAGTGAATATGACGATATTCAGGAGGTAGATGGCTGGCATCATAAGGAGTTCTTCAGCAGCTGATGGCGGAGAAGTGTGAGAATCTAGGAAGAGCCTAGGAAAGGGTGAACCTAGTCAAATGAGTACGCTGACAGAGTAGAGCATTTCGCAGAGGAGCGAACACGCGTGACGAGATTGGTGATCGAGAAGGTTGAGCAGCTCCTTAGGAACTCGGGGATGGGCCCGTACTACTGAAAGCAGAGGACCCATACTCGATACAGGGAACATTCCAGAGGTTTTAAGTAGCAGATCGAGAGGTGATTTCATGGTTCGAGTACCATGATTTGTAGCAGATCGCGAGGTGATTTCATGGTTCGAGTACCATGATTTGTAGTAGATCGAGAGGTGATGTCATGGTTCGAGTACCATGAGTCATAACAGACGGAGAAGAGAGAACCTGGTTCGAGTACCATGATTCGTAACGGATTGAGAAGAGAGGACATGGTTCGAGTACCATGACTGTAGTGAATTGAGAAGAGAAAACATGGTTCGGGTACCATGATTCATAGCTGATCGAGAGGTGGCCACATGGTTCGAGTACCATGACCCGTGGCGGTTAGTGTTACTGGTTCTACCAGTTATTCCGTTGTGATTGGTTAGACTGAGATCGGATGTGAAAAAGTATGGGGCCAGAGGGCCATGATGAACGAGTTTTAGTGGAGCATCCCTTGAAAGGGGAATCCAGTTAGCTCCGAGGGATTTTTGGTGAGATGCCAGTTGGAGTCGCAAGACTCAGGGATGAGTAGGGATGGTGCGTCATGGGAGAATACGGTCTGGGCTGAGCGACCGGACGATAGTGGAGATCTCATTTTCTGTGACCTGAGCGCTGCTATTTCTGTTCCAGTGGGAAACAGGAGATGTATTGAGATTTTCGGTTTCCGAGGTTGGGGGTGAGCCCTGTGGGGTAGTTTTGGTTACGATCTTTCATTGGAGTATCTGGGCAGTATGTCTGCCGCGAGGTAAGGATATACCATGAGCAGGTTGTTAGTGGGGACTGAGATGGTCAAGGACCAGGATACACCCTATTTGAGCATTGTAGGGCATGTGTTAGGTGCAGCAACGGACGCTCAAGAGGAGTATATCGGAGCGGTGGCTCTTATTGTTTATGATGGGTATCGAGTGTGGAAATGAGGTCTCTGCACTTATGATAATTCACGTGATGGGACGTCAATTGAGGAGTCGAGGATGAGGAGCATGTTAGTTCATTATTTTCAGACCGAGGGTCATTGTTACTACTGGACTATTGAGATGTCCGGTAGTGGGATGGTACGAGATTCTGAATGACTAGAGGCAGTCATGATGAGAAGTTTTTGAGGATTTCATCTGAGATTCGGGGTAGTTGGAGTTGTTTGATCTCCATCGGGGAGATCATCGAGCATTGTGTATCACCTTCCAAGGGTAGGTGCGATGTTACTGGTAAAAACAGTCTGTGGGATAGATTGTTAGTGAACCAATTGGTGATGGTTCGAACCTTGAGTGGGGGAGAACCGGGTACGTTTGAAGAGATCAGAGGTTGTTCAAGAGTGGTTGGAGAACTAGATATAGGCACCTGCGGTGCGGATTCCTGAGACCAGGGTTATTGGTGGTCAAGGCGAAGTGCAGAGCGAGATAGTGCATGTGGTATGTGTTAAGGAAAGGATGAGTGTCTCCATGGTAGGTGGCTGTCGATCGAAGACCGTGTGTGGCATGAAGATTAGTGGTGAATCCTGAAGGAACGCATTGTTGTATCTGTGTATGACGCGGTAAGTAGGAGATCAGTGGTTGAGACAGGACATCATGAGGTTCTGTGATGGTGTACCGAGGTATCCGAGTATGATGTTCTAAATTTCGGACTATTTTGAGACTTGAGTTATGGGATGACGAGTGGTGTATCAGGTGTCTACGGTTCCAATGGGACCCCTTTCAGCTAATTGACATCAAACGGGATAATTCGAGAATGTGGATTGCAGCAGGGAAAGGTGTTTTGTTATGGCAGATGTCGTCAGAAATAACAATGCATAATTTGGGTAAGTATGAACACCTATGGTTGGTCCGCAGGGCATGAGTTAAGGATCGCAGTGTGGCGTCGACCTGAGGATGAGATTGTGAAGTGGTAAGAGCAAGGGCGGTGATGCTACGGGGAGCCGTAGTACTTACTATTCAGTGAGAGGTTGTGGTGATGCTACAGGGAGCCGTAGTACTCACTATTCAGTGAGAGGCTGTGGTGATGCTAGGGGGAGCCGTAGTACTCACTATTCAGTGAGAGGCTGTGGTGATGCTACGGGGAGCCGTAGTACTCACTATTCAGTGAGAGGCTGTGGTGATGCTACGGGGAGCCGTAGTACTCACTATTCAGTGAGAGGGTGCGGTGATGCTACGGGGAGCCGTAGTACTCACTATTCAGTGAGAGGCTGTGGTGATGCTACGGGGAGCCGTAGTACTCACTATTCAATGAGAGGCTGTGGTGATGCTACGGGGAGCCGTAGTACTTACTATTCAGTGAGAGGCTGTGGTGATGCTACGGGGAGCCGTAGTACTCACTATTCAGTGAGAGGTTGTGGTGATGCTATGGGGAACCGTAGTACTCACTATTCAGTGAGAGGTTGTGGTGATGCTACGGGGAGCCGTAGTACTCACTCTTCAGTGAGAGATTGTTGTGATGCTGCGGGGAGCCGTAGTACTCACTATTTAGTAAGAGGTTGTTGTGATACTACTGGGAGCCGTAGTACTCACTATTCAGTGAGAGGATGTTGTGATGCTGCGGGGAGCCGTAGTACTCACTATTCAGTGAAAGGTCATTATGATACTGCGGGGAGCTGTAGTACCCACTAGTTAGCAAGAGAATATTGTGACGAAGTACTCTCTGATCAGAGCGTGACGTAGAGGAGTTTTGGGCTTGGGTAGCCCTAATATTTGAGTTTTGTGGGAGCCTGGTGGTCGAATCAGGGGTGAGACTGGGGTCTCCATATTTGTCAGGAGTTGTTATATTCTGAATTGAGTAATGGTTGTCGCAATCAAATGGAAGTGGATAAGTGAAGAACGCATGAGTTGCGGGTCATGAGTCATGAGTTGAGTGGTTCGTTGGGACGAGTGGTTCCAATTCTGTGCCGGATCATACTCTCGAGTTGAGTTCGATTCTAGTGGTGTATCGAGTAGACATAATGAGATTCCAGATTTAGAGATGCATTTCATTTGGAAGGGGGTATTGTTCCATATGGTGTCTTGGACCAGAGTGGGTCAATTCGTTGGTATGAGAAAACCGCGAAACGCATGGAACTAATGAGTAGTGGACCACAGAGATCGAGAGTGAGTCGAATTCCGTATTCGGTTGAAGTATAGCGAACTCCGTGACTGGTGTGTGTCACACTGGGCCGAGATAGTTGTTGTGGAAAGGATGTAGACGAGACGTTTTGGGACATGCAATGGGTAAGCTTTAGAGGTTCAGCTGCTGGGTCGGGTGAGGACCCGGTGCTCAGTTTTGAGAGGGGAGCTGAGGTTTATGTTTGTTAGATGTCGGAGGACGCTTAAGAACAAGCATGATCATTATCTGTGTTTGAGGTCAGGGTGTTGAGGATTCGTTGTTCTGATGGGTTTGATTGCAGTACAGTGGACGAGTCCCTGGTGTGATGTGATCCTTTCATTCCTTGGTATATGATCTGGGTTGTTTATCATGTCTGGTACGAGTGATCGGTAGCCAGTTTTGGGCATGGACTTGTTTTTATCGGTCCCCACCAGAGAATTAGAGGTGCAGTGAGCTATCGGGGTTTATTATTCGAGGAGCGAATAACGAGGTGACACCTGAAGAGAGCGGTCTGGCTGTGTATCGAGATACTAGAGTTTCCAGATTCTTGAGAGTCGGGGGGGGGGGAGGGGGGGTAGTGTAGTGGCAGTGAGTCTGTCCTTTTCCAGGGAGGAGTTCCTGTTTGGATTTAGGTGCCCAGAGAGAAAGATAGCTGTGTGGTATGAGATCCTTTTGATGGTGCTGTTCGATTATTGGATTAGATCTATATATTGTTGAGAAGCGATTTCGAGGGCGAAATCTAATTCAAGTGGGGGAGAATTGTAACATTCGGGTTACCAGGTATATTGTTTTGAGCATTTAATTCAAGGACTTTGGAGGGACTCGACGAGTCGGTGCCTCAACTCGTCGAGTAGGGTCGCAACTTGGTGACGTGGTTAATGAATGGACTCGACGAGTCAGAGAGATGACTCGCCGAGTCAACGCTGTTGACAGAAACCCTAATTCTCTCGGGCCTGGGCCTATTTAAAGGCTCTTAAGGCCTCCTATTGCGGCTACCTTTCAGAAGAGAGAACCCTAAACGAGTCCTTAGTGTTTTGGGCAAGAGAGAGAGAGCCATTTTGAGCTTCTTGGTGGAGGGTTTGCAAGGAAGAAGGAGGTTTCAAGCTAAAGGGGCCAGAGGAGGTTTTAGATCCGTGATTTGCAACCTAGGAGCATCAGTTGGAGGTATCAATTCGGACCCCTTTTCTTCCCTAATTGTGTAGATCTTCCTTTTGAGGATTAGGGCTTGTATTATCTTCTTAGTGGGGTTTTGATTGCATCAAACCCCTCTCGTGAGCTGGTAGCATAGATCTGGACCTTGTAAAGTCCAGAAAGTCAGAAAGTAGAAAGCCATTGTTGTGCAACCATGGGGTTTGGAGGTTAGGAAGCTTTAATGGAGTCTAAATGGCATATTGAGCGAAATATGACATGCATGGACATCAAGATCGGACCTTTACGTGACTTTTGGGTGCTAGGAGGCCAGATCTATAAGTTAGAGAAACAGATCTGACCTCAGAAGGTTGTTTGAGCATTTTCATGGAAGAAACTCGCTGAGTCCATGAGAGGACTCGATGAGTCGAATCGGGTTGCCCCGCGATTCATGATCAGAGGTAACCCGTCGAGTGAAAGGTTAACTCGACGAGTCGAGTGAGGCCTTAGGAGGATTCAGAGGACGTGCATGGACTCGCCGAGTTACCCTAGTGCACTCGACGAGTCTGGTCAAAGTTGGACCGTTGACTGGGGTTGACTTTTAGGGTTGGGTCAACAGTTGGACATTGGACCATTGGAGGGGTAAAATGGTCTTTTCCCCTTCTGAGAGAATATAGGGAGGGACTAGTCTAGCCTTTGAGAGTCGTATTAATTAGAGATAATTAATTTATGTGACTAGGCGGAGGCTAGATCAAAGATTCGAGTTCAAGACTTTCCGAGATAACCCGAGGTGAGTCTTCTCACTATACATTACCTAGAGTGGTATCTATATACAGACCGGCGGGTCTTATGAGTATGTGTATGTTTGATATTTATGTGTTTGTGTTATATGTATGCTCTGTGTTATATAGACTGGACCAGAGGGTCCAACAATTTATGAGGCCAGAGGGTCCTCGATTAGACCGGACCGGAGGGTCCAACGATTTAGACCGGACCGGAGGGTCCAACGAGCTAGACCGGACCGGAGGGTCCAACGAGCTAGACCGGACTGGAGGGTCCCGCTGAGACACATTGACCGGAGGGTCATACCGAGTTATAGCCTCGAGTGGCTTATGTGTTGTATGTGGTATTTTGGGGAACTCACTAAGCTTCGTGCTTACTGTGTTATGCGTTATGTGTTTCAGGTTCTCATCAGGAAACGCGGGAAGGCGCCGGCATGATTTGTACACACTGGCAGAAGATTATGTGTTGAGATTCTGGGGATATGTTTTTGTGATGACATTGATACATGAGATTCTGAGAATATTAAATGAGTTTTATTATGTTTGACAAATGAAAAAAAATTGTTTTAAAATTTACGTCATTACAACCACGTGCTAAGTGAGACCCAAAATCCAACACCTTGAATGAATTGACGATGAACGCTAAACTGTTCAAGCTGTTACTTGTTACCTCACGAAATCTCCTTTTATTTTTGCGTGATCTTTATGAAACTGTCTAACACCAGGACGTTTCTTCCCATAAGATCCAGTTTCTTTTTGTTTTTGAGATTTCTTATTATTATCCAGTCACTGTATATATCGTCCAAACCTACTTGTTCAACATACCACATCGGTCTCACAAGTACTTCATACCTCTTTCGGTCCTATTTTAAGTATCGAAGTTCGGTTGAAGTTAAACCACCCATTAATGCCTATACTTGAAAAGATGCCTATCAATGTTTCTTAACAAACATTTGATCGTATTTCACGGGAAACCACACTGACACTTCTCAGTGTCTCTTGGCTTTAAAGGAAGAGATTCGTGCCCGGGATCAATCGTTTCGTGTCTTCAAAGACATCACTTATATCCCATACACATCTTGCTTTATTTCTTTTTCTTTGGCACACTCTTGCACGAAGATCTTTATGATTTTCCAAACTCTTGTTTGTGGTACTAATGGCACTTTTCAGATTTGTGCTTTCGGTTCTAACATATATGGTGGTTCCCTTTCTTATGGAGGAGCAAAGGTTACTTAACATGAAGCGAATGAATGAGTCTCGTTTGTAGCTACTTAACTTTGATGCATTTTCAAACTTGAAGAGCCGGTACTTGGATAAGCATTCCACATACGAAAAGAATTTGAATTGGGCGCGTGAATTTGAAACGGTTCCTAGACCCACGCCTGCTGACATATATTTAGGGATACCAAGTTGTCATATCTTGCTTTTTCAGGCGACGTTTCAGAGATCGTATCATCATCACAGCAGATATTTTCTCTCTCCTGGCAATGGTATAAAAGGGGGTTCTCACACCTACTGTACCTCCTTACCTTCTTCAACCTCTCTCTTGAAAACAACCGGCGATATACAACTGTTCATCTTCTTCTTCACTGCAACAATGGCGGAATCATCCTCTCTTCAAGATCAATCAGCTTCATCATCTTTGCTTACGATAAAACCCAATCAGAATCTCATCATTCAACTGGACCCTTTCCTTTATGATTCGTACATGCTTCACGTTGTAGAGTATTCAACTGGACCCTTTCCTTTAGTATTCTCCATTGGTCATTGCTCTCACACAAGTCGAATCAGTTCCCATGTCCCTTCTATCATAGGTCTATTTCACTGCTTCCTACGACAAACGCAAGGAACAGATCTTCTTTGATATCTCTGATCAAAAGACATCTGTATCCAAAGCACGCTTATGTTCACTGCTAGGACTTGCTGCAGATGCTTCTGTCATCTCACCGAATTTCGTAACAACAACTCAGTTGTTTTCGTTGTTCTATGACATGGGATACAAGGACGTTCTAACTACGGTGACGAAATTCAAGAAGTCATGTTTACCACCTCAATGGAATGGTCTGCTTACACTTCTCTACAAGGGGTTAACAGAAAGGGTTATAGGGTCGGATGGGGCGAGTAAAGGTTTCATGACCATTCTTTATGGTCTCTACAATGGAATCAATATGGATTATGGTTCACTAATCTGGTCACAACTGGTACAGAGTCTCAACTCCTCCTCCAAACATTCTGAGATATTATGCGGTCATTTCTGGACAATAGTCACTCGCAGAGCCATTGAGACTTTTCAGATTCTTGTCATGGCGGATGCTCTGCTGTCTTCTATTGCTACTTTTCACACGGTCAAAATTATTGTAACTGACCCTACAAAGTTCATTTACATCGGTTCTATTCCTGAATCAATGAGCCGATGTGTCTCCAGTGAAAGTAAAGTCATGGGTGACTACAGGAAGTTTCCTCCTTCGGGTCCACGCCAACTAACTCCTGAGATGTAGAGTGCTTTGGAGGTAGCTGACAAACCTTCCAAGAGGGGGAAGAAACAGAAGTCTAAGAAAGCCGAGACCGAAGGTCCCTCATCTCCTAAAAAGCGTAAGGCTGATAAAGATGCACCTTTGGCTTCCAAAAAGAAAAAGGTCAAGAAGATGGCTAAGCGACCGAAGGCACCGACGCCTTCTGCTTCCAATGCAGAGGACCGACCAGGCAATGAGGAAGAAGAAGTTCAAAACGAAGACTCACCAAGGGGAAATACTCCTCCCCGATCTCCAACTCCTGAGGTACAGGTTCACATTCATACTCCTACTCCTTCTCCAAAACAAAACACAATACCAATCTCAGTTGCTCCCGTTCCACCACCTGTTACTTCTCAACCTCCTACTACTGCTCCTCTACCACCACCAATATTTTCTCAAGCTATAACGACCACCACAACAGGCCCTTCGGTGAGTGTCAACGTATCTGATACGGGGGCACATACCGTTGGCCTTAACACTCCTGTTACCACTAAACCTCTCTCACCATCACCTTCAACAGACTCTGAGCCTATTCTGGGAGGTGAAAACTTTGATTTTGACTCCACTTATTATAGTCCTTATCGACTTCCAACTGATGATGATGATGCTCCGGTGACAAAGCTCCATTTAAAAGATCTTCATGATAAGCTTGACAAGTTGATTGGTTCCTCAACAACTTATTCCGAAGTTGTTTTAAAAGCTTTTCTTGGCACTGCTCTTCAGCAATATACAGACTCAATTGACAAATCTACAAACGCTGTGGATGCCTCCACATCTACCTACAAGAAAGCAACAACAGAAGTGACAGATCTCGTTAATGAGTCAAAGATCTTTTTGGAATCACTCAAAGCCCATGCCGATTCCAATGCTACAAAGGTTAATGCTTCTGTTGATTCTCTCTCCAAGTCCCTTCAAGAAGAGAAAGCAAAATTCGATTCTGTTCGAATTGAGTTCCAAGCTGATCACACTTCTCTTCTCACTTCAGTCAACTCTCGCCTTGATAAGCTTTAGGCTGACCTGGCCATGGAAAAGAAGATTATGGACGAACTTGCTCAACTGACTACACAAATTGAAGTCCAGTCAGCTCATCTTTCTCAAGCCCAGACGGAAATTGCATCACTCAAGACTGAGCGGGCAGTTCTTAAAAGTTGTGCTGGGGTTGTTCTCTCGATTCTCAGTAATCTTGTCAATGCTCATGATCCTGTTCTCACCCTTACTATCAGGATTCACTTGACTGCTAAACTTATTCCAACTATTCAGATATTGAGTGAGATTCAGAGTGTTACGGAGCCCGTGGTCACTCTGCAACAAGGGGGAGAAGCTAATCAAAATTCTCGAATTCCAACCAAAGTTATTATCGAAACCAAACCGAAGGTTAATGTAGCTTCGGGTTCTGGTGGACAGGAAAAATCGAAGGGTGTTGTAGAAGATAGTGATGAAGAAGAAGAAATGATTGCTGAGGCTTTAAAGAGGAAGAAAAGGGATAAAGAGATTGATGAAAATTTGAGATTAGTCAGAGAGGAAGAAGAGAAAGAGCGAAAGCAGAAAGCAGATCAAGATGCTCTGGTTTGCAAGCAAGCTCTCTTTCCCACTTGCACCCGGGAAGGATTAATCAAAGAAGCGATTGAGTCTCCCAGCACTCACTGGCTGGAACCTGTTGCCTCGTTTGATTGTGAAAACATGAGGGATTCTCAATTTGATATGCCCATCACCTGTAGGGCATTCGTGTACCATTGTTTTGATTCAACAGTTGAAGTCCCTTCTCCTCACCCACAGCAATAATCGAGATCTAATCGATTATTATCTTGAATTTTCCCAACCCCAATACTTGACATGGAGTGCTCAGAAAATAACCTCTGTCAAGGTATTGAAACCGAATGCTGCTGGGAAATTCATTAACGTGAAGTTCAGGGTGACCCGAGGTTCTAATAACTCGGTTCATATGATTTCCTTGGCTGATCTTCCAAACCTGAACCCACATGATTGGATTTTGCTGTTCAATATTCTGCTTACTAATCAAGAGCAGAATGGGCCGATCCTCGATCACATTAAGAGAATGTTGGCTTCCTACATCCGTGAAGTTGCCAAGATGGATCAGGAGATTGCGAACGTTTTGAGAAAGAAGCCGATTGTGAAAAGTATCGCGAAGCCGAGTGATCTAAATAAGATGAAATTGGGCAAGATAGATCGAGTTCATCACACTGTTATGTTCACTAGAAGTGAAGGTGAAAAATTCCTTTTCGATCTTGTTGAAAAACACCTGTTCTCCACTTTATTCTTGGAGCACGTACTTGATATAACTCACAGGCGTAAACAGAACAGTGATTCGGATAAGACAAACTTCTCTGACATGCTTCGGTGGTATATAACTTTTCGTCACACTCTTTTGGCCATTATACCGAAGGTGTTCAAGACAGTGAAGAAGTGTGCTCTTTCTCAACCAAACTAATCTCTCGCCTCTATTGACGCAAAGGGTGAGATTGTTGGGTCTAGAGTGTTTCGTCATATGGGCTTAACGTTGATATTTTGATTACCCGGTTTGGGCCTGTCCAACCGTGGTTTAATCATTAGGGTTAGCTTATATATATTGCATGCATGTATAGCTTTAAGGTTATCGTTCTGATTAATAGCTTTTGCATTGTAACCTTAGCACACCTCTACAGTCGAAGTTCTTCATCGAGCTCTTCTGAGGTGTGAGATATTAATCATTCGACACCATTTGATCCATTCTTGTGTTCTTTACTTGATTAATATTGGTTTTCTGTTTAGAATCTATCGATCTATAACGCTTTATTCTCATCAAATAACAATAGTTATACTCATTGACTAGATTTATCATTTTCGTTTATTGAGGATAATCCATTTGGAATCACATTTATCAAAAATGACCAAATATTATCGGTATTTGCAAAAATGGCCCTTCTTTTTATAAAGTATCAAATAAGACCCATATTTGCCAAAAGTTGTCATAAGTAGCCAAAACTTGGTGAAATGTGTAAAAATGGCCCATTCCTTCTAAAATGTTCATTTTACGCTTTTATTTATGAAAATATTCAAAAAGGCCCTCGTTTATCCAAAATTTCATTTTTGGTCCTTTAAAAATTGAGATATTCAATAATTTCCCAAATTTATCTAATAGTCCAAAAATAATCTTTATATTTTCATATGGCCGAAAATGGTCCCCAAAAGTATTATTATTTCCATTTTCTAACCACTTTCAAATATTTTGTTCATCAATTTGGTTTTGAGCAAATCTTTAGGAAACCCTTTGGAGTTTTTGTCATAAAACTTGTAACATCATATATTGTAAACATACTAGTTTTAATTCTTTCCATCATTTTATGGTTTAACCACTTAAATCTTCCCAAATTTTCGAACTCAAGAAACTATTTCACATGGATTTTCAGAGATATAGCACACATATAACTTAGTATACATGTCTAACAAGCAAGTATAACTAGATTCAAACAAAACCTTGACTTATATCCTCCCCCAAAAACCATGATAAACATCAAAAAGAGGGGTATGAAGCTCACCTTGGGTAGTAGATAGTGTAGGTGAAGAGATGGGATGAGGAGTTAGAGCCTAGAACACTTGAAGTGTGGGATGATCCTCTTGAGAATTTTAGCTAGCATAAGATTATAGACACATAAATTTATGTGTGAGTTGGAGTTTAAAATAGCTAATGGTATGAAACCTTCACTAGACATAAAATACTTACAAGAACTTAGGAGGATTGATGAAGAGAATGGTTCTTGAATTTGGATGAAGCTTTGAGAGAGTTTTTGTGGTTTACAGAATGAAAATGTAAGTTGTGAAATGAGGAAATGGGGTTCACGGTCCCTAATATGGGATAAGGAAATGATAAGATGTTTTTTTGGTTACTGTTGGATAATACATGAATTACTGAGTTTTGTATTGGATATCTACGCATTACAGCTTGCATCCACCGTGAACACCATTGAATTGGAAGAGGTTCACGGTCCAAATGGACCATAAACTACGGTTTACGCTCAAAGGGAGTTCCCTAGGGTAGCTTACGGCCAAAAAGGTATCATGGGGAAGGGTTTACGTCTTAAAGTGGCCTAGGTTGGTGTTTATGGTCAAGGTTTGGGGACTTGAGGGGGTTTACAGCCTAAAGTAGATTATGGGAAGTAGTTCACGGTCAAACGTGCCTTATAAGGGGTAGTTCACGGCCTAAGCTCTTTCTAGGGGAATGTTCATGGTCTAGGTGTGTATGATTTTTAATATACTTGTTTATGTTTTCATTTTTGACATAACTTAAACTTCTTATTGTTTTCATCAACTTAGGAGGCTTTAGGGTAGTATAATTCTCAAAACATTACATCACCAAGACATAATATTAGCATAGATACAAATACTACATGTACGGGACTCATTTGGCTTGGTTTCTAGACTTGGAGATTTCCAGTTGTGACACTCACGAACCTGCTTACTGATTTCCTGAGAATACAAGTCGTTTGAAAAGCATCAACATAAAATATGTTGGTGAGTTCATAAGCACTTTGTATAAAAATCTGTGTCAGTTGGAAAACCAAAATATCCAATATTTTCTTATCAAAATAGTTGTAAGTCTCATTTTAAATCAAGTATAGTTGCTTGTGTGTGTTAGTTTATCGTTTTCAAATTTGTATACAATTGTTTTCCCCAGAAAATCCTATATTTTCTGAATGTGTAAAATAGTAGTATTAAAACCCTAATACTTTTGTGATAAAAGCTTCGTTTAAAGTATCCAAACAATCGTTTATAGTCGAAAGGTGTAACATATGTTTATTTATAAACAATTCACTGTTATATTCTAAGTGAGTCGTTATAACCACACTAATATGACGGAGGCCTGTCTTAGCGTTTCTCAGGCGCCCGCGTTTGTTAAAAGACATTTGTCACCCTAGAATGGCCGGTCTAGCTGTAGCGATCAGCGAAGGTGCGGGGTGTCAACCCCATATAGATCTATACACAAATTCCCGTTCTCCCTCCAGAAGACTTTGGTTATAACTCTTTACATGACTTTAGGCGTACATTAATATATATATATATATATATATATATATATATATATATATATATATATATATATATATATATATAGGTACTGTGGAGATTCATCTGACTAGAATACTAACATGTTTTTGAGTAAATCGTGAAGATCCATTATTTATTAAATAAATAACAGTAATTATTCTCGTTGATTAAATCTATCGTTTTCGTTTATTAAGGATAATCCACTTGCAAATCATATTTATCAAAAATGACCCAATATTATCGGTATTGGGAAAAATGACCCTTCTTTTTATAAAGTATCAAATAAGACCCATATTTGCCAATAGGTGTGATAAGTAGCCCAAAACTTGGTGAAATGTGTAAAAATGGCCCATTCCTTCTAAAATGTTCATTTTAAGCTTATATTTATGAAAATATTCAAAAAGGCCCTTGTTTATCCAAAAATTTCATTTTTGGTCCTTTAAAAATTGAGATGTTCAATAATTTCCCAAATTTATACCATAATCCAAAAATAGTCTTTATATATTCATATGGCTGAAAATGGTCCCCCAAAAGTATTATTATTTCCATTTTCTAACCACTTTCAAATATTTTGTTCGTCAATTGGTTTTAAGCAAATTTTTAGGAAACCCTTTGAGTTTTTTTCATAAAAATTTGTAACATCATATATTGTAACATACTAGTTTTTGATTCTTTCCATCATTTGTATATTATGGTTTTACCACTTAAATCTTACTCAAATTTCGAACTCAAGAACTATTTCATATGGAGTTTTCATAGATATAACACATATATAACTTGGCATACATGTCTAAAGAGCAAGTATAACTAGATTCAAACAAAACTTTGACTTGTATCCTCCCCCAAAACCATGAAAAACATCAAAAAGAGGGGTATGAAGCTCACCTTGGGTAGAAGATAGTGTAGTTGAAAAGATGAGATGAGGAGTTAGAGTCTAGAACACTTGAGGAGTTGGATGAACCTCTTGAGGATTTTAGCTAGTATAAGATTATAAACACATAAATTTATGTGTGAGTTGGAGTTTAAAATAACTAATTATGTGAAACCTTTACTAGTCATGAAACACTTACAAGAACTTAGGAGGATTGATGAAGAGAATGGTTCCTGGAACTTGGATGAAGCCTTGGGAGAGTTTACATGGAGTTTACAGAATGGAAATGAAGTTGTGAATTGAGGGAGTGGGGTTCACGGTCCCTAATATGGGATAAGGAAGTGTTTAGATGTGTTCTTTGGTTACTGTTGGAGAATGCATGAATTACTGAGTTTTGTATTGGAAATCTACGCATTACAGATGTAACCGCCGTGAACACCATTGAATTAGAAGAGGTTCACGGTCTAGAGGGACCTTACACCATGGTTTACGCTAAAAGGAAGTTCCCTAAGGTGGTTTACGGTCTAAGGGTGTCATGGGGAAGGGTTTATGGCCTAAAGTGGCTCATGGGGAGGAGTTTACGCTCAATATGATGCCTAGGAATGTGTTCATGGTCAAGGTTTGGATTAACCAAGTAGTTCACGGCCAAAGTGGCCCCTTGAAAGTTGTTCACGGCCTAGATTCCTTCTCTTTAGATGTTCACGGCCAAAGTGTGTTTCTAGGGAAGAGTTCATGGTCTAGGTATGTAGGATTCTTAATATTCTCGTTTATGTGATCATTTTTGACGTAAGTTCAATATAACCTTAATTTGCATGGCTCATGGGAGTTTTAGGGTAGCATAACCCTCAAAAACATTACATTACCAAGATATAATATTAGCATAGATACAACCATTACATATACATGTCGAGTTTCCTCAAGATTCCATGTGCTTTTCCTTAATCCAATGAATCACTTAGATCTTTCTCCATAGATCCTTATATTCTATACGTGTGTTATATATCCCATGTGTATCATTGCGAAACAAATCCGTACCAAGCCAAACTTTTACACTTTCTAAGTTAGAACATAATTTCCTATGATTCGTACACCTTCTATGTACAATACAAGGGTGAAAACAATGCTCCCACTTGCATAGACTTATATATATATATATATATATATATATATATATATATATATATATATATATATATATATATATATATATATATATATATATGGCCCGTCTATGTTTCTAAAAATTCAACCTCATTGAAGTTTCTCATCGAAACAAAGATTCTAATTACTCCAACTACCTTTGACATATGTATGGCTCATCTTCATTTCTCGATATTCAAAATCTTTGAACTTTCTCGTTGAAATAAAGATTCTAATTGAGAGATGCTCGTTTCAACCCATAAATAAACTTCTAAAGCTTATACATCCTTCACAATCTATCTTGGTTTGATTATGTGTCTGTTCCTATAGATGCTTGTCTCTTCTTGAAGATCCACTTACACCTAGTGGTTAAATATAAGTGCTTGATTTACCAAGTTTCAACATACATGGACTGAATCTCACTCTCTCTATGTCCTCCTTCCATGTTGTATCCTTTAGGGTCTACCATAGCTTCCGATAGCTGGTACACTCTGACTGTTATCTACCAGTGAATCATGTACCTCAATAATATAAAATCTTATATAATTAGGTGTATGACATCCTCTATCAAATCTATAAAGAAGAGGTGGAGGCATGTCATTTTCCTCAATAGCTCCTTCAATCTCGAATTAAATGCTAGGGCTAACTTTAGGTTCTTCATTGTTTAACTGTTGAATCGTATCAAGATCAATATGGCTCCCACTAGCCCTTTTGGACACCAACTCCCTCTCTTGGAAGACTACCTTTTGAGCAACATACACTTTGTTCTCAGAAGGTTTGTTAAATAACTATCCAAAATGCTTGTTGGGATGTCCAATGAAATAACACATCTCTATTCTAAGTCCTCGATTGTCGAGCGCCTCATGACAAGAGTAAGCCTTATAATAGTAGACTTCTATATATGGAAGTAAGGAGTAAATCCCACTTCACATATCATAAAGTGCTTCATGAACCTCATTAGCTGGTACATGAAAAAATGACTTGTCATAACACTATTCATGGTACAGTCCATGAATTGTTAGTAAGCATAGTGTGACTCATCTACTACAAAATCAATTAATGATTTGCTTCTCTATACAAATAACACTCTTTGTGGCAGTGTTATAGGTAGAGATAGCTCGTGAGTCTATTTCATAATTCCTTACATGATCGATGAACGTTTTGACTGAGATGCTCACTATGAGTGTCTCATCTTATTGCCCACTTTAACTTCTCTTTAGGAGACCTCAAAACACATGAAAGGTTCCAGACTCATGTTAATACGAAGTTGGTCTTACCATGTATCGTGTTTAATCTGAACGGTTCATTAGTGCAACCAATTCCAATAGATATTCTCATCACCTAGTGATGTATTCACCATTTATCTAGATAAATAAGACTTAAATTTATCATAAGACTTGCAACCAAATGATATCCAAAAACTAATCCAACTGGATACTTGGTAATGCACTTGTCATTTATGCATACAATACTATGATTCCACAAATACATTTCACCCAAACCTTGTGGGTGTATTTGAATTAGTATGTATTGTGGTTAATCTGAATGATCCATAAGGTAAACCTATTTCAACAGATATTTGCACCACAATAAAACATCTTATTTAAATATTTAAATCATCTTTGAACTATTGCTACTATACTTGCTTCATAGTGTGACATCTCCATTTTCACCTCCAGAAAAGACCGATTTTGTTTATGCTTTATAAAAATCAGAGTACCTGTTTTAATAAAAACATTGCGGAATTTGTTCCCAGAAAAACATGATAAATACGTTATCAAAGCATTTCCAAAGAAATGTATTTTTATCCATTTTTAAACATTTGGGATATCATCGTCAATACAGAAACATAAGCATAAATAGATCTTACATTCATTTACACTAGTGATATACATCTCTTTTAAATCCCTCAGTGTAAAGTAGCTTCATATCGACACCTGTGATATAAATAAGCTTGAGTGGTTCAGGTTGGGAAACCTGGTGATTACATAGGGTATTCAACCCACAATAATTTAATTATTACATCAAACAATCAACCCAATTACCTATCCCCATTATCTTCCTAACTCTTAAGGATCTACCCTAAGAATCATCTATCCTGCATTCGTTCGTTTTGAAGCCCATTGCTTCCAGGGTTTATATGATAGGCACTAAGTCCATAGCTGCCAATGCTTGTTCGTAAAGCACTAATTCCATAGCTGCTAAAGTTCATTCATCGGGTACTAAATCCATAGCTATCAGTGTTCCGCTAATAGGTACTAAATCCATAGCTACCAACGTTTATTTAACAGGTACTAAGTCTATAGCTACCAACTTTTATCTAACAGGTACTAAGTCCATAGCTACCAATGTTTATTCGATAGGCACTAAGTCCATAGCTGCCGATGTTATTTGTTAGGCACTAAGTCTATAGCTGCCAATGTTCACTCATATCATCTTTCATCTCTCATCATTCATCTACCCATGTTTTACCCAACATATTCATAGATATAAAATATATATATATATATATATATATATATATATATATATATACATATATATATATAGTTTAAATTATTTAAAACATGTATAAAATCGTTCATCCAGCATAGAAAGCAAGTATTCAAATAATATGCACACATAGCACATAATTTATATAAAATACTTCATATCTATGTGTAAGATGAAAGTACCTATGCACTCACTTGTAAAGGTGGTGCCTCGGCACTCGGACAACACTTCGTTACTCTTAAAACAATTTTCCTTTGACAAAACCTAGTATCATTACCACTAGAGTTTAGTGTAATGTTCAACGAGACTAATTAAAAGTCTTGCTATCATTACTATTATATAAACGTTAAAACAATACTGTTCACCCACTATGTACAGACAGGGGCCAGAGGTGAAACACCGGAGGGCAGGATCATTTTGGCATATAGCACTTCTGAAATCCGACAACCCAGGTGGCCTTTCAAACCGGATTCCCCGTACCGTGAGTGGTTAAAAAGATATTATAACGACAATTATATAACCCATAATAATAGCTCAAATAATTATTATAAGTTCCTGTTAACGTTACTATATTTAAATAAAAGCTATATTAAAAATTAGGTAGGCGTATCTTACCTACGAGGGGGTTTGGGTAGAAGCCGGGCTCTGCAGGGGCAGGACTTCCGAGCCGAAAGCTCTTCTTCTCGGAGCTGTCGAGCGCTCCGAGGCTTTCTTCTAGCGCTAGGGGAGTTTTTGGGAGGTTTAGGGAGAATGTAGAGAGAAGAAAGAATGGGAAAGGTGTGAAGAAAATGAGGGTGGGAGAGGTTCTATTTATAGGGTGAAATATGGCTGAAATTGGTGCCACATGTCACCATCTGGTGGCAAGACTTGAGGAGAAAACAATGGCCAAGATTGTGCCACATCACCCATTTTCGCACATCGCACTTCCGACTTCTAAAATCCGTAACTTTTGCATACGAGCTCCGTTTTTAACGTTCTTTATATCCACGCGTAGGTAAAAAGTATTCAAATAATATGCACACATAGCACATAATTTATGTAAAATACTTCATATCTATATGTAAGATGAAAGTACCTATGCACTCACCTGTAAAGGTGGTGCCTCGGCACTCGGACAACACTTCGTTACTCTTAAAACAATTTTCCTTTGACAAAACCTAGTATCATTACCACTAGAGTTTAGTCTAATGTTCAACGAGACTAATTAAAATTCTTGCTATCATTACTATTATATAAGCGTTAAAACAATACTCTTCACCCACTATGTACAGACAGGGGCCAAAGGTGAAACACTGGAGGGCAGGATTATTTTGGCATATAGCACTTTTGAAATCCGACAACCCAGGTGGCCTTTCAAACCGGATTCCCCGTACCGCGAGTGGTTAAAAAGATATTATAACGACAATTATATAACCCATAATAATAGCTCAAATAATTATTATAAGTTCCTGATAACGTTACTATATTTAAATAAAAGCTATATTAAAAATTAGGTAGGCGTATCTTACCTACGAGGGGGTTTGGGTAGAAGCCGGGCTCTGCAGGGGCAGGACTTCCGAGCCGAAAGCTCTTCTTCTCGGAGCTGTCGAGCGCTCCGGGGCTTTCTTCTAGCGCTAGGGGAGTTTTTGGGAGGTTTAGGGAGAATGTAGAGAGAAGAAAGAATGGGAAAGGTGTGAAGAAAATGAGGGTGGGAGAGGTTCTATTTATAGGGTGAAATATGGCTGAACTTGGTGCCACATGTCACCATCTGGTGGCAAGACTTGGGGAGAAAGCAATGGCCAAGATTGTGCCACATCACCCATTTTCGCACATCACACTTCCGACTTCTAAAATCCGTAACTTTTGCATACGAGCTCCGTTTTTAACGTTCTTTATATCCACGCGTAGGTAAAAGAAGATCGACAACTTTCCTTTTGACCCCGTCAGCTATTTCTCGACCGATCTTAAATTTAACAGTAGAAGGTGACTACACTATTAAATGTTCGCGTAAAATTCATAACTTCTACATACGGACTCCGTTTTCGTCTGTCTCTTTGTTGTTGAGTTCCTATTAATGATATCTTCAATTCTCATTTAGGTCGCGTTGGCCAAAAACCACTCGATCTAAAATGCGAGTTTTGGGTCGTGCACTGCTAGGCCAAAATCTTAGAAAAATCATAACTTCTTCATACAAAGTCAGATTTTGGCGTTCTTTTTATGCACGCTCTAGGTTTAACGTATACTACAACTTTTGTTTAGATCACTAAGGCCAAAAAGTCCTCTATCGTAAATTCACTATTTACGTCGCGTAGTGCCATGTCGGTTTTGTCGCGAAACTTCGACGGGCCATAACTTCTTCGTTATAACTCGGATTTCGGCATTCTTTATATGTATAGAACCCTTATGACATATTCTACAACTTGGTTAAGATTACTCCTTCTAAATAATCTTCCATCAAAAATTCATTTTTTTGATGCTCATTGTCTCTAAATTGACTAGCCCAGATCTACGGGCGTTACAATTATATCCCCCTTAGGATGATTACGTCACAGAATCATCAACGAAACAGGGCTTGTATAATGACTCCCTACATTAACTCTTCATCCTAGGTAATAACCGTAATTTCTATGTTGCTTCGAATGAGTATTTAACTCTTGGACTCCTTCACTGCAGGCGGTGCTCGATCTTGCACCTCCTCCCTATCTCACATTAGACTCCAAATTATGACCTTCAAGTCACAATCTCGATGCTTACTGGAGACTGCTTCTTCTTTTTAACAAACTTAAGATAAGTTCTTTTATTACTACAATGGATCGATGTGTCATATTCTAATGACCTATCATTACATGTTGCAACGCTTAGACTCAGGTCTCTTAGAGTCAAATTCCAGAACAGACTATACCTTCCTTCATGTTCTAATCACATCTTAAAAGGTAGCATTTCTAGCTACAAGCAGCTATAGCGATACCTATACTGATCTTTTTGATTATCTTTTATTTCAATCTTCTGGCTTAAGTCATATGCTACATCGAACTTGGTTCTCTGAACCACGTAACATGCTCGTCGTAGTTGGACTAAATTTGATATGACCACTAGGTTCAGAATAACAATCATCTTCTTAGTCATTACCGAAACAATGGTAATGACATACATGAACAAAACGGAATCAACTACTAGCTTCTTGGTAACCTTGTGACTTTCCCTGATCCAAGTGTGAGTCTTGTGCTTCCGGTAGTATACGCCTCTACTACCATTCACACCTACTCATACTCGTCCCAAGAATTGTCTCGCAGTTTTCCAAGTCCCCATACAAGAAAATTACATAACAACTTAACACATCAGATAGGAAAACAAAGGTTTTATATTATTCCTTGAAACGATTACATAGGTGTTCAAGTTCACCCTAGACTATGCCTCTAATAGGCTACATCATACGATACTATGGCTACTGCATAACTTGATCTTCGGATATGAAGTCCTCATCCTTGATTCCTCGCGTTGTTATCTGCTTCGTCAAGGATCATGTGAAATGCCCTTGGCTTTGGCGGTGCATTTGGCTTTGCTGCTTCGTTTTTCTTTGGGCAGTCTCTAGAAATATGCCCTTCTTTGTTACATCCGAAACATACCTTCTTGTTGAATGTGCACTCGTTGGCGTAATGGCTAGACTTTCCACACTTGAAACATATCACCTCTTCGCCACATTTTCCTAAGTTTTTCTTATCGCAATTATCACACCATCTTGCTTCGCCTCTTCCTCCTCCTCCAAACTTCGAGAATTTACTCTCCTTGTTGGGCCTTGAGGATCCTTCAAAATTCCTCTTTTCTCCTGCCTTATCTTTTTCTAGACCCTTTTCTCTTATCTGGGTCTCTATATTCTTAGCTGCTCTAACGGCTGTTTTCAAAGTAGTTGCCATTTTGACCGTTGGGCCAAAGTCTGCGGGCAGTCTGTTAGCGTACCTATCTATATTGGAGAGTTCAGTAGGCACCAAGTAGGGAAATATTTTCATCTTCTAAGTGAATGCGGTGGCATACTCATTAACACTCATCTTCCCTTTCTTCAGGTTCTGAAACTCGTTGTTTAGGTCTATCAGATCTATCTCTGAGCAGTACTGCATTTTTAACTGCTCCGTGAATGCTTCCCAAGACATTCGTATGGCTTCTCCTCGTGGCATTGTATGTGCCAGCAACTTCCACCAACTTAACACTCCGGTCTTTAGTTGTCTGACTGCAAAGACGGTCTTTTGCTTATCGCTGCAGCCACAGCTCTCTAAGACCATCTCCATCTCGGAGATCCAGTCCATAATCTCCACTGGTTTTGGGCTTCCAGAGAGACTCGGTGGTTTTTCACCCAAGAAATTCTTATACATCCGCCGATCCTTGTCATTTCCATTCTCAGGGCCATTCCTCCTTACCCCTTGGGTTTCAACTTGACTCATAGTGCGGCTATAATTTCCTTCCTCCGATTGTTCAGCGATCAACTCAGGTTGCACAATGGGCACCGTTGGTTCATCCCTATTTTCGTGCAACATCTGCCTCATCTCTTCTCCTTGCTCAGCCAACATAGCCTGAATCATGGCTTATACTCTAGCCATTGTGATTGGCTCAGGAGTGGCTACTACGACAGGTATTTGCTCAATCACTAGTGGTTGAGGCGGTTGATTTCTATTTCCATTCGCGTTTCCACTTCGGGTTCTTGCCATTTCGTTCTATACACCAAATCAGACGTTCGATGTGTAATGACGAGAATTAAGATAGGAAAGATTTTATCTACGATTGATGTATAAATCTCCTTATCTCTCCGAAAAGTTATATGCCACTTCTAATACCGTAATTAAACGTTTCGAAACCTGAACACATAAAGTTTCCAGATCCGGACGGCAACAGACCATAGATCCGATCATATCATGCATATCATAAATCATTTAGCACATAAAAACATGTTAGTCATTTTCCCTAAATAAGCTAGTGCTTGTGTCTATTCAGGTGTATTACCTAAATTTATTAGACACACTCCTCACGATCATTGCTTAGAATTCTAAGTTTCAGTCTAGAAATAAATCAATATTCCTAGTTCGCTTACACTAATGCTCTGATACCGACTGTGACATCCCCATTTTCACGGCCAGAAAAGACCGATTTTGGTTATGCTTTATAAAAATCAGAGCACCTCTTTTAATAAAAACGTTGCGAAATTTATTCCCAGAAAAACATGATAAATACGTTATCAAAGCATTTCCGAAGAAATGTATTTTTATCCATTTTAAAACATTTGGGATGTAATCGTCAATACAGAAACATAAGCATAAACAGATCTTGCATTCATTTACACTAGTGATCTACATCTCTTTTAAATCCCTCAGTGTAAAGTAGCTTCATATCGACACTTGTGATATAAATAAGCTTGAGTGGGTCAGGTTGGGAAACCTGGTTACAATAATTTAATTATTATGTTTAAACATCAAACATCAACCCAATTACCCATCCCCATTATCTTCCTTACTCTTAAGGATCTACCCTAAGAATTATCTATCCTGCATTCGTTCATTTCGAAGCCCATTGCTTCCAGGGTTTATATGATAGGCACTAAGTCCTTAGCTGCCAATGCTTGTTCGTAAAGCACTAATTCCATAGATGCTAAAGTTCATTCATCGGGTACTAAATCCATAGCTACCAGTGTTCAACTAATAGGTACTAAATCCATAGCTACCAACATTTATTTAATAGGTACTAAGTCCATAGCTACCAACGTTTATCTAACAGGTACTAAGTCCATAGCTACCAATGTTTATTCGATAGGCACTAAGTCCATAGCTGCCGATGTTATTTGTTAGGCACTAAGTCTATAGCTCCCAATGTTCACTCATATCATCTTTCATCTCTCATCATTCATCTACCCATGTTTTACCCAACATATTCGTAGATATAAAATATATATACAGTTTAAATTATTTAAAACATGTATAAAATCGTTCATCCAGCATAGAAAGCAAGTATTCAAATAATATGCACACCTAGCACATAATTTATATAAAATACTTCATATCTATGTGTAACATGAAAGTAACTATGCACTCACCTGTAAAGGTGGTGACTCGGCACTCGGACAGCACTTCGTTACTGTTAAAACTAATTTCCTTTGACAAAACCTAGTATCATTACCACTAGAGTTTAGTCTAATGTTCAACGAGACTAGTTAAAAGTCTTGCTATTATTACTATTATATAAACGTTAAAACAATACTCTTCACCCACTATGTAGAGACAGGGGCAAGAGATGAAACACCGGAGGGCAGGATCATTTTGGCATATAGCACTTATGAAATCCAACAACCCGGGTGGCCTTTCAAACCGGATTACCACGAGTGGTTAAAAAGTTATTATAACGACACTTATATAATCCATAATAATAGCTCAAATAATTATTATAAGTTCCTAATAAGGTTACTATATTTAAATAAAAGGTATATTAAAAATTAGGTAGGCGTATCTTACCTACGAGGGGGTTTGGGTAGAAGCCGGGTTCTGCAGGGGCAGGACTTCCGAGCCGAAAGCTCTTCTTCTCGGAGCCGTCGAGCGCTCCGAGGCTTTCTTCTAGCGCTAGGGGAGTTTTTGGGAGGCTTAAAGAGAATGTAGAGAGAAGAAAGAATGGGAAAGGTGTGAAGAAAATGAGGGTGGGAGAGGTTCTATTTATAGGGTGAAATATGGCTGAACTTGGTGCCACATGTCACCATCTGGTGGCAAGACTTGGGAGAAAGCAATGGCCAAGATTGTGCCACATCACCCATTTTCGCACAACATACTTACGACTTCTAAAATCCGTAACTTTTGCATACAAGCTCCTTTTTTGATGTTCTTTATATCCACGCGTAGGTAAAAATAAGATCTAAAACTTTCCTTTTGACTCCGTCGGCTAATTCTCGACCGATCTTAAATTTAACAGTAGAAGGTGACTACACTGTTAAATGTCCGCATAAAATTCATAACTTCTACATACGAACTCCGCTTTTGTCTGTATTTTTGTCGTTGAGTTCCTATTAATGATATCTTCAATTCTCATTTAGGTCGCGTTGGCCAAAAACCGCTCGATCTAAAATTCGAGTTTTGGGCCGTGCACTGCTAGGCCAAATCTTAGAAAAATCATAACTTCCTCATACGAAGTCAGATTTGGGCGTTCTTTTTATGCATGCTCTCGGTTTAACGTATACTACAACTTTTGTTTAGATCACTAAGGCCAAAAACTCCTCTATCGTAAATTCACTATTTACGTCGCGTAGTGGCGTGTCGGTTTTGTCGCGAAAATTCGACGAGCCATAACTTCTTCGTGATAACTCGGATTTTGGCATTCTTTATATGTACGGAACCCTTGTGACATATTCTACAACTTGGTTAATATTACTCATTCTATATAATTTTCCATCAAAAACTCATTTTTTTGATGCTCATTGTCTCTAAATTGACTAGACCGGATCTACGGGCGTTACACACAGATCTCATGAATTTCCTTTAACATGTTAGAATCTTCTACATTTAAATAAGTTAGATCGAGCTCATTAAACATTGTATACAAATTTTGAATTATAAGACCATAGACGAAACATTTTGGGAAAAGAGTTGTCTTTTGATCCTATAAATGGTATCAAGGACTTGGTATTCACAATCAAATTATATTCTGTGTTTCAGACTTCTTACTTCATTTTAGTCACTGCACATTCTTGGAAATTTCAGTAATTAATCCTTAGTAAAATACTCAAAGGATTAGAAGTGATTTTCAATAGTATTATTAATTCATATATATGACTGAACACCAAACATAAAAGAACTAGTTTTCTTTTGATCCTATGGATAGTAGCATGGGCTTGTAATCCATGATCAATTTACATTCTCTATGTTTCAGTCCTTTCACATTAGATATATGTTGGACATGTATGCTTTCTTAGTCCTTTCTTGTTATGGAAACGAATGGATATCATAACATGTCTCAAAATAAGCCTTCATTTATCCTTGGCGTTCGAGACTAGATTAGGTATACCAACATTAATAAACTTTTAACCTATGGGTAATTGGCTTTCTTCTTCTTGACACTTCTATTCACGATAGTAAATATATATATGAGTACTTGAAGTTTGTGTTTCTATGATTGAATCACGTTAGTTCCAAAAGGAAACCTCAACATGCTACACAACTCCTTCATGGACATTCCAAGTTGTTCATATAAGAATCATAGTAAATTCATCATATGTACATGTTAGCTAGTCGACGAAACATATTGAACTCCTAACTCAATGAAATTCCATTCTGCTTCAATATGTCAGTTAACAATGTAAAGCTGATAACTGCTATTTCTAATAGATTAGAATGCATTGGTTGGAGGAACCTCGTGAACATATTTATCAAAGGCATGATATTTCCTTTTGTTTATGAGAACTATTCCCAAACTATGAATTTGGACATGATTGATCATATAATAGCAAATCCTTTCAAAGGTTTTATAGCAGTAGATTTTAGTGGACAAGGTTATTGACATCATTTAATATCAATTTCCATTATAGTTTTTTTACTTATCCTTAAAAAATAATCACGCTAAATACAACTATTTAAGAAGGGTTGGATCCATATTTGGCTTCATGATGTGTAAAGGGTCGTCGTAAACACACCATAAAATTATTTAGGTAGGTAAAGCCCTTTTCTAATTCCGATCACTACGAAATTACTAGATCTTTGAGATTCATTGACTATCAATAGGATGTTAACCTCAGATTATGTTCATTTCAAATTCAATGATAGGGTCGCCACGGATCACTTAACAGATGGTGAATCATCCATAAAAAATTGTGTGATCCCCGACTCAAGTTACGCCTTATATTCACGAGTTCCACATCATTCTCTACTTATACTCTTAAATTGACGTGTCGGTTAACCACATGAGCTCCATCAACAAGTTATAAATAGAATGTGTAACTTTTATGGATAACATAATATTCACTTTTAGTTAAACAGATTGTGAATTAACCATGCAAAATTGCATGGTCCCCGACTCAAGTTACCCTTGACATTCATGAGTTCCACATCATTCTCTACTATACTCTAGATTGATGTGCTGGTTATCCACAATAGCTGCATCAATAGAATATAAAGAGTGTGTAATTTTCATGGATAACATAAGATTCACATTCTATTAATAAAACATGATTTTGTTTTATACTTTTAATGTTAATATTTTTAACTTGACCATTATCCTATCAAACCCTTTCGGTAATTCCATTCTCAAAATTTGAAAGGCGGTGAGGATGGTAAGCGCGAAGCATTTTAAAAACTGACCTCATTAGGAATCATAGAGACCTCATTAAACTAGTATTAGAGTTGGTAAGCGTAGTCATGGTAAGACTGACAATGTAAATAATTAAACATGCGAGAGCGCATGTTGCAATTTTCTTATACATAAAATAGATATTGTTCTAACATATGTATAAGGGGTAAATTTTAAACTCTTTAAATTTAGTTTTCTATTATTAATTCAAATTAATTGAGAGGACACAATATAATAATTAATAATTCATGAGGGGGTAATATTCAAATTTATAATTCTCTATTATAAATAATATTTATAACATCCCAAAAGGTCAAGGTAAAAGTTTCATTTTTAAATAACCAAAAACCAACATTCATTCATTATATATAAAATATAATCAAAGTGTGATAATGTATCCTCCAACATCAATGATAAATCAAACTATAGTGCGGAACAAAACTCCAGGGTGTGCAATGCGATCATGCCGAGCTCTTCCCTTTTGAAGAGGAAGTACCTGAAACATTAAACACAAGTCGTAAGCATAAAACTTAGTGAGTTTACCCGAAAATACCACATACCATACAAGTAATGGACGCAACCCAACATACATTATTTCGAGCCCAACCCATATAATCGGGACCAACCCATATAATAAGATCCATTCCATATAATCGGGCCCAACCTATACAAAATATACATAGACATGCAAGAGTCACAAATACAGATATCCTCCTACATAACACAATCAAGTGGGCTGACATTGGTGCCTTCGAACCACGTGTACAATGAGAAGACTCACCTCGTAACACAACTCAATAGTCAACAAGCTCTCACCTCTTGGCACAGGTGCTAAATGCCACCTAAATAACCACATAAGGAAAACCCTTAGTTTTCCCCTCCTAGAACTAACAATTTGATTAAAAGGTCCACAAGTCAAAAGTCAACCCAAGAAGTCAATGTTCAAATTCAAAGTCAGGATCAATCGACCTCCACATCATGGCCATCCTTTAGCCACGTCGTGTCCCACGAGTCAAAAACTGATCAACATCCAAATTAAACAAGTCCAAGTGGCCTTAACCGATCTCCACGTCGTGGCCTCATATGGCCATGTTGTGGCATAATAAAGACAAAACAACCGATCCATCCCAGTAGCTAGCCTGTGGCGACTGAATGTCACGCCATAGGAACTGGGTTTCGAATAGCTTAATGGATTAAGCTGCTTCCTTCAACCCCAAGATATTCAAAGCTCATATATGATTTATATAATCGTCTAGATGGATAAAGTTTCTAACTTTATCCATTAAAACCAGTCAAGAAATTAAGACCTCAAACCTTTGGTTCCAAAAGGAAAAACATGACATGGAATCAACCATTAAACACTTATTCTTTGAAGTCCCAAGTCCATTTCCTCCAAAAGAGCAACTAACACCAAACCTAACACAAAAGTTGGTGCTTTATAGACACGCATATCTCAACTTCATATTAGGTTAAAATAAGGTTTTTATGCCAATACTTCATGCATGACTCCAAAAACCATTCTTATTTCAGATCCAAGGCATAAAACACTCCAAATATCTTCGAGATTCATAAAGTGCAAACTTTATGAGATCTCATCACCCTAACCCACCAAGACATGAAGAACATGGGAAAAATCTGGAGATCCATCAACCTAACAATATAAAAATTGAGGGTTGAACACTTACAAAGGTCCATGAGATATAATAGAAGATGAAGGTGATGCTTGCAAGGCGAACCAACACACCGAAAGGGCTTCCTTCTCCTTCAAAAGGCCAAAAACACCACATGATTATTCAAAAATGGGATCAAGGGGGCTGGGACGGATTAGGGTTTGAAAAGAGTGTGTTGGAGGCTGAGGGTGAGCAAACCGTAGCTCACACATTCCTTAGATAAGGCTCAAGGCCCAGAAATTAGGGCTTTTGTCCTCAGACGGCTGCTACGTCGTGCTAAAATACTGCCACACGCATGGGGACCTAATTAAAGTCTACAGACATTCTCGATATGCCACGTTGTGGTAGTGCTTCCTCCACGTGGTGGCAACCCAGAACTTAATTAATTGTAATTAAAATGAATACCTTAAATTCCGGATGTTACAACTCTTCCCCACTTGAATCAGAATTTGTCCTCGAAGTGTGCTGCAAAAAATAACTCGGGGTAATGCTCTCTCATCTCCTCCTCGGGTTCACATGTCCATTCGGAGCCCTTTGGGTGCTTCCATTGCACCTTCACCAATCAAACCACCTTGTTGAACAAGGTCATCATCTTCCTGTCAAGAGTAACAACTGGTCTCTCCACGTAGTTGAGGTGCTCGTCCACCTAAATATCATCCAACAAAACTACTGCTGAATCATCGGCTAAACACTTCCACAGATGAGAGATATGGAACGTACTATGAATCTGACTAAGCTTGGCTGGTAGATCCAACCGGTATGCAACCTTGCCCACCCGGGCGACAATCCTGAAAGGACCAATGAACATGGGGCCCAACTTGCCCCGCTTCCTGAACCAGATGACACCTTTCCAAGGTAACACCTTCAGGAGTACCAAATCCCCTACTTGAAACTCAAGGTCTGAACGGCGTCTGTGGGAGTAGCGCTTCTGACGACTCTGCGCGGTCTGAAGCCCACTGCACACCTGCTGAATCAACTCGGTGGTCTTCAGTACTACCTCATTACTCACCATAACCCGATGTCCCACCTCACCCCAACAAAATGAGGTCCGAAATTTACTCCCATAAAGCATCTTGAAGCGAGGTCGGTGAATACTGGTGTGATAGTTGTTGTTGTATGAGAACTCGACCAATGGAAGATCAGTATCCTAAATCCTGTCAAAATGCATCACACACGCTCTGAGCATAACCTCAAGCGTCTGGATGGTCCGTTCTCTCTGTTCATCGGTCCGGGGTGGTATGATGTGCTGAAACGCAGTTGAGTACCAAAATCCTCATGAATTTTTCTCCAAAATCTGGAGCTGAAACGAACATCCCGATCTGAAACCATCAAAACTGGCATCCCATGCCAGTCCACCACCTCCTGATGTAAATGTCAACCAATTTCTCAACGGAGATGCTCTCAGCAATAGGTATGAAATAAGCACTCTTGGTCAACCTATCAACAATGGCCTAAATGGAAGAATCAACCCCATGTGCTGTCCTCGACAACTTTGTGATAAAATCCATGGTGATCTCCTCTCATTTCTACATTGGAATGGGTAACGTTTGCATCTTGTCATGGGGTCTCTGATGTTCGGCCTTGATTTTCTGGCAAGTCAAGCACCGCTCTACAAACCACACTATATCCTTCTTCATGCAGGGCCACCAATAACTCAATCTCAGATCTCTATACATATTTATGGCCCATGGATGGATCGAAAACTTCAAGTTATGAACCTCCTCCAGCAATGTCTATCTAACCCCACTAGCAACCAGAACCCAAACCCTCCCCCACTGGGTCAATAACCCCTGACTATCCTTGAAAAATAAGAGGATCTAATCGTTGATCCTTTCCTCCTTCTATTTTTCCCTTTTCAACCCTTCCACTTGAGCATTTTTATCATGTCCAACAGTGGAGAAACAATAACCATCCTCAAACACAGATCTCTGATAGGTGCACTATCTGTCTTGAGGCTCAAGGCATCAGCCACCACATTGGCCTTCCCGGGGTGATACAAAATTTTGCAATCGTAGTCCTTCACCACACCAAGCCACCTACGCTGCCTCATGTTCAGATTCAGCTGATCCATCAAATACTTCAAACTCTAGTGATCTGTGTAGATGGTACAACGAACCCCATAGAGGTAATGTTTCCATTTATTGAGGGAAAAAACCACAACCCCCAGCTCTAGATCATGCGTTGGATAATTCACCTTATGAGGCTTAAACTGCCTCGAAGCATAAGCAATCACGTGACCCCTCTACATAAGCACTGCACCCAAACCCATGAATGAAGCATCACAATAAACTACAAAATTGTCCACACCCTCGGGTATGGTAAAAATTGGAGCCTCACATAACTTATGCCTCAAATTCTTAAAAGTTTTCTGCTGCTTAGACCCCCAACGAAAAGTGACAGTCTTCTTCGTCAATCTGGTCAATGGGACTGTGATCCTAGAGAATATGTCAATGAACCTCCGATAATTACCTGCCAAGCCAAGGAAACTATGAATGTCAGATGGAGACCTCGGAACCTCCCACTGCATCATGGCCTCGATCTAGGCCGGATCGACCGATATACCATTCTAGTTGACAAGGTCCTCAGAAACTGCACCTCGTGAACTTGCACGTGGTGAACTTGGCATATAGCCTCTCCCTCCTTGGAGTCTCTAGAACCTCTCGCAAGTGCTACACATGTGATTCATGAGGTCCATGAATGCTTCTGGAGCATTGGTGAGCCCAAAAGGCATCACCACGAACTTGTAATGACCATAAAGAGTCCTAAAGGGTGTCTTCTTCACATCGTCATCCCAAACCTCATCTGATGGTAGCCTAAACGCAGATCTATCTTGGAGAACCAAGGCGCACCCTGCAGCTGGTCGAACAAATCATCAATCCTCATGAGTGGGTAACTGTTCTTCACCTTTGATTTTTTTAACTCCTGATAGTCAATACACATCCTGTGTGAACCTTCCTTCTTTTTCACGAACATGATCGATGCTCCCCATAGAGAACTACTCGTCCAAATAAATCCTTTGTCTAACAACTCTTGCAATTTTGTAGACAACTCCTGCATCTCATGTGGTGCTTAATGATAGGGTACCTTGGATATCAGAGCCGCACCCGAAATCAGGTCAATCTGATACTTTACCTGCCTCTCAGGGGGCACTCCTAGCAATTACTGAGGGATTACATCGGG
This sequence comes from Lactuca virosa, assembly GCF_052849685.1. Classification (NCBI taxonomy): domain Eukaryota; kingdom Viridiplantae; phylum Streptophyta; class Magnoliopsida; order Asterales; family Asteraceae; genus Lactuca; species Lactuca virosa. Next base: position 388,125,299 of record NC_136428.1, read on the forward strand.
ATATTCTCGAACAATGGGCACATCAACAATGGCCGTCTTTCCCTCAACCCAAGTATCCGACATGTAAGCCAAAAATCCAGAGAGTCGGCCCACGTTGTGCATCCCTACTGAAGATACCTCCTAGCTCTCGCAACTGAACAGAGAGTTGGCCCACGTTGTGCATCCCCACCATGAATAACTAGTTCTCCCCCACTTGGAGTTCGAACTCTCATTATCTGGTGCTCACAAGTGATCATAGCCCCATTAGGGCCCAAACACTCCGTACCCAAAATCACCCTTGTCTCACCTAACATAATGGGAACCAAATCGATCGTGTATCTCTCACTGAAAACCTCCAAAATACAATCTCGATGAATGCTCGAAACTCTCAATGCGCGATTATCAACAATCTCAACCTCCAGAGGGCAATCTAGTTCACTAGGATTTTAGTTAAACCTCTTGTTGAGCGCAAGAGACACATAATATCTGGTAATACCCGAATTGAAAAGCACCAAAGCAGGAAACCCGTTTACTAAGCACATCCCTAAACATAACAACATAAAACATAAGTATAAACAATAATGAAAATGAATAATAAATGGAAAACATACCCGAGACCACATTAGGAGTCGCACGCGCCTCCGCGGCTGTCAGCTGAAAAACCCTGCTCTTCACCACTAGGGTCACCACCACGCCCTCACATTCATTTGTGGTCCTCGGTGTAGCTGGAGTGGGTGCCGCCACCCCTCTTCTTGTCAACCTCAGACAATCGGCCTTTTTGAGGCCCTTCTGATTGCAATGAAAGCAAATCAGACCCAATCTCTAGGGACAATCCCTAATAAAATGAAAAGCCTTGTTGCATTTGAAGCAGCCATAACCCTTCTCTCGGCAAGTCCCCTCATGAACTCTCCCACATCTACCACATCATCCCCGACCCGACTCGCCTCTAGATTTTGAATCAAAAGTCTTGGCTCTCTTTGTGGGACCCTCGACCATCTGCACATGCTCTTCCTTCCTCTTCTCGAGGTACTCCACGTCAATATCCCACTCCTGGGCTCTAGCAATCTTATCCTCTAACGTCCGACAAGGTGAAAAGCTAACAAACTCCCTGATATTCTCCCTCAACATGTTGTAATACCAATCGTTGTCCATCTCCTCCTATGTAGCGTACTGTGGAACGAATAAAGCTCTCTCCCTAAAATTAGCGGTGATCTCCGCCACAATCTCAGTCGTCTGGTGTAGGAAAAGTTTGAAATCTGGTCATAAAATCAGGCCAGGTCATAGTCTCAATTGCCGCTGCTACCAAACCATACCCGACTTCCTCCCACCAGTCATGTGCTCGCTCCTTCAAACATCTAGGAAGGAACCTCACCTTCGACCCATCAGGGCAGAAGCTCGTCATTTAAGCGCACTCCATGTTAGCTATCTATCGCCTGGCGATAATGGGATGCTTTACCCCGAAGAACTATGGTGCCTCACATGCTCTGAAATCCTTGAATGTGAGCGCATGGGATCCACACTGACCGACAGACATCTATGCTCAAAAGATTCAAAAGTGCTCCTCCATCGTCTCAATAATCCCCTCGTTGATCGTGTCGAACATCACCAGGGTCGCATTAAGGATATCGTTGATAATCTCCAACGCAATGAACTCACATAGGCCCTCATCAATTGGTTCGGCACCAGATCCCGAACCAAAACTAGATCTTGAACCTCCTGTTCCACCATGCGTCATCACCATAGTAAAATACAACACACAAACAATCAGAGTTCACACAAAGAAGCTCACACTCTTTAAGTTCCTTAGAATCATCATGAATTTTCGTGACTCGAGTACGAATATTGTGCTTTCAGTAGTATAGGCCCAATACTACCTTCCACACCTATCCTTACCTTCCTCAAGAGTCATCTTGAATCCTCTAAGTTACTTCTTATCAACTCCAAAAAACCCCAATAAACAACTAGATCACAAGGTAATACATTTTCTTAGGCTTTCTGAGAATTCCCTTCCCCCTTCTCTACTATCAGCTGCAAAGGAAACTTCCACCGACGACCCCTAGCTACCTCACGAATACAATCACATACAACAAATATTAAACAATCCTTTAACTGTGAGGTCTCACACTACAACGGTTGGACTCAAACAAGAGATGTGTAATAGATTTTAACCTAACACCCTAAGATTGTTTAATCCTTGTAGTATGAACCCTATTGTATTCACTCAATAGCTAATAGACATTAGTGAAGGTCTCCCAAAGCACAAAGCAAGCAACATTCGAGCATTTACGACGACAAGTAGGCACCACACAATCAGACATTTCTCTCTCAGAGACTCCTAGACATCTCTAATCACTAGCATGCATTACTACCGGCTCGCATATCAGGCATAAAGACATCTCTCCTAAACAAGCATTCTATCATGCAATCCTGAGCATATCCTTATCCCTAATCTAGCATGTGATTCACATATAAAACACTGAACATAACACATATATAGTATTTTGGGGAAATACTTACTTGAGTTCGGCTGATTTCATGCATCCCACACTTTTTTCTTTTTTGAGAAATCATTTTTTTCTTTAAAAGTTTTTACCGATTCCTCGGTTTGAGTCCAAACACACCTCAGAGTGTGTCTGAATCCCTCAAACCAAGGCTCTGATACCAACTTGTGATGTTCCATAAATTCAAGGTAAAAAAATTCATTTTTAAATAACCAAAAACCAACATTCATTCATTATATATATAAAACATAATCAAAGTGTGATAATGTATCCTCCAACATCAATGATAAATTAAAAGATAGTGCAGAACAAAACTCTAGGATTTGCAATGCAATCATGCCGAGCTCGTCCCTTTTGAACCGGAAGTACCTGAAACATTAAACACAAACCGTAAGCACAAAGATTAGTGAGTTTCCCCAAAAATACCACAGACCATACAAGTAACGAACCTAGACCAACGTACATGCTTTCGGGACCAAGGTATCCTCTTTTATGAGGAGACATGATCTTTTGGCGATGATGACATTGAATCTTTAAGACTTAATGGGGCCTTTCCTCCCAACGCTATTTTTAGGCCCTTCGATCCCCTTATTCAGCCTGATTTTGTCTCTCCCACTTGGGTGTGATTTCCTGAGTACTTAGGCTTGAGATTTCATATATCCAGGCCATGCCAATTCTCTGGAGGATCCTATATTGGTTCTACTAGATAAATCAATCAAAAGGTCTTGACATAGGCCTCTCGGAGTTGGCCTGCCTATACGATCTCACAACCTTTGGGAATTTTCGTTTCCTCCTCAAGGTCAAAACTCTTAGATATTCTCTAATCTTGAAAACCAAGCACAACGATGGAGCTTGGAAAGAAAAATATTTCTTCGTGAGACGCGACTCGATTCCTGAGGGGAATTCCCTGCCAAGATCATGGATTAAAAAGGGTAGGAAACAAGTTTAGATATCAACGATCCTGAAATTTACTTCCCTTATTTTGTTTGTTTTTGTGCAACGTTTAGGTTTGAGGAGCTTATTCCTGTCGCCGGTGACTATGAGGACAAGATTTCGAAATTCGTCACACTTCCTGCAGTTGAGAGGTCGTTCTGGATTGAATATTCCAGTCTTCAAGAGGGTTCCTCCACTACTGCTTCTATGGCCACTTGTAACATTATTTTTCTTGGATATGTCTTTTGAGAGGATCCAGACTTGAAACGAATCTCTGGCAGGTTCTAAGGCTACCCGGTCCAAGGCCCACTTTGGTTTGGCAGATCTTGAAGATGATATGACCAGTGGTCCAATCAAAGCTAAACAGGAAAAAGGTGCCAGTCTTCCTTTTACCAATAGATCTCATATAGATCTTACGGTTAAGGCTTCAGGATCCCGAAAATGAAAGACTTCAGAGGCTGTAGATTTCAGCTTAGAGAACCTCATCATCGAGGATGCTCTTGGGAAGTTGTCTTCATTTTGCCAAGCTGTAAGAATTATGCATATGCATTATTCATATTAATCTTCATTTTCCCAAGTTGGAAGTTGTCTTTATTTTCCCAAGCTGTAAGAATTCTGTCATTTTTCATGCTGATGTTTAATCTATCATACGCTCACGTTTCCTATGTTACCAACAACCTTAGGGTCCGTATCGATAAAGCCGAGTTTGTTCTAAAAGAGCAGAAGAAGACATGGAGGCTCACCAATGAGGATCTTCTCCAAAGGGTGGAGTTATTGAGCAAACAGAAAGTCGAAAAGGAAGAAGAGCATCTTGCGGATCTTGAGGAGGTCATTGTTGATGCCAAGACAAGTGCTGCGATAGTTATTCTGCAGGCTAAGATCAAACTAGCTGAGGATCTGGAAAACGCGAGTTCTTGGGACATGGACGGATGACATGAGGTGTTGGACAAGCTAATCGATAAGCCTGTTGTCGCCAATCAGGATCTTGTGTTGATGTTGTCTGGAGGAGGGGAGAAGAAGGACACGACCGATAATGACCAGACTAAGGTCTAGGCCTTTTTAGGTGATTAGGGTAGCACAATCTTTTGACGCATTACTCTTGTAAGGTTGTAATCCTTTTTGTTTTGAATATAATGGTTGATATTTCTTTCGTCTTTCTACGTTTCATGCATAATACAATACTAAGGTCTTTGCATAGTTACGATCTTGAAAAAAGTGAATAACTCTTAAGACAAAATGGCCCGATAAAGATTAAAAAATAACAATTGCTGAATTTGTTAAATAATCTAAAAGTTTCTTTTAGAAGTTTAATGATTAAGTTGCAACTCTTAAGAGTTTTTAATATGCTTTAAAACTTCTTTAAAGATATCAAAACAACAGATGACTCTGAAGTGACGAAAGTTCATAAGTCAAAAATTGGTTTAGGATCCTAGAAAGTTTAGGATCCTTGATTTCACTTAACACTTCAAAGTTAAGGAAAGACGGAACCTGATTGTCTTCGAGTTTCTCTTTAAGCTTCATGAGTCTTTGAATTTTAGAGGTCACTGAGGATAAATTCCAACTTAGGAGAGAACTTTGGTTCACTGTTGAGAATGAGGTTCCTTACCAATCGAAGGTCGATGAGGATCCTTAAGGGCAAGGATCCTTACTGTCAGAGATCCTTGAAAATAAGGATCTTAGATCTCATATGGGAAATTTCCTCTGAAGATAAATTGTTTAGATTCTATATTTTGACAAAAGAGAAAACATGTTAATGTAATATTCTGGGGAGGATCCCAACCTGTGATACAATTCGTGGGAGAGTTCGTTATAACATGAAAATGTTACAACTTGATTGTATTCTCTGGGGAAAATACCCAACGTGTGATAACATAAAGATCTTATGTAATTTCTGGTGTAAGATCCCAATCTTTGATAACATGACAATGTTATAAACCTTAAGTAATCACTGGGGTAGGATCCTGATTTCTGGATAGCATGAAAATGTTATAAACCTTAAGTAATCACTGGGGTAGGATCCCGATTTCTAGATAACATGAAAATGTTATAAACCTTCATTAACTGTTAAGGCTAGGATCCCTACGATATTCAGGATCCTCCAATATACAGGATCCACAGCTACATCAGGATCCCGATTAATTACAGTTATTATTTTTATTAATATGTATCGGTCATATTTTGTCTATAACTAACACGTGTGCAAAAGTAGTGAAGAGAAGACCAATTCTCAACGAAGAATCATCTCAACTATGCTAAAGACCCGGAATACTTGGTCAAATAATTTCCATGAAGCTGGTCATAGATGATCCCGTAAATATCGGACATCTTGTTGGCAAGATTAGACTATAAATTGACACTTGTAATCTGCACACATGACATTGTTCTTTAGACTAAGCTCGCTCTATGAATTTCTTTACTCATTCTTATTAAGAACTAACTGTAATATTTATTTTATATCAATAAAATCATCAAGGCAGGTGATCATTATCACCTCCCAAGGTTTTATGCCGGAGATCCTAGAAAGGATCAAGGGCTTTCCTTGTAAAATATTAAGTCGCTTTATTTTACCATTTTCTATTACACACTATGAACATCACAACCTCTCATTCAATTTGGTTGATTAGTACTTGTGTAATTTTTATTCAAAATAATTTGGCGCCCACCGTGCGACTGTGGTGTTCAAAATTCTTGTAAAAATCATGTCTACACAACTGATCCTCTCTTTGTCCTCTGCTCCTTCCATTCCAACCAAAAACCTTCCACCTCCTCCTAGTGGACCCCCCACTTAGAGGAAAACGCCTGACACTTCCACGAAAAACACCCCCTCGATCGCTAATCCAAGAAGTTTGGGATCCTTAGGGCTCCAGGATCCAACTGTCTCAGTTACTACTGTAGAAATTTTTGCTATGATGAGGAAAATGACGCAACAGGTGACCCAACAGCAGGAGGAGAATAGAGCACTACTCAAAGAAGTGGAGAGGATGAATGCGAAATTTCAGAAATCCTTGGAAACTACGCCCAAAGTTGTGCAACCAAGGATCTAGGACTTCAATAATGCAGGATCCTCAAAAAATCGCCCGAAGGACACGATTCCGACCACTGTGGCGTAACCCTGGGGGTAACTACGGACAACCGAGCGTCCATGATCAATGATCTAAATGAGCCTTTCAACACTCCTAGAAACCTTGATTCTAGTAACTTCTTAAACAACAATACTTTTAATACTAACTATGCTAACGTTGATGCATGAATAAACCCAAACATGGCCAGGGAACTTCAGCAATTAAGACAAATGATCTCAAGTGTAACCAGAGTGGTCCAACCAATACCAGAAGCATCTCCAACAAGCCACATGATCTCGAGATTTGCTCCTGCGATAGCCAATACCGAAGTTCCTAAGCGGTTCCAATCTCCCAGCATGAAGCTATACGATGGAACCACAGATCTTGAAGAGCATATAGCCCAATACAGAGAAAGGATGGAGATCATTCCCATCCTAGGGAACTTGAAGGAAGCTTGCCTATGCAAAGGCTTTGGTTCAACCCTTATAGGATCAGCCCTGAAATGGCTGCTAAACATTCCCCTATACTCTATTACTTCTTTTGCACACTTAGTTAATATATTTAATAACCAATTTTCTTGAAGTAGAACCTTCGAGAAGATCATTAGTGATCTCTACCGGGTGGCTCAGGATCCTAAGGAAAAACTTAGGGATTTTGTTAACAGGTTTGGCAGGGAGGCTCTGAGCATCCCCAAAATCGACATGGCCACCGCTGCAGAAGCCTTTAAAATGGGACTAAGAAAGGATTCACCCTTCTATGAAGACCTTGTGATGACCCCTTGAAAAGATTGGATGAAGTCAGGTGCCGAGCATTGAGGTTCATAAGGCTCGAAGAGGATAGAGAGATCCAGAAGAGAAGAAACCCTTCAGATCAATATGAGAACCCCAACAGGAAGGCCGAATCCTCGACTCAAAGATCCTACAAATCGAAGCCCTATTCCAAACCGGATCATCACAAGGTTAATGCCCTTGAAGATGGAGGAGAAGAGGAAGAACTTCCTAAAATCACTGACTATTGTTATTCTATGGATATTTCAGGTGTAATTCATGCTATGCAGGATCTTGGAGATAAAGCAGGATGGCCAAAGAGAGACAACAAGTCCACCGCTTGGAAAAACAAGTCCAAATGATGTGCTTACCATGAAGACTTTGGCCACATGACGGAGGACTGCATAGCCCTACGAAAAGAAATCAGCTACCTCCTTAGTAAAGGACACCTCAAAGAGATCCTCGGGAGAAAAAGGGAAAATCCAAGGAGAACATCCAGGATGATCATAGGATCCTGGAGAAACCAGGATCTCTACCCTCTGACGCAAAGATAATTAACGTTATCTCAGGCGGATCTAACGTCTGTGGTACCTCTAATTCTCTGGCTAAAAGACACGCCAAGGTCTCTAAAACGGAAAAGGGGGATAGACCCCGAAAGAATACCATGATTAGCAGTGAAAATGAAATCACATTTGACGAAACGGACAAGGAAGGAATTCAGGATCCTCAACATGACGGACTCGTGATAACATTGTACATGGCTAACCATTTCGTCAGAAGGATCCTTGTTGACGGAGGATCCTCAGTTAATATCATACTCCTAGACACACAAAAAAGAATGAACATCCTAGAATCAGAAATAGTCAAAAGATCCTCAGTCCTCATAGGATTTAGCGGGGAAACAAAACACAGAATTAGAGAAATAAAGCTACCAATATACTGTAACGCCCGTAGATCCGGGCTAGTCAATTTAGAGATAATAGGGGTCGAAAACGACTTTTCAACAAAAGATTATTTAGAATAAATAATCTTAACCAAGTTATAGTATATGTTACAAGGGTTCCGTACATATAAAGAACGTCGGAATCCGAGTTATAACAAAGAAGTTATGACCCGTCGAAGTTTTGCGACGGAACCGCACGACACCGGGAAGCGTAAATAGTTAATTTACGATAACGCGATTTTTAGCCTTAGCAATATAAAAAAAAAGTCGCAGTGTTCGTTAAACCGAGAGCGTCCATAAAAAGAATGCCCAAATCTGACTTCGTATGAGGAAGTTATGATTTTTCGAAGTTTCGGCTTAGCAGTGCACAGTCCGGAATTCGAATATAAGATGGAGCGGTTTTTAGCCGAAACAACCTAAACGAGAATCGAAGATCTCGTTAATAGTAGTGTAACGATAAAAATACCGACGAAAACGGACGTTGGATGAAGAAGTTATGAGATTTTAACGGACAAATCCTGTCCCGGCCTATTAATAATATAACTTTTAAAATAAAGTCAAAATTAGCCGACGGAGTCTAAACGAAAGTTGTAGAGTACGTTCCCACCTATGCGTAGAAATAAATAACGTCAAAAATGGAGCTCGTATGCGAAAGTTATGATTTTTAGAAGTTAAGTGTGCAATTTGCAAAATATGTGATGACGTGGTAGCATCTGGGTCGTCCATCGCTGATCAGAGGCTGATTCGGATTGCGACACCTCACCCTCGCCTACGCCCCGCGTCCGAGGCCAGGTACGCCCAGCGTACTTCGGTTCTTATCCGTCCGATTTGCGAGCTAGCTGGATGCGAGCTGGAGCCTTATCCGAAGACTACGCCCAACATAGCCAAGGATTACGCCATCCGAGGCCTCGCAGGCTATAAGGGGGGTGAGAGTTCCGCGTTTTTCAAACCTTTCTCACTTCTCTCTCTAGTTCCTTTCACTCTCTAGCCTATCTTAAGCCCCCTAAACCCTAGGTAACTCCCCTAGCACCCGAAGGAAGCCCCGAGGCTCCCGGAGCCCCGAGAAAAAGGGTCTTTCGGTTCGGAAACGCTGCTCCAAGCGAAGCACATATTACTTTAAAATCCGTTGTAAGTAAGCTACACCTATGAAATTTTTAATATAGCTTTTAAATAATTATATTAATGTTATTAGGTCCTTAAAATAATTATTTGGGCTATTATTATGAGTTATATAGAGTGTTGTTTAACGCTTATATAATAATAATAGCTAGACTATTAATTAGTCGCGGTTAACGTTAGACTAAACCCTAGTGGTATTGATACTAGGTTTTGTCAAGGGAAAATTGTTTTGAGATAACGAAGTACTGTCCGAGTTCCGAGTCACCACCTTAAAAAGTGAGTGCATAGTTACTTTCATCTTACACATAGATATGAAGTATTTAATATAAATTACATGCTACGTGTGCATATTGTCTGTATACTTGCCGTCTATGCTGGGTGAAAGATATTTTATACATGTTTTAAATGATTTAAACTGTATATGTCATTTATATCTACAAAATGTGTTGGGTAAAACATGGGTAGATGAAATAGTTGCTGTGTGACAAAAACAAAATGATGAGAACTGATATAGACCACGAGATAAGGGTGAGAGGTGAACCATGAGAGAAGCCTTTTACTCAAGTGATGGCCCCGTCATCTAGCAGAGTATGGATGACAACCACAGACTATTCTAGACAGTCCATTGGAACACTAGCAGGCTCGCAACCTGTTGGTGTATTTGAACTGTGTATTCACCAGCTGTACTCTAAAAACCCATTGACACGTATTGTGAGTGGATTCTCGGAAACGATATTGTCGATAAACGAGATAACCATCGCGACTATGAGACTTAGTACCTAAACCCTGGCGACTATGCGACGTAGTGCCTGTTGTATAAACCCTGACGACTATGAGACTTAGTGCCTAAACCCTGTCGACTATGCGACTTAGTGCCTGTCGAGTAAACCCTGGCAACGATGGATTTCGTGCCTATTCTTTAGGATGATCCTTAGGAATGAATGAACGAGGAATAGCTAATTCTTAGGGTAGATCCTTAAGAGTAAAGAAGATAATGGGGATGGGTAATTGGGTTGATTGTTTGATGTTTAAACATAATAATTATATTATTATGGGTTGAAAACCCTATGTACTCACCAGGTTTCCCAACCTGAACCACTCAGTTTATTTGTATCGCAGGTGTCAATGTGTCACACCCCAAAACCGAAACGGCGGAAACGTTCTGGGGTGGAGGACATCATGTTTAGTATCACAAGACATGCATCATAGTAAGCAAAGTAATGAACAACCATTTCATTAGAAAGGAAGTGTTTACAAAGTGTGTGTTCACAAAACATAGAATACATAAGCAAATAACAAACAAGACTTGAAGCTATACTCGCTTGTTGCTCTTGCGGGGGTTCCTGTGGTGTTCCCTTCTCCCTCCCATTGTTCCCCGACTTCTGATTGTAGTCCTCCCCTTTTGATGGCTCGGGAGTCGGGACTTCTATGTCATGGCAGACTTCATGGTCGATGAGTAGCTGGGCCAAGGGTTTGGCACTATCGAATATGGCTGGGTTAGAAGACAACACATTACCTCGGGTCGAGGCAGTCAGACCCCTGATGTATCTTTCTATCTTCTTGATCTCCGGGGTAACCATCCCGGGGCACAGTGCTGCCAGGTCGCTAAACCTGTCAGTGTAGGCCACTATGTCTGAGCCAACCATCTTGAGCTCCCATAACTCTTGTTCCAGCTTTTGTACTTCGCCCCTTGGGCAGTACTCTCCCATCATCATTTCCTTCAAGTTTTCCCAGCCCATAGAGTTTTCCACTGTTAGGGTCAGTGACTTAACATGGCCATTCCATCATGTTAGGGCTCTTCCGGAGAAGGTGCAGGCAGCAAACTTGACTTTGCTCCCTTCTGGGCATGAACAGAGTTCGAAGACCGAATCTGTTTTCTCGAACCATTGCATCAGAGCGATGACTCCACCATTTCCGTCGAAGGAATTGGGTTTGCATTTCATGAAGTCTTTATACGAACATTCCCCTTGGGTGTTCGTGGGTATCTCCGTGGTTGTTTAGGGGAGCACCGCCACCAAATCCACCGATACCACTTGCGCGAATTTGGGTTAGGGCGGCTGTCGTTGCTGCTGTTACCGCTGCCTGAAAAGCAGCTAAGTCGAACTGTGGCTGGGGTAGTGGCGGTTGAGTTGGAGTTATCGGAATAGTGCGTCTATTCGATTTGCGAGGATGCATCTTTTCTAAAAGAATACAAAGATGAGATGGAATAAGTCTATAGCAGTGGACACAAGCCGAAAGTTGAAAAGACAAGGTTATCCCAGTTCTGAGTGTATCGGGTCCTGACTTCCACAGGGTTCTAGAAACAACTCATAAAAGAGTTTATACCTAATAAACTCTATGAATTTGAAATGGCTATCCTCGAATGAATATCTGTTGCCTGAATAACTGTTACCAGTTGCATGTAAGAAAATAATCCTAACACATAATGTGAGCAGTGTTTCCACTCGCTCATCAAGTTAACAGGATTATTATTTATTAGTGTGACGTGTAAGACGTCTTGGTTACTCCGGTTGATCCCTCTTTAAAAACTTCTCATGAACTTGCTCTTATTCCTCCTGGACTCTTCTGTTATCTACTATGAGGGAGTGGTTACATCTATCTGGACTTGTTGTGCGAGAATGGAAGTGACTAAAGAATATATGAGATTTAAGGTAACTTTATGGGGTGATCCTTACAGAGTCCTCCTATAATTTCACAATGTATACAAGTTGTATATAACTTAAGATTAAATAGACCTTCGAATAAGTGATCCTACTCCAAAACCGCAACCAAACAAGGAACAGGTAGTGGAGCGTAGATCACAAATTCTAAGTCTATAAGATCTCAATTATATAAAACCTTGGGAGTATACATTGTAAGATTATAGACCTATCTGTAAGGGTCCTTTAAGTTATCATGTAAGTTGTTTATATAAAGCCTAAAATACTCCTATAGTATTTTAATGTAATCTTCTTGGTATGTTTTAAACTTGTTATCGCATTATAGTGTCATAACATACTCCTATAGTATTCTAACTCTAATGTACTTGATCTAGTATTCTCTTGACTGGCATTAGGTAAGTTTTAAGACTGTTGCAACACCACATCACTCCCAAACACATGTCGGTCACATCTCGAATGAATACAGTTGATCAAGCTATATTGATGCTAGCTATGATTACATAACTATTCAGGTTTGACGACAGTGTTCAACCTTTAAATACTTTAGTTCCGTTCTTCTTGTGATACTTGGTCTAGTATGTACATGTATAAGCAAGTAGGTATATTTTTATAACTTATCGTTATACTCTTAAAATATATCATTATCCAGAGAACTTAAGCCCCATTGTATTTATAGTTGTATATCTTTTATCGGTTGATATACTTAGTTCACTATAAACAATGCTCTGATACCAATCTGTCACACCCCAAAACCGGAACGGCGGAAACGTTCTGGGGTGGAGGACGTCATGTTTAGTATCACAAGACATGCATCATAGTAAGCAAAGTAATGAACAACCATTTAATTAGAAAGGAAATGTTTACAAAGTGTGTGTTTACAAAACATAGAATACATAAGCAAATAACAAACAAGACTTGAAGCTATACTTCTCCATCTTCGGAATTCCCAGCGCGAGTACCTATCTACTAGGCTCCTGAGAATACAAGTTATTTGAAAGAGTTGATCAGCAATTAAGCTGGTGAGTTCATAAGATTTTAGTGATGTAAGTAAGTTGCAAAATGTTGTGGTAAACTGCGGTTCAAAATGTAGTTTGAAGAAAATGTAGTGATTTGTAAGTTCTGTTTAGAAAAGTTCGCCTGTTCCCTTTAGAAAATCCTATATTTCCTACTTTGATGAAAGATACGTAAAAATGATCGTACAATCCTTTCTATGAGTACTAAATGGATACAAGTAATATAAAACTCAGAGTAAACAAACAATCGACTGTGCGCATCTGCCTTAAGCTCACAACCGAATAAGGAACAGGGAGTAAGGCGGATAGTACACATCCCATTGTTTGTTAGATCATCGTTGTATATAACTCTGGCGTGTTCACTTGTTACTCATGGAGTTAATTGTAATGGTTCCTTTATATTTAATGAAAAGATTCCTTAATAAAACCCTTATTTCTTATAAAAATGGCGACCACAGTGAATACTTCTATAATCACTTAGTTTATACTGGCTATATATGACCTAATATCGGATAGAGAGTTATTTGGGTGAATCTGGCCTAAGCCCACAACCAAACAAGGAACATGAAGTAAGGCGGAAAGCACACATCCAACTACCTATTGGGTATTAATGATATATAACCTTGATGTATAAACTAAAGTATTATAAAGTTAATCGCCTAAGGTCCTTCAAGTTTATACTGGTTTAATAAAATGGATTAAACCCTTAACTGGTAAGTTTCTAGTTTTGTATACCAAAAGTTATGATTTGGAAAGTATGCTTTGTACTAGAAAACTGTGCATTGACTCTGTGTCCTATGACTTGACCCATACATGGTACCCATATGATGACTGAATGTATACTGGACATATATATCTAGAATCGAATAGATAATAGACTGGGTGAATCTGTTCCAAGCCCACAACCAAACAAGGAACATGAAATGAAGCGAAGAGCACACATCCTATTACCTGTCGGATCATATTGATATATATGTATCCTTTGATGTATACATTAAGGAATCATAAGGTTAGCATTATGGTCCTTTCAACTAAACGTAGCCTTCTACCAAGGCATCAAATGTTATGTATGTTTGTTTCTTGTATGAGTGTGTATTTTCCCAAGTGAGACTATCCTTAACTAAATATAGTTTATTCATTAATGAATATGTGTGAAGATCACAAAGTAAATGTAATAGGGAAAATAATGTTTTACCTCAACAGTGACACTGCTGGCTATAAAGTAATAAAATACAGACTCCAGGTAGTATTAAATGTACAATACACCTCGGGGAGTCTAAAGTAATAAAATACAGACTCCAGGTAGTATTAAACGGACAATACACCTAGGGGAGTCGTAAGTAATAAAATACAGACTCCAGGTAGTATTAAATGGACAATACACCTCGGTGAGTCTTTTTGCCTTTAATCCCAAGTTGGTTAATTAAAGGTTTAAATGTGAACTCGTATGTAACCATGCTGATCGACGACTGAATAAAATATGACCCTCTGGTGTCATATGTAGTGAGGTGACATTTGTCACCCCTTGGCCTTATCGGCTGGGACTGTAGCTAGCAGTCAGGGTGTGGGAGTGTATATCCCGTATAGATCTATACACAAGATGCCCGCTCTCCCTCCAGGAGACTCTGGTTACAATATGATACAACACTGTATTGTTGTATCGTTAAATAGTATGTCACATTAATTTATCGTATAACAGTGTTTGTATAGTAAGTCATAGTGTAGTAATGTTCTCTCTGTACTAGTGTATAGTATACTCTCTTGTATAGTGTGTAGTGTGAAATGTTTCTCAAAATAGTGTGTTCTGACTCATGTATGAACTGACTCTTTGTATGCCTCATTGTACTAGATGTAATGAATAGTGTGTTCCTAAACTATACCTATTATAGTTTACTAGTGTTTTACTTGAACTGTTATTGAAAAGACTCTTTTATCTACTAAGTTATGCTTGTACTTTAAAAACGGAGTTTTGTGAAACTATAAAGGAACATAACTTTAAAAGAGTTTTTGAAATGGTTTGATCACTTATAAAAGACATAAGCAATCTTTTGAAAGATGTTTATAGCAAACATTTACACAATTATCATTGTGTTCAACTTGTATTCCCCCCCTTAAAGCATGTAAAAACAATTAAAAGATTCATTACGGGGTATGAACTCACCTGATGTGGGTGATTCACGAATACGCGTGTAAGGATGAGAAGTTACACGAATGAAGTCCCGAGATACAACAAGTCCTAAATGACATACATTGGCATATACTGACATAAATATAGTGCTTGGAAGCAACCAAATGCAAGGAAACACCTCACGGGACTAGGAAACACTTTGACCAAGTGTTGGAATCACATGTGATTCATCTAAAGGGTGTTTAAGGCCATGGTTTGGTGTTTACGGCCAAGGGAGTTTACAGCCGTAAACTCATGGTCAAAGATGCATATGAGGGTGTTTGAAGGCTAGGGAAGCTTGAGGGAATTTTGCTCTACACAAGGATGAGGAAGACCAACTCAATGGAGAGTGTTGAGGTGTTGACGGCCAAGGGAGTTTACCCCTGGCCGTAAACTCTCTTAATGGTCACACTTAGGGTCTTAAAGGTAAGGAGTCTCAAGGGTTCAAGTGTTCTAAGGTTTAGCAAGACTCTAGATGTGTTTAAGGTCCATAACTTGACCATACTTGGAGTTTATGCACAAGGGTGTTTAGGCTTGGGCCGTAAACTCTCTAAATGATGAGTTTGGTGATGATTCAAGGTCTTACAAAGCACAAAGGAGTGTTCTAGCCTCAAATCCAAGCCTTAGGAAGAGTTTATGGCCAAAATGGCACCTTTATAGGGGTTTACGGCCATGGAAGATGGCTTGGCCGTAAACTCCTTTTGGTCCTTCATTCTTGATGATTTCAAGGCTCTAAGCATGAGTCTTAACTAGATATCAAGTATAGGGAAGAGTACTTACGATATAGAGGCTTGAAATGGTTGATTTTGGCCAAGAACACTAGTGTGTGTTCTTGGTGTTCTTGGTGAAACTTGAAGATCTAAGAAAAGTTGATTTCCATGGATGAAATCAAAGAGTGTAACTAGGAGATGAAGTGTAACAACAATTCAAAGAAGAACACTTACCACTTTTGAAGATCTAGGATGAAAATCGGGATGATAGTTGAGAGAGAATTGGAGTGTTCTTGAGGTGGAAGTGGAATAATGAAAGAATGTTGAAGGATATGAGGTTATAAGGAGGAGTTTACGGCCGTAAACTCAAGTGTTGTGGCCGTGAACTCTAAGTGAAAAGGTTAGGGCTTGATTTGTTGAACAGTGTCTCTAGCAGGTACATTCTACACTCATTCCTTAAGTGTACTAGGCTTAAAACTCCTTAGAATGACCTTTAACAAGGCTAGAACTCATTAGCAATGAGTCTGATACTCAGTTGAGTTGACTGACTGAGCTTTCAAAGCAAAAAAATTTCGGGTTGTCACACAATGTGAAGCTACTTTACATGAGAGATTTAAAAGAGATGTAGATCACTAGTGTAAATAAATGTAAGTTCTGTTTATGCTTATGCTTCTGTATTGACGATGATATCCCAAGGTTTTAAAAATGAATAAAAATACATTTCTTCAGAAATGCTTTGATAACGTATTTATCATGTTTTTCTGGGAACAAATTTCGCAACACTTTTATTAAAGGAGATACTCTGATTTTTATAAAGCATAAACAAAATCGGTCTTTTCTGGCCGTGAAAAAAATGGGGATGTCACATATACATAGAAGGGGTGAACTCTATACAAAATTTCTGTTCTATTGACACCTTATCTTCTAATAATGTGATACTAGGTGGACCATGGATTCATGAGCTGAAAGTGTTTCCATCGATATACCATTAGTGTGTGAAGTTACACACTCCATGGGGAACAGTGAAGATCATGGGAGATCAACAAGAATCAAAAGAATGCTACAAAACCTCCATGAAATCTACGACCAAACCCCAACAAGCATAGAAATTAAGGCAGGGGCACGACATGTTCTACAGACAAAGGAACAAGACGTAAAGGAAGTTCCCCTAGGCATTGAGGATCATAAAGCTAAAGGTGTCATAGGATCCTCAATGCCTGCGCAGATCAAGCAGGATCTATTGAATTTCTTAAGAACCAGAAGCAAGACATTCGGATGTAAACATGAAGACATGACAGGTATAGACAAGAGTATTATTACTCATAAACTTAATATTGATCATTCTTTATGACCAATACACCAAAAGAGAAGGAAGTTTGCACCCGAAAGTAATCAAATCATCCAAGAGGAAGTAGAGAAGCTCCTCAAAACAGGGATGATCAAGGAAGTAAAGTTCCCAAGATGGCTAGCTAATATGGTTGTCGTACAAAAGAAAACCGACAAATGGAGAGTGTGTGTAGATTACACGGATCTTAACAAGGCTTGTCCTAAGGGTTCTTTCCCTTTACCACATACTGAGTCTATGATAGATGCGACGGTCGGCCATGAACTCTTCACCTTCATGGATACACCGTAATGCCTTTTGGTCTTAAAAATGCAGGTGCAACATATCAAAGATTGGTGAATCGGATGTTCAAAGACAAGCTGGGGGACACCATGGAAGTTTATATTGACGACATGGTAGTGAAATCAATGAAAGCCGAACATCACCTTAGAGACGTCAAGGAAGCGTTTGACATCCTGGACAAGTACAATATGAAGCTGAACCTACTCAAATGTCACTTTGGAATGAAGTGAAGCAAGTTCCTAGAATACATGGTAAGCAAAAGAGGGATAGAAGAAAGCCTAGAACAAATAAAAGCAATCATGGAACTAAGATCCCGATCTTCAACAAAGGACATCTAAAGGCTAACCGGAAGAGTAGCAACACTCAACAGGTTCCTTTCAAGATCCTCAGAAAGGTGCAAGCTCTTTTATGATATCTTGATAAAGAACAATAAATTTGAGTGGAAGGTGGAACACGAGAAAGCCTTCAAGGAACTCAAAAAATACCTGAGCTCTTCCCCACTACTAGTGAAACCTATAGATGGAGAACCACTTATTATCTACCTCTCGGTATTCTCAAACGCGATACTCTCACCTCAAAAAATTAATTATTGCCTTAGTAACTGCTTCTACCAAATTAAGACACTACTTTGAAGCACACACTATACATGTAAAAACTAACTATTCTATCAAGAATGTCATGAGAAAACCAGAAATGTTAGGAACGATGGAAAAATGGTTGGAGAAATTAAGCACATTTTTCATTAGATCCAAACCAAGATCCGCCATAAAATCACAAGCTTTAGCAGACTTTGTGGCTGAATTTAGTGATGATCTACAAAACGAAGTAGACATGGAAGCCAAACGACTCCTAGAAGATGAACACCTAGGAAGATGGACGATGTTCACAGATGGAGCTTCAAATCGGAAAGGAACAGGCCTAGGGATAATACTAAAGTCGCCACAACGATTTGCAGGATCTTTGAGTCGAGGATTCGGCCTTCCTGTTGGGGTTCTCATACTGATCGAAGGGTTGCTTCTCTTCTGGATCTCTGTATCCTCTTCGAGCCTTATGAACCTCAATGCTCGGTACCTGACTTCATCCAATCTTTTCATGGGGTCATCACAAGGTCTTCATAGAAGAGTGAATCCTTTCTTAGTCCCATTTTAAAGGCTTCTATAGCGGTGGGCATGTCAATGTTGGGGATTCTTAGAGCTTCCCTGCCAAACCTGTTAATAAAGTCCCTAAGTTTTTCCTTAGGATCCTGAACCACGCGGAAGATATCACTAGTGATCTTCTTGAAGGTTCTGCTGCAAGAAAACTGGTTATTAAAGATATTAACTAAGTGTGAAAATGAAGTAATAGAGTATGAGGGAACGTTTAGCAGCCATTTGAGGGCTGATCCTGTAAGGGTTGAACCAAAGCCTTTGCATAGGCAAGCTTCCTTATTGTGTCCTGGGATGGGAATGATCTCCATCCTTTCTCTGTATTGGGCTATATGCTCTTTAGGATCTGTAGTTACATCGTATAGCTTCATCCTGGGAGTTTGTAAGCCCTTAGGAACTTCGGTATCGGCTATCGCGACAACAAATCTCGAGATCCTGTGGCTTGTAGGAGATGCTTCTAGTGTTGGTTGGACCACTCCGGGTACAATGGAGATCATTTGTCTTAATTGCTGAAATTCCCTGGCCATGTTTGGGTTTATTCCTGCATCAACGTTAGTATCGTTAGCATTAATAGTATTGTTGTTTAAGAAGTTACTAGAATCAAGGTTCTAGGAGTGTTCAAAGGCTCATTGAGATCATTGATCATGGACGCTTGATAGTCCATAGCTGACCCTCCCAGTGTGTTGCCACAGTGGTAGAAATCATGTTCTTCTGGAGATTTTCTGAGGATCCTGCATTATCGAAGTCCAGGATCCTTGGTTGCACAACTGGGGGCGTTGTTTCCTGGGATTTTTGAAATTCCGCCTTCATCCTCTCCACTTCTTTGAGTAGTGCTCTATTTTCCTCCTGCTGTTGGGTCACCTGTTGCGTCATTTGCTCATCATAACAAAAAGGTCTGCAATAGTGACTGAGACAGTTGGATCCTAGAGCCCTGAGGATCCCAAACTTCCTGGATTAGCGATTTAGGGGGTGCTTTCTTGGAAGTTTCAGGTGTTTTCCTCTGAGTAGGGGCCCACTTGGAGGAGGTGGTAGGTTTTTGGTTGGACTGTAAAGTGCAGAGGACGAAGAGAGGTTCAGTAGTGTGGACATGATTTTTTTCGAGGATTTTGAACACCACGACCCCACGGTTGGCACCAAATTGTTTTGGTAAAAAATTACACAAGTACTAATCAAGCAAATTGAATGAGAGGCTGTGATGTTCAGATTGTGTAATAGCAAATGGTAAAAGAAAGTGACACAATGGTTTAGAAGGAAAGCCCTTGATCCTTGCTAGGAGCTCGGCGTAAAATGAAGATTACAGTGAGTTCTTAGTAAGAACGAGTAAATAATTTCGTAGAGTAAGCGTAGACTGAAAAACTGTGTGTCGTGTGCAGATTACCAGTGTTTGTTTATAGTCTAAACTAGCCAACAAGATGTCCGATATTTTTGGGATCCTCTATGACCAGCTTCATGAACGTTATTTGACCAAGTATTCCGGGTCTTTAGCATAGTTAAGATGATTCTTCGTTGAGAATTGGTCTTTCCTTGACTACTTATGCACACGTGTTAGTTATAGACAAAATATGACCATTATACATATTAATAAAAATAATAACGATAATTAGCCCGGATCCTGAGGTAGCTGAGGATCCTGGATATTTGAGGATCCTGAATATTGTAAGGATCTTGGCCTTAATAGTAGCATGCTATAATCAGTAAATAGGTTGCTAGGGAAGCAACAGTAGCATGCTACAATCAGTAAATAGGTTGCTAGGGAAGGAACAGTAGCATGTTATATTCAATAAATAGGTTGCTAGGAAAGCAACAGTGGCATGCTATAATTAGTAATTAGGTTTCTAAGAAATAAATGGTAGCATGCAACAATAAGCAATTTATACCTCCATCTCAAATTAATTGTCCTCATTTGACTTTTGAAGTCTTTATTCTTCAATTTTGACCTTAAATATTTTTGTTTTTGATAAGATAATACTTGATGGAAAATATATGCATGGATTGTATTTTAAATGTCTTTTCATTGTTATAAGTTTCATCAAGTAATATATAAAACATACAAAAATATTTAAGGTCAAAGTTGAAGAAAAAAGAGATTGGTAGTCCAAAACAGGACAATTAATTTGGGATGGAGGGAGTAGGTCGCTAAGAGAGAAACGACGTCATAATAAGAAAATAAATGAAAAAAGATACCAACTATAGTATCCTGCAAATAGAAAAGTATTGTTAACCCCTTTCGGAATAATAAATAACCCTCTTGTCGTTGTTTTAGGACGACAACCATGCTATGTTAACCTTGGTTGTGTTGGTTTTTGAGCACTATAACACTAATATGGTGCACATGCAACCCTAGATGCTTTGGATCTATGTTTTTTCAAACTATACAAGCATTTCAATTTTCCAAAGCATAGATCCTAGCTAGCATACATTGGATGATATACAATACAAAACTCATAGTTAGATGAATACCTCTTGATGTAGTTGTAGTTCTTGGCCTTTGAAAGCTTTAAAACCTCAAGTGCGATGCCTCTAATGTGTCACAAGCACCAAATGCAAGTGGAGGTTTGAGAGAATAAGCTAGTTAGCAGAAAATCAATATCAAACTCTTAGAATGATAGGTGTAACCGATTTTTGCTCTAGGAGTTTCCTTTTATAGTGTAGCAAATGCTAGGGTTACAACTTTGCAAACCCTAATGCACCATGACCTTTCATATTACTTAGGCTCCATGGGTTAAACCTCCATGGACTATCACATTGATTTAGCCCATCCTAATTAACCATGGATCATTGGCCCACACTATAAGAATCATTGATTTACTTAATCAGGCCCCGTATATTTAATTACTCTCTTTTGATCACTAAATTAATTCCAAATTAATTGTTGATCAGTATTAATTAAATAATATGATTTCTCAATTAATATATTATACTTATAATATAATAATAAATCACAAATAGCCTTATTCTCAAAAGTCCATCCTATCAAATTGCACTGGTGAAGGCAACCCAAAAGGACCATGCTACAATCGGGTCAAGTACATCCCAGTTATAGTTATGGGCTTAGACACCAAATCCAACATTCTCCTACCTGGATAAGTCTAATAACTATAGCTGCCAATGCGACTTCAGGATCCGACTTAGCAATCGTAGCTTTCAAAAGCCGCTGTCTACTATGACCCACGCAGTGACGCATCGTTTAGATAAGGGATCATATATTCCTCTGTTCTTCAAGATATCATGTGGAAAAATACATGGAACATAGTCATACTTATTCTCCTGCAGTTTGTTTCCTGATTTCAGATTTGTCTGACATAGAACATAACTGAACACATCAATTTAGTTCTTAACGGTCCCGATACATAAGTCAAAACAAATCATCGAGGGGCCCAAGATATCGATTTTAATCCTCTTAGGATAAAAGGAACATATAAACCTCGACATTATATGCTTGTACTAACTACTCATTAGATCATGCACAACGATACGTTTTATAACACCAAGTTACTGATGCGTTTTTTTATCATCAATGCAAAACCAACTCTTAATCAACAACTCATATATCTTGGTTTGAATATCATATGATATTATCGTCTCACAATCACTCGTGATAAATTCCATGAAGTGATTCAGGTGAGTGTGTGTTTAATCCAATACTCAAATCTTATTTCAGGAGCACTCATGAATAGTGTAGCAAACTTTTGCTATGTCTAACGCCCTAGACAATCTACAAGTCAACTCATGACAGTCTAGCCTCATAACCTACTTCCAAAGTATGATCGATTGTGGATCGTTTGAATAATCTTATTATTCTGGAAGTCAAAACATGCAAAGGTGAAACAATAGTAAATAATTGACACAAGACAGTAACTTTACTTAAAAATAAAACTCCTTTTATTTAATCATCAAATGTCAATTACAGTTTAGCTATTACAAGTTTCAAACATTTATCTAATCACTATAACTAATATCGTCCATTAGCCTAATGCCCCTTGCATGCTGCAAGTGCCTAACCCTACTCAGTCCCTCCGTAAGGGGATCTGCTGGTGTTCTCCGATGATATCCTCTTCACCACGAGGTGTCCTTCTTCTACCTGATGTCTTATGAAGTGGTAGTTTCTATCGATATGCCTGGATCTACCATGATCTATGGGTTCCTTGGTTAAGGCAACCGCCCCTTCATTATTGTAGAAAATCTTCACAGGCTCCTTTATGGCTGGCACAACTCCAAGGTCTCCAATGAAGTTCTTCAACCATATCGCCTCTTTCGATGCTTCGCTCGCTGCAATGTACTCTGATTGACACGTTGAATCAACTACAGTCTCTTTCTTGGAACTTTTTCATGTTACTGGTCCTCCATTTAGGGTCAACACCCAGTCCGACTGAGAGCGCAAATTATCTCTGTCGGTCTGAAAACTGGCGTCACAATACCCTGTCACTCTTAAGTCATCACTCCCACCGAGGGTAAGAACCCATTCCTTAGTCCTCCGCAGGTACTTAAGAATGTTCTTAACGGTAGTCCAATGAGCTCTACCAAGATTCCCTTGATATCTGCTGACCATGATCAAAGCAAAGGCCACATCAGGGCGAGTACAATTCATAGCATACATGATCGAGCCAACTGTGGAAGCATATGGTAGTCGACTCATCTCCGCTATCTCAGCCTCTGTACTCGGACCCCGAGTCTTACTCAGTTTGGTATTGCTTTAGATAGGTAAGTCACCTTTCTTGGTGTTCTCCATGCTGAAGCGTTTCAACACCTTGTCCAAGTAGGTACTTTGACTAAGTCCTATTAGTCTTTTACTCCTGTTTCTCAATATCCTTATCCCTAGAATTTAGGCAGCTTCTCCAAGGTCCTTCATAGCGAAACACTTCCCAAGTCAGGACTTAATTTCCTGCAAGGTTGGGATGTCGTTTCCTATGAGAAGTATGTCATCCACATACAACACCAAAAAGCTAACTATACTGCCACTGGATGTGACATATACGCATGACTCATCCTCGCCTCTCAAAAATTCAAACTCTTTGACTTTCTCATCGAAACAAAGAGTCCATCTGCGAGTTGCTTGTTTCAATCCATAAATGGATTTCTCAAGCTTACACATTATATTGGGGTACTTTGCATTGACAAAACCCTATGGCTGACTCATGTAAACATCTTCAGCGAACTTTCCATTAATGAAAGCGGTTTTGACATCCATTTGCCATATTTCATAGTCATGAAATACAGCTATGGCAAACATAACCCTTATAGATTTAATCTTCGCTACTGGTGAGAAGGTCTCATCATAGTCAACTCCCTGAGTTTGAGTAAAGCCCTTCGCAACCAGTCGCGCCCGACTGTCTTACGACCCGGTACATTGTCTTACGACCCGGTACATTGTCAACCAAGTTCCAAACTTTATTGTCATACATGGACTGAATCTCTGTCACACCCCCGAACCAAACGGCGGAAACCACCGAGGGCTCGTGTGACTTAAATTGAAATATCATCACAATGAATATACATGAAACATAACATAAACATCCCCATGCATTAATACATTTCAAACGTCATTGTTCATATCCAGTACATTGTTTACATTACATAATCCATAGCATAAATTGTTTGAGAGTCACAAAACATAACATCCTAATACACTTGGTATTGTTCTTCAGCTTATCTGTTACCTGAGAATACAAGTTATTTTGAAAACGTCAACATATATAATGTTGGTGAATTCATAAGCAGGTTTGATATGAAAATGTTTTGTATAGTTTGTAAAACCCAGAAAATCCGATATTTTCTGAAACGGCAATTGTTTATACTATAGGTGCGATGATCGATAAGTATATGCGTGAATGATTTCAAAACGTGTAAAAAGGGTATGTTTCTCATGATAAATTCTTGCATTATAGTTATTGAAAGTACAAGTGAACAATGTTGTTTTCCCGGAAAAGTCGATGTTTTCCGATAAAATAGTATGATCGTTTTGCATTATTGTGTCGTCACAACAAATGAATATGATTTCCCATGATTCCTTAGATGGTATTGGATCTCTATGTGAGTCGTTATAACCATGCATAATAATGACTAGTTCGTCTGTCTTGGCATTCTAGCGAACGTCGGAATTGATTTTAAGATTTTGCCACCCTAGACTGGCCGAGTCTAACTGTAGCGAACAGCTTAGGTGTGGGGGAGTCACCCCCGTATAGATCTATACACAAACTCTCGCTCTCCCTCTAGGAGACTTTGATTATAACTACAGACTACGACCGGCACTTATTGGTGTCGCCCGTTATTACTCACTTAATCCAAATGAAATTGAATAACCTTGATTAACGACCTGATTTTTGTTTACTTGAATAGAAGGTAAGCCTAACAGACGAGGAGAAGAGGACTGCAGGGGCCCTACTAATCACGTATGTTATTTAAGGCTGTCGAGTATCCGAAGGACGTGTTAGCCCATTACGCATATGATTTATTTGGACCTTACTAGCAAATGCCAATGGTCCACTGAGGCCCAATAACATGTAAAAGCCATTAAGGGTCCCTTAGGCATGTAATTGGGTCATAGGAGGCCCAATAAACATGTGTGAATATATCGGGGCCAATAAACATGATATTGGGCCACAAAGGCCCAATAGCACGTATAGGTATTTGAGCCCAACTTTTGAATCAAGTAAGTTTTATCGAGGTTGAGTTCGTATAGTTGGTATTCGTGGTATGTTAAATGTTTAACCGTAACAACGAAATATTTCAACGTTTGATTTATAACGAAGTTTTTATTATTATTATTATTATTATTATATATATATATATATATATATATATATATATATATATATATATATATATATATATATATATATATATATAAAACTATGCGTTATAAACTTGCTATTTTTAACCTCAAAAGTTATAGTCGTTTTAATTGGCCCAAAAACATTTAGATTAACCATTGTGACACTTTTTCTATAAAAATGACAGTTTTAGTCCCTTTTTATGAAAATTGACATTTTTGGTCCTTAAACCATTTTTATTGACATTTTCCACCCAAACTTTATTTGAATAGAAAATTTTGCCCAAACTATTGCATTTGTCGTTTCCAGCCTTTATTTGTAAAAAGTTTACATTTTTGGCCCCAATTCCGTAAGTTTTACAATTTTTACCCCAAATTCAAAAACTTTGGATTTTTAGTCCGAATTTGGTAATAAACTCACTTTTAACCCCTGAAAAAGTTTATTTACATTTTAGACCCATAGTTTGTTGAGTTTTCCATTCCAGCCCCTCAAAATCTCATTTTTTCACAACTTTGGGCCCAAAACACATTAGGCCCACTTTTAAGCCCATTAAGCTAAAATTTATGTTTTTGACCCTTTGAAAGATGTTATTTTCATATAAATCATCTTTTGTACAAATAAACATCTTATTACCCTCATAAAGCCGACAATTTACAATTTATACCCAATATTTGTTATTTTTGCAAAAGAGACACTTATAAGGTTCTTTTGGTTTTGTTTTTCACTTTTTAAGCCTAAGGACCTTTAGATCCATGATGTATGTTGTTTATTATGTTTTTGTTTATGATTCTTCCACCCTTTTTGCTATAGATCTCGAAGTATAACAAATATTACATATTATCACAACCAAAACTAAAGAAATCACATATAGCATGCAAACACACATAGATCATCACATAATACTTGTATTCTCCCCCCAAAAACAAGTAAAAACCGAAAACAAGGGGGTATGAACTCACCTTTGATTTTTGTTGTCGGTTTTGAAGAAACAAATGGAAGAGATTGATGAGATTCTCGGCCCTAACAACTTCTTGAAGAGACCTTCGAATTTAAAGAGTTCTAGGGAGTATGATCAAGAATTTAAGGTGGTAAGAAGAGTGATTAAGTTGTAGAAAGAAAGTATGTTGTCAAGATCTTACCACAAGTATGTATCTTGAAGTGATTCTTGGATGAAAACCTTCTTGAAATGCCCTTAATCTCAAAAATTTTGAAGGAGGAATGAAGGTGTTCTTGAGAGGATTTGGAAGTGAATTAAGTGTGTGTGTGTGTGTGTGTTTGGTGATCCTCGGCCGAGAGTAGAAGAAGAGAGGGGAGAGAGAGTGGTGAATGACTAGCTTGGATACATGGAGGATTTTGCATTGATGTATGATGGACAAAATGGAGGTGACACTCCAAAGTCAAACCTTCCCCTTTAATTCTCTTTTCTTTTTTTTTCTTTTCTTTTTTTTGTTTCCTACTTGGGCCGAGAGAGAGAGAAGGAAGAGAATGGCTTGGGCCTTTTGTGCTTGAGTCCATAATATGAGGCCCAATTTGATGATTTTCGGCCCATTGGGCCTTTAGAGTAGTTCACGGCCCAATTTAGCATAAAGGAATGGATTTTAGTCCATTAAAGTTATTTGGATTTGTTATGGCCTAATAAGGCCCATTAAAGATAAACTAGTCCATTTTAGGCTTATAAGGCCCAAAAAGGTTAAGTCTCATGAGAGTGGGTCCAATGAGAGCCCATTTAAGATTTCTAAGCCCAAAATAGTCAAATTGGAAGTTTATTGGCCCATTAGGCCTAATAAGGAAATCCTAGTCCATAATGGACTTAAACCGGGATTTCTAGGGTTTCCAACCTTTTGTTGACTATTTGAGTGTTTGATGGAATTTTGTTGTCATTGAATAAGCATCATATATGCCTTCAAGTTTTAGTTACAATGTTATCCTTGTTAATTGTTTACAATGCATCAGAATTCCTAGTTGTGACATCATCCCCCCGTTAGAGGGAATTTCGTCCCGAAATTCTTTTTGAAGCTAGATTTGAGAATGCGAGAATAGGTGAGGGTACTTTTGCTTCATCTGGTCTTCGCGTTGCCATGTGAATTCCGGTCCATGTTTCGCGTTCCACCGAACTTTCATAATCGGAATGCGACTTTGCTTAGTACGCTTCACTTCCCTGTCAATGATTTCAACTGGTTCCTCGATGAACATGAGATTCTCATTGATTTCGATTTCTTCCAATGGAATGGCGAGAGTTTCGTCGGATAAGCACTTCTTTAAATTGGAAACATGGAACACGGGGTGTACACTGCTGAGTTCAGCAGGTAGCTACAGTTTATAAGCCACTGGACCGATTCGGGCAAGAATCTCGAATGGTCCAATGTATCGTGGGTTTAGTTTTCCCCGTTTCCCAAAACGAATCACCCCTTTCCAGGGAGAGACTTTTAGCAACACCCGATCCCCGACTCAGAATTCCAAGGGCTTTCGTCGTTTATCAGCGTAGCTCTTCTGTCGGTCTCGTGATGCTTGAAGTCGAGCTTTGATTTGAACTATCTTCTCTGTCGTTTCGCGTATGATTTCCGGTCCTGTTAATGCATTGCTTGGTGTCTGTTCTCTTGCTAGCTGAGTGTCACCTACCTCAGACCAACACAACGGTGATCTACATTTACGCCCATATAAGGCTTTAAAAGGAGCAACTTTGATGCTTGAGTGATAACTGTTGTTGTATGAAAACTCAATTAAAGGCAAGTGGGTATCCCATGACCTTCCAAAGTCTATCACACATGCGCGAAGCATATCTTCGAGCGTTTGAATGGTTCGCTCACTTTGACCATCGGTTTGTGGGTGGTAGGCAGTGCTCATGTCGAGTTGTGTTCCCATAGCTTTCTGAAGCGATTGCCAAAAGCGTGAAGTGAATCTACTATCTCAATCTGAGATGATAGATATGGGTACTCCATGGAGTCTCATGATTTCCTTGATGTAGATTCTCGTCAATCGTTCCATCTTGTATGACTCCTTTATTGGCAGGAAATGGGCGGATTTTGTCAACCTGTCGACTATTACCCATATGGTGTCCAATCCATCTGTTGTCTTGGGTAATTTGGTTACAAAGTCCATGGTAATCATTTCCCATTTCCACTCGGGTATTACTGGCTGTTGTAATAGCCCCGAGGGCTTTTGGTATTCTACCTTCACTTTAGCACAAGTGCGGCACTTACTAACGTAAGTGGCAATTTCTGCCTTCATGTTAGACCACCAATAATATTGCTTGATATCCAGGTACATCTTATCTGAACCCGGATGGATGGAGTATCGTGTCTCATGAGCCTCATTCATGACTACCTCTCTGAATCCCCCAAGTTTAGGGACCCAAATTCGGTTCATGAAATAATATGCTTCGTCCTCCTTGACTTCGAAGTTCTTTTCCATTCCACGTAACGCTTCGCTTGTTCTGTTTTCTATCTTCATGGCATCGAACTGGGCTACTTTGATTTGTGAGGATAGATGGGATTGAATGGTTATTGAAAGAGTCTTCGCACGATGATTTGAGTGTTCTTTCCGACTCAAGGCATCAACTACCACGTTAGCCTTGCCTGGGTGGTACTTGATTTCGCACTCATAATCCTTTAGCAGCTCGACCCATCTTTGTTGCCTCATGTTTAACTCCTTTTGATTTAATATGTATTGGAGACTCTTGTGGTCGGTGAAAATCGTGCACTTTGTACCATAAAGGTAGTGCCTCCAAATCTTCAAGGCGAAGACCACAGCTCCCAATTCGAGATCATGGGTGGTATAATTCACCTCATGTGTCTTTAGTTGTTGGGATGCATAAGCTATCACCTTCCCACGCTGCATGAGTACACAACCTAAACCCTGATTCGAAGCATCGCAGTAAACTACGAAGTCCTCAGTTCCCTTTGGTAAAGATAGTACTGGTGCACTACACAGAGCTCGTTTTAGAGTTTCGAAGGCAACCTCCTGCTTTTCTATCCATTCATATGGTACGCCCTTCTGTGTGAGCAGGGTAAGTGGCTTGGCTGTTCTGGAGAAGTTCTGAATGAATCGTCTGTAATAGCCTGCGAGACCCAGAAATTGACGAATTTCTGTAGGTGTCGTTGGGACTGCCCATCCTTCAATGGCTTTGATCTTAGAAGGGTCCACATGTATCCCTTCTTGGCTGACAACATGACCTAAAAAGTTTACGCTACGGAGCCAGAACTCACACTTAGAGAGTTTTGCGTATAACTTTTCGGTCCGTAGGGTTTCCAAGATTTGCCGGAGATGTGGACTATGCTCCTCTTTGCTTTGAGAATAAACTAGGATATCGTCGATGAAAACGATGACAAAGTTGTCGAGGAATGGTCGGCAGACTCGATTCATCAGGTCCATGAATGCGGCAGGGGCATTCGTTAGACCGAAGGGCATTACAACAAATTCATAATGTCCATAGCGAGTTCGGAAAGCGGTCTTGGGGATATCCTCTTCCCGGACCTTGAGTTGGTGGTAGCCGGATCGCAGATCTACCTTAGAGAAATAGTTCGCTCCTTGAAGCTGGTCGAATAGATCATCGATTCGCGAAAGTGGATAGTGATTTTTGATAGTGAGCTTATTCAGTTCTCTATAATCGATACACATTCTAAAGGATCCGTCCTTTTTCTTAACAAAGAGAACCGGAGCTCCCCAGGGTGAGAAGCTAGGTCGGATGAATTCTTTGCTCAAAAGTTCGCTAAGTTGGCTTGACAGTTCTTGTATCTCCGCAGGAGCCAACCTATAGGGTGATTTGGCAATGGGCGTAGCTCTCGGCACAATGTCAATTCGGAATCCGGCTTGTCTTTCCGGGGGTATCCCCGGAAGATCTTTAGGAAAGACCTCCGGGAAATCGCAAGCCACTGGGATGTCTCGAATATTGACCTCTTCCTTGGACTTATCCACTATGTGAGCCAGAAATGCCAAGTCCTTCTTTTGTAGATACTTATGTGCCTTAATGCACGAGATAAGACGAAGGTTCATACTGGGTTTGTCCCCGTATATAATTAGGGTTTCGTGGTTATGGGAGATGAAGGCGAAAGGTCTTCTCGCAACACATAATTTCGGCATGATGGGGGCTCAACCAGTCCATGCCGATAATCACAATCAAAACTCCTAATAGTTACAGACATCAAGTTTATTTGAAAGGCGTGGTGATTTAAGGTTAGGGTACATCCTACGTAGATTTCCCCAGTTGATTCTGTTTTCCCATTAGCCATTTCCACCGTAAAGGTTTCATTAAGCTTTTGGGGTTGTTGTTTTAGCAAATGTTTGAATTTATTACTCACAAAACTTCGCTCTGCCCCGGTATCAAACAGGATGCATGCATATGAGTGGTTAAGAAGAAACGTACCAGTAACAACGGCGGGATCCTAAACCGCTTCTCCTTGACCCATGGTCAGCACTCTCCCTGCTCCTCCATTCCCTTGGCTGTTGACATTGGGGCAGTTTCGACGGAAATGCCCAGTCTTTCCACATCCATAACAGGTGTGGCTAGCCCCAGTGTTGCTTCCGTTGTTGTTGGTGTTGTTGTTGTTGTTGATGATGTCGTAGTTGCGGTTATTGTTGTTGTTTCCGTGCTGCTGGTTCTAAGGAGGATAGGTCCTGCAATATTTTGCCGCGTGACCCTTTCGGTTGCAACTGGTACATTGCATCTCCCTGCATTCACCATTGTGATGGAGATTGCACTTGTTGCATTTTGGGAGATTTCCGGAATATGGCTTAGGGGCACTTGGGGTGGATGAGGCTGGAGCATGTGGTGTGGAGGGAACTTGAGTGGTTGCAGCATGAACTGTCACTGTTTGTTGATTCTTTGACGACTCTGAGCCTTGTAGTCCCTTCCTCTTGTTATTCTTTCCTTTCCTATTGTCACTCTCCTTATTGTTTTCAGTTTCCCCTGACTTCTCGCCCTTCTTGGTGTTGTGGTCGTATAACTTCTTGGCCAACCTCTTCGCACTGTCAAAAGCTTCGGGATTCGCAGCAATCACGTTTCCTTGAATTGGGGAGGTTAATCCCCAGATGAATCTTTCGATTTTCTTCCCTTCAGAAGTAATCATGCTAGGGCACAACAGAGACAGTTCACTAAACCTCGTTATGTAGGCATCGATGTCGGAGTTTCGGACAGTGAGATTCCATAGCTCTTGCTCCATTTTCTGAACTTCGCCACGCGAGCAGTATTCAGCCATTAGCATTTCCTTTAGTTCCGTCCATGGCATGACATTAGCCACTGGAAGAGTCATAGCCTCCACATGCCCATTCCACCAGGTGAGAGCTTGATCAATGAATGTACATGCTGCAAACTTCACCTTGACTTCATCCGGGCATCCGCATATCTCGAACACTGAGTCTACCTTTTCAATCAACCTTTTCAGGGTTATCACTCCCCCTGTACCACTAAAGGTTCGTGGCTTGGCGTTGGTGAAGTCTTTGTAAGAGCATGTCTTGGTAGGTCCTTGGTTCATCCCGTTGTTTGAACTTCCAGCCCCCTGCCCGTTTCCTCCGCCATTGTTCCCATTGTGGATTTGCGCCATGGCTGCTGTGACTGCAGAAGATCCAGCTGCTTGAAACGTAGCTGAGTCAATTTCCGGTGGCGTTGGTGGTTGATTGTTTCCACGGGTTGGTTTTTGCGGCATCTTGCTGTTATGGAACAGGAAGACATTGAGTACGCATTGTATTTAAGTTGAGAATTTCGTGAATCGATTTTTATATCTAATTGTTTCCATATATTCACAGCAAACAATAAGAGTATAAAACACATAGCAGGTCACAACATCACCATAAAACACATAATATTTTTCACTAATTATATCCGTACTTTGATACATGAAAATTTGCTCAAAAAGAGCATACATAAAGTTCGGCAGCATAACGACTCTATGAGTAGTGTAATCATTTAAACATGGAGTCGGTAGTACATAGCATGGTAAGCAGAAGTGAACATAGTACTAGTAGGGAGGTCTACTGGTTCGAAGTGCTCTGAGATGCGTCGGGTGGTGGGGCGGATGATGTGGATGCGCCCTGAAGGCGCGCCACCTGTAGTTCTGTGGCTCGTAGTCGATCCTCCCAAATCGCTTGACGTACATGAAAGTTATGGATTACTTCTTCAGTTTCTCGTTCCGCCCGGGCCACTGCGGCTCACATCTGATTCAGTTGCTCGGTCGTGTCCTGGGCTAGGTCGCTAGTGTTCCGTAACCGTCTCACCATGACAGGGAGTGCTCGGTCAACCATTCTTCCCTCCCTCAAGTCATAGAACTGGCGAGCCATGCCAAACGGGGGTCGCTGTCCCTGTTGTCTGCTCCATCTCCAAATGTCGATACCCCAGGGAGGGGTAGGGCCGTTTGGGCCCATTCGGTGAGCTGGTACCCTCACTGGGTATGGGGGTTGATGACTACAAACTCAGTGTCCGAATCATCGCTGTTGTCGCCACCCGACTCTTCCTCTTCAATGTCTGCCACAGGTTCTGCAGGTCCCTCTTCGATTTCCTCCTCCGGTTCCTCTTCTTTCCATGGGATCCTCTTCAAGCTCCTCATCGTATTCCTCTAGCCATCCGTTATTCCCCTGATTGGGGAAATACGGATCTCCAGGAAGATGGAACCCAGCCATACTGTCTGCAAAAGGGGGGGGGGTATATCAATAAACTATTATTAATCCTAAAATATTTTTAGTTGTTATAAAAATTGGGTTGATGTCCTCCTCTGGTTTAACAAGGGGGGGGGGGGGTATGCCTTTGGGTTACTGACCATCATGATTGCCCCAGGGCATGTGATAGTTGTATTCTGAAGAAATGTAGTTGATCAGGCTACATTCATCCCTAATACAACTGTCAACAGTCCTGGCTTAACCGGGATGTCAGGTTTTCCCAATAATCTTCTTTGATTTGTTATTATGTCATTTTTCTAAGTCGCACAAGTAAGAGTGTTTATTAGTATATTTTATTTGTTTTGTTCAGAGTTATTTAGTCCCTTGCTGGGTTTATAGTTTCATATCAATGTGTGGTTAGACATGCCAGTTCACTATAAACATAGCTCTGATACCAACCTGTCATACCCCCGAACCAGACGACGGAAACGTCCGAGGGCTCGTGTGACTTAAATAGAAATATCATCACAACGAATATACATGAAACATAACATAAACATCCCCATGCATTAATACATTTCAAACGTCATTGTTCATATCCAGTACATTGTTTACATTACATAATCCATAGCATAAATTGTTTGAGAGTCACAAAACATAACATCCTAATACACTTGGTATTGTTCTTCAGCTTATCTGTTACCTGAGAATACAAGTTATTTTGAAAACGTCAACATATATAATGTTGGTGAGTTCATAAGCAGGTTTGATATGAAAATGCTTTGTATAGTTTGTAAAACCCAGAAAATCCGATATTTTCTGAAACGGCAGATGTTTATACAATAGGTGTGATGATCCATAAGTATATGCGTGAATGATTTCAAAACGTGTAAAAAGGGTATGTTTCTCATGATAAATTCTTGCATTATAGTTATTGAAAGTACAAGTGAACAATGTTGTTTTCCCGTAAAACCCGATGTTTTTCCGATAAAATAGTATGATCGTTTTGCATTATTGTATCGTCACAACGAATGAATATGATTTCCCATGATTACTTAGATGGTATTGGATCTCTATGTGAGTCGTTATAACCATGCATAATAATGACTAGTTCGTCTGTCTTGGCATTCTAGCGAACACCAGAATTGATTTTAAGATTTTTTCACCCTAGACTGGTCGAGTCTAACTGTAGCGAACATCTTAGGTGTGGGGGAGTCACCCCCGTATAAATCTATACACAAACTCTCGCTCTCCCTCCAGGAGACTTTGATTATAACTACAGACTACGACCGACACTTATTGGTGTCGCCCGTTATTACTCGTTAATCCAAATGAAATTGAATAACCTTGATTAACGACCCGATTTTTGTTTACTTGAATAGAAGGTAAGCCTAACAGACGAAGAGAAGAGGACTGCGGGGGCCCTACTAATCACGTATATTTCGCATATGATTTATTTGGATCTTACTAGCAAATGCCAATGGGCCACTGAGACCCAATAGCATGTAAAAGCCATTGAGGGTCCCTTAGGCATGTAATTGGGTCACAGGAGGCCCAATAAACATGTGTGAATATATCGGGCCCAATAAACATGATATTGGGCCACAAAGGCCCAATAGCACGTATAGCTATTTGAGCCCAACTTTTGAATCGAGTAAGTTTTATCGAGGTTGAGTTCATATAGTTGGTATTCGTGGTATGTTAAATGTGTAACCGTAATAACGAAATATTTCAACGTTTGATTTATAATGAAGTTTTTATTATATATATATATATATATATATATATATATATTTAAAACTATGCGTTATAAACTTGCTATTTTTAACCTCAAAAGTTATAGTCGTTTTAAATGGCCCAAAAACATTTAGATTAACCATTGTGACACCTTTTCTATAAAAATGACAGTTTTAGTCCCTTTTTATGAAAATTGACATTTTGTGTCCTTAAACCATTTTTATTGACATTTTCCACCCAAACTTTATTTGAATAGAAATTTTTGCCCAAAACTATTAAATTTGTCATTTCCAGCCTTTATTTGTAAAAGGTTTACATTTTTGGCCCCAATTCCGTAAGTTTTACAATTTTGACCCCAAATTCAAAAACTTTTCATTTTTAGTCCGAATTTGGTAATAAACTCATTTTAACCCCTGAAAAAGTTTATTTACATTTTAGACCCATAGTTTGTTGAGTTTTCCATTTCAGCCCCTCAAAATCTCATTTTTTTGCAACTTTGGGCCCAAAACCCATTAGGCCCACTTTTCAGCCCATTAAGCTAAAATTTATGTTTTTGACCCTTTGAAAGATGTTATTTTCGTATAAATCAGCTTTTGTACAAATAAACATCTTATTACCCTCATAAAGCCGACAATTTACAATTTATACCCAATCTTTGTTATTTTGCAAAAGAGACACTTGTAAGGTTCTTTTGGTTTTGTTTTTCACTTTTTAAGCCTAAGGACCTTTAGATCCATGATGTGTGTTGTTTATTATGTTTTTGTTTATGATTCTTCCACCCTTTTTGCTATAGATCTCGAAGTATAACAAATATTACATATTATCACAACCAAATTTAAAGAAATCACATATAGCATGCAAACACACATAGATCATCACATAATACTTGTATTCTCCCCCAAAAAACAAGTAAAAACCAAAAACAAGGGGGTATGAACTCACCTTTGCTTTTTGTTGTCGGTTTTGAAGAAAGAAATGGAAGAGATTGATGAGATTCTCGGCCCTAACAACTTCTTGAAGAGACCTTCGAATTTGAAGAGTTCTAGGGAGTATGATCAAGAATTTAAGGTGGTAAGAAGAGTAATTAAGTTGTAGAAAGAAATTATGTTGTCAAGATCTTACCACAAGTATGTATCTTGAAGTGATTCTTGGATGAAAACCTTATTGAAATGCCCTTAATCTCGAAAATTTTGAAGGAGGAATGAAGGTGTTCTTGAGAGGATTTGGAAGTGAATTAAGTGTGTGTGTGTTTGGTGATCATCGACCGAGAGTAGAAGAAGAGAGGGGAGAGAGAGTGGTGAATGACTAGCTTGGATACATGGAGGATATTGCATGGATGTATGATGGACAAAATGGAGGTGGCACTCCAAATTCAACCCTTCCCATTTAATTCTCTTTTCTTTTCTTTCTTTTTTTTTTTGTTTCCTACTTGGGCCGAGAGAGAGAGAGAGAGAGAGAGAGAAAGAAGAGAATGGCTTGGGCCTTTTGTGCTTGAGTCCATAATATGAGGCCCAATTTGATGATTTTCGGCCCATTGGGCCTTTAGAGTAGTTCATGGCCCAATTTAGCATAAAGGAATGGATTTGAGTCCATTAAAGCTATTTGGATTTGTTATGGCCCAATAAGGCTCATTAAAGATAAACTAGTCCATTTTAGGCTTATAAGGCCCAAAAAGGTTAAGTCTCATGAGAGTGGGTCCAATGAGAGCCCATTTAAGAGTTCTAAGCCCAAAATAGTCAAATTGGAAGTTTATTGGCCCATTAGGCCCAATAAGGAAATCCTAGTCCATAATGGACTTGAATTGGGATTTCTAGGGTTTCCAACCTTTTGTTGACTATTTGAGTGTTTGTATAGAGTGTTTGATGGAATTTTGTTGTCATTGAACAAGTATCATACATGCCTTCAAGTTTTAGTTACAATGTTATCCTTGTTAATTGTTTACAACGCATCAGAATTCTTAGTTGTGACAATCTCGCTATCCATTGCGTCTTTCCATTTAGCAGACTCGGGGCCCACCATGGCTTCCTTGTGGTTGTTAGGTTCATCCAAATTTATCAATGTGTTATCACTGATAAATGTATCACCCTCAAATGTTATATGAAAACCATATAACACAGGTGGAATACTAACTCTACTGGAACGTCTCATAGGTACGGACTGGTCAATCGGTTCAACAGGAGTTTCCTCCTCGGGTTGAGTGACAGTGGTTGAGGTTCCTTCATCACTTAACTCTTGAAGCTCTTCATGGTCAATTTTCCTCCCACTGTCCTCTTGGCATATTAGTTCTCTCTCTCGAAAGACTCCTCTCCTCGCAACGAAGACAACATTGTCACTCGGTCTATAGAAGAGATTGTTGGATTAATGTCTAAGTCCATAACTATAATTGGTAAGACTTGACCCGACCCGGCATGCTCCATTTGGGTTGCATGGCATCATGCATTTGGATAGACTATAATGAGAGAAATAACACTTAAGGTTGGTTAATATATTATAAGTTCTAATATATTAATAAGGTTATTTAATTAGTATTGATCAAGAATTAATTTGGAATTAATTAAGTGATCAAAAGGAGACTAATTAAATATATGGGTTGATTGTGTAAATCATTCATTCTTATATATGTGGGCTTGTGATCCAAGATTTATTATGTTGGACTAAGTCCATGGGGTGACCCATGGATACTCCATGGAGGTTAAAATCCATGGAGCATAAGGAATGGGTAAAGTTATGAGTTACATGGTGTAACCCTAATAGCCACCATATAAAAGAATCCCATGGCTCAAGAAATCGTGCACTAATGTGTGAGTGTGAGGGCTAGACGATTTCAAGGAGTGTTCAAGTTTCTCTCAAGTTATTCCAAGTGTATTTGGTGTTGTGTGAACCATTTGAGGTGTCACACTTGGGGCACTAGGCACTCAAGCTTCATGAAGACATTCTACATCAAAGAGGTATGTATTCTATCATGTTATATTTATTATTTTGTATGCTAGATTAGGATAATACCTTGGATGTTCATAATTGTATGTATAATAGAGAAAACATAGATCCAAGGTATTTAGGGTTGCATGTACACTTAGGAGTGTTAGAATGCTCATAACCCAACAGTGGTATCAGAGCCTAGGCTTGTTTTCTTGTTATACTTGTAAAAGTAGCTGAAAAATCGAGTTGGATGCATATATTCGATTGTTTTGGCTGGAATTGGACTAGGAACATTACCCTAAGATGTTTTTGGACTTATAAACTTGTTTTTGATGTGGTAATGGTCATGCTAATCCAATTTCTAAGATAATTGTCATAATTTCAAGATTTGTATTAGTTTGTATGTTCATGCTAATTTCTTGAGGATTGATGATTTGAATTATCTTGTTCTTATGAGGTTCTTAGATTAATAAAAAAGTTGTGTGAAATAGTTGTTTTCAATCCATTTTAATCTAAGAGTTGATTCCAAAGTGTGTTTTTGTAACTTGTCCTCAAGTTATATGAAAAGTCACATTTAAGAATCATAAAACTCATAAAAGTTGGCAAATGTTACAAAATGAAGAGTCTAGTTCTAATTAAATGGTTTTATGACTCCATAACTTGTCCTCAAGTTATGGAGGTTCAAGAGTCTCTTCATTAAATTAAAAAAAAGTGTAACCTTAATTACTTCCATAACTTGTCCTCAAGTTATGGAACTTGAAGAGTTTTGTTTTTAATTAAAACTACTTTAAACTCATAAGTTATGGAATTAATTAGTTTTAAATAGTTTCAAAACTTGCCCTCAAGTTTTGGAATTTGAAAAGTTTTCACTTATGAATACTTTAATTCCAAGTTAGCCCTTAGAATTTTAAAAGTTAAAATTCAACCCTTATACTTTATAATATTATAAGTTAATAATATTTATATATATGTATAAGAGTAAAGTCAGTCTTACCGTTAGTAAGCCTCATTCACGAAGCCGGTCTATAAGGGGGGTATAAGGTTACTGCCTATAAAATGGCAGTTTAATGGGTGTCCACTCTCACCCACCGCTTCCTTGACTGGTGGAGGGTCGTTAGC
Organism: Lactuca virosa; assembly: GCF_052849685.1. Taxonomy (NCBI): domain Eukaryota; kingdom Viridiplantae; phylum Streptophyta; class Magnoliopsida; order Asterales; family Asteraceae; genus Lactuca; species Lactuca virosa. The sequence goes on from NC_136428.1 coordinate 388,164,057, forward strand.
CGAACGGGTAGGACAAGGACTATAATTCTCCTTTCATTAAAAGTATTAATGATAAATACTAAGTAACTAAACTCTTATAAATACCCAATCTTAGTTACTTAGGTAAATGTGAATTTGGTGCTAACCCATGAAATTACACTTTGCACTTTGCTTAAGTCGTTAGTGGAGCATGTGTGGTTAACCGGCACACTAACCTGGACTTAACAAGGTAGGCAAAGGGTAACTTAATATTTATCATAGTATCGGTGGAGCGTGTGTGGTTAACCGGCACATTGATTAAGGGGTAAATATTAAGGGTACCAAGTATATTTGCATGGTTATTCACACCTTGTTTTGTGATCCTCGGCATCCCAGTCACAAAACCTGAAGGGCACACTCGAGATTGAAACATGCCTTTGAACAGTTCAATGAATCTCAAAGATCTAGGACTTTCAAATCCAATTAAAACCTAATAAATTATTTCGTTTTTCATGGTGGAAATTGGTGAATCGTCATTCACCTACCTTCAAATATTTTATAGCTTGGATTACGGCATCCCTCTTCTAAGTTATAAAATAGTTTGTTGGGTCCTAGCCTTAATATTTCATATTGGGTGTCATATTAAGGACTTTAAATCAACTATCTTGAATATCTCCCAAAAAGATGTCTGGTCTAGACATTTATGATCTTCCCAAATCTCTTGAAACAAGCTTTCCTAAATGAAGATGATGTCCCATGGATATCATACTTCTTTCACCTCCTCCAATTATTCTCCCTAACCCACAAGTTCCTAAAAAGTTTAAGGTCACTCAAGCCCTATTGGCAAGGCAAGGTCTAGGTGTGATCACATCTTGGAGATGTAGTCACATATTGACAAGCCGGGAGAGTTGGGTGTCAAAGTCTTGAGAAAGTTGGTGGCTCAACTACTTTCTAAGTCACATAGTGAGTTCTTTTGGGAATCCTATGAAACAGACTAAGACAAGACCCTTAATGATCTTATCTATTTGCTAAGATCAACTTCCTAAAACGTTATGGACATTGACAATGATGACATTGGATATCTAGTAAAGCTCTCTCTTCCCAATGGAAAGGGATCGGCCATAGTCAACTCGGTTGACCCAATGGTAAAGAGAGAGGCGAAGTCTGAGATAGTCCCATTATCAAGGGTCCATAGGTAACTATTGCCAAAGGAATGGGCATTGGTTACGAAGCTGCCAAATTTACCTAAGGATGTTAAAGTCAATAAGTTTGGCTCTACTTCAGGTAAAGTCCATTGTCTAACTCTATTAAGTACATGCTGATTCTGATCGCGAAGATGGATTTCAATCGCATGGTTCGGTGATCAGAATTTTGGGCTATTACTTAAGAGTTATGATATTTATATTGCTTAGGAATAGATAACAACAAGGTTTTCATATGGATTGTAAGGATAGGTTTTTCCGCAAAGTTTTAAAATAAAAGAAAAAAGGTTTTGATTTTATTTATTTTAAGTATCCTTACAATGGCATTTGTGAAAAGTTGTTGCTTATAAGATTCCATTGATAGCAATATTGGAAAAATGGATTTGATTCTTTCGGTTGTGGTAGTGTCTAATATTGCCAAATAAGGAAAGATTCTCATCACCCAAGGTTCAATTGGACCGAAACTTGGAATCATGCAAGTTGTATAGTATGATGAATGAGAACTTTCAGCTTGGAAAAGTAAGACTAATTCCTTATGTGAATAAGGAAAGGACTAAGGGATCGAGTACACATTCTTGTGCACTGGTCAAGTCCACCACAAAAGATCAAGAAGACTATTCGTCATGATTTACTTAAGTTCAGTAAATATGGTTATACTTATAAGTTTAAGTATAAGTCTGTAGCATTGGAGAAGTTTCAATGTGAGACAGAACGAATAAGAAGAATCAAAGTATGGCAGAAAGATAAAAGTTTCTCAAATCTGAAAAGATGGGAGAGTTCTATAGTATCATGTTTATGATCATCTTAATGATTAAGATACCATATCACAATTGGTCCTCTAAAGTCATCTTAGTGCATTCTTATGAATAAGAAGAGGAGTCATGAATTGTTGAAATGGTTAAATCAAAAAGATGAGTCATACTTTGTTCCAAAACAATTCTTAGAGTCATACTCCAAGATTGTAACTTGAGTGACATATCTTAAAGAGGGTTTGTTAACACTAGTCAAATGTAAGAGTAAAAGGTTATCTACTCTTGTACATTTGAAATTGGTAACTTGTGATGTTTTGGATAAAACAGAGACCAACTTAGGCCAATTGTGTAAAGTGTTAGTCTTGATAAAGAATCCGTACTATCTCTTGAATATTTGACAAGGGAGTCTTATATGTCAAGAGGACAGTGGGAGTCTTAAAGCTCTTGAAAGTTTCAAGACTTAATCAAGAATAAAACCTAAAGTCCTTCACTAGCACACGACTTGAGGTTTATAACCTATCGTGTTGAAATTTTTGTGCCTATTCAAGTTGGCTTTGCATAGGAGTTCTGAGAGATCTCAATTGGTTGCACAACTACTTGGAAGCAATGGCAGGCACCTGAGCTGCCAAATGGCAAGAATTTAAGATTGCACAAGTTTAATCAATATGAGTTTGAATTTGTCACTAACCTTGTCTTGTGATTATGGTTTTGACAAATTCACATGGATAAGAACACATACACTATTAAATCTAAGTGTCATAAGGTTTCTCTCCGATTCATGAAAATGATGGTGAGGAAACACTTTCACTAAGTAGATTTTAGCTAGATAGCAATTGTGATATTTGCATTCTCAAAGTCGTTAGTGGAGCGTGTGTGGTTTACCGGCACACTAACATGGACTTGTGAGAAGTTGCAAAGGTCTAAACAACTGAGACTATGATTACGGCATCCCTTTTCATAGTTCTAAAATTGTTTAGACACACATGTGAGCTATCTAAGAGAGGTGTATGATTTTGATAAAGTTTTATCAAAACAATCTAGTATCATAAATCTAAACTTTGGTAAGAAAGTCAGCTGATTTCTGAGTACATTTCAAAGCTAGTGGGAGCATAAGTGTTATGCTAATAATCATCATGTTAGTGGGAGCATGATAATTATGACAAAGGTTGCAAGTTAGCAATGTTAATTATAGAAAACAAAAGTTTCAATTCGTGAGGTTGCAGGGGTTGAAAAAGTTGTTTGCTATAATTAAGGGAGAGGAAATTATACTTCATTTCAATTCTAAAAGCTTAGATTGAGATTTTAATCGTATTTAATCAAGGATATACATATGAATTTCATGTTGGAATGGCTCAACATAAGGAAATTCTATATATGGGTCCATTATTTGCGTTCTAAAATTCGATTATGATTACGGCATCCCTTTTCATAATCTGAATTTTGAGAACTTGGCAAATTGAAATGGAAATATTATAGCAAAAGACTGGTTTAGTCTTTATGTGAGACATCATGAATCGTGTCCCATATGCTTCGGATATAGGATCGATTACATGTGCTATATTCATCCTTTCTAAAATTTTCCAAATGCATGGGGCATTATGAAGGGAAAAGGTCTAGAATTGGATATGACTAAAATGATTAAGCAATTGTCAAGGACAATCTAAGGTTTACCAAAGATTGGTTGCTCAAGGACAGTTGGAAGTATAATGTTAATTCTGGAAGGACCATATTGACATAATCTGTAAGGAGGCAACTCTTGTTCAGAAGTGATAGTCAAAATGGAATATGGAAATGTTTCAAAGTTAGAAATTATTCAATCCGTGTAAGATTAGGAAACTTAATGAAAGAAGGATGTTTCCAAGGAGCTGATCTCCTTTGGAATGCTTTGTAATGATTGTTGTCAAGTCTTTCTGACTTTGTGCATAATCATTAAGAGGATCAATGCATATAAGTTTAGAATCTAACAGATTTCAGTAAATGGCATGAATTTGGAATTCTTGCATTTGCAGTAAGGATTTGGGACTGTGAAAAGAGGATCATTGGAGTGATGTTCAATTGATCTATTTTACAAAGTAAAGATCATAGACAAACATAGTATGCATACTTGGTGTATGGCATGACTAGTGTTTAGAAAACATAGTGTACATGCTTGGAGTATGGGACAACTATTGTTTTAAATTCAAGTTTAAAGTTGATAAAACCGAAACAATGAATAATGAGTAATCAGTATGGTGATAAATAAAAGTGTTTATTTATATTCATAGGCTTTGATACCATATTCGATTCATTTATTCTTGTGTTTCACTTTGCATGTTTTGACTTCCAGAATAACTAATTCGCTCTTCCTGAATGATTAAGTTATTCAAACCATCCACAGTTGGTCATATGTTGGAAGTAGATATGAATCAAGACTGTCATGGGTTGGTTTGTAGAGGTCCAAGTTGGTGGACAAAGTGGTGCTACAACACTCATGAGTGCTCATAAGTTATGAGTATTGGATTCAACCCGCGCTCATTTGAATCACTTCATGGATTTTATCACGAGTGATCATGAGACGATAATATCTTATATTCTTCAAACCTAGAGATATGAGTTGTTACTATGAGTTGGTTATACATTGATCGCACGAAAACGCATTGGTAACTCGATGTTATAAAACGTGCCTTTGTGTATGATTCAACAAGTAGTAGAACAAGCCATATGAGTCGAAGTTTATCCATTCCTTTTACCTTCGGGATAAAAGCGATATCTGTGGGCCCCTCGATGATTTAAAGATGATACATGTGAGTGCTTGGCCAAGCCAGGACTGATTTGATTTGTTCAATCAGTCAGTCATCATGAATCGGAAATCGGGAAACAACAAATGGACAGAGAGAATGATTGATAATCCATGTCTCAGTCCATATGATATCTAGAATGGAGGAATATATGATCCCTTATCTAATGGACAAGTCATTGACAAAGGTCAGAGTTCATCGACAAGGTCAGAGTTCGACAGAAGCTTTTGAGAGCTACGATTGCTGATCGGTTCCTGAAGTCATACGCAATAATAGTTTTAGACTTATCCAAGTGGGAGACTGTTGGATTAATGTCTAAGTCCATAACTATAATTGGTAAGACTTGACCCGACCCGGCATGGTCCATTTGGGTTGCATGGCATCATGCATTTGGATAGACTATAATGAGAGAAATAACACTTAAGGTTGGTTAATATATTATAAGTTCTAATATATTAATAAGGTTATTTAATTAGTATTGATCAAGAATTAATTTGGAATTAATTAAGTGATCAAAAGGAGACTAATTAAATATATGGGTTGATTGTGTAAATCATTCATTCTTATATATGTGGGCTTGTGATCCAAGATTTCTTATGTTGGACTAAGTCCATGGGGTGACCCATGGATACTCCATGGAGGTTAAAATCCATGGAGCATAAGGAATGGGTAAAGTTATGAGTTACATGGTGTAACCCTAATAGCCACCATATAAAAGAATCCCATGGCTCAAGAAATCGTGCACTAATGTGTGAGTGTGAGGGCTAGAAGATTTCAAGGAGTGTTCAAGTTTCTCTCAAGTTATTCCAAGTGTATTTGGTGTTGTGTGAACCATTTGAGGTGTCACACTTGGGGCACTAGGCACTCAAGCTTCATGAAGACATTCTACATCAAAGAGGTATGTATTCTATCTTGTTATATTTATTATTTTGTATGCTAGATTAGGATAATACCTTGGATGTTCATAATTGTATGTATAATAGAGAAAACATAGATCCAAGGTATTTAGGGTTGCATGTACACTTAGGAGTGTTAGAATGCTCATAACCCAACAGAGATATCCAAAGGATTTATGTGGGTAGCCGATGAAAATACATCGCGCGCTACAGGGTTTGAGCTTTTCGTGATTTTCTTTACTCACAAAGTGATCCAACGATTGAACCTTCCCTGTCCACATCTCGTTAGGTGTTTTGGCAACCTTCTTAGTAGGGACTAGATTAAGGATATGAGTGACAATCTCTAAGGAATACCCCCAGAATGAGATAGGTAACGAAGCTTGAATCATCATGGAACGAACCATGTCCAACAAGGTTCGGTTGCGCCTCTCAGCCACACCATTCAACTGCAGTGTCGTAGGTGGCGTCAACTGTGAAACAATTCCACATTCCTTAAGATAGTCTATGAACTCGATACCAAGATACTCTCCTCCTTGATCAGATCACAACATCTTTATCTTCCTGCCCAATTGATTCTCCACTTCTTGCTTAAACTCTTGGAACTTTTCAAAGGTTTCTGACTTATGCTTGATTAAGTATATATAGCCATATCTACTGTAATCATCAGTAAAAGTCACATGGAAGCGGTTAGCATCCCTTGTGGCGGTTCTCAAGGGTCCAGACACATCAGTGTGTATGAGATCCAACAAACCTTCACCCCTTTCACAAGTACCAGTAAAGGGTCACTTGGTCATCTTACCAAGAAAACAAGATTCACAAGTGCCATCCGACTTCAAGTCGAATGACTCCAAGAATCCAGCCTTTTGGAGTTGGGCTATGCGCTCCTTGTTGACATGTCCAAGACGACAATGCCACAAGCATGCCTTGTCCAAAACATTGGAAGAATCAATATTCAACACATTATTTCCTAGGTTATCTACAACCATCATAGTTTCGTATATACAATTACAAGGTAAGGCTTCAAAATAAAATGTACCATTATAATAAGCATTAATACTACCAACTTCATTATTAAACGAAAAGGTAAAACCTTGTTTATACAAACTGTGAAAGGAAATAATATTTCTCTCCATTTATGATGAGTAACAACAATTATTCAATTCTAATTCTAACCCACTACTAAGCAATAAAGAATAAACTCCAATCTTGGTGACGGACGACATTTTCCTATTTCCCATCATTAAGTTTATATTCCCGTGCTCCATAGACCTACTTCCTTTTAGTCGATGCACATAAGAAGAAATGTGAAATCCACAACCTGTATCAAGGACCCAAGAATTAGCGTGTGGTGAGTTATTAGAAAGAATAGTGTAAATACCTAGGAAGGTGGGCTTTATCTTCCCATCCTTAATGTCCTGCAAGTATTTGGGGCAACTTCGTTTCCAGTGCCCTTTTTCATGACAATGGAAGCACTCTGCATCCTCTGGATTGGTAGAGGGATTAGCAGAATCAACTTTGGTCCCACTGGAAGAGGATCCATCAAGAGACTTTCCCTATGCGGCTCTTAGAAGGAGCCTTTCTCTTCTTCCCTTTCCCATGTCCAATTTCCAAAAGTGGGGCAGCATCAGTAGTAGGAGTAGGTACAACCGACTTGCCTTTCAAGTTACTTTCTACAGTTCTTAGAAGGCCTTAAAGCTTTCTAATAGTGACCTCCTCCTTGTTCATATGATAAGTCATTCTGAACTGATCATAACAAGAAGGCAACAAGTGTAGGATGATATTAATGGCCAACTCTTCATTGAAGTTCACATTTAACTTCAGAAAGCTGTCGACATATCTCTGCATCTTTTGCAAGTGGGTCATGATGGACTCTCCATCCTTCATCTTGGTTGTGAACATGGAGGAAATGATCCCATACCTCTCCTGCCGAGCACTTTGATGGTACCTTTCCATCTAATCTTAGTGCATTTTAAAGGGCCAGAAGTCCTCATAGGACTTTTGCAGCTCAGCAGTCATGGTAACAATCATTATACACGAAACCTTTGTCGCGTCCCTCTCATTAACCATGTATTCCTCGATTCGTTCGGGAGTAGCAGCTTGTTCAGCAATCTCCTTCAGCTCTCTATCTAGGACATATTCTTTGTCCTCATAGCGAAGGGCCATATGAATGTTTCTTATCCAATCGTTAAAGTTTGACCTATCGAAGATAGTTCTCCCAACCAAATTCATGAGGGAGAATGAGCCAGAAGGGTTTGAACCTGAAGCATTGTTTGCAATAGACATCTGAAAAGAAAAGAACAAAGTTTAGATTAGATGACAATCCTGAATATAACACCTAAATGAAATATTAAGGCTAGGACCCAACATAATATTATACAATTCGGAAGACGGATGCCGTAATCCAATTGAAAAATATTTGAAGGTAGATAAATGACGATTTACCAATTTCCACCATAAAAAACGAAATTGATTATTAAGTTTTAATTGGATTGAAATTCCTAGATTCCTTTGAGATTCATTGAACTTTTAAATGGCATGTTTAAATCTCGATTGTGCCCTTCAAGTTTGTGACTGGGATGTTGACGATCACACACAAGGTGTGAATAACCATGCAAATGTGCTTGGTACTCTTAATGTTACAGATCACCTAATCAATGTGTCGGTTAACCACACACGCTCCATTGATCTATGATTAACATCAAGCTACCCTTTGCCACTCTTTCCAGTCCCAGATTAGTGTGCCGGTTAACCACACTCGCTCCACTAACGACTTAGCAAGGTGCAAAGTGCAATTTCATGGAATAGCACCAATTTCACATTTTTCCTAAAGTAACTAAGATTGGGAATTTAATAAAAGTTTAGTTACTTTATAATTAACATTATACTTTTAACGAGATATAATGTCGCATCCTACCCATTCGGCTAACGACCCTCCACCAGTCAAGGAAGCGGTGGGTGAGAGTGGACACCCATTAAACTACCATTTTATAGGCAGTAACCTTATACCCCCCTTATAGACCGGCTTCGTGAATGAGGCCTACTAACGGTAAGACTGACTTGTCTTATACATATGTATATAATTATTAAACTTTTAATATTATAATAGTATAAGGGTTGAATTTTTAAACTTTTGAAATTCTAAGGTTTGGAATTAAATGTTTCATTAGTGAGACTTTACAAATTCCAAAACTTGATGGCAAGTTTTGTAACTTTCAAAACTTTTGGTTTCCATAACTTATGAAAACTTATGAGTTTTTAATGTTCATGAATGAGACTCTTCACATCACTTGAGGACAAGTAACAAAACTCATTTTAAGAACAACTTTTAGATCATTTTTAATTGATCACATTATCATATAATTTACTATTGATCTAATCTAACTCATAGACAGTCAATTCATATCAAATAACACAAATAATATATTTATTATCTTAAAGTTTGACAATTGTCCTTTAATTGGATGAGGATCATCATTACCAAATCAGAAAATACATTTTTTATGATTACAAAACAGTTGGCGATAATGATCCTAAACCAATTCTTGCCAAAAACTCGAAATTCTGCAACCGGAGCCAACTACTCGATGAGTGCATGATCATGACTCGTCGAGTTGCCCTTTTACTGAGTGGACTCATCGAGTCATCCAGCGGACTCGGCGAGTTCATCAGTCAGAGGCCAGAACATCGGTATTTTCAACTTTGAAAAATAGCAAGCATCAAATATAACAGAAAACAGTCCTAGGCTTTGATACCACTGTTGGGTTTTGAGCACAATAACACTCCTATGGTGCACGTGCAACCCTAGATGCTTTGGATCTATGTTTTCTCTAATTATACATGTATTTTCAATTTTCCAAAGCATAGATCCTAACTAGCATACAATGGAGGATATACAATATAAAACTCATAGTTAGATGAATACCTCTTGATGTAGTTGTAGTTCTTGGCCTTTGAAAGTTTTAGCACCTCAAGTTTGATGCCTCTAATGCAAGAGGAGGCTTGAGAGAATAAGCTAGTTAGCACAAAAACAATATCAAACTCTTAGAATGATAGGTGTAACCGATTTTTGCTCTAGGGGATTCCTTTTATAGTGTAACAAATGCTAGGGTTACAACTTTACAGACCCTAATGCACCATGACCTTTCATATTACTTAGGCTCCATGGATTAAACCTCCATGGTCAATCCATGGACAATCACATTGGTTTAGCCCATCCTAATTAACCATGGATCAATTGCCCACACTATAAGAATCATTGATTTACTTAATTAGTTCCATATATTTAATTAATCTCTTTTAATCACTAAATTAATTCCAAATTAATTCTTGTTCAATACTAGTTAAATAATATGATTTGTCAATTAATATATTATACTTATAATATAATAATAAATCACAAATAGCCTTATTCTCAAAAGTCCATCCTATCAAATTGCACTGGTGAAGGCAACCCAAAAGGACCATGCTACAATCAGGTCAAGTACATCCCAGTTATAGTTATGGGCTTAGACACCAAATCCAGCATTCTCCTACCTGGATAAGTCTAATAACTATAGCTGCCAATGCGACTTCAGGATCCGAATTAGCAATCCTAGCTTTCAAAAGCCGTTGTCTACTATGACCCACTCAGTGACGCGTCGTTTAGATAAAGGATCATATATTCCTCTGTTCTTCAAGATATCATGTGGACAAATACATGGAATATAGTCATACTTATTCTCCTGTAGTTTGTTTCCCGATTTCCGATTTGTCTTGAAACATCCCAAAAATACAACCCAACAATTTCGTTTTTAAAACATTAATAAAACCATCAACCATCCAAAATCATAAGTAAAATCATAATCATGTATCATAAAACATCATAGTATCTGTCTCAAATCAAAATCTCATATCAAATCATTAGAGTGAACTCCCAGGCTATGACTGTGGTGTGTGCCATGCGATCAACCGGAGCCCTTCCCTTTGCTAGTGGAAGTACCTGTAACCAAAATAGAAAACTGTAAGCACAAAGCTTAGTGAGCTCCCCCAAACTACCACATACCATACAATAACACAAATAATACATACTGGGCCTTGCCCACTGCATTGGGCCCCACCCGGCATCGGACCGAAGTCTGGCATAATCTGGGCCCCGCCCAATGTATCGGGCCCCGCCCGGCATCGGACCGAAGTCCGGAATAACTTGGGCTCCGCCCACTGCATCGGGCCCCGCCCGGCATCAGACCGAAGTCAGGAATAAACTGAACATAACATAACATGAACATATAGCATAATCACATACTGCATCGGGCTTGCCCGGCATCAGACCGAAGTCCGGATCATATAACACATATCACAAACATGCATGAATCACAAAGACATGAAGCATACATACTACTAGGGGTGTGCAATAAATCGCACAAACCGCATAAACCGCCCGCACCGCACCAAACCGCACCGCATAACGCGGTTTAAAACACTCGCGGTGCGGTTTGCAGTTTGTATTTTTGTTAAACTGCATTATGCGGTGCGGTTTGCGGTTTACGATTACAAAATTGCGGTTTAAACCGCACCGCATTGATAAAATCAATTAATGATTATAATATATATATATATATATATATATATATATATATATATATATATATATATATATATATATATATATATATATATATATTAGAAAATATTTTGACATGTCCTAAATTAGTGACATTATCTTAAGTTTTTAAAATGTAATATCAATTAATCCAAAATTTAACGCAATTACCATATTTTTTTGTCTCAAATTCATTTTCAACTAAGATTCAGTGACCATTATTTTATGGTCACTATGTTTTCTTAACTAATGTATATTCATAAGTAGTTAATGACTATAATTATTTGACCACCAAATTTCTTAATGACCACTTAGTGAGCCGTTAGTGATGACAATGATAGTATTATCGTTAAATTTAAAGTTAATAATTAATCAAACCGCAAAACCGCATGTAAACCGCATAAACCGCCCGCACCAAACCGCACCGCTTAATGCGGTTTTGAACGTTCGCGGTGCGGTTTGCGGTTTCTAAATATCTCAAACCGCATATGCGGTGCGGTTTGCGGTTTTGGCTCTAAACCGCACCAAACCGCACCGCGCACACCCCTACATACTACTGCATCGGGCCCCGCCCGGCATCAGACCGAAGTCCGAAACTACTATCATCTAAACGGGCCGGCATTGTGGCCGTAGACCCGTTCCTACTGGAAGGAAACTCGCCTCGTATAACTGGCTGCTGATATCCCGAGTGATAAATCCCTGTTTGCTGCTCCGACGACTCTCCGGCTACAATCACATAACATTCTGAATCAACTGATGATTCCTCATAGAGTAAATAACCAATTTACCCCCTGGTCAAAGTCACTGTCCTGGTCAGATTCAACTTCCAGGTTGACTCTACTCGCCGAGTCCTATTATGGACTCGCCGAGTTCCCTAACTCACAATTCTCCAACTCGCGACTCGACTCGCCGAGTCGGGGCGTAGACTCGTTGAGTCCCTCTACTTCCAGATCCTTGTCCTAAGTCACTGAGTCCTCTTCCACTCACTGATTCAACTCACAACTCTCAAATCGGAGAAATCGGGAGTTTGCGCTCCGACTCGCCGAGTCCAATGAACGACTCGTCGAGTCCTATGCATGTCTTCACTATACAGTTGATTCTAATCGATTCCAGTGCATCTAATTCATAGATCTGAGCTTCTAGGGCCGATATAACACGCAAAGTTGCCAACTTTACGTACATGCATAGAGGTATGAAGCTAAAACACCAATATAAGCTAGAAATGGGAACATAGGGTTTGGAATAAGGCCTTGCTTTGCATAAAGGTAGCTAATTTGAGCTCCTGGAGCTCAATGATGTCCAGATCTATAGTTACCTACCCTAAGGGAGCTCCAAACTCGAGTTTGGACCTTGAAATGTCCCAAAAGTGGCAAAACAAGCATATATGAAGATCAATTAGGTAAATAAACAAGGTAGAGGCTTTATTACCAGATGAAGTAGCAAATGGAAACTAGCTTATGGATCTCCTTCTTCTCCTTTTCACCTTCTCTCTTTCCTTCTCTTCTACACTTTTAAGAATACACCAAAACACTCAAAATCAAGAAGGAAACACTCAAACTCACCAATGGATGGCTAGGGTTTTGAGGGGGAATGCTCTAGAGGTGCTGGAGGCTGGGATGGGGGCTATGAGGACGTTTAAATGGGGTACAAACCTTAAGGATTAAGTTTTCATCCAGACTGGCCTACTCGTCGAGTCAAGACGCGGACTCGCCGAGTAGGTCACTTAAGCCAGCATCCAATCCTGGCATCTACTCGACGAGTTAGGGCCACTACTCGTCGAGTAGGTCTTTATAAAAAGACATTTAATGAATTAATACGTACCAGGAACGGGGCGTTACATGTCTGACATTGAACATAACTGAACACATCAATTTAGTTCTGAACGGTCCCAACACATAAGTCAAAACAAATCATCGAGGGGCCCAAGATATCTCTTTTAATCCTCTTAGGATAAAAGGAACAGATAAACCTCGGCATTATATGCTTGTACTAACTACTCATTAGATCATGCACAACGATACGTTTTATAACACCAAGTTACTGATGCGTTTTTTTATCATCAATGCAAAACCAACTCTTAATCAACAACTCATATATCTTGGTTTGAAGATTATATGATAGCATCATCTCACAATCACTTGTGATAAATTCCATGAAGTGATTCAGGTGAGCGTGGGTTTAATCCAATACTCAAATCTTATTTCAGGAGCACTCATGAATGGTGTAGCAAGCTTTTGCTATGTCTAACACCCTAGACAATCTACAAGGCAACTCATGACTGTCTAGCCTCATAACCTACTTCCAAAGTATGATCGACTGTGGATTGTTTGAATAATCTTATTATTCTTGAAGTCAAAGCATGCAAAGGTGAAACAATAGTAAATAATTGACACAAGACAGTAACTTTAATTATAAATAAAATTCCTTTTCTTTAATCATCAAATGTCAATTACAGTTTAGCTATTACAAGTTTCAAACATTTTTCTAATCACTAAAACTAATATCGTCCGTTAGCCTAATGTCCCTTGCATGCTGCAAGTGCCTAACCCTACTCAATCCCTTCGTAAGGGGATCTACTGGGTTGTTCTCTGACGATATCCTCTTCACCACGAGGTGTCCTTCTTCTACCTGATGTCTTATGAAGTGGTACTTTCTGTCGATATACCTGGATCTACCATGATCTCTGGGTTCCTTGGTTAAGGCAACCGCCCCTTCATTTTTGCAGAAAATCTCCACAAGCTCCTTTATGGATGGCACAACTCCAAGGTCTCCGATGAAGTTCTTCAACCATATCGCTTCTTTCGATGCGTTTCTCACTGCAATGTACTCTGATTCACACGTTGAATCAGTTACAGTCTTTTGCTTGGAACTTTTCCTTGTTATTGCTCCTCCATTTATCGTAAACACCCAGCCCGACTGAGAGCACAAATTATCTCTGTCGGTCTGAAAACTGGCGTCACAATACCCTGTCACTCTTAAGTCATTACTCCCACCGAGGGTAAGAACCTAATCCTTAGTCCTCCGCAGGTACTTAAGAATGTTCTTAACGGAAATCCAGAGAGCTTTACCAGGATTCCCTTGATATTTGCTGACCATGCTCAAAGAAAAGGCCACATCAGGGCGAGTACAAGTCATATCATACATGATCGAGCCAACTACGTAAGCATATGGTACTCGAATCATCTCCGCAATCTCAGCCTTTCTACATGGACTCTGAGTATTACTCAGTTTGGTTTTGCTTTGGATAGGTAAGTCACCTTTCTTGGAGTTCTGCATGCTGAAGCGTTTCAACACCTTGTCCAAGTAGGTACTGTGACTAAGTCCTATTATTCTTTTACTCCTGTTTCTCAATATCCTTATCCCTAGAATATAGGCAGCTTCTCCAAGGTCCTTCATTCGAAACACTTCCAAAGCCAGGACTTAACTTCCTGCAAGGTTGGGATGTCGTTTCCTATGAGAAGTATTTCATCCACATACAACACCAAAAAGCTAACTATACTCCCACTGGCTTTGACATATACACAGGACTCATCCTTGCTTCTCGAAAATCCAAACTCTTTGACCTTCTCATCGAAACAATGATTCCGTCTGCGAGATGCTTGTTTTAATCCATAAATGGATTTCTCAAGCTTACACACTCTATTAGGGTACATTGTATTGACAAAACCCACTGGCTGACTCATGTAAACATCTTCAACCAACTTTCCAATAAGGTAAGCAGTTTTGACATCCATTTGCCATATTTCGTAGTCATGAAATCTAGTTATTGCAAAGATAGCCCTTATAGATTTAATCTTTGCTACTGGTGAGAAGGTCTGATCATAGTCAACTCCCTGAGTTTGAGTAAAGCCCTTCGCAACCAGTCGTGCCTTATATGTGTGTACTTTCCCATCCATGTCAGTCTTCTTCTTGAAGATCCATTTGCACCCGACTGTCTTACGACCCGTTACATTGTCAACCAAGTTCCAAACTTGATTGTTATACATGGACTGAATCTCGCTATCCATTGTAGTTGTTAGGTTCATCCAGATTTATCAATGTGTTATCATTGATAAATGTATCACCCTCAGATGTTAGATGAAAACCACATAACACAGGTGGAACACTAACTCTACTGGAACGTCTCAGAGGTTCGGACTGGTCCATCGGTTCAACAGGAGTTTCCTCCTTGGGTTGAGTGACAGTGTTTGAGGTTCCTTCATCACTTAACTCTTGAATCTCTTCAAGGTCAATTTGCCTCCCACTGTCCTCTTGGCATATGAGTTTTCTCTCTCTCTCGAAAGACTCCTCTCCTCGCAACGAAGACAACAATTTCACTCACTCTATAGAAGAGCTATCCAAAGGATTTCTGTGGGTAGCCGATGAAAATACATCGCACACTATGAGGTTCGAGCTTGTCGTGAGTTTCTTTTCTCACAAAAGCCTCACAACCCGAAACTTTGATGTGATCCAATGATGGAACCTTCCCTGTCCACATCTCGTGAGGTGTTTTGGGAACCTTCTTAGTAGGGACTAGATTAAGGATATGGGTTGTAATCTCTAAGGAATACCCCCAGAATGAGATAGGTAAGGAAGCTTGACTCATCATGGAATGAACCATGTCCAACAAGGTTCGGTTGCGCCTCTCAGCCACACCATT
The DNA here is from genome assembly GCF_052849685.1 of Lactuca virosa. Classification (NCBI taxonomy): domain Eukaryota; kingdom Viridiplantae; phylum Streptophyta; class Magnoliopsida; order Asterales; family Asteraceae; genus Lactuca; species Lactuca virosa. Next base: position 388,179,859 of record NC_136428.1, read on the forward strand.
CAACTGCGGTGTCCTAGGTGGCGTCAACTGTGAAACAATTCCACATTCCTTAAGATAGTCTAGGAACTCGATACTAAGATACTCTCCTCCTCGATGGGATCGTAACATCTTTATCTTCCTGCCCAATTGATTCTCCACTTCTTGCTTAAACTCTTTGAACTTTTCAAAGGTTTCTGACTTATGCTTGATTATGTAGATATAGCCATATATGCTGTAATCATCAATAAAAGTCACAGAGAAGCGGTTAGCATCCCTTGTGGCGGTTTTGAAGGCTCCACACACATCACTGTGTATGAGAGCCAACAAACCTTCACCCCTTTCACAAATACCAGTGAAGGGTGACTTGGTCATCTTTCCAAGCAAACCAGATTCACAAGTGTCACTCTTAAGTCATTACTCCCACCGAGGGTAAGAACCCAATCCTTAGTCCTCCGCAGGTACTTAAGAATGTTCTTAACGGTAGTCCAGTGAGCTCTACCAAGATTCCCTTGATATCTGCTGACCATGCTCAAAGCAAAGTCCACATCAGGGGGAGTACAAGTCATAGCATACATGATCGAGCCAACTGTGGAAGCATATGGTACTCGACTCATCTCCACTATCTCAGCCTCTGTACTCGGAACCTGAGTCTTACTCAGTTTGGTATTGCTTTAGATAGGTAAGTCACCTTTCTTGGAGTTCTCCATGCTGAAGCGTTTCAACACCTTGTCCAAGTAGGTACTTTGACTAAGTCCTATTAATCTTTTACTCCTGTTTCTCAATATCCTTATCCCTAGAATTTAGGCAGCTTCTCCAATGTCAGTCATAGCAAAACACTTCCCAAGCCAGGACTTAATTTCGAGCAAGGTTGGAATGCCGTTTCCTATGAGAAGTATGTCATCCGCATACAACATCAAAAAGCTAACTATACTCCCACTGGCTTTGACATATACACATGAATCATCCTCGCTTCTCGAAAATCCAAACTCTTTGACTTTCTCATCGAAACAAAGATTCCATCTGCGAGATCCTTTTTTCAATCCATAAATGGATTTCTAAAGATTACACACTATATTGGGGTACTTTGCATTGACAAAACCCTCTGGCTGACTCATGTAAACATCTTCAGCGAACTTTCCATTAATGAAAGCGGTTTTGACATCCATTTGACATATTTCATAGTCATCAAATATAGCTATGGCAAACATAACCCTTATAGATTTAATCTTCGCTACTAGTTAGAAGGTCTCATCATAGTCAACTCCCTGAGTTTGAGGAAAGCCCTTCGCAACCAGTCGTGCCTTATATGTGTGTACTTTCCCATCCATGTCGGTCTTCTTCTTGAAGATCCATTTGCACCCCACTGTCTTACGACCCAATACATTGTCAACCAACTTCCAAACTTGATTTTCATACATGGACTGAATCTCGTTATCCATTTCCTCTTTCCATTTAGCAGACTCGGGGCACGCCATGGCTTCCTTGTAGTTGTTAGGTTCATCCAAATTTATCAATGTGCTATCACTGATAAATGTATCACCCTCAAATGTTATATGAAAACCATATAACACAGGTGGAACACTAACTCTACTAGAACGACTTAGAGGTACGGACTGGTCAATTAGTTCAACAGGAGTTTCCTCCTCGGGTTGAGTGACAGTGGTTGAGGTTCCTTCATCACTTAACTCTTGAAGCTCTTCATGGTCAATTTTCCTCCCACTTTCCTCTTGGCATATTAGTTCTCTCTCTCGAAAGACTCCTCTCCTCGCAACAAAGACAACATTGTCACTCGGTCTATAGAAGAGATATCCAAAGGATTTCTGTGCGTAGCCGATGAAAATACATCGCTCACTACGATGTTTGAGCTTTTCGTGAGTTTCTTTTCTCACAAAAGCCTCGCAACCCCAAACTTTAATGTGAGCCAACGAGGGAACCTTCCCTGTCCACATCTCGTTAGGTGTTTTGGCAACCTTCTTAGTAGGGACTAGATTAAGGATATGGGTGACAATCTATAAGGCGTACCCCCAGAATGAGATAGGTAACGAAGCTTGAATCATCATGGAACGAACCATGACCAACAAGGTTCGGTTGCGCCTCTCAGCCACACCATTCAACTGCGGTGTCGTAGGTGGCGTCAACTGTGAAACAATTCCACATTCCTTAAGATAGTCTATGAACTCGATACTAAGATACTCTCCTCCTTGATCGGATTGCAACATCTTTATCTTCCTGCCCAATTGATTCTCCACTTCTTGGTTAAACTCTTTGAACTTTTCAAAGGTTTCTGACTTATGCTTGATTAAGTAGATATATCCATCTCTATTGTAATCATCAGTAAAAGTCACATGGAAGCGGTTAGCATCCCTTGTGGTGGTTCTGAAGGTTCCACACACATCAGTGTGTATGAGATCCAACAAACCTTCACCCCTTTCACAAGTACCAGTGAAGGGTGACTTGGTCATCTTACCAAGCAAACAAGATTCACAAGTGTCATCCGACTTCAAGTCGAATGACTCCAAGAATCCAGCCTTTTGGAGTTGGGCTATGCGCTTCTTGTTGACATGTCCAAGACGGCAATGCCACAAGTATGCCTTGTCCAAAACATTGGACGAATCAATATTCAACACATTATTTCCTAGGTTATCTACAACCATCATAGATTTGTATATACCATTACAAGGTAATGCTTCAAAATAAAATGTACCATTTAAATAAGCATTAATACTACCAACTTCATTATTAAATGAAAAGGTAAAATCTTGTTTATACAAACTGTGAAAGGAAATAATATTTCTCGCCATTTCTGATGAGTGACAAAAGTTATTCAATTCTAATTCTAACCCACTACTAAGCAATAAAGAATAAACTCCAATCTTGGTGACAGACGACATTTTCCTATTTCCCATCATTAAGTTTATCTTACCGTGCTCCATAGCCCTACTTCCTTTTAGTCCTTGCACATAAGAACAAATGTGAAATCCACAACCTGTATCAAGGACCCAAGAATTAGCATGTGGTGAGTTATTAGAAAGAATAGTGTAAATACCTGCGAAGGTGGGCTTTATCTTCCCGTCCTTAATGTCCTGCAAGTATTTGGGGCAACTTCGTTTCCAGTGCCCTTTTCATGACAATGGAAACACTCTGCATCCTTTGGATTGGTAGAGGGATTAGCAGAATCAACTTTGGTCCCACTGGAAGAGTATCCATCAAGAGACTTTCCCTTGCGGCTCTTAGAAGGAGCCTTTCTCTTCTTCCCTTTCCCATGTCCAATTTCCAGAACAGGGGCAGCAGCAGTAGTAGGAGTAGGTACAACCGAGTTGCCTTTCAAGTTGCTTTCTATAGTTCTTAGAAGGCCTTTCAAGTTGCTTGCTAATAGTGACCTCCTCCTTGTTCATATGATAGGTCATTCTGACCTGATCATAACAAGAAGGAAACAAGTGTAGGATGATATTAATGGCCAACTCTTCATCGAAGTTCACATTTAACTTCAGAAAGCGGTCCACATATATCTGCATCTTTTGCAAGTGGGTCATGATGGACTCTCCATCCTTCATCTTGGTTGTGATCATGGATGAAATGATCCCATACCTCTCCTGCCGAGCACTTTGATGGTACCTTTCCGTCAAATCTTGGTGCATTTCAAAGGGCCAGAAGTCCTCATAGGACTTTTGTAGCTCAGCAGTCATGGTAGCAATCATTATACATGAAACCTTTGCCGCCTCCCTCTCATGAACCCTGTATTTCTCGATTTGTTCGGGAGTAGCAGTTTGTTAACCAATCTCCTTCAGCTCTCTATCTAGGACATATTCTTTGTCCTCATAGCGAAGGGCCATACAAATGTTTCTTATCCAATCGTTAAAGTTTAATCCATCGAAGATAGTTCTCCCAACCAAATTCACGAGGGAGATTGAGCCGGAAGGGTTTGAACCTGAAGCATTGTTTGGAATAGACATTTAAAAAGAAAACAACAAAGTTTAGATTAGATGATAATCCTTAATATAACACATAAATGAAATATTAAGGCTAGGACCCAACACAATATTTTAGAATTCGGAAGAGCGATGCCGTAATCCAATTGCAAAATATTTGAAGGTAGGTAAATGACGATTTACGAATTTCCACCATAAAAACGAAATTGATTATTAAGTTTTAATTGGATTGAAATTCCTAGATTCCTTTGAGATTCATTGAACTTTTAAATGGCATGTTTAAATATCGATTGTGCCCTTCAAGTTTGTGACTGGGATGCCGAGAATCACAAACAAGGTGTGAATAACCATGCAAATGTGCTTGGTACTCTTAATATTACAGATCACCTAATCAATGTGTCGGTTAACCACACACGCTCCATTGATCTATGATTAACATCAAGCTACCCTTTTCCACTCTGCCAGTCCCAGATTAGTGTGCCAGTTAACCACACCCGCTCCACTAACGGGTTAGCAAGGTGCGAAGTGCAATTTCATGGAATAACACCAATTTCACATTTTTCCTAAAGTAACTAAGATTGGTAATTTAATAAAAGTTTAGTTACTTTATAATTAACATTATACTTTTAACGAGATATAATGTCCTATCCTACCCGTTCGGCTAACGACCCTCCACCAGTCAAGGAAGCGGTGGGTGAGAGTGGACACCCATTAAACCACCATTTTATAGGCAGTAACCTTATACCCCCCTTATAGACCGGCTTCGTGAATGAGGCCTACTAACGGTGAGACTGACTTGTCTTATAGATGTGTATATAATTATTAAACTTTTAATATTATAATAGTATAAGGGTTGAATTTTAAACTTTTAAAATTCTAAGGTTTGGAATTAAATGTTTCGCTAGTGAGACTTTACAAATTCCAAAACTTGATGGCAAGTGTTGTAATTTTCAAAACTTTTGGTTTCCATAACTTATGAAAACTTATGAGTTTTTAATGTTCATGAATGTGACTCTTCACATCACTTGAGGACAAGTTACAAAAATCATTTCAAGAACAACTTTTAGATCATTTATAATTGATCACATTATCATATAATATACTATTGATCTAATCTAACTCATAGACAATAATTCACATCAAATAACACAAATAATATCTTTATTATCTTAAAATTTGACAATTGTTCTTTAATTCGATGAGGATCATCATTACAAAATCAGAAAATACATTTTTTATGATTACAAAACAGTTGGCGATAATGATCCTAAACCAATTCTTGCCAAAAACTCGAAATTCTGCAACCAGAGCCAACTACTCGATGAGTGCATGATCATGACTCGTCGAGTTGCCCTTTTACTGAGTGGACTCGTCGAGTCAGCCAGCGGACTCAGCTAGTTCATCAGTCAGAGGCCAGAACATCGATTTTTTTCAACATTGAAAAATAGCAAGGATAAGATATAACAGAAAACATTCCTAGACTCTGGTACCACTGTTGGGTTTTGAGCACAATAACACTCCTATGGTGCACGTGCAACCCTAGATGCTTTGGATATATTTTTTCTCTAATTGTACATGTATTTTCAATTTTCCAAAGCATATATCCTTACTAGCATACAATGGAGGATATACAATACAAAACTCATAATTAGATGAATACCTCTTGATGTAGTTGTAGTTCTTGGACTTTGAAAGTTTTAGCACCTCAAGTGTGATGCCTCTAATGTGTCACAAACACCAAATGCAAGAGGTGGCTTGAGAGAATAAGCTACTTAGCACAAAATCAATATCAAACTCTTAGAGTGATAGGTGTAACCGATTTTTGCTCTAGGGGATTCCTTTTATAGTGTAACAAATGCTAGGGTTACAACTTTGCAAACCCTAATGCACCATGACCTTTCATATTACTTAGGCTCCATGGGTTAAACCTCCATGGACTATCCATGGACAATCTCATCTGTTTAGCCCATCCTAATTAACCATGGATCATTGGCCCACACTATAAGAATCATTGATTTACTTAATCAGTACCCATATATTTAATTAGTCTCTTTTGATCACTAAATTAGTTCCAAATTAATTCTTGATCAATACTATTTAAATAATATGATTTCTCAATTAATATATTATACTTATAATATAATAATAAATCACAAATAGCCTTATTCTCAAAAGTCCATTCTATCAAATTGCACTGGTGAAGGCAACCCAAAAGGACCATGCTACAATCAGGTCAAGTACATCCCAGTTATAGTTATGGGCTTAGACACCAAATCCAACATTCTCTTACTTGGATAACTCTAATAACTATAGCTGCCAATGCGACTTCAGGATCCGACTTAGCAATCGTAGCTTTCAAAAGCCGTTGTCTACTATGACCCACTCAGTGACGCGTCATTTACATAAGGGATCATATATTCCTCTGTTCTTCAAGATATCATGTGGACAAATACATGGAACATATGCATACTTATTCTCCTGCAGTTTGTTTCCCGATTTCCGATTTGTCTGACGTAGATCATAACTGAACACATCAGTTTAGTTCTGAATGGGCCAGACACATAAGTCAAAACAAATCATCGTGGGGCCCAAGATATCGTTTTTAATCCTCTTAGGATAAAAGGAACAGATGAACCTTGACATTATATGCTTGTACTAACTACTCATTAGATCATGCACAACGATACGTTTTATAACACCAAGTTACTGATGCGTTTTTTATCATCAATGCAAAACCAACTCTTAATCAACAACTCATATATCTTGGTTTGAAGATCATATGATATTATCGTCTCACAATCACTTGTGATAAATTCCATGAAGTGATTCAGGTGAGCGTGGGTTTGATCGAATACTCAAATCTTTTTTCAGGAGCACTCATGAATGGTGTAGCAAACTTTTGCTATGTCTAAAGCCCAAGATAATGTACAAGCCAACTCATGATAGTCTAGCCTCATAACTTACTTCCAAAGTATGATCGACTGTGGATCGTTTAAATATTCTTATTATTCTGGAAGTCAAAACATGCAAAGGTGAAACAATAGTAAATAATTGAAACAAGACAGTAACTTTACTTATAAATAAAATGCATTTTATTTAATCATCAAATGTCAATTACAGTTTAGCTATTAGAAGTTTCAAACATTTATCTAATCACTAAAACTAATATCGTCCGTTAGCCCAATGCCCCTTGCATGCTGCAAGTGCCTAACCCTACTCAGTCCCTTCGTAAGGGGATCTACTGGGTTGTTCTCTGACGATATCCACTTCACCACGAGGTGTCCTTCTTCTACCTGATGTCTTATGAAGTGGTACTTTCTATTGATATTCCTGGATCTACCATGATCTTTGGGTTACTTGGTTAAGGTAACCGCCCCTTTATTTTCGCAGAAAATCTCCACAAGCTCCTTTATGGCTGCCACAACTCCAAGGTCTCTGATGAAGTTCTTCAACCATATCGCCTCTGTCGATGCGTCGCTCGCTGCAATGTACTCTGATACACTCGTTGAATCAGCTACACTCTTTTGCCTGGGACTTTTCCATGTTATTGCTCCTCCATTTAGGGTAAACACCCAGCCCGACTGAGAGCACAAATTATCTCTGTCGGTCTGAAAAATGGCGTCACAATACCCTGTCACTCTTAAGTCATTACTCCCACCAAGGGTAAGAACCCAGTCGTTAGTCCTCCATAGGTAGTTAAGAATGCTCTTAACAGTAGTCCAGTGAGCATTACTAGGATTCCCTTGATATCTGCTGACCATGCTCAAAGCAAAGGCCACATCAGGGTGAGTACAAGTCATATCATACATGATCGAGCCAACTACGTAAGCATATGGTACTCGACTCATCTCCGCTATCTCAGCCTCTATACTCGGACTCTGAGTCTTACTCAGTTTGGTTTTGCTTTGGATAGGTAAGTCACCTTTCTTGGAGTTCTGCATGCTGAAGCGTTTCAACACCTTGTCCAAGTAGGTACTATGACTAAGTCCTATTAGTCTTTTACTCATGTTTCTCAATATACTTATCCCTAGAATATAGGCAGCTTCTCCAAGGTCCTTCATAGCGAAACACTTCCCAAGCCAGGACTTAATTTCCTGCAAGGTTGGGATGTCGTTTCCTATGAGAAGTATGTCATCCACATACAACACCAAAAAGCTAACTATACTCCCACTGGCTTTGACTTATACGCAGGACTCATCCTTGCTTCTCGAAAATCCAAACTCTTTAACTTTCTTATCGGAACAAAGATTCCATCTGCGAGATGCTTGTTTCAATCCATAAGTCGATTTCTCAAGCTTACACACTCTATAAGGGTACTTTGTATTAACAAAACCCTCTGGTTGACTCATGTAAACATCTTCAACCAACTTTCCAATAAGGAAAGCGGTTTTGACATCTATTTGCCATATTTCATAGTCATGAAATCCAGCTATTGCAAAGATAACCCTTATAGATTTAATCTTTACTACTGGTGAGAAGGTCTCATCATAGTCAACTCCCTGAGTTTGAGTAAAGCCCTTCGCAACCAGTCGCGCCTTATATGTGTGTACTTTCCCATCCATGTCAGTCTTCTTCTTGAAGATCCATTTGCACCCACCTGTCTTACGACCCGGTACATTGTCAACCAAGTTCCAAACTTTATTGTTATACATGGACTGAATCTCGCTATCCATTGTAGTTGTTAGGTTCATCCAAATTTATCAATGTGTTATCACTGATAAATGTATCACCCTCAGATGTTATATGAAAAGCATATAACCCAGGTGGAACACTAACTCTACTGGAACGTCTCAGAGGTTCGGACTGGTCAATCGGTTCAACAGGACTTTCCTCCTTGGGTTGAGTGACAGTGTTTGAGGTTCCTTCATCACTTAACTCTTGAAGCTCTTCAAGGTCAATTTGCCTCCCACTGTCCTCTTGGCATATGAGTTATCTCTCTATCTCTCTCTCTCTCGAAAGACTCCTCTCCTCGCAACGAAGACAACATTTTCACTTGGTCTATAGAAGAGCTATCCAAAGGATTTATGTGGGTAGACGATGATAATACATCGCACACTATGAGGTTCAAGCTTGTCGTGAGTTTCTTTTCTCACAAAACCCTCACAACCCCAAACTTTGATGTGATCCAATGATGGCACCTTCCCTGTCCACATCTCGTGAAGTGTTTTAGGAACCTTCTTAGTAGGGACTAGATTACGGATATGGGAGGCAGTCTCTAAGGAATACCCCCAGAATGAGATAGGTAAGGAAGCTTGACTCATCATGGAATGAACCATGTCCAACAAGGTTCGGTTGCGCCTCTCAGCCACACCATGCAACTGCGGTTTCCTAGGTGGCGTCAACTGTGAAACAATTCTACATTCCTTAAGATAGTCTAGGAACTCGATACTAAGATACTCTCCTCCTCGATCGGATTGCAACATCTTTATCTTCCTGCCTAATTCATTCTCCACTTCTTGCTTAAACTCTTTGAACTTTTCAAAGGTTTCTGACTTATGCTTGATTATGTAGATATAGCCATATATGTTGTAATCATCAGTAAAAGTGACAGAGAAGCGGTTAGCATCCCTAGTGGCGGTTTTGAAGGGTCCACACACATCACGGTGTATGAGATCCAACAAACCTTCACCCCTTTCACAAATACCAGTGAAGGGTGACTTGGTCATCTTTCCAAGCAAACCAGATTCACAAGTGTCACTCTTAAGTCATTACTCCCACCGAGGGTAAGAACCGAATCCTTAGTCCTCCGCAGGTACTTAAGAATGTTCTTAACGGTAGTCCAGTGAGCTCTACCAAGATTCCCTTGATATCTGCTGACCATGCTCAAAGCAAAGTCCACATCAGGGGGAGTACAAGTCATAGCATACATGATCGAGCCAACTGTGGAAGCATATGTTTGATTAATGTCTAAGTCCATAACTATAATTGGTAAGACTTGACTCGACCCGACATGGTCCATTTGGGTTGCATGCCATCATGCATTTGGATAGACTATAATGAGAGAAATAACACTTAAGGTTGGTTAATATATTATAAGTTCTAATATATTAATAAGGTTATTTAATTAGTATTGATCAAGAATTAATTTGGAATTAATTAAGTGATCAAAAGGAGACTAATTAAATATATGGGTTGATTGTGTAGATCATTCATTCTTATATATGTGGGCTTGTGATCCAAGATTCCTTATGTTGGACTAAGTCCATGGGGTGACCCATGGATACTCCATGGAGGTTAAAATCCATGGAGCATAAGGAATGGGTAAAGTTATGAGTTACATGGTGTAACCCTAATAGCCACCATATAAAAGAATCCCATGGCTTAAGAAACCGTGCACTAATGTGTGAGTGTGAGGGCTAGACGATTTCAGGGAGTGTTCAAGTTTCTCTCAAGTTATTCCAAGTGTATTTGGTGTTGTGTGAAGCATTTGAGGTGTCATACTTGGGGCACTAGGCACTCAAGCTTCATGAAGACATTCTACATCAAAGAGGTATGTATTATATCTTGTTATATTTATTATTTTGTATGCTAGATTAGGATAATACCTTGGATGTTCATAATTGTATGTATAATAGAGAAAACATAGATCCAAGGTATTTAGGGTTGCATGTACACTTAGGAGTGTTAGAATGCTCATAACCCAACAGTGGTATCAGAGCCTAGGCTTCTTTTCTTGTTATACTTGCAAAAGTAGCTGAAAAATCGAGTTGGATGCATATATTCGATTGTTTTGGCTGGAATTGGACTAGGAACATTACCCTAAGATGTTTTTGGACTTATAAACTTGTTTTTGATGTGGTAATGTTCATGCTAATCCAATTTCTAAGATAATTGTCATAATTTCAAGATTTGATTTGAATTATCTTGTTCTTATGAGGTTCTTAGATTAATAGCAAAGTTGTGTGAAATAGTTGTTTTCAATCCATTTTAATCTAAGAGTTGATTCCAAAGTGTGTTTTTGTAACTTGTCCTCAAGTTATATGAAAAGTCACATTTAAGAATCATAAAACTCATAAAAGTTGGCAAAGGTTACAAAATGAAGAGTTTCTAATTAAATGGTTTTATGACTCCATAACTTGTCCTCAAGTTATGGAGGTTCAAGAGTCTCTTCATTAAATTAAAAAAAAAAATTGTAACCTTAATTAGTTCCATAAGTTACAATAAAAAAAAGTTATTTTTTTTATTAATTAGTTTAAAGTCTTCCATAACTTGTCGTCAAGTTATAGAACTTGAAGAGTTTTTTTTTTTTTAAAATTAAAAGTACTTTAAGCTCATAAGTTATGGAATTAATTAGTTTTGAATAGTTTCAAAACTTGCCCTCAAGTTTTGGAATTTGAAAAGTATTCACTTTTGAATACTTTAATTCCAAGTTAGCCCTTAGAATTTTAAAAGTTAAAATTCAACCCTTATACTTTATAATATTATAAGTTAATAATATTTATATATATATGTATAAGAGTAAAGTCAGTCTTACCGTTAGTAGGCCTCATTCACGAAGCCGGTCTATAAGGGATTATAAGGGGGGTATAACGTTACTGCCTATAAAATGGCAGTTTAATGGGTGTCCACTCTCACCCACCGCTTCCTTGACTGGTGAAGGGTCGTTAGCCGAACGGGTAGGACAAGGACTATAATTCTCCTTTCATTAAAAGTATTAATGATAAATACTAAGTAACTAAACTCTTATTAATACCCAATCTTAGTTACTTAGGAAAATGTGAATTTGGTGCTAACCCATGAAATTACACTTTGCACTTTGCTTAAGTCGTTAGTGGAGCGTGTGTGGTTAACCGGCACACTAACCTGGACTTAACAAGGTAGGCAAAGGGTAACTTAATATTTATCATAGTATCGGTGGAGCGTGTGTGGTTAACCGGCACACTGATTAAGGGGTAAATATTAAGGGTACCAAGTATATTTGCATGGTTATTCACACCTTGTTTTGTGATCCTCGGCATCCCAGTCACAAAACCTGAAGGGCACATTCGAGATTGAAACATGCCTTTGCACAGTTCAATGAATCTCAAAGATCTAGGACTTTCAAATCCAATTAAAACCTAATAAATTATTTCGTTTTTCATGGTGGAAATTGGTGAATCGTCATTCACCTACCTTCAAATATTTTATAGCTTGGATTACGTCATCCCTCTTCTAAGTTATAAAATAGTTTGTTGGGTCCTAGCCTTAATATTTCATATTGGGTGTCATATTAAGGACTTTAAATCAACTATCTTGAATATCTCCCAAAAAGATGTCTGGTCTAGACATTTATGATCTTCCCAAATCTCTTGAAACAAGCTGTCCTTAATGAAGATGATGTCCCATGGATATCATACTTCTTTCACCTCCTCCAATTATTCTCCCTAACCCACAAGTTCCTAAAAAGTTTAAGGTCACTCAAGCCCTATTGGCAAGGCAAGGTCTAGGTGTGATCACATCTTGGAGATGTAGTCACATATTGACAAGCCGGGAGAGTTGGGTGTCAAAGTCTTGAGAAAGTTGGTGGCTCAACTACTTTCTAAGTCACATAGTGAGTTCTTTTGGGAATCCTATGAAACAGACTAAGACAAGACCCTTAATGATCTTATCTATTTGCTAAGATCAACTTCCTAAAACGCTATGGACATTGACAATGATGACATTGGATATCCAGTAAAGCTCTCTCTTCCCAATGGAAAGGGATCGGCCATAGTCAACTCGGTTGACCCAATGGTAAAGAGAGAGGCGAAGTCTGAAATAGTCCCATTATCAAGGGTCCATAGGTAACTATTGCCAAAGGAAGGGGCATTGGTTACGAAGCTGCCAAATTTACCTAAGGATGTTAAAGTCAATAAGTTTGGCTCTACTTCAGGTAAAGTCCATTGTCTAACTCTATTAAGTACATGCTGATTCTGATCGCGAAGATGGATTTCAATCGCATGGTTCGGTGATCAGAATTTTGGGCTATTACTTAAGAGTTATGATATTTATATTGCTTAGGAATAGATAACAACAAGGTTTTCATATGGATTGTAAGGATAAGTTTTTCCGCAAAGTTTTAAAATAAAAGAAAAAGGTTTTGATTTTATTTATTTTAAGTATCCTTACAATGGCATTTGTGAAAAGTTGTTGCTTATAAGATTCCATTGATAACAATATTGGAAAAATGGATTTGATTCTTTCGGTTGTGGTAGTGTCTAATATTACCAAATAAGGAAAGATTCTCATCACCCAAGGTTCAATTGGACCGAAACTTGGAATCATGCAAGTTGTATAGTATGATGAATGAGAACTTTCATCTTGGAAAATTAAGACCAATTCCTTATGTGAATAAGGAAAGGACTAAGGGATCGAGTACACATTCTTGTGCACTGGTCAAGTCCACCACAAAAGATCAAGAAGACTATTCGTCATTGTTTACTTAAGTTCAGTAAATATGGTTATACTTATAAGTTTAAGTATAAGTCTGTAGCATTGGAGAAGTTTCAATGTGAGACAGAACGAATAAGAAGAATCAAAGTATGGTAGAAAGATAAAAGTTTCTCAAATCTGAAAAGATGGGAGAGTACTTTAGTATCATGTTTATGATCATCTTAATGATTAAGATACCATATCACAATTGGTCCTCTAAAGTCATCTTAGTGCATTCTTATGACTAAGAAGAGGAGTCATGAATTGTTGAAATGGTTAAATCAAAAAGACGAGTCATACTTCGTTCCAAAACAATTCTTAGAGTCATACTCCAAGATTGTAACTTGAGTGACATATCTTAAAGAGGGTTTATTAACACTAGTCAAATGTAAGAGTAAAAGGTTATCTACTCTTGTACATTTGAAATTGGTAAGTTGTGATGTTTTGGATAAAACAGAGACCAACTTAGGCCAATTGTGTAAAGTGTTAGTCTTGATAAAGAATCCGCACTATCTCTTGAATATTTGACAAGGGAGTCTTATATGTCAAGAGGACAGTGGGAGTCTTAAAGCTCTTGAAAGTTTCAAGACTTAATCAAGAATAAAACCTAAAGTCCTTCACTAGCACACGACTTGAGGTTTATAACCTATCGTGTTGAAATTTTTGTGCCTATTCAAGTTGGCTTTGCATAGGAGTTTTGAGAGTTCTCAATTGGTTGCACAACTACTTGGAAGCAATGGCAGGCACCTGAGCTGCCAAATGGCAAGAATTTAAGATTGCACAAGTTTAATCAATATGAGTTTGGATTTGTCACTAACCTTGTCTTGTGATTATGGTTTTGACAAATTCACATGGATAAGAACACATACACTATTAAATCTAAGTGTCATAAGGTTTCTCTCCGATTCGTGAAAATGATGGTGAGGAAACACTTTCACTAAGTAGATTTTAGCTAGATAGCAATTGTGATATTTGCATTCTCAAAGTCGTTAGTGGAACGTGTGTGGTTTACCGGCACACTAACATGGACTTGTGAGAAGTGGCAAAGGTCTAAACAATTGAGACTATGATTACGGCATCCATTTTCATAGTTCTAAAATTGTTTAGACACACATGTGAGCTATCTAAGAGAGGTGTATGATTTTGATAAAGTTTTCTCAAAACAATCTAGTATCAGAAAACTGAACTTTGGTAAGAAAGTCAGCTGATTTCTGAGTACATGTCAAAGCTAGTGGAAGCATAAGTGTTATGCTAATAATCATCATGTTAGTGGGAGCATGATAATTATGACAAAGGTTGCAAGTTAGCAATGTTAATTATAGAAAACAAAAGTTTCAATTCGTGAGGTTGCAGGGGTTGAAAAAGTTGTTTTGCTATAATTAAGGGAGAGGAAATTATACTTCATTTCAATTCTAAAAGCTTAGATTGAGATTTTAATCGTATTTAATCAAGGATATATATATGAATTTCATGTTGGAATGGCTCAACATAAGGAAATTCTATACATGGGTCCATTATTTGCGTTCTAAAATTCGATTATGATTACGGCATCCCTTTTCATAATCTGAATTTTGAGAACTTGGCAATTTGAAATGGAAATATTATAGCAAAAGACTGGTTTAGTCTTTATGTGAGGCATCATGAATCGTGTCCCATATGCTTCGGATATAGGATCGATTACATGTGCTATATTCATCCTTTCTAAAATTTTC
Organism: Lactuca virosa; assembly: GCF_052849685.1. NCBI lineage: Eukaryota > Viridiplantae > Streptophyta > Magnoliopsida > Asterales > Asteraceae > Lactuca > Lactuca virosa. The sequence goes on from NC_136428.1 coordinate 388,194,869, forward strand.
CAAATGACTGGGGCATTATGAAGGGAAAAGGTCTAGAATTGGATATGACTAAAATGATTAAGCAATTGTCGAGGACAATCTAAGGTTTACCAAAGATTGGTTGCTCAAGGACAGTTGGAAGTATAATGTTAATTCTGGAAGGACCATATTGACATAATCTGTATCAGAAATCTGAACTTTGGTAAGAAAGTCAGCTGATTTCTGAGTACATGTCAAAGCTAGTGGGAGCATAAGTGTTATGCTAATAATCATCATGTTAGTGGGAGCATGATAATTATGACAAAGGTTGCAAGTTAGCAATGTTAATTATAGAAAACAAAAGTTTCAATTCGTGAGGTTGCAGGGGTTGAAAGAGTTGTTTTGCTATAATTAAGGGAGAGGAAATTATACTTCATTTCAATTCTAAAAGCTTAGATTGAGATTTTAATCGTATTTAATCAAGGATATATATATGAATTTCATGTTGGAATGGCTCAACATAAGGAAATTCTATATATGGGTCCATTATTTGCGTTCTAAAATTCGATTATGATTACGGCATCCCTTTTCATAATCTGAATTTTGAGAACTTGGCAAATTGAAATGGAAATATTATAGCAAAAGACTGGTTTAGTCTTTATGTGAGGCATCATGAATCGTGTCCCATATGCTTCGGATATAGGATCGATTACATGTGATATATTCATCCTTTCTAAAATTTTCCAAATGCCTGGGGCATTATGAAGGGAAAAGGTCTAGAATTGGATATGACTAAAATGATTAACCAATTGTCGAGGACAATCTAAGGTTTACCAAAGATTGGTTGCTCAAGGACAGTTGGAAGTATAATGTTAATTCTGGAAGGACCATATTGACATAATCTGTAACAGAAATCTGAACTTTGGTAAGAAAGTCAGCTGATTTCTGAGTACATGTCAAAAGCTAGTGGGAGCATAAGTGTTATGCTAATAATCATCATGTTAGTGGGAGCATGATAATTATGACAAAGGGTGCAAGTTAGCAATGTTAATTATAGAAAACAAAAGTTTCAATTCGTGAGGTTGCAGGGGTTGAAAAAGTTGTTTTGCTATAATTAAGGGAGAGGAAATTATACTTCATTTCAATTCTAAAAGCTTACATTGAGATTTTAATCGTATTTAATCAAGGATATATATATGAATTTCATGTTGGAATGGCTCAACATAAGGAAATTCTATATATGGGTCCATTATTTGCGTTCTAAAATTCGATTATGATTACGGCATCCCTTTTCATAATCTGAATTTTGAGAACTTGGCAAATTGAAATGGAAATATTATAGCAAAAGACTGGTTTAGTCTTTATGTGAGGCATCATGAATCGTGTCCCATATGCTTCGGATATAGGATCGATTACATGTGCTATATTCATCCTTTCTAAAATTTTCCAAATGCGTGGGGCATTATGAAGGGGAAAGGTCTAGAATTGGATATGACTAAAATGATTAAGCAATTGTCGAGGACAATCTAAGGTTTACCAAAGATTGGTTGCTCAAGGACAGTTGGAAGTATAATGTTAATTCTGGAAGGACCATATTGACATAATCTGTAACAGAAATCTGAACTTTGGTAAGAAAGTCAGCTGATTTCTGAGTACATGTCAAAAGCTAGTGGGAGCATAAGTGTTATGCTAATAATCATCATGTTAGTGGGAGCATGATAATTATGACAAAGGTTGCAAGTTAGCAATGTTAATTATAGAAAACAAAAGTTTCAATTCGTGAGGTTGCAGGGGTTGAAAAAGTTGTTTTGCTATAATTAAGGGAGAGAAAATTATACTTCATTTCAATTCTAAAAGCTTAGATTGAGATTTTAATCGTATTTAATCAAGGATATATATATGAATTTCATGTTGGAATGGCTCAACATAAGGAAATTCTATATATGGGTCCATTATTTGCGTTCTAAAATTCGATTATGATTACGACATCCCTTTTCATAATCTGAATTTTGAGAACTTGGAAATTGAAATGGAAATATTATAGCAAAAGACTGGTTTAGTCTTTATGTGAGGCATCATGAATCGTGTCCCATATGCTTCGGATATAGGATCGATTACATGTGCTATATTCATCCTTTCTAAAATTTTCCAAATGCCTGGGGCATTATGAAGGGAAAAGGTCTAGAATTGGATATGACTAAAATGATTAAGCAATTGTCGAGGACAATCTAAGGTTTACCAAAGATTGGTTGCTCAAGGACAGTTGGAAGTATAATGTTAATTCTGGAAGGACCATATTGACATAATCTGTATCAGAAATCTGAACTTTTGTAAGAAAGTCAGCTTTCTGAGTACATGTCAAAGCTAGTGGGAGCATAAGTGTTATGCTAATAATCATCATGTTAGTGGGAGCATGATAATTATGACAAAGGTTGCAAGTTAGCAATGTTAATTATAGAAAACAAAAGTTTCAATTCGTGAGGTTGCAGGGGTTGAAAAAGTTGTTTTGCTATAATTAAGGGAGAGGAAATTATACTTCATTTCAATTCTAAAAGCTTAGATTGAGATTTTAATCGTATTTAATCAAGGATATATATATATATATATGAATTTCATGTTGGAATGGCTCAACATAAGGAAATTCTATATATGGGTCCATTATTTGCGTTCTAAAATTCGATTATGATTACGGCATCCCTTTTCATAATCTGAATTTTGAGAACTTGGCAAATTGAAATGGAAATATTATAGTAAAAGACTGGTTTAGTCTTTATGTGAGGCATCATGAATCGTGTCCCATATGCTTCGGATATAGGATCGATTACATGTGCTATATTCATCCTTTCTAAAATTTTCCAAATGCCTGGGGCATTATGAAGGGAAAAGGTCTAGAATTGGATATGACTAAAATGATTAAGCAATTGTCGAGGACAATCTAAGGTTTACCAAAGATTGGTTGCTCAAGGACAGTTGGAAGTATAATGTTAATTCTGGAAGGACCATATTGACATAATCTGTATCAGAAATCTGAACTTTGGTAAGAAAGTCAGCTGATTTCTGAGTACATGTCAAAGCTAGTGGGAGCATAAGTGTTATGCTAATAATCATCATGTTAGTGGGAGCATGATAATTATGACAAAGGTTGCAAGTAAATAATGTTAATTATAGAAAACAAAAGTTTCAATTCGTGAGGTTGCAGGGGTTGAAAAAGTTGTTTTGCTATAATTAAGGGAGAGGAAATTATACTTCATTTCAATTCTAAAAGCTTAGATTGAGATTTTAATCGTATTTAATCAAGGATATATATATATATATATATATATATATATATATATATATATATATATATATGAATTTCATGTTGGAATGGCTCAACATAAGGAAATTCTATATATGGGTCCATTATTTGCGTTCTAAAATTCGATTATGATTACGGCATCCCTTTTCATAATCTGAATTTTGAGAACTTGGCAAATTGAAATGGAAATATTATAGCAAAAGACTGGTTTAGTCTTTATGTGAGGCATCATGAATCGTGTCCCATATGCTTCAGATATAGGATCGATTACATGTGCTATATTCATCCTTTCTAAAATTTTCAAAATGCCTAGGGCATTATGAAGGGAAAAGGTCTAGAATTGGATATGACTAAAATGATTAAGCAATTGTCGAGGACAATCTAAGGTTTACCAAAGATTGGTTGCTCAAGGACAGTTGGAAGTATAATGTTAATTCTAGAAGGACCATATTGACATAATCTGTAAGGAGGCAACTCTTGTTCAGAAGTGATAGTCAAAATGGAATATGGAAATGTTTCAAAGTTAGAAATTATTCAATCTGTGTAAGATTAGGAAACTTAATGAAAGAATGATGTTTCCAAGGAGCTGATCTCCTTTGGAATGCTCTGTAATGATTGTTGTCAAGTCTTTCTGACTTCGTGCATAATCATTAAGAGGATCAATGCATATAAGTTTAGAATCTAACAGATTTCAGTAAATGGCATGAATTTGGAATTCTTGCATTTGCAGTAAGGATTTGGGACTGTGAAAAGAGGATCATTGGAGTGATGTTCAATTGATCTATTTTACAAAGTAAAGATCATAGACAAACATAGTATGCATACTTGATATATTTTACAAAGTAAAGATCATAGAAAACATAGTGTACATGCTTGGAGCATGGGACAACTATTGTTTTAAATTCAAGTATAAAGTTGATAAAACCGAAACAATGAATAATGAGTAATCAGTATGGTGATAAATAAAAGTGTTTATTTATATTCATAGGGTTTGATACCATATTTGATTCATTTATTCTTGTGTTTCACTTTGCATGTTTTGACTTCCAGAATAACTAAGTCGCTCTTCCTGAATGATTAAGTTATTCAAACCATCCACAGTCGGTCATATGTTGGAAGTAGATATGAATCAAGACTGTCATGGGTTGGTTTGTAGAGGTCCAAGTTGGTGGACAAAGTGGTGCTACAACACTCATGAGTGCTCATAAGTTCTGCGTATTGGATTCAACCCGCGCTCATTTGAATCACTTCATGGATTTTATCACGAGTGATCATGAGACGATAATATCTTATATTCTTCAAACCTAGAGATATGAGTTGTTACTATGAGTTGGTTATACATTTATTGCACGAAAACACATTGGTAACTTGATGTTATAAAACGTGACTTTGTGTATGATTCAACAAGTAGTAGAACAAGCCATATGAGTCGAAGTTTATCCATTCCTTTTACCTTCGAGATAAAAGCGATATCTGTGGGCCCCTCGATGATTTAAAGATGATACATGTGAGTGCTTGGCCAAGCCAGGACTGATTTGATTTGTTCAATCAGTTAGTCATCATGAATCGGAAATCAGGAAACAACAAATGGACAGAGAGAATGATTGATAATCCATGTCTTAGTCCATATGATATCTAGAATAGAGGAATATATGATCCCTTATCTAATGGACAAGTCATCGACAAGGTCAGAGTTCGACAGAAGCTTTTGAGAGCTACGATTGCTGATCGATTCCTGAAGTCATACGCAATAATAGTTTTAGACTTATCCAAGTGGGAGACTGTTGGATTAATGTCTAAGTCCATAACTATAATTGGTAAGACTTGACCCGACCCGGCATGGTCCATTTGGGTTGCATGGCATCATGCATTTGGATAGACTATAATGAGAGAAATAACACTTAAGGTTGGTTAATATATTATAAGTTCTAATATATTAATAAGGTTATTTAATTAGTATTGATCAAGAATTAATTTGGAATTAATTAAGTGATCAAAAGGAGACTAATTAAATATATGGGTTGATTGTGTAAATCATTCATTCTTATATATGTGGGCTTGTGATCCAAGATTCCTTATGTTGGACTAAGTCCATGGGGTGACCCATGGATACTCCATGGAGGTTAAAATCCATGGAGCATAAGGAATGGGTAAAGTTATGAGTTACATGGTGTAACCCTAATAGCCACCATATAAAAGAATCCCATGGCTCAAGAAATCGTGCACTAATGTGTGAGTGTGAGGGCTAGACGATTTCAAGGAGTGTTCAAGTTTCTCTCAAGTTATTCCAAGTGTATTTGGTGTTGTGTGAACCATTTGAGGTGTCACACTTGGGGCACTAGGCACTCAAGCTTCATGAAGACATTCTACATCAAAGAGGTATGTATTCTATCTTGTTATATTTATTATTTTGTATGCTAGATTAGGATAATACCTTGGATGTTCATAATTGTATGTATAATAGAGAAAACCTAAATCTAAGGTATTTAGGGTTGCATGTACACTTAGGAGTGTTAGAATGCTCATAACCCAACAGCATATGGTACTCGACTCGTCTCCACTATCTCAGCCTCTGTACTCGGAACCTGAGTCTTACTCAGTTTGGTATTGCTTTAGATAGGTAAGTCACCTTTCTTGGAGTTCTCCATGCTGAAGCGTTTATACACCTTGTCCAAGTAGGTACTTTGACTAAGTCCTATTAGTCTTTTACTATTGTTTCTCAATATCCTTATCCCTAGAATTTAGGCAGCTTCTCCAATGTCAGTCATAGCGAAACACTTCCCAAGCCAGGACTTAATTTCGTGCAAGGTTGGAATGTCGTTTCCTATGAGAAGTATGTCATCCGCATACAACATCAAAAAGCTAACCATACTCCCACTGGCTTTGACATATACACATGAATCATCCTCGCTTCTCGAAAATCCAAACTCTTTGACTTTCTCATCGAAACAAAGATTCCATCTGCGAGATTCTTGTTTCAATCCATAAATGGATTTCTAAAGATTACACACTATATTGGGGTACTTTGCATTGACAAAACCCTCTGGCTGACTCATGTAAACATCTTCAGCGAACTTTCCATTAATGAAAGCGGTTTTGACATCCATTTGACATATTTCATAGTCATCAAATATAGCTATCGCAAACATAATCCTTATAGATTTAATCTTCGCTACTGGTTAGAAGGTCTCATCATAGTATACTCCCTGAGTTTGAGGAAAGCCCTTCGTAACCAGTCGTGCCTTATATGTGTGTACTTTCCCATCCATGTCGGTCTTCTTCTTGAAGATCCATTTGCACCCGACTGCCTTATGACCCGATACATTGTCAACCAAGTTCCAAAAATGATTTTCATACATGGACTGAATCTCGTTGTCCATTTCCTCTTTCCATTTAGCAGACTCGGGGCATGCCATGGCTTCCTTGTAGTTGTTAGGTTCATCCAAATTTATCAATGTGCTATCACTGATAAATGTATCACCCTCAAATGTTATATGAAAACCATATAACACAGGTGGAACACTAACTCTACTGGAACGACTCAGAGGTACGGACTGGTCAATTAGTTCAACAGGAGTTTCCTCCTCGGGTTGAGTGACAGTGGTTGAGGTTCATTCATCACTTAACTCTTGAAGCTCTTCATGGTCAATTTTCCTCCCACTTTCCTCTTGGCATATTAGTTCTCTCTCTCGAAAGACTCCCCTCCTCGCAACAAAGACAACATTGTCACTCGGTCTATAGAAGAGATATCCAAAGGATTTTTGTGGGTAGCCGATGAAAATACATTGCTAACTACGAGGTTTGAGCTTTTCGTGAGTTTCTTTTCTTACAAAAGCCTCGCAACCCCAAACTTTGATGTGAGCCAACGAGGGAACCTTCCCTGTCCACATCTCGTTAGGTGTTTTGGCAACCTTCTTAGTAGGGACTAGATTAAGGATATGGGTGACAATCTCTAAGGCGTACCCCCAGAATGAGATAGGTAACGAAGCTTGAATCATAATGGAATGAACCATGACCAACAAGGTTCGGATGCGCCTCTCAACCACACCATTCAACTGCGGTTTCGTAGGTGACGTCAACTGTGAAACAATTCCACATTCCTTAAGATAGTCTATGAACTCGATGCTAAGATACTCTCCTCCTTGATCGGATCGCAACATCTTTATCTTCTTGCCTAATTGATTCTCCACTTCTTGCTTAAACTCTTTGAACTTTTCAAAGGTTTCTGACTTATGCTTGATTAAGTAGATATATCCATCTCTGCTGTAATCATCAGTAAAAGTCACATGGAAGCGGTTAGCATCCCTTGTGGTGGTTCTGAAGGGTCCATTTTCCATATTTCGTAGTCATGAAATGCATCTATTGCAAATAACCCTTATAGATTTAATCTTTGCTACTGGTGAGAAGGTCTCATCATAGTCAACTCCCTGTGTTTGAGTAAGGCCCTTCGCAACCAGTCGCGCCATATATGTGTGTACTTTCCCATCCATGTCGGTCTTCTTCTTGAAGATCCATTTGCACCCGACTGTCTTACGACCCGGTAGATTGTGAACCAAGCTCCAAACTTGATTGTTATACATGGACTGAATCTCGTTGTCCATTGTAGTTGTTAGGTTCATCCAAATTTATCAATGTGTTATCACCGAAATCGGGCTTGTAACGAAGAAGTTATGGTCTTCGGAAGTTTCGTGGTTTTCAGGCTTAGCCGAGTACACGGGGCGTACACAAAGTGTACGCGGAGCGTACTAGTAAAGAAGGTAGTACGCTGTGCGTACCTTGGAGTACGCTTGGCGTACTGACCAGGATGGTCGCGAAGATTCCCAGGAGTACGCTGGGCATACCATATGTACGTTGGGCGTACTCCAGTCAGATCAGAACCCTATTTTAGGGTCTTGGACCCTATTTAAACTCCTTATCTCATAACCTAACCCTAATATCTTCAGCCTCCATCCCTCTAAACCCTAGAAATCTACCCTTAGCCTCCATTTGAGTGATTCTTGAGCTTTTTGGTGATTTAGTGGGTTTTTGGTGCTTATTGTGGAAGAAGGAGTTTCTTGAGGAAGCATTGCTTAGCTTGAAGCTTGTGGATCCAACCCCTAATCATATTGATCTAACTCCATAAAGTATAAAGTTTGGATCTTGGTGGCTTTCTCATGTGGATCTTGTTGGGTTATGACTTATTATGTGTGGACCTTGAAGAAAAAGGAACTTGGTGATCAAGCTATGGGTGGAGTCAAGCTTCTAGATCCAGAACCTTCATTAACTTTCCAAGCTTTTGGAGGTATAAAGTCTCAACCTTGTTAACTCTTTCATGTAGATATACCATTGTGATTTTTAGTTAATTTTGGTCCCAAGGATGGAACTTTATGGTTGAAATCCGATTCTTAGGCTTTGAGTCGCCACTCTCAGTGTTTAATGAGTCCCTAAGGCAGAAAGTTGCCATCTCGGAAGTCTTAATGGGCTCATGCATGATTTAAGACCATTTGCTTGGAAGTAGGTTATCATTTTTGGAGTATGAGCTTATGTGGGCCGTGCAAAGCCGTCAAGTAAGCAACTTTATGGTTTAAGACGTTGAAAAGGACTTGGATATGTGTTTGTAGCTTCTGGAGTAGAGTATTAAGCACTTAATGGGAAAATTGCTTAACAGGGGATTACGCTGAGCGTACGTGTAGGTATGCCCATCGTAAGCATCATTTGGCATGTACGCTTAGCGTACATAGGAGTACGCCCAACGTACTCATCAGTTATGGGCTTATTGTGTTTTGGGCCTCAGTTTGGGCCATGCAGTGGACTTTAGGCCTTTGGGCCTTAGTGGATCATCAGAAGTCAAATGTATTGGGCCAAGGATATGTTTGGGCTTAGGGTAAGGCCCATTAGAGGGATTGGGCCCAATTGAGCAAATTGGGCCATTAGTGGGCCACTAGTGGGCTTGGAAAGCCTACCTAGTGTTGGGCTTTAGTATAAGGTCCATTAGAAAGATCCGGGCCTAATTTGGAAAATTAGGCCATTGATGGTTTTATGGACATTATAATGATGGGCTTTGGGCCTTAGTTTTGGATCATATTGGGGCTGGGGTAAAATGGTCATTTTGCCCCATGCATGGATTAAGGATTATGGTATGGGACCCAATTGCTAATTGGGTATATTGATTGGTAGTGATAGCTCGAGAAGCTGGCTGGGCAGCAGCTAAAGAATTCATGCGGGAAGCTTCTGCAGTGCGAGGTGAGTCTTCTCACCATACCAATGGGTCTAAGGCACCAAGGTCGACCCATTTTATGTTATGTGTTAAACTAGCTGTAGTAGAGATATGTGGTATGATAGTTAGCTTTATGCTAAGTGGTATGCTAGTGATTATATGATATGTGTTATGCTAGTTGTCTTTGTGATACTTGCATGGAAGACCCCGGGGGGAGCCCGTGGCATTGGATGTAAGATCATGTGGGGTAGCCCATGGTTGTCGTAGGTAAAGACCATGTAGGGTAGCCCATGGCATTGGATGTAAGACCATGTGGGGTAGCCCATGGCAGTCCTAGGTAAAGACCATGTGGGGTAGCCCAAGGGATTGGAAGTAAGACCATGTGGGGTAGCCCATGGCTTTCCTAGGTTTTTTGTTTGCATGGTTTATGTGATATATGTAGCTTTTATAGCTAATATGGTATGTGTTATGTGGATTGTGTGTGGGGTACGCTTTGGGGGACTCACTAAGCTTTGTGCTTACGGTTTACAGTTTTGGTTTCAGGTATCAACGTTGTGGAAAAGAAGAGCTCGGATTGATCGTAGTGCACACACCAATGATTTCCACAATGAATGATTTTGGGATGAACTCTGATAAATGTTTTACTTAACGATGATTTGAAATGTTTGAAATAAACGGTATTAATGTTTTAGCTATATTAAAAATGAAATTTTTATCCTTGATTTTTGGGTCGTTACAAGTTGGTATCAGAGCCTTGGTTTGAGGGATTCGGGGATACCTTCGGGTGTGTCCGAACTCAAACTGAGGATTCGTAAAGTTTTTAAAGATTTTAAAAAGAAAATGTTTTCAAGGAAAATGTTTTCTAAGACAAGAAAGGGTGTGGTGCATGCAATCAACCGAACTCAAGTAAGTTTCCCCAGAATACCCACATTTGTTATCTGTTATGATTTGATTATGAATATGTGAATTGCATGCTAGTTAGGGCTAAGGGAGATGCATGTATATGTTGTTTCAACTGGTAGACTTACATGCTAGTGTTGAGTAGTCAGCAATAGATTGGCCTGATATGTGGTGCTTGTAGCCTTGGGAATATTTGATGCCATGCTAGAATGGGAATAATTATTGATATTAGTAACTACTATGTGTATGTTTTGAAAATTGTATACGGTTAGGATCTTATAGCCTTAGAATAGCTGATTTGGCCTTATTTCCTGTGGTCTTAGGGCAGAGTCTATTATTCGACAGTCTATTAGATCATGTCCTGTGTATAATATGCATGCATAAGGCAGCCGTCAGTGTGGATGGATGGATGAATGTGGATAACATGGGTTGTGGTACGTGGACTGAATGTCCGATGGTAGCTTCGCAGGTTGGAGAGTGCCCTAGGGAGAGCCTAGGATGAGATTAGTGACAGGTGTTACCTGCTTGCGGATTGTACGGGGGGATAGACTGACTTGTCTAGTGTATGCTGGTTAGAGTTAGCGATTACCTGAATGTTGCTTGCTTTGTGCTTTGTATGACTCTTATTAATGTGACTTAGCTATTAAGTGAATATGCCAAGTCACATGTAGCACATAATGGATAATCTCAGAGTGATGTACTTGACCCTATTGTGCAGCTCTCGTATGAGTCTAACCGTTCTTGGGATGAGTCTTCTACTTGAAGGATTATCTAATATCTCCTATATGTGGATATATTGATGAGGTAGCTAGTTGACATTAATGGGAATCTTTCACCAGCTGAGGGCAGGGTGAGGTTGGGAACCTAGGAAAGCCTAGGAGGTGCTACGGTAGAGATCATCTTGCTGTTTAGCAAATATTTAGTATACCGGTGGAGTAAGTGACATAGAGGATTCGGGAGGATTGTTGAGGAAAGTATGGATAGGTGTTGAAGGTAGTATTGGACCCGTACTACTGAAGCACAGGATCCATACTCGAATCAGTGAGAGTCTTATAGAATCTGAGAAGCTTATGGGAAGGAGAACTCTTGGTTATGCCTTGACCGTGGGAATAGCTGCTTCGCAGAATGAGGATGAGCGCACATGGGTAGGACCAGGGTTTGGTCCCAGCTCCGGTGGTAAGCCAGTTAGTGGAAGGACGGCCAGGATTTTGAGTTCACCTTGTATCAGGCGGCAAGGATTGTAAGATCTATTGCACATTCGAGATTGGAGACCAAGTCTCAAGGATAGGTTGTAGTCCGGTTTAGAGCAGAGATTGCTCCAACTATTGCAGTGTAGCTGTGACGATTGAGCTAGTGAGTGGATCAGGGTGCGAGACCCTGAATGATATGGATCACAGAGTCGAGGACAGATGATTGATTAAGAGTACCTCGATGAGAGAGGTCCAGGTCAGGTGAATTTATTGAGGGGTCTCGGGCGGAGACCCAAGAGTTTAGACTAGCCTTTGAGAGGTCAGCAGGGTCGGAACCAGTGCAACGCTTGCAGAACTGCACGACGGAGTTTTGTTCCAAGGGATTGGATTGTCATTAGGATCGGAATGAAGTGTTTCATCATGTTCTCAGGGTGGTCGAGGTAACCCAGGAGGAGGTGGTCAGGGTTCCTCCAGATGTTGCGGATATGCTATCATTGGCCATTTCGATGGATATCGGGTATTTGTATCGCTTGGGAATTATGATAAGTTGCATCTCGGGTCGTTTTTCTGCTATTGTCTAGGTTAGCAAGGGTTGTCAGATACCATTCAACAGTCTCCCACTTGGATAATTCTAATAACTATAACTGCAAGTATGACTTCAGGAGCCGATCAGCAATCGTAGCTCTTTTCAAGGTCTCTCAGAACTGAGAAGATGATGATACGCCATTTAAGATAAGTTATCATATAATCCTCTGTTCTAGATATCAGCCGGAAAAATACATGGAACAATGTCTTACTTTTTGTCCAGCAGTTTGTTTCTCGATTTCCGATTTGTTTGACATAGAACTTAATTTGAACACATCAATTTAGTTATGACCGGGCCCGGTACATAGGTCAAAACAAAATCATCGAGGGGCCCAGATATCGCTTCTAATCCAAGAAGGAACAGGTAAACTTCGACTCATATGCTCGTTCTACTACTTGTTGAATCACACACAAAAGCACGTTTTATAACATCGAGTTACCAATGCGTTTTCATACGATCAATGCATAACTAACTCATAGGCAACAAGTCATATCTCTAGGTTTGAAGACTTATATGATATTACCGTCTCGCGATCACTCGAGATAAATTCCATGAAGTGATACCAGCGAGCGTGGGTTGAATCCAATACTCAGAACTTATGAGCACTCATGAGTGTTGACGCCATGTCCCACATCTTAGACCTCTACAACCAACTCATGACAGTCTTAATTCATATCTACTTCCAACATATGACCGACTGTGGATAATTTGAATAATATGTAAAACACAACATAAATATTCTGGAAGTCAAAACATGCAAAAGATATAATAGTAAACGATTGACAAAAGATAGCAACACTTTACTCATAAATAAACACAACTTTTATTCATTATCAAATTTCAATTACACTTTACAAATTTCAAGCCTATCTAACTACTAAAACTAATATCATCCTTCAGCCCTATGCTCCTTGCGTGCTGGAGATGCTTAGCCCTACTCAGTCCCTTCGTGAGGGGATCTGCTGGGTTCTCATCCGATGATACCCTCTTTTCCACGAGGAGTCCTTCTTCTATTCGATGTCTGATAAAGTGGTATTTTCTGTCAATGTGTCTGGATCTCCCGTGATCCCTAGGTTCCTTGGCTAAGGCAACTGCACTTTCACTATCACAGAAAATTTCAATAGGCTCCTTTATAGCTGGTACTACTCCAAGGTCTCCAATGAAGTTCTTCAGCCATATTGCCTCCTTTGCTTCCTCGCTTGCCGCTATATACTCTGATTCGTAAGTTGAATCAGCCACTGTCTCCTGCTTGGAACTTTTCCAAGTAATTGCTCCTCCGTTTAAGGTAAAGACCCAGCCCGACTGAGAGCGGAAATTATCCCTATCAGTTTGGTAGCTAGCATCACTATACCCTACAACTCTCAAGTCATCACTCCCACCAAGGGTAAGGACCCAGTCCTTAGTCCTCCGCAGGTACTTGAAAATGTTCTTTACCGCATTCCAGTGAGCCTTGCCAGGGTTCCCTAATATCTGCTGACCATGCTCAAGGCAAAGGCCACATCAGGACGAGTACAAGTCATAACATACATGATCGATCCTACAGCAGAAGCATAAGGTACTCGACTCATTTCTGCTATCTCAGCCTCGGTACTCGGGCTCTGAGTCTTACTCAATCTGGCGTTAAACTGGATAGGTAACTCTCCCCTTTTGGAATCCTGCATGCTGAACCTCTTCAGCATCTTATCCAAGTAGATACTCTGACTAAGTCCAATTAGTCTTTTACTTCGCTCTCTCAAAATCCTTATCCCTATAATATAGGCAGCTTCTCCTAGGTCTTTCATAGCGAAACACTTCCCAAGCCAGGACTTCACTTCCTGCAGGGTTGGGATGTCATTTCCGATGAGTAGTATGTCATCCACACACAGTACCAAAAAGCTAACTATACTCCCACTAGCCTTGACATATACACAAGATTCATCTTCACTCCTCGAAAAGCCAAACTCTTTGACTTTCTCATCGAAACAAAGATTCCATCTGAGAGGTGCTTGTTTCAATCCATAGATGGATTTCTCAAGCTTACACACTCTATTAGGGTACTTTGTACTGACAAAACCGTCTAGCTGACACATGTCATGAAATGCAGCTATGGCTAACAATACCCTAATAGACTTAATCTTGGATACTGGTGAAAAGGTCTCATCATAATCAACTCCTGGAGTTTGAGAAAAGCCATTTGCAACCAGTCGCGCCTTATACGTGTGTACATTACCATCCATGTCGGTCTTCTTCTTGAAGATCCATTTGCACCCAACTGTCTTACGACCTGGTACATTGGCAACCAAGTTCCAAACTTGATTGTCATACATGGACTATATCTCGCTGTCCATTGCCTCTTTCCATTTGGCAGACTCGGGGCCTGCCATGGCTTCCGTATAGCTGTTAGGTTCATCCAGACTTACCAGTGTCTCATCACTGATAAGTGTGTCACCTTCCGCAGTAATATGGAAACCATAGTAGTGCTCAGGTGCATTCCTAACCCTTGTGGAACACCTCAGAGGTACAGACTCGTCAATTGGATCAACATGAGTTTCCTCCTCAAGTTGACTGCTAGGGTTTGAGGTTCCTTCACCACTTGACTCTTGAATTTCTTCGAGGTCAATTTGCCTCCCACTGTTTCCTTGGCTTATAAACTCTCTTTCTCGAAATACACCCCTCCTTTCTACAAAGACCTCATTCTCACTAGGTCTGTAGAAGAGGTAACCAAAGGATTTCTGTGGGTAGCCGATGAAAATACACCTTTCACTTCGAGGTTCGAGCTTATCGTGAGTCTCGCGTCTCACGAAAGCTTTGCAACCCCAAATCTTGATGTGGGCTAGATTAGGAACTTTTCCAGTCCATATGTCGTGAGGTGTTTTGGCAACCTTCTTTGTAGGGACCAGATTAAGGATATGGGCGGCCGTCTCTAAGGCATACCCCCAGAATGAGATTGGTAGCGAAGCTCGAATCATGATGGAACGAACCATGTCCAACAAGGTTCCATTACGCCTATCATCCACACCATTCAACTATGGTGTCCTGGGAGGTGCCAATTGTGAGACAACCCCACATTCCTTAAGATAGTCGAGGAACTCTGTACTAAGACACTCATCACCACGATCAGATCGAAGCATCTTAATGTTCCGGCCCAATTGATTCTCTACTTCGTGTTTAAACTCTTTAAACCTATCGAAAGTCTCTGACTTATGCTTGATTAAGTAGACATATCCATATCTACTATAATCATCTGTAAAAGTCACATAATAACGATTAGCATCCCTTGTGGCAGTTTTGAGGGGTCTACACACATCTGTGTGTACCTGATCCAACAAACCTTCACCCCTATCACAAGAACCTGTGAAGGGTGACTTTGTCATTTTTCCAAGTAAGCATGATTCACAACTATCATCTGACTTTAGGTCAAATGAATCCAAGACTCCATCCTTTTGGAGTTGTCCTATGTGTTTCTTGCTTACATGTCCATGACGACAATGCCATAATGATGCTTTATCCAAGTTATTATCATTAGTAGAATCAATACACAACACATTATTTCCTAAGTTATCTTCAACAGACACAGCTTCATACACACCATCACAAGGTCATGCTTTAAAATACAACACATTATTAAAGAAAGCATTTATTCCACCAATTTCATTATCAAAAGAAAAGGTAAACCCTTGTTTGTACAAAGCATGAAAGGAAATAATATTTCTTTCCATTTCAGGCGAGTAACAACATTTATTCAAATCTAAAGTAAACCCACTACTTAGCAACAAAGTATAAACTCCAATCTTGGTGACATGTGAAGCTTTCCTATTCCCCATGATCAAGTTTATCTTTCCATGCTCCACATTCTCACTTCTTCCTAGTCCCTGCAAATCAGAACAAATATGAATACCACAGCTGGTATCAAGGACCCAAGAGTTAGAATAGGGTGAGTTATTAGATAATATAGTGTAAATACCTGCATGGTTGGGCTTTACTTTCCCATCCTTCAAATCTTGCTGGTACTTTGGGCAGTTCCGCTTCCAGTGTGCCTTTTCATGGCAATAGAAGCATTCAGCCTCTTTTGGATTAGAAGAAGGAGTGACGAAACCTTTCTTGGTTCTGCTTGTAGAGGAGCCATCAAGGGTCTACCCTTGGTACCCTTCGAAGGGTTCTTCCTCTTTTTCCCTCTACCTTTCCCGATTGCCAGGACAGGTGTGGAGTTTGGAGTAGGAGTAGGAGTGGTAACAACCGACTTACCTTTAAGACCTGATTCTGCGGTCTTTAGGAGTCCTTGAAGTTTGCTGAGTGTCACTTCCTCCTTGTTCATGTGGTATGTCATGCGGAATTGATCATAACACGAAGGTAGGGAGTGCAAAATGATATCTATTGCCAACTCCTCGGGGAAGTTCACATTAAGTTTCAGCAAACGGTCCACATACCTTTGCATTTTCTACATCTGTCCCGTGATGGGCTCACCATCCTTCATCCTGGTTGTTATCATGGAGGAGATGATTTCATATCGCTCTTGAAGATCACTCTGATGGTAGCGGTCCATCAAATCCTGGTGCATCTCAAAAGGATAGTAGTCCTCATAGGACTTTTGGAGCTCGGCTGTCATAGTGGCCATCATGATGCATGCCACTTTGCTAGCATCTCTTTCATGTGCCTCATATTCAGCAAGCTCCTCAGGCGTAGCAGTCGGCTCAGGTACCTTAAGCTCCTTGTCGAGAATATATTTTTTGTTCACATACCAAGTGACCATCCTGATGTTCCTGATCCAATCTGTAAAGTTGGATCCCTCAAAGATGACTCTCCCACAAAGGTTCATGAGAGAGAAGGAGCCAGTAGGGTTTGAGCCAGAAGCAACATTGTTGGAGGACATCTGAAAAAGAAGAAAAGACAAGTTTGGTTTAGATATAAAGATAGTCCTTAAATAAACACCCAAATGTAATATTAAGGCTAGGATCCAATCACAATATATTATAACTTAGAAGAGGGATTCCGTAATCTAAGCTAAAACATATTTGAAAGGTTGGTGAATGACGATTCACCAATTTCCACCATGAAAAACGAAATATATAAATTATTAGGTTTTATTTGGTTTTAGAAACTCCTAGATTCTTTTGAGATTCATTGAACTTTTCAATGGCATGTTTCAATATCGAGTGTACCCTTCATGTTTTGTGACTGGGATACTGAGGATCACAAAACAAGGTGTGAAGTAACCATGAAAATTACTTGGTACCCTTAATGCTTTTTCACTTAATCGATGTGACGGTTAACTACACGCGCTCCACCGACCTATGAAAAACCTTAAGTCACCCTTTGCCTACCTTGTTAAGTCCAAGTTAGTGTGCCGGTTAACCACACACGCTCCACCAATGACTTAATCAAAGTGCAAAGTGTAATTTCATGGGTTACCTCCTTATTCACATTTTCCTAAAGTAACTAAGATTGGGAATTTTGTTGAATCATGAAAAGTGACCCTCTTGAACTTCAGCTACCGCAGTCATGCTCCCTCTTCAACAACCGCATCCGAAGTCATCTAGTCAACCGCAGCCATTCTTACTTTACTTAGTTTATTTGTCTTTCTGTAATACTCTCTATTGTCCAGTATGCCTTGCATGGCTACTCTTAGAGAGTGATTCAAATGTAACTTCTTGAGTCTCTATAAATAGAGCTCATTCTCACTTATTATCTATCAATCTGAATACACATCTCTGAAGCTATCTTTTCTATCTCTCCATCTACGCATCACTTCTTACTCTCAAATCTTACTAGAATATAACTGATTACAATCTCTCTTCGGAGCAAGTCTCTTGTGACGTAATCACTAAGTTTGATCTCATTTCCATTTCTTTACATTTCCTCAACTAACTCTCTATCTATCTAACTCTAACTTATTAAATTTATTGTTGAGCTTTTAGATCCTTCGAGATTAACTATTCCGCAATATACTTGTTCTAACGTTTGTTCAAGTGTGTCTCAAAGTTTTTCTCTCAACAATTGGTATCAGGGCCATAGTGGTTGCTTTTTGAAAACAGATTTCTGATTTTCAAAGGGCCTTCTATACCACTGAAGCTCATCTCTTAAAAAAAAACTTAAAAAAAACAAGGAAAAATGGCACAATCTTTATCTCTGAATGTTTCCAACAGTGTTGGTGGTTCTAATCGAGCCCCAATACTGGTAGCAAATGAATATCATCACTGGTCCCAAAGAATGGAAAGATACTTAAGGAGACTTGGTAGAGATGTATGGTGATCCATAGAAGAAGGACCTCATGTCCTAGTTCTTACACCAGTCCAAACTGACGGCGCTACAACCAGACTAGGAGGAGGTCAACCAGTCATGAACCGTCCCACCAAGGATGATCTCGATAAAATGGAAAATGATGATGTTGCTTTTTATGAAATTTCTTATGGAGTTGCTCCTGACAACTTCGATATTATCATAAACTGCAAATCAGCAAAAGAGATCTGGGAAGTTCTCAAGAATCTGTACGAAGGCTCAGAACAAGCACAAGACAAGAAGCTTACAACCGCACTCAATGAGTTCAACAACTTCAAAGCTCATACTGGCGAAAGTTTAGAAGACTCCTTCAAAAGGTTCAACCTGATAGTCACCAAGTTATCCAATGCGGGCACCATCCGCAGTAACCATGAAACAAATCTTCAGTTTCTTAATGGTTTGGGAAGAGATTGGACTACGGCTAAGATGATAGTCCAAGGCGATAGAAAGATTCATTCTTTGTCACTCTACAAGCTCTATGGAGAACTGTACTCAAAGACTGTGCTGACTTCGGAGGACCACTTGCTCTCATAGCACAAGCTCCACATAATCAATCTTACTCTCCCTCGTATGACACTCCACAGCAGTCATACGAAGCTGACTCAGAGTAGGATGATGAAGAAGAATTTCAGAAGGCTATTGCTCTAGTTAGCCAACAGTTCAACCGTCTACCACCTCCATCTTTCCGCAAGAATCAACAGTTCAACAAACCTCCATTCAATCGTAACTTCAACCCGCAGAATAACCATCCTCGATATCCCAAAAGTTCACATCCACCACCGCAATCTCAAAATACTCAACCAAAGGAGGCACCACAGTCTACTCAAACCACTGACTCCGGTACTCCCTCAGAAGACAAGACTGATGTTGTGATTTGCCATAAATGCAACAAAGAGAATCATTTTGCAAGAGACTGTAAGGCCAATATAGTAAAAGACAGAGCATTCTACCTTAGAATGGCTCAAGAGTTGGAAGATAAGGAAAAAGCAAGGGCATACGTAGCCCATGTCAAAAGAGACCATCAAGTTTGGTCATCCGGAGACGAAGATGAAGCCATCAGCAGTGTCAAAGGGAAAGGGAAAATCTGCATGCTGTCAACTGCGGATGATGATGGGTCTACAAAGCTGGAAAAGAACTACTGCTACATGGCAAAGGATGGAACCCTAAGCATCGTCGAACAGGTAAAACTCATAAACTCTAAACTATAGCATGCATGACTGTCAACCTTTCATAAATGATCTTAATGACACGTGTGCTGCCGTCCTTACAGACTATAACAAAGCCTTAGATGAGAAGAACATTGCGTCCCAAGAGATGTTCCATGTGAGAGGACGACTGGATAACAAAAGACTCAAAATGGCTATGTTAGAAAAGGACATAGAGTTAGAAAAAGATTCAAGAATGTTGAGTGAAACACAATTAGAGATAGCTTTGAACCAGAGAGATTTAGCTTAGAGTGAAATTGTCCGCTTAAATCTTTTAATCAAAAAATTGTTCAATGAAAGTGAAGCTATTGAAAATTTGGTAAATAATGGAATCGTGGACAATACATACAATTGGAGTTGGTCAAATGGGTATCCTACCGCAATGGATTCCTCACCCCGGTTCAACAAAGACAGACTGTACGTCCCTCCAGACCGAGAATTTCATTTCCCAGTCAATGACAAGACCTTTCCCGAAGACATCAAAACTCACTTCGGTAGACTGCATAATCTAAGCAATAATTGTGTCATTGAGGAAATTATGCCTGAGGTTTCGGGTCACACAAGTGATCAAATTCCTATCTGTGGCACCATTTACCCAAATTCTCAAACCTCATCTGTAGTTGATGAAGAAATTGTCATTGAGGGCCCTGAAGTCTTGAAAGAATTCCCATCTTTGCCCTCAGACCGCAGTGTCTCACACTGGAGTCAAAAGTCCCACAAAAGTCCCACGGAAGTCCCAACTCAGACTTACTCTGCGGTCGTCAGATCATCACTACCGCAGTCATCAGTAAAAGGAACTGTGACTCTTCAGCCAATTCATCATGAATTACCCATAGAAAATTTTGAAGTGGGTCAATGCTCTCAAACCCCTGAATCTTCAAGTTCGGACGACTCAAGCCCATGTTTTCAAAATTTGTCTAAGAATTCCAGGAAACCGCAGTTGAACATCAAAGACTGCGGTTCCCCAAAAACTTTAGCAAAAAAGGCTTTCAAAGAGGAAATTCGATCCCGAGGCACAAATAGACAAACGTTTTCGAAAAACAAGAAGCATATCAGATTTCCAAAGTCCAAAAGTCCAGAAAAATTTGTTTTCTCACATTATTTTTCGAAAAAGTCCCCATCAAGAAAACATACAAAAAGGAATGTACAGTTTCAACAGTCATTCCTAATTCATCTGACACAACCCAAAAGAGTGTAAAGTCCTTTCGAAACAATGGTTTTCAAATCTACTCCTTAGATGACCCAAAATGGAAGGGTATCTTACCCACTCCAACACTTTTAAAGTCACATCAAAATTTTAACAAGTGGAAGGGTATTCTACCAAATCCAACGAAAAGGACCCAAAGATCTACACATGCTAAACCTTTTTCAAAGTCCAACAACACTCATGTCAGATATTACCAACCTCAGACCGGTCACAAGCCCAACTCATCCTTTAGACCGCTGACCAAATCAGGTGTCAGAACAAAAGACAAAATCTCAATCTGTCAATGTCAATGTAGCTGCCAAAAAGATTCATCCTATGTCAAATCTAATTGGAGTCAGAAACATCGTACTTTTTCAAAACCACACAACACTCCAAAATTGCACAAACACCTAGGACTAGGATTATAAGTTGACAAGAAACCAGTCCCTGCAATCTCGGTCCATGCATCATTCAGAAACTCATCTGTTGTCCCAGGCTCCAAACTAGTTTGAATGCCTAAACTAACCGTGTAATTCTCAGGCTTTGTGCAAGGAGGAACAAGAAGAATAATGGTTAATCGACAGTGCCTGCTCCTTGCACATGACCGGAAGGTTAGAATACCTTCGGGATTTCAGGCCAATTTGCAACGGTGGAAATGTCACATTCGGCAACAATGCGAATGGGCTCATCCGAGGTTATGGTGTTCTCACTACGGGGAACTTTTCTATTCAAAAGGTTGCTTACATAGAAAGCCTTAAACACAATCTCATCAGTGTTGGCCAACTATGTAAGGCAGGCCATCGAGTTGAATTTGATGATCAATTTTGCTATGTAATGACAAGTGATAGGAACACATGTTTGATCAAATCTCGATCCGAAGGTACTATGTATCCTCTGGATGTCTCTCTGATCATAGGCAAACCATAGTTATGTTTCCTATCCAAAGCCATATCCGAAGTCAGCTGGCTATGGCACCGCAAGCTAGCTCATCTCAACTTCAGATATATCAACAAATTGGTCACTGGAGAACTAGTCAGAGGACTTCCTATTCTCAAGTTCAGCAATGATACTCTCTGTCCTGCATGTGAATGTGGAAAGCAATCCAAAGCAAGTCACCCCATGGTGATTGACTCTTCAATTTTTGAACCACTAGAGCTCCTGCACATTAATCTCTGTGGTCCATCCACCGTAGCCAGTCTCCATCACAAGAAGTACATACTGGTTATAGTAGATGACTTCACACGCTTCACATGGGGTTTCTTTCTCAGACTCAAGTCAGAAACACCGCAGATTCTCATCAACTTCATCAAGGAAATAGAACTTCAGATCAAGCTGCCAGTAGGACGCATCCGCAGTGATAATGGAACCAAGTTTACTAATCATCTCCTCAATGGTTTCTTGGTGTCCAAGGGCATCACTCACAACTTCTTAGCTCCCTACTCACCGCAACAAAATGAGGTAGTAGAGAGAAGGAACCGCACTCTAGTAGAAGCAGCCAGATCCATGCTCAACTTCGTACACCTTCCTCTCTACTTCTGGGCTGAAGCAATAGCCACCGCAGGCTTTGTTCAAAACCGAAGCATTGTGTGCAAACTCCTCAATAAAACACCGTATGAGGGCCTTAACAACTACAAGCCAAATGTTCGCTTCTTTCATATCTTTGGGTGTAGATGTTTTGTGATCAACAACAGAGATCATCTTAACAAGTTTGCACCGAAGTCTGATGAAGGAATCTTCCTTGGCTACTCCACTAACAAGGTTGCTTATCGAGTTCTCATTAGACGCACAAGGTTGATCATTGAAAGCTTCGATGTGAAATTTGATGATTATCACACCCGCAACACCCCTCCATCCACTGAAACCACAACAATCCTGGAAAGTGATATTCCTGTCTCTTCGGGTCCATTAAACTTAGTTGAAGTCAACTATGACGATCTCTTTGACCCTATAGAAACAACCAAATTATCTGAAGTTCTTGTGTCTCAAGAAGCTCAACAGCAGCACGCTGATGTATCTGGTCCATCACTATCCGAAGTAGCATCTCTCAATACTTCCACCTCGCTGGTTGAGGGGGAAAGCTCTACTCCGGATCAAGCAACAACCATCGAGGTTCCAGTACTTGATGCAACTCAAGTTCCCATCCGTAGAGAATCATTACCATCCAACGTTTCTTCCGACTCGGATGATGAAAACATAGAGAACATTGACACAAGAACAGACTCTAGGATTATCACTCTTCCATCCGCAGTCCAGGGGGAACCTTATCGGGTTCCAGAGGAACTCCCATCAGCAATCCAGGGGGAACCTCTTCCAACTACTCAAGAAAATTCCATTCTCGCTCCAACAATCCAAGATGATTCCGCAGGATGTTCTCAAGTCCAGGGGGAACTGCCATCTCCAACCGCAGAGTCTTCTGATATCGAAGACATTCCCTCTACCGCAGATGTTGATCATCTGCAACCCCGTCTACACGTATGGACGAAGGACCACCCACCAGGTCAAATCATTGGCAACCCACCCACAGGTATCCAGACTCGATCTTCCAAGGACTTATTTGATCATTGTCACTACGCAGCATTTATGTCCTCGGTCGAGCCCCGAACGATCAAAGAAGCATTACTAGAACCTGATTGGATATCCGCAATGCAAGAAGAGCTAGAAGAATTCAAAAGAAACAAAGTGTGGCAGCTCATCCCGAAGCGACACGGTCACACCATTGTTGGTACTAGATGGGTATTCAAAAACAAGTTGGATGAATCTGGTGCGGTAGTCAGAAACAAGGCAAGGTTAGTTGCAAAGGGATATAGTCAACTTGAAGGCATTGACTACGATGAAACGTATGCTCCAGTAGCACGCATGGAAGCTATCCGAATCTTCCTAGCATACGCAGCCCACAAGAATATCAAGGTTCATCAAATGGATGTAAAAAGTGCCTTTCTCAATGGGGAATTAAAAGAAGAGGTTTATCTTCAGCAACCTCCAGGTTTTGAAAGTATTGAATGCCCAGACTACTGCTACAAACTTGAAAAAGCAGTATATGGTCTGAAGCAAGCCCCAAGAGCGTGGTATGAGACTCTCTCTGAATTTCTTATCTCATCCGGATACAAAAGAGGAGTGATTGATCCCACTTTATTTAGAAAAGCAAATGGTGATCACCTCATGCTTGTACAAATATATGTGGATGATATCATCTTCGGATCAACTGATCAAGGAATGGTGGATGAATTTGCTAAGCTCATGACCAACAAGTTCAAAATGAGCATTAATAGAGAGATTAACTTCTTTCTAGGACTTCAAGTGAAACAAGTTCCGCAAGGGATATTCATTCATCAGGAGAAATACACCACTGAACTGTTAAAGAAATATGCTATGGAGAACTGTTCTTCGGCTAAGGTCCCCATGGCCTTCGGATATAAGATCTCTGTTGATCCCTCAGGTGAATCTGTGGATCACATGACTTATAGAGGTATCATAGGCTCTTTGATGTACCTCACCGCAAGAAGGCCATACATTGTCTTTGCTACAGGTGTATGCGTAAGGTATCAGGCTGACCCAAAAGTGTCACATATGACCGCAGCCAAACAAATACTACGGTACCTGAAAGGAAGCAAGTCTCTTGGATTATGGTACCCCGCAGGCAATGACTTCAGCCTTCAAGCATTCACATATGCGGATCATGCCGGATGCAGACTAGATCGAAAAAGCACCTCAGGTGGATGTCAATTTCTGGGTGGAAGAATCGTCAGCTGGTCATCAAGGAAACAAAGTTGTGTATCTCTGTCTACCGCAGAAGCTGAATATGTGGCCGCAGCCAGCTGTTGTTCACAAGTTCTATGGATGAAGACACAACTTATGGACTACGGATACAGAATGTTGCGGATACCAATTTATTGTGACTCTGAAAGTGCTATAGCGATTTCTCACAATCCTATTCAGCACTCCAAGACCAAGCATATTGAACTACGGTATCACTTCATCAAAGACCACATCCTGAAAGGTAACATTGAACTCATCTTTGTCCATACTCATGAAGAGATTGCTGATGTGTTCACAAAGGCACTTGACTCTACAAAGCTCAACACTTTCTTACAAATGTTAGGAATGATGAATCCGGACCCACAATTCTTCTTGAATTGATAGGTACCGCAGACCATCCTTGGTCTCAGTTGCGGTCCTAACTGAAGTTACTTATGATAGATGGTTTTGGTATATCATGTGTACCGCAGTCTATGTACCGCAACCATATATCATATTTATCTTTCACTGGTCCTTATTGTTTGTTGTTACTAACTTCTTGTACAAGTGCTCTCCTCAGTTCTTCAACTGCAGTCATACATCTATCCATTCGCAATGAATGATCCATCCGCAATGAAGTTTTCATCCGCAATCACATTAATAATTTCTCAACTGTTTCATATCTTTGAATCATGGTGTGTTATTTAATGATCCTTCATTAACTAAAACATTAAATAAAAAACATTCCTTGAGAAACTGTCCCCTCCCTTTTTGAATAAACCTTGTGTCAGACCTATTTTAGGTATGATGACAAAAAGAACGTTTTTCCATAAACAAATCCTTAATCTGTCTTTTCATCTTACCCAGCACGTCCAATCCGTTACAACTTCTTTTTGCACAACAGATCAAACAAACCCTCACCACACGATCACCAGACGTGATGTTGTACGTCTGACATTTCATTAAATGAAAACCCCTTTTTGGTAAAATCTCAAAAAAAATTTAAACCGTTTCATATTTTGTGGCTGAGATTTCACCTTCGAAAATCAAAAGAACCCCCAATTTTTTTTACCTTATCCTTTTTCACCTAGGGTAAAAAACGTTTCCCGCTTCCATAAGCCCCTATAAAAACCTTTCTTCTTCCCCAAGAACAGTTTACGCTCTCTGAACTTTGAATCCTCTCTCCATTTTCATACTCTGTTTCTTCACTTTCTCTCAAACTGATACAATGGTGAAATCCGGTGTATCCAAGAAACAATCCAAAGCTTCTGGATCAGTGAACCCTACTGGTTCAGATTCTGCTTCAAGACATCCCACTCCCACGATTGCATCAAGCAATTTCAGAGCGGTATTCGAAGATCATTCACCTTACAATGCTCCAATCAAGCTGATGATCAAGTTCTTGAACAATCACCCCCTGTTTGGCCCCTTCGATTTGTTTACAGACATTGTTCCGCTTTCAACCCTATTCAAATGTGCCTTTTCAGCCTATCGACCACTCGAGAACCCACAAGAAGTGCATCTTAACCTAGTAAACGATTCTTTGGTCATCCTGTCTAAAGAAAAGTTTCTTTCTGCCATTAACCTTCCTGTTCATCCTTCCATCAAGATTTTTACTCCATCCATGGCGGACATCACTTCTGCACTTTACCAAATGGGATATCAGAAGAAAATCAAAGGCATTGGAGAATTCAAGAAAAACCAATTGCCTGCGGTCTGGCAATTCGTTTGCCATTTTGTCATTCGCAGTCTATCCGGCAGAACCGGAGGCACGGATAATATGGGACTCAAACTCCTAGAGTTGGTATGGAGTATCTTCACAGGCGATGACGTGAACTACGGTCAGATTCTATGGGATGATTTTCTGCAATACATTCCCGAGGAGAGCCCAAGGGAGAACCCTACCGAACTTACTTTTGCAAGGTTCTGGTCCCTCTGCATTTCAGATCTCCATGCGGACGCAGGAATCAGCATCGGCAACGACATCAACTACTTTGTCACCAAGGATCTCAAAAGGTACAATCCCTCATCTGATCAATCTGTTTTTGGACCAATTAGAAGACTTCCAACCCACATTCTCACCACTCTTGGTCTTGAGACTGCTGATGTCTCAGATCATATTGAGGCTACGGAAGGTATTTCCCCATACCCTCCTACCCCGCCTCTTCCAACCCCATCCGCAATCATTACCCCTGGAAGTACCGCAGTCCCATCTTCCACTACTCTCTCCAATCTTTCTCAAAGAAGAAAGAAATTAGCCTCAACTCATCAAGGCCCCCGCAATGTCTCCAAGAAACAAAGAACCCCAAAGTAAGATGCTCCTAAACCAACCGCACCCTCAACGAAACGCAAAACCAAACCAACCGCACCCACAAATGATAGTGACTCTGATGAGGATGCGCAACCAATTACCATCCTTAAGAAAAGAAAAACCAATCCCACTGGCCAAATGCGCGACCGGACTGATACCCTAGCCTCTCAAAAGGCTCCGGTAGTCCTTGGGGTGGCCGCAGACCCATTCAACACCACAATCGAATACCACTCAGGCTCAGAAAGTGAGTCTGTTTCACCGCAACGTGGAGACCCCCCACCAGTTCAATACACAATCGAATAACACTGGTTCTCGCCCTAAAGTCTCTAGGGCTTTGCGACTTCATTTCTTTTCTCCCGAGGAGTTGAACTCCATCCTCTTGAACGTAACCTAAACACTACAAACACCTTCCCAACCGCAGGGCATTTCTTCCGCCCTTGCCGAAACTGAGCCGAGGCGAAACTTGACTACGGGTCAAGGAGACCGAGGAAGCTCAGGAATTCCTACTCTGCTTACATCAGTAACAGGTGGTTTAGGCACGGTGAGCACAAATGTGCAAGGATCCGTGGACCCGAAGGACACTTCGGTGCGATTTCAAGGATTTGACGGGGAAGAATCTAATGACTCATGGTTGCACTACACTCCCGTGTCTGAGGCCGACATCAAAAAATATGCCGCTTTCCGTAGGGCATTCCAAGCATGTAAAGATCAACAAATCAAGCAACAGCAACAAAAGGAACAGGAAATCCAATCTGTGGCTAAGTATTGGGCAGACGCGATTAACAATGTCAATACCGTAACCACCATACTGAAGGTCCAAGATTGGATGTCTGAGATGGCTGAGACAATCCGCAAGGCCCAGTCCACTCATGACGGTGCCGGTGCTTCCAAAGTACCTCCAACTCCACCTGTTCAAGACTCACAAGACGAAGGAACCGCAATAGAAGTCAGCTCTGCTCCCACCTTCGGTTTTGATGATGTTGATCTTCAGGAGGTAAATCAACCCTCTCCCTCTGATGATGATCTTATGATGTTTGATGAAGAAGAAGAATCCAGTGGCTCTCACCATTCAACTTCCAAGCCCAAAGAGAAGAAGAAGAAGAAAAAGAAGAATGTTGTAACAAGGAAAGAATTTTTGAGCCTGTAAGCAAAGGGCGATCAAATTCTTGTTGCGGTCAAGCCAACTCAACCGCAACCGGAAGACACACCCAGACCGCAGTCATTGATTGAAAGAATAAAGCGCTTGGAATCTCGTGAGAGATTGGCTGCTGAAAGAATTTCTCTCAAGGTCGAAATGGGAATTCGGTCCCTGGATAACAATCGTCAAGCAGATCACAAGGAATTCATGGCTGCTGCGGAACGCCTCATCTTTGAGGTGACCGCAATCAAGAAAGATCTACAAGTAGCCATTGCGGAGCAATCCTCCCAATCTCAAAAGCTGATAGCTGAGACTCACACTGCATATGAGTCCACTATCTCAGTCCTTTAAGCTACTATCAACCGCCTGCAACGATCTCTGTCAACCAACTTCCATGGCCCTGAAATCCTTCAACTCACCAAGGAAATTCACAGGCTGCTATTCAACTCCACCATCCCCAACACTCAACAACTGGTAGATGCCCTTAAAGCCCAGTTTCAGGAAGTTTTTGCCAAAGTTGATGGACTCAGAAAATGGCTTGAGGAAGCTCCTGCGTTGCATTCCTCAAGAGGGGGAAGTAGTGAAGAAGAAGTCCATCACTCCAATCACTCCATCTCACAACATCAGACTCCCCCCATCACTACAGAAAAAATTCCTACACCGCAACCCTCACCACCACCATCTCATCAGACTCCCCCATCATTACAGAAAGAATTCATACACCACAACCCTCACCGCAACCATCTCATCATACTCCACCACAAAAGGAGATCACTCCTGAGAAACCAAAGACTCCCCCTCACTTCAAAAATATGGTGGATCACATGTCCTCTCCAAGCTCTAATGACTCCCCTGCCACCACCCAAAAGAAAAAAGACTAGAAAGCAGCTAAACTTGCTAAGCTTATATGGAGAGAATGCGGTTTTGACACTGTCATGGATGAATCCTTGATAAACTCTTGGATCAATCCCCACCGCAGACTGCTGGATGACGACTACAAACCATATCTCACATATGTTGAACCCCTTTCAGATGGCTACTGGGATGTTCCAATCTCCCCAAACGCTAAATACTTCACAGTGTTTGAGCAGTTCGACCGCAGCCTTCCAGATCACAAAAGACTGCCAATGGAATTCGAGAGACTTAACCATTTTTATGCAAAGCATGCCTCTCCCATTGAGAAAATATGGTCTAACGATAGACCATCCGCAGTCAAAAACTACAAGGTCCGGAAGTTCATGAAGGCAGACTTCATCCAATACACTCTCACTAGAAGGGAACACGACTATGTCCGCACCCAAGCTGACTTCCCCTGCATGAATCCTGAAGAAGTCTTTCTCATAGCAAAGGTGTTCCAGAACAAGTCGGAGAAGGACCCGATGATGAAGATAGCGCTTGAAAGAGCTAGTACGTTTTTGAAGGAGACTGTCTGTGATTTTGCTAAAATCGACGCAGACATCTACCCCACCATTTCCAAGAAGATCAATCTACCACCACTCGATCCTGTACCAATGCCTACCGAAGGCTATCAAGAAAGATCCTTAGGTGCAACCAACTTCCCTGAACTCGGAGTCATTTTCAAAATGAACTCGGAGTCATTTTCAAAAGGAAGACCGATAAAGTCAAATACTTTATTCCTATGACTGCCATGAATCGCATCACCAGGAAGCAACTTGAAATCTGTCGAACCGCAGTTGAGAGATCAAAGCACACAACTTCCGAAGTCAAGTTCGAGATTTTAAGGAGGATCATTTGGTTGGAAAACGTCAGGAAGTTTTGGTGGATCCTGATCAAGTTTCTTAAACTTGATAGCTGAACAAAAGTTAAAGAGGTCACTTAGGGGGAAATTGTTGAATCATGAAAAGTGACCCTCTTGAACTTCAGCTACCGCAGTCAAGCTCCCTCTTCAGCAACCGCATCCGAAGTCATCTAGTCAACCGCAGCCATTCTTACTTTACTTAGTTTATTTGTCTTTCTGTAATACTCTCTATTGTCCAGTATGCCTTGCATGGCTACTCTTAGAGAGTGATTCAAATGTAACTTCTTGAGTCTCTATAAATAGAGCTCATTCTCACTTATTATCTATCAATCTGAATACACATCTCTGAAGCTATCTTTTCTATCTCTCCATCTACGCATCACTTCTTACTCTCAAATCTTACTAGAATATAATTGATTACAATCTCTCTTCGGAGCAAGTCTCTTGTGACTTAATCACTAAGTTTGATCTCACTTATTAACTTGGCTTGAGTGCATTCCTCGTTATGAATCAACTTATGTGTATTCTTGATATAGCAATTGTTGTCATTTCCATTTCTTTACATTTCCGCAACTAACTCTCTATCTATCTAACTCTAACTTATTGATATTATTGTTGAGCTTTTAGATCCTTCGAGATTAACTATTCCGCAATATACTTCTTCTAACGTTTGTTGAAGTGTGTCTCAATGTTTTTCTCTCAACAAATTTATAAAAACATTTAGTTACTTTATAATAATCATTATATTTTTAATGAGAATTTTAAGTCATTGTCGTACCCGTTCGGCTAAGGACCCTCCACCAGTCAAGGAAGCGGTGGGTGAGAGTGGACATCCATTAAGCTGCCATTTTATAGGCAACAACCTTATACCCCCCTTATAGACCGGCTTCGTGAATGAGGCCTACTAACGGTAAAACGACTTTGATCTTATACATATATATATATATATATATATATATATATATATATATATATATATATATATATATATATATATATTATTAACTTATAATATTATAAAGTATAAGGGTTGAATTTTAACTTTTAAAATTCTAGGGTTTGGAACTAAAGTTTACTAGATGACTTTACATGTTCCAAAACTTGAGGGCAAGTTTTGTAACTTTACAAAACCTTCCAATTCATAACTTATGAGTTATTAAAATGAAGACTCTTCATTTTTGTAACTTATGTGTTCTTTTAATGGATTTAATACAAAGAGACTTTTGGTTATCCATAACTTGAGGACAAGTTATGGACTCCATTAAAACACATAAAGATCATGAATTCAGCATTAAACAAGTAATTCCAATGATCTATCAAGAACTCATAAGAACATGAATAATTATATCAAAATTTCAAGAACATATGAACACATATAATCATGTAATTTTGATATTAGACATTGTAAATGGATTAGAACAATCATTACACCATCTAAAACAAGTTTAATAACACCAAAACAGTTTGGGGTAATGTTTCTAGTCCATTTCCAGCAGCAAAAATCGAAAATCTGCACTCTGCCTGGCCAACTCGTCGAGTGCAACAACTGAATCGCCGAGTTGGTTGAAGATACACTTGGACTCGTCGAGTCCCCCCATGGACTCGGCGAGTCCCTTGTGCAGACAGCAAGCAATTCGACTTTTTTTTCACTATTTTGCCTCAAGTATTAAACAAACAAACGAGGGCTCTGATACCACTGATGGGTTTTGAGCATTCTAACACTCCTAAGTGTACATGCAACCCTATAAAACCTTGGATCTATGTTTGTCTAAAAATACATGCAAAATACTTTTTCCAAGGTTCATAATCCTATCTAGCATACATGGGGAACTTTAAACATAAAAGATGGCTAGAATTACATACCTTGTACTTGATTTGATTCCTTGAAAACCTTGAGAGCCTAGTGTGACAACCTGAAATTTCTATCTTGTACAAACCATTCACTTCAATCAAAGTCAGACTTGTTTCTGCTAACTTTTAGCACTGTTTAGAGTATGTTTGTGCATTTTGAGCCTAGTGCACCAAAGGAATGAGTGAAAGGAAGTGCCAATTGAAGTTGTAACCTACCAAACAGGCCATAAACCCTCAAATGAGGAGTTTACGGCCAGGGATCATGAGTTTACGGCCATAAACTCATGGTGGCCATAAACTCCATACTATATATATGGTACTTAGTCATTTTCAATCACTTTTCACATTTCAAGCCTAGAAATTGGATTTTCTCTCAAGTATCTTAAGAACTTTCATCAAAATCTTCAATCTAGTAAGTAATCTTTCCAATTTCAACTTGATATCCTTCCATATCTAGTAAATATACATGATTTCATCCATGAAATCTCTTCTTTTGGTTAGATCATCAAGTGTTCTTCATTTCACCAAGAACACCAAGAACACACTAGTGTTTTTGAACCTTAATCACCCTTTCAAGCTTCTATATCGTAAGTACTCTCTCCTAAGCTTGTTGTATACTTATAATACTTGAAGAACACCTAGAAAACATCCATTTGACAAGAACAAAGGGATTTTACTGCCAAGACCATCTCCTTCGGCCGTAAACCCTTAAAATGGTGTCATATTGACCCTAAACTCTTCTAGGAGCTAAACTTGTGAACTAGAATACTTCTTGGAAGACCATTTGACCTTGAAAACGTCCAAATCTCATGAACAATAGGAGTTTACGGCCAAGACCATCTCCCTTGGCCGTAAACCCTTGTTAAGGGTACATTTGTCGGCCTTAGACCCCCTAAAGGCTTCTAAACTCTTGAGTACCTTCCTATGTGTAGTACTTACTAGTTATGCTACTTGAAATCATCCAATATCCAAGATCAAAGAGATTTTACGACCAAGACAATCTCCCTTGGCCGTAAACCCTAATTCGTGATGCATATGGACCATAACTTCTTCCTAAGTCTTGGATTTAGGGCTAGAACACTTCCTTGTGGATTGTAAGACCTTGAAACACCTTTTGACACAAATCATCATGAGTTTACGACCGTAAACTAATGAGGCCGTGAACTCATGGTTGTAAACTCCCTAGAATGGCCATACACCCTTAGTATGCAATCATATGTGATTGTAGTACTTCAATCCTAGGGTTTCCTAGTCTAATAGGGTGTTACCTTTCATGATTAGATGTTATAAACACTAATTATATCCATATATGTATCATTATATGTTAATAGGATCCGTTGTGTTCAAGACTTCACTTGACACTTAGCATCCTACACCAATCTTACATTTGAATAACTTACAACATGTGAGTTCATACCCCCACATTTTCATAGTTCTTACTGTTTTAAGGGGGGGGGGGGAATACAAGTCTAACACAAAGATTTTGTGTTATAACAAATAATTTCAAATGGATTACAGTTATCAAAACAAATGGTTTCAAACATCTTATCGAAATGAATTTCAGTATCATCAAATCAAGTGGTTTTAAGTGATTGTTTCAAAAAGACATCAAGTCACCAAAATGGATTTCAAAATATGAAACTCCTTTTAAATATTTATAAACTTATATTTTTTCCCAAAAATCATACTAGTATAAATATATTTATATAAATAAGATTTAAAAGATTTAGGACTGATAACCCACTTTGGTTTCTTTTCCTTGTTTGGATGTGGGATTACAAGTATTAGTTATTTGTCCGAGTGTCATTTAAATTTTACTTATATATATTGTATATGTATTCAAGTATAAAAGTTTATTCATTTAGTTTCAATTATCCTTTGTAACAAGTTGAGCAAGGGGTTGTATTCATTAATACTAAGTATCAATACAAAAAGTACATATAAATTATAATAGGTATAATTTATGATCCACAGAACATTAGTTCATGATTCAAGCATACTATAGTACATTGTTTTACAAAAACAAAGGTTTAATTCAAAACTATCCAAGAATGATTGTTTAATTCATTTTAAACAATATAGTAAAGTCCTGATATTACAACTAGAGTCTCCAGCAGGGGATCGAAACAATGTGTGTATAGATATATATTGGGATTGACAACCCCGCACTCGGACTGCTAGCTACAGTCAGGCATACACGCCTGTGAGTGACAATTGTTATCATCAACTTTCAGTGCACTCATAGCGTTGGGTCAGGCCAACTAGTCAGTATGGTTATAATAACTCATTAAAAGATATTAACAATACGATAGTGTATAGTCAATTAAACTTATGTACTATTTCAAAGTACTAGTTTACCAGATACAGTTTGCAGTAATACATTACAGTTTACAATAACAGTTAATGAATTCAGACATACTCATAGATACAAGTTTACTAAAGGATTACAAATACAGAACATTGGTTTACAAATAGAACAGTTTTATGCAACTAAAACTACTTTTCTTATACAGCAGAAAATATAGGGTTTTCTGGAAACAGTTACATATTCAATAAACAGAAGACATTCTTTCAAAACATAAATACTTATGCACTCACTCAACTTTATGTTGATACTCTCTTTTCAAATTACTTGTATTCTCAGGGAACCAGTAGGCAGGTACACCCCGAGCTTTTGAGAAGATGGAGCTATTTATGTCTTATCTTCTTCTTTTGTACAACTATTTAGTTTTATAATACAAGGTTGAAATACATGTAAATATTTATACTTTTTAAATACAGTGGTTGTTTGTACTCTGATTACTATAATGCATGTGTTGTGATACTACAAATCAAGTCCTCCACCCCCGGACGTTTCCGCCGTCTGGTTTGGGGGTGTGACAGATTGGTATCAGAGCATTGTTTATAGTGAACTCAGTATATCAATCCATAAAAGATATACAAACTATAAATACATTTGGGGCTGAGAGCTCTGACTACAAGTATACTTTTAAAAATTTAATTATTTTTACAAGAAGTATACCAACACTTATCTACAAGTACAATATCAAATCATAAGAACTTAAAAGTATTTGGATGTTGAACATTACAGTCAAACCTAGACAGTTATGTAATCATATCTGGGATTAATATAGCCTGATCAACTATATTGATTTGAGATATGACTAACATGTGTTTGGGACTGATGATAGTGTTGTGGCATGTCTAAAACTTACCAACTATACATATTCAGAAGAACTTTAGAACCGAACATAAAGATTAAAATACTATAGGGGTATTTTAGGCACTATATACTAATAACATACATGTGAAATCAGTAGAAAAATCAAGGGTAGAACTGTAAATATTAAGGGTATATTACAATTATATATAATTAAAGTTATATAGACTTAGAATATGTTATTTGGCTTTATTTCTTGTTCCTTGTTTGGTTGTGGATTTAGAGCCGGGTCATTTAATCGAAGGTCGAATATAATCAAGTTATATATAATTAATATGCACTTTATAGTTATAGTAATATCTAGAACAAGTTGTGTTTAGTACATTATTTGTTAATTGTAGGTCTTTCTTGTAGAAACTTATCGTTACTAACTATATTTTATATCTCTTACCCCTATTCTCGCTTAGATAAAAAAATGGCGGGATTTCACATACCCGGAGACCCTTATTTCCCTGATCAAGAACAAGATGCAGAGCTAGAAGAAAATCATGAAATTCCCTTAGATGATGATTTTGCAGAAAACTTTCCTGAAGACAATGATTCCAAATCAGAAGCCTATAATCCACCACCAATTGCTCAAAATCCTAACCCTCGTCCGGTTTTCCAAGGTCTGACGCCTCTATGGGTAGAAAGCTTGGAAACATGGAGTCAAGAGCAGGGTCAACCAATGCCTTACAATAGAGACAGAAGCTTCTACAATTTAAACAAAGGAGGTTTAGCAGACAAAGTCCTGCCGATTATAGTCAGCAGAGTTGCTCGAAATGAAATTCAGGGTAGATCAGCCATCAATCGAATCATAGAAGTTGATGCCAATGTGAGAATTGATACAATCAGTATTAATCGTCTTGAATATGCTCGTGAGAGAGATACAAGGGACAATGAATCTCTATTACAAGCATTAGCTGAAACTCGAGCTGAAGTCATAGAGCTTCGAGCACGCCTGACAGTGTATGAAAGGCATCTGCTTACTATGGAGAGTTAAATGGCTGAGACAAGGTTTCATCCAAATGATACCCGTCGCCATTTGGAAATACTCTACTCGTTTCCTATTTCACTCTTTTGGTTATAGTTACTTCTATGGATAGGTCTTAGTGTTATTTTTCAGTTTTTTCAGTAAGACCACGAAAATTTTATTTTCGATAGGTTTGTATGATGTCGATATTTTTCTCAGAATTTGGTGTATTGTAGACCTGTCTAGGGTCAAGTTTTCCAGACTCATGTATTCAATATGCCAATTTAATCGACATGCATTTTCTTAGTAATTGAAAAATAATTATTCACTTTCATATTATTCTGTCACAACTAGGCATTCTGATACGCTGTAAACACTTAACAAAGAGTGACATTGTAGTTAAAACTTCAAAATAGGTATTGTGTTAAATCAATGACAACAAAATTCCTATACAAGCATTCAAATAGTCAACAAAGATTGGAAACCCTAAAAATCCCGATTTAAGTTCATTTTTGGATTAGGATTTTCTTATTGGGCCTAATGGACCAATAAGCTTCCAATTTGACTATTTTAGGCTTAGAACTCTTAAATGGGCTCTAATGGGACCCACTTTCATTTATTTTAACATTTTGGGCCACAATGGGCCTAGAATGAAATAAAATACTCTTATTGGGCCATAACAAATCTAAATAGCCCTAATGGGCCATAAAACTCATACTTGAAGAATATTGGGCCGTGAATTATTTTAAAAAGGGCCAACGGGCCGAAAACCATCAAATTGGGCCCATAATATGGACTTAAGCACAAAAGGCCCAAATTCTCTTCTCTCTTCTCTAATTCTCGGCCCAAGTGATAAACAAAAAAAAAAAGAAAGGAGGATGGATGGATTAGGAATTTGACAACACATAATTACACCTCATGTTTCAAGGCCATCACAAACATCTAAGAGCCATTATCCTCTATGTAATAGTGCTTAATCTCTCTCCTATCCTCTCTTCTTAGCACCCACGACCGAGAACCCCATAACACACAAACAATTTACTTCCAAACTCACTTATACTTCCTTTATATATCAAAGAAAAACTCTCTCAATCATTTGTCATTTTCGTGGTTTTGGAGTGTGATTCCAAGAGCTTTTCAACAATTATCACCTACTTAGTAAGTTACTATTATATTTAAGTCATTGATTCCTATTATTAAGTTAAAAACACCTTCTTATATGGCTTCATTCCATGATCATGCTTCCTTAGAGTCATCTAAGGGCAAAAATCATTCCAAGAGGCTTGCTAGGGCCGAAAATCACCTCACTTTCTTCCATTTCTTCTTCAAATCGAAATCAACAAGCAAAGGTGAGTTCATACCCCTCTATTTTCAGTTTTCACAAGTTTTATGGGGTAGAATACAAGTAAAATGTGTAGATCTATGTGTATGTGTATGCTATGTATGATTTCATGTATGTATGTGTGACTATATGTGTTTATGTGGTAAATATGTAACAAAAAGGGAAGAGATCACGAAATCTATGGCACAAGAAGGAAAACAAACATGAACTAAGATATATTATGTGACATCCCCTAATTTCTCGGCCAGAAAAGACCGATTTAATTTATGCTTTTTAAAATAAAATCAGAGAAATCTTTTCAAAAGATGTTGCGGAATAGGTCCCCAAAATAAAACATGATAAAAATTTATCAAAACCCTTCTTTAAGAAGGTATATATTTTCCATATATATCAAAACCTCGGCATGTCATGTTCCGATACATATCAAAAGCATAAACAAGACATTATAAGCCTTACTACAGTTATTTACAACTACTGGCCTATAATCAAAAATCTCTCATCGTCCTCCGACTATGTTCGGGGTCCACTACCTGTAATCATAAAAAGCTGAGTGGGTCAGGCTTGGGAGCCTGGTGAGCATATAGGGTTTTCAACCCACAATAATAATAACTTATTAAGTTCACTAATCAACAATAACCCTGAATTACCCATTCCCATTGTCCTCACTTTACGTCCCTAAACACCTAACACAAGGGACTTAGCCTAAGGAATATCATCGGGTTGGACACTACTGCTAAGGGGACTTAGCCTAAGGAATACATGTCCTAAAGGCAACCATGAAGGGGATTGGAGTACACCAATGAACATTTAGTTCATCAACACCTACAAGTTGTGAACCTGCTAGTGTGCCACTGGACTGTCTAGAAAGTCTGTGGTCATCATCTATACTCCGCTAGACGACTACAACACCACCAACAACAACACCGACACCGACACCGAGGCCTCTCATCATTTTAACACCCACCGACTATTTTGTCTACCCATGTTCTACCCAACATATTTGTAGATAAAATACATATACAGTTTAAAACTTGTATAAAACATCAATTCAATAGTCACCTCAAATAAACAATTAACATATTTACACATAACACGTATTTTAAGGTAAATACTTCATATCTATGTGTAAATTGAAAGTAACTACACACTCACATGTTGTGATGAAAATCGGGCAGCAATTCGTTTCCTAAAACGTTCGTTTCTAATAAAACCGGGAGTTTTATTGACAAACCGGGCTCTGCAAAGGTCGGGCTTCGAAACCGAAAAGATAAATTTTCCGGGCTTCACGGGCACTTCGTGGCGTGTTACGGGGCTTATAATTGATACCGGGGCTTCGGGGGATGTTAGTATGAAAGAAATATGAGTTTAGGGGCTAAAATAGACAATTTTCCAAAGTATACCCGGGAGGTCTCGCACCCTCCTATTTATAGGAGCGAGCCTCCTGATCCAACCGCTGAGAAGAAGCCACGCGTCGCAGATCCGAAGCTCGC
The DNA here is from genome assembly GCF_052849685.1 of Lactuca virosa. Taxonomy (NCBI): domain Eukaryota; kingdom Viridiplantae; phylum Streptophyta; class Magnoliopsida; order Asterales; family Asteraceae; genus Lactuca; species Lactuca virosa. The sequence continues at coordinate 388,233,441 of NC_136428.1, forward strand.
AGGGGATGGCTCGCACCTGCGATGGCTTGCTAGCAGCTTCCTACTGGACCGAGGTCTAGGGTCCGAAGTAGAGGGGTCTGTGGCATGCTGCGAGGGTTCGGACACGCACCAAAGGGCACGCATCGGAATCTTAGTGGTCCGTGGAATGCTGCGAGGATGAGTCATGGATCGGACACGGGGATCGGGCCGCTGCTCGGACGAATCAGAAGGCGACGGGTCAGCAACTGGGTCTTCGGCTCGGACACGTGGCGCGATGACTCACCGAAATCAGCCTTATCCTTGCGAGATTTCTCGGAAATTGTGCCCCGACCTTCTAAAATCCGTAACTTTTGCATACGGGCTCCGTTTTTGACGTTCTTTATATGCACGCGTAGGTAAAATTACGCTCTACAACTTCCATTTAGACTTCGTAGGCTAATTTTGAATTTAATTTTTATATTATTATTTTTTACAGACCGGGACAGGAAATCCGTTAAAAATTCATAACTTCTTCATCCAACGTCCGTTTTCGTCAGACTTTTTACCGTTGTGCTACTATTTACGAGACCTTCGATCCTCATTTAGGTCGTGTCGGATAAAAATCACTCGATTTAAAATTCGAGTTTTTAGCTGTCTACTGCTAAGCTGAAACTTCGAAAAATCATAACTTCCTCATAAGAAGTCAGATTTGGGTGTTCTTTTTATACCTACTCTCGTTTTAACGAACACTACGAGTTTCGTTTAGATCACTAAGGCTAAAAAGTAGTTTATCGAAAACTCACTTTTTACGACATTCAGCACCGAGCCGGTTTTGTCGTGAAACTTCGACAGGTCATAACTTCTTCGTTATAACTCGGATTTCGGCATTCTTTATATATCCGTAATCCTTGTCACGACCACTATAACTTTCTTAATAGATATCGGCTTTATCTAAAATTTAATTTTGACGCTTATTTTTATTCTTAATTAATTAACTCCTAGTAATTAAGCATAAAACACATAAAACACATAGAATTCACATAATTCCCTTTCATTTCTTCAAAATGAGTTACAAAGGTTAACCTTGACTATCACCTTAATATTAATGCCTAGGCTAAAACACGAGTGTTACAATTCTCTCCCCCTTAGGATGATTCCGTCCCCGGAATCACATATCACCAAACAACTGAGGGTAGCGACTCATCATGTCACTCTCCGTTTCCCATGTGAGATTTGGTCTATTCGTATGTTTCCAGCGCACAAGCACTAAATCAACCATCTTGCGTCGCAACTTCATAGTCTTACGGTCAACGATCGCCTCAGGTTCTTCAATCAACCTCTTGTTTTCATCCAACCTTAACTCAGAAATCGAAATTATGTCGGGCACATCTCCCGTGAACTTCCTCAAATAACACACATGAAATGTGTTATGAATACCCTCTAGTTCTTCCCGTAATTCTAGCTTGTAAGCTTGATTCCCGATCCTCTTAAGAACTTTAAATGCTCCAATAAACCTTGGACTCAACTTTCCCCTTTTTCCAAATCTTATAAGTCCCTTCCACGGCGAGACTTTAAGTAAAACCGAATCTCCAACTTCGAAGGATATCGGTTGTCTTTTCTTGTCAGCATAGCTCTTTTGTCGATCTTGAGCAGCTAACATCCTTTCTCTTATCACCTTCAACTTTTCAGCAGTCCGATGGAGTATTTCAGGTCCCATAAACTGCTTTTCCCCAACTTCCAGCCAACATGATGGCGTTCGACACTTTTCTCCATACAAAGCATGATAAGGTGCCATCTTAATGCTTGAGTGGAAACTATTATTATAGGAAAATTCTACTAAAGGTAAGTGTTCATCCCAGTTACCTTGGAATTCTAGGATACATGCTCTCAGCATATCCTCCAATGTTTGAATCGTTCGTTCGCTATGACCATCAGTTTGCGGATGGTAAGATGTACTCAAACACAACTTGGTACCCAATTCCTCTTGTAGACTCCTCCAAAACCTTGAGGTAAAACGGCTGTCACGATCGGATACAATCGTTAACGGAACACCGTGTAGCCTCACAATTTCTTTCACGTAAGAATTCGCATGTTTTTCCATATTCCATTTCTCGTTAGCGGCTATGAAATGCGCACTCTTAGTGAAGCGATCAACGACCATCCAAATCATGTCGTGACCGTTCCTTGTTCTGGGCAGTTTAGTCACAAAATCCTTGGTAATGTTCTCCCATTTACCCATGGGTACAGGTAAAGGTTCTAAACTCCCTTACGGTTTCTGATGTTGTGCCTTAACCCTAGCACAAGTTACACACTCGGCCACATACTTAGCAACATCGAGCTTCATCGTCGGCTACCAGTAATAGGGTTTTAGATCCCTATACATTTTCGTACTGCCGGGATGAATCGAGTACATGGTTTTGTAAGGTGCTTCCATTAGAAGACCTCTTACTCCTCCCATCTTAGATACCCAAATCCTATCTTTGAATACCTTCAATCCTTGACCGTTTGTATCAAACACCAACGTTCTACCCAAACGTTCCTCCTTCCGGTCATTTTTCTCTAAAGCTTCCTCTTGAGCTTTCTTTATACTTTCCACAATTGTAGAGACAACTTCAATTTTCAGCGCTCTTGGCCTTCTCTTTTCAAGATTTACCTTCCGACTGAGAGCATCAGCAACAACATTTGCTTTACCAGGGTGGTAAAGTATCTCACAGTTGTAGTCCTTGAGTAGTTCTAGCCAGCGCCGCTGCCTCATGTTCAATTCCTTCTGATTAAAGAGATATTGAAGACTCTTATGATCAGTGAAAAGTTTACATTTAGTACCATAAAGATAGTGTCTCCATATCTTTAAGGCGAATACTACCGCTGCCAACTCCAGATCATGAGTGGGGTAGTTTTTTTCATGTTCTTTCAACTGCCTCGATGCATACGCTATCACTTTATCCCTTTGGGTCAGAACACATCCTAACCCAACTCCAGAGGCATCACTATAGACTGCGAAGTCATCAACTCCTTCAGGTAACGAAAGAATCGGTGCTTCACACAATCTCTTCTTTAACTTTTCAAAGGCTTCCTTATGCTTTTCATTCCAAGCATAAGTAGCTCCTTTGTGGGTCAAAGCTGTTAATGGAGTAGCGATCGAAGAAAAGCCTTGGATAAATCGACGATAATATCCGGCTAATCCTAAAAAGCTTCGAATCTACGTGGGACTTTTTTGTTGTTCCCACTTCATCACAGCTTCAATCTTTGCTGGGTCAACCATTATTCCATCTTGGTTAACCACATGACCCAAAAATTGGACTTCTTGAATCCAAAATTCACATTTGGAGAACTTTGCATACAGCTTCTCCTCTTCCAGGACTTCTAGCACTTCGCGCAGATGCTTCTCATGCTCCTGCTTGCTTTTCGAATAGATCAAGATATCTTCTATGAATACTATCACAGATTTATCAAGGTATCGTTTACAAACCCTGTTCATCAAATCCATGAAAGCTGCTGGGGCATTGGTTAATCCTAACGACATAACCAAAAATTCATAGTGTCCATATCTTGTTCTGAACGTAGTCTTCTTGATATCCTGCTCCCTCACCTTTAGTTGATGGTATCCAGACCTAAGATCGATCTTCGAGAAATAGCTCGAACCTTGCAACTGGTCGAACAGGTCATCGATCCTTGGCAACGGGTACTAGTTCTTTATCGTCGCTTTATTCAGCTCTCTGTAATCGATGCACATTCTCATGCTCCCATCTTTCTTCTTTACAAATAACACAGGGGCTCCCCAGGGTGATGAACTAGGTCGAATGAAACCTTTGTCCAATAACTCCTGAAGTTGTGTCATAAGTTCTTTGATTTCGGTTGGCGCTAATCGATAAGGTGATTTTGCTATCGGCGTCGTTCCTGGTAACAAGTCGATACGAAACTCCACTTGTCGATCAGGGGGCAATCCGGGAAGATCTTCGGGAAAGACTTCCGGATAATCACACACCACCAGAATATCCTGTACCTCCTTATTTTCCTTCTAAGCATCGATCACGAACGCTAGATATGATGTACACCCCTTGGCCAAACACTTTCTTGCTTTCATTAGGGAAATGATTCCAAAATTTACTCTGCGTTTGTCTCCATACACCATAAACGACTCTTTCCCTGGCGGGTTTACTTTAACTATCTTCTTCCTACACATTATTTCGGCATCATTGGCGCTAAGCCAATCCATTCCTAAAACTATGTCGAAACCATTTAACTCAATAGTCAATAATTCCTCGTGGAACTTATTCTCATCCAAGTCAATGATGATGTTCTTCATACGATGGCTAACAGGTACAAACTTGCCACTAGCAATCTCGACTAATAAGGCATTAACTAGTCTATCAACAGGCAAAGCTAGTTTTCTACCAAATTCATGCGATATAAAGGAGTAATTGGCTCCAAAATCAAACAAAATTTGGGCATGCAATTCGTTTACGAGAAAGGTACCTGAAGCGACATCGGCTTCTTCTTTCGCAGCTTCAAGTGTCATCTGAAAGGCTCTCGCCTTCGGCTTTAGTGGCAGATTGGGTTTCGCTGCGTCCTTCTTCTTCGGGCAATCCCTCAAAATATGCCCTTCTTCATGGCACCCATGACAGACGTTATTAGTGAAGGTGCATTCATTGACATAATACCCTGGCTTTCCACACTTGTAACAAGTGACTCCCACGCTACATTTCCCAGCATGTTTCTTCTTACACTTGTCACACCACTTGGCTTCGGCTCCTCCTCCGAATTTTCTCGAACCAGACTTCGAGAATTTGTTCTTTTTATTGGAACCTGACGTTCCTTCAAACTTTCTCTTTTCGCCAACTTCAACCTTGCTGGCGGCTCTCCCTTTGATCATATCTTCAACAGACTTGGCAGCCCAGATAGCTGCCTCCAAAGTAAGTGCCTGATGTACTGGCACTGCATACTCCCATGGAAGTCCCTTTGCGTACCTGTCAATTTTCGCCAGCTCATCTGGGACAATACGCAAAGCAAACTCCATTTTGTCTGTGAAGTTATTAATATACTCGTCAACGGTCATACTCCCCTTCTGCAACGTTAGAAATTGGTTTTCTAACTCGAGTATGTTTTGGGCCGAGCAGAACTTGCGCTTAAAGTGCACCAAGAACTCTGCCCAAGTCATTTGCAGTGGCTCATTAGGGCTTAAGGTTTTCCCCAATGTGTTCCACCAACGAGCAGCACTACCCCTGAACTGACGCACTGCAAAGGTGGTTTGTAACTTGCCTTGGCAATCACAAGTCATGAAAGCCAACTCCATTTCCGAGATCTAGTCCATTACTCCGACAGGATCTTCTTTTCTAGTGAAGGTCGATGGCTTGCAAGTCATAAAGTCCTTATACTTGCACCCATTTCTCTCCATTCTACCCTCGTGGTTATTTCTCCCAACCACAAGTGGTTCATTATGACCAACCGATCTGCTGTTGTTCCCTTCTTCAGATCGATCGTCATTTAGTTCACGTTGTTCAACAGGAACTGAAGGTTCATCCCTGTTGTTCAGCAACATTTGCCTCAACTCCTCCCTCTGTTCAGCCATCATGGTCTGAATCACAGTTCATACTCCAGCCATGGTGATGGGTTCGGGTGCAGCTCCTACTATCGGCACCTGTTCCACCACTTGGGGTTGAGGTTGTTGGTTTCTCTTTGCATTTCCCGCTCCACTTCTAGTTTTTGTCATTACAATCTATATACCGAATAAGGTGAATTTAGGTCTTTATCCTTGTTAGACATGTCAATTCCCTTATCACTCCGAAACGTTTACATGTTAGTTCTAATCTCGTAATCATAAGTTTAGAATCCTACACACATAAGGTTTCCAGATCCGGTCGGCAACAGACCATAGATCCGAACAAATAATGGCATATATGGCAACATATAGCATTTAGCACATAAAGGCATTTTCGGCACCTTTCCTAAAATAAACTAGTGCTCGTGTCTAAAATATGGTAGACACTCACCTTACAATCATCACTTAGCATTCTAAGTTTAAGTCTAGAAATCCTACAATTTCTTAGTTCGCTTAAACTAATGCTCTGATACCAACTGTGACATCCCCTAATTTCTCGGCCAGAAAAGACCGATTTAATTTATGATTTTTAAAATAAAATCAGAGAAATCTTTTCAAAAGATGTTGCGGAATAGGCCCCCAAAATAAAACATGATAAAATTTTATCAAAACCCTTCTTTAAGAAGGTATATATTTTCCATATATATCAAAACCTCGGGATGTCATGTTCCGATACAGATCAAAAGCATAAACAAGACATTATAAGCCTTACTACTGTTATTTACAACTACTGGCCTATAATCAAAAATCTCTCATCGTCCTCCGACTATGCTCGGGGTCCATTACCTGTAATCATAAAAAGCTGAGTGGGTCAGGCTTGGGAGCCTGGTGAGCATATAGGGTTTTCAACCCACAATAATAATAACTTATTAAGTTCACTAATCAACAATAACCTTGAATTACACATTCCCATTGTCCTCACTTTACGTCCCTAAACACCTAACACAAGGGACTTAGCCTAAGGAATATCATCGGGTTGGACACTACTGCTAAGGGGACTCCTCAGCCATACATGTCCTAAAGGCAACCATGAGGGGGATTGGAGTACACCAATGAACATTTAGTTCATAAACACCTACAAGTTGCGAACCTGCTAGTGTGCCACTGGACTGTCTAGAAAGTCTGTGGTCGTCATCTATACTCCGCTAGACGACTACAACAACACCAACAACAACACCGACACCGAAACCGAGGCCTCTCATCATTTTAACACCCACCGACTATTTTTTCTACCCATGTTCTACCCAACATATTTGTAGATAAAATACATATACAGTTTAAAACTTGTATAAAACATCAATTCAACAGTCACCTCAAATAAACAATTAACATATTTACACATAACACGTATTTTAAGGTAAATACTTCATATCTATGTGTAAATTGAAAATAACTACACACTCACATGTTTTGATGAAAATCGGGCAGCAATTCGTTTCCTAAAACGTTCGTTTCTAATAAAACCGGGAGTTTTATTGAGAAACCGGGCTCTGCAAAGGTCGGGATTTGAAACCGAAAAGATAAATTTTTCGGGCTTCACGGGCACTTCGTGGCGTATTTCGGGGCTTATAATTCATATCGGGGCTTCGGGGGATGTTAATATGAAAGAAATATGAGTTTAGGGGCTAAAATAGACAATTTTCCAAAGTATACCCGGGAGGTCTCGCACCCTCCTATTTATAGGAGCGAGCCTCCTGATCCAACCGCTGAGAAGAAGCCACGCGTCGCAGATCCGAAGCTTGCAGGGGATGGCTCGCACCTGCGATGGCTTGCTGGCAGCTTCCTACTGGACCGAGGTCTAGGGTCCGAAGTAGAAGGGTATGTGGCATGCTGCGAGGGTTCGGACACGCACCAAAGGGCACGCGTCGGATTCTTAGTAGACCGCGGGTACTGTTCAAGCGAGGATGAGTCATGGATCGGACACGGGGATCGGGCCGCTGCTCGGACGAATCAGAAGGCAACGCGTCAGCAGCTGGGTCATCGGCTCGGACACGTGGCGCGATGACTCACCGAAATCAGCCTTATCCTTGCGAGATTTCTCGGAAATTGTGCCCCGACCTTCTAAAATCCGTAACTTTCGCATACGGGCTCCGTTTTTGACGTTCTTTATATGCACGCGTAGGTAAAATTACGCTCTACAACTTCCGTTTAGACTTCGTCGGCTAATTTTGAATTTAATTTTTATATTATTATTTTTAACAGACCGGGACAGGAAATCCATTAAAATTTCATAACTTCTTCATCCGACGTCCGTTTTCGTCAGACTTTTTACCGTTGTGCTACTATTTACGAGACCTTCGATGCTCGTTTAGGTCGTGTCGGCTAAAAATCACTCGATCTAAAATTCGAGTTTTTAGCTGTCTACTGCTAAGCTGAAACTTCGAAAAATCATAACTTCCTCATACGAAGTCAGATTTGGGTGTTCTTTTTATACCTACTCTCATTTTAAAGAACACTACGAGTTTCGTTTAGATCACTAAGGCTAAAAAGTAGTTTATCGAAAACTCACTTGTTACGACATTCAGCACCGAGCCGGTTTTGTCGTGAAACTTCGACAAGTCATAACTTCTTCGTTATAACTCGGATTTCGGCATTCTTTATATATACGTAATCCTTGTCACGACCACTACAACTTTCTTAATAGATATCGGCTTTATCTAAAATTTAATTTTGACGCTTATTTTTATTCTTAATTAACTCCTAGTAATTAAGCATAAAACACATAAAACACATAGAATTCACATAATTCCTTTTTCATTTCTTCAAAATGAGTTACAAAGGTTAACCTAGACTATCACCTTAATATTAATGCCTAGGCTAGAAACACGAGTGTTACAATTCTCTCCCCCTTAGGATGATTCCGTCCCCGGAATCACATATCCCCAAACAACTGCGGGTAGCGACTCATCATGTCACTCCCCGTTTCCCATGTGAGATTTGGTCTATTCGTATGTTTCCGGCGCACAAGCACTAAATCAACCATCTTGCGTCGCAACTTCATAGTCTTACGGTCAACGATTGCCTCAGGTTCTTCAATCAACCTCTTGTTTTCATCCAACCTTAACTCAGAAATCAAAATTATGTCGGGCACATCTCCCGTGAACTTTCTCAAATAACACACATGAAATGTGTTATGAATACCCTCCAGTTCTTCCCGTAATTCTAGCTTGTAAGATTGATTCCCGATCCTCTTAAGAACTTTAAATGCTCCAATAAACCTTGGACTCAACTTTCCCCTTTTTCCAAATCTTATAAGTCCCTTCCACGGCCAGACTTTAAGTAAAACCGAATCTCCAACTTCGAAGGATATCGGTTGTCTTTTCTTGTCAGCATAGCTCTTTTGTCGATCTTGAGCAGCTAACATCCTTTCTCTTATCACCTTCAACTTTTCAGCAGTCTGATGGACTATTTCAGGTCCCATAAACTGCTTTTCCTCAGCTTCCAGCCAACATGATGGCGTTCGACACTTTTCTCCATACAAAGCATGATAAGGTGCCATCTTAATGCTTGAGTGGAAACTATTATTATAGGAAAATTCTACTAAAGGTAAGTGTTCATCCCAGTTACCTTGGAATTCTAGGGTACATGCTCTCATCATATCCTCCAATGTTTGAATCGTTCGTTCGCCGTGACCATCAGTTTGCGGATGGTAAGATGTACTCAAACACAACTTGGTACCCAATTCCTCTTGTAGACTCCTCCAAAACCTTAAGGTAAAACGACTGTCATGATCAGATACAATCGTTAACGGAACACCGTGTAGCCTCACAATTTCTTTCACGTAAGAATTCGCAAGTTTATCCATAGTCCATTTCTCGTTAGCGGCTATGAAATGCGCACTCTTAGTGAAGCGATCAACGACCACCCAAATCATGTCGTGACAGTTCCTTGTTCTAGGCAGTTTAGTCACAAAATCCATGGTAATGTCCTCCCATTTACCCATGGGTACAGGTAAAGGTTCTAAACTCCCATACGGTTTCTGATGTTGTGCCTTAACCCTAGCACAAGTTACACACTCGGCCACATACTTAGCAACATCGAGCTTCATCGTCGGCCACCAGTAATAGGGTTTTAGATCCCTATACATTTTCGTACTGCCGGGATGAATCAAGTACATGGTTTTGTGAGCTTCTTCCATTAGAATACCTCTTACTCCTCCCATCTTAGGTACCCAAATCCTATCTTTGAATACCTTCAATCCTTGACCGTTTGTATCAAACACCAACGTTTTACCCAAACGTTCCTCCTTCCGGTCATTTTTCTCTAAAGCTTCCTCTTGAGCTTTCTTTATACTTTCCATAATTGTAGAGACAACTTCAATTTTCAGTTCTCTTGGCCTTCTCTTTTCAAGAGTTACCTTCCGACTGAGAGCATCAGCAACAACCTTTGCTTTACCAGGGTGGTAAAGTATCTCACAGTCGTAGTCCTTGAGTAGTTCTAGCCAGCGCCGCTGCCTCATGTTCAATTCCTTCTGATTAAAGAGATATTGAAGACTCTTATGATCAGTGAAAAGTTTACATTTAGTACCATAAAGATAGTGTCTCCATATCTTTAAGGCGAATACTACCGCTGCCAACTCCAGATCATGAGTGGGGTAGTTCTTTTCATGTTCTTTCAACTGCCTCGATTCATACGCTATCACTTTATCCCTTAGGGTCAGAACACATCCTCACCTAACTCCAGAGGCATCACTATAGACTGTGAAGTCATCAACTCCTTCAGGTAACGAAAGAATCGGTGCTTCACACAATCTCTTCTTTAACTTTTCAAAGGCTTCCTTATGCTTTTCATTCCAAGCATAAGTAGCTCCTTTGTGGGGCAAAGCTGTTAATGGAGTAGCGATCGAAGAAAAGCCTTGGATAAATCGGCGATAATATCCGGCTAATCCTAAAAAGCTTCGAATCTACGTGGGACTTTTTTGTTGTTCCCACTTCATCACAGCTTCAATCTTTGCTGGGTCAACCATTATTCCATCTTGGTTAACCACATGACCCAAAAATTGGACTTCTTGAATCCAAAATTCACATTTGGAGAACTTTGCATACAACTTCTCCTCTTCCAGGACTTCTAGCACTTCGCGCAGATGCTTCTCATGCTCCTGCTTGCTTTTCGAATAGATCAAGATATCGTCTATGAATACTATCACGGATTTATCAAGGTATCGTTTACAAACCCTGTTCATCAAATCCTTGAAAGCTGCTGGGGCATTGGTTAATCCTAACGACATAACCAAAAATTCATAGTGTCCATATCTTGTTCTGAACGTAGTCTTCTCGATATCCTGCTCCCTCACCTTTAGTTGATGGTATCCAGACCTAAGATCGATCTTCGAGAAATAGCTCGAACCTTGCAACTGGTCGAACAGGTCATCGATCCTTGGCAACGGGTACTTGTTCTTTATCGTCGCTTTATTCAGCTCTCTGTAATCGATGCACATTCTCATGCTCCCGTCTTTCTTCTTTACAAATAACACAGGGGCTCCCCAGGGTGATGAACTAGGTCGAATGAAACCTTTGTCTAATAACTCCTGAAGTTGTGTCGTAAGTTCTTTGATTTCGGTTGGCGCTAATCGATAAGGTGATTTTGCTATCGGCGTCGTTCCTGGTAACAAGTCGATACGAAACTCCACTTGTCGATCAGGGGGCAATCCGGGAAGATCTTCGGGAAAGACTTCCGGATAATCACACACCACCGGAATATCCTGTACCTCCTTATTTTCCTTCTGAGCATCGATCACGAACGCTAGATATGATGTACACCCCTTGGCCAAACACTTTCTTGCTTTCATTAGGGAAATGATTCCAAAATTTACTCTGCGTTTGTCTCCATACACCATAAACGACTCTTTCCCTGGCGGGTTTACTTTAACTATCTTCTTCCTACACATTATTTCGGCATCATTGGCGCTAAGCCAATCCATTCCTAAAACTATGTCGAAACCATTTAACTCGATAGGCAATAATTCCTCGTGGAACTTATTCCCATCCAAGTCAATGATGATGTTCTTCATACGATGGCTAACAGGTACAAACTTGCCACTAGCAATCTCGACTAATAAGGCATTAACTAGTCTATCAACAGGCAAAGCTAGTTTTCTACCAAATTCATGCGATATAAAGGAGTAATTGGCTCCAAAATCAAACAAAATTTGGGCATGCAATTCGTTTACGAGAAAGGTACCTGAAGCAACATCGGCTTCTTCTTTCGCAGCTTCAAGTGTCATCTGAAAGGCTCTCGCCTTCGGCTTTAGTGGCAGATTGGGTTTCGCTGCGTCCTTCTTCTTCGGGCAATCCCTCAAAATATGCCCTTCTTCATGGCACCCATGACAGACGTTATTAGTGAACGTGCATTCATTGACATAATACCCTGACTTTCCACACTTGTAACAAGTGACTCCCACGCTACATTTCCCAGCATGTTTCTTCTTACACTTGTCACACCACTTGGCTTCGGCTCCTCCTCTGAATTTTCTCGAACCAGACTTCGAGAATTTGTTCTTTTTATTGGAACCTGACGTTCCTTCAAACTTTCTCTTTTCGCCAACTTCAACCTTGCTGGCGGCTCTCCCTTTGATCATATCTTCAACAGACTTGGCAGCCCAGATAGCTGCCTCCAAAGTAAGTGCCTGATGTACTGGCACTGCATACTCCCATGGAAGTCCCTTTGCGTACCTGTCAATTTTCGCCAGCTCATCTGGGACAATACGCAAAGCAAACTCCATTTTGTCTGTGAAGTTATTAATATACTCGTCAACGGTCATACTCCCCTTCTGCAACGTTAGAAATTGGTTTTCTAACTCGAGTATGTTTTGGGCCGAGCAGAACTTGCGCTTAAAGTGCACCAAGAACTCTGCCCAAGTCATTTGCATTGGCTCATTAGGGCTTAAGGTTATCCCCAATTTGTTCCACCAACGAGCAGCACTACCCCTGAACTGACGCACTGCAAAGGTGTTTGTAACTTGCCTTGGCAATCACAAGTCATGAAAGCAACCTCCATTTCCGAGATCCAGTCCATTACTCCGACAGGATCTTCTTTTCTAGTGAAGGTCGATGGCTTGCAAGTCATAAAGTCCTTATACTTGCACCCATTTCTCTCCATTCTACCCTCGTGGTTATTTCTCCCAACCACAAGTGGTTCATTATGACCAACCGATCTGCTGTTGTTCCCTTCTTTAGATCGATCGTCATTTAGTTCACGTTGTTCAACAGGAACTGAAGGTTCATCCCTGTTGTTCAGCAACATTTGCCTCAACTCCTCCCTCTGTTCAGCCATCATGGTCTGAATCACAGTTCATACTCCAGCCATGGTGAGGGGTTCGGGTGCAGCTCCTACTATCGGCACCTGTTCCACCACTTGGGGTTGAGGTTGTTGGTTTCTGTTTGCATTTCCCGCTCCACTTCTAGTTTTTGTCATTACAATCTATATACCGAATAAGGTGAATTTAGGTCTTTATCCTTGTTAGACATGTCAATTCCCTTATCACTCCGAAACGTTTACATGTTAGTTCTAATCTCGTAATCATAAGTTTAGAATCCTACACACATAAGGTTTCCAGATCCGGTCGGCAACAGACCATAGATCCGAACAAATAATGGCATATATGGCAACATATAGCATTTAGCACATAAAGGCATTTTCGGCACCTTTCCTAAAATAAACTAGTGCTCGTGTCTAAAATATGGTAGACACTCACCTTACAATCATCACTTAGCATTCTAAGTTTAAGTCTAGAAATCCTACAATTTCTTAGTTCGCTTAAACTAATGCTCTGATACCAACTGTGACATCCCCTAATTTCTCGGCCAGAAAAGACCGATTTAATTTATGATTTTTAAAATAAAATCAGAGAAATCTTTTCAAAAGATGTTGCGGAATAGGCCCCCAAAATAAAACATGATAAAATTTTATCAAAACCCTTCTTTAAGAAGGTATATATTTTCCATATATATCAAAACCTCGGGATGTCATGTTCCGATACAGATCAAAAGCATAAACAAGACATTATAAGCCTTACTACTGTTATTTACAACTACTGGCCTATAATCAAAAATCTCTCATCGTCCTCCGACTATGCTCGGGGTCCATTACCTGTAATCATAAAAAGCTGAGTGGGTCAGGCTTGGGAGCCTGGTGAGCATATAGGGTTTTCAACCCACAATAATAATAACTTATTAAGTTCACTAATCAACAATAACCCTGAATTACACATTCCCATTGTCCTCACTTTACGTCCCTAAACACCTAACACAAGGGACTTAGCCTAAGGAATATCATCGGGTTGGACACTACTGCTAAGGGGACTCCTCAGCCATACATGTCCTAAAGGCAACCATGAGGGGGATTGGAGTACACCAATGAACATTTAGTTCATAAACACCTACAAGTTGCGAACCTGCTAGTGTGCCACTGGACTGTCTAGAAAGTCTGTGGTCGTCATCTATACTCCGCTAGACGACTACAACAACACCAACAACAACACCGACACCGAAACCGAGGCCTCTCATCATTTTAACACCCACCGACTATTTTTTCTACCCATGTTCTACCCAACATATTTGTAGATAAAATACATATACAGTTTAAAACTTGTATAAAACATCAATTCAACAGTCACCTCAAATAAACAATTAACATATTTACACATAACACGTATTTTAAGGTAAATACTTCATATCTATGTGTAAATTGAAAATAACTACACACTCACATGTTTTGATGAAAATCGGGCAGCAATTCGTTTCCTAAAACGTTCGTTTCTAATAAAACCGGGAGTTTTATTGAGAAACCGGGCTCTGCAAAGGTCGGGATTTGAAACCGAAAAGATAAATTTTTCGGGCTTCACGGGCACTTCGTGGCGTATTTCGGGGCTTATAATTCATATCGGGGCTTCGGGGGATGTTAATATGAAAGAAATATGAGTTTAGGGGCTAAAATAGACAATTTTCCAAAGTATACCCGGGAGGTCTCGCACCCTCCTATTTATAGGAGCGAGCCTCCTGATCCAACCGCTGAGAAGAAGCCACGCGTCGCAGATCCGAAGCTTGCAGGGGATGGCTCGCACCTGCGATGGCTTGCTGGCAGCTTCCTACTGGACCGAGGTCTAGGGTCCGAAGTAGAAGGGTATGTGGCATGCTGCGAGGGTTCGGACACGCACCAAAGGGCACGCGTCGGATTCTTAGTAGACCGCGGGTACTGTTCAAGCGAGGATGAGTCATGGATCGGACACGGGGATCGGGCCGCTGCTCGGACGAATCAGAAGGCAACGCGTCAGCAGCTGGGTCATCGGCTCGGACACGTGGCGCGATGACTCACCGAAATCAGCCTTATCCTTGCGAGATTTCTCGGAAATTGTGCCCCGACCTTCTAAAATCCGTAACTTTCGCATACGGGCTCCGTTTTTGACGTTCTTTATATGCACGCGTAGGTAAAATTACGCTCTACAACTTCCATTTAGACTTCGTCGGCTAATTTTGAATTTAATTTTTATATTATTATTTTTAACAGACCGGGACAGGAAATCCGTTAAAATTTCATAACTTCTTCATCCGACGTCCGTTTTCGTCAGACTTTTTACCGTTGTGCTACTATTTACGAGACCTTCGATGCTCGTTTAGGTCGTGTCGGCTAAAAATCACTCGATCTAAAATTCGAGTTTTTAGCTGTCTACTGCTAAGCTGAAACTTCGAAAAATCATAACTTCCTCATACGAAGTCAGATTTGGGTGTTCTTTTTATACCTACTCTCATTTTAAAGAACACTACGAGTTTCGTTTAGATCACTAAGGCTAAAAAGTAGTTTATCGAAAACTCACTTGTTACGACATTCAGCACCGAGCCGGTTTTGTCGTGAAACTTCGACAAGTCATAACTTCTTCGTTATAACTCGGATTTCGGCATTCTTTATATATACGTAATCCTTGTCACGACCACTACAACTTTCTTAATAGATATCGGCTTTATCTAAAATTTAATTTTGACGCTTATTTTTATTTTTAATTAACTCCTAGTAATTAAGCATAAAACACATAAAACACATAGAATTCACATAATTCCTTTTTCATTTCTTCAAAATGAGTTACAAAGGTTAACCTAGACTATCACCTTAATATTAATGCCTAGGCTAGAAACACGAGTGTTACAATTCTCTCCCCCTTAGGATGATTCCGTCCCCGGAATCACATATCCCCAAACAACTGCGGGTAGCGACTCATCATGTCACTCCCTGTTTCCCATGTGAGATTTGGTCTATTCGTATGTTTCCGGCGCACAAGCACTAAATCAACCATCTTGCGTCGCAACTTCATAGTCTTACGGTCAACGATTGCCTCAGGTTCTTCAATCAACCTCTTGTTTTCATCCAACCTTAACTCAGAAATCAAAATTATGTCGGGCACATCTCCCGTGAACTTCCTCAAATAACACACATGAAATGTGTTATGAATACCCTCCAGTTCTTCCCGTAATTCTAGCTTGTAAGCTTGATTCCCGATCCTCTTAAGAACTTTAAATGCTCCAATAAACCTTGGACTCAACTTTCCCCTTTTTCCAAATCTTATAAATCCCTTCCACGGCGAGACTTTAAGTAAAACCGAATCTCCAACTTCGAAGGATATCAGTTGTCTTTTCTTGTCAGCATAGCTCTTTTGTCGATCTTGAGCAGCTAGCATCCTTTCTCTTATCACCTTCAACTTTTCAGCAGTCTGATGGACTATTTCAGGTCTCATAAACTGCTTTTCCTCAGCTTCCAGCCAACATGATGGCGTTCGACACTTTTCTCCATACAAATCATGATAAGGTGCCATCTTAATGCTTGAGTGGAAACTATTATTATAGGAAAATTCTACTAAAGGTAAGTGTTCATCCCAGTTACCTTGGAATTCTAGGGTACATGCTCTCAGCATATCCTCCAATGTTTGAATCGTTCGTTCGCTATGACCATCAGTTTGCGGATGGTAAGATGTACTCAAACACAACTTGGTACCCAATTCCTCTTGTAGACTCCTCCAAAACCTTGAGGTAAAACGGCTGTCACGATCGGATACAATCGTTAACGGAACACCGTGTAGCCTCACAATTTCTTTCACGTAAGAATTCGCATGTTTATCCATATTCCATTTCTCGTTAGCGGCTATGAAATGCGCACTCTTAGTGAAGCGATCAACGACCATCCAAATCATGTCGTGACCGTTCCTTGTTCTGGGCAGTTTAGTCACAAAATCCTTGGTAATGTCCTCCCATTTACCCATGGGTACAGGTAAAGGTTCTAAACTCCCTTACGGTTTCTGATGTTGTGCCTTAACCCTAGCACAAGTTACACACTCGGCCACATACTTAGCAACATCGAGCTTCATCGTCGGCCACCAGTAATAGGGTTTTAGATCCCTATACATTGTCGTACTGCCGGGATGAATCAAGTACATGGTTTTGTGAGCTTCTTCCATTAGAATACCTCTTACTCCTCCCATCTTAGGTACCCAAATCCTATCTTTGAATACCTTCAATCCTTGACCGTTTGTATCAAACACCAACGTTTTACCCAAACGTTCCTGCTTCCGGTCATTTTTCTCTAAAGCTTCCTCTTGAGCTTTCTTTATACTTTCCATAATTGTAGAGACAACTTCAATTTTCAGTTCTCTTGGCCTTCTCTTTTCAAGAGTTACCTTCCGACTGAGAGCATCAGCAACAACGTTTGCTTTACCAGGGTGGTAAAGTATCTCACAGTCGTAGTCCTTGAGTAGTTCTAGCCAGCGCCGCTGCCTCATGTTCAATTCCTTCTGATTAAAGAGATATTGAAGACTCTTATGATCAGTGAAAAGTTTACATTTAGTACCATAAAGATAGTGTCTCCATATCTTTAAGGCGAATACTACCGCTGCGAACTCCAGATCATGAGTGGGGTAGTTCTTTTCATGTTCTTTCAACTGCCTCGATGCATACGCTATCACTTTATCCCTTAGGGTCAGAACACATCCTAACCTAACTCCAGAGGCATCACTATAGACTGCGAAGTCATCAACTCCTTCAGGTAACGAAAGAATCGGTGCTTCACACAATCTCTTCTTTAACTTTTCAAAGGCTTCCTTATGCTTTTCATTCCAAGCATAAGTAGCTCCTTTGTGGGGTAAAGCTGTTAATGGAGTAGCGATCGAAGAAAAGCCTTGGATAAATCGGCGATAATATCCGGCTAATCCTAAAAAGCTTCGAATCTACGTGGGACTTTTTTGTTGTTCCCACTTCATCACAGCTTCAATCTTCGCTGGGTCAACCATTATTCCATCTTGGTTAACCACATGACCCAAAAATTGGACTTCTTGAATCCAAAATTCACATTTGGAGAACTTTGCATACAACTTCTCCTCTTCCAGGACTTCTAGCACTTCGCGCAGATGCTTCTCATGCTCCTACTTGCTTTTCGAATAGATCAAGATATCGTCTATGAATACTATCACGGATTTATCAAGGTATCGTTTACAAACCCTGTTCATCAAATCCATGAAAGTTGCTGGGGCATTGGTTAATCCTAACGATATAACCAAAAATTCATAGTGTCCATATCTTGTTCTGAACGTAGTCTTCTCGATATCCTGCTCCCTCACCTTTAGTTGATGGTATCCAGACCTAAGATCGATCTTCGAGAAATAGCTCGAACCTTGCAACTGGTTGAACAGGTCATCGATCCTTGGCAACGGGTACTTGTTCTTTATCGTCGCTTTATTCAGCTCTCTGTAATCGATGCACATTCTCATGCTCCCGTCTTTCTTCTTTACAAATAACACAGGGGCTCCCCAGGGTGATGAACTAGGTCGAATGAAACCTTTGTCTAATAACTCCTGAAGTTGTGTCATAAGTTCTTTGATTTCGGTTGGTGCTAATCGATAAGGTGATTTTCCTATCGGCGTCGTTCCTGGTAACAAGTCGATACGAAACTCCACTTGTCGATCAGGGGGCAATCCGGGAAGATCTTCGGGAAAGACTTCCGGATAATCACACACCACCGGAATATCCTGTACCTCCTTATTTTCCTTCTGAGCATCGATCACAAACGCTAGATATGATGTACACCCCTTGGCCAAACACTTTCTTGCTTTCATTAGGGAAATGATTCCAAAATTTACTCTGCGTTTGTCTCCATACACCATAAACGACTCTTTCCCTGGCGGGTTTACTTTAACTATCTTCTTCCTACACATTATTTCGGCATCATTGGCGCTAAGCCAATCCATTCCTAAAACTATGTCGAAACCATTTAACTCGATAGGCAATAATTCCTCGTGGAACTTATTCCCATCCAAGTCAATGATGATGTTCTTCATACGATGGCTAACAGGTACAAACTTGCCACTAGTAATCTCGACTAATAAGGCATTAACTAGTCTATCAACAGGCAAAGCTAGTTTTCTACCAAATTCATGCGATATAAAGGAGTAATTGGCTCCAAAATCAAACAAAATTTGGGCATGCAATTCGTTTACGAGAAAGGTACCTGAAGCAACATCGGCTTCTTCTTTCGCAGCTTCAAGTGTCATCTGAAAGGCTCTCGCCTTCGGCTTTAGTGGCAGATTGGGTTTCGCTGCGTCCTTCTTCTTCGGGCAATCCCTCAAAATATGCCCTTCTTCATGGCACCCATGACAGACGTTATTAGTGAACGTGCATTCATTGACATAATACCCTGGCTTTCCACACTTGTAACAAGTGACTCCCACGCTACATTTCCCAGCATGTTTCTTCTTACACTTGTCACACCACTTGGCTTCGGCTCCTCCTCCGAATTTTCTCGAACCAGACTTCGAGAATTTGTTCTTTTTATTGGAACCTGACGTTCCTTCAAACTTTCTCTTTTCGCCAACTTCAACCTTGCTGGCGGCTCTCCCTTTGATCATATCTTCAACAGACTTGGCAGCCCAGATAGCTGCCTCCAAAGTAAGTGCCTGATGTACTGGCACTGCATACTCCCATGGAAGTCCCTTTGCGTACCTGTCAATTTTCGCCAGCTCATCTGGGACAATACGCAAAGCAAACTCCATTTTGTCTGTGAAGTTATTAATATACTCGTCAACGGTCATACTCCCCTTCTGCAACGTTAGAAATTGGTTTTCTAACTCGAGTATGTTTTGGGCCGAGCAGAACTTGCGCTTAAAGTGCACCAAGAACTCTGCCCAAGTCATTTGCATTGGCTCATTAGGGCTTAAGGTTATCCCCAATTTGTTCCACCAACGAGCAGCACTACCCCTGAACTGACGCACTGCAAAGGTGGTTTGTAACTTGCCTTGGCAATCACAAGTCATGAAAGCCAACTCCATTTCCGAGATCCAGTCCATTACTCCGACAGGATCTTCTTTTCTAGTGAAGGTCGATGGCTTGCAAGTCATAAAGTCCTTATACTTGCACCCATTTCTCTCCATTCTACCCTCGTGGTTATTTCTCCCAACCACAAGTGGTTCATTATGACCAACCGATCTGCTGTTGTTCCCTTCTTTAGATCGATCGTCATTTAGTTCACGTTGTTCAACAGGAACTGAAGGTTCATCCCTGTTGTTCAGCAACATTTGCGTCAACTCCTCCCTCTGTTCAGCCATCATGGTCTGAATCACAGTTCATACTCCAGCCATGGTGATGGGTTCGGGTGCAGCTCCTACTATCGGCACCTGTTCCACCACTTGGGGTTGAGGTTGTTGGTTTCTGTTTGCATTTCCCGCTCCACTTCTAGTTTTTGTCATTACAATCTATATACCGAATAAGGTGAATTTAGGTCTTTATCCTTGTTAGACATGTCAATTCCCTTATCACTCCGAAACGTTTACATGTTAGTTCTAATCTCGTAATCATAAGTTTAGAATCCTACACACATAAGGTTTCCAGATCCGGTCGGCAACAGACCATAGATCCGAACAAATAATGGCATATATGGCAACATATAGCATTTAGCACATAAAGGCATTTTCGGCACCTTTCCTAAAATAAACTAGTGCTCGTGTCTAAAATATGGTAGACACTCACCTCACAATCATCACTTCGCATTCTAAGTTTAAGTCTAGAAATCCTACAATTTCTTAGTTCGCTTAAACTAATGCTCTGATACCAACTGTGACATCCCCTAATTTCTCGGCCAGAAAAGACCGATTTAATTTATGCTTTTTAAAATAAAATCAGAGAAATCTTTTCAAAAGATGTTGCGGAATAGGCCCCCAAAATAAAACATGATAAAATTTTATCAAAACCCTTCTTTAAGAAGGTATATATTTTCCATATATATCAAAACCTCGGGATGTCATGTTCCGATACAAATCAAAAGCATAAACAAGACATTATAAGCCTTACTACTGTTATTTACAACTACTGGCCTATAATCAAAAATCTCTCATCGTCCTCCGACTATGCTCGGGGTCCACTACCTGTAATCATAAAAAGCTGAGTGGGTCAGGCTTGGGAGCCTGGTGAGCATATAGGGTTTTCAACCCACAATAATAATAACTTATTAAGTTCACTAATCAACAATAACCCTGAATTACCCATTCTCATTGTCCTCACTTTACGTCCCTAAACACCTAACACAAGGGACTTAGCCTAAGGAATATCATCGGGTTGGACACTACTGCTAAGGGGACTCCTCAGCCATATATGTCCTAAAGGCAACCATGAGGGGGATTGGAGTACACCAATGAACATTTAGTTCATAAACACCTACAAGTTGCGAACCTGCTAGTGTGCCACTGGACTGTCTAGAAAGTCTGTGGTCGTCATCTATACTCCGCTAGACGACTACAACAACACCAACAACAACACCGACACCGAAACCGAGGCCTCTCATCATTTTAACACCCACCGACTATTTTTTCTACCCATGTTCTACCCAACATATTTGTAGATAAAATACATATACAGTTTAAAACTTGTATAAAACATCAATTCAACAGTCACCTCAAATAAACAATTAACATATTTACACATAACACGTATTTTAAGGTAAATACTTCATATCTATGTGTAAATTGAAAATAACTACACACTCACATGTTTTGATGAAAATCGGGCAGCAATTCGTTTCCTAAAACGTTCGTTTCTAATAAAACCGAGAGTTTTATTGAGAAACCGGGCTCTGCAAAGGTCGGGATTCGAAACCGAAAAGATAAATTTTTCGGGCTTCACGGGCACTTCGTGGCGTATTTCGGGGCTTATAATTCATATCGGGGCTTCGGGGGATGTTAATATGAAAGAAATATGAGTTTAGGGGCTAAAATAGACAATTTTCCAAAGTATACCCGGGAGGTCTCGCACCCTCCTATTTATAGGAGCGAGCCTCCTGATCCAACCGCTGAGAAGAAGCCACGCGTCGCAGATCCGAAGCTCGCAGGGGATGGCTCGCACCTGCGATGGCTTGCTGGCAGCTTCCTACTGGACCGAGGTCTAGGGTCCGAAGTAGAAGGGTATGTGGCATGCTGCGAGGGTTCGGACACGCACCAAAGGGCACGCGTCGGATTCTTAGTAGACCGCGGGTACTGTTCAAGCGAGGATGAGTCATGGATCGGACACGGGGATCGGGCCGCTGTTCGGACGAATCAGAAGGCAACACGTCAGCAGCTGGGTCATCGGCTCGGACACGTGGCGCGATGACTCACCGAAATCAGCCTTATCCTTGCGAGATTTCTCGGAAATTGTGCCCCGACCTTCTAAAATCCGTAACTTTCGCATACGGGCTCCGTTTTTGACGTTCTTTATATGCACGCGTAGGTAAAATTACGCTCTACAACTTCCATTTAGACTTCGTCGGCTAATTTTGAATTTAATTTTTATATTATTATTTTTAACAGACCGGGACAGGAAATCCGTTAAAAATTCATAACTTCTTCATCCGACGTCCGTTTTCGTCAGACTTTTTACCGTTGTGCTACTATTTACGAGACCTTCGATGCTCGTTTAGGTCGTGTCGGCTAAAAATCACTCGATCTAAAATTCGAGTTTTTAGCTGTCTACTGCTAAGCTGAAACTTCGAAAAATCATAACTTCCTCATACGAAGTCAGATTTGGGTGTTCTTTTTATACCTACTCTCATTTTAAAGAACACTACGAGTTTCGTTTAGATCACTAAGGCTAAAAAGTAGTTTATCGAAAACTCACTTGTTACGACATTCAGCACCGAGCCGGTTTTGTCGTGAAACTTCGACAGGTCATAACTTCTTCGTTATAACTCGGATTTCGGCATTCTTTATATATACGTAATCCTTGTCACGACCACTACAACTTTCTTAATAGATATCGGCTTTATCTAAAATTTAATTTTGACGCTTATTTTTATTCTTAATTAACTCCTAGTAATTAAGCATAAAACACATAAAACACATAGAATTCACATAATTCCTTTTTCATTTCTTCAAAATGAGTTACAAAGGTTAACCTAGACTATCACCTTAATATTAATGCCTAGGCTAGAAACA
This sequence comes from Lactuca virosa, assembly GCF_052849685.1. Classification (NCBI taxonomy): domain Eukaryota; kingdom Viridiplantae; phylum Streptophyta; class Magnoliopsida; order Asterales; family Asteraceae; genus Lactuca; species Lactuca virosa. The sequence goes on from NC_136428.1 coordinate 388,256,429, forward strand.
CGAGTGTTACAATTCTCTCCCCCTTAGGATGATTCCGTCCCCGGAATCACATATCCCCAAACAACTGCGGGTAGCGACTCATCATGTCACTCCCCGTTTCCCATGTGAGATTTGGTCTATTCGTATGTTTCCGGCGCACAAGCACTAAATCAACCATCTTGCGTCGCAACTTCATAGTCTTACGGTCAACGATTGCCTCAGGTTCTTCAATCAACCTCTTGTTTTCATCCAACCTTAACTCAGAAATCAAAATTATGTCGGGCACATCTCCCGTGAACTTCCTCAAATAACACACATGAAATGTGTTATGAATACCCTCCAGTTCTTCCCGTAATTCTAGCATGTAAGCTTGATTCCCGATCCTCTTAAGAACTTTAAATGCTCCAATAAACCTTGGACTCAACTTTCCCCTTTTTCCAAATCTTATAAGTCCCTTCCACGGCCAGACTTTAAGTAAAACCGAATCTCCAACTTCGAAGGATATCGGTTGTATTTTCTTGTCAGCATAGCTCTTTTGTCGATCTTGAGCAGCTAACATCCTTTCTCTTATCACCTTCAACTTTTCAGCAGTCTGATGGACTATTTCAGGTCCCATAAACTGCTTTTCCTCACCTTCCAGCCAACATGATGGCGTTCGACACTTTTCTCCATACAAAGCATGATAAGGTGCCATCTTAATGCTTGAGTAGAAACTCTTATTATAGGAAAATTCTACTAAAGGTAAGTGTTCATCCCAGTTACCTTGGAATTCTAGGGTACATGCTCTCATCATATCCTCCAATGTTTGAATCGTTCGTTCGCCGTGACCATCAGTTTGCGGATGGTAAGATGTACTCAAACACAACTTGGTACCCAATTCCTCTTGTAGACTCCTCCAAAACCTTGAGGTAAAACAGCTGTCATGATCAGATACAATCGTTAACGGAACACCGTGTAGCCTCACAATTTCTTTCACGTAAGAATTCGCAAGTTTATCCATAGTCCATTTCTCGTTAGCGGCTATGAAATGCGCACTCTTAGTGAAGCGATCAACGACCACCCAAATCATGTCGTGACAGTTCCTTGTTCTAGGCAGTTTAGTCACAAAATCCATGGTAATGTCCTCCCATTTACCCATGGGTACAGGTAAAGGTTCTAAACTCCCATACGGTTTCTGATGTTGTGCCTTAACCCTAGCACAAGTTACACACTCGGCCACATACTTAGCAACATCGAGCTTCATCGTCGGCCACCAATAATAGGGTTTTAGATCCCTATACATTTTCGTACTGCCGGGATGAATCAAGTACATGGTTTTGTGAGCTTCTTCCATTAGAATACCTCTTACTCCTCCCATCTTAGGTACCCAAATCCTATCTTTGAATACCTTCAATCCTTGACCGTTTGTATCAAACACCAACGTATTACCCAAACGTTCCTCCTTCCGGTCATTTTTCTCTAAAGCTTCCTCTTGAGCTTTCTTTATACTTTCCATAATTGTAGAGACAACTTCAATTTTCAGTGCTCTTGGCCTTCTCTTTTCAAGAGTTACCTTCCGACTGAGAGCATCAGCAACAACCTTTGCTTTACCAGGGTGGTAAAGTATCTCACAGTCGTAGTCCTTGAGTAGTTCTAGCCAGCGCCGCTGCCTCATGTTCAATTCCTTCTGATTAAAGAGATATTGAAGACTCTTATGATCAGTGAAAAGTTTACATTTAGTACCATAAAGATAGTGTCTCCATATCTTTAAGGCGAATACTACCGCTGCCAACTCCAGATCATGAGTGGGGTAGTTCTTTTCATGTTCTTTCAACTGCCTCGATGCATACGCTATCACTTTATCCCTTAGGGTCAGAACACATCCTAACCTAACTCCAGAGGCATCACTATAGACTGCGAAGTCATCAACTCCTTCAGGTAACGAAAGAATCGGTGCTTCACGCAATCTCTTCTTTAACTTTTCAAAGGCTTCCTTATGCTTTTCATTCCAAGCATAAGTAGCTCCTTTGTGGGTCAAAGTTGTTAATGGAGTAGCGATCGAAGAAAAGCCTTGGATAAATCGGCGATAATATCCGGCTAATCCTAAAAAGCTTCGAATCTACGTGGGACTTTTTTGTTGTTCCCACTTCATCACAGCTTCAATCTTTGCTGGGTCAACCATTATTCCATCTTGGTTAACCATATGACCCAAAAATTGGACTTCTTGAATCCAAAATTCACATTTGGAGAACTTTGCATACAGCTTCTCCTCTTCCAGGACTTCTAGCACTTCGTGCAGATGCTTCTCATGCTCCTGCTTGCTTTTCGAATAGATCAAGATATCGTCTATGAATACTATCACGGATTTATCAAGGTATCGTTTACAAACCCTGTTCATCAAATCCATGAAAGCTGCTGGGGCATTGGTTAATCCTAACGACATAACCAAAAATTCATAGTGTCCATATCTTGTTCTGAACGTAGTCTTCTCGATATCCTGCTCCCTCACCTTTAGTTGATGGTATCCAGACCTAAGATCAATCTTCGAGAAATAGCTCGAACCTTGCAACTGGTCGAACAGGTCATCGATCCTTGGCAACGGGTACTTGTTCTTTATCGTCGCTTTATTCAGCTCTCTGTAATCGATGCACATTCTCATGCTCCCGTCTTTCTTCTTTACAAATAACACAGGGGCTCCCCAGGGTGATGAACTAGGTCGAATGAAACCTTTGTCTAATAACTCCTGAAGTTGTGTCATAAGTTCTTTGATTTCGGTTGGCGCTAATCGATAAGGTGATTTTGCTATCGGCGTCGTTCCTGGTAACAAGTCGATACGAAACTCCACTTGTCGATCAGGGGGCAATCCGGGAAGATCTTCGGGAAAGACTTCCGGATAATCACACACCACCGGAATATCCTGTACCTCCTTATTTTCCTTCTGAGCATCGATCACGAACGCTAGATATGATGTACACCCCTTGGCCAAACACTTTCTTGCTTTCATTAGGGAAATGATTCCAAAATTTACTCTGCGTTTGTCTCCATACACCATAAACGACTCTTTCCCTGGCGGGTTTACTTTAACTATCTTCTTCCTACACATTATTTCGGCATCATTGGCGCTAAGCCAATCCATTCCTAAAACTATGTCGAAACCATTTAACTCGATAGGCAATAATTCCTCGTGGAACTTATTCCCATCCAAGTCAATGATGATGTTCTTCATACGATGGCTAACAGGTACAAACTTGCCACTAGCAATCTCGACTAATAAGGCATTAACTAGTCTATCAACAGGCAAAGCTAGTTTTCTACCAAATTCATGCGATATAAAGGAGTAATTGGCTCCAAAATCAAACAAAATTTGGGCATGCAATTCGTTTACGAGAAAGGTACCTGAAGCGACATCGGCTTCTTCTTTCGCAGCTTCAAGTGTCACCTGAAAGGCTCTCGCCTTCGGCTTTGGTGGCAGATTGGGTTTCGCTGCGTCCTTCTTCTTCGGGCAATCCCTCAAAATATGCCCTTCTTCATGGCACCCATGACAGACGTTATTAGTGAAGGTGCATTCATTGACATAATACCCTGGCTTTCCACACTTGTAACAAGTGACTCCCACGCTACATTTCCCAGCATGTTTCTTCTTACACTTGTCACACCACTTGGCTTCGGCTCCTCCTCCGAATTTTCTCGAACCAGACTTCGAGAATTTGTTCTTTTTATTGGAACCTGACGTTCCTTCAAACTTTCTCTTTTCGCCAACTTCAACCTTGCTGGCGGCTCTCCCTTTGATCATATCTTCAACAGACTTGGCCGCCCAGATAGCTGCCTCCAAAGTAAGTGTCTGATGTACTGGCACTGCATACTCCCATGGAAGTCCCTTTGCATACCTGTCAATTTTCGCCAGCTCATCTGGGACAATACGCAAAGCAAACTCCATTTTGTCTGTGAAGTTATTAATATACTCGTCAACGGTCATACTCCCCTTCTGCAACGTTAGAAATTGGCTTTCTAACTCGAGTATGTTTTGGGCCGAGAAGAACTTGCGCTTAAAGTGCACCAAGAACTCTGCCCAAGTCATTTGCAGTGGCTCATTAGGGCTTAAGGTTTTCCCCAATGTGTTCCACCAACGAGCAGCACTACCCCTGAACTGACGCACTGCAAAGGTGGTTTGTAACTTGCCTTGGCAATCACAAGTCATGAAAGCCAACTCCATTTCCGAGATCCAGTCCATTACTCCGACAGGATCTTCTTTTCCAGTGAAGGTCGATGGCTTGCAAGTAATAAAGTCCTTATACTTGCACCCATCTCTCTCCATTCTACCCTCGTGGTTATTTCTCCCAACCACAAGTGGTTCACTATGACCAACCGATCTGCTGTTGTTCCCTTCTTCAGATCGATCGTCATTTAGTTCACGTTGTTCAACAGGAACTAAAGGTTCATCCCTGTTGTTCAGCAACATTTGCCTCAACTCCTCCCTCTGTTCAGCCATCATGGTCTGAATCACAGTTCGTACTCCAGCCATGGTGATGGGTTCGGGTGCAGCTCCTACTATCGGCACCTGTTCCACCACTTGGGGTTGAGGTTGTTGGTTTCTGTTTGCATTTCCCGCTCCACTTCTAGTTTTTGTCATTACAATCTATATACCGAATAAGGCGAATTTAGGTCTTTATCCTTGTTAGACATGTTAATTCCCTTATCACTCCGAAACGTTTACATGTTAGTTCTAATCTCGTAATCATAAGCTTAGAATCCTACACACATAAGGTTTCCAGATCCGGTCGGCAACAGACCATAGATCCGAACAAATAATGGCATATATGGCAACATATATCATTTAGCACATAAAGGCATTTTAGGCACCTTTCCTAAAATAAACTAGTGCTCGTGTCTAAAATATGGTAGACACTCACCTCACAATCATCACTTAGCATTCTAAGTTTAAGTCTAGAAATCCTACAATTTCTTAGTTCGCTTAAACTAATGCTCTGATACCAACTGTGACATCCCCTAATTTCTCGGCCAGAAAAGACCGATTTAATTTATGCTTTTTAAAATAAAATCAGAGAAATCTTTTCAAAAGATGTTGCGGAATAGGTCCCCAAAATAAAACATGATAAAATTTTATCAAAACCCTTCTTTAAGAAGGTATATATTTTCCATATATATCAAAACCTCGGGATGTCATGTTCCGATACAGATCAAAAGCATAAACAAGACATTATAAGCCTTACTACTGTTATTTACAACTACTAGCCTATAATCAAAAATCTCTCATCATCCTCCGACTATGCTCGGGGTCCACTACCTATAATCATAAAAGCTAAGTGGGTCAGGCTTGGGAGCCTGGTGAGCATATAGGGTTTTCAACCCACAATAATAATAACTTATTAAGTTCACTAATCAACAATAACCCTGAATTACCCATTCCCATTGTCCTCACTTTACGTCCCTAAACACCTAACACAAGGGACTTAGCCTAAGGAATATCATCGGGTTGGACACTACTGCTAAGGGGACTCCTCAGCCATACATGTCCTAAAGGCAACCATGAGGGGGATTGAAGTACACCAATGAACATTTAGTTCATCAACACCTACAAGTTGCGAACCTGCTAGTGTGCCACTGGACTGTCTAGAAAGTCCGCGGTCGTCATCTATACTCCGCTAGACGACTACAACAACACCAACAACAACACCGACACCAACACCGAAACCGAGGCCTCTCATCATTTTAACAACCACCGACTATTTTTTCTACCCATGTTCTACCCAACATATTTGTAGATAAAATACATATACAGTTTAAAACTTGTATAAAACATCAATTCAACAGTCACCTCAAATAAACAATTAACATATTTACACATAACACGTATTTTAAGGTAAATACCTCACATCTATGTGTAAATTGAAAATAACTACACACTCACATGTTTTGATGAAAATCGGGCAGCAATTCGTTTCCTAAAACGTTCGTTTCTAATAAAACCGGGAGTTTTATTGAGAAACCGGGCTCTGCAAAGGTCGGGCTTCGAAACTGAAAATATAAATTTTTCGGGCTTCACGGGCACTTCGTGGCGTTTTCCGGGGCTTATAATTGATATCGGGGCTTCGGGGGATGTTAATATGAATGAAATATGAGTTTAGGGGCTTCGGGGGATGTTAATATGAAAGAAATCCGAGTTATACCGAGGTCTAGGGTCCGAAGTAGAAGAGTCTGTGGCATGCTGCGAGGGTTCGGACACGCACCAAAGGGCACGCGTCGGATTCTTAGTGGGCCGCGGGTACTGTTCAAGCGAGGATGAGTCATGGATCGGACACGGGGATCGGGCCGCTGCTCGGACGAATCAGAAGGCAACGCGTCAGCAGCTGGGTCATCGGCTCGGACACGTGGCGCGATGACTCACCGAAATCAGCCTTATCCTTGCGAGATTTCTCGGAAATTGTGCCCCCACCTTCTAAAATCCGTAACTTTCGCATACGGGCTCCGTTTTTGACGTTCTTTATATGCACGCGTAGGTAAAATTACGCTCTACAACTTCCATTTAGACTTCGTCGGCTAATTTTGAATTTAATTTTTATATTATTATTTTTAACAGACCGGGACAGGAAATCCTTTAAAAATTCATAACTTCTTCATCGGACGTCCGTTTTCGTCAGACTTTTTACCGTTGTGCTACTATTTACGAGACCTTCGATGCCCGTTTAGGTCGTGTCGGCTAAAAATCACTCGATCTAAAATTCGAGTTTTTAGCTGTCTACTGCTAAGCTGAAACTTCGAAAAATCATAACTTCCTCATACGAAGTCAGATTTGGGTGTTCTTTTTATACCTACTCTCGTTTTAACGAACACTACGAGTTTCGTTTAGATCACTAAGGCTAAAAAGTAGTTTATCGAAAACTCACTTTTTACGACATTCAGCACCGAGCCGGTTTTGTCGTGAAACTTCAACAGGTCATAACTTCTTCGTTATAACTCGGATTTCGGCATTCTTTATATATCCGTAATCCTTGTCACGACCACTACAACTTTCTTAATAGATATCGGCTTTATCTAAAATTTAATTTTGACGCTTATTTTTATTCTTAATTAATTAACTCCAAGTAATTAAGCATAAAACACATAAAACACATAGAATTCACATAATTCCTTTTTCATTTCTTCAAAATGAGCTACAAAGGTTAACCTAGACTATCACCTTAATATTAATGTCTAGGCTAGAAACACGAGTGTTACATATTACACTAAACAAGTCAAGAAAAATACCCTCTAAGATTAAAATAAACATATTGCAACATAAAATCCATTTTTGGGCTTAAATTGTCAAATAAACAAAAGTTGGGTTAAAAATTGCCATTCACAGTTCTTCTTAAGGATCAAAAGAGTCAAAACAGTTAAAATAAATGTTTTTATGAATATTATACTCTTCAAAGGACTGGAAATGTAATTTGTAGCTTAATGGGCCAATTTTTGGGCTTTTCGGCCCATTGAGCTTGCGAAAAACCAAATTTTCAAGGGGTTGAATGATAAATTTCACAAAACAGGAGGTAAAAAGTGTAAACAAAACCAATTCAGGGGTTAAAATTTTTTTCTTTTCCAAAAAGGATAAAAAATGTAAAGTTTTTGGAAATTGGGCCAAAAATGTAAAAGTTGCGAAATGATTGTGTTTTAACAAAAAAATTTTGTATTGGAAGGGCTGAAACTGCCAAAGAGTAAATTTTGAGCTAAAAACCTTTATTTAAACAAGTCTATGGTCAAAAATGTCAAGAAAATGAGTTAAGGGCCTAAAATGTCTTTTCTTTATGTAAGGGACTAAAATTGTCATTTTTATTAAAGAAAGGGTTGAATGGGTCAAATCAATATTTTGAGTCAATTATTTTGGTTTTAAGACACTTGGGTTAAAGAGAATACCACATTACAACTTATGAAAATAGAAGGAAAAATATACATATAATCTCAATTATCGTTATAAACAACCGACAAGTTTCGTGCTATTGAGATTTTAACAAATTTTCAATCAAACTTCCGACCATTATATTATACCTAAAACACATAATTATTCAAATAGTTGGACTTGAAAGATCTTAATCATGCTTAATGGGCCTTTGTGACCCATTAACGTGACTTTTGGGTTCGATGATAATAACACATGTCTATTGGGCCTCTTGTGACCCAATTACATGTTTAAGGGACCCTCAATGGCTTATATGTGCTATTGGGCCTTGGTGGCCCGTTAGCATTGCTAGTAAGGTCCAAATTTAATCAAATATGAAATGGGCCAATGTGTCCTTCGTATAACCAACAGCCTTAAATAACACGCGTAATTAGCAGGACCTTGTATTCCTCTTCTCCGTGTCTGTTAGGCTTATTTGAAATCAAAGTAAACAAATTCAGGTCGTTAATCAACAGTAATCAATTTTGTTTGGATTAAGTGAGTAATAACGGTCGACACCTTTAAGGGTCGTTCGTAGTCTGTAGTTATAATCAAAGTCTCCTGGAAGGAGAGCGAAAGCTTGTGTATAGATCTATACGGGGGTGACTCCCCCACACCTCAGTTGTTCGCTACAGTTGGACTTGGCCAGTCTAGGGTGACAAAATCTTAAGATCAATCCCGACATACATTAGGATACCAACACAGACGAACTAGTCATTATTATGCATGGTTATAACGACTCACATAATTAATTAAATCCAATACCATCCGAGTAATCAAGGAAGAGTAATCAAAATCATTCGTTGTGGCGGTATAGCAATTTGAAAAACAATTATATTTTATGTTATCGGAAAACATCGGGTTTTTCGAGGAAATCAACATCACTCGCTTGTATTTTTCTATAACTATAATACAAAACTCCCTTTTATACACGTTTTGAAATCATTCATGCATCAACTTATGGATCTTCACACTTTGGTAAACAATTGTCTTTTCAGAAAATATCGGATTTTCTGGGTTTTATAAACTACACAAATCATTTTTATCACAACCCTGCTTATGAACTCACCAACATTTCATATGTTGACGTTTTTGAAAATAACTTGTATTCTCAGGTAACAGGTAAGCTGCAGGGTAATATCAAGTATGTTAGGAAGCTATGTTTTGAAAACTCTTAAACAATTTATGTTATGGATGTGTAATATTTAAAACAATGTACTGGATGTGAACAATATCAGTTGTAATGTATTGATGCATGGTGATGTTTATGTTATGATTCATTTATATCCATTGTGATGATATTCAATTTAAGTCACGCGAGCCCTCGGACGTTTCCGCTGTCTGGTTCGGGGTGTGACAGGTTGGTATCAGAGCTCTGTTTATAGTGAACTGGCATATCTAACCACACATTGATATGCAACTGTAAACCAAAGAGGGACTAAAACAACTCTGAACAAAACAAATAAAACACAACGACAAAACATCTTTACTTGTACGATATAGGAAAAAGAATATAATACCAAATCAAATAAGATAATACTAACATCTTGGTGAAGTCGGGATTGTTCTTAGTTGTATTAAGGGGTGGATGTAGCCTGATCAACTACATTTTCTCCGAAGTATAACTATTACATACCCCGGTAAAAACCTCGATGGTCGGTAGACCTAAAAACGTACCCCTTTGTTACCAAGAAAAGAACATCAACTCAATTTACATAATAATTAAAACATCTTAGGAATAATATTAGTACATTTATATACTCTCGCAGACTGTATGGCCGGCTTCCATCACCCCGGAGATCCGTATTTCTCTAATCAGGGAAATAACGGATGGCTGGAGGAGGAACCTGAAGAAGACCCTGAGGAAGGGTCTTGTGACAACCCGAAATTTTCATTCGCGTAAACTCTACAGTCAAACACTTCAAATAAAAGTCAAATACTTTTCTGCTAAATTTTAGCCGGTATAAAGTCCGTTTGGGTGTTTTATTTTATTTTCGTCAAACGAATAAATAAAAGGAAGTATCGTTATAAGTGAAGTGTAGCAATTTAACATTTTAACACCTTAGTTAGGTGTTTACGGCCAAACTTGGGGAGTTTGGGCCGTAAACTCCCTCTTGACCATGAACTCATGCTTAAGGCATGAGTTTACCCTTATTCCCTCACTTCCTCACTTTACACCTTCAAGTTCAAGAACACCCACCACTTTTCTCTCAAGTATCATCACACACTTCTCCAAATCCGCCAAAATGTAAGTGTTTTCCTTCCTAGATTCGTTCATACAACACTTAATCTAGTGTTTATACATCATTTCATCCATGGATTCCTTATTTTTACTTAGATCTTCAAGTGTTCTTCAAAACACCAAGAACACCAAGAACACACACTAGTGTTCTTGGCTCCTAAACACTCTTACAAGCCTCCTATAAGTAAGTACACTCTTCCTAACTAGTTACTTGCTTAGTGTGCTTGCTAATCCATGGAAAGAACATCAAAATCCCCAAGAACATATGTGTTTACGGTTCAAGGAGATCTCCCAGAACCGTAAACACCATCAAGTGGTGTTTTATGCCACAAACACCTTCTATAGCTTGGATACTGGACTAGAACCTCGCAAGCATGAGCTAGAAACACCAAAACACGAAATGTTGAGGAATACATGAGTTTACGGCCGTAAACTCATGGGTTTACGACCGGAAACCCTAGTGTTTACGACCGTAAACTCCCAAGAGTGGTCCAAGGACCGTAAACTCCATTGGTGAACCATTTCAAGCCCTAGCCACTTCCTAAGCCTTTGATTCAAGTCTAACTTACTTCCTTGTGTGGTATAAGACCTTAAAACACCCCATGGTACCATTACCATGAGTTTACGGCCGTAAACTCATGGGGGGAATGGTCCCAGAACCTTAAACCCATATGGTGCTAACATATGAAGAGTAAACTCCAATGTGAGGTCATACTCTCTTTAGATGCAACCCTTAGTACTCCTAGCACTTGTAGCAAAGTGTTTCATGTATTAGGATGTCTTTACTTGCATAATTAGTTATTAGATGACTAATTAAATACTTAAATGTATCATTACATGTTAAATAGGATCCGCGTGTGTGTTCAAGTCCTCACTTGACACTTAGCATCCTATACCATCCGTTCATCCGAATCACCCACTTCAGGTGAGTTCATACCCCTTAATTAACCTTTTAAATGTTTTTAAATGCTTTTATGGGAGGGATACAAGTTGAATCATGATAGTTATCATATCAATCGCATGTGATTAATAACTATCAAACTATGAATTTACTACACTTTTAGCTGTTTTATCAAGTAAACTACTTCAAAATGATTTCCTCGAATGTATTTACACGTTAAACTCTTTATCAAACTTGTTTTCTAAACTACACTTTTCCTTTCAAATCCTGTTACATCGATGTTTCAAACAAAGGTTTTCATGAACTTCAAACTATGTTCCCAATAAGGGATTGTTTATACTTTAAACTGTTTATATCAAACAACTGCTTTTAAATCGTTTTATAAATTGACATCAAGTCATAAATTCTTGTTATTAAACTTTTCTAATGTTTTACAAAACTTCTTTTAAACTTTTATATTATCAAATGCATGCCTCTATATGTATAGTTATATAAGTAATGTTTAAAGGACTTAGGACTACTAGCTCTCTTTAATTCCTTTTCCTTGTTTGGATGTGACCTTAGGGCATCGGCTATTTGTCCGAAGGTCGTCTAAATATTAGTTATATATCATGTATACATATATAGACATAAAAGTTCTATCAGTCAGTTCAGTACCTTTGGGTAGCAAAAGTATACTTCCATTATTCATATACATATATTACTAGTAACTATTATGGGTATAGTTAGGAGATACTATTTACTATTTCTAGTACAAGGAATCGCACCAGAGTCAGTTCATTCATGAGTCTATAAAATTATTTTAAATACTTTAAATAGAATGTGACATACTACTTCTCGATACGACCCTTCTTAGTGGTATCACCTTGTAACCAGAGTCTCCTGGAGGGAGAGCGGGCATTATGTGTATAGATCTATACAGGACAGACACTCCCACATCCCGACTGCTAGCTACAGTCCGAGCCGACTAGGCCCAGGGGTGACAAAATGTCACCATACTACGTGTGACCTGGAGGGTCATTAGTTATTCGATCGGCAATCAGCATGGTTACCTACGAGTTCACATTCAACCCTTTATTTATCCAATTAAGAATTAAAGGTCAAAATAGACTTTTCGAGGCGTATTGTTCAATCGATACCACCTGGAGTCTACCCTACTTTCATTCAGACTTTTCGAGGCGTATTGTCCATTCGATACCACCTGGAGTCTATGTTTATTATTCACTTTATAGCCAGCAGTGTCACTGCTGAGGCAAAATAGTATTTTCCCTATTTACAGCTACTTTGTGATTTTATTCACATACATGTTTTAATATAGCTACTTTTGGATAGTAATAGTTATATTAGGGGGAAAGCCTACTTTTTATTGAAGTGCAAATATTCAAAACAGTCGGTTCTTGGTAGAAGACTGCTTTTTATACTAGTAGGAAATATGGGATTTTTTAGGGTTTATCATACTTATACCAAGTTTCCATAACCAATTATAAATCTTCTCATTACAGTTTTACAAAGCAATGACACTAAAATACTTATGTTCTCACCAGCTTTAAAGCTGATACTCGCTTTCAAAATAACTTGTATTCTCAGGTCACCAGTAGATAGGTACGATGATCAGGTTTTGAGAAGACGGAGCGGTCAAGACTTGTCTTTTATTTCAATTTCTTATTATCATGCCATAGATTATGAAAGAACACACATGTATTAAAATTCTAATATTAATGCATGGGATGATGTTGTTGCTTGTTTACTACTTTGCATTGTTGTGATACTTTACATGACGTCCTCCGCCGTTCTTGGTTTTGGGGTGTGACAGATTGGTATCAGAGCATTGTTTAGAGTGAATTGAGTATATCAACCCATAAAAGATATACAGTCTATAAATACATTGGGATTAAAATACTCTGACCAAGAGCTAATACTTTTAAATAATAAAATATTTAATTAAGTATACGTGCCTGCATTCATACTAAAATCCATGTCACTAGGACAGAACATAAGTATTACGATTGTTGGGTAGCACAAGTAGACTTAGAGAAATATAGTCAAAACTGGGAAGATATAGTCTGATCAACTATATTATCCGAGGGTTGACTAGCATGTGCCTAAGTATGGTTGTGAGGTTGCAACAAGTCTAAAAACTTACCCACAATACCACAATGAGAACAATAAAACATAAACCTAAAATACTATAGGAGTATTTTTTGTTACTATAAATTACTTATGTGCTTATTTCTTATATCCCTTTTCTCGCGTAGATAATATGGCTGGATTCCATCCCCACGACAATTTGTACTTCCCTAACCAAGGTAATGAAGGAGGGTTTGAAGCAGAGCTAGAAAACGATCACCCAATCCCGATGGGTGATCACCAGGCTGAAGGCTTTGCAGATGGTTCTGACTCCGAGCCTGATGTTAAGAACCTACCCCCGGTGGCTCCCAATCCAAATCCTAACCCTCGTCCGGCTTTTCAAGGCCCGACGCCTCCGTGGGTGGAAAGTTTGGAAACATGGAGCCAAGGGCAAGATAAGCCCATGCCATTCAACGGAGACCGAAGTTTTTATGACCTGAGCGAAGTGGGCTCAGCAGACAGAGTCTTGCCAATCCTGGTCCGCAGAGTGGCCCGAAATGAGATTCAAGGCAGGACAACTCTCCATCAAATCACGGAAGTTGTCACCAATGCGAGAATGCATACCCTCCGCACCATTCGTCTGGAAGATGCTCGTGACAGATCCAGAGTAGACCATGAGACCCTACTTCAAGAGCTAGCTAAAACTCGAGCTGAAGTCATAGAGCTCCGAGTACGCCAAAGGGTGTACGAAAGGTACCTGCTAGATATGGAGCGTCAGCTGGCTGAACTAAGGGTCCACCCAAGGGATAACCATCCCCAGTAGGAGATATTCTACCTTTCTTTCGTTAGTTGAAAGAATAGTCTTCCTACCTATGCTACGAGTAGCACTTTTCTATGTAACTACCCCAGTACCGTGAGTACTTTTAGTTAGGCTTTTATGCTGTCGAAACTTTTCTACTTCGGATATGATGTAAGACCTACTCCAAGGTCATTTTTCCCAAATGTATTACATCTTAAATGTCAATGATATTGACAGTCGACTAAATTCTGTGCCGATCCTTGTTCAAATACTTTCGTTTTGCTATCATTAGAATCCTATCTAAACCCTCACTTCGTCGGATTAATGAGCTATGGTGAATTAGCTCAAGGATTCCTTCCAATCCTTGTCAAAGGCTTGGATAGCGATTGTCTTATAACCATTCTAAGAACTTACTTCTACTCTTTACTAGGATTGCATCATAGGGATGTAGGTCAAAGCCTCGAGAACTTACTCCTATTCTTTCATGAATGGTCGAAATACATCTAGGTTCAAACATCATCACTCACGAACTCGTTTCTTTTCTAATAACATAATCATGTCGTCACCCAGAGATAACCAGCCGAGCAACGAAACCCCTATCCTTCATATCAACGCCGCTACATTCCAAGCCGCGGTAACAGCTGCAGTGACAGCTGTCCTTGCAAACCTCAGCGCTAACAACACAAGTAAGGCTAGCAAGGGGGTTGACCATTCCAATCGTTTTATCAACCCGGGAAACCAACAAATGACAACAGTCACGAACTTGCAAAGTCGTAAAACCGAGAAGAAGAAACGAAAGCGCCAAGCCCAAAAGGAGCGCAAGCGATCCCAAAGACTTGCCATCCCACAGCAACAAGTGGCAACCCCTACCATTTCAGCGCCGATCAGACCGTACGAGGGCAAACTCCCGAAGTGTGACAAGTGTAGCTTTCATCATAATGGTTTTTGCCATGAAATGCAATGCTGCAATTGCCATAAAATAAGGCACCATGCTCGTAGCTGTGGAGCACCGGCGCGACCCATCACTCAAGCCCCTGACATCGGAGTCAACTAGGCTTACTATGGTGGTGGTGAAACCGGACGTTATAAAAGGAAATGTTCAAAGTGGATGAACAAAGAACACACCCATGTCCACATAACTCTGACTCGACACATCACTTCCACCACCGATGCTAGTACTAGCCAGATATGCCACCAATGCGGTGAGATAGGGCACCTCAAGAAGGATTGTCCAATAACAAAGAACTCCGGCGCAGACGGGAAGATACTAAGGATCACCGCCACGGGAGAGGCTACTCTGGACCCACGTTAAAGTAGTTAAGGCGTTTCGTTGTAACAGACTCTTAAACTGTTTAAAACTAGTGCAACTCGAGTCTTATCTTTTGCGAGATCCCGTCAGTCAAAGGGACCCATGTGCTGCGTATACTTGTCTTTTGTAGTATACCTTGTTCGCAGCAGTACTCTTGTAGTTAATCCGAAGTACTGTAACTATGTTAAAAGTTGCACTGTTGTCTTTTGTCTGTAACACCTTTATGATCTAATCTAATGACTTTATTTACCAAGTGAGTCTGATACTATCAGATCACTTGAGTCAATTCGACCCTCACAATACCAGTTCGTGCATGCATATCTTTCTCCGTAATCGCCTTTCTAGCAAGGCCGTCATTCCGGAACTCCGAGGTAGTCATGCATAGGGTACCTTATGCTCCGTATCCTTCCCGAAGAAACCTCAGCAAATCTCCCCGGAATACCACTCGTACAGTACGTCAAGTTCAATCCAAAGACCCTTACGGTTGATCTATCGCTGAAGAATGTATACACAGGGGTGGTATATAATCAAGGTTCTAAAGGTTTAGAATTGATGATTCGCTTTAACTTCTTTTCCTTGTTTGGATGTGAGCTTAAGGAAGAATCATTTATTCGACTGCCTTTTCAGTCTTAATTATATACGACTCATATACACGAAGCAGCGATTGATGAACCAAATATGACTTCCGATAGGAACTTTAGGACGGAGACTGCCCAAGCTTACGAGTTACCGTACTGCCAAGCGGATAAACTTAGAATCCAATCAAATGCCTCCTCACCGATCGACACAACAGATTCAGATAGAACAGAAAACTCCCAGGATTTACCTTCGCAACGTCAAATCAAACTTAGGATCGACTTAGTTCCAGGGACTACCCCAGTAACCAAACCGCCCTATCGCCTAGCACCTGCATTGAGGCAAGAACCGTCTGATCAACTTAACAAACCGCTCAGCAAGGGCTTTATAAGACCAAGCTTCTCACCCTAGGGAAACTCCGGTCTGGTTCGTCAAAAAGGAAAGATTGATCACTTCGTTTATGCATCAATTACAGGAAGCTCAACAAGCTAACCATCAAGAATCATTACCCTTTTGCCTATCATAAACGAATTATTTGATCGACTGAAAAAGGGCGATCTTCCTTTCAAAAGTCGACCCAAGATCCGGTTACCACCGATTACGAGTACTAGGGGAGGATGTTCAGAAGACAGCCTTCCGAACTCGTTATGGGCACTACAAATTCGTAGTGATGCCGTTCGGATTTACTAACGCACCCGCAATATTCATAGATTTAATGGATAAGGTGTGTCGTCCTTACTAGGATCAGTTCGTCATCGTCTCCGTCGATGACATACTTATCTACCCTCGTAGTAAGGAGGAGCATAGTCAACATCATCAGCAGATCTTGGAAGCATATCGATCGGGGAAGCTGTACGCGAAATTCTCTTAAAACGCGAGTTTGGATTCGAAGGGTCAAATTCCTGAGTCGCAGAGTTAGCGAAGAGAGAACTCAAGTAGACACTTCCAAATCCAGGGCTCAGTTGCGTGTTGATGTAACGAGGTAAGATCATTACCTAAGCCTCCCATCAGCTAGAAACCCTCAAAACTAACTATGGAATTCACGATCTGGAGTAAGAGGGCGTCATTATAGAAGATCGTTCAGATTCGTGAACGATTAAGGGCCTCTAGAAACCGACAGAAAAGCTACGCAGACAAACGGAGGAAACCCTTGGAATTCCAGGTAAGAGACCGAGTCCTCTTGAAAGTCTCACCCTGGAAGGACTTGATACGCTTCGGAAAGCGTGGAAAGCTAAATCCAAGATACATAGGGCCTTTCGAGATTCTCGCTCTAATCGGCCCCGTAGTTGACAAACTCAACTTACCCGCGAACTCAGTAACGTACATCCTACCTTCCACGTCTCTAACTTGAGAAAGTGCCTATCCGACGATACTCTTGTAATCCCACTCGACGAAATCGAGATCAACGAGAGCCCCAACTTTGTGGAAGAACCTGTAGAGATCATGGACCGAGAGGTTAAACGAACGAAACAAAACCGCATCCCAATCGTGAAGGTTCGCTGGGACGCCAAGCGAGGACCGGAATTCACTTGGGAGCGCGAGGATCAGTTTAAGTTGGAATATCGCCATCTTCGTACTTAGTTATTTTGTAATAACTTAGCCGCTTGAACTCTAATTTCGGGACGAAATTCCCTCTAACGGGGGGATGATCTCACAACCCGAAATTTTCATTCGCGTAAACTCTATAGTCAAACACTTCAAATAAAAGTCAAATACTTTTCTGCTAAATTTTAGCCGGTTTAAAGTCCGTTTGGGTGTTTTATTTTATTTTCGTCAAACGAATAAATAAAAGGAAGTATCGTTATGCAATTTAACATTTTAACACCTTAGCTAGGTGTTTACGGCCAAACTTGGGGAGTTTGGGCCGTAAAATCCCTCTTGACCATGAACTCATGCTTAAGGCATGAGTTTACCCTTATTCCCTCAATTCCTCACTTTACACCTTCAAGTTCAAGAACACCCACCACTTTTCTCTCAAGTATCATCACACACTTCTCCAAATCCGCCAAAATGTAAGTGTTTTCCTTCCTAGATTCGTTCATACAACACTTAATCTAGTGTTTATACATCATTTCATCCATGGATTCTTGATTTTTACTTAGATCTTCAAGTGTTCTTCAAAACACCAAGAACAACAAGAACACACACTAGTGTTCTTGGGTCCTAAACACTCTTACAAGCCTCCTATAAGTAAGTACACTCTTCCTAACTAGTTACTTGCTTAGTGTGCTTGCTAATCCATGGAAAGAACATCAAAATCCCCAAGAACATATGTGTTTACATTTCAAGGAGATCTCCCAGAACCGTAAACACCATCAAGTGGTGTTTTATGCCACAAACACCTTCTATAGCTTGGATACTGGACTAGAACCTCGCATGCATGAGCTAGAAACACCAAAACACGAAATTTTGAGGAATACATGAGTTTACGGCCATAAACTCATGGGTTTACGACCGTAAACCCTAGTGTTTACGATCGTAAACTCCCAAGAGTGGTCCAAGGACCGTAAACTCCATTGGTGAACCATTTCGAGCCCTAGCCACTTCCTAAGCCTTTGATTCAAGTCTAACTTACTTCCTTGTGTGGTATAAGACCTTAAAACACCCCATGGTACCATTACCATGAGTTTACGGCCGTAAACTCATGGGGGGAATGGTCCCAGAACCGTAAACCCATATGGTGCTACCATATGGGGAGTAAACTCCAATGTGAGGTCATACTCTCTTTAGATGCAACCCTTAGTACTCCTAGCACTTGTAGCAAAGTGTTTCATGTATTAGGATGTCTTTACTTGCATAATTAGTTATTAGATGACTAATTAGATACTTAAATGTATCATTACATGTTAAATAGGATCCGCGTGTGTGTTCAAGTCCTCACTTGACACTTAGCATCCTATACCATCCGTTCATCCGAATCACCCACTTCAGGTGAGTTCATACCCCTTAATTAACCTTTTAAATGTTTTTAAATGCTTTTATGGGGGGGATACAAGTTGAATCATGATAGTTATCATATCAATCGCATGTGATTAATAACTATCAAACTATGAATTTACTACACTTTTAGCTGTTTTATCAAGTAAACTACTTCAAAATGATTTCCTCGAATGTATTTACACGTTAAACTCTTTATCAAACTTGTTTTCTAAACTACACTTTTCCTTTCAAATCCTGTTATATCGATGTTTCAAACAAAGGTTTTCATGAACTTCAAACTATGTTCCCAATAAGGGATTTCTTATACTTTAAACTGTTTATATCAAACAACTGCTTTTAAATCGTTTTATAAATTGACATCAAGTCATAAATTCTTGTTATTAAACTTTTCTAATGTTTTACAAAACTTCTTTTAAACTTTTATATTATCAAATGCATGCCTCTATATGTATAGTTCTATAAGTAATGTTTAAAGGACTTAGGACTACTAGCTCGCTTTAATTCCTTTTCCTTGTTTGGATATCGCCTTAGGGCATTGGCTATTTGTCCGAAGGTCGTCTAAATATTAGTTATATATCATGTATACATATATAGACATAAAAGTTCTCTCAGTCAGTTCAGTACCTTTGGGTAGCAAAAGTATACTTCCATTATTCATGTACATATATTACTAGTAACTATTATGGGTATAGTTAGGAGATACTATTTACTATTTCTAGTACAAGGAATCGCACCAGAGTCAGTTCATTCATGAGTCTATACAATTATTTTAAATACTTTAAATAGAATGTGACATACTACTTCTCGATACGACCCTTCTTAGTGGTATCACCTTGTAACCAGAGTCTCCTGGAGGGACAGCGGGCATTATATGTATAGATCTATACGGGACAGACACTCCCACATCCCGACTGCTAGCTACAGTCCGAGCCGACTAGGCCTAGGGGTGACAAAATGTCACCATACTACGTGTGACCTGGAGGGTCATCAGTTATTCGATCGTCAATCAGCATGGTTACCTACGAGTTCACATTCAACCCTTTATTTATCCAATTAAGAATTAAAGGTCAAAATAGACTTTTCGAGGCGTATTGTTCAATCGATACCACCTGGAGTCTACCCTACTTTCATTCAGACTTTTCGAGGCGTATTGTCCATTCGATACCACCTGGAGTCTATGTTTATTATTCACTTTATAGCCAGCAGTGTCACTGCTGAGGCAAAATAGTATTTTCCCTATTTACAGCTACTTTGTGATTTTATTCACATACACGTTTTAATATAGCTACTTTTAGATAGTAATAGTTATATTAGGGGGAAAAACCTACTTTTTGTAGAAGTGCAAATATTCAAAACAGTCGGGTCTTGGTAGAAGACTGCTTTTTATACTAGTAGGAAATATGGGATTTTCTAGGGTTTATCATACTTATACCAAGTTTTCTTAAACAATTATAAATCTTCTCTATACAGTTTTACAAAGTAATGACACTAAAATACTTATGTTCTCAACAGCTTTAAAGCTGATACTCGCTTTCAAAATAACTTGTATTCTTAGTTCACCAGTAGACAGGTACGATGATCATGTTTTGAGAAGACGGAGCGGTCAAGACTTGTCTTTTATTTCAATTTCTTATTATCATGCCATAGATTATGAAAGAACCCACGTGTATTAAAATTCTAATATTAATGCAATGGATGATGTTGTTACTTGTTTACTACTTTGCATTGTTGTGATACTTTACATGACGTCCTCCGCCCCAGAACGTTTCCGTCGTTCTTGGTTTTGGGGTGTGACAGGTCTGAAGAGGAACCTGAGGCGGAAGTCGAGGGCGGACCTGCCGAGCCCGTGGAGGTCCTGGAAGAAGAAGAAGCCGAAGAGGACTTCGAGGAGGAACCTAGCGATGATGGTAATTCGGACATGGAGTCCGAAGTCATCAACCCCCTTACCCGACTAGGGTGCCCGCTCACCGGATGGGCCCGACTGGCCCTACACCCCCCTGGGGTATCGATCTTTGGAGGTGGAGCAGACAGCAGGGACAGCGACCTCCGTTTGGCATGGCAGCGAGTTCTACGACTTGAGGGAGGGAGAACCAGCGGATCGCGCGCTTTCGGTCATGGTGAGACGATTGCGGAACACTGGCGACCTGGCTCAGAGCACCGCTGATCAGATGCACCAGATGCGGACTAGAGTCGAGCGTGCAGAACAGGAGACGCGAGAGGTTATCTGAGAGTTCCACATGAGGCAGGTGAGATGGGAGACTCGCCTCCGAGATGCGGAACGACAGGTGGCTCGCCTTCAGGGAGCGTCCACTTCTTCAGCACCACCCCATGGCGCATCCCACCATGACTAGGGCTAGCCATATCTATCTTTAGTATTATGCTTAGGTGATCTATGCTATGTACCATCGACTCTATGTTTAAGTGATTACACTACTCATAAAGTCGTTACGCTGCCGAACCTGCACCACTTATGTATGCTCTTACGAGCAAATTTTCATGTATCAAAGTACGGATATTATTAATGAAAGATTTTATGTGTTTTATTGTGAAGTTGTGATCTGCTATGTGTTATGTATCCATGATTGTATGCTAATTTGTGAAACTACTTAAGTTCATGCAATACACCTAGTTTATAGGACTAAAAACTCACAAAAATCATTGGCACTCAACATCTTTCCGTTCCATGACAGAAAGATGCCCCAACGACCAGCCCGTGGAAACCCTGGACCAACCCCACCCGAAGTCAACTCAGCTGCATTCCAAGCAGCTGTATCTGCTGCGGTTACTGCAGCCATGGCGCAAATCCACCAAGGGAACAATGGTGGAGGTAATGGACAAGGGGCTGGAAGTTCGAATAACGGAACAAATCAAGGACCTACCAAGACATGCTCCTACAAGGATTTCACCAACGCCAAGCCACGAACCTTTAATGGCACGGGTGGAATGATAACCCTAAAGAGATGGATGGAAAAAGTGGAATCGGTATTTGAGATATGTGAATGCCCTGAAGAGGTGAAAGTGAAGTTCGCCGCATGCACATTCGTTGACCAAGCTCTAACTTGGTGGAATGGACATGTAGAGGCCATGACTCTCCCCGTAGCCAACGCTATGCCGTGGGCGGAGTTGAAAGAAATGTTGATGGCCGAGTACTGCCCGCGAGGCGAAATTCAGAAAATGGAGCAAGAGTTATGGAATCTCACCGTCCGAAACTCTGACATAGACGCATACATATCAAGATTTAGCGAACTGTCACTGTTGTACCCTGGCATGATTACTTCAGAGGGAAAGAAAATCGAACGATTCATCTGGGGATTAACCTCCCCAATTCAAGGAAATGTGATAGCTGCAAACCCCAAAACCATCGACAGTGCCAAGAGATTAGCCAAGAAACTGTACGACCACAACAACAGGAAGTGTGAGAAGCCAGTGGAAACTGAAGGCAAGAAGGAGAGTGACAACAAGAAGGGAAAGAACAACAAGAGAAAAGGGCGACAAAGCTCAGAGTCGTCAAAGAAGCAACAAACAGTGACAGTTAATGCTGCAACCACCCAAGTACCCTCCACACCACATGCTCCAGCCTCAGCTAATCCAAGTGACCCTAGGCAGTATTCCGGGAATCTCCCAAAGTGCAACAAGTGCAGTCTCCATCATAATGGTGAATGCAGGGAGATGCATTGTACCAGTTGCAATTGGAAGGGTCACACGGCAAAATATTGCAGGACCTATCCTCCCCAGAACCAGCAACAAGGAAACAACAACAACAACAACCGCAACAACAACAACACCAACAACAGCGGCAATAATGCAGGATCAAGCCCCACCTGCTATGGATGTGGAAAGACTGGGCATATCCGTCGAAACTGCCCCAACATCAACAACACTGGGAATGGAGGAGCAGGAAGAGTGCTGACCATGGGACAAGGAGAAGCGGTTCAGGATCCCGCTGTTGTCACCGGTACGTTTCTCCTAAACCACACTTATGCATGCATCCTATTTGATACCGGGGCAGAACGAAGCTTTGTGAGTAATAAATTCAAACACTTGTTAAAACAACAACCCCAAAAGCTCAATGAAAACTTTACGGTAGAAATGGCTAATGGGAAAACAGAATCCACTGGGGAAATCTACATCGGATGTACCCTGACCTTGAACCATCACGTCTTTCAAATAAACTTAATGCCTGTTTCCATTAGGAGTTTTGATGTGATTATCGGCATGGACTGGTTAAGCCCCCACCATGCTGAAATTATGTGTCACGAGAAGGCCGTTCGCCTTCACCTCCCAAATCACGAAACCCTAGTTATATACGGAGACAAACCCAGCACGAACCTTCGTCTTATCTCGTGCATTAAGGCACAGAAGTATCTACGAAAGAAGGACTTGACGTTTCTAGCTCATATTGTGGATAAGTCCAAAGAAGAGGTCAATATTCGAGACATCCCAGTGACTTGCGATTTCCCGGATGTATTTCCTAAAGACCTTCCGGGGATACCCCAAGAAAGACAAGTCGAGTTCCGAATTGACCTCGTGCCAGGAGCTACACCCATCGCCAAATCGCCCTACAGATTTGCTCCTGCGGAAATGCAAGAGTTGTCCAGTCAACTCAGCGAACTTTTGGACAAAGGATTCATTCGACCCAGTTTCTCACCTTGGGGAGCTCCGGTTCCCTTTGTTAAGAAGAAAGACGGTACCTTTAGGATGTGTATTGACTATAGGGAACTTAATAAGCTCACTATCAAAAATCGCTATCCACTTCCGAGAATCGACGATCTATTTGACCAACTCCAAGGAGCAAGTTACTCCTCTAAGATAGACCTGCGTTCCAGATACCACCAACTCAAAGTCCGGGAGGAGGATATCCCCAAAACCGCCTTCCGAACTCGTTATGGACATTATGAATTTGTCGTAATGCCCTTCGGTCTAACGAATGCCCCTGCCGTATTCATGGACCTAATGAATCGAATTTGCCTACCATTCCTTGACAACTTTGTCATCGTTTTCATCGACGATATCCTCGTCTATTCTCGAAGCGAATAAGAACACGGCCGACATCTCCGACAAATCCTGGAAACCCTGCGAACCGAAAAGTTATACGCAAAACTCTCTAAGTGTGAGTTTTGGCTCCGTAGTGTGAACTTTTTAGGTCATGTTGTTAGTCAAGAAGGGATACATGTGGATCCTTCTAAGGTCAAAGCCATTGAAGGATGGGCGATCCCAACAACACCCACAGAAATTCGCCAATTTTTAGGCCTCGCAGGCTACTACAGGAGATTCATTCAGAACTTCTCCAAACCAGCCAAGCCACTTACCATGCTTACGCAAAAGGGCGTACCCTTTGAATGGACGGATAAGCAAGAAGCTGCATTCCGAACTCTAAAGCAAGCACTCTGCAGTGCACTGGTATTATCACTACCAGAGGGAACAGAGGACTTCGTAGTCTACTGCGATGCGTCGAATCAAGGTTTAGGCTGTGTGCTCATGCAGCGTGGGAAGGTGATAGCTTATGCGTCCCAACAACTAAAGACATATGAGGGGAATTATACCACCCATGATCTCGAATTGGGAGCTGTGGTCTTCGCCTTGAAAATCTGGAGGCACTACCTTTATGGTACCAAGTGCACCATTTTCACCGACCACAAGAGTCTCCAGCACATCTTAAATCAAAAGGAGTTAAACATGAGGCAACGAAGATGGGTTGAACTGCTGAACGATTACGAGTGCGAAATCAAGTACCACCCAGGTAAAGCTAACGTAGTAGCTGATGCATTGAGTCGAAAGGATTACTCGAATCGTCGTTTGAATACTCTCTCGATAACCATCCAATCCCACCTGACCTCGTAAATCAGAGCAGCCCAGTTGGATGCCATTAAGGCAGAAAACAAAACAAGCGAAGCGTTACGTGGAATGGAAAAGAATTTCGAAGTGAAGGAGGACGGAGCATATTACTTCATGAACCGCATTTGGCTACCTAAACTTGGGGGATTCAGAGAAGTAGTCATGAATGAAGCCCACAAGACGCGATACTCCATCCATCCAGGTTCAGATAAAATTTACTTGGATGTCAAGCAACATTATTGGTGGCCTAACATGAAGGCAGAAATTGCCACTTACTTTAGCAAGTGCCTCACATGTGCTAAAGTAAAGGTGGAATATCATAAGCCCTCGGGGTTACTACAGCAATCAGTAATTCCCGAGTGGAAATGGGAAAGGATTACTATGGACTTTGTGACCAAACTACCCAAGACGACTGATGGTTTGGATACCATATGGGTAATAGTTGATAGGTTGACAAAATCCGCTCATTTCCTGCCAATAAAAGAATCATACAAGATGGAACGTCTGACAAGGATCTATATCAAGGAAATCGTGAGACTCCACGGAGTGCCAATATCTATCATCTCAGATAGGGATAGTAGGATTACTTCACGCTTTTGGCAATCGCTTCAGAAGGCTATGGGAACACAACTTGACATGAGCACTGCCTACCACCCACAAACGGATGGTCAAAGCGAGCGAACCATTCAAACGTTAGAGGACATGCTTCGCACATGTGTGATAGAATTTGGAAGGTCGTGGGATACCCACTTGCCTCTGATCGAATTCTCGTACAACAACAGTTACCACTCAAGCATCAAAGTTGCTCCTTTCGAGGCATTGTATGGGCGTAAATGTAGATCACCATTGTGTTGGGCTGAGGTAGGGGACACTTAGTTAGCAAAAGGAGAAACATCGGACAATGCACTAACGGGACCAGAAATCATATGCGAGACGACCGAGAAGATAATTCAGATCAGGGCCCGACTGCAATCATCACGAGACAAACAAAAGAGCTACGCCGATAAGCGGCGAAAGCCCTTGGAATTTAGAGTCGGGGATAGAGTGTTATTAAAGGTCTCTCCCTAGAAAGGGGTGATTCATTTTGGGAAGCGGGGAAAACTAAACCCTCGATACATTGGACCCTTCGAGATTCTTGCCCGAATCGGTCCAGTGGCTTATAGACTGCAGCTACCCGCTGAGCTCAGCAGTGTACACCCCGTATTCCATGTTTCCAATTTAAAGAAGTGCTTATCCGACGAGACTCTCATCATTCCATTAGAAGAAATCGAAATCAACGAGAATCTCCTGTTCATCGAAGAACTAGTCGAAATCAGGGACGGGGAAGTGAAGCGTACTAAGCAAAGTCGCATTCCGATTGTGAAAGTTTGAGGGAACGCGAAACACGGACCAGAATTCACATGGGAACGCGAAGACCAGATGAAGCAGAAGTACCCTCATCTATTCTCACGTTCTCAAATCTAGCTTTCAAAAGAATTTCGGGACGAAATTCCCTCTAACGGGGGGATGATGTCACAACTAGGAATTCTGATACGCTGTAAACACTTAACAAAGAGTGACATTGTAGTTAAAACTTGAAAACATGTATTGTGTTAAATCAATGACAACAAAATTCCTATACAAACTTTCAAATAGTCAACAAAAGTTGGAAACCCTAAAAATTCCGGTTTAAGTCCATTTTGGATTAGGATTTTCTTATTGGGCCTAATGGACCAATAAGCTTCCAATTTGACTATTTTAGGCTTAGAACTCTTAAATGGGCTCTAATGGGACCCACTTTCATTTATTTTAACATTTTGGGCCATAATGGGCCTAGAAAGAAATAAAATACTCTTATTGGGCCATAACAAATCTAAATTGCCCTAATGGGCCATAAAACTCATACTTGAAGAATATTGGGCCGTGAATTATTCTAAAAAGGGCCAACGGGCCGAAAACCATCAAATTGGGCCCATAATATGGACTTAAGCACAAAAGGCCCAAATTCTCTTCTCTCTTCTCTAATCCTCGGCCCAAGTGCTAAACAAAAAAAAAGAGGATGGATGGGTTAGGAATTTGACAACACATAATTACACCTCATGTTTCAAGGCCATCACAAACATCTAATAGCCATTATCCTCTATGTAATAGTGCTTAATCTCTCTCCTATCCTCTCTTCTTATCACCCTCAGCCGAGAACCCCATAACACACAAACAATTTACTTCCAAACTCACTTATACTTCCTTTCTATATCAAAGAAAAACTCTCTCAATCATTTGTCATTTTCGTGGTTTTGGAGTGTGATTCCAAGAGCTTTTTAACAATTATCACCTACTTAGTAAGTTACTATTATATTTAAGTCATTGATTCCTATTATTAAGTTAAAAACACCTTCTTATATGGCTTCATTCCATGATCATGCTTCCTTAGAGTCATCTAAGGGCAAAAATCATTCCAAGAGGCTTGCTAGGGCCGAAAATCACCTCACTTTCTTCCATTTCTTCTTCAAATCGAAATCAACAAGCAAAGGTGAGTTCATACCCCTCTATTTTTGGTTTTCAAAAGTTTTATGGGGGAGAATACAAGTAAAATGTGTAGATCTATGTGTATGTGTATGCTATGTATGATTTCATGTATGTATGTGTGACTATATGTGTTTATGTGGTAAATATGTAACAAAAAGGGAAGAGATCACGAAATCTATGGCACAAGAAGGAAAACAAACATGAACTAAGATATATTACACTAAACAAATCAAGAAAAATACCCTCTAAGATTAAAATAAACATATTGCAACATAAAACCCATTTTTGGGCATAAATTGTCAAATAAACAAAAGTTGGGTTAAAAATTGCCATTCACGGTTCTTCTTAAGGATCAAAAGAGTCAAAAGGGTTAAAATAAATGTTTTTATGAATATTATACTCTTCAAAGGACTAGAAATGTAATGTGTACCTTAATGGGCCAATTTTTGGGCTTTTCGGCCCATTGAGCCCAAAATTACGAAAAACCAAATTTTCAAGGGGTTGAATTATAAATTTCACAAAACAGGAGGTAAAAAGTGTAAACAAAACCAATTCAGGGGTTAAAATGCTTTTCTTTTCCAAAAAGGATCAAAAATGTAAAGTTTTTGGACATTGGGCCAAAAATGTAAAAGTTGCGAAAAGATTGGGTTTTACCTAAAAATTTTGTATTGGAAGGGCTGAAACTGCCAAAGAGTAAATTTTGAGCTAAAAACCTTTATTTCAACAAGTCTATGGTCAAAAATGTCAAGAAAATGAGTTAAGGGCCTAAAATGTCTTTTCTTTATGTAAGGGACTAAAATTGTCATTTTTATTAAAGAAAGGGTTGAATGGGTCAAATCAATATTTTGAGTGAATTATTTTGGTTTTAAGACACTTGGGTTAAAGAGAATACCACATTACAACTTATGAAAATAGAAGGAAAAATATACATATAATCTCAATTATCGTTATAAACAACCGACAAGTTTCGTGCTATTGAGATTTTAACAATTTTTCAATCAAACTTCCGACCATTATATTATACCTAAAACACGTAAATATTCAAATAGTTGGACTTGAAAGATCTTAATCATGCTTAATGGGCCTTTGTGACCCATTAACGTGACTTTTGGGTTCGACGATAATAACACATGTCTATTGGGCCTCTTGTGACCCAATTACATGTTTAAGGGACCCTCAATGGCTTATATGTGCTATTGGGCGTTGGTGGTCCGTTAGCATTGCCAGTAAGGTCCAAATTTAATCAAATATGAAATGGGCCAATGTGTCCTTCGTATAACCAACAACCTTAAATAACACGCGTAATTAGCAGGACCTTGTATTCCTCTTCTCCGTGTCTGTTAGGCTGATTTGAAATCAAAGTAAACAAATCCAGGTCGTTAATCAACAGTAATCAATTTTGTTTGGATTAAGTGAGTAATAACGGGCGACACCTCTAAGGGTTGTTCGTAGTCTGTAGTTATAATCAAAGTCTCCTGGAAGGAGAGCGAGAGTTTGTGTATAGATCTATACGGGGGTGACTCCCCCACACCTCAGTTGTTCGCTACAGTTAGACTCGGCCAGTCTAGGGTGACAAAATCTTAAGATCAATCCCGACATACATTAGGATGCCAAGACAGACGAACTAGTCATTATTATGCATGGTTATAACGACTCACATAATTAATTAAATCCAATACCATCCGAGTAATCAAGGAAGAGTAATCAAAATCATTCGTTGTGGCGGTATAGCAATTTGAAAAACAATTATATTTTATGTTATCGGAAAACATCGGGTTTTTCGAGGAAATCAACACCACTCGCTTGTATTTTTCTATAACTATAATACAAAACTCCTTTTTATACACGTTTTGAAATCATTCATGCATCAACTTATGGATCTTCACACTTTGGTAAACAATTATATTTTCAGAAAATATCGGATTTTCTGGCTTTATAAACTACACAAATCATTTTTATCACAACCCTGCTTATGAACTCACCAACATTTCATATGTTGACGTTTTTCAAAATAACTTGTATTCTCAGGTAACAGGTAAGCTGCAGGGTAATATCAAGTATGTTAGGAAGCTATGTTTTGAAAACTCTTAAACAATTTATGTTATGGATGTGTAATATTTAAAACAATGTACTGGATGTGAACAATATCAGTTGTAATGTATTGATGCATGGTGATGTTTATGTTATGATTCATTTATATCCATTGTGATGATATTCAATGTAAGTCACGCGAGCCCTCGGATGTTTCCGCCGTCTGGTTCGGGGGTGTGACATATTCAGTTACAAGTTGTACTTGTCGTAGACTTCTATTTCCAATTCATTCCAAGATTCATATCGAACTATATGTTTTAGTTCAGAGATATCAGAATTCATATTCACTCTTGATATCTTATCATCTTTGTATCTTTTGACTTTATAGAAAAAGATGCATCCTCGTAGAAATCCAAGACGTCATAATGTAAATGAACCGCCGGTGTCACCTCTGCCACCACCTCCTCAGTTTGACCCCGCTATGTTCCAAGCGGCGGTCACGGCGGCTGTAGCTGCTGCCATGTCTCATATTAATACTTCTGGAGCTAGTGGTTCAGGAGCTGGTGCAAATCCCCCTAACGAGGGTGGAGGTCATGGGCATTCGCGAGAATTCACTTATAAAGATTTTTCCAATGCCAAACCCAGGACCTTTAATGGAACTGGAGGAGTTATGGCATTAAGGCAGTGGATAGAAAAGACAGAAGCAAATTTCAAAATCTGCTCCTGTCCTGACAACAGCAAAGTCAAGTTCGCTGCTTTCACTTTTTCGGAAAGAGCTTTGACGTGGTGGAATGGTCACGTTATGTCACTTACCCTAGTGGTGGATAATTCAATAAGTTGGGAGAACTTCAAAGCCATGCTTATGCGGGAATACTGGCCGTGAGGAAAAGTTCAGAAACTTGAGGAGGAGCTATGGGGTCTCTCAATGGTTGGTTCCGATATATCAACCTATACTAGTAGATTTTGTGATCTGGTAATTCTTTGCCCGGATATGGTTGCTCTAGAGAGCAAAAAGATTGAGAGATATATTTGGGGACTGTCGCCCCAAATTCAATCTAGTGTTTTAGCTTCAAGGCCTGTTACTTTTGACAGTGCTAAAGAGCTGGCACAATCTCTTATAGACCATGGAGTCCATCAACACTCAGTGGTTGCTATGCCAGAACAACCAAAGGGAAACAACAACAACAACAATAACAACAACAACAACAACAAGGGTCGGAACAAGTGGAAGGGCAAGTTTTCACAGGATTCCTCAAAAAAACAACAGCTGACTACAGTCAACGCTGCTACTGTATCTGCTCTTGTTCCTGTTAATCCAACACCAGCCAAGCCTTATGCTAGTAATCTTCCGAAGTGCAACAAGTGCAATTTTCACCATAATGGAAATTGCAGGGAAATGTAGTGTCGTAACTGCAACAGAAAAGGGCATACCGCCCGATTCTGTAGAACACCACCCCAACCACTTAACCAAGTACCTGCTGCTGGAGTAGGTCAAGCATGCTATAATTGTGGTGAAGTGGGGCATTTCAAGAGAGATTGCCCTAAAGCTGGAAATGTTGGTGGAGTCGGGAGAATACTAGCCCTAGGTCACGAAGAAGCGGTAGCAAACCTTGTCGTAGTTACGGGTACGTTCCTTCTCAACAACACTTATGCATGCATTCTATTTGATTGTGGTGTTGAGAAGAGCTTTGTGAGCCATAATTTCAAACAATTGCTAAATCAAAACTCCCAACCATTAAAAGAAACATTCACAGTCGAAATGCCTAATAGGAAATCCGAATCCACCAATGATCTATACATAGGGTGTACTCTTACCTTGAATAATTTTTCATTCCCAATAGACCTTATGCCGGTCTCTGTCAAGAGTTTCGACGTCATAAAAGGTATGGATTGGTTGTGTCCTAACCGTGCTGACATCCTATGTTATGAAAAAGTCATTCGTCTGAACTTGCCAACTAATGAAACTCTTGTTATTTATGGCGACAAACCCGGAATGAACCTCCATATCATTTCTTGCATTAAGGCACAGAAGTACCTTCGTAAAGAGTATTGTGCTTTCTTAGCTCACGTGGTAGACAAAAAGCAAGAAGTGAAAGATATCGCGAAAATTCCTGAAGTCTGTAACTTTCTCGACGTTTTTCCCGATGATCTTGAAGGAGTGCCTCCCGAACAACAAGTCGAGTTCAGAATCGACTTAATTCTAGGAGCTACCCCTATTGCCAAATCTCCTTACCGTCTTGCACCTTCTGAATTGCAGGAATTATCCAGCCAGCTTAACGAACTCCTTAGCAAAGGTTTCATAAGACCAAGCTTCTCACCCTGGGGAGCACCGGTTTTGTTCGTGAAGAAGAAGGATGGATCATTTTGTATGTGCATAAACTACCGCGAGTTGAATAAACTTACCATTAAAAATCGATACCCTTTACCTCACATTGACGATCTGTTCGATCAACTTCAAGGTGCGAGCTACTTCTCCAAAATAGACTTAAGATCCGGGTATCACCAGTTACGAATTTTGGAGAATGACATTCCCAAAACCGCGTTCAGAACTCGTTATGGTCATTATGAGTTCGTAGTGATGCCATTCGGATTGACGAATGCACCTGCCGTGTTCATGGATTTAATGAATAGAGTGTGTCGTCCTTTCTTAGACAAATTCTTCATAGTCTTCATCGATGATATCCTTATCAAATCAAGAAGTGAAGAGGATCATGGCCAACATCTTCGTCAAGGTTTGCAAACCCTTAGAACAGAGAAACTCTATGCAAAGTTTTTCAAAGTGTGAATTTTGGATCAGGAAGGTTGAATTCCTAGGTCACGTGGTCAATTATGAAGGAATACATGTCGACCCTTCCAAAATTATGGCAATCGAAAAATGGTCAGCACCCAAAACACCTACAGATTTTCGTCAATTCTTAGGTCTTGTTGGCTATTATCGCAGGTTTATCCAGAATTTCTCTCGAATAGCTAAACCTCTTACCACCCTGACGCAAAAGGGTGTAAATTTTAGCTGGGGAGAAAAGCAAGAAACATCGTTCCAAACGCTGAAGCGAGCTTTGTGTAGTGCACCAATCCTATCTCTTCCTAAAGGGACCGAGGATTTTGTAGTGTACTGCGATGCTTCTAATCAAGGACTTGGATGTGTTCTTATGTAAAGAGGAAAGGTGATATCTTATGCCTCAAGACAGCTAAAGACACATGAAGTCAATTATTCAACACATGACCTTGAACTAGGAGCAGTAGTATTTGCTCTGAAGATCTGGAGACATTATTTATATGGCACGAAATGCACAGTATTCACGGACCATAAAAGTCTCCAGCATATCTTCAATCAGAAATAGTTGAACATGAGACAACGACGATGGGTGGAGCTACTGAACGACTACGATTGTCAGATTCTTTATCACCCTGGTAAAGCTAATGTAGTAGCTGACGCCCTTAGCAGAAAAAAATACTAGAGACGCCGAGTAAAGTTGTTGACCATGACAATCCATTCACATCTGTCCACATAGATCAGAGAGGCTCAACTCGAGGCCTTAAAACCTGAAAATGTGGCAGGTGAAGCCTTGAGAGGAATGGATAAAAATTTCAAAGTCAGGGATGATGGAGTCTATTGTTTCATGAACCGGATCTGGACACCTAAGTTCGGTGGTTACCGAGATGTGGTTATGAATGAAGCTCACAAAACCAGATACTCCATTCATCCAGGTTCAGACAATATGTACCTGGACCTCAAGAAACTATAGTGGTGGCCAAACATGAAGGCCGAAATTGCTACCTTTGTGGGCAAGTGCCTTACTTGTGCCAAGGTGAAGGTAGAATACCAGAAACCTTCAGGTTTATTGCAACAACCTGAAATCCCTGAATGGAAGTGGGAGCGGATTACAATGGATTTCATAACCAAGTTACCCAAGACATCGGGTGGTTATGATACTATTTGGGTAATCGTCGATAGATTAACCAAATCCGCACACTTCTTACCAATCAAAGAAACCGAAAAGATGGAGAAGCTAACAAGAACTTACCTCAAAGAAATCGTTAGACTGCATGGTGTGCCAATATCTATTATTTTTGTTCGAGATAGTAGATTCACTTCTCGTTTCTGGCAGTCTTTACAAAAATCTTTGAGAACTAGGTTGGACATGAGTACAGCCTACCATCCTCAGACTGACGGACAAAGTGAGAGGACGATTCAAACTTTAGAAGATATGTTGCAAGCTTGCGTGATAGACTTTGGTAAGGCATGGGATACTCATTTACCCCATGTCGAATTCTCTTACAACAATAGTTATCAGATTAGCATAAAGGCTACTCCTTTCGAAGCTCTCTATGGCCACAAGTGCATATCACCTTTATGTTGGGCTGAAGTGGGTGACACGCAGCTAGCTAGAAGCCAAGTTCCTGACAGTACTCTCACTGGTCCAGAAATCATTCGCGAAACCACAGAGAAATTTGTACAAATCTGGGAACGACTTAAAGCTTCCAAAGATAGACAGAAAAGCTATGCTGACAAAAGAAGAAAAGCTTTGGAGTTCCAGGTTGGTGACCGCGTCATGTTGAAGGTCTCACCCTGTAAGGGCATGATACGCTTTGGAAAGCGTGACGAGTTAAATCCAAGGTATATAGGACAATTCGAGATTCTTGCTAGAATCGGTCCCGTAGCTTACAAACTCCAACTACCTCAAGAATTAAGTAACATACATCCTGTTTTCCACGTCTCAAACTTGAAAAAGTTTCTTTTCGACGAGACTCTTGTTATTCCACTCGACGAAATTGAGATCGATGAGAGCCTCAACTTAGTGGAAGAACCAGTAGAAATCATGGACCGAGAGGTCAAGCACACAAAGCAAAGCCGTATTCCTATAGTGAAGGTTCGTTGGAATGCCAAGAGAGGACCTGAATTCACTTCGGAACGTGAGGATCAAATGAAATTAAAATATCCTCGTCTTTTCGCTTAGTTATTGGTAACTACTTAATTGCTTAAACTCTAATTTCGGGACGAAATTCTCTCTAACGGGGGAATGATGTGACAACCCAAAATTTCTATCTTGTACAAACCATTCACTTCAATCAAAGTCAGACTTGTTTCTGCTAACTTTTAGCACTGTTTAGAGTCTGTTTGTGCATTTTGAGCCTAGTGCACCAAAGGAATGAGTGAAAGGAAGTGCCAATTGAAGTTGTAACCTACCAAACAAGCCATAAACCCTCAAATAAGGAGTTTATGGCCAGGGATCATGAGTTTACGGCCATAAACTCATGGTGGCCGTAAACTCCATACTATATATATGGTCCTTAGTCATTTTCAATCACTTTTCACATTTCAAGCCTAGAAATCGGATTTTCTCTCAAGTATCTTAAGAACTTTCATCAAAATCTTCAATCTAGTAAGTAATCTTTCCAATTTCAACTTGATATCCTTCCATATCTAGTGAATATACATTATTTCATCCATGAAATCTCTTCTTTTGGTTAGATCATCAAGTGTTCTTCATTTCACCAAGAACACACTAGTGTTTTGAACCTTAATCACCCTTTAAAGCTTCTATATTGTAAGTACTCTCTCCTAAGCTTGTTGTATACTTATAATACTTGAAGAACACCTAGAAAACATCCATTTGACAAGAACAAAGGGAGTTTACAGCCAAGACCATCTCCATTGGCCGTAATCCCTTAAAATGGTGTCATATTGACCCTAAACTCTTCTAGGAGCTAAACGTGTGAACTAGAATACTTCTTGGAGGACCATTTGACCTTAAAAACGTCCAAATCTCATGAACAATAGGAGTTTACGGTCAAGACCATCTCCCTTAGCCGTAAACCCTTTTAAGGGTACATTTGTCGGCCTTAGACCCCCCAAAGGCTTCTAAACTCTTGAGTACCTTCCTATGTGTAGTACTTACTAGTTATGCTACTTGAAATCATCCAATATCCAAGATCAAAGAGAGTTTACGGCCAATACAATCTCCCTTGGCCGTAAACCCTAATTAGTGATGCATATGGACCATAACTTCTTCCTAAGGCTTGGATTTAGGGCTAGAACACTTCCTTGTGGATTGTAAGACCTTGAAACACCTTTTGACACAAATAATCATGAGTTTACGACCGTAAACTCATGAGGCCGTGAACTCATGGCCGTAAACTCCCTAGAATGGCCATACACCCTTAGTATGCAATCATATGTGATTGTAGTACTTCAATCCTAGGGTTTCCTAGTCTAATAGGGTGTTACCTTTCATGATTAGATGTTATAAGCACCAATTATATCCATATATGTATCATTATATGTTAATAGGATCCGTTGTGTTCAAGACTTCACTTGAGACTTAGCATCCTACACCAATCTTACATTTGAATAACTTACAACAGGTGAGTTTATACCCCCACAATTTGATAGTTTTTACTGTTTTAAAGGGGGGGGGGGGAATACAAGTCTAACACAAAGATAAATAATTTCAAATGGATTACAGTTATCAAAACAAATGGTTTCAAACATCTTATCGAAATGAATTTCAGTATCATCAAATCAAGTGGTTTTAAGTGATTGTTTCAAAAAGACATCAAGTCACCAAAATGGATTTCAAAATATGAAACTTCTTTTAAATATTTTATAAACTTATATTTTTCCCCAAAAATCATACTAGTATACATATATTTATATAAATAAGATTTAAAAGATTTTTGGACTGATAACCCACTTTGGTTCCTTTTCCTTGTTTGGATGTGGGATTACAAGTATTAGTTATTTGTCCGAGTGTCATTTAAATTTTACTTATATATATTGTATATGTATTCAATTATAAAAGTTTATTCATTTAGTTTCAATTACCCTTTGTAACAAGTTGAGCAAGGGGTTGTATTAATTAATACTAAGTATCAATACAAAAAGTACATATAAATTAT
The DNA here is from genome assembly GCF_052849685.1 of Lactuca virosa. NCBI lineage: Eukaryota > Viridiplantae > Streptophyta > Magnoliopsida > Asterales > Asteraceae > Lactuca > Lactuca virosa. The sequence goes on from NC_136428.1 coordinate 388,292,425, forward strand.
AATAGGTATAATTTATGATCCACAGAACATTAGTTCATGATTCAAGCATACTAGAGTACATTGTTTTACAAAAACAAAGGTTTAATTCAAAACTATCCAAGTGTATACATTCTTTCAGATACAGGTTAAGAGTACTAATTCAAGAACATACTATTAATCATTTATTTCAGAATGATTGAGTTTTCATAAGTAGTATACATGTAACGTTTATATGCTTTTATGAGTCAAGTAGTACAGTTTGTTTAATTCATTTTAAACAATATAGTAAAGTCCTGATATTACAACCAGAGTCTCCAGCAGGGGATCGAAACAATGTGTGTATAGATCTATATTGGGATTGACAACCCCGCACTCGGACCGCTAGCTACACTCAGGCATACACGCCTGTAAGTGACAATTGTTATCATCAACTTTCAACGCACTCATAGCGTTCGGTCAGGCCAACTAGTCAGTATGGTTATAATAACTCATTAAAAGATATTAAGAATACGTTAGTGTATAGTCAACTAAACTTATGTACTATTTCAAAGTACTAGTTTACCAGATACAGTTTACAGTAATACATTACAGTTTACAATAACAGTTAATGAATTCACACATACTCATAGATACAAGTTTACTAAAGGATTACAAATACAGAACATTGGTTTACAAATAGAACAGTTTTATGCAACGAAAACTACTTTTCATATACTGCAGAAAATATAGGGTTTTCTGGAAACAGTTACATATTCAAGAAACAAAAGACATTCTTTCAAAACATAAATACTTATGCACTCACTCAACTTTATGTTGATACTCTCTTTTCAAATTACTTGTATTCTCAGGGAACCAGTAGGCAGGTACACCCCGAGCTTTTAAGAAGATGGAGCTATTTATGTCTTATCTTCTTCTTTTGTACTCTGATTACTATAATGCATGTGTTGTGATACTACAAATGAAGTCCTCCATCCCCGGACGTTTCCGCCGTCTGGTTTGGGGGTGTGACACCTAGCACCCCAAGTGTGATGCCTCAAATGATTCACACAACACCAAATGCTCTTGGAATAAACTTTGAGAGAATGTAGAACACTTCTAAATTCGGCCTAGCCCTCTTGCAACTTCTTGTAGCCGATTTTGGTGGATGTCATATTCTTTATATAGTGTGTTACACTTAGGGTTACACCATGTAAACCCTAATGTAACATGGCTCTTCACTTCCATGACCCATGGGTTTGTAACTCCCATGGAGCATCCATGGAGCATCCTATGGACCTTAGACCAACTTGATAATCCATGGAGCATCTAGGCCACTATACAAGTTATGAATGATTTACATAATCAACCCATATATTTAATTAGTCTCTTTTTGATCACTTAATTAATTCTAGATTAATTCTTGATCAATACTAATTAAATAATATTATTAATATATTAGAACTTATAATATATTAATAAACCACAAGTGTTATTTTTCTCATTTAGTCTATCCAAATGCATGATGCCATGCTACCCAAATGGACCATGTCGGGTCGGGTCAAGTACATACCATAAATAGTTATGGACTTAGACACCTTATCCAACAGCAACCCAGGAGGAGGTGGTCAGGGTTCCTCTAGATGATGCTGATATGCTATCTTTGGCCATTTTCGATGGATATCGGGTATTTGTATCGCTTGGGAATTGTGATAAGTTGGATCTCGGGTCGGTTTTCTGCTATTGTCTAGGTTAGCAAGGGTTGTCAGATGCCATTCAGCATGTCGAGGAATCTTTGAGAGATTTTCAGACGGATGTATCTTGCGGAGCGGATTCCGCGTGTACCGTGATTGCTCTAAGTCATTGTCGGAGTCTGTTCAGTGATCTGGGTTGCTACGGGTGTAGCAGGTTTGGCCACTTCTTCAGGAATTGCCTATAGGGAGAAAGCCTGTTATATTTTCGTTGTGTTCAGGTGGACGACAAGGAAGTCAAATGTCTGACGATCAGGGAGGAGCAGTGAGTGCACCTGCTCCAGTCATTTTCGGGGTTGGTTCAAGGGCTTGAACGAGGGAGCTATGACTAGTTTCAGTAGACTTTGTATTTATGTTTGGAAGAGCCATCGGGATTGCCAAGGGAAGAGAGAGTTTTCGCTGAGGTCTGGTTAGACTATCCGTTCGTTGAACTCCGAGACCTGAGTGTGATATCAGGTTGAACAACTATAGTCATTGGCATTGTTGGGATTCAAGAAGTGTTAGCTGGTTTTTGGGAATCGTGTTATTTTGGAAGGGTTATTCATTGTGTTAAAGCTTTGTTAAGCACCGACCATCAGCATATTGATCATTGGAACGGGAGAGGGTTTGGGAATCCTTCAATTCTCATAGGTTGAGCGGACTTAGTTGAATCTAAGTGGGGGAGATTTATTCAGATATACAGAATAGAAACGAGTGTAAGACGAGGATGTGTCTCACATTGCCCTTTGGGGCTGGAAAGTTGGCCTTAGCGGCTGACTGAATATAGGTATCGTGGATGGGAGTTCGGGAAACTCCCAACCATTTGGATCGTGTCCTCTGACGTCATATAGCAGTCGGATAGTGTGGAAAGTGTTGTAAGACTACGGGGGAACCGTAGCATTCACTATCGGTCAGATAATGTGTGAAGTGTTGTAAGACTGCAGGGGGAACCGTAGCATTCACTAGCAGTAGAGAGTGTTGTAAGACTGCGGGGGTGTTGTAGCGTTCACGGATTCTTCCAGGTGATTTGGACTAGGGCAGGCTAGTTCACAGGGTTGTGGAGGAGCAACAACTTAGTTAGGATCAGGACCAGAGGTGGTTGACCGATCGGTTATCCGGGGGCGAGCCCGGATGGTTATGGGAATTTAGGACGGAACTGGTAGAGGCTGTTGAGTCACAGGATCTTTTGGATAAGTGGTACGTGACGCAGGAGGGCTACGGCTGGGTAGTCCTGATAGTTGATCTCTCGGGAACCTGATGGTTAGATCGGGTACGAGACTAGTAGTCTCGGGAAATTGGTTAAGGGTATCTATTTATCAGTCAAGTAACAGATGTCTGAAGTTATGGTGCATTATGAATCTCGAGGTAGTAGCGGGGTATCGACTCGTTTCGGAAAGGATTCTGAATCAGGGTTCGCGCATATTCAGTACATGATTTTATTTCAGTGAGATCAGATTTGGGAGCATCAGGATACCAAGGGCATCAAATGCAGGATACCAGGGTAAAGAATGGGTTTAGTTCGATGGTCGCTTAAGCCATCATGATATGTCTCAGGCTGGTTTGATCAGCAATGGGGCCACGAAACGATGGGATCAGGAAATGGCAGGACAGGGGAGACTGGGAATGAAGAAAGACTACCGTATTCGGGTAGCACGTACTATTGTATTGGATTCAGTGGCGACGAGTTGTTAGGGTACGATGATTGGATGTGTCAGAAGAATTGACAGAGTCAAGAGTGGCGTTAAGGCAACTACGACTAGACGAGGTCGCTTCAGAGGACGTGTGGGGCGAGTGTGTGGTTGCTAGTCGGTTCAGCAATCAGGAAGGCTTCCGGTGTTCTAGAAAGATGGCAGATAGGTTGGGACCAGAGAGGTCCCCGAGTGTTCTCCAGGAAATCAGCCATGTGGCAGCAAGAGGAGTAGGAGCGACCTCAGTGATTTGGGGTATGTGTGTGGAATTGCTTGTTATTCAGTAGACGCAGTTGATCGGTGATTTTGTTCTTTACGAAGCCTCAAGGTATTACGAGTGGGAAGTATTCTATCAAGGCTGGTTTCTTGTGAAATCAGTTCGATGTGGGCAGTCTGTCAGGGAGACAGACCATCTCGAACTTCAGAGTTTGGATGAAGTAGATGTGATCAGGTTGCAAGGAATTTATTCATCTTTGGGTTCTAGAACCCTGCGAGGGTTGGTTTCAGTTGCCTTGGGAAGTTTGTGGTATTCTCGGGTTTGTGGCGGTTTTGCTCAAGTTCTCTAGTATTACGGGGATATTAATGCATGATTTTGAGGACGAAATCTAATTTAAGTGGGGGAGAGTTGTAACGATATGTTCCGAATTGACTTCTATTCTGAGGCTGTGGGTTGAAGGTTGCTCATCATAAGGAGTATGGCTCTAGAGAAGGTAAGATCTAGGCTCATTTGGGTGCGGGTGATGTATTAGGAGTGATTCAGGTGTTCGGTTTGTGTTTTGGAGCTTAGGGGTATTTCGGTAAAGTGTCAGTTCGGGCTTTTGTGGAAAATAGATTTTTTTTTAGGAAGGTCTAAATGTCTATATGAGTTGATAGATGGGTAGAGCTTCTCGTCACCTTTCCGTGGATATAAGGATCGTCGAAATCGGGCTTGTAACGAAGAAGTTATGGCCTTTGGAAGTTTCGTGGTTTTCTGGCTTAGCCGAGTACACGGGGCATACACAAAGTGTACGCGGGGCGTACTAGTAAAGAAGGTAGTATGTTGGGTGTACCTTGGAGTAAGCTTGGTGTAATGACCAGGATGGTCACGAAGGTTCCCAGGAGTACGCTGGGCGTACCATATGTACGATGGGCGTACTCCAGTCAGATCAGAACCCTATTTTAGAGTCTTGGACCCTATTTAAACTCCTTATCTCATAACCTAACCCTAATATCTTCAGCCTCCATCCCTCTAAACCCTAGAAATCGACCCTTAGCCTCCATTTGAGTGATTCTTGAGCTTTTTGGTGATTTAGTGGGTTTTTGGTTCTTATTGTGGAAGAAGGAGTTTCTTGAGGAAGCATTGCTTGGCTTGAAGCTTGTGGATCCAAGCCCTAATCATATTGATCTAACTCCAGAAAATTTAAAGTTTGGATCTTGGTGGCTTTCTCATGTGGATCTAGTTGCGTTATGACTTGTTATGTGTGGACCTTGAAGAAAAAGGAACTTGGTGAACAAGCTATGGTTGGAGTCAAGCTTCTAGATCCAGAACCTTCATCAACTCCTTATCTCATAACCTAACCCTAATATCTTCAGCCTCCATCCCTCTAAACCCTAGAAATCGACCCTTAGCCTCCATTTGAGTGATTCTTGAGCTTTTTGTGATTTAGTGGGTTTTTGGTGCTTATTGTGGAAGAAGGAGTTTCTTGAGGAAGCATTGCTTGGCTTGAAGCTTGTGGATCCAAGCCCTAATCATATTGATCTAACTCCAGAAAGTATAAAGTTTGGATCTTGGTGGCTTTCTCATGTGGATCTAGTTGGGTTATGACTTGTTATGTGTGGACCTTGAAGAAAAAGGAACTTGGTGATCAAGCTATGGTTGGAGTCAAGCTTCTAGATCCAGAACCTTCATCAACTTTGCAAGCTTTTGGAGGTATAAAGTCTCAACCTTGTTAGATCTTTCATGTAGATCTACCATTGTGAGTTTTAGTTCATTTTGGTCCCAAGGATGGAACTTTATGGTTGAAATCTGATTCTTAGGCTTTGAGTTGCCACTCTCAGTGTTTAATGAGTCCCTAAGGCAGAAAGTTGCCATCTTGGAAGTCTTAATGGGATCATGCATGATTTAAGACCATTTGCTTGGAAGTAGATTATCATTTTTGGATTTTGAGCTTATGTGGGCCGTGCAAAGCCGTCAAGTAAGCAACTTTATGGTTTAAGACGTTGAAAAGGACTTGGATATGTGTTTGTAGCTTCTGGAGTAGAGTATTAAGCATTTAATGGGAAAATTGCTTAACAGGGGATTACGCTGAGCGTACGTGTAGGTACGTCCAGCGTAAGCATCATTTGGCATGTACGCTTAGCGTACATAGGAGTATGCCCAGCGTACTCATCAGTTATGGGCTTATTGTGTTTTGGGCCACGGTTTGGGCCATGCAGTGGAATTTGGGCCTTTGGGCCTTAGTGGACCATCAGAAGTCAGATGTATTGGGCCAAGGATATGTTTGGGCTTAGAGTAAGGCCCATTAGAGGTATTGGGCCCAAATGAGCAACTTGGGCCATTAGTGGGCCACTAGTGGGCTTGGAAAGCCTACCTAGTGTTGGGCTTTAGTATAAGGTCCATTAGAAAGATCCAGGCCTAATTTTGAAAATTGGGCCATTGATGGTTTTATGGACATTATAATGATGGGCTTTGGGCGTTAGTTTTGGATCATATTGGGTCAGGGGTAAAATGGTCATTTTACCCCATGCATGGATTAAGGATTATGGTATGGGACCCAATTGCTAATTGGGTATATTGATTGGTAGTGACAGCTCGGGAAGCTGGCTGGGCATCAGCTAAAGAATTCATGCTGGAAGCTTCTGCAGTGCGAGGTGAGTCTTCTCACCATACCAATGGGTCTAAGGCACCAAGGTCGGCCCATTTGATGTTATATGTTACACTAGCTGTAGTAGAGATATGTGGTATGATAGTTAGCTTTATGCTAAGTGGTATGCTAGTGATTATATGATATGTGTTATGCTAGTTGTCTTTGTGATACTTGCATGGAAGACCCCGGGGGGAGCCCGTGGCATTGGATGTAAGACCATGTGGGGTAGCCCATGGCTGTCCTAGGTAAAGACCATGTAGGGTAGCCCATGGCATTAGATGTAAGACCATTTGGGGTAGCCCATGGCAGTCCTAGGTAAAGACCATGTGGGGTAGCCCATGGCATTGGAAGTAAGACCATGTGGGGTAGCCCATGGCTTTCCTAGGTTTTATGTATGCATGGTTTATGTGATATATATAGCTTTTATAGCTAATATGGTATGTGTTATGTGGATTGTGTGTGGGGTATGCTCTGGGGGACTCACTAATCTTTGTGCTTACGGTTTACAGTTTTGGTTTCAGGTACCAACGTTGTGGAAAAGAAGAGCTCGGATTGATCGCAGTGTACACACCTATGATTTCCACAATGAATGATTTTGGGATGAACTCTGATAAATGTGTTACTTAACGTTGATTTGAAATGTTCGAAATAAACGGTATAAATGTTTTAGCTATATTAAAAATGAAATTTGTATCCTTGATTTTTGGGTCGTTACAAGTTGGTATCAGAGCCTTGGTTTGAGGGATTCGGGGATACTTTCGGGTGTGTCCGAACTCAAACTGAGGATCTGTAAAGTTTTTAAAGATTTAAAAAGAAAATGTTTTCGAGGAAAAGGTTTTCTAAGGCAAGAAAGGGTGTGGTGCATGCAATCAACCGAACTCAAGTAAGTTTCCCCAGATTACCCACATTTGTCATCTGTTATGATTTGATTATGAATCTGTGAATTGCATGCTAGTTAGGGTTAGGGGAGATGCATGTATATGTTGTTTCAGCTGGTAGACTTACATGCTAGTGCTGAGTTGTCAGCAATAGATTGGCCTGATATGTGGTGCTTGTAGCCTTGGGAATATTTGATGCCATGCTAGAATGGGAATGATTATTGATATTAGTAACTGCTATGTGTATGTTTTGAAAATTGTATATGGTTAGGATCTTATAGCCTTAGAATAGCTGATTTGGCCTTATTTCATGTGGTCTTAGGGCAGAGTCTATTATTCGACAGTCTATTAGATCCTGTTTTGTGTATAATTTGCATGCATAAGGCAGCCGGCAGTGTTGATGGATGGATGGATGTGGATAGCATAGGTTGTGGTACGTGGACTGAATGTCCAATGATAGCTTTGCGGGTTGGAGAGTGCCCTAGGGAGAGCCTACGATGAGATTAGTGACAGGTGTTACCTGCTTGCGGATTGTACGGGGGGATAGACTGACTTGTCTAGTGTATGCTGGTTAGAGTTACCGATTACCTGAATGCTGCTTGCTTTGTGCTTTGTAGGACTCTTATTAATGTGAGTTAGCTATTAAGTGAATATGCTAAGTCACATGTAGCACATAATGTATAATCTCAGAGTGATGGACTTGACCCTATTGCGCAGCTCTCGTATGAGTCTAACCGTTCTAGGGATGAGTCTTCTACTTGAAGGGTTATCTGATCTCTGCTATATGTGGATATATTGATGAGGTAGCTAGTTGACATTAATGGGAATCTTTCACCGGCTGAGGGCAGGGTGAGGCTGGGAACCTAGGAAAGCCTAGGAGGTGCTACGGTAGAGATCATCTTGCTGTTTAGCAAATATTTAGTATACCGGTGGAGTAAGTGACTTAGAGGATTCGGGAGGATTGCAGAGGAAAGTATGGATAGGTGTGGAAGGTAGTATTGGGCCCGTACTACTAAAAGCACAGGATCCATACTCAAATCAATGAGAGCCTTGGAGAATCTGAGAAGCTTATGGGAAGGAGAACTCTTCGTTATGCCTTGATCGTGGGAATAGCTGCTAAGCAGAATGAGGATGAGCGCACATGGGTAGGACCAGGGTTTGGTCCCAGCTCCAGTGGTGAGCCAGTTAGTGGAAGGACTGCCAGGATTTTGAGTTCACCTTGGATCAGGCGGCAAGGATTGTAAGATCTATTGCACATTCGAGATTGGAGACCAAGTCTCAGGGATAGTTTGTAGTCCGGTTTAGAGCAGAGATTGCTCCAACTATTGCAGTGTAGCTGTGACGATTGAGCTAGTGAATGGATCAGGGTGCGAGACCCTAAATGATATGGATCACAGAATCGAGGACGGATGATTGATTAAGAGTACCTCAATGAGAGAGGTCCAGGTCAGGTGAATTTATTGAGGGGTCTCGGGCGGAGACCCAAGAGTTTGGACTAACCTTTGAGAGGCCAGCAGGGTCGGAACCAGTGCAACGCTTGCAGAACTGCACGACGGAATTTTGTTCCAAGGGATTGGATTGTCATTGGGATCGGAATGAAGTGTTTCATTATGTTCTCAGGGTGGTCGAGGTAACCCAGGAGGAGGTGGTCAGGGTTCCTCCAGATGTTGCGGATATGCTATCTTTGGCCATTTTCGATGGATATCGGGTATTTGTATCGCTTGGGAATTATGATAAGTTGGATCTCGGGTAGGTTTTCTGCTATTGTCTAGGTTAGCAAAGGTTGACAGATGCCATTCAGCATGTCGAGGAATCTTTGAGAGATTTTCAGACGGATGTATCTTGCGGAGTGGATTCCGCGTGTACCGTGATTGCTCTGAGTCATTGTCGGAGTCTGTTTAGTGATCTGGGTTGCTACGGGTGTATCAGGTTTGGCCACTTCTTCAGGGATTGCCCATAGGGAGAAAGCTGTTATATTTTCATTGTGTTCAGGTGGACGACAAGGAAGTCGACTGTCTAACGATCAGGGAGGAGCAGTGAGTGCACCTACTCTAGTCATTTTCGGGATTGGTTCAGGGAGTTTCTCATAACCTAACCCTAATAACTTCAGCCTCCATCCCTCTAAACACTAGAAATCGACCATTAGGCTCCATCCCTCTAAACCCTACAAATCGACCCTAGAAAACTCATTATCTCATAACCTAACCCTCATATCTTCAGCCTCCATCCCTCTAAACCCTAGAAATCGACCCTTAGCCTCCATTTGAGTGATTCTTGAGCTTTTTGGTGATTTAGTGGGGTTTTGGTGCATATTGTGGAAGAATGAGTTTCTTGAGGAAGCATTGCTTGGCTTGAAGCTTGTGGATCCAAGCCCTAATCATATTGATCTAACTCTAGAAAGTATAAAGTTTGGATCTTGGTGGCTTTCTCATGTGGATCTAGTTGGGTTATGACTTGTTATGTGTGGACCTTGAAGAAAAAGGAACTTGGTGATCAAGCTATGGTTGGAGTCAAGCTTCTAGATCCAGAAACTTCATCAACTTTGCAAGCTTTTGGAGGTATAAAGTCTCAACCTTGTTAACTCTTTCATGTAGATCTACCATTGTGAGTTTTAGTTCATTTTGGTCCCAAGCATGGAACTTTATGGTTGAAATCTAATTCTTAGGCTTTGAGTTACCACTCTCAGTGTTTAATGAGTCCCTAAGGCAGAAAGTTGCCATCTTGGAAGTCTTAATGGGATCAAGCATGATTTAAGACCATTTGCTTGGAAGTAGATTATCATTTTTGGAGTTTGAGCTTATGTGGGTCGTGCAAAGCCGTCAAGTAAGCAACTTTATGATTTAAGACGTTGAAAAGGACTTGGATATGTGTCTGTAGCTTCTGGAGTAGAGTATTAAGCACTTAATGGGAAAATTGCTTAACAGGGGATTACTCTGAGCGTACGTGTAGGTACGCCCAGCGTAAGTAGCATTTGGCATGTACGCTTAGCGTACATAGGAGTACGCCCAGCGTACTCATCAGTTATGGGCTTATTGTGTTTTGGGCCTCAGTTTGGGCCATGCAGTGGAATTTGGGCCTTTGGACCTTAGTGGACCATCAGAAGTCAGATGTATTGGGCGAAGGATATGTTTGGGCTTAGGGTAAGGCCTATTAGAGGGATTGGGCCCAATTGAGCAAATTGGGCCATTAGTGGGCCACTAGTGGGCTTGGAAAGCCTACCTAGTGTTGGGCTTTAGTATAAGGTCCATTAGAAAGATCCGGGCCCAATTTGGAAAATTGGGCCATTGATGGTTTTATGGACATTATAATGATGGGCTTTGGGCCTTAGTTTTGGATCATATTGGGGTAGGGGTAAAATGGCCATTTTACCCCATGCATGGATTAAGGATTATGGTATGGGACCCGATTGCTAATTGGGTATATTGATTGGTAGTGACAGCTCGGGAAGCTGGCTGGGTAGCAGCTAAAGAATTCATGCGGGAAGCTTCTGCAGTGCAAGGTGAGTCTTCTCACCATACCAATGGGTCTAAGGCACCAAGGCCGACCCATTTTATGTTATGTGTTACACTAGCTGTAGTAGAGATATGTGGTATGATAGTTAGCTTTATGCTAAGTGGTATGCTAGTGATTATATGATATGTGTTATGTTGGTTGTCTTTGTGATACTTGCATGGAAGACCCCGGGGGGAGCCCATGGCATTGGATGTAAGACCATGTGGGGTATCCAATGGCTGTCCTAGTTAAAGACCATGTGTGGTAGCCCATGGCATTGGATGTAAGACCATGTGGGGTAGCCCATGGCAGTCCTAGGTAAAGACCATGTGGGGTAGCCCATGGATTTCCTAGGTTTTATGTATGCATGGTTTATGTGATATATGTAGCTTTTATAGCTAATATGGTATGTGTTATGTGGATTGTGTGTGGGGTATGCTCTGGGGGACTCACTAAGCTTTGTGCTTATGGTTTACAGTTTTGGTTTCAGGTATCAACGTTTCGGAAAAGAAGAGCTCGGATTGATCGCAGTGCACACACCTATGATTTCCGCAATGAATGATTTTGGGATGAACTTTGATAAATGTTTTACTTAACGATGATTTAAAATGTTCGAAATAAATGGTATTAATGTTTTAGCTATACTAAAAATGAAAGTTTTATCCTTGATTTTTGGGTCATTACAGGTTGAGTGACAGTGTTTGAGGTTCCTTCATCACTTAACTCTTGAAGCTCTTCAAGGTCAATTTTCCTCCCACTGTCCTCTTGGCATATGAGTTCTCTCTATCTCTCTCTCGAAAGACTCCTCTCCTCGCAACGAAGACAACATTTTCACTCGGTCTATAGAAGAGGTATCTAAAGGATTTTTGTGGGTAGCTGATGAAAATACATCGCACACTATGAGGTTCGAGCTTGTCGTGAGTTTCTTTTCTCACAAAAGCCTCACAACCCCAAACTTTGATGTGATCCAACGATGGAACCTTCCCTGTCCACATCTCGTGAGGTGTTTTGGCAACCTTCTTAGTAGGGACTAGATTAAGGATATGGGCGGAAGTCTCTAAGGAATACCCCCAGAATGAGATAGGTACGGAAGCTCGACTCATCATGGAACGAACCCTGTCCAACAAGGTTCGGTTGCGCCTCTCAGCCACACCATTCAACTGCGGTGTCCTAGGTGGTGTCAACTATGAAACAATTCCACATTCCTTAAGATAGTCTAGGAACTCGATACTAAGATACTCTCCTCCTCGATTGGATCGAAACATCTTTATCTTCCTGCCCAATTGATTCTCCACTTCTTGCTTAAACTCTTTGAACTTTTCAAAGGTTTCTGACTTATGCTTGATTAAGAAATAGCAATGAACTTTAAAAAACAACCGATATATTGCAATGTACTTTCAAAATTATGAAGAATGTAAATTACATAATGGTAATAATGATAAAAACATTAGTCTGGTCAGATGCAAAAAAGTAATTTTTTATATGAAAGTTACGATGCTAATAATGCTAAAATTGGTCGAATAATGCAAAATTTGCTACAATTGGTTGATGCATGATAGTCATAGGTACATGCCATACCCATTTGAAAATTTTCATTCATTTCAAAAACATTCAATTCCATTCCTTACAATTGACACTTCTTTCCATTAACCTTTTATGATCGTTTAATGTTGTATTCAAGTATCTTCTCAGTACGTGATTTACATCTTAAATCGTGTAATAAATCCAATATTCATCCATTATTGACACCTCCATATTTTTAACATTCTCATCAATTCGGCCCCATTTTATTAATCTATATTTTAAAATTATAACTTTTTTGATATGTTTAGGGTTGTCAGTTGAACCCATTGAGGTAGAAATGAAGGAATTCGAGCTTTTAACTGCATGTCCTGGTATGTCTCTACCTTATCACATGTTTAAGAAATAGAAACTCAATTTACCAATTTCCTTAATGGTTTTGTACCTGCTTTGTAGGGTTTCGAAAGTAATTGTGAGGTGTCGAATATGTCTTAGTTGTCTGTAATATTGAAGTTAGTTTGTAATGTTATTACAAGGGCATTTTATGTTTCGAACCTTATTGTATTTAGTCCCTTGTATTTTGTTGTGCTTTCAGTATCCCTATATATGGGATGGATACACTTAGAGGTTAAGACTTGAATCCACACTTTGTACATATTTCTCTTATCCTTTTGTATTCACTGATAAGCAATACAATGAGCCAACCAAATTTTATTTAAATCTTGTGTCTAAATTTGTTCTTACTCTGATTTCGTTTCTATACTCGATTCAATCGTCACTAAAATTGGTATCAAAGAAGGAATCATACTGTTTTGATCTGATTTTCATCTGTTTCAAAAGCTTTTTGAATCTCGTTCTAGGTTCAAAAGTTTCTGCACTTTTGATTTTGAAAATCTTTGTAGATCTTCAGTTTTGATTTGATTCTGCATTTCGATTGACTAATCGAGTGTTTGTTAATTATTTTTGGTTGATTCATCTTGTTATCTACAAATTTCTCAAGCTTTTCTATGAATTTGTCCGTACATCCATGGTGAACTTCAATATGAATACAATGACTTCTTACTCTCATTTGCTAGGATCTTCAACTAAGATTCCTATGCTAATTCCAGAGTATTATGATTAATGGGCAGATCATATGGAGGACTTAAACGGAATTAATGAAGAACTATGGAAGTGCATTACTGATGATGTTCATCCTCCTCCTTCTGTTCAAAGTGTTGGTACTTCTACAACTAATCCAAGTGTTGTTGATCAAACTACATGGCTGCTGAAAAACGAGAAAAGATGTATGAGAGAATTCCGTGAAGCCCTTCCTCCTGTTATATACAATTATGTTCGAAGCTGCAAAACCTCAAAAGAAATCTTGAACACGCTGAAAGAAAAATATCAGGGCAGCGAGAAGACTAAAATCAGTTCGGTCAAGCATTGTCTAATTGAATTAAGAGAATTCAAGCAAAAAGATGGAGAATCAATTGAATTGTTCTATGACCGTGTAACATCTCGACACCCAGGTATTGCATTTATTTATTTATTTATTTTTGGGATTTAATGAGTGACTCGACTAGTTGTGTGTCCGACTCGTCGAGTAGAATTGAATTAGTCGCGTGGGTTTAATGACCGACTCGACGAGTCAGAGAGCTGACTCGTCGAGTTGGCACTGTGTGAGGAAACCCTAAATCCCCGGGTTTGGGGCCTATTTAAGGAAACTTATTTCCTCATTTCGGCCTCACCAGCTACCCAACTCCCCTGTGTGAAACCCTAAACAGCCATTGAGCTAAAAGAGAGTGTTTGAGCTAATATTTGAGTGTTTTGGTGAATCTCTTGGAAGGGAAGAAGTGAATTACAAGCAAGGATCGAGGAGAGGCCGTGGGATCCAGTGTCCTTTCACTTGGAGCTTCTGTTGGAAGGTAAAAGCCATCACCTTGCTCATCATGTTGTTTAGATCTTCCTAATGAGGTACTTTTGGGGCTTCTTCCATATTTCCTTGAGATTTGGTATGACTTGTGCTTGCCAAGCATTGAGACATCAGATCTAGACCTTGTGAGGTCCATAGGGTCCAAAGGTCCCAGCTTTATTCATCCATGAAAGAGTTATTGTGCTCAACCACCTTAGTTAGAGCTTATAGTGGCATTATGGACAAATATGTCATGCATGAACGTAAAGATCGATGCTTTACGTGACATTCGGACCTTGGGAGGCCAGATCTAGAGTTTGGAGTGGTAGATCTTCCTTAAGAACGTCTTAATAAGATTTTGACTTAATGGACTCGGTGAGTCAATGAGCTGACTCGACGAGTCGGCTAGGGTTTTCCCCGATGAGTCTGGACAAGGGTGACTCGGCGAGTTGATAAAACAACTCGATGAGTTAAGTTGGGTTTTCGCGACGTTCTAAGGAACAGTGGGAACTCGGCGAGTCACATAGGTGCACTCGGCGAGTTGCGTCAAACATAAACTGTTGACTCAAGTTTGACTGTTGTTAACTTTAGGTTTTGGTCAATCATAAGTCACGGTGACCATGGAGGGGTAAAATGGTCTTTTTCCCAATCTAAGAGTTAGAGAGGGAAAAATAACTTAGTTTGTTATAATTTGTGATTTAAGTGTTAACTAGAGATAATCATCAAATGTGATTAGGCGGAGGCTAGGTTTGGTGATTCGTGTTCGAGGAGTACACATTTCCTTAGCTTTCGTACGAGGTGAGTCTTCTCACTATACTTACCCTGAGTTAGGGGTGAGCATAATAACCGAAAAACCGAACCAAAACCAAATTAACCAATATAACCAAACCATAATAACCAAACCATTTTAAAAACCGTTGGTTCGGTTTATGATTTTTGTTAACCAATAACTAACGGTTCGGTTATGGTTTTATAGGTTAACCGAATCATTATTAACCGAACCACTAACTTTATATTTTAATATATAAAAATTATGGAGTATATATTAAATAATATAGTCAAACTTATTTAAGACCCATTAAACTTTCAAAATATAAATCATTAACCGTCAATTATCAGGAGACGAACGAGCAATCAAACCATCAAAGACTGATCGTGCAGACACGCACAATCGTCCAATCCTATGTTGAGTTATATTATTGATTAATGTTGTAATTCCTAATCGGCTAATTCTACAATTTGTAAACATTATTCACAGTTAGTTTAATTTTCACACTCATAATCCTAATCGGAGGCTTCTCACATCGTTAATCCTAATCAAAGACTGTTTTGACTTTATAAACCTATTCAAACGATTTTTTGACTTTATAATCAAGAATTCTAGGTAAGTTAAGTTTTTGGTTATTCTTGTCTTTGTGATATATTAAGAATGTATTTTTTTGAATTTTTTTGGCTTTTTTTATTTACTGTTTTTGACTTAATCAAATTGAATGTATATGAGTGATTGACTTTTTTTTATCCAGATAACACATAATATGAATGCTTGGCCATTTTATTTTATAGTTTTTGATTTAATCGCATTGAACGTGTATGAATGTTTGGATTTATTTTAATGTTAATATCAATTATCAATATATGAAATTATCAATGTCAATTTTTTTGATGTTTTATATTTTTTATTGAATATTTTTGATTTTTAATGTGACTATGTGTTATCTCACTCTAAGTATCAAATATATACATTTTTCTATTACTATAAGCTAGGTTATAAACATTGGCGTCGAGGACTTTTTTGTATTCTCTTTTCATTTTTATGCAATATACTTTCGCCGTTTATATTAATTTGCACATTATGGTTAACCAATATTAACCATTAACCAAAACCGTTAACCGACAAAAAACATTAACCATAACCAATATTAACCATATTCAATGGCTACCAAAATGCATTAACCAATCATAATGGTTATGGTTCGGTTTTGACCAATAACCGAACCAAACCGCCCCATACACACCCCTACCCTGAGTGGTATTTATGTGTGACTGGAGGGTCTGTTGTGCTTATTTGAGTTATGTGATGTTATGCATTTTGTCTGTGTAATATATATGCTATATTCTGTGTTTACCGAGATCACACCAGAGGGTCCAAACCGAGTTGTGGGACCGGAGGGTCTTCACTGAGATACTGGACTGGAGGGTCCAAACCGAGCTGTGGGACTGGAGGGTCCTTACTGAAACACATGACCGGAGGGTCCACACCGAGACGCATGAGACCGGAGGGGCCATGCCGAGTTATAGCCATGAGAGGCTTATTATTTGTGTATATGGTATTTTGAGGAACTCACTAAGCTTCGTGCTTACCGTGTTATGTGTATGTGTTTCAGGTACCTATCAGGACCGCGAGAAGGCACCGACATGATTGTACATACCTGCCCGTGACTATGTTGAGGATTCTGGGATTTGACTTTTATGGTGGATTTATGTTTACATTTGAGACATTTGTGTTTTTATGAAATATTATAATAGTTTATGTGTTTTAAAAAAATTGAAAATTTTGGTTTGAAAATTTCGGTGTTACAAGTTGGTATCAAAGCCTTGGTTTGAGGGATTCGGATACACCTTTGGGTATGTCTGAACTCAAACTAAGGGTTTGAGAAAAATTTTGAAAAGAAATGATTTTTCTAAAACCGAGTAAGAGTTTCTAAGAGAAAAACGAGAAGGAGCAATGTGTACAATCAGCCAAATCCCGAATGGTGGTTTCCCAAAATACCCTTAGTTGTTTACTTTATGAGATATTATGAGATGTTTATGAGATATTAGAAATGCATGCTAGAGAATAGGCTAGGTATTTCATATCTTAAGGCTAGAGTTGCCTGATTTGTGATACCTTAGCCTAGGAGATGTTATTGATCAGTGTTATCTGTTATTTTCCCTAAGTATGTGTTGAGTTCTGAGTCGAGGGGGTAATCTAGGAGAGATACCTAGATGAGCATACGAGTAGACTACTGAGAGAGTAATCTGATATTTGTGATATATAGAGTACTTGTGAATTAGAATCCTAGGAGGAGGACTTGGGATGACTACATGTTAGGTGTGGAAGGTAGTATTGGGCCCGTACTACTGAAAGCACTGGATCTGTATGCAATCCAGGTAAGAATCCTTAGGGTGCTGAGGAGCATGTAGGGGCGGGAATCTAGTTTGAGTATGCTCGAGCGAGTCTCTGATGATTTTTGTGTTGTGTTTCAGAGACATCATGGTGGGTATGCGCCACAACCCCGAGAGCAGTGGGACCAGTGATGAGGAGATTCGCAGGATCATCCATGAGAAGGTGGCCGCAGCCATTCGAGAGGCGATACCGGGGATGTTTGGGTCTATTAAGACCACCTTGATTGAGACATTTAACGACCGATACACTGCTGTTACTGAGGTTGTTGCTGCTGCAGCCACTACGACTATTGCTGCTGCTAGGCCATAGGGAGGTGACTCATTGTTGTTTCGGGAGTTCAACAACACGAAGCCACCAGAGTTTGATGGGACGCAGGATACGATTACTATGATGAGATGGATTGCTGACATTGAGGGATGTTTTTATACTTGTTCATGCCCATAGCATCTGAGAGTCCGGTTCGCCCTAAACCAGCTTCGCTTGGGAGCGAAGGAATGGTGGAAGTTTTGTGACGACTGATTTTACCCCTACAGATCATGCTGTAGTGACTTGGGAGAGGTTCACCAAGTTGTTTCGAGATGAGTATGTTCCCAAGGTGGAGAGGGAGCATTTAGCATAGGAGTTTTTGTCTCTCAAGCAGAAGACAGAGTCGGTGACTGAGATTACGAGGATGTAGCATGAGATGGCGTTGTTCTGCCCTGAGCACATGTCCACTGAGCAGGCACGTGTGAGCCGGTACATGAGCATCTTGAGGAGAGACATTCGAGAGTTCGTGGCGAACTCGTCTTATCGTACATTGGCTGAGTTGCAGACCAATTCCAGGAGGAGGGAGATTGAGTTGGAGATTCAGTCGAGAGAGGAGGCAGAGCAGCAGGGGAGAGATAGGAGATCGACACAGTTGCAGCCGGTGGCTAAGCGGGCTAAGCCCGCTGATTCGAGGACTGGAGGCCAGAAGGGTCGCACCTGTAGCAAGTGCGGCAAGATCCACGAGGGATCTTGGCGATCGGGGATTTGCTACAAATGCGGTAAGGAGGGGCATATGGCGAGGGACTGCCCCAAGGGATTTTCTGTTTGTTTCCACTGCAACCAGACGGGCCATCGGAAGGCCGAGTGCCCTCAGCTCATTCAGGGATCATCCCAGGGTTCTGCTCCTGCTGCTAGTCGTGCTACAGATAGTCGGCCAGTGAAGGCCGAGACACTGAGGGCTCACGGGAGAGCTTTTCAGCTGACAGGGGAGGAGGTCCCCGCAGCACCTGATGTTATAGCCGGTATGTACAGTGTTGTAAAACTCCCCGAGTTGGCCGATTACTCGTCCGAGTACTCGCTACTGGGCCCCTTACCAAGGCGAGTTACAAAATCCGAGTACTCCCCGATCGGCCCCTTATTTAAGCAAGCAATGTTGTAAACCTCGGTAAACTCAGTGATTAATATATATAATATACTTAATGATTTATTATTTAACACACACATGTGATTATTACTACATATATATCTTAAATTTTCAATAATTATTCACGAAGTGGGATCATTATGTGTTTTTCAGTTTTTGTGTATTCACATGTATCTAGTTTTGTAATATATTTCAATCAACTTATGGTTTTAACTTACGATTTTGACATATATGATTTTCCTAAAAATATTTCTACATGAATTACCGAATCTAAGTACTCCCCGAGTACTCGCGAGTACTCCCGAGTACTCCCGAGTACTCATTACTCGGTAGTCGGCCGAATAGGTACCGAGTAGTGAGTTCTACAACCATGGGTATGTATTTCCCTCTTTTCCTATTATTTTGAGATTTGTACATGATTATGTTGTGTTATATATAGGTACTTTTCTTGTGAGGTCTATACCTACTTTGGTGTTATTTGACTCGGGTGCGAGTCGATCCTTCTTGTCCTTATCTTTTAGTCGTCACATTAGTGTCGAGCGAGAGGCGTTGAGTCGACCTCTGAGAGTTTCTATATCCGACAAGCATACGGTTTATGCGACTGAGGTATTCTGGGGTTGTGTATTGGAGATCTTTGGTGTGGAGTTCCCGATAGATCTGGTGCCGATAGCGATGGGTGACGTCTGTGTCATTGTGGGCATGGACTGGTTGAGTCGATTTAGAGCTATGATCGACTGTGAGTGTCAGATATATACGAGACACTAGTGGGGGAGTGCTTTCCGTGTACGGCGAGGGTACCAGGTCCGGATTAGATTTTTGCTCTGCTGCCAGAGCGAGGCAGAGTATACAGCAGGGTTGTATGAGCTTTTGGCGTATGTGGTGGATACGCGGGTTGCTACAGAGAGATCGAGTTCTATCTTCGAGGTTCCAATAGTGTGCGAGTTCCCAGACCTGTTTCCCAAGGAGTTGCCGGGAGTGCCTCCTGAGAGGAAGGTGGAGCTTCGGATTGATTTAGTTCCAGGAGTAGCGCCTATCGCCAAGGCACCTTATTGCCTTGTGCTGCCTGAGATGCAGGAGTTATCCTCTCAGCTTCAGCAGCTGCTGGGGAAGGGTTTTGTTAGACCAAGTAGCTCGCCATGGGGAGCACCGATCCTTTTTGTCAAGAAGAAGGATGGTTCACAACTGATGTGTATAGATTACCAGGAGGTGAACAAGCTGACGGTTAAGAACCGTTATCCACTTCCGAATATCGACGATTTATTCGATCAGTTGCAGGGGGCATCTTGGTTTTCCAAGATTGATTTGAGATCTGGATATCATCAGATGAGGGTGTGCGATGAGGATATCCAGAACACGGCGTTTAGAACTCGTTATGGGCATTACGAGTTTGTGGTGATGCATTTCGGGCTCACCAATGCAACGGCAGCATTCATGGATCTCATGAACCGGGTGTGCAGGCCTATGTTGGACCGGTCGGTGATCGTGTTCATCGACGACATCTTGGTGTATTCGAGGTCCAGAGAGCAGCATGAGGAGCATCTGTGAAAGGTTCTTAGGGTTTTGAGGTCGGAGAGGCTTTATGCCAAATTCTCCAAGTGTGATTTCTAGTTATGAAAGGTCCAGTTCCTGGGACACCTCGTTAATCAGAATGGGATATTGGTCGATCCGGTCAAGATTGAGGCAGTTATGAGATAGGAGGTGCTGAGATCCCCATCCGAGATCAGGAGTTTTCTGGGATTGGCCGGCTACTATCGAAGAATTATCAAGGATTTCTCCAAGATTGCGGTTCCTCTCACCAGATTGACCCGGAAGGGCGTTACTTTTGTTTGGGGGCCTAAGCAGCAGGCATCATTCGAGACTCTTCGCCAGAGGTTGTGCAAAGCTCCGGTGTTAGCCCTTCCGGAGGGAGTGGAGGACTTCGTAGTCTACTGTGATGCATCTATTTCAAGGATGGGTGTGTGTGACATCCCCATTTTCACGGCCAGAAAAGACCGATTTTGTTTATGCTTTATAAAAACCAGAGTACTTCTTTTAATAAAAATGTTGCGGAATTTGTTCCCAGAAAAACATGATAAATGTGTTATCAAGGCATTTCTGAAGAAATGTATTTTATTCCTTTTAAAACCTTGGGATGTCATTTTCAATACAGAAACATAAGCATAAACAGAACTTACATTCATTTACTCTAGTGATCTACATCTCTTTTAAATCTCTCAGTGTAAAGTGGTTTCGTATCGACACCTGTGATACAAATAAGCTTGAGTGGGTAAGGTAGGGAAACCTGGTGAGTACATAGGGTTTTCAACCCACAATAATATAGTTAATTTGTTTCTTCACATAATACATGTCAAATGCGGTAAGGAGGTGCATATGGCGAGGGACTGCCCCAAGGGATTTTCTGTTTGTTTCCACTGCAACCACACGGGCCATCGGAAGGCCGAGTGCCCTCAGCTCATTCAGTGATCAGCCCAGGGTTCTGCCCCGCATCACCTGATGTTATAGCCGGTATGTACAGTGTTGTATAACTCCCCGAGTTGGCCGATTACTCGTCCGAGTACTCGCTACTGGGCCCCTTACCAAGGCGAGTTACAAAATCCGAGTACTCCCCGATCGGCCCCTTATTTAAGCAAGCAATGTTGTAAACCTCGGTAAACTCAGTGATTAATATATATAATATACTTAATGATTTATTATTTAACACACACACATGTGATTATTACTACATATATATCTTAAATTTTCAATAATTATTCACGAAGTGGGATCATTATGTGTTTTTCAGTTTTTGTGTATTCACATGTATCTAGTTTTGTAATATATTTCAATCAACTTATGATTTTAACTTACGATTTTGACATATATGATTTTCCTAAAAATATTTCTACATGAATTACCGAATCTAAGTACTCCCCGAGTACTCGCGAGTACTCCCGAGTACTCGCTACTCGGTAGTCGGCCAAATAGGTACCGAGTAGTGAGTTCTACAACCATGGGTATGTATTTCCCTCTTTTCTTATTATTTTGAGATTATTACATGATTATGTTGTGTTATATATAGGTACTTTTCTTGTGAGTTATATACCTACTTTGGTGTTATTTGACTCGGGTGCGAGTCGATCCTTCATGTCCTTATCTTTTAGTCGTCACATTAGTGTCGAGCGAGAGGCGTTGAGTCGACCTCTGAGAGTTTCTATATCCGACAAGCATGCGGTTTATGCGACTGAGGTATTCTGGGGTTGTGTATTGGAGATCTTTGGTGTGGAGTTCCCGATAGATCTGGTGCCGATAGCGATGGGTGACGTCTGTGTCATTGTGGGCATGGACTGGTTGAGTCGATTTAGAGCTATGATCGACTGTGAGTGTCAGATGGTGACTATACGAGACACTAGTGGGGGAGTGCTTTCCGTGTACGGCGAGGGTACCAGGTCCAGATTAGATTTTTGCTCTGCTGCCAGAGCGAGGCAGAGTATACAGCAGGGTTGTATGAGCTTTTGGCGTATGTGGTGGATACGCGGGTTGCTACAGAGAGATCGAGTTCTATCTTCGAGGTTCCAATAGTGTGCGAGTTCCCAGACCTGTTTCCCAAGGAGTTGCCGGGAGTGCCTCCTGAGAGGAAGGTGGAGCTTCGGATTGATTTAGTTCCAGGAGTAGCGCCTATCGCCAAGGCACCTTATTGCCTTGTGCTGCCTGAGATGCAGGAGTTATCCTCTCAGCTTCAGCAGCTGCTGGGGAAGGGTTTTGTTAGACCAAGTAGCTCGCCATGGGGAGCACCGATCTTTTTTGTCAAGAAGAAGGATGGTTCACAACTGATGTGTATAGATTACCAGGAGGTGAACAAGCTGACGGTTAAGAACTGTTATCCACTTCCGAATATCGACGATTTATTCGATCAGTTGCAGGGGGCATCTTGGTTTTCCAAGATTGATTTGAGATCTGGATATCATCAGATGAGGGTGTGCGATGAGGATATCCAGAACACGGCGTTTAGAACTCGTTATGGGCATTACGAGTTTGTGGTGATGCATTTCGGGCTCACCAATGCAACGGCAGCATTCATGGATCTCATGAACCGGGTGTGCAGGCCTATGTTGGACCGGTCGGTGATCGTGTTCATCGACGACATCTTGGTGTATTCGAGGTCCAGAGAGCAGCATGAGGAGCATCTGCGAAAGGTTCTTAGGGTTTTGAGGTCGGAGAGGCTTTATGCCAAATTCTCCAAGTGTGATTTCTAGTTATGAAAGGTCCAGTTCCTGGGACACCTCGTTAATCAGAATGGGATATTGGTCGATCCGGTCAAGATTGAGGCAGTTATGAGATAGGAGGTGCTGAGATCCCCATCCGAGATCAGGAGTTTTCTGGGATTGGCCGGCTACTATCGAAGAATTATCAAGAATTTCTCCAAGATTGCGGTTCCTCTCACCAGATTGACCCGGAAGGGCGTTACTTTTGTTTGGGGGCCTAAGCAGCAGGCATCATTCGAGACTCTTCGCCAGAGGTTGTGCGAAGCTCCGGTGTTAGCCCTTCCGGAGGGAGTGGAGGACTTCGTAGTCTACTGTGATGCATCTATTTCAAGGATGGGTGTGTGTGA
Organism: Lactuca virosa; assembly: GCF_052849685.1. Taxonomy (NCBI): domain Eukaryota; kingdom Viridiplantae; phylum Streptophyta; class Magnoliopsida; order Asterales; family Asteraceae; genus Lactuca; species Lactuca virosa. The sequence goes on from NC_136428.1 coordinate 388,315,573, forward strand.
CATCCCCATTTTCACGGCCAGAAAAGACCGATTTTGTTTATGCTTTATAAAAACCAGAGTACTTCTTTTAATAAAAATGTTGCGGAATTTGTTCCCAGAAAAACATGATAAATGTGTTATCAAGGCATTTCCGAAGAAATGTATTTTATTCCTTTTAAAACCTTGGGATGTCATTTTCAATACAGAAACATAAGCATAAACAGAACTTACATTCATTTACTCTAGTGATCTACATCTCTTTTAAATCTCTCAGTGTAAAGTGGTTTCGTATCGACACCTGTGATACAAATAAGCTTGAGTGGGTAAGGTAGGGAAACCTGGTGAGTACATAGGGTTTTCAACCCACAATAATATAGTTAATTTGTTTCTTCACATAATACATGTCAAATGCGGTAAGGAGGTGCATATGGCGAGGGACTGCCCCAAGGGATTTTCTGTTTGTTTCCACTGCAACCACACGGGCCATCGGAAGGCCGAGTGCCCTCAGCTCATTCAGGGATCAGCCCAGGGTTCTGCCCCGCATCACCTGATGTTATAGCCGGTATGTACAGTGTTGTATAACTCCCCGAGTTGGCCGATTACTCGTCCGAGTACTCGCTACTGGGCCCCTTACCAAGGCGAGTTACAAAATCCGAGTACTCCCCGATCGGCCCCTTATTTAAGCAAGCAATGTTGTAAACCTCGGTAAACTCAGTGATTAATATATATAATATACTTAATGATTTATTATTTAACACACACACATGTGATTATTACTACATATATATCTTAAATTTTCAATAATTATTCACGAAGTGGGATCATTATGTGTTTTTCAGTTTTTGTGTATTCACATGTATCTAGTTTTGTAATATATTTCAATCAACTTATGGTTTTAACTTACGATTTTGACATATATGATTTTCCTAAAAATATTTCTACATGAATTACCGAATCTAAGTACTCCCCGAGTACTCGCGAGTACTCCCGAGTACTCGCTACTCGGTAGTCGGCCGAATAGGTACCGAGTAGTGAGTTCTACAACCATGGGTATGTATTTCCCTCTTTTCCTATTATTTTGAGATTATTACATGATTATGTTGTGTTATATATAGGTACTTTTCTTGTGAGTTATATACCTACTTTGGTGTTATTTGACTCGGGTGCGAGTCGATCCTTCATGTCCTTATCTTTTAGTCGTCACATTAGTGTCGAGCGAGAGACGTTGAGTCGACCTCTGAGAGTTTCTATATCCGACAAGCATGCGGTTTATGCGACTGAGGTATTCTGGGGTTGTGTATTGGAGATCTTTGGTGTGGAGTTCCCGATAGATCTGGTGCCGATAGCGATGGGTGACGTCTGTGTCATTGTGGGCATGGACTGGTTGAGTCGATTTAGAGCTATGATCGACTGTGAGTGTCAGATGGTGACTATACGAGACACTAGTGGGGGAGTGCTTTCCGTGTACGGCGAGGGTACCAGGTCCGGATTAGATTTTTGCTCTGCTGCCAGAGCGAGGCAGAGTATACAGCAGGGTTGTATGAGCTTTTGGCGTATGTGGTGGATACGCGGGTTGCTACAGAGAGATCGAGTTCTATCTTCGAGGTTCCAATAGTGTGCGAGTTCCCAGACCTGTTTCCCAAGGAGTTGCCGGGAGTGCCTCCTGAGAGGAAGGTGGAGCTTCGGATTGATTTAGTTCCAGGAGTAGCGCCTATCGCCAAGGCACCTTATTGCCTTGTGCTGCCTGAGATGCAGGAGTTATCCTCTCAGCTTCAGCAGCTGCTGGGGAAGGGTTTTGTTAGACCAAGTAGCTCGCCATGGGGAGCACCGATCCTTTTTGTCAAGAAGAAGGATGGTTCACAACTGATGTGTATAGATTACCAGGAGGTGAACAAGCTGACGGTTAAGAACCGTTATCCACTTCCGAATATCGACGATTTATTCGATCAGTTGCAGGGGGCATCTTGGTTTTCCAAGATTGATTTGAGATCTGGATATCATCAGATGAGGGTGTGCGATGAGGATATCCAGAACACGGCGTTTAGAACTCGTTATGGGCATTACGAGTTTGTGGTGATGCATTTCGGGCTCACCAATGCAACGGCAGCATTCATGGATCTCATGAACCGGGTGTGCAGGCCTATGTTGGACCGGTCGGTGATCGTGTTCATCGACGACATCTTGGTGTATTCGAGGTCCAGAGAGCAGCATGAGGAGCATCTGCGAAAGGTTCTTAGGGTTTTGAGGTCGGAGAGGCTTTATGCCAAATTCTCCAAGTGTGATTTCTAGTTATGAAAGGTCCAGTTCCTGGGACACCTCGTTAATCAGAATGGGATATTGGTCGATCCGGTCAAGATTGAGGCAGTTATGAGATAGGAGGTGCTGAGATCCCCATCCGAGATCAGGAGTTTTCTGGGATTGGCCGGCTACTATCGAAGAATTATCAAGGATTTCTCCAAGATTGCGGTTCCTCTCACCAGATTGACCCGGAAGGGCGTTACTTTTGTTTGGGGGCCTAAGCAGCAGGCATCATTCGAGACTCTTCGCCAGAGGTTGTGCGAAGCTCCGGTGTTAGCCCTTCCGGAGGGAGTGGAGGACTTCGTAGTCTACTGTGATGCATCTATTTCAAGGATGGGTGTGTGTGACATCCCCATTTTCACGGCCAGAAAAGACCGATTTTGTTTATGCTTTATAAAAACCAGAGTACTTCTTTTAATAAAAATGTTGCGGAATTTGTTCCCAGAAAAACATGATAAATGTGTTATCAAGGCATTTCCGAAGAAATGTATTTTATTCCTTTTAAAACCTTGGGATGTCATTTTCAATACAGAAACATAAGCATAAACAGAACTTACATTCATTTACTCTAGTGATCTACATCTCTTTTAAATCTCTCAGTGTAAAGTGGTTTCGTATCGACACCTGTGATACAAATAAGCTTGAGTGGGTAAGGTAGGGAAACCTGGTGAGTACATAGGGTTTTCAACCCACAATAATATAGTTAATTTGTTTCTTCACATAATACATGTCAAATGCGGTAAGGAGGTGCATATGGCGAGGGACTGCCCCAAGGGATTTTCTGTTTGTTTCCACTGCAACCACACGGGCCATCGGAAGGCCGAGTGCCCTCAGCTCATTCAGGGATCAGCCCAGGGTTCTGCCCCGCATCACCTGATGTTATAGCCGGTATGTACAGTGTTGTATAACTCCCCGAGTTGGCCGATTACTCGTCCGAGTACTCGCTACTGGGCCCCTTACCAAGGCGAGTTACAAAATCCGAGTACTCCCCGATCGGCCCCTTATTTAAGCAAGCAATGTTGTAAACCTCGGTAAACTCAGTGATTAATATATATAATATACTTAATGATTTATTATTTAACACACACACATGTGATTATTACTACATATATATCTTAAATTTTCAATAATTATTCACGAAATGGGATCATTATGTGTTTTTCAGTTTTTGTGTATTCACATGTATCTAGTTTTGTAATATATTTCAATCAACTTATGGTTTTAACTTACGATTTTGACATATATGATTTTCCTAAAAATATTTCTACATGAATTACCGAATCTAAGTACTCCCCGAGTACTCGCGAGTACTCCCGAGTACTCGCTACTCGGTAGTCGGCCGAATAGGTACCGAGTAGTGAGTTCTACAACCATGGGTATGTATTTCCCTCTTTTCCTATTATTTTGAGATTATTACATGATTATGTTGTGTTATATATAGGTACTTTTCTTGTGAGTTATATACCTACTTTGGTGTTATTTGACTCGGGTGCGAGTCGATCCTTCATGTCCTTATCTTTTAGTCGTCACATTAGTGTCGAGCGAGAGGCGTTGAGTCGACCTCTGAGAGTTTCTATATCCGACAAGCATGCGGTTTATGCGACTGAGGTATTCTGGGGTTGTGTATTGGAGATCTTTGGTGTGGAGTTCCCGATAGATCTGGTGCCGATAGCGATGGGTGACGTCTGTGTCATTGTGGGCATGGACTGGTTGAGTCGATTTAGAGCTATGATCGACTGTGAGTGTCAGATATATACGAGACACTAGTGGGGGAGTGCTTTCCGTGTATGGCGAGGGTACCAGGTCCGGATTAGATTTTTGCTCTGCTGCCAGAGCGAGGCAGAGTATACAGCAGGGTTGTATGAGCTTTTGGCGTATGTGGTGGATACGCGGGTTGCTACAGAGAGATCGAGTTCTATCTTCGAGGTTCCAATAGTGTGCGAGTTCCCAGACCTGTTTCCCAAGGAGTTGCCGGGAGTGCCTCCTGAGAGGAAGGTGGAGCTTCGGATTGATTTAGTTCCAGGAGTAGCGCCTATCGCCAAGGCACCTTATTGCCTTGTGCTGCCTGAGATGCAGGAGTTATCCTCTCAGCTTCAGCAGCTGCTAGGGAAGGGTTTTGTTAGACCAAGTAGCTCGCCATGGGGAGCACCGATCCTTTTTGTCAAGAAGAAGGATGGTTCACAACTGATGTGTATAGATTACCAGGAGGTGAACAAGCTGACGGTTAAGAACCGTTATCCACTTCCGAATATCGACGATTTATTCGATCAGTTGCAGGGGGCATCTTGGTTTTCCAAGATTGATTTGAGATCTGGATATCATCAGATGAGGGTGTGCGATGAGGATATCCAGAACACGGCGTTTAGAACTCGTTATGGGCATTACGAGTTTGTGGTGATGCATTTCGGGCTCACCAATGCAACGGCAGCATTCATGGATCTCATGAACCGGGTGTGCAGGCCTATGTTGGACCGGTCGGTGATCGTGTTCATCGACGACATCTTGGTGTATTCGAGGTCCAGAGAGCAGCATGAGGAGCATCTGCGAAAGGTTCTTAGGGTTTTGAGGTCGGAGAGGCTTTATGCCAAATTCTCCAAGTGTGATTTCTAGTTATGAAAGGTCCAGTTCCTGGGACACCTCGTTAATCAGAATGGGATATTGGTCGATCCGGTCAAGATTGAGGCAGTTATGAGATAGGAGGTGCTGAGATCCCCATCCGAGATCAGGAGTTTTCTGGGATTGGCCGGCTACTATCGAAGAATTATCAAGGATTTCTCCAAGATTGCGGTTCCTCTCACCAGATTGACCCGGAAGGGCGTTACTTTTGTTTGGGGGCCTAAGCAGCAGGCATCATTCGAGACTCTTCGCCAGAGGTTGTGCGAAGCTCCGGTGTTAGCCCTTCCGGAGGGAGTGGAGGACTTCGTAGTCTACTGTGATGCATCTATTTCAAGGATGGGTGTGTGTGACATCCCCATTTTCACGGCCAGAAAAGACCGATTTTGTTTATGCTTTATAAAATCCAGAGTACTTCTTTTAATAAAAATGTTGCGGAATTTGTTCCCAGAAAAACATGATAAATGTGTTATCAAGGCATTTCCGAAGAAATGTATTTTATTCCTTTTAAAACCTTGGGATGTCATTTTCAATACAGAAACATAAGCATAAACAGAACTTACATTCATTTACTCTAGTGATCTACATCTCTTTTAAATCTCTCAGTGTAAAGTGGTTTCGTATCGACACCTGTGATACAAATAAGCTTGAGTGGGTAAGGTAGGGAAACCTGGTGAGTACATAGGGTTTTCAACCCACAATAATATAGTTAATTTGTTTCTTCACATAATACATGTCAAATGCGGTAAGGAGGTGCATATGGCGAGGGACTGCCCCAAGGGATTTTCTGTTTGTTTCCACTGCAACCACACGGGCCATCGGAAGGCCGAGTGCCCTCAGCTCATTCAGGGATCAGCCCAGGGTTCTGCCCCGCATCACCTGATGTTATAGCCGGTATGTACAGTGTTGTATAACTCCCCGAGTTGGCCGATTACTCGTCCGAGTACTCGCTACTGGGCCCCTTACCAAGGCGAGTTACAAAATCCGAGTACTCCCCGATCGGCCCCTTATTTAAGCAAGCAATGTTGTAAACCTCGGTAAACTCAGTGATTAATATATATAATATACTTAATGATTTATTATTTAACACACACACATGTGATTATTACTACATATATATCTTAAATTTTCAATAATTATTCACGAAGTGGGATCATTATGTGTTTTTCAGTTTTTGTGTATTCACATGTATCTAGTTTTGTAATATATTTCAATCAACTTATGGTTTTAACTTACAATTTTGACATATATGATTTTCCTAAAAATATTTCTACATGAATTACCGAATCTAAGTACTCCCCGAGTACTCGCGAGTACTCCCGAGTACTCGCTACTCGGTAGTCGGCCGAATAGGTACCGAGTAGTGAGTTCTAGAACCATGGGTATGTATTTCCCTCTTTTCCTATTATTTTGAGATTATTACATGATTATGTTGTGTTATATATAGGTACTTTTCTTGTGAGTTATATACCTACTTTGGTGTTGTTTGACTCGGGTGCGAGTCGATCCTTCATGTCCTTATCTTTTAGTCGTCACATTAGTGTCGAGCGAGAGGCGTTGAGTCGACCTCTGAGAGTTTCTATAGCCGACAAGCATGCGGTTTATGCGACTGAGGTATTCTGGGGTTGTGTATTGGAGATCTTTGGTGTGGAGTTCCCGATAGATCTGGTGCCAATAGCGATGGGTGACGTCTGTGTCATTGTGGGCATGGACTGGTTGAGTCGATTTAGAGCTATGATCGACTGTGAGTGTCAGATATATACGAGACACTAGTGGGGGAGTGCTTTCCGTGTATGGCGAGGGTACCAGGTCCGGATTAGATTTTTGCTCTGCTGCCAGAGCGAGGCAGAGTATACAGCAGGGTTGTATGAGCTTTTGGCGTATGTGGTGGATACGCGGGTTGCTACAGAGAGATCGAGTTCTATCTTCGAGGTTCCAATAGTGTGCGAGTTCCCAAACCTGTTTCCCAAGGAGTTGCCGGGAGTGCCTCCTGAGAGGAAGGTGGAGCTTCGGATTGATTTAGTTCCGGGAGTAGCGTCTATCGCCAAGGCACCTTATTGCCTTGTGCTGCCTGAGATGCAGGAGTTATTGTCACACCCCCAAACCAAGGATGGCGGAAACGTCCGGGGGTGGAGGACTTGATGTATAGTATCATAACAACAATTGTAATAGTAATTCAAGCAAACACAACCAACATATATATAATTGAAAAAGTTACATCATTGTATGAATTACATGTTTACGAATCAATTACAATATGTTGACAAAATATGAAATAATAGACGCCTTAGCGTCTCATCCTCAAAAGCATTTGGTTACCTGTTTAATGATTTCCTGAGAATACAAGTTGTTTGAAAAAGTGTCAACACAAAGGTTGGTGAGTTCATAAGCTTTTGTTTGGTATTATTAAAAGCCTTTCGTTTGTAAAAGTAGTATTTGTTTTAGAAAAATCCAATATTTTCCTTAAAATGTATATGTAGTCTTAAATCCAAAGACCGAAATGTATAAGTAACTTTTCTTACTTATAATAAATAATGTAAGTTTAAATCGACATAAACTCGTTTAATTTTAATGAAGTTCCCGTAAATTCCAATATTCATTAATACTTTATGTGAGTTTATTAAAGCCTTTTCTTGTAAAAGTAGTGTTCGTTCCAGAAAATCCAATATTTTCCTTAATGTGTAAATGTAGTCTTAAAACCCAAAGACCGAAATGTACAAGTAGTGTTCGTTCCTTATAGTAAAACAATGCAAGTTTAAATCGACATAAACTCGTTTGATTTTAGTGAAATCCCCGTAAATTCTATGTTTGTTAATACCACATGTGAGTTATTATAACCATGCTATGACCTAGTTGGCCTGAAACGACGTTCTTCAGGCGTCGGAAATGTTATGACATTTGTCACCCCAGACCTGTCGGTCTAGCTGTTGCATGCAGCTAAGGTGTGGGTTTGTCAGACCCAATATAGATCTATACACAAGTATCACGCTCTCCCTCGAGGAGACTCTGGTTATAATACAGGACTTATTTGTAAATTGAATCGAATGTCTCACAGAAGTCATTAACGAATTTACGTGTAGTGTAATGAAAACTTGGTACCGTATGGCCGTACCTTGCTTAATGAAAATATCCTTTGTATAAATGTACCCTTTTTAAATGTATGTGTTATGTAATGTTTCATAAAGTCATTAACGGAATTACGTGTTATGAAAACTTGGTACCGTATGGCCGTACCTTGCTTAATGAAAATATCCTTTGTATAAATGTACCCTTTTTAAATGTATGTATTATGTAATGTATCATAAACTATACCTATTATAGTTTATCAACCAAGGGTAGTACGTACTAATGCATGCAAACTATATTCAAAATAGTTTATTAAATGTTTGAATGTATCGGTTGTACTTTGATTATAATCACTTGTTATTCTTTATATTTTATATGTCCAAATCCATTTGTAAACTGATGTGTGTCTAAATATTAAGATAAAATGTCATATATTGCAATAACATATAATCACATAAAGATATACACCTTGCTCAACATGTTACAAGGTGAAATGAAATTGACAGCAACTTTTTGTTGTATACAGTTTCTGTTACTGTTCTTAGAAAATTTATAGAAAAATCATCAAAGCTCTAAATCCAAATCCGCAAATTCTGAGAGTTTGGAATATGAGTCTAGTTTGTTCGTAAATTTTATCATGATTTTTAGTGATCTCTAACAGAGGTGAAAATGTTCATAATCACAGACTGGTCCTGGTTTGCCTTTGAAATGATAGGCAGTTTTGTAAAAATCACCATAAATTGTAGAAAAATCATATGGAGATGTGCAAGTAGCCATTTTAAAGCTAAGAGTTTGAACTACTTGCACCTGGAACAGTTTTGAAAACTAAAATATTTAAGTTGACCAAAACAGTCCGTGATCGAAGTTCATCTTTTCTGATGTAATCTGTTAGAAAAAGTTTAATTGTGTTCTTGATGATTTTACTTGTATTCCCCCCTTAAAACTTAAGAAAAACATGTAAATGTAGGGGTATGAACTCACCTTATGTGATTTCAGTAGCTGAAAGTGAGATAGAGGAAGTGTTCAACCCAAGAACACTAAGAAGATGTCTTGATGATTCGAGAATCTAACACCGAATAAGATGGAATTTGTGTAAGATATCAATGATTTGAGTAGTATGGAGTTTAATAACTATGTGAATGATGAAGATACTTACTAATTGAAGAAAGAAATCCCTGGAGAAAGCCTTGAAGTTCTTGAAGTTGAGAGAAAAGATGAGAGAATTTTGGAGAGTGTTCTTGGTTGCTAAGTGTAGAATGAAAGGGCTTTTAAGGAGAATGAGGAGAGAGGACCAATCCTCCAGCTCTTAGAACGTGGGAAGAGCTGGAGATAGGGTGTAAAGGTCCACTAAGGAGACAAGGGGTGGTTGGAACGAATGGCTGATCATAGAGTGAGGTGGTGGTGGCTTGCTTTTGTCATAAAATAAGGAAAAACAAATATTCCCTCAATAATTAGTCCAACCACCAATTCTTTTAATACATTTTTATAAAAACCCTGGAGATTTATATATTTTGGGGCCTTAGTTTATAAAATAAAGTTTTGGGTGAAAATCCCACGTTAAAATAATGAAAAACGGAGTTAAAACGAAGTCGTAGTCGAAAAACCGGTAAAAAGGGGCCGTCTGCGAGACCTCTCGCATGGGCTGTCTGAGAGGCTTCTCATGCGAGGCTTCTGTCCTGAGAGGCTTCTAATGAGAGGCTTCGGTCCTGAGAGGCTTCTCATGAGAGGCTTCGGTCCTGAGAGGCTTCGGTCCTGAGAGGCTTCTAATGAGAGGCTTCGGTCCTGAGAGGCTTCTCATGAGAGGCTTCGGTCCTGAGAGGCTTCTCATGAGAGGCTTTGGTCCTGAGAGGCTTCGGTCCTGAGAGGCTTCTCATGAGAGTTTTCGCTTCTAATATGAGGGTTTTGGTTCCTTAAGGTTATTTTACTCGTTTTTACCCCGTTTCAAGTGGTTTTTGACCCGGTTAAGGGTCGGGATGGCCCGAATGATTACAAAAAGTTAAAGTAACTTTTGAGAGAGATTTGGGAGAGATTTGGGAGAGATTTCAAATAGAAAGAGATAGAGTGAAAACGATTTAGAGAGGTTTCGTTTGTGATTAATTTGAGTGTCCGGCTTCACAACGCAAGGTTCGTAAACCCCGTTAAACCGTGTTTTAGTGTCGTACACACTCCCGATGAGTGTGCAATAATGTTTTATCGTTTTGGTTCAATGTTTACTTAGGAAATTCAACACACGAACTTTCCAAATGATGTTTCTCTCATTAAGATATTGCATTGTACAGTAATTACATAGTGTAAACCCTAATATACAAGGGTTAATTGAGTCGATTGGTTTTGACTTGTTCACTTTTTTTGACTTTGACTTGACTCAATTTTGACGGTTGTCACAGTTATCCTCTCAGCTTCAGCAGCTGCTGGGGAAGGGTTTTATTAGACCAAGTAGCTCGCCATGGGGAGCACCGATCCTTTTTGTCAAGAAGAAGGATGGTTCACAACTGATGTGTATAGATTACCGGGAGGTGAACAAGCTGACGGTTAAGAACCGTTATCCACTTCCGAAGATCGACGATTTATTCGATCAGTTGCAGGGGGCATCTTGGTTTTCCAAGATTGATTTGAGATCTGGATATCATCAAATGAGGGTGTGCGATGAGGATATCCAGAAGACGGCCTTTAGAACTCGTTATGGGCATTACGAGTTTGTGGTGATGCATTTCGGGCTCACCAACGCAACGGCAGCATTCATGGATCTCATGAACCGGGTGTGTAGGCCTATGTTGGACCGGTCGGTGATCGTGTTCATCGACGACATCTTGGTGTATTCGAGGTCCAAAGAGCAGCATGAGGAGCATCTGCGAAAGGTTCTTAGGGTTTTAAGGTCAGAGAGGCTTTATGCCAAATTCTCCAAGTGTGATTTCTAGTTATGAAAGGTCCAGTTCCTGGGACACCTCGTTAATCAGAATGGGATATTGGTCGATCCGGTCAAGATTGAGGCAGTTATGAGATAGGAGGTGCTGAGATCCCCATCCGAGATCAGGAGTTTTCTGGGATTGGCCGGCTACTATCGAAGATTTATCAAGGATTTCTCCAAGATTGCGGTTCCTCTCACCAGATTGACCCGGAAGGGCGTTACTTTTGTTTGGGGGCCTAAGCAGCAGGCATCATTCGAGACTCTTCGCCAGAGGTTGTGCGAAGCTCCGGTGTTAGCCCTTCCGGAGGGAGTGGAGGACTTCGTAGTCTACTGTGATGCATCTATTTCAAGGATGGGTGTGTGTGACATCCCCATTTTCACGGCCAGAAAAGACCGATTTTGTTTATGCTTTATAAAAACCAGAGTACTTCTTTTAATAAAAATGTTGCGGAATTTGTTCCCAGAAAAACATGATAAATGTGTTATCAAGGCATTTCCGAAGAAATGTATTTTTATTCCTTTTAAAACCTTGGGATGTCATTTTCAATACAGAAACATAAGCATAAACAGAACTTACATTCATTTACTCTAGTGATCTACATCTCTTTTAAATCTCTCAGTGTAAAGTGGTTTCGTATCGACACCTGTGATACAAATAAGCTTGAGTGGGTAAGGTAGGGAAAACTGGTGAGTACATAGGGTTTTCAACCCACAATAATATAGTTAATTTGTTTCTTCACATAATACATGTCAAACAATTAACCCGATTGCCCATCCCCATTTTCTTCATTTAATATTCCCTAGAGAATTATCTTAAGGGTCATCTCCTATGTCGTATTTACCTCTCATCTCTTTACATCACATTTCCTTATATGTTCGTTCCTAAGGATCATTGCCTACAACGTATAGACAGTAATGATTCGGGGATTACCCCCTCAATACGCGCTTAGTAAGGGTTGGAGTATCATCGCATGAATAAGTAGTTACAACATCCCCTGAACTCGTAATTCATAGTAAGGGTTAGAGTATCATCACATGAATACGTAGTTACAACATTGCTTGAACTCGTAATTCATCACCTACAGGTTATGAGCCTGCTGGTGTTTCCACGGGGTTGTCTAGAATAGTCCGTGGTGGCCATCTATACCCTGGTAGATGACTACATCTCCACATTGACGGACAAGGTTATGGTATCTTTCATCCTACATCACCGACTCATCATCACCTATCTATCCTCACCTAATTATCATAACCTTCCTATCATCACCTATCTCTCATCATTTTATTTCATCACACACCAACTATTTCATCTACTCATATTTTATCCCAACATATTTGTAGATATAAAATAAATTTACAGTTTGAATCATTTAAAACATGTATAAAATCATTCATCCAACATAGACAACAAGTATTCAGATAATATGCACACATAGCACGTAATTTATATAAAATACTTCATATCTATGTGTAAGATGAAAGTAACTATGCACTCACCTGGTAAGGTGGTGACTCGGTACTCGAACATCACTTCGTTATCTCAAAACAATTTTCCCTTGACAAAACCTAGTATCAATACCACTAGGGTTTAGTCTAACGTTAACGGCGACTAATTAATAGTCTAGCTATTATTACTATTATATAAGCGTTAAGAAACACTCTTATATAACTCATAATAATAGCCCAAATAGTTATTTTAAGGTCCTAATAATGATACTATATTAAAACATAAGCTATACTAAAGATAGGGTAGGCATAGCTCACTTACAGCGGGTTTTCTCGAAAATCGGACTTCGCTGGAGCAGCGTTCCCTAGCCGAAAGGCTCTTTTCTCAGGACTCCGGGAGCCTTGGGGCTTCCTTCGGGTGCTAGAGGGTTTACCTAGACTTTAGGGGGGTTAGGGTAGGCTAGAGAGAGAGTATAGAGAGAGAAAGTGGAAGAGGAAAGGTGTGAGAATGAATGGAACCCGGCACCTCTATTTATAGGCTGAATTCCTGATGGACTTGCCGAGTCGGTCCACTGACTCGCCGAGTCAGTGCCATGTGTCATCATCTGATGGCTTTCCTTGGAGAGAAAGCAATGACTGTGATCGCGCCACGTCACCCAAACTCGCACAACACCCTCCCGACTTATAAAAATCATAACTCTCGTATACGAGCTCCGTTTTCGACGTTCTTTTTTTCCACGCGTAGGTAAAAACAAGATCTACAACTTTCGTGTAGACTCTATTGGCTAATTCTCGCCCGATCTTAAATTTAACAGCAGGAGGAAATTAGACTGTTAAATGACCGTGAAAAATTCGTATCTCCTTCATACGGACTCCGTTTTCGTCTGTCTTTTTACCATTGAGTTCCTATTAATGAGATCTTCAACTCTCATTTAGGTCGCGTAAGCCAAAAACCGCTCGAACTAAAATTCGAGTTTCGGGTCGTGCACTACTATGCCCAATCTTAGAAAATTCATAACTTCCTCATACGAAGTCAGATTTGGGCGTTCTTTTTATGGACGCTCTCGGTTTAACATATTCTACAACTTTTGTTTAGATTGCTAAGGCTAAAAAGCCCTCTATCGTAAATTCAATATTTACGTTTCCCGGTGCCGTGCCGGTTTTGCCGTAAAATTTCGACGAGCCATAACTTCTTCGTTATAAATCGGGTTTCGGCGTTCTTTATATGTACGAAACCCTTGAGACATATTATAAAACTTGGTTAAGATTATTTATTCTAAATAATATTTTGTTGAAAAGTCGTTTTTGACCCCTATTATCTCTAAATTGACTAGCCCGGATCTACGGGCGTTACAATGCGGTGTTGATGCAGAGAGGTCATGTGATAGCATATGCGTTGAGGCAACTGAAGCCTCATAAGACGAGGTATCCCACCCCTGATTTGGAGTTAGGGGCGGTGGTGTTCGCCCTCAAGATTTGGCGCCACTATCTTTATGGTGTCCGGTGTACCATATACACTGACCATAAGAGCCTGAAGTACCTGATGGATCAGCCCAACCTTAATAGGAGACAGATGAGATGATTGGATGTAGTGAAGGACTACGACTGCGAGATCTTATATCACCCAAGCAAGGCTAATGTGGTAGCCGATGCCTTGAGTCGCAGAGCCGAGAGCGCTCCGATCCGAGATGTATGTATGAGGATGACGGTGATGACTCCAGTCTTAGATACCATCCGAGAGGCTCAGGTGGAGGCTGTGAGACCGTAGAACCGCAAGAGAGAGCGTGTGGTCGGACAGGTTTTCGAGTTTCAGACAGATAGTTGGGGTCTTATGACCTTCCGAGGTCGGATTTGGGTGTCATATACAGGTGGAGCTCGGCGTATATTGATGGAGGAGGCACATACATTGAGATTCTCGATCCATCCACGAGCAACTGAGATGTATTTGGATCTGAAGAGGGATTATTGGTGGCCCTGTATGAAGAGGGATGTGGCTTGGGTAGTCGAGAGATGCTTGACCTGTCGTCGGGTCAAGGCAGAGCACCAGCAACCCCATGGTCAGCTGTAGCCTTTAGAGGTTCCCCAGTGGAAGTGGAAACAGATCACTATGGATTTCATCACCAAGCTACCGAGGACCGCGTATGGGGTAGACGCGATATGGGTGATTGTAGACCGGTTGACAAAGAGTGCTCACTTCCTCACTATCAGTGAGAGCTCTTCTGTAGAGAAATTGGCCGAGATCTACGTTCGAGAGGTGGTGGCACGACATGGGGTGCCGACATCGATAGTGTCAGATCCTGTTGGATTAGGTGTCTAAGCCCATAACTATTATTGGTATGTATTCGACCCGAGAGTAGCATGGTCCATTTGGGTTGCATATCATCAGGACAATTTGTTAGGATGGACTTTTGAGAGAAGAGGTTATATATGATTTATTAATATATTATAAGTTCTAATATATTAATATGAAGTCATATGTTTAATTAGTATTGATCAAGAATTAATTTGGAATTACTTTAGTGATCAAAAAGAGACTAATTAAAACTATGGGGACTAATTATGGTAATTAGTTATATTTATATGTGTTGGGCTTATGATCCATGTTGGGCCAAGTTTATGTATGGATACATAAAGAGTTGGGCCACATGAACCATGGATCATAAAATCCATGGATATGGGTTTGGGTTATAACCATGACTCTTAGAATTCAACACATATAAATACATATGTTATGACCTAAAACCGCCACCCCTAGTCACCCTAGAGAGTGTGTGCATGTTCTTGGAGTTCATGAAGGTTTTAGAGTGCATGGAGATTCTCTCTCAAGTCCTACCTTTTTCCTTGATGTGTTGTGACTTCATTTGAGGCTTCCACACAATTGGGGCTAAGTTCTTAAGGCCAAATACATCAAGACTTCCAGCCACACAAAAAGGTATGTTACACTATCTAGTATTTTATGTAGTTTGTATGACAATTGCATGCTAGCTATAGGTTCAATACCTTGGAAACCATTTGCATGTATAATTAGTGAAAACATAGGTCCAAGGTATTTAGGGTTGTATGTGCACCATAGGATGTTGTATTATACCAAAACCCAACAGTGGTATCAGAGCCAAGGCTTGTTTTCATGTTATACTTGCTGAAATGGCTGAAACAATCGAAAATTTTGGCTGTCTGAGTGCTGGACTCGCCGAGTCCATGAAGAAATTCATCCAACTCGTCGAGTTGGTTCGTGCACTCGACGAGTAGGACCCCCTGACAGCATATTTTCGACTTTTAAGGCTGGAATTGGACTAGAAACATTACCCTAAGCTGTTTTTGGTCTTGTAAACCTGTTTTTGATGTGGTAATGTTCATGCTAAACCAATTTCAATGATAGTTGTCAATAGATTCATGTTTTGTATTAGTTTAATGGTTAGGCTAATTTCATAAAAAAGTTTGATTTGAATTGTCTTGTTCTTATGAGTTAGTCTAGATTAATAGAAAAGTTATGTGATAATTTGTTTTCAATCCATATTAATCTTAAAGTTTCTCATGAAATGTGTTTTTGTAACTTGTCCTCAAGTTATATGAAAAGTCACATTTATGATTCTTTAAAACTCATAAGATTTCCATAAGTTAGGAAAAATGAAGAGTCATATTTTCTTGAATGATTTTAAAGTCTTCCATAACTTGTTCTCAAGTTATGGAACTTGAAGAGTTTATTCATTATACTACTTTAAACTCATAGGTTATGAAAATGAATAGTTTATTTTTTCCTTAAATGTTTTTTAAAGTCTTCCATAACTTGTCCTCAAGTTATGGAACTTGAAGAGTTTTCATTAAAACTACTTTAAATTCATAAGTTATGGAATTGAAAAGGTTTTTGAATTGTTCAAAACTTGCCCTCAAGTTTTGGAATTTGTAAAGTTTCCCCCCATGAATACTTTAGTTCCAAGTTAAACCCTTAGAATTTTAATAGTTTAAAATTCAACCCTTATACTATTATAATATTATAGGTTTAATATTTATATATATGTATAAGAGTAAAAGTCAGTCTTACCGTTAGTAGGCCTCATTCACGAAGCCGGTCTATAAGGGGGGTATAAGGTTACTGCCTATAAAATAACAGTTTAATGGGTGTCCACTCTCACCCACCGCTTCCTTGACTGGTGGAGGGTTGTTAGCCGAACGGGTTTGACAGGACTATAATTCTCCCTTCATTAAAAGTATTAATGATCAGTACTAAGTAACTAAACACTTATTAATTCCCAATCTTAGTTACTTAAAAAAATGTGAATTTGGTGCTAACCCATGAAATTTACACTTTGTACCTTACCAAGTCGTTAGTGGAGCGTGTGTGGTTAACCGGCACACTAACATGGACTAGTAAGAGTGGCGAAGGGTAACTTAATGTTTATCATAGATCGGTGGAGTGTGTGTGGTTAACCGGCACATCGATTAGGTGATAATATTAAGGGTACCAAGTGAATTTGCATGGTTATTCACACCTTGTTTTGTGATCCTCGGCATCCCAGTCACAAAATTTGAGAGGGCACAATCGAGATTGAAACATGCCATTGAAAAGTTCAATGAATCTCAAAAGATATAGGAGTTTCAAAACCAATTAAAACCTAATAAATTATTTCGTTTTTCATGGTGGAAATTGGTGAATCGTCATTCGCCTACCTTCAAATATTTTATAGCTTGGATTACGGCATCCCTCTTCCAAGTTGTAAAATATTGTGTTGGGTCCTACCCTTAATATTTCATATTGGGTGTTATATTAAGGACTTAAATCAACTAACTTGAATATCTCCCATTGTAGATGTCTAGTTTAGACATCTATGATCTTCCCAAATCTCTTGGAATTTCACTTCCTCCACCCCCTCCAATTATTCTCCCTAACCCACAAGTTCAAGGTCACTCAAGCCCTATTGGCAAGCAAGGTCTATGTGTGATCATATCTTGGAGAGGAAGTCACATATTGACAAGCCGGGAGAGTTGGGTGTCAAAGTCTTGAGAAAGTTGGATGTTCAATCACTTTCTAAGTCACATAGTGAGTTCCTTTGGGACTACTATGTGACAGACCATGACTTGACCCTTAATGATCTTACCTATTTGCTTGGTGCTGCTGAGTCAGCAATGATTTTGAGCACTGGTAAAAGCAAATTTGATTAGAAGAACGACTTCCCAAACCTTCTATTGCCAAAGGAAGGGGCATTGGTTGCGAAGCTGGCCAAATTTACCTGATAGTCTGTAAGGATGGTAAAGTCAAAAGTTTTGACTCTACTTCAGGTAAAGTCCACTATCTAACTCTATTAAGTTCCTATTTGGAGATTCTTATCACATGGTATGACTAGATCACATTTTGACGTTTTAAGAATCAAAGTGAAGAGGAAGCTTAAAGGAAGAATTTTGAGCTGTTACTTAAAGAGTTGTGATAGATTGCTTAGGAATACATAACAACATAGTTTTTCACATGCATTTGCATTGTAAGGATAAGGTTTTCCGCAAAGTTCTAAAATAAAAGAAAAGTTCTTATTTTATTTTAATCCTTACAGTGGCATTTGTGAGAAATTGTTGTTTATATGTTTCCATTGATAGCAATATTGGAAAATGGATTTGATTCTTTCGACTGTGGTAGTGTCATAATTTACCAAATAAGGAAAGATTCTCATCACCCAAGTTTCAGGTGGATAGAAACTTGGAATCATGCAAGTTGTATGATGAATGAGAATTTTCATCTTTGGGAAATTAAGACTAATTCATTGTTCACATGTATATGTGAGTCAAGTGAAAGGATCAGGGGATCGGGTACACTTGAGTGTGCACTGGTCAGGTCCACCACAAAGAATGATGAGACTATTCGTCATGATTTACTAAAGCTTAGTAAATATGGTTATACTTACATGTTTAAGTATAATTTTGAAACATTGGAAAAGTATCAATGTTAGGCAGAACGAATGAGAAGAATCAAATAAGGCAGGAAGATAAAAGTTTCTCAATCTGAAAAGATGGGAGAGTACTTGAGTATCTTGTTTTATGATTATCTTAGTGATTATGAAACCATATCACAATTGTTTCTCTAAGGAAATCTTAGTGCATTTGTTTGGCTAAGAAGAGAAATCATGGATTGTTGAAATGGTTAAAATAAAAAAGATGAATCATACTGTTGGGTTATGAGCATTCTAACACTCCTAAGTGTACATGCAACCCTAAATACCTTGGATCTATGTTTTCTCTATTATACATACAATTATGAACATCCAAGGTATTATCCTAATCTAGCATACAAAATAATAAATATAACAAGATCGAATACATACCTCTTTGATGTAGAATGTCTTCATGAAGCTTGAGTGCCTAGTGCCCCAAGTGTGACACCTCAAATGGTTCACACAACACCAAATACACTTGGAATAACTTGAGAGAAACTTGAACACTCCTTGAAATCGTCTAGCCCTCACACTCACATATTAGTGCCCGATTTCTTGAGCCATGGGATTCTTTTATATGGTGGCTATTAGGGTTACACCATGTAACTCATAACTTTACCCATTCCTTATGCTCCATGGATTTTAACCGCCATGGAGTATCCATGGGTCACCCCATGGACTTAGTCCAACATAAGGAATCTTGGATCACAAGCCCACATATATAAGAATGAATGATTTACACAATCAACCCATATATTTAATTAGTCTCCTTTTGATCACTTAATTAATTCCAAACTAATTATTTATCAATACTAATTAAATAACCTTATTAATATATATTAGAACTTATAATATATTAACCAACCTTAAGTGTTATTTCTCTCATTATAGTCTATCCAAATGCATGATGCCATGCAACCCAAATGGACCATGTCGGGTCGGGTCAAGTCTTACCAATTATAGTTATGGACTTAGACATTAATCCAACAGTCTCCCACTTGGATAAGTCTAAAACTATTATTGCGTATGACTTCAGGAACCGATCAGCAACCGTAGCTCTCAAAAGCTTCTGTCGAACTCTGACCTTGTCGATGAACTCTGACCTTTGTCAATGACTTGTCCATTAGATAAGGGATCATATATTCCTCCATTCTAGATATCATATGGACTGAGACATGGATTATCAATCATTCTCTCTGTCCATTTGTTGTTTCCCGATTTCCGATTCATGATGACTGACTGATTGAACAAATCAAATTAGTTCTGGCTTGGCCAAGCACTCACATGTATCATCTTTAAATCATCGAGGGGCCCACAGATATCGCTTTTATCCCGAAGGTAAAAGGAATGGATAAACTTCGACTCATATGGCTTGTTCTACTACTTGTTGAATCATACACAAAGGCACGTTTTATAACATCGAGTTACCAATGCGTTTTCGTGCAATCAATGTATAACCAACTCATAGTAACAACTCATATCTCTAGGTTTGAAGAATATAAGATATTATCGTCTCATGATCACTCGTGATAAAATCCATGAAGTGATTCAAATGAGCGTGGGTTGAATCCAATAATCAGAACTTATGAGCACTCATGAGTGTTGTAGCACCACCTTGTCCACCAACTTGGACCTCTACAAACCAACCCATGACAGTCTTGATTCATATCTACTTCCAACATATGACCGACTGTGGATGGTTTGAATAACTTAAGCATTCAGGAAGAGCGACTTAGTTATTCTGGAAGTCAAAACATGCAAAGTGAAACACAAGAATAAATGAATCAAATATGGTATCAAACCCTATGAATATAAATAAACACTTTTATTTATCACCATACTGATTACTCATTATTCATTGTTTCGGTTTTATCAACTTTATACTTGAATTTAAAACAATAGTTATCCCATGCTCCAAGCATGTACACTATGTTTTCTAAACACTAGTCATGCCATACACCAAGTATGCATACTATGTTTGTCTATGATCTTTACTTTGTAAAATAGATCAATTGAACATCACTCCAATGATCCTCTTTTCACAGTCCCAAATCCTTACTGCAAATGCAAGAATTCCAAATTCATGCCATTTACTGAAATCTGTTAGATTCTAAACTTATATGCATTGATCCTTTTAATGATTATGCACAAAGTTAGAAAGACTTGACAACAATCATTACAGAGCATTCCAAAGGAGATCAGCTCCTTGGAAACATCCTTCTTTCATTAAGTTTCCTAATCTTACACAGATTGAATAACTTCTAACTTTGAAACATTTCCATATTCCATTTTGACTATCACTTCTGAACAAGAGTTGCCTCCTTACAGATTATGTCAATATGGTCCTTCCAGAATTAACATTATACTTCCAACTGTCCTTGAGCAACCAATCTTTGGTAAACCTTAGATTGTCCTCGACAATTGCTTAATCATTTTAGTCATATCCAATTCTAGACCTTTTCCCTTCATAATGCCCCAGGCATTTGGAAAATTTTAGAAGGGATGAATATAGCACATGTAATCGATCCTATATGCGAAGCATATGGGACACGATTCATGATGTCTCACATAAAGACTAAACTAGTCTCTTGCTATAATATTTCCATTTCACTTTGCCAAGTTCTCAAAATTCAGATTATGAAAAGGGATGCCGTAATCATAATCGAATTTTAGAACGCAAATACAGGACCCATATATAGAATTTCCTTATGTTGAGCCATTCCAACATGAAATTCATATATATATCCTTGATTAAATACGATTAAAATCTCAATCTAAGCTTTTAGAATTGAAATGAAGTATAATTTCCTCTCCCTTAATTATAGCAAAACAACTTTTTCAACCCCTGCAACCTCACGAATTGAAACTTTTGTTTTCTATAATTAACATTGCTAACTTGCAACCTTTATCATAATTATCATGCTCCCACTAACATGATGATTATTAGCATAACACTTATGCTCCCACTAGCTTTGACATGTACTCAGAAATCAGCTGACTTTCTTACCAAAGTTCAGATTTCTGATACTAGATTGTTTTGATGAAACTTTATCAAAATCATACACCTCTCTTAGATAGCTCACATGTATGTCTAAACAATTTTAGAACTATGAAAAGGGATGCCGTAATCATAGTCTCAATTGTTTAGACCTTTGCCACTTCTCACAAGTCCATGTTAGTGTGCCGGTAAACCACACACGCTCCACTAACGACTTTGAGAATGCAAATATCACAATTGCTATCTACCTAAAATCTACTTAGTGAAAGTGTTTCCTCACCATCATTTTCATGAATCGGAGAGAAACCTTATGACCCTTAGATTTTATGGTGTATGTGTTCTTATCCATGTGAATCGTCAAAACCATAGTCACAAGACAAGGATAATGACAAATCCAAACTCATATGGACTGAACTTATGCAATCTTAACTTCTTGCCACCTGTCAGTACAGGGCCTGCCATTGCTTCCATGTTGTTATGCAACCAATTGAGAACTTTCAGAACTCCTATGCAAAGCCAACTTTAACTGGAATGGGCACAGAATATGTCAACACGATAGGTTATAAACCTCAAGTCGTGTGCTAGTGAAGGACTTTAGGTTTATTCTTGATTAAGTCTTGAAACTTTCAAGAGCTTTAAGACTCCCACTGTCCTCTTGACATATAAGACTCCCTTGGTAAAATATTCAAGAGATAGTGCGGATTCTTTATCAAGACTAACACTTTACACAATTGGCCTAAGTTGGTCTCTGTTTTATCCAAAACATCACAACTTACCAATTTCAAATGTACAAGAGTAGATAACCTTTTACTCTTACATTTGACTAGTGTTAACAAACCCTCTTTAAGATATGTCACTCAAGTTAGAATCTTGCAGTATGACTCTAAGAATTGTTTTGAAACGAAGTATGACTCATCTTTTTGATTTAACCATTTCAACAATTCATGACTCCTCTTCTTAGTCATAAGAATGCACTAAGATGACTTTAGAGGACCAATTGTGATATGGTATCTTAATCATTAAGATGATCATAAACATGATACTAAAGTACTCTCCCATCTTTTCAGATTTGAGAAACTTTTATCTTTCTGCCATACTTTGATTCTTCTTATTCGTTCTGTCTCACATTGAAACTTCTCCAATGCTATAGACTTATACTTAAACTTATAAGTATAACCATATTTACTGAACTTAAGTAAATCATGACGAATAGTCTTCTTGATCTTTTGTGGTGGACTTGACCAGTGCACAAGAATGTGTACTCGATCCCTTAGTCCTTTCCTTATTCACATAAGGAATTAGTCTTAATTTTCCAAGCTGAAATTTCTCATTCATCATACTATACAACTTGCATGATTCCAAGTTTCGGTCCAATTGAACCTTGGGTGATGAGAATCTTTCCTTATTTGGTAATATTAGACACTACCACAACCGAAAGAATCAAATCCATTTTTCCAATATTGCTATCAATGGAATCTTATAAGCAACAACTTTTCACAAATGCCATTGTAAGGATACTTAAAATAAATAAAATCAAAACCTTTTTCTTTTATTTTAAAACTTTGCGGAAAAACTTATCCTTACAATCCATATAAAAACCTTGTTGTTATCTATTCCTAAGCAATATAAATATCATAACTCTTAAGTAATAGCCCAAAATTCTGATCACCGAACCATGCGATTGAAATCCTTCTTCGCGATCAGAATCAGCATGTACTTAATAGAGTTAGACACTGGACTTTACCTGAAGTAGAGCCAAACTTATTGACTTTACCATCCTTAGGTAAATTTGGCAGCTTCGTAACCAATGCCCCTTCCTTTGGCAATAGTTACCTATGGACCCTTGATAATGGGACTATCTCAGACTTCGCCTCTCTATTTACCATTGGGTCAACCGAGTTGACTATGGTCGATCCCTTTCCATTGGGAAGAGAGAGCTTTACTGGATATCCAATGTCATCATTGTCAATGTCCATAGCGTTTTAGGAAGTTGATCTTAGCAAATAGATAAGATCATTAAGGGTCTTGTCTTAGTCTGTTTCATAGGATTCCCAAAAGAACTCACTATGTGACTTAGAAATTAGTTGAGCCACCAACTTTCTCAAGACTTTGACACCCAACTCTCCCGGCTTGTCAATATGTGACTACATCTCCAAGATGTGATCACACCTAGACCTTGCCTTGCCAATAGGGCTTGAGTGACCTTAAACTTTTTAGGAACTTGTGGGTTAGGGAGAATAATTGGAGGAGGTGAAAGAAGTATATGATATCCATGGGACATCATCTTCATTTAGGAAAGCTTGTTTCAAGAGATTTGGGAAGATCATAAATGTCTAGACCAGACATGTTTTTGGGAGATATTCAAGATAGTTGATTTAAAGTCCTTAATATGACACCCAATATGAAATATTAAGGCTAGGACCCAACAAACTATTTTATAACTTAGAAGAGGGATGCCGTAATCCAAGCTATAAAATATTTGAAGGTAGGTGAATGACGATTCACCAATTTCCACCATGAAAAACGAAATAATTTATTAGGTTTTAATTGGATTTGAAAGTCCTGGATCTTTGAGATTCATTGAACTGTTCAAAGGCATGTTTCAATCTCGAGTGTGCCCTTCAGGTTTTGTGACTGGGATGCCGAGGATCACAAAACAAAGTGTGAATAACCATGCAAATATACTTGGTACCCTTAATATTTACCCCTTAATCAGTGTGCCGGTTAACCACACACGCTCCACCGATACTATGATAAATATTAAGTTACCCTTTGCCTACCTTGTTAAGTCCAGGTTAGTGTGCCGGTTAACCACACACGCTCCACTAACGACTTAAGCAAAGTGCAAAGTGTAATTTCATGGGTTAGTACCAAATTCACATTTTCCTAAGTAACTAAGATTGGGTATTAATAAGAGTTTAGTTACTTAGTATTTATCATTAATACTTTTAATGAAAGGAGAATTATAGTCCTTGTCCTACCCGTTCGGCTAACGACCCTCCACCAGTCAAGGAAGCGGTGGGTGAGAGTGGACACCCATTAAACTGCCATTTTATAGGCAGTAACCTTATACCCCCCTTATAGACCGGCTTCGTGAATGAGGCCTACTAACGGTAAGACTGACTTTACTCTTATACATATATATAAATATTATTAACTTATAATATTATAAAGTATAAGGGTTGAATTTTAACTTTTAAAATTCTAAGGGCTAACTTGGAATTAAAGTATTCATAAGTGAAAACTTTTCAAATTCCAAAACTTGAGGGCAAGTTTTGAAACTATTCAAAACTAATTAATTCCATAACTTATGAGTTTAAAGTAGTTTTAATTTAAAAAAAAAACTCTTCAAGTTCCATAACTTGAGGACAAGTTATTGAAGACTTTAAACTAATTAATAAAAAAAATAACTTTTTTTTTATTGTAACTTATGGAACTAATTAAGGTTACACTTTTTTTTTAATTTAATGAAGAGAATCTTGAACCTCCATAACTTGAGGACAAGTTATGGAGTCATAAAACCATTTAATTAGAACTAGACTCTTCATTTTGTAACCTTTGCCAACTTTTATGAGTTTTATGATTCTTAAATGTGACTTTTCATATAACTTGAGGACAAGTTACAAAAACACACTTTGGAATCAACTCTTAGATTAAAATGGATTGAAAACAACTATTTCACACAACTTTTCTATTAATCTAAGAACCTCATAAGAACAAGATAATTCAAATCATCAATCTTCAAGAAATTAGCATGAACATACAAACTAATACAAATCTTGAAATTATGACAATTATCTTAGAAATTGGATTAGCATGAACATTACCACATCAAAAACAAGTTTACAAAAACATCTTAGGGTAATGTTCCTAGTCCAATTCCAGCCAAAACAATCGAATATATGCATCCAACTCGATTTTTCAGCTACTTTTGCAAGTATAACAAGAAAACAAGCCTAGGCTCTGATACCACTGTTGGGTTATGAGCATTCTAACACTCCTAAGTGTACATGCAACCCTAAATACCTTGGTTCTATGTTTTCTCTATTGTACATACAATTATGAACATCCAAGGTATTATCCTAATCTAGCATACAAAATAATAAATATAACAAGATAGAATACATACCTCTTTGATGTAGAATGTCTTCATGAAGCTTGAGTGCCTAGTGCCCCAAGTGTGACACCTCAAATGGTTCACACAACACCAAATACACTTGGAATAACTTGAGAGAAACTTGAACACTCCTTGAAATCGTCTAGCCCTCACACTCACATATTAGTGCCCGATTTCTTGAGCCATGGGATTCTTTTATATGGTGGCTATTAGGGTTACACCATGTAACTCATAACTTTACCCATTCCTTATGCTCCATGGATTTTAACCTCCATGGAGTATCCATGGGTCACCCCATGGACTTAGTCCAACATAAGGAATCTTGGATCACAAGCCCACATATATAAGAATGAATGATTTACACAATCAACCCATATATTTAATTAGTCTCCTTTTGATCACTTAATTAATTCCAAATTAATTCTTTATCAATACTAATTAAATAACCTTATTAATATATATTAGAACTTATAATATATTAACCAACCTTAAGTGTTATTTCTCTCATTATAGTCTATCCAAATGCATGATGCCATGCAACCCAAATAGACCATGTCGGGTCGGGTCAAGTCTTACCAATTATAGTTATGGACTTAGACATTAATCCAACACATACTTCGTTCCATAACAAGTCTTAGAGTGATACTCCAAGATTGTAACTCGAGTGACATATCTTAAGGAAGGTTTGTGACACTTGTCAAGTGTAAGAGTAAAATGTGTCTCTACTCTTGTACATTTGAAATTGGTAAGTTGTGATGTTTTAGGTTAAACAGAGACTAACTAAGGCCAATTATGTGAAGTGTTAGTCTTGATAAGAATCCGCACTGACTCTTGATAAGAAATGGTTCTTGACAAGAGAGTCTTATATGTCAAGAGGACAGTGGGAGTCTTAAAGCTCTTGAAAGTTCCAAGAACTAATCAAGAATAAAAACCTGAAGTTCTTCACTAGCACACGACTTGAGGTTTATAACCTATCGTGTTGACATTTCTGTGCCTATTCTAGTTAAAGTTGGCTTTGCATAGGAGTTCTAAGAGTTCTCAATTGGTTGTATGACAACTTGGAAGCAATGGCGGGCCCTTGTGCTGCCAGTTGGCAAGAAGTTAAGATTGCACAAGTTCAATCCATATGAGTTTGGATTTGTCACTAACCTTGTCGTGTGATTATGGTTTTGACAAATTCACATGGATAGGAACTCATTCACCATAAAATCTAAGTGTCATAAGGTTTCTCTCCGATTCATGAAAATGATGGTGAGGAAACGCTTTCACTAAGTAGATTTTAAGTAGATAACAATTGTGTTATTTGCATTCTCAAAGTCGTTAGTGGAGCGTGTGTGGTTAACCGGCATACTAACATGGACTTGTGAGAAGTGGCAAAGGTCTAAACAATTGAGACTATGATTACGGCGTCCCTTTTCATAGTTCTAAAATTGTTTAGACACACATATGAGCTATCTAAGGAAAGGTGTATGAATTTGATAAATTCTTATCAAAGCATCTCGTATCAGAAAACTGAACTTTGTTAAGAAAGTCAATAAAGTATTGATTTCTAGAAGTCTAGCTGATTTCTGAGTACATGTCAAAGCTAGTGGTAGCATAAGTGTTGTGCTGATAATTATCATGTTAGTGGGAGCATGATTACTATGTTCAGTATTGCAAGTTAGCAATGTTAATTATAGAAAACAAAAATTTCAATTCGAGAAGTTGCAGGGGTTGAAAAGTTGTTTTGCTATAATTAAGGGAGAGGAAATTATACTTCATTTCAATTCTAAAAGCTTAGATTGAGATTTTAATCATCTTTAGTCAAATATATATATGAATTTTATGTTGGAATGGTTCGACTTAATGAAATTCTATATATATTGCGTTTTCAAAATTCGATTATGATTACGGCATCCCTCTTCATAGTCAAATTTGAAAACATGACAAATAAAAAAAATATATTGTAGCAAAAGACTGGTCTAGTATCATGTCTTTATGTGAGACATCATGAATCATGTCCCATATGCTTCGGATATAGGATCGATTGCATGTGTTATAATATTCATCCGTTCTAAATTTTCTAAATGCTCAGGGCATTAAGAGGGGAAAAGTCTAGAATTGGATATGACTAAAATGATTAAGCAATTGTCGAGGACAATCTAAGGTTTTCCAAAGATTGGTTGCTCACGGACAACTGGAAGTATATTGTTAATTTTGGAAGGACCGTATTAACATATTCTGAAAAGAGGCAACTCTTGTTCAGAAGTGATAGTCAAAATGCGAATCTGGAAAGGTTTCCATAGGTGGAAGTTGTTCTTCGAATCTGTGTAAGATTAGAAAACTTAATGCAAGAAGGATGTTCAAAGGAATGTACTTTGAATATGAGACTTTGTTTCCATGGAATTGATCTCCATTGGAATACCCTGTAATGATTGTTGACAAGTCTTTGTGACTTTGTGCATAGTCATTACAAGAGGATCAATGCATGTAAGTTTAGAATCTATCAAATTTCGGTAAATGGCAGGAATTTGGAATTCTTACATTTACAATGAGGATTTGGGATTGTGAAATGGGCATCATTGGAATCATGTTCAGTTGATCTATTTCACAAAGTAAAGATCATAGTTAAACATAGTGTGCATACTTGGTGTATGGCATGACTAGTGTTTAGAAAACATAGTTTACATGCTTGGAGCATGGGACAACTATTGTTTTAATTCAAGTATAAAGTTGATTATTTGAAACATTATACAATGAATAATGAGTAATCAATATGGTGTTTAAATAAAAGGTGTTTTATTTACTCTCAAAGGTGCTTGGGACCATAGAGTGATTAGTATTATTCTTGTGTTTCACTTTGCATGTTTTGACTTCCAGAATTGCTAGGTTATTCTTTCTGAATGACTAAGTTATTCAAACCATCCACAATCGATAATACACTGGAAGTAGGTATTAAGGCAAGACTGTCATGAATCGGGTTTGTAGATGTCCAAGGTAGTGGACATAGTAAGAGTTACTACAACATTCATGAGTACTCCTGGAATAAGGATTCGAGTATTGGATTAAACCCATGCTCATTTGACTCACTTCATGGATTTTATCACGAGTGATCATGAGACGATAATATCTTATATTCTTCAAACCTAGAGATATGACTTGTTGCCTATGAGTTGGTTATACATTGATTGCACGTAAACGCATTTGGTAACTCGATGTTATAAAACGTGTCTTTGTGTATGATTCAACAAGTAGTAGAACAAGAATATGAGTCGAAGTTTATCCATTCCTTTTACCCTTAAAGGGATAAAAGCGATATATGTG
This sequence comes from Lactuca virosa, assembly GCF_052849685.1. Classification (NCBI taxonomy): domain Eukaryota; kingdom Viridiplantae; phylum Streptophyta; class Magnoliopsida; order Asterales; family Asteraceae; genus Lactuca; species Lactuca virosa. Next base: position 388,344,219 of record NC_136428.1, read on the forward strand.
GGCCCCTCGATGATTTGGTGATGACAAACGTAAGAGCTCGGCCGGGCCTGGACTGATTTGATTTGTTCAATTAGTCAGTCGTTATAAATCGGAAATCGGGAAACAACAAATGGATAGAGAGAATGATTATAATCCATGTCTCAGTCCATATGATATCTAGAATGGAGGAATATATGATCCCTTATCTAATGGACGCGTCATTGATTTGTTCAGAGTTCGACAGCGGCTTTAAGAGCTACGATTGCTAGTCGGGTTTTGGAGTCATATGCAATAATACTTTTAGACTTATCTAAGTGGGAGACTGTTGGATTAGGTGTCTAAGCCCATAACTATTATTGGTATGTATTCGACCCGAGAGTAGCATGGTCTATTTGGGTTGCATATCATCAGGACAATTTGTTAGGATGGACTTTTGAGAGAAGAGGTTATATATGATTTATTAATATATTATAAGTTCTAATATATTAATATGAAGTCATATGTTTAATTAGTATTGATCAAGAATTAATTTGGAATTAATTTAGTGATCAAAAAGAGACTAATTAAAACTATGGGGACTAATTATGGTAATTAGTTATATTTATATGTGTTGGGCTTATGATCCATGTTGGACCAAGTTTATGTATGGATACATAAAGAGTTGGGCCACATGAACCATGGATCATAAAATCCATGGATATGGGTTTGGGTTATACCCATGACTCTTAGAATTCAACACATATAAATACATATGTTATGACCTAAAACCGCCACCCCTAGTCACCCTAGAGAGTGTGTGCATGTTCTTGGAGTTCATGAAGGTTTTAGAGTGCATGGAGATTCTCTCTCAAGTCCTACCTTTGTCCTTGATGTGTTGTGACTTCATTTGAGGCTTCCACACAATTGGGGCTAAGTTCTTAAGGCCAAATATATCAAGACTTCCAGCCACACAAAAACGTATGTTACACTATCTAGTATTTTATGTAGTTTGTATGACAATTGCATGCTAGCTATAGGTTCAATACCTTGGAAACCATTTGCATGTATAATTAGTGAAAACATAGGTCCAAGGTATTTAGGGTTGTATGTGCACCATAGGATGTTGTATTATACCAAAACCCAACAATCGGGACGTGCATTTTACTTCCAGGTTCTGGAAGAAGTTTCATGAGGAGTTGGGTACCCGGCTGCACTTTAGCACAACTTACCACCCACAGACAGACGGGCAGAGTGAGCGGACAATTCAGACGCTCGAGGACATGTTGCGTGCATGTGTCATGGACTTCGGTGGAAGTTGGGACACCTATTTTCCCTTGGCTGCGTTTTCTTACAACAATAGCCACCATTCCAGTATTGGCATGCCTCCCTTCGAGCTCTTATATGGGAGGAGGTGTCAGACTCCCATTTGTTGGGGAGAGGTAGGGCAGTGAGTGATGGGTGGCACTGAGATAGTGCTAAAGACGACCGAGAAAATTCAGCAGGTGAGACAGAGGTTACTGACAGTCCAGAGTCGGCAGAAGAGTCATCCAGATCGGCGACGATCTGAGCTAGAGTTCCAGGTTGGAGATTTTGTCCTCCTGAAGGTATCCCCATGGAAAGAGGTGATCCGGTTCAGGAAACGGGGCAAGTTGGGGCCCCGATACATTGGTCCTTTCAGAGTTATCACTAGAGTATGTAAGGTAGCTTACCGGCTGGAGCTACCTGCAGAGTTGAGTCAGATTCATAACACCTTCCACGTGTCTCAGTTGAGGAAGTGTGTAGCCGATGAGACGACGGTGGTGTCATTAGAGGGCATTCAGGTGGATGTGATCCTAAATTATATTGAGAGGGCGATTGTGATCTTGGATCAAAAAGTAAAGGTTCTAAGGAACAAAGAGGTGCCCATGGTTCAGGTCCAGTGGCAACATCGGAAGGGGTCAGAGTGGACATGGGAGCCGGAGTTTGAGATGCGAGAGCAGTATCCAGAGTTATTTCTGGAGCATGACTTCGAGGGCGAAGTCTGATTCTAGTGGGGGAGAATTGTAACATCCCGACTCCCAGGTATTACATTTATTTATTTATTTGTTCTTAAGATTTAATGATTGACTCGACGAGTTGTGTGTCCAACTCGTCGAGTAGAATTGAATTAGTCGTGTGGGTTTAATAACCGACTCGACAAGTCAGAGAGTCGACTCGCCGAGTTGGAGCTGTGTGAGGAAACCCTATATCTCCGGGTTTGGGGCCTATTTAAGGAAACTTATGTCCTCATTTCCGCCTCACCAGCTACCCAACTCCCCTGTGTGAAACCCTAATCGGCCATTGAGCTACTAGAGAGTGTTTGAGATAATATTTGAGTGTTTTGGTGAATCTTTTGGAATGGAATAAGTGAAATACAAGCAAGGATCGAGGAGAGGCTGTAGGATCCAGTATTCTTTCACTTGGAGCTTCTATTGGAATGTAAAAGCCATCACATTGCTCATCATGTTGTTTAGATCTTCCTAATGAGCAACTTTTGGGGCTTTTTCCATATTTCCTTGAAATTTGGTATGACTTGTGCTTGCCAAGCATTGAGACATCAGATATGGACCTTGTGAGGCCCATATGGTCCAAAGGTCCCAGCTTTATTCAGCCATGAAAGAGTTATTGTGCTTAAATACCTTAGTTAGAGCTTATAGTGGCATTATAGGGCAAATATGCCATGCATGAACATAAAGATCGAAGATTTACGTGACATTCGAACCTTGGGAGGCTAGATCTAGAGTTTGGAGTGGTAGATCTGCCTTAAGAACTTCTGAATAAGATTTTGACTTAAGGGACTCGGTGAGTTAATGAGCTGACTCGACGAGTCGGCTAGGGTTTTCCCCGATGAGTCTGGACAAGGGTGACTCGGCGAGTTGATTTGACAACTCGACGAGTTAAGTTGGGTTTTCGCGAGGTTCTAAGGAACAGTGGGTTCTCGGCGAGTCACATAGGTGCACTCGGAAAGTTGAGTCAAACATAGACTATTGACTTGAGTTTGACTGTTGTTGACTTTAGGGTTTGGTCAATCATGAGTCATGGTGACCATGGAGGGGTAAAATGGTCTTTTTCCCAATCCAAGAGTTAAAGAGGGAAAAATAACTTAGTTTGTTAGAATTTGTGATTTAAGTGTTAACTAGAGATAATCATCAAATGTGATTAGGCGGAGGCTAGGTTCGGTGATTTGTGTTCGAGGAGTACACATTTCCTTAGATTTCGTACGAGGTGAGTCTTCTCACTATACTTACCCTGAGTGGTATTCATGTGTGACCGGAGGGTCTTTTGTGATTATTTGAGTTATGTGATGTTATGCATTTTGTGTGTGTGATATATATGTTATATTCTGTGTTTACCGAGATCGGACCGGAGGGTCCAAACCGAGTTGTCGGATCGGAGGGTCTTCACTGAGATACTGGACTGGAGGGTCCAAACCGAGTTGTGGGACCGGAGGGTCCTCACTGAAACACATGATTGGAGGGTCCACACCGAGACGCATAAGACCGGAGGGCCCATGCCGAGTTATAGCCATGAGAGGCTTATTATTTGTGTATATGGTATTTTGGGGAACTCACTAAGCTTTGTGCTTCCGTGTTATGTGTATGTGTTTCAGGTACCTCTCAGGACTGCGGGAAGGCACCGGCATGATTGTACACACCTGCCTGTGACTATGTTGAGGTTTCTGGGATTTTAATTTTATGGTGGATTTATGTTGACATTTGATACATTTGTGTTTTTATGAAATATTATAATAGTTTATGTGTTTTAAAAAAATGAAAATTTTGGTTTGAAAATTTCGGTGTTACAGACCGTCTGAATGAGCTTATCTATAAGTGCAATAGGTATGGCATCACCAGGTCAACTATGGAGTTCAATCTTACTTTCATAATGGGGCTTCGAAAGGAGTGGAGGAATGTGAGTTTGATGGTAAAAACACAACAGAGCTTTGATTTCTATTCTCTAAACGATCTTTACAATATGCTAAAAGCTCATGAAGGCGAAGTGAATGAAATGGCTGAAGAGTAAAGGATCAATCTGGGTGGTTCATTAGCACTGGTGTCGAAGGTATCGGGAAGAGAAGCTAAGAAGGAAGTCACTGAGAAGGAAAGTTCTGATGATGAAGGTCTTATCGTCAACTCAGATGACGAAGTTGTAGCTTTTTACTCAAACAACAGAGTAAAGAAGTTTTACAAAAAGCCTTTCAATGTGAAGTCGAAAACTAGGGAAGCAAAAGGAAGCTACACTGGGAAAGTGAGTGAAGAAAAGAAGTTTGAGAAGAAAGAAGTGAAGGGGGAGGAGTCGAAGCAAGAGAAAAAGCTTAAGGGGAATTTGGGAGTTGATTGTCACTATTGCAACGGTGCAAATCATATCGCGATTAACTGCATGTTGCGCAAGAAAGAAGAAAAGAAGAATAGGGTTAAGGATGAAGCGTATTATACAGAAATATTGGAAGAAGTGAGGGCTAAGATGAAGGGTTTGTGATTAGTAATGAGAGGAGAAGATGAAGATGATGGAACATACCAAATATGGTCTTCGGGCTCGGATGACGAAAAAATGAGAAATCTGACGCATGGAGCCATGTTCGCGAGGTATGAGGAGGAAGAAGAAGAGAAAATCTTTGGTTGCTGTTTTGTTTCGATATCCGGAGACAATGCACCAATGACATCGAAGGTACGTTCTCTACTTCAATCCTTTAATATTCCTTCAAGTGCTTATAATTTTGTGTTAACTGAGTTTGATGCTGCTATTACTTATGTCAATAATCTGGTTATCTCTGCTAGCAATGAGGCTAAAAAGTCTTGTACTCAATTACTAGAAACACAAAGGATATTAGAGGCGAAGAAAGCTAAGATAGATCATCAAGAATTGCAAATTACAAATACCATGTGTGATAGGGATAGTCTGAAGATACATCACCTACTCCTTGTGTTTCTAAAGAAACAACCATTCCTCAAATTGTTGAAGTTCAGGTTTATGAAGATACAAAGAAATTCGACAAAATCATGAAAGAAAAAGGTTCTCACTATCTTGAACCAAATTATATGTTTTACCCAACCTTCAAATGTTCTGATGATGTCGTCTTTCCAAACCAAGTTTTTGTAACAACCGGAAATGGAGAAAGTGTTAAACCTGAAGTAAAAAAACTTGTTGAAGAGGACAATAAGAAAGCTTCAAAAGAAGGATTTTTCTCAAATCAGAGCACGATTGAGAATAATCTCACCAAAAATTCATATACCTTTTAACGACAAAAGCCAAGTCGAACCTGGGTTGTTAAAACAGAAAAGGCAAATGTTGAAAAACAATCAAATATAAATGTTTCTGAAAAACCAATTGAAAAAGTTCAAAGAACAAAAGAAAATATTCAAAAGATTTCTCAAGAAAATGGAATTTTGATGAACAAAGCTCGAAATAAGGCTTATTGGAAAAATTATGTGTCTAAAAGGAAACAACAAAGTCTTTCATCCAAAAATGTCGAAAAGAAAAAGGCTGAATTTGTTAAGCCAAAGGCAGAGAATCAATCTTTTGTTGAAAAGAAACCGATTTCAAAAACAACAAGAGTACAAAAAGATTTTTCTAAAACAAAAGAACATGTTCAAACTTCTTATCATGATGGATATGTGAAAAATTAACAAACAAAGAATTTTGTTCAAAACTCTCAAAATCAAAGGTTTTCACAACATGATTTTCAAAGAAATGGCTTCCAATCAAATGAGAAAAAGAATTATCATCAAGTACCACATCAAAATCAATTTTTGAACCCACAAAAAGTTTTTCCAAAACATAAAATTGGGTATCAAAATCGGTTTCAAAATTGTTACACACCTCCTGTTTCAACAAGAATGCCAACAAGTAAATATCAAAAGTTGTGTCACACCCCCAAATCGGAGTGGCGGAAACGTCTGGGGTGGATGACTTCATGTTAAGTATCACAACACATTCATCATAGTAATCAAAGTACAACAACCATTGCATTAATAATGTATAAGTTTTACATAGTGTTCAAGTCATTGTATATGACATAAAAGTAGATATAGCAAAAGATAAAAGACGCAACTCTATACTGCTCCGTCTTCTCAAAATCCCGGGGATGTACTTACCTATTGGTTCCCTGAGAATACAAGTATTATGAAAAAGAGAGTATCAACATTTAATTTGGTGAGTGCATAAGTATTTCTGTTTAAAAGCTTGTTTTCTGTTACTTGAAATAGTGAGTATGTTTACTGTTCCAGAAAATCCAATATTTTCTATTTTAATTGAAAAGTAGTTTTAATACCATAAAACCGTTCTGTATAAGTGTTGTTGTACTATAAAATAGTGTAACATAGTTTTAGTTCACAATAAAACTATAAGAAGACTGTTTTCTGTATTGTTTATGTTTTCCAAGTTCTGTAATTGTACTCTTTGAAAACCCTGTAAAAGTGAGTGTGTCTGGCTTGACCAGCTGTAACTATAAATTGTAATGTAATACAGTAAATCGTATTATGTAAAACCAGTACTTTGTATTCGTACTCTTTGGTTTAATTATTTATACACTAATCGTATTTGTTCATATCTTTTTGTGAGTTATTATAACCATGCTATGACTAGTAGGCTTGATACGACGCTTTATAGGCATCGGAACTGTAACGAAATTTGTCACTCACAGGCATACCAGCCTAACTGTAGTGAACAATCTAAGTGCGGGATTGTCAATCTCGTATAGATCTATACACATTTGTCTCGCTCCCTGTCGGGAGATTCTGGTTATAATTATCAGGTCTTTAATAGTATTGCTTAAATGATTAAGCGAGTGAACTTTGTCTCACAAAACCCATATTGACGATTACGTGTATAATAATGATGAAAAGTCATTCTCAAATAAATGAACTAATCGTATGATATTTTTCTAGTATACTTGAATGTAAAGTATTTGTACGAGAGTATACCGATAAACTTTGTATAACTGATCAGTGAAAATAGTGAGAGTTCCATAAATTATACCTATTATAATTTATATTTGTGTTCTGTTTGATATGTAATATTCATGAAAGTACGCCTTTCCACTACTAGAAAAACAGCCTTTTACGACGCACAATGCGTGTAGTAAAGCGCTCAGACGACACGCAAATGTGCGTCAAGGAAGGCCCTGTCATAACGAGAGACGACACGCTTTTTCGCGTCGTCTATAGATGACGCGCATTTATGACACGCATTTACGATGCACATTTACGACGCGCAATGCGTATCAAGAAAGGCCCTGTCATAAAGAAAAACGACACGCATTTGTGTGTCGTAACCTTACGACGCACGTTTAGGACACACATTGCGTATCATTAAAGCCCCTGTCATAAATGAAGATGACACGCATTTGCGTGTCATAAACTTCAGCAACCATTTACGACGCGTCTTCACGATACTCATTTACGCATAATACAAAAATATGGAAACAAATATATACCAAAACAATCAATTTCATCCAATAACATCACGTCAAAAAATTGTAATACATTGGTATTAAGGGGATCTGATTGTACAACAAATAAGAGGTTTTCCCTAACTATATAACCTAATACTACATTGCTCTTAAGAACCACCTTGTTTCTACTTCTTATTGTTATGCTTTTGTTTCCACATGATACTTGTGTTGAGCATATTCACTCTGCAAAAAAAAATAAAAAAATAAATAAACAATGTGAAATAAAAACAACAAATTTTGCAGCCACTCACCAAAGAATCATCAAGATTTCCCTTATTGACTCCAGGCAAATCAATTAATTTCAAAGGAGGAGCTGTAAACCATATGATTAAATTAGCGAACGAAAAGAATAACAAATGAAGACAATTAGTAGTAAATGAAGCAAAATAGGAAAGCAGTGGTTGCGCATAAAATGGAATTCATGAATTCCCAGTAAATGAAACAAAATATCTGATGTGTATTGTGATACTTTGGATCATATGGAATAGCCTTTCCATCAATAAATGGTTCCCCTATATCATGGAAACACAAATGAAAAATGCAATGAGCTTTTATTTTATAAGCATCGTATACCAGGATCCATAAGAATGGCATTTGGTATGAAAATAATGAAGAGTAGATGGAATGTGATACCTCCATAATCTTTGTTTTTGACATCCAAATATGAATCAGGCAGCACCCAACGGACACCAGGTAACTCTAAGAAAAATAAAGAGAAAAGGTTAAATCATAAACCAGAGAATTTCACAGAAAGAAACAAATAACTCTTATCACCTTTTATCTTATATGAGTCTTCTTCAGGCACAAGGGCTCCAAAAGCATAATAGCATCTAGTTGAAACTGAATAAATCTTCATTCTTGCTTCGCCATACCTATAAACACAGTAGAATTAATCTAAGAAATCATGAATACCATATATACACAATGTCACAATCTATAGTTACTTCCTGTGAAAGTTTGTAATGAAACTAATCTTATTAGTCCTATAAGGACTTAAGGCTGTAATATCCTAAAAACTAATATTGTCTGGCTTTATACTGAGATGGATGATATTGAACAAAAAACATAATCTAGATGTTAGACTGAATTGTAAACCATCCAACACATAATCTCAAGAATTCAAGAATTCCACTTTATCGCAGTGACATGAATAGAGAGCAAACAGCCGAATTTGTATAGAAATTGACAAAATCTAAAATTGTACCTTCCAACGACTTTCACTAAGGTGCTGGTGTAGGAGTCAATGATCTCATCTGTAGTAGGCTCGCCCTCAGGCTTGTCCACTACAACAAGCCAGTGTTCAAAATCGCACCCATCAAGAAGGATTGTCTCCTTAGGGGACGATTAGACCAATTAGAATTCGATTCGTTTAGAGAAGATCTGGTCAGACACGTAGAAAAAGAATGAACGACCGAACAAACGGTGACTCAAAAATCCGTCATCTCCCTCGACGGTGACTCAAAAATCTGGAGCAAAGTTTGTCTTGAGGTCTGGAGCAAAGTTTGTCTTGAGGTCCTCTTCCGTCTTCTTCCTCGACGGTGACTCAAAAATCTGACAGCCCTACACAAAAACTTGAACAACTCCCTCTCTATCCACTAAGACGAACAAACGGAAGATTAGGGTTATTTTGGGATGCTAAGGGTTTGGTTAGAGGGGATGTAACAACTAAATGTATGAGAAATCGGCCCTAACATAAGAGCCCAACGGGATCTCTACATCAAAATGAGGCTTTCATCTCAAGGGTACTTGACGTCAACATGTGGCTGCCAATTAGGGTTTTTTTTCATGTAGAGGATGTAGTTGGAGGTTTTCTTGCAGATTAAAGCCCGAGTTGTGTTGGACGAACGAATAAGGGTTGGTGGTGCTGGATGTAGGTGAAGATGAAGGCCCTAGGGTTTCTTTCTAGCTAATTCAAAGATTAGCAACAATGGAAGAAGGTGGAGGCATCAGTAGAGGGAATAAGGGAGACTGAGAGAGGAGCAAATAGGCGGGGGGTTTAATTTTTGGGATGTCATTTCCCCCTCACTAAAAACACGTGTTTCATTAAAAAAATTATAAAACGACATTTTTAGATGACGCACATTTTATAATAACCGCCCTCCGTGTTTTTTTTTTTGTGAGATACTAATTTTAGGGCATGCAAAAATGAGCGTCCGAAATTCTTCAAATTTCTAAAGATCTGACATTATTTTTAGGGCACGCCCTTTTGCGTATCATTAATCAGTGTGTGTCGTAAAAAGGGTGTCATTAAAGGTCTGTTTTCTAGTAGTATTCGCTCGACATGTTACAAAGGGGATATGAATCTGATTGAAGTAACTTTTATATTCATATATATATATATATATATATATATATATATATATATATATGAATATAAAAGTTACTTCAATCAGATTCATATATATATATATATATATATATATAATTAAAATTGAAACGACATTCGGACAAATAACTTTACACTAAGCCCACATCCAAACAAGGAAAATGAAATAAAGCGAATTATTAGTCCTAAGCCTTTTAAATCTTATATATATATATATATATATATATATATATATATATATATATATATGTATGTACATATTGTACATATATATATATATATATATATATATATACACACATATGTATATATATATATATATATATGTACAATATGTACATATATATATATATATATATATATATGATTTTGGCAAAATATAAGTTTAAAAGAGTTTTTAAAACATTTAAAGAGTTTGACAATATTTAAAAGAGTTTCAGTAACTTAAAGTCGGTTTAAAAGAGTTTGACAAATAGTATCTCCATTGATTTCCATTAAAAAAAAAAACAGAAGAAGGAAAAGCTCAAGAACCGGCTCATCGGCTCATTTGGTCATCTTCTTGCCTGATCTCATACTACTACTCATAATGATGAGATTTGGTGTAATTCCTATTAAAATTGATTTCATATAGAACACATTTTGATACAAGTTGTTTTGTCAATCTCAACCATTTGCATTTGCCATCCGAGTTGTGGAATATCCCCAAATTCAAAGGATTAATTTTATAATAACCGGATCTAAAGAGCTTACAACAAGACATGAAATAATAGAAATTTAAGCCTGTTACATGGTATTTTGATAATTTTTATTACTTTATTATAAATGGAAAAGTATGGTTAGTTGGTAGCTTTTGATTTTTTACAATTGCATGGTACTTGTACATTATTATAATATATATGATTTTTTTGTAGATTATCATGAAGATAAATAAGTATTTTTTGTTTTTATGTCATCTTCGTTTGTAACACGTTATGACAATCTTTAAAAAAATGATACACCTCATGTAACCTTTGGTCCATTATCTAGTTTCATTTAAATGCTTACATTATGATAAAATGTCACACCCCCGAACCAGACGGCGGAAACGTCCGAGGGCTCGCGTGACTTAAATTGAATATCATCACAATGGATATAAATGAATCATAACATAAACATCACCATGCATCAATACATTACAACTGATATTGTTCACATCCAGTACATTGTTTTAAATATTACACATCCATAACATAAATTGTTTAAGAGTTTTCAAAACATAGCTTCCTAACATACTTGATATTACCCTGCAGCTTACCTGTTACCTGAGAATACAAGTTATTTTGAAAAACGTCAACATATGAAATGTTGGTGAGTTCATAAGCAGGGTTGTGATAAAAATGATTTGTGTAGTTTATAAAACCCAGAAAATCCGATATTTTCTGAAAAGACAATTGTTTACCAAAGTGTGAAGATCCATAAGTTGATGCATGAATGATTTCAAAACGTTTATAAAAGGGAGTTTTGTATTATAGTTATAGAAAAATACAAGCGAGTGGTGTTGATTTCCTCGAAAAACCCGATGTTTTCCGATAACATAAAATATAATTGTTTTTCAAATTGCTATACCGCCACAACGAATGATTTTGATTACTCTTCCTTGATTACTCGGATGGTATTAGATTTAATTAATTATGTGAGTCGTTATAACCATGCATAATAATGACTAGTTCGTCTGTCTTGGCATCCTAATGTATGTCGGGATTGATCTTAAGATTTTGTCACCCTAGACTAGCCGAGTCTAACTGTAGCAAACAGCTGAGGTGTGGGGGAGTCACCCCCGTATAGATCTATACACAAACTCTCGCTCTCCTTCCAGGAGACTTTGATTATAACTACAGACTACGAACGACCCTTAGAGGTGTCGCCCGTTATTACTCACTTAATCCAAACAAAATTGATTAATGTTGATTAACGGCCGGGATTTGTTTACTTTGATTTCAAATAAGCCTAACAGACACGGAGAAGAGGAATACAAGGTCCTGCTAATTACGCGTGTTATTTAAGGCTGTTGGTTATACGAAGGACACATTGGACCATTTCATATTTGATTAAATTTGGACCTTACTAGTTGTGACATCTGTTGGATTAGTGTCTAAGTCCATAACTATAATTGGTATGTACTTGACCCGACTCGGCATGGTCCATTTGGGTTGCATGGCATCGGAACATTTGGATAGACCGTTTATGAGGAAAAGACATTTTGTGACATATTAATATATTATAAGTTCTAATATATTAATATGAAATCATGTTATTTAATTAGTATTGATCAAGAATTAATTTGGACTTAATTTAGTGATCAAAAAGAGACTAATTAAATATATGGGGATTGATTGTGTAAATCATTCATTCTTATATATGTGGGCTTATGATCCAAGATTCCTTATGTTGGGTTTAACCCATGTGGTGATCCATGGATACTCCATGGAGGTTAAAACCCATGGAGCATAAGGAATGGGTAAAGTCATGAGTTACATGGTGTAACCCTAATAGCCACACTATATAAGAACCCCTTTAGTTCAAGAAATTGGCACTAGTGATACATATGTGAGAGGGCTAGCCGATTTGAACATGTATGTCTTCTTCTCTTGGTTATTCCATGTGTTGGTGATGTTGTGTGAACCATTTGAGGTGTCACACTTGGGGCACTAGGCTCTCGAGCTACATGGAGTCAAGCAACAACAACAAGGTATGTATTCTATCTATTTTATTATCCTAGTATCGGTGTTTTGGTATGCTAGTTAGGATAATACCTTGGATATTCATATTTGCATGTATAATAGAGAAAACATAGATCCAAGGTATTTAGGGTTGCATGTACACTTAGGAGTGTTAGAATGCTCAAAACCCAACAGTGGTATCAGAGCCTAGGCTTGTTTTCAATTATACTTGATGCAAATTGCTGAAAAATGCTGAAAAAGTCGAATTTCGGGCATTCTGGGCACTGGACTCGCCGAGTCCACTGATTAACTCGCCGAGTCCATGAAGAAAATCATCCTACTTGTCGAGTAGGTTCATACACTCGACGAGTAGGAGCCCCTGACAGCATATCTTCGAGTTTTTTGGCTAGAAATGGACTAGGAACATTACCATAAGCTGTTTTTGAACCTATAAACCTGTTTTTGATGTGGTAATGTTCATTCTGATCCAATTTCAAAGATAATTGTCAATAGATTCATGTTTTGTATTATTATAATGGTTAGTCTAATTACATGAAAAAGTTTGATTAAATTATCTTGTTCTTATGAGTTGCTTAGATTAATAGAAAAATTATTAGAAAATGTTGTTTTCAATCCATTTTAATCTAAGAGATGATTCTAAAATGTGTTTGTGTAACTTGTCCTCAAGTTACATGAAAAGTCACATTAAAGTTTCATAAAACTCATAAAAGTTGGCAAAGGTTACAAAATGAAGAGTCTTGTCTTCATTGAATGGTTTTATGACTCCATAACTTGTCCTCAAGTTATGGAGGTTCAAGAGTCACTTCATTAAGTAATAAAATGTGTAACCTTAATTAGTTCCATAAGTTACAAAAATAAAGAAAAGTTACATTCTTTCATTAGTTTAAAGTCTTCCATAACATGTCCTCAAGTTATGGAACTTGAAGAGTTTTTTAATTAAAACTACTTTAAACACATAAGTTATGGAATTAATTAGTTTTGAATAGTTTCAAAACTTGCCCTCAAGTTTTGGAATTTGAAAAGTGTTCTCTTATGAATACTTTAATTCCAAGTTAAGCCCTTAGAATTTTAAAAGTTAAAATTCAACCCTTATACTTTATAATATTATAAGTTAATAATATATATATATATATATATATATATATATATATATATATATATATATATATATGTATAAGAGCAAGTCAGTCTTACCGTTAGTAGGCCTCATTCACGAAGTCGGTCTATAAGGGGGGTATAAGGTTACTGCCTATAAAATGGCAGTTTAATGGGTGTCCACTCTCACCCACCGCTTCCTTGACTGGTGGAGGGTCGTTAGCCGAACGGGTAGGACAAAGACTATAAGTTCTCCCTTCATTAAAAGTATTAATGATAAATACTAAGTAACTAAACCTTTCATAAATTCCCAATCTTAGTTACTTAGGAAAATGTGAATAAGGTGCTAATCCATGAAATTACACTTTCCACCTTGTATAAGTCATTGGTGGAGCGTGTGCGGTTTACCGACACACTAACTTGGACTTAACAAGGTAGGCAAAGGGTTTCTTAAAGTTTATCATAGGCCGGTGGAGCATGTGTGGTTTACCGGCACATCGGTTGGGTGATAAACATTTAAGAGTACCAAGTAATTTGCATGGTTACTTCACACCTTGTTTTGTGATCCTCGGCATCCCAGTCACAAAACCTGAAGGGCACACTCGAGATTGAAACATGCCATTGAAAAAGTTCAATGAATCTCAAAAGAATCTAGGAGTTTCAAAGCCAATTATAACCTAAAATACATTTCGTTTATCTTGGTGGAAATTGGTGAATCGTCATTCACCTACCTTCAAATATTTTAGAGCTTGGATTACGACATCCCTCTTCCAAGTTATAAAAGTATTGTGTTGGGTCCTAGCCTTAATATTTCATATTGGGTGTTATATTAAGGACTTTAAATCAACTATCTTGAATATCTCCCAAAAGATATCTGGTTTAGACATTTATGATCTTCCCAAATCTCTTGAAACAAGCTTTTCTAAATGAAGATGATGTCCCATGGAAATCATACTTCTTTCACCTCCTCGAATTATTCTCCCTAACCCACAAGTTCTTGAAAAATTTAAGGTCACTCAAGCCCTATTGGCAAGCAAAGGTCTATGTGTGATCACATCTTGGAGATGTAGTCACATATTGACAAGCCGGGAGAGTTGGGTGTCAAAGTCTTGAGGAAGTTGGTGGCTCAACTACTTTCTAAGTCACATAGTGAGTTCCTTTAGGACTCCTATGAAACAGACTATGACAAGACCCTTAATGATCTTATCTATTTGCTAAGATCAACTTCCTAAAACTTTATGGACATTGACAATGATGACATTGGATATCCAGTAAAGCTCTCTCTTCCCAATGGAAAGGGATCGGCCATAGTCAACTCGGTTGACCAAATGGTAAAGAGAGAGGCTAAGTCTGAGATAGTCCTATTATCAAGGGTCCATAGGTATCTATTTCCAAAGGAAGGGGCATTGGTTGCGAAGCTGCCAAATTTACCTAAGGATGTTAAAGTCAATAAGTTTGACTCTACTTCAGGTAAAGTCCATTGTCTAACTCTGTTAAGCTCCTATTTGGAGATTCTATTACATAATGTGACTGGGTCACATGGTGATGTTATAAGAATCAAAGAAAAGAGAGAAAGCTTAAAGGAAGTATATGTTGCTTCTGATCGCGAAGATGGATTTCGATCGCATCAGAATTTTGAAAATGTTACTTAGGAGTTATGACACATTGCTTAGGAATAGATAACAACAAGGTTTTCATATGGATGGTAAGGATAAGTTTTTCCGCAAAGTTTTAAAATAAAAAGAAATTTTTGATTTTATTTATTTTAAGTATCTTTACAACGGCATTTGTGAAAATTGTTGTTTGTATGATTCCATTGCTAGCAAAATTGGAAAGTGAATTTGATTCTGTCATTTGTGGTAATGTCTAAATTTACCAAATAAGGAAAGATTCTCATCACCCAAGTTTCAGTTGGATAGAAACTTGGAATCATGCAACTTGTATAGCATGATGAATGAGAACTTTCAAGCATTGGAAAAATTAAGACTAACTACTGGTTCTCATGGATGTGTGAGTCAAGTAAAGGACTAAGGGATCGAGTACACATTCTTGTGCACTAGTTAAGTCCACCACAAAAGATCGATAAGACTATTCGTCATAATTTACTATAGCTCAGTAAATATGGTTATACTTACAAGCTTAAGTATAATTCTGAGACATTGGAAAAGGTTCAAATGTATGGCAGAGCGAATAAGAAGAATCAACTTAGGTAGAAAGATAAAAGTTTCTCAAATCTGAAAAGATGGGAGAGTACTTTAGTATCATGTTTTAAGACCATCTTAATGATTTTGAGACCTTATCACAATTCATCCTCTAAGTGCATTCTGATAGTTAAGAAGAGGAGTTATGAATTGTTGAAGTGGTTACATCAAGAAGATGATTCATACTTCATTCCAAAACAATTCTTAGAGTTATACTCTAAGATTGTAACTTGAGTGACATGTCTTAAAGAAGGTTTAAAACACTTGTCAAATGTAAGAGTAAAAGTTTTCTACTCTTGTACATTTGAAATTGGTAAGTTGTGATGTTTTGGATAAAACAAAGACCAACTAAGGCCAATTATGTGAAGTATTTGTCTTGATAAAGAATCCACACTATATCTTGAATATTTGACAAGATAGTCTTATATGTCAAGAGGACAGTGGGAGTCTTAAAGATCCTGAAAAGAATTTCAAGATCTAATCAAGAATAAAAACCTGTAGTTTAACACTAGCACACGACGTGAGGTTTATAACCTATCGTATTGACATACTTTATTTATGTGCCCATTCCAGTTAAAGTTGGCTTCGCATATGAGTTCTTAGAGTTCTCAATTGGTTGCATAAGAACTTGGAAGCAATGGTAGGCCCTTGAGCTGCCAGATGGCAAGAAATTCAGATTGAGTTCAGTCCATATGAGTTTGGATTTGTCATTATCTTTGTCTTGTGACTATGGCTTTGACAATTCACATGGATAAGAACACATACACCATAAAATCTAAGGGTCATAAGGTTTCTCTCCGATTCATGAAAATGATGGTGAGGAAACACTTCCACCAAGTAGATTTGAAGCAGTGGCAAAGGTCTAAACAATCGAGACTATGATTACAGCATCCCTTTTCATAGTTCTTAAAATTGTTTAGACACACCTGTGAGCTATCTAAGAAAGGGTGTATGATATTGATAAAGTTTTATCAAAGCAATCTAGTATCAGAAATCTGAACTTTGGTAAGAAAGTCAATAAAGTATTGTTTTTCTAGAAGTTTAGCTGATTTCTGAGTACATGTCAAAGCTAGTGGGAGCATAAGTGTTATGCTAATAATCATCATGTTAGTGGGAGCATGATAATTATGATAAAGGTTGCAAGTTAGCAATGTTAATTATAGAAAACAAAGTTTCAATTGGGAAAAAGTTGTTTTGCTATAATTAAGGGAGAGGAAAATATACTTCACTTCAGTTCTAAAAGCTTAGATTGAGGTTTTAGTCATATTTAGTCAAAGATATATATATATATATATATATATATATATATATATATATATATATATATATATTTCATGTTGGAATGGCTCAACATAAGGAAATTCTATATATGGGTCTATTATTTGCGTTCTAAAATTCGATTATGATTACGACATCCCTTTTCATAATCTGAATTATGAGAACTTGGCAAATTGATATGGAGATATTATAGCAAAAGATTGGTTTAGTCTTTATGTAAGACATCATGAATCGTGTCCCATATGCTTCGGATATAGGATCGATTGCATGTGCTATAATATTCATCCTTTCTAAATTTTCCAAATGCCCAGAGGCATTAAGAAGGGAAAAGGTCTAGAATTGGACATGACTAAAATGATTAAGCAATTGTCGAGAACAATCTAAGGATTACCAAATATTGGTTGCTCGGGGACAGTTGGAAGTATAGTGTTAAATTTTTGGAAGGACCATATTGACATATTCTGAAAAGAGGCAACTCTTGTTCTGAAATGATAGTCAAAATGGGAACATGGAAATGCTTCCATAGGTGGAAGTTATTCAATTTGTGTAAAGATAGAAAAACTTAATGCAAGAAGGATGTTTCCATGGAGTTGATCTCCATTGGAATACTCTGTAATGTATGTTGACAAGTCTTTGTGACTGTGTGCATAAACATTACAAGAGGATCATGCATATAAGTTTAAAAATCTATCAGATTTCGGTAAATGATAGGAATTTGGAATTCTTACATTTTCGATAAGGATTTGGGAGTATGAAAAGAGAATCATTGAAATTATGTTCAATCGATATAGTTCACAAAGTAAAGATCATAGACAAACTTAGTATGCATACTTGGTGTATGGCATGACTAGTGTTTAGAAAAACATAGTGTACATGCTTGGAGCATGGGACAACTAGTGTTTTAATTCAAGTATAAAGTTGATAAAAAAACCGAAACAATGAATAATGAGTAATCAGTATGGTGATAAATAAAAAGTGTTCTATTTATATTCATAGGTTTTGATACCATACTAGATTCAATTATTCTTGTGTTTCATTTTGCATGTTTTGACTTCCAGAATAAACTAGGTCATTTTTCCGAATGACTAAGTTATTCAAACCATCCATAGTTGGTCATATGTTGGAAGTAGATATGAATCAAGACTGTCATAAGTTGGCTTGTAGAGGTCTAAGATGGTGGACAAAGTGGAGCTACAACACTCATGAGTGCTCATAAGTTCTGAGTATTGGATTCAACCCGCGCTCATTTGAATCACTTCATGGATTTTATCACGAGTGATCATGAGACGATAATATCTTATATTCTTCAAACCTAGAGATATGAGTTGTTACTATGAGTTGGTTGTACATTGATTGCGTGAAAACGTATTGGTAACTCGATGTTATAAAACGTGTCTTTGTGTATGATTCAACAAGTAGTAGAACAGGCCATATGAGTCGAAGTTTATCCATTCCTTTTACCTTCATGATAAAAGCGATATATGTGGGCCCCTCGATGATTTAGTGATGACAAATGTAAGTGCTCGGCCGGGCCCTGGACTGATTTGATTTGTTCAATTAGTCAGTCGTCATAAATCGGAAATCGGGAAACAACAAATGGACAGAGATAATGATTTATAATCCATGTCTCAATCCATATTATATCTAGAATGGAGGAATATATGATCCCTTATCTAATGGACAAGTCATTGACAAAGGTCAGAGTTCATCTACAAGGTCAGAGTTCGACAATGGCTTTTGAGAGCTACGATTGCCAGTTGGTTCCTGAAGTCATACGCAATAATAGTTTTAGACTTATCCAAGTGGGAGACTGTTGGATTAGTGTCTAAGTCCATAACTATAATTGGTATGTACTTGACCCGACTCAGCATGGTCCATTTGGGTTGCATGGCATCGGAACATTTGGATAGACCGTTTATGAGGAAAAGACATTTTGTGACATATTAATATATTATAAGTTCTAATATATTAATATGAAATCATGTTATTTAATTAGTATTGATCAAGAATTAATTTGGACTTAATTTAGTGATCAAAAAGAGACTAATTAAATATATGGGGATTGATTGTGTAAATCATTCATTCTTATATATGTGGGCTTATGATCCAAGATTCCTTATGTTGGGTTTAACCCATGTGGTGATCCATGGATACTCCATGGAGGTTAAAACCCATGGAGCATAAGGAATGGGTAAAGTCATGAGTTACATGGTGTAACCCTAATAGCCACACTATATAAGAACCCCTTTAGTTCAAGAAATTGGCACTAGTGATACATATGTGAGAGGGCTAGCCGATTTGAACATGTATGTCTTCTTCTCTTGGTTATTCCATGTGTTGGTGATGTTGTGTGAACCATTTGAGGTGTCACACTTGGGGCACTAGGCTCTCGAGCTACATGGAGTCAAGCAACAACAACAAGGTATGTATTATATCTATTTTATTATCCTAGTATCGGTGTTTTGGTATGCTAGTTAGGATAATACCTTGGATATTCATATTTGCATGTATAATAGAGAAAACATAGATCCAAGGTATTTAGGGTTGCATGTACACTTAGGAGTGTTAGAATGCTCAAAACCCAAAAACATCATCCCCCCGTTAGAGGGAATTTCGTCCCGAAATTCTTTTGAAAGCTAGATTTGAGAACGTGAGAATAGATGAGGGTACTTCTGCTTCATCTGGTCTTCGCGTTCCCATGTGAATTCTGGTCCGCGTCTTGCGTTCCATCGAACTTTCACAATCGGAATGCGACTTTGCTTAGTACGCTTCACTTCCCTGTCCCTGATTTCGACTGGTTCTTCGATGAACAGGAGATTCTCGTTGATTTCGATTTCTTCTAATGGAATGACGAGAGTCTCGTCGGATAAGCACTTCTTTAAATTGGAAACATGGAATACGGGGTGTACACTGCTGAGCTCAGCGGGTAGCTGCAGTCTATAAGCCACTGGACCGATTCGGGCAAGAATCTCGAAGGGTCTAATGTATCGAGGGTTCAGTTTTCCCCCCTTCCCAAAACGAATCACCCCTTTCCAGGGAGAGACCTTTAATAACACTCTATCCCATAGCCTTCTGGAGCATAACCTTTAATAACACTCTATCCCATAGCCTTTCCAGGGAGAGACCTTTAATAACACTCTATCACACATGCGCGAAGCATGTCCTCTAACGTTTGAATGGTTCGCTCGCTTTGACCATCCGTTTGCGGGTGGTAGGCAGTGCTCATGTCAAGTTGTGTTCCCATAGCCTTCTGAAGCGATTGCCAAAAGCATGAAGTAATCCTACTATCCCTATCTGAGATGATAGATATTGGCACTCCGTGGAGTCTCACGATTTCCTTGATATAGATCCTTGTCAGACGTTCCATCTTGTATGATTCTTTTATTGGCAGGAAATGAGCGGATTTTGTCAACCTATCAACTATTACCCAAATGGTATCCAAACCATCAGTCGTCTTGGGTAGTTTGGTCACAAAGTCCATAGTAATCCTTTCCCATTTCCACTCGGGAATTACTGGTTGTTGTAGTAATCCCGAGGGCTTTTGATATTCCACCTTTACTTTAGCACATGTGAGGCACTTGCTAACGTAAGTGGCAATTTCTGCCTTCATGTTAGGCCACCAATAATGTCGCTTGATATCCAAGTACATTTTATCTGAACCTGGATGGATGGAGTATCGTGTCTTGTGGGCTTCATTCATGACTACTTCTCCGAATCCTCCAAGTTTAGGGACCCAAATGCGGTTCATGAATTAATATGCTCCGTCCTCCTTCACTTTGAAATTCTTTTCCATTCCACGTAACGCTTCGCTTGTTTTGTTTTCTGCCTTAATGGCATCCAACTGGGCTGCTCTGATTTGCGAGGTCAGGTGGGATTGGATGGTTATCGAGAGAGTCTTCAAACGACGATTCGAGTAATCCTTTCGACTCAAGGCATCAGCTACTACGTTAGCTTTACCTGGGTGGTACTTGATTTCGCACTCGTAATCGTTCAACAGTTCAACCCATCTTCGTTGCCTCATGTTTAACTCCTTTTGATTTAAGATGTGTTGGAGACTCTTGTGGTCAGTGAAAATGGTGCACTTAGTACCATAAAGGTAATGCCTCCAGATTTTCAAGGCGAAGACCACAGCTCCCAATTCGAGATCATGGGTGGTATAATTCCCCTCATGTGTCTTTAGTTGTCGGGACGCATAAGCTATCACCTTCCCACACTGCATGAGCACACAGCCTAAACCTTGATTCGACGCATCGCAATAGACTACGAAGTCCTCTGTTCCCTCTGGTAGTGATAATACCGGTGCACTGCAGAGTGCTTGCTTCAGAGTTCGGAATGCAGCTTCTTGCTTATCCGTCCATTCAAAGGGTACGCCCTTTTGCGTAAGCAAGGTAAGTGGCTTGGCTGTTTTGGAGAAGTTCTGAATGAATCTCTTGTAGTAGCCTGCGAGGCCTAAAAATTGGCGAATTTCTGTGGGTGTTGTTGGGATCGCCCATCCTTCAATGGCTTTGACCTTAGAAGGATCCACATGTATCCCTTCTTGACTAACAACATGACCTAAAAAGTTCACACTACGGAGCCAGAACTCACACTTAGAGAGTTTTGCGTATAACTTTTCGGTTCGCAGGGTTTCCAGGATTTGTCAGAGATGTCGGCCGTGTTCTTCTTCTCTTCGAGAATAGACGAGGATATCGTCGATGAAAACGATGACAAAGTTGTCAAGGAATGGTCGGCAGATTCGATTCATTAGGTCCATGAATGCGGCAGGGGCATTCGTTAGACCGAAGGGCATTACGACATATTCATAATGTCCATAACGAGTTCAGAAGGCGGTTTTGGGGATATCCTCCTCCCGGACTTTGAGTTGGTGGTATCCGGATCGCAGGTCTATCTTAGAGAAGTAACTTGCTCCTTGGAGTTGGTCAAATAGATCGTCGATTCTCGGAAGTGGATAGCGATTTTTGATAGTGAGCTTATTAAGTTCCCTATAGTCAATACACATCCTAAAGGTACCGTCTTTCTTCTTAACAAAGAGAACCGGAGCTCCCCAAGGTGAGAAACTGGGTCGGATAAATCCTTTGTCCAAAAGCTCGCTAAGTTGACTGGACAACTCTTGCATTTCTGCAGGAGCCAATCTGTAGGGTGATTTGGCGATGGGTGTAGCTCCTGGCACGAGGTCAATTCGGAACTCGACTTGTCTTTCTGGGGGTATCCCCGGAAGATCTTCAGGAAATACATCCGGGAAATCACAAGCCACAGGGATGTTTCGAATATTGACCTCTTCTTTGGACTTATCCACAATATGAGCTAGAAACGTCAAGTCCTTCTTTCGTAGGTACTTCTGTGCCTTAATGCACGAGATAAGACGAAGGTTCGTGTTGGGTTTCTCTCCGTATATAATTAGGGTTTCGCGATTTGGGAGGTGAAGGCGAACGGCCTTCTCGTGACACATAATTTCAGCATGGTGGGGGCTTAACCAGTCCATGCCGATAATCACATCAAAACTCCTAATGGAAATAGGCATTAAGTTTATTTGAAAGACGTGATGGTTCAAGGTCAGGGTACATCCGATGTAGATTTCCCCAGTGGATTCTGTTTTCCCATTAGCCATTTCTACCGTAAAGGTTTCATTGAGCTTTTGGGGTTGTTGTTTTAACAAGTGTTTGAATTTATTACTCACAAAGCTTCGTTCTGCCCCGGTATCAAATAGGATGCATGCATAAGTGTGGTTTAGGAGAAACGTACCGGTGACAACAGCAGGATCCTGAACCGCTTCTCCTTGTCCCATGGTCAGCACTCTTCCTGCTCCTCCATTCCGAGGGTTGTTGATGTTGGGGCAGTTTCGACGGATATGCCCAGTCTTTCCACATCCATAGCAGGTGGGGCTTGATCCTGCATTATTGCTGTTGTTGTTGGTGTTGTTGTTGTTGCGGTTGTTGTTGTTGTTGTTTCCTTGTTGCTGGTTCTGGGGAGGATAGGTCCTGCAATATTGCGCCGTGTGACCCTTCCGATTGCAACTGGTACAATGCATCTCCCTGCATTCACCATTATAATGGAGACTGCACTTGTTGCACTTTGGGAGATTCCCAGAATACTGCCTAGGGACACTTGGATTAGCTGAGGCTGGAGCATGTGGTGTGGAGGGTACTTGGGTGGTTGTCGCATTGACTGTCACTGTTTGTTGTTTCTTTGACGACTCTGAGCCTTGTCGCCCTTTTCTCTTGTTGTTCTTTCCTTTCTTGTTGTTACTCTCCTTCTTGCTCTCAGTTTCCACTGGCTTCTCGCCCTTCTTGTTGTTGTGATCGTATAGTTTCTTGGCCAACCTCTTGGCACTGTCGAAGGTTTCGGGGTTTGCAGCTATCACATTTCCTTGAATTGGGGAGGTTAATCCCCAGATGAATCGTTCGATTTTCTTTCCCTCTGAAGTAATCATGCCAGGGCACAACAGCGACAGTTCGCTAAATCTTGATATGTATGCGTCTATGTCAGAGTTTCGGACGGTGAGATTCCGTAACTCTTGCTCCATTTTCTGAATTTTGCCTCGCGGGCAGTACTCGGCCATCAGCATTTCTTTCAACTCCGCCCACGGCATAGCGTTGGCTACGGGGAGAGTCATGGCCTCTACATGTCCATTCCACCAAGTGAGAGCTTGGTCAACGAATGTGCATGCGGCGAACTTCACTTTCACCTCTTCGGGGCATTCACATATCTCAAATACCGATTCCACTTTTTCCATCCATCTCTTTAGGGTTATCATTCCACCCATGCCATTAAAGGTTCGTGGCTTGGCGTTGGTGAAATCCTTGTAGGAGCATGTCTTGGTAGGTCCTTGATTTGTTCCGTTGTTCAAACTTCCAGCCCCTTGTCCATTACCTCCACCATTGTTCCCTTGGTGGATTTGCGCCATGGCTGCAGTAACCGCAGCAGATACAGCTGCTTGGAATGCAGCTGAGTTGACTTCGGGTGGGGTTGGTCCAGGGTTTCCACGGGTTGGTCGTTGGGGCATCTTTCTGTCATGGAACGGAAATATGTTGAGTGCCTATGATTTTTGTGAGATTGTGGTCCTATAAACTAGGTGTATTGCATGAACTTAAGTAGTTTCACAAATTAGCATACAATCATGGATACATAACACATAGCAGATCACAACTTCACAATAAAACACATAAAATCTTTCATTAATAATATCCGTACTTTGATACATGAAAATTTGCTCGTAAGAGCATACATAAGTGGTGCAGGTTCAGCAGTGTAACGACTCTATGAGTAGTGTAATCACTTAAACATAGAGTCGATGGTACATAGCATAGATCACCTAAGCATAATACTAAAGATAGATATGGCTAGCCCTAGTCATGGTGGGATGCGCCATGGGGTGGTGCTGAAGAAGTGGACGCTCCCTGAAGGCGAGCCACCTGTCGTTCCGCGTCTCGGAGGCGAGTCTCCCATCTTATCTGTCTCATGTGGAACTCTCAGATAACCTCTCGCGTCTCCTGTTCTGCACGCTCGACTCTAGTCCGCATCTGGTGCATCTGATCAGCGGTGCTCTGAGCCAGGTCGCCAGTGTTCCGCAATCGTCTCACCATGACTGGAAGCGTGCGATCAGCTGGTCCTCCCTCCCTCAAGTCGTAGAACTCGCATGCCATGCCAAACGGAGGTCGCGGTCCCTACTGTCTGCTCCACCTCCAAAGATCGATACCCCAGGGGGGTGTAGGGCCAGTCGGGCCCATCCGGTGAGCGGGCACCCTAGTCGGGTAAGGGGGGTTGATGACTTCAGACTCCGTGTCCGAATCACCATCATCGCTAGGTTCCTCCTCGAAGTCCTCTTCGGCTTCTTCTTCTTCCAGGACCTCCACGGGCTCGACAGGTCCGCCCTCGACTTCTGCCTCAGGTTCCTCTTCAGACCCTTCCTCAGGGTCTTCTTCAGGTTCCTCCTCCAGCCATCCGTTATTTCCCTGATTAGGGAAATATGGATCTCAGGGGTGATGGAAGCCGGCCATACAGTCTGCGAGAGTATATAAATGTACTAATATTATTCCTAAGATGTTTTAATTATTATGTAAATTGAGTTGATGTTCTTTTCTTGGTAACAAAGGGGTACGTTTTTAGGTCTACCGACCATCGAGGTTTTTACCGGGGTATGTAATAGTTGTACTTCGGAGAAAATGTAGTTGATCAGGCTACATCCACCCCTTAATACAACTAAGAACAATCCCGACTTAACCAAGATGTTAGTTTTATCTTATTTGATTTGGTATTATATTCATTTTCCTATATCGTACAAGTAAAGATGTTTTGTCGTTGTGTTTTATTTGTTTTGTTCAGAGTTGTTTTAGTCCCTCTTTGGTTTACAGTTGCATATCAATGTGTGGTTAGATATGCCAGTTCACTATAAACAGAGCTCTGATACCAACCTGTCACACCCCCGAACCAGACGGCGGAAACGTCCGAGGGCTCGCGTGACTTATATTGAATATCATCACAATGGATATAAATGAATCATAACATAAACATCACCATGCATCAATACATTACAACTGATAGTGTTCACATCCAGTACATTGTTTTAAATATTACACATCCATAACATAAATTGTTTAAGAGTTTTCAAAACATAGCTTCCTAACATACTTGATATTACCCTGCAGCTTACCTGTTACCTGAGAATACAAGTTATTTTGAAAAACGTCAACATATGAAATGTTGGTGAGTTCATAAGCAGGGTTGTGATATAAATGATTTGTGTAGTTTATAAAACCCAGAAAATCCGATATTTTCTGAAAAGACAATTGTTTACCAAAGTGTGAAGATCCATAAGTTGATGCATGAATGATTTCAAAACGTGTATAAAAGGGAGTTTTGTATTATAGTTATAGAAAAATACAAGCGAGTGATGTTGATTTCCTCGAAAAACCCGATGTTTTCCGATAACATAAAATATAATTGTTTTTCAAATTGCTATACTGCCACAACGAATGATTTTGATTACTCTTCCTTGATTACTCGGATGGTATTGGATTTAATTAATTATGTGAGTCGTTATAACCATGCATAATAATGACTAGTTCGTCTGTCTTGGCATCCTAATGTATGTCGGGATTGATCTTAAGATTTTGTCACCCTAGACTGGCCGAGTCTAACTGTAGCGAACAGCTGAGGTGTGGAGGAGTCACCCCCGTATAGATCTATACACAAACTCCCGCTCTCCTTCCAGGAGACTTTGATTATAACTACAGACTACAAACGACCCTTAGAGGTGTCGCCCGTTATTACTCACTTAATCCAAACAAAATTGATTACTGTTGATTAACGACCGGGATTTGTTTACTTTGATTTCAAATAAGCCTAACAGACACGGAGAAGATGAATACAAGGTCCTGCTAATTACGCGTGTTATTTAAGGCTGTTGGTTATACGAAGGACACATTGGCCCATTTCATATTTGATTAAATTTGGACCTTACTAGCAATGCAAACGGGCCACCAAGGCCCAATAGCACATATAAGCCATTGAGGGTCCCTTAAACATGTAATTGGGTCACAAGAGGCCCAATAGACATGTGTTATTATCGTCGAACCCAAAAGTCACGTTAATGGGTCACAAAGGCCCATTAAGCATGATTAAGATCTTTCAAGTCCAACTATTTGAATATTTACGTGTTTTAGGTATAATATAATGGTCGGAAGTTTGATTGAAAAATTGTTAAAATCTCAACAGCACGAAACTTGTCGGTTGTTTATAACGATAACTGAGAATATATGTATATTTTTCCTTCTATTTTCATAAGTTGTAATGTGGTATTCTCTTTAACCCAAATGTCTTAAAACCAAAATAATTGACTCAAAATATTGATTTGACCCATTCAACCCTTTCTTTAATAAAAATGACAATTTTAGTCCCTTACATAAAGAAAAGACATTTTAGGCCCTTAACTCATTTTCTTGACATTTTTGACCCTAGACTTGTTTGAATAAAGGTTTTTAGCTCAAAATTTACTCTTTGGCAGTTTCAGCCCTTCCAATACAGAATTTTCAGTTAAAACCCAATCTTTTCGCAACTTTTACATTTTTGGCCCAATTTCCAAAAACTTTACATTTTTGATCCTTTTTGGAAAAGAAAAGCATTTTAACCCCTGAATTGGTTTTGTTTACACTTTTTACCTCCTGTTTTGTGAAATTTATCATTCAACCCCTTGAAAATTTGGTTTTTCGCAATTTTGGGCTCAATGGGCCGAAAAGCCCAAAAATTGGCCCATTAAGCTACAAATTACATTTCTAGTCCTTTGAAGAGTATAATATTCATAAAAACATTTATTTTAACTGTTTTGACTCTTTTGATCCTTAAGAAAACCGTGAATGGCAATTTTAACCCAACTTTTGTTTATTTGACAAATTAAGCCCAAAAATTGGTTTTATGTTGCAATATGTTGATTTTAATCTTAGAGGGTAATTTTCTTGACTTGTTTAGTGTAATATACCTAAGATCATGTTTGTTTTCCTTCTTATGCCATAGATCTCGAGACTTCTTTCCTTTTTGTTTACATATTCAACACATAAGCACATAAAATCACACATACATACATGAAATCATACATAGCATACACATACACATAGATCTACACATTTTACTTGTATTCTCCCCCATAAAACTTGTAAAAAACGAAAATAGAGGGGCATGAACTCACCTTTGCTTGTTGTTTTCGATTTGAAGAAGAAATGGAAGAAAATTTGGTCCTAGCAAGCCTTCTTGGAAGATCTTTGGCTTAGATGTGTTCTAAGATGATGACTCTTATGGAAAATACTACTTGAAAAGCTCTTAAATCTCGAAATTTTTGAAGGAGAAGTGAAGGAGTTGTAGTGTGTTCTTGAGAGTGTTTAAGTGAAATAATTGTATGTGTGTATGTGTGATACTCTCGGCCGAGAGTAGTAGAAGAAGAAGAGAGACAGAGAGATGAAAGGATGTGCATGGAAACATGTGAAATTGCTTGGATATCCCATAGGTATTAAGGAGGTGGCTAATCCTCCTTAATCCTCTAATTCCTCTTTTTTTTACTTGGGCCGAGAGATAGAGAAGAGAGGAGAGTGTTTGGGGCTTGAGTGCTTAAGTCCAAGATATGGGCCCAATATACATCAAAGTATGAGTTTTATGGCCCTTTAGGGCTAATTAAATTTGTTATGGCCCAATAAGGGTATTTTATTTCATTCTAGGCCCATTATGGCCCAAAATGTTAAAATAAAAGAAAGTGGGTCCAATTAGAGCCCATATAGGAGTTCTAAGCCCAAAATAGTCAAATTGGAAGCTTATTGGTCCATTAGGCCCAATAAGAAAATCCTAATCCAAAATGGACTTAAACCGGGATTTTTAGGGTTTCCAACTTTTGTTGACTATTTGAAAGTTTGTATAGGAATTTTGTTGTCATTGATTTAACACAATACCTGTTTTCAAGTTTTAACTACAATGTCACTCTTTGTTAAGTGTTTACAGCGTATCAGAATTCCTAGTTGTGACAAAAAAAAATTCACAAAGATAATATACCATAATGTTGAATGAAACAAATAGGAGATTGCAAACCTGGTCATATTTGAGGTCAAACTTCAAGAACTCTTGACTACAACTTCCCACCATATATGTCAAGTGCTTTAGGCTTAGGTTCATGACTTAACTTGTTAAAAGCAAAATCCTACATGAATGAAAGATAAATTAATAAATAAAGAATGCAATTGAATACCTATTTAACATGTATATGGATAAAACTCACTTCGGTTATTCGTTTGACAAAGGTGCAGTAGGATTATTGGAATTGTTAACATGATTCATATCCACATCCCTTATTGAGGGTTATATGGTTTTGTTGGCAAGGTGAAAATATAGACAATGAATGTAAACATGACCATTGGATTGAAACTGTCATCAAAATTATTGAATTTCTGGATTTAATTAGGAATATCCATGATCTTTGATCTAGGATTCAATCATCTTGGTTGTGTTATGTTCTATCTTAAAGGTTATAGATCTAGGATTCAAAGTACTCTATGTAGATTCTATGACTCTACTTATCTTACAGGTAATACAAAATATGATGATAATTTGTAATGGTAGTTATTTTACTATGGACAGAATAAATAATAATATTATCCTTTTATCATTTTTTATTTAACAGCTTAACTACTTTTAAGTTATAGCCAATAATTCTAAATTTTTGAAAATTTAGGATTAAAAAAAATCATATTTATATTATCAATAACCATTTGTTACAAGAAAACCGAGTATTGAGATAAATGTAAACACACCTAACTATCCCTAGGCCTACCTTTAAATGTAATCACACATCCAAACAAAGTGTCAAATAAATACCTTTTCGATAATGTCAACAAATACTAATAAGCATATATCGTAATTAAAAAAAAAATCTTCAAGTTTTAGTAAGATATGAAGGGTTTTTTTATTGTAAAAATAAAGCAAAAAGGAGGCTGAAAGAAACTTACACTCACCATCACAATCGGTGCATATGACAGTCTTCGTTTTAGCCTTTGTTTCCTTTCGTATTTTTGAACAGAAAATTTGATATATATTTCTTGACAAATATACCACCAACGTTTAAACAAACCAAGCCCAGGAAGCTCTGCAAAATATAAATATATGGGGCCGTAACCGGTTGTTACTTGACTATACCTGACGGAAGATAAGGGGTTAAATGAGCAAATAGTACATAAACGATGAATAGCCATTTCTAGGAGGTTAAAGTTTGTGTTTCGCCAAACCAGTAAGTAATATCACTGTAAAAAAAGTAAATCAGTTCACTAAGAACATTGCTAAACTCAAAAATCAGTTTACCTTTGAATGTATACATCCAAAATGAGATGCAAAGGTTCAACTATTGTGTCGTGTGTGAAGCATCCTCCGACTACAAACACAAGATTATAGATAAGACTTTCAGCAAAACAATCAAGACTTGCAAGAAAAAGAAGAAAGAGGAACGTGAAGAGGCCAAGAAGGGAATTGTTTTAAATGTTTACTTGGTTGTCTAGTTTTGCATCCATCTCTATAATCATGCTTGCATGCATCCTGATAGACATTGCCTTTGAAATCTCCTAATGTGCTAAACTCATGCATAGGCTCATATATTGAGCATTCTTGCTTCTACACATTCAAAATATACTCTGCCACAAAACAAAAATCAACTTTCAATTACATCATCTGCAATATTTCACCCAAAATATTCACAACAAATTAAACAATTTTAGCAATACAAATATCAAGTGTTGAAATATTTAATATTTAAAACAAGGGTTAAAAATGAAATTGGCCAACCAACTACATGTAATTTTATCTGAATCGTCATTTCATTTTATTTTCTGCACATATAGTCCCCTAAACAAATAGACATTTGTCCTCTTACTCCTCTTTATAAAAAATTGCAAATTTTTTCATACTTAGTTGACCTTAGATGAATTTGGTGATCGGTTATCATAGCATGTTGTTTTATTTTATTTGTACCCTTTTCACCTGCATAATTAGACATGGTGTGCAAAAGACAATAATACCCTCATGAATGAGTAAACTGTAAAGCTTAAACTTTGATATAAGCCTTCACGTGGTGCTTTAATCGGACATCTAAGGAAAAATATACTTAAAAGTATTTGAAATGACAAGAACTTTGGAGAGATATAGGGAAAAATAAATAAGGACAAATATGTAAATATGTGGGAGATGGAAAGACTTACTCTGGATCAAGATGCCTTGTTGTGCTTAGAACATCTGTCGAGATGTAAATAGTTTTTTCAAAATATTTTTAGCATCCAACTTCTCGCTAAGACGGATGTTACGAGACTTCACGTTCTGTGGATTATAGTTTCCCTGTTCTGCATTTATTTACACCATATACATCAAAAATAAATCAGAAGGGCTAAATGCATGAAATAGATAAATACATTTGTTTATTGGTTTATTATAGCGTCTTATTTTTGTTTCTTTCAGTTACAATATTGTACTTCAATTTATTTCCTTAGTCATTGTACTTTGAGAAATCTACCAATTATAGCATTGTTCTTTCAAAATTTTACTTATTAGGACATTGTACTTTGAAAATTTTACTTAATTTTTGGTTATGGTACTATACCAGAATTGAGGTAATTAGTTTACATATAATTTTACTTATTAGGACACATTTTTCTTCTTATTTTAGCAGAGTCACAAAGGTTTTGGCTATCCACCATACACAACAGTTCCTCATCTCCTACCATTGCCGAATAAGCTATCTTAGTATCATTTCAGCAGATGAAGAAAAGGTACCCTTCACCAATGACATAAAAGTGCGTTTTCATCATTTGAAAGCCAAAAATAAATAAATAAAAATTAAGGGCATTAAGATTTGGCACCGCCAACAACCATATATACCTGTAATCATGAGTGAGTTCAGAACTGAACGCTCCCAACTGCAATTGCAGTTCAAATCAAACATTTTCAATGGTAGATTAAAATTAACATAAAACAAAATGAATTAAACTGAGAGGCTCCACCTTCAAGCAACAACTTTAGTATTTCAACATGGCATTCCCTAGTTATTCCCATCTGCAATTAAAAAAAAATGTAAAGATCATCTTAAAGAGTTAATCATTTTTTAACCACAAACATAACAATGCAAACGTCAAAATTCATATTGCTTCAGGTTGGGTTCTTTTTTTACTTGAAAGAGCACACATTTACCATTATCTTAAGCCACATAAGAAGTTAATCATCCTCTGCATTGAAATCGTCAGATTTAGACCTAACAAGTAACAACATTAGAAACAACAACAGAGAAGGGGTCAGTCATTTCTGAATAAGGTACTAAATGTAATGTACAATGGGTTTATTCGGCAATGAAAAATGCTATTTCCCGTTTTCTCTAGCCATCTATACCTTCCGCAAATCCCCAACAAGTATCTCTGTAATACCTTCCTTTTGTAGTTATCCAATAAAAGACCAAACTGTCATTCGCTTTTTTACTCTTTTTTTTGTTGTCTGACAATAAAAAAGCCCACCATAATACACCTTTTGGCAAAGCTCCATTTTCAAAAAGAAATTTTATGAATATTTAGTCAAGCAACTTAAATGAACCGTGATTATCAGCTTGAAGATCATGATCTGAAATGTATAATCACCCAAAATATTGAAATTTAGAATAAATTTTCTTATTTTAAGAACACCCGAGTATAAATTGATAAAGAAATCGATTTAATTTTGTATTGTTGGATGTTTTTTTTATTAATCTTTATATCCCAGAAAAACATTACGTATTGAGAGATATGCAGCAGCAAAACAATTCCAGTATGAATTTTTTGTGGGTTCTTCAGATAAAAAATAAGAATTAAGATTTGGTTCAAGCATTTCATCGAGCAGTTGGTGAACATGACCAAACTTGATTTTAAATTTCATAATCAAGTGCCTTGGTATAGCTGTAAATCAAATGCAAATAAGGAAGTAAAACTCGTGAAGAAACAAATGAGCAGATGAGCTTCACTTGGTAAAATAAATTTGAGACGAAAAACATATAGTAAAAGAAAAAAAAATTGATTTTCATCGGTTCATATTTATTTTATACCCATAGACCATAATCTCCTCTCTAAAATATCTAACAAAATGATCCTCCCTTCATGTATTTGGTAGGAGTGTGAAAACTAATGAGTTATTTCAATATACTGATTCAAACAAGAAGTTCCAGAGAGACCGAGGTCTTTAATCGTAATTCTCTTTTTTAAACCTAAGCAACAACTTAATATCTGATTAAAAATCCAAATTACACCACGAAACCAACAAAGAGTTTATTTTAGTAGACGAATAGGGATTAACAAAATCAAATAGAAAGAGAACAAGGAGACAGAGCCTGTCATCGACGTGGGTTCCTCACTCCTAACCTAACCTCCAAATAAACCAATTGAAACAAAAGAGTACCTCAAATCTGAAGAAGGTTAAGCAGCAAATGAAAACTAAGAAAAATCATTGAGTTTAATTATGCTAACAAAGAAAACTGGTTATAGTTTGTCGACCATAATGATGCTTCCAAAGAAAACAGCTAAGGTTTGTCGACCATCGCCTTGCTTGGTTCAACGGAGGAAAAATTAGGGGAATTTTTTTTATAAACTGTTGAAGAACATACAGATAATGAAATCAAGAAACTGCAAAAGGTGTAAGATGCAAGCAGAAGGCGTAACATGATAAGCCGATGGTTGCAATTAAAGCAGCAGTAAGTCTCAAGTTGATGCTTGTACAGGTATTTTAGAGCGGGAAAGAGGAAGATAGAAGACACCGACGTTAATATGAAGCTCTAATTCTGAGTTTGTATACACGTGGAGAGATGTCTGCAAGAGTGACTCAGCCACCGAGCATGACAACGGTAAAGCTAGAAGCAGCTGGTGGCAAAGCTAGGAGCAAAACCAACCGTGAAGTCTCCTATGGCGGTTACAAAGTTCCAATCGGTTGCGGTGAACAGATAGCCAAGCTGCTGACTACAATATACGTTCAAATTTGCCGCCTACAACATTTTTATTGGAGGATGAAGTAGCTTATGGACGTGGACATAAACACAATTCTCTAACATATAGGTAGTGATATATAAATATATATATATATATATATATATTAAAGTTGTCCAACCTTAGGAACAATAAAGTTCCTAAGGGGTTGGGGCCCCTGTTTATGGGTTTCATTGTAATTTCAACTTCGTGGGCATTTTATGGACTTATGAACATTCTTTAGACAAGTGTTTATCATTGTTGCATTTGTCTCGCTGTATCACTGTCTCCGATGCTTCTCGGTTTTCTCCCACCGCCTTATCTTCCTTCTCTAATAATATCTTGTTCTTTCTCTTGCTTTCTGGATGGTTCCGTATGTCTTCCATCTTCGATCACACGTCAAGAGTTCTGATTCCAGGAGGAATTGGTAGAGTCGGTAGTTCAACCGACATCGCTCTGTCAAACTTCTGCCTCACCTTCGCTTGTAAGTCTTCCATCTCTTCTTTATTATTTGTTTTATAAACTTGAACCCACCGGATACTATCCCTTCTTTTCCTTCCCCACTCATCGAAAATTTTTTCTCTCTTCAACATCAGACGAACCCTAATTGTTGGGTCCGCTTCCTTCCTTCTCTCTCCAGTGACCGCTCAGACTGACGATTGTCGGGCACTATCCCCGCCGTCATGTCGATTACGCTTCTTCTGTCTTAGATGCTTCTCGGTTCAGCGTGACCAATTGGTATTTGATTTCTCCCACTAATCGAATCAATTGGTGCCTTAAAGAGCTAGAGACGGAATGAGATCGAAAGTGGTGAAGGCAGCAGATGTGGCGCCGCTGTTGCTGGCCAGTGACGGCGTCACCGGCATGTCGATTTCTGCCAATCCGTCTCCATCTGGTATGCTTCATTCGTTGGTGATGGAAGAGAAACAACACCTATACCCCTGTGTGGGTTGCCTTTTGATTAAGAAAAACCAGATAGGTGAAGAGACTGCTGGAAGAGAAGTCACACCCACACCTTGTGTTGGATTCCATCTAATTTATAAGGTTTTGTGAACAATCTTTTCAATTTTCTGCATACAAAGCTTTGATTACATTATTTTTTTTAATTTTTGTGCTAAATTGAAGGTTTGGGGTTCTTGATGGCTACTGATGCACTTCCAGTTGCTTACGGAACTTCTCATGTGGCATTGGTTCATAGAGCCAATCATAAGTCTGATGAGGTATTCATTCACTATCAACTTATATCTTCAATTTCTTCAAATTTTTCTCTTTTTAGATTTATGTTGACATCATACTGACCATCTGTTTTACAAGTTATATGTTTATCAAGTTTGATTTGGATTTTGGTCCCTTTGATTAGGGCATCGTCGGACAAAGGAGCAGAAGAATCGGCGACAGAAGAAGAGGAAAGATATGAA
Organism: Lactuca virosa; assembly: GCF_052849685.1. Taxonomy (NCBI): domain Eukaryota; kingdom Viridiplantae; phylum Streptophyta; class Magnoliopsida; order Asterales; family Asteraceae; genus Lactuca; species Lactuca virosa. The sequence goes on from NC_136428.1 coordinate 388,379,176, forward strand.
GGGTATGAGGTAGAGATTGAGCAAACTTATGGTTTCAAATTCGCGAAAGGTAGAGATGGTGGAACTTACATTGATGCAGTTGCAACCGGAGGAAATGCGCATAAAACTAAGATGTTTACAGTTAGGGATAAAGTTCTGGCCACCAGGTATTCGATGAAATGCCTAACCCACTTTTCCTGTTTTTCTTCTCTTGGTTTTAGATGTAGTTTATGATTTCACAACCGGATTTCATATCATTTTATTGGATTCGATGGCATTTTGTTGGATTTCATATCATTTTATTGGATTCGATGGCATTTAATAATAAGTTTTAATGTTTCTTATATTTTTAATGAATTCATTTACACCTTCACTGGGAAAAGTGGGTTACTTTCTTTATTTGGTTTACAATATAATTTAGATGACAAATTGAGGTTTTAAACATATATTTAATAATAAGTTTTAATGTTTCTTATATTTTTAATGAATTCATTTACACCTTCACTGGGAAAAGTGGGTTACTTTCTTTATTTGGTTTACAATATAATTTAGATGACAAATTGAGGTTTTAAACATATATTTAATAATAAGTTTTAATGTTTCTTATATTTTTAATGAATTCATTTACACCTTCTATGTGAATTCAAATTTCAAATGGTTCGCATATATTTTATACAAAGCTGTTTTCGCCTTGGCATTAATAACAAAAGTATATGAACCATGTTTTAATTTGGATATGATTTTGCTATAAATGTATACAGATTGTATGTATTAGTTATGTCCACTTTGGGAACAAGAAGAGTAAATTACGAAACTGGTCTATGCCTTATGATTTAGTCTAAAGTTGATTTTTTTTTTTCATTTTTGGTCATATAAAATGGTAAAAGTATAATAAATTACTAACGATATGAAATATTTTTATAGGTTTTAGAAAATGTTAAATAACACTAAAATTTTGTATTTTACTATATGGTCCATTTTCGATTTTCTTTTACTTAAAAGTGATTCACAAATGTTTTTAGGAAGAAGAGACGCTGAATTCGGTGGTAGTTTTCACATAGGTATTTGAACATTTAACCAAGAGTCGCGAATGTGAAATGACAACTCTGTCCCTGTTGGAAACTTCAAGGTTGAGCCACCTGAGTTGTTCCAAGGTCGTGGGGAGCATCCGAAGGTTAAACGACAAGTATGTCCCTGTTATGAAAGTTTGTAACTTGTCTATTGTAATTTGTTTTCTAACAGAAATCGATTACATTTTGTTTTTAAACTATTAAATCATGATTTTTATTACAATAAATATTGGCAACGCTTGCATGATCGGGGACAATCCTTCGAATGATGTCAAGGCTGCAAGATAGATTTGTTTTATTACTTTTTAATTTTTATTAAATTGAATTCTAATTTTATATAAACATTCATTTTCCCTTTTTATTTCTATATTTCAGGCAGGACATCCATGTTTTTCTATTTTAACAAGGATAGGTGTTTTTAGAGGAAGAGAGAACCACATAGATTATCCTGTTTATCGGGTGAGTTGGAGTTGAAATGATTTATGATCCTTTTTTTTCAAAATTTATTTGAATTTTGATGTTGAAAAGTACTTATTGATGCATAATAAATTTTGGATGTGTGTATATGTGATCCACTTTGTATGTGTGTGTCATCTGATATGAATGTGTATGCTCAGATTTTATCATGGGTTTTTGTTTTCTAATGTATTCATGTAATTTCTGTGCAGGCCAGGTAGCAGAGTTTATGTTGTCCGGATTAAACGCAATGAGGTAATATTTTACAACTTTTTCTGGCCCTTAATGCCTTAATATACATCATTTCGTTATCTAATAGTTATGACATTAATTTATAATGGTATGGTTAGCTTATATATGCAGGAATCCAGCACAATCCTGCTTCCGAGTTATACCCGATTATAAAGCCTTGGCCATTTCGAGGTTGGGAAGGGAGCTACGTTTCTTTTTTTTATTTAGCGTAAGTAGAACTAACATAAGTGTAATCTTCCAAGAAGAGAAGAATATTACCGATCTAAATATTATGCTCCTAAGCTTTTCAAGGTAAGAAAATTTGTTATAATTCTAATAATGTGAATCTGGTCATTAAATCTCCGTATAGGGAGATTGTTTGATAAGTCTCCGATAATTATCCCTTTATTATTATTTCAAATTAGTAGTTATCTTTATTTAAAATTAGGATATCTGTTAGTATCTTTTAATTTAGGGTAGGATTATCTATTCACACTTATATATAAGGTTTTGATATGACTTTTTTTGGATTATTATGGAATAAGAATTATAGAGTTTTACTCTGTTTTAGGAGAATCCCTGTGTCTCGAATAACAGGTCTTATCAATTGGTATCAGAGCAACGATTCTGGCAAATCACTGTTTATCGGAATACTATTCACGTCAGTATTGTTCACCGGAGTACTGTTCGTCGGAATACTGTTCACGGCAACACTATTCATAGGGACTGTTCATTATTATTTAGGGTGTTGAGATGGTGAACGTTGATCGAATCACTCGGCTGGAAACGGACTTGGCTAAACTCCACCAGGATCTGAAAGACGACCGAGAGGCTAATTCACAGCGGTTCAACCAGGTGATGAAAGCTATCACCGACTTGTCAGTTAAGTTAGGAGTTAAGTTAGAAAACTTGAACAACAAGGAAGAGGAAAAGAAGGTGGATTCCAAGGGATTCCAACATAGATCCATTGAGGACTCTGATGAGGAAAGCAAGGCATCCGTAACAGAGAAGAGTAAGGGCAAGGAAGAAGAAGAAGAAGGAAACAAGAGCAAATCTAGTAGTAATTTCAAACAGGTTGACTTTTGGAAGATCGAGATGCCCATATTCAATGGGGAAGACTCCCATGGGTGGATATACCAGATGGAACGCTACTATGATATCCAAGGTACTAAACGCATGAAACAACTTAAGATAGCCTCTTGCATGGTGGGAGTCACACTAGCTTGGTATAGATCATATGAAAATCGAACAACTTTCAAGTCTAGGGTGACACTTAAACAAAGACTTTTAACAAGATTTCAACCTTCGTATAAGGGGACCTTCGAGAAGATGGCGGGTCATTTGGGCGAATTTCCAAAACAGACCTTGGAAGGAACTTTCATCAAAAGGCTAGAACCCTCACTCAAATCATCAGTAACGGCCATGCAATCCGTGGGTGTAACCAATGCAATGAGATTAGCGGTTATGATCAATGAAAACCGAGTTTATGAGGATAAGATAGAAAATTATGGGGAGTTAGGAGACGATCCACAAATTCAACAATATTCAACTGAAGAACCAATATTTCCACCTTGAGGACAAGGTGTTTGTTTGGGAGGGGAGTAATGATAAGTCTCCGATAATTATCCCTTTATTATTATTATTTCAAATTAGTAGTTATCTTTATTTAAAATTAGGATATCTGTTAGTATCTTTTAATTTAGGGTAGGATTATCTATTCACATTTATATATAAGGTTTTGATATGACTTTTTTTGGATTATTATGGAATAAGAATTTTAGAGTTTTACTCTGTTTTAGGAGAATCCCTGTGTCTCGAATAACAGGTCTTATCATTGTTGTGGTCATTGTCGGTCATTACAAGGTTTTCCAATGAATCTCAAACGAAATATGCTTCTTTTTTGTAGTTTGCCTGCAGAAACAATACAATTTCATAGAGATTATTGAGCATCTATTCAGAAAGACAAGATTTATCTTTAGCTAGAGGCGTTGTTTCTGCAGCCAAACTACCACGAAACAAATATGATTTAAGTTGTATAGGGGCAAAATTGTCATTTGGTGCTTCTCCATTGTCTCAAGAAAAGATTGTAAAAGCGGAATGGGGTCATGTAGACATGGAAGATTAGAATCTGTGTACTATCTTTGTAACTGAATTTTATATTCATAAACCTTTATTAGATATAAATGGATCCTTTCCCGAAAGCCTTGGATGTTTAACTGATAGGAATCTAAATGGCAACTCCCTATCGTGAAGAGTCTCAACAACTATTTTATGTTTATGGTCTTACATGAAGGTATGACTCATTTGAATCATTTATGAGAAGGACCATGAAATGAAAAGTTGGAAGCACTTCTTAAATCTTACCTTGAAGAACAAAGAAAACGAAGAGCCATGCAGATGAACAAAAGCAAAAATGGATGAAGTTGAAAATGACATCTATTGAGTATTCTGAATTAGCTAAAAAATAAATGGGTAAGACGATCCTACTTTCATTAATTTTTTTTAAATACATTCTATTTCTCCAATGTAACACTTTTGGGATTCATACTTGATATCAAAATCTTTTTCACCTATTTATATATTGTCAATCACGAACATAATTCGGAAATTTTTGTTCTATTTTATTACGTCCTTACATAAATGGGCGAATTGCAGAGAATACCAACATACTTTATTGTGACTGCCAATTAAGGCAATGAACTATAGTTTCACACAAAAGCGATAGCTTCTAACCCCCGCAACGCGGGGGGAACGCATCTAGTTTATATTAATATTATATTAAGTATAAATTAGATAATCTAATGAAGTTTAAATTGTTAAACAACACTTAATTATTGTAAGAAGACTTACAATAATCCTTAGAATAGTGTGTGGTTGTTCTTCGTGTTTTTCGTGTTCTTCGTGTGTTTTTTATGAAAACTAGCTAAATTGGGTGTTTTCGGCCCAATTTATGAAGATTGAAAGGTGTTTTTGGGATGATAACAAGATCAATGGATGATACTGTAAGGGTCGAATTATTGTAATAAGTCGAATTGTATTATGTACTCTTCGAATGTCTTGTAATGTATTTTACTAAGGCGCTTTTATTCGATGCGTTAGTGTCTATGCCTTAGTATATTTTTTGTACGCTTTCGTTCCCTATAAATATGGATATTTACTAGAGTTAGATAAGAGTTTTTACAGACCTGTCTTTATTCTCTGTAAACATTCGAAAGCGTAATAGAGCTGAAACAAGATCATATTTACATCTGGTGTTCAATCTCGCATTCTTAATTGATTTTCATACTCTGATTTGTTTTATACTTGATTCATTGGTTCATCAATTGGTATCAGAGCAGGAATCACATCTGTGATCTGATTTTCATCCATTCAAAAAGTTTTTGAATCAAATTTTTGGTTTGAAAGTTTCCGCACTTTTTGATCGTGAAAAATTGTCTAGATCTTAGTTTATGATTTGATTCTGCATTTGAATTGTTGAATCGAGTGTTCTTCTAACAATTTCGGTTTGATTCAACTAGTTTGTTTTCAAATTTCCAAATCTTCTTAAGAATTTTCAAAATCAACTTCCGTACAACAATGGCGAGTTTCAATCTCAATTCGATGACCTCGTTTTCTCATTTGTTAGGATCATCAACCAAAATTCCAATGCTAATCTCTGAATATTATGATCAGTGGGCTGATCGTATGCAGGATTATCTTAATGGTCTTGATGTAGCATTATGGTCATGTATCACTGGAAATGTTAATGTTCCAGTGACTGTTCAAGCAATTGGTTCATCTACTACAAGTTCTGTTTTTGATAATCAAACTGATCGACTGAAGAAACTGGAGAAGAGGTGTATAAGAGAATTGCGAGGAGCTTTACCTCCAGTTGTGTACAATTATGTAAGGAGTTGTACAACTGCAAAGGAGATCTGGAACAATCTGAAAGATAAGTTTCAAGGAAGTGAGAAGACTAAAATCAATTCAGTCAAACACTGTTTGGTTGAGCTAAAAGATTTCAGACAAAAAGAAGGTGAAACAAGTGAAGTCTACTATGATCGACTGAACGAGTTAATCTATCGTTGTAATCGCTATGGAATTACCAGGACTTCAATGGAATTCAATCTCATTTTTGTGATGGGTCTTCGAAAAGAATGGAGAAGCGTAAGTATGATGGTGAAGAATCAGCAAAGTTTTGATACATCAACTCTCAATGATTTGTGCAATCAGTTGAAGACACACGAAACTGAGGTAAATGAAATTGCTGAGGAGACGAAGCTGAATTTGGGAGGTCCATTGGCACTTGTGTCAAAGATATCTGAGAAAGAAGCTGAAAATGGTGATTCTGAGGAAGAAGGATTCATCATGAATTCGGATGATGAGACGATAGCTTTTTACTCGAATAATCGTGTTAAGAAGTTCTTCAAAAAGCCGTTCAATCCGAAGAGTAAGCTTGCTGAGGTAAAAGGAAATGTTGTGAGTAAAACTGTTGTTGAGGAGAAAAAGAAAATCGAGAAGAAAGATTCGAAAATGTCTGAAGGAAAAATCGAGAAAAAGCTGAAAGGTGATGATGGTGTAGATTGTCATTATTGCAACGGAGCTAATCATCTTGCGAATGATTGTATGCTTCGAAAGAAGGATGAGAGGGACAAATAAAGTTAAAGATGAGGCGTATTATGCAGAGAAGCTTGAGGAGGTTCGTGCAAAAGCCAAAAACTTGTCATTGGTAGCAAAAGGTGAAGATGAGGATGAAGATGGAACGTATCAAATCTGGTCATCCGGATCAGATGATGAAGAAATGAGGAATCCAACACATGGAGCAATGTATGCGAAAATGGAGGAGGACTCAGATGACGAGGAATTCGAAGTGAAAGGACGATGCTTCGTATCCAAGACAGCAGACAAATCACCAATGACAACAAAGGTACGTAAAATTCTCGAATCTTTCAATATTCCTACACATGCTTATGATTCTGAACTAATATCTTTTGATGAGACGGTTACTTATTTTGATTCAATTGTTGTGTCTGCTAGCAATGAGGCCAACAAGTTGTCAATGGAGTTGTTAGAGACCAAAAAGCGATTAGAAATGAAAATAAGTAAAATTGATTGTTTGGAATTACAAATAACAAATATCATGTGTGATAGGGATACTTTATCAAGTGATGTCAAACTTTTGCTAGCACAAAGAAACATTTATTGTAATGCTGCTAAAAGACTTTATGGAAAATTAACTGATTACATCATTCATGTGAAATAAGTAAAGAGCAACATAGAAAGTTACTACCTTTTCTAGCATACGAAAGAGCTAAGGTAGATAATATTTCATATGATTATGAGCAAATTATAGCTGATTTTGGCAAAGTTCCTGATGATAGATATAAATATGGAATTGTCAAAATTGATGAATGTCTTGATGCGAATGAATTAGTTAACATAGTGAATGATACTTTGACTAAATATGAACAAATTCAAAATTTGAAAAAGACTGAGAATTCAACATTTGATTCTCAATCTAATTTTGCTGATATTGAAGATAATTCTGATAATATTAGTGAAATTAGTGAACTTGAGGATGTTGATTGTTCTTAGTTGTCTGTTGTTAATGTTGCATCTAAATTTAAAGGAAAAGAAATAGTTAAGGATTTGATGGTTGAGAAAGAAATTGATATACCTTCAACTTCGAAAGTTTGTGATATGAACTTCGTGGATATCAAAGACAGTCACACTGATGATAGCGATGATGAAAATGAAGAGAAAATTTCAAAGGAAAAGAAATCTTCAAAGGAAGAAGAAACTCCACGAATAGTGGATGATCAGGTGTATGGTGATACACAAAAGTTCGAACAAGTAAAGACTGAAAAAGGTGAACATTATCTTGAAACAAATACTGTGGTTTACCCAAATTTCAAGTGTACAGATGATGCCATTTTTCCAAATCAAGTTTTCGTAACAACTGGAAATGTTGAGAATATCAAACCAGAATTAAAGAATTAGTTGAGGAGGATAATTCAAAAACAACTGATGAAGGTTTTTTCGCAAATCAAAGCACAGTTGAAAACAACTTAACAAAGAATTCGTATGTGTTTCAACGTCAAAAACCACAAAGAAAATGGGTTGAAAAATCAAAAATTGAAAAAGAGAATTCAAAACAAGTTATAAAGGAAAATGAAAAAGTTGTCAAACTAAACTCCAAGGAATTCAAAGATCAAATTGACAGATTTTCGAAAGAAAACAACATTTCAAAAAGACAAGCAATAAAGAAAATATTTTGGTAAAATGTTGAGTCTCAAAAGATGTCTGAATCACAATCACCCAAAAATGTTTTTAAAGCTAAAATTTCCTCTTTTTCAACAAAACCTCAACATTCATCTCAATCAAATCATTCAAAGTCTGAAGTGAATAAACAACCAAGGTTTTCGAAAGTTTCAGAAACTAATATTCCAAGAAAATTTTCAAATAACTCAAATCCAAATCAAAAATTTCTTCAACGTCAACATTTTAAATCAACAGTTGATACATCATATGCTCAATCTTTAATAACAAAACCAAAAGTTGATTTTGTTCCTCAAAAGCCAAATTTTCCAAATCAAACGAAGAAAGAAACTATGAAAATTTCACGAGAAAAAGGAATGACTTCAAGGAAGAACATTGATCATTGGCTTGAAGGCAAAGGAAAGATGTATCAGTCGAATACATTTTCAACATTTCAAAGGAGCAAATTCACGAAGAATATGAGAAGTATGTGAATACTTCATCAAACGGCAGTTCATCTTCTAAGGATTCGAACATATCAGTCAAAGCTTGGAAACCAGTAATAAAAACAAAGAATGTTCATTCACAAACTCAGAATTCGAAGGGTAATGTCAGTGAATATTCGAAACCATCAAAAACTTATGTTTCGGTTCCTTTAAATGAAGATGTAAACTTAATTGATAGTCTCAAAACCAAAGTTTGTGATTGGGTTAAAAGTTTTTCATTTCATTCGAAATTGAAATCTAATTTCCAAGGACCCAAAAAGCCTTGGGTACCTAAAATTTTCCATTAATTGTAGGTACTATGTGACGAGCAATATGATAATAAATGGTACATCGTTAGTGGTTGCTCTCGTCACATGACTGGGAAGAAGGAGAATTTACGTGATTTTCGAAGTCTAAAAAATGCTGGAGTTGTGAAGTTTGGGAACAATAAAAAATGTCAAGTCAAATGATATGGGAAGATCACGAACGGACAATTTACAGTGAATCGTGTGGCGTATGTTGAAGGTCTTCAACATAACTTGATAAATGTTTCCCAACTTGTTGTGGGCACTGGCAATCAAGTTCTTTTTAACGAAGAAGGAAGTGTTATTTTGAATGTCAACACAAAAGAAGTGTTACTGAAATCCAAAAGGAAAGGTGACATGTTCACTTTGGACATCAATCCGATAGTAGGGAAACCTGCTATATGTCTTCTTTCGAAAGCAACATCAGACTTAAGTTGGCTTTGGCATCGAAGACTCTCTCATCTCAATTTTCGAAACATCAATAAACTAGTGGTACAAGATTTGGTCAGAGGTTTACCTGTACTTAAATTTGACAATAATTCTTTATGTGCAGCTTGTGAAGTTGGAAAACAACATAAACAAGGTCATCCAATTACGATAGATTCGAAAATTGTTGCACCTTTGGAGCTCTTACATATTGATTTGTGTGGTCCTTCAACCGTTTCAACTCTCAACAAGAAAAGGTACATTTTAGTTATTGTTGATGACTTTTCCAGATTTACGTGGGTTTATTTTCTCAGACTTAAATCCGAAGTTGCACAAATCATGATTGACTTTATCAAAAAGATGGAAACAACATTGAAAAAGATTGTTCGAAAAATTAAGAGTGATGATGGAACTGAATTTAAGAACAAGGTCCTTGATTCATTTTTGGTGGACAAAGGAATTTCGCATAACTTTTCATCTCCATACACACCACAACAAAATGGTGTTGTTGAACGAAGAAATAGGTCTCTATGCGAAGCGGCAAGGACTAAGTTGGCATATGCGAATCTTCCACAATACCTTTGGGCTGAAGCTGTATCCACCGCATGTTTCACTCAAAACAGATCTTTCATTCATCGTCATTTTAATATTACTCCATATGAAATTCTCAACAATCGAAAACCTAACGTCAAATTTTTTCATGTTTTCGGATGCAGGTGCTTCATTATGAATCTCAAGGATAATCTTACGAAATTTCAAGCTAAAGCAGATGAAGGGATTTTCTTGAGATATTCGCATAATTCAGTCGCATATCGTGTGTTGAAAAAAAGAACACGAAAAGTTGAAGAAACTTTTAATCTTACATTTGATGATTATTACATTAAACAAACTACATTGCAGTTTGAAAATCATCCTATTCTGAAAAACATAGAAGATGAAACTGAATCCTCACAAACCTTAGATATTGATTATGATTTAATTTTTGGAATTTCAGATCATGCTGTTGATGCTGAAATAAATGCAAATGATAATCATTTCTCTGAACTAACGAAGCTTACTGACGATTCAACATCAACTTCTCCAGAGAAATGCGAAAGTATGCAAAACAATCCAGTAGAGGGGGAGCAATTGGATTCGAATACTCTAGTTGAGGAAGAATATTCTTTCGGGGGGGGGGGGGGGAGAATGGAAGAGTGAATGCTAATGTTGAGGGGGAGCATGATGTTGAGAGGGAGCATAATGTTGAGGGGGAGCATTTAGAAAACATTGAGAATAATAATGATTTTGATGATGTTTGTTCGATTGTAGGTTCAGAGAATGAAGATATATACGAAGATGCACCTTTGGAATTTGATCCAGCATATTCGCCAATGGAAAAATGGACAAGAGATCATCCGAAGAATCAAGTGATTGGGAATCCACAAGAGGGTGTTTTAACAAGAGGTCAAGTTCGTGCAAAGAATGAGGTATTGAATACTCATCAATAATTTTGCATGTTCAATGTTTTCATCTCTAAAATTGAACCAAAAACAGTTAAGGTTGCAATGGAACACTCAGATTGGGTTGTTGCAATGCAATCTGAATTGTCTGAATTTGAACGAAACAAAGTTTGGAGATTAATTCCTAAACCTAAAATGTTTCAATTGTCGGGTTAAAATGGATTTTTAAAAATAAAACCGACAAAGATGGAAATATTGTTTGAAACAAAGCCAGACTTGTTGTTAAAGGATATTTACAACAAGAAGAAATCGACTATGAAGAAACTTTTGCCCCTGTCGGAAGACTCGAGGCGGTTTGTATATTTCTGGCTTATGCAGCTCACAAAGACTTTGATGTTTATCAAATGGACGTAAATTGTGCATTTTTAAATGGAGATCTTGAAGAAACAGTTTACGTGGAACAACCCCCAGGTTTTATTAATGAGGAATTTCCAAATCATGTTTATATTTTAGATAAGGAAGTTTATGGTTTGAAACAAGCACCACGAGCATGGTATGCAACTCTTACTTCATTTTTGAAACAATCTAAATTTAAACAAGGATCTGTTGATCCCACATTATTTCGAAAGAAAGTTGGGGATCATCTAATGCTTGTTCAAATTTATGTTGATGATATTATTTTTGGCTCAACTGACCCTGCTTTATCTAGAGAATTCGAAAATTTGATGAAAAGTAAGTTCGAAATGACCATGATGGGAAAAATCAATAATTTTCTTGGTTTGAATATTCGTCAAAGAAGAGAAGGATTTTTATTAATCAAGAAAAATATACAAAGAATCTGCTAGAAAAGTTTGGATTGACGAATAGCACAAAGTTACGAGTTCCAATGGCAACTGGCATAAAGTTGACACCTTCGTTAGATAAACCTGCAGTTGACATAACTCTTTATAGGAGCATGATTGGTTCATTACTTTATCTTACATCAAGTAGACCTGATATCATGTTTTCTGTGTGTAATTGTGCAAGGTATCAGTCTAATCCACGAGAACCACATCTCACTGCTGTGAAGAATATATTTCGTTATCTTAAAGGAACAATTTCGTTAGGATTGTGGTATCCTTCGAAAACTGGGTTCTTTGTACAAGCATATTCGGATTCAGACTTGGGTGGGTGTAATCTTGATCAAAAAAGCACAAGTGGTGGATGTCAATTTCTAGATGGCAAATTGGTGAGCTGGCAATCGAAAAAACAAACATGTGTATCCATTTCAACAGCTGAAGCAGAATATGTGGCTGCTGCTGCTTGCACTTCACAAATTATATGGATTCAAAGTCAATTGCGTGATTATGCAATCAATATGAAAAAGATTCCATTATATTGTGATTCTCAAAGTGCAATAACAATTTTTATCATAATCCTGTGCAGCATTCGAAGACTAAACATATAACACTTCGTTATCATTTCATCAACGATCACGTGGAGGATGGGAATATTGAAGTACATTTCGTGAAAACAACTAATCAGTTAGCTGATATTTTCACAAAACCTTTAGATGAAAAATCCCTTGTGAAAATTATAGAAGGACTTGGAATGATCGATGGAAATTCTGTTCCATGTGAAAAAGGCGAATGATGAATGACCAGGAATGATTTAGAGGCGCTGAATGAAAGACAAAACAATATCGGTCAGCATTCAGAGGTTACTGTTCATAGTCAACGCTTCGACCCCTTCGAATTCGTAAATTTGTCACTTATTTTAAGGGTTGATTCAGAGGTTACTGTTCATAGTCAACGCTTCGACCCCTTCGAATTCGTACATTTGTCACTTATAAGGGGATGATAAAATTTCGTATTTTTGCAACAATTACAATTTATTTTTAATTTTTGAAAAATCAAAAATCCAAAAATATTTTCTTTTGTTTTGTCATTCAATTTTCGAAAAATCAAAAATCCAAAAAGATTTTCTTTTGGTTTGTCATTCAATTTTCGAAAAATCAAAAATCCAAAAAGATTTTCATTTGTTTTGTCATATAATTTTTGAAAACTTAAAAATCCAAAAAGATTTTTGTTTGTTCTGTCTCTACTTTCGAAAAATTCAAAACAACAAAAATATTTTGAATCTTATTTCTTTTTAGTATTTTGTTGCAGAACATCATGAAGAAATAAATTGGATTATGCTTGCAGTTCTAGGGTCAGGTACATTTTTTTCGTATGAATCAATATATTTTTCATCACTTGAACTAGCTAAGTTGTCCCTAGAATCATGCTGCTGCATGTTGTCCAAAAGCCTCCAATGACTTAATGTGTGTGTACGAAAGCCTTAATGAAATTATTAATACAAATTTTTTTTCCCAATCAGGCTTATATTCACATTAGTCTCTGAACTACCTGTCTCTTCCCAACAATAACAGAGGTACTTTTCGTGTCTTACATCAATCTTTTTCACCTATAAAGTTCTTACACGATCACACACAAAGACATATGTCCGAGAGGTCTCTGATCAAACCCATCGAGACTTAGACATATCAAAAATTTGTGTTTATGATCTAACATCATGAGACCGTGATGAAAGTGAAACCCAATTTTCAATATACTTTTAAGGAATTAACAGGGAACAATGTTCCAGATTTTCACGAAACATTTGTTTCAGTACCAAAATTCGAAAATCCAAATCATATTCATTTCAAATGAGTGGTCTTGATCAAACATTCGAAAACCATGATGTTTGTTACCCAACAAGATCCAACACATATTTTTTTTCTTGAATATGATTTCCGTGTGAGTTTCATTCGAAAGTCCATGTCACTTAAAATTTTCAAAACACACTTGTCATTGACTACACTGGTTAAACAAGTAATTTCTGTTACAATTTCTCACCTTATGTTTAGGTTGATATGTAACGAAATTTTTTTCCTACTCATGAAACATTATAAAAGAAGCCCTTCGATACTTATCAACAAGTACTCGATTGTAATTCATGGGAACCTACACAAGCTGTTGATCATTTTTCTTAAAGATTAGCAAAGCAATCTTTGCCCGGGATTTCATCTGTTTTTGTGTCAAATTGAAATTTTGACATCACAATATCCCAAATTTTTCTTATCTTTGTTTCTTGTCTACATTCTTTGGAACACTGCACTCATGAAATCCTTGAGGTTCTGAGTAATACCAACTCAGGCTGATGATTTCAAACATCTGGCATATGACTTCGCTTTTCATCCCAAAAGTGAAAGAGCCTTGCTTCCATACGAAGGGTTCTGACGGTTACAATCATCTTGGGGATAACAATAAAGGCTGTCTATACATGACGTATGGTATTATGTCCGATTTTCAAGGAGATGTGACAGTTACTTTTTGACGCATGGCTACTTTTACGCAGTAATGGTCCGATTTTGAAGGTGCCACGTTGGATATCATTAAATATCTATCCCGCTTCAAATTCAAACTTCAGGGTTGCATATAAAAGGGGATTCAAGGGTTCATTATCAGTTTACGCGATCAAAAAGAAAAATTCCCAAATTCTATGATCTTCAACATCTTCAAACCCTAACAATGGCGACTTCTGTTCATGTTGATTCTCATACCACTGAAGATGCCTCTTCATTACCAATAATGAAGATTCAAGCAACAAACTATCACTTGGAGGGTGATGTTTCTCAATACCCGGAAGAATTGAAGATGCTAATCGTTGCCTTGAAGAACTCTGTTTTGTCTAAGGCGATGTTCAGTTCATTCTCTGTTCCAATGTCCTGGCTTTCTCAAGCAGGATCAACTGCTACATACAACAAAACTTCTGATACGATTACTTTTCATCTGGTGAACGACAAAAAGGTCAGGCTATCCAAGAAACTATTTTGTCAAATTCTTGAAATTCCGAATTCACCTCCATATGTTGCTTTCACATTTCCTCAAATTGTCAATATGTTTAATGAGATGGGATATCAGCCTCCACTATCAAAGATCAGTGATTTTAAGAAATCTGGTCTTCCACGACTATGGAATTTCTTATTTGAAATTTTTCTAAGATGTTTAACTGGGAGAACAGTTGGTCTTGATAAAGGCAGAATGGAGGTTTATGCAATGGTTGCTGGAATCTATTATGATCTTCAAGTGGATTATTCTACACAATTATGGAAGGAATTCCAAAAGGGTGTAGAACACACGAATGCTATTCATGGTATTTCGTGTGCAAGATACTAGAGCTTGATTTTGCAATACTTTTACAACAAGGAAGGGATTTTGGTACCCAATGATGAAGAAAAAGCCGTTTTTCAATCGTACCACTATCCGAAGGATGTCACAGATAGTGCTGAAGTTTTTCCATCAGTTGCTCGTATTCCCGATGCAATGCTTAAAAGAGTTGATCCTTCGAATTCTGTCTTGGTGGCATATTTGAAGACCATTGATTCTACAATCGCAACTGGCATACTATTGGAAAGAGATGATAAGAAATCCAAGAAGACGAAGAAGACTGAAACAGAGTTAAAATCTTCGAAATCTCCAAAGAAGAAGCCTGAAACAGTTGAAATGTCTGTTGCTGAGACTCAAGTGATTGAGCCTATTATTGAAGAAACACAAGAGCATGTTGTCATTCCTTCGAAGACTGGTATGTTTCGAAGAATCAAAATGAAGTCAACCCATAAAATCAAGTCTCCTACAAATAAAGTGGTTCGAAAACCTCAAATCACTCATCAAGGTGTTTTAATTAGAGAAGTGCCAGCACCTGTATCTTCGGTGTCCAAGAAACGAAGGGCTGAGGATATGGCAAAACATTTGTCAAAGAAGAAGAAGAAGATCCGAAAACTCGTGATTTCTACTGAGTCAACAGAAGATGATGATGAAAGAATTCCAGAAACACCAGAGTTAACTCCTCACGCAGGAAGTTCAACTCCTGAGCAGACAGTCGTCATACCACCCGAATATTCGGTTGCCAAATCAGTTTCTGAGGCGGTACGAACTTCAGGCATCCCTGCAAACGTATCTAATACGGATGCAAATGCCAATATGGGTGTTGGAGATGCGAAGAATGAAGATCAAGGTCAATCTACTTCTGCTCCCTTCGAAAGTATTGTTTCTTTACCACCATCCATTATTCGCACTACTTCAACCACTGATTCTCCTACATTCGAAAACATTATCAATCAACCATTCACTTCTATTTTTTCTTCTCAATCCACTGACACACCCAAACCGAATTCGAATGTTCAAGAAAACATTTTTATGGAGACAGAAACTGACACTGAGGGGTTTGGAGGTACGTTTGAAGAATTAGAATTTCATGAAGAGGAAGAGGCGTTTCCAGATCATATGCTGCTGACCATGAAACAATTTAAAATTCTGAATCAGAAGTTGAATTCTATAATTCAATCTCAAGCTGATCTGGGGGGTGGTTCGTCTGTTTCAAGTTTGGAGGTTGATTCATTGTTGAAAATGTTCGAAGCCAGAATTGTCAGTAAAGTATCGGGGATGATTCAAGACTCTGAATCTCGAATTTTGGAGAAGGTTGATCATAATGATCAAAATAATGAACTTCGGATCAATTCTCAAAATTCAAAGTTTACCAGTGATGTGAAAGAATTGAAGAATGTCACAAAAGAACGGCATGTTCTTTTTGTTCAAGAAGTGAAGAAAGTATGGGAGGATGTCAATTTGCAAATTTGTGAACTCCGCGAAGACATGCAAAAAGAAATTGGAAATTTTCAACAAGATTATGCTTCTCTGAATCAAAAGGTTGATATCATTTGTGATGCAGTCACAAGATTTGTTAAATTGTATGAAAATTTGAGTCCACAACTAACTCAACTTTCAACATCCGAAAGTGACAACTTTTTGGAAGTGATCACTTTGTTAAAAGAGTTAAAAGATCTATCAGACAAGCCAGTTTCTTCTTCCCTAATTACTCCTGAATTTTTATCACAAAAATTCATACAATTCGAAGCACTTCTCAACAAGCAACTCGCTCCTATATTTCGCATTACAAGCCTTCTTCCAGCAACAAATGCCCCACCTGTTTTCACAGGGGTGCAAGGGGGAGAAAGAAAAACTGGTGAATCGAAGGCGAGTGATGAAGATGTGAAAGTTGTAGGAAAGGTATTTTCTTCAAAGATCCCAACAACAAAGCCAGTTATAGTTTCTGCTGGGATGTTTTCTTCAACAGTCGTTACAACGTTACCTATTACAAGACCTATTTCGAAAGGAATTGTAATTGGTAAATCTACAGAGACTGGTGAGAGTGGTTCGAAACCAAAAGAAGTAATTGATACTTCAGCCTTGAAAGATAAAGAGAAATCGATTGTTGTGGAAAAGTCGAAAGAAGAAAAGAAGGCTGAAGCAGAAGCTGAAATTGAAAAACTAAGGTTGATTCAAAGCATTATGGCTCAACGTGCTGGTGATCCGAAAGGAGTGGACAAAGGTGATCCATCCAAACACTACAATTACGAAACAATTGAGGCCAAGGTAGCATATAATCACATGTATTCGTTTGAGAAGAAACCAAAACAAAGTTATTTGGTCACGAATACTGATGCTAGCCAGCTGGATTTTCCAATAAACGAAATGATGTTCATCATGCCTCAGTTCAAAGCAGAAGGAAATTTTAAAGAAAAGGATGAAGCTACACACATGAAAATTCGTTTTCATGCTGTTCTTGCAAAAGCCCCTGAGGAAGTGTGGTCATTGATTAAAATCAAGAAAGTGATCAGTATGAAAAAGGATGTGGTATTCGAAAACACAGTCCAAAATTTCAAGTATGTGGTTGCCAGGGCAAGTGGAAATATTTGTGAGTTTACTGTTGCAGATTTTCCATTAATGAACTTGTATGATCTTATACAAGTTGCATTAGTTTTAAAAGACAAATCATTTTCATACCTTCAAAACACAGAACCTGATGAATTCAAGCTTGGGGTTACTCACATCAAGATTTTCATCGAAAATTACTATGAGTGCTTGGCTCTTATAGATGTGGAGTTAGCTACGGCTAAAGGTATGGAAATTAAAGCTCCGATGGCTCCTACGAAGACTCAGGCAGAATTGAAGAAGTATGCTGATTGTGAAATTTGTCTTAAGCCTTTTGGAATGGTCTTCGCAGGAAAAGACAAGGCTGGTAAAGCAAAACGTTTCTTGTTCCAGGCATGCGAAGTGGAAAGGTATTCAACGTCTCAATATACGAATTTAATTGTTCGTATGAATCACTGTAAGAAGAACAATGAAGGAGATAAGAAAGAGCTGAAGAAGATAATCTCCTGGTACACGGAGATTCGAAGAGTAATGCTGTATTCCATCCAGCTTCTTACAAATTAAGTAGTTCGACTTTGATTACAAAGGGGGAGATTGTAACGGTCGAATTATTGTAATAAGTCGAATTGTATTCTGTATTCTTCGAATGTCTTGTAATGTATTTTACTAAGGCACTTTTATTCGATGCGTTAGTGTCTATGCCTTAGTATATTTTTTGTACGCTTTCGTTCCCTATAAATAGGGATGTTTACTAGAGTTAGATAAGAGTTTTTACAAACCTGTCTTTATTCTCTGTAAACATTCGAAAGCGTAATAGAGCTGAAACAAGATCATATTTACATCTGGTGTTCAATCTCGCATTCTTAATTGATTTTCATACTCTGATTTGTTTTATACTTGATTCATTGGTTCATCAGATACTTGCAAGATCTTCAAGAAGAATCAATGGTTTTTTGTATGGAAATCAAAGAAATGAGAGGTTTCAGTTGTTCTTAAGAGGAGAGGGGAGACTTCGGTTGATAATTCTTGAGAGAAAAGGGAAGTTTTCGGCTGAAATGTGTAAGAATGAGGGAAGTTTTCGGACATCTTATATTTATACATGTGGGTTTTCGGCCGAGAACACAAACCGAGGAAGGAGTTCTCGGTTGGGAACTCTACCCGAGAAGTCTCGTTTGCGGTCAGAAGGGATAAGGCCTGCGAGGGTTTTCGGTCCGAAGAGGAAACCCTCTGGGGTAGTTTTCTACTGCCTCGTACGTTTGCGGTCTGAGGGTTCACGACCTTAAACGGTTTGCTGTACGAGGTTTACAGTCCGAGGAGAAGGGCAGTCCGAGGGTTTTCGGTTAAGGCGAGAATCCTCGGTTTTTGGCCATTTCACTTCTAAATTTTACAACACTTTTTCTAAATGTTTATATGTATCAAAAACATTAATTTAACTTTATTAATATTAACAAATCAATAGTTTGACTTTTATTTGATATATTTTACTTGTGTCGACTTTTACAAGATCGAAAATAACGGGTTGTCACAAGTTGAACGTCCAAGGGAGAAGAAATGAACCTTTGAAGCCAGATCAACCACATTTTCCAAATCCACCTTTGAAACAAACAGTTAAAGCTTCATTTGTTAAGGGAAAAACGAATGTTAAGAATATCAGTCATTGGTTGGAAGGAAAGTGAAAACATTTCCAATCAGGGAAATTCTCTCAAGAACAGATTAAGGACGCATATGAGAAATATCTAAATGAGTCATCAAATGGAAGTTCTTCATCAAAAGATTCAAATTCTTCTGTTAAAAAATGGAGAGCAATTTCGAAAGAAAAAGTCAGCGAGACTCAAACTACGAAGAATGAGGAGAAAGTCAATGTTGATCTTAAACCTTCGAATGATTACATTTTGATACCCTTAAATAATGGATTATAGGATCTTCATTTCATCAAGCATTTTGTTCTAATCACCAAGGACCCAAACAACCTTGGGGACCTAAATTCTTTAACTGATTGCAGGTTTTGAGTGACGAGCTATACGATGATAAATGGTATATCGATATTGGTTGCTCACATCACATGACTGGGAAGAAGGAAAACCTGAGAGATTATCGAAGTCTTGAGAATGCTGGTGTTGTGAAGTTTGGAAATAATAACAAATGTAAAGTCAAAGGCTATGGAAAGGTGACCAATGGAAAGTTTACCATCAACAGAGTTCCTTATGTCGACGGTCTTTAACACAATATAATCAGTGTTTAGCAACTTGTTGTGGGCACTGGCAATCAAGTTATTTTTGACGAAGAAGGAAGTGTCATATCGAACAAAGAAACAAAAGAAGTTCTGCTTAAATTAAAGCAAAATGCAATATGTTTACACTTGACATCAAAACCATTGTTGGTGTTCCTTCAGTTAGTCTACTTTCGAAGGCTTCCTCAGATATCAGATGGTTGTGGCATCGAAGATTGTCTCATTTAAACTTTAAGAATCTGAACAAATTGGTGGTAAATGTGAGAACCTGAAGCTTTTCCGTTAAGTTAACCGTTTTCCGTTAAATAAATTCATATTTTATTTATTTCTGTCAAATTCCTTTGGTTTGGAAAATCATTTAAGTTATATAATTGAATTTTATAAATGAGCCGGAACCAAAATCACGTGAAAACCCGAGCTTCCTTCGAAAAATCAACAGTTTCCGGCCTGACTGGTGTTTACGGCCGTGAACCTGATCACGGCCGTAAACCCATTCACGGCTGGTGAACCGTTCACGGTTGGACCCCACCGTCGACCATGAAACCCCCTATATATACGTGACCCCTACCCTCATTTACACTTTTCTGACCGCGAACACACTTCCTCTCTATAAAAACCCCCACCCGAAAACCTGAGATTTCTCAAGTTTTCTCTTCATCTAACACTCCATTCACCTTAAAACACGTTTGGGAGCACCTAACACCAACCTTTTCGTCGATTCAAACATAGTTGTTCCTGAGTTCACGACCGTACACCCTTCAAATAATCAAACCTTCAAGGGCCTCAAACGTTCACGGCCGTGAACCCTTCAAAAATTCATAATTCCTTCAAGAACACCATTCATGGCCATAAACCCTTCAAGGGGCTGTTCACGGCCGAGAATAATTCACAGCCGTAATCCCCTTCACGACCGCAAACCTTCTCAAGTCGTGAACTTGGCTGAAAACCCTCTTTCTTCGATTCAATCGAGTCCCGGTAACATTCCTAAACCAAAAGCAAGTGTTTTTACAACACTATAAATAATGGTTTCACTAATAAAATACATATATGTATTTAATTGATATTAGGATTCCGTTAAGTGTCACGTACATCAACCCGAGGGTCTTCACTCCCAGTTTCGTTGTCCGACATCTCACGCAACCAACACTGAGTTCATACCCCTATACTTTTATGGTTTTAATGTTTTCAGGGGGAGAGTACAAGCCAAACACAAATGATTTTGTGAATTTATACAAAAGGATTTCAAAATACTTAAAACTAATGCAATGGATATAGTCATACGGTTTCCACATTTGATAAAGTATTTAGATATCTTATCCCTTTTGTATTATGCTGAGCATAAGGGACGTTTTCGACTTACTGTCAAATTGCATAGTTTTTAGATCAATTCATGAACCAAATACATAATATTCATGCAAACTATAATAGGTATAGTTTGGGGTTTCAAAATACAGCATCACAAATTCAGAGTTTATACATTGTTAAACATATAAACTATGACAGACTTAGTTTATGATATTCTCGGGTAACAAGGATACTTTATTTCATAATTATTTAAGTATAATTATTACTCTATAAAGTATACACACGGGTTTAAATACAATAGATCAATACAGAACCGCACGTAAACTAGATTATACATAATTGTGAGACTCCACTTCAAAATTGTACCATTTGGTGTACTGAACTAAATCCTATCATAGTATAACCAGAGTCTCCTGGAGGGAGAGCATGAGATTTGTGAATAGATCTATTCGGGACTGACAATCCCACACCTGAACTGCTAGCTACAGTTAGGCAGGCGTGCCTGGGGTGACAAATGTCATATATCCGACACTTGAAGAACGTCGTAAAGGTCTCTAGGTCATATCAAGCATGGTTATACGACTCACAATAGTATAAACTAACCTTTTTGTTTACGAGATTTCATTCTTCTTTAGTTTTAATTTCATTAATAGAACTATTTCATAATATAACTGGAGGATTCCTGGGATTTCAACTCATGGTTTTATTTTAATTAATAAGACTAACATACAGGCTGGTGTTATCCAGTGTTTTCATACAAAAAGGGGTTTTACATTCAAAACCGTAATATACAATTCATCTGGTGGTAATCAGGCATTCAAACTAATACTTCATGGAACACAAACACATATGTTAGAAAATATTGGATTTTCTTGGAAAACATACAAACTTTTTTTCACTGATTCATTAACAGGATTTCATTACAAAAACATGCTTATGAACTCACCAGCTTAATTCTGATACTCTTTTCAAAACCGCTTGTATTCTCAGGAAATCAGTAGACAGGTACCTCAACAGACTTTTGAGAAGACGGAGCATATAGAGTCACGTCTTCATTTTTGCTACTTTTGATGTATATAAATATGAAACAAACAGATGTAAATACCTTTTATATATATTC
Source organism: Lactuca virosa (assembly GCF_052849685.1). Taxonomy (NCBI): domain Eukaryota; kingdom Viridiplantae; phylum Streptophyta; class Magnoliopsida; order Asterales; family Asteraceae; genus Lactuca; species Lactuca virosa. The sequence goes on from NC_136428.1 coordinate 388,401,193, forward strand.
AATGTAATGTTTGTGTTTACTTTGATTACTATGATGCAATTGTTGTCATACTACATATGACGTCATCCACCCCCGAACGTTTCCGCCGTTCCGGTTTGGGGGTGTGACAGATTGGTATCAGAGCCATTGTTTATAGTGAACTAAGTATACCGAACCTTACATGGTATACAACTATAAACACTAAAGGGCCGAAGCGCTCTGAAACTAAAATAATACTCTAAAAATTTAAGTATTTTACAAAAGTATACAAGTATACATATATACAAGAAGCTATAACATAGTAAGAACTACATAAAAGTATGTAGGGCAAGTTGGACACTGCGGTTAAACCTGAATAGTTATGTAGTCATATGTGGGGCCAATATAACCTGATCAACTATATTTGTCTGAGATATGACCAACATGTGTTTGGGAGTGACTGTGGTGTTGCGACAAGTCTAAAACTCACCAAATCATATACAAATGAAGCACATAGTTAAAATACTATAGGAGTATTTTATGGTTCTATAACACTGCACATAGTTGTCACTAGTAGTACAAATCCTCATAAATGAAAGAACTGCAATTCCTTGTTTATGTTAGTAAACCTTTATTGTAGATCTCTATTATCGTTGTAGGATTTAGATATGTCTTGCTCGAAAATATCCGATTCTTGATTAGTATAGAAGGCTTATCGTCACTTTTCCTTCTATCTTTTAGAGAAAGATGCCTCCCAGGAAGAGACCCAACAGAAAGAGCAACAACCCTCCGACAGATTCCCAGCCACCACCTCCTCAGTTCGATCCTGCCATGTTCCAGGCAGCAGTTACAACTGTTGTGGCTGCTGCGATGGCGCAAATAAATCCTGGTGGCTCTAGCGGATCAGGAAGTGGTACCCACCCTCAAAATATTGAGGGTGGTTAGGGACACCCGAAGGAGTGTTCCTAAAAATATTTCATGAATGTGAAGCCCAAATCCTTCGATGGCAATGGAGGAGTCATTGCCCTAACTCGGTGGTTCGAAAAGATCGAATCAATTTTCGAGATTTGTGCATGTTCTGAGGCCAACAAAGTGAAGTTTGCTGCCTGCAGCTTCACCGATAGAGAATTGACTTGGTGGAATAGTCGGGTCAAATCCATAACTCTGCCGGTAGCCGATGCCATGGGTTGGGAGAGTTTAAAAGAACTCATGCTTGCTGAGTACTGCCCAAGGGGCGAGATGCAGAAGTTGGAGCACGAGCTCTGGAACCTGAAGATGAAGGGTTCCGACATTGCTACTTATAAGTGGAAACATAGAAGTTCATTTTATCCATTTATCCATTTGTCACAATCCTGTGCAACATTCGAAAACTAAACACATTGCTCTTCGTTACCATTTTATCAAAGATCACGTTGAAGATGGAAACATAGAAGTTCATTTTGTAAATACAACTGATCAGCTTGCTGATATCTTTACAACACCATTAGATGAAAAATCTTTCGTGAGAATTCTGAATGGCTTAGGAATGATGGATGCGAATTCTGTTCCTGTAAATACTTCGTTAGACTGACAGGTCTCAGTCGAGGAAATATGTCGATTCAACGGTTACTGTCATAGTGAACGCTTCGACATGCTTCGCTTTCGCAATCATACTCAAGGGTTTGCCAAAATCTTCGTTACTTTTGCTATTTTTCAAATTTTCGCTAGTTAGGTACAATGATTTTCGCTTTTGTCTTTATTTTCCAAAAATCAAAAACAACAAAAAGATTTTCATTTTTTTTTTCTCTTTCAAAATTCAAAAATATCAAAAATATTTTCTTATTTTTGTTATTTCATTTCAAAAACTCAAAAATCGAAAAATATTTTTGTTTGGTTAATATTTTCTTGTGCAGATATTAGCGAAGATTTTTGTTGATTCATGCTTGCTGCTTGAGGGAAAGGTAAATTTTCGATACTTTTTCCTAGTTAGGGTGTCCCTAGAAGCATGCTGCAGCATGTCGACCCAAGCCTCCATGACTCAATGTGTTTTCGAAAGCCTTAATGGATTATTCATCACGAAAATTCCTTCCCAATCTGGCTGTATGCACATTAGTCTCTGAGCTACCTTACTCTTCTCACACGAGTTAAGAGTTTCCTACTTGGTCCAAGTATAGCAGATGTACTTTCGAATCTTAAACCTTTCTTTGTCATCCTAAAATTCTTTCACATTCACACACAATGACATATGTCCAAGAGATCTTTGGTATAAACCAATCAGGATTTAGACATATCATTCATCTGTGTTTATGATATGGATTCATGAGACCGTGATGAAAGTGAAACCCAAAATATCGAACTATTCAAGGAATTGATGGGGAACTTTGTTCCAGATTTTAACGAAACATTTGTTTCAGTACCTACTTTCGATACTCCAAATCATATTCTTTCGTTTTGCGTGATCTTGATCAAATGTTCGAAACCCACAGCTTTTGTTACCCAACAAGATCCAGGTATAATTTTGTTTTGTGGAACATGATTTCAGTGTGAGTATTATTCTAAACCTTCGTCAATTGACAATATTTTCCAAAGATTTACTTGTCACTGACTACACTGGTCATACAGGTAATTTCATTTACAATTTGTCACTCTTATGTTTAGATGTGCTTTGTAACGAAATTTTTAGCTACCCATGAATTTTGATAAAAGAAGCCCTTTGATACTTCTCTATAAGTATTCAATTGTAATTCACAGGAAACAACACAAGCTGTTAGTCATCTCTCTTGATGAATAACGATGCGATCTTTGCCCGGGATCTTATTGATTTTATGTCGAAATATTTTTGACATCACAGTATTCAAAATTTTCTTATCTTGATTCTTATCTTTTTCTTTGGAACACTTTGCACTAACGAAATACTTGAGGCTCTGAGTAATACCAACTCAGGCTGATGATTTCGAAAGTCTGACACATGACTTCGCTTTTAAGCCCAAAAGTGAAAGAGCCCAACCTCCATATCAAAGGTTACTTACGGTTTACATTACATGAGGGAAAATGAAACGATTGATTGATGTGACATTTTGAGTTCCTATCCGGTTTTCAAGGAAAAAGTGCACATCACTTTTTCACGCGTGGCTAATTTTCCGGCGATTGGTACGAGTTTCAAGTTCAAATTCCGGTTACATATAAAAAGGGGTTTTGGGGTTCATTCCAATTTTATGCATTCTGAAAATCCCCAAATCAAAAGAACTCTCTGACTTCTTCACCGATTCTTCAAACCCTAACCATGGCTGCAACAAATGTTCCTGTTGATCCATCACAAACTACCGAATACATCACATCACAACCGATGAAGATTCAGAGCACAAACTTTCAAGTTCAAGCCGATGTCTCTGTTTACCCTGAGGAATTGAAGATGCTCATCGTTGCTCTTCAAAATTCTGTTTTATCCAAGGTGATGTTCAGTTTATTTTCCGTACATGTTTCTTGTCTTTCTCTTGCTGGTTCTACAACTACTTATAGCAAGACGATGAACACAGTCACTTTTCAAATTATGAATGACAAGAAGTTTCGATTGTCAAAGAAGACTTTTGCTCAGATTCTCAGTATTCCTAATGTGGAACCCTTATACAAGGTAACGAATGAACAAATCATTCATATGTTCAATGAGATGGGTTATCAACCAACTCTTACTAAAATCAGCGAGTTTATAAAGTCTGGGTTACCTTGTATGTGGAATTTTTTCTTTGGGATCTATCTTCGTTGCTTAACTGGAAGAACAGTAGGGTTGGATAAAGGACAATTGGAGGTTTATGCAATGGTATCAGGATTATACTACGATCTATCGGTGGATTATGCTACTCAACTCTGGAATGAGTTTGTGAAAAGTGTTGGAAACACGAATGCAGTTGATGGGATTTCGGGTGCTCGTTACTGGAGACTAATTTTACAATATGATTATGATAACGAAAGAATTTTGGTTCTAGAAAATGAAGAAATTGTTGCATTTTCGGTGTTTCATCATCCTAAAGCTGTTGAAGATTATACGGAAGTTTTTCCATCTGTTTCCAGAATTCCAGACGCCATGCTTCACAAGGTTGATCCATCTCACCCTGTTTTGGTGAGTTATTTGAAGACAATCAATCCTGATATCGAAACTGGTGTGTTGTTCACTACAACCACTAGTCCATCAAAGAAGAAGAAGGGGTCTAAGACAGTTACAAATGAAACTCCATCAACAACACAACCTGCGTAAGTTGAGAAGGTTGTTAAGGCTGCTACGAAGAAGAAGGTACACACCGAGCCACCTTCGATTGTTGCTTCTAAACCAGTTTCGAAGCCTGTAACGGAAGTCATACCTTCGAAATTTGGTGTATTGAAGAAGTTGAAAAAGATGGCTCATAAACCTAGCCATTCTCCTGAAAGATCGAGAAGTTTTTCACCCACTTTTAAAGTCAAGCCACAACTTAGTCGAAATGGGGTTTTGTTTCGTGAATTCCAAGCACCTGTTTCTCCAGCTTCGAAGAAACAGAGGATAGAAGACATGGCTAAACGTCTTTCGAAGAAACAAAAGAAGAAGCTCAGGAAGTTAGTGATTCATGACGATTCAATGGATGACGAAGTTGTTCCTGAGTCTCCAATTCAAGATGATCAGATGGGTCATTCTTGACCTATGAGGGATTCTCCACTCAATTCTAATCTCGAGGCCACTAGAAATTCCGATGGCTTTGTGGAAACCTCTAAAGTAGACACACCCATCAATCAAGGTGAACAAACAAAGAAGTCAACTCCTAAGAAGACTAAAGTCATACCACCCGGAGTGTCGACGCAAATGTCACTATGGGTGAAGGAGTATCGAATACAGCTACCCAAGGTAATCCTTCTCCTGTTATCTCATCTACCTTCCAAACACCTATTGTTGATACTACATTTTCTTTACCTCCATTTACTATTCCTACTTCAACCCAATCACCTCCAACAACTCATTCACCTACCTTTGATAATATCATGCACCAACCCATTACTTCTTTATTCCTATCCCAATCCACAGATGGTCCTAAAACAGTGAATTATTATGAAACTGATGATGGTGGGTTCATGGGTTCTTTTGCTGATATAGATTTTGATCCTAATGAGGAGGAAATTCCAGATCACATGCTGATGTCTGGAAAGCAATTTAAGATTCTTAATCGGAAGCTTAATTAATTGCTACAATTACAAGCAGATGGTGGGGGTAAATATTCAGTTTCGGGTATCGAGGTGGATGTTATGTTGAAAGCTCAAGAGCATCGAATTCAGGAAAAACTTGATCAAATTGACAAGAATAACGAGTTAAGGATCAAAGCTCAATCTGATAATTTTACTGAATCCCTTAGAGCTTTGAAGGATGTGGCGAAGGAAAGACATATTTTGTATGTTCAAGATGTCAAGACCATTTGTGAGGATGTCAATTTGAAACTTCAAGAGTTAAGAGATGACATGGTGAAAGAAATCTCAGTTCTGACTCACAATTATTCTACCCTTCATACGAAGGTAGATATAATTGCTGATGCAGTCACGAAAGCTATTGAATGGTATAATTCTTTTGTTCCCAAATTTTAAAAGAAGGTTGAAGTTGATGCTACCAGTTTTGGTGATATTGCGAAGTTGCTGGGTGAGTTAAAGGATCTCATTTCAAAGTATGGATCTTTGAAATGTTCTGTTTTTACTCTTGAGTTCTTATCTCAAAAGCTTAGCTTGCTTGAGTCAACAATTCACAAAGAATTGGCTCCGCTTGCGAAACTTCTTCCATTGATGCCAACGGGTGCCCCGCTTGTTGTTACAGGGGTGCAAGGGGGAGAACGAAGGCATGCTGGTATTAGTAAAGGCGAAGGAGGTTCTGGCAAAACAGATGAAGATGCAAAGGTAGTGGGAAAAGTTTTAACTACTCAAATTCCTGTGACAATGCCAAGTAAAACTGATCCAATAACCTCAACAACAACAACAATGCCTTTGAATAAGGTAATTGTAATTGGTGGTACGAGTTCATCTTCGAAACCCAAGCCAAATGAAGCAGATAAACGAAAAGGGAAAGATATAAGTGTTGAGCTTTCGAAGGAGGAAAAGAAATATGCTTATGAAGTAGAGTTGGAGAAAAAGAGACAAGTACAAAGTATTCTTTGACAACATGCAAATGACCCACCCGGTCTCAACAAAGGTGATCCAAAAAAGCTTTATCATTATGAGTATATCGAAGCTCTGGTGGTGTCTGGGGAAATACATGAGTTTGAGAAGATTCCTAAGAAAAGCTTCGACACTGTGAACTCCAACATAAACCAATTAGATTTTCCAGTGAACAAAATGATGTTCTTGGATGAGCAGTTCGAACTTGCAGACAAGTACAAGGATAAACTTCAGTACATGCGTATGAATTTTCGTTTTCATGCTATACTTGGGAAGAAAGAAGAAGAGATATGGTCACTAGTCAAGATAGTTCGGTTTTTGGGCATAACCAAAGACGTTTTATTCGAGGGAATGCTTCAGAATTATTGATATCATGTAGTCCGAGCAAATAATGTCACATTTGACTTCTCGGTTGCAAACTTTCCACTAATGAATCTTCATGATTTATTAGTTGTGGCGTTGATTATGAAGAGTGTTGATTTAGAGAAATTGCAAGTGACAAGCAAGGAAGATTTTTTTAAATGCTTTTGCACATCTGAAGGTGTTTATTGATGGATATTATGGAGCTTTAGCCTTAACAAATGTTGAGTTGGCTATGTCTTTGGATAAAGAGGTCACTGTTCCACAAACTATGCTTTTGAGTAAGGCTAGTTTGAAAGATTTCGAAGATGGTGAGATTAGCTTGAAACCTTTAGGAATTTTTTTTGTTGGGAAGAACAAGAAGGGTAATCATTCTAAATTCTTGTTTCAAGCGTGTGATGTCGAAAGGTATACAACGCCTCATTACACAAATCTCATGGTGCATATGAACAGTTGTGCCAAGAACAACGATAAGGAGAAAGCTGAGATTCGAAAGATCATTAACTGGTATGCTGAGATTCGGAGGGTGATTCATCAAACTGCTAAGGTGTTAACAACTTAGATTCAACATCTCTCACAAAGGGGGAGAATGTAGGGTTTCGAAAGTAATTGTAGGTTTCGAATATGTCTTAGTTGTCTGTAATATCGAAGTTAGTTTGTAATGTTATTACAAGGGCATTTTATGTTTCGAACCTTATTGTGTTTAGTCCCTTGTATTTTTTGTGCTTTCAGTATCCCTATATATATGGGATGGATACACTTAGAGGTTAAGACTTGAATCCACACTTTGTACTCATTTCTCTTATCCTTTTGTATTCACTGATAAGCAATACAATGAGCCAACAAAACTTTATTTAGATCTTGTGTCTAAATATGTTCTTACTCTGATTTTGTTTCTATAATCGATTCAATCGTCACTACATGCTTTAATTATAGTTGGCTACTTTTGTACTAAATTGGTACATAATGAAAATCAAGTTTTTTTGTTCTTTTATCTGTTTAGCATAGAAGCAACAAGAAAACATTGTTTTTTTTTGTTTTTTTAATTCGTCTTCAATAACCATTTAATAGCTATATGTAAAAGATACGAATACTCAGCAGTTAAGACCACACACCTTACTCAAACATCCGCAAATGTCTTGAAGTAAGCATTCATTTTTTTTTATTTTATCATTATCATAAAATAAAATAAAAGACATCCTCATGTGTTTAAATTGTTTAATCCTTCTCATAATAACAAGTAAGTTGTGTGCCAATTTTGTCTTTTGACATTTTCAATTAGTCACGGGAAATATCTAAATCGAGCAAACATAACTGTTTTATATTTATTGATTAGAGTTTCGAAATATTTAATATTGTGGGGGGAGGGGGGTTTGTGGTTCATCATGAAGGAACATAAATAAGTTGCTATTTTTTGAAATAAACAGTTATATTTCGCAATATAAGCTGAAAATAACAATATATTTTGAAAGTACATTGTCAGATGTTGGATTATACTTATCTAGACCCGTTTTCACGCATGGTCAACTATATGTAGTTGTTTCTCATGTCACAAGTAAAAAATGTTTTAATGTACTCATATATGACGAGGAAGGTCGTTCAACTAATAAAACAGAAAATGTGTCTACAAAGAGATCCTTCAACGACTATATATTTACAGATTTCAGTGTATTTTCTACACATTTCAATAATACCAATAACCTTGATTTTTTTATAATTATTCTGCAATATCTATATGCATTTGTATTTTATTTATTCGTTCCCCCGCCTTTAACGCCGGTTATAATCTATTATAAGTCCAAACATTAAAAGTTAATAAAATCTAAATGTAACTCAATGTAGATGAAATCAATCAAAATTGTCTAGGTTTAAACTCTCCTTATGAAAAAAAAAGAACAACACTAAATGAGGGGGTTCTATACAATGTTTTAAAAACCGGTTTTTTAGTTGAACCGGTATGGTGACCGGTTCACGGTTCAACCGGTTCGACCGCCGGGTGAACCGGTTTCCATCGTTTCCATCGTTTTCATGTTTTTTTCTATTTTCCTACATATACATACATATATAAAGTATGAATTTGATATTTACAAGTTCAAACATTAAAAATACACACAAAAATACGTTGTAGATGAATCCAAATACATTAAAATAACATATAACCGTAAGTTTTAGTGTTTTACATCAATCCATATACGTCAAAAAGAAAATAAAGTATAATACCGAAACGAAATATAGTTTTAGATGAATACAAACACATCAAAAAACTTTATAAGATTTACCATATGTTTTTATTTAGAGAAAACTAATTAGATTTGAAAAAATCACCAAAGTTTATTATGTAAATGATTCTATTTCATGTGTTTTTATTCGGTTTAACCGGTTCAACCGGTTTATTTTGACCGGTTCAACCGGGTTTTTCTAAAAACCGGCCGGTTCAATCCGGTTCAGAAATCAATGTAAAACCGGTGATAGTTGAACCGCTCTTTCTCCCGGTTATCAGTCCAACCGGTTCGACCGGCCGGTTCAAACCGATTTTTAAAACATTGGTTCTATACGCACCTAGTTGAAAACCATTTTTATTTTTTTCAAAGTCATTTTGTAATCGTATTGTTATAATCAGGACTATTTTGATATTTTACTTAGAGACGTTCTCTTTCTATACTTTTGACATGACAAATATTTGTTTAATGTGTATTTAAACAAAATATTTAATCTTTTGTTTTTTTAAAGAGTTTTATAATTATTATTTTTTGAATAAAATATATGAAAAAAGTTTGTTAAATGTGAGTATGATTCACATATATTAGGTATAAATTTATTTATTTTAATAGGGTTATTCTATAAGCTAACCAGAATTCGAAACGAGTGTCAATGACTTTGAGTTCAATTAGCCATTATATAACTTGAAACCCATTTTTAAATTTTGATTACCCTATCTATTAATCCTATTAAAAAATAATTTTATACCTAAGAAAAACAAATATATATATATATATATATATATATATATATATATATATATATATATATATATATATATAAGAAAAAAATATAAAATTAAGGGTAAAATGGTCTTTTTAAGTGTAGTGCAATTTCTTTAAACCACAGGGATGCATCATGTCAATTTTTTAAAGGTTGGACTGAAGATGCGAATCTGACCAAACTATATGGACCAAAACTGTAATTTACTCTAAGTTTTACAATTATATAATTTTAATTTTTAACAACTATTCTACACATTAATCAATTTCTTATATTATTATTAACGTCAAGCAAAAACGTATTAATAATCACAATTATAACCTTTTTGACCAAACATAAAATTTAGACTATTTTAAATATTTTGGGCTATTTTGTGTTTGAATTTATAAGTTAGAAAGAATCCAACCTTTTTTAAGGACAACGTAATATATTTCTCATTTTATATACATTTAGTACTTAATATTTTTTTTTCAAAATAAGTCCTTAATATTAAGGACTAAATGTGTACAAAAATATTAAAGACTAAATATGTACAAAGTGAGAAATATATTACCCTATTAAGTCACTTTTACTTGCTAACCTGGAGTAGCCGGTCATAAGGACTAAATGTGTACAGTTTAACCGATGGTGTGGTGTTCCAGTGAGCGGAAAGAGCTCCCGCACTCCTTCCCTCGCTCACACCGTCCGACCAAATAATAATAAAAGGTAGCAGTAGACACACATATAGTTGTAATTGTGTTTTTTAATATGTTTTTCTTGACGCTAATAATATTAAAAGAAAAAATACTAGGCCCGATCGATATGACGAATATCATAACTTTACGAATTGTCTATGTAGAGATTAATCAATTAGGTGTGACTAAGGTGTCGCCTAATCCCCAAAACACTTGATCTTAGAAGGCCCAACAAAAACTCATAAACCCAAGCCAAAAAGAAGGCCCAAACCATTGGTCCAAATTGCATGCGTACAGACTTGTACGCCCATCGTACTCATTCATTAAGCAAACTTTTCCATTAAGCTCTTAATGCTTAAGTCCAATGGTCTAAACCACAGATCTGAGTCCCAAAAACAGTCTAGAACTATAAAGTCACAATGAGAGGCTTAGGGTTTCGTGCTTGAGGTTAAAGGGACAATGGAGGCTGAGAAATGAGGGTTGCTTGGTCCATAATGATGTTTATATGGTGTCCAAAACCGAAATTAGGGTTTTCAATATGTGCCACATAAGCCCCACATACGTATATGTACGCCCCACATACGTGTCCGGATGCCCGTCAAACCTTCGTGTGAGTACGCTAAGCGTACCATGTGGTACGCTCCGCGTACTCGCTTTGCAACTTATACAGGAAGCGTACCATGTGGTACGCCCCGCGTACAACATAAGGACCAATTTGCAATTATCAAATACACAAAGGGGCCAAAATGAACATACCAGGATTTCAAGTGCTACATTAACTAATATAAAAAATAAAAATAAAATATTGATATGAAATTAATCAATGATAAATAAAAATACAATGATAAATAACTGAAATATAAAATGTGTTTAATAGTGGTTAAAAAAATAAATTATATAATTATAAATAATAATAATAAAATAATATTAATGTAACTACATGCAAAATTGATGGGTTTTAAATAAGTATATTAAAAATAACTTATTAATTTTTTTTATAAGTTATATATATATATATATATATATATATATATATATATATATATATATATATATTAGAAAGAAAAAATGAAAAGGAAAAAGAAAACTTATATGAAATAAAAAAAAATCTATTCAAATAAGACAGAAAAAGGTAAAAAAGATAATAATAAAGAATTAATATGTCATATCAAATATAATATATGTTAGTCAATATGTCATGTTAAATTGGGTTTTAAGAAAAAATGGTTTTGACTTTAAGAAATAATGGTTTTGACCCAAATTTTTGGTGCCATTAACAACACCTATTATTGTAAATATATTTGATTAGAGCCCTAGTTTCTACTGAAACATATACCACCCTCCAAGCAATTGTCGGCCACTTCTCCACGGTCCTCATGGTCAAAAATGACTATTCCGCTTCATCTTCTTCTCCTTCTATAAAAACTTTATGGTATCACCAATATCAAGGTGTGCATACCTATGCTTCTTGATCTAAATCGTCTTAGATATGATGCATGGTAAAACTTTTTTGGGGGCATATTCTATTGGTTTTAGGGTTTTTGATCATATAGACAGGTCCTATAATAATTATACCGAAAAGAAAACTAATACAAAATGGTTCAAATTTGACTCCACAATTAAACTATGGATTTATAACATCATATTTCATTCTCTTCTTTAGATTATCCACAAAATAAACGTCACAACTCAAACATATATAAACCATCCTCAAAACATTGTTCCATGACATTAAGGACACTAAGACTATTCAACTGGAGAGTAAGTTAAGAAACATTGCAATTTGAAACTCACCAATCACATATGTAACATCCCCCAAAGATAAGCACCATATTATTGTCCTCTTTGGGCATCATGACACAAAAACTTGTCAATGGTAGCGCATCCTGAAATTGCTCTCGACCGGGCCTCGTTAAGTATAGAGTTCTCATGGGATCTATTATCCTTACTGTTTTAAAACATGTTGTGTCAGGGAAGTTATCCACACCCTTATAAGAAATGTTTAGTTCTCCTTCCCAGCCAATTCAGGATTAGGTTAGGTAGCCACCAACCATCACCACCTACAGGGTTCGATGTCCCATTCGACTACATCGAGTTACGCCCTAAATCAAATACCATTTATAACACCCCATGGGAAGTTTCTGTTTAGGGTGGCCCGAATTAAAAAATATTGTGGTACGTGTTATAGGGGATGTTACAACAAATTATTATACACAAATTACTTATAAGGGTGTCGATATTGTCTTTTCCATAATGTGTTTAACTAATCCATGATGGAAGCATATCGCATGAGAACACTGTACATAAGGCCCATATGAGAGAAATTTCAAGATAGACAATAATGTGGCACATGTCTTTGGGGATGTTACAAATAATATCGTGGATAAGGGGCACAGTTTGATGTGCTCAATGTGCACATCAAACACTATAAGGGAGTAAAGATGGGCGGCTACCTAACATGATCCAACATCATATGGAAAAGAGAACAAATAATTTCTTATAGGGCGTAGGTACCTTCCTTATAACAACACGTGTTAAATCCATGACGATAACATATTATTGTGGTGTTTAGGTTACAATCAATTTGTACAAATGAAATTTCACTTAACTCTTAAGGGTACATGCAACCTAAATTGGGTCTATGCCTTTTCTCAATTAATAGAAACATACTTATGAAACAAAAGCTATAAACCCTATGAATCAAATTTATGAATAGAACAATTTACCTTTTCTTGATTCGAAACAAGCTAATTGAATACCTTTTGTAGTCTCCTTGTAAAACTAGCTCCAAAGTATGGCCGTCTCTAATTCATCACACCCAAAACTCAGAAAACCCTAGAATTGGAGAGAGGGGAGAGAAGATACAAATTTTGGATTCTCTCTTATGTATGTGTTAGGTCGAAAATACAAGGGGTTATCCCCTTTATATAGCTACCTGATAATCCATGAAACCCTAGATTTGAAGTTAAAATAATAATATTTCAGATAAGTAATTATCTAGTTTCCTTTTATTAGTTGGATAGTTTCCTTTTATCAGTTGGAGACTTACAGAAGCTCTATTAAGAGCCTCCAAAACCGTCCAAGCATATAAGAATTTTAGATCCTCTATTTTGTTCAACTATTGAACAATTGCAGCTCAACCCTTGTACCTTTAATTAATTCTATTTAACCCAAAATTAATTTTGATTAATTCTTAATTAATTATTACTATTTCTAATTAATATATTAAACACATGATATATTAATAAATCATTTATCTCTCTCCTTTGATCAATCCAATCCATTTCCTGGTTATGAGGGCAACCCAAAAAGGACTTTACTTTTATTCATCAACATTATACCAATTTAGTTAGGACTTTTCTCCCACTTGGATAAGTTGCTAACTAAAATTGCATGTACAACTTTGAATAACCGCTAAAGAGTTTTTTTCAAAGACACTTCCAAACTCTGATAGATGTTTTTCCTAAGATAAGTGATCAGCTGTCCCTTTGATCTTCCTGATATCGTACGAACATGAGACATGGATTAGAATCAATCTCATTGTCTAATATTCTGATTCCTGATTTCCCAATTTGTGATAACATCATCAGACTACCAATTGAACACATCAATTCAGTCCCGGTTGGGCCCAACATTAAAATGTCAACATCAAATCACTGAGGGCCCCAAAGACATTGCTTCCTGTTAAGTAAAAAGGAACGAATAAGCATTGACTATATAATCATACATTTTACTCACGAAATGATGCATAAAATTACACTTTATAACACCCAACTATGTTGCATTGGAGTAAACCAATGCACAACTGATTTGCAAAATATGATTCATATATCTCTATTTTAAGAATAGTAGATATTATTGTCTCATAATTACTCATTATTAAATCTATGAAGTTATCTCTAAGCGTGGGTTTAACCAATACTCAAAATCCCTATTTTCTAAGTACTCATGAATACCGCAACAGTCCCTATGCAATGTCCAATCCCTGTGGACAATAGACGAACAATTCATGAAAGTAAATCAATACTTACTCCCAAAGTGTAACTGATTGTGGCATTTTGAATAAATTAATATTCTGGAAGTAAAACATGCAAAGTGAAACACAAGAATAAACTAATTGACAAATGGTATCACACACTTTGAGCATAAATATATCTCTATTTAATTAATCACTATTCAATTACAATTTATTATTGTTACATTGTTTCAAAATATGTACTAACTACTAAAATCTAGAATCTAATATCATCTCTTAGCTTCATGCTCCTAGCATGATTGAAGTGCTTGACCATGTCTAATCCCTTTGTAAGAGGGTCAACAAGATTATCTTCTGATGATACAGTTTTACCATGAGTGCATTTTCTTCTACTCTATGTCTGATGTAGTGGTATTTCCTTTCGAAGTGACTAGATCTACCATGTTCCTTTTGGTTCTTTACTTAGAGACATCGCACCCTTTTTGTCGTGGAATATCTCAATTGGATCTTGCATTGATGGAACAGCTGCAAGATCTCCAATAAATTCTTCAACCATGTTGATTCCTTTGTTGCCTCGCTTGTTGCGATGTACTCTGATTCACAAGTAGAATCAGCCACCATCAGCTGCTTGAAACTTTTCCAAGTCACCGATCCACCATTCAATAGAAATACCCAACCAACCAGATTGCGAATAATTATTATCTTGATCTGTTTGAAAACTAGCGTCACTATAGCCACTCACGTTAAATTAATCGTTGCTGCCAAAAACTAAGATCATATCCTTCGTTTTTCGCAAATACTTAAGATTTTTTTCACTACACTCAGTGTGCTAAACCATGATTTCCTTGATATCCGCTAACCATGCACAAAACATAAGCCACATTAGGTCGAGTACATGTCATATCATACATGATCGATCTTATAGTAGAAGCATATGTGACTTGACTCATCGTATCTATTTTCTTATCACTACTGGGACATTGAGCATTGCTCAACTTAACAATATGATTCATGGGTAACTCCCCTTTCTTTGAATTCTCCATACTGAACCGTTTCAATATTTTATCCAATTATGTACGATGACCAAGTCCTAGTAAACGTTACTGCATGTTTCTTTAAATCCTTATTTCAAGAATATAAGTAGCCTCTGCCATATCATTCATAGCAAAACATTTCCCAAACCAAGACTTAACTTCTTGCAAAGTTGGAATATTGTTTCCTATTAGGGGTATGTCATCCACATACAAAACTAGGAAGGTCACTACACCCCCATTATATTTGACATACACACAAGACTCATCTTCACTTCTAGAAAATCCAAACTCTCTGACCTTTTCATGGAAACAAAGATTCCAGCTACAAGATGCTTGTTTCAGTCCATTGATGGACTTCTCAAGCTTGCACACTTTATTACAAAATTTTCCATGTTCAAAACCTTTTGGTTGAGCTATGTAAACATCCTCTACTAGTTTCTCCTTAAGGAAATCATTTTTAACATCCATTTTCCATACTTTATAGTCATAATGAGCAGCTATGGCAAGCATTAACCTAACTGACTTAATCGCATCAACTAGTGAAAAGGTCTCACCATAGTTAATCCCTTAGGGTTGAGTAATACCCTTTGCAACCAACCTTGAATTGAAAGTCTGTACATTACCATCCATTTCGGTCTTCTTATTGAAGATCTACTTCCAAGCTACAGTATTCCGACCTGGTGCTTGATTAACCAATGTCTATACTTGGTTATCAGACATGGATTGGATCTCACTTTCCATTGCCTCTTTCCATTTTGCATCCTCAGGGCCTGCCATTTCTTCCTTGTAGTTAGCCGGCTAATCTAAATTAACCAGTGTGTTATCATTGATAAACGTATCCCCATCTGACGTTATATAGTAACCATAAAAATCAGGTGGTGCGCTAACTCTACTCGACCGAAAAAGAGGTGATGAATTGTCAATGAGCTCAACAGGTTCTGCCTCAGGTCGAGAGCTAGTGTCATCGAAAGTTCCTTCATTGGATGAATCTTGAATTTCTTCAAGATCAATCGCACTCCCATTGTCCTCTTTGTATATGAGCCCTATTATAATTGGTAAAAATTGGTCAATCATCGGTCAAACCACCGTGAGGCGCTATGTATTAAAGACCAATTGTGTGAAATTTTATGTTTATGAAGTATATTAAAGGTATTATATTCATAATTACTTTCAGAAAATCTTAAACTGCTCAAACCATCTATTGTTGGAGATCGAATTGAAAATCAACAAAAATTTAATTTAATTGTTGTGTTAAAAATAAATATTTGCATTAAGTATATTTGAGAGTTATGGATAAGAAATTTGAATAGATTATGTTCTCCTGATTCCGTGGATATAAAGAACGTCCAAAACGAAGATCGTATGAGAAAGTTATGCCTCTTCAAAGTTATAAAAATCAGTAGTTATCTAATTTTCCTGAAGCGGACTGTGCACTGCGTCGTTTGAAATAGCTACGAGCCTCGAAAACTATTTTGAGCATGCTTTTGGACTCAGACCATGGTCTATTATCTTAATTCATTTTTATCACATTTTTAATCTCGACCAAAATCAGATTCGTAAAATTTGTCGAATCCGAAGCAATTAATCGTGGACGTTCAAATGCTAATACACGGAGTTTAGTATATCGAAATTGAATTACGTCTGTATTTCTGGAATCACCACAACCGAGACTGTCAGCAGGTACTTTCAGAAAAATTTATAGATGTCAGGGTTTATTGACACGAGAATCGAGAATCGGAGATTACATCACAAAATAACTCAATAAATAAGATACATTGCATTAGATTATTTTTGCCCAAGATATCTGTATAAGTCAATAAGACTTTAGATGTACAAGCAATTGCTTCAAATTGAAGCTACTTCTTTGTCCCTCTCCCTGATAACACTCTACACTCTATCCCTCTTCTCTCTAACCCTCATTTCTCTCTCTCTCTCTCTTATACCGGTAGGAAAAGCTCCACCAGAGATTGCTTCTCCGGCGACATCGAGGCAACATCCTCCCCTCTTCTCCTATCAACAGCAACAAACAACCCCTTAATCTACGGTTGCTGTGACAACCCGAAATTTCTATCTTGTACAACCATTCACTTCAATCAAAGTCAGACTTGTTTCTGCTAACTTTTAGCACTGTTTAGAGTCTATTTGAGCATTCTGAGCCTAGTGCATCAAAGGAATCAGTGTTTGGATTTATCAGTTAAGGTTCCAAACCATATAGCAAACTGTCAACCTCCTTAAAAGGATTTTACGGTTAGGAAGCTTAGAGCTTACGGTCATGTTGACCGTAAACTCCCTATATATACATAATTCATGATCATTTTGATCATTTCTTTCCTTTCCAAGCCAAAAATGTAACAACCGGATTTCCAGGGACATGTTTGTGTATGTTAATCTTGAGATTTGAGGAGGGACTCGACGAGTTGAGGGACCAACTCACCGAGTCGAGTCGAGATTGCCGCATGGATTTAATGAGCGGACTCGACGAGTCCGAGGATGGACTCGCCGAGTAGGTACTGGGCAGAAAAACCCTAAGTTCCGGGGTTGGAGCCTATTTAAAGGAACTTATGACCTTAGGTGCCCCTCATATCTCCTGTGAGAAACCCTAAATCGCCATTGGAGCCAAGGAAGAATTCTTGTGATGAAATCAAGTAATTTTGGTGTGGTTTTTCAAATAAAGTGAAGGGATTCAGCTTGAAGGACCAAAGGAGGTTGTTATTCTGAGACATCTAAGCAAGGATCTCCATTTTGAGGTAGTATTTCGCCCCTTCCTTCTGTTTTTGTGTAAAATCCTTGAATCTAGGGTTTTCTTTACCCTTTCTTGGATTGTATATGATGCATATGAGGTCCCAATGTGGAATAAGCTTTAGATCTAGACCTTAAGAGGTCCAGAGAGTCCCAATCTTCCAGCTTTATGCAGTCCCTTTGGGGTTATGGATCTAGGTTGCCATTTTAGGAGCTATTTCTTCATATAAGGGCATAAGAAGGTTGCATGAGCTTAAAGATTGAACCTTTACGTGATTATTGGGTGTAAGAAGGTCAGATCTATAAGTTAGAGAAACAGATCTGACCTCAGAAGGTCTTTTGAGTGTTGCCATGGAGGGAACTCACCGAGTCCATATGGGGACTCGACGAGTCGAGTCGGGTTGCCCTGCGATTCGTGACCAGTGTAACTCGTCGAGTGAAAGGTTAACTCGACGAGTCGAGTGAGGCTTTTGAGGATTCAGAGGACACGCACGGACTCGCCGAGTCACTCGAGTGCACTCGACGAGTCTGGTAAAAGTTTGACCGTTGACTAGAGTTGACTTCAGTTGACCTTGGGGTTTTGGTCAAGCTGATTCAAGAGAGGTCAGAGAGGGGTAGAATGGTCTTCTACCCATTATTAGGGATGAGAACATGAGAGGATTTTTATTTGAGATGTTATCGTTTTGATAGGAGGAGGCTAGGTCGGGTTATCGAGCACGAGAGGGTATCCGGCATCATGCGAGGTGAGTCTTCTCACTATACTTTACCTTGAGTGGTAAGTAGAGTTATGTGACAGAGTATCTTGTATGCTATGTATGTGATGTGTTGCACTGCATTATTTCTATGTGATTTATGCTGTATGTATTCCAGAGTTACAGAGTTAGGACCGTTTCGTTATGTCACATAGAAATGGTCGATGTGTCACGTTATGTCAAACTCACGCTCTCCCTCCAGAAGATTCTGTGGACCATTTCGTTATGTCACATCGACCATTTCGTTATGTCACGTTTTGTAACCAGAATCTTCTGGAGGGAGAGCGTGAGTTTGCGTATAGATCTATACTGGATTGACTATCCTACACCTTGCTGTTCGCTACAGTGGGACTTACAAGTCTACGCGTGCCAAATGTCATTTCTTCCGACGTCTTTCATCGTCGTGTTATAGTCGGTTTTGTATGGTAACAATCTTATCACATTTTGCCTTAATTAAACCATTGGTTTTAAGGTAGTTATTACTTCAGTAGTTAATACAAATAATACTGCAATACACATACACTTTTCCCATTATATTCATATTGTGATCTTCTCACATAAAGGGTAATATAAAACTATATTCTGGTAACGATAGTCATATTTGGGAAAAGCTTCCACTTTTACAAAGAAACAAACATACAAAACAGTCGGGTCTTGGTAGAAGACTACTTTTTATACTAGTAGAAAATATAGGATTTTCTAGGAGTTTTCATACATATACAAACATTTACATTGAACATTTACAAACAATTTCATGAAACTTATACAAACATTGATACTAAATACTTATGAACTCACCAGCTTAAATGTTGATCTACGCTTTCAAAATAACTTGTATTCTCAGGTCACCAGTAGACAGGTACCGATGACCAGGTTTTGAGAAGACGAAGCATGTTCAAGACTCGTCTTTTATTTTGATTATTCATTTTTGGTGTATTATTACTATTAAATAACACACTTGTATGAAATTATATTATTAATGCAATGGATGATGTTGTTGCTTATTTACTACTTTGCATTGTTATGATACTGTACACGACGTCCTCCACCCCCGAACGTTTCCGCCGTTCCGGTTTTAGGGTGTGACAGATTGGTATCAGAGCATTGTTTATAGTGAATCGAGTATATCAACCCATAAAAGATATACAAACTATAAACACATAGGGATTAAAATACTCTGACCAAGAGTTTATACTTTTAAGTACTAAAATACTTAACTAGAAGTATACATAATTACATACCTACATACTTACTATAGATCAGTGTCATACTAGAACATAACAAAAGTATTACGATTGTTGAACATCACAAGTAAGCTCAGGGATGTATGGGCAGTTCTGGAAGTGACATAGCCTGATCAACTATGTTGGTCCGAAAAGTGATTAGCGTATGCCGAGAATGGTTGTGATGTAGCAACAAGTCTAAAAACTTACGAACACTACCACAATGAGAACATTAGAACAGAACATAAACCTAAAATACTATAGGAGTATTTTGTGTTACTATAATTACTTATTTAAGAACTAAACAAGTCTTTATTAGTATGTCAATAGTTGCTGAGTGGATACACTACAGTTATATGTAACTAGGGTGTCATAGACTTAGAATCTGTGATCTTTGCTTTACTTCCTGATCCTTGTTTGGTTGTGGACTTAGAGTTAAGATCACTTATTCGAAGGTCTATCCTGTTTTGGTTACATATGACTGGTATGCACTACGCAAATGTTGGAGTAACTGATAAGGATCATATTATAATTATCTTAGTTAGTACGTCTATTAACTATTTCTTTTACCCCTACTTCTCGCGTAGATAACATGGCTAGATTCCATATCCCCGGAGACCCGTACTTCCCAAATCAGGGCAATGCTGGATGGCTTGATGAAGAGCCAGAAGATGATCATCCAATCCCTTTGGATGATCACCTCGCAAAAGGCTTTCAGATGGTTCTGACTCCGAACCAGAAGTCAACAACCTACCTCAAGAAGTTCAAAACCCAAATCTCAACCCCCGACCTGCATTTCAAGGTCCCACACCCTTGTGGGCGACAAACTTGAATCGTTGGAGTGATGAACAAGGTCAACCATTTCCCTTCAATGGAGACCGAAGCTTTTACAATCTCAGCGAAGGAGGCTCAGATGACCGAGTCCTGCCTATTATGGTCCGCAGGATTGCTCGGAATAATGAGCAAGGTAGAGCAGCCATCGACCGAGTCATGGAAATTGACGCTAACTCTGGCGTTGACACGGTGCATTCGCCAACTCGAAAAAGCAATGGAAAGGACTAGGAGAACCAATGAGGCTCTGCAGCAAAAGCTAGCTGCATCCCGAGCTGAAGTCATAGAACTTCGAGTGCGTCAGAGAGCTCATGAGCGACATGTTCAAGACGTAGTACGTCAACTGGCAGATCTGAGGATTCGCCCGAGGAATACCCATCGCCAACAGAAGATGTCTGACTCATCTTTTCTTTTGGCTTAAGGAATAGCCTTTCATATCGGTGCTCTATGAAGCACTTTTCTGTAAAATATTCCCGTCATTCAAGTACTTTAGCTAGACTTCTAAGCTGTCAAAATTTTACTACTTCTGATATGATGCAAGACCTACTCTTAGGTCAATTTTTCCCCAAACTAATTACATCCTTAATATCAATGATATTGGCAGTCAGCTAATCTTTTGTAGAAATCCTTGTTCAAATACTTTCATTCTTGTAATTCTAGAACCCTATGGAACTCATACTCTTATCTAGTTGTTGAACTATAGCGATTTAGTTCATGGGACTCATTCATTAACTTCACTATTGAATTCTTATCATTGTACTCATCTTTTAAACCTATAGTTGAAAGATGCCTCCTCGTAAGTCAACAAGGCGTAATCCTCCGATTATTCCAACTCAAACACCACCTTCACCACCCCCTCCACAAATCGATACGGTAACTCTTAATGCTGCGGTAGCTGCGGCTGTTGCTACAGCCATGGCACAATACCACAACAACCAGGGTACTAGTGGAGGTGGGACAGTCGTTCATTCCACACCAGCTGATGTCATTGTGCGCTCGCGAGAGTGCTCTTATAAAGACTTCACCAACTGTAAACCCCGAGTCTTCAATGGAATCGGTGGAATCATTGCTCTGTCACAATGGTTCGAGAAGACGGAATCGATCTTTGAGATCTGTTCCTGTACTGAAGGAAGCAAAGTCAAATTTGCTGCATGCACCTTCAGTGGTAGAGCCCTAGCGTGGTGGAATAGCCATGTCAAGTCACTAACTTTAATAGTGGCAAATGCAATGGGCTGGGAAGCTCTTAAAAGGCTTATGATAGAAGAATACTGCACGAGGGGCGAGGTTCAAAAACTGGAACAAGAACTCTAGAGTCTGACCATGAAGGGCTCCAACATAGTGGCATACACTGCCAGATTTAGCGATCTGGTGGCACTATGTCCCAATATGGTTCCCAATGAGGGGAAGAAGATTAAGAGGTACATTTGGGGGCTGGTGCCTCCATTTTAGGGGAATGTCTTAGCTTCAAACCCCACTACTTTCGATAGTGCCAAGCAATTGGCACAACGATTCATCGATCACGGAGTCCCTACCCCAACAACGACAACAACCCTGGCTATCGCAGAACCCTCCAAAGCCGCGGACAACAAGCGAAAGTTCTGGGATAACAAAAAGGGCAAGTCGGCGCAGAACTCTGCCAAGAAGCAACAAGTTGTGGCTGTTCATGCCGCGATTGCACCTGCTGCTACTGCGCCAAGGAAGGAGTATACTGGAAATCTGCCCAAGTACAACAAATGCACCTTCCATCATAATGGTGCCTGTTGGGAAATGCAGTGCTCTAACTGCAACAGGAAAGGGCATACTGCCCGATTCTGCAAGGCTTCGGCGAGGCCAATTAACCAAGTCCCCGACATTGTAGTGGGCCAGGCTTGCTACGGTTGTGGCGAGGTTGGTCATTTCAAGAGAGACTGCCCGAAGGCAGGAAATGCTGGCGGAGTGGGAAGAATTCTAGCGATAGGCCACGAGGAAGCCGTAGCTGATCCTATGGTGGTTACTGGTACGTTTCTCCTCGATAATTCATATGCATGCATACTATTTGATAGTGGAGCGGAGAGGAGTTTCGTGAACCAAAAATTTGCTCATTTACTCAAACAAAAACCACGTGCACTAGATGAATCATTCACTGTAGAAATGGAAAACGGGAAAACGGAAAGTACTAACTGCATATACATAGGTTGTACTTTAACTTTAGATAGTCATTCTTTCCAAATTGACCTCATGCCGGTCTCAATTAAAAGTTTCGACGTCATAATCGGCATGGATTGGTTAAGTAATCTTCGTGCCGACATCATGTGCTTTGATAAAGTAGTTCGTCTTAACCTCCCTAACAACAAAACTCTAGTTATCTACGGCGATAAATCAAGTACGAACCTTCGCATCATTTCGTGTATTCAAGCTCGGAAGTGCTTACGAAAGGAATATCATGCATTCCTTGCACACATCGTCGATACAAACCAAGAAGTGAAAGACATTCAGAATATCCCTGAAGTACGCGACTTTCCCGACATCTTTCCAGAAGAACTACCGGGATTACCACCACAACGTCAAGTCGAATTCCGAATCGACTTAGTTCCAGGGGCTACCCCAGTAGCCAAATCGCCTTATCGTCTGGCACCAACAGAGATGCAGGAACTTTCTAGTCAGCTTAACGAACTTCTCAGAAAGGGATTCATTAGGCCAAGCTTCTCACCATGGGGAGCACCGGTCTTGTTCGTAAAGAAGAAAGACGGATCGTTTCGGATGTGCATCGACTACAAGGAGAAAACTACTTCTCGAAGATAGATCTAAGATCCGGGTATCACCAATTACGAGTGTTAGAGGAGGATGTTCCCAAGACAGCCTTCCGAACTTGTTATGGACACTACGAGTTTGTAGTAATGCCGTTCGGATTAACCAACGCACCAGCTGTATTCATGGATCTAATGAATAGGGTGTGCCGTCCTTACTTGGATCAGTTTGTTATCGTCTTCATCGATGACATACTTATCTACTCCCGAAGTAAGGAGGAACATAGTCAACATCTACGGAAAGTCTTAGAAACATTACGATCAATGAAGCTCTATGCGAAGTTCTCTAAGTGCGAGTTTTGGATTCGAAGAGTCGAATTCTTGGGCCACGTTGTTAGCGAGAAGGGAATACACGTGGACCCTTCCAAAATCAAAGCCATTGAGAACTGGTCAGCACCGAAGACACCTACGAAAATTCGTCAATTTCTAGGTCTCGCTGGCTACTATCGCAGGTTCATACAGAACTTCTCAAGCATCGCGAAACCGCTTACTTCATTAACCCAGAAAGGCGTGGCCTTTGACTGGGAAGAGAAACAAGAGAAAGCGTTCCAAACGCTGAAACAAGCCTTGTGCACCGCACCGATATTATCCCTCCCAGAAGGGATAGAAGATTTCGTTGTGTATGGCGATGCATCCAACCAAGGGCTTGGTTGTGTTCTTATGCAAAGAGGAAAGGTTATTGCCTATGCCTCCCGTCAGCTTAAGACACACGAAGTCAACTATACAACACACGATCTTGAGTTAGGAGCAGTGGTATTTGCTCTGAAGATCTGGAGACACTATCTGTATGGTACGAAAAGCACTATCTTTACAGACCACAAAAGCCTACAACATATATTCGACCAGAAGGAGCTCAACATGAGACAACGACGGTGGGTCGAGCTACTCAGTGATTACGAATGCGAAATTCGTTATCATCACGGCAAGGCCAACATAGTAGCTGACGCCCTAAGTCGGAAAGAATACTCTGGTCGTAGAGTCAAATCATTGACTATGACTATCCATTCACACTTGTCCACATAAATTAAAGAGCCTCAACTTGAAGCCTTGAAACCCGAAAACGTGGCGGGTGAATCCCTGAGAGGGATGGATAAGAACTTGGAAGTCAAGGGTGGCGGAGCATTATATCTCATGGACCGGATATAGACACCGAAACACGGTGGTTTCAGAGACTTGGTCATGACCAAATCGCACAACACTCGATATTCCGTCCACCCAGGTTCAGATAAGATGTATATGGATCTTAAAAAGTTATACTGGTGGCCTAACATGAAAGCAGAGATTGCTACCTTCGTAAGTAAATGTCTTACTTGCACAAAGGTCAAGGTCGAATACCAGAAACCATCGGGTCTACTTCAACAACCAGAGATACCGAAATCGAAGTGGGAGCGGATCACAATGGACTTCATAACCAAGTTGCCCAAGACAACGGGTAGACTTGATACCATTTGGGTCATCGTCGATAGATTGACCAAGTCCGCACACTTCCTGCCCATCAAAGAAACTGACAAGATGGAGAAGCTCACAAGAACATACATTAGGGAGATCGTACGACTGCATGGTGTTCCCATATCTATTATCTCCGATAGAGATAGTAGATTCACTTCGAGGTTCTGGCAGTCGCTACAAAGTTCATTAGGAACAAGGCTGGACATGAGTACAACCTACCATCCACAGACCGATGGACAAAGTGAGAGAACTATCCAAACCTTGGAAGATATGTTGCGAGCCTGTGTGATCGACTTTGGGAAGGCATGGGATACTCATTTACCCCTTGTCGAATTTTCATACAACAATAGTTATCACACGAGCATGAAGGCTGCTCCATTCGAGGCCCTCTATGGCCGTAAGTACAGATCCCCTCTGTGCTGGGCTGAGGTGGGCGACACACAGTTAGCTAAAGGATGCGTTCCTGACAGCACTCTCACAGGCCCAGAAATCATACGGGAAACGACAGAGAAGATCGTTCAGATTCGTGAACGATTGAAAGCCTCTAGAGACCGACAGTAAAGCTACGCAGACAAACGAAGGAAACCTTTGGAATTCCAGGTGGGAGACCGAGTCCTTTTGAAAGTCTCACCATGGAAGGGCTTGATACGCTTCGGAAAGCGTGGAAAGCTAAATCCAAGATACGTAGGGCCTTTCGAGATTCTCGCTAGAATCGGCCCTGTAGCTTACAAACTCAATCTACCTCGCGAACTCAATAACGTACATTCTACTTTCCACGTCTCAAACTTGAAAAAGTGTCTGTCCGACGAGACTCTTGTAATCCCACTCGACGAAATCGATATCAACGAGAGCCTCAACTTCGTGGAAGAACCTGTAGAGATCATGGACCGAGAGGTCAAGCAAACGAAGCAAAGCCGTATCCCGATAGTGAAGGTTCACTGGAACGCCAAGCGAGGACCTGAATTCACTTGGGAGCTCGAGGGTCAGATGAAATTGAAATATCCTCATCTTTTCGCTTAGTTAATTGTAACTTAATTTCTTAAATTCTAATTTCGGGACGAAATTCTCTCTAACGGGGGGATGATGTGAGAACCCAAAATTTCTATCTTGTACAACCATTCACTTCAATCAAAGTCAGACTTGTTTCTGCTAACTTTTAGCACTGTTTAGAGTCTATTTGAGCATTCTGAGCCTAGTGCATCAAAGGAATCAGTGTTTGGATTTATCAGTTAAGGTTCCAAACCATCTAGCAAACCGTAAACCTCCTCAAAAGGAGTTTACGGTCAGGAAGCTTAGAGCTTACGGTCATGGTGACCATAAAATCCCTATATATACATAATTCATGATCATTTTGATCATTTCTTTCCTTTCCAAGCCAAAAATCTCGAAAACTCTCTCAAGTATCATAAGACCTTCATCTTGATCTTCCAAAAATGTAAGAATTCTTTCCTTTGATTTGTTGTTACATCTCTTTATCTAGTGATTATACATGATTTCATCCATGAAATCTCTTCATTTGAGTCTAGATCTTCAAGATCATCAAGAACATCAAGAACACTTAAGTGTTTTGGGCCGAAAACACCCTTCTTTGCTTCCAAATTGTAAGTATCTATCGTCTATATTTGTTAACTGGTTAGGATTCTTGATTAAGGCCTTGAAATCGTCATTTATCCAAGAACAAAAGGTGTTTATGGTCTAGTGCATCTCCGTAGATTGTAAACCCTTATAAATGGTGCATTGTGACCATTAAAACCTCCTAAAGCCTAGAATGGAACTTAGAACCCTTCGAAATGCTTGGAAATCGTCCTATGCACAAAAGGATGTGAGTTTACGGTGGTAAACTCACTAGACTGTAAACCTTATGACCGTAAGGTCATACGACCGTAAACACATGGGACCGTAAACCCATTTGAACCGTGAACTCAATGTACCGTAAACCCATTGAACCGTGAACACATAAGACTATAAACCATCTTGACCGTAAACACTTATGGTCATGCCACTTGGACCGTAAAATCTATAGGGTGGCCATATACCCTAGTTATGCAATCATATGTGATTGTATCTCTTCAAACTAAGAGTTTCCTAGTCTTTTAGGGTGTTATCCCTTATAATTAGTTGGTTATACACTAATCAAATACACATACATGTCATTATATGTTTATTAGGATCTTTGTGTGCTCAAGGTTTCACCTGACACTCCACATCCTATTTCCAAACATACTTCGGTATCACTCACTACAGGTGAGTTCATACCCCTTAATCTATCTTTTAAATGATTTTATGGGGGGAATACAAGTAGAAAACATGTTAGTTATATAATCAATCACATGTGATTTATAACTATGTTTCAAACAAAGTGTTTCATATACTTCAAAGTGTGTTTCAAACAAAGGATTTCTCATACTTTCAAATTGTATTATCAATCAAAATGCTTTTAAATCGTTTTATAAATTGACATCAAGTCATCAATATTTATTATTAAACTCTTCAAATGTTTTACAAAACTTCTTTTTAAACTTATATATCATCAAACTTACATGTCTATATATGTATAGTTATATAAGTAATGTTTAAAGGACTTAGGACTGATAACTCGCTTAATTTCCTTTTCCTTGTTTGGATGTGGCCTGAAAGTATCGGTTATTTTTCCGAATGTCGTTTAAATATCAGTTATATATTATGTATACATATGTAGATATAAAAGTACTATCAATCAGTTCAGTACCTTTGGGTAGCAAAGGCATACCTTCATTCATTCAAACTACAGGAATTACTAGTAAACTATAATAGGTATAGTTTAGGAGAATACTATCATATACAATACTATAACAGAGAATACTATAACAGAGAATACTATAACAGAGAATACTAGACAGAGAATACTATACAAAGGATACTATACAGAGAATACTATACATAGAATACTATTACTATAACAAGTATACTATAACAAGATTCAGAGATAACATAATGTGAGATACTACTTCATGACACATCGACCATTTCGTTATGTCACGTTTTGTAACCAGAATCTCCTGGAGGGAGAGCGTGAGTTTGCGTATAGATCTATACTGGATTGACTATCCTACACCTTGCTGTTCACTACAGTGGGACTTACAAGTCTACGGGTGCCAAATGTCATTTCTTCCGACGTCTTTTATCGTCGTGTTATAGTCGGTTTTGTATGGTAACAATCTTATCACATTTTGCCTTAATTAAACCATTGGTTTTAAGGTAGTTATTACTTCAGTAGTTAATACAAATAATACTGCAGTACACATACATTTTTCCCATTATATTCATATTGTGATCTTCTCACATAAAGGGTAATATAAAACTATATTCTGGTAACGATAGTCATATTTGGGAAAAGCTTCCACTTTTACAAAGAAACAAACATACAAAACAGTCGGGTCTTGGTAGAAGACTACTTTTTATACTAGTATAAAATATAGGATTTTCTAGGAGTTTTCATACATATACAAACATTTACGTTGAACATTTACAAACAATTTCATCAAACTTATACAAACATTGATACTAAGTACTTATGAACTCACCAGCTTAAATGTTGATCTACGCTTTCAAAATAACTTGTATTCTCAGGTCACCAGTAGACAGGTACCGATGACCAGGTTTTGAGAAGACGAAGCATGTTCAAGACTCGTCTTTTATTTTGATTATTCATTTTTGGTGTATTATTACTATTAAATAACACACTTGTATGAAATTATATTATTAATGCAATGGATGATGTTGTTGCTTATTTACTACTTTGCATTGTTATGATACTGTACACGACGTCCTCCACCCCCGAACGTTTCCGCCGTTCCGGTTTTGGGGTGTGACTGTTGCTTCTTTTCTTCGTTCCGACATTAACCAGCCACGAAGGGCTCGCCGGAGACGCCTATTGCTACCCATCGGTGACCAAAACGAACCCGTCGAGGACCTCTTCCATTGAAGCTAACTGTAGACGAGCCAAGATGCTACCGCCGCCATATCAGCCTCCCCCATCTCTTCTCTGGTTACTAAGCAAACCGACAGACCACCCCGATCTACATTACTCTTCTTCCTTTGCGCTTTCTGTCGGATGGAATAGGGACAACCGATAGCCGCCAGAGAAACCCTCGCCGATGAATCAACCGAAGACAGCTCCGTCCTCGCTCCTGTTCTTCTTGCTTCCTCAGTAACATCGAGCACCGATGGTGGTCACCTCGATCGACGACCGTTGCTGCACTTCATCGGTTAGTATGCTGCCGACGATAAGAGAAGGACTGCAGAGGGGCGCCGGAGTTGGGTGGCTACCCCTCGTCGCTGCTTTCGTTCCCGTTCGTTCCAATTATTAGATGCAAAAATGAAGGGAATGACTCCTTTTCAACTTGTTTGTACTATTTTTCCAGATCGGTCCCCTTAAATTGTTAATATGACCAAATCTGCCCTTCATTTGGGTACAAGTTCAAATACCACCCTCGTTTGTAATGCTGACCGAAAATAACCCCCATATGTTTAAGTCATGACCAGATCAGCCCCTTGATAGAAATCTTTGCAAACCAGATCCCATTTGATTTATCCATAACAACAATGGTCCCTTTGGATATAATTTATTATAAAGATGGTACCTTGTGTTAGATAAATTACAAATCAGCCCTTCATTGTTTTACAAGATTTCAAAATAAACCCTTTTGATTTAAATCATTACAAAAACCAACCCTTTAGTTTTAAATATTACAAAATAGTATCGGGCTTTGTTTTAGTTCAAAAAGACGTCAATATACAGTTTTCTCACGTGAAGCTTCACCAAAACCGAGCCTAAATCGAGATCACGCATCGAATGTGAGTTTCTACGACCTCTCTTTTATGGTTTTAATATTTGGGGGAGAATATATACATGTTTATTAAAGTTTTAATGATTTTCAAGTTTATATACAAAATAGCATCATACTTTATTATTGGTTAAAAGTTTATGAAATTGCTATCTAAAAATGTGATAAATCATTAGTAAATCTATTAAGCTAAAGTAGATTATTAAAAGATGAAATATTTATACTTTACATGAAATATGAATATTATTATTAAGAAAAATTTAAAGATTATAAGTAAATTCCTATAATAACGCAATGGATATTATAAGTCACAAATATAAAAATTACCAGAAATATTACTCGCATGTAAAATGAAAGTACATTGACATATTTGGTAGAAAGTCAAATTTATGAAATCGTACAATTAATAGTTAAAATTACCGAAATTTAACTTTTAATATATATATATATATATATATATATATATATATATATATATATATATATATATATATAAGTTATGTAAAAATGAATGCAAAATTTATTAATATATTTTATATTAATTATAAGAATATAACTCATTTTATTAAGTTATGGATTTTTATTGCAATAAACAACATGAACGTCTTCAGGAATTAAGAGTCGTTATTTGCGAAATATTATGTTATATTAATCACGTGAATTATAAATATCAAGGAAATTTTTGGTTTCACGTTGGTTGAATACTAGAAAATGTTATGAAAGTAGTCGTTATGTTTCCCAAATTTCGTCATAACAGACAATAGAAATTTAGAAATCCATTAAGTCTTGCGTATCTCAAATACTAAAAGACTTCAATCAAATATTACTCCTAAACAACAAAATCACAAATATACAAGAATCTTATAATAGGAAGTTTAGGACTAGGATTCCTAAACACATTGTTAGTATCCAACACTCCAGGGTCTCCATGTAGGTGTCACGTTGTTTCTAGATCCATATGAGTTAGGTTCGTTTCCTAAGCCATTTGGGCTATGTTGTTGGGTATACTAAGAGTGTGTGTCTTGGTGGAAAACCCTTTACTTTCATAACCGCTAATCCATAGAGAACGACTAACGACATGTATAAGTACCATACTATTGATTTTATACGGTTAGACCACCCGCTTGGAGTTGCTAGCTACAACTACGTCTGACGAGACAAATGTTGGCGTTGACGTTAGTACCATTAAACATTACCATGTGTTATAACGGGGTGAATGTCTTAAGCATGCCCTATTATGGAGCCGGTGCAAAAAGTATGGTGCCATCCATTCGGTTTTGAGTTCATCATAAAATCCCTATTTTGTTTCGTTACCGTATAGAATCGACATTTGGTTTATACGGTGTTTTTGTTCACTTATTCTAGTTGAAAGAGACTGTATGTAGTGGAATAGTTTGGAACTCAAAATGATAAGTGTCAATATCAGAAATTAAGTAAGAAAACTCTTAATAATTACCACGACACATTCTTACAAGTTTTATAAACTCAAAACCTATGAGGTTTACATATAAGCCATACCAATTCATGTATGAGACTTTAGGAGTAAAATTGGTTATTCTATGTTCTCACAATGGGTAATATACCTTATTTTATATAACTTGGTATTCAAAATATTTAAATAAAAATGCATATTTTTTTATATAAGTTTGACTTACTTATATGTATCTTGCCAAATTTTGTACTTTTGGATTTGAACTCATGATGTTTCTAAATGAGACCATATATACTTTTATAACTCATCCATTTTATAATTTTGATAGAAAAGTAAGTATTTATAAAAGGTGGTCAACCAGTTAAATTTTATAAAACACTTTTGGATATAAAAATACTTTGTGTAAAAACCTGTAGAACTCACCAACAATATTGTTGGCGTATTTTAATGCATGTATTCTCAGGTTATTTAGCAGGTCGGAAGTGTTCGCTCAGAAGACTCTCCGTTATTTATATTATACCTTTGTAAACGTCGGATTGTTAGGCGTGTGTCACGATTTAGCAATAGTCTTTGTCAATGTAAATTCTATTTCGGTAATAATAGAAGATTATGTTTGTATTGTTTAATGTATGTTCCATAACTATGATTACTGATTTACGCCACGCTCCTCGACCTTTCCGTCGGTGGCCAGGGGTGTGACAGATTGGTATCAGATGTATTAGCTATAGTGAACTAGTACTTTCTTAGAAAAGCATAACTATAGCCTAGGGCATACTCTCGTAAGTTAGGTATATTTCTTAACCTACAAACATAGGTTTATACATATACATATATAAAATCGAACACTCGAATGCTAACACAACGCAAGGTTTTAGGTCAAATACCTTAGCTAAGCTGGTTGTACATGGGCCGAACCACAACTAGAAGTAGAATGATCACCTATGTTTAATTATGGTTAGGCCGATGCACAATCAAGTTTGGTTTCGGTTATTGGTAGACTAAAATGCTTGGAATCCAAAATATTTTTAAAAAAAATCACAGTTCAAAATGCTTAAGAATTCTCAAAAAATTTAGTGAACACTTACGAATACTTAGCGAATATTTACCTCAAATGCTCATGAAACTATAAGTATCATAAACATAAATCATGTCCAAAGTTTATCTCGGAATACTAGTTAATTAACTATGATATCCTACGAATGCATCTGTTAGACCACGTAGGAATATCTTGTAAAATATACGCACTTTCGCGAATCGTTTTGAATTCGGCTTAGGTATTCAATCAATCCATTTTGTGTTGTTATGAATCGTCCGACTTATGATTGAACCATCTAAGTTCAAAAGAAGGACACCTACGCCTACCCTTCGTCTTCTATTACTCTTTTTGAAGGAGAATAAAGAAGGCTCAATAAAAATGTCAAACGTGAAAATTGTTAAGAATCTTGCCTAGTTTCCAAGATAACTCGATTCAAATGAATCAGAACTTCAGAACTCAAGATAGAACCAAAACATCGAGAAGAAGTCGAGTCTCTCTATAAAATCTTCTTCGTAAATTTGTACCACTTGTCCCCATACTTGGTTGTTTCTTATCACTTGTTCCATGTGTACAATTTCACCATTGGTAGTACTGTAAAGTTTGCTACATCTAATACCCACAGTAGAGTCAATCTCGGGAAAATCCATGTCAATTATACACGTTTGACACAATCGTAATACTATCGCTTTTGTTTACAACACAATTTTCATGTGAATCATTTCCCCTTGAACCATTTATAACGGGACAAAGTGATGTCTCACAAGAAATCAGTGAGCCATCGTCCAACACAACACAATCGCATGACACAACTACGATCGAGATAACGACCGAACAACAAGTAGCTAACACTTTGGACCATTTAAAAATCCAATAGGAATAACGCATCTGAGCAAAGTAGAATTGGAAGCAACAACCATAGAAATAATAGTTATGTCCTGAGGATATGAACACACGAAGAATTCATGAACCACCAACCCAATCTCTCTACGACAATGAAGGAGTTATAGGGTTGGCACTCTGGATTGAAATAATTGAATCAATATTCCATGTGTGTTACTGTACAGAAAACTGCCATGTTTAGGTTTGCCACCTACACTTTTAAGGACACAAACCTTACATGGTGAAACTACTATACGAAAATCATAGGAATTGACTCCTCTTATACCACGACCTGAGAAGCACTAAAGATGATACTCACAGAAATATACTACCGAGAAGAGAAATACATAAACAATAACAAGAACTAATAGAAGAAAACCTTGTTATGAAAATGGTGAAACTGGGCGCTTGGAGTGGAACTGCTCAAGATTAAAGAACCAAGAGGTAACAACTCGAGTCTGAGCAATCGTGATTGAAAAAAGGAAAGAAATACAAGAACAATCAATAATAACTGGTGCATTTCTCATTAACCACTTGTATGCTGAAGTAATTGTGATTCATATATACATAGAAATATTTATGAAACCTAAACTTAAACCTATTCTCAACCAGGAACTCAATAGTTTGGAGAAAACCTGTAGAGTAGATACAACTAGTAAGCTGTTGGAAATCTACTTGTGAAATTTTTATAAATTTTTTTCTAACATCTACCCAATCATCTTTGTCATGTTAATCTCATGCATATGTCACCAAAAGTCCAATATCGTTGTCTATATGACACAGTTTTGTTTGTGTCACGTCATGCCATATACGACCCCCTTTAACTGACAAAGTAACCATGAATGATCAATCTTTACTCATAGACTTTATGTCAATTCCGAGCGGAAGCTTCGACATTATCATAGGTATGAATCGACTACCTCCCCATTGTGTCTAGATCTATACTACAACAAAGTAGTACGACCAAATCTACCCATGAGAAAATCATGGTAATTTATGATGACAAGTCAGAGAAAACCCTAAAGTTTCCTTACTACCCTAAAAATCAAATGATGGACTGTTGTGAACTTCTCGGCTCACCGTGATTTAAGCAACCTTGTGAAGGATTTAATCAAATGTGAGGGATTTGATAAAATGTGAATGATTTGATAAAATGTGAAGGATTTAATCAAATATGGAAGTTTAAGTGAAGACTTCTTTCCAATAAATGCATTTCTGTAATTTTAATAACAAAAGAATTTATATTGTCTTCTACCAATGATTCCATCAGGAACATCTCTATGGTAGCCCAACCATCAACTATGTTAACACCAAAAGAAAATAAATTTCTACTGGAAAGATAAGCAAGAGATTGTATTTCAAAAATTAGAACAACTATGGTGTAACGCACCAATCCTACATTTCTGAAAGAAAGATAACTTGTTCGTATATGACAAAACGAACATAAAGGATTGAGTTGCACATAGATGAATAAAGACAAGGTTTTTGCTTACGATTTTGGTTGAATGACATAAATGAGAAATTTGTTGTCATCTTGATGTGTGAGATTCGTTACCATTGTAATGAGAATTGACATGGTAGAAAATGTCTTGAGCCGAAAAGAATGTACCAAACTCCACTGATTACAAAAATTAACTATGAATATCCATTCACAACCTACGACTCAAATTCGAGATCCTGAGAGAAAAAAGCTACGCGAATGAAGCTCTATGAAGACTGGATAAACAAGTCAAGCTCGGGTATGACGGGACTGATGGGTTTTGAGCATAACAACATTCCTATGTGTTCATGCAACCCTAATTGCTTTGGATCTAATTTTTTCTTTAGTTATACATGCAAATAGAAGTTCCGAAGCAATAACCGTAATACTAAAATACAATTTTCGAAATCAATATGAAAACTAGGCTTAGAATGTTAGCTTGTTTGCTATCTCGTAATAACAAGTATTCCACGGACGATCTTGACCCTTCAAAGCCTTAGTGCCTCACGTGTTGCACCTCTAATAGAATCACAAACACCAAAAGCAAAGGATGAGTGAGAGAGGGGCATAAAATCGGCTAGGGTTTCCCCTTGGGAAACAGTGGAGGATTTTAGGAGGTCTATGGGCCTTTATATAGCTATGGTTGCTATGGTTTTTAGGGAAAACCCTAATTCCTTGCTTAGGCTCCAATCAGCCCATGGACATCCCTTCTGGAAGGCCTTGGACGATTTCCATAGGGGTTCCCTCATAGAAATTCGTCCACCCCATTCCAAGGGAGTCCAGCAGCCTAGTTTGCAACTATCAATGATTTGCAAAACCAGTCCCCTTACTTTCAATCAGTTCCTTTTATCCCAAAATTAATACCAAATTAAATTCTGATTAAATACTAATTAAATAATATGATTTCTAATTAATATATTACTCTTATAATATATTAATAAATTATTAAATAACCTCTATCTCCAAAATTCATCATGTCAAGTTGTTATGGTGAAGGCAACCCAAAAGGACCATGCTACTATCAGATCAAGTACATACCAATTATAGTTATAGGCTTAGACACCTAATCCAACAGTCTCCCACTTGGATAAGTCTAATAACTATAATCGCAAGTATAACTTCAGAATCTGATTAGCAATTGCAGCTTTCAAAACCCGCTGTTGAACTCCGACCTACTCAATGACGCGTGTAACACTAGTCAAAATAGGTCAATAGACAATCACATGTGATTATGCCAATCATGTAATGTGATTTTGTTAAACTAGTAATGTGATAAGAGTGCCATGTAGTTCATGATACACTCCAATATAAATATGAACTTTCTTTATGATACAACTCAAAGTATACGTCCATACGATTCCAAAAATATAGAGAATGTATGAATCTGACTTCGCATGAAGAAGTTGTGATAAACCGAACACTATAAATCTCTATAATAAGAGGAATTTAAAATAGGCTTAGAATTAGCTATTGGAGTCTAAAAGAGAGTTGTATTACTTGTAAATACCTTCGCGTGCATATAAAGAACGTCAAAAACGGAGTTCGTATGTGATAGTTACGACCTTCCGAAGATTCAGCTGTCAGAAACCCTAATCTGACTGAGCTCACGACGTGAGCACATAAACTCACGACGTGAGGAGTTATTTTGCCACATCTCGAAATCTAGAAGGTGTGTGACGAGGCTACAAGGGGATAAGATCCAAACTCACGACATGAGCAAGGATATCTCACGACGTGAGGAGTTACATGGCCACCTTCCGAAGCTAGGGACGCAAATGGCAAGTCTACGGGGATAAGATCCAACCTCACGACGTGCGCCTTATAAAACTCACGACGTGAGGGTCCAAAATCCTTACTATAAATAGCAGGTCTGACTTCAGCCATTCTTACACCTAAACTTCTTTCTCCTCTCTCCTTTGCTGAAACCATCTTGCATCCCGAGCCCCGACGACCTCGTACGCTGACCGTTTCTGCTTAGATTACATAAAATCACGCTACTAGGGTGAGTTTCACGGCCCCACTTTCTAATATTTTGGGGGAAAACGCATGCTAAATATTGTATATACATTACTAGTATGTCTATATGATGGTATATAGTTATAATAGTCGGGGTATATTTGTTCTAAATATAATATTTTGAATATATACAACTATTATCAACTTGTCAGCATGTTATTATACTAATGTAGATCTTGAGTTATACTTAGGATTCTATATATATGTTGTGTGCGATATATTTCCGAAGTTATATTCGGAAATTCAATATGTTAATTTATAAAGTATGTTGTTATTGTTAGTTTTATGACAAGATAAAACTTGGTGTGTTATATGTTGTCGTTGTTATTGGCTTTATGTCAAGATAAATCCTGGTTACTTCAGGTTATAGCTGTTATACTGCCTAAATGTTATGAAGTTAGGAGTAATGTTTAAAAGTATAGTCTAGTAACTTAGGGTTTTAGACATGAAAATGCTTTTGTTGTTAGAGCTATAGGAAGTTGTCGAAGTCTACATGAGTAATTGTATTCATCAACTAAGATTTGGGATCTTAGCGGAAATCCTCTGAACTGTAACTGTTAATCCCGTGTGAGCGAAGAAGTCGTGTATAATTAGTATACGGGTTGACCACCCCACTTGTGACTGTTAGCTACAATCAACCATAAGTAAGTGACGAACTATCCTTTTTACTTGTTATTGTTCCGGCGTCGATGAAGCGTACGGTGTTGTCCTCATGGAAATCATGAGTGGGTTGTCCTCATGGAAATCATGAGTGGGTTTTATCAGAGGTATTATGTCACAGCAACGGTTACAGGCTCATGGTAGCAAATTCTTAGAAACATTATACTTTCTCGTATACAAGTATTAATGTTAAGTATAAGCTTCCCCCTACTTATACCTTAGGCTCAAGGAATGTTTAGGTATAACACTTAATTGATAAGTAAACTATTATACCTAATATAAATACTAAATGTTGGAGAGTCAAAATGATACTTTCAAAACTATACTTTTGAACGTGGAAAATGTACTATTTTATGGAGTCAAAACCTGTGGACTCACCAACTTTATGTTGACGTATTTTAAAATGATGTGTTTTCAGGAACTTGAAAAGCTGGTATGTATTCGAACAGAAGAAGTTTTATTATTACCTTTCTGTTCATTAAGAAGTATGCCATAGTCGGATATTATGTAATAGGTCCTAGAAAAACAGTTATGTAACTTTCAGTTATCAATAAAGGTATGTATTTTCTTTAGTACTGTTCAATGTATGTTATATAACTGTGATACGAAGAATGACGTTACGCCACCCGGTGTTTCCGCCGATGGCTGGGGGTGTGACAGAAATTGGTATCAGAGCTATTAACTATAGTGAACTAGTACTTTCTTAGGAAAGCACGTCTATAGTTTAGGGCTTACTCTATTAGGTTTAGGTATATCCCTTAGCCTACAATAAAAATTATTATTAATTATTCTACTGAAGGACTACTTACGGGAGCAGTGACAAGGATAGACATGTCGATTTGGGTTGCTGGATTCCAGAACGTCTATATGCTAAAATGATCCTGCCCTTTCGACTGTCCTGACTGGCCGGAGCCTTATCAGATAGACCTGAAGTAACAAACAATAGTTAAAGCGTGAATACAATAAATAAGAATATAGAGTCATATATAAAGACTCTGACCCGCGATGAGAATACACCTTAATACCCGGAATGTTGTTGATCTCAAGGATTTAGATCAAATATTCCAACTAAAGTTTATATGTGCATATATCTTATCACAACTAGGTGTAGGTGCGCAACTACATTTTATTATGATCATATCATATGAACTATTTAATTTGGGAGTAATACTTGATACACTAAAACTCTTGGTGATCCAAAATGTATACGAATTTGACATGGCACATTCATGAGAATGGATAATCAACGAGGATACGGATGAAGAAGAGGAAGTTTCATTCGCTATGATGGTAGGCGATCCTTACTACCCTATAAATCCAACCACCTTTCATCCAATACCTTCTGACGATGGAGCACCTTTACCCTCCAACGAATGGGAAGAGAGTGAACCAATGGAAGAGAGCGAACCAATGTAGGAGACAGAATCGGTGGCATCATTTTTACCACCACTGAATACTCTTTACCGTAAAGTACCAGGAGGAGCAAAAATGAAACGCACGACACGTAAATCCATACCGATATGGCAAAAGATTAAGAAGAATCAGAAGGCGACATCTTCAGGAAGTCATAGAGTTCAAGATGAACCTGCATGGATCGCACAAACCATTGATAGGTGGGTGGCGGAAGAAAGAGCTGCTAAGATGTATGTGACTGGTCAATCATCTCGACCACATCTCCCACATTCTTCTGAAGTTAACACTTTATCTCAATTGTTTGAGAAAAGTGTGAAAATTGAAGATAAGATGGAAATTGTCGAAGGAAGGGCTACTCATGTCTCTGGAAGAGTATGAAGGTGAGAAGGACAAAGGACGCGAGATCAGGAATCGGTGATGGATGTCCATCATCATATAAATTTTCTCTTATAACGACATGATTACTCACGATGCAAGGATTGCAGAGTTAGAGCTCTACAATCAAACCTCAAGAAATGAAGAACGCACGGGAAGTCTTGAGCAGAGAACTTAAGCACTTGAGGAGCAAGTGGTTAATGTCACTACCGTGCTAGGTCATAACTTAGGTTTCTGGTAGATAAGCTAAAACTAGTGGTTGTGTAAATAGAGAAATCAGACTAGTTAAGGCGAAAAGAGGAAAGTTTATAGCAAGGATGTAGAAAACCTTGCAAATTTTGCAATGTTTATAGAAACTTTTCTCTTATAAACCTAAATAAACTGATGTAACCGCTAGTAACAATATGAAGCATATATTACAGTAATCATTGTGTTGTCCATTATGTTTTACACTTTGAAGCATAATTGAAGTATTTAGTACTCGTGTACTAAATGATTAACAAAACTCATAAAATTCTTATTATTTTAGGATCTAAAACAAAATGGCTAGAAGGAGTAGTGCTCGGCTAAACCCTAACCGACCATCAGCACCAAGAGAATAGCTCATCAGCTAACCCTCACAGAGATCCAAGGAACGGAAGTGGTCTCAAAGGCTGAGTCTCCCAAATCTGGAACAAACAAGCGCAAGTTTAATAGGAAGAATCCCAAACAATCATCTGAGAAAAGACAAGAAGTGGCAACCAATTATGCAGCCACGACAACAGTACCTACACAACCAAAATCTTCATGGTGCAATCTATTCAACCGTCATCATCCAGGTGACTGTTTTGTCTGCATGAAGTGCAAGAAGAAGGAACATACTGCTAGTCACTGCAGAAGCACAACACCTGCAACAGTGAATCAGGGAATAAATACTGGAGCAGGCCATGGTGAAGGAAGAAAGTGTTATGAGTGTAGAGAGGTTGGACATATCAAGAAAGAATGTCCAAAGTTAAGGAGTCAAGGAGACATAGGGCGTGGCAGGGCGTTTGTGATCGGAAGCAGAGAGGCTAATCAAAACGCTTCGGTCGTATCTGGTACGTTTCTCATAGATAATTTATATGCTACCATACTCTTCGACTCTGGAGCAGATAGAAGTTTTATAACTTCGACATTTAGAAAATTGTTAAGTTATGAGTCTAGTAAATTAAAAGAAATCTACGAAGTAGAAATCGCTAATGGTGAAACCGAGAGAACACATGAAATCCTAGAAAACTGTCTATTAACTCTTAATAACTACCTTTTTCACGTCAACCTCATGCCAATGTGTATCGATAGTTTTGATGTCATAATTCGCATGGATTGATTATCTTCACACCACGCCGAAATTCTATGTCATGAGAAAGCCATACGACTACCCTTACCAAACGGCGAAGCCTTGATTATCTATGGTGATAAATCTGGGAAGAACCTCAAAGTCATCTCTTGTACTAAGACCTAGAAATATCTACATAAGAAATGTAGAGCATTCTTAGCTCACATTGTAGATAGGAAGAGAAAGACAAAAGAAATCAAGGACATACCTCAAGTACGTGATTTCCCTGACGCGTTTCCTGAAGATCTACCTGGAATACCTCCCGTCTGACAAGTCGAGTTTCGAATCGACTTAATTTCAGGAGCAGCACCAGTAGCAAAATATTCTTATCGGTTGGCTCCATCTGAAATGCAAGAATTGTCTAGCCAACTACAAGAACTTCTTGACAAAGGCTTTATCCGACCAAGTTTTTCACCTTGGGGAGCACCAATCTTGTTTGTCAAGAAGAAGGACGGATCCTTTCGAATGTGTATTGATTATCGGAAGCTGAACGAGCTAACAATCAAGAATCGTTATCCGCTTCCAATAATTGATGATCTATTCGATCAACTGCAAGGATCCGGCTACTACTCAAAGATAGATCTTAGATCACGATACCATCAACTCAGAGTACAAGAAGATGACAATCCAAAGACAGCATTTAGAACTCGTTATGGTCATTATGAGTTCTTAGTTATGTCTTTTGGATTGACCAATGCCCCAGCAGTGTTTATGGATCTCATGAATCGTGTTTGCAAACCATACTTGGATAAATTTGTGATCGTATTTATCGATGATATATTGATATATTCACGAACCAAGGAAGAACATGGTCAACACCTGCAAATAATCTTGGAACTACTAAGAAAAGAAAAGTTGTACGCTAAATTCTCCAAATGTGAGTTTTGGATTAGAGAAGTACAATTTTTAGGTCATGTAGTTAGCAACGAAGGAATTCATGTTGACCCATCCAAAGTTGAAGCAATCAGGAATTGGGAAGCACCAAAGAGGCCAACAGAGGTGCGACAATTCCTAGGACTTGCTGGCTATTACTGCAGATTCATAGAGAATTTCTCCAAAATAGACAAGCCGCTTACAACACTAACCCAGAAGGATATGAAGTTCAACTGGGAAGACAAACAAGAAGCTGCTTTTCAAAAACTGAAGCAAATGTTGTGTAGTGCACCAATCCTATCCCTTCCAGATGGGACAGAAGATTTTTTCGTATACTACGACGCATCAAATCAAGGATTGGTATGTGTGTTGATGCAAAGAGGAAAAGTTATCGCCTATGCATCACGACAACTTAAGGTGCATGAGAATAATTACACTACCCATGATCTCGAATTAGGAGCTGTAGTTTTTGCACTAAAAATTTGGAGACATTACTAATACGGTACTAAGTGTACTATTTTTACCGACCACAAGAGTCTCCATCACATCTTCAACCAAAAAGATCTTAATATGAGACAACGAAGATGGGTCGAATTGTTGAATGATTACGAATGTGAGATTCATTATCATCTCGGAAAGGCAAACGTGCTAGCAGACGCCTTGAGCCGGAAATAATATTTTAAACCCCATCGGGTACGAGCATTAACTATAACTATCCATTCTAACTTTACCGCACAAATTAGAGAAGCTCAACTTCAGGCTCTAAAAGAAGAAAACATCAATAACGATGCTTTGCAATGGAAAAGCAACTTATAAAAAAAGATGACGGAACGCGACACTTTATGAACCGAATTTGGACGCCTAAGTTCGGAGGAGTCAGGGACTTGGTCTTAGAAGAAGCCCACAAGTCCAGATATTCCGTGCATCCAGACTCTAACAAAATGTACGTAGATTTAAAAGTACATTATTGGTGGCCAAACATGAAGGCAGAAATTGCTACTTATGTGAGAAAATCTTTGACTTGTTCTAGAGTAAAGGCAGAACATCAAAATCCTTTAGGTTTACTTCAACAACCAGAAATACCTGAATGGAAATGGGAGCAAATATCAATGGACTTCATCACTAAGTTACCTAAAACTCCTAGTGGGTTCGACACTATTTGGGTAATAGTCGATAGATTGACTAAGTCCGCCCATTTCTTACCAATTAAGGAGAACGACAAGATGGAGAAGCTAACTAGAATTTATCTTAAGGAAATTATCAAATTTCATGGAGTTCCAAATTCTATTATTTCTGACCGAGATAGTAGATTCACTTCACGATTTTGGCAATCTCTACAAAAATCTTTAGGAACACGTCTAGATATGAGTACAGCTTACCATCCACAGACTAATGGTCAGAGTGAGAGAACCATTCAGACTTTAGAAGATATGCTCCGAGCCTGTGTAATAGACTTTGGAAATGTGTGGGATACTCATTTACCATTAATTGAGTTTTCCTACAACAATAGTCATCACACCAGCATCAAGGCTGCATCGTTTGAGGCTCTTTATGGACGAATATGTCGTTCCCAAGTATGTAGGGTAGAAGTTGGAGATACACAGATGGCCAGAGAATGTAAAGGCGATACCTTATGTACTGGACCAGAAATAATCCACGAAACAACTGAAAAGATCGTGCAAATTAAGGATCGATTAAAGGCTGCACGTGATCGTCAAAAGATCTATGCTGACGTAAGACTTAAGCCTTTAGAATTCCAAGTTGGAGATAAAGTAATGTTGAAGGTCTCTCCTTGGAAAGGTGTAATTCGATTCGGGAAACGAGGCAAACTAAACCCACGGTATATACGACCTTTTGAAATTCTAGCAAGAATTGGTTCTGTCGCATACCAACTCAAGTTGCCTCAAGAGCTAAGTAATGTGCA
This sequence comes from Lactuca virosa, assembly GCF_052849685.1. Taxonomy (NCBI): domain Eukaryota; kingdom Viridiplantae; phylum Streptophyta; class Magnoliopsida; order Asterales; family Asteraceae; genus Lactuca; species Lactuca virosa. Next base: position 388,444,363 of record NC_136428.1, read on the forward strand.
CGATGTTTTTCACGTATCAAATCTTAAAAGATGTCTTTCCGATGACACTCTTGTTATACCTCTCGAAGAGATACAAGTCAATACGAAACTCAACTTTGTAGAAGAACCTGTTGAGATCATGGATCGAGAAGTCAAACGATTAAAGCAAATTCGTATTCCCATAGTGAAAGTTCGATGGAACTCTTTACGAGGACCTGAATTTACTTGGGAACGTGAAGATCAGATGAAAGAAAAATACCCCCAACTGTTTGACAAAACCCCATCCATAAGATAAATTTCGGGACGAAATTATTCTAACGGGGGGAGAATGTAACACTAGTCAAAATAGGTCAATAGACAATCACATGTGATTATGCCAATCATGTAATGTGATTTTGTTAAACTAGTAATGGGATAAGAGTGCCATGTATTTCATGATAAATTCTAATACAAATACGAACTTTCTTTATGATAAAACTCAAAGTATATGTCCATACGATTCCAAAAATATAGAGAATGTCTGAATCTGACTTCGCATGAAGAAGTTATGATAAACCGAACACTATAAATCTATATAATAAGAGGAATTTAAAATAGACTTAGAGTTAGCTATTGGAGTCTAAAAGAGAGTTGTAGTACTTGTAAATACCTACGCGTGCATATAAAGAACGTCAAAAACGGAGTTCGTATGTGAAAGTTACGACCTTCCGAAGATTCAGCTGTCAGAAACCCTAATCTGACTAAGCTCACGACGTGAGCACAGAAACTCACGACGTGAGTAGTCATTTTGCCACATCTTGGAATCTAGAAGGTGTGTGACGAGGCTGCGAGGGGATAAGATCCAAACTCACGACGTGAGCAAGGATATCTCACGACGTGAGGAGTCACATGGCCACCTTCCGAAGCTAGGGACGCAAATGGCAAGTCTACGGGGATAAGATCCAAACTCACGACGTGAGCCTTATAAAACTCGCGACGTGACGGTCCAAAATCCTTACTATAAATAGCAGGTCCGACTTCAGCCATTCTTACACCTAAACTTCTTTCTCCTCTCTCCTTTGCTGAAGCCATCTTGCATCCCGAGCCCCGACAACCTCGTACGATGACCGTTTCTGCTTAGATTACATAAAATCACACTACTAGGGTGAGTTTCACGGCCCCACTTTCTAATATTTTGGGGGAAAATGCATGCTAAATATTGTATGTACATTACTATTATGTCTATATGATGATATATAGTAATAATAGTCGGGGTATAGTTGTTCTAAATATAATATTTTGAATATATACAACTATTATCAACTTGTAAGCATGTTATTATACTAATGTAGATCTTGAGTTATACTTAGGATTCTATATATATGTTGTGTGCGATATAGTTTTGAAGTTATATTCGGAAGTTCTATATGTTAATTTATAAAGTATGTTGTTATTGTTAGTTTTATGACAAGATAAAACTTGTTGTGTTATATGTTGTCGTTGTTATTGGCTTTATGTCAAGATAAATCCTGGCTTTACTTCAGGTTATAGCTGTTATACTTCCTAAATGTTATGAAGTTAGGAGTAATGTTTAAAAGCATAGTCTAGTAACTTAGGGTTTTAGACATGAAAATGCTTTTGTTGTTAGAGCTATGGGAAGCCGTCGAAGTCTACATGAGTAATTGTATTCATCAACTAAGATTGGGGATCTTAGCGGAAATCCTCTGAACTGTAACCGTTAATCCCGTGTGAGCGAAGAAGTCGTGTACAATTATTATACGGGTTGACCACCCCGCTTGTGACTGTTAGCTACAGTTAACCATAAGCAAGTGACGAACTATCCTTTTTACTTGTTATTGTTCCGGCGTCGATGAAGCGTACGGTGTTGTCCTCATGGAAATCATGAGTGGGATGTCCTCATGGAAATCATGAGTGGGTTTTATCAGAGGTATTATGTCACAGCAGCGGTTACACGCTCATGGTAGCAAATTGTTAGAAACATTATACTTTGTCGTATACAAGTATTAATGTTAAGTATAAGTTTCCCCTACTTATACCTTAGGCTCAAGGAATGTTTAGGTATAACGCTTAATTGATAAGTAAACTATTATACCTAATATACATACTAAATGTTGGAGAGTCAAAATGATACTTTCAAAATTATACTTTTGAACGTGGAAAATGTACTATTTTATGGAGTCAAAACCTATGGACTCACCAACTTTATGTTGACGTATTTTAAAATGCATGTGTTTTCAGGAACTTGAAAAGCTGGTATGTATTCGAACAGAAGAAGTTTTACTATTACCTTTCTGTTCATTAAGAAGTATGCCATAGTCGGATATTATGTAATAGGTCCTAGAAAAACAGTTATGTAACTTTCAGTTATCAATAAAGGTATGTATTTTCTTTAGTACTGTTCAATGTATGTTATATAACTGTGATACGAAGAATGACGTTACACCACCCGGTGTTTCCGCCAATGGCTGGGGGTGTGACAACGCGTCCTTTAGATAAGGGATCATATAATCCTCTGTTCTGCAATATATCGTGTGGAAAAATACATGGAACATAATCATTCTCAATGTCCAACAGTTTGTTTCCCAACTTCTGATTTGTTTGACAACGAACTTAATTGAACACATCAATTCAGTCCTGACTGGGCCCGACACATATGTCAATATAAAATCATTAAGGGGCCCAAGATATCACTTTTCCTGTTAGGGCAAAAGGAACAGATAAACTTTGACTTATATGCTTGTACTATTTACTCATCAAATCGTACACAACAATACGTTTTATAACATCAAGTTACTAATGCGTTTACACATTATCAATGCACAACCAACTCGTAAACAACAACTCATATATCTCGGTTTAAAGATTATAAAAACTTATCTTCTCACAATTACTCATGATAAATTCCATGAAGTAATTCAAATGAGCGTGGGTTTAATCCAATACTCAAATCCTATTTCAGTAGTACTCATGAACGTTGCATCAAACCTTTGCTATGTCTAAGCACTAAGACAATCTACAAGCCAATTCATGACAATCTTGCCTCATTACTTACTTCCAAAGTATGATCGACTGTGGATAATTTGAATAATCCAATTATTCTGGAAGTAAAACATGCAAAAGTGAAACAATAGTAAACAATTGACACAAGATAGTAAACATTACTCATAAATAAATCTCCATTACTTAATCATCAAATGTCAATTACATTTATCTATTACAAGTTTCTAAACATCTATCTAATCACTAAAAATAATATCGTCCTTCAAACCAATGCTCCTTGCATGTTGAACGCGCTTGATCCTACTTAAACCCTTTATGAGGGGATCCACAGGATTCTCTTCTGACAATACCCTCTTGACCACAAGGAGTCCCTCTTCTACCCGATGTCTGATGAAGTGGTATTTTCTGTCGATATGCCTAGATCTGCCATGATCCCTTGGTTCCTTGGTTAAGGCAACCGCTCCATTACATGTGCTCCTTTATGGCTGATACAACTCTAAGGTCTCCAATGAAGTTCTTCAACCATATAGCCTCCTTTGACGGTTCGCTCGCAGCTATGTACTCTGATTCGCATGTTGAATCAGCTACAGTCTCCTGGTTGGAACTTTTCCAAGTCACTACTACTCCATTTAGGGTAAACACCCAGCCCGACTGAGAGCAGAAGTTATCTCTGTCGGTATGAAAGTTGGCATCACTATACCCTGTCACTCTCAAGTCATCACTGCCACCAAGTATACGTACCCAGTCCTTAGTCCTTCGCATATACGTAAGAATGGTATTAACTGATGTCCAGTGAGCTCTACCCGAGTTCCCTTGGTATCGGCTTACCATGCTCAACGCAAAAGCCACATCACGACGAGTACATGTCATAACGTACATGATCAAGCCAACGGCAGAAGTATATGACACTCGACTCATTTCTGCTATCTCTTCATCACTACTCAGACTCTGAGTCTTACTCAGTTTGTTATTGCTCTGGATAGGTAACTCCCCTTTCTTGGAATTCTCCATGCTAAAACGTTTCAACACCTTGTCCCAGTAAGTACTCTAACTAAGTCTAATTAGTCTTTTACTCCTATTTCTCAAGATCCTTATCCCCAGAATATAAGCAGCTTCCCCTAGATCCTTCATAGTGAAACACTTCCCAAGCTAGGACTTAACCTCCTGAAAGGTTGGAACGTCATTTCCTATGAGTAGTATGTCATCAACATACAATACTAGAAAGCTAACTATACTCCGACTAGCTTTGACATACACACATGACTCATCCTCACTTCTAGAGAAACCAAACTCTTTGACTTTCTCATCGAAGAAAAGATTCCATCTGCGAGACACTTGCTTCAATCTATAAATGGATTTCTCAAGCTTGCACACTCTATTGGGTTATTTAGCATCCACAAAACCCTCTGGCTGACACATGTAAACATCTTCAGCCAGCTTCCCATTAAGGAAAGTGGTTTTGACATCCATCTGCTAGACTTCATAATCATGAAACGCAACGATGGCTAACATAACCCTAATAGACTTGATCTTGGCCACTGGTGAGAAGGTCTCATCATAGTCAACCCCCGGGGTTTGAGTAAAGCCCTTTGCAACCAACCATGCCTTGAATGTGTGCACCTTTCCATCCATGTTGTGTCTTTTTCTTGAATATCCATTTGCACCCAACTATCTTTCAACCTGGTACATTGTTAACCAAGTTCCAAACTTGATTGTCATACATACTTTCGATCTCATTGTCCATTGCCTCTTTCCATTTGTCAGACACAGGGCCCGCCATGGCTTCCTTGTAGCTAGAAGGCTCATCTAAATTTACCAGTGTACTATCACTGATAAACGTATCATCATCCGTAGTAATATGAAAACCATAAAACTATGGTTCCATTCTAACTCGAGTGGAACGTCTAAGAGGTAATGACTCGTCAATGAGTTCAACAGGAATCTCTTCCTCAGGTTGAGCGCTAGTGTTAGAGGTTCCTTCACTGCTTGATTCTTGAATCTCTTCAAGATCAATTGTCCGCCCACTGTCCTCTTGGAATATGAGTTCCCTCTAGCGGAAAACTCTTATTCTTGCTACGATGACCACGTTATCACTAGGTCTGTAGAAAAGATATCCAAAGGATTTCTGTGGGTAACCGATGAAGATACACCGCTCACTACGAGGTTCAAGCTTGTCATGAGTCTCTCGTCTTACGAAATCTTCACAACCCCGATCCTTTATATGTGCCAACGAGGGAACCTTCCCTGTCCACATATCGTGAAGTGTTTTGGCAACCTTCTTAGTTGGGACTAGATTAAGGATATGGGCGGCAATCTCTAAGGCATGCCCCCAAAATGAGATTGGTAGCAAAGCTCGACTTATCATGGAACGAACCATGTCCAACAAGGTTTCATTACGCATTTCATCGATACCATTAAGTTGTGGTGTCCTAGGAGGCATTAATTGTGAAACAATTCCACATTCCTTAAGATAGTCGTGGAACTCGATACTAAGATACTCACCACCTCTAACAGATCTGAGCATCTTTATCTTCCTGCCCAATTGATTCTCTACTTCTTAGTTAAACTCTTTGAACTTTTCAAAAGTTTCTGACTTATGCTTGATTAAATAGATATATCAATATATGCTATAATCATCAGTAAAAGTCACTTTGAAGCGGTTTGCATCCCTTGTGTTGGATCTGAAGGGCCTACACACATCTGTGTGTATGAGATCCAACAATCCCTCACCTCTTTCACAAGTACTAGTGAAAGGTGATTTAGTCATCTTTCCAAGTAAACAAGATTCGCACGTGTCATCTGACTTTAGGTCAAATGACTCCAACACTCCATCCTTTTGGAGTTGCGCTATGCGCTACTTGTTGACATGTCCAAGACAACAATGCGATAAGCATGCCTTGTCTATACCATTAGATGAATCAATATGCAACACACTATTTCCTAAGTTATCAACAACCATCACAGTTTCATATACACCATTACAAGGAAATGCTTCAAAATAAAAGGTACCATTATAATAAGCATTTATAGAACCACTTTCATCATTAAATGAATATCTAAATGATTGTCTGTGCAAACCATGAAAAGAAATAATATTCCTCGTCATTTCTGACGAGTAGCAACAATCATTCAAATCTAACCCTAACCCACTACTAAGCACTAAAGAGTAAACTCTGATCCTGGTAACAGGAGACGACTTGCTATTGCCCATTATCTAGTTCATCTTCCCATGCTCCACATCCCTACTTCTTCTTAGCCCCTACAAATCAGAACAAATGTGAAAACCACATCCTATATGAATGACCCAAGAACTAGCATGTGATGAGTTATTAGATAGAATAGTGTAAATACCTGCGAAGGTGGACTTTATCTTCCTATCCTTGATGTCCTGCAAGTATTTCAGGCAGCTTTTCTTCCAATGCCCCTTATCATGGCAATAGAAGCACGTTGATTCTTTAGGATCAGAGGAGGGAGGGGCAGAACCAGTTTTGGCTTTGGATCCACTAGAAGAAGATCCATCATGAGACTTTACCTTCCAGTTCTTCGAGGGAGCTTTCCTTTTTTTCTCTTTTCCTTGTCTAATAGCAGGATAGAAGCAGCAGCAGGAGTAGGAGTGGAATCGACACTTTTCCCTTTTAATCCACTTTCAGCAGTTCTTAGTAGGCCTTGAAGCTTACTCAATGTGACTTCCTCATTGCTCATATGATAAGTCATCTTGAACTGATCATAGAAAGGAGGCAAAGAGTGTAGGACTATGTCTATAGCCAGCTCTTCGTCAAAGTTGACATTCAACTTGAGCAAACAATCCACATACCTCTGCATTCTTTGTAGGTGGGCCGTGATGGACTCTTCATCCCTCATCTTGGTGGTGATGAACGAGGTGAATATTTCATACCTCTATTGATGCGCTCTTTTATGGTACTTTTCCGTCAAGTCCTTACATATCTCGTAAGGCCAATAGTCCTCGTAGAACCACTGTAGCTCGGGAGTCATTGTGGCTACCATAGTACATGACACCTTAGTAGCATAACTCACTTACAACGGGTTTTTATTAAAAACCGGGCTTCACTGGAGCAGTCTTTCCAAGCTGAAAAGCTCTTTTCTCGGAGCCTTCGGGAGCCTCGGGGCTTCCTTCGGGTGCTAGGCGGTTTTCCTAGGCTTTAGGGGACTTAAGGAGAGCTATAGAGAGGTTCTAGAGAGAGAAAGAAGGCTTGAGAGGTGTGAAGAAATGGCAATGCCCGACACCTCTATTTATAGGCTGCCAGACTGATCGAATCGCCGAGTTGGGTCACTGACTCGCCGAATCAGTGCCATGTGTCATCATCTGATGCCTTGCCTTGGAGAGAAAGCAACGACTATGATCGCGCCACGTTACCTAAACTCGCACAACAGCCTCCCGACTTAGAAACATCATAACTCTCGCATACGAGCTCCATTTCAACGTTATTTATATCCACGCCTAGGTAAAAACAAGATCTACAACTTTCATTTTGACTTCGTCGGCTAATTCTTGGCCGATCTTAAATTTAACAGTAGGAGGAGATTATACTGCTAAATGACCGCGAAAAATTCGTAACTCCTTCATACGAACTCCTTTTTCGTCTGTCTTTTTATCGTTGAGTTCCTATTAATGATATATTAAACTCTCATTTAGGTCGCGTAGGCCAAAATCCGCTCGAACTTAAATTCGAGTTTCGGGCTGTGCACTACTATGCCAAATCTTAGAAAATTCATAACTTCCTCATACGAAGTCAGATTTTGACGTTCTTTTTATGGACGCTCTCGGTTTAACATATTCTACAACTTTCGTTTAGATTACTAAGGCTTAAAAGTCCTCTATCATAAATTCACTATTTATGTCTCCCGGTGCCGTGTCGGTTTTGCCGTAAAACTTCGACGTGTCATAACTTCTTCGTTATAACTCGGATTTCGGCGTTCTTTATATGTACGGAACCCTTGTAACATATACTACAACTTGGTTAAGATTAATCCTTCTAAATAATCTTCCATAAAAAACTCATTTTTGACGCTCATTGTCTCTAAATTGACTAGCCCGAATCTGCGGGCGTTACAATTATCTCCCTCTTAGGATGATTACGTCCCGGAATCATCAACGAAACAGGGCTTGTATAATGATTCCATATGTTATTTCTTCATCCTAGGTAATAACCATAACTTTGATCTTGCACCCACTCTCTAAATTATGTTAGAGTCCAAACTATGACCTTTAAGTCACAATCTTGATCCTTACTGGAGACTCCTTCATCTTCTTAACAACTTAAGAATAAGTTCTTTGATTTCTATAATAGATCGACGGGTCTCGTTCTAATCACCTCTCATCGTATGTTGCAACACTTAGACTTAGGTCTCTTAGAGTCAAGTTCCAAAACAGACTATACCTTCATTTATGTTCTAATGTGATATAATCGCATTCTAGCATGTAGCACTTATAGCTACAAGTTTCATATTTCAACAATGATCGCGATACTCCTACTGATCGCTTCGATTATCTTTCACTTCAATCGTGTGGCTTGAGTCATATGCTACATCGATCTTGGTTCTCTGAACCATGTAACACACTCATCTTAGTCGGACTCGATATGATATGACCACTAGGGTCGGAATAACAACAATCTTCTTAGTCATTACTGAAACAATGGTAACGAAATACTTGAATAAAATGGTATCAATTACTAGCTTCTGGTAACCTTGTGACTTTCCCTAATCCAAGCGTGAGTCCTGTGCTTCCGGTAGTATAGGCCTCTACTACCATTCACACATACTCATACTCGTCCCAAGTATTGTCTCACAATTTTCCAATTCACCATACAAGAAAATCACATAACAACTTAACACACCAGATAACAAAACCAAGGTTTATATTACTTCTTGAAACGATTACACAGATGTTCAAGTTTAACCTATGTTATGCCTCTAATAGGCTACACCACCGGATACTATCCGCATGGCTACTTCATAACTTGATCTTCGGGTATGAGTACTCATTCCTGATTCCTTGCATTGTCATCTGCTTCGTCAAGGATCATATGGAATGCTTTTGCCTTCGGCTATGGTGGTGCATTTTGCTTTGTAGCTCCTTCCCTCTTTGGGCAGTCTTGCTTGAAGTGCCCTTCTTTATTACATCCATAACACACCCTTTTGATGAATGTACACTTGTTGGCGTAATGCCCATGCTTTCCACACTTGAAACAAGTCACCTCATCACCGTATTTTCCAGAGTGTTTCTTTTTGCACTTCTCGCAACATCTTTCTTCACTTCCTCCTCCTCCAGACTTCGAAGATTTTATCTTCTTGTTGGACCTTGAAGATCCTTCAAACTTTCTCTTTTCGCCAACTTCGACCTTGTTGGCGGCTCTACTCTTGATCATCTCTTCAACAGACTTAGCAACCCAGATAGACGCCTCAAGAGTAGGTGCCTGGCGTACTGGTACAACATATTCCCACGGTAGTCCCTTTGTATACTTATCGACTTTCATTAGTTCTTCAGGGACAATGCGCAAAGCAAATTCCATCTTGTTGGTGAAGGCATTGGTGTATTCGTCAATAGACATGCTGCCTTTATTCAATGTTAGGAATTGGTTCTATAGCTCTAGCAGATTCTGGGCCGAGTAGAACTTTCGTTTGAAATGCACCAGGAACTCTGGCCAAGTCAGTTGCAGTGGTTCATCGGGGCTCATGATCTTTCCCAAAGTGTTCCACCAGCGAACAGCGCCACCCCTGAACTGACGCACTGCATATGTGATTTGTAGCTTGCCTTTGCATCCACATGTTATGAAAGCCAATTCCATTTCAGAGATCCAGTCCATAACTCCGATTAGATCCTCTTTTCCAGTGAAAGTCGATGGCTTGCAAGTTGTGAAGTCCTTATACTTGTAGTCGTTCCTCTCGACTCCGTCGTCTAGGTTGTTCCTTCTAACCACTGGCTGTTCAGCTTGACCAACAGTCCTACTGTAGCTCCCTTCCTCAGACTTCCCATCATTCAATTCGGGCTGTTTAACAGGCATTGTAGGTTCATACCTATTAAGCAACATTTTCCTCATCTCCTCTCTTTGTTCGGCCATCATAGCCCGAATCATTTCTTGGACTCCTGCCAATGTGATTGGCTCGGGTGCAGTTGCTATCTCCGGCACAAGCTCAATCAGTTGTGGCTCGGGCCGATGGTTTCCATTAGCATTTCCTAATCCGCTTCGAGTTCTTACCATGTCGATCTATACACTAATTCAAACATTCGGTGTGTAGTGACGAGAATTAGGATAGGAAAGATTTTATTTATGATCGACATGTAAATCTCCTTATTACTCTGAAAATTTATATGCCAGTTCTAATACCGTAATTAAACATTTAGAAATCTGAACACATAATATTTCCAGATCCGGTCGGCAACAGACCATAGATCCGATCAAATGATAGCATCACAAATCATTTAGCACATAAAAACATTTTAGGCATCTTCCCTAGATAAGCTAGTGCTTGTGTCTATTCAGGTGTACTACCCAAAATATATATTAGACACACCCCTCACGATCATCGCTTAACATTCTAAGTTTAAGTCTAGAAATAAATCCTTATTCCTAGTTTGCTTAATCTAATGCTCTGATGCCAACTGTGACATCCCCATTTTTCACGGCCAGAAAAGACCGATTTTGTTTATGCTTTATAAAAATCAGAGTACCCTTTTAATAAAAATGTTGCGGAATTTGTTCCCAGAAAATACATGATAGATACTTTATCAAAGCATTTCCGAAGAAATGTATTTTATTCATTTAAAACATTTGGGATGTCGTCGTCAATACAGAAACATAAGCGTAAACAGAACTTACATTCATTTACACTAGTGATCTACATCTCTTTTAAATCTCTCAGTGTAAAGTAGCTTCATATCGACACTTGTGATACAAATAAGCTTGAGTGGGTCAGGTTGGGAAACCTGGTGAGTACATAGGATTTTCAACCCACAATAATATAATTATGTTTAATCATTAAACAATCAACCCAATTACCCATCCCCATTATCTTCTTTATTTCTTAAGGATCTCCCCTAATAGTCATTTATCATTCACTCATTCAGTCCTAAGGATTGTCCTAAGGAGTAGACACGAAGTCCATCGTTGCCAATGACACAGCTGTCAATATTATCTATTAAGCACATCTGCCAATATTATCATTTAGGCGCAGCTGCCAGAATTATGACATTCTCCATTAGGCGCAGCTGCCGAAATTGTCCTTTGGGCACGACTGCTAGGGTTATAATGTTCTCTATTAGGCGCAGCTGCCGATACTATCCTTAGAGCGCAACTGCTAGGATGTTTAGAGTAGATCAAAAACATCTACAGGTTGTGGCGCAACTGCCAATGCTCATCTAAAGGGTACTAGGTCCATTGCTGCCAATGTTCACCTATAGGGCACTATGCCCATACTGCCAATGTTCCTCTATATCAGCTTTCATCCCTCATCATTCATCTACTCATATTTTACCCAACATATTTTGTAGATATAAAATATATATACAGTTTAAATCATTTAAAACATGTATAAAATCGTTCATGCAACATAGATAACAAGTATACAGATAATATGCACACATAGCACGTAATTTATATAAAATACTTCATATCTATGTGTAAGATGAAAGTAACTATGCACTCACTTGTTAAAGTGATGATTCCAAACTCGGGCAGCGCTTCGCTTTTAACGATTCTATTTTCCTTCGACGAAACCTAGAATTATTATCGCTAAGCTTTAGTCTAATCTTTATTGCGACTAATTATTAGTCAAGATTCATCATTAACTCAAAGTTTACTTCATGATCTATCAAGTAAGGAACAATCAGGTAGGATCATATCGGAGGTAGGGTCCATTTGGTATACGAAGTATACTGTTTGGAAATCTCACTTTAAACACCTCACTAAATCACAGCCTAGGCACCATCCCGTAAGTAGATCAATCAGTATTAACGACTTGGAATCAGTGATAAATCATGTTTATAAGTTCATAATAACGATAATGAACTTAAACATAAGTTATACTTAAAGTAGGGTAAGCATAACTCACTTACAACGGGTTTTTATTAAAAACCGGGCTTCACTGGAGCAGCATTTCCGAGCCGAAAAGCTCTTTTCTTGGAGCCTTCAGGAGCCTCGGGGCTTCCTTCAGGTGCTAGTGGGTTTTCCTAGGCTTTAGGGGGCTTAAGGAGAGCTAGAGAGAGGTTCCAGAGAGAGAAAGAAGGCTTGAGAGGTATGAAGAAATGGCAATGCCCGACACCTCTATTTATAGGCTGCCAGGCTGATGGACTTGCCGAGTTGGGTCACTAACTCGCCGAGTCAGTGCGATGTGTGTCATCATCTGATGCCTTGCCTTGGAGAGAAAGCAACGACTATGATCGCGCCACGTCACCTAAACTCGCACAACAGCCTCCCGACTTAGAAAAATCATAACTCTTGCATACGAGCTCTGTTTTCGACGTTATTTATATCCATGCGTAGGTAAAAACAAGATCTACAACTTTCATTTTTACTCCGTCGGCTGATTCTCGACCGATCTTAAATTTAACAGGATAAGGAGATTATACTCCTAAATGACCGCGAAAAATTTGTAACTCCTTCATACGAACTCCGTTTTCGTCTGTCTTTTTATCGTTGAGTTCCTATTAATGAGATCTTCAACTCTCATTTAGGTCGCGTAGTCCAAAAACCGCTCGAACTAAAATTCGAGTTTCGGGTCGTGCACTTCTATGCCAAATCTTAGAAAAATTCATAACTTCCTTATACGAAGTCAGATTTGGGCGTTATTTTTATGGACGCTCTCAGTTTAACATATTCTACGACTTTCGTTTAGATTACTAAGACTAAAAAGTCCTCTATCATAAATTCACTATTTACGCCTCCCAGTGTCGTGCCGGTTTTGCCGTAAAACTTCGACGGGTCATAACTTCTTCGTTATAACTCGGATTTCGGTGTTCTTTATATGTACGGAACCCTTGTAACATATACTACAACTTGGTTAATATTAATCCTTCTAAATAATCTTCCATAAAAAACTCATTTTTGACGCTCATTGTCTCTAAATTAACTAGCCCGAATCTGCGGGCGTTACAGTTTATAACTTTCTTTTCTTTTCAATCTTCTCTTTGTTCTTTGACCTTCAGGGTTTAACTTTGATTTCTTCATAACTTCAAGATGAACATATGAACTTCCACATGAATGACTTCAACTTGAATAGTTAGACTTCCTTTAAAATTTGACTTTGAAAGCACATTGGGTGTGGGGCTTCTTGAATAGGTTCTTCAGTATCAGCACATTTATCTATGAAAAAAAAACTTCAGAGATAATTACAAAGAGACCGATTCTTATTGATCACTTCAGCAAGTTCATAGACGGAAACAAATTGATTGAGGAGGCTTCAATGCAATTCGTCACATAACTTCAAATACATCTTCACCTTTCTTCTGGTGTTGAAAGATTATGTGTTGAAAAATAATCTTCACTTCTTGTTCCTTCGAATGAAAATTATTCTTTGATCACAGATGCGTCTTAAAAGTAATTGTGACTAAAAAGTCCCTATGGATCACATAGTCAAAAGACCCTTCTCACCACAGTTGTTCAAGGACCCAGCCTTGGCTCAGAGGGAGACTACTCGCAGTCTCTATGTGAACACGGAGGAACGCACTGCGATGTGGTAATTATTAGAGAATTACTTGTGGCTATTTTGATGTTAGCCCCTGCATATCCTATATCAAAGATCTCAATACAGTTTTTCAAGTTAAACAAGTTAACTTGGCCCTTGGCGAGACGTTCAGCGATAATCAAGCCTTGCGAGGTGCACCGCCCTGGTGCCATAACAGTTCTTAGGAAAAGATAACTGACAAGACCAATTTTGACAATCTGTACGGTTTCAGACTTTCAATTCCTTAAATACGACCGTTCTTGGAAATAAACTGCCTAACTAACAATTTGTACAGTGTCACGCCAGGTATGAACCATTATCCGTGAATTTCATAGGTGAAAATATCTAGAACATTAAAATGTTCACCGTCAATTCAGAAATGGATGGATTCCGGATTTTGGGTTTCACTTAAAGTCATGGTGATAATGACTTCCAAGATCATGAACACATAATTATTGGTAACCGTCAACCGAGTTGTTTCATACTCGAACCTCAAGGGTTACGGGTACGTGGAAATGATTTAATGGAGAAATTTTAGACAAAGGTGAAGAATGGCTCGGTGTTTCATATTCTTCATGGTAAAAATGACTTTTGATCCTTAACATTTGATATGAAGACTCATACTAAGACTGGTATGTGTCCCAATATGGAAGAGTCTATCGTTCGCATTGAAATACTCCGTCAATTCATTGTTTCAGACTGAAATTCATGAATGAATTTACGACAAAACTGACAAAATATTTTTTTTGTTTTTGTTTTTTTTAATTATCCCCCTAAATTTGTGCATAGAAGAAAAATATGAACAAATTTAAATAAAAACAAAAATAAAATACAAAATATACAAAAACTTTTAGTCTTCAAAACGAATCATTTTAAGAAAACTCACAAGCACATCAAAACGAGCTTTTCCAAAAGGTTTTGTAAACAAATCGGCCGCGTTATTATCAGTGTGGATTTGTTCCAAATGAATGAGTTTATGCTCAAAACAGTTTCGTATAAAATGAACTTTGATATCAATGTGCTTGGTTTTAGAATGTTGAACAGGATTTTAACTATTTAAATAGCAGCATAATTATCACAAAAGATAGGAGTGTCAAGAAAATTCAAACCATAATCTTGCAGTTGATATTGCATCCAGATGACCAGAGAACAGCACGCAGATGCAACAACATATTCAACCTCAGCTGTAGAAGTGGACACAATTTGTTGTTTCTTGCACTGCCACGAAATCAATCTATCCCCCAAGAATTGACAACCATCACTTGTAGATTTCCTATCAATGTCATAACCTCCATAATTGCTGTCAGTAAAAGCATAAAGATCAAAATCATGATTTTTGGGATACCAGAGACCCAATTTAGGTCTCCCTTTAAGATACCTAAAATTTCGTTTAACAGCAATTAAATGAGAAAGTTTAGGATTAGCCAGATGGCGTGCGCATTGACAGACGGCAAAGAGTGTATCTGGTTTGCTGGCAGTTAGATACATCAAAGAGCCAATCATAGATCGATAAAGAGTTTGATCAACCGATTCTCCATCCGGATCTGATGTCAACAGAGGTCGTTCAGCCATGGGAGTTAAAGCAATCTTAGCATTCTTGAACCCAAATTTCTCCAACATGTCATCTACATATTTTCCTTGATGTAGTAAAATGCCCAAAGAATCCTGACGCACTTGCAATCCTAAAAACATTGCCATTTCGCCTAAAGAACTCATCTCAAACCTCATCTTCATGACCTTTTCAAAATCCTTGCATATTCATCATTTGTTGAACCAAAAAGGATATCATCGACATAGATTTGAACAACAAAAAGATCTTCCTTCACTCTTTTGATGAACAAGGTTTGATCAATAGTGCCTCTTGTGTACCCATGAGATAAAATATGTTCAGTCAATGTGGTGTACCATGCTCGAGGGGCCTGATGAAGACCGTAAAGTGCCTTGTCCAGCTTGTACACATGATTAGGAAATTTTGAGTTGACAAAACCTGAGGGTTGATCAACGTAGATTTACTTTTTAACTTCTCCGTACAAGAACGCAGTTTTAACATCCATTTGATATACAGTAAAACCCATGTAAGACGCGTATGCTAAGAAGATACGAGTTGCTTCTAGTCGATTCACGGGAGCATATACCTTTGTGTAATCAAGGCCCTTTATCTGTCTGAAACCACAAACAACCAAACAGGCCTTGTTTCGTACAATTACCCCGCTATCATCTTGCTTATTTCGAAAAACCCATCTAGTATCAAGGGACTTCTTTCCTTCAGGAAGTTCTACCAGTTGCCAAACCTTCAGCTTCTCAAATTGATTCAGCTCTTCATGCATGACATCCACCCAACTAGGTTCATTAAGAGCCATCTCAATGTTCTTTGGCTCAATTTGGGATATGAAGCACGAATATAGACCTTCGTTAACATATCCGTTCTGGCTTCTGGTTTGGACTCTATCAGCCAGGGAACCTATAACATTTTCAATGGGATGATCTCGTTGAGCCCTTGAAGAAATCACATGATCCACCGCCTGTGAAGAGACTGGAAGATTCGTGATGTTCTCTACCCTGCTTGTGGTCAAATTACTTCGATCAGATGATCGGAAGTCGTAAGAAGTACTCGCCACATACTCATCAGGAATTCTCTCAGGAAAAGAAAATCCATAGAAGTAGAATCAAAAGTTGTGGTAGAGTCAGAGGCGACTTTTTTAGTAGAGTCAATATGTTCTTCCAGAACCGGTGAATCGTCAACCTTTTCTGAAGAGTCGGCAGGGATATCATCATTTGTTGGTATAGGATCCGGAGTCTCATCATTTGAGTTTGTATTTTCATCCTGCTGAATCAATGGCTTGATGACCTCAGCAATGTTCACTTCTTTTTCATCATCCCTACTTGAACCACACATGCTTGGATGGGAACTTGAAACTGTTGGATTAATGTCTAAGTCCATAACTATATTTGGTATGTACTTGACCCGACCCGGCATGGTCCATTTGGGTTGCACTTCACCGGCACAATTTATATGGATAGTCTTTTGAGAATAGTATACTTATGATTTATATTAATATATTATAAGTTCTAATATATTAATATGGAATCATATTATTTAATTAGTATTGATCAAGAATTAATTTAGAATTAATTAAGTTATCAAAAAGAACTAATTAAATATGGACTCTTATATATATGGAATGGGCCAAGTTCATTTAGGTTGGGCTAAGCTTTCGTGGATGGTCCATGGAGCTTTTAACCCATGGATCCTATGTAAATGAAAGGTCATGGGTATTAGGGTTTACATGGATGTAACCCTAATCCTCCATAATATATAAAGGGGTCCTTGGCTCACAAAATTGGCATAAGTGTGTGAAAATAAGAGTGGGCCGATTTTAGTGTGCATACATATTCTCTCAAGTTCTTCCAAGGTGTTTTGGTGATTTGTGATTCCATTTGAGGCTTCCACACTATTGGGGCTAAGCTCTTAAAGCTTGAAGACATCAAGCTACATCAAAAGGTATGTCATCTAACTAGAACTTTGTAGTATAGGTGCTTCATAATATGCTAGTTAGGATGAAACCTTGGAATAGTTAATATTTGCATGTATAATAGAGAAAACATAGATCCAAGGTTTATAGGGTTGCATGTACACCATAGGAGTGTTAGAAGGCTCAAAACCCAACAGTGGTATCAGAACCATGGGTTGTTTTCTATTATATTGATGCAAATGTTTTATTTTCAATTTGAAAAAAAAGGAAAAAAAAACATGACATTTGTCAAATTTTAAGATAATTACTTGTTGTGTGAAAAACTAATTATTTGTAAAATTTGAATCATTTGCTATATGAGTTGAATTAGGTCAAATTTAGTAAAAGATAAAATGATATGATTATTTTATTAGTTTTAAAAGCTTGATCTAAATGTTTTAAGGAGTTACAAATTTTGTCATAAAATTTTGGAGCTCAAAAGTTTTTTTTAAAGTTGTGATCTTAAGTGTTTTGAAACCTCCATAAGTTATGGATATGAAAGTTTTTTTTAAAAAAAAATTGATTTAAAGTTTTTATGGAGTTACAAAATTTGGAGTTAATGTTTTAAAGAATTCCATAACTTGTTCTGAAGTTATGGAACATGAAAAGTTTCATCATAAAACAAGTATTTAACTCCATAAGTTATGGAATCCAAAGGTTTTCAAGAGTTACAAAACTTGCCCTAAAGTTTTGGAATTTGGAAAAAGCTTTTTATGAAAAAAAAGAATTGAATTCTAAAACTCTTGGGTTCATAACTTAAACAATTAACTAAATGGTTTTAATTTTGAATTTAATAATTGGAATTATGATGTTTTATTGAATAATTCAAATTAACTCTTATGGACTTTATTAATAGTTAATTAAAGCGTTTAATTAAAAGAGTATTATTAAATCCATAAATAAAGATATGGTTTGAGTTTAATTAAATTAAAAGTTTAGTTTAATTAATAGATTAAACCACCAAGTATTTTAAATGTCTAAAATACACCCTTATATTATTATAATATTAAAAGTTTAATATATTATATGTATAAGAGCAAGTCGTCTTACCAATAGTAGGCCTCATTCACGAAGCCGGTCTATAAGGGGGATATAAGGTTACTGCCTATAAAATGGCAGTTTAATAGGTGTCTACTCTCACCCACCGCTTCCTTGACCGGTGGAGGGTCGTTAGCCGAACGGTTAGGACAAGGACTATAATTCTCCCTTCATTAAAAGTATTAATGATAAATACTAAGTAACTAAACTCTTAATAATACCCAATCTTAGTTACTTAGGAAAATGTGAATTTGGTGCTAACCCATGAAATTACACTTTGCACTTTGCTTAAGTCAGTTAGTGGAGCGTGTGTGGTTAACCGGCACACTAGCTTAATTTAACAAGGTACGAAAAGGGTAACTTAATGTTTATCATAGTATCGGTGGAGCGTGTGTGGTTAACCGACACATCGATTGAGGGGTAAATATTAAGGGTACCAAGTATATTTGCATGGTTATTCACACCTTGTTTTGTGATCCTCGGCATCCCAGTCACAAAACCTGAAGGGCACACTCGAGATTGAAACATGCCATTGAAAAGTTCAATGAATCTCAAAAGAATCTAGGAGTTTCAAAACCAATTAAAACCTAATAATACATTTCGTTTATCTTGGTGGAAATTGGTGAATCGTCATTCACCTACCTTCAAATATTTTATAGCTTGGATTACGGCATCCCTCTTCCAAGTTATAAAATAGTTTGTTGGGTCCTAGCCTTAATATATCATATTGGGTGTTATATTAAGGACTTAAATCAACTTTACGTGAATTTCTCCCATTGTTGATGTCTGGTTTAGACAACAATGATCTTCCCAAACCAAGCTTTCCTAATGAATATGACTTCCCGAGTTTGGCTCATGGAAGTCATACTTCTCTTCCTCCACCTCCTCCAATTATTCTCCCTAACCCACAAGTTCAAGGTCACTCAAGCCCTAATGGCAAGCAAGGTCTATATGTGATCACATCTTAGAGATGAAGTCACATATTGACAAGCCGGGAGAGTTGGGTGTCAAAGTCTTGAGAAAGTTGGATGTTCAATCACTTTCTAAGTCACATAGTGAGTTCCTTTGGGACTACTATGAAACAGACTATGACATGAACCTTAATGATCATATCTATTTGCTTGGTGCTGCTGAATCAACAATGATTTGGAACGATAGTAAAGCAAATTTGATTAGAAGATCAACTTCCCAAAAACTTTATGGACAGTGACAATGGTGACACTAGAAATCCAGAAAAAGCATTCTCTTCCAAATGGAAAGGGATTGGCCATAGTCAACCCGGTTGACCAAATGGTAAAGAGAAAGGCTAAGTCTGAGATAGTCCCATTACCAAAGGGTCCATATGTTTATTTTGCCAAAGGAAGGGGCGTTGATTGCAAAGCTGCCAAATTTACCTAAGGATGTTAAAGCCAATAAGTTTGACTCTACATCAGGTAGAGCCCATTATCTAACTATGTTAAGTTCTATTATGAGATCCTCATTACATGATGTGACTGGGTCACATGTTGATGTTTTAAGAATCAAAGAATAGAGAGAAATCTTAAAGGAAGTATATGCTGATTCTGATCACGAAGGTGGATTTCGATCGCACCAGAATTTTGAGCAGTTGCTTAAGAAGTTATGATATATTGCTAAGGAATAGATAACAACAATTTTCCATGTGGATTGTAAGGATAAGTTTTTTCGCAAAGTTTTAAAATAAAAGAAAATTGTTTAATTTTATATATTTGAAGTATCCTTACAATGGCATTTGTGGAAAATTGTTGCTTATATGATTCCACTGACAGCAATATTGGAAAATGGATTTGATTCTTTCATTTGTGGTAGTGTCTAAATTAACCAAATCAGGAAAATTTCTCATCGCCCAAGTTTCAATTGGACCGAAACTTGGAATCATGCAAGTTGAATAGTATGATGAATGAGAACTTTCAAGCATTGGAAAATCAAGACTAATTACTTGTTCACATGGATGTGTGAGTCAAGTGAAGGACTAAAGGGATCGAGTACACATTCTTGTGCACTGGTCATGTCCACCACAAAGCTCGTTAAGACTATTTGATTTACTAAAGTTTAGTAAATATGGTTATACTTACAAGCTTAAGTATAATTCTGAAACATTGGAAAAGTCTCAATGTATGGCAGAACGAATGGGAATAATCAAATTAGGCAGAAAGATAAAAGTTTCTCAAATCTGAAAAGATGGGAGAGTACTTTAGTATCATGTTTGTGATCATCTTAATCATTTAGAAATCATATCACAATTAGTCCTCTAAAGGTCATCTTAGTGCATTCTTATGACTAAGAAGAGGAGTCATGAATTCTTGAAATGGTTAGATCAGGAAGATGAGTCATACTTCGTTCCAAAACAATTCTTAGAGTCATACTCCAAGATTGTAACTTGAGTGACATATCTTAAAGAAAGGTTTAAAACACTTGTCAAATGTAAGAGTAAAAGTGTCCTACTCTTGTACATTTGAAATTGGTAAGTTGTGATGTTTTGGATAAAACAAAGACCAACTAAGGCCAATTGTGTGAAGTGTTTGTCTTGATAAAGAATCCACACTATCTCTTGAATATTTGGCAAGATACTCTTATATGTCAAGAGGATAGTGGGAGTCTTAAAGATCCTAAAAAGAATTTCAAGAACTAATCAAGAATAAAACATGAGGTTCTTCACTAGCACACGACTTGAGGTTTATAACCTATCGTGTTGACATATTATGTGCCCATTCCAGTTAAAGTTGGCTTTGCATAGGAGTTCTGAAAGTTCTCAATTGGTTGCATAACAACTTGGAAGCAATGGCAGGCCCTGTACTGCCAGGTGGCAAGAAGTTAAGATTGCATAAGTTCAGTCCATATGAGTTTGGATTTGTCATTATCCTTGTCTTGTGACTATGGTTTTGACGATTCACATGGATAAGAACACATACACCATAAAATCTAAGGGTCATAAGGTTTCTCTCCGATTCATGAAAATGATGGTGAAGAAACACTTCCACCAAGTAGATTTGAAGCAGATGGCAAAAGGTCTAAACAATTGAGACTATGATTACGGCATCCCTTTCATAGTTCTGAAATTGTTTAGACACACATGCATGTTATCTAAGGAAAGGTGTATGATTTTGATAAAGTTTTATCAAAGCATCTCGTATCCAGCTGATTTCTGAGTACATGTCAAAGCTAGTGGGAGCATAAGTTTCAATTCGTGAGGCTGCAGGGATTGAAAAAGTTGTTTTGCTATAATTAAGGGAGAGAATATACTTCATTTCAGTTCTAAAGGATTAGATTGAGACCTTAATCATCTTTAGTCAAGAATATATATATGAATTTCATGTTGGATTGGTTCAACTTAAGGAAATTCTATATATTGCGTTCTCAAAATTTGATTATGATTACGGCATCCCTCTTCATAGTGAAATTTTGAAAACATGGCAAATAAAAATATTGTAGCAAAAGACTGGTCTAGAATCATGTCTTTATGTGAGACATCATGAATCGTGTACCATTTGCTTTGGGTACAGGATCGATTGCATGTGCTATAATATTTGTCATTTCTAAATTTTTCCAAATCCCCAGAGGCATTAAGAAGGGAAAATGTCTAGAATTGGATATGACTAAAATGATTAAGCAATTGTCGAGGACAATCTGAGGTTTACCAAAGATTGGTTGCTCAGGGACAGTTGGAAGAATAGTGCTAATTTTGGAAGGACCATATTGACATATTCTGAAAAGAGGCATCTCTTATTCAGAAGTGATAGTCAAAATGAGAATATGGAGTTGTCTCCATAGGTGGAAGTGATCTGTGTAAGATTAGAAAACTTAATGCAAGAAGCATGTCCAAAGAAATATACTTTGAATATGAGACTTAGTTTCCATGGAGTTGATCTCCATTGGAATACCTTATAGTGACTGTTGACAAGTCTTTGTGACTTTGTACATATTCATTATAGGAGGGTCAGTGCATATAAGTTTAAAATCTAAACAGATTTCGATAAATGATAGGAATTTGAAATTCTCACACTTTTCGATAAGGATTTGGGAGTGTGAAATTAGAATCATTGAAATTATGTTCAATTGGTTTATTTCACAAAGTAAGGATCATAGACAAACATAGAGTGCATACTTGGTGTATGGCAAAGCTATTGTTTAAGAAAAACATAGTGTACATGCTTGGAGCATGGGACAACTAGTGTTTTTAATTCAAGTATAAAGTTGATAAAACCGAAACAATGAATAATGAGTAATCAGTATGGTGATAAATAAAAGTGTTTATTTATATTCATAGGGTTTGATACCATATTTGATTCATTTATTCTTGTGTTTCACTTTGCATGTTTTGACTTCCAGAATAACTAAGTCGCTCTTCCTGAATGATTAAGTTATTCAAACCATCCACAGTCGGTCATATGTTGGAAGTAGATATGAATCAAGACTGTCATGGGTTGGTTTGTAGAGGTCCAAGTTGGTGGACAAAGTGGTGCTACAACACTCATGAGTGCTCATAAGTTCTGAGTATTGGATTCAATCCGCGCTCATTTGAATCACTTCATGGATTTTATCACGAGTGATCATGAGACGATAATATCTTATATTCTTCAAACCTAGAGATATGAGTTGTTACTATGAGTTGGTTATACATTGATTGCATGAAAACGCATTGGTAACTAGATGTTATAAAACTTGCCTTTGTGTATGATTCAACAAGTAGTAGAACAAGCCATATGAGTCGAAGTTTATCCATTCCTTTTACCTTCGGGATAAAAGCGATATATGTGGCCCCCTCGATGATTTAGCGATGACACATGTGAGTGCTTGGCCAAGCCAGGACTGATTTGATTTGTTCAATCAGTCAGTCATCATAAATCGAAAATCGGGAAACAACAAATGGACAGAGAGAATGATTATAATCCAGGTCTCAGTCCATATGATATCTAGAATGGAGGAATATATGATCCCTTATCTAATGGACAAGTCATTGACAAGGTCAGAGTTCGACAGTGGCTTTAAGAGCTATGATTTCCAGTTAGGTTTTGAAGTCAAAGTCAATAATAGTTTTAGACTTATGCAAGTGGGAGACTGTTGGATTAATGTCTAAGTCCATAACTATATTTGGTATGTACTTGACCCGACCCGGCATGGTCCATTTGGGTTGCACTTCACCGACACAATTTATATGGATAGTCTTTTGAGAATAGTATATTTATGATTTATATTAATATATTATAAGTTCTAATATATTAATATGGAATCATATTATTTAATTAGTATTGATCAAGAATTAATTTAGAATTAATTAAGTGATCAAAAAGAACTAATTAAATATAGACTCTTATATATATGGAATGGGCCAAGTTCATTTAGGTTGGGCTAAGCTTTCGTGGATGGTCCATGGAGCTTTTAACCCATGGATCCTATGTAAATGAAAGGTCATGGGTATTAGGGTTTACATGGATGTAACCCTAATCCTCCATAATATATAAAGGGGTCCTTGGCTCACAAAATTGGCACAAGTGTGTGAAAATAAGAGTGGGCCGATTTTAGTGTGCATACATATTCTCTCAAGTTCTTCCAATGTGTTTTGGTGATTTGTGATTCCATTTGAGGCTTCCACACTATTGGGGCTAAGCTCTTAAAGCTTGAAGACATCAAGCTACATCAAAAGGTATGTCATCTAACTAGAACTTTGTAGTATAGGTGCTTCATAATATGCTAGTTAGGATGAAACCTTGGAATAGTTAATATTTGCGTGTATAATAGAGAAAACATAGATCCAATGTTTATAGGGTTGCATGTACACCATAGGAGTGTTAGAGTGCTCAAAACCCAACAGAAACATTATTAGAAAACACATAAAATGGTTTAAACAATTCAGCATAATCAAATAACCAATCAGGGCCGACTCGCACATCGGTTTCGTTTTCTTCTAGCCATCGGACATCATAGGACTCCACGATCTGCTTGGTAGATTTATTGTAGACCCGATAAGCAGTGCGTCCAGCATACCCGAAGAAGTAGCAGTCATCATCATCTAATTTAAGTGGGGGAGAGTTGTAACACCCTTTTACTAGAATGAATTAAATTAGGGTTTCAAGGAGTCAAAGGTTGGATTTTGGAAGAAAAGAAGCCTCACAACGTGAGATGGGTTGCATGAAAACTTTTGTTCGGGACTGGTCTCACGACATGAGGTATGGTGGTCATGACGTGAGAGCTGGTCCAACCCTACCCCATGATCATTTTAGGGTTTCCTTCATATTTAAGCATCTCTAAACTCATTTTAGGGTTTCTTATCAGCCCCAAACCCTCTTTCACCTCATAAAAACCCTAGTCTTCATCCTTGCTTGATCTTTGGTCATTTTGGAGCTTTTCTTGGTTTCGAGAAAGGAGAAAAGAAGAAGAAGAAGGTGATCTTTACTTGAGGCTTGCAAGGAGTCTTCATCATCATCATCTTACATTGTTTCTGGATCATTGTAAGTATCAAAGATTCCTCCTTTATTGTTCTATGAGGCTAGATCTATGTTTTGTCCTACTTTTCCTCTTGATTGTGAAAGTTTGATGAATGGAAACCATAAAGTTGGCAGCTTTATGTGTTATTAGGGTCTTAAGAGTAATATGGAGTTCAGATCTAGGAAATGGTTGAGTTTTGGAGCCTTGCATGAAAGTTGGATGTCTTTTCTTCAACTTTTGACCGAAATGAGATCCACACGTGTATTGTACATATATGTCTTAAAAGCATCGACTTTACAATGCATTATGGATTTATAAGACCTTCTGGAAAGTTAGAGTTCAAGGCTTAATGGATTAAGGACTTAAAAGTTTGACTTTTGGTTTCAAACTGATCTCACGACGTGAGACATGGAGCTCTCGAAGTGAGGGTTTAATGATCCCATTTCTGGTTAGCTTCTTGGAGCTCACGATGTAGGAGGAGGCTCCCACGACATGAGGTCAGCTCCGGTGACTTTTCATGTCCGAGTTAACTCAGTTGAGTCAGGATGAGTTAGAATTGGATCAAGTGAGATATCACGACGTAACCAAGGACTGGTCACGATGTGCGGACGGATAGTTAAAATTTTGGGCTTTTGGTTGGCCTTTATTGAATTGGGCTTGTAATGGGCCTTGGGTGTCTTTTGGATTTTGGCCGGTTGTTGGGCTTTAAGTGCCATTGAGTTTGGGCCTTGGAATGTGGGCCAGTTGAGGGGAAGGATAAAATAGTCTTTTACCCTAGTAGCCGTGATTAGTGAATTAAGTCCCGATTAAGGTTATGACCTGATTATAGATCATGATTATATTTGATTGGTTAGCTTGGAGATTCTCTGGTCTAGTAGCTTGAGCATGTGTTGGATTGTCAGCAGACTGAGGTGAGTTTTCTTCACTCTACTCGTAGGTCGAAGGCACCAATGCCAGCCCACCGAATTATGTTTAGAGGTTAATAGTTGTCTTTGTTACAATTTCCTGTTATACTTGTATGTGCTTGTTGTCTCTGTGACTCTTACTGTTATGATTATATGTTAGTTATAGGGGTGAAATAGACCCAATACCGGTTGAAAAATATCGAAGGGGTGAAATAGACCCAATACCAGTTAAAATATATCGAAGGGGGTGAAATAGACCCAGTACTGGTTAAAAGATACCAAAGGGGGTGAAATAGACCCAGTACCGGTTGAAATATACCGAAGGGGGTGAAATAGAACCAGTACCGGTTGAAAGATATCGTAGGGGGTGAAATAGACCTAGTATATTTTTGATTGTTATGATGTATGGCATAGGGTATTTTGGGTGAGCTCACTAAGCTTTGTGCTTACGGTTTTTAGTTTATGTTTCAGGTACTTCCAGCTCGATAAGGAAGGGCCCGACTTGATCGCACCGCATCCACCCATGTTTCTACACTTTGTGGTTTTGGAATTGTACTCTGATAACTATTTTTACTTTGATATGCTTTTAAGTGATTGAAAAACATAAATGGTGTTTAAGGTTGAATGAAAAAAAAATGAAATTTTTACCTTATAATTTTTGGGAGGTTACATATTTGGTCTATCTGATTCTTTATGTTGATGACATCGTCCGCACCGAAAAATGGTTATTTGTTTCACAGTATATTATTACCTATGTTAGTGGTGAGTTCTCCATGATAGGCTTGGGAAATCTTAATTATCATTTTTTTTCATTATTGTTTTTGCCTCTGGTCACAAATCCAGATTGATTTTAACTAACAAAAATACATGGTAGAGATTGTTGAGCATGTCAACATGATTAACAGTAAGACTGTCGTATATCCATGTACACTTGGTCCAAAGTGGACGGAACTAGTTCTAAGGTGTTGATATCAGCCTCTAACGTAGTTTGGTTGGCACTTTTAAGTACCTAACATTTACTTGGCTTGATTTTTTTGAAATGGGAAACTAATCTACTCCTAACTACCACATAATTCTCAAATGAGACTTGGACCTATGACATTCCAAATGAGAGGATCACTCCTTGTAATGTCCCATTTTCACAACAAAAAAAATTCATTTTTATTAAGGTAAAATCTCACATGTTAAAAAATCCATGTTAAGAAAACCATTTTCTCCAAATTACATTTCTTGAAAAATCAGAGTAATATAATAAACGTGGAATCCTCAATGTTGTTGATGACTGTGTATAGTCACGCCTTCGCCTTCACAATCATCGATGGAACCTGAAAAACATAAACAGTTGAGTAAGCATAAAGCTTAGTGATCTTCCCCAAAAATACTACAAAAAACAGAACATATACAATCATGCATATTGGGTCCATAGTCATTGGATTGGATTACCCCGGGTATGTTGGCCTACCGCCTCAACCCAACCGCTATTCCCAAGCCTTCGTGCCTACGGCTTACAGTCGGCCCGCACCTGGTCTCTTGGCCTACAACACACAAAAAGACCGCCTCAACCTCACCTACCACAATATGTCGAAATATAAACAAATAAGAAATCAAGTAGGCACATAAGTACATACAACTATCAATATACTTGTCGAATAGTTCACTACCGCCTACTAGGCCCCTCACAGCACACTGCTTCGCTACTGGCAAATCTCCAGGGAATGATATGTTCGATTTGGTGTCTAAGTCCATAACTGTAACTGGGATGTACTTGACCCGATTGTAGCATGGTCCTTCTAGGTTGCCTTCATCAGTGCAATTTGATAGGATGGACTTTTGAGAATAAGGTTATTTATGATTTATTAATATATTATAAGTATAATATATTAATTGAGAAATCATATTATTTAATTAGTATTGGTCAAGAATTAGTTTGGAATTAATTTTGTGATCAAAAGAGACTAATTAAATATGTGGGGCTTGATTGTGTAAATCAATCATTCTTATAATGTGGGCTAATGATCCATAGTTATTTAGGATTGGCTAAACCCTTGAGATAATCCATGGATATTCCATGGAGGTTAACCCATGGAGCCTAAGTATATGAAAGGTCGTTAGGGTTTACAAAGTGTAACCCTAGCATTTGCCACATTATAAATACTCACCCCTAGAGCTAAAATCGGCCACCACATACATTCTAAGATAGTGAAGTTGATTTTATGCTAAATATCCTTTTCTTTAAAGCCTCCTCTTGCATTTGGTGTTTGTGAACCATTAGAGGCATCACACTTGGGGTGCTCAAGCTTTCAAAGGTCAAGAACTCTACCCTACTCAAGAGGTAAGCATCCAAACTAAGTTTTATATTATATAGCTTCAATTGTATGCTAGCTAGGGAGAATGCTTTGGAAAATGAAAATGCATGTATAATTAGAGAAAACATAGATCCAAAGCAGTTAGGGTTGCATGTGCACCATAGGAGTGTTATAGGGCTCAAAACCCAACAGTGGTATCAGAGCCTAGGATTACTTTCTGTTATATTTGATGCTTACTAGTTTTTCAAAGCTGAAAAAGTCAAAATTTTCCGCCTCTGACTGGTGAACTCGCCGAGTCCATGAACAGACTCGACGAGTCCACTCAGTAACAGAGCAACTCGGCGAGTCAGTTCATGCACTCGACGAGTTGAAGGCTATGTTTGCAGAATTTTGAGTTTCTTGGCATGGTTTGGATTGGGAACACTACCACAAACTGTTTTGGATCATTGGAAATGTTTTTTATGATATGGTAGTGCTTGTACTCATCCAACCATAAGATAATTGTCAAAGTTTTAAAATAATTGTTGTTTTTATATGATAAACAAAATTGCTTTCAAATTGTTGACTTGAAATTATCTTGATTATGAGTTTAGTTAGATCATAAATTATGTGATAATTTTAGTTGTTAGAATAATAATCTAAATGCATTTTAATGACCTGCATAACTTGTCCTCAAGTTATGGAAAATGAAAGGTCGCATTAATTAAAATCCTATTAAAGTCATAAGTTATGAATGTGAAGAGTTTTGGCAGGTTTCAAAACTTGCCCTCAAGTTTTGGAATTTGTAAAGTCTCATCAATGAAACTTTAATTCCAAACCCTAGAGTTTTAAAAGTTAAAATTCAACCCTTATACTTTATAATATTATAAGTTTAATTATATATATATATATATATATATATATATATATATATATATATATATATATATATATATATATATATAAGACTAGTCAGTCTTACCGTTAGTAGGACTCATTCACGAAGCCGGTCTATAAAGGGGGTATAAGGTTATTGCCTATAAAATGGTGGTTTAATAGGTGTCCACTCTCACCCACCGCTTCCTTGACTGGTGGAGGGTCGTTAGCCGAACGGGTAGGATAGGACACTAATTCTCCCTCATTAAAAGTATAATGATAAATATAAAGTAATTAAACTTTTATTAAATTCCCAATCTTAGTTACTTTAGGAAAAAAGTGAAAATGGTGTTAATCCATGAAATTACACTTTGCACCTTGTTAAGTCATTAGTGTAGCGTGTGTGGTTAACCGGCACACTAATATGGGACTAACAATGTGTGGCAAAGGGTAGCTTGGTGTTAATCATAGATCAATGGAGCGTGTGTGGTTAACAGACACATTGATTAGGTGATTTGTAACATTGGGTGTACCAAGTAAATTTGCATGGTTATTCACACCTTGTTTGTGATCCTCAGTATCCCAGTCACAAACTTGAAGGGCACAATCGAGATTTAAACATGCCATTGAAAAGTTCAATGAATCTCAAAGGATCTAGGAATTTCAAATCCAATTAAAACTTAATAATCTATTTCGTTTTTCATAGTGGAAATTGGTAAATCGTTATTTACCTATCTTCAAATATTTTACAATTGGATTACGGCATCCCTCTTCGCAATTGTAGAATATTGTGTTGGGTCCTAGCCTTAATATTTCATTTGGGTGTAATATTAAGGATTCTCATCTAATCTAAACTTTGTTCTTCTTTTTCAGATGTCTATCCCAATCAATGCTTCAACACCAATTCCTTCATGCTCTTTCTCCCTCATGAACCTATGTGGGAGGGTCATTTTCGATGGCTCAAACTTCAATGACTGGATTCGTAACATTAGAATGGCTATTTGCTATGAGGAAAAAGAATATGTCCTGGATAAAGAGCTTAAGGAGATTGATGTAACCACTGCCACTCCTAAACAAATCGCTGAACACACTACTCATGAGAGGTATGCGACAAAGGTGTCGTGTCTTATGATCGCTACCATGACTGCTGAGCTGCAGAAGTCCTATGAGTACTACTATCCATTTAAAATGTATCAAGATTTGATGGAAAGATACCATCAAAGTGCTCGGCAGGAGAGGTATGAGATCATTTCCTCCATGATCACAACCAAAATGAAGGACGGTGAACCCATCACGGCCCACTTGCAAAAGATGCAGAGATATGTGTACCGCTTGCTTAAATTGAATGTCAATTTTTATGAAGAGTTGGCCATAGATATTATTCTACACTCTTTACCTTCTTGTTATGATCAGTTTCGTATGACCTATCATACGAACAAGTAGGAGGTCACTATTAGCAAGCTTCAAGGCCTTCTAAGGACTGCAGAGAGCAACCTGAAAGGCAAATCGATTGTGTATACTCCTACTACTACTACTACTTCTGCCCCTGTTCTGGTAATCGAACATGGGAAGGGAAAGAAGAGGAAGGCTCCCTCCAAGAGCAGCAAGGGAATGTCTCTTGATGGATCCTATTCTAGTGGGACCAAAACTGGTTTTGCTAATCACTCTTCGAATCCGAAGGATGCTGACTGCTTCCATTGTCATGAAAAAGGTACTGGAAACGAAGTTGCCCCAAATACTTGCAGGACATAAAGGATGGGAAGATCAAACCCTCCTTTGCAAGTATTTACACTATTCAATCTAATAACTCATCACATGCTAATTCTTGGGTCCTTAATACAGGTTGTGGATTTCACATTTCTTCTGATTTATAGGGACTAAAAAGAAGTAGGGATGTGGAGCACGGGAAGATAAACTTAATCATGGGAAATAGGAAAATGTCGTATATAACCAAGATTGGAGTTTATTCTTTGTTTCTTAGTAATGGTTTAAACTTAGATTTGAATAATTCTTGTTACTCGGCCAATATGGCGAGAAATATTATTTCCTTTCATAGTTTGTACAAACAAGGTTTTACCTTTTCTTTTAATAATGAAGTTGGTACTATTAATGCTTATTATAATGGTGTATTTTATTTTGAAGCATTACCTTTCAATGGTGTATATGAAATTGTGAATGTTGTAGATAACCTAGGAAATAATGTGTTGAACATTGATTCGTCCAATGTTTTGGACAAGGCATGCTTGTGGCATTGTCGTCTTGGACATGTCAACAAGAAGCGCATAGCCCAACTCCAAAAGGATGGAGTCTTGGAGTCATTCGACTTGAAGTCAGATGACACTTGCGAATATTGTTTACTTGGAAAGATGACCAAGTCACCCTTCACTGGTACTTGTGAAAGGGGTGAAGGTTTGTTGGATCTCATACACACTGATGTGTGCAGACCATTTAGAACCGCCACAAGGGATCCTAACCGCTTCTATGTGACTTTTACTGATGATTACACTAGGTATGGCTATATGTACTTAATCAAGCATAAGTCATAAACTTTTGAAAAGTTCAAAGAGTTTAAGCAAGAAGTGGAGAATCAATTGGGCAGGAAGATAAAGATGATACGATCCGATTGTGGAGGAGAGTATCTGTGATAACCCGAAATTTCTATCTTGTACAGTTATTCAATTCAATCAAAGTCAGACTCGTTTCTGCTATCTTTTAGCATTGTTTAGAGTCTGTTTGAGTGTTCCAAGTCTTGTACTTTCAAGGTTAGAGTATAGGAATGAGTTTCCAAAGTTCATAGTATCAAAATCGGGCCAAACACTCCTTCAAGAGGAGTGTACGATCGTACACATGGGTGTACGGCCGTACACCCATCTATGGCCGTAAACTCTCTTATATAAAGTAGATACTTAGCCTTCATTCAACACTTCTCACACTTCCAAGCCAAGAAAACTGATTTCTCTCTCAACTATCATCAACTTTCTTCATCCGGATCTTCAATAATGTAAGAATTACTTCCATTTCTTTGTGGTTATCCTTCATGATCTTAGATCACCCTTTGATTTTATCCATGAAATTCATGTTTTTGGGTAGATCTTCAAGTGTTCTTCACTTTCACCAAGAACACCTACTAGTTCTTGGGCCGTGAACTCATTAGAACCTCCAAAAGTGTGAGTCTTTCTTCTATCTTCTAGCTAGACTTGATAAACACATGATTCCTGGCCTTAAAATATCATCTAATGCATGAACACAAAGAGTGTACGGTCGTACACCCTTCATATGGCCGTACACCCCTTGTTAAGTGCATATCTAGACCTTCAACTCATGTTAAGTCCCAACATTAGATCATGGACACTTAGAGGATGCTAGATAGGGTCGTGAAACACCTTCTTGGCATGGTCTTCAAGGAGTGTATGGTCGTACACTCCATGGCCATACACACAGGTGGCCGTACACACAAGTGGTCGTACACCTATTGGCCGTACACACACTAGTGTGGCCATAAACCCCTTTTATGCAATCCTTTGTGATTGTAACACTTCGATATAAGTGTTTCCTATTCCATAAGGTGTTTTCCTTACATGATTAGTTGTATAAACACTAATTATACACATATATGTTTCATTATATGCTTATTAGGGTCCGTTGCGCTCGAGTCTTCACTTGACACTTAGCATCCTTCAACCGATCTTACATTCGTATAACTCACTGCAGGTGAGTTCATACCCCTTAACTTATCTTTGAAATGATTTTAAATGCTTTTATGGGGGGGATACAAGTAGAAACATTATAGTTATTATATCAATCACATGTAATTAATAACTATCAAACAAATGGATTTCTTATACTTCAAACTGTGTTTTCAAACAAATTGCTTCAAATCGTTTTTACAAACTCTTTTACATGCAAAACTCTTTATTAAACTCTTTTAAACTTATATATTGTTAAAAATCATGCCTGTATAGATATAGTTATATAAGTAGGATTGAAATGGCTTAGGACTGATAACTCGCCTTGTTTCCTATTCCTTGTTTGGTTGTGGACTTAGGGTATCGGTTGTTTGTCCGAATGTCGTTTGAATCTTAGTTATATATTATGTATATGTATATAGATATAAAAGTTCTTCATTCATTTCAATACCTTTGGGTAGCAAAGGTGTACAAACATGTTCATTCATTCAAACAACATTGCTAGTAAACTATAATAGGTATAGTTTAGGAAGTCACTAATACTATTTCTAGAACAATGAAACATACAAGAGTCAGTTCATACATGAGTCAGTTCAAACATACTATAATGAGATACAATACATACTATAACGAGAAACAATACTCACTATAAAGAGAAACAGATAGAACATACTATACACTAGACAGAGAGAACATACAATACACTAGAACATACTATACACTAGACAGAGAGAACATACACTACACTAGAACATACTATACAAATACAAGAATACTATAACATTAATGTGAGCCACTACTTCATGGCATGGAAATATACTGCTGTGTCACGTTTTTTAACCCAGAGTCTCATGGAGGGAGAGCGTGAATTTCTGTATAGATCTATACGGGATTGACCATCCCACACCTTGCTGCTAGCTACAGTGGGACCTGCAGATCTACGGGTGACGAATGTCATATCATTTTCGACGTATCGAACGTCGTGTTATACTAGTCAATCAATTATGGTTACAATCTTATCACATTTTACCTTAATTAAACAAACAGGTTTAAGGTAGTTAGTACATTGGTAGTTACTTAGATAAAACTGTTGGGTTTTGAGCATTCTAACACTCCTATGGTGTACATGCAACCCTATAAACCTTGGATCTATGTTTTCTCTATTATACATGCAAATATTAACTATTCCAAGGTTTCATCCTAACTAGCATATTATGAAACACCTATACTACAAAGTTCTAGTTAGATGACATACCTTTTGATGTAGCTTGATGTCTTCAAGCTTTAAGAGCTTAGCCCCAATAGTGTGGAAGCCTCAAATGGAATCACAAATCACAAAAACACCTTGGAAGAACTTGAGAGAATATGTATTCACACTAAAATCGGCCCACTCTTATTTTCACACACTTGTGCCAATTTTGTGAGCCAAGGACCCCTTTATATATTATGGAGGATTAGGGTTACATCCATGTAAACCCTAATACCCATGACCTTTCATTTACATAGGATCCATGGGTTAAAAGCTCCATGGACCATCCACGAAAGCTTAGCCCAACCTAAATGAACTTGGCCCATTCCATATATATAAGAGTCTATATTTAATTAGTTCTTTTTGATCACTTAATTAATTCTAAATTAATTCTTGATCAATACTAATTAAATAATATGATTCCATATTAATATATTAGAACTTATAATATATTAATATAAATCATAAATATACTATTCTCAAAAGTCTATCCATATAAATTGTGCCGGTGAAGTGCAACCCAAATGGACCATGCCGGGTCGGGTCAAGTACATACCAAATATAGTTATGGACTTAGACATTAATCCAACAGTCTCCCACTTGGATAAGTCTAAAACTATTATTGAGTATGACTTCAAAACCTAACTGGCAATCGTAGCTCTTAAAGCCACTGTTGAACTCTGACCTTGTCAATGACTTGTCCATTAGATAAGGGATCATATATTCCTCCATTCTAGATATCATATGGACTGAGACATGGATTATAATCATTCTCTCTGTCCATTTGTTGTTTCCCGATTTTCGATTTATGATGACTGACTGATTGAACAAATCAAATCAGTCCTGGCTTGGCCAAGCACTCACATGTGTCATCGCTAAATCATCGAAGGGCCCACAGATATCGCTTTTATCCCGAAGGTAAAAGGAATGGATAAACTTCGACTCATATGGCTTGTTTTACTACTTGTTGAACCATACACAAAGGCACGTTTTATAACATCGAGTTACCAAATGCGTTTTCGTGCAATCAATGTATAACCAACTCATAGTAACAATTTATATCTCTAGGTTTGAAGAATATAAGATATTATCGTCTCATGATCACTCGTGATAAAATCCATGAAGTGATTCAAATGAGCGCGGGTTGAATCCAATACTCAGAACTTATGAGCACTCATGAGTGTTGTAGCACCACTTTGTCCACCAACTTGGACCTCTACAAACCAACCCATGACAGTCTTGATTCATATCTACTTCCAACATATGACCGACTGTGGATGGTTTGAATAACTTAATCATTCAGGAAGAGCGACTTAGTTATTCTGGAAGTCAAAACATGCAAAGTGAAACACAAGAATAAATGAATCAAATATGGTATCAAACCCTATGAATATAAATAAACACTTTTATTTATCACCATACTGATTACTCATTATTCATTGTTTCGGTTTTATCAACTTTATACTTGAATTAAAAACACTAGTTGTCCCATGCTCCAAGCATGTACACTATGTTTTTCTTAAACAATAGCTTTGCCATACACCAAGTATGCACTCTATGTTTGTCTATGATCCTTACTTTGTGAAATAAACCAATTGAACATAATTTTAATGATTCTAATTTCACACTCCCAAATCCTTATCGAAAAATGTGAGAATTTGAAATTCCTATCATTTATCGAAATCTGTTTAGATTTTAAACTTATATGCACTGACCCTCCTGTAATGAATATGTACAAAGTCACAAAGACTTGTCAACAGTCATTATAAGGTATTCCAATGGAGATCAACTCCATGGAAACTAAGTCTCATATTCAAAGTACATTGCTTTGGACATGCTTCTTGCATTAAGTTTTCTAATCTTACACAGATAACTTCCACCTATGGAGACAACTCCATATTCTCATTTTGACTATCACTTCTGAATAAGAGATGCCTCTTTTCAGAATATGTCAATATGGTCCTTCCAAAATTAGCACTATACTTCCAACTGTCCCTGAGCAACCAATCTTTGGTAAACCTCAGATTGTCCTCGACAATTGCTTAATCATTTTAGTCATATCCAATTCTAGACCTTTTCCCTTCTTAATGCCTCTGGGCATTTGGAAAAATTTAGAAATGACAAATATTATAGCACATGCAATCGATCCTGTACCCAAAGCGAATGGTACACGATTCATGATGTCTCACATAAAGACATGATTGTAGACCAGTCTTTTGCTACAATATTTTTATTTGCCATGTTTTCAAAATTTGACTATGAAGAGGGATGCCGTAATCATAATCGAATTTTGAGAATGCAATATATAGAATTTCCTTAAGTTGAACCAATCCAACATGAAATTCATATATATATATATATATATATATATATATATATATATATATATATATATATATATATGTATATATATATATATATATATATATATATATATATTCTTGACTAAAGATGATTAAGGTCTCAATCTAAGCCTTTAGAACTGAAATGAAGTATATCCTCTCCCTTAATTATAGCAAAACAACTTTTTCAATCCCTGCAGCCTCACGAATTGAAACTTTTGTTTTCTATAATTAACATTGCTAAATTGCAACACTAACAATAATTATGATGCTCCCACTAACATGATGATTATTAGCATAACACTTATGCTCCCACTAGCTTTAACATGTACTCAGAAATCAGCTGGACTTCTAGAAATCAATACTTTATTGACTTTCTTACCAAAGTTCAGATTTCTGATACGAGATGCTTTGATAAAACTTTATCAAAATCATACACCTTTCCTTAGATAGCATGCATGTGTGTCTAAACAATTTCAGAACTATGAAAAGGGATGCCGTAATCATAGTCTAAATTGTTTAGACCTTTTACCATCTGCTTCAAATCTACTTGGTGGAAGTGTTTCCTCACCATCATTTTCATGAATCGGAGAGAAACCTTATGACCCTTAGATTTTATGGTGTATGTGTTCTTATCCATGTGAATCGTCAAAACCATAGTCACAAGACAAGGATAATGAGAAATCCAAACTCATATGGACTGAACTTATGCAATCTTAACTTCTTGCCACCTGGCAGTACAGGGCCTGCCATTGCTTCCAAGTTGTTATGCAACCAATTGAGAACTTTTAGAACTCCTATGCAAAGCCAACTTTAACTGGAATGGGCACAGAATATGTCAACACGATAGGTTATAAACCTCAAGTCGTATGCTAGTGAAGAACCTCAGGTTTTATTCTTGATTAGTTCTTGAAATTCTTTTTAGGATCTTTAAGAGTCCCACTATCCTCCTGAGATATAAGACTATCTTGCCAAATATTCAAGAGATAGTGCGGATTCTTTATTAAGACAAACACTTCACACAATTGGCCTTAGTTGGTCTTTGTTTTATTCAAAACATCACAACTTACCAATTTCAAATGTACAAGAGTAGGACACTTTTACTCTTACATTCGACAAGAGTTTTAAACCTTTCTTTAAGATATGTCACTCAAGTTACAATCTTGGAGTATGACTCTAAGGATTGTTTTGGAACGAAGTATGACTCATCTTCCTGATCTAACCATTTCAACAATTCATCACTCCTCTTCTTATTCATAAGAATGCACTAAGATGACCTTTAGAAGACTAACTGTGATATGATTTCTAAATCATTAAGATGATCACAAACATGATACTAAAGTACTCTCCCATCTTTTTAGATTTGAGAAACTTTTATCTTTCTGCCTAATTTGATTCTTCCCATTCGTTCTGCCATACATTGAGACTTTTCCAATGTTTCAGAATTATACTTAAACTTGTAAGTATAACCATATTTACTAAACTTTAGTAAATCAAATAGTCTTAACGAGCTTTGTGGTGGACATGACCAGTGCACAAGAATGTGTACTCGATCCCTTTAGTCCTTCACTTGACTCACACATCCATGTGAACAAGTAATTAGTCTTGATTTTCCAATGCTTGAAAGTTCTTATTCATCATACTGTTCAACTTGCATGATTCCAAGTTTCGGTCCAATTGAAACTTGGGCGATGAGGAACTTTCCTGATTTGGTAAATTTAGACACTACCACAAATGAAAGAATCAAATCTATTTTCCAATATTGCTGTCAGTGGAATCATATAAGCAACAATTTTCCACAAATGCCACTGTAAGGATACTTCAAATAAATAAAATTAAACAATTTTCTTTTATTTTAAAACTTTGCAGAAAAACTTATCCTTACAATCCACATGGAAAATTGTTGTTATCTATTCCTTAGCAATATATCATAACTTCTTAAGCAACTGCTCAAAATTCTGATGCGATCGAAATCCACCTTCGCGATCAGAATCAACATATAGCAAATGATTCAAAATTTTACTGACAAAATATGTAACTCCTTAAAACATTTAGATCAAACTTTTAAAGCTAATAAAATAATCATATCATTTTATCTTTTACTAAATTTGACCTAATTCAACTCATATAGCAAATGATTCAAATTTTACAAATAATTAGTTTTTTCACAAAAACAAGAAATTATCTTAAAATTTGACAAACGTCATGTTGTTTTTCCTTTTTTTTCAACTTGAAAGTAAAACATTTGCATCAATATAACAAAAAACAACCTGGCTCTGATACCACTATTGGGTTTTGAGCATTCTAACACTCCTATGGTGTACATGCAACCCTATAAACCTTGGATCTATGTTTTCTCTATTATACATGCAAATATTAACTATTCCAAGGTTTCATCCTAACTAGCATATTATGAAGCACCTATACTACAAAGTTCTAGTTAGATGACATACCTTTTGATGTAGCTTGATGTCTTCAAGCTTTAAGAGCTTAGCCCCAATAGTGTGGAAGCCTCAAATGGAATCACAAATCACCAAAACACCTTGGAAGAACTTGAGAGAATATGTATGCACACTAAAATCGGCCCACTCTTATTTTTCACACACTTGTGCCAATTTTGTGAGCCAAGGACCCCTTTATATATTATGGAGGATTAGGGTTACATCCATGTAAACCCTAATACCCATGACCTTTCATTTACATAGGATCCATGGGTTAAAAGCTCCATGGACCATCCATGAAAGCTTAGCCCAACCTAAATGAACTTGGCCCATTCCATATATATAAGAGTCCATATTTAATTAGTTCTTTCTGATCACTTAATTAATTCTAAATTAATTCTTGATCAATACTAATTAAATAATATGATTCCATATTAATATATTAGAACTTATAATATATTAATATAAATCATAAATATACTATTCTCAAAAGACTATCCATATAAATTGTGCTGGTGAAGTGCAACCCAAATGGACCATGCCGGGTCGGGTCAAGTACATACCAAATATAGTTATGGACTTAGACATTTATCCAACAAAAACTACAGTACATCTTTATTTTCCCATTTCCTTCACATTGTGATCTTCTCACATAAACGGTAATGAAAACTATATTTTGGTAATGATAGTCATACTTTGGGAAAACACTCACTTTTACAAAAGAACAAACATAAAGAACAATTGGGTCTTGGTAAAAGACTACTTTAGTAGAAAATATAGGATTTTCTAGGAAGTTTACAAACATTTACATCAAACACTTACAAACTTTTGCATCAAACATTTACATCAAACACTTACAAACTTTTACATCAAACATTTACAAACATTTACATCAAACATTTACAAACACTTTCTTCAAACTTATACAAACAATGACACTAAAATACTTATGAACTCACCGGCATTAATGCTGATCTACGCTTTCAAAATAACTTGTATTCTCAGGTCACCAGTAGACAGGTACCGATGACTAGGTTTTGAGAAGATGTAGAACATTCAAGACTCATCTCTTATTTTGATTCATATTTTTGGTGTCTTATAAACTATACAGAACACACTTGTATTAAATTATATTATTAATGCAATGGATGATGTTGTTTCTTGTTTTACTATTATGCATTGTTGTGATACTGTACATGACGTCCTCCGCCCCCGAACATTTCCGCCGTTCCGGTTTGGGGGTGTGACAGATTGGTATCAGAGCATTGTTTATAGTGAATTGAGTATATCAACCCATAAAAGATATACAACTATAAACACAACGGGATTAAAATACTCTGACCAAGAGTTTATACTTTTAAATAATAAAATATTTAACCAACGTATACATACCTGCATTCATACTAAAATCAGTGTCACTAGGACAGAACAAAAGCATTACGATTGTTGGACGGCACAAGTAAGCTTGGGGACATATAATCAGATTTGGGAGTGATATAACCTGATCAACTATATTTTTCTGAGAAGTGATTAGCATGTGCCTAGGAATGGTTGTGATGTTGCAGCAAGTCTAAAAACTTACCAACACTACTACAATGAAAACATTAGAACAGAACATAAACTTAAAATATTATAGGAGTATTTTGTGTTACTATAATTACTTATGTGCAAACTAAAAAGGACTTTATTAGTATGTCAATAGTTGCTGAGTGGATACGCTAAGGTTATATGTGACTAGGGAGTATAGACTTAGAATCTGTGATCTTTGCTTTATTTTCTGTTCCTTGTTTGGTTGTGGACTTAGAGTTAGGGTCACTTATTCGAAGGTCTATCCTGTTTTGGTTACATATGACTGGTATGCACTATGCAAATGTTGGAGTAACTGGTAAGGATCATCTTATAATTACCTTAATTAGTACGTCTATTAATTATTTCTTTTACCCCCATTCTCGCGTAGATAACATGGTTGGATTCAATCTCCCCGATGACCCGTACTTTCCCAACCACGGCAATGGTGGATGGCTCGATGATGAGCCAGAAGAGAATCATGTGATTCCGTTAGACGATGACTTCGTAGAGAACTTCCCGGAGGATTCTGACTCCGATCCAGAAGTCAATGACCAACCCCTGGTAGCTCCAATCCCAAATCTTAACCCTCGTCCGGCTTTTCAAGGCCCGTCGCCTCTGTGGGTGGAAAGTTTGGAAACATGGAGTCAAGAACAGGGTCAACCTATGCCATACAACGGAGACAGAAGCTACAACCTGAGAGAAGGAGGCTCAGCTGACAGAGTCCTGCCTATTCTGGTCCGCAGGGTTGCTTGTAATGAAATACAGGGTAGGACAGCCCTCAATCGAATCATCGAGGTTGATGCCAATGCGGGAGTCAATACTGTCCGCATTTGTCATCTGGAAGATGCTCGTGAGAGAGCTGCGAGAGACAATGAGTCCCTACTGCAAGAACTAGTTGTGACTCAAGTTGAAGTCATAGAACATCGCGTACGCCAGCGAGTGTATGAGCGACGCCTTCTTGACTTGGAGCGTCAGCTGGCTGATTTAAGGGTTTGCCTGTCACACCCCCACACCAGACGGCGGAAACGTCTGGGGGTGGAGGACTTGAATTGTAGTATCACAACACATGCATCATAGTAATCAAAGTAGAAACAACCATTGTATTTAATAAAATATAAATATTTACATGTGTTCAATCATTGTATATTGAACCAAAATATAGTTATACAAAAGAAGATATGACTCAACAAAGCTCCATCTTCTCAAAAGCTCGGGGAGTACCTGTGTATTATTTCCCTGAGAATACAAGTAATTTGAAAAGAGAGTATCAACATAAAGTTGAGTGAGTGCATAAATGTTTATGTTTGAAAGAGTATCTCTATATCTTGTATATGTAAACTGTTCCAGAAAATCCTATATTTTCTGTTTGTATATGAAAAGTAGTTTTATTCCCATAAAACCCTTCTCTGTGTATTAATGTTTTGTATTTGTATTACTTATGAAAACTTGTAACTGAGAGTGTGCCTGGCTCCACCAGCTGTTGTTGAAAACTGTATTGAATCTTTGTATTTTGTATTCTGTAAACTAGTACTTTGAAGGTGTACTTTCGTTTAGTTATTTATACACTAACGTATTGTTAATATCTTTTTAATGAGTTATTATAACCATACTATGACTGATGGCCTGAAACAAACGCTTTGTGGGCATTTAAACTGGTGATAACAATTGCCACTCATCTAACTGTAGCTAGCAGCCTGAGTGCGGGGTTGTCAATCCCGATATAGATCTACACACGCTTGTTTCGATCCCCGGCTGGAGATTCCGGTTATAATGTCAGGACTTTTCTATGTTGTCTAAAATGAATTAAACAACCTGAATCTAGTGTCTCATAAAAAAGCATATAAACGTTACATGTATATTAGTTTGAAAAGTCAATCATTCTGAAATAATGATTGACAGTATATTCTTTGAATCAAAACCCAATCATTCTGAAATAATGATTGACAGTATGTCCTTGAATTAGTATTTCCAAACATGTATTTGATAAGTGTAAACCTTGATTTGTTATGTATCAAAACCCTAGTTTCTTGTGTATTTTAGTATACTTGTATCATGAATTATTGTTCTATGTATATATTATACCTATTATAATTTATATGTACTCCCTGATTGTGTATTTAACCATGTTTGCATGTAATCCCTTGCTCAGCATGTTACAAAGGTAGTTAAACTGATGAAATAACTATTATATTTATATACATATACAATTTTATATATAAGTAAAATTTAAACGACACTCGGACAAGTAACCGGTACTTTAAGCCCACATCCAAACAAGGAAAAGGACCCATAATGAGTTATCAGTCCTAAGCCTTTTAAATCTTATTTATTTATATATATATATATATATATATATATATATATATATATATATATATATATATATAATATGAATTTTGGGGAAAAATATAAGATTATAAAAGAGTTTGATGTGTTGAGTATTTTTAGATAATTTAATGTTATTTTATCATGATTTGAATCATGATTTTATAACACAAAGCTCTTGTGTTATGCTTGTATTCCCCCCCCCCCCCTTAAAACAGTAGAAATTATGAAAATACGGGGGTATGAACTCACTTGATAGATGCTGAACCGGACAGAGTTTCGTTTCACGAAAAGGAGTTTATTTGTCGAGAAACGGGCTCAAATTGGGCAGAGTTTCGACAGGAGAGAGGTTACTTCTCGGGAATCTCGAGGCTTCGAGGCTTTCTTAGGGTTCGAGACTTGATACCGGGGCTTTAGGGGTTGTATATGAGCTTAGGGGAGTGGAAAATGTGAAAGAGAATGATTTTTGGGGTGAAAAAGTGTAAAAAATCCGGAACCCTCGCATGCTATATATAGTCCGAAGGTTCGGACCCGAAGCTGCGCGAAGGTGACACACGTCGGACAGGTGGCGAGGCGAGGGGGCTTCTTCGGACCGGAGGCTCGCTGCTGGCTGGCTCGGATTGGACCAACCCTCGGTCCAATGGGAAGGAGACACGTGCGAAGGGGAGGGTCCGAGGCGTGTGCGAGGGGTGTCTCCGGGGCATCTCCTGCGAAGCTGTTCGCTTCTAAGTGGACCTCAGTTGCGGTCCAATCAGGAAGTGCCACGCATGGGTTCGGTCCACTCAGCAGTTGCCATGTGCGAGGGTGATGTGGCATGCGAAATTGCCCGGTTTTTCCCATTTTTTCTTTATTTTTGTGCCAAACTTGCGAAAATCATAACTTTCGTATACGAGCTCCGTTTTTGGCATTCTTTATATGCACGCGTAGGTAAAATCATACTCTACGACTTTCGTTTAGACTTCGTCGGCTAATTTTGACTTTATTTTTAATATTATTATTTTAAACAGACCGGGACGGGAATCCGTTAAAAATTCATAACTTCT
The DNA here is from genome assembly GCF_052849685.1 of Lactuca virosa. Lineage (NCBI taxonomy): Eukaryota > Viridiplantae > Streptophyta > Magnoliopsida > Asterales > Asteraceae > Lactuca > Lactuca virosa. The sequence continues at coordinate 388,487,740 of NC_136428.1, forward strand.
TCATCCGACGTCCGTTTTCGTCTGTCTTTTTACCGTTGTACTACTACCGACGAGACCTTCAATTCTCGTTTAGGTTGTGTCGGCTAAAAATTGCTCGATCTTTATTTCGAGTTTTTAGTTGTACACTACTATACTGAAACTTAGAAAAATCATAACTTCCTCATACGAAGTCAGATTTTTCCGTTCCTTTTATGAAAGTTCTCGGTTTAACATAAACTACAACTTTCATTTAGATTGTTAAGGCTAAAAAGCGTTTTATCAAAAATTCAGTTTTTACACTGAACAGTGTTTTGTCGGTTTTGTCGCAGATTTTCGATTAGTCATAACTTCTTCGTTATAACTCGGATTTTAGTGTTCTTTATGTTTTTGGAAACCTTATTACAATCTCCATCACTTGGTTCATCCCAATTGAGATTGCTAAATAATTTATTTTTGAGGGTCAATTATGTAAATATGCACATTATGCTAAAATTTCTCTTTATTATTATAAAAGGAACTATACATTGACCTAAACTATTACATATGTTTGAAATTACGATTTGTTACATTATCCCCCCGTTAGAGAGAATTTCGTCCCGAAATTAGTATTTCAGGTAGACTAGGGAAAAAGATGTGGATACTTCTGTTTCATTTGATCCTCCCGCTCCCAAGTGAATTCAAGTCCTCGTTTTGCATTCCAGCGAACCTTCACTATCGGGATACGGCTTTGTTTGGTTTTCTTAACTTCCCTGTCTAGAATCTCTACGGGTTCTTCCACAAAGTTGAGGCTCTTGTTTAACTCGATTTCCTCGAGTGGGATCACAAGAGTCTCATCAGATAAACACTTTTTCAAGTTTGAAACGTGGAAGGTAGGATGAATGTTATTTAGTTCTTGGGGTAGTCGAAGTTTGTAAGCTACAGGACCAATTCTAGCAAGAATTTCGAAGGGTCCTATGTACCTTGGACTCAATTTGTCACGCTTTCCAAAGCGTATGATGCCCTTCCAGGGTGAGACCTTTAACAAGACGCGGTCACCAACCTGGAATTCCAAGGGTTTTCTTCGTTTGTCAGCGTAGCTTTTCTGTCTATCTCTGGAAGCTTTAAGTCGCTCCCGAATTTGTGTAATTTTCTCGGTGGTTTCTCGAATGATTTCCGGACCAGTGAGAGCACTGTCAGGAGTTTGACCTCTAGCTAGCTGCGTGTCACCCACTTCAGCCCAACACAGAGGGGATCTGCACTTGCGGCCGTAGAGAGCTTCGAATGGAGCAGCGTTAATGCTAGTGTGATAACTATTGTTATAAGAGAATTCAACAAGGGGTAAGTGAATATCCCATGCTTTTCCAAAGTCTATCACGCAAGCTCGCAACATGTCTTCTAGTGTTTGAATCGTCCTCTCACTTTGTCCGTCGGTTTGAGGATGGTAGGCTGTACTCATGTCCAGCCTAGTTCCCAGAGAGTTTTGTAAAGACTGCCAGAAACGAGAGGTGAATCTACTATCTCGGTCCGAAATAATAGATATTGGTACACCATGCAGTCTAACAATATCCCTGAGGTAAGTTCGGGTTAGTTTCTCCATCTTGTCGGTTTCTTTTATTGGTAAGAAGTGTGCGGATTTGGTTAATCTGTCGACGATTACCCAAATAGTATCATAACCACCCGAAGTCTTGGGTAATTTGGTTATGAAATCCATTGTAATCTGCTCCCACTTCCATTCAGGGATTTCAGGTTGTTGTAATAAACCTGAAGGTTTCTGGTATTCTACCTTAACTTTGGCACAAGTAAGACACTTGGCCACAAAGGTAGCGATTTCGGCCTTCATGTTAGGCCACCAATATAGTTTCTTAAGGTCCAGATACATCTTATCTGAACCTGGATGAATGGAGTATCGGGTTTTGTGTGCTTCATTCATAACTACGTCTCTGTAACCACCGAACTTTGGTGTCCAGATCTGGTTCATGAAATAATAAACTCGATTATCCCTGACTTCGAAGTTTTTATCCATTCCTCTCAGGGTTTCACCTGCCACGTTTTCGGGTTTCAAGGCTTCCAGTTGAGCTTCTTTGATTTGTGTGGACAGATGTGAATGGATTGTCATCGTCAACGACTTTACTCGGCGTCCCGAGTATTCTTTTCTGCTAAGGGCATCAGCTACTACGTTTGCTTTACCAGGGTGATAAAGAATTTCACATTCGTAGTCGTTTAGTAGCTCCACCCATCGTCGTTGTCTCATGTTCAGCTCTTTCTGATTGAAGATATGCTGGAGACTTTTATGGTCCGTGAATATTGTGCATTTCGTGCCATATAGGTAATGTCTCCAAATCTTCAGAGCAAACACCACCGCTCCTAGTTCAAGGTCGTGTGTTGTATAGTTGACTTCATGCGTCTTGAGTTGTCGTGAGGCATAGGAGATAACCTTTCCTCTTTGCATAAGTACACACCCAAGCCCTTGATTTGATGCATCACAGTACACTATAAAGTCCTCTGTCCCTTCGGGTAGGGACAGGATCGGTGCACTGCACAAGGCTTGTTTGAGCGTTTGGAATGCGGTTTCTTGCTTCTCTCCTCAGTTGTAGGTTACACCCTTTTGCGTCAGGGTGGTAAGTGGTTTAGCGATTCGGGAGAAATTTTGGATGAACCTGCGATAGTAGCCAGCAAGACCTAAGAATTGTCGGATTTCTGTAGGAGTCGTGGGTGCTGGCCAATTTTCAATTGCTTTGATTTTGGAAGGGTCCACGTGTATTCCTTCTGAACTGACCACGTGACCTAGGAATTCAACCTTCCTAATCCAAAACTCGCACTTTGAAAACTTCGCATAAAGTTTTTCGGTCCTAAGGGTTTGTAATATTTGACGAAGATGTTGGCCATGTTCTTCTTTGCTTCTTGAATAGACAAGGATGTCGTCGATGAAGACTATGACGAATTTGTCCAGGAATGGACGACACACTCTGTTCATTAGATCCATGAACACAGCAGGTGCATTCGTCAATCCGAATGGCATCACAATAAACTCGTAATGACCATAACGAGTTCTAAACGCGGTCTTGGGAATGTCTTCCTCCAAAATCTGTAATTGGTGATACCCGGATCTTAAGTCTATCTTCGAGAAGTAGCTCGCACCTTGAAGTTGGTCGAACAGATCGTCAATGCGAGGTAGAGGGTATCGGTTCTTGATGGTAAGTTTATTCAGCTCGCGGTAGTCTATGCACATGCGGAATGATCCATCCTTCTTCTTCACAAACAAAACCGGTGCTCCCCAAGGTGAGAAGCTTGGTCTTATGAAACCTTTACTAAGGAGTTCGTTAAGTTGGCTGGATAATTCTTGCATTTCAGAAGGTGCAAGACGATAGGGGGATTTGGCTACAGGGGTAGGTCCAGGGATTAAGTCGATTCGGAATTCGACTTGTCGTTCGGGAGGTACTCTTGGAAGATCATCGGGAAAGATATCGGGAAAGTTGCAAACCTCTGGAATGCTCTCGATATCTTTTACTTCTTGCTTTTTGTCTATGACGTGAGCTAAGAAAGCACAGTACTCTTTGTGAAGGTACTTCTGTGCCCTGATGCAAGAAATGATCCTAAGGTTCGTTCCGGGTTTTTCGCCATAGATAACAAGAGTTTTGTTAGTTGGTAAGTTCAAATGAACAGCTCTTTCATAACATAGGATGTCGGCATGGTTGGGGCACAACCAATCCATACCTATTATGATCTCAAAACTTTTGATAGAGACCGGCATAAGTTCTATTGGAAAAGACAAGTCATTCAAAGTAAGGATACATCCTATGTATATATCATTGGTGGATTCAGATTTCCCGTTAGCCATTTCTACTGTAAATGTTTCATTGAGTGGTTGGGAGTTTTGATTTAGTAGGTGTTTAAAATTATGGCTCACGAAGCTCCTCTCAGCACCACAATCAAATAGAATGCATGCATAAGTATTATTGAGAAGGAACGTACCCGTGACCACAGCAGGGTCTGCCACCGCTTCTTCATGACCCAGGGATAGTATTCTCCTAACTCCACCGGCATTTCTAGCTTTTGGGCAATCCTTCATGAAGTGCCCCACATCACCGCATTGGTAGCATGCTCGGCCTACTCCAGCGGCAGGTGCTTGGTTAAGTGGTTGGGGTGGCATTTTACAGAATCGGGCAGTATGCCATTTCCTGTTGCAGTTACGACACTGTAGGTCTCGGCAATTTCCATTGTGGTGAAAATTGCACTTGTTGCATTTAGGGAGGGTACCAGCATAGGGCTTTGTTGGTGCAAAATTATTGGGAACAGCAGTAGGTACAGTAGCGGGTATGGTAGCAGGTACAGTAGTAGCATGGACTGCCACTACTTGTTGCTTCTTTGCTGGTTCCATAGGAGATTTGCCCTTCCCCTTGTTCCAAACTGTGACAACCGTCAAAATTCGAGTCGGTTCTAGATTTGAATAAACTTAGTTGCACATATAGGCACGACACATAATAGACTTAGTAACTAGAAGCTAAGTTATAACCTACTAGAAACTTGGAAACAAGTAGGATCGGATGATAGTGTACTTAGATTTCACATTGATATGTGAATTCTACTACTACTTAACTGTAGTGACTATCCATATTTGGGTCACTCTTTGACTCAAACTCCTTTTCATGAATCATATACACACATTATGCACTTGACCTAGCAGTAGAAATTAGGTTGGAGCCTCATAGAAACTTAAGTCAGAGTTGAAAACTATGACTAGTATACTTGATTCCTCAATTTCGTTTGAATCTCGAAACCACAACATAGAATGCCAATAAACCGATAAAATAAGTTACAAATATTATTTATAACTATAAAAGAGTTATAATACCATAAGATAAATTGAAGTCTCAAAGATTCTATTGATTTTGATATCTAAAGATTTATTAATTCTCAAAACCCTAAAAACCCTAAAACCTATATTTTATAAAATTTGACATCAAGAATTCTATAAAAATAGTTATGAAACTCATAATATTATCCTAAAACAATTAAATTCAGGAAAATATAATCAAGGAAAATAAAATTTAACTCATTAACAATTACCCTTAATTTATAAATCAAAAATCAAGGTTTTATGAATAAAAACTTGATTTTAGTGCACATTTTATATAAAAATTGAGATATTTTATAAAAGAACTTAAATTTTATAAAAGAAAATGAATGAGAAAGGGGTATTATACTAAAAAATTCGGATCCCTCTCTCCCCATATCTCTCTCTCACACTCTCATTCTCCAACACACACACATCTCTCTTCTTTCTCTCTTTAGAAAACTCTCTCTACCTTCTCTCTAATTTTTCTCTCCAAACACCACTCCATTCTCTCTTCCTCCCTCTAAGAACCATGAAATTTTCCAGAAAACAAACCCAAGAACACTCCTCAAACTCGAAATTTTCATCATCTTGTAGTATTCTTGAAGGTAAAATCGATTTCTACTTCACTTTTCCTTCAAGTTTTGCTCTTTTTCTTACACTTTCTCCTTCTTCATCTTCTTCAAACTTGTTTTATTTTTGTTAAAATGGTTTTTAGAACATGATGGATGTGTTTTAACACCATGCATGTATGATAAACAAGGTTGCATGTTCATGATCTTAGTGCAAAAATCGATTTTAAGGATTAAAACATCAAACTCAAGTTAAGAGTTTTTGAGAAACAAAATTTTGTTCATAAATGAATGTTTACATTTTGATAAGTTTTAATCTTTTGATCTCTGGAAACATGACTAGAATATAAGTTTATCATGATATCTTTTAAAATATTTCAAAAGATTTACTCAAAGAAATGATGAAAACTCATTTTTCTAACCAATCACCATGCATGCAATCTGCCAGATTTCTTTACCTGACTTTAAACTGTCATATCTCACTCATTTCTTAACCAAAATTCGGGATTCTTTTTCTGAAATATAATATTTTGAGTTAGCTTTCAAACCCATCTGACCTCACTGGAAAATTCAAATATTTCGATTTTTAGCAATTTTTACAAAACTGTTGCTCAATCAGCACCTTTTTGTGAATACTAGTTTTGTATTGCATGTTCAAAGATCTTATTCATCACTAAAAATCAAGGAAAAATTAACTTGAGCACTTAACATCATGTATTAAGAGGTATAAAAATATCTTGATTCAAAAGCCTTTGGAACATGTTGCAAAAATTCTCAAAGTAACATCAATAATTTTTACCAAAATCACAAGAATCAAGTTTTCTCTATAATTGTTTGAGCCTTTAGGCATGTTTTTCGACATCAAAAATAAGAAAACAATTTTTCATTGTTATTAAATTGTTTGAAGTTGCATTCTGGAAATTTTCAGCTCAATATATATTTTCTTTATTTTTAGATGAAAATAATAATAAAATAGAGTGTTAAAGCATATAAAATACTTAAACTTGTAAATAAATTATGGAAATATTTGTGGATGACCCTTTAAGTTAATAAACATCTCTCATGAAGTTTCATCGATTGTTTTTACTCTTTAGTATGGTTTTTAATTTTCTTTTTATTTAGCTCTAATAAATCATAAAACCACTTTAGGGAATGTGAAAATATTATTTCTTATTTTTCGCAACTTGTACCTTATATTTAAGACTCCGAAAAATATTTTGGGAATTTTTGAAAATGTCTATCTATTTTTCTTGAATTTTTGTGTTTATAATGGACTAAAAACAGGAAAAATAGTTTTACTCATCCAAAATTCATTAAAATTTACCAGAAACTCTTATAATATGTTAGGATGATACATAAAAATTTTGATGATTTTTATCTTCTGTATGCTGTTTTTCTTCTATTTTCCCAATATTTAATACACTTAAATGTACAAAAATCAGAAAAATTGTGTTAAACTTTTTGAAAACACATATTAATATTTTTCCTAGATTATGTACACTGTAAAATAGTTACACAAAAATTACAAGAATTTTTCATGATAATTTACTATTTTTCCATGATTTTATGATTATTCATGGAATTAAATGGTGAAAAATAGTTAGACAAATCAAAAATTCAAGAAAATCTATCTTAAGGTGTTTGACTTCAATTAAAAATGAAATACAAAGTTTGGGAAAGTTTAGAACTAAATTGATTTCGTTTTGAATATTTAATCATTGGAACACCTCTAAAATGTTAAATATTAACATTTCAATAATGGAAATTTTCCACTTAAATTGTTATATAACAATTGATTCTTTGAAACTTAATTTCCACAGAAAAATGTTTGTAACTTATCAATATTAAATTTTGACACATTATTGGCATAATTCTATTGTAGTAGTAAGTATACTAGTATTAGATTTCAATTAGAGACTCATTAGTGTGTAACATCGTTGTAGGAAAACGATAGTGGTACGAGTGGAGCGTAGATCAAGGCATCATTTGCATCATCTCAATGTATTGTGAGTATTCACCACTCCCCTATTTTCGGTTTTTACGTTTTGGGGTGGAAAAGCATGTCCTAAACTATTTATGTTCGTTGTATTTATTTGACTCGTATAAACTTGGTTGCTATATTTTGCATATTGTGAGTATTCACCACTCCCCTATTTTCGGTTTTTACGTTTTGGGGTGGAAAAGCATGTCCTAAACTATTTATGTTCGTTGTATTTATTTGACTCGTATAAACTTGGTTGCTATATTTTGCATATTGTGAGTATTCACCACTCCCCTATTTTCGGTTTTTACGTTTTGGGGTGGAAAAGCATGTCCTAAACTATTTATGTTCGTTGTATTTATTTGACTCGTATAAACTTGGTTGCTATATTTTGCATATTGTGAGTATTCACGCACTCCCCTATTTTCAGTTTTTATGTTTTAGGGTGGAAAAGCATGTCCCGAAAAACTATTATTTGAATGTTGTATTTAAATTGATTTGTATCAAACATGATTGCTATTTTATTGCTATGTCTCTCTATGTATGTCTATGCAACACGAAACATGAGAACTTATCGTACTAAGGCCCTTCCCTTATCTCTAACCATTAACTCTTTGAGCCAATGGTCATTATGGATAGCGCTATTAGGAATTGACAACTCCTCACTCGCCCAATTGCTGGAGTGCATGATACCATATTCATCTATGGAACGATAAGCATAGATCTTGATAGGGCTTCAGTCATAGGTTTGGTTGAGACTCATTGTTTGCTCATACACATACAAACTCGTTTCTCGTTATAGCAATAAACTTGTTTATTAATTATAGCAATGAACTTTGTTTCTCATTACAACAACGAACTGTTATTACTGAAAACTTATATACATGTTTTAGCAATGAAATTGTTTGCTCCTTGTAGCAACGAAATTGATTGCTCATTTTAGCAATGAAACTTGTTTACTCGTTTGAGTAACGAACTTTATCTTCCATGAGAATATGAATGTTGCATCTTATTTGGGCAACATACCTTATCTCTCATGATGACAAAGAACTTTGTTTTTACAAACTTATTTACTCATTTTAACAATATACTTTTATTATTGGAAACTTTTATCAAGACTTTGATTTCAATTCATGGAACCAGTATTATTTTGTTTATCTGTGAGTACTCACCAACTATTTTTATAGTTGACGCTCGTTTTACATGCTTTTTCAGGAATCATCGAGTAAGTGGCACTTAGGGACACTTCACTTTTAGGAGCACTCGCATGTGTTGTATTTCAATTTACATTGTAATTTCTTTTAAAAGTTGTTCAAACCCATTGTGAATTTGTAATGATTTTTAATACTATGGTTGGTGTTGTCTTTTAACTTTTGCGATGAAACCCTTTGTACTGCCACGCCCTGTGTTTCCGCTTTAGCGGGGTGTGACACAAACCCTCTTGTTGGTGTTGTTGTTGTTCTCCTTGGGTTGTTCTGGAGCAGAGACCACAGAGTTTTGATGGGCTCCGTGGTCGATAAGAGATTGTGCCAGTTCTTTGGCACTGTCAAAAGTAATAGGCTTTGAAGCTAAAACACTTGACTGAATTTGGGGCGACATACCCCAAATATATCTCTCAATCTTTTTGCTCTCGATAGGAACCATATCCGGGCAAAGAATTGCCAGATCACAGAACCTATTGGTATAGGTTGATATATCAGAACCAACCATTGTAAGAGCCCATAGTTCTTGCTCCAGTTTCTGTATCTCCCCTCGCGGGCAGTATTCCCGCATTAACATGGTTTTTAGGTTCTCCCAGCTGATGGAATTAGCCACAACTAGAGTAAGTGACTTAATGTGGCCATTCCACCACGTTAGAGCCCTATCAGAAAAAGTACAGGCAGCAAATTTAACCTTGCTACCCTCAGGACAGGAACAAATTTCAAAGATTGCTTCCGTCTTTTCTATCCACTGCCTTAGTGCCATAACTCCCCCAGTCCCATTAAAGGTCCTGGGTTTGGCATTAGAGAAATCCTTATAAGTTCATTCTCGCGAATGCCCATGACTTTCGCCATGGTTAGAAGGATGTGCACCGACTCCCGACCCACTAACACCAGGAGTATGAACGTGAGACATGGCAGCCGCTACAGCCGCCGTGACCGTCGCTTGAAACATAGCGGGATCGAATTGATGAGGTGGTGGTGGGGGTGGCGTCGGTGCTTCATTGGTGTTGATACGTCTTGGATTTCAACGAGGAGGCATCTCTTGCTATAAAAGTCAAATAGATAAAAAGATAGTGAGATATCAAGAAGGAATATGAATTTGATATCTCTGAACTAAACACTTAATTCAACATGAATCTTACAAAGAATTGGAAATAGAAATCCACTGCAAGTACAACTTGCAACAAGATAATATGAAATTGAATGGTTATTTTTCAAAAAGTATGAATGTACATGTCAAATGTATTGGTATATTAAGTATATAAGGTCCAGAAAACTTGACCTTAAAGCAGGATTATAATATACTCCAATACTGAGAAAGTGTCGACATCAAACCGACCTACCGAAAATAACATTTCCGTGATCGTAGTGAAAGCATGAAAAATAACACTGGAGCGTTTCTGTGATCCAAAACTTTGGAATAAGATGATTATGAAAACTGTAATAACTCTTGTTGAAGTAAAGTGCTTATCGTTTTATTGATACTTGATTTGTACATAACATAGAAAGTAGTATACACATTCGATATAGAAAGTAGAAAGTAGAAGTAGTGCGAACACTACTTGCGACGGTTTCTACGACGATTGCTAGGTTTTGCTTCGTCTTGCGCTTTCCAATGTCTTTCTTGGGCAGCTTGGTGCTCCCTCAGTTCTCTGATCTCTGATTCAGCAGCACAAAGTTGCCTTTGAAGGGCTTCAGTATGGTGTTGGGTGTCATCTTGCATCTCGTCAACACGAAGGATATCTGCAGTGTTTGCCTGCGCAACCGCATTCACCTCTAGGATTCGATTGATCGACATCCTTGATTGATCGAACTGCCGGGCTATTCGGTTTACTATAACTGGAAGAGCTCTGTCAGCAGTTCCTCCTCTAGATACGTTATAGAAACCTCGTGTCATTCCGTATGGAGGGCGTTGGCCGTCTTGTCGACTCCAATGGTTTATGTATTGGCCCCACTCAGGTATTGGTTCTGCGTCCTCTTGCCTCTGGGGACGCTCCCCAGGGTTGCAGACTTGTGGCTCTGTATCCGTACCACTTGACTCGCTGTCCTCAAAGGGTTCTTCGTCTGAGTCTGTGATCCAGCCTGCATTCTGTGGATTGTAGGGGTCTCCCGGTAAATTGGGTGCAGCCATAGGTTCTGTATTAGAAATAAGATTAGTAAAATACTCTCCATAGTATTTTAATCTTAGTATTCTGTTCTATAGTTCTTCTGAATATGTATGGTAAGTTTTAGACATGTCTCAACACTACTATCACTCCCAAACACATATTGGTCATATCTCAAATCAATATAGTTGATCAGGCTATATTAATTCCAGATATGATTACATAACTGCTCAGGTTTGACTATAGTGCTCAACATCCAAATACTTTTAAGTTCTTATGATTGTGATATTATACTTGTAAGTATGAGTGTGCTCTTATGACTGTGATACTTTACTTGTGAGTGTTAGTATACTTCTTATAAAAATACTTAAATCTTTAAAAGTATACTTGTAGTCAGAGCTCCTTGCCCCGATGTATTTATAGTTTGTATATCTTTTATTGATTGATATATTGAGTTCACTATAAACAATGCTCTGATACCAATCTGTCACACCCCCAAACCAGACGGTGGAAACGTCTGGGGGTGGAGGACTTGAATTGTAGTATCACAACACATGCATCATAGTAATCAAAGTAGAAACAACCATTGTATTTAATAAAATATAAATATTTACATGTGTTCAATCATTGTATATTGAACCAAAATATAGTTATACAAAAGAAGATATGACTCAACAAAGCTCCATCTTCTCAAAAGCTCGGGGAGTACCTGTGTATTATTTCCCTGAGAATACAAGTAATTTGAAAAGAGAGTATCAACATAAAGTTGAGTGAGTGCATAAATGTTTATGTTTGAACGAGTATCTCTGTATCTTGTATATGTAAACTGTTCCAGAAAATCCTATATTTTCTGTTTGTATATGAAAAGTAGTTTTATTCCCATAAAACCCTTCTCTGTGTATTAATGTTTTGTATTTGTATTACTTATGAAAACTTGTAACTGAGAGTGTGCCTGGCTCCACCAGCTGTTGTTGAAAACTGTATTGAATCTTTGTATTTTGTATTCTGTAAACTAGTACTTTGAAGGTTTACTTTCGTTTAGTTATTTATACACTAACGTATTGTTAATATCTTTTTAATGAGTTATTATAACCATACTATGACTGATGGCCTGAAACAAACGCTTTGTGGGCATTTAAACTGGTGATAACAATTGCCACTCATCTAACTGTAGCTAGCAGCCTGAGTGCGGGGTTGTCAATCCCGATATAGATCTACACACGCTTGTTTCGATCCCCGGCTGGAGATTCTGGTTATAATGTCAGGACTTTTCTATGTTGTCTAAAATGAATTAAACAACCTGAATCTAGTGTCTCATAAAAAAGCATATAAACGTTACATGTATATTAGTTTGAAAACTCAATCATTCTGAAATAATGATTGACAGTATATTCTTTGAATCAAAACCCAATCATTCTGAAATAATGATTGACAGTATGTCCTTGAATTAGTATTTCCAAACATGTATTTGATAAGTGTAAACCTTGATTTGTTATGTATCAAAACCCTAGTTTCTTGTGTATTTTAGTATACTTGTATCATGAATTATTGTTCTATGTATATATTATACCTATTATAATTTATATGTACTCCCTGATTGTGTATTTAACCATGTTTGCATGTAATCCCTTGCTCAGCATGTTACAAAGGTAGTTAAACTGATGAAATAACTATTATATTTATATACATATACAATTTTATATATAAGTAAAATTTAAACGACACTCGGACAAGTAACCGGTACTTTAAGCCCACATCCAAACAAGGAAAAGGACCCAGAATGAGTTATCAGTCCTAAGCCTTTTAAATCTTATTTATATACATATATATATATATATATATATATATATATATATATATATATATATATATATATATATACAAATATGCATTTTGGGGAAAAATATAAGATTATAAAAGAGTTTGATGTGTTGAGTATTTTTAGATAATTTAATGTTATTTTATCATGATTTGAATCATGATTTTACAACACAAAGTTCTTGTATTATGCTTGTATTCCCCCCCCCCCCCCTTAAAACAGTAGAAATTATGAAAATACGGGGGTATGAACTCACTTGATAGATGCTGAACCGGACAGAGTTTCGTTTCACGAAAAGGAGTTTATTTGTCGAGAAACGGGCTCAAATTGGGCAGAGTTTCGACAGGAGAGAGGTTACTTCTCGGGAATCTCGAGGCTTCGAGGCTTGATTAGGGTTCGAGACTTAATACCGGGGCTATAGGGGTTGTATATGAGCTTAGGGGTGTGGAAAATGTGAAAGAGAATGATTTTTGGGGTGAAAAAGTGTAAAAAATCCGGAACCCTCGCATGTTATATATAGTCCGAAGGTTCGGACCCGAAGCTGCGCGAAGGTGACACGCGTCGGACAGGTGGCGAGGCGAGGGGGCTTCTTCGGACCGGAGGCTCGCTGCTGGCTGGCTCGGATTGGACCAACCCTCGGTCCAATGGGAAGGAGACACGTGCGAAGGGGAGGGTCTGAGGCGTGTGCGAGGGGTGTCTCCGGGGCATCTCCTGCGAAGCTGTTCGCTTCTAAGTGGACCTCAGCTGCGGTCCAATCAGGAAGCGCCACGCATGGGTTCGGTCCACTCAGCAGCTTCCATGTGCGAGGGTGACGTGGCATGCGAAATTGCCCGGTTTTTCCCATTTTTTCTTTATTTTTGTGCCAAACTTGCGAAAATCATAACTTTCGCATACGAGCTTCGTTTTTGGCGTTCTTTATATGCACGCGTAGGTAAAATCATACTCTACGACTTTCGTTTAGACTTCGTCGGCTAATTTTGACTTTATTTTTAATATTATTATTTTAAACAGACCGGGACGGGAATCCGTTAAAAATTCATAACTTCTTCATCTGACGTCCGTTTTCGTCTGTCTTTTTACCGTTGTACTACTACCGACGAGACCTTCAATTCTCGTTTAGGTTGTGTCGGCTAAAAATCGCTCGATCTTTATTTCGAGTTTTTAGCTGTACACTACTATACTGAAACTTAGAAAAATCATAACTTCCTCATACGAAGTCAGATTTTTCCGTTCCTTTTATGAAAGTTCTCGGTTTAACATAAACTACAACTTTCATTTAGATTGTTAAGGCTAAAAAGCCTTTTATCAAAAATTCAGTTTTTACACTTTCTCCCCATTCGGGAAGATTTCAAGATGGAAAAATTGGCCCAAATCTACATCGACAAAATTGTTTCTCTACATGGTGTACCCCTATCTATCATTTCTGATAGAGATAGTCGTTTTACATCGCGATTTTGGTGGATGTTACAGAAGGCACTAGGAACCAAGATAGATTTGAGCACCGCTTACCACCCTCAGACAGATGGGCAAACAGAGAGAACAATACAAACATTAGAAGACATGCTACGAGCGTGTGTCATTGAGTTCAAAGGAAATTGGGATACTCATTTGCCTCTGGTTGAGTTCTCCTACAATAACAGTTACCACACGAGTATCCAATGTGCTCCATATGAAGCATTGTATGAACGCAAGTGTCGTTCGCCCTTATGCTGGACAGAAATCGGAGACAGACAATTGACTAGACTCGAACTTATCCAGGAAACATCTGACAAGATTGCTATCATCAAAGATAGGCTTAAAGCTGCCAGAGATCGTCAGAAAAGTTATGCGGATAATCGTCGAAAACCATTAGAATTCCAAGTAGGAGACAAGGTACTTTTAAAAGTGTCGCCTTGGAAAGGGCTTGTACGTTTTGGTAAGAAAGGAAAACTAAGCCCGAGATATGTTGGACCCTTTGAAATCATTGAAAGGATTGGTCCGGTGGCTTATAAACTCCAATTGCCCCAAGAGTTAAGCGCCATTCACGCCACATTCCACGTCTCCAATCTTAAGAAATGTCTAGCCGACGAAGCATTGATAGTACCCCTGGAGGAAATTAAGATCAATGATAAGCTAAACTTTGTTGAGGAACCGATAGAAATCCTTAACAGGGAGGTAAAACAACTCAAGCGGAGTAAGATTCCGATTGTGAAAGTTCGATGGAACTCAAAACGCAGGCCGGAGTACACCTGGGAGCGTGAGGACTTCATGAAGGAAAAGTATCCACAACTTTTCCCATGCAATGACAAACGATGACATAGAATGAATTTCGAGATGAAATTCTTTTTAAGTGGGGGATACTGTGACAACTGTCAATTCAGGTCATTCTCGGACTCATGCATCTTTATAAAAACCATTCATGCACAACATGCCATGGCCTAGTAGTATAAATTAGGTCAAAATCTTGCATAAACTAGGATCCAACTAAGATCTAGGACTGATATACTTGACTCTTACGATTCTAGTAAGTTGCTTAACTACAATAGGAAATGCCAATACCATAATTAGAATGAAACTTCAAACTTTGTTACAATTGAAAAAGGGTATAAAACCCTAAAAATAAATTAAAATATTCTAATTACATTCCAATATGATGGTGAATATCAAACAATGTTCCAAAAACTCTAAAGAGCCCAAAAATCCAAATTTATAAACTTTAAAGCTTAAGAACTTTTTAAAATTTGCTATAAACTTCCTAATATAAAAATTTTATTACTCAAATTATAGATTATAATCAATGACATAAAAATTTAATTATCAAACATTAATCATAATTTATTAGTTAAAAACAAAGATTTTTAAATAAATCAAGAATTACATAAAGAAGCATTTTTATAAAAATTAGGGTTTTATAAAAATTGAAGAGGGAATGCATATAATTTGAATTTTAAGAGAGAGGGAGCCTCTCTCACTCATAAAATTCGTGCATCCTCTCCCCTATGCCCTCTCTCTTCCCAAAACTTCAATCATTAAAACACAATCCCCACTCTTCCACTTCTCTCTTCACTCTCTCTCACACTCCACCCTTTCAACTCTCAAACTCTCCTCCTCTCTCTCCAAACCCACGAAAATCATCAGCCAAGAACACCTCTCCACACTCAAATCTTCATCTTCTAAGGTTGTTCTTCAAGGTATTCACGAAAATCCTTCATTTTCCTTACTTTTCCTTCTTGTTTTTAAAGGGTTTTCTTGTACTTCTCCTCCTTCTACACCATTCTTTATGAACATTCATGAACATGTTCATGAATGTCGTGTTTGATGATGATGGTGGTAGGGTTTCACCCAAGAACAACATGCATGTTGTTTAATGGTGAAATCCAAGGACCAAAACCTATGTCAAACACTAAGGTTCGGATTTTTACAAGTTTTAAAGGCTCATACACCTTATGCATTCAAGTATTTCCTTTAAAAACATCACTATAACAAACATATGTCCATGCATTGTCTTCAAACCGTGATGCATGTGAAGAACACCAAGCTAAAGAGCTTGATGATCAAAGTACATTGTTAATAGTGCATGTAAATGATTTTGTCTAGAAAAATATCTAAAAATTCTTTTCTGCTCAAATCAAAATTTTTCCAGATTCCCATTAAGGTAATATGAATATCTGGAAAATCCCAAGAGTTTTTATCTTTTCCTTGATTTATTAAAATTGTTGCAAGAAAACAAGGGCATAAATCACATAAAATACTTCCAAAGGTCTATAAATCCGAAATAAATTCGTGGATGACCCCTATGGTGAATAATGACCTCCCATTAAATTTCATCGATTTATGTTGCTGTTTAGTATGATTTTAGATTTTCTTTTTTGTTTGGGTGCAATAAATCACAAAACCACTTTAAAAAGTGTGAAAATTGTATCTAACAATTTTCGCGGCTTTTACCTGTGGTGGGAGACTCAGAAAATTAATTTCAGAATTTTTCATCATGCCTTTCTATTTTTCCCAATTTTTGGTAGTTATAATGACCTAAAAATAGGAAACATAGTTCTGATTATCCAAAATTCATGAAAATTTACCAGAACATCATGATGTACATTAGGAGGTTACATAAATATTTTGATGATTTTCCTCTACTGTATACTATTTTCCTCCTATTTTCTAAGGTTAAATACACTTAAATACACTTAAATACACATAAATACCCAAAACCAGATTATACAACATGAAAACCACTTTTGGTATTTTTCCCAGATTACTTACACTGTAAATGATGTTACAAAAGTTTTTGGTAATTTATTTTAACTGTTTATTATTTATTCTTCAATTAATGATTATTTAAGGGGATAAAACAAGGAAAAATAGAAATACCCACTGAAAAATATCTTTTATATTTTTCCCAGCCTAGTTATGTATAATAACAGTTAAATAAAAACTTTGGGTAATTTTGGAAACTGTTTTCTATTTATTTCAATTTTTATTGAAATAAATGCTCAAAAATCGTAAAATATAATTAAACAGCTTGG
Source organism: Lactuca virosa (assembly GCF_052849685.1). Classification (NCBI taxonomy): domain Eukaryota; kingdom Viridiplantae; phylum Streptophyta; class Magnoliopsida; order Asterales; family Asteraceae; genus Lactuca; species Lactuca virosa. The sequence continues at coordinate 388,504,716 of NC_136428.1, forward strand.
AAATCCATTTCTATATTTTTCCTAGCTTAGTAATGTATAATAACAGTTAAATAAAAAGTTTGAGTAATTTTGGAAACTGTTTTCTATTTATTTCAATTTTTATTAGAATAAATGCTCAAAAATCATAAAATATAATTAAACAGCTTGGAAATCCATTTTTATATTTTTCCTAGCTTAGTAATGTGTAATAACAGTAAAATAAAAAGTTTGAGAATTTTCATCCTTTGAATGCTATTTTTCGTGAATTTATTTGGTTATGAAGGCTTAAAAACTTGGAAAAATAGTTAACCATATCAAAAAAATTCAAGGGAAATTTTATGGAAAACCTCTATTGTATTTAGAATGAAAATACAAGGTTTGACAATTTTTGGAAACTATTTGATAATATTTTGCGTTTTTAGGAATTTAAAACACCTTTAAATGTGTTGAAATACCCTCAAATTATATTACTAAATATGGAAAATTAATATCCAAAATTTTCTTAATCACATGACTTATAGAATTTCACCATTTCAGAAAAATCGTAACCAATTAATATAAAATCCAATATTAGAACATAAATTGGCATTTCACTATATGTAGAGTTTAGTATATTAGCATTAGATTTCGACATGGAAACTCACTAGTGTGTGTTTGATGTCGTAGGATCCCGGCATTAAGACGTTGGTGTATTTCAAGGAACCACTTGTATCTACTCGAAACATTGTGAGTATTCACGCACTCCCCTATTTTCAGTTTTTATGTTTTGGGGTGGAAAAACATGTCCCGAAAAACTATTATTTGCATGTTGTATTTAAATCGATTTATATCAAACATGATTGCTATTGTATTGCTATGTCTCTCTATGTATGTCTATGCAACACGGAACATGAGAACTTATCGTACTAAGGCCCTTCCGTTATCTCTAACCATTAACTCTTTGAGCCAATGGTCATTATGGATAGCGCTATTAGGAATTGACAACTCCTCACTCGCCCTATTGCTGAAGTGCATGATACCATATTCATCTATGGAACGATAAGCATAGATCTTGATAGGGCTTCAGTCATAGGTTTGGTTGAGACTCATTGTTTGCTCATACACATACAAACTCGTTTCTCGTTATAGCAATAAACTTGTTATCAATAATGGCAATCAACTTTGTTTCTCATTAAAGCAATGTACTTGTATTTATGAAAAGCCTTATTCCAAATCTTGATTTTATAAACTTGTGAACTCACCAACTATTTTCATAGTTGACGCTCGTTTTACATGCTTTTTCAGGAAATAATTAGTAGGTGGATATAAAGATTCATCATCGTAGAGCATGCTGCATCGTGTAGAAGTTATTTTATGAAGTTATATATTTTGAACAATGTCATTTTGGAAAACTTGTACTTTGTTTTGTTTAAGCTATGGGTTGTAAACTTTTAAATATTGCTATGGTGATGTATCTTTATCTTTTGCAATGAAACCGTTATCGCTGTCATATCTTGCGTTTCCGCTTTAGCGGGGTGTGACAGAAGTGGTATCAGAGCTAAAGTTATAGAGAACATCAGTTTTCCTTTAAGAAAACACAACCTATAACCAAAACTTATAAAAATTCTTTTTACATCAAACATATTACTAATATAATTAGGTCGAGAATTGTATCGTTGGACCTCAATTAAACATAGCCTGATCACCTATGTTTAATTAAGGACAGATTTATACAAAGCTTGAGCTAATTATAATGGGAATATGTTCAACAAAATTTTTGAGAAAACTTTATTTCAAAAAAAAAATTCAAAAAGGTTAATTTTGGTGTGTGTAAGCATTGCATATTATAGGCATGCATTGTCATTTATTTCATATCTCATTGAATCTATGTCTCAGTCCACTATGTCGACATCGTCATCTTCTCACGCTACCGCCTCAGCCGATGAGTCCGGCTACGTCACTGTTATCCCTCGACGTGATCCCCCCGCCTCGGTGGAGGAAGACCCCTCGGAAGACACAGAAGATACAGGAAACTCGGTGGAGATCAGCAATGACAGCGCCCCGAGTCAGCGACGCGAGGCATCGCCTACATCGGTGATGCCACAGCCACCACTTTATGGACTTCGCATTCGGAGGACGGCGAGGAAGAGTGTTCCCATTCCAGGAAGGATAGCCACAAGCACAGCAGGACTTGGCACGGCAGGACCTAGCAGGGTAGGACCTAGCATTGCAGGACCGAGAGCACCCCCACCACAGCGAGTCATAGGGATACCTGTCAGGCAGCCAGGTATGACCCCGGAGGAGTCCCGGAGGATGCATTCAATGGCAGCGGACCTACGTCATAGCCTCGCTGTGATAGCTGGGCATCAGGAGGTATTGAATGAAGTGATGACAGGGATGGAAATCCTGTTTCAACATTCGATGGAGGCTACTGACATTGCTAGTGCTGCTAGACGAGAGGCAGGTCATGCGATGACGGTATATTATGTGCTTGGAGGGCTATTACTGATTGTGGTGTTGATGTTTCTTGTTGGGATAGCGATTAGTATTTGGTTCTGATTTCAGTATTTTATTTTATTTTGTCATGAAACGAAAACCCATGTTGGGTGTCTTTTGGGGAAAAACATTTAAAATTTTATTTGGGGAATTGATGTATTGTTTTGGTTTTAAGACTATTTCAAATGGTGATGAAGAAGTTTATTTTATGTTTAAAAACTTTTACTATGAGGTCAAACCCTAGAATTTACTTAGTCAATGGTCGAATAAAAAGATTTTTCTTTTCTTTCTTTTTTTCAAATCTATATGCCTAGTATTAATGCAAACCATTAATTTGACAACACTTACGGTTTTCAAAATAGTAGTGAACTAAATATTATACATTATTTTATGTATTTATACGTATTTCTACTCTTGTGTCTTAGAACCATGTCAGGAAGGCCTAATCGTGGGCGCCCACAGAACGAAACACCCGATGTTGCTCAAATTGTAGCACAACAACTCATCGAAGCAATCCCAAACATTGTTACTCAAGTAACTGCGGGACTTAATGCTAACCAAGGAAGTAGTGGAGGAAACCGGGGAAACAATGAAAGAGAATGCAACTACAAGTCCTTTATGGCCTGTAAACCTAAGGAATTCCATGGAAAGGAAGGTGCGGTCGGGTTGCTGAAATAGATTGACAGTATGGAGTCGGTCCTTCACATTAGCAAATGTCTCGAACGCAACAAAGTGGAGTATGCAACTTGTCTACTTCAGGATAGGGCATTGACCTGGTGGAATACTTTAGTGCAAACCCGAGGTCGTGCAACGGCATATCAGCTAACTTGGGAAGACCTAAAGAAGCTGCTGATAGAGGAGTATTGTCCCAAGGATGAAATTTAGAAGCTTGAATCTGAGTTCTGGAACCATTCTATGGTTGGAACACAAATAGAGAAGTACACAGTCCGATTTCATGAACTAGCAAAACTGGTACCTCACATGGTTACTCCTGAGGAGAAACGGATAGACCGTTACATTTGGGGTTTGGCACCAGAGATTCGGGGAATGGTTACTTCAGCAAACCCAACTACCATTCAAAGTGCAGTAAGTCTAGCAAATCGACTAACCAATGATGTGATAAGGATGGGAGCATCGGCAAAGGAAAACTCTAGTAGCAAGAGGAAGCCAGCAGATCAGGGAGAGAAGAAGTATGGAGACAATTCGGGGAGGAAGCAGAAAGTCTCAAGAAACTTTATGGTAAGAGCCCAGGAGCAAGAACCAGTGAAAACTCAGGAACAGAAAGTCACGGAAGTGCAGGAGCGAAAGCAGTACACGGGACCACACCTGAAGTGCAATAAGTGTAACTTCCATCACAAGGGAGCTTGCCCAGTGTGCCAAAACTGTAAACAGACAGGCCATTACCCGAAGTATTGTAAGCTGAATAAGGATGGAAAAAGGGCATGTTACGAGTGCGGGAGTACTGATCATCTGCGTAGTGCTTGTCCCAAACTGAACAAGGGGCCTGGTAACAATGGACAAGGCCAAGCTAGGCAAAATTTCCAAGGAAATCAAGGTGGGTGGCCAAGAGGTGTAGCCTTTGTGATTGGTGCAGAAGAAGCTCGTCAGAACCCTGAGGTGATAACAGGTACGTTTCTCCTGAACAACCATTTTGCATCAGTAATATTCGATGCGGGAGCAGAAAGGAGTTTTGTTTCTTTAGCATTTAGACCGTTAATTGACTTGAAATCGAGAAAGATGAGGAATACTTATGCTATTGAACTTGCTGATGGGTATGAAATTAGGGCTAATGAAATAATTCCTGGCTGTACTCTGAATTTAGCTGATAAACTCTTTAGCATTGACCTAATTCCTATAGAGCTAGGTAGTTTTGATGTAATAGTAGGAATGGATTGGTTATCCAAAAATAGAGCGGACATTGGTTGTTACGAGAAAGTCATCAGGGTACCTCTCCCCAATGGAGAAACCCTTATCATACACGGTGAGAAGCCAGGAAGAAGTTTAAACATTGTATCAAGCATGAAGATTCACAAGTACCTGAAGAAGAATCGTATTGCATTCATGGCCCATGTGCTAGAAAGAGAACCCGAAGCTAAGCAACTCAAGGAGATTCCAGTGGTTCAAAACTATCCCGAAGTGTTTCCGGAGGAATTACCCGGTCTACCCCCTCACAGACAGGTCGAATTTCGGATAGACTTAATTCCCGGAGCGGCACCGGTAGCAAAAGCACCATATCGCCTCGCGCCATCCGAGATGCAAGAACTGTCCGGACAACTTCAAAAACTTCTAGACAAAGGGTTTATACGACCAAGTTCTTCACCTTGGGGAGCCCCCGTGTTATTCGTCAAAAAGAAAGACGGGTCATTCCGAATGTGTATTGATTATAGAGAATTGAACAAGTTGATAATCAAGAATCGATATCCTCTTCCTCGAATTGATGACTTGTTCGATCAGTTGCAGGGCGCTTCATACTTCTCAAAGATCGACCTCCGATCAGGATACCATCAACTAAGAGTTCACGAAGAAGACATTCACAAAACAGCATTTAGAACCCGTTATGGACATTATGAGTTCTTAGTCATGCCTTTTGGACTAACGAACGCACCCGCTGTTTTCATGGATTTGATGAATAGGGTCTGTAGACCATACCTAGACAAGTTTGTAATTGTATTTATCGATGACATACTTGTTTACTCACAAACCAAAGAAGATCATGAGAGACATCTGAAGCTAGTGTTGGAGCTGTTGAAGGAGCAGAAATTGTATGCCAAGTTCACTAAGTGTGAATTTTGGATTCGGGAAGTACATTTCCTTGGTCATGTGATCGACAAAAGAGGAATTCATGTAGATCCAGCTAAGATCGAGGCAATCAAGAAATGGGAAGCCCCCAAAACCCCGACAGAAATACGACAGTTCCTAGGATTAGCTGGGTACTACAGACGCTTCATTGAAAATTTCTCTAGGATTGCTCAACCATTAACATCTTTGACCCAAAAGGACAGAAAATTTCTCTGGGAAGAGAAACACGAAGAAGCGTTTCGAATCCTGAAAAACAAGCTGTGCAATGCACCAATTCTGGCCTTACCAGAGGGATCAGAGAACTTTGTAGTGTATTGTGATGCGTCTCATCAAGGATTAGGATGTGTGTTAATGCAAAAAGATAAGGTTATTGCGTATGCTTCCAGACAACTCAAACCGCATGAGAAGAATTATACAACCCATGATCTAGAACTAGGAGCAATAGTTTTCGCTCTAAAGATATGGAGGCATTATTTGTACGGAACCAAGTGCACCATTTATACCGATCACAAAAGCCTTCAGCATATCCTAGATCAGAAAATGTTAAACATGCGGCAGAGGAGATGGGTAGAGTTGTTTAGTGATTATGACTGTGAGATATGATATCACCCAGGGAAGGCTAACGTAGTAGCCGACGCTCTAAGTAGGAAAGAAAGAGTGAAACCTTCCCGTGTGAGAGCTTTGGGAATGGTAATTCAGACAAGCTTGAAATCTCAAATCATTGATGCCCGGGAGAAAGCGCTATTCAAGGAACGTCTTCCAGGCGAAACCTTACATGGTTTGGAAGTGAGATTTGAAACCAAACCTGATGGAGTTCGTTATTTTAAGGACAGGGTCCGGATTCCAAGGGTTAACGATCTGAGAGACATGGTACTAGAGGAGTCTCATCGAACTAAATACTCAATCCACCCTTGAGCGGATAAAATGTACAAGGATCTTAAAGAGTACTATTGGTGGCCTGGAATGAAAAGGGATATTGCCTTATATGTTGGGAAGTGTTTAACTTGCTCAATAGTCAAAGCTGAACATCAAAAACCATCCGGCTTATTGCAACAACCTGAAATTCCCCAATGGAAATGGGAGCAGATATCCATGGATTTCGTTACCAAACTTCCTAGAACTGCTAAAGGTCATGACTCAATTTGGGTCATAGTGGATCGACTGACGAAATTTGCTCACTTTCTCCCCATTCGGGAAGATTTCAAGATGGAAAAATTGGCCCAAATCTACATCGACAAAATTGTTTCTCTACATGGTGTACCCCTATCTATCATTTCTGATAGAGATAGTCGTTTTACATCGCGATTTTGGTGGATGTTACAGAAGGCACTAGGAACCAAGATAGATTTGAGCACCGCTTACCACCCTCAGACAGATGGGCAAACAGAGAGAACAATACAAACATTAGAAGACATGCTACGAGCGTGTGTCATTGAGTTCAAAGGAAATTGGGATACTCATTTGCCTCTGGTTGAGTTCTCCTACAATAACAGTTACCACACGAGTATCCAATGTGCTCCATATGAAGCATTGTATGAACGCAAGTGTCGTTCGCCCTTATGCTGGACAGAAATCGGAGACAGACAATTGACTAGACTCGAACTTATCCAGGAAACATCTGACAAGATTGCTATCATCAAAGATAGGCTTAAAGCTGCCAGAGATCGTCAGAAAAGTTATGCGGATAATCGTCGAAAACCATTAGAATTCCAAGTAGGAGACAAGGTACTTTTAAAAGTGTCGCCTTGGAAAGGGCTTGTACGTTTTGGTAAGAAAGGAAAACTAAGCCCGAGATATGTTGGACCCTTTGAAATCATTGAAAGGATTGGTCTGGTGGCTTATAAACTCCAATTGCCCCAAGAGTTAAGCGCCATTCACGCCACATTCCACGTCTCCAATCTTAAGAAATGTCTAGCCGACGAAGCATTGATAGTACCCCTGGAGGAAATTAAGATCAATGATAAGCTAAACTTTGTTGAGGAACCGATAGAAATCCTTGACAGGGAGGTAAAAGAACTCAAGCGGAGTAAGATTCCGATTGTGAAAGTTCGATGGAACTCAAAACGCAGGCCGGAGTACACCTGGGAGCGTGAGGACTTCATGAAGGAAAAGTATCCACAACTTTTCCCATGCAATGACAAACGATGACATAGAATGAATTTCGGGACGAAATTCTTTTTAAGTGGGGGATACTGTGACAACTGTCAATTCAGGTCATTCTCGGACTCATGCATCTTTATAAAAACCATTCATGCACAACATGTCATGGCCTAGTAGTATAAATTAGGTCAAAATCTTGCATAAACTAGGATCCAACTAAGATCTAGGACTAATATACTTGACTCTTACGATTCTAGTAAGTTGCTTAACTACAATAGGAAATGCCAATACCATAATTAGAATGAAACTTCAAACTTTGTTACAATTGAAAAAGGGTATAAAACCCTAAAAATAAATTAAAATATTCTAATTACATTCCAATATGATGGTGAATATCAAACAATGTTCCAAAAACTCTAAAGAGTTGGCGGTTCGAGTTCTTGGCAGGACGGATGGGACCCAGAGTTACCCAAAAATCCAAATTTATAAACTTTAAAGCTTAAAAACTTTATAAAATTTGCTATAAACTTCCTAATATAAAATTTTTATTACTCAAATTATAGATTATAATCAATGACATAAAAATTTAATTATCAAACATTAATCATAATTTATTAGTTAAAAACAAAGATTTTTAAATAAATCAAGAATTACATAAAGAAGCATTTTTATAAAAATTAGGGTTTTATAAAAATTGAAGAGGGAATGCATATAATTTGAATTTTAGGAGAGAGGGAGCCTCTCTCACTCATAAAATTCGTGCATCCTCTCCCCCATGCCCTCTCTCTTCCTAAAACTTCAATCATTAAAACACAATCCCCACTCTTCCACTTCTCTCTTCACTCTCTCTCACACTCCACCCTTTCAACTCTCAAACTCTCCTCCTCTCTCTCCAAACCCACGAAAATCATCAGCCAAGAACACCTCTCCACACTCAAATCTTCATCTTCTAAGGTTGTTCTTCAAGGTATTCACGAAATCCTTCATTTTCCTTACTTTTCCTTCTTGTTTTTAAAGGGTTTTCTTGTACTTCTCCTCCTTCTACACCATTCTTTATGAACATTCATGAATATGTTCATGAATGTCGTGTTTGATGATGATGGTGGTAGGGTTTCACCCAAGAACAACATGCATGTTGTTTAATGGTGAAATCCAAGGACCAAAACCAATGTCAAACACTAAGGTTCGGATTTTTACAAGTTTTAAAGGCTCATACACCTTATGCATTCAAGTATTTCCTTTAAAAACATCACTATAACAAACATATGTCCATGCATTGTCTTCAAACCGTGATGCATGTGAAGAACACCAAGCTAAAGAGCTTGATGATCAAAGTACATTGTTAATAGTGCATGTAAATGATTTTGTCTAGAAAAATATCTAAAAGTTCTTTTCTGCTCAAATCAAAATTTTTCCAGATTCCCATTAAGGTAATCTGAATATCTGGAAAATCCCAAGAGTTTTTATCGTTTCCTTGATTTATTAAAATTGTTGCAAGAAAACAAGGGCATAAATCACATAAAATACTTCCAGAGGTCTATAAATCCGGAATAAATTCGTGGATGACCCCTATGGTGAATAATGACCTCTCATTAAATTTCATCGATTTATGTTGCTGTTTAGTATGATTTTAGATTTTCTTTTTTGTTTGGGTGCAATAAATCACAAACCCACTTTAAAAGTGTGAAAGTTGTATCTAACAATTTTCGCAGCTCTTACCTGTGGTGGGAGACTCAGAAAAATAATTTCAGAATTTTTCATCATGCCTTTCTATTTTTCCCAATTTTTGGTAGTTATAATGTCCTAAAAATAGGAAAAATAGTTCTGATTATCTAAAATTCATGAAAATTTACCAAAACATCATGTTGTACATCAGGAGGTTACATAAAAATGTTGATGATTTTCCTCTACTGTATACTATTTTTCTCCTATTTTCTAAGGTTAAATACACTTAAATACACTTAAATACACATAAATACCCAAAACCGGATTATACAACATGAAAACCACTTTTGGTATTTTTCCCAGATTACTTACACTGTAAATGATGTTACAAAAGTTTTTGGTAATTTATTTTAACTGTTTATTATTTATTCTTCAATTAATGATTATTTAAGGGGATAAAACAAGGAAAAATAGAAATACCCACTGAAAAATATCTTTTATATTTTTCCCAGTCTAGTTATGTATAATAACAGTTAGATAAAAAGTTTGGGTAATTTTGGAAACTGTTTTCTATTTATTTCAATTTTTATTGGAATAAATGCTCAAAAATCGTAAAATATAATTAAACAGCTTGGAAATCCATTTTTATATTTTTCCTAGCTTAGTAATGTATAATAACAGTTAAATAAAAAGTTTGAGTAATTTTGGAAACTGTTTTCTATTTATTTCAATTTTTATTAGAATAAATGCTCAAAAATCATAAAATATAATTAAACAGCTTGGAAATCCATTTTTATATTTTTCCTAGCTTAGTAATGTGTAATAACAGTAAAATAAAAAGTTTGAGAATTTTCATCCTTTGAATGCTATTTTTCGTGAATTTATTTGGTTATGAAGGCTTAAAAACTTGGAAAAATAGTTAACCATATCAAAAAAATTCAAGGGAAATTTTCTGGAAAACCTCTATTGTATTTAGAATGAAAATACAAGGTTTGACAATTTTTGGAAACTATTTGATAATATTTTGCGTTTTTAGGAATTTAAAACACCTTTAAATGTGTTGAAATACCCTCAAATTATATTACTAAATATGGAAAATTAATATCCAAAATTTTCTTAATCACATGACTTATAGAATTTCACCATTTCAGAAAAATCGTAACCAATTAATATAAAATCCAATATTAGAACATAAATTGGCATTTCACTATATGTAGAGTTTAGTATATTAGCATTAGATTTCGACATGGAAACTCACTAGTGTGTGTTTGATGTCGTAGGATCCCGGCATTAAGACGTTGGTGTATTCCAAGGCACCACTTGTATCTACTCGAAACATTGTGAGTATTCACGCACTCCCCTATTTTCAGTTTTTATGTTTTGGGGTGGAAAAGCATGTCCCGAAAAACTATTATTTGCATGTTGTATTTAAATCGATTTATATCAAACATGATTGCTATTGTATTGCTATGTCTCTCTATGTATGTCTATGCAACACGGAACATGAGAACTTATCGTACAAAGGCCCTTCCCTTATCTCTAACCATTAACTCTTTGAGCCAATGGTCATTATGGATAGCGCTATTAGGAATTGACAACTCCTCACTCGCCCTATTGTTGAAGTGCATGATACCATATTCATCTATGGAACGATAAGCATAGATCTTGATAGGGCTTCAGTCATAGGTTTGGTTGAGACTCATTGTTTGCTCATACACATACAAACTCGTTTCTCGTTATAGCAATAAACTTGTTATCAATAATGGCAATCAACTTTGTTTCTCATTAAAGCAATGTACTTGTATTTATGAAAAGCCTTATTCCAAATCTTGATTTTATAAACTTGTGAACTCACCAACTATTTTCATAGTTGACGCTCGTTTTACATGCTTTTTCAGGAAATAATTAGTAGGTGGATATAAAGATTCATCATCATAGAGCATGCTGCATCGTGTAGAAGTTATTTTATGAAGTTATATATTTTGAACAATGTCATTTTGGAAAACTTGTACTTTGTTTTGTTTAAGCTATGGGTTGTAAACTTTTAAATATTGTTATGGTGATGTATCTTTATCTTTTGCAATGAAACCGTTATCGCTGTCATATCTTGCGTTTCCGCTTTAGCGGGGTGTGACAGTCAATTATGTAAATATGCACATTATGCTAAAATTTCTCTTTATTATTATAAAAGGAACTATACATTGACCTAAACTATTACATATGTTTGAAATTACGATTTGTTACATTGCCCAAGGGGTTCCCGTCGCCAGTAGGGAATGCTCTGCTCAAATTTCCTTTTATCTAAGGATTAGCCTTCTTATCTATGCTCTAAGTAGCACTTTTCCCTGTAATTTCCTGTTTATCTTAAGACCTTGAACTTTCTGTCTATTTGGTCTTTATGTTGTGAAAATTTTCTTATCCTCGTTTGATGTAAGACCTACTCTTAGGTCATTTTTCCCGAACTTGTTACATCTGTAATACCAAAATTATTGACAGATATTTAATCTCATGGAAATTATTATCCAAATGCTTTCATCTTTCTAGTGCTAGATCTCTATTCAATCATACTTTCATCTGTATTGTTGGGCTATGGAGAGTTAGTCCATGATTCACTCTCATCATTCTCTCTGTGGAATACTTACCAATATCTTCATCTTTGTGATCTTATAGCTTCAAGATGCCTCCTCGTAGATCGAACAGGCACGCTACTCCAATAACTCTGAATCAAACTCCACCTCCTCCTCCTCAATACAACCCAACAGCTATCCAAGCTACGGTGAATGCGGCTGTTACGACAGCCCTAGCACAATTCACCACTACCGGTACTACCGGGAGTGGAACGAATGTGCATTCCTCTCCAGTTGAAGCTCCAGTGCGCTCTAGGGAGTGCTCGTATAAGGACTTCACCAGTTGCAAACCCAGGGCCTTCAGTGGGACTGGTGGAATCATTTCCCTCTCGCAATGGTTCGAGAAAACGGAGTCGATCTTTGAGATATGCTCCTGTCCGGAAGGAAGAAAAGTTAAATTTGCTGCCTGCACCTTCGCGGACCGAGCCCTGACGTGGTGGAATAGCCATGTCAAGTCACTAACTTTTATACTGGCAAATGCTATGGGCTGGGAAGCTCTGAAAGAGCTTATGGTCGAGGAATACTGCGCGAGGGGCGAAGTTCAGAAACTGGAGCAGGAACTATGGAGCCTAACCATGAAGGGCCCCGACATAGTCTCCTATACTGCCAGATTCAGTTATCTGGTAGCGCTATGTCCGGGAAGGGTCCCTTCTGAAGCGAAGAAGGAGGAAAGGTACATCTGGGGGCTGGTGCCTCCATTTCAGGGGAATGTACTAGCTTCAAACCGTAATACCTTCGATAGTGCCAAGCGATTGGCACAACGGCTCATTGACCATGGGGTCCATACCCCGTCAACAACAACAACCCTAGCCATCTCAAAACCCTCCAAAGCCGCTGACAACAAGCGGAAGTTCTGGGATAACAAAAAGAAGAAAACGGCGCAGAACGCTGCCAAGAAGCAGCAGGTTGTAGCTGTTCATTCTTCAATAGCACTTACTGCTGCTGTGCCAGTGAAGCAGTATGCTGGAAGGTTGCTAAAGTGCAACAAATGCAGCTTCCACCACAATGGACCCTGCAGGGAAATGCAGTGCACTAACTGCAACAGGAAGGGGCACATTGCCCGTTTCTGCAAATCTCTGGCAAGGCGAATCAATCAAGTCCCCGCCGCTGGTGTGGGCCAGGCTTGCTACGGTTGTGGCGAGGTGGGCCACTATAAAAGGAACTTCCTGAAGGCAGGGAATGTCAGCGGAATGGGAAGATTTTTGGCTATAGGCCACGAGGAAGTAGTTACCGACCCCACAGTGGTCACTGGTACGTTTCTCCTCGATAACTCTTATGCATGCATACTATTTGATAGTGGAGCGGAGAGGAGTTTCGTGAACCAGAAATTTGCTCACTTGCTTAAACAAAAATCACATGCACTTAAAGAACCATTCACTGTAGAAATGGCTAACGGAAAGACAGAGAGCACTAGCTGTATATACATAGGATGTACACTAACACTAGATAGCCATTCATTTTCAATCGACCTCATGCCAGTCTCAATTAAAAGTTGCGACGTCATAATCGGCATGGATTGGTTGAGTTCTCATTGTGCCGACATCATGTGTTACGAAAAGGTTGTTCTCCTTAATCTGCCATCTAGCGAAACTCTAGTTATCTATGGCGACAAACCTTCGCATCATCTCGAGCATACAAGCCCAGAAGTACCTACGAAAGGAATGTCACGCATTCCTTTCTCATGTTGTCAATGTGAGCCAAGAGACGAAGGACATAAAGAACATCCCAGTGGTACGCGACTTTCCCGACATCTTTCCAGAAGAACTCCCAGGATTACCTCCGCAGCGTCAAGTCTAGTTCAGAATCGACTTAGTTCCAGGGGCTACCCCAGTAGCCAAATCGCCCTATCGTCTAGCACCAGCTGAGATGTAGGAGCCATCCAGTCAACTTAACGAATTGCTCAGCAAGCGCTTCATTAGACCAAGCTTATCACCCTGGGGAGCACCGGTCTTATTCGTCAACAAGAAAGACGGATCGTTCCGTATGTGCATCGACTACAGAGAACTTAACAAACTGACCGTCAAGAATCGTTACCCTCTGCCTCTCATAGACGACTTGTTCGACCAACAGCACGGGGCAAATTTCTTTTCAAAGATTGACCTGAGATCCGGGTATCACCAGTTACGAGTGCTAGAGGAGGATGTTCCGAAGACAGCCTTCCGAACTCGTTATGGACACTACGAGTTTGTAGTGATGTCGTTTGGATTGATCAATGTGCCCGCAGTATTCATGGACTTAATAAATAGGGTGTTTCGTCCTTACTTGGATCATGTAACATCCATAAAAATTGAGCCAAATTAAAACATTTTTATTTCATTCAAAAACCATTAAGTTCACACATCTTGTTTTCAAAATAGTTTAAACATCAGAGTATCCCCAGAACCATATCACATAAATCATAAAACATGAGGAGCAGTACGATCACGCCTTCGCCTTGCCACGATCTCTTGAAGTACCTGAAACAATACACTGAAACTGTAAGCCCGAAAGCTTAGTGAGTTACCCCCAAAATACCAACCACACATAAACATACTCATAACATATCACAAATAGAACAACCATGCACATCGGGTCTACTGTGTGACCGGTCCGCCCGCACTGGGCCTTCAGTCCACCTGGTCCACCCTCCAAGTCCAGCCATGTACATCGAGTCTACAGTGTGATTGGTCTGCCCGCACCGGGCCTTCAATCCACCTGGTCCACTCTCTGAGTCTACAGTATGACTGGTCCGCCCACACCGGCCTTCAGTCGGCCTGGTCCACTCTCTGAGCCTCGGCACGTCTGGTCCGCCCTCTTGGGGCCTTCAGCCTATCCGGACCGCTCGCTGGGCCTTCGAAATATCCAGTCCGCCCTAGGTATGTTGGCCTACAGCACAAAGCAGGACCCGCCTCAACCCAACCCCCGTCAAACAACCATGTGCACATAAAACAATTCATCACATAACAAATCCTTAACCAGACTATCAGTCTAACAGATCACATAGCATATCAACATCCTAATCAGGATTCCGACCTAACCGGTCACTAGCATAGCATTACCCTATATACCGGGTACCGACCTTAACCAGGTCACTAACATAACATCATCCTAAATACCAGGATGCAGATCTAGCAAAGCAATAACATAACAACAATACCCAGATTTCCATCCGATAAAAGGCCGGCCTTGGTGCCGTAGACCCTGTCGATATAGTGAGGATAACTCACCTGCAATTGTCGACTGGAAAGATAAGACCAAGCTGCTCCGACCACCAACACGATCTTCACCACAGAACACTACCAAAGAACCAATTCCATAAATACCCTTGAAGGTCAAAGTCAAAGTCCAGGCCAAAGTCAAACTTCCTTACTGAACCTACTCGTCGAGTCAACCCGTTGACTCGTCGAGTCCTTATACTCTGAAAACTCTTAGAACACGACTCAACTCGCCGAGTCACCCCAAGACTCGTCGAGTCCAACGATCTCCGAGTCTCATCCTGTCCAACTCACTGAGTCACCCCTCAACTCACTGATCTGCATCTTAACCAGAAGAGGTTTGCGTTCCGCGACCAGACTCGCCGACTCCCAGGCAATCTTCAACAGACTCGCCGAGTCGTTCTTCCAACTCGTCGAGTCCAAGGCAATCTTCATACAACTCGTCGAGTACACCCATGTGACTCGCCGAGTCTCTCCAGTTCTCAATCCATTCAGAGGCTTTTCGAGCCATGCAGGGGCTCCAATCCATAGATCCACTCTTCTACAGCCTAACCCTCACATAAAGTTGCAAACTTTACGTGAAATCAAGGAGATATCAGCCCAAAACACTCTAGGGCTAGGGCTAAGGACTAGGGGGATTCACCAACAACTCTTAAACAGAAACTTATGACAAAAAGGACCATCACAAGCTTAGATCTGGAGTAGCAACCTCAGATCTAAGCTCCAAACCCGAAATAGATCTCAAACAAGCTAAGGAACTCCAAATCAACCACCAAGGATGAACCCAAAAAGGAAATAGCTTAAGATAATGGCTCCTTACCTCTGAGATGTGCCCAATCTGATGTAGATCCCAGACCTACACAAGCCCCTTGATGCTAGCCTCCAATTTCTCAAGCTCCTTCCACCAATTTCCTCTTCCAAGCTCCAATCTCCTCAACAATGAAGTCTCACACGAAATTAGGGTTTTCTGGAACTCTCTGGGGGATTAGGAGGCTGGGAGGAGGACATAATGTCCTTTAAATAGGGTGCAACACTCGGGATTAGGGTTTTCTCTCTACAGCACCAACTCGTCGAGTCCAAGCCACCGACTCGGCGAGTTGGCCACTTAAACCGCGATAGAATCCCGCTCCGACTCGGCGAGTAAGCGGACCTACTCGTCGAGTCCCTTTCCTAAATTTGCACTTTGCACCCTTCAACTTCTTGCTTCCGAACTTGGGATGTTACAATTCTCCCCTACTTAAATTAGGCTTCGTCCTCGAAGCCTGCGGCAACACAAACTTCCGAATGACACTCCCACAATGCATCCACTGATCTCAAACCGACCCAGATTCCTTCAAACACAGTTATCGAATCTCTAAAATCCCTCTCTTCCCTCCCCGGGTCCTGATAACTGCTTCAAGCCGGCCACCGGCTTCTTTTCTCTGATGACAACACTCATCAACTAAGTGCCACCTGAAGACAGTGCCTTACTTCCGTCTTACGCATTCATTCGCAACCTGCGAAAACTGGATACCACAACACCCTCTGAGCTCCGCCAAGACACTAATCCATCTTCCTTCGCCCAAGATTGGCGATAACCCTGATAACTTGCAACCTGGAACGACTCCCCAAATTGGAATACCTCCACATACATAACTCAAGCCTACGACCATACTCAGAACTAAGGACCTTGTCCTTGCGTCACCCTCGAACCCTTCGGTTCGACACAACGGAGTGCAACCCACTCACACCTCCCTATCACGATCCCTAGGTCCTTGACCTCCGACTTTAATATCCTTATACAGTCCCCAACACCAGTCCATACTACTTCCGAGTCTGTTAACCTGTTGTCTCACCTTCCTCTGTCCCAATCTCCAATCTGGAACCACTTTCCTCCTCCTCTTCCAAGGAGACTGAAAACATGCCTGCGCATCATCCAACATTGCCACAACCTCAACGGGCATCCTGTTGGATTAATGTCTAAGTCCATAACTATATTTGGTATGTACTTGACCCGACCCGGCATGGTCCATTTGGGTTGCACTTCACCGGCACAATTTATATGGATAGTCTTTTGAGAATAGTATATTTATGATTTATATTAATATATTATAAGTTCTAATATATTAATATGGAATCATATTATTTAATTAGTATTGATCAAGAATTAATTTAGAATTAATTAAGTGATAAAAAAGAACTAATTAAATATGGACTCTTATATATATGGAATGGTCCAAGTTCATTTAGGTTGGGCTAAGCTTTCATGGATGGTCCATGGAGCTTTTAACCCATGGATCCTATGTAAATGAAAGGTCATGGGTATTAGGGTTTACATGGATGTAACTGTTGGGTTTTAAGCATTCTAACACTCCTAAGTGTACATGCAACCCTAAATACCTTGGATCTATGTTTTCTCTATTATACATACAATTATGAACATCCAAGGTATTATCCTAATCTAGCATACAAAATAATAAATATAACAAGATAGAATACATACCTCTTTGATGTAGAATGTCTTCATGAAGCTTGAGTGCCTAGTGCCCCAAGTGTGACACCTCAAATGGTTCACACAACACCAAATACACTTGGAATAACTTGAGAGAAACTTGAACACTCCTTGAAATCGTCTAGCCCTCACACTCACACATTAGTGCACGATTTCTTGAGCCATGGGATTCTTTTATATGGTGGATATTAGGGTTACACCATGTAACTCATAACTTTACCCATTCCTTATGCTCCATGGATTTTAACCTCCATGGAGTATCCATGGGTCACCCCATGGACTTAGTCCAACATAAGGAATCTTGGATCACAAGCCCACATATATAAGAATGAATGATTTACACAATCAACCCATATATTTAATTAGTCTCCTTTTGATCACTTAATTAATTCCAAATTAATTCTTGATCAATACTAATTAAATAACCTTATTAATATATTAGAACTTATAATATATTAACCAACCTTAAGTGTTATTTCTCTCATTATAGTCTATCCTAATGCATGATGCCATGCAACCCAAATGGACCATGTCGGGTCGGGTCAAGTCTTACCAATTATAGTTATGGACTTAGACATTAATCCAACAGTCTCCCACTTGGATAAGTCTAAAACTATTATTGCGTATGACTTCAGGAACCGATCAGCAATCGTAGCTCTCAAAAGCTTCTGTCGAACTCTGACCTTGTCGATGAACTCTGACCTTTGTCAATGACTTGTCCATTAGATAAGGGATCATATATTCCTCCATTCTAGATATCATATGGACTGAGACATGGATTATCAATCATTCTCTCTGTCCATTTGTTGTTTCCCGATTTCCGATTCATGATGACTGACTGATTGAACAAATCAAATCAGTCCTGGCTTGGCCAAGCACTCACATGTATCATCTTTAAATCATCGAGGGGCCCACAGATATCGCTTTTATCCCGAAGGTAAAAGGAATGGATAAACTTCGACTCATATGGCTTGTTCTACTACTTGTTTAATCATACACAAAGGCATGTTTTATAACATCGAGTTACCAATGCGTTTTCGTGCAATCAATGTATAACCAACTCATAGTAACAACTCATATCTCTAGGTTTGAAGAATATAAGATATTATCGTCTCATGATCACTCGTGATAAAATCCATTAAGTGATTCAAATGAGCGCGGGTTGAATCCAATACTCAGAACTTATGAGCACTCATGAGTGTTGTAGCACCACTTTGTCCACCAACTTGGACCTCTACAAACCAACCCATGACAGTCTTGATTCATATCTACTTCCAACATATGACCGACTGTGGATGGTTCGAATAACTTAATCATTCAGGAAGAGCGACTTAGTTATTCTGGAAATCAAAACATGCAAAGTGAAACACAAGAATAAATGAATCAAATATGGTATCAAACCCTATGAATATAAATAAACACTTTTATTTATCACCATACTGATTACTCATTATTCATTGTTTCGGTTTTATCAACTTTATACTTGAATTTAAAACAATAGTTGTCCCATGCTCCAAGCATGTACACTATGTTTTCTAAACACTAGTCATGCCATACACCAAGTATGCATACTATGTTTGTCTATGATCTTTACTTTGTAAAATAGATCAATTGAACATCACTCAATGATCCTCTTTTCACAGTCCCAAATCCTTACTGCAAATGCAAGAATTCCAAATTCATGCCATTTACTGAAATCTGTTAGATTCTAAACTTATATGCATTGATCCTCTTAATGATTATGCACGAAGTCAGAAAGACTTGACAACAATCATTACAGAGCATTCCAAAGGAGATCAGCTCCTTGGAAACATCCTTCTTTCATTAAGTTTCCTAATCTTACACATATTGAATAATTTCTAACTTTGAAACATTTCCATATTCCATTTTGACTATCACTTCTGAACAAGAGTTGCCTCCTTACAGATTATGTCAATATGGTCCTTCCAGAATTAACATTATACTTCAACCTGTCCTTGAGCAACCAATCTTTGGTAAACCTTAGATTGTCCTCGACAATTGCTTAATCATTTTAGTCATATCCAATTCTAGACCTTTTCCCTTCATAATGCCCCAGGCATTTGGAAAATTTTAGAAAGGATGAATATAGCACATGTAATCGATCCTATATCTGAAGCATATGGGACACGATTCATGATGTCTCACATAAAGACTAAACCAGTCTTTTGCTATAATATTTCCATTTCAATTTGCCAAGTTCTCAAAATTCAGATTATGAAAAGGGATGCCGTAATCATAATCGAATTTCAGAACGCAAATAATGGACCCATATATAGAATTTCCTTATGTTGAGCCATTCCAACATGAAATTCATATATATATCCTTGATTAAATACGATTAAAATATCAATCTAAGCTTTTAGAATTGAAATGAAGTATAATTTCCTCTCCCTTAATTATAGCAAAACAACTTTTTCAACCCCTGCAACCTCACGAATTGAAACTTTTGTTTTCTATAATTAACATTGCTAACTTGCAACCTTTGTCATAATTATCATGCTCCCACTAACATGATGATTATTAGCATAACATTTATGCTCCCACTAGCTTTGACATGTACTCAGAAATCAGCTGACTTTCTTACCAAAGTTCAGATTTCTGATACCAGATTGTTTTGATAAAACTTTATCAAAATCATACACCTCTCTTAGATAGCTCACATGTGTGTCTAAACAATTTTAGAACTATGAAAAGGGATGCCGTAATCATAGTCTCAATTGTTTAGACCTTTGCCACTTCTCACAAGTCCATGTTAGTGTGCCGCTAAACCACACACGCTCCACTAACGACTTTGAGAATGCAAATATCACAATTGCTATCTAGCTAAAATCTACTTAGTGAAAGTGTTTCCTCACCATCATTTTCATGAATCGGAGAGAAACCTTATGACACTTAAATTTAATAGTGTATGTGTTCTTATCCATGTGAATTTGTCAAAACCATAATCACAAGACAAGGTTAGTGACAAATCCAAACTCATATTGATTAAACTTGTGCAATCTTAAATTCTTGCCATTTGGCAGCTCAGGTGCCTGCCATTGCTTCCAAGTAGTTGTGCAACCAATTGAGAACTCTCAGAACTCCTATGCAAAGCCAACTTGAATAGGCACAAAAATTTCAACACGATAGGTTATAAACCTCAAGTCGTGTGCTAGTGAAGGACTTTAGGTTTTATTCTTGATTAAGTCTTGAAACTTTCAAGAGCTTTAAGACTCCCACTGTCCTCTTGACATATAAGACTCCCTTGTCAAATATTCAAGAGATAGTGCGGATTCTTTATCAAGACTAACACTTTACACAATTGGCCTAAGTTGGTCTCTGTTTTATCCAAAACATCACAACTTACCAATTTCAAATGTACAAGAGTAGATAACCTTTTACTCTTACATTTGACTAGTGTTAACAAACCCTCTTTAAGATATGTCACTCAAGTTACAATCTTGGAGTATGACTCTAAGAATTGTTTTGGAACGAAGTATGACTCATCTTTTTGATTTAACCATTTCAACAATTCATGACTCTTCTTCTTAGTCATAAGAATGCACTAAGATGACTTTAGAGGACCAATTGTGATATGGTATCTTAATCATTAAGATGATCATAAACATGATACTAAAGTATTCTCCCATCTTTTCAGATTTGAGAAACTTTTATCTTTCTGCCATACTTTGATTCTTCTTATTCGTTCTGTCTCACATTGAAACTTCTCCAATGCTACAGACTTATACTTAAACTTATAAGTATAACCATATTTACTGAACTTAAGTAAATCATGACAAATAGTCTTCTTGATCTTTTGTGGTGGACTTGACCAGTGCACAAGAATGTGTACTCGATCCCTTAGTCCTTTCCTTATTCACATAAGGAATTAGTCTTAATTTTCCAAGCTGAAAGTTCTCATTCATCATACTATACAACTTGCATGATTCCAAGTTTCGGTCCAATTGAACCTTGGGTGATGAGAATCTTTCCTTATTTGGTAATATTAGACACTACCACAACCGAAAGAATCAAATCCATTTTTCCAATATTGCTATCAATGGAATCTTATAAGCAACAACTTTTCACAAATGCCATTGTAAGGATACTTAAAATAAATAAAATCAAAACCTTTTTCTTTTATTTTAAAACTTTGCGGAAAAACTTATCCTTACAATCCATATGAAAATCTTGTTGTTATCTATTCCTAAGCAATATAAATATCATAACTCTTAAGTAATAGCCCAAAATTCTGATCACCGAACCATGCGATTGAAATCCATCTTCGCGATCAGAATCAGCATGTACTTAATAGAGTTAGACAATGGACTTTACCTAAAGTAGAGCCAAACTTATTGACTTTAACATCCTTAGGTAAATTTGGCAGCTTCGTAACCAATGCCCCTTCCTTTGGCAATACTTATCTATGGACCCTTGATAATGGGACTATCTCAGACTTCGCCTCTCTCTTTACCATTGGGTCAACCGAGTTGACTATGGCCGATCCCTTTCCATTGGGAAGAGAGAGCTTTACTGGATATCCAATGTCATCATTGTCAATGTCCACAGCGTTTTAGGAAGTTGATCTTAGCAAATAGATAAGATCATTAAGGGTCTTGTCTTAGTCTGTTTCATAGGATTCCCAAAAGAACTCACTATGTGACTTAGAAAGTAGTTGAGCCACCAACTTTCTCAAGACTTTGACACCCAACTCTCCCGGCTTGTCAATATGTGACTACATCTCCAAGATGTGATCACACCTAGACCTTGCCTTGCCAATAGGGCTTGAGTGACCTTAAACTTTTTAGGAACTTGTGGGTTAGGGAGAATAATTGGAGGAGGTGAAAGAAGTATGATATCCATGGGACATCATCTTCATTTAGGAAAGCTTGTTTCAAGAGATTTGGGAAGATCATAAATGTCTAGACCAGACATCTGTTTGGGAGATATTCAAGATAGTTGATTTAAAGTCCTTAATATGACACCCAATATGAAATATTAAGGCTAGGACCCAACAAACTATTTTATAACTTAGAAGAGGGATGCCGTAATCCAAGCTATAAAATATTTGAAGGTAGGTGAATGACGATTCACCAATTTCCACCATGAAAAATGAAATAATTTATTAGGTTTTAATTGGATTTGAAAGTCCTAGATCTTTGAGATTCATTGAACTGTTCAAAGGCATGTTTCAATCTCGAGTGTGCCCTTCATGTTTTGTGACTGGGATGCCGAGGATCACAAAACAAGGTGTGAATAACCATGCAAATATACTTGGTACCCTTAATATTTACCCCTTAATCAGTGTGCCGGTTAACCACACACGCTCCATCGATACTATGATAAATATTAAGTTACCCTTTGCCTACCTTGTTAAGTCCAGGTTAGTGTGCCGGTTAACCACACACGCTCCACTAACGACTTAAGCAAAGTGCAAAGTGTAATTTCATGGGTTAGCACCAAATTCACATTTTCCTAAGTAACTAAGATTAGGTATTAATAAGAGTTTAGTTACTTAGTATTTATCATTAATGCTTTTAATGAAAGGAGAATTATAGTCCTTGTCCTACCCGTTCGGCTAACGACCCTCCACCAGTCAAGGAAGCGGTGGGTGAGAGTGGACACCCATTAAACTGCCATTTTTTAGGCAGTAACCTTATACCCCCCCCCCTTATAGACCGGCTTCGTGAATGAGGCCTACTAACGGTAAGACTGACTTTACTCTTATACATATATATAAATATTATTAACTTATAATATTATAAAGTATAAGGGTTGAATTTTAACTTTTAAAATTCTAAGGACTAACTTGGAATTAAAGTATTCATAAGTGAAAACTTTTCAAATTCCAAAACTTGAGGGCAAGTTTTGAAACTATTCAAAACTAATTAATTCCATAACTTATGAGTTTAAAGTAGTTTTAATTAAAAAAAAAAAAAAAAAAAAAAAACTCTTCAAGTTCCATAACTTGAGGACAAGTTATGGAAGACTTTAAACTAATTAATAAAAAAAATAACTTTTTTTTATTGTAACTTATGGAACTAATTAAGGTTACACTTTTTTTTTTAATTTAATGAAGAGACTCTTGAACCTCCATAACTTGAGGACAAGTTATGGAGTCATAAAACCATTTAATTAGAACTAGACTCTTCATTTTGTAACCTTTGCCAACTTTTATGAGTTTTATGATTCTTAAATGTGACTTTTCATATAACTTGAGGACAAGTTACAAAAACACACTTTGGAATCAACTCTTAGATTAAAATGGATTGAAAACAACTATTTCACACAACTTTTCTATTAATCTAAGAACCTCATAAGAACAAGATAATTCAAATCATCAATCTTCAAGAAATTAGCATGAACATACAAACTAATACAAATCTTGAAATTATGACATTTATCTTAGAAATTGGATTAGCATGAACATTACCACATCAAAAACAAGTTTATAAGTCCAAAAACATCTTAGGTTAATGTTCCTAGTCCAATTCCAGCCAAAACAATCGAATATATGCATCCAACTCGATTTTTCAGCTACTTTTGCAAGTATAACAAGAAAACAAACCTGGCTCTGATACCACTGTTGGGTTTTGAGCATTCTAACACTCCTAAGTGTACATGCAACCCTAAATACCTTGGATCTATGTTTTCTCTATTATACATACAATTATGAACATCCAAGGTATTATCCTAATCTAGCATACAAAATAATAAATATAACAAGATAGAATACATACCTCTTTGATGTAGAATGTCTTCATGAAGCTTGAGTGCCTAGTGCCCCAAGTGTGACACCTCAAATGGTTCACACAATACCAAATACACTTGGAATAACTTGAGAGAAACTTGAACACTCCTTGAAATCGTCTAGCCCTCACACTCACACATTAGTGCACGATTTCTTGAGCCATGGGATTCTTTTATATGGTGGCTATTAGGGTTACACCATGTAACTCATAACTTTACCCATTCCTTATGCTCCATGGATTTTAACCTCCATGGAGTATCCATGGGTCACCCCATGGACTTAGTCCAACATAAGGAATCTTGGATCACAAGCCCACATATATAAGAATGAATGATTTACACAATCAATCCATATATTTAATTAGTCTCCTTTTGATCACTTAATTAATTCCAAATTAATTCTTGATCAATACTAATTAAATAACCTTATTAATATATTAGAACTTATAATATATTAACCAACCTTAAGTGTTATTTCTCTCATTATAGTCTATCCAAATGCATGATGCCATGCAACCCAAATGGACCATGCCGGGTCGGGTCAAGTCTTACCAATTATAGTTATGGACTTAGACATTAATCCAACAGTAACCCTAACCCTCCATAATATATAAAGGGGTCCTTGGCTCACAAAATTGGCACAAGTGTGTGAAAATAAGAGTGGGCCGATTTTAGTGTGCATACATATTCTCTCAAGTTCTTCCAAGGTGTTTTGGTGATTTGTGATTCCATTTGAGGCTTCCACACTATTGGGGCTACGCTCTTAAAGCTTGAAGACATCAAGTTACATCAAAAGGTATGTCATCTAACTAGAACTTTGTAGTATAGGTGCTTCATAATATGCTAGTTAGGATGAAACCTTGGAATAGTTAATATTTGCATGTATAATAGAGAAAACATAGATCCAAGGTTTATAGGGTTGCATCTACACCAGAGGAGTGTTAGAATGCTCAAAACCCAACACATCCAACCCGTATGTGCTTCCATATACCTGGTACAATCCCAGTGCTTACTACCAAGCACTTTCAATCATCCATTTACTCCACTGCCTTCCTTTCAGAGGACCCACACTCCTTCCGGAGCTACATACCTTTCCCTTCCAGGAAATCTACTCAACAACCCTTACCGCACCTATAAGTGCCACTGAGCGAAACTCCACTCTACACTATCCATGTAGAGCAACTGCTATTCTTGAACTCCCATATACTCTGAATCCAATCACATACTAACAAGGCCCACGCACGGCCTCCAACCAACTTCATCATCATGATCATTACTTGGGGCCAGACCATATCGATTACCATTACATGGCGACATAATCACTCATTCTCTACATACCGATCCACTAACACATACAGAGTCTTCAGCATGACTGGACCGCCTTTCCAGGCCTTCAGCCTATCTGGACCACTCTCAGAACCTTCAGTATGTCTGCACCGCCCTCTTGGGCCTTCAGCCTATCTGGACCGTTCCCCGAGCCTTCAGTCTGACTGGTACGCCTTACGGCCTTCAGTCTATCCGGACCGCTCCACACTGTCGTACGTCACCCTGAACCATCCTTCCCGGGAATCTCTCCCATGCATACTGTTCTAGCCCTCTTGGGGTTCCGAACTCCAGCTCCATTCCATATACTCAATTCCCGGGCTAACCCTAGGCCTTACAACAATCAGTCACCTTTTCCGAAAACCATGGTCTGTGCTCCGCCCCACTTGTCTACCACTTGCTCTCACCGATCCACACCCTCAGCAAAACACTGCTGAAATCCAAACAGCTAACCATCTGTGGATGTATGTTGTTTCACCGGAGAATTTTCCAATTCTCCCCCACTTAGTGCACCGACTACCAACCACCGATGCCCAAAATCAGCATAGCTCAATCGTCCTTACTCCATATATTCCCTCTTAACCATGAACTGACTCCCTCGGGAGTGAGTAACCTTCATCGAATAACCCTTCCGCCATCGCACACCCGAACTCCAGGAAAGTTGAATCTCAGCTGAACACTTCTCACATCGCAGGTGCCATACCCAGAAAAGATATCATATACCCGACCTTCCGATCATCTATCCTCTTAGATGCTAACCAACTACAACTCCTAACTACTAAGATCCTCAATCATACTGTGAAACATGTGGAACAATGCAGACAGATTACAATACCACATAATCAACAAGATAACAAGATATCATAATGGAAACATACCCGCAGCTGCATCTGGCTCTGCCCTGACCTCCTCTGCTGTAAGCTGGAATGCGCGTCCCTGAGCCCTCGGAGGGTCCGCTCCACCCTGACCCCCGCCAGTAATCCTCAAAGTGGCCGGTGCTGGAGCCTGCACCGATCCTGCAGCAAACTGTGGGCAGTTGGCTCTCAAGTGTCCAACTTTATGGCAGTGATAACAAATCCTCATATCCTGTACCGGGGCTGTCTGACGGCAATCCCTCGCATAATGCCCCTCTTTCCCGCACTTGCGGCACGCACCACCGGCCCTACAGACTCCGGTATGACCCTTCCCACACTTCTCACAAGTGTGGCTGCTCTGACCCCCAATCCTGGAGTCAACGGTTTTGAACCGCTTCGGCGCCGGCTGCACCGGGGCCTGCCTCTGCTCCCGAAACTGTAACTCAATCTCCAACTCACGCCGCCTGGCGGCCTCCTGCAACTCTAACAAGGTATCACATCTCTGCGTAGACACAAACTGTCTAATATGCCTTTTGAGCACACTCAGATACCGGGACATCTGAGCCTGCTCCGACGCGAACTCTGGGCAAAACATCGCCCTCTCAGTGAACATCCTGGTGATCTCCGTCACCGACTCCGAATCCTGCTTCAGCTCCAGGAACTCCTGAGCCAACCTCTCTCTCTCAACCTGCGGAACATAACTAGTACTAAACATCTCCCTGAACTGATCCCACGAAACCGCAGCCCGCTGCACATCTGAATAAGAACTCATAGTCAACCTCCACCAATCCTTCGCCCCGAGCCTCAAAAGGTTCAGAGCACACCTCACCCTCTGATCCGCAGGGCATGAACACGTGAAGAAACAACCCTCCACGTCTGACAACCATCCCATAGCAATGATCGGATCCTGAAGTCCATCGAAAGTAGGGGGCTTCGTATTGTCGAAATCCCGATACTGAAAACCCCGACTGGATCCTCCCCCTGCCGCTGCCACAGCCGTTGCGGCAGCCGCGGCCGCTGTCTCTGCAAGAGCTGCATAGCGCTCATCAAAATACTCAACCATGGCGGTCTTGATCGACCCAAACAGTTCCGGTAACTCGGCCCGGAACATAACAGCAACCTCCTCATGCAGGATCTCCCGAATCCTAGCATCCAACTCATCCGTCCTCATCTGACCAATAACCTCGGGTAGTGCTGATCCATCCTGACCACCCTCTCCCGATCCCGAACCGGATCCTGACTTGAAACGTCTCGCATCCGCCATACGGCCGACACCTCTGGCGCTGACCTGATCTCCTCGCATAACCGCCACGAACTAACCTCTAACCAACAACCTAGGGGTTGTGACTTCCTTGACACGCGTATGGGTCATGTGCTTTCAGTAGTACGGGCCCATACTACCTTCCACACCTACCCATATTTGTCTCAAGTATCACCACAACGCCCTAAGCACAACATACATAGCAAGCACTCAATCCTCACCCCTAGAGGAATACCGAATATCTCATATCAAGAAAACCCTAGGCTAACAGGCATCACAAATCAGGCAATTCTATCATGCAATTCGTGAAGATCCCTAGCCTAGTACTAGCATGCTATTCTAACATATCACATAATCAGTAACTTGTATGGTATTTTGGGGTCTACTTACTGGCTCCGGCTAATCGTACCCTCTACGTCCTCCTTTACTTATTTTGAAAACCTTTTGAAAACTTTTTCTCGAAAATCTCTCCTTGATTTGAGACTGGATTCACACGAATGTTCCTCTAATTCACTCAAACCAAGGCTCTGATACCAACTTGTAACATCCATAAAAATTGAGCCAAATTAAAACATTTTTATTTCATTCAAAAACTATTAAGTTCACACATCTTGTTTTCAAAATAGTTTAAACATCAGAGTATCCCCAGAACCATATCACATAAATCATAAAACATGAAGAGCGGTACGATCACGCCTTCGCCTTGCCACGATCTCTTGAAGTACCTGAAACAATACACTGAAACTGTAAGCCCGAAAGCTTAGTGAGTTACCCCCAAAATACCAACCACACATAAACATACTCATAACATATCACAAATAGAACAGCCATGCACATCGGGTCTACTGTGTGACCGGTCCGCCCGCACCGGGCCTTCAGTCCACCTGGTCCACCCTCCGAGTCCAGCCATGTACATCGAGTCTACAGTGTGATTGGTCCGCCCGCACCGGGCCTTCAATCCACCTGGTCCACTCTCTGAGTCTACAGTATGACTGGTCTGCCCACACCGGGCCTTCAGTCGGCCTGGTCCACTCTCCGAGCCTCGGCACGTCTGGTCCGCCCTCTTGGGGCCTTCAGCCTATCCGGACCGCTCGCTGGGCCTTCGGAATATCCGGTCCGCCCTGGGTATGTTGGCCTACAGCACAAAGTAGGACTCGCCTCAACCCAACCCCCGTCAAACAACCATGTGCACATAAAACAATTCATCACATAACAAATCCTTAACCAGACTATCAGTCTAACATATCACATAGCATATCAACATCCTAATCAGGATTCCGACCTAACCGGTCACTAGCATAGCATTACCCTATATACCGGGTACCGACCTTAACCAGGTCACTAACATAACATCATCCTAAATACCAGGATGCAGATCTTGCAAAGCAATAACATAACAACAATACTCGGATTTCCATCCGATAAAGGGCCGGCCTTGGTGCCGTAGACCCTGTCGATATAGTGAGGATAACTCACCTGCAACTGCCGACTGGAAAGATAAGACGAAGCTGCTCCGACCACCGACACGATCTTCACCACAGAACACTACCAAAGAACCAATTCCATAAATACCCTTGAAGGTCAAAGTCAAAGTCCAGGCGAAAGTCAAACTTCCTGACTGACCCTACTCGCCGAGTCAACCCGTTGACTCGTCGAGTCCTTATACTCTGAAAACTCTTAGAACACGACTCAACTCGCCGAGTCACCCCAAGACTCGTCAAGTCCAACGATCTCCGAGTCCCATCCTGTCCAACTCACTGAGTCACCCCTCGACTCACTGATCTGCATCTTAACCAGAAGAGGTTTGGGTTCCGCGACCAGACTCGCCGAGTCCAAGAACAGACTCGCCGAGTCCCAGGCAATATTCAACAGACTCGCCGAGTCGTTCTTCCAACTCGTCGAGTCCAAGGCAATCTTCATACAACTCGTCGAGTACACCCATGTGACTCGCCGAGTCTCTCCAGTTCTCAATCCATTCAGAGGCTTTTCGAGCCATGCAGGGGCTCCAATCCATAGATCCACTCTTCTACAGCCTAACCCTCACATAAAGTTGCAAACTTTACGTGAAAGCAAGGAGATATAAGCCCAAAACACTCTAGGGCTAGGGCTAAGGACTAGGGGGCTTCACCAATAACTCTTAAACATAAACTTTATGACAAAAAGGACCATCACAAGCTTAGATCTGGAGTAGCAACCTCAGATCTAAGCTCCAAACCCGAAATAGATCTCAAACAAGCTAAGGAACTCCAAATCAACCACCAAGGATGAACCCAAAAAGGAAATAGCTTAAGATAATGGCTCCTTACCTCTGAGATGTGCCCAAACTGATGTAGATCCCAGACCTACACAAGCCCCTTGATGCTAGCCTCCAATTTCTCAAGCTCCTTCCACCAATTTCCTCTTCCAAGCTCCAATCTCCTCAACAATGAAGTCTCACACGAAATTAGGGTTTTCTGGAACTCTTTGGGGGATTAGGAGGTTGGGAGGAGGACATAATGTCCTTTAAATAGGGTGCAACCCTCGGGATTAGGGTTTTCTCTCTACAGCACCAACTCGTCGAGTCCAAGCCACCGACTCGGCGAGTTGGCCACTTAAACCACGATAGAATCCCGCTCCGACTCGGCGAGTAAGCGGACCTACTCGTTGAGTCCCTTTCCTAAATTTGCTCTTTGCACCCTTCAACTTCTTGCTTCCGAACTTGGGATGTTACAGATCAGTTCGTCATTGTATTCATCGATGACATACTTATCTAGTCTCGTAGTAAGGAGGAGCATAGTCAACATCTGCTTCAGGTCTTAGAAACACTGCGATCAGAGAAGCTTTATGCAAAGTTCTCGAAATGCGAATTTTGGATCCGAAGAGTCGAATTCTTGGGGCACGTGGTTAGCAAAGAGGGAATACACGTGGACCCTTCCAAAATCAAAGCCATTGAGAACTGGTCAGCACCGAAGACGCCTACAGAAATTCGTCAATTTCTAGGCCTCGCTGGCTACTATCGCAGGTTCATTCAAAACTTCTCAAGGATTGCGAAACCGCTTACAATGTTGACCCAGAAGGGTGTGGCCTTTGACTGGGAAGAGAAGCAAGAGAAAACGTTCCAAACGCTAAGGCGAGCCTTATGCACCGCACCGATACTGTCCCTCCCCGAAGGGATAGAAGACTTTGTGGTTTATTACGATGCATCCAACCAAGGGCTCGACTGTGTTCTGATGCAACGAGGTAAGGTCATCGCCTATGCCTCAAGATAGCTAAAGGCACACGAGGTCAACTATACCACACACGATCTTGAGTTAGGAGCAGTGGTATTTGCTCTGAAGATCTGGAGACACTACCTGTATGATACAAAAAGCACTATCTTTACAGACCACAAAAGCCTACAACATATATTCGACCAGAAAGAGCTCAACATGAGACAACAACGGTGGGTCGAGCTACTCATTGACTACGAATGTGAAATTCTTTATCATCGTGGCAAGGCCAACGTAGTAGCTGACGCCCTAAGTCGGAAAGAATACTATAGTCGTAGAGTCAAATCATCGAATATGACTATCCATTCACACTTGTCCACACAAATTAAGGAGGCTCAGCTCGAAGCCTTGAAACCTGAGAATGTGGCGGGTGAATCCCTGAGAGGGATGGATAAAAAATTGGAAGTCAAGGGTGGCGGAGCCTTTTATCTCATGGATCGGATCTGGACACCGAAACACGGTGGTTTCAGAGACTTGGTCATGACCGAAGCACACAACACTCGATATTCCGTCCACCCAGGTTCAGATAAGATGTATTTGGATCTTAAAAAGTTATACTGGTGGCCTAACATGAAAGCAGAGATTGCTACCTTCGTGAGTAAATGCCTTACTTGCGCCAAGGTTAAGGTCGAATACCAGAAACCATCAGGTTTACTTCAGCAACCGGAGATACCTGAATGGAAGTGGGAGTGGATCGCAATGGACTTCATAACCAAGTTACCCAAGACAACGGGTGGTCTCGATACCATTTGGGTGATCGTAGACAGGTTAACAAAATCCGCACACTTCGTGCCTATCAAAGAGACTGACAAGATGGAGAAACTAACTAGATTATACATTAGGGAGATAGTACGATTGCATGGTGTTCCCATATCCATTATCCATGATAGAGATAGTAGATTCACTTCTACGTTCTGGCAGTCGCTACAAAGTTCCCTAGGAACTAGGCTGGACATGAGTACAGTTGACCATCCGCAAACCGACGGACAAAGTGAGAGTACTATTCAAACTTTGGAAGATATGTTGCTAGCCTGCGTGATAGACTTTGGGAAGGCATGGGATACTCATTTACCCCTTGTCGAGTTCTCCTACAATAATAGTTATCACACGAGCATAAAGGCTGCTCCATTTGAAACCCTCTATGGTCGTAAGTGCAGATCCCCTCTATGTTGGGCTAAGGTGGGCGACACACAGTTAGCTAAAGGACGATTTCTTGACAGCACTCTCACAGGTCCGGAAATCATTCGGGAAACGACAGAGAAGATCGTTCAGATTCATGAACGATTGAAAGCCTCTAGAGACCGACAGAAAAGCTACGCAGACAAGAGAAGGAAACCGTTGGAATTCCAGGTGGGCGACCGTGTTCTATTGAAGGTCTCACCCTGGAAGGGCTTGATACGCTTCAGAAAGCGTGGAAAGCTAAATCCAAGATACGTAGGGCCTTTCGAGATTATCGCTAGAATCGGCTCTGTAGCTTACAAACACAAACTACCTCGCAAACTTAGTAACGTACATTCTACTTTCCACGTCTCGAACTTGAAAAAGTGTCTGTCCGACGAGACTCTTGTAATCCCACTCGACGAGATCGAGATCAACAAGAGCCTCAAATTCATGGAAAAACCAGTAGAGATCATGGACCGAGAGGTCAAGCAAACGAAGCAAAGTCGTATCCCGATAGTGAAGGTTCGTTGGAATGCCAAGTGAGGACCTGAATTCACTTGGGAGCGCGAGGATCAAATGAAACTTAAATATCCTCATCTTTTTACTTAGTTATTTGTAATTGCTTAATTGCTTAAACTCTAATTTCGGGACGAAATTCTCTCTAACGGAGGGATGATGTGACAACCCAAAATTTCTATCTTGTACAGTTATTCAATTCAATCAAAGTCAAACTCGTTTCTGCTATCTTTTAGCATTGTTTAGAGTCTGTTTGAGTGTTCCAAGTCTTGTACTTTCAAGGTTAGAGTATAGGAATGAGTTTCCAAAGTTCATAGTATCAAAATCGAGCCAAACACTCCTTCAAGAGGAGTGTACGGCCGTACACCCATCTATGGCCGTAAACTCTCTTCTATAAAGTAGATACTTAGCCTTCATTCAACACTTCTCACACTTCCAAGCCAAGAAAACTGATTTCTCTCTTAACTATCATCAACTTTCTTCATCCGGATCTTCAATAATGTAAGAATTCCTTCCATTTCTTTGTGGTTATCCTTCATGATCTTAGATCACCCTTTGATTTCATCCATGAAATTCATGTTTTTGGGTAGATCTTCAAGTGTTCTTCACTTTCACCAAGAACACCAAGAACACCTACTAGTTCTTGGGCCGTGAACTCATTAGAACCTCCAAAAGTATGAGTCTTTCTTCTATCTTCTAGCTAGACTTGATAAACACATGATTCCTGGCCTTAAAACATCATCTAATGCATGAACACAAAGAGTGTATGGTCGTACACCTTTCATATGGCCATACACCCCTTGTTAAGTGCATATCTAGACCTTCAACTCATGTTAAGTCCCAACATTAGATCATGGACACTTAGTGGATGCTAGATAGGGCCGTGAAACACCTTCTTGGCATGGTCTTCAAGGAGTGTACGGTCGTACACTCCATGGCCGTACACACAGGTGGCCGTACACACAAGTGGTCATACACCTATTGGCCGTACACATACTAGTGTGGCCATAAACCCCTTTTATGCAATCCTTTTTTATTGTAACACTTCGATATAAGTGTTTCCTAGTCCATAAGGTGTTTTCCTTACATGATTAGTTGTATAAACACTAATTATATATATATATATATATATATATATATATATATATATATGTCATTATATGCTTATTACGATCCGTTGTGCTCGAGTCTTCACTTGACACTTAGCATCCTACAACCGATCTTAAATTCGTATAACTCACTACAGGTGAGTTCATACCCCTTAACTTATCTTTTAAATGATTTTAAATGCTTTTATGGGGGGAATACAAGTAGAAACATTATAGTTATTATATCAATCACATGTGATTAATAACTATCAAACAAATGGATTTCTTATACTTCAAACTGTGTTTTCAAACAAATTGCTTCAAATCGTTTTTACAAACTCTTTTATATGCAAAACTATTTATTAAACTCTTTTAAACTTATATATTGTTAAAAATCATGCCTATATAGATATAGTTATATAAGTAGGATTGAAAGGGCATAGGACTGATAACTCGCCTTATTTCCTGTTCCTTGTTTGGTTGTGGACTTAGGGTATCGGTTGTTTGTCCGAATGTTGTTTGAATCTTAGTTATATATTATGTATATGTATATAGATATAAAAGTTCTTCGTTCAGTTCAATACCTTTGGGTAGCAAAGGTGTACAAACATGTTCATTCATTCAAACAACATTCCTAGTAAACTATAATAGGTATAGTTTAGGAAGTCACTAATACTATTTCTAGAACAATGAAACATACAAGAGTCAGTTCATACATGAGTCAGATCAATCATACTATAATGAGATACAATACATACTATAACGAGAAACAATACTCACTATAAAGAGAAACAGATACAACATACTATACACTAGACAGAGAGAACATACAATACACTAGAACATACTATACACTAGACAGAGAGAACATACACTACACTAGAACATACTATACAAATACAAGAATACTATAACATTAATGTGAGCCACTACTTCATCGCATGGAAATATACTGTTGTGTCACGTTTTTTAACCCAGAGTCTCGGGGAGGGAGAGCGTGAATTTGTGTATAGATCTATACGGGATTGACCATCCCACACCTTGCTGCTAGCTACAATGGGACCTGCAGGTCTACGGGTGACGAATGTCATATCATTTTCGACGTATCGAACGTCGTGTTATATTAGTCAATCAAGTATGGTTAAAATCTTATCACATTTTACCTTAATTAAACAAACAGGTTTAAGGTAGTTAGTACATTGGTAGTTACTTAGATAAAACTACAGTACATCTTTATTTTCCCATTTCATTCACATTGTGATATTCTCACATAAACGGTAATGAAAACTATATTTTGGTAATGATAGTCATACTTTGGGAAAACACTCACTTTTACAAAAGAACAAACATAAAGAACAGTTGGGTCTTGGTAAAAGACTACTTTAGTAGAAAATATATGATTTTCTAGGAAGTTTACAAACATTTACATCAAACACTTACAAACTTTTACATCAAACATTTACAAACATTTACATCAAACACTTACAAACATTTACATCAAACATTTACAAACACTTTCTTCAAACTTATACAAACAATGACACTAAAATACTTATGAACTCACCAGCTTTAATGCTGATCTACGCTTTCAAAATAACTTGTATTCTCAGGTCGCCAGTAGACAGGTACCGATGACCAGGTTTTGAGAAGATGACGTCCTCCGCCCCCGAACGTTTCCGCCGTTCCGGTTTGGGGGTGTGACAGTATCTTAGTATCGAGTCCCTTGACTATCTTAAGGAATGTGGAATTGTTTCACAATTGATGCAACCTAGGACACCACAGCATAATGGTATGGCTGAGAGGCGTAATAGAACCTTCCTAGACATGGTTCATTCCATGATGAGTCGAGCTTCGTTACCTATCTCATTCTGGGGGTATGCCTTAGAGACTGCCTCCCATATCCTTAATCTAGTCCCTACCAAAAAGGTTTCCAAAACACCTCACGAGATGTGGACATGGAAGGTTCCCTCGTTAGACCATATCAAAGTTTGGGGTTGCGAGGATTTCGTTAGGCGCGAGACTCACGACAAGCTTGAACCTCGAAGTGAGCGATGTATTTTCATCGGCTACCCACATAAATCGTTTGGATATCTCTTCTATAGACCGAATGACAATGTTGTCTTCGTCGGGAGGAGAGGACTCTTTCGCGAGATAGAACTCATATGCCAAGAGGACAGTGGGAGGTAAATTGACCTTGAAGAGCTTCAAGAGTTAAGCGATGAAGGAACCTCAAACACTAGCACTCGACCCGAGGAGGAAACTCCAGTTGAGCCAATTGACGAGTCCGTACCTCTGAGGCGTTCCAGTAGAGTTAGAGTTCCACCTGAGTTTTATGGTTTCCATATTACTGCAGAAGGTGATACATTTATCAGTGATAGCACACTGGTAAATCTGGATGAACCTAATAACTACAAGGAAGCAATGGCAGGCCCCGAGTCTGCAAAATGGAAAGAGGCTATGGGAGAGTCGGTTGTAAATGGATCTTCAAGAAGAAGACCAACATGGATGGGATAGTACACACATATAAGGCGCGACTGGTTGCGAAGGGCTTTACTCAAACTCCGGGAGTTGACTATGATGAGACCTTCTCACCAGTAACGAAGATTAAATCTATAAGGGTTATGTTATCCATAGTTGCATTTCATGACTATGAAATATGGCAAATAGATGTCAAAACCGTTTTCCTTAATGGAAAGTTGGCTGAAGATGTTTACATGAGTCAACCAGAGGGTTTTGTCAATGCAAAGTACCCTAACAGAGTGTGTAAGCTTGAGAAATCCATATATGAATTGAAACAAGCATCTCGTAGATGGAATCTTTGTTTTGATGATAAAGTCAAAGAATTCGGATTTTCGAGAAGCGAGGATGAGTCCTGTGTGTATGTCAAAGCTAGTGGGAGTATAGTTAGCTTTCTGGTATTGTATGTAGATGACATACTACTCATAGGAAACGACATCCCAACCCTGCAGGAGGTCAAGTCCTGGCTTGGGAAGTGTTTCGCTATGAAGGACTTCGAAGAAGCTGCCTATATCCTAGGGATAAGGATATTGAGAAACAGAAGTAAAAGACTAATAGGACTTAGTCAGACCACCTACTTGGACAAGGTGTTGAAACGTTTCAGCATGGAGGAGTTCAAGAAAGGTGACTTACCTATCCAAGGCAATACCAAACTGAGTAAAACTCAGAGTCCGAGTACAGAGGCTGAGATAGCAGAGATGAGTCATATACCATATGCTTCTGCAGTTGGTTCGATCATGTATGCTATGATTTGTACTTGCCCTGATGTGGCCTTCTCTTTGGGCATGATCAGCAGATATCAAGGAAGCATGGTAAAGCTCATTGGACTACGGATAAGAACATTCTTAAGTACCTGCGGAGGACTAAGGACTAGATCTTTACCCTTGGTGGGAGTGATGACTTTGTTGAGTATTTGAGATATTGAAACTGATTTGGCATATTTGGTTATTTAGGGAAGCCTTATTAGGGTTAATCATTTTATGATTCCCTATGGTGCCTTTACAGTAGAAGTTCTTAGTCGAGCTCTTCTACATTGGTTTTATATTAAGGCATAGATTTTATATTTATGGTATATATTTATTGTTCCCTATAAATAATCATTAGGTTAGCTTTTGGTGTAAGCTTTTTACCATATTAGGGTTTTTCTCTGTACGTTCATGTGATAATCAATATACACAAAAACCTTTATTAGATTACTTGCATATGATGGTGATTGATTCTTGATTGTTCTTGATATTCCGCATTCGTCATCTCAGATTTAATCCTAACAATTGGTATCACAGCAGGTTCTTGTAGATCTCAGCGATTTTTGCAAGAAACGATCTTGTTTATGGCGATATTTTATCATGAATCTCACCTTGTTCTTCAAGTTTTGTAAGTTTTCTGAAAAGAAAAAGGCTAATACCTCGTTTTATTGCAAAATCTTGTTCAGATCTGTTATCTTCTACTCATTACTTCATCTGATTTGTTCTTGAATCATGTTCTGGAAGAGAATTAAAAGAAAATTTTCATGTTTTTTGAATTTTTGTGTTCAGATCCACTTTATCTCTCTAGAAACCATATCAGATCTGTTTTCTCTCTCTAGAAATCATCTCAGATCTGTTTTCTCTCTCTAGAGATCTTATCAGATCTACTTTCTCTCTCTTTAAGTTATGTCACTTGTTGAAGATCTAATGGATGAAACGAATTTATTGTTTGACTCCATTTTAGAACTTGTATTAAAGGTTACTAAACCAATCTATGGCGTTAACAATGTGGCCATGTTTCAGATCAGTGGTCAATATATGTTGAATGATATTCCTGAGTTGTATAATCTTCTTGTTGATAAGAAAATATATGAATACTCATCTGTTAATTACCGTGAGTTAAGAGAGAATGAGAGAATAGTAGAACAATTTCGTATTATCTATGGACATTTAGATCGAGAAAATAAACAGATGTTGGAGATGAAAAGAGTTGAAAAGAAAAAGATAGATGCTCTTGATGTTCTTGGTGAAGTTCAGAATGTTCTTCATGTTTCTGAAGAAAAGATGACTCCAGATGTTCTTGTTGAGGGGGAGTCAAGTGTTTCAAGTTTTTCAGAAGCTTCACAATCTGAATCTAGTTGTTTTGAAGATGAATCTCAAAGCAAATCTTTGGAAATCGTGAAAGTAAAGACATTTTGTTCTATTGGAACTCAAACAGATGATTCTTTATGTTCTGAAGATGTTTTTGAAGGAATGATTCCTTACAGAAAGCCAATGCTTCAAGAAATTCAGATTTATCAAACTCCAAAAGTTTGTGTGTCAAAGTCCTCTAATGTTTAAATTCAGAATGGTGAAAAGGTTGTTCAGATCCAAAATTTGTTTCTGAAGCCTAGAAATAAGAAAAGGAAAAAGAAGAGGATGAACAAGAGTAAAATGAAGAAGGTTTGGATGCCCAAGGTACAGGTACCTAATGCTTGTGAAAAAGTTGAGAAAGTTGAAGTCAAGCATGTTCAAAGAAACCTTAATTCTCATTTTTCTTCAGATAAAAATCTTAGAAGTTGGAAGGAAAAGAAAAGAGAATTTGGTTGGTTTAATGAAATTTATGGAAATTTTTGTTTTCCAACTAAAAGACGGGTATTATTTTCTGAAGATTATAGATTCTATTCAAATAAGTGAGTAAGCAAGAAACCAACTTCAATGTTGAACCTTAAATGGGTACCAAAAGTCCCATAAAAAGTTTTGTCCTTTATAAAAAAAGGGACAAAATATGGTGAAATCTTATGAAGATTCAGTCAAACAGGATAAATTTTATTGAAGAAATCAATTTCCATTGACTTTTAACTGTTGGAAATGACAAAAGGCTGAAAAAGGTGAAAAAGGGGGTGAAAAGTGACATTTTCTGCAAAAAGGAGGTTGCCATCTGACACATTTCAGTAAAAGGGGTACAAGTCGTCATTTTACAGCATTCAGGGGTCAGATTCGCTATTTCTTGAAAAATTGGGGTTAGTTTCTCTTGTTTGCTTGTTCCTGTGTTCTTTGAAGCAAAGACAACCCAAGACGCGAAAGCAAAGATGCTTTCTTATTACTCTGAGAAACTAATCATACTTCTCAGCTCTCGCAAACGAACGTTCGTTGAAGAAACGAATGACACAAGATCAAGAAACGAACCTAACATCCAAAAGCGAAAGTCAGGAAAGATCAAGAAACGAAAGTAATGAAGCGAAAGTCAATAAGCGAAAGTAATGAAGCGAAACTCAAGATCAAAGACACGAATGTCATTAGAGGCGAAAGTTCGTTCGTTCGTAGCTATGTCAAATAAGCGAAAGTTAGATTCGTAGGTTTCTTATCTGTCAAGTGAACGTTCACTTGGGGTGTTACCTATTTTCTTGGAAGCGAACTATCCAACCAAAAAGGAAACTAAAATCATTCAGAAGTAAGAATTAGAGTTGTTCACGAAATTGAAATCGGATTTCAAGCCTGTAAGTTGAAATCGATCAGAGTTCTAGGAATGAATCTGAATTTGGTGTTCGTATACGAAAACTATTTGAAATCGGAGCGAGAGTCACAGTCGACATTGATGGACTCGGAATCGATATTCACAGGTTCCCAATTGGATTATCGGAAATCAAAATCAAAATGAGAAATCGATCAGAAATTGGATTCGCAGTTAGGACTGGACTCGATTCGCATCTTACAAATGATCCTAGTGCTCGGAACGATAGTATGATTCATGGTTGTTGATTTCTTGGATTCGTATGAAGTCGTTGTGTTCAGTCGTTCGCATCTTATACCACCATTCATGAAGTTCATAATCGAACCTTATGGGAAATTGTTGGAAACGGAATAATGCCTTTGATTACGGATTTGATTTTTCAATTTTGACTTTTTAAAAGTCAAACAAGGTGTTCATATCCGTTCCAGTGAAGAAGATGACTCATGTTACATTCTTGGTCCCTGCAACTTCAGCGCTTTGACAGTTCCAGTCTCCAAATGTTCACAAACTTCACAGTTTCTACCCATCTTGGAAGAACTCGTTTATTTCAACGTTACAATGAGAAAATGGGTTATATTTTCAAATTTTCCCCTAACTTTCAGAAACGTCACAGATTTTACCCAAGATTCTTAATTCTTTCAATTTCTTGGGATTTTACCACCTTTTACCCCTTCTTACCAAAATACTTTCATTTCTAATCATTTTCTTTGGTCTTATTCTTTTCAAACACTTCTAAATAATTGCTTCTTTTTCTATTCTTTTGTCTAAATTTCAAAATTGAAAAATACAAAATTAATTTTTTTTTATTTTTCCGGTTTTAATTTTTGAGAATTGGGTTTATTCTAAAGGGATTTATTTCATCAAATCTGACGGGTTTTGAAGATTGTTGATGATTATTCTTAACTTTCCGGATTCTCTCCATGGTATTTGTTGAAGATTCAAGGGGGAGTGATGATTATTCAAAGGGGAGTTCATATTTGGAAGATTATTTTTATTTCTCTCGCTTTGAAGACCTCATGTGCTGATGAGTCTCAAAATTTAGGGGTAGAAATGCCAAGAAGATCGGAAATCGTGATCTTCATCAGTTTCAACATCTAGGGGGAGGTTGTTGAGTATTTGAGATATTGAAACTGATTTGGCATATTTGGTTATTTAGGGAAGCCTTATTAGGGTTAATCATTTTATGATTCCCTACGGTGCCTTTACAGTAGAAGCTCTTAGTCGAGCTCTTCTAAGGCATTGGTTTTATATTAAGGCATAGATTTTATATTTATGGTATATATTTATTGTTCCCTATAAATAATCATTAAGTTAGCTTTTGGTGTAAGCTTTTTACCAAATTAGGGTTTTTCTCTGTACGTTCATGTGATAATCAATATACACAAAAACCTTTATCATGTTACTTGCATATGATGGTGATTGATTCTTGATTGTTCTTGATATTCCGCATTCGTCATCTCGGATTTAATCGTAACAGACTTGAGAGTAACAGGGTATAGCGACGCGAGCTTTCAGACCGACAGAGATAATTTCCGCTCTCAGTCGGGCTGTATATTTACCCTAAATGAAGGAGCAATAACATGGAAAAGTTCCAAGCAGGAGACTATAGCTGATTCAACGTGTGAATCAGAATAAATATCAGCAAGCGAAGCAGTGAAGGAGGCGATATGGTTGAAAAACTTCATCGGGGACCCCGGAGTAATTCCATCCATAAAGGAACCTGTGGAGATTTTATGCGATAATGAAGGGGCGGTTGCCTTAACCAAGGAACCGAGAGATCATGGTATATCCAGGCATATCGACAGAAAGTACCACTTCATAAGACATCAAGTAGAAAAAGGACATCTCATGGTGAAGAGGATATCGTCAGAGGACAACCCAGTAGATCCCCTTACAAAGGGACTGAATAGGGTTAAGCACTTGCAGCATGCAAGGGGAATTGGGCTAACAGACGATATTAGTTTCAGTGATTAGATAAACTGAAACTTGTAATAGCTAAATTGTAATTGACATTTGATGATTGAATAAAAGGAGTTTTATTTATAAGTAAAGTTACTGTCTTGTGTCAATTATTTACTATTGTTTCACTTTGCATGTTTTGACTTCCAGAATAATAAGATTTATTCAAACTATCCACAGTCGATCATACGTTGGAAGTAAGTATGAAAGAAGATTGTCATGAGTTGGCCTGTAGATTGTCTAAGGTGTTAGGCATAGCAACAGTT
The DNA here is from genome assembly GCF_052849685.1 of Lactuca virosa. NCBI lineage: Eukaryota > Viridiplantae > Streptophyta > Magnoliopsida > Asterales > Asteraceae > Lactuca > Lactuca virosa. Next base: position 388,546,448 of record NC_136428.1, read on the forward strand.
TGCTACACCATTCATGAGTACTTCTGAAATATGATTTGAGTATTGGATCAACCCGCGCTCACCTGAATCACTTCATGGATTTTATCACGAGTGATTGTGAGATGATAATATCATATAATCTTCAAACCAAGATATATGAGATGTTGACTACGAGTTGGTTGTGCATTGATGTCACGAAAACGCATTAGTAACTTGATGTTATAAAACGTGTCGTTCTACATGATTTGATGAGTAGTTTATACAAGCATATAATGTCGAAGTTTATTTGTTCCTTTTATCCTAAGAGGATTAAAAGTGATATCTTGGTCCCCTCGATGATTCTTTCTGCCGAGTCTCTTTCTGGGAGGCATCTTCTTCTAGAAATAATCAGGAAGAAGAGGATGGTAAGTCCCCTAGATTTTTGAATCAAGAGATATGAAACAAGATATATCTCAACCTGATAAATAAAGTGTTCTACTAAATGATAGACATGGAAAGATTACTAATGCAAGTAACTATCGCTAGGAAGAAATAAGTAGCAACACTTGGAATGAATCTGTATGTTGTATTCGGCTCTAGCTAAAATACTCCTATAGTATTTTAAGTTGTATGCTTTGTTCTATCGGTATCTTGATGTATATAGTTTGGTAAGTTTTAGGCTTGCTGCAACACCACGATCACTCCCAGACACATGTTGGTCATGTCTCAAATAAATATAGTTGATCAGGCTATATTGATCCCAGACATGATTACATAACTATCCAGGTTTAACCGCAGCGTCCAACATCCAAATACTTTTGTTTTGTTCTACTTACGACACTGTTTCTGGTACTCGGGTATACTTGTATACTTTTTATAAAAAAGCTTATATATTTTAAAAGTATACTTTTAGTTCAGAGCACTTCGGCCCCCTTAGTGTTTATAGTTGTATACCATGTAAGGTTCGGTATACTTAGTTCACTATAAACAATCGCTCTGATACCAATCTGTCACACCCCCAAACCGAAATGACGGAAACGTTCAGGGGTGGATGACGTCATGTATAGTATCACAACAATTGCATTACAGTAATCAAAGTAAACATAACCGTTACATTGAATATATATAAAAAAGGTAATTACATCTGTTTAGTTCTTGACTTTATACAATCAAAAGTATAATCAAAAGAAAAAGACGTGACTCTATACGCTCCGTCTTCTCAAAAACTCCAGGAGGTACCTATCTATTCTTTTTCTGAGAATACAAGCAGTTTTGAAAGAGTATCAGCATAAAGCTGGTGAGATCATAAGCGATGTTTTTGTAATGAAAACTTGTTGATGACTGTAAAAATGTTTGAATGTTTCCAAGAAAATTCAATATTTTCTAACATGTATAATTTGTTACTGAATCTCATTGAATGTGTTGTGTATTGTTTGATTAAATAAGAAACCTCTGTTAGCATGAAAAACCCAGATTATCACTGGTATGTATAGTACGTTCGGAAAGTTCTGAAAACTGTAATATGTATAGTAGTTCTATTACATATAATAAAACTAATTAAAGTTATTACCATTCATACATTAATCGTATATTCTTAGTACCAAATTTATGAGTTGTTATAACCATAGTTGACCATTGAATTCCCTGAATGACGTTCTTCAGGCATTGGAATCGAATGACTTTGTCACCCAGGCCTGCCGGCCTAACTGTAGCTAATAGTTATGGTGCGGGATTGTCAATCTCGTATAGATCTATACACAAATTCACGTTCTCCCTCCAGGAGACTCTGGTTATAATCTCAGGGCTTTTGTTAGTACTCAATTAAGTACGCGAAGAATGCTCACTCATAAAATGCTATACTAACGATACCATGTTGAATAAAATGAATCCATTGAATTTAGCTCGTTGTCTACATAGTTCATAAACTACACTTTATATAGTTTATATGTCTGGTTGCATTGAATCTTTCTCTTGTACATTGATATGTTAATTGTTCCATAAACTATACCTATTGTAGTTTATATGTTCATTCGTGCATCCAATTCTTGTTTTACATTGAAAGTTCTGTGATTATGATGAAAAACTCCTCTTATGCTCAGCATAGTAGAAAAAGGGATAAAATATCTATATGTTTTATGAAAGTATAGAAAACTATATGATTATATCAATTGCATCCGTGTTAAGTTCATTAAAAAAATTTTGTATAAGTTTCACAAATCATTTATGTTTGGCTTGTATTCCCCCTGAAAACGTTAAAAAACAGTAAAGACATAGGGGTATGAACTCACCTTAGGTGGGTAATTCGATTGAAAGTTCGCGTAAGGATGAGTAGTTCCACTAATGACTTCCCGAGACACAAACGAGTCCTAACGACATATAATGGCATATATAGGCATGTAATTAGTGTTTTAAACAACTAACATGCAAGGAAACACTCTTAGGGACTAGGAAACACTTGCTATGAAGTGTTACAATCACATGTGATTGATTGAAAGGGGTTCACGGCCATACAATAGAGTGTACGGCCAAGGTTCACGGCCAATGTGTGTGTACGGGCCATGAGCGTACGGCCAATGAGTGTACGACCGTACACCCATGGAAGAAAACATGCAAAAATGGTGATTTGATCCATGGGGAAGCTAGTGGGTCCAACGTTCAACCACAAGATGAGCAAAACACTCAATTTGGACCCTTTTTGGGTGTGTACGGCCAACCTATGAAGGGTTTACGGTCGTACACCCTTCAAGATCATGAAAGTGATGCCAAAATGTGATGATTCGAGGCTTAGATCCAGGGGTCTTTCAAGTATAGCAAGTTTAAGGTTGGAATACTTACATTTTTGGAGCCTTGAGGTGTTCACGGCCGATGATAGTTGAGATAGAATGGGAGTGATCACGGTTGGGAGGAGAAGAAATGAGAAAGGAATGAGCATCATATATATATATATATATATATATATATATATATATATATATATATATATATATAGAAGGTGGTGTACGGCCGTAGACCCTGTGTACGGCCGTACACACCTTGTGAGTCCAGACTTAGTCAATCTTTCCATCCTCGAGTAAACACATTCTAATGCTCATTCGTACACTGCACTAAGGTTAGAAGCTCTCAGAGGGTCCTTTAATGTGGCTAAAAGGTAGTCAAAACAAGTTGGACCTTGGATTAAATTGATTGACTTTACAATGCTAAATTTTGGGTTGTCACATCATCCCCCCGTTAGAGGGAATTTCGTCCCGAAATTCAACCATAGAATACAAATCATGGACTTGGAAAAAGATGAGGGTACTTCTGTTTCATTGAATCTTCGCGCTCCCAAGTGATTTTCAGGTCCCCGCTTGGCATTCCAGCGAACCTTCACTATCAGGATACGGCTTTGTTTCGTTCGTTTGACTTCTCGATCCATGATTTCTACAGGTTCTTCCACGAAGTGTATGCTCTTGTTTAATTCGCTCTCATCGAGATGTATCACAAGTGTCTCATCGGACAAACACTTCTTTAGGTTCGACACGTGGAAGATAGGATGTACGTTGCTAAGTTCTCGGGGTAGGCGGATTTTGTATGCTACGGGACCAATCTGAGCGAGGATCTCGAATGGTCCAATGTATCTCAGATTCAGCTTTCCACGCTTTCCGAAGCGTATCATGCCTTTCCAGGGTGAGACCTTCAACAGGACACGGTCACCAACCTGGAATTCCAAGGGTTTTCGTCTCCTATTAGCGTAGCTCTTTTGTCTATCTCTTGAATCCTTTAGTCGTTCCCGGATTTGTACGATCTTTTCAGTAGTCTCTCGGATGATTTCTGGGCCTGTGATAGTGCTATCGGGGACTTGATCCTTGACTAGCTGCGTGTCACCCACCTCAGCCCAGCACAAAGGGGATCTGTACTTACGGCCATAAAGGGCTTCGAACGGCACAGCCTTGATGCTGGTATGGTAGATGTTGTTGTAAGAAAATTTGACCAAGGGCAAGTGAGTGTCCCACGACATACCAAAGTCGATGACGCGAGCTCTCAACATAGCTTCCAATGTTTGAATGGTTCTCTCACTCTGCCCATCTGTCTGTGGATGGTAATTTGTGCTCATATCCATCTTAGTTCCGAGAGCCTTCTGTAGTGACTGCCAGAATCTCGACGTAAACCTGCTATCTTGATAGGAGATAATGGATATAGGCACACCATGAAGGCGGACTATCTCTTGAATGTAGATTCGTGCCAGTCTTTCCATCTTGAAGTTTTCTCTGATTGGCAGGAAGTGGGCGGATTTAGTCAGTCGATCGACAATTACCCAGATGGTGTCGTGCCCACTCAGAGACTTGGGAAAATTAGTAATGAAATCCATAGTAATCCTTTCCCACTTCCACTCAGGTATTTCTGGGTGCTGAAGTAGACCTGAGGGCTTTTGATATTCCAGATTCACCTTGGCGCAAGTCAAGCACTTACCCACGAAGGTAGCGATCTCTGCTTTCATGTTCGGCCACCAATAGAGTTGCTTGAGGTCCGGATACATCTTATCTGAACATGGGTGAACGGAGTATTTAGTCTTGTGAGCTTCGTTCATGACAACCTCTCTGTAACCGCCGTACTTCGGGGTCCAGATCCGGTTCATGAAATAGTAGACTCCATCACCTTTGACCTCCGGGTTCTTTTCCATTCTTCTCAAGGCTTCATCCGACATGTTCTCCGGTTTTAAAGCTCCCAGCTGAGCCTCTCTGATTTGATCGGATAAGTGGGAATGGATGGTCATTGTCAGTGCCTTCACTCTACGACCTGAATATTCTTTCCGTCTAAGGGCATCCGCTACCACATTGGCCTTGCTGGGATGATAGCGTATTTCACACTCATAATCACTGAGTAGCTCTATCCATCGTCGTTGCCTCATGTTCAACTCTTTCTAATCAAATATATGATGTAGACTCTTATGGTCGGTGAAGATAGTGTACTTGGTTCCGTAGAGATAATGTCTCCGAATCTTCAAGGCAAAGACCACTACTCCCAACTCTAGATCGTGAGTTGTGTAATTGACTTCGTGTGTTTTCAACTGCCTCGAGGCATAGGCAATAACCTTTCCTCGCTGCATGAGCACACAGCCTAGGCCCTGATTGGATGCATCACAGTAGACAACGAAATCCTCCGTCCCTTCGGGCAGGGACAAGATAGGTGTGCTGCATAGGGCCTGCTTCAGTGTTTGAAATGCAGAGTCTTGCTTTTCTCCCCAACTAAAGCTTACACCTTTCTGAGTCAGGGTGGTTAAAGGCTTAGCAATTCTGGAGAAATTCTGGATAAACCTGGGATAGTAGCCAATGAGACCCAAGAATTGACGGATTTCTGTGGGCGTCTTCGGTGCTGACCAATTCTCGATCGCTTTGATCTTGGAAGGATCCACGTGTATGCCTTCCTCGCTAACCACGTGACCAAGGAATGTTACTTTTCTGATCCAGAATTCGCACTTAGAGAATTTTGCATAGAACTTCTCTGTCCTTAGTGTTTCTAGCACTAGCCTCAAGTGATGTCTATGATCTTCCTCGTTCTGAGAATAGACAAGTATATCGTCAATGAACACAATCACGGACTTGTCTAGGAAAGGGCGGCACACCCGATTCATCAGATCCATGAATACCGCCGGTGCATTGGTTAGACCAAAGGGCATCACTACAAATTCGTAGTGTCCATAACGAGTTCAGAATGTTGTCTTGGGAACATCATTCTCGTGAACCCGCAACTGATGGTACCCTATTCTTAGGTCTATTTTCGAGAAATAACTGGCTCCCTGAAGTTGATCGAAGAGGCCGTCGATTCTGGGTAAGGGATAACGGTTCTTGATGGTAAGCTTGTTCAGTTCTCGATAATCGATGCATATCTGAAAGAATCCATCTTTCTTTTTCACGAATAAGATCGGGGCTCCCCAGGGTGAGGAACTCGGTCTTATAAATCCTTTGCTGAGCAGCTCATTGAGCTGGCTGGATAACTCTTGCATTTCTGCCGGCGCCATACGGTATGGGGATTTAGCCACAGGAGTAGCTCCGGGGATTAAGTCGATACGGAACTCGACTTGGCGCTCGGGAGGGATTCCTGGAAGATCTTCGGGGAAGACATCAGGAAAGTTGCAGACTTCGGGGATGCTCTTGAGGTCTTTAACTTTTTGCTTTTCGTCAACAACGTGGGCTAGGAATGCATGGCACTCCTTTCGCAAATACTTCTGAGCTTTGATACATGAAATGATGCGAAGGTTTGAGCTGAGTTTATCGTCGTAAACTACGAGAGTTTCGCCAGAGGGAAGATTGAGACAGATGGCTTTTTCGTAACAAAGGATATCGACACGATTGGGGCTCAACCAATCCATACCAATAATGACATCGAAGCTTTTTTTGGAAACCGGCATAAGGTCGATTGGGAAGGAATGATCGTTCAGGGTAAGGGTACAGCCTATGAATATGCCGTTAGTGCTCTCTTTCTTTCCGTTAGCCATCTCGATGGTAGATATTTCAGTTAAGGGTTGGGATTTACATTTGAGTAGATGTTTAAATGCATGACTAACAAAACTCCTCTCCGCACCAGAGTCGAAAAGAATGCATGCATAAGAGTTGTCGAGGAGGAACGTACCCATAACAACTGTGGGATCAGCAACTGCCTCCTCCTGACCCATCGCCAGAACCTTCCCCGTGTTACCGCATGTTGTTGCCTTGGGGCAATTTCTTTTGAATTGCCCAACCTCCCCACAGCCATAACAGGCTTGACCCACGCCTGCTTCAGTAGCCTGGTTTGTTGGTTGAGCTGCTGTCTTGCAGAATCGCGTTGTATGCCCCTTTCTGCCACATTTGTTGCATTGCATTTCTCTACAAACTCCCAAATGATGGAAGTTGCATTTGTTGCACAAAGGTAGGTTTCCATCATAGCGGCTGGGAGTTGTTGGAATAGTGGGAACTGCAGCAGGAGTAGTAGCAGCGTGGACTGCCACTGTTTGTTGTTTCTTGGAGGGCTCCTGTGAAGACTGGCCCTTATGCTTGTTCCAGAATTTCTTCTTCCCACCACTCTCCTTTGGTGGTTCAGGAGCGGCTGTTACTTCACCCAGATCAACCCCGTGATCTATAAGGGTTTGCGCCAGGCACTTGGCGCTGTCAAATGTAGTGGGCCTAGCAGCCAAAACATTTTCGTGAGTTGGGGACGTCAATCCCCAAATGTATCTTTCTATCTTTTTGCTTTCTGGGGTGACCATTCCCGAACAGAGGAGAGCCAGATCACAGAATCTGGCTGTGTAGGCAACAATGTCAGAACCCTTCATCTTCAGGTTTCAGAGCTCGTGCTCTAACTTCTGCATTTCGCCCCTTGGGCAGTACTCAGCCAGCATGAGTTCTTTTAAGCTTTCCCAACCCATGGCATTCGCTACCGGCAGGGTTAAGGATTTGACTCGACCATTCCACCAGGTCAATTCTCTGTCGGTGAAAGTGCAAGCGGCGAACTTCACCTTGTTGGCCTCAGAACAGGCGCAAATGTTAAAAATGGATTCTATCTTCTCGAACCATCGAGTTAAGGAAATAACTCCTTCATTGTCGTCGAAAGAGTTGGGTTTCGCGTTCATGAAGTCCTTATAGGAACACTCCTTTTGATGTCCCCGATCGCTAGCCCCACTAGAGTTTACTTGCGCCATTGCTGCAGTCACGACGGCTGTAACTGCTGCCTGGAACATGACAGGATCGAACTGAGGAGGTGGTGGCGGCGGAGAGTCGTTGTTCTTTCTCCCGGGTCTCTTTCTGGGAGGCATCTTCTTCTAGAAATAATCAGGAATAAGAGGATGGTAAGTCCCCTAGATTTTTGAATCAAGAGATATGAAACAAGATATATCTCAACCTGATAAATAAAGTGTTCTACTAAGCGATAGACAGGGAAAGATTACTAATGCAAGTAACTATCGCTAGGAAGAAATAAGTAGCAACACTTGGAATGAATATGTATGTTGTATTCGGCTCTAGCTAAAATACTCCTATAGTATTTTAAGTTGTATGCTTTGTTCTATCGGTATCTTGATGTATATAGTTTGGTAAGTTTTAGGCTTGCTACAACACCACGATCACTCCCATACACATGTTGGTCATGTCTCAAATAAATATAGTTGATCAGGCTATATTGATCCCACACATGATTACATAACTATCCAGGTTTAACCGCAGCGTCCAACATCCAAATACTTTTGTTTTGTTCTACTTACGACACTGTTTCTGGTACTCAGGTATACTTGTATACTTTTTATAAAAATGCTTATATATTTTAAAAGTATACTTTTAGTTCATAGCACTTCAGCCCCCTTAGTGTTTATAGTTGTATACCATGTAAGGTTCGGTATACTTAGTTCACTATAAACAATCGCTCTGATACCAATCTGTCACACCCCCAAACCAGAACGACGGAAACGTTTGGGGGTGGATGACGTCATGTATAGTATCACAACAATTGCATTACAGTAATCAAAGTAAACATAACCGTTACATTGAATATATATAAAAAGGTAATTACATCTGTTTAGTTCTTGACTTTATACAATCAAAAGTATAATCAAAAGAAAAAGACGTGACTCTGTACGCTCTGTCTTCTCAAAAACTACAGGAGGTACATGTCTACTATTTTCCTGAGAATACAAACAGTTTTGAAAGAGTATCAGCATAAAGCTGGTGACTTCATAAGCGATGTTTTTGTAATGAAGACTTGTTGATGACTCTGTAAAAATGTTTGAATGTTTCCAAGAAAATCCAATATTTTCTAACATGTATAATTTGTTACTGAATCTCATTGAATGTGTTGTGTATTGTTTGATTGAATAAGAAACCTCTGTTAGCATGAAAAACCCTGATTATCACTAGTATGTATAGTATGTTCGGAAAGTTCTGAAAACTGTAATATGTATAGTAGTTCTATTACTTATAATAAAACTAATTAAAGTTATTACCATTCATACATTAAACGTATATTCTTAGTACCAAATTTATGAGTTTTTATAACCATACTTGACCATTGAATTGCCTGAACGACGTTCTTCAGGCGTCGGAATCGAAATGACTTTGTCACCCAGGCCTGCCGGCCTAACTGTAGCTAACAGTTATGGTACGGGATTGTCAATCCCGTATAGATCTATACACAAATTCACGTTCTCCCTCCAGGAGACTCTGGTTATAATCTCAGGGCTTTTGTTAGTACTCAATTAAGTACACGAAGAATGCTCACTCATAAAATGCTATACTAACGATAACATGTTGAATAAAATGAATCCATTAAATTTAGCTCGTTGTCTACATAGTTCATAAAATACACTTTATATAGTTTATATGTCTGGTTGCATTGAATCTTTGTGTTGTACATTGATATGTTAATTGTTCCATAAACTATACCTATTATAGTTTATATGTTCATTCGTGCATCCAATTCTTGTTTTACATTGAAAGTTATGTGATTATGATGAAAAACTCCCCTTATGCTCAGCATAGTACAAAAAGGGATAAAATATCTATATGTTTTATGAAAGTATAGAAAACTGTATGATTGTATCAATTGCATCCGTGTTAAGTTCATTAAAATTCTTTTGTATAAGTTTCACAAATCATTTATGTTTGGCTTGTATTCCCCCTGAAAACGTTAAAAACAGTAAATACATAGGGGTATGAACTCACCTTAGGTGGGTAATTCGATTGAAAGTTCGCGTAAGGATGAGTAGTTCCACTAATGACTTCTCGAGACAAAAACGAGTCCTAACGACATATAATGGCGTATATAGGCATGTAATTAGTGTTTTAAACAACTAACATGCAAGGAAACACTCTTAGGGACTAGGAAACACTTGCTAGGAAGTGTTACAATCACATGTGATTGACTGAAAGGGGTTCATGGCCATACAATAGAGTGTACGGCCAAGGTTCACGGCCAATGTGTGTGTACGGCCCATGAGTGTACATCCAATGAGTGTACGGCCGTACACCCATGGAAGAAAGCATGCAAAAATGGTGATTTGGTCCATGGGGAAGCTAGTGGGTCCAACGTTCAACCACAAGATGAGCAAAACACTCAATTTGGACCCTTTTTGGGTGTGTACGGCCAACCTATGAAGGGTTTACGGCCATACACCCTTCAAGATCATGAAGATGATGCCAAGATGTGAAGATTCGAGGCTTAGATCCAGGGGTCTTTCAAGTATAGCAAGTTTAAGGTTGGAATACTTACGTTTTTGGAGCCTTGAGGTGTTCACGGCCGATGATAGTTGAGAGAGAATGGGAGTGATCACGGTTGGGAGGAGAAGAAATGAGAAAGGAATGAGCATCATATATATATATATATATATATATATATATATATAGAAGGTGGTGTACGGCCGTAGACCTGGTGTACTGTCGTAGACCCTGTGTACGGTCGTACACACCTTGTGAGTGATTTTCCGGACTTAGTTAATCTTTCCATCCTCGAGTAAACACATTCTAACGCTCATTTGTACATTGCACTAAGGTTAGAAGCTCTCATAGGGTCCTTTAATATGGCTAAAAGGTAGTCGAAACAAGTTGGACCTTGGATTAAATTGATTGACTTTACAATGCTAAATTTTGGGTTGTCACACAGACGAATCGGAAATCGGGAAACAAACTGCTGGACAATAAGTATGACATTGTTCAATGTTTTTTGTCTGGCTGATATCTTGAGAACATAGGAGTATATGATCCCTTATCTAAAGGATGCGTCACTGACTGGGTCAGAGTTGACAGCGGATTTTGAAAGCTTACGATTGCTAAGTCGGATCCTGAAATTACATTGGCAGCTATAGTTATTAGACTTATCCAAGTGGGAGAGTACTGTTGGATTTGGTGTCTAAGCCCATAACTATAATTGGGATGTACTTGACCTGATTGTAGCATGGTCCTTTTGGGTTGCCTTCATCAGTGCAATTTGATAGGATGGACTTTTGAGAATAAGGTTATTTGTGATTTATTAATATATTATAAGTATAATATATTAATTGAGAAATCATATTATTTAATTAGTATTGGTCAAGATTTAGTTTGGAATTAATTTTATGATCAAAAGAGACTAATTAAATATGTGGGGATTGATTGTGTAAATCAATCATTCTTATAATGTGGGCTAATGATCCATAGTTATTTAGGATGGGCGAAACCATTGAGATAATCCATGGATTGTCCATGGAGGTTAACCCATGGAGCCTAAGTATATGAAAGGTCATTAGGGTTGACAAAGTGTAACCCTAGCATTTGCCACATTATAAATACTCACCCCTAGAGCTAAAATCGGCCACCACATACATTCTAAGAGAGTGAAGTTGATTTTATGCTAAATAGCCTTTTCTCTAAAGCCTCCTCTTGCATTTGGTGTTTGTGAACCATTAGAGGCATCATACTTGGGGTGCTCAAGCTTTCAAAGGTCAAGAACTCTACCCTACTCAAGAGGTAAGCATCCACACTAAGTTTTATATTATATAGCTTCAATTGTATGCTAGCTAGGGAGAATGCTTTGGAAAAAGAAAATGCATGTATAATTAGAGAAAACATAGATCCAAAGCATTTAGGGTTGCATGTACACCATAGGAGTGTTATAGTGCTCAAAACCCAACATGATAGCCACATGTAACCAGATGTGAGATAGACACCCGAACACATGATCCTACTCTAGAGCCACAACCAAACAAGTAACAGGAAAGAAAGACTAGATCAAGAGTTCTTAGTCTATCCTATGTGACTATATACAACCCCTAGGGGGTCCCAGTAGACGATAACCAGCCTACTGGTACTCTAACCAATATACTACTACTCCTACATCCTAGCATACAAGGATTTATATACATCTAGAAGTTCACTACAACATAGCAACATCCTATACACAAGGATATACATATACATATACATATATATATATATATATATATATATATATATATAACCAAATCTGGTGGGCCGACATTGGTGCCTTCGACCCACGGGTACAGTGAGGAAAACTCACCTAAATCGAAGAACCCAGAAACACTGCGACGCGATCCCCTTTCTACACTACTTACTCCAACTAACCTTCTATTACAAAAACATGGCAAAATTTTAATCAATGACCCAATTCCTTCAAGTTTGACTCAAAGTCAAACAGGTCAAAAAGTCAACGGTCAACAGGTCAACCGCTCTTCACGATGTGATACTCTCTTGGTCACGTCGTGACCAGATAAAAGACAAAATAGTCATGGTCCTTCAATCCTCACGACGTGACATGCATCGTCTCATGTTGTGAGAACTATCTGAATGGCAACTTGATAAGTTAAGCCCTTAATCCATTAAGCCACTAATCCAACTCCTCCATTAAGCTTCCTTAAACCCTAAAAGACATAAAAATCGACGCTTTAAGGTCTTGCATGTTCAATGCAAGACTTGAGCTCAAATTAGGTCATTTATGAAGAAAAGGAGGTCAAAACCTTAAGCATGAGCTTAAACATCATCCAAACTTAAGATCTACCACATATAATCACCAACGGACTCTAAGGACCCATAAAGTTGCCAACTTTATGGAATCCCAACACTCTAACTCCTCTAACCATGGACCATAATGCATAAAACTCTAGATCTATCAACAAGAAACCAAAAAGCATGAAGCTTGAATAGTCACAAAGGTCCATAGTGGTTGCTAGAAGATGATAATGAAGCTTTCAAGTTGGATCTATGCTCCAAAGGTGACCCCTTCTACTTTAAGACACCCATACAATCATCAAAAGCTCAAAAACTCATAGATGAGGCTAGAGTTTTGTTTAAATGGAGTGGATGCTGAAGAAGAGACCCTAGATCAGGAGATAAGGTCCTTAAATATGGAGAGAACCCTAAAAATTCGTGGAGAGGGCTTGAGTTGCAATCACTCTCACGTCGTGACACCCTAAGTGTCACGTCGTGAGCTCAGCTGGATCCGTGTCTCATTTATTCACTTGTCACGTCGTGACCTCCCTATGCTCACGCCGTGACACTCAGTTTTACCTAAAAACCATTCGTTTGACTCCTTGATGCCCTAAACCGACCCGTTTTGGAAACTGGGTGTTATACTCCTTACCGCTAGGACAAAGGCCCTTTGGTACTTGGTTTGATTTGACATATACACTTCAACATATATGTTTGTTTATGCATGATCCACATGAGACCCACTTCTTCGTCTTGAGGCACGTTTTTCTCCATGTTTGTGGCACATTAGACCATGGTTTACAACTGCATATCTCCTTAACTACTTTCCTGATTGCTTGTTTTAATTGTGATTAAAAAGATGCCTATAGGCGGATCTAGTGCTTTAGCAATGGGGGCATATGCCCCAATGAATTTTTGGAAGAATTTTTTTAGTGTTAATTTGGTTGAAATGTTTTAAATATACAAATGTTTAACAAGGATGCCCCTAATCGACAAAATTCCTAGATCCGTCACTAAGGATGCTCCACGACAATCTAACTTCTGTATATTGTGTCTTTTACGCAAAAACCTTCGCTTGTGGTCCTCTGAATGCCAAGGTGTCTTTCCAATGTTGAGGTTGAGTATCAGGGTGGTTAATATGGGAGTTGAATATGTTAGCTTCACAATCCTCTTCGTGAAATTCACCCGTTGCCGAAAAAAGTCATTCTTGTTTATGGTGATACTATTAATAACAAATTCAGTTCAACATCAATAAACCAAACATAATGAGATCATCATCCATTTTGTCCAAACAACATGATCTTAGGCATGTTTGGGTTCTCCATGTTCCATCGACCTCACAATATGACGATATCTTTAGCAAAACCCTTCTTATATCAAATATTAAAATATTTTTTTTAATTTTAAACACCATGGTGTATATTAATATATAAATATCACATGCATATAGTATATATCTATCTCATGTTCCACATGTTCCTCGTCATCTGTTTGTAACTAATAATACAAGGGAAATTGAGTAAATTAACCATTATAAATGAGGTTTTCAAGTAAAATAACCATATTTTTTTTTAGTTTTTGAAAAAAAAACAACTTTTTCCAGAATGCCTAATTCCGGAGTACTGTTCATATTCATGAGTTTTTTTTATTGGGATTCGAAATGCTACATTTCGAAATGTATAATGTTACCGTTTCTCAATAAAATATCTAATTTCATGTAACTAATATCTTATATAATTCACATTAATATGTTTTTTTTAATTTTTATTAAATTTAAGTAAAAAAACGATTTTTTTCAAAATTCCGGAATTGTTCTTGGGATTCCAGACTTATTTTTTGAAATTTCAAAGATTTTTTTTTTTCGAAATCTGAAATTTTAGTTCAGAATCTGGAATGTTGGTCCAGAATCCGGAATGTCATTCCGGAGTTAATTAATTTTTTTTTTCTTGATCCAGAACAAATTCCGAACAAAGTGATTATTTTTACAAAAAAGAAAATTTTTGGGTTATTTTTTTCAAATACACGTTAAAAAATAAAATGATTAAATTTATTAATTTCCCTTAATACAATGATATTTGTTTCGTTAGGAAAAAATTGTCTAGGATTAACTTGCTAAAAGAATTACAATCATCTAACACACGATTAAATTTCATTATCAACAAACGACGAGTTTCTATTAACGGGGGAATTACAAAGAACTCATCTCTTCCCCTCTTTTCTAATTCCCCTAATTTCACTCTTCATCATACACCCACTACTTTACCTAAAAAGTTTGTTGGAAGTGAAAGAAACAGACAGAAATCCTAGAGAGAGAGAAGGGCGTTTAGGGTTCTTTCACCTTGCTAGAAATCAAATCCACCCCACAAGGCAATTAAAGCTCCTTCCTTGTTTGTAACGCTTACAATTTGATCGTTTCACCTTTGCTTGCCGTTGAATAAAATCATAAATTGTATTTGTAGCCAGCATCTTATTTACTTTACTTCAATCCCTGATTCCGTTTTTTACGAGTTTCATATCGATTTCCCCCTTTTATTTCTTGACCAAGCAAAAATGTTGTTCAAAAACATGTGCAATCTTGGCTTGAGTATGTGCTTGATCGGTTCGTCTTCGATTCTCCGAAGAACTTCTGATATTTGTAGTTCTTGAAATCAAGCATTGGGTATCCGTTAGATGACTATTAGGGCTCGATTTTGATTAGTTTCGCTAAATTGATGATCTTTTCTCAAGGGTAGGTGGGGTTTTTGTGAATCGTTGCGTTTCTAGAGATGTATATTGAAGAACTTAAAGAGGGCGTTGATGGCGATGGGGATGTGGAGTTTTCTGCTGAATTTTCCGGCGAAGGTGCGGTGGTGGCTTCAAATACGAAAAGGGTGTTGGTCGGAGCAGGTGCTCGTGCTCTTTTTTATCCAACGCTGTTGTATAATGTTGTCAGGAACAAGATTCAGACCGAGTTTCGTTGGTGGGATAGAGTTGATCAGGTATAACTACACTCTAGTTTCAACTACTTCTTTCATTCCATGGTCGAATTTAGCTATGTTTGTGAAAGGTCAAATGTTAACTAGTTGTAGTTTTGTTGTTTCTCTTTATTCTTCATTGTTTTACTGGATTGTAGGAATACTAATTACTAACTATAATTTCATGATTAGTTTATATTGTTAGGTGCTGTACCCTTTCCTACTGATGTTTTGCACCTAAAGGAACTTGGTGTTTGTGGTGTGGTTACCCTTAATGAATCATACGAGACTTTAGTTCCAACATCATTGTATCATGTAAGTTTTTAGGCTTATGATGTCCATTCATTATTTTCATTAATGTGGGATTGCATGTGAGGAGGGCATTCATGTCTTTTTGCATAGATGTGATATGGAGAGGGAGTTCTTGTTCCATCTTCTTTGGGTGTATTAAAAATTGCAATTTTTGTCCCATTAACATGATTCTGAGACCTAAGTCCAATGCATGCTAAATATTGTACAAGACTAAATGATCCATTTGAGCACCTTGAGTAATTTTTTTTAATTGTTAATCCATATTATTAAATTTGTTGTGTTGTTGAGTCTTTCTTTTATTCATTTTTTTATTTTTAATATGTTATGTTCGTAGGCTCATGGAATTGATCATGTGGTGATTCCAACAAGAGATTATCTTTTTGCTCCATCGGATGGTGATATTTCCAAAGCCGTTGAGTTCATCCATGGTAAGTACATTTATCGTAAGCAATTAATATGTTATATACGATTAAAAAGCTAGTATTAAAATAAGGGTTAAATGCAAGAAATAGCAATGTACTTTTAGTGATTTGTTTATGATAGCATCTTACTTTTATTTCTTTCTATTACAAGTTACAACATTTTACTTCGAAAAATCTACCCAATTATAACAATCACATTCAAATACAAAACCATCTTAACTGCTATAATTGGATCGACTTTTCAAAGTATAATGCCCTAATAAGAAAATTATTTAAAGAATATTGCTATAGTTTTGTAGATTTTATAAAGTGCATTGCTTTAATCAGAAACATATTGAAACTACAATGTTACGGTTTGGTTATGTAGATTTTTCAAAATACATACAATTATGTAATAGAAAGAAATAAAAGTAAGATGCTATAATACACTAATAAATGAAAGTACGTTGCTATTCTTTGCATTTATCACTTAAAATAATGATCCAATTTCTCGCTTTTTAATTTTACCCGTTTGACCTATCCTCATTAAAGTACCACCCCAAACAACCCATTTTTACATAAATCCGTCCAAATTGTCCCTCTCTAGTACGATGTTTATCAATTGAGTAAATTGCAAAATTGGTGTCCCAAAAAGTGTAGTTTGAGTCCATTTTTTTTTGTTCGTATGGTTAACCCAAAATTGAAACTTCCATGTAGATTTGGTCCCTAGAGTTAATTGTCGTCTAAAATAAAAGGACTCAGACTGCACTTTTTGGGATACCATTGGGACCAAATCTACATGGAAGTTTTAATTTTGGTCTGACCATGCGAACGAAAAAAATGGACTCAAACTTCACTTTTTGGAATACAACAGGGATCAATTTTGCAATTTTCTCATGTATTTATTTTTGGTTTATGAAGAGAAAGCATCTGCCGGTAAAACTACATACGTTCATTGTAAGGCGGGGCGGGGTCGCAGTACAACCGTAGTTCTTTGTTACTTGGTACACTTTTAACCTCAAAGTTCCAAATCCAATGCCACCAAATCCAATTCCATTTCTTTCTATTACATCATTCTACTTTCAAACAGGTAAAACACAAGCACATGACACCCGACACTGCATACGAATACGTCAAATCTATTCGACCAAGGGTCCGCTTAGCCTCCTCTCAATGGCAAGCCGTTCAAGATTACTATAAAAAAAACAAAAACATTACAAACGAATCCCAATCCGAATCCGAATCCAAATCCGAGTTTGAACCATTTGATGATGCATCCATGGTTTTGGTAAAGAAATCGGATCTTGAAGGGTACAAAGAGGGGTATTTTGGTAACAAAATATTGGCCGAACTTTGTAGGGCACAATTTGTTAGTCATAGTCAGGCTGCCATGGCTCGGCTTTCGTGCTTGTGGGTTCGATACCATGAGCCGTGTTCATTGAACATGGTTTCATGTTGCAGGTTGTGAAAGAGGTGAAGAAGATGAAGTGTTACGAATTTGTAAGTGTGTATATGGAGAGTGTTGGTGTCTTTGTTAGGTGTAAAGGAATAATAATATAAAGCCGAATAGGCGAAAGTGTAAGTTAAAAGTCGAATGAAACAAATGGCTTGTGTGGGTCTATATGTATGTTGATTAGTTGGTCTTAAAATATATATCTTCATGTTTATTAACAATGGTTAAAGATGGTTGGAACACATAGTTCACTACAAGATTTAATCCTCACAAGAGAGGATAGTTTTTTATATCATCGTATGTAGAAGAAATCGATTGAATTACACCTTTTGGATTTATGCCATGATTCCTATGATTTCTTCGGCTTAATAAGCAAACACTACCTAATGGCTAATACCTATGCGATCCCAATGAACATGTGTATATGGTCATACTTTTTAAAAAAGAAATTACGACTATTTATTTATTTTCGGATACATCTCTAGATGGTGTAGGCAAAGTTTGTAGCAAGTTTGTTCCTAAGATGCCTCTAAAACTATGTTAAGAGGTAAAACTTAAACTTGTTTTTGGTTATGATATGCCATCTATACCTTAAACATTTAAGTTGGTAGATAGAGTCATGATCACAATACATCGAGAGTCAAGGCAATGGTTAAACTAGGGGTGAGCGCAGTGCAGTTCGGTGCAGTTATTAGCCAAAACCTCACCACTAACCGCAAATGCGGTTAATCCATTTTCAAAACCGTTTGCTGCGGTTATTTTTGCGGTGCGATTTTTTTTTTTTTTTTTTTTTTGTTGCGGTTATTAACCGCATGGATTTGGTGCGGTTAGTTTGTGGTTTTTAACCACAGTTTAGAGCTCAAACAGTTTTAAAAGTTCAAATATATTACTTGTAGTAATAAAAAAACCATAAAGTGTAAGACAATTAACTTAAATCACAAACAATTTATTTCTTAAAAACGTCAAATCAATATTAATTAACAATAAATATCTTAAAATTGTTTAATTTCACAATTTTTCAAAGTTAAACATAACAAAAAACCAACACTTTTGTCTTCTAGTATTTTATACATCTTTCATCCATGAAACTTGTTTTATTTTTAATATTTAATATATTAATAATTAATAAAAAATTAGTATATAATATATGCGGTGCGGTGCGGTTTTTTTGCGGTTTTTGAAAACTAATAACCGCACTGCACCGTAAATTTGCGGTTTTTGAAAAACATAAAACCTCACCATCGGTTTTTATTGCGGTTGCGGTTTATCAGTTGCGGTTTTTGCGGTTAATTTTAGTTGCGGTGCGGTTTTTGCTCACCCCTAGGTTAAACCATAGAATCCATAAGGCCCTTAATCCATTTAGCCTCATTGCGTGATACACGTATGGGATGGCGATGGGTGAATCGCTTTAATTATTATTATTATTATTATTATTATTATTATTATTATTAGTAGTAGTAATTAATAACAGTAACAATAACAAAACCACAAATCCCATTAGAATGAGATACGATGTAGGTAAGATTGTGGGCAACCAATGCTATCTCCAAAGAACACATCCGACAAACGAAAAAAAAGAACGAAAAGGAAAAAGAAAAGATAAACAGTTAGTTTCTCGGACAAAGAACACTTGCATATTGAGCATTAGTCCACAAACAAGCATATAGAATAGTAATAATAAATAAAGGGAAATATAAGGTAAAAAGGAATACAACTATAATTAAAGATGGTTAAGGGTAAACAGGTATACATTGTACTTTTGCTCAACAATCTAAGCAAAATGTAGCAATAAGACATAAAAAAGATACTAGCGAAAACACATAGACCCAATACTAGCAAATACAACATATGATAAAAAAAAAGGGTAGCAAAGGACTTTTATAGGATTACAAGCACAAACAAATGTCACCTTGAGAGGGTAACAAATAGAAACAATGTAAGAAGATTGTAACACCCGGAATCTAGAAGACTTATAAAAGAAAAATAAACTTCATTAAAAAGGGCAACTCGTCGAGTTCAGGGAGGAAAACTAGATGAGTAGGAATCATTTGGGACGCGGGATTAGAAACCAACTCGACGAGTTGGACTGGGTTTGGGAAACCCTAAATCCGGGATTTTGCACCCTATTTAAACAACTTAACTCTAGGGTTTTGGCCTCATTTCCAGCCTCCAAGATCCAAACCCTAATGCATTGTGAGAGTGCGTTAGCCATTTTTAGTGAGTTTGTGTGCATTGAAGCTTGTGGGAGAAGGAGAAGCTTGGGGATTCAAGAAGAGGCTCTTAGATCCAAAAACACCTTCCCATTCTCAGCATTTTCGGGTAAGCAAGTCTCAAACTTGCTCAATGATTTCTTAGATCTCTTCATTTTACTTTCATGGGGGGTTTTTGGTCCAAGAATGTTAGCTTTTGAAACTTGGACATCCCAAGTGATTACTCTTTCATATCTGAGGTCTAGAAGGGGTTTCATGGCGAAAAGGTGCAAACTTTATAGTCATGGAAGCCCCATGCAAGCTTTAAGGTGTCATTTTGGCCTTTTAAGCTCCAAAAGGCCATGCATGGAAGGAAAGTTAGCAACTTTATGTAAGATATCAGCTTTAGGGGACCAGATCTATGGTTTAGAAGCATTGAACTTGACTGAAAGTGACCGAATGGATTTAGACTTAGAGGGACTCAATGAGTTGTTCATTCAACTCAGCGAGTTGGGTCGACGAGTTCAAGGAAGGACTCAACGAGTTATAGTGAAAAGTCTCGATTCTGCTATAGGGAAGAACTCGACGAGTCTGAGGAAGGACTTAACGAGTTGGATCGCGATTTCAGGATTTATGGTTCATAGGACTCGACGAGTTGATGGACCAACTCGGCGAGTTGAGTCAACCAAAATGTTGACTTTGACTTTGACTAGGAGTTGACTAGGGTTGACCATTCAATATTTTAGGCCTTTTTGGTATTAGTCTTTCTCGGATTAGGTCCATTGATAGAGTTATAGACAGTATAGTATTGGGCTGGGGCCTCAGTTTTGGATCATATTGGGTTAGGGGTAGAATGGTCATTTTACCCCATGTATGGATTAAGGATTATAGTATGGAACCCAATTGCTAATTGGGCATATTGATTCGTATTGGCAGCTCGAGAAGCTGGCGGGGCAGCAACTAAGGATGTCATTCGGGAAGCTTCTGCATTCGAGGTGAGTCTCCTCACCATACAAATGGGTCGAAGGCACCAAGGCCGACCCATTTTATGATATGTGGTACACTAGCTGAAGTTATATCATGAGACATGATAGTTGGTTATGTGTTAGGAAGTATGCTAGTTGTATATGTGGTATGCTTGTATGGAAGACCATGGGAGAGCCCATGGTACCTGGATGTAAGACCATGTGGAGAGCCCATAGCTTTCCTACTAAAGACCATGGGAGAGCCCATGACACCCGGATGTAAGACCGTGTGGAGAGCCCATGGCTTTCCTATTGAAGATTATGGGAGAGCCCATGACACTTAGGTGTAAGACCATGTGGGGAGCCCATGGCATCCTGGAGTAAGACCCTGGGGACGAGCCCACAACATCCTTATATGTTTATATGCATGTCTTATGTGATTGATATGGTTTATGTAGCTGTTATAGCTAATATGGATTATGTGGTTACGTTGATTATGTGGGGTATGCTCTGGGGAACTTACTAAGCTTCGTGCTTACAGTTTTGTTTATGGTTTCATGTATCATTGTTTTGGAAAGGAAGGGCTCAACTTGATCGCAACGCACACACCCTTCTTTTCCGCATTATGTGATTTTGGGATGAACTTTGATAAATGTTTTTAATTAGCAATGTTTTCGAATACTTAGATTAAAAGATATCTGGTTTTGACTATAATAAAAATGAAAATTTTACCCTTGAATTTTTGGGTCGTTACAAGTTGGTATCAGAGCCTTGGTTTGAGGGATTTGGACATATTTTCGGGTGTGTCTGAACTCAAACTGAGGATCTGTAAAGTTTTCAAAAGGAAAATGTTTTCAAGGAAAGTTTTCTAAGATAAGAAAGGGTGTGGTGCATGCAATCAGCTGAGCTCAAGTAATTTTCCCAGAATACCCATATATCTTATCTGTTATGACCTGATTAATGGATCTGTGAATCGCATGCTAGTTAGGGCTAGGAGAGATGCCTTTATATGTTGTATGAGCTGGTAGACTTGCATGCTAGTGCTGCGTAGTCAGCGACAGATTGGCCTGATATGTGATGCTTGTAGCCTTGGAGATACTGGATGCCATGCTAGAATGAGAATGATTATTGGTATTGGTAACTGCTAAGTGTATGCTTTAAAAGTTGTATACGGCTAGGATCTTATAGCCTTAGAATAATGTATTTGGCCTTATATCCTGTTCTGTATATAATTTGCATGCATAAAGCAGCCGACAGTAAGGGTGGACGTGGACAACATGGGTTGTGGTATGTGGGCCGAATGTTCTATGATAGTTCATGGGTCGGAGATTGCCCTAGGGTAAGCCTAGGATGATATTAGTGACAGGAGTTACCTGATTATGAATTGTATGTGTGGATAGAATGGTTTGATTGTAGTATGTTGGTTAGATTTTTCCATTTGTCTGAATGCTGCTTGCTTTGTGCTTTTTGGGACTCTTAGCAATGTGAGCTAGCTACTAAGTGAATATGATAAGTCACATGTGGCACATGATGGATAATCTCAGAGTGATGGACTTGGCCCTATTGCACAGCTCTCGTCTGATTCTAACCGTTCTAGGATTGAGTCTTTTACTCGAAAGATTATCTGATCTCTGTTGCATGTGGCTATATTCATGAGGTAGCTAGTTGAAATTATGGGGAATCTTTCAGTAGCTGAGGATTGGGTGGGTTTGGGAACCTAGGAAAGCCTAGGATATGCTTCAGTGGGTTAGTAGTGACGTTTAGTGAGACTTGGGTGCATCAGTCTGGGGAAGTAACTTGGAGGATTCGGGAGGATTACTGAGGAAAGTATAGATAGGTGTGGAAGGTAGTATTGGGCCCGTACTACTGAAAGCATAGGATCCATACTCGAATCAGTGAGAGTCTTGGAGAATCTGAGAAGCTTCTGAGAGGAGAATCCTTGAATGTGTTTTGAAGTTTAAGAGGGGCATATATGAAATTCTCCCCTTTACTTCAATAATTCACCAAATACTTGATATATAATTATTGGATCTGATGGATGTGAGGAAACAAGAATACAGAAAAATCAGCTTAAGCTTTTCCTTCTTTCTTCATCTTCGGGAGTGACTGCCTCCGATTACCGGAATGAGGGCAACGACCCCTCCTCCTTGTTTTCCCATTAACATCGAACAACCAACCACCTTCCTTCTCTTTTCATGTCCTTTGATCGTGGCTGTCAATATCAAAAAGAGGCCAACAACCTCTTCTCTTTTCCTTCTCCTTTGTTTTCTGCCAAGAAACCACCGGAGTGGTTATAGATTTCGGCGAGATCGAGTGGGGCAACATCCCTCTTTGTCATCTTCTTCCCCTTGTTGACCGGATCTGCCAAACACTTGTGATTGCTGAGAAAACCAACCCAATCACCCCTCACCACCAACTGTCGCATCTGCTTCCTCCTACTTTCCTCAATTTGCTGCCACGACGAGTACAATGAGACCCAGAAGATCACCAGTCTCGAATGTTTCTCCTTGCTCGAACCGATCTGCCAGCAGCTTCTTTCTGTTCTCTTCTTTCGTTTTTCTCCCGTCGACAGCCAAGCACCGATGGCACTTTCTTTTTCACCCAATGATCAGCCAAGAACTGATCGACCCTTGATCTGCCAGACGAGAATCGAAGCCATAACTCTTTGATTTCTGCCTTCGTTTTTGCCCTAACGTGCGTTCGCCCGTTCCCTATTCCCGATCTGTGATGTGAAGAAGACGCGACCTTTTTACATTGATGAATATGTCACAATCAATCCCTCTAATTATAGATTTTAACCAAAACAACACCTCTGTTACAAATAGTTGTGTTGTTTTTTCCTTAAAATAACCCCTCATTGGTAATATTTGATCAAAATCGGCCCCTTGTGTTAGATAAATTACAAATCAACCCTTCATTAGTTTTATAGGATTTAAAATAAGCCCTTTTGATTTAAATCATTACAAAAACAATTCTCTTTAGTTTAAAATATTAGAAAACAAACCCATAAATGTTTTAAAGTCCAAGAACGGTTACTTTGTGGTTATTCACGAAAAGCTTTACCAAACAAACCGGGATCGATATCCCGCATCGAATGTGAGTTTCTACAGCCCCTCTTTTATAGTTTTAATATTTGGGGGAGAATACACGAGTGTCTATTAAAGTTTTGATGATTCTCAAGTTTTATACACAAAATAGCATCATACTTTATTATTGGTCAAAAGTTTATGAAATAACAATCTAAAATGTTTAAATCATCAATCAATTGTATAAGTTATAGTAGAATGCTATAATTGACATAATTACACTTTGTTGTGATATATTAATTGATATTAATAAAAATTACAAGATTTCAAGTAGATTGATATAAAGATATAAGTTATACGACGAATCATAAACTGTAATACTCGTCATATATATATGCACGAATATGTTGAGAAAGAAGGAAAGGACATTATACATATGACCAAATATGTTATTCAACATGATTATGCACAAAAGTAATGTACATTGCCTTAAACGGTTGATAAACGAAAATTAGACAAATATATAATAATTAATTGAAAATATACCAAAAATCAATTCTTATATATTATTATACTCCTGATAATCATGTAGAAATGATTTTAAGTAAATGATATATTTCATTTTTATAATGATTATAAAAATATAAATAATTTTAGTTGTAATACGAAATTCGTCATATATGATAACATAATTGATTCTCGGATTTTAGGAATTATTAGCTAATAAATTATATATCATATCAATTATGCGACTTATCGAATATTATGGAAACCATTGGTTTTCACGTTAGTTGAAAACTGGAAAATGTTATAAAAATAGCCATTAGGCTGCCCGAATTTTGTAATGACAGATAATAAGATTTGAAAATATATCAACTCTTACGAATCTCAAATACTAAAAGACTTAAAACAAAATCATTCATAAACACCAAAAAATTATAAGTATTCTAAAGTCTTATATCGGAGAGTTTTGGATTAGGATTCCTAGACATATTGTTAGGTTCCATCACACGCACGGGACATTCTGTGTGAGTTATGTTTGTTTCTAAAAGCCTTATGAGCTAGGAGCATTTCCTAAGCGATGGGTCATGGTGTTTGGGGGTTAGATCTCGTGTGTGTATGTGTGAGAAAATTTACGAAATTGGTGAAATAGGAGTTTTATGATGGGGTGTTTTTCGTACTTAGAATCAAAATCATCTGAGTTATAACTGTTATTCCACGAGGGGTCTTATACTGTAAATCTGTGCACATGGCATAGATTTAAAATAAAGAACTTTGGTGTAGATCTATTATGTATGGAAAGATTTAAGCGGGTCGATATTTCCCGCCTGTGGTTGCTAGCTACAACTTCGTCTGACGATACTAAACAGGCGTCAAGTGTTTCTGTCGCACCCCCAAACCAAGGATGGCGGAAACCTCCGGGGGTGGAGGACTTCATCTATAGTATCACAACAATGAGTATAATAGTGCTCAAAGTAAATACAACCATCATAAATATAATTGAAAATGTTACACCATAGTATATGTTTACATGTTTCAAAATCAATTACATTATGATGACAAAATGGACTGTTTGACGATTTAACGTTCCATCCTCAAAATGCTGTTGATTTCCTGTTTCACTGATTTCCTGAGAATACAAGTAGTTTTGAAAAGTGTCAACAATTAAGTTGGTGAGTTCATAAACGTTTTATTTGAGGAAAAAGTCATTTTCCTTGTAAAAGCGACAAAGTATGATTCCAGAAAATCCAATATTTTCTTTATTAAGTGTGAAATGAACGCTCCTATGTTATGCGATAATGTACCCTAGAATACCCGTAGATTCCTTCCATAATCACCCAGTGTATATAAGTTATATAAAATTTAAGTTAAATAAACCGTCGAATATAATAGGTCTGCCCTAGGTCCACAACCAAACAAGGAACAGGAAGTAAGGCGGGCCCACCACTTCTAAGTCGATTGTGACTAGATTCTTATATAACTCTAGCATATACACTTAGCAATTATAGCTGAAGTCTAACAATTTCAGATGAAACGTAGTGTTAATAGAAATGTATTTCCAAAGAAAATCCAATATTTTCCTTATAAAAGACATGTAGTCCTAAATCCCAGGACCGAGAGTATGAGTGTGTTTTATACTTATAACGTGATTGTAATTTTAAATAGATAAAACCCCTTTTAAAGTAGAATGTTTCCTGTAAACTTGAAAGATTGTTAACTCCCTATGTGAGTCGTTATAACCATACTATGACGAGAAATAACTTGCAACATTTTTTAGACGTTAAGATCCTATGACTCTTGTCACCCGTAGACCTGCCGGTCCGGCTGTAGCTAGCAGCGAGGTATGGGGTGTCAGTCCCAATATAGATCTATACACAATTATCACGCTCTCCCTACAAGATACTCTGGTTATAACTTACATGAATTTGAACCCGTACTCTAAGAGTACGATGAGAGAATTGTCTCACAACTTACGTTAACTAGTTTACATATAGTTTGAGTATTAAACCCCTTCCGTGGTGGAAGTGAAATCACCTTTTATGAAAATAAATTAGTGATATGAATCCATAAACTATTACTAAAATAGTTTATCAAGTAGTATATGAAAAACCCATTTGTTTTGAGAGTAAAAACCTTTTTCATGTAGTAAAAACCCATAAACTATGCTTATAGTAGTTTATTATATGTGTTCGAAATAAATGAAGAGTCCTTTTCATGAATGACTAAATTTCTGTTTATGATGATAAACTAACAAGAAATACATTCAACATTTAGAACTTATTGTTATGCACTTTGCTCAACATACTACAAAGTGTTGTTAATATTGTAAGCTAT
The DNA here is from genome assembly GCF_052849685.1 of Lactuca virosa. Lineage (NCBI taxonomy): Eukaryota > Viridiplantae > Streptophyta > Magnoliopsida > Asterales > Asteraceae > Lactuca > Lactuca virosa. The sequence continues at coordinate 388,572,963 of NC_136428.1, forward strand.
GTAACTAGTTTTTAACCTTTCTGCATTGTTTTAAAAATATCATAGAAAAATCATACGAAGTCGAAAACTGAATCCGTAAATTCTGAGAGTTCATAAAATGTGTCTAGTTTATTCATAATTTTTATTATGATTTTTAGAAGTCTCTAACTTGTGTGAAAATGTTCATATTCACAGGCTGGTCTGAATTCGTTTATGAAATGATAGGCAGTTTTGTAAAAATCACCATAAATTGTAGAAAAATCGTATGGAGATGTGCAAGTAGTCATTTTAAAGGTAAGAACCTGAAATCTTTGCATATTAAACAGTTTTGAAAGGTATTAAGTTTAAGATGGTCAAAACAGTCCGTGAATAAGACTCGACTTTTCTGATGAAAGCTGTTGTTTGAGTTTAGATAAGTTTTTGGTATTTTTAACTTGTATTCCCCCCCCTAAAACTTGAAGAAAACGTGAAAATGTAGGGGTATGAACTCACTCTGAGTTTTTCTATGAGATGAAGGTGGAAGAAGAAAGGTTTCCAAGTCAAGAACACTTGTGAGATGCTTGAAGATTCGAAGACCCTAAGCACAAATATGATGACATTTGTTTAAGAGATTTATGATTTGAGTGAAAGAGTGTAGAGTATTCAAATGTAGGATGAATTTACTTACTAATACTGAAGTGAAAAGCTCAAGAGTAACCTTGAAATCTCGAGTTCTAGAGAGGGAAAGAGAGAGATAGGTGTTTGCTCTTTGGTGAGAGAGTGAGTAAAGTGGAAGGAGATGGAAGATTTTTCAGCTTTTGATGAACCTTTACAGCTGGAGGAGGGGTGCCAAAGGACAAATAGTAGACTAGGTAGGGGGGAATAGTGACTGAGGGTTATAGTATGAAGGTATGGGGGGTTGCTTGTGTCATACTCTAGATAAATTCAACACTCTATCACAAAATCTAACTTAATAGATTTTATTCTTGGACAAGGATTTCCCCCAAAATATGATAAGAAAATGAATATTTAGGGTCTCTTATGTTAAAATACGAGTTTGGGTGAAAATCCCGCGTTAAAATCACGAAAAACGGGCTTAAAACGGAGTTGTGGTCAAAAACCGGGAAGAAAATGATAATTTCCGAAGTCTGGCCGAAGTTTCGGTCCTTAGAGGGTTAGAACCGAAGGCTGGTTCGGTTGATGTATTAGAACCGAGAGGGAGAGGTTCGGTCCGAGCAGGTCTCGTAGGCGAAGCCTTCAGAAGAGGGGCCGAAGGCGAAGCGTAGTTCGGCTCTAGAAGGGGGTTCGATTCTTAAGCTAGTTTCGGTTCCTTAAGGGAGGTTCGGCTCCTTAAGAGGTTTCGGCTCCTTAAGAGGTTTCGACTCCTTAAGGCTGTTTTTCACATAAACTTCCGTTTTCGAGCGGTTTTCGACTAAATCAATGGTCGGGATGCCCCAACTGATTATAAAAACTTGAGAGAGATTTGGGAGAAATTTCACATACTTAGAGAGATTTGGGAGAGATTTCACATACTTAGAGAGATTTCTCATACTTAGAGAGATTTGAAAGATATTTCACATACTTAGAGAGATTTGGGAGAAATTTCACATTCTTGGAGAGATTTCTCATACTTAGAGAGATTTGGGAGAGATTTCACATACTTGGAGAGATTTGGGAGAGATTTCACATTCTTGGAGAGATTTCTCATACTTAAAGAGATTTGGGAGAGATTTCACATTCTTGGAGAGATTTCTCATACTTAGAGAGATTTGGGAGAGATTTCACATTCTTGGAGAGATTTCTCATACTTAGAGAGATTTGGGAGAGATTTCACATACTTAGAGAGATTTGGGAGAGGTTTCACATACTTAGAGAGATTTGGGAGAGGTTTCAAATAGTTAGAGAGATTTGGGAGAGATTTCACATACTTGGAGAGATTTGGGAGAGATTTCACATACTTGGAGAGATTTGGGAGAGATTTCACATACTTTGAGAGATTTGGGAGAGATTTCACATACTTGGAGAGATTTGGGAGAGATTTCACATACTCGGAGAGATTTGGGAGAGATTTGAGGTAAAGAGAGATAGAGCGAGAGAGATTTGAGAGAGAGTTCGTATGAGACCTTTTTGGTTGTTTAGCTTCGCTACGCAAGGTTTGTAAACCCCGTTAAGCCTTGTTATGAATGTTGTATGCCCCCGAGGGGTACAGAATAATGTTTTTACCAAGTAGTTTCATCACTTATCCTGATTAGGGTTTGGGAATTCTGAACATATGGATTTTTTTTCAAGTGATAACTTCTTATCAAAATAGCGAGTTGTACAATAGTAACATAATGTAAACCCTAATTACAAGGGTTAATTGAGTTGACCGGTTTGACTTGTTGTCTTTATTTGACTTTGACTTGACCGGGAATTGACTCTTGTCACAGTTTCTTTCTTTGTTACTACAAGATTATTCAAAGCGTTAGTAATGATCCAGATACCACCAATGTATTGTGCTCTTACGGGGCAAGAACGCCCATAGTGTCGGTTAAAGGCTCATCTTAGATCCCCGATTTGCTTTGTTACTGTATAAATTTTGCATTAGGTTTATACAGGGTCTTTTTTCACTCATACTAGTTGGAAGAGAATGTATCTAGTGGGATAGTGTGTGACTCGAAATGATAAGTGTAAATACCAAAAAATAAGTTATATAACACTTAATTAACAACATGACACGATTGGTTAAGGTTTATTAACTTACATTAAATAAGTTATTTATATAAACCCTTTTTTTTTATATGAAAACACCATATTTATGTGGGAGGAGTTTGCCCCACTGGTTAAGTTTCGGTTTCCAAATTCAGTAAGAAAAAACTTAATTAATACCCGAAACAAATATACAAAGTTTAGAAATTTGAAACTTATAAGTTTTACATATAACCTATATGAATGCTTGTACAAGGTTTCAAGGTTAAATTTGGCTATTTTATGTTTTTACAAAGTGTGATATGACTTTATTTTATATAAATTGGTATCCAAAATCCTTACATAAAAAGCATTTTGGTCATGGGAACCGTAAAAATTTGTTATAGGTTTGATTTACTTATATATTTAACAAATTGTGTATTTTTGGATTTGAGCAAAATGGTATTTTCTAAATGAGTCTTAATACACTTTTATAACTCATTTATTTTATACTTTTAATAGAAAAGTACATATTTATAAAAGCTAGTTAACCAGATAAATTTTATAAAACACTTTTGGATATAAAAAAATTACTTTGTGTCAAACCCTGTAGAACTCACCAAAAATTTTGTTGACGTATCTTAATGCATGTATTCTCATGTTATATATAAGGTTGGAAGTGTTCGTACAGAAGACTCTCCGTTATTTTTATCATACATTCGTAAATGCTGGATTGTTAGGCTTGTGTCACGATTTAGCAATAGTCTTGTCAATGTCATTTCTATTTTGGTAATAATAGAAGATTATATCTGTTCTGTTCAATGTATGTTCGAAAACTGTGATTACTTATTTACATCGCGCACCCCAGCGTTTCCGTCGGCGGCCGGGGGTGTGACATCCTACAACAAAGATCGAACATATATATATATATATATATATATATATATATATATATATATATATATATATATATGGGGACAGTTCAAATAAAAACAGTAAATAGTGTGAGAACGTAAAAACACTTTTTCATGTTATTATTCTGCAATGAATTTTGTATCGACAACTTTATGTCATTATTCAGCAAAGAATAAATGAATAGTCAAAGGTTAAAATTAAAATTAGAATTTACTAAAAAAATGCACATACATAAGTTTATAATAGAATAATAACATTGTAATGAATATATGACTAATCGAAAGTTAATATTTATATTAGAATTACTTCAACAATACACATATACAAAATTCATTACAAAATAATAACATAAACATAGTGTTTTTACGTTCTCACACTATTTACTGTTTTTATTTGAACTTACTTCTCTCTCTCTCTCTCTCTCTCTCTATATATATATATATATATATATATATATATATATATATATATATATATATATATATATATATATATATATAAGTTCATTGTTTTTTCTTGCAATAAAAGGTACATAAGTTATGAATATGTAGGAAATTGATACTTTATTAACAAAATATTCTGAAATAACTATCTATACATCTTTACACAAAATACTTTAAACTCACATGTTTAATCAACGACCAAATTGCTTATGTGTAACTATAACTTGCACGATGTGTTACTCGTTGGTAGTTGAAATCGGGCTACTCCGAATGCAAATTGCCCTATCGACCTTCCCGCCTTCCTTGCTTGTCAATGTTTTTTTTTAAATCAGTCATTAAATCAAGAGAAAACACAACACAATATATTAGCTTTAAAAGTTACCCAATTCAGTGCTTTAACCGGTGACATAATCAGTTGAAACTGCAATCAATTTTGCACTTGCTAGTTTTATAGCATCCCATCAAAAAGTGATTTTGGCAATCTTGATGAAAACGGACAACAAATGTAAAATATAAACATTCATCAATGTAATGAATTCATATGACTTTTGCTCTATTCCAAAGAACACCAATAAACAATGCTCCTACAATAGCATAAAAAAACTTAATCTGTGATGAATCAAGTAAGGAGTCTAATATCACATAAAATGGACATATAAATGGTATTTGGGTAACTTCACCATTTAAGATGTCAAGAAACCAAAAGATACACAATATCAAGATTTGTTTGGTTAAATGTATTGAATGATAAATAAATGTACTAACATATTAGGACCAAGAGAATCCAATATATATATATATATATATATATATATATATATATATATATATATATATATATATATATATATTGGTTGATAACTGCCACTCATTTCATTAAACAATATGAAGTTCATAATTAACTAACACAAACTGAAACAAAAACATTGTTACTAAATTTCTCATTGTGTCTACCTAGTGAGCTCAAAAAGTAAAGCCCACCCTTGGCAAATCAACGAAATGATTTTCTGAAAATGTAACCCGAGTATGTTTACAAAATCACAAAAACCCAAAATTAGGAAATTAAAATTGAGTAACCAGGATCGTCCAGAAGAGGAAGATAAAGGATAAGCATTGTTAGTATCTACTTGTGAATCCAGTTGAATGAATCTAATGCCCCGAGATAAATCTTCCAACCACTGAGCTTGCAAGCTCAGTCCCGTTGTCACAAAGAGGAATCACAACAAAAATTTTAATTAAGAAAATTTGATAGCTATAACAAAGAACAACTTATTAAATCGATCTAGATGTTGTTTATGGGAAATGCAATGAAATATCTATGTTTACATGGAAACTGCTTTTGGAACTCTAATCTTACCTTTATGGTGGAATTGTTACTGATTAAACATTAAAAAAGAAAATAGATTGGAACGGACCATAAGAGAATGAAAATAAAACCAGAAAGACACAAAAGGTATATATCTAGATACCTGTAAGACAATGTTCAACAAATATGGTACATTAGTGTGGTATGGTGGTAATGGCGGTGTAGCAGATATGGTACATTAGTGATGCTGTTGGTGGTGGTTGGTGGTTAGGGTTCGTAGACAGATAGGTAAAAATGAATAAAAACGAAAACTGAAAAGTCTAAAATGGATTAGCAAGACTCCCCCCCCCCCCCCCAATGCCCCTTAAGTTTATTCATGGAAGCGGAAAACTGTGTCAAACAATAGTGAAGGCCGTCGACGGGAGGATAGAATAAGGAGAGGGTGGTGTTGGTGATGACAACTAGGATTTAACCGGAAACAAATGGATGTGCTTCTATGAGTCACTGTAATTTATGGATTCAATTGATCGTATAAAGGGCATGGGGACAGTGATATGAGGGAAGACGACCACAAATATTTGTTGATATCTCGGCATCAACAATACTCGATCATGATAGAAGTTAGGTCAAACGTAGATCAGATTTAAACTCGTTGTTTAATATTTTAATATTATTTTATTGATGTTTGGTTGTACTTTAAACTAAAACACTTTAACGTCTTAAAAATATTATTATTATATTTAATCTATTTTTAGAAATAGTAATATTTCTTTTATATATATATATATATATATATATATATATATATATATATATATATATATATATAATTTGTGTATGTATGTTATTTTATAACTTATTACATATGTATATACGTCATCGGTAGGTCTAATACTAGTTAATATTGGTTAATACTATTTTTAAAAAATCGAGGCCTGCTTAAAAATGGAAAGTTACTTGACAGAGATTTTAAAGTTTTAAGATAAATAAAAAGGCTGATAAAAAAAATGAAAAATTAAACTATTGATGAATGTATGTGAAAATAGGATTTTTTTTTTTTTTAAAAAGGGCAGCAAAAACCTAAAAAATTAAAATAAGATAAACCATGTGATACACACTCTTTTAGAAATCTATTGATTTAAATTATAAATAGGTCATGTCAATAAATAACTCTAATTTGAAAAACATAAACTTGTTATGCAAGGTTGATTAGAAGAATGATATATAAAATAAAAATATCGGTTATTTAGAAGGTAAATTGCTAAAAAATCACTATATTACAATAAATTTTCGAATTTGACAGGGAGTTTTTTTTTCGCAATTACGTCACTTTATTTACAATTTTGTTGCAATGTCAACCAAATAACTGATTCTACCTGTTCTCTCGGTAACCACTTTTTCTGAATTGCAATAAAGTCACTACGTTTATCGAAATTGCGATTTTCACATTGTGATTTTTTTCTCAATTATCTCACTTAGACCAGCTACCACCAATCTAGCATGTTACCAAATAAATGACATGATAATATTGTGACGGGGAAGCCACATCACACCTATATTTTCCACGACGTGTTTTATTAAATGCACTTGACTCCACACGTCAAAAATTGTGTGCACAAAGAAATGTTAGTCTGACGTATGGTCGTGGCACGACCCTCTATAGGGTGCGGCGTGGCAATGCAAAAACCTCCTTATAAAAGAAGGGTCAGCCCTCCTTATTTCTTTCCATCATTTCTTCCAACTCTCTCTTTCTTTTCTCTCTCTCTCTCTCTCTCTCTCTCTCTCTCTCTCTCTCTCTCTCCCTCACGAGATTTTGGACCCTTGTCATTCGACTTCTTATTCTGTAATGTAGTTAGTAGGCTTTGTAATCAAGTTAGCGAGGCAATGGAAGATTCAGAATGATAACTAAGGAAATGAAATAAACATCGAAGTTCTACTCGCGACTATTCAGACCTCATCAAATTTACTAAGTTACAATTACTCTTATCTAACCTACTTAGTTCTCTCAAGAATATTTAGGTGAGTTATCCCACTATACTATGTGTGGCGATATATGTCATTTGTATGTTAGAATGTGAGGAATGTTGGAATAGAGTTACATTAATAGAATAATTCACCTAAATATTCTACAACTAAATAGGTTAGAAAAGAGTAAGTGTAACTTACTTGATTTGACGATGTTCAAATAGTTGTGAACAGAACTTCGATGTTTACATAATTTCCTTAGTTATCCTTTCAAAATCTCTAGAGCTTCGCTAAATAGATTATAGAAAGAGAAGTCGAATCATGAGGGGCCGAAATCTCGAGAGTGGGATATATATATATATATATATATATATATATATATATATATATATATATATATATATATATATATATATGGAAGAATTGGTGGAAAGAAATGAGGAGAGGTGACCCTTCTTTTATAAAGAGGTTTTTTCCTCGCCCCATTGGGCCATGTGTTAGACTGACTTTTCTTTCGTGTACAAAATGTTGGACGTGTGTAGTTAGGTGCATTTACAAAAACGCAACATGGCACATAAAGGTGGAATATAGCTTCCACGTCACAATTTTATCATGTCATTTATTTGGTAACACGCTTGATTGATGATAACCGGTCATTTGGTTGATATTACAACAAAATTATACATATAGTGACATGTGTTAAAATCGTAATTTTGGTAAACATAGTGAATTTATTGAAACTTAGACAAAGTGGTTACCGGGAGAACAGGAAATGGTCATTTTGGTTGATATTGCAACAATATTGTAAATATAGTGACATAATTGTGAAAAAAAACCCGATGCCAAATTTGAAAATTTGTGGTAATATAGTGACTTTTTTACAATTTTCCAAAAAGACAGTATAGTTGAAGATTCAACATATTCAATAGAAATTTCTCTTTTTATTACTTCTAAGAAGTCACACAGAAATGACCGATGGTTATATATAACCATCAGATCGTATCCCATACGTACATAACCTGCCAATCGTAAAGATTTGGAAAAGTCTGATTATGCTTTGAAAGATAAAATCCATACTTGGTAACTATCCAATAACATCTATTCATACTAAACAAATTATGACCACACCTTCCAGCAATACGGTTGTTGAAAACGGCGAGGGTGATTGACTTCATAACCTGGTTATCTTCTTTTAACGAATAAAAGTTACAATCATAGCGAGTCGAGTCAAAAATATCTCTACGAAAACGCCATGTAATGGTGTTTCCTGGTTTCATTACATCGAGACCACGTTCATCACCTTCTGGTGGGCATTGAACAATCATGGTTTTTCGACGTCTCTATTAGTGATGAAAATTCTGTATGGCTCGAAGGGTTTGCTCGCTGCTAGGTCTATGGCTTTCAAAACACTATAAGATACATGTATAAAGAATGAAAGGTGAAGCATGGCGTAGATAAATGGGTGGCTTTTTCTGCTCATACTCATGTTTAAGATCATTTTCGTTGGTTTCTCAGCTAAATATTTTCTCATGATATATATATATATATATATATATATATATATATATATATATATATATATATATATATATATATATATATATATATATATATATATATATATATATAATTTACACATTCATTTATGAGTTTGTTGGAAACAAGTCATAACATCATTAAATGTGTGTTAATTATAGGGTTCTCAAATATGTATTACGGAAAGCTCACAAACAGGCTACCAACCGAACAAAGAATATTGATTACCAATATATTTGGTAGTAAAACATGTTTGGTTGGTAGTACCGTACCAACCAATATATATATATATATATATATATATATATATATATATATATATATATATATATATATATATATATATATATATATATATATATATCTTGTAGGAACTCAAATGTTGGTAGGAACCGCGAGAAATTTTTTTTGCCTTAAGATTGAAAAAAATAAATAGCCAAGATTTGATTTCATTTATTGTCAAAATCTCACGAGACGATATAATATTTTTGTAATTAATTACGAGATTTTGATAATTTATGGGAAAGTTTAATTACTTACAGGGTACAACTAATAAAAACAAAAAGATTAAAATAAAATAGAAAAAAAGGAAAATTCGGCCCATGTGGCTTCTTGAGGCGCTGACACGTGCCCTCACCCGGCACGACAAGTGTAATCGGCTGATGTGTTTTTTTCCACCCGTTTCATTTTTTGGCCATTATTTTTTCTTTATTTGGAAAAAATTACAAAAAAACCAAAGTTCTTAAAATTTAATTTTCTACAAAATGAGCACAATCATGAAAATTGAAAAACAAATAGTTTTTTAATTGTTTTATATTTATATAAAATCCCTGAAAAAAAAAAGCTTCTCCAAAAATTAAATTTTTTTAGGAAATCTTCTACTCTCAATTCTAATCACTTTGTAAAAAGAATTTTTAAAAAAATAATGTATTTTAGATATCAAACTTGATTTTAAAAAATTAAATGTTTTAAGAAAAATGTTGAAATATTATTATCCAAATAAAAATGATTCAAAATATTTATGACTCAAAAATATTATGAATCAATATGTTTATGATCCTTAATTTATTATTATCTAAAAATATTTTGATTCATATAGTTTTTGATCCTTAATTACTATGTATTTTATGTTTCAAAATTAAATAATTCAAAAAATATAATGATCCAAATGTTGTATTGAACAATGTTAGAATGAAAGATTCAATAAGAACGAAATCATGTTTGGAATTCAAGGTCAAAAGAACACACAAAAGTAAATAAGATCTGGTTTTCATTTAGAGGATAAAAGGAATGCAATTACAATTTTGATGTAAGACTCCTTTTCAAAAGATATCCTTTACTATCAACACGTTTACCTTATATATAGCTTATAAGGGAAGTGGTTGAGCTATGACCAATCAGGTAAATACACCTAGTCTAACCACCAGTTGTCAAAGTAACCAACTGCGAACCTAAGTAATAGAGTCCAAACACAATTTTTACGATTCAAATAAACTATTGTTCCGAAATACATTTCGCTATCAAACTCAAATACAATAAAAACACGATCCCAACAATCCCCCCACCCCTTTGTATTGAGCTGCGAAATGATTCTTCACTCGATTTCTCTAAAAACTTCTTCTATTATCACCATAAGAGCAAGTCTAAATCTGATCCACCAAACCTACTTCAAATCTTATTTTGTGTTTTCCTTGCACAACTCGGCCCTTGACATAACACTATTAATGCAATTGGAAATGTAACAATGTTTGTCATCAAGATGCTGCATTTTGTTCCAAACATTTCCTCTTCTAGTACTTTGTAGACTATTCCCCAAGGCCCCGTTCGAATAAGACCTTCTCGCATCTCTTCCAATCTTTCAATCTGATCTTGAGGTTTTGCAAAAGTATCATTTTTCTTCATACTTTTGGACACTTCAACATCTATTTTGCTAACTTCCATGCTATAATATTGGATCATTCGAATGATGTGCAAAGTGGGGAACTAAATATTGATCAATGCTCCTTCAAAATTCCATAAAGCACAATCCAATCATGAGGATTCATGAATGAAAAATCATCAAACGTAATCACATTCCGATTCTTGATTTCATCAATTAAGATTATGAATCGATAGTTTGTAAATTCATCAACCTTCGCTTCTTCAATCATCTGCACATTCATAATTCGTTTCAAGGATAAAACTTCATATCGAGACTGAGAAATTTCAAGATAGAATATGAATAACTTCTTGTTTGCAACAATATTGGATAAGGGAAGTTTAGGCATATGATTGAAACTTCTAAACAAGAAAGCTTTCTGATACATAGGGGAATCCAACTGACTTTCTGCTTTATTGTCAACCAAATATGATGAATTTGGTTCAGTCTAATATTTCCCAACCTTCTTGATCACAACACCTTGCATCCTTTTCATTGTCCATTCAGATTACAACAGTCTGAAAGTCGCCTCAGTTGTGTCTTTAGCTCTCTTTTAAGCTTCAATCTGCTTCAATTCATCTTGATAAAGCTTCAGTTTCTCTAATTCATCGTCCTTTTTCTTTTTTTCTTCTTTCTCTGCCTGAACATCATTCGAATCAACTTTTATTAAAGAAAAAATGTTTATAGAGCTAGATCCAACACCATCATCATTAAACTTTGGAGCTTCAATTTGCCTTTTCATTGATCTGTGACCAATATGAATCTTTGGTGCATCAGCTCCTGTGATCAGTTTCAGAACATCATAAGGACTTTTAAGTTTTATTGGTTCCTTTTGAACATATACAATCGGTTCACCCAAAATAGTTTCTTTATTCTCATCTCCCCGTTGTTGCGCATGAGCACTGCTACTCACAACACCTTGCTAAATTTGAGATTGAATTAGATCCAGTTTCGCATCCAAAAGTTGACACATGTAATCCACATGTAGAGCATCTTTCTTTTCCACAAATTGAACAAGCCTTTGGTTAATCTCAAAGTTCCTTCCTTTCGTCAGTACCATCTCTTCTTCTACCTTTTCAAACTCTTTCAGTATCTACTTTAATTCAAACTTCAAAGATCGAATCTTCAACTCCTTCTTAGTCAACTTATGAGCCAAATGCATTTTCGTTAGCATAATGGGAAATAAGATTGTTAAGTGAATTTATAACACCATGACTTTGAGATTCACTTCCTTAATAAATTTGGATTTGTCATCAAATAAATTTCGGTTTTCACCAAGAATCATCTTTAAAGTATTCTCATGAGTGATCATAAGATTTTGGAAATTTTTTGGAGAGAAGGAATCAGCTCTTCGAACCAAAGCATTGAGCTTATAATTAAACATCTGGTAATCTTTTCTTGTTGCAGGAGCAGCAGCAGTGTGTTTATCAAGATGACTTTCATCATCTAGCAAGGAAGCAATTAGAACAGGTTTAATGAAAGTTTGAAATGATCGAATTTCAAGAACATCATCATCATCGGGAACATTGAAATCGTCATTGTCATCAGATACATGCTTATCACTATGAATTAATGGAGGTTGAGTGGTGGTAGATTCAATGAAAATCGATGGAGGTATAGGATTTGAGGTTTCAACAGATGAGGGTGGTGGAGTTCGAACAACTGTGTGATTTGGAACATAAGTAGTTGGAATTGGTATTATTGTGGATGGAATCGAAGTTGTGGTGTTTGGTGGATTGAAAGGTGGAACAACTGGTGATTACGACTGTGATTGAGAAAGATTCATGATTGGCTCTAGCATAATGTTTTGATAAATTTACTCATCAGTTTAAACTGGAATTGAATCATTTGATTGATTAGGAATTGTACCTTTAGTTAGAACTGGACTTAGAGTCGTAGTGATAACATAAGTGTTAAATTGAACATTGGCGTCAGAAGATCGACCAATATCATCAAGCACGATATTATCATCCTTACAGTTGTCACTAAATGTTGAGATAAGAACTAAATGATAAAGAGATTATGGTGCGAAATTTATGTGAATCTCGTGGAACTTGATGAAGCTCAACAATAAAAGATAGCCAAATTTTAATGGAAATATAACAACAACATATATCATTAAATGTAAGTAATTTAAAGAAATACTTGTTGAATCATAACATGGTTTGCAGCCAAACACAAGTTATTATATAGTGAAGAACAAAGTACGAGTATAGTGATGATGGAAATAAGACACACGTTCTAAGGATTACAAGACTTTCTATTTATAGAAGGAAATAATACAAGTCTACAAATATGATAATAAAAAAGATAATTAGACTAAGACGGCCATGCTTCCCATGAATGGGACTGGAAAAACCAACCTACCACAGAAAGTCAGAAAATGTGATCATTACTTTTTTGACACTGTAGTATCCACAACATACAAAAAATTTTAACTCTTCAAATCTCCTTATCTCCAGTCTGCAAATCTTAAGTGAAGATAACACAACTCTTCACCATCCCTTTTTATCAAACACTTCACTATCTACCTCACACAAGTCTTTGCTTCCAGATACACTTTATAGCTGCCAAGGGTCACTTTCGTGTATCAACAATTCCCCATAACTTACCTCGCAACTATCCTCCACGTCAATTAAGTTTGAGAAACTTTGTTAGTGGTGAACTTGGACATATCAATATAAAAGATAGTGTATTTAGTTTGTTTCTTTGAGCATCGATGAAACGCAGTGACTAGAATGAAGTATTTTTCACTATTTTTAGAGATTTTGAAAACAATGCCAAGTTTAGGAGAGTTTGTGGCTCCCAGGTATAGATCTTGAATTCCATCAGTAATTTTTAGAGCATGTTCAAAATAAGGAAAATTCATCTTTTTAGCAAGCCATCAATCTTCACAAAGTCATATACTAGAGCTTTGAGGAAGTCACAGGCTCTGTCATATGCATGATTCATATTGTGGTATTTTTCTATCTTGTTCTTGAATACCCTTGCGATTGCGAAGATTTATTTAGGATTCATGAAGAAGAAGTCAACTTGAATACAATGGTATTCTGTTTTGAATTGAGTGAGAGTGTATTGATAGTAGGTTGTGCCTTTGAATGAGCGAGATTTATATGTTTTGACTGCTTCTGGAGCATCATTTGACCATATTTCTTCAATTTTTGTTCCATACTTGTTGTAAAACTAGTTCAACCTTTCTAACTCTAGTGGAAGCATGAGTTTGTCTGGGATGCGAAGATCAAATGGTTCAAAGACTGGGAAGTATTTTGCATTGGAAGATAGAGGAGTATCCCAAAATCCATCGGTAGGAGGCTAAGCATACATCAGATGAAAAATGTAGTCTTCATCTAAAAGTCTCCGCATTGGGTTTCCGAGTATTGGATTAATGATTCCTCCATTTTGATGTCAATTCCTGGTTCCTTTTAGACGTATTCTACAAATTTAGGAGATCTCCAATCTACTTTCCTTTGCTTGGTGACATGGGAATCATCTGATTTATCTAAATTCATGGAGGGCACCAGAGTTGCTTCTTTGATAGGAAAGGTCTTCTTTGGAGATTGCAATGGAGTTGGCTTCTTCGGAGATTAAAGAGGAGTTTGAGTTTTTCTTTTAGAGGGGACTTTGATGGAGATATAGGAGGAGTTTTGTCTCTAGGGGGAGTTTGGTTTTTATGAGGAGAGGGAGACTTAGAGCTTTTAGAGGAAGAGTTGAGTTCAAATGTTCGTTCTTTTTCCCCTTTTGAGGAAGAAGGAATTCACTTCTCCATAAATAGTTCTTTTAATTCTTCAAGAAGTATATAGATTCGGTAGAACCTGGTGAGCATCTAGGTGCTTAAGTTATTTATTGTCATGAGGCGTGGGTTTTTTCATATAGTCGAGGATATACTTTGTGACAAATTGAATATCATCGATTGTTTCCCTTGAAGTGACAGATCTTCATAGACCTCTAATGGTTTTATGAAGTTCGACATACCTAGCTTCATACGCATTAGGGGTTTCGTTTATCAAGTATTTAGTTTTCTTTTCCTGCTCTGCGGTCACCCTGACCAAGTGATCTTACAAATCCTTAACATCTTTCAGTAACTCCTTGGATTTCTTGATGAACTGTTTGTAGTTTTCATTTCTTTGGACATCTAATTGATGAATTCCCATCTTAATGGTAAGAAGAACATGCTCAATGGTGAACTTTTCTCTTGTCTCCATCGCCATAATTCTTTCTTCCAAGGTCTATAGTGTAGCCGAAGTAGAAGTTTGCGGTGGTAGAGTGATGGGTTTTTGAGCACTACATCATTCCTATGGTGTACATGCAAACCCTAATAGCTTTTGGATCTAGTTTGTCTAATGAACATGCAATTGAATATCCAAAGCTATAAAACCTAGATCTAACATATTATAATCTGAATTAGGGTTTAGAGAATACCTTTGATTGTTATGTAGCAATAACAATCAATTCCTTGGCTTCAGAAAGCTTAGACATGAGACATGGATTATAAATCATTCTCTCTATATTGTTTCCCGACATCCGATTTATGACGACCGACAACAGACTACAATTGAACACATCAACTTAGTCCCGGCTTGGCCAAGCGCTTAGGTGTCATCACTAAATCATCGAGGGGCCCACAAATATCGCTTTTATCCCACTTTGGGTAAAAGGAATGGATAAACTTCGACTCAAATGCTTGCTTGCACCTACTAATCGAATCACACACAACAATAAATTTTATAACACCAAGTTACTGGTGCGTTTACTTATCATCAATGTGCAACCGACCAACAAATAACAACTCACACGTCTCGGTTTCAAGAATATACAATGTTATCATCTCACTAATCACCCGTGATAAATCCATGAAGTGATTCATGTGAGCGTGGGTTTAATCCAATACTTTAATCTTATTAAAGCACTCATGAACTCTGCAGCAAACTTGTGCTATGTCTAAACCCTTTAGACAATCTACAGACAAATTCATGACAGTCTTGCTTCATACCTACTTCCAACGTATGACCAACTGTGGGGGTTCGAATAACCCAGTTATTCTGGAAGTCAAAACATGCAAAGTGAAACACAACGATAATACTCAATCCTATATGGCCCCAAACTCTTGAGTATAAATAAAACATCTTTTATTTAGCCACCATATTGATTACTCATTATTCATTGTTTAATGTTTCGGAAAATCAACTTGACACTTGAATTTCAACAATAGTTGTCCCATGCACCAGGCATGCACACTATGTTTCCAATGGTCCATGCTTTGTGAAATAGATCAATTGAACCCTTTTCCAATGATGCTCATTTCACAATTCCTAATCCTAATCATTAGTGTAAGAATACAAAATTCTCACCACTACTAGAATATGTTAGATTCTAACATTTTATGCAACAGTCCTTTCGTAATGTCACGACACAAAAGTCACCAAGACTCGGCCAATGATATTACAAAGTGCTCTATCAGAAATTGTTACAAAACAATTATATAGATGTGATGTCTCTCACTCAAAGTACATTCCTTTGAACATCCGTTTTGCATAAAATTTTCTAATCTAGACATAAATTCTTAATTTCCAACTCCCAATTATGGAAACATTTCCATATTTTCCATATGACAACTCATTCTAAATAGAATCTTATCTATTCATAATAATGTCTATATGGTCCATCCAGTACTATACTTCCAACTACTCACAAGCGACCAATCCTCAACGAACTTTGGATCGTCCTTTGATAGTTGTTTAATTATTTTAGTCAAAACCGATTCTAGTCCCTTTTCCCTCTTAATGCACTAGGCATTTGGAAAATTTTAGAATGGTCAAATATTATAGCATACACAATCGATCCTATACTCGAAACGTATGGAACACGATGCATAATGTCTTACATAAAGACGTGATACTTTACCAGTCTTTTGCCATAATATTTTGTTAGTCATGTTCTCACAATTCGAACTATGAAGAGGGATGCCGTAATCATAATCAAATTTGAGAACGTGCTATGTATCCTTGACTAAATTTTATTAACATTTCTCGATCTAAGCTTTAGAATTTTTGAAATGATGCCGTAATCATAATCAAATTTGAGAACGTGCTATGTATCCTTGACTAAATTTTATTAACATTTCTCGATCTAAGCTTTAGAATTTTGAAATGAAGTATAATATTCTCTCCCTTAATTATAGCAAAACAACTTTTCAACCCTTGCAACTTTGCAAAGTGAATCTTTGTTTTCTATAATTAATATTGCTAACTTGCAATACTTACCATAATAATCATGCTCCCACTAACATGATAATTATTTTCTTACCAGCATAACACTTATGCTCCCACTAGCTTTGTCATGTATTCAGAAAACAATTGAACTTCCAGAAAACAATGCTTATTAAATTCCTTAAGTTCATATTTCTAATACCTAATGCTTCGATAAGCCTTTATCTAAGCTTTGTAAGCTCATACACCTTTGCCTTAGATAGCTCACATGTGTGTCTAAACAATTCAGAATTTATGTTACTAAGTCCCAGATGTTCAGACTAATTGCCAAATCTCACAATTCGAACTATGAAGAGGGATGCCGTAATCATAATCGAATTTGAGAATACAATTTCCCAAGGAAGCTGAAGAAAACAAGGCTCTAGCTTTTAGCCTCGTGAACTGTTACATTGCTTTCCTAGCTGGAGATTTGCCTCCTCAAATCTCATTTGCAAATCATGATCAAATTCATCCAGAAGATGTGGAAGAAATGGATATCACCTGGAAAATTGCAATGGTTGTGTTCAGGGCTAAGCAGTTTGCTAAGAAGATTGGGAAGTGATATCAAGATTGAGTGATAACGGGCAATTTAAACAAGTGTAAGGGACTGAAACTGAATTGTCTAGACTCCGTGTTTAATGTGATGGTAGGCATAAAGGATTCAAATGGACTAGACATGGATTGACAATGAAAGGACTTGACAGTGTGGACCTAGATAGTTTTATTTGGACCAACAATACGACGCTCGGGTAGATTGAGCAGTGAGATAAACATGGGAACCTGCAGGATACATTAAAGTCATATGTATCTAGAATTGTGGCTTAACATTTCCTCGATGACGGACTTATGTCCTTAATTCCGGTATTGATAGGGCGACTGGGGGTTCTGATAGAGTAGGTCTGTAGGAAATTATTTTCTTGCTTTCTATCTGTCAGTCATATGTTGCCTCCTTTGCGTGATTGGAACATATCCGACCTGGAATACAACATATGCCACTCTATCTCTATGCATCTCCTTCTATATGCAATTCTTTCTATCTGTTAGTCATATGTTGTCTCCTCTGCGTGATTGGAAACAATCCGGCCTGGAACACATCATATGCAACATTCTACCTCTCAATCTCTCTATTCTAGTTAGCCATATGTTGTTCCCTCTGCGTGATTGGAAGAGATCCGACCTGGGTATACAACATATGCATTTCTAAATCAGATTTCTTTCTTAATGATTGTCTACTCACCTAAAGTAAGGAATTCTTTGGAAGTTCTTGATTGTTGGGGTATGTCGGGAAGTGGGGAACACGTTCTAGTGCATCTAAAATTGAACAATTTAATAGGTTGTTTGTAGATCTCGCTGCTGAATTTAAGTGGACAACAATATCCTTGGTCGTCGTCAGCTAAATAGTTTATTTAGGAATATAGGTGGAATGTCTTGTCACTTATAATCTGTCCAACTTGTCAATATCCATTATGTTTAAGTGGACCACAATACCAGTGATTGACCAGATTTATTCATGAAAGTGAAGGTACTGAAAAAACAAGTTAAGGCAGTATCAAAAACTTATGATCCCAAAATGTTAAAATTTTAATTTTTGAAGTGTAGTTAGTGTTATTTTTAATTTTTCATTTCATTTAATTTTAATTTTAATTTTTTTTATTTTTCAAAAAAAAGTAAAATTAAATTTTGTTTGCATTTTTAAATTTTAGTTTTTACTTTATTTTATTTTTAGTTCTTCAAACTGTCTCATTTTAAAATAAAAAATTGGATTTGGATTATTTTTTAAAGAAAAACTTGTGTTTTTGAGTGAAGGCCCACCGGGTTTAGGCTTTTGGGTCGAAAACCCTAATTAGGGTATAAAAAGACGAGTTTTCGTTTTCCGCCGCAAGCCTCTCTTTCTGTGTCCGGTTCTTGCTCTCGTTTGCGGTTCAAAGCAATTTCATCGAATCATCAAATTTTTTCGTGTGTTTAAGCGAAATTGCTCATTAATACTTCATCGTAAGTAGATTGTGACTTCCATACACTTGATTCTCACATGGTTGAAGATCTTGCAGGTTTTGGGACAAAATCGCAATTCTGACGGAAGTTTTCGTCAATTTGGGTGCCGGTGAATCGTTTTCGGCCGCAAACTCAATGTTTGCGGCCGAAAACCCAAACTTGAGAGTTTTAGGTTATTGATGAAATGATTTCAGCCAAAAACCTAAATTCGAGGGTATTGGGTTTTTGGTGGGACTTAGACGTTTTCGGCCGAAAACCCGAATCTTACCGAAAATTGGACCAAATCAAATTGAATTTGACCAATTTTGACCGAAATAAATTTAATTTTGACCAATTTCACCGCACCATTCAAGCCTGTTTTGACTTTGACTGAAATAAATGTTTTGAGAAATTTAATTTTATATGTTTAATTTTTTTTTCTCACCTGACTCGTTTGGTGCAGACAAATGGCTGACTTGAAATTCGTTGAAAATAACAACATTGCTGGATGTCTGTCTGATCCTCCATTGAGCCATCAAGAGTTTAAGTCCATGGTTCATGGATTAAACAACTGTAGAATCACTCATGCACTTCGTGCAAATCCTGTCATTTACAAGAATCTAGTGGGTGATTTCTAGGATAATGCTTCTTTCAATCAAGCTGGAGCAAATGGAGAAGGTACTGTGGAATCAACTATCAAGGGGGAGAAGGTTGTTGTGTCTGAACAAACCATCCAAGAAGTTCTTCAATTTGGGGATCAGCCAGGCTCCCCGACTGAAATTCCTGCTGCTCAGATCAGGGAGGTTCTTGAAAGAATAGGATATGAAGGAACCTTTCCTCCAACAATAAAGAAGTTGCCCCCTCCTTACTGGCGCTTTCTTGCTCACACTTTTGTGATATGCATCTCAGGCAGAAAAGGAAGAGCGGATGAGATCTCCCAATCATCTACCAGTGCCATTGTTGCTCTGATCATGGATTTGGACTTCAACTTCTCAAGACTCGTATTCAATGAGATGAAGAGCAACCTACAATGGAAGAATAAGGATGTATTCTTAATGTACCCATGGTTTCTGCAAATGATTTTTGATGATCAATATTTCGATTTAGAAAGATGAGGAGAAACTTTGGATATGAAATCCTTGGGTCCAAACAATTTTGGCCTGATGAAGCAGAATCGCAAGGGTTCTAAAGTTGTGTTCCGAGGAACATGTCCTTTGGTGAAGTTTGGAAGATTTGCAGAAATCGATGAAGCTCCTGTTCCTCAAGATATTCCGGTCCATGAGCTTGAAGGTGTTGCTGATTTCACTCATCCTGTAGCAATCGTGGCAGAGGAGCATGTGCCTGTTCATGATGTTGTTGTTGTTGATGATGATGATGATGATGATGATGTTGATGATGATAAAGAAGGGATTGATGAAGAGAGTGGTGTAACGGGTTTTAATGATGAAGATTTCTCGTTTGATTTTGAAGTGAATGATGATGATTTTCATTCGTTTTTTTGATGATGATGAAGTCAATGACGTTGTGAGTTCTCCAACTGAGACTGAGGGAGATACTAACATTCTCAAGCTTCCAATTCAAACACCCGCTCAGATGGAGGAGATTATAGCTTAATTGGATTCAACTGCAAGGATTCCTCCCTGAGCAGTTGCTAATCCAAACATTATTTCATCTAAATGTGATCTTGAGGAGTCTCAAGCCTCCCAGCCGCCACTTAAACAAAGACATGCTGATTCCAGGCCAGGAGTGCTTGTTAGGGGAAAATCTGAACCTGCTCAACAGCCAACCGCAACCAATGCACCAGTCCAACCAGTTCAAGTCGAGAGCCCAATTCTAGATGAGGGGCCTAACTTTGTATCTTTTGAACCAGGTAGCTCTTCAGCTCCTGGTAGTTCTTTAGCCCCTCAACCTGCGCATGATATAGCCTCAGAGAGGCTTGCTAGGTTCCTTGCTCAAGAAAATGTCAATCCTACACCCAGAGGCAAAGGCATATCAATTGGTGTAGGGAGCTCCGATAACGAAGATTCAAAAATTTTTGAGCTCAATGAAGAAATTGGAGTTCTTAATCAAAAGCATATCGAGAAAGACGTATTGATTGGAACTCTAGATGTTAGAGTTTCCGAGCTTGAGAGAGAAAATGCTCAAAAGTCAAGGCAAATTTCTGATTTGCAGCTAAATCTTGGTGCTCTCTCTGCTGGATACTTTGATTTGAAGAACAAGTTCATCAGCGAATTTGGCGACAAATTTAAAACATCCGTCTGTGCGCCTAATGAAGCTAATGCATCCTCACGTGTACCTGCCCCAGCATCTTAAGATATTCCTCGTCAGGCCAGTGCAACTCGTATTGTTGACAGATTTGATAATGAACCTGGTCATGCTGATCCCAGAGTAATCCTGAAGCGAGCTCAGAGACAAGCCAAAACTCAAGGAAAAAGGAAATTGCTCTTCATGAAAAACTCCGATCAAAACGTTCATGGAGATCGGCCTCAAGTGAGTGTCACTGAGCTTGGTAAACGGAGATTCTCATCCAAGTACGGCGATCAGTCGGGAATGAAGGTGTGGGCATTTCATGACAAGAAGAATATATGGCCGGTCAAAAGAAACAATGGAAAAGTGGAGTACTACGAGCATCAGAATGAATTTAGTTCTTGGACTAAGGTTGATCTTACAAAAATAGCTAGTGCTCCCTTCCACAACCCATCGAATGATCCTCGCGGAACATAATTCAAGCTCTTCTTAGAGAGTCAAGTAAAGAGAAAGTTCGATGGGATGAAGACCGCATATTCTTTCGTGAAGAAATTCAAAGGCGTATTTGATCACAACACCAACCGAACCATAAAGAATGTGATGTGGCCTCCCACTAAGCAGATGAAGCAAATTCCTATTATTCAGCAGTCACTTGACGGTTCTTTGCATCATATGGAATATTGGGTTTTTGATGAGGCCACAGCCACTGCCATCATTAAGCTTCCGACTGGTAATATTCGTCTTCTTGAAGCGAAAGATCTTTTACAGTTTGGTGAGGGTGATATCCATACTCTGGAAAGACATCAAATCGTGGTCAAAGATGATATTCCGGAGATTGCTGCTAAAGAATTCACTGGTATGGTCGCTGAGATAATAACCAAGTTGATGTGGACAGGCGCTATGGGGAGCTCAGATGTGCTGATTGTCGACAAGCCATGAAATGATGCTAGCACCAAACCAAGGGGGAGATTGTTAGGACCTAATTAGTTGGTTTGTGCTTGGCTTATACATTTTAGGATTTTTTATTGCTTTTGTTTGGGCTTAGTTTATGTTTTCAGTTGGGAGGACCGAAATCAGCCTTGATTTCGGTCCATTGGTGTTCTCGGTTTTGGGTGGGCTTGTATCTTTATGTTCCCTATATAAAGAGATTTGTGATGACCGTTTTCTGGTTAGCAGTTTTTGGTCATAGCTTTGTGTAGGATCCTTTGTACCAGACGATTCTGTGAAATACAATCGTGTGCATTTGGATTGATCTTTCTTTTTCTTTTCTTATTCTTCTTCTTCTTCTTAATTCATCATTTGTTGTTTGATTTTGACTGATCACTAATTGGTTCATTGTTTAGGACTTATAATTATGGACAAATTGGGAAACTGTATCCATCTAAACATCATACTGATTCAGATCGAAAGGTTGGAGATTGGGATTTAATGGATTTAGTTGAGAAAGATGCACTTTTGGTCCATGTGAGACTTAGACTAGATCTTTGTTATTTGGACCATCCTAATGGAGAAAGTTGGAAACCTTATCCATTATGGAGCTATTAGGAACCATAAAAATGTGATCTTGTTCCTTTCTTCCATCCATGCAAGAGTTATGATGCCTTGGTTTGTGTATTAAGTTAGGGTTTTGATGTATGGACTCCTTCTAGCCATGGAAAGTCATAAAGTTAGAAATTTATGACTTAGAATATTATTTCGTACTAGATTTGAGATTTGGATGTTAGATCTTAATGGACTAAGCACTTAATTAAACGGAACTGGTCAAGTACATTAGGCGTACTTGGTAGTACGCTTAGTGTACCAGGCTGGAGCCCCGTAATTAGGAAGGGATGCAATATACAGAATGTTGTGACTGAGTAAATTGGGGGTACTCAGTCTGTGTTGATGTCCTTTCACTTTTTGACTTTTTTACCTGTTGACTTTTTAACTTTTTCACTTTTTTCACTTTTTGACTTTTAGTAAAACTTAGGTAAAAAGTCAAACTTGGGTAGAATTGAGTATTTGACTAAGGATTGGTCTCAGTTTGGTTTAGGAAGTTTAGGTTGGATGTTTTGATGTTGAGGTAGTTATTGGGCTTCTGTTGAGTAGTTCAGGTGAGTTGTCACACTTGAATCTCGATAAGTTTCTCTTTTGACCTTGTATTATTTAATTTGTCCTATTTTGACCCTTGAGTTGTACGCGGGGCATACAACAAGGTACGCTTAGTGTAGAAGCGGTGAAGCGAGTACGCGGGGCGTACCAAGTGGTATGGTTAGCATACTCATGCTCGTGTATTGATCCGGAGGTGTATGCTGGGCGTACAGAATTGTACGTGGGGCATACGTTTAGACCTTGAAAACCCTAATTTACTGGGTGGGCCACGATTTAAGCATCCTTATGGACTTGAAACCCTCATTTTATCAGCCTATTTGTCCTCTTTACCGTACACTCGAACCCTAATTCCATACTTATATGTGTCACACCCCAAAACCGGAACGGCGGAAACGTTCTGGGGTGGAGGACGTCATGTTTAGTATCACAAGTCATGCATCATAGTAAGCAAAGTAATAAACAACCATTTCATTAGAAAGAAAGTGTTTACAAAGTATGTGATTCACATAATATAGAATACATAGCAAATAACAAAAAAAGACATGAAGCTGTTACTGCTCCATCTTCTGAATCGCAGTGCGCGTACCTGTCTACTGGTCTCCTGAGAATACAAGTTATTTTGAAAGCGTAGATCAGCATTTAAGCTAGTGAGTTCATAAGATTTTAGTGATGTAAGTGAGTTGTAATAAAGTTGTAGAAAGTTATAGTAAGTTGTAGTAAGTTTTGTTTAGAAAGTTTGCCTGTTCCTCCAGGAAATCCTATATTTCCTGCTTTGATGAAAGATAAGTAAAAATGACTCTACAGTCCTTTCTATGAGTATTAAATGGATACAAGTTATATAAAACTTAGAGTAAACAAACAATCAGTTGCGTGTATCTACCCTAAGCCCACAACCAAACATGGAACAGGAAATGAGGCTGAAGGCACACATCCCATTGTTTGTTAGATCATTGTTGTATATAACCCTGGCGTATCCACTTGGTAATCACGGAGTTAACTGTAATAGTTCCTTTATATTTGATGAAAATATTCCTTAAGAAAACCCTTATTTCTTTTAGTAAAAATGGTAACCACAATAGTTCCTTCTATAATCACTTAGTTTCTAGTAGTTATATATAATCTAATATCAAATAGATAGTTAATTATGTGAATCTGCCCTAAGCCCACAACCAAACAAGGAACGGGGAATGAGGCGGAAAGCACACATCCAACTACCTATCGGATATTAATTATATATAACCCTGATGTATAAACTAAGGTATTATAGAATTAACTGCCTAAGGTCTTTTAAGTTATACTGGTTTAATAAAATGGATTAAACCCTTTACTGTTAAGTTTCTAGTTTTGTATACCAAAAGTTATTATTTGAAAAGTATGTTTTTGTACTAGAAAACGGTGCATTGAATTAGTGTCCTATGACCTGGCCCATACCTGGTGCCCCTTATGATTACTTCGGGTATACGGAAACATATATATATATCTAAAGATCGGATAGATAGTAGGCTAGGTGTATCTGCTCTAAGCCCACAACCAAACAAGGAACAGGAAATGAAGCGGAAAGCACACATCCTACTACCTGTCAGATCCGGTTAATATATATCCCTGAATGCATACACTAAGGAATCATAAAGTTAGCATTATAGGCCCCCTTCTACTGAATGTACTAGACTCGACTGTTCTATGTGTCGGTTGTAAAATGTAAGTTTTCCCTAGTTTATAACTATCTTGACTCGAAAATAATTTGTATTAACTTTCAAGTGGAACTGTCACAAAATAAAAGTAATGGGAAATTATAAGTACACTGTTGTCGTTGAATTGATATTCTACAGTACTGATTACCTTAAAATATGTTTGTTTTATTAAGGTCATAACGTGATGAATTGAACCCATACTTTACGCTCCCACTGCAAGAGATTCTGGGGACCAAACACGACTTCCGCAAACCAGTTGCTAGGCCGTGTAAATTCACATTAAAGTTATTTGATCATGTCTACCCAATATAACTATCACTAATTGCCTAGAACAATGAGTTAGTGATTCATTGGTATTATTAGATCTAGTAATGTTCCTATGCTATAGCATATTAGTAAGTTCGTTCTGTTATAGTATCTTAGTATCCTCTCGTATCTAGTATCTTAGTATCCTCTAGTTATAGTATCTTAGTATCCTCTAGTATCTAGTATGAATTGAACCCCTAAACTATACCCCTTATAGTTTACTAGTATTTTACTTGAACTGTTACTAAAAAGACTCATTTTTCTACTAAGTTATGCTTGTACTTTAAAAACAGAGTTTTGTTAAACTATAAAGTAACATAACTTTAAAAGAGTTTTTGAAATGTTTTGACCACTTATAAATTACATAAGCAATGTTTTTAAAGATGTTGATAACAAACAATTACACAATTAACATTGTGTTCAAATTGTATTCCCCCCTTAAAAGCATTTAAAACAGTTTAAAAGATTGATTACAGGGGTATGAACTCACCTTATGTGGGTGATTCAAACGAATATGCGCGTAAGGATGAGAAGTTCCACGAATGAAGTCCCGAGACTCAACGAGTCCTAAATGACATATAATGGCATATATTGGCATAAATATAGTGTTTAGAAGCAACCAAATGCAAGGAAACACCTTTAGGGACTAGGAAACACTTTGACCAAGTGTTAGAATCACATGTGATTCATCTAAGGGGAGTGTACGGCCACTTTGAGGAGTGTGCGGCCAGGAAGTGTGCAGCCGCACACTCATTATAATGAGTGCACAAAAGTGTTTTCCAAAGGTAGGGAAGCTTGTGGGACAATTTCTCATCAAGTGGTGAAGCTGGAAATGCACTTTGAAGGCCCTTTTGGGGTGTTTTGAGGGGTGTACGACCACACCTGGGTGTGCGGCCGCACACACCTTATGTTCTTGAGTTCTGGGCATTTTTAAGGTGTTAAACTAGTGTTCTTAACAAGATCTAAGCATAGGGAAGGAGTACTTACGATCCGGAGGCTCAAGAAGGCTCAAAATCACCAAGAACAAGTGTGTGTTCTTGGTGAAATGGATGAAAATTTGAAGATCTAGCCAAAAGATGATTTCCAATGGATGAAATCAAAGGGTGTTACTAGGTTAAGAGGATTAACAACAAATCAAGGGAAAAACACTTACAATCTTGAAGATCTAGGTTGAAAAGTCGGATGATAGTTGAGAGAGAAATCGAGTTCTTGATTTGGAAACTGAAGGAATGGCTTAAAAATGAAAGGATACTACTCTTATGGAGGGGGTGTACGGCCGCACACACATGTGTGTACGGCCGCACACTCATGTGTACGGCCGTTACACTCCCTCAAATGGAGTGTAAGGCTTGTTTTCAAGGCTAGAAGTGTACGCGACCCATTCCTATACTCAATGCTTGAATGTACTGAGCTTTGAACCTTTAAACGGACTCTAAACAAGGCTAAATGATATCAGAAACGAGTCTGACACTCAGTTAAGTTGAATGGCCGGACTTTACAAGGAAAAAATTTTCGGGTTGTCACATCATCCCCCCGTTAGATGGATTTTCGTCCCGAAATTAGCTTTCCTAGATGTACTACTGGGGTTGCGCTCCTCTGATTGGCAGAATACCCACTCGTAGATCTGGCAACTTTGCCCTACTGTTCATGATAGGATTCATACTCGCTCCATCTATCATTACCTCGTGTATACAAGTCGTATATAATTAGGATTAGTTAGACGGTCGAATTTTGTGAATCTGCCCCAGGTCCACAATCAAATAAGGAACAGGAGATAGGGCGGAAACGCACATACTAGATCTGCGTAATCATAATCATATACCACCCTCGTGTATACACTGAATAGTGATAGGTGGGCTGTATTCGTCCTTAGTCTCTGTGCTCGAAGTTGGTCTGCTGGACGAGTGGTATTTCAGAAAGGTCTGTGGAACATACGACGACAAGGTTTCAGAAGACAAAGTACTCTTTGCACCAGTACTTTGGCCGATTTGAAAGAAAAGTTTTCTATACGGTGATGTACTTCCCTAGTGTGTTCGAATATATACTCTTTGTAAATGTTCTAGTGCTTTCTGTTTTCCCCTTGTTGTTAACACTTCTATGTATCGTACCGCAATGTGCGCGTACATACTGTGAAAGTGCTTTGATAACTAGTGTCGATACTTTAAACTATGATCCTCCTTGGCACCACTACGATTGCCTGGAATATACAAGTTATGAATAATTAAGATGAATTGGACGGTCGATTGAGTAACTCTGCCTCAAATCCACAACCAAACAAGGAACATGAATTAAGGCGGAATCACTCACTCTAAGTCTGCAAAATCTTAGCTATGCACAACCCTAATGTACATACTAAGCCATCATAGCATCTCAGAACGGATCTCTTAGTTCTCCTGAATACTGTGACTTGTTTCATTAAGTGAGTTATTATAATTACTTTTAAGTGTTATCCCCAAGTTTTAATCTTATATAAATATAAATTTATTTTTCAAAGTAATTACTATTCCGAAAACGTACCAAAACTTCAAAAGCAGGGTTCCTCGATGCTCCCTTATGTCTTGTCGTTAAATTCCTCCATTTCCTCCGTTACCTCCCTCTGTTGGGCAGTCTCTCTTGGCATGCCCCGTTTCACCACATGCATGGCATACCTGCACTTTCCCAGCATTGGTGGTTGATGTAATGTGCTGAGTCGGAGTTCCACAGAAACGAGCTCCTTCGTATTTCCTCTCTGTTGGGCAATCCCTCTTAAAGTGTCCTGATTTTCCGCACTTGTAACAAGCCTGGTTTACTTAGGGAATTTTCCATGTCGGTGCCCTGCAGAATCGAGCAAGGTGCCCTTTCTTGCTGCAATTGCTACACTGCATCTCTCGGCAAGCTCCGTTGTGATGGTAGGTACATTTGCCGCACCTTGGGAGACTCCCAGCATACCGCTTGACGGAAGTTGTAGTGGCCGATGAAGTGTCAGATGTTATGACTGTTGTTGTGACCGCAGGGGTAGTCACGAGCTGTCGACTCTGGGTAAAACCTTGAGTCGACTTATTCTTCCGTCTGTCCCAGTATTTTCGCTTATTGCTCTTAGGCTTGTGGTCTGGGGTGGCCTTGTCACCAGCCACTCGCGGGTTCCCTTGATTACTATTGTGATTAGCATAACTGGCACCGCTTCCGATTCCGCTAGCGTTGTTAGTATTGAACTGATCCAAAACGGCTGTCACAACAGCTGTGACCCCAGCCTGAAAAGTAGCAGAGTATATTTGCAGAATTGGTGCTTCGCCTGGTGATCGGTTCCCTCCTTGCGAAGACATGACTCTGTTGCATGGCGAAGAATGATCTCGTGAGTCTAAAGCAGTGGACATAAGCCGAAGGCTGAAAGACATGGTTATCCTAGTTCTGAGTGTATCGGGTCCTGACTTCCACAGGGTTCTGGAACAATTCATAAAAGAGTCTATACCTAATAAACTTTATGAATTTGGAATAGCTATCCTCGAATGAATATCTGTTACCTGAATAACTGTTACCAGCTGCATGTAAGAAAATAATCCTAACACATAATGTGACTAGTGTTTCCACTAACTCATTAAGTAAAACAAGATTATTATTTATTTGTGTTACGCATAAGACGTTTTGGTTACTCCAGCTGATCCTTCTTTGAAAACTTCTCATGAACTTGCTCTTGTTCCTCCTTGACTCCTCTGTTGACTGCTATGAGGAAGTGGTTACATCTATCTGAGTTTTTGTCATGCAAGAATGGAAGTGACTAAAGAATCTATGAGATTTAAGTGAAACGTTATGGGGTGATCCTTACAGAGTCCTCCTATAATTGCACAATGCATACAAGTTGTATATAATTCAAGATTAAATAGACCTTCGAATAAGTGATCCTACTCCAAAACCACAACCAAACAAGGAACAGGTAGTGAAGCGTAGATCACAAATTTTAAGCCTATAAAATCTCAATTATATATAACCTTGGGAGTATACATTGCAAGAGTATAGACCTATCCGTAAGGGTCTTTTAAGTTATCACATAAGTTATTTATATAGTGCCTAAAATACTCCTATAGTATTTTAATGTAATGAACTTGGTATGTTTTAAACTTGTTATCGTGATATAGCATCATAGAATACTCCTATAGTATTCTAACTCTATGTACTTGATCTAGAATTCTCTTGACTAGTATTAGGTAAGTTTTAAGACCGTTGCAACACCACATCACTCCCAAACACATGTCGGTCACATCTCGAATGAATATAGTTGATCATGCTATATTGATCCTAGATATGATTACATACCTGTCCAGGTTTGACCATAATGTTCAACCTTTAACTTCTTCTGTTCAGTTTTTCTTGTGATACTTGTTCTAGTAAGTATATATGTATAAGCAAGTATGTATACTTTTATAAGGTATACTTATATATTTAAAATATATTCTTATCCAGAGCACTTCGGCCCCATTGTATTTATAGTTGTATATCACTTATCGGTTGATATACTCAGTTCACTATAAACAATGCTCTAAGACCAATCTGTCACACCCCAAAACCGGAACGGCGGAAACGTTCTGGGGTGGAGGACGTCATGTTTAGTATCACAAGTCATGCATCATAGTAAGCAAAGTAATAAACAACCATTCCATTAGAAAGAAAGTGTTTACAAAGTATGTGATTCACATAATATAGAATACATAGCAACTAACAAAAAAAGACATGAAGCTGTACCGCTCCATCTTCTGAATCGCAGTGCGTGTACCTGTCTATTGGTCTCCTGAGAATACAAGTTATTTTGAAAGCGTAGATCAACATTTAAGCTGGTGAGTTCATAAGATTTTAGTGATGTAAGTGAGTAGTAAGAAAGTTGTAGAAAGTTATAGTAAGTTGTAGTAAGTTTTGTTTAGAAAGTTTGCCTGTTCCTCCAGGAAATCCTATATTTCCTGCTTTGATGAAAGAAAAGTAAAAATGACTCTACAGTCCTTTCTATGAGTATTAAATGGATACAAATTACATAAAACTTAGAGTAAACAAACAATCGGTTGTGTGTATTTACCCTAAGCCCCCAACCAAACATGGAACAAGAAATAAGGCGGAAGGCACACATCCTATTGTTTGTTAGATCATTGTTGTATATAACCCTGGCGTATTGTGACAACCCGAAATTTCTATTCTGTACAACCATTCACTTCAATAGAAGTCAGAACTGTTTCTGCTAACTGTTAAGCTTTTTGGAGTCAGTTTGAGTGTTTTAAAGCTTAGTACTTCAAGAGATAACAGGAGAGAGGATACCCTAGGGTTTATTGTGCAACAATAAAGTCCCAAAACTCCAAGATTTTGGAGTTTACGGCCTAAACATGGTGTTTACGGCCGTAAACTCTAAGGAGTATAAATATGACACTTAGTCATTTTATACACTTTTTTACCATTTTCAAGAACTAGAACTCAAATCCTCTCAAGTATCATCCGATTTTACTTCTTGATTTTCAACTTTGTAAGTGTTTCTTGCCCTAATTAGTTGATATCTTACTTAATCTAGTGATCTTACATGATTTCATCCGTGAAATCATTCCATTTGTGTAGATCTTCAAGTGTTCTTAGTTTCACCAAGAACACCAAGAACACATACTAGTGTTTTTCGACTTTTAACACCCTTTCAAGCTCCTTTATTGTAAGTACTCTTACCCTAGTGTGTTATAAGGCTTGTTACCCTTCTTAATCAACTAGCAAACATAAAGAAACATAAGATCAAAGGTGTTTGAGGTCCAAACATGTTCTTGGACCGTAAACCCTAATGAAAGGGCCATTGTGTGCCCTAGTCCTTTACCAAGCCTTGGATACTAGTCTAGATCATATCCTTGAAGAGTATAGGACCTTAAACATCGAAAAAATCAAGGACCATTAGAGTTTACGGCCGTAAACCCATGGAGAAATGGTCCACGGGCCGTAAACTCTACAAAGGGGTGACATGTAGCCACAATCACTTCCTAAGGCTTAGACTTGAAGTAAGGATGCTTCATTATGACTTTTAGGACTTCAAAACACAAAATGGTAGAAGTACCATGAGTTTACGGCCGTAAACTCATGGGTTTACGACCGTAAACTCCAAGGGAGTTGGTCCCAAAACCGTAAACTCCAAAAGAGTTTACCCTTGGACCCTAAACTCAAAAGCCAAGTCCTACAACCCTTAGATGCAATCCTTAATACTTATAGCACTTAAATCAAGTGTTTTACATGTCCTAGGATGTCTTAACTTGGTTAATTAGTTGTTAAATGACTAATTGGATACATATATGTGTTATTATATGTTAACTAGGATCCTTGTGTGTGCTCAAGTCTTCACTTGGCACTTAGCATCCTATAACATCCGTTCATCCAAACCACTCACTACAGGTGAGTTCATACCCCTTAATTAACCTTTTAAATGTTTTTAAATGATTTTATGGGGAGGGGGGAATACAAGTTGATCTATTATAGTTATTATATTAATCACATGTGATTAATAACTACCAAACAAGTGGATTTCTTACTTTCCAAACTGTGTTATCAAACAAACTACTTCAAACTGTTTTATTAAACTCTTTTACATGTTAAATACTTTTATTAAACTCTTTTAAACTTATATTCTGTTAAATTTGTATCTATATAGATATAGTTATATAAGTAGGATTTAAAGGACTTAGGACTGATAGCTCACCTTACCTCCTGTTCCTTGTTTGGTTGTGGACTTAGGGTATCGGTTGTTTGTCCGAAGGTCGTTTGAATCCTAGTCATATATCATGTATATGTATATAGATATAAAAGGCTACTTCTTTCTATTCAATACCTTTGGGTAGCAAAGGTATACAAACATGTTCATACATTCAAACAACATTACTAGTAAGCTATAATAGGTATAGTTTAGGAAGATACTAATACTATTACTAGAACAGTGAAACATACAAAGAGTCAGTTCATACATGAGTCAATACCATACAGAGAGAACATAACATAGAGATAGAGAATACTATGATGAGAAACAAACAATACCATACAGAGAGAACATACATACATACTAGACAGAGAGAGAACATACAATACAGCTAGTACATACAATACATTCACAAGTGCACTAATACAGTTATGTGAGCCACGTAACGGGGCATGGAATCACCTGTCATGGCCCGTTTTCTATCCAAAATCTACTTAAATGGAGAGCGTTGAGTTTGTGTATAGATCTATACTGGATTGACTATTCTACACCTTGCTGCTCGCTACAGTGGGACTTGCAAGTCTACGGGTGCCAAACGTCATTTCTTCCGACGTCTTACATCGTCGTGTTTATAGTCGGTAGTATGGTACAGGCCGATCACATGGTACTTTAAATAACAATTGGTTTAAGGTAGTTAGTACAACAGTAGTTACTTAATACAACACTACAGTACTATTTCATTTTCCCATTGCATTCACTTTGTGATCTTCACACAATAAACAGTAATGTAAAAACTACATTTTTGGTAGAAGGCTACTGTTAGTAGGAAACATAGGGTTTTCTAGGAGAGTTCAAACAACTTACAAACATTTTCAAACTTATACATTACATACTTACAAACACTTTCATACAAACACAGACACTAATATACTTATGATCTCACCAGCTTTAAAGCTGATAAACTCTTGCAAAATAACTTGTATTCTCAGGTCACCAGTAGACAGGTATCGGTGCCATGTTTTGAGAAGATGGAGCTCGTTCAAGGTTCATCTTTTATTTTGATTCATATTTTTGGTGTCTACACTTGTATTACAATTATATTATCAATACAATGGATGATGCTGTTGCTTGTTTACTACTATTCATTGTTGTGATACTGTACATGACGTCCTCCACCCCCGAACGATTCCGCCGTTCCGGTTTTGGGGTGTGACACGTATCCACTTGGTACTCACGAAGTTAACTGTAATAGTTCCTTTATATTTGATGAAAAGATTCCTTAAGAAAACCCTTATTTCTTTTAGTAAAAATGGTAACCACAGTAGTTCCTTCAATAATCATTTAGTTTCTACTATTTATATATAATCTAATATCGAATAGATAGTTAATTATGTGAATCTGCCCTAAGCCCACAACCAAACAAGGAACGGGGAATGAGGCGGAAAGCACACATCCAACTACCTATCAGATATTAATTATATATAACCTTGATGTATAAACTAAGGTATTATAGAATTAACCACCTAAGGTCTTTTAAGTTATACTGGTTTAATAAAATGGATTAAACCCTTTATTGGTAAGTTTCTAGTTTTGTATACCAAAAGTTCTTATTTGAAAAGTATGTTTTTGTACTAGAAAACGATGCATTGAATTAGTGTCATATGACCTGGCCCATACCTGGTACCCCTTATGATTACTTGGTGTATACGGAAACATATATATATCTAAAGATCGGATAGATAGTAGGCTGGGTGTATCTGCCCTAAGCCCACAACCAAACAAGGAACATGAAATGAAGCAGAAAGCACACATCCTACTACATGTCAGATCTGATTAATATATATCCCTAAATGCATACACTAAGGAATCATAAAGTTAGCATTATAGGCCCCGTTCTACTGAATGTACTAGACTCAACTGTTTTGCGTGTCGGTTGTAAATGTAAGTTTTCCCTAGTTTATAACTATCTTGACTCGAAAATAGTTTGTATTAACTTTCAAGTGGAACTGTCACAAAATGAAAGTAATGGGAAATTATAAGTACACTGTTGTCTTTGAATTGACATTCTGCAGTAATGATTACCTTAAAATATGTTTGTTTTATTAACGTCATAACGTGATGAATAGAACCCATACTTTACGCTCTCACTGCAAGAGATTCTGGGAACCAAACACGACTTCCTCAAACTAGTTGCTAGGCCGTGTAAATTCACATTAAAGTTATTTCATCATGTCTACCCAATATAACTATCACTAATTGCCTAGAACAATGAGTTAGTGATTCATTGGTATTATTAGATCTAGTAATGTTCCTATGCTATAGCATCTTAGTAAGTTCGTTCTGTTATAGTATCTTAGTATCCTCTAGTTATAGTATCTTCGTATCCTCTAGTATCTAGTACGAACTGAACCCCTAAACTATACCCCTTATAGTTTACTAGTATTTTACTTGAACTGTTACTGAAAAGACTCATTTTTCCACTAAGTTATGCTTGTACTTTAAAAACGGAGTTTTGTTAAACTATAAAGTAACATAACTTTAAATTAGTTTTTGAAATGTTTTGACCACTTATAAATGACATAATCAATCTTTTTAAAGATGTTTATAATAAAAAAGTACACAATTAACATTGTGTTCAACTTGTATTCCCCCCTTAAAAGCATTTAAAATAGTTTAAAAGATTGATTATAGGGGTATGAAATCACATTATGTGGGTGATTCAAACGATTATGCGCGTAAGGATGAAAAGTTCCACAAATGAAGTCCCGAGACTCAACAAGTCCTAAATGACATATAATGGTATATATTGGCATACATATAGCGTTTAAAAGCAACCAAATGCAAGGAAACACCTTTAGGGACTAGGAAACACTTTGACCAAGTGTTAGAACACATGTGATTCATCTAAGGGGATTGTACGACCACTTTGAGGAGTGTGCGGCCATGGGTGTGCGGCAAGGGAGTGTGCGGCCGCACACTCATGGTAATTAGTGTACAAAAGTGTTTTCCAAAGGTAGGGAAGCTTGTGGGACAATTGCTCATCAAGTGGTGAAGCTGGAAATGCACTTTGAAGGCTCTTTTGGGGTGTTTTGAGGGGTGTACGGCCACACCTGGGTGTGCAGCCGCACACAGCTTATGTTCTTGAGTTCTGGGCATTTTTAAGGTGTTAAACTAGTGTTCTTAACAAGATCGAAGCGTAGGGAAGGAGTACTTACGATCTAGAGGATCAAGAAGGCTCAAAATCACCAAAAACAAGTGTGTGTTCTTGGTGTTCTTGGTGAAATGGATGAAGATTTGAAGATCTTGCCAAAAGATGATTTCCAATGGATGAAATCAAAGGGTGGTACTAGGTTAAGAGGATTAACAACAAATCAAGGGAAGAACACTTACAATCTTGAAGATCTAGGATGAAAAGTCGGATGATAGTTGAGAGAGAAATCGAGTTCTTGACTTGGAAACTGAAGGAATGGCTTAGAAATGAAAGGATACTACTCTTATGGAGGGGGTGTACGGCGAACATGGGTGTACGGCCGCACACACATCTGTGTACAGCCGCACACACATGTTTTTACGGCCGCACACTCATGTGTACGGACGTACACTCCCTCAAATGGAATGTGAGGCTTGTTTTCAAGGCTAGAAGTGTACGCGACCCATTCCTATGCTCAATGCTTAAATGTACTGAGCTTTGAACCTTTAAACGGACTCTAAACAAAGCTAAATGATAGCAGAATCGAGTCTGACACTCAGTTAAGTTGAATGGACAGACTTTACAAGGAAAAAATTTTCGGGTTGGCACAATATGTTTTTGCGCTTAGAAGGCCATTTTGAGGTGCATTTTGGTGGTTTGAAGGAAGGTGATCGTCTTTGAAGCTTCATTAGAGGAGTGAAGGTTTATAGATCCAGAACCCCATCATCATTTTGCACTCATTTTAGGCGTAAAGTCTTGAACTTGATGCTTCTTATCTTAGATCTCTTTTGGTATGGGTTTATGGACCTTTTTGGTCCAATTGATGAGATCTTACAAGTTCATATCTTATGAAGCTTAGAGTTGCCACTCTTGGTGTTATTTTGGTCCTTGAGTCATAAAGTTGCCATTTTTGAGGTCTAGATCCATCCATGCATGAGTTAGGGCCAATTTCATGAAATAGTATGTTATATTTTGAGTTTGGATTCATTTGGGGCATGCAAAGTCACCAAGTCAGTGACTTTATGGGTCTAGACATTGATTATGACTCAGATCTGTGGGTTGGACCTTTGTGCTAAGCATTAAGTGCTTAATGGAAAAAGTTGGCTTAATAGAGGAGTACGATGGGCGTACAAGTCTGTACGCGCAACATACAAGCCATCAAGCATGTACGCACATCGTAGAGATGAGTACGCCCTGCGTACTCAGTCAGAATGGGCTTCATACCTTTGGTCCTCGGTTTGGAGAATTTCATGGACCTAGTTGCTTTGGGCCTTAGTGGGCCAAGCAGGCTTTTGGACTAAGGAAATTATTGGGATTTAGGGTAAAGCCCATTAGAGGGGTTTGGGCTCAATTTGGAAAACTGGGCCTGTTGAGAGAAAAACTTTTGAGAAACACTTGAACAAACATTAGTGCAAGATAATAGTTGCAGAATAAGTTAATCTCAAAGGATCGTGTAAGCTCAACAATAATAAGTTAGAGTTGTTAGATAGTTAGTTGCGGAAATATAAAGTGCTGAAATGTTAAGGAAATGTAAATGACAACTCAAGTAAACATCAAACTGATTCTTAAAAAGGTTTGTAATCAAACACGAGTTAGTGGGTGTGATCAGTTTAATATGAAGAGGGTCTTGGATATTAGATAAGATAGAGAAATGAGAGAATGATCTTTGTATTTCAGTGAAAGTTCAATAGATCGTGAAAAGAGATGTGTCAAATACCTGAAAAATGGAGACTCTATTTATAGAGTTCTGTAAAGTTACAACTGAAATAAAAAACTAATATTCTACTGACTTAAGTGACCGTGCAAGGTTCACTGGACAAAGTAATGCAAATACGCTAAGTCAGATAATAAGAGTCTTCAATAATCTTCACTGTGATAGTGACTGCGGATCACTACGGTTTCAAAATAACTTCTTCAGTATTGGCTGCAGTAGACACATCTTGATCGCGATAGCAACTCCAACTGCGGTAGACAAAAGTATGATTGCGGATCCTTTAAGTTTAAGAGGGTCACTTTATGTAACAACATTTTCCCCCAAAGTGACCTCTTCAACTTTCTTCTTCACTTGTCGAGCTTCAAGAAATTGATAATGATCCACCAGAATTTCCTCACTTCACCTAGCCAATGAATTCTTCTTGTTATCTCAAACTTGACTTCATCTGTTGTGTTCTTGGATCTTTGAAACAAAGCCAGAGTCACTTCCACTTGCTTCCTAGTTAATCTATGACTTACGGTAATAGGAATGAAGTATTTGAGATCATAGTTGGCTTTCTTAAACATAACTCCTAACTCTGGGAAGTTTGTTGCACCAAGAGACATTTCTTGGTAGCCTTCAGTGAAGCTTGGTGCAGACTCAAGCTCTAGAAAGTTGAACTTCTTGGCAAGAACAGGGTGAATATCCGCATCTATTTTCCCAAAATCACAGACCAATTCCTTGAGAAATTCACAAGCTTTCTCACAGGAAAATATTCATATTTGGGTGCTTTTCAGCCTTGGTCTGGAAAATCCTTGCAATCAGGAACACTTCTTCAGGGTTCATATAGGGAAAATCAGCCTGCGTCCTGATGTAGTCATCTCCTCTCCTAGTGAGTGTATACTGAACAAAGTCAGTCTTCATGAACTTCCTCACTATATAATTTTTCACCCCAGATGGTCAGTTATTAGACCATATATTTTCGAAGTTAGTCCCATGCTTGGCATGAAACTGGTTTAGACGTTCAAATTCAAGGGGGAGTCTTTGATCATCCGGAAGGCTGAGATCAAAAGGCTCAAAGACGGGGAAGAATTTGTAGTTGGAAGAGATTGGAATATCGCAATATCCATCATATGGAGGTTCAACATAATTCAAGATGGGCCTATAATCATCATCGAGGAGCCTTCAGGTGGGATTGACCCAATAGTTGATTAGGGACTCACCATGGTTGTATCAAAACCATGTTCTCTCCATATTTGTTCGGCGAATTTTGCGGCCCTCCAGTCGCTTTTTCTTTGACGAGTTGCCGATGAATTATTTGAGTGATCCGAGGACATTGTTGGTTCCAAGTTTCTAAACTGCGGGGGAGTCTGATGAGGAGATTTCTGCGGATCCTTTTGCGGTGGAGTTTGATGTGGAGATAACACCAGAGTTGTTTGTTTTGGAGATGGTTGCGGTGAAGGCTGCGAAGTTGGTTGCGGAGTGGGAATCCTTGGAGGAGTTTGTTGGATTAAAGGAGTCTCACTCTCCCCTTTTGAGGAAGAAAGCACCTGTTTCTCCTCAAACCATTGTCTAAGTCCATCAATTTTTAAAAAGACTTCATTAAATTGGGACTTCATGGCGTCACACAACAATTGGTTGTTGGGGATTTCTTTGTTGAACAAAAGTTGATGGATTTCCTTAGTGAGTTTGAGAATCTCATCAGCATGTGAGTTGGAAGAGAGTGAACACCTTAGGCTATTGATGGTTGATTGGAGAACCGCAATGGTGGATTCATAGGCGCTGTGAGTTTCTTCTACCAACTGTTTGGAATGAACTGCTTGTTTGTCAAGAGTTGTTTTGAGTTAATCCTTTAATGCAGTTACCTCTTTGACGAGGTTTTCAACAGTTTCCATAAACTGCTTATGGTCAGCGGTTCAGATATTATCCAAAGCCCGAATTCCCATTTCAGCTTTTAAAATTATGCACTCTGCGGATAGGCGTTCTCTTGTTTCAAGTCTTTCCACCCTTTTAGCGAGTGACTGTGGTGTAGCAGTCTCTGTCTTCTGCATTTTATTGATGGTGACTACGGCCAAGATTTGTTCGACTTTGGATTGAAGTCTAAGGAATTCCTTTCTTGAGACCGCAAGCTTCTTCTTTTTATTTTCCTTGGGTTTTGAAGTGGAGTGTTGGGATCCACTTGACTCTTCATTGTCAAATACCATCAAAAATTCTTCTGAGTTAGGGGATGCTGAACATCGTCAAGAACAATGTCATCAAATCCAAACATTGGACCTGAGCTAATCTCAATTGCAGTTCCATCATCGTTGGAGTCATGGTTTTCATCATTTTGAGGAGGCTTTGGTGGACTAGCACTACCCTCCAAACCTTGAGCTTGTTGAACTGTTGTTTCCATTTGAGACATCTATTCTTGAATCCGCAAGATGTCGTGAATAGTTTTGGCGTTGTTGATGGAGTCTGCCCAATACGTTACAACTGTGAGAAGATCCTTCTCCTTTTGTTCTTGTTGCTGAATTTACTGAGCTTTCCTGGCCCACACTGCTCATTGAAATGCTTCGAACTTTGTGATTCCGGACTCTGTACTTGGACGGTATCAAGTCCAAGAATCGTCAAAGTGGTACCTGTCAAATCTTTGGTTTCGCACCGAGGTGCCCATCGGGTTCGTGGTTCCTTGCACTATTGTCCTCCCCACGCCTAGACCAATTGTGTGAAATGTTGGTGGAATAGGGTTTCCCGAGCTTCCTAGGTCTCCTTGACCTAGAGTCAAGTTTGGCATCGGCTCAGTTCTGGTAAAGGCGGAAGAATTGCCTTGCGGTGCGACTTGTGTTTGTAGTGTTTTTGCGACACGAAGGAATATGGAGTTCAACTCCTCAAGCTAAAAAATGTGCAAGTGTGATGCCCTGGAGACCTTAGTACGACTCGAACCAATAGGATCCACTTAGGATCGAACTGGGGGTGTGTCTCCATGGTGGGATGAAGCAGATACACTTATTGTATCTGAGTGGTGAGTTGGGGTATGAGTTGGTGAGCCTGTGGTAGCTCCAATGACTACCAGAGTATTTTGAAAGATTGCGGTATGAGTCGTGGTACGCATTTGGCTTTGACTTGGGGATAACTTCAGTTTCTTTCGTCTAAACACATCTTCTGAAGCTGAAGACTCATGATGAGTCTCATCTTCAACATTGAATGGGGAATCCTGAGTTTTAGATGGAGAGTGATGAACCGCAGCAGAGGCTTCTGCGGTTTCAGACTTACATTTCTTGGAAGGATCGCCTCCCTTTTTGACAATGTTACGTGGTGCTTTCCTTGAAGTCATAGGTTTCTTGACACGTTTGAGTCTGGGTTGGACTATCTGATCTGCGGTAGAAGGGGGAACCTGTGTTGCGGTAGGAACTGCGGTACTAGGAGGAACCAGTGTTGCGGTAGGAACTGCGGTACTAGGAGGAACCTGTGTTGCGGTAAGGATTGCGGTAGCCTGACTTGTTCTGGGCGGGGAAGAGTGGTATGGGTGAATAGCACTCGTAGCCACAATATGATCAGCTACATCAAGAGTTATGAGTCCAATGGACTCCAAAATATATCTAGCCAATCTCCTAAGGGGTCCAAAAATAGTTTGATCTTTTGAGGGTGTGTATCATCGCCCATATCGAGCTTGGCATCCTTGTGCAAATCCAAGGTGCACAGCGACCAGAAATGAGAAAAAGTGAGCTCGGTTGCGTCTTCTCTTGGAGCTTTCTTGGGAATGTATTGCAAGAAGTCATCCCATAGAATTTGACCATAATTCACAGCATTACCGGTGTAAATGCTCCAAATTAGTTCCATGAGCTTGATCCCCATATTGTCTGTTCCACCAGCTTTGCCGGAGAGACTTCTGATTACAAAGTGGCACACAAACTGCCACACCACCAGGAGTTGATGATTCTTGAACTCTCCGATCCCTTTAAGTTTCTTCTGGTAACCCATCTTGTATAGGGTTGAAATCACGTCATTAGGGATTAGTGAGTAGAATTTTGTAGAAGGAAGAACCCTAAGGTTGATTGCTTCCAGGAATTTGTTCTTTGTTAGAACAACCAGTGAATCGTCCACAAGGTTGAGATGCACTTCTTGAAGGTTGTGGCTTGGAAAGAAAGCAGAGAATGCACATTTGAACATAGTCGGTAAAGGAACTACTTCTTTGAAAGAGTTGAATGCACCAAACAGTGGGTGTTTAGGGAAGAAATTGACCATCAATCTGATAGCCTTGTTGTATGAAGGATGATCTTCAAATATGGCTATGAAGTTGCTCGAGGTAATGAATGGTGATTGGGCTTTAATGGTGGTTTCAAAGCCAGTGGGACGAGCAGACCCAGATGCCTTCGATTGTTGCTTGGAAATTCCCGATTTCACAATGATTGCAGTAAAAGATTTTAGAACTTGCAGGAAAGGGTGTGAGCAAGAAGATGGAGAAGATGAAGACCGTCTTTAAGGATTCAGAAAGTGTAAAGTGATATTGGGAGGAATTGGGGGTTTTTATACCTCCGGATTTCAAAACTAATTGTAATTAATTTGTTTACAGCTCTTAAAGTTAAAAACGTTTGGGTTTTACCATTATCAGCCAGAAATAAAAGAAAATCAAAAAGAAATTAATTTAATTACTAGAAATGCAGAGCATTTAATGCAAAACAGTGCCATTATCACACA
Source organism: Lactuca virosa (assembly GCF_052849685.1). Taxonomy (NCBI): domain Eukaryota; kingdom Viridiplantae; phylum Streptophyta; class Magnoliopsida; order Asterales; family Asteraceae; genus Lactuca; species Lactuca virosa. Next base: position 388,614,461 of record NC_136428.1, read on the forward strand.
CCGCCTGAACGTGGGGTTGAAAATTGTTTTAACCGTTGTGAAAAGTGGGGAAGTGGAAATGGATTTGAAAACCAATGGCTAGGTGATATGACTGGTTGATGAAAAGATTTCTTGAAGATTTCATGTATGGGAAAAACGCTTCATTTGTTTTATCCGAAAATGGAACTTGTCGTAGGAAAGATTATTTGAAAAAGTACTGAAACTGTCAGGTGCAACATATTGAATGTTTGAAAGAATGTTTTTATTTAATGTTTATTAAATAGCACACAACATTATTCACATCATTTATGAAGTTATGACTGCAGGGTCATTTATTGCAACTGCGGTTGGATTCAGATGACTACGGTGGAATGCAGTTGTGACTGTGGTAGCATAAGCTGAATGAACATTTGATAATGAAGTTAGAAATAAAAGAAATATAAAGGAACGAAAGAATATATAGATCATATATGATTGCGGTATACTAGGTATACTGAGAAGATATATGATGGATATATTATTTTAGAAACGCAGTGAAGAGAATGCTTCTAGAGTTTTAATTTGAAAAGAAAAGAAGCAATTTCTTCACAGCTGGAGACCAAGTGTGGTCTGCGGTACCTATCAATTAAAAAATAATTGCGGATCTGGATTCATCATTCCTCGCATTTCCAGAAAGCCATTTAGTTTTATAGCATCAAGCGCCTTGGTAAAAACATCAACTATTTCTTCGTGAGTGGGAACAAAAATTAGTTCGATGTTACCTTTGAGGATGTGATCCTTGATGAAGTGGTATCGTAGTTCAATGTGCTTCGTCTTCGAGTGGTAAATAAGATTATGAGAAATCGCTATGGCACTCTATGAATCACAGTAAATTGGTACCCACATCATTCTGTATCCGTAGTCCATGAGTTGAGTCTTCATCCATAGAACTTGGGAATAACAGCTGGCTGTGGCCACATACTCTGCTTCTGCGGTAGAAAACAGAAACACCATTGGCAACATTGGTATGTGAGATACCAATTCCAAACTCCTCCTATAATTGTGTAGCATAATCCACGTTCAAATCATAGTATAACCTAGAAATCAAGGAATATAACTCCAATTTTTCCTTGTCAAGTCCAACACTTCGACCTGTGAGACAGCGAAGAAAAATCCCACATAGAAAATTCTAGATATAGGGTAAAGAAAACTTCTTGAACTGACTTATTCCCGTGAGCGGGGATTGATGACCCATCTCACTGAACATATGTATCACCTGATCATTCGTCACTTCTTAAAACAGATCAATGTTGGGAAGTTTCATGATCTGTGCAAAGTGTTTCTTCGTGATCTTGTACTTCTTTTCATTCGTAAGCTGAAACGTCACGACTTTGGAAGTTTTATTGAACACAACAGTGGAACCGAACAATGATAACCAAGTCACTGGCACAGAAAAGGAAGAAGTCATGATCGTTGAGAGCACGAAGTGATTAAGAGCAACGATCAACATTTGTAATTATTCAGGGTACCTGGAAACGTCTGGTTGAACTCGATAATTTAAACCCTGAATCTTCAACAGAGGTTGAGATGTGGCTTCATAAGTAGTTTGAGATGGATCAACATGAGCAGTTGCCGCCATTACTAGGGTTTTGTGAAGAATTGTGTGAAGAGACAAGTATAAGGAAAGAATATTTTGGGGAAAATATTCAACCAGGTTGCATAATGTTTTGGATTTGAAACCACCAAATTCCTTTTTTACTTAGTACACAATTTGAATTTGATCCAACCATCAATGAAATTCTTCCATGTGTATCTTAGGAAAGTGGACCAGTTTTCGTAAAAGTCGCAACGTCTGAAAAGTAATGAGCACTTTTTCCTGGAAAACAGCGAAGTAAAAAAACCGTCACATCAATCAATCTTTTCGTTTTCCCCAAGAGGATAAGAACCATCACGTGAACCTTTGTTTCTAGGAAGGGCTCATTCGCTTTTGGGATGATAAACAAAATCATAGCCAGACTTGCGAAATCTAGGTTTAAGTTGGTATTACCAAAGACCTCAAGGATTTCAGTGCAAAAGTGTGACAACGAAATAGTGGGAACCAAAGAAAAAAAAATGTGCGTATAGTGACATCAAATAACCATTCGATGTAAAAGCAGTAGGACCCCATGCAAAGATAACTTCATTCGATATCAAGAGAGATATTGAACTGCTTTTGAGGTATCCCATGAAATATAATCGAATACTTATGAAGGAGTATCGAATGGCTTCTTTTACTTAGGCTTCGAAGGTAGGCTCAATTTCAGTCATAATCACAACTTAACATAAGTGTGAATTAAATGACCAAAATTACCTGTATGACCAGGGTAGTCAGGGACTAGTGAGGTTTAGAACGTATTTCAAAGTGACACATGTTCGAACTGATATTCAAACAGATATCATATTCCATGAAAAAGAAAATATTGGATCTTGTTAGCCAAAAATGTCTTGGGTGAAGAACATTTTGTCATGAACACGCATAACGAATGAATATATTTGTGAATATCGAAGTAAGGTACTGAAACAAATGTTTCGTTAAATTCTTGAACAAAGTTCACCGTCAATTCCTTGAATAGTTTAGATTGTTGGGTTTCACCATCATCACAGACTCATGAATTAGGATCATGAACACAAACTTGAGCAATATCTACATCATGGTTGGTTTCTACCAGAGATGTTTAGGATATGTAAGTGAAGTGTGTGATTCATGAAGAATAATTTTAATGAAAAAGATGGTTGAAGAAAACATTATGTACCTCTGCGAATAATAAGGACTAAGCAGAAATCTCTTAACTCATGATGAGAAGAGAAAGGTAGCTCGTCGACTAATTCGAATATAGCCTAATTGGGAACGAACCCTCGTAATGAGTGATCCAATAAGGCTTCGAAACACATTGAGTCTATGAGGCTTAGGTCGACATACAACAACATGCTTCTAGGGACACCTAACTAGTGTAAAGATTCGAAATGATACATGTCCCTTAGTCACGAAGCAATAGTCACCATAATATGTCGATAGGGAACTACACAGAAAATTGTTAAACATATAAAATAACAAAAAAAATATTTTTGGAGTTTTTGTTTTTGAAATTAAAAAGACAAAAATAATAAAATCCTTTTGAAATTTTTTGTTTTTGAAATGAAAAAAAAACAAAAGAGAAAAATATTTTTGGATTTTTATTGTTTTTGAAAATTAAAGACAAAATAAAGAAAATCTTTTTGTAATTTTTTTTAGAGAACATAATAAAAAAATAGTGAAATATTACCAACCTTTCGATGTGAGAAGTATTGACTGCCAAACGGTATACTTCGATTCAACAAATCTTTTTCAGAAAACGAACTGCGAACTGAACCGGTCAGAGGTATTGCGAAACCGAAGGGGGTCGAACGCTTAATCGTGAACAACAACTTCTGAATCAGTAAGTGCTTTGCGAATCACTTTGTGTTACACTATGATGACGAACGAGGAGCAACACTTGCATCATGCATTCCTAAACTCGACAAAATCCTTAGAAAAGATTTCTCATCCAAAGGTTTAGTAAAGATGTCAACTAGTTGATTCGTCATTTTTACAAAACGAACCTCTATATTTCCATCCTCGACATGATCCTTTATAAAATGGTAACGAAGTCCTATGTGCTTGGTCTTCGAATGTTGCACCGAATTATGGCAGATGCGAATTGCACTTTGTGAATCGCAATAGAAAGGTATCTTTTTTATGTTGATTACGTAATCACGAAGTTGACTTTGAATCCATATGACCTGAGAAGTGCAAGCTGCAGAAGCAACATATTTGGATTCTGATGTGGAAATCAAAGCACAAGTTTGTTTCTTCGATTGCCAACTCACAAGCTTCTCGTCGAATAGTTGACATCCACCAGTAGTGCTTTTCCTGTCAAGTTGACATCGACCAAGGTCTGCATCGGAAAATACTAGAATGAAGAAACCAGTCATCGAATGGTACCACAAACCCAACAAAACAGTCCATTTGAGATATCAAAAGGTATTATTCACGGCAGTTAGATGTGGTTCCCTGGGATTCGACTGATACCTAACATAATTTCAAATAGCAAACATGATATCAGGTCTACTAGCAGTTAAGTATAGTAAAGAACCGATCATGATCATGTACAATGTGAGATCGACAATAGGATTGTCCAACAAAGGCCCTAAGCGCGTGCCGACGACCATAGGTACACGCAATTTCGAACTATTCGTCATTCCAAACTTCTCAAGAAGATTACGAGAGTACATTTGAAATCCATTTGATAGACATCGAAGTCCTTGTGTGCTACATAAGCAAGAAATATTCGAACAACCTCGAGTCTTGCGACAGGGCCAAAGGTTTCATCATAGTCAAGATCTTCTTGTTGCGAATATCCTTTAACAACTAGCCTTGCCTTGTTTCGAACCACATTTCCTTATTTGATGGTTTTATTTTTTAAAATTCCGTTTAGTCCAATTATTGACACATCAACAGGTTTGGGAACGAGACGCCAAACCTTGTTTCTCTCGAATTCAGCTAGTTCAAATTGCATTGCAACAATCCAGTCTGGATCAGCCAACGCAACCTTAACTGTTTTCGATTCGTGTTTTGAAATAAAAACATTAAACATGCAATATTCTTAATGCACATTTAGCACCTCATTTTAGCACGAAGCTGAGCCCTTATGGAAACTCCAACTTGAGGATCACCCAGAACTTGTTCTTTCGGATGATTTCGTGTCCATCTGTGTAGTGGTGGGTATGCAGGATCGAAATCCAAAGGTGCGTCCTCGACGATTTCATCCTTTTCAGAACCTTCACCTGCATTGGATATATTATCAGGTACATCATGAAAACCATCAACATGTACATTTGAATCATTAGGTATAGATCCATATTCCCCCCCTCAACAATTGGATTTGTATTATGATGCTCCCCCTCGAAATTTGGATTTGAATTATGACGCTCCCCCTCCACATCAGTATTCGAATGTTCATGCTCCCCCTCGAATGTTTGAGTAGTTGAACCAAGCTCCCCCTTAGCAATAGATATCGAATTCAAGTGACCCCCTCCACTCGATCACCTTGCAACACCAGGTGACTTTCAACATATATTGGAGAGTTTGTTGTAAAATGAGAATCATCATCTTCTAAAGTTATTGTCGAATCATTTGATTTTTTCGATGATTCAGGAATTCGATTATCATCAGCATGAAATTCAGCATCTATTGCTCTGTCAGGAACACCAAAAATTAAGTCATAATCAAAATCGAAAGAATTAGCAATTTCTGATGCATCATTTGTTTCTGTAATGATAGGATTCTGTTCAAAAAGTGTTTTCAACACCTGATATGCAACTGAATTGTGTGAATATCCCAAGAATATCCCTTCATCAGCTTTGGACTGAAATTTCGAAAGTTTATCTTTGAGATTCCTTATGAAGCACTACAACCAAAGACATGAAAAAATTTAACATTTGGTTTTCGATTGTTGATTATTTGATATGGGGTGATATTAAAGCGACGATGAATAAATGATCGGTTTTGAGTGAAACATGTTGTCGAACGGCTTCAGCCTAGAGATATTGAGGTAGATTCGCATAGGTGAGCATAGTCCTCGTTGCTTTGCATAGAGACTGGTTTCTCCTTTCGACAACACTGTTTTTTTTGTGATGTGTAAGGAGATTAAAAATTATACGTAATCCCAAGACCAGCTAGAAAAAAGTCAAGAACTTGATTCTTGAATTCAGATCCATTATCACTTTAGATCTTTCTTACTTTCTTTCGCACACTTAGTTCAACATGTTTGATGAAACTGATCATTACTTGAGCAGTTTCTGACTCCTGACGAAGAATGTAAACCCAAGTATACCATGAAAAATCATCGACAATGATGAAGATGTACCTCTTCTTTTTTAGAGTATCAACAGTCAAAGGTCCACAAAGGTCAATGTGAAGATGTTCCAGAGGTTCGATGATCTTAGAATTGATGATAATAGGATGAATTTGTCGGTGTTTCTTCCCTTATTCGCACGCTGCACATAACAAATCGTTATCAAAATTTAAAACTGGTAAGCCTCAGACAAGATCATTTACCACCAATTTGTTCAGATTTTTTAAATTCAAGTGAGATAATCTTCGATGCCACAACCAGCTCAAATTAGACGATGCCTTCGAATGTAAACAGACTGAGGGAAGTCCAACAATTGGCATGATATCAAGAGTGGACATATCACCTTTCCTCTCCGACTTGAGCAAAACTTCTTTGGTTTCTTGGTTCGAAATGGCACTACCTTCTTCATCGAAGACTACCTGATTACCAGTGCCCACAACTAGTTGAGAAACATTAACCAAGTTGTGTTTAACACCTTCGAGGCATGCCACTCGATTGACTGTAAACTTTCCATTTGTTACTTTCCCATATCCTTTAACCTTTCACTTTGGTTATTTACAAATTTCACCACTCCATCATTTTCCAAACTTCTATAATCATGCATATTTTCCTTCCTTTCTATCATTTGACGAGAGGTACCACTATTGATGTACCATTGTTCATCATATTGCCCTTCATACAGTACATGCAATCAGTTAAAGAATTTCCCTTTTCCATCAGCAGTTCGTTTTGACTCATCTTTCGCTATGGGAATTGCTTTCCATTTTCGAATACAAGGATTCAATTCCATGGATGAAGAACTCCCATTTGATAAATCGTTTAAGTAGCTTTCATAAGCATACCTGATTTCTTCTTGAGAAAACATTCTGGATTGATAAGACTTTCCTTTTCCTTCAAGCCAATGATTGATATTCTTAGTGTCAGTTTTCCCTTTTACAAATGAAGCTTTGACTTGCTGCATCGAATCGGGGTTGGGAAAGTGAGGTTGTTTTGGTTTAAATGTTTCGTTTTTCCTTCCTCTAACTTCTTGCTTTTCGAACTGTCTTTTTGGAAATGATGGTTTCGGAGGATGAAGAAACCGATTTTGAAAATATTTGTTGTAACCGACAGTTGTTCGATTAAAAACACTTTGTTCTTTTGGAAAACTTTTCTTATTTCGAAATTGATGAACATTTCTTTGTGCATTATTTTGAACACCATTCCTGTGACAATTGCTTTGTGAAAACCTTGCCCTTTGTGGATTAGGAACAAAATTCCTTTGTTGTTGGTTTTGAACAAAATTTTGATTTCTTGATTTTTGAACAAAAGGATTTTGAACAAACGGTGTTCGAAATGATTTTCGAAATTTTGAGCAATCTTTTGAAAAATCATCTTGTTTTTTAGCGAGTGTTTCCTAATCAAAAGACTTATTTTGTGAAAAAGTCTTAGCTTGTTTTGTCGGTTTTGGTTCATATGATTTTTGTGAAAAACCACTTTTTTTTTCTTTAAGGACTTAACATTTTTCCAATAAACATTGTTTCGTGCGTTTGACATCGAAACACCTTCTTCCTTGAAACCTTTTTAATTTCTTCATTGAAAATTTGTGCTTTTGTCTTTTGATTCTGATAAACTGGCTCATTTATTTGATTAGCAACATTTTCTTTTTCTAATTTCACTTCCCAAAATCTTTTTAGTTTTTGTCTTTAAAAAGTCGATGAATTTTTTTAGGTTATTTTTTACTATGCTTTGATTTGAGAAAAACCCATCTTTCGATGCTTCTTTGTTATCTTCATCAACAATTTTGTTGATTTCAGGATTCACTTTATCTCCATTCCCTGTAGTGACAAACACCTTATTGGGAAACACCAAATCATCGGTGCATTTGAAAGACGGATATACGACTGAGTTTGATTCGAGATAATGAGGACCTTTTTCCTTCATCACTTTGTAGAGTTTTTTTGTTTCCTCATAAACTTGATTAAAAACAACTCTTGGAATAGTTGTTTCACTTGGAGCATCGTATTCATCATTATCACTATCAGTTTGACTATCTTCGACAATCACATGGTCATAGTCATGAACTTTTGATGTTGAGGGTTGGTCAGTGTTAATCTTTTCCAAAAAATCATTACATTTTTCTTTACCCTTGGCTATCGAAGTGACATTAATGATAAACAATTGAGAACAATCTACAGTTTCTTCTTGCTCAATCTCACTGATATTTTCAGAATCATCTTCGATGTCAGCAAAATTGTGTTGAGAGTCAAATGTCAAATTCTCAGTCTTTTTCAAAATTTTAAGTTGTTTAGTGTTAGTCAAGGTCTAATTCACAATATGTACCAAATAATTTGAACCTAAACATTCATCTATCTTAACAATACCATATGCATATGAGTTATTTGGGACCCTATAAAATTTAGAGATATTTTTTCTCACAATCATAGGATTTCAAATCTATTTTCTCCCTTTCGAATACCAAAAAGGGAAATAGTTTCCTATGTTGTTCCTTACTTATGTCAAAGGAATGATGTAAATCTGTTAGTTTAGCATACAATCTTTTAGCTGAATTGCAATATATGTTACGCCATTTCATAAGAATACAATTATCAGCTCGAATAGTGTAACGTACCGAAATTCAGGTACAACTATTTAACCCTTCTCTTTTGTCAAGTTGTCAAGATTAGCCCTTGAGTGGAATCTGTAGCAAATGAGTACGCTGGGCGTACTGGAGAGTACGCTGCGCATACTCATGCGCTTAGTTTGGACGCGGACTCGCCTAGGTACGCTGGGCGTACCCAAGGTTACGCTGGGCGTAGCGGGCCCAGATGCGAACCCTAATTTTGGCTTGTACACTATATAAGGAATGCTAAGGCTTTATCCTCAGCCACCATATCAGAGAGTGAAACCCTAAAAGAGCATTTCCTTTGTCCTAAAGCTTGTGTGTGAGTGAGTTGAGCTAAAAGTGCCTTTGTGTGTTAGTGAAGAAGAAAGAGAGGAGCTTGTGGAGGCTAGGGTTTGAAGTGCAAGTTTGGATCTGAGTTCTTTAGAGGGAGGAGCTTCATTTAGAGGTAAAAAGTTCAGAACTTTCCTCTTCATTTTGGTTTGGTGTTGCAAGGACCATTTCTAGGGTTAAAGTCCCAAAGGTGGAGACTTTATGAGCATAAGGGACTCCATGGACCTAGATCTGTCCCATTTCAGTGATATATGTGTTGTAGATCCATAAAAATCCCAACTTGGTCGTCATTAGGGAGTCATGTTTGAGTTATGGACTTTAAAGTGTTGAAAGTGGAATGATTTGGGTGTTGGTGACTCATACAACCATGCAAAGGCTTAAAGTCACGAACTTTATGGATCAAGAGGCTTAGGGATGGTCAGATCTGAAAGTTGGACGTGTGTCTTAACTGTTTAAGACCCCAAAAGCTAAGGAGTCTGAAACTGGGAGTTACGCTGGGCGTAATCCCAGTACGCGCGACGTAGGGGGTCGCGTTCCCCGTTTCTGTGAGGTCGTCGGGTACGCCCAACGTACAGGTTCGGTACGCGCAGCGTAACCCGGATAGTTGACTTTTGTTGACTTTTAGGGTTTGGTCAACATTTGGGTCTTTGAGCCATGAGAGGGCTAAAATGGTCTTTTACCCTTCTGAGAGTGCTAAGAGAGGGAACAGTCTAGCCTTGAGAGTTGTATTGATTAGAGTGCTTATTCCATGTGATTAGGCGGAGGCTAGAGCAGATTTTACCAAGTTTGAGATTACCGAGTTACCCGAGGTGAGTCTTCTCACTATACTGTACCTGGAAGGGTACCGATGTGTGACCAGAAGGTCTTGTATGCTATGATGTATGTGCTATACGCGGTTATGTGATATGTGTGACCGGAAGGTCTTGTATGCTATGAGATGTATGTGCTATATACGGTTATGTGATATGTATGTGCTATGTATGTTATGTATGGTATGGACCGGAAGGTCAAGAGGTTACGGAACGGAAGGTCGATACGGGTAGGACCGGAAGGTCTACCGGGATTTGGGACGGAAGTCCCTGAGACACATAGATCGGAAGATCCTACAGAGTTATGGCCTGGAAAGGCGTATGTGTGGTATGTGGTATTTTGGGGAACTCACTAAGCATTTATGCTTACAGTTGTTATGATATGTGTTTCAGGTACTAGCGAGGATCGCGGGAAGGCGCCGACATGATTCGTACACACTTACGGAGTTTATGTTATTGAGATTCTGGGACATGTTTTGTTATGACATAATGAATACATTATGTTTTATGATTATCGTGTGAATGAAAGTATGATTTAAAAATGAAAAATTCTTTTGAAAAATTACATCGTTACAAATAGTATCCCTATCAATATTAACATTATTCAGATGTATATCTAATTTATCTATCCTACTCCTATTTTTCTCCAAACGTTTTTGAGAATCTATTAGCAGTTTTGTTGATTTTTTAGCATCACTACTAACAGAAATAAGAATGCCATTAACATAAGACAAAGTATCATGGAAGTCAGAGAAAAAAACTTCATATGAACTGAAAAGAATATTAAAGGATTCGAGAAGAGAACGTACCTTCGAAGTCATGTCTTATGTCTAGTCTCCTTTTCTGCTTCATTTTCTAGCTTCCTCTTTCTACTAGAGCTTCCCTTTACCGAATTCCCAGTTTGAATCATGTCATTGTTCAATCAAATGTGAAGGATCTATTCAGTTCTATCAATACATTTTAATATCTCTACCACACCTTCCTCCTCGTTGAATTTCATAGGGTTACATGTCATGAATGACTTGTAGCTTCCTCCCATAACGTGGTTACCTTGGTTTCCTCCTCTGTTTCCTTAGTTTGCATTAAGACTTGTAGTGACTTGAGTGACAATGTTTGGCATTGCTGCTACGAGTTGGTGCACTACCAATTGAGCAACATCAGGTGTTTCGTTCGAATGATGTTCGCGAGTAGGCCTTCTTACAGGCATAGTTCTAAAACACAATGATAATATATATATAAGTAATTGTTTAAAAATAATGTATAATAATTGGCTCACAACCATTTTAAAACTAGGTACCCTTCCAAATTAACACCTTGCATTATTACTATGCATATATGTTGAGACTCCACAAAAGATCTTTTATTCGGTCATTGACTAAAAAAAATTTAGGCGTTGATTTCGCATCAGAATTTGTAAAAAAAAATATAACATAATCTTTTCCATAATCATTTAAAATTGTTATATATATATATATATATATATATATATATATATATATATATATATATATATATATATCCATTCCTGTCAGATAGCTTCTGTCACACACTGATGCAGGATATCCATTCCTGTCATCAACTCATCCAATGTCTCCTGCTGTCCCGCGATTACCGCATGACATTTATGTAGGCCATCTACCATCCACATAATCCTCCTCCACTCCTCCAGGGTTAGACCTATCTACCGAACATGTATTCCAATAACCTGTTGTAGAGGTGTAATCAGTCTTATCATGTGTGGTCTTGTCCTGCGAGGCCCTGCTGCACTGGGTCCTTCTCTTCTGGGCCCTACTCTAGTAGATGTCATCCCCTTGGGCATGGGGACATTCTTCCTTTCCCTCCGCCAAAAAAAAGCCCGTACAGTGGTGGTGGTGGTCGTGACACTTATGTAGGTGATGTCTCCTGCTGCTGGCTTGGAACACTATCACTTGAAGTCTCCCATGTGTCTCTAGTGTCTCTCGTGTATTTACAAGGATCTTCCTCTACACATGCGGGTACATCGTGTGTCAGGATTTTTGTAATATAGCTGGACTCATCTGCCGAAAAGGTAGTGTGAGATGATGACGATTTTGACATAGTGGATTGAGACATAAGTATAATGGGCTATAGAATGCATAATAATGACTGCATATAATATGTAATGGTTACACACACCAAAATTTGCCTTTTTCGATTTGAAATAAATTTTATTTTTGTAAAAATTTAGTTCGAATATAATCCTATTATAATTAGTTCAAGTCTTGTATAAAACATTTCCATAATTAAACATAGGTGATCAGGCTATGTTTAATTGAGGTCCAATAATACAATTCGTGACCTAATTATATTAAAATATGTTCGATATTTCAAAATTTATGTTATTCGATTATAGTTTTGGTCTTCTAAAAGAAGATTGATGTTCTCTATAACATTTGGTTCTGATACCATTTCTATTACACCCCACTAAAGCGAAAACACGAGGCATGACAGTAATAACGGTTTCATAGAAAAAGTTAAAGATACACCAGCATAATAAAGACATTTATAGTTTACAATCCAAGTTTAAACACATCAAAGAAAAGCATGTAAAATGACCCTCAACTATGTAATAATTATTCCCTGAAAAAAGCATGTAAAATGACCCTCAACTATGAAATAGTTGGTACTTTCACATATTTAAAAAAATAGTGGTTTCATGAATCATAATGAAAGTTTTGATAAAAGTTTCCAATAAATTAAAGTGCATTGCTAAGATGAGATACAAAGTTCATTGTTAAAATGAGAAAAAAAATCATTGCAAAAAAGATAAACAAAGTTCATTGCTAAAATGAGATACAAAGCTCATATATGCATAATGATCAAACCAGGAGTACATAAACCAAGACTAATGACCGAGGGGTGCATTTTTTAATACTATGTATATCGCTAACATAGTGAGAAATATGGTAAAATGCACTCTGCGAACAATGCGAGTGAGAAGTTGTCTACCTCCTAATAGCATTATCCATAATGACTATGGGCTCAAAAGAGTTAATGAGTAGTGTGAAATGATTCCAGTGATTTAACCGTGATAATGGCCTCATGAAATAACATTAGCATACATATATATAGCAAATCACGTTTGATACAATCTAAAATAAGTACAACGAACATATTTGAAAAACCGACATGCTTTTCCACCCCAAAATATTAAAACCAAAAATAGGGGCCGTGAATACTCACAATGCTTCAAAATGTCACAAGTGATGCCTCGGGATACACCAACACATCTTACTAACGGGATCCTATGATAACAACACACGCTAGAGAGTTTCTATGTTGAAAATCTAATACTAATATACTAAATTCTACATATAGAGAAATGCTAAATTTTATTCTAAGAGTTTGGTTTTACTTATTTCGTAACTAATATTCTGAAATCTTAGAATTTTATAACTCGTGTGGTTTAAAGATAAATTTTAAATACTATTTTCCGGATATTTGTATAATTAATTGTGCAATATTTTAATACTTTCAAAGGTGTTTTAATAAAATAAAAAATCCAAAAATATTATCAAACAGTTGCTAAAGATCTTCAAACTTTATATTTTCATTCCAACCACAGTGAAGGTCTTCCAAACAAAATTTCTTGAATTTTTAATATGTTTAGTTAATTTTCCTTTATTTAATTCCTCAAATCAATACAAATTCATAAAAAATAGCAACCAAATAGTAAAATTCTCCATGGTTATTGTACCACTGATATACAATGTATATAAGCTGAGAAAAACATCAAAAATGGTTTCATATGGTAGAGTCCGGTTTTCATGGTTTATGTGTATTTAATGTAAGAAAAATAGCATAAATAGTAAACTGATTAGACAATTCCTCAAAACATTTTTACATGTGTTATTTAATGTATAAAAGCAGAGAAAAATATCGAAATAGGTTTTTAAATAGTTTAACATGATTTTATGATTTTTGTATATTTATTTTCGCAAAAATGGAAATAAATATTAAATTGTGTGGAAATTTTCCTAAACTTTTTATTTGTGGTAGATTTTATGGTAATTGCTTGTGATTTTTAGAATAGCTTAACTATTTATCCTTGATTTATTCTCATAAATAAAAATTAATTCGTAAAAAATTATTATACAGTAAAAAATTATTATACTTAATATGTAGCATAAGATATTCTGTTAAAGTTTTATAGTTTTTGGATAAGTGTAGATATTTTGTTATCAATTTAACTCCTTAAACATTCAATAACTCTAGGAAAAATAAGAAATTATCATGTAAAACTCTAAAAAAAATTTCATGGAGATTATAGGATTTCTAGAAGGTGTAAAAATTATCAAAAATGATTTTTGACATTCATAACTGTACTTTACAATTTATTTCTCTTCAACAAAAATAAAATCGAAATAAACAGGAAATTGCCATAAAAATTCATGTAGCTCAAGAAAATGTCCTTGCTCAATGTATAAGCCGTCTCAAAATTTCCCTTGAATTTGTTGACCTTAAAAAGTATTTTATGTGAGTTATTGCTCTATTTTCTTCCAATAATTATAATAATTCGAGAAAAATAAATTATTTTCTGAAAATATCTGAATCTTCTTATTTTGTTGATGGCATTCTGGGAGAAATCAGAATTGGGTTAAAAATGAGTTTTAGATATTTTGGTGGATTTAAAATCATTCATGTATAAGTTTGAACCTTTTAACAACATACTTTGATCATCAATCATCTTAGGCTTGAAGATCAACACATGAATGTTGGTTTAACCATGCATGAGTTTGAAAGGTTATACAAATTGTTTTTGAAAGAAAAATTTGGTTCATGTTGTATTATTTCCATCAAAACTAGTATAAAAATGGTTTATTTTGATTTTGAAATAGGTTTGGATCATGGGATTTCACCATTTGCAACATTCATGTTGTTTTTGGGTGAAATCCTACCAGCATCATCATCAAAATCATGGTTTGGGATATATGATTCATAATCTATCTATAGAATGGTGTAGAAATAGAAAGAAATGCATGGAATGGTATAACTTTGAAAGAGGAAGAAGGGGTTTTCGATTTTACCTTAAGAACACAACTCGTCAACTGGTTCAACAGGAGTCTCATCTTAAGGTTGAGCGCTAGTGTTAGAGGTTCCTTCATCACTAGATTCTTGAAGCTCTTCAAGGTCAATTTGCCTCCCACTGTGTAACGCCCATGTTTCTAGGCTAAGCATTAATGATGATGTAATAGTCTAGGTTAACCTTTGTAAACCGTTTTGAAATAATAAAAATGTATTATTTGAGTATTATGTATTTTATGCTTAATTATTATAATTTAATGAATTAAGAATAAAAATAAGTGTCGAAAATAAATATTAGATAAAACCGATATCTATGAAGAAAGTTGTAGTGGTCGTGACAAGGAATACAGATATATAAAGAATGCCAAAATCCGAGTTATATCGAAGAAGTTATGACCTGTCGAAGTTTCGCGACAAAAGCGGCACGACGCGGTATGACTTAAAAAGTGAATTAATGAAAAAGTGCTTTTTTAGCATTAGTGATCTAAACAAAAGTCGTAGTGTTCGTTAAACCGAGAGTGTGCATAAAAAGAATGTCCAAATCTGACTTCGTATGAGGAAGTTATGATTTTTCTAAGTTTCGACTTAGCAGTATGCAGTCCGAAACTCGAATTTTAGATCGAGTGATTTTTAGCCGAAACAACCTAAACGAGAATCGAAGATCTCGTTGATAGTAGTTCAACGGTAAAAAGACAGACAAAAACGGACGTCAGATGAAGAAGTTATGAAATTTTAACGGACTTTTCCTGTCCCGCCTTGTTAAAAATATAAATTCAAAAATAAAGTCAAAATAAGCCAACGGAGTCTAAATGAAAGTTGTAGATCATAGTCTCACCTATGCGTGGATATAAAGAACATAAAAAATGGAGCTCGTATGCAAAAGATACGAATTTTAGAAGTTTGGAAATTCGGAGTACGCCCAGCGTAGGGGAGTACTCCCAGCGTACTCGTGTTCACGGTCCGAGATTGGCCAGGTCGCCTATTCCTTGCAATCGACACATATCACGCAGGTTCGACACGTCTGATGCCACGCATTAGGGTACGCCCAACGTACTAAGCTATACGCCCAGCGTAATGGCTAATAGAACAGTACGCCCAGCGTAATGAGAGGCTTCGATGTTGTTGTTCTTGTTGCTGTTGTTGTTGTAGTCATCTAGCGGAGTATAGATGATGACCACGGACCTTTCTAGACAGTCCAGTGGAACGCTAGCAGGTTCGCAACCTGTTGGTGTTGGTGAACTATATGTTCATTGGTGTACTCCATCCCCCTCATGGTTGCCTTATTTGACATAAATTGCCGAGGAATCCCTAAAGGAGTGTTGCCACGCCGATGAAAATCCTTAGACTATGTCCCTTATGATAGGTGTTTAGGGACGTAAAGTGAGGATAACGGGAATGGGTAATCAGGGTTATTGTTGGTTGATGAAATTAATAAATTTATTTTTGGTTGATGAATTTAATAAATTTATTATTATTTGTGGGTTGAAAACCCTATATGCTCACCAGGCTCCCAAGTCTGACCCACTCAGCTTGTTATATTACAGGTAGTGGACCTAGAGCATAGTTTGGATGATGACGATGGATTTTTGGATTATAGGCCAGTAGATGTAAATATCTATTGTAAGGCTTATAATGTACTGTTTATGCTTTTGGTTAGTATCGGAACATGACATCCCGAGGTTTTGATATATAATGAAAATACATATATCTTTAAGAAATGTGTTGATAAATTTTTATCATGTTTTGTTTTGGGGACAAATTCCGCAACATCTTTTAAAAGATTACTCTGATTTTATTTTAAAATCATAATTCAAATCAGTCTTTTCTGGCCGAGAAATTTGGGGATGTCACAGTTGGTATCAGAGCATTAGTTTAAGTGAACTAGGAATTTGTAGGGTTTCTAGACTTAAACTTAGAATGCTAAGTGATGATCATGAGATGAGTGTTTACCATATTTTAGACACGAGCACAAGTTTATTTTAGGAAAGATGCCTAAAACACTTTTATGTGCTAAGTGCTATATGTTTGCCATATATGTCATTATTTGTTCGGATCTACGGTCTGTTGCCGACCGGATCTGGAAACCTTATGTGTTTAGGATTCTAAGCGTATAATTACAATATTAGAACTAGCATGTAAATGTTTCGGAGTGATAATGAGAATTTAAAAATCTATCGTGAATGAAGATCTAAATTCGCCTTATTTGGTATATAGATCAAAATGGAAAGAACCCGAAGTGGAGCTGGAAATGAAGATAGAAACCAGCAACCTCAACCCCAAGTGATGGAACAGGTGCCAATAGTAGAAGCTGCACCAGAACCCATCACAATGGCTGGAGTACAAGCCATGATTCAGATAATGATGGCTGAACAAAAGGAGGAAATGAAGCAAATATTGCTGAACAATAGGAGTGAACCGTCAATTCCTGTTGAACAACCTGAGTTAAACGACAGTCAGTCTAGGGAAGGAAACTACAGTAGATCTGTTGGTCAAACTGAACCGCTTGTGGTTAGGAGAAACAACCACGAGGATAGAGTGGAGATAAATGGATGCAAGTATAAAGACTTTATAACTTGCAAGCCATCAACTTTCACTGGAAAAAAAGATCGCGTCGGAGTAATGGATTGGATCTCGGAATAAGAATTGGCTTTCATGACATGTGATTGCCAAGGAAAGTTACAAACAACATTTGCATTGCGTCAGTTCAGAGGTAGCGCTGTTCGCTGATGGGACACTTTGGGGAAGACCCCAAGCCCTAATGAGCCACTGCAACTGACTTGGGCAAAATTCTTGGTGCAATTCAAGCGTAAGTACTGCTTGGCCCAAAATGTACTTGAACTAGAAAACCAATTTCTAGCATTAAAGAAGGGAAGTATGACCATTGATGAATATGTTGGATTAGTGTCTAAGTCTATAACTATAATTGGTATGTACTTGACCCGATTTGGCATGGTCCATTTGGGTTGCATGGCATCAGAACATTTGGATAGAGTTTTTGTGAGAAGAAGTTATTTGTGATTTATATTGATATATTATAAGTTCTAATATATTAATATGAAATCATATTATTTAATTAATATTGATCAAGAATTAATTTGAAATTAATTTAGTGATCAAAAGAGGCTAATTAAATATGGACTCTTATATATATATGGAGTGGGCCAAGGTTTATTTAGGATGGGCTAAGAGTGTATGGAATTCCATGGATAGTCCATGGAGCTTTTAAGCCATGGATCCTATGTAAATGAAAGTTCATGGGTATTAGGGTTTACATGGATGTAACCCTAACCCTCCATAATATATAAAGGAGTCCTAGGTTCACAAAATCGGGAATAATGATACATATATGTGAGGGCTAGCCGATTTGAGCATAAGAACCTTTTCTCCCAAGTTATTCCAAGATGTTGGTGATGTTGTGTGAACCATTTGAGGTGTCACACTTGAGGCACTAGGCACTTAAGCGCCATGGAATCAAGGTACAACAAAAGGTATGTATTCTAACTTGTTTTATTACCCATGTATCAAAGATTGTATGCTAGTTAGGGTAATACCTTGGAAACTTCAAGTTTGCATGTATAATAGAGAAAACATAGATCCAAGGTATTTAGGGTTGCGTGTACACTACAGGAGTGTTAGAATGCTCAAAACCCATCAGTGGTATCAGAGAATAGGCTTGTTTTCAATTATACTTGATGCAACTTATTTTTCAAAACCAAGAATCTGCCCAGACTGAAAACTCAACGAGTTCCTTAGAGAACTCGACGAGTTGGTCTTCCAGTTTGCAGATTTTCGATGTTTTTGGCTGAAATTGGACTAGAATCTTTACCCTAAGCTGTTTTTGAACTTATAAAGCTATTTTTGATGTGGTAATGATTATGGTAATTCAATTTCAAGGTTGTTATCAAAATTTCAAGTTTTATGTGTGTTTATGTAATTCTTGAAATTGTTGATATGATTGTTCATACACTTATGAGTTTTGGTAGATCATAGGAATTATTTGCAAAATTGTTTGTTAGTTAATTCTTGATCTAAATGTGTTTTTAATGGAGTCCATAATTTTTCCTCAAGTTATGGATTACAAAAAGTCATTTCTTTTAAAGATCCATTAAAATGCATAGGTTACAAAATTGATGATTCTTTTTGTTTTATGAACTCCATAACTTGTCCTCAAGTTATGGATGTTCAAGAGTCTCTTCATTAAAGTTTTTAAAACCTTAATTAAACTAATAAGTTATGAAAATCCAAAAGTTTTTGAATAGTTCAAAACTTGCCCTCAAGTTTTGGAATTTGTAAAGTTTTCCCTAATGAATACTTTAATTCCAAGTTAAACCATTAGAATTTTAAAAGTTAAAATTCAACCCTTATACTTTATAGTATTATAAGTTAACAATATATATACGTATAAGATCAAGTCAGTCTTACCGTTAGTAGGCCTCATTCACGAAGCTGGTCTATAAGGGGGGTATAAGGTTACTGCCTATAAAATGGCAGTTTAATGGGTGTCCACACTCATCCACTGCTTCCTTGACTGGTGGAGGGTCGTTAGCCGAATGGGTAGGACAAGGACTATAATTCTCCCTTCATTATAAGTATAATGATAAATATAAAGTAACTAAATATTTTATAAATTCCCAATCTTAGTTACTTTAGGAAAATGTGAATTTGGTGCTAACCCATGAAATTACACTTTGCACTTTTCTTAAGTCGTTAGTGGAGCGTGTGTGGTTAACCGGTACACTAACTTGGATTTAACAAGGTAGGAAAAGGGTAACTTAATGTTTATCATAGGATCGGTGGAGCGTGTGTGGTTAACCGACACATCAATTAAGTGATAAATATTAAGGGTACCAAGTATATTTGCATGGTTATTCACACATTGTTTTGTGATTCTCGGCATCCCAGTCACAAAACTTGAGAGGGCACAATCGAGATTGAAACATGCCATTGAAAAGTTTAATGGATCTCAAAAGATCTAGGAATTTCAAATCCAATTAAAAACCTAATAAATTATTTCGTTTTTCATGGTGGAAATTGGTGAATCGTCATTCGCCTACCTTCCAATATCTTATATCATGGATTACGGCATCCCTCTTCCAAGTTATAAAATATTGTGTTGGGTCCTAGCCTTAATATTTCATATTGGGTGCTATATTAGGGACTTATATCAACTGACTTGAATATCTCCCATATTAGATGTCTGGTTTAGACATCTATGATCTTCCCAAATCCCTTGGAACAAGCTTTCCTAATGAATATGATGTTCCATGGTTGGATAATGGAAATCATACTTCTCTTCCTCCACCTCCTCCAATTATTCTCCTTAACCCAGAAGTTCTTGAAAAGTTCAAGGTCACTCAAGCCCTATTGGCAAGCAAAGTCTATGTGTGCTCACATCTTGGAGATAAAGTCACATATTGACAAGCCGGGAGAGTTGGGTGTCAAGGTCTAAAGGAAGTTGGTTGTTGATTAGGTTCTTCAATCACTTTCTAAGTCACATAGTGAGTTCCTTTAGGACTACTATATAACAGACCATGACATGACCCTTAATGATCTTACCTATTTGCTTGACGCTGCTGAATCAAAAATGATTTGAAGCACTGGAGAAGAGAATTTGATTGGAAGATCAACTTCCCAAACTTCTATGTAAATTGACAATGGTGACATTGGAAATCCAGAAAAGCTTTCTCTTCCCAATGGAAAGGGATCGTCCATAGTCAACTCGGTTGACCAAATGGTAAAGAGAAAGGCTAAGTCTGAGATAGTCTCGTGTACCATGACTAAAGAGTCCATAAGTTTCTATTGCCAAAAGAAGGGGCATTGGTTGCGAAGCTGCCCTATTTACCTGAAAGTTCACTAGGATGGTAAAAGTCAAAAAAATTGACTATGCTTCAGGTAAAGTCCACTATCTAACTCTGTTAAGTTCCTATTTCGAGATTCTTATAACATGATGTGACTAGGTCACATGTTGAAGTTTTAAGAATCAAAGAAAAGAGAGGAAGCTTAAAGAAGAGTAAGCTAATTCTGATCGCGAAGATGGATTTCGATCGCATGGTTCGGTGATCAGAATTTTTGAGCTGCTGCTTAAGAGTTGTGATAGATTGCTTAGGAATAAATAACAACATAGTTTTCATATGCATTTTCATTGTAAGGATAAGTTTTTCCTTAAGTTTTAAATAAAAGAAAAGTTTCGTTTTTATTTATTTTAAATATCCTTACAGTGGCATTTGTGAAAAAATTGTTGTTTATATGATTCCATTGATAGCAACATTGGAAAATGGATTTGATTCTTTCTTTGTGGTAGTGTCAAAATTTACCAAATAAGGAAAGATTCTCATCAACCAAGTTTCAGTTGGATAGAAACTTGGAATTATGCAAGTTGTATTATATGGTGAATGATAATTTGCATCTTTGGAAAATTAAGACTACTTCCTTCTTCACATGTATATGTGAGTCAAGTGAAGGACTAAGGGATCGAGTACACATTCTTGTGCACTGGTCAAGTCCACCACAAAGATCGATAAGATTATTCGTCATGATTTACTCAAGTTTAGTAAATATGGTTATACTTACAAGTTTAAGTATAATTCTGAAACATTGGAAAAGTTTCGATGTATGGCAGAACGAATGAGAAGAATCAAATTTTGGCAGAAAGATAAAACTTTCTCAAATCTGAAAAGATGGGAGAGTACTTTAGTATCATGTCTTATGATCATCTTAATGATTGTGAGACCATATCACAATTCATCCTCTAAGGACATCTTAGTGCATTCTTATGGCTAAGAAGAGGAGTCATGAATTATTGAAATGGTTAAATCAAGAAGGTGATACATACTTCGTTCCAAAACAAGTCTTAGAGTCATACTCCAAGATTGTAATTTGAGTGATACATCTTAAAGAAGGTTTATTAATACTTATCAAATGTAAGAGTAAAATGTGTCCTACTCTTGTACATTTGAAATTGGTAAGTTGTGATGTTTTGGATAAAACAGAGACCAACTTAGGCCAATTGTATGAAGTGTTTGTCTTGGTAAGAATCTGCACTATCTCTTGAATATTTGTTTGTCAAGCAATGGGTCTTGGCAAGAGAGTCTTATATGTCAAGAGGACAGTGGGAGTCTAAAAGATCTTGAAAGAGTCTAATCAAGAATAAAACCTGTAGTTTATCACTAGCACACGACTTGAGGTTTATAACCTATCGTGTTGACATATTCCTATTTCTGTGCCCATTCTAGTTAAAGTTGGCTATGAATATGAGTTCTGAGAGTTCTCAATTGGTTGCATAACAACTTAGAAGCAATGGCATGCCCTTGTGGTGCCAGGTGGCAAGAAGTTAAGGCTGCACAAGTTCAGTCCATACGAGTTTGGATTTGTCACTAACCTTGTCTTGTGATTATGGTTTTGACAAATTCACATGGATAGGAACATATACACCATAAAATCTAAGTGTCATAAGCTTTTTCTCCGATTCATGAAAATGATGGTGTGGAAACGCTTTCACGAAGTGCTTTTAAGTAGATAACAATTGTGATAGTTGCATTCTCAAAGTCGTTAGTGGAGCGTGTGTGGTTAACCGACACACTAACATGTACTTGTGAGAAATGGCAAAGGTCTAAATAATTAAGACTATGATTACGACATCCCTTTTCATAGTTTTGAAATTGTTTAGACACACATGTGTGCTATCTAAGGAAAGGTGTATGATTTTGATAATGTTTTATCAAAGCATTTCGTATCAGAAATCTGAACTTTGGTAAGAAAGTCAATAAAGTATTGATTTCTAGATGTCCAGCTGATTTCTGAGGCCATGTCAAAGCTAGTGGGAGCATAAGTGTTATGCTAACAATTATCATGTTAGTGGGAGCATGATAATTATGATCAGTGTTGCAAGTTAGCAATGTTAATTATAGAAAAACAAAAGTTCAATTGGGAAAAGTTGTTTTACTATAATTAAGGGAGAGGAAATTTGTGACAACCGTCAAATTCTGGTCAAGTCAAAGTCAAACTAAGGCAACAAGTCAAACCAGTCAACTCAGTCAACCCTTGTATATTAGGGTTTACGCTATGTAATTACTGAACAGTTCGCTAATTTAAAGAGAAAACATCAATTGGAAAATTCGTGTATTTAATTTTCCTTAGCCTTGATAGTGCTAAACAATGAAACAAAGCGATAAAACACTATTGCACACTCATCGGGAGTGTGTAGGACACTAAATCATGGCTTAACGGGGTTTACGGACCTTGCGTTGCGAAGCCGGATGCTCAAAAAAGTCATAAAAGGGACCTCTCTAAATCTCCTTCACTCTATCTGTCTCTATTCGAAATCTCTCCCAAATCTCTCTCAAAAGTTCCCGTAACTTTTTGTAATCATTTGGGCCATCCCGACCCTTAACCAGGTCAAAAACCGCTTAAGACGGGGTAAAAACGGGTAAAATACCCTTAAGGACCCGAAACCTACCTTATAGGGCCGAAGCCTCTTAGGGCCGAAAGTCCCCTTAAGGGACCGAACTGCTGAGAAGTGAACCCCAAGAACCGAACCTGCCCTTCGGACCGAACCTCGCCTGACCCGAACCCGAAGCCTCTCGGACCGTACTCTACCTTCGCCTTCGCTCCTAAGCCTTTCGGTCCATTTCTCTTCTTACTCCTTTCGCCTCGTTTCGCCTTCGGGCCCAGCAGCCTTGGGACCGAACCTCGGCCTAGCACCGAGAGGTCTCGCAGGTTGCCATTTTCTTCCCGGTTTTCGACTAGTTTTGCGTTCTAAGCCCGATTTTAATTATTTTAACGTGGGATTTTCACCCAAAACTTTATTTTAACATATAAGGCCCCATATTTATTAATTAATCATGTTTTTGGGGATAAATCTTATCCAAGATTTAGTGGGTAAAGTACAAGAGGTGGAGTGTTGACTTTTCCTTAGTTTATGACACAAGCAACCACCCACACCCACTCTATGACCAGTCACACCTCCCCACCATCCCTAGTCACTTCCTTGTACTTTTCCATCAATCATCAACCCCTCCCACGTTCTAAGAGCTGGAGCAAATCAACCTCTCTCCTCATTTTCACTCACTTGCTCTCATTTCACCAAAAATCAAACACAAGTTTTCTCTCAAACTTTTTCTCTCTATTTCGAGACTCCAAGGCTGATCATCAAGCTTTATTCTACTCTTGGTAAGTATAATTCATCCTCCTTGTGATTATTACACTTCATTCTACTCCAATCATCGATTGCTTACACAAACTCCATCACTTTGATGTTAGATTCTCGAAAATCTTCAAGGCATCATCCAGTGTTCTTGAGTTGAACACTTCCCTTCTCCAACATTCATCTACTGAAATCACATAAGGTGAGTTCATACCCCTATATTTTCACATTTTCTTATGTTTTAAGGGGGGGAATACAAGTTAAAACACCAAGAACACAACTAAATTCTTCTAACAGCTTTCATCAGAAAAGTTGGACTCCATTCACGGACTGTTTTGGTCAACTTAAACATTTTTGTTTTCAAAACTGTACAATTTGAAAGTAGTTCAAGTTCTTAGCTTTAAAATGGCTACTTTCACATCTCCATAAGATTTTTCTACAATTTATGGCGATTTTTACAAAACTGCCTATCATTTCAAGAACCAATCCGGACCAGTCTGTGATTATGGACGTTTTCACCTAAGTTGGAGGTCACTAAAAATAGTGAGAAAATTTATGAACAAACTAGACTCATTTTCCAAACTCTCAGAATTTACGGATTAGGATTTGGACCTTTGATGATATTTCTACAAATTTTCTAAAAACAGTAATAGAAATTGTTAACAACAGAAAAATGCTATCAATTTCATTACACCTTGTAACATGTTGAGCAAGGTGTATATCTTTATGTGATTATATGTTATTGCATTATATGATATTTTGTCTTAGTATAAGGACATACAACAGTTAACAAATGGATTTTTGCTAGAATAAGCATAGAAATAATAAATTGTTATAATCAAAGTACATCAATTACATACAAACATTTGGATAAACTATGTTAAGTATAGTTTATATACATTACTACTACTACCCTTATTTTGATAAACTATAATAGGTATAGTTTATGATACATTACATAATACATACATTTCAAAAGGGTACATTTATATAGAGAGGATTTTCATTACACAACACGTAATTCCGTTAATGACTTTGTGAGACATTCGCTTCACTTTACAAATAAGTCCTGTATTGTAACCAGAGTCTCCTGGAGGGAGAGCGTGATAGTTGTATATAGATCTATATTGGGTCTGACAAACCCACACCTTAACTGCATGCAACAGTTAGACCGGCAGATCTGGGGTGACAAATGTCATATCATTTCCGACGCCTGAAGAACGTCGTTTCAGGCCAACTAGGTCATAGCATGGTTGTAATAACTCACAAAAAGTATTAACAAACATAGGAATTTACGGGAAATTCATAGAAATCAAACGCGTTTATGTCGATTTAAACTTACATTATTTTCTATAAGTAAGAAAGGTTACTTATACATTTTGGTCTTTGGATATAAGACTACATCACACATTTTAAGGAAAATATCGGATTTTCTGGAACAAACATTACAATTACAAGAGAGAGGATTTTATCAATACAAAACAAAAGCTTATGAACTCACCAACCTTTGTGTTGACACTTTTTCAAACAACTTGTATTCTCAGGAAATCACTAAACAGGTAACCAAGTGCTTTTGAGGATGGGACGTTAAGGTGTCAAACATTTTATAGTTTTTCAACATATTGTAATTGATTTGGAAACATGTAATTCATACGATGATGTAACTCTTTCAATTATATATATGTTGGTTGTGTTTACTTTAATCACTATTGCAAATGTTGTTATGATACTATACATGAAGTCCTCCACCCCCGGACGTTTCCGCCATCCTTGGTTTGGGGGTGTGACAAAATTATACTTCATTTCAAATCTAAAAGCTTAGATCGTGAGATTTTAATCAAATTTAGTCAAGTATATATATGAATGTTATGTTGGAATGGTTCAACATAAGGAATGTCTATATATGGGAAGATTATTTGCGTTCTAAAATTCTATTATGATTACGACATCCCTTTTCATAATCTGAATTATGAGAACATGGCAAATAGAAATATTATAGCAAAAAGACTGGTCTAGTATCATGTCTTTATATGAGACATTATGAATCATATCCCAAATGCTTCGGATATAGGATCGATTGCATGTGCTAGAATGTTAATCCTTTCTAAATTTTCCAAATGCTCAGGGCATTAAGAGGGGAAAAATCTAGAATTGGATATGACTAAAATGATTAAGAAATTGTCGAGGACAATCTAAGGTTTACCAAAAATTGGTTGCTCATGGACAGTTGGAAGTATATTGTTAATTTTGGAAGGACCATATTGACATATTCTGAAAAAGAGGCAACTCTTGTTCAGAAGTGATAGTCAAAATGGGAATATAGAAATGTCTCCATGGGTGGAAACTATTCAATCTATGTAAGATTGGAAAACTTAATGCGAGAAGGATGTTCAAAGCAATGTACTTTGAATATCAGACTTCGTTTTCATGGAGTTGATCTCCATTGGAATACTCTATAATGTCTGTTGAGAAATCTTTGTGACTTTGTGCATAGTCATTACAGAGGATCAGTGCATATATGTTTAAAATCTAACAGATTTCGGTAAATGGAAAGAATTTGGAATTCTTGCATTTGCGGTAAGGATTTGGGATTGTAAATGAGAATCATTCGAATTATGTTCAATCGATCTATTTCACAAAGTAAAAAATCATAGACAAACTTAGTGTGCATACTTGGTGTATGGCATAACTAATGTTTGGACAAACATAGTGTGTATACTTGGTGTATGGCATGACTATTGTTTAGAAAACATAGTGTACATGCTTGGAGCATGGGACAACTATTGTTTTAATTCAAGTATAAAGTTGATAATTTGAAACAGTAAACAATGAATGATGTGTAATCAATATGGTGATAAATAAAAGGTGTTCTATTTATATTCATAAGTTCTGAGACCATATTGGATTCGATTATTCTTGTGTTTCACTTTGCATGTTTTGACTTCCAGAATAACTAGGTCATTCTTCCTGAATGACTAAGTTATTCAAACCATCCATAGTCGATAATACGTTGGAAGTAGGTATTAAGGCAGGACTGTCATGAAGTTGGTTTGTAGATGTCTAAGGTACTGGACATAACAAGAGTTGCTACAACATTCATGAGTTCTCATAAGTTCTGAGTATTGGATTAAACCCACTCTCATTTGACCCACTTCATGGATTTTATCACGAGTGATCATGAGATGATAATATCTTATATTCTTCAAACCTAGAGATATGAGTTGTTGCCTATGAGTTGGTTATACATTGATTGTATGAAAACGCATTGGTAACTCGATGTTATAAAACGTGCCTTTGTGTATGATTCAACAAGTAGTAGAACAAGCATATGAGTCAAAGTTTATCCATTCCTTTTACCCTTGAATGGATAAAAGCAATATCTGTGGGCCCCTCGATCATTTAGTGATGACACCCCTAAGTGCTTGGCCAAGCCTGGACTGATTTGATTTGTTCAATTAGCCGGTCATCATAAATCGGAAATCGGGAAACAACAAATGGACAGAGATAATGATTATAATCCATGTCTCAGTCCATATGATATCTAGAATGGAGGAATATATGATCCCTTATCTAATGGACGCGTCATTGACTTGTTCAAAGTTTTACATCGGCTTTTAAGAGCTACGATTGCTAGTTAGGTTGGAGTCGTACTTGCAATAATAGTTATTAGACCTATCCAAGTGGGAGACAGTTGGATTAGTGTCTAAGTCCATAACTATAATTGGTATGTACTTGACCCAATTTGGCATGGTCCATTTGGGTTGCATGGCATCGAAACATTTGGATAAACTTTTTGTGAGAGAGGTTATTTGTGATTTATATTTATATATTATAAGTTCTAGTATATTAATATGAAATCATATTATTTAATTACTATTGATCAAGAATTAATCTGGAATTAATTTAGTGATCAAAAGAGGCTAATTAAATATGGACTCTTATATATATGGAGTGGGACAAGGTTTATTTAGGATGGGCTAAGAGTGTATGGAAGTCCATGGAGCTTTTAACCCATGGATCCTATGTAAATGAAAGGTCATGGGTATTAGGGTTTACATGGATGTAACCCTAATCCTCCATAATATATAAAGGAGTCCTAGGTTCACAAAATCGGGACTAGTGATACATATATGTGAGGGCTAGCCGATTTGAGCATAAGAACCTTTTCTCCCAAGTTATTCCAAGATGTTGGTGATGTTGTGTGAACCATTTGAGGTGTCAGACTTGAGGCACTAGGCTCTTAAGCTCCATGGAATCAAGCTACAAGAAAAGGTATGTATTCTAACTTGTTTTATTACCCATGTATCAAAGATTGTATGCTAGTTAGGGTAATACCTTGGAAACTTCAAGTTTGCATGTATAATAGAGAAAACATAGATCCAAGGTATTTAGGGTTGCATGTACACCATATGAGTGTTAGAATGTTTAAAACCCATCAGAATGCACCAATAACTTCACAGACAAAATGGAGTTTGCTTTGCGTATTGTCCCAGATCAGCTGGCGAAAATAGACAGGTACGCAAAGAGACTTCCATGGGAGTATGCAGTGCCAGTGCGTCAGACACTTACTTTGGAGGCAGCTATCTGGGCTGCCAAGTCTGTTGAAGATATGATTAAGGAGAGAGCCGCCAGCAAGGCTGAAGTGGGCGAAAAGAGAAAGTTTGAAGGAACTTCAGGTTCCAACAAAAAGAACAAATTCTCGAAGACTGGTTCGAGGAAATTCGGAGGAGGAGCCGAAGTGAAGTGGTGTGACAAGTGTAAGAAGAAACATGATGGGAAATGTAGCGAAGAAGTCACTTGTTACAAATGTGGAAAGCCTGGGCATTATGCCAACGAATGCACCTTCAATAAGAAAGTCTGCTATGAGTGAAACGAATAAGGGCACATTTTGAAGGATTTCCCGAAGAAGAAGGATGTGTTGGATAAGGTGTGTAAGTCCATAACTATTTCTGGTATGTACTTGACCCGACCCGGCATGGTCCATTTGGGTTGCATGGCACCATGCAATTGGATAAACTAAAATGAGAGAAATAACACTTATGGTTTATTAATATATTATAAGTTCTAATATATTAATAATATTATTTAATTAGTTTGATCAAGAATTAATTTAGAATTAATTAAGTGATCAAAAGATAACTAATTAATTATATGGGTAGATTATGTAAATCTTCCATATCTTATATAGTGGGCTAAGAGGCTCCATGGATTATCAAGTTGGGTTCCACCCATAGGATGCTCCATGGAGGCTCCATGGGAGTTACAAATCCATGGGTCATGGAAATGAAGAGTCATGCCACATTAGGGTTTACATGGTGTAACCCTAGATGTGACACACTATATAAGTAACATGTTCTCCACCAAAATCGGGACACTAAGAAACAAGAGGGCTAGAGCCGATTTTGCAAGTGTAAGATTCTCTCAAAGTTTACTCCTTTGCATTTGGTGTTGTGTGAAGCATTTGAGGCATCACACTTGGGGTGCTAGGCTCACAAGGTTTCAAGGATCATAATCAACAACAAGGTAAGTTATTCTATCTTTCATTCAAGTTAAAAATGTTCCCCATGTATGCTAGATAGGAATATAACCTTGGAATTCAACTTTGCATGATTATTAGACAAACATAGATCCAAGGTTATTAGGGTTGCATGTACACTTAGGAAGTGTTAGAATGCTCAAAACCCATCAGTGGTATCGGTGGAGGGTCGTTAGCCGAACGGGTAAGACAAGGACTTATAAATTCTCATTAAAAGTATGATGAATATTATAAAGTAACTAAATGCTTTTATTAAATTCCCAATCTTAGTTACTTTAGGAAAATGTGAATAAGGTGCTAATCCATGAAATTACACTTTACACTTTGTTTAAGTCGTTGGTGGAGCGTGTGTGGTTAACCGGCACACTAACTTGGACTTAACAAGGTAGGTAAAGGGTGAATTAAGGTTTACCATAGCATCGGTGGAGCGTGTGTGGTTTACCGGCACATCGATTTAGTGATAAACCTTGAGGGTACCAAGTGATTTGCATGGTTACTTCACACCTCGTTTTGTGATCCTCGGTATCCCAGTCACAAAACTTAGAGGGCACACTCGAGATTGAAACATGCCTTTGAAAAGTTCATTTAATCTCAAAAGAATCTAGGAATTTCTAAGAACCAATTAAAAAACCTAATATTTATATTTCGTTTTTCATGGTGGAAATTGGTGAATCGTCATTCACCTACCTTTCAAATATGTTATAGCTTGGATTACGGCATACCTCTTCTAAGTTATAATATATTGTGATTGGATCCTAGCCTTAATATTACATTTGGGTTTTTTATTAAGGACCCTCTTAATATCTAAACTAATCTTGTTCTCTTCTTTCAGATGTCTTCAAACAATGCTGCTTCTGGCTCTAATCCTAATGGCTCCTTTACCCTTATGAACTTGTGTGGGAAAGTCACTTTTGATGGATCCAACTTCAATGAATGGATCAGAAACATCAGGATGATTACCCGTTACGAGGACAAAGAATATGTCCTTGACAAGGAGCTTAAGGAGATTGATGAGACCACTGCAACTCCCCAGGAGATTGCTGACTTCCGGGCACATGAAAGGGATGCTACAAAAGTGGCATGCATCATGTTGGCCACCATGACAGCGGAACTCCAAAAGTCCTATGAGGACTTCTACCCTTTTGAAATGCACCAAGATCTGATGGAAAGATACCATCAAAGTGCACGACAAGAGAGGTATGAAAACATATGCTCTATCATAACAACCATGATGAAGGACGGGGAATCCGTCACGAGCCACA
The DNA here is from genome assembly GCF_052849685.1 of Lactuca virosa. Lineage (NCBI taxonomy): Eukaryota > Viridiplantae > Streptophyta > Magnoliopsida > Asterales > Asteraceae > Lactuca > Lactuca virosa. The sequence continues at coordinate 388,645,055 of NC_136428.1, forward strand.
TGCAGAAAATGCAAAGGTATGTGGATCGGTTGCTGAAGCTTAATGTGAACTTCCCTGAGGAGCTTGCAATAGATATCATTTTGCACTCCTTACCATCGTGCTATGATCAATTCCGCATGACATATCACATGAATAAGGAAGAGGTCACACTCAGCAAACTTCAGGGACTCCTCAAGACCGCAGAAACAGGTCTTAAGGGTAAGTCGGTTGTTAACACTCCTACTCCAAACTCCGCCCCGGTTTTGGCAATCGGGAAAGGTAGAGGGAAGAAGAGGAAGAGCTCTTCGAAGAGTACCAAGGCTAGGACCCTTGATGGCTCTTCTTCAAGTGGAACCAAGAAAGGTTTTGTCACTCCTTCTTCTGACCCTAAAGAGGCTAAATGCTTCTATTGCCATGAAAAGTCACATTGGAAGCGGAACTGCCCAAAGTACCAGCAAGATGTGAAGGATGGGAAAGTTAAACCCAACCATGCAGGTATTTACACTATCTTATCTAATAACTCACCCCATTCTAACTCTTGGGTCCTTGATACCGGTTGTGGTATTCATATCTGTTCTGATTTGCAGGACTAAGAAGAAGTGAGAATGTGGAGCATGGAAGAATAAACTTAATCATGGGGAATAGGAAAGCTTTACCTGTCACCAAGATTGAAGTTTATACTTTATCGCTAAGTAGTGGGTTTAGTTTAGATTTGGATAAATGTTGTTATTCGCCAGAAATGGCAAGAAATATTATTTCCTTTCATGAGTTGTATAAACAAGGTTTCACGTTTTCATTTGATAATGAAGTTGGTTCGATTAATGCTTTCTTTAATAATGTTCTTTATTTTAAAGAATTACCTTGTGATGGCGTGTATGACACTGTATCTGTGGTTGATAACTTAGGAAATAATGTATTGTGTATTGATTCTGTTAATGATAATAACTTGGATAAAGCATCATTATGGCATTGTCGTCTTGGACATATAAGCAAGAAACGCATAGGCCAACTCCAAAAGGATGGAGTATTGGAGTCATTTGACCTAAAGTCAGATGATAGTTGCGAATCATGCTTACCTGGAAAAATGACAAAGTCACCCTTCACAGGCTCTTGTGAGAGGGGTGAAGGTTTGTTGGATCTTATACACACGGATGTGTGTGGGCCCTTCACGGATGTGTGTGGGCCCTTCAAACATGCCACAAGGGATGCTAATCGTTATTATTTGACTTTTACTGATGATTACAGTAGATATGGATATGTCTACTTAATCAAGCATAAGTCAGAGACTTTTGAGAGGTTTAAAGAGTTTAAACAGGAAGTCGAGAATCAATTGGGCAGGAACATTAAGATGCTTCGATCCGATCGAGGTGGTGAGTATCTTAGTTCAGAGTTCCTCGACTATCTTAGGGAATGTGGGATTGTCTCACAATTGACACCTCCCAGGACACCGCAGTTGAATGGTGTAGCTGAGAGGCGTAATCGAACCTTGTTGGATATGGTTCGTTCCATGATGAGTCGAGCTTCGCTACCAATCTCATTTTGGGGGTATGCCTTAGAGACTGCCGCCCATATCCTTAATCTAGTTCCCACAAAGAAAGTTGCCAAAACTCCTCATGAGATGTGGAATGGTAAAGTACCCAAACTAGACCACATTAAGATTTGGGGTTGCGAGGCTTTCGTGAGACGCAAGACTCATGATAAGCTCGAACCTCAAAGTGAGAGGTGTATTTTCATCGGCTACCCACAGAAATCCTTTGGTTACCTCTTCAACAGACCTAGTGAGAATGTGGTCTTTGTAGCTAGGAGGGCTTTCTTTCGAGAGAGAGAGTTCATAAGCCAAGGAGACAGTGGGAGGCAAGTTGACCTTGAAGAAATTCAAGAGTCAAGTGGTGAAGGAACTTCAAACCCTAGCACTCAACTTGAGGAGGAAACTTCTGTTGAGCCAATTGACAAGTCTGTACCTCTGAGGCGTTCCACAAGGGTTAGGAATGCACCTGAGCATTACTATGGATTCCATATTACTGCGGAAGGTGATACACTTATCAGTGATGAGACACTGATAGGTCTGGATGAACCTAACAGTTATGCGGAAGCCATGGCAGGCCCTGAGTCAGCCAAGTGCAAAGAGGCAATGGACAACGAGATACAGTCCATGTATGACAATCAAGTTTGGAACTTGGTTGAGAATGTACCAGGTCGTAAGACTGTAGGGTGCAAATGGATCTTCAAGAAGAAGACCGACATGGATGGTAATGTACACACTTATAAGGCACGACTGGTTGCAAAGGGTTTCTCACAAACTCCGGGAGTTGATTATGATGAGACCTTTTCTCTAGTGGCCAAGATTAAGTCTATTAGGGTTCTGTTAGCCATAGCCGCATTTCATGACTATGAAATATGGCAAATGGATGTCAAAACCGCTTTCCTTAATGGAAAGTTGGCTGAGGATGTTTACATGAGTCAGCCAGAGGGTTTTGTCAACACAGAGTACCCTAATAGAGTGTGTAAGCTTGAGAAATCCATTTATGGGTTAAAGCAAGCACCTCGCAGATGGAATCTTTGCTTTGATGAGAAAGTCAAGGAATTTGGCTTTTCTAGGAGTGAAGATGAATCTTGTGTATATGTCAAGGCTAGTGGGAGTATAGTTAGCTTTTTGGTATTGTATGTGGATGACATACTACTCATAGGAAATGACATCCCAACTCTGCAGGAAGTTAAGTCCTGGCTTGGGAAGTGTTTCTCTATGAAGGACCTAGGAGAAGCTGCCTATATTCTAGGGATAAGGATCTTGAGAGACCGGAGTAAAAGACTAACTGGACTTAGTCAGAGTACTTACTTGGATAAGGTGTTGAAGAGATTCGGCATGCAGGACTCCAAGAAAGGAGAGTTACCCATCCAGAGTAATGCCAGATTGAGTAAGACACAAAGCCCTAGTACTGAGGCTGAGATAGCAGAAATGAGTCGAATACCTTATGCTTCGGCTGTAGGATCGATCATGTATGCTATGACGTGTACTCGACCTGATGTAGCCTTTGCTTTGAGCATGGTTAGCAGGTATCAGGGGAACCCTGGCAAGGCACACTAGACTGCGGTAAAGAATATCCTCAACTACCTACGGAGGACTAAGGACTGGGTCCTTACCCTCGGTGGGAGTGAAGACTTGAGAGTTGTAGGGTATAGTGATGCTAGCTTTCAGACTTATAGGGATAATTTCCGCTCTCAGTCAGGCTGGGTCTTTACCTTAAATGGAGGAGCAATTTCTTGGAAGAGTTCCAAGCAAGAGACAGTGGCTGATTCAACTTGCGAATCAGAGTATATAGCAGCTAGTGAGGCAGCAAAGGAGGCGATATGGCTGAAGAACTTCATTGGAGACCTTGGAGTTGTACCAACTATTAAAGAGCCAATAGAAATTTTATGTGATAGTGAAAGTGCAGTTGCCTTAGCCAAGGAACCAAGGGATCACGGGAGATCCAGACACATCGACAGAAAATACCATTTCATCAGACATCGAATAGAAGAAGGACTCCTCGTGGCAAAGAGGGTATCATCGGATGAGAATCCAGCAGATCCCCTCACGAAGGGACTGACTCGGGTTAAGCATCTCCAGCATGCTCGGAGCATAGGGCTGAAGGATGATATTAGATTTAGTAGTTAGATAACCTTGAAATTTGTAAAGTGTAATTGACATTAGATGATGAATAAAAGGTGTTTTATTTATGAGTAAAGTGTTGCTATCTCTTGTCGATCGTTTACTATATTTCTTTTGCATGTTTTGACTTCCAGAATAATTATGTTTGGTATATCATATTATTCGAACCTCCACAGTCGGTCATATGTCGGAAGTAGGTATGAATCAAGACTGTCATGATTGGTTGCAGAGGTCTAAGTTGTTGGACATGGCTACAACACTCATGAGTGCTCATAAGTTCTGAGCATTGGACTCAACCCACGCTCACTGGAATCACTTCATGGAATTTATCTCGAGTGATCGTGAGACAGTAATATCATATAAGTCTTCAAACCTAGAGATATGATTTGTTACTTATGAGTTGGTTATGCATTGATTGTACGTTAACGCATTGGTAACTCAATGTTATAAAACGTGCTTTTGTGTATAATTCAATGAGTGGTAGAACAAACATATGAGTCGAAGTTTATCTGTTCCTTCTTGGATTAGAAGCTGATATCTGGGCCCCTCGATGATTTTTTTTTGACCTATGTACCGGGCCCGATCAGAACTAAGTTGATGTGTTCAATTAAGTTCTTTGTCAAACAAATCGGAAATCGGGAAACAAACTGCTGGACACAAAGTAAGACACTGTTCCATGTATTTGTCCGGCTGATATCTAGAACAGAGGATTATATGATCACTTATCTTAAATGGCGTATCATCATCTTCTCAATTCCGAGAGACCTTGAAAGAGCTACGATTGCCGATCGGTTCCTGAAGTATTGCAGTTATAGTTATTAGACTTATCCAAGTGGGAGACTGTTGGATAAGGTGTCTAAGTCCATAACTATTTCTGGTATGTACTTGACCCGACCCGGCATGGTCCATTTGGGTTGCATGGCACCATGCAATTGGATAAACTAAAATTAGAGAAATAACACTTATGGTTTATTAATATATTATAAGTTCTAATATATTAATAATATTATTTAATTAGTTTGATCAAGAATTAATTTAGAATTAATTAAGTGATCAAAAGATAACTAATTAATTATATGGGTAGATTATGTAAATCTTCCATATCTTATATAGTGGGCTAAGAGGCTCCATGGATTATCAAGTTGGGTTCCACCCATAGGATGCTCCATGGAGGCTCCATGGGAGTTACAAATCCATGGGTCATGGAAATGAAGAGTCATGCCACATTAGGGTTTACATGGTGTAACCCTAGATGTGACACACTATATAAGTAACATGTTCTCCACCAAAATCGGGACACTAAGAAACAAGAGGGCTAGAGCCGATTTTGCAAGTGTAAGATTCTCTCAAAGTTTACTCCTTTGCATTTGGTGTTGTGTGAAGCATTTGAGGCATCACAGTTGGGGTGCTAGGCTCACAAGGTTTCAAGGATCATAATCAACAACAAGGTAAGTTATTCTATCTTTCATTCAAGTTAAAAATGTTCCCCATGTATGCTAGATAGGAATATAACCTTGGAATTCAACTTTGCATGAGTATTAGACAAACATAGATCCAAGGTTATTAGGGTTGCATGTACACTTAGGAAGTGTTAGAATGCTCAAAACCCATCAGGATGTAGCAAAGCCCAATCTCCCACCAAAGCCAAAGCCAGAGCTTTCCAGATGACACTGGAAGCTGCAAAGGATGCAGTGGATGTCGCATCAGGTACCTTTATCGTAAACGAATTGCCTGCCCAAATTTTGTTTGATTCTGGAGCCAAGTACTCCTTTATTTCACATGCATTTGGTAGAAAACTAGCTTTGCTTGTTGATAGACTAGTTAGTGATTTAATAGTCGAGGTTGCTAATGGCAAGTTTGTACCTGTTATCCATCGTATGCAAAACATCTTCATTGACTTGAATGGGAATAAGTTCCACGAGGAATTATTGCCTATTGAGTTAAATGGTTTCGACACCGTGTTGGGTATGGATTGGCTTAGCGCCAATGATGCCGAAATATTATGTAGGAAGAAGATAGTAAAAGTAAACCCGCCAGGGAAAGAGTCGTTTATGGTGTATGGAGACAAATTCATAGTAAACTCTGGAATCATTTCCCTAATGAAAGCCAGAAAGTGTTTGGCCAAGGGATGTACATCATATCTAGCATTCATGATTGATTCTACGAAGGAAAAGAAGGAGGTGAAGAATATTCTGGTGGTGTGTGATTATCCGGAAGTCTTTCCCGAAGATCTTCCCGGATTACCCCCTGATCGACAAGTAGAATTCCGTATCGACTTGTTACCAGGAACAACGCCAATAGCAAAAGCACCGCATCGACTAGCACCAACAGAGATGAAGGAGCTTATGACACAACTTCATGAATTATTGGTCAAAGGTTTTATTCGACCTAGTTCATCACCCTGGGGAGCTCCGATGTTATCCTTAAGGAAAAGGACGGGAGCATGAGAATGTGCATCGATTACAGAGAGCTGAATAAGGAAACAATAAAGAATAAGTATCCGTTGCCAAGGATTGATGACCTGTTCGATCAGCTGCAAGGTTCAAGCTATTTTTCAATCATCGATCTAAGGTCAGGATAATATCAGCTAAAGGTGAGAGAGCAGGATATGGATAAAACTGCTTTCAGAACAAGATATGGACACTACGAGTTTTTGGTTATGTCATTTGGACTAACCAATGCTCCAGCAGCATTCATGGATTTGATTAATAGGGTTTGTAAACCCTTCGTTGATAAATATGTGATAGTGTTCATAGATGACATTTTGATTTACTCGAAAAGACAAGAGGAGCATGGAAAACACTTGCGAGAAGTGTTAGAAGTCTTAAAGAAGGAGAAGTTGTATGCTAAGTTCTCCAAATGTGATTTTTGGATTCAAGAAGTCCAATTCTGGAGCCATGTGGTCAACCGAGAAGGGATAATGGTTGATCCAGCAAAGATTGAAGCTGTGATGAAGTGGGAACAACTGAAAAGTCCCACAGAAATCCGAAGCTTTTTAGGATTAGCTGGATATTACCGAACGTTTATCCAAGGCTTTTCTTCGATCGCTACTCCATTAACAGCTTCGACCCACAAAGGAGCTACTTATACATGGAGTGAGAAGAATAAAGAAGCATTCGACTTGCTAAAGAATAAATTATGTGAAGCACCTATTCTTTCTCTACCCGACGGAGTTGAAGATTCACTGTCTATAGCGATGTGTCTGGTGTTGGGTTGGGTTGTGTTCTGACCCAAAGAGAAAAGGTGATCACGTATACATCTCGACAGTTGAAAGAGCATGAAAAGAATTACCCCACTCATGATCTGGAGTTGGCAGCGGTAGTATTTGCTCTAAAGATATGGAGGCATTACCTCTATGGCACGAAGTGCAAACTTTTCACTGATCATAAGAGTCTCCAATATCTCTTTAATCAGAAAGAATTGAATATGAGGCAAAGACGCTGGCTAGAGTTACTCAAGGACTACGACTATGAGATGCTTTACCACTCGCGTAAAGCTAATGTTGTCGCTGATGCTCTCAGTCGGAAAGTCAATCTTGAAAGAAAAAGGCCAAGAGCGTTGAGAATAGAAGTTGTCTCCACAATTGTGGAAAGTATAAAGAAATATCAAGAGGAAGCTTTAGAGAAAAATGACTGAAAAGAAGAACGTTTGGGCAAAACGTTAGTGTTCGATACAAACGGTCAAGGATTGAAGGTATTCCAAGATAGGATTTGGGTACCTAAGACGGGAGGAATAAGAGATCTTCTGATGGAAGAAGCTCACAAGACCATGTACTCGATTCATCCCGGCAGCACGAAAATGTATAGGGATCTGAAACCCTACTACTGGTGGCTGACGATGAAGCTCGATGTTGCTAAGTATGTGATCGAGTGTGTAACTTGTGCGAGGGCTAAGGCACAACATTAGAAACCGTATGGGAGTTTAGAACCTTTACATGTACCCATGGGTAAATAGGAAGACATCACAATGGATTTTGTAACTAAACTGCCCAAAACAAAAAGTGGTCACGACATGATTTGGGTGGTCGTTGATCGATTCACAAAAAGTGCACATTTCATAGCAGCCAATGAGATGTGGTCTATGGAAAAGCTTGCAAAGGTTTACATGAAAGAGATAGTGAAAATACATGGTGTTCCCTAACGATTGTGTCAGATCGCGATAGTCTTTTCATGTCGCAGTTTTGGAGAAGTCTACAAGAGGAATTGGGTATGAAATTGTGTCTAAATACAACTTACCATCCGCAAACCGATGGTGAGAGCGAGCGAATTATTCAAACATTAGAGGAGATGATACGAGCATGTACCCTGGAATTCGAAGGTAACTGGGATGAACATTTACCTTTGGTAGAATTTTCCTACAATAATAGTTTCCACTCAAGCATAAAGATGACACCTTATCAAGCTTTGTATGGAGAAAAGTGGCGAACGTCGTCGTGTTGGCTGGAAGCTGGGGAAAAGCAGTTTAGGGGACCTGAAATAGTCCATCAGACTGCTGAAAAGCTGAAAGTGATTAGGGAAAGGATGTTAGCAGCTCACGATCGTCAAAAGAGCTATGCTTACAAGAAAATAAAATCGATAACATTCGAAGTTGGGATTCAGTTTTACTTAAAGTCTCGCCGTAGAAGGGACTTATAAGATTTGATAAATGAGGAAAGTTAAGTCCAAGATTTATTGGACCGTTTAACGTTCTTCACAGAATTGGGAACCAAACTTACAAGCTAGAACTACCAGAAGAACTAGATGGTATGCATAACACTTTCCATGTATGTTAATTGAGGAAGTTCACGGGAGATGTACCCGACATCATTCCAATTTCTGAATTAAGGTTGGATGAAAGTAAGAGGTTAATTGAAGAACTAGAGGCAATTGTTGAACGTAAGACTAAGAAGTTGCGACACAAGATGGTCGAATTACTGCTTGAGCGTTGGAAACATACGAATGGGACAAATCTCACCTGGGAAACGGAGAGTGACATGATGAGTCTTTATCCGCATTTGTTTTCTAATTTGTGATTCCGGGGACGGAATCATCCTAAGAGGGAGAGAATTGTAACGCCCATGTTTCTAGGCTAGGTATTAATGATGATGTAATAGTCTAGGTTAACCTTTGTAACCCGTTTTGAAATAATAAAAATGTATTATTTGAGTATTATGTATTTTATGCTTAATTATTATAATTTAATGAATTAAGGATAAAAATTAGCGTCGAAAATAAATGTTATATAAAACCGATATTTATGAAGAAAGTTGTAGTGGTCGTGAGAAGGATTCCGGATATATAAAGTTTGCCGAAATCCGAGTTATAACGAAGAAGTTATGATCTGTCGAAGTTTCACGACAGAACCGGCACGACGCATTATGACGTAAAAAGTGAATTTACGAAAAAGTCCTTTTTAGCATTAGTGATCTAAACGAAAGTCTTAGTGTTCGTTAAACCGAGAGTGTGCATAAAAAGAATGTCCAAATCTGACTTCATATGAGGAAGTTATAATTTTTCTAAGTTTCGACTTAGCAGTATGCAGCCCGAATCTCGAATTTTAGATCGAGTGATTTTTAGCCGAAACAACCTAAACGAGAATCGAAGATCTCGTTGCTAGTAGTTCAACGGCAAAAAGACAGACGGAAACGGACGTCGGATGAAGAAGTTATGAAATTTTAACAGACTTTTCTTGTCCCGGCTTGTTAAAAATATAACTTTAAAAATAAAGTCAAAATAAGCCAACGGAGTCTAAATGAAAGTTGTAGATCATAGTCTCACCTATGCATGGATATAAAGAACGTCAAAAATGGAGCTCGTATGAAAAAGATATGAATTTTACAAGTTTGGAAATTCGGAGTACGCCCAGCGTAAGGGAGTACTCCCAGCGTACTCGTGTTCACGGTCCGAGATTGGCCACGTCGCCTATTCATCGCAATCAACACGTATCATGCAGGTTCGACACGTCCGATGCCACGCATCAGGGTACACCCAACATACTAAGCTATACGCCCAGCGTAATGGCTAATAGAACAGTACGCCCAGCGTACTTGAAGATTACGCCCAACGTAATTCGGGTTTCAACCACTATAAATAGAAACCGAGGGCTTACGGATTTTGTTTAGAAAATCTACTCTTTTTCACCCCTACTCTCTCTAAAATTTCCCTAACACCCCCCGAAGTCCCGGTAACACCCCTAGCACCCAAAGCAATCTCGGAGCCCCGAAGTCTCCAAGAAAAAGAGTTTGCGAGTCGAAACTCTGCCCGCGTGAAGCTCGGTTTTTGAGAAAATATCCCGGTTTCATCGAACAATATTGTTTTAAGAGACGATGTGCTGTCCAATCATCATCTTATCAGGTGAGTGTGTAGTCACTTTCATCTTACACATAGATATGAAGTTTTTTCTATAAAATACGTGCTATGTGTAATTATATTGTTTGTTTATTTGAGATGGGTGTTGAATAGATGATTTATACAAGTTTTAAATTGTATATGTATTTTTATCTATAAATCTGTTGGGTAAAACATGGGTAGATGAAATATTTGATGTGTGTTAAAATGATGAGAGGCCTCGATGTTGTTGTTGTTGTTGTTGTTGTTGTAGTCATCTAGCGGAGTATAGATGACGGCCACGGACCTTTCTAGACAGTCCAATGGAACGCTAGCAGGTTCACAACCTGTAGGTGTTTTTGAACTATATATTCATTAGTGTACTCCATCCCCCTCATGGTTGCCTTATTTGACATAAATTGTTGAGGAATCCCTAAAGCAGTGTTGTCACCCCGATTAAAATCCTTAGACTAGTTCCCTTATGATAGGTGTTTAGGGACGTAAAGTGAGGATAACGGGAATGGGTAATCAGGGCTATTGTTGGTTGATAAAATTAATAAATTTATTTTTGGTTGATGAACTTAATAAATTTATTATTATTTGTGGGTTGCAAACCCTATATGCTCACCAGGCTCCCAAGCCTGAGCCACTCAAATTTTTATATTACAGGTAGTGGACCTAGAGCATAGTTTGGATGATGACGAGGGATTTTTGGATTATAGGCCAGTATATGTAAATATCTGTTGTAAGGCTTATAATGTATTGTTTATGCTTTTGGTTAGTATCGGAACATGACATCCCGAGGTTTTGATATATAATAAAAATACATATATCTTCAAGAAATGTTTTGATAAATTTTTATCATGTTTTGTTTTGGGGACAAATTCCGCAACATCTTTTAAAAAGATTACTATGATTTTATTTTAAAAGCATAAATCAAATCGGTCTTTTCTGGCCGAGAAATTTGGGGATGTCACAGTTGGTATCAGAGCATTAGTTTAAGCGAACTAGGAATTTGTAGGGTTTCTAGACATAAAATTAGAATGCCAAGTGATGATTGTGAGATGAGTGTCTACCATATTTTAGACACGAGCACTAGTTTATTTTAGGAAAGATGCCTAACATACTTTTATGTGCTAAGTGCTATATGTTTTCCATATATGCCATTATTTGTTCGAATCAGGATCCGCCCAACATACTAAGCTGTAGGCCCAACGTAATCACTAATAGAGCAGTACGCCCAATGTACTTGAAGATTACGCTCAGCGTAATTCGGGTTTCAGCCACTATAAATAGAAACCGAGGGCTTACGGATTTTGTTTAGAAAATCTACTCTTTTTCACCCCCTACTCTCTCTAAAATTTCCCTAACACCTCCCGAAGTCCTGGTAACATCCCTAGCACCCGAAGCAATCCCGGAGCCCTGAAGTCTCCAAGAAAAAGAGTTTGTCAAGTCGAAACTCTGCCCGCGTGAAGCTCGGTTTTTGAGAAAATATCCTGGTCTCATCGAAGAATATTGTTTTAAGAGATGAAGTGCTGTCCAATCGTCATCTTATCATGTGAGTGTGTAGTCACTTTCATCTTACACATAGATATGAAGTATTTTCTATAAAATACATGCTATGTGTAATTATATTGTTTGTTTATTTGAGATGGGTGTTGAATAGATGTTTTATACAAGTTTTAAATTGTATATGTATTTTTATCTACAAATATGTTGGGTAAAACATGGATAGATGAAATAGTTGATGTGTGTTAAAATGATGAGAGGCCTCAATGTTGTTGTTGTAGTCATCTAGCGGAGTATAGATGACGACCACGGACCTTTCTAGATAGTCCAATGGAAGGCTAGCAGGTTCGCAAACTGTAGGTGTTGGTGAACTATATGTTAATTGGTGTACTCCATTCCCCTCATGGTTGCCTTATTTGACATAAATTGCTGAGGAATCCCTAAAGCAGTGTTGTCACCCCGATGAAAATCCTTAGACTAGGTCCCTTATGATAGGTGTTTAGGGACGTAAAGTGAGGATAACGGGAATGGGTAATCAGGGTTATTGTTAGTTGATGAAATTAATAAATTTTTTTTGGTTGATGAATTTAATAAATTTATTATTATTTGTGGGTTGAAAACCCTATATGCTCACCAGACTCCCAAGCCTGACCCACTCAACTTTTGATATTACAGGTAGTGGACCTAGAGCATAGTTTGGATGATCACGAGGGATGTTTAGATTATAGGCCAGTAGATGTAAATATCTGTTGTAAGGCTTATAATGCACTGTTTATGCTTTTGGTCTGTATCGGAACATGACATCCCGGGGTTTTGATATATAATGAAAATACATATTTATTTAAGAAATGTTTTGATAAATTTTTATCATGTGTTGTTTTGGGGACAAGATCCGCAACATCTTTTAAAAAAATTACTTTGATTTTATTTTAAAAGCATAAATCAAATCGTTCTTTTCTGGCCGAGAAATTTGGGGATGTCACACACTGTCCTCTTGGCATATGAGCTCTCTTTCTCTCGGAAAACCCCACTGCTCGCAATGATGACAACATTGTCACTCGATCTATAGAAGAGATATCTAAAGGACTTCCGCGGGTAGTCGATGAAAATACATCGCTAACTACGTGGTTCAAGCTTTTCGTGAGTCTCTCGTCTTACGAAAGCCTCGCAACCCCAAACCTTGATATGTGCTAACAAGGGAACCTTCCCTGTCCACATTTCGTGATGTGTTTTGGCAAACTTCTTAGTTGGGAGTAGATTAAGGATATGGGCGGCAGTCTCTAAGGCATACCCCCAGAATGAGATAGGTAATGAAGCTCAACTCATCATGGAACGAACCATGTCCAACAAGGTTCGATTGCTCCTCTCAGCCACACCATTAAGTGGTGGTGTCCTAGGTGGCGTCAATTGTGAACCAATTCCACATTCTTTAAGATAGTCGTGGAACTCAATACTAAGATACTCACCACCTCGATCAGATTGGAGCATCTTTATTTTCCTGCCCAATTGATTCTCCACTTCTTGCATAAACTCTTTGAACTTTTCAAAGGTTTCCGACTTGTGCTTGATTAAGTAGATATATCCATATCTGCTATAATCGTCGGTAAAGGTTACATAGAAGCGATTAGCATCCCTTGTGGTGGATCTGAAGGGTCCACACAAATCGGTGTATATGAGATTCAAAAAACCCTCACCTCTTTCACAAGTACCAGTGAAAGGTGACTTCGTCATATTTCCAAGAAAACAAGATTCGCACGTGTTATCTGACTTTAAGTCAAATGACTCCAACACTCCATCCTTTTGGAGTTGGGCTATGCGCTTCTTGTTGACATGTCCAAGAAGACAATGCCACAAGCATTTCTTGTCCAAACCATTAGACGAATCAATATGGAATACATTATTTCCTAAGTTGTCTACAATCATCACAGTTTCATATATACCATTACAAGGCAATGCTTCAGAATAAAATTTACCATTATTAAAAGCATTAATAGAACCAATTTCATTGCTAAATTAAAATCTAAAATCTTGTTTATACAAACCATGAAAAGGAATAATGTTTCTCTCCATATCTGACAAGTAGCAACATTCGTTCAAATCTAATCCTAACCCATTGCGAAGTAATAAAGAATAAACTCCAATATTGGTGACAGGCGACACTTTCCTATTCCCCATGATCAAGTTCATCTTCCCGTGCTCCACATCAGTACTTATTCTTAGACCCTGCAATTCAGAACAAATGTGAAAACCACATCCTGTATCAAGGACCCAAGAACTAGTACATGATAAGTTTTTAGATTGAATAGTGTAAATACCTATGAAGGTGGGCTTTATCTTCCCATCCTTAATGTCTTGCAAGTATTTAGGGCAGATTCATTTCCAATGCCCCTTTTCATGACAATAGAAGCACTCTCCTTCCTTTGGATTGGATGAGGAAGTAGTGTTGGGTTTTGAGCATTCTAACACTCCTATGGTGTACATGCAACCCTATAAACCTTGGATCTATGTTTTCTCTATTATACATGCAAATATTAACTATTCCAAGGTTTCATCCTAACTAGCATATTATGAAGATCCTATACTACAAAGTTCTAGTTAGATGACATACCTTTTGATGTAGCTTGATGTCTTCAAGCTTTAAGAGCTTAGCCCCAATAGTGTGGAAGCCTCAAATGGAATCACAAATCACCAAAACACCTTGGAAGAACTTGAGAGAATATGTATGCACACTAAAATTGGCCCACTCTTATTTTCACACACTTGTGCCAATTTTGTGAGCCAATGACCCCTTTATATATTATGGAGGATTAGGGTTACATCCATGTAAACCCTAATACCCATGACCTTTCATTTATATAGGATCCATGGGTTAAAAGCTCCATGGACCATCCATGAAAGCTTAGCCCAACCTAAATGAACTTGGCCCATTCCATATATATAAGAGTCCATATTTAATTAGTTCATTTTTATCACTTAATTAATTCTAAATTAATTCTTGATCAATACTAATTAAATAATATGATTCCATATTAATATATTAGAACTTATAATATATTAATATAAATCATAAATATACTATTCTCAAAAGACTATCCATATAAATTGTGCCGGTGAAGTGCAACCGAAATGGACCATGCCGGGTCGGGTCAAGTACATACCAAATATAGTTATGGACTTAGACATTAATCCAACAGCCTCCCACTTGGATAAGTCTAAAACTATTATTGAGTATGACTTCAAAACCTAACTGGAAATCGTAGCTCTTAAAGCCGCTGTCGAACTCTGACCTTGTCAATGACTTGACCATTAGATAAGGGATCATATATTCCTCCATTCTAGATATCATATGGACTGAGACATGGAATATAATCATTCTCTCTGTCCATTTATTGTTTCCCGATTTTTGATTTATGATGACTGACTGATTGAACAAATCAAATCAGTCCTGGCTTAGCCAAGCACTCACATGTGTCATCGCTAAATCATCGAGGGGCCCACAGATATCGCTTTTATCCCGAAGGTAAAATGAATGGATAAACTTCGACTCATATGGCTTGTTCTACTACTTGTTGAATCATACACAAAGGCACGTTTTATAACATCGAGTTACCAAATGCGTTTTTGTGCAATCAATGTATAACCAACTCATAGTAACAACTCATATCTCTAGGTTTGAAGAATATAAGATATTATCGTCTCATGATCACTCGTGATAAAATCCATGAAGTGATTCAAATGAGCGCGGGTTGAATCCAATAATCAGAACTTATGAGCACTCATGAGTGTTGTAGCACCACTTTGTCCACCAACTTGGACCTCTACAAACCAACCCATGACAGTCTTGATTCATATCTACTTCCAACATATGACCGACTGTGGATGGTTTGAATAACTTAATCATTCAGGAAGAGCGACTTAGTTATTCTGGAAGTCAAAACATGCAAAGTGAAACACAAGAATAAATGAATCAAATATGGTATCAAACCCTATGAATATAAATAAACACTTTTATTTATCGCCATACTGATTACTCATTATTCATTGTTTCGGTTTTATCAACTTTATACTTGAATTAAAAACACTAGTTGTCCCATGCTCCAAGCATGTACACTATGTTTTTCTTAAACAATAGCTTTGCCATACACCAAGTATCCACTCTATATTTGTCTATGATCCATACTTTGTGAAATAAACCAATTGAACATAATTTCAATGATTCTAATTTCACACTCCCAAATCCTTATCGAAAAATGTGAGAATTTCAAATTCCTATCATTTATCGAAATCTGTTTAGATTTTAAACTTATATGCACTGACCCTCCTGTAATGAATATGTACAAACTCACAAAGACTTGTCAACAGTCATTATAAGGTATTCCAATGGAGATCAACTCCATGGAAACTAAGTCTCATATTCAAAGTACATTGCTTTGGACATGCTTCTTGCATTAAGTTTTCTAATCTTACACATATAACTTCCACCTATGGAGACAACTCCATATTCTCATTTTGACTATCACTTCTGAATAAGAGATGCCTCTTTTCAGAATATGTCAATATGGTCCTTCCAAAATTAGCACTATACTTCCAACTGTCCCTGAGCAACCAATCTTTGGTAAGCCTCAGATTGTCCTCGACAATTGCTTAATCATTTTAGTCATATCCAATTCTAGACCTTTTCCCTTCTTAATGCCTCTGGGCATTTGGAAAAATTTAGAAATGACAAATATTATAGCACATGCAATCGATCCTGTACCCAAAGCAAATGGTACACGATTCATGATGTCTCACATAAAGACATGATTCTAGACCAGTCTTTTGCTACAATATTTTTATTTGCCATGTTTTCAAAATTTGACTATGAAGAGGGATGCCGTAATCATAATCGAATTTTGAGAATGCAATATATAGAATTTCCTTAAGTTGAACCAATCCAACATGAAATTCATATATATATTCTTGACTAAAGATGATTAAGGTCTCAATCTAAGCCTTTAGAACTGAAATCAAGTATATCCTCTCCCTTAATTATAGCAAAACAACTTTTTCAATCCCTGCAGCCTCACGAATTGAAACTTTTGTTTTCTATAATTAACATCGCTAACTTGCAACACTAACAATAATTATCATGCTCCCACTAACATGATGATTATTAGCATAACACTTATGCTCCCACTAGCTTTGACATGTACTCAGAAATCAGCTGGACTTCTAGAAATCAATACTTTATTGACTTTCTTACCAAAGTTCAGATTTCTGATACGAGATGCTTTGATAAAACTTTATCAAAATCATACACCTTTCCTTAGATAGCATGCATGTGTGTCTAAACAATTTCAGAACTATGAAAAGGGATGCCGTAATCATAGTCTCAATTGTTTAGACCTTTTGCCATCTGCTTCAAATCTACTTGGTGGAAGTGTTTCCTCGCCATCATTTTCATGAATCGGAGAGAAACCTTATGACCCTTAGATTTTATGGTGTATGTGTTCTTATCCATGTGAATCGTCAAAACCATAGTCACAAGACAAGGATAATGATAAATCCAATCTCATATGGACTGAACTTATGCAATCTTAACTTCTTGCCACCTGGCAGTACTGGGCCTGCCATTGCTTCCAAGTTGTTATGCAACCAATTGAGAACTTTCAGAACTCCTATGCAAAGCCAACTTTAACTGGATTGGGCACAAAATATGTCAACACGATAGGTTATAAACCTCAAGTTGTGTGCTAGTGAAGAACCTCAGGTTTTATTCTTGATTAGTTCTTGAAATTCTTTTTAGGATCTTTAAGACTCCCACTATGCTCTTGACATATAAGACTATCTTGCCAAATATTCAATAGATAGTGCGGATTCTTTATCAAGACAAACACTTCACACAATTAGCCTTAGTTGGTCTTTGTTTTATCCAAAACATCACAACTTACCAATTTCAAATGTACAAGAGTAGGACACTTTTACTCTTACATTTGACAAGTGTTTTAAACCTTTCTTTAAGATATGTCACTCAAGTCACAATCTTGGAGTATGACTCTAAGAATTGTTTTGGAACGAAGTATGACTCATCTTCCTGATCTAACCATTTCAACAATTCATGACTCCTCTTCTTAGTCATAAGAATGCACTAAGATGACCTTTAGAGGACTAATTGTGATATGATTTCTAAATCATTAAGATGATCACAAACATGATACTAAAGTACTCTCCCACCTTTTCAGATTTGAGAAACTTTTATCTTTCTGCCTAATTTGATTCTTCCCATTCGTTCTGCCATACATTGAGACTTTTCTAATGTTTCAGAATTATACTTAAACTTGTAAGTATAACCATATTTACTAAACTTTACTAAATCAAATAGTCTTAACGAGCTTTGTGGTGGACATGACCAGTGCACAAGAATGTGTACTCGATCCCTTTAGTCCTTCACTTGACTCACGCATCCATGTGAACAAGTAATTAGTCTGGATTTTCCAATGCCTGAAATTTCTCATTCATCATACTATTCAACTTGCATGATTCCAAGTTTCGGTCCAATTGAAACTTGGGTGATGAGGAACTTTCCTGATTTGGTAAATTTAGACACTACCACAAATGAAAGAATCAAATCCATTTTCCAATATTGCTGTCAGTGGAATCATATAAGCAACAATTTTCCACAAATGCCATTGTAAGGATACTTCAAATAAATAAAATTAAACAATTTTCTTTTATTTTAAAACTTTGCGGAAAAAATTATCCTTACAATCCACATGGAAAATTGTTGTTATCTATTCCTTAGCAATATATCATAACTTCTTAAGCAACTGCTCAAAATTCTGATGCGATCGAAATCCACCTTCGCGATCAGAATCAGCATATACTTCCTTTAAGATTTCTCTCTATTTTTTGATTCTTAAAACATCAACATGTGACCCAGTCACATCATGTAATGAGAATCTCAGAATAGAACTTAACAGAGTTAGATAATGGGCTCTACCTGATGTAGTGTCAAACTTATTGACTTTAACATCCTTAGGTAAATTTGGCAGCTTTGCAATCAACGCCCCTTCCTTTGGCAAAATAAACATATGGACCCTTTGGTAATGGGACTATCTCAGACTTAGCCTTTCTCTTTACCATTTGGTCAACCGGGTTGACTATGGCCAATCCCTTTCCATTGGGAAGAGAATGCTTTTTCTGGATTTCTAGTGTCACCATTGTCACTGTCCATAAATTTTTTTGGAAGTTGATCTTCTAATCAAATTTGCTTTACTATCGTTCCAAATCATTGCTGATTCAGCAGCACCAAGAAAATAGATATGATCATTAAGGTTCATGTCATAGTTTGTTTCGTAGTAGTCCCAAAGGAACACACTATGTGACTTAGAAAGTGATTGAACATCCAACTTTCTCAAGACTTTGACACCCAACTCTCTCGTCTTGTCAATATGTGACTTCATCTCTTAGATGTGATCACACATAGACCTTGCTTGCCATTAGGGTTTGAGTGACCTTGAACTTGTGGGTTAGGGAGAATAATTGGAGGAGGTGGAGGAAGAGAAGTATGACTTCCATGAGCCAAACTCGGGAAGTCATATTCATTAGGAAAGCTTGGTTTGGGAAGATCATTGTTGTCTAAACCAGACATCAACAATGGGAGAAATTCACGTAAAGTTGATTTAAGTCCTTAATATAACACCCAATATGATATATTAAGGCTAGGACCCAACAAACTATTTTATAACTTGCAAGAGGGATGCCGTAATCCAAGCTATAAAATATTTGAAGGTAGGTGAATGACGATTCACCAATTTCCACCAAGATAAACGAAATGTATTATTAGGTTTTAATTGGTTTTGAAACTCCTAGATTCTTTTGAGATTCATTGAACTTTTCAATGGCATGTTTCAATCTCGAGTGTGCCCTTCAGGTTTTGTGACTGGGATGTCGAGGATCACAAAACAAGGTGTGAAGTAACCATGCAAATATACTTGGTACCCTTAATATTTACCCCTCAATCGATGTGCCGGTTAACCACACACGCTCTAACGATACTATGATCAACATTAAGTTACCCTTTGCCTACCTTGTTAAGTCCAGGTTAGTGTGCCGGTTAACCACACACGCTCCACTAACAGCTTAAACAAAGTGCAAAGTGTAATTTCATGGATTAGCACCTTATTCACATTTTCCTAAGTAACTAAGATTGGGAATTTATAAGTGTTTAGTTACTTAGTATTTATCATTATACTTATAATGAAGGGAGAATTATAGTCCTTGTCCTACCTGTTCGGCTAACGACCCTCCACCGGTCAAGGAAGCGGTGAGTGAGAGTGGACACCCATTAAACTGCCATTTTATAGGCAGTAACCTTATACCCCCCTTATAGACCGGCTTCGTGAATGAGGCCTACTAATGGTAAGACGACTTTATCTTATACATATCTATATAATTAAAATTATAATAATAATATAAGGGTTGAATTTTAAACTTTTAAAATCCTAAGGTCTAGTTTGGAATTAAAGTATACATGGGGGGTAACTTTACAAATTAGTCTCCTTATGCTCCATGGATTTTAACCTCCATGGAGTATCCATGGGTCACCCCATGGACTTAGTCCAACATAAGGAATCTTGGATCACAAGCCCACATATATAAGAATGAATGATTTACACAATCAACCCATATATTTAATTAGTCTCCTTTTGATCACTTAATTAATTCCAAATTAATTCTTGATCAATACTAATTAAATAATCTTATTAATATATAAGAACTTATAATATATTAACCAACCTTAAGTGTTATTTCTCTCATTATAGTCTATCTAAATGCATGATGCCATGCAACCCAAATGGACCATGCCGGGTCGGGTCAAGTCTTACCAATTATAGTTATGGACTTAGACATTAATCCAACAGTCTCCCACTTGGATAAGTCTAAAACTATTATTGCGTATGACTTCAGGAACCGATCAGCAATCGTAGCTCTCAAAATCTTCTGTCGAACTCTGACCTTGTCGATGAACTCTGACCTTTGTCAATGACTTGTCCATTAGATAAGGGATCATATATTCCCCCATTATAGATATCATATGGACTGACACATGGATTATCAATCATTCTCCCTGTCCATTTGTTGTTTCCCGATTTCCGATTCATGATGACTGACTGATTGAACAAATCAAATCAGTCCTGGCTTGGCCAAGCACTCACATGTATCATCTTTAAATCATCGAGGGGCCCACAGATATCGCTTTTATCCCGAAGGTAAAAGGAATGGATAAACTTCGACTCATATGGCTTGTTCTACTACTTGTTGAATCATACACAAAGGCTCGTTTTATAACATCGAGTTACCGAATGCGTTTTCGTGCAATCAATGTACAACCAACTCATAGTAACAACTCATATATCTAGGTTTGAAGAATATAAGATATTATCGTCTCATGATCACTCGTGATAAAATCCATGAAGTGATTCAAATGAGCGCGGGTTGAATCCAATACTCAGAACTTATGAGCACTCATGAGTATTGTAGCACCACTTTGTCCACCAACTTGGACCTCTACAAACCAACCCATGACAGTCTTGATTCATATCTACTTCCAACATATGACCGACTGTGGATGGTTTGAATAACTTAATCATTCAGAAAGAGCGACTTAGTTATTCTGGAAGTCAAAACATGCAAAGTGAAACACAAGAATAAATGAATCAAATATGGTATCAAACCCTATGAATATAAATAAACACTTTTATTTATCATCATACTGATTACTCATTATTCATTGTTTCGGTTTTATCAACTTTATACTTGAATTTAAAACATTAGTTGTCCCATGCTCCAAGCATGTACACTATGTTTTCTAAACACTAGTCATGCCATACACCAAGTATGCATACTATGTTTGTCTATGATCTTTACTTTGTAAAATAGATCAATTGAACATCACTCCAATGATCCTCTTTTCACAGTCCCAAATCCTTACTGCAAATGCAAGAATTCCAAATTCATGCCATTTACTGAAATCTGTTAGATTCTAAACTTATATGCATTGATCCTCTTAATGATTATGCACAAAGTCAGAAAGACTTGACAACAATCAGTACAGAGCATTCCAAAGGAGATCAGCTCCTTGGAAACATCCTTCTTTCATTAAGTTTCCTAATCTTACACAGATTGAATAATTTCTAACTTTGAAACATTTCCATATTCCATTTTGACTATCACTTCTGAACAAGAGTTGCCTCCTTACAGATTATGTCAATATGGTCCTTCCAGAATTAACATTATACTTCCAACTGTCCTTGAGCAACCAATCTTTGGTAAACCGTAGATTGTCCTCGACAATTGCTTAATCATTTTAATCATATCCAATTCTAGACCTTTTCCCTTCATAATGCCCCAGACATTTGGAAAATTTTAGAAAGGATGAATATAGCACATGTAATCGATCCTATATCCGAAGCATATGGGACACGATTCATGATGTCTCACATAAAGACTAAACCAGTCTTTTGCTATAATATTTCCATTTCAATTTGCCAAGTTCTCAAAATTCAGATTATAAAAAGGGATGCCGTAATCATAATCGAATTTTAGAACGCAAATAAAGACTAAACCAGTCTTTTGCTATAATATTTCCATTTCAATTTGTCAAGTTCTCAAAATTCAGATTATGAAAAGGGATGTCGTAATCATAATCGAATTTTAGAACGCAAATAATTGACCCATATATAGAATTTCCTTATGTTGAGCCATTCCAACATGAAATTCATATATATATCCTTGATTAAATATGATTAAAATCTCAATCTAAGATTTTAGAATTGAAATGAAGTATAATTTCCTCTCCCTTAATTATAGCAAAACAACTTTTTCAACCCCTGCAACCTCACGAATTGAAACTTTTGTTTTCTATAATTAACATTGCTAACTTGCAACCTTTGTCATAATTATCATGCTCCCATTAACATGATGATTATTAGCATAACACTTATGCTCCCACTAGCTTTGACATGTACTCAGAAATCAGCTGACTTTCTTACCAAAGTTCAGATTTCTGATACTAGATTGTTTTGATAAAACTTTATCAAAATCATACACCTCTCTTAGATAGCTCACATGTGTGTCTAAACAATTTTAGAACTATGAAAAGGGATGCCGTAATCATAGTCTCAATTTTTTAGACCTTTGCCACTTCTCACAAGTCCATGTTAGTGTGCTGGTAAACCACACACGCTCCACTAACGACTTTGAGAACGCAAATATCACAATTGCTATCTAGCTAAAATCTACTTAGTGAAAGTGTTTCCTCACCATCATTTTCATGAATCGGAGAGAAACCTTATGACACTTAGATTTAATAGTGTATGTGTTCTTATCCATGTGAATTTGTCAAAACCATAATCACAAGAAAAGGTTAGTGACAAATCCAAACTCAAATTGATTAAACTTGTGCAATCTTAAATTCTTGCCATTTGGCAGCTCAGGTGCCTGCCATTGTTTCCAAGTAGTTGTGCAACCAATTGAGAACTCTCAGAACTCCTATGCAAAGCCAACTTGAATAGGCACAAAAATTTCAACACGATAGGTTATAAACCTCAAGTCGTGTGCTAGTGAAGGACTTTAGGTTTTATTCTTGATTAAGTCTTGAAACTTTCAAGAGCTTTAAGACTCCCACTGTCCTCTTGACATATAAGACTCCCTTGTGAAATATTCAAGAGATAGTGCAGATTCTTTATCAAGACTAACACTTTACACAATTGGCCTAAGTTGGTCTCTGTTTTATCCAAAACATCACAACTTACCAATTTCAAATGTACAAGAGTAGATAACCTTTTACTCTTACATTTGACTAGTGGTAACAAACCCTCTTTACGATATGTCACTCAAGTTACAATCTTGGAGTATGACTCTAAGAATTGTTTTGGAACGAAGTATGACTCATCTTTTTGATTTAACCATTTCAACAATTCCTGACTCCTCTTCTTAGTCATAAGAGATGACTTTAGAGGACCAATTGTGATATGGTATCTTAATCATTAAGATGATCATAAACATGATACTAAAGTACTCTCCCATCTTTTCAGATTTGAGAAACTTTTATCTTTCTGCCATACTTTGATTCTTCTTATTCGTTATGTCTCACATTGAAACTTCTCCAATGCTACAGACTTATACTTAAACTTATAAGTATAACCATATTTACTGAACTTAAGTAAATTATGACGAATAGTCTTCTTGATCTTTTATGGTGGACTTGACCAGTGGACAAGAATGTGTACTCGATCCCTTAGTCCTTTCCTTATTCACATAAGGAATTAGTCTTAATTTTCCAAGCTGAAAGTTCTCATTCATCATACTATACAACTTGCATGATTCCAAGTTTCGGTCCAATTGAACCTTGGGTGATGATAATCATTCCTTATTTGGTAATATTAGACACTACAACAACCGAAAGAATCAAATCCATTTTTCCAATATTGCTATCAATGGAATCTTATAAGCAATAACTTTTCACAAATGTCATTGTAAGGATACTTAAAATAAATAAAATCAAAATCTTTTTCTTTTATTTTAAAACTTTGTGGAAAAACTTATCCTTACAATCCATATGAAAACCTTGTTGTTATCTATTCCTAAGCAATATAAATATCATAACTCTTAAGTAATAGCCCAAAATTCTGATCACCGAACCATGCGATTGAAATCCATCTTCGCGATCAGAATCAGCATGTACTTAATAGAGTTGGACAATGGACTTTACCTGAAGTAGAGCCAAACTTATTGACTTTAACATCCTTTGGTAAATTTGGCAGCTTCGTAACCAATGCCCCTTCCTTTGGCAATAGTTACCTATGGACCCTTGATAATGGGACTATCTCAGACTTCGCCTCTCTCTTTACCATTGGGTCAACCGAGTTGACTATGGCCGATCCCTTTCCATTGGGAAGAGAGAGATTTACTGGATATCCAATGTCATCATTGTCAATGTCCATAGCGTTTTAGGAAGTTGATCTTAGCAAATAGATAAGATCATTAAGGGTCTTGTCTTAGTCTGTTTCATAGGATTCCCAAAAGAACTCACTATGTGACTTAGAAAGTAGTTGAGCCACCAACTTTCTCAAGACTTTGACACCCAACTCTCCCGGCTTGTCAATATGTGACTACATCTCCAAGATGTGATCACACCTAGACCTTGCCTTGCCAATAGGGCTTGAGTGACCTTAAACTTTTTAGGAACTTATGGGTTAGGGAGAATAATTGGAGGAGGTGAAAGAAGTATAATATCCATGGGACATCATCTTCATTTAGGAAAGCTTGTTTCAAGAGATTTGGGAAGATCATAAATGTCTAGACCAGACATCTTTTTGGGAGATATTCAAGATAGTTGATTTAAAGTCCTTAATATGACACCCAATATGAAATATTAAGGCTAGGACCCAACAAACTATTTTATAACTTAGAAGAGGGATGTCGTAATCCAAGCTATAAAATATTTGAAGGTAGGTGAATGACGATTCACCAATTTCCACCATGAAAAACGAAATAATTTATTAGGTTTTAATTGGATTTGAAAGTCCTAGATCTTTGAGATTTATTGAACTGTTCAAAGGCATGTTTCAATCTCGAGTGTGCCCTTCAGGTTTTGTGACTGGGATGCCGAGGATCACAAAACAAGGTGTGAATAACCATGCAAATATACTTGGTACCCTTAATATTTACCCCTTAATCAGTGTGCCGGTTAACCACACACGCTCCACCGATACTATGATAAATATTAAGTTACCCTTTGCCTACCTTGTTAAGTCCAGGTTAGTGTGCCGGTTAACCACACACGCTCCACTAACGACTTAAGCAAAGTGCAAAGTGTAATTTCATGGGTTAGCACCAAATTCACATTTTTCATAACATGGCTCTGAACTGTTGGGTTTTAGTATACTACAACATCCTATGGTGCACATACAACCCTAAATACCTTGGATCTATGTTTTCTCTATTATACATGCAAATGGTTTCCAAGGCATTAAACCTATAACTAGCATGAATTTGACATAAACCATATAATATACTAGTTAGGGAAACATATCTTTTATGTGGCTTGAAGTCTTGATGTATTTGGCCTTAAGAGCTTAGCACCAATAGTATGAAATGCCTCAAATGGAATCACAACACACCTAGGACAAAGGTGGCTCTTGAGAGAGAATTCCATGCACCAAAACACCTCCATATTTCTCTAAGAAAAGAAGTGGTGATTTTGGCTATGGAGTAACCTATTTATATGTAGGATTCCAAGGGTCATGGGTATAACCCATAATCCATACCCATGGGTTTTATGATCCATGGTTCATGTGGTCCAACTCTTTATGTATCCATACATAAACTTGGTCCAACATGGATCATAAGCCCAACACATATAAATATAACTAATTATCATAATTAGTCCCCATAGATTTAATTAGTCTCTTTTGATCACTAAATTAATTCCAAATTAATTCTTGATCGATACTAATTAAAACATATGATTTCATCCTAATATATTATAACTTATAATATATTAATAAACCATAAATAACCTTCTCTCAAAAGTCCATCCTAACAAATTGTCCTGATGATATGCAACCCAAATGGACCATGCTACTCTCGGGTCAAGTGCATACCAATAATAGTTATGGTCTTAGACATCTAATCCAACAGTCTCCCACTTGGATAAGTCTAAAACTATTATTGCAAGTACGACTTCATAACCCGACTAGCAATCGTAGCTCTTAAAGCCGCTGTCGAACTCTGAAAAAATCAATGACGCGTCCATTAGATAAGGGATCATATATTCCTCCATTCTAGATATCATATGGACTGAGACATGGATTATAATCATTTTCTCTGTCCATTTGTTGTTTCCCGATTTTCGATTTATGATGACTGACTGATTGAACAAATCAAATCAGTCCTGGCTTGGCCAAGCACTCACATGTGTCATCGCTAAATCATCGAGGGGCCCACATATATCGCTTTTATCCCGAAGGTAAAAGGAATGGATAAACTTCGACTCATATGGCTTGTTCTACTACTTGTTGAATCATACACAAAGGTACGTTTTATAACATCGAGTTACCAAATGCGTTTTTGTGCAATCAATGTATAACCAACTCATAGTAACAACTCATATCTCTAGGTTTGAAGAATATAAGATATTATCGTCTCATGATCACTCGTGATAAAATCCATGAAGTGATTCAAATGAGCGCGGATTGAATCCAATACTCAGAACTTATGAGCACTCATGAGTGTTGTAGCACCACTTTGTCCACCAACTTGGACCTCTACAAACCAACCCATGACAGTCTTGATTCATATCTACTTCCAACATATGACCGACTGTGGATGGTTTGAATAACTTAATCATTCAGGAAGAGCGACTTAGTTATTCTGGAAGTCAAAACATGCAAAGTGAAACACAAGAATAAATGAATCAAATATGGTATCAAACCCTATGAATATAAATAAACACTTTTATTTATCGCCATACTGATTACTCATTATTCATTGTTTCGGTTTTCTCAAATTTATACTTGAATTAAAAACACTAGTTGTCCCATGCTCCAAGCATGTACACTATGTTTTTCTTAAACAATAGCTTTGCCATACACCAAGTATGCACTCTATGTTTGTCTATGATCCTTACTTTGTGAAATAAACCAATTGAACATAATTTCAATGATTCTAATTTCACACTCCCAAATCCTTATCGAAAAATGTGAGAATTTCAAATTCCTATCATTTATCGAAATCTGTTTAGATTTTAAACTTATATGCACTGACCCTCCTGTAATGAATATGTACAAAGTCACAAAGACTTGTCAACAGTCATTATAAGGTATTCCAATGGAGATCAACTCCATGGAAACTAAGTCTCATATTCAAAGTACATTGCTTTAGACATGCTTCTTGCATTAAGTTTTCTAATCTTACACAGATAACTTCCACCTATGGAGACAACTCCATATTCTCATTTTGACTATCACTTCTGAATAAGAGATGCCTCTTTTCAGAATATGCCAATATGGTCCTTCCAAAATTATCACTATACTTCCAACTGTCCCTGAGCAACCAATCTTTGGTAAACCTCAGATTGTCCTCGACAATTGCTTAATCATTTTAGTCATATCCAATTCTAGACCTTTTCCCTTCTTAATGCATCTGGGCATTTGGAAAAATTTAGAAATGATAAATATTATAGCACATGCAATCGATCCTGTACCCAAAGAAAATGGTACACGATTCATAAAGACATGATTCTAGACCAGTCTTTTGCTACAATATGTTTAGTTGCCATGTTTTTCAAAATTTTACTATGAAGAGGGATGCCGTAATCATAATCGAATTTTGAGAGCGCAATATATAGAATTTCCTTAAGTTGAACCAATCCAACATGAAATTCATATATATATTCTTGACTAAAGATGATTAAGATCTCAATCTAAGCCTTTAGAACTGAAATGAAGTATATCCTCTCCCTTAATTATAGCAAAACAACTTTTTCAATCCCTGCAGCCTCACGAATTGAAACTTTTGTTTTCTATAATTAACATTGCTAACTTGCAACACTAACAATAATTATCATGCTTCCACTAACATGATGATTATTAGCATAACACTTATGCTCCCACTAGCTTTGACATGTACTCAGAAATCAGCTGGACTTCTTGAAATCAATACTTTATTGACTTTCTTACCAAAGTTCAGATTTCTGATACGAGATGCTTTGATAAAACTTTATCAAAATCATACACCTTTCCTTAGATAGCATGCATGTGTGTCTAAACAATTTCAGAACTATGAAAAGGGATGCCGTAATCATAGTCTCAATTGTTTAGACCTTTTGCCATCTGCTTCAAATCTACTTGGTGGAAGTGTTTCCTCGCCATCATTTTCTTGAATCGAAGAGAAACCTTATGACCCTTAGATTTTATGGTGTATGTGTTCTTATCCATGTGAATCATCAAAACCATAGTCACAAGACAAGGATAATGACAAATCCAAACTCATATGGACTGAACTTATGCAATCTTAACTTCTTGCCACCTGGCAGTACAGGGCCTGCCATTGCTTCCAACTTGTTATGCAACCAATTGAGAACTTTCAGAACTCCTATGCAAAGCCAACTTTAACTGGAATGGGCACAAAATATGTCAACACGATAGGTTATAAACCTCAAGTCGCGTGCTAGTGAAGAACCTCAAGTTTTATTCTTGATTAGTTCTTGAAATTCTTTTTAGGATCTTTAAGACTCCCACTGTCCTCTTGACATATAAGACTATCTTGCCAAATATTCAAGAGATAGTGCGGATTCTTTATCAAGACAAACACTTCACACAATTGGCCTTAGTTGGTCTTTGTTTTATCCAAAACATCACAACTTACCAATTTCAAATGTACAAGAGTAGGACACTTTTACTCTTACATTTGACAAGTGTTTTAAACCTTTCTTTAAGATATGTCACTCAAGTTACAATCTTGGAGTATGACTCTAAGAATTGTTTTGGAACGAAGTACGACTCATCTTCCTGATCTAACAATTTCAACAATTCATGACTCCTCTTCTTAGTCATAAAAATGCACTAAGATGACCTTTAGAGGACTAATTGTGATATGATTTCTAAATCATTAAGATGATCACAAACATGATACTAAAGTACTCTCCCATCTTTTCAGATTTGAGAAACTTTTATCTTTCTGCCTAATTTGATTCTTCCCATTCGTTCTGCCATACATTGAGACTTTTCCAATGTTTCAGAATATACTTAAACTTGTAAGTATAACCATATTTACTAAACTTTAGTAAATCAAATAGTCTTAACGAGCTTTGTGGTGGACATGACCAGTGCACAAGAATGTGTACTCGATCCCTTTAGTCCTTCACTTGACTCACACATCCATGTGAACAAGTAATTAGTCTTGATTTTCCAATGCTTGAAAGTTCTCATTCATCATACTATTCAACTTGCATGATTCCAAGTTTCAGTCCAATTGAAACTTGGGTGATGAGGAACTTTCCTGATTTGGTAAATTTAGACACTACCACAAATGAAAGAATCAAATCCATTTTCCAATATTGCTGTCAGTGGAATCATATAAGCAACAATTTTCCACAAATGCCATTGTAAGGATACTTCAAATAAATAAAATTAAACAATTTTCTTTTATTTTAAAACTTTGCGGAAAAACCTATCCTTACAATCCACTTGGAAAATTGTTGTTATCTATTCCTTAGCAATATATCATAACTTCTTAAGCAACTGCTCAAAATTCTGACGCGATCGAAATCCACCTTCGTGATCAGAATCAGCATATACTTCCTTTAAGATTTCTCTCTATTCTTTGATTCTTAAAACATCAACATGTGACCCAGTCACATCATGTAATGAGGATCTCAGAATAGAACTTAACAGAGTTAGATAATGGGCTCTACCTGATGTAGAGTCAAACTTATTGACTTTAACATCCTTAGGTAAAGTTGGCAGCTTTGCAATCAACGCCCCTTCCTTTGGCAAAATAAACATATGGACCCTTTGGTAATGGGACTATCTCAGACTTAGCCTTTCTCTTTACCATGACAGTCTTGATTCATATCTACTTCCAACATATGACCGACTGTGGATGGTTTGAATAACTTAATCATTCAGGAAGAGTGATTTAGTTATTCTGGAAGTCAAAACATGCAAAATGAAACACAAGAATAAATGAATCAAATATGGTATCAAACCCTATGAATATAAATAATCACTTTTATTTATCACCATACTGATTACTCATTATTCATTGTTTCGGTTTTATCAACTTTATACTTGAATTAAAAACACTAGTTGTCCCATGCTCCAAGCATGTACACTATGTTTTTCTTAAACAATGGCTTTGCCATACACCAAGTATGCACTCTATGTTTGTCTATGATCCTTACTTTGTGAAGTAAACCAATTGAACATAATTTCAATGATTCTAATTTCACACTCCCAAATCCTTATCGAAAAATGTGAGAATTTCAAATTCCTATCATTTATCGAAATCTGTTTAGATTTTAAACTTATATGCATTGACCCTCCTGTAATGAATATGTACAAAGTCACAAAGACTTGTCAACAGTCATTATAAGGTATTCCAATGGAGATCAACTCCATGGAAACTAAGTCTCATATTCAAAGTACATTGCTTTGGACATGCTTCTTGCATTAAGTTTTCTAATCTTACACAGATAACTTCCACCTATGGAGACAACTCCATATTCTCATTTTGACTATCACTTCTGAATAAGAGATGCCTCTTTTCAGAATATGTCAATATGGTCTTTCCAAAATTAGCACTATACTTCCAACTGTCCCTGAGCAACCAATCTTTGGTAAACCTCAGATTGTCCTCGACAATTGCTTAATCATTTTAGTCATATCCAATTCTAGACCTTTTCCCTTCTTAATGCCTCTGGGCATTTGGAAAAATTTAGAAATGACAAATATTATAGCACATGCAATTGATCCTGTACCCAAAGCAAATGGTACACGATTCATGATGTCTCACATAAAGACATGATTCTAGACCAGTCTTTTGCTACATGTTTTCAAAATTTGACTATGAAGAGGGATGCCGTAAGCATAATCGAATTTTGAGAACGCAATATATATAATTTCCTTAAGTTGAACCAATCCAACATGAAATTCATATATACATTCTTGACTAAAGATGACTAAGGTCTCAATCTAAGCCTTTAGAACTGAAATGAAGTATATCCTCTCCCTTAATTATAGCAAAACAACTTTTTCAATCCCTGCAGCCTCACGAATTGAGACTTTTGTTTTCTATAATTAACATTGCTAAATTGCAACACTAACAATAATTATCATGCTCCCACTAACATGATGATTATTAGCATAACACTTATGCTCCCACTAGCTTTGACATGTACTCAGAAATCAGCTGGACTTCTAGAAATCAATACTTTATTGACTTTCTTACCAAAGTTCAGATTTCTGATACGAGATGCTTTGATAAAACTTTATCAAAATCATACACCTTTCCTTAGATAGCATGCATGTGTGTCTAAACAATTTCAGAACTATGAAAAGGGATGCCGTAATCATAGTCTCAATTGTTTATACCTTTTGCCATCTACTTCAAATTTACTTGGTGGAAGTGTTTCGTCACCATCATTTTCATGAATCGGAGAGAAACCTTATGACCCTTAGATTTTATGGTGTATGTGTTCTTATCCATGTGAATCGTCAAAACCATAGTCACAAGACAAGGATAATGACAAATCCAAACTCATAGGGACTGAACTTATGCAATCTTAACTTCTTGCCACCTGGCAGTACAGGGCCTGCCATTGCTTCCAAGTTGTTATGCAACCAATTGAGAACTTTCAGAACTCCTATGCAAAGCCAACTTTAACTGGAATGGGCACAGAATATGTCAACACGATAGGTTATAAACCTCAAGTCGTGTGCTAGTGAAGAACCTCTGGTTTTATTCTTGATTAGTTCTTGAAATTCTTTTTAGGATCTTTAAGACTCCCACTATCCTCTTGACATATAATACTATCTTGCCAAATATTCAAGAGATAGTGCGGATTCTTTATCAAAACAAACACTTCACACAATTGGCCTTAGTTGGTCTTTGTTTTATCCAAAACATCACAACTTACCAATTTCAAATGTACAAGAGTAGGACACTTTTACTCTTACATTTGACAAGTGTTTTAAACCTTTCTTTAAGATGTCACTCAAGTTACAATCTTGGAGTATGACTCTAAGAATTGTTTTGGGCACAGAATATGTCAACACGATAGGTTATAAACCTCAAGACGTGTGCTAGTGAAGAACCTCTGGTTTTATTCTTGATTAGTTCTTGAAATTCTTTTTAGGATCTTTAAGACTCCCACTGTCCTCTTGACATATAAGACTATCTTGCCAAATATTCAAGAGATAGTGCGGATTCTTTATCAAGACAAACACTTCACACAATTGGCCTTAGTTGGTCTTTGTTTTATCCAAAACATCACAACTTACCAATTTCAAATGTACAAGAGTAGGACACTTTTACTCTTACATTTGACAAGTGTTTTAAACCTTTCTTTAAGATATGTCACTCAAGTTACAATCTTGGAGTATGACTCTAAGAATTGTTTTGGAACGAAGTACGACTCATCTTCCTGATCTAACCATTTCAACAATTCGTGACTCCTCTTCTTAGTCATAAAAATGCACTAAGATGACCTTTAGAGGACTAATTGTGATATGATTTCTAAATCATTAAGATGATCACAAACATGATACTAAAGTACTCTCCCATCTTTTCAGATTTGAGAAACTTTTATCTTTCTGCCTAATTTGATTCTTCCCATTCGTTCTGCCATACATTGAGACTTTTCCAATGTTTCAGAATATACTTAAACTTGTAAGTATAACCATATTTACTAAACTTTAGTAAATCAAATAGTCTTAACGAGCTTTGTGGTGGACATGACCAGTGCAAAAGAATGTGTACTCGATCCCTTTAGTCCTTCACTTGACTCACACATCCATGTGAACAAGTAATTAGTCTTGATTTTCCAATGCTTGAAAGTTCTCATTCATCATACTATTCAACTTTCATGATTCCAAGTTTCGGTCCAATTGAAACTTGGGTGATGAGGAACTTTCCTGATTTGGTAAATTTAGACACTACCACAAATGAAAGAATCAAATCCATTTTCCAATATTGCTGTCAGTGGAATCATATAAGCAATAATTTTCCACAAATGCCATTGTAAGGATACTTCAAATAAATAAAATTAAACAATTTTCTTTTATTTTAAAACTTTGCGGAAAAACTTATCCTTACAATCCACTTGGAAAATTGTTGTTATCTATTCCTTAGCAATATATCATAACTTCTTAAGCAACTGCTCAAAATTCTGATGCGATCGAAATCCACCTTCGCGATCAGAATCAGCATGTACTTCCTTTAAGATTTCTCTCTATTCTTTGATTCTTAAAACATCAACATGTGACCCAGTCACATCATGTAATGAGGATCTCAGAATAGAACTTAACAGAGTCAGATAATGGGCTCTACCTGATGTAAAGTCAAACTTATTGACTTTAACATCCTTTGGTAAATTTGGCAGCTTTGCAATCAACGCCCCTTCCTTTGGCAAAATAAACATATGGACCCTTTGGTAATGGGACTATCTCAGACTTAGCCTTTCTCTTTACCATTTGGTCAACCGGGTTGACTATGGCCAATCCCTTTCCATTGGGAAGAGAATGCTTTTTCTGGATTTCCAGTGTCACCATTGTCACTGTCCATAAAGTTTTTGGGAAGTTGATCTTCTAATCAATTTTGCTTCACTATCGTTCCAAATTAAGGTTCATGTCATAGTCTGTATCATAGTAGTCCCAAAGGAACTCACTATGTGACTTAGAAAGTGATTGAACATCCAACTTTCTCAAGACTTTGAAACCCAACTCTCCCGGCTTGTCAATATGTGACTTCATCTCTAAGATGTGATCACACATAGACCTTGCTTGCCATTAGGGCTTGAGTGACCTTGAACTTGTGGGTTAGGGAGAATAATTGGAGGAGGTGGAGGAAGTAAAGTTCCAAGAGATTTGGGAAGATCATAGATGCCTGAACTCGACATCTTTTGGGAGATATTCAAGATAGTTGATCTAAAGTCCTTAATATAACACCCAATATGAAATATTAAGGCTTGGATCCAACAACCTATTTATAACTGGAAGATGGATGCCATAATCCGAGTTATAAAATAGTTGAAGGTAGGTAAATGACGATTTACCAATTTCCACCATGAAAAACGAAATAATTTAATTAGGTTTTTTACTTGGATTTGAAACTCCTAGATCTTTTGAGATTCATTGAACTTTTCAATGACATGTTTCAATCTCGAGTGTGCCCTTTAGGTTTTGTGACTGGGATGCCGAGGATCACAAAACAAGGTGTGAAGTAACCATGCAAATATACTTGGTACCCTTAATATTTACCCCTCAATTGATGTGCCGGTTAACCACACGAGCTCCACCGATACTATGATAAATATTAAGTTACCCTTTGCCTACTTTGTTAAATCCAGGTTAGTGTGCCGGTTAACCACACACGCTCCACTAACGGTTTAACCAAAGTGCAAAGTGTAATTTCATTGATTAGCACCTTATTCACATTTTCCTAAGTAACTAAGATTGTGAATTAATAAAAGGTTTAGTTACTTAGTATTTATCATTAATACTTTTAATGAAGGGAGAATTATAGTCCTTATCCTACCTGTTCGGCTAACGACCCTCCACCAGTCAAGGAAGCGGTGGGTGAGTGTGGACACCCATTAAGCTGCCATTTTATAGTCAACAACCTTATACCCCCTTATCGACCGGCTTCGTGAATGAGGCCTACTAATGGTAAGACGACTTGCTCTTATACATATAATATATTAAACTTTTAATATTATAATAGTATAAGGGTGTATTTTATACATTTAAAATACTTGCTGGTTTAATCTATTAATTAAACTAGACTTTTAATTTAATTAAACTCAAACCATATATTTATGGATTTAATAATACTCTTTTAATTAAACGCTTTAATTAACTATTAATAAAGGCCATAAGAGTTAATTTGAACTATTCAACAAAACATCATAATTCCAATTATTAAACTCAAAATTAAAACCATTTAATAAATTGTTTAAGTTATGAACCCAAGAGTTTTAGTATTCAATTCTTTTTTTCATAAAAAACTTTTCTCAAATTCCAAAACTTGAGGGCAAGTTTTGTAATTCTTGAAAACATTTGGATTCCATAACTTATGGAATTAATGGTGTTTTATGATGAAACTTTCCATGTTCCATAACCAAAGAACAAGTTATGGAATTCTTTAAAACATTAACACCAAATTTTGTAACTCCATAAAAACTTTGAATCAATTTTTTTTTAAAAAAAAAAAAACTTTCACATCCATAACTTATGGAAGTTTCAAAAACCCTTAAGATCACAACTTTTAAAAAAACTTTTGAGCTCCAAAATTTTATGACAAAATTTGTAACTCCTTAAAACATTTAGATCAAACTTTTAAAACTAATAAAATAATCATATCATTTTATCTTTTACTAAATTTGACATAATTCAACTCATATAACAAATGATTCAAATTTTACAAATAATTTGTTTTTCACAAAACAAGTAATTATCTTAAAATTTGACAAACGTCATGTTTTTTTTTCCTTTTTTTTTCCAACTTGAAAATAAAACATTTGCATCAATATAACAGAAAACAACCCATGGCTCTGACATCACTGTTGGGTTTTGGGCATTCTAACACTCCTATTGTGTACATGCAACCCTATAAACCTTGGATCTGTGTTTTCTCTATTATACATGCAAATATTAACTATTCCAAGGTTTCATCCTAACTAGCATATTATGAAGCACCTATACTACAAAGTTCTAGTTAGATGACATACCTTTTGATGTAGCTTGATTTCTTCAAGCTTTAAGAGCTTAGCCCCAATAGTGTGGAAGCCTC
Source organism: Lactuca virosa (assembly GCF_052849685.1). NCBI lineage: Eukaryota > Viridiplantae > Streptophyta > Magnoliopsida > Asterales > Asteraceae > Lactuca > Lactuca virosa. Next base: position 388,681,052 of record NC_136428.1, read on the forward strand.
AAATGGAATCATAAATCACCAAAACACCTTGGAAGAACTTGAGAGAATATGTATGCACACTAAAATCGGCCCACTCTTATTTTCACACACTTGTGCCAATTTTGTGAGCCAAGGACCCCTTTATATATTATGGAGGATTAGGGTTACATCCATGTAAACCCTAATACCCATGACCTTTCATTTACATAGGATCCATGGGTTAAAAGCTCCATGGACCATCCATGAAAGCTTAGCCCAACCTAAATGAACTTGGCCCATTCCATATATATAAGAGTCCATATTTAATTAGTTCTTTTTGATCACTTAATTAATTCTAAATTAATTCTTGATCAATACTAATTAAATAATATGATTCCATATTAATATATTAGAACTTATAATATATTAATATAAATCATAAATATACTATTCTCAAAAGACTATCCATATAAATTGTGCCGGTGAAGTGCAACCCAAATGGATCATGCCGGGTCGGGTCAAGTACATACCAAATATAGTTATGGACTTAGACATTAATCCAACAAGTAGAAGAACCACCTTTGGACCCACTTGAAGAGGATCCAACATGAGACTTTCCCTTGTGATTCTTTGAAGGAACTTTCCTTTTCTTCCCTTTCCCATGTCCAATTTCCAGGACTGGGGTAGCAGCAGTAGGAGTGGGTACAACAGACTTGCCTTTTAAACTACTTTCAACAGTTCTCAGAAGGCCTTGAAACTTGCTTAGAGTGACTTCCTCCTTGTTCATATGATACATCATCCTAAACTGATCATCACAAGGAGGTAGAGAATGTAGGATAACGTCGATAGCTAACTCTTCGTCAAAATTGACATTCAACTTTAGCAAGCGGTCCACATATCTTTGCATCTTTTGCAAGAGGGCCGTGATGGACTCTCCATCCTTTATTTTTGTTCTTATGATGGAGGCAATGATTTCATACCTTTCTTGTCGAGCACTCTGATGGTACCTTTCCATCAAGTCTTGGTGCATCACGAATGGGTAGAAGTCCTCGTAGGATTTCTGAAGCTGAGAATTCATAGTGGCTAACATGATGGATGACACCTTTGTCGCATCCTTTTCATGAGCCATATACTCAGCCAGCTGCTTGGGAGTAGCAGTTTCTTCATCAATCTCCTTTAGCTCTTTGTCGAGGACATATTCCTTTTCCTCGTATCGAATGGCCATGCGAATGTTTCGAATCCAGTCGTTGAAATTCAACCCATCGAAAATGACCCTCCCACATAGGTTCATGAGGGAGAAAGACCCGGAAGAGTTTAAGTTTGAAGCATTTTTTGAGGTAGACATCTGAAAAAGAAAGACAAGTTTCATTAGATATAAATTCCTTAATATAACACCCAAATGAAATATTAAGGCTAGGACCCAAACACAATAATTCACAACTTAGAAAAGGGATGCCGTAATCTTATTGCAAATTATTTGAAGGGAGGTAAATGACGATTTACCAATTTTCACCACCCAAAACCAAAATTTTAAAGAATTAAGTTTTATGAAATTCCTAGATCTTTGAGATTCATTGAATCTTTCAATGTGATATTTAATCTCGATTATGGCCTTCAAGTTTGTGACTGGGATACCGAGGATCACAAACAAGGTGTGAATAACCATGCAAATATGCATGGTACTCTCGATGTCATTTATCATCTAAGCAACATGCCAGTTAGCCACACATGCTCCATTGATCTATGATAATTCTCGAGCTACCCTTCGCCACCCTTGTTAGTCTAAATTAGTGTGTCGGTTAACCACATATGCTCCATTAACCACTTGGCAAGGTGCAAAGTGCAATTTCATGGAATAACACCATTTTCATATTTATCCTAAAGTAACTAAGATTGGGAATTTAGAAAAGCATTTAGTTACTTTTTATAATTATCATTATACTTTTTAATGACAATTAATGTTCTATCCTACCCATTTGGATAACGACCCTCCACTAGTCAAGGAAGCGGTGGTTGAGAGTGGACACCCATTCAATCACCATTTTATAGGCAATTTCCTTATACCCCCCTTATAGACCAGCTTCGTGAAGGAGGCCTACTAACGGTAAGACTGTCTATCTTATACATATATAAGTATTAAGTTATTAATATTATAATAGTATAATGGTTTAATTTTAAACTTTTAAAAACTATAGGATTTAGAATTTAAATATTTCAAAATTAAAACCTTTTAATAAAATTTTAAATTCCAAAACTTGAGGGAAAGTTTTGAAACTTTTCAAAACCTCTTAGATCAAATTTGAAAACAATTAAATTAATCATATAATTTATCTATATCACAAAATTTTACCTAATATAATTTCATATAGAAAGATTATTCAAATAAAATTCTACAAATAATTAATTTATCATATAATCAAGTAATTATCTTAAAATTTGACAATTATCCTCCAATTGGATGAGGATAATCATTACCTTATCATAAAAAAACGAATTTTATTAGTCAAAATAGTTTATGGTAATGATCCTAATCCAATTTTGGCCAAAAAAACCCGAAAACCTGCCAACAGATGATCCAACCTGTCGAGTCAGAGAATGGACTCGTCGAGTTTTCTCAACTCGTCGAGTCCCATTATGGACTCGTCGAGTTCATCATGTAGAGAGCAAATTTCGATTTGCTTCACCTTTGAACAATTAACCAATGCATCAATATAACAAAAAACACCCTAGGCTCTGATATAACTGATGGGATTTGAGCACTATAACAATCCTATGGTTCACATACAACCCTAATGCTTTGGATCTAAGTTTTTTTCAAGTTATACATGCTGTTTTCTTTTATCCAAAGCATGAACCCTAACTAGCATACAATTTTGAGATTTACAACATAAAACAAGTTAGATAAATACCTCTTGGTTGTAGCTTGTAGAACTTGGCCTTTCAAGAGCTTACTACCTCAAATGTGATACCTCAAACAAGTCACAAACACCAAGAACAATGGAGGATTATGAGAGAGAGGCTAGGAGGCACCAAAAATTGACTAGGGTTTCTTCTTGGAAGTCTTGGCCGATTTTGGGAGTGCTAGGGGTTACATTTATAGTATGGAATTCCTATGGTTTTAACTTGTAAACCCTAATTCATTTATTTAGGCCTTTAAGCAATCCAATAACTCATTTGATAGGCCCTTTGGACTAAATCTTCATGGACTCTCACATAGATTTAGTCCATCCCTAATCAACATGGATCATTAGCCCAAACTATATGTATTACTGATTTACTTAATCAGTCCCCATTAGCTTCATCACTCTCTTTTGATCACTAAACTAATTCCAAGTTAATTCCTCAATACCAATTAAATAATATGATTTCATAATTAATATATTATTTTTATAATATATTAAGAAATCACGAATAACCTCTTTCTCAAATATCCATCCTATCAAATTGCTTTGGTGAAGGCAACCTAAAAGGACCATACTACTATCGGGTCAAGTACATACCAATTATAGTTATGGGTTTAAACACCTAATCTAACAGATTCCTAGGAAAGCCTAGGAAGTACCTTAGTATGCCATGTACGATGTTTAGCGTGAAGAGATATACATGTAGTTATAAGGAAATAACTTAGAGGATTCAGGATAAGTCTTGAGGATAATACATATATGTATGGCAGATAGTATTGGGCCCATACTACTAAAAGCACAAGATGTGTACACAAGTTAAGGAAAGTGACGAATATTCTAAGAAGCTTGTAGTGTGAGTGATTCTTCAGGTATGTTCTGATCTTTTGTATTGTTTCCTTTCAGTATGGTAGCGACCACTCAAGGAGTTATGGCTCTGGTTCTAGATCTAGTTTAGGTTTTAGCACTAAACTAAATGATGAGAGGATACACGAGTTTATTAGGTTAGAAATCACATGTGGTATCATGGATGCGACACTTGTGATACTTGGTATGATCAAGGAGGCGATCACGTTGTTATTTGATGAGCGCCTAGGGTCCTTTCGTGTGGATATTGCAGCTGGTCAATTTTTGGTATGGACTCTCACCTTTTAGGAGTTCAAGGCTTGTTGGGCCTAGAGTTCTTCATGAAGAAGGACCATATTGCCAGCAGACGAAAAATTACGAACATGCAGAGTGTTCAGTGGAAGTGCTTGTTCCCTAAGGGGTCGAGGGTGAGGTTTGTAGCTTGCCTTCTAAGGGATCAAACTCGTGACTAGTTAAAGGAGGATGGTCATGCTTTGGGGGTGGAGTTCATAAAAGCTATGCCTTGGACATACTTTGCTACCAGCTTCAGATCTAAGTTCACACAGACTATCTAGGTGCAGAAGAGGGCAAAGGAGTTTTTGGACCTTCGCAAAATCACTGAGACTGTTCCAGAGATCACCACTATGTTCAGGGAGGGGGATTTGATAGTTTCGCAGTATATGGAATATGAGGAGATGAAAAAGACAAGATACCATGATATTTCAAGGGATGACATCAATGATTTTGTTAGCATTTTGGGATGTAGGGCATTCAAGGATATGAATGACAGAACCTAGCTGCGGGAGATTGAGTTGAAGCTTCAGTCGAAGCGGACACCAACTCTGGTTCAGACGACAGAGGGCTTCGCGAAGAAGACCTAGAATTTTGATTCCCGTTCTAGAGGCCAGCAGGGCCGGAGCCGCTATGGCAAGTGCGAGAAGACAGACGAGGTGGTTCTGGCTCCTTCAAGTGCAGACAAACGAGGCAGATTAGCAGATATTGCACCAGTTGGTCGATGATTTGTTTTCATTGCAACTAGGCCGGCCATATAAGGGCTAAATGTTTAGGTGTTACTATAGTTATAGTGAAGACACCGTTCCAGCTGCCTTGAGGATCACAGATGGCCACCAAGGCAAGGTAGAGGCTCATGTAGTGAAGAGTCAATCTTTATCAGTTGACCACCATGGAGGCCCGAGTTGCACCATATATTTTCACTGGTAGATATTTTTCTCCTATAGTTTACTTCTTTCTTTATTTATGCTTATGATTTATTTATCTACTTGAGATTAGGGATGTTTTTATTCAATGGTATGACTGCTCATGTTCTCTTCGATTTGGGTGCTACCCGATCCTGTCACTTTCTCTTAGCAAGAGGTCCGATGATGCTCCGGGAGCATTAAATTACCCATTAGGGGTTTATATTGTCGATGATTATACGATGAGTGCTCCGAGGGTTCACCGAGGTTGCGTTCTCGAGCTGTTCCATGAGAAATATCTAATCGATTTTGTCCCTATTCCTCTGCGTGGGAAAAAGATTAATGTGGGTAAGAAAGAACGGGTCTATGCTTGATTGCGAGCATTAGTTTCTTAGAGTTCGAACATAAAGTGGGGGAGAACCGGTTATTATGATGAGGGTACTCAGGGTAGACCAGATATTTGTTCTACTGTGAAGGCTAGGAGATATATTCAGCAGGGATGCACTTGATTCTTGGCATATGTTATGGATTCTCAGGTTGTAGAGAAGAAGAGAATGGATGATGTACCTATTGTTCAGGAGTTCCCTAATGTGTTTCTCGAGGAATTATTGGGAGTCCCTCCCGTGAGGAAGGAAGAGTTCCAAATTGTTCTAGCTCTGGGTGCGGCTCCAAAAGAAAATGCACTATATCGCTTAGGACTTCTATAGATGCAGGAGTTATCAACACAGCTGTTGGAGATGTTAGACAAGGGATTTATCAGACATAGCAGTTCACTATGAGGAGCACCTGTAAGAGGTTCTGGAGACTCTATACAGGGAGTGACTTTATGAAAAGTTCTCCAAAAGTGAGTTTTGGTTGGGCGATGTGTAGTTTTTCGGTCACATTGTCAACCAGGATGGTATTCTAGTCGATCCAGCCAATATCTAGGTGGTGATACAGTGGGAGGTTCCGATATCCCCATCTGAGATTCAGAGATTCTTGCGTTTTGCAGTGTATTACCGAATATTTATTCAGGATTTTTCCAAGATCGAATTTCCTTTGACCCAGTTAACAAGAAGAACGTTACCTTTCTGTGAGGGCCTGAGCAGCAGGCAACATTTGACGCCTTGAGACAGAGACTATGCAAGGCTCCAATACTGACCCTTCCTGAGGGTGTGGATGATTTTATGATTTATTTTTATGCTTCTATCAGGGGTTTGGGAGTAGTGCTTATGCAGAGGGGGCATGTAATCTCTTACACTTCGAGGTAGTTAAAGCCTCATGAGACAAATTATCCTACTAATAACCTAGTGTGGGGGCTATGGTCTTCGCCCTCAAGATTTGGAGCATTATTTTTATGGGATCTGGTTTACCATCTACATGGATCATAAGAGTTTTAGATATTCGATGGATCAGCCAAACATGAATATGAGGCAGTGCAAATTGTTAGATGTGGTGAAGGATTATGACCGCCATATTTTGTATCATCCTGGGAAGGCCAATGTAGTGGCCGATGACTTGATTCGTAGGGTGACCAGTACTCCTATCAGAGATATACGTATAAGGATGATTATTATATTGCCACTGTTGGATTTGATCAAGGAAGTGCAGATTGATGGGTTGAAGGAAGAAAATTGGACGAAAGAAAATATTAGGGGTCAAATTCCTTCATTTTTTAGAGATAGCCGGGGTTTTTTGATTTGGTGTGGCAGGGTATGGGTTGCCGTTTCTGGTGGGGTTCATCAGACATTGTTGCAGGAAGCACACAAATTATATTTTTCAATTCATCTGGGTGACACAAAGATGTTTAGAGATTTAAGACATAGTTATTGTTTCCCTGTATGAAGAGGGAGATGTCTTGGTAAGTGGAGCGGTGCTTGCCTTGCCAAAAGTGAAGGCTGAGCATCAGAGACCCCACGACAAGTTGCAGCCATCAGAGATTCCCATGTGGAAATGGGAGGAGATCACTATGAATTTCATCACAAAGTTGCCAAGGACGAAACATGGGGTTGATTCGATATGGGTCATTGTCGACGGGTTGACTAATATTCCCCACTTCATCCCTATCCAGGAGAGAATTTATGTAGAGAAGTTGGCCGTTATTTACATCTGAGAGGTAGTTGCTCAGCATGGGGTGCCAGTCTCTATGATTTCTGATAGAGATGTTCGTTTCAATTCCATATTGTGGAAGAAGTTTCATGAGTTGAGTACTTAGTTTCTCTTCAGTACTGCTTATCAATCACATACCAACAAACATAGCGAGCATACTGTTTAGACTCTCGAGGATATGCTTCATGCATGCGTGTTAGATTTTTGAGGGAGTTAGGATACTTACCTTCTATTCACTGAGTTCTCCTACAATAACAGCTACCACTCCAGCATTGGTATGCCTCCCCTTGGGTTGCTTTACGAGAGGATGTGTCGGACCCCGGTTTGTTGGGGTGAGGTTAGGAAGCGAGTGATGGGCGGTACTGAGATAATAATCAATACTATTGAGTTGATTCAACATGTGTGTGGTAGGTTATGGACCACGAGGAGCAGACATAAGAGCTATGTCGATCGATGTTGTTCCATTATTAAGTTTCAAGTGGGAGATTTCAAATGCCTAAAGGTGTCATCGTGGAAGTTTTGGATTATGGTGTCTATGCTCATAACTAAACTGGTGTATACTTGTAATTGGAAGCAAGGTCCTTCTGGATTGCCCTCATAATTAGAATTTGCTTATGTCACAACTAGGATTTCTAAGGTTTTTGTAAACATTAACAAGAGTAACAATTGTGGCTAAAACATGAAATTATGCATGATGTTTATTCAATAACAACAAAATTTCATCAAACACTCTATACAAACACTTCAAATAGTCAACAAAAGATTGGAAACCCTAAAAATCCCGGTTTAACTCCATTATGGACTAGGATTTCCTTATTGGGCCTAATGAACCAATAAGCTTCCAATTTGACTATTTTGGGCTTAGGACCCTTAAATGGGCCCTAATTGGACCCACTTTCATGAAACTTAACATTTTGGGCCATAATGGATCCAAAATGAATTGGTTTACCTTAATGGGCCTTATTGGGCCATAACAAACCTAATAAACTTCAATGGGCCGTGAAACCCATTCATTCATTCTAATTGGGCCGTAAACCCTCCTGAGGGCCTAATGGGCCGAAAACCATCAAATGGGCCTCCTATTATTAGAAACAAGCATTAAAGGCCCATTCCATCTCTTTTCCTTCTCTCTCTCTCTCTCAACCTAAGTAGAAAACCAAAAAAAAAAGATTTGGAGAGTTGGCTTTATGTTGCCGCCTCTTTATTACACAACATATAACCATGCACTTCTCATGCATCCATAAACCCATCACTTCACTCTCTCTCTTCTTCTGTCCTCTCTTATTCACGGCCGAAGGAAGGAACACACACACACAAACCATTTCAAAACTCTCTCTAAGTATAACACAATCAAGAACACATCTCCCCTCTCATCAAGAATTTTCGAGAATTAGAAGCATTTCAAGGAGGTTTCAACCAAAAATCACTTCAAGTTGCACTCTAGTGGTAAGATCTCACAAATCTAAGTAGCATACTTTCTTTTGAACTCATTCATCCTTCTTACCACCCTAATTTCGTGATCATGCTCCCTAGAACCCATCCAAGTTCGAAATCCACTCAAGAAGCTTGCTAGGACCAAAACTCTACTTCACATCTTTTTCAAAACAGAAACAACTAAGGAAGGTGAGCTTCATACCCCCTTGTTTTTGGTTTTTTACTTGTTTTTGGGGGAGAATACAAGTATTATGTGATGATCTATGTGTTCTTGCATGTTATGTGTGATTTCTTTAGTTTTTGGTTGTGATAATATGTAATACTTGTGATATTTCAATATCTATAGCAAAAAGGGTGAAATAATCATAAACAAAAACATAATAAACAACATACATCATAGATGTAAGAGTCCTTAAGCTTAAAAAGTGAAAAACAAAGCCAAAGAACTTTACAAGCATCACTTTTGCAAAAATAACAAAGATTGGTTATAAATTGTAAATTATCAGTTTTATGAGGATTGTAAGGGATTTATTTGTATAAAAGCTGATTTTTATGAAAATAATACTTCTCAAAGGGTGAAAAACAAAAATTTTAGCTTATTGGGCTTTAAATTGGGCCTCACGAGTTTTGGGCCGAAGGTTGCGAAAAAAATGAAGTTTTGAGGGGCTGAAATGTAAAACTTAACAAACTATGAGTCTAAAACGTAAATAAACCATTTCAGGGGTTGAAAATGATTTTATTACCAAATTGGACTAAAAATGCAAGGTTTTTGATTTTGGGGTCAAAATTGTAAAACTTACGGAAATTGGGCCAAAAATGTAACTTTTTACAAATAAAGACTGAAAATGACAAATGCAATAGTTTTGGACTGAAATTTCTATTCAAATAAAGTTTGGATGGAAAATGTCAAGAAAAATGGTTTAAGGACCAAAAATGTCAATTTTTATAAAAAGGGACAAAAAGTGCCATTTTTTTTAGAAAAAAGGGCCAAACTGGTCGATCTAAATGTTTTTGGGGCAAATAAACAATTATGAATGTTTGGGTTAAAAATATCAAGCTTATAACGCATGATTCTATATATATATATATATATATATATATATATATATATATATATATATATATATATATATATATATATATATATATATATATATATATATATATATATATAACTCAAGCTTCGTTATAATTCAAACGTTAAGATATTCTTTTAAAGCATCGTGAATAAACATTTAGCCTACGACAAATACCAACAATATGAACCTAAACTCGATAAAACATAAGTGATTCAATGGTTGGGCCCAAATACCTTCTATTCGTGCTATTGGGCCTTTGTGGCCCAATATCATGATTATTGGGCCCAAAATAATTATACATGTTTATTGGGCCTCAGGTGACCCAATTACATGTCTAATGGACCTTCAATGGCTTTTACATGCTATTGGGCCGTAGTGGCCCATTTGCATTGCTAGTAAGGTCCTAATCAATCATATGCGTGATAGACCTACGTGTCCGTCGCATACTCGACAGCCGATAATAACATACGTGATTAGTGGGCCCCGTAGTCCACTTCTCTTCGCCTGTTAGGCTTACCTTATATTCAAGTAAACATAAATCAGGTCGTTAAACAAGTTTATTCAATTTCATTTGGATTTAGTGAGTAATAACGGGTGACACCAAAAGGTGTCGGTCGTAGTCTGTAGTTATAATCAAAGTCTCCTGGAGGGAGAGCGAGAGTTTGTGTATAAATCTATACGGGGGTGAATCCCCCACACCTAAGCTGTTCGCTACAGTTAGACTCGGCCAGTCTAGGGTGAAAAAATCTTAATTCAATACCGGCTTTCACTACAATGCCAAGGCAGACGAAATAGTCACTACTATGCATGGTTATAACAACTCACATAAAGATCCAATACCATCAAAGTAATCATGGGAAATCATATTCATTCGTTGTGACGATACAATAATACTAAACGATCATACTATTTATATCGGAAATCATCGGGTTTTCCGGGGAAAACAACATTATTCACTTTTACTTCCGATAACTATAATACAAGAATTCATTATGAGAAACATACTACTTTTACACGTTTTAAAATCATTCACGCATATACTTATGGATCATCACACATTTTTCGTAAACAATTGCCGTTTCAGAAAATATCGGATTTTCTGGGTTTTACAAACTACACAAAACATTTTCACAACTACTTATGAACTCACCAACATTATATATGTTGACCGTTTTCAAAATAACTTGTATTCTCAGGTAACAGATAAGCTAAAGAACATTACCAAGTGTGTTAGGATGTTTTGTGACTCTCAAACTATTTATGCTATGGTTATGTAATATTTAGACAATGTACTTGATATGAACAATGACGGTTGTAATGTATTAATGCATGGTGATGTTTATGTTATGTTTCATGTATATTCATTGTGATGATATTTCAATTTAAGTCACACGAGCCCTCGGACGTTTCCGCCGTCTGGTTCGGGGGTGTGACAAGTTGGTATCAGAGCTCTGTTTATAGTGTACTGGCATATCTAACCACACATTGATATGCAACTATAAACCCAAAGAGGGACTAAGTAACTCTGAACAAAACAAATAAAATATAATTACTAAACACTCTTACTTGTGCGACTTAGAAAAATAAACATAATAATAATTCATATAAAACATTGGGAAAACCTGACATCTCGGTTAAGCCAGGACTGTTCACAGTTGTATTAGGGATGAATGTAGCCTGATCAACTACATTTCTTCAGAATACAACTATCACATGCCCTGGGGCGATCACGGTGGTCAGTAAACCTAAGGCGTACCCTCTTGTTAAACAAGAGGAGAACGTCAACCCAATTTTTATAACAACTAAAAATATTTTAGGATTAACAATAGTTTATACCCCCCTTACGTGTTCCTCATCACAGTCACCATGGAAGAGGAGCATCAAGGCATTCAGTTTCACCAGGCCTTGGTGGCCCACGAAATGATCGAAGACGACCCCAAGGTAGAACAAGAGGCAACACACGACATTGGACCCAACGAGTACACGGACACGGACTACGAGTTTGATAGGACCGATGATGACATGGAAGAGGATAGAGACACGGACAAAGCCTCCGTCACACCACCTACAGAGGAGACACATCAGGACCACCCTGCCCCACCAGGGAATCCCGTGGGAGAGGATCGTTCTCCGGAGGTTGAGGCTGCCGCACTACGACAACATCTATTTGCCATGGAAGCACGAGCGTTGCAGGCTAAACTGGAAAGGGATGAAGTCATTGGAGAGATGACTGAGATGGCCCAGTTGTTGGCACAACATTTCGGAATATGATTTCGCTACCACCGTTGGGCGCTTCCTAGTGTGTTCAGGACCAGTTTTACCCTACTAGTGCTATGTTCTCTTATGCTTACCATGTTATGTACTACTGACTCCATGTTTAAGTGATTACACTACTCATAGAGTCGTTATGCTGTCGAACTTTGTACCCTTATGTATGCTCCTTCGAGCAAATTTTCATGTATCAAAGTACATATATTATTAGTGGAAAATATTATGTGTTTTATTGTGATGTTGTTATCTGCTATGTGTTTTATATTCTTATTGCTTGGTGTAAATATGGAAACAATTAGATACAAAAATCGATTCACGGAATTCCCAACTTAAATACAATACGTACTCAACATCTTCCTATTCCATAACATCAAGATGCCGCAAAGATCAACCCGTGGAAACAATCAACCACTGACGCCACCAGAAATCAACTCGGTTGCATTCCAAGCAGCTGTATCTGCCCAGTCACAGCAGCATTGGCGCAAATCCACCAGGGGAACAATGGTGGAGGCAACGGACAGGGAGCCGGAAGTTCAAACAACTGGATGAACCAAGGACCTACAAAGACATGCTCTTACAAAGACTTCACCAACGCCAAGCCACAAACCTTTAATGGCACAGGGCGAATGATAACCCTAAAGAGGTGGATTGAAAAGGTGGAATCGGTGTTCGAGATATGCGAATGCCCTGATGAGGTCAAGGTGAAGTTTGCAGCATGTACATTTGTTGATCAAGCTCTCACCTGGTGGAATGGATATGTGGAGGCTATGACTCTCCCGGTTGCTAATGCCATGCCATGGACGGAACTGAAGGAAATGCTAATGGCTGAATACTGCCCGCGTGGCGAGATTCAGAAAATGGAGCAAGAGTTATGGAATCTCATTGTCCGAAACTCCGACATCGATGCTTACATATCAAGGTTTCGTGAACTGTCTCTGTTGTGCCCTGGCATGATTACTTCGGAAGGGAAGAAAATCAAACGATTCATCTGGGGATTAACCTCCCCAATTCAAGGAAACATGATTGCTGCGAATCCTGAAACCTTTAACAGTGCCAAGAGGTTGGCCAAGAAGCTGTACGACCACAACAACAAGAAGGGCGAGAAAGCTGGGGAAGCTGAAAGCAAGAAGGAGAATGATAAAAAGAAAGGAAAGAATAACAACAGGAAGGGATGACAAGGCTCAGAGTCATCAGAGAAACAACAAACAGTGACAGTTCATGCTGCAACCACTCAAGTTCCCTCCACACCACATGCTCCAGCCTCATCCACCCCAAGTGCCCCTAAGCCGTATTCCGGAAATCTCCCAAAATGCAACAAGTGCAATCTCCATCATAATGGTGAATGCAGGGAGAGGCAATGTACCAGTTGCAACCGAAAGGGTCACACGGCAAAATACTGCAGGACCTATCCTCCCCAGAATCAGCAACAAGCCACAAACCTTTAATGGCACAGGGCGAATGATAACCCTAAAGAGGTGGATTGAAAAGGTGGAATCGGTGTTCGAGATATGCGAATGCCCTGATGAGGTCAAGGTGAAGTTTGCAGCATGTACATTTGTTGATCAAGCTCTCACCTGGTGGAATGGATATGTGGAGGCTATGACTCTCCCGGTTGCTAATGCCATGCCATGGACGGAACTGAAGGAAATGCTAATGGCTGAATACTGCCCGCGTGGCGAGATTCAGAAAATGGAGCAAGAGTTATGGAATCTCATTGTCCGAAACTCCGACATCGATGCTTACATATCAAGGTTTCGTGAACTGTCTCTGTTGTGCCCTGGCATGATTACTTCGGAAGGGAAGAAAATCAAACGATTCATCTGGGGATTAACCTCCCCAATTCAAGGAAACATGATTGCTGCGAATCCTGAAACCTTTAACAGTGCCAAGAGGTTGGCCAAGAAGCTGTACGACCACAACAACAAGAAGGGCGAGAAAGCTGGGGAAGCTGAAAGCAAGAAGGAGAATGATAAAAAGAAAGGAAAGAATAACAACAGGAAGGGATGACAAGGCTCAGAGTCATCAGAGAAACAACAAACAGTGACAGTTCATGCTGCAACCACTCAAGTTCCCTCCACACCACATGCTCCAGCCTCATCCACCCCAAGTGCCCCTAAGCCGTATTCCGGAAATCTCCCAAAATGCAACAAGTGCAATCTCCATCATAATGGTGAATGCAGGGAGAGGCAATGTACCAGTTGCAACCGAAAGGGTCACACGGCAAAATACTGCAGGACCTATCCTCCCCAGAATCAGCAACAAGGAAACAACAACAACAACAACCGCAACAAGAACAACAACACCAACAACAACAACGGCAACAACGTTGGGGCTGGCCACACTTGTTATGGATGTGGAAGGATTGGGCATTTCCGTCGAAACTGCCCCAATATCAACAACCAAGGGAATGGAGGAGCAGGGAGAGTGCTGACTATGGGTCAAGGAGAAGCGGTTCAGGATCCCGTTGTTGTCACTGCTACGTTTCTCCTTAACCACACATATGCATGCCTCATTTTTTATACCGGGGCAGAGCGAAGTTTCGTGAGTAATAAATTCAAACACTTGTTAAAACAACAACCCCAGAAGCTTAATGAAGCCTTTACGGTGGAAATGGCTAATGGGAAAACAGAATCAACTGGGGAAATATACGTAGGATGTACCCTAACCTTAAATCATCACGTATTTCAAATAAACTTGATGCCTGTAACCATTAGGAGTTTTGATGTAATTATCGGCATGGATTGGTTGAGCCCCCATCATGCCGACATTATGTGTTGTGAGAAGGCCGTTCGCCTTCATCTCCCAAACCACGAAACCCTAATCATATACGGAGACAAACCCAGTATGAACCTTCGTCTTATCTCATGCATTAAGGCACAAAAGTATCTACAAAAGAAGGACTTGGTGTTTCTGGCTCACATAGTGGATAAGTCAAAGGAAGAGGTCAATATTCGAGACATCCCAATAGCTTGCGACTTCCCAGATGTATTTCTTGAAGATCTTCCGGGGGATACCCCCAGAAAGACAAGTCGAGTTCCGAATTGAACTTGTGCCAGGAGCTACACCCATTGCCAAATCACCCTATAGGTTGGCTCCTACGGAGATCCAAGAACTGTCAAGCCAACTTAGCGAACTCTTGAGCAAAGGATTCATCCGACCTAGCTTCTCACCATGGGGAGCTCTGGTCCGTTTTGTTAAAAAGAAGGACGGATCCTTTAGAATGTGTATCGATTATAGAGAACTGAATAAGTTCACTATCAAAAATCGCTACCCACTTCCGCGAATCGACGATCTATTCGACCAGCTTCAAGGAGCGAACTATTTCTCTAAGATAGATCTGCGATCCGGCTACCACCAACTCAAGCTCCGGGAAGAGGATATCTGTAACATCCCGGAATTCAGGTGCGTCTCTTAAACTCTTCTTCTTTTCCAAGTCGTCAAGTTTAACCCCCTTAAAGGAAATATTAAGGCAAATGAGTACGCTGGGCGTACTGAAGAGTACGCTGCGCGTACTGTAACACTCGTGTTTCTAGCCTAGGCATTAATATTAATGTGATAGTCTAGGTTAACCTTTGTAACTCATTTTGAAGAAATGAAAAAGGAATTATGTGAATTCTATGTGTTTTATGTGTTTTATGCTTAATTACTAGGAGTTAATTAATTAGGAATAAAAATGAGCGTCAAAATTAAATTTTAGATAAAGCCGATATCTATTAAGAAAGTTGTAGTGGTCGTGACAAGGATTACGGATATATAAAGAATGCCGACATCCGAGTTATAACGAAGAAGTTATGACCTGTCGAAGTTTCACGACAAAACCGACTCGGTGCTGAAATGTCGTAAAAAGGGAGTTTTCGATAAACTACTTTTTAGACTTAGTGATCTAAACGAAACTCGTAGTGTTCGTTAAACCGAGAAGTTCGATAAAAAGAACGCCCGAATCTGACTTCGTATGAGGAAGTTATGATTTTTCGAAGTTTCAGCTTAGCAGTAGACAGCTAAAAACTCGAAATTTAGATCGAGTGATTTTTAGCCGACACGACCTAAACAAGAATCGAAGGTCTAGTAAATAGTAGCACAACGGTAAAAAGTCTGACGAAAACGGACGTCGGATGAAGAAGTTATGAATTTTTAACGGATTTCCTGTCCCGGTCTGTTAAAAATAATAATATAAAAATTAAACTCAAAATTAGCCGACGAAGTCTAAACGGAAGTTGTAGAGCGTAATTTTACCTACGCGTGCATACAAAGAACGTCAAAACCGGAGCTCGTATGCGAAAGTTATGGATTTTAGAAGTTTTTGCACAAAAACCGAGAAAATTCGCATAGTCACGATTTGCCACGTCACCCTCGCTTAGAACGTGCCACGTGTCCGAGATTGGTGAGTCAGGCGAGCCACGTGTCCGAGCTGTTGAGTCATCCGAGCACCTGGCCTTATCCGAAGCGGTCCAGTAGCGATGCGACACGTACCTTCTTGCACGACACCGAACCCTCGCAAGCAGCCACGATGCCTCTACTTCGGACCAGTAGACCTCGGTCCAATCAGGAGAGGACAGCGAGGCCTTCGCATGTACAGCCTCGTGCGAGCCATCCCCTGCGAGCTTCGGATCTGCGACGCGTGGCTTCTTCTCAGCGGTTGGATCAGGAGGCTCGCCCCTATAAATAGAAGGGTGCGAGACCTCCCGGGGGTATTTTGAAAACTTGTCACTTTTAGCCCCTAAACCCATATTTCTTTCATATTAACATCCCCCGAAGCCCCGATATCAATTCTAAGCCCCGGAATACGCCACGAAGTGCCCGTGAAGCCCGGAAAATTTATCTTTTGGTTTCGAAGCCCGACTTTTACAGAGCCCGGTTTCTCAATAAAACTCTCGGTTTTATTAGAAACGATCGTTTTAGGAAACGAATTGCTGCCCGATTTTCATCAAAACAAGTGAGTGTGTAGTTACTTTCAATTTAGACATAGATATGAAGTATTTACCTTAAAATACGTGTTATGTGTAAATATGTTAATTGTTTATTTGAGGTGACTGTTGAATTGATGTTTTATACAAATTTTAAACTGTATATGTATTTTATCTACAAATATGTTGGGTAGAACATGGGTAGACAAAATAGTCGGTGGGTGTTAAAATGATGAGAGGCCTCGGTGTCAGTGTTGTTGTTGGTGTTGTTGTAGTCGTCTAGCGGAGTATAGATGACGATCACAGACCTTTCTAGACAGTCCAGTGGTACACTAGCAAGTTCGCAACTTGTAGGTGTTGATGAACTAAATGTTCATTGGTGTACTCGAATCCCCCTCATAGTTGCCTTTAGGACATGTATGGCTGAGGAGTCCCCTTAGCAGTAGTGTCCAACCCGATGATATTCCTTAGGTTAAGTCCCTTGTGTTAGGTGTTTAGGGACGTAAAGTGAGGACAACGGGAATGGGTAATCAGGGTTATTGTTGATTGGTGAACTTAATATGTTATTATTATTGTGGGTTGAAAACCCTATATGCTCACCAGGCTCCCAAGCCTGACCCACTCAACTTTTTATGATTACAGTTAGTGGACCCCGAGCATAGTCGGAGGACGATGAGAGATTTTTGATTATAGGCCAGTAGTTGTAAATAACCGTAGTAAGGCTTATAATGTCTTGTTTATGCTTTTGATCTGTATCGGAAAATGTCATCCCGAGGTTTTGATATATATATGGAAAATATATACCTTCCTAAAGAAGGGTTTTGATAAACTTTTATCATGTTTTATTTTGGGGACCTATTCCGTAACATCTTTTGAAAAGATTTCTCTGATTTTATTTTAAAAAGCATAAATTAAATCGGTCTTTTCTGGCCGAGAAATTAGGGGATGTCACAGTTGGTATCAGAGCATTAGTTTAAGCGAACTAAGAAATATCCTACGATTTCTAGACTTAAACTTAGAATGCTAAGTGATGATTATGAGGTGAGTGTCTACCATATTTTAGACATGAGCACTAGTTTATTTTAGGAAAGGTGCCGAAAATGCCTTTATGTGCTAAATGCTATATGTTGCCATATATGCCATTATTTGTTAGGATCTATGGTCTGTTGCCCACCGGATCTGGAAACCTTATGTGTGTAGGATTCTAAGCGTATGATTACGAGATTAGAACTAACATGTAAACGTTTAGGAGTGATAAGGGAATTGACATGTCTAACAAGGATAAAGACCTAAATTCGCCTTATTCGGTATATAGATTGTAATGGCAAGAGCTTGAAGTGGAGCGGGAAATGCAAACAGAAACCAACAACCTCAACCTCAAGTGATGGAACAGGTGCCGATAGTAGGAGCTGCACCCGAACCCATCACCATGGCTGGAGTACGAGCTATGATTCAGACCATGATGGTTGAACAGAAGGAGGAGTTGAGGCAAATGTTGCTGAACAACAGGGATGAACCTTCAGTTCTTGTTGAACAACATGAACTAAATGACGATCGATATGAAGAAGGGAACAACAGCAGATCGGTTGGTCATAGTGAACCGCTTGTGGTTGGGAGGAATAACCACGAGGGCAAAGTGGAGAGAAATGGGTGCAAGTATAAGGACTTTATGACTTGCAAGCCATCGCCCTTCACTGGAAAAGAAGATCCTGTCGGAGTTATGGACTGGATCTCGGAAATGGAGTTGGCTTTCATGACTTGTGATTGCCAAGGCAAGTTACAAACTACCTTTTCAGTACGTCAGTTCAGGGGTAGTGCTGCTCGTTGGTGGAACACATTGGGGAAAACCCTAAGCCCTAATGAGCCACTGCAAATGACTTGGGCAGAGTTCTTGGTGAACTTTAAGCGCAAGTACTGCTCGGCCCAAAACGTACTTGAGTTAGAAAACCAATTTCTAACGTTGAAGAAGGAGAGTATGACCGTTGACGAGTATACGAATAACTTCACAAACAAAATGGAGTTTGCTTTGCGTATTGTCCCAGATGAGCTGGCGAAAATTGACAGGTACGCAAAGGGACTTCCATGGGAGTATGCGGTGCCAGTACCTTAGACACTTACTTTGGAGGCAGCTATCTGGGCTGCCAAGTCTGTTGAAGATATGATCAAGGGGAGAGCCGCCAGCAAGGTTGAAGTTGGCGAAAAGAGAAAGTTTGAAGGAACGTCAGGTTCCAACAAAAAGAACAAATTCTCGAAGTTTGGTTCGAGAAAATTCGGAGGAGGAGCCGAAGCCAAATGGCGTGACAGGTGCAACAAGAAACATGCTGGGAAGTGCAGCGTGGAACTCACTTGTTACAAGTGTGGAAAGCCAGGGCATTATGCCAATAACTGCACCTTCACTAATAACGTCTGTCATGGGTGCCATGAAGAAGAGCATATTTTGAGGGATTGCCCGAAGAAGAAAGACGCAGCGAAACCTAATCTGCCGCCAAAGTCGAAGGCGAGAGCCTTTCAGATGACACTCGAAGCTGCGAAAGAAGAAGCCGATGTCGCTTCAGGTACCTTTCTCGTAAACGAATTGCCTGCCCAAATTTTGTTTGATTCTGGAGCCAATTACTCCTTTATATCGCATGAATTTCGTAGAAAACTAGCTTTGCCTGTAGATAGACTAGTTAATGCCTTATTAGTCGAGATTGCTAGTGGTAAGTTTGTACCTGTTAGCCATCGTATGAAAAACATCATCATTGACTTGGATGGGAATAAGTTCCACGAGGAATTATTGCCTATCGAGTTAAATGGTTTCGACATAGTTTTAGGAATGGATTGGCTTAGCGCCAATGATGCCGAAATAATGTGTAGGAAGAAGATAGTTAAAGTAAACCCGCCAGGGAAAGAGTCGTTTATGGTGTACGGAGACAAACGCAGAGTAAATTCGGGAATCATTTCCCTAATGAAAGCCAGAAAGTGTTTGGCCAAGGGGTGTACATCATATCTAAAGTTTGTGATCGATGCAAAGAAGGAAAAGAAGGAGGTGCAGGATATTCCGGTGGTGTGTGATTATCCGGAAGTCTTTCCCGAAGATCTTCCCGGATTGCCCCCTGATCGACAAGTGGAGTTCCGTATCGACTTGTTACCAGGAACGACGACGATAGCAAAAGCACCATATCAATTAGCACCAACCGAAATGAAAGAACTTATGACACAACTTCAGGAGTTATTGGACAAAGGTTTCATTCGACCTAGTTCATCACCCTGGGGAGCTCCTGTGTTATTTGTAAAGAAGAAAGACGGGAGGATGAGAATGTGCATCGATTACAGAGAGCTGAATAAAGCGACGATAAAGAACAAGTACCCGTTGCCGAGGATCGATGACTTGTTCGATCAGTTGCAAGGATCGAGCTATTTTTCGAAGATCGATCTTAGGTCGGGGTACCATCAACTAAAGGTGAGGGAGCAGGATATCGAGAAGACTGCATTCAGAACAAGATATGGACACTATGAATTTTTGATTATGTCGTTCGGATTAACCAATGCCCCAACAGCTTTCATGGATTTGATGAATAGGGTTTGTAAACCATACCTTGATAAATCCGTGATAGTATTCATAGACGATATCTTGATCTATTCGAAAAGCAAGCAGAAGCATGAAAAGCATCTGCGTGAAGTGCTAGAAGTTCTGAAAGAGGAGAAGCTGTATGCAAAGTTCTCCAAATGTGAATTTTCGATTCAAGAAGTCCAATTTTTGGGTCATGTGGTTAACCAAGAAGGGATAATGGTTGACCCAGCAAAGATTGAAGCTGTGATGAAGTGGGAACAACCAAAAAGTCCCATGGTGATTCGAAGCTTTTTAGGATTAGCCGGATATTATCGCCGATTTATCTAAGGCTTTTCTTCGATCGCTACTCCATTAACAGCTTTCACCCACAAAGGAGCTACTTATGCTTGGAATGAGAAGCATAAGGAAGCCTTTGAGAAGTTAAAGAAGAGATTGTGTGAAGCACCGATTCTTTCGTTACCTGAAGGAGTTGATGACTTCGCAGTCTATAGTGATGCCTCTGGAGTTGGGTTAGGATGTGTTCTGATCCAAAGGGATAAAGTGATAGTGTATGCATCGAGGCAGTTGAAAGAACATGAAAATAACTACCCCACTCATGATCTGGAGTTGACAGCGGTAGTAGTCGCCTTAGAGATATGGAGGCATTATCTTTATGGTACTAAGTGTAAACTTTTCACTGATCATAAGAGTCTTCAATATCTATTTAATCAAAAGGAATTGAACATGAGGCAGCGACGCTGGCTGGAACTACTCAAGGACTACGACTGTAAGATACTTTACCACCCTGGTAAAGCAAATGTTGTTGTTGATGCTCTCAGTCGGAAGGTAAATCTTGAAAAGAGAAGGCCAAGAGCGTTGAAGATTGAAGTTGTCTCTACAATTGTGGAAAGTATAAAGAAAGCTCAGGAGGAAGCTTTGGAGAAAAATGATCGGAAGGAGGAACGTTTGGGAAAAACGTTGGTGTTTGATACAAACGGTCAAGGATTGAAGGTATTCAAAGATAGGATTTGGGTACCTAAGACGGGAGGAGTAAGAGGTCTTCTGATGGAAGAAGCTCACAAAACCATGTACTCGATTCATCCCGGCAGTACGAAAATGTATAGGGACCTAAAACCTTATTACTGGTGGCCGACGATGAAGCTCGATGTTGCTAAGTATGTGGCTGAGTGTGTAACTTGTGCTATGGTTAAGGCACAACATCAGAAACCGTATGGGAGTTTAGACCCTTTACCAGTACCCATGGGTAAATGGGAGGACATTACCATGGATTTTGTGACTAAACTGCCCAGAACAAGGAACGGTTACGACATGATTTGGGTGGTCGTTGATCGCTTCACTAAGAGTGCGCATTTCATAGCCGCTAACGAGAAATTGTCTATGGATAAACTTGCGAATTCTTATGTGAAGGAAATTGTGAGGCTACACGGTGTCCCGTTAACGATTGTATCTGATCGTGACAGCCGTTTTACCTCAAGGTTTTGGAGGAGTCTACAAGAGGAATTGGGTACCAAGTTGTGTTTGAGTACAACTTACCATCCACAAACTGATGGTCAAAGCGAACGAACGATTCAAACATTGGAGGATATGCTGAGAGCATGTACCCTAGAATTCCAAGGTAACTGGGATTAACACTTACCTTTAGTAGAATTCTCCTATAATAACAGTTTCCACTCAAGCATCAAGATGGCACCTTATCACGCTTTGTATGGAGAAAAGTGTCAAACGCCATCATGTTGGCTGGAAGCTGGGGAAAAGCAGTTTATGGGACCTGAAATAGTCCATCAAACTGCTGAAAAGTTGAAGGTGATAAGAGAAAGGATGTTAGCAGCTCAAGATCGACAAAAGAGCTATGCTGACAAGAAAAGACAACCGATATCCTTCGAAGTTGGAGATTCGGTTTTACTTAAAGTCTCGCCGTGGAAGGGACTTATAAGATTTGGTAAAATAGGAAAGTTGAGTCCAAGGTTTATTGGACCATTTAAAGTTCTTCAGAAGATCGGGAATCAAGCTTACAAGCTAGAATTACCGGAAGAACAGGAGGGTATTCATAACACATTTCATGTGTGTTATTTGAGGAAGTTCACGGGAGATGTGCCCGACATAATTCCGATTTCTGAGTTAAAGGTGGATGAAAACAAAAGGTTGATTGAAGAACCTGAGGCAATAGTTGACCGTAAGACTATGAAGTTGCGACGCAAGATGGTTGATTTAGTGCTTGTGCGCTAGAAACATACGAATGGACCAAATCTCACCTGGGAAACGGAGAGTGACATGATGAGTCGCTACCCACAGTTGTTTGGTGATATGTGATTCCGGGGACGGAATCATCCTAAGGGGGAGAGAATTGTAACACTCGTGTTTCTAGCCTAGGCATTAATATTAATGTGATAGTCTAGGTTAACCTTTGTAACTCATTTTGAAGAAATGAAAAAGGAAATATGTGAATTCTATGTGTTTTATGTGATTTATGCTTAATTACTAGGAGTTAATTAATTAAGAATAAAAATGAGCGTCAAAATTAAATTTTAGATAAAGCCGATATCTATTAAGAAAGTTGTAGTGGTCGTGACAAGGATTACAAATATATAAAGAATGCCTAAATCCGAGTTATAACGAAGAAGTTATGACCTGTCGAAGTTTCACGACAAAACCGGCTCGATGCTGAAATGTCGTAAAAAGTGAGTTTTCGATAAACTACTTTTTAGCCTTAGTGATCTAAACGAAACTCCTAGTGTTCGTTAAACCGAGAAGTTCGATAAAAAGAACGCCCGAATCTGACTTCGTATGAGGAAGTTATGATTTTTCGAATTTTAGATCGAGTGATTTTTAGCCGACAGGACCTAAACAAGAATCGAAGGTCTCGTAAATAGTAGCACAACGGTAAAAAGTCTGACGAAAACGAAAGTCGAATGAAGAAGTTATGAATTTTTAACGGATTTCCAGTCCCGGTCTGTTAAAAATAATAATATAAAAATTAAATTCAGAATTAGCCGACGAAGTCTAAACGAAAGTTGTAGAGCGTAATTTTACCTACGCGTGCATATAAATAACGTCAAAAACGGAGCTCGTATGCGAAAGTTATGGATTTTAGAAGTTTTTGCACAAAAACCGAGAAAATTCGCATAGTCACGATTTGCCACGTCACCCTCGCTTAGAACGTGCCACGTGTCCGAGATTGGTGAGTCAGTCGAGCCACGTGTCCGAGCTGCTGAGTCATCCGAGCACCTGGCCTTATCCGAAGCGGTCCAGTAGCGATACGACACGTACCTTCTTGCACGACACCGAACCCTCGCAAGCTGCCACGATGCCTCTACTTCGGACCAGTAGACATCGGGCCAATCAGGAGAGGACAGCGAGGCCTTCGCATGTGCAACCTCGTGCGAGCCATCCCCTGCGAGCTTCGGATCTGCGACGCGTGGCTTCTTCTCAGCGGTTGGATCAGGAGGCTCGCCCCTATAAATAGAAGGGTGCGAGACCTCCCGGGGGTATTTTGAAAACTTGTCACTTTTAGCCCCTAAACCCATATTTCTTTCATATTAACATCCCCCGAAGCCCCGGTATCAATTATAAGCCCCGAAATACGCCCCGAAGTGCCCGTGAAGCCTGGAAAATTTATCTTTCGGTTTCGAAGCCCGACTTTTGCAGAGCCCGGTTTCTCATTAAAACTCCCGGTTTTATTAGAAACGATCGTTTTAGGAAACGAATTGCTGCCCGATTTTCATCTAAACAAGTGAGTGTGTAGTTACTTTCAATTTACACATAGATATGAAGTATTTACCTTAAAATACGTGTTATGTGTAAATATGTTAATTGTTTATTTGAGGTGACTGTTGAATTGATGTTTTATACAACTTTTAAACTGTATATGTATTTTATCTACAAATATGTTGGGTAGAACATGGGTAGACAAAATAGTCGGTGGGTGTTAAAATGATGAGAGTCCTCGGTGTCGGTGTTGTTGTTGGTGTTTTTGTAGTCGTCTAGCGGAGTATAGATGACGATCACGGACCTTTCTAGACAGCCCGGTGGTATACTACCAAGTTCGCAACTTGTAGGTGTTGATGACCTAAATGTTCATTGGTGTACTCCAATCCCCCTCATGGTTTCCTTTAGGACATGTATGGCTGAGGAGTCCCCTTAGCAGTAGTGTCCAACCCGATGATATTCCTTAGGTTAAGTCCCTTGTGTTAGGTGTTTAGGGACGTAAAGTGAGGACAACGGGAATAGGTAATCAGGGTTATTGTTGATTGGTGAACTTAATATGTTATTATTATTGTGGGTTGAAAACCCTATATGCTCACCAGGCTCCCAAGCCTGGCCCACTCATCTTTTTATGATTACAGGTAGTGGACCCCGAGCATAGTCGGAGGACGATGAGAGATTTTTGATTATAGGCCAGTAGTTGTAAATAACCGTAGTAAGGCTTATAATGTCTTGTTTATGCTTTTGATCAGTATCGGAACATGACATCCCAAGGTTTTGATATATATGGAAAATATATACCTTCTTAAACAAGGGTTTTGATAAACTTTTATCATGTTTTATTTTGGGGACCTATTCCGCAACATCTTTTGAAAAGATTTCTCTGATTTTATTTTAAAAAGCATAAATTAAATCGGTCTTTTTTAGCCGAGAAATTAGGGGATGTCACACGTACTCATGCGCTTAAGTTGAACGTGGACTCGCCTAGGTACCCTGGGCGTACCCAGGGTTACGCTAGGTGTAGCGGGCCCAGATGCAAACCCTAAATGAGACTTGTGCACTATAAAAGGAATGATAAGACTCTTACCCCAACCACCATACTTCAGTGAGTGAAAACCTAAGAGAGCAAAAACCCGTCATAAGCTTGTATGTGTGTTCTTAAGCTTCAAAGTGCCATTTCAAGGTGGTGAAAGAGAAGAGGAGGCCATTTTAGGAGCTAGAAGTTGGTGGACAAGAGTAGATCCGAATTCTTCAGAGGTTGGAGCTTCTTTCTGAGGTAAAAAGCTCAAAGCTTTCCTTGTCATTTTTGATTTGTTCTTCTTGGACCAATTTCTAGGGTTTTTGGTCCCAAGGTGGAGACTTTATGAGCAAATGGTCTCCATTGGCCTAGATCTGCCATATTTCAGGGTAATATGAGTTGTATGTTCATAAAAATCCAATCTTGGACGTGAATATTGAGCCATGCATGACATCTAGACTTTATGAGGAAGAAGGAAAGGTGTTAGAGTGGTTAGGGACCTCTACATCCATGCAAAGGCTTAAAGGTCTCGACTTTATGGATTAAGTGATCTTGGAGAAGTCAGATCTAGAGTTTGAGTTTATGTCTTAACCGTTTAAGACTAAAATCCAAGAAAGGGTGAAGCTGAAACTTACGCTGGGCGTAACTCTCAGAACGCGCAGCGTAAGGGTTTGAGACCCCGATTCTGGATCGTCGGAGTACGCCCCGCATACAAGAGCTGGTACGTGCCGCGTACTTCCCCCAGTCGACTTGTGTTGACTTTTAGGGTTTTAGTCAACATTTGGACTTTTGGGTCAAGGAGGGGTAAAATGGTCTTTTACCCTTCTGTGGGGTTGTAGAAAGAGATTTAATCTAGCCTTTGAGAGCCATTATTTATTTGAGGATATTGTTTATGTGATTAGGCGGGGGCTAGATCAGTATATCCGTGTGTGAGATTATCCGAGTTACCCGAGGTGAGTCTTCTCACTATACTGTACCTGGAAGGGTACCTATGTGTGACCGGAAGGTCTTGTATGCTATGAGGTGTATGTACTGTATGTTGTTATGTGATATGTATGTGTTATATATGTCATGATGTGGACCGGAAGGTCAGGATGATATGGACCGGAAGGTCAGGATGATATGGACCGGAAGGTCAGGGTGATATGGGCCGGAAGGCCATTACGGGTAGGGCCGAAAGGTCTACCAGGGTTATAGGACGGAAGTCCCCTGAGACACAGAGACCGGAAGGTCTTATAGCCTTTAGTGGCGTATGTGCGTATGTGGTATTTTGGGGAACTCACTAAGCTTTTATGCTTACAGTTGTTATGTTATGTGTTTCAGGTACTAGCGAGGATCGCGGGAAGGCGCCGGCATGATCCGTACACACTTATGGAGTTTATGTTATTGAGATTTTGGGACATGTTTTGTTATGACACAGTGGATACATTATGTTTTTATGTTATTGTGTGATGGAAAGTATGATTTAAAAATGAAAAATTGTTTTGAAAATTTACGTTATTACAATATCCCCAAGACCGCTTTCCGAACTCACTATGGGCATTATGAATTTGTTGTAATGCCCTTCGGTCTAACGAATGCCCCTGCCGCATTCATGGACCTGATGAATCGAGTCTGCCGACCATTCGTCGATAACTTTGTCATCGTTTTCATCGACGATATCCTGGTCTATTCTCGAAGCGAAGAGGAGCATAGTCGACATCTCCGGAAAATATTGGAAACCCTACGAACCGAAAAGTTATACGCAAAACTCTCTAAGTGTGAGTTCTGGCTCCGTACCGTAAACTTTTTAGGTCATGTTGTCACCCAAGAAGGGATACATGTGGACCTTTCTAAGATCAAAGCCATTGAAGGATGGGCAGTTCCAACAACACCCACAGAAATTCGTCAATTTCTGGGTCTCGCAGGCTATTAAAGAAGATTCATTCAGAACTTCTCCAAAACAGCCAAGCCACTTACCATGCTTACACAAAATGGCGTACCATTTGAATGGACAGAAAAGCAGGAGGTTACCTTCCGAACGCTGAAACGAGCTCTCTCTAGTGCACCAGTACTATCATTACCAGAGGGAACTGAGGACTTCGTAGTTTACTGCGATGCTTCGAATCAGGGTTTAGGTTGTGTACTCATGCAGCATGGGAAGGTGATAGCTTATGCATCCCGGCAACTAAAGACACATGAGGTGAACTATACCACCCATGATCTCGAATTGGGAGCTGTGGTCTTTGCTTTGAAGATTTGGAGGCACTACCTTTATGGTACGAAGTGCACCATTTTCACTGACCACAAGAGCCTCCAACATATTTTAAATCAAAAAGAGTTAAACATGAGGCATCGAAGATGGGTTGAGCTGCTAAACGATTATTTGTGCGAAATCAAGTACCACCCAGGCAAGGCTAACGTTGTAGCTGATGCCTTGAGTCGGAAAGAATACTCAAATCGTCGTGTGAAAACTGTTTCAATAACCATTCAATCCCACCTGTTCTCGCAAATCAAAGAAGCCCAGTCTGATGCCATGAAGACTGAAAACAGAATCAGCGAAGCGTTACGTGGAATGGAAAAAAACTTTGAAGTCAAGGAGGAAGGAACATATTATTTCATGAACCGAGTTTGGGTCCCTAAACTTGGGGGATTCAGAGAGGTAGTCATGAATGAGGCTCATAAGACATGATACTCCATCCATCCAGGTTCATATAAGATGTACGTGGATAATAAGCAATATTATTGGTGGCCTAACATGAAGGCAGAGATTGCCACTTACGTTAGTAAGTGCCTCACCTGTGCTAAAGTGAAGGTAGAGTACCAAAAGCCCTCGGGACTATTACAACAGTCGCTAATACCCGAGTGGAAATGGGAAAGGATTACCATGGACTTTGTGACCAAATTACCCAAGACAACAGATGGAATGGATGCCATATGGGTAATAGTTGATAGGTTGACAAAATCCGCGTATTTCCTGCCAATAAAGGAGACATACAAGATGGAGCGACTAACAAGAATCTACATCAAGGAAATTGTGAGACTCCATGGAGTACCAATATCTATCATATCAAATCGAGATAGTAGATTCACTTCACGCTTTTGGCAATCACTTCAGAACGCTATGGGAACACAACTCGACATGAGCACTGCTTACCACCCACAAACGGATGGTCAAAGTGAGCGAACCATTCAAACGCTTGAGGACATGCTTCGAGCATGTGTGATAGACTTCGGAAGGTCGTGGGATACCCACTTACCTTTAATTGAGTTTTCGTACAAGAACGGTTATCACACAAGCATCAAAGTTGCTCCTTTCGAAGCATTATATGGTCGTAAATGTAGATCACCGTTGTGTTGGGCTGAGGTAGGTGACACTCAGGTAGCAAGAGGACAGACACCAAACAATTCGTTAACAGGACCAGAAATCATACGTGAAACGACAGAGAAGATAGTTCAAATCAGAGCTCGACTTCAAGCATCACGAGACCGACAGAAGAGCTACGCTGATAAACGGCGAAAGCCCTTGGAATTTCAAGTCGGGGATCGGGTGTTGTTAAAAGTCTCTCCTTGGAAAGGGGTCATTCGTTTCGGGAAATGGGGAAAACTAAAACCACAGTACATTGGACCATTCGAGATTCTTGCCCGAATCGGTCCAGTGGCTTATAGACTGCAGCTACCTGCCGAGCTCAACACTGTACACCCCGTGTTCCATATTTCCAATTTGAAGAAGTGCTTATCCGACAAAACTCTTGTCATCCCACTGGAAGAAATCAAAATCAACGAGAATCTCCTTTTCATTGAGGAACCAGTTGAAATCACGGACATGGAAGTGAAGCGTACTAAGCAAAGTCGCATTCCGATTGTGAAAGTTCGGTGGAACGCAAAAAGTGGACTGGAATTCACATGGGAACACGAAGACCAGATGAAGCAAAAGTACCCTCACCTATTCTCGCATTCTCAAATCTAGCTTCAAAAAGAATTTCGGGACGAAATTCCCTCTAACGTGGGGATGATGTCACAACTAGGAATTCTAAGGTTTTTGTAAACATTAACAAGAGTAACAATTGTGGCTAAAACTTGAAAGTATGCATGATGTTTATTCAATAACAACAAAATTTCATCAAACACTCTATACAAACACTTCAAATAGTCAACAAAAAATTGGAAACCCTAAAAATCCCGGTTTAAGTCCATTATGGACTAGGATTTCCTTATTGGGCCTAATGGACCAATAAGCTTCCAGTTTGACTATTTTGGGCTTAGGACCCTTAAATAGGCCCTAATTGGACCCACTTTCATGAAACTTAACATTTTGGGCCATAATGGATCCAAAATGAATTGGTTTACCTTAATGGGCCTTATTGGGCCATAACAAACCTAATAAACTTCAATGGGCCGTGAAATCCATTCATTCGTTCTATTTGGGCTGTAAACCCTCCTGAGGGCCCAATGGGCCGAAAACCATCAAATGGGCCTCCTATTATTAGATCTAAGCATTAAAGGCCCATTCCATCTCTTTTCCTTCTCTCTCTCTCTCGGCCCAAGTAGAAAACAAAAAAAAAATTTGGAGAGTTGACTTTATGTTGCCACCTCTTTATTACACAACATATAACCATGCACTTCTCATGCATCCATACACCCATCACTTCACTCTCTCTCTTCTTCTCTCCTCTCTTATTCACGGCCGAAGGATGGAACACACACACAAACCATTTCAAAACTCTCTCTAAGTATATCACATTCAAGAACACCTCTCCTCTCTCATCAAGAATTTTCGAGAATTAAAAGCATTTCAAGGAGGTTTTAACCAAAAATCACTTCAAGTTGCACTCTAGTGGTAAGATCTCACAAATCTAAGTAGCATACTTTCTTTTGAACTCATTCATCCTTCTTACCACCCTAATTTCATGATCATGCTCCCTAGAACCCATCCAAGTTCGAAATCCACTCAAGGAGCTTGCTAGGACCAAAAATCTTCTTCACATCTTCTTCAAAACCGAAACAACTAAGCAAGGTGAGCTTCATACCCCCTTGTTTTCGGTTTTTTACTTGTTTTTGGGGGAGAATACAAGTATTATGTGATTATCTATGTGTTCTTGCATGTTATGTGTGATTTCTATAGTTTTTGGTTGTGATAATATGTAATACTTGTGATATTTCGAGATCTATAGCAAAAAGGCTGAAATAATCATAAACAAAAACATAATAAACAACATACATCATATATCTAAGAGTCCTTAAGGTTAAAAAGTGAAAAACAAAGCCAATGAATTTACAAGTATCACTTTTGCAAAAATAACAATGATTGGGTATAAATTGTAAATTATCGGTTTTATGAGGATTGTAAGGGATTTATTTGTATAAAAGCTGATTTTTATGAAAATAATACTTCTCAAAGGGTCAAAAACACAAATTTTAGCTTATTGGGCTTTAAATTGGGCGTCACGAGTTTTGGGCCCAAGGTTGCGAAAAAATGAAGTTTTGAGGGGCTGAAATGTAAAACTTAACAAACTATGAGTCTCAAACGTAAATAAACCATTTCAGGGGCTGAAAATGATTTTATTAGCAAATTGGACTAAAAATGCAAGGTTTTTGATTTTGGGGTCAAAATTGTAAAACTTACGGAAATTGGGCCAAAAATACAACTTTTTACAAATAAAGGCTGAAAATAACAAATGCAATAGTTTTGGAATGAAATTTCTATTCAAATAAAGTTTGGATGGAAAATGTCAAGAAAAATGGTTTAAGGACCAAAAATGTCAATTTTTAGAAAAAAGGGCCAAACTGGTCGATCTAAACGTTTTTGGGGGCAAATAAACAATTATAAATGTTTGGGTTATAAATATCAAGCTTATAACGCATGATTATATATATATATATATATATATATATATATATATATATATATATATATATATATATATATATATATATATATATATATATATATATATATATATATATATATAAAGCTTCGTTATAATTCAAACGTTAAGATATTCTTTTCAAGCATTGTGAATAAACATTTATCCTACAACAAATACCAGCAATACGAACCTAAACTCGATAAAACATAAGCGATTCAATGATTGGGCCCAAATACCTTCTATTCGTGCTATTGGGCCTTTGTGGCCCCATATCATGATTATTGGGTCCAATATAATTATACATGTTTATTGGGCCCTAGGTGACCCAATTACATGTCTAATGGACCCTCAATGTCTTTTACATGCTATTGGGCCGTTGTGGCCCATTTGCATTGCTAGTAAGGTCCAAATCAATCATATGTATGATAGGCCTACGTGTTCGTCGCATACTCGACAGCCTATAATAACATACCTGATTAGTGGGCCCCATAGTCCACTTCTCTTCGTCTGTTAGGCTTACCTTATATTCAAGTAAACATAAATCAGGTGGTTAAACAAGGTTATTCAATTTCATTTAGATTTAGTGAGTAATACCGGGTGACACCAAAAGGTGTCGGTCGTAGTCTGTAGTTATAGTCAAAGTCTCTTGGAGGGAGAGCGAGAGTTTGTGTATAGATCTATACGGGGGTGATTCCCCCACACCTAAGCTGTTCGCTACAGTTAGACTCGGCCAGTCTAGGGTGACAAAATCTTAATTCAATACTGGCTTTCACTAGAATGCCAAGACAGACGAAATAGTCATTATTATGCATGGTTATAACGACTCACATACAGATCCAATACCATCAAAGTAATCATGGGAAATCATATTCA
This sequence comes from Lactuca virosa, assembly GCF_052849685.1. Taxonomy (NCBI): domain Eukaryota; kingdom Viridiplantae; phylum Streptophyta; class Magnoliopsida; order Asterales; family Asteraceae; genus Lactuca; species Lactuca virosa. The sequence continues at coordinate 388,712,723 of NC_136428.1, forward strand.
TTCGTTGTGACGATACAATAATACTAAACGATCATACTATTTATATCGGAAAACATCGGGTTTTCCGGGGAAAACAACATTATTCACTTTTACTTCCGATAACTATAATACAAGAATTCATTATGAGAAACATACTACTTTTACACATTTTGAAATCATTCACGCATATACTTATGGATCATCACACCATTTTCGTAAACAATTGCTGCTTCAGAAAATATCGGATTTTCTGGGTGTTACAAACTACACAAAACATTTTCACAACTGCTTATGAACTCACCAACATTATATATGTTGACCGTTTTCAAAATAACTTGTATTCTCAGGTAACAGATAAGTTGAAGAACATTACCAAGTGTGTTAGGATGTTATGTTTTGTGACTCTCAAACTATTATGCTATGGTTATGTAATATTTAGACAATGTACTTGATGTGAACAATGACGGTTGTAATGTATTAATGCATGGTGATTTTTATGTTATGTTTCATGTATATTCGTTGTGATGATATTTCAATTTAAGTCACACGAGCCCTCGGACGTTTTCGTCGTCTGGTTCGGGGGTGTGACAGGTTAGATTGAAATTTTTACAGAGAGGATAAAATTATAATATTATTATATGGTTAATAAATTGTAATAAATGATTTGTTAATATATTATATGATTAATATATTAATTGGAAATAGAAAGTTAATTTGTTAATTTATAATGTGATTAATAAATTAATGTGAAATCAATTTGAATTGATTAATTACTAGTTAGAATTAATCTGGAATTAATTTGGGATTAAATTAGGATTAATTAGAATTAATTAAATGTACAATAGGTGAATTGTACTTGTTCAATAGTTGAACAAAATAATCAATTCTAGAACCCTCCCTGGCATGGACAATTTTGGGGGGATTGCTAGGTTTATGGAAGCCTCCTGTTGTATATAAGGAAAGGAGTTGAAGTAAGATCAAAATATATTATATAATCAATTAAAACTTGGCTTCGCCTACAACTTATCTAAAATATAAATAGCACCCCTTGGGAGCCAAAATCGGTGCACAGCCTTTATAAGAACATTATGTACGGAATTTATCCTCCTCTACCCTCTCTTGTCTTCTAGTTTTAGGGTTTTGGTGTGATCCATTAAATGCATCATTCTTTTGGTGCTAAGCATTCGAAGACTAACATGTGTCTAGTCGGGCTGCAAGTGATGGGGGAGGTACTAAGATAGTACTCAAGACTACTGGGTTGATTGAGCAGGTACGTGGTAGGCTACAGACCATGCATAACAGACAAATGAGCTATGAAGACCAGCATCGTTCCGATCTTGAGTTTCAGGTGGGGAATTTCGTACTCTTGAAGGTGTCACCATGGAAGGGTGTTATCCGGTTTCGAAAGCAGGCCAACAAATTTCTCGTTCCTTTCAAAGTTATTTCCCGGGTGAGCAAGGTTGCTTATCAGTTGGATGTTTTTTTTGGAGCATAGTCAAATCCACAATACCTTCCATGTCTCTTAGTTGCGGAAGTTTTTAGCCAAAGATTTTGCAGTGGTTCTCTTGGATGACTTTCAGGTTAATAAGTGTCTGAACCATGTAAAGAGGCCAGTTGATATTCTTGATAGGAAGACGAAGGTTTTACGCTACAAGGTGGTGGGTATGATGAAGGTGCAGTGGCAACACCGTTGGTTCCGAATGGTCTTGGGAACCCGAGGAGGAGATGAGGGAGCATTACCCATAGTTGTTTATCATAGTAGATTTCATGGAAGAAATTTGGTTCAAGTAGAGGAGGGTTGGAACATCCATTTCCAAGTATGTATTTACGTTAGCCTTAATCTATTTAGTTATTAAAACAACAACTTGTGATTTAACCCAAAAGCTTGGTGCGCCTTTTCTGATGTGTGCAGACGCGCTTACCTGCCCAACCCAATTACGGGATTTTATGCTTTTTTGAGTATTTAATCACACTTATGGCCTATGGCTTGATCTTTCTCAACCTCTTTCATGCATAAACAAGCACTAGAGAAACCCTAGTTCTCTCTCTTTCTCTTTCTCTCTCTCATTTGGTGCTTAAAATCTTTTTTGGAAGCTTACTTTTCATATTTTGGTGTGAAGCTTGAAGATCAAGTTGTTTGCAAGGTGCTTGGATGAAGAGCTCAAGTGTAGATCCAATAAGGTTACTCCATTTCTAGACCAATGTGAGTATAAAGCTAAAATCTTGATCTTTACTTTGTCAGATCTTGGATTATGCCCTTAAATAACTTATTTTGCATTTTGGTGTGGGATATTGTTATTGGATGGACTCCAACAACTTTCATGTATTCTATAATGCTTTTAGGGCTTTATAAGTTGATAAAGTTTGGACCTTTATCCCACTCGTCAAGCCATGCAAGTTTTGGTAATGCTTTAGGCCATTTTAAGGGAAACAAACTTAGACCTTGGACGTTTGTGGCTTTATAATAAATAATGTTGGAAACTTCATCCATTTAGACATCATATTAACTTAGATCTAAAAATGGACGACTTGGAATTACTAGATTGAGACTTGAATAATCATTTCCTAGACTTTATGAGACTTTACGTTAAGATATTTCTTTTGGATTAGGTGTCTAAGCCCATAACTATTATTGTTATGTACTTGATTTGATAGTGGCGTGGTCCTTTTGGGTTGCCTTTACTCTTGTAACTTGTCAGGATGACTTTTGGAGAGAGAGGTTAATAAATGATTTATTAATGTATTATGAGAATAATATATAATTAGAAATCATGTTATTTAATTAGTATTTTAATCAGAAATTAATTTGGAATTAATTTTGGGATTAAAGGAATTGATTAAAGGAACGGGGGTGTTTTGCAAATAACTGATAGTTGTGAAACTGGGCTACTAGACTCCTTAAGAGGGAGTGGATGAAAATTATAGGAGGCACTATAAAATTTTCGTCCGAAGCTTCTAGAAGGAGAGTCTATGGGTTGCTTAAGCCTTAAGCAGGAAATTAGGGTTTCCACCTGCAATCCCTCGTAGCCTCAGCTATATAAAGACCCCACCTCTTAGGATTTTCGACCAACGCTTGATTTTGCTAACCCTAGCCGAAATTTGGTGTTATTACCTCCTCTCTCCTCTCATCCTCTTGCATAGGGTATTTGTGAACCATTAGAGATGCAACATACTCTTGCATAGTGTTATTCCTTCCTCTCTCCTCTCATCCTCCTAAACCCTATGAATTTTATTTTATACACTAGATCTTAGGGTTATTGCTTTGGTATTCAATTTGCATGTTCAACTAGTGAAAAACTTAGATCTAAAGCAATTAGGGTTGCATGATCACATAGGTTGTAGTTCTGCTCAAAACCCATCAGTGGTATCAGAGCCTAGGATGTTTTCAGTTTAATTTGATGGAATAGTGGATTGTCCAAAGGAGAAGGGAACAGATTCGTCAATTTGTTCATCAAACTCGATGAGTTCATAGCCTGACTCGATGAGTTGATTCGTCTGATGCCTGATTTTTCGATTTTGATATCTTGATTTGATTAGGATAATTACCTTAATTCGTTTTAACTGCTTAAAATTTAATTTTATGAAAAGGTAAATGTATATCCTTATGAAAATAAATGATTTGGTCAAATTTTAAGATAAAAAGAAAATTAATTTGTTAATTTAATTTTTTAAAATTTGATCTAGTATTTTAAAAGTTTAAAAATACACCATTTGGTTTTATAATTTAAAATTTGATTAAATAGTTTAATTTTGAAATCTTAAAATTTAGAACCCTAGTATTTTAAATGTTTAAAATACACCTTTATACTATTATAAAATTAAAATTTTAAGTTGTATATATATATATATATATATATATATATATATATATATATATATATATATATATATATATATAAGAAAAGGTCAGTCTTACCATTAGTAGGCCTCATTCACGAAGCTGATCTATAAGGGGGGTATAAGGAAACTGCCTACAAAATGGCGGTTGAATGGGTGTCCACTCTCACACACCGCTTCCTTGATTGGTGGAGGGTTGTTAGCCGAACGGGGTAGGATAGGATATTATATTCTCATTAATAAGTATAATGAAAATATAAAGTAACTAAATATTTTTATAAAACTCCCAATCTTAGTTACATTAGGAAAATGTGAATTTAATGCTAATCCTTGAAATTGCACATTGCACTTTATAAAAGTCGTTAGTAGAGCGTGTGTGGTTAACCGGCACACTAACATGGACTAATAAAGGGTGGCAATGGGTAGCTTGTAAATTATCATTGATCAATGGAGCGGGTGTAGTTAACCGGCACATTGATTAGGTGATAAATGACATCAAGAGTACCAAGCTAATTTTCATGGTTATTCACACCTTGTTTGTGATCCTCGGTATCCCAGTCACAAATGGAAAGGGCATAATCGAGATTAAACATGCCATTGAATAGTTCAATGAATCTCAAAAGATCTAGGAATTTCATTTAAATTCTAATTCATTTTTAATTCCATTTTCGTGGTGGAATTGGTAAATCGTCATTTACCTACCTTCAAATAATTTACAATTGGATTACGGCATCCCTTTTCTGAATTGTGAATTATTGTGTTGGGTCCTAGCCTTAATATTTCATTTGGGTGTTATATTAAGGATTTCTTATTTAGTCTAAACCTTTTCTTCTTCTCCTGTAGATGTAGACCTCAAACAACGCTTCTGGCTCCAACAACAACTCCTCAAACACCTTCTCGCTCTTGACCATTTGTGCTAAGGTGACATTCGATGGTTCCAATTTCAATTATTGGATCCGCAACATCCGAATGGCCTTGCGATTTGAGGAAAAGGAATAGGTACTCGATAAAGAGCTGAACGAGATAGATGAATCAAAAGCTACCCGTCAAGAAATAGCTGAGTATAGGGCTCACTGCAAGGACGCGACCAAAGTGTCGTGTATCATGGTAGCCACTATGAATCATGAGCTACAACGGTTTTATGAGGACTATTGGCCTTACGATATGTGCAAGGACTTGATGGAGAAGTACCATCAAATAGCGCGTTACGAAAGGTATGAGATAATCAGGTCACTCACAACCACCAAGATGAAGGACAGAGAGTCCATCACGACCCACCTGCAACGCATGCATCGCTATGTAGATCGTCTGCTAATGCTTAATATGAACTTTGATGAGGAGCTGGTTATGACATAGTCTTGCACTCATTGCCTCCTTGTTATGATCAGTTCAAAATGACTTATCATTTGAACAAAGAGGAAGTCACATTGAGTCAGCTTCATGGGTTGCTGAGAACCACTGAAAATGGATTAAAGGGAGAAAGTGTTGAATCCACTCCTACTACTGCTGCTCTAGTCCTGGCCATTGGACAAGGGAAGGGGAAAAGGAGGAAAGCTCCCTCAAAGCAAAACTGGAAGGGAAAGTGTCATGAAGGGTCTTCTAGTAGTGGACCCAAAGGAAAGTCCGGTTCTGCCCCTCCTGCCTCAGATCCAAAAGAAGCAACATGCTTCTACTGCCAAGACAAGGGGAATTGGAAGAGAAGCTGCCCCAAGTACCTGCAGCACATTAAGGATGGAAAGATCACGCCTACCTCGTTAGGTATTTACACTATTTTGTCTAAAAACTCATCGCATTCTAATTCTTGGGTCCTTCCTACAGGATGTGGTTTTCACATTTGCTCTGACTTGCAAGGACTAAAAGAAAGTAGGAATGTGGAGTTTGGGAAGATGAACTCGATAATGGGCAATAGGAGATCGTCACCTGTTACCAAGATCGACATTTATTCTTTAGTGCTTAGTAGTGGATTGTGTTTAGACTTTAACAATTGTTGCTACTCGTTAGAAATGACGAGGGATGTTATTTATTTTATGGTTTGTAGAGACGAGGTTTTAGATATTCTTTTAATAATGAGAATGGTTCTATTAATGCTTATTATAATGGTGTATTTTATTTTGAAGCATTACCTTGTGATGGTGTATATGAAACTGTGATGGTTGTAGACAATTTAGGAAATAGTGTGTTGCAAATTGATTCGTCTAATGGTTTAGACAAAGCATGCTTGTGGCATTGTCGTCTTGGACATGTCAACAAGAAACACATTGCCCAACTCCAATAGGATGGAGTGTTGGAATCATTTGACCTAAGGTTAGATGATACATGTGAATCTTGTTTACTTGGAAAGATGACTAAATCACATCTCACAGGTTCATGTGAAAGAGGTGAGGGATTGTTGGATCTTATACATACCGATGTGTGTGGGACCTTCAGATTCATCATAAGGGATGCAAATCAATTTTATTTGACTTTTACCGATGATTATAGCAGATATGGATATATCTACTTAATCAAGCATCACTCAGAAACCTTTGAAAAGTTCAAAGAGTTTAAACATGAAATCGAAAATCAATTGGAAAGGAAGATCAAGATGCTCAGATCCAATAGGGGTGGTGAGTATCTTAGTATCGAGTTCCACGACTACCTCAAGGAATATGGAATTTTTCCACCATTAACACCATGTAGGACACCACAACTTAATGGTGTGGATGAGAGACGTAATCGAACCTTGTTGGACATGGTTCATTCCATGATGAGTCGAGCTTCGCTTCCGATATCATTTTGGGGTATGCCTTAATGATTGCCGCCCATATCCTTAATCTAGTCCCGACAAAGAAGGTTGCCAAAACACCTCACGAGATGTGGACAGAGAAGGTTCCCTCGTTGGCACATATCAAGGTTTGGGGCTGTGAAGCTTTCGTTAGACGAGAGACTCACGACAAGCTTGAATCTCGAAGTGAGTGATGTATTTTCATCGGCTACCCACAGAAGTCCTTTAGATACATGTTCTACAGACCTAGTGAGAACGTGGTCTTCGTAGCACGAAGGGGAGTCTTCCGCAAGAGGGAACTCATATGCAAAGAGGACAGTGGGAGTGTAATTGATCTTGAAGAAATTCAAGAGACAAGCGATGAAAGAACCTCTAACACTAGCGCTCAACCCGAGGAAGAAATTCCTATTGAACCAATTGACGAGTCGTTACCTCTTAGACGTTCCACTCGAGTTAGAATGACACCAAATTTTGATGAGCCTTCTAACTTCAAGGAAGCCATGGTGGGCCCTGAGTCTGCTAAATGGAAAGAGGCAATGGACAGCGAGATCCAATCCATGTATGACCATCAAGTTTGGAACTTGGTTGACAATGTACCAGGTCGTAAGATAATTGGGTACAAATGGATATTCAAGAAGAAGACCGACATGGATGGAAAGGTACACACGTTCGAAGGGATTTACTGAAACCCCAGGGGTTGACTATGATGAGACCTACTCGCTGGTGGCCAAGATTAAATCTATTAGGGTTATGTTATCCATAGCTGCGATTCATGATTATGAAATATGGCAGATGGATATGAAAACCGTTTTCCTTAACGGAAAGCTGGCTGAAGATGTTTACATGAGTCAGCCAGATGGTTTTGTAGATGCTAAATACCCCAATAGAGTGTGTAAGCTTGAGAAATCAATCTATGGATTGCAACAAGCTTCTCGCAGATGAAATCTTTTCTTTTATGAGAAGGTCAAAGAGTTTGGCTTCTCTAGGAGTGAGTATGAGTCATGTGTATATGCAAAGTTAGTGGGAGTATAGTTAGCTTTCTAGTATTATATGATGATGACATACTACTCATAGAAAATGACATTCCGACCCTACAGGAAATTAAGTCATAGCCTGGAAAGTGTTTCTCTATGAAGGATCTTCGAGACGCTGCTTATATTTTGTGAATAAGGATTTTGAGAAATAAGAGTAGAAGACTAATTGGACTTAGTCAAAGTACTTACTTGGATAAAGTTCTAAAACGTTTTAGTATGGAGAGTTCCAAGAAAGGAGAATAACCAATCCAGAGTAATACCAAACTGAGTAAGACTCAGTGTCCGAGTACCGATGCAGAGATAGTGGAAATGAATTGAGTTCCATATGCTTCCGCTGAGCGATCATGTACGCTATGACATGTACTCACCCTGACGTGAATTTTGCTTTGAGCATGGTTAGTCGATACTAGGGAAACTCGGTAAAGCTCACTTGATAGCGGTCAAGAAAATTATTAAGTATCTACGAAGGACTAAAGATTGGGTCCTTATACATGGTGGCAGTGATGACTTGAGAGTTACTGTTTATAGTGACGCAATTTTCAGACACACCAAGACAATTTCCGTTCTTAGTCTGGTTGGGTGTTTACACTCAATGGAGGAGCTGTAACTTGGAAAAGTTCCAACCAGGAGACTGTAGCTTATTCTACATGTGAATCAGAGTATATAGCATCGAGCGAAGAATCAAAGGAGGCTATATGGTTGAAAAACTTCATCGGAGACCTTGGAGTAGTGCCATCCATAAAGGAGCCCATGGAGATTTTATGCGATAATGAAGAAGCGGTTGCCTTGAGAAAGGAACCAAGGGATCATGGAAGATCCAGACATATCGACAGAAAATATCATTTCATCAGATATCGGGTAGAAGAAGGACTCGTCATCGTCAAGAGGATATCATCAAAAGAGAATCCTGTAGATCTCCTCACAAAGGGTGTGAGTAGGATCAAGAATGTTCAGCATGTAAGGAGCATTGGTCTGAAGGAGGATATTAGTTTTAGTAATTAGATAGATACTTAGAAACTTGTAACAATATAAATGCAATTGACATTTGATGATTAACTAATGGAGATTTATTTATAAGTATTGATTACTGTCTTTGGTAAATTGTTTATCATTTTGTTTCACTTTTGCATGTTTTACATCCCGAGTAATTAGATTATTGAAATTGTCCATAGTCGATCATAATTTGATAGTAAGTAGTGAATTAAGACTTTCATGAATTGGCTTGTAGATTGTCTAAGTGTTTAGACATAGCAATGGTGTACTGCAATGTTCATGCGTACTCCTAAAATGGGGATTTAAGTATTGGAATAAACCCATGCTTAGTTAATTACTTTACGAAATTTATCACGAGTAATTCTGAGAAGATAATATCGTATAATCTTTAAACCAAGATATATGAGTTGTTGTTTACGAGTTGGTTGTGCATTGATAATACGTAAACGCATCAGTAACTTGATGTTAAAAAACATATTGTTGTGTACGATTTAATGAGTAAATAGTACAAGCATATAAGTCAATGTTTATCTGTTCCTTTTGCCCTAACGGGAAAAGCGATATCTTGGGCCCGTCGATGATTTGGTGTTGACTTATGTGTCGGGCCCGGTCAGGACTGAATTGATGTGTTCAATTAAATTCTATGTGATACAAATCAAAAATAAGGAAACAAACTGTTGGATAATGAGAATGATTCTATTCCATGCCATTTTTCCACATGATATCTTGGAGAACGGAGGATTATATGATCCCTTATCTTAGGACTTGTAACTGACTAGGTCGGAGTTCGACAGTGGCTCTTGAGAGCTACAATTGCTGATTAAATTTTGAGTTCATACTTGCAATCATAGTTATTAGACTCATCCAAGTGGGGGACTGTTGTATTAGGTGTCTATACCCATAACTATAATTGGTATGTACTTGATTGATAGTGGCATGGTCCTTTTGGGTTGCCTTTACTCTTGCAACTTGACAGGCTGACTTTTGGAGAGAGAGGTTAATAAATGATTTTTTAATGTATTATGAGAATAATATATAATTAGAAATCATATTATTTAATTAGTATTTAATCTGAAATTAATTTGGAATTAATTTTGGGATTAAAGGAACTGATTAAAGGAACAGGCGGTGTTTTGAAAATCACTGATAGTTGTGAAACTGGGATATTGGACTCCTTAAGAGGGAGTGGATGAAAATTATAGGAGGACCTATAAGATTTTCGTCCAAGGCTTCTAGAAGGAGAGTTTGCGGGCTGCTTAAGCCTTAAGTAGGAAATTAGGGTTTCCACCTGCCAACCCTAGCAGCCTCAGCTATATAAAGACCCCACCTCTTAGGATTTTCGGCCAATGCTTGCTTTTGCTAACCTGACCCGAAATTTGGTGCTATTCCTTCCTCTCTCCTCTCATCCTCTTGCATAGGGTATTTTTGAACCATTATAGGTGCAACATTTGAGGCACTAGGCTTTCAAGAGTCAAGATCTAGAAGGTGTTCTTGTTATTACTACATAACAAGTAAGGTAAACTCCCAAACCCTATGAATTTCATTTTATGCACTAGATCTTAGGGTTATTGCTTTGGTATTCAATTTGCATGCTCAACTAGTGAAAAACTTAGATCCAAAGCAATTAGGGTTGCATGATCATATAGGTTGTAGTTATGCTCAAAACCCATCACTTTCTTGTTATGGGAAGGTGTAATGGATAAAGTTGGAAAGTTTATCCATTTAGAACTTATAGGAGTTTAGATCTGGAGTTTGGGCTACCAACTTAATGGATTAAGTCACTTTACCCTTAGACTTAAGGCAAAGCGCGTTGCGATGTTGCAGAGCATGGAATGCTTTTGACTTAATGTTGACATTCTTGACCTTTCTTGCTTTGTTGAGTTTGGGTCAACCTTTGCGGATGAGTGCTCTCACTATGCTATGTAGATTGTGAGACAGTCTTTGTGACTTGACATGAAATACCAGGGGTTGACAATGACACTTTCAAGAAACACCATGGGAGGACCATGAACTTGTGTAAAAGACCATGGGAGGACCATGGCAGCCCTACGCAAGATTGTAGGTAGATCATAGCAACGAAGACTGTAGGAGGACTACAATTATGAGTGACTGTAAGATTATGGTAGGACCACATCATTCACACGTTATGTATGTTATGTATGATAGGTGGTATTTTGGGGAACTCACCAAGCGTTGTGCTTAGAGTTTCATGTTTAAATGCTTTTGGTACTTCTGGTTCCAAAGGGAAGGGCCTGACTTGATCGTGTCGTATCCCTTAGAGTTTATATCTGATGGGTTTTATAGGTTACAAAAATGTTATTTTGGCGGAAAAACTTAAACCCCAAGTTCATGATGGGTTATTAAGGTTACAACTACAATGCTCTAAGTGAAAAAACATTTAAACAATTAAATGATTAGATCATATGCAACCTAATAAGGATGTATGTCTTTCACATATAGCCAACATACTATGACTTGTCATCCTACAAAATTTTTCTATGAAAAACTAATTCATAAGAATAAATAAACTTACCTTGAAGATTGTTATTGCAAACAATCTTGAATTCTTTCTTGAAAAACTCTTGGAACCAAGCACCACAATTGTCGTGCCTCTAATGGTTCACACCCAAAACCATAGCAACCAAGGAGCTTGAAGAGAGAGAAGATAATAATAGGATTTTTGGCCAGATCTTCTTAGGGGAATGAGTGAAAAAAATATGAAGAGTATGGCCCTTTATATAGCTGAGTTAGCTTAGTCTCAAAGCAAGGGTTTTAGGAGGAAACCCTAATCCCTTTGTTTGGTGACCAAGCTGCCCATTCTCTTCCTTATGAAAGGGCTTGGACGAAAACTCCTTGGGCTTGAACAAGTGATTTTCGTCCACCTCATCCAATGAGGCCCATGGACTCCTTTCCTTAACTTTCAATAAATAACCAAACAGACCCTGCACTTTTAATTAATCAAATTAATCCCAAAAATATATTGTTCTTATTATATATTGACAAATCATTTATTTAGATTCCTAATTAATTTTTTAATCATATATTAAATTAATAAATCAATCTCTCTCTCTAAAAGTTATCCTATTCAATTACTAGGTTTGAGGGCAACCCTAAAGGATTGTGATACTATCAATTCAAGTTTATATCAATTACATTTATGGGCTCAGACACTCAATCGAACAGTCTCCCACTTGGATAAGTATGTAACTATAATTACCAGTATAACTTCCAAATTGATCAGCAAATTGTAGCTTCCAAAAGTCGTTGTCGAACTCTGATCTAGTCAGATATGTGTCGTAAGATAAGTGATCAAATATTCCTCCATTCTACAAGATATCATACAGACATGAGACATGGATTATAATCAATCTCAATGTCCAAGATTTATTTCCTGATTTCTGATTTTTGATAACAACATAAGACTTCCAATTAAACACATCAATTTAGTCTTGGCTAGGCCTAACACTTATAAGTCAACAAGAAATCACCGAGGGGCCCAAAGATATTGCTTTTCCCGTTAGGGTAAAAGGAACGAATAAACTTTGACTTATATGCTTGCATGATTTACTCATCAAATCATGCACGAAAATACGTTTTATAACACCAAGTTATTGATGTGTTTAGGAATTATCAATGCATAACGTACTTGTAATCCATAACTCATATATATCCGTTTCTAGAATATAATATATTATCGTTTTAGAATTACTTGTGATAAAATCCATGAAGTAATTCTCCGAGCATGGATTTATCCAATACTTAAAATCCCCATTACTAAGTATTCATGAACATTGCAATAAAACTATAGCAATGTCTATGTTGGATCAAAAATATGGTTTATACTTTGCTTTTCTAAGTATTTATTGTTTTTAGTCTTGGGCGGAAATTAATACTTGGTTTATTTATAACATGGACCGAAAACGCATGTGTTTTCGGTTAACTAATGGGTTTTCGGTCAAGGCCTTGTATTTTGGGCTTGGTCTTAGGTCCATATATATATATATATATATATATATATATATATATATATATATATATATATATATATATAGTGTAAGAAAGGAGAGTTAGGAGTGGCTAGAGTGCATATGAGACAAAAAGTGGTCCATATCAAAAAGGGAAGCCATTGATGAGGAGAGGGAGCTATAGAGAGAGAAAGTAGAGAGAAGTGTGAATCTTATGTAGTGTTCTTCATTCTTATGATCAATACATCATAGATTCATCAAGTTGTTCTTCTACTTCTTCTTCATTCTATCTTGCATCATCCACTTGATTGGGATTCCGCACCATCAAGTGGATTCGATTGATACATCAAGCTAATTTTGGGACTTACAGTTGGTATCAGAGCATGGATTGTATCAACCTCTTTGGCAAGTTCTAGAGCGTTTTTGCACTTTTTCTTGAAGGATTTTGCGTTTGTGGATAGTTTTTGAAAAAATATTGGGGGTTTGTTCTTCGTGTTTTTCATAAAAACGAGTTTTTGATCGAGTTTTGGAGCTAAAAAGGTAAAGAAACGTTGTTTTTGGTCGTAATCTGCGAGGGATTTGCGGCCGGAAATGATATACGGTCAGCATCGTTTACAGCCGAAATTCATTTTCGGTTCAGGGGTTTACAATCTGAGGTCTCGCAAGTTTTCGACCCAACAACGTTTTCAGCTTAGGACATTGCATACGTGTTCGGTCCGAGTTCTAGCACGTGTTCAGTCCAAGCATTAGTGCGAGAGTTCTCGGTCCGGTTCAACATCTCGCATTTCCGGTTCAGCATCTCGCATTCTCATTCAGCAACAAATATTTTAAAAATCTGGGGCGTGCAAGGATTCGAACTCGCGCCTCTCACATCATCAACCCGCCGCCTTACCAATCCATCTAGCAAGCCTCATGTTATATTTCTTCCCGATTTAATTCAAATATCATATTTTCGGTCCAGTTTCACAATTTTGACAATTTTAGCCCAAAAAAAAATCCATTTTTCAAATTTTAAAGTTTCATTTTCAACCCAAAGCTTTGACTTTTAATTTTTGACTTCCTAAAATTGACTATTGACCCTAAAAATTGACTTTGACTTTCAAGTTTGACCTTTGACTTTAAACTTTGACTTTCTCGTTTAACCTTCAAATTTTCACTTTTAACTTTTAAGTTTGACTTTTTAAGTTTGACTTTTTAAATTTGACTTTTAAGTTTGACTTTTTAAGCTTGACTTTTAAGGTTGACTTTTAAGGTTTATAGTCAAAGGGCATTTTTTGTAAACAATGATTTCCTGAAACATCCCGGTTAATGAAGTTTTATGCTCTCAATCTTGTGAAGCTACGATTAAGTTTCTTCGTGAAGAAAACGATTTGCTAAAAAGGGAAAATGAGGACCTTAAATATGAAGGATATACACTTAGGAAGGCCCAAAAACCTTTAAAAGCACAACTAGAGGCCAAAACCAAGGATTTTAGAAAACTTCAAGAAGAATACAATAATAAATGTGTAAATTATGATTATGTTAAAGAACAGCTTGCTAACTTGACTACCGAACTTGATGCATTGAAAGCTAAATATAAAGATGCTAAATTCAACTTTAAGAGTTTTGATGTGTCAAGTGAGGTAGTTGCTTCCATGATAGAAAAAACAATTAAAATTCAAAGATAATCAAACCAAGGGTCTAGGATATCACAATGTTCCACCTCCTTTCAATGACAACTATAACCCACCCCTTGAGACCAACGATGAATAGACACCTACTCAGTTTGGCCAAACCCCTGTCCTAGCTTCAGTTAAAACTGAACCATCTAGGCCTACTGAGGTTATTAAGGTGAATGTTTCTGATGCTTCTACTTCATGTGTAGGTAAAGTAGTAGAGGATGAGGACAAGGAGAACATAACTAATTCTAGTTTTGCAATTTCTGATGATTGTCAAACCAATGACTCCTTGAACTCTAAATCTATTGCATCTAATCAACCTTTTGTTGGTAAATACAGGCCTCCAATTAAAGCTAAACAGAGTGCCTGCTGCAAGTGTGCTTGTGGGAACAATCAGAGACAAGGCAAGGGAACGCCACCAGGGGCAAGAAGAAACAACTCCTACGTGAAGAAGCAGACTTCCGTCCACTGTGGAACACCTGGACACATTGCCATAAATTTTCCAAATCGCGCATACATTCCCTACTACGCACAAGGTTGGCAGAACGCGCAAAGAGGGAGATTCTCCAAAAGAAACCCTTCCAGGTCACAATCGCGCAATGGTGACTGGAAAGCGCAAAAGGACAAGAATCAAACTTCCAAGAACAAGAAAGGAATTCCGGCCAAGAATCCAAGCTCAATAGATGCTCCAGTGAATCCAAGACCGGTTAAATCAATGTGATCTCAGCATCCGACTTCAAGTTCTAAAGCAAGCGATAAGGCACCCATCCGAGCGAGCAAGAAATGGGTTAAACCCGACTACAGATGGGTTCCGAAGGTTCACTCTCCCAAATCTTCTAATGACTCTAATGCTTCTTCATATTTTGTATGTGATAAGCAAGACATGTCATGGGAGAGAGTACCTTGCGTAGACGGTAATGGTCAACCCGATTTCAAAATTGACTGGGTTCCAAAGACCAATTGATCTCGCTCAGTGTCGGAGCAGCTATGGAGGCATATCATCAGACTTCAGT
The DNA here is from genome assembly GCF_052849685.1 of Lactuca virosa. Classification (NCBI taxonomy): domain Eukaryota; kingdom Viridiplantae; phylum Streptophyta; class Magnoliopsida; order Asterales; family Asteraceae; genus Lactuca; species Lactuca virosa. The sequence goes on from NC_136428.1 coordinate 388,727,966, forward strand.
TTGTTGATAGTAGTTGTTCCAGGCACTTGATAGGAGGCATCTCTCAACTGTACAACACTCATAACTTTGTTTGAGAGTATGTGTCCTTTGCGGGAAAGAAAGGAAGAAAGGAAAGGATCACAAATGGGGATTGTGCTTAACGATGTGAAGAATTTTCGGATCTGTTCCGAGATTGAAACACAGCTAAGGCTGAATTCGTTGCTGCTTGCGTCTTCAATTGCTGACTTTCGGTTTGAATTCTTTCGATGCTCCTGAGTTTTTCTTAAAATGATTCGTTTCAATGACAAATTTCTTTTAATTTTGCGCATTTATTTTATTTCTTCACTATGCTCAATTTATGGGGGAGAAATCAATATACAAAAAAAAATAAAAAAAAATGTGTTGTTCTTTGGTAGGTAATCACGAGGGCAATGATATGAAGTTCAGTGATAAAGGGCAAGTTAAATTGCTTGACAACTTTGATCCCAAAAGTATTTTGTATTTTACTTTTGTTTTTCATTAAATTTGTTCATATTTTCTTATATGCACAAATTTAAGGGGGATAATTAAAAAAAACAAAACAAAAAATTTATAAAATTTCAATAATACAAAAATATTTTCATTTATGTTTTTATTTCTTTTTCAGAAAAATCAAAAATTCAAAATATAGTCTTTTTGAGAGTATTTTACTTTTATTTTTATTTCTTAGTGTGCTAAGTTTACTTTTATTTTTTATGTTTATCTCAAAAAATTTCATTTGTTTTGAAAATTGAATTTAGGAGAAGATATGTATCGAAATATTCTAAGCAATGAGAAGAAACCTGAAAGTGGAAAGGAATTGACGGTCATTACACTTCACTCTACTTTCACAAGGAATTGACGGATGATTCACATGCAAGTGATAGACTCTTCCATATTGTGACATATACCAGTCTTAATAGGAGTCTTCGCATCAAATGTTAATGATCAAATGTCATTTTCACCATGACCAATGTGAAACACCCAACCATTCTTCACCGATATCTAAAACTTTCTCCATCAAATCACTTCCACGTACCGGTACCCCTTGAGGTTCGAGTATAAAACAACTCGGCTGACGGTTGCCAAAACGTCTGTGTTTATGATCTTAGATGTTGTTGTCACCATGACTCTAAGTGAAACCCAAAATCCAAAACCATTTATTAGTGAATTGAAGGTGAACACTTTTTATGTTCTAGATTTCACCCATGAATTGACGGATAATGGCTCATACCTGGTGTGACATTGTACGAAATTCCAGTCAGACAGTTTCTTTTTAAGAACTGTCGTATCTAAGGAATTGAAAGTCTGAAACGGTACAAATTGTAAGATTGGTCTTGTCATCTTTCTTTATCTAAGAACTGTCACGACACTAGGGCGATTCACCCAACAGGGAAACAGGTATCGTTGAACGTCTTGCCAAGGGCCAAGTTAACTCGTTAACTGAATAACTGTATTAAGATCTAAGATCAAGGATATACAGGGGCTAACATCAAAACTTGACACGAGTAGTTCTCCGATACTCAACAATTAGCAGTGCGTTCCTCCGAGTTCAAACAGATACTGCGAGAAGTCTCTTTCTGAGCCAAGGTTTCATCCTTGAACAACTGTGGTGAGAAGGGTCTTTATGATTCTTTCTGTGATCCACACAGACTTTTTAGTCATTTGTTACTTCCAAGGCACAACGGTGATCATTCAAGAACATTCATTCGAAGGAACTAGAAGTGAAGATCATTTTTCAACATACAATTTTTCAACCCCAAAAGCAAAGTGAAGCTGACTTGAAGATTATGTGACAAGTTGCATTGAACCCTCCTCGATCAATTTGTTGCTATCTAAGTACCTTCTGAAGTGATCCAGAAGTTTCATTGTCTGTTCTCTCTTAAGATTCTCAAGCTGAAAGTGCAAATTTCCAAGAATCCATACCAGAAGCCTCCACTCCCAACGTGCGTTCAAAGAAATTTTTTTAAAGAAAAGCCATCTGTTCAAGATGAATCTATTCACATAGAAGATTCTTTTGTTCATCTTGAAGTTGTGAAGAAATCGAAGATTTAAGCTGAAGCCAAGCACAAAGTGAAGAATGAAGAGAAATGCAAGCTACAAACCTAGGGGGAGTTTGTTAGATCAAAAAGAAAAGAAATCTATAAACCAAGGGGAAATTCTTGGGTCAAAAATATGGTTTATAATTTGCTTTTCTAAGCATTTATTGTTTTTAGTCTTCGGCCGAAAATAATATTTGTTTTATTTATAGCTTGGACCGAAAACGCAGGTGTTCTCGGTCAACTAATGGGTTTTCGGTCAAGGCCTTGTATTTTGGGCTTGGCCTTAGGTCCATATATATATATATATATATATATATATATATATATATATATATAGTGTGAGAAAGGAGATTTAGGAGTGGCTAGAGTGCATACGAGACAAAAAGTGGTCCACATCAAAAAGGAAAGCCATTGTTGAGGGGAGGGAGCTCTAGAGAGAGAAAGTAGAGAGAAGTGTGAATCTTATGTAATGTTCTTCATTCTTATCATCAATACATCATAGATTCATCAAGTTCTTCTTATTTTTCTTCTCCATTCTATCATCATCCACTTGATTGGGATTCCGCACCATCAACTGAATCTGATTGATACATCAAGTTAATTTTGGGACTTACATTCTAAAACTCTTCAGACAATTTAGAATCTAGTTCATGACAGTCTTAATTTGCTACTTACTTGCAAAAGTACGAGCGACTGTGGAGCTTCGAATAATCAAATTACTCAGGAAGTAAAACATGCAATGTGAAACACAATAATAACCTAATTAACTATGGTATCAAAACTATTGAATATAAAAAATGTATTAGTATTTAATTAGCATATTAATTAAGACTTTATTCATTGTATGTTTTTCGATTAATCAATTAACCAATTGACTTAAACATTAGTCATGACATGTCATGAACATGCATACTATGCCTCTCTATGGTCATTCCTTTGTGAACAGGTTGACACTATTCCAATGATGCTCATTTCACATTTCCACATTCTTGTTAGTATCTTAAATGTATTGGAATTACCACTTTACATGCATTGTCTTTCTGTGTTGTCGGCGCTTCAATGTCACAGAGACTTAACCAACGATACTACAAAATGTTCTATTGGAACTTTGTTACTAAAAAACAATTCCATGGAAGGAAGTCTCAAACTCAAGGTACATTCCTTAAACACCTTTCTTGCATTAAGGTTTCCAACTCACATGTAGATTTTAATAATTAACTCTCATTATGGAAACATTTCCATATTCCATATGACTATCAATTCTGCTCAAGAATCATCTTAATCAGAACATGTCAATATGGTCCATCCAAACAATACTATGCTTCGAACTGTCTACAAGCAACCAATCTTTTGGTATAACCTTAGAATGTTCTTGACAGTTGTTCAACAACGTTAGTCACACAAAGTTCTAGTCCATTTTCCCTCTCAATGTGCAAGGCATTTGGAGGAATCAGAACAAGTGAATATTATATCATATGTAATCGATCCTATATCCAAAGCATATGGGACTCGATTTAATATGTCTTACATAAGGACATGATATCTGTTCAGGCTCTTGCTATAATATTTCCATATATCGAATTTCCTATGTTGAATCATTTTAACATGATATTCATATATATACAAGACTAAGTTCTATTAAATCCTTCAATCTAAAACTTTAGATTTGAAAAGAAGTATGAGTGCCCTCTCCCTTAAGCCTTCCTATAGTGAAACAATTTCTAAACTTTGCAACTTGTAAATTTGAAAACTTTGTTCCCTAAGAATAATATTGCCAACTTGCAATACTAGCATAAAAATTATGCTCCCACTAGCATAACAATTATGCTCCTAATAGAACAACAATTATGCTCCTAATAGCACAACAATTATGCTCCTAATATCACAAAAATTATGCTCCTACTAGCATTGACATGTACCCAAAAATTAGTTGGACTTTTAGAAACCAATACTCTTGATTTTCTTCCCAAAGTGAATATTTCTCATATGTGATGCTTCGATAAATCTTTAGTTAGACTTCTTAAGCTTATATACCTTCATTAGATAGCATATGTGTGTGTGTGTGTTCAAACCCTTTCAGAACTTATAGCCATATGTCCTAAAAGTTCAAACAATTCATTGCCATCTCTCACAATTCGAACTATGAAAAGGCATTTTGTAATCGTATTGCGAATTTTAGAATGCAACTAACCATACTGATGTTTGTTAGATCTTTAAAATATACTGGCGAAAGTGTTTCCTCATAATTATTCTCATAAATCAGAGTGAAACCTTTTGCCACCTAGATTTTATGGTGTATATGTTCCTATCCATGTGAGACTATCATTTCCAACCTACAATCATAACATAATGTTTTTGAAAAAACCAAAGTCAAATTTAGCTTTCCATTCATGGACTATATTTAATTATTCTTAATTTCTTGCCATCTGGTAGCACAAGGGCCTACCAGTGCTTCCGTGTTGTGAAGAAGCTCACCTATATTGATCATTGTACCTTCACTGACCAAAAAGCTTTACTTTTTTGTAGTCAAATGAGAACCATAGAAATCATAAGCATTGCCAACTCAACTATAAGGTGCACAGAAACAAGAATGTGTCATCTCAACGTGATAGGTTTTCAACCTCATGTCGTGTACTAGTGATAACTAAAAAGCTTATTCTTGATTGAGTCCTGAAAATTTCATGATTAGTAAGACACCCACTGGCTTCTTGACATATAAGTTTCTCTCTCAAGGAACATTCCTTGACAAGCTAAAACAAATATTCAAAAGTTAGTGTGGATTCCCAAAAAGAACACACTTCATATAATTGGTCTTTGTTTATCATTTGTTTAACCAAAAAATCACAACTTCCAATTCCAAATGTGCTAGAGTAAGAAAACATTATTACTCCACATTTCATGAGGTGTTATAAACCTACTTAGTATAAATAAGTTTCAGGATACGATGTGTAGTAACTAGACCATGACTCTAAAACTTGATTAGAAATGAAGTATGAATCATCTCTCGATTGAACCATTTCAACAATATTTGATTCCTCTTCTTAGTCTTATAATTTCACTAAGATGTTCTTAGTGGATCAATTATGATATAATTCCACAATCATTAAGATGATCATAAAACATGATACAACAGTACTCCCCTTTCCTGTTTAGATTGGAGAAACTTTTATCTTTCTACCTAATAGTGAGAGTTCAAGAGATCTGATGCGTAGGGACAAGGTTTGAAAACTCAAGCCTTGAATTAATGCTTAAGATCAATGTCTGCTTACTAAGGAATGTTCCAGTCAACTCTGGCAAGACCAGTCAAGTCTGAGTTAATGCATTCAACAAAGTATTCAAGATATTAATGAAGATTGACGATAATGATCAAGGTAAAGACAATAAATGAAGAACAAGAAGAATGTTTGAGATAATTACTTGAGGTGAAGTGAACTAGAATAATGCTATTTTTGTTTTAACAATCCGTCACTTAATTTAAAATAGAAAGCTCCTTTAAATAGGAGAACATATTTTACATCGTACTAACCAAATACATACATAGGATCGGATAATAGAGTTATTTCTGACACTCTGATTATCTATGTTTTACAAAAGAGACTAAGTTCTATGACATGTTAAATCAAGCTAAATTACAAATACAATTAATTCAAACGGACAAAAGACTGATTTGACATATTATTATTCCGGATACTACTTCCATTCTGGAATGCCTTCACTACGTTCGGAATGTCTTCTAATGAACTTCTTCTCCAGACGCATGCTTCTCTTCAAACTACACACTGATTCCGCACCAACATCTATTTCGAAACTGAGGCTGACTTCAGAACTGTCAAAAGGTTAGAGATTGCTAGAGGTTCACTTTCACGTCCAACAAATGGATTCTTCTTATTCGTTCGGTTACTCTCTGAATTTTTTCAAAGTATTAGAATCATGCTTAATCTTATAAACACAACCATACTTACTGAAACATCAGTAAATTATGACGAATAGACTTATCGTCCTTTGTGGTGGATATGAATAGTCCATATCAACATGTACTATATCCATTAGTCCTTCACTTTGACTCACATAAGCATGTGATCAATGAATTGGTCATAATCTTCCAACGATCAAGATTCTCGTACATCATGCAATTCAAATTGCACGACTCCAAGTTTTTTTCTTATTGAAACTTGGGTGATGAGAATTCTTTATCACTTAGTAATTATGACATTACCACAAGTGATATAACAAGAATCAAATCCACATTTAACATTGCTATTAACAGAATCGTAACCAACACTTTCAAAAATGTCATTGTAAGGAAATATAAAGTAAACCAACTAGATAAACCAAAATTTCGCTTTTATTGATAATAAACAAAAAAATTGGAACTTGTACTTACAATGCATATAAATAAAAACTATGTTTCTACCAATCTATTAACTTTTCATTACTCCTAAGCAGTAGCTTCCAAAATCTGATCATTGAACCATGCGAATAAAATCCATCTCTCACGATCAAATTCAGCTTACTCTTCATAATCTTCCATCTTTCTCTTAGATCCTACAAAACATCAAAATGTGATCATCACATCATGTATTAAGAATCTATGAACAAGAACTTGTTAAAATAATGGAATTAGATAATGGATGTACCTGAAGTAGAGTCACACAACTTGACTTTACCATCTCTAAGATCTTTCAGGTAGTCTGGGAAGCTTTGCAACCAATGTCCCTTAAATTGGTAATAGAAACATATGGACTTTTTAGGTTTAGCACATGGAACTATCTCAGTACTACTCTTTCTATTTACCATACGATCAAACAGATTAACCTTGGCCGATCCCTTATAATTGGGAAGAAAAATCTTTTCTAGACCACCATTGTTACCATCATAAATGTCCATGGAAATTTTGGAATTAGATCATTCAAACACTTTTGCTTCACTTGTGCTCTTAAGCATTTTTGCTTCAGCAACAATCAACATTTGGGTCAGATCTATAAGGGTCACGTCGAGGTTCCTCATATAAAAGCTCTCAATGAACTGACTATATGACTTAGGAAGCGAAAGTAAAGCCAAATCAATGGCTTGTTCCCTTGGGAAAATGAAACCCATTCTATCCAATTTGTCAATGTGCAATTTCATTTCCAGAACATGCGCACACACAGATTTTCCATCTTGATGCCTACATCCCAATAGGACTTGAGTAGTTTTGTATCTTTCAACTTGTGACGTGGGGAGAGTTATAGGAGGAGGAGGTGGAAGAGTTAAAGAAGTATGATGTTCATTTCCACCATTTCCCGAAGAAGAGAAAACATTTTCACTTTGATCTGAACGTGGAAGATCATCTTTAGAAGGAAGAGGAAAACCATTTTCATAAGAATCAGGAAGAACATTATTGTCTTGACTTGACATCTATAATAGGAAAAAATAGAATTCAAGTTATTTGCTTTTAAACCTTAATTATTAACCCATAAATTTAAATTACGGCTAGGATCCATATTCTCAATTCGAACTTTGAAGAGGGATGCTATAATCAAATTCAAAACTATTTTAGGTAGGTAAGGCTATTACTTGTTTCAATCTTATGAAGCTCCCAGATATTTTGAGATTCATTGATTCTAATCAATGGCATGTTTAATCTCAGATTATGCTCCAACTTTTGTGACTGGGATGCCGATGATCACAAACGATATGTGAATAATCATGCAAATCAGCTTGGCACTCTCAATGTCATTTATCATCTCGTTTTAATGTGTCGGTTAGCCGCACACGCTCCATTAATCAATGATAATTTTTGAGACACCCACTACCACTATTTATTAGTCCCCAATTACTGTGTCGGTTAACCACACACACTCCACTAACGACTTAAAAAATGTAATGTGTAAGTTCATGGATTAGCATACAAATTCATATTTTCCTAAATAAACTAAGAGTGGGATGTTTGAAAAATAGTTTAGTTACTTTATATCATTGTACTTATTAATGAATTATGTCCTATCAAATACATTCGGCTAACGAACCTCCACCACACAGAAGAGCAGTGGGTGAGAATGGACACCCATTCAATGGCCATTTTATAGCTCGCTTCCTTATACCCTCTTTATAACATGGTTTCGTGAATGAGGCATACTAGCGATTTGACTGGCTTTTCTTATACATATGATATATATTAAACTTTTAATTATATACATAGTATAAGGCGTATTTTAAAACATTTTAAAATTGTAAGGGTTTAATCTTTTAATAAATTAAACTTTTAATTTGATTAAATTTAAACCATTTATGGATTTATTAATTATATTTTAAATAATTATTTAATTAAATTAATAATAAGATCCATAAGGATGTATTTTAAACTTTTCAAAATACTAGGTTTATATTAATTTATAAAATAAACCAAATAATATTTGACATTAATAAGTAAGATTAATTGATATCTAGATTTTTTATTTATACACTTAAAAGAACAATCATATTAATCAACAAAACAATTAATCAAGTCAAATACTTATCTCCTCCTAACTTCTACGATTTTATTTTATCATCATAGATACAATAAAATCAGATTTTGAGAATAAATATAAAAAATTATCACATAAAAGCTCATTAGGCAGAAAAGGAAAAAAAATCTCGGATCCGCACCGAGCTCATGTCGTGAGCCTCATTGCTCACGTCGTGATCAATGATAAAAAGGAAAACAGATGTCATAAATGGCAAAATTAGGTCAAGATGTGAGTTCCTAAAACAATATAATCTCCTTGTATAAGCCCAAAACTCGATCCATAAAGCCAAGCTCAATCATTTTTGGGCCTTAACCCATAAATTCTCAACCTAAAACCCTTATTGGACCAAGATTTGTTTATTGGGCCCTAATGGGCCGATAACTTCTTCACTTAGTCTCCATGGGCCGAAAGTCCCTATTGGGCCAAGCTAAAAATCGAACACCCATTAATTGGGCCAACACCCACCCTAGAACATTTTGGGCCGACATGTGGGCCAAGAACCCACCCTAATCGGTTGGCCCATTTTAAAAAAAAAAAAAAAGAACAAACACAAGGGTTGACTTTATGTGACACCTCATTGTTGCATGCAGGATATTCATGCTTGTGTCCATCATGCATCTAGGAAGTATCCAACAAATATCAAGGTTTAAATCTCTCTCCCCTCCTCTCTCTTTAAAACTCGGCCAAACACTCTTTTTCCCCACTCTTCACTTAAAAATCACTCAAACACTCATATCTCCCTCTCTAGCACAAGAAAACTCTCCTCCTTCATTTCTCTCAAAATTCGTGGGTGGGGTGCCATCCTCAAGATTTTCCTCAAGTATCATAACTTGGTAAGTCCATATTCATCTCTAGATGTTATATTTCAAGTCTATGCTAAGATCCTTCCTCTTACAACTTTATTTTCGTGATTTTGGACCTTAGAACCACATCCATCTCAAGATCTCACCAAAAACCCAAGCTAGGTTCAAAGTTTCGTCATCTTTTTCTTCTACATCTCAAAAACCCCAAGGTGAGTTCATACCCCCCTTGTTTTTCGGTTTTATAATGTTTTTGGGGGAGAATACAAGTGATTTTGTGTTAGATCTATGTATATATGCATGTTTATGTGTTTAACTTTTAGATCTTTACTTGAAAATGAAGTTTATCACTTGGATCTTCATATAAATCTTGATAAAAGTATGTGTCCTCACATATAATACTTGTAAACTTGTAGATCTGGGATTTATCCACTTAAAATAGCAAAAATAAGTGTTGTGAACAAACTTAAATAACTTAAACTCAAAAATCAGCCCTTGACAGAAAAGTTTTAGTCCAATCTCGAACTGTTTTGACTTCCTTAATGGTAATATTTTTCAAAACTGTTTTACATGAAAAAAGTTCAGGTTATTATCTTTAAAATGACTACTCTCACGTTTTCCTACGATTTTTCTACTATTTTTGGCGAATTTTACAAAACTGCCTATCAGATTTGAAATAATTTCGGACCAACCTGTGAAGGTGAGAAATTTCACACTTGTTAGAAGCCAATAAAAATTATGATAAAAATTGTGAACAAAGTAGAAAAAATTGCCAAACTTCCAGAATTTACGGATCTAAATTTCGACTTACGATGATTTTTCTACAAATTTTCCAACAACTAGGTCAGAAAAGCCAAAAACCAGAAAAATGTGTATTTCACAAAAATCAAGCCAAAAATGATATTTTTGACAAAAATGAGTTTAAAATGTTATTTTTACCACAAACTTGTCAAAAACACAAGTTTTGAACAAAATGGGGCTAAAGTGTTATTTTTATTATAACTAGGCCTTAATTGAAAACTTTATGGCTTATTGGGCCAAGAACGTCATTTTTACAAAAAGTGGGCTTTTTATATCAATTTTGTAAATAAGCGACCTAAAATAAACAAAACAATAACAAACGGTTTAAAAACGATTTTCTTATCCTTACTGGGCCTGGAAATGGTATACATGTTTAGTGGGCCTTAATGTCCTTTTACATGTATATTGGGCTCAGGGTAGACATTCATATTCTTTTTGTGCCTGGAAATAATAGATACGTATAGTGGGCCTTAGTGGTCTACTTACATGTTTATTGGGCCTGAGAATGAGTTTTATATGTGTTCTTCTTTTTTTCCGTGTAAATTTTTGATTAAGGATCTAGTGAGACCTGTCGGTTGGCACCTTTGAGTGTACAATCGTAGCCTGTAGTTATAACCAAAGTTTCCTGAAGGGAAAGCGGGAGTTTGTGTATAGATCTATACGGGGGTGACACCCCACACCTGAGCTGTTCGCTACAGTTAGACTAGGCTAGTCTAGGGTGATAAAAACCTTATTCTACTCCGGCGGCGTCCCAAAGACGCAAAGACAGGCGAAATTGTCATTATTATGTATGGTTATAGCGACTCACTTAGAGGAATTAACGTTATAAGATTTATAGGAAACCATTCTATTTTCTTTTTGGGATAAAACAGGAAACCGTTCTATTTTCTTTTTGGGATAAAACAGGAAACCGTTCTATTTTCTTTTTGGGATAAAATAGGAAACTGTTCTATTTTCTTTTTGGGATAAAACAGGAAACCATTCTATTTTCTTTTTGGGATAAAACGGGAAACCTTCTTTTTGATAAAACGACAATCTATAAGCATCGGTACTCAACCACCGGGGTTGAGATTTCATCATTATCTATTGCAGACAACATCGGGTTGTCTGGAAATCATTCTCTTACTATTTTTGTAACCATTAACACACATGCATTAATATAAGATCGGACACAAATATTTCAAACCATTTCTTTTTAGAAAGTATCAGATATTTTTGAAAGCACTTTGAAAACGATTCTAAACAAGTACAAAAACCATTTTTATTCAAAACTGCTTATGAACTCACCAACTTTTTAGTTGACGCTTTTCAAAATGACTTGTATTCTCTGGAATTCCAGTAGCAGGTAATAAGTTCGACTATAAGATCAAGTGGTGCGACTTCAAGAAATTTTACTTTCTTACTTTTGTGTAACTGATGAACAAGATTCAATATGTAAACTATGTAAGTGTGTATTTCCAATGTATGATGTTTGGTTGCTATGTTTCATTCATATTCAATTGTTATGATACTGTACATGAAGTCATCCGCCCCCGGACGTTTCCGCCATCCTGGTTCGGGGGTGTGATAGGTTGGTATCAGAGCATTGTTTATAGTGAACTAGTATATCTAACCATACAAGATATACAACTATAAATACAATGGGACTAAAAACACTCTGACTAAAAGTATACCTTAAAAATATAAGTATCTTCTAAAAGTATACATACTTGCTAGAACTGTATCATAATAAGAACAAAACAAAAGTATTTAAATGTTGAACACTACAGTCAAACCTGGGTAGTTATGTAATCATATCTGGAATAAATAGAGCTTGATCAACTGTATTTATTCGAGATACGACCAACATGTGTTTGGGAGTGATGGTAGCGTTGCAACAAGTCTAAAACTTACCGACCTTACATGTAAAGGAGCATTAGAGCCAAACCTAAGGTTTAAAATACTATAGGAGAATTTTATGATACTAAACAATAACAACAAGTCTAAAAACGTATCGATTTCGTACATTAAGAAGCCCTAAGATCAAACATGTAATACTATAGTAGCATTTTAGAATACCATATGACCTCCACACTTAAATCTTTTACATGTACCTCATACCTCCACTCTCGTAAAGACAACATGACTGAGCTTCACCCCGAAGACCCCTATTACCCTATGGTAATAGCCAACGAATGGATCGAGGGAGAACCAGAGGAAGTGCAAAGGGAGAACCCAAAATTGGGTCCTGAAGAATACCAAGAGCGGAACCCCGATAGAAAGGATTCTGATGAGGAGTCGGACATGGATGAAGGCGCCAGAGAGATCCTTAGTGAGCCTTACCCCCTTGGAAGCAATATCGAACCAACACGCAGAACAGGAATACCTTACCAATCATCTCCGCCCCTTTTGAAGAGGAGGTGACCACCCTAAGGCAATAGCTCATGGAAGCTGAGGCTAGGGTAGCCTTAGCAGAGCCGACAGCGGAAGAGGCCACCCGTGAGATGAGCGAAATTGTTGGACACCTTTACGCTATTTAGGCATATGAGAGTCATCACACTAAGTCCTAGGTCTACCATGTATTTCGTCACAACTAGTAGAAGTAAATCAAGAGAGGTACTCCCTACGAGAACTCATGTAACCCGAGCCAGCTTAAGGATCTGATATCTATAATCTATTAGGGTAACTTAACATTTGTACAATACCTATTTCTACAGACTACCATTAATACATCATAGGGATGTAAGTCGAAACAACGAGAATCGTACAACAAAACATGTGATGTATATGCGTACACGCATAAGTTCATATCTATAATCATAGATGAGATAGGACTAGGAATAACGATAGTTACTCATGAACCTATTCCTCATCATGCAACAGAATCATGTCTTCCCATGGAAACAACCAGCTAGCCGGTAAAACACCAGTTCTGCAGATGGACCCTGCAACCTTCCAAGCCGCTGTAACAGCCGCCGTGACAGCCGTCATGGCGCAACTCAACGCCAACAATCCAAATGGAAATGGAAATGGTGTCGATAACTCCAACCGTAGTAACAACCAAGGAAACCAACGAGGGACAACTTACCCAGACACCCCAAACTCCAAACCTAAGGTCATGAAGCGAAAGCAAGGGAAAAAGAAAGGAAGCGGATCGACTCAAGGGCCTCCCAAAAGGCAACAAGTTGTAGCAGCCCCTAACCCCACTAGCCCCCCCCCCCCCCCCCCCAGCACCGAGAAAATCGTATCATGGATACCTCCCACTCTGCAGCAAGTGCCGCTACCATCATGATGGAGTCTGCCGGGAATTGCATTGCAATAGGTGCAACAGGAAGGGGCACATCTCTCGCATCTGTAGGGCCCCGGCCCCATGCGTCACTCCAACCCTCAACCCAGAAGTAAGTCCAGTATGCCACGCATGCGGTGATACGGGACACTTCAAGAGGAATTCTCCAACAGAGAAGAATGACGAAGGACCAGGAGGAGTTTAACAACAGGACATGATGAAGCAACAAGGAACCTTACTGGGATTACCGGTACGTTTCAAAACAACAAAAATTAAGCATCACATTTTCACAAAATTTTTGCCAATTAAAAATCATAATCATAAAGTACTCCCTCATCCGAACTAATCATACCGTTCGTAGGAAAATGAAAGAGCCTTGCGAAAGTTATGATAACTTAGTGTAAACGTAAGGCCGTATGTAATCAAGATTCTACAAACTTAGAGTACGTGGACCCGCCTTAATTCTTATTCCTTGGTTGACTGTGGATTCAGGGCATAACCACTCAGTCTACAACCTTTTCAATCTTGAATTATGTACGACTAAGCTACATCGAACCATCATAGAGAGGTCTAATAGAAATCAGACTATGAAATCACATCGTTTATATCAAGGCACTCGTATTGCTAGGGCACCCAAAAATTTAGACCGAGACAACCACAGTAGTAATACCAAGAACGAAAGGGGTGACTTTACAAATGTGTACATAGAACACACTATCATTTCAAACAATTGCCCCTTTCAGATCAATCCAACATCTATTACAATAAGAAGCCCAACGGTGTCAATTGACATGGGCTGACTTGATCCTCACCATACGAAATTCATGTACCAACGAGAATCTTCACCTTAACCAATCGATTAACGAGACCCCTACAACTTCTAACGACGATACTCGAATTATCTCGAGCATCTAGAACCTTAGGTACCCATGCAAGTAATACCACACTCATTTCTAGCCCTTAATAGGGATAAGGAAACAAGAAGCAAAGGCCACCGAGGGTGACCTAGAGATTTATAACACCCCTAAGATGTCTCCAAAGTCCTTTCGGAAACATCACCTACATGCAAAGTTGAGTTCGAAGATCGACTCAACTCATGGAACCATTCTCGTAGCCATACCACCAAGACCACTTAGCACCAACATAAACACCGAAGGTATCCGGTCGATGGAATGACCCATTAAGTATGAGGTTATCAAACCAAGACTTGAGCCTTAGAGAATGCCTATCCAACTCATAAATAGGAAGGACTAAGTGTCCATAGGACCACTGACTACTAAGAATCAAACGAAACCATCCTCAAGGATCGATACCCCTTATCCCGAATCCAAGATTTACCCGACCTACCCATAGAAACAAGCAAAGATCAACCTCCCACTAGTTCAAAATCTCTTAATATGAAACTCCCAAGACAACTTAAGAATTATAAGACCAACTACATCACACGACCTTAACTTTAGTGACAATAGTGTTCGCCCTATTGGTTAGAGGCACTACTGTTGGGACGCCAAGTACACAATCCTCAATTACCATGACCTTCCATTCACATCACCATATAGGAAGCAAAAGCAGAATGCCTCTATGATTGGTCGAGATGACCATCACCTAGCTAACCAAAGGAACAAGGTCAAAGGCCAGTAGCAAAGGTCCACTAGAACACTAAGCAAAGACTTAAATTCCCCTAGGAACGAAGACACTAGACAAAACCGAGACACTCACACTTTTTCCTTAGTGCTTGGGATGCTGCTTTAGAATGAATTTCGGGATGAAATTACCTCTAACGGGGAGATGATGTCACAACTGGCAAAATTAGGTCAAGATGTGAGTTCCTAAAACAATATAACTCCTTGTATAAGCCCAAAACTCGATCCATAAAGCCAAGCTCAATCATTTTTGGGCCTTCACCCATAAATTCTCAACCTAAAACCCTTATTGGACCAAGATTTGTTTATTGGGCCCTAATGGGCCGATAACTTCTTCACTTAGTCTCCATGGGCCGAAAGTCCCTATTGGGCCAAGCTAAAAATCGAACACCCCATTAATTGGGCCAACACCCACCCTATAACATTTTGGACCGACATGTGGGCCAAGAACCCACCCTAATCGGTTGGCCCATTTAAAAAAAAAAGAACAAACACAAGGGTTGACTTTATGTGACACCTCATTGTTGCATGGAGGATATCCATGCTTGTGTCCATCATGCGTCTAGGAAGTATCCAACAAATATCTAGGTTTAAATCACTCTCCCCTCCTCTCTCTTTAAAACTCGGCCAAACACTCTTTTTCTCCCCAATCTTCACTTAAAAATCACTCAAACACTCTCTCATATCTCCCTCTCTAGCACAAGAAAACTCTCCTCCTTCATTTCTCTCAAAATTCGTCGGTGGTGTGCCATCCTCAAGATTTTCCTCAAGTATCATAACTTGGTAAGTCCATATTCATCTCTAGATGTTATATTTCAAGTCTATGCTAAGATCCTTCCTCTTACAACTTCATTTTCGTGATTTTGGACCTTAGAACCACATCCATCTCAAGATCTCACCAAAAACCCAAGCTAGGTTCAAAGTTTCATCATCTTCTTCTTCTACTTCTCCAAAACCCCCAAGGTGAGTTCATACCCCCTTATTTTTCGGTTTTATAATGTTGTTGGGGGAGAATACAAGTGCTTTTGTGTTAGATCTATGTATATATGCATGTTTATGTGTTTAACTTTTAGATCTTTACTTGAAAATGAAGTTTATCACTTGGATCTTCATATAAACCTTGAGAAAAGTATGTGTCCTCACATATAATACTTGTAAACTTGTAGATCTGGGATTTATCCACTTAAAATAGCAAAAACAAGTGTTGTGAACAAACTTAAATAACTTAAACTCAAAAATCAGCCCTTGACAGAAAAGTTTTAGTCCAATCTCGAACTGTTTTGACTTCCTTAATGGTAATATTTTTCAAAACTGTTTTACATGCAAAAATTTCAGGTTATTACCTTTAAAATGACTACTCTCACGTTTTCATACGATTTTTCAACTATTTTTGGCGAATTTTACAAAACTGCCTATCAGATTTGAAATAATTTCGGACCAACCTGTGAAGGTGAGCAATTTCACACTTGTTAGAGGCCAATAAAAATTATGATAAAAATTGTGAACAAAGTAGACAAAATTTCCAAACTTCCAGAGTTTACAGATCCAAATTTTGACTTACGATGATTTTTCTACAAATTTTCCAACAACTAGGTCAGAAAAGCCAAAAACCAGAAAAATGTGTATTTCACAAAAATCAAGCCAAAAATGATATTTTTGACAAAAATGAGTTTAAAATGTTATTTTTACCACAAACTAGTCAAAAACACAAGTTTTGAACAAAATGGGGCTAAAGTGTTATTTTTACTATAATTGGGCCTTAATTGAAAACTTTATGGCTTATTGGGCCAAGAACGTCATTTTTACAAAAAGTGGGCTTTTTATATCAATTTTGTAAATAAGCGAGCTAAAATAAACAAAACAATAACAAACGGGTTACAAACGATTTTCTTATCCTTACTGGGCCTGGAAATAATTTATTTTGATTTCTAATTAATTTATTAATCATATATTAAACTAATAAATCAATCTCTCTCTCTCTCTCTCTCTCTCTAAAAGTTAACATATTCAATTACTAGGTTTGAAGGCAACCCAAAAGGACTATGCTACTATCAATTCAAGTTTATATCAATTACTGTTATGGGCTTAAAAACTCAATTGAACAGTCTCCCACGTGGATAAGTCTGTAACTATTATTGCCAGTATAACTTCCAAACTGGTCAACAAATTTTAGCTTCAAAAAGCAGTCGTGGAACTCTGACCCAGTCAGTTACGTTTCCTAAGATAAGTTATCAAATATTCCTCCATTCTACAAGATATCGTAAAGAGATGAGACATGTATTATAACCAATCTCAATGTCCAAGATTTATTTCTCGATTTCTGATTTGTGATAACGACATAACCCTTACCCCATTGCTTCCTCCCTAAGGCATTATAAGCTTCCTTAGAGCCCAAGAATACCCTTAAAAACCCCTATAGAATAGTCCCCCTCTTGGGAGGTTCTCAAATTGGTCATTGTTTAAATTTTGAACATTGTCACCTTTAGTCCTTCTACTTTTCATTAATCCAATTAATCCTAAAATTAATTACAGTTAATTTATGATTATTTCTTAATTAAATAATGCAATTTCTAACTAATATATTATTCTCATAATATATTAATAATTCATTTATTTTGATTTCTATATAATTTATTAATCATATAACAAATTAATAAATCAATCTTTCTCTCCAAAAAACAATGCAGTCAATTACTAGGTTTGAGGGAATCTCAAAAGGACTCTACTAATAATTCAAGACTATACTAATTTAGTTATTGTCTTAGACACCTAATCCAACAATCTCCCACCTGTATAATTCTAAAACTAGATTATGTGTATAACTATTAAATCAAATATTTTTTTCGTAAGACAAGATATCGCATGGATATGAGACGTGGATTATAATCAATCTCATTGTCTAAAATTTTGTTTCCCGATTTCCTAATGTGTGATGACGTCATAAGACTTCTAATTGAAAACATCAGTTTAGTCCTGGGTAGGGCCAGCACTATAAGTCAACACCAAATCACCGAGGGGCCCAAAGATATCGCTTTTCCTGTTAGGGCAAAAGGTGTTAGATTAGGTGTCCAAGCCCATAACTATTTTGGTATGTACTTGACCCGATTATGAGCATAGTCCTTTTGGGTTGCCTTCACCATAGCAACTGACAAGATGAATTAAGGAGAAAAATGATTAATTATGATTTATTAATATATTATATGAATAATATATTAAAAGAGAAATCATATTGTTTAATTAATATTAGTCAAGATTTAATAAGAATTAATTTTCTGGCTAAAAGAGATTAATTAAATAAAGGGGACTAGAACTGTCAATTGTGTGATAGTTGAATATTGGGCTAATGGACTCCATAGAAGATGGAGTGGACGAAATCAATGCGGAAACCCATTAGAATTCGTCCAAGGCTTCTAATAAGGGAGTCTATGGGCTGCTTACGGCCTAAGTAGTCAGATTAGGGTTTCCTAGTTCAAAACCCTAATAGCCTCACTATATAAGGAACCTCTAAGGCCCCAAAAACATGTGGAAGTAATCCCTAAGGGTTCTTAGACGTTTTTGTGCCTCGTCCTCCTTCTCCTAAGTTATCTTGTTGCTCATGGTGTTTGTGACACCATTAGAGGTGCAACATTTGAGGCACTAAGCTTTCAGAAGTCAAGATCAAGAAGGTTTTGAGATTGTTATAGCTATATAACAATCAAGGTAAGATCTAAACCCTTTTATTATGTTAATATCGATTATCATATGCTAGATCTAGGGTTTATGAGCTATGGATGATTATTGCATGTATATTTGACAAACTAGATCCAAAACTTTAGGGTTTGCATGTACACCATAAGATTGATGTAGTGCTCAAAACCCATAAGTGGTATCAAAGCTTAGGCTGTTTGTTTGATGTATTTGATGCTTTACATAATCGTTCAAGCTGAAAATCGCGAAAATCGGCTTTCTGGAGCCTGAACTCGCCGAATTCATAGGTGAACTCACCGAGTTCACTGGGAAATCGACGAGTCCATCCCTGACTCGACGAGTTTGTAGGTCTGATTGCTGATTTTGCGGGATTTTGACCTGTTTTGGATGTGGATAATTACCATAAACATTTTTATTGATAAAATCCGATTTTTATTGATTTGGATTGATTATCCTTGCCAAAATAGAAGATAATTGTCAATTAATTAGGTAATCACTGCCTTATATGATAAACTTAATTTATTTGAATTATTTGATTAGATTATCTTGCCATAAAATTGAATTAGGTCAAATCTAGATAATTACCATTTATTTGATTAATTAAATTATTCGTAATTTGATCTATATAGTTTTGAAAAGTTTCAAAACTTGCCCTCAAGTTTTGGAATTTTAATTTTGAAAAGTTTAAATTCTAAACCCTAATGTTTTGAAAAGTTTCAAAACTTTTCCTCAAGTTTTGGAATTTCAATTTTTTATTAAAAGTTTAATTTTGAAAATTTTAAATTCTAAATCCCTAGTTGTTTGAAAAGCTCAAATTACACCTTATGGTTTTATTAAGTTTATTAAATGTGCAATTAAATTAAAAGTGTTTGGTCAAAAATATGGTTTATACTTTGCTTTTCTAAGCATTTATTGTTTTTATTATTTGGGCCAAAAATAGTATAGGATTAATTGTAGCTTGGACCGAGCATTGGATTATTTTTTATTTTGGGCTTGACCTTAGGTCCATATATATATAGGGTGAGTAGTGCATGTGAAAGATGAACACTAGAAAAGCTTAAGTGTGTGAAACTCAAGGTGTTCTAGAGTGAGAAAGAGAGAGAAAAGAGATTGTGTGTTAGTGTGTGTGAATCTTGTATCCGGATCTTCAATCATATCAATACATACAAGATTCATCATCTTCTTCTTCTCCTTCTCTTCTATTTGATCTGACATCATCCGTTTGATTGCGATTCCGCACCATCAAACGGATCTGATTGATACACAAGCAGATTGAGGATTTACAAGTGGTATCAGAGCTTGGATTGTATCAGTCATTTTGTCAGATCTGGAACATATTTGATCTTATTTTTGAAAGATTCTTCCGTTTTTGGATAGATCTCTGAAAATTGGGGGGGGGGGGGTTTGTTCTTCGCGTTTTTGATAAAAACGAGTTTTTGATCGAGTTTTGGAGCAAAAAGAGGTGAAAAACGTTGTTTTTCGCATAATCTGCGATGAGTTTACGATCTTTGAAGGGTTTACGGTCGGCGGCGGCGGCTAGGGTTTTCCGGAGTTTACGGCCGTAAACGTATTTACGGTCGCCGGAGTTTACGAACGTAAACGTGTTTACGGTCGCCGGAGTTTACGGTCGGCGGTTTACGGTCGCCGGAGTTTGCGGAATTCGGCTCGGTGAACGGCTAGGGTAGCCGGTTCAGCAGCAGCAATCTTCGCCTCGCACAGCAGCTTCGCACACGCGCCTCGTCCTCGCCTCGCACCTCGGTCTCGCATCTCGTTCAGCAAGCTTCGCAGCAGTCCTCGTAGCACAGCAGCTTCGCATTAAAAATATTGAAACGGATTGGGGTCTACCGGGGATAGAACCTGCGACCTCTGGTTGAGGAACCCAACGCTTTACCAACTCCTCTAGCAACGCCTTTGTTCCTTCCCTCCCAATTTTAATTCAAAAGCACTCCCTTTCGTTCCTAATTTTGCATTTTTTACATTTTAACCCAAAAATCAATTTTCTTTATTTTAAAATTCCATTTTCAACCCAAAAATTTAGTTTTTAATTTTTGACTTTATTTTTTAACTTTCGACCTTAAAATTTTGACTTTGACTTTCAAGTTTGACCTTTGACTTTAAATTTTGACTTTCTCGTTTAACTTTTAAATTTTCAAATTTAGCTTTTCGGTTTGACTTTTAAGTTTGACTTTTCAAGTTTGACTTTTGAGTTTGACTTTTTAAATTTGACTTTTAAGGTTGACTTTTGAGGTTTATAGTCAAAGGGCATTTTTTTTGGGTTTGACTTTTAAGTTCTAGTTGTGCTTTTAATGGTTTTTGAGGTCTACAAGGGAATTGAAGACATGAAAGAGAGTCGTCAGGAGATGTTAAGACAAAACTTCAACATGTTCGATGATATCCCCGGAGAAATCCTGGAAGCTCAGTTGTAGCGATTTACCACACTCACTACTGAGATGAATATAGCTGGGATCTTCTTGACTAAATCTGAGATAAACAAAAGGCTATTGAATTCACTTCTAAAGTCGTGGGATATGAATGTGGCTGTCATCAAGAAGACAAAAGATCTCAATCGTCTTAGTCTTGCTGATATAATTGAAGAACTTGACGCTTTGAATTGTCGAAAAACAATGAGTTCCGCAAATATCCCGGTCAATGAAGTTTCATGTTCTCAATCATGTGAAGTTTCATGTACACTATCTAGTGAAGATACGATTAAATTTCTTCAGGAACAAATTGATTTATTAAAAAGAGAAGTTGAGGACCTGAAATATGAAGGATATCAACTCAGGAAAGGACAGAAACCCCTGAGCGCTGAATTAGAAACAAAGATAAAGGACTTTAAGAGAATTCAGCAAGACTACAGTGAAAAATGTGAACATTATGATTATATCAAGAGACAGAATGCTGAGTTAATTACTGAGCTTGATACATTAAAAGGGCAATTTGAAACTGCAAATTTTGATTTTAAAAAGTTTGATGTATCAAGCGAAGTAGTTGCCAACATGATAGACCATCGCATGAAATTTAAACATAATCAGTCAAAGGGTTTAGGATATGATAATGTAACTCCTCCTTTTAATCATACATATCAATATCAACCTTTGTCTAAAGAGGAGATTACCAACGAACCATTCATGGTTTATGGCAAGCCATCTGGTTTTGTTTCAGGAGGATTTATTAATGTTGAAAATGCTAACGTTTCTACTTCCCCTGCAAATCAATCCTTAAATCAATCCAAGCAAGCAGCTGAAGAGAGTTTGTCTGATAGTAAAGTAGCAGAAGATGAGAACAAGGAGAAAACCATTGAACAAACCAACATCTCCTTGAGCTCTGAATATGTTGCTTCGAACTCAGTTGCTTCTGATCAACCTGTTGTTGAGAAGTACAGGCCACCAAATCAAGTTAAACATAATGCATGCTGCAACTGTGCGTGTGGGAAAAACAAGAAACAAGGCAAAGATACGCCACCAGGGGCAGGAAGAAACAATTTCCCAGTGAAGAAAAAGACTTGTTTTCACTGTAGAACACCTGGACACATTGCCAGAAATTGTCCTAATCGCGCATACGTTCCCTACTATGCACAAGGCTGGCAGAACGCGCCAAGAGGGAGATACTTCAAAAGAAACCCCTCAAGGTCACGTTCAGACCATGGTGACTGGAACGCGCAGAAGGCCAAGAATCAAACTCCAAATGACAATAATCAAAATCCCAAAGTCAAGAAGGGAATGTCGGCCAAGAAGCCAAATTCAAGAGATGCTCCAGTGAAGCCAAAGTCAAAGTCATCTCAACGGCCAACATCAAGTTCAAAAGCAAGTACTGAGCCACCCATCAAATCGAAAAAGAAATGGGTTAAACCCAACTACAAATGGGTTCCAAAGGCTCACTCTCCCAAATTTTCTAATGACTCTAATATTTCTACATCTTCTGTTTGTGATAAACAGGACATGTCGTGGGAGAATGTATCTTGCGTACACGACAAAGGTCGACCCAGTTTCAAAATGGACTGGGTTCCAAAGACCAACTGATCCTGGTCTGTGTCGGAGCAGCTATGGAGGCATATCATCAGACTTCGGTTTGTTGGTAGTGGTTGTTCCAGGCACATGATAGGAGGCATCTCTCAACTGTACAACACTCAGAACATTGTTTGAGAGTATGTGTCCTTTGCGGGAAGGGAAGAAAAGAAGAGATCACTCATGGGGTTAGTGCTTAACGATATGAAGAACTTTTAGATATGTTCTGAGATTACGCGTGTTGTTCTCAGACCTTCTGGATGCAAATTCAATCGGTGACTTACGGTTTGAGTTTTCTTCTCTATACTCCTGAGTTTTTCTTAAGCTAATTCGATTTAAAGACTAATTTTTGTTTTAGGATAGTTTAAATTTGCGCATTTACTTTCGTTTCTCTCCTATGCACAAATTTAGGGGGAGAAATAAAAACAAAACAAAAAATTAGAAAGTTTTAATAAATCTAAAAACATTAAAAAAAATCAGAAAATCCAAAAATATGTTGTTAATGGAATGTGCTTGCATGAGATGTTTTGGGAAGTGATATAATCATATGATAACAGGCAATCTGAATTTGTGTAAGGGACTGAATCTGAATTGTCTAGGCTCCGTGTTCGATGCGCTGGTAGGCACGAGAGATTAAAATGGACCTGAATAGGCATTAATGAACTTAAGGAATCTAGAGACTTGAAAAATCTTGAGCTAGTTAGATCCGTTTAGCCTGACAATACGACGCTTGGATAGGTTGAGCAGGGAGATATACATGATAATCCACCGGTCACATTAAAGTAATCCGTATCTAGAACTGTGGTTTAACTCTTCCTCGATGTACGGACTTTGTCCTTAATTATGGTATTGATGGGGCGATTGGGGAATTCCGATAAAGTAGGTCTGTAGGAAATTGTTTTGTTGGTTTCTTTCTGTTAGTCATATGTTGCCTCCTCCGTGTGATTGAAATACATCCGACCTGGACTGCAACATATGCAACTCTACTTCTATGCATCTTCTATCTATGCAATTCTTCCTGTTTGTTAGCCATATGTTGTCTCCTTTGCGTGATTAACCATCCGACCTGGTACACAGCATATGCACCATTCTACTTCTCAATCCCTCTAAATCTGGTTAGTCATATGTTTCACCCTCTGCTTGATTGGAAGAGATCCGACCTGGGTGTATAGCATATGCATTCTAAATCTGACTTCTCTCATAATAATTGTCTGCTCACCTAAAGTAAGGAGTACTTTGGAAGTTCCTGATTATTGGGGTATGTCAGGAAGCGGAAAACATGTTCTAGTACATTTAAAATTGAACAATCACTAGGTTGTCTGTAGATCTCGCTGCTCAATTTAGGTGGACAACAATATCCCTGGTCGTCGTCAGCTGAATGGTCCTTAAGAAATAGTATCTAGGAACTTAGGATCACTTTGTCTTATAACTTATAGTATGTCCTAATTTTGTCACAATCTCTCGTGTTTATGTGGACCACAATATCGGCGATTGACCAGATCTATTCATGAAGGGAGAGGTACTGATAAACGGATAAAGGTTGTCTAAAAACTTTGATCCCAAATCACTCTTAAAGTTAGATATCATTTTATTTTTGTTAAATTTGTTCATAGTTTCTTTTAATTTAAATATTAGGGGAGAATTAAAAATTTTAAAAACCAAACAAAAATCAGAAAATTTAAAATCCAAAAGTAGTGTTATTTATGTTTTATTTCTTTTTCAGAAAATATGAAAAAAAAAAAAAAAAAATATATTGTGTGCTAAGTTTTCTTTTAGTTTTGTTTTGTCTTGAAAAGTGAATTCAGGTGAAGATGAAACTCATGGAAGTTTGTGTCAAAGATTTCTGAGCCAAGGCTTCATCCGTGATCATCGAAGAATTCTCATTCGAAGGAGGAAGAAATGAAGATTATTCTTTCGACATTCAATCTTTCAACCCCAGAAGCAAGGTGAAGCTGAAATTGAAGATTATGTGACGGATTGCATTGAAGCCTCCTCAATCAGTCTGCTGTTATCTTGTACCTGCTGAAGTGATCCATAAGATTTGTTCTCTCTGATGTTCTCTCTAAAGTTTCTCAAGCTAAAAGCGCTATCTTTCAAGAATCAGTACGTCAAGCCTCCTCACCCAATGTGCGTTCAATGCCAAATTCTAAAGAAATGCCCAACTGCTCAAGATGAAGTCAATTATTGAAGATGTATCATGTTCATCTTGACGCTGTGAAGAATTCGAAGATTAAAGCTGAAGCCAAAGCTCCCAATGAAGATTATCAAGAAAGTCAGCTACTTTTTAGGGGGAGCTTGTTGGGTCATTTAAGAAAAGAAAAGAAAGCTATAAATCAAGGGGGAGATTGTTGGGTCGAAAATATGGTTTATACTTTGCTTTTCTAAGCATTTATTGTTTTTATTATTCAGGCCAAAAATAGTATAGGATTAATTGTAGCTTGGACCGAGCATTGGATTATTTTGTATTTTGGGCTTGGCCTTAGGTCCATATATATATAGGGTGAGGAGTGCATGTGAAAGATGAACACTAGAAGAGCTTAAGTGTGTGAAACTCAAGGTGTTCTAGAGTGAGAAAGAGAGAGAAAAGAGAGTGTGTGTTAGTGTGTGTGAATCTTGTATCCGGATCTTCAATCATATCAATACATACAACATTCATCATCTTCATCTTCTCCTTCTCTTCTATTTGATCTGACATCATTCGTTTGATTAGGATTCCGCACCATCAAACGGATCTGATTGATACACAAGCAGATTGGGGACTTACAAAAAGAGAGTTAATAAATCTATAATGATATGGTTTGTATTTAATTATATTAAAAGTATAATTTTATTACATTAAACCATGTAGTACTTTTAAAGTGTAAAATACACCCTTATAATATATATAAAATTGAAGGTCTAATATTATATATGTATGAGTAAAGAGTCAGTCTTATAGTTAGTAGGCCTCATTCACGAAGCTGGTCTCTAAGGAATGTTTAAGGAAATTCACTATAAAATGGCGATTGAATGGGTATCCAATCTTACCCACCACACTCTTGACTAGTGGAGGGTCATTAGCCGAACGGGTAGGATAGGACGCAACCTTCCATTATAAGTATAATGTAGTACGAAGTAACTAAACACTTTTATAAATTCCCAAATCTTAGTTACTTTCGGAAAAATGTGGAGTTGGTGCTATTCCATGAAATTACACTTTGTACCCTTGATAATATGTTAGTGGAGTGTGTGTGGTTAACCGGCACACTAATTGGGATCTAAGAAAAGGTGGTAAAGGGTGACTCGATGTTTGTCATAGATCGATGGAGCGTGTGTGGTTAACCGGCACGTCGATCAGGTGACTGTAACATTGGGGGCACTATGTATATTTGCATGGTTATCCACAACTTGTTTGTGATCCTCGGCATCCCAATCAAAAACGAAGGGCACACTCGAGATTTAAACATGCCATTGAAAATTTCAATGAATCTCAAAGGATCTAGGAGTTTCAATTCATTTAAAACTTAAATTCCGTTTTCGTTTTTCATGTTGGAAATTGGTAAATCGTCATTTACCTACCTTCAAATGTTCTGCAATTAGGATTACGGCATCCCTCTTCCAAGTTGTAGAATATTGTGTTGGGTCCTAGCCTTAATATCTCATTTGGGTGTTTTATTAGGGACTCAATCAACTAACTTGAATTTCTCCCATTTTATAGATGTCAAAGTCTGACAACTATGGTCTTCTTGAATCCATTGAAAAAAGTTTTTCACATGAAGATGATGTTCCACGATTGGATTGTGGAAATGGAAATCATGCTTCAATTCTTCCACCTCCTCCAATAATTCTCCCTGACCCACGTGTTCGAAGATTTGAAAAGTTCAATGTCACTTAATCCCTATTGGCAAAAAGACACAAAGATGGAAAGTCTGTATGTGCTCATGTATTGGATATGAATTTGCATATTGATAAATTAGGAATGTTAGGTGTCGATGTCTCAAGGAAGTTGGTTGTTGACTTGGTTCTTCAGTGACTTCCCGAATCATATAGTAAGTTCATTAGAGAGTACTATATTATGGACTGCGACATGACCCTCATTGATTTGACTTATTTGCTTGTGGCTGCTGAATCAGAAATGATCTGGCGGACTGTTCAAGCAAAATTTTATGGTAAATCAATGTCTCAACCTTCTATGGACAATGGCAACATTGGAAGTCCAGAAAAGTTTTCTCTACGCAAGAGAAAGGCTAAGTCTGAGATAGTCCCTTGTTCCATTCCCAAAGAATCTGTGTGTTTCTACTGCCAAGAGAAGGGGCATTGGTTACGAAGCTGCCCTGACTACCTGAGAGATCTAAGAGATGGGAGAGTCAAGATGTATGACTCTACTTCAGGTAAAATCCACTATCTAACACTATTACGTTCTTTTTTTTACATTCTTAATACATGATGTGATAAGATTGCATTTGGTGTTTTGTACGATCGCAGATAAGGGAAGCTTAAAAGAAGTGAGCTGCATCTGGTCATGAAGAAATGGATTTTGATCGCATGATTCAAAGATGGGATTTTTAGCTGCTACTTTAGAGTTAGGACAGATTGCTAAATAATACCTACATAGTTTTCATTTGTAATCGCATTGTAAGGACAAGATTTTTCTACAGTAAAATAAATTTTAATTTTGTCTTATTTATGTTGCCTTGTGATGGATTTTTTGAAATTTGGTGTTTGAATGGTTCTATTGTTAGCAATATTGTGAATGGATTTGATTCTTAGTTATGTTATTTGTGGTAATGTTAGAAATTTACCAAATAAGGAAAGATTCTCATCGCCCAAGTTTCAATTGGACAGAAACTTGGAATCATGCAACTGGTATTATGTGATGAATGAGAACATTTGTATTTGTGAAATTGAAACTGATTCAATGTTAACATAAGTATGTGAGTCAAGTGATGGACTAGGACATCTAGTACGCATTGTTGTGCACCAGGTCAAGTCCGCCACAAAGAACGATAAAATATTCTTCATGATTTGCTTAAAGAATGGTAAATATGGTTAGACTTATAAGATTAAGTATGATTCTGAATCATTGGAAAGGTTTCAATAAATAGCAGAACGAATAAGAAGAATCAATAAGGCAGAAAGATAAAAGTTTCTCCAATCTGAAAAGATGGGAGAGAACTTAAGTATCAGTTTTATGATTAACTTAGTGATTATATAACTGTATCACAATTAATCCTCTAAGGACACCTTAGTACACTAGTATGGCGAATAAGATGAATCAGAAATTGTTGAAATGGTTAAATCAAAAGGTGAATCATACTTCGTTCCAAAATCAAGTCTTAGAGTCATACTCCAAGATTGTGACTTGAGTGACACATCTTAAGAACTTTTTAACACACTCATCAAATGTGGAGTTGAAGAAAATGCTTTTCTTAATCTTGCACGTTTGAAATTGGTAAGTTGTGATGTCTTGGATAAGACAAAGACCAACTAAGACTAATTGGGTGTAGTGTTTTTGTCTTGATAAGGATCCACAATAACCCTTGAATATTTGTTTGACAAGAAATGTTTCTTGACAAGAGAATATTATATGTCAAGAGGTTAGTGGGAATCTAAATGATCTTGAAAACTTTCAAGAACTAATCAAGGGTAAACCTATTGTTAAACACTAGCACACGACTCGAGGTTTGTAACCTATCGTGTTGACACATTTTTGTTTCTGTGCCATTCCTGTGTAAGTCAACTATGCATATGAGTTCTATGGGTTCTCAATTGATTACATAGAGGCAAGGCATCATGATCAATGGAAAGTACATTGATATGTAGGGGTGAGCTGCTCGAAGACTTGGAAGAAATGGTGGGACCCTTGATGGCAAGAAATTAAGAATGAACAAGTTCTGTCCATAAGAGTTTGAATTTGTCACAAACATTATCTTATGATTATGGTTATCACAAATTCACATGGATAGGAACACATACACCATAAAATCTAAGTGTCATAAGGTTTCTCTCCTTCATGAAAATGATTGTGAGGAAACGCTTTCACTAGGAAGATTTTAATGAGATAGTGATTATGTAAATTGCATTCTCAAATTCGATTATGACTACGGTATCCCTCTTCATAGTTCGAATTGTAAGATTTGGCAATTAGTTTGAACATTCGAGACTTATTGCTAAAAGTTCTAGAATTGTTTAGACACACATGTGAGCTATCTAAGGAAAGGTGTATGAGTTGTTTTCTAGAAGCTTAGATAAAAGATTGTCGAAGTGTATCGTATTAGAAATATGATCTTTGGAAATCAATAAGTATTGTTTTCTAGAAGCAGATTTCTGAATACATGTCAAAGCTAGTGGAAGCATAAGTGTTATGATGATAAGGATATAATCATCATGTTAGTGGGAGCATGATTATTATTTTAAGTATTGCAAGTTAGCAATATTAATTATAGAAAACAAAAGTTTCACTTTGCAGAGTTGTAGCGGTTGAAAAGTTTTTTTTTTGCTATAATTAAGGGAGAGAATATTATACTTCGTTTCAAAATCTAAAAGCTTGGATGGAGAAATTTTAGTCAAATTTAGTCAAATATATATGAATGTTATGTTGAAATGGCTCAACGTAAGGAAATTGTATATATGGATAGGATAATTGCCTTTTCAAAATTTGATTGTGATTATGACATCCCTCTTCATAATCAAAATTATGAGAATACGGCAAATAGAAATAGTATAGCAGGAGACTAGTAAAGTATCACGTTTTTATTATGAATCGCGTCCCATACGCTTTGGGTATAGGATCGTTTACATATGCTATAATATCCGACCGTTCTGATTTTCCAAATGCTTAGAGCACTAAGAGGGAAAAGAATCATAACTGGATTTGACTAAATTGATTAAACAACTGTCAAGGACAATCTGAGGTTCGCTAAGGATTGGTCGCTTGTGCGCAGTTGGAAGTAAAGTATTGAATGAAACATATTGACGTCATTATGAATAGATAAGACTTTATTAAGAATGAGTTGTCATATGGAAAATATGGAAATGTTTCAATATTAGGAGTTTGACATTAAGAATCTATGTCTAGATTAGAAACTTTTATTCAAGAAGGATGTTAAAAGGAATGTACTTTGAATGTGAGACTTCATAATAGAGCACTTTGTAATTCCATTGGCCGAGTCTTGGTGACTTTGTGATGTGGCATTATGAAAGGTTCGTTGCATAAAATGTTAGAATCTGACATATTCTAGTAGTGGCAAGAATTGGGTATTCTTACACTAACGATAAGGATTAGGGATTGAGAAATGAGCATAATTGGAAATGTTTTTAATTGATATATTTCACAAAGTATGGACCATAGGTAAACAGAGTGTGCATGCTTGGCGCATGGGACAACTGCTATTATAATTCAAGTAATAAGTTGATTATCCGAAACATTATACAATGAATAATGTGTAATCGATATGGTGACTAAATAAAATGGGTTTTTATTTATACGCAAAAGTTTGGGGCCATATTGGATTCAATTATTCTTGTGTTTCACTTTGCATGTTTTGACTTCCCGAATAACAAGATTATTCAAACCATCCACAATCGCTCATACTTTGGAAGTAGGTATGAAAGAAGACTGTCGTGAATTGGCTTGTAGAATGTCTAAAGTGTATTAGACATAACAAAAGTTTTCTAGAACGTTCATGAGTGCTTATGAATTAAGATCTGAGCATTGGATTAAACCCACGCTCACTTGGATCACTTCATGGATTTTATCACGAGTGATTGGTGAGACGATAATATCTTATATTCTTGAAACCGAGATGTGTGAGTTGTAATTTACAAGTCGTTTGCACATTGATAATATGTAAATGCACTAGTAACTTGGTGTTATAAAACATATTGTTGTGTGTGATTTGATGAGTAGGTACAAGCGAGCATTGAGTCGAAGTTTATTCGTTCCTTTTACCCAATGTGGGATAAAAATGATATCTATGGGCCCCTCGATGATTTAGTGATGAGACCCCTAAGCGCTTGGCCAAGCCTGGACTGAGTTGATGTGTTCAATTGTAGTCTGTTGTCAGTCGTCATAAATCGGAAATCGGGAAACAACACATGAACAGGGAGTATGATTAAAATCCATGTCTCTGTTCATACGATATCTAGAATGGAGGAATATATGATCCCTTATCTAAAGGACGCGTTACTGATAAGATCAGAGTTCGACAATGGCTTTTGAAAGCTACGATTGCTGATCAGGTTCCGAAGTCATACACAATATAGTTATTAGACTTATCCAAGTGGGAGACTGTTGGATTAGGTGTCTAAGCCCATAACTATTTTGGTATGTACTTGACCCGATTGTGAGCATGGTGCTTTTGGGTTGCCTTCACCATAGCAACTGATAGGATGAATTAAGGAGAAAAATGATTAATTATGATTTATTAATATATTATACGAATAATATATTAAAAGAGAAATCATATTGTTTATTTAATATTAGTCAAGAATTAATAATATTTAATTTTGTGGGTAAAACTGATTAATTAAATAAAGGGGACTAGAACTGTCAATTGTGTGATAGTTGAATATTAGGCTAATGGACTCCATAGAAGTTGGAGTGGACGAACTCTATGCGGATACCCATTAGAATTCGTCCAAGGCTTCTAAGAAGGGAGTCATGGGCTGCTTAGGGCCTAAGCAGTCAGATTAGGGTTTCCTAGTTCAAAACCCTAATAGCCTCACTATATAAGGAACCCCTAAGGCCCCAAAAACGTGTGGAAGTAATCCCTAAGGGTTTGTAGACATTTTTGTGCCTCCTCCTCCTCCTTCTCCTAAGTCATCTTGTTGCTCATGGGGTTTGTGACTCCATTAGAGGTGCAACATTTGAGGCACTAAGCTTTCAGAAGTCAAGATCAAGAAGGTTTTGAGATTGTTATTGCTATATAACAATCAAGGTAAGATCTAAACCCTGTTATTATGTTAATATCGATTGTCATATGCTAGATCTAGGGTTTATGATCTTTGGATGATTATTGCATGTATATTATGTTGGATTAGGTGTCTAAGCCCATAACTATTATTGGTATGTATTCGACTCGAGAGTAGCATGGTCCATTTGGGTTGCATATCATCAGGACAATTTGTTAGGATGGACTTTTGAGAGAAGGTTATTTATGGTTTATTAATATATTATAAGTAATAATATATTAATATGAAATCATATGTTTTAATTAGTAATGATCAAGAATTAATTTGGAATTAATTTAGCGGTCGAAAGAGACTAATTAAATCTATGGGGACTAATTATGATAATTAGTTATATTTATATGTGTTGGGCTTATGATCCATGTTGGACCAAGTTTA
The DNA here is from genome assembly GCF_052849685.1 of Lactuca virosa. Taxonomy (NCBI): domain Eukaryota; kingdom Viridiplantae; phylum Streptophyta; class Magnoliopsida; order Asterales; family Asteraceae; genus Lactuca; species Lactuca virosa. The sequence continues at coordinate 388,760,026 of NC_136428.1, forward strand.
TGTATGGATACATAAAGAGTTGGGCCACATGAACCATGGATCATAAAACCCATGGGTATGGATTTGGGTTATATCCATGACCCTAGAAATCCCACATATAAATAGATACTTCATTGCCCAAAATCGCCACTTGTATCTTTTTAGAGTTCATGGTGTCTTTTGTGTGCATGGAATTCTCTCTCAAGTTCATCCTTTGTCCATGGTGTGTTGTGATTCCATTTGAGGCTTCCACACTATTGGGGCTAAGCTCTTTAAGGCCAAATACACCAAGAATTCAAGCTCCATCAAAAGGTATGTCATGCTAACTAGTATATTATAATTTTATGTTAAATGCATGCTAGTTGTAAGATTAATACCTTGGAAACCATTTGCATGTATAATTAGTGAAAACATAGATCCAATGTATTTAGGGTTGTATGTGCACCATAGGATGTTGTAGTATACCAAAACCCAAAAGTGGTATCAGAGCCATTGGTTGTTTTCAATTATACTTGATGCAAGTTGCTGAAAAAATAAACTGAAAAAAATCGAACTTTTTGCTGTCGGGACAGCAGACTCGACGAGTCCATGAACAAATTCATCCAACTCGTCGAGTTGGTTCATGCACTCGACAAGTTGGACCCCCTGACAGCTTATCTTCGAGTTTTTTGGTCTGTTTTGGATTAGAATCATTACCGCAAAGTGTTTTTGTTCATAAAATTTGTTTTTTGATACTATGGTAATGTTTATTCTCATCCAAATAAAGGATAATAATCAAAGTTTCAAGTTTTATACATGTTTATATGATGCTTGAAAAATGTTGATTATGAATGTTCATGTTTATGAGTTTGTTTAGATTAATAGGAAAAATTATGAGATAGTTATTTTCAATCCAAATTAATCTTGAAGTTGTTCATAATATGTGTTTTTGTAACTTGTCCTCAAGTTACATGAAAAGTCACATTTATGAATTTTAAAACCCATAAAAATTCCATAAGTTATGAAAAAATGAAGAGTCACATTTTTAATGCTTTTAAAGTCTTCCATAACATGTCTACAAGTTATGGAACTTGAATGGTTTTTTCCATTAAACCACTTTAAAACTTATAAGTTATGGAAATCCATAAGGTTTTTGAATTGTTCAAAACTTGTCCTCAACCACTGTTGGGTTATGAGCATTCTAACACTCCTAAGTGTACATGCAACCCTAAATACCTTGGATCTATGTTTTCTCTATTATACATACAGTTATGAACATCCGAGGTATTATCCTAATCTAGCATACAAAATAATAAATATAACAAGATAGAATACATACCTCTTTGATGTAGAATGTCTTCATGAGGCTTGAGTGCCTAGTGCCCCAAGTGTGACACCTCAAATGGTTCACACAAGACCAAATACACTTGGAATAACTTGAGAGAAACTTGAACACTCCTTGAAATGGTCTAGCCCTCACACTCACACATTAGTGTACGATTTCTTGAGCCATGGGATTCTTTTATATGGTGGCTATTAGGGTTACACCATGTAACTCATAACTTTACCCATTCCTTATGCTCAATGGATTTTAACCTCCATGGAGTATCCATGGGTCACCCCATGGACTTAGTCCAACATAAGGAATCTTGGATCACAAGCCCACATATATAAGAATGAATGATTTACACAATCAACCCATATATTTAATTAGTCTCCTTTTGATCACTTAATTAATTCCAAATTAATTCTTGATCAATACTAATTAAATAACCTTATTAATATATTAGAACTTATAATATATTAACCAACCTTAAGTGTTATTTCTCTCATTATAGTCTATCCAAATGCATGATGCCATGCAACCCAAATGGACCATGCCGGGTCGGGTCAAGTCTTACCAATTATAGTTATGGACTTAGACATTAATCCAACAGTCTCCCACTTGGATAAGTCTAAAACTATTATTGCGTATGACTTCAGGAACCGATCAGCAATCGTAGCTCTCAAAAGCTTCTGTCGAACTCTGACCTTGTCGATGAACTCTGACCTTTGTCAATGACTTGTCCATTAGATAAGGGATCATATATTCCTCCATTCTAGATATCATATGGACTGAGACATGGATTATCAATCATTCTCTCTGTCCATTTGTTGTTTCCCGATTTCCGATTCATGATGACTGACTGATTGAACAAATCAAATCAGTCCTGGCTTGGCCAAGCACTCACATGTATCATCTTTAAATCATCGAGGGGCCCACAGATATCGCTTTTATCCCGAAGGTAAAAGGAATGGATAAACTTCGACTCATATGGCTTGTTCTACTACTTGTTGAATCATACACAAAGGCACGTTTTATAACATCGAGTTACCAATGCGTTTTCGTGCAATCAATGTATAACCAACTCATAGTAACAACTCATATCTCTAGATTTGAAGAATATAAGATATTATCGTCTCATGATCACTCGTGATAAAATCCATGAAGTGATTCAAATGAGCGCGGGTTGAATCCAATAGTCAGAACTTATGAGCACTCATGAGTGTTGTAGCACCACTTTGTCCACCAACTTGGACCTCTACAAACCAACCCATGACAGTCTTGATTCATAACTACTTCCAACATATGACCGACTGTGGATGGTTTGAATAACTTAATCATTCAGGAAGAGCGACTTAGTTATTCTGGAAGTCAAAACATGCAAAGTGAAACACAAGAATAAATGAATCAAATATGGTATCAAACCCTATGAATATAAATAAACACTTTTATTTATCACCATACTGATTACTCATTATTCATTGTTTCGGTTTTATCAACTTTATACTTGAATTTAAAACAATGGTTGTCCCATGCTCCAAGCATGTACACTATGTTTTCTAAACACTAGTCATGCCATACACCAAGTATGTATACTATGTTTGTCTATGATCTTTACTTTGTAAAATAGATCAATTGAACATCACTCCAATGATCCTCTTTTCACAGTCCCAAATCCTTACTGCAAATGCAAGAATTCCAAATTCATGCCATTTACTGAAATTTGTTAGATTCTAAACTTATATGCATTGATCCTCTTAATGATTATGCACAAAGTCAGAAATACTTGACAACAATCATTACAGAGCATTCCAAAGGAGATCAGCTCCTTGGAAACATCCTTCTTTCATTAAGTTTCCTAATCTTACACAGATTGAATAATTTCTAACTTTGAAACATTTCCATATTCCATTTTGACTATCATTTCTGAACAAGAGTTGCCTCCTTACAGATTATGTCAATATGGTCCTTCCAGAATTAACATTATACTTCCAACTATCCTTGAGCAACCAATCTTTGGTAAACCTTAGATTGTCCTCGACAATTGCTTAATCATTTTAGTCATATCCAATTCTAGACCTTTTCCATTCATAATGCCCCAGGCATTTGGAAAATTTTAGAAAGGATGAATATAGCACATGTAATCGATCCTATATCCGAAGCATATGGGACACGATTCATGATGTCTCACATAAAGACTAAACCAGTCTTTTGCTATAATATTTCCATTTCAATTTGCCAAGTTCCTAAAATTCAGATTATGAAAAGGGATGCCGTAATCATAATCGAATTTTAGAACGCAAATAATGGACCCATATATAGAATTTCCTTATGTTGAGCCATTCCAAAATGAAATTCATATATATATCCTCGATTAAATACGATTAAAATCTCAATCTAAGCTTTTAGAATTGAAATGAAGTATAATTTCCTCTCCCTTAATTATAGCAAAACAACTTTTTCAACCCCTGCAACCTCACGAATTGAAACTTTTGTTTTCTATAATTAACATTGCTAACTTGCAACCTTTGTCAATTTCCTCTCCCTTAATTATAGCAAAACAACTTTTTCAACCCCTGCAACCTCACGAATTGAAACTTTTGTTTTCTATAATTAACATTGCTAACTTGCAACCTTTGTCATAATTATCATGCTCCCACTAACATGATGATTATTAGCATAACACTTATGCTCCCACTAGCTTTGACATGGACTCAGAAATCAGCTGACTTTCTTACCAAAGTTCAGATTTCTGATACTAGATTGTTTTGATAAAACTTTATCAAAATCATACACCTCTCTTAGATAGCTCACATGTGTGTCTAAACAATTTTAGAACTATGAAAAGGGATGTCGTAATCATAGTCTCAATTGTTTAGACCTTTGCCACTTCTCACAAGTCCATGTTAGTGTGCCGGTAAACCACACATGCTCCACTAACGACTTTGAGAATGCAAATATCACAATTGCTATCTAGCTAAAATCTACTTAGTGAAAGTGTTTCCTCACCATCATTTTCATGAATCGGAGAGAAACCTTATGACACTTAGATTTAATAGTGTATGTGTTCTTATCCATGTGAATTTGTCAAAACCATAATCACAAGACAAGGTTAGTGACAAATCCAAACTCATATTGATTAAACTTGTGCAATCTTAAATTCTTGCCATTTGGCAGCTCAGGTGCCTGCCATTGCTTCCAAGTAGTTGTGCAACCAATTGAGAACTCTCAGAACTCCTATGCAAAGCCAACTTGAATAGGCACACAAATTTCAACACGATAGGTTATAAACCTCAAGTCGTGTGCTAGTGAAGGACTTTAGGTTTTATTCTTGATTAAATCTTGAAACTTTCAAGAGCTTTAAGACTCCCACTGTCCTCTTGACATATAAGACTCCCTTGTCCAATATTCAAGAGATAGTGCGGATTCTTTATCAAGACTAACACTTTACACAATTGGCCTAAGTTGGTCTCTGTTTTATCCAAAACATCACAACTTACCAATTTCAAATGTACAAGAGTAGATAACCTTTTACTCTTACATTTGACTAGTGTTAACAAACCCTCTTTAAGATATGTCACTCAAGTTACAATCTTGGAGTATGACTCTAAGAATTGTTTTGGAACGAAGTATGACTCATCTTTTTGATTTAACCATTTCAACAATTCATGACTCCTCTTCTTAGTCATAAGAATGCACTAAGATGACTTTAGAGGACCAATTGTGATATGGTATCTTAATCATTAAGATGATCATAAACATGATACTAAAGTACTCTCCCATCTTTTCAGATTTGAGAAACTTTTATCTTTCTGCCATACTTTGATTCTTCTTATTCGTTCTGTCTCACATTGAAACTTCTCCAATGCTACAGACTTATACTTAAACTTATAAGTATAACCATATTTACTGAACTTAAGTAAGTCATGACGAGTTGTCTTCTTGATCTTTTGTGGTGGACTTGACCAGTGCACAAGAATGTGTACTCGATCCCTTAGTCCTTTCCTTATACACATAAGGAATTAGTCTTAATTTTCCAAGCTGAAAGTTCTCATTCATCATACTATACAACTTGCATGATTCCAAGTTTCGGTCCAATTGAACCTTGGGTGATGAGAATCTTTCCTTATTTGGTAATATTAGACACTACCACAACCGAAAGAATCAAATCCATTTTTCCAATATTGCTATCAATGGAATCTTATAAGCAACAACTTTTCACAAATGCCATTGTAAGGATACTTAAAATAAATAAAATCAAAACCTTTTTCTTTTATTTTAAAACTTTGCGGAAAAACTTATCCTTACAATCCATATGAAAACCTTGTTGTTATCTATTCCTAAGCAAAATAAATATCATAACTCTTAAGTAATAGCCCAAAATTCTGATCACCGAACCATGCGATTGAAATCCATCTTCGCGATCAGAATCAGCATGTACTTAATAGAGTTAGACAATGGACTTTACCTGAAGTAGAGCCAAACTTATTGACTTTAACATCCTTAGGTAAATTTGGCAGCTTCGTAACCAATGCCCCCTCCTTTGGCAATAGTTACCTATGGACCCTTGATAATGGGACTATCTCAGACTTCGCCTCTCTCTTTACCATTGGGTCAACCGAGTTGACTATGGCCGATCCCTTTCCATTGGGAAGAGAGAGCTTTACTGGATATCCAATGTCATCATTGTCAATGTCCATAGCGTTTTAGGAAGTTGATCTTAGCAAATAGATAAGATCATTAAGGGTCTTGTCTTAGTCTGTTTCATAGGATTCCAAAAGAACTCACTATGTGACTTAGAAAGTAGTTGAGCCACCAACTTTCTCAAGACTTTGACACCCAACTCTCCCGGCTTGTCAATATGTGACTACATCTCCAAGATGTGATCACACCTAGACTTTGCCTTGCCAACAGGGCTTGAGTGACCTTAAACTTTTTAGGAACTTGTGGGTTAGGGAGAATAATTGGAGGAGGTGAAAGAAGTATGATATCCATGGGACATCATCTTCATTTAGGAAAGCTTGTTTCAAGAGATTTGGGAAGATCATAAATGTCTAGACCAGACATCTTTTTGGGAGATATTCAAGATAGTTGATTTAAAGTCCTTAATATGACACCCAATATGAAATATTAAGGCTAGGACCCAACAAACTATTTTATAACTTAGAAGAGGGATGTCGTAATCCAAGCTATAAAATATTTGAAGGTAGGTGAATGACAATTCGCCAATTTCCACCATGAAAAACGAAATAATTTATTAGGTTTTAATTGGATTTGAAAGTCCTAGATCTTTGAGATTCATTGAACTGTTCAAAGGCATGTTTCAATCTCGAGTGTGCCCTTCAGGTTTTGTGACTGGGATGCCAAGGATCACAAAACAAGGTGTGAATAACCATGCAAATATACTTGGTACCCTTAATATTTACCCCTTAATCAGTGTGCCGGTTAACCACACACGCTCCACCGATACTATGATAAATATTAAGTTACCCTTTGCCTACCTTGTCATGTCCACCACAAAGCTCGTTAAGACTATTTGATTTACTAAAGTTTAGTAAATATGGTTATACTTACAAGTTTAAGTATAATTCTGAAATATTGGAAAAGTCTCAATGTATGGCAGAACGAATGGGAAGAATCAAATTAGGCAGAAAGATAAAAGTTTCTCAAATCTGAAAAGATGGGAGAGTACTTTAGTATCATGTTTGTGATCATATTAATGATTTAGAAATCATATCACAATTAGTCCTCTAAAGGTCATTTTAGTGCATTCTTATGACTAAGAAGAGGAGTCATGAATTGTTGAAATGGTTAGATCAGGAAGATGAGTCATACTTCGTTCCAAAACAATTCTTAGAGTCATACTCCAAGATTGTAACTTGAGTGACATATCTTAAAGAAAGGTTTAAAACACTTGTCAAATGTAACAGTAAAAGTGTCCTACTCTTGTACATTTGAAATTGGTAAGTTGTGATGTTTTGGATAAAACAAAGACCAACTAAGGCCAATTATGTGAAGTGTTTGTCTTGATAAAGAATCCGCACTATCTCTTGAATATTTGGCAAGATAGTCTTATATGTCAAGAGGATAGTGGGAGTCTTAAAGATCCTAAAAAGAATTTCAAGAACTAATCAAGAATAAAACCTGAGGTTCTTCACTAGCACACGACTTGAGGTTTATAACCTATCGTGTTGACATATTCTGTGCCCATTCCAGTTAAAGTTGGCTTTGCATAGGAGTTCTGAAATTTCTCAATTGGTTGCATAACAACTTGGAAGCAATGGCAGGTCCTGTACTGCCAGGTGGCAAGAAGTTAAGATTGCATAAGTTCAGTCCATATGAGTCTGGATTTGTCATTATCCTTGTCTTGTGACTATGGTTTTGACGATTCACATGGATAAGAACACATGCACCATAAAATCTAAGGGTCATAAGGTTTCTCTCCGATTCATGAAAATGATGGTGAGGAAACACTTCCACAAAGTAGATTTGAAGCAGATGGCAAAAGGTCTAAACAATTGAGACTATGATTACGGCATCCCTTTTCATAGTTCTGAAATTATTTAGACACACATGCATGCTATCTAAGGAAAGGTGTATGATTTTGATAATGTTTTATCAAAGCATCCCGTATCAGAAATCTGAACTTTGTTAAGGAAGTCAATAAAGTATTGATTTCTAGAAGTCCAGCTGATTTCTGAGTACATGTCAAAGCTAGTGGGAGCATAAGTGTTATGCTAATAATCATCATGTTAGTGGGAGCATGATAATTATTGTTAGTGTTGCAAGTTAGCAATGTTAATTATAGAAAACAAAAGTTTCAATTCGTGAGGCTGCAGGGATTGAAAAAATTGTTTTGCTATAATTAAGGGAGAGGAAATACTTCATTTCAATTCTAAAGGCTTAGATTGAGACCTTAATCATCTTTAGTCAAGAATATATATATGAATTTCATGTTATATTGGTTCAACTTAAGGAAATTCTATATATTGCGTTCTCAAAATTCGATTATGATTACGGCATCCCTCTTCATAGTCAAATTTTGAAAACATGGCAAATAAAAATATTGTAGCAAAAGACTGGTCTAGAATCATGTCTTTATGTGAGACATCATGAATCATGTACCATTTGCTTTGGGTATAGGATCGATTGCATGTGCTATAATATTTGTCATTTCTAAATTTTTCCAAATGCCCAGAGGCATTAAGAAGGGAAAAGGTCTAGAATTGGATATGACTAAAATGATTAAGAAATTGTCGAGGACAATCTGAGGTTTACCAAAGATTGGTTGCTCAGGGACAGTTGGAAGTATAGTGCTAATTTTGGAAGGACCATATTGACATATTCTGAAAAGAGGCATCTCTTATTCAGAAGTGATAGTCAAAATGAGAATATGGAGTTGTCTCCATAGGTGGAAGTTATATGTGTAAGATTAGAAAACTTAATGCAAGAAGCATGTCCAAAGCAATGTACTTTGAATATGAGACTTAGTTTCCATGGAGTTGATCTCCATTGGAGAGAAATCCACACTTCATAAAATCGGCTAGCCCTTATTATCACTCTCTTAGTGGCCGATTTTCTCCAAGAATAAGATCATTATATACTTAGTGACAATTAGGGTAAACCCTAATTGTCATGGCCTTTCATTTCCATGATCCATGGGTACAAATACACCATGGACCATCCATGGAGCATCTTATGGGTTTTAGCCCAACTTGACAATCCATGGAGCATTAGCCCACTATACAAGTATGGATGATTTACACAATCAACCCATATATTTAATTAGTCTTCTTTTGATCACTTCATTAATCCTAGATTAATTCTTGATCAATACTAATTAAATAATCTTATTAATATATTAGAACTTATAATATATTAACAAACCTTAAGTGTTATATTTCTCTCATTATAGTCTATCCAAATGAATGATGCCATGCAACCCAAATGGACCATGCCGGGTCGGGTCAAGTCTTACCAATTATAGTTATGGACTTAGACATTAATCCAACAGTCTCCCACTTGGATAAGTCTAAAACTATTATTGCATATGACTTCAAGAACCGACTTGCAATCGTAGCTCTCAAAAGCTTCCGTCGAACTCTGACCTTGCCGATGATCTCTGACCTTTGTCAATGACTTGTCCATTAGATAAGTGATCATATATTCCTCCATTCTAGATATCATATGGACTGAGACATGGATTATCAATCATTCTCTCTGTCCATTTGTTGTTTCCCGATTTCTGATTTATGACGACTGACTAATTGAACAAATCAAATCAGTCTAGGGCCGGCCGAGCACTTACATTTGTCATCACCAAATCATCGAGGGGCCCACAGATATCGCTTTTATCCTGAAGGTAAAAGGAATGGATAAACTTCGACTCATATGGCTTGTTCTACTACTTGTTGAATCATACACAAAAGCACGTTTTATAACATCGAGTTACCAATGCGTTTTCGCGCAATCAATGTACAACCAACTTATAGTAACAACTCATATCTCTAGGTTTGAAGAATATAAGATATTATCGTCTCATGATCACTCGTGATAAAATCCATGAAGTGATTCAAATGAGCGCGGGTTGAATCCAATACTCAGAACTTATGAGCACTCATGAGTGTTGTAGCACAACTTTGTCCACCAACTTGGACCTCTACAAGCCAACCCATGACAGTCTTGATTCATATCTACTTCCAACATATGACCGACTGTGGATGGTTTGAATAACTTAGTCATTCCGGAAGAATGACCTAGTTATTCTGGAAGTCAAAACATGCAAAGTGAAACACAATAATAATCGAATCCAATATTGTCTCAGAACTTATGAATATAAATAAAACACCTTTTATTTATCACCATATGATTACACATTATTCATTGTATACTGTTTCAAATTAGCAACTTTATACTTGAATTAAAACACTAGTTGTCCCATGCTCCAAGCATGTACACTATGTTTTTCAAAACAATAGCGTTGCCATACACCAAGTATGCACTCTATGTTTTTATATGATCCTTACTTTGTGAAATAAACCAATTAACCAAACTTTCAATGATTCTAATTTCACACTCCCAAATCGAAATCTTGTTAGGCTTTAAACTTAAATGCACTACCCTCTTGCAATGAATGTGTACAAAGTCACAAAGACTTGTCAACAACCATTACAGGGTATTCCAATGAAGACCTACTCCATGGACACAAAGCCTTATGTTCAACGTATGCATTGCTTTGAACATGCTTCTTGCACTAAGTTTTTTCTAATCTTACACAGATTGCTTCCATCTATGGAAACAACTCCATATTCCCATTTTGACTACCCCTTCTGAACAAGATTTGCCTCTTTTCAGATTATGTCAATATGGCCCTTCCAAAACTCACACTATACTTCCAACTGTCCTTGAGCAACCAATCCTTTGTAAAACCTTAGATTGTCCTCGACAATTGCTTAATCCTTTTAGTCATATCCAATTCTAGACCTTTTCCCTCCTTAATGCCCCAGGCATTTGGAAAATTTTAGAACGGATGAATATAGCACATGTGATCGATCCTATAACCGAAACATATGGGACACGATTCATGATGTCTCACATAAAGACTAAACCAGTCTTTTGCTATAATATTTCCATTTGCCAAGTTCTCATAATTTCAGATTATGAAAAAAGGACGCCGTAATCATAATCGAATATTAGAACGCAAATAATAGACCCATATATAGAATTTCCTTATGTTGAGCCATTCCAACATGAAATTCATATATATATATATATATATATATATATATATATATATATATATCCTTGACTAAATACGATTAAAACCTCAATCTAAGCTTTTAGATTTGAGATGAAGTATAATTTCCTCTCCCTTAATTATAGCAAAACAACTTTTTCAACCCCTGCAACCTCATGAATTGAAACTTTTGTTTTCTATAATTAACATTGCTAACATTGCGAAACTTATCATAATTATCATGCTCCCACCAACATGATGATTATTAGCATAACACATATGCTCCCACTAGCTTTGACATGTACTTAGAAATCAGCTGGACTTCTAGAAGTCAATACTTTACTGACTTTCTTACCAAAGTTCAGAATTCTGGTACGAGATTGCTTTGATAATACATTATCAAACTCATACACTTTATCTTAGATAGCTTACAGGTGTGTCTAAACAATTTCAGAACTCTGAAAAGGAATGCCGTAATCATAGTCTCAATTGTTTAGACCTTTGCCATCTGCTTCAAATCTCCTTGGTGGTAGTGTTTCCTCACCATCATTTCCATGAATCGGAGAGAAATCTTATGACCCTTAGATTTTATGGTGTATGTGTTCTTATCCATGTGAATTGTCAAAAACATAGTCACAAGACAAGGATAATGACAAATCCAAACTCATATGGACTGAACTTATGCAATCTTAACTTCTTGCCACCTGGCAGTACAGGGCCTGCCATTCCTTCCAAGTTGTTATGCAACCAACTGAGAACTCTAAGAACTCATATGCAAAGCCAACTTTAACTGGAATGGGCACAGAATATGTCAACACGATAGGTTATAAACCTCAAGTCGTGTGCTAGTGAAGAACCTCAGGTTTTATTCTTGATTAGTTCTTGAGACTTTCAAGACCTTTAAGACTCCCACTGTCCTCTTGACATATAAGACTCACTTGTCAAATATTCAAGAGATAGTGCGGATTCTTTATCAAGACAAACACTTCACACAATTGGCCTAAGTTGGTCTTTGTTTTATCCAAAACATCACAACTTACCAATTTCAAATGTACAAGAGTAGAAGAACTTTTACTCTTACATTTGACTAGTGTTACTAAACCTTCTTTAAGATGTGTCACTCAAGTTACAATCTTTGAGTATGACTCTAAGCATTGTTCTTGGAACGAGGTGGGACTCATCCTCTTGATTTAACCATTTCAACAATTTATGACTCCTCTTCTTAGTCATAAGAATGCACTAAGATGACCTTAGAGGACTAATTGTGATATGATTTCTTAAATCATTAAGATGATCACAAAGCTGATACTAAAGTACTCTCCCATCTCTTCAGATTTGAGAAACTTTTATCTTTCTGCCTAGTTTGATTCTTCTCATTCGTTCTGCCATACATTGAAACTTTTCCAATGTATCAGAATTGTACCTAAACTGGTAAGTATAACCATATTTACTAAACCTTAGTAAATCATGACGAATAGTCTTATCGATCTTTTGTGGTGGACTTGATCAGTGCACAAGAATGTGTACTCGATCCCTTTGTCCTTCACTTGACTCACATATACATGTGAACAAGGAATTAGTCTTAATTTTCCAAAGATGAAAATTCTCATTCATCATACTATACAACTTGCATGATTCCATGTTTCAATCCAACTGAAACTTGGGTGATGAGAATCTTTCCTTATTTGGTAAATTTAGACACTACCACAAATGAAAGAATCAAATTCATATTTCCACTCTTGCTATTAATGGAATCATATAAACAACAATTTTTTACAAATGCCATTGTAAGGATACTTAAAATAAATAAAATAAAAAATTTCCTTTTATTTTAAAACTTTGCGGAAAAACTTATCCTTACAATCCTTATGAAAACCTTATTGTTATCTATTCCTAAGCAATGTGTCATAACTCCTAAGTAACAGCTTCAAAATTCTGATGCGATCGAAATCCATCTTCGCAATCAGAAGCACCATATACTTCCTTTAAGCTTTCTCTCTTTTCTTTGATTCTTATAACATCACCATGTGACCCAGTCACATTATGTAATAGAATCTCCAAATAGGAGCTTAACAGAGTTAGACAATGGACTTTACCTGAAGTAGAGTCAAACTTATTGACTTTAACATCCTTAGGTAAATTTGGCAGCTTCGCAACCAATGCCCCTTCCTTTGGCAATAGATACCTATGGACCCTTGATAATAGGACTATCTCAGACTTATCCTCTCTCTTTACCATTTGGTCAACCGAGTTGACTATGGCCGATCCCTTTTCATTGGGAAGGGAGAGCTTTACTGGATATCCAATGTCATCATTGTCAATGTCCATAAAGTTTTGGGAAGTTGATCTTAGCAAATAGATAAGATCATTAAGGGTCTTGTCATAGTCTGTTTCATAGGAGTCCCAAAGGAACTCACTATATGACTTAGAAAGTAGTTGAGCATCTAACTTTCTCAAGACTTTGACACCCAACTCTCCCGGCTTGTCCATATGTGACTACATCTCCAAGATGTGATCCCACATAGACCTTGCTTGCCAATAGGGCTTGAAGGACCTTAAACTTTTCAAGAACTTGTGGGTTAGGGAGAATAATTGGAGGAGGTGAAAGAAGTATGATTTCCATGGGACATTATCTTCATTTACGAAAGCTTGTTTCGAAAGATTTGGGAAGATCATAAATGTCTAAACCAGACATCTTTTGGGAGATATTTAAGATAGTTGATTTAAAGTCCTTAATATAACACCCAATATGAAATATTAAGGCTAGGACCCAACACAATACTTTTATAACTTGGAAGAGGGATGCCGTAATCCACGCTATAAAATATTTGAAGGTAGGTGAATGACAATTCACCAATTTCCACCAAGATAAACGAAATGTATTATTAGGTTTTAATTGGTTTTGAAACTCCTAGATTCTTTGGAGATTCATTGAACTTTTCAATGGCATGTTTCAATCTCGAGTGTGCCCTTTAGGTTTTATGACTGGGATGCCGAGGATCACAAAACAAGGTGTGAAGTAACCATGCAAATTACTTGGTACTCTTAAATGTTTACCACCCAACCGATGTGCCGGTAAACCACACACGCTCCACCGGCCTATGATAAACTTTAAGAAACCCTTTGCCTACCTTGTTAAATCAGGCTAGCGTGCCGGTAAACCACGCACGCTCCACCAACCGACTTAAGCAAAGTGCAAAGTGTAATTTCATGGGTTAGCACCTTATTCACATTTTCCTAAGTAACTAAGATTGAGAATTTATAAAAGGTTTAGTTACTTAGTATTTATCATTAATAGTTTTAATGAAGGGAGAATTATAGTCCTTGTCCTACCCGTTCGGCTAACGACCTTCCACCAGTCAAGGAAGCGGTGGGTGAGAGTGGACACCCATTAAGCTGCCATTTTATAGGCAACAACCTGATACCCCCCTTATAGACCGGCTTCGTGAATGAGGCCTACTAACGGTAAGACTGACTTTTACTCTTATACATATAAATAAATATTATTAACTTATAATATTATAAAGTATAAGGGTTGAATTTTAACTTTTAAAATTCTAAGGGCTTAACTTGGAATTAAAGTATTCATAAGAGAAACTTTTCAAATTCCAAAACTTGAGGGCAAGTTTTGAAACTATTCAAAACTAATGAATTCCATAGCTTATGTGTTTAAAGTAGTTTTAATTAAAAAACTCTTCAAGTTCCATAACTTGAGGACAAGTTATGGAAGACTTTAAACTAATAAAAGAATGTAACTTTTCTTTATTTTTGTAACTTATGGAACTAATTAAGGTTACACATTTTATTACTTAATGAAGTGACTCTTGAACCTCCATAACGTGAGGACAAGTTATGGAGTCATAAAACCATTTAATGAGGACAAGACTCTTCATTTTGTAACATTTGCCAACTTTTATAAGTTTTAAGAAACTTTAATGTGACTTTTCATGTAACTTGAGGACAAGTTACACAAACACATTTTAGAATCCACTCTTAGATTAAAATGGATTGAAAACAACAATTTCTAATAATTTTTCTATTAATCTAAGCAACTCATAAGAACAAGATAATTTAAAATACACCCTTATACTATTATAATATTAATAGTTAATACTTATATATATATATATATATATATATATATATATATATATATATATATATATATATATGTATAAGAACAAAGTCAATCTTACCGTTAGTAGGCCTCATTCACGAAGCCGGTCTATAAGGGGGGTATAAGGTTACTGCCTATAAAATGGCAGTTTAATGGGTGTCCACTCTCACCCACCGCTTCCTTGACCGGTGGAGGGTCGTTAGCCGAACTGGTAGGACAAGGACTATAATTCTCCCTTCATTAAAAGTATTAATGATAAATACTAAGTAACTAAACCTTTTATAAATACCCAATCTTAGTTACTTAGGAAAAAGTGAATAAGGTGCTAATCCATGAAATTACACTTTGCACTTTTTTTAAGTCGGTTAGTGGAGCGAGTGTGGTTAACCGGCACACTAACTCGTATTTAACAAGGTAGGCAAAGGGTAACCTAATGTTTATCATAGTATCGATGGAGCGTGTGTGGTTAACCGACACATCGATTGAGGGGTAAACACTTAAGGGTACCAAGTAATTTGCATGGTTACTTCACACCTTGTTTTGTGATCCTCGGCATCCCAGTCACAAAACCTGAAGGGCACAATCGAGATTGAAAATGCCATTGAACAGTTCAATGAATCTCAAAGATCTAGGAGTTTCAAAAACCAATTAAAACCTAATAATATATATTTCGTTTTCATGGTGGAAATTGGTGAATCGTCATTCACCTACCTTCAAATATTCTATAGCTTGGATTACGGCATCCCTCTTCCAAGTTATAAAAGTATTGTGTTGGGTCCTAGCCTTAATATTTCATATTGGGTGTTATATTAAGGACTTTAAATCAACTATCTTGAGTATCTCCCAAAAGATGTCTGGTTTAGACATTTATGATCTTCCCAAATCTCTTGAAACAAGCTTTCCTAAATGAAGATGATGTCCCATGGAAATCATACTTCTTTCACCTCCTCCAATTATTCTCCCTAACCCACAAGTTCCTGAAAAGTTTAAGGTCACTCAAGCCCTATTGGCAAGCAAAGGTCTATGTGTGATCACATCTTGGAGATGTAGTCACATATTGACAAGCCGTGAGAGTTGGGTGTCAAAGTCTTGAGAAAGTTGGTGGCTCAACTACTTTCTAAGTCACATAGTGAGTTCTTTTGGAACACCTATGAAACAGACTATGACAAGACCCTTAATGATCTTATCTATTTACTAAGATCAACTTCCTAAAAACTTTATGGACATTGACCATGATGACACTGGGAATCCAAAAAAGCATTCTCTTCCCAATGGAAATGGATCGGCCATAGTCAACTCGGTTGACCAAATGGTAAAGAGAAAAGCTAAGTCTGAGATAGTCCCATTACCAAAGGGTCCATATGTTTATATTGCCAAAGAAAGGGGCATTGGTTGCAAAGCTGCCAAATTTACCTAAGGATGTTAAAGTCAATAAGTTTGACTCTACTTCAGGTAAAGTCCACTATCTAACTCTGCTAAGTTTCTATTCTGAGATTCTTGATACATGATGTGATGGGTCACATGTTGATGTTTTAAGAATCAAAGAAAAGTGAAGAAACTTAAAGAAAGAATATGCTGAATCTGATCGCGTAGATGGATTTCTATCGCATAGTTTGAAGATCGGATTCTTGAGCTACTTCTTAGGAGTTATGATATTTTGCTTAGAAATAGATAACAACAAGTTTTCATATGGATTGTAAGGAAAAGTTTTTCCGCAATTTTTAAAATAAAAGGTAAATCTTTTGATTTTATTTATTTTAAAATATCCTTACAATGGCATTTGTGAAAATCTGTGTTGCTTATAAGATTCCATTAAGAGCAAGAGTGGAAATATGAATTTGATTCTTTCATTTGTGGTAGTGTCAAAATTTACCAAATAAGGAAAGATTCTCATCACCCAAGTTTCAGTTGGATAGAAACTTGGAATCATGCAAGTTGTATAGCATGATGAATGAGAACTTTCGAGCATTGGAAAAATTAAGACTAACTACTTGTTCACATGGGTGTGTGAGTCAAGTGAAGGACTAAGGGATCGGGTACACATTCTTGTGCACTGGTCAGAGTCCACCACAAAAGATCGATAAGACTATTCATCATAATTTACTATAGCTCAGTAAATATGGTTATACTTACAAGCTTAAGTGTAATTCTGAGACATTGGAAAAGGTTCCAATGTATGGCAGAGCGAATAAGAAGAATCAATTTAGGCAGAAAGATAAAAGTTTCTCAAATCTGAAAAGATGGGAGAGTACTTTAGTATCATGTTTTAAGACAATCTTAATGATTTTGAGACCTTATCACAATTCATCCTCTAAGTGCATTCTGATAGTTAAGAAGAGGAGTTATGAATTATTGAAGTGGTTAAATCAAGAAGATGATTCATACTTCGTTCCAAAAACAATTCTTAGAGTTATACTCTAAGATTGTAACTTGACTGACATGTCTTAAAGAAGGTTTAAAACACTTATCAAATGTAAGAGTAAAAGTTTTCTACTCTTGTACATTTGAAATTGGTAAGTTGTGATGTTTTGGATAAAACAAAGACCAACTAAGGCCAATTGTGTGAAGTGTTTGTCTTGATTAGAATCCACACTATCTCTTGAATATCTGACAAGAAAGTCTTATATGTCAAGAGGACAGTGGGAGTCTTAAAGGTCTTGAAAGTCTCAAGAACTAATCAAGAATAAAACCTGAAGTTCTTCACTAGCACACGACTTGAGGTTTATAACCTATCGTGTTGACATATTCTGTGCCCATTCCAGTTAAAGTTGGCTTTGCATATGAGTTCTTAGAGTTCTCAATTGGTTGCACAACAACTTGGAAGCAATGGCAGGCCCTTGAGCTGCCAGGTGGCAACAAATTAAGATTGAGTTCAGTCCATATGAGTTTGGATTTGTCATTATCCTTGTCTTGTGACTATGGTTTTGACAATTCACATGGATAAGAACACATACACCATTAAATCTAAGGGTCATAAGGTTTCTATCCGATTCATGAAAATGATGGTGAGGAAACACTTCCACCAAGTAGATTTGAAGTAGATAGCAATTGTGATATTTGCATTCTCAAAGTCGTTAGTGGAGCTGTGTGGTTAACCGGCACACTAACATGGACTTGTGAGAAGTGGCAAAGGTCTAAACAATTGAGACTATGATTACGGCATCCCTTTTCATAGTTTTGAAATTGTTTAGACACACCTGTGAGCTATCTAAGATAAGGTGTATGATATTGATAAAGTTTTATCAAAGCAATCTAGTATCAGAAATCTGAACTTTGGTAAGAAAGTCAATAAAGTATTGTTTTTCCTAGAAGTTCAACTGATTTCTAAGTACATGTCAAAGCTAGTGGGAGCATAAGTGTTATGCTAATAATCATCATGTTAGTGGGAGCATGATAATTATGATAAAGGTTGCAAGTTAGCAATGTTAATTATAGAAAACAAAAGGTTTCAATTGGGAAAAAATTGTTTTTCTATAATTAAGGGAGAGGAAATTATACTTCATCTCAAATCTAAAAGCTTAGATTGAGGTTTTAATCGTATTTAGTCAAGTATATATATGAATGTTATGTTGGAATGGCTCAACATAAGAAAATTCTAATATAGGGTCCATTATTTGCGTTCTAAAATTCGATTATGATTACGACATCCCTTTTCATAATCTGAATTATGAGAACTTGGCAAATTGAAATGGAAATATTATAGCAAAAGACTGGTTTAGTCTTTATGTAATACATCATGAATCGTGTCCCATATGCTTCGGATATAGGATCGATTGCATGTGCTATATTCATCCTTTCTAAAATTTTCCAAATGCCTGCGGCATTAAGAAGGGAAAAGGTCTAGAATTGGATATGACTAAAAAGATTAAACAATTGTCGAGGACAATCTAAGGTTTACCAAAGATTGGTTGCTCAAGGACAGTTGGAAGTATAATGATAATTCTGGAAGGACCATATTGACATAATCTGTAAGGAGGAAACTCTTGTTCAGAAGTGATAGTCAAAATGGAATATGGAAATGTTTCAAAGTTAGAAATTATTCAATCTGTGTAAGATTAGGAAACTTAATGCAAGAAGGATGTTTCGAAGGAGTTGATCTCTTTTGGAATGCTCTGTAATGTTTGTTGTCAAGTCTATCTGACTTTGTGCATAATCATTACAAGAGGATCAATGCATATAAGTTTAGAATCTAACAGATTTCAGTAAATGGCATGAATTTGGAATTCTTGCATTTGCAGTAAGGATTTGGGACTATGAAAAGAGGATCATTGGAGTTATGTTCAATTGATCTATTTCACAAAGTAAAGATCATAGACAAACATAGTATGCATACTTGGTGTATGGCATGACTAGTGGTTAGAAAACATAGTGTACATGCTTGGAGCATGGGACAACTATTGTTTTAAATTCAAGAATAAAGTTGATAGCTGAAACAGTATACAATGAATAATGTGTAATCATATGGTGATAAATAAAAGGTGTTTTATTTATGTTCATAGGTTTTGATACCATATTCGATTCAATTATTCTTGTGTTTCATTTTGCATGTTTTGACTTCCAGAATAAACTAGGTCATCGTTCTGGATGACTAAGTTATTCAAACCATCCACAGTCGGTCATATGTTGGAAGTAGATATGAATTAAGACTGTCATGGGTTGGCTTGTAGAGGTCTAAGATGTTGGACAAAGGGCTACAACACTCATGAGTGCTCATAACTTCTGAGTATTGGATTCAATCCGCGCTCATCGGAATCACTACATGGATTTTATCACGAGTAATCATGAGACGATAATATCTTATATTCTTCAAACCTAGAGATATGAGTTGTTACTATGAGTTAGTTATACATTGATTGCACGAAAACGCATTGGTAACTCGATGTTATAAAACGTGCCTTTTTATACACAAAGGCACGTTTTATAACATCGAGTTACCAATGCATTTTCGTGCAATCAATGTATAACCAACTCACAGTAACAACTCATATCTCTAGGTTTGAAGAATATAAGATATTATCGTCTCATGATCACTCGTGATAAAATCCATGAAGTGATTCCCATGAGCGCGGGTTGAATCCAATACTCAGAACTTATGAGCACTCATGAGTGTTGTAGCCCTTTGTCCAACATCTTAGACCTCTACAAGCCAACCCATCACAGTCTTAATTCATATCTACTTCCAACATATGACCGACTGTGGATGGTTTGAATAACTTAGTCATCCAGAACAATGACCTAGTTTATTCTGGAAGTCAAAACATGCAAAATGAAACACAAGAATAATTGAATCGAATTTGGTATCAAAACCTATGAACATAAATAAAACACCTTTTATTTATCACGATATGATTACACATTATTCATTGTATACTCTTTCAGCTATCAACTTTATTCTTGAATTTAAAACAATAGTTGTCCCATGCTCCAAGCATGTACACTATGTTTTCTAAACACTAGTCATGCCATACACCAAGTATGCATACTATGTTTGTCTATGATCTTTACTTTGTGAAATAGATCAATTGAACATAACTCCAATGATCCTCTTTTCATAGTCCCAAATCCTTACTGCAAATGCAAGAATTCCAAATTCATGCCATTTACTGAAATCTGTTAGATTCTAAACTTATATGCATTGATCCTCTTGTAATGATTATGCACAAAGTCAGATAGACTTGACAACAAACATTACAAAGCATTCCAAAGGAGATCAACTCCTTGGAAACATCCTTCTTGCATTAAGTTTCCTAATCTTACACAGATTGAATAATTTCTAACTTTGAAACATTTCCATATTCCATTTTGACTATCACTTCTGAACAAGAGTTTCCTCCTTACAGATTATGTCAATATGGTCCTTCCAGAATTATTATTATACTTCCAACTGTCCTTGAGCAACCAATCTTTGGTAAACGTTTGATTGTCCTCGACAATTGTTTAATCCTTTTAGTCATATCCAATTCTAGACCTTTTCCCTTCTTAATGCCCCAGGCATTTGGAAAATTTTAGAAAGGATGAATATAACACATGCAATCGATCCTATATCTGAAGCATATGGGACACGATTCATGATGTATCATATAAAGACTAAACTAGTCTTTTGCTATAATATTTCCATTTCAATTTGCCAAGTTCTCATAATTCAGATTATGAAAAGGGATGTCGTAATCATAATCGAATTTTAGAACGCAAATAATGGACCCTATATTAGAATTTTCTTTTGTTGAGCCATTCCAACATAACATTCATATATATACTTGACTACATAAGATTAAAACCTCAATCTAAGCTTTTAGATTTGAGATGAAGTATAATTTCCTCTCCCTTAATTATAGCAAAACAACTTTTTCCCAATTGAAACCTTTTGTTTTCTATATTTAACATTGCTAACTTGCAACCTTTATCATAATTATCATGCTCCCACTAACATGATGATTATTAGCATAACACTTATGCTCCCACTAGCTTTGACATGTACTCAGAAATCAGTTGAACTTCTAGAAAAAACAATACTTTAT
Organism: Lactuca virosa; assembly: GCF_052849685.1. NCBI lineage: Eukaryota > Viridiplantae > Streptophyta > Magnoliopsida > Asterales > Asteraceae > Lactuca > Lactuca virosa. The sequence continues at coordinate 388,781,679 of NC_136428.1, forward strand.
TGACTTTCTTACCAAAGTTCAGATTTCTGATACTAGATTGCTTTGATAAAACTTTATCAATATCATACACCTTATCTTAGATAGCTCACAGGTGTGTCTAAACAATTTCAGAACTATGAAAAGGGACGCCGTAATCATAGTCTCAATTGTTTAGACCTTTGCCACTTCTCACAAGTCCATGTTAGTGTGCCGGTTAACCACACAGCTCCACTAACGACTTTGAGAATGCAAATATCACAATTGCTATCTACTTCAAATCTACTTCGTGGAAGTGTTTCCTCACCATCATTTTCATGAATCGGAGAGAAACCTTATGACCCTTAGATTTAATGGTGTATGTGTTCTTATCCATGTGAATTGTCAAAACCATAGTCACAAGACAAGGATAATGACAAATCCAAACTCATATGGACTGAACTTAATCTTAATTTCTTGCCACCTGGCAGCTCAAGGGCCTGCCATTGCTTCCAAGTTGTTGTGCAACCAATTGAGAACTCTAAGAACTCATATGCAAAGCCAGCTTTAACTGGAATGGGCACAGAATATGTCAACACGATAGGTTATAAACCTCAAGTCATGTGCTAGTGAAGAACTTCAGGTTTTATTCTTGATTAGTTCTTGAGACTTTCAAGACCTTTAAGACTCCCACTGTCCTCTTGACATATAAGACTTTCTTGTCATATATTCAAGAGATAGTGTGGATTCTAATCAAGACAAACATTTCACACAATTGGCCTTAGTTGGTCTTTGTTTTATCCAAAACATCACAACTTACCAATTTCAAATGTACAAGAGTAGAAAACTTTTACTCTTACATTTGATAAGTGTTTTAAACCTTCTTTAAGACATGTCACTCAAGTTACAATCTTAGAGTATAACTCTAAGAATTGTTTTTGGAACGAAGTATGAATCATCTTCTTGATTTAACCACTTCAATAATTCATAACTCCTCTTCTTAACTATCATAATGCACGTAGAGGATGAATTGTGATAAGGTCTCAAAATCATTAAGATGGTCTTAAAACATGATACTAAAGTACTCTCCCATCTTTTCAGATTTGAGAAACTTTTATCTTTCTGCCTAAATTGATTCTTCTTATTCGCTCTGCCATACATTGGAACCTTTTCCAATGTCTCAGAATTACACTTAAGCTTGTAAGTATAACCATATTTACTGAGCTATAGTAAATTATGACGAATAGTCTTATCGATCTTTTGTGGTGGACTCTGACCAGTGTACAAGAATGTGTACCCGATCCCTTAGTCCTTCACTTGACTCACACACCCATGTGAACAAGTAGTTAGTCTTAATTTTTCCAATGCTCGAAAGTTCTCATTCATCATGCTATACAACTTGCATGATTCCAAGTTTCTATCCAACTGAAACTTGGGTGATGAGAATCTTTCCTTATTTGGTAAATTTAGACACTACCACAAATGAAAGAATCAAATTCATATTTCCACTCCTGCTCTTAATGGAATCTTATAAGCAACACAGATTTTCACAAATGCCATTGTAAGGATATTTTAAAATAAATAAAATCAAAAGATTTACCTTTTATTTTAAAACTTTGCGGAAAAACTTATCCTTACAATCCATATGAAAACTTGTTGTTATCTATTCCTAAGCAAAATATCATAACTCCTAAGAAGTAGCTCAAGAATCCGATCTTCAAACTATGCGATAGAAATCCATCTACACGATCAGATTCAGCATATTCTTTCTTTAAGTTTCTTCACTTTTCTTTGATTCTTAAAACATCAACATGTGACCCAGTCACATCATGTATCAAGAATCTCATAATAGAAACTTAACAGAGTTAGATAGTGGACTTTACCTGAAGTAGAGTCAAACTTATTGACTTTAACACCCTTAGGTAAATTTGGCAGCTTCGCAACCAATGCCCCTTTCTTTGGCAATATAAACAGATTAACCCTTTGGTAATGGGACTATCTCAGACTTAGCTTTTCTCTTTACCATTTGGTCAACCGAGTTGACTATGGCCGATCCATTTCCATTGGGAAGAGAATGCTTTTTTGGATTCCCAGTGTCATCATTGTCAATGTCCATAAAGTTTTTAGGAAGTTGATCTTGGCAAATAGATAAGATCATTAAGGGTCTTGGCATAGTCTATTTCATAGGTGTTCCAAAAGAACTCACTATGTGACTTAGAAAGTAGTTGAGCCACCAACTTTCTCAAGACTTTGACACCCAACTCTCCCGGCTTGTCAATATGTGACTACATCTCCAAGATGTGATCACACATAGACCTTTGCTTGTCATTAGGGCTTGAGTGACCTTAAACTTTTCAGGAACTTGTGCGCTAGGGAGAATAATTGGAGGAGGTGAAAGAAGTATGATTTCCATGGGACATCATCTTCATTTAGGAAAGCTTGTTACAAGAGATTTGGGAAGATCATAAATGTCTAAACCATACATCTTTTGGGAGATACTCAAGATAGTTGATTTAAAGTCCTTAATATAACACCCAATATGAAATATTAAGGCTAGGACCCAACACAATACTTTTATAACTTGGAAGAGGGATGCCGTAATCCAAGCTATAAAATATTTGAAGGTAGGCGAATGACGATTCACCAATTTCCACCATGAAAACGAAATATATATTATTAGGTTTTAATTGGTTTTTGAAACTCCTAGATCTTTGAGATTCATTGAATTATTCAATGGAATTTTTCAATCTCGAGTGTGCCCTTCAGGTTTTGTGACTGGGATGCCGAGGATCACAAAACAAGGTGTGAAGTAACCATGCAAATTACTTGGTACCCTTAAGTGTTTACCCCTCAATCGATATGCTGGTTAACCACACACGCTCCATCGATACTATGATAAACATTAGGTTACCTTTTGCCTACCTTGTTAAATACGAGTTAGTGTGCATGTTAACCACACACGCTCCTAAGTGTACATGCAACCCTAAATACCTTGGATCTATGTTTTCTCTATTATACATACAATTATGAACATCCAAGGTATTATCCTAATCTAGCATACAAAATAATAAATATAACAAGATAGAATACATACCTCTTTGATGTAGAATGTCTTCATGAAGCTTGAGTGCCTAGTGCCCCAAGTGTGACACCTCAAATGGTTCACACAACACCAAATACACTTGGAATAACTTGAGAGAAACTTGAACACTCCTTGAAATCGTCTAGCCCTCACACTCACACATTAGTTCACGATTTCTTGAGCCATGGGATTCTTTTATATGGTGGCTATTAGGGTTACACCATGTAACTCATAACTTTACCCATTCCTTATGCTCCATGGATTTTAACCTCCATGGAGTATCCATGGGTCACCCCATGGACTTAGTCCAACATAAGGAATCTTGGATCACAAGCCCACATATATAAGAATGAATGATTTACACAATCAACCCATATATTTAATTAGTCTCCTTTTGATCACTTAATTAATTCCAAATTAATTCTTGATCAATACTAATTAAATAACCTTATTAATATATTAGAACTTATAATATATTAACCAACCTTAAGTGTTATTTCTCTCATTATAGTCTATCCAAATGCATGATGCCATGCAACCCAAATGGACCATGCCGGGTCGGGTCAAGTCTTACCAATTATAGTTATGGACTTAGACATTAATCCAACAGTCTCCCACTTGGATAAGTCTAAAACTATTATTGCGTATGACTTCAGGAACCGATCAGCAATCGTAGCTCTTAAAAGCTTCTGACGAACTCAGACCTTGTCGATGAACTCTGACCTTTGTCAATGACTTGTCCATTGGATAAGGGATCATATATTCCTCCATTCTAGATATCATATGGACTGAGACATGGATTATCAATCATTCTCTCTGTCCATTTGTTGTTTCCCGATTTCCGATTCATGATGACTGACTGATTGAACAAATCAAATCAGTCCTGGCTTGGCCAAGCACTCACATGTATCATCTTTAAATCATCGAGGGGCCCACGGATATCGCTTTTATCCCGAAGGTAAAAGGAATGGATAAACTTCAAATCATATGGCTTGTTCTACTATTTGTTGAATCATACACAAAGGCACGTTTTATAACATCGAGTTACCAATGCGTTTTCGTGCAATCAATGTATAACCAACTCATGGTAACAACTCATATCTCTAGGTTTGAAGAATATAAGATATTATCGTCTCATGATCACTCGTGATAAAATCCATGAAGTGATTCAAATGAGCGCGGGTTGAATCCAATACTCAGAACTTATGAGCACTCATGAGTGTTGTAGCACCACTTTGTCCACCAACTTGGACCTCTACAAACCAACCCATGACAGTCTTGATTCATATCTACTTCCAACATATGACTGACTGTGGATGGTTTGAATAACTTAATCATTCAGGAAGAACGACTTAGTTATTCTGGAAGTCAAAACATGCAAAGTGAAACACAAGAATAAATGAATCAAATATGGTATCAAACCCTATGAATATAAATAAACACTTTTATTTATCACCATACTGATTACTCATTATTCAATATTTCGGTTTTATCAACTTTATACTTGAATTTAAAATAATAGTTGTCCCATGCTCCAAGCATGTACACTATGTTTTCTAAATACTAGTCATGTCATACACCAAGTATGCATACTATGTTTGTCTATGATCTTTACTTTGTAAAATAGATCAATTGAACATCACTCCAATGATCCTCTTTTCACAGTCCCAAATCCTTACTACAAATGCAAGAATTTCAAATTCATGCCATTTACTGAAATCTGTTAGATTCTAAACTTATATGCATTGATCCTCTTAATGATTATGCACAAAGTCAGAAAGACATGACAACAATCATTATAGAGCATTCCAAAGGAGATCAGCTCCTTGGAAACATCCTTCTTTCATTAAGTTTCCTAATCTTACACAGATTGAATAATTTCTAACTTTGAAACATTTCCATATTCCATTTTGACTATCACTTCTGAACAAGAGTTGCCTCCTTAGAGATTATGTCAATATGGTCCTTCCAGAATTAACATTATACTTCCAACTATCCTTGAGCAACCAATCTTTGGTAAACGTTAGATTGTCCTCGACAATTGCTTAATCATTTTAGTCATATCCAATTCTAGACCTTTTCCCTTCATAATGCCCCAGGCATTTGGAAAATTTTAGAAAGGATGAATATAGCACATGTAATCGATCCTATATCCGAAGCATATGGGACACGATTCATGATGTCTCACATAAAGACTAAACCAGTCTTTTGCTATAATATTTCCATTTCAATTTGCCAAGTTCTCAAAATTCAGATTATGAAAAGGGATGCCGTAATCATAATCGAATTTTAGAACGCAAATAAAGACTAAACCAGTCTTTTGCTATAATATTTCCATTTCAATTTGCCAAGTTCTCAAAATTCAGATTATGAAAAGGGATGCCGTAATCATAATCGAATTTTAGAACGCAAATAATTGACCCATATATAGAATTTCCTTATGTTGAGCCATTCAAACATGAAATTCATACATATATCCTTGATTAAATACGATTAAAATCTCAATCTAAGATTTTAGAATTGAAATGAAGTATAATTTCCTCTCCCTTAATTATAGCAAAACAACTTTTTCAACCCCTGCAACCTCACGAATTGAAACTTTTGTTTTCTATAATTAACATTGCTAACTTGCAACCGTTGTCATAATTATCATGCTCCCACTAACATGATGATTATTAGCATAACACTTATGCTCCCACTAGCTTTGACATGTACTCAGAAATCAGCTGACTTTCTTACCAAAGTTCAGATTTCTGATACTAGATTGTTTTGATAAAACTTTATCAAAATCATACACCTCTCTTAGATAGCTCACATGTGTGTCTAAAAAATTTTAGAACTATGAAAAGGGATGCCGTAATCATAGTCTCAATTGTTTAGACGTTTGCCACTTCTCACAAGTCCATGTTAGTGTGCCGGTAAACCACACACGCTCCACTAACGACTTTGAGAATGCAAATATCACAATTGCTATCTAGCTAAAATCTACTTAGTGAAAGTGTTTCCTCACCATCATTTTCATGAATCGGAGAGAAACCTTATGACACTTAGATTTAATAGTGTATGTGTTCTTATCCATGTGAATTTGTCAAAACCATAATCACAAGAAAAGGTTAGTGACAAATCCAAACTCATATTGATTAAACTTGTGCAATCTTAAATTCTTGCCATTTGGCAGCTCAGGTGCCTGCCATTGCTTCCAAGTAGTTGTGCAACCAATTGAGAACTCTCAGAACTCCTATGCAAAGCCAACTTGAATAGGCACAAAAATTTCAACACGATAGGTTATAAACCTCAAGTCGTGTGCTAGTGAAGGACTTTAGGTTTTATTCTTGATTAAGTCTTGAAACTTTCAAGAGCTTTAAGACTCCCACTGTCCTCTTGACATATAAGACTCCCTTGTCAAATATTCAAGAGATAGTGCGGATTCTTTATCAAGACTAACACTTTACACAATTGGCCTAAGTTGGTCTCTGTTTTATCCAAAACATCACAACTTACCAATTTCAAATGTACAAGAGTAGATAACCTTTTACTCTTACATTTGACTAGTGGTAACAAACCCTCTTTAAGATATGTCACTCAAGTTACAATCTTGGAGTATGACTCTAAGAATTGTTTTGGAACGAAGTATGACTCATCTTTTTGATTTAACCATTTCAACAATTCATGACTCCTCTTCTTAGTCATAAGAGATGACTTTAGAGGACCAATTGTGATATGGTATCTTAATCATTAAGATGATCATAAACATGATACTAAAGTACTCTCCCATCTTTTCAGATTTGAGAAACTTTTATCTTTCTGCCATACTTTGATTCTTCTTATTCGTTCTGTCTCACATTGAAACTTCTCCAATGCTACAGACTTATACTTAAACTTATAAGTATAACCATATTTACTGAACTTAAGTAAATTATGACGAATAGTCTTCTTGATCTTTTGTGGTGGACTTGACCAGTGCACAAGAATGTGTACTCGATCCCTTAGTCCTTTCCTTATTCACATAAGGAATTAGTCTTAATTTTCCAAGCTGAAAGTTCTCATTCATCATACTATACAACTTGCATGATTCCAAGTTTCGGTCCAATTGAACCTTGGGTGATGATAATCTTTCCTTATTTGGTAATATTAGACACTACCACAACCGAAAGAATCAAATCCATTTTTTCCAATATTGCTATCAATGGAATCTTATAAGCAACAACTTTTCACAAATGCCATTGTAAGGATACTTAAAATAAATAAAATCAAAACCTTTTTCTTTTATTTTAAAACTTTGCGGAAAAACTTATCCTTACAATCCATATGAAAACCTTGTTGTTATCTATTCCTAAGCAATACAAATATCATAACTCTTAAGTAATAGCCCAAAATTCTGATCACCGAACCATGCGATTGAAAACCATCTTCGCGATCAGAATCAGCATGTACTTAATAGAGTTGGACAATGGACTTTACCTGAAGTAGAGCCAAACTTATTGACTTTAACATCCTTAGGTAAATTTGGCAGCTTCGTAACCAATGCCCCTTCCTTTGGCAATAGTTACCTATGGACCCTTGATAATGGGACTATCTCAGACTTCGCCTCTCTCTTTACCATTGGGTCAACCGAGTTGACTATGACCGATCCCTTTCCATTGGGAAGAGAGAGCTTTACTGGATATCCAATGTCATCATTATCAATGTCTATAGCGTTTTAGGAAGTTGATCTTAGCAAATAGATAAGATGATTAAGGGTCTTGTTTTAGTCTGTTTCATAGGATTCCCAAAAGAACTCACTATGTGACTTAGAAAGTAGTTGAGCCACCAACTTTCTCAAGACTTTGACACCCAACTCTCCCGGCTTGTCAATATGTGACTACATCTCCAAGATGTGATCACACCTAGACCTTGCCTTGCCAATAGGGCTTGAGTGACCTTAAACGTTTTAGGAACTTGTGGGTTAGGGAGAATAATTGGAGGAGGTGAAAGAAGTATGATATCCATAGGACATCATCTTCATTTAGGAAAGCTTGTTTCAAGAGATTTGGGAAGATCATAAATGTCTAGACCAAACATCTTTTTGGGAGATATTCAAGATAGTTGATTTAAAGTCCTTAATATGACACCCAATATGAAATATTAAGGCTAGGACCCAACAAACTATTTTATAACTTAGAAGAGGGATGCCGTAATCCAAGCTATAAAATATTTGAAGGTAGGTGAATGACGATTCACCAATTCCCACCATGAAAAACGAAATAATTTATTAGGTTTTAATTGGATTTGAAAGTCCTAGATCTTTGAGATTCATTGAACTGTTTAAAGGCATGTTTCAATCTCAAGTGTGCCCTTCAGGTTTTGTGACTGGGATGCCGAGGATCACAAAACAAGGTGTGAATAACCATGCAAATATACTTGGTACCCTTAATATTTACCCCTTAATCAGTGTGCCGGTTAACCACACACGCTCCACCGATACTATGATAAATATTAAGTTACCCTTTGCCTACCTTGTTAAGTCCAGGTTAGTATGCCGGTTAACCACACACGCTCCACTAACGACTTAAGCAAAGTGCAAAGTGTAATTTCATGGGTTAGCACCAAATTCACATTTTTCATAACCTGGCTCTGAACTGTTGGGTTTTAGTATACTACAACATCCTATGGTACACATACAACCCTAAATACCTTGGATCTATGTTTTCTCTATTATACATGCAAATGGTTTCCAAGGCATTAAACCTATAACTAGCATGAATTTGACATAAACCATATAATATACTAGTTAGGGAAACATATCTTTTATGTGGCTTGAAGTCTTGATGTATTTGGCCTTAAGAGCTTAGCACCAATAGTATGAAATGCCTCAAATGGAATCACAACACACCTAGGACAAAGGTGGCTCTTGAGAGAGAATTCCATGCACCAAAACACCTCCATATTTCTCTAAGAAAAGAAGTGGTGATTTTGGCTATGGAGTAACCTATTTATATGTAGGATTCCAAGGGTCATGGGTATAACCCATAATCCATACCCATGGGTTTTATGATCCATGGTTCATGTGGCCCAACTCTTTATGTATCCATACATAAACTTGGTCCTACATGGATCATAAGCCCAACACATATAAATATAACTAATTATCATAATTAGTCCCCATAGATTTAATTAGTCTCTTTTGATCACTAAATTAATTCCAAATTAATTCTTGATCGATACTAATTAAAACATATGATTTCATATTAATATATTATAACTTATAATATATTAATAAACCATAAATAACCTTGTCTCAAAAGTCCATCCTAACAAATTGTCCTGATGATATGCAACCCAAGTGGACCATGCTACTCTCGGGTCAAGTACATACCAATAATAGTTATGGGCTTAGACATCTAATCCAACAGTCTCCCACTTGGATAAGTCTAAAACTATTATTGCAAGTACGACTTCATAACCCGACTAGCAATCGTAGCTCTTAAAGCCGCTATCGAACTCTGAACAAATCAATGACGCGTCCATTAGATAAGGGATCATATATTCCTCCATTCTAGATATCATATGGACTGATACATGGATTATAATCATTCTCTCTGTCCATTTGTTGTTTCCCGATTTTCGATTTATGATGACTGACTGATTGAACAAATCAAATCAGTCCTGGCTTGGCCAAGCACTCACATGTGTCATCGCTAAATCATCGAGGGGCCCACATATATCGCTTTTATCCCGAAGGTAAAAGGAATGGATAAACTTCGACTCATATGGCTTGTTCTACTACTTGTTGAATCATACACAAAGGCACGTTTTATAACATCGAGTTACCAAATGCGTTTTCGTGCAATCAATGTATAACCAACTCATAGTAACAAGTCATATCTCTAGGTTTGAAGAATATAAGATATTATCGTCTCATGATCACTCGTGATAAAATCCATGAAGTGATTCAAATGAGCGCGGGTTGAATCCAATACTCAGAACTTATGAGCACTCATGAGTGTTGTAGCACCACTTTGTCCACCAACTTGGACCTCTACAAACCAACCCATGACAGTCTTGATTCATATCTACTTCCAACATATGACCGACTGTGGATGGTTTGAATAACTTAATCATTCAGGAAGAACGACTTATTTAAATAAACACTTTTAACATATCTACTTCCAACATATGACCAACATAGTTATTCTGGAAGTCAAAACATGCAAAGTGAAACACAAGAATAAATGAATCAAATATGGTATCAAACCCTATGAATATAAATAAACACTTTTATTTATCGCCATACTGATTACTCATTATTCATTGTTTCGGATTTATCAACTTTATACTTGAATTAAAAACACTAGTTGTCCCATGCTCCAAGCATGTACACTATGTTTTTCTTAAACAATAGCTTTGCCATACACCAAGTATGCACTCTATGTTTGTCTATGATCCTTACTTTGTGAAATAAACCAATTGAACATAATTTCAATGATTCTAATTTCACACTCCCAAATCCTTATCGAAAAATGTGAGAATTTCAAATTCCTATCATTTATCGAAATCTGTTTAGATTTTAAACTTATATGCACTGACCCTCCTGTAATGAATATGTACAAAGTCACAAAGACTTGTCAACAGTCATTATAAGGTATTCCAATGGAGATCAACTCCATTGAAACTAAGTCTCATATTCAAAGTACATTGCTTTGGACATGCTTCTTGCATTAAGTTTTCTAATCTTACACAGATAACTTCCACCTATGGAGACAACTCCATATTCTCATTTTCACTATCACTTCTGAATAAGAGATGCCTCTTTTCAGAATATGTCAATATGGTCCTTCCAAAATTAGCACTATACTTCCAACTGTCCTTGAGCAACCAATCTTTGGTAAGCCTCAGATTGTCCTCGACAATTGCTTAATCATTTTAGTCATATCCAATTCTAGACCTTTTCCCTTCTTAATGCCTCTGGGCATTTGGAAAAATTTAGAAATGACAAATATTATAGCACATGCAATCGATCCTGTACCCAAAGCAAATGGTACACGATTCATGATGTCTCACATAAAGACATGATTCTAGACCAGTCTTTTGCTACAATATTTTTATTTGCCATGTTTTCAAAATTTGACTATGAAGAGGGATGCCGTAATCATAATCGAATTTTGAGAACGCAATATATAGAATTTCCTTAAGTTGAACCAATCCAACATGAAATTCATATATATATTCTTGACTAAAGATGATTAAGGTCTCAATCTAAGCCTTTAGAACTGAAATGAAGTATATCCTCTCCCTTAATTATAGCAAAACAACTTTTTCAATCCCTGCAGCCTCACGAATTGAAACTTTTGTTTTCTATAACTAACATTGCTAACTTGCAACACTAACAATAATTATCATGCTCCCACTAACATGATGATTATTAGCATAACACTTATGCTCCCACTAGCTTTGACATGTACTTAGAAATCAGCTGGACTTCTAAAAATCAATACTTTATTGACTTTCTTACCAAAGTTCAGATTTCTGATACGAGATGCTTTGATAAAACTTTATCAAAATCATACACCTTTCCTTAGATAGCATGCATGTGTGTCTAAACAATTTCAGAACTATGAAAAGGGATGCCGTAATCATAGTCTCAATTGTTTAGACCTTTTGCCATCTGCTTCAAATCTACTTGGTGGAAGTGTTTCCTCGCCATCATTTTCATGAATCGGAGAGAAACCTTATGACCCTTAGATTTTATGGTGTATGTGTTCTTATCGATGTGAATCGTCAAAACCATAGTCACAAGAAAAGGATAATGACAAATCCAATCTCATATGGACTGAACTTATGCAATCTTAACTTCTTGCCACCTGTCAGTACAGGGCCTGCCATTGCTTCCAAGTTGTTATGCAACCAATTGAGAACTTTCAGAACTCCTATGCAAAGCCAACTTTAACTGGAATGGGCACAAAATATGTCAACACAATAGGTTATAAACCTCAAGTTGTGTGCTAGTGAAGAACCTCAGGTTTTATTCTTGATTAGTTCTTGAAATTCTTTTTAGGATCTTTAAGACTCCCACTATCCTCTTGACATATAAGACTATCTTGCCAAATATTCAATAGATAGTGCGGATTCTTTATCAAGACAAACACTTCACACAATTGGCCTTAGTTGGTCTTTGTTTTATCCAAAACATCACAACTTACCAATTTCAAATGTACAAGAGTAGGACACTTTTACTCTTACATTTGACAAGTGTTTTAAACCTTTCTTTAAGATATGTCACTCAAGTTACAATCTTGGAGTATGACTCTAAGAATTGTTTTGGAACGAAGTATGACTCATCTTCCTGATCTAACCATTTCAACAATTCATGACTCCTCTTCTTAGTCATAAGAATGCATTAAGATGACCTTTAGAGGACTAATTGTGATATGATTTCTAAATCATTAAGATGATCACAAACATGATACTAAAGTAGTCTCCCATCTTTTCAGATTTGAGAAACTTTTATCTTTCTGCCTAATTTGATTCTTCCCATTCGTTCTGCCATACATTGAGACTTTTCTAATGTTTCAGAATTATACTTAAATTTGTAAGTATAACCATATTTACTAAACTTTAGTAAATCAAATAGTCTTAACGAGCTTTGTGGTGGACATGACCAGTGCACAAGAATGTGTACTCGATCCCTTTAGTCCTTCACTTGACTCACACATCCATGTGAACAAGTAATTAGTCTGGATTTTCCAATGCTTGAAATTTCTCATTCATCATACTATTCAACTTGCATGATTCCAAGTTTCGGTCCAATTGAAACTTGGGTGATGAGGAACTTTCCTGATTTGGTAAATTTAGACACTACCACAAATGAAAGAATCAAATCCATTTTCCAATATTGCTGTCAGTGGAATCATATAAGCAACAATTTTCCACAAATGCCATTGTAAGGATACTTCAAATAAATAAAATTAAACAATTTTCTTTTATTTTAAAACTTTGCGGAAAAAATTATCCTTACAATCCACATGGAAAATTGTTGTTATCTATTCCTTAGCAATATATCATAACTTCTTAAGCAACTGCTCAAAATTCTGATGCGATCGAAATCCACCTTCGCGATCAGAATCAGCATATACTTCATTTAAGATTTCTCTCTATTTTTTTATTCTTAAAACATCAACATGTGACCCAGTCACATCATGTAATGAGGATCTCAAAATAGAACTTAAGAGAGTTAGATAATGGGCTCTACCTGATGTAGAGTCAAACTTATTGACTTTAACATCCTTAGGGAAATTTGGCAGCTTTGCAATCAACGCCCCTTCCTTTGGCAAAATAAACATATGGACCCTTTGGTAATGGGACTATCTCAGACTTAGCCTTTCTCTTTACCATTTGGTCAACCGGGTTGACTATGGCCAATCCCTTTCCATTGGGAAGAGAATGCTTTTTCTGGATTTCCAGTGTCACCATTGTCACTGTCCATAAATTTTTTTGGAAGTTGATCTTCTAATCAAATTTGCTTTACTATCGTTCCAAATCATTGATGATTTAGCAGCACCAAGAAAATAGATATGATCATTAAGGTTCATGTCATAGTTTGTTTCATAGTAGTCCCAAAGGAACACACTATGTGACTTAGAAAGTGATTGAACATCCAACTTTCTCAAGACTTTGACACCCAACTCTCCCGGCTTGTCAATATGTGACTTCATCTCTAAGATGTGATCACACATAGACCTTGCTTGCCATTAGGGCTTGAGTGACCTTGAACTTGTGGGTTAGGGAGAATAATTGGAGGAGGTGGAGGAAGAGAAGTATGACTTCCTTGAGCGAAACTCGGGAAGTCATATTCATTAGGAAAGCCTGGTTTGGGAAGATCATTGTTGTCAAAACCAGACATCAACAATGGGAGAAATTCATGTAAAGTTGATTTAAGTCCTTAATATAACACCCAATATGATATATTAAGGCTAGGACCCAACAAACTATTTTATAACTTGGAAGAGGGATGCCGTAATCCAAGCTATAAAATATTTGAAGGTAGGTGAATGACGATTCACCAATTTCCACCAAGATAAACGAAATGTATTATTAGATTTTAATTGGTTTTGAAACTCCTAGATTCTTTTGAGATTCATTGAACTTTTCAATGGCATGTTTCAATCTCGAGTGTGCCCTTCAGGTTTTGTGACTAGGATGTCGAGGATCACAAAACAAGGTGTGAAGTAACCATGCAAATATACTTGGTACCCTTAATATTTACCCCTCAATCGATGTGCCGGTTAACCACACACGCTCCAACGATACTATGATAAACATTAAGTTACCATTTGCCTACCTTGTTAAGTCCACGTTAGTGTGCCGATTAACCACACACGCTCCACTAACAGCTTAAACAAAGTGCAAAGTGTAATTTCATGGATTAGCACCTTATTCACATTTTCCTAAGTAACTAAGATTGGGAATTTATAAGTGTTTAGTTACTTAGTATTTATCATTATACTTATAATGAAGGGAGAATTATAGTCCTTGTCCTACTTGTTCGGCTAACGACCCTCCACCGGTCAAGGAAGCGGTGAGTGAGAGTGGACACCCGTTAAACTGCCATTTTATAGGCAGTAACCTTATACCCCCCTTATAGACCGGCTTCGTGAATGAGGCCTACTAATGGTAAGACGACTTTATCTTATACATATCTATATAATTAAAATTATAATAATAATATAAGGGTTGAATTTTAAACTTTTAAAATTCTAAGGTCTAGTTTGGAATTAAAGTATACATGGGGGGTAACTTTACAAATTAGTCTCCTTATGCTCCATGGATTTTAACCTCCATGGAGTATCCATGGGTCACCCCATGGACTTAGTCCAACATAAGGAATCTTGGATCACAAGCCCACATATATAAGAATGAATGATTTACACAATCAACCCATATATTTAATTAGTCTCCTTTTGATCACTTAATTAATTCCAAATTAATTCTTGATCAATACTAATTAAATAACCTTATTAATATATAAGAACTTATAATATATTAACCAACCTTAAGTGTTATTTCTCTCATTATAGTCTATCCAAATGCATGATGTCATGCAACCCAAATGGACCATTCCGGGTCGGGTCAAGTCTTACCAATTAGAGTTATGGACTTAGACATTAATCCAACAGTCTCCCACTTGGATAAGTCTAAAACTATTATTGCGTATGACTTCAGGAACCGATCAGCAATCGTAGCTCTCAAAAGCTTCTGTCGAACTCTGACCTTGTCGATGAACTCTGACCTTTGTCAATGACTTGTCCATTAGATAAGGGATCATATATTCCCCCATTATAGATATCATATGGACTGAGACATGGATTATCAATCATTCTCCCTATCCATTTGTTGTTTCCTGATTTCTGATTCATGATGACTGACTGATTGAACAAATCAAATCAGTCCTGGCTTGGCCAAGCACTCACATGTATCATCTTTAAATCATCGAGGGGCCCACAGATATCGCTTTTATCCCGAAGGTAAAAGGAATGGATAAACTTCGACTCATATGGCTTGTTCTACTACTTGTTGAATCATACACAAAGGCACGTTTTATAACATCGAGTTACCGAATGCGTTTTCGTGCAATCAATGTACAACCAACTCATAGTAACAACTCATATCTCTAGGTTTGAAGAATATAAGATATTATCGTCTCATGATCACTCGTGATAAAATCCATGAAGTGATTCAAATGAGCACGGGTTGAATCCAATACTCAGAACTTATGAGCACTCATGAGTGTTGTAGCACCACTTTGTCCACCAACTTGGAACTCTACAAACCAACCCATGACAGTCTTGATTCATATCTACTTCCAACATATGACCGACTGTGGATGGTTTGAATAACTTAATCATTCAGGAAGAGCGACTTAGTTATTCTGGAAGTCAAAACATGCAAAGTGAAACACAAGAATAAATTAATCAAATATGGTATCAAACCCTATGAATACAAATAAACACTTTTATTTATCACCATACTGATTACTCATTGTTCATTGTTTCGGTTTTATCAACTTTATACTTGAATTTAAAACAATAGTTGTCCCATGCTCCAAGCATGTACACTATGTTTTCTAAATACTAGTCATGCCATACACCAAGTATGCATACTATGTTTGTCTATGATCTTTACTTTGTAAAATAGATCAATTGAACATCACTCCAATGATCCTCTTTTCACAGTCCCAAATCCTTACTGCAAATGCAAGAATTCCAAATTCATGCCATTTACTGAAATCTGTTAGATTCTAAACTTATATGCATTGATCCTCTTAATGATTATGCACAAAGTCAGAAAGACTTGACAACAATCATTACAGAGCATTCCAAAGGAGATCAGCTCCTTGGAAACATCCTTCTTTCATTAAGTTTCCTAATCTTACACATATTGAATAATTTCTAACTTTGAAACATTTCCATATTCCATTTTGACTATCACTTCTGAACAAGAGTTGCCTCCTTACAGATTATGTCAATATGGTCCTTCCAGAATTAACATTATACTTCCAACTGTCCTTGAGCAACCAATCTTTGGTAAACCTTAGATTGTCCTCGACAATTGCTTAATCATTTGAGTCATATCCAATTCTAGACCTTTTCCCTTCATAATGCCCCAGGCATTTGGAAAATTTTAGAAAGGATGAATATAGCACATGTAATCGATCCTATATTTGAAGCATATGGGACACGATTCATGATGTCTCACATAAAGACTAAACCAGTCTTTTGCTATAATATTTCCATTTCAATTTGCCAAGTTCTCAAAATTCAGATTATGAAAAGGGATGTCGTAATCATAATCGAATTTTAGAACGCAAATAATTGACCCATATATAGAATTTCCTTATGTTGAGCCATTCCAACATGAAATTCATATATATATCCTTGATTAAATACGATTAAAATCTTAATCTAAGCTTTTACAATTGAAATGAAGTATAATTTCCTCTCCCTTAATTATAGCAAAACAACTTTTTCAACCCCTGCAACCTCACGAATTGAAACTTTTGTTTTCTATAATTAACATTGCTAACTTGCAACCTTTGTCATAATTATCATGCTCCCACTAACATGATGATTATTAGCATAACACTTATGCTCCCACTAGCTTTGACATGTACTCAGAAATCAGCTGACTTTCTTAACAAAGTTCAGATTTCTGATACTAGATTGTTTTGATAAAACTTTATCAAAATCATACACCTCTCTTAGATAGCTCACATGTGTGTCTAAACAATTTTAGAAATATGAAAAGGGATGTCGTAATCATAGTCTCAATTGTTTAGACCTTTGCCACCTCTCACAAGTCCATGTTAGTGTGCCGGTAAACCACACACGCTCCACTAACGACTTTGAGAATGCAAATATCACAATTGCTATCTAGCTAAAATCTACTTAGTGAAAGTGTTTCCTCACCATCATTTTCATGAATCGGAGAGAAACCTTATGACACTTAGATTTAATAGTGTATGTGTTCTTATCCATGTGAATTTGTCAAAACCATAATCACAAGAAAAGGTTAGTGACAAATCCAAACTCATATTGATTAAACTTGTGCAATCTTAAATTCTTGCCATTTGGCAGCTCAGGTGCCTGCCATTGCTTCCAAGTAGTTGTGCAACCAATTGAGAACTCTCAGAACTCCTATGCAAAGCCAACTTGAATAGGCACAAAAATTTCAACACGATAGGTTATAAACCTCAAGTCGTGTGCTAGTGAAGGACTTTAGGTTTTATTCTTAATTAAGTCTTGAAACTTTCAAGAGCTTTAAGACTCCCACTGTCCTCTTGACATATAAGACTCCCTTGTCAAATATTCAAGAGATAGTGCGGATTCTTTATCAAGACTAACACTTTACACAATTGGCCTAAGTTGGTCTCTGTCCTCTTGACATATAGATAACCTTTTACTCTTACATTTGACTAGTGGTAACAAACCCTCTTTAAGATATGTCACTCAAGTTACAATCTTGGAGTATGACTCTAAGAATTGTTTTGGAACGAAGTATGACTCATCTTTTTGATTTAACCATTTCAACAATTCATGACTCCTCTTCTTAATCATAAGAGATGACTTTAGAGGACCAATTGTGATATGGTATCTTAATCATTAAGATGATCATAAACATGATACTAAAGTACTCTCCCATCTTTTCAGATTTGAGAAACTTTTATCTTTCTGCCATACTTTGATTCTTCTTATTCGTTCTGTCTCACATTGAAACTTCTCCAATGCTACAGACTTATACTTAAACTTATAAGTATAACCATATTTACTGAACTTAAGTAAATTATGACGAATAGTCTTCTTGATCTTTTGTGGTGGACTTGACCAGTGCACAAGAATGTGTACTCGATCCCTTAGTCCTTTCCTTATTCACATAAGGAATTAGTCTTAATTTTCCAAGCTGAAATTTCTCATTCATCATACTATACAACTTGCATGATTCCAAGTTTCGGTCCAATTGAACCTTGGGTGATGATAATCTTTCCTTATTTGGTAATATTAGACACTACCACAACCGAAAGAATCAAATCCATTTTTCCAATATTGCTATCAATGGAATCTTATAAGCAACAACTTTTCACAAATGCCATTGTAAGGATACTTAAAATAAATAAAATCAAAACCTTTTTCTTTTATTTTAAAACTTTGCGGAAAAACTTATCCTTACAATCCATATGAAAACCTTGTTGTTATCTATTCCTAAGCAATACAAATATCATAACTCTTAAGTAATAGCCCAAAATTCTGATCACCGAACCATGCGATTGAAATCCATCTTCGCGATCAGAATCAGCATGTACTTAATAGAGTTGGACAATGGACTTTACCTGAAGTAGAGCCAAACTTATTGACTTTAACATCCTTAGGTAAATTTGGCAGCTTCGTAACCAATGCCCCTTCCTTTGGCAATAGTTACCTGTGGACCCTTGATAATGGGACTATCTCAGACTTCGCCTCTCTCTTTACCATTGGGTCAACCGAGTTAACTATGACCGATCCCTTTCCATTGGGAAGAGAGAGCTTTACTGGATATCCAATGTCATCATTATCAATGTCCATAGCGTTTTAGGAAGTTGATCTTAGCAAATAGATAAGATCATTAAGGGTCTTGTTTTAGTCTGTCTCATAGGATTCCCAAAAGAACTCACTATGTGACTTAGAAAGTAGTTGAGCCACCAACTTTCTCAAGACTTTGACACCCAACTCTCCCGGCTTGTCAATATGTGACTACATCTCCAAGATGTGATCACACCTAGACCTTGCCTTGCCAATAGGGCTTGAGTGACCTTAAACTTTTTAGGAACTTGTGGGTTAGGGAGAATAATTGTAGGAGGTGAAAGAAGTATGATATCCATGGGACATCATCTTCATTTAGGAAAGCTTGTTCCAAGAGATTTGGGAAGATCATAAATGTCTAGACCAGACATCTTTTTGGGAGATATTCAATATAGTTGATTTAAAGTCCTTAATATGACACCCAATATGAAATATTAAGGCTAGGACCCAACAAACTATTTTATAACTTAGAAGAGGGATGCCGTAATCCAAGCTATAAAATATTTGAAGGTAGGTGAATGACGATTCACCAATTTCCACCATGAAAAACGAAATAATTTATTAGGTTTTAATTGGATTTGAAAGTCCTAGATCTTTGAGATTCATTGAACTGTTCAAAGGCATGTTTCAATCTCGAGTGTGCCCTTCAGGTTTTGTGACTGGGATGCCGAGGATCACAAAACAAGGTGTAAATAACCATGCAAATATACTTGGTACCCTTAATATTTACCCCTTAATCAGTGTGCCGGTTAACCACACACGCTCCACCGATACTATGATAAATATTAAGTTACCCTTTGCCTTCCTTGTTAAGTCCAGGTTAGTGTGCCGGTTAACCACACACGCTCCACTAACGACTTAAGCAAAGTGCAAAGTTTAATTTCATGGGTTAGCACCAAATTCACATTTTCCTAAGTAACTAAGATTGGGTATTAATAAGAGTTTAGTTACTTAGTTATAGGCAGTAACCTTATACCCCCCTTATAGACCGGCTTCGTGAATGAGGCCTACTAACGGTAAGACTGACTTTACTCTTATACATATATATAAATATTATTAACTTATAATATTATAAAGTATAAGGGTTGAATTTTAACTTTTAAGTGAAAACTTTTCAAATTCCAAAACTTGAGGGCAAGTTTTGAAACTATTCAAAACTAATTAATTCCATAACTTATGAGTTTAAAGTAGTTTTAATTAAAAAAAACCTCTTCAAGTTCCATAACTTGAGGACAAGTTATGGAAGACTTTAAACTAATTAATAATAAAAAAAAATAACTTTTTTTTTATTGTAACTTATGGAACTAATTAAGGTTACACTTTTTTTTAATTTAATGAAGAGACTCTTGAACCTCCATAACTTGAGGACAAGTTATGGAGTCATAAAACCATTTAATTAGATCTAGACTCTTCATTTTGTAACCTTTGCCAACTTTTATGAGTTTTATGATTCTTAAATGTGACTTTTCATATAACTTGAGGACAAGTTACAAAAACACACTTTGGAATCAACTCTTAGATTAAAATGGATTGAAAACAACTATTTGACACAACTTTTCTATTAATCTAAAAACCTCATAAGAACAAGATAATTCAAATCATCAATCTTCAAGAAATTAGCATGAACATACAAACTAATACAAATCTTGAAATTATGACAATTATCTTAGAAATTGGATTAGCATGAACATTACCACATCAAAAACAAGTTTATAAGTCCAAAAACATCTTAGGGTAATGTTCCTAGTCCAATTCCAGCCAAAACAATCGAATATATGCATCCAACTCGATTTTTCAGCTACTTTTGCAAGTATAACAAGAAAACAAGCCTAGGCTCTGATACCACTGTTGTGTTCTGAGCATTGTAACACTCCTAAGTGTACATGCAACCCTAAATACCTTGGATCTATGTTTTCTCTATTATACATACAATTATGAACATCCAAGGTATTATCCTAATCTAGCATACAAAATAATAAATATAACAAGATAGAATACATACCACTTTGATGTAGAATGTCTTCATGAAGCTTGAGTGCCTAGTGCCCCAAGTGTGACACCTCAAATGGTTCACACAACACCAAATGCACATGGAATGACTTGAGAGAAATGGAACACTCCTTGAAATCGTCTAGCCCTCATATTCACCCATTAGTGCACGATTTCTTGAGTGTTCCATTTCTCTCAAGTCATTCCATGTGCATTTGGTGTTGTGTGAACCATTTGAGGTGTCACACTTGGGGAACTAGGCACTGAAGCTTCATGAAGACATTCTACATCAAGCTACATCAAAAGGTATGTCATCTAAGTAGAACTTTGTAGTATAGGTGCTTCATAATATGCTAGTTAGGATGAAACCTTGGAATAGTTAATATTTGCATGTATAATAGAGAAAACATAGATCCAAGGTTTATAGGGTTGCATGTACACCATAGGAGTGTTAGAATGCTCAAAACCCAACAGTGGTATCAGAGCCATGGGTTGTTTTCTGTTATATTGATGCAAATGTTTTATTTTCAAGTTGAAAAAAAAGGAAAAAAAAAGCATGACGTTTGTCAAATTTTAAGATAATTACTTGTTTTGTGAAAAACGAATTATTTGTAAAATTTGAATCATTTGTTATATGAGTTGAATTAGGTCAAATTTAGTAAAAGATAAAATGATATGATTATTTTATTAGTTTTAAAAGTTTGATCTAAATGTTTTAAGGAGTTACATATTTTGTCATAAAATTTTGGAGCTCAAAAGTTTTTTTTAAAGTTGTGATCTTAAGGGTTTTTGAAACTTCCATAAATTATG
Organism: Lactuca virosa; assembly: GCF_052849685.1. Lineage (NCBI taxonomy): Eukaryota > Viridiplantae > Streptophyta > Magnoliopsida > Asterales > Asteraceae > Lactuca > Lactuca virosa. Next base: position 388,803,603 of record NC_136428.1, read on the forward strand.
GATATGAATGTTTTTTTTTTTTAAAAAAAAATATGATTCAAAGTTTTTATGGAGTTACAAAATTTGGTGTTAATGTTTTAAAGAATTCCATAACTTGTTCTTAAGTTATGGAACATGGAAAGTTTCATCATAAAACACCATTAATTCCATAAGTTATGGAATCCAAAGGTTTTCAAGAATTACAAAACTTGTCCTCAAGTTTTGGAATTTGAGAAAAGTTTTTTATGAAAAAAAAGAATTGAATTCTAAAACTCTTGGGTTCATAACTTAAACAATTAATTAAATGGTTTTAATTTTGAGTTTAATAATTGGAATTATGATGTTTTGTTGAATAGTTCAAATTAACTCTTATTGACTTTATTAATAGTTAATTAAAGCGTTTAATTAAAAGAGTATTATTAATCCATAAATATATGGTTTGAGTTTATTTAAATTAAAAGTCTAGTTTAATTAATTGATTAAACCACCAAGTATTTTAAATGTCTAAAATACACCCTTATACTATTATAATATTAAAAGTTTAATATATTATATGTATAAGAGCAAGTCGTCTTACCATTAGTAGGCCTCATTCACGAAGCCGGTCTATAAGGGGGGTATAAGGTTACTGCCTATAAAATGGCAGTTTAATGGGTGTCCACTCTCACTCACCGCTTCCTTGACTGGTGGAGGGTCGTTAGCCGAACAGGTAGGACAAGGACTATAATTCTCCCTTCATTATAAGTATAATGATAAATACTAAGTAACTAAACACTTATAAATTCCCAATCTTAGTTAGTTAGGAAAATGTGAATAAGGTGCTAATCCATGAAATTACACTTTGCACTTTGTTTAAGCTGTTAGTGGAGCGTGTGTGGTTAACCGGCACACTAACCTGGACTTAACAAGGTAGGCAAAGGGTAACTTAATGTTTATCATAGTATCGTTGGAGGGTGTGTGGTTAACCGGCACATCGATTGAGGGGTAAATATTAAGGGTACCAAGTATATTTGCATGGTTACTTCACACCTTGTTTTGTGATCCTCGGCATCCCAGTCACAAAACCTGAAGGGCACACTCGAGATTGAAACATGCCATTGAAAAGTTCAATGAATCTCAAAAGAATCTAGGAGTTTCAAAACCAATTAAAACCTAATAATACATTTCGTTTATCTTGGTGGAAATTGGTGAATCGTCATTCACCTACCTTCAAATATTTTATAGCTTGGATTACGGCATCCCTCTTCCAAGTTATAAAATAGTTTGTTGGGTCCTAGCCGTAATATATCATATTGGGTGTTATATTAAGGACTTAAATCAACTTTACGTGAATTTCTCCCATTCTTGATGTCTGGTTTAGACAACAATGATCTTCCCAAACCAAGCTTTCCTAATGAATATGACTTCCTGAGTTTCGCTCATGGAAGTCATACTTCTCTTCCTCCACCTCCTCCAATTATTCTCCCTAACCCACAAGTTCAAGGTCACTCAAGCCCTAATGGCAAGCAAGGTCTATGTGTGATCACATCTTAGATATGAAGTCACATATTGACAAGCCGGGAGAGTTGGGTGTCAAAGTCTTGAGAAAGTTGGATGTTCAATCACTTTCTAAGTCACATAGTGAGTTCCTTTGGGACTACTATGAAACAGACTATGACATGAACCTTAATGATCATATCTATTTGCTTGGTGCTGCTGAATCAGCAATGATTTGGAACGATAGTAAAGCAAATTTGATTAGAAGATCAACTTCCCAAAAACTTTATGGACAGTGACAATGGTGACACTGGAAATCCAGAAAAAGCATTCTCTTCCCAATGGAAAGGGATTGGCCATAGTCAACCCGGTTGACCAAATGGTAAAGAGAAAGGCTAAGTCTGAGATAGTCCCATTACCAAAGGGTCCATATGTTTATTTTGCCAAAGGAAGGGGCATTGATTGCAAAGCTGCCAAATTTACCTAAGGATGTTAAAGTCAATAAGTTTGACTCTACATCAGGTAGAGCCCATTATCTAACTCTGTTAAGTTCTATTCTGAGATCCTCATTACATGATGTGACTGGGTCACATGTTGATGTTTTAAGAATCAAAGAATAGAGAGAAATCTTAAAGGAAGTATATGCTGATTCTGATCGCGAAGGTGGATTTCGATCGCATCAGAATTTTGAGCAGTTGCTTAAGAAGTTATGATATATTGCTAAGGTATAGATAACAACAATTTTCCATGTGGATTGTAAGGATAAGTTTTTCCGCAAACTTTTAAAATAAAAGAAAATTGTTTAATTTTATTTATTTGAAGTATCCTTACAATGGCATTTGTGGAAAATTGTTGCTTATATGATTCCACTGACAGCAATATTGGAAAATGGATTTGATTCTTTCATTTGTGGTAGTGTCTAAATTTACCAAATCAGGAAAGTTCCTCATCACCCAAGTTTCAATTGGACCGAAACTTGGAATCATGCAAGTTGAATAGTATGATGAATGAGAACTTTCAAGCATTGGAAAATCAAGACTAATTACTTGTTCACATGGATGTGTGAGTCAAGTGAAGGACTAAAGGGATCGAGTACACATTCTTGTGCATTAGTCATGTCCACCACAAAGCTCGTTAAGACTATTTGATTTACTAAAGTTTAGTAAATATGGTTATACTTACAGACTTAAGTGTAATTCTGAAGCATTGGAAAAGTCTCGATGTATGGCAGAATGAATGAGAAGAATCAAATTAGGCAGAAAGATAAAAGTTTCTCAAATCTGAAAAGATGGGAGAGTACTTTAGTGTCATGTTTTGTGATCATCTTAATGATTTAAGAACCACATCACAATTGGTCTTCTAAGGACATCTTAGTGCATTCTTATGACTAAGAAGAGGAGTCATGAATTGTTGAATTGGTTAAATCAAGAAGATGAGTCATACTTCGTTTCAAAACAAGTCTTACAGTCATACTCCAAGACTATAAGTTGAGTGACATATCTTAAAGAAAGGTTTATAACACTTGTCAAATGTAAGAGTAAAAGTGTCCTACTCTTGTACATTTGAAGTTGGTAAGTTGTGATGTTTTGGATTAAACAAAGACCAACTAAGGCCAATTGTGTGAAGTGTTTGTCGTGATAAAGAATCCGCACTATCCCTTGAATATTTGACAAGAGAGTCTTATATGTCAAGAGGATAGTGGGAGTCTTAAAGGTCTTGAAAGTCTCAAGAACTAATCAAGAGTAAAACCTGAGGTTCTTCACTAGCACACGACTTGAGGTTTATAACCTATCCTGTTGACATACTTCTATTTCTGTGCCCATTCCAGTTAAAGTTGGTTTTGCATGTGAGTTCTTAGAGTTCTCAATTGGTTGCATAACAACTTGGAAGCAATGGCAGGCTCTTGTACTGCCAGGTGGCAAGAAATTAAGATTTAGTTCAGTCCATATGAGTTTGGATTTGTCACTAACCTTGTCTTGTGATTATGGTTTTGACAGATTCACATGGATAAAAACACATACACCATAAAATCTAAGGGTTATAAGGTTTCTCTCCGATTCACGAAAATGATGGTGAGGAAACAGTTCCACCAAGTAGATTTGAAGCAGATGGCAAAAGGTCTAAACAATTGAGACTATGATTACGGCATCCCTTTTCATAGTTCTGAAAATGTTTAGACACACATGCATGCTATCTAAGGAAAGGTGTATGATTTTGATAAAGTTTTATCAAAGCATCCCGTATCAGAAATCTGAACTTTGGTAAGGAAGTCAATAAAGTATTGATTTCTAGAAGTCCAGCTGATTTCTGAGTACATGTCAAAGCTAGTGGGAGCATAAGTGTTATGCTAATAATCATCATGTCAGTGGGAGCATGATAATTATTGTTAGTGTTGCAAGTTAGCAATGTTAATTATAGAAAACAAAAGTTTCAATTCGTGAGGCTGCAGGGATTGAAAAAGTTGTTTTGCTATAATTAAGGGAGAGGAAATACTTCATTTCAGTTCTAAAGGCTTAGATTGAGACCTTAATCATCTTTAGTTAAGAATATATATATGAATTTCATGTTGGATTGGTTCAACTTAAGGAAATTCTATATATTGTGTTCTCAAAATTCGATTATGATTACGGCATCCCTCTTCATAGTCAAATTTGGAAAACATGGCAAATAAAAATATTGTAGCAAAAGACTGGTCTAGAATCATGTCTTTATGTGAGACATCATGAATCGTGTACCATTTGCTTTGGGTACAGGATCGATTGTATGTGCTATAATATTTGTCATTTCTAAATTTTTCCAAATGCCCAGAGGCATTAAGAAGGGAAAAGGTCTAGAATTGGATATGACTAAAATGATTAAGCAATTGTCGAGGACAATCTGACGTTTACCAAAGATTGGTTGCTCAGGGACAGTTGGAAGTATAGTGCTAATTTTGGAAGAACCATATTGACATATTCTAAAAAGAGGCATCTCTTGTTCAGAAGTGATAGTCAAAATTGAGAATATGGAGTTGTCTCCATAGGTGGAAGTTATCTGTGTAAGATTAGAAAACTTAATGCAAGAAGCATGTCCAAAGCAATGTACTTTGAATATGCGACTTAGTTTCCATGAAGTTGATCTCCATTGGAATACCTTATAATGACTGTTGACAAGTCTTTGTGACTTTGTACATATTCATTACAGGAGGGCCAGTGCATATAAGTTTAAAATCTAAACAGATTTCGATAAATGATAGGAATTTGAAATTCTCACATTTTTCGATAAGGATTTGGGAGTGTGAAATTAGAATCATTGAAATTATGTTCATTTGGTTTATTTCACAAAGTAAGGATCATAGACAAACATAGAGTGCATACTTGGTGTATGGCAAAGCTATTGTTTAGAAAAACATAGTGTACATGCTTGGAGCATGGGACAACTAGTGTTTTTAATTCAGGTATAAAGTTGATAAAACCGAAACAATGAAATAATGAGTAATCAGTATGGTGATAAATAAAAGTGGTCTATTTATATTCATAGGGTTTGATACCATATTTGATTCATTTATTCTTGTGTTTCATTTTGCATGTTTTGACTTCCAGAATAAACTAGGTAATTCTTCCTGAATGACTAAGTTATTCAAACTATCCACAGTCGGTCATATTTTGGAAGTAGATATGAATCAAGACTGTCATGGGTTGGCTTGTAGAGGTCTAAGATGTTGGACAAAGGGCTACAACACTCATGAGTGCTCATAAGTTCTGAGTATTGGATTCAACCCACGCTCATTTGAATCACTTCATGGATTTTATCACGGGTGATCATGAGACGATAATATCTTATATTCTTAAAACCTAGAGATATGAGTTGTTACTATGAGTTGGTTATACATTGATTGCACGAAAACGCATTGGTAACTCGATGTTATAAAACGTGTCTTTGTGTATGATTCAACAAGTAGTAGAACAAGCCATATGAGTCGAAGTTTATCCATTCCTTTTACCTTCGGGATAAAAGCGATATCTGTGGGCCCCTCGATGATTTAGCGCTGACACATGTGAGTGCTTGGCCAAGCCAGGACTGATTTGATTTGTTCAATCAGTCAGTCATCATGAATCGGAAATCGGGAAACAAAAAATGGACAGAGAGAATGATTGATAATCCATGTCTCAGTCCATATGATATCTAGAATGGAGGAATATATGATCCCTTATCTAATGGACAAGTCATTGATAAAGGTCAGAGTTCATCGACAAGGTCAGAGTTCGACAGAAGCTTTTGAGAGCTACGATTGCTGATCGGTTCCTGAAGTCATACGCAATAATAGTTTTATACTTATCCAAGTGGGAGACTGTTGGATTAATGTCTAAGTCTATAACTATAATTGGTAAGACTTGACCCGACCCGGCATGGTCCATTTGGGTTGCATGGCATCATGCATTTGGATAGACTATAATGAGAGAAATAACACTTAAGGTTGGTTAATATATTATAAGTTCTAATATATTAATAAGGTTATTTAATTAGTATTGATCAAGAATTAATTTGGAATTAATTAAGTGATCAAAAGGAGACTAATTAAATATATGGGTTGATTTTGTAAACCATTCATTCTTATATATGTGGGCTTGTGATCCAAGATTCCTTATGTTGGACTAAGTCCATGGGGTGACCCATGGATACTCCATGGAGGTTAAAATCCATTGAGCATAAGGAATGGGTAAAGTTATGAGTTACATGGTGTAACCCTAATAGCCACCATATAAAAGAATCCCATGGCTCAAGAAATCGTGCACTAATGTGTGAGTGTGAGGGCTAGACGATTTCAAGGAGTGTTCAAGTTTCTCTCAAGTTATTCCAAGTGTATTTGGTGTTGTGTGAACCATTTGAGGTGTCACACTTGGGGCACTAGGCACTCAAGCTTCATAAAGACATTCTACATCAAAGAGGTATGTATTCTATCTTGTTATATTTATTATTTTGTATGCTAGATTAGGATAATAACTTGGATGTTCATAATTGTATGTATAATAGAGAAAAAACATAGATCCAAGGTATTTAGGGTTGCATGTACACTTAGGAGTGTTAGAATTCTCATAACCCAATAGTGGTGTTAGAGCCTAGGCTTGTTTTCTTGTTATACTTGCAAAAGTAGCTGAAAAATCGAGTTGGATGCATATATTCGATTGTTTTGGCTGGAATTGGACTAGGAACATTACCTTAAGATGTTTTTGGACTTATAAACTTGTTTTTGATGTGGTAATGTTCATGCTAATCCAATTTCTAAGATAATTGTCATAATTTCAAGATTTGTATTAGTTTGTATGTTCATGCTAATTTCTTGAAAATTGATGATTTGAATTATCTTGTTCTTATGAGGTTCTTAGATTAATAGAAAAGTTGTGTGAAATAGTTGTTTTCAATCCATTTTAATCTAAGAGTTGATTCCAAAGTGTGTTTTTGTAACTTGTCCCCAAGTTATATGAAAAGTCACATTTAAGAATCATAAAACTCATAAAAATTGGCAAAGGTTACAAAATGAAGACTCTAGTTCTAATTAAATGGTTTTATGACTCCATAACTTGTCCTCAAGTTATGGAGGTTCAAGAGTCTCTTCATTAAATTTAAAAAAAAAGTGTAACCTTAATTAGTTCCATAAGTTACAATAAAAAAAACTTATTTTTTTTTATTAATTAGTTTAAAGTCATCCATAACTTGTCCTCAAGTTATGGAACTTGAAGAGTTTTTTTTTAATTAAAAATACTTTAAACTCATAAGTTATGGAATTAATTAGTTTTGAATAGTTTCAAAACTTGCCCTCAAGTTTTGGAATTTGAAAAGTTTTCACTTATGAATACTTTAATTCCAAGTTAGCCCTTAGAATTTTAAAAGTTAAAATTCAACCCTTATACTTTATAATATTATAAGTTAATAATATTTATATATATGTATAAGAGTAAAGTCAGTCTTACAGTTAGTAGGCCTCATTCACGAAGCCGGTCTATAAGGGGGGTATAAGGTTACTGCCTATAAAATGGCAGCTTAATGGGTGTCCACTCTCACCCACCGCTTCCTTGACTGGTGGAGTGTCGTTAGCCGAACGGGTAGGACAAGGACTATAATTCTCCTTTCATTAAAAGTATTAATGATAAATACTAAGTAACTAAACTCTTATTAATATCCAATTTAGTTACTTAGGAAAATGTGAATTTGGTGCTAACCCATGAAATTACACTTTGCACTTTGCTTAAGTCGTTAGTGGAGCGTGTGTGGTTAACCGGCACACTAACCTGGACTTAACAAGGTAGGCAAAGGGTAACTTAATATTTACCATAGTATCGGTGGAGCGTGTGTGGTTAACCGGCACACTGATTAAGGGGTAAATATTAAGGGTACCAAGTATATTTGCATGGTTATTCACACCTTGTTTTGTGATCCTCGGCATCCCAGTCACAAAACCTGAAGGGCACACACGAGATTAAAACATGCCTTTGAACAGTTCAATGAATCTCAAAGATCTAGGACTTTCAAATCCAATTAAAACCTAATAAATTATTTCGTTTTTCATGGTGGAAATTGGTGAATCGTCATTCACCTACCTTCAAATATTTTATAGCTTGGATTACGGCATCCCTCTTCTAAGTTATAAAATAGTTTGTTGGGTCCTAGCCTTAATATTTCATATTGGGTGTCATATTGAGGACTTTAAATCACATATCTTGAATATCTCCCAAAAAGATGTCTGGTCTAGACATTTATGATCTTCCCAAATCTCTTGAAACAAGCTTTCCTAAATGAAGATGATGTCCCATGGATATCATACTTCTTTCACCTCCTCCAATTATTCTCCCTAACCCACAAGTTCCTAAAAATTTTAAGGTCACTCAAGCCCTATTGGCAAGGCAAGGTCTAGGTGTGATCACATCTTAGAGATGTACTCACATGTTGACAAGCCGGGAGAGGTGGGTGTCAAAGTCTTGAGAAATTTGGTGGCTCAACTACTTTCTAAGTCACATAGTGAGTTCTTTTGGGAATCCTATGAAACAGACTAAGACAAGACCCTTAATGATCTTATCTATTTGCTAAGATCAACTTCCTAAAACGCTATGGACATTGACAATGATGACATTGGATATCCAGTAAAGCTCTCTCTTCCCAATGGAAAGGGATCGGCCATAGTCAACTCGGTTGACCCAATGGTAAAGAGAGAGGCGAAGTTTGAGATAGTCCCATTATCAAGGGTCCATAGGTAACTATTGCCAAAGGAATGGGCATTGGTTACGAAGCTGCCAAATTTACCTAAGGATGTTAAAGTCAATAAGTTTGGCTCTACTTCAGGTAAAGTCCATTGTCTAACTCTATTAAGTACATGCTGATTCTCATCGCGAAGATGGATTTCAATCGCATGGTTCGGTGATCAGAATTTTGGGCTATTACTTAAGAGTTATGATATTTATATTGCTTAGGAATAGATAACAACAAGGTTTTCATATGGATTGTAAGGATAAGTTTTTCCGCAAAGTTTTAAAATAAAAGAAAAAGGTTTTGATTTTATTTATTTTAAGTATCCTTACAATGGCATTTGTGAAAAGTTGTTGCTTATAAGATTCCATTGATAGCAATATTGGAAAAATGGATTTGATTCTTTCGGTTGTGGTAGTGTCTAATATTACCAAATAAGGAAAGATTCTCATCACCCAAGGTTCAATTGGACCGAAACTTGGAATCATGCAAGTTGTATAGTATAATGAATGAGAACTTTCAGCTTGGAAAATTAAGACTAATTCCTTATGTGAATAAGGAAAGGACTAAGGGATCGAGTATACATTCTTGTGCACTGGTCAAGTCCACCACAAAAGATCAAGAAGACTATTCGTCATGATTTACTTAAGTTTAGTAAATATGGTTATACTTATAAGTTTAAGTATAAGTCTGTAGCATTGGAGAAGTTTCAATGTGAGACAGAACGAATAAGAAGAATCAAAGTAAGGCAGAAAGATAAAAGTTTCTCAAATCTGAAAAGATGGGAGAGTACTTTAGTATCATGTTTGTGATCATCTTAATGATTAAGATACCATATCACAATTGGTCCTCTAAAGTCATCTTAGTGCATTCTTATGACTAAGAAGAGGAGTCATGAATAGTTGAAATGGTTAAATCAAAAAGATGAGTCATACTTCGTTCCAAAACAATTCTTAGAGTCATACTCCAAGATTGTAACTTGAGTGACATATCTTAAAGAGGGTTTGTTAACACTAGTCAAATGTAAGAGTAAAAGGTTATCTACTCTTGTACATTTGAAATTGGTAAGTTGTGATGTTTTGGATAAAACAGAGACCAACTTAGGCCAATTGTGTAAAGTGTTAGTCTTGATAAAGAATCCGCACTATCTCTTGAATATTTGACAAGGGAGTCTTATATGTCAAGAGGACAGTGGGAGTCTTAAAGCTCTTGAAAGTTTCAAGACTTAATCAAGAATAAAACCTAAAGTCCTTCACTAGCACACGACTTGAGGTTTATAACCTATCGTGTTGAAATTTTTGTGCCTATTCAAGTTGGCTTTGCATAGGAGTTCTGAGAGTTCTCAATTGGTTGCACAACTACTTGGAAGCAATGGCAGGCACCTGAGCTGCCAAATGGCAAGAATTTAAGATTGCACAAGTTTAATCAATATGAGTTTGGATTTGTCACTAACCTTGTCTTGTGATTATGGTTTTGACAAAATCACATGGATAAGAACACATACACTATTAAATCTAAGTGTCATAAGGTTTCTCTCCGATTCATGAAAATGATGGTGAGGAAACACTTTCACTAAGTAGATTTTAGCTAGATAGCAATTGTGATATTTGCATTCTCAAAGTCGTTAGTGGAGCGTGTGTGGTTTACCGGCACACTAACATGGACTTGTGAGAAGTGGCAAAGGTCTAAACAATTGAGACTATGATTACGGCATCCCTTTTCATAGTTCTAAAATTGTTTAGACACACATGTGAGCTATCTAAGAGAGGTGTATGATTTTGATAAAGTTTGATCAAAACAATCTAGTATCAGAAATCTGAACTTTGGTAAGAAAGTCAGCTGATTTCTGAGTAAATGTCAAAGCTAGTGGGAGCATAAGTGTTATGCTAATAATCATCATGTTAGTGGGAGCATGATAATTATGATAAAGGTTGCAAGTTAGCAATGTTAATTATAGAAAACAAAAGGTTTCAATTGGGAAAAACTTGTTTTGCTATAATTAAGGGAGAGGAAATTATACTTCATCTTAAATCTAAAAGCTTAGATTGAGGTTTTAATCGTATTTAGTCAAGTATATATATGAATGTTATGTTGGAATGGCTCAACATAAGAAAATTCTAATATAGGGTCCATTATTTGCGTTTTAAAATTCGATTATGATTAGCGCATCCCTTTTCATAATATGAATTATGAGAACTTGGCAAATTGAAATGGAAATATTATAGCAAAAGACTGGTTTAGTCTTTATGTGATACATCATGAACCGTGTCCCATATGCTTCAGATATAGGATCGATTGCATGTGCTATATTCATCGTTTCTAAAATTTCCAAATGCCTGGGGCATTAAGAAGGGAAAAGGTCTAGAATTGGATATGACTAAAAGGATTAAACAATTGTCGAGGACAATCTAAGGTTTACCAAAGATTGGTTGCTCAAGGACAGTTGGAAGTATAATGATAATTCTGGAAGGACCATATTGACATAATCTGTAAGGAGGAAACTCTTGTTCAGAAGTGATAGTCAAAATGGAATATGGAAATGTTTCAAAGTTAGAAATTATTCAATCTGTGTAAGATTAGGAAACTTAATGCAAGAAGGATGTTTCCAAGGAGTTGATCTCCTTTGGAATGCTCTGTAATGTTTGTTGTCAACTCTATCTGACTTTGTGCATAATCATTACAAGAGGATCAATGCATATAAGTTTAGAATCTAACAGATTTCAGTAAATGGCATGAATTTGGAATTCTTGCATTTGCAGTAAGGATTTGGGACTATGAAAAGAGGATCATTGGAGTTATGTTCAATTGATCTATTTCACAAAGTAAAGATCATAGAAAAACATAGTATGCATACTTGGTGTATGGCATGACTAGTGTTTAGAAAACATAGTGTACATGCTTGGAGCATGGGACAACTATTGTTTTAAATTCAAGAATAAAGTTGATAGCTGAAACAGTATACAATGAATAATGTGTAATTATATGGTGATAAATAAAAGGTGTTTTATTTATGTTCATAGGTTTTGATACCATATTCGATTCAATTATTCTTGTGTTTCATTTTGCATGTTTTGACTTCCAGAATAAACTAGGTCATTCTTCTGGATGACTAAGTTATTCAAACCATCCACAGTCGGTCATATGTTGGAAGTAGATATGAATTAAGACTGTCATGGGTTGGCTTGTAGAGGTCTAAGATGTTGGAAAAAGGGCTACAACACTCATGAGTGCTCATAAGTTCTGAGTATTGGATTCAACCCGCGCTCATTGGAATCACTTCATGGATTTTATCACGAGTGATAATGAGACGATAATATCTTATATTCTTCAAACCTAGAGATATGAGTTGTTACTATGAGTTGGTTATACATTGATTGCATGAAAACGCATTGGTAACTCGATGTTATAAAACGTGCCTTTGTGTATGATTCAACAAGTAGTAGAACAAGCCATATGAGTCGAAGTTTATCCATTCCTTTTACCTTCGGGATAAAAGCGATATCTGTGGGCCCCTCGATGATTTGGTGATGACAAACGTAAGTGCTCGGCCGGGCCTGGACTGATTTGATATTTTCAATTAGTCAGTCGTCATAAATCGGAAATCGGGAAACAATAAATGGACAGTGAGAATGATTATAATCCATGTCTCAGTCCATATGATATCTAGAATGGAGGAATATATGATCCCTTATCTAATGGACATGTCATTTGATTTGTTCAGAGTTTGACAGCGGCTTTAAGAGCTACGATTGCTAGTCGGGATCTTGGAGTCATACTTGAATAATAGTTTTAGACTTATCCAAGTGGGAGACTGTTGGATTAGGTGTCTAAGCCCATAACTATTATTGGTATGTATTCGACCCGAGAGAAGCATGGTCCATTTGGGTTGCATATCATCAGGACAATTTGTTAGGATGGACTTTTGAGAGAAGGTTATTTATGGTTTATTAATATATTATAAGTAATAATATATTAATATAAAATCATATGTTTTAATTAGTGGTGATCAAGAATTAATTTGGAATTAATTTAGTGGTCGAAAGAGACTAATTAAATCTATGGGGACTAATTATGATAATTAGTTATATTTATATGTGTTGGGCTTATGATCCATGTTGGACCAAGTTTATGTATGGATACATAAAGAGTTGGGCCACATGAACCATGGATCATAAAACCCATGGGTATGGATTTGGGTTATATCCATGACCTAGAAATCCCACATATAAATAGATACTTCATTGCCCAAAATCGCCACTTGTATCTTTTTAGAGTTCATGGTGTCTTTTGTGTGCATGGAATTCTCTCTCAAGTTCATCCTTTGTCCATGGTGTGTTGTGATATCCATTTGAGGCTTCCACACTATTGGGGCTAAGCTCTTTAAGGCCAAATACACCAAGACTTCAAGCTCCATCAAAAGGTATGTCATGCTAACTAGTATATTATAATTTTATGTTAAATGCATGCTAGTTGTAAGATTAATACCTTGGAAACCATTTGCATGTATAATTAGTGAAAACATAGATCAAAGGTATTTAGGGTTGTATGTGCACCATAGGATGTTGTAGTATACCAAAACCCAACATATTAGACAAACTAGATGCAAAGTGTTTGGGTTTGCATGTACACAGGTAGGATTGATGTAGTGCTCAAAACCCATCAAAAGGAACGAATAAATTTTGACTAATATGCTTGTATCCTTTACTCACCAAATCATGCATGACATTAAGTTTTATAACTTCAAGTTACTGATGTGTTTACATAACACAAATGCACAACCGACTTGTAAATTACAACTCATATATATCCATTTTAAGAATATAAGATATTATCATCTCATAATTACTCGTGATAGAATCCATGAAGTAATTATATGAGAGTAGGTTTATCCAATACTCAAAATCTCCATTTTCTAAGTACTCATGAATATTGTAGCAACCATTCCAATGTCTAATCTCCATAGATAATCTACAATCCATTCATGACACTCTTGATTCATTAGTTACTTCCAAAAGTATGAAGGACTATGGAATTTCGAATAATCAAATCATTCAGGAAGTAAAATATGCAAAGTAAAACATAATAGTAAACTACTTAACTATGGTCTCAAACCTATTGAATATAAATAAATCTCTAGTAATCAACTAACTAGATGAATTAAACATCAGTCATGTCGTGTTATAAACATGAATACTATGCCTCTCTATGGTCTTTCCTTTGTAAACATATCAAGTGGACATTATTCCAATGATGCTCATTTCATAATTCTAAATTGTTATCATTATCCAAGATATGATGGAATATCAATTTAACATGCATTAATATCCTGTGATATCAAGATTCCAAAATATTAAATACTAATCCTTTGATATTACAAAATATCCCATTGGACTTTGTTACAATTCCATGGTAATTTCTTACTCAAGGTACACTCCTTGAACACTTCTCTTTGCATTAAAATTTCCAACTCACATGTAGATTTTTCAAGTATCTCCTATTATGGAAACATTTCCATATTTCCATATGACCATCAATTTTTTGATAAAGAACCACCTCAATCCAGAATCAAGTCACTATGGTCCATCCAAATTAATATCATACTTCTAACTATCCACAAGCAACCAGTGTTTTGGTATAAGCATATAATGTTCTTGATAGTTGTTTAACAACTTTATTCACATAAAAGTCTATTCCTTTTTCTCGCAATGCTCTGTGATTTTGAAAAATAAGAATAAGTGAATATTATAGTATATATAATCGATCCTATATATGAAGCATATAGGACTCGATTCATTATGTCTGCAATAGGGATTTGATATCTTTTCAGTCTCTTGCTATAATATTTTCATATATCGAATTTCCTATGTTGAACCATTTCAACATGATATGCATATATATGTATATGACTAAGTTCTATTAAACTATACAATCTAAACCTTTTAGATTCGAAAATAAGTATGAGCGCCCTCTCCCTTAATTCAGCTATAGCGAAACAATTCCCAAACTTTGCAATTTACAAATTAAAAACTTTGATCCCTACGAACAGTATTTGTCAACTTGTAATACTAGCATAAAAATTATGCTCCCACTATCTTTGACATGTACCCAGAAATCAGCTGGACTTCTAGAAATCAATACTCTTGACTTTCTTACTAAAATACTGATTTCTGTTATGCGATGTTTTGATAAGTCTCCAACTAAACTTGCTAAGCTTATACACCTTAATTGGATAGCATATGTGTGTGTTTAAACCCTTTCAGTATTTATAGATATATGTCTTGAAAGTTCAAACAATTTCTTGCCATTCCTCACAATTCGAAATGTGAAGAGGGATATCGTAATCATATTGTGAATTTAAGAATGCAACTAACACAACCCATATTCATTTTTATCTTTATCAGATCTTTAAAATTTGTTAGCAAAAGTGTTTCCTCATAACCGTTCTCATTAATTAGAGCAAAAAATTTGTCACCAAGACTTTATGGTGCATACATTCCCATCCATGTGAATCTAGCATTTCCAACATACAATCATGGTTTAGGACAAAACCAAATTCAAATTTATCTTTCCTTCATGGACTGAACTTCATAATTCTAAATTTCTTTCTCTCTGGTAGCTTAAGGGCCTACTTGTGCTTCCATGTTGTTAATGAAAACATAGAACTCGTTAGCACTGCCAACTCAACTAGAAGTGCACAGAAATAAGAATGTGTTAACTAAACATGATAGGTTATCAACCTCAAGTCGTGTGCTAGTGATAACTAAAAGGTTTATTGTCGATTGACCCTTAAAACTCTAAAGACCAATATGTTTTCCACTAACTTCTTGACATATGAGTTTTCTCTCAAGAAACATTCCTTGACGAGCTAAAATAGATATTCAAAAGTTTGTGTGGATTAAGAAAAACACTTCATAGAATAAGTCTCAGTTTATCGATTAGCGAAAACATCACAACACCAATTCTATATGTGCTAGTGTAAGAAAACATTTTACTCCACATATTTTGAGGTGTTTTCAACCTTGTTAGTTTAAATATATGATTCATAGTTACTGGAGCATGGATCTACAACTTGATTTGGAATGAAATATGACTCATCTCTTTATAGGACTATTTCCAACAATATCCGATTCTTCGTCATAGTCATACAATTGCACTATGATATTTTTAGAGGACCAATTGTAATATATATCCATAATCACTAAGATGATCATAAAAACATGATACTAAAGCATTCTCCTTTCTTATCAGACTGGATAATCTTTTATCTTTCTTCCTAATAGATTCTTCTTATTCGTTCTGGTACTCTTTGAATCTTTTCAAAGTATCAGGATTATACTTAATCTTATGAACACAACCATATTTACAGAAACATTAGAAAATCATGATGAATAGAGTTATGGTACTTTGTGGTGGATCTGAATAGTTCATATCAACATGTACTAGATCCTTTACTCCTTCACTTGACTCACCTAAACATGTGATCAATGAATTAGTTATAATTTTTCAATGAACAAGATTCTCATATACTATACGATGTGACTTGTACAATACCAAGTATCTGTCTAGTTGGTGATGCGATTTCTTTTCACTTGGTCACATATGACAATACCACATCTAATATAAGAATCAAATCCACAAATTATATTGCTAATAATAGAAACATAACCAACACTTTCATAAATGTCATTGCAAGGAAATATAAAATAAGGAAACCAGATAAACAAAAAATTTCACTTTTATTGAAAATAAATAAAATTTTGGAACTTGTCCTTACAATGTATAAAATGAAATCTATGTTTTCTAGACATCTCCGAAGAGCAATGACAATCTATTAAATTATCTCAATTCCTTAATAGTAGCTCCACATTCTGATCATTGAACCATGTGACCAAAGTCCTTTTCTCATGATCAGATTTAGATTACCTTGCTAAAACTTCCTTCTTTCTCTTAGCTCCTTTAATACCGTCCAAATTTGATCATCACATCATGTATTAAGAGTCTATGAATAGGAACTTATCAAACAATGGATGTATCTGAAGTAGAGTCACACGACTTGACTTTACTATCTCTAAGATCTTTCAGGTATTTTGTGCAAATTTGTTTCCAGTATACCTTCAATTGGTAATAAATACAAATGGACTCTTTGGGATCAACACATGGAACAATCCCATCACTAGCCTTTCTCTTTACCATACGATCAAACGACTTGATCTTTCTCGACCCTTTTCCATTGGGAAGAGAAATCTTTTCTGGATCACCATTTTCACAATTTTCAATGTCCATGGAAACCTTGGAATTAGACCTTATAATGACCTCTGCTTCAGATGTTCTCTTAAGCATTTCTGCTTCAGCAACCATCAACATTTGGGTCAGATCATTTCGGATCATGTGAATATTCCTCATATAAAATTTCTCAATGAATTGATCATATGACTTTATAAGCGAGAGAAGAAAGAAGTCAATGACTTGCTCCCTTAGGAAAACGACACCCAATCTATCCAACTTGTCAATGTATGATCTCATTTTCATAACATGCGCACACACAAGGTTTCATCTTAATGTTTACATGCCAATGGGGATTGAATAGTCTCATATATTTTAGCTTAAATAAAAATGTGATGTTGGGAGAGTCACAAGAGGAGAAGTATGGTGTCCAGTTCCACCATTATCTAAGGAAAGAAAAAAAACTTCACCTTGACGTGAAATTGGAAGACCATCTCCAGAAGATTGAGGAAAACCATTTCCATAGGAATGAGGAAGACCATTTCTATCTTCAAAAGACATTTAAAATGGGAGAAAATAGAATTAAAGTTTGTTGATTTTAATCCTTAATCATTAACAGAAAATTTAAATTAATGTTAGCATCCATATTTTCGATTCGAACTTTGAAAGGGGATGTCATAATCAAATTAGAATTAATTAAATTAATTAAATCATTATGGATTAAATAATTATTTACAGTTAACCAATTAATAAAATAATTCAAATTTAATCTTAATCCTAAGCCTTCTAATTTTCGAAAATAGGCTAGGGTTTATCAGGCTTTAATTTTTCATATTTTAAGGCTTTTATAACAAATAAGGAAACAAGGTGTGACAACCGTCAATTTTGGTCAAACAAATTCAAACGAAGTCACCAAGTCAGCAAAAATCAAACGAGTCAACAACGGTCAACTGATTAGGACCCCAAAGCATTGGGATTTCAGTTGGACCATGGAAGAAATCATGATTGTGATCTCGTTTGGACCATGGCCGAAATCACCATTATGATATCGGTTGGTGATAGGCCGAAATCACATGTGATTTCGGTGGTTCATGCTACTTGATTTATAGATCCTTTTCTCAACATGATATATTGCACAGTTCAACGCACATGTCACTTCAACCTACCCTCTTTTCCCTCTATTTAACTCGTGCCAAGAACTCCTCCAAACACCCTTCGCATTTCATCAGTTCAACATTTTATCCATCTTTGTTTTCTCTTAAGATCAAGTTCTACCTTCCAAGCAGTTTTTCAATTTAGTTCCCATAAATCTTAGTAAATATTCCTTGTTAATCTAATGTGTAATACACTGTTTTATTCTAGTTTCACCTCAATACACACATTATCATGTCTTAAAAATCATAGGATAATACCATCTCAAAGAGTTTTCTACCACTTTCAAGTGTTTTTTACTTGAAGATCTTCGCCATCACCTCTCTATACAACCACAAACACATTCAGATGAGTTCATACCCCTACATTTTTCGAGACTTTTCCATGTTTTAAGGGGGGGAATACAAGTAAAACACAAGAAAAACTTACGTTAAAACACAAATGTTTAAATACATTTTCTGACTTCTTTTTGCGAAAAACTGTTAAATACATGAAATAGCTTTACTCCACTTTTATTATCATGAAAATTGGATAATTACATATACACAGGTTTTCTTTACAAACACACGTAAACTCGTTGAATCAATTGTTGTGAGACATCATCTTCAAGTACCTACTAGAGTACCTACAAAAGTCTTGTTTTATAACCAGAGTCTCCCGTAAGAGAGCGTGATACTTTTGTATAGATCTATATGGGACTGATGATCACACACCCTAACTTTTAGCTACAGTTAGACCGGCAGGTATTGGGTGACAAATATCATAAGATTTCGACGCCTGAAGAACGTCGCGGCAGGGAAATCCATCATAGCACCGTTATAAAAACTCACATGGGAAACAACAAATACTTTTAGTTTTCGAAAAAACATTCCTTCAAATGGTTTTATATATGAATAAAACTACATATTACTATTTTAAGTACGGAAAATACTTGTACATTTCGGTCTTGGAACATTGAAGACTACAACTCACTTTTATGGAAAATGTCGGATTTTCTGGAAACAAACATTATTACTTTACAAAGAAAGGTTTACAATTATTCATACCAACTCTTATGAACTCACCAACTTAATTGTTGACACTCTTTTCAACCCACTTGTATTCTCGGGAAATCATTAAAACAGGTAGCCACAAGCTTTTGAGGATGGGACGTTAAGGCGTCAAACACATCTTTTATCATCATAATGTAATTGATTTTTGCAACATGTATCACTTACAACAATGTAACTTTTTCAGTTATATTTATGATGGTTGTTTTTCTTTGGTCACTATTATTCATTTTGTTATGATACAATAGATGAAAGTCATCCACCCGGACGTTTCTGCCATCTTGGTTTGGGGGTGTGACAGATTGGTATCAGTGCATTGTTTATAGTGAACTAAGTATATCAAACCATGTAAGATATACAACTATAAATACAATGGTACTGAAACTATCTGAATAAACTTTTTCGCACAAATATACTTTTAAAATATAATGATATTTTTATATAAGTATAAGTACATACATATATACTAGAACGGTGTCATGACAAAAACAATATAAAAGTTGTATGATAATTTGAACACTATGGGTAGGCCTAGATAGTTATGTAATCATATATGGGATAAATATAGCCTGATCAACTATATTTATGTGATATATGACTAACATGTGTTTGGGAATAGTCACGGTGAACAACAAGTCTAAACTTACCAATAAAACATACAAAGAACCTCTAAACTAATACTATGGGAGCATTTTATAATACTATAGGACCATACGCTTAAATTCTTTATGTGTCTCTTACCCCTATTCTTGCATAGACTTTATGGTAGGATTTCACTTACCTGGAGATCCCTACTTCCCCAACCAAGGAAACGGGGGTTGGATTGAAGCAGACCCCGAGGAAGACTCCAAAGAAGATTATGAGGAGGATCCAGAGGAGGTAGAAGACGAGGAGGAAGTCGAGGAAGACTCCGAGTCAAAACCCGAGGTCTATAATCCACCCCACATCGCCAAAAACCCTGCCCCCAGACGGAACTTCCATGGACCGACGCCCCGATGAGTAGTAGATTTAAGAAGATGGAGCCAAGAATAGGGTCAACGCCCTGTCATGATTCGTCGCATCACTCACCAGGGTGAGCAGGCAGTGGCATCCACCAACCACATCATGGAGGTTGGCGCCAATATCGAGGTCATCGTAGTCTGTCTTCGTCGTCTGGATGAAGATCATGATTAGACCCGGGATCACACCGAGGCCCTTCAGGAGGATGTTACCGCGACCCGAGCTGAGATTAGAGAGTTCTGGGAACGTCAGGCCACAATGGAGAGGCATGTTATCGAGGCTGAGAGCAAAGTAAAGGATATGCAGACCTTCACGAGTTCATCACAAGGCCCACAAGATATCACGCACCGCGAGTAGTGCCTATACAACTCACCTTTTATTATAGATTATGTTTTACGAGAAAGCATTAGTTCTACTCTTTCCTGTACATAGGTTCAACCCTGCGAATGAGTGAATACACTATTCTTGAATGGTCGTTACGCTGTCAAAATTATCCTTTACATTGATATACTGTAGGCCTTCTTCAAGGTTAATTTTCCGAAACCATGTACTAAAACATGTTATCAATGAAATTGGCATGCATTCTATTTCGTTGAGTATTACTATTAAATTCATAAAATGTTATGAAATCGTTTACTCATTGTTCCATTTCGATAATATCCATCTAATGACCACTATTTAAGACTTATCATCATTCCATCTTTGAACTTTATGGCAGAATTATGCCACCATGCAGATCAAACAGGCACGACAACAACACATCATCAACTCCACCACCATCGCCACCACCCCCACCGATGGATACTGCTATCTTTCAAGCTGCTGTAACAGCCGCTGTAACCGCTGCCATAGCACATATTAGCACCAACGGTGCCAATGGAGCTGGAAATGGTACTAATAGTTCTAACCAGGGCGACGGCCATGGACGCTCAAGAGGATGCTCTTATAAGGACTTCTCAAACTGCAAACCCAAAACATTCTATGGAAACAGAGGCGTCGTCGCCCTGACAAGGTGGTTTGAGAAGACTAAGTCAGTGTTTGAAATTTGTGCATGTCCGGAAGAGAGCAAGGTCAAATTTGCGGCTTGGACATTCGCCGATGGTGCCCTCTCCTGGTGGAATGGTCATGTAAAATCACCAACTCTCCCAGTGGCCAACACTATGAACTGGGAGGACCTTAAAATCATGATGCTAGGAGAATATTTCCCGAGGGGCGAAGTACAGAAACTGGAGAAAGAACTCTGGAACCTCACGATGGAGGGTTCTGTTATAATAGAATATACCACAAGGTTCAGTGACTTGGCAATGCTATGTCCCGGGATGGTCACCCCGGAAAGAAAAAAGGTGGAACGTTACATCTGGGGACTATCCCCGCAGATTCAAACAAATGTGGTATCTTCAAACCCCTCTACCTTTGACAGTGCCAAACGCTTGGCACGAACGCTTGTGGATCATGGAGTCCGCAAGAGCTTTATGACGGCCATCCCCGAACAAGCAAAAGGGAGTGACAACAAAAGAAAACCCTGGAACAAGAGAAAGGGACAACCAACGCAAGAGCCCGCCAAGAGACAACAAATGGTGGCAGTCCACACTGTCACTGTCCCGACTACCCCAGCACCAACAAAACCATATGCTAGGAGCCTACCTAAGTGCAACAAGTGAAACCTCCAACATATTGGTGTTTGTCGAGAAATGCATTGCACCAACTACAACAGGAAAGGACACACCGTCCGTTTCTGTAAAGAGCCAGCCCAACAAGTCGTCCCAACCACAAATGCCGAGGTGAGCCGAACATGCTACGGGAGTGGGGAAACGGGGCATTTCATGAGGGAATGCCCAAAAGCCAATAACAGGAATGCTGAGAGTACAAGAAGGGTTTTGACATTATGGCACGAGGAAGCCCTGAAGAATCCCACGGTGGTTACCGGTACGTTCCTTCTCAATAACTCATATGCATGCATACTTTTTGATAGTGGTGCGGAGAAAAATTTCGTGAGCCACAAGTTTAAACACACACTCAACCAAAAACCACAATCACTCAACGAAATATTCACCGTAGAAATGGAAAATGGTAAAACTGAAAGCACTAAGGACGTGTACATAGGATGCACTCTAACTCTAAAAATATATTCCTTTCAAATCGATTTAATGTCGGTTACAATAAGGAGTTTTGACGTTATCATTGACATGGATTGGTTGAGTCCCCACCATGTCGATATCTTTTGTTACGAAAAAGCCGTCCGACTCAACTTACCAAATAACGAAACCTTCGTCATCTACGGTGAAAAACCTAGCACAAGCCTCCAAATCATCTCTTGCATCAAGGCTCAGACGTATATACGCAAGAACTACCACGCATTCCTAGCACACGTTGTTGACAAGAAGAAGGAGGTGAGGGATATCAAGGATAATACCACCTGTGCGACAAGTTGAGTTCAGAATCGACTTAATTCCTGGAGCCACCCCCATGGCCAAGTCACCATACCGATTGGCTCCGACCGAAATGCAAGAATTGTCCAGTCAACTAAACGAACTGCTAAGCAAAGGATTCATCAGACCAAGCTTCTCACCTTGGGGAGCACCAGTTCTATTCGTTAAGAAGAAAGACGGATCATTTCGTATGTGCATTGACTATCGGGAGTTGAACAAGCTTACCATCAAGAACCGATATCCCCTACCCCGAATAACGACATGTTCGACCAACTTCAGGGAGCGTGCTACTTCTCAAAAATTGACTTAAGGTCGGGTTATCTCCAACTGCGATTCCAGGAGGAAGATGTTCCCAAAACGGCATTTAGGACTTGTCACGGTCACTATGAGTTCGTGGTGATGCCCTTCGGATTGACTAATGCGCCTGTGGTGTTCATGGACCTGATGAACCGTGTATTCCGAACTTACTTAGATAAATTTGTAATAATGTTCATAGACGACATATTAGTCTATTCACGAAGTAAGGAAGAACATAGTCCACACCTACGACAAGTCTTGGAGACGTTAAGGACGGAGAAACTATATGCAAAATTTTCAAAATGCAAATTTTGGATCCGAGAGGTGGACTTCTTAGGAGACGTGGTCAGCAAGGAAGGGATACATGTGGACCCTTTAAAAATCAAGGAAATTGAGAACTGGAAAGCACCAAACACACTGACGGAGATCCGCCAGTTCTTAGGCCTAGCTGGCTACTAGAGGAGGTTCATACAAAACTTCTCAAAGATCGCTAAGCCACTCACTACCTTGACTCAGAAAGGGATAACCTTCAACTGGGAGGATAAACAAGAGACTCCCTTCCAAACGCTGAAGTGAGCCCTATGCATCGCTCCGATCTTTGTGGTCTACTAGGACGCATCAAAGCAGGGTCTTAGGTGTGTGCTCATGCAACGAGGAAAGGTCATCGCCTATTCCTCGAGACAACTTACGACTCACGAAGTTAACTACACCACATATGACCTCGAATTAGGAGCGGTGGTGTTTGCTTTGAAGATCTAGAGACACTATCTCTATGGTACGAAGTGCACAATCTTCACAGACCATAAGAGCGTCCAACACATTCTCAACCAAAAAGAGCTCAACATGAGGAAACGGCGATGGGTAGAGCTACTAAATGACTACGAATGCGAGATTCAATATCATCCAGGCAAGCCCAACGTAGTAGCGGATGCCCTAAGTCGAAAATCATATTCGGGTCACCGAGCAAAGTGATTAACCATGACCATCCATTCACACATGTCCATGCAGATCAAATAGGCTCAACTGGAAGCCATGAAACCTAAGAATGCCGCAAGTGAAGCCTTGCGAGGAATGGATAAAAACCTAGAGGTGAAAGCTGACGGAGCTTATTATCTCATGAACCAAATCTGGACACTGAAATTTGGAGGGTACAGAGACGTTGTCATGAACGAGGCTCACAAGACCAAATACTTTGCTCACCCCGGTTCCAACAAGATGTTGCTGTACCTCAAGTACCTCAAGAACTTTATTGGTGGCCAAATATGAAGACAGAAATCGCTACCTATATGAACAAGTGCTTGACTTGTGCCAAGGTCAAGGTGGAATACCAGAAGCCCTCGGGTTTGCTTTAGCAACCGGACATACCCGAGTGGAAGTGGGAGTGGATAACCATGGACTTCATAACTAAATTACCCAAGACGACTGGTGGATTCGACACCATATGGGTGATTGTAGATAGGTTAACCAAGTCCGCACACTTCCTGCCAATAAAAGAGGCAGACAAGATGGAAAAATTAACGAGGACGTACATCGAAGAGATTGTGTGACTGCATGGCATACCAATATCCATTATCTCGGATAGAGATAGTAGGTTTACCTCGCGAATTTGGCAAACGCTACAAAAATCCTTGGGAACCCGGCTTGACATGAGTACAGCCTACCACCCACAAACCGACGGGCAGAGCGAAAGAACTATTCAAACATTGGAAGATATGTTGAGATCTTGTGTAATCGACTTCGGTAAAGCTTGGGATACCCATTTACCCCTCATCGAGTTTTCATACAAAAATAGTTATCACACTAGCATCAAAGTTGCTCCGTTTGAAGCCCTATATGGCTGCAAGTGCATATTACCTCTGTGCTGAGCTGAAGTGGGTGACACGCATCTATCAAGGGGGAAAGTACCTAACAACAATATCACCGGTCCGAAAATCATACGTGAGACGATGGAGAAGATCGTTCAGATTCGGGAATGACTGAAAGCTTCTCGGGATCGGCAAAAGAGCTATGTAGATAAGCGACGCAAACCCTTGGAGTTCCAGGTTGGCGACCGTGTACTGTAAAAGGTCTCACCCTGGAAGGGGATTTGGAAAATGTCGGAAACTGAATCCAAGATATATGTGGAAAATGTGGTAGCTTACAGACTTCAACTGCTGCAAGAAGTCAGTAACGTGTACCCAACATTTCATGTGTCCAACTTGAAGAAGTGCTTATCCGATCAGACTCTTGTCATTCCACTTGACGAAATTGAAGTAAAAAATAGTATCAACTTCATCGAAGACCCAGTGGAAATCATGGACAGGGAAATCAAGAGAACAAAGCAAAGTTGTATACACATAGTGAAGGTCTGGTGGAACGCCAAGAGAGGACCGGAATTTACTTGGGAACGCGAGGACCAGATGAAGCAAAAATACCCACATCTTTTCCCCAACCCTTGAAGTCCCACACAAAATGCTAATTCCGGGACAAAATTCTTTCTAACAGGGGGATGATGTGACAACCATCAATTTTGGTCAAACAGAGTCAAACGAAGTCACCAAGTCAGCAAAAATCAAACGACTCAACAAAGGTCAAACGAGTCAACAAAGGTCAATTAATTAGGACCCCAAAGCATTGGGATTTCGTTTACGCACCTGGACCTAAATCACTAGGTGATTTCGGTTGGACCATCGCCAAAATCACCATTGTGATCTTGGTTGGACCATGGCCGAAATCACCAATGTGATCTCGGTTGGTGCTAGGCCGAAATCACATGTGATTTTGGTGGTTCATGCCACTTGATTTATGGATCCTTTTCCCAACATGGTATATTACATAGTTCAACGCACATGTCACTTCACCCTACCCTCTTTTCCAGCTATTTAACTCGTGCCAAGACCTCCTCCAAACACCCTTAACATTTCATCAGTTCAACATTTTATCCACCTTTAATTTCTCTCAAGATCAAGTTCTACCTTCCAAGCATTTTTTCATGTAAGTTCCCATAAATCTTAGTAAGTATTCCTTGTTAATCTAATGTGTAATACACTTTTTTATTCTAGTTTTATCTCATTTACACACATTATCATGTGTTAAAACTCATAGGATAATACCATCTTCAAAGAGTTTTCTACCACTTTCACGTGTTTTTGACTTGAAGATCTTCGCCATCACCTTTCTATACAACCACAAACATATTCAAGGTGAATTCATACCCCTACATTTTTCTAGACTTTTCCATGTTTTAAGGGGGGGGGGGGTGGGGGATTACAAGTAAAACACAAGAAAAACTTACGTTAAAACACAAATTTTTAAATACATTTTCTTACTTCTTTTTGTGAAAAAGTGCTAAATAGATGAAATAGCTTTACTCCACTTTATTATCATGAAAAAGGGATAATTACATATACACCGCTTTTCATTACAAAAACACGTAAACTCGTTGAATCAATTGTTGTGAGATATCATCTTCAAGTACCTACTAGAGTACCTATAAAAGTCCTATTTTATAACCAGAGTCTCCCGTAAGAGAGCGTTATACTTGTGTATAGATCTATATGGGACTGATGATCCCACACCCTAACTGTTAGCTACAGGCAGACCGGCATGTCTTGTGTGACAAATATCATAAGATTTCAACACATGAAGAACGTTGCGGAAGACAAATCCATCTTAGCACGGTTATAAAAACTCACATGGAGAAACAACGAATACTTTTAGTTTACGTAAAAACATTCCTTCAAACGTTTTATATACGAATACAACTGCATATTACTATTCTAAGTATGCAAAATATTTGTACATTTCGGTCTTGGAACATTTAAGACTACAACTCACTTTTATGGAAAATGTCGGATTTTCTGGAAAACAAACACTATTACTTTACAAAGAAAGGTTTACAATTACTCATACCAACTCTTATGAACTCACCAACTTAATTGTTGACACTCTTTTCAAACCACTTGTATTCTCAGGAAATCATTAAAACAGGTAACCACAGGCTTTTAAGGATGGGACGTTAAGGCATCAAACACGTCTTTTATCATCATAATGTAATTGATTTTTGCAACATGTAACACTTACAACAATGTAACTTTTTTAATTATATTTATGATGGTTGTTTTTCTTTGGTCACTATTATTCATTTTGTTATGATACAATACATGAAAGCCATCCACCCCTGGACGTTTCCGTCATCCTAGTTTGGGGTTGTGCCACAAGGTAAACCCTAAAAGGGACTACTCAATTTTCAAAAATGGTTAGGGAGGCTGGGGTTTCTAAAACCCTTACAAAAATCGAAATATGACGGTAAAGGCTAGGGTTTCAAGAACCCTTATAAATTTCAAAAATCGCCTCCTTAGGGTTTAGTTACTATAAACCCTAATTTTGATCTATTCAACATTGTGCAAGATCAACGAGAACAATGGCTCTGATACCACTGATGGGTTTTATAAGTTACAAAAAACTTATTTTCGCATAAAAATTAAAACCCCTAGTTCACATGCAACCTAATGGATCTATTTTCTCACTACGATTTGCAATAAATAATTAAATATCAAGAACCCTAAAAGTATATTGCTATTTTTGAAATTAAGAAATGGTTTATGGAAATTACATACATTTTGTTTATTATATAAAGTAAACAAGTATTCCATCGTGATTGGTCTTTAGAAAGCAAGCACCAGAAGTGTCGTGCCTTTAATGGTTCACACTCAAACTCTAGCAAATAAAAGTAATAGAGGACAGAGGAGGAGAAGGAAGAATTTTGAATCTAAGGCTCTTAAATAGATAAATTTAAAAAAACTAAATCCTTAGGGTTTATATAAGTGTTAGGAAGGTTGTATGTAAGTCATGTTCCTTTTGGATAACCCTTACCCCATTGCTTCCTCCCTAAGTCATTCTAAGCTTCCTTAGAGCCCAATAATACCTCTAAAAAAACCCCTATAGTACTGTCCCCCTCTTGGGAGGTTCAAAATTGGTCATTGTTCAACTTTTGAACATTTTCACATTTAGTCCTCCTACTTTTAATCAGTGTTATAAAAATCCCGATCAGGTCCCGATTAATCTCCGATTAATCCCTAGGCGCTACTCGACCGATTAGAGAGCGCCTAACGATTAATCCATGCATACAAAATGACTAAAACAGTAGAACCCGATGAAAATTTAACACTTTGAAGAAGTTATATCTCAATAGAAACTATCTGAGATATGATTAGTGTTGTATTTATCATATTAACCTATTTTGTTATGATATTAGTGGTATTTATGAACTTTTATATGATATTAGTCATATTTAATTTTTTAAAATCTAACAAATTAGCAATTAATCCCTTAACCCCAGTCCACCGACCAGCTAACGTCAAGCGATTTTTACAACCTTGCTTTTAATTAATCTAATTAATCCCAAAATTAATTCCAATTAATTTCTGATTAATTCTTAATTAATTAAACAACACTACTTCTAACTAATATATTATTCTCATAATATATTAATATATCATTAATTTGATTTCTAATTAATTTATCAATTATATAATA
This sequence comes from Lactuca virosa, assembly GCF_052849685.1. Classification (NCBI taxonomy): domain Eukaryota; kingdom Viridiplantae; phylum Streptophyta; class Magnoliopsida; order Asterales; family Asteraceae; genus Lactuca; species Lactuca virosa. The sequence continues at coordinate 388,831,945 of NC_136428.1, forward strand.
AATTAATAAATCAGTCTCTCATTCCAAAAAACATTCTAGTCAATTACTAGGTCATAAGGTGGCCAAAAAGGACTCTACTAATAACTCAAGATTATACTAGTTTAGTTATTGGCATAGACACCTAATCCAACAATTTCTGCATTATTTGTTTTGATTTACTATGATGCTTGAGAGATACATTACATTCAGATTGGCTTTTGATCAAATTATTGTATGGTTTTCGTCTTTAAAAAAAATTTACTTGTATTTTGGGACATTACACAGTTTAGTCCCCTTTTTAATCACCGTCTGGCTAATTAATCCCTTAACCCCATTCCACCGACTAGCTAACGTCGAACATTTTTTACAAGCATGCTAAATATTATGATAAAATGGATACAATAGTAATAATCATCGATTATTGAGTCCATGAATACATGAAATGCGAAATGTCCTCCGAGAACATCTCGTTGTGTTTATAAAAATAAAAACCATTCCGACTAATCGACCAATAGCATATATTCATCTTAAACAAATTCGAACCACAAATCTTCCCAATTTCTCTGTCGAACACATTGATTGATACCTTCTTCAAAACATCGGTGTCTTTTGGAAGCCAAATGAACCAACAATTATACTTATTAGTACTAAATAATTTTTTTATGAAATTACCACGTAATAGTGTCATCAGGTTGGAGTGTATTTGTTCCAGGGGCATCACACAAATAAGTAATGTATGGGAAATTTTGATCAGAGATATAGATCGTGTATGGTTCAAGCCATTTGCTTGTAGGAGGAGTTTTGATTTTTGAAGGATTATCTAACCATAGGCTAATATCACAAGATGTAAGATAAGATACATAGAAAATGAACATTTTGTTATAAAATTCATGGTTTAGATTATATATATGTAATTAATGCACTAGGAGTTTAATGAGTTTGTTAAGAAAATTTCCAACCACATTTTATGTAACCACAAGAGTTTAATGTATTTACTATTTATGTATTTATTTATTTAATTTATATTTATTGTTTTTATTCTCACATAGACAATGATAGCATTTAATTTAATTGTAATTTTAAATTGTCATCGAATATATTTTTCACGAAGATATCATTTAATATTTACATTCTAAGAAAAACATTTATTAGATTTAATATAATTAAGTTAGATATCACTAAAACAATTTTGGTAGAAAATTTATTGACTTATAACTACCACTTAAATGACTCTCGGTGGTAACTGAATGATTGATTGTATTGTAATTAATATCAACATGACAACATATTGGATATATATATATATATATATATATATATATATATATATATATATATATATATATATATATATATATATATATATATATATATAATGAGAAACATATGTAGCAACTAAACAAGAAAACATTATATCAAACCATGAGTTTGTCAAAACGGTATTCTTGCTTATGTGTTATCTTCCAACTTGCTATCTTTGTATAAGGTTTTGATAGTCCCATGAAAATAAAAGCTCCACCTTCGAGAAAATGGCTTCAACCATACAGAATTACCATCACCAATGGAAATATTCCTAAATTAGTGGTGGGTTGTAATGATCATGAAGCGGAGCTGGTCGAGCCTGGTGGTACGTTTTCTTGGAAATTCCGTATGAATTTCTGGGATACAACCAGTTTTAATTGCCGATTTTACTGGGTTGCAGACAATGGTTATGATATAGAAAACCAAATAGAGGTTCATGTTTTCAATAGCGATATAATTAATTTATGCGGTAATGATTTGTTTCATATGAATAGATGTTTTTGGTACGGTTTTTACTATTCTAGTAGTAATTTCCCTTTTCCGGGTGGTAATTGGAAAATTATGAAAGTATGGACCAATATGTGATATTTTAATATCATTAGTTCTTCATATCTTTCTAATAGATATTCTTCGATCAAAAATAAATGTTATCGTTTTCGATTATTTGTTTTAGAACCATAGAAAATAATATAAAAATAAGAAGCACAACCAGTAGGAAGTTGGCCAATAACAAATAGTCCAAATTACACTTACGAGATGGCATAAAAATATAAAACCAATACCAGATGAAGTAAGCAACATTAGACTAAGAACTATGAGGGATACATTCCAACAAGAACCATAACAACAACTAACTTTGAGAGAACCTCCTAGAATAGCAACAAACTAAAGAAACTATGAAATGGCATTTAACTTAATATATATAGTAATCGAACTATTCGGTGACGCTATTGCATGTCTCAACAAGAGAAAAAGCATAAAGAATGTAATGAATATATTCGTGGTTACCTAGACATGGGAAATTAGAGAATTAAGCATTTTTTTTTAGGATCATAAAGTAAACATTAGAAAATACAATATCATCTAATTTATAAATGTAAAACATTCGTAATTGTCAAGACATATATATATATATATATATATATATATATATATATATATATATATATATATATATATATATATATATATATATATATATATTGGATCTAATTGTGTTGCGTCATGGGCTTATGTTTTGTATCCGGATTGGGCATGTCCATCCGTGATTAGCTGGTAGGGTTAGACTATAAATATGCATGCATGTATGCATTAAACAGAGTTGATTATTACGTTTATTGTTTTGTAACCCTAAACACCTCTACAGTCGAAGTTCTTAATCGAGCTCTTCTGAGGTGTTGAAGCATTAATCATACGACACATTCAAAGCCATTCTCGTGTTCATAATTACGTTCTTAATTGTTTGCCTGCTTAGAATCTAACGATCCTAATTGAACTTTGTTTCAACAATTGGTATCAGAGCAGGAGTCTGTGTGATCAATACACATTCCTTCTGTATTCAGAATTCTTTAGGGTTTCCGCTTTTATCGTATAAATAGAAGTCGTCTTCTTCATATCGACGGTAACTCTGTTTCTGATAAAACTCTAATCTCAGGTTTACATGTTTGATTCTAGCAGCTCACCATGTTTCACAAAGATTCGCAAACAAATCCCATCAACATCTCAAACAGCATTGGATCCACTACCAGAATTCCCATTCTTTACACTCAAGACTATGAAGTATGGGCGCATCACTTTGAAGATTACGTGGTTGGATCTGAAGACAATGGCTATCTCATCTGGGAAGCTATCACGCTTGGGCCGTTTGTTCACTCAGGAACGAACACAACAGTTAAGTCCCAAAAAGAATATAACAAGTTGGTGGTGGATGTAGAGAAGATGCCACAGGACGAGAAAGACAAATTGCTGTGTAATGTGAAGGCCATGAGAATGATCAGATTCGCCTTGCAATCTGACACTTTTCGGTTGGTTGGTTCATACACGACGCCCAAAGAAATATGGGATAGGTTGAAAGAACTTTATTCAATCGATGAAGATCTAGAACACTCCATTCAAACCTTGCTGCTGTCAGAATTTGGAGTTTTCGAACAGAAACCAGACGAGAAACTCATACAAACTTTCGATCGGTTCAATCATCTCATAAGTAAGATGATCAAGCATGGAATAGAAAGAAATTTGATCGAGCAGAAGGTGACCTTCATGAACGGTCTGAGATCGGAATGGATGGCTGTGGTTTCAACCGTGAAAGCACATGAACAGTTTAAGTCTTACTCACTAGCGAAACTTATGGGGATACTTAAGTCCCATGAAAGTGTAGTAACCAAAGAAGCGAAGGTAGTTTCTGGTGTGGGATCACTGGCCCTTGTCTCAAAAGGAAAAAGCATTGCAGAAGAAGAAGAAGAGTCTGATATGTCTGAGTGTGACCTTACAAGCGAGGAGTATGCTTTAATGGTCACCAATCCAAAGAAGTTTGCACGAAGAAAATTTCCTGTCAACAAGAATAGAAACTGGCAGGGAAGTTACAGCTCTGAGAAGGTAAATGATGAAGCGAAAAATTCTTCTCAAAAGGATGAAGACAAGAAGGAGAGCAAGCTTGCTGGAGACTCTGGGTTCGACTGCAATTACTGTCACGGCAAGAACCACTTAGCAAAAGATTGCATGCTGAGGAAAATGGCTGAGAAAAGAGATGGTGAAGATGATGAGGCGTACTATATGCGCAAGTTGGAAGAGATCAAGAAAAAGAAGACGACTAACAGTTCTATGAATGCCTTGATTGTGCAGGAAAATGCAGATGAGGATGAGTTCGGTGGCGTTGAAGTTTGGTCAACCGATTCTGAAGATGAAGAGGTGAGAAAGCCCACTCATGGAAGGGATTATGTGGCAAAGGAAGTAGGTTCGGCTGGAAGGTGTTTAATGGTCACAACTGGTTCATCAACCGAAAGTGCAAGTAAGGAACCGAACCTGACTGAGGACAAGTGTTTTGCAGCCAAGCCTGTGAGTGAGAAGATCAACGACTGCGATCGGCTGATCAAAAAGGTACAATCCATCCTTGAATCACTTAAAGTTCCAGTAACAGATTATGAAGAAGAATTAAAAGAATTAAAATTTAAATTTTCTCACTTAAGTGTTAGTCTCATGCAACTCGCTTTGCGAATTCTAACCTAACTGACCAACTCAGCAGGGTGTCTTCAAAAAGTGAGGAGAGAAGGATGTGGAGTGAGCTGAAGGAGGCGGAAGTAAATAGAGCTAGGGATGAAAGTATTTATTTGCAAAGAGACAATTTAAAGTTTTTAAAACAAAGGAATGTTTTTTGTTTAATTGCTAAGCGCTTATATACTAATATTGCTCAATTACATTTAAGTTCTGAAATAGGAAATAAGATTCATAAGATGATCTTACCCTTCCTTGAATTTAAGGAGGATGAGGTCATTGCTGAGTGTGAATCAATAGTGTCATCAGAAGAGACATCCATGTCTTACAAAATTGGACTGGACAAAATAGAAACCTTCATCGATTCTAAGGAACATAAATGTATGCTCAAAAATCTCTTAGATGAGAATGATAGGTTAAAAATTAAGTTTGAAACTATTCAATCCTTTGCTCGTCAAACGCCAAATTAATTTCATAAAATAAAATGAACTTAGATAATACGTCTGAATTTGATGAGGAAAGTGAGATGAGCGAAATCTCAGTGGAAGACGTCGTTGATTGCTCTGAGTTTATGAAGAGTGAAACCGAAAATGAGAATCCACTCATATCTGAAAATTCGGTTGAATTCGCTCGCCTGTCAAAAGAAAGGCCACAGAACTCAAAGAAAAAGTTATGGTCTATCAAAAGGTTCAAACAGTGTCGAATCAGGTCTATGCAGTTACTGGTGTCACTGCAAAACAAACGGCAAAGTTAAAAATCCTGGTCGACAAAGACAACATTGAAGGATGTGACGATTACTTCTGGTCAGCTCCTATTGACAATGCAGACGAAACCGTAGGCTTATCTGAGCAAACTTCATGGAGGGTTAAAGGAAGATACGTGGCTGAACCCATCAACAAACCCTCGAGTTTCGACAAACCACGCACAAGTGGAACCAAAGAAATCCCTGAAGAACCAATGAAAGAACCGAGAGTTCCAACTAAGACAACCGAAACTCAAAAGGAGAAGCCAAAGGCTAGCTTCAATATCCACAAATCGTAGAAGGAGTTAGCTGAACAGAAACGCTTAAGAAATCAAAGATACATGAAGAATCTGAATGAGCGAAAACATCATTGGCAATCTCAAAATCCCAACTATGTTCCTCCAAAGAAAGAATCAAGTGATAAAGGAAAGGAAAAGAAAATTTCAGCCCAAATTCCTACTATTCCAAATCTCAGAATGGAACCTCTACTTTCGGTTCCGAAACTAGCGTACCGAACCGAAAGTCAAGTTTCGGTCCTCACACCGGCTCTTAGAACCGAAAGTCAAGCTTCGGTCCCAAGTCTAGTTTCGGTCCTTCCAACTCACAAAGCAAATCAAATTTAGTAAAGGATATCAAAGGCAAAGAAAGCTTGATTCTGAGTTTAATAATAAGAAAAAGTCAGCTAACCCTAGGATTCAAAAGAAAACACCAAAAACATCTAACAACACACCATCTAATACACTAAAGTTTAAACCAGATAAAACTAAAATCAAGGTGTATACCATCAAAAGAAAAGATCAAACCACTTTAATAAAACGAACATATTTGGTTGATGTTTCTACTGCAATTCCTTTTTCTGTGAAAAACTCACCAGGACCAAAGAAACTTTGGGTTCCTAAATCTGCTTGAATTTGCAGGTGATAAGTGACGAGCAGTTCGATGACGAATGGTATATAGATAGTGGCTGCTCGCGTCACATAACAGGAAGGAAGGAAGAGCTGAGGGAATTTCGGTCCCTAAAGGATGGTGGATGTGTGAAGTATGGCAATAATTCCTATGGAACAATCAAAGGATATGGGATGATAACCAACGGATATTTCTCGATTCGAAAAGTAGCGTATGTGGAAGGATTGCAGCATAACCTCATCAGTGTATCACAATTAGTTGTGGGTACAGGCTTGAAAGTTTCATTTGATGATGAGGGATCAGAAATAATTGAGAAACAATCCAAAAAGGTTCTGTTGAAGTCTGAACGCAAGGGAGAGATGTATCCTTTAAATCTCAACCCAATTCAAGGAAAACCAGCTATATGTCTGCTATCAAAAGCGATCACTGATGAAAGCTGGTTGTGGCATCGACGACTATCGCACCTGAACTTCAAATACATTAATAAGTTGGTGCTTGGTGATCATGTTCGAGGCCTTCCTCTTCTTAAGTTTGACAAGGAACATCTATGTGTAGCGTGTGAGATGGGCAAACAAAGCAGAAAGATCCATCCTACACGCATCAACACGAAGATTGTTGAAGCTCTTGAACTTCTGCACATTGACCTATGTGGACCTTCGGCTATCGAAAGCTTCGGTGGTAGTAAGTTCATTCTTGTCATAGTAGACGATTTTTCTCGCTTCACCTGGGTTTTCTTTCTTAAACAGAAATCAGATGCAACTCCCAAGCTGAAGACGTTCATCAAGCAAGTGGAAGTACAGCTGCGAAAGACATTAAGGAATATCAGAAGCGACAATGGGCTAGAATTCAAGAATAAAGATTTTGAGGATTTTCTGGCAGACAAAGGGATATCTCACAACTTTTCAGCCCCCTATACTCCACAACAGAATGGGATTGTTGAAAGACGAAACCGTTCATTGTGTGAAGCAGCCAGAACTATGCTCAGCTTCGCCTCTCTTCCACTATACTTTTGGGCTGATGCAGTTGCAGCCGCGTGCTACACTCAGAACCGATATTTGCTCAACAAAACATTCTCAATCACTCCATATGAGATCTTAAACAATCGAAATTCTAACGTCAAATTTTTCCACGTGTTTGGTTCAAGGTGTTTCATCTTTAATTCAAAGGAGAACCGAAACAAGTTTCACGTCAAAGCAGATGAGGGAATTTTTCTTGGTTATTCACTCACTTCAAAAGCATACAGAGTGTTGAACAAACGCTCCAAACGAATTGAAGAAACATATTATGTCACCTTTGACGATAATTACATGAAGAAAGTTCAAAGGAGTGAAAGTGACTTAGGTGAAATATTTCCTGAATCTGGACAGGTCTCGGTTCCAATATCCAACTTGTTTGAAGAGTACATTCGATTATTTGATGAACCAGAAAAAGCAGCACAATCAGAGGCGAAAGCAGCAGATAACAAAATTGATAATCTCAAAAAGATTATAGATGAAGCTGCCAACGAAATGGAAAGTGAACCTCCTAAAACTACAGGTGGTCAACCCTCAACTGACTCTCCAAACCACGGCTCAATGTTTAAGGGGGAGAGTTCATCAGCATCAAAGACAACCGAAATGTATTTCGAGGGGGAGAATTCTATTCCATCCCTAACTAATAAAGGTCCAGGCGAGGGTGAACATACAGCTCAAAACCCACCCATTAATAGTCCAATTGAGGGGGAGAGTCTGACTTCCACAAAGGGTGACAAATTTGATCCTGACACGGGTTACACTTCTCCAGTCGAGGGGGAGAAAGAGACTACAACTGACGAAGGTGATCAATCAGAACTTCAAGAGGAAGTAAATACAGAGTTGGATCCAGCCTATGACCCAAATTATCCTCCATTAGTGAAATGGACCAAGGATCATCCCAAAGCACAAATCATTGGTGAATCATCTGAGAAAGTTCTCACTCATTCTCAATTGAAAGCGAAACAAACTGCATTATTTTCTAAAGTTGAATTTTGTATGTTTAATTCGTTTGTCTCCAAAGTCGAACCAAAAACAGTTAATGCTGCACTTGATCATTCTGATTGGGTTCAAGCAATGCAAGATGAGCTTCATGAGTTCGAACGAAATCGAGTTTGGAGGCTGATTCCCACACCAAAGGATGTTTCAGTGGTTGGATTGAAATGGGTATTCAGGAATAAATTGGACAAAGAGGGGAACGTCATTAGAAACAAGGCTCGGTTGGTGGTTAAAGGATATTGCCAAGAGGAAGGGATAGATTATGAGGAGACCTTCGCTCCAGTGGCTAGGTTAGAATCAGTTAGAATCTTCCTGGCATATGCTGCTCATAAAACTTCGAAGTTTTCCAAATGGATGTCAAATGCGCTTTCTTGAATGGAGAACTAGAAGAAACAGTGTATGTTGAGCAACCTCCCGGGTTCGTGAACGAGAAATTCCCTGATCATTGCTATGTGTTGGATAAAGCGGTATATGGTTTGAAGCAAGCACCGAGAGCCTGGTATGAAACTTTAACTCGCTTTCTGAAAATGTCGAAATTTAAGCAAGGTTCGGTTGACCCAACCTTCTTCCGAAAGAAAGAAGGCGAACATCTAATGATAGTTCAAATTTATGTAGATGACATCATCTTCGGCTCCACGAATCCCAGCTTAACGGCTGAATTCAAGAAGTTGATGGAGACTAAATTTGAAATGAGCGCAATGGGTCCGATTAAGTTTTTCCTTGGTTTGAATATTAGACAGGGACCAGAAGGTATCTTTATCAACCAGGAGGCGTATACAAAGAACCTGCTAACAAAATTTGGCATGATTGGTGACTCAAAAGTGAAGGTTCCTATGGCGTTTGGCACTAAGTTAACATCTTCTCTGGAAAAACCTGCCGTTGACATAACACTATATCGACAAATGATAGGGTCCCTTATGTATTTAACATCTAGTAGACCGGACATTATGCTTTCTGTTTGTTATTGTGCCAGGTTTCAAGCTAATCCAAGAGAACCTCACATGGTGCCGGTGAAAAATATTTTCTGTTACCTGAAGCGAACCTCATCTCTCGGTCTCTGGTATCCTGCTAGATCTAGATTCTTCATTCAAGCTTTTTCTGATGCTGATCTTGGAGGATGTGGTCTGGGCCGAAAGAGCACTACAGGTGGATGCCTATTTCTTGATGGTAAACTTGTTAGCTGGCAGTCCAAGAAGCAAACCTGTGTGTCACTTTCAACAGCCGAAGTTGAGTATATAGCAGCAGCATCTTGTACCTCTCAAGTCATATGGATTCAAAGTGAACTAAGAGATTATGGGCTGAGTATGAAGAAGATTCCTCTCTATTGCGACTCAGAAAGTGCAATAAGAATTTGTCACAATCCAGTGCAACACTCTAAGACTAAGCATACTGCACTTAGATATCATTTTATCAAGGACCATGTAGAAGATGGGAACGTGGAAGTACATTTCGTTCGGTCCTCTGATCAACTGGCTGACATATTCACTAAAGCCTTACCTGAAGCGAGTTTCAATAAAATTTTACAAGGCCTGGGAATGATGGAAGTAGAGTCTGTACCGAATCCTTAAATCTCTCACTAAAAATTAGACAAGCGAAATGGAGCGAACGCTCGGTCTATTTCGGCTCCATAATTTTTGGGAACCGAAATGAACCGAACGCTCGGTCTATTTCGGCTCTGGAATTTTAAGGAACCGAAATGAACCGAACGCTCGGTCTATTTCGGCCCTGGAATTTTAAGGAACCGAAATGAACCGAACGCTCGGTCTATTTCGCTTCATTCTTTTAAGATAAGGTTTCAGTTGTACACTTTGTTCATCCAAAAATATTTTCTTTTTCTGTTTTTATTATTTTTCAGAAAACTTCAAAAATCCAAAAATATTTTCTTTTTCTGTTTTTATTATTTTTCAGAAAACTTCAAAAATCCAAAAATATTTTCTTTTTCTGTTTTTTTTTCAGAAAATCTCAAAACTTCAAAAATATTTTTTTTGTGTGGTGTGTTTGTTTGCTTGTTCTTTTAATTAGGTCACAAGTGTACCACTACAACAGAATTTGGAGCTAAGGAAGGTATAATCATTTCTATATGAACTAGTTAAGGGTCCCTAGAAGCATGCTACTGCATGTTGAGCAAAGCCTCTACGACTTAGAGCAAGGTCTTAATGATTCGATCTATTCCTATCGTTTCTTCCCAATCAGGCTGTTAAAATCAACTCAGTCAAGAGCTACCTTACTCTTCTCAAATGAGTTAAGAGTTTTTCTGCTTAGTCATGTCTTTATAGCAGAAGGTACTTTCGGTTCTTTAGCCACCCTCCTTATATTCTCCATCAACTTTTGGTTCACCACTGTAACCCTTGAGACTCTTAGTCTTTACCACTGACGTTTATGGTTGCATAAAATCTGTGTTTGTGATCTTAGATACGTATACCACGTGTTGAGTGAAACCCACAATCCAACACCAACAACGAATTGACGGTGAATTGTAATATTCAAGATCTTACTGGTTACGTAAGGAAATCTCATTTTTTATTTTTGAGTGATCTTTTATGAATTTGTCTAAACACCAAGGCTTTTCTTCCCAAAAGGATCCTGTTTATTTTTGTTTCTGAGATCTCTATCACTTCTTTAGTCACTATAAATTATAACCCACCTACTTGTTCAATAGACCACATCGGTCTCACGAGTACTTCTTCCAATGTTCGGTCTTCTGTTAAGAATCGACGTTCGGTTGAAGGTAAGCCACCCTAAGCCTATGAATTAAAAAGAAGCCTTTCAATGTTTCTCCACAAACACTTGATCGTTATTTCTCGGGAACCCACACAAGCACTTCAAGTCTCTCTTAACTATGAAGGAAGCGATTCTTGCCCGGAATCACCTGCTTTCTATCTTATAATAGACATCACTCACATCCAATACACATTTGCTTTATTTCTTTATCATTTGTCACTCTATTGCACGAACATATTTATTTTCCAACGTTCTGGTTGCTGTTAGTTCGATTTTTGTTTATCTTTTGGCGAAACAGGAGTAATCCTAAATCTTGGAGCGAAACTGTATTTCAAACGACGATTGAGGATAAAATTTTGGGCGCGTGAATTTGAACGGTCTCTATACCCACGCGTGCTGACGTATACCTGGGAGTAACCAACCTGTCACATCGCGCTTTTTCAGGCGACGTTTTAGTGATCGCGTCATTATCATGATGATTTCTCTCTCTCCTGGCAAAGGTATATAAAGGGTTTCTAATCTTATTTGTCTTTTACCAGCAACAAATTCTCTCAAATTACAAGGCAAGTTGAAACTGTTCATCTTCTTTCTTCGATCAACAACGGCGACTTCTTCATCAGTTCACGATCAGACTGCTTCGTCCATATTGCTTTCGATCAAGCCAAATCAGAACATGATTATTGAACTCAATCCGTTTCTGTACGATTCGTATATGCTGCAGGTGGTTGAGTGTTTGAAGTATTCTCCACTGGTTCTAGCCCTAACACAGGTGGAAGTCGTCCCTATGTCACTTTTATCACATATTTACTCTACTGCTGGCCATTCTCATAAGGCTTCTATTTCAAAGATGAAATTATGTTCCCAGTTGCAACTTGCTGTAGATTCATCTGTAATCTCACCAGACTTCATCACCACTACCCAACTATTCTCGATGCTTTACGAGATGGGCTATACTGACGTGCTTACCACGGTTACAAAGGTTAATAAGTCTTGCTTACCACCCCAATGGAATGGATTGTTAACTCTCCTCATTAAGGGTTTGGCGGAGAGAAGTGGTGGATCTGATGGCACAAGTAAGGGTTTCCTAACCCTTCTCTACGGCCTTTACAATGGTCTCAATCTCGATTACAGGACGATTATCTGGTCTCAAGTAGTGCAAAGCCTCAACACTTCTACGAGGCATTCGGAAATTTCGTGTGGTCGATTCTGGACTGTCATTACACGAAGGGCGATTAGTTCTTTGGATATTCCGGTAATGAAGGATGCCCTAGTCGCGTCTATTGCTACGTTCCACACCAAGAAAATCATTATCTCTGATCCTAGAAAGTTTCCTCACAATGGCTCTATCCCTGAGACAATGTACAGATGTGTCACAGCCGAGAGTAAACTCATGGCTGATTATCGCAAACTTCCTCCCAAGGAACCGAGAGTCCTATCTCCTGAACAGCAGACTGCCTTAGATGTTGTGGACAAGCCTGGTAACCGAGGGAAACGGACTACTACCAAGAAAGAGCCAACAAAGGATGATAAGTCTAAGACTGCCAAGTCCAAGAAGCGAAAGTCTGAGAAAGGGGATTCTTCTAAACCGAAGAAGATTAAAAAGATGGCGAAAAGGTCCAAGAGTCCTACTCCTCCCAGTTCCGAACACGATGAGGAGGATGAAGAAGAGGAAATTCGTCATGAATCACTGAGAGGTAACACTCCTCCCCGGTCTCCTACTCCAACCGAATCTCCTCATAACAAACTTCCAACACCACCTCCATCTCCGAAACCGACAGTTCCAGTTTCGGTTGCTCCTATTTCCCCACCTACCACATCTCAAATAACAACTTCTTTTCCACCACCACCACCAGTTTTTTATGTTCCTATTTCTACAACTCCCTTACCAGCTCCTATAATTTCCCAATCAACTTCCACTACAATCCCTGAACCGACAGTAAGAGTCAACGTATTTGATACGGGGGCGACTACTGAAACAGAACCTCCAGTTACTTCTACACCACTTTCACCCTCACCTTCAGCCGATTCTGGTGCCACTCTCGGTGGTGCTAATGATGAGTTTGATTCAACATACTACAGTCCCTATAGACTTCCTACTGATGAGGATGATGATGCTCCTATCACACGCCAACACTTGCAGAGCATTCATGAGAAACTGGATAAATTGCTTGATGACAACAAGTCCCACAGTCGTGTTGTGCTCCAAGCCTTTTTGGACACAGCTCTTGAGCAATACACTGACTCCATTGACAAATCCACTAAGGCTGTTAATGAGTCTACTTCTTCTTGCCAAAAGGCCTCTGTTGATGTTGCTGATATTGTTCATACTACTTAGATTTTTCTCGAGTCACTTAAAGGGCATGCTGATACAAGTGCAGCTAAGGTGCAAACCTCTGTGGATTCATTTTCCAAGTCCCTTCACGAAGAGTACACAAAGTTTGAAGCTGTTCGTTCTTCCATCCAACTAGAGAACACTTCACTTCTCAGTTCTGTGTCATCTCGGCTGGAATCTCTTCATGCTGATCTAGCAAAAGAGAGTGCTCTGAAGGAAGAACTTGCTCGACAAGCCTCCACGATTGAAGTTCAGAAGGTTTAGCTCGCTCAAGCTGAAAAAGAAATTACTTTGTTGAAGACGGAAAGAGCTGTTTTTCACAGCTGTGCAGGAGATGTGAAGGATATGCTCACCAACCTTCTTGGTGCTCATGATCCTATCCTTACTTTGACCATTCGGAATCATCTCACTACAAAACTTCTTCCTGCCCTTGCATTGTTACACGAGATGAAGGGTGTTTCGGAGAGATTTATTGCTCCAAAACAAGGGGGAGAAGGTGCTCATCAACCGAAGGTTAAAACTGAAACTGATTCTGCTCAACCGAAGGTCAAAGTTACAACCAAACTGAAGGGTAATGAAGCTTCAGGTTCTGGTTCACAAGCCAAGCAAAAGGAGATTGATGATGATAGCAATGACGAATCTGGTGAAACTATAGTTGAGGCTCTTAAGCGAAAGAAGAGGGATAAAGAGCTGGATGAAACCTTGAGGATTGCAAGGGAAGCAGAGGAGAGGGAAAGGAGAAAGAAGGAAGAAGAAGAAGCCTTGAACTGCAAGAAGGCCTTGTTTCCCCTATGGACAAAAGAGGCACTTATCAATCAAGCTATAGAGTTTCCAAGTGTTTATTGGTTGGAACCTGTTGCTTCGTTTGACTGTGACAATTCTAAGGACTCGCAGTTCGACATGCCGATAACTCGACATTCACGTTTCACTGTTTCGATTCGACTGTTGAGGTTCCTTTTCCTCATCCTAAGGTTGCTCGTGAGCTTAAAGACTTTTATTTGAAGTATGGTCAACCGCAATACTTGACATGGAGCGCACAAAAGATAATCACTGCCAAGGTACTGAAACCTACGTCTGCTGGGAGGTTTATCAATGTTAATTTTAAAATCACACGAGGATCTGCAAACTCGATGTCGATTATTTCCCTGGCAGACCTTCCAAATCTAAATCCTCATGACTGGATTCTTTTGTTTAATATTCTGCTCACAAATCCGAGGGAATATGAGCCGATATTGGAGCACTTGAAGAGGATGTTGGCTTCTTACATCTATGAGGTTGCAGCTATGGATCAAGAGATAGCGAACGTGGTGAATAAGAAACCGACCATCAAGCCAACACCGAAACCAGGAGATGTGAATAAGATGAAGATGGGCCAAATCGATTCAACACATCTTACTGTGATGTTTACAAAAGGTGAAGCACACAGATTTTTATTCGCTCTTGTTGACAAACATTTATTTTCAACTGAATGCTTGGAGCACATCATCAACATTATTCATCGGTGCAAGCAGAATTCAGAAGCAGACAAGAAAAACTTCACGGACATGCTTCGGTGGTACATAACGTTTCGTCATCATTTGTTGGCTATCATTCCGAAGGTGTTCAAAACAATAAAGAAGTCTTCTGCAGCTCAGCCGAAGTGAGCTTTCTGTTCTATTGACGCAAAGGGGGAGATTGTTGGATCTAATTGTGGTGCGTCATGGGCTTATGTTTTGTATCCGGATTGGGCCTGTCCATCCGTGATTAGCTGGTAGGGTTAGACTATAAATATGCATGCATGTATGCATTAAACAGAGTTGATTATTACGTTTATTGTTTTGTAACCCTAAACACCTCTACAGTCGAAGTTCTTAATCGAGCTCTTCTGAGGTGTTGAAGCATTAATCATACGACACATTCAAAGCCATTCTCGTGTTCATAATTATGTTCTTAATTGTTTGCCTGCTTAGAATCTAACGATCCTAATTGAACTTTGTTTCAAGAATATATATATATATATATATATATATATATATATATATATATATATATATATATGTATATATTTAAGCATAGGAAAGTATTTCATTCCATCAATATTTTAATTGTCATTGTACAATGAGTGAGATGGTAAACGGGCAAGAAGCTGTGCCGCTAAACCTTTTTGAATGATAAAGCTAATTCTTTTAAAGACTACATCCGAAGATCTAGGGGATATAACATTACTATGCATGATTCGTTGTACTCTTTTAAGAAGCTCTACCGCATCCGGTGCGAGGAAACCAAATGTATCAAATTCAAATGGTATGAACACGTGTTGATTTTCCATGCACGATTTCTCATGTTTGGTGACTTTACCTGTAGCTGCTTTTAAAGCAGCATGTCCCGCCGTGAAACCCCCAGCCCTCAGGCCCATGATAGGGGATACCCCTGTAAGATCCACACATGCGTGTTTCCCTCTGACCCATCCAAAAATCAAAATGTTAGCCGGTCTGAGGGTTGACCTTCCTTCTGTCGGGTCAATCAAGAAATTAACAGGTGCTTCTTTCTTAGCGGAAACCCCGGCACGCTTAAGTATGTCAAACAAAACATCCCTAACCATATCGTGCCTGTATTTGAACCCCGAGAGTTCTTTACAGTGAACTGCATGCTCTCCAAAAGAGTCCAAACATGCCTTGCGACACACATGACATATCTCATCAGCTGGGAATATAGGAATCATGAGTCGATATTTGAGAATAGTACGATACTCCACGAGAGACATGTGTTGGCCAAGCCCATCTATAGGGATAGCCAGAAGAAAATCTTGAGCATGTGGTGCACGTAAGCACTGGAAAACCGCTTTCTGCCGAGCCGTCATGTCGAGATGCACTTCCATATCTTGGACAATTTTACGAAAAAGGGCTCTCGCCAGTGTATTTTGGGATTTAGGGGGGGCGGTGTCTTTAGTAGTAAAATTGTTAAGGTCAAAATCTGGAAGCTTGTTGCGAAGGGATGCCAAGGCACAATCATAATCAGAATCCATACCATGTATACCGCTATCCCGTAAGATGTGGTCTTGCAATACCCAATATTGGGCCCTTGAGGCAACAAAAGCATAGGAGGTAGCCTCTACTGCCGAGTATAAACCCAAACCCCCAAACCTAATGGGTAAGGAAGCAATTCGCCATTGTATGTCACCAAAGAAAGGGCCCCCACAAACCACAATGTCCTCAATCGCCCCGCGCAATCCATTGTCAGAGAATATTGCCGCCTCCTCCATGTGAACGGGTTGGCACATCCTCAACCCAAAGAAAAGCTTAGCAATACCCATACAAGACCGAAGAAGAAGGAGCTCACTCTGGGGGTCATACAATTGTGGAAGAAGGCGCATCAAATTCACAGCGTTTTCGACTCTCTTTATGGCTAAGTTGCGAATGAAACTAGCATCTCTACTAACAGGTCCCCCAAGAAGTTTCACCCCCAAAGGCGGCCTCCCGATGTCCGCCGGAAATAGCCCCTCCTATAACTTCCTACCATCACACGAGGGCCAAAAGAGCTCGGTTTTCTTGATATTCAGCTGAAGGCCCAATTTTGGGCCAATCACCGTAATGATGTCCAATGCTTTGGCCACCTCCTCCGAATCTCCGATAAGTGTGCCATCATCCAAGTACCATGCATGGAGAAGAAGCTTGCAATTGTCTCTAATCTTATGCAAGAGCGGGTGCAACATAATGGCAAAGAGAAGTGGTCCCAAGGGGTCTCCTTGCTGAACCCCAACAGAAGACCGAATATGTGTGTTGCCTAGATATAACCTTGCTGCTTGACCATATAGGAATTCTACCCACAAGGAAATAGAGGGACACCTCAATCTGACCTCATGAAGTAATGCGGATCTGTCAACAAGGTTAAAGGAATTAGAGAAGTCTATGGTAAGCATGGAGAGAGATTTGTCATCGTGGCGCTCACTCAACAACCTATTGGTGCTATTTAAAACGACCTCAGCGCCACCCGACACCCCGACTCCGAACTGAAAATCATTGAGATATTTGGCCATTTCTTTACCAACCCCCTTCATGGCCAACTTGGAAACCAAATGTCTCCATATAGTACCTACTGCAATAGGTCGTATTCCCTTGTCAGGTTTTAAGAGCGGCGTGAGAGGAGCAGAGGCAACAAATTCTGCCAAGCTCGAAGGGCATCTTCCCCCTAGCCATAGATTAACCACATAAGTAATAGCACGTAGGAGGTCTTTGGCTATAGCCGAACCTTCTCCACAAAGGGCATTTAAAATGTGTTGAGCTCTCAACCCGTCCCTCCCACACGAGGTACCTTTAGGGAAGGATTTAATTCCCCCAAGGACATTGTCAACATCCACTACCAGAGGAGGTTCTCAAAAATATGGTGTTGGGCATGAAAGGCGGTGGCTTGTATGGATGCTTATCCTCTAATGCCTTCGTTGTATCACCCCCAAATGGAGCAACCCCCGAAGAACATAAAACTTTCACTGCTGTTGTAAAATGTCCATCGGCAACCTTACGAAGACATTGTCTGACATTGGTGCTGCCCGGTGTTCTTTTCTCCTGAATGTACTCTTCTTTTTTATCTTGTTGCTCCAGTCTTGCATTGTCAACTAAGTTTTTAACTAGCTTGGCGATACCGTCTTCAGTCCCCCAAGTAGCTAAAGCGCTCAAGATATTACGATGTTGCAAAGACTTCCTATTGCCAGACCTACTTTCTTGCCTATTCTTGGGCCTGAACACCCGAAGAGTACACCTAGGAAGAATTAACAAAGCAACCCACGCTTCAATGGATCCGGGATAAGCAACCACCTTGGAAAGGGTTGCTTTCAAAGCCTGAGAGAAATCCATACGACAGTTATGAGGGATGCTTTTGACAGTGGGATAGGCAGCTTAAAAACACGATCAAGTAGTTGAGCATCCATCACCAACCCATCATGGAGGTCGGCTTCCGGTTCATTGGGTATCGGCTTTGGAATGCCAACAATATGTATGCTCATGTTATTAGCCCCGTCAATAAACTTAATCAAGCCACCCGAGTGGTAACATGAACAACTCAGGGCATGAAGCTTCATGCAATCCCCACATATCCATTGACCAAACTCCTTCAAAGTTGCTGCCACAGACATAAACAATCCAATGTCAGAAGTAATAGCCTCCCGTAACACAGCTCTACGTTCAACTGTATGGAAGTGTAAGCTCTTGAGATGAGATATCATACGGGACATCCCTTTACTTCCAACAATACCATTTGGGCAACAGTGAAACCCCCGAAAAGGACACGGACAAGCCCCGCTCTTAAAGGAATGAGAGGACGCCATAAACCAACAAATAATGATTATTTAAGCCTCAAGGTGAGACCCGAAATTAGAAGCACTAACCCAAAGGAAAAAGTGACACTCCAACAAAAGGCTGGAGTGTGCACAATGGAACCCACACCGGATAGAATCTCTACATCAGCTTGAGTCGAAAATTGGCAACAACACTTGAAAAACTCATTTAGGCATTTTATCAAACACTTGGCGGGCAGAAAAAGAAACACCTTGTTTGCATCACCAAGCCTTAAATCTTTTTTGCCCAGAATCGTTCTTCCATCGACGATGATCATATCGTATTTTTATAAATGAATACATCTGATCCTAATACTAATATTGTACTCAATGAAGGGCATGTTTTGATTAGTGTAACTAACACATCATTACTATAAATCTATAATCTTATGATATTTGATTGCAAGAGTCACATTCTTATTGACCATCGATGAGAATATGTAAAAAGTATAATAAGATGCTTATTGTAACTTTCACGTGCTCATCGTCAACACAAAACTAATAGTTGATGTATTGAGTCGTCTTCCGTGTGGACTCATGAAAGCTTTAATAGTACTATATCGTGAGGTGCTAGAGAGGAAGAATCGTTAAATATCTTACTGGAAGTTGTTCCACATGGATCCATCTCATCACTGCTTCAAAAATCGGGCTCCTTCCATGAATCTATAAGTTACTGTTACCATGAAGGAACCTGTAATTGATTTTTGTCCTTACCAGAATGACATGTCTAATAAGCATTTGGGATATATTTTCATGTTTCAATTTCAATTCAATAACTCATTCTCGAAAAATCAATTTCAGTACCCCATTTTAGAAAATTGATTTCAAAATTGGAGAAGAAACTCATAGATAGGGAAAGAACATAGGAAGAAGCGACACACACGGTGGGGTCGCTGAAAAACGGACATGACATGAAGAGGGTGGTGTGGGGCTAAATTGCAAGTAGGCTCATGCTTTTATTAAAGTCTAAAAGTCCCATCTTTTTTTTTTCTATTCATTATCGTAACTCGATATATATATATATATATATATATATATATATATATATATATATATATATATATATATATATGGAAAAGTTCAATAGAGAACCATAATTATTTTCTTCGAGGAACCAAATCTTTTTTTCAATTTCTAGAGCTTATTCTTTATCGAAAAAAAAATTCAAAAATATCTAAATTCATATATTAACATTGTGAATGTGAAAAATATTTTTCGGATTCACCGTGTGAATCCGGATTCACGTTGTGAATTTTCAAAGATTCACATTGTGAATTTGACGTAAAAAAAAATAAAAAATTCGAATTTTATATCATTGGAAAAAGGATAAAAAGTTATGAATTTCTGTATTTTTAGTTTTTTTTTTTGATAAAAAATAAGTTCTAAAAGTTGAAAAAAAGATTGGTTCCTTGATTCCTTGGTTAATTATGGTTCTCTATTGAACCTCACTCACTCTCTCTCTCTCTCTCTATATATATATATATATATATATATATATATATATATATATATATATATATATGAGATGCATTTTTATTTATACCACATGTATTTGTATCCTCCATGACATTTCAATTTCTTTCTAATAATTATTATAAATTGGTTAATAATATTAAATTAATGTAAACACTAAATTCTAATCATAAATAAACAAAACTACAATACTAAAATAACATATTTTACTTCTATTTATAAAATTATGACTTTAAGTTTTTAATATATTATATTTAACTTATTAGTTTAGATATTTTGTCGTATGTGAGCAATTGTCATTTTGAAGTCCTAACTTTTTTTTATAATTTATGATTCTATGCAAAATATTTAAATTATTAATTTCAATATAATGTTATACGGTTAATTTAAAATTTCAGTTAAACTTGAAAAAGAAATGGAGAAATTATTTTATAAATAGTTAAAAGTTATAAATTATAGTGTTAAACCTAAATTGTAATCCTAAATTAAGAAAAAAACCATGAAACTAATTTTTACAATCATTAAGAATTTTCAAAGATGTAACCTAAAAATAACTTACAATAAAATAGTTAAAAGTAATATTATATAAAAATTTATAAAATTATCTTTAAAAACAAAAACAATGTTTGTTGTTTTAAATGATTACAGTCAAAGAAACTAACAATTTTCATCTAATAAATTTTCAAAAGTTAAATTTTTTTTAACAAAATTAAAATAATTAAGATTTCCAAGTGCGTTATTTTAAATAACTTACAATTGGAATTGTAGAATTTTAAAAGATGTATACATTATCATATAATCCAAAACAAACAATGTTTATACCAAATTATTATAAGATTTATTATATAAGAGCTAACAACAATGTCGTTGATATATTTTAAAACATATATTTGTAAAGATTTCAAATATATTGTTTTATGTTCCATCTTGATATTTGAATACAATGTTTTTTACAAATAATAATAATACATGAATTGTCTTAACAGATAGGCATATGATACAACAACAAGTAAACTAGGTCACCTACAATCCAATCCGTCTTGAATATCTGTTTAGAGATTTCTTGAGAATACATGTAGTTTTGAGGGTCAACATAATGTTGTTGAGTGTTACAGGTTTTCTGCTAACATAGTAATACTTTTAATAAGTCTAAAAGGTATTATCTTTGTATGTATAATGTAAGTCCCCAATCTGCTTGTGTATCAATCAGATCTGTTTGATGGTGCGGAATCCCAATCAAACGGATGATGTCAGATCAAATAAGAAGAGAAGGATAAGAAGATGATGATGAATCTTGTATGTATTGATAAGAATGAAGATCCGGATACAAGATTCACACACACTAACACACACTAAAACTCCTCTCTTCTCTCTATTGGCCGTACACTCCTTTTCTGTTCATCAATCTATTCCTCACACCCTCACCCCTATATATATACATGAGAAACATGGGCCGTAAATGGGTTTACGGCCGGGCCGTAAACAGGGTTTACGGCCGTAAACCTGTTTACGTCCGTAAACACCCAACTGGCCGTAAACCTGACCGTAAACTCATAAAATATACAGAAAAACACAATTGCCCAGAAAAGCAAAGTATAAACCATAATTTTGACCCAATAATCTCCCCCTTGGTTTATAGCTTTCTTTTCTTAATTGACTCAACAAGCTCCCCCTAAAAAGTAGCTGGCTTTTCTTGTCAATCTTCATCGAGAGCTTGGCTTCAGCATTAATCATCAAATTCTTCACAACTTCAAGATGAACTTGATGAATCTTCAATGAATGACTTCATCTTGAGCAGTCGGGCTTTTCTTCAGAATTTGACTCTGAACGTACGTTGGGTGAGGAGGCTTCTTGATAAGATTCTTGAAAGATAGCGTTTTCAGCTTGAGAATCTTCAGAGAGAATATCAGAGAGAACTAAACTTCTAGATCACTTCAGCAGGTACAAAGATAGCAGCAGACTGATTGAGGAGGCTTCAATGCAATCCGTCACATAATCATCAAGTGCAACTTCACCTTGCTTCTGGGGTTGAAAGATTGAATGTTGAAAGAATTATCTTCATTTCTTGCTCCTTCGAATGAAAATTCTTCGATGATCACGGATGAAGCCTTGGCTCAGAAATCTTCGACACAAACTCCATGAGTTTCATCTTCACCTGAATTCACTTTTCAAGACAAAACAAAACTAAAAGAAAATTTAGCACACAATATTTTTGGATTTTTCATATTTTCTGAAAAAGAAATAAAACACAAATAACACTATTTTTGGATTTTTAATTTTCTGATTTTTGTTTGGTTTTTAAAATTTTTAATTCTCCCCTAATATTTAAATTAGAAGAAACTATGAACAAATTTAACAAAAATAAAATGATATCTAACTTTAAGAGTGATTTGGGATCAAAATTTTTAGACAGCCTTTATCCGTTTATCAGTACCTCTCCCTTCATGAATAGATCTGGTCAATCGCCGGTATTGTGGTACACTTAAACACGAGAGATTGTGACAAAATTAGGACATACTACAAGTGACAAGACAATGTGATCCTATGTTCCTAGATAATATTCCTAAAGGACCATTCAGCTGACGACGACCAAAGATATTGTTGTCCACCTAAATTGAGCAGCGAGATCTACAGACAACCTAGTGATTGTTCAATTTTAAATGTACTAGAACGTGTTTCCCGCTTCCTGATATACCCCAATAATCAGGAACTTCCAAAGTACTCCTTATTTTAGGTGAGCAGACAATTATTATGAGAGAAGTTAAATTTAGAGTGCATATGCTATACACCCAGGTCGGATCTCTTCCAATCTCGCAGAGGGTGAAACATATGACTAACCAGATTTAGAGGGATTGAGAAGTAGAATGGTGCATATGATGTGTACCAGGTCGGATGGTTAATCACGCAAAGGTGTGACAACCCGAAATTTATATTCTGTACAACCATTCATTTCAATAGAAGTAAGAACAGTTTCTGCTAACTTTTGAGCTGTGTAGAGTCAGTTTGAGTGTTTTAAAGTTAGTACTTCAGGAAATAACAGGAGAGAGGATGCCCTAGGGTTTATTGTGTAGCAATAATGTCCCAAAACTCCAAGAGTTTGGAGTTTACGGCCTAAACAAGGTGTTTACGGCCGTAAACCCTAAGGGTATAAATATGGCACTTAGCCATTTTAATCACTTTTTCACCATTTTCAAGCTAGAACTCAAATCCTCTCAAGTAGCATCCGAATTTTCCTTCTTGATCTTCAACTTGTAAGTGTTTCTTACCCTAATAAGTTGATATCTACCTTAATCTAGTGATCTTACATGATTCCATCCGTGAAATCATTCCAAATGTGTAGATCTTCAAGTTTCACCAAGAACACCAAGAACACACACTAGTGTTCTTGGACTTTTAGCACCTTTTCAAGCTTCTACCTAGTAAGTACTCTTACCCTAGTTTATTATAAGACTTGATACACTTCTAATCATCAAGAAAACACCCAAGAAACAAGATCAAAGGTGTTTACGGTCCAAGATGTTCTTGGACCGTAAACCCTAACAAAGGGGCCAAAGTGACCCTACTCCCTTACCAAGCCTAGGAAACTAGCCTAGACCCCTTCCTTGATGTGCTTAGTACTTGAAAACATCAAAAGACCATAAACCATTTGGGTTTACGGCCGTAAACCCAAGGAGAAGTGGTCCAAGGACCGTAAACTCCCTAAAGGAGTGAAATGGTGCCCTAATCCCTTCCTAAGGCTTAAACATGAAGTAGGAATGCTTCTTATGATCTTCATGGCTTCAAAATACAAAATGGTCAAGTACCATGAGTTTATAGTCGCAAACTCATGGGTTTACGACCGTAAACTAAATGAGTTATGGTCACAAACCGTTAACTCCAAGGGAGTTTACCCTTGAACCCCAAACTCAATAGCAATGTTCTACAACAGTTACATGCAATCCTTAGTACTTGTAACACTTAAATAAAGTGTTAATCATGTCCTAGGATGTCTTAACATGTTTAATTAGTTGTTTAAATGACTAATTGGATACATATATGTGTGATTATATGTTAACTAGGATCTTTGTGTGTGTACAAGTCTTCACTTGACACCTAGCATCCTACATCATCCGTTCATCCAAACCACCCACTACAGGTGAGTTCATACCCCTTAATCAATCTTTTAAATGATTTTAAATGTTTTCATGGGGGGGAATACAAGTAGAAAACAGGAAGTTATAGAATCAATCACATGTGATTTATAACTGTGTTTTCAACCAACTGATTTCACATACTTCAAAATGTGATAAATACAATAGTTTTCAGTTGTTTTATACTTTGTTATCAAATGATTTACTTTTGAATCTTTTTATAAACTGACATCAAGTCATTATTATTTAATTTTCAAAACTTTGAAATGTATTTCAAAACCTCTTTCAACTTATTGTTAAAAACCTTATCTATACACTTATGTTTCATATACATATGTATTGATATGAGAGCTTTCATTCTTTCTTCAGTTCCAACACTCTTGTGTAGAAAGGGTGTATAAACCTACTTCGACATTCAATTTACATTCTAGTAAACTATTATAGGTATAGTTTAGGGGATACAAATTACAATTCCTATTACAAGGAGTTACACCAGAGTCAGTTCATTCATGAGTCTATACTAATCTATGAAGAGATACACTTACTTTTTATATGGAGAGAAATACTATATACTATACAGAGAGAGATACGATATATATATACATTACAGGACTGACCATCCTACACCTGGCTGCTAGCTACAACGGGACCTGTTCATCGACGGATGTTCTCGGTTGTACTGTTCGGCGAGTTTCCACGCCGTGTTTATCCTATGGCAACAAGATACGATTTCAATGATTATATAAATTTCCCTATTACTTTTATTTTGTGACACATTCACATAAACGATGAGGTAGACTATATATTTATAATAATAGTCGCACATGGGAAAAACTTTCATTGATACAGAAATGAAACTTTCAAAGCATTCAGGTCTTGGTAGAAGACTACCTTTTATACTAGTAGGAAATATGGGATTTTCTAGGGTTTTCACACTTATACTAAGTGTTTCATTAAACATTTACAAGTCTTTCATAATAGCTTTTCGAATCAATGACACCATAATACTTATGAATTCACCAGCTTTATGCTGATCTACACTTTCAAAATAACTTGTATTCTCAGGTCACCAGTAGACAGGTACGATGACCAGGTTTTGAGAAGACGGAGCACAGACAAGACTCGTCTTTATTTTGATTACATATTTTGGTGTCTTATTACAATGAAAGAACATTCATGTATTAAAACTTTACTTTTAATGCAATGGATGATGTTGTTGCTTGTTTACTACTTTTCATTGTTATGATACTTTACATGACGTCCTCCACCCCTGAACGTTTCCGCCATTCTTGGTTTTGGGGTGTGACAGATTGGTATCAGAGCTTTGTTTATAGTGAATTGAGTATATCAACCCATAAAAGATATACTAACTATAAATACAATGGGATTAAAACACTCTGACCAAGAGTTTATACTTTTAAATAATAAAATTTTTAACTAAGTATACATGCCTGCATTCATACTAAAATCAGTGTCACAATGACAAGAACAAAAGTATTACGATTGTTGAATATCACAAGTGAGCTTGGGGATGTATGGTCAGTCCTGGGAGTGGCTTAGCCTGATCAACTATGCTGGTCCGAGGAGTGATTAGCATATGCCCAAGAATGGTTGTGATATGGCAACAAGTCTAAAAACTTACCAACATTACCACAATGAAATACCATAGGGGTATTTGGTGTTACAATAATTACTTATCTGAGAACTAAAAAGGTCGTTATCAGTAGGTCAATAGTTGCTGAGTGGATACACTAAGCTTATATGTATCTAGGACGTCATAGATTTAGAATCTGTGAATCTTTGCTTTACTTCTTGTCCTTGTTTGGTTGTAGGCTTGGAGTTAGGATCACTTATTCGAAGGTCTATCCTGCCCTGAATACATATAACTGGTATGCACTAAACAAGTATTGAAGTAACAAATAAAGATCATCTTATAATTATCTTAGTTAGTACGTCTATTAATTTCTTCTTATATCCCTTTTCTCGCGTAGATATCATGGCTGGATTCCATCCCCACGGCGACCCGTACTACCCTAACCACGACAATGCTGGATGGCTCGGAGAAGAGCTAGAGAATGATCACCCAATTCCTTTGGATGATCATGAAGCTGAAGGCTTTTCTGATAGTTCTGACTCAGAACCAGAAGTCAACAACCTACCCCCAGCTGTTCATGACCCAAACCCTCGCCCAGCATTTGAAGGACCCACACCTCTGTGGGCCATAAACTTGAATAGATGGAGTCAGGAACAGAGTCAACCCATCCCCTATAATGGAGACAGAAGCTTCTACAACCCCACTGAGGGAGGTTCAGCTGACAGGGTCCTACCTATCATGGTTCGTAGAATTTCCCGGAACACCGAACAGGGTCGAGCCGCTATCGACCGAGTCATGGAGATTGACGCCAACTCTGGCGTTAACACAGTCCGCATTCGCCAACTAGAGTCTGCTCATGAAAGGACTCTGGTCCACAATACAGCTCTGCAGAGAGAACTTGCTGGAAACCAAGCTGAAGTCAGGGAACTTCGAGCTCAGCAAGTAAGATCTGACAGGCATGTGAGGGACATAGAACGCCTTCTGTCGGAATCAAGAACTCACTCTAGTACTCGTCGCCGATAGAATCTCATCGACTTCTCTTTTGGATATAACCTACTTATGTAAAACTCTGGTCTAATTTCCTATCTTTGTAAATCTTAGACCTGTTAGGTCATGATTAGGTTGTAGTCCTGTCAAAAATTCCCCATCTTGGTTGATGTAAGGCCTCCTACTAGGCCATTTTTCCCGAACTTGTTACATCTGTAATTCCAGTAATATTGATAGGTACTTAATCTCATGGAAATTATTATCCAAATGCTATCATTTGTTAGTTCTGGATCTACATTCAATCGTGCTGTTGGGCTATGAAGAGTTAGTCCATGAGTCATTTTCATCAACTTTCCTATTAAATTCTTATCAATATCTCCATCTTTCTAAACTTATAGTTAAAAGATGCCTCCTCGCAGAAATCCGAGGCGTAACAATATTAACGAAACACCGATACCACCACCTTCGCCACCTCCTCAGTTCGACGCTGCTATGTTCCAAGCAGCTGTCACGGCGGCCGTAGCGGCTGTCATGTCACACATCAATGCTCCTGTCCCTAGTGGATCGGGAACTGGTGCACTTATTTCTAACCATGGCGAGAGTCATGGGCACCCCCGGGAATGCACCTACAAGGATTTTACGAATGCCAAACCCAGAAATTTCAATGGAACTGGAGGGGTTATGATCTTAAGGTAGTGGATCGAAAAGACAGAAGCAGTCTTTGAAATCTGCGCCTGCCCAAAGAACAATCAGGTCAAGTTTGCTACTTGTACCTTTTCTGACAGGGCTTTAACTTGGTGGAATGGCCATGTTAAGTCACTAACCCAAATAGTGGCAAATTCGATAAGCTAAGAGAACTTGAAGGCCATGCTGATGAGAGAGTACTGTCCACGAGGGGAAATTCAAAAACTCGAGCAGGAACTCTGGGGTCTTGTAATGGTTGGTTCTGACATATCAACCTATACTAATAGATTCTGTGATCTGGCAATTCCTTGCCCTGATATGGTTGCTCTAGAGAGCAAGAAAATAGAGAGATATATTTGGGGACTGTCGCCCCAGATCCAGTCAAGTGTGTTAGCATCAAGGCCTGTTACTTTTGACAACGCTAAAGAGCTGGCACAATCTCTTATAGATCACGGAAACTACCAGAACCCAATGATTTCTACACCCGAGCAACAAAAGGGAAACAACAACAACAACAAGAAAAAAGGGTGGAACAAGAGGAAAAGCGGGACTTCGCAAGAATCCTCAAAGAGACAACAACTAGTTACAATCAATGCTGCCACGGTAACTCCTGTTGTCCTTGCTAATCCCTTACCAGCGAAGCCTTATGCCGGTAACCTTCCGAAGTGCAACAAATACACCTTCCATCACAACGTACCTTATCGGGAAATGCAGTGCACCAACTGCAACAGAAGGGGGCATACTGCCCGTTTCTGCAAGACTCCAGCAAGGCCGACCGCTCAAGTTCCTAACGCCGGTATGGGCCAAGCTTGCTACGGTTGTGGCGAAGTGGGCCATTACAAGAGGAACTGCCCTAATTCAGGGATAGCTGGCGGAGTAGGAAGAGTTCTGGCCATAGGCCACGAGGAAGCCGTAGCTGATCCTACAATAGTTACTGGTACGTTTCTCCTCGATAACCCATATGCTTGCATACTTTTCGACAGTGGAGCGGAGAAAAGCTTCGTAAACCAGAAATTTGCACACCTGCTTAAACAAAAACCACGTGCACTAGATAAATCATTCACTGTAGAAATGATAAACGGGAAAATGGAAAGTACTAACTGCACATACGTAGGTTGTACTCTAACTTTAGATGGCTATACTTTCAAGATAGACCTCATGCCGGTCCTAATTAAAAGTTTCGATGTCATTATCGGCATGGATTGGTTGAGTCTTCATCGTGCCGACATCTTGTGCTTTGAAAAAGCAGTTCGTCTTAACCTTCCTAACAGCGAAACCCTAGTTATCTACGGCGACAAACCTAGTACGAACCTTCGCATCATTTCGTGCATACAAGCTCAGAAGTGCTTGCGAAAGGAATATCATGCATTCCTCGCACACATCGTCGATACGAGTCAAGAAGTGAAAGATATTCAGAACATCGCAGAAGTACGCGACTTTCTCGACATCTTTCCAGAAGAACTTCCAGGATTACCACCACAACGCCAAGTCGAGTTTAGAATCGACTTAGTGCCAGGGGCTACTCCAGTAGCCAAATCTCCATATCGTCTGGCACCAGTGGAGATGCAGGAACTTTCCAGTCAGCTTAACGAACTTCTCCATAAGGGATTCATTAGGCCAAGCTTCTCACCATGGGGAGCCCCAGTCTTGTTCGTCAAGAAGAAAGACGGATCGTTTCGTATGTGCATCGACTACAGGGAACTCAACAAGCTTACCATTAAAAATCGTTATCCCTTACCCCGCATTGACGATTTATTTGATCAACTTCAAGGAGCCAACTACTTCTCGAAGATAGATCTACGATCCGGGTACCACCAACTACGAGTGT
Source organism: Lactuca virosa (assembly GCF_052849685.1). Classification (NCBI taxonomy): domain Eukaryota; kingdom Viridiplantae; phylum Streptophyta; class Magnoliopsida; order Asterales; family Asteraceae; genus Lactuca; species Lactuca virosa. The sequence continues at coordinate 388,861,150 of NC_136428.1, forward strand.
TAAAGGAGGATGTTCCCAAGACAGCCTTCCGAACTTGTTATGGGCACTACGAATTCATAGTGATGTCATTCGGATTAACTAACGCGCCTACAGTATTCATGGATTTAATGAATTGGGTGTGTCGTCCTTACTTGGATCAGTTCGTCATCGTCTTCATCGATGACATACTCATCTACTCTCGTAGTAAGGAGGAACATAGTCAACATCTTCGTCAAGTCTTAGAAACATTACGATCGGAGAAGCTCTATGCGAAGTTCTCCAAGTGCGAATTTTGGATTCGAAGAGTCGAATTCTTGGGCCACGTAGTTAGTGAAGAGGGAATTCACGTGGACCCTTCCAAAATCAAGGCCATTGAGAACTGGTCAGCACCGAAGACACCTATAGAAATTCGTCGATTTCTAGGTCTCGCTAGCTACTATCGTAGGTTCATTCAGAACTTCTCCCGCATTGCGAAACCTCTTATAACCCTGACCAGAAGGGCGTGGCCTTTGACTGGAAAGAGAATCAAGAGAGAGCGTTCCAAACGCTCAAGTGAGCCTTGTGCACCGCACCAATACTATCCCTCCCCGAAGGGATAGAAGACTTCATTTTCTATTGCGATGCTTCAAATCAAGGGATCGGCTGTGTTCTGATGCAACGAGGTAAGGTCATCGCCTATGTCTAGAGACAGCTGAAGACACACGAGGTCAACTACACCACCCACGATCTTGAGCTAGGAGCAGTTGTGTTTGCTCTGAAGATCTGGAGATACTACCTGTATGGTACAAAAAGTACTATCTTTACAAACCACAAAAGCTTAAACATATATTCGACTAGAAGGAGCTCAACATGAGACAACAACGGTGGGTCGAGCTACTCAGTGATTACGAATGTGAAATTCGTTATCATCCGGGTAAAGCCAACGTAGTAGCCGACGCCCTAAGTCGGAAAGAATACTCTGGTCGTAGAGTCAAATCTTTGACTCTAACTATCCATTCACACTTGTCCACGCAAAATAAGGAGGCTCAGCTCGACGCTTTGAAACCTGAAAATGTGGCGAGTGAATCCCTGAGAAGGATGGATAAGAACTTTGAAGTCACGGGTGGTGGAGCCTTATACCTCATGGATCGGATCTGGACACCGAAACACGGTGGCTTCAGAGACTTGGTCATGACCGAGGCACACAACACTCGTTATTCCGTCCACCCAGGTCAGATAAGATGTATCTGGATCTTAAAAAGCTATACTGGTGGCCTAACATGAAAGCAGAGATTGCTACCTTCGTAAGTAAATGCCTTACTTGCGCCAAGGTCAAGGTCGAATACCAGAAACCCTCCGGTCTTCTACAACAACCAGAGATACCTGAATGGAAGTGGGAGCGGATCACTATGGACTTGATAACCAAGTTGCCCAAGACAACGGGTGGACTTGATACCATATGGGTCACCGTCGACAGATTGACCAAGTCCGCACACTTCATGCCTATCAAAGAAACGGACAAAATGGAGAAACTTACAAGAACCTACATTAGGTAGATTGTACGACTGCACGGTGTTCCCATATCCATTATCTCGGACAGAGATAGTAGATTCACTTCGAAGTTCTGGAAGTCGCTACAAAGTTCCCTAGGAACTAGGCTGGACATGAGTACAGCCTACCATCCACAGACCGACGGACAAAGTGAGAGGACTATCCAAACCTTGGAAGATATGTTGCGAGCCTGTGTGATCGACTTTGGGAAAGAATGGGATACTACTTTACCCCTTGTCGAATTTTCCTACAACAACAGTTATCACACGAGCATAAAGGTTGCTCCATTCGAAGCCCTCTATGGACGAAAGTGCAGATCCCCTCTCTGCTGGGCTGAGGTGGGTGATACCCAGTTAGCTAAAGGACGAGTTCCTGAAAGATCTCTCACAGGTCCGGAGATCATTCGGGAAACGACAGAGAAGATCGTTCAGATTCGTGAACGATTGAAAGCCTTTAGAGACCGATAGAAAAGCTACGCTGATAAACAAAGGAAACCGTTGGAATTCCAGGTGGGAGACCGTGTTCTATTGAAGGTCTCACCCTGGAAGGGCTTGATACGCTTCGGAAAGCGTGGAAAGCTAAATCCAAGGTACATAGGGCCTTTCGAGATTCTCGCAAGAATCGGCCCTGTAGCTTACAAACTTAACTTACCACGTGAACTCAGTAATGTACATTCTACTTTCCACGTCTCGAACTTGAAAAAGTGTCTATCCGACGAGACTCTTGTAATCCCAGTCGACGAGATCGAGATCAACGAGAGCCTCAACTTCGTGGAAGAACCAGTAGAGATCATGGACCGGGAGGTCAAGAAAACGAAACAAAGTTGTATCCCGATAGCGAAGGTTCGTTGGAACGCCAAGCGAGGACCTGAATTCACTTGGGAGCGAGAGGATCAGATGAAACTGAAATATCCTCGTCTTTTTACTTAGTTATTTGTAACTACCTATTTGCTTAGACTCTAATTTCGGGACGAAATTCCTTCTAACGGGGGGATGATGTGACAACCCGAAATTTCTATTCTGTACAACCATTCATTTCAATAGAAGTCAGAACAGTTTCTGCTAACTTTTGAGCTGTGTAGAGTCAGTTTGAGTGTTTTAAAGTTAGTATTTCAGGAAATAACAGGAGAGAGGATTCCCTAGAGTTTATTATGTAGCAATAATTTCCCAAAACTCCAAGAGTTTGGAGTTTACGGCCTAAACAAGTTGTTTACGGCCGTAAAACCCAAGGGTATAAATATGGCACTTAGCCATTTTTATAACTTTTTCACCATTTTCAAGCTAGAACTCATATCCTCTCAAGTAGCATCCGAATTTTCCTTCTTGATCTTCAACTTGTAAGTGTTTGTTACCCTAATAAGTTGATATCTACCTTAATCTAGTGATCTTACATGATTCCATCCGTGAAATCATTCCAAATGTGTAGATCTTCAAGTTTCACCAAGAACACCAAGAACACACACTAGTGTTCTTGGACTTTTAGCACCTTTTCAAGCTTCTACCTAGTAAGTACTCTTACCCTAGTGTATTATAATACTTGTTACACTTCTAATCATCAAGAAAACACCCAAGAAACAAGATCAAAGGTGTTTACGGTCCAAGATGTTCTTGGACCGTAAACCCTAACAAAGGGGCCAAAGTGACCCTAGTCCCTTACCAAGCCTTGGAAACTAGCCTAGACCCCTTCCTTGATGTTCTTAGTACTTGAAAACATCAAAAGACCATAAACCATTTGGGTTTACGGCCGTAAACCCAAGGAGAAGTGGTCCAAGGACCGTAAACTCCCTAAAGGAGTGAAATGGTGCCCTAATCCCTTCCTAAGGCTTAAACATGAAGTAGGAATGCTTCTTATGATCTTTATGGCTTCAAAGCACAAAATGGTCAAGTACCATGAGTTTACAGCCGTAAACTCATCGGTTTACGATCGTAAACTCGATGAGTTATGGTCATAAAACTGTAAACTCCAAGGGAGTTTACCCTTGAACCCCAAACTCAATAGCAACGTTCTACAACATTTAGATGCAATCCTTAGTACTTGTAACACTTAAATAAAGTGTTAATCATGTCCTAGGATGTCTTAACATGGTTAATTAGTTGTTTAAATGACTAAGTGGATACATATATGTGTGATTATATGTTAACTAGGATCTTTGTGTGTGTACAAGTCTTCACTTGACACCTAGCATCCTACATCATCCGTTCATCCAAACCACCCACTACAGGTGAGTTCATACCCCTTAATAAATCATTTAAATGATTTTAAATGCTTTCATGGGGGGGAATACAAGTAGAAAACAGGAAGTTATGGAATCAATCACATGTGATTTATAACTGTGTTTTCAACCAACTGATTTCACATACTTCAAAATGTGATAAATACAATAGTTTTAAGTTGTTTTATACTTTGTTATCAAATGATTTACTTTTGAATCTTTTTATAAACTGACATCAAGTCATTATCATTTATTGTTCAAAACTCTGAAATGTATTTCAAAACCACTTTCAACTTATTGTTAAAAACCATATCTATACACTTATGTTTCATATACATATGTATTGATATGAGAGCTTTCATTCTTTCTTCAGTTCCAACACTCTTGTGTAGCAAGCGTGTATAAACCTACTTGGACTTTCAATTTACATTCTAGTAAACTATTATAAGTATAGTTTAGGGGATACAAACTACTATTCCTATTACAAGGAGTTACACCAGAGTCAGTTCATTCATGAGTCTATACTAATCTATGAAGAGATACTCTTACTTATTATACGGAGAGAAATACTATATACTATACAGAGAGAGATACGATATATATATATACATTACGGGACTGACCATCCTACACCTGGCTGCTAGCTACAGCGGGACCTGTTCATCGACGAATGTTCTCGGTTGTACTGTTCGGCGAGTTTCCACGCCATGTTTATCCTATGGCAACAGGATACGATTTCAATGATTATATAAATTTCCCTATTACTTTTATTTTGTGACACATTCACATAAACGATGAGGTAGACTATATATTTATAATAATAGTCGCACATGGGAAAAACTTTCATTGATACAGAAATGCAACTTTGAAAGCATTCAGGTCTTGATAGAAGACTACCTTTTATACTAGTAGGAAATATGGGATTTTCTAGGGTTTTCACACTTATACTAAATGTTTCATTAAACATTTACAAGTCTTTCATAACAGCTTTGCAAATCAATGACACCATAATACTTATGAATTCACCAGCTTTATGCTGATCTACACTTTCAAAATAACTTGTATTCTCAGGTCACCAGTAGACAGGTACGATGACCAGGTTTTGAGAAGACGGAGCATAGACAAGACTCGTCTTTATTTTGATTACATATTTTGGTGTCTTATTACAATGAAAGAACATTCATGTATTAAAACTTTACTTTTAATGCAATGGATGATGTTGTTTCTTGTTTACTACTTTTCACTGTTATGATACTTTACATGACGTCCTCCACCCCTGAACGTTTCCGCCGTTCTTGGTTTTGGGGTGTGGCAAAAGGAGACAACATATGGCTAACAGGCAGGAAGAATTGCATAGATAGAAGATGCATGGAAATAGAGTTGCATATGTTGCAGTCCAGGTCGGATGTATTTCAATCACGCAGAGGAGGCAACATATGACTAACAGAAGGAAAGCAAGAAAATAATTTCCTACAGACCTACTTTATCAGAATTCCCCAGTCGCCCCATCAATACCAGAATTAAGGACAGAGTCCGTACATCGAGGAAGAGTTAAACCACAGTTCTAGATACGGATTACTTTAATGTGACCGGTGGATTATCATGTATATCTCCCTGCTCAACCTATCTGAGCGTCGTATTGTCAGGCTAAATGGATCTATCTAGGTCAAGATTTTTCAAGTCTCTAGATTCCTTAAGTTCATTAATGCCTAGTCAAGTCCATTTTAATCTCTCGTGCCTACCAGCGCATCGAACACAGAGCCTAGACAATTCAGATTCAGTCCCTTACACAGATTCAGATTGCCTGTTATCACATGATTATATTGTTGGATATAGTGTCTAAGTCCATAACTATATTTGGTATGTACTTGACCCGACCCGGCATAGTCCATTTGGGTTGCACTTCACCCGAACAATTTATGGATAATCGTTTGAGAATAGTATAAGTTATGATTTATTAATATATTATAAGTCCTAATATATTAATATAAAATCATATTATTTAATTAGTATTGATCTATAATTAATTTAGAATTAATTTAGAGATCAAAAGTATGACTAATTAAATATGGGCTCTTGTATTTATATAGTGTGGGCTAATGCTTATTTGGAATGGGCTAGGCTTGCATGGAAAGTCCATGGATACTCCATGGAGCTTTAACCCATGGATCTCATGAAAATGAAAAGATATGGGTATTAGGGTTTACATGGATGTAACCCAAATCCACCACACTATATAAAGGAGGTTTTGGTTCTTGTGACTATTCTCTCAAGTTTCCAAGTTTGTGGTGATTTGTGACTTCCATTTGAGGCATCCACATTATTGGTGCTAGGCTCTCAAACTCCAAGCAATCAACTACTACTACAAGGTAACTAATTCTACTAGTTTTATTTGATTCAAGTACCCCATGCCATGCTAGTTAGGATAAGAACCTTGGAAAAATAATTATTTGCATGTATCTTAGTCAAACATAGATCCAAGGTTTCTAGGGTTGCATGTACACCATAGGAGTGTTAGAATGCAGAAAACTCATCAGTGGTATCAGAGCCTGGTTTGTTTTATTTGATACTTGATACAAAAAAAAAAAAAAAAACTTGAAAATCGAAGTTTTGTTCAAAAGCTCGTATCAAAATTTCAAGTTTTGTATATGTACTTACGATTCTTGAAATTTTTGATATGAACATTCATAAACATATGAGTTTAGAAGATCATAGAAATTATGTGCTAATAATTGATTAGATTAATTCTTGATCTTTATGTGTTTTAATGGAGTCCATAACTAGTTCTTAAGTTATGGATAACCAAAAGTCACATTTATAAATAACCATTAAAAGAACACATAGGTTACAAAAAATGAAGAGTCTTCATTTTTAATAACCATTAACTCATAAGTTATGAGAAATGAAAAGTTTTGAAAGTTTACAAAACTTGCCCTCAAGTTTTGGAACATGTAAAGTCATATTAAAAACTTTAGTTCCAACCCCTAGAATTTTAAAAGATAAAATTCAACCCTTATACTTTATAATATTATAAGATTAATAATATTTATATATGTATAAGATCAAGTCGTTTTACCGCTAGTATGCCTCATTCACGAAGCCGGTCTACAAGGGGGGTATAAGGTTGTTGCCTATAAAATGGCAACTTAATGGGTGTCCACTCTCACCCACCGCTTCCTTGATCGGTAGAGGGTCGTTAGCCGAACGGGTAGGATAAGGACTTATAAATTCTCATTAAAAGTATAATGATAATACTAAAGTAACTAAACTGTATTGAATTCCCAATCTTAGTTATTTTAGGAAAATGTGAATATGGTGCTAATCCATGAAATTACACTTTACACCTTGTTTAAGTCGTTAGTGGAGCGTGTGTGGTTAACCTGCACACTAACTTGAACTTAACAAGGTAGGTAAAGGGTGACTTAATGTTTATCATAGTATCGATGGAGCATGTGTGGTTAACCGGCACATCGATTGAGGCGTAATACATTAAGGGTATCAAGTAATTCGCATGGTTACTTCACACCTTGTTTTATGATCCTCGGCATCCCACTCACAAAACTTGAAGGGCACATTCGAGATTGAAACATGCCATTGAAGAAAGTTCAATGAATCTCAAAGAATCTAGGAGTTTCTAAACCAATTAACACCTAATTAAATATTTCGTTTTTCATGGTGGAAATTGGTGAATCGTCATTCACCTACCTTCAAATATCTTATAACTTAGATTACGGCATTCGTCTTCTAAGTTATAAAATATTGTGTTGGGTCCTAGCCTTAATATTACATTTGGGTGTTTTGTTAAGGACTATCTCTATATCTAATCTAATCTATTCCCTCTTCTTTTCAAATGTTTTCCAATAACAATGCTTCTGGCTCAAACCCTACTAGCTCCTTCTCTCTCATGAATCTTTGTGGGAGAGTAATCTTTGATGGGTCCAACTTTACAGATTGGATCAGAAACATCAGGATGGTCACTCGGTATGAGAACAAAGAATATGTTCTCGACAAGGAGCTGAAGGTACCCGAGCCAACTGCTACTCCTGAAGAGCTTGCTGAATATGAGGTACATGAAAGAGATGCTACAAAAGTGGCATGCATCATGATGGCCACCATGACAACCGAGCTCCAAAAGTCCTATGAGGACTATTATCCTTTTGAGATGCACCAGGACTTGATGGACCGCTACCATCAAAGTGCTCGTCAAGAGCGATATGAAATAATCTCCTCCATGATAACAACCCGAATGAAGGATGGTGAACCCATCACGGGCCACATGCAGAAAATGAAAAGGTATCATATTATTCAAACTCTCCACAGTCGGTCATGATGGGTTTTGAGCATTCTAACACTCCTAAGTGTACATGCAACCCTAAATACCTTGGATCTATGTTTTCTCTATTATACATGCAAATATGATTATCCAAGGTATTATCCTAACTAGCTTACCAAAACATTGATACTAGGATACTAAAATAGATAGAATACATACCTTGTTGTTGTTGCTTGACTCCATGAAGCTTGAGAGCCTAGTGCCCCAAGTGTGACACCTCAAATGGTTCACACAGCATCACGAACTCTTGGAATAACCATGAGAAGAAGACATACATGTTCAAATCGGCTAGCCCTCAAAATATGTATCACTAGTGCCCATTTCTTGAAATAAAGGGGTTCTTATATAATGTGGCTATTAGGGTTACACCATGTAACTCATGACTTTACCCATTCCTTATGCTCCATGGGTTTTAACCTCCATGGAGTATCCATGGATCACCACATGGGTTAAACCCAACATAAAGGAATCTTGGATCATAAGCCCACATATATAAGAATGAATGATTTACACAATCAATCCCCATATATTTAATTAGTCTCTTTTTGATCACTAAATTAAGTACAAATTAATTCTTGATCAATACTAATTAAATAACATGATTTCATATTAATATATTAGAACTTATAATATATTAATATGTCACAAAATGTCTTTTCCTCATAAACGGTCTATCCAAATGTTCCGATGCCATGCAACCCAAATGAACCATGCCGAGTCGGGTCAAGTACATATCAATTATAGTTATGGACTTAGACACTAATCCAACAGTCTCCCACTTGGATAAGTCTAAAACTATTATTGCGTATGACTTCAGGAACCAACTGGCAATCGTAGCTCTCAAAAGCCGCTGTCGAACTCTGACCTTGTAGATAAACTCTGACCTTTGACAATGACTTGTCCATTAGATAAGGGATCATATATTCCTCCATTCTAGATATCATATGGACTGAGACATGGATTATAATCATTCTCTCTGTCCATTTGTTGTTTCCCGATTTCCGATTTATGACGACTGACTAATTGAACAAATCAAATCAGTCCTGGCTCGGCCGAGCACTTCCATTTGTCATCATCAAATCATCGAGGGGCCCACAGATATCGCTTTTATCCCGAAGGTAAAAGGAATGGATAAACTTCGACTCATATGTCTTGTTCTACTACTTGTTGAATCATACACAAAGGCACGTTTTATAACACCGAGTTACCGAATGCGGTTTCGTGCAATCAATGTACAACCAACTCATAGTAACAACTCATATCTCTAGGTTTGAAGAATATAAGATATTATCGTCTCATGATCACTCGTGATAAAATCCATGAAGTGATTCCAATGAGCGCGGGTTGAATCCAATACTCAGAACTTATGAGCACTGATGAGTGTTGTAGCCCCTTGTCCAACATCTTAGACCTCTATAAGCCAACCCATGACAGTCTTGATTCATATCTACTTCCAACATATGACCGACTGTGGATAGTTTGAATAACTTAGTCAATCAGGAAGAACGACCTAGTTATTCTGGAAGTCAAAACATGCAAAATGAAACACAATAATAATAGAATCTAATATGGTATCAAAACCTATGAACATAAATAAAACACCTTTTATTTATCACCATATGATTACACATTATTCATTGTATACTGTTTCAGCTATCAACTTTATTCTTGAATTTAAAACAATAGTTGTCCCATGCTCCAAGCATGTACACTATGTTTTCTAAACACTAGTCATGCCATACACCAAGTATGCATACTATGTTTGTCTATGATCTTCACTTTGTGAATTAGATCAATTGAACATAACACCAATGATCCTCTTTCACAGTCCCAAATCCTTATTGCAAATGCAAGAATTCCAAATTCATGCCATTTACTGAAATCTGTTAGATTCTAAACTTATATGCATTGATCCTCCTGTAATGATTATGCACAGAGTCAGAAAGACTTGATAACAACCATTACAGAGCATTCCAAGGAGATCAACTCCTTGGAAACATCCTTCTTGCATTAAGTTTCCTAATCTTACACAGATTGAATAATTTCCAACTTTGAAACATTTCCATATTCCATTTTGACTATCACTTCTGAACAAGAGTTGCCTCCTTACAGATTATGTCAATATGGTCCTTCCAGAATTAACACTATACTTCCAACTGTCCTTGAGCAACCAATCTTTGGTAAACCTTAGATTGTCCTCGACAATTGCTTAATCCTTTTAGTCATATCCAGTTCTAGACCTTTTCCCTTCTTAATGCCCCAGGGATTTGGAAAATTTTAGAAAGGATAAATATAGCACATGTAATCGATCCTATATCCGAAGCATATGGGACACGAGTCATGATGTCTCACATAAAGACTAAACCAGTCTTTTGTTATAACATTTCCATTTCTATTTGCCAGGTTCTCATAATTCAGATTATGAAAAGGGATGCCGTAATCATAATCGAATTTTAGAACGCAAATAATGGACCCATATATAGAATTTCCTTATGTTGAGTCATTCCAACATGAAATTCATATATATATCCTTGACTAAATACGACTTAAAACCTCAATCTAAGCTTTTAGAATTGAAATGAAGTATAATTTCCTCTCCCTTAATTATAGCAAAACAACTTTTTCAACCCCTGCAGCCTCACGAATTGAAACTTTTGTTTTCTATAATTAACATTGCTAACTTGCAATCTTTATCATAATTATCATGCTCCCACTAACATGATGATTATTAGCATAACATTCATGCTCCCACTAGCTTTGACATGTAATCAGAAATCAGCTGGACTTCTAGAAATCAATACTTTATTGACTTTCTTACCAAAGTTCAGATTTCTGATACTAGATTGCTTTGATAAAACTTTATCAATATCATACACCTTATCTTAGATAACTCACAGGTGTGTCTAAACAATTTTAAGAACTATGAAAAAGGATGCCGTAATCATAGTCTCGATTGTTTAGACCTTTACCACTTCTCACAAGTCCATGTTAGTGTGCTGGTTAACCACACACGCTCCACTAACGACTTTGAGAATGCAAATATCAAAATTGCTATCTAGCTAAAATCTACTTAGTGAAAGTGTTTCCTCACCATCATTTTCATGAATCGGAGAGAAACCTTATGACACTTAGATTTTATGGTGTATGCGTTCCTATCCATATGAATTTTGTCAAAACCATAATCACAAGACAAGGTTACTGACAAATCCACACTTATATGGATTAAACTTGTGCAATCTTAAATTCTTGCCATTTTGCAGCTCAAGGGCCTACCATTGCTTCCAAGTAGCTGTGCAACCAATTGAGAACTCTTAGAACTCCTATGCAAAGCCAACTTGAATAGGCACAGACATGTCGACACGATAGGCTATAAACCTCAAGTCGTGTGCTAGTGAAGAACTTCAGGTTTTATTCTTGATTAGTTCTTGAGACTTTCAAGACCTTTAAGACTCCCACTGTCCTCTTGACATATAAGACTTTCTTGTCAGATATTCAAGAGATAGTGTGGATTCTAATCAAGACAAACACTTCACACAATTGGCCTTAGTTGGTCTTTGCTTTATCCAAAACATCACAACTTACCAATTTCAAATGTACAAGAGTAGAAAACTTTTACTCTTACATTTGACAAGTGTTTTAAACCTTCTTTAAGACATGTCACTCAAGTTACAATCTTAGAGTATAACTCTAAGAATTGTTTTTGGAACGAAGTATAAATCATCTTCTTGATTTAACCACTTCAACAATTCATAGCTCCTCTTCTTAGCTACCAGAATGCACTTAGAGGATGAATTGTGATAAGGTCTCTTAATCATTAAGATGATTATATAACATGATACTAAAGTACTCTCCCATCTTTTCAGATTTGAGAAACTTTTATCTTTCTGCCTAAGTTGATTCTTCTTATTCGCTCTGCCATACATTGAAACCTTTTCCAATGTCTCAGAATTACACTTAAGCTTGTAAGTATAACCATATTTACTGAATTTTAGTAAATAATGACGAATAGTCTTAACGATTATTTGTGGTGAGCTTGATCAGTGCACAAGAATGTGTACTCGATCCTTTACTTGACTCACACATCCATGTGAACAAGTAGTTAGTCTTAATTTTTCCAATGCTTGAAAGTTCTTGTTCATCATGCTATACAACTTGCATGATTCCAAGTTTCTATCCAACTGAAACTTAGGTGATGAGAATCTTTCCTTATTTGGTAAATTTAGACACTACCACAAATGAAAGAATCAAATTCATATTTCCACTCTTGCTCTTAATGGAATCATATAAGCAACAAAAGTTTGCACAAATGCCATTGTAAGGATATTTTAAAATAAATAAAATCAAATTTTTTTTTTCTTTTATTTTAAAACTTTGCGGAAAAACTATCCTTACAATGCAAAAGCACATGAAAACTTTGTTGTTATTTATTCCTAAGCAATATATCATAACTCTTAAGAAGTAGCTCAAGAATCCGATCTTCAAACTATGCGATAGAAATCCATCTATGCCATCAGATTCAGCATATTCTTTCTTTAAGTTTCTTCACTTTTTCTTTGATTCTTAAAACATCAACATGTGACCCAGTCACATCATGTATCAAGAATCTCAGAATAGAAACTTAGCAGAGTTAGAGAGTGGACTTTACCCGAAGTAGAGTCAAACTTATTGACTTTAATATCCTAAGGTAAATTTGGCAGCTTCGCAACCAATGCCCCTTTCTTTGGCAATAGACCCTTGATAATGGGACTATCTCAAACTTAGCCGTTCTCTTTACCATTTGGTCAACCGAGTTGACTATGGCCGATCCCTTTCCATTGGGAAGAGAGAGCTTTACTGGATATCCAATGTCATCATTGTCAATGTCCATAAAGTTTTAGGAAGTTGATCTTAGCAAATAGATAAGATCATTAAGGGTCTTGTCATAGTCTGTTTCATAGGAGTCCCAAAGGAACTCACTATGCGACTTAGAAAATAGTTGAGTTACCAACTTTCTCAAGACTTTGACACCCAACTCTCCCGGCTTGTCAATATCTGACTACATCTCCAAGATGTGATCACATGTAGACCTTTGCTTAAGTGACCTTAAACTTTTCAGGAACTTATGGGTTAGGGAGAATAATTGGAGGAGGTGAAATAAGTATGATTTCCATGGGACATCATCTTCATTTAGGAAGGCTTGTTTCAAGAGATTTGGGAAGATCATCTTTTGGGAGATATTCAAGAGAGTTGATTTAAAGTCCTTAATATAACACCCAATATGAAATATTAAGGCTAGGACCCAACAACCTATTTATAACTGGAAGAGGGATGCCGTAATCCAAGTTATAAAATAGTTGAAGGTAGGTAAATGACTATTTACCAATTTCCACCATGAAAAATGAAATATAATTAAGTTTTAATTGGAGTTGAAACTCCTAGATCTTTTGAGATACATTGAACTTTCAATGGCATGTTTGAATCTCGATTGTGCCTTCTCAAGTTTGTGACTGGGATGCCGAGGATCACAAACAAGGTGTGAATAACCATGCAAATTGACTTGGTACCCTTAACTTTATCACCTAATCGATGTGCCGGTTAACCACACACGCTCCACCGATCTATAATAGAGTCGAGTTACCCTTTGCCACTCTTACTAGTCCTTATTAGTGTGCCGGTTAACCACACATGCTCCACTAATGACTTGGTAAGGTACAAAGTGTAATTTCATGGGTTAGCACCTTTTCACATTTTCCTAAGTAACTAATATTGGGAATGTACAAGTGTTTAGTTACTTAGTATTTATCATTAATACTTTTAATGAAGGGAGAATTATAGTCCTTTCCTACCCGTTCAGCTAACGAACCTCCACCAGTCAAGGAAGCGGTGGGTGAGAGTGGACACCCATTAAACTGCCATTTTATAGGCAGTAACCTTATACCCCCCTTATAGACCGGCTTCGTGAATGAGGCCTACTAACGGTAAGATTGACTTTATCTTATACATATCTATGTAATTAAAATTATAATAATAGTATAAGGGTTTGAATTTTAACTTTTAAAATTCTAAGGGCTAACTTGGAATTAAAGTATTCATAAGAGAAAACTTTTCAAATTCCAAAACTTGAGGGCAAGTTTTGAAACTATTCAAAACTAATTAATTCCATAACTTATGTGTTTAAAGTAGTTTTAATTAAAAAAAAACTCTTCAAGTTCCATAACTTGAGGACAAGTTATGGAAGACTTTAAACTAATAAAAGAATGTAACTTTTCTTTATTTTGTAATTTATGGAATTAATTAAGGTTACACATTTTATTACTTAATGAAGTGACTCTTGAACCTCCATAACTTGAGGACAAGACTCTTCATTTTTGTAACCATTACCAACTTTTATGAGTTTTATGAAACTTAAATGTGACTTTTCATATAACTTGAGGACAAGTTACAAAAACACATTTTAGAATCAACTCTTAGATTAAAATGGATTGAAAACACATAATCAATTAACTTTTCTATTAATCTAAGCAAGTCATAAGAACAAGATAATTTAATCAAACTTTTTCATGTAATTAGCCTAATCACTAAACTAATACAAAACATGAATCTATTGACAATTATCTTTGAAATTGGATTAGTATGAACATTACCACATCAAAAACAGGATTATAGGTTCAAAAACAGCTTATGGTAATGTTCCTAGTCCATTTCAAGCCAAAAAACTCGAAGATATGCTGTCAGGGGCTCCTACTCGTCGAGTGTATCAACCTACTCGCCGAGTAGGATGATTTTCTTCATGGACGCGGCGAGTTCATCAGTGGACTCGGCGAGTCCAGTGCCCAGAATGCCCGAAATTCGACTTTTTCAGCATTTTTCAGCAATTTGCATCAAGTATAATTGAAAACAAGCCTAGTCTCTGATACCACTGATGGGTTTTGAGCATTCTAACACTCCTAAGTGTACATGCAACCCTAAATACCTTGGATCTATATTTTCTCTATTATACATGCAAATATGATTATCCAAGGTATTATCCTAACTAGCATACCAAAACATTGATACTAGGATACTAAAATAGATAGAATACATACCTTGTTGTTGTTGCTTGACTCCATGAAGCTTGAGAGCCTAGTGCCCCAAGTGTGACACCTCAAATGGTTCACACAACATCATGAACTCTTGGAATAACCATGAGAAGAAGACATACATGTTCAAATCGGCTAGCCCTCAAAATATGTATCACTAGTGCCCATTTCTTGAACTAAAGGGGTTCTTATATAGTGTGGCTATTAGGGTTACACCATGTAACTCATGAATTTACCCATTCCTTATGCTCCATGGGTTTTAACCTCCATGGAGTATCCATGGATCACCACATGGGTTAAACCCAACATAAAGGAATCTTGGATCATAAGCCCACATATATAAGAATGAATGATTTACACAATCAATCCCCATATATTTAATTAGTCTCTTTTGATCACAAAATTAAGTCCAAATTAATTCTTGATCAATACTAATTAAATAACATGATTTCATATTAATATATTAGAACTTATAATATATTAATATGTCACAAAATGTCTTTTCCTCATAAACGGTCTATCCAAATGTTCCGATGCCATGCAACCCAAATGGACCATGCCGAGTCGGGTCAAGTACATACCAATTATAGTTATGGACTTAGACACTAATCCAACAGGTCATATGTTGGAAGTAGATATGAATCAAGACTGTCATGGGTTGGCTTGTAGAGGTCTAAGATGTTAGACAAAGCGGGGCTACAACACTCATGAGTGCTCATAAGTTCTGAGTATTGGATTCAACCCACGCTCACTTGTATCACTTCATGGAATTTATCTCGAGTGATCGTGAGACGGTAATATCATATAAGTCTTCAAACCTAGAGATATGATTTGTTGCCTATGAGTTGGTTATGCATTGATTGCACGAAAACGCATTGGTAACTCGATGTTATAAACCGTGCTTTTGTGTGTAATTCAACAAGTAGTAGAGCAAACATATGAGTCAAAGTTTATCTGTTCCTTCTAGGATTAGAAGCGATATCTGAGCCCCTCGATGATTTTGTTTTGATCTGTGTACCGGGCCCGGTCAGAACTAAATTGATGTGTTCAGTTAAGTTCTATGTCAAACAAATCGGAACTCGGGAAACAAATGCTGGACAATAAGCAAGACCATGTTCCATGTATTTGTCCGGCTGATATCTAGAACAGAGGATTATGTGATCACTTATCTAAAATGGCGCTTCATAGTTCAACAGAGTTTAAAGAGCTACGATTGCTGATCGGTTCCTGAAGTCATACTTGCAACTATAGTTATTAGACTAATCCAAGTGGGAGACTGTTGGATATAGTGTCTAAGTCCATAACTATATTTGGTATGTACTTGACCCGACCCGGCATGGTCCATTTGGGTTGCACTTCACCCGAACAATTTATGGATAATCGTTTGAGAATAGTATAAGTTATGATTTATTAATATATTATAAGTCCTAATATATTAATATAAAATCATATTATTTAATTAGTATTGATCTATAATTAATTTAGAATTAATTTAGAGATCAAAAGTATGACTAGTTAAATATGGGCTCTTGTATTTATATAGTGTGGGCTAATGCTTATTTGGAATGGGCTAGGCTTGCATGGAAAATCCATGGATACTCCATGGAGCTTTAACCCATGGATCTCATGGAAATGAAAAGACATGGGTATTAGGGTTTACATGGATGTAACCCTAATCCACCACACTATATAAAGGAGGCTTTGGTTCTTGAAATTGGATGAGTTGATGTGTGTAAACTAAGAGGGCCGATTTCAAGAAGTTTGTGACTATTCTCTCATGTTTCCAAGTTTGTGGTGATTTGTGACTTCCATTTGAGGCATCCAGATTATTGGTGTTAGGCTCTCAAACTCCAAGCAATCAACTACTACTACAAGGTAAGTAATTCTACTAGTTTTATTTGATTCAAGTACCCCATGCCATGCTAGTTAGGATAAGAACCTTGGAAAAATAATTATTTGCATGTATCTTAGTCAAACATAGATCCAAGGTTTCTAGGGTTGCATGTACACCATAGGAGTGTTACAATGCTGAAAACCCATCATATATCACTTCCCAAAACATCTCCCAACATATAACAATAGTTAAAACAGTGTTTGCAATGAGTCTTTAAAAGCCCAAAATGTATTTCGGTATAAGTAAATCCGTACATTAAAACTGTGTTTGTAATAAATCCTTGAAAGCCAAAATGTACTTTTGTATAAGTAAATTCATACTTTAAAATGTGTTCATAATAAACCTTTGAATATCCTTGAAAACAAAACTGTTATGTTACCTAAGTAATTTCATACTTAAAAATAGTTTTGAAAGCAACCAAGTCTATGGTCGTTCGTGAGAGGGAGATATTCATAGTTAATGTTCTTAGTGAGTCCTATAACCGAGGTACCTGACTGAATGTACCCTGTTACAACGCTTCATTGGACGTTGTAGTAGTGAATGTAGACACTTATCACCCGATTCAATTGATCATTTGAGGGTTGTAACTAGTAACCGTACGTGGGGATGTAAACTTGTGACAACCGTCAATTTCTGGTCAAGTCAAAGTCAAATAAAGTCAACAAGTCAAACCGGTCAACTCAATTAACCTTGTATATTAGGGTTTACATTATGTTACTACCGTGCAACTCGCTATTTTAATAAGAAGTTATCACTTGAAAAATCCATATGTTCAGAATTCTCAAACCCTAATCAGGATAAGTGATGAAACTACTTGGTAAAACATTATTCCGTACCCCTCGGGGGCATATAACATTCATAACAAGGCTTAACGGGGTTTACAAACCTTGCGTGGCGAAGCTAAACATGCAAAAAGGTCACAAACGAAATCTCTCCCAAATGTCTCTAAGTATGTGAAATCTCTCCCAAATCTCTCTAAGTATGCGAAGTCTCTCCCAAATCTCTCTAAGTATGTGAAATCTCTCAAAGTATGTGAAATCTCTCCCAAATCTCTCTGAGTATGTGAAATCTCTCCCAAATCTCTCTAAGTATGTGAAATCTCTCCCAAATCTCTCTAGGTATGTGAAATCTCTCCAAGTATGTGAAATCTCTCCCAAATCTCTCTAATTATGTGAAATCTCTCCCAAATCTCTCTAGGTATGTGAAATCTCTCCAAGTATGTGAAATCTCTCCCAAATCTCTCTAAGTATATGAAATCTCTCCAAGTATGTGAAATCTCTCCCAAATCTCTCTAAGTATGTGAAATCTCTCCCAAATCTCTCTCAAAATCTGTCTCAACTTTTTATAATCACTCGGGGCATCCCGACCCTTGATTTAGTCGAAAACCGCTCGAAAACGGAAGTTTATGCGAAAAACAGCTTTAAGGAGCTGAACCCTCTTAAGGAGCCGAACCCCCCTCTTAGGAACCGAACCTCCCTTAAGGAACCAAAGCCTCCTAGACCCAAAACCTCTTAGAACCGAACTCCTCTTATAGGGCCGAACTCACCTTCGGTTCAGTGTACCTTCGGTCCTTCTTGCATGGTTCGCCTACGAGACAGCTCGGACCGAAACCCCCCCCCCTCTCGGTTCTAATCCATCAACCGAACCAGCCTTCGGTTCTAACCCTCTAAGGACCGAATCTTCGGCAAGGCTTCAGAATTTTCCATTTTCTTCCTGGTTTTTTACCCAAACTTCGTTTTAAGCCCGTTTTTCGTGATTTTAACACGAGATTTTCACCCAAACTCGTATTTTAACATAACAAACCCTAAATATTCTTATTTTAATTATATTTTGGGGAAAATCCTTGTCCAAGAATAAAATCTATTAAGTTAGATTTTGTGATAGAGTGTTGACTTTATGTAGAGTATGACACAAGTTAACACCCATACCCTAATAGGACAACCCTCAGTCACTATTCCTCCCTACCTAGTGTACTATTTGTCCTTTGACACCCCTCCTCCAGCTGCATAACTTCATCAAAAGCTGGAAACACTCAAATCACTTCCCACTTTACTCATTCACTCTCACTAAAAAGCAAACACCTCTCTCTCTCTCTCTCTCTCTCTCTCTCTCTCTTTCCCTCTCTAGAACTCGAGATTTCAAGGTTGCTATTGAGCTTTTCACTTCAGTCTTGGTAAGTAAATTCATCCAACATTTGAATACTCTACACTCCTTCACTCAAATCATGAATCTCTTACACAAATATCATCATATTTGTTCATATAATCTTCAAATCTTCAAGCAACTCCCAAGTGTCCTTGACTTGGAAACCTCTTTTCTTCCACCTTCATCTCAGAGAATAACTCAAGGTGAGTTCATACCCCCACATTTTCATGTTTTATTCAAGTTTTAGGGGGGGGGGGAGAATACAAGTTAAAATACTAAAAACTTAACTAAACTCAAACATCAGCTTTCAACAGGTAAGTTTAGTTCCATTCACAGACTCTTTTGACCATCTTAAGCTTAATATCTTTCAAAACTGTTTAATATGCAAAGAGGTCAGGTTCTTACCTTTAAAATGACTACTTGCACATCTCCATATGATTTTCTACAATTTATGGTGATTTTTACAAAACTGCCTATCATTTCAGAAACGAATTCGGACCAGTCTGTGAATATGAACATTTTCACACAAGTTAGAGACTTTTAAAAATCATAATAAAAATTATGAATAAACTAGACACATTTTCTAAACTCTCAGAGTCTACGGATTTAGTTTTCGAGCTCGTATGATTTTTCTATAATGTTTTTAAAACAGTGTAGAAGGGTTAAAAACTAGTTACATAGCTTACAATATTAACATCACTTTGTAGTATGTTGAGCAAAGTGCATAACGGTAAGTTTCTAAATGTTGAATGTATTTCTTGTTAGTTTATCATCATAAACAGAAATTTAGTCATTCATGATAATGATTCTTCATTCATTTCGAACACAAATAATAAACTACTATAAGCATAATTTACGGATTCATATCACTAATTTATTTTCATAAAAGGTGATTTCACTTCCACCACGGAAGGGGTTTAATACTCAAACTCTATGTAAACTAGTTAACGTAAGTTGTGAGACAATTCTCTCATCGTACTCTTAGAGTACGGGTTCAAATTCCTGTAAGTTATAACTAGAGTCTCTTGTAGGGAGAGCGTGATATTTGGGTATAGATCTATATTGGGATTGACACCCCACACCTCGCTGCTAGCTACAGCCGGACCGGCAAGTCTACGGGTGACAAGAGTCATAGGATCTTGACATCTGAAAAACGTTGTTGCAGGTTATTTCTCGTCATAGTATGGTTATAACGACTCACATAGGGAGTAACAATCTTTCAAGTTTATAGGGAACATTCTACTTTAAAAAGGGGTTTTATCTATTTAAAACTACAAACACGTTATAAGTATAAAACACACTCATACTCTCGGTCTTGGGATTTAAGACTACATGACTTTTATAAGGAAAATATTGGATATTCTTTGGAAACACATTTCTATTAAACCCACGTTTCATCTAGAATTGTTAGACTTCAACTATAATTGCTGAGTGTATATGCTAGAGTTATATAAGAATCTAGTCACAATCGACTTAGAATTGGTGGGCCCGCCTTACTTCCTGTTCCTTGTTTGGTTGTGGACCTAGGGCATACCTATTATATTCGACGATTTATTTAACTTAAATTTTATATAACTTATATACACTGGGTGATTATGGAAGGAATCTACGGGTATTTCTAGGGTACATTATTGCATAGCATAAGAGCTTTCATTTCACACTTAACAAAGAAAATATTGGATTTTCTGGAATCATACTCTGTCGATTTTGCAAGGAAAACGACTTCTTCCTCAAATAAAACACTTATGAACTCACCAACTTAATTGTTGACACTTTTCAAAACTACTTGTATTCTCAGGAAATCAGTAAAAACAGGAAATCAACAACATTTTGAGGATGGGACGTTAAATCGTCAAACAGTTCATTTTGTCATCATAATGCAATTGATTTTGAAACATGTAAACATATACTATGGTGTAACCTTTTCAATTATATTTATGATGGTTGTATTTACTTTGAGCACTATTATACTCATTGTTGTGATACTATACATGAAGTCCTCCACCCCCGGACGTTTCCGCCATCCTTGGTTTGGGGGTGTGACAAAACCCTGTATAGATCTATACATATGTATCTCGCTCTGAAGATTAACGGTTATAGTAGTGTGGGTATGCTAAGTATTTAAACTCAGCTAATCAATAATGTCTCACTAAAACCCCTTAACTAAAAAAAACTTTGTGAATAACTCTCAGCCCTAACTTACTTGTGGGTAAGTCACTACGCATGGAACCTTGACGAACTCCATGATCTACAAGTGTTTGAGCCAGACGCTTGGCACTGTCAAATGTAAGTGGATTGGCGGCAATAACGTTTCCTTGAGTCGGGGGAGTTAATCCCCATATATACCTCTCCAATTTTTTACTCTCCGGGGTGACCATCCCGGGACACAATAGAGCCAGGTCAATAAATCTGGCAGTATATGCAACAATATCGGAGTCTTTCATCTTCAAACTCCAGAGCTCCTGCTCTAGTTTTTGTATCTCACCTCTGGGGCAATATTCTACCAGCATTACTACCTTTAAGTCTTCCATGTTCATGGCCTTGGCGACTGGGAGAGATAACGACTTAACGTAGCCGTTCCACCAAGAAAGGGCTCAGTCCAAGAAGGTGCATGCTGCAAACTTTACTTTGCTTGCTTCAGGGAAAGCACAAATTTCAAACACTAACTCGGTTTTCTCGAACCAACGTGTCAGAGTAATGACACCTCCAGTGCCATTGAAAGTTTTATGTTTAGCATTTGAGAAATCTTTATACGAACACTCCTTTGGGTGTCCACGACTTTCCCCGTCATTTGAATTACAAGCACCACTGCCAGCTCCAATGGTAGCACTGGCGTTTATTTGCATCATGGCAACAGCTACGACGGCGGTTACTGCTGCTTGGAGCACAGCAGGATCATACTGTGGAGGCGGTGACAGTGGTGGAATTGGTGGATTGTTGTTGAAACGCCTATTTGATTTTCGTGGCGACATCTTTTTCTACAAAATTTAAAGAGGAAATGATGATATGTTGTGACAACCCGAAATCTCTATTCTGTACAACCATTCACTTCAATAGGAGTCAAAACTGTTTCTGCTAATTTTCAAGCTTTTTGGAATAAGTTTGAGTATTTTAAGATTAGTACTTCAGGAGATAACAGGAGAGAGGATGCCCTAAGGTTTATTGTGCAACAATATTATTCCAAAACTCCAAGAGTTTGGAGTTTATGGCCTAAACAAAGGTGTTTACGGCCGTAAACCCTAAAAGAGGGTATAAATATGACACTTAGTCATTATTTATCACTTTTCACAATTTCAAGATCCAAAACTCAATTCTCTCTCAAGTATCATCGACTCTTCTTCTTGATCTTCAACATTGTAAGTGTTTCTAGCCCTAAAAAGTTGATATCTTACTTAATCTAGTGATCTAACGTGATTCCATCCGTGAAATCATTCCAAAAGTGTAGATCTTCAAGTTTCACCAAGAACACCAAGAACACACACTAGTGTTCTTCGACTTTTAGCACCTTTTCAAGCTTCTACCTAGTAAGTACTTCTATCTTAGAGTATTATAGAGCTTGTTACACTTCTAAACATCAAGAAAACACCCAAGAAACCAAGGATCAAGGGTGTTTACGGTCCAAGATGTTCTTGGACCGTAAACCCCAAAAAGGGTGCCAAAGTGTGCCCTAGTCCCTTCTAAGCCTCTGAAACTAGCCTAGATCCATTCCTTGATGTGTTTATTACTTGAAAACATCAGAAGACCACAAACCATTTGGGTTTACGACCGTAAACTCCTAAAAGGAGTGAAATGGTGCCCTAATCTCTTCCTGAGGCTTAAACATGAAGTAGGAATGCTTCTTGTGATATTTAAGGCTTCAAAACACAAGATGGTCAAGAAACATGAGTTTAAGGCCGTAAACTCATGGGTTTACGACCGTAAACTCAATGAGTTATGGTCACAAAACCGTAAACTCAAATAAAGGGTTCCCTTGAACCCTAAACTCATTAGCAATGTCCTACAACACTTAGATGCAATCCTTAGGACTTATAACATTTAAATAAGGTGTTTTACATGTCCTAGGATGTCTTTACTTTTTTAATTAGTTGTTTAAAGACTAATTGGATACATATATGTGTTATTATATGTTAATTAGGATCACTGTGTGTGTACAAGTCTTCACTAGACACCTAGCAATCCTATAGCATCAGTTCATCCAAACCACTCACTACAGGTGAGTTCATACCCCTTAATTAACCTTTCAAATGTTTTTAAATGCTTTTATGGGGGGGGGGGAAATACAAGTTGAACTATTATAGTTATTATATCAATCATATGTGATTAATAACTACCAAACAAGTGGATTTCTTACTTTTCAAACTGTGTTATCAAACTGTTTTACTTGAAACTGTTTTACAAACTCTTTTACTTATCAAATACTTTTATTAAACTCTTTTAACTTATATTATGTGTATCTATATGGATATAATTATATAAGTAGGATTGGAAGGACTTAGGACTGATAGCTCACCTTACTTCCTGTTCCTTGTTTGGTTGTGGACTTAGGGTATTCGGGTTATTTGTCCGAAGGTCGTTTGAATCCTAGTTATATATCATGTATATGTGTATAGATATAAAAGGTTACTTCTTTCATTCAGTTCAATGCCTTTGGGTAGCAAAGGTATACAAACATGTTCATATACACAAAGAACATTACTAGTAAACTATAGTAGGTATAGTTTAGGAAGATACTATTACTAGAACAATGAAACATACAATGAGTCAGTTCATTCATGAGTAATACATAGTGATGAGAAACAAACATAATACATAGTGATGAGAAACAAACATAATACATAGTGATGAGAAACAAACATAATACATAGTGATGAGAAACAAACATAATACACAGTGATGAGAAACAAAACATACAAGCTAGACAGAGAAAGAACACACAATACAGCTAGCACATACATATACATTACTTACAGTTATGTGACCCACTTAACGGGGGCATGGCACTACCTATCATGACCCGTTTTGTATCCATAATCTCCTTAATTGGGGAGCGTATGAGTTTGTGTATAGATCTATACTGGATTGACTATCCTACACCTTGCTGCTCGCTACAGTGGGACTTGTAAGTCTACGGGTGCCAAACCTCATTTCTTATGATAGTCATATTTGGGAAAATACATACTCTTACAAGAGACACACACACAGACACTAGATGCTTTGGTAGAAGGCTACTTTTAGTAGGAAACATAGGGTTTTCTAGGAGTGTTCAAACAATTACAAACTTTTACAAAACTTATACATTACAGACTTACAAACACTTTCATACAAATACAGACACTAATATACTTATGATCTCACCAACTTTAAAGCTGATAAACTCTTTCAAAATAACTTCTATTCTCAGGTCACCAGTAGACAGGTACCGGTGCCAGGTTTTGAGAAGATGGAGCTCGTTCAAGACTCATCTTTTATTTTTGATGTATATTTATGGTGTCTATATAACTTGACATAACACACTTGTATGAAATTATATTATTAATGAAATGGATGATGTTGTTGCTTGTTTACTACTTTGCATTGTTGTGATACTGAACATGACGTCCTCCACCCCCGAACGTTTCCGCCGTTCCGGTTTGGGGTGTGACAGATTGGTATCAGAGCATTGTTTATAGTGAATCGAGTGTATCAACCCATAAAAGATATACGAACTATAAACACAGCGGGATTAAAATACTCTGATAAAGAGTTTATACTTTTAAATACTAAAATATTTAACTAAGTATACATACCTGCATTCATACTAAAATCAGTGTCACTAGGACAGAACAAAAGTATTACGATTGTTGGACAACACAAATAGACTTAAAGACATATGGTCAACCCTGGGAAGATGTAGCCTAATCAACTACATTATCCGAGGAGTGATTAGCATGTGCCTAAGTGTGGTTGTGAGGTTGCAACAAGGCTAAAAACTTACCAACACTACTACAACGAGAACAGTAGAACAGAACATAAACTTAAAATACTATAGGAGTATTTTGTGTGACTATTAATTACTTATCTAAGAACTAAAAAGGTCTTTATTAGTATGTCAATAGTTGCGGGGTGGATACATTAAGGTTATAGGTAACTAGGATGGCATAGACTTAAAATATGTGATCTTTGTTTTACTTCATGTTCCTTGTTTGGTTGTGGGCTTAGAGTTAGGGTCACTTATTCGAAGGTCTATCCTGTCTAGGTTACCTAATACTGGTATGCACTACGCAAATGTTGGAGTAACTGATAAAGATCATCTTATAATTATCTATTTAGTTCGTCTATTAATTATTTCCTTATCCCTTTTCTCGCGTAGATATAATGGTTGGATTCCATCTTCCCGGAGACCCGTACTATCCCAACAACGGCAATGCAGGATGGCTGGGAGAAGAGACAGAAGATGATCACCCAATCCCTTTGGATGATCACGAATCTGAAGGCTTTTCTGATGGTTCTGACTCAGAGCCTGAAGTCAAGAACCTACCCCCAGCTGCTCAAGACCCAAACCTCAACCCTCGTCCAGCATTTCAAGGACCCACTCCTCTGTGGGCCACAAACATGAACAGATGGAGTCAGGAACAGGGTCAACCCATACCCTACAATGGAGACAGAAGCTTCTACAACGTCACTGAGGGAGGTTCAGCTGACAGGGTCCTACCCGTAATGGTCCGTAGGATTGCTCGGAACACCGAGCAAGTTCGAGCAGCTATCGACCGAGTCATGGAGATTGACGCCAACTCTGGCGTTAACACAGTCCGCATTTGCCAACTAGGGTCTGCTCATGAAAGGACTCAGGTCTGCAATGTAGTTCTACAGAGGGAACTTGCTGAAACCCAAGCTGAAGTCAGGGAACTTCGAGCTCAGCAAGCAAGATCTGATAGGCACGTGAGAGACATAGAACGTCTACTGTCGGATTCAAGAACTCACTCTAGTAGTTCTCGTCGCCGTTAGAGTCTTATCGACTTCTCTTTTGGATGTAACCTAGTTAGTGTAAAAACTGTAGCCTAATTTCCTATCTTTGTAAATCTTAGACCCGTTAGGTCTTGATTTGGTAGTAGTCTGTCAAAATTTTCCATCTTGGTTGATGTAAGACCTACTTCTAGGTCATTTTTCCCGAACTCATTACATCTGTAATCCCAGTATTATTGACAGATATCTAATCTCATGGAAATTATATCCAAATGCTTTCGTTTACAATCAATCGTGTTATTCATTTGTGCTGTTGGACTATCGAGAGTTAGTCCATGAGTTATTCTTATCTACTTCCTATTAAATTCTTATCAATACCTTCATGTTTCTAATCTTATAGTTGAAAAATGCCTCCACGTAAATCGACAAGACGCGATCCTCCCGCACTGACACCACCTGCTCCTCAATTCGACACGGAAGCCCTGAATGCTGCTGTAGCTGCGGCTGTGGCTACAACAATGGCACAATATCATTCTTCTGGTTCCACTAGAGGAGGAACCCATGTCCTATCTACTCATGGTGAAATCCCTATGCGCTCCAGAGAGTGCTCCTACAAGGACTTCACAAACTGCAAACCATTGTCCTTCAAAGGGACTGGCGGAGTCATTGTCCTCTCGCAATGGTTCGAGAAGACCGAATCGGTTTTCGAGATCTGCTCCTCTCCAGAAGGGAGCAAGGTCAAGTTTGCTGCTTGCACCTTTGAGTCAAAAGCCCTAACATGGTGGAATAGCCATGTCAAGTCACTATCCCTTAGAGTGGCAAATGCTATGGGCTGGGAAGATCTGAGAGAGCTAATGGTTGAGGAGTACTGCCCGAGGGGCGAAATCCAAAAGCTAGAGGAAGAACTGTGGAGCCTAACCATGAAGGGCTCCAACATAGTCTCCTACACCGCCAGGTTCTGTGAACTGGTGGCCCTCTGTCCCAACATGGTTCATACAAAGGGGAAGAAGATTGAAAGATACATATGGGGGCTGGTGCCTCCATTTCAGGGAAATGTTTTGGCTTCAAACCCCACTACATTTGATAGTGCCAAGCGATTGGCACAGCGGCTCATAGACCATGGGGTTCGTACCCCGGCCGCAACAACAACCCTGGCCATCTCAAAACCCGTCAGAACCGCTGATTCCAAACGGAAGTTTTCGGATGACAAGAGAAAGACAAAGGCTGCCAAAAAGCAGCAGGTCGTGGCAGTTCATGCTGCGATAGCACCTGCCGCTGCTGCTCCGGTAAAGCAGTACGCTGGAAGTTTGCCTAAGTGCAACAAATGCAACTTCCACCACGTAGGAGCCTACCGGGAAATGCAGTGTTTGAACTGCAACAGGAAGGGGCACACTGCTCGTTTCTGCAAAGCTCCGGCGAGGCCAATCACCCAAGTCCTCGGCGCTGGTGTGAGCCAAACTTGCTACGGTTGTGGCGAGGTGGGCCACTACAAAAGGAACTGCCCGAAGGCAGGGAATGCCGGTGGAGTGGCAAGAGTTCTGGCCATAGGCCACGAGGAAGCGATTGCTGACCCCACAGTGGTCACTGGTACGTTTCTCCTCGATAATTCTTATGCATGCATTCTGTTTGATAGTGGAGCGGAGAGGAGTTTCGTGAATCAAAAATTTGCTCATTTACTTAAGCAAAAATCACGAGCACTTAAAGAACCGTTCACTGTAGAAATTGCTAATGGAAAGACAGAGAGCACTAGCAGTATATTCATAGGGTGTACCCTAACACTTGATAGCCATTCATTTTCGATCGACCTCATGCCGGTTTCTATTAAAAGTTTCGATGTCATTATCGGCATGGATTGGTTGAGTCTTCATCGTGCCGACATCATGTGTTACGAAAAGGCTGTATGCCTTAATCTGCCGTCTGGCGAAACTCTAGTAGTTTATGGTGACAAACCCGACATGAACCTTCGTATCATCTCGAGCATTCAAGCT
The DNA here is from genome assembly GCF_052849685.1 of Lactuca virosa. Taxonomy (NCBI): domain Eukaryota; kingdom Viridiplantae; phylum Streptophyta; class Magnoliopsida; order Asterales; family Asteraceae; genus Lactuca; species Lactuca virosa. Next base: position 388,889,231 of record NC_136428.1, read on the forward strand.
CAGAAATTCTTGCGAAAGGAATGTCGCGCATTCCTTGCTCATGTGGTCGATGTGATCCAAAAACCAAAGATATTTAGAACATTCCAGTAGTACGCGACTTTCCCGACATATTTCCGGACGAACTCCCAGGATTACCTCCGCAACGTCAAGTCGAGTTTTGAATCAACTTAACGAACTACTCAGCAAGGGATTTATAAGAACAAGCTTCTCACCCAGGGGAGCTCCAGTCTTGTTCGTCAAGAAGAAAGACGGATCTTTTCGTATGTGCATCGACTACAGGGAGCTCAACAAACTGACCGTCAAAAATCGTTATCCTTTGCCTCGTATTGACGATTTATTTGACCAACTTCAAGGGGCGAATTTCTTTTCAAAGATCGACTTAAGATCCGGATATCACCAACTACGAGTGCTAGGGGAGGATGTTCCGAAGACAGCCTTCCGAACTCTTTATGGGCACTACGAATTCGTAGTGATGCCGTTCGGATTAACAAACGCGCCCGCAGTATTCGTGGACTTAATGAATAGGGTGTGTCGTCCTTACTTGGATCAGTTCGTCATCGTCTTCATCGATGACATACTTATCTACTCTCGTAGTAAGGAAGAACATATTCAACATCTGCGACTAGTCTTAGAAACCCTTCGTTCGGAGAAGCTCTATGCGAAGTTCACAAAATGCGAATTTTGGATCCGACGAGTCGAATTCTTAGGGCACGTGGTTAGCGAAGAGGGAATACACATGGACCCTTCCAAAATTAAAGCCATTGAGAACTAGTCAGCACCGAAGACACCTACATAAATTCGTCAATTTCTAGGCCTCGCTGGCTAGTATCGCAGGTTCATTCAGAACTTCTCCCGCATTGCGAAACCTCTTACGACACTGACCCAGAAGGGCATGGCCTTTGACTGGGAAGAGAAGCAGGAGAGAGCGTTCCAAACGCTCAAAAGAGCCTTGTGCACCGCACCAATACTATCCCTCCCCCAAGGGATATAAGACTTCATTGTCTATTGTGATGCGTCGAATCAAGGGCTCGGATGTGTTCAGATGAAGCGAGCTAAGGTCATCGCCTATGCCTCGAGACAGCTAAAGACACATGTGGTCAACTACACTACCCACGATCTTGAACTAGGAGCAGTTGTGTTTGCTCTGAAGATCTGGAGACACTACCTGTACGGTACAAAGAGCACAATCTTTACAGACCACAAGAGCCTACAACACATATTCGACCAGAAGGAGCTCAACATGAGACAACGACGGTGGGTCGAACTACTCAGTGATTACGAATGCGAAATTCGCTATCATCCGGGTAAAGCCAACATAGTAGCTGACGCCCTAAGTCGGAAAGAATATTCTGGTCGTAGAGTCAAATCATTGACTATGACTATCCATTCACACTTGTCCACGCAAATTAAGGAGCCTCAGCTCGACGCTTTGAAACCTGAAAATGTGGTGGGTGAATCCCTGAGAGCGATGGATAAGAACATGGAGGTTAAGGGTGGCGGAGCTTATTTTCTCATGGATCGGATCTGGACCCCGAAACTTGGTGGTTTCAGAGACTTGATCATGAACGAGGCGCACAACACTCGTTATTCCGTCCACCCAGGTTCAAATAAGATGTATCTGGATCTTAAAAAGCTATACTGGTGGCCTAACATGAAAGCAGAGATTCCTTACTTGCGCCAAGGTCAAGGTCGAATACCAGAAACCCTCCGGTCTACTACAACAGCCAGAGATATCGGAATAGAAGTGAGAGCGGATTACTATGGATTTCATAACCAAGTTGCCCAAGACAACGGGTGGACTTGATACCATATGGGTCATCGTCGACAGGTTGACCAAGTCCGCACACTTCCTGCCTATCAAGGAAACAGACAAGATGGAGATGCTTACAAGAACTTACATTAGGGAGATTGTACGACTGCACGGTGTTCCCATATCCATTATCTCAGACAGAGATAGTAGATTCACTTCGAGGTTCTGGCAGTCGTTACAAAGTTCCCTAGGAACTAGGCAGGACATGAGTACAGCCTACCATTCACAGACAGACGGGCAAAGTGAGAGGACTATCCAAACCTTGGAAGATATGCTGCGAGCCTGTGTGATCGACTTTGGGAAAGCATGGGATACTCATTTACCCCTTGTCGAATTTTCCTACAACAACAGTTATCGCACGAGCATAAAGGCTGCTCCATTCGAGGCCATCTATGGCCGAAAGTGAAGATCCCCTCTGTGCTGGGCTGAGGTGGGTGATACCCAGTTACCCCTTGTCGAATTTTCCTACAACAACAGTTATCGCACGAGCATAAAGGCTGCTCCATTCGAGGCCATCTATGGCCGAAAGTGAAGATCCCCTCTGTGCTGGGCTGAGGTGTGTGATCGACTTTGGGAAAGCATGGGATACTCATTTACCCCTTGTCGAATTTTCCTACAACAACAGTTATCGCACGAGCATAAAGGCTGCTCCATTCGAGGCCATCTATGGCCGAAAGTGAAGATCCCCTCCGTGGAGGGCCCTGTCGGCCGAACTTCCTCCTTCACGGTTGTAGAAATTTATGTCCATACCGAAAGGAGGGCGTTGGCCCTGTTCAAGACTCCATTGCCTCAATTTCTCGGCCCATTGGGGAGTTGGGCCTTAAAAGTGTTGTACGGGAATAGGGACAGGAGGTGGATTGTAGACCTCGGGCTCGTCGTCAGAAGCCTCACCCATCTCCTATTCATCCTCATCCTAAGCAAGATCCTCTGCGGGATCATCTTCAACCCAACCACCATTCCCTTGATCAGGGAAGTAGGGGTCTCCATGCGAGTGATAGCCTGCCATAATGTCTATATGAGAAATTAAAGGTAAGATGCATAGAAAGAAGGTAGTTTTATATATCGTATTACAAAATACTCCTATAGTATTTTAAACTTGTATGCTAAAGGTTCTCTGTATGGTTTGTCGGTAAGTTTTAGACTTGTTGCAACCCTATGATCACACCCAAACACATGATAGTTATATCTCAAATAAATATAGTTGATCAGGCTATATTTATCCCGATATAATTACAAAGCTGTCTAGGTTTGACTTTAGTGTCCAACATCTAAATACTTCTGTTTGACTTTAGTGTCCAACATCTAAATACTTCTGGATTCACCAGTTGCACTTGTAAAATATTGTATTATAGTTTTATTAGTTAATAAAACTATGTGAAGTTGTTTACTTATTCATACACTAATCATATTGTTCAATACCAAATTATGAGTTATCATAACCATGCTTTATGACCTAAAATGGCCTGAATACGACGTTCTTCAGGGGTCGCTACCTGTACGACATTTGTTACCACAGGCCTGCCGGCCTAGCTGTTGAAAGTAGCTCTGGTGCGGGATTGTCAGTCCCGTATAAATCTATACACAAGTGTCACACTCTCCCTCCAGGAGACTCTGGTTATAATTTCAGGACTTGGTTGTGTTGGGTTTTGAGCAAACTAACACTACTAAGGTGTTCGTGAAACCCTAGAAACCTTGGATCTATGTTTGTCTAAAATACATGCAAAATAATTTTCCAAGGTCCTTAACCTATCTAGCATGCATGGGGTACTTTTAAACATAAAAGATACTAGAAGAATTACATACCTTTAGTAGTGAGTTGATTCCTTAGGAATTTGAGAGCCTAGCACCAATAATGTGAATGCCTCAAATGGAAATCACAAATCACCACAAACTTGGAAAACTTATGAGAGAGTACACTAACACTCTAGAAATAGGCCACTCTTATGGACACACACATAATGTATTTTCAAGCACCACAAGCCTCTTTATATAGTGTAGATGATTAGGGTTATGAACCATGCAAACCCTAATAACCCATGTCTTTTCCTTTTCCAAGGATCCATGGGTTAAAAGCTCCATGGATATGTTGGATTAATGTCTAAGTCCATAACTATAATTGGTAAGACTTGACCCGACCCGGCATGGTCCATTTGGGTTGCATGGCATCATGCATTTGGATAGACTATAATGAGAGAAATAACACTTAAGGTTGGTTAATATATTATAAGTTCTAATATATCAATAAGGTTATTTAATTAGTATTGATAAAGAATTAATTTGGAATTAATTAAGTGATCAAAAGGAGACTAATTAAATATATGGGTTGATTGTGTAAATCATTCATTCTTATATATGTGGGCTTGTGATCCAAGATTCCTTATGTTGGACTAAGTCCATGGGGTGACCCATGGATACTCCATGGAGGTTAAAATCCATGGAGCATAAGGAATGGGTAAAGTTATGAGTTACATGGTGTAACCCTAATAGCCACCATATAAAAGAATCCCATGGCTCAAGAAATCGTGCACTAATGTGTGAGTGTGAGGGCTAGACGATTTCAAGGAGTGTTCAAGTTTCTCTCAAGTTATTCCAAGTGTATTTGGTGTTGTGTGAACCATTTGAGGTGTCACACTTGGGGCACTAGACACTCAAGCTTCATGAAGACATTCTACATCAAAGAGGTATGTATTCTATCTTGTTATATTTATTATTTTATATGCTAGATTAGGATAATACCTTGGATGTTCATAATTGTATGTATAATAGAGAAAACATAGATCCAAGGTATTTAGGGTTGCATGTACACTTAGGAGTGTTAGAATGCTCATAACCCAACAGTGGTATCAGAGCCTAGGCTTGTTTTCTTGTTTTCTTGTTATACTTGCAAAAGTAGCTGAAAAATCGAGTTGGATGCATATATTCGATTGTTTTGGCTGGAATTGGACTAGGAACATTACCCTAAGATGTTTTTGGACTTATAAACTTGTTTTTGATGTGGTAATGTTCATGCTAATCCAATTTCTAAGATAATTGTCATAATTTCAAGATTTGTATTAGTTTGTATGTTCATGCTAATTTCTTGAAGATTGATGATTTGAATTATCTTGTTCTTATGAGGTTCTTAGATTAATAGAAAAGTTGTGTGAAATAGTTGTTTTCAATCCATTTTAATCTAAGAGTTGATTCCAAAGTGTGTTTTTGTAACTTGTCCTCAAGTTATATGAAAAGTCACATTTAAGAATCATAAAACTCATAAAAGTTGGCAAAGGTTATAAAATGAAGAGTCTAGTTCTAATTAAATGGTTTTATGACTCCATAACTTGTCATCAAGTTATGGAGGTTCAAGAGTCTCTTCATTAAATTAAAAAAAAAAGTGTAACCTTAATTAGTTCCATAAGTTACAATAAAAAAAGTTATTTTTTTTTATTAATTAGTTTAAAGTCTTCCATAACTTGTCCTCAAGTTATGGAACTTGAAGAGTTTTTTTTTTTTTTTTTTTTTTTTTTTTTTTTTTAATTAAAACTACTTTAAACTCATAAGTTATGGAATTAATTAGTTTTGAATAGTTTCAAAACTTGCCCTCAAGTTTTGGAATTTGAAAAGTTTTCACTTATGAATACTTTAATTCCAAGTTAGCCCTTAGAAATTTAAAAGTTAAAATTCAACCCTTATACTTTATAATATTATAAGTTAATAATATTTATATATATGTATAAGAGTAAAGTCAGTCTTACCGTTAGTAGGCCTCATTCACGAAGCCGGTCTATAAGGGGGGTATAAGGTTACTGCCTATAAAATGGCAGTTTAATGGGTGTCCACTCTCACCCACCGCTTCCTTGACTGGTGGAGGGTCGTTAGCCGAACGGGTAGGACAAGGACTATAATTCTCCTTTCATTAAAAGTATTAATGATAACTACTAAGTAACTAAACTCTTATTAATACCCAATCTTAGTTACTTAGGAAAATGTGAATTTGGTGCTAACCCATGAAATTACACTTTGCACTTTGCTTAAGTCGTTAGTGGAGCGTGTGTGGTTAATCGGCACACTAACCTAGACTTAACAAGGTAGGAAAAGGGTAACTTAATATTTATCATAGTATCGGTGGAGCGTGTGTGGTTAACCGGCACACTGATTAAGGGGTAAATAATAAGGGTACCAAGTATATTTGCATGGTTATTCATACCTTGTTTTGTGATCCTCGGCATCCCAATCACAAAACCTGAAGGGCACACTCGAGATTGAAACATGCCTTTGAACAGTTCAATGAATCTCAAAGATCTAGGACTTTCAAATCCAATTAAAACCTAATAAATTATTTCGTTTTTCATGGTGGAAATTGGTGAATCGTCATTCACCTACCTTCAAATATTTTATAGCTTGGATTACGGCATCCCTCTTCTAAGTTGTAAAATATTTTGTTGGGTCCTAGCCTTAATATTTCATATTGGGTGTCATATTAAGGACTTTAAATCAACGATCTTGAATATCTCCCAAAAAGATGTCTGGTCTAGACATTTATGATCTTCCCAAATCTCTTGAAACAAGCTTTCCTAAATGAAGATGATATCCCATGGATATCATACTTCTTTCACCTCCTCCAATTATTCTCCCTAACCCACAAGTTCCTAAAAAGTTTAAGGTCACTCAAGCCCTATTGGCAAGGCAAGGTCTAGGTGTGATCACATCTTGGAGATGTAGTCACATATTGACAAGCCGGGAGAGTTGGGTGTCAAAGTCTTGAGAAAGTTGGTGGCTCAACTACTTTCTAAGTCACATAGTGAGTTCTTTTGGGAATCCTATGAAAGAGACTAAGACAAGACCCTTAATGATCTTATCTATTTGCTAAGATCAACTTCCTAAAACGCTATGGACATTGACAATGATGACATTGGATATCCAGTAAAGCTCTCTCTTCCCAATGGAAAGGGATCGGCCATAGTCAACTCGGTTGACCCAATGGTAAAGAGAGAGGCGAAGTCTGAGATAGTCCCATTATCAAGGGTCCATAGGTAACTATTGCCAAAGGAAGGGGCATTGGTTACGAAGCTGCTAAATTTACCTAAGGATGTTAAAGTCAATAAGTTTGGCTCTACTTCAGGAAAAGTCCATTGTCTAACTCTATTAAGTACATGCTGATTCTGATCGCGAAGATGGATTTCAATCGCATGGTTCGGTGATCAGAATTTTGGGCTATTACTTAAGAGTTATGATATTTATATTGCTTAGGAATAGATAACAACAAGGTTTTCATATGGATTGTAAGGATAAGTTTTTCCGCAAAGTTTTAAAATAAAAGAAAAGAGGTTTTGATTTTATTTATTTTAAGTATCCTTACAATGGCATTTGTGAAAAGTTGTTGCTTATAAGATTCCATTGATAGCAATATTGGAAAAATGGATTTGATTCTTTCGGTTGTGGTAGTGTCTAATATTACCAAATAAGGAAAGATTCTCATCACCCAAGGTTCAATTGGACCGAAACTTGGAATCATGCAAGTTGTATAGTATGATGAATGAGAACTTTCAGCTTGGAAAATTAAGACTAATTCCTTATGTGAATAAGGAAAGGACTAAGGGATCGAGTACACATTCTTGTGCACTGGTCAAGTCCACCACAAAAGATCAAGAAGACTATTCGTCATGATTTACTTAAGTTCAGTAAATATGGTTATACTTATAAGTTTAAGTATAAGTCTGTAGCATTGGAGAAGTTTCAATGTGAGACAGAACGAATAAGAAGAATCAAAGTATGGCAGAAAGATAAAAGTTTCTCAAATCTGAACAGATGGGAGAGTACTTTAGTATCATGTTTATGATCATCTTAATGATTAAGATACCATATCACAATTGGTCATCTAAAGTCATCTTAGTGCATTCTTATGACTAAGAAGAGGAGTCATGAATTGTTGAAATGGTTAAATCAAAAAGATGAGTCATACTTCGTTCCAAATCAATTCTTAGAGTCATACTCCAAGATTGTAACTTGAGTGACATATCTTAAAGAGGGTTTGTTAACACTAGTCAAATGTAAGAGTAAAAGGTTATCTACTCTTATACATTTGAAATTGGTAAGTTGTGATGTTTTGGATAAAACAGAGACCAACTTAGGCCAATTGTGTAAAGTCTTAGTCTTGATAAAGAATCTGCACTATCTCTTGAATATTTGACAAGGGAGTCTTATATGTCAAGAGGACAGTGGGAGTCTTAAAGCTCTTGAAAGTTTCAAGACTTAATCAAGAATAAAACCTAAAGTCCTTCACTAGCACACGACTTGAGGTTTATAACCTATCGTGTTGAAATTTTTGTGCCTATTCAAGTTGGCTTTGCATAGGAGTTCTGAGAGTTCTCAATTGGTTGCACAACTACTTGGAAGCAATTGCAGGCACCTGAGCTGCCAAATGGCAAGAATTTAAGATTGCACAAGTTTAATCAATATGAGTTTGGATTTGTCACTAACCTTGTCTTGTGATTATGGTTTTGACAAATTCAGATGGATAAGAACACATACACTATTAAATCTAAGTGTCATAAGGTTTCTCTCCGATTCATGAAAATGATGGTGAGGAAACACTTTCACTAAGTAGATTTTAGCTAGATAGCAATTGTGATATTTGCATTCTCAAAGTCGTTAGTGGAGCGTGTGTGGTTTACCGGCACACTAACATGGACTTGTGAGAAGTGGCAAAGGTCTAAACAATTGAGACTATGATTACGACATCCCTTTTCATAGTTCTAAAATTGTTTAGACACACATGTGAGCTATCTAAGAGAGGTGTATGATTTTGATAAACAATCTAGTATCAGAAATCTGAACTTTGGTAAGAAAGTCAGCTGATTTCTGAGTACATGTCAAAGCTAGTGGGAGCATAAGTGTTATGCTAATAATCATCATGTTAGTGGGAGCATGATAATTATGACAAAGGTTGCAAGTTAGCAATGTTAATTATAGAAAACAAAAATTTCAATTCGTGAGGTTGCAGGGGTTGAAAAAGTTGTTTTGCTATAATTAAGGGAGAGGAAATTATACTTCATTTCAATTCTAAAAAGCTTAGATTGAGATTTTAATCGTATTTAATCAAGGATATATATATGAATTTCATGTTGGAATGGCCAACATAAGGAAATTCTATATATGGGTCCATTATTTGCGTTCTAAAATTCGATTATGATTACGGCATCCCTTTTCATAATCTGAATTTTGAGAACTTGGCAAATTGAAATGGAAATAATATAGCAAAAGACTGGTTTAGTCTTTATGTGAGACATCATGAATCGTGTCCCATATGCTTCGGATATAGGATCGATTACATGTGCTATATTCATCCTTTCTAAAATTTTCCAAATGCCTGGGGCATTATGAAGGGAAAAGGTCTAGAATTGGATATGACTAAAATGATTAAGCAATTGTCGAGGACAATCTAAGGTTTACCAAAGATTGGTTGCTCAAGGACAGTTGGAAGTATAATGTTAATTCTGGAAGGACCATATTGACATAATCTGTAAGGAGGAAACTCTTGTTCAGAAGTGATAGTCAAAATGGAATATGGAAATGTTTCAAAGTTAGAAATTATTCAATCTGTGTAAGATTAGGAAAGTTAACGAAAGAAGGATGTTTCCAAGGAGCTGATCTCCTTTGGAATGCTCTGTAATGATTGTTGTCAAGTATTTCTGACTTTGTGCATAATCATTAAGAGGATCAATGCATATAAGTTTAGAATCTAACAGATTTTAGTAAATGGCATGAATTTGGAATTGTTGCATTTGCAGTAAGGATTTGGGACTGTGAAAAGAGGATCATTGGAGTGATGTTCAATTGATCTATTTTACAAAGTAAAGATCATAGACAAACATAGTATGCATATTTGGTGTATGGCATGACTAGTGTTTAGAAAACATAGTGTACATGCTTGGAGCATGGGACAACTATTGTTTTAAATTCAAGTATAAAGTTGAGAAAACCGAAACAATGAATAATGAGTAATCAGTATGGTGATAAATAAAAGTGTTTATTTATATTCATAGGGTTTGATACCATATTTGATTCATTTATTCTTGTGTTTCACTTTGCATGGTTTGACTTCCAGAATAACTAAGTCGCTCTTCCTGAATGACTAAGTTATTCAAACTATCCACAGTCAGTCATATGTTGGAAGTAGATATGAATCAAGATTGTCATGGGTTGGCTTGTAGAGGTCTAAGATGTTGGACAAAGCGGTGCTACAACACTCATGAGTGCTCATAAGTTCTGAGTATTGGATTCAACCCACGCTCATTTGAATCACTTCATGGATTTTATCACGAGTGATCATGAGACGATAATATCTTATATTCATAAAACCTAGAGATATGAGTTGTTACTATGAGTTGGTTATACATTGATTGCACGAAAACGCATTGGTAACTCGATGTTATAAAACGTGCCTTTGTGTATGATTCAACAAGTAGTAGAACAAGCCATATGAGTCGAAGTTTATCCATTCCTTTTACCTTCGGGATAAAAGCGATATCTGTGGGCCCCTCGATGATTTAAAGATGATACATGTGAGTGCTTGGCCAAGCGAGGACTGATTTGATTTGTTCAATCAGCCAGTCATCATGAATCGGAAATCGGGAAACAACAAATGGACAGAGAGAATGATTGATAATCCATGTCTCAGTCCATATGATATCTAGAATGGAGGAATATATGATCCCTTATCTAATGGACAAGTCATTGACAAAGGTCAGAGTTCATCGACAAGGTCAGAGTTCGACAGAAGCTTTTGAGAGCTACGATTGCTGATCGGTTCCTGAAGTCATACGCAATAATAGTTTTAGACTTATCCAAGTGGGAGACTGTTGGATTAATGTCTAAGTCCATAACTATAATTGGTAAGACTTGACCCGACCCGACATGGTCCATTTGGGTTGCATGGCATCATGCATTTGGATAGACTATAATGAGAGAAATAACACTTAAGGTTGGTTAATATATTATAAGTTCTAATATATTAATAAGGTTATTTAATTAGTATTGATCAAGAATTAATTTGGAATTAATTAAGTGATCAAAAGGAGACTAATTAAATATATGGGTTGATTGTGTAAATCATTCATTCTTATATATGTGGGCTTGTGATCCAAGATTCCTTATGTTGGACTAAGTCCATGGGGTGACCCATAGATACTCCATGGAGGTTAAAATCCATGGAGCATAAGGAATGGGTAAAGTTATGAGTTACATGGTGTAACCCTAATAGCCACCATATAAAAGAATCCCATGGCTCAAGAAATCGTGCACTAATGTGTGAGTGTGAGGGCTAGACGATTTCAAGGAGTGTTCAAGTTTCTCTCAAGTTATTCCAAGTGTATTTGGTGTTGTGTGAACCATTTGAGGTGTCACACTTGGGGCACTAGGCACTCAAGCTTCATGAAGACATTCTACATTGGATGTTCATAATTGTATGTTCATAATTCTATGTATAATAGAGAAAACATAGATCCAAGGTATTTAGGGTTGCATGTACACTTAGGAGTGTTAGAATGCTCATAACCCAACAGGATCATCCATGGACTCCCATTTAAGCTTAGCCCATTTCCTAATGAGTGTTAGCCCACACCATATAAATATAATAGCCCATTATTTAATTAGTCACCTTTTGATAACTAAATTAATTCATAATTAATTTATGATCAATACTAAATAAATAATACGATTTCATATTAATCTATTACAACTTATAATATATTAATAAGCCACAAATATACTCTTCTCATAATATTATCCATATAAATAGTTTGGGTGAAATGCAACCCAAATGGACCATGCCGGGTTGGGTCAAGTATATACCAAATACGTTATGGACTTAGACATGTTATCCAACAGGTTGGTACTCAAATAAGTACTTGAAGTGTGTCTCACAAATGCTATATTGATGATTATGTATAGAATAATGAAAAGTTAGTTTGTAATGAATAAACTGTAAGTATATCTCGTAAACTATATTTAATATAGTTTATATGTTTGTTTCTGTATCGTAACATGAACTTGTAAAATAGTACGTTTGTTCCATAAACTATACCTATTATAGTTTATATTTTTGTTCTTGTATGAAATCCCAAATTAGTAAAGTAGTATGTTTATCCTAGTAAAAATGACAGTTGAAAATAATTTCAATAGTTTTGTTATTAACACAAGATTTCCTTGTGTTTTACTTGTATTACCCCGCTAAAATATAAAAAGATAGTGAAAACGTAGGTGTATGAACTCACTTGATAAGTGGTGATTTGGGCAGCACTTCACTATTTGAAATCACGTGTTTCTGATGTAAATCGAGTTCTGCGCGGGCAGAGTTTCAACCGAAAAAGATTCTTTTCTCGAGGACTTTGATTGCTTCGGGATTTATTTGGGTGTTAGGGAGGTTACCTATGCTTCTGGGGGGTTTTAGGATGGCTTAAGAGGGTATAGAGAGTGAAAAAGAGTGTGAATTTGTAACCATTTCCGGGAGACTTCGCATGCTATTTATAGGAGGCTTCTGACCTCGGAGCGCAGCGCGTTCTGGAGCGCAGGGCGTTCCTTCGGACGCAACGCGTAGGAGTGAGGCATGTCTATTGTTCGGTTTCCGGGCTTCGGACGTGTCAATGGTGCGAGATACGTATGATGGGTTTTGAGCACTACAACATTCCTATGGTGTACATGCAAACCCTAAAGCTTTGGATCTAGTTTGTCTAATGAACATGAAATAATTATCAAATGCCATTAACCCTAGATCTAGCATGTGATAATCAATATTAACATAAGAATAGGGGTTTAGATCTTACCTTGATTGTTATGTAGCAATAACAATCAATTCTTTCTTGTAATTGACTTCTGAAAGCTTAGAGTCACAAATGTCACTCCTCTAATGGCTCACAAACAACAAGAGAAAGAAGATGAAGAAGGAGAAGAGAAGGAGAACTTCAAAAACGTCCAGACACCCTCTTGAAAAGATTAGCCACGTTTTTGGGTCTCAAGGGGCCTTTAAATGGGTAGGCAATTGGAATTATCTAACAAGGAAACCCTAATTTGACTGCTTAAGCCTTAAGCATCCCATGGACCCCTTCTGGAACATGCCTTGGACGAAAATCATATGGGCTTCCCATAGATTTCGTTCAACCTATATTCCAAGGTGATCCATAGCCCAATTGCAATTATCTTATATTTACAATTCTAGTCCCCTAAGTTTAATTAATCTCTTTTAGCCAAAAAATTAATTCTTAATTAATTATTAACTAATATTAATTAAACAATATGACTTCTCCTTTAATATATTATTCTCATAATATATTAATAAATCATAATTTGTACTCTCTCCATAATTCATCCTATCAAGTTGCTTTGGTGAAGGCAACCCAAAAGGACCATGCACCATCGGGTCAAGTACATACCAAAATAGTTATGGATTTCGACACTAATCCAACAGTCTCCCACTTTGATAAGTCTAATAACTATTCTGCGTATGACTTCAGATCCTGATCCGCAATCGTAGCTTTCAAAAGCCACTGTCAACTCTGATCTTATCAGATACGCGTCCTTTAGATAAGGAATCATATATTCCTCCATTCTAGGTATCGTATAGACATGAGACATGGATTGAAATCATTCTCTTAGTCTGTGTGTTGTTTCCCGATTTCTGATTTATGACGACTGACTAAATGAACAAATCAAATTAGCCCCGGCCCGGCCGAGCACTTTCCTTTGTCATCACTAAATCATCGAGGGGCCCACAGATATCTCTTTTACCCCACATTAGGTAAAAGGAATGGATAAACTTCGACTCAATGCTCGCTTGTACTCACTCACTGAATCACACACAACAATACGTTTTATAACACCAAGTTACTGGTGCGTTTACATATTATCAATATGTAACCGACTCCCAAGATACAACTCACACATCTCGGTTTCAAGAATATAAGATATTATCGTCTCACCAATCACTCGTGATAAAATCCATGAAGCGATCCAAGTGTGCGTGGGTTTAATCCAATGCTCAAATCATATTCGTAAGCACTCATGAACATTGTAGCAAACTTTTGCTATGTCTAATACACTTTAGACAATCTACACACCAATTCATGACAATATTCTTTCATACCTACTCCCAAAGTATGAGCGACTGTGGAACGTTCAAATAATTCGATTATTCTAAATTAACTCAATTATTTAGGAAGTCAAAACATGTAAATTGAAACACAATAATAATACTAATCTTATATGGCCCCAAACCTTTGAGTATAAATAAAACACCTTTTATTTAATCACCATATTGATTACTCATTATTTGTTGTTTCGGTTAATCAACTTCTTACTTGAATTATAACGACAATTGTCCCATGCTCTTAGCATGCATACTATGTTTAGTTATGGTCCTTACTTTGTGAAATAGTATAATTGAATAACATTTTCAATCACACCCATTTTACAATTCCCAATCACTACCACAGGTGTAAGAATACCAAATTCTTGCCACTTATAGAATATGTTAGATTCTAACACTTTATGCAACGGTCCTTTCGTAATGTCATAGCACCAAAGTCACAAAGACTATTGCCAATGAAATTACAAAGTCCTCTATTGGAGATTGGTGCAAGACAATTCCATAGACACGAAGTCTCACATTCAAAGTACATTCCTTTAAACATCCTTGTTGCATAAAAGTTTCTAATCTAGACATATAGATTCTTAACGTCCAACTCCCAATCTGGAAACATTTCCATACTTGCCATATGACAACTCATTATTAATAGAATCATATCTAATAATAATAATGTCAATATGGTCCTTCCATTACTACACTTCCAACTGTTCACAAGCGACCAATCCTTGGCGAACTTTAGATTATCCTTGACAGTTGTTTAACTAATTCAGTCAAATCCGATTTTAGTCCTCTTTCCCACTTAATGCCCTAGGCATTTGGAAAATTTTAGAACGGTTGAATATTACAACGACATGATACTTACCAGTCTTTTGCTATAATATTTCTATTTTCCATGTTCTCGCGATTCGAACTATGAAAAGGGATGTCGTAATCATAATCGAGTGTCAGAACGCAACAAATATTTCCATATATATAGAATTCTCTTATGTTGAATCCTTTCAACATAACATTCATATATCTTTTTGACTAAATTTGATTAAAATTTCTCGATCTATACCTTTAGATTTGAAACGAAGTATAACATTCTCTCCCTTGATTATAGCAAAAACAACTTCTCAACCCCTGCAACTTTGCAAAGTGAAACTTTTGTTTTTCGATAATTAATATTGCAAACTTGCAATACTTAAAATAATGATCATGCTCCCACTAACATGATGATTATATCCTTTTAGCATAACATTTATACTCCCACTAGCTTTGACACGTATTCAGGAAACAATTGGACTTCTAAAAGACAATACTTCTCGACTTTCCAAAGTTCATAGTTTCTAATACGATATGCTTTGATAAGCTTTTATCTAAGCATCTCAAACTTATACACCTTACTTTAGACAGCTCACATGTGTGTCTTAAACAATTCTAGAACTTATAGTAATAAGTCTCGAATGTTCAAACTAATTGCCAAATCTCACAATTCGAACTATGAAAAGGGATGTCGTAATCATAATCGAATTTGAGAATGCAATTTACATAATCGCTATCTCCTTAAAATCTCTCTTAGTGAAAGCGTTTCCTCACAATCATTTTCATGAAGGAGAGAAACCTTATGACACTTAGATTATATGGTGTATTTGTTCCTATCCATGTGAATCTGTCATAATCATAATCGTAAGATAATGTTCGTGACAAATTCAAACTCTTATGGACAGAACTTGTTCATTCTTAATTTCTTGCCATCAAGGGTCCCACCATTGCTTCCAAGTTATTTAGCAGTTCACCTATGCCAGTCAATGTACTTTCATTGATCAAGGTGTTTGCCCTTATGCATTCAATTGAGAACTCATAGAACTCATATGCATGATCACTCAACTGGATTGGCACAGAAATAAAATTTTGTCAACACGATAGGTTACAATCCTCAAGTCGTGTGCTAGTGTTTAATAGGTTTACTTCTTGATTTGTTATTGAAACTTTTAAAGATCTTTAGACTCCCACTGACCTCTTGACATATAAGATTCTCTTGTCAATAAGCATTTCTTGACAAACAAATACTCAAGAGTTAGTGTGTGTCTTTATCAAGACAAACCTACTCACAATTTGGTTACTAGTTGGTCTTTGTCTTATTCAAGACATCACAACTTTACCAAAATGTGCAAGTGTAAGAACATTTCTACTTAAGATTATCTCACTCAATTCATAATCTTGGAGTATAACTCTAAGACTTGATATTGGAACGAAGTACGATACATCTTATTGACTTAACCATTTCTACAATTCACCATTCCTCTTCTTAGCCAAACTAGTGTACTAAGGTGTCCTTAGAGGATGAATTGTAATATGGTTCCTACAATTACCAAGATGATCACAAAACACGATACAAAAGTACTCTCCCTTCTTCTTAGATTGGAGAACCTTTTATCTTTTCTGCCTTCATTGATTCTTCTTATTCGTTCTGCTATTCATTGAAACTTTTCAATAATTCAGAATTACACTTAATCTGGTGAGAATAATCATGTTTACTAGACTTTTAGTAAATCATGACGAATAAACTTATCGTTCTTGGTGGTGGACTTGACCAGTGCACAACATTGTGTACCAGATCTCCTAGTCCTTCACTTGACTCACATACTTATGTGAACAAGGAATTAGTCTCTATTTTCCAAATACGAAGGTTCTCATTCATCACACAATACCAGTTGCATGATTCCAAGTTTCCGTCCAATTGAAACTTGGGTGATGAGAAACTTTCCTCATTTGGTAAATTTCCGACATTACCACAAATAACGTAACTAAGAATCAAATCCATTCACAATATTGCCATTCAAACACCAATTTTCATAAAATCCATCGTAAGGAAACATAAATAAGATAAATCAAAATTTATTTTATTGCGGAAAAATATTGTCCTTACAATGCGATTACAAATGAAAACTATGTAAATATTACTTAGCAATCTATCCTAACTCTAAAGTAGTAGCTCAAACAATCTGATCTTTAAATCATGGGATCAAGATCCATTTCTTCATCACCAGATTTAGCTCACTTCTTTCCTTTTAAGCTTCCTTTTTCTTTTATTCTACAAAACATCAAATGTAATCTTATCACATCATGTATTAAGAATCTAAAAGGAACTTAATAGAGTTAGATAGTGGATTTTACCTGATGCAGAGCCATACATCTTGAATCTCCCATCTCTTAGATCTCTCAGGTAGTCAGGGCAGCTTCGTAACCAATGCCCCTTCTTTTGGCAGTAGAAACACATGGATTCTTATGGAATGGTACACAGGACTATCTCAGACTCAGCCTTTCTCTTGCATAGAGAAAACGTTTCTGGACTTCCAATGTTACCATTGCCCATAGAGGGTTGGGATATTGATTTACCAGACAGATTTGCTGACCAGTGTGCCAAATCATTTCTGATTCAGGAGGAATAAGCAAATAAGTCAAATCAATAAGGGTCATGTTGTGGTCCATCATATAGTACTCTCTAACGAACTTACCATATCATTCAGGAAGTGACTGAAGAACATCGACACCTAATAATCCCAATTTATCAATATGTAACCTTTTGTCTAAGACATGAACACAAATATACTTTCCATTTTCATGTCTTTAGCCAATAGGGCTTGAGTGACCTTGAACTTTTCAAGTCTTCGAACACGTGGGTCATGGAGAATTATTGGAGGAGGTGGAGGAATAGAAGCATGATTTCTATTTCCACAATCCAATCGTGGAACATCATCTTCATTTGGAAAACTTTTTCCAACGGATTTAGGAAGACCATAGTTGTCAGACTTTGACATCTATAAAACAGGAGAAAATTCAAGTTAGTTGATTGAGTCCTTAATAAAACACCCAAATGAGATATTAAGGCTAGGACCCAACACAATATCCTACAAATTGGAAGAAGCATGCCGTAATCCAACTCGCAGAACATTTGAAGGTAGGTAAATGACGATTTACCAATTTCCACCATGAAAAACGAAAAGAAGGTTTAAGTTTTAAATGAATTGAAACTCCTAGATCTTTTGAGATTCATTGACCTTTTCAATGTCATGTTTAATCTCGATTATGCCCTTCATTTGTGACTGGGATGCTGAGGATCACAAATAAGGTGTGAATAACCATGCGAATGTACGTGGTGCCCTCAATGTTACAGTCACCTAATCGACGTGCCGATTAACCACACACGCTCCATCGATCTATGACAAACATCGAGTCACCCTTCGCTACCAATGTCAAACCCAACTTAATGTGCCAGTTAACCACACATGCTCCACTAATTGTCTCGACAAGGGTACAAAGTGTAATTCCATGGAATTGCATCGATTTCACTTTTTCCTAAAACAACTAAGATTTGGGAATTTTATAAAACATTTAGTTACTTTATTCATTATACTTTTAATGATGAGAGGGTTCGCCCTATCCTACCCGTTCGACTAACGACCCTCCACTAGTCAAGAATGCGGTGGGTAAGAGTGGATACCCATTCAATCGCCATTTTATACGCAATTTCCTTAAACACCCCTTATAGACCAGCTTCGTGAATGAGGCCTACTAACGGTAAGACTAGCAGTATAAGTTATACATATGTAATATTAGACTTTTAATGTTATATATAGTATAGGGTGTATTTTACACTTTTAAAATACTAGGTGGTTTAATTTTATAAATTACACTTTTAATTTAAATATAAATCATATTATTATGGATTTATTAACTTTCTTTTAATTATACCTTTAATTAACTTAATAAAACCATAAGGGTGTAATTTGAACTTTTTCAAAACTAGGGTTTTAGAATTTAACATTTTAAAATCAAACTTTTAATCAAAATTTAAATTCCAAAACCTGAGGGCAAGTTTTGAAACATTTCAAAATATTAGGGTACAACTATTTAAATTTCAAAACAAAAACTTTTAAAGTTCAAATTTAAACTATAAAACCTAAGGGAGAAAATTGAAACTTTTCGAAATTTTATCAAGAACATTCTAGATCAACAATTCAAATAAGGCAATTAACAATTAATTGGTAGTAATCTAATTTGACCTAGTCCAATTACTTGCAAGATAATTCACCAAATAATTAAAATAATTGAACATTATCTTATAAGGCAACAAATATTTGATTAATTGGCAATTATCTACTATTTTGGCAAGGATATTCACCCAAAATCAATAAAAATCGGATTTTACTAATCAAAACGTTTATGGTAAGTATCCCAAGCCAAAAAGGCAAGAAAATCGCGAAATTGAGCTGACAGACCCTTGGACTCGTCGAGTCCACAATGGAACTCGTCGAGTAGGACCTACTCGTGGAGTCCATGAATGGACTCGGCGAGTCTGCCAGTCAGAATCCAAAAAATTCGATTTTTCAAGAAAGCAATGAACAATTAAGCATCGATTCATCATACAAACAGCCTAGGCTCTGATACCACTGATGGGTTTTGAGCACTACAACATTCCTATGGCGTACATGCAAACCCTAAAGCTTTGGATCTAGTTTGTGTAATGAACATGCAATAATCATCCA
Organism: Lactuca virosa; assembly: GCF_052849685.1. Lineage (NCBI taxonomy): Eukaryota > Viridiplantae > Streptophyta > Magnoliopsida > Asterales > Asteraceae > Lactuca > Lactuca virosa. Next base: position 388,908,693 of record NC_136428.1, read on the forward strand.
AAGCCATAAACCCTAGATCTAGCATGTGATAATCAATATTAAAGTAAGAATAAGGGTTTAGATATTACCTTGATTGTTATGTAGCAATTACAATCTATTCCTTCTTGTAATTGACTTTTGAAAGCTTATAGTCACAAATGTCACTCCTCTAATGGCTCACAAACACCAAGAGCAAGAGGATGAAGAAGGAAAAGAGAATGAGAACTTCAAAAACATCCAGACACCCTCTTGAAAAGGTTAGCCACTTAGGATTATCTAAGTGGCCTTTAAATAGGTAGCCAATTAGGATTATCTAACAAGGAAACCCTAATTTGACTGCTTAAGCCTTAAGCAGCCCATGGACCCCTTCTGGAACATGCCTTGGACGAAAATCATATGGGCTTCCCATAGATTTCGTCCAACCTATATTCCAAGGTGATCCATAGCCCAATTGCAATTATCTTATAATTACAATTCCAGTCCCCTAAGTTTAATTAATCTCTTTTAGCCACAAAATTAATTCTTAATTAATTATTGATTAATATTAATTAAACAATATGATTTCTCCTTTAATATATTATTCTCATAATATATTAATAAATCATAATTAATACTCTCTCTCCATAATTCATCCTATCAAGTTGCTTTGGTGAAGGCAACCCAAAAGGACCATGCACCATCGGGTCAAGTACATACCAAAATAGTTATGGACTTAGACACTAATCCAACAACGTGTCCATCAGCATGCGAACGCGGGGCGTTCCCATTCGGATAAGCCTCGAAGTGTGTGTCCAAAACGTAAAAAATTCATAGCTTTTGCATACGAATTCCGTTTTTGAAGTTCTGTATATCCACGCGTAGATGAGACCGTACTCCACAACTTTCGTTTAGATTCCGTCAGCTAATTTTGAATTTATGTTTAATATTATATTTTTAACAAGCCGGGAAAGAAAAAGTCCGTTAAAAATTCATAACTTCTTCATACGATGTCTGTTTTCGTCTGTCCTTTTACCGTTGAACTACTAATGACGAGATCATTGATTCTTATTTAGGTTGTGTCGACTAAAATCGCTCGATCTTTAATTCGAATTTCGGGCTGTATATTACTATGCCGAATCTTTGAAAAATCATAACTTCCTCATACAAAGTCAAATTTGGACGTTCTTTTTATGCACACTGTCGGTTTATTGTGTACTACAACTTTCATTTAGATACCTAAGGCTAAAAAGCATTTCATTGTAAATATACTTTTTACGTCACACAGTATCGTGCCGGTTCCGTCACGAAACTTCGATAGATCATAACTTCTTCGTTATAACTCGGTTTTCAACGTTCTTTATATCTCTGGAATCCTTGTTACGACCACTAAAAGTTTCATCATAGATATCGAGTTTATCTAACATTTTATTTTTGACGATGATTTTTATCTTAATTTTTTACATCTTTATAAATAATTAAATGCACATAATATTCAAATAATTTCTCTTTATTACTTTAAAACTAGTTACAATGGTTGACATAGACTATTACATTGACTTGAAATATCGGGTTGTTACACTATCAATATACCATATTGTATCTTGTTCCAAAGCACAAAAAGTTTGCAAAATTAGTGAGTTTTGGAGTTTTTAGGCTCTGAGTTAGAGTTAGGGACGTGAACATGGGCTTTCGACTTGGATTGTTATTTCTGAACAGTTGGTGTCTCATACGGATTCTTCCAAGAATCTTTTGGAAATATACAAAATCTCAAAGTCTTTTCGTTTATCCAAAAATCATATTTAATTACTATTGTTTGGATACTGATTTCCTTAGAGAAACATTTTTTTCAAGATGGTTCAGGAAGAACTATCTTTCGAGATGGTTATGTTGATTTTTTTGAATTTTTTTAAGATTTTTGAACAACGGTGTTCCAAGTATCTTTTGTCACACCTCTGTCGGTGGCGGAATCATCGGACGATGTAACTTTATCTTTGTATCACCTCGTAGACTTGCCATTTGGCTGATCAAGACAAGTCCACATCGTGGGCATAATGTCCACGTCGTGAAATTGAGCCGCATCACCTCGTAGACTTGCCATTTGGGTCCTAGCTTCGGAAGGTGTCACGATATTGAATGCATGTCGTGATCTTTATATCCACGTCGTGGAGATTTGACACCTCGCTTCCTTAGCCTTTCCATCCGCATCCTAGCTTTGAGAAGTGTTCTAGATCACATCCACGTCGTGAAACTCATGTCCACGTCGTGGAGCATGGCTGAGTCAGGGTTTCTGCCACATGTCATGCTCTTAGACTGCTATATCTTCGAAAGGTCATAACTTTTGAATACGAACTTTGTTTTTGACGTTCTTTATATCCACACATAGGTATTTACGATTACTACAATCCTCTTTTAGATTCCTATAGTTAACTCTCACTATATTTTGACTACTTCTAATTATAGAGCTTTATAGTGTTAGAGTTTATCATAACTTCTTCATGCGAAGTCAGATTTAAACGTTTCATATATTTTTGGAATCGTATGGACATGTACTTTGATTTATACTATAAAGTATGTATAAAAGTTCATACTCGTATTGGAATTTACCATGAAATACATTGTGAGTTTATTACATTGCTTGTTTGACAAAATCACATTACTTGATTGACATAATCACATGTGATTGTTTGTTGACCTATTTTGACTGGTGTTACATCTTTTCCTTTAGTTATTGTATTTGTAGGCACATTGGATTTTGGAAGTTGTTTTGGTTGTGCCGTTAGAAATAGCAATAAACACAGAAGATGATACTTTTTGAGGAGAGTGATTTTTCTTTGATAAGGTCTCAATAGTATTAGTTTTTATAGACGTTTTGACAGATTTCTCAGAAACATCCGAGCTGACATGAACAGGTCTCTTAAGAATCTTAACATGCATAAAGATTTTGTGATTCCATGTAGCTAGAGTAACTATTTGAGACACTTTTTTCTCGGATATCTCAAGGAATCAAGAGCATTGTCTAGACTTAGTTTCTTTTTATAAGGCTTTCCTAGCATCAGTATTTGGATGAACCACGTCCTTCTTGTTCAGCCAAGGCTTATTTAGAGAGTCAGATGTTGACTTGGAAGATTGTCCAACAGATAGATTCTCAAAACGAGGCTTAATAAGAACTAAGGTTGATTTAGAAGCAAATTTGGAGTTAGAAACACGTGATTCAGACGAAGTGTCATCATCATACTTAAACTCTTCATCTACATCACTATCAAGAGACACCCAAAATGAATTGATGGCCTCATTCAGTTTGTCTAAGTCATGTCCATTTGTATTAGAAATAATTTCCTCAATGACACAATTATTCGGAGGACCGGATTTTGGAATGGAGACTCTAGTTCCTCCTCTAGCATGTGGAATTCATGAAGACTGGTTCGGGTCTACGGATATCAAAGGCAGAAATTAAGTAGAATCATCACATGTAATAGTTATTGGTATTAATCCAGGAATCAACGATTGATATATGTCTGAGGTCTCACGAAGGGAAGACAATGGTGAGATAAGGGTATCCAAATAATTGTGACTCAGAATGTTTCCCATAAATAACAGATTCTGAAGTTTCTTCAAGGGACAAACAATAGTTTTCGAAAATTCTATTCATAGACCATATGCATTGGACCAAGGATGACGAAAATGATGAGTCATTATTCAAACGTCTTTCAAAATCGTACTTATCTCTAAAATATAGTATATATCCTAGGTATAATACTTTACTTACCAAATAAGTGATACCTACAATCACATATACTATGATTAATCATAAACCAAGGAAGGATACTACTTATAAATGTTATTTCAATTCTATACGACTATGTGTGCTAGGTACAACTTTCTACTTAATCAGCAAGTAGTATACCTACAAGTTCCTTGTACCTAGAGTATAAGTGTTTGGGAAACTTATACTTAACATTCATACTTGTATATCGACAAAGTATAATGCTTCTAAAGTTGTGCTACCGTGAGTCCGTAACCGCTGCTATGACATAAAGACCTATGATTAAAAGATCCCACCAATGTTTCCTCCATTGGTGCCATAATAAAACTGTCATTGGTGCCACGAAGGATTCCACCAAGGCAAATACTTCCCCCGTGCGCTTCATCGACGCCCCAAAACAAAACAATCATTATGACAGTTCGTCACCCGCAAACCGTTGGGTTGTAGCTAGCAACCACGAGTGGGGGTGTCAACCCATATAGATCTATAGTCCACCGTAAAACCGTTTGGATTGTAGCTAGCAACCACGGATGAGGCATTAACCCACATAGATGTATACACAACTTCCTCGCTCACATGGGTTTAGGGGTTACAGGTCATAGGATTTCCACTAAGATTTCCAATCTTAGTTGATTAATAAAATAACTAATGTAGAATTTGTCGAGCTCCTATAGTTCTAATAGCGAAAGCATATTCATGTCTAAAACCCTAAGTTACTAGACTATGCTTTTAAACATTACTCCGAATTTCATAATACTTAGGCAGTACAACAGGTATAACTGTAAGTAAAACATATATATATATAACTCCCAAAAATAATTTCAGGGCTATATGAACAACATACCAGGTTTTACCTTGAGATAAAACCAAGAATATTAATATATACTTAACAATTAGTGTATATAACTCCCGAGTATAACTCCGGGGCTATATCATACATAATATATATAGAACTCCCGAGTATAACTCAGGGTCTACATTAGTATAATCTATAATAATAAAACGCTAAAAAGTTTAAGATAGATGTATGTTTTCAATATATCAGATATATTCTAGGTATATATGATACAAAACAACTATATCCCAGTTAATATAACTATCTACATATATATGAGCATACTATCATATAAACATAATATTAACTTTTATATAATATTTAGCATGCATTTCCACCCGAAAACCTTAAAAAGTGGGGCCGTGAAACTCACTCTAGTAGCGTGATTTTATAGAATCTAACTAGAAAGGGTAAGCGGTTCGTGATTCTCGGGCTCGGAACGCAGAATGTCTTCAGCAAACGACAGATAGGAATGAGATTTAGGTGTAAGAAGTGTTAGGGTCGAACTTACTATTTGTAGGCTGCCCAAGGAAAGTTCACATCTTGGACTTATATCTCCACGTCGTGAAGCATAGTTGCATCACCTCGTAGACTTACCATTTGGTTCCTAGCTTCCAAAGGTGTCAAGATGCTAGATTCACGTCGTGAACCTTTATGTCCATGTCGTCGAGTCTTAACACATCATTCTCATATCCTTTCTATCTGTATTCTAGCCTTGAGAAGTCTCCTAAATCACATTCAATTCGTTAACCTTCATATTCACGTCGTGGAGCATGGCTGATTAGGGTTTCTGCGATGTGTCATGCCCTTAGACTGCTACATCTTTGGAAGATCATAACTTTTGCATATGAGCTCCGTTTTTAATGTTCTTTATATCCATGTGTAGGTATTTCCGAGTACTAACACTTCTGTTTAGATTCCAATAGCTAATTCTAAGTCAATTTTAAATTATTATTATTATAGAAATTTATAGTATTAGAGGGTTATCATAACTTCTTCACGCGAAGTTAGATTGATATTTGTTAAAATCTTTTGGAATTGTTTGGATGTATACTTTGATTTATACCGTAAGGTATATACAAAAGTTCATATTTTTATTAGAATTTGCCATGAACTACAAAGTATGTTTATTGTATTATAATCATAAGCGACTTTTGTTGACCCATTTCAACTGGTGTTACATTCTCACCCCGTTGAAGTAATTTCATCTCGAAATTTATCTTGTACCAGATACCACATTTAGGTCCTGGATAGCTTCCCTTCTTCCGATTATGAATGCCCTACCACAGCCTAATACTCCATGACTCCTTAACTTTAGACATTCCTTCGTGAAGTGTCAAATCTCGCCACACTCATAACACGTTCTTCCTCTGCCATAGCCTGTTCCAGTATGTTTTTTCCTTGGTTTATTGTTCCAGGTGATGTGTTACTGCAGTAGCTGACGGTATGTCCCTACTTGTTACACTGAGTGCACCATAAACAATTACGTAGGTGATAATGATTACACTTAGTGCACCATGGGAGTTTCACATCAGGCTTCCTTTCTTGTGTGGGTATTTTTGTTGTAGCTGCATAATTAGTTGCCACATTGTCGCACCCCCAAACCGGAACGACGGAAACGTTCGGGGGCGGAGGACTTTAGGTAAGTATCACAACACATGTAATATAGTAATCAAATTACAAACAACCATTGCATTAGTAAGTATAAGTTTTACATAAGTGTTCAAACATTACATATTCAAACACGAAAGTAGGTACAGTAGAAGACGAGATTCGCGGTACGGTACTAGGTAGTCTTCTCAAAAACTTCGGGAGTGTACCTGTCTATTGGATTCCTGAGAATACAAGTTATTTGGAAAGAGTAGATCAACATTTAAGCTGGTGAGTTCATAAGAATTTTAGTTCTGTTAAATATACCCTAAGTTCTTTGGATAAGTTCACTGGTTTCTCCAGGAAATTCTATATTTCCTGAGGTGATTAACTGATAACCTCAATAATGCCCCTCTGTAATTACTTAGTTTATACTGATTATATATAACCCAATATCGAATGGACAGTCAAATGGGTGTATCTGCCCTAAGCCCACAACCAAACAAGGAACAGGAAGTAAGGCGGAAGTCACACATTTCACTGTCAATCGGATATTACTTATGTACAACTCTGATGTAGTAACTAAGGAATTATAGAATTAACCACTAAAGGTCTTTTATGTTATACTACTTTACAAATATTGAATGACTAAGTTTCATTTGATAAGTGGATTAATCCTATAAACCGTTTCTTTTGTATAAGTGGTTTAATCCCATAAACCGTTTCATTTGTAAGAGTGGTTTAATCCCATAAACTGTTTCATTTGTAAAATTCTTCTTAGTTATATCTGTTCTATAGTAAAAACCTTAGTATTAATCCTTGAGAGTATTGTATTATCCATAATACTGCCTTGTGGTTTTAAATGTTCAAAACCAGAAGTACAACACTTGATTTCATGATACATAGCTCTTACTGTAAGTAACAGCTACTGAAGGTATACTTGGTCGGGATGTAATTAATTTTTTTACTGTTAGAAGAGAAGTATATTACTTTGTAATTCACTCGTTGTTTTATCCATGTGAGTTCTATTAACCATACTAATATGACTGATATGCCTGAGGCGATGTTCTTCAGGCGTCGGAATAGAATGATATGTGACACCCTAGGCCCGCCGGCCAAACTGTAGCGAACAGTAGAGGTTCGGGATTGTCAGTCCCATATAGATCTATACACAAATTCACGCTCTCCCTACAAGAGATTCTAGCTAATAGTTCAGGACTTAAAAGGTCGTACTTAGATAAGTACACCGTGAAGGGTCTCACAAATTTATTGTTTCAACGAGATTTACGATGTATTATTATTACCCTGTGAATGCTAACTTTGGTACTTTGTATCGTACTCTTCGTTAATGCAAACCCGGTATGATGTATTATTACCTCGTGTTTGCTAACTCTGGTACTCTGTATAGTACCATTGCTAATGCAAACCCGGTATTATGTATTATTACATCGTGTTTGCTAACTCTGGTACTCTGTATAGTACCATTGCTAATGCAAACCCGATATTATGTATTATTACCTCGTGTTTGCTAACTTTGGTACTCTGTATAGTACCATTGCTAATGCAAACCTGGAATGATGTATTATTGCCTCGTGTTTGCTAACTCTGGTACTCTGTATAGTACCATGGCTAATGCAAACCCGGAATGATGTATCTTTACTTCTTTAATATGTTGTTCGTATATTAAAGGTATTATACATATCTTGGTTTAGTTGAATGAATTTTGGTAATTTCCTTGGAAAGTATACAATCGTGAATCATACTTGTATATTTAGTTTTGAATCATAAATTATACCTATTATAATTTATATGTTCTATCTGATTAGCATGATATCTCATGGATGAACACCTTTGCTCAGCCTGATACAAAGGTGATGATGCCAAAAGGAGTAACCTTTTATACTCATATATATATATATATATATATATATATATATATATATATATATATATATATATATAATTAAGAAGGAAACGACCTTTGGACAAATAACACAACCTTAATTCCACATCCAAACAAGGAAAAGGATATAACATAATCCATTAGTCCTAAGCCCTTCAAATCTTATTTATATATTCATACATATATAAACATGATTTTGGAATTTATAATTTGAAATAGTTTATAAAACATTTTTAAAGGAATTTAACGGAGTTTACATGGCTTTAAGTCATTTTGGAAGTATTTGGTAATTCTTGAAAGCATACGGAAACACTTTGTGTGATTATTATCACATACAGTTATTAACACAATTTAATATTGTGTTAAACTTGTATTCCCCCCCCCCCCCTAAAAACATTTAAAAACCATTGAAAAGGTAAATTATAGGGGTATGAACTCACTTTGATAAGCGGTGATTCGGGCAACGTTTCTTTCCCGGAAAGAGTTTATTTGACGAGAAACCGGATCAAACCAGGCAGAGTATCGACTGGAGAGAGGATAACTTCTCAAGAGTTCCGGGGCTTCGGGGCTTGCTTCGGGCTTTAGACACGATATCGGGGCCTTGGGGGGTCGTGAGAAAGTCGAGGGGGTGAAAATGTGAAAATTGGGGAAATTTGGGGTGAAAAATGCTCCTTAGCCGAGAAGTCTCGCACCCTTTATATAGGGGTGCGAGGGTGCGGTCCGAAGGCGAGTCAGTAGCCACCTGGCGAGGCGAGGAGGTGAGTCAGCAGCTACATGGCAGCTCCTGCGAAGGCCACGTGCGAAGTCTAAGGCGGTGCATATTTCGGACCCGGTGCGAGGCACATACCTCGGACAGATGGAGCCTTCTAAGTGGACCGGACTTCGGTCCAATGGGGAAAGAGGGTGACGACTTCAGACCAATCAGCGGTTGCCACGTGGTGACGTGTCCGAAGCCAGCTATGCGAATTTGCCCGGTTTTCAAGATTTTCTTGATTTTCGTGCCAAAAACTTGCAAAAATCATAACTTTCGCATACGAGCTCCGTTTTTGGCGTTCTTTATATGCACGCGTAGGTAAAATTATACTCTACAACTTTCTTTTAGACTTTGTTAGCTGATTTTGAGTTTATTTTTAATATTATTATTTTTAACAGACCCGGACAAGAAATCCTTTAAAAATTCATAACTTCTTCATCCGACGTCCGTTTTCGTCTGTCTTTTTACTGTTGTGCTACTTTTGACGAGACCTTCGATTGTCATTTAAGTTGCGTCGGCTAAATATCGATCGATTTATATTTCGAATTTTTAGCTGTCTACTGCTAAACCGAAACTTCGAAAAATCATAACTTCCTCATACGAAGTCAGATTTTTATGTTGTTTTTAAGAACGTTCTCGGTTTAACATATTCTACAACTTTCATTTAGATTTTCAAGGCTAAAAAGCCTTTTATCGAAAATTCGCTTTTTACACTGAACATTGTTTGGCCGGTTTTATCGCGGATTTTCGATTGGTCATAACTTCTTCGTTATAACTCGGATTTCAGTGTTCTTTATGTTTTTGGAAACCTTGTTACAAACTCTACCACTTGGTTCATCCCAATTACGATTATTGATCAATTTATTTTTGACCAAAATTTGACTGGTGTCACATTATCCCCCCGTTAGAGGGAATTTCGTCACGAAATTAAGTCTAAAGTGATACTCATGGACTAGGTCTAATCTTTCCTTCCCAAGTGAATTCAGGTCCCCGGTTTGTAATCCAGCGAACCTTCACTAACGGGATAAGACTTTGCTTGGTTCTTTTGATTTCCCTGTCCATGGTTTTCATTGGTTCTACTAAAGAGTGTAGACTTTTATTTAACTTGATTTCATTGAGTGAAATAACAAGTGTTTTATCGGATAGACACCTCTTTAGATTAGATATGTGAAAGATGGGATGAATGTTTTTCTGGTGGTTTAAGTTTAAAAGTACAAGACCGATTATGGTAAGAATCTCAAATGGTCCTATGTACCTTGAATTTTGTATTCCACGCTTTCTCAAGCGTATCTTGTCCTTCCAGGGTGAGACCTTTATACGATAAGGTCATCAATCCTGCAATTTCAAGGGTTTTCTTTTATCGAAGCCGTAGCTTCTCTGATTAACTCTGGAAGCTTTATGTGGCTTCCAGATTAGTCTTTTGTTTTTGGTAGTTTCTCGGATGAATTCCAAATCAGCGAAGGTGCTGTGTGGAAAATAGATCTCTAGCTAGTTGCGTATTACCTAATTTAGTCCAGTGTAGATAGAATCTGCACTTGTGACCACAGAAGGTTTTGAATGGATCAACTTCAATGCTAGCGTGATAAAGGTCTCGACTAATTGGTAAATGGGTATCCCATTCTTTACCATAGTCGATCACATAGAATCATGACTACTCTGGTTCCTAGAGATTTTTGAGTGACTGCCTGCACTGGGAGATGATTCTATTATCTTAGTGGAGATAACAGATATTGGAATACCGCGCACTCACACGTTCTAGTCATCTTCTCTACTTGCCACATTTTCAGGTTTCAAGGCTTCCTGTTGAGCCTCCTTACTTTGTGTGGACAGATTTGAATGTGTTATCATAGTCAATGATTGGCACTATGACCTGGGTACTCTTTTCGACTTAGGGTGTCAGCTACTATATTTGCTTTGTCGATATGATAACGAATTTCGAATTCGTAGTCATTTAGTAGCTCGACCCATTGTCGTGGTCTCATGTTGAATTCCACCTGGTAGAATACATGATGCTGGCTTTTGCTTCGAAGTTCATGATCAGACTCATACTTGGCTCATCCACTATCACCTCGTGTATACAACTCGTATATAATTTAGATTTCACAAAACGTTCGGATGGGTGACTCTGCCCCAGATCCACAACCAAACAAGGAACAGGAGATAGGGCGGAATTACACATCCTTAATCTTGTTAAGTCTAAATTATATACCACTCTCGTATATACACTTAGCAGCGATGGATTAACTTAATGAGTTCTTAGCTCTATTCTTGAACTTGACCTACGGTACAATGATTTTCCTACGAGATCTACTGAGGTACTTCGGTAGTTACTGACTTCTAAGACTACTTCGGTGCTTTTCGTTTGAAGTTTCCTGTCTACTGAGTAGGCTAGAATGGCGTGGTACTCTTCGCATGGGTAGTCCTGAAGTTTTGAAATGAGAGACAACCTAAGGGTTTTACATTGTGGATTGGAAGAATTTCATTTTACGGCTGATTTAAGGAAAAAGTTCTCTTATACAGCATAAGAATCTTCACATGGTAAGGGCCAGGCCAAACCATGTCGAATGAGGATGTCGGAATTTTCTCGATGAAATAGATATTAAGTCGTTCTGGGACGAACGATTACTAGAATGATATCCTATGTACCTAAGTTTTCAGCGCATCTTGTTTTATTCTGTTATTATCACTACGAACCCCTTTTTGATTCGAAATTAGCGGGTACTACCAATACGAGGGTTCTGATAATTTGAAATTATGAAATTTCATGAAACGATCCTTACTAGGTCTCTCTATAATCGCTTGGTGTATACAAGTCATGTATAATTAAGATTGGTAAGACCTTTGACTGAGCAACCCTGCCCTAAATCCACAACCAAACAAGGAACAGGAAATGAGGCGGGATTACTCACTCTAAGTCTACAAATCTTAATTATAAATGACCCTTATGTATACACTAAGCCATCATAGCTTACCTGTTAGGGTTTCAAATTTTATATAATTGTTGTGATTTAATTTGAAGGAGAGAGTAATCATAGTTATAGATAATTATCGGGGTTTGGAAGCGTACCAAAATATAGCAGGGTTCTTTGATGCTTTCCCATGTATTGGGATAAAATTTTCCTGCTCCCCCGTCGTTCTTCTCTGTTGGACAATCCCTCTTGTAATGTCCTATTTCACCACAAAGGTGACATATGGGAATGGTTCCAACATCGGTGGTTGAAGTGATGAACTCAACCGGAGTTCTATAGATGCGGGCGGTATGCCCCTTCATGTTGCATCTATTGCAATGCAGCTCTCGGAAAACTTCATGATGATGGTAGTTGCACTTGCTGTAGTGTGGGAGGTTTCCTAAGTACGGCTTGGTTGGTGCTAGAATAACAGGGCTGATGGGGGTATTGACTGCCCCACTTCGTTGCCCTCTATTAGCTTCTTGAGTTGAACAACTCCCTTTCATGTTCTCGAACTTTCGTTTAAGGATAATAGGCTTAAGGTTCGAGGTGTCCTTACAAGTAGGTGCTCGTTGTTGTACTTGGTCATCACCACGATCGGGGTTACCGATAGCATTACTACTAACATTTGTATTGTTAGCATTAAGGTGTGCCATGACAATTGTTACAGCTGCTGTGACTGCAGCTTGAAACGTAGCCGCATCTATCTGAAGGATTGGTGTTTCGCTGGTGGGTTGGTTACACTTCTTTGGAGGCATGATTCTGTTACATGATAAGAAAATGAGGTCATGAGCGACTATCGTGTCTCTAGATGTATTCTAACCATTTGTATCTATGTATCAATCTTTCGTTTTGTTATATTGTTCTTAATGATTCGACCTGCATCCCTATGATGCAGTCTTGGTAATGAACATAGTTAAATTTTCTAGAATGGTTAGGAACCGAGTATCATCCGAACTAAGTTACCTTCGTTTGGTGGATATCCTTTCCCAATTTTCGAAATATTCGAAAACAATTCATAACAGTGTCTACATTGATGGATTAATGTCTAAGTCCATAACTATAATTGGTAAGACTTGACCCGACCCGGCATGGTCCATTTGGGTTGCATGGCATCATGCATTTGGATACACTATAATGAGAGAAATAACACTTAAGGTTGGTTAATATATTATAAGTTCTAATATATTAATAAGGTTATTTAATTAGTATTGATCAAGAATTAATTTGGAATTAATTAAGTGATCAAAAAGAGACTAATTAAATATATGGTTTGATTGTGTAAATCATTCATTCTTATATATGTGGGCTTGTGATCCAAGATTCCTTATGTTGGACTAAGTCCATGGGGTGACCCATGGATACTCCATGGAGGTTAAAATCCATGGAGCATAAGGAATGGGTAAAGTTATGAGTTACATAGTGTAACCCTAATAGCCACCATATAAAAGAATCCCATGGCTCAAGAAATCGTGCACTAATGTGTGAGTGTGAGGGCTAGACGATTTCAAGGAGTGTTCAAGTTTCTCTTAAGTTATTCCAAGTGTATTTGGTGTTGTGTGAACCATTTGAGGTGTCACACTTGGGGCACTAGGCACTCAAGCTTCATGAAGACATTCTACATCAAAGAGGTATGTATTCTATCTTGTTATATTTATTATTTTGTATGCTAGATTAGGATAATACCTTGGATGTTCATAATTATATGTATAATAGAGAAAACATAGATCCAAGGTATTTAGGGTTGCATGTACACTTAGGAGTGTTAGAATGCTCATAACCCAACAGTGGTATCAGAGCCTAGGCTTGTTTTCTTGTTATACTTGCAAAAGTAGCTGAAAAATCGAGTTGGATGCATATATTCGATTGTTTTGGCTGGAATTGGACTAGGAACATTACCCTAAGATGTTTTTGGACTTATAAACTTGTTTTTGATGTGGTAATGTTCATGCTAATCCAATTTCTAAGATAATTGTCATAATTTCAAGATTTGTATTAGTTTGTATGTTCTTGCTAATTTCTTGAAGATTGATGATTTGAATTATCTTGTTCTTATGAGGTTCTTAGATTAATAGAAAAGTTGTGTGAAATAGTTGTTTTCAATCCATTTTAATCTAAGTGTTGATTCCAAAGTGTGTTTTTGTAACTTGTCCTCAAGTTATATGAAAAGTCACATTTAAGAATCATAAAACTCATAAAAGTTGGCAAAGGTTACAAAATGAAGAGTCTAGTTCTAATTAAATGGTTTTATGACTCCATAACTTGTCCTCAAGTTATGGAGGTTCAAGAGTCTCTTCATTAAATTAAAAAAAAAGTGTAACCTTAATTAGTTCCATAAGTTACAATAAAAAAAAGTTACTTTTTTTTTATTAATTAGTTTAAAGTCTTCCATAACTTGTCCTCAAGTTATGGAACTTGAAGAGTTTTAATTAAAAAAAAAACTACTTTAAACTCATAAGTTATGGAATTAATTAGTTTTGAATAGTTTCAAAACTTGCCCTCAAGTTTTGGAATTTGAAAAGTTTTCACTTATGAATACTTTAATTCCAAGTTAGCCCTTAGAATTTTAAAAGTTAAAATTCAACCCTTATACTTTATAATATTATAAGTTAATAATATTTATATATATGTATAAGAGTAAAGTCAGTCTTACCGTTAGTAGGCCTCATTCACGAAGCCGGTCTATAAGGGGGGTATAAGGTTACTGCCTATAAAATGGCAGTTTAATGGGTGTCCACACTCACCCACCGCTTCCTTGACTGGTGGAGGGTCGTTAGCCGAACGGGTAGGACAAGGACTATAATTCTCCTTTCATTAAAAGTATTAATGATAAATACTAAGTAACTAAACTCTTATTAATACCCAATCTTAGTTACTTAGGAAAATGTGAATTTGGTGCTAACCCATGAAATTACACTTTGCACTTTGCTTAAGTCGTTAGTGGAGCGTGTGTGGTTAACCGGCACACTAACCTGGACTTAACAAGGTAGGCAAAGGGTAACTAAATATTTATAATAGTATCGGTGGAGCGTGTGTGGTTAACCGGCACACTGATTAAGGGGTAAATATTAAGGGTACCAAGTATATTTGCATGGTTATTCACACCTTGTTTTGTGATCCTCGGCATCCCAGTCACAAAACCTGAAGGGCACACTCGAGATTGAAACATGCCTTTGAATAGTTCAATGAATCTCAAAGATCTAGGACTTTCAAATCCAATTAAAACCTAATAAATTATTTCGTTTTTCATGGTGGATATTGGTGAATCGTCATTCACCTACCTTCAAATATTTTATAGCTTGAATTACGGCATCCCTCTTCTAAGTTATAAAATAGTTTGTTGGGTCCTAGCCTTAATATTTCATATTGGGTGTCATATTAAGGACTTTAAATCAACAATCTTGAATATCTCCCAAAAAGATGTATGGTCTAGACATTTATGATCTTCCCAAATCTCTTGAAACAAGCTTTCCTAAATGAAGATGATGTCCCATGGATATCATACTTCTTTCACCTCCTCCAATTATTCTCCCTAACCCACAAGTTCCTAAAAAGTTTAAGGTCACTCAAGCCCTATTGGCAAGGCAAGGTCTAGGTGTGATCACATCTTGGAGATGTAGTCACATATTGACAAGCCGAGAGAGTTGGGTGTCAAAGTCTTGAGAAAGTTGGTGGCTCAACTACTTTCTAAGTCACATAGTGAGTTCTTTTGGGAATCCTATGAAACAGACTAAGACAAGACCCTTAATGATCTTATCTATTTGCTAAGATCAACTTCCTAAAACGCTATGGACATTGACAATGATGCCATTGGATATCCAGTAAAGCTCTCTCTTCCCAATGGAAAGGGATTGGCCATAGTCAACTCTGTTGACCCAATGGTAAAGAGAGAGACGAAGTCTGAGATAGTCCCATTATCAAGGATCCATAGGTAACTATTGCCAAAGGAAGGGGCATTGGTTACGAAACTGCCAAATTTACCTAAGGATGTTAAAGTCAATAAGTTTGGCTCTACTTAAGGTAAAGTCCATTGTCTAACTCTATTAAGTACATGTTGATTCTGATCGCGAAGATGGATTTCAATCGCATGGTTCGGTGATCAGAATTTTGGGCTATTACTTAAGAGTTATGATATTTATATTGCTTAGGAATAGATAACAACAAGGTTTTCATATGGATTGTAAGGATAAGTTTTTCCGCAAAGTTTTAAAATAAAAGAAAAAGGTTTTGATTTTATTTATTTTAAGTATCCTTACAATGGCATTTGTGAAAAGTTGTTGCTTATAAGATTCCATTGATAGCAATATTGGAAAAATGGATTTGATTCTTTCGGTTGTGGTAGTGTCTAATATTACCAAATAAGGAAAGATTCTCATCACCCAAGGTTCAATTGGACCGAAACTTGGAATCATGCAAGTTGTATAGTATGATGAATGAGAACTTTCAGCTTGGAAAATTAAGACTAATTCCTTATGTGAATAAGGAAAGGACTAAGGGATCGAGTACACATTCTTGTGCACTGGTCAAGTCCACCACAAAAGATCAAGAAGACTATTCGTCATGATTTACTTAAGTTCAGTAAATATGGTTATACTTATAAGTTTCAGTATAAGTCTGTAGCATTGGAGAAGTTTCAATGTGAGACAGAACGAATAAGAAGAATCAACGTATGGCAGAAACATAAAAGATTCTCAAATCTGAAAAGATGGGAGAGTACTTTAGTATCATGTTTATGATCATCTTAATGATTAAGATACCATATCACAATTGGTCCTCTAAAGTCATCTTAGTGCATTCTTATGACTAAGAAGAGGAGTCATGAATTGTTGAAATGGTTAAATCAAAAAGATGAGTCATACTTCGTTCCAAAACAATTCTTAGAGTCATACTCCAAGATTGTAACTTGAGTGACATATCTTAAAGAGGGTTTGTTAACACTAGTCAAATGTAAGAGTAAAAGGTTATCTACTCTTGTACATTTGAAATTGGTAAGTTGTGATGTTTTGGATAAAACAGAGACCAACTTAGGCCAATTGTGTAAAGTGTTAGTCTTGATAAAGAATCCGCACTATCTCTTGAATATTTGACAAGGGAGTCTTATATGTCAAGAGGACAGTAGGAGTCTTAAAGCTCTTGAAATTTTCAAGATTTAATCAAGAATAAAACCTAAAGTCCTTCACTAGCACACGACTTGAGGTTTATAACCTATCGTGTTGAAATTTTTGTGCCTATTCAAGTTGGCTTTGCATAGGAGTTCTGAGAGTTCTCAATTGGTTGCACAACTACTTGGAAGCAATGGCAGGCACCTGAGCTGCCAAATGGCAAGAATTTAAGATTGCACAAGTTTAATCAATATGAGTTTGGATTTGTCACTAACCTTGTCTTGTGATTATGGTTTTGACAAATTCACATGGATAAGAACACATACACTATTAAATCTAAGTTTCATAAGGTTTCTCTCCGATTCATGAAAATGATGGTGAGGAAACACTTTCACTAAGTAGATTTTAGCTAGATAGCAATTGTGATATTTGCATTCTCAAAGTCGTTAGTGGAGCGTGTGTGGTTTACCGGCACACTAACATGGACTTGTGAGAAGTGGCAAAGGTCTAAACAATTGAGACTATGATTACGACATCCCTTTTCATAGTTCTAAAATTGTTTAGACACACATGTGAGCTATCTAAGAGAGGTGTATGATTTTGATAAAGTTTTATCAAAACAATCTAGTATCAGAATTCTGAACTTTGGTAAGAAAGTCAGCTGATTTCTGAGTCCATGTCAAAGCTAGTGGGAGCATAAGTGTTATGTTAATAATCATCATGTTAGTGGGAGCATGATAATTATGACAAAGGTTGCAAGTTAGCAATGTTAATTATAGAAAACAAAAATTTCAATTCGTGAGGTTGCAGGGGTTGAAAAAGTTGTTTTGCTATAATTAAGGGAGAGGAAATTATACTTCATTTCAATTCTAAAAGCTTAGATTGAGATTTTAATCGTATTTAATCAAGGATATATATATGAATTTCATGTTGGAATGGCTCAACATAAGGAAATTCTATATATGGGTCCATTATTTGCGTTCTAAAATTCGATTATGATTACGGCATCCCTTTTCATATTCTGAATTTTGAGAACTTGGCAAATTGAAATGGAAATATTATAGCAAAAGACTGGTTTAGTCTTTATGTGAGACATCATGAATCGTGTCCCATATGCTTCGGATATAGGATCGATTACATGTGCTATATTCATCCTTTCTAAAATTTTCCAAATGCCTGGGGCATTATGAAGGGAAAAGGTCTAGAATTGGATATGACTAAAATGATTAAGCAAGTGTCGAGGACAATCTAAGGTTTACCAAAGATTGGTTGCTCAAGGACAGTTGGAAGTATAATGTTAATTCTGGAAGGACCATATTGACATAATCTGTAAGGAGGCAACTCTTGTTCAGAACTGATAGTCAAAATGGAATATGGAAATGTTTCAAAGTTAGAAATTATTCAATCTGTGTAAGATTAGGAAACTTAATGAAAGAAGGATGTTTCCAAATAGCTGATCTCCTTTGGAATGCTGTGTAATGATTGTTGTCAAGTCTTTCTGACTTCGTGCATAATCATTAAGAGGATCAATGCATATAAGTTTAGAATCTAACAGATTTCAGTAAATGGCATGAATTTGGAATTGTTGCATTTGCAGTAAGGATTTGGGACTGTGAAAAGAGGATCATTGGAGTGATGTTTAATTGATCTATTTTACAAAGTAAAGATCATAGACAAACATAGTATGCATACTTGGTGTATGGCATGACTAGTGTTTAGAAAACATAGTGTACATGCTTGGAGCATGGGACAACTATTGTTTTAAATTCAAGTATAAAGTTGATAAAACCGAAACAATGAATCAAGACTGTCATGGGTTGGTTTGTAGAGGTCCAAGTTGGTGGACAAAGTGGTGCTACAACACTCATGAGTGCTCATAAGTTCTGAGTATTGGATTCAACCCTCGCTCATTTGAATCACTTCATGGATTTTATCACGAGTGATCATGAGACGATAATATCTTATATTCTTCAAACCTAGAGATATGAGTTGTTACTATGAGTTGGTTATACATTGATTGCACGAAAACGCATTGGTAACTCGATGTTATAAAACGTGCCTTTGTGTATGATTCAAAAAGTAGTAGAACAAGCCATATGAGTCGAAGTTTATCCATTCCTTTTACCTTCGGGATAAAAGCGATATATGTGGGCCCCTCGATGATTTAAAGATGATACATGTGAGTGCTTGGCCAAGCCAGGACTGATTTGATTTGTTCAATCAGTCAGTCATCATGAATCGGAAATCGGGAAACAACAAATGGACAGAGAGAATGATTGATAATCCATGTCTCAGTCCATATGATATCTAGAATGGAGGAATATATGATCCCTTATCTAATGGACAAGTCATTGACAAAGGTCAGAGTTCATCGACAAGGTCAGAGTTCAACAGAAGCTTTTGAGAGCTACGATTGCTGATTGGTTCTTGAAGTCATACGCAATAATATTTTAGACTTATCCAAGTGGGAGACTGTTGGATTAATGTGTAAGTCCATAACTATAATTGGTAAGACTTGACCCGACCCGGCATGGTCCATTTGGGTTGCATGGCATCATGCATTTGGATAGACTATAATGAGAGAAATAACACTTAAGGTTGGTTAATATATTATAAGTTCTAATATATTAATAAGGTTATTTAATTAGTATTGATCAAGAATTAATTTGGAATTAATTAAGTGATCAAAAGGAGACTAATTAAATATATGGGTTGATTGTGTAAATCATTCATTCTTATATATGTGGGCTTGTGATCCAAGATTCCTTATGTTGGACTAAGTCCATGGGGTGACCCATGGATACTCCATGGAGGTTAAAATCCATGGAGCATAAGGAATGGGTAAAGTTATGAGTTACATGGTGTAACCCTAATAGCCACCATATAAAAGAATCCCATGGCTCAAGAAATCGTGCACTAATGTGTGAGTGTGAGGGCTAGACGATTTCAAGGAGTGTTCAAGTTTCTCTCAAGTTATTCCAAGTGTATTTGGTGTTGTGTGAACCATTTGAGGTGTCACACTTGGGGCACTAGGCACTCAAGCTTCATGAAGACATTCTACATCAAAGAGGTATGTATTCTATCTTGTTATATTTATTATTTTGTATGCTAGATTAGGATAATACCTTGGATGTTCATAATTGTATGTATAATAGAGAAAACATAGATCCAAGGTATTTAGGGTTGCATGTACACTTAGGAGTGTTAGAATGCTCATAACCCAACATACATAACATAGACTTATGAATTTGAGAAGTAATTACTATCAATTAAGATTTCGTGATTTATTGTTATTAGCCGGGACAGGAAAAGAGGATAAGCTCAAAACCTAATGTGAGTAATGAAATCACTAACTCACTAGGTTGAACCGATTTACTAGTTATTACTTAGATGAAAACGGTGCTCAAACACTTCACATGAATCATGCATGGTTTTCCTTTATTCTCTGTTCTATTATGGGTGATAATGATTTGTTCTCTCCTGGTATCTATAGGGTGTCCTTCTCCTCTGTAGGTATATTGAATTCCCGGGCTGTCTTACTTCCGATTCTGACACTGATCCCCATTACTTCGTAATGAAGATTTTAAATCTCGGAAGTTCATGCGAATCTCTCATTGGTGTCCTTTATAGGGTAGGGGCACTAAATGATTTCTATAGTTTATTTACTTCTCATATGTTTCTTTCTTGAAATTCTCCTAATGAAATTATGTTGGATCCTCCTTGACTCTTCTATTGATTGCTGGAGTAACTATGTTTATCTAACGGGTTTATACGAGAATGGGAATGTCTAAAGAATCTATGAGAAAATTTGAATTTTTATGAAGGTGATTCTTTCTGGTCCTTCTATAATAACATGGTTTGTACCGATTATATATAATCCTGATCAAATAGACCCTTGAATAAGTAATCCTACTCTAAAACCACATCCAAACAAGGAAAAGGAAGTAGAGTGAAAATCACATATTCTAAGTCTATAAAATCCCGGCTATATATAATCTTAACGTATCCACTTAGTAACTATAGACTTATCAGAAAAGATCTTTTTAACATTTCCCTAAAGTTATGTAACATACCTCCATGTTATTTTAGTTATGAGTTTGATTCTTGGACTTCTAGATACAAGAACTTAACAAGTTTTCAGTTTTCTTGTTATAGCATCCTAAAATACTCCCATAGTATTTTAGTCTTTATGTTTGGTTCTAGAATTCTTCTGGTACTTTGGTAAGTTTTATACCAGTTGCAACACTACAATCACTCCCCAAACACATGTTGGTCATATCTCGGATGAATATAGTTGATCAGGCTATATTGATCCCAGATATGATTACGTCACTGTCTAGGTTTAACTGCAATGTCCAACATCCAAATACTTTGTTTTGTTCTTCTTGTGATACTTATTCTAGTATATATATACTCTGCATGTACTTATACTTTTATAAAATATTGTTATATTTTTAAAGTATAACTCTTGGTCAGAGTGTTTTTATCCCAATGGGTTTATATTTGTATATCTTTTATGACTGATATACTGAGTTCACTATAAACACTGCTCTGATACTAATATGTCGCACCCCTAAACGGGAACGGCGGAAACATTCGGGGGCGGAGGACTTTAGGTAAGTATCAAAACACATGCAATATAGTAATCAAAGTACAAACAACCATTGCATTAATAAGTATAAGTTTTACATAAGTGTTCAAACATTACATATTCAAACACTAAAGTAGGTACTGTAGAAGACGAGAGTCGCGGTACAGTACTACGTAGTCTTCTCAAAAGCTTCGGGAGTGTACCTGTCTATTGGATTCCTGAGAATACAAGTTATTTGGAAAGAGTAGATCAACAGTTAAGCTGGTGAGTTCATAAGAATTTTAGTTCTGTTAAATATACCCTAAGTTCTTTGGATAAGTTCACTAGTTTCTCCAGGAAATTCTATATTTCCTGAGGTGATTAACTGATAACCTCAATAATGCCCCTCTGTAATTACTTAGTTTATACTGATTATATATAACCCAATATCGAATGGACAGTCAAATGGGTGTATCTGCCCTAAGCCCACAACCAAACAAGGAACAGGAAGTAAGGCGGAAGTCACACATTTCACTGTCAATCGGATATTACTTATGTACAACTCTGATGTAATAACTAAGGAATTATAGAATTAACCACTACAGGTCTTTTATGTTATACTAGTTTACAAAGATTGAATGACTAAGTTTCATTTGATAAGTGGATTAATCCTATAAACCGTTTCTTTTGTATAAGTGGTTTAATCCCATAAACTGTTTCATTTGTAAGAGTGGTTTAATCCCATAAACTGTTTCATTTGTAAAAGTCTTCTTAGTTATATCTGTTCTATAGTAAAAACCTTAGTATTAATCCTTGAGAGTATTGTATTATCCATAATACTGCCTTGTGGTTTTAAATGTTCAAAACCAGAAGTACAATACTTGATTTCATGATACATAGCTCTTACTGTAAGTAAAAGCTACTGAAGGTATACTTGGTCGGGATGTAATTAATTTTTTTACTGTTATAAGAGAAGTATATTACTTTGTAATTCACTCGTTGTTTTATCCATGTGAGTTCTATTAACCATACTAATATGACTGATATGCCTGAGGCGATGTTCTTCAGGCGTCGGAATGGAATGATATGTGACACCCCAGGCCTGCCGGCCAAACTGTAGCGAACAGTAGAGGTGCGAGATTGTTAGTCCCATATAGATCTATACACAAATTCACGCTCTCCCTACAAGAGATTCTAGCTAATAGTTCAGGACTTAAAAGGTCGTACTTAGATAAGTACACCGTGAAGGGTCTCACAAATTTATTGTTTCAACGAGATTTACGATGCATTATTATTACCCTGTGAGTGCTAACTCTGGTACTTTGTATCGTACTCTTGGTTAATGCAAACCCGGTTGGATGTATTATTACCTCGTGTTTGCTAACTCTGGTACTCTGTATAGTAGCATTGCTAATGCAAACCCGGTAGTATGTATTATTACCTCGTGTTTGCTAACTCTGGTACTCTGTATAGTACCATTGCTAATGCAAACCCGGTATTATGTATTATTACCTCGTGTTTGCTAACTCTGGTACTCTGTATAGTACCATTGCTAATGCAAACCTGGAATGATGTATTATTACCTCGTGTTTGCTAACTCTGGTACTCTGTATAGTACCATGGCTAATGTAAACCCGGCATGATGTATCTTTACTTCTTTAATATGTTGTTCGTATATTAAAGGTATTATACATATCTTGGTTTAGTTGAATGAATTTTGGTAATTTCCTTGGAGAGTATACAGTCGTGAATCATACTTGTATATTTAGTTTTGAATCATAAATTATACCTATTATAATTTATATGTTCTATCTGATTAGCATGATATCTCATGGATGAACACCTTTGCTCAGCCTGATACAAAGGTGATGATACCAAAAGGAGTAACCTATTATACTCATATATGTATAATATATATATAATTAAGTAGGAAACGACCTTTGGACAAATAACACAACCTTAATTCCACATCCAAACATGGAAAAGGATATAAGATAATTCATCAGTCCTAAGCCCTTCAAATCTTATTTATATATTCATACATATATAAACATGATTTTGGCATTTATAATTTGAAATAGTTTATAAAACATTTTTAAAAGAATTTAACGGAGTTTACATGGCTTTAAGTTATTTTGGAAGTATTTGGTAATTCTTGAAAGCATACGGAAACACTTTGTGTGATTATTATCACATACAGTTATTAACACAATTTAATATTGTGTTAAACTTGTATTCCCCCCTAAAAAGCATTTAAAAACCATTGAAAGGTAAATCATAGGGGTATGAACTCACTTTGATAAGCGGTGATTCGGGCAGCGTTTCGTTTCCCGGAAAGAGTTTATTTGACGAGAAACCGGCTCAAACCAGGCAGAGTATCGACTGGAGAGAGGATAACTTCTCGAGAGTTCCGGGGCTTCGGGGCTTGCTTCGGGCTTTATACACGATATCGGGGCCTTGGGGGGTCGTGAGAAAGTCGAGGGGGTGAAAATGTGAAAATTGAGGAAATTTGGGGTGAAAATGCTCCTTAGCCGAGAAGTCTCGCACCCTTTATATAGGGGTGCGAGGGTGCGGTCCGAAGGCGAGTCAGCAGCCACCTGGCGAGGCGAGGAGGTGAGTCAGTAGCTACATGGCAGCTCCTGCGAAGGCCACGTGCGAAGTCTAATGTGGTGCATATTTCGGACCCGGTGTGAGGCACGTGCCTCGGACAGATGGAGCCTTCTAAGTGGACCGGACTTCGGTCCAATGGGGAAAGAGGGTGACGACTTCGGACCAATCAGCGGTTGCCACGCGAGGCTGCGGTCCAATGTGAAGCGAACATGTGGAGGCTGCATGCGAAGGGTGACGTGTCCGAAGCCAGCTATGCGAATTTGCCCGGTTTTCAAGATTTTCTTGAATTTCGTGCCAAAAACTTGCGAAAGTCATAACTTTCGCATACGAGCTCCGGTTTTGGCGTTATTTATATGCACGCGTAGGTAAAGTTATACTCTACGACTTTTGTTTAGACTTCATCGGCTTATTTTGAGTTTATTTTTAATATTATTATTTTTAACAGACCGGGACGGGAAATCCGTTAAAAATTCATAACTTCTTCATCCGACGTCCGTTTTCGTCTGTCTTTTTACCGTTGTGCTACTTTTGACGATACCTTCGATTCTCATTTAAGTTGCGCCGGTTAAACATCGATCGATTTATATTTCGAATTTTTAGCTGTCTACTGCTTAACCGAAACTTCGAAAAATCATAACTTCCTCATACGAAGTCAGATATTTACGTTCTTTTTATGAACGTTCTCGGTTTAACATATTCTACAACTTTCATTTAGATTGTCAAGGCTAAAAAGCCTTTTATCGAAAATTCACTTTTTACACTGAACAGTGTTTTGCCGGTTTTATCGCGGATTTTCGATTGGTCATAACTTCTTCGTTATAACTCGGATTTCAGTGTTCTTTATGTTTTTGGAAACCTTGTTACAAACTCTACCACTTGGTTCATCCCAATTACGATTATTGATCAATTTATTTTTGACCAAAATTTGACTGGTGTCACACACATCTTGTCTCTTCTCAGATGATTGTCTTAGATTCTTCCCAATAAATTTGCGCTTGTACGTTCCAGAATCGGGAGACTCAACTATTGTGACCATAAATCCCACTTGGATTGTTGTGTTGGTTTGCTGATGAACTATGCGATTTGTGCTGTCATATGTTGTCGGCTTTGATGCGTTCACCATCCCTTTGATTTGTGATGCTAGACCCCAAATATATTGCTCGATCTTCTTATATTAAGGGGTTACAAGTGTTGGACACATTACCGCAAGGTCATTAAATCTAACAATATAAGCGTTTATCTCTGAACCCTTCATTGTTAGGTTCCACAGTTCTTCTTCCAGCTTTTGTATTTCCTCTCATGGGCAATACTCCTCTACTAGCATCATCTTCAAATCCTCCCATTTCATGGGATTTGCAGCATTAATTCCCATTGTATTTACATGGTTGTTCCACCATGTTAACGTCGCATCAGCGAAGGTACATGCTGCAAATCATACATTACAATTATCTGGACAGAAGCTTATTTGAAAGACGGATTCTATCTTTTCAATCCACCTGGTCAAATTAATGACTCCTTCAGTTCCATGGAAGCTCTTTGGTTTCCAATTCATAAAGTCTTTGTAGGTACACATTCTGGCAGTTCCTACATTGCCTTCATTCCTAATTCCTCTTGTTGTGACATTAGCTAGAGTTGTAGTTATTCTCTGAGCTATAATTTCTTCAAGTTCTGATGAACTTATTTAGGGGTTTATTTATGGTGGTGGTGGTTGTTGTTGTGGTTCTGATCGTTGATTAGAGTTTAGTCGAGCACTACTTCTTCTAGGCATTTTTATTTAGATCCTATTATAGATAGTAAGAATATTATGAGCTTTATGATGTATTTTAATTAGTCATTAAATTACAAGTTTTAATGACTTCAATTATTCTTCAAGGTATAGAGCATAGTGGACAACAATATTTGGCACATGATTATTGTAATATGTGCTTTAGATAAATTTCTAGTGGTTACACCAGTTTATTATAGGTTTATATGAGGAAAGTTTCTAAAAACAAAATTTGCAAGGTTTACTACACCCTTGCTAGAAACTTTTCCCCGTTACCTTAACTAGTCTGATTTTGTATTTCCTATCTTACTCAATCACTAGTTCTACTCTATCTACCAGTATCATAGGTGATGACCTAGTATGTCAGTGGCAAGAGTCATTTGTTCCTCAAGCACTTGATTCTTGTGTTGTAACTCTCCAGTCCGTTCCTTATTTCGTAAGGTTTGATTGTAGAGCTCTAGTTCTGCAATCCTTTCATTGTGAGTAATCATGTCGTTATGAGAGAAACTAATGCGATGATGGACATCCCTCACTGCCTCTTGATCTTGTGTTCTCTGTCCTTCTAGACTTTGCATCCTTCCTAAAAGATAAGTAGTCTTCCCTTCGATAATTTCCATTTTGTTTTCTATTCTCACACTTTTCCCAAACAGTTGAGAAAAAGTGTCACCTTCAGAAGAAGGTAAGAGATATGGTATGGATGATTTACTAATCTTATACTTGTTAGTAGTTCTTTCTTTTGCTACCCACCTATCAACCATTTGTGCTATCTACGCAGGCTTATCTTGAATTGTATGGGTATCCAAAGATGCCCCCTATATATTCTTCTTAATCCTTATCCATTTTGGTATGGATTTATGAGTCGTGCGTTTCATCTTGGCTCCTCCTGGAAATTGACGATAAAGGGTATTCATTTGGGGTAGGGAAGATGCAACTGATTCTGTCTTTTCCATGGGTTTGCTTACTTCCAGTTCGTTAGAAGGTAAAGGTGATCCATTATCGGTGGGTATTGGATAGAAAATAGTTGGATTCATAGGGTAGTAAGGATCATCTACCATAAGAGGGGATGGAATCCCTTGTTCTTCATCTGTATCCTCTAAGATTATCCATTATCGAGACTGAGGCATGTTGAATTCCTAGTTTAAATCACCAAGTGTTTAGTCTATCAAATATTACTTCCAATTTGAATAGTCCATATGATCTGATCATAATAAAATGTAGTTGTGCACCTACACCTAGTTGTGATAGGATCTACGCACATATAAACTTTAGTTGTAATATTTGATCTAAATCCTTGAGATCAAAAGCATTTTGGGTGTTTAGGTGTATTCTTATCGAGGTTTTGAGTGTTTATGTATATATAATATATATTTATTATTTGTTGTATTCACGCTTTATTAATTATTGTTTGTTACTTCAGGTCTATATGATAAGGCACCGGCCAGTCAGGACAGTCAAAAGGGCAGGATCATTTTAGCATATAGCCAATCTGCAATCTAAAAACTCAAAGCGACGTGTCTATCATGTCACCTGTCCCGTAAGTAGTCCTTCAGTAGAATAATTAATAATAATTTTATTGTAGGTTAAGGGATATACCTATACCTAAACCTAATAGAGTAAGCCCTAGACCATAGTCGTGCTTTCCTAAGAAAGTACTAGTTCACTATAGTCAATAACTCTGATACGAATCTGTCACACCCCCAGCCGGCGGTGGAAACACCGGGTGGTGTAACTTCATTCCTTGTAACACAGTTATATAACATATATTGAACAGTACAAAAGAGTTTTATAAACTACATACCTTTATTGATGATAGAAAATTACGTTATTCTTGTTTCCTCTTATTTATCACATAGTGTTCGAACTATCGCACACGTCTTAACATATATATGTTCCATACGAACAGAAAAGATAATAGTAAAACTTTTCTTTTTCAGGAAACATTCAACTTATCAAGTTCCTGAAAACACATGCGTTTTGAAAATACGTCAACATAAAGTTGGTGAGTCCACATGGTTTGACTCTGAGAAAATAGTATTTTTCCAAGTTCGAAAAGTATAAAACTTAGTTTTAAAATGTATTTCAAACTAATACTTATCTCTAACATATACTATATATATCCTAGGCATAATATTTTACTTACCAAATAAGTGATACCTACAATTTCCATATACTATGAGTAATCCTAAACCAAGGAAGGATACTGCGTATAAATCTTATTTCACTTCTACACGAGTATGTGTGCTAGGTATAATTGGGAAACTTATACTTAACAGTCATACTTGTATATCGAAAAAGTATAATGCTTCTAAAACTGTGCTACGATGAGTCCGTAGCCACTGCTATGAGATAAATACCTCTGATTAAAAGATCCCATCAATAATTCCACTATTGGTACCATAATAAAATTGTCGTTCGTGCCACGAACGATTCCACCAAGGTAAATACTTCCCATGTGTGCTTCATCGACGCCATGTCCAAAACAAAACAATCATTAGGACAGTTCGTCACCCGCAAACCGTTGGGCTGTAGCTAGCAACCACCAGGGTCCACCGTAAAACCATTTGGATTGTAGCTAGCAACCACAGATAGGGTGTTAACCCACATATTGATGGGTTTTGAGCACTATAACACTCCTATGGTGCACATACAACCATAATGATTTGGATCTAAGTTTTTTCTAGTTATACATGCAATAAACAATTTTCCAAAGCATGAATCCTAACTAGCCTACAACTTGACATATGAATCATAAATACTAGTGAGAAGGTTACCTCTTGTAGTAGCTTGAATTACTTGGCCTTTAAGAACTTAGCACCTCAAGTGTGATGCCTCAAATGGTTCACAAAACACCATTAACAATTGGACAGCTTGAGAGAGAGGATATTAGGCACTCAAAATTGGCTATAGTATCTCTAAGATTACTAGTGCCTCTAGTGTGACCAATTTTAGGCCAAGGGGTTTTATATATATATATATATATATATATATATATATATATATATATATATATATATATATATATATATATATATAGTGTAGAATTCCAAGGGTTATGTGTAAACCCTAGTTCTTACACTTGGGCTTGTAATGGACTAACACTATATGGATGCTTACATAAGCTTAGCCCATAACTAATCAATCATGGATTATTAGCCCAACCTATATGTATCATTGATTTACCCAATCATCCCCTGCAAATTGACTTAGTCTCTTTTGATCACCAAATTAATTCCAAATTAATACTTGATCAATACTAATTAAATAATAAATCTCTTTTTCAAATATCCATCCTATCAGATTGTTCTGGTGAATGCAACCCAAAATGGACCATGCTACTCTCGGGTCAAGTACATACCCATTATAGTTATGGGCTTAGACACCAAATCCAATAGTCTCCCGCTTGGATAAGTCTAATAACTATAACTGCAAGTACCGCTTAAAACCGACTAGCAATCGTAGCTCTTAAAAGCGATTATCGAACTTTCACATGTCATTTTAGATAAGGGATCATATAATCCTATGTTCTTCAAGATATCATGCAGAAAAATACATGGAACATAGTCATACTTATTGTCCAGCTGTTTGTTTCCCGATTTTCGATTTGTTTGATATAGAACTTAATTGAACACATCAATTTAGTTCTGACTGGGCCTGTCACATAAGCCAAAAAAATCATTAAGGGGCCCAAGATAACGCTTTCAATCCTCCAAGGATTAAAAGGAACATATAAACTTTGACTTATATGCTTGTACTAACTACTCTTTATATCATACACAATAGCACGTTTTATAACATCAAGTTACCGATGCGTTTTCGCACTATCAATGTACAACCAACTCATAGTCAACAACTCATACATATCGGTTTGAAGACTATATGATATTATCATCTCACAATCACTCGTGATAAATTTCATGAATTGATTCATGTGAGTGAGGGTTTAATCCAATACTCAGACCTTATGAGCACTCATGAATGTTGTAGCAAACTACTACTATGTCTAAACACTTTAGACAATCTACAAGCAAAATTCATGACAGTCTTGCCTCAATACCTACTTCCAAAGTAGGATCAATTGTAGATAGTTTGAATATTATTATTATTCTGGAAGTCAAAACGTGCAAAATGAAACAATAGTAAACAATTGACACAAGATACTAACTTTACTTATAAATAAAACTCCTTTTATTTAATTATCAAATGTCAATTACATTTCATCTATTACAAGTTTCTAAATAGTTATCCAATCATTGAAACTAATATCGTCCTTCTGCCCAATGCTCCTCGCATGATGCAAGTGCTTAGCCCTACTTAGTCCCTTCGTAATGGGATCTGCTGGGTTCTCCTCTAACGATACCCTCTTTGCTACGAGGACTCCCACTTCTATCCGATGTCTTATGAAGTGATATTTTTTGTCGATGTGCCTGGATCTAGCATGATCCCTCGGTTCCTTGGCTAAGGCGACCACACTCTCTCTGTCATAGAAAATCTCCATAGGCTCCTTTATAGCTGGTACAACTCCAAGGTCTCCAATGTACTTCTTCAGCCATATTGTCTCCTTCGATGCTTCGCTTGCTCCTATGTACTCTAATTCGCACGTTGAATCAGCTACAGTCTCCTGTTTGGAACTTTTCCAAGTTATTTCTCCTCCATTCAGGGTAAATACCCAGCCCGATTGAGAGCGAAAATTATCTCTGTCGGTCTGAAAGCTGGCGTCACTATACCCTGTCACTCTCAAGTCACCACTCCCACCGAGGCTAAGGACCCAGTCCTTAGTCCTCCACAGGTACTTAAGAATGTTCTTTACCACAGTCCAGTGAGCTTTACCAGGATTCCCTTGATATCTACTGACCATGCTCAAAGCAAAGTCCACATCATGGCGAATACAAATCATAGCATACATGATCGAGCCAACTACGTAAGCATATGGTACTCGACTCATCTCAGCTATCTCGGCCTCTGTACTCGGACTCTGAGTCTTACTCGGCTTGGCATTGCTTTGAATAGGTAAGTCACCCTTCTTAGAATTCTCCATGTTGAATCGTTTCAACACCTTATCCAAGTAGGTACTGTGACTAAGTCCTATTAGTCTTTTACTCCTGTTTCTCAATATCCTTATCCCAAGAATGTAAGCAGCTTCTCCAAGGTCCTTCATAGCGAAACACTTCCTAAGCCAGGAATTAATCTCCTGCAAGGTTGGGATATCGTTTCCTATGAGAAGTATGTCATCCACATACAACACCAGAAAGCTAAGTATACTCCCACTAGCTTTGACATATACACATGACTCATCCTCTCTTCTCGAAAATCCAAACTCTTTGACTTTTTCATCGAAACAAAGATTCCATTTGCGAGATGCTTGTTTCAATCCATAAATGGATTTCTCAAGCTTACACACTCTATTAGGGTACTTTGCATTGGCAAAACCCTCTGGCTGACTCATGTAAACATCTTCATCCAACTTCCCATTAAGGAAAGCAGTTTTGACATCCATTTTCTATATTTCATAATCATGAAATGCAGCTATGGCTAGCATAACCCTTATAGATTTAATCTTGGCTATTGGTGACAAGGTCTTGTCATAGTCAACTCCAGGAGTTTGAGTAAATACCTTCGCAATCAATCGCGTCTTATATGTGTGAACTTTCCCATCCACGTCCGTGTTCTTCTTGAAGATCCATTTGCACCCAACTGTCTTACGACCATGTACATTGTCAACCAAGTTCCAAACTTGATTGTCATACATGGACTGAATCTCGCTGTCCATTGCCTCTTTCCATTTAGCAGACTTGGGGCTTGTCATGGATTCCTTGTAGTTATTAGGTTCATCCAAATTTACCAGTGTGCTATCACTAATAAATGTATCACCATCTGTAGTAATATGGAAACCATATAACACAGGTGGAACACTAACTCTACTGAAACGCCTCAGAGGTACAGACTCGTCAATTGGTGTAACAGGAGTTTCCTCCTCAGTTTGAGCGCTAGTGTTTGAGGTTCCTTCATCACTTAACTATTGAAGCTCTTCAAGGTCAATTTTCCTCCCACTGTCCTCTTGGCATATGAGTTCTCTCTCTCGAAAAACCTCTCTCCTACCAAAAAAGACAACATTGTCACTCGGTCTATAGAAGAGATATCCAAAAGACTTATGTGGGTAGCCGATGAAAATACAAGGCACACTATGAGCTTCGAGCTTGTCGTGAGTCTCACGCCTCACAAAAGCCTCATAGCCCCAAACCTTGATGTGTGCTAACAAGGGAACTTTCCATGTCCACATCTCATGAGGTGTTTTTTCAACCTTCTTAGTTGGGACTAGATTAAGGATATGGGCATCAGTCTCTAAGGAATATCCTCAGAATGAGATAGGTAACGAAGCTCAACTCATCATGGAACAAACCATGTCCAACAAGGTTCAATTACGCCTCTCAGCCACACCATTAAGCTGTGGTGTCCTGGGTGGCGTCAATTGTGAATTAATTCCACATTCCTTAAGATAGTCTAGGAACTTGATACTAAGATACTCACCACCTCATTCGGATCGGAGCATCTTTATCTTCCTGCCCAGCTGATTCTTTTCTTCTTGTTTAAACGCTTTGAACTTTTCAAAGGTTTCTGACTTATGCTTGATTAAGTAGATATAGTCGTATGTGCTGTAATCATCAGTAAAAGTCACATAGAAGCGGTTAGCATCCCATGTGGCGATTCTGAAGGGTCCACAAACATTGGTGTGTATGAGATCGAACAAACCCTCACCCTTTTCACAAGTACCAGTGAAGGGTGACTTGGTCATCTTTCCAAGCAAACAAGATTCGCAAGTGTCATCCGAATTTAAGTCGAATGACTCCAACACACCAGCCTTTTGGAGTTGGCCTATGCGCTTCTTGTTGACATGTCGAAGATGAAAATGCCACAAGGATTCCTTTTCCAAACTATTGGAAGAATCAATGTGTAACACATTGTTTCCTAAGTTGTCTACAACCATCACATTTTCATGTACGCCATTACAAGGCAATGCTTTAAAATAAAATACACCATTATAAAAAGCATTAATAGAACCAATTTCATTATCAAATGAAAATCTAAAACCTTGTTTCTACAAACCATGAAAGGAAATAATTTTCTCGCCATGTCAGACGAGTAGCAACAATTTATAAAATCTAATTCTAACCTACTACTAATCAATAAAGAATCAACTCCAATTTTGGTGACAGGCGACATTTTCCTATTCCTCATGATCAAGTTCATCTTCCCGTGCTCCACATCCTTACTTCTTCTTAGACCCTGCAAATCAGAACAAATGTGGAAACCACAACCTGTATCAAGGACCCAAGACGTGGAATGTGATGAGTTATTAGATAGAATAGTGTAAATACCTGCATGGGTGGGATTTATCTTCCCATCTTTAACATCCTGCAAGTATTTGGGGTAGCTTCGCTTCCAGTGCCCTTTATCATGACAAAGGAAGCACTTTGCTTCTTTTGAATTGGTAGATGGATTAGCAGAACCAACTTTAGTCCCACTAAAAGAGGATCCATCATCAGACTTTCCCTTGTGGCTCTTAGATGGAGCCTTCCTCTACTTCCCTGTCCCATGTCCAAATGCCAGGACTGGGGCAGCAGTAGTAGGAGTAGGAGTAGATACAACAGATTTTCCTTTCAGACTACTTTCATCAGTTCTCAAAAGGCCTTGAAGCTTGCTAAGAGTGACCTCCTCCTTGTTTATATGATAAGTCATATGAAACTGATCATAACAAGGAGGCAAAGAGTGTAGGATAATATCAATGGAAAACTCTTCATCGAAGTTCACATTCAACTTCAAGAAGTGGTCCACAAACCTTTACATTTTTTGCAAGTGGGTCATGATGGACTCTCCATCCTTCATCTTTGTTGTAATCATGGAGGCTATGATTTCATACCTTTCCTGACAAGAACTTTGATGGTATCTTTCCATCAAGTCTTGGTGCATCTCGAAAGGGTAGTAGTCATGATAGGACTTTTGAAGTTCATATGTCACAGTGGCAAGCATCACACAACACACCTTTGTGGCATCCTTCTCATGTGCCCTATACTCATCAACCTCTTCAGGAGTAGCAGTGGTTTCATCAATCTCCTTACGCTCTTTGTCGAGGACATATTCCTTGTCCTCGTAGCGAGTGGCCATCCTAATGTTCTGAATCTGGTCATTGAATTTCAAACCATCAAAGATGACCCTCCTATACAAGTTCATGATGGAGAAAGAGCCCAAAGGGTTTGAGCCAGAAGCGGTGTTGGAAGACATCTGAAAAAGAAAGACAAAGTTTAGATTAGATAAGAATCCTTAATATAACACCAACACAATATTTTACAATTCAGAAGAGGGATGTCGTAATCCAATTGAAAAATATTTAAAGGTAGGTAAATGACGATTTAGAAATTTCCACCATGAAAAACATAATTAAATATTAAGTTTTAATTGGATTGAAATTCCTAGATTCTTTTGAGATTCATTGAAATTTTCAATGGCATGTTTAAATCTCAATTATGCCCTTCAAGTTTGAGATAGCGATACCAACGATAACAAACAAGGTGTGAATAACCATGCAAATATGCTTGGTACACTTGATGTTATTTATCACCTAATCAATGTGCCGGTTAGCCACACACGCTCCATTGATCTATGACAAACATCAAGATACCCTTTGCCACCCTTGTTAGTCCAACTTAGTGTCACGGTTAACCACATACGCTCCACTAACGACTTGGCAAGGTGCAAAGTGCAATTCCATGGAATAGCATCATTTTCACACTTTTCCTAAAGTAACTAAGATTGGGAATTTTATAAAACATTTAGTTACTTTATAATTATCATTATACTTTTAATAAGAATTAATGTCCTATCCTACCTGTTCGGCTAACGACCCTCAACCAGTCAAGGAAAAAGTGGGTGAGAGTGGACACCCATTAAACCACCATTTTATAGGCAGTAACCTTATACCCCCTTAGAGACCTGCTTCATTAATGAGGCCTACTAACGTAAGACTGACTTGTCGTATACATATATATAATTTTTAAACTTAGAATATTATAATAGTGATAGGGTTGAACTTTAAACTTTTAAAATTCTTAGGTTTGGAATTAAATGGTTCATAAGTGATACTTTACAAATTCCAAAACATGAGGACATGTTTTGAAACTCTTCAAAACTTTTTGGTTTCCATAACTTATGAGTTAATGTATTTTAATGAATGAAACTCTTGATGTTCCATAACTTGAGGACAAGTTATGGAGTTCTTTAAAAACATTTAGATCAATTTTTAATTAATAACATTATCATATAATTTGCCATTGATCTAATCTAACTCATAAAGCAAGGCAATTCAAATCAAATACTACAAATAATCATTTTATTATCTTAAAATTTGACAATTGTCCTTCAATTGGATGAGGATAATCATTATCATATCAGAAATCATGAATTTTATGATACAAAATAGTTTGTGGTAATGATCCTAATCCAATTCTGGCCGAAAGGCTCGAAAATATGCAAACAGAATGTTCTACTCGACGAGTGCATGAACTAGACTCATCAAGTTGCCAGTTTGTGAGTGAACTCGTCGAGTCAGATCATTGGACTTGGCAAATTCATCAGTCAGAGGCCAAAAACTCGAGTTTTTTCAGCTTTGAAAAATAACCAATCATCAATATAACAGAAAACAATCCTAGGCTCTGATACCACTGATAGATTTTGAGCACTATAACACTCCTATGGTGCACATACAACCCTAATGATTTGGATCTATGTTTTCTCTAGTTATACATGCAATAAACAAGTTTCCAAAGCATGAATCCTAACTAGCATGCAATTTGACATAGGTATCAAAAAAACTAGTTAGAAGGTTACCTCTTGTAGTAGATGGAATTACTTGGCCTTTACCAACTTACCACCTCAAGTGTGATGCCTCAAATTGTTCACAAAAAACCACCAACAATTAGAGAGCTTGAGAGAGGATATGAGGCACTCAAAATCGACTATAGTATCTCCAAGATTACTAGTGTCTCTAGTGTCACCAATTTTAGGCCAATGGGTTACACATATATAGCGTAGAATTCCAAGGGTTATGAGTAAACCCTAATTCTTACACTTGGGCTTGTAATGGACTAACAATATACGGATACTTACATAAGCTTAGCCCATCACTAATCAATCACAGATTATTAGCCGAACCTATATGTATCATTGATTTACACAATCAACCCTTGCAAATTTAATTAGTCTCTTTTGATCACCAAATTAATACTTGATCAATACTAATTAAATAATAAACCTCTTTCTCATATATCCATCCTATCATATTGTTCTGGTGAATGCAACCCAAAATGGACCATGCTACTCTCGGGTTAAGTACATACCAATTATAGTTATGGGCTTAGACACCTAATCCAACATATATATCTATACACAACTTCCTTTATGGGCTTAGACACTTAATCCAACACATATATCTATACACAACTTCCTCGCTCACACGGGATTAGCGGTTACAGGTCAGAGGATTTCTACTAAGATTTCCATTCTTAGTTGATGAATAAAATAGCTCATGTAGACTTTGTCGACCTCCTATAGTTCTAATAGTGAAAGCATATTCGTTTCTAAAATCCTAAGTTACTAGACTATGCTTTTAAACATTACTCCTAATTTCATAATACTTAGGAAGTACAACATCTATAACTAGAAGTAAAACATATATATAGAACTCCCTAATATAATTTCAGGGCTAGATTAACAACATACCCGGTTTTATATTGACATAAAACCAATAATAATAATAATAATATACTTTACAATTAGTACACATAACTCCTGAGTATAACTCTGAGGCTATATCACACATAATATATATATATATATATATATATATATATATATATATATATATATATATATATATATATATATATATATATATATATAGAACTCCCAAGTATAACTCAGGGTCTACATTAGTATAATCTATAATAATAACATGCTAACAAGTTTAAGATAGTTGTATGTTTTCACTATATATTCTAGGTATATACGATACAAAACAACTATATCCCGGTTAATATAACTATCTACATAGATACGAACATACTATCAAATAAACATAATCATAACTTTTATATAATATTTAGAAATCATTTTCCCCAAAAAACCATAAAAATTGGGCCGTGAAACTCACCCTAGTAGCGTGATTTTATCGAATCAAACTAGAAACGGTCAGCGGTTCAAGATTGTCGGGCTCGAAATGCGGAATGCCTTCAGTAATGAGAGAGATGAATGCGATTTAGGTGTAATAAGTGTTAGGGTTGCACTTGCTATTTATAGGCTATCCAAGACAAGCTCACGTTGTGGACTTATATGTCTGCGTCGTGAAGCATAGATGCATCACCTCTTAGACTTGTCATTTGGGTCCTAGCTTCAGAAGGTGTCAAGTTGCTAGATTCACGTCGTGAACCTCTATGTCCACGTTGTGGAGTCTTAACACATCAATCCCTTAGCCTTTCCATCTGAATTCTAGCCTTGAGAAGCACCCTAGATCACATTTATGGCATGAACCTTCATGCCCTTAGACTGCTACAACTTTGGAAGATTACAACTTTTGCATATGAACTCTGTTTTTTATGTTTTTTATATCCATCGTAGGTATTTCTGAGTACTTCTTTTAGATTCTAAGATTTCTAAGTCTATTTTAAATTCTTCTTATTATAGATATTTATAGTGTTAGAGGTTATCATAACTTCTTCACACGAAGTTTATTGAGATTTGTTAAGATATTTTGGAATTTTATGGATGTATACTTTGATTTATACCAAAAGGTATGTACGAAAGTTCATATTTGTACTAGAATTTGCAATGAACTACAAAGTAAGTGTATTATATTATAATCGTATGCGACTGTTCTTGATCCATTTCGACTAGTGTTACATTGTGTTTTGTGTAGCGGGTTCTGATGTGTTTGGTTGATATTCTGGATTTGGTGGAGATCGGTTCGGGGGAAATGTGTGGAAGGTATATGGTCAGGATTCAGCGAGTTAGTTCTCTACTAATCTTCAAGGTTCGGTGGTTCTAGTATTTTTTTCGGTAGGAGCGGAGTTGCTTATGGAAGAACTTTTGGGTTCAAGCATTGTTGTTGCTAGGAGTGGAGCGGTGCAGGAAGATGGTAGTGTCAGTTGTATGGGTTCTTTGGTCATCGCAAGTGTCAGAGGAGATTTATATTAGCACGGGTTGCAGTAAGTTAGAAACCAATAATTCTTTGGAATTGGAAGTCGGATGAGATCTGTCGCTTCAATGTGAGGGTTATACTTTTAGTCACCAGCGTAAGAGATCAGGAATTGGTATAGTATCGTGGGAGGTGATATGGATTATCAGGTAGGTTGAGATTTCAAGGGTACCCGTCAGGGTTTCAGGAATCGGGCGATCAATGTATTTGGCTAGCAATGGAACGCAAGTATTGTTCAAAGTAGGGTATGGACGGTTCATGCTATTTGAGAAAGATGGATTGGAAATCCATCAGGATTAAAAGGTGGGAGACCTTCGTCTAGAGTAAGTGGGGGAGAGTTAAGTGGCTGTTCAGATTGAGGTTGTGTTGGTGGGGGTCCAAGAAAATCCTGAGTGTAGGTCGACATCTCCATTGTTGTTCAATTTAGGCTGTGGGATTCGAATGTGTGACCCAAACTCTTGATTGGTTGCAGGATTCAGCTAAGGATGTGTGGTATTGTGTTGGTTTGAGTATGGTAAAGCCATGAGTGGTAACCATGGTTGGTTGGAGTTGTTGTAAGACTGCGTTGGGATCGTAGCAATCACTAGTGTGAGGTAACTATTATTAGAAACGGTCGGGTGTGATGGGGAATCAGTTCTTGCTTTGGGCACGTCGGTCAGGTTGTCGATGAATATTCTCTGTTTTGGGTTGAGGATCGTTGGGCTCTGGGTCGGAGTCGGGCCGTATATATTTAGATGAGTAGGACCCATAGGCGAGACCCGTGTGATTATGGTAGATCAGACGGGTCTTAGTAGAGACCATTGGCTCAAGGTATCAAATATTAAGTTGCATGATCATGTGGGGGATCAGTTTGTGATACAGAGGGGTTTTAGGTTTGGTAGCCTTGTTGTTTGGACTCTTGGGAACCTGGTGGTTGGACCAGGTGCGAGACTGGAAGTCTCATATATGGTTTGGGGTGGGGGGGTAATTATTTATCAGTCATGTGAGGGTTGATCAAGAATCGGGAGGTTGTGGTGTGAAATGCAAGTGCAGATTCATGAATCTCGGGTTGCTAGTGGAGTATTAAATTGGTTTTGGGTAAGAACTCGAGTCGGGTATTACGCGTGTTTTGCTCAGGATTTTGTTTCAGTAGTATAATAATTGGGGTATCTTTATGTTGGGTTTTAGTATACTACAACATCCTATGGTGCACATACAACCCTAAATACCCTGGATCTATGTTTTTTCTATTATACATGCAAATATGAAGTTTCCAAGATATTACCCTATACTAGCATACATTTATCATATACTTGGGTAATAAACTAGATAGAATACATACCTTTTTTTTATGTAACTTGTCTTCATGAAGTTTGAGTGCCTAGTGCCCCAAGTGTGACACCTCAAATGGTTCACACAACACCATGAACACTTGGAATAACCTTGAGAATAAGGATACCTTGCTTCTCTCTAGTGAAATCAGCCATGCCCTTTTGTGTACACACACTAGTACCCATTTCACCAACCAAGGACATCTTTATATAGTGTGGAGATTAGGGTTAAACCCTAATACCCATGACCTTTCATTTTATATGATCCATGGGTTACACACTCCATGGACTATCCATGAAAGCTTAGCCCAACCTAAATGAACTTGGCTCATCACACACGTATATCTTAGAGTCCATATTTAATTAGTTCCTTTTGATCACTTAATTAATTATAAATTAATTCTTGATCAATAATAATTAAATAATATGATTATATATATTAATATATTAGAACTTATAATATATTAATATAAATCACTAGTATCCTTTTTCCTCATCTTGTCTATCCAATTGTCCCGATGCCATGCAACCCAAATGGACCATGCCGGGTCGGGTCAAGTCTTACCAATTATAGTTATGGACTTAGACATTAATCCAACAGTCTCCCACTTGGATAAGTCTAAAACTATTATTGAGTATGACTTCAAAAACCAACTGGAAATCGTAGCTCTCAAAAGCTTCTGTCGAACTCTGACCATGCCGATGAACTCTGACCTTTGTCAATGACTTGTCCATTAGATAAGGGATCATATATTCCTCCATTCTAGATATCATATGGACTGAGACATGGATTATCAATCATTCTCTCTGTCCATTTGTTGTTTCCCGATTTCCGATTTATGATGACTGACTGATTGAACAAATCAAATCAGTCCTGGCTTGGCCAAGCACTCACATGTGTCATCACTAAATCATCGAGGGGCCCACAAATATCGCTTTTATCCTGAAGGTAAAATGAATGGATAAACTTCGACTCATATGGCTTGTTCTACTACTTGTTGAATCATACACAAAGGCACGTTTTATAACATCGAGTTACCAATGCGTTTTCGTGCAATCAATGTATAACCAACTCATAGTAACAACCCATATCTCTAGGTTTTAAGAATATAAGATATTATCGTCTCATGATCACTCGTGATAAAATCCATGAGTGATTCAAATGAGCGTGGGTTGAATCCAATACTCAGAACTTATGAGCACTCATGAGTGTTGTAGCACCGCTTTGTCCAACATCTTAGACCTCTACAAGCCAACCCATGACAGTCTTCATTCATATTTACTTCCAACATATAACCGACTATGGATAGTTTGAATAACTTAGTCATTCAGGAAGAATGACCTACTTTATTCTGGAAGTCAAAACATGCAAAATGAAACACAAGAATAAATGAATCAAATATGGTATCAAACCCTATGAATATAAATAGACCACTTTTATTTATCACCATACTGATTACTCCTTATTTCTATGTTTGTCTATGATCCTTACTTTGTGAAATAAACCAATTGAACATAATTTTAATGATTCTAATCTCACACTCCCAAATCCTTATTGAAAAATGTGAGAATTTCAAATTCCTATCATTTATCAAAATCTGTTTAGATTTTAAACTTATATGCACTGACCCTCCTGTAATGAATATGTACAAAGTCATAAAGACTTGTCAATAGTCATTATAAGGTATTCCAATGGAGATCAACTCCATGGAAACTAAGTCTCATATTCAAAGTACATTGCTTTGGACATGCTTCTTGCATTAAGTTTTCTAATCTTACACAGATAACTTCCACCTATGGAGACAACTCCATATTCTCATTTTGACTATCACTTCTGAACAAGAGATGCCTCTTTTCAGAATATGTCAATATGGTCCTTCCAAAATTAGCACTATACTTCCAACTGTCCCTGAGCAACCAATCTTTGGTAAACCTCAGATTGTCCTCGACAATTGCTTAATCATTTTAGTCATATCCAATTCTAGACCTTTTCCCTTCTTAATGCCTCTGGGCATTTGGAAAAATTTAGAAATGACAAATATTATAGCACATGCAATCGATCCTGTACCCAAAGCAAATGGTACACGATTCATGATGTCTCACACAAAGACATGATTCTAGACCAGTCTTTTGCTACAATATTTTTATTTGCCATGTTTTCAAAATTTGACTATGAAGAGGGATGTCGTAATCATAATCGAATTTTGAGAACGCAATATATAGAATTTCCTTAAGTTGAACCAATCCAACATGAAATTCATATATATATTCTTGACTAAAGATGATTAAGGTCTCAATCTAAGCCTTTAGAACTGAAATGAAGTATATCCTCTCCTTTAATTATAGCAAAACAACTTTTTCAATCTCTGCAGCCTCACGAATTGAAACTTTTGTTTTCTATAATTAACATTACTAACTTGCAATACGAACAATAATTATCATGCTCCCACTAACATGATGATTATTAGCATAACACTTATGCTCCCACTAGCTTTGACATGTACTCAGAAATCAGCTGGACTTCTAGAAATCAATACTTTATTGACTTTCTTACCAAAGTTCAGATTTCTGATACGAGATGTTTTGATAAAACTTTATCAAAATCATACACCTTTCCTTAGATAGCATGCATGTGTGTCTAAACAATTTCAGAACTATGAAAAGGGATGCCGTAATCATAGTCTCAATTGTTTAGACCTTTTGCCATCTGCTTCAAATCTACTTGGTGGAAGTGTTTCCTCACCATCATTTTCATGAATCGGAGAGAAACCTTATGACCCTTTGATTTTATGGTGTATGTGTTCTTATCCATGTGAATCGTCAAAACCATAGTCACAAGAAAAGGATAATGACAAATCCAAACTCATATGGACCGAACTTATGCAATCTTAACTTCTTGCCACCTGGCAGTACAGGGCCTGCCATTGCTTCCAAGTTGTTATGCAACCAATTGAGAACTTTCAGAACTCCTATGCAAAGCCAACTTTAACTGGAATGGGCACATAATATGTCAACACGATAGGTTATAAACCTCAAGTCGTGTGCTAGTGAAGAACCTCAGGTTTTATTCTTGATTAGTTCTTGAAATTCTTTTTAGGATCTTTAAGACTCTCACTGTCCTCTTGACATATAAGACTATCTTGCCAAATATTCAAGAGATAGTGTGGATTCTTTATCAAGACAAACACTTCACACAATTGGCCTTAGTTGGTCTTTGTTTTATCAAAAATATCACAACTTACCAATTTCAAATGTACAAGAGTAGGACACTTTTACTCTTACATTTGACAAGTGTTTTAAACCTTTCTTTAAGATATGTCACTCAAGTTACAATATTGGAGTATGACTCTAAGAATTGTTTTGGAACGAAGTATTACTCATCTTCCTGATCTAACCATTTCAACAATTCATGACTCCTCTTCTTAGTCATAAGAATGCACTAAGATGACCTTTAGAGGACTAATTGTGATATGATTTCTAAATCATTAAGATGATCACAAACATGATACTAAAGTACTCTCCCATCTTTTCAGATTTGAGAAACTTTTATCTTTCTGCCTAATTTGATTCTTCCCATTCGTTCTGCCATACATTGAGACTTTTCCAATGTTTCAGAATTATACTTAAACTTGTAAGTATAACCATATTTACTAAACATTAGTAAATCAAATAGTCTTAACGAGCTTTGTGGTGGACATGACCAGTGCACAAGAATGTGTACTCGACCCCTTTAGTCGTTCACTTGACTCACACATCCATGTGAACAAGTAATTAGTCTTGATTTTCCAATGCTTGAAAGTTCTCATTCATCATACTATTCAACTTGGATGATTCCAAGTTTCGGTCCAATTGAAACTTGGGCGATGAGGAACTTTCCTGATTTGGTAAATTTAGACATTACCACAAATGAAAGAATCAAATCCATTTTCCAATATTGCAGTAAGTGGAATCATACAAGCAACAATTTTCCACAAATACCATTGTAAGGATACTTCAAATAAATAAAATTAAACAATTTTCTTTTATTTTAAAACTTTGCGGAAAAACTTATCCTTACAATCCACATGGAAAATTGTTGTTATCTATTCCTTAGCAATATATCATAACTTCTTAAGCAACTGCTGAAAATTCTGATGCGATCGAAATCCACCTTCGCGATCAGAATCAGCATATACTTCCTTTAAGATTTCTCTCTATTCTTTGATTCTTAAAACATCAACATGTGACCCAGTCACATCATGTAATGAGGATCTCAGAATAGAACTTAACAGAGCTAGATAATGGGCTCTACCTGATGTAGAGTCAAACTTATTGACTTTAACATCCTTAGGTAAATTTGGCAGCTTTGCAATCAACGCCCCTTCCTTTGGTAAAATAAACATATGGACCCTTTGGTAATGGGACTATCTCAGACTTAGCCTTTCTCTTTACCATTTGGTCAACCGGGTTGACTATGGCCAATTCCTTTCCATTGAGAAGAGAATGCTTTTTCTAGATTTCCAGTGTCACCATTGTCACTGTCCATAAAGTTTTTGGGAAGTTGATCTTCTAATCAAATTTGCTTTACTATCGTTCCAAATCATTGCTGATTCAGCAGCACCAAGCAAATAGATATGAGCATTAAGGTTCATGTCATAGTCTGTTTCATAGTAGTCCCAAAGGAACTCACTATGTGACTTAGAAAGTGATTGAACATCAAACTTTCTCAAGACTTTGACACCCAACTCTCCCGGCTTGTCAATATGTGACTTCATCTCTAAGATGTGATCATACATAGACCTTGCTTGCCATTAGGGCTTGAGTGACCTTGAACTTGTGGGTTAGGGAGAATAATTGGAGGAGGTGGAGGAAGTAAAGTTCCAAGAGATTTGGGAAGATCATAGATGTCTGAACTAGACATCTTTTGGGAGATATTCAAGATAGTTGAACTAAAGTCCTTAATATAACACCCAATATGAAATATTAAGGATAGGATCCAAAAACCTATTTATAACTAGAAGAGGGATGCCATAATCCGAGTTATAAAATAGTTGAAGGTAGGTAAATGATGATT
This sequence comes from Lactuca virosa, assembly GCF_052849685.1. Lineage (NCBI taxonomy): Eukaryota > Viridiplantae > Streptophyta > Magnoliopsida > Asterales > Asteraceae > Lactuca > Lactuca virosa. Next base: position 388,953,095 of record NC_136428.1, read on the forward strand.
TACCAATTTCCACCATGAAAAACGAAATAATTTAATTAGGTTTTTACTTGGATTTGAAACTCCTAGATCTTTTGAGATTCATTGAACTTTTCAATGGCATGTTTCAATCTCGAGTGTGCCCTTCAGGTTTTGTGACTGGGATGCCGAGGATCACAAAACAAGGTGTGAAGTAACCATGCAAATATACTTGGTACCCTTAATATTTACCCCTCAATCGATGTGCCGGTTAACCACACGAGCTCCACCGATACTATGATAAATATTAAGTTACCCTTTGCCTACTTTGTTAAATCCAGGTTAGTGTGCCGGTTAACCACACATGCTCCACTAACGGTTTAAACAAAGTGCAAAGTGTAATTTCATGGATTAGCACCTTATTCACATTTTCCTAAGTAACTAAGATTGGGAATTAATAAAAGGTTTAGTTACTTAGTATTTATCATTAATACTTTTAATGAAGGGAGAATTATAGTCCTTGTCCTACTTGTTCGGGTAACGACCCTCTACCAGTCAAGGAAGCGGTGGGTGAGAGTGGACACCCATTAAGCTGCCATTTTATAGGCAACAACCTTATACCCCCCTTATAGACCGGCTTCGTGAATGAGGCCTACTAATGGTAAGACTGACTTGCTCTTATACACATATATATATTATTAACTTATAATATTATAAAGTATAAGGGTTGAATTTTAATTTTTAAAGTTCTAAGGGCTTAACTTGGAATTAAAGTATTCATTAGAGAAAACTTTTCAAATTCCAAAACTTGAGGGCAAGTTTTGAAACTATTCAAAACTCTTGGATTTTCATAACTGATGAGTTTTAAGTAAAGCTTTAAAACTTTTAATGAAGAGACTCTTGGACATCCATAACTTGAGGACAAGTTATGGAGCCATAAAAATTATTTATAAGAAAAGACTCTTCATTTTTTTGTAACCTAAGGCATATTTATGAGTTTTTTAAGATTCATAAATGTGACTTTTCATATAACTTGAGGACAAGTTACAAAAAAAACACATTTTATGAACAACTTTTAGATTAGTTAGGATTGAAAACAACTAAAACACAATTTTTTTTCATTAATCTAAACTAACTCATGAATCAAGGAAACATAGAACTTTTGGTAATCCATAACTTATGGAGTTAAATGCTTGTTTTATGATGAAACTTTTCAAGTTCCATAACTTAAGAATAAGTTATGGAATTCTTTAAAACATTAACACCAAATTTTGTAACTCCATAAAAAAAATTTAGAACCTTTTCATATCCATAACTTATGGAGGTTTCAAAACACATAAGATCACAACTTAAAAAAAACATTTTGAGCTCCAAAATTTTATGACTAAATTTGTAACTCCTTAAAACATTTAGATCAAACTTTTAAAACTAATAAAATAATCATATCATTTTATCTTTTACTAAATTTGACCTAATTCAACTCATATAGCAAATGATTCAAATTTTACAAATAATTAGTTTTTCACAAAACAAGTAATTATCTTAAAATTTGACAAACTTCATGTTTTTTTTTCTTTTTTTTTCAACTTTGAAAATCAAACATTTGCATGAATATAACAGAAAACAACTCATGGCTCTGATACCACTGTAGGGTTTTAGTATACTACAACATCCTATGGTGCACATACAACCTTAAATACCTTGGATCTATGTTTTCTCTATTATACATGCAAATATGAAGTTTCCAAGATATTACCCTATACTAGCATACAAATATCATATACTTGGGTAATAAAATAGATAGAATACATACCTTTTTTTTATGTAACTTGTCTTCATGAAGTTTGAGTGCCTAGTGCCCCAAGTGTGACACCTCAAATGGTTCACACAACACCATGAACACTTGGAATAACCTTGAAAATAAGGATACCTTGGTTCTCTCTAGTGAAATCAGCCATGCCCTTTTGTGTACACACACTAGTACCCATTTCACCAACCAAGGACATCTTTATATAGTGTGGAGATTAGGGTTAAACCCTAATACCTATGACCTTTCATTTCATATGATCCATGGCTTAAACACTCCATGGACTATCCATGAAAGCTTAGCACAACCTAAATGAACTTGGCCCATCACACACATATATCTTAGAGTCCATATTTAATTAGTTCCTTTTGATCACTTAATTAATTATAAATTAATTCTTGATCAATACTAATTAAATAATATGATTATATATATTAATATATTAGAACTTATAATATATTAATATAAATCACTAGTATCCTTTTTCCTCATCTTGTCTACCCAATTGTCCCGATGCCATGCAACCCAAATGGACCATGCCGGGTCGGGTCAAGTCTTACCAATTATAGTTATGGACTTAGACATTAATCCAACACTTTATGCCAATGGCATCAATTGCAGGGTTCAAGGGTAATGAATGAATTTAGTTGTCATAGCAATCGAGCCGTTGTGTTGTGTCTTGGGTTAGTTATGTCTGTGATAGGACCTCAACGTGTTTGGAATCAGGAGAAGGTAGGTCGTTGGAGACCGGGTATGTTAGGAGACTACAGTTGGTCTCGTGGCATTCTTTTAGTAGTAGGTTTGGTTTCAATGTGGTTTGGGGTATTATCGCCAGATAAGATTGCTCTCGGAAGTCGTGTGGGGCTACTATGTCTTTTTATCTCTTTTGGCTCACCAATCAGGTAGGAGTTCGGTGATTAAGTTAGTTGGCAGACGAGTTGGGACTAGGGAGGTCTTGGCTGCCTTTGGGAAGCGGATAGGTGGCAGCAAGACGAGTCGGAGTGGTTTCATTGTTTTGAGCTTCGTGTAAGGAGTATCTTGTATTTTAGGGTATATGTTAAGTCGCTCGTGGTTGGATTAAATAATCTCGTAGTGGTTGATTGGACCTTGTTGCACAGCTCTCGTATGAGTCTAACCGTCGTAAGGAGTAATATTGTACTCGAAGGATTATCTGAGGCTTCTGTCAAGTGTAAGTATTCTGCAGATGTATATGATCATTGGTTTTTCTCCAGTTGAAGCATCAAGATAATCAGGGTTGGAAGAATTTTGTTTAATATGGTATTCACAAGGAAATGGTATGATAGTGGTTCAGTGCGGGCGGTTTGTCGGGAAGGCGGATCAATTTGAGTTTTCAAGTTTCTGGAAAGATAGAAGAGGTTTTTTGCAAGGGGTTTAAGGTTTGTTCTTCTTCAGGTTTGATAAGTTCTGCTAGGGTTGGTTTCGGTTGCCTTGGGAAGGTGGTAGTATTTTCGGGTTGTGGTAGTGTTGTCTAGGTTTTTGGACATGTTGGGAAAGGTAAGGACGGATATCGAGGACAAAATCTATTTTAAGTGGGGGATAGTTGTAATGCCTTGTTTCGATTTGTTCCCATATCGGGGTTGGTGGTTAGAACTGGGTATTAATAGGCTTCGGATCCTAGAGGATTTTGGTTTTGGACTCAGTTGGGGTTGGATAAGGTATTTCGGATGGTTCGGGTATTCGGTTTGTGTTTTGGAATCAAATGGCATTTTGGTAATTTCTTAGCTCCGGCTTTTATGGAAAATGGATGTTTATTCGGGATATCTTATGGCGAGTATGAATTAATAATAGTATTGAGCGTCTCGATACCTTTTCATGAATATAAGGATGGTCGGGATGTGGGATTGTATTGAGAAAGTTATGGACTTCTCATGAATTAGGGGTTGGGGAAAACCCTAGTACGTTGGGTGTACCAAGGTGGTACGCAGGGGTTACCGAGGCAAAAAGGGTTACGCAATGCGTAACTAGAGGAACACGCAACGTAGGTACGAGGTTGGGTCGGGGTGCGAGACCTAGTACGCTGGGCGTACTAGGTGGTACGTTGGGCGTATGAGGGCCAGATTGAAAACGCTAATTTTAGGGTTTTACCCTATATAAGCATAATGTTATCCTGTTTCTTCATTTCCTAAGTCAGCCCCCACCCTCTAAAACCTTACAAATCATCCTTAAGCCTTCGTGGTGGCATCTTGAGCTTATGGTGTCCATTTTTTGTGTATTTGGTCAATTTCTAAGAAGATGGTGATGGGCTTTGAGCATATCTACAATCCTATGTGATCATGCAACCCTAATTGATTTGGATATAAGTTTTTCTCTATTGAACATGAGAATTGAATACTAAAGCATTGAACCCTAGAACTAGCATACACAATTTAAAATATATATGAAATTTAGGGTTAGAACATTACCTCACTTTTTATGTAGCAATAACAAGAACATTCCTTGAAGATCCTTGACCTTTGAAAGCTTAGTGCCCCAAGTGTTGCACTTCCAATGGAGTCACAAACACTCAACACAACAAGGATGAGAAGGAGAGACAAGAAATCGGTCAGGGTTCTCTTAGAATAGCATGGGACCGAAATCCTTAGGTTAAGGGGGTTTATATAGTTGGGGCTATTAGGGTTTTTTCAGTTGGAAACCCTAATTTCCTTCCTTAGGCCTTAAAAAGTCCATGGACCTCCACAATAGAAGTCTTGGACGAATTCTATAGGGCTTCCTATAGATTTCGTCGAGTCCTCCCAAATGAATCCATCTTTTCAACTTTGCAACTATCAATGATTTGCAAAACCAGTCCCTTCATTATTAATCAGTTCTCTTAATCCCAAAATCAATATCAAAACAATTTCTGATTAGATACTAAATAATAATATGACTTCCAAATAATATTTAATATTATAATATATTAATAAAATCATTATGATTACCAACTTATTATTAATATAATAAATCCTACTCTCTATCCACTTGTCATCCTGTCAAGTTGCATGAGTGAAGGCAACCCAAAAGGACCATGCTCATAATCAAATCAAGTACATACCAAACATAGTTATGGGCTTAGACACCTAATCCAACAGTCTCCCACTTGGATAAGTCTAATAATTATTATTGCAAGTATGACTTCAGAATCTCATTAGTAATCTTAGCTTTCAAAAGCAGTTGTCGAGCTCTGATCATATCAGTAACGCGTCCTTTAGATAATGGATCAAATATTCCTCCGTTCTACAAGATATCGTATGGACATGAGACATGGATTATAATCATTCTCTCTGTCCAATAGTTGTTTCCTGATTTCCGATTCATGACGTCCGACTAATTGAACAAATCAAATCAGTCCAGGCTTGGCCAAGCGCTTAGGGTGTCATCTCTAAATCATCGAGGGGCCTACACATATCACTTTTATCGCATTTAGGGTATAAAGAAACGGATAAACTTCGACTCATATGCTTGTACTATTTAGTCATCAAATCACACACAACAATACGTTTTATAACATCAAGTTACTGATAAGTTTACGTATTATCAATGGGCAACCGACTCACAATAACAACTCATATGTCTCCGTTTCAAGAATATAAGATATTATCGTTTCACAATCACTCATCATAAAATCCATGAAGTGATTCAAATGAGTGTGGGTTTAATCCAATACTCAAATTCCTACTTCAGGAGTACTCATGAACACTGCAGCAAACTTTTGCTATGTCTAGGCTCTTAGACAATCTACAGTCGGATTCATGACAGTCTTACCTCATTACTTACTTCCAAAGTATGATCGACTGTGGATGTTTAAATAATCCTATTATTTGGGAAGTAAAACATGCAAAGTGAAACACAAGAATAATCTAATCCAATATGGTCTCAAAACTTTTGAATATAAATAAAACACTTATTATTTAATCACCATATTAATTAGACCTTATTCATTGTATAATGTTTCGACTAATCAAATTAACACTTTAATTTATAACAATAGTCATGCCATGCTCCAAGCATGCACATTATGTTTGTCTATGATCCTTTCTTTGTGAAACAGATCAATTGGAAACATTTCCAATGATGCTCATTTCACAATTCCAAATCCTTATTACAGGTGTAAGAATTCCAAATTCTTGCCACTACTAGAATCCATTAGAGTCTAAACTTATATGCAATGATCCTTTTGTAATGCTAAGGCACCAAAGTCACAAAGACTTTTCCAATTACATTACAAAGCATTCCATTGGAGATTGTTACAAGACAATTCTACAGAAATGAAGTCTTGCATTCAAAGTACATTCCTTTGAACATCCTTCTTGCATTAAAGTCTCTAACTTACACATAGATCTCAATATCCAACTCCCATAATGAAACATTTCTATATTTCCATATGAAATCCATTCTTAACAGAATCCTATCTATTCAAAATCACGTCAACCATTTATTAGTATACTTCCAATTGTCCATAAGCAACCAATCTTTATCGAACTTCAGATTGTCCTTCATAGTTGTTTAACAACTTTTAGTCACATCTTGTTGTAGTCTATTTTCCCCTTTAATGCCCTAGGCATTTGGAAAATTAGAACAAGTGAATTTTACAACATATATAATCAATCCTATACCCGAAGCATATGGGATTTGATTCATAATAAAGACATGAAACTCGATCAGTCTCTTGCTATAATATTTCCATATATAGAATTTCCAATGTTGAAACATTTTAACATAACAATCATATATATATATATATATATATATATATATATATATATATATATATATATATATATATATATCAATGACTATGTTCCATTAAAATTTCAATCTAAACTTTTAGATTCGAAATCAAGTATTAATATCCTCTCCCTTAAAACTTACTATAGCAAAACGATTCCCAAACTTTACAACTTTGCCAATTGCAAACTTTGTTTCCTATATATAGCATTACCTACTTGCAACACTTAGTATAATTATCATGCTCCCAATAGCATAATGGTTATATTCTTACTAGCATAACAATCATGCTCCCACTAGCTTTAATATATATCCAAAAATCAGTTGGACTTCAAGAAATCAATACTTATTAAATTTCTTACCAAAGTTCAGATTTCTGATATGAGATGCTTCGATGAGACTTTATCTAGAATTCTCAAGCTCATACACCATTCAATAGATAGTTCATGTGTGTGTCCAAACTCTTGGAGAACTTATAGCAATAAGTCCCGAGTGTTCAAACTATTTTCCATTTCTCACAATTCGAACTATGAAAAGGGATGCCGTAATCATACTCGAATTTGAGAATGCAATTATCACAAATGCTAACTCTAACGATATTAATCAATCCTTTAAAATCTACTAGTGAAAGCGTTTCGTCATACTCATTTTCATGAAGCAGAGAGAAACCTCTTGTCACTTAGATTTTAAAGTGTATGAGTTCCTATCCATGTGGGTTCTTATCAAGAAAATACTTCATATAATTGGTCTTAGTTGGTCTTTGCTTTAGCCAAAACATCACAACTATAAATTTCAAATGTGCAAGCCTTGGAAAACTTTTCTACTCCACATTTCATGAGATGTTACAAACCTACTTAGAACATGTTACTCAAGGTACAACTTGAAGTAAGTGGAGTATGATTCTAAACTCTTTTTTGGAAAGAAGTATGACTCATATTCCTGATTCAACCATTTCAACAATTCTCGATTCCTCTTCTTAGCCATAGAATTGTACTAAAGTTTCCTTAGAGGATCAATTATGACATGGTTCCACAATCATTAGGATGATCATAAAACATGATACTAAATATTCTCCTTTCCTTTCAGATTGGAGAAACTTTTATCTTTTTGCCTAATTGATTCTTCTTATTCTTTCTACTATACTTTGAAACTTTTCAAGGTATTAGAATTATACTTAATCTTATCAGCATAATCATATTTACTAAACCATTTGTAAATCATGATGAATAACTTTATGATCCTTTGTGGCGGATCTGACCAGTCCACATCAATGTATACTAGATCCTTTAGTCTTTCACTTGACTCACATATACATGTGAACAAGGAATAAGTCTTAATTTCCAAAGATCAAGATTCTCATACATCACACAATTCAATATTGCATAATTCCAAGTTTCTATCCAATTGAAACTTGGGTGATGAGAATCCTTCCTCATTTGGTAAATTATGACACTACCACAAACGATATAACTAAGAATCAAATCTATTTTCAACATTGCTAATAAAATATATAAACACCAATTTTCACAAATGTTATTGAAAGGAACCATAAAAAAAGAAAAAATTAAAATTTATTTTATAAAATGTAGAAAAACTTGTCCTTAAAACGCAAATACAAATGAAAACTATGTCTCAATATTCCTAAGCAATCTATCATAACTGCTAAGTAGCAGATCAAGAATCTGATCATCGAACCATACGATCGAAATCCATCTCTTCATGATCAGACTCAACATATTCTTCTTTTAAGCTTCCTTCTTTCTCTTTGATCCTACAAAACATTAATATGCAATCTTATCACATCATGTATGTAACACTGTAAATTTTCAAATAAAATTTTCATTTTTAAAATCATATAAACTCAATATCACTTTTCCCAAAAACCACAAAATGTATAATTTGTCAAAACACAAGTCAACAATGTTTGATAAAATCCAAGAATCCTTAAAATCATGAACTCTAACTGGTGTGTACAATCAATTCGGCGCTTTCTGCGATCCTGAAAAGTACCTGAAACACATATCACACAACATGGTAAGCACGAAGCTTAGTGAGTTCCCCAAAATACCACACGCAGATAATTACCTTCTCATGGCTATATCTCGATAAGGACCCTTCGGTCATGTGTCTCAGTGAAGACCGTCCGGTCTCACAGCTCGGGTCGGACCCTCCAGTCCGGTATCTTAGTGAAGACCCTCCGGTCTCACAATAACATAATAACTCAATATGGCGCAAGAGTAATATACAACATAAATCACAAAGACAAAATACATGAAATCACATAACTCAGTATAAGAACATAAGACCCTCCGGTTGCACAATAATTACCACTGGGGTAAGTATAGTGAGAAGACACACCTCGCGGAGTAAAGAAATATATCACACACTCGAACTGCTGGTCTAGACTTCCCCTACACATATCACAATCATCTCTACTTAACAATTATATAAAACGTTAAGCTAACTCTTCTACTAAATCTCCGAAAAGGGTGAAAGACCATTTTACCCCTCCATACTCTCCAAATTCCACAACTTGACCCAACCCTAAAAGTCAACGAAAGTCAACACTCAAGTCAACAGTTCATGTTGACAGAACTCGTCGAGTGCAGCTCATGAACTCGTCGAGTCCTAAGTACTCAGAAATCACGAAAACCCGAGTCAACTCGCCGATTTGATAGCCAACTCGTCGAGTCCATGACGAGTCCAGAAGACCGGGGAAAACCCTAACCACTCGTCAAGTTTACTCTGAACCCAGAAACGGGAAAACCCAACTCAACTCGTCGAGTTGGATGCCCAACTCGTCGAGTTCCTTAGCCCCTTTCTCATTACACTCATTCTAGTCGATTCCAATGCTTAAACTCTAGATCCAACCTCATAGGATGCAGTTACCACGTAAAGTTGCTAACTTTACGATTATGCAAGGCCTCCCAAGGCTAAATCACCCAAAAGTAAGCTCAAGAAGGGGTTTAGGACATGAAGATGGGTCAAAGCTTCATAAAGCTTGAAGCTTTATGCACATGGGACCTAGAGAAGTCCAGATCTGAAAAGCATACCCTCTAGGCAAGCTTAACTCGAGAATGGCCCTCATTTTGCACCAAAAATCCCATAAACTCACATAAGAAGAGATCTAAGGAATGGAAGGCCAAGGTAGAGGCTTTTTACCTCCCACTGGATGCCAACACGATGTAGATGTTGGATCTATAAGCTTTCCCTCGTTCCAAGCCTCTAGGTCCTCAAGCTTCTTCAAGGAATGCTCCAAAAACACACTTTTGCCCTCACACACACACACACACTTAGCTTGCTAGGGTCACTCTCTGGACATGGAATGTGGTAAGGGAGGCAGGGTAAGGGACCTAAGGTCCTTTAAATAGGATGCAGATCCGAGAAATTAGGGTTTCATCACACGGCCTCAACTCTTTAAGTTCATCCCTCCAACTCGACAAGTAGGTTTCCTAACCCACGCGTCCTGATCAACTCCTACACGACGAGTTGGGGCCAACAAACTCGCCAAGTAGGCCCTTCAACTTGCACTAAATCCTCAAGTTTCCACATCTAGGAAATCGGGGTGTTACAATTCTCCCCCACTTGAATTAGATTTCGCCCTCGAAATCACTATTTATCTACACATCGATCGAAACAAATAACCTGAGAAGCATCACCGGAAAATCTCATATCATACGACGAACTCCTTCCCAAGACATCCAAAACTGACAGGAACTCCAAACTCGAAAAGGAAGGACCCCATTGATGATGCAGCATCGGCTCTGACGCTCCAAAACATGGAAACAGTAGTGGTCTATCTCCCTGAAAGACCGCCCATGCAGAATATCACCATACCAATCGCTCATCGAATCTCGAAACAATAACACTCCCAACTCTGATTATCTCATCGCGACTGATGGCACAAGTACTTGACCATAATTGGCTATTGATCAGTCACGTCAGACATACTACTCGATCCTGTTCGTAACTCAAAAGGAACGAAGGGGTCACATCTCACAAAGGACCAACTACCTGTACTGCTATCAGAACCAATTTGAAAAATGAATCTCAATAATGTGCTTTCAGATACTTGAAGAATGACCATGTCCGGTCGGAACTATCCTCTGATCTCTACAATAATAAGCCCCGGCTTCTTCTCAATGTTCCTCCAAACACCGAGTACCAGGTCCGCTCCTTAAACCCCATAATCATGAAGTTCGCTTTACCCCAAGCGATTACTACAACCGATTTGAAATCGTACCCCACATACGACCTCGGTCGTCTACTACTTGCGACTTCATGCGTGTTGTGGTCCTCCTCAAACCAACGAACTGATTCACCCAAGTCTAAAACATCAAATGGGACACAAATCATACTCAAAATGAAATCCATCTGAAAAGTCCCAAATCCCGACCTGCTCGTCCTCCACACATATAGTGCCAAACTCACCCACAAGAGTCTGGTTCGAAACGGAATTGGAACCACTCGTACCAACCTAGTACTCAAATCATGACCCATGTTCCATGCATCAATGCATACATTACACCTCGATCCTTCCGATTTGCGAAAACCCCTCTCTAACTCCAAACACAACGGTTTCCGACCATTGCTGAGACCATAGTCTCGCCCCTGGTTCGGCCACCAGGTTCCCACAGACTCAATTGACAAGGCTACTAAGGCCTAAAACCCCTATGCGTCACACTCTAACTAGTGAATGCCACGGCTCCCCACAGTCTTACACAACTCTCTCACTGACTTCTGAATGCTACAGCTCCCCCCAGTCTTACAATACTCTCTCTCATTGACTCGTGAATGCTACGCCTCCCCATAGTCTTACGATACTCCCCCTCATTTGACTCATGAATGCTACAACTCCCTGTAGTATTACGTTATTCCTTCTTACTGACTCGTGAATGCTATAGCTCCCAGTAGTATTACGATACTCTCTTGTACTGACTCGTGAATGCTACGGCTCCCCGTAGTATTACAATACTCACTCTTACCGACTCGTGAATGCTACGGCTCCCCATAGTATTACGATACTCTCTTTTACTGACTCGTGAATTCTACGGCTCCTCGTAGTATTCCGATATTCTCTCATACTGACATCGTGAATGCTACGGCTTCCCGTAGTATTACGATACCCTCTCTTACTCGCCATGGGCTCACCCCATAGTTTTCCCTGACAGTTCTAAGTGATTACTCCCACCTAGATCCACTTATTCTCTTGTTACCCCCACAATCTCACCATCAAGCTATCACCATACCATGTTCACTAACTCATTCTCCGTGGGCCAACATAGATAGGTGCGCTCACCTTCCCAAATTATGCATCATTACTCTTCACGAAAATTCCCATAGACAAAGCACTTTCTTATCGTACAGTTCACACCCCAGGACAATCCCCGTCTGGCGACAATTAACTGATGGTCTCCAATCTGGAAATATAGTCACTTGATGTTCCACTTGCCGTCTGACCAACCCAAGTCCAACAATTTAGGGCATCATACTCGGATACCTCGATACACCATCAAAGAATCTCACAATATATTTCCACGATCACTGGTCTTCCACTCACACAACTTGAAGCCTTAAAGTACTCCAACTAAAAACTTGAAGCACGGAGGAATTTTCAATGACTGAGAACGCGTTGATGACAATCTAAAACCCCATCCTCTACCGATCAAGCCCATGCGAAACTACTCATACCGACCCTGAAGTTAATTGAAAAATCAATTGCTGCCCTTCTCGGAGTACAGGTAACAATCTATACGTCGAACTATCAATCTCTCAGCAATCAAAACTTGACCTCAGCAACCCGACTGTCTCAAAACTCCAACGTTGCCAAACCCAAAGAACACGAACCACAATCAGATTCCTGTCTAACAGCCACCAACTGTGAAGACACTCATTCTCCTCTGAGCCTATGCAACATGCATCCTCTTTCTCTGTACTTTCCATGACTATCACATGACTCCCGTCTCATATACTCGGACTGTAGATCCCCATAACCCAAACTTCTGTACCACATCAGATTGAGGTCCCTCCCCGCAGAATACCAAGTTCTACCCCACTTAGGGTTCGAACCATCGTCCATTGACATACCAAACAAACTACACTACAGACTGGCTCACCAGATGTACCATCCCGACTCATGGAACGTACCACACAACACTCGATGATCTTCCTGATAATGACCAAATAACTCCAAGTATCCCGTATCTCAGATGAAAACGTCAAAATCCTCCCAATGTGACTGCCTCTAGTCACCAAAAATCTCATACCGACACATCATCGAACTTCTCAACCGTCCCGAATTAGTTATGACTCTCAACTTGAGAGTAATTAATTACCACTAACACACACACACACACCTCATCTCTGATTCCTCAACCGGCATGCCACCGGGTGAATTATCATGGAAGCAAGAGACCTCACTCTCGTAGATGATATACAACGTAAAGAACGGGGGCCGCCGCCCCGATATACTCCTCTTGATTACCAGGAACTGTTGCAAAAATCTGCCTTACTATACTCATCTAAGGCTTATCCTTGTCCTCATCCAACCCATTCCCCTCTGGTGACTCCCTCACGATATATGAATACCTCGCAGCAAACATACCACACATACTCTGGTGAATGTATCTAAACTAAATGCTGCCCCACAGGGTTTATCTCCAAACTCTGTAATCGGAAACTCGTTATCTCCTTCACTCCACACGGGAAACAGAAATAGTGTAATTCTCGCCACATAAAAGTGACATCTCACCCATCGGCCGATCACTCAGCCCAGACCGCAATCCTCCACTGCGTATCATCTCCACTTTTCCTCAAGTCTTGCGACTCCGACTGGCAGCGCACCAGTCAAACTCCTCGGGATCTAAACTCAATTTTCATTGCAAGGTATACTCTATCGAAACTCAACCGACATGGCCCGCTAGCCCCACAATTTACCATATTCATTCTCAGTCTGAACACTCATCTTCGGATAACTGGTAAATATGGGAACACACTCTGCTACGAATCATGGTACCTGAACCATGTTATCTCCCCTCAACCTGCTATTTAGAACCTCTGGCATTCTCCCTATTTCGAGTATAGGTCCTCTGCTTTCAGTAGTACGGGCCCATACTACCTGCCACATCTACCCATACTTTGAACAACTTTTTAATATAAATTACAATGTATTTGAAAGACAACACATGCAAATGCTCCTACAAGTGTGGTGTCTCTATGTGCCTCTTACTAGATGATTCCTGAAAAAGCATGTAAAACGAGTGTCAACTATAAAAATAGTTGGTGAGTAGTCACATATTTAAAAATAATATTAGTTTCATGAATTGAACTCAAAGTTCTGATAAGAGTTTCCATAAATGAAAATATATTCCAAAAAAGAGTAAATAAGTTTGCATAAATAAAGTTTGTTGTCATTATGAGAAATGAAGTATGTTGCCCAAATGAGATGTAACGTTCATATTCTCATGGGAAATAAAGTTTCCATAAATAGAAATCTATTGCAAACATGAGTAAATAAGTTTGCATAAATAAAGTTTGTTGTCATCATGAGAAATGAAGTATGTTGTCCAAATAAGATGCAACGTTCATATTCTCATGGGAAATAAAGTTTCAATAAATAGAAATATATTGCAAATATAAGTAAATAAGTTTGCATAAAAAAAGTTCGGTGTCATCATGAGAGATAAAGTATGTTGCCCAAATGAGATGCAACGTTCATATTCTCATGGGAAATAAAGTTTGTTGCTAAAACGAGATACAAGGTTCGTATGTGCATAATGATTATATCATGAGTTCACAACCCAAGCCTAATGACCGAGGGTGCCCTCTTCTATGTCTATCACTAACATAGGGAAATATGGTAAAATGCGCTCAAGCGAATCGTGCGAGTGAGGAGTTGTCTACCTCCTAATAGCGCTATCCATAATGACCATGGGCTCAAATGAGTTAATGAGTTGTGTGAACTGATTCCAGGGACTTAAACGCGATAACGCCTCATGAATTAACAATAGCATACACATACACAGCAACATATAGCAACCATATTTGATACAAGTCAAATAAAATACAACGAATAATAAACAGTTTTTCGGACATGTTTTTCCACCCCAAAACATAAAAACCGAAAATAGGGGAGGCATGAATACTCACAATATGCACAATATAGCAACCAATTTTATACGATTCAAATAAATACAACGAACAAAAATAGTTTAGGACATGCTTTTCCACCCCCAAAACGTAAAAACCGAAAATAAGCGAGTGGTTAATACTCACAATGCATTGAGATGATGCAAATGATGCCTTGATCTAAGTTCCACTTGTACCACTACCGAATCCTACAATAATGGTATACACTAGTGAGTCTCTAGTCGAAATCTAATGTTAATATACTTACTACTACAATAGAATTATGCCAATATTGTTTCAGAATTTAATATTGATAAGTTTCAAACATTTTTCTGAAATGGTGAAATTTTATAACTCATGTGATTAAGATAATTTTGGATATTATTTTCCATATTTTTGTAATATTAATTGACGGTATTTCAACACATTTAAAGGTGTTTTAAGCTCCTAAAAATCCAAAATATGATCAAACAGTTTCCAAAGTAGAGGTCTTCCAGAAATTTTCCTATGAATTTTTATGCCTTCATAACAATATAAATACGTGAAAAATAGAATTCAGATGATAAAAATTCTCAAACTTTTTATAATATTGGAATTAGACATACTTAAGTTGGGAAAATTATAAAAATAGATTTCTAAACTATTTAACCGAATTTTATGATTTTTGTCCATTTATTCTAATAAAAATTGAAATAAATAGAAAACTATTTCCAAAATTGCCCAAACTTTTTGTATCACTGTTCTTATACATATAGAAGCTGGGAAAAATATAAAAGATATTTTTCAATTAGTGTTTCTATTTTTCTTTGTTTTATCCTTTTAAATAATCATTAATTGGAGAATAATTATTAAACAGTTAAAGTAAATTACCAAAAAAAAATTAAACTTCATTTACAGTGTAAATAATCTGGGAAAAATACCAAATGTTTATTTTACCTATTGGAATCCGATTTTGTGGATTTAAGTGTATTTAATTTTAAAAAAAATAGATGAAAAATAGCATACTGAATAGAAAAATCAACAAAAATTTTCTTTACATTTATAATATATTATAAGGTCTTCTGGTAAACTTTCATAAATTTTGGATCAGTAGAGCTATTTTTCATGTTTTTAGTCCATTATAAATACAAAAATCGAGGAAAAATAGGAATGCATTATGAAAAATTCGGAAAATATGTTTCTAAGTCTTACACATAGGGTAGGAGCTGCGAAATTTATTAGATACCCTTTTTATATTCCCTAATGTGGTTTTATGATTTATTGGAACTAAATAAAAAGAAAATTCAAAACTATACTAAACAGTAAGAAAAATCAATGACACTTCTTAAGAGATATTTATCAACTTAAAGGGTCATGCAAGAATTCTTCCAGAATTTATTTACTCGTGTAAGTATTTTATTTGATTTAACACTCTATTTTCTTATTATTTTCATGTAAAAATAAGGAAAATATATATTGAGCTGAAAATTTCCAGAATGCATCTTCATACAATTTAATAACAATGAAAATCGTTTTCTTATTTTTGATGTAGAAAAACATGCCTAAAGGCTCAATAAAATATAGAGAAAACTTGGTTCTTGTGATTTTGGTGAATATTATTGATGTTACTTTGAGAATTTTTGCAACATGATCCAAAGACTTTTGAATCAAGATCTTTTTGTACCTGTTAATACATGATGTTCAGGGTTTAAATTAATTTTTCCTAGATTTATAGTGAGGAGAAAGACCTTTGAACATGCAATACAAAACTAGTATTCATAAAAAGGTTCTGTTTGAGCAACTGTTATGTAAAAATTGCTAAAACTCGAAATATTGGAATTTTCCAGTTAGGTCAGCAGGGTTTGAAATCTAATTCAAAGCATTATATTTCAGAAAACGAATCTTGAATTTTGGTTAAGAAATGAGTGAGATATGGCTGTTTAAAGTCAGGTAAAGAATTCTAGCAGATTGCATGCATGATGATTGGTTAGAAAAGTGAGTTTTCATCATTTCTTTGAGTAAATCTTTTGAAATATTTTATGAAATAATTATAAACTCATATTCTAGTCATGTTTCCAGAGATCAAAAGATTAAAACATATCAAAATTTATACATGCATTTATGAACAAAATTTTGTTTCTAAAAAACTCTTAACTCAAGTTTGATGTTTTAATCCTTAAAATCGATTTTTACACTAAGATCATGAACATGCAACCTTGTTTATCATACATGCATGGTGTTAAAACACATCCATGATGTTCTAAAAAACCCATTTTAACAAAAAGAAAATAAGTTTGAAGAAGATGAAGAAGGAGAAAGTGTAAGAAAAGTAGCAAAACTTGAAGGAAAAGTGAAGTAGAAATCGATTTTTACCTTCAAGAACACCTCAAGATGACTAAGATTTAGAGTTCAAGGTGTGTTCTATGACCCATTTTCTGGAGAATTTCGTGGTTTATGGAGAGAGGAAGATAGAATATAAAGAAAATAAAGTGAGGGAGTGTGAGAGAGAAAGTGAAGTATGGAGAAATGGATTGTGGAGGGGAATTGCTTGAGTGTGTTGGGAAGAGGAGAGAGAGAGGAATCCGACTTTTGAATGGAGAGAGGGTCTCCCTCTTTTAAATTTTATAAAATATAACTTTATTTTATAAACATATCAAGTTTTTATAAAATATGCACCTTATCCAAATTTTCATTCACAAAACCTTGATTTTTGGCTTAGAAAATAAGTTAAATACTAATGACTTAAATTTTATTTCTCCTTGGTTATATTTTACTAATTTGAGTTATTTTAAATTGATATTATAAAGTCCATACAAAATTTTATGGATTTTTAGGTGTTAGAGTTTATAAATTTGAGGTTTTAGGGTTTTTAGGTGTGACAACCGTCAAAATTCGAGTCGGTTCTAAATTTGAATAAACTTAGTTGCACATATAGGCACGACACATAATAGACTTAGTAACTAGAAGCTAAGTTATAACCTATTAGAAACTTGGAAACAATTAGAAACAATGGATAATGTGCTTGGATTTCACATTGGTATGTGAAGTCTACAACTATTTAACTGTAGTGACTATCCACACTCGGGTCATTCTTTGACTCGAACACCTTTTCATGAATCATATACACACATCATGCACTTGACCTAGTGGTAGAAATGAAGTCCTAGTCTCGTTGGAACTTAAGTTAGAGTTGAAAACTAGGACTAGTATACTTGATTCCTCAATTTCGCTTGAATCTCGAAACCACTACATAGAATGCCAATAAATCGATAAAAATAAATTACAAACATTATTTTTAACAAGAAAAAGAGTTATGAAACTCTAACATAAATTGAAATCTCAAATAATTCAATTTATTTTGATATCCAAATATTTATTAAATCTCAAGACCCTAAAAACCCTAAATGCCCTAAAAACTCACATTTATAAACTTTAACCTTAAAAATTCTATAAAATAATTATGAAGCTTCTAATATTATCTTATAATAATCAAAATTATGAAAATGAATTCAAAGAAAATAAAATTTAACTCATTAACATTTACCCTTAATTTATAAATCAAAAATCAAGGTTTTATGAATAAAAACTTGATTTTAGTGCACATTTTATATAAAAATTGAGATATTTTATAAAAGAACTTAAATTTTATAAAAGAAAATGAATGAGAAAGGGGTATTATACTAAAAAATTCGGATCCCTCTCTCCCCATATCTCTCTCTCACACTCTCATTCTCCAACACACACACATCTCTCTTCTTTCTCTCTCTAGAAAACTCTCTCTACCTTCTCTCTAATTTTTCTCTCCAAACACCACTCCATTCTCTCTTCCTCCCTCTAAGAACCATGAAATTTTCCAGAAAACAAACCCAAGAACACTCCTCAAACTCGAAATCTTCATCATCTTGTGGTATTCTTGAAGGTAAAATCGATTTCTACTTCACTTTTCCTTCAAGTTTTGCTCTTTTTCTCACACTTTCTCCTTCTTCATCTTCTTCAAACTTGTTTTATTTTTGTTAAAATGGTTTTTAGAACATGATGGATGTGTTTTAACACCATGCACGTATGATAAACAAGGGTGCATGTTCATGATCTTAGTGCAAAAATCGATTTTAAGGATTAAAACATCAAACTCAAGTTAAGAGTTTTTGAGAAACAAAATTTTGTTCATAAATGCATGTATACATTTTGATAAGTTTTAATCTTTTGATCTCTGGAAACATGACTAAAATATGAGTTTATCATGATATATTTAAAATACTTCAAAAGATTTACTCAAGGAAATGATGAAAACTCACTTTTCTAACCAATCATCATGCATGCAATCTGCCAGATTTCTTTACCTGACTTTAAACTATCATATCTCAGTCATTTCTTAACCAAAATTCGGGATTCTTTTTCTGAAATATAATATTTTGAGTTAGCTTTCAAAACCATCTGACCTCACTGGAAAATTCAAATATTTCGATTTTTAGCAATTTTTACAAAACTGTTGATCAATCAGCACCTTTTTGTGAATACTAGTTTTGTATTGCATGTTCAAAGGACTTATTCATCACTAAAAGTCATTCAAAAATTATTTTGAACTCTTAATATCATGTATTAATCGGTAAAAAAAGATCTTGATTCAAAAGTCTTTGTAACATGTTGCAAAAATTGTCATAGTAACATCAATAATCTTTACATAAATCACAAGAACCAAGTTTTCTCTATAATTTATTGAGCCTTTAGGCATGGTTTTCAACATCAAAAATAAGAAAACAATTTTTCATTGTTATTAAATTGTATGAAGATGCATTCTGGAAATTTTCAGCTCAATATATATTTTCTTTATTTTTATATGAAAATAATAAGAAAATAGAGTGTTAAATCATATAAAATACTTACACTAGTAAATAAGCTCTGGAAAAATTCTTGGATGATCATTTAAGTTAATAAACATTTCCCATGAAGTTTCAATGACTTTTGTTACTGTTTAGTATGGTTTTTAATTTTCTTTTTATTTAGCTCTAATAAATCATAAAACCACTTTAGGGAATGTGAAAATATTATTTCTTATTTTTCGCAGCTTGTACCCTGTATTTAAGACTCAGAAAAATATTTTGGGAATTTTTCAAAATGTATATCTATTTTTCCATGATTTTTGTGTTTATAATGTATTAAAAACAGAAAAAATAGTTTTACTCATGCAAAATTAATAAATATTTACCAGAAACTCTTATAATATGTTAGGATGATAAATAAAAATTTTGATGATTTTTATCTTCTGTATGCTATTTTTCTTCTATTTTCCCAAGATTTAATACACTTAAATGTACAAAAATCATAAAAATTGTGTTAAACTTTTTGAAAACACATATTAATAATTTTCCCAGATTATGTACACTGTAAAACAGTTACACAAAAATTATAAGAATTTTTCATGATAATTTACTATTTTTCCATGATTTTATGATTATTCAAGGAATTAAATGGTGAAAAATAGTTAGACAAATCAAAAATTCAAGAAAATTTATCTTAAGGTGTTTGACTTCAATTAAAAATGAAATACAAAGTTTGGGAAAGTTTAGAACTAAATTGATTTCGTTTTGAATATTTAATCATTGGAACACCTCTAAAATGTTAAATATTAACATTTCAATAATGGAAATTTTACACTTAAATTGTTATATAACAATTGATTCTTTGAAACTTAATTTCCACAGAAAAATGTTTGTAACTTGTCAATATTAAATTTTGACACACTATTGGCATAATTCTATTATAGTAGTAAGTATACTAGTGTTAGATTTCGATTAGAGACTCACTAGCGAATACCATTATTGTAGGAATCGACAGTGGTACGAGTGGAGCGTAGTCAAGGCACCATTTGCATCATCTCAATGCATATTGTGAGTATTCACCACTCCCCTATTTTCGGTTTTT
The DNA here is from genome assembly GCF_052849685.1 of Lactuca virosa. Taxonomy (NCBI): domain Eukaryota; kingdom Viridiplantae; phylum Streptophyta; class Magnoliopsida; order Asterales; family Asteraceae; genus Lactuca; species Lactuca virosa. The sequence goes on from NC_136428.1 coordinate 388,973,610, forward strand.
TAAATGTTTTGGGGTGGAAAAGCATGTCCTAAACTATTTATATTCGTTGTATTTATTTGACTCGTATAAACTTCGTTACTATATTTTATATATAGTGAGTATTCACGCACTCCCCTATTTTCAGTTTTTATGTTTTGGGGTGGAAAAGCATGTCCCGAAAAACTATTATTTGAATGTTGTATTTAAATTGATTTGTATCAAACATGATTGCTATTTTATTGCTATGTCTCTCTATGTATGTCTATGCAACACGGAACATGAGAACTTATCGTACTAAGGCCCTTCCCTTATCTCTAACCATTAACTCTTTGAGCCAATGGTCATTATGGATAGCGCTATTAGGAATTGACAACTCCTCACTCGCCCTATTGTTGGAGTGCATGATACCATATTCATCTATGGAACGATAAGCATAGATCTTGATAGGGCTTCAGTCATAGGTTTGGTTGAGACTCATTGTTTGCTCATACACATACAAACTCGTTACTTATTATAGCAATAAACTTGTTTATTAATTATAGCAATGAACTTTGTTTCTCATTACAACAATGAAATGTTATTACTGAAAACTTATATACATGTTTTAGCAATGAAATTGTTTGCTCCTTGTAGCAACGAAATTGATTGCTCATTTTAGCAATGAAACTTGTTTACTCGTTTGAGTAACGAACTTTATCTTCCATGAGAATATGAATGTTGCATCTTATTTGGGCAACATACCTTATCTCTCATGATGACAAAGAACTTTGTTTTTACAAACTTATTTACCCATCTTAACAATATACTTTTATTATTGGAAACTTTTATCAAAACTTTGATTTCAATTCATGGAACCAGTATTATTTTGTTTATCTGTGAGTACTCACCAACTATTTTTATAGTTGACGTTCGTTTTACATGCTTTTTCAGGAATCATCGAGTAAGTGGCACTTAGGGACACTTCACTTTTAGGAGCATTCACATGTGTTGTATTTCAATTTACATTGTAATTTCTTTTAAAAGTTGTTCAAACCCATTGTGAATTTGTAATGATTTTTAATACTATGGTTGGTGTTGTCTTTTAACTTTTGCGATGAAACCCTTTGTACTGCCACGCCCTGTGTTTCCGCTTTAGCGGGGTGTGACAGGAAATGGTATCAGAGCCGAAGGTTATAGAGAATACCGATTTTCTTTTGGAGAACCACAACTATAGCCAAAAAATTTCAAAATGTTTTTAAAATACCGAACATACTACTAGTATAACTAATTCGAGTACGCATTATTGGACTTTAACTAAGTATAGCCTGGCCAACTATGCTTAATTAAGGAAACTTAATGCGAGGCTTGAAACGGTTATAGTAGAATTATGTTCAAAACAATTTTCAACTTAAACTTTTGAAAAACAAAATTTTTCGGTGTGCGTACGGGCATTGCATATTATAGGCATTCATTTAGATACACTTAGAAACTAAGTGCACTTTTATAACAATGCCTTTATTTAGAAATATTCTTGTCCCTTATCAAGTGCTAGGTTAACCACTTAGGTTATATCACTAGCCACTCTAGGAGCAATGCACATAGTACTAAGAACGGGTATTCCTCGGTAGCTATTGACTTTAGATGTAAGATTAGTAGCTAGATATACACAAGTAATAATCTTAAGTCGAAACCTATACCAATTATTCCTCAATACCTCTTCATCGTCTTCGTACTAGAGTTACAACAATGAAAAAGTGTTTCGATATCGACACGAATGATAATTGGAGCATCGCGTAAGGAGGTAGATGAGTCGCCACTAAGTAATCACTTGTATACCATTGGTGGGCATTCCGGATTAGACTCACGAGGAGACACGAAAGTTTAACCCATACGTGAGACCTTATTACTACGCTACGATTTAACTCTACGTTGTTTCCACCTTGAGCCTAAAACTTAACATAGGATGTCCCTTTGACCTCTATAAAAGGTCGTAAACTGTATTGAGACCATAAAACATTTTTCAAACAATTTTTCTTGTCCTTTATCTTGGGGGAAAAGACACCGGCACTCGCCTTAGACTCGCCTTAGTATTTAGGTACGATCAGCTACACTAACATACTTATTCCTTACTTCTTAACCTTCCATCGAAAAATTATTTCGCTTCATCGGTTTTATTTATCATCGATAAAATATTTTATATCCACTTCATTCAACTTAGTAGACATTTCCTAACAATTTAAGCCATATTCTCGCTAAAACTCTTTTGACAACTTGCTTTAACTTAACGCTTTTCTTCAAAACTCAACTTAACCAATATTGGTTTGTACCTTGCTATTTCAATTTCATTTCAAATCCATTTCAATGGATAGATGTGCTTTTAAAGGGCATAGAAACCATTTTAAACCTTGATTACCATTTTGACACGTTTTCGAAAAACTTAGAAACGTTTTCTTTTATAAAATTGTTTAAATTCTATGCTATAAAATATAGACATATGACATTGAAGTTCATATTACGTGTAAAAGCTTCATCGGATCTTTCAAACCTCTTTTGTTTTGACTCTTTTGACCACTTTCTGATTTAGGCATTGTACCTTACTTAAATGTGTTTTCTTGAATCCCAACATGATATTTTCACAACTTTCTACTTCACACATGTTTCTAAGATATATCTAATTCCTAAATTTCAAACACACATCATTTGTTTATTTTATTTCAAGTTAGTTTTATAATCCGTGTTTATAAAACTTACAACATTGCAAAACTTAGTGTTCACTTTTAAACTTCCAGCGACGTACTTTCGACAATGCACAATTATTCATCTAAATATGTTAAGTCTTTACCTTATCCGTTTTTAAGCATTGTTGGACTCCGGTCAAAAAGGTCGAAACTGTCAGATTTTCAATTACAAGTTTTAGTGTTTCTTCTTTTTCACAAATGGAGTTTAACTTAATAGATAACTCGTGAATTTTTAGCAAACCTTAGAAAACACTTTAAAACTTCTTCATTTCTATTTAATCATCAATATACATCACATATTGAAGTTTGAAATATATCTCAACCTTGTTTTAAATCTACCTATATGTATTGTTCTTATAATTTCGACAATAACAATCATTGCCGCCGCTACCTTCCTTTTTCTTTCCCCCGAACTTGATTTCTCGCTCTCTTTTTGATTTTAGATATCGCACGCCCATAATAGTAACATAATACATTGTCTAACTTTGTTTCTGTCTATTTTGCTTCTCGTGGTATCATGTTCGTATGCATAAAGATTAGAAGTCTACCCTTTCGTTTTGAGCGATTAATACGTATATAGTCGTAAGGCATACTTTTGATTTAGTCAGCTCTGATATATTCAATTACACCTTTTATCATATACATCTTGTTTTTATTTTGAAATCTCTATAAACAAGTGATCCTTATTTACATTGCTCTTTCGTCCTAGATTCGGAAACTTGATTTAAAATGTAATTTTCATTGTATTTTTCTTACAATTAATACACAAGAAGAATACCATTGTTCTTATCATTTTTCTAAATCCATAAAATATATGTGAAGGATATGTTTCCTTATGTTTCTTTTTTTTAAATACATCAAAAAGTTTTGAATTTTATGATTATCTATTCTTTAAATGATTGTTTTTGTAGAAACACTAAACTATTAATGCACTATTTTCAAAGATTGACATTTTTACACCTTTCTTAAAATAGTATTTTACTTTGCAATTTTCAGTGAGTTCCTAAACTCTCAAACTTATTTTCATAAGTATTCTGACTCCTCGTAAACTTGAATTTGTCCTGACTTTGACAATTGGACAATTCCTCAAAAGTTTAATACAAATATTTATATACAAATTCCTTTAATGACGACTTAAACCTTTAACCTTAATTAATTTTTATATTATTTCACTACTTTGTTGGATCGCCACACATGTATTTTCATTATCTTGGAATTATAACACATTTTGATAATAGTGAGATTAATTATCATTTATAAACACACATTTTGATAACAGTGAGATTTTTATCACTTCTAAGCACTTAAAATGCTATCTACACAATGTGATTTAATTTATCATAAACTTTCACCGCCTTCATTAGAAACAATGAATCTCTAATTATATATACTCTTCGAATATAGTTCTATTATTGTAAGAGTAACCGTAGTAATAATTATAGCCTCGGAGATCCTCAATCATTTCGTAATTTATTTTGTAGACGACACTTAAATAGCCTTTACATTTCAGATGTACCAAAACTTCGTTGCCTACCCTTAGTACGTATTTTTAGGAACTTACCCTCGATCGCTTCCCTTTCATTCGTGCTACCCCTTCTTATTTCGAAATATATCTTTTCCAGAGGTAATAGCTAACCCGGAAGTGAACAAATTGTTCCTAATCTCTTCTTTATTAGGCGGCGAATTTACACTTAGTGTTAATTTAGAATGCGACTTAAGGATCAATGCGGATTTAACGCTCAATGCAGTGGGTGCTTCAGCAAAACTTATAACGTTCTTTTAAGTTAGATAATATCTAACTAGTTAATATTTTCGACTAGGTCGCCATGGTTGGATCATGATTCCATGAACCAAATTTTCCATAATCTAAATTGTAGAACTCGAATTAAGGAAACATTAATTTGACTATAGCTAAAGAATTGGGTTCTTCCTTTGAGGAAATAAACCCGAAATAATCAAAGAACACTGCAAGTCACCACCTCCCCAGCTATATAGTGGTATTCGACTGAGTTCTAATAGAATACGTCACGAATTGAATTTCGGGGCGAAATTCTTTCAACCGGGGGAGAATGTGACAACCGTCAAAATTCGAGTCGGTTCTAAATTTGAATAAACTTAGTTGCACATATAGGCACGACACATAATAGACTTAGTAACTAGAAGCTAAGTTATAACCTATTAGAAACTTGGAAACAATTAGAAACAATGGATAATGTGCTTGGATTTCACATTGGTATGTGAAGTCTACAACTATTTAACTGTAGTGACTATCCACACTCGGGTCATTCTTTGACTCGAACACCTTTTCATGAATCATATACACACATCATGCACTTGACCTAGTGGTAGAAATGAGGTCCTAGTCTCGTTGGAACTTAAGTTAGAGTTGAAAACTAGGACTAGTATACTTGATTCCTCAATTTCGCTTGAATCTCGAAACCACTACATAGAATGCCAATAAATCGATAAAAATAAATTACAAACATTATTTTTAACTAGAAAAGAGTTATGAAACTCTAACATAAATTGAAATCTCAAATAATTCAATTTATTTTGATATCCAAATATTTATTAAATCTCAAGACCCTAAAAACCCTAAATGCCCTAAAAACTCACATTTATAAACTTTAACCTTAAAAATTCTATAAAATAATTATGAAGCTTCTAATATTATCTTATAATAATCAAAATTATGAAAATGAATTCAAAGAAAATAAAATTTAACTCATTAACATTTACCCTTAATTTATAAATCAAAAATCAAGGTTTTATGAATAAAAACTTGATTTTAGTGCACATTTTATATAAAAATTGAGATATTTTATAAAAGAACTTAAATTTTATAAAAGAAAATGAATGAGAAAGGGGTATTATACTAAAAAATTCGGATCCCTCTCTCCCCATATCTCTCTCTCACACTCTCATTCTCCAACACACACACATCTCTCTTCTTTCTCTCTCTAGAAAACTCTCTCTACCTTCTCTCTAATTTTTCTCTCCAAACACCACTCCATTCTCTCTTCCTCCCTCTAAGAACCATGAAATTTTCCAGAAAACAAACCCAAGAACACTCCTCAAACTCAAAATCTTCATCATCTTGTGGTATTCTTGAAGGTAAAATCGATTTCTACTTCACTTTTCCTTCAAGTTTTGCTCTTTTTCTCACACTTTCTCCTTCTTCATCTTCTTCAAACTTGTTTTATTTTTGTTAAAATGGTTTTTAGAACATGATGGATGTGTTTTAACACCATGCATGTATGATAAACAAGGGTGCATGTTCATGATCTTAGTGCAAAAATCGATTTTAAGGATTAAAACATCAAACTCAAGTTAAGAGTTTTTGAGAAACAAAATTTTGTTCATAAATGCATGTATATATTTTGATAAGTTTTAATCTTTTGATCTCTGGAAACATGACTAAAATATGAGTTTATCATGATATATTTAAAATACTTCAAAAGATTTACTCAAGGAAATGATGAAAACTCACTTTTCTAACCAATCATCATGCATGCAATCTGCCAGATTTCTTTACCTGACTTTAAACTATCATATCTCAGTCATTTCTTAACCAAAATTCGGGATTCTTTTTCTGAAATATAATATTTTGAGTTAGCTTTCAAACCCATCTGACATCACTGGAAAATTCAAATATTTCGATTTTTAGCAATTTTTACAAAACTGTTGATCAATCAGCACCTTTTTGTGAATACTAGTTTTGTATTGCATGTTCAAAGGACTTATTCATCACTAAAAGTCATTCAAAAATTATTTTGAACTCTTAATATCATGTATTAATCGGTAAAAAAAGATCTTGATTCAAAAGTCTTTGTAACATGTTGCAAAAATTGTCATAGTAACATCAATAATCTTTACATAAATCACAAGAACCAAGTTTTCTCTATAATTTATTGAGCCTTTAGGCATGGTTTTCAACATCAAAAATAAGAAAACAATTTTTCATTGTTATTAAATTGTATGAAGATGCATTCTGGAAATTTTCAGCTCAATATATATTTTCTTTATTTTTATATGAAAATAATAAGAAAATAGAGTGTTAAATCATATAAAATACTTACACTAGTAAATAAGCTCTGGAAAAATTCTTGGATGATCCTTTAAGTTAATAAACATTTCCCATGAAGTTTCAATGACTTTTGTTACTGTTTAGTATGGTTTTTAATTTTCTTTTTATTTAGCTCTAATAAATCATAAAACCACTTTAGGGAATGTGAAAATATTATTTCTTATTTTTCGCAGCTTGTACCCTGTATTTAAGACTCAGAAAAATATTTTGGGAATTTTTCAAAATGTATATCTATTTTTCCATGATTTTTGTGTTTATAATGGATTAAAAACAGAAAAAATAGTTTTACTCATGCAAAATTAATAAAAATTTACCAGAAACTCTTATAATATGTTAGGATGATAAATAAAAATTTTGATGATTTTTATCTTCTGTATGCTATTTTTCTTCTATTTTCCCAAGATTTAATACACTTAAATGTACAAAAATCATAAAAATTGTGTTAAACTTTTTGAAAACACATATTAATAATTTTCCCAGATTATGTACACTGTAAAACAGTTACACAAAAATTATAAGAATTTTTCATGATAATTTACTATTTTTCCATGATTTTATGATTATTCAAGGAATTAAATGGTGAAAAATAGTTAGACAAATCAAAAATTCAAGAAAATTTATCTTAAGGTGTTTGACTTCAATTAAAAATGAAATACAAAGTTTGGGAAAGTTTAGAACTAAATTGATTTCGTTTTGAATATTTAATCATTGGAACACCTCTAAAATGTTAAATATTAACATTTCAATAATGGAAATTTTACACTTAAATTGTTATATAACAATTGATTCTTTGAAACTTAATTTCCACAGAAAAATGTTTGTAACTTGTCAATATTAAATTTTGACACACTATTGGCATAATTCTATTATAGTAGTAAGTATACTAGTGTTAGATTTCGATTAGAGACTCACTAGCGAATACCATTATTGTAGGAATCGACAGTGGTACGAGTGGAGCGTAGTCAAGGCACCATTTGCATCATCTCAATGCATATTGTGAGTATTCACCACTCCCCTATTTTCGGTTTTTTAAATGTTTTGGGGTGGAAAAGCATGTCCTAAACTATTTATATTCGTTGTATTTATTTGACTCGTATAAACTTGGTTACTATATTTTATATATAGTGAGTATTCACGCACTCCCCTATTTTCAGTTTTTATGTTTTGGGGTAGAAAAGCATGTCCCGAAAAACTATTATTTGAATGTTGTATTTAAATTGATTTGTATCAAACATGATTGCTATTTTATTGCTATGTCTCTCTATGTATGTCTATGCAACACGGAACATGAGAACTTATCGTACTAAGGCCCTTCCCTTATCTCTAACCATTAACTCTTTGAGCCAATGGTCATTATGGATAGCGCTATTAGGAATTGACAACTCCTCACTCGCCCTATTGCTGGAGTGCATGATACCATATTCATCTATGGAACGATAAGCATAGATCTTGATAGGGCTTCAGTCATAGGTTTGGTTGAGACTCATTGTTTGCTCATACACATACAAACTCGTTACTTATTATAGCAATAAACTTGTTTATTAATTATAGCAATGAACTTTGTTTCTCATTACAACAACGAACTGTTATTACTGAAAACTTATATACATGTTTTAGCAATGAAATTGTTTGCTCCTTGTAGCAACGAAATTGATTGCTCATTTTAGCAATGAAACTTGTTTACTCGTTTGAGTAACGAACTTTATCTTCCATGAGAATATGAATGTTGCATCTTATTTGGGCAACATACCTTATCTCTCATGATGACAAAGAACTTTGTTTTTACAAACTTATTTACCCATCTTAATAATATACTTTTATTATTGGAAACTTTTATCAAAACTTTGATTTCAATTCATGGAACCAGTATTATTTTGTTTATCTGTGAGTACTCACCAACTATTTTTATAGTTGACGTTCGTTTTACATGCTTTTTCAGGAATCATCGAGTAAGTGGCACTTAGGGACACTTCACTTTTAGGAGCATTCGCATGTGTTGTATTTCAATTTACATTGTAATTTCTTTTAAAAGTTGTTCAAACCCATTGTGAATTTGTAATGATTTTTAATACTATGGTTGGTGTTGTCTTTTAACTTTTGCGATGAAACCCTTTGTACTGCCACGCCCTGTGTTTCCGCTTTAGCGGGGTGTGACATTAGGGTCTTGAGATTTAATAAATATTTGGCTATCAAAATAAATTGAATTATTTGAGATTTCAATTTATGTTAGAGTTTCATAACTCTTTTCTAGTTAAAAGTAATGTTTGTAATTTATTTTTATCGATTTATTGAAATTCTATGTACTGGTTTCGAGATTCAAGCGAAATTGAGGAATCGAGTATACTAGTCCTAGTCTTCAACTTTTACTTAAGTTTGTATGATACTTTGACCGAATTTCTACTTTTAAGTCAAGTTCATGATGTGTATATGATTCATGAAAAGGTGTTCGAGTCAAAGAGTGACCCGAATATGGATAGTCTATACAGTTAAGTAGTTGTAGAATTCACATACCAATGTGAAATCTAAGTACACTATCCTTCGATCCTACTTGTTTCCAAGTTTCTAGTAGGTTATAACTTAGCTTCTAGTTACTAAGTCTAGTATGTGTCGTGCCTATATGTGCAACTAAGTTTAGTCCAATCTAGAACCGACTCGAATTTTGACGGTTGTCACAACTTGCAACACTGTAATTTTCAAAAAAAATATTCATTTTTAAATTCACATAAACTCAATATAACATTACCAAAAAACCACAAAATGTATAAGCTGTCAAAACGCAAGTCAACAATGTTTGATGAAATTCCAGAATCCACAAAATCATGATCTCTAACCGGTGTATACAATCAAGCCGACGCCTTTCCGCCATCCTAAAAAGTACCTGAAACATATCACACAACACGGTAGGCATGAAGCTTAGTGACTTCCCCAAAACACCACACACAAATAATTAGCGTCTCGTGCCTACATCTCGATAAGGACCCTCCGGTCATGTGTCTCAGTGAATGGTCTTATAGCTCGGGTCGGACTCTCCAGTTCGGTATCTCAGTGAAGACCCTCCGGTCTCACAAGAACATAATAACTAAATAAGGCATAGGAGTAATATACAACATAAATCAAAAAACAAAATGCATGATATCACACAACTCAGTATAAGCACATAAGACCCTTCGGTCGCACAATGATTACCATTAACATAAGTATAGTGAGAAGACTCACCTCGCGGAGTAAAGTAATATATCCCACACTCGAACTGCTGGGCTAGCCTCCGCCTACACATATCACAATCATCTCTACTTAACAATTATATAAAACGTTAAGCTAACTCCTCTACTAAATCTCTGAAAAGGTTGAAAGACCATTTTACCCCTCCATAGTCTCCAAAGTCCATAACTTGACCCAACCCTAAAAGTCAACGAAATTCAACACTCAAGTCAACAGTCCATGTTGAATCAACTCGTCGAGTGCAACTCATGAACTCGTCGAGTCCTCAATACTCTAAAATCACGAAAACCTGAGTCAACTCGCCGAGTTGCTAACCAACTCGTCGAGTCCACGAAGAGTCTAGAAGACTGGGGAAAACCCTAACCACTCGTCGTGTTGTCTCATCAACTCGTCGGGTTCACTCCGAAACTAGAAACGGGAAAACCCAACTCAACTCCTCGAGTTGGATGCCCAACTCATCGAGTTCCTCAACCCTTTCTCATTACACTTTTTCCAGTGGATTCCAATGCTTCAAACTCCAGATCCAACCTCCTAGGATGGAGTTACCAGGTAAAGTTGCTAACATTTCAATCAAGAAAGGTCTCCCAAGGCTAAATCACCCAAAACTAAGCTCAAGAAGGGGTTTAGGACATGAAGACGGGTCAAAGCTTCATAAATCTTAAAGCATTATGCACATGGGATCTAGAGAAGTCCATATCTGAAACACATACCCTCTGGGAAAGCTTAACACGAGAATGGAACTCATTTTGCACCAAAAAGCCCATAAATTCACATAAGAAGAGATCTAAGGAATGGAAAGCCAAGGTAGAGACTTTTTACCTCCCACTGGATGCTAACACGATGTAGATGTTGGATCTATAAGCTTTCCCTCGTTCCAAGCCTCTAGGTCCTCAAGCCTCTTCAAGGAATGCTCTAAAAATACACTTTTGGCCTCACACACATACACTTAGCTTGCTAGGGTCATTCTCTGGACATGGAACGTGGTAAGGGAGGCGGGGTAAAGGACTTAAGGTCCTTTAAATAGGCTGCACATCCGAGAAATTAGAGTTTCATCACACAGCCTCAACTCATCGAGTCCATCACTCCAACGCAACGAGTAGGCTTCCTAACCCACGCGTAACGATCAACTCTTACACGACGAGTTGGGGCCAACCAACTCGTCGAGCAGGCCCTTAAACTTGCACCAAATCCTCAAGTTTCCACATCCAGGAAATCGGGGTGTTACAATGTATTAAGAATCTATAAATAGGAACTTAATAGAGTTAGATAGTTGATTTATCTAAAGTAGAGTCATACAGTTTGACTTTACTATCCTTCCGATATTTCAGGTAAATACGACAGCTTCGCATACAATGGCCCTTCTCTTGGCAATAGAAACATATGGACCTCTGGCCCTTTTTACCATATTCATTCTCGGTCTGAACACCCATCATCAGATAACTGGTAAAGATGGGAACACACTCTGCTATGAATCATGGTACCCGAACCATGTTATCTCCCCTCAACTTGCTATTTAGAACCTCTGGCATTCTCCCTGTTTCGAGTATAGGTCATATGCTTTCAGTAGTACGAGCCCAAACTACCTGCCACATCTACCCATACATTCCACATGGATTGTCGCAGACTTCCTAAGTAGCTGCTCAACCTCCTCAATCACCAATCCCATATGCTCGCTCTCCAGCGAATACTCACCTCTAAACACCGTACTCATCGTACTAAAATTTCTCCCTAGGCTCTCCTAGGTTATCACACTTTTTTGCCATCTGCTGCTGAAGAACTCCTCATGATGTCAGTCATCTACCTCCTGAATATCGTCATATTCACTTAGTAGCTGACTCCCATCATCAAGAGTTCCAAAAAGCACAAAGCAAGCAACATTCGGGCATCGAATAACCTCCACCATCACATAAAGCCACTCTAGCATACAACTTCAATCGCTCTAACCACAACTCAAAAGGCATCACCGAACTTAGGCAACCCTACCTCTCGTGGTATCTAACTACTCTCTGTCAATAGATTCCTCAAACGCACATCTAGTTATCTCTCCTAGATTACTCATCTACTCAAAGCTCTCTATGAAAGATTCCTGCTAGGCACTCCTACTCAACACATATATAGAGCAAATAGCAGATAATATCATTCAATAACATCCCCTAACCTAAGGCATCATGAATCAGGCAACTGTAGCCCTAATTTATAGAATACCAAGACTATCCTCTAGCATGCAGCTCTAATATCTCATAAATATCTCATAATGTAAACAAGTAATGGTACTTTGGGAAATCACTGCTCAGGCTCTGGCTGGTTGTACACACTGCTTCGTCTCGTTTCTATTTTAAACTCTTACTCGTTTAGAAAAATCATTTCTTTTTAGGAAATTTTTCTCAAATCCTCAATTTGAGTCCAAACATACCCGAGAGTACATCTGAATCCCTCAAACCAAGGCTCTGATACCAACTTGTAACACTGTAAATTTTCAAATAAAATTTTCATTTTTAAATTCATATAAACTCAATATCACATTTCCCAAAAACCACAAAATGTATAAGTTGTCAAAACACAAGTCAACGATGTTTGATAAAATCCCAGAATCCTCAAAATCATGATCTCTAACTGTGTGTACGATGAAGCCGGCGCCTTTCTGCGATCCTGAAAAGTACCTGAAACATATATCACACAACACGGTAAGCAAGAAGTTTACTGAGTTCCCCAAAATACCACATGGAAATAATTACCCTCTCATGGCTATATCTCGATAAGGACCCTCTGGTCATATGTCTCAGTGAAGACCCTCCGGTCTCACAGCTCGGTTCAGACCCTCCTGGTATCTCAGTGAAGACCCTCCGGTCTCACAAGAACAGAATAACTCAATAAGGCACAGGAGTAATATACAACATAAATCACAATGACTAAATGCATGATATCACATAACTAAGTATAAGCACATAATACCCTCCGGTCGCACAATGATTACCACTGGGGTAAGTATAGTGAGAAGGCTCACCTTGTGGAGTTAATCAATATATCCCACACTCGAATTGCTGGTCTAGACTCCGCCTACACATATCACAGTCATCTCTACTTAACAATTATATAAATCGTTAAGCTAACTCCTCTACTAAATCTCTGAAAAGGGTGAAAGACCATTTTACCCCTCCATACTCTACAAAGTCCACAACTTTCCCCAATCCTAAAAGTCAACGAAAGTCAACACTCAAGTCAGCAGTCCATGTTGACTCAACTCGTCGAGTGCAGCTCATGAACTCGTCGAATCCTCAGTACTCAGAAATCACGAAAACCTGAGTCAACTCGCCGAGTTGCTAGCCAACTCGTCGACTCCATGAAGAGTCCAGAAGACCGGGAAAAACCCTAACCACTCGTCGAGTTGTCTCATCAACTCATCGAATTCACTCTTAAACCAGAAACGGGAAAACCCAACTCAACTCGTCGAGTTAGATGCCCAACTTGTCGAGTTCCTCAGCCCCTTTCTCATTACACTCATTCCAGTCGACTCCAATGCTTCAAACTCCAGATCCAACCTCCTAGGATGGAGTTACCACATAAAGTGGCTAACTTTACGATCATGCAAGGCCTCCCAAGGCTAAATCACCCAAAACTAAGCTCAAGAAGGGGCTTAGGACATGAAGACGGGTCAATGCGTCATAAAGCTTGAAGATCTATGCACATGGGACCTAGAGAAGTCCATATCTGAAACACATACCCTCTGGGGAAGCTTAACTTTAGAATGGCCCTCATTATTCACCAAAAAGCCCATAAAATCACATAAGAAGAGATCTAAGGAATGGAAAGCCAAGGTAGAGACTTTTTACCTCCCACTGGACACCAACACGATGTAGATGCTAGATCTATAAGCTTTCCCTTGTTCCAAGCCTTTAGGTCCTCAAGCCTCTTCAAGGAATGCTCCAAAAATACACTTTTGGCCTCACACACACACTTAGCTGGCTAGGGTCACTCTATGGACATGGAAGGTGGTAAGGGAGGAGGGGTAAAGGACTTAAGGTCCTTTAAATAGGTTGCATATTCGAGAAATTATGGTTTCATTACACAGCCTCCTCGTCGAGTCCATCCCTCCAACTCGACGAGTTGGCTTCCTAACCCATGCGTCCTGATAAACTCATACACAGCGAGTTGGGGCCAACCAACTTTTCGATTAGGCCCTTCAACTAGCACTAAATCCTCAAGTTTCCACATCCAGTAAATCGGGGTGTTACAATGTATTAAGAATCTATAAATAGGAACTTAATAGAGTTAGATAGTGGATTTACCTGAAGTAGAGTCATACAGTTTGACTTTACTATCCTTCCGATCTTTCAGGTAGATACGGCAGCTTCGCATCCAATGCCCCTCCTCTTGGCAATAGAAACATATGGACTCTTTGGGAATGACACAGGGGACTATCTCAGAATGTTCCTTTCTCTTATGATCAAACTTTTCTACCATGGTTGATTTCTCTACCTTAGGAGGAGAAACCATTTCTGGATTATCAGCTTTGCCATCACCAATGTCCATGGAAATTTAGAAGGTAGATCTTGTAGAAAAATCTGCTTTACCAGTGCGCCAAAGCATCACTTCAGCAGCAATTAGAAAATATGTCAGATCAATAAGGGTCACATCTTGATCTGTCATATAGTAGTCTTTAACAAACTGCCCATATGATTTGGGAAGTGACTGAAGAACCAAGTCAACTGCCAGTTCCTTTAGGAAGACGACACCCAACATTCCCAGTATGTTAAGGTGCGACTTCATGTTTAGAAAATGTGCACATACAGAGTTTCCATATTTATTTTTGCATGTTAATAGGGCTTGAGTAACCTTGAACTTTTCAAGTTGATGAAAACGTGGGTCAGGGAGAATCACTGGAGGAGGTGGAGGAAAAGAAGTATGATTTCCTGTTCCATATTTGCACGAAGAAGGGAATGATCTTTGACCTTGATTGACATGTGGAAGATCATCATCAGAAGGAAAGCTTTTTCCAAAAGGATGAGGAAGACCATAGTTGTCAGAACTAGACATCTACAAAA
The DNA here is from genome assembly GCF_052849685.1 of Lactuca virosa. Lineage (NCBI taxonomy): Eukaryota > Viridiplantae > Streptophyta > Magnoliopsida > Asterales > Asteraceae > Lactuca > Lactuca virosa. The sequence continues at coordinate 388,988,657 of NC_136428.1, forward strand.
GGGAGAAATTCAAGTTAGTCGATTTAATCCTTAATATAACACCCAAATGAAATATTATGGCTAGGACACAACACAATAATTCACAATTCGGAAGAGGGATGCCGAATCCAATTGTAAAAATTATTTAAAGGTAGGTAAATGATGATTTACCAATTCCACCACGAAAACTAAATTTTAACGAATTAGGTTTTAGACGAAACTCCTAGATCTTTTGAGATTCATTGAACTTTTCAATAGCATGTTTAATCTCAATTAGGCACTTCAAGTTTGTGACTGGGATACCAAGGATCAAAAACAAGGTGTGAATAACCATGCAAGTTAGCTTGGTACTCTCGATGTCATTTACCACCAAATGATTGTACCGGCTTACCACACATGCTCCATTGATCAATGATAATTTATGAGCTACCCATCACCATCCTTCATCATTCCACATTAGTGGGCCAGTTAACCACACACGCTCCACTAACTCATCAATAAGGCGCAATGTCAAATTTCACGGGTTAGCATCAAATTCACATTTTCCTAAAGTAATTAAGACTGGGAATTTATAAAAGGTTTAGTTACTTTGTACTTTCATTATACTTAGTAATGAGAATGTCCTATCCTACCCGTTCAGCTAACGACCCTCCACTAGTCAAGAGTGTGGTGGGTAAGAGTGGATACCCAATGGCGGTCATTTTACAGGTCGCTTCCTTAAACACCCCTTATAGACCAGCTTCGTGAATGAGGCCTACTAATGGTAAGACTGACCTTTTCTTATACATATATATAAATTAAACTTTTAATCTTCTAATAGTATAAGGGTGCATTTTAAACTTTTAAAATACTAGGTGGTTTAAACCTTTAATAAATTAGACTTTTAATTTAATTAAATTTAAACCATAACATGGAACTATTAATTATCTTTAAATTAATCTCTTAATTAATTATTAATAAAACCACAAGCATATATATTCAACATTTAAAATACTATGGTTTTAGAATTTCATATTTCAAAATCAAACTTTTAATCAAATTTTAAATTATGAAACCACGAGGGTGCAATTGAAACTATTCAAAATTACTAGGTTAACTATTAAATCAAAATAATCATATCATTATCCAAATTTAACCAAATCTTTAATTTTGATAAGAATATCAGATTACCATTCAAGAAATTCAAATTTAGGCAGTAAAAATGAATTATGGTAATTATCCTAGTTAAAATCGGATCTAAAAATCAAAAACCCTGGAAACTGACAAGCCAACTCGCCGAGTTGACAAGTGAACTCGTCGAGTTCCATATTGAACTAGTCGAGTTCCCTGTACAAACAACAAAAATCGATTTTCTTCTACTTTGGCCAAATCACTATTGCATAATGTTCAATTGAAAAACGACCTAGGCTTTGATACCACTGATGGGTTATGAGCATATCTACAATGCTATGTAATCATGCAACCTTAATTGCTTTGGATCTAAGTTCTTCTTTATTGAACATGCAAATTGAATACCAAAGCATTGAACCCTAGAACTAGCATACACAATTTGAAATATATATGGAATTTAGGGTTAGAACATTACGTTACTTGTTATGTAGCAAGAACAAGAACAATCCTTGAAGATCCTTTACCTTTGAAAGCTTAGTGCCCCATGTGTTGCACCTCTAATGGAGTCACAATAGAATTGCATGGGGTTGAAATCCTTAGGTTAAGGGGGTTTATATAGTTGGGGTTATAAGGCTTTTTCAGTTGGAAACTCTAATTTCCTTGCTTAGGCCTTAACCAGTCCATGGACCTCCATAATAGAAGCCGTGGAGAAATTCTATAGGGCTTCCTATAGATTTTATCTAGTCCTCCCAAATGAATCCATCAGTCCAACTTCGCACCTATCAATGATTTGCAAAACCAGTCACATCATTATTAATCAATTCCTTTAATCCCAAAATTAATATCAAATCAATTTCTACTTAATTACTAATTACTAATATGATTTCCAAATAATATATTAATATTATAATATATTAATAAAATCATTCTGAGTACCAATTTTTTATTTATATAATAAACCCTACTCTCTCTCTCTCCACTTGTGATCTTGTCAAGTTGCATGAGTGAAGGCAACCCAAAAGGACCACGCTCATAATCAAATCAAATACATACCAAATGTAATTATTGGCTTAGACACATAATCCAACGGATGGAGCTTGGTGCATGGAAAGGAATCAAGGAAGAGCTTATGGATCTTGCTTATGTGTCTCATTTCCAGCTTGTTACAGGTAAAAAGCTTTAAACTTGATCATTGATGTCTTAGATCTACCATTTCTATGTTTTGGTTCATTTTGGTCTCAAGAATGAGATCTAGTGGTCTTGATTCCCTTCCAGGAGCTTTGAGTTTCCCCTCTGAGATTCAAGGTCCATAAATTTGGCACCTTTAGAGTTTAAATCCATCCATGCATGAGTTGGGGCCATTTTAATGATAGTAGAATGTTATATTTTGAGTTTGGGTTCATTTGGGGCATGTAAAGTCACCAAGTCAGTGACTTTATGGGTCTAGATGTTGTTTAGGACTTAGATCTGCGGTTTGAACCTTTTGGCTTGGCTTTAAGTGCTTAATGGAAAAAGTGGGCTTAATAGAGGAGTACGCTGGGCGTTCAAGCGTGTACGTTGGGTGTACAAGCCATCAAGCGTGTACGCGCAACGTACAACTGGATACGCCCTACGTGCTCAGTTAGAATGGACTTTGCATTTGTGGGCCTCGGTTTGGGCCATTTCTTGCACCTAGTTGTTGTGGGCCTTCGTGGGCCATCTGAAAGCAGACTTTTGGACTAAGGAAATTTTTGGGCTTTAGGGTAAGGCCCATTGGAGAGGTAATAGGCCATCAGAATGTAAAATGGGCTATAATCGGGCTTTGGATAATTATCGGTTAATGGGCCATCGGAATGCAAAGTGTATTGGACTAGAAAGAATGGTTGGCCCTTAGTGTAAGGCCCATATAAGCGTTTTGGGCCCAATTTGGAAAACAGGGCCATTGGTGGATTTATTGGTCGTTGTACCTTTCAGATTAAAACTTTGGGTCTTATTTTTTGACAAGGCTAAGTTAAGGGTAAAATGGTCTTTTACCCCAGGTAGGGATTTGTGGTTATGGATTGGAACCCAATTGTTAATTGGGTGTTGTTTTATTATTGATAGTTCGGGGATCTGCCAGCCAACAGCCAAGGTTGTTTTAGTATGATTCAGCAGTGCGAGGTGAGTCATCTCCCTATATCCATGGGTCGAAGGCACCAATGCCTGTCCATTACGTGTTATGTGTTATGCTAGTTTTATGTGTGATACTTTCATGGAAGAACCCAGGGGAGCCTGTGGCATTTGGATGTTAGACCATGGGGGGAAGCCCATGGCATTCCAGGTAAAGACCATGGGGGAGCCCATGGCATAACAGATAAAGACCATGGGGAAACCCATGGAAACTATATGTATGTGCATGATAATCTGTGGTTGTATGTGGTATGGTATTTTTGGGAACTCACTAAGCTTTGTGCTTACGGTTTTCAGTTTATGTTTCAGGTACTCCGGTTTTCAAATGAAAGAGTTCAGGATGATTCCAGAGCACACAACACATGTTTTCCGCTTTCTGTGAATTACTCTTGTTTAATGATGTTTTTCTAAATATTGGTTACTCTGGTTTTATGGAAACAATCGGTATTAACGATTTATTAATCTAAAAACAAAAAAATTTATGTCTGGTTTTTTTGGACGTTACATACAAGATATGTTACAGATGTCAAAAAGGGGGAAATACATTTATCTCATCAAAGGAGGTGTTATATCTGACCTGAATAGGAGCTAAATCGAAGGGGAGCAGACATCCGCTAAGACTCATGATACACTAGTTGTTATGCTGATTGTTTCTACTGCTACTGCTAATTACTAAAATTTGGGTAGTTATATATTATCTAAGGGGAGAATTCGTTGAAGCTAAAAAAATTCTCAAATGATGACCTTGATGACTTCGTTCAAGTTTAGTTTTGACATCATCAGATAAGGTGATATTCTAAGGCCACACCTTATGATCAGACGAGACAAACACCATACACGCTAACCACCAACTCTATCATCAGTATCAATGCCAACACCTCAAGGCTTTATCAACATCAGCATTAAGATAATGATCTTATGTAATATTTGTATATTAGGCAGTTATACAGATATGTATAGAATAGATAACAAATCCGATATTTGGGTTATAAGTATCAGTTCTTATTATAGATTAGATACAATACCTTGATTGAAGGGATTCACTATAATAGTTTTCTGTATATTCAACACTAGGGTGAAACCCTAAAGTAAGTCTTGGTGACCGTCTTTGTGACATGTTCTCTTGGTGAGAACAACCCTTTCTTGGTGGAAGTGTCTTTGTGATTATCTTGTTCTTCTATTCTTCGTTTATTCTTTAATGTTTACTTGAGTGTATCCAATCCATACAAACCTTCAATGTATTTCCTAGTAAGGTTAATTTTAAAGATAAATAGGGGGCTTCAAAAGAATCCCAATGTACAAAGCAGAAGTCAACTACGAAGCCTACAACAGTTGAGTAGGAAGTGTCTAAGAAATATATGTCTGAGAAATATGGAAAGGGGCATCTATGTCTGAGAAATTAGGAAAGGGGGGCATCTATGAAGGTTTCAAAACTTGTTTTTGAGATTTTTGTTAATAAGTCAATTGAGAAGGTTGTTGAGGTGGTTACTAATCAAAAGGTTGTCACTACGAAACCTACAAAGATTAAAATGAAAGATAGACCATGAAGGTTTGTGATTAAGAATGTTTCTGATGTTTAAATTCATGAAATAAAGAAAAGAAAATTTGTTGGTGTCTTAAAACGATTTAAGAAGACTAGGGTTTTGAGCGAAGAGGAGCCTTCTACTAAAGCTCCAACTTCATTATGAACGTTTGAGGCTGATAAAGATAGTGAATAAACTGAACATGATCATTTTAGGAATGATAATACATTTATTATTTCACCTAGAGAGGATGCCAATGTCGAATTGAATTTCGAGGATATACGTATTCCTGATATCCCTATAAGTCCATCTGATGCGGATACAAACATCAATTCTGGTGAACAAATTCATACTTCACTCCCTGCACAGATAAATGTGACGCTACCTGAGGTTTCTCTGTCCGAATCCAATTTCGAGGAGGGTAGGATTTCAAACATCACTAAGAACCTATCTAAAAGGGACTAAAATGTCAACATGGGTGATGAAGTTTGACGTTAACCATTGATACTACAACTGTTCAACCACCACCACCTTCGTCACCACCACAAACATCAACCATTCTACCTACTTCTATTCCATGTTTTTCTCTTACTTTTATTGATGTAATCATTATGCTAATTGTGACTTTGTTTTCATCACAATCTACTAATAGAGATCCACCGGTTCATGATGAAGATGATGGATATGAAATGGTTGGGTTTGTAGAGCTTGAATTTGATCCAGAAGAATATAACATTGAAGATCATGCTATCATGTCTAGTTAGAAATACAAGATTCTTAATTCTAAGTTGAATTTAATTCTTAAGTTCTTGAACGATAGTACAAGAAAATCCTCGATTAATGATGTGGAAGTTAAGTTTTTATTGATATCTCAAGAATCCAGAATAGGAATTGTTATTGATGATGCCCTTAAAAAGCAGGATGAAAGACTTAGAACTACATCTTGTCCTTTCAATGATGAGCTTGAGAATTTACAATATGTTGCTCATGAATGTCGTGAGATATTTGAGAAGCTTATAAATTCTTCAAAAGTTTCAATTCAAAAGATGCATAAGGATTTTGCTGATTTGTTTTCCAAGAAAGTTCAGAAGCTTGATTTCTTCTGTGATGGGATAAAAGAGAAAATAGATGCTCTTATGGGTGCATCTGTCAAGATGATTGATGATGTTTGTAAGTTCAATAAGGGGTATTTAGAGCAGTTAAAATGAAAGAAGGAAGATGATGGGATGGTATTTGACCATATTGAGAAGTGTCTCTCTGGGTTTCAAGAAACATTGACGAAATTTGATGTTCTATCAACCACTTTGTTATCCCAAGACCAGCTAACTTTCATGCCTTCGTTAGTGGAGTCTTTTTTCAAGTATGTGTTATCTCAAATGCTCCACATTCTTCGAATGTGTCACATCGAGGAATAAGGGGAGTTGGTTCTTCAAAGGATGCTGGAGAAGATAAATCCAAGGTAGTTAGGACGCTGAACTCAACTCAAATTCCTACTTCGTTACCTATCAAGCCTATAATGACTACTTCGTCAACAACAACGACTTGGCTCATCCAAATTGCAAAAAAAATGAAGGGGTAAGTATTGGGAAAGGAGTTTCTAGTTTTTCAATTTCAAAGCCAGTAACAAACACAGATCCTAAGGATAAAGGGAAGGGTGTTCATGTTGAACCCATAACAGAAAAGAAGAAAAGACTTCAAGAACTTGAAATCCAAAGACTCAGACAGTTAGCCAGTATCATGAGGCAGAAGGATAGTGATCCACCTAGCCTCAGAAAAGGTGATCCAAAGAAAGCCAGGTGCTAAGAAACAATTGAAAACGCAACTTTTACAGAGGAAGAAGATTTTGTGTTGAAACCTAAGAAGAGTTACGACATTGAAGAGTCAGAGTTCAAGCAATTGGACTTTCTAAACAATCACTCTTTGTTCATTTCCCCCAGCTCAAGGATCTTGATAATTATAATGATAAGGATGAGTTTAAGAAGATGAATTTGTTTTCATGTTGTGCTAGCTCAAGGATCTTGATAATTATAATGATAAGTGTGGTCTTTAGTAAAGATAGTTAAGCTATTGTTAATTGTTCCTGACGCATTGCTCGAAGGAATTCTTCAAAACATTTGATACAGTGTTGTAATGGAAAACAATGTGCTATGTGACTTCACAATTGCATATTTACCACTTATGAATGTGAATGACTTGATCATAACTACAAATTTGAAGGGTGATTTCAGTAAATCTCAAATTCCAGACTAGCCTATATGTATTATTGATAACGACACATCTAGACATTATTGGATGCATATTTTGCATACTTGCCTTTAATGGATATATATCTTTCCACTCTCTTCAACAGAAAATCAAATCTTCCCAATGATTTGTTGAAAGGAAAGATGCACATCAAGGATTATGAAGATGGAGAAATCATACGCAATCCTATGGGTGTTGTGTTTCACAGTAAAGAAAAGAAATCAGGATAAAAGAAGTTTCTCTTTCATACTGATGATGTTAAAAAGTATTCTAACCAACAACTATCAAGTATCCTACATCGCATAAACAACTGTTAGAGGAATTGAATGAAGATAGGGCAAAGATTAGGAAAATCATCTTATGGTATATGGAGATTCGAAAAGTTTTGGTGCAAACTATAAAGGTAATACCCATATTTTGAAGTTTTGTCATTTGATCAATAAGGGGAGAATGTGGAGTCTAAAAGTGTTGTGAGATAACAAACCATAGATAGTATCTTTGATGTCGAATAGTTCGTAAATAGCGAAGGTCATCAAGATTTCATTATATTATGTATTTACTAGGTAATGTTATGGTTCGCACTTTAATGTTTAGTCCTATTATTTTTTGGTTTTGTGAGTACCCGATTATTAGGGTGAGTACTATAGAGAGTCATAACTTTCACACACTTGTGTAACGTTCTTTGTACTTCTCTCTAGAATATATTGAGTTGAAAACCAAATCTTATTTAGATATTCGTGTTCTTTACTTACTCTGATTTACTACCAATTGATTAGGACATACATCAAATAATCTTTTCAATACCTATTATTTAAATGTTCCAGAAAAAAACACGCTATATATATTAAGTTAGGAGTTAAAATGTAAAAGCCCTTCTATCTTGGTGGTTAAAGATGTCCCCAGGGGAGTTGAAGATCAGGGTTAGAATCCCCATGGCCTTCGTTTTCGTTGATACCTTCTTTTTTTTCTCTTTAATAGAACAAGTCATCAACGTTGACGTGCATGTCAGCCCCGATTAAGCACTTCACCCAATCAGCTAAGGGCTGACCCACTTTTGAAGGTAAAATGTGGTTCGACTAGCCCAGTTGGGGGTAATTTCTTGTGAGCCACTCGTGAGAAAAAGCTATTAAAAAATGAGAATGCTTAGAAGAAATCATGTAATTTGTTTATATGAAAACTTTATCATTAACAAAAAAAATATATATATCAAAATACATAATTTATTTTTCTCTACAAAATAAGAACAATATTGATATAGTTTTATAAATTTAAGATTTTAATATAAAATCGATTGACTTGGGTTGCTAATTAGTGTAAATAATTGGATTGGATTGGATTGTACAGGTGGAAGAGAAATAAATTAGTTTTTTTATAGAAAATTTGGATTGGGTTAGATTGCTAATGGGGATAGCCTTAACTGGTAAAAATGAACAATGGAACATAATGGAACTTTTTCTACAAAATTAGAGACTTTTGTAGCAACAACCCATTAAAATTTCTTTTTTTTATTCCTTCGAAGCAATTATACAGAAACAACCAATGGTAATAACTATTAGATCGTAATCCCATACGTACATAACCTGCCAATCATAAACATTTGGAAATGTTTGATTATGCTTTGAAAGATAAAATCCATATTTGGTAACCATCCAATAACATCTATTCGTACTAAACAAATTACGACCACAGATTCCAGCAATACGGTTGTTGAAAACATCGAGAGTGATTGACTTCATAACTTGGTTACCTTCTTTTAACCAATAAAAGTTACAATCATAGCGATTCGTGTCAAAAAGATTTCTACGAAAGCGCCTTGTCATGATGTTTCCAGGTCTCAGTATCTCGAGACCACCTTCATCGCCTCCCAGTGGGCATTGAACAATCATGGTTTCAATGTCTCTATTAGTGATGAAAATTCTGTATGGTTCAAAGGAATTTGCTCGATAGTGGGTTTTTGGCTTTCAAAACACTATAAGATACATGTATAAAGAATGAAAGGTAAAGTATCGCGTAGAAAAATGGGAGGTCTTTTCTGCTAATACCCACGTTTAAGAAGGTGTTTTTTGTTTCTCTACTAAACATTCTCTCATGCTACACATATATATATACAAATAATTTCCACATGCATTTATGGGTTTGTTGGAACAAGCCAAAACACAATTAAATGTGTGTTAATTAACCGTATAACATAGTATTTAAGATGGGTAAATGGATTTCCTTTTTTCTTTTTTATTCTTAAGTCAAGTCCAAAGTAAAAAATGTTGTAATAATTTACTATTCTAATTAGTTATAAAGAAAATAAATGATTAAGCAAATGTGTCAATTACTTTTCTTCCATATATATATTTTCATAAATTATCAAAAATAGTGTATCAACGAAAATCATATCGATTGTTTCATCTGGAGGAGAGCAAATTTATCTATGAATGTGGTTTATGACCCAAATTTTTGTATCAATGAAATATGAATGGAGATAATTTAAAATGACACAACACTATCAAACGCATTATTGGACTCGCCAATTAGGACCCGGTTCTTTTTCAAAAACAGGGGTATATGTTATACTTAAGTAACCGGTTCCCAGCATAACAACCTGGACTTTTCGTTTTATGGGTATATAACCCGGTTTCGAAAAAAAACGAGTTCTATTAGTGTTACTAGGAGACAATGTGTGCGTTCTATAAAGCTATATGACCCATTTTTAAGAAACACATGTTATTTGACTTTTTTTTATAACGTCTTCATACCCTTAATGTCAATAGTGGCCATATCACCCCTATCTTGATGACCGAAGTGCTCATTTTTATTCCAATTAGTCAAGTTAATGCTCATATCTTGTTTCTTTTTTATATTAAATTTTTCTCATTTATAACACAAGTAATCACTGAGGTGATGTTTATATTGTATATTGTATTATTATTTGTATAAGCATCATTTTTTTAACGATTGATGTATAGACATCAATTTACTTTCATGTATATACTATTTTTGACCAATGGTCTAGAATTACATGAAAACATAGTCAAGTTCAATAAATTACATCAAATTAAGACTATATATTAAAAAGAATTGAACTTAGTTCACAAAAGATGTTCTCTGATGCACTTTGATGGTTATAAATACAACACCAATTCTACATCAGATACCTTCAATCCATCCATTGAGATTGTTATAGCTGAAACACCAAAACCATAAACAAAGATCATAAACCCCACCTGTCGATAGGTAGATATATAGATTTCAAAATGTTACATAATGTTGAGTTAAGTCAACAAGGTTTAGAGAGTTTGTTTGGCTAAATTCATGCCCCATCTGAATGGCTAAATGAAATCAGGAGAAAAATCGTCCATAATTCCCCACCACAATATATTATAAATAAAAAAGAGGAGCAACAGGAAGTTGGAAGAATACAAAAACTTTGTAGAAAAGAATACAAGATAGAGACAAACTACTTATCTCCCAAATCAGCAACCAGAAGAAAAGGATGCAATGAAGTGTTTAATTCAAGAAACACTAAGAAAAATATAAGCACAAGCGCACACGATGTATGAGTTGGGAATATGGAGCCTTGAGCTGATAACATAGCAGCACCCAAAAAACAGTTTGAATTTCACCAAAGTAACACTAGGGGAAAAATAGTCAAGTTTGTTCTAAAGGGAGGAAGTCATCTCTCAACCACCCAATTAGCATGAATGAACACGCAACTATGAATATAGCTTGATGCAAGGTCCACAACAAATATCGTTGACAAGATTCCGATTCTCGGTTCTAGATATAATTACCACTAATTTGTAGGATGGTGTAGCTTAATTTTTCTATGTAATTCCACTCGATTACAAACAGGTGCACAACTGGTCTGAGGGCAAGCAAGTACTTTTTAATTCTTGTATTCCACAATTGTTTGACATGATTTCATCTTCACAGATCGGTGGACTAAATAAGCATTCATTAGCACCAAAAAACTTTAATAATACAAAAAAAAGAAAAACACCAGATAAGTCTTTAGTCTCGTGTGTAGTTAGGTAGAATAGCGTTGGAAAATTGGTTCAATGTCTTCACTCTACAGAAACGAAACACAATCGTCAGTAAAAAGCATATTTATATTCTATACTTTATCATATCAAGACACGTCAAAACCAAATACGATTATCATAAAAAAATATTGAAACATTTGTTGTTCCTCTGTGTCACTTCGCCAAACCAGAACGGCGAAAACGTCTGGGGTGGATGAGTTTCATGTATACTATCATAACAAATGAATAGTAGTGATCATAGCATTACAACCTGTCACAACTAACATTTTTATCTATGGAATTCTTCTCTCATGTAAACATCAATTATTTTAAGGTTTGTATCAACAAATTAAGGTTTACATTATGATTCCTAATGAGACATGTATTTTTATAATGCAAACCTCTCTTTGTATCTCCAATCTCTCCCAAATCTCTCTAAGTATCTCAAATCTCTCCCAAATCTCTCTATGTATATCAAATCTCTCTCAAATCTCTCTGAGTATCTCAAATCTCTCCTAAATCTCTCTATGTATCTCAAATATCTCTCAAATCTCTCAAAGTATCTCAAATCTCCCCCAAATCTCTCTAAGTATCTTCCTTGGTCAAAAACAACTCAAAACTGAAGGAGAAAACTCAAAAGAACAAGCCCACTCCGGAATACACTATTCATTCTCGGAGCCTCTCTTCTTGGTCCGGAACCCTCTTGGTCCAGAATACCTTTAAAGGAACCGAGAAGAATCGCATCTTGGAGCTCCACAACTCTGGAAGGCTTGGCTCCAGAAGGTTGACTCCGGAAGGTTTGGATCCGGTATGTGTCGCATGACCTGCTTCGGAACTCCTAGCCAACTTCGCATCTTCGGTCCGGACCGCTGACTTCACATCTGACTCCGGAACTTGAGTAGAGCTTTGGAAATTTTGGCTTGACTCCGGAACCTCTTGAACCCATTCCGAAATTTGTGAAGTGGCTCCAGAACTAGCTTTTTGGCTCCGGATTTTTGGCCACTTCAGACCTTTCTTCATTTTAGGAGATTTTGACGTCGGGGATTCCTTCAAACTCATATTTTTCATAACTTAGACCCCCCCTAAACCTCTATTTTATGCTAAATTTGGGTATTTGAAAACATAATTACATAAAATAATAATTAATATCTATAAAAGTATTATATTAAAGCATAAAGAGATAAGGGGTTTGACTTTGTGATGTGATATAATCTTCCATTTCCCATACAATTCCCAGTAACCCATGCAAGAACCACCAAATAACAATGTTTGAACCAATAGATTTCCATGCACCTATCCCTTCTCCCTTTTTCCTTATCCTCTTAAAGCAACGACAGTGGGAGATTTTACACTTCTCCACTTCTCCCACTTCCCTCATATTCTCTCAAATATTTCATTCAAGAGGAAAAGCAAGGATTTTGTTAAGGGTAAACTCTTCCAGTGCTCCTTAAGGTGTTAGGTAAGGTATTCCATTAATCTAGTATTTTACATCTTTTGCAAGAAAAAGTCATATTATCTTATTCATAGTAATATGTGATAAAAACCCTTAGGACAACATTCCTTCCCAGGAAGTTCCTCAACTTATCCAAGAGCTTAGGCTTGAGATCTTCATACCCCTACTTTTTCGATATTTTTATTTTTTTTGGGGAGAATGCAAGTCAAAATCTTGTTTAAGACCTTGATTAAATTGCTTATTATGCTTGTATGTTAAGTTATATGTACTAAAATTATGAATACTCCTAGAACTCAAAAACTTGAGCAAGCCTTAAGAGTTTGAAGCTTATTTCATAACTTATGTATAAGAAATAAGAAATAGAAGGTTACAAAATACAATTTACAAATTTTTATGACAAAAATCCTAAGTACTTAGGTCAAAAGTTGCTTAAACAGGTATTTCGAAGAAAATGGACCACTTTCAACAAATCACATAGATTCGAGCCCTTTTGACAAAAATGGGTCTTATTTGTTAAATTATAAATTGAAAGACCATTTTGCCGACATCACGAATATTGGGTCATTTTGACAAACCTGATTTACAAAGGAATATTTTCTATAAACGAAAAAGAAATATCTAGTAAACAAGTACACCATTGTTATTTATGTAATAAATAATGGATTACAACGATTTACTCAAAAATCTGTTAGTATTCTAGTCAGACAAATCTTCACAGTACCTATATATATAAATAATAGTGTACGCTTAAAGTCCTGTAAGAATTATTACCAGAGTCTCCTGGAGGGGGAGCGAGAATTTGTGTATAGATCTATACGGGGTTGACACCCCACACCTTCGATGTTCGCTACAGCTAGACCGGCCAGTCTAGGGTGACAAATGTCTTAAACGAAACTGACGCCTGAAGAATGTCAAAACAGGCACTCCGTCATATTAGTATGGTTATAATGACTCACTAAGAATATAACAGTACGTTTTAGAAAACTACCCAAGTTACACCTTTCGAATTTAGACAACGATTTTTTCAGTACTATAAACGAAGCTTTTATCACACATATCTTAGGGTTTTAAGTCCACCACCTTACACATCAGAAAATATAGGAGTTTCTGGGGAAAACAATTTTATACAATTTCGCAAAACGATAAAATAAAACACACATGCAACTATACCTGATTTGAGTCGATAATTGACAACCTTTTGATAAGAAAATATGGGATTTTCTGGTTTTACCAACTACCACAGATTTTTATACAAAATGCTTATGAACTCACCAACATATTTTATGTTGACGCTTTTCAAATGACTTGTATTCTTAGGAAATCAACAAACAGGTTAATGGAACGTGGAACCAAGTTTATTTTGAAGTAGTCTGATATGTACTCGATCTTGTCTCTTTTGTTTAATTCAAGAACATGAACAAGTTGTAAAACAATGTAAGCTTGTTATCTCAATGTATGACGTTTGAATTTGCTATGTTCCACTTATATTCAATTGTTATGATATTGCACAATGAAGTCACCCGCCTCCGGACGTTTCCGCCGTCTGGTCCGGGGGTGTGAGACAACCATCATATTGAATATTTAATAAGTTTACATTCTACTTAAAAACATTGTCTACTTGATATCAAATGTGTATGGCAAAAATAAATAACGTGACGCGACGATGCCCCCATCCACAAAAAACTCTTGTAATTACCTGTTTACTGGTTTCTTGAGAATACAAGTGATATTGAAAAGTGTCAACAATTAAGTTGGTGAGTTCATAAGTGTTTTGTATGAGAGAAAAATCGGTAGTTTTTCCTTGTAAAATGATAGTATGTGCTTTCAGAAAGTCCAATATTTTCACTAAAATGAGTTGTAAGTCTTAACCCAAGACTTAAAAATGTAAGTAGTGTTGTACTGGAAAATAGTATAATGAAGTTTTATCTTTACGTAAAACTACTTGAATGTATGTTAAGCCCGTAAACAAAATGTATTGTTAATACCCCATGTGAGTTATCATAACCATGCTAAAGACTAGTTGACCTGTTAAGACGTTCTTCAGGCGTCGTAACTGTTAGACATTTGTCACCCTAGAATGGCCGATCTAACTGTAGCTAACAACTTAGGTGCGGGGTGGTCAATCCCGTATAGATCTATACACAAGTGTCGCACTCTCCCTACAAGAGACTCTGGTTATAATTCAGGACTTAGTGTGTACTCTGGTGGGTACGGTGAAGCCAAATGTCTCATAAAATTCAATTAACCAGTTTACGTATAATGTACTAAAAACTCATTTTTCTTGTAAATGAATGTATTACTCTTCCACAGTGGTTACATAGTGTAAAAATAATTATACCTTTAAATAATTATACATTTCCGTAGTGATAATGTAGTGTTTGTGAGTCCTAAACTATACCAATTATAGTTTATTATGCTTGTTTGTTAAGACTATTTATATAATCATTTATATAAATACATAGTAGTTATCTTGTCTATATATTTATACAAGATTATGTCATAAAAACTTACATCCAACAAAAGTATGAGAAATTTATATGAAAAGTCAATTTCGAGCTTTTCCCCGTTTTTAATGATGTTTTTGTCTATTTTCAAAATGGATGGTCAAAACATCATATTTTGGGTTGTATCCCACAAAATGGTGAAATAACTAGAATGTAACCCTCTTTGTTAGAAAAACTATATTTTGGTAAAAAGCCTCAAAATCCTTGTAGTTTTGTAATCATAACTTTTCTTATGATTATATAACATAGTTTATGCTTTATTTTTTGTTAGTTTTGCTTCTCAAAACTAATATATCACAAATAATTGTCTAAAAACCCGTGATAACCATATTTCATGCAAATAAAGTTTTATATTTAATGTAAAGATGAAACATGCAAGTATTTGTGTGATAAACCAAACTTTACTTGTATTCCCCCCCCCCCTTAAAAGTTGAAAAAATCAAAAATGTGGGGGTAGGAACTCACCTTGAGTGTGGTTGGGGTTGGTTGTAGGGATAAGGCTGAATATCTTTCAGCGTAGAACACTTGAAGTGGTTGAAGATCTCATTGAAAATGGTCTTATCCTATGGTTTTAACACATAATAATGTGTGTAAATAATATGAATCTAACATTAAAAGGTGTAAAAACACTAAATTAACAAGAACTACTTACCAAAATTCTAGAAATCAACTTGGAGGATTAACCCTTGGATGCTTTGGACTTAATTCTTGAGAAAAAATGAGGCACTTCGAAAATAGTGGGGTGGGGTTAGGCTGTTTTCGTCCAAGATAAGGAGGGAAAGGTGAGGTGACATTTGCATTGTTATTTGCTAGATAAATGTGACAACCCGAAACTTTTTCCGTTTCCGTTAATAAAATTTTATTTTATTTGGGTTATGTCATCTTCCTTCGGTTAGGAAAGTCATTTAATTATATATATTGAGTTCTATATTCGAGTCGGAACCAAAACCACGCAAAATTTCGGGAATTCCTTCGAAACGAAACCGAGTTCACGGCCTGACATGGTTTCACGGTTGTACACCCGTTTACAGCCGGAGTCGGGTGGACCCCACCCACCGACCACAAAACCCCTATGTATATGAGACCCTACCCCTCATTTACACTCTTCTAGCCGAACACCCACTCATTTACACTCCTCCAGAAAACATCAAAAAACACCATTGGGGATCATTTCGTAGCATCTAGAGCTCGTATCTTGTCGAAATCAGCATCTTTGTTCTTGAGTGTACGGTCGTACACCTTGAAGTTCATTGACTGCACACTAGTCTACGGCTGTACACCTTCAAAGGCCGTACACCACTCAAAAGCTGGTTCACGGCCGTACACCTGTATACGGTCGTACACCTGTCCACGGCCGTACACCCTAGTTCACGGCCGTACACAAACTTCCTAAGTGTTGCTTTAGACTGAAAGTTCACTTTCCTCGATTCAAGCAAGTCCTGGTAACATTCCTTAACCGAAAGCAAGTGTTTATGTAACACTTTATCTAACGAAATCGCTAATTTAGATACATATATGTATTTAATTGTTTTTAGGATTCCGTTAAGTGCCACACTACAAGTCGAGGGTCTTCATTTCAGTCTGTTGATTCGATGCTTGTACGCAACTAACAATGAGTTCACACCCCTACGTTTTTATGATTTTTAATGTTTTCAGGGGGGAATTCAAGCCAAACACAAATGATTTTGTGAAACAAAAAGAAAACATTTCAAGCAAACTATAGTGGGTATAGTTTGGGGATTTCAATACATAGATTTTACCGATTAAGTTTTCATTCATGGATAAACGTATAAAATATGACCGATTTAGTTTATGATATACACTACTACAAGAGTACAACACTTAATAATTATTTAAGTATAATTATTACCTAAAACAGTATACACACGGATTTCAATACAGTAGATCACTACAGAACTACATGTGAACCAGTTAATACAGAATTGTGAGACTCTACTTGAAAACAGTACCTTCTGGTGTACTGAACTAAATCCTATCATAGTATAACAAAAGTCTCCTAGAGGGAGAGCGTGAGATTTGTGAATGGATCTATTCGGGACTGACAATCCCACACCTGAACTGCTAGCTACAGTTAGGCAGGCATGCCCGGGGTGACAAATATCATTTAACCGACACTTGAAGAATGTCGAAAAGGTCACTAGGTCATATGAAGCATGGTTATACGACTCACAATAAGTATAAACTAACCAGTTGTTTACGGGATTTCATTCTTCATTAGTTTTATTTTAATTAATAGAACTATTATACAATATTGGAGGATTTCAGGGGATACAATACATGGTTTTATTTTTAGTAATAAAACTACTTTACATGCTGGTGGTAGCCAGGATTTTCAAACAGAATGTACTATACACACTAGTGGTAGCCAGGGTTTTCAAAGGGAACATGCTATACAATGGTTTCGTACAGAATACATACATACTATGATTAATATTAACCATACATTCGAACTGGTATTTTCCTATGCTACAACAGATTTTAGTAACGAACATTCATAGTTAATTCTATAATTAATTAGTTTAAGCATCAGGGCCACGTATGGAGAATATTCAATAGGCTGTGGAATGTGTGGTTTCCGCCTCATTTCCTGTTCCTTGTTTGGTTCTGGGCTTAGGACAAATCCACATAGTCAATAGTCTGTTCGATAATTGGTCTATACATGGCTAGCATAAACTAAATAGTCATAGATAAAATTGATATCATCACACTTTCACCAAAGAAAATATTGGATTTTATTGGAAACGTACAAACATTTTTACAGAGTTATCAACAGGTTTTCATTACCAAAACATCGCTTATGAACTCACCAGCTTTATGCTGATACTCTTTCAAAACTGCTTGTATTCTCAGGAAATCAGTAGACAGGTACTTCCTGAAGTTTTGAGAAGACGAAGCGTTTAGAGTCGCGTCTTTCCTTTTGATTTTACTTTTGATGTATAAAAACAAGAATCAAACAGATGTAAACTCTTTTTCATGTATATTCAATGTAATGGTTGTGTTTACTATGATTACTATGTTGCAATTGTTGTGATACTACATATGACGACATCCAGCCTCGAACGTTTCTGCCGTTCCGGTTTGGGGGTGTGACAGATTGGTATCAGAGCTATTGTTTATAGTGAACTAAGTATACCGAACCTTACATGGTATACAACTATAAACACTAGGTGGCCAAAGTGCTCTGAACTAAAAGTATACCTTTAAAATATAAGTATTTCTATAAAAAGAATACAAGTATACATACATACCAGAAACAATGTCATAAGTAGAACAAAACAAAAGTATTTGGATGTTGGACGCTGCGGTTAAACCTGGATAGTTATGTAATCATGTCTGGGATCAATATAGCCTGATCAACTATATTTATTTGAGACATGACCAACATGTGTCTGGGAGTGACTGTGGTGTTGCAGGAATCCTAAAACTTACCAAGCTATATACATTAAGATATCGATAGAACAGAGCATACAACTTAAAATACTATAGGAGTATTTTAACTAGAGTCGAATACAGCATACATATTGATTCCAAGTGTTGCTACTTATATCTTCCTAGCGATAGTTACTTGCATTAGTAACCTTTCTCTGTCTATCGCTTAGTAGAACACTCTATTAATCAGGATGAGATATTTCTTGTTTCATATCTCTTAATTTAAATCTAGGGGACTTACCAGCCTCTTCTTCCTGATTATTTTAGAAAAAGATGCCTCCCAGAAAGAGACCCAATAGGAAGAACAACGACAATCCACCGCCACCACCTCCTCAGTTCGATCCTACCATGTTCCAGGCAGCAGTTACAGCCGCCGTAACAGCAACAATGGCGTAAATAAACCTCGGTGGGGCTAGCGGATCCAGAGGTGGTACTCATCCCCAAAATCTCGGCGATCAGGGACATCAAAAGGAGTGTTCCTATAAAGACTTCATGAACGTGAAACCCAAACCCTTAGACGGCAATGGAGGAGTCATTGCCCTAACTCAATGGTTCGAGAAGATCAAATCCATCTTCGAGATTTGCGCGTGTTCAGAAGCAAATAAGGTGAAGTTCGCCGCCTGCACCTTCACCGACCGAGCATTGACCTGGTGGAATGGTAGGGTCAAATCCCTAACACTGCCAGTGGCAAATGCCATGAGTTGGGAGAGTCTGAATGCTGCCTACATAGCTAGATTTTGCATTCTGGCTCTCCTCTGTCCAGAAATGGTCACCCCGGAAAGCAAGAAAATTGAGAGACACATTTGGGGATTGACAGCTCCAACTCAAGGAAATGTTTTGGTTGCTAGGCCTACAACTTTTGACAGCGCCAAGTGCCTGGCGTAGACTCTTATAGATCACGGGATTCATCTTGATGCAGTAACAGCCGCTCCCGAACCACCGAAGGCAAGTGGTGGGAAGAAAAAGTTATGGAACAAATGAAAGGGGCAGTCTTCGCAGGAGCCCTCCAAGAAATAACAAACAGTAGCAGTCCACGCTGCTACTACTCCTGCTGTTGCTCCAACCACCCAAGCACCTACCAGTAGGTACGCTGGTACCCTTCTTCGGTGCGATAAGTGCAACTTTCATCATCACGGACCCTACCATGATTTGCAATGTAACAAATGTGGCAAGAAGGGGCATACCGCGCGATCCTGCAAGACGCCAACTCAACCGACCAACCAGGCTACTGAAGTAGGCGTGGGTCAAGCCTGTTATGGCTGCGGGGAGGTTGGACACTTCAGGAGAAATTGCCCCAAGGCATCAACAGCTGGCAACACTAGGAGCGTTCTGGCTATGGGCCATGAGGAGGCAGTTGCTGATCCCACTGTTGTTACGGGTACGTTCCTCCTCGACAACTCTTATGCACTCATTCTTTTCGATTCTGGTGCAGAGAGAAGTTTTGTTAGTCATGCATTCAAATATCTACTCAAGTGTAAATCCCAACCCCTACCTAAAAAATTTACCGTCGAGATGGCTAACGGAAAGAAAGAGAGCACTAACGACGTATACATAGGCTGTACCCATACCTTAAACGATCATTCCTTCCCAATCGACCTTATGCCGTATAACATCCCGTTATTTTCTGTTTGTAAAGTCAACTTTAGTCAACCAAAGTCAAACAAAGGTCAACTAAAGTCCTTTTTATTGTTTGGATTTTTATTTTAGGTTATGATAATAACCTTTATTTCCTAAAATCCTTAAAATATCTAAAATTGAATTTAGAAGGAAAGGGCTTAAAAACCGAGAAACTTCGCATCCTTTTCCTTCACTTCGGACCGCAAATGGTTTACGGCTGTATACTCCTCGGACCGTAAACCCTCGCAGCCATACACGAGGCCATCAACGGCTTTGGCCGTATACTGTTCGGATCTTATCTTCTCAGAAGCCGAACCTTATCGCATTGGAACTTGTTCATGGTCGTACACTCTAGCTGACCTCAGACCGTAAACGAGGTTCACGGCCGTAAACCCTCGGACCGTGAACTCTCGCACATATATATATATATATATATATATATATATATATATATATATATATATATATATATATATATATATATATATATATATATTTCCTTTATTTTTCACCATTTCTCACACTTTCAACCCAAGAAACTCGATTTTCTCTCAACTATCATCAAGATTTACACCTTGATCTTCAAATAAGTAAGTGTTTCTTCTATTTATTAGTTGATACCTTGCTTAATCTAGTGAAACCCTATGATTTCATCCATGAAATCATCTCTTTTGGTGAGATCTTCAAGAACACCAAGAACACAAACTAGTTCTTTAGACCGTGATCACCCAATTCAAGCTTCAAAATGTAAGTATTATTCCATATACTAGTTATCCTATAGAACCTCTTAACTTACAACCTTGAAAACAACCATTTCCAAGAATAATAAGAGTTTACGGCCATGAGCATTTCCCTTGGCTGTAAACTCCTGTGAAGAACATGCATGGCCGTAAACTACATGGCCGTACACTATATGAGCATCTCCCTTGGCCGTAAACCCCTTAAGTACAATCACATGTGATTGTAACACTTAAATTCAAGTGTTTCCTAGTCCCTAAAGTGGTTTCCTATCATAATTAGTTGTTATATACACTAATTATATCCTTATATGTATCATTATATGCTTAATTGGATCCGTTGTGTTCAAGACTTCACTTGACACTTAGCATCCTACACCGATCTTACATTTAAATAACTTAGAACATGTGAGTTCATACCCCCGTATTTTCATAGTTTTTACTGATTTAAGGGGGGGGGGGTGGAATACAAGTCTAACACAAAGATTTTGTGTTATAAACAAATGGTTTCAAATATCTTATCAAAATGGATTTCGTTATCAAAAATTCAAATGGTTTTGTAATGATTGTTTCAGAATGACATCAAGTCATCAAAATATATTTCAAAATATTAAACTTCTTTTAAATGTTTTTATAAACTTATATTTCTCCTAGAAATCATACTTGTATAAATATATTTATATAAATAAGATTTAAATGGCTTAGGACTGATAACCCACTTTAGTTCCGTTTCCTTGTTTGGATGTGGGATTATAAGCATCAGTTATTTGTCTGAGTGTCATTTAAATTTTACTTACATATATTTGTATATATATACAAGTATAAAATTTAATTCATTAAGTTTCAATTACCCTTTGTAACATGTTGAGCAAGGGGTTACATTCATGAATACTCAGTATCAGTTCAGAAAGTACATATAAATTATAATAGGTATAATTTATGATTCACAGAACATTAAATTCATGATTTAAGTATACTAAAGTACATTGTTTTTACAAGAAAAAAGTTTTGATTCAAAACTAATCAAATATATACATCTTTCAGATACATGTTAAGAAATACTAATTCAAGAACATACTATCACTCATTTATTTTAGAATAATTGGGTTTTTCATCACAATTATACCTGTAACGTTTATATGCTTTTATGAGTCAAGTAGTACAGGTTGTTTAATTCATTTAAACAATATAGTTAAACTCATGACATTATAACCAGAATCTCCAACGGGGGATCGAAACAATGTGTGTATAGATCTATATTGGGATTGACAACCCTGCACTCGGACTGCTATCACTCATTTATTTTAGAATAATTGGGTTTTTTCATCACAATTATACCTGTAACGTTTATATGCTTTTATGAGTCAAGTAGTACAGGTTGTTTAATTCATTTAAACAATATAGTTAAACTCATGACATTATAACCAGAATCTCCAACGGGGGATCGAAACAATGTGTGTATAGATCTATATTGGGATTGACAACCCTGCACTCGGACTGCTAGCTACAGTAAGGCATACACGCCTGTGAGTGACAAATTGTTATCAACAGCTTACAGCTCATTCATAGTGTCGGGTCAGGCCATCTAGTCAGTATGGTTATAATAACTCATTAATGATATTAACAATACGTTAGCGTATAATTAACTAAACTTAAGTGCATTTTCAAAGTACTAGTTTACAAAATACAGTTTACAGTATTACATTACAGTTTACAATAACAGTTGATGAAACCAGGCATACTCTCAAATACAAGTTTACAAAAGGATTACAAATACAGAACATTGGTTTACAAATAGAACAATTTTATGAAAATAAAACTACTATTCATATACAGTAGAAAATATAGGATTTTCTGGAACAATTTACATATTCAAGAAACAGAAAACATTCTTTCAATACATATATACTTATGTACTCACTCAACTATTTGTTGATACTCTCTTTTCAAATTACTTGTATTCTCAGGGAACCAGTAGACAGGTACTCGCCGAGCTTTTGAGAAGATGGAGCTATCTATGTCTTGTCTTCTTCTTTTGTACAACTATTTCGTTTCAGTATACAATGATGAAAAACATGTAAATACTTATACTTTTTAAATACAGTGGTTGTTTGTAATCTGATTACTATAATGCATGTGTTGTGATATTACAAATGAAGTGCTCCACCCCCTGACTTTTCCGCCGTCTGGTTTGGGGGTGTGACAAATTGGTATCAGAGCATTGTTTATAGTGAACTCAGTATATCTATCCATAAAATATATACAAACTATAAATACAATTGGGGCTAAGAGCTCTGACTACAAGTATACTTTTTAATAATTTAAGTATTTTTATAAGAAGTATACTAACACTTATACCTATAAGTACAATATCACAATCATAAGAACTTAAAAGTATTTGGATGTTGAACATTACAGTCAAACCTGGGCAGTTATGTAATTATCTCTGGGATTAATATAGCCTGATCATCTATATTGATTTGAGATATAACCAACATGTGTTTGGGAGTGATAGTGGTGTTGCGGCATGTCTAAAATTACCAGTCATACATATTTAGAAGAATTCAAGAACAAAACTTAAAAGATTAAAATACTATAGGGGTATTTTAGGCACTATATACTAAAACAAACAGATGAAAACAATAGAACAAATAAGGGTAGAACTATAAATATTACGGTTATATTACAATTATATATAATTAAAGTTATATCGACTTAAAATATGTGATCTAGCTTCATTTCCTGTTCCTTATTTGGTTGTGGATTTAGAGACAGGTCATTTAATCAAAGGTCGATTATACCCAAGTTACATATAATTAGTATACACTTTATAGTTATAGTAAGACCTAGAACAAGTCATACAGAATACATTACTTGATAACTGTAGGTCTCTTTCGTAGAAACTTATGTCCTTAATCAATCGTTACGAACTATATTCTATATCTCTTAGCCCTATTCTCGCTTAGATAACAGTGGCTGGATTTTACTTACCTGGAGACCCTTACTTCCCCGGTCAAGAACAAGATGCAGAGCCAGAAGAAAATCACGAAATTCCCTTAGTTGATGATTTTGCAGAAAATTTTCCTGAAGACAATGATTCCGAATCAGAAGCCTATAATCCACCACCAGTAGCCCAAAATCCTAACCCTCGTCCGACTTTTCAAGGTCCGACGCCTCTGTGGGTAGAAAGCTTAGAAACATGGAGTCAAGATCAGGGTCAACCCAAGCCATACAACGGAGACAGAAGCTTCTACAATCTGAGCGAAGGAGGCTCAGCAGACAGAGTCCTGCCAATTCTAGTACGCAGGATTGCTCGAAAGAAATACAGGGTAGGACAGCCATCAATCGAATCATGGAAGTTGATGCTAATGCAAGAGTTAATACAGTCCGCATTCTTCGTCTTGAAGATGCTCATGACAGAATAATGAGAGACAATGAAGCCTTACTTCAAGAGTTAGCTGTAACTCGAGCTGATGTCATACAGTTTCGAGCACCTCTAACAGTATATGAAAGACATCTACTTTCTGTGGAGCGTCAACTGGCTCAGTTGAGGTTTCGTCCAAGTGATACCCATCGCCAGTAGGAGATGCTCTACTCGTTTCATGTTCACTCTTTTGGTTATAATTTAAGTTTACGGATAGGTTCTAGCGTTATTTTTCATGTTTTTCAGCACAAGCACGATTTTTTTTTCGGTAGGTCAGTATGATGTCGATGTTTTCCCAGAATTTGGTATATTGTAGAGCTGTTTAGGGTCAAGTTTTCCAGACTCTATGTATTCAATATGCCAATTTAAATCGACATGCATTTTCGTACTCTTTGAAAAATAACCATTCAATTTCGTATCATTATGTTACAAGTTGTACTTGTCGTAGACTTCTACTTTCAATTCATTACAAGATTCATGTTGAACTATATGTTTTAGTTCAGAGATATCAAAACTCATATTCACTCTGGATATCTTACCATATTTGTATCTTTTAACTTTTATAGAAAAGGATGCCTCATCGTAGAAATACAAGACGTAACAATGTTAATGAAGCACCGGCGCCACCCCCGCCACCACCTCCTCAATTCGACCCCACTATGTTCCAAGCGGCGGTCACGGCGGCTGTAGCTACTGCCATGTATCATATCAATACTCCTCGTGCTAGTAGGTCGGGAGCTGGTACATATCCTTCTAACCATGGCGAGAGTCATGGGCACTCGCGAGAGTGCACTTATAAAGATTTTTCCAATGCCAAAACCAGGACCTTTAATGGAACTAGAGGATTTATGGCATTAAGGCAGTGGATAGAAAAGACAGAAGCAATTTTTGAAATCTACCCCTGTGCAGAGAGCAGCAAAATCAAATTCGTTGCTTGTACCTTTTCAGAAAGAGCTTTAACGTGGTGGAATGGCCATGTTAAGTCACTTACTCTAATAGTGGCTAACTCGATAAGCTAGGAGAACTTCAAAGCCATGCTAATGCGAGAATACCTTCCACGAGGAGAAGTTCAGAAACTCGAGCAGGAGCTCTAAGGTCTTACAATGGTTGGTTCTGATATATCAACCTATACTAGTAGATTCTGTGATCTGGCAATTCTGTGCGCGGATATGGTTGCTCTGGAGAGCAAAAAGATTCAGAGATATATTTGGGGTCTGTCGACCCAAATTCAGTCAAGTGTTTTAGCTTCGAGGCCTGTTACCTTTGACAATGCCAAAGAGCTGGCATAATCTCTTATTGACCATGAAGTCCGTCAAAACTAAGTGGTTGCTGTACCAGAACAACTGAAAGGAAACAACAACAACAACAACAACAACAACAACAACAACAACAATGACAACAACAACAGTAAGAAGAATGGTAGGAACAAGAGGAAGGGCAAGTTTTCACATGAATCCTCAAAGAAGTAACAGCTAGTTACAGTCAATGATGCTACTGTACCTGCTGTTGTTCCTATTAACCCAGTACCAGCCAAGCAGTATGCTGGTAATCTCCCCAAGTGCAACAAGTTCAATTTTTACCATAATGGAAATTGTCGAGAAATGTAGTGTCGTAATTGCAACAGAAAAGGGCATACTGCCCGATTCTGTAGAACACCACCCCAACCACTTAACCAAGTACCTGCTGCTGGAGTAGGTCAAGCGTGCTACCAATGTGGTGAAGTGGGACATTTAAAGAAAGACTTCCCTAAATTTGGAAATGCTTGTGGAGTTGGGAGAATTTTAGCCTTGGGTCATGAAGAAGCGGTAGCAGATCCCGCAGTAGTCACAGGTATATTCCTTCAGAACAACACTTATGCATGCATTCTATTTGATTGTGGTGCTGAGAAGAGCTTTGTAAGCCATAATTTCAAAAACTTACCAAATCAAAAATCCCAACCATTAAAAGAAGCATTCACCGTTGAAATGGCTAACGGGAAATCCGAATCCACCAATGATATATACATAGGATGTACTCTTACCTTGAATAACTTTTCGTTCCCAATAGACCTTATGCCGGTCTCTATCAAAAGTTTCGACGTAATAATAGGTATGGATTGGTTGTATCCTAACCATGCTGACATCCTATGCTATGAAAGAGCCATTCGTCTGAACTTGCCAACTAATAAAACTCTTGTTATTTATGGCGACAACCCGGAACGAACCTCCAGATCATTTCTTGCATCAAGGAACAGAAGTACCTTCGCAAAGAGTATTGTGCTTTCTTAGCACACATTGTAGACAAAAAGCAAGAAGTGAAAGACATAACGAGCATTCCTGAGGTCTGCAACTTTCCCGACATTTTTCCCGATGATCTTCCAAGAGTGCCTCCCGAACGACAAGTTAAGTTCAGAATCGACTTAATCCCTGGGGCTACTCCTGTTGCCAAATCCCCCTATCGTCTTGCACCTTCTGAAATGCAGCAATTATCCAACCAACTTAACGAACTCCTTAGCAAATGTTTCATAAGACCAAGCTTCTCACCCTGGGGAGCACCGGTCTTGTTCGTGAAGAAGAAGGATGGATCATTTCGTATGTGCATAGACTACCGCGAGCTGAATAAACTTACCATTAAGAATCGATACCCTCTGCCTCGCATTGATGATCTGTTCTACCAACTTCAAGGTGCGAGCCACTTCTCCAAAATAGACTTAAGATCCGGGTATCACCAATTACAAATTTTGGAGGATGACATTCCCAAAACCGCGTTCAGAACACGTTATGGTCATTATGAGTTCGTAGTGATGCCATTTGGATTGACGAATGCACCTGCTGTGTTCATGGATCTAATGAACAGAGTATGTCATCCATTCTTGGACAAATTCATCATAGTCTTCATTGACGATCTCCTTATCTAATCAAGAAATGAAGAGGAACATGGCCAACATCTTCGTCAAGTATTGCAAACTCTTATATCAGAGAACTCTATGCGAAGTTTTCAAAGTGTGAATTTTGGATCAGGAAGGTTGAATTCCTAGGTCACGTGGTCAGTTCTGAAGGAATACATGTCGACCCTTCCAAAATAATGGCAATTAAAAACTGGTCAGCACCCAAAACACCTATAGAAATTCGTCAATTCTTAGGTCTTGCTGGCTATTATCGCAGGTTCATCCAGAATTTCTCTCGAATAGCTAAGCCTCTTACCACCCCGACGCAAAAAGGTGTAACTTTTAGCTGGGGAGAAAAACAAGAAACAGCGTTCCAAACGCTGAAACGAGCTTTGTGTAGTGCACCAATCCTGTCTCTTCCTGAAGGGACAGAGGATTTCGTAGTGTACTGTAATGCTTCTAATCAAGGGCTTGGATGTGTTCTTATGCAGAGAGGAAAGGTTATATCCTATGCCTCAAGACAGCTAAAGACACATGAAGTCAACTATACAACACATGACCTTGAACTAGGAGCAGTGGTATTTGCTCTGAAGATCTGGAGACATTACTTATATGGCACGAAATGCATAGTTTTCACAGACCATAAAAGTCTCTAGCATATCTTCAATCAGAAAGAGCTGAACATGAGACAACGAAGATGGATGGAGCTACTGAACGAATACGATTGTGAGATTCTTTATCATCCTGGTGAAGCTATTGTAGTAGCTGAAGCCCTTAGCAGAAAAGAATACTCGAGACGCCGAGTAAAGTCGTTGACCATGACAATCCATTCGCATCTGTCCACACAAATCAGAGAGGCTCAAATTGAGGCCTTAAAACCTGAAAACGTGACAGGTGAAACCTTGAGAGGAATGGATAAAAACTTTAGAGTCAGGGATGATGGAGTCTATTGTTTCATGAACCGGATCTGGACACCAAAGTTCGGTGGTTACAGAGACTTAGTAATGAATGAAGCACACAAAACCCAATACTCCATTCATCCAGGTTCAGACAAGATGTACCTGGACCTCAAGAAACTATACTGGTGGCCAAACATGAAGGCCAAAATTGCTACCATTGTGGGCAAGTGCCTTAATTGTGCCAAAGTCTAGGTAGAATACCAGAAACCTTCAGGTTTATTGCAACAACCTGAAATCCCTTAATGGAAGTGGGAGTGGATTCAAATGGATTTCATAACCAAGTTACCCAAGACATCGGGTGGTTATGATACTATTTGGGTAATCTTCGATAGACTAACCAAATCCACACACTTCTTATCAATCAAAGAGACAGACAAGATGGAGAAGCTAACAAGAACTTACCTCAAAGAAATCGTTAGACTGCATGGTGTGCGAATATCTATTATTTCTGACCGAGATAGTAGATTCACTTCAGGTTTCTGGTAGTCTTTACAAAAATATTTGGGAACTAGGCTGGACATGAGTACAGCCTACCATCCACAAACTGACGGACAAGGTGAGAAAACAATTCAAACTTTAGAAGATATGTTGCGATCTTGCGTGATAGACTTTGGTAAGGCATGGGATACTCATTTACACCTTTACGAATTCTCTTACAACAATATTTATCACACTAGCATAAAGGATGCTCCTTTCGAAGCTCTCTATGGCTGCAAGTGTAGATACCCTCTGTGCTGGGCTGAAGTGGGTGACACGCAGC
Source organism: Lactuca virosa (assembly GCF_052849685.1). Taxonomy (NCBI): domain Eukaryota; kingdom Viridiplantae; phylum Streptophyta; class Magnoliopsida; order Asterales; family Asteraceae; genus Lactuca; species Lactuca virosa. The sequence goes on from NC_136428.1 coordinate 389,017,444, forward strand.
TGGCTAGAAGTCAAGTCCCTGATAGTACTCTCACTGGTCCGGAAATCATTCGCGAAACCACGGAGAAAATCGTACAAATCGGGGAGCGACTTAAAGCTTCCAGAGAAAGACAGAAAAGCTACGCTGACAAAAGAAGAAAACCTTCGGAGTTCCTGGTTGGTGACCGCGTCATGTTGAAAGTCTCACCCTGGAAGGGCATGATACGCTTTGGAAAGCGTGACAAGTTTAATCCAAGGTACAGAGGACCATTCGAGATTCTTGCTAGAATCGGTCCAGTAGCTTACAAGCTCCGACGAGACTCTTGTTATCCCACTCGACGAAATCGATATCGACGAGAGCCTCAACTTCGTGGAAGAACTAGTAGAAATCATGGACCGAGAGGTCAAGCAAACAAGGCAAAGCCGTATTCCTATAGTGAAGGTTCGCTGGAATGCCAAGCGGGGACCTGAATTCACTTGGGAGCACGAGGATCAAATGAAACTGAAATATGCTCATATTTTCGCTTAGTTATTTGTAATTTCTTAATTGCTTAAAACATTAATTTCGAGACGAAATTCTCTATAACAGGGGGATAATGTAACATCCCGTTATTTTCTATTTTTAAAGTCAACTTTAGTCAACAAAAGTCAAACAAACGTCAACTAAAGTCCTTTTAATTGTTTGGATTTTTAAAATATCTAAAATTAAATTTGGAAGGAAAGGGCTTAAAAACCGAGAAACTTCGCATCCTTTTCTTTCACTTCGGACCGCAAACGCTTCGGGCCGTAAAAGGTTTACGGTCGTATACTCCTCGGACCGTAAACCCTCGCAGCCGTACACGAGGCCGTAAACGGCTTCGGTCGTATACTCTTCGGATCTTATCTTCTCAGAAGCCGAACCTTATCCCATTGGAACTTGTTCACGGTCGTACACTCGAGCCGACCTCGGACCGTAAACGAGGATCACGGCCGTAAACCCTCGGACCATGAACCCTCGCACATATATATAGATTTCCTTCATTTTTCACCATTTCTCACACTTTCAACCCAAGTAACTCGATTTTCTCTTAACTATCATCAAGATTTAGACCTTGATCTTCAAATAAGTAAGTGTTTCTTCCATTTATTAGTTGATACCTTGCTTAATCTAGTGAAACCCTATGATTTCATCCATGAAATCATCTCTTTTGGTTAGATCTTCAAGAACACCAAGAACACACACTAGTTATTTAGACCGTAAATACCCAATTCAAGCTTCAAAACGTAAGTATTGTTCCATATACTAGTTATCCTATAGAAGCTCTTAACTTACAACCTTGAAAACAACCATTTCCAAGAACAATAAGAGTTTATGGCCATGAGCATCTCCCTTGGCCGTAAAATCCTATGAAGAACATCCATGGTCGTAAACTCCATGGCGGTACACTACATGGGTCGTACACATCATGGTCGTACACTCCCTTAAGTGGCCGTAAACCCCTTTAGTACAATCACATGTGATTGTAACACTTAAATTCAAGTGTTTCCTAGTGCCTAAAGTGGTTTCCTATCATAATTAGTTGTTATATACACTAATTATATCAACATATGTATCATTATATGCTTAATAGGATCCATTGTGTTCAAAACTTCACTTGACACTTAGCATCCTACACCGATCTTACATTTGAATAACTTACAACAGGTGAGTTCATACCCCCGTATTTTCATAGTTTTTATTGTTTTAGGGGGGGGGGGGGAATACAAGTCTAACACAAAGATTTTGTGTTATAAACAAATGGTTTCAAATATCTTATCAAAATGGATTTCGTTATCAAAAATTCAAATGGTTTTGCAATGTTTATTTCAGAATGACATCAAGTCATCAAAATATATTTCAAAATATTAAACTTCTTTTAAATGTTTTTATAAACTTGTATTTCTCCCAGAAATCATACTTGTATCAATATATTTATAGAAATAAGATTTAAAAGGCTTAGGACTAATAACCCACTTTGGTTCCTTTTCCTTGTTTGGATGTGGGATTATAAGCATCAGTTATTTGTCTGAGTGTCATTTAAATTTTACTTATATATATTTGTATATGTATACAAGTGTAAAAGTTAGTTCATTATGTTTCAATTACCCTTTGTAACATGTTGAGCAAGGGGTTACATTCATGAATACTCAGTATCAGTTCAAAAAAGTACATATAAATTATAATAGGTATAATTTATGATTCACAGAACATTAAATTCACGATTGAAGTATACTAAAGTAAATTGTTTTTACAAGACCAAAGGTTTGATTCAAAACTAATCAAAGATATACATCTTTCAGATACGTGTTAAGAAATACTAATTCAAGAACATACTATCACTCATTTATTTCCGAATAATTGGATTTTTCATAACAATTATACCTATAACGTTTATATGCTTCTATGAGTCGAGTAGTAGAGGTTGTTTAATTCATTTAAACAATATAGTTAAACTCCTGACATTATAACCAGAATCTCCAGCGGGGGATCGAAACAATGTGTGTATAGATCTATATTGGGATTGACAACACCGCACTCGGACTGCTAGCTACAGTCAGGCATACACGCCTGTGAGTGACAAATTGTTATCAACAGCTTACAGCGCATTCATAGCGTTGGGTCAGGCCATCTAGTCAGTATGGTTATAGTAACTCATTAAAGATATTAACAGTACGTTAGTGTATAATTAACTAAACTTAAGTACATTTTGAAAGTACTAGTTTACAAAATACAGTTTATAGTATTATATTACAGTTTACAATAACAGTTGATGAAACCAGGCATACTCTCAAATACAAGTTTACAAAAGGGTTCCAAATACAGAACATTAGTTTACAAATATAACAGTTTTATGAAAATAAAACTACTATTCATATACAGGAGAAAATATAGGATTTTCTAGAACAGTTTACATATTCAAGAAACAGAAAACATTCTTTCAAAACATGAATACTTATGCACTCACTCAACTATTTGTTGATACTCTCTTTTCAAATTACTTGTATTCTCAGGGAACCAGTAGACAGGTACTCCCCGAGCTTTTGAGAAGATGGAGCTATTTATGTTTTGTCTTCTTCATTTGTACAACTATTTAGTTTCAGTATACAATGATGAAACACATGTAAGTACTTATACTTTTTAAATACAGTGGTTGTTTGTACTCTGATTGTAAGTCCCCAAAATTCTTGTGTATCAATCAGATCCAATTGATGGTGCGGAATCCCAATCAATTGGATGATGTCAGATCAAATAGAAGAGAAGGAGAAGAAGAAGATGATGAATCTTGTGATGTATTCAATGATATGAATGATGCTCCTTACACAAGATTCTCTCTCACACACTATTCTTCTCTCTAGATTCTCTCTCTACTATATGCTCTCCTTTCTCTCTCTTCTATCCATACACTCCTCTACCCATTACATCTATTTATATGGACCTTCAGCCGTACACATGTGTACATCCGCACACCCTGTGTACGGCCGTACACAAGGTGTGCGGCCGTACACACGTCTACGGCCGTACACAGCCACAAAATTACGGAAAAGCACATTTTCTTAGAAAAGGAAAGTATAAACCATATTTTTACCCAACAATCTCCCCCTTGGTTTATAGCTTTCTTTTCTAATTGACCCAACAAGCTCCCCCTAAAAAGTAGCTGGCTTTTCTTGTCGATCTTCAATGGGAGCTTGGCTTCAGCTTTTAATCTTCAATTTCTTCACAGCATCAGGATGAACATATGAATCTTCTATAATTGACTTCCTCTTGAGCAGTTGGGCATTTCTTCAGAATTTGACATTGAACGCACATTGGGTGAGGAGGCTTGATGTAGAGATTCTTGAAAGATGGCGCTTTCAGCTTGAGAATCTTCAGAGAAAACAGAGAGAACGAATCTTCTGGATCACTTCAGCAGGTTCATAGATAGCGGCAAATTGATTGAGGAGGCTTCAATGCAATCCGTCACATAATCTTCAAGTGCAGCTTCACCTTGCTTCCGGAGTTGAAAGATTGAATGTTAAAAGAATAATCTTCATTTCTTGCTCCTTCGAATGAGAATTCTTCGATGATCACGGATGAAACTTTGGCTCAGAAAATCTCGATACAGTCTCCATGAGTCTCATCTACACCTGAATTCACTTTTCAAAACAAAACAAAACTAAAAGAAAACTTAACACACAAATTAAAACAGAAACTAAAATATTTTTGGGTTTTTGATTTTTCTGATTTTTGTTTGATTTTTAATTTTCTGATATATATATATATATATATATATATATATATATATATATATATATATATATATATATATATATATATATATATATATATATATATTTTAATTCTCCCCCTAAATTTGTGCATAGAGGAAAACTATGAACAAAATTAACAAAAACAAAAATATTTGGGATCAAAGTTGTTAAACAGCCTTAATCCGTTTATCGGTACCTCCCCTTTCATGAATAGATCTGGTCGATCGCCGGTATTGTGGTCCACTTAAACACGAAAGATAGTGACAAATTTAGGACATACTACAAGCGACAAGACACTGATCCTAATTTCCTAGATAAAACTTTCCTAAAGACCATTCATCTGACGACGACCAAGGATATTGTTGTCCACCTAAGTTGAGCAGCGAGATCCACAGACAATCTATAATTGTTCAATTTTAATTATACTAGAACATGTTTCCCGCTTCCTGACATACCCCAATAATCAAGAACTTCCGAGATACTCCTTACTTTAGGTGAGCAGACTATTATTAATAGGGAGGATAGACTTAGAATGCATATGTTGTACACTCAGGTCGGATCTTTCAATCACGCAGAGAGTGAAACATATGACTGACTAGAATTTCAGAGGGATTGAGAAGTAGAAGGTTGCATATGCTGTGTACCAGGTCGGATTGTTAATCACGCAAAGGAGACAACATATGGCTAACAAATAGGAAGAATTGCATAGACAGAAGATGCAGAAAGATAGAATTGCATATGTTGCAGTCCAGGTAGAATCTTTCGATCACAGCAAGAGAGAAAGAAAATACCTTTCTACAGACCTAATTTATCGGAATTCCCCAGTCACCCCGTCAATATCGGAATTAAGGACAAAATCTTTACATCAAGGAAAAGTTAAACCACATTTCTAGATACAGATTCTTTAATGTGACTGGTGGATTCTCATGTATATCTCCCTGCTCAACCTATCCAAGCGTCGTATTGTCAGGCTAAATGGACCTATCTAGGTCAGAATTTATCAAGTCTCTAGATTCCTTAAGTTCATATGCACCTAGTCAAGTCCATTAAATTTTTCGTGCCTACTAGCGCATCGAACACAGAGCCTAGACAATTCAGCTTTGGTACTTTACACAGACTTAGATTGTCTGTTATCACAGGCTAATATCACTTCCCAATAAACTCAGGAGTATCGAGAAGAAAACTCAAACCGTAATTCACCGATTGAATTTTCATCCAGAAGGTCTGAGAACGGCATGCATAATCTCAGAACAGATCCGAAAATTCTTCATGTCATTAAGCACTAACCCCATGTGTGATACCTTCCTTTCTTCCTTTCCCACAAAGGACACATACTCTTAAACAAAGTTCTGAATGTTGTACAGTTGAGAGATGCCTCATATCAAGTGCCTAGAACAGCCACTATCAACAAACCAAAGTCTGATGATATGCGTCCATAGCTGTTCCGACACCGAGCGGGATCAGTTGGTCTTTGGAACCCAGTCCATTTTGAAACTGGGTCGACCTTTGTCATCAACTCAAGATACATTCTCCCACGACATGTCATGTTTATCACAAACAGAATATGTAGAAATATTAGAGTCATTAGTTGATTTGAGAGATTGAGCTTTCAGAAGCCATTTGTAGTTGGGTTTAACCCATTTCTTTTTCGATCTGATGGGTGGCTCAGTACTTGCTTTTGAACTTGAAGTCGGCTTCCGAGATGACTTTGACCCAACCGGTCTTTGTTTCACTGGAGCATCTCTTAGATTAGACTTCTTGGCCGGCATACCCTTCTTGACCTTGGGATTTGATTTCTTGGTCTTGGGAGTTGAATTCTTGGCCTTGTGGGTATTCCAATCGCCATCTGAACGTGACCTTGATGGATTTCTTTTGTAGAATCTCCCACCCTGCGCGTTCTGCCATCCTTGTGCGTAGTAGGGAACGTATGCGCGATTTTGGACTTGCCTGGGAAATTGTTTCTTCCTGCCCCTGGTGGCGTCTCCTTGCCTCGTTTCTGATTGTTCCCACAAGCACACTTGCAGCAAGTTGGTTGTTTCACTTGATTTGGTGGCCTGTACTTCTCAACAGCAGGTTGATCAGAAGCAACTGAGTTCGAAGCAACAGATTCAGAGTTCAAGGAGTCATTGGTTTGTTCAATAGTTTTCTCCTTGTTCTCATCCTCTACTACTTTACCGTATACCATAAATGGTTCTCGGTCAATCTCTTCCTGAGCCAAAGGTTTTGCAGTGTAGTTGTGATTATAGGGAGGAGGGACACCTTCATACCCTAGACCCTTGGTTTGATTATCTTTAAAACTCAATTGCTTTTCTACTAAGGACTCGACTGTCTTACTTGACGCAATATAAATTTTGAAACTAACATCTGTTTTTCCACACTTAATTTTCAAAGTGTCAAGTTCTTCAGTTACAGCAGCAAGTTTGAGTTTAATGTGATCGTAATTTTCACACTTGTTGCTGTAATCTTCTTGAAGCTTTCGGAAATCCTTGATTTTGGCTTCTAATTGTGCTTTTAATGGTTTCTAACCTTTCCTAAGTTGATATCCTTCGTATTTTAGGTCCTCATTTTCTCTTTTTAATAAATCGATTTGATCTCGGAGAAATTTAATAGTAGTTTCACAAGATGGAGCACATGAAACTTCATTTACCGGAATTGATGCGGAACTCATTGTTTTTTTTAAATGCCCTTTGACTAAAAACTAAAAAGTCAACCTCAAAAGTCAAATTTAAAAAGTCAAACTCAAAAGTCAAACTTGAAAAGTCAAACTTAAAAGTCAAACCGAAAAGCTAAATTTGAAAATTTAAAAGTTGAACGAGAAAGCAAAAGTTTAAAGTCAAAGGTCAAACTTTAAAAGTCAAAGTCAAAATTTTAAGTAAAAAATCAAAAATAAAAGTCAAAATTTAAAAACTAAAATTTTAGGTTAAAAATGGAACTTAAAAATAAAAGGAAATTGATTTTGGGGTTAAAAGTGTTAAATTTGCGAAATTGGGTTCGAATGGGAGTCTTTTTGAATTAAAATGGGAAGGATAGTAACATCTAGCAAGCTAGATCAGATGGTAAAGTCGCTGGAATTTGAACCCGGGTTCCCAGGTTCGAAACCTGGCAGCCCCAACTAGTAAAGCTCAAGGGAAAGGAGGCGAATGATCCGGGTTCGAATCTCGGCAGCCCCAATTCCCCTTCCCTTTTTTTTAATATGAAGTTGTGCTGCGAGGACGAGGTGCGAGGGCGTCTGCTCGCCGAGACCGAGACCAAGGCTGCTGAACCGTACACCTAGCCGCTCACCAAGCCGCACACTCCGAGCCGTACACCGAGGCGCACACCCTGGCCGCACACTCCGAGCCGCACACCGAGCCGGCCGCACACACCGAGCCGCACACCTTCAACTGGCCGCACACCTTCAACAGATTCGCGAAAAAACGACGTTTTTCACCCTTTTTTGCTCCAAAACTCGATCAAAAACTCGTTTTTATGAAAAGTGCAAAGAAGAAACCCCCCTTATTTTTCGGAGATCTATCCAAAAACGTAAATATCTTTTCAAAATAAGATCAAATAAGCTCCAGATCTGACAAAATTGACTGATACAATCCAAGCTCTGATACCACTTGTAAGTCCCCAAAATGCTTGTGTATCAATCAGATCCAATTGATGGTGCGGAATCCCAATCAATTGGATGATGTCAGATCAAATAAGAGAAGGAGAAGAAGAAGATGATGAATCTTGTGATGTATTCAATGATATGAATGATGCTCCTTACACAAGATTCTCTCTCACACACTATTCTTCTCTCTAGATTCTCTCTCTACAATATGCTCTCCTTTCTCTCTCTTCCATCCATACACTCTTCTACCCATTACATCTATTTATATGGACCTTCAGCCGTACACGTGTGTACGGCCGCACACCCTGTGTACGGCCGTACACAGGGTGTGCGGCCGTACACGTGCATACACAGCCACAAAATTACGGAAAAGTACATTTTCTTAGAAAAGCAAAGTATAAACCATATTTTGACCCAACACTGATTACTATAATGCATGTGTTGTGATACTACAAATGAAGCCCTCCATCCCCAGATGTTTCCTCCGTCTGGTTTGGGGGTGTGACATGCCGGTTTCTTTTAAGAGCTTTGATGTCATCATTGGTATGGATTGGTTGAGCCCCAATCGTGCTGATGTCCTTTGTTACGAAAAAGCCATCCATCTTAATCTGCCCTCGGGTGAAACTCTCATAGTTTATGGTGATAAAATCGACTCAAATCTCCGCATCATTTCGTGCATCAAAGCTCAGAAGTATCTGCGAAAGGAGTGCCATGCATTCCTAGCCCACGTTGTTGACGAAAAGCAAAAAGTTAAAGACCTCGAGAGTATCCCCGAAGTCTGCAACTTTCCTGATGTCTTCCCCGAAGATCTTCCAGGAATCCCTCCCGTATGCCAAGTCGAGTTCCGTATCGACTTAATCCCCGGAGCTACTCCTGTATCTAAATCCCCATACCGTTTAGCGCTGGTAGAAATGCAAGAGCTATCCAGCCAGCTCAATTAGCTACTCAACAAAGGATTCATAAGACCGAGTTCCTCACCCTGGGGAGCCCCGATCTTATTCGTGAAAAAGAAAGATGGATCCTTTCTGATGAGCATTGATTACCAAGAACTGAACAAGCTTACCATCAAGAACCGTTATCCCTTACCTAGAATTGACGACCTCTTCGATCAAATTCAGGGAGCCGGTTATTTCTCGAAAATAGACATAACATCAGGGTACCATCAGTTGCGAGTTCACGAGAATGATGTTCCCAAGACAACATTCCGAAGTCGCTATAGACACTACGAGTTTGTAGTAATGCCCTTTGGTCTAACCAACGCATCGGCAGTATTTATGGATTTGATGAATCGGGTGTGCCACCCTTTCCTAGAATAGTTTGGTATCGTGTTTATTGACGATATACTTGTCTATTCTCGAAGCGAGGATGATCATAGACAAAATTTGAGGCTAGTGCTAGAAACACTAAGGGCGGAGAAACTCTATGCAAAATTCTCTAAGTGCGAATTTTGGATCAGAAAAGTAAGACTCCTTGGTCACGTGGTTAGCAAGGAAGGCATACACGTGGACCCTTCCAATATCAAAGCGATTGACAATTGGTCAGCACCGAAGATGCCCACAGAAATCCGTCAATTCTTGGGTCTCTCTGGGTACTATCGCATATTTATCCAGAATTTCTCCAAAATTGCTAAGCCTTTAACCACCCTGACTCAGAAGGGTGTAACCTTTAGTTGGGGAGAAAAGCATGACACTGCATTTCAAACATTAAAGCAGGCCCTATGCAGTGCGCCTATATTGTCCCTGCCTGAAGGGACGGAGGACTTCCTTATCTACTGTGACGCATCCAATCAGGGCCTAGGTTGTGTGCTCATGTAGCGAGGAAAGTTTATTGCCTATGCCTCGATACAACTGAAAACACATGAAATCAATTATACAATACACGATCTAGAACTGGGAGCAGTGGTCTTTGTCTTAAAGATTTGGAGACATTATCTCTACGGAACCAAGTGCACTGTCTTCACCTACCATAAGAGCCTACAACATTTCGTCGATCAGAAAGAGTTGAACATGAGATAGAGGCGATGGGTAGAGCTATTCAGTGATTACGAGTGTGAAATACGCTACCATCCCGACAAGGCCAATGCGGTAGTGGATGCCCTTAGCCGGAAAGAGTATTCAGGTCGTAGAGTGAAGGCACTGACAATGACCATCCATTCCTACTTTTCCGATCAAATCAGAGAGGCTTAGATCGAGGCCTTAAAACCAGAGAACATGTCGGATGAAGCCTTGAGAGGAATGGAAAAGAACTTAGAGGTCAAGGGAGACGAAGTTTACTATTTCATGACCCAGATCTGGACCCCAAAGTACGGCGGGTACATGGAGGTTGTCATGAACGAAGCTCACAAGACTAGATACTCCATTCACCCAGGTTCAGATAAGATGTCTCTGGATCTCAAACAACTATATTGGTGGCCGAACATGAAAGCAGAGATCGCTACTTTTCTGGGCAAGTGCCTGACTTGCGCCAAGGTGAAGGTAGAATATCAAAAGCCCTCAGGTCTCCTTCAGCAACCAGAGATACCTGAGTGGATGTGGGAAAGGATTACGATGGATTTCAAAACTAAGTTGCCCAAGTCTCCGAGTGGGCACGACGCTATCTAGGTAATTGTCGATCGACTAACTAAATCCGCCCACTTGCTGCCAATTAAAGAAAACTTCAAGATGGAAAGACTGACAAGAATCTATATTCACGAGATAGTCCACCTTCATGGTGTATCTGCATCCATCATCTCCGAATGATATACTAGGTTTACCTCGAGATTTTGGCAGTCAATATAGAAGGCTCTTGGAACTAAGCTGGATATGAGCACAACTTACCATCCACAGATAGATGGGCAGAGTGAGAGAACCATTCAAACATTGGAAGAATGTTGAGGCTGCGTCATCGACTTTGGCATGTCGTGGGACATTCATTTGCCCTTGGTCGAATTTTCCTACAACAACAGCTACCATACCAGCATCAAGGCTGCACCGTTCGAAGCCCTCTATGGTCGTAAGTGCAGATCCCCTCTGTGCTGTGCTGAGGTGGGTGACACGCAGCTAGTCAAGGGTCAAGTCCCCGACAACACTCTCATAGACCCAGAAATCATCCGACAGACTACTGAAAAGATCATACAAATTCGAGAACGACTAAAGGCTTCAAGAGATAGATAAAAGAGCTACGCTGATAAGAGACGAAAACCCTTGGAATTCCAGGTTGGTGACCGTGTTCTTTTCAAGGTCTCACCCTGGAAAGGCATGATACGATTCGGAAAGCGTGGAAAGCTAAATTTGAGGTACATAGGACCATTCGAGATCCTCGATAGGATCGGTCTCGTAGCATAAAAACTTTGTCTACCCCGAGAACTTAGCAACGCACATCCTGTCTTCCACGTGTCGAACGTAAAGAAGTTTCTGTCCGATGAGACACTTGTAATACCCCTCGATGAGATCGAAATAGACGAGAACTTAAGAGGAACCCATAGAAATCATGGATAGGGAAGTAAAGCGAACGAAACAAAGTCGTATCCCGATAGTGAAGGTTCGCTGGAATGCCAAGCAGGAACCTGAATTCACATGGGAGCACGAGGACTCAATGAAACAGAAGTACCCTCACCTATTTCCGAGTCCATGATTTGTACTCTGTGTCTGAATTTCGGGACGAAATTCCCTCTAACGGGGGGATGATGTGACAACCCGAAACTTTTTTCCGTTTCCGTTAATTAAATTCCGTTAATTAAATTTTATTTTATTTGGGTTCCGTCAGCTTCCTTCGGTTAGGAAAGTCATTTAATTATATATATTGATTTTGTATATACGATTCTGAACCAAAACCACACAAAATTTCGGGAATTCCTTCGAAACGAAACCGAGTTTACGGCCTGACATGGGTTCACGGTCGTACACCCGTGTACGACCGTACACCCGTTTATGGCCGGAGTCGGGTGGACCCCACCCACCGACCACAAAAGCCCTATATATGAGACCCTACCCCTCATTTACACTATTCTGGCCAAACACCCACTCATTCTCTCTCTAGACTTGTGACCGCACACCCCTAAAAGCACCTTTACTCCTCCGGAAAACACCGACAAACACCATTGGGAATCATTTCGGAGCATCTAGAGCTCGTATTTTGTCAAAATCAGCATCTTCATTCTTGAGTGTACGGCCGTACACCTTCAAGTTCATTGATCGCACACTAGTCTACAGCCATACACTTTCAAAGGCCGTACACCACTCAAGAGCTGGTTCACGGCCGTACACCCTAGTTCACGGCCGTACACACACTTCCTAAGTGGTGCTTTAGACTGAAAGTTCACTTTCCTCGATTCAAGCAAGTCCCGGTAACATTCCTTAACTGAAAGCAAGTGTTTATGTAACACTTTATCTAACAAAATCGCTAATTTAGATACATGTATGTATTTAATTGTTTTTAGGATTCCGTTAAGTGCCACACTACAACTCGAGGGTCTTCATTTTAGTCCGTTGATTCGACGCTTGTACGCAACTAACACTGAGTTCATACCCCTACGTTTTATGATTTTTAATGTTTTCAGGGGGGGGAATACAAGCCAAACACAGATGATTTTGTGAAACAAAAACAAAAGGATTTCAACGAGTTTAAAACTTATGCAATTAATACATTAAATGATTTCCCACGTTTTATGAAACTTATGCAATTAATACATTAAGGGATGTTTGCAAGTTGGAAACATAATTGCATAGTTTTCAGAACAATTTAGAAATCATGAACAAAACATTTCAAGCAAACTATAGTGGGTATAGTTTGGGGATTTCAATACATAGCTTTTACCGATTCAGATTTCATTCATGGATAAACATATAAAATATGACGGATTTAGTTTATGATATACACTACTACAAGAGTACAACACTTAATAATTATTTGAGTATAATTATTTGTCACACCCCCAAACCAAGGATGGCGGAAACGTCCGGGGGTGGAGGACTTCATGTATAGTATCATAACAGCAATTGTAATAGTAATTCAAGCAAACACAACCAACATATATATAATTGAAAAAAAAGTACATCATTGTATGAATTACATGTTTACGAATCAATTACAATATGTTGATAAAATATAAAATAGTAGACGCCTTAGCGTCCCATCCTCAAAAGCACTTGATTACCTGTTTAATGATTTCCTGAGAATACAAGTTGTTTGAAAAAGTGTCAACACAAAGGTTGGTGAGTTCATAAGCTTTTCGTTTGTAAAAGTAGTATTTGTGTTAGAAAAATCCAATATTTTCCTTAATGTGTAAATGTAGTCTTAAAACCCAAAGACCGAAATGTACAAGTAATTTGTCATATTTATAGTGAAACAATGCAAGTTTAAATCAACATAAACTCGTTAAATTTTAATGAAGTTCCCGTAATTTCCAATGTTTGTTAATACTTTATGTGAGTTTATTATAACCATACTATGACCAAGGTTGCCTAAAACGACGTTCTTCAGGCGTCGGAAATGTTATGACATTTGTCACCCCAGACCTATCGGTCTAACTGTTGCATGCAGTTTAGGTGTGGGTTTGTCAAACCCAATATAGATCTATACACAAGTATCACGCTCTCCCTCAAGGAGACTCTGGTTACAATACAGGACTTAATGGTAATTTGAAGTAAATGTCTCACAAAGTCATTAACGGAATTACGTGTTATGAAAACTTGGTACCGTATGGCCGTACCTTGCTTAATGAAAATATCCTTTGTATAAATGTACCCTTTTTAAATGTATGTGTTATGTAATGTATCATAAACTATACCTATTATAGTTTATCAACCAAGGGTAGTACGTGGTAATGTATGCAAACTATATTCAAAATAGTTTATTTAATGTTTGAATGTATCGATTGTACTTTGATTATAATCACTTGTTATTCTTTATATTTTATATGACCAAATCCAGTTGTAAACTGATGTGTGTCTAAATATTAAGATAAAATGTCATATATTGCAGTAACATATAATCACATAAAGATATACACCTTGCTCAACATGTTACAAGGTGAAATGAACTTAACAGCAACTTTTCGTTAAAAACAGTTTCTGTTACCGTTCTTAGAAAATTTATAGAAAAATCATCAAAGCTCTAAATCCAAATCCGCAAATTTTGAGAGTTTGGAATATGAGTCTAGTTTGTTCGTAAATTTTATCATGATTTTTAGTGATCTCTAACAGAGGTGAAAATGTTCATAATCACAGACTGGTCCGGGTTTGCCTCTGAAATGACAGGCAGTTTTGTAAAAATCACCATAAATTGTAGAAAAATCATATGGAGATGTGCAAGTAGCCATTTTAAATCTAAGAGTTTGAACTACTTGCACCTGAAACAGTTTTGAAAACTAAAATATTTAAGTTGACCAAAACAGTACGTGATTAACGTCCATCTTTTCTGATGTAATCTGTTAGGAAAAGTTTAATTGTGTTCTTGATGATTTTACTTGTATTCCCCCCTTAAAACTTAAGAAAACATGTAAATGTATGGGTATGAACTCACCTTATGTGGTTTCAGTAGATGAAAGTGAGAGAGAGGAAGTGTTCAACCCAAGAACAGTAAGAAGATGTCTTGACGACTCGAGAATCTAACACCGAATAAGATGGAACTTGTGTAAGATATCAATGATTTGAGTAGAATGGAGTTTAATAATTATGTGAATGATGAAGATACTTACTAATTGAAGAAAGAAATCCCTGGAGAAAGCCTTGAATTTCTTGAAGTTGAGAGAAAAGATGAGAGAATTTTGGAGAGTGTTCTTGGTTGCTAAGTGTAGAATGAAAGAGTTTTATGGAGAATGAGGAGAGAGGATCAATCCTCCAGCTCTTAGAACGTGGGAAGAGCTGGAGATTGGCTGTAAAGGTCCACTAAGGAGACAAGGGGTAGTGGGAAAGAATGGCTAATCATAGAGTGAGGTGGTGGTGGTTTGCTTTTGCCATAAATTAAGGAAAAGCAAATATTCCCTCAATAATTAGTTCAATCACCAATTCTTTTAATATATTTTATAAAAACCCTGGAGATTTATATATTTTGGGGCCTTAGTTTATAAAATAAAGTTTTGGGTGAAAATCCCACGTTAAAATAATGAAAAACGGAGTTAAAACGAAGTCGTAGTCGAAAAACCGGTAAAAAGGAGCTGTCTGCGAGGCTTCGGACCTTCGGACCTTCGGCCCTTCGGACCTTCGGACCTTCGCTTCGGACCTTCGGACCCTCGCTTCGGATCAGAGGCCTCGGATGCGAGGCTTCGGATGCGAGGCTTCGGATGCGAGGCTTCGGTCCAGAAGCTTAGGTTTCGGATCCTTAAAGCTATTTTACTCGTTTTTACTCCGTTTCAAGCGATTTTTGACCCGGTCAAGGGTCGAGATGACCCAAATGATTACAAAAAGTTAAAGTAACTTTTGAGTGAGATTTGGGAGAGATTTGGGAGAGATTTGGGAGAGATTTCAAATAGAAAGAGATAGAGTGAAAACGATTTAGAGAGGTTTCGTTTGTGCTTAATTTGAGTGTCCGGCTTCACAACGCAAGGTTCGTAAACCCCATTAAACCGTGTTTTAGTGTCTTACACAATCCCGATGATTGTGTAATAGTGTTTTATCGCTTTGGTTCGTTGTTTAGCACTTGTTAAGGCTAAGGAAAATCAAACACATGAACTTTCCAAATGATGATTTCTCATTAAAATAGCGAATTGTATAGTGATTACATAACGTAAACCCTAGCATACAAGGGTTATTGGAGTTGACCGGTTTGACTTGTTGACTTTGAATTGACCGAAAATTGACGGTTGTCACATCATCCCCCCGTTAGAAGGAATTTCGTCCCGAAATTTTCATTTTGACTGGGATTTCAAGAGTTTGGGAAGAGATGTGGATACTTTTGTTTCATCTGATCCTCGCGTTCCCAGGTGAATTCGGGTCCTCGTTTAGCGTTCCAACGTACCTTCACGATGGGAATACGACTTTGTTTCGTTCGTTTGATTTCCCGATCCATGATTTCGACTGGTTCCTCCACAAAGTGGAGATTTTCGTTAACTTTGATTTCGTCGAGTGGTATTACGAGTGTCTCATCAGACAAACACTTCTTTAGGTTCGACACGTGAAATGTGGGATGTACTTTGTCGAGTTCCTGAGGTAATCGAAGTTTGTATGCTACTGGCCCAATCCTAGCAAGGATTTCGAATGGCCCGATGTACCTTGGATTTAGTTTCCCGCGTTTGCCGAATCGTATCATTCCTTTCCAAGGGGAAACTTTTAGTAGTACTCTATCACCCACCTGGAATTCCAAGGGTTTGCGTCGTTTGTCTGCGTAACTCTTTTGCCGATCGCGAGACGCTTTCAGTCTCTCTCGAATTTGAACGATCTTTTCTGTGGTTTCCCTTATGATTTCAGGGCCAGTGAGGGTGCTATTAGAGACTTGCCCTCTAGCTAGCTGTGTATCCCCCACCTCAGCCCAACACAGGGGTGATCTGCATTTGCGACCGTAAAGAGCTTCGAATGGAGCGACTTTGATGCTAGTATGATAGCTGTTATTGTAGGAGAATTCGATAAGCGGTAGATGGGTATCCCATGCTTTACCGAAGTCTATCACACAAGCTCTTAACATGTCTTCCAACGTTTGAATGGTTTGCTCGCTCTGTCCGTCGGTTTGTGGGTGGTAGGCCGTACTCATGTCAAGCCTAGTTCCCAATGATTTTTGTAGAGACTGCCAAAACCGTGAGGTAAATCTACTATCTCTATCGGAGATAATGGATATCGGCACACCATGGAGTCGTACAATCTCTCTGATGTACGTTCTAGTCAGCTTCTCCATCTTGTCGGTTTCTTTCATTGGTAGGAAGTGTGCTGATTTGGTCAATCTGTCTATAATTACCCATATTGTGTCAAGCCCGCCCGATGTCTTAGGCAGCTTCGTTATGAAGTCCATGGTTATTCGTTCCCACTTCCACTCAGGTATATCCGGCTGTTGTAATAGCCCATATGGTTTCTGGTATTCGGTTTTGACCTTAGCGCAAGTCAAGCACTTGCTCACATAGGTAGCAATCTCAGCTTTCATGTTCGGCCACCAGTATAATTTCTTGAGGTCCAGATACATCTTATCCGACCCGGGATGGATGGAGTATCGAGTCTTGTGTGCTTCATTCATGACGACATCTCGGAGTCCACCGAACTTCGGTGTCCAAATCCGGTTCATGATATAACGTGCTCCATTATCCTTGACTTCTAAGTTTTTATCCATTCCCCTTAATGTCTCTCCTGCCACCTTTTCTGGTTTCAAAGCTTCCAGTTGAGCTTCCTTGATTTGTATGGTCAGGTGGGAATGGATTGTCATTGTTAAGGATTTTACTCGGCGGCCCGAGTACTCCTTCCTGCTTAGAGCATCGGCCACTACATTGGCCTTGCCCGGATGATAACGAATTTCGCACTCGTAGTCATTCAGCAACTCCACCCATCTCCTCTGTCGCATGTTGAGCTCTTTCTGATTGAGGATATGCTGAAGACTTTTGTGATCAGTGAAGATAGTGCATTTCGTGCCGTAGAGGTAGTGTCTCCAGATCTTCAAAGCGAATACCACTGATCCTAATTCCAGGTCGTGCGTAGTATAATTAACCTCGTGCGTCTTAAGCTGTCTTGATGCATACGCGATAACCTTCCCTCTCTGCATGAGCACACATCCGAGGCCTTGATTCGAAGCATCACAGTACACTACGAAGTCCTCGGTTCCCTCTGGGAGAGACAAGATCGGTGCGCTGCATAGGGCTTGTTTTAACGTTTGGAAAGCAGTTTCTTGTTTATTTTCCCACTTAAATATCACACCTTTCTGCGTCAAGGTGGTGAGTGGTTTCGCAATCTTGGAGAAGTTTTGTATAAATCTTCGGTAGTAGCCAGCAAGCCCAAGGAACTGTCGAATTTCGGTTGGCGTCTTGGGTGCTGACCAATTCTCGATTGCCTTGATCTTGGAGGGATCCACATGTATGCCTTTCTCACTTACCACATGTCCAAGGAAATCCACTTCTCTAATCCAGAATTCACACTTAGAGAACTTAGCATAAAGCTTCTCTGCTCTTAGTGTCTCTAGCACTTGGCGTAGATGTAGGCGATGCTCTTCTTCGCTTCGCGAGTAGATCAAGATATCGTCGATGAATACGATTACAAACTTGTCTAGGTAGGGTCGACACACTCTATTCATTAGGTCCATGAATACCGCAGGTGCGTTTGTTAAACCGAAGGACATCACCACAAACTCGTAGTGCCCATAGCGAGTTCTGAATGCAGTTTTGGGAATATCTTCTTCTTGAACTCGTAGCTGATGGTAGCCTGACCTTAGGTAGATCTTTGAGAAGAAATTTGCTCCTTGGAGTTGGTCGAAAAGGTCATCGATTCGGGGTAGAGGATATCGGTTCTTGATGGTGAGCTTGTTTAGTTCCCGATAGTCGATGCACATGCGAAAGGATCCGTCCTTCTTCTTTACAAAAAGGACTGGTGCTCCCCAAGGTGAGAAGCTTGGTCTGATGAACCCTTTACTCAAAAGCTCGTTCAACTGACTGGACAACTCTTGCATTTCTGATGGTGTGAGGCGGTATGGAGCTCTGGCTACGGGGGTAGCTCCGGGTATTAAGTCAATTCTGAAATCGACTTGTCGTGCGAGTGGTACACCAGGAAGATCTTCTGGGAACACATCCGGGAAGTTACACACTTCGGGGATGTCTTTGATGTCTTTCACGTCTTGTTTCTTGTCTACTACATGGGCTAAGAAGGCGTGGTACTCCTTCCGGAGATACTTTTGGGCTTTGATGCATGAGATGATTTGTAAATTCGCACTAGGTTTGTTACCATAGATGAGAAGGGTTTCGTCATTTGGTAGATTGAGGCGAACGGCCCTTTCGTAACATAGAATGTCGGCACGGTGAGGAACTAACCAATCCATCCCGATGATTACGTCGAAGCTTTTTATGGTGACCGGCATCAGGTCAATTTTAAATGTATGGTTGCCTAGAGTGAGAGTACATTCTGAGTATATATCGCTAGTGCGTTCTACTTTCCCATTTGCCATTTCTACTACATAAGTATCCTTTAGTGATTGGGGATTTTGTTCAAGTAACTGTTTATATTGGTGGCTCACGAAACTTCTCTCCGCTCCACTATCGAATAGTACGCATGCATAAGAGTTATTGAGGAGAAACGTACCGGTAACCACCGTGGGATCCTCGACTGCTTCCCCATGTCCTATTGCCAGGACTCTTCCTACTCCACCAGCATTAGGGGCTTGTGCTTTGGGGCAGTCTCTTTTGAAGTGACCTGCGTCTCCACAGTTGTAGCAGGTCCGGGTTGCCCCCGTACTGGCGACTTGGTTGATTGGTTGAGCCAGCGCTTTACAGAAACGAGCAGTGTGCCCCTTCCTGTCGCAGTTGTTACAGTGCATCTCCCTACAAGCACCATTGTGGTGAAAGTTGCACTTGTTGCACTTAGGTAGTTTTCCCGCATATGGCTTCGGTGGTGCTGGAGTGGTAGTAGTAGTGGCAGTATTAGTGGCAGCATGGACAGCAACAATTTGTTGCTTCTTAGCGGGGTCCTGTGCTGGTTGGCTCTTTTTTTCGTTCCAGAACTTCCTTTTGTTGTTTCCTCCTTTTGATTTATCAGTGGTGGTGGTTGTAGTATTATGACCGGCTCGGTGGTCAACAAGTTGTTGTGCCAGCTCCCTGGCACTGTCAAAAGTAGTTGGCCTTGAAGCCAGGACACTACTTTGCACGTGGAGAGACAGTCCCCAAAGGTATCGCTCCACCTTTTTCTCCTCCGGAGTAACCATTGTTGGGCAGAGGAGAGCCAATTCATTGAATCGGGTGGTGTAGGTTTCAAGGTCAGAGCCCGTCATCCTGAGGTTCCAAAGTTCTTGTTCCAGCTTTTGAATTTCACCTCTCGGGCAGTACTCCTTCATCATCAACGTTTTTAGTTCTGCCCAGGTTATGGAGCTAGCCACTTCGAGAGTAAGTGACTTAATCCGGCAGTTCCACCAAGTAAGGGCCCGGCCGGTGAAGGTGAAGGCTGCGAACTTAACTTTGCTCGCTTCGGGGCAAGAGCACACCTGAAAGACTACTTCGGTCTTTTCAAACCATTGCATCAACGCGATGACTCCCCCGCTTCCATTGAAGTTGTCGGGTTTGCCATTTGTGAAGTCTTTGTATGAACACTCTTTTGCACGCCACGTACTGTCTCCGTGGTTAGAGTGTGTAGCTCCCGATCCCGAACCACCAGCTCCGTTGGTCCCTATCTGCGACATTGCGGCCGCTACGGCTGCTGTTACTGCAGCCTGGAACATCGCGGGATCAAACTGTGGAGGCGGCGGCGGAGGAGGTGTTGCTGTGTTGCTGGAAGGTCTTGGTCTTCTTCTTGGCGGCATGGTTCTGTCATAAGTTGCAAAGTGCATACTAATTTAGTCGGGACATAATTAATATATTATATTTTAAAATGATCTTTATCGGTTACTTAATTAGTTGCAAAGTGCATACCAGTCATATGTGATTAAGATATAATAGTCCTTCGAATAGATGACCCTAACTCCAAGACCACAACCAAACAAGGACAGGAAGTGAAACAAAGATACATAAATTCTAAGTCTATAGCATCTTAGTTACATATGACCTTAGCGCATCCACTTAGCAGCTATTAATTTATAAATAAAGACCTAT
The DNA here is from genome assembly GCF_052849685.1 of Lactuca virosa. Lineage (NCBI taxonomy): Eukaryota > Viridiplantae > Streptophyta > Magnoliopsida > Asterales > Asteraceae > Lactuca > Lactuca virosa. The sequence goes on from NC_136428.1 coordinate 389,037,965, forward strand.
TTAATTATCAGATAATTTATTATAGTAACACAAAATACTCCTATAGTATTTGTAAATGTTTAGTTTTGAGTCCTTAAAGTATCCTTTGTAGTCTGTTATTAGGTTTGTTAGATTTGTTGTCCATCCTGACCATCCCCCGGTATATGCAAGTCAATTCCCGGACAGATATAGTTGATCAGGCTATATCCTTCCCAGACTTGATTTACATATACCAAGGCATACCCATAATGTACAACTCCTCTTCTTTTATTTTATGTTCTTCTAGTTATGACACTATATGAGCATGTATGCATGTATTTATACTTTTAATAAAAAAAAAATCATTTATTTTCTAAAAGTATATTTATTTGAAAATGCACAAATCAGAGACTATTAGTCCCAATTGTGTTTATAGTTTGTATATCTTATGTGGTTTGATATACTTAATTCACTATAAACTGCGCTCTGATACCAATCTGTCACACCCCCAAACCAAGGATGGCGGAAACGTCCGGGGGTGGAGGACTTCATGTATAGTATCATAACAGCAATTGTAATAGTAATTCAAGCAAACACAACCAACATATATATAATTGAAAAAAAATTACATCATTGTATGAATTACATGTTTACGAATCAATTACAATATGTTGATAAAATATAAAATAGTAGACGCCTTAGCGTCCCATCCTCAAAAGCACTTGATTACCTGTTTAATGATTTCCTGAGAATACAAGTTGTTTGAAAAAGTGTCAACACAAAGGTTGGTGAGTTCATAAGCTTTTCGTTTGTAAAAGTAGTATTTGTGTTAGAAAAATCCAATATTTTCCTTAATGTGTAAATGTAGTCTTAAAACCCAAAGACCGAAATGTACAAGTAATTTGTCATATTTATAGTGAAACAATGCAAGTTTAAATCAACATAAACTCGTTAAATTTTAATGAAGTTCCCGTAATTTCCAATGTTTGTTAATACTTTATGTGAGTTTATTATAACCATACTATGACCAAGGTTGCCTAAAACGACGTTCTTCAGGCGTCGGAAATGTTATGACATTTGTCACCCCAGACCTATCGGTCTAACTGTTGCATGCAGTTTAGGTGTGGGTTTGTCAAACCCAATATAGATCTATACACAAGTATCACGCTCTCCCTCAAGGAGACTCTGGTTACAATACAGGACTTAATGGTAATTTGAAGTAAATGTCTCACAAAGTCATTAACGGAATTACGTGTTATGAAAACTTGGTACCGTATGGCCGTACCTTGCTTAATGAAAATATCCTTTGTATAAATGTACCCTTTTTAAATGTATGTGTTATGTAATGTATCATAAACTATACCTATTATAGTTTATCAACCAAGGGTAGTACGTGGTAATGTATGCAAACTATATTCAAAATAGTTTATTTAATGTTTGAATGTATCGATTGTACTTTGATTATAATCACTTGTTATTCTTTATATTTTATATGACCAAATCCAGTTGTAAACTGATGTGTGTCTAAATATTAAGATAAAATGTCATATATTGCAGTAACATATAATCACATAAAGATATACACCTTGCTCAACATGTTACAAGGTGAAATGAACTTAACAGCAACTTTTCGTTAAAAACAGTTTCTGTTACCGTTCTTAGAAAATTTATAGAAAAATCATCAAAGCTCTAAATCCAAATCCGCAAATTTTGAGAGTTTGGAATATGAGTCTAGTTTGTTCGTAAATTTTATCATGATTTTTAGTGATCTCTAACAGAGGTGAAAATGTTCATAATCACAGACTGGTCCGGGTTTGCCTCTGAAATGACAGGCAGTTTTGTAAAAATCACCATAAATTGTAGAAAAAGCATATTGAGATGTGCAAGTAGCCATTTTAAAGCTAAGAGTTTGAACTACTTGCACCTGAAACAGTTTTGAAAACTAAAATATTTAAGTTGACCAAAACAGTCCGTGATTAACGTCCATCTTTTCTGATGTAATCTGTTAGGAAAAGTTTAATTGTGTTCTTGATGATTTTACTTGTATTCCCCCCTTAAAACTTAAGAAAACATGTAAATGTATGGGTATGAACTCACCTTATGTGGTTTCAGTAGATGAAAGTGAGAGAGAGGAAGTGTTAAACCCAAGAACACTAAGAAGATGTCTTGACGACTCGAGAATCTAACACCGAATAAGATGGAACTTGTGTAAGATATCAATGATTTGAGTAGAATGGAGTTTAATAATTATGTGAATGATGAAGATACTTACTAATTGAAGAAAGAAATCCCTGGAGAAAGCCTTGAAGTTCTTGAAGTTGAGAGAAAAGATGAGAGAATTTTGGAGAGTGTTCTTGGTTGCTAAGTGTAGAATGAAAGAGTTTTATGGAGAATGAGGAGAGAGGATCAATCCTCCAGCTCTTAGAACGTGGGAAGAGCTGGAGATTGGCTGTAAAGGTCCACTAAGGAGACAAGGGGTAGTGGGAAAGAATGGCTAATCATAGAGTGAGGTGGTGGTGGTTTGCTTTTGCCATAAATTAAGGAAAAGCAAATATTCCCTCAATAATTAGTTCAATCACCAATTCTTTTAATATATTTTATAAAAACCCTGGAGATTTATATATTTTGGGGCCTTAGTTTATAAAATAAAGTTTTGGGTGAAAATCCCACGTTAAAATAATGAAAAACGGAGTTAAAACGAAGTCGTAGTCGAAAAACCGTTAAAATAATGAAAAACGGAGTTAAAACGAAGTCGTAGTCGAAAAACGGAGTTAAAACGAAGTTTTGGGTGAAAACCTTCGCTTCGGACCTTCGGACCCTCGCTTCGGATCAGAGGCCTCGGATGCGAGGCTTCGGATGCGAGGCTTCGGATGCGAGGCTTCGGTCCAGAAGCTTAGGTTTCGGATCCTTAAAGCTATTTTACTCGTTTTTACTCCGTTTCAAGCGATTTTTGACCCGGTCAAGGGTCGAGATGACCCAAATGATTACAAAAAGTTAAAGTAACTTTTGAGTGAGATTTGGGAGAGATTTGGGAGAGATTTGGGAGAGATTTGGGAGAGATTTCAAATAGAAAGAGATAGAGTGAAAACGATTTAGAGAGGTTTCGTTTGTGCTTAATTTGAGTGTCCGGCTTCACAACGCAAGGTTCGTAAACCCCATTAAACCGTGTTTTAGTGTCTTACACAATCCCGATGATTGTGTAATAGTGTTTTATCGCTTTGGTTCGTTGTTTAGCACTTGTTAAGGCTAAGGAAAATCAAACACATGAACTTTCCAAATGATGATTTCTCATTAAAATAGCGAATTGTATAGTGATTACATAACGTAAACCCTAGCATACAAGGGTTATTGGAGTTGACCGGTTTGACTTGTTGACTTTGAATTGACCGAAATTTGACGGTTGTCACATCATTACCTCATACAGTATACACACGGATTTCAATACAGTAGATCACTACAGAACTACACGTGAACTAGTTAATACAGAACTAAATCCTATCATAGTATAACCAGAGTCTCCTGGAGGGAGAGCGTGAGATTTGTGAATAGATCTATTCGGGACTGACAATCCCACACCTGAACTACTAGCTACAGCTAGGCAGGCATGCCTACGGTGACAAATGTCATTTAACCGACACTTAAAGAACGTCGAAAAGGTCACTAGGTCATATCAAGCATGGTTATACAACTCACAATAAGTATAAACAAACCAGTTGTTTACGGGATTTCATTCTTCATTAGTTTTATTTCAATTAATAGACCTATTATACATTATTGGAGGATTTCAGGGGATACAATACATGGTTTTATTTTTAGTAATAAAACTACTTTACATACTGCTGGTAGCCAGGATTTTCAAACAGAATGTACTGTACACACTAGTGGTAGCTAGGGTTTTCAAAGGGAACATGCTATACAATGGTTTTGTACAGAATACATACATATTATGATTAGTATTAACCATACATGCAAACTAGTATTTTCCTATGCTACAACAGATTTCAGTAACGAACATTCATAGTTAGTCCTATAATTATTTAGTTTAAGCATCAGGGCCACGTATGGAGTATATTCGATAGGCTGTGGAATGTGTGGTTTCCGCCTCATTTCATGTTCCTTGTTTGGTTGTGGGCTTAGGGAAGATCCACATAGTCAACAGTCTGTTCGATAATTGGTCTATACATGGCTAGCATAAACTAAATAGTCATAGATAGAACTGATATCATCACACTTTCATTAAAGAAAATATTGGATTTTCTTGGAAACGTACAAACATTTTTACAGAGTTATCAACAGGTTTTCATTACCAAAACATCGCTTATGAACTCACCAGCTTTATGCTGATACTCTTTCAAAACTTTTTGTATTCTCAGGAAATCAGTAGACAGGTACTTCCTGAAGTTTTGAGAAGACGAAGCGTTCAGAGTCACGTCTTTCCTTTTGATTTTACTTTTGATGTATAAAAACAAGAATCAAACAGATGTAAACTCTTTTTCATGTATATTCAATGTAATGGTTGTGTTTACTATGATTACTATGTTGCAATGGTTGTGATACTACATATGACGTCATCCACCTCCGAACGTTTCCGCCGTTCTGGTTTGGGGGTGTGACAATAAATGCTTTGATACATACTGGGTAATGTTCTGTATTGGAAGGGATGAAACATCAAGTCACAAAGTCAAACCTCTCTCTCTTCTCTTTCCCACCGAAATCCCCACAAAACCCCCGAAATCACATGTGATTTCGGTCTAGTACCATCGAGATCACCTTGTGATTTCGGTCCATGTACTAACCGAGATCACCTAGTGATTTTGGCCCATGTACCAACCGAGATCACATGGTGATTTCGGTCTAGGTACCAACCGAAATCACAATGGTTTGGGTCCTAGGCCATTGACTTGTTGACTTTACTTGACTTTTGTTGGTTCGTTTGACCTCTTGTTGGATCCAAAATCGGCAGTTGTCACATCATCCCCCCGTTATAGGGAATTTTATCCCGAAATTAGTTCCGGAGTGGGTACTCATGAGCTAGGGAAAAGATGTGGGTACTTCTGTTTCATTTGATCGTCTCATTCCCAGGTGAATTCAGGCCCTCGTTTGGCGTTCCAGCGGACCTTCACCATGGGTATGCGGCTTTGTTTCGTCGTTTTGACCTCCAATTCCATGATTTCCACAGGCTCCTCTATGAAGTGTAGACTCTCATTTATCTCAATTTCATCGAGTGGGACTACAAGAGTCTCGTCGGACAGATACTACTTCAGGTTGGACACGTGGAATGTGGGGTGTACGTTACTGAGTTCTTGTGGTAGTTGACGTTTGTAAGCTACCAGACCGATTCTAACAAGGATCTCGAATGGCCCTATATACCATGGATTCAGATTCCCATGTTTGCCAAAACATATCATTCCCTTCCTGGGTGAGACCTTCAACAACACGCGGTCACCAACCTGGAACTCCAAGGGTTTTTGTTGCTTATCCTCATAGCTCTTTTGCTAATCTCGGGACTCCTTTAATCGTTCTCAGATCTGAACAATTTTTTTTGTAGTTTCCCGTATGATCTCAGGGCCAATGAGTGTACAATCAGGAACTTGTCTTCTTGCTAGCTGTGTGTTACCCACCTCAGTCCAGCAAAGAGGGGATCTGCACTTGCGACTATAGAGGGCTTGGAATGGCGCGAGTTTGATGCTAGTGTCATAGTTGTTATTTTACGAGAACTCGATGAGCGGTAAGTGGGTATCCCAAGCTTTACCAAAGTCTATCACACATGCTCTCAACATGTCTTCCAGCGTCTGAATGGTTCTCTCGCTTTGTCTGTCAGTTTGAGGGAGATAGGCTGTACTCATGTCGAGTTTGGTCCCTAAGGACTTCTGTAGTGACTGCCAAAACCATGAGGTGAATCTACTATCTCGGTCGTAGATGATGGGTATTGGCACCCCATGTAGTCGCACAGTTTCTTTAATGTACGTCCTTGTTAGCTTCTCCATCTTGTCGGTCTCTTTTATTGGTAGGAAGTGTGCATATTTGGTTAATCTGTCGATGATCACCCAGATGGTGTCAAGTTCGCCCGTTGTCTTGGGCAACTTGGTTATGAAGTCCATGGTTATATGCTCCCACTTCCACTTAGGTATATCCAGTTGCTGACGCAAATTCGTGAGCTTTTGGTATTCTACCTTGACCTTGGAACACGTCAGACAGTTACCGACATAGGTAGCGATTTCTTCCTTCATGTTTGGCCACCAATAAAGTTTCTTGTGGTCCAGATACAACTTGTCTGAACCAAGATGGACAGAGTATTTGGTTTTGTGAGTCGCATTCATGACAACGTCTTTGTATCCGCCCAATCTCGGTGTCCAGATTCGATCCATGAAGTAACGGGCTCAATCATCCTTGACTTCCAGATTTTTACTCATTTCCCGCAAGGCCTCACGTGCGATGTTCTCGGGTTTCAAGGCTTCTAGCTGTGCCTCCTTGATTTATGCGGACAGGTGTGAATGGATGGTCATGGTCAATGATTTTACTCGGCAGTCCGAGTATTCCTTCCGACTTAGGGCGTCTGCTACTACGTTGGCCTTGCCCGGATGATAATGAATTTCGCATTCGTAGTCAATTAGCAATTCAACTCATCATCCTTTTCTCATGTTGAGCTCCTTTTGATTGAGGATGTGCTGTAGAATCTTATGATCTGTGAAGATGGTGCGGTTTGTGCCGTAAAGGTAGTATCTCTAGATCGTCAGAGGAAATACCACTGCTCCTAGTTCGAGGTCGTGTGTGGTGTAATTGACCTCATGAGTCTTGAGTTATCTTGAGACAAAGGCGACGATCTTCCCTCGTTGCATGCGCATGCATCCTAGGCCCTGCTTGGACACATCGCAATAGACCACAAAGTCTTCGGTTCCTCCTGGGAGAGACAAGATTGGTGCACTTCATAGTGCTAGTTTTAGCGTTTGGAAGGAATCTTCTTGTATATTCCCCCAGCTGAAGGTCACTCCCTTCTGAGTCAAGGTAGTGAGCGGCTTTGCGATTATGGAGATATTTTGTATGAGCCTTCTGTTGGATTAGGTGTCTAAGGCCATAACTATAATTGCTATGTACTTGACCCAATAGTAGCATGGTCCATTTCAGGTTGCCTTCATCAGAACAATTTGATAGTTGGATATTTTAGAAAGAGGTTATTTGTGATTTATTAATATATTATAAGAATAATATATTAATTGAGAAATCATATTATTTAATTAGTATTGATTAAGAATTAATTTCGAATTAATTTAGTGATCAAAAGAGACTAATTAAATTAACAGGGACTGGTTATGTAAATCAGTGATACATATGGTTTGGGCTAATGATCCATGATTGATTTGTGATGGACTAAGCTTATGAGATAACCCATGAAGTGTTATTCAAAATCAAAGTGTTGGATCATAAGCTTAAGTGTAAGAATTAGGGTTACATATGACTCTTGGAATTCTACAATATAAATGTATAACCTATGCCCTAAAATCGACCACGCTTGTATTCTAAGAAGAGATAGCTGATTTTAGAGTCTCATAAACCTCTCTAATATTCATCTAATTGTTTATTAGTGTTTGTGACTTATTTGAGGCATCACACTTGAGGTGCTAAGCTTTCTTAAGGCCAAGATTCTACAACCTACTACACAAGGTAATATTCTAACTAGTTTTATGATTCAAATATCACCTTTGGATTCTAGTTAGGCTTCATGCTTTGGAAAATGAATATTTCATGTATAATTAGAGAAAACTTAGATCCAAAGCATTAGGGTTGTATGTGCACCATATGGATGTTAGAGTACATAAAACTCAAAATTGGTATCAGAGCCTGGTTGTTTTCTATTATATTGATGCATTTGTATTGTTTTCAAAGTTGAAAATTTATGATTTTTGTTGTCTGACTGTTGGACTCGTCGAGTCTCATCATGGAACTCGACGAGTTGGATGATCTGACCATGAACTCGATGAGTCCATAGCCTGGCTCGATGAGTTGGATCATCAGTTGGCAGAATTTTCGAGTTTTTGGCCTGTTTTGGATTAGGATCATTACCACAAATTGTTTTGGTTCATAAAATTCTATTTTACTAATTTGGTAATGATTATCCCCATTTAACAATATGATGATTGTAAAATTTTAAAAAAATTACTTGCTTTTGTGGAAATCTAATTGTTTGTAAAATTTGGAATTGTTTTGCTATATGACTAGTATTAGGTCAAATTGGTAAATGATAAATTATATGATAATTGTATTAGTTAAAATTTGATCTAAATGTTTCTTGAAGACTTTCATAACTTGTCCTCAAGTTATGAAATATGAAAAGACTCATTCATGAAACATTAAATCTTTAACTTATAGAATTCCAAAAGTCTTGAAGAGTTTCATAACTTGTCCTCAAGTTATGGAACTTGGAAAGTCTCATTTATGTAACATAACTCCTAAAACTCAAGACGTTTTGAAGACTTTCAAAACTTACCCTCAAGTTTTGAAACTTGGAAAGTCTCATTTATGAAACTTTCATTCCAAATCCTAGAATTTTAAAAGTTTAAAATTCAACCCTACACTATTATAATATTAATGTTTAATAATTATATATATGTATAAGACAATTCAGTCTTACTGTTAGTCAGAGTTGTAAAACTCTCCGAGTTTGCCGATTACTCCTCCGAGTACTCGCTACTCGGCCCCTTACCGAGGCGAGTTGCAAAATCCCGAGTAATCCCCGATCAACCATTACTGAACTGAGCAATGTTGTAAAACCCGATCAAGTCGATGATTAATAGGGATAATATAATTAATGATTTATTATTTAACATACACATGTGATTATTACTACATATATATAAATATATATATATATATATATATATATATATATATATATATATATATATATATATATATATCTTAAATTTTCAGTAATTATTCACGAAGTGAAACCAGTATCTGTTTTTCAGTTTTTGTGTATTAACATGTATCTAATTTTGTTACATATTTCAATGAAATTATGATTTTAACTTATACTTTATGACATATATAATGTCCCTAAAAATATTTCTACATGAATTACCGAATCCGAGTACTCCCCGAGTACTCCCGAGTACTCCCAAGTACTCGCTACTCGGTAGTCGGCAGAGCAGGTACCGAGTAACGAGTTCTACAACCTTGTCGTTAGTAGGCCTCATTCACGAAGCCAGCCTATAAGGGGGTATAAGGAAATTGCCTATAAAATGGCGATTGAATGGGTATCCACTCTCTCCCACCTCTTCCTTGACTGGTGGAGGGTCGTCAGCTGAACGGGTAGGATAGGACATTAATCCTCATTAATAAGTATAATGATATTATAAAGTAACTAAACTTTTATAAATTCCCATTCTTAGTTACTTTAGGAAAAATGTGAAAATTGTGCTATTCCATGGAAATTGCACTTTGCACCTTGCTAAGTCGTTAGTGGAGCGTGTGTGGTTAACCGGCACACTAATTTGGGACTAGCAAGGGCGGCAAAGGATAGCATGTTGTTAATCATGGATCAATGGAGCGTGTGTGGTTAACCGGCACATTGATCCAGTGATATGTAAAATCAAGAGTACTAAGCACATTTGCATATTCACACCTTGTTTCTGATCCTCGGTATCCCAATCACAAACTTGAAGGGCATAATCGAGATTTAAACGTGACATTGAAAAGTTCAGTGAATCTCAAAAGAATCTAGGAATTTCAATTCATTTAAAACCTAAATTTTCATTTTTTTTCAAGGTGGAAATTGGTTAATCGTCATTTACCTACCTTCAAATATTTTACAATTGGATTACGGCATCCCTCTTCCGAGTTGTAGAATATTGTGTTGGGTCCTAGCCTTAATATTTCATTCGGGTGTTATATTAAGCATCCTTATCTAATCTAAACTTTGTCTTTCTTTTCAGATGTCTACTTCAAACAATGCTTCAAACCCAATTCCTTTCGGCTCTTTATCCCTCGTGAACTTATGTGACAGGCTCATTTTTGATGGATCGAACTTCAATGACAAGATTCGAAACATTCGAATTGCCATTCGCTACGAGGACATAGAATATGTCCTCCATAATGAGCTAAAGGAGATTGATGAAAACACTGCTACTCCGGAACAGATTGTTGAGTATAAGTCTCATGAGAGGGACGCGACAAAAGTGTCGTGTATCATAATTGCTACCATGTCTGCTGAGCTTCAGAAGTCCTATGAGGACTTTTGGCCTTATGAAATCCAAAAAGATTTGATGGAAATGTACGATCAAAGTGCTCGGCTAGAAAGTTATGAAATCATTGCCTCCATGATCACAACCAAAATGAAGGATGGAGAGTCTATCACGGCCCACTTGTAAAAGATGCAAAGGTTTGTGGACCGCTTGCTGAAGTTGAATGTCAACTTCCGTGAAGAGTTGGCCATTGACATTATCCTACATTCATTGCCTTCTTGTTATGAAAAGTTTCGTATGACTTATCATATGAACAAGGAGGAGGTCACCATAAGAAAGCTTCAAGGTCTTTTGGGAACTATTGAAAGCAGTTTGAAAAGAAAATCTATTGTATCTACTCCTACTGCTACTGGCCCTGTCTTGGCAATTGGACATAGGAAGGGAAAGAAGAGGAAAGCTCCTTCTAAGAGCCACAAGGGAAAGTCCTGCGATGGATCCTCTTCCAGTGGGACCAAAGTTGGTTTTGCTAAACCCTTTTCCAATCGGAAGGAAGCAGAATGCTTCCGTTGTCATTAAAAGGGGCACTGGAAACGAAGATGCCCCAAATACTTACAGGACATAAAGGATGGGAACATCAAGCCCACCTTTGCAGGTATTTACACTATTCTGTCTAATAACTCATCACATGCTAATTCTTGGGTCCTTGATACGAGATGTGGTTTTCACATTTGTTATGATTTGCAGGTTCTAAAAGGAAGTAGGGATGTGGAGCACGGGAAGATGAACATGATCATGGGGAATAGGAAAAAGTCGTCTGTCACCAAGATTGGAGTTTATTCTTTATTGCTTAGTAGTGGGTTAAATTTAGAATTGAATAATGGTTTCTAGTCGCCTGATATGGCGAGAAATATTATTTCTTTTCATGGTTTGTATGAACAAGGCTTTACATTTTCGTTTAATATTGAGATTGGTAGTATTAAGGCTTAATGGTAAACTTTATTTTGAAGCATTGCCTTATAATGGTATATATGAAACTATTATGGTTGTAGATAACTTAGGAAATAATGTGTTGCATATCGATTCGTCCAACGGTTTGGATAAAAGCATGCTTATGGCATTGTCGTCTTGGAAATGTAAAAAAGAAGCGCATAGCCCAACTCCAAAAGGATAGAGTGTTGGAGTCATTTGACTTAAATTCAGATGAAACATGTGAATCTTGTTTTCTTGGAAAGATGACCAAGTCACCCTTCACTGGTTCTTGTGCAAGGGGTGACGGTTTGTTACATCTCATATACACAGATGCGTGTCGACCTTTCAGATCCGCCACGAAGGATGCTAACCACTTCTATGTGACTTTTACTAATGATTATAGTAGATATGGGTATGTCTACTTAATCAAGCATAAGTCATAAACATTTGAAAAGTTTAAAGAGTTTATGCAAGAAGTGGAGAATCAATTGGGCAGGAAGATAAAGATGTTGCGATCCGTTCGAGGTGGTGAGTATCTTAGTATTGAGTTCCACGACTATCTTAAGGAATGTGGAATTGTTTCATAATTGATGCCACCTAGGACACCACTGCTTAATGGTGTGGCTGAGAGGCGCAATAGAACCTTTCTATAAATGGTTCATTCCATGATGAGTCGAGCTTCGTTACCTATCTCATTCTGGGGGTATGCCTTAGAGACTGCCACCCATATCCGTAATCTAGTCCCTACCAAAAAGGTTTCCAAAACACCTCACGAGATGTGGACAGGGAAGGTTCCCTCACTAGACCACATCAAAGTTTAGGGTCGCGAGGCTTTCGTGAGACGCGAGACTCATGAGAAGCTCGAACCTTGGAGTGAGCGATGTATTTTTGTCGTCTACCCGCAAAAAGTCCTTTGGATATCTCTTCTACCGAACGAGTGACAATGTTGTCTTCGTCGCGAGGAGAGGAGTTTTTCTTGAAAGAGAACTCATATGCCAAGGGGAAAGTGGGATGAAAATTGACCTTGAAGAGATTCAATAGTCAAGTGGTGAAGGAACCTCAAACACTAGCACTCAACCCAAGGACGAAACTTCGGTTGAGCCAATTGACGAGTCCATGCCTCTGAGGCATTCCAGTAGAGTTAGAGTTCCACCTGAGTTTTATGGTTTCCATATTACTGCAGAAGGTGATACATTTATCAGTGATAACACACCTGTAAATCTAGATGAACCTAACAACTATAAGGAAGCCATGGCAAGCCCTGAGTCTGCAAAATGGAAAGAGGCTATGGACAACGAGATTCAGTCCATGTATGACAATGAAGTTTGGAACTTCGTTGACAATGTACCGGGACATAAGACAGTCTGGTGGAAATGAATCTTCAAGAAGAAGACCGACATGGATGGGAAAGTACACACATATAAGGCGCGTCTGGTTGCGAAGGGCTTTACTCAAACTCCGAGAGTTGACTATGATGAGACCTTTTCACCAGTAGCGAAGATTAAATCTATAAGGGTTATGCTGGCTATAGCTGCATTTCATTACTATGAAATATGGCAAATGGATGTTGAAACCGCTTTCCTTAATGGAAAGTTGGTTGAAGATGATTACATGAGTCACCCAGAGGGTTTTGTCAATGAAAAGTACCCTAATAGAGTGTGTAAGCTTGAGAAATCCATATATGGATTAAAACAAGCATCTCGTAGATGAAATCTTTGTTTTGATGAGAAAGTCAAAGAGTTCAGATTTTCGAGAAGCGAGGATGAGTCATGTGTGTATGTCAAAGCTAGTGGGAGTATAGTCAGCTTTCTGGTGTTGTATGTGGATGACATACTACTCATATGAAATGACATCCCAACCTTACAGGAGGTTAAGTCCTGGCTTGGGAAGTGTTTCGCTATGAAGGACCTCGGAGAAGCTGCTTATATCCTAGGGATAAGGATATTGAGAGACAGAAGTAAAACACTAATAGTACTTAGTCAATGTACCTACTTGGACAAGGTGTTGAAACGTTTCAGCATGGAGAACTCCAAGAAGGGTTACTTACCTATCCAACGCAATAGCAAACTGAGTAAGACTCAGAGTCTGAGTACAGAGGCTGAGATAGTAGAAATGAGTCATATACCATATGCCTCCGCAGTTGGTTCGATCATGTATGTTATGACTTGTACTCACCCTGATGTGGCCTTTGCTTTGAGCATGGTCAACAGATATCAAGGGAATCCTGGTAAGGCTCATTGGACTGTGGTTAAGAACATTCTTATGTACCTTCGGAGGACTAAGGACTGGGTCCTTACCCTCGGTGGGAGTGATGACTTGAGAGTAACAGGGTATAGCGATGCCAACTTTCAAACCGACAGAGATAATTTCCACTCTCAGTCGGGCTGGATATTTATCGTGAATGGAGGAGTAGTGACATGGAAAAGTTCCAAGCAGGAGACTGTAACTGATTCAACGTTTGAATCAGAATACATATCAGCCAGTGAAGCAGTGAAGGAGGCGATATGGTTAAACAAACTTCATCGGAGAACTTGGAGTAATTCCATCCATAAAGGAGTATGTGGAGATTTTTTGTGATAATGAAGGGGCGGTTGCCTTAACCAAGGAACTGAGAGATCATGGAAGATCCAAGCATATAGACAGAAAACACCACTTCATAAAACATCAAGTAGAAGAAGGACACCTCGTGGTGAAGAGGATATCGTCAGAGGACAACCCAACAGATACCCTTACAAAGGGACTAACTAGGGTTAAACACTTGCAGTATGCAAGGGGCATTAGGCTAACTGACGATATTAGTTTTAGTGATTAGATATACCGAAATTTGTAATGGCTAAATTGTAATTGACATTTGATGATTGAATAAAACGAGTTTTATTTATAAGTAAAGTTATTGTCTTGTTTCAATTGTTTACTATTGTTTCACTTTGCATGTTTTGACTTCCAGAATAATAAGATTTATTCAAACTATCCACAGTCGATCATACATTGGAAGTAAGTATGAAAGAAGATTGTCATGAGTTGGCTTGTAGATTGGCGTTAGTCATAGCAACAATTTGCTACACCATTCATGAGTACTTCTGAAATAAGATTTGAGTATTGGATCAACCCGCGCTCACTTAAATCACTTCATGGATTTTTCACGAGTGATCGTGAGACGATAATATCATATAATTCTTCAAACCAATATATATGAGTTGTTGACTACAAGTTTGTTATGCATTCATGACACAAAAACGCATCAGTAACTTGATGTTATAAAACGCGTCGTTGTGCATGATTGGATGAGTAGTTACTACAAGCATATAATGTCGAAGTTTATATGTTCCCTTTTATCCTAAGAGGATTAAAAGCGATATCTTGGGCCCCTCGATGATTCTGTTTTGACTTATGTGTCGTGCCCGGTCAGAACTAAATTGATGTGTTTATTTATGTTCTATGTCAGACGAGTCGGAATCGGGAAACAAACTGCTGGACAATAAGTATGACATTGTTCCATGTATTTGTCCAGCTGATATCTTGAGAACAGAGGAATATATAATCCCTTATCTAAAGGATGTGTCACCAACTGGGTCAAAGTTGACAGCGACTTTTGAAGCTTACGATTGCTAAGTCGGATCCTCAAGTTACATTGGCAGCTATAGTTATTAGACTTATCCAAGTGGGAGACTGTTGGATTTGGTATCTAAGCCCATAACTATAACTGGGATGTACTTCAACCGATAGTAGCATGGTCCTTTTGGGTTGCCTTCAACAGTGCAATTTGATAGGATGGATTTTTGAGAATAAGGTTGTTTGTGATTTATTAATATATTACAAGTATAATATATTAATATTATTTAATTAGTTTTGATCAGTAATTAATTTGGAATTAATTTTGTGATCAAAAGACACTAATTAAATATATGGGGATTGATTATGTAAATCAATCATTCTTGTAATGTGGGCTAATGATCCATGACTATATAGTTGGGCTAACCGAGTAAGATAATCCATGGATAGTCCATGGAGATTAAACCCATGGAGCATAAGAATGTGAAAAGCCATGGATCATTAGGGTTAACAAAGTGTAACCCTAGCATTTGCCACATTATAAATAGAACCCCCATGAACCAAAATCGGTTGCCACATCTCTTTGAGATAAGTAACTTATTCTCGTAAATCCTCCTCTTGCATATTGGTGTTTGTGAACCATTAGAGGCATCACACTTGAGGTGCTTAAGTTTTCAAAGGTCAAGAACTCCACCCTACTGAAGAGGTAAGCATCCAAACTAGGTTTTATTATATAGCTTCAATTGTAAGCTAGCTAGGGTGAATGCTTTAGAAAAACAAAATGCATGTATAATTAGAGAAAACATAGATCAAAGGCATTTAGGGTTGCATGTGCACCATAGGAGTGTTATAGTTCTCAAAACCCAACAAACCATTCCTGATGTGACAACCCGAAATTTATATTCTGTACAACCATTCACTTCAATAGGAGTCAAAAATGTTTCTGCTAATTTTCAAGCTTTTTGGAATAAGTTTGAGTATTTTAAGATTAGTACTTCAGGAGATAACAGGAGAGAGGATGCCCTAGGGTTTATTGTGCAACAATAATGTCCCCAAAACTCCAAGAGTTTGGAGTTTACGGCCTAAAAAAAGGTGTTTACGGCCGTAAACCCTAAAAGAGGGTATAAATATGACACTTAGTCATTATTTATCACTTTTCACAATTTCAAGATCCAAAACTCAATTCTCTCTCAAGTATCATCGACTTTTCTTCTTGATCTTCAACATTGTAAGTGTTTCTAGCCCTAAAAAGTTGATATCTTACTTAATCTAGTGATCTAACATGATTCCATCCGTGAAATCATTCCAAAAGTGTAGATCTTCAAGTTTCACCAAGAACACCAAGAACACACACTAGTGTTCTTGGACTTTTAGCACCTTTTCAAGCTTCTACTCGTAAGTACTCTTACCCTAGTGTGTTATAGGGCTTGTTATACTTCTTAATCAACTAGAAAACACCAAGAATCGAAGGATCAAAGGTGTTTACGGTCCAAGAACACCTTGGACCGTAAACCCTAAAAAGGGTGCCAAAGTGTGCCCTAGCCCTTACAAAGCTTTGGAAACTAGCCTAGACCCCTTCCTTAATGTGTTTAGGACTTGAAAACATCAAAATACCATAAATCATTTGGGTTTACAGCCGTAAACCCAAAGACAAATGGTCCAAGGACCGTAAACTCCCTAAAGGAGTGAAATGGTGCCCTAATCTCTTCCTAAGGCTTATACATGAAGTAGGAATGCTTCTTAGGACTTGTAAAGCTTCAAAACTCAAAATGGTAAAAGTACCATGAGTTTACGGCCGTAAACTCATGGGTTTACGACCGTAAACTCAATGAGTTATGGTCACAAAACCGTAAACTCCAATAAAGGGTCCCCTTGAACCCTAAACTCAATAGCAATGTCCTACAACACTTAGATGCAATCCTTAGGACTTATAACACTTAAATAAGGTGTTTTACATGTCCTAGGATGTCTTAACTTTGTTAATTAGTTGTTTAAAGACTAATTGGATACATATATGTGATATTATATGTTAACTAGGATCATCGTGTGTGTACAAGTCTTCACTTGACACCTAGCATCCTATACATACCGTTCATCCAAACCACTCACTACAAGTGAGTTCATACCCCTTAATTAACCTTTTAAATGTTTTTAAATGCTTTTATGGGGGGGGGGGATACAAGTTGAACTATTATAGTTATTATATCAATCACATGTGATTAATAACTACCAAACAAGTGGATTTCTTACTTTTCAAACTGTGTTATCAAACTGTTTTACTTCAAACTGTTTTACAAACTCTTTTACATATCAAATACTTTTATTAAACTCTTTTAACTTATATTCTGTGTATCTATATGGATATAATTATATAAGTAGGATTGAAAGGACTTAGGACTGATAGCTCACCTTACTTCCTGTTCCTTGTTTGGTTGTGGACTTAGGGTATTCGGGTTGTTTGTCCGAAGGTCGTTTGAATCCTAGTTATATATCATGTATATATGTATAGATATAAAAGGTAACTTCTTTCATTCAGTTCAATGCCTTTGGGTAGCAAAGGTATACAAACATGTTCATATACACAAACAACATTACTAGTAAACTATAATAGGTATAGTTTAGGAAGATACTATTACTAGAACAATGAAACATACAATGAGTCAGTTCATTCATGAGTAATATATAGTGATGAGAAACAAACATAATACATAGTGATGAGAAACAAACATAATACATAGTGATGAGAAACAAACATAATACATAGTGATGAGAAACAAACATAATACATAGTGATGAGAAACAAACATAATACACAGTTATGAGAAACAAAACATAGAGGCTAGACAGAGAAAGAACACACAATACAGCTAGCACATACATATACATATACACATACATTACTTACAGTTATGTGAGCCACTTAACGGGGGCATGACACTACCTGTCATGACCCGTTTTGTATCCAGAATCTCCTTAAGTGGAGAGCGTATGAGTTTGTGTATAGATCTATACTGGATTGACTATCCTACACCTTGCTGCTCGCTACGGTGGGACTTGCAAGTCTACGGGTGCCAAACGTCATTTCTTACGACGTCTTACATCGTCGTTTTACTAGAGTCGGTAGCAGGATACAGGCCGATCACATGGTACTTTAAATAACAATTGGTTTAAAGTAATTAGTACAGCAGTAGTTACTTAATACAGCACTACAGTACTATATCATTTTCCCTTTACATTTACTTTGTGATATTCACACAATAAACAATAATGTAGAAACTATATTTTTGGTTAATCATAGTCAGATTTAGGAAAATACATACTCTTACAAGAGACACACACACAGACACTAGATGCCTTGGTAGAAGGCTACTTTTAGTAGGAAACGTAGGGTTTTCAAGGAGAGTTCAAACAATTACAAAACTTTTACAAAACTTATACATTACAGACTTACAAACACTTTCATACAAATACAAGACACTAATATACTTATGATCTCACCAGCTTTAAAGCTGATAAACTCTTTCAAAATAACTTGTATTCTCAGGTCGCCAGCAGACAGGTACCGGAGCCAGGTTTTGGGAAGATGGAGCTCGTTCCAGACTCATCTTTTATTTTTGATGTATATTTTGGTGTCTATATAACTTGACAGAACACACTTGTATGAAATTATATTATTAATGCAATGGATGATGTTGTTGCTTGTTTACTACTTTGCATTGTTGTGATACTATACATGACGTCCTCCACCCCCGAACGTTTTCGTCGTTCCGGTTTTGGGGTGTGACACCTGAACAACTCAAAGAGAGCGGGAACAAAAAGAAATTCTAGAACAAAAGAAAGGGTCAATTGTCACATGAGCCCTCAAAGAAACAACAAACAGTGGTAGTCGACGATGCTACCATTCCTGATGTTACTCCTGCTGCTCTAGCACCTCCCAGTCGATATGCTGGTAACCTACCGAAGTGCAACAAATGCAACTTCAACCATCACAGACCTTTTCGAGAAATGCAATGCACCAGCTACAACAGACAGGGGCACACCGCCCGTTTCCGTAGACGCTGACACAATCAACCAACCAGGCTCCTAGCGGAGGAGTAAACCAAGCCTGCTATGGGTGTAGTGAAACAGGGCACTACAAGATGGATTGCCCGCAAGCAAAGAATGATGGCAGTACATGAAGAGTACTAGCAATGGGACAGGAGGAGGTAGTAGTGGACCCGACGGTAGTCTGGGGTACATTCCTTCTCGATAACTCTTATGCATGCATACTCTTTGATAGTGGTGCGGAGAGGAGTTTCGTTAGCCATAAATTTAAACATCTACTCAAACAAAAACCACAATCCTTAAATGAATCATTCACCGTCGAGATAGCAAACGGGAAAATAGGGAGCACTAACAACATATTCATAGGCTACACCCTCACTCTAAACGACTACTCCTTTTAAATTGACCTCATGCTGGTCTCCATAAAAATATTTGACATCATCATCCGCATAGATTGGTTATGTCCTCATCGTGCTGATATTCTTTGCTAAGAAAAATCCATTCGCATTAATTTGCCAAATGGAGAAACCCTTGTTATCTACGGCTACATACCCAGTACGAACCTTCACATCATCTCTTGCATTAAAGCCTATAAATACCAGCGTAAAGAATACTACACATTCTTAGCTCATGTAGTCAATGAAAAACAAGAAGAAAAGACCTCGAGAGCATTCCCGAAGTCTGTAATTTTCCTGACATCTTTCCCGAAGACCTTCAAGGAGTTCCTCCTGAACGCCAAGTCGAGTTCCGAATTGACTTGATTCCTGGAGCTACTGTCACACCCCGTTAAAGCGGAAACACAAGGCGTGGCAGTATAAAGGGTTTCATAGCAAAAGTTAAAAGACAACACCAACCATAGTATTAAAAATCATTACAAATTTACAATGGGTTTGAACAACTTTTAAAAGAAATTACAATGTAAATTGAAATACAACACATGTGAATGCTCCTATAAGTGATGTGTCCCTAAGTGCCACTTACTCGATGATTCCTGAAAAAACATGTAAAACGAGCGTCAACTATAAAAATAGTTGGTGAGTACTCACAAGTTTAAAAATAATATTGGTTTCATGAATCGAAATCAAAATTTTGATATAAGTTTCCATAGATAAAAATATATTGCTAAAATAAGTAAATAAGTTTGTGTAAACAAAGTTCGTTGTCATCATGAGAAATAAAGTATGTTGCCCAAAAGAGATGCAACGTTCATATCCTCATGGGAAATAAAGTTTGTTACTAAAATGAGTAATCAAGTTTCATTGCTACAAGGAGCAAACAAGTTTGTTACTATAAGAAGCAACCAAGTTTGTTGCTAAAACAAGTAAATAAGTATTTAGTAACAAAAGTTTGTTGTTATAATGAGATACAAAGTTTATTGCTATAATAAGTAACGAGTTTGTATGTGTATGAGCAAAAAATGAGTTCTCAACCAAGCCTATGACTGAAGCCCTATCAAGATCTATGCTTATCGTTCCATAGATTATATGGTATCATGCACTCCAGCAATCGGGCGAGTGAGGAGTTGTGAATTCCTAATAGCGCTATCCACAATGACCATTGGCTTAAAGAGTTAATGGTTAGAGAAAAGTGTAAGGGAAGGGCCTTAAGACGATAAGTTCTCATGTTCCGTGTTGCATAGACATACATAGAGAGATATAGCAATAAAATAGCAATCATGTTTGATACAGATCAATTTAAATACAACGAACAAATAATAGTTTTCCGGGACATGCTTTTCCACCCCAAAACATAAAAACTGAAAATAGGGGAGTGCATGAATACTCACAATGCATTGAGAAGATGCAAATGGTGCCTTGACTACGCTCCACTCGTACCACTATCGATTCCTACAATAATGGTATTCGCTAGTGAGTCTCTAATCGAAATCTAACACTAGTATACTTACTACCACAATAGAATTATGCCAATAATGTGTCAAAATTTAATATTGATAAGTTACAAACATTTTTCTGTGAAAATTAAATTTCAATGAATCAATTTTTATATAATAATTTAAGTGGAAATTTCTCATTATTGAAATGCTAATATTTAACATTTTAAGAGGTGTTCCAATGATTAAATATTCAAAAACTAAATCAATTTAGTTCTAAAATTTCCCAAAGTTTGCATTTCAGTTTTAATTGAAGTCAAAGACCTCAAGATAATTTTTCTTGAATTTTTGATTTGTCTGACTATTTTTCATGATTTTAGTTTCTTGAACAACCATAAAATCATGAAAAATAATAAACAGTTAATAAAAATTACCAAACTTCAGATTTTGGTTCTAAATGTACTAAAAGACTTATAGATAAATTTTCATGGATTATGAATATGTATAACCATTTTTCATATATTTAATTCTCTAAATAGATACAAATTCATGAAAAATAGAAATTAGTTAAGAAAATACCCCAAACTTTTTATAACAATGTCATTACACATACTTAAGCTGGGAAAAATATAAAAAGGGGTTTCTAAACCGTTTAACCCAATTTTATGATTTTTATGCATTTATTCTAATAAAAATGGGGATAAATATAAAACAGTTTCCAAAATTACCCAAACTTTTTGTAATATTGTTATTAAACATTCTTAAGTTGGGAAAAATACAAAAAATTGATTTCTAAACTGTTTAACCCAATTTTATGATTTTTGAGCATTTATACTAATAAAAATTGAAATAAATAGAAAACAGTTTCCAAAATTGCCCAAAATTTTTGTAACACTTTTATTATACATGTAGAAGCTGTGAAAAATATAAAAGATATTTTTCAATTAGTCTTTCTATTTTTCTTTGTTTCATCCTCTTAAATAATCATTAATTTGAGAATAATTATTAAATAGTTAAAGTAAATTACCAAAAAAAAAATTTAAAGTTCATTTACAGTGTAAATAATCTGGGAAAAATCCCAAAGGTGGTTTTTATCTACTGGAATCCGATTTTGTGTATTTAAGTGTATTTAATCTTAGAAAATAGGAGAAAAATAGTATACATAAGAGAAAAATCATCAAAAATTTTATGTAGCCTCCTAATATACTACAAGATGTTCTGGTAAATTTTCAAGAATTTAGAATGAGCCGAACTAGTTTTTCTATTTTTAGGCCATTATAAATACCAAAATCGGGGAAAATAGGAATGCAGTATGAAAAATTCTGAAAATATGTTTCTGAGTCTTATACCTCTGGTAGCAACTGCGAAAACTGTTATATATCATTTTAAGATCCTCTAAAGTGCTTTTATGATTTATTGGAGCCAAACAAAAAGAAAATTCAAAATCATATTAAACAGTAACAAAAACCGATGAAATTTAATGTGGGGTCATTATTTAGCATAGGGGTCATCCACGAATGTACCTAGGATTTATAGATCTCAGAAAGTATTTTATATGATTTATTGCCCTATTTTATTTCAATAATTATAATAATTCGAGAAAAATGAATTATTTTCTGAAAATTTGTTGAACATCTCATTTTGTTGATGGGATCTGGGAAAAATCGGATTTGGTCAAAAAAGGAGTTTTAGATATTTATTTGGAAATAAATCCTTCATGAACATATTTGAAAGCTTTTAACAACATACTTTGATGATCTAGCATCTAAGCTTGAAGATCATCACATGCATGTTTGTTTGAAGACCATTCATGAGTTTGAAATGTTCAAAAATCATTTTTGAAAGAAAACTTAGAGTGCATGTGGTGATTTTCCACCAAAACTTGTAGAAAAGTGCATTTTCATGATCTTGACTTAGGTTTAGGTCCTTAGATTTCACCATTTACAACATGCATGTTGTTTTTGGGTGAAATCCTACCACCATCATCATCAAAACTGAAGTGAATGAACATGCACACATATTTTCTAAGAGAAAGGTGTAGAAGAAGAAGGAAATGCAAGAAAAACCATGAAACTTGAAGGAAAATGAAAGGAAATTGTGTTCTACCTTAATGAACACCACTAGATGATGAATATTTTGAGCATCACGAGTGTTCTTGGACTTGTTTCCTGGAAATTTTCGTGGTTCCTAGAGAGAGGAAGAGAGAAAATGGAGTGGTGAAGGTAGATTGAAGTGAGAGAAAATGAGAGAGAAAGTGGAGTGTGAGAAAGAAAGGAGTGATTATGTGTTTTGGGAAGAGGGGAGGTGTCTTGGGAAGAGGGTGGACGGTTTTGAGTGTAAAATTCCCTCCCTCTCTTTTAATTTTATAAAAAAATTCAATTCTTTTATAAAAATATCAAACTTTTTATAAAATATACACCCTAACCAAGTTTTAGCTCATGAAACCTTGATTTTTGACTTATAAATTTAGGGCAATTGTTAATGACTTAAATTTTATTTTCCTTAAATGCATTTTCATAATTTTAATTATTATAAGATCATATTATAAGTTCATAATTATTTTTGTAGAATTTTTAAGGTTAAAGTTTATAAATATGAGTTTTTATGGCTTTTAGGGTCTTGAGATTTTGTAAATCTTTGGATATCAAAATAAATAGAATATTTGAGACTTTAAATTATCTTATGGTATTATAACTCTTTTATAGTTATAAATAATGTTTGTAATTTATTTTTATCGGTTTATTGGCATTCTATGTAGTGATTCCGAGATTCAAGCGAAATTGAGGAATCAAGTACACTAGTCCTAGTCTTCAACTTTGACTTAAGTTTCTATGAGACTTTGACCTAATTTCTACTACTAGGTCAAGTGCATGATGTGTGTATATGATTCATGAAATGGTGTTCGAGTCAAAGAGTGACCCAAATATGGATAGTCACTACAGTTAAGTAGTAGTAGAATTCACATATCAATGTGAAATCTAAGTACACTATCATTCGATCCTACTTGTTTCCAAGTTTCTAGTAGGTTATAACTTAGCTTCTAGTTACTAAGTCTATTATGTGTCGTGCCTATATGTGCAACTAAGTTTATTCAAATCTATAACCGACTCGAATTTTGACGGTTGTCACAGCTACCCCTGTAGAAAAATCCTCGTATCGTCTAGCACCAGCGGAGATTCAGGAATTATCCCGCCAATTAAACGAACTGCTTATTAAGGGATTCATTTGACCGAGCTTCTCACCCTGGGGAGCATCGATCCTGTTCGTAAAGAAGAATGATGGATCTTTCTGAATGTCCATAGATTACCGTGAACTAAACAACCTTACCATTAAGAACCGATACCCTCTCCCACAGATTGACTATTTGTTCAATCAACTCCAAGGAGCCAGCCACTTTTCAAAGATTGACCTAAGATCGGGGTATCACCAATTATGAGTCTGTAGTAATGCCCTTCAGTCTAACAAATGCACCTACGGTATTCATGGATTTAATGAATCGGTTATGCTGTCCGTTCCTAGACAAATTTGTGATAGTATTCATAGATAAGATACTCATCTACTCACGAAGTAAGGAAGATCATAGCCAACATCTGAGAATAGTCTTGGAAACGCTAAGGGCGGAAAAGTTTTATGGAAAGTTCTCAAAGTGCGAGTTTTGGATTAGGAAGGTAAATTTCCTTGGTCACGTGGTCAGCGAAGATGGAATACACATGGACCCCTCCAAAATAAAGGCAACCGAGAACTGGTCAGCACCTAGAACGCCAACAGAGATCCGCCAATTTTTAGGACTTGTTGGCTACTATCGCAGGTTCATATAAAATTTCTTCAGAATCGCTAAACCGCTTATTGCCCTGACTCAGAAGGGTGTAACTTTTAACTGGGGAGAGAAACAAGACACTGCGTTCCAAATGCTGAAGCAAGCCTTGTGTAGCCCACCTATCTTGTCATTTCCTGAAGGAATAGAAGACTTTGTAGTATACTACGATGCATCAAATCAGGGACTAGGTTGTGTACTTATGCAACGAGGAAAGGTTATTGCCTATGCCTCGAGACAGCTAAAGACACATGAGGCCAACTACACCACTCATGACCATAAGTTGGGAGTAGTAGTATTTGCTTTGAAGATCTGGAGGCACTACCTTTACGCTACCAAGTACACCATCTTCACCGACCACAAAAGCCTCCACCACATCTTCGATCGGAAAGAACTTAACATGATACATCGATGATGGGTAGAGCTACTCAATGATTACAAATGCGAAATTCCCTCTCATCCCGACAAAGCCAATGTAGTAGCAGATGCCCTTAGTCGAAAGGAGTATCCAGGTCGTAAAGTGAAAGCACTAACCGTGACAATCCATTCTCATCTGTCCACACAAATCAAGGAGGCCCATCTAGAAGACTTGAAGCCGGATAATGTGGCAGATGAAGCCTTAAGAGGAATGGAGAAGAATGTGACAACCCGAAATTTCTATTCTGTACAACCATTCACTTCAATAGAAGTCAGAACTGTTTCTGCTAACTTCCAAGCTTTTTGGAATAAGTTTCAGTGTTTTAAGATTAGTACTTTAGGAGATAACAGGAGAGAGGATGCCCTAGGGTTTATTGTGTAGCAATAATGTCCCAAAACTCCAAGAGTTTGGAGTTTACGGCCGAAACAAGGTGTTTACAGCCGTAAACCCCAAGGGTATAAATATGGCACTTAGCCATTTTTAGCACTTTTTCACATTTTTAAGATCCAAACTCAAATCGTCACAAGTATCATCCGATTTTTCTTCTTGATATTCAACTTTGTAAGTGTTTCTTACCTTAATAAGTTGATATCTACCTTAAACTAGTGATCTTACATGATTCCATCTGTGAAATCATTCCAAATATGTAGATCTTCAAGTTTCACCAAGAACACCAAGAACACACACTAGTGTTCTTGGACTTTTAGCACCCTTTCAAGCTGCTACATAGTAAGTACTCTTACCTTGGCTTGTTATAAGGCTTGTTACACTTCATAATCGTCTAGAAAACACCATGGAACACAAGATCAAAGGTGTTTACGGTCCAAGAACACCTTGGACCGTAAAACCTAACAAAGGGGCCAAAGTGACCATGGTCGCTTACCAAGCCTTGGAAAGTAGCCTAGACCCCTTCCTTGATGTGTTTAGTACTTGAAAACATCAAAAGACCATAAACCATTTGGGTTTACGGCCGTAAACCCAAGGAGAAGTGGTCCAAGGACCGTAAACTCCCGAAAGGAGTGAAATGGTGCCCTAATCCCTTCCTAAGGCCTAAACATGAAGTAGGAATGCTTCTTATGATCTTTATGGCTTCAAAACTCAATGAGTTATGGTGACAAAACCGTAAACTCCAAGGGAGTTTACCCTTGAACCCTAAACTCAATAGCAATGTTCTACAACACTTAGATGCAATCCTTAGTACTTGTAACACTTAAATAAAGTGTTAATCATTTCCTAGGATGTCTTAACATGGTTAATTAGTTGTTTAAATGACTAATTGGATACATATATATGTGATTATATGTTAACTAGAATCTTTGTGTGTGTACAAGTCTTCACTTGACACCTAGCATCCTACATCATCCGTTCATCCAAACCACCCACTACAGGTGAGTTCATACCCCTTAATCAATCTTTTAAATGATTTTAAATGCTTTCATGGGGGGGGGGAATACAAGTAGAAAACAGGAAGCTATAGAATCAATCACATGTGATTTACAACTGTGTTTTCAAACAACTGATTTCACATCCTTCAAAATGTGATAAATACAATGCTTTTCAGTTATTTTTACTTTGTTATCAACAAATTACTTTTGAATTATTTTATAAACTGACATCAAGTCATTATTATTTATTGTTCAGAACTCTTAAATGTTTTACAAAACCTCTTTCAATTTACCGTTAAAAACCATATCTATACACTTATGTTTCATGAATATATGTATTGATATGAGCTCTTTCATTCTTTCTTCAGTTCCAACACTCTTGAGTAGCAAGGGTGTATAAACCTACTTGGACATTCAATTTACATTCCAGTAAACTATTATAGGTATAGTTTAGGGGGATACAAATTACTATTCCTATTACAAGGAATTACACAAGAGTCAGTTCATTCATGAGTCATACTACTATATGAAGAGATACTATTACATGTTATCC
Organism: Lactuca virosa; assembly: GCF_052849685.1. NCBI lineage: Eukaryota > Viridiplantae > Streptophyta > Magnoliopsida > Asterales > Asteraceae > Lactuca > Lactuca virosa. The sequence goes on from NC_136428.1 coordinate 389,064,670, forward strand.
AGAGAGAAATACTATATCTATACAGAGAGAAATACTATATATATATATATATATATATATACTATACGGGACTGACCATCCTACACCTGGCTGCTGGCTACAGCGGGACATGTTCATCGACGGATGATCTCGGTTGTACTGTTCGGCGAGTTTCCACGCCGTGTTTATCCTAAGGGAAAAGGATACGATTTCAATGATTATATCATTTTCCCTATTACTTTTATTTTGTGACACATTCACATAAACGATGAGGTAGACTATATTTTTATAATAATAGTTGTACAGGGAAAAATCTTCATTGATACAGAAATGCGAACCTTCAAAGCATTCGGGTCTTGGTAGAAGACTACTTTTTATACTAGTAGGAAATATGGGATTTTCTAGGGTTTTCACACTTATACTAAATGTTTCATCAAATATTTACAAGTCTTTCATAACAGCTTTTCAAATCAATGACACCATAATACTTATGAATTCACCAGCTTTATGCTGATCTACTCGCTTTCAAAATAACTTGTATTCTCAGGTCACCAGTAGACAGGTACGATGACCAGGTTTTGAGAAGACGGAGCACAGACAAGACTCGTCTTTTATTTTGATTACATATTTTGGTGTCTTATTACTATGAAAGAACACTCATGTATTAAAACTTTACTTTTAATGCAATGGATGATGTTGTTGCTTGTTTACTACTTTGCACTGTTATGATACTTCACATGACGTCCTCCACCCCTGAACGTTTCCGCCGTTCTTGGTTTTGGGGTGTGGCAATGAACTTGGAAATCAAGGGTGACGGAGTTCGTTACTTCATGAATCGGATCAGGACACTGAAGTTTGGTGGCTACAGAGATGGTGTCATGAACGAAGCCCACAAAACTCGATACTCCGTACATCCAGGTTCAGATAAGATGTATCTGGATCTCAAGAAACTTTATTGGTGGCCGAACATGAAAGCCCAGATTGCTACCTATGTGCGCAAGTGCCTAACTTGCGCCAAAGTTGTCACACCTCCAAACCGGAGCGGCGGAAACGTCCGGGGGTGGATGACTTCATGTTAAGTATCACAACGCATGCATCATAGTAATCAAAGTACAACAAAAATTACATTAATAATGTATATGTTTTACATATGTTTTCAAGTCATTGTATATATGACATCAAAAGTATTATAAGAAAAGATAGAAGACATGACTCTATATAGCTCTGTCTTCTCAAAAACCCGAGGATGTACCTGTCTACTGGTTCCCAGAGAATACAAGTATTTTGAACAAGAGAGTATCAACATTTAAGTTGAGTGAGTGCATAATTATTTATGTTTAGAAGTTTGATGTTTGTTTCTTGAAATAGTAATCATGTTATTGTATCAGAAAATCCAATAGTTTCTAATATAACTGAAAAGTAGTTTTAATACCATAAAACTGTACAAAGAATGTTTTCTGTATTCTTTATATTTTTCAAGTTGTGTAATTGTACTCTTTGAAAACTTGTAAAAGTGAGTATGCCTGGCTCCAACAGCTGTAAACTGTAATGTAATACTGTAAATCGTATTATTGTAAAACTAGTACTTTGTATTCGTACTATTTGGTTTAATTATATACTAATCATATTTGTCCATATCTTTTTGGTGAGTTATTATAACCATACTATGACTAGCTGCCTGCTATGACGCTTTGTAGGCATCAGAGCTGTTAACGACATTTGTCACTCATAGGCATGCCTACTTGGCTGTAGCTAATAGTCTGAGTGCGGGATTGTCAATCCCGTATAGATCTATACACATTTGTCTCGTTCTCTATCCGAAGATTATGGTTATAATATCATAACTTTAACAGTATTGCCTAAATTAATAAGCAACTAAACATTGTCACACAAAAATCATATTGACGATTACATATATAACAAACGATTAAAAGTCGTTTTTAAACAAATGATAAACTGGTAGTATGATCTTTGTCTAGTATTCTTGAATGTAAAGTATTTGTACAAGAGTAAACTGTTAAACTTTGTATAACTGGTTCGCGATAATAGTTTGAAATTTCCATAAATTATACCTATTATAATTTATATGTGTTTTCTGTTTGATATGTAATATTCACGAAAGTATCCCCTTTGCTCGACATGTTACAAAGGGAATATGAATCTTGATTGAAATAACTTTTATATATATATATATATATATATATATATATATATATATATATATATATATATATATGTATATAATTAAAATTGAAACGACATTCGGACAAATAGTTGTACTCTGAGCCCACATCCAAACAAGGAAAAGGGAAATAAAGCGAATTATTAGTCGTAAGCCCTTTAAACCTTATTCATATAAACATATACATATGGATATGATTTCGGCAAAAATATAAGTTAAAATAGTTTTTAAAACATTTAAAAGAATTTGACAATATTTAAAAGATTTTCAGTAGTTTAAAATCGTTTTAGAAATATTTAGAAATCATTTGATTGTAAACACAATATTACTATGTTAGACTCTTACAGTGGCTAATTCAATAAGCTGGGAACATCTGAAGTCATTGATGATGTAAGAGTACTGCCCAATAGGTTCAGCGATCTAGCGATCCTATGTCCTGGAATGGTTCCCATGGAAGGCAAGAAGATCGAAAGGTATATCTAGGGACTATCACCCCATATTCAAGGAAGTGTGTTAGCATCAAAACCTATTACTTTCGATAGTGCCAAACAATTGGCATATTCCCTAATAGATCATGGAGTTCGACAGGGCTTCATGACTACTACTCCAGAACAACCCAAAACAAACAACAACAACAACAATAACAACAACAAGAAAAAGCCATGGAACAAAAGGAATGGTGAATCTTGTGACAACCCGAAATTTCTATTCTGTACAACCATTCAACTCAATACAAGTCAGAACAGTTTCTGTTAACTTTCAAACTTTTTGGAATAAGTTTGAGTGTTTTAAAGATAGTACTTCGGGAGATATCAGGAGAGGAGATGCCCTAGGGTTTATTGTGCAACATTAATGTCCCAAAACTCCAAGAGTTTGGAGTTTACGGCCTAAACAAAGGTGTTTACGGCCGTAAACCCTAAAAGTGGGTATACATATGACACTTAGTCATTATTTACCACTTTTTCACATTTGCAAGATCCAAACTCAAATCCTCTCAAGTATCATCCACCTTTTCTTCTAGATCTTCAACTATGTAAGTGTTTCTTACCCTAAAAAGTTGATATATTACTTAATCTAGTGATCTTACATGATTCCATCCGTGAAATCATTCCAAAAGTGTAGATCTTCAAGTTTCACCAAGAACACCAAGAACACACACTAGTGTTCTTGGACTTTTAGCACCTTTTCAAGCTTCTACCTAGTAAGTACTCTTACCCTAGTGTATTATAAGACTTGTTACACTTTTAATCATCAAGAAAACACCAAGGAAACACTAGATCAAAGGTGTTTACGGTCCAAGATGTTCTTGGACCGTAAACCCTAACAAAGGGGCCAAAGTGTGCCCTAGTCCCTTACAAAGCCTTGGAAACTAGTCTAGATACCATCCTTGATGTGCTAGGGGCTTGAAACATCAAAATGACCATAAAACATTTGGGTTTACGGCCGTAAACCCAAAGACAAATGGTCCAATGACCGTAAACTCCACAAAGGAGTGAAATGGTGCCCTAATCTCTTCCAAAGGCTTAGACTTGAAGTAGGAATGCTTCTTAGGACTTGTAAAGCTTCAAAACTCAACATGGTAAAAGTACCATGAGTATACGTCCGTAAACTCATGGGTTTACGACCGTAAACTCAATGAGTTATGGTCACAAAACCGTAAACTCCAAGGGAGTTTATCCTTGAACCCTAAACTCAATAGCAATGTCCTACCACCCTTAGATGCAATCCTTAATACTTATAACACTTGAATCAAGGTGTTTCCTAGTCCCGGAAGGTGTTTCCCTTCATATAGTTGCTTATAAACACTATATTCATGTCAATATGTGTCCTTATATGTCATTTAGGACTTATTGTGTCTCGGGATTTCATTCGTGGAACTTCTCATCCTTACACACATACCCGTTTGAATCACCCACATCAGGTGAGTTCATACGCCGTAATGAATCTTTGAACTGTTTTAACTGTTTTAAGGGGGGGGGGAATACAAGTTGAACACAATGATAATTGTGTAAATGTTTGTTATAAACATCTTTCAAAATGTTACTTATGTCATTTATAAGTTGTCAAAGCATTTCAAAACTCTTTTAAAGTTATTTTACTTTATAGTTAGACAAAACACTGTATTTAAAGTACAAGCATATCTTAGTATATAAATGATTCTTTTCAATAACAGTCCAAATAGAACATTAGTAAGCTATAATAGGTATAGTTTAGGAGAATACTTTTCATTACTTCTAGTGCAATGAAGTACAGAAACAAACAATACCATACATAACAGATAGTGAAGAAAATCAAACAATACCATACAGAGAGAACACACAATTATGAGAAACAAACAGAACGTACAATATACAATACAAAACAAACAAGTTAGGTTGCTATATCATGAGAACACATACATGATCTAATTATACAAAAGGTGATAAATGAATCACTAACTCATTGTTTTAAACAAAAGGTGATAGTTATATTGAGTATACATGATTAAATACTTTAATGTGAATTACACGGCTTGCAAGAATTTGCAGAGGTCGCGTTCGGTTCCCTTAATCTCTTGACAGGGAGAGCGTTTAGTAGGGGTTCTAGCCTTCACATTATAACCGTAATAAAACAAATATGTTTTTAGGTTATTAGTACATCCGCATGTCATTATAAACGACAACTGTGTACTTACATTTCCCATTACTTTCATAAAGTGACAGTACCACTTGAAAGTCAAACTCAAACTATTTTCGATTCAAGATAGTTATAAACTAGGGAAAATATACATTTTTACAATCGACAAACGGAACAGTCGAGTCTAACACGTAACAGAAGATGCCTTGGTAGAAGGCTACGTTTAAAAGAATGGACCATAATGCTAGTCTTATGATTCCTTAATGTATACATCACAGGATATATATATATATATATACCAATAGAGTCCGACAGGTAATAGGATGTGTGCTCTCCGCTTCATTTCCTGTTTGCGACAACCCAAAATTTTCATTTGTATAAAACTCCACAGTCAGGCACATCAAATAATAGTCAAATTCATCCCAGCACATTTTTGGCCGGTTTTAAGTCCGTTTGGGTGTTTTTATTTTAATTTTCGTCAAACGAACAAATAAATGGAAGTACCCGTTAGGAGTGTTGTGAAACAAATAAACGATTAACACCTTGACTAGGTGTTTACGGCCAAACAAGGGAGTTTGGGCCGTAAACTCCCTTTGACCGTGGACTCATGCATATAGCATGAGTTTACCCTTCATTCTCTCACTTTTCACTTCCTAGTTCAAGAACACCCAAGTTTTTCTCTCAACTATCATAAGATCATCTCTTCAAATCCGCCAAAATGTAAGTGTTTCCTTCCTAAATTCGAACATGCAACACTTAATCTAGTGTTTTTACATCATTTCATCCATGGATTCTTCATTTTTTTTCTTAGATCTTCAAGTGTTCTTCAAAACACCAAGAACACCAAGAACACACACTAGTGTTCTTGGGCTCTAAACACTCTTTCAAGCTTCATATAAGTAAGTATACTTCTCCTATCTAGTTATTTGCTTAGAATACATGTTAAACCCTTGAAGAACATCAAAATCTCCAAGAACATATGTGTTTACGGTTTAGGGAGATCTCCTAGAACCGTAAACACCTCCAAATGGGGTTTTGGTGCCCCTAATGCCTTCTAATGCTTGTATAAAGGACTAGAACCTTGCATGCATGAGCTAGAAACACCAAAACACGGAATGGTTGGGTAACCATGAGTTTACGGCCGTAAACTCATGGGTTTACGACCGTAAACACATGTGTTTACGACCGTAAACTCCCAAGGAGTGGTCCAAGGACCGTAAACTCCAACAAAGGGGCATTTCGAGCCCTAGTCACTTCCTAAGCCTTGGATTCGAGTCTGGCATACTTCCTTGTGTGGTATAGGACCTTAAAACACCCAATAACACCATTGCCATGAGTTTACGGCCGTAAACTCATGGGGGAAATGGTCCCAGAACCGTAAACCCATATGGTGCTACCATATGGGGAGTAAACTCCAATGTGAGGCCATACTCTCTTAAGATGCAACCCTTAGCACTCCTAGCACTTGAAACAAAGTGTTTTGATGTAATTGAGTGTCTTAACTTACTTAATTAGTTATTAAATGACTAATTAGATTCATAAATGTATCATTGCATGTTCAATAGGATCCGAGTGTGGGTTCAAGTCCTCACTTGACACCTAGCATCCTATACCATCCGTTCATCCAAATCACCCATGTCAGGTGAGTTCATACCCCTTAATTAACCTTTTTAAATGATTTTAAATGTTTTTATGGGGGTGGGGGGGAATACAAGTTGAACTGATAAGTTATTAATTCAATCATATGTGATTAATAACTGTCTAGCAAATAGATTTTTGCATGTTAAACTGTTTTATCAAGCTAAAAGTTTCCAAATCTTGGTTTCAAATCACTTTTAAAATACGAAAATCCCTTTTAGATTGTTAAAGCTTTTATCAAAGTCTTTTAAACTTATTTTCTTGATAGATTCATGTCTATATAGATATAGTTATATAAGTAGGGCTTGAACATCCGGTTATTTGTCCGATAGCCCGTTCTATTTCCTGTTCCTCGTTTGGTTGTAGACTTAGAACATCTGGTTATTTGTCCGAGTGTCGTTGAAGTTCTAGTTATATGTTATGTATATCTGGTTAGATATTAAAACTCTCATTCCAGTTCAACACCTTTGGGTAGCAAAGGCATCTAGATAACTTCTCAAGTAAACTATAATAGGTATAGTTTAGAAACCAACCATAACTGTCATGAAGAAGAACTTAGTTATATCTATATTCTAAAGACTTGTACTTTTAGTAAAAGAAAGGTATATAGATTTCAAAACACGAGATACATACTTAAACGCGGATTTCACCGTTGTCGAGTGGTAACCAGAGTCTCCTGGAGGGAGAGCGGGCATTGTGTGTATAGATCTATACGGGACAGACACTCCCACATCCCGAACGCTAGCTACAGTCCCAGCCGACCAAGCCAAGGGGTGACAAATGTCGCATTCATTCCGACGCCAGCAGGTCGTCAAGTTTACATCCGTTAATCAGTATGGTTACGAGTATCTTTACATTTACCTTATAATTCATGGCTTTAAGGTAATCAGTATTATCACGGTATTTTCTACATATGAAACCATCATAATATATTTTCCTAGTTATACACTAGGCCTCATATTAAACCTTTAAACTGACCTACTTAGGATTAAAGGTTAACTTAGACTCTCCGAGGCGTATTGTTCACTTAATACCGCCTGGAGTCTGTATTTCATTCACCTAGACTCTCCGAGGCGTATTGTTCACTTAATGCCGCCTGGAGTCTGTATTTCATTCACTTAGACTCTCTGAGGCGTATTGTTCACTTAATACCGCCTGGATTCTGTATTTCTTTCACTTAGACTCTCCGAGGCGTATTGTTCACTTAATACCGTCTGGAGTCTGTATTTCATTCCTTTAGACTCTCCGAGGCGTATGGTTCATTCGATACCACCTGGAGTCTATGTTTTATTCACTTTTAGTCCGCAACGTTACTGTGATCTTCTCACATATTCCTTAAAGTATAAACTATATTTTGATAATAATAGATACCTTTGAGGGAAATTACTCCTTAAACATAAAACAATTGGGTCTTGGTAGAAGACTACTTCTATTAGAAAATATAGAAATTTCTGGAAAGAATTCTAATATTCTGTAAACTCAAATCACCATTATCTAGTGAGTTTATTTTGAAGAAAAACATGTATTTATACCAATGTCATTAAATACTTATGAACTCACTAGCATTAAAATGCTGATACTCGCTTTCAAAATAACTTGTATTCTCAGGTCATCAGTAGACAGGTACACTCCAGGAGCTTTTGTGATACTTGACATGACGTCCTCCACCCCAGAACGTTTCCGCCGTTCCGGTTTTGGGGTGTGACAAATTGGTATCAGAGCATTGTTTATAGTGAGCTTAGTATATCAAATCATAAAACATATACAACCTATAAATACAATGGGATAAAATACTCTGACCAAGAATTATACTTTAAAATATAACCATATTTTACAAAAGTATAAGAACATCTAAAATATAAAAGCCCGAACAAGTATCACAAGAAGAACAAGAATAAAAGTCTTTGGATGTTGAGCATTACCGTCAAACCTGGGCAGTTATGTAATCGTAAGCTGGAATAAATGTAACCTGATCAACTACATTTATTCGAGATGCGACTAACGTGTGCTTGGGAGTGATGGTGGTGTTGCAATGAATCTGAAACTTACCAAATAGGAATGCTAGAGCCAAACATAAAGTTAAAATACTATAGGAGTATTTTAAGATACTAAAAGACTCGCAATAAACCCAAAAGCATGTTCAGAAGTTAAGAATCAAACATGTAATTAAAATACTATAGGGGTATTTTAGGAACCATAAATAACCTTGCGCGAAAACTAAAAGAGATCCTTATTGATAGACCTATGATTACAGAGTGTATACTCCCAAGGTTATGTATAGTAAGGATCTCATAGGCTAAGAATATGTGGTTTCGCTCTACTTCCTTTTCCTTGTTTGGATGTGGATATAGGGTAGTATCACATATTCGAAGGCCTATCAGATCTAAGTTATATATGATTTGTGTAAACTATGTAATTGTAGCCGGACTCGGTATGGATCACCCAGTGAAATGTTTTAATAATCTGTTCAGATTATTTAGACATTCCCATTCTCTCACAAACCCCTTTAGGAAACCTTATCCACTTCAGTAATCAGCAGAGGAGTCGATAAAGACCCAGAAGAGGTTCATTGAGAAAGATTTCCAAGTAGGAAATAAATGAACAGGGACGAGACTATTGAAATCACCATGTGCCTATACCTTTTAGGGACATCGGTGGAAATTCGCCTGAACTTCTGAGATTCCAGTCATCCATTATGAAGTGATGACACTCAGAATCAGAATCAGAAGTAAGGCGGAGCAGAAATTCAATATGTGTACGAGAGCAGAGAACCCTATATAGATACCCTGAGGAAACCAACGCTTGTTCCAGTAAGAGATAAGAGGTGGATAGAGGGAGCCAATGCATGGAACCCGAGAAGTGTTTCAACCTCTTTAACGTCACGCTAATAATCCATAAAATAATACAATTTAGTGAGTTAGTGATTACACTACTCACACTATGTGCTAGGCAAATCGTCTTTCCCGTCGCGATTAATATAAATAGATCGGATCACAAAACCTCGATTGAGAGTGTTTAGCCATAAGTTTTTCATGAGCCTTTTCTTTTGTGATCTTCATTCCGAACTTCTCTCGAATCTTTTCAAAGCCGGAGAGTGAACCTCTCCAATATAAAGATAACTTAGTAGGAACGACACCCATTTTATGGCTTTCCGATACGCTTACTCCTACTCTGTTACCCAGACTGCATCATAAGGATGTAGGTCGACGCTCAGATAACCATAAATCAAGGCGCGGGAAAATTTATGCCTATCATAGTAAAGAAAGATACGTCTAGGGTTATGTCACACCCCAAAATCGAGAACGGCGGAATACGTTCTGGGGTGGAGGACGTCATGTACAGTATCATAACAATGCATAATAGTAAAGACAAGCAACAACATCCATTGCATTAATATAATAATTGTAATACAAGCGTGTTCTGTACAGTTTGTTAGACAACAAAAGTATAATCAAATTAAAGAGGAGTCTTGCATGTGCTCCATCTTCTCAAAAGCTGCATCTGCACCTGTCTACTGATGACCTGAGAATACAAGTTATTTTGAAAGCGAGTATCAGCATAAAGCTGGTGAGTTCATGAGTTTTTTGTGTCATTGCTTGTATAAAAATGATTACAACCATGTAGTATAATATTTGATCTCAATGTTGGAAAATAGTATGCTCCCTAGGAAAACCCTATGTTTTCCAGTAAAAGTGGTCTTCTACCAAGACCCGGTTGTATGTATGTTTGATCCTTTGAAAATGTAAAAGTTTTCCCAGAGAAACTATTAGTAGGAAAATATAGTTTTAGACTTCATTCATGTAAAGTAATTGGGAAAATAGTGTTTTACCCCAGCAGCATCACTGCCAGCTAATGAAATAAAAATACAGACTCTAGGTAGTATTAAATGTACAATACACCTCGGGGAGTCTGTTTTGCCTTTAATTCTTAATGTATTAATTAAAGGTCGAAATGTGAACTTGTATGTAACCATGCTGATTGACGATCAAATCCCTGATGACCCTCCGAGTCATCTGTAGAAATGTGACATTTTGTCACCCCTGGGCCTAGTCGGCTCGGACTGTAGCTAGCAGTCGGGATGTCGGAGTGTCCGTCCCGTATAGATCTATACACATAATGCCCGCTCTCCCTCCAGGAGACTCTGGTTACACGGTGATAGCACAGTGAAGTGTCGTATCGAGAGATAGTATGTCACCTTCTGTTGTAGTATGTTCTCTTTGTATAATGTATAATGTACTTTCTGGTATAGTGTATAGAGTGTTCTCTTGTATAGTATATAGTATTCTCTTTTTATAGTGTTTAACATGTATTAACTCATAACTGTTCGGACTCTGATAGGTACCATTGTAATAGTATACACGAGTAGTAATCCTTAACTATACCTATTATAGTTAAATAGTAAGGTTGGTTGCATGCCTTTGTTACACAAAGGTATTGTACTGAAGTGAAGACTTTAATATTCAACACGAATATATATAATATATAACTAAGAATTCAACGACAGTCGGACAGATAACAATATACCCTAAGTCCACTATCAAACAAGAACAGGAAGTAAGGTGAGCTATCAGTCCTAAGTCCTTCAAGTCTTACTTATAAAAATATATTGGTGTAGATATGGTTTGGGAACAGAGGAGTTTAAAAGAGTTTAGAAATATTTTTATAACAATTTAACATGAAAATGAGTTTGATAAACACTTAAAGTAGTTTTGTTGGTAAAGTAGTTAAAAGTATAAAAATCCTTTTGGTTGCAAGTTATAAATCACATGTGATTGATACTATAACTTGATTGATTCAACTTGTATTCCCCCCCATAAAAGCATTTAAAAACATTTAAAAGGTTAATTAAGGGGTATGAACTCACCTACAATGAGTGAAGTGGATGGAAGTGTCGGGTAGGATGCTAGGAGTCAAGTGAGGACTTGAACACACACATGGATCCTATGTAACATGTAGTGATACATAAATGTATCTAATTAGTAATTTAATCACTAATTAGGTAAGTAAAGACACTCTAATGCATGAAGACACTTTGTTTCAAGTGCAAGGAGTGCTAAAGGTTGCATCTAAGGAGTGTATGGCCTCACTATGGAGTTTGCACTTCAATTGGTTACACTTAAGTGTGTTTACGGTTTCTGGACCATTGTCCCCATGAGTATACGGCCGTAAACTCATGGTAATGGTGCCATTGGGTGTTCAAAGGTCTTAAACTACTCAAGGAATTATGCTAGACTCGAATCCATGGCTTAGGAAGTGATTGGGGCTAGAAATGGACACTTCTTGGAGTTTACGGTCCTTGGACCACTCCCTTGGGAGTTTACGGCCGTAAACACATGAGTTTACGGTCGTAAACTCATGTTGGTTCATTTCTCTTGTGTTTTGGTGGTTCTAGGCTATACATGCAAGGTTATAGTCACTTACACAAGCATAGGAAGGTTTTTAAGGCACTTAAACATTCTTAGAAGGTGTTTACGGTTTTGGGAGGCCTTCCCAAACCGTAAACTCATGTTTGTCTCATCCTTACACGTTTTTGGGGTTCCTAGTTCATGCATGTAAGTCCTTAGTGCATTACTCAAGCATTGGAAGGAGTTTGGGGCTTCAAAACCCTTCTTTGGGGTGTTTACGGTTTTGGAATGTTCCAAAACCATAAACCCATGTTCTTGGGGTTTTTGGGTGTTTAATCCATGAATACTAAGCCAATAACTAGTTAGATGAAGTATACTTACTTATAGGAAGCTTGTAGAGGTGATTTAGGACCCAAAACGCAAATGTGTTCTTGGTGTTCTTGAAGATTTGAAGATTCTTTGAAGATCTAAGTAAAAATCGGAATCCTTTGGATGGGAAGGTGTAGAAACACTAGATTAAGTGTTGTTTAAAAGGATCTAGGAAGAAAACTTACATTTTTTTGGGCGGATTTGGAAGAAGAAGATGATGATACTTGAGAGAAATACTTGTGTTCTTGAGTGGAAGGTGGTAAAAAGTGAGGACAAGGGGTAAACTCATGTTGTATGCATGAGTTCTTGGAGAGAAGGGTGTTTACGGCCCAAACACCCCATGTTTGGCCGTGAACACCTAGTGAAGGTGTCGGGTTGTCCGGTTTATAACACGCCACTAATTACGTCACTTCCAATTAATAAATTGTTTGATGAAAAATAAAATAAAACACCAAAAGGGTTTAAATCCGGCCAAAATGCATTTGGAATGTTTTTGAATATTATTATTTGACGTATTTAACCGTGGAAATTATACAAAGAAAATTTCGGGTTGTCACATCATCCCCCCGTTAGAGGAAATTTCGTCTCGGAATTTAGGATTCAAGCAGCTAAGTTATTACAGTACAACTAAGCAAAGAGATGAGGATATTTAAGTTTCATTTGATCCTCACGCTCCCAAGTGAACTCCGGTCCTCGCTTGGCGTTCCAGCGAAACTTCATAATTGGGATGCGGCTTTGTTTTGTTCGTTTGACTTCTCGGTCCATAATCTCTATAGGTTCTTCCACGAAGTTGAGGCTCTCGTTGATCTCGATCTCGTCGAGTGGGATTACAAGAGTCTCGTTGGATAGACACTTTTTCAAGTTCGAGACGTGGAAGATAGGATGTACATTACTAAGTTCGTGGGGTAGGTTGAGTTTGTAAGGTACGGGGCCGATTCTAGCGAGAATCTCAAAAGGCCCTATGTATCTTGGATTCAGCTTTCCACGCTTTCCGAAGCGTATCAAGCCTTTCCAGGGTGAGACTTTCAAAAGGACCCGGTCTCCCACCTGGAATTCCAAAGGTTTCCTTTGTTTGTCTGCGTAGCTTTTCTGTCGGTATTTGGAGGCTTTCAATCGTTCACGGATCTGAACGATCTTCTCCGTCGTTTCCCGAATGATCTCTGGACCTGTGAGAGTGCTTTCAGGAACTCGTCCTTTAGCTAATTGAGTGTCACCCACCTCAGCCCGACACAGAGGGGACCTGCACTTTCGGCCGTAGAGGGCTTCGAATGGAGCAGCTTTGATGCTCGTGTGATAACTGTTGTTGTAGGAAAATTCGACGAGGGGTAAGTGGGTATCCCAAGCCTTACCAAAGTCGATCACATAGGCTCGCAGCATATCTTCCAGAGTTTGGATGGTTCTCTCACTTTGTCCGTCAGTCTGAGGATGGTAGGCTGTACTCATGTCCAGCCTCGTTCCCAGGGAGCTTTGTAGGGACTGCCAGAACCTCGAAGTGAATCTGCTATCCCTATCGGAGATAATAGATATAGGAACACCATGCAGCCGTACGATCTCCCTGATGTATGTTCATGTGAGTTTCTACATCTTGTCAGTTTCTTTGATGGGTAGGAAGTGTGAGGACTTGGTTAATCTATCGACGATGACCCATATGGTATCAAGACCACCCGTTGTTTTGGGTAGCTTGGTTATGAAGTCCATAGTGATCCGCTCCCACTTCCATTCAGGTATCTCCGGTTGTTAGAGTAGACCTGATGGTTTCTGGTATTCGACCTTGACCTTGGCGCAAGTAAGACATTTACTTACGAAGGTAGCGATCTCCACTTTCATATTAGGCCACCAGTATAATTTATTGAGATCTAGATACATTTTATCTGAACCCGGGTGGACGGAATATCGAGTGTTGTGCGCCTCCTTCATGACCAAGTCTCGGAAGCCACCGTGTCTCGGGATCCAGATCCGGTCCATGAGATATAAGGTTCCGTTACCCTTGACCTGTAGGTTCTTATCCATTCCTCGTAGGGATTCTCCTGCTATATTTTCAGGTTTCAAGGCTTCGAACTGAGCCTCCTTTATTTGTGCGGAGAGACGCGAATGGATAGTCATTGTTAATGACTTGACTCTTCGACCAGAATAATCTTTCCGACTTAGAGCGTCTGCTACTACGTTGGCTTTACCCGGATGATAACGAATTTCACATTCGTAGTCATTGAGTAGCTCGACCCACCGTCGTTGTCTCATGTTGAGTTCTTTCTGGTTGAAGATGTGTTGGAGGCTTTTGTGGTCGGTATAGATGATGCTCTTCGTACCATACAGATAGTGTCTCCAGATCTTTAGGGCGAACACAACCGCTCCTAGTTCGAGGTCGTGCGTGGTGTAGTTGACCTCGTGTGTCTTCAGCTGTCTTGAGGCGTAGGCGATGACTTTACCTCGTTTCATCAGAACACAGCCGATCCCCTGATTGGATGCATCGCAATATACTACGAAGTCTTCTATCCCTTCGGGGAGGGACAGTATCGGTGCGGTGCACAAGGCTCGTTTTAGGGTTTGGAATGCCTTCTCTTGTTTCTCTACCCAGTCAAAGGCCACGCCTTTCTGGATCAATGTCGTAAGAGGCTTCGCAATCCGAGAGAAATTTTGAATGAACCTTCGGTAGTAGCCAGCGAGGCCTAGAAATTGGTGAATTTCTGTAGGCGTCTTCGGTGTTGAACAGTTCTCAATAGCTTTAATCTTGGATGGGTCCACGTGGATTCCTTCTTCGCTAACCACGTGTCCTAAGAATTCGACTCTTCGGATCCAAACTTCGCACTTAGAGAACTTTGCGTAAAGCTTCTCCGATCGTAGGGTTTCCAGGACCTGTCGCAGATGATCGCTATGCTCTTCCTTACTTCTAGAGTAGATAAGTATATCATCAATGAAGACGATGACGAACTGATCCAAGTAAGGACGGCATACTCTATTCATCAAGTCCATGAAGACTGCGGGCGCATTGGTTAGTCCGAACGGCATCACTACGAACTCGTAGTGTCCGTAGCGAGTTCGGAAGGCTGTTTTCGGAACATCCTGCTCGAGCACTCGTAACTGATGATACCCGGACCTTAGATCAATCTTGGAAAAGTAGCTCGCCCCTTGCAGTTGGTCAAATAAATCGTCTATGCGAGGAAGAGGGTAACGATTCTTGACCGTCAGTTTGTTGAGTTCCCTATAATCGATGCACATACGGAACGATCCGTCTTTCTTCTTCACGAACAAGACCGGTGCTCCCCAGGGTGAGAAGCTTGGTCTTATAAAGCCCTTGCTGAGCAGTTCGTTAAGTTGACCGGACAGTTCTTGCATCTCAGCAGGCGCTAGGCGATAAGGCGATTTTGCTACGGGGGTAGCTTCGGGGAGTAAGTCGATTCGGAACTCGACCTGACGTTGCGGAGGTAAACCTGGTAGCTCTTCTGGAAAGACGTCGGGAAAATCGCGTACTACAGGGAAGTCTTTTAGGTCTTTCGTTTTCTGACTCGTGTCGACGACGTGTGCAAGGAATGCGCGGTATTCCTTACGCAGGTACTTCTGAGCTTGAATACTAGAGATGATACGAAGACTCGTACTGGGTTTGTCTCCGTAGATCATTAAGGTTTCGTTATTGGGTAGGTTTAGAAGGATGGCTTTGTCGAAACACAAGATATCGGTACGGTGGAGACTCAGCCAGTCCATGCCTATGATGACATCGAAACTCTTGATCGCTACCGGTATGAGGTCGATAGGAAATGAATGATTATCTAACGTGAGTGTACAACCTATGTAGATTTCGTTAGAACTCTCTGTCTTTCCGTTAGCCATTTCTACGACGAAGGTTTCTTTTAGTGGTTGCGGTGGTTGTTTAAGTAAATGTTTGAATTTTTTTTGGTTAACGAAGCTCATTTCTGCCCCACTGTCGAATATGATACAAGCATAAGAGTTATCGAGAAGGAACGTACCCGTGACTACGGTGGGGTCTGCCACTGCTTCATTGTGGCCAATAGCAAGTAGTCTGCCAGTTCCTCCTGCGTTCCCAGCCTTCGGACAGTTTCTTTTGAAATGCCCTACTTCGCCACAGCCGTAACAGGCCTGGCTTGCTCCCGAACTGGGGATTTGGGAAATAGGTTTAGGTGGTGTTCTGCAAAGCCGGACGGTATGGCCCTTCCGGTCGCAATTGGTGTAGTGCATCTCACGGCAGGGGACGTTATGATGGAAAGAGCACTTATCGCACTTGGGTAGATTCCCCGCATATGTTTTGGCGGGCACAGGGGCAGTAGGAGTAGTGGCAGCGTGGACAGCCACTGTTTGTTGGTTATTGGAAGAGGATTTGGCTGATTTTCCTTTCTTTCGATCCCACCACTTTCTTTTGTTGTTGGAGGTGTGGGTTGGGGCAGAAGTGGTGGTTGTAGTAGCTGATGGAGTGGAGGGAACTTCATGATCAATCAGCCTTTGGGCCAATTCCTTGGCACTTTCGAAGGTCGCAGGTTTTGATGATAGAACGTTCCCACGATATGGGGGTACTAGACCCCAGATGTATCGCTCGATCTTTTTGCTTTCGGTGGGCACCATGTTAGGGCATAGAGCCACCAAGTCGCAATACCTGGCCGTATAGGCTACGATGTCGGAACCCTGCATTTTGAGGTTCCAGAGTTCCTCCTCAAGTTTCTGAATTTCGCCCCTCGGGCAGTACTCCCTCGTCAGGAGGGCCTTCAGTGTGTCCCAGCCCATGGCGTTGGCTGCGACCAGGGAGACTGATTTGACATGGCCATTCCACCACGTCAAGGTCCTTTGGGTGAAGGTGCAAGCAACAAATTTTATCTTGCTTCCTTTGGTGCATGAGCACATTTCGAAGATCGCTTCGGTTCTCTCAATCCATTGGGACAGTGCAAGGATCCCTCCGGTTCCATTGAAGTAAGTAGGTTTGTAGCTGATGAAATCCTTATAGGTACACTCTCGTGCACGTGGGTGGATTTCACCATGGCTGGAGTTTGTGCCAGTTCCCGTTCCACTAACACCACCAGAGTTGACTTGAGCCAGCGCGGCGGTCACAGCTGCAGTCACAGCTGCTTGAAACATCATCGGGTCGAACTGCGGTGGGGGAGGTGGTGGTGGTGTTTGATCCACAGGCGTGCGTCTAGTCGGACGCTTGCGAGGAGGCATCTTTTACTGAAAAAAAAAATTTAAAAGATGACGACAACAGTGAGAATCAATTGTAAGTATGATGAGAGTGTCTCATGGAATAAATCGCCATAGTCCAACAATTAGATAGATGCATATCAATAGAGTAAGAAAACACAAGGGCATGAACTTCCAAATAGATTAGACAACTGCCAATATTACTAGTATTACTGATGTAAAATGAGTTCAGGAAAAACGACCTAACAATTGGTCTTACATCAAACCATAAGGAGAATGTTGACAGTTTAGAGGGCTAGTTATAGTACTTTCAAAGTCGGGAACGTTTTACAGACAGGTGAGACGGAGGTATTGAAGAGGAAGGCTATTCTTCTTAGGAAGAGAGAGGATGAGTAGATAATCTTCTGCTGGCGACGGGCACCCCTCTCTGGGTTACCCTTGAATCAGCCATTGTATCTATGCGAGAATGGAGAGAAGATAGTTAGTAGACGTACTAATCCTAAGATACTTATAAGATGATCGTTATTAGTCGACCCAATACTTGCATAATGCATACCAATTACATGTAATCGAGACAGGATACACCTTCGAATAAGTGACCCTAACTCTAAATCCACAACCAAACAAGGAACAGGAAGTAAAGCAAAGATCACAGATTCTAAGTCAATAGCGTCTTAGTCACATGTAACTGTAGTGTATCCACTTAGCAACTATTGCCCTACTAGTAACGACCTTTTTAGTTCTCACATATATAAATTACAGGAAATGCAGAATACTCCTATAGTATTCTTGTTCAAATGTTCTTGTAGTAGTGTTGGTAAGTTTTTAGACTTGTTGCAACACCACAACTACTCTTAGGCACAGGCTAGTCACTCCTAGGTAAATGTAGTTGATCAGGCTACATCCTCCCAGATTTGACTATATGTCTCTAAGCCTAATTGTGCTGTTCAACAATCTTAATACTTTTGTTCTGTTCTAGTATGATACTGACCCTTAGTGTGAATGGATGTATATATATACTTAGTTAAATATTTCTTATTTAATAGTATATATTCTTGCTCAGAGTGTTTTAATCCCGATGTGTTTATAGTTCGTATATCTTTTATGGGTTGATATACTTGATTCACTATAAACAATGCTCTGATACCAATCTGTCACACCCCAAAACCGAGAACGGCGGAATACGTTCTGGGGTGGAGGACGTCATGTACAGTATCATAACAATGCATAATAGTAAAGACAAGCAACAACATCCATTGCATTAATATAATAATTGTAATACAAGCGTGTTCTGTACAATTTGTTAGACACCAAAAGTATAATCAAAATAAAGAGGAGTCTTGCATGTGCTCCATCTTCTAAAAAGCTGCATCTGCACCTGTCTACTGATGACCTGAGAATACAAGTTATTTTGAAAGCGAGTATCAGCATAAAGCTGGTGAGTTCATGAGTTTTTAGTGTCATTGTTTGTATAAAAATGATTACAACCATGTAGTATAATATTTGATCTCAATGTTGGAAAATAGTATGCTCCCTAGGAAAACCCTATGTTTTCCAGTAAAAGTGCTCTTCTACCAAGACCCGGTTGTATGTATGTTTGATCCTTTGAAAAGGTAAAAGTTTTCCCAGAGAAACTATTAGTAGGAAAATATAGTGTTAGACTTCATGCATGTAAAGTAATTGGGAAAATAGTGTTTAACCCCAGCAGCATCACTGCCAGCTAATGAAATAAAAATGCAGACTCCAGGTAGTATTAAATGTACAATACACCTCGGGGAGTCTGTTTTGCCTTTAATTCTTAATGTATTAATTAAAGGTCGAAATGTGAACTTGTATGTAACCATGCTGATTGACGATCGAATCCCTGATGACCCTCCGAGTCATCTGTAGAAATGTGACATTTTGTCACCCCTGGGCCTAGTCGGCTCGGACTGTAGCTAGCAGTCGAGATGTGGGAGTGTCCGTCCCGTATAGATCTATACACATAATGCCCTCTCTCCCTCCAGGAGACTCTGGTTACACGGTGATAGCACAGTGAAGTGTCGTATCGAGAGATAGTATGTCACCTTCTGTTGTAGTATGTTCTCTTTGTATAATGTATAATGTACTTTCTGGTATAGTGTACAGAGTGTTCTCTTGTATAGTATATAGTATTCTCTTTTTATAGTGTTTAACATGTATTAACTCATAACTGTTCGGACTCTGATAGGTACCATTGTAATAGTATACACGAGTAGTAATCCTTAACTATACCTATTATAGTTAAATAGTAAGGTTGGTTGCATGCCTTTGTTACACAAAGGTATTGTACTGAAGTGAAGACATTAATATTCAACACGAATATATATAATATATAACTAAGAATTCAACGACAGTCGGACAGATAACAATATACCCTAAGTCCACAATCAAACAAGAGCAGGAAGTAAGGTGAGCTATCAGTCCTAAGTCCTTCAAGTCTTACTTATAAAAATATATTGGTGTAGATATGGTTTGGGAACAGAGGAGTTTAAAAGAGTTTAGAAATATTTTTATAACAATTTAACATGAAAATGAGTTTGATAAACACTTAAAGCAGTTTTGTTGGTAAAGTAGTTAAAAGTATAAAAATCCTTTTGGTTGCAAGTTATAAATCACATGTGATTGATACTATAACTTGATTGATTCAACTTGTATTCCCCCCCCCCCATAAAAGCATTTAAAAACATTTAAAAGGTTGATTAAGGGGTATGAACTCACCTGCAATGAGTGAAGTGGATGGAAGTGTCGGGTAGGATGCTAGGAGTCAAGTGAGGACTTGAACACACACACGGATCCTATGTAACATGTAGTGATACATAAATGTATCTAATTAGTTATTTAATCACTAATTAGGTAAGTAAAGACACTCTAATGCATGAAGACACTTTGTTTCAAGTGCAAGGAGTGCTAAAGGGTGCATCTAAGGAGTGTATGGCCTCACTATGGAGTTTGCACTTCAATTGGTTACACTTAAGTGTGTTTTTGGTTTCTGGACCATTGTCCCCATGAGTTTACGGCCGTAAACTCATGGTAATGGTGCCATTGGGTGTTCAAAGGTCTTAAACTACTCAAGGAATTATGCTAGACTCGAATCCATGGCTTAGGAAGTGATTGGGGCTAGAAATGGATACTTCTTGGAGTTTACGGTCCTTGGACCACTCCCTTGGGAGTTTACGGCCGTAAACACATGAGTTTACGGTCGTAAACTCATGTTGGTTCATTTCTCTTGTGTTTTGGTGGTTCTAGGCTATGCATGCAAGGTTATAGTCACTTACACAAGCATAGGAAGGTTTTTAAGGCACTTAAACATTCTTAGAAGGTGTTTACGGTTTTGGGAGGCCTTCCCAAACCGCAAACTCATGTTTGTCTCATCCTTACACGTTTTTGGGGTTCCTAGTTCATGCATGTAAGTCCTTAGTGCATTACTCAAGCATTGGAAGGAGTTTGGGGCTTCAAAACCCTTCTTTGGGGTGTTTACGGTTTTGGAATGTTCCAAAACCGTAAACCCATGTTGTTGGGGTTTTTGGGTGTTTAATCCATGAATACTAAGCCAATAACTAGTTAGATGAAGTATACTTACTTATAGGAAGCTTGTAGAGGTGATTTAGGACCCAAAACGCAAATGTGTTCTTGGTGTTCTTGAAGATTTGATCATTCTTTGAAGATCTAAGTAAAAATCGGAATCCTTTGGATGGGAAGGTGTAGAAACACTAGATTAAGTTTTGTTTAAAAGGATCTAGGAAGAAAACTTACATTTTTTTGGGCGGATTTGGAAGAAGAAGATGATGATACTTGAGAGAAATACATGTGTTCTTGAGTGGAAGGTGGTAAAAAGTGAGGACAAGGGGAAAACTCATGTTGTATGCATGAGTTCTTGGAGAGAAGGGTGTTTACGGCACAAACACCCCATGTTTGGCCGTGAACACCTAGTGAAGGTGTCGGGTTGTCCGGTTTATTACACGCCACTAATTACGTCACTTCCAATTAATAAATTGTTTGATGAAAAATAAAATAAAACACCAAAAGGGTTTAAATCCGGCCAAAATGCATTTGGAATGTTTTTGAATATTATTATTTGACGTATTTAACCGTGGAAATTATACAAAGAAAATTTCGGGTTGTCACAGGTTAACCGTCATGTCTCATCAACTTGTGTTCCTTTCGTGTAGGAAAAACCATGCCTCCAAGGAAACGTAACCAACCCGCTGGTAAGACCCCGATTCTTCAAATCGATGAAGCTACGTTTCAAGCCGCGGTTTCAGCAGCCGTAGCAGCTGTCATGGCTCACATGAACGCTAACAACGCCAATGTTAGCAGGAGCCCTATCGGGAATCCCGATCATAGCAATGGACAGCAGCAACCAGCGCCGGTGTGTAAAACCACCCAAGAACTCCAACCTAATCCACTGAAAAGAAAGTTTGAGAACGAGGAGGGAAGTACCTCGACTCAAGGACCTTCCAAAGGGCAGCATGCTGAGGTAGTCAATACCCCTATCAATCCGCCCGTCTCGACTCCAAGAAAAGCATACCTAGGAAACCTTCCCCGCTGCGGCAGGTGTGACTTCCATCATTATGGAGTCTGTCGGGAACGCTTTTGTGTTAGGTGCAACATGAAGGGGCATACCGCTCGCAGCTACAGAACCCCGGTTGAGTTCATTACATCAACCACCAATGTTGGGGCCAGTCCAGTATGCCACCTATGTGGTGAAGTTGGACACTTTTCAGAATATGACAATATGGTCCTTCCAAAATTAGCACTATACTTCGAACTGTCCCTGAGTATTCAATATTTGGTAAACCTCAGATTGTCCTCGACAATTGCTTAATCATTTTAGTCATATCCAATTCTAGACCTTTTCCCTTCTTATGCCTCTGGGAATTTGGAAAAATTTAGAAATGACAAATATTATACCACATGCAATCGATCCTGTTCCCAAAGCAAATGGTACACGATTCATGATGTCTCACATAAAGACATGATTCTAGACCAGTCTTTTGCTACAATATTTTTATTTGCCATGTTTTCAAAATTTGACTATTAAGAGGGATGCCGTAATCATAATCGAATTTTGAGAACACAATATATAGAATTTCCTTAAGTTGAACCAATCCAACATGAAATTCATATATATTTTCTTGACTAAAGATGATTAAGGTCTCAATCTAAGCCTTTAGAACTAAAATGAAGTATATCCTCTCCCTTAATTATAGCCTCACGAATTGAAACTTTTGTTTTCTATAATTAACAATGCTAACTTGCAACACTAACAATAATTATCATGCTCCCACTAACATGATGATTATTAGCATAACACTTATGCTCCCACTAGCTTTGACATGTAATCAGAAATCAGCTGGACTTCTAGAAATCAATACTTTATTGACTTTCTTACCAAAGTTCAGATTTCTGATACGAGATGCTTTGATAAAACTTTATCAAAATCATACACCTTTCCTTAGATAGCATGCATGTGTGTCTAAACAATTTCAGGACTATGAAAAGGGATGCCGTAATCATAGTCTCAATTGTTTAGACCTTTTGCCATCTGCTTCAAATCTACTTGGTGGAAGTGTTTCCTCACTATCATTTTCATGAATCGGAGAGAAACCATATGACCCTTAGATTTTATGATGTATGTGTTCTTATCCATGTGAATCATCAAAACCATAGTCACAAGACAAGGATAACGACAAATCAAAACTCATATGGACTAAACTTATGCAATCTTAACTTCTTGCCACCTGGCAGTACAGGTCCTGCCATTGCTTCCAAGTTGTTGTGCAACCAATTAAGAACTTTCAGAACTCCTATGCAAAGCCAAGTTTAACTGGAATGGGCACAGAATATGTCAACACGATAGGTTATAAACCTCAAGTCGTGTGCTAGTGAAGAACCTCAGGTTTTATTCTTTATCAAGAGATAGTGCGGATTCTTTATCAAGACAAACACTTCACACAATTGGCCTTAGTTGGTCTTTGTTTTATCGAAAACATCACAACTTACCAATTTCAAATGTACAAGAGTAGGACACTTTTACTCTTACATTTGACAAGTGTTTTAAACCTTTCTTTAAGATATGTCACTCAAGTTACAATCTTGGAGTATGACTCTAAGAATTGTTTTGGAACGAAGTATGACTCATCTTCCTGATCTAACCATTTCAACAATTCACGACTCCTCTTCTTAGTCATAAGAATGCACTAAGATGACCTTTGGAGGACTAATTGTGATATGATTTATAAATCATTAAGATGATCACAAACATGATACTAAAGTACTCTCCCATCTTTTCAGATTTGAGAAACTTTTATCTTTCTGCCTAATTTGATTCTTCCCATTCGTTCTGCCATACATTGAGACTTTTCCAATGTTTTGGAATTATACTTAAACTTGTAAGTATAACCATATTTACTAAACTTTAGTAAATCAAATAGTCTTAACGAGCTTTGTGGTGGACATGACCAGTGCACAAGAATGTGTACTCGATCCCTTTAGTCCTTCACTTGACTCACACATCCATGTGAAGAAGTAATTAGTCTTGATTTCCCAATGCTTGAAAGTTCTCATTCATCATACTATTCAACTTGCATGATTCCAAGTTTCGGCCCAATTGAAACTTGGGCGATGAGGACCTTTCCTGATTTGGTAAATTTAGACACTACCACAAATGAAAGAATCAAATCCATTTTCCAATATTGTTGTCAGTGGAATCATATAAGCAACGATTTTCCACAAATGCCATTGTAAGGATACTTCAAATAAATAAAATTAAACAATTTTCTTTTATTTTAAAACTTTGAGGAAAAACATATCCTTACAATCCACATGGAAAATTGTTGTTATCTATTCCTTAGCAATATATCATAACTTCTTAAGCAACTGCTCAAAATTCTGATGCGATCGAAATCCACCTTTGCGATCAGAATCGACATATACTTCCTTTAAGATTTCTCTCTATTCTTTGATTCTTAAAACATCAACATTTGACCTAGTCACATCATGTAATGAGGATCTCAGAATAGAACTTAACAGAGTTAGATAATGGGCTCTACCTGATGTAGAGTCAAACTTATTGACTTTAACATCCTTAGATAAATTTGGCAGCTTTGCAATCAACGCCCCTTCCTTTGGCAAAATAAACATATGGACCTTTTGGTAATGGGACTATCTCAGACTTAGCCTTTCTCTTTACCATTTTCTCAACCGGGTTGACTATGGCCAATCCCTTTCCATTGGGAAGAGAATGCTTTTTCTGGATTTCCAGTGTCACCATTGTCACTGTCCATAAAGTTTTTGGGAAGTTGATCTTCTGATCAAATTTGCTTTACTATCGTTCCAAGCCATTGTTGATTCAGCAGCACCAAGCAAATAGATATGATCATTAAGGTTCATGTCATAGTCTGTTTCATAGTAGTCCCAAAGGAACTCACTATGTGACTTAGAAAGTGATTGAACATCCAACTTTCTCAAGACTTTGACACCCAACTCTCCCGGCTTGTCAATATGTGACTTCATCTCTAAGATGTGATCACACATAGACCTTGCTTGCCATTAGGGCTTGAGTGACCTTGAACTTGTGGGTTAGGGAGAATAATTGGAGGAGGTGGAGGAAGTAAAGGTCCAAGAGATTTGGGAAGATCATAGATGTCTGAACTAGACATCTTTTGGGAGATATTCAAGATAGTTGATCTAAAGTCCTTAATATAACACCCAATATGAAATATTAAGGCTAGGATCCTGTTGGATTAATGTCTAAGTCCATAACTATATTTGGTATGTACTTGACCCGACCCGGCATGGTCCATTTGGGTTGCACTTCACCGGCACAATTTATATGGATAGTCTTTTGAGAATAGTATATTTATGATTTATATTAATATATTATAAGTTCTAATATATTAATATGGAATCATATTATTTAATTAGTATTGATCAAGAATTAATTTAGAATTAATTAAGTGATCAAAAAGAACTAATTAAATATGGACTCTTATATATATGGAATGGGCCAAGTTCATTTAGGTTGGGCTAAGCTTTCATGGATGGTCAATGGAGCTTTTAACCCATGGATCCTATGTAAATGAAAGGTCATGGGTATTAAGGTTTACATGGATGTAACCCTAATCCTCCATAATATATAAAGGGGTCCTTGGCTCACAAAATTGGCACAGGTGTGTGAAAATAAGAGTGGGCCGATTATAGTATGCATACATATTCTCTCAAGTTCTTCCAAGGTGTTTTGGTGATTTGTGATTCCATTTGAGGCTTCCACACTATTGGGGCTAAGCTCTTAAAGCTTGAAGACATCAAGCTACATCAAAAGGTATGTCATCTAACTAGAACTTTGTAGTATAGGTGCTTCATAATATGCTAGTTAGGATGAAACCTTGGAATAGTTAATATTTGCATGTATAATAGAGAAAACATAGATCCAAGGTTTATAGGGTTGCATGTACACCATAGGAGTGTTAGAATGCTTAAAACCCAACAGTGGTATCAGAGACATGGGTTGTTTTCTGTTATATTGATGCAAATGTTTTATTTTCAAGTTGAAAAAAAAGGAAAAAAAACATGACGTTTGTCAAATTTTAATATAATTACTTGTTTTGTGAAAAACGAATTATTTGTAAAATTTGAATCATTTGTTATATGAGTTAAATTAGGTCAAATTTAGTAAAAGATAAAATTATATGATTATTTGATTAGTTTTAAAAGTTTGATCTAAATGTTTTAAGGAGTTACATATTTTGTCATAAAATTTTGGAGCTCAAAAGTTTTTTTTAAAGTTGTGATCTTAAGGGTTTTTGAAACTTCCATAAGTTATGGATATGTAAGTTTTTTAAAAAAAAAAATTTGATTCAAAGTTTTTATGGAGTTACAAAATTTGATGTTAATGTTTTAAAGAATTCCATAACTTGTTCTTAAGTTATGGAACATGGAAAGTTTCATCATAAAACATCATTGATTCCATAAGTTATGGAATCCAAAGGTTTTCAAGAATTACAAAACTTGCCCTCAAGTTTTGGAATTTGAGAAAAGTTTTTTATGAAAAAAAGAATTGAATTCTAAAACTCTTGGGTTCATAACTTAAACAATTAATTAAATGGTTTTAATTTTGAGTTTAATAATTGGAATTATGATGTTTTGTTGAATAGTTCAAATTAACTCTTATGGACTTTATTAATAGTTAATTAAAGCGTTTAATTAAAAGAGTATTATTAATCCATAAATATATGGTTTGAGTTTAATTAAATTAAAAGTCTAGTTTAATTAATAGATTAAACCACCAAGTATTTTAAATGTCTAAAATACACCCTTATACTATTATAATATTAAAAGTTTAATATATTATATGTATAAGAGCAAGTCGTCTTACCATTAGTAGGCCTCATTCACGAAGCCAGTCTATAAGGGGGGTATAAGGTTACTGCCTATAAAATGGCAGTTTAATGGGTGTCCACTCTCACTCACCGCTTCCTTGACCGGTGGAGGGTCGTTAGCCGAACAGGTAGGACAAGGACTATAATTCTCCCTTCATTATAAGTATAATGATAAATACTAAGTAACTAAACACTTATAAATTCCCAATCTTAGTTACTTAGGAAAATCTGAATAAGGTGCTAATCCATGAAATTACACTTTGCACTTTGTTTAAGCTGTTAGTGGAGCGTGTGTGGTTAACCGGCACACTAACCTGGACTTAACAAGGTAGGCAAAGGGTAACTTAATGTTTATCATAGTATCGTTGGAGCGTGTGTGGTTAACCGGCACATCGATTGAGGGGTAAATATTAAGGGTACCAAGTATATTTGCATGGTTACTTCACACCTTGTTTTGTGATCCTCGGCATCCCAGTCACAAAACCTGAAGGGCACACTCGAGATTGAAACATGCCATTGAAAATTGGTGAATCGTCATTCACCTACCTTCAAATATTTTATAGCTTGGATTACGGCATCCCTCTTCCAAGCTATAAAATAGTTTGTTGGGTCCTAGCCTTAATATATCATATTGGGTGTTATATTAAGGACTTAAATCAACTTTACGTGAATTTCTCCCATTGTTGATGTCTGGTTTAGACAACAATGATCTTCCCAAACCAAGCTTTCCTAATGACTATGACTTCCCGAGTTTGGCTCATGGAAGTCATACTTCTCTTCCTCCACCTCCTCCAATTATTCTCCCTAACCCACAAGTTCAAGGTCACTCAAGCCCTAATGGCAAGCAAGGTCTATGTGTGATCACATCTTAGAGATGAAGTCACATATTGACAAGCCGGGAGAGTTGGGTGTCAAAGTCTTGAGAAAGTTGGATGTTCAATCACTTTCTAAGTCACATAGTGAGTTCCTTTGGGACTACTATGAAACAGACTATGACATGAACCTTAATGATCATATCTATTTGCTTGGTGCTGCTGAATCAGCAATGATTTGGAACGATAGTAAAGCAAATTTGATTAGAAGATCAACTTCCCAAAAACTTTATGGACAGTGACAATGGTGACACTGGAAATCCAGAAAAAGCATTCTCTTCCCAATGGAAAGGGATTGGCCATAGTCAACCCGGTTGACCAAATGGTAAAGAGAAAGGCTAAGTCTGAGATAGTCCCATTACCAAAGGGTCCATATGTTTATTTTGCCAAAGGAAGGGGCGTTGATTGCAAAGATGCCAAATTTACCTAAGGATGTTAAAGTCAATAAGTTTGACTATACATCAGGTAGAGCCCATTATCTAACTCTGTTAAGTTCTATTCTGAGATCTGTTGGATTAATGTCTAAGTCCATAACTATAATTGGTAAGACTTGACCCGACCCGGCATGGTCCATTTGGGTTGCATGGCATCATGCATTTGGATAGACTATAATGAGAGAAATAACACTTAAGGTTGGTTAATATATTATATGTTCTAATATATTAATAAGGTTATTTAATTAGTATTGATCAAGAATTAATTTGGAATTAATTAAGTGATCAAAAGGAGACTAATTAAATATATGGGTTGATTGTGTAAATCATTCATTCTTATATATGTGGGCTTGTGATCCCAGATTCCTTATGTTGGACTAAGTCCATGGGGTGACCCATGGATACTCCATGGAGGTTAAAATCCATGGAGCATAAGGAATGGGTAAAGTTATGAGTTACATGGTGTAACCCTAATAGCCACAATATAAAAGAATCCCATGGCTCAAGAAATCGTGCACTAATGTGTGAGTGTGAGGGCTAGACGATTTTAAGGAGTGTTCAAGTTTCTCTCAAGTTATTCCAAGTGTATTTGGTGTTGTGTGAACCATTTGAGGTGTCACACTTGGGGCACTAGGCACTCAAGCTTCATGAAGACATTCTACATCAAAGAGGTATGTATTCTATCTTGTTATATTTATTATTTTGTATGCTAGATTAGGATAATACCTTGGATGTTCATAATTGTATGTATAATAGAGAAAACATAGATCCAAGGTATTTAGGGTTGCATGTACACTTAGGAGTGTTAGAATGCTCATAACCCAACAGTGGTATCAGAGCCTAGGCTTGTTTTCTTGTTATACTTGCAAAAGTTGCTGAAAAAATCGAGTTCGATGCATATATTCGATTGTTTTGGCTGGAATTGGACTAGGAACATTACCCTAAGATGTTTTTGGACTTATAAACTTGTTTTTGATGTGGTAATGTTCATGCTAATCCAATTTCTAAGATAATTGTCATAATTTCAAGATTTGTATTAGTTTGTATGTTCATGCTAATTTCTTGAAGATTGATGATTTGAATTATCTTGTTCTTATGAGGTTCTTAGATTAATAGAAAAGTTGTGTGAAATAGTTGTTTTCAATCAATTTTAATCTTAGAGTTGATTCCAAAGTGTGTTTTTGTAACTTGTCCTCAAGTTATATGAAAAGTCACATTTAAGAATCATAAAACTCATAAAAGTTGGCAAAGGTTACAAAATGAAGAGTCTAGTTCTAATTAAATGGTTTTATGACTCCATAACTTGTCCTCAAGTTATGGAGGTTGAAGAGTCTCTTCATTAAATTAAAAAAAAAAGTGTAACCTTAATTAGTTTCATAAGTTACAATAAAAAAAGTAATTTTTTTTTATTAATTAGTTTAAAATCTTCCATAACTTGTCCTCAAGTTATGGAACTTGAAGAGTTTTTTTTTTAATTAAAACTACTTTAAACTCATAAGTTATGGAATTAATTAGTTTTGAATAGTTTCAAAACTTGCCCTCAAGTTTTGGAATTTGAAAAGTTTTCACTTATGAATACTTTAATTCCAAGTTAGCCCTTAGAATTTTAAAAGTTAAAATTCAACCCTTATACTTTATAATATTATAAGTTAATAATATTTATATATATGTATAAGAGTAAAGTCAGTCTTACCGTTAGTAGGCCTTATTCATGAAGTCGGTCTATAAGGGGCGTATAAGGTTACTGCGTATAAAATGGCAGTTTAATGGGTGTCCACTCTCACCCACCGCTTCCTTGACTGGTGGAGGGTCGTTAGCCGAACGGGTAGGACAAGGACTATAATTCTCCTTTCATTAAAAGTATTAATGATAAATACTAAGTAACTAAACTCTTATTAATACCCAATCTTAGTTACTTAGGAAAATGTGAATTTGGTGCTAACCCATGAAATTACACTTTGCACTTTGCTTAAGTCGTTAGTGGAGCGTGTGTGGTTAACCGGCACACTAACCTGGAATTAACAAGGTAGGCAAAGGGTAACTTAATATTTATCATAGTATCGGTGGAGCGTGTGTGGTTAACCGGCACACTGTTTAAGGGGTAAATATTAAGGGTACCAAGTATATTTGCATGGTTACTTCACACCTTGTTTTGTGATCCTCGGCATCCCAGTCACAAAACCTGAAGGGCACACTCGAGATTGAAACATGCCTTTGAACAGTTCAATGAATCTCAAAGATCTAGGACTTTCAAATCCAATTAAAACCTAATAAATTATTTCGTTTTTCATGGTGGAAATTGGTGAATCGTCATTCACCTACCTTCAAATATTTTATAGCTTGGATTACGGCATCCCTTTTCTAAGTTATAAAATAGTTTGTTGGGTCCTAGCCTTAATATTTCATATTGGGTGTCATATTAAGGACTTTAAATCAACTATCTTGAATATCTCCCAAAAAGATGTCTGGTCTAGACATTTATGATCTTCCCAAATCTCTTGAAACAAGCTTTCCTAAATGAAGATGATGTCCCATGGATATCATACTTCTTTCACCTCCTCTAATTATTCTCCCTAACCCACAAGTTCCTAAAAAGTTTAAGGTCACTCAAGCCCTATTGGCAAGGCAAGGTCTAGGTGTGATCACATCTTGGAGATGTAGTCACATATTGACAAGCCGGGAGAGTTGGGTGTCAAAGTCTTGAGAAAGTTGGTGGCTCAACTACTTTCTAAGTCACATAGTGAGTTCTTTTGGGAATCCTATGAAACAGACTAAGACAAGACCCTTAATGATCTTATCTATTTGCTAAGATCAACTTCCTAAAACGCTATGGACATTGACAATGATGACATTGGATATCCAGTAAAGCTCTCTCTTCCCAATGGAAAGGGATCGGCCATAGTCAACTCGGTTGACCCAATGGTAAAGAGAGAGGCGAAGTCTGAGATAGTCCCATTATCAAGGGTCCATAGGTAACTATTGCCAAAGGAAGGGGCATTGGTTACGAAGCTGCCAAATTTACCTAAGGATGTTAAAGTCAATAAGTTTGGCTCTACTTCAGGTAAAGTCCATTGTCTAACTCTATTAAGTACATGCTGATTCTGATCGCGAAGATGGATTTCAATCGCATGGTTCGGTTATCAGAATTTTGGGCTATTACTTAAGAGTTATGATATTTATATTGCTTAGGAATAGATAACAACAAGGTTTTCATATGGATTGTAAGGATAAGTTTTTCCGCAAAGTTTTAAAATAAAAGAAAAAGGTTTTGATTTTATTTATTTTAAGTATCCTTACAATGGCATTTGTGAAAAGTTGTTGCTTATAAGATTCCATTGATATCAATATTGGAAAAATGGATTTGATTCTTTCGGTTGTGGTAGTGTCTAATATTACCAAATAAGGAAAGATTCTCATCACCCAAGGTTCAATTGGACCGAAACTTGGAATCATGCAAGTTGTATAGTATGATGAATGAGAACTTTCAGCTTGGAAAATTAAGACTAATTCCTTATGTGAATAAGGAAAGGACTAAGGGATCGAGTACACATTCTTGTGCACTGGTCAAGTCCACCACAAAAGATCAAGAAGACTATTCGTCTTGATTTACTTAAGTTCAGTAAATATGATTATACTTATAAGTTTAAGTATAAGTCTGTAGCATTGGAGAAGTTTCAATGTGAGATAGAACGAATAAGAAGAATCAAAGTATGGCAGAAAGATAAAAGTTTCTCAAATCTGAAAAGATGGGATGGTACTTTAGTATCATGTTTATGATCATCTTAATGATTAAGATACCATATCATAATTGGTCCTCTAAAGTCAGCTCTTATGACTAAGAAGATGAGTCATGAATTGTTGAAATGGTTAAATCAAAAAGATGAGTCATACTTCGTTCCAAAAAAATTCTTAGAGTCATACTCCAAGATTGTAACTTGAGTGACATATCTTAAAGAGGGTTTGTTAACACTAGTCAAATGTAAGAGTAAAAGGTTATCTACTCTTGTACATTTGAAATTGGTAAGTTGTGATGTTTTGGATAAAACAGAGACCAACTTAGGCCAATTGTGTAAAGTGTTAGTCTTGATAAAGAATCCGCACTATCTCTTGAATATTTGACAAGGGAGTCTTATATGTCAAGAGGACAGTGGGAGTCTTAAAGCTCTTGAAAGTTTCAAGACTTAATCAAGAATAAAACCTAAAGTCCTTCACTAGCACACGACTTGAGGTTTATAACCTATCGTGTTGAAATTTTTGTGCCTATTCAAGTTGGCTTTTCATAGGAGCTCTGAGAGTTCTCAATTGGTTGCACAACTACTTGGAAGCAATGGCAGGCACCTGAGCTGCCAAATGGCAAGAATTTAAGGTTGCACAAGTTTAATCAATATGAGTTTGGATTTGTCACTAACCTTGTCTTGTGATTATGGTTTTGAAAAATTCATATGGATAAGAACACATACACTATTAAATATAATTCATGAAAATGATGGTGAGGAAACACTTTCACTAAGTAGATTTTAGCTAGATAGCAATTGTGATATTTGCATTCTCAAAGTCGTTAGTGGAGCGTGTGTGGTTTACCGACACACTAACATGGACTTGTGAGAAGTGGCAAAGGTCTAAACAATTGAGACTATGATTACGGCATCCCTTTTCATAGTTCTAAAATTGTTTAGACACACATGTGAGCTATCTAAGAGAGGTGTATGATTTTGATAAAGTTTTATCAAAACAATCTAGTATCAGAAATCTGAACTTTGGTAAGAAAGTCAGCTGATTTCTGAGTACATGTCAAAGCTAGTGGGAGCATAAGTGTTATGCTAATAATCATCATGTTAGTGGGAGCATGATAATTATGACAAAGGTTGCAAGTTAGCAATGTTAATTATAGAAAACAAAAGTTTCAATTCGTGAGGTTGCAGGGGTTGAAAAAGTTGTTTTGCTATAATTAAGGGAGAGGAAATTATACTTCATTTCAATTCTAAAAGCTTAGATTGAGATTTTAATCGTATTTAATCAAGGATATATATATGAATTTCATGTTGGAATGGCTCAACATAAGGAAATTCTATATATGGGTCCATTATTTGCGTTCTAAAATTCGATTATGATTACGGCATCCCTTTTCATAATCTGAATTTTGAGAACTTGGCAAATTGAAATGGAAATATTATAGCAAAAGACTGGTTTAGTCTTTATGTGAGACATCATGAATCGTGTCCCATATGCTTCGGATATAGGATCGATTACATGTGCTATAGTCATCCTTTCTAAAATTTTCCAAATGCCTGGGGCATTATGAAGGGAAAAGGTCTAGAATTGGATATGACTAAAATGATTAAGCAATTGTCAAGTACAATCTAAGGTTTACCAAAGATTGGTTGCTCAAGGACATTTGGAAGTATACTGTTAATTCTGGAAGGACCATATTGACATAATCTGTAAGGAGGCAACTCTTGTTCAGAAGTGATAGTCAAAATGGAATATGGAAATGTTTCAAAGTTAGAAATTATTCAATCTGTGTAAGATTAGGAAACTTAATGAAAGAAGGATGTTTCCAAGGAGCTGATCTCCTTTGGAATGCTCTGTAATGATTGTTGTCAAGTCTTTCTGACTTTGTGCATAATCATTAAGAGGATCAATGCATATAAGTTTAGAATCTAACAGATTTCAGTAAATGACATGAATTTGGAATTCTTGCATTTGCAGTAAGGATTTGGGACTGTGAAAAGAGGATCATTGGAGTGATGTTCAATTGATCTATTTTACAAAGTAAAGATCATAGACAAACATAGTATGCATACTTGGTGTATGGCATGACTAGTGTTTAGAAAACATAGTGTACTTGCTTGGAGCATGGGACAACTATTGTTTTAAATTCAAGTATAAAGTTGATAAAACCGAAACAATGAATAATGAGTAATCAGTATGGTGATAAATAAAAGTGTTTAGTTATATTCATAGGGGTTGATACCATATTTGATTCATTTATTCTTGTGTTTCACTTTGCATGTTTTGACTTCCAGAATAACTAAGTCGCTCTTCCAGAATGATTAAGTTATTCAAACCATCCACAGTCGGTCATATGTTGAAAGTAGATATGAATCAATATTGTTATGGGTTGGTTTGTAGAGGTCCAAGTTGGTGGACAAAGTGGTGCTACAGCACTCATGAGTGCTCATAAGTTCTGAGTATTGGATTCAACCCGCGCTCATTTGAATCACTTCATCGATTTTATCACGAGTGATCATGAGACGATAATATCTTATATTCTTCAAACCTAGAGATATGAGTTGTTACTATGAGTTGGTTATACATTGATTGCACGAAAACGCATTGGTAACTCGATGTTATAAAACGTGCCTTTGTGTATGATTCAACAAGTAGTAGAACAAGCCATATGAGTCGAAGTTTATCCATTCCTTTTACCTTCGGGATAAAAGCGATATATGTGGGCACCTCGATGATTTAAAGATGATACATGTGAGTGCTTGGCCAAGCCAGGACTGGTTTGATTTGTTCAATCAGTCAGTCATCATGAATCGGAAATCGGGAAACAACAAATGGACAGAGAGAATGATTGATAATCCATGTCTCAGTCCATATGATATCTAGAATGGAGGAATATATGATCCCTTATCTAATGGACAAGTCATTGACAAAGGTCAGAGTTCATCGACAAGGTCAGAGTTCGACAGAAGCTTTTGAGAGCTACGATTGCTGATCGGTTCCTGAAGTCATACGCAATAATAGTTTTAGACTTATCCAAGTGGGAGACTGTTGGATTAATGTCTAAGTCCATAACTATAATTGGTAAGACTTGATCCGATCCGGCATGGTCCATTTGGGTTGCATGGCATCATGCATTTGGATAGACTATAATGAGAGAAATAACACTTAAGGTTGGTTAATATATTATAAGTTCTAATATATTAATAAGGTTATTTAATTAGTATTGATCAAGAATTAATTTGGAATTAATTAAGTGATCAAAAGGAGACTAATTAAATATATGGGTTGATTGTGTAAATCATTCATTCTTATATATGTGGGCTTGTGATCCAAGATTCCTTATGTTTGACGAAGTCCATGGGGTGACCCATGGATACTCCATGGAGGTTAAAATCCATGGAGCATAAGGAATGGGTGAAGTTATGAGTTACATGGTGTAACCCTAATAGCCACAATATAAAAGAATCCCATGGCTCAAGAAATCGTACACTAATGTGTGAGTGTGAGGGCTAGACGATTTCAAGGAGTGTTCAAGTTTCTCTTAAGTTATTCCAAGTGTATTTGGTGTTGTGTGAACCATTTGAGGTGTCACACTTGGGGCACTAGGCACTCAAGCTTCATGAAGACATTCTACATCAAAGAGGTATGTATTCTATCTTGTTATATTTATTATTTTGTATGCTATATTGGGATAATACCTTGGATGTTCATAATTGTATGTATAATAGAGAAAACATAGATCCAAGGTATTTAGGGTTGCATGTACACTTAGGAGTGTTAGAATGCTCATAACCCAACAAGATCTTCATTACATGATGTGACTGGGTCACATGTTGATGTTTTAAGAATCAAAGAATAGAGAGAAATCTTAAAGGAAGTATATGTTGATTCTGATCGCAAAGGTGGATTTCGATCGCATCAGAATTTTGAACAGTTGCTTAAGAAGTTATGATATATTGCTAAGGAATAGATAACAACAATTTTCCATGTGGATTGTAAGGATAAGTTTTTCCGCAAAGTTTTAAAATAAAAGAAAATTGTTTAATTTTATTTATTTGAAGTATCCTTACAATGGCATTTGTGGAAAAGTGTTGCTGATATGATTCCACTGACAGCATTATTGGAAAATGGATTTGATTCTTTCATTTACGGTAGTGTCTAAATTTACCAAATCAGGAAAGTTCATCATCACCCAAGTTTCAATTGGACCGAAACTTGGAATCATGCAAGTTGAATAGTATGATGAATGAGAACTTTCAAGCATTGGAAAATCAAGACTAATTACTTGTTCACATGGATGTGTGAGTCAAGTGAAGGACTAAAGGGATCGAGTACACATTCTTGTGCACTGGTCATGTCCACCACAAAGCTCGTTAAGACTATTTGATTTACTAAAGTTTAGTAAATATGGTTATACTTACAAGTTTAAGTATAGTTCTGAAACATTGGAAAAGTCTCAATGTTTGGCAGAACGAATGGGAAGAATCAAATTAGGCAGAAAGATAAAAGTTTCTCAAATCTGAAAAGATGGGATAGTACTTTAGTATCATGTTTGTGATCATCTTAATGATTTAGAAATCATATCACAATTAGTCCTCTAAAGGTCATCTTAGTGCATTCTTATGACTAAGAAGAGGAGTCATGAATTGTTGAAATGGTTAGATCAGGAAGATGAGTCATATTTCGTTCCAAAACAATTCTTAGAGTCATACTCCAAGATTGTAACTTGAGTGACATATCTTAAAGAAAGGTTTAAAACACTTGTCAAATGTAAGAGTAAAAGTGTCCTACTCTTGTACATTTGAAATTGGTAATTTGTGATGTTTTGGATAAAACAAAGACCAACTAAGGCCAATTGTGTGAAGTGTTTGTCTTGATAAAGAATCCGCACTATCTCTTGAATATTTGGCAAGATAGTCTTATATGTCAAGAGGACAGTGGGAGTCTTAAATATCCTAAAAAGAATTTCAAGAACTAATCAAGAATAAAACCTGAGGTTCTTCACTAGCACACGACTTGAGGTTTATAACCTATCGTGTTGACATATTCGGTGCCCATTCCAGTTAAAGTTGGCTTTGCATAGGAGTTCTGAAAGTTCTCAATTGGTTGCATAACAACTTGGAAGCAATGGCAGGCCCTGTACTGCCAGGTGGCAAGAAGTTAAGATTGCATAAGTTCAGTCCATATGAGTTTGGATTTGTCATTATCCTTGTCTTGTGACTATGGTTTTGACGATTCACATGGATAAGAACACATACACCATAAAATCTAAGGGTCATAAGGTTTCTCTCCGATTAATGAAAATGATGGTGAGGAAACACTTCCACCAAGTAGATTTGAAGTAGATGGCAAAAGGTCTAAACAATTGAGACTATGATTACGACATCCCTTTTCATAGTTCTGAAATTGTTTTGACACACATGCATGCTATCTAAGGAAAGGTGTATAATTTTGATAAAGTTTTATCAAAGCATCTCGTATCAGAAATCTGAACTTTGGTAAGAAAATCAATAAAGTTTTGATTTCTAGAAGTCCAGCTGATTTCTGAGTACATGTCAAAGCTAGTGGGAGCATAAGTGTTATGCTAATAATCATCATGTTAGTGGGAGCATGATAATTATTGTTAGTGTTGCAAGTTAGCAATGTTAATTATAGAAAACAAAAGTTTCAATTCGTAAGGCTGCAGGGATTGAAAAAGTTGTTTTGCTATAATTAAGGGAGAGGATATACTTCGTTTCAGTTCTAAAGGCTTAGATTGAGACCTTAATCATCTTTAGTCAAGAATATATATATGAATTTCATGTTGGATTGGTTCAACTTAAGGAAATTCTATATATTGCGCTCTCAAAATTCGATTATGATTACGGCATCCCTCTTCATAGTTAAATTTTGAAAATCATGGCAACTAAAAATATTGTAGCAAAAGACTGGTCTAGAATCATGTCTTTATGAATCGTGTACCATTTGCTTTGGGTACAGGATCGATTGCATGTGCTATAATATTTGTCATTTCTAAATTTTTCCAAATGCCCAAAGGCATTAAGAAGGGAAAAGGTCTAGAATTGGATATGACTAAAATGATTAAGCAATTGTCGAGGACAATCTGAGGTTTACCAAAGATTGGTTGCTCAGGGACAGTTGGAAGTATAGTGATAATTTTGGAAGGACCATATTGACATATTCTGAAAAGAGGCATCTCTTATTTAGAAGTGATAGTCAAAATGAGAATATGGAGTTGTCTCCATAGGTGGAAGTTATCTGTGTAAGATTAGAAAACTTAATGCAAGAAGCATGTCCAAAGCAATGTATTTTGAATATGAGACTTAGTTTCCATGGAGTTGATCTCCATTGGAATACCTTATAATGACTGTTGACAAGTCTTTGTGACTTTGTACATATTCATTACAGGAGGGTCAGTGCATATAAGTTTAAAATCTAAACAGATTTCGATAAATGATAGGAATTTGAAATTCTCACATTTTTCGATAAGGATTTGGGAGTGTGAAATTAGAATCATTGAAATTATGTTCAATTGGTTTATTTCACAAAGTAAGGATCATAGACAAACATAGAGTGCATACTTGGTGTATGGCAAAGCTATTGTTTAAGAAAAACATAGTGTACATGCTTGGAGCATGGGAGAACTAGTGTTTTTAATTCAAGTATAAAGTTGATAAAACCGAAACAATGAATAATGAGTAATCAGTATGGTGATAAATAAAAGTGTTTATTTATATTCATAGGGTTTGATACCATATTTGATTCATTTATTCTTGTGTGTTCACTTTGCATGTTTTGACTTCCAGAATAACTAAGTCACTCTTTCAGAATGATCAAGTTATTCAAACCATCCACAGTCGGTCATATGTTGGAAGTAGATATGAATCAAGACTGTCATGGGTCGGTTTGTAGAGGTCCAAGTTGGTGGACAAAGTGGTGCTACAACACTCATGAGTGCTCATAAGTTCTGATTATTGGATTCAACCCGCACTCATTTGAATCACTTCATGGATTTTATCACGAGTGATCATGAGACGATAATATCTTATATTCTTCAAACCTAGAGATATGAGTTGTTACTATGAGTTGGTTATACATTGATTGCACGAAAACACATTTGGTAACTCGATGTTATAAAACATGCCTTTGTGTATGATTCAACAAGTAGTAGAACAAGCCATATGAGTCGAAGTTTATCCATTCCTTTTACCTTCGGGATAAAAGCGATATCTGTGGGCCCCTCGATGATTTAGCGATGACACATGTGAGTGCTTGGCCAAGCCAGGACTGATTTGATTTGTTCAATCAGTCAGTCATCATAAATCGAAAATCGGGAAACAACAAATGGACAGAGAGAATGATTATAATCCATGTCTCAGTCCATATGATATCTAGAATGGAAGAATATATGATCCCTTATCTAATGGACAAGTCATTGACAAGGTCAGAGTTCGACAGCGGCTTTAAGAGCTACGATTGCCAGTTAGGTTTTGAAGTCATACTCAATAATAGTTTTAGACTTATCCAAGTGGGAGACTGTTGGATTAATGTCTAAGTCCATAACTATATTTGGTATGTACTTGACCCGACCCGGCATGGTCCATTTGGGTTGCACTTC
The DNA here is from genome assembly GCF_052849685.1 of Lactuca virosa. Lineage (NCBI taxonomy): Eukaryota > Viridiplantae > Streptophyta > Magnoliopsida > Asterales > Asteraceae > Lactuca > Lactuca virosa. Next base: position 389,103,995 of record NC_136428.1, read on the forward strand.
ACCAGCACAATTTATATGGATAGTCTTTTGAGAATAGTATATTTATGATTTATATTAATATATTATAAGTTCTAATATATTAATATGGAGTCATATATATTTAACTAGTATTGATCAAGAATTAATTTAGAATTAATTAAGTGATCAAAAAGAACTAATTAAATATGGACTCTTATATATATGGAATGGGCCAAGTTCATTTAGGTTGGGCTAAGCTTTCATGGATGGTCCATGGAGCTTTTAACCCATGGATCCTATGTAAATAAAAGGTCATGGGTATTAGGGTTTACATGGATGTAACCCTAATCCTCCATAATATATAAAGGGGCCATTAGCTCACAAAATTGGCACAGGTGTGTGAAAATAAGAGTGGGCCGATTTTAGTGTGCATACATATTCTCTCAAGTTCTTCCAAGGTGTTTTGGTGATTTGTGATTCCATTTGAGGTATGTCATCTAACTAGAACTTTGTAGTATAGGTGCTTCATAATATGCTAGTTAGGATGAAACCTTGGAATAGTTAATATTTGCATGTATAATAGAGAAAACATAGATCCAAGGTTTATAGGGTTGCATGTACACCATAGGAGTGTTAGAATGCTCAAAACCCAACAGATCCAACAACCTATTTATAAATGGAAGAGGGATGCCGTAATCCGAGTTATAAAATAGTTGAAGGTAGGTAAATGACGATTTACCAATTTCCACCATGAAAAACGAAATAATTTAATTATGTTTTTAATTGGATTTGAAACTCCTAGATCTTTTGAGATTCATTGAAGTTTTCAATGGCATGTTTCAATCTCGAGTGTGCCCTTCAGGTTTTGTGACTGGGATGCCGAGGATCACAAAACAAGGTGTGAAGTAACCATGCAAATATACTTGGTACCCTTAATATTTACCCCTCAATTGATGTGCCGGTTAACCACACGAGCTCCACCGATACTATGATAAATATTAAGTTACCCTTTTCCTACTTTGTTAAATCCAGGTTAGTGTGACGGTTAACCACACACGCTCCAGTAACGGTTTAAACAAAGTGCAAAGTGTAATTTCATGGATTACTACCTTATTCACATTTTCCTAAGTAACTAAGATTGGGAATTAATAAAAGGTTTAGTTACTTAGTATTTATCATTAATACTTTTAATGAAGGGAGAATTATAGTCATTGTCCTACCTGTTCGGCTAACGACCCTCCACCAGTCAAGGAAGCGGTGGGTGAGAGTGGACACCCATTAAGCTGCCATTTTATAGGCAACAACCTTATACCCCCCTTATAGACCGGCTTCATGAATGAGGCCTACTAATGGTAAGACTGACTTGCTCTTATACACATATATATATTATTAACTTATAATATTATAATGTATAAGGGTTGAATTTTAACCTTTAAAATTCTAAGGGCTTAACTTGGAATTAAAGTATTCATTAGAGATAACTTTTCAAATTCCAAAACTTGAGGGCAAGTTTTGAAACTATTCAAAACTCTTGGATTTTCATAACTTATGAGTTTTAAGTAAAGCTTTAAAACCTTTAATGAAGAGACTGTTGGACATCCATAACTTGAGGACAAGTTATGGAGCCATAAAAACTATTTATAAGAAAAGACTCTTCATTTTTTTTGTAACCTAAGGCATATTTATGAGTTTTTAAGATTCATAAATGTGACTTTTCGTATAACTTGAGGACAAGTTACAAAAAAACACATTTTATGAACAACTTTTAGATTAATTAGGATTGAAAACAACTAAAACACAAATTTTTTTCCATTAATCTGAACTAACTCATAAATCAAGGAAACATAGAACTTTTGGTAATCCATAACTTATGGAGTTAAATGCTTCTTTTATGATGAAACTTTTCATGTTCCATAACTTAAGAATAAGTTATGGAATTCTTTAAAACATTAACACCAAATTTTGTAACTCCATAAAAACTTTGAATCAATTTTTTAAAAAAAAAACCTTTTCATATCCATAACTTATGGAGGTTTCAAAACACATAAGATCACAACAGAAAACAACCCATGGTGCATGAACATAACAGAAAACAATCCATGGCTCTGATACCACTGTTGGGTTTTAGTATACTACAACATCCTATGGTGCACATACAACCCTAAATACCTTGGATCTATGTTTTCTCTATTATACATGCAAATATGAAGTTTCCAAGATATTACCCTATACTAGCATACAAATATCATATACTTGGGTAATAAAATAGATAGAATACATACCTTTTTTTGATGTAACTTGTCTTCATGAAGCTTGAGTGCCTAGTGCCCCAAGTGTGATACCTCAAATGGTTCACACAACACCATGCACACTTGGAATAACCTTGAGAATACGGATGCTTTGGTTCTCTCTAGTGAAATCGGCCTTGCCCTTTTGTGTACATACACTAGTGCCCATTTCACCAACCAATGACATCTTTATATAGTGTGGAGATTAGGGTTAAACCCTAATACCCATGACCTTTCATTTCATATGATCCATGGGTTAAACACTCCATGGACTATCCATGAAAGCTTAGCCCAACCTAAATGAACTTGGCCCATCACACACATATATCTTAGAGTCCATATTTAATTAGTTCCTTTTGATCACTTAATTAATTATAAATTAATTCTTGATCAATAATAATTAAATAATATGATTATATATTAATAGATTAGAACTTATAATATATTAATATAAATCACTAGTATCATTTTTCCTCATCTTGTCTATCCAATTATCTCGATGCCATGCAACCCAAATGGACCATGTCGGGTCGGGTCAAGTCTTACCAATTATAGTTATGGACTTAGACATTAATCCAACAAGGTCTACTCAGTAGATCCCCCAGAAAGACCATTTGCACCGCGCAATCGGGTTCGTGAATCAAGAGAAAGAACTCATGGGATCAACTTACTACTGCTGAGTATATGCATTAGAGTGGTATATAATTTAGATCAATGAAATTTAAGATGTGTACTTACTCCCTACTCCCTGTTCCTTGTATGGTTGTGGGTTTGGGGTGGGGCCACACATCTGAACATCCCATCAATCTCAATTATATACGACTCGCATACACGGAGTAATAGTGATTGAGCCGAGTATGAGGTCTACTACGAACCTTATAATAAGACCCTACATCCTATCCCATAGAAAAGGAGCTAGAGTCAAGAGAACCAATGTGGGTTGAGCTACTAAAATGACCACGAATTCGAAATTTGTTGTCATCCCGGTTAAGCCAACATAGTAGCTAACACCCTCAGTTAAGAAAAGTAACTCAAGTCGTAAGAGTCAAAATATTGACTACGACCATCCATTCGCGCCTAATCCCACAAATTAAGCATCTCAGTAGTGGGCTGTGAAACCTGGAAAGCTGTGACAGGTTAAACCCTGAGATGAATGGATGAGGAAATTAGAGGTTCTGAGTAGCAGAATCTTATGCTATCTAGATTTAATCTAGATAGAGAAACTCAGTAACACCGGAAGAGTAGTTGCAAGGGATACTCGCACCACTCAGGCACTTCGTCCATCCGGATACAGACGAGTAGTGCCTAGAACCCAATGCCTCCTCATGCGAGAAAAGTCACTATCACCATATAGACGACAGACCGCATTCTCCAAAGTTAATACTAGAATGCCAAGAACCACATGATAACCTTCACGACCAAGAATACTTGAGTAAAGTAGACGGTAAGTTGTGTCAAGCTATATAACCCAGGTCGTAAAGAGATTGTGGACTCGACACCAGTCTAGGTGTTAGTTAGTGGGTTATATAAGAGCACGTGCTTCCTACAAACTGGAGGGAGCAGACAGAATGGAGAATGGAGCATGTCTTAGAGATTTGTTAGACTACTAGGTGTTCCAAGGAATACTATCTCTAAAGAGATAGTAGATCCACCTCCTGAGATAGTCAATCACTTCAGAAAATCTCTAAGGGCGAAGCTAGCCCCGACCAGAGGCTGTTATCCATGAAACAGCAAAGCGAGTAAGAGAATGATTCTTTCCAATTAGGAATCATACTGTGAAAGCATCTATTAGGCGGTGACAAAAGTTGAAATTTTCTAAGCATCGTCTGGTAAAACCCTCTATCTCGCTGACTTTGAGAGTTTCTGTTAGAAACACCTCGAGAGTCAGAAGTGCAGGTCCATTTTGCACCTGGTCGAGATAGATGCCACATAACCAATAGATGCCAGTATATAGCCAATACCTCCAATGATCAAGAAAACCTCCGAAAGCCAATCAGTAGGAAATACGAATCCGAAGACGACCTGAGCCTTCTAAGAACCAACCCGGAAGTCTGCACTCCAGTAATAGAGAACTTGTGGAACTTCAGAATGGCGATCACGCCAAGTGATGATCTAACCATGGAAGTACATTATGTTCCAAGTACTGAAACATTCCATATTCCCAAAAACTTAGGACCACCGAAGATTCATGATAAGAGTTGGTCCAGTTTCCGTCGGACCTCAACTACTTTAGGGATTCCATAATTTCCATCCGAATCTATCCCACGTCTCAACTTGAGAAAGTGTTTTTCCGACGTGACTCTCGAAATCCCAATCGTCGAGATCGAAATCAATGAGGGCCCCAAATTCGGGTAGTAACCTATAGAGATCATGGACCGAGAGGTCAAGCGAACAAAGCAAAGTCGTATCCCGATAGTGGAGGTTCGCTGGAACGCCAAGCGAAGACCTGATTTCACTTGGGAGTGCGAGGATCAAATGAAACTTAAACATCCCCAACTCTTTTGCTTAGTTATTTTGTAATAACTTAGTTGCTTGAACTATAATTTCGGGACGAAATTCCCTCTAACGGGGGGATGATGTGACAACCTGAAATTTTCATTTGTATAAACTCCGCAGTCAGGCACATCAAATAATAGTCAAATTCATCCCAACACATTTTTGGCCGGTTTTAAGTCCGTTTGGGTGTTTTTATTTTAATTTTCGTCAAACGAACAAATAAATGGAAGTACCCGTTAGGAGTGTTGTGAAACAAATAAACGATTAACACCTTGACTAGGTGTTTACGGCCAAACAAGGGAGTTTGGGCCGTAAACTCCCTTTGACCGTGGACTCATGCATATAGAATGAGTTTACCCTTCATTCTCTCACTTTTCACTTCCTAGTTCAAGAACACCCAAGTTTTTCTCTCAACTATCATAAGATCATCTCTTCAAATCCGCCAAAATGTAAGTGTTTCCTTCCTAGATTCGAACATGCAACACTTAATCTAGTGTTTTTACATCATTTCATCCATGGATTCTTCATTTTTTTCTTAGATCTTCAAGTGTTCTTCAAAACACCAAGAACACACACTAGTGTTCTTAGGCTCTAAACACTCTTTCAAGCTTCATATAAGTAAGTATACTTCTCGTATCTAGTTATTTGCTTAGAATACATGTTAAACCCTTGAAGAACATCAAAATCTCCAAGAACATATGTGTTTACGGTTTAGGGAGATCTCCTAGAACCGTAAACACCTCCACATGGGGTTTTGGTGCCCCTAATGCCTTCTAATGCTTGTATAAAGGACTAGAACCTTGCATGCATGAGCTAGAAACACCAAAACACGTAATGGTTGGGTAACCATGAGTTTACGGCCGTAAACTCATGGGTTTACGACCGTAAACACATGTGTTTACGACCGTAAACTCCCAAGGAGTGGTCCAAGGACCGTAAACTCCAACAAAGGGGCATTTCGAGCCCTAGTCACTTCCTAAGCCTTGGATTCGAGTCTAGCTTACTTCCTTGTATGGTGTAGGACCTTAAAACATCCAATAACACCATTGCCATGAGTTTACGGCCGTAAACTCATGGGGAAAATGGTCCCAGAACCGTAAACCCATATGGTGCTACCATATGGGGAGTAAACTCCAATGTGAGGCCATACTCTCTTAAGATGCAACCCTTAGCACTCCTAGCACTTGAAACAAAGTGTTTTCATGTAATTGAGTGTCTTAAATTACTTAATTAGTTATTAAATGACTAATTAGATACATAAATGTATCATTGCATGTTCAATAGGATCCGAGTGTGGGTTCAAGTCCTCACTTGACACCTAGCATCCTATACCATCCGTTCATCCAAATCACCCACGCCAGGTGAGTTCATACCCCTTAATTAACCTTTTTAAATGATTTTAAATGCTTTTATGGGGGTGAATACAAGTTGAACTGATAAGTTATTAATTCAATCACATGTGATTAATAACTGTCTAGCAAATAGATTTTTGCATGTTAAACTGTTTTATCAAGCTAAAGGTTTCCAAATCTTGTTTTCAAATCTCTTTTAAAATACGAAAATCCCTTTTAGATTGTTAAAGCTTTTATCAAAGTCTTTTAAACTTATTTTCTTGATAGATTCATGTCTATATAGATATAGTTATATAAGTAGGGCTTGAAGGACTTAGGACTGATAGCCCGTTCTATTTCCTGTTCGTCGTTTGGTTGTGGACTTAGAACATCCGGTTATTTGTCCGAGTGTCGTTGAAGTTCTAGTTATATGTTATGTATATATGGTTAGATATTAAAACTCTCATTCCAGTTCAACACCTTTGGGTAGCAAAGGCATCTAGATAACTTCTCAAGTAAACTATAATAGGTATAGTTTAGAAACCAACCATAAATGTCATGAAGAAGAACTTAGTTATATCTATATTCTGAAGACTTGTACTTTTAGTAAAAGAAAGGTATATAGATTTCAAAACACGAGATACATCCTCAAACACGGATTTCACCGTTGTCGAGTGGTAACCAGAGTCTCCTGGAGGGAGAGCGGGCATTGTGTGTATAGATCTATACGGGACATACACTCCCACATCCCGAATGCTAGCTACAGTCTCGGTCGACCAAGCCAAGGGGTGACAAATGTCACATTCATTCCGACGCCAGCAGGTCGTCAAGTTTACATCCGTTAATCAGTATGGTTACGAGTATCTTTACATTTACCTTATAATTCATGGATTTAAGGTAATCAGTATTATCACGGTATTTTCTACATATGAAACCATCATGATATATTTTCCTAGTTATACACTAGGCCTCTTATTAAACCTTTAAACTGACCTACTTAGGATTAAAGGTTAACTTAGACTCTCCGAGGTGTATTGTTCACTTAATACCGCTTGGAGTCTGTATTTCATTCACCTAGACTCTCCGAGGCGTATTGTTCACTTAATGCCGCCTGGAGTCTGTATTTCATTCACTTAGACTCTCTGAGGCGTATTGTTCACTTAATACCGCCTGGAGTCTATATTTCATTCACTTAGACTCTCTGAGGCGTATTGTTCACTTAATACCGTCTGGAGTCTGTATTTCATTCCTTTAGACTCTCCGAGGCGTATGGTTCATTCGATACCACCTGGAGTCTATGTTTTATTCACTTTTAGTCCGCAGCGTTACTGCTGAGGTAAAATAGTATTTTACCTATTACTTTTACTTGTGATCTTCTCACATATTCCTTAAAGTATAAACTATATTTTGATAATAATAGTTACCTTTGGGGGAAATTACTCCTTAAACATAAAACAATTGGGTCTTGGTAGAAGACTACTTTCATTAGAAAATATAGGATTTTCTGGAAAGAATTCTAATACTCTGTAAACTCAAATCACCATTATCTAGTGAGTTTATTTTGAAGAAAAACATGTATTTATACCAATGTCATTAAATACTTATGAACTCACCAGCATTAAAATGTTGATACTCGCTTTCAAAATAACTTGTATTCTCAGGTAATCAGTAGACAGGTACACTCCAGGAGCTTTTGTGAAAACAGCCTTGTACCTAGCTGCATTTTATATTATTCTCTGTGTTTACTTTTGATGTTGTTGTTTAATGTAACCTATGTAAAATTATTACTATTAATGCAATGGTTGTTGTACTTTGATTACTATACTGCATATGTTGTGATACTTGACATGACGTCCTCCACCCCAGAACGTTTCCGCCATTCCGGTTTTGGGGTGTGACACTGTTCCTTGTTTGGTTGTGGGCTTGGAACGAATCCACCTAATCTATTTTCTACCCGATTCTATATATATGTATGCTTAGTATACATTAAGTCATCATAAGAGTACCAGGTATGGGTCAGGTTATAGGACACAGAGTCAAAGCACAGTTTTCTAGTACAAAACATACTTTCCAACATCAGTACTTTTGGTATTCAAAACTAGAAACTTCCCAGTAAAGGGTTTAATCCATTTTATTAAACCAGTACAATTTAAAGGACCATAGGTGAGTAACTCTATGATACCTTAGTTTATACACCATGTTTATATATAAAACTAATACCCAATAGGTAGTTGGATGTGTGCTTTCCGCCTTACCCCCTGTTCCTCGTTTGGTTGTGGGCTTAGGGCAGATTCACTTAATTAACTTTCTATCCGATATTATATTATATATAGCAGTATAAACTAAGCTATTATAAAAGTAGTCACTGTGGTCACCATTTTATTATAAGAAATATAGGTTTTCTTAAAGAACTTTTCATTAGATATAAAGGAACCATTACAATTAACTCCATGAGTAACAAGTGACTACACCAGGGTTATATATGACGATGATCTAACAACCAATGGGATGTGTGTTATCCGCCTTAATTTATGTTCCTCGTTTGGTTGTGACCTTGGGGCAGATGCGCACAATCGATTGTTTGTTTTCTCTGAGTCTTATATAACTTGTACCCACTTAGTACCCATAGAAAGGGTTATAGTGACATTTTACTTAAACTTCCATCAAAAGTAGGAAATATAATATTTTCTAGAGGAACAGGCGAACTTTTCAAAACAAAACTTACAACTTACAACATTTTACAACTACATGTTTCAACTACACTTTCAACATGATTTTACATCTATATTTTCAACAACACTTTATAGCTTACTCACATCACTAAAATCTTATGAACTCAATAGCTTAATTGCTGATCAACTCTTTCAAATAACTTGTATTCTCAGGAGACTATTAGTCAGGTGCTCGTGCTGGGAATTCAGAAGATGAAGCATTATAGCTTCAAGTCTTGTTTTGTTATTTGTTTATGAATTTTATGTTTTGTGAACACACGCATTATAAACACTTTCTTTCGAAATGAAATGGTTGTTCATTACTTGCTTACCATATACATATCGCGTGATGCTAAACATGACGTCCTCCACCCCTGAACGATTCCGCTGTTCCGGTTTTCGGGTGTGACAAATCTTCCCAATATTCTTCCAAGAAACAACAGATAGTGGCAGTTCATGTTGTTACTGTTCTTGCTGCCATTCCTGCTACTCCTACACCAGCAAAGCAGTATGCTGGTAAATTACCGAAGTGCAACAAGTGTAGTTTCTATCACAATGGAAATTGTTGTGAGATGCAATGTAGAAACTGCAACAGAAAAGGGCACACTGTCTAATTCTGTAGGTCACCTCCGCAACCGATCTCTCAATTTCCTGGCGTTGGAGTAAGTCGGGCATGTTATGAATGTGGTGAAATTGGGCATTTCAAAAAGGATTGTCCAAAGCTGAAGAATGTCAGTGGTGTGGGAAGAATACTAGTTATTTGTCACGAAGAAGTCGTGGCAGATCCTACTGTGGTCATGGGTATGTTTCTTCTCAACAATTCATACACATGCATTCTATTTGATAGTGGTGCAGAGAAGTGCTTCGTGACTCACAAATTCGAACACTTACTTAAACAAAATTCTCAACCACTAAAATACACCTTCACTGTTGAAATGGCCAACGGGAAAACCGAGAGCACTAACAATATATACATAGGATGTACCCTTACTCTAAATAACTTTTCCTTCCCAATCGACCTGATGACGGTATCCATAAAAAGTTTTGACGTCATCATAGGTATGGATTGGTTAAGTCCTAATCGTGCCGACATCCTATGTTACATGAAAGCCATTCGCCTTAATCTACCAAGCAACGAAACTATTATCATTTACGGCGACAAATCTGGCGCGAACCTACAAATCATCTCCTGTATAAAGGCGCAAAAGTATCTTCGTAAGGAGTATTGTGCTTTAATAGCTCATGTGGTAGACAAGAAATAAGAAGTGAAAGACTTCAAGAGCATTCCCGAAGTCTGTAATTTCCCCGAAATTTTTCCCGATGATCATCAGGTGTTCCACCTGAAAGACAAGTTGAATTCAGAATCGACTATAATTCCTAGAGCTAACCCCGTAGCCAATTTACCTTATCATCTTGCAGCATCACAAATGCAGGAACTATCCAGTCAACTGAACGAACTTCTTAGAAAAGGTTTTATTAGACCAAGCTTCTCACCTGGGGGAGCACCTGTTTTGTTCATGATGAAGAAGGATGGATCTTTCCGCATATGCATAGACTACCGCGAGCTAAATAAATTTACCATCAAGAACCGATACCCTTTACCTGGTATTGATGACTTGTTCGACCAACTGCAAGGAGCAAGCTACTTCACAAAGATTGACTTAAGATCCGGGTATCACCAGTTACGAGTTTTAGAGGAAGATGTTCCCAAAACAGCCTTCTGAACTCGTTATGATCACTATGAATTTGTAGTGATGCCTTTTGGATTAACGAATGAACCTGCAGTGTTCATGGACTTTATGAACAGAGTGTGCCGTCCTTACCTGGACAAATTCGTAATAGTCTTCATTGATGATATCCTTATCTACTCACGAAGTGAGGAGGAGCATAGCCAACATCTCCGACAAGTCTTGCAAACATTGAGAGCAGAGAAGTTATATGTGAAGTTCTAAAAATGCGAATTTTGGATTAGTAAAGTAAGTTTCCTGGGTCACGTGGTCAGTGAAGAAGGAATACATGTGGACCCTTCCAAAATAAAGGCAATTTGAGAACTGGTCAGCACCCCAAACGCCTACAGAAATCTGACAATTCTTAGGCCTTGCTGGCTACTATCGCAGATTCATTCAGAATTTCGCCCGAGTTGCTAAGCCACTTACTACCCTGACACAAAAGGTGTAACTTTCAACTGGTGAGAGAAGCAAGAAAAAGCATTCCAAACTCTAATGCGAGCCCTATGCAACGCACCTATTTTGTCTCTACCGGAAGGGATAGAAGACTTCGTAGTGTACTGCAATGCGTCTAACCAAGGGCTTGGCTGTGTTCTTATGCAGCGAGGAAAGGTCATATCCTATGCCTCGAGACATCTTAAGGCACACGAGGTCAACTATACAACACACGAAATTGAACTGGGAGCAGTGATATTTTCTCTGAAGATCTGGAGACATTACCTATATGGCATGAAATGCACAATATTCACGGACCATAAAAGTCTTCAGCATATCTTCGACTAGAAACATCTGAACATGAGACAACGACATTGGGTGGAGCTACTAAATGATTACAAATGCGAAATTCGTTATCACCCTGGTAAATCCAATGTAGTAGCGGATGCCCTCAGCATAAAGGAATACTCGGGACTTCGAGTAAAGTCGTTGACCATGACTACCGATTCACATCTGTCCACATAGATCAAAGAGGCTCAACTTGAGGCCTTGAAACCCGAAAATGTGGCAGATGAATCTTTAAGAGGAATGGACAAAACCTTCAACATCAAAGGTGATGGAGCCCGATACTTCATGAACCGGATTTAGACACCAAAGTTCGGTGGTTACAAAGAGGTTGTCACGAACGAATCACATCAGACGTGATACTCCATTCACCCAGGTTCAGACAAGATGTATCTGGACCTTAAGAAACTTTATTGGTGGCCAAACATGTAGCCTGAGATTGCTACAGTTGTGGGCAAGTGTCTTACTTGTGCCAAATTTAAGGTAGAGTATCAAAAGCCTTCAGGTCTATTACAACAATCGGAAATCCCCGAATGGAAGTGGGAGCGGATTACGATGGATTTCATAACTAAGTTACCCAAGACAACGGGTGGTCATGATTGTTGGATTTAGTGTCTAAGCCCATAACTATAATTGGTACGTACTTGACCCAAGAGTAGCATGGTCTATTTGGGTTGCATGGCACTGGAACAATTTGTAAGGATGGACTTTTGAGAAGATGATATTTATGATTTATTAAGATATTACAAATTCTAATATATTAATATGAAATCATATTATTTAATTAGTATTGATCAAGAATTAGTTTGGAATTAATTTTGTGATCAAAAGAGACTAATTAAATAAATGGGGATTGATTGTGTAAATCATTCATTCTTATATAGTGGGCTTATGATCCATAATCCTTTATGTTGGGCTAAACCCATGTGGTGACCCATGGATACTCCATGGAGTTTTAACCCATGGAGCATGAGGGATATGGAAGATTATTAGGGTTTACATGGTGTAACCCTACTTTGTCACACTATATAAGAAACCCATAGCTACCAAAATCAGCACTTAAGTGATAGAAACAGAGGGCTAGCCGATTTTGTAAGTGCAAGTATACTTCTCTCAAGTTCTTCCAATTGTTGGTGCTAGTGTGACAACCCGAATTTTCTATCTTGTACAGTTATTCAATTCAATCAAAGTCAGACTCGTTTCTGCTATCTTTTAGCATGGTTTAGAGTCAGTTTGAGTGTTCTAAGCCTAGTACCTTCAAAGTTAGGGTTTAGAATTGGGTTCCACAAGTTCAACACTTCCCAAAATTGCCAACCACTCCAACATGAGGAGTATACGGCCGTACACTTGGGTGTGCGGCCGTACAACCCCCTTCTGGCCATACACTCTCAAGTATAAATGAGAGACTTAGCCTTCATTTATCTCTTTTCACACTCCTAGCCAAGAAAACAATTCTCTCTCAACTATCATCCGATTTTTCACCTAGATCTTCAAGATTGTAAGTGTTCTCCCCCTGATTTTTTGATTCCTTTCACTATCTAGTAAGGATCATTGATTTCATCCATGAAATCACTTCATTTTTGGTAGATCTTCAAGTGTTCTTCAGTTTCACCAAGAACACCTACCAAGTTTTTGGACCTCAAACACCCTTAAAGGCTCCTAATTCGTAAGTACCTCTTCCTACGCTTGTTACTTACTAGATATGCTCCTTAGAAGTCGTCCATAACATGATCATCAAGGAGTGTACGGCCGTACACACCTCATGTAGCCGTACACCCCTTTGTTTAGTGCATATTGGCCTCAAACACATGTTATATGCTAGCAAAAAGTCATGGACACTTAGGGGATACAAGATATAGCCATAAAACACACATTTTAACCATTTCTTCAAGGAGTTTACAGCCGTACACTCCTTTCCTGTACACACCAGGTCGTACAGCCAAGTGGCCGTACACCTGGTGGCCGTAGACACACATGTATGGCCGTATACCCATTAGATGCAACCCTTTGTACTTCTAACACTTCAATCTAAGTGTTTCCTAAGTCCTAGGGTGTTTTACTTACATGATTAGTTGTTTAAACACTAATTAGATACATATATGTGTCATTATATGCTTGTTAGGATCCAGTGTGCTCAAGTCATCACTTGACACTTAGCATCCTACAAACCGATCTTTCATTTGTATTACTCACTGCAGGTGAGTTCATACCCCTTAATTTTCCTTTTAAATGATTTTATCTATGCATAACCCTATATTTGTGGGTTAAGAAATATATTTAACCTAAGAGAGTAAGCCCTAGGCTATAGACACGCTTTCCAAAGAAAGTACTAGTTTACTATATCCAATAGCTCTGATACCAATCTGTCACACCCTCGGCCGCCGGCGGAAACGCCAAGGTGCGCGACGTAAATCAGTAATCACAGTTATTAAACATACATTGAACAGTACAAATATAATTTTCTATTATAATCGAAATAGAAATTACATTGATAATGACTATCACTAAATCGTGGCACACGCCTAACAATCTGGCGTTTACAAATGTATAATACAATTAATGAAGAATCTTCTGAGCGAATACTTCCGATCTACTAAATAACCTGAGAATACATGCATTTAAAATACGACAACAAAATTGTTGGTGAGTTCTACAGGTTTTGACACAGAGTACTTTTATAACCCAAAAGTGTTTGGTAAATTTTGGCAGCCTGAGCACCTTTTATAATTATTTACATTTCTATTAAAAAGTATAAAATAATTGGGTTATAAAAATGAGTTATGACTCATTCATAAATACCATTTGTTCAAATCCAAATGTACAAGAGTTCGAAAATACATATAAGTAATTCAGACTTATATCAAAGTGCATTTTGATATAAATATTTTGAATATCAAATTATATAAAAATAGGAAATGGTAACCCTTTGTGAGAACATAGAATAACCAACTTTACTCTTGAAACCTTATACAAGAATTTGTATCATTTATATGAAAAACTCATAAGTCTTGAATTTATAAACTTTGTAAAATCATGTCGTGACAATAATTAAGTATTATCTGACTTAATTTGAAAACTGACACTTAACTGGTGGGGAAAACTCCTCCCACGTGAATATTGTGTTTTCTTATACAAACAAATGGTTTATATAAATAACTTATCTTATATAAGTTAATAAATCTGGTCGAGTCGTGTCATGATATTAATCAAGTGTTATATAACTTAATTTTTGGTATTGACACTTATCGCTTTGAGTCACAAGCTATCCCACTAAATACAGTTTCTTTCAACTAGAATGAGTGAACATAAACCCCGTATAAATCCAATATCGATTCTATACGATAACGAAACAAAAACTGGGATTTTATAATGAAATCATAACCGAACTCGTGACACTATACTTTATTAATGAACCGACACCATAGTAAGGCGTGCGTGCTAAAGTCATTCACCCCGTTGTAACACGTGGTAATATTTCGATAATGCTAACGTCAGCGCCAAAATTCATCTCGTCAGATGTAGTTGTAGCTAGCAACTCCAGGCGGGCGGTCGTACCGTATAAGATCAATAATATGACACTTACACCCGACGTTAGTCGTTCCCTCTAGGATTAACGGTTATATATTGGAGAGTTTCTACTATGTATTGAGATCTTAGCTTTCGCGAAACCCGGAATAGTTTATAATGGATACTCAAACGTATCGGATCTGGTATTCGGAATAGGTATGATAAACCTATATGGAATAGGTATGATGAACCTATATGGAGTAGGTATGATAAACCTGAATGGAAATGGTATGATAAACCTATCTGGAATAGGTATGATAAACCTATATGGAGTAGGTATGATAAACCTGTATGGAATAGGTATGATAAACCTATCTAGAATAGGTATGATAAACCTATCTGGAATAGGTATGATAAACCTATATGGAGTAGGTATGATAAACCTGTATGGAATAGGTATGATAAACCTATATGGAGTAGGTATGATAAACCTGTATGGAATAGGTATGATAAACCTATCTGGAATACGTATGATAAACCTATCTGGAATAGGTATGATAAACCTGTATGGAATAGGTATGATAAACCTATCTGGAATAGGTATAATGAACCTATATAATCCATTCTAAATTCACTGGATATGTAACATTATTCACCGTTTAGGAAAACGATCACTGGAATTCTTATAACTTCACGAATTTATCATACTAGATACAGTTTCGATGTTGTATTAGCATAATGGGTAATTTTTTAATTTATCCAAGTTTGGATAGACCGTAGATCTACGTTCCCCATATTTTATATATATTATGCGAGAATGTTTTTAATACATTTAATTTGGGATAAAGGTAAAGTCTTTAAATACAATACTCGACAAGTATTTATTTTGTAAATAACGACTCTTAACCTCTGATGTCGATCATGTTATTTATTGTGATAAGAATAAATAACTTAGTATAATGAAGTTATGTTGTTATAATTAATATAAAAGTATATTAATAATTTCTCAATTCATTTTTACATAACCTTATATATATTAAAAGTTAAATCTTATAATTTTAACCAATAATTATATAATCTCATTAATCTAATCTTCCATCAATTATGGCAATATACTTTCATTTTATACATGGATAATACTTTTGGTCATTATTATATCGTTCCATGCTTCCATGAGATACTTTATCTTATATATGTAAAGTCATCATTTTTGTGACTCATAATATCCACTTGTGTAATTATAGCAATCTACTTATAATCTTGTGATTTTTCTTAATAATTATATTTATATTTCACATAAATTATAAGTATATCAACTTATAACAATCTACTCTAACTTAATAGATTTGCTAGTGATTTATCACATTTTTAGATTGCTATTTCATAAACGTTTGACCAATAACCAAATAAAATGTTATTTGTATATAAAACTTGAAAATCATCAAACTTTAATAGACACGCATATATTCTCCCCAAATATTAAAATCGTAAAAGAGGGGCCGTAGAAACTCACCGTTGAAGCGTGAGTCTGATCCTGGTCCTTTTTAGTGAAGCTTTTCGTGAATAACCGCATCTTGACGTCTTTTGAGTTAAAACATGGTCTGAGAAAATTTTTATAATATTTTAAGTCAAAGGGACATGTTTTGAAATGCTTTTTATTATCATACGAGAATTATTTTGCAATTTAATTATCAGAAGGACTGATTTGTGATAAGTTAATTAAAAAAAAGGGACTATTTTAATAAATCTTAAGTCACACAAGACTTTTTTTGTACGGTTTCCAATTAAGGGGCTGATTTAAGTTTCAAGGCCATAATGGAGGGACTGTTTCTGCCAATATGATACACAGTTTGGGTAAAAGGAACGGGAAAGCCAACAAATTGGAGCTGTGGAGAACGTAATCGGCGAGGAGGGTATTGGGGTCGATCTCCGGTGATCTCCAATTTCGATTAGGTCGTCTTCATCTCCTCGATCGAAGAAGAAAAAGGTAATGAAAGCAAAAGAGTGGTTCGGTGGTGGCTGTTGTCAACAACAGTGGTGGCGAGGGAGTTGCTCCGGCGACTTCCTCATCGTTTCTTCATCTCTGGTCCGTTCGACAGCCACACACGAAGAAGGAAGAAGAAACTATAGGGGTTTGTTTTGAGTTGTTTGATCGACAGGAAGAACGAGGGAGGAAGGGTGTGGGTTTCTCCGACGGCGAATCGTAACAGCGATCAGTCTCCGGCGAGTCCTCGTGCTCCTTTCTCATCGCCGACCGCAGAAGTCAACGGAACAAAAGCAACAACCGTTGATGGTGGAGTGGTGTTTGGTGATTAGCTTGCCGCCGATCGGAAACCATTAGTTGGGGTGTTTAGGTGGTGCTAGACGACAGTGGAAGACAGAGAAGGAGGAGGAGGGCTGCCATGGTCGTCAGCTTCCCATGTTCCTTCTTCTTTTTCTTTTTGTTTGATCGATTGAAAGAAGTCATTGGGGTGTTTGGGTTTTACTGGGAAACTGGTGGTAACGAAGGGAATGGGTGTCCAGATTGGGTGTTTCATCAACCGGAGGGGGAGGTGACAACCGATACTCACTAGCTTGCTTCATCCGGTGACAACCCCTCGCCGGTGAGCTGTTTTTGGTGATCGGGGAAGACAACAGTGATCAACAACAGGTAAAGGGTGTTTGGACTTGCTAACCTCGACATTTGCAGGTGGAAGGAAACTGGATGAAGGGAGGGTAACAGCCTCCTTGGTTCTCTGTTTTTGGCTTCAAAAGGAAGATCTAGAGGATGAGAGATCAAGAGTAGAGTGATATGTTGCTGATATTTTTTGATCTCTTTGTACTAAAATCAGATTTTATTAGATATGTATTGTATTTTAAAGATTTGGAGTAGATTTAGCAAGATTTTTATGAGATATTCAACATGTGCATGAACTCAAAAATTTTCTTGAGAGGTAGAAGATACACACGGATAAACATTTGGGTATATGATTAAAATACACATCGCATAATACTTGGATATTTTTAATTATACACATTTTATACATTGTATAAATCATATGTTTATGAATAATATAATGATTTGGAAATTCAATGTATAATTTTTAAATTTAAACATCATTATAATTATGTTATTTATTTTTCCGTTCTTTTAATTCATTAACTTAATCAACTCGATTTCCTCACGGTATTTCGTACGTGTTCGTTGATCGCTTGGAACGTAATGATTCCTAAAACGCAAATATATTTCAATTCCGGAATACCGAGCTCCGTGAATTAATGTTTAAAGTTTCGCAATGAATAGGATCGGACTCAAAAACTCGAGAGACTGTTTAAGCAGTTTGTGACGTCCTAAAAGAAATTATAAATATAATATATTTAATATACATAATAAAGATAAAATTACACACAATCGGTCATTAATACATAGCGGTTCGTGGTGATTTGACCGCCAAACTCAGACCAATTTTTACCTATTGTTACATTATCCCCCCGTTGTAACGAATTTCGTCCTGAAATTAAACGTGTAGATAAAATATTATAAAACAATTGGTGGTGTTTTCATTTCGCTTGATCCACACGTGATCTTTCTAGAGTCGATTAATGTCGCACAGCTTTAGATTACATAACTGATCTAATGGATGAATTTATCACAAGTCACGACTAACCAGGGAATAGGGAATAAGATCAAATGAAGTATTTTAAGGTTATCAAATCTTGCACACCGTTCTATCGCGTGTACTTTCACAAACATGTAACTTTTGTATTATTTTCTTAATACACTTTATTGAAAAATATAACAAGCGTGTCATTGGACAGACGCTCCTTAAGGTTTGGCGTATGAAAAATCTCGTGCACATCATTTAGTTCTTAAGATGACTTTATATAAATATCAGGACCAAATTCTATTAAGAATTTATAAGGTCCTTTGAGCTGCAGGTGTAACCTGCCTCATTCTCTAGATTGTATCATTCCTTAAAAGGAAAACGCTTAAAGTTACACAGTCTCTGAATTGGGAGTCGAAAGACTTACATCTTTCGTTCATATAACTCTCTTATAATTCAAGGCCAAGGCTAGTCTAAAATCTTTCTCCGGTTCACACAATCTTTTCTGCGATCTCATGAGTCATTCTTGGATCCAAATACCGTGTATTACTTGCATGCTTTTTATTCAGTTGCGCATCTTCAATCATTGTTTAACTTATGAAGGATCGACACACTCGTCCGTACAAAGCCTCAAGCGGTGAGGTCTTTAAGTTGATGTGATAACTATTTCTGTAGGAAGACTCGATCAACGACAACGAGTTTTCCTTGCATTATCCAATATTTATCACGTAGGGTCGGAGCATTTCCCTTAAGGTTTAAACATTCTTGACCACTGCGAATGGTAAGATGTGCTTATTCTCAGACATGTATCCAAGAATTACGATGACTGTCAAGATTACTAGGTGAATGCATCATCATAACGAGGGATAACAGAGACTGACACCTCGTGTAGTCTAACGATTACTTTGGTAATTCCTGGTCAGCTTTTCCATTCCATTCGTTCCTTTGATTAGTGGGAAGTGGATGGATTTAGTCAATCTATGGACCACTACCTGAAAAGAATTGAACCCACTATGGTTCTTTGAGTAGCATTTGGTATGAAGTTCGTTGGCGTTGGTTCCCACTATTACCCGAGTATTTCTTTATCATTACTCAAATCTTGAGTGTTTCTGAGATTCTGCATTTCATGCAAATAAGATATTTGTCCACTCAAGTGGCAATGTCCGCTTTCATTCATGCATGTTCAGCACTTCAATTGTTTCAAATCCAAGTACATTTAGTCAACGCCTGGATGGATGGGACACTTTTATCTGTGAGTTTTATCCAAGACTATGCTCCTGTGTTCACTGCACTTAGGCATACAAATTTGGCTCATAAAGTATCACGTCCCGTCATCCCTGAGCTTGACTTGTTTATCAATTCTTCACAGAGCTTCACTCGTGAAGCTTTCTCTCTCAGAATCTCAAGTCAGACTTCTCGAATTTGACCTGTAGGTTGTGAATGGATATTCGTAGTTAATACTTGTACTTAGCGGGGTTTGGTATTTTTTTTTTGCTCAAGACATTTGCTACTATGTCAATATCATTAAAATGTTAACAAGTCTCACGCATCATGATGACAAAAAATTTCTCACTTATTTCATTCGACAAAAAGCAAAGGGAAAAACCCTGCCTGAATTCATCTATGTGCACCTCAATCCTTTATGTTCGTGCCATCGTATACGAATAAGTTCTTTGTTCTTTAAAAAAGTAGGATTAGTGCATTACACCATAGTTGTTCCAATTTCTGGAATACAATCTCTTGCTTATCTTTCCAATTGGAGTTTGTTTCCTTTTGGTGTTAACATAGTTGACGGTTGGGCTACTATAGGGAAGTTCCTGATGGATCACTGGTAGTAGCCAACATAAATTCTTTTGTTGTTAAAATTCCAGCATTCATTTCTTGGGAAGAAGTCTTCACTTATACTTCCACATTTGATCAAATCCTTCAAATTTGATTAAATTCTCCATATTTGATCAAATCCTTCACATTTGATTAAATCCTTCAGAAGGTTGCTTAAATCATGGTTAGCCGAGAAGTTCACAACATTCCATCATTTAATTTTTAGGGTAGGAACAAAAGTTTAGGTTTTTCTCCGACTTGTCATCATAAATGACCATGATATTCTCGTAGGTAGATTTGGTCGTACAACTTTCTTGTAGTACAAATCTAGACACAATGGGAAGGTAGTCGGTTTATACCTATGATAATGTCCAAGCTTCCGCTCGGAATTGGTATAATGTCTATAAGTAAAGATCAATCGTTCATAGTTATTTTATCGTTTAAAAAGGGAGGGCCGTATAACGAATTGACGTGACACAAACAAAATTGTGTCATTTGGTAAGTGTTAGAATGAAATTTATTAAAATTTCGCGAGTAGAGTTCCGACAGCTCACTAGTAGTCTCTACTCTACAGGTTTTCTCCAAACTACTAGGTTCATGACTCATAATAGGTTTAAGTTTAGGGTTCACGAATATTTTGATCCACATCTATCTCGAGTGGTTACCTCCTGGTTCTTCAGCCTTGGGCAGTTTCACCCTCTTCATAACAAGCTTTACTTTAACTAGTGCTTGTTCTAACTTCTATACCTCACTTCCATATGCATCACCTGTGGTTCTTCTCAAGTCGTGGCATAAGCATAGTCAATGCGAATGATTTACACAGAATAGTTCTACTTGGTAAAATTTATGCCTTTAAAAGTGTAGGTGATAGCTAATCACATTAGTTTTCTACACAAGAGCTGACATGAAATATTGATTCCATTTTTTTCCTCTAGGGATTCATTCCTACAATCCATTCAATGTCGTAGAAGGATCTAGGTTAACGTCACTATTACTTCCATGTTTGTTGCTTACAAAATCTACCTTGTCCCGAGTCGTTGTTCCTGTTGACTTTGTAAGAGACCAATATGTTAGATAGTAGTTGTTCGATTCATTATCTCAATCGTAGTTACGGTAAACAATTGTGCTGGTCTTGGACGATCACCGACTGGTCTCTTGTGAGACATATCTTTTTCTCACTACAATTAGTTTAAGGGGAAACGAGTCACGTGAAAATATCGATGTGTATATAAACGATAGTGCTAAAATTATGTCAAACGTGTAGAATTGTCGTGGGTTTGCGCAAGATTGACCCTAGTATGAGTATTAGATGCAACACACTTTTACGGTACTAACAAGGGTGAAATTTTACACTTGGAACGTGTGAGAAGAAACCACAAAGTATTGGGACAAATGGTACAAATTCACGAAGAGAATGTTACAGAGAAAGTTGACTACTGCCCAATGTTTTGACTATATCTTGAGTTTTGAAATTTTGATTCATTTGAATCGAGATGTTTTGGAAACTAGGTAAGATTCCTAACAATCTTCATTTTTCACGTTTTTATTGAGTCTGATTTATTCTCCTTCAAAAAGGGTCACAAAAGACGAAGGGTAGGGGTAGATGTCCTTTTGAATTTGGATAGTCCCATCATAAGTCAGACGATTCACAACCAGAAACAAACAAAGTGACTGAATACCTAAACCGAATTCGAAATGATTCGGGAGGGTGCATATATTTTGCAAGGTATTCCTATGAGATCTAAAAGATGCATTCATAGGATATCATAGTTGAGTAATTAGTATTCCGAGATAAACTTCGGACATGATTTACGTTTATGATACTTATATTTTTATGAGCATTGAAGGTAACTATTTTCCAAGTATTTGTAAAGTGTTCACTAAACTCTTTAAGAGTTCTCAAGTGTTTTTGAACTGTGATGTTATTTAAATATTCTGAATTCCAAGCATTCTAGTCTACCATCCGAATCCAAGCTTGATTGTGCATCGGTCCAACGATAATTAAACATAGGTGATTAGTTTACGTCTAGTTGTGGTTTGGCCCACGTACAACCAACTTAGCTAAGGTATTTGACCTAAAACCTTGCATTGTATTGGCATTCAATGGTTCGAGTTTATATATGCATAACCCTACATTTGTGGGTTAAGAAATATATTTAACCTAAGAGAGTAAGCCCTAGGCTATAGACGCGCTTTCCTAAGAAAGTACTAGTTCACTATAGCCAATAGCTCTGTTACCAATCTGTCACACCCTCGGCCGCCGGTGGAAACGCCGAGGTGCGCGACGTAAATCAGTGATCACAGTTATTAAACATACATTGAACAGTACAAATATAATTTTCTATTATAACCGAAATAGAAATTACATTGATAATGAGTATCACTAGATCGTGACACACGCCTAACAATCTGGCGTTTACAAATGTATAATACAATTAATGAAGAATCTTTTGAGCGAATACTTCCGATCTGTTAAATAAACTGAGAATACATGCATTTAAAATACGTCAACAAAATTGTTAGTGAGTTCTACAGGTTTTGACACAGAGTACTTTTATAACCCAAAAGTGTTTGGTAAATTTTGGCAGGCTGACCACCTTTTATAATTATTTACATTTCTATTAAAAAGTATAAAACAATTGGGTTATAAAAATGTGTTATGACTCATTCATAAATGTGACAACCCGAAATTTCTATTCTGTACAACCATTCGGTTCAATAGAAGTCAGAACAGTTTCTGCTAACTTTCAAGCTTTTTGGAATAAGTTTGAGTGTTTTTAAGTTAATACTCCAGGAGATAACAGGAGAGAGGATGCCCTAGGGTTTATTGTGCATCAATAAAGTTCCAAAAACTCCAAGAGTTTGGAGTTTACGGCCCAAATGGTATTAGGGCCGTAAACCCTAAGGAATATATAAGTGACACTTAGTGTATTTTTAACTTTTTTTCACACTTCCAAGTCTAGAACCAATTCTCTCTCAAGTATCATCTAAAGTTCTTCAAAAATCTTCAAGAAAGTAAGTGTTTTCTTCCTTGTTTAGTTGATATCTAACTTAATCTAGTGATCTAACATGATTTCATCCATGAAATCATTCCATATATGTAGATCTTCAAGTGTTCTTAGTTTCACCAAGAACACCAAGAACACACACTAGTGTTCTTGGACTTCTAGCACCTTTTCAAGCTTCTACCTAGTAAGTACTTCTATCCTAGTGTATTATAAGACTTGTTACACTTCTAATCATCAACAAAAACACCCATGAAACACAAGATCAAAGGTGTTTACGGTCCAAGATGTTCTTGGACCATAAACCCTAAAAAGGGTGCCAAAGTGTGCCCTAGCCCCTACCAAGCCTTGTAAACTAGTTTAGATCTCATCCTTGATGTGCTTAGGACTTAAAACATCAAAAAGACCATAAACCATAGGGGTTTACGGCCGTAAACACATGGAGAAGTGGTCCATGGGCCGTAAACTCCATTTAGGAGTGAAATGATGCCACAAACACTTCCTAAGGCTTATACATGAAGTAGGATGCTTCCTTATGACTAGAAAAGCTTCAAATCGCAAAATGGTATAAGTACCATGAGTTTACGGCCGTAAACTCATGGGTTTATGACCGTAAACTCAAGGGGTGATGGTCACAAAACCGTAAACTCCAATAAAGGGTCCCCTTGAATCCTAAACTCAATAGCCAAGTCCTACCACCTTTAGATGCAATCCTTAGGACTTATTGCACTTAAATCAAGTGTTTTACATGTCTTAGGATGTCTTAACTTGGTTAATTAGTTGTTTTATAACTAATTGGATACATATATGTGTCTTTATATGTTAACTAGGATCCTTGTGTGTGCTCAAGTCTTCACTTGACACTTAGCATCCTATATCAATCCGTTCATCCAAACCACTCACTACAGGTGAGTTCATACCCCTTAATTAACCTTCTAAATGTTTTTATATGTTTTTCTGGGGGGGGATACATGTAAAATTCTTATAGTCATTATATCAATCACATGTGATTAATGACTACCAAACTAGTGGATTTCTTACTTTTCAAACTGTGTTTTCAACAAACTACTTTTCAAACGGTTTTACAAGCTCTTTTACATATCAAATGGGTTTATCAAACTCTTTTACATATCAAATACCTTACTTAAACTCTTTTACATGTCAAATACTTTTACTTCAAATCTTTTACACTTATATTCTGTTAAATGTATATCTTTATAGATATAGTTATATAAGTAGGATTGAAAGGACTTAGAACTGATAACTCACCTCACCTCCTGTTCCTCGTTTGGTTGTGGACTTAGGGTATCGGTTATTTGTCCGAAGGTCGTTTGAATCCTAGTTATATATTATGTATATGTATATAGACATAAAAGTCCCTTCTTTCTATTCAAAACCTTTGGGTAGCAAAGGCATACATACATGTTTATACATTCAAATCATACTACTAGTAAGCTACTATAGGTGTAGTTTAGGGAGTTCTAATACTATTGCTAGAACAATGAATCATACAGTCAGTTCATACATGAGTAAATACATGCTAGAGAGAGAGAGAACACACAATACAGCTAGTACACACAATACATTACAATACATGCTAGATAGAGAGAGAACACACAATACAACTAGTACACACAATACATTACAATACATGCTAGATAGAGAGAGAACACACAATACAGCTAGTACACACAATACATTACAATACATGCTAGATAGAGAGAGAACACACAGTACAGCTAGTACACACAATACATTACAATACATGCTAGATAGAGAGAGAACACACAATACAGCTAGTACACACAGTACATTACAATACAGGCTAGACAGAGGAAGAACATACAATCCAGCTAGCACATACATTACATATACATTTCTTCAGTTATGTGAGCCACGTAACGGAGCATGGCATCACCTGCCATGGCCGTTTTGTATCCATAATCTCCTTAATTGGGGAGCGTATGAGATTGTGTATAGATCTATATTGGATTGACTATCCTACACCTTGCTGCTCGCTACAGTGGGACTTGCAAGTCTACGGGTGCCAAACGTCATTTCTTACGACGTCTTACATCGTCGTTTTTCTATGAGTCGGTAGCAGGGTACAGGCCGATCACATGGTACTTTAAATAATAATTGGTTTAAGGTAGTTAGTACAGCAATAGTTACTTAATACAACACTACAGTACTATTTCATTTTCCCATTACATTCACTTTGTGAACATTCACACAATGCACTGTAATGTAAAAACTATATTTTTGGTTAATGATAGTCAGATTTGGGAAAATACTGTTGGGTTTTGAGCATTCTAACACTCTTATGGTGTACATGCAACCCTATAAACCTTGGATCTATGTTTTCTCTATTATACATGCAAATATTAACTATTCCAAGGTTTCATCCTAACTAGCATATTATGAAGCACCTATACTACAAAGTTCTAGTTAGATGACATACCTTTTGATGTAGCTTGATGTCTTCAAGCTTTAAGAGCTTAGCCCCAATAGTGTGGAAGCCTCAAATGGAATCACAAATCACCAAAACACCTTGGAAGAACTTGAGAGAATATGTATGCACACTAAAATCGGCCCACTCTTATTTTCACACACTTGTGCCAATTTTGTGAGCCAAGGACCCCTTTATATATTATGGAGGATTAGGGTTACATCCATGTAAACCCTAATACCCATGACCTTTCATTTACATAGGATCCATGGGTTAAAAGCTCCATGGACCATCCATGAAAGCTTAGCCCAACCTAAATGAACTTGGCCCATTCCATATATATAAGAGTCCACATTTAATTAGTTCTTTTTGATCACTTAATTAATTCTAAATTAATTCTTGATCAATACTAATTAAATAATATGATTCCATATTAATATATTAGAACTTATAATATATTAATATAAATCATAAATATACTATTCTCAAAAGACTATCCATATAAATTGTGCCGGTGAAGTGCAACCCAAATGGACCATGCCGGGTCGGGTCAAGTACATACCAAATATAGCTATGGACTTAGACATTAATCCAACAGTCTCCCACTTGGATAAGTCTAAAATTATTATTGAGTATGACTTCAAAACCTAACTGGCAATCGTAGCTCTTAAAGCCGCTGTCGAACTCTGACCTTGTCAATGATTTGTCCATTAGATAAGGGATCATATATTCCTCCATTCTAGATATCATATGGACTGAGACATGGATTATATTCATTCTCTCTGTCTATTTTTTGTTTCCCGATTTTCGATTTATGATGACTGACTGATTGAACAAATCAAATTAGTCCTGGCTTGGCCAAGCACTCACATGTGTCATCGCTAAATCATCGAGGGGCCCACAGATATCGCTTTTATCCCGAAGGTAAAAGGAATGGATAAACTTCGACTCATATGGCTTGTTCTACTACTTGTTGAATCATACACAAAGGCACGTTTTATAACATCGAGTTACCAATGCGTTTTCGTGCAATCAATGTATAACCAACTCATAGTAACAACTCATATCTCTAGGTTTTAAGAATATAAGATATTATCGTCTCATGATCACTCGTGATAAAATCCATGAAGTGATTCAAATGAGCATGGGTTGAATCCAATACTCAGAACTTATGAGCACTCATGAGTGTTGTAGCACCACTTTGTCCACCAACTTGGACCTCTACAAACCAACCCATGACAGTCTTGATTCATATCTACTTCCAACATATGACCGACGGTGGATGGTTTGAATAACTTAATCATTCAGGAAGAGCGACTTAGTTATTCTGGAAGTCAAAACATGCAAAGTGAAACACAAGAATAAATGAATCAAATATGGTATCAAACCCTATGAATATAAATAAACACTTTTATTTATCACCATACTGATTACTCATTATTCATTGTTTCGGTTTTATCAACTTTATACTTGAATTAAAAACACTAGTTGTCCCATGCTCCAAGCATGTACACTATGTTTTTCTTAAACAATAGCTTTGCCATACACCAAGTATGCACTCTATGTTTGTCTATGATCCTTACTTTGTGAAATAAACCAATTGAACATAATTTCAATGATTCTAATTTCACACTCCCAAATCCTTATCGAAAAATGTGAGAATTTCACATTCCTATCATTTATCGAAATCTCTTTAGATTTTAAACTTATATGCACTGACCCTCCTGTAATGAATATGTACAAAGTCACAAAGACTTGTCAACAGTCATTATAAGGTATTCCAATGGAGATCAACTCCATGGAAAATAAGTCTCATATTCAAAGTACATTGCTTTGGACATGCTTCTTGCATTAAGTTTTCTAATCTTACACAGATAACTTCCACCTATGGAGACAACTCTATATTCTCATTTTGACTATCACTTCTGAATAAGAGATGCCTCTTTTTAGAATATGTCAATATGGTCCTGCCAAAATTAGCATTATACTTCCAACTCTCCCTGAGCAACCAATCTTTGGTAAACCTCAGATTGTCCTCGACAATTGCTTAATCATTTTAGTCATATCCAATTCTAGACCTTTTCCCTTCTTAATGCCTCTGGGCATTTGGAAAAATTTAAAAATGACAAATATTATAGCACATGCAATCGATCCTGTACCCAAAGCAAATGGTACACGATTCATGATATCTCACATAAAGACATGATTCTAGACCAGTCTTTTGCTACAATATTTTTATTTGCCATGTTTTCAAAATTTGACTATGAAGAGGGATGCGGTAATCATAATCGAATTTTGAGAACGCAATATATAGAATTTCCTTAAGTTGAACCAATCCAACATGAAATTCATATATATATATATTCTTGACTAAAGATGATTAAGGTCTCAATCTAAGCCTTTAGAACTGAAATGAAGTATATCCTCTCCCTTAATTATAGCAAAACAACTTTGTTGGGATGCAAAGTTCTTCATGTATGACTTTGTAATGGTTTGACTCTTGTAGACCCACTTGCATGTGGTGCATTAGCCTTTAGACCCATGAGTTAGTGAGAGTGAGAGAGAGACATGTAAACACCTCTATATAAGGTGGGTTTAGTCCACTTGTAGAGGTGTGCTTGAGAGATGTAAAAGTGAGTGTGTAAGTGTGTGTTATTTATGTAGTCTAGATCTAGATCCTTTTTGTGTAACACCATATACAATCAATACATTTCTTGAACACCCAAATCACCATGTTCATTGTGCAATCTTTAATTCCGCATGCCAAACCATGTTCTTATGTCACTACAATTGGTATCAGAGCGGGTCTTCAAGATCAAGGTGATTTTTGAAGAACGATTCTCGGTTTGGCAAATTTTGTCGCAATTTGAACAAATTTTTGGTGAGTCTCTCTCTATGATCTCTCTTAATCTCATTGAATCGTGCGTTACGTTCTTAATTTTTGATCGTTTGATTCGTTGGATCAAATTTTTCTTGAAAAACCCCATTGATGATCCAATAATTTTTTTTTAAGATCAAATCCAACCAAAAACAAAATTTAAATTCGATTACTGTTCATTGTTTGTTTTGAGAGCCCAAAATTCCGAAACTACTGTTCATGTCTATTTTTAGCTCAATCTGGAGTTACTGTTCGTTTTATCATCATAAAGCCCAAATTCAATGACAATTTATTGATTATCAATTCATAAGCCCAATATTCAATGCAATATTGTTCATAATCGGTTTACTTTAAGCCCATTAATATTTGTTTTGATTCAATATCAATTTATATTAATCGGATATGAAGTGTTGCTCTTATTCATCCTTATACGCTAAAAGGACTTGTACTCTTCCTGTTCTTGATTGTTTATTGAGGCGAACGCGATTTTATCTTGTCTTTCTTAGCAATCCTTGCTTGTAGAATGTGTTTTGTGAATCGATTTTATTTGGTTTGTACCAACATAAAGTCGATTATGATCAAAATGTCGATAATTGATTCTATTGAAAAGTCAATCTTAAAATCAACATTCATGTTCTTGATCAATTGAACACGAACTGGATTTGGAGATTGGATATTGAAATCGATATTGAATGATGATCTGATTTCGAAGTCAGAGACTCTATTGATTTTGAAAATAATAAATCGATTTTGAACAGTAAAAGCGAAGAACTGTGATCGATTAGCGAAGGATTGGTCACGGATTGGAATTGTTATTGAAAGGGTTTGTTAATGGTTGATTCAATGTAGATGATTTCTGTAAATGAAGAAAGTTTGGATTTAAAGAGGTTCGATAGTTAAATTGATTGAAGTGCTCAACAGTTGTCAAAACTCATGTTCTTGCCTATGTGGAAACGAAAAAGCTTGAGTTTTTGAATCGAATGGTTTTTGAGTTTTGTTGGTTGATTGGAAACAAACTGGAAACGAATTAGAGTTTTTGATAAGTTGAAATCTTTGAATGATGTATTGGGATGTTGCCTGGAGTCGAAGTTAAAATTGGATTCGGTTATGTTCAAATCAAAATCGATTTTGATGTATTGTGTCGATTTCAAATGGAACGAACAGATAATGGTGTGACGGGTCTCATGTACGAAGAATTGAAATTTGGAGTCATTGATATCGACTTTTTGCAAAAGAATCTGTTAACGAAGATTTCCAGTGTAGTCAATGATTTGGGAAGATATGGAATAACGAAGGGTTACTGTTCACTGGGTAAGGCTTCGTATGCTTCGTATGTTGAGATTTTTCGTTTGATTGGGGAAGATGAACATACGAAGAGGAGAGAGAAAATGGGCAGATGAACATGCGAAGAGGAGAGAGAAAATGGTTTAATTTCATACGAAGGGTGCTTAATTTCATATGAATGGAAGAAGAAAACAAACAGTTACAATTTTGGTCCGTGTTCTTTTAACGAAGTGACATAAATGGTTCAACCCTTCGTATGATTGATCAAGTCTTCGTATGTTTTGCTCAAAAAGCAGATTTTTCGAATTCAGCCCCTGAAATTTTGAATGTTTGGCAAACTCAACAATTAATTGAAGTTTCGAATGTTTGACACTTTTCACCCAAATTCGAATATTTTCTGAAATTTCGAATGTTTGGTCAACTCTTCGTATGTTTGGAACACAAATGGCAGAATTTTTGAAACTAGTCCCAGAGGCTTCGAATGGTTGGCGGTTCATACCCAAATTCGAAAAAGGACTGTTTTTGCTGAAAATTGAAGAAAATACATTTCAAGCCCCTGCAGTTTGTGCAAATTGACGCTTTCTACCCAACTTTGGAAAAATGGGAGAGTTTTGCATACTTTGCTGTTTTAGGCGCACCGGGTCACTGCAAAATTTTGAAATTGACAATTTCTACCCATTTTTGAGAAATTTTGTCAAAGGCGGTCCGTGAACGAAGCTAAAAATTCAATATTTTTTGGACTTTCCGGATTGAAGCACAAAGTTTATGCCACATGTTAAGGGGGAGTTTTGACACGAAAAATTCCGAATAGAGCACGTTCTCTTTCCTTGAAGGTTTTATAATCAAATTTCGATTATAAAAAGGGGGAGAAATTTATATGGAAATTCGAACTTGAATTTTTCATATTACGCGGATTTGACGACCGAAGTGACCTTAATTTTTGAATCTTACGAAATGATGCAATTGGAAGTTCGGAAATGATGTATTCGAAATGGGTTTGGTTTTATTGAAGATTTTTGGGGTGTGCTTTATGCTCAACTTTTGGTGATCAATTTGGAGTTTGAGAAGCTCGTGATCATTCGTTGATGCTCAGTTTGTACAGTCTCACATCCTAGAGCCCAAATTGAAGAATCATGGAAGAATTGAAGATTGAAGTTCGTTTCGACATGTGTCACCTTTGAGGCTCGAACCGCGTAGTTGCTCGATTTTGGAAGATTTGAAGTGGGTCATTCATTCCTAACTTTGAGGGGGAGAATGTTGGGATGCAAAGTTCTTCATGTATGACTTTGTAATGGTTTGACTCTTGTAGACCCACTTGCATGTGGTGCATTAGCCTTTAGACCCATGAGTTAGTGAGAGTGAGAGAGAGACATGTAAACACCTCTATATAAGGTGGGTTTAGTCCACTTGTAGAGGTGTGATTGAGAGATGTAAAAGTGAGTGTGTAAGTGTGTGTTATTTATGTAGTCTAGATCTAGATCCTTTTTGTGTAACACCATATACAATCAATACATTTCTTGAACATCCAAATCACCATGTTCATTGTGCAATCTTTAATTCTGCATGCCAAACCATGTTCTTATGTCACTACAAACTTTTTCAATCCCTGCAGCCTCACGAATTGAAACTTTTGTTTTCTATAATTAACATTGCTAACTTGCAACACTAACAATAATTATCATGATCCCACTAACATGATGATTATTAGCATAACACTTATGCTCCCACTAGCTTTGACATGTACTCAGAAATCAGCTGCACTTCTAGAAATCAATACTTTATTAACTTTCTTACCAAAGTTCAGAATTCTGATACGAGATGCTTTGATAAAACTTTATCAAAATCATACACCTTTCCTTAGATAGCATGCATGTGTGTCAAAACAATTTCAGAACTATGAAAAGGGATGCCGTAATCATAGTCTCAATTGTTTAGACCTTTTGCCATCTGCTTCAAATCTACTTGGTGGAAGTGTTTCCTCACCATCATTTTCATGAATCGGAGAGAAACCTTATGAACCTTAGATTTTATGGTGTAAGTGTTCTAGTCCATGTGAATCGTCAAAACCATAGTCATAAGACAAGGATAATGACAAATCCAAACTCATATGGACTGAACTTATGCAATCTTAACTTCTTGCCACCTGGCAGTACAGGGCCTGCCATTGCTTCCAAGTTGTTATGCAACCAATTGAGAATTTTCAGAACTCCTATGAAAAGCCAACTTTAACTGGAATGGGCACAGAATATGTCAACACGATAGGTTATAAACCTCAAGTCGTGTGCTAGTGAAGAACCTCAGGTTTTACTCTTGATTAGTTCTTGAGACTTTCAAGACCTTTAAGACTCCCACTGTCCTCTTGACATATAAGACTCTCTTGTCAAATATTCAAGGGATAGTGCGGATTCTTTATCAAGACAAACACTTCACACAATTGGCCTTAGTTGGTCTTTGTTTTATCCAAAACATCACAACTTACCAATTTCAAATGTACAAGAGTAGGACACTTTTACTCTTACATTTGACAAGTGTTTTAAACCTTTCTTTAAGATATGTCACTCAAGTTACAATCTTGGAGTATGACTCTAAGAATTGTTTTGGAACGAAGTATGACTCATCTTCCTGATCTAACCATTTCAACGATTCATGACTCCTCTTCTTAGTCATAAGAATGCACTAAGATGACCTTTAGAGGACTAATTGTGATATGATTTCTAAATCATTATGATGATCACAAACATGATACTAAAGTACTCTCCCATCTTTTCAGATTTGAGAAACTTTTATCTTTCTGCATAATTTGATTCTTCCCATTCGTTCTGCCATACATTGAGACTTTTCCAATATTTCAGAATTATACTTAAACTTGTAAGTATAACCCTATTTACTAAACTTTAGTAAATCAAATAGTCTTAACGAGCTTTGTGGTGCACATGACCAGTGCACAAGAATGTGTACTCGATCCCTTTAGTCCTTCACTTGACTCACACATCCATGTGAACAAGTAATTAGTCTTGATTTTCCAATGCTTGAAAGTTCTCATTCATCATACTATTCAACTTGCATGATTCTAAGTTTCGGTCCAATTGAAACTTGGGCGATGAGGAACTTTCCTGATTTGGTAAATTTAGACACTACCACAAATGAAAGAATCAAATCCATTTTCCAATATTGCTGTCAGTGGAATCATATAAGCAACAATTTTCCACAAATGTCATTGTAAGGATACTTCAAATAAATAAAATTAAACAATTTTCTTTTATTTTAAAACTTTACGGAAAAACTTATCCTTACAATCCACATGGAAAATTGTTGTTATCTATTCCTTAGCAATATATCATAACTTCTTAAGCAACTGCTCAAAATTCTGATGCGATCGAAATCCACCTTCGCGATCAGAATCAGCATATACTTCCTTGAAGATTTCTCTCTATTCTTTGATTCTTAAAACATCAACATGTGACCCAGTCACATCATGTAATGAGGATCTCAGAATAGAACTTAACAGAGTTAGATAATGGGCTCTACCTGATGTAGAGTCAAACTTATTGACTTTAACATCCTTAAGTAAATTTGGCAGCTTTGCAATCAACACCCCTTCCTTTGGCAAAATAAACATATGGACCCTTTGGTAATGGGACTATCTCAGACTTAGCCTTTCTCTTTACCATTTGGTCAACCGGGTTCACTATGGCCAATCCCTTTCCATTGGGAAGAGAATGCTTTTTCTGGATTTCCAGTGTCACCATTGTCACTGTCCATAAAGTTTTTGGGAAGTTGATCTTCTAATTAAATTTGCTTTACTATCGTTCCAAATCATTGCTGATTCAGTAGCACCAAGAAAATAGATATGATCATTAAGGTTCATGTCATAGTCTGTTTCATAGTAGTCCCAAATGAACTCACTATGTGACTTAGAAAGTGATTGAACATCCAACTTTCTCAAGACTTTGACACCCAACTCTCCTGGCTTGTCAATATGTGACTTCATCTCTAAGATGTGATCACACATAGACCTTGCTTGCCATTAGGGCTTGAGTGACCTTCAACTTGTGGGTTAGGGAGAATAATTGGAGGAGGTGGAGGAAGAGAAGTATGACTTCCATGAGCCAAACTCGGGAAGTCATATTCATTAGGAAAGCTTGGTTTGGGAAGATCATTGTTGTCTAAACTAGACATCAACAATGGGAGAAATTCATGTAAAGTTGATTTAAGTCATTAATATAACACCCAATATGATATATTAAGGCTAGGACCCAACAAACTATTTTATAACTTGGAAGAGGGATGCCGTAATCCAAGCTATAAAATATTTGAAGGTAGGTGAATGACGATTCACCAATTTCCACCAAGATAAACGAAATGTATTATTAGGTTTTAATTGGTTTTGAAACTCCTAGATTCTTTTGAGATTCATTGAACTTTTCAATGGCATGTTTCAATCTCGAGTGTGCCCATCAGGTTTTGTGACTGGGATGCTGAGGATCACAAAACAAGGTGTGAAGTAACCATGCAAATATACTTGGTACCCTTAATATTTACCCCTCAATCGATGTGTCGGTTAACCACACATGCTCCAACGATACTATGATAAACATTAAGTTACCCTTTGCCTACCTTGTTAAGTCCAGGTTAGTGTGTCGGTTAACCACACACGCTCCACTAACAGCTTAAACAAAGTGCAAAGTGTAATTTCATGGATTAGCACCTTATTCATATTTTCCTAAGTAACTAAGATTGGGAATTTATAAGTGTTTAGTTACTTAGTATTTATCATTATACTTATAATGAAGGGAGAATTATATTCCTTGTCCTACCTGTTCGGCTAACGACCCTCCACCGGTTAAGGAAGCGGTGAGTGAGAGTGGACACCCATTAAACTGCCATTTTATAGGCAGTAACCTTATACCCCCCTTATAGACCGACTTCGTGAATGAGGCTTACTAATGGTAAGACGACTTGCTCTTATATATATAATATATTAAACTTTTAATATTATAATAGTATAAGGGTGTATTTTAGACATTTAAAATACTTGGTGGTTTAATCTATTAATTAAACTAGACTTTTAATTAGTTAAACTCAAACCATATATTTATGGATTAATAATACTCTTTTAATTAAACGCTTTAATTAACTATTAATAAAGTCCATAAGAGTTAATTTGAACTATTCAACAAAACATCATAATTCCAATTATTAAACTCAAAATTAAAACCATTTAATTAATTGTTTAACTTATGAACCCAAGAGTTTTAGAATTCAATTCTTTTTTTCATAAAAAACTTTTCTCAAATTCCAAAACTTGAGGGCAAGTTTTGTAATTCTTGAAAACCTTTGTATTCCATAACTTATGGAATTAATGGTGTTTTATGATGAAACTTTCCATGTTCCATAACTTAAGAACAAGTTATGGAATTCTTTAAAACATTAACACCAAATTTTGTAAGTTTCATATCCATAACTTATGGAAGTTTCAAAAACCCTTAAGATCACAACTTTAAAAAAAACTTTTGAGCTCCAAAATTTTATGACAAAATATGTAACTCCTTAAAACATTTAGATCAAACTTTTAAAACTAATAAAATAATCATATCATTTTATCTTTTACTAAATTTGACCTAATTCAACTCATATAACAAATGATTCAAATTTTACAAATAATTCGTTTTTCACAAAACAAGTAATTATCTTAAAATTTGACAAACGTCATGTTTTTTTTTCCTTTTTTTCCAACTTGAAAATAAAACATTTGCATCAATATAACAGAAAACAACCTGGCTCTGATACCACTGTTGGGTTTTGAGCATTCTAACACTCTTATGGTGTACATGCAACCCTATAAACCTTGGATCTATGTTTTCTCTATTATACATGCAAATATTAACTATTCCAAGGTTTCATCCTAACTAGCATATTATGAAGCACCTATACTACAAAGTTCTAGTTAGATGACATACCTTTTGATGTAGCTTGATGTCTTCAAGCTTTAAGAGCTTAGCCCCAATAGCGTGGAAGCCTCAAATGGAATCACAAATCACCAAAACACCTTGGAAGAACTTGAGAGAATATGTATACACACTAAAATCGGTCCACTCTTATTTTCACACACTTGTGCCAATTTTGTGAGCCAATGACCCCTTTATATATTATGGAGGATTAGGGTTACATCCATGTAAACCCTAATACCCATGACCTGTCATTTACATAGGATCTATGGGTTAAAAGCTCCATGGACCATCCATGAAAGCTTAGCCCAACCTAAATGAACTTGGCCCATTCCATATATATAAGAGTCCATATATAATTAGTTCTTTTTGATCACTTAATTAATTCTAAATTAATTCTTGATCAATACTAATTAAATAATATGATTGCATATTAATAAATTAGAACTTATAATATATTAATATAAATCATAAATATACTATTCTCAAAAGACTATCCATATAAATTGTGCCGGTGAAGTGCAACCCAAATGGACCATGCCGGGTCGGGTCAAGTACATACCAAATATAGTTATGGACTTAGACATTAATCCAACAAATACATGCTCTTACAAGAGACACACACACAGACACTAGATGCCTTGGAAGAAGGCTACTTTTAGTAGGAAACATAGGGTTTTCTAGGAGAGTTCAAAACGTCTTACAAAACATCTTACAAAACATCTTACAAATACTTTCGTACAAATACAGACATTAATATACTTATGATCTCACCAGCTTCAAAGCTGATAAACTCTTTCAAAATAACTTGTATTCTCAGGTCACTAGTAGACAGGTACCAGAGACAGGTTTTGAGAAGATGGAGCTCGTTCAAGACTCATCTTTCATTTTGAATTATATTTTGGGTGTCTATTAAATTTGGTAAGACATACTTGTATTAAAATTATATTATTAATGCAATGGATGATGTTGTTGCTGATGGGTTTTTGAGCATTCTAACACTTCCTAAGTGTACATGCAACCCTAATAACCTTGAATCTATGTTTTCTCTATATACATGCAAATTTCTTTTTCAAGGTTATTTCCTAACTAGCATGGTATGGGGATTACATAGAACATAAAACTAGTAGAAATACATACCTTGTTGTTGCTTGGATTCCTTCAAGACTTTGTGAGCCTAGCACCCCAAATGTTGTGCCTCAAATGCTTCACACAACACCACAAGACTTGGAATAACTTGAGAGAATGTCACTTACCCTCAAAATCGGTTATGCCCTCTCTAGTAACCCTAGGTCACGATTTTGCTAGCCATAGGGTTCCTTTTATAGTGTTGTCACAATTAGGGTTTACATATGAATGCCCTTAATTGTCGTGACTCTTGATTTCTCATGACCCATGGGTTTGTAACTCCCATGGACTATCCATGGAGCTCCATATGGTTATAACCAAACCCATAAACCATGGATCATTAATCCACCATAAAAGAATTGATGATTGTCATAATCAACCCTATATATTTAATTAGTCTCACTTTGATCACCAAATTAATACTAGATTAATACTTGATCAATACTAATTAAATAATACTATTATTAATATATTAGAACTTATAATATATTAATAATCATAAGTGCCTTATTCTCTCATTTAGTCTATCCAAGTATTGCAATGCCATGCAACCCAAATGGACCATGCCGGGTCGGGTCAAGTTCATACCAAATAAAGTTATGGACTTAGACACTATATCCAACAGTCTCCCACTTGGATAAGTCTAATAACTATATTTGCAAATATGACTTCAAAATCCGACTAGCAATCGTAGCTCTTTCAAAGTCTCTCAGAACTGAGATGATGATGATACGCCATTTAAGATAAGTGATCATATAATCCTCTGTTCTCATGATATCAGCCGGACAAACACATGGAACATGGTCTTACTTATTGTCCAACATTTGTTTCTCGATCTCTGATTTGTTTCGACATAGAACTAAATTGAACACATCAATTAGGTTCTGACCGGGCCCGGTACATAAGTCAAAACCAAATCATCGAGGGGCCCAGATATCGCTTCTATTTCTAGAAGGAACAGATAAACTTCGACTGATATGCTTGTACTAACTACTTGTTGAATTATTCACAAAGGCACGTTTTATGACATCGAGTTACCAATGCGTTTTCGTACAAT
This sequence comes from Lactuca virosa, assembly GCF_052849685.1. NCBI lineage: Eukaryota > Viridiplantae > Streptophyta > Magnoliopsida > Asterales > Asteraceae > Lactuca > Lactuca virosa. The sequence goes on from NC_136428.1 coordinate 389,141,947, forward strand.
CAATGAATAACCAACTCATAGTCAACAACTCATATCTCTAGGTTTGAAGATTTATATGATATTACCGTCTCACGATCACTCGAGATAAATTCCATGAAGTGATGCAAGTGAGCGTGGGTTGAATCCAATACTCAGCCCTTATGAGTACTCATGAATGTTGTAGCAACCATTGCATTGTCTAAAGCACTTTAGACAAATCATACAAGCCAAATTCATGACAGTCTTGCTTCATATCTACTTCCAACATATGACTGACTGTGGATGGTTTGAATAATATGATATATACCATAACATAATTATTCTGGAAGTCAAAACATGCAAAGTGAAACATAAGAATAATACTAATCTTATATGGCCCCAACACTTTGAGTGTAAATAAAAACACTTTTTATTTAAGCACCATATTTATTACTCATTATTTATGTTTCGATTAATCAACTTTATGCTTGAATTAAAACATTAGTTGTCCCATGCTCCAAGCATGTACACTATGGTTTTCCAAACAACAATTATGCCATACTCCGAGTATGCATACTATGTTTACATATGGTCCTCTCTTTGTGAAATAGATCAATTGACAATATTCCAATGATGCTAATTTCACAATTCCAATCCTCGTTGTAAATGAAAGAATATCAAACTCTTGCCATCTACTGTAATCTGTTAGATTCTAAACTTATATGCAATGATCCCCTTGTAATGACTATGCACAGAAGTCACAAAGACTTGGCAACAGAAATTACAAAGTATTCCAATGGAAAACAATTCCATGGAAATGAAGTCTCAAATTCAAAGTACATTCCTTTGAACATCCTTCTTAGCATTAAGTTCTTTAATCTTACACAGATTCAAAGAATAACTTCCACCTATGGAGACAATTCCATATTACCATTTTGACCATCACTTCTGAACAAGAGTTGCCTCTTTTCAAAATATGTCAATATGGTCCTTACTCTATACTTCTAATTGTCTATGAGCAACCAATCTTTGGTAAACCTCAGATTGTCCTCGACAACTTTGCTTAATCATTTTAGTCATTTCCAGTTCTATTCCTTTTTCCATCTTAATGCCCTAGGCATTTGGAAAATTTTGAATGGATGAATATTATAGCACATGTAATCAAACCTATACCCAAAGCATATGGGACATGATTTATGCTATAAAATTTTTTATTTGCCATGTTTTCATAATTCGAACTATGAAGAGGGATGCCGTAATCATAATCGAATTTTGAGAACGCAACATATATAGAATTTCCTTATGTTAAACCATTCCAACATAACATTCATATATATTCTTGACTAAAGTAGATTAAATTCTCAATCTAAGCTTGTAGAATTGGAGTGAAGTATAAAATCCTCTCCCTTAATTATAGCAAAACAACTTTTTCAAGGCGAATTGAAACTTTTGTTTTCTATAATTAACATTGCTAACCTGTAATATTTAACATAATCGTCATGCTCCCACTAGCATAATGATTACCAGCATAACACTTTATGCTCCCACTAGCTTTGACATGTACTCAGAAATCTACTGGACTTCTAGAAATCAATACTTTATTGACTTTCTTACCAAAGTTCATATTTCTGATACTAGATTGCTTTGATAAGACTTTATCAAAAACATACACCTTTCCTTAGATAGCTCACATGTTTGTCTAGACCTTTTGCAATTCTCACTAGTTAGTGTGCCGGTTAACCACACACGCTCCACTAACTATATGAGAATGCAAATATCACAACCGCTATCTACTTAAAATCTTCTTAGTGGAAGCGTTTTCTCACCATCATTTTCATGAATCGAAGAGAAACCTTATGACACTTAGATTTTATGGTGTATGTGTTCCTATCCATGTGAATTTGTCATAACCATAATCACAGGACTAGGTTAGTGACACTTCCAAATTCATAGGGACTGAACTTGTGCAATCTTAATTTCTTGCCACCTGGTAGCACAATGCCCACCATTGCTTCCGGGTTGTTATGCAAACAATTGAGAACTCATAGAACTCACAAGCATAATCAACTTTCAACTGGAATAGACACAGAAACAAGAATATGTCAACACGATAGGTTACAAACCTCAAGTCGTGGGCTAGTGATTAACAAAACTCTTGATTTAGTTCTTGAAACTATTTCAGAATCATTTAGACTACCACTATCCTCTTGACATATAAGACTTCTCTTTGTCAAGAACCATTCCTTGACAATACAAATATTCCAGAGCTACTGCGGATTCTTATCAAGTTAAACACTTCTCACTATTGGTCTTAGCTGGTCTTTGTTTTATCCAAAACATCACAACTTACCAATCTCAAATGTACAAGAATAGGAAACATCTTACTCTACATTTGACAAGTATTATGAACTTTCTAAAGACTATGTCACTCAAGTTATAATCTTGGAGTATAACTCCAGGATTTGTTTTTGGCACGAAGTCTGAATTATCTTTTGATTTAACCATTTCAACAATTCACGATTCCTCTCCTCAGGCAACAAACACACTAAGGTGTCCTTAGAGGATCAATTGTGATATGGTTCCATAATCACTAAGATAATCATAAAACAAAATACACAAGTACTCTCCCATCTCTTCAGATTGGAGAAAATTTTATCTTTCTGCCTTATTTGATTCTTCTTATTCATTCTGCCATACATTGAAACTTTTCCAAGGTTTCAGAATTACACTTAAACTCGTAAGCATAACCATATTTACTAAACTTTAGTAAATCATAACGAATAATCTTATCTACCTTTGTGGTGGACCTGACCAGCACACAACCAAGTGTACCCAATCTTTTAGTCCTTCACTTGACTCACATGTACATGTGAACAAGGAATTAGTCTTAATTTCCCAAAGACGAAAACTTCTCATTCATCATACAATACAAGTTGCATGATTCCAAGTTTCTATCTAACTGAAACTTGGGCGATGAGAATCTTTCCTTATTTGGTAAATTATGATACTACCACAAATGAAAGAATCAAATCCATTTTCAAATATTGCTATTAATGGAAACATATAATCAACAATTTTTCACAAATGCCATTGTAAGGATACTTAAAATAAATAAAATCAAAACTTTTCTTTATTTTAAAACTTTGCGGAAAACTTATCCTTACAACCCATATGAAAACCTTGTTGTTATCTATTCCTAAGCAATATGTCTCAACTCTTAAGTAATAGCTCAAAATTCTGATCATCGAACCATGCGATCAAAATCCCTCTTCGCAATCAGAATCAGCATATACTTCCTTTAAGTTTCTTCACTTTTCTTTGATTCTTATTACATCAACATGTGACCTAGTCACATCATGCAATAAGAATCTCAGAATAGAAACTTAATAGAGTTAGACAATGGACTTTACCTGGAGTAGAGTCAAACATTTGACTTTACTATCCTTATGGACTTTTAGGTAAATTTGGCAGCTTCGTAACCAATGCCCTTCCTTTGGCAACAGAAACATATGGACTCTTTGGAAACGGTACACGGGACTATCACAGACTTAGACTTTCTCTTTACCATTTGGTCAACCGAGTTGACTATGGCCAATCCCTTTCAATTGGGAAGAGAAAGTTTTTCTAGACTTCCAATGTTACCATTGTCAATGTCCATGGAAGTTTGGGAAGTTGATCTTCCAATCAAATTTTGCTTTACCAATGCTCCAAATCATTGCTGATTCAGCATCATCAAGCAAATAGGTAAGATCATTAAGGGTCATGTCGTGATCTGTTATCAGGGAGTGACCAAGTCAACAGCCAGCTACCTTGAGACTTCGACACCCGACTCTCCCGGCTTGTCAATATGTGACTTAATCTCCAAGACCTAAGCACATATAGACTTTGTTTGCCAATAGGAATTGAGTGACTTAGAACTTATCATGTCTTGAAACTTGTGGGATAGGGAGATTTATTGGAGTAGGTGGAGGAAGTGAAGTATGATTTTCAGTCCCACAAATGCATAACAAAGGGATTGATCTTTCACCTTGCTTACCATTCGGGATATCGTCTTCATTAGAAAGCTTCTTCCTAAAGATTTGGGAAGACCATAGCTGTCTAAACTAGACATCTATAATGGGAGAAATTCAAGTTAGTTGATTTAAAGTCCTTAATATAACACCCAATATGAAATATTAAGGCTAGGACCCAACAACCTATTTATAACTGGAAGAGGGATGCCGTAATCCAAATTATAAAATAGTTGAAGGTAGGTAATGACGATTTACCAATTTCCTACCATAAAAACGAAATATAATTAAGTTTTTAATTGGATTTGAAACTCCTAGATCTTTTCAGATACATTGAACTTTCAATGGAATGTTTGAATCTCGATTGTGCCCTCTCAAGTTTGTGACTGGGATGCCGAGGATCACAAACAAGGTGTGAATAACCATACAAATTGACTTGGTACCCTCAACAATATTACCTAATCGATGTGCCGGTTAACCACACACGCTCCACCGATCTATAATAAAGTCAAGTTACCCTTTGCCACTCTTACTAGTCCAAGTTAGTGTGCCGGTTAACCACACACGCTCCACTAACGACTTGGTAAGGTACAAAGTGTAATTTTATGGGCTAGCACCAATTTCACATTTTCCTAAAGTAACTAAGATTGGGAATTTATAATGTATAGTTACTTTATAATTCATTATACTTTTAACGAGTATTTAAAGTCGTATCCTACCCGTTCGGCTAACGACCCTCCACTGATCAAGGAAGCGGTGGGTGAGAGTGGACACCCATTAAGTCACCATTTTATAGGCAACAACCTTATACCCCCCTTATAGACCGGCTTCGTGAATGAGGCCTACTAACGGTAAGAATGACATATTCTTATACATATCTATATAATAAAATTATAATAATAGTATAAGGGTGTATTTTAAACATTTAAAATACTTGGTGGTTTAATCTATTAATTAAACTATACTTAATTTAATTAAACTTAAACCATGTCTTTATGGAATTATTAACTCTTTTAATTAAACACTTTAATTAATTTAATGAAGTCCATAAAGCTTGAATTTTACCTTTAAAAAATTCTAAGAGTTCAATTTGGAATTAAAGTGTAAGGCTTTTCAAATTCCAAAACTAGAGGGCAAGAATTGAAACTATTCCAAGTCTCTTCAATTTGTAACTTATGAGTTTTAATGGTTCATAAAATGAAGACTCTTCATTTTATGAAACCTCTTTAGTTCTTTAATCATAATTAAAAGAAGTGACTTTTGGTTATCCATAACTTGAGGACAAGTTATGGACACCATCATTAGCATTAAGATCATGAATTAAACAAGCATGTAAGTTACACAAAATTCCTATGATCTTTTAAAAAACTCATAAGAACAAATATTCATATCAAACAATTTCAAGAAAATCATATAAACATATACAATACTTGAAAATTGATAAAAGTCATGTAAAATGGGTTAACATAATCATTATCATTTTGAAAAACAGATTTTACAAGTCCAAAACAGATTGGAATAATGATCTTAATCCATTTCCAGCAACAAAACTCGAAAAAACTGCCCAGCACGCTCCTACTCGCCGAGTGCATTATTCTACTCGTCGAGTAGGATGAATTTGTTCATGGACTCGGCGATTCCTCCCCATGGACTCGGCGAGTCCAGTCGTCAGAGTGCAGAATTTTCGATTTTTAAGCAGTTTTGCATCAAGTATACAGAAAACAATCCTAGGCTTTGATACCACTGATGGGTTTTTGAGCATTCTAACACTTCCTAAGTGTACATGCAACCCTAATAACCTTGAATCTTTGTTTTCTCTATATACATGCAAATTTCGTTTTCAAGGTTATTTCCTAACTAGCATGGTATGGGGATTACATAGAACAAAAAACTAGTAGAAATACATACCTTGTTGTTGCTTGGATTCCTTCAAGACTTTGTGAGCCTAGCACCCCAAATGTTGTGCCTCAAATGCTTCACACAACACCACAAGACTTGGAATAACTTGAGAGAATGTCACTTACCCTCAAAATCGGTTATGCCCTCTCTAGTAACCCTAGGTCACGATTTTGCTAGCCATAGGGTTCCTTTTATAGTGTTGTCACAATTAGGGTTTACATATGAATGCCCTTAATTGTCATGACTCTTGATTTCTCATGACCCATGGGTTTGTAACTCCCATGGACTATCCATGGAGCTCCATATGGTTATAACCAAACCCATAAACCATGGATCATTAATCCACCATAAAAGAATTGATGATTGTCATAATCAACCCTATATATTTAATTAGTCTCACTTTGATCACCAAATTAATACTAGATTAATACTTGATCAATACTAATTAAATAATACTATTATTAATATATTAGAACTTATAATATATTAATCATCATAAGTGCCTTATTCACTCATTTAGTCTATCCAAGTATTGCAATGCCATGCAACCCAAATGGATCATGCCGGGTCGGGTCAAGTTCATACTAAATAAAGTTATGGACTTAAACACTATATCCAACAGTTGCTTGTTTATTACTATTCATTGTTGTGATACTGTACATGACGTCCTCCGCCCCAGAACGTTTGCGCCGTTCTTGGTTTTGGGGTGTGACAGATTGGTATCAGATCATTGTTTATAGTGAATTGAGTATATCAACCCATAAAATATATACAGACTATAAATACATTAGGGATTAAAATACTTTGATAAAGAGTTTATACTTTTAAATAATCAAATATTTAATTAAGTATACATGCCTGCATTCATACTAAAATCAGTGTCACTAGGACAGAAGAAAAGTATTACGATTATTGGTCAGCACAAGTAGACTTAGAGACATATAGTCAAAACTGGGAAGATATAGCCTGATCAACTATTTTATCCGAGGGTTGACTAGCATGTGCCTAAGTGTGGTTGTGAGGTTGCAACAAGTCTAAAAACTTACCCACAATACCACAATGAGAACAATAGAACATAAACCTAAAATACTATAGGAGTATTTTATGTGTTACTATAAACTAGTTATGTGCTAGATTCTTATATCCCTTTTCTCGCATAGATAACATGGCTGGATTCCATCCCCACGGCAACTTGTACTTCCCTAACCAAGGTAATGATGGAGGGTTTGAAGCAGAGCCAGAAAATGATCACCCAATCCCTATGGATGGTCACCAGGCTGAAGGCTTTGCAGATGGTTCTGACTCCGAGCCTGAAGTTGAGAACCTACCCCCGATGGCTCTTGTCCCAAATCCTAACCCTCGTCCGGCTTTTCAGCCCATGCCATTTAATGGAGACCGAAGCTTTTATGACCTGAGCGAAGGGGGCTCAGCAGATAGAGTTTTGCCAATCCTGGTCCGTATAGTGGCCCGAAATGAGATTCAAGGCAGGACAGCTCTCCATCAAATCACGGAAGTTGTCACCAATGCAAGAATGCATACCCTCCGCACCATTCGTCTGGAAGATGCTCGTGACAGATGTAGAGTAGACCATGAGACCCTGCAGCAAGAGCTAGCTGAAACTCGAGCTGAAGTCATAGAGCTCCGAGTACGTCAAAGGGTGTACGAAAGATACTTACTTGATATGGAGCGTCAACTGACTGAACTGAGGGTTCACCCAAGGGATAATCATCCCCAGTAGGAGATATTCTACCTTCTCTCCCGGATAGAAAGAATAGTCTTCCTATCTATGCTTCAGGTAGCACTTTTCTATGTAACTAACTTTGTACTGTAAGGGCTTTCTAGTTAGGCCAGTATGCCGTCAAAACTTTTGCTACTTCGGATATGATGTAAGACCTACTCCAAGGTCATTTTTCCCAAATATATTACATTTTAAATATCAATGATATTGTCAGTCGGCTAAATTCTGTGCCAATCCCTGTTCATATACTTTCGTTTTGCTATCGTTAGAATCCTATCTAAACCCTCACTTCGTCGAATAAATGAGCTATGGTGAATTAGCTCAAGGATTCCTTCCAACCCTTGTTAAAGGTTGGATAGCGATCGTCGTATAACCATTCTAGGAACTTACTTCTACTCGTTACTAGGACTGCATCATAGGGATGTAGGTCAAAACCCCCGAGAACTTACTCCTACTCTTTATATGAATAGTCGAAATGCATCTAGGTTCAACCATAATCACTCACGAACTCATTTTCCTTTCCATAACAGAATCATGTCATCACCCAGAAATAACAAGCCGAGCAGCGAAACCCCTATCCTTCACATCGACGCCGCTACATTCCAAGCTGCGGTATCAGCTGCCGTGGCAGCTGTCCTTGCAAACCTCAGCGCTAACAACACAAGCAAGGCTGACAAAGGGGTGGACAAATCCAATCGTTCTATCAATCCGGGAAACCAACAAATGATAACGGTCACAGGCTTGCAAAGCAGTAAAACCGAGAAAAGAAAACGAAAGCGCCAAGCCCAAAAGGAGCGCAAGCGATCCCAAAGACTTGCCATACAACAGCAACAAGTGGCAACCCCTGCCATCCCAGTACCGATTAGACCATACGAGGGAAAGCTTCCAAAGTGTGACAAGTGTAGCTTTCATCATAATGGGGCTTGCCATGAAATACAATGCTGCAATTGCCATAAAATAAGGCACCATGCTCGTAACTGTGGAGCACCGACACGACCCATCACTCCAGTCCCTGACATCGGAGTCAGCCAGGCTTGCTATGGTGCCAGTGAAATCAGACACCTTAAGAGGAATTGTTCGAAAAGGAGGAGCAGCGAAAGCGACCGTGTCTACATAACCCTGACCCGACACATCATTTCCACCTCCGATGCGGGTGCTAGCTAGATGTGTCATTTATGTGGTGAGATAGGACATCTCAAGAAGGATTGTCCAATAACAAAGAACTCCGGTGCAGATGGGAAGATACTAAGGATCACAGCCGCAGGAGAGACTACTCCGGACCCACGTTGAAATACTAGGGCGTTTCGTAATAGTAGACTTATAAACTGTTAAAAAACTAGTGCAACTCGAGTCTTATCTTTTTGGCGAGACCCCGTCAGTCAAGGGACTCTCGTGCTGCGTATACTTGCCTTTGTAGTATACCCTGTTCGCTGCAGTAGTCTTATAGATAAATCTAAAATACTCAAACTCTGTAGAAGTTGCACTGTGATGTTTTGAAACACTTTTGTTATCCAGTCTAACGCCTTTTATTCCGAGTAGTCCGATATTAACGTTTAACTTGAGTAAATTCGATCCTCGCAATGCTAGTTTCATGCATAGATTCTTTTCTCCGAAATCGCCTTTCTAGCGAAGCCATCATTCCAGAACTCCGAGGTACTCATGCAGAGAGTACCTTATGTCTCGTATACTTCCCAAAGACACTTCAGCAAAACTCCCCGGAATACCACTCGTACAGTACGTCAAGTTCAACCCGAAGACCCATACGGTTGATCTATCGCTGAAGAAGGTATACGCAACGGTGGTATATAATCATGGTTCTACAGGCTTAGAATTGGTAATTCCGCTTCAACTTCTTTTCCTTGTTTGGATGTGGGCTTGAAGAAGAATTATTTATTCGACTGCCTTTTCAGTCTTAATTATATACGACTCGTATACACGAAACTGTGATTGATGAACCAAATATGACTTTTGATATGAACTTTAGGACGGAGACTGCCCAAGACTACGAGTGATGGTACTGCCATGCGGATAAACTTACAATCCAATCAAATGCCCTTCTCACCGATCGAGTTAATAGATCCAGATAGAACAGAAAACCCTCAGGATTACCTCCGCAACGTCAAGTCGAGTTCAGAATCGACTTAGTTCCAGGGGCCACCCCAGTAGCCAAATCGCCCTATCGCCTAAAACCTGCAGAGATGCAAGGACTGTCCTGTAAACTTAACGAACCGCTCAGCAAGGGCTTTATAAGACCAAGCTTCTCACCCTGGGGAGCTCCAGTCTTATTCGTCAAGAGGACAGCCTTCCAAACTCGTTATGGACGCAACGAGTTTGTAGTAGTACCATTCAGATTGACTAATGCGCCCGAAGTATTCATGAAGTTAATGAATAGGGTATGCCATCCTTACTTGGATCAGTAGTCATCATCTTCTTAGATGACAAACTTATCTACTGTCGTAGTAAGGAAGAGCATAGTAAGCATCTACGTCAGGATCATATAAGATATATATAGGTCTTAAAAAGCTATACTGATGGCCTATGATAAAAGCATAGATACTACCTTTGTGAGTAAATGTCCTACCTGCGTCAAGGTCGAGGTCGAATATCAGAAACCCTCAGGACCACTACAACAGCCGGAGATACCGAATGGAAGTGAGAGCGGATCACTATGGATTTCTTAACCAAGTTGCCCAAGACAACGGGTGGACTTGATACCATATGGGTCATCGTCGATAGATTGACGAAGTCCGCACACTTCCTGCCTACCAAAGAAACAGACAAGATGGAGAAGCTTACAAGAACTTAACTCACCGCGCGAGCTCAGTAACGTACATTCTAGTTTCCAGGTCTCGAACTTGAAAAAGTGTCTGTCCGACGAGACTCTTGTAATCCCACTCGACGAGATCGAGATCAATGAGAGCCTCAACTTCGTGGAAGAACCTGTAGAGATCAAGGACCGGGAGGTCAAGAAAACGAAACAAAGTCGTATCCCGATAGTGAAGGTTCGCTGGAACGCCAAGCGAGGACCTGAATTCACTTGGGAGCGAGAGGATCAGATGAAACTGAAATATGCTCGTCTTTTTACTTAGTTATATGTAACTACTTATTGCTTAAATTCTAATTTCGGGACGAAATTCCTTCTAACGGGGGGATGATGTGACAACCCGAAATTTCTATTATGTAGAACCATTCAGTTCAATAGAAGTCAGAACAGTTTCTGCTAACTTTCAAGCTTTTTGGAATAAGTTTGAGTGTTTTTAAGTTAATACTCCAGGAGATAACAGGAGAAAGGATGCCCTAGGGTTTATTGTGCATCAATAAAGTTCCAAAAACTCCAAGAGTTTGGAGTTTACGGCCCAAATGGTATTAGGGCCGTAAACCCTAAGGACTATATAAGTGACACTTAGTGTATTTTTAACTTTTTTTCACACTTCCAAGTCTAGAACCAATTCTCTCTCAAGTATCATCCAAAGTTCTTCAAAAATCTTCAAGAAAGTAAGTGTTTTCTTCCTTGTTTAGTTTATATCTACCTTAATCTAGTGATCTAACATGATTTCATCCATGAAATCATTCCATATATGTAGATCTTCAAGTGTTCTTAGTTTCACCAAGAACACACACTAGTGTTCTTGGACTTCTAGCACCTTTTCAAGCTTCTACCTAGTAAGTACTTCTATCCTAGTGTATTATAAGACTTGTTACACTTCTAATCATCAACAAAAACACCCATGAAACACAAGATCAAAGGTGTTTACGGTCCAAGATGTTCTTGGACCGTAAACCCTAAAAAGGGTGCCAAAGTGTGCCCTAGCCCCTACCAAGCCATGTAAACTAGTTTAGATCTCATACTTGATGTGCTTAGGACTTAAAACATCAAAAAGACCATAAACCATAGGGGTTTACGGCCATAAACACATGGAGAAGTGGTCCATGGGCCGTAAACTCCATTTAGGAGTGAAATGATGCCACAAACACTTCTTAAGGCTTATACATGAAGTAGGATGCTTCCTTATGACTAGAAAAGCTTCAAATCGCAAAATGGTATAAGTACCATGAGTTTACGCCCGTAAAATCATGGGTTTACGACCGTAAACTCAAGGGGTGATGGTCACAAAACCGTAAACTCCAATAAAGGGTCCCCTTGAATCCTAAACTCAATAGCCAAGTCCTACCACCCTTAGATGCAATCCTTAGGACTTATAGCACTTAAATCAAGTGTTTTACATGTCTTAGGATGTCTTAACTTGGTTAATTAGTTGTTTTATAACTAATTGGATACATATATGTGTCTTTATATGTTAACTAGGATCCTTGTGTGTGCTCAAGTCTTCACTTGACACTTAGCATCCTATATCAATCCGTTCATCCAAACCACTCACTACAGGTGAGTTCATACCCCTTAATTAACCTTTTAAATGTTTTTATATGTTTTTATGGGGGGGATACAAGTTAAATTCTTATAGTCATTATATCAATCACATGTGATTAATGACTACCAAACTAGTCGATTTCTTACTTTTCAAACTGTGTTTTCAACAAACTACTTTTCAAAAGGTTTTACAAGCTCTTATACATATCAAATGGTTTTATCTAACTCTTTTACATATCAAATAACTTACTTAAACTCTTTTACATGTCAAATACTTTTACTTCAAATCTTTTACACTTATATTCTGTTAAATGTATATCTTTATAGATATAGTTATATAAGTAGGATTGAAAGGACTTAGAATTGATAACTCACCCTACCTCCTGTTCCTCGTTTGGTTGTGGACTTAGGGTATCGGTTATTTGTCCGAAGGTCGTTTGAATCCTAGTGTTATATTATGTATATGTATATAGATATAAAAGTCCCTTTTTTCTATTCAAAACCTTTGGGTAGCAAAGGCATACATACATGTTTATACATTCAAATCATACTACTAGGAAGCTACTATAGGTGTAGTTTAGGGAGTAACTAATACTATTACTAGAACAATGAATCATACAATGAGTCAGTTCATACATGAGTCAATACATGCTAGATAGAGAGAGAACACACAATACAGCTAGTACACACAATACATTACAATACATGCTAGATAGAGAGAGAACACACAATACAGCTAGTGCACACAATACATTACAATACATGCTAGATAGAGAGAGAACACACAATATAGTTAGTACAGACAATACATTACAATACATGCTATATAGAGAGAGAACACACAATACAGCTAGTACACACAATACATTACAATACATGCTAGATAGAGAGAGAACAAACAATACAGCTAGTACACACAGTAGATTACAATACAGGCTAGACAGAGGAAGAACATACAATCCAGCTAGCACATACATTACATATACATTTCTTTAGTTATGTGAGCCACGTAACGGAGCATGGCATCACCTGCCATGGCCGTTTTGTATCCAGAATCTCCTTAATTGGGGAGCGTATGAGTTTGTGTATAGATCTATACTTGATTGACTATCCTACACCTTGTTGCTCACTACAGTGGGACTTGCAAGTCTACGGGTGCCAAACGTCATTTCTTACGACGTCTTACATCGTCGTTTTTCTATGAGTCGGTAGCAGGGTACAGGCCGATGACATGGTACTTTAAATAATAATTGGTTTAAGGTAGTTAGTACAGCAGTAGTTACATAATACAACACTACAGTACTATTTCATTTTCCCATTACATTTACTTTGTGAACATTCACACAATGCACTGTAATATAAAAACTATATTTTTGGTTAATGATAGTCAGATTTGGGAAAATACATGCTCTTACAAGAGACACACACACAAACAGTAGATGCCTTGGTAGAAGGCTACTTTTAGTAGGAAACATAGGGTTTTCTAGGAGAGTTCAAAACGTCTTACAAAACATCTTACAAAACATCTTACAAATACTTTCGTACAAATACAGACATTAATATACTTATGATCTCACCAGCTTTAAAGCTGATAAACTCTTTCAAAATAACTTGTATTCTCAGGTCACTAGTAGACAGGTACCGGAGCCAGGTTTTGAGAAGATGGAGCTCGTTCAAGACTCATCTTTCATTTCGAATTATATTTTGGGTGTCTATTAAATTTGGCAAGACATACTTGTATTAAAATTATACTATTAATGCAATGGATGATGTTGTTGCTTGTTTACTATTATGCATTGTTGTGATACTGTACATGACGTCCTCCGCCCCCGAACGTTTCCGCCGTTCCGGTTTTGGGGTGTGACAAATTGGTATCAGAGTATTGTTTATAGTGAATCGAGTATATCAACCTATAAAAGATATACAACTATAAACACAACAGGATTTAATACTCTAAAAAAGAGTTTATACTTTTAAATAATAAAATATTTAACCAAATTATACATACCTGCATTCATACAAAAATCAGTGTCACTAGGACAGAACAAAAGTATTACGATTGTTGGACAGCACAAGCAGGCTTGGGGACATATAATCAGATCTGGGAGTGATATAGCCTGATCAACTATATCTTTCCGAGAAGTGATTAGCATGTGCCTAGGAATGGTTGTGGTGTTGCAACAAGTCCAAAACATACCAACACTACTACAATGAAAACATTAGAACAAAACATAAACATAAAATACTATAGGAGTATTTTGTGTTACTATAACTACTTATGTGCAAACTAAAAAGATCTTTATTAGTATGTAAATAGTTGCTGAGTGGATACGCTAAGATTATATGTGACTAGGGTGTCATAGACTTAGAATCTGTGATCTTTGCTTTACTTCATGTTCCTTGTTTGGTTGTGGGCTTAAAGTTAGGGTCACTTATTCGAAGGTCTATCCTGTTTTGGTTACACATGACTGGTATGCACTACGCAAATGTTGGAGTAACTGGTAAGGATCATCTTATAATTATCCTAATTAGTACGTCTATTAATTATTTCTTTTACCCCTATTTCTCGCGTATATAACATGGTTGGATTCCATCCCCACGACGACCCATACTTCCCCAACCACGACAATGATGGATGGCTCGACGATGAGCCAAAGGAGAATCATGCGATTCCATTGGACGATGACTTCGTAGAGAACTTCCCGGAGGATTCTGACTCCGAGCCAGAAGTCAATAATCAACCCCTGATAGCTCCAAACCCAAATTCTAACCCTCGTCCGGCTTTTCAAGGCCCGACGCCTCTGTGGGTGAAAAGTTTGGAAACATGGAGCCAAGAACAGGGACAACCCATTCCATACAATGGAGACCGAAGCTTCTACAATGTGAGCAAAGGAGGCTCCTCGGATAGAGTCCTGCCTATTCTGGTCCGCAGGGTTGCTCGTAACGAAATTCAGGGTAGGACAGCCCTCAACCGAATTGTGGAACTTGATGCCAATGCAAGGATCAATAATATCCGTATTCGTCGTCTGGAGGATGCTCGCCATAGAACTGCGAGACACCATGAGTCTCTTTTGCAAGACCTAGCTGTGACTCGAGCTGAAGTCATAGAACATCGCGTGCGTTAGCGAGTGTACGAGCGATGCCTTCTTGACATGGAGCGTCAGCTGGCCGATTTAAGTGTTCGCTCAAGGGGTTCCCGTCGCCAGTAGGGAATGCTCTGCTCGAATTTCCTTTTTTATCAAAGGATTAGCCTTCTTATCTATGCTCTAAGTAGCACTTTTCCCTGTAATTTCATGTTATCTTAAGGCCTTGAACTTTCGGTCAATAGGTCTTTATTCTGTCAAAATTTTCTTATCTTGGTGTGATGTAAGACCTAATCCTAGGTCATTTTTCCTGAACTTGTTACATCTGTAATACCAATATTATGGACAAATATCTAATTTCATGGAAATTATCCAAATGCTATCATCTTACAAAGTACTAGAATCTCTATTCAATCATGCTATCAAATTGTGTTGTTGGGCTATGGAGAGTTAGTCCATGAGTCACTCTCATCATACTCTCTATTAAATTCTTACCAATATCTTCATCTTTGTGATTTTATAGCTTCAAGATGCCTCCGTGTAGATCGAACAGGCGCGCTACTCAAATAACTCTGATTCAAACTCCACCTCCTGCTCCTCAATACAACCCAGCAGCTATCCAAGCTGCTGTGAATGCGGCTGTTACGGCAGCCCTGACACAATTCACCTCAACTAGTACTAGCGGGAGTGGGACGAATGTGCCTCCCACTATAGTTAAAGCTCCAGTGCGCTCTAGGGAGTGCTCGTATAAGGACTTTACCAGCTGCAAACCCAGGGCCTTCAATGGTACTGGTGGAATCATTGCCTTTTCGGAATGGTTCGAGAAGACGGAGTCGATCTTTGAGATCTGCTCCTGTCTGGAAGGGAGCAAGGTAAAATTTGCCGCCTGCACCTTCGCGAACCGAGCTCTGACGTGGTGGAACAACCATGTCAAGTCACTATCTCTAATAGTGGTAAATGCTATTGGCTGGGAAGCTCTTAAAGAGCTCATGATCGAGGAATACTGCTCGAGGGGCGAAGTTCAGAAGTTGGAGCAGAAGCTTTGGAGCCTAACCATGAAGGGTTCCGACATAGTCTCCTACACTGCCAGATTCAAAGATCTGGTAGCACTATGTCCGGGAATGGTCCCTTCTGAAGAAAATAAGGTGGTAAGGTACATTTGGGGGTTGGTGCCTCCATTTTAGGGGAATGTCCTAGCTTCCAACCCCACTACCTTCGATAGTTCCAAGCGATTAGCACAAAGGCTCATTGACCATGGGGTCCAAACCCCGTCAACAACAACAACCCTAGCCATCTCAGAACCCTCCAAAGCCGCCGACAACAAGCAGAAGTTCTGGAATGACAAGAAAAAGAAAGCTGCCAAAAAGCAGCAGGTCGTAGTTGTTCAATGTGCGATATCACCTACCGCTGCTGTGCCGGTAAAGCAGTACACAGGAAGCTTGCCGAACTGCAACAAATGCAACTTCCACCACAATGGACCCTGCCGGGAAATGCAATGTTATAACTGCAATAGGAAGGGGCACACTGCCCATTTCTGCAAAGCTCCGGCAAAGCCAATTACCCAAGTCCCCGACGTTGGTGTGGGCCAGGCTTGCTACGGTTGTGGCGAGGTGGGCCACTACAAGAGGAACTGCTTGAAGGCAGGGAATGCCGGCGGAGTGGGAAGAGTTTTGGCTATAGGCCACGAGGAAACAGTTGCCGACCCCACAGTGGTCAATGGTACGTTTCTCCTCGATAGCTCATATGCATGCATTATGTTTGATAGTGGAGCGGAGAGGAGTTTCGTGAACCAGAAATTTGCTCACTTGCTTAAACATAAATCGCATGCACTTAAAGAACCGTTCACCGTAGAAATGGCTAATAGAAAGACAGAGAGCACTAGCTGCATATACATAGGTTGTACACTAACACCAGATAGCCATTCATTTCCAATCGACCTCTTGCCGGTCTTAATCAAAAGTTTCGACGTCATAATTGGCATGGATTGGTTGAGTTCTCATCGTGCCGACATCATGTGTTCCGAAAAGGTTGTTCGCCTTAATCTGCCGTCTAGCGAAACTATAGTAATCTACGACAACAAACCCGACACGAACCTTTGTATCATCTCGAGCATTCAAGCCCAGAAATTCTTGCGAAAGGAATTTCGCGCATTCCTTGATCATGTTGTCAATATGAGCCACGAGATGAAGGACCTAAAGAACATTCAAGTAGTACGCAATTTTCCCGACATCATTCCAGAAGAACTCCCAGGATTACCTCCGCAACGTCAAGTTGAGTTCAGAATCGACTTAGTTCCAGGGGCTACCGCAGTAGCCAAATCGCCCTATCGTCTAGCACCAGCTGAGATGCAGGAGCTATCCAGTCAACTTAATGAATTACTCAGCAAGGGCTTTATTAGACCAAGCTTCTCACCATGGGGAGCACCGGTCTTGTTCGTCAAGAAGAAAGACGGATCGTTCCGTATGTGCATCGAGTACAGAGAACTTAACAAACTAACCGTCAAAAATCGTTACCCTCTGGCTCGCATAGACGATTTGTTTGACCAACTTCAAGGGGCGAACTTCTTTTCAAAGATAGACCTGAGGTCCGGGTATCACCAATTACGAGTACTAGGGGAGGATGTTCCGAAGACAGCCTTCCAAACTCGTTATGGACACTACAAGTTTATAGTGATGCCGTTCGGATTGACCAATGTGCCTGCAGTATTCATGGACTTAATGAATAGGGTGTGTCGTCCTTACTTGGATCAGTTCGTCATTGTCTTCATCGTTGACATAATTATCTACTCTCGTAGTAAGGAGGAGCATAGTCAACATCTGCATCAGGTCTTAGAAACGCTGCGATCAGAGAAGCTCTATGCGAAGTACTCAAAATGCCAATTTTTGATCCGAAGAGTCGAATTCTTGGGGCATGTGGTTAGCGAAGAGGGAATACACGTGGACCCTTCCAAAATCAAAGCCATTGAGAACTGGTCAGCACCGAAGATGCCTATAAAAATTCGTCAATTTCTAGGCCTCCCTGCCTACTATCGCAGGTTCATTCAGAACTTCTCTCGGATTGCGAAACCACTTACAACCTTGACCTAAACTTTAAAACGGTCCTTATGCACCGCACCGATACTGTTCCTTATCGAAGGCATAGAAGACTTTGTGGTTTATTGCGATGCATCCAATCAAGGGCTCGGTTGTGTTCTGATGCAACGAGGTAAGGTCATCGCCTATGCCTCAAGAGAGCTGAAGACACACGAGGTCATCTACACCACACACGATCTTAAATTAGGAGCAGTAGTGTTTGCTCTGAAGATCTGGAGACACTACCTGTATGGTACAAAAAGCACTATCTTTACAGACCACAAAAGCCTACAACATATATTCGACCAGAACGAGCTCAACATGAGACAACGACGGTGGGTCGAGCTACTCAGTGATTACGAATGCGAAATTCGTTATCATCCCGACAAGGCCAACGTAGTAGCTGACACCCTAAGTCGGAAAGAATACTCTGTTCGTAGAGTCAAATCATTGACTATGATTATCCATTCACACTTGTCCACACAAATTAAGGAGGCTCAGCTTGAAGCTTTGAAACCTGAAAATGTGGCGGGTGAATCCGTGAGAGGGATGGATAAAAACTTGGAAGTCAAGGGTGCCGGAGCCTTATATCTCATGGATCGGATCTGGACACCGAAAGACGGTGGTTTCAGAGACTTGGTCATGACCAAAGCTCAGAACACACGATATTCCGTCCACCCAGGTTCAGATAAGATGTATCTGGATCTTAAAAAGTTATACTGGTGGCCTAACATGAAAGCAGAGATTGCTACCTTCGTGAGTAAATGCCTTACTTGCGCCAAGGTTAAGGTCGAATACCAGAAACCATCTGGTTTACTTCAGCAACCGGAGATACCCGAATGGAAGTGGGAGCGAATCACGATGGACTTCATAACCAAGTTTCCCAAGACAACGGGTGGTCTCGATACCATATGGGTGATCGTAGATAGGTTAAGAAAGTCCGCACACTTCCTGCCGATCAAAGAAACTGACAAGATGGAGAAGCTAACAAGAACATACATTGGGGAGATAGTACGACTGCATGGTGTTCCCATATCCATTATCTCTGATAGAGATAGTAGATTCACTTCGAGATTCTGGCAGTCGCTACAAAGTTTCGTAGGAACTAGGCTGGACATGAGTATAGCCTACCATCCTCAAACCGACAGACAAAGTGAGAGGACTATTCAAACTTTAGAAGATATGTTGCGAGCTCGCGTGATAGACTTTGGGAAGGCATGGGATACTCATTTACCCCTTGTCGAGTTCTCCTACAACAATAGTTATCAAACGAGCATAAAGGCTGCTCCATTTGAAGCCCTCTATTGCCATAAGTGCAACTCCCCTCTCTGCTGGGATGAGGTGGGCGACACTCAGTTAGATAAAGGACGAGTTACTGACAGCACTCTCACGGGTCCAGAAATCATTTGGGAAACGACAGAGAAGATCGTTCAGATTCATGAACGATTAAAAGCCTCTAGAGACCGATAGAAAAGCTATGCAGACAAGAAAAGGAAACCGTTGGAATTCTAGGTGGGTGACCGTGTTCTATTGAAGGTCTCATCCTGGAAGGGCTTGATACGCTTCGGAAAGCGTGGAAAGCTAAATCCAAGATACGTAGGGCCTTTTGAGATTTTCGCTAGAATCGGCCTTATAGCTTACAAACTCAAACTACCTCGCGAAATCAGTAACGTACATTCTACTTTCCACGTCTCGAACTTAAAAAAGTGTCTGTCCGACGAGACTCTTGTAATACCACTCGACGAGATCGAGATCAACGAGAGCCTCAACTTCGTGGAAGAACCAGTAGTAATCATGGACCGAGAGGTCAAGAAAACGAAGCAAAGCCGTATCCCGATATTGGTTCGCTGGAATTCCAAGCGAGGACCTGAATTCACTTGGGAGTGCGAGGATCAACTAAAATTGAAATATCCTTATCTTTTCGTTTATTTATTTATAATAGCCTAATTGTTTAAACTGTAATTTCGGGACGAAATTATCTCTAATGGGGGGGATGATGTGACAACCCGATATTTCTATCTTGTATAGTTATTAAATTCAATCAAAGTCAGACTCGTTTCTGCTATCTTTTAGCATGGTTTAGACTCAGTTTGACTGTTCTAAGCCTAGTACCTTCAAAGTTAGGGTATAGAATTGGATTCCACAAGTTCACCACTTCCCAAAATGGCCAAACACTCCAACATGAGGAGTGTACGGCCGTACACTTGGGTGTGCGGCCGTACACCCCCCTTCTGGCCGTACACTCTCAAGTATAGATGAGAGACTTATCCTTCATTTAGCTCTTTTCACACTCCTAGCCAAGAAAATTATTCTCTCTCAACTATCATCCGATTTTTCACCTAGATCTTCAAGAATGTAAGTGTTCGTCCCTTGTTTTGTTGATTCCTTTCGCTATCTAGTAAGGATAATTGATTTCATCCATGAAATCACTTCATTTTGGTAGATCTTCAAGTGTTCTTCAGTTTCACCAAGAACACAAAGAACACCTACCAAGTTTTTGGACCTCAAACACCCTTAAAGGCTCCTAAATCATAAGTACCTCTTCCTAAGCTTGTTACTTAATAGATATGCTCCTTAGAAGTCGTCCAAAACATGATCATCAAGGAGTGTATGGCCGTACACACCTCATGTGGTCGTACACCCCTTTGTTTAGTGCATATTGGCCTCAAACACAGGTTATATGCTAGCACAAAGTCATGGACACTTAGGGGATACAAGATATAGCCTTGAAACACACATTTTGACCATTTGTTCAAGGAGTGTACGGGTACACTCCCTGGCCGTACACACCAGGCCGTACAACCAAGTGGTCGTACACCAGGTGGCCGTAGAAACACATGTGTGGCCGTACACCCATTGTATGCAACCCTTTGTACTTCTAACACTTCAATCTAAGTGTTTCCTAAGTCCTAGGGTGTTTTCCTTACATGATTAGTTGTTTAAACACTAATTACATACATATATGTGTCATTATATGCTTATTAGGACCCAGTGTGCTCAAGCCTTCACTTGACACTTAGCATCCTACAAACCGATCTTTCATTCGTATCACTCGCTGCAGGTGAGTTCAGACCCCTTAATTTACCTTTTAAATGATTTTAAATGTTTTTATGGGGGGGGGGAATAAAAGTAGAAACTTTATAGTTATTATATCAATCACATGTGATTAATAACTATCAATCAAATGGATTTCTTATAATTCAAACTGTGTTTTCAAACAAATTGCTTCAAATCGTTTTACAAACTCTTTTATATGCAAAAATCTTTATCAAACTTTTAAACTTATATTTTGTCAAAAGCATATCTATATAGATATAGTTATATAAGTAGGATTGAAAGGACTTAGGACTGATAGATCGCCTTACTTCATGTTCCTTGTTTGGTTGTTGACTTTGGGTATCAGTTGTTTGTCCGAAGGTCGTTTGAATCTTAGTTATATATTGTGTGTATGTATATAGGTATAAAAGTTCTTCATTCAGTTCAATACCTTTGGGTAGCAAAGGTGTACAAACATGTTCATTCATACAAACAACATTTCTAGTAAACTATAATAGGTATAGTTTAGGAAGTCACTAATACTATTACTAGAACAATGAAACACACAAAGAGTCAGTTCATACATGAGTCAGTACATACTATAACGACAAGAAATACTCACTATAAAGAGAAATAGATAGAGAATACTATAACGAGAGACAATACTCACTATAAAGAGAAACAAATAGAGAATACTATAACGAGAGACAATATTCACTATAAAGAGAAACGGATAGAACATATTATAACGAGAAACAATACATACTACCCACTATACACTAGAGAACATACTACATACTAGACAGAGAGAACATACGCTACACTAGTACATACTATACAAATACAAGAATACTATAACATTAATGTGAGATACTACTTCATGGATTGGCAATATACTGCTGCGTCACGTTTTGTACCCAGAGTCTCCTGGAGGGAGAGCGTGAATTTGTGTATAGATCTATATGGGACTGACCATCCTACACCTTTTTGCTAGCTACAGTGGGACCTGCAGTTCTACGGGTGACGAATGTCATATCATTTCGACGTCTCGAACGTCGTGTTATACTAGTCGATAAAGTGTGGTTACAATCATATCACATTTTACCTTAATTAAACTAAAAAGTTTAAGGTAGTTAGCACATTGGTAGTTACCTAGATAAAACTAAAGTACACCTTTATTTTCCCATTTTCATTCAAATTGTGATCTTCTCACATAAACAGTTATGGAAAACCATATTTTGGTAATGATAGTCATACTTTGGGAAAACACACACTTTTACAAAAGAACAAACATAGAGAACAGTTGAGTCTTGGTAGAAGACTACTTTAGTAGAAAATATAGGATTTTCTAGGAAGTTTACAAACATTTACATCAAACACTTACAAACTTTTACAATAAACATTTACAAGCACTTTCTTCAAACTTATATAAACAATGACACTAAAATACTTATTAACTCTCTAGCTTTAATGTTGATCTACGCTTTCAGATAACTTGTATTATCATGTCGCCAGTAGACAGGTACCGATGACCAGGTTTTGAGAAGATGGAGCACATTCAAGACTCATCTGTTATTTTGATTATTCATTTTTGGTGTCTTGTAAACTTCAAAACACATTTGTATTAAAATTAAACTATTAATCCAATGGATGATGTTGTTGCTTGTTTACTATTATGCATTGTTGCGATACTGTGCATGATGGCCTCCGCCCCCGAACGTTCCGCCGTTCCGGTTTTGGGGTGTGACGGCTAGGCTCTTAAAGGCTTAAGGAATAAAGCTACAAGAAAAGGTATGTCATTCTACTAGTTTTTGTATTACATATACTCCATTGTATGCTAGTTAGGATGAAACCTTCGAAAAATGAAAGTTTGCATGTATAATAGAGAAAACATAGATCCAAGGTTTCTAGGTTTGCATGTAAACCTTAGGAGTGTTAGAACGCTCAAAACACATCAATGATATCAGAGCCTAGGCTTGTTTTCAATTATACGTGATGCTACTTGCTTGAAAATGCTTTAAAAATAAAAAATATGTTGTCTGGACAGTGGACTCGTCGAGTCCACTGGGGAACTCGCTGAGTCCCTTCACAAAATAGCCCAACTCGCCGAGTTTGTTCATACACTCGACGACTCGGAGCCTCTGAGTGCATATTTTTGAGTTTCAAGGCTGGAATTTGTATAGGATCATTACCCTAAACTGCTGTTGAACTTATAAACCTATTTTTGATGTGGTAATGATCATGCTTATCCAATTCAAAAGATAATTGTCAATATTTCATGTTTTGTATTAGTTTATGTGATTAGTCTAATTACATGGAATTTGTTTGATTTGAATTATCTTGTTCATATGAGTGTAATCAAGAACTTGAACATGCTTGTTAGTTTAATTGATGATCTTGATGATTTTAATGGACTCCATAACTTGTCCTCAAATTATTGAATTCCAAAAGTTTTCCATATAAATGAATCATTAAAAGTCATAGGTTATAAAAAATGAAGAGTCTCATTTTAAAAGACCATTAAACTCATATGTTATGAAGTTGAAAATTTTTGCAGAGTTCCAAAACATGCCCTCAAGTTTTGGAATTTGTAAAGTCACACATTAATACTTTAATTCCAAACTCTAGAATTTTAAAAGTTTAAAATTCAACCCTTATACTTTATTGTAATATAAGTTAATAATATATATATATATATATATATATATATATATATATATATATATATATATATATATATATATATATATATATATGTATAAGATCAAGTCAGTCTTACCGTTAGTAGGGCTCATTCACGAAGCCGGTCTATAACGGGGTATAAGGTTACTGCCTATAAAATGGCAGTTTAATGGGTGTCCACTCTCATCTACCGCTTCCTTGACTGGTGGAGGGTCATTAGCCCAATGGGTAGGACAAAGACTATAATCCTAATTAAAGTATAATGATAATTATAAAGTAACTAAACCTTTTATAAATTCCTAATCTTAGTTACTTTAGGAAATGTGAAATTGATGCTAATCCATGAAATTACACTTTGCACCTTACCAAGTCGTTGATGGAGCGTGTGTGGTTAACCGACACATTAACTTGGACTGGTAAGGGTGGAAAAGGGCAGCTTAATGTTTATCATAAGGTCAGTGGAGCGTGTGTGGTTACCCGACACATTGATCAAGGTGATAATTGACATTAAGAGTACCAGGTACATTTTCATGGTTATTCAGACCTTGTTTGTGATCCTCAGTATCCCAGTCACAATCCTGAAGGGCATAATCAAGATTTAAACATGCCATTTAATTGTTCAATGAATCTCAAAGGATCTAGGAATTTCAATCCAATTAAAACTTAATAACAATTTCGTTTTTCATGGTGGAAATTGGTAAATCGTCATTTACCTACCTTCAAATATTTTGCAAGATGGATTACGACATCCCTCTTCCAAATTCTAAAATATTGTGTTGGGTCCTAGCCTTAATATTTCATTTGGGTGTTTTATTAAGAACTCTTTATCTAATCTAAACTTGTCTTTCTTTCTTTTCAGATGTCTTCCAACACTGCTTTGGGCTCAAACCCTACCGGCTCCTTCTCTCTCATGAAACTTTATGGGAGAGTCATCTTTGATGGGAAAAACTTCAATGATGGGATTAGTAACATCAGGATGGTCACTCGCTACGAGGACAAGGAATATGTCCTCAACAAGGAGCTCAAGGATATCGATGAGTCTGCTGCTACTCCTCAGGAGATTACTGATTCTAGGGCACATGAGAAAGATGCCACCAAGGTAGCTTGTATCATGCTTGCCACCATGTCTCCTAAACTCCAAAAGTCCTATGAGGACTTCTACCCTTTTGAGATACACCTGGACCTGATGGAAAGATACCATCAGAGTGCTCGTCAAGAGCGGTATGAAATCATCTGCTCCATGATTACAACAAAGATGAAGTATGGTGAACCCATCATGGGCCACTTGTAGAAAATGCAAAGGTTTGTGGACCATCTGCTGAAATTGAATGTGAACTTTGATGAGGAGTTGGCTATAGATATTATCCTACACTCCTTACCTCCATGTTATGATCAGTTTCGCATGACATATCATATTAACAAGGAGGAAGTCACTTTGAGTAAACTTTAGGGCCTTCTGAGGACTGCTGAAAGTGGTCTCAAAGGTAAAAATGTTGTAACCACTCCTACTACTGATGCCCCTGTTCTGGCAATTAGGCATGGTAAGGGGAAGAAGAGGAAGGCTCCTTCCAAGAGCCGCAAAGGTAAGTTCCTTGATGGATCCTCTTGAAGTGGAACCAAAGGAGGTTATGCTACTCCCTCGGCCATCCCAAAACAAGCAAAGTGTTTCTATTGCCATGAAAAGGGGCACTGGAAATGAATCTGCCCCAAGTACGTGCAAGATGATAAGGATGGGAAGGTTAAACCCACCCATGAAGGTATTTATACTATTCTATCTAAAAACTAATCACATGCAAACTCATGGGTTCTTGACATAGGTTCTGGAATTCACATTTGTTTGATGTACGAGTGGTTACTGACTTCTGAGACTTCTTTGGTGCTTTCCGTTTCAAGTTTTCTATCTATTGAGCAGGCTAGAAGGTGTGGTACCCCTCGCATGGGTACTTCTGAAGTTTTGAAGTGATAGACGATATAAAGGTTTGCGTTATGGATTGGAAGAATTTCATCTGACAGCTGATTAAGGAAAAAGATATTTTACACAACATAAAAAAAATTGCATGGTAAGGATCAAGCCAAACCATGTTGGATGAGGATGTCGGAACTTCTCAATGAAGTAGATATTAAGTTATTCTGGAAGAGATGATTACTAGGATAATGAACATTTCTATGTACATAAGTTTTCAGCGCCTTTAGTTTTATTCTGTTATTTTGCTACGAATCCCCTTTTTAATTCAAAATTGGCGGAACTAATAATACGAGGGTTTTGGAAATTTTGAAACTATGAACTTTCATGGAATGATTCCTACTAGGTCTCTTTATCATCGCTTGGTGTACACAAGTCATGTATAATTAAGACTGGTGAGACAGTTGACTGAGCAACCCTGCCCTAAATCCACAACCAAACAAGGAACAGGAAATAAGGCGGGATCACTCACTTTAAATCTACAAATCTTAATTATAAATGTCCCTAATGTTTACACTAAGCCATCATAGCATACCTGATAGAGTTCTCAGTTTTATATGAATGCTGAGATTTGGTTCGAATGAGTGAGTAATTAAAATTATAAATAAATTATTGGGGTTTGGAAGCGTACCAAACTATAGCAGGGTTCTTTTATGTTTCCCCATTCTCTGGGGTCAAATTCCTCCTGCTCCCCCGTCGTTCTTCTCTGTTGGACAGCCCCTCTTGTAATGTCCTTTCTCACCACAAAGATGACATATTGGACTTGTTCCAAAGTTGGTAGTTGAAGTGATGAATTTGACCGGAGTCCTATAGAAACGGGCGGTGTGCCCCTTCATGTTGCATCTATTGCAATGCAGTACTCGGCAGACTCCACGATGATGGTAGTTGCACTTGCTGTAGTGTGGGAGGTTTCCTAAGTACGGTGTGGTCGGTGTTCGGATAGCAGGGCTGATGGGGGTATTGACTGCCCTTACTTGTTGCCCTTCTGTAGGTCCTTGAGTTGAACAACTCGCTTTCTTGTTCTCGAACTTTTGTTTTAGAAAATTAGGTTTGAGGTTCGGAGTGTCTTTACAAGTATGCACTTGTTGCTGAAATTGATTATCACCACGATCGGGATTGCCGATCACATTTCTACTAACATTTGTGTTGTTAGCATTAAGGTGATCCATGACAGTTGTTGCAGCTGAGGTGACTGCAGCTTGAAACGTAGCCGCATGTATCTGAAGGATTGGTGTTTTATCGGAGGGTTGCTTACGTTTCTTCGTATGCATGATTGTGTTACAAGATGAGAAAATGAGCTCGTGAGCGATTATGGTTGGCTTTAGATATATTCCAATCATTTATATTAATATAAATTTTTCGTTTTGCTATACTGACCTCAAAGATTCGACCTACATCCCTATGATGCAGTCCTGGTAAAAGAGTAGAATGAAGTTTCTAGAATGGTTACCAGACGAGTGTCATCCGAACGAAGTTATCTTTGGTTGGTGGATACTATGATTCAGTTTTTGAAAAGATTTGAAAGTAATTCATAATAGAGTCTACAATAAATCGACTTATGAATTTGAGGAGTAATCGCTCTTGATTGAGATTTCGTGATCCGAATCATTGATATTAGCCAATACAGGAAAAGACGATAAGTTCGAAACCTAATGTGAGTAATGTATTCATTAACTCACTAGGTCGCATTATTTATTAGTTATTACTGTGACAAAAAGGCACTCAAACACTTCGCATGTAACACGCGTGGTCCTCCTCCATTCTCCCTTCTACTCTGGGTGATAATGATTTGTTCTCTCCTGATATTTATAGGGTGCCATTCTCCTTCGTAGGTATATTGAATTTCTGTGCCGTCTTACTTCCGATTCTTACACCGATCTCCATTACTTCATAATGAAGAGTTCGAATCCCGGGAGATCATGCGAATGCAAGTTTTTTAGTTTTGTTATACTGTTATCGATGATTCGATCTACATCTCTGTTACGTTTCTATAGTACTGTAAAAAGCATTTAAGTTATTAAGACAGAGTATTGACGTTAACATTTTAAGTTGGTTCGGGTTTTATGCGGAGGCATCTTTTACTATAAAGATTAAAAGATGAAACGATTGTAAGATATCAAGAGCGAACATGAATTTGATATCTCATAACAAAAACACTTAGTTCGATAGGGATCTTGTTTGGAATTAGAAGTTCAATATAAGTACGACTTGTAACAGAATAATGTGAAATTGAGTGGTTATTTTTCAAAATGTAAGAAGTAAATGTCGATTGTATAGGTGTATTAAGTACATAGAGTTTGGGAAAACTTTACTTTAAACATGTCTATAATACACCATAATTTTGGGAAAAATATCGACATTAAAAGGACCTACCGAAAATGCATTTTCACGGCCGAACTGAAAAAGTATGAAAAGTAACTCTAAGACATTTCCGAAGACTTAGACTATAACCAAAAGAGTAAATAGAGGGCGAGTAGAGTATGATCTACTTCCTACTAGATTCGGCCATGGGTTTGGCTAACTGGTGTTCTATTTCGAATATACGCCTATCTTGTACAACCTGATGTTCTCGCAATTTATGCACTTCGGCTTGCGAAACCGCCAGTTCTCCCTGTAAGAAGTTGGTACAATCCCTTGTTGCCTTATGATTGTCTTCCAGGTTGCGAAGACGAACAGCGTCGACACCAGTGGTAGTCTCACTCTGTACCACTCAGTCGATGATAGCTCTTCCCTGTTCAGTGTTGCGAGAAACACGACGAACCAGCACAGGAAGTGCTCCATCTACTGAACATCCAGCTTCTAGATTGTAGAAGTTTCGGTCTCCTTGGTAGGGGAAATTTTGACCATGTTCATGACTCCACCTTTCTTGGTTTATGGCCCACAGAGGCGTCGGGCCTTGAAAGTTCTGACGAGGGTTAGGGTTCTGAGCAACTGGAGGTGGATTATAAGCTTCTGATCCGGAGTCATCGTCTTCTAGAAAGTCTTCAGTAAAAATCATCGTCTAGGGGAATTACAGGCTCATCTTCTGGTTCGGCACCGAGCCAACCAGCATTCCCTTGATTAGGAAAGTACGGATCTCCGGAAGGATGGAATCCAGCCATTTGATTCTGATCGAGAATAGAGATAAGAGAAATATATATAAAGCTTGAGTGTAAAAAGAAAATTTTAAGACAAGACCTTACACCGAGTCCTTCTATAACCACCTAGTGTATACGGATCACATACAATCATGATCGAATAGGCTGTTAGATAAGTAGCTTCACTTTAAGTCCACATCCACACAAGGAAAAGGACCTAAAGCGAAATCATAAACCCTAAGCCTTTAAAATCTCAATCATGTGAAACCTTAAAGTATGCACTTTGCAATTATAGACATGCCAGTAAAGGTTTTTAGTTTTTATGGGTAAGATTTTATTTATGTGACGATTTCTAGATCTAACAAAATATCGAGGTTCACACGTTTATTTCAGTTCTTATAATACCATAAAATACTCCTATAGTATTTTGAATTTGTAAGTTTGATTCTAGTGTTTTCTTTGGTATGTTTTTGACTTGTTGCTCACTACGACCATTCCCCGACATACGTTGGTCATATCTCGGATATATATAGTTAATCAGGCTATATTTATTCTCGATCTGATTACATACCCTGAGGCCTAATCGTAGCGTCTCAACTTGTCTTAATACTTTTGTAAAATTTAGGCTATGATACTAAACCGATGCATGCATGTACTTATACTTTTATAAAACTAGCATTTTATTTTCCTAAAAGTGTAGTTTGTGAAAACGTTTTGTCAGAGGGTTTTAGTCCCTTTGCATTGATAGTTTGCATATCTTATGTGGTTCGATATACTTAGTTCACTATAAACAATGCTCTGATACCAATCTGTCACACCCGCAAACCAGGATGGCGGAAACATTCGGGGGTGGGTGACTTCACGTAGTATCAAAACAGTTGAATATTTGTAAAGAAAGTAAACACAACCATCATAAATATAATTTAAAAGTTACACTGTTGCATGTGATACATGTCTCAAAAGAATATTACAAATATGATGATTTAATAAGTTTTGAAAACTGACGCCTTAACGTACCTTCTCTAAAAGCTGATGTTTTACATGTATTACTGATTCCCTGAGATATATAAGTAGTTTTGAAAAAGTGTCAACAATTAAGTTCGTGAGTCCGTAAGAGTTTTTGTACTAAAATTGTATGCCTTTAGGTAAAAATAACTGAGCGTGTTTCTAGAAAATCCAATATTTTCCATGTATGTGTGGTAGTTTGAAAAAGTTCCAAAGACTGGAATGCATAAGTATCTTCCGTACTCAAAAATGGTGTAAGTGGATTTATACATATATAATGTAATTACTGAATGCATTTTAATAGTCTTGAAAATCAAAGATATTTCTATACTCCATGTGAGTTTTATAACCATGCTATTGATCCAGACTTCCTGTAACAACGTTCTTCAGGCGTTGCAGTGTTGTGACGTTTGTCACACCAGACCTGGCGGTCTAACTGTAGCTAACAATTTAGGTGCGGGATTGTCAATCCCGTATAGATCTATACACAAGTATCACGCTCTCCCTACAAGAGATTATGGTTTATAATACAGGACTTGAAATGCGCAATTGAGAGTACGTTGAAGCCGAATGTCTCACAAAACTTAGTATCAATAGATTTACGGAATGAAGAGTCTACATTTCTTGTAAATGAAAGTATTTCCTTTTTACAGTGTTTATGTAAAGATGTCATGAATAACTTGTAAACTATACCCATTATAGTTTTTCGAAAGTGTGTTCCATTTGATGATAAAATTCGGTGTAATACCAACTTTGCATGTAAAGTGTAACGTTGGTAGTAATGTTGTTTAACATTTATAAAAAAAATGTAGGTAAAGTATGTGAAAACATATGTAACGATGCGTATTTTAACATAAGTTTTCCTCGTGTTTCACTTGTATTCCACCCCCTAAAAATAAAAAAAGACGTGAAAATGTAGGGGTATGAACTCACCTGGAAAGTGGTGAATCGGGTAGCGTGTCGTTTCTAGGAATGATATTTCTTGACGTAACCACGGGTTTCTGGTGAAGAAACGAGCTTCATGCGGGCAGCACTTCGACTGGAAAGAATGTTTTTCTCTGGAACTTCGGGGCGTCGGTACTGGTGTCGTGTTTTAGGGGTGCTATCGGGGCTTCGAGGGTAGTTTAAGAGGGCTAGATAAGGTATCGAGAGTGGGAGAGTGAAGGAATTAGTAGCTAAACCCGACTGCCTTCGATTTCTATTTATAGGGCTGATTTCTTGAAATTCACGTCGTGAACAGTACTCCCACGTCGTGGGCTTGATCGTCATTGCATGTGTCATCGCAAGTTGGGTCTGGAAGAATCCAGGAGGCGTCACAAGACATTTCACGTCGTGAACACTGATTTCACGTCGTGGTCTCTGACAGTTTTGGGGTTTCGCGCCCGAACTTCAGAAATTCATAACTTTCGCATACGAACTCCGTTTTCGACGTTATTTATATCCACACGTAGGTGAGATTATGCTCTATAACTTTCGTTTAGACTCTGCCGGCTAATTTTGTATTAAATTGTAATATTATATTTTTTTAACAGGCCTGGATAGGAAAAGTCCGTTAAAAATTCATAACTTCTTCATCTGACGTCCATTTTCGTCTGTCTTTTTTACCGTTGTACTACTATTGTCGAGATCTTCGATTCTCATTAATGTTGCGTCGGTTAAAAGTCGATTGATCTCTATTTCGAGTTTTTAGCTGTCTACTACTATATCCGCAACTTTAGAAAAATCATAACTTCCTCATACGAAGTCAGATTTGGACGTTCTTTTTATGCACATTTACGGTTTAACATAATCTACGACTTTTGTTTAGATATCTAAGGCTAAAAAGTATTTTATTAAAATTTCACTTTTTACACTTAACAGTATTTTACCGGTTTTTGTCACGATTCTTTGATTGGTCATAACTTCTTCGTTATAACTCGGATTTTTGTGTTCTTTATATTTCTAAAAACCTTGATACAATATCTAAAATTTTATGTAACCCAATTGAGACTCTTGAACACTTCATTTTTGACGCTATTTTTATTATATCGAAAATAGATTATAGTACTTGACTTTAGAACATTATATTGTCTTGAAATGTCGGGTTGTCACAAAATACCTTCCATGTGAAATGGGTCTTAGTTGTCCTTTTACATATATTTTGGGCCCATGTTATATAATCTCATTCCTTTCGGGCCTGAAAAAGACTTACGTCTTTAGTGAGACTCAGTGGTGTGGTTACATGGTTCATTGGGCCCGGAATTAGTTTTATATGTTTCTCTTCACATAAAATTCGACTAAGGATCTAGTGAGACGTGTCGGTTGACACCTATTGAGTGTACGTTCGTAGCCTGTACTTATAACCAGAGTCTCTTGGACGGAGAGCGGAGTTTTGTGTATAGATCTATACGGGGATGACACCCCACACCTGAGCTGTTCGCTACAGTTAGACTACATCAGTCTAGGGTGACGATAACCTTATTCTATTCCGTCGGCATTCACAAACGCCAAGACATGCGAAATTGTCATTAATTAGTATGGTTATGACGGCTAACTTAGAGTAATTAACATTATGAAATTTATGGGAGATTATTCATTTTATTCTTTTACAGGCAACATAGGGTTGTCTGGGGGCATTCTATTTACATTTTCTTCAATCACTTTTGGCATTCTATTAAACAATAACACACATGCATTAATACCAGATCGGACACAAACATACTAAACTATTTTAAGAAAATACAGTATTTTCTTGTGATTACAAAGTTATACAAATCTTTTTCTCAAACATGCTTATGAACTCACCAACATCTTTATGTTGACCTTTCTAAATTAACTTGTATTCTCAGGAAACCGTTGAAGCAGGTTGGGATAAATAAACTAATGGATGTTTTGTTATATTTCTATTTCATCAAACTTTAATTATTTTGGCATGTAATATTTAAACTCAATACTCGATGTAAACAATGTACGTCGTTATATTACATGTGTGGTGATGATGCTGTTATGTTTCAATTATATTTTGTGATGATACTACAAGAATGAAGTCACACGCAAGCCCCCGGACGTTTCTATCGTCTGGTTCAGGGGTGTGACAGATTGGTATCAGAACATTGTTTACAGTGAATTGGCACATCTAATCATACATGATATGCAACTATAAATACAATGGGACTAAAACACTCTGAATAAAATGAATACCTAGGCGTAGATTAAAACCATAACACTAAAAGTCTCTGGGAGAAATTGAACACCGTGATTAAACCCGTACAGTTATGTATTCTTATTGGGGATAAATGTAGCCTGATCAACTATATTTGTTCAAAATACGACCAACATGTGTTCGGGAGTGACCATGATGGGAAATGAACCTAGAAACTTACCTCGTATCCAAAAGCTTTAGGGAACCCAAACATAAATAAAATACTATAGGAGTAATTTGAAATTCTATCTACGTACTCTCCTTACACACTTCTCACCCTTCCAGTTTCGCAACCAGCCTTAATGGAAGAAGCACAACAAGGACTCCTTTAATATCAGTCTTTGGTAGCCAATGGGTTAATCGACGGAGACGCTGCAATGGGCCAAGAGGCAGAACCCGGCCTGGGGCTTGAGGAGTACATGGAAATAGACTATGAGTTCAGAGAGTTCGATGAGGTTGTGGAGGTGGAGGGGGACACTAATGAAGTTCCCAGTGAGCCTTCCACTTCAGATAGAGTGCAGGATCACTTTGCAGCATCACGGGATCCCATCGATAGGACTCGCTCCTTAGAGGAGGAGGTTACCACTGTAACACCCATAAAAATCATGCCAAATTTAAACTTTTAGAAACATTTCAAATCTATTAACCATTACAACCTTGTTTTCAAAATGTGTTATATCATAGTATCCCAGATACAAAGTCATAAAAGTGAGGAGCTGTACGATCACGCCTTAGCCTTGCCACGATCGCCTGATGTACCTGAAACAATAAACTGAAACTGTAAGCCCGAGAGCTTAGTGAGTTCCCCCAAAATACCCATACCCGCAACAATATACATAGAATCATAAACAACATACTATGGGTCCAGTCAACCATCGGGTTGGAATACCCCAGGCCCTCAACCATCTGCTTCAATCATCCTCGGGATGGAATACCCCAGGCCCAGAATCAACAGGTTGGAATGACTACATAATATGAGTCCATTCATCCTCGGGATGGAATTCTCACGGCCCACAACCAACAGGTTGGAATGCCTAGGTCTATTGGCTTTCACACAAAGTAGATAAGCCTTAACTGTCAAACATACATGTACACATATAACAGATAATCACATAACAGTCTATAGACAACAACTGAAGTAACGGATCGTACCACATAGCACATAATACCATCCTATCTACCAGGATATCGATCTAACAGATCATACCACATACCTCATAATATTATCCTACCCTCTAGGATACCGATCTAACAGATCATACTAGCATAACATAACCAAATAAAATCTACCTTAGACCCTTGAGTATAGTGAGGATAACTCACCTCGCAACTTCCGATTGGAAATAGAAAGCTCAACTCTCGGATCACCGCCACCAACTCCACCACCTATATCCAACACATCCAAAGTTCATAAATTCCCGAGATACCCCAAGAAGTGAACTGTTCAACCCTTGGTCAAAGTCAAAGTCAACTGCCAAGGTCAACAGTCCATGTTAACCTCAACACGTCAAGCACCCTGAACTACTCACCGAGTTCTTACCTAGTTTTACCAACTCGCCGAGTCACTCACTGACTCGCCGAGTCCAGGGCAATCTTCATCGGACTCGCCGAGTTGACCCCGCCACTCGCCGTGTCCCTTTAGACCTTCATCCATACAGATGCTTTTTAAGCCATGCAAAGGCTCCAAATTGCAGATCCAACCTTCCAAGGCCTGCTTATCACGTAAAGTTGCAAACGTTACGTGCATGCAAAGCTTTAAGGCCCTAAAATGACAAAACTAAGCTTGAAATGAAGTCCAAAGGGAGTACAGATCTGCAGTTGCAACTTCAGATATTGGCTCAAAAACAAAAGCCTTTCCTAAAACTCACCCAAAAAGAGGTTAAAGATGAGATGAGCCAGAGAGATAGCTTAATACCTTCTAGAGACTGTCAAATGATGTATATCTTTGCTTCCCACGAGTTCCTTGCTTCGATTTTTCTTGTTTCCTCTCAGTGTTCCTCACCAAGATCTCTCTTCCAAGGAGTTGTAAAGGGGAGGCTGGGGATGGCTAATGATTCTTTAAATATGGTGCAATACCCCGAGATTTAGGGTTTCATCTGCCAGCTCCTATTCGCCGAGTCCTTTCTTGGACTCGACGAGTAGATCACTAAAACACGCGGACCAACCCGATGCTACTCGACGAGTGGGGCAGCCAACTCGTCGAGTAGACCTTGAAACCAAGAAAATTCTTACAAAAACCAATACCTGAAAATTGGGGCATTACAGCCACCATTCGGCAAGACCTATTAGCAGCAGAGGCCCGATCCGTTCAGGCGGAGCATGAGAGGGACGAGGTCGTCAAGGAGATGACCGAGATGGATGAGCTTGTGGCATGACATTTTGGCATGTTAATTTCATGCACTCACTCGCTTATGCATAACCAAATCATCGACACTATTCTACAATCAAGAAATCATGAAACTAAGATACACTGGATACTCAACATCTTTCTGTTTCATGACAGAAAGATGTCTCGAAGACAGACACGCAAAAAACCGCAACGAAACACCACCACCACCGCCTCCACCAGAAATGAACTCAGTAGCAGTTTCAGTTGCAGTTACAGCAGCACTGGCTCTCTCCTGGTGGAATGGCCATGTGGAAGCAGTGAAACTCCTTGTGGCAAATGCTATACCATGGGAGGAACTGAAAGAAATGATGATGGCAGAGTACTGTCCAAGAGGAGAAGTCTAGAAAATGGAGTAGAAACTGTTGAATTTCACAGTCCACAACTCCGACATTGATGCTTATATCTCGAAGTTTAGTGAGCTATCACTCTTTTGTCCAGGGATGATCACGTCTGAGGGGCAAAAGATTGAAAGATTTATTTGGGGATTGACCTCTCCAATTCATGGAAATGTAATCGCAGCAAACCCTGAAACATATCAGAATGCTAAAAGGCTAGCCAAGAAGTTATACGACCATGGAAACAAGAAGGATGCCAAAGCAGGAGAAGCAGAAGTCAAGAAGGAAAGTGATAACAAGAAAGGCAATAACAACAAGCGGAAGGGCAAAAAAACTCAGAGTCATCAGAGAAGCAACAAACAGTAGCTGTCCATGCTGTTACTGCTCAAGTTATCACAACACTACATGCTCCAGCCTCATCTACACCAACTGCTCCCAAACAATACTCAGGGACCCTACCCAAGTGCAGCAAATGCAATTTTCACCATCATGGAGAATGCAGGGAGATGCATCGCACAAATTTCAATCTAAAGGGTCATATTGCAAGGTACTGTAGAAATCAGCCTCAACAGAACCAACAGTCAAACAACAACCACAACAAAAACAACAACAACAACAACAACAACAACAACAACAACAACAACAAAAACATGAAAAACAACAACAACAACAACAACAACAATAACAAAAACAACAACAACAACAACAACAACAACAACAACAACAATCGCAACAACAGTAACAACAACAACAATGCTGGGGCCAGTTACACTTGTTATGGGTGTGGAGGAACTGGTCATTTCTGACGCGATTGCCCCAAAGCCAACAACCATGGCGCAGGAGTGTCAGGAAGGGTATTGACAATGGGTCAAGGTGAAGCGGTTCAGGACCCAACGGTTGTTACTGGTACGTTTCTGTTGGATTAGTGTCTAAGCCCATAACTATAATTGGTATGTACTTGACCCGATTTGGCATGGTCCATTTGGGTTGCATGGCATCGGAACAGTTGGATAGAAAAAATAAGAAAAAATGATACTAGTGATTTATATTAATATATTATAAGTTATAATATATTAATATGAAATCATATTATTTAATTAGTATTGATCAAGAATTAAATTAGAATTAATCTAGTGATCAAAAGGAACTAATTAAATATGGACTCTTATATATGTGGTGGGCTAAGTTCATTTACGTTGGGCTAAGCTTTCATGGATAGTCCATGGAGTGTTTAACCCATGGATCCTATTGAAATGAAAGGTCATGGGTATTAGGGTTTACATGAATGTAACCCTAATCCTCCACACTATATAAAGAGGCTCCTAGTTCATGAAATGTGCACCAGTGTGTATACACAAGAGGGCAAAAACGGATTTGGTGCATGTATCATTATTCTTTAGTTATTCCAAGGGTTCTTGGTGTTGTGTGAACCATTTGAGGTGTCACACTTGAGGCACTAGGTTCTTAAGCTCCATGGTATCAAGCTACTACATCAAAAGGTATGTCATTCTACTAGATTCTTGTAGTATAGTTACTTCTTATTATGCTAGTTAGGATGAAACCTTGGAATATTGACTATTTGCATTTATAATAGAGAAAACATAGATCCAAGGTTTATAGGGTTGCATGTACACCATAGGAGTGTTAGAATGCTAAAAACCCATCAGTGGTATTAGAGCCCGGGCTTGTTTTCTTTTATACTTGATGCAAATTGCTGAAAATCGAACTTTATATGCTGTCTGGTCAGCTGAATCGACGAGTCCAGTAAGGGACTCGACGAGTCCATGCCTAAATTCATCCAACTCGTCGAGTTGGTTCATGCACTCGACGAGTCGGACCCCCTGATAGCATATCTTTGAGTTTTAAGGCTAGAATTGGTCTAGAATCATTACCTTAAACTGTTTTGGACTTTTAAAACCTGTTTTTCGATGTGGTAATGATTATGGTAAACCAATTTCAAAGTTGTTATTAAAATTTTAAGTTTTATGTGAGTTTATGTTATTCTTGAAATTGTTGATATGATTGCTCATACACTTATGAGTTTTGGTAGATCATAGGAATTTTTTGCAGAATTGTTTGTTAGTTAATTCTTGATCTAAATGTGTCTTAATGGAGTCCATAATTTGTCCTCAAGTTATGGATTACCAAAAGACATTTCTTTTAAAGATCCATTAAAATGCATAGGTTACAAAAGATGAAGAGTCTTTTTGTTTTCAAGTTATGGATGTTCAAGAGTCTCTTCATTAAAGTTTTTAAAACCTTAATTAAACTCATAAGTTATGAAAATCCAAAAGTTTTTGAATAGTTCAAAACTTACCCTCAAGTTTTGGAATTTGTAAAGTCTCACACACACTTTAATTCCAAACCCTTAGAGTTTTAAAAGTTAAAATTCAACCCTTATACTTTATAGTATTATAAGTTAATAATAATAATAATAATATATATATATATATATATATATATATATATATATATATATATATATATATATATATATATATATATATATATGTATGTATAAGAGCAAGTCAGTCTTACCGTTAGTAGGCCTCATTCACGAAGTCAGACTATAAGGGGGGTATAAGGTTACTGCCTATAAAATGGCAGTTTAATGGGTGTCCACTCTCACCCATCGCTTCCTTGACTAGTAGAGGGTCGTTAGGGGAACGAGTAAGACAAGGACTATAATTTTCATTATAAGTATAATGATAAATATAAAGTAACTAAACCTTTTATAAATTCCCAATCTTAGTTACTTTAGGAAAATGTGAATTTGGTGCTAACCCATGAAATCACACTTTGCACTTTGCTTAAGTCGTTAGTGGAGCGCGTGTGGTTAACCTTCACACTAACTGGATTTAACAAGGTAATAAAAGGGTAACTTAATGTTTATCATAGGATCAGTGGAGTGCGTGTAGTTAACCAGCACATCGATTAAGTGATAAATATTAAGGGTACCAAGTATATTTGCATGGTTATTCACACCTTGTTTTGTGATCCTCGGCATCCCAGTCACAAAACTTGAAAGGGCACAATCGAGATTGAAACATGCCATTGAAAAGTTCAATGAATCTCAAAAGATGTAGGAGTTTCAAATCCAATTAAAACCTAATATTTCTATTTAGTTTTTCATGGTGGAAACTGGTGAATCGTCATTCACCTACATTCAAATATTTTATAGCTTAGATTACGGCATCCTTCTTCCAAGTTATAAAAGTATTGTGTTGGGTCCTAGCCTTAATATTTCATATTGGGTGTTATATTAAGGACTTAAATCAACTAACTTGAATATCTCCCATTGTAGATTTCTGGTTCAGACAACTATGATCTTCCCAAATCCCTAGGAACAAGCTTTCCTAATGACGATGATGTCCCATGGTTGGCTCATGGAAATCATACTTCACTTCCTCCGCCTCCTCCAATTATTCTCCCTAACCCACAAGTTCTTGAATAGTTCAAGGTCACTCAAGCCCTATTGCCAAGAAATGTCTATGTGTGCTCACATCTTGGAGATGAAGTCACATATTGACAAACCGGGAGAGTTGGGTGTCAAAGTATTGAGAAAGTTGGTTGTTCAATCACTTTCTAAGTCACATAGTGAGTTTCCTTTGGGACTACTATGAAACAGACTATGACATGACCCTTAATGATCTTATGTATTTGCTAGGTGCTGCTGAATCAGCAATGATTTGGAGCAATGGTAAAGCAAATTTGATTAGAAGATCAACTTCCCAAACTTCCATGGACATTGACAATGGTAACATTGAAAAAACCAGAAAAGCTTACTCTTCCCAATGGAAAGGGATCGACCATAATCAACTCGGTTGACCAAATGGTAAAGAGAAAGGCTAAGTCTGAGACAGTCTCGTGTACCATTCCCAAAGAGTCCATATGCTTATATTGCCAAAGGAAGGGGCATTGGTTTCAAAGCTGCCCTATTTACCTGAAAGATCATAAGGTTGGTCAAGTCAAAAAGTTTAACTCTATTTCAGGTAGAGTCCACTATCTAACTCTATTAAGTTCCTATTTTGAGATTCTTATTACATGATGTGACTGGGTCACATGTTGAAGTTTTAAGAATCAAAGGAAAAAAAGAGGAAGCGTAAAGAAGAGTAAGCCGATTCTGATCGCGACGATGGATATCGATCGCATGGTTCGGTGATCAGAATTTTGAGCTGTTGCTTAAGAGTTGTGATAGATTGCTTAGGAATAGATAACAACATTGTTTTCATATGCATTTGCATTGTAAGGATAAGTTTTTCCGCAAATTTTAAATAAAAGAAAAAGTTTCGATTTTATTTATTTTAAATATCCTTATAGTGGCATTTATGAAAAAAAATTAATGTTAATATGATTCCATTGATAGAAAAACTGGAAAATGGATTTGATTCTTTCGTTTGTGGTAGTGTCATAATTTACCAAATAAGGAAAGATTCTCATTAACCAAGTTTCAATTGGATAGAAAATTGGAATCATGCAACTTGTATTGTATGATGAATGACAATTTTCATCTTTGGAAAAATTAAGACTAAATTCCTTGTTCACATGTATATGTGAGTCAAGTGAAGGACTAAGGGATCGAGTACACATTATTGTGCACTGGTCAAGTCCACCACAAAAGATCGATAAGACTTTTCGTCATGATTTACTAAAGCTTAGTAAATATGGGTATACTTACAAGCTTAAGTATAATTATGAAAACATTGGAAAAGTTTCGATGTATGGCAGAACGAATGAAAAGAATCAAATTTGGCAGAAAGATAAAAGTTTTTCAAATATGAAAAGATGGGAGAGTACTTTA
Source organism: Lactuca virosa (assembly GCF_052849685.1). Lineage (NCBI taxonomy): Eukaryota > Viridiplantae > Streptophyta > Magnoliopsida > Asterales > Asteraceae > Lactuca > Lactuca virosa. The sequence continues at coordinate 389,182,544 of NC_136428.1, forward strand.
GTATCATGTTTTTTGATCATCTTAATGATTGTGAGACCATATGACAATTCATCCTCTATGGACATCTTAGTGCATACCTATGGCTAAGAAGAGGAGACATGAATTATTGAAATGGTTAAATCAAGAAGGTGATACATACTTCGTTCCAAAACAAGTCATAGAGTCATACTCCAAGATTGTAATTTGAGTGACATATCTTAAAAAAGGTTTATTAACACTAGCGAAATGTAAGAGTAAAATGTGTCCTACTCTTTTACATTTGAAATTGGTAAGTTGTGATGTTTTGGATAAAACCAGCGACCAACTTAGGCCAATTGTGTGACGTGTTTGTCTTGATAAAAATCCACACTATCTCTTGAATATTTGTTTGACAAGGCATGGTACTTGGCAAGAGAGTCTTATATGTCAAGAGGACAGTGGGATTCTAAAAGATTCTGAAATAGTTTCAAGATCTAATCAAGAATAAAATCTGTAGTTTATAACTAGCACACGACTTGCGGTTTATAACCTTTCGTGTTGACGTATTCCTATTTCCGTGCCCATTCTAGTTAAAGTTGGCTTCACATATGAGTTCTGAGAGTTCTCAATTGATTGCACAACAACTTGGAAGCAATGGCAGGTCCTTGTGCTGCCAGGTGGCAAGAAGTTAAGAGTGCACAAGTTCAGTACATATGAATTTGTCACTAACCGTGTCTTGTGATTATGGTTTTGACAAATTCAAATGGAAAGGAACACATACACCATAAAATCTAAGTGTCATAAGGTTTCTCTCCGATTCATGAAAACGATGGTGAGGAAATGCTTTCACTAAGTAGATTTTAAATAGATAGAAATTATGATATTTGCATTCTCAAAGTCTTTAGTGGAGCGTGTGTGGTTAACCGACACACTAACATGGACTTGTGAGAAATGGAAAAGGTCTAAACAACTTAGACTATGATTACGGCATCCCTTTTCATAGTTCTGAAATTGTTTAGACAGACACGTGTGAGTTATGTAAGGAAAGGTGTATGATTTTGTTAAAGTTTTATCAAAGCATCTCGTATCAGGAATCTGAACTTTGGTAAGAAAGTCAATAAAGTATTGATATCTAGAAGTCCAGCTGATTTCTGAGTACATGTCAAAGCTAGTGGGAGCATAAGTGTTATGCGAATAATCGTCATGTTAGTGGGAGCATGATAATTTTGATAAGTGTTGCAAGTTAGCAATGTTAATTATAGAAAAACAAAAGTTCAATTGGGAAAAGTTGTTTTGCTATAATTAAGGGAGAGGAAATTATACTTCTTTTCAAATCTAAAAGCTTAGATCGTGAGATTTTAATCAAATTTAGTCAAGTATATATATGTATGTATATATATATATATATATATATATATATATATATATATATATATATATAGATATATATATATATATATATATATATATATATATGAATGTTATGTTGGAATGGTTCAACATAAGGAAATTCTATACATGGGAACATTATTTGCGTTCTAAAATTCGATTGTGATTACGGCATCCCTTTTCATAATCTGAATTATGAGAACATGGAAAATAGAAATAGAAACATTATAGCAAAAGACTGGTCTAGTATCATGTCTTTATGTGAGACATCATTAATCGTGTCCCATATGGTTCGGATATAGGGTCGATTTCAAGTGCTATAATATTCATCTGTTCTAAATTTTTCCAAATGCCTAGAGCATTAAGAGGGAAAAAGTACTAGCACTAGATATGACTAAAATGATTAAGCAATTTTCGAGGACAATCTAAGGTTTACCAAAGATTGGTTTCTCAGGGACAGTTGGAAGTATGGTGTAAATTTTCGGAGAGGACCATATTGACATATTTTGAAAAGAGACAACTCTTGTTCAGATATTCTGAAAAGAGGCAACTCTTGTTCAGAAGTGATAGTCAAAATGAGAATATGGAAATATTCCCATAGGTGCAAATTATTCATTAAACTTGTGTAAGATTAGGAAACTTAATGCAAGAAGGATGTTCAAAGTAATGTAATTTGAATTTGAGACTTCGTTTCCATGGAATGATCTCCATTGGAATACTCTGTAATGACTGTTGACAAGTCTTTGTGACTTTGTGCATAATCATTACATGAGGATCAATGCATATAAGTTTAAAATCTAACAAGATTTCGGTAAATCGTAGGAATTTGGAATTCTTGCATTTGCGGTAAGGATTTGGGATTGTGAAATGAGAATCATTGGAATTATGCTCAATCGATCTATTTCACAAAGTAAAAGATCATAGACAAAATTAGTGTGCATACTTGGTCTATGGCATAACTAATGTTTTGACAAACATAGTGTGCATGTTTGGTGTATGGCATGACTATTGTTTAGATAAACATAGTGTGCATACTTGGAGCATGGCATGACTATTGCTTTGATTCAAGTATAAAGTTGATAATTTGAAACAGTATGCAATGAATAATGTGTAATCAATATGGTTGTAACGCCCCGATTCTCAGGTATGGATTTAAATAAAAGGTTATTTGGTTTTAAGTCCTACTCGACGAGTTGGTTGCCCCAATCGTCGAGTAGCAGCGAGTGGGATCGCATGTTTAGTGACCTACTCGCCGAGTCCAAGAAGGGACTCGACGAGTAGGAGCTGGCAGATGAAACCCTAAATCCCGGGGTTTTGCACCCTATTTAAAGGAGCCTCAGCCTCCTTTGGCCTCTTTACAGTCTTTGAGAGCTCAGTGAAACCCTAATTCGTGTGGTACTCTTCTTGGTGGGATATAAGCCTTGGAAAAAAGGTTGGCTAGGAGGGAAAAGCTTGAAGAGCAAAGGAGTTGAAGCAAGGAAGGTGTGGGAAGCAGAACTTACCTCGGCTAACATCTTCTGGAGGTATCAAGTTGCAATCTTTACTTCCCTTTCCTTCTAGATCTCCTTTCTTTTGGTTGAGTTTTAGGGTTTTATGGATTTTGAATTGATATGCTGAGCTATGGGCTAGATCTGAAGTTGTAACTTCAGATCTGGACCATTCCTAAGTCCTAGAGTCATAAAGTTGCGGGTTTGGGGTGATTGAGGCCCTCCTTGTGCATGAAACCCCATTAAGAGCTTAGAATTGCCATTAAGAGCCTTTTTAGTTATGCATGCACGTAAAGTTTGCAACTTTACGTGAAAAGCATGCTCAAGAAGCTTGGATCTGTAATATGGAGCCATTGCATGGCTTAAATGAGTATGTATGGCTTAAGGACTGAAGGAACTCGGCGAGTCGCAAGGTCGACTCGGCGAGTCGTATGAAGATGGCCTTGAACTCGACGAGTTGGATGAGCAACTCGGCGAGTCCGAGGAAGATTGCCACAGAATCGGCGAGTTGTATGAACAATTCGGCGAGTCGGATGAGTTTTCTCCAGGATATGTATGTGTGTGTATCCGTCGAGTTGCAAGAAGGAAACTCGACGGGTGGCCTTAAGGTTTGATGAAGAATAGGAGTAACTCGACGAGTCACCTCGATGACTCGGCGAGTTGGAAAGTGCTTCAAGGAACTCGGCGAGTAACCGAGGGTACGCGGCGAGTTAAGGTCAACATGGACTGTTGACCTTGACTAACGACTTTGACTTTGACCAGGGGTTGACTAGTGGGTTATGGAGTACCTTATAAGGTTAAGGACTTATGAGTATATTGTACTATGGTAATAGGTGGTGGAGCCTGTGTCAAGTGATCCGAGAGTTGGAGTTTACCTTCCGAGTCGACATCTTCAAGGTGAGTTATCCTCACTATATCGGTAGCGTCTAAGGCACCAAGGCCGACCCTTTAGCTGTTATCGTTATGGTATGCTACATGTGGATATGATATGTTAGATCAGAATTAGGATAGACTGTATGTTATGCTCTTATGATCCGTAGGGATTGATATGTTAGTGAACTGCTAGGTCAGTGCTTTAGTTGGGAGAGATTGCTATGTTTGGTAATCAGTGAGATAGATATGTTCGATGTTTGTATATGCCAGTAAATGTTAGTTATGCGCACATGGTTAATTGCTTGTTGCTTGGGTTGAGGCGGTCCTGCTTTGTGCTGAAGGCCAACGCACCCTAGGAGCGGTCCGGGAAGATTGTAGGCCCACGTGGCAGTCCACTCATGTCGAAGGCTCGGTATAGATTCAGTGGGATTGTAGGCCCTGTAGGGTGGTCCAGTCAGGCCGATGGCCCAGTATGCATGTTGATTGAATGATTGTTACAAATTTGGTATTATCAGTGTGGTATTGGTATTTCGGGGGTAGCTCACTAAGCCCTCGGGCTTACAGTTTTCAGTTTTTTGTTTCAGGTACTTCAGGAGATCATGGCAAGGCGAAGGCATGACCGTACCGCTCCTCATCCTTATGATCTGGCTTTTGAGACACTCTGATTGAATAATGAATTGAAAACACTTTTGTAAACAATTACTATTTGGTTTTATTTAAGCTTGAAAAGTTTAAATTGGGGGTAAAATTTTGGATGTTACAAGTTGGTATTAGAGCCTTGGTTTGAGTGAATTGGGGGAAACACATGTGTGAACCCAGTCTCAAATCAAGGAAATTTCGAAATAAATTCTAAAATGGTTTTCAAAATAAGGATGGAGGATGCAGAGGGTACGATCAGCCGGAGCCTGTAAGTAAACCCCAAAATACCATACAATTATTTGATATTGTGATATGTTAGAACAGCATGCTAGTGCTAGGCTAGGGATCTTTAGGAATCGCATGATAGACTTGCCTGATTATATGATGCCCATTAGCCTAGGGTTTCTTGTATATGGAATTGACATCATAACTGTAAATGTTTAGTCTATGCATCACGGCTGTGCATAATAAAGACCTCATAGCCTGAGAATGTTGATTCGGCCTTCAGGTAGGATTGGACATTCGAAAGTCTATTGGGTCCAGCGGTATGTGCAGTTAGAATACACTAGCGCTGCAGGGGATGATGAAAGTTCATGGATGTGTGAGTTGTGAGAAGCGGTAAGACCCGTTGCGAGATAGTTGATATTCCTCTAGGGGTGAGGGTTGAGCGCATTTTATGTTGATGCTAGTGTTAGGGTGTTGTGGTGATACTTGAGACAAATATGGGTAGGTGTGGAAGGTAGTATGGGTTCGTACTACTGAAATCACAGGACCCATACGCGTAGCAACGAAGTCACAACCCCTAGGGTTTGTGGGTTTGGTCTCCCGATATTATGTTATTTATCTGATGAATTGAGTATATCTTTCAGTATGGTGGTGACGAGACGTTTTGCTGTTGGACCCGGATCAGGATCAGGGTCCGGATCGGGGTCAGGGTCGGGAGACGGAGGGTCGGAGGTGCCGGTAGCACCTGAGCCCGTGGTACAGATAGGGACAGAGGAGTTGGATGCCAGGATCCGGGAGATTATGCACGACGAGATTGCTGCGGCATTCCGAGCGCAGCTGCCAGAGATGTTCGGGTCGATTAAGACCGCGATGGTTGAGTACTTTGATGAGCGATATGCAGCTCTGGCAGAGACAGCTGCCGCTGCAGCCGCTTCGGCTGTAACTGCGGCAGGGGTTGGAGGAGGAGCCAGCAGGGCTTTCCAGTACTGGGACTTCAATACTACGAAGCCCCCGACGTTTGATGGTACACAGGATGCGATCAGGGCTATGAGGTGGTTATCTGACGTGGAGGGATGTTTCTTCACGTGTTCATGTCCTACTGACCAGAAGGTCAGGTGTGCCCTGAACCTGCTGAGGCTTGGGGCAAAGGACTGGTGGAGATTGACGACAGGGTTGTACACGGATGATCAGCGAGTTGCTGTTACTTGGGAGCAGTTCCGGGATATGTTCCGCACCCGCTACGTTCCACATGTCGAGCGGGAGCGGCTTGCTTAGGAGTTTTTGACTTTGAGACAGGATGGGGAGTCTGTGATGGAGATTACCCGTATGTTCACGGAGAGGGCTATGTTTTGCCCGGAGTTTGCTTCAGAGCAGTCTCAGATGACTCGTTATCTGAGTATGCTAAAGACTGATATTTGACAGTTTGTGTCTACACATCGATGCGATAGCCTCCTGGATCTTCAGGAAGCCGCGAGGCAGCGTGAGTTGGAGATAGAGCTGCAGCTGAAGGAGCAGCGTCAGGCACCGACACAGTCTCAGCCGGCGCCTAAGCGGTCTAAGACCGCTGTTACTCGGACTGGGAATCAGCAGAGCCGCACTTGTGGAAAGTGTGGCAGGGGTCATTCAGGGGTTTGTCGAGCAGGAGGTGGGTGCCAGAATTGTGGCAAGGAGGGGCACTATGCCAGGGACTTCCGTCAGTCCGCCCCTCCAGCAGATATGAGGATTTGTTACCATTGTCATCAAGTTGGTCATGTGAAGACCGACTGTCCGCAGCTTGCCGCCAAGCCGGCGTAGGGTCCCGTGCCAACTACTGTGAGGATTGGAGATGGGAGGCTAGTCAAGGTGGAGCCTCCGAAGGCTCAGGGTCGCGCCTTCCAGCTCACGACCGAGGAGGCCAAGGCAGCACCGGATGTGGTTGCTGGTACGTTTCTATTCTCTGTCTCAGTTATTGTATTTGTGTTATGCTTATTGGTTGTACCTGTGATTAGGTACGTTTTTAGTGAATTCTTTGCCTGCTTTGGTTTTATTTGACTCGGGGGCGAGTCGGCCGTTCGTATCTCAGGCTTTCAGTAGAGGGTTTAGTGTGCCGGTAGATGAGCTTGAGTGTCCGTTGCGAGTTTCGATCGCCAACGAGCACGGGGTTTCTGCTTCCTCGGTCTACCGGGGATGCGAGTTGGAGATTTTTGGGGTGCCCTTCCCGATAAATTTGATTCCTATTCCCATGGGGGAAGTGTGTGTGATAGTAGAGATGGATTGGCTCAGTTGATTTGGCGCCACGATCGACTGTGAGGGACAGCGAGTGGTAGTTCGAACCCCAAGTGGGGGAGAACTGGTGGTATATGGTGAGGGCACCAGAGTAGGATCAGGGTTTTGTTCGGCCTCCAGGGTTCGGCAGTATATTCAGCACGGATGTGCAGGTTATTTAGCGTGTGTGGTGGACACGCGGGTCAGGGATCAGACTTCAGTTTTAGAGGTCCCGGTGGTTAGAGAGTTTGCTGACGTGTTTCCGGAGGAGTTAGCTGGAGTGCCTCCGGAGAGGCAGGTGGAGTTCAGGATTGATTTGGTGTCGTGGGCGGCCCCTATCGCTATGGCGCCGTACCGACTAGCACCGCCAGAGATGCAGGAGTTGTCATCTCAGTTGCAGGAACTGTTGGGTAAGCAGTTTATTCGTCCGAGTAGTTCACCTTGGGGAGCACCGATCCTTTTCGTCAGGAAGAAGGACGGTTCGCACAGGATGTGCATTGACTATAGGGAGTTGAATAAGTTAACGGTGAAGAATCGTTATCCACTCCCGAGGATAGATGATCTTTTCGATCAACTGCAGGGTGCATCTTGGATTTCCAAGATCGATTTGAGGTCCGGATATCACCAGGTCAGGGTGAGGGAGGAAGACGTGGAGAAGACCGCGTTTCGGACTCGTTATGGTCACCAACACGCCAGCAGTGTTCATGGATTTGATGAACCGACTCTGCAGACCGATGCTCGATCGCTCGGTCATTATGTTTATAGACGATATATTGGTGTATTCCAAGACCCGAGAGCGGCATGAGGAGCATCTCATGGAGATGCTAGAGGTTCTGCGGCATAAACGGTTGTATGCCAAGTTCTCGAAGTGTGAGTTTTGGTTACGAGAGGTACAGTTCCTCAGACATCTTGTTAACAAGGAGGGGATTTTGGTCGATCCGGCCAAGGTGGAGGCGGTTATGCAGTGGGAGACTCCGAAATCTCCCTCAGACATCAGGAGTTTCTTGGTTTTAGCAGGGTACTACCGGAGATTTATTCAAGATTTCTCTAAGATTGTAGTACCCCTCGATCGTCTTACAAGGAAGGGGGTGGATTTCCGGTGGGGCCCTGAGCAGCAGAGGGCATTTGAGACCCTCCAGCGATGTTTGTGTGAGGCGCCAGTGTTGACGCTCCCCGAGGGAGTCGAGGATTTTGTGGTATTTTGTGATGCATCCATCACAGGTCTGGGGGTGGTCCTCATGCAGAGGGGACGGGTGATAGCCTATGCATCGCGGCAGCTGAAGCCGCATGTGATGAGATACCCTACGCACGATCTTGAGTTGGGAGCGGTGGTTTTCGCTCTTAAGATTTGGAGGCATTATCTGTACGGGGTCCGATATACTATATACACGGATCACAAGAGTTTGAGGTACATCATGGATCAGCCGAACCTGAACATGAGGCAGCGCAGGTGACTGGATGGAGTCAAGGACTATGATTGTGAGATCCTTTACCATCCTGGTAAAGCGAATGTGGTTGCGGACGCTTTGAGCCCCAAGTCAGTTGGGTCTTCAACCCCGGCAAGGTGTATGAGGATAGCGGTGGATTCCCCCCTTGTGAGCTTGATTAGGGATGCTCAGGTCGAGGACATGAGACCAGAGAACTGGAAGATGGAGCGGATTAAGGGCGAGAACGCCCGGTTTGTTCAGGATAGCCGCGGATTATTGACCCGACACGGTCGGGTTTGGGTTCCGATGACCGGAGGGATCCGGCAAACAGTGATGGAGGAGGCTCATAAGTCTCACTTTTCTGTACACCCGAGGGCCACCAAGATGTACCGGGATTTGAGTTTGAGCTACTGGTGGCCGGGCATGAAGCGAGAAATCGCTTGGTACGTCGAGAGGTGCTTGACTTGTAGGATGGTCAAGGCCGAGCAACAGAGGCCGCATGGTAAACTGCAGCCGCTGGAGATTCCCATGTGGAAATGGGAACAGATCACAATGGATTTCATTACAAAGTTACCGAGAACGGCGAAGGGGCATGATGCTATATGGGTCATCATGGATCGATTGACCAAGAGTGCTCATTTCTTGGCCATACGGGAGAGTTCGTCGGCCGAGAAATTGGCCGATATGTACGTCAGCGAGATTGTCTCCCGCCATGGGGTTCGAGTCTCCATTGTCTCCGATCGGGATGTCAGGTTTACTTCCCGTTTTTGGCAGAAGTTCCACGAGGAACTGGGTATGCGGCTGCACTTTAGTACAACTTTCCATCCGCAGACCGACGGTCAGAGCGAGCGGACCATTCAGACCCTCGAGGATATGTTGAGGGCGTGTGTTATTGATTTCGGTGGGAGCTGGGATTCTCACCAACCGCTGGCAGAGTTCACCTACAACAACAGCTATCATTCCAGTATTGGCGCCGCGCCTTTCGAGCTGTTGTATGGTCGGAAGTGTAGAACCCCAGTCTACTGGGGTGAGATTGGGCACAGGGTGATGGGACGGACAAAGGTAGTTCTGCAAACTACCAAAAAGATACAACATATTAGACAGCGTTTGCAGACCGCTCAGAGTCGGCAGAAGAGTTATGCCGACAGACGCCGATCTGAGTTGGAATTTCAGGTGGGTGACATGGTACTCCTGAAGGTCTCACCCTGGAAGGGTGTAATCCGTTTCAGAAAAAGGGGAATACTGGGTCCCCGCCTTATTGGGCCGTTCAGGATCATTGCCAGGGTTGGCAAGGTGGCTGATAGGCTGGAGCTTCCGGAAGAGTTTAGCCGGATTCATAGCACGTTCCATGTTTTGCAATTGCGGAAGTGTACCATGGACCAGGAGGCAGTGGTATCACTGGATGACATTCAGGTCGATGAGCGCCTGAATTATGTGGAGAGGTCGGTGGCCATTTTGGAAAGGAAGAAGAAGATCCTTCGGAACAAGGAAATACCTTTGGTGAAGGTGCAGTGGGAACATCGGAGGGGATCCGAGTGGACATGGGAGCCGGAGGCGGAGATGCGTGAGCATTACCCAACATTGTTTATCCCAAGGGACTTCGAGGATCGAAGTCTAGTTCAAGTGGGGGAGAATTGTAACGCCCCGATTCTCAGGTATGGATTTAAATAAAAGGTTATTTGGTTTAGGTCCTACTCGACGAGTTGGTTGCCCCACTCGTCGAGTAGCAGCGGGCGGGATCGCATGTTTAGTGACCTACTCGCCGAGTCCAAGAAGGGACTCGACGAGTAGGAGCTGGCAGATGAAGCCCTAAATCTCGGGGTTTTGCACCCTATTTAAAGGAGCCTCAGCCTCCTTTGGCCTCTTTACACTCTTTGAGAGCTCAGTGAAACCCTAATTCATGTGGTACTCTTCTTGGTGGGATTTAAGCCTTGGAAAGAAGGTTGGCTAGGAGGGAAAAGCTTGAAGAGCAAAGGAGTTGAAGCAAGGAAGGTGTGGGAAGCAGAACTTACCTCAGCTAGCATCTTCTGGAGGTATCAAGTTGCAATCTTTACTTCCCTTTCCTTCTAGATCTCTTTTCTTTTGGTTGAGTTTTAGGGTTTTGTGGATTTTGAGTTGATATGGTGAGCTATGGGTTAGATCTGAAGTTGTAACTTCAGATCTGGACCCTTCCTAAGTCCTAGAGTCATAAAGTTGTGTGTTTGGGGGTGATTGAGGCCCTCCTTGTGCATGAAACCCCATTAAGAGCTTAGAATTGCCATTAAGAGCCTTTTTAGTCATACATCCACGTAAAGTTTGCAACTTTACGTGAAAAGCATGCTCTAGAAGCTTGGATCTGTAATATGGAGCCATTGCATGGCTTAAATGAGTCTGTATGTCTTAAGGACTGAAGGAACTCGGCGAGTCGCAAGGTCGACTCAGCGAGTCGTATGAAGATACCTTGAACTCGACGAGTTGGATGAGCAACTCGGCGAGTCCGAGGAAGATTGCCATAGACTCGGCGAGTTGTATGAACAACTCGGCGAGTCGGATGAGTTTTGTCCAGGATACGTATGCGTGTGTATCCGTCGAGTTGCAAGAAGGAAACTCGACGGGTGGCCTTAAGGTTTGATCAAGAATCGGAGGAACTCGACGAGTCACCTCGATGACTCGGCGAGTTGGAAAGTGCTTCAAGGAACTCGGCGAGTAGCCGAGGGTACGCGGAGAGTTAAGGTCAACGTGGACTGTTGACCTTGACTGAGGACTTTGACTTTGACCAGGGGTTGACTAGTGGGTTATGGAGTACCTTATAAGGTTAAGGACTTATGAGTATATTGTACTATGGTAATAGGTGGTGGAGCCTGTGTCAAGTGATCCGAGAGTTGGAGTTTACCTTCCGAGTCGACATCTGCAAGGTGAGTTATCCTCACTATATCGGTAGGGTCTAAGGCACCAAGGCCGACCCTTTAGTTGTTATCGTTATGGTATGCTACATGTGGATATGATCTGTTAGATCAGAATCAGGATAGACTGTATGTTATGCTCTTATGATCCGTAGGGATTGATATGTTAGTGACCTGCTAGGTTAGTGCTTTAGTTGGGAGAGATTGCTATGTTTGGTAATGTCACACCCCAAAACCAAGAACGGCGGAAACGTTCTGGGGTGGAGGACGTCATGTAAAGTATCACAACAGTGTAAAGTAGTAGACAAGCAACAACATCATCCATTGCATTAATAGTAGAATTTTAATACATGTGTGTTCTTTCATAGTATACGATATGATAATAAGAAATCAAAATAAAAGACGAGTCTTGACTGCTTCGTCTTCTCAAAGCCTGGTCAGCATACCTGTCTACTGGTGACCTAAGAATACAAGTTATTTTGAAAGCAAGTATCAGCTTTAAAGCTGGTGAGATCATAAGTAATTTAGTGTCATTGATTTGAAAATCTGTAAAGAAAAGATTTGTAATAGTTTTATGAGAACTTTGTATAAGTATGAAAAACCCTAGAAAATCCCATATTTCCTATTAGTATAAAAGCAGTCTTCTATCAAGACTCAACTGTTTTGAAGATGTACACTTCTGCAAAAATGAAGGTTTTTCCCTTAGTATAACTATTATTATCTAAATATAGCTATACATAAACGTGTATGTTAATAAATCACAAAGTAACTGTAATAGGGAAAATAATATTTTACTTCAGCAGTGACACTACTAGCTATAAAGTGATTAAAACCCAGACTCCAGGTGGTATTAAATGAACAATACGCCTCGAAAAGTCTAAATGAATGAAATGCAGACTCCAAGTGGTATTAAATGAATAAATAGCCTCGAAAAGTCCAAATGTAGACTCTAGGTGGTATTAAATGAATAATACGCCTCGAAAAGTCCAAATGAATTAAATGCAGACTCCAGGTTGTATTAAATGAACAATACGCCTCGAAAGTCCAAATGCAGACTCTAGGTGGTATTAAATAAATAATACGCCTCGAAAAGTCCAAATGAATGAAATGCAGACTCCGGGTGGTATTAAATGAATAATACGCCTCGAAAAGACCAAATGAATGAAATGCAGACTCCAGGTGTAGGATGGATAGTCCCATGAGGAGTAGTGTATGTACTAGTCGATCTTCATATAGCATGTAATATATTTACTAATCATATGCGTATACAATAGTGTCTCTTCATATAGCATGTAATATATTTCTATAGACTCATGAATGAACTGACTCTTGTGTGGTTCGTTGCACTAGGAATAGTAAATAGTATCTCCTAACTATACCCATTATAGTTACTAGTAATATATGTATATGAATTAATGGAAGTATGCCTTTGCTACTCAAAGGTACTGAACTGACTAATAGAACTTTTATGTCTATATAGGTATACATAATAATAACTAATATTTAGACGACCTTCGGACAAATAACAGGATACCCTAAGTCCACAACCAAACAAGGAACATGAAATAAGGCGGGTTAGCAGTCCTAAGTCCTTTAAACATTACTTATATAACTATACATATATAGGCATGCATTTGACAATATAACAGTTTAAAGTATAAAAATCCCTTATTTGGAATATAGTTTAAAGTACATGAAAACCTCTTTTTGAAACATAGTCATAACAGAATTTGAAGGAAAAGATGTAGTTTAGAAAACAAGCTTGATAAAGAGTTCAACGAGTAAAAGCATTCGAGAAATCATTTTGAAGTAATTTGCTTGATAAAACAGCTAAAACTGTAGTAAATCCATAGTTTGATAGTTATTAATCACATGTGATTGATATGATAACTATCATGATTCAACTTGTATTCCCCCCCCCCCCATAAAAGCGTTTAAAAACATTTAAAAGGTTAATTAAGGGGTATGAACTCACCTGCAGTGAGTGGTTTGGATGGAAGTGCCGGATAGGATGTTAAGTGTCAAGTGAGGACTTGAACACACACACGGATCCTATTTATCAAGTAAAGACACCCTAATACAAGGATAACACTTTGTTTCAAGTGCTAGGAGTACTAAAGGGTTGCATCTAAAGAGAGTATGGTCTCACATTGGAGTTTACTTCCCATATGGTAACAACACATGAGTTTACGGCCCATGGTCATTTCCCCCATGAGTTTACGGCCGTAAACTCATGGTAATTTCTGCTATTGAGTGATTTAAGGTCTTATATCCCTAAAGGAAGTGTTCTAGGTTTGTATCAAAGGATTAGGAAGGGACTAGGTCTCAAAATGGCCCTTCATTGGAGTTTACGGTTGTTGGACCACTCCTTGGAGTTTACGGTCGTAAACCCTTGAGTTTACGGTCGTAAACCCATGAGTTTACGGCCGTAAACTCATGGTCACTCCAACCATTTCGTGTTTTGGGGTTTCTAGCTCATGCATGCAAGGTTCTAGTCCAATTTCCAAACCCTAGAAGGTGTTGGTGACCCTTATTCACCACTTAATGGTGTTTACGGTTCAAGGAGAGCCCTTGACCGTAAACCCATGTGTTCTTGGGGATTTTTGATGTTTTCCAATGGTTTAACTAGTATGCTACCTAAATAACTAGTTAGGAGGAGTGTACTTACTTATATGAAGCTTGTAAGAGTGTTTAAGGCCCAAAAACACTAGTGTGTGTTCTTGGTGTTCTTGGTGTTTTGAAGAACACTTGAAGATCTACACAAATGGAATGATTTCATGGATGAAATCATGTAAGATCACTAGATTAAGGTAGAGAAAAACTAATCAAGGCAAGAAACACTTACTTTCTTGAAGATCTTTGAAGAAAAGTCGGATGATACTTGAGAAATGGGTTTTCTAGGCTTGAAATGGTGAAAAAGTGATAAAAACGACTAAGTTTCATATTTATACTCCTTGGGGTTTACGGCCGTAAACACCGTGTTTGGGCCGTAAACTCCAAACTCTTGGAGTTTTGAGACTTTATTGATGCATAATAAACCCTAGGGTATCCTCTCTTTAGTTATCTCCTGAAGTACTAAACTTTAATACACTCAGACGAACTTTATACCGACTAAAATTTAGCAGAAAAGTATTTGACTTTTATTTGAAGTGCTAGACTGTAGGGTTTGTACGAATGGAAATTTCGGGTTGTCATATCATCCCCCCGTTAGAAGGAATTTCGTCCTGAAATTAGAGTTTAAGCAAATAAAGTAGTTACAAAATAGCTAAGTAAAAGATGAGGATATTTCAGTTCCCACTGACCCTCTCGCTCCCAAGTGAATTCAGGTCCTCGCTTGGCATTCCAGCGAACCTTCACTATCGGGTTTCGTCTTTGCTTTGTTTGCTTGACCTCTCGGTTCATGATCTCTATAGGTTCTTCCATGAGGTTAAGGCTCTTGTTGATCTCGATTTCGTCGAGTGGGATTACAAGAGTCTCGTCGGGCAGACACTTTTTCAAGTTCGAGACGTTGAAAGTAGAATGTATGTTACTAAGTACGCGGGTAAGTTAAGTTTGTAAGCTACAGGGCCGATTCTAGCGAGAATCTCGAAAAGCCCTGCGTGACTTTTCTGTCGGTCACTAGAGGCTTTAATCGTCCACTAATCTGAACGATTTTCTCTAATGATCCCCTCTTACTCTAGATCGTGAATTTCATAGCTAGCTTAGAGGGTTTCTAACTGATGGGGGGCTTAGGTAATGACCTTACCTCGTTACGTCAAAATGCAACTGAGCCCTGGATTTGGAAGTGTCTACTTGAATTCCCTCTTCACTAACAATGTGACACAGGAATTTGACCCTTCGAATCCACACTGGCATTTAAGAGAATTTCGCGTAGAGCTCCTTTGATCGAAATGTTTCCAAGGTCTGCTGAAGCTGTTGACTATGCTCCTCCTTACTACGAAAGTAGATAAGTGTGTCATCGATGAAGACGATGACGAACTGATCTAAGTAAGGACGACACACCTTATCCATTAAATCTATGAATATTGCGGGTGCGTTTGTTAATACGAATGGCATCACTACGAACTCGTAGTGCCCATAACGAGTTCGGAAGGCTGTCTTCGGAACATCCTCCCCTAGCACCCGTAGTCGGCGACACCCGGATCTTGGATCAACTTTTGAAGGGAAGATCGCCCTTTTTCCGTCGATCAAATAATTCGTCTATGATAGGCAAAAGGGTACTAATTTTTGGTGGTTAGCTTGTTGAGCTTCCTGTAATTGATGCATATATGAAGTGATCAGTCTTTCTTTTTGACGAATCAGACCGGAGTTTCCCCAGGGTGAGAAGCTTGGTCTTATAAAGCCCTTGCTGAGCGGTTCGTTAAGTTGATTGGACAGTTCTTGCATCAATGCAGCTGCTAGACGATAGGGCGGTTTGGCTACCGAGGTAGCCCCTGGAAGTAAGTTGATCCTAAATTCGACTTGACGTTGCGGATGTCATCCTGGGAGTTTTCTGTTCTACCTGAAACTACTGTCTCTATCGGTGAGAAGGCATTTGATTGGATTCTAAGTTTATCCGCATGGCAGTACGATTATTCGTAGTCTTGGGCGGTCTCCGTCTTAAAGTTCATATCAGACGTCATATTTGGTTCATCAATCACAGCTTCGTGTATACGAGTCGTATATAATTAAGACTGAAAAGGCAGTCGAATAAATGATTCTTCTTTAAGCCCATATCCAAACAAGGAAAAGAAGTTAAAGCGGAATCATCAATTCTAAGCCTGTAGAACCTTGATTATATACCACCCTTGCGTATACCTTCTCCAGCGATAAATCAACCGTATGGGTCTTCGGATTGAACTTGACGTACTGTACGAGTGGTACTCCGGGGAAGTTTGCTCAGGTGCTTCCGGAAGGATACGAAACATAAGATACTCTCCGCATGAGTACCTCGGAGTTCTGGAATGATGGCTTCGCTAGAAGGCGATTTTGGAGAAAAGAATTTACGCGTGAGACTGGTATTGTGAGGGTAGGATTTGCTCAAGTTATATGAAAATGTCGGACTACTCGGAATAATAGGCATTAGATTTAGTTCAAAAAGGTGTTACAACTAAACACAACGGTGCAACTTTAACAGAGTTTCAGTACTTTAGTTTACTACAAGATTACTGCTGCGAATAAAGTATACTACAAAAGCAAGTATACGCAGCACGAGAGCCCCTTAACTGGCGGGATCTCGCAAAAGACAAGACTCGAGTTGCACTAGTGTTTAACTGTTTACAAGTCTAATATAACGAAACGCCCTAGTATTTGAACGTGGGTCCGGAGTAGTCTCTCCTGCGGCAGTGATGCTTAGTATCTTCCCGTCTGCGCCAGAGTTCTTTGTTTTTGGACAATCCTTCTCGAGGTGTCCTATCTCACCGCATAGGTGACATATCCGGCTAGCACCAGCATCGGTGGTGGAAGTGATGTGTCGGGTCGGAGTTATGTGGACACGGTTGCTTTCGTTGCTCCTCCTTTTAGAACAATTCCTCTTAAAGTGTGCGATTTCACCGCAACCATAGCAAGCCTGGTTGACTCCGATGTTAGGGACTTGAGTGATGGGTCGTGCCGGTGCTCCACAGCTACGAGCATGGTGCCCTATTTTGTGGCAATTGCAGCATTGCATTTCATAGAAAGCCCCATTATGATGAAAGTTACACTTGTCACACTTCGGAAGTTTTCCCTTGTATGGTCTGATCGGTGTTGGGGTGACAGGGGTTGCCACTTGTTGTTGTTGCATGGCAAGTCTTTGGGATCATTTGCGCTCCTTTTGGGCTTGACGCTTTCGTTTACTATTCTCGGATTTACGACTTTGCAAGTCTGTGATTGTTATCATTTGTTGGCTTCCCGAATCGATACAACGATCGGAATTGTCAGCCCCTTTGCCAGTCTTGCTAGCGTTGTTAGCGCTGAGGTATGCAAGGACAGTTGTCACTACAGCTGTTACTGCGGCTTGGAATGTAGCGGCGTCGATATGAAGGATAGGGGTTTCGTTGCTCGACTAGTTATTTCTGGATGACGACATGATTCTGTTATACAAAGGAAAATGAGTTCGTGAGTGATGGTTGAACCTAGATGTATTTCAACCATTCATGTAAAGAGTAGGAGTAAGTTCTCGAGGGTTTGACCTACATCCCTATGATGCAGTCCTTAGTAAAGAGTAGAAGTAAGTTCATAGAATGGTTATAAGACGATTGCTATCCATCCCTCAACAAGAATTGGAAGTGATTACTGAGCGAAATTACCATAGCTCAATAACTTGACTAGAGTGAGTTTTAGATAGAATTCTAGCGATAGTAGGATGAAAGTATTTGAACAAAGATTGACACATAAATTAGCCGACTGTCCATATCGTTGATATTTATGATGTAATAAGTTTGGGAAAAATTGACCTTGTAGGAGGTCTTACATCATATCTGGAGTAGAAAAGTTTTGACAGCATAAGGCCTAACTAAAAGTACTCACGGTACTGGGGTAGTTACATAAAAAAGTGCTACATAGGGCATAGACATGAATACGATTCCTTATAACAAGGAAGGAAAAATAAGGCATCTTTTACTGGTGATGGTCATCCCTCTGGTGAACCCTTAGTTCAGCCAGTTGACATTCCATATCTAGCAGGTGTCTTTCGTATACCCTCTGGCATACTCGGAGCTCTATGACTTCGGCTCGAGTTTCAGCTGGTGCTTGCAGTAGGGCCTCATGGTCTCCCCTAGATCTCTCGCGAGCATCTTCTAGACGAATGGTACGGAGGGTATGCATTCTCGCATTGGCGTTAACTTCCGTGATCTGATGGAGTGCTGTCCTGCCCTATATGTCGTTTCGGGCAACCCTGCGGACCAGGATCGGCAGAACCCCGTCTGCTGAGCTTCCCTCGCTCAGGTTATAGAAGCTTCGGTCTCCGTTAAACGACATAGGTTGACCTTGCTCTTTGCTCCATGTCTCCAAACATTCTACCCAAAGAGGCGTCGGGCCTTGGAAAGCCGGACGAGGGTTAGGATTTGGATTTGGAGCCACCGGGGGTAGGTTCTCAACCTCAGGATCGGAGTTAGCACCATCCGAAGAGCCTTCAGCATGGTGATCATCCAAAGGGATTGGATGATCATTTTCTGGCTCTTCTCCAAACCATCCAGCTTTGCCTTCGTTCGGGAAGTACGGGTCGCCGTGGGGATGGGGTCCAGCCATGTTATCTACGCGAGAATTGGGGTAACGAAATGATTATTAGGCGTACTAGATAATTATAGTAACACAAAATATTCCTAATGCTTTCCTTGTAGTAGTGTTGGTAAGTTTTTAGACTTGTTGCCATATCAAAACCATTCTTGGGCATATGCTAATCACTCCTCGGACCAGCATAGTTGATCAGGCTATGCCACTCCCAGGACTGACTATACATCCCCGAGCTTACTTGTGATATTCAACAATCGTAATACTTTTGTTTTTGTCATTGTGACACTGATTTTAGTATGAATGCAGGCATGTATACTTAGTTAAATATTTTATTATTTAAAAGTATAAACTCTTGGTCAGAGTATTTTAATCCCATTGTATTTATAGTCTGTATATCTTTTACGGGTTGATATACTCGATTCACTATAAACAATGCTCTGATACCAATCTGCCACACCCCAAAACCAAGAACGGCGGAAACGTTCTAGGGTGGAGGACGTCATGTAAAGTATCACAACAGTGTAAAGTAGTAAACAAGCAACAACATCATCCATTGCATTAATAGTAGAATTTTAATACATATGTGTTCTTTCATAGTATACGATATGATAATAAGAAATCAAAATAAAAGACGAGTCTTGACTGCTTCGTCTTCTCAAAGCCTGGTCAGCATACCTGTCTACTGGTGACCTGAGAATACAAGTTATTTTGAAAGCGAGTATCAGCTTTAAAGCTGGTGAGATCATAAGTAATTTAGTGTCATTGATTTGAAAATCTGTAAAGAAAAGATTTGTAATAGTTTTATGAGAACTTTGTATAAGTATGAAAAACCCTAGAAAATCCCATATTTCCTATTAGTATAAAAGCAGTCTTCTATCAAGACTCAACTGTTTTGAAGATGTACACTTCTGCAAAAATGAAGGTTTTTCCCTTAGTATAACTATTATTATCTAAATATAGCTATACATAAACGTGTATGTGAATAAATCACAAAGTAACTGTAATAGGGAAAATAATATTTTACTTCAGCAGTGACACTACTAGCTATAAAGTGATTAAAACCCAGACTCCAGGTGGTATTAAATGAACAATACGCCTCGAAAAGTCTAAATGAATGAAATGCAGACTCCAGGTGGTATTAAATGAATAAATAGCCTCGAAAAGTCCAAATGTAGACTCTAGGTGGTATTAAATGAATAATACGCCTCGAAAAGTCCAAATGAATTAAATGCAGACTCCAGGTTGTATTAAATGAACAATACGCCTCGAAAAGTCCAAATGCAGACTCTAGGTGGTATTAAATAAATAATACGCCTCGAAAAGTCCAAATGAATGAAATGCAGACTCCGGGTGGTATTAAATGAATAATACGCCTCGAAAAGTCCAAATGAATGAAATGCAGACTCCAGGTGTAGGATGGATAGTCCCATGAGGAGTAGTGTATGTACTAGTCGATCTTCATATAGCATGTAATATATTTACTAATCATATGTGTATACAATAGTGTCTCTTCATATAGCATGTAATATATTTCTATAGACTCATGAATGAACTGACTCTTGTGTGGTTCCTTGCACTAGGAATAGTAAATAGTATCTCCTAACTATACCCATTATAGTTACTAGTAATATATGTATATGAATTAATGGAAGTATGCCTTTGCTACTCAAAGGTACTGAACTGACTAATAGAACTTTTATGTCTATATAGGTATACATAATATATAACTAATATTTAGACGACCTTCGGACAAATAACAGGATACCCTAAGTCCACAACCAAACAAGGAACATGAAATAAGGCGGGTTAGCAGTCCTAAGTCCTTTAAACATTACTTATATAACTATACATATATAGGCATGCATTTGACAATATAACAGTTTAAAGTATAAAAATCCCTTATTTGGAATATAGTTTAAAGTACATGAAAACCTCTTTTTGAAACATAGTCATAACAGAATTTGAAGGAAAAGATGTAGTTTAGAAAACAGCTATCATTCCAGTATTGGCGCCGCGCCTTTCGAGCTGTTGTATGGTCGGAAGTGTAGAACCCCAGTCTGCTGGGGTGAGATTGGGCACAGGGTGATGGGACGGACAAAGGTAGTTCTGCAAACTACCAAAAAGATACAACATATTAGACAGCGTTTGCAGACCGCTCAGAGTCGGCAGAAGAGTTATGCCGACAGACGCCGATCTGAGTTGGAATTTCAGGTGGGTGACATGGTACTCCTGAAGGTCTCACCCTGGAAGGGTGTAATCCGTTTCAGAAAAAGGGGAAAACTGGGTCCCCGCCTTATTGGGCCGTTCAGGATCATTGCCAGGGTTGGCAAGGTGGCTGATAGGCTGGAGCTTCCGGAAGAGTTTAGCCGGATTCATAGCACGTTCCATGTTTCGCAATTGCGGAAGTGTACCATGGACCAGGAGGCAGTGGTATCACTGGATGACATTCAGGTCGATGAGCGCCTGAATTATGTGGAGAGGTCGGTGGCCATTTTGGAAAGGAAGAAGAAGATCCTTCGGAACGAGGAAATACCTTTGGTGAAGGTGCAGTGGGAACATCGGAGGGGATCCGAGTGGACATGGGAGCCGGAGGCGGAGATGCGTGAGCATTACCCAACATTGTTTATCCCAAGGGACTTCGAGGATCGAAGTCTAGTTCAAGTGGGGGAGAATTGTAACGCCCCGATTCTCAGGTATGGATTTAAATAAAAGGTTATTTGGTTTAGGTCCTACTCGACGAGTTGGTTGCCCCACTCGTCGAGTAGCAGCGGGCGGGATCGCATGTTTAGTGACCTACTCGCCGAGTCCAAGAAGGGACTCGACGAGTAGGAGCTGGCAGATGAAGCCCTAAATCTCGGGGTTTTGCACCCTATTTAAAGGAGCCTCAGCCTCCTTTGGCCTCTTTACAGTCTTTGAGAGCTCAGTGAAACCCTAATTCATGTGGTACTCTTCTTGGTGGGATTTAAGCCTTGGAAAGAAGGTTGGCTAGGAGGGAAAAGCTTGAAGAGCAAAGGAGTTGAAGCAAGGAAGATGTGGGAAGCAGAACTTACCTCAGCTAGCATCTTCTGGAGGTATCAAGTTGCAATCTTTACTTCCCTTTCCTTCTAGATCTCTTTTCTTTTGGTTGAGTTTTAGGGTTTTGTGGATTTTGAGTTGATATGGTGAGCTATGGGTTAGATATGAAGTTGTAACTTCAGATCTGGACCCTTCCTAAGTCCTAGAGTCATAAAGTTGCGTGTTTGGGGGTGATTGAGGCCCTCCTTGTGCATGAAACCCCATTAAGAGCTTAGAATTGCCATTAAGAGCCTTTTTAGTCATGCATCCACGTAAAGTTTGCAACTTTACGTGAAAAGCATGCTCTAGAAGCTTGGATCTGTAATATGGAGCCATTGCATGGCTTAAATGAGTCTGTATGTCTTAAGGACTGAAGGAACTCGGCGAGTCGCAAGGTCGACTCAGCGAGTCGTATGAAGATGCCTTGAACTCGACGAGTTGGATGAGCAACTCGGCGAGTCCGAGGAAGATTTCCATAGACTCGGCGAGTTGTATGAACAACTCGGCGAGTCGGATGAGTTTTGTCCAGGATACGTATGCGTGTGTATCCGTCGAGTTGCAAGAAGGAAACTCGACGGGTGGCCTTAAGGTTTGATCAAGAATCGGAGGAACTCGACGAGTCACCTCGATGACTCGGCGAGTTGGAAAGTGCTTCAAGGAACTCGGCGAGTAGCCGAGGGTACGCGGAGAGTTAAGGTCAACGTGGACTGTTGACCTTGACTGAGGACTTTGACTTTGACCAGGGGTTGACTAGTGGGTTATGGAGTACCTTATAAGGTTAAGGACTTATGAGTATATTGTACTATGGTAATAGGTGGTGGAGCCTGTGTTAAGTGATCCGAGAGTTGGAGTTTACCTTCCGAGTCGACATCTGCAAGGTGAGTTATCCTCACTATATCGGTAGGGTCTAAGGCACCAAGGCCGGCCCTTTAGTTGTTATCGTTATGGTATGCTACATGTGGATATGATCTGTTAGATTAGAATCAGGATAGACTGTATGTTATGCTCTTATGATCCGTAGGGATTGATATGTTAGTGACCTGCTAGGTTAGTGCTTTAGTTGGGAGAGATTGCTATGTTTGGTAATGTCACACCCCAAAACCAAGAACGGCGGAAACGTTCTGGGGTGGACGACGTCATGTAAAGTATCACAACAGTGTAAAGTAGTAGACAAGCAACAACATCATCCATTGCATTAATAGTAGAATTTTAATACATGTGTGTTCTTTCATAGTATACGATATGATAATAAGAAATCAAAATAAAAGACGAGTCTTGACTGCTTCGTCTTCTCAAAGCCTGGTCAGCATACCTGTCTACTGGTGACCTAAGAATACAAGTTATTTTGAAAGCAAGTATCAGCTTTAAAGCTGGTGAGATCATAAGTAATTTAGTGTCATTGATTTGAAAATATGTAAAGAAAAGATTTGTAATAGTTTTATGAGAACTTTGTATAAGTATGAAAAACCCTAGAA
The DNA here is from genome assembly GCF_052849685.1 of Lactuca virosa. Lineage (NCBI taxonomy): Eukaryota > Viridiplantae > Streptophyta > Magnoliopsida > Asterales > Asteraceae > Lactuca > Lactuca virosa. Next base: position 389,205,388 of record NC_136428.1, read on the forward strand.
AATCCCATATTTCCTATTAGTATAAAAGCAGTCTTCTATCAAGACTCAACTGTTTTGAAGATGTACACTTCTGCAAAAATGAAGGTTTTTCCCCTAGTATAACTATTATTATCTAAATATAGCTATACATAAACATGTATGTGAATAAATCACAAAGTAACTGTAATAGGGAAAATAATATTTTACTTCAGCAGTGACACTACTGGCTATAAAGTGATTAAAACCCAGACTCCAGGTGGTATTAAATGAACAATACGCCTCGAAAAGTCTAAATGAATGAAATGCAGACTCCAGGTGGTATTAAATGAATAAATAGCCTCGAAATGTCCAAATGTAGACTCCAGGTGGTATTAAATGAATAATACGCCTCGAAAAGTCCAAATGCAGACTCCAGGTTGTATTAAATGAACAATACGCCTCGAAAAGTCCAAATGCAGACTCCAGGTGGTATTAAATGAATAATACGCCTCGAAAAGTCCAAATGAATGAAATGCAGACTCCAGGTGGTATTAAATGAATAATACGCCTCGAAAAGTCCAAATGAATGAAATGCAGACTCCAGGTGTAGGATGGATAGTCCCATGAGGAGTAGTGTATGTACTAGTGCATCTTCATATAGCATGTAATATATTTACTAGTAATATGTGTATACAATAGTGTCTCTTCATATAGCATGTAATATATTTGTATAGACTCATGAATGAACTGACTCTTGTGTGGTTCCTTGCACTAGGAATAGTAAATAGTATCTCCTAACTATACCCATTATAGTTACTAGTAATATATGTATGTGAAAAAATGGAAGTATGCCTTTGCTACCTAAAGGTATTGAACTGACTAATAGAACTTTTATGTCTATATAGGTATACATAATATATAACTAATATTTAGACGACCTTCGGACAAATAACAGGATACCCTAAGTCCACAACCAAACAAAGAACAGGAAATAAGGCGAGTTAGCAGTCCTAAGTCCTTTAAACATTACTTATATAACTATACATATATAGGCATGCATTTGACAATATAACAGTTTAAAGTATAAGAAATCCCTTATTTAGAATATAGTTTAAAGTACATGAAAACCTCTTTTTGAAATATAGTCATAACATAATTTGAAGGAAAAGATGTAGTTTAGAAAACAAGTTTGATAAAGAGTTCAACGAGTAAAAGCATTCGAGAAATCATTTTGAATTAATTTTGCTTGATAAGACAGCTAAAAGTGTAGTAAATCCATAGTTTGATAGTTATTAATCACATGTGATTGATATGATAACTATCATGATTCAACTTGTATTCCCCCCCATAAAAGCGTTTAAAAACATTTAAAAGGTTAATTAAGGGGTATGAACTCACCTGCAGTGAGTGGTTTGGATGGAAGTGACGGATAGGATGCTAAGTGTCAAGTGAGGACTTGAACACACACACGGATCCTATTTAACATGTAATGATACATATATGTATCCAATTAGTCATTTAACAACCAATTTATCATGTAAAGACACCCTAATACAAGGATAACACTTTGTTTCAAGTGCTAGGAGTACTAAAGGGTTGCATCTAAAGAGAGTATGGTCTCACATTGGAGTTTACTTCCCATATGGTAACAACACATGAGTTTACGGCCCATGGTCATTTCCCCCATGAGTTTACGGTCGTATACTCATGGTAATTTGTGCTATTGAGTGATTTAAGGTCTTGTATCCCTCAAGGAAGTGTTCTAGGTTTGTATCAAAGGCTTAGGAAGGGACTAGGGCTCAAAATGGCCCTTCATTGGAGTTTACGGTTGTTGGACCACTCCTTGGAGTTTAGGGTCGTAAACCCATGAGTTTACGGCCTTAAACTCATGGTCACTCCAACCATTTCGTGTTTTGGTGTTTCAAGCTCATGCATGCAAGGTTCTAGTCCAATTTCCAAGCCCTAGAAGGTGTTGGTGACCCTTATTCACCACTTAATGGTGTTTACGGTTCAAGGAGATCCCTTGACCGTAAACCCATGTGGTCTTGGGGATTTTTGATGTTTTCCAATGGTTTAACTAGTATACTATGTAAATAACTAGTTAGGAGGAGTGTACTTACTTATAGGAAGCTTGTAAGAGTGTTTAAGGCCCAAAAACACTAGTGTGTGTTCTTGGTGTTCTTGGTGTTTTGAAGAACACTTGAAGATCTACACAAATGGAATGATTTCATGGATGAAATCATGTAAGATCACTAGATTAAGGTAGAGAACAACTAATCAAGGCAAAAAACAATTACTTTCTTGAAGATCTTTGAAGAAAAGTCGGATGATACTTGAGAGAGAAATGGGTTTTCTAGGCTTGAAATGGTGAAAAAGTGATAAAAATGACTAAGTGTCATATTTATACTCCTTGGGGTTTACGGCCGTAAACACCATGTTTGGGCCATAAACTCCAAACTCTTGGAGTTTTGAGACTTTATTGATGCACAATAAACCCTAAGGTATCCTCTCTCCAGTTATCTCCTGAAGTACTAAACTTTAATACACTCAGACGAACTTTATACCGGCTAAAATTTAGCAGAAAAGTATTTGACTTTTATTTGAAGTGCTAGACTGTAGGGTTTGTACGAATGGAAATTCCGGGTTGTCATAGGTAATCAGTGTGATAGATATGTTCGATGTTTGTATATGCCAGTAAATGTTAGTTATGCGCACATGGTTATTTGCTTGTTTCTTGGGTTGAAGCGGTCCTGCTTTGTGCTGAAGGCCAACACACCCTAGGAGCGGTCCGGGAAGACTGTAGGCCCACGTGGCGGTCCAGTCATGCCGAAGGCTCGATATAGATTCAGTGGGACTGTAGGCCCTGTAGGGCGGTCCAGTCAGGACGATGGCCCAGTATGCATGTTGATTGAATGATTGTTACGGATTTGGTATTATCAGTGTGGTATTGGTATTTTGGGGGTAGCTCACTAAGCCCTCGGGCTTACAGTTTTCAGTTTGTTGTTTCAGGTACTTCAGGAGATCATGGCAAGGCGAAGGCGTGACCGTACCACTCCTCATCCTTATGATCTGGCTTTTGGGACATTCTGATTGAATAATGAATTGAAAACACTTTTGTAAACAATTACTATTTGGTTTTATTTATGCTTGAAAAGTTTAAATTGGGCGTAAAATTTTGGATGTTACAACGGTGATAAATAAAAGGTGTTCTATTTATATTCATAAGTTCTGAGACCATATTGGATTCGATTACTCTTGTGTTTCACTTTGCATGTTTTGACTTCCAGAATAACTAGGTCGTTCTTCTTGAATGACTAATTTATTCAAACCATACACAGTCGATAATACGTTGGAAGTAGGTATTAAGGCAAGACTGTCATGAAGCTGGTTTGTAGATGTCTAAGGTGGTGGACATAGCAAGAGTTGCTACAACATTCATGAGTGCTCATAAGTTCTGAGTATTGGATTAAACCCACGCTCATTTGACTCACTTCATGGATTTTATCACGAGTCATCACGAGACGATAATATCTTATATTCTTCAAACCTAGAGATATGAGTTGTTTCCTATGAGTTGGTTATACATTGATTGTATGAAAACGCATTGGTAACTCGATGTTATAAAAACATGCCTTTGTGTATGATTCAACAAGTAGTAGAACAAGCATATGAGTCGAAGTTTATCCAGTCCTTTTGCCCTTTAGGGGATAAAAGCGATATTTGTGGTCCCGTCGATGATTTAGTGATGACACCCCGAAGTGGTTGGGCAAGCCTGGACTAATTTGATTTGTTCAATTAGTCGGTCGTCATAAATCGGAAATTGGGAAACAAAAAATGGGCATAGAGAATGATTATAATCCATGTCTCAGTCCATCTGATATCTAGAATGGAGGAATATATTATCCATTATCTAATGGACGAGTCATTGATTTGTTCAGAGTTCGACAATAACTTTCAAGAGCTACGATTGCTAGTCATGTTTTGGAGTCATACGCAATAATAGTTTTAGACTTATCCAAGTGGGAGACTGTTGGATTAATGTCTAAGCCCATAACTATAATTGGTATGTACTTGACCCGATTTGGCATGGTCCATTTGGGTTGCATGGCATCAGAACAATTGGATAGACAAAATGAGAAAAAAGGATACTAGTGATTTATATTAATATATTATAAGTTCTAATATATTAATATGAAATCATATTATTTAATTAGTATTGATCAAGAATTAATTTAGAATTAATCTAGTGATCAAAAGGAACTAAATAAATATGGACTCTTATATATGTGGTGGGCCAAGTTCATTTAGGTTGGGCAAAGCTTTCATGGATAGTCCATGGAGTGTTTAACCCATGGATCCTATGGAAATGGAAGGTCATAGGTATTAGGGTTTACATGAATGTAACCCTAATCCTCCACACTATATAAAGAGGCTCCTAGTTCATGAAATGTGCACTAGTGTGTATACACAAGAGGGAAAAAACAGATTTGGTGCATGTATCCTTATTCTCTAGTTATTCCAAAGATTCTTGGTTTTGTGTGAACCATTGGAGGTGTCACACTTGGGGCACTAGGCTCTTAAGCTCTATGGTATCAAGCTACTACATCAAAAGGTTTGTCATTCTACTAGATTATTGTAGTATAGTTACTTCTTATTATGCTAGTTAGGATGAAACCTTGGAATATTGAATATTTGCATGTATAATAGAGAAAACATAGATCCAAGGTTTATAGGGTTGCATGTACACCATAGGAGTGTTAGAATGCTAAAAACCCATCAGTTTGTACTTAACAACACTTACGCATGCATTTTATTCGATATCGGAGCTAAGCGAAGTGTTGTTAGTAACAAGTTCAAACACTTACTAAATCAACAACCCCAGAAGCTCAACGAAGCCTTCACGGTGGAAATGGATAATGAGAAAACCGAAACAACCAAAGATCTTTATGTAGGGTGCACTTTAACACTAAACAATCATTCATTTCAAATAGACTTGATGCCAGTAAATATTAGGAGATTTGATGTGATAATTGACATGGATTGGTTAAGCCCCTATCATGCTGAAATTATGCGTCGCGAGAAGGCCGTTCGCCTTCATCTCCCCAATCACGAAACCCTAATAATCTACGGTGATAAACCTGGTGCCAATCTTCGTCTTATCTCGTGCATCAAGGAACAAAAGTTCCTGCATAAGAAAAACTATGCTTTCCTCGCTCATGTTGTGGATAAAACCAAAGAAGAAGTAAACATTAATGACATTCCAATGGCATGTGACTTCCCGGATGTATTTCTAGAAGACCTTCCGGGAGTACCCCCAGAAAGATAGGTCGAGTTTCGAATCGACCTAATACCAGGAGCCACATAAATTGCCAAATCACCCTACAGGTTAGCTCCCGTCGAAATGCAAGAGTTATCCAGCCAACTAAGCAAGTTGTTGAGCAAAGGATTCATCCGACCAAGCTTCTTACCCTGGGGAGCTCTAGTCCTGGTTGTCAAGAAAAAGGACAGATCCTGTAGAATATGCATCGATTATAGGGAATTAAACAAACTCACTGTCAAAAACCGATACCCACTTGCTCGGATCGATGATCTATTTGACCAGATTCAAGGAGCGAGTTACTTCTCCAAAATAGACCTAAGATACGGTTATCATCAAATTCGATTCCGAGAAGAGGACATCCCAAAAACTGCCTTTCGAACTTGATACGGTCATTATGAATTTGTTCTGATGCACTCGGTTTAACAAAGGCCCCTGCTGCATTTATGGACCTCATGAATTGAGTCTGCCACCCATTCCTCAATAATTGTGTGATCGTCTTCATCGACGATATTCTTATATACTCTCGAAACAAAGAAGAGCATGATCAACATCTACATCAAATCTTGGAAACCCTAAGAGCTAAAAGATTATATGTGAAACTCACCTAATGCGAATTTTGGATCTGCGGTGTAAACTTTTTGGGTCACATAGTCAGCGGGGAGGGGATTCATATAGATCCATCCTAGATAAAGGCCATTGAAGGTTGGGCGATCCCGAAAACCCCAGCGGAAATCCGACAATTCTTGGGTCTCGCAAGCTACTACCGAAGGTCTATTCAGAATTTTTCCAAGATAGCCAAACCCCTGACCACCTTGACACAAAAGGGTGTGTCTTTCAACTGGACGGAAAAGCAAGAAGCCGCCTTCCAAACCTTGAAACGAGCGCTCTATAGTGCACCAGTTCTATCCTTACCAGAGGGAACCGAAGATTCCGTAGTTTACTGCGATGCTTCGAATCAAGGGTTAGGTTGTGTCCTCATGCAGCGTGGAAAGGTGATAGCTTACGCATCCAGACAATTGAAGACACATGAAGTAAATTACACCACTCATGATCTCGAGCTGGGAGCTGTGGTTTTTGCTCTGAAAATTTGGAGGCACTACCTCTACAGTACAAAGTGCACCATCTTCACCAATCACAAGAGCCTCCAGCACATTCTAAACCAAAAAGAGCTAGACATGAGGCAGCGAAGGTGGGTTGAGCTGCTAAATGATTATGAATGCGAGATCAAGTATCACCCAGGAAAGGCTAACGTGGTAGCCGATGCCCTGAGCAGAAAAGAATACTCAGGCCGCCGGGTGAAAACCTTATCAATAACCATCCAATCCCACATAACCTCGCAGATCAAGGAAGCCCAATCGAATGCATTGAAGCCGGAGAACGTCACAAATGAAACACTGTGTGGGATGGATAAGAACTTCGAAGCGAAGGAGGACGGAACTTATTACTTCATGAGTAGAATTTGGGTCCCTAAACTTGGGGAATTAAGGGAAATGATCATGAACGAAGCCCATAAAACGTGATATTCCATCCATCCAGGTTCGGATAAGATGTACCTGGACATTAATCAACATTATTGGTGGCCGAATATGAAGGAAGAGACGCCACTTACGTGGGCAAGTGTCTCACTTGCGCCAAGGTGAAGGTGGAATACCAAAAGCCCCCGAGACTACTACAACAGCCAGTAATACGTGAGTGGAAATGGGAAAGGATTACAATGGACTTCGTAACCAAATTACCCAAAACAACAGACGGATTTGATGCTATTTGGGTGATTGTCGATAGACTAACTAAATCCGCGCATTTCCTGCCAATAAAAGAATCGTACAAGATGGAAAGATTAACACGAATCTATATCAAAGACATCGTGAGAACTCCACGTAGTGCCGATATCTATAATCTTGGATCGCGATAGTATATTTACCTCTCAGTTTTGGCAGTCACTCCAGAAGGCTATGGGAACAAAACTGTCACACCCCAAAACCAGAACGGCGGAAACGTTCGGGGGTGGAGGACGTCATGTTTAGTATCACGAGATATGTATATGGTAAGCAAGTAATGAACAACCATTTCATTTCGAAAGAAAGTGTTTACAATGTGTGTGTTCACAAAACATAGAATTCATAAACAAATAACAAAACAAGACTTGAAGCTATAATTCTCCATCTTCTGAATTCCCAGCACGAGTACCTGTCTAATAGTCTCCTGAGAATACAAGTTATTTGAAAGAGTTGATCAGCAATTAAGCTGGTGCGTTCATAAGAGTTTTAGTGATGTGAGTAAGTTGTAAAGTGTTGTTGAAAATGTAGATGTAAACTGGTATTGAAAATGTAGTTGTAACATGTAGTTGTAAAATGTTGTAAGTTGTAAGCTCTGTTTTGAAAAGTTCGTCTGTTCCTCTAGAAAATCCTATATTTCCTACTTTGATGGAAGTTTAAGTAAAATGTCACTACAACCCTTTCTATGGGTACTAAGTGGGTACAAGTTATATAAGACTCAGAGTAAACAAACAACCGATTGTGCGCATCTGCCCTAAGCTCACAACCAAACAAGGAACAGAACTTAAGGCGGATAGCACACATCCTATTGGTTGTTAGATCATTGTCATATATAACCCTGGTGTATTCACTTGTTACTCATGGAGTTAATTGTAATTGTTCCTTATATCTAATGAAAAGTTCTTTAAGAAAACCCTTATTTCTTATAATAAAATGGTGACCATAGTGACTACTTTTATAATAGCTTGGTTTATACTGTTATATCTAATCTAATATCAGATAGAAAGTTAATTGAGTGAATCTGCCCTAAGCCCACAACCAAACAAGGAACAGGAAGTAAGGCGGAAAGCACACTTCCAACTACCTATTGGGTATTAGTTTTATATATAAATATGATGTATAAACTAAGGTATTATAGAGTTACTCACCTAAGGTCTTTTAAATTGTACTGGTTTAATAAAATGGATTAAACCCTTTACTGGGAAGTTTCTAGTTTTGTATACCAAAAGTACTAATTTTGGAACGTATGTTTTGTACTAGAAAAACTGTGCTTTGACTCTGTGTCCCAAAACCTGACCCATACCTGGTACCCTTATGATGACTTAATGTATACTAAGCATACATATATATATATAATCGGATAGAAAATAGATTGGGTGAATTCGTTCCAAGCCCACAACCAAACAAGGAACAGGAAATGGAGCGGAGAGCACACATCCTATTACCTGTCGGACCCTATTCGTATATATGTATCCTGTGATGTATACATTAAGGAATCATAAAACTAGCATTATGGTCCTTTCTTTTAAACGTAGTCTTCTACCAAGGCATCTTCTGTTATGTGCTAGACTCGACTGTTCTGTTCGTCGTTTGTAAAAAAGTATGTTTTCCCTAGTTTATAACTATCTTAACTCGAAAATAGTTTGAGTTTGACTTTCGAGTGGTACTGTCACTTTATGAAAGTAATGGGAAATGTGAGTACACAATTGTCGTTTATAATGACATGCGGATGTACTAATGACCTAAAAACATGTTTGTTTTAATACAGTCATAATGTGAAGGCTAGAACCCCTACAAAACGTTCTCCCTGTTAAGAGATTAAGGGAACCAAACGCGACCTCTGCAAATTCTTGCAAACCGTGTAATTCACATTTGTTATATGATCATGTATACCCAAATATAAGTATCACCCTTTGTTTAAAACAATGAGTCAGTGATCAATTGGTATAGTTAGTTCCTGTGTGTGTTCTAATGCTATAGCAACCTAACTTGTTTGTTTTGTACTGTATATTGTACGTTCTGTTTGTTTCTCATAATTGTGTGTTCTCTCTGTATGGTAATGTTTGTTTCTCTTCACTGTATGTTTTGTATGGTATTGTTTGTTTCTCTTCACTGTATGTTCTGTATGGTATTGTTTGTTTCTCTTCACTGTGTTTTACTCATGTAAGAACTGACTCTTTGTGTGGTTCATTGTACTAGAAGTAATGAATAGCATTCTCCTAAACTATACCTATTATAGTTTACTAATGTTGTACTTGGACTGTTACTGAAAAGACTCATTTATCTACTAAGTTATGTTTGTACTTTAAAAACGGAGTTTTGTATAACTATAAAGTAACATAACTTTAAAAGAGTTTTTGAAATGTTTTGACAACTTATAAATGACATAAGTAACATTTTGAAAGATGTTTATAACAAACATTTACACAATTATCATTGTGTTCAACTTTTATTCCCCCCCCCCCCCTTAAAACATTTAAAACAGTTAAAAGATTCATTACGGGGTATGAACTCACCTGAAATGAGTGATGCGAATGTAAGATCGGAAAAAGGATGCTAAGTGTCAAGTGAAGACTTGAGCACACGCGGATCCTATTTAGCATATAAAGACACATATATGCATGCAATTAGTGCTTATACAACTAATTAAGAAGGGTAACACTCTCATAGACTAGAAAACACTCTTATCGAAGTGTTACTATCATAAATGATTACATAACATGAGTGTATGGTTACCAAATGGAGCTTTTGGCCTAAGTCGTATGTTCCTAGGAGCTTTCGGTCCTAATGGTATTTTCGGTCCAAATGGTTCTCGGTCCATGAGGTTAAGACCGAAAACTCATGATATTTGGTGCATAAGGTGATTTTCAAGGGCATTCAAGTATGTATAGGGGTTCTAAGTTTCATCCAAATCCTTATGTGAGTTTAAGGTCTTAAAGGCACCTTTTTTTTAGGGTTTTTGGTCAAGGGAGATACACTTGACCGAAAACACCTATTGTTGTTCAGAAAAGGATGTTTTTGAGGCCCTAAATCAAGTATCCTTACTAGATAACAAGTATAGGAGATAGATACTTACAATATGGAATCAAAGAAGGGTGTTTTCGGCCCAAAACACTAGTGTGTGTTCTTGGTGAAATGAAGAACACTTGAAGATGTATGAAAAGAGAAGATTTCATGGATGAAATCATGTATAACTATTAGATGAAGTGTTGTATCAACAAATCATGAGAAGAAACACTTACATTTTTAGGAAATTTGGAAGAAGATCTTATGATACTTGAGAGAGAATGTTGGTGTTCTTGAGCATGTAAGTGAGAAATGAGGGAGGAAAGGAGTAAACTCATGCCTTAAGCATGAGTTTGCGGCCAAAGGGGAATTCACGGCCCAAACTCCTCATTTTTGGCCGTACACACCACATTAAGGTGTTAGTTGTTTTATTTGTTACACCATAATCCTAGAAAATACTTCCCTTCTTTTGTTCTCTCAAAAAAAATAAATATTAAAAATACCCAACCGGACTTTAAACCGAGCTAAAAATTAGCAGAAAAGAATTTAACTTTTAATTAAAGTGGTAGACGGTAGAGTTTGTTCAAATGGAAATTTCGAGTTGTCACAACAACTGGGCATGAGCACCGCTTACCACCCTCAAATTGATGGCCAAAGCGAATGAAATATCCAAAAACTTGAAGACATGCTCTGAGCCTGTGTGATTGATTTCGGAAAGTCATGGGATATCCACTTGACCTTGATTCAATTCTCGTATAACAACAGCTATCACACAAGCATAAATGTTGCTCCTTTTGAGGCCTTATATGGACGCAAATGCAGATCGCCTCTCTGCTGGGCTGAGGTGGGTGACACCCAGCTGGAAAAAGGGAAATCACCGGATAGCACCCTCACAGGACCAGAAATCATTCGAGAGACTACAGAGAAGATAATCCAAATCAAAGCCCAACTCCAAGCGTCGCGTGACCGACAAAAGAGTTACGCTGACAAATGACGAAAACCTCTGGAATTCCACGTCGGAGATCTAGTGCTATTAAAGGTCTCTCCCTGGAAAGGGATGATTCATTTTGCGAAACGAGGAAAACTAAACCCACGATACATCGGATCGTTCGAGATTCTTCCCCGAATTGGTCCGGTAGCTTATAAGTTGCAGCTACCTTCGGAGCTTAGTAACGTACACCCCGTGTTTCTCGTCTCGAAATTGAAGAAGTGCTTATCAGATGAAACTCTTGTGATTCCTTTAGAAGAGATCGAAATAAACGAGAATCTCCTGTTCGTCGAAGAACCAGTCGAGATAATGGATAGTGAAGTGAAGCGTACAAAACAGAGTCGCATTCCGGTTGTGAAGGTTCGATAGAACGCCAAGCGTGGACCAGAACTCACATGGGAACGCGAAGACCAGATGAAGCAAAAATACCCTCACTTATTCTCTCGTTCATAATCCTACCTTTCCAAAGAATTTCGGGACGAAATTCCCTCTAACGGGGGGATGATGTCACAATTAGCATTTTCAACTAGGAAATTCTATTTTCCATGTAAGCATCAGCTATTGTAAAACTTGTACTCTAAGTGAATATCATGCTATATGCTAACATGAAATCATCCATTGGAATCCAAACCCTTTATTGAAGTTCAAAACCTAATACAATACATCTCATATGTTCAGCTATGGATTGAAAACCCTAAAAATCCCGGTTCATGTTTATGATGGACTAGGATCCTCTTATTGGGCCTAAAGGATCAATAAACTTTCAATTTGACTACTTTAGGCTTAGGAACCCTATTTAGGCTCTAACTGGACCCATATGGGGCTAGAATGATCCATCTTATTCCTATTGGGCCATGATGGGCCATAACTACTTTTATAAGCCCTAATGGGCCGTAAACTACATCCTTGGGCTTCATTGTGCCGTGAACCCTCATAAGGGCCCAATAGGCCGAAAAATATTCATGTTGGACCTCATCAAATCGGACTAAGTCAAGGGAGGGCCCAAACCATTTCATTTCCTTTTACCTTGCCCCTCTCGCGGCCCAACAACAAAACAAAAAAAAAACAAAAAAAAAGGAAAGCAAATGGGAGGGAAATGGGGTAACAAGTCATCTTTCCCTGATGGATATCCATGCAAGGTTTGCATGTATCTAGACAAACATCAACTCACTCTCCTTAAAAGCCAACCTTTTCTCTTCTCTATTATCTCTCACTCTATCTCTCGGCCTCTCTCTCACTCTCCAACCTCTCTCACATTTCAAGATTAACACCAATTACTCTCAACACTCTTCCACTCTATTCCCTTAAGAAATTTGTGAGTCTTAGGTGATTCATCAAGAGGATCACTTCAAGCTTCACATTGTGGTAAGATCTTACAAACCCAAGTTGATATGCTTCATTTTTAAACTCAATCACTCCGCTTACACCCATGTTTTGATGGGTTCGAGCCATAAGAACTTTCCTAAGTGCACATGCAAACCCTAATGCTTGGATCTAGATTTCTCGATTGAACATGCAATTTATCCAAGTCTTGTAAACCCTAGATCTAGTGTATACAATTTGAATTTGACATAAGAAACTCAGATCTAGATGATTTCCTCTTGTAGCTTGCTTGATACTTCTTGTCTTGGAGCTTAGAATCACAATTGTCACTCCTCTAATGGCTTACAAACACCAACTAGCAAGAGGATAATTTGTAGACAGGAGAGAGGTATGAAATCGGCCCTAGGGTTCCAAGGAAGCAAGTGTAGCCGATTTCCACAACCCAAGGGGTCTATTTATACTGTGAGCTTCTAGGGTTTCAGCCAAAACTCTAATGGACAACTTAATCACCAAGCAGCCCATGGAACCTTCTGTATTAAGGCCATGGACGAAAATATGATGGACTCCCATCATAATTTCGTTCACCCCTTGCTCCATTGGGTTTCCCAGCCCAATAACTCAATTATCCAATACTTGCAGTTCAGTCCCCTATATTCAATTAATCTCTTTTAGTCACCAAATTAATTATTAATTAATCTATGACTAATATTAATTAAATAATATGATTATTTCTTTAATATATTATTCTCATAATATATTAATAAATCATAATATCTTCTCTCTCATCATAAATCACCCTGTCAAGTTGCTATGGTGAAGGCAACCCAAAAGGACCATGCACAACCGGGTCAAGTACTTACCAAATATAGTTACGGGCTTAGACAGTAATGAAACTGTCTCCCACTTGGATAAGTGTAGTAACTACAAATGCAAGCCTAATCCGATTAGCAATCGTAGCTGTCAAAGACGCTGTCGAACTCTGATCTTATCAGTAAGCTGTCCTTTAGATAAGGGATCGTATAATCCTCTGTTCTTGATATCGTGCGGACAATTACATGGAACATTGTCATACTCATTGTCCAGCAATTAGTTTCTCGATCTCAGATTAATTTGACATAGAACTTAATTGAACACATCAATTCAGTCCTGACCGGGATCGACACATAAGTCAAATCAAATCATCGAGGGGACCTGATATCGCTTTTACCCTCTTAGGATAAAAGGAACAGATAAACTTCGACTTATATGCATTTACTATCCACTAATCAAATCATACACAACAATGTGTTTTATAACATCAAGTTACTGATGCGCTTACGCATTATCAATGCACAACCAACTAGCAAACAATAAATCATATATCTAGGTTTTAAGACCATATGATATTACTGTCTTGCGATCACTCGTGATGAATTCCATGAAGTGATTCCAACAAGCGTGGGTTTATTCCAATGCTTAAATCTTGTTCATAAGCACTCATGAATGTTGCAGCAAACTTTTGCTATGTCTAATACACTTTTGACAATCTACACACCAATTCATGACAGTCTTCATTCATACCTATTTCCAACATATGAACGACTGTGGACAGTTTGAATAATCTTGTTATTCAGGAAGTCAAAACATGCAAAATGAAACAATAGATAAATGATTAACATAAGACAATAACATTACTAATAAATAATACTCTTTTATTTAATCATCGAATGTTAATTACAATTTATCTATTACACATTTCTAAACTATCTAATCTAAACTAATATCGTCCTTTAGCCCGATGCTCCTAGCGTGCTGCAAGTGCTTAAACCTACTCAGTCCCTTTGTAAGCGGATCTGCTGGGTTATCCTCTGACGATACCCTCTTTACTACGAGGATTCCTTCTTCCACCCGATGTCAAATAAAGTGATATTTTCTGTCGATATGTCGAGATCAGCCATGATCCCTGGGTTCCTTGGTCAAGGCAACCGCTCCTTCATTATCACAGGAAATTTCCGTGGGCTCCTTTATGGCTGGCAGAACTCCAAGGTCTCCAATGAAGTTCTTCAACCATATTGCCTCCTTTGATTCTTCGCTTGCTGCGATGTACTCTAATTCGCACGTTGAATCAGCTATGGTCTCCTGTTTTGATTCTTCGCTTGCTGCGATACCTGCTGACCATGCGCAAAGCAAAGGCCACATCAGGGCGAGTACAAGTCATAGCATACATGATTGAGCCAACTGCGGAAGCGTAAGGTACTCGGCTCATCTCTGCTATCTCGACTTCAGTACTCGGACTTTGAGTTTTACTCAACTTGGCATTACTTTGGATTGGTAACTCCCCTTTCATTGAGTTCTCCATACTAAAATGTTTTAGTACCTTGTCTAAGTAAGTATTCTGACTAAGTCCTATCAGTCTCTTACTTCTGTTTCTCACTATCCTTATTTCCAAAATATAGGAAGTCTCTCCGAGGTCCTTCATAGCGAAGCACTTCCCGAGCCAGGACTTAACTTCCTGCAGTGTCGGGATGGCGTTTCCTATGAGTAGTATGTCGTCAACATACAATACGAGGAAGCTAACTATACTCCGACTGGCTTTGACATATACACATGATTCATCATCGCTTCGCAGAAAACCAAACTCTTTGACCTTCTCATCAAAACAATGATTCCATCTGCGAGACGCTTGCTTAAGTCCATAAATGGACTTCTCATGCTTACACACTCTATTGGGATGCTTTTCATTGACAAAACCCTCTGGCTGAGCCATGTAAACATCCTCAGCCAATTTCCCATTAAGGAATGCGGTTTTGACATCCATTTTCCATATTTCAAAATCATGAAATGCAGCAATGGCCAGCATCACCTTGATAGACTTTATCTTTGCAACTGGTGAGAAGGTTTCATCGTAGTCAACTCCAGGAGTTTGAGTGAAACCCTTCGCAACCAATCGCGCCTTATAAGTGTGCACATTTCCATCCACGTCAGTCTTCTTCTTGAAGATCCACTTGCACCCGACCGTCTTACGACCTGGTACATTGTCAACCAAATTCCAAACTTGGTTGTCATACATCGACTGAATCTCGCTGTCCATAGCCTCTTTCCATTTTGCAGACTCCGGGCCTGCCATGGTTTCCTTATAGCTGTTAGGTTCGTCCAGATTCACTAGTGTACTATCACTAATAAACGTATCCCCTTCTGTGGTAATATGAAAACCATAAAACGGGGGTGGAACACTAACCCTTTCGGAACGTCTAAGAGGTAAGGACTCGTCAATTGGTTCAACCGGAGTTTCATCCTTGGGTTGAGCGCCAGTGTTAGAGGTTCCTTTATCACTCGACTCTTGAGCTCTTCAAGATCGATTTTCCTCCAACTTTCTCCTTGGCTTATGAGTTCTCTCTCTCGGAAAACCCCTCTCCTCGCAACGAAGACAACATTGTCACTCGGTCTGTAGAAGAGATATCCAAAGGATTTCTGTGGGTAGCCGATGAAAATACATCGCTCACTATGAGGTTCGAGCTTGTCGTGAGTCTCTCGTCTTACGAAAACCTCGCAACCCCAAACCTTGATATGTGCCAACGAGGGAGCCTTCACTGTCCACATTTTGTGAGGTGTTTTGGCAACCTTCTTCGTAGGGACTAAGTTAAGGATATGGGCGGCAGTCTCTAAGGCATACCCCCAGAATGAGATAGGTAGTGAAGCACGACTCATCATGGAACGAACCATGTCCAAAAAGGTTCGATTACGCCTCTCAACTGCGGTGTCCTAGGTGGCGTCAATTGCGAAACTATTCTGCATTCCTTAAGGTAGTCATGGAATTCAAGACTTAGGTACTCTCCACCTCGATCAGATCGAAGCATCTTGATTTTCCTGCCCAACTGATTCTCTACTTCTTTCTTGAACTCTTTGAACTATTAAAAGGTTTCTGACTTGTGCTTGATTAAGTAGATATACCCATATCTGCTATAATCGTCTGTGAAAGTCACATAGAAGCGATTCACATCCCTTGTGGTGGATTTAAAGGGTCCACATACATCTGTATGTATGAGATCCAATAAACCCTCACCCCTCGCACAGGTGCCAGTGAAGGGTGACTTGGTCATCTTTCCAAGTAAACAAGACTCGCACACGTCATCGTCCCTAAGGTCGAATGACTCCAACACTCCATCCTTTTGGAGTTGGGCTATGCGTTTCTTGTTGACATGTCTAAGACGAGAATGCCACAAGCATGCTTTATCCATACTGTTGGAAGAATCCACACACAACACATCATTTCCTAAGTTATCTACGACCATCACAGTTTCATATATTCCATTACAAGGCAATGCTTCAAAATTTAAAACATTATTAAGATAAGCATAAATAGAACGCTTTTCATTATCAAATGAATATCTAAAACCTTTTTTATATAAACCATGAAATGAAATGATGTTTCTTTCCATATATGGCGAATAGCAACAATTGTTTAAATCTAATCCTAATCCACTACTGAGCATCAAAGAGTAAGCTCTGATTTTGGTAACAGGCGATGATCTTCTGTTTTCCATGATCAAATTAATCTTCCCATGCTCCACATCCCCATCTCTTCTTAGGCCCTGCAAATCAGAACAAATGTGAAAACCACATCCTGTATCAAGTACCCAAGAATTAGAATGCGATGAATCATTAGATTTAGAATAAATTACTGAAATCATCCCTGTGGTTTGTTGAAAATTGCACGTTTAGTCCTATGTTTTTTTTGAACTCGGACCATCCCTATGTTTTGATTTTATTACGTTTTTCATCCCTCGTAAAGATAAAAAGACTATATTGCCCTTTGTTTTTTCATATTCAGTTTTTTATCATTCGTTTATTATTAAATAAGCTTGAAAAAGGACCCACCTAAAACCCTACACCCCACACTCCCCATGTCCTCTCTCGTTTCAGTTCATCTAAAGAACATCACCACCGCCATAGAGCCACTCCCACCGGAAACACCGCCTCCCCTGAAACCACCTCTCCCCGGTCGCCTGAAAATCGATACTAAACACCGAAATCTTCCAAATATGCTTTCCACTGCGACCCTGAAGCCACCACCGCCACAGTACCATGAAACCATCACCACCAGATCCACCACAATGTCATAGTGACAAGAAGGGAGGAAAACAAAGTATAGAGAATCACTGATACCCCTAAACCCTTTTACAAATCGATGGCGGCGGCGGTCACCTTCACCATCGTCGTAGGGACAATTTCATAAATATATATGCAGTTAGATGTTGAAGAGGGAGGAACGAGGAGGGAGCAGATACAGTCGTTGACCGGACCTCTCAGTGGACTGATGAACCATATCTTCTTCCTACAGTGCTTCAGATTCCCTTCCGGCGGTGGAGAATGTGATGGTATTGGTCCATAAAGGCTTCTAGCGGCCTCCGGTGGTACATATCGGTGGTTAATGGTGCAAATCGATTTGAGTGATGTTATTTCCGGTGAGTTTTCGTCGGAGCTTTGTAGTTTTCTTAGATGATAAAGGAGACGATTTCATGTTGGTGCCTGCTTTGTGCCTTTTACTGTCTCCCCTCAATTGATGTTCCAAATCTGTAGTTGTAGAGCATCGATCATTTTTATAGGATTTGGTTTTGATTTTTGGTTTGGTTAACTTAATAGATTGCAAGTATTGATTTCATAAATAGTGTCACACCCCCGGCCGAGGCGGCGGAACACATCGGGCTGTGTGACTAAGTTCATGGATCACAGGCAAATTGAATATACAGCACAAGTACAACAATAAACAAAATATCATTCATGTTCGATCTTGATATTTGAATACAAGGTTTTACAAATAATAATAATACATGAATTGCCTTAACAGGTAGGCATATGATACAACAACAAATAAACTTGGTCACCTGTAATCCAATCTGTCTTGAATGTCTGTTTAGTGTTTTCCTGAGAATACATGTAGTTTTAGAAGTCAACACAAAGGTTGGTGAGTGTCATAGGTTTTCTGCTAACGCAGTAATACTTTTAATAAGTCTAAAAAGTATTATCTTTGTATGTATAACGATCGTTAAAAACAGTATTTGCAAAGAGTCTTTAAAAGCCAAGAATGTATTTTGATATGAGTAAATTCATGCTTTTAACATGTACTTGTAATAACTCATTGAAAGTCAAAACGAATGCTTTGTATAAGTAACTTCCATACTTAAAACTGCGTTTATAATGAATCTATGAAAGCCAAAATGTTATGTTCCATAAGTAATTTCCATACATAAAATGTACTTGTAATGACTTCTTAAAAGTCAAAATGAATGCTTTGTATAAGTAACTTCCATACTTAAAAAATATACTTGAAGGCAACCAAACCTATGGTTGTAGTAAGAGAGAGAGAAATTTGTGTTAATGTTTTCAGGGAGTTCTATAATCGAGCTATGGACGAAAAGTACCCCTCCCTACGACGCTTCATTGGACGTCGTAGTAACGATCGTAGACACATATCACCTGCTACGATTGATCAGTCGATGGTTATAGCTAGCAACCGCAGGTGGGGTTGTCGACCCCATATAGATCTATACATATGTACCTCGCTCCGAAGATTAACGATTATAGCAGTGTGGGGCAAGCTAAGTAATTAAACTCAGCTAATGAATAGTAGCGTCTCACTCAAAAACCATTAATGAAAAGTTGTGAATAACACTCAGCCCTAACTTAATTAAATTAAGTGTCAGGCATAATGAATTTTGTAGTATAGTATTCGTAAAAGCCGAGTATGATTGTCGTATTTATAAATGTATAAATTACTCGCTTTTATAGAGAAATGTAGTT
Source organism: Lactuca virosa (assembly GCF_052849685.1). Classification (NCBI taxonomy): domain Eukaryota; kingdom Viridiplantae; phylum Streptophyta; class Magnoliopsida; order Asterales; family Asteraceae; genus Lactuca; species Lactuca virosa. The sequence goes on from NC_136428.1 coordinate 389,224,538, forward strand.
CAATATAATGGTCTTTTATAAGTGTCTAAAGCCTCATGCATAAAAGTATTCATGTATAAAAGTCTTTGAAACTTTTAAATATTTAAACTTGTATATGTGTGTAAAGCCTTATGCATAAAAGTATTCATGTATAGAAGTCTTAAAACTTTGGAATACTTTAAATTGGTAGTATGCATATCATATAAGACTAAAAATGAATGTTTCAAATTAATAAACATATGTACATGTATAAACATTATTCATATAAACATATAAATATACATGTATAGTAATATTTTGAACCATACAAATACTACACAATTTCATAACGTACTTGTTATAATATAAAAATCATAAAACTTGGTATCATGTAGTATTTGTTGTGTGAAATGGTTATTTCAAAATAAAATAACCATAATACGTATACGAAAATTTATACTAGTTTATTCGTAACAATATAGTAAATTGTTAAATAATAATATTTTTATAAACTAGGTTTTTCGCATAAAAAGGTAATTGGTTTGTATAATCAAAATATATCGACACATGTATTCCCCCCCAAAGTAATTGAAATATTAAAAAGGGGCCGTAAGCACTCACCCTTGAAGCGTGAGTTTGATTCGTACGATATTCAGATTCCTTTGGGAAACTTGTCGTGAGATTTGTTACGTGACATTCCTCGTTCGTAAGACGAATCACTGAGTATATTTGTATTTCTTAATAAACCAAATAGTAATTTGGTATTAATTATTAAGTATATGGTGGTCTTTCTTTAAATAAATAAACTCTAGGGTTTGATTTTGCCAAAATCATACTTCAGGGACTAATCTTGTAATCTGTTTACAAGACAGGGACTGAAAGTGTACATTCTCAGCCTAAATTACAGTTTCGGCCCCATCTTGTTAAGATTTCTGAAGGGAGGGGCTGTTCTCTAATATTTTAAAGATAGTTTGACTTAAATGGTGAGTTATTTCGCAGGAGGGGCCAAAGTCCCACAAGTTCAAAAGTTGAGGGTTATATTTAATTAAAACGAATGAAAGTTTGATTTGTTTTAACCTTTGGGAAAGATATCAGTCGACCCTTCATTGATCGGCAAAAGAGGAGAACGGATTGAAGTGAACACGAAGCTTTCACGATGGGAAAACTCAGAGACCAAACGAAATCAAAGGTAAAATCGATTAGGTTTCGATCCTTGTCTGATCGGGAGAATCACGAACGAAGGTTTTTGAAGAAGCTCTATTTTCGATCGAGGAGGGATGAAGAATGAACAGTAGCAGCGATCGGAAGGCTTGATGGTTTTTGATCCTCCATGATAAAGAAAGGGGAAGGGTAATCCCCGTCTGATTGGGAATGGGTGTGATTCGAAGGCAGATGGACGGCGATTTGGAGGGTGTTTGCTGTTGTGGAGTCGTAGGGGAACACAGGGAACTTGAGGGAGGTTCGTTGCCCTCTTGATCGCCGACAAACCTTGCCTCCGGTGGAGGTTCTTCGACTGGAACTCAAGAGGAAAGAGGGACGACGAGGTCGCCGGTCTCGGTGGTGGTTCATCTGTGAGCCAAGGAAAAGGAAAGTGAAAGAAGATGGGGAGTGACATTGGTGTTGGTGGTGACTATTTGCTCTACAATCACAGGTGGGGGATTTCTTTCTTTCTTTTTATGTGATGACAGAAATGGATGGAGAAGAACAACAAAATCCTTTTTCTTGTATGTGTTTGGGTTTGGTTTTTGGTAGGGAAGTGAAGGACAAGAAGAACTGCAACAAAACCTTAAGGTGTTTTGGGTGTTACTGTGAAACCCGTGGGAAAGAAGAAAGATCGAAAGAGGGTTGTTGCCCTATTAGTCCCTGGCCGCAACTGAAGGACACAGAAGAAAGAGACCCTTGGCGTATGATTTTGTATAAGTTGAAACTTAGAAGCAATTTGTACAATAGTTGAGTAAGTGTGCAAAAGAGTTGAGTAGTTTGCAAGTTTATCTTTATTTGGCAGGATATTTAAGAGTAGAATATAAGTTTCATTTTAATATTTTGTATAATGAATTGTTTGATTACGTAATGTGTGTGTAATTTGTAATTGGTAATTAATAAATTTTCATATGTATTTTGCGTATGAATGCATGTATTATTAAAAAAAATACATGACTGAATCTTTGGATGAAACTATATAAATTATGGTACCAATTGGTTCATGTCATGTATCTTATGCTATAGTTAATTTAATGTATGTATTATAAAATTTATAATAATCTATCTATAGCCGACTATATTTTGTTACTTATGCTGACCACATTTTGTTAATTATGCTTCGACATAAATGGTTATATCCGTAGATGAAAATATAATGTTATCTAAATTATTAAAAATCACGTTTGATGGATTGGCAACAATTAAAATCAGGTTTAAATCAATAGTTTAAAGTTTCGTGATTAATTAATCTTAAAACGTTTGATTTCTCAACTTTTATAAATACTTTTATTAAAAATATTTCAAATATGAAATTAAATATTAGGCAATAGTCTGAATTCAAGAATGCTTTCAGAATTTCTATCCGAGGTGCGCAAGTCCTTTAATGATTAGAAACGGTTTTTGATAGTTTTTAAGAAAATCAGTATTTTACTGGTTTTCGATTCTTAAAACGGTCGTATTTTTCGCATATGAACTCCATTTTGGACGTTCTTTATATTTTCGGAAACAGGGAAATGAGTTCTACGAGACTAGAGTGTTTGTTTTTCTCACAACGGCTTAATATGATATTTCAGTTTTTCAGGCGCACTCCTAAGGTAGTCGTTTGAGTGGTTTGATTTATTTGCCAAATTAAACATTTGGAAGTAAGATACCATCTGGTATCTTATAATAGTTGGAATAACTCATTTATTTTATATTAGATGCACTAAAACTCAATGAGTCAATTTATGAACAGACTTACTGTGAACTTGACCGTTCACAATCTTTGACCTAAATTCTGGGATGTCACATTACCTCCCCGTTAAGGGAATTTCGTCCCGAAATTATTTTGTTCTAGAATATTTTGTTCCACTATCGTTTTGTTCTACTAGTATTTAATTCCAGTAGTGGAGAGAGCACCGCTGAAAAATTGCGGATGCTTTTGTGTCATTTGATTCTCACGTTTCCAAGTACACTTCGCCTCTCTACTAGAGTTCCATCAGGAATTTACTATAGGTATTTGGATTTGTTTGAGACTTTTGATTTCTTGATCCAGGATACCCATCGGTTCCTTCACGAAGTGAAGTTTAGTGTTGACCTGGATCTCATCGAGAGGAAAGAAAAGGTTCCCATTAGAGAGAGTTTTGAAATCATATACATGGGAGGTGTCGTGAATTTTGTTGAGTTCTTGAGATAATTTGAGTTTGTAAGCCACCGGACCAATCCTTGCTAGGATTTCAAAAGGTCTGATGTAACAGGGGTTTAGTTTACCTCGCTTTCCTTATCTAACGACACATTTCTATATTGCGACCTTTAGTAGGACACAGTCTCTTACTTTGAATTATAAGGGTCTGCGTCTTGTGTCAGCATAGCTTTTCTGATGAATACATGCGACATTTAATTGATCGTTTATCTGACCGATATTCATCATTGTTTCATGATTGCCCTTAGGGCCAGTGAGTAAAGTATCTCCAGCATGCCTTATAGCTAATGGAGTATCTCCTTGATGTAGGTCTTAGCAGGCTTCTCCATTTTGTCAGTTTCTTTGAGGCTAGGGAATGGGTAGACTTGGTTAAGCAGTCAACCACTACCCACACAGTGTCATAACCTCTTGAAGTTCTTGGAAAATTCATTATGAATTTCGTGGTTATTGGTTCCAACTTCTGTTCCGGGGTTGGCGATTGTTGTAGTAGACTAGATAGCTCCTGGTACTCTGCTTTGACTTTAGAGTAAGTCAAGCACTTACTCATATATGCAGCAATATTTTCCTTCATGTTGGGTCACCAATAAAGCTTCTTAAAATCGAGGTACATATTGTCTGATTTGGGATATATTGAATACCTTGACTTGAGAGTTTCTTCTAGAACTAGACTCCTGACTTCACCAAACTTTGGGGTCCAAATTCGGTTCATGAAATACCGTGCTCCATCTTCCTTGAGGTCGAACTGTTTGTCCATGCCTCGCAGGTTTTTCTTCCACGCTATTCTCGGGTTTGAGTGCTTTTAGCTGAGCATCACGAATTAGGGTGGTGAGATTGGAGTGGGTGGTTAGGGTTAGAGCCTTTACACGAAGAGGCTTTGCTTGCTTTTTCCTGCTTAATGCATCTGTCACAACATTTGCTTACTAGGATGAATACGAACTTCACATTCGTAATCATTTAGCAACTTAACATATCTTCGTTATCTCATATTGAGCTCCTTCTAATCTAAGATGTGTTAAAGGGTTTTATGGTCGACGAACACGACACACTTTGTTTTGTAGAGGTAGCGTCTCCAAATCTTTAAGGCACACACTACAGCTCCTAACTCTAAGTCGTGGGTAGTGTAGTTGGTCTTGTTTGGCTTGAGTTATCTGGATGCATATGCAATGACTTTATTCTTTTTGTATCAGCACGCATCCCAACTCTTGGTGAGAGGCGTCGCGGAATACTACAAAGTCTTTTGTTCCCTCTAGAAGAGACATAATTGGTGCACTGCACAATAATTGATTCAATTTCTAGAAGGCAGACTTTTATCTGTCTCCCCAATCGAATTTCTTGTCTTTTTAGCTTTTTGCGGTAAAAGGCTTGGCTATTTTTGAGAAATTCTGGATGAATCTCCTATAATAGTCTGCAAGCCCTATGAATTGGTGTACTTCATTTGGAGGCAATAGTCAGTTCGAATGGCATAACCAGAAACTTATAGTGACTGTACCGAGTCTTGAATGTCGTCTTTGGAATGTATGGTTCTTACACTCTGAGTTGGTAGTAGTCGGATCTTAGATCGATCTTTGAGTAGTAACGGGATCCTTGTAGCTGGTCGAATGGGTCAACGATCTTCGGGAGTAGATATCGGTTCTTGATAGCGAGTTTGTTCGACTCCCGATAGTTGATGCATATCCCGAACGATCCATCCTTCTTTTTTTTCAAACAATACGGGAGCTCCTCATGGATAGAGACATGGCCGGATAAAGCCTTTATCAAGAAGTTCTTAAGGTTGACGGTATAGTTCTTGCATTTCCGATGGAGCCAGACGATAAGGAGATCTTGCCACCGGTGTTGCACCCGATATTAGTTCAATTGGGAATTTGACATGTCTGACTGGAGGTACTCCAGTGTATCCTCTGGAAATACGCCCGGGTAATCGCACACTAGCGGTATGTGTATGATTTCCTTACCCTTGTCTTGCATATCCACCACGTGGGCCAAGAAAGCGAAACATCTCTTCTACAAACACCTTTTTGCCTTCATGCAACAAGAGCTTCGTTGTTAGGTATAGGTAGTCGGGCGGCTTTTTTTTTTGTAACATAAGATCTCTTGTTCGATGAAGTGATAACCAATCCATTCCAATGATCACATCGAAACTTCCAATGGTCGTAGGTATTAGGTGGACGTGAAAGACGTGGTTATTTAGGTCCTTTCTGCAAAACTTAGAGGTGTAACCTCTTAAGTTATAGATGTTGTAGACCCTACAATTTCCGACATGGTGAAAATTGCACTTGGTATAGTGAGGTAAAGTCCTACAGTAGGGCTTTGATTGAGTGGGTGTGTTTATGATTATAGTGTACACAACCATAGATTTTGGATTGGGTTTGTGATGCTTGAAGTTCTCCTTTGACTTGTCATGGAACTTCCTTCTTGTACTCCCAACCTAGTTCTTTTTAGTTTGTGGGGTCATGGTACTCTGACAGATACATTGTTCCGTCAATTGATAAGCCAATTGCTTAGCAATATTAAAGGTATAGTGTTTAAATGCAGTAACAAGACCTTTAACTGGTGAAGCTAATCCCTAGATGTACCTTTCGGTATTTTTGTATTCCTGGTTCACCATTCCCGAGCAAAGGTTTGTGAGGTTGTTAAATCGGGAGGTGTAAGCAGTCACCTATGATCCTTTCATGGTAAGGTTCCAAATTATAGAGAGTGTTTGATTCTAGAAGTCCTATAGATTTCCTAATCATAGAGAGTGAATTGAAATCCTACCAATTTCAAATGATAGAGAGAGAAGTTTGGAGACTATTGATTGATCGATTGGGAACAATGGCTTTCTCTGCTACGATGGTAGCGGAGCCATTGGTTCTTTGTTCTTCCTTGGGTTTAGGCAGATTAAGAAAATCTAAACGTTATCCAAGATTTTTAAGTGTATTTTAAAATATCTACGTTGTTTTGGGGTTTTTATAAGGTTTTTAAAGTACTAGGTTTCCGTTGCAAATCTTGAGAACATCCTTCAATCTCTAAAAATTTCAACCATTGTAGTCTGTCAAACTCCTGGCTCAAGGTTTGTTGTTCACCAGCCCGACCATAAATAACATAGGCGTACGTTCCAGGTTTATTTATGGTATGACCTATGTACGGTAGTAACCTTAATTGAGGTGTTTGACCTAAAGGGTTGAGTTAGTAGTTTTAGTTGGACGCATGTTAGAATTTTATTAAGTGTTCTCATCGCGGGTCAGAGTATATTTAACAATTATATGTTATTGTAGGTGGGGTTTGTAGCATTATTAAGGTTTGTTTTGTACTCCAAGACTACCGACTACAAACGAGGGCCGAACAGGAAACACCAGAGGGTAGGACCATTTTAGCAATTAAGCCATTCTGAAATCCGCCTTTCAAACCAGATTCCCCGTACCGTAGGTAGTCAAGAAGTAGTGTAATTAATATTAATAATACTTTTATTAGAAGCTAGTTGCTATAGTTGTATTCCTCTTTCGAGGATACGAGTTCTCTATAGCCAATTTAGCTCTGATACCAATCTGTCACACCCCCGACCGAGGCAGCGGAACACGCCGGGCTGTGTGACTAAGTTCATGGATCACAGGCAAATTGAATATACATCACAAGTACAACAATAAACAAAATATCATTCATGTTCGATCTTGATATTTGAATACAAGGTTTTACAAATAATAATAATACATGAATTGCCTTAACAGGTAGGCATATGATACAACAACAAATAAACTTGGTCACCTGTAATCCAATCTGTCTCGAATGTCTGTTTAGTGTTTTCCTGAGAATACATGTAGTTATAAAAGTCAACACAAAGGTTGGTGAGTGTCACAGGTTTTCTGCTAACGCAGTAATACTTTTAATAAGTCTAAGAAGTATTATCTTTGTATGTATAATGATCGTTAAAAACAGTATTTGCAAAGAGTCTTTAAAAGCCAAGAATGTATTTTGATATGAGTAAATTCATTCTTTTAACATGTACTTGTAATAACTCATTGAAAGTCAAAATGAATGCTTTGTATAAGTAACTTCCATACTTAAAACTGCGTTTATAATGAATCTTTGAAAGCCAAAATGTTATGTTCCATATGTAATTTCCATAAATAAAATGTACTTGTAATGACTTCTTAAAAGTCAAAATGAATGCTTTGTATAAGTAATTTCCATACTTAAAAAATATACTTGAAGGCAACCAAACCTATGGTTGTAGTAAGAGAGAGAGAAATTCGTGTTAATGTTTTTAGTGAGTTCTATAATCGAGCTATGGACGAAAAGTACCCCTCCCTACGACGCTTCATTGGACGTCGTAGTAACGATCGTAGACACATATCACCTGCTGCGATTGATCAGTCGATGGTTATAGCTAGCAACCGCAGGTGGGGTTGTCGACCCCATATAGATCTATACATATGTACCTCGCTCCGAAGATTAACGATTATAGCCGTGTGGGGCAGGCTAAGTAATTAAACTCAGCTAATGAATAGTAGCGTCTCACTCAAAAACCATTAACGAAAAGTTGTGAATAACTCTCAGCCCAAACTTAATTAAATTAAGTGTCAGGCATAATGAATTTCGTAGTATAGTATTCGTAAAAGCCGAGTATGATTGTCGTATTTATAAATGTATAAATTACTCGCTTTTATAGAGAAATGTAGTTCAATATAATGGTCTTTTATAAGTGTGTAAAGCCTCATGCATAAAAGTATTCATGTATAAAAGTCTTTGAAACTTTTAAATATTTAAACTTGTATATGTGTGTAAAGCCTTATGCATAAAAGTATTCATGTATAGAAGTCTTAAAACTTTGGAATACTTTAAATTGGTAGTATGCATATCATATAAGACTAAAAATGAATGTTTCAAATTAATAAACATATGTACATGTATAAACTTTATTCATATAAACATATAAATATACATGTATAGTAATATTTTGAACCATACAAATACTACACAATTTCATAACGTACTTGTTATAATATAAAAATCATAAAACTTTGTATCATGTAGTATTTGTTGTGTGAAATGGTTATTTCACAATATAATAACCATCATACGTATACGAAAATTTATACTAGTTTATTCGTAACAATATAGTAAATTGTTAAATAATAATATTTTTATAAACTAGGTTTTTCGCATAAAAAGGTAATTGGTTTGTATAAACACATATATCGACATATGATACAACAACAAATAAACTTGGTCACCTATAATCCAATCTGTCTTGAATGTCTGTTTAGTGTTTTCCTGAGAATACATGTAGTTTTAAAATGCAACACAAAGGTTGGTGAGTGTCACAGGTTTTCTGCTAACGCAGTAATACTTTTAATAAGTCTAAAAAGTAATATCTTTGTATGTATAACGATCGTTAAAAACAGTATTTGCAATGAGTCTTTAAAAGCCAAGAATGTATTTTGATATGAGTAAATTCATGCTTTTAACATGTACTTGTAATAACTCATTGAAAGTCAAAATGAATGCTTTGTATAAGTAACTTCCATACTTAAAACTGCGTTTATAATGAATCTTTGAAAGCAAAAATGTTATGTTCCATAAGTAATTTCCATACATAAAATGTACTTGTAATGACTTCTTAAAAGTCAAAATGAATGCTTTGTATAAGTAATTTCCATACTTAAAAAATATACTTGAAGGCAACCAAACCTATGCTTTGTATAGGTAATTTCCATACTTAAAAAATACACATATCACCTGCTACGATTGATCAGTCGATAGTTATAGCTAGCAACCGCAGGTGGGGTTGTCGACCCCATATAGATCTATACATATGTACCTCGCTCCGAAGATTAACGATTATAGCAGTGTGGGGCAGGCTAAGTAATTAAACTCAGCTAATGAATAGTAGCATCTCACTCAAAAACCATTAGCGAAAAGTTGTGAATAACTCTCAGCCCTAACTTAATTAAATTAAGTGTCAGGCATAATGAATTTCGTAGTATAATATTCGTAAAAGCCGAGTATGATTGTCGTATTTATAAATGTATAAATTACTCGCTTTTATAGAGAAATGTAGTTCAATATAATGGTCTTTCATAAGTGTGTAAAGCCTCATGCATAAAAGTATTCATGTATAAAGGTCTTTGAAACTTTTAAATATTTAAACTTGTATATGTGTGTAAAGCCTTATGCATAAAAGTATTCATGTATAGAAGTCTTAAAACTTTGGAATACTTTAAATTGGTAGTATGCATATCATATAAGACTAAAAATGAATGTTTCAAATTAATAAACATATGTACATGTATAAACTTTATTCATATAAACATATAAATATACATGTATAGTAATATTTTGAACCATACAAATACTACACAATTTCATAACGTACTTGTTATAATATAAAAATCATAAAACTTTGTATCATGTAGTATTTGTTGTGTGAAATGGTTATTTCACAATAAAATAACCATAATACGTATACGAAAATTTATACTAGTTTATTCGTAACAATATAGTAAATTGTTAAATAATAATATTTTTATAAACTAGGTTTTTCGCATAAAAAGGTAATTGGTTTGTATAAACAAAATATATCGACACATGTATTCCCCCCCAAAGTAATTGAAATATTAAAAATGGGCCGTAAGCACTCACCCTTGAAGCGTGAGTTTGATTCGTACGGTATTCGGATTCCTTTGGGAAACTTGTCGTGAGATTTGTTACGTGACATTCCTCGTTCGTAAGACGAATCACTGAGTATATTTGTATTTCCTAATAAACCAAATAGTAATTTGGTATTAATTATTAAGTATATGGTGGTCTTTCTTTAAATAAATAAACTCTAGGGTTTGATTTTGCCAAAATCATACTTCAGGGACTAATCTTGTAATCTGTTTACACGACAGGGACTGAAAGTGTACATTCTCAGCCTAAATTACAGTTTCGGACCCATCTTGTTAAGATTTCTGAAGGGAGGGGCTGTTCTCTAATATTTTAAAGATAGTTTGACTTAAATGGTGAGTTATTTTGCAGGAGGGGCCAAAGTCGCACAAGTTCAAAAGTTGAGGGTTATATTTAATTAAATCGAATGAAAGTTTCATTTGTTTTAACCTTTGGGAAAGATATCAATCGACCCTTCACGATGGGAAAACTCAGAGACGAAACGAAATCAAAGGTAAAATCGATTAGGTTTCGATCCTTGTCTGATCGGGAGAATCACGAACGAAGGTTTTTGAAGAAGCTCTATTTTCGATCGAGGAGGGATGAAGAACAAACAGTAGCAGCGATCGGAAGGCTTGATGGTTTTCGATCCTCCATGATAAAGAAAGGGGAAGGCTAATCTCCGTCTGATTGGGAATGGGTGTGATTCGAAGGCAGATGGACGGCGATTTGGAGGGTGTTTGCTGCTGTGGAGTCGTAGGGGAACACAGGGAACTTGAGGGAGGTTCGTTGCCCTCTTGATCGCCGACAAACCTTGCCTCCGGTGGAGGTTCTTCGACTGGAACTCAAGAGGAAAGAGGGACGACGAGGTCGCCGGTCTCGGTGGTGGTTCATCTGTGAGCCAAGGAAAAGGAAAGTGAAAGAAGATGGGGAGTGACATTGGTGCTGGTGGTGATTGTTTGCTCTACAATCACATGTGGGGGATTTCTTTCTTTCTTTTTATGTGATGACAGAAATGGATGGAGAAGAACAACAAAATCCTTTTTCTTGTATGTGTTTGGGTTTGGTTTTTTGTAGGGAAGTGAAAGACAAGAAGAACTGCAACAAAACCTTAAGGTGTTTTGGGTGTTACTGTGAAACCCGTGGGAAAGAAGAAAGATCGAAAGAGGGTTGTTGTCCTATTAGTCCCTGGCAGCAACTGAAGGACACAGAAGAAAGAGACCCTTGGCGTATGATTTTGTATAAGTTGAAACTTAGAAGCAATTTGTACAATAGTTGAGTAAGTGTGCAAAAGAGTTGAGTAGTTTGCAAGTTTATCTTTATTTGGCAGGATATTTAAGAGTAGATTATAAGTTTCATTTTAATATTTTGTATAATGAATTGTTTGATTACGTAATGTGTGTGTAATTTGTAATTGGTAATTAATAAATTTTCATATGTATTTTGTGTATGAATGCATGTATTATTAAAAAAAATACATGACTGAATCTTTGGATGAAACTATATAAATTATGGTACCAATTGGTTCATGTCATGTATCTTATGCTATAGTTAATTTAATGTATGTATTATAAAATTTATAATAATCTATCTATAGCCGACTATATTTTGTTAGTTATGCTGACCACATTTTGTTAATTATGCTTCCACATAAATGGTTATATCCGTAGATGAAAATATAATGTTATCTAAATTATTAAAAATCACGTATGATGGATTGGCAACAATTAAAATCAGGTTTAAATCAATAGTTTAAAGTTTCGTGATTAATAAATCTTAAAACGTTTGATTTCTCAACTTTTATAGATACTTTTATTAAAAATATTTCAAATATGAAATTAAATATTATGCAATAGCCTGAATTCAAGAATGCTTTCAGAATTTCTATCCGAGGTGCGCAAGTCCTTTAATGATTAGAAACGGTTTTTGATAGTTTTTAAGAAAATCAGTATTTTACTGGTTTTCGATTCTTAAAACGGTCGTATCTTTTGCATATGAACTCCATTTTGGACGTTCTTTATATTTTCGGAAACAGGGAAACGAGTTCTACGAGACTAGAGTGTTTGTTTTTCTCACAACGGCTTAATATGATATTTCAGTTTTTCAGGCACACTCCTAAGGTAGTCGTTTAAGTTGTTTGATTTATTTGCCAAATTAAACATTTGGAAGTAAGATACCATCTGGTATCTTATAATAGTTGGAATAATTCATTTATTTTATAGTAGATGCACTAAAACTCAATGAGTCAATTTATCAACAGACTTACTGTGAACTTGACCGTTCACAATCTTTGACCTAAATTATGGGATGTCACTTTACCTCCCCGTTAAGGGAATTTCGTCCCGAAATTATTTTGTTCTAGAATATTTTGCTCCACTATCGTTTTGTTCTACTAGTATTTAATTCCAGTAGTGGAGAGAGCACCGCTGAAAAATTGCGGATACTTTTGTGTCATTTGATTCTCACGTTTCCAAGTACACTTCGGCTCTCTACTAGAGTTCCATCAGGAATTTACTATAGGTATTTCGATTTGTTTGAGACTTTTGATTTCTTGATCCAGGATACCCATCGGTTCCTTCACGAAGTGAAGTTTAGTGTTGACCTGGATCTCATCGAGAGGAAAGAAAAGATTCCCATTAGAGAGACTTTTGAAATCATATACATGGGAGGTGTCGTGAATTTTGTTGAGTTCTTGAGATAATTTGAGTTTGTAAGCCATCGGACCAATCCTTGCTAGGATTTCAAAAGGTCTGATGTAACAGGGGTTTAGTTTACCTCGCTTTCCTTATCTAACGACACATTTCTATACTGCCACCTTTAGTAGGACACAGTCTCTTACTTTGAATTATAAGGGTCTGCGTCTTAAGTCAGCATAGCTTTTCTGATGAATATGTGCGACATTTAATTGTTCGTTTATCTGACCGATCTTCATCATTGTTTCATGATTGCCCTTAGGGCCAGTGAGTAAAGTATCTCCAGCGTGTCTTATAGCTAATGGAGTATCTCCTTGATATAGGTCTTGGCAGGCTTCTCCATTTTGTCAGTTTCTTTGAGGCTAGGGAATGGGTAGACTTGGTTAAGCAGTCAACCACTACCCACACAGTGTCATAACCTCTTGAAGTTCTTGGAAAATTCATTATGAATTCCATGGTTATTGGTTTCAACTTCTGTTCCGGGGTTGGCGATTGTTGTAGTAGACTAGATAGCTCCTGGTACTCTGCTTAGACTTTAGAGTAAGTCAAGCACTTACTGATATATGCAACAATATATTCCTTCATGTTGGGTCACCAATAAAGCTTCTTAAAATCGATGTACATCTTGTCTGATTTGGGATATATTAAATACCTTGAATTGAGAGTTTCGTCTAGAACTAGACTACTGACTTCACCAAAGTTTGGGGTCCAAATTCGGTTCATGAAATATCGTGCTCCATCTTCCTTGAGGTCGAACTGTTTGTCCATGCCTCGCAGGTTTTTCTTCCACGCTATTCTTGGGTTTGAGTGCTTTTAGCTGAGCATCACGAATTAGGGTGGTGAGATTGGAGTGGGTGGTTAGGGTTAGAGCCTTTACACGAAGAGGCTTTGCTTGCTTTTTCTTGCTTAATGCATCTGTCACAACATTTGCTTACTAGGATGAATACGAACTTCACATTCGTAATCAGTTAGCAACTTAACATATCTTCGTTATCTCATATTGAGCTCCTTCTAATCTAAGATGTGTTAAAGGGTTTTATGGTCGACGAACACGACACACTTTGTTTTGTAGAGGTAGCGTCTCCAAATCTTTAAGGCACACACTACAGCTCCTAACTCTAAGTCGTGGGTAGTGTAGTTGGTCTTGTTTGGCTTGAGTTATCTGGATGCATATGCAATGACTTTATTCTTTTTGTATCAGCACATATCCCAACCCTAGGTGAGAGGCGTCGCGGAATACTACAAAGTCTTTTGTTCCCTCTAGAAGAGACATAATTGGTGCACTGCACAATAATTGATTCAATTTCTAGAAGGCAGACTTTTGTCTGTCTCCCCAATCGAATTTCTTGTCTTTCTAGCTTTTTGCGGTAAAAGGCTTGGCTATTTTTGAGAAATTTTGGATGAATCTCCTATAATAGTCTGCAAGCCTTATGAATTGGTGTACTTCATTTGGAGTCAATAGTCAGTCCGAATGGCATAACCAGAAACTTATAGTGACTGTACCGAGTCTTGAATGTCGTCTTTGGAATGTATGGTTCTTACACTCTGAGTTGGTAGTAGTCGGATCTTAGATCGATCTTTGAGTAGTAACGGGATCCTTGTAGCTGGTCGAATGGGTCAACGATCTTCGGGAGTGGATATCGGTTCTTGATAGCGAGTTTGTTCGACTCCCGATAGTTGATGCATATCCCGAACGATCCATCCTTCTTTTTTTTCAAACAATACCGGAGCTCCTCATGGACAGAGACATGGCCGGATAAAGCCTTTATCAAGAAGTTCTTAAGGTTGACGGTATAGTTCTTGCATTTCCGATGGAGCCAGACGATAAGGAGATCTTGCCACCGGTGTTGCACCCGAGATTATGTCAATTCGGAATTTGACATGTCTGACTGGAGGTACTCCAGTGTATCCTCTGGAAATACGCCCGGGTAATCGCACACTAGCGGTATGTGTATGATTTCCTTACCCTTGTCTTGCATATCCACCACGTGGGCCAAGAAAGCGAAACATCTCTTCTACAAACACCTTTTTGCCTTCATGCAAGAGATGGTTTTTAGATTCTTTCCTGATTTGTCTCTGTAAATCACAAGAGCTTCGTTGTTAGGTATAGGTATTCGGGCGGCTTTTTTTTTGTAACATAAGATCTCTTGTTCGATGAAGTGATAACCAATCCATTCCAATGATCACATCGAAACTTCCAATGGTCGTAGGTATTAGGTGGACGTGAAATACGTGGTTATTTAGGTCCTTTTTGCAAAACTTAGAGGTGTAACCTCTTAAGTTATAGATGTTGTAGACCCTACAATTTCCGACATGGTGAAAATTGCACTTGGTATAGTGAGGTAAAGTCCTACAGTAGGGCTTTGATTGAGTGGGTGTGTTTATGATTATAGTGTACACAACCATAGATTTTGGATTGGGTTTGTGATGCTTGAAGTTCTCCTTTGACTTGTCATGGAACTTCCTTCTTCTACTCCCAACCTAGTTCTTTTTAGTTTGTGGGGTCATGGTACTCTGACAGATATATTGTTCCATCAATTGATAAGCCAATTGCTTAGCACTATTAAAGGTATAGGGTTTAGATGCAGTAACAAGACCTTTAACTGGTGAAGCTAATCCCTAGATGTACCTTTCGGTATTTTTGTATTTCGGGTTCACCATTCCCGAGCAAAGGTTTGTGAGGTTGTTAAATCGGTAGGTGTAAGCAGTCACCTATGATCCTTTCATGGTAAGGTTCCAAATTATAGAGAGTGTTTGATTCTAGAAGTCCTATAGATTTCCTGATCATAGAGAGTGAATTGAAATCCTACCAATTTCAAATGATAGAGAGAGAAGTTTGGAGACTAATGATTGATCGATTGGGAACAATGGGTTTCTCTACTACGATGGTAGCGGAGCCATTGGTTCTTTGTTCTTCCTTGGGTTTAGGCAGATTAAGAAAATCTAAACGTTATCCAAGATTTTTAAGTGTATTTTAAAATATCTACGTTGTTTTGGGGTTGTTATAAGGTTTCTAAAGTACTAGGTTTCCATTGCAAATCTTGAGAACATCCTTCAATCTCTAAAAATTTCAACCATTGTAGTCTGTCAAACTCCTGGCTCAAGGTTTGTTGTTCACCAGCCCGACCATAAATAACATAGGCGTACGTTCCAGGTTTATTTATGGTATGACCTATGTACGGTAGTAACCTTAATTGAGGTGTTTGACCTAAAGGGTTGAGTTAGTAGTTTTAGTTGGACGCATGTTAGAATTTTATTAATTGTTCTCATCGTGGGTCAGAGTATATTTAACTCTTATATGTTATTGTAGGTGGGGTTTGTAGCATTATTAAGTTTTGTTTTGTACTCCAAGACTACCGACTACAAACGAGGGCCGAACAGGAAACACCAGAGGGCAGGACCATTTTAGCAATTAAGCCATTCTGAAATCCGCATTTCAAACCAGATTCCCCGTACCGTAGGTAGTCAAGAAGTAGTGTAATTAATATTAATAATACTTTTATTAGAAGCTAGTTGCTATAGTTGTAATCCTCTTTCGAGGATACGAGTTCTCTATAGCCAATTTAGCTCTGATACCAATCTGTCACACCCCCGGTCGAGGCGGCGGAACACGCCGGGCTGTGTGACTAAGTTCATGGATCACAGGCAAATTGAATATACAGCACAAGTACAACAATAAACAAAATATCATTCATGTTCGATCTTGATATTTGAATACAAGGTTTTACAAATAATAATAATACATGAATTGCCTTAACAGGTAGGCATATGATAGAACAACAAATAAACTTGGTCACCTGTAATCCAATCTGTCTTGAATGTCTGTTTAGTGTTTTCCTGAGAATACATGTAGTTTTAAAAGGCAACACAAAGGTTGGTGAGTGTCACAGGTTTTCTGCTAACGCAGTAATACTTTTAATAAGTCTAAAAAGTATTATCTTTGTATGTATAACGATCGTTAAAAACAGTATTTGCAATGAGTCTTTAAAAGCCAAGAATGTATTTTGATATGAGTAAATTCATGCTTTTAACATGTACTTGTAATAACTCATTGAAAGTCAAAATGAATGCTTTGTATAAGTAACTTCCATACTTAAAACTGCGTTTATAATGAATCTTTGAAAGCAAAAATGTTATGTTCCATAAGTAATTTCCATACATAAAATGTACTTGTAATGACTTCTTAAAAGTCAAAATGAATGCTTTGTATAAGTAATTTCCATACTTAAAAAATATACTTGAAGGCAACCAAACCTATGCTTTGTATAGGTAATTTCCATACTTAAAAAATACACATATCACCTGCTACGATTGATCAGTCGATGGTTATAGCTAGCAACCGCAGGTGGGGTTGTCGACCCCATATAGATCTATACATATGTACCTCGCTCCGAAGATTAACGATTATAGCAGTGTGGGGCAGGCTAAGTAATTAAACTCAGCTAATGAATAGTAGCATCTCACTCAAAAACCATTAGCGAAAAGTTGTGAATAACTCTCAGCCCTAACTTAATTAAATTAAGTGTCAGGCATAATGAATTTCGTAGTATAATATTCGTAAAAGCCGAGTATGATTGTCGTATTTATAAATGTATAAATTACTCGCTTTTATAGAGAAATGTAGTTCAATATAATGGTCTTTTATAAGTGTGTAAAGCCTCATGCATAAAAGTATTCATGTATAAAGGTCTTTGAAACTTTTAAATATTTAAACTTGTATATGTGTGTAAAGCCTTATGCATAAAAGTATTCATGTATAGAAGTCTTAAAACTTTGGAATACTTTAAATTGGTAGTATGCATATCATATAAGACTAAAAATGAATGTTTCAAATTAATAAACATATGTACATGTATAAACTTTATTCATATAAACATATAAATATACATGTATAGTAATATTTTGAACCATACAAATACTACACAATTTCATAACGTACTTGTTATAATATAAAAATCATAAAACTTTGTATCATGTAGTATTTGTTGTGTGAAATGGTTATTTCACAATAAAATAACCATAATACGTATACGAAAATTTATACTAGTTTATTCGTAACAATATAGTAAATTGTTAAATAATAATATTTTTATAAACT
Source organism: Lactuca virosa (assembly GCF_052849685.1). Classification (NCBI taxonomy): domain Eukaryota; kingdom Viridiplantae; phylum Streptophyta; class Magnoliopsida; order Asterales; family Asteraceae; genus Lactuca; species Lactuca virosa. The sequence continues at coordinate 389,242,293 of NC_136428.1, forward strand.
AGGTTTTTCGCATAAAAAGGTAATTGGTTTGTATAAACAAAATATATCGACACATGTATTCCCCCCCAAAGTAATTGAAATATTAAAAATGGGCCGTAAGCACTCACCCTTGAAGCGTGAGTTTGATTCGTACGGTATTCGGATTCCTTTGGGAAACTTGTCGTGAGATTTGTTACGTGACATTCCTCGTTCGTAAGACGAATCACTGAGTATATTTGTATTTCCTAATAAACCAAATAGCAATTTGGTATTAATTATTAAGTATATGGTGGTCTTTCTTTAAATAAATAAACTCTAGGGTTTGATTTTGCCAAAATCATACTTCAGGGACTAATCTTGTAATCTGTTTACAAGACAGGGACTGAAAGTGTACATTCTCAGCCTAAATTACAGTTTCGGACCCATCTTGTTAAGATTTCTGAAGGGAGGGGCTGTTCTCTAATATTTCAAAGATAGTTTGACTTAAATGGTGAGTTCTTTCGCAGGAGGGGCCAAAGTCACACAAGTTCAAAAGTTGAGGGTTATATTTAATTAAAACGAATGAAAGTTTGATTTGTTTTAACCTTTGACTGGGTCAAAATTGAATGTGCGTTTATCACTTGAAACCTTGGATGCAGATCGTCATTCGTGGGTCTTGCATCCGGAGGGAGAAACGAGCGACGGCAGGTGAATACACATCTTCGGTGTTGGCTCGAAACAGGAGGGAGAATTGAACACAAGGCTCGATTGGGAAAGATATCAGTCGACCCTTCATTGATTGGCAAAAGAGGAGAACGGATCAAAGAGAAGTCGAAGCTTTCACGATGGGAAAACTCAGAGACCAAACGAAATCAAAGGTAAAATAGATTAGGTTTCGATCCTTGTCTGATCGGGAGAATCACGAACGAAGGTTTTTGAAGAAGCTCTATTTTCGACCGAGAAGGGATGAAGAATGAACAGTAGCAGCGATCGGAAGGCTTGATGGTTTTCGATCCTCCATGATAAAGAAAGGGGAAGGGTAATCTCCGTCTGATCGGGAATGGGTGTGATTCGAAGGCAGATGGACGGCGATTTCGAGGGTGTTTGCTGCTGTGGAGTCGTAGGGGAACACAGGGAACTTGAGGGAGGTTCGTTGCCCTCTTGATCGCCGACAAACCTTGCCTCCGGTGGAGGTTCTTCGACTGGAACTCAAGAGGAAAGAGGGACGACGAGGTCGCCGGTCTCGGTGGTGGTTCATCTGTGAGCCAAGGAAAAGGAAAGTGAAAGAAGATGGGGAGTGACATTGGTGTTGGTGGTGACTGTTTGCTCTACAATCACAGGTGGGGGATTTCTTTCTTTCTTTTTATGTGATGACAGAAATGGATGGAGAAGAACAACAAAATCCTTTTTCTTGTATGTGTTTGGGTTTGGTTTTTGGTAGGGAAGTGAAGGACAAGAAGAATAGCAACAAAACCTTAAGGTGTTTTGGGTGTTACTGTGAAACCCGTGGGAAAGAAGAAAGATCGAAAGAGGGTTATTGCCCTATTAGTCCCTGGCAGCAACTGAAGGACACAGAAGAAAGAGACCCTTGGCATATGATTTTGTATAAGTTGAAACTTAGAAGCAATTTATATTAGTTGAGTAAGTGTGCAAAAGAGTTGAGTAGTTTGCAAGTTTATCTTTATTTGGCAGGATATTTAAGAGTAGAGTATAAGTTTCATTTTAATATTTTGTATAATGAATTGTTTGATTACGTAATGTGTGTGTAATTTGTAATTTGTAATTAATAAATTTTTATATGTATTTTGTGTATGAATGCATGTATTATTAAAAAAGATACATGATTAAATCTTTGGATGAAACTATATAAATTATGGTACCAATTGGTTCATGTCATGTATCTTATGCTATAGTTAATTTAATGTATGTATTATAAAATTTATAATAATCTATCTATAGCCGACCATATTTTGTTAGTTATGATGACCACATTTTGTTAATTATGCTTCGACATAAATGGTTATATCCGTAGATGAAAATATAATGTTATCTAAATTATTAAAAATCACGTTTGATGGATTGGCAACAATTAAAATCAGGTTTAAATCAATAGTTTAAAGTTTCGTAATTAATAAATCTTAAAACGTTTGATTTCTCAACTTTTATAAATACTTTTATTAAAAATATTTCAAATATGAAATTAAATATTAGGCAATAGCCTGAATTCAAGAATGCTTTCAGAATTTCTATCCGAAGTGCGCAAGTCCTTTAATGATTAGAAACGGTTTTTGATAGTTTTTAAGAAAATCAGTATTTTACTGGTTTTCGATTCTTAAAACGGTAATATCTTTCGCATATGAACTCCATTTTGGACGTTCTTTATATTTTCGGAAACAGGGAAACGAGTTCTACGAGACTAGAGTGTTTGTTTTTCTCAAAAAGGCTTAATATGATATTTCAGTTTTTCAGGCGCACTCCTAAGGTTGTCGTTTGAGTTGTTTGATTTATTTGCCAAATTAAACATTTGGAAGTAAGATACCATCTGGTATCTTATAATAGTTGGAATAACTCATTTATTTTATATTAGATGCACTAAAACTCAATGAGTCAATTTATCAACAGACTTACTGTGAACTTGACCGTTCACAATCTTTGACCTAAATTATGGGATGTCACAAATAGTGGTGGGGGTAGTCGCAGGTTTTGATTTTGTAAAAAGTGGTGGGGTAGTAATTGATGGTAGTTGGCGGAGGTGAATTGGAGATGAACCATGGTTGAACGAAGATGATGTCGGAGGTGAACAATGGAGGTTGAACGATGGTTGCCGGAGGTGGATGGTGGAGGCGGAAGGTGGAGGGGAAGGGTAGTTGGACCCATTTATTTATAGATTATTTATATATCTTTTAATTAATAAATAATTTATAAATATAAAAAAAACTGAAAAAGAAAATACCAAGGGCAATATAGTCTTTTTTTCTCTATAAGGGATTGTAAATGCAACAAAATGATATGTTAGGGACGGTTCGAGTGCAAAAAAAAGTTAGGGACCCAACGCGTAATTTTACCCAAACCATAGGGACGATTTCAGTAATTTGTTCTTAGATTCAATTGTGTAAATACCTGCATAAGACGGCTTGATCTTCCCATCCTTGATGGCTTGCAGATATTCCGGGCAGCCTCTTTTCCAATGCCCTATCATGTGGTAGTAGTGACACTCTGTCTCTTTAGGGTTTGAGTTGGGTTTAGCAGAACCAACTTTGGTTCCACTAGAAGTGGTGCCATCTTGGGACTTTCCCTTGTGGTGGCCCCTTGAGGGAGCCTTCCTCTTCTTACCCTTCAACTTTCCCTATTGCCAAGACAGGGGCAGCAGCGGGAGTTGGAGTTGATGCAACAAATTTGTCTTTGAGGTTGCTCTCAGCAGTCCTCAACAAGCCCTGAAGCTTGCTCAAAGAGACCTCTTCCTTATTCATGTGGTAGGTCATGCGGAACTGGCTATAGCAGGAAGGCAAGGAATGAAGGATGATATCAATTGCCAGCTCTTTATCGAAGTTCACATTTAACTTCAGCAGGCGATCGACATATCTCTGCATCTTTTGCAGATGAGCGGTAAGGGACTCTCCATTACCCATTTTCGTAGTGATCATCGAAGTGATGTTCTCGTACCTTTCTTGCCTAGCGCTCTGGTGGTAGCGTTCCAGCAGATCCTGATGCATCTCATAGGGGTACTTGTCCTCATAGGACTTTTGGAGTTCTGCAGTCATAGTCGCTAGCATGATGCAATGGACTTTCGTGGCATCACGCTCGTGGGCCTCATAGGTCGCGATCTCTTCAGCGGTAGCAGTGTCGATGCCAATCTCCTTTAGCTTCTCATCGAGGACATATTCTTTGTCCTCGTAGCTAGCGACCATGCGAATTTTGCGTATTCAATTACTGAAATTGGTCCCATCAAATATCACTTTCCGACACAATTTCATGAGTGAGAGCGAACCAGAGGAGTTGGACCCAGAAGCATTGTTGTTTGCGTTCGACATCTGAAAAGGAAAAAGAACAAAGTTGATTAGAAACGAATTTCCCCAATTAATCACCCAAATGAGAAATTAGGGCTAGGAACCAACAACATTATTCACATATTAGAAAAGGGATGCCGTAATCTAACAAGTAAATAATTTGAAGGCAAGTGAATGTCGATTCACTAATTCTCCACCATGAAAAACAAAAAAGAGATTAGGTTTTAGATGTATTGAAAAACTCCCAGATACTTTGAGATTCATTGAACTTTTCAATGGCATGTTTAAATCTCGATATGCCCCTCTAGTTTGTGACTGGGATGCCGAGGATCACAAAGCGGGTGTGAATAACCATGCAAATGTACATGGTGCCCTCATTGTTACAGTCACCTATTCGATTTGCCGGTTAACAACACACGCTCCATCGAACTATGACAAACAATGAGTCACCCTTTGCCACCTTTGCTTAGAAACCAATTAATGTGCCGGTTAACCACACATGCTCCATTAACGTCTTAGCAAGGGTACAAAGTGTAATTTCATGGAAATGCATCAAATTCACTTTTGCCTAAAGTAACTAAGATTGGGAATTTTGTAAAAACATTTAGTTACTTTATATAGATTCATTATACTTTTAATGAGGAAAGTTTGCCCTATCCTACCCGCTCGGCTAACGACCCTCCACCAATCAAGGAAGAGGTGGGTGAGAATGGACACCCATTAAACGACCATTTTATAGGCCATAACCTTCTACCCCCTTATAGATCGACTTCGTGAATGAGGCCTACTAACGGTAAGACTAGCATTTAAGTTATACATATATATTAATCTTATAATACTATAAATTATAAGGTTGAAATTTAAAACTTGTAAAATTCTAAGGTTTTAAATTTAAATAGTTCAAATTAAACTTTTAATCACAAAATTTAAATTTCAAAACTTGAGGACAAGTTTTGAACTTTTCAAAACTCAAAGGATCAAATAGCAAATAATATAAATTAACCAATTAATCTAATGATTATCTAAATTTGACCAAGTCAATATTACTTGCAAGATAATTCAACAATTAATTCAAATAATCAATTATTATCAAATAAGGAATTTATTATTTAAACAATTGGTAATTATCTTTTGTTTTGTTAAGGATATTGTCAAACAGGTGATAAAATTCGGATTTTATTAAACCAAAACGATTTACGTAAGAATCCTTAAGCAAAACAGCAAGAAATCCCGAAAATCACTCTAACAGACGCTCCAACTCGCCGAGTCCCTTTATGGACTCGTCGAGTTCATCCTACTCGTCGAGTCCACAATGGGACTCGCCGAGTCTGTCAGTCAGGGGGCAGAAAAAACGATTTTTCAAAGCTTGAACAAATAAACAAGGCATCAATTCAATAGAAATCAATCAAAGCTCTGATACCACTGATGGGTTCGAGCCATAAGAACTTTCTTATGTGCACATGCAAACCCTAATGCTTGGATCTAGATTTTTCTATTCAAGATGCAATTTATCCAAGTCTTGTAAACCCTAGATCTAGTGTATACAATTTGAATTTGACATAAGAAACTCAGATCTAGATGATTACCTCTTGTACCTTGCTTGATTCTTCTTGTCTTGGAGCTTAGGGTCACAATTGTCACTCCTCTAATGGCTTACAAACACCAACTAGCAATAGGATGATTTGGAGAGAGGAGAGAGGTATGAAATCGGCCATAGGGTTTCAAGGAAGCAAGTGTAGCCGATTTCCACAACCGAAGGGGTCTATTTATACTGTGAGCTTCTAGGGTTTCAGCCAAAACCCTAATGGACAACTTAATCACCAAGCAGCCCATGGAACCTTCTGTATTAAGGCCATGGACGAAAATATGATGGACTCCCATCATAATTTCGTTCACCCCTTGCTCCATTGGGTTTCCCAGCCCAATAACTCAATTATCCAATAATTGCAGTTCAGTCCCCTATATTCAATTAATCTCTTTTAGTCACCAAATTAATTCTTAATTAATCTATGACTAATATTAATTAAATAATATGATTATTCCTTTAATACATTATTCTCATAATATATTAATAAATCATAATATCTTCTCTCTCTCTCTTCATAAATCACCTTGTCAAGTTGCTATGGTGAAGGCAACCCAAAAGGACCATGCACAACCGGGTCAAGTACTTACCAAATATAGTTACATGCTTAGACACTAATCCAACAGTTTTTCGTAAATCATGTTTCTTAGAACATCCTAAGTTCGGAAATCTCCTCAAGAACGCATCTAGGGCCGAGATCTCCTCATCTCTTCACCAAAAACGCAAAACATCAAAGCAAAGTAAGTTCATACCCCCTATTTTCGATTTTCACTTTGTTTTGGGGGAGAATACAAGTTGTTTTGTGTAGATCTATGTGTGTATGCATGATTTTGTGTGTTTTCTTTAGTTACATATGTGTTTATGTGTTGAAAACTTCATTAACTAAAAGATTTACTAAAAGATGATGATATTGGTATAACTTAACACTTATTTCAACCTATCTCACAAGAAAAAGGTTTAAAATACATCAAGGATACTTGACTCTTAGAAAAACTTCATCAAAGGGGCTAAAAATGTCAAAAGTGACAAAATATGGGTTGTTTATGTAACTCTCGGCTAGTATGAGGTTCAAAAGGAAATTTTTGCTAAATAATGACTAATCTCGACATTTGAAACCTTATAGGGACCAAAAATGTAAATATCTTCATAATTGTGCCTTATTTGGGCTCCTCACGGTTTTGGGCCCAAGAATTGAAATTTTTGGTCTTTTGTGGGTTAAATTGTAATTTTCAAGAAAGCTGTGTCAAAAATGTAAATTTTTTATAAAAAGGGTCAAACTTGAGAACTTATGAACAATTGGGCCAAAAAGATCAAATTTTCTATAAATGGGCCGAAAATGTATATTTTCACAAATATCAAGCCAAAAACAATATTTTTTGACAAAAATGAGTTAAAAATGTTATTTTTACAAAAACTAGCCTTAAAATACAAGTTCTGTCCAAAATGGGGCCTAAAATGTTATTTTTACTAAAATTAGGCCTTAATTGTAAATTTTTGGCTTATTGGGCCAGGAATGTCATTTTTACAAAAGTGGGTTTTTTATGCTATTTTAGTAAATAATTGAGCTAATGCTAGCAAAATAATAACAAACTGGCTAATTTTGTCATTCTCGTGTTATTGGGCCTTAGTGGCCCATTAATATGTTTGAATACTATTTATTTGTTTATTGGGCCTCACTGACCCATTAACATGTGCGACGGACCATGGATACTATTTGCATGCTATTTGTGCCAATAAATACCTTACATGTGAAATGGGCCTTAGTAGTCATTTTACATATATTTTGAGCCCATGTTATATAATCTCATTCCTTTCGGACCTGAAAAAGACTTACGTGTTTAGTGAGACTCAGTGGTCCGCTTACATGGTTCATTGGGCCCGAAATGAGTTTTATATGTTTCTCTTCGCGTAAAATTCGATTAAGGATCTAGTGAGACGTGTCGTTTGACACCTATTGAGTGTATGACCGTAGCCTGTGGTTATAACCAGAGTCTCTTGGAGCGAGAGCGGGGTTTTGTGTATAGATCTATACAGGGATGACACCCCACACTTGAGCTGTTCGCTACAGTTAGACTACATCAGTCTAGGGTGACGATAACCTTATTCTATTCCGTCGGCGTTCACAAACGACATGTTAGGCGAAATTATCATTAATTAGTATGGTTATGACGGCTCACTTAGAGGAATTAACTTTATCAAATTTACGGGAGACTATTCATTTTCTTCTTTTACAGGCAACATAGGTTTGTCTGGGGGCATTCTATTTAAATTCTCTTCAATCACTTTTGGCATTCTATTAAACAATAACACACATGCATTAATACCACATTCGGCACAAACATACTAAACTATTTTATGAAAATACAGGATTTTCTTGTGATTACAAAGTTATACATATCTTTTTCAAAAACATGCTTGTGAACTCACCAATATCTTTTTGTTGACCATTTAAATTAACTTGTATTCTCAGGAAACCGTTGAAGCAGGTTGGGATAAACAAACTAATGGATGTTTTGTTATATTTCTATTTCATCAAACTTTAATTATTTTGGCATGTAATATTTAAACTCAATACTCGTTGTAAAAAATGTACGTCGTTATATTAGATGTGTGGTGATGTTGATGTTATGTTTCAGTTATATACTTTGTGATGATACTACAAGAATTAAGTCACGTGCAAGCCCCCGGACGTTTCCGCCGTCTGGTTCGGGGGTTTGACAAGTGGTGATTTGTGATTCCATTTGAGGCATTCACATTATTGGTGCTAGGCTCTTGAAGCTCCAAGCAACAAGCTACAACAAAAGGTATGTTATCTAACTTGTTTTATTACCCAAGTATCAAAGTTTTGTATGCTAGTTAGGGTAATACCTTGGAAAAAAGAAAAGTTTGCATGTAAAATAGAGAAAACATATATCTAAGGTATTTAGGGTTGCATGTAAACCTTAGGAGTGTTAGAATGCTCAAAACCCATCAGTGGTATCAAAGCCTAGGCTTGTTTTCAATTAAACTTGATGCTACTTGCTTTCAAATGCTTGAAAAATTGAATTTCTTCTCACTGTTCAGTGGACCCGTCGAGTCCACTGGGGAACTGGCCGAGTCCCCTCACAAAATTTACCAACTCGTCGAGTCAGTTCATGCACTTGACAAGTTGGTGCTCCTGAGTGCAGATTTTTGAGTTTTAAGGCTAGAATTGGACTAGGATCCTTACCCTAAACTGTTTTTAAACTTATAAACTTGTTTTTTATGTGGTAATGATCACGCTAATCCAATTTCAAAGATAATTGTCAATGTTTCAACTTTTATATTAGATTATATGATTCTTGAAAATTGTTGATGTGAATTATCCATGCTTATGAGTTTTGCTAGATCATAGTATTATTTGACATTTTCTTGTTAGTTTAATTATTGATCTAAATTCCTTTTAATGGACTCCATAACTTCTCCTCAAGTTATGGAATTCCAAAAGTCTTTTCCTTAAAAGTCATTAAAACTCATAAGTTATAGAAATGAAAGGTTTTGAATAGTTTCAAAACTTTCCCTCAAGTTTTGGAATTTGTAAAGTCACTTTAGAATACTTTAATTCCAAACCCAAGAATTTTAAAAGTTTAAAACTCAACTCTTATACTTTATAGTATTATAAGTTAATAATATATATGTATATATATATATATATATATATATATATATATATATATATATATATATATATATATATAAGATCAAGTCAGTCTTACCGTTACTAGGCCTCATTCACGAAGCCGGTCTATAAGGGGGGTATATGGTTACTGCCTATAAAATGGCAGTTTAATGAGTGTCCACTCTCACCCACCGCTTCCTTGACTGGTGGAGGGTCGTTAGCCGAACGGGTAGGACAAAGACTATAATCCTCATTAAAATTATAATGATAACTATAAAGTAACTAAACCTTTTATATATTCCCAATCTTAGTTACTTTAGGAAAATGTGAAATTGATGCTAATCCATGAAATTACACTTTGCACCTTACTAAGTCGTTGATGGAGCGTGTGTGGTTAACCGGCACATTAACTTGGACTAGTAAGGGTGGCAAAGGGTAGCTTAATGTTTATCATAAGGTCAATGGAGCGTGTGTGGTTCACCGGCACATTTATTAAGGTGATAATTGACATTAAGAGTACCAATGACATTTGCATGGTTATTCACAACTTTGTTGTGATCCTCGGTATCGCAGTCACAAACCTGAAGGGCATAATCGAGATTTAAACATGCCATTGAATTGTTCAATGAATCTCAAAGGATCTAGGAGTTTGAATCCAATTAAAACTTAATAAACAATTTCGTTTTCATGGTGGAAATTGGTAAATCGTCATTTACCTACCTTCAAATATTTTGGAAGTTGGATTACGGCATCCCTCTTCCAAATTGGAAAATATTGTGTTGGGTCCTAGCCTTAATATTTCATTTTGGGTGTTATATTAAGGATTTTTTATATCTAATCTAAGCGTTGTCTTTCTTTCTTTTCAGATGTCTTCCATCACTGCTTCGGGCTCAAACCCAACCGGCTCCTTCTCTCTCATGAACCTTTGTGGGAGAGTCATCTTCGATGGGACTAATTTCAATTATTGGATTAGGAACATCAGGATGGTCACTCGCTACGAGGACAGGGAATATGTCCTCGACAAGGAGCTAAAGGAAATCTATGAGGCCGCTGCTACTCCTCAGGATATTGTTGATTTTAGGGAACATGAGAAAGATGCCACCAAGGTAGCTTGTATCATGCTTGCCACCATGTCTCCTAAACTCCAAAAGTCCTATGAGGACTTCTACCCTTTTGATATGCACCAGGACCTAATGGAAAGATACCATCAGAGTGCTCGTCAAGAGCGGTTTGAAATCATCTGCTCCATGATTACAACAAAGATGAAGGATGTTGAACCCATCACGGGCCGTTTGCAGAAAATGCAAAGGTTTGTGGACCATTGTCACAACTAGCCTTTTTAGCTAGGAAATCCTGCTCTCATGTAAGTACCAATTATTCTAAGGCTTGTATCAATGCATTAAGGGTTATATTATGGGTCCTAATGAACCATGTATTATTATAATGCAAACTATTTATGTATCTCTCAATCTCTCCCAAATCTCTCCTTGAATATCAAATCTCTCCCAAATCTCTCCTTGAATATCAAATCTCTCCCAAATCTCTCCATGAATATCAAATCTCTCCCAAATCTCTCCATGTATATCAAATCTCTCCTTGAATATCAAATCTCACCCAAATCTCTCCATGAATATAAAATCTCTCAATGTATATCAAATCTCTCCCAAATCACTCCATGAATATCAAATCTCTCCCAAATCTCTCCATGTGTCTCAAATCTCTCTTAAATCTCTCCACGTATCTCAAATCTCTCTATGTATATTCCTTAGTCGAAAACAGCTCAAAACCGAATGAGAAAACCCAAAAGGACCCTCTTGGTCCGGAACCCCTCTTGGTCCGGAACCCTCTTGGGTCGGAACCCCTCCCTCTCATCCGGACAATCTCGCTCCGAAATAACCTCTCATCCGGACATCCTCGTTCGGAGCCTTCGGGTTTGCTTCGGAAGGTCCCGCCTCGCGGCCTCGGAAGGAATTGGTCCGGATCAGAGCTGACTCCGGAACCTGAGAGGAGCTTCGGAACTCGCCCATCTGACTCCGGAACTCACTTTTGGCTACAGATTTTTGACCATTTCAGAACTTTTCTTCATTTTAGGGGATTTTGACGTCGGGAATTCCACCAAACTCGTATTTTCATATCTTAGACCCCTTAAACCCCTATTTTATGCCAAAATTGATTATTTTAAACATATTTATATAAAATAATACCCAGGATTTATAAAGGGATTTTAAGTAGAAAGGGGGTTTGACTTTATGATGTGATGTAAATCCTCATTTTCCCATGCAAATCTCAGTAACACACAAAATAACCATATATAATAAGGTTTGTCCACCTGTCCTCCAAGCAAGTGTCAAGTCACTCCTTATCCTCTCCATTTACATACGTGAACTACTCTTCCATTTCCCACTTCTCACATCCTCAACTTGTGAACTCCTAAGAGTGCTCGCAACTTATTCAAGCTTCAAGTCCCATTCCTTCAGAGAAAATCTCCAGATTTTTGTAAGTATTTCATCTTCTTTGCCTAGAGATGCTCCACATTATTCGAAAAACTACATTATATTTACACATAAAATTATGGGTACATATTCTTAGGATATTCTAAAGTTCAAAGAGTTATCAAACCTTCCAAGTGTTGGAACTTGGAAACTCCTTAACACCTCTTCAAATCACCCAACAAGTTAAACCAAGGTGAGCTTCATACCCCTACCTTTTTGAGTTTTATTATTTTTGGGGGAGAATACAAGTCAAATCTTGTCTAAATCCGTGGATAATTGCATGTATTTGTATGTTTAAGTGTGTGTGTGTGTGTGTCTGTGTGTGTCAAAATGTTATTTCAAGTTAAATTCTCATAAACTTGAAATTTTGCAAACCCCATGATGTTACGACAACATTTTAGTCACAACATGAGGAATCTTCTGCTTGCAAACTATTAGTGATATTTTTTTATATAATTATTTAATATAAATAATTTTATCAAGAAAATGTACAAAATAGGGCTGTTATGACAGAAATGATTACATGTCATAAAATTGCTATCATAAAACTTTCAGAAATACATGTAATAAGTTGTATGTCATAATGCTGAAAAACACATGTCATAAAACTGCCGTCATAACTTCATACAAGTCATAGTTTTACACAAGTCCTGGTTTTACACAAGTCATAACTTGACACCTTCTGACAAAATTGGGTCATTTTGATAAATATTCAAAGTGGATTAGTTTCGATAAACGAAAACGATAGATCAAGTCACCCAATACGACTATTATTATTATTTATTTAGTAAATAATGAATTGCAACGATTTGCTCGAAAATCTATTAGTGTTCTAGTCAGACGAATCTTCACAGTACCTATATATATATATATATATATATATATATATATATATATATATATATATATATATATATATATATATATATAATAGTGTACACTTTACGTCCTGTAAAAGTTATAACCAGATTCCCCTGGAGGGGGAGCGGGAGTTTGTGTATAGATCTATACAGGGTTGACACGCTGCACCTTCGTTGTTCGCTACAGCTAGACCGGCCAGTCTAGGGTGACAAATGTCTTAAACAAAACCGACACCTGAAGAACGTCACAACGGACATTCCTTCATATTAGTAAGGTTATAACGACTCACTAGAATATATCAGAAATGTATTTATGCAGATTCCACCTTTGGTTTACAATCAACTATGTTTTGACTGCCTCACATGAAATTTTTCCCACACCAGCGTTATGGTTTTCAAAGCTACTACTTTATACGTCAGAAAATATAGGATTTTATGGAGAAAATGATTTTATACGGATTTCAAAAACGATGTGTTGAAACATTAAAAGTGACCCTCTTAAATTTAAAAAAGATCTGAAGTATAACTATCTAACTCTAACTCTAACTTATCATCTAACTATCTAACTCTAACTTATATTATTGTTGAGCTTTATGATCCTTTGAGATTAACTTTAATTTCCGCAATATAAACTTGTTCTAACGTTTGTTCAAGTGTGTTTCTCAAGTTTTTCTCTCAACAATTGGTATCAGAGCCAAAGTGGTTGTTTTTTGAAGCAAAACTCTGATTTTCAAAAGGCCTTCTATTCCACGGTAGTTTATATTAAAAAAAAGCATGTGGTCCCACATTCTCTTTACATACTGCGGACCTTCCCTATACCGAAGTTTCTTTTTTGACCCCTAAACTTCGGTCCCCACTGCAGTCAGCGCCCCTCTCCATCCGCAGCTTGACTCGACCGCACCCACCACTCCCTCATCAGCAACCACCTCATTCTAAGAGCCCTTTCCATAAGCAAACTGACCCCGCCTCCCTCCTATCATCCACAACCTCCCTACTTCAGCCCTTCCCCTCCTCCCCTCTCTTCCTCCTTCTTCCCCTCCTTCCCTCCTCCTTCCTTAACCTTTTATCCTCCTTTCCTTATTCATTCCAGCCCCTTATTTTTTTTAACGACAATTTTTTTATTCAGTTTTTTTTTAACTATGCCAATTATTTTTATTTCAACCAATTTTTTTTAACCCCAATTAGTTTATTCTACAATAATTTTTTTTTATTTATGCCAATTATTTTATTTAGCCATTTTTTTTTATTAAAACCAATTTTTTTTAAACCAAATTATTTTTTCTTTAATCCAATTTTTGCCACAACCGAACCTTGGATTGTCACATTGGTTCATTTCATGCCGATTATTTTTGGAAGATTACTCCATACCGCAGTCGGAGTTCATATTATTCTTTGTGATGCTTGCACCGCAACGGCGATTGATCAACAAAGTTGTTTCATATTCTTCACTTTATGGGATTTTATGACTTGGCGCTCTTGATTTTTGGTTGACGAATCATGTATCTTGAGCATGTGGACTTTTTTCTCTATTGAAGACCACTTCAAGTATTCCGGCACCGCAGTTTGGATATTTGGATATATATTTTTGGCACAACAGATTATATTCTCAGCATAGCTTCAGCAATTATGTCAACCTCTTCCTCCTGACCGCAAGAGTATCTCTTTTACTCTTTCTCGTTTCTTATCGAGGCCCTTCATACATCCAGGGAGAGCTTCTCTTAGCTCTTGGTATCCGGCACTCTCCATCCGATGATTTGTTGATTTTTGATATCCGGTCATTGGTTATCAAAAATAGGGAGAGAATATTATAACATCCGGATTTCCAGGTATACTATGTTAATTAATTATTTTTGAGGATCATTAATCTACTCTACGAGTTCGCGCTATGACTCGCCGAGTAGAAGCGGGTTTGACACGTGAGTTTAATGATCTACTCGACGAGTCCTAGAGTAGACTCACCGAGTAGGCGCTGGAATGGGAAAACCCTAAATCCCCGGGTTTGGGACCTATTTAAAGGCACTTATAGCCTCCTTGGGCGGCCACCCTTCCCAGAGAGAAACCCTATCGTGCCCCTTTCGTTGTGTAGAGAGAGAGAGAGTCCATTTTGAGCATTCTTGTGCATTTTTGGAGGAGAGATTGGAAGAGCTTGGTGGATCTAATCAAGCGAAAGCTGTGGATCTTGCATTCTTGTGTCATTAGCTTCTCTTCTGAAGTAAAAAGCTCTTACCTTGGCCACATACTCGTTAGATCTTATTTTTAGGAGTTTCTTGGGTTTTTATCCCAAATCATCTTGTGTCCTTGAGTTATTTGAGCATGGTTGAGGTTAGAACCTCAGATATAGACTAGAGAAGGTCTTCAGAGCCCAAAGATTCGAGCTTCACTGAGCTGGAGGCAAGCTCATGTGCATATAACCTTTCTTGGGGCTCGTAAATGGCATCATGGAGCATTTATGCCATGCATGAACGTAAAAATCGAAGCTTTACGTGACATTCGAGCCTAGGGAGCCTAGATCTAGTGTTTGGAGTGTTAGATCTGCCCAAAAACGTCTGAATGGGAGTATGGACTAGATGGACTCGCCGAGTCCGTGTGCAGACTCGACGAGTCGATTAGGGTATTCTCGATAAAGTCTGAATACGCTGTAACTCGACGAGTAGACAGGTCTACTTGGCGAGTAGATTTGGTATTCATAAGGTCTCTGAGGGAACGAGGGGACTCGACGATTCCTCCCGGTTCACTCGACGAGTTGATTCAACATGGACTGTTGACTCAAGTTGACTTCCGTTGACTTTTGGAGTTCAGACCAGCTATGAGTAATGGAGACCATGGAGGGGTAGAATAGTCTTTTACCCTTACCAAGAGTTAGAGAGGGGTTAGAAGGAGTTTATTAGAATAATTGGTCTAATTAGAGATAATCACCATATGTATTAGGCGGAGGCTGTTCCGGTGATTCGAGTACAAGGCGTATTAGTTTCTTACTTCGAGGTGAGTCTTCTCACTATACTTACCTTGAGTGGTAATTTTATGTGTAATCAAAGGGTCTTATGTGCATGAGCTGTGTTTTGAGATATCCTGCTATTTGTTTTGTTATATGCTTACTGTGTATTATATTGAGTTGCTGAGTTAAGGGACCGGAGGGTCCATCTAAGCTGTGGGACCGGAGGGTCCCACTGAGACACATTGACCGGAGGGTCTTATTGAGTTATAGTCTCGAGTGGCTGATGTACTGTGTGGGGTATTTTGGGGAACTCACTAAGCTTTATGCTTACCGTTTTATGTGTTATGTGTTATGTGTTTCAGGTAGTTCCGAGGATTGCGGCAAGGCACCGACATGATTTGTACACATTCGCTGGAGATTGTTTTTATGATTCTGGGATTGTGTTTATTTGATGACATTGAGACATATGTGGTTTTTAGAATTATGATACAAGTTTATTTGTGTTTGAAAATGAAAAAATTGTTTTGAAAATTTACGTTGTTACAAGTTGGTATTATGAAATCGGAGAGGCTCTACGCCAAGTTCTCCAAGTGTGAATTCTGGTTACGAGAGGTCCAGTTTCTGGGACACCTCGTTAACCAAAATGGTATTTTGGTCCATCCGGCCAAGATCGAGGCAGTTATGAGGGGCGAGGTGCCGAGATCCCCCACCGAGATCAGGAGTTTTCTGGGACTAGCTGGGTACTATAGGAGATTTATTAGAGATTTCTCTAAGATTGCGGTTCCACTCACCAGTTTGACCCGGAAGGGCGTCGCGTTTACTTGGGGTCCCGAGAAGCAGACCTCTTTCGAGACCCTTCGCCAGAGGTTGTGCGAGGCTCCCGCGTTGGCCATTCCGGAGGGGATGGAGGATTTTGTGATTTACTGCGACGCATCTATTACGGGCATGGGTTCGGTGCTGATGCAGAAAGGGCACGTGATAGCTTATGCATCGAGGCAATTGAAGCCTCATGAGACAAGATATCCCACCCACGATCTGGAGCTGGGGGCAGTGGTGTTTGCCCTCAAGATCTGGCGTCACTATCTATACGGGGTTTAGTGTACCATATACACGGACCACAAGAGTTTGAAGTACCTTATGGATCGGCCCAACCTTAACATGATACAGAGGAGATGGTTGGATGTGGTGAAAGATTACGACTGCGAGATCCTGTATCATCCGGGCAAGGCTAGTGTAGTAGCCAACACCTCGAGCCGTAGAGCAAATAGTACCCCGATCCGAGACGTGTGTATGAGGATGACAGTGATGACTCCGGTCTTAGATATCATTCGAGAGGCCCAGGTGGAGGCTGTGAAACCGGAGAACCGCAAGAGGGAGCGGGTGATTGGGCAAGTTTCTGAGTTGGTGACGGACAGTAGGGGACTTATGACCTTTTAGGGGAGGATTTGGGTGGCTTATACGGGCGAAGCTCAGCGCACACTGATGGAGGAGGCGCATAGATCGAGATTCTCGATCCACCCCGGGGCCACTAAGATGTATTTGGACCTGAAGAGAGATTATTGGTGGCCCTGTATGAAGAGGGAAGTTGCGTGGGTAGTCGAGAGGTGCTTGACCTGTCGCCGGGTTAAGGCCGAGCACCAGCGTCCTCATGGCATGTTGCAGCCTCTGGAGGTTCCCCAGTGGAAGTGGGAACAAATTTCTATGGATTTTATCACCAAGTTACCGAGGACCGCGCGGGGTGTCGACGCGATTTGGGTGATTGTGGACCGGTTGACGAAGAGCGCTCACTTTCTTGCTAGTAGTGAGAGCTCTTCTGCAAAGAGACCGGAAGAGATATATGTGAGAGAGGTGGTAGCTCGGGATGGGGTGCCGATATCCATAGTGTCAGATCGGGATGTGCGATTTACTTCCACATTCTGGAAGAAGTTCAATGAGGAGCTGGGTACGCTATTGCATTTTAGCACAGCCTACCACCCACAGACAGACGGACAAAGTGAGCGGACGATCCAGACGATCGAGGACATGCTTCGAGTGTGTGTTATGGACTTCGGTGGAAGTTGGGACACATACCTACCCCTGGCTGAGTTTTCTTACAACAACAACCACCATTCCAGTATCGGCATGCCTCCTTTTGAGATCCTTTATGGGAGGAGGTGTTGGACCCCCATCTGTTGGGGAGAGGTAGGGCATCGAGTGATGGGTGGCATTGAGATAGTGCTCAAGACGACTGAGCAGATTCAGGTGGTCAGGCAGAGATTACTGACGGCTCAGAGTCGCCAGAAGAGTTACACGGACAGGCGACGATCCGAGCTCGAGTTTCAGGTTGGAGATTTCGTTCTCCTGAGGGTATCTCAGTCGAAAGGAGTAATACGGTTCAGGAAGAGGGGCAAGCTGGGACCCCGATACATCGGTCCTTTCAGGGTGACCGCTAGAGTGGGTAAGGTAGCATACCGCTTGGAGCTACCTGCGGAGTTGAGCCAGATCCATATCACCTTCCATGTGTCTCAGTTGAGGAAGTATGTGGCCGATGAGATGGTAGTAGTGCCACTAGAGGACATCCAGGTGGATGCGAGCCTGAATTATATCGAGAGACCGATCGCGATCATGGATCGAAAGGTGAAGGTTTTGAGGAACAAGGAGGTGCCCCTAGTTCAGGTTCAGTGGCAACATCGGAAAGGGTCCGAGATGACTTGGGAGCTAGAGTTCGATATGCGAGAGCAGCATCCAGAGCTATTTTGAGGAGCTTGACTTCGGGGGCGAAGTCTGATTCTAGTGGGGGAGAATTGTAACATCCGGATTTCTAGGTATACTATTTTAATTAGTTATTTTTGAGGAGCATTGATCTACTCGACGAGTTGGCGCTATGACTCGCTGAGTAAAAGAGGGTTTTACACGTGAATTTAATGATCTACTCGACGAGTCCGAGAGTAGACTCGCCGAGTAGGCGCTGGAATGGGAAAATCCTAAATCCCCGGATTTGGGACCTATTAAAAGGCACTTATAGCCTCATTGGGCGGCCACCCTTCCGAGAGAGAAAATATAACCTGCCCCTTTCGTTGTGCAGAGAGAGAGAGAGTCCATTTTGAGCATTCTTGTGCATTTTTAGAGGAGAGATTGGAAGAGCTTGGTGGATCTAATCAAGAGAAAGCTGTGGATCTTGCATTCTTCTGTCTTTAGCTTCTCTTCTGAGGTAAAAAGCTCTTACCTTGGCCACCTACTCGTTAGATCTTATTGGGAGTTTCTAGGGTTTTTCTCCCAAATCATCTTGTGTCCTTGACTAGAGAAGGTCTTGAGGATGGTTGAGGTTAGAACCTCAGATTTGGACTAGAGAAGGTCTTGAGAGCCCAAAGATTCGAGCTTTACTGAGCTGGAGGCAAGCTCATGTGCATATAACCATTCTTGGGGCTTGTAAATGGCATCATGGAGCATTTATGACATGCATGAACGTAAAGATCGAAGCTTTATGTGAAATTCGAGCCTAGGGAGCCTAGATCTAGTTTTTGGAGTCTTAGATCTGTCCAAAAACGTCTGAATATGAGTATGGACTAGATGGACTCGCCGAGTCCGTGTGCAGACTCGACGAGTCGATTAGGGTATTCTCGATAAAGTTTGAATACGCTGTAACTCGACGAGTAGACAGGTCTACTCGACGAGTAGATTTGGTCTTCATAAGGTCTCTGAGGGAACGAGGGGACTCGATGAGTCCTCCCGGTGCACTCGACGAGTTGAGTCAACATGGACTGTTGACTCAAGTTGACTTCCGTTGACTTTTGGAGTTCAGACGAACTATGAGTAATGGAGACCATGGAGGGGTAGAATAGTATTTTACCCTTACCAAGAGTTAGAGAGGGGTTAGAAGGAGTTTATTAGAATAATTTGTCTAATTAGAGATAATCACCATATGTATTAGGCGGAGGCTGTTCCGGTGATTTGAGTACGAGGCGTATTAGTTGCTTACTTCGAGGTGAGTCTTCTCACTATACTTACCTTGAGTGGTAATTTTATGTGTGAACAGAGGGTCTTATCTGCATGAGCTGTGTTATGAGATATCCTGCTATTTTTTTGTGATATACTTACTGTGTATTATATTGAGTTGCTAAGTTGAGGGACCGGAGGGTCCATCTGAGTTGTGGGACCGGAGGGTCCCACTGAGACATATTGACCGGAGGGTCGTATTGAGTTATAGCCTCGAGTGGCTGATATACTGTGTGGGGTATTTTAGGGAACTCACTAAGCTTTATGCTTACCGTGTTATGTGATATGTGTTTCAGGTAGTTCCGAGGATCGCGGCAAGGCACCGGCATGATTTGTACACACTGGCGGGAGATTGTTTTTTATGATTCTGGGATTGTGTTTATTTGTTGAAATTGAGACATATGTGGTTTTGAGAATTATGATACAAGTTTATTTGTGTTTGAAAATGAAATCTTTGTTTTAAAAATTTACGTTGTTACAAATATCATCCGGATTTTGTTATTATGATTGTTTGAGTTTGGATTTTTGAAGACTTCTGAAGACGATTATTTATTTAGTGATGCGATGTGGCCCTTATTTTTGGTCTTTACAGATCAAATTTTTGGCATTACTCGATGTTTTCCGATTCATATTATTTATTATCCGGACTATACCACATGATGATTTTGTGTTCGCATCCGGTTCAGATCTTATGGTTTCACGAGTTTGGATTTATGATATGTTGAAGACGAAGATTATTTTGGCGATGTGACGTGGCACTTATTTTTGGTCTTTGGATCAAATTTTTGGCATTGCTGTACCATGTCTTTGTACTCACATTATTTTTATCCGGACTTCATTTTATGGATGCTTCACATTTTTAGCAGGTTATTCTTTGAAGAATTTTGGTGTATTATGATTCGGGAACTCGAGATGTTTTTTCAGACTTTTGAAGCCGAAGTGTTTCTTTTATTGGATCTTCTACTTGCTCATGGTGACCTCCTTCTTCGGGTGATTATGACTGGTTTGAAGATTTGGATCTTATTTTTTCTACTTCATTGGTTGTGCTTTGAAGCCGAAGACCTTCATTGTTAGAGATTCGTGGCCAGTTTCAGATTTCACCGACACTTCAGAGTTTTAGAGACATTTCCGCACTTGATTTCATTTTATTCCCATACTTGCTAGTCCGATTACTTTATTATAGCCTTGTATCACTTATTGGATCTCTGATAATTTGTAAGCATTTAGGGAGAGAATGTTGGAGCATGGAAATGCTCTACAAATAATGAGTGATAGTTAGGTTGTATTTTTCCTTTATTGTATTTTTGGTGTAAATACTCTCCCTCCTATATAAAGGGAGAGTTGGTCATCTCTTAAAAAGCTCGCTCACTTTTCTTAGGAAAAAAATTACTTTTGTACTCTTCTCACAATGTAATCTAGAGAGAGAGAGAGAAAAGTGGTGGGTTCTCCCACCCAGGGAGAGTTTCTCTCTTTGTTGTTAGCCTTCTTCCATGAACTCGTAATATGTTCTTTGTGTTCATACTTACAAAAACACGATTAATCTCGAGATATCTTACTTCCGCATTCATCGTTCGTATAAAAATGGGTTCTATCAATTGGTATATGAGCCAAAGTGGTTGCTTTTTGAAGCAAAACTCTTATTTTCAAAAGGCCTTCTATACCACTGAAGGTCATTTCATTAAAAAAAAAAAAACTTTCAAGAAAAACAAGGAAATATGGGACAAGCATTATCTCTCAATGTTTCTAACAGTGTTGGTGGTTCAAATAGAGCCCCAATATTGGTGGCAAATGAATATCATCACTGGTCTCAAAGAATCGAAAGATACTTAAGGAGACTTGGTAGAGATGTATGGCGATATGTAGAAGTTTGAGATAACAAGGAGGATTACATGGCTTAAGGAAGTCATGAAGTTCTGGTGGATTCTTATCAAGTTCCTCAAGCTCAACACTCGAAGAAAAGTTGAAGAGGTCACTTAGGGGGAAACTGACCCTCTTAAACTTAAAAGAGATCCGAAGTTGATTATGGAACCGCAGTCAATCTCACCCCGCAGTCAGATCAGCAACCGTAGTCATTGTCATCAATTTTAGATTCAGTCTTTTATATGTTCCTTGTATAAGTACTTTCTTTTATCCATAGTGCCCTGCGTGGCAACTTAAACAGATTAGGCTGTATGTAATCTTCAAGAACTCTATAAATAGAGTTCTCTATTTCTCAATGAAAACATCTCTCTTACGCATCTTGAATATTATCACTCATACTTCTCTTTACTATCTTATCACTCAAATATAATTATAACTCCCTATAATCTCTCCTCGGAGCAAGTCTTTCTAGACTTAATCACTAAATTTGATCTCACTTACTAACTTGGTCTGATTGCAGTCCTTGTTAAGAATCAAGCTTTTTATGAAATCTCTTGTGGAGTTGCTCCTGACAACTTCGACATTATCATAAACTGCAAATCAACAAAAGAGATCTGGGAGGTTCTCAAAAACATGTAGGAAGGCTCAGATCAAGCTCAAGATAATATTCATTCTTTGTCTCTCTACATGCTCTACCGGGAACTGTAAGAACAAGAATCCACTGTACTCAAAGAATGTGCTGACTTCTGAGGACACACTTGCTCTTGTAGCACAAGCTCCACATACACAATCCTACTCTCCCTCATATGACAATCCTCCACAGTCATACGAAGCTGACTCAGAGTATGATGATGAAGAAGAATTTCAAAAGGCGATTGCTCTTGTTAGCCAACAGTTCAACCGGCTACCACCTCCTTCCTTTTGTAAGAATCAGCAATTAAACAAACCTCCATTCAACCGCAACTTCAACCCGCAGAATAACCACTCTCGATATCCCAAAAGTTCTCACCCACCACCGCAACCTCAGACTACCTAACCCAAAGAGGCACCGAATCCCATCAATCCAATTGACTCCGGTACTTATTCAGAAGATAAAAGTGATGTTGTAATTTGTCACAAGTGCAACAAGGAGAATCATTTTGCAAAAGATTGCAAGGCTAACATAGTGAACGACAGAGCATTCTACCTCAGAATGGCTCAAGGATTGGAGGAAAAGGAAAAGGCAAGGGCATACGTAGCCCATGTAAAAAAAGACCATCAAGTTTGGTCATCCGGAGATGAAGATGAAGATATCAGCAACGTCAAAGGAAAAGGCAATATATGCATGCTGGCAACTGCGGATGACGATGGGTCTACAAAACTGGAAAAGAACTACTGCTACATAGCAAAGGATGGAACTCTAAGCATCATCGAGCAGGTAAAACGTATGATTCAAACTCTAAAATATAGCATGCATGACTGTCAACCCTTCATAGACAATCTTATTAGCACATGTGTTGCCGTCCTTACAGATTATAACAAGGCCCTAGATGAGAAGAACATAGAGTCCCAAGAAATGTTTCATGTTAGAGGATGACAGGATAACAAAAGACTCAAAATGGCTATGTTAGAAAAGGACTTAGAGTTAGAGAAATATGCAAGAATGTTGAGTGAAATACAACTAGAAATAGCTTTGAACCAAAGAGATTTAGCTCATAGTGAAATTGTACGATTAAATCTCTTAATAGAAAAATTGTTTAATGAAAGTGAAGCTATTGAAAATTTGGTGAACATTGGAACCGTAGATAACACGTATAATTGGGGTTGGTCCAATGGATGTCCTACCGCAAAGGATTCCTCACCCCGGTTTAACAAAGATCGACTTTATGTCCCTCCTGACCGAGAGTTCCATTTCCCAGTCAATGACAAAACCTTTCCCGAAGATATCAGAACTCACTTCGGTAGACTTCATAATCTAAGTAACAACTGTGTCATTGAGGAAATTTTTCCTGAATTTTCTAATCACACAAGTGACCAAATTCCTATCTGTGGCACAATCTATCCCAACTCTCAAACTTCATCAGTTGTTGATGAGGAAATTGTCATAGAGAGTCCCGAAGTCTTAATAGACTTTCCATCTCTGCCCTCAGACCGTAGTGTCCATCACTGCAGTCATGAGCCACAGAAGTCACACAAAAATCCCACAGAAGTCCCAATTCAGTCTTATTCTGCGGTAGTCAAATCATCCTTACCGCAGTCCTCAGTCAAAAGCTCTGTGACTCTTCAGCCAATTCATCATGAATTACCCATAGAAAACATTGAAGTGGGTCAATGCTCTCAAAGCCCTGAATCTTCTAGTTCTGATGAATATAGCCCTCGTTTTCAAAAAAATTCAAAGGTTTCTAGGAAACCGTAGCTGAACACCAATGACTGCGGTTCTCTAAAAACCTTAGCTAAAAAGGATTTCAAAGAGGAAATTTGATCCCGAGGCAAAAATCGGCAAATCTTTTCAAAAAACAAAACACATGTCAGATTTCCAAAATCTAAGAGTCCAGAAAAGTTTGTTTTCTCACATTATTTTTCAAAAAACTCTTCGATCAAGAAAATATACAAAAGGGAATGTACAGTTTCAACAGCCATTTCAAAAACATCTGACACAACCCAAAAGAGAGTACAGTCTTTTCGAAACAATGGTTTTCAAATCTATTCCTTAGATGACCCAAAATGGAAAGGGATTTTACCAACTCCAACACTTTTAATATCACATCAAAGTTTTCAGAAATCACTCTCCAAGAAATCCTTCCGTACTCTTCTCTCTGCAAAACGTAATTTTTCAAAGACCAACACAACTACTGTCAGATGTCACTACCCTCGGACTGGTCACAAGGCTAACTCTTAATATAGACCGCTGACCAAACAACATATCAGGGTAAATGACAAAACTTCAACATGTCAGTGTCAATGTAATTGTCAAAAAGGTTCATCTCATGTCAAATATGGTTCTTTCCTTCATAACTTTTCCAAATCTCGCAACACTCCAAAAACTCACAAACTCCCAGGACTAGGCCTAAAAGTTGACACGAAACCTGTGCCTGCAACCTCGGTTCATGCATCAATAAAAAACTCATATTTTGTCCCAGGCTCCAAACTAGTTTGGATGCCTAAACTAACCGTGTAATTCTCAGGCTTTGTGCAAGGGGGAATAAGAAGAAGAATGGTTAATCGACAGTGCCTGCTCCTTGCACATGACTGGAAGGTTAGAATACCTTCGGAATTTCAGGCCAATTTGCAACGGTGGAAACGTCACATTCGGAAACAATGCGAATGGGATAATCCGAGGTTATGGTGTTCTTACTATGGGAAACTTCTCTATTCAAAAGGTTGCTTATGTAGAAAGCCTTAATAACAATCTCATCAGTGTAGGCCAACTATGTAAAGCAGGCCACAGGGTTGAATTTGACAACGAATATTGCTATGTAATGACCAGCGATAGAAGCACTTGTTTGATCAAATCCAACTCTGAAGGAACTATGTATCCTCTGGACGTTTCTCTGATCATTGGGAAACCACAGCTATGCTTTCTATCCAAAGCAGTATCTGAAGTCATCTGGCAATGGCACCACAAGCTAGCTCATCTTAACTTCAGATACATCAACAATCTGGTCACCGGAGAACTTGTCCGAGGTCTTCCAATTCTCAAGTTCAGCAATGATACACTTTATCCTGCATGTGAATGTGGAAAGCAATCCAAAGCAAGCCACGCAATGGTAATTGACTCCACAATTTCTGAACCACTGGAACTCCTACACATTGATCTCTGCGGTCCATCTACCGTAGCCAGTCTTCATCACAAGAAATACATACTGGTTATATTTGATGACTTCACTCGTTTCACCTGGGTCTTTTTCTTAAGACTCAAATCCGATACTCCGCAGATACAGATCAATTTTATCAAAGAAATTGAACTTAATATCAAGTTACCAGTACAACGCATCCGTAGTGATAATGGAACCGAGTTTACCAACCATCTCTTAAATAGCTTCTTGGTTTCAAAGGGTATCACTCACAATTTCTCAGCTCCCTACACACCGCAACAAAATGGAGTAGTTGAGCAAAGAAATCGAACTCTGGTAGAAGCAGCCATATCTATGCTTAACTTCACAAATCTTCCTCTCTACTTCT
This sequence comes from Lactuca virosa, assembly GCF_052849685.1. Classification (NCBI taxonomy): domain Eukaryota; kingdom Viridiplantae; phylum Streptophyta; class Magnoliopsida; order Asterales; family Asteraceae; genus Lactuca; species Lactuca virosa. Next base: position 389,267,763 of record NC_136428.1, read on the forward strand.
GGGCCGAAACAGTGGCCACAGCTTGCTTTGTTCAAAACTGAAGCATCATCTGCAAGCGTCTCAGTAAAACTCCTTATGAGGGCCTTAACAACCACAAGCCAAATGTCCGATTCTTCCATATATTTGGGTGTAGATGTTTTGTGATCAACAACAGAGATCATCTTAACAAGTTCGCACCGAAATCTGATGAAGGCATCTTTCTTGGCTACTCAACAAACAAAGTTTCTTATAGGGTTCTCATTAGACACAAAAGTCTAATAGTTGAAAGCTTCAATGTCAAATTCGATGACTATTACGTCCGAAACACCGCTCCATCAACCGAAACCAAAGTAATCCTAGAAAGTGATATTCCTGCCTCTTCGGGTCCACTAAACATAGTTGAAGTAAACTATGATGATCTATTCGACGCTGTAGAAACAGCTAAGTTATCTGAAGTTCTTGTGTCTCCGGAAGCTCAACAGCAGCATGCTGACGTAGCTGGTCCACCTCTATCCGATGTAGTATCACTCAATACTTCCACCTCGCCGGTTGAGGGGGAAAGCTCTACTCCGAACCAAGTGACAACCATCGAGGTTCCAGTACTTGATGATGCAATTCCAGTTCCCATCCGCAGATAATCCATACCATCGAATGTCTCTTCTTACTCAGACGATGAAAACATAGAGAACATCGACACAAGAACAGACTCAAGAATCATCAAACTCCCAACAATCCAGGGGGAACCTTCTCAGGTTCAAGGGTAACTCCCATCCGCAATCCAGGGGGAACCCTCACCATCTGCCCAAGAAAACTCCAATCCCACTTTTCCAATTCAAGACAATTCAGCGGGCTGCTCACATGTCTAGGGGGAACTACCGTCCCCAACCGTAGAATTTTCTGATATTGTAGATATTCCTTCCACCGCAGCCACTGACCACCTTCAACCACGTCTACATGTATGGACGAAGGACCACCCACCAGGTCAAATCATCGGAAACCCATCACACGACATCCAAACTCAATCCTCACAAGACCTATCTGATCACTGTCACTATGCAGCATTCATGTCTTCGGTCGAACCCAGGACCATCACAGAAGCATTAATGGAGCCTGATTGGATATCAGCAATGCAAGAAGAACTGGAAGAGTTTAAAAGAAACAAAGTGTGGCAACTCGTTCCGAAGCCAAAAGGTCACACTATTGTTAGTACCAGATGGGTGTACAAGAAGAAATTGGATGAATCTAGTGCGGTAGTTCGAAGCAAAGCAAGACTAGTTGCAAAGGGGTATAGTCAACTTGTAGGTGTTGATTATTATGAAACATACACCCCAGTAGCCAGAATGGAAGCCATACGCATCTTCTTAGCGTACGCTGCTCACAAGAATATCAAGTTACCTCAAATGGATGTAAAAAGTGCCTTCCTGAATGGTGAATTGAAAGAGTAGGTTAATCTTCAGCAACCTCCACGTTTTGAATGTCTTGAATTCCAAGATTACTTCTACAAGCTTGAAAAAGCAGTCTACGGTCTAAAACAAGCACCTAGACCATGGTACGAGACTCTCTCTGAATTTCTTGTCTCGTCCGGATACAAAAGAGGAGTGATTGATCCCACCTTGTTTAGAAAGGCAAATGGTAATCACCTTATGCTTGTACAAATATATGTGGATGATATCATCTTCGGATCGACTGATCAGGGGATGGTGGATGAATTTGCTAAGCTCATGACCAAGAAGTTCCAAATGAGCATGAATAGAGAAATTAATTTCTTTCTAGGACTTCAAGTGAAACAAGTCCCTCAAGGGATATTCATCCATCAGGAGAAATACACCTCTGAACTACTGAAGAAATACTCAATGGACAACTGTTCTTCAGCCAAGGTACCCATGGCCTTCGGGTATAAGATATCTGCTAACCCTTCCGGCGAATCAGTGGATCACAAGACATATAGAGGAATAATTGGATCATTGATGTACCTCACCGCAAGTCGACCAGACATTGTGTTTGCAACAGGAGTATGCGCAAGATACCAAGCTGATCCAAAAGTATCTCACATGACCATAGCTAAGCAGATTCTTAGATACTTAAAAGGCAGCAAATCTCTAGGCCTCTGGTATCCCGCAGGGAACGACTTCAGCCTTCAAGCATTTACTTATGCGGATCATGCTGGATGTAGATTGGACATAAAAAGCACTTCCGGTGGATGTCAATTTCTCGGTGGAAGACTCGTTAGCTGGTCATCAAGGAAACAAAGTTGTGTCTCACTGTCTACCGCAGAAGCTGAATATGTGGCAGTAGCCAGTTGTTGCTCACAAGTCTTGTGGATGAAAACGCAGCTCATGGACTACGGATACAGGATGCTGCGGATACCGATTTATTGTGACTCAGAGAGTGCCATAGCGATTTCACATAATCCTATTCATCACTCCAAAACAAAGCATATTGAGCTACGGTGTCACTTCATTAAAGACCATATCCTGAAAGATAACATTGAACTAATTTTTGTCCATACTCATGAAGAGATTGCTAATGTATTCACAAAGGCACTTGACTCTACAAAACTCAACAGTTTCTTACAAATGTTAGGAATGATGAATCCGGAGACGCAATTCTTCTTGAATTGATAGGTATCGCAGACTACTCTTGGTCACCATTGCGGTCCTAACTAAATATATCTATCTTACATAGTCATGCCATATCTTGCATACTGCCGTACATCTCTTGTACCGTAATATACAGTATATACCGCAACTATATATCATACTTATATTTCAAGGGTCCTTATTGATTGTTATTTCTGATTATGCTCAAGTGTTCTTCTCAGTTTCTCCTACTACAGTTATCTAACCACTCATCCGCAATGAAGTATTCATCCGCAATGAGGTCTCAATCCGCAATGAAGCTTCAAACTGCAATCTAAGTGATTGAACTTTCAACTACTTCATAAACCCATGAAACAATGTGTGCTATTTAATGATCCTTCATTAAATAAGAAAACATTCTCATTAAATATTCGTTTTGTCGCATATGATTGTTTCACTTGCTCTTTTCAAATAAACCTTTTTTAGACCTATTTTAGGTGTGATGCCAAAATAAATCGGTTTCCAATAAAAGAAATCCTTTTAGAAAATCTTTTCCTTAAACTGTCTTTTCCAGTTACCCCAAAACATCAAATCCGTTACAAATTCCACCTTTATTCAACGGTTTTTTCACCCCTCACCACACGTTTATCAGACATGGGGTGTCGAGTCTGACACTTCATTAAATGATCTTTTTGAAATGAACTAAAAAAAATAATGGCCTTTCTCTAAAACAATTTTGTGGCAGATAATGTTTTGATTTATATTTTTGCTTTTACTCTTAATCACTTTTTAGGGTAAAAACAATAAATTTTGGAATCCGCCACTATATAAACCTTTTTCTTCTCCAAGAGAACTTTACGCTCTCTGATCCCTCAAGGCGAACAACTTCATCTTCTTCCCTCTTGCAACTCAAACTTTTTCTGCAAGTTCTTCAACCTTTTTTTTCAAAATGGTGAAATCAGGAATCTCCAAGAAACAATCGAAAGCATCAGCCTCCGTTCAACCCACCGGTTCTGATTCTACTACTCGGAACCAATCGCCTACCATTGCATCGAGCAATTTTACAGCAATCTTCGATGATCACTCTTCATACAATGACTCGATTCGACTTATGATCAAGTTCATCTCCAATCACCCTCTGTTTGGATCTTCTGACGCCTTCACTAACATGGTTCCCATCTCGACATTATTCAAGTGAGCCATTTCTGCATATCGTCCTCTCAACAACCTTCAAGAAGTTCATCTGAACTTGGTAGATGATTCATTGGTCATCCTGACCAAAGACAAGTTTCTTGCCTCAATCAACTTACTGGTTCATCCTTCGACGAAGTTCTTCTCACGTAGTGTCACAGACATCACCTCCACCCTGTATCAAATGGGATATCAGAAGAAAATTAAGGGCATAGGAAACTTCAAGAAGAACCAACTGCCTGCGGTATGGCAGTTTGTGTGCCACTACATGATCCGTAGTATTTCAGGACGAACCGGAGGCATCGACAACATGGGCCTAAAGCTTCTTGAGCTCGTATGGAGCATCTTTTCAGGCCACGATGTTAACTACGATCAAATTCTTTGGGATGATTTTCTTCAGTACATCCCTAAGGGGAACCGAAAGGAAAACCCAACCGAGCTTACCTTTTCAAGATTTTGGGCTCTCTGCATCTTAGAACTTCATTCAGATGCCAAGATCAGTATGGGCAACGACGTCAATTTTTTCATCACCCGCGATCTCAAAAGGTACACTCCTTCTAAAGATTAATCGATTTTTGGACCTATCATACTTTTACCCATCCACATTTTGACTATGGTGGGACTTGAGACCCAAATTGTCACGGACCACATCGAGGCTATGGAAGGTATTAACCCATACCTTTCTACCCTGCCTCTCCCAAGTCAAAACATATTGGTCTCAAGATCACCCAATCAACCAGAGCGATCCGCAGTCCCATCTTCTACTACTCTATCCAATGCTTCAAGGCTCAAGCACCTAGTTTCTCCTAAGAAAGGCCCCCGCAGCAAAGGGAGAACACTTTCTATGGATAAAATCCGCAGGAAACACAAATCGTCAAAGAAAACACAAGCTCCCAAGGAAATAGAACCCTCAAAGAAAGAAACTCTCAATCCAATCAATCTTCTGAAGATTCTGATCTTGACTCTGCCCCTATTACCATTCTCAAGAAAAGGAAAACCAAATCCACTAGCCAAATGCGTGACTAGACCGATACCGAAGTCTCTCAAAAAACTCTGGTAGTCCTTGGGGTACCCACAAATCCATTCGCTACTACCCTCTCCAGCCACTCTAACACAGAAAGTGTGCTAGTTTCATCTCAACGTGGAGACTCACCCCCAACTAGATCCCACGGGGATCTAGTTGGTTCTTCTCGCCCTAAGGTCACCAGGGCTTCCAGACTACATTTCTTTCAAGAATCGCAGTTGCGCTCCATTTTAGACTCTGTAATCCAAACACTTCAAACACCTACCCAGCCGCAGGGCGATTCTTCAGCCCATGCCAGAACGGAGCTGAGGCCAAACTTGACCACAAGTCAAGGAGACCGAGGAAGCTCCGGAAATCCTACTCTACTTACATTCAATCCAGGTGGGTTAGCACAGTGAGCACAAATCTGCAAGGATCTGTGAACTCGAGGGACACCTCGGTGCATTTTCAAGGATTTGACGGTGATGAATCAAATGATTCTTGGAGGCATTACACTCCAATCTCAGAATCCGACATTCAAAAGTATATCGCTTTCCGTAGGGCATTTCAAGAAAGAAAGGATCAGCAAACCAAACAACTTCAACAGAAGCAGCAGGAGATTGAAACCGTAGCCAAATACTGGGCGAACGCCATCAGCAATGCCAATACAGTTTCCACAATCCTCAAAGTCCAGGACTGGATGGAAGAAATGGCTGAGACAATCCGCAAAGCTCAAGCCAATCCAGTTAGTGCAAGTACATCCAAGCCCCCTCTAACCACTGCTGATAACAACTCCCAAGAGGATGGAATTGCCATCAAAGTCAGTTCAGCTCCAACTTTTGGCTTCGATGACGACGATTTAAATGAAGTCAATCAACCAGACCCATATGATGATGTCTTGATGATTTTTGATGAAGAGGAAGAGTCAAGCGGATCTCAATATTCAACTTCTAAGCCCAAGAGCAAAAAGAAGAAAAAGAAGCAAGCTGTCTCGAGAAAAGAATTTTTGTCTCTACAAAACAAAGTAGATCAGATTCTGGCTGCAGTCAAATCTTCCCAACCACCATCTGAGGAATCACCTGCCCCGCAGTCTCTCATCGGCCACATCGAAATACTGGAAGCCAGAGAGTGTCTTGCTGCAGAACGTATCTCCCTTAAAGTGGAAATGGGGATCCACTACTGAAAAACTTATTTCTGAAGTATCCTCCATCAAGTCGGATCTTAAGACCATCATTAAGGACCAGTCTGCTCAATCTCAGAAAATTGTTGAAGAAACGCACAATGCGTATGAATCCCCAATCTCTGTTCTACAGACATCTATCTACAATCTCCGCAGGTCTCTATCCGCAATCTTTCACGGTCCCTAAATCCTGCAACTCACCAAGGAGATTCACCGTCTGCTCTTCAACACCGCAATCGCAAACAACCAACAACTTGTGGATGCTCTGAAAGCTCACTTTGACCAATTCTGTAGTAAAATTGATGGACTTAAGCAATGGCTTGAGGAAGTACCAATGGCTCCACCCTTAAGAGGGGGAAGTGAAGAACAAAGCTCTGATGAAACCTCTCATCAGCATTCCTCTCCCGTCATCAATGAGAAAGTACCTACTCCTCAACCTTCTCTGCAACCTTCTCCTCACAAGAGTCCAAGTAATCAATCTCCACCGCAACAACCACCAATTCAAACTCCACCGCAATCCCCACCACATTCACCAACTCAAAAACTTCATTCTTCTCCTAATAGACCCGAGACTCCCCCTCATTTCAAAAACATAGCTTCCCACATGTCATCAGATCACTCAAATGACTCCCCCGCAACCAAATAAAAGAAAGAGGAATGGAGATCAGCTAAATTCGCTGAGATGATCTGGAGGGAAAATGGAGTTGATATAACAATGGATCAATCTCTCATCAACTCATGGGTCAATCCGTACAGAAGATTACAGGATGACGACTACAAGCCCTACCTCACATACGCAGAAACCCCTACTGACGGTTATTGGGACATTCCAATCTCTCCCAATGCAAAATACTTCACTGTGTTTAAAACCTTTGACCGCATTATCCCTGATGATAAGAGGTTACCCTTAGAATTTGAGAGGCTCAACAATTTTCATGCCAAACATGGGTCTTCTATAGAGAAATCTGGTCAAATGACAGACCCTCCGCAGTCAAGAATTACAAGCCTCGAAAGTTCATGAATGCATAATTCATCCAGTACACTCTTGCCAGAAGAAACTCAGACTATGTCCGAACCCAAGTTGACTTCCCTTGCATGAACCCGGAAGAAATCTTCCTGATTGCAAAGGTATTTCAGAATAATTCTGAAACACACCCAAGGATGAAGATCGCCTATGAAAGGGTTTGTACCTTTCTCAAAGAGACTGTGTGTGACTTCGCGAAGATCGATGTTGATATCCACCCTACCCTTGCTCAAAAATTCAATATTCCTCCTCTAGAACCAGCTTCGGTCCTTAATGAAGGCTTTCAAGAAAGATCCCTTGGAGCAACCAACTTCCTAGATCTTGGAGTCATCTTCAAATGATTAAATGATGAAACTAAATACTTCATCCTGATGACTACCATGAATCGTATGACCCGGAAGCAGTTGGAAGTTATTCAGGCCACAGTCAACAAATCGAAACATACGACTACTGAAGTGAAGTTTGAGATAACAAGGAGGATTACATGGCTTAAGGAAGTCAGGAAGTTTTGGTGGATTCTTATCAAGTTCCTCAAGCTCAACACTTGAAGAAAAGTTGAAGAGGTCACTTAGGGGGAAAGTGACCCTCTTAAACTTAAAAGAGATCCGAAGTTGCTTATGGAACCGCAGTCAATCTCACCCCGCAGTCAGATCAGCAACCGCAGTCATTGTCATCAGTTTTAGATTCAGTCTTTTATCTATTCCTTGTATAAGTATTTTCTTTTATCCATAGTGCCCTGTGCGGCAACTTAAACAGATTAGGTTGTATGTAATCTTCAAGAACTCTATAAATAGAGTTCTATATTTCTCAATGAAAACATCTCTCTTACGCATCTTGAATCTTATCACTCACACTTCTCTCTACTATCTTATCACTCAAATATAATCATAACTCCCTGTAATCTCTCTTCGGAGCAAGTCTTTCTAGACTTAATCACTAAGTTTGATCTCACTTACTAATGTGGTCTGATTGCAGTCGTTGTTAAGAATCAAGCTTTTTTTGAAATTTCTTGTGGAGTTGCTACTGACAACTTCGACAATATCATAAACTGCAAATCAGCAAAATAAATCTGGGGGGGTTCTCAAAAACTTGTATGAAGGCTCAGAGGAAGCTCAAGATAAGATTCATTCATTGTCTCTTTACAAGCTCTACGGGGAACTGCAAGCACAAGAATCCACTATACTCAAACAATGTGCTGACTTCGGAGGACCACTTGCTCTTGTAGCACAAGCTCCACATACATAATCCTACTCTCCCTCGTATGACAATCATCCGCAGTTATACGAAGCTGATTCAGAGTATGATGATGAAGAAGAATTTCAAAATGCGATTGCTCTTGTTAGCCAACAGTTCAACCGGCTACCACCTCCTTCCTTTCGTAAGAATCAGCAGTTCAACAAACCTCCATTCAACCGCAACTTCAACCCACAGAATAACCACTCTCGATATTCTAAAAGTTCTCACCCACCACCGCAACCTCAGACTACTCAACACAAAGAGGCACCGAAGCCCATCAATCCAACTGACTCCGGTACCTCTTCAGAAGATAAAAGTGATGTTCTAATTTGTCACAAGTGCAAATAGGAGAATCATTTTGGAAAAGATTTCAAGGCTAACATAGTGAAAGACAGAGCATTCTACCTCAGAATGGCTCAAGAATTGGAGGAAAATGAAAAGGCAAGGGCATACGTAGCCCATGTAAAAAGAGACCATCAAGTTTGGTCATCCGGAGATGAAGATGAAGACATCAGCAACATCAAAGGAAAAGGCAAGATCTGCATGCTGGCAACTACGGATGACGATGGGTCTACAAAACTGGAAAAGAACTACTGCTACATGACAAAGGATGGAACTCTAAGCATCATCGAACAGGTAAAACTTATGATTCAAACTCTAAACTATAGCATGCATGACTGTCAACCCTTCATAGACAATCTTAATGACACATGTGATGTTGTCCTTACAGACTATAAGAAGGCCCTGGACGAGAAGAACATAGCGTCCCAAGAAATGTTTCATGTAAGAGGACGACTGGACAACAAAAGACTAAAAATGACTATGTTAGAAAAGGACTTAGAGTTAGAGAAAGTTGCAAGAATGTTGAGTGAAACACAACTAGAAATAGATTTAAACCAAAGAGATTTAGCTCGGAGTGAAATTGTACGATTAAATCTCTTAATAGAAAAATTGTTCAATGAAAGTGAAGCTATTGAAAATTTGGTGAACAATGGAACCGTAGATAACACGTATAATTGGGGTTGGTCCAATGGATATCCTACCGCAAAGGATTCCTCACCTCGGTTTAACAAAGATCGACTTTACGTCCCTTCTGACCGAGAGTTCCATTTCCCAGTCAATGACAAAACCTTTCCCGAAGACATCAGAACTCACTTTGGTAGACTTCAAAAAGTGACCCTCTTAAAATTACGTTTAAGAAGGTCACTTTCCCCCTAAGTGACCTCTTTCCATTTTATCGAGCGAAAACACACATGCAACTACACTCGATTTGAAACAAGACTTACAACTGCTTTGATAAGAAAATATTGTATTTTCTGGATTTCTATACTATCATCAAATTTTATAAAAAAAATGCTTATGACCTCACCAACATATTTTATTTTGACGCTTTTGAAACGACTTGTATTCTCAGGCAACCAATAAGCAGGTTATGGATCGCGGACTCAGGATTATTTAAAAGTACTTTGGAATTTACTTACTAATGTCTCTTTTGTGTAATTTGAGAACACAAACATGATGTAAAACAATGTAAGTTTGTTATATTGAAGTATGGTGTTTGGATTTTCTATGTTTCATTTATATGGAATTGTTATGATACTGCATAATGACGTCACCCGCCTCCGGACGTTTCCGCCGTTCTGGTTCGGGGGTGTGAAAGATTGGTATCAGAGCATTGTTTATAGTTAACTCGTATAGCTGGCCATGCAAGATATACAACTATAAACACAATGGGACCAAAACACTCTGACTAAAAGTATATATACTTGCTAGGATCGTATCATAACAAGACAAAAAGACAGGATAACTTAAGGAGTTAAACACTACAGTCAAGCCTGGGCAGTTATGTAATCATATCTGGGATAAATATAGCCTGATCAACTCTATTTATTTGAGATATGACCAACATATGTTCAGGAGTGGTAGTGGTGTTGCAACGAGTCTAAAGTTTCCCATCTCATTACCCAAAAGTTTGAAGGACCAAACCTAAAATACCTAAAATACTATAGGAGTATTTTGACAATCTATCTATTTTCTCGTACTCACATATTCTTGCACAGACGACATGTCAGACTTTCACCTCTCCGGAGTCCCTTACTTTCCCAATCAGGGGAATGGGGGTTGGATTAAGGAAGACCCATTAGAAGACCCTGAGGAACCCATGGAGGATCCCGAAGAACCGATGGAGTTTGAAGAAGAGGACGTCAATGAAGAAATCGAGGAAGTTGAAGAAGATGAGGAGTCGGACGCAACGTCCGAAGTTATCAACCCTCCCTACATGGCAAGGGTACCACCGCATAGGATGGGCTACAATCGCCCTACACCTCCTTGGGCTGATGATATTGAGAGATGGGGCCGACGCTAGGGTCAGCAACTGCCATTTGGGATGAACCGATGTTACTACAACCTCCAGCATGGAGGACCAGTGGATCGCGTACTCCCTATCGTGGTCAGACGTGTTAGGGACATCGGTGATCAGGCTCAAGTGACCACCGACCGGGTAATGCAGATGTGGGCGGCTATGCAGGTTACGGATGCTCGCACGCGAGACCTAGAGCAGGACTTCTACCCAATGGAATGGCTCATAGAAGATCTTGCCACTGCACGAGCAGAGGTCATAGAATATCAGGAGAGACACACCGCTCTGGAGGAGCGTGTACGGATCACCGAGCATAGGTTAGCCGAACTCCAGGGCGCGTCTACCTCATCGTCAGCACCACCAGGCCCTACTCGTCGCGACTAGTATCCGTTTATTTGCTACCGTATCGGTTTTCCTTTGTGCATTTTCAAATGTATTATCGATGACATGATTAGGTGATTACACTACTCATGGAGTCGGTAATCTGTTAGAGTTTATTTCACTTCAAGTATTGTACGCCTTATGAAGGCAATTTTCCATGTACTCAAAAGATTTTAATCAATGAAAAACGGATATATATCTGCTCATGATGTGTTACCTGTTATGTGTTCTATTGCTATTATTAGATGTTGATTTTACACACACACTTACTTGTATACGACCAAATCACCGATGCTATTCTATAATCAAGAAACTGTGAAATAAAATACATTGGATACTCATTGTCCTTCTGATCCATGACAGAAAGATGCCGAGGAGACCAACCCGTAGGAATAACAACACAGCACCACCATCGTCGCCCCCGCCGGAAATGAACTCGGCAGCCTTTCAAGCGGCAGTTTGAGCAGCAGTAACGGCGGCTCTAGCTCATATCCAAACCGGAAATAATGGTGGTGGACAAGGCCAAGGGATAGGAAGCTCCCACCACAGGATGAATCAAGCGCTTGTAAAGGCATGTACCTACAAAGACTTTTCCAATGCGAGACCCCGCACTTTCAACGGGACCGGAGGAGTCATAGCTCTGAAACGATTGATCAAGAAGGTGGAGTCGGTGTTCGAGATACGTGAATGTCCTAAAGGAAGTAAAGTCAAATTTGCGGCCTGCACTTTCATCGACTAGACACTGTCATGGTGGAACGGTCACATCGAGGCCATGACACTTCCTGTTGCAAACCTATGTCCTGGGAAGAACTCAAAGAAATGTTAATCGCCGAGTACTATCTCAAAGGGGAAGTACAAAAGCTCGAGCAAGAACTATGGAACCTTACGCTGCAGAACTCGGACATTGATGCGTACATCTCAAGGTTTAACGAACTGTCCCTTTTGTGTCCTGGTATGATTACATGTGAGGGAAAGAAGGTTGAGCGATTCATCTGGGGTTTGACACCTCCCATTCAAGGTAACGTGATTGCCTCAAAACCCGAGACCTATGATAGTGCCAAGTGCCTAGCCAAGAAGCTTTAGGATCACAGTGACAAGAAAAGTACCAAAGCAACAGAGGGAGAGAGCAAACAAGATGGAGGGAACAAGAAGAATTGGGAGAACAAGCGTAAAGGACGACAAAATTCAGAGCCATCCAAGAAACCACAGACAGTAGCAGTCCATTCTGATACCGCTCCAGCAGCACCACCCCCAACCGCCCCATCCTCAACCACAACCGCGCCAACAAAGCCCTACGCGGGATCCAATCCCAAGTGTCACAAGTGTAACTATCACCACTACGGGGCATGCAAGGATTTCCAATGCACCAACTGCAATCGAAAAGGACTCACTGTCCGGTATTGCAAGATGCCCCCACAACAAAACAAACAGTCAAATGACAACAACGCCGGAGCCATCCCCGCATGTTACGGATGCGGGGAAACTGGCCATTTTAAGTGCAACTGCCCCAAGAACAACAATTGGGAAGCAGGAAGGGTCTTAACCATGGGGCAAGGAGAGGTGGTGCAAGATCCAACAGTGGTGACTGGTACGTTTCCCCTCAACAACTCTTATGCGTGCATTTTATTTGATAGTGGTGCAGAGCGAAGCTTCATAAGTCACGGATTCAAACACCTACTCAATCAAAATCCTCACAAATTGAACGAAACTTATACGGTCGAAATGGCAAACGGTAAAACAGAATCAACCAACGATATCTATGTAGGGTGCACACTAACGTTAAATAATCACTCCTTCCCAATCAGTTTGATGCCTGTTAATATTAGGAGCTTTGATGTGATTGTTGGCATGGATTGGTTAAGCCCCCACCATCCTGAAATTATGTATCACGAGAAGGCCGTTCGCCTTCACCTACCCAACGATGAAACCCTAATAGTTTATGGCGATAAACTCGGCTCAAACCTCTGACTCATTTCTTGCATCCAAGCACAAAAGTGCTTGCATAAAAAGAATCATGCCTTTCTTGCCGTGGATAAAACAAAGGAGGAGAAAAACATTAACGATATTCCTGAAGTACGTGACTTTCCTGACGTATTTCCCGAGGATTTTCCAGGAGTCCCTCCCGAGCGCCAGGTCGAGTTCCGAATCGATCTTGTACCTGGAGCCACCCCAATCGCCAAATCACACTACAGGTTAGCTCCTACCGAGATGCAAGAGTTATCTAGTAAACTAAGCGAGCTCCTCGACAAAGGATTCATCAGGCCAAGCTTCTCACCTTGGGGAGCTCTGGTTCTGTTTGTCAAAAAGAAAGACGGGTCTTTCAGAATGTGCATCAATTATCGAGAATTAAACAAACTCACTGTCATGAATAGATACCCACTACCCCGAATCGATAACCTATTCGATCAGCTTCAAGGGGCCAGCTATTTTTCCAAAATAGATATGAGGTCTGGATACCATCAACTAAGATTCCGAGAGGAGGACAACCCAAAGACTGCTTTTCGAACCCGTTATGGGCACTTCGAATTCGTAGTCATGCCTTTTGGTTTCATAAATGCACCATCACCCTTTATGGACCTAATGAACCGAGTCTGTCGGCCGTTTCTCGACAACTTTGTGATCGTTTTCATCGATGATATACTCGTTTACTCTAAGAGTAAAGAGGAGCACGGCATACATTTACGACAGATTTTGGGAACACTGAGAGCAGAGAAGCTTTACGCAAAGTTCTCTAAATGCGAATTTTGGATTCGTAGAGTAGAATTTCTAGGTCATGTAGTCAGCGAAGAGGGAATACATGTCGACCCTACCAAGATCAAAGCCATTTAGGGCTGGGCAACCCCAAGAACCCCAACCAAAATCTGACAATTCTTAGGCCTCGTTGGTTATTACCGAAGGTTCATCCAAACGTTTTCCAGAATCGCCAAGCCTCTGACCACCCTCACCCAGAAAGGTGTACCTTTCCATTGGAATTATAAATAAGAAGCTTCCTTCCAAACCCTGACACAAGCCCTCTGCAGCGCCCCGGTGCTGTCATTGCCAGAAGGAATGGAATACTTCATAGTATACTGTGATGCTTCCAATCAAGGGTTAGGATGCGTGCTTATGCAGCGTGAAAAGGTGATAGCTTACGCATGAAGTGAACTACACCACCCACGATCTCGAACTGAGAGTTATGGTCTTTGCCTTAAAGCTTTGGAGGCACTCCTATATGGTACAAGGTGCACCATTTTCACGGACCACAAGAGCCTCCAACACATACTGAATCAAAAGGAATTGAACATGAGACAACGAAGATGGGTCAAACTGCTAAACGACTACAAGTGCGAAATCAAGTACCATCCAGGCAAAGCAAATGTGGTAGCTGATGCCTTAAGCCGGAAAGAGTACTCGGGTCGCCGAGTAAAGACATTAACAATGACCGTCCATTCCCATCTATCCTCACAAATAAAATGGGCTCAGTAGGAAACCTTGAAGCCATAAAATTCCGCCAATGAGGCATTGCGTGGAATGGAGAAGAACCTGACGGTCAAGGAAGACGGAGCCTATTATCTTATGGGCCGAATCTGGACACCGAGGTTCGGTGGATTTCGGGACATGATAATGAATGAGGCTCACAAAACAACATACTCTATCAATATGGGTTCCGACCAGATGTACCTGGATATCAAACAACATTATTGGTGGCCGAATATGAAAGCGGAGATTGCCGCTTACGTAGGCAAGTGTCTCACTTGCGCCAAGGTTAAAGTGGAGTACCAGAAGCCCTCGGGTCTACTTCAACAACCCGAAATACCCGAGTGGAAATGGGAAAGGATCAAAATGGATTTTCTAACCAAATTACCCAAGACGGAAGACGGTCTGGATGCTATCTGGGTGATCGTTGACCGACTAACAAAATCCGCCCATTTCCTGCTAATAAAGGAGACGTACAAAATGGAAAGGCTAACGCGAATATACCTGAAGGAAGTGGTGAGACTTCATGGAGTCCCTATATCCATTATCTCCGATCGGGATAGTACATTCACCTCTCGTTTTTGGCAGTCGCTCCTGAAAGCATTGGGAACCCGTCTGGATATGAGCACTGCCTACCACCCTCAGACTGATGGCCAAAGCGAGTGAACTATTCAGATTCTAGAAGACATGGTCCGAGCATGTGTAATAGATTTTAGCAAAGCCTAGGATACCCACCTGCGCCTAGTTGAATTTTCATATAACAACAGCTATCACACGAGCATATGAGTCGCTCCCTTCGAGGCCTTGTATGGCCGGAAATGCAGATCGCCCCTCCGTTGGGCTGAAGTGGGTGACGCACAACTTATCAAAGGGAAATCACAAAACAGCACCCTTACGGGACCATAAATCATCCGAGAAACTACAAAGAAGATAATCCAAATCAAAGCCCGACTCCAAGCATCGCGTGATCGACAAAAGAGTTACGCTGACAAACGACGAAAACCTCTGGAGTTCCAGGTTGGAGATCGAGTGCTACTAAAGGTCTCTCCCTGGAAAGGGATGATCCACTTTGGGAAACAAGGAAATTTAAACCCGCGATACATCGGACCATTCGAGATTCTTGCCAGAATTGGTCCGGTGGCCTATAAGCTGCAGCTACCTTCGGAGCTCAACAACGTGCACCCCGTGTTCCACGTATCAAATTTGAAAAAGTGCTTATCAGATGAAACCTTTGTTATTCCTATAGAAGAGATTGAGATAAATGATAATCTCCTGTTCTTCGAAGAACCAGTTGAGATACTGGATAGGGAAGTGAAGCGCACGAAACAGAGTCGCATTCCGATTGTGAAGGTTCGATGGGGCGCTAAGCGCGGGCCGAAATTCACTTGGGAATGCGAAGAACAGATGAAGCAGAAGTACCCTCACATATTCTCGCGTTCATGACCCTACTTTTCAAAGAAATATTGGGACGAAATTCCCTCTAACGGGGGGATGATGTCACAACTAGCCTTTTTAGCTAGGAAATTGTGCTCTCATATAAGCACCAATTATTGTCAGGCTTGTATCAATGCATTAAGGGTTATAGTACGGGTCCTAATGAACCATGTATTATTATAATGCAAAGTATTTATGTATCTCTCAATCTCTCACAAATCTCTCCTTGAATATCAAATCTCTCCCAAATCTCTCCTTGAATATCAAATCTCTCCCAAATCTCTCCATGAATATCAAATCCCTCCCAAATCCCTCCATGTATATCAAATCTCTCCCAAATATCTCCTTGAATTTCAAATCTCTCCCAAATCTCTCCATGAATATCAAATCTCTCCCAAATCTCACCATGAATATCATATCTCTCCCAAATCTCTCCATGTATCTCAACTCTCTCCAAAATCTCTCCACGTATCTCAAATCTCTCTATGTATATTCCTTCGTCGAAAATAGCTCAAAACCGAAGGAGAAAACCCAAAAGGACCCTCTTGGTCCGGAACCCTCCTGGTCCGGAACCCTCTTGCTCCGGAACCCCTCTTGCTCCGGAACCCCTCTTGGGCCAAAACCCCTCCCTGCTTCGAAACTTTTGATGAACTCCGGAATACCCTTGCACCGGACAATCTGGCTCCGAAATAACCTCTCATCCGGACAACCTCGTTCGGAGCCTTCGGGTTTGCTTCGGAAGGTCCCGCCTCGCAGCCTCGGAAGGAATTGGCTCGGATTAGAGCTGACTCCGGAACCTGAGAGGAGATTCAGAACAATGGAAGTTGACTTCGGAACTCGCCCATCTGACTCCGGAACTCACTTTTGGCTCTGGATTTTTGACCATTTCGGAACTTTTCTTCATTTTAGGGGATTTTGACTTCGGGAATTCCACCAAACTCGTATTTTTCATATCTTAGACCCCTTAAACCCCTATTTTATGCCAAAATTGATTATTTTAAACATATTTATATAAAATAATACCCAAGATTTATAAAGGGATTTTAAGTAGAAAAGGGGGTTTAACTTTATGATGTGATGTAAATCCCCTATTTTCCCATGCAAATCCCAGCAAAACACAAAATAACCATAGATAATAAGGTTTGTCCACCAGTCCTCGAAGCATGTGTCAAGTCACTCGTTATCCTCTCCATTTAGATACGTTAACTACTCTTCCATTTCCCACTTCTCACATCCTCAACTTGTGAACTCCTAAGAGTGCTCTCAACTTATTCAAGCTTCAAGTCCTATTCCTTCACAGAAAATCTCCAGATTTTTGTAAGTATTTCATATTCTTTGCCAAGAGATGCTCCACATTATTCCAAAAACTAAATTATATTTACACATAAAATTATGGGTACATATTCTTAGGTTATTCTAAAGTTCAAAGTGTTATCAAACCTTCCAAGTGTTGGAACTTGGAAACTCCTTAACACTTCTTCAAATCACCCAGCAAGCTAAACCAAGGTGAGCTTCATACCCCTACCTTTTTTAGTTTTATTATTTTTGGGGGAGAATACAAGTCAAATCTTGTCTAAATCCTTGGATAATTGCATGTATTTGTATGTTTAAGTGTGTGTGTGTGTGTGTGTGTCAAAACGTTATTTCAAGATAAATTCTCATAAACTTGAAATTTTGCAAACCCCATGATATTAGGACAACATTTTAGTCACAACATGAGGAATCTTCTGCTTGAAACTATTAGTTATATTTTATTTATATAATTATTTAATATAAATATTTTTATCAAGAAAATGTACAAAATAGGGGTGTTATGACAGAAATAATTACACGTCATAAAATTGTTGCCATAAAACATTCAGAAACACAAGTAATAAGTTGTATGCCATAAAGCTGAAAAACGCATGTCATAAAACTACCGTTATAACTTCACACAAATCATAGTTTTACACAAGTCATGGTTTTACACAAGTCATAACTTGAAACCTTCTGATAAAATTCGGTCATTTTGATAAATATTCAAAGTGGATTATTTTCGATAAATGAAAACGATAGATCAAGTCAACAAATACAACTATTATTATTATTTATTTAGTAAATAATGAATTGCAACGATTTCCTCGAAAATCTGTTAGTGTTCTAGTCAGACGAATCTTCACAGTACCTATATATACATATAATAGTGTACGCTTTAAGTCCTGTAAGAGTTATAACCAGAGTCCTCTGGAGGGGGGGGGGGCGGGAGTTTGTGTATAGATCTATACGGGGTTGACACCCCGCACCTTCGCTGTTCGCTACAGCTAGACCAGCCATTCTAGGGTGACAAATGTCTTAAACAAAACCGACGCCTGAAGAACTTCATAGCGGGCATTCTGTCATATTAGTATGGTTATAACGACTCGCTAGAATATATCAGAAATGTATTTATGCAGATTGCACCTTTGGTTTACAATCAACTATGTTTTGACTGCCTCACATGAAATTTTTCCCACACCAGTGTTAGGGTTTTCAAAGCTACTACTTTATACGTCAGAAAATATAGGATTTTCTGGAGAAAACGATTTTATACGATTTCGAAAAGGATGAACTAAAACACACATGCAACTACACTCGATTTGAAACAAGACTTACAACTACTTTGATAAGAAAATATTAGATTTTCTGGATTTCTAAACTATCATCAAATTTTATACAAAAATGCTTATGAAACGACTTGTATTCTCAGGAAACCAATAAACTGGTTATGGATCGCGGAATCAGGATTATTTTACTGTACTTTGGAATTTACTTACTAATGTCTCTTTTGTGTAATTTGAGAACATAAACATGATGTAAAACAATGTAAGTTTGTTATATTGAAGTATGATGTTTGGATTTGCTATGTTTCATTTATATGAAATTGTTATGATACTGCACAATGATGTCAACCGCCTCCGGACGTTTCCGCCATTCTGGTTCGGGGGTGTGACAACCGTCTGCTCAAATTGAATGTGAACTTTGATGAGGAGCTGGCTACATATATTATTCTACACTCCTTACCTCCATGTTATGATCAGTTCCGCATGACATATCATATGAACAAGGAGGAAGTCACTCTGAGAAAACTTCAGGGCCTTTTGAGGACTGGCGAAAGTGGTTTCAAAGGTAAATCTGGCGTAACCACTCCTACTGCTAATTCCCCTGTTCTTGCAATCGGGCAAGGCAAGGCAAATAAGAGGAAGACCCCTTCCAAGGGTCACAATGGAGAGTCTCTTGATGGGTCCTTTTCTGGCAAGACTAAAGTCGGTCCTGCTACTCCTTCCTCCCACCCAAAAGAAGCAGAGTGCTTATATTGTCATGATAAGGGGAACTGGAAGCGAAGCTGCCCAAAGTATTTGCAGGATGTTAAGTATGGGAAGGTTAAACCCACCCATGCAAGTATTTGTACTATTCTATCTAAAAACTCATCGCATTCTAACTCTTGGGTTCTTGACACAGGTTGTGGAATTCACATTTGTTTTGATGTGCAGGGCCTAAAAACAAGTAAGGATGTGGAGCACGGGAAGATAAACTTGATCATGGGGAATAGGAAGGTTTCACTTGTCACCAAGATTGGAGTTTACTCTTTATTGCTTAGTATTGGGTTAGAAATAGATTTGAATAATTGTTGCTACTCGTCTAAAATGGAGAGAAATGTTATTTCTTTTCATGGTTTGTACAAACAAGGTTTCACATTTTCGTTTGATAATGAAATTGGTGCAATAAATGCTTATTATAATTGTATTTTTTATTTTAAAGCAGTACCTTGTAATGGTATATATGAAACTGTGATGGTTGTAGACAACATAGGAAATAATGTGTTTCATATCGATTCTTCTAATGATTTGGATAAGGCATCCTTGTGGCATTGTCATCTTGGACACGTCAACAAGAAGCGCATAGGCCAACTCCAGTAGGCTGGAGTCTTGGAGTCATTCGACTTAAGGTCGGATGACACTTGCGAGTCTTGTTTGCTTGGAAAAATGACTAAGTCACCCTTTACTGGTTCTTGTGAAAGGGGTGAGCGTTTATTGGATCTCATACACACCGATGTTTGTGGGCCCTTCAGAACCGCCACAAGGGATGCTAACCGCTTATATGTGACTTTTACTGATGATTACAACAGATATGGCTATATCTACTTAATCAAGCATAAGTCAGAAACCTTTGAGAAATTCAAAGAGTTTAAGCATAAAGTGGGGAATCAGTTGTGCAGGAAGATAAAGATGCTCCGATCCGATCGAGGTGGTGAGTATCTTAGTATCGAATTCATGGACTATCTTAAGGAGTGTGGAATTGTTTCACAGTTGACGCCACCTAGGCCACCACAGCTTAATGGTGTGGCGGAGAGGCGCAACCGAACCTTGTTAGACATGGTTCATTCCATGATCAGTCGATCTTTGTTACCAATCTCATTATAGGGTTATGCCTTGGAGACTGGCGCCCATATCCTTAATCGAGTCCCAACTAAAAAGGTTGCGAAAACACCTCACGAGATGTGGATAGGGAAGGCTCCCTCGTTAGCACACATCAAGGTTTGGGGTTGCGAGGCTTTCGTGAGGCACGAGACTCACGACAAGCTCGAACCCCGAAGTGAGCGGTGTATTTTCATCGGCTACCCGCAAATGTCCTTTGGTTATCTCCTCTACAGACCGAGTGACAATGTTGTCTTCGTTGCGAGGAGAGGGGTTTTCCGAGAGAGGGAACTTATATTCCAAGGGGAAAGTAGGAGGCAAATTGATCTTGAAGAACTTCAAAAGTCAAGCGGTGAAGGAACCTCAAACACTAGTGATCAACCTGAGGAGGAAACTCCTGTCGATCCGATTGACGAGTCCGTACCTTTGAGGTATTCTAGTATAGTTAGTGTTCCACCTGTGTTATATGGTTTTCATATAACATATGATGGTGATACATTTATCATTGATAGCACATTGATAAATTTGGATGAACCTATAAACTACAAGGAGGCAATGGCAGGCCCCGAGTCTGCTAAATGGAAAGAGGCGATAGACAGCGAGATTCAGTCCATGTATGACAATCAAGTTTGGAACTTGATTGACAATGTACCGGGTCATAAGGCAGTCTGGTGCAAATAGATCTTCAAGAAGAAGACCGACATGGATGGGAAGGTACACACTTATAAGGCGCGACTGGTTGCGAAGGGCTTTACTCAAACTCCGGGAGATGACTATGATGAGACCTTCTCAGTAGTAGCGAAGATTAAGCTTATTAGGGTTATGCTAGCCATTGCTACATTTCATGACTGAAATATGGCAAATCACTGAAATATAGCTTTCGAAACTTGTAATAGTTGAAATGTAATTGACATTTGATGTTTAAATAAAAGGTGTTTTTTATTTACTAGTACGGTACTGTCTTCTGTCAATCATTTACTATTGTTTCACTTTGCATGTTTTGACTTCCATAATAATTATATTATTCAAACTATCCACAGTCGATCATACGTTCGAAGTAGATATTGAATCAAGGTTGTCATGAATTTGGCTTGTAGATTTGTCTGAATTGTATTAGACATAGCAAAGTTTGCTGCAACATTAATGAGTGCTCATAAGGTCTGAGTATTGGATTAAACCCGCGCTCACTTGTATCACTTCATGGAATTCATCTCGAGTGATCGTGAGACGATAATATCATATAAGTCTTCAAACCTAGATATATGAGTTGTTGACTATGAGTTGGTTGTACATTGATAGTACGAAAACGGATCGGTAAGTCGATGTTATAAAATGTGTTATTGTGTATGATTCAAGGAATAGTTAGTGCAAGCATATACTGTCGAAGTTTATTTGTACCTTTTAGTCATTGGAGGAGTAAAAGTGATATCTTGGTCCCCTCGATGATTTTGTTTTGACTTATGTGTCGGGCCCGATCAGAATTAAATTGATGTGTACAATTAAGTCCTATGCCAAACAAATCAGAAATCGGGAAACAAACTGTTGGACAATAAGGTTGACTATGTTCCATGTGTTTGTCTAGCTGATATCTTGAGAATAGAGGATTTTATGATCACTTGTCTGAAATGGTACATCTAAGTTCGACAAAGGAATTTAAGTGCCACGATTTCTAGTCGGATCCTGAGGTCATACTTGCAACTATAGTTACTAGACTTATCCAAGTGGGAGACTATTGGATAAGATGTCTAAGTCCATAACTATATTTGGTATGTACTTGACACGATTTAGCATGGTCCATTTGGGTTGCACTTCACCGGAACAATTTGGACTTTTAAGAGGAGGATATGTCTGATTTATTAATATATTATAAGTTCTAATATATTAATATGAAATCATATTATTTAATTAGTATTGATCAAGAAATAATTTGGAATTAATCTTGTGATCAAAAGAGACTACTTAAATATATAGGGATTGATTGTGTAAATCATTCATTCTTATAAAATGGGCTAATGATCCATGATTCCTTATGTTGGGCTAAAACCCATGTGGTGACCATGGATAATCCATGGAGGTTAAAACCCATGGAGCATGAGGAATGTGGAAAGACATGCACATTAGGGTTTGCATGGTGTAACCCTAATGTAGCCACACTATATAAGAAGCCCTTTGGATCATGAAATCGGAACCTAGAGTCTTTGTAAGAGTGTGGCTGATTTTTGTGAGCTAAAGAGTCCTCTTCCAAGTTTCCAAGTGTTAGTGGTGATTTGTGATTCCACTTGAGGCATTCACATTATTGGTGCTAGGCTCTTGAAGCTCCAAGCAACAAGCTACAATAAAAGGTATGTTATCTAACATGTTTTATTACCCAAGTATCAAAGTTTTGTATGCTAGTTAGGGTAATACCTTCGAAAATGAAAATTTGCATGTATAATAGAGAAAATATAGATCCAAGGTAGTTAGGGTTGCATGTACACCTTAGGAGTGTTAGAATGCTCAAAACCCATCAATTGGCATGCGATTTGAATTTAAATTTATCGCTGGTTATAAAGGACGATGTGATCGTGTCGTTTACTTCTTCCAAATTCCAGACATTTACATAAAAACCCTAATTGATCAATTCAACACAAACTATGTTGAAATTTCTCAACCAAATATGAAGGTTCAGTGTAACAATTTATGGTTCAGTCCGTTATGCAATGAATAGCTAGAGGAATTATAGATGCAGGTTCAAGTGTTGAATGATTCTATTCTCACTCAAGCATTGGCTACTTCTTTTGCCATTCGAATGAAATGGTTATCTTTCGATACGTCAACTGCAATGTACAACAAAAATCATAGAAATCGTGACTTTCCAGATGGAATCGAAAAAGAGTAAACGATTGATTAAGAAATAGTTTGCATAAAATTTTAAACTACTATATGAAGGTGTTTTTTATGAGGTTACGTGTGAATAAGTGTTGCATATGTTTAATGAAAAGGGTATCAACCATCTCTTGCACTTGATAGCAATTTCAAGAAGTCAAATATTCATGTGGTACGAAATTTCATTTTTTTTGGCAGTACCCTTTGATGTTTAACTGGTAGAAGTTTTGGTTTTGACAAGGCCAAACTCAATTTCTACTTTATTATGGTTGGATTGTATTATGGATTAAATGTTGAGTTTGCCTTATCAATTTCTCTTTCGAAGATATCTACTAAAGTGTGTAGTGCTCGATTTTGGAGTTTGATTTCGCACGAAGTTTATAATCAATAAGGTATTCTAGTTCCTTCTAATGGAGAGGTTGCAACATTTTCTTAGTTGCATATTCCGACATCTGCTCTTGATGATCTGGTTATGTTTCCTGTTGGTCGAATTTTGGATGTAATGCTTAAATTGGTATCTCCTACCAATAAGCTTTTGATTTAGTATAAAGATTCTATGAATCTAATGCGTACAAGTGTTTGTAAGGTCATAACTTATGATTAGATGAGTCAAACGCTTTACATGCTGATCACCAGCGCCATCGTCAGTACCAGCGCCAATGCCTCAAGACATAATCAGCGTCGGCGTGAAGATAATGATCTTATTATAGATTAGATACAATCCATTGATTGAAGTGATTCACTAGAACAATTTTGTATATATTCAACATTAGGGTGAAACCCTAATGTTGTTGGAGATAGTGTCTAAGTCCATAACTATATTTGGTATGTACTTGACCCGACCAGGCATGGTCCATTTGGGTTGCACTTCACCCGAACAATTTACGGATAATCTTTTGAGAATAGTATAAGTTATGATTTATTAATATATTATAAGTTCTAATATATTAATATAAAATCATATTATTTAATTAGTGTTGATCTATAATTAATTTAGAATTAATTTAGAGATCAAAAGTATGACTAATTAAATATGGGCTCTTGTATTTATATAGTGTGGGCTAATGCTTATTTGGAATGGGCTAGGCTTACATGGACAGTCCATGGATACTCCATGGAACTTTAACCCATGGATCTCATGGAAATGAAAAGACATGGGTATTATGGTTTACATAGATGTAACCCTAATCCACCACACTATATAAAGGAGGCTTTGGTTCTTGAAATCACACTAGTTGTGGTGAGTAAAGTAAGAGGGCCGATTTCAAGAAAGGTGATTACTATTCTCTCAAAATTCCAAGTTTGTGGTGATTTGTGATTTCCATTTGAGGCATCCACACTATTGGTGTTAGGCTTTAAAACTCCAAGCAATCAACTACAACTACAAGGTAAGTAATTCTACTAGCTTTATTTGATTCAAGTTCCCCATGCCATGCTAGATAGGATAAGAACCTTGGAAAAATAATTATTTGCATGTATCTTAGTCAAACATAGATCCAAGGTTTCTAGGGTTGCATGTACACCATAGGAGTGTTAGAATGCTCAAAACCCATCAGTGGTATCAGAGCCTGGTTTGTTTATTTGATACTTGATGCAAAAAAAAAAAAAAAAAAAAAAAAAAAAGAAACTTAAAAATCGAAGTTTTGTTCAAAAGCTTGTATCAAAATTTCAAGTTTTGTATATGTACTTACGATTCTTGAAATTTTTGATATGAACATTCATAAACATATGAGTTTAGAAGATCATAGAAATTATGTGCTAATAATTGATTAGATTAATTCTTGATCTTTATGTGTTTTAATGGAGTCCATAACTAGTTCTTAAGTTATGGATAACCAAAAGTCACATTTATAAATAACCATTAAAAGAACACATAGGTTACAAAAAATGAAGAGTCTTCATTTTTAATAACCATTAACTCATAAGTTATGAGAAATGAAAAGTTTTGAAAGTTTACAAAATTTGCCCTCAAGTTTTGGAACATGTAAAGTCATATTAAAAACTTTAGTTCCAACCCCTAGAATTTTAAAAGTTAAAATTCAACCCTTATACTTTATAATATTATAAGTTTAATAATATTTATATATGTATAAGATCAAGTCGTCTTACCGCTAGTACGCCTCATTCACGAAGCCGGTCTATAAGGGGGGTATAAGGTTGTTGCCTATAAAATGGCAACTTAATGGGTGTCCACTCTCACCCACCGCTTCCTTGATCGGTGGAGGGTCGTTAGCCGAACGGGTAGGACAAGGACATATAAATTCTCATTAAAAGTATAATTATAATACTAAAGTAACTAAACTTTATTGAATTCCCAATCTTAGTTATTTTAGGAAAATGTGAATAAGGTGCTAATCCATGAAATTACACTTTACACTTTGTTTAAGTCGTTAGTGGAGCGTGTGTGGTTAACCGGCACACTAACTTGAACTTAACAAGGTAGGTAAAGGGTGACTTAATGTTTATCATAGTATCGATGGAGCGTGTGTGGTTAACCGAGACATCGATTGAGGGGTAATACATTAAGGGTACCAAGTAATTTGCATGGTTACTTCACACCTTGTTTTGTGATCCTCGGCATCCCAGTCACAAAACTTGAAGGGCACACTCGCGATTGAAACATGCCATTGAATAAAGTTCAATGAATCTCAAAGAATCTAGGAGTTTCTAAACCAATTAAAACCTAATTAAATATTTCGTTTTTCATGGTGGAAATTGGTGAATCGTCATTCACCTACCTTCAAATATCTTATAGCTTAGATTACGGCATCTCTCTTCTAAGTTATAAAATATTGTGTTGGGTCCTAGCCTTAATATTACATTTGGGTGTGTTGTTACGGCATCTCTCTTTATATCTAATCTAATCTATTCCCTCTTCTTTTCAGATGTCTTCCAATAACAATGCTTCTGGCTCAAACCCTACTAGCTCCTTCTTTCTCATGAATCTTTGTGGGAGAGTCATCTTTGATGGGTCCAACTTTACAGATTGGATCAGAAACATCAGGATGGTCACTCGGTATGAGAACAAAGAATATGTTCTCGACAAGGAGCTGAAGGTACCCGAGCCAACTGCTACTCCTGAAGAGCTTGCTGAATATGAGGTACATGAAAGAGATGCTACAAAAGTGGCATGCATCATGATGGCCACCATGACAGCCGAGCTCCAAAAGTCCTATGAGGACTATTATCCTTTTGAGATGCACCAGGACTTGATGGACCGCTACCATCAAAGTTCTTGTCAAGAGCGATATAAAATAATCTCCTCCATGATAACAACCCGAATGAAGGATGGTGAACCCATCACGGGCCACATGCAGAAAATGCAAAGGTATGTGGACCGTTTACTGAAGCTGAATGTGAACTTCCCTAAGGAGTTAGCAATAGACATCATTTTGCACTCCTTGCCATCGTGTTATGATCAATTCCGCATGTCATATCACATGAACAAGGAAGAAGTCACCCTCAGCAAACTTCAAGGACTCTTGAAGACCGCCGAAAGTGGTCTAAAGGGTAAGTCGGTTGTTACTACTCCTACTCCTACTCCAACTGCGGCCAATGTCTTGGCAATCGGGCATGGCAAAGGGAAGAAGAGAAAGAACCCTTCTAAGGGTACCAAGGGTAAGACCCTTGAAGGCTCCTCTTCAAGCAAAACCAAGAAAGGTTTTGTCACTCCTTCTGCTAACCCTAATGAGGCTGAATGCTTCTATTGCCATGAAAAGTCGCACTGGAAGCGAAACTGCCCAAAGCACCAGCAAGATTTGAAGGATGGGAAAGTAAAACCCAACCATGCAGGTATATACACTATATTGTCTAATAACTCACCTCATTCTAAGTCTTGGGTCCTTGATACAGGTGGTGGTATTCACATATGTTGTGATTTGCAGGGACTAAAAATAAGTGAGAATGTGGAGCAGGGAAAGATAAACTTGATCATGGGAAACAGGAAAGCTTCACCTGTCACCAAGATAGGAGTTTATTCCTTAGTGCTAAATAGTGGGTTTACATTAGATTTGAATAAATGTTATTATTCGCCAGAAATGGCAAGAAATGTTATTTCCTTTCATGCATTGTATTAACAAGGTTTTACCTTTTATTTTGATAATGATAATGGTAGTATTGATGCTTTCTTTAATAATGTTCTTTATTTTAAAGCATTACCTTGTGATGGCGTGTATGAAACTATATCTGTTGTAGATAATCTAGGAAATAATGTATTTCGTTTTAACTCTTCCACTAGCTTAGATAAAGCATCCTTATGGCATTGTCGTCTTGGACATGTAAGCAAGAAACGCATAGGCCAACTCCAAAAGGATGAAGTCTTGGAGTCATTTGACCTAAAGTCAGATGATAGTTGTGAATCTTGTTTGCTTGGTAAAATGACAAAGTCACCTTTTACTGGCACTTGTGCTAGGGGTGAAGGTTTGTTGGACCTCATACACACGGATGTGTGTGGACCCTTCAGAACCGCCGCAAGAGATGCTAATCGTTTCTATGTGACTTTTACTGATGATTTTAGTAGATATGGATATGTCTACCTAATCAAGCATAAGTCAGAAACCTTTGAGAAATTCAAAGAGTTTAAGCAAGAAGTGGAGAATCAGTTGGGAAGGAACATTAAGATGCTTCGATCCGATCGTGGTGGTGAGTATCTTAGTACTGAGTTCCTTGACCATCTTAAGGAATGTGGGATTGTGTCACAATTGACACCTCCTAGGACACCACAGTTGAATGGTGTAGCTGAGAGGCGCAATCGGACCTTGTTGGACATGGTTCGTTCCATGATGAGTCGAGCTTCGCTACCAATCTCATTTTGGGGGTATGCCTTAGAGACTGCCGCCCATATCCTTAATCTAGTCCCTACAAAGAAGGTTGCCAAAACACCTCACGAGGTGTGGACTGGAAAAGTTCCCAATCTAGACCACATCAAGATTTGGGGTTGCGAGGCTTTCGTGAGACGCAAGACTCACGATAAGCTCGAACCCCAAAGCGAAAGGTGTATTTTCATCGGCTACCCACAGAAATCCTTTGGTTACATCTTCTACAGACCCAGTGATAATGTGGTCTTTGTAGCAAGAAGAGGATTCTTTCGAGAGAGAGAATTCATGAGCCAAGGAGACAGTGGGAGGCAAATTGACCTTGAGGATATTCAAGAGTCAAGTGGTGAAGGAACCTCAAACCCTAGCCCTCAACCTGAGGAGAAAACTCCTGTTGAGCCGACTGAAGAATCTATACCTCTGAGGCGTTCCACCAGAGTTAGGAATGCACCTGAGCATTATTATGGTTTTCATATTACTGCAGAAGGTGAGACACTTATCAGTGATAACACACTGGTAAATCTGGATGAGCCTAACAGCTACATGGAAGCCATGGCAGGCCCTGAGGCTGCTAAATGGAAAGAGGCTATGGATAGCGAGATACAGTCCATGTATGACAATCAAGTTTGGAACTTGGTTGACAATGTACCTGATCGTAAGAAAGTTTGGTGCAAATGGATCTTCAAGAAGAAGGCCGACATGGATGGTAATGTACACACTTATAAGGCACGACTGGTTGCAAAGGGTAATTCTCAAACTCTGGGAGTTGATTATGATGAGACCTTTTCACCAGTGACCAAGATTAAGTCTATTAGGGTTCTGTTAGCCATTGCTGCATTTCATGATTATGAAATATGGCAAATGGATGTCAAAACCGCTTTCCTTAATGGAAAGTTGGCTGAAGATGTTTACATGGTTCATCCAGAGGGTTTTGTCACTACAGAGTACCCCAGTAGAGTGTGTAAGCTCGAGAAATCCATTTATGGATTAAAACAGGTACCTCGCAGATGGAATCTTTGCTTTGATGAGAAAATCAAAGAATTTGGCTTTTCAAGGAGCGAAGATGAATCTTGTGTCTATATCAAGGCTAGTGGGAGTATAGTCAGCTTTTTGGTACTGTATGTGGATGACATACTACTCATAGGAAATGACATGTGTACGTCCGTACACTCCTTTAAATTGAGTGTTTGGCCCGAATGATATACTATGAACTTAAGATAACTCATCCTTAAACCCAAACTTTGAATGTATTAGGCTTAGCACACTCAAACAGACCCTGAACAATGCTAAAAGATAGCAGAAACAAGTCTGACTGTGATTGAATTTGAAAGACTATGTAAGATAGAAATTTCGGGTTGTCACATTATCCCCCCGTTAGAGAGAATTTCGTCCCGAAATTAGAGTTTAAGCAATTAAGTAATTACAAATAACTAAGCAAAAAGATGAGGATATTTCAGTTTCATTTGATCCTCGCGCTCCCAAGTGAATTCAGGTCCATGTTTGGCATTCCAGTGAACCTTCACTATAGGAATACGGCTTTGCTTCGTTTGTTTGACCTCTCGGTCCATGATCTCTACTGGTTCTTCCACGAAGCTGAGGCTCTCGTCGATCTCGATTTCGTTGAGTGGAATTATAAGAGTCTCATCGGAAAGACACTTTTTCAAGTTTGAGACGTGGAAAACAGGATGTATGTTACTTAGTTCTTGAGGTAGTCGGAGTTTGTAAGCTACTGGACCGATTCTAGCAAGAATCTCGAATGGTCCTATGTACCTTGGATTTAGCTTGTCATGCTTTCCAAAACGTACCATGCCCTTCCAGGGTGAGACCTTCAACATGACGCGGTCACCAACTTGGAACTCCAAAGGTTTTCTTCTTTTGTCAGCGTAGCTTTTCTGTCTATCTCTGGAAGCTTTAAGTCGCTCCCGGATTTGTACGATTTTCTCCGTGGTTTCGCGAATGATTTCCGAACCAGTGAGAGCACCGTCAGGAACTTGACTTATAGCTAGCTGCGTGTCACCCACTTCAGCCCAACACAGAGGTGATCTGCACTTGCGGCCATAGAGAACTTCGAAAGGAGCAGCCTTTATGCTAGTGTGATAACTGTTGTTGTAAGAGAATTCGACAAGGGGTAAATGAGTATCCCATGCCTTACCAAAGTCTATCATGCAAGCTCGCAACATATCTTCTAAAGTTTGAATCGTTCTCTCACTTTGTCCGTCAGTTTTTGGATGGTAGGCTGTACTCATGTCTAGGGCTGTCAAATTGGGCAGTCGTGTCGTGTTTTTGTCTGACACGACGCAACACGACAATATTTTGGATGACACGAACACGACACGACACGATGTCGTGTTTTTTTTCATTAACACGAAAACAAACCAATTAATACACGACAACACAACACGACACGACAAAGATAATATTACATAACTATTAGTGTATTTCATTCATACTTAAAGATATATAACACGACAAAAACGACAAACATGAAAAACACGACAACCACATGCTTAATCGTGTCAATTTCGTGTCGATTTATGAACACGAACATGACACGACACGACATCTTGTTTTTTAATCTTGACACGAACACGACACGAACGTGAATTTGAATTTCGATTTCGTCCCGATTTCGTTTCGTTTCGTGTATTTTTGTCGTGTCGTGTCATAAATTGACACCCCTACTCATGTCCAGCCTAGTTCCCAAAGATTTTTGTAAAGACTGCCAGAAACGAGAAGTGAATCTACTATCTCGGTCAGAAATAATAGATATTGGCACACCATGCAGTCTAACGATTTCTTTGAGGTAAGTTCTTGTTAGTTTCTCCATCTTGTCGGTCTCTTTGGTTGGTAAGAAGTGCGCGGATTTGGTTAATCTATCAACGATTAACCAAATAGTATCATAACCACCCGATGTCTTGGGTAGCTTGGTTATGAAATCCATTGTAATCCGCTCCCACTTCCACTCAGGGATTTCAAGTTGTTGTAATAAACCTGAAGGTTTCTGGTATTCTACCTTGACTTTGGCACAAGTAAGGCACTTGCCCACAAAGGTAGCAATTTCGGCCTTCATGTTAGGCCACCAGTATAGTTTCTTGAGGTCCAGGTTCATTTTGTCTGAACCTGGATGAATGGAGTATCAGGTTTTGTGTGCTTCATTCATAACCACATCTCTGAAATCACCAAATTTTGGTGTCCAGATCCGGTTCATGAAACAATAGACTCCATCATCCCTCACTTTGAAGTTTTTATCCATTCCTCTCAAGGTTTCACCTGCAATGTTTTTAGGTTTTAAGGCCTCGAGTTGAGCCTCTCTGATTTGTGTGGACAGATGTGAATGGATTGTCATGGTCAACGACTTTACTCGGCGTCCCGAGTATTCTTTTCTAATAAGGGCGTCAGCTACTACGTTAGCTTTACCAGGGTGATAAAGAATCTCACAAGCATAGTCGTTCAGTAGCTCCACCCATCGTCGTTGTCTCATGTTCAGCTCTTTCTGATCGAAGATGTGCTGGAGACTTTTATGGTCCGTGAATACTGTGCATTTCGTGCCATAAAAGTAATGTCTACAGATCTTCAGAGCAAATACCACTGCTCCTAGTTCAAGGTCATGTGTTGTATAGTTGACTTCATGTGTCTTTAGCTGTCTTGAGGCATAGGATATAACCTTTCCTCTTTGCATAAGAACACATCCAAGCCCTTGATTAGAAGCATCATAGTACACTACGAAATCCTTTGTCCCTTCAGGAAGAGACAGGATCGGTGCACTACACAAAGCTCGTTTAAGCATTTGGAACGTTGTTTCTTGTTTTTCTCCCCAACTAAAAGTTACACCCTTTTACGTGAGGGTGGTAAGAGGTTTAGCTATTCGAGAGAAATTATGGATGAATCTGCGATAATAGCCAGTAAGAACTAAGAATTGACGGATTTCTGTAGGTGTTTTGGGTGCTGACCAGTTTTCAATTGCCTTAATTTTGGAAGGGTCGACGTGTATTCCTTCTGAACTGACCACGTGATCTAGGAAATCAACCTTCCTGATCCAAAATTCACACTTTGAAAACTTCGCATAGAGTTTCTCCGATCTAAGAGTTTCAATACTTGACGAAGATGTTGACCATGTTCGTCCTCACTTCTTAAGTAGATAAGGATGTCGTCAATGAAGATTATAACGAATTTGTCCAGGAATGGACGACATAGTCTGTTCATTAGATCCATGAACACAGCAGGTGCATTCGTCAATCTAAATGGCATCACTACGAACTGATAATGACCATAACGAGTTCTGAACGCGGTTTTGGGAATGTCATCCTCCAAAATCCGTAACTGGTGATACCCGGATCTTAAGTCTATTTTTGAGAAGTAGTTCACACCTTGAAGTTGGTCGAACAGATCGGCAATGCGAGTAGAGGGTATCGATTCTTAATGGTAAGTTTATTCAGCTCGCGGTAGTCTATACACATACGAAATGATCCATCCTTCTTCTTCACGAACAAGACCGGTGCTCCCCAGGGTGAGAAACTTGGTCTTATGAAACCTTTGCTAAGCAGTTCGTTAAGCTGGCTGGATAATTCCTGCATTTCAGAAGGTGCAAGACGATAGGGGGATTTTGCTACAGGGGTAGCCCCAGGGATTAATTCGATTCTGAACTCGACTTATCGTTCAGGAGGTACTCCTAGAAGATCATCGGGAAAAATGTTGGGAAAATTGCAGACCTCTGGAATGCTTGCGATATCTTTCACTTCTTGCTTTTTGTCTACCACGTGAGCTAAGAAAGCACAGTAATCCTTACGAAGGTACTTTTGTGCCTTTATGCAAGAAATGATCTGGAGGTTCGTTCCGGGTTTATCGTCGTAAATAACAAGAGTTTCGTTAGTTGCCAAGTTTAGACGAATGGCCCTTTCATAGCATAGGATGTGAGCATGGTTAGGACATAACCAATCCATACCTATTATGACGTCGAAACTTTTGATAGAGACCGACATAAGGTCTATAGGGAACGAAACGTTATTCAAGGTAAGAGTACATCCTATGTATATATCATTGGTGGATTCGGATTTCCCGTTAGCCATTTCGATTGTGAATGTTTCTTTTAATGGTTGGGAGTTTTTATTTAGCAAGTGTTTGAAATTATGACTCACAAAGCTCTTCTCAGCACCACAATCAAATAGGATGCATGCATAAATGTTGTTGAGAAGAAACGTACCTGTGACTACGACATGGTTTGCTACTGCTTCATCACGACCCAAGGCTAAAACTCTCCCAACTCCACCGACATTTCCAGCTTTAGGACAATCTTTCTTGAAATGCCCCACTTCACCACATTGGTAGCATGCTTCACCTACTACAGTAGCAGGTACTTGGTTAAGTGGCTGAGGTGGTGCTCTACAGAATAGGGAAATATGCCCTTTTCTGTTGCAGTTACGACACTGCATTTCCCGACAATTTCCATGATGGTGATAATTGCACTTGTTTCACTTGGGGAGGTTACCAGCATAACGCTTGGCTGGTGCTGGGTTAACAGGAACAATAGCAGGTACAGTAGAAGCGTTGATTGTAACTAGTTGTTGCTTCTTTGAGGATTCCTGTGAAAACTTGCCCTTCCTCTTGTTCTGACCCTTTTTCTTGCTGTTGTTGTTGTTGTTATTGTTGTTGTTTTTGTTTCCCTTTGGTTGTTCTGGTGAAGCAACCACTGAGTTTTGACGAGCTCAGTGGTCGATAAGAGATTGTGCCAGCTCTTTGGCACTGTCAAAAGTAACAAGCCTCGAAGCTAAAACACTTGACTGAATTTGGGGCGACAGACCCCAAATATATCTCTCAATCTTCTTGCTCTCCAGAGCAACAATATCTGGACAAAGAATTGCCAGATCATAGAATCTACTGGTGTAGGTTGATATATCAGAACCAACCATTGTAAGACCCCAGAGTTCCTGTTCAAGTTTCTGAACTTCCCCTCGCGGACAGTATTCCCGCATTAGCATGGCTTTGAAATTCTCCCAGCTTATCGAGTTAGCCACTACCAGAGTAAGTGACTTAACATGGCCATTCCACCACGTTAAATCTCTTTCCGAAAATAAACAAGCTGCGAATTTGACTTTGCTACTCTCTGGATAGGAGCAGATTTCAAAAAATTGCTTCTGTCTTTTCTATCCACTATCTTAATGCCATAACTCCTCCAGTCCCATTAAAGGTCCTGGGTTTGGCATTCGTAAAATCTTTATAAGTGCACTCTCGCGAGTGCCGATGACTCTCGCCATGGTTAGAAGGATGTGCACCAGCTCCCGACCCACTAGCACCATAAGCATTCATATGAGACATGGCAACCGCTACAGCCGCTATGAACGCTGCTTGGAACGTAGCAGCATCGAATTGAGGAGGTGGTGGCGGAGGCGGTGTCGGTGCTTCATTAACATTATTATGTCTTGTATTTCTACGAGGATGCATCTTTTTCTATAAAAGTCAAAAGATACAAAGATGGTAAAATATCAAGAGTGAATATGAATTTTGATATCTCTGAACTAAAACATATAGTTCAACATGAATCTTGTAATGAATTGGAAATAGAAGTCTACGACAAGTACAACTTGTAACAGAATGATATGAAATTGAATGGTTATTTTTCGCAGATTATGAAAATGCATGTCGATTAAATTGGCATATTGAATACATAAAGTCTGAAAAACTTGACCCTAAACAGGTCTACAATATACCAAATTCTGGGAAAAATATCGACATCATACAGACCTACCGAAAATAAAATTTTTGTGGTCCTACTGAAAAACATGAAAAGTAACGCTAGAACCTATCCGTCGACTTAAACTATAACCAAAAGAGTGAATAGTAAACGAGTAGAGCATCTCCTACTGGCGATGGTTATCATTTGGACGAAACCTCAACTCAGCCAGTTGACGCTCCATAGCAAGCAGATGCCTTTCATACACTGTCAGGCATGCTCGAAGTTCTATGACTTCAGCTCGAGTTATAGCTAACTCTTGCAGCAGAGACTCATTGTCTCTCGTAACTCTCTCGCAAGCATATTCAAGACGACGAATGTGGACTGTATTAACTCCCACATTGGCATCAACTTCCCTGATTCGGTTGATGGTTGTCCTACCCTGAATTTCATTTTGACGATGAATGTGGACTGTATTAAAATCCTACATTTTCTGCTGTATATGAAAAGTAGTTTTAGTTACATAAAACTATATTATTTGTAAACCAATGATTTGTATTTGTAATCCTTTTGTAAACTTGTATCTGAAAGTGTACTTGGTTTCATCAACTGTTGTTGTAAACTATAATGTAATACTATAAACTGTATCTTGTAAACAAGTACTTTGAAAATGTACTTAAGCTTAGTTATTTATACACAAATGTATTGCTAATATCTTTATATGAGTTATTATAACCATACTGGCTAGATGGCCTGACCCAACGCTATGAATGCGTTGAAAACTGTTGATAACAATTTGTCACTCACAGGCGTGTATACATGACTGTAGCAAGCAGTCTGAGTGCGAGATTGTCAAGCACAATATAGATCTATACACACATTGTTTCGATCCCTGGCTGGAGATTCTGGTTATAATGTCAGGACTTTACTATATTGTTTAAATTAGTTAAACAACCTGTACGACTTGACTCATAAAAGCATATAAACGTTACATGTATAATAGTTATGAAAAACCTAATCATTCTGAAATAAATGACTGACAGTATGTTCTTGAATTAGTATTCTTAACATGTATGTGAAAGATGTATATCCTTGATTAGTTTTGAATCAAACCTTTGTTCTTGTAAAACAATGTACTTTAGTATACTTGAATTGTGAATTAATGTTCTGTGAATCATAAATTATACCTATTATAATTTATTTGTACATCCTGAATTGATACCGAGTATTCATGAATGCAACCCCTTGCTCAACATGTTACAAAGGGTATTTGAACTTAATGAACTAACTTTTATACTTGTATACATATACAAATATATATAAGTAAAATTTAAATGACACTCGGACAAATAACTGATAGTTGTAATCCGACATCCAAACAAGGAAAGAGAACCAAAGTGGGTTATCAGTCATATGCCTTTTAAATCTTATTTATATAAATATATGTATACTAGTATGATTTTTGGGAGAAATATAAGTTTATAAAAACATTGAAAAGAAGTTTGATATTTTGAAATTCATTTTGGTGACTTGATGTCATTTTGATATAATCGTTGAAAACCATTTGATTTGATGATAACTGAAATCCATTTTGATAAAATATTGAAACCATTTGTTTATAACACAAAATCTTTGTGCTAGACTTGTATTTCCCCCCTTAAAACAGTAAAAACTATGAAAATACGGGGGTATGAACTCACCTGTAGTTAGTGATTCGAGTAAAAGGTTGAGGTAGGATGCTAAGTGTCAAGTGAAGTCTTGAACACAACGGATCCTATTAAGCATATAATGATACATATATGGATATAATTAGTGTTTATACAACTAATTATGCTAAGAAATAACCTTAGGGACTAGGAATCACTTATATTGAAGTGTATCAATCACATGTGATTGCTCTAAAGGGGTTTAAGGTCACATAAAGGTGTGTACGGCCAATGTGTACGGCCATGGAGTGTACGGTTGTACACACATGGGAAAACATGCAAAAATGGGTGTTTGATCCTTGGGGAAACTTGTGTGACAATTACACAACAAAAGAATGGACTAAACTAACATTTTGGAAGGTTTTGAGGTGTGTATGGCCACACCTAGTGTGTACGGCCGTACACCCTTGATGATCTTGAGTCAGATGATGTTTTAAGGCTTTGAATCAAGTGTTTAACATGTCTAACTAGATGATAGAAGGAATACTCACGCTCTTGAGGCTCTTCTAAGGAGTTCAAGGCTCAAGAACAAGTGTGTGTTCTTGGTGTTCTTGGTGAAATGGATGAAGATTTGAAGATCTAACCAAAAGAGAAGTTTTCATGGATGAAAACATGGATCTTTACTAGATAAAGCCATGTATCAACAGTTAAATGGAAGGAATACTTACTTACTTGAAGATCAAGGTGTAAATCTTGATGATAGTTGAGAGAGAATCGGATTTTCTTGAGGTGAAAGTGTGAAAAATGAGAGATAATGAAGGGAAAACATATATATATGTTTGGTTTCACGGCCACACTTGGGTGTACTGCCGAACATCCATGTGTACGGTTGTACACTCATGTGTACGACTGTACACACGTGTACGTCCGTACACTCCTTTAAATGGAGTGTTTGGCCCGAATGATATACTATGAACTTAAGATAACTCATCCTGAAACCCAAACTTTGAATGTATTAGGCTTAGAACACTCAAACAGACCCTGAACAATGCTAAAAGATAGCAGAAACAAGTCTGACTGTGATTGAATTTGAAAGACTGTACAAGATAGAAATTTCGGGTTGTCACATTGATCCTCTTTAATATGCGTGGACAGGTTCGAATGGATAGTCATGGTTAATGACTTTACTCGGCGGCCCGAGTACTCTTTTCGATTAAGGGCATCTGCTACTACATTTGCCTTGCCTGGATGATAGCAAATTTCGCACTCGTAATCATTTATTAGTTCTACCCATCATTGTTGCCTCATGTTGAGTTACTTATGATCGAAGATGTGCTGGAGACTCTTATAGTCCGTGAAGATCATGCACTTTATACCGTAAAGGTAGTGCCTCCAGATCTTCAGAGAAAAAACTACTTCTCCCAGCTCAAAGTCATGTGTGGTATAGTTAACTTCGTGGTTCTTAAGTTGTCTCAATGCATAGGAAATAACTTTTCCTCGTTGCATAAGTATACAACCTAGCCCTTGCTTGGACGCATCGCAGTAAACGACGAAATCTTTCGTCCCTTCTGGGAGGGACAAGATCGGAGCGCTGCATAGGGCTTGAGTTAGTGTTTAGAAAGTAGTTTCTTGCTTCTTCTCCCAGTTAAAGGTTACACCCTTCTGATTCAGGGTGGTGAGTGGCTTTGCGATCTTGGATAAGTTTTGTATTAACCTCCTGTAGTATCCAGCGAGGCCCATAAATTGACAAATTTTTGTTGGCGTTCTTGGGGTTTCCCAGTTTTCGATTGCCTTGATTTTGGACGGATCTACATGTATCCCTTCCTCACTGACCACGTGACCGAGGAAGTCCACCTTTCAAATCCAAAATTCGCATTCCGCGAACATCGCATACAACTTCTATACCCTTAATGTTTCCAAGACTTGTCGTAGGTGCTGACTGTGTTCTTCCTTACTTCGTGAGTATACTAGTATGTCATCGATGAATATAATCATGAATTTGTCTAAGTAAGGTCGGTATACCCGATTCATCAGGTCCATGAACACCGCGAGTGCATTTGTTAATCCAAAGGGCATCACTACAAACTCATAGTGACCGTAGAGAGTTCTGAATGCGGTCATGGAAATATCTCCCTTCTGGACTCGTAGTTGATGGTGCCCGGATCTCAAATCGATCTTTGAGAGGTAACTTGCTCCTTGTAGTTGGTCGAAGAGGTCGTTGATTCGAGGTAAAGGGTATCGATTTTTTATGGTGAGCTTATTTAGTTCCCGGTAGTCTATGCACATGCGGAACAATCCATCCTTCTTCTTCACGAACAAGATCGGTGCTCCCCAAGCGGAGAAGCTTGGTCTGATGAATCCTTTGTTTAGCAGTTTGTTCAGTTGACTGGATAGTTCCTTCATTTCTGCTGGTGCTAAACGGTATGGGGATTTGGCTATGGGGGTAGCTCCGGGAATCAAGTCGATTCTGAGCTCGACTTGGCGTTCAGGTGGTACTCCTGGGAGATCATCGGGGAATATGTCGGGGAAGTTACAGACTGCGGGGATGTATTTGATGTATTTTACCTCTTGTTTCTTATCTACCACGTAGGCTAGCAAGGCATAGTATTCTTTGCGAAGATACTTTTGAGCCTTGACGCCGGAACTGATTTGAAGGTTCGTGTCGGTTTTATCGCCATAAATGATGAGGGTTTCGTTACTTGGCAGATTAAGGCAGATGGCTTTTTCATAACACAAGATATCGACATGGTGAGGACTTAACCAATCCATGCCAATGATGACGTCGAAACTTTTTATTATGACCGACATTAGGTCGATTTGGAAAGAATGGTTATTTAGAGTGAGGGTACATCCTATGTATATATCGTTAGTGTTCTCTGGCTTTCTGTTTGTCATTTCTATGGTGAATGTGTCTTTTAGTGATTGGGGATTTTGTTTAAGTGTTTAAATTTATGGCACACGAAACTTTTCTCTGCACCACTATCGAAAAGTATGCATGCATATGAATTGTTGAGGAGGAACGTATCGGTAACCACGGTAGGATCATTCACAGCCTCCTCATGCCCCATTCTTAGAACTCTGCCCACACCTCCGACATTCCTTGCTTTTGGACAATCCCTCTTGAAATGCCCCGTTTCACCACAACCATAGCAGGCCCGACTCACTCCCGCATTGGTGGTTTGGGTGGTTTGTTGTGCCGGAGTCCTACAGAAACGGGTAGTGTGGCCCTTCCTGTTGCAATTTTTGCAGTACATTTCTCGACATGCCCCGAAGTGATGGAAGTTACACTGGTTACACTTCGGGAGAGTTCCATCATATGGTTTGGCGGGAGCTGGAGTGGAAGGAACAGTAGCAGCGTGAACTTCCACTGTTTGTTGCTTCTTACTGGGCTCTTGCGATGACTGGCCCTTACTTTTATTCTAGAACTTCTTTTTGTTTCCACTTTCTTTGGGTTGTTCGGGAATGGTTGTCACGAAGCCTTGGCGGTCTCCATGATCCATAAGTGTTTTTGCCAGGCGCTTGGCACTGTCATAAGTAGATGGGTTGGCTGATATCACATTCCCTTGAATCTGGGGGGATAGTTCCCAGACGTAGCGTTCCACCTTTTTACTCTCCAGTGTGACCATCCCGGGACATAGTACTGCTAGATCGCTAAATCTGGCACTGTAAGCTGCAATGT
The DNA here is from genome assembly GCF_052849685.1 of Lactuca virosa. Lineage (NCBI taxonomy): Eukaryota > Viridiplantae > Streptophyta > Magnoliopsida > Asterales > Asteraceae > Lactuca > Lactuca virosa. The sequence goes on from NC_136428.1 coordinate 389,307,689, forward strand.
CAGAGTCCTTCATCGTCAGGTTCCAGAGCTCCTGCTCTATCTTTTTTACCTCGCCCCTCGGGTAGTATTCTGCTAGCATCAGAATTCTTAAGTCTTCCCAGCTCATGGCGTTGGCGACTAGGAGAGTCAATGATTTGACATAACCGTTCCATCATGAGAGGGCTATATCCATGAATGTGCATGCTGCGAATTTGACTTTTCTTCCCTCTGGGCACGCACAGATTTCGAATACTGATTCTGTGTTTTTGAACTAGCGTGCTAGAGCAATGAAACCTCTGGTGCCATCGAAAGTATTTGGTTTGCAATTGGAGAAGTATTTTTAGGAACATTCCCTCAAATATCCCTGGCTGTCTCCCTGGCTAGCGTTATTAGTACCACCTCCCAAATCACTGACACCATTGGTGATGATCTGCGCCATGGAAATTGCCACAACTGCTGTTACTGCAGCTTGGAAAACTACAGTGTCCATCTGTGGGGGTGGTGGCGGTGGTGGAGTTGGTGGTGTGTTGTTGAAACTCCTGATAGATTTATGTGGTGGCATCTTTATGCCATAATGTTTAAAGATGTTTTCAAATTAGAACATCTTAACTATTGGTCTATTTATGTCGACTGTATATAAGAATAACAGTATGAATGACACAAAAATAGCCTACTTGTATTATCTTATAGTATCATAAAATACTCCTATAGTATTTTAAACATTATGTTTGGTTCTAGAGTTTCCTTGTATGGAGTGTTGGCAAGTTGTAGACTTGTTGTTCACCATGATCATTCCCAAACACATTTTGGTCGTATCTCAAATAAATATAGTTGATCAGACTATATTTATCCCATATATGATTACATAACTATTTAGGGTTAACCGTAACGTCCAACTATGGTTCTTACTTATGATATTGTTTCTGGTATGTATGCATGTATGTATACTTTTATAAAAATAATTGTATTTTAAAAGTATACTTAAAGTCAGAGCGCTTTAGCCCCATTGTGTTTATATTTGTATATCTTATATGGTTTGATGTACTTAGTTCACTATAAACAATGCTCTGATAACAATCTGTCACACCCCCGAACCGAGTAAACGACAGAAATATCTGAGGGTGGATGACGTCATGGGGTATCATAACAATTGTATAATAGAGATCAAAGCATTACAAACATAGTATTGATAATTTAATATTTACATTGTATTTGAATCATTGTTTGACTCCAAAAGCATACAACAAAATATAAGACCTAACAATACAAACTCCGTCTTCGCAAAACTTGAGTGGGTACCTGTTTATTGATTTCCTGAGAATACAAGTGATTTTGAAAAGAGTGTCAACAATTAAGTTAGTGAGTTCATAAATATTTTGTATGAGAAATATACTTCTTTGTTCCTTGATAATTATAGTGTGTTCTTCCACAAAACCCAATATTTTCTTTAGGATGTAATGTAGTCTTAAATGTTCCAAGACCAAAATATAATAGCATTGTTGTACTTTATCAAACCATTTGAATGTATTAGTATAATGTAGTTTTATATATTTATCAAGCCATTTAAATGCATGTTTCCAGGAGTGTAAACTGTGTTGTACTGGACAAAAAATATACTATAGTTGTATCTGTATAAAACTCTTTGAATGTACGCTTCCATTAATGTAATCTGTTTTAAACTGGAAAGTAATGTAATGTAGTATTAATTAAATAAAACTAGTGAAAGTCGTGAATTTATTTGTAAACCAAACGTATTGTTAATACCACTTGTGAGTTATTATAACCATACTAATGCGACTAGATGTCCTAAACGACGTTCTTCAGGCGTCAGAACTGTAACTGTCACAACTGAAAATTTTCAAGTCTAGAAACCAAGCCAAAGGAGTCCCGTATATGCAATAGTTGCAGCTATGCTATTATTATGCTTTGGTAATATATTGTTTTTGAGAGTTATACTACCCTAAAGCCTCCTAAGTAAATGTGAACAATAAGAAATGAAAGTTACGTTAAGATGTTGATCATATCAACATAAAACCAACACATTAAAGTTTTCTACACACCTAGACCATAAACACTTCCCTAGGAAGCACCATGGTCGTGAACACCTCAAGGAATCAAACTTTAGACCATAAACTCTTATTCTTGGACATGTTTGGCTGTGAACTACTTCCCATAATCCACTTTGGCCGTAAACTCCTTCAAACACCCATAAGTGGACCGTGAACCACCCTAAGCATCCAAGAATGACCATGAACACCTTTCTAGGTCACCTCTAGGCTGTAAACCCTTTAAGGGGATCCCTTTTGACCATGAACCTTGGCTTAAAGTACATCTAGACTGCGAACTCCTTCCAAATTAAGTGTGTTCACGGTGGGTATTAGCTGTAAGTGGCTATTTCCAATACAATCTCAGTAATTCATGCAATACCGAACAATAATCTAAGTAAAAATCACATACCATTTCATATTCCCACGTAATATAGCGTAAACTCCCTTCATCAATTCACAAATTCCTTTTCACATTCTGTAAACCTTCGTGGACTCTCTCAAGTAATCAACCAAGAACTCTAGAAGTCATTTCTTCACCATTCTTCCTAGTCTTTGGTACGAAATTCATGCTTAGTAAATGTTTCATAAATTTAGTCATTTTAAATCTTCTACTCACATATAAATTTATGTGTTCATAACCATATGATTGCAATAATCCTCAAGAGGTTCATCCCACACTCAACCTGTTCTAGGCTCTAGTTCCTCATCTCATCCCTTCAACTACACTATCTTCAAACCAAGGTAAACTTCATACCCCTATATTTTCAGTTTTCATTGTTTTTGGGGGAGAATACAAGTGAAAGGTCTTGTGAAATCTTAGTATAAGTGCTTGTTTATGCATGTATGTTATGAGTTATATGTTTAAATTTATGAACTCCATCTAATGGTTCAAGAACTCGAGATTTTTAACAAGTCTCAAGGTTTTGAACTATATATCACCAATTATATGTTAGAACACAAAAACTAGTATGTTTATGGATTATTGATCATAAATTGTTATGTCAAGAACCTTAAGGATATGTTTCAAAAATGTGCTTAAACAACTTGTTGAAAACAATATTTTTGAAAGTGGGTAAAATATGGAAATAATAATATTTTGGGGACCATTTTCGACCACGTATATATAAGGACCATTTTGGAAAATGGAATAAAATTGAAGATTTATTGAACATCTCAATTTTTTGAGGACCAAAATGGAATTTTTGGATAAACAAGGGCCTTTTTGAATATTTTCATAAATATAAGCCTAAAATGCACATTTTAGAAGAAATGGGTCATTTTCGATAATTCACCTAGTTTTGAACCACTTATGACACCTTTTTGACAAAAATGGGTTTTATTTGATAATTTATAAAAATAATGGCCATTTTTGCCAATACCGATAATTTTGGGTCATTTTCGATAATTATGATTCCATGCAGATTATTCTCAATAAACGAAAACGATAAACCTAGTCAACTAGCACAATTAATGTTATTTATTAAATAACGGGTCTAATCGATTTGCTCAAAAACCAGTTGGTATTCTAGTGAAGACGAGTCTCAAAAGTACCTAAATATAAATATATTAGTGTACGTCTAAAGTCCTATAAGGATTTATAACCAGAGTCTCCTGGAGGGAGAGCGGGAATTTATGTATAGATCTATACAGGGTTGATAACCCGCACCTTCGTTGTTCGCTACAGTTAGACCGGCCAGTCTAGGGTGACAAATGTCTTTAAACAAACGCGGGCGCCTGAGAAACGCCAAGACAGGTCTCCGTCAAATTAGTATGGTTGTAACGACTCGCTAGAAATATGTTAATGTATTTAGAAATTTATGTAAGGAAAACCTCATAAATAAATTGGCACATTGTGTTGACTGCCCCTATGCATGGTAGTGATGGTCTGCATTTGTTGTGTTGACCGTCCACTTACATTGCGCGGAATGTCCACAATCGCCATGTTGATTTCTTTCACCTACCAAGTATTAGGGTTTTAATACTACTATTTTACAAATCAGAAAATATAGGATTTTCTGGGGAAAACGATTGTATACGATTTAGAAAACGATAAACTAACACACACATATGCAAGGATACTCAATTGGAAACAGAACCTACGATTATATTATATAAGAAAATATAGGATTTTCTGGAGTAAACGATTTTATACGATTTCGAAAACGAGAAAATAAAACGCACGCTCAATTATACTTGATAAGAAAACAAGAATTACAACTATCTTCCTTTTATAAAACAGGGAATTTTCTGGAAACCATTTGTTATTACTAATCAAAAGAAATTACTCTCAAACACAGCTCGCCTTTATAAATTATATTACTTTCCAAAAATCACTCCTTATAAGGATGGATAAAAAGTAATGACATACATGCACGTATCCATGATTTCAGAGCAAGACTTCAAATGATTTTATAGAAAATATCGGATTTTCTGAAAGTACAACGAGAACAATTCTAAACAATTGTAAAACTATTTTTATACAAAAATGCTTATGAACTCACCAACTTTTTAGTCGACGCTTTTCAAAACGACTTGTATTCTCAGGGATCTAGTAAGCAGGTTAAAGGGACGCGGATTCAGGATTATTTTGTTGTAGTTGGAATTTATTTACTTATGTCTCCTTTGTGTAATTTGAAGAACAAATACAATATGTAAACAATGTAAGTTTGTTATCTCAATGTATGGTGTTTGGATTTGCTATGTTTCAATTATATTCAATTGATATGATACTGCACAATGGACTCACCCGCCTCCGGACGTTTCCGCCGTCTGGTCTGGGGGTGTGACAGTAACGACATTTGTCACCCCAGTCCTGCCAGTCCAAATGTAGCTAACAGTTTAGGTGTGGGATTGTCAGTACCGTATAGATCTATACACAATTGTCTCGCTCTCCTACGGGAGATTCTGGTTATAATTTCAGGCCTTTTGTTGGTACTTAGATAAGTACTTGAAGACGTGTCTCACAAAGCCATATTGACTGTTTACGTGTAGTATGATGAAAGTTCATTTTTCTTGTAAATGTATGTATCACTTGTTTACATGTTATAAAATAATTATGCTTTTAAATAATTATTTTTTGTATTGTATCCCGACTTGGCAAAATAGAGTGTATGTCTCATAAACTATACCTATTATAGTTTATAAACATGTTTCACTGAAATGATGAATTCTTTGTATTCTATTATCAATTTGCTATGATAATAATATGAAATGAAATAATAATTATATATGTTCGTTTGTATAATTATACTCATTTTGCTCGACATGTTACAAAAGGGTTAAAGTTTTATTGTAATAAAACATGTATCCATATGTATATTTATATTTTGTAAAAATATAAATGTAACGGTTCATATTTTTAACACAATTTTTCTTGTGTTTTACTTGTATTCCCCCTAAAAACATATAAAATTTGTGAAAACTGTAGGGGTATGAACTCACCTCGGTTGTATTCTTGGCTAGGTAACGATGTGCGTGGCGATGTTCTTCGAGTTAAAACGCGTGTATATAGTCGTATCCTAATTTGTTTTAACACATAATACCATGTATAAATTAGATAAACTATTAATAAAGTGTTATATAAACACTAAGTAATATAAGTAAACTTACAAATTAATTCCTAAGAATTAATTGAAGTGCTTGTTCTTCCTGGTAAAAATGTTGAAGATGTTCTTGGGATGTTTGAAGATGTACTGGGAATGTTTGAAGATACGAAGATGGTCTTGAATTTGGGTTGAAGATTGGAAGGAGTCTTATGGATTTTGAGAGTAAAATCATGTAACTTTGAAGGTGAAATGAGATAATGAAGTGTGATTTCGGTTTGGCATATATATATTCGAATAAAAATTGATTTGACATTTGCATTGGGAGGTGTATTTTATCCCCTAGAATAGTGTGTCACCGATTAAATTGAGAGTTATCGGCCTATCTTCCAAACCAAGAACCCATGATTTCGGTCTAAGTGGTTCTCAGTCTCGCATGGTTCTCGGTGGCGAGGGTTCTCGTTTAAAAAGGTAGGTCCTCGGATAGGGTTCTCGGTCTAGCCATGGGATTTGATTCCCAAAACCAAGAACCCTTAAAGTGGGGTTTATTTTATGATTAATTTTTAATTATTTGATTTTTGTTATAACAATTGACTTTTATTTGACTTTCTTTGACTTTTATTGATCCGAAATAACCGGTTATTACACGCAAACACCTATACACACATGCAAATACACATACACATATGTAGACATATACACACATACGCATACACATACACATACGCATACACATACACATATGCATATACATACACATTCACTTACATATACATATACATATATACATAGACATAATGTGCACATGTACATACACATACACGTACAAGTACACACATATACAACAACGCATACACATAAATATACAATACAATACCCATACACATACACATATGCAAACACATATACATATACACTTATACACAAACACACATACACATGCAGGCACATATACACTTACGCATACACATACACATACACATACACATACATATACACATATACATACACAAACACATACAAATACACATACACATACACATACATATATAAATATATATATATATATATATATATATATATATATATATACACATACACAGAAATATTCACATATACATATACACATACACATATATATACATATACACATTCACATAGATATACAAATACACATATATGTACACATATAGTAACTAATAATTGTGTTTAGGTATTGAAGATAAGGTAGAGTCGGAGGAGGCTTAATATTCGAAGTGGTTGTTGCTGAAAGTAATAATAATAATGTAGTATAATTTGTATTATATTATAATAATAATTACAATGACGACGACGACGACGACGACAACAACAATAATAATAATAATAATAATATTATTATTATTATTATTATTATTAATATTACATTAATAAAAAGAATAATATGAATAAAGAAACACAAATGAACAATAACAATAACAATAATAATAATAATAATAATAATAATAATAATAATAATAATCACAACTCAGGTGGATATATTGTAATTCTCATTAAATAAATGTTTCATGATATATTAATAGCTTGACCTTTCATTTATTTCTAATCAATGAATACCTATAAAACAAATTTTCTATTCTATAAAGGTCCAACCAACATAATCTGTAGTATAATCAAATACAGATTTAATGAATATTGAACGGGTAAATGCTGAATCGCGGATGATACGAAAGATATGTGATTTATATTTGTTAATTTGAAAGTGGATTAGAAAACACAACCCTATAATTATAGAGGGCATGGTTTTATCAAGAAATCTGAAACCTATAAAAGTGTTTGATGATATATTAATGGTTCTATAAAAGTGTTCCGATTCAGTCTTTTTCTCTAGCTTCGCCAAAAAGAGAACATGACAGATGGAGGATCTAAATCTAATGCTTCCGAATTCTGCACCTTTTTCTTTGGAACCATTTATAAATATATGCTCCACACAGTCTCCTTATTTCCTGCGTACATAAAACTTTGTTAAATTATGGTTAGAAAACGACATATATCAAAAGAATATGTAGTGAATAAGACAAATAGCTGCCAACTTATTTCATCTAGTTAAAAAACCAATAAAAAGTTTTCTTCCCACAAGCACCCATTTGGCTATAACCCAAATTTAAGTGCTGAATTAAGTATTCTTCCGAGCAATACTTGCAGCAATTTTTGCTGCTAGCTGTTTTTAAAATAGGGGTTCCCCTCAAGATGGTGACTTACATAGCAAAAAATGAGACCTCTTCGACGTATAGGTGGACTCCCAGTCGAGAATGTCATGAATAGCATTCTGGAATGTTTTGCAGGTTTCCATTCATTGGCTGATGGGTTCAAAGTTGAATGTGGTTTCCATTCATAGGCTGATGGGTTCAAAGTTGAATGTCGTTGTTGATATTCGGGGTGACTTGTGTTTGGAAAATCAGAAATTGTCGCTTTATTGTTCAGTGAACATGAAGCCATTTGAGTGTCAGGTGTGTGTGTGTGTATTTCTTGGGGGAGGAAGAAAAAAAAAATTCTAAGGAAATCTACGATGTATGTTGTCTATAAATAGGCAAAACCTGGACAAAATTAGGGATGTAGTTGGAGGCAACTTGCAGTTGTTGTCATTTATAGGAGTTAATAAAAGATATTATATTTGTTGTCATAAAAAATTATACTTTATTTTTTTTTCTCAAAAAATGATAAATATAATAATAGGTACACGAGAACATTTCAATTTTTTCATAAATGTTATTAGATTCTTGTAATACATATATAGTATAATAATTAAATTATATATTTGTTTTTATTATTAATTTTTGAAAAGATATTCATTTATTGTCGTCATAATAAAGCGCAGTTTTACTATGGTGTTTGTAGTGGTACCGACAACGCATAATTTTTCCTAACGTACTGCAAAAATTTACGAAAATCTTCGAATGAGATAAAACGTTCATACTTTGGGAATGAGATATTACGTCTTGCCAACTGAACTACAAATGTTTTTAAACAACTTGCACCAATATAATATCATATTTATGAAAGTTGAAAAAAAAAAAAAAAGACAAAATGAAATTTTGAGGGTGGGCCTTGACCTACCCTAGTCCTAAGGTGGCTTCGGCCCCTTGGCTATAACCATTTGCTATTTAGCAACTTGTTGTTTCTATAATATATATATATATATATATATATATATATATATATATATATATATATATATATATATATATATATATATATATATATATATATATATATATCATGAAAAAAAATGAACTCGTAAGAATCTTGTCATTTTAATTTTTCAATTGCCTTGTATATGTGTAATGAATATACTTTTTAGATGGGAATATATATTGGAGAAAAAAATTCAAATAGGAAACTAGGGAAAGAGTAGACTGTTATAAAACAGATACATCAAAGCTGAAATAGTATAATCAGAAAAAATCATTACCAGCCTCTACAAAAATACAATACCACTACAAGAATTCATGTTTGTGCTGAAGACATCTATGCCGAGGACGCATATCGTCGCTATAGGTTTAGCTATCCCGACAACAAGTCGTCGGTATATCATTGATTAAATTTGTTTGACCGGGATATTTGTGTCGATGACAAGTCGTCAGAATAGCTTAGGCGGGAACGAGAATGGTTTACACGCTTTACTGAAAACCTATACCAAGGACAAGTAGTCGGTATAGGTTACGAAACCGAGAAACAAGTGCAACAATACTTGCCACAAACACCACAAGGGTATAACAAGTCTTTGGCGGCCGTAATTTCTTACTTCCAACCACCACCAATGCCACAATTTTAATTCAATCCCATTATGTTTCCACAATATACCCCCAAACCAACTAAGAAGACCAAGGACACAATGGTGAATATGGTGATTGAAATTTTATGTTATTTTGAACAATGTTTTTTGAGGAGTTTTTTTTGTTAGTTTGGTATGTAGTAGGCTTTAAGTTTTAAATTTGAAATATGATAGTTTGTTATGCTTATTTAATCTTTGACATTATGTTGCATATTGTCTGCATTTATTTTAAAAATCAAGCTCAGTATATATAACATAATCTATGAAATGTATTAACAATAAATAGGCTATACCGATGACATGTCGTCGGCCTTAATCTTAACTATTAAAATAGTTGACCTATATCAACGACAAGTGTGTATGTGTATATGGACATATGAATGTTTATGTATGTATGTGAATGTGTGTGTATATATATATATATATATATATATATATATATATATATATATATATATATATATATATATATATATGAAAGTGTATGTTTGTATGTGTCTATGTGTATGTGCATCTGTGTGTGAATGTATAAGCGTATATGTATTTGAATGTGTATGTGTATGTATGGTAATGTATATGTATGTATGTGAATGTATATGTGTATATGTGTCTATCGGTAAGTTTGCATGTGTATCAAAAATCACAAGTATTAATAGTCCTTACAATGTTAAACCATGAAATAAGTAATGGATCTCGAAGGTGAACATGACTTTATGAACGATATTAATAATTATAAGTTGGCGAAAGTGTAGGTAATCATATATAATAGCCGTGTGAAAAAAGGAAGTGAAAAAAATTAAGTCCGGTGCCTGATTAAAAAAATAAAAAAATATGTAGCTAATTTATCTGTAATTACTGAAGGATTAGTGACAGAACACTGACGGAAAGCATAGTCCATAGGTAATCCGTCGACTCTAAGAATGATGACGCATTGGTGACAGAACACTGACGGAAAGCATATTTCGTAGGTAATCTGTTGACTTTACGAATGCTATTAATCCGTAGGAGATTACCTACAGATTACCTATGAAATATGCTTTCCGTCAGAGTTTCATCAATAATCCGCCGGTTATTGTCGACAATTTGCCAATGTATTTTTACTATTTATGATTTTCCGGGTACTGAACGTTGTGTTTTGCGCATCATTTTTTACACCACTATTTTATATGATTATCTATACTTTTACCAACTTATAGCTATCTCCTTCATAAAGTTGTGTGCACCATCAAGATCCATTACTCATTTCTCCGTTTAACCTAGTAATGCCGATTTTTCATACAAGTGCATAAATACCAACACACACACACAAACACATACATTCACATATATACATACATTAAGATATATACATATACCTAACCATATATATACATCATCATCCACATACATATACACACATGCACATATACATAAACATATACACATATACATATATATATACATATATATACATACACATACACACATACACATACACAAACACAGACATACACATACATATACATATACACATACACTGTTGGTGATTTTAGTGTCACCATGTCATTTTAAGTAACTGGAACTAACATGTGAGCTAAGGGGCTTCATGATTTGTACTCTAATATATGTACGGAGATGTGCGGAGTGCACGCATGTATAAAGCCGGTTCGACGACTAGTCGGGGGTCCGGGGGCAGCGCCCCCGGGTCCGGGGTTTCCAAAGGGGCAGCGCCCCTTTGGCGGGGTCTAGGGGCAGCGCTCCTAGCGGGGTCCAAGGGGCAGAGCCCCTGGCTGGCGTCCCAAAACCTCATCGAATTTTGCATGTGGGAACATAATGGAAAACTCAATTTCTTGAGGGTGATTATGGTAAAACTAACGAAACTCGTTAGTTTTGGTAACCCTAATCCGGATTAATATTACTTGCTTCAAAAGCAACTAATGACGGCCCAACCCTAATGAAACCCTAATCGTGTTTAATATATAAACAACTCTTCCTTTCCAAAAGTGAGGGACGTTCTTTAGCTCTCGTTTTTCATCACACATTCACAGAACCCTTTAGCATATTGGCTTACGTTTTCTGTTCCTAGAAATGTGAGTGTCCACTTGGATTATCCTAGGCTGAGTTTCTTGTAACCCAGGCATAAGGTAGAAATATCAGTTCGGAAAGTGATATCATGATCCAAGTTGGTATCCAGATCTCCACCACAAACCCTAAAATTTCTCAACAATCGAACTGATATTTCTATTTCTGGAGATGGGTGACTCAATCCGCGAGATGACCACTAAGTTTGCCAAGTTGGAGAAGTTTGAAGGCGTTGATTTCAGGCGCTGGAAGAAAAAGATGCACTTCATGCTGACCACTCTGAAAGAAGCATACGTGTTGACTACTCCAAGACCAGCAGAGCCTGAGGAAGGTGTTGTTGAGACGGCTGAAGAGACAAGAAAGAGACAGAAGTGGGACAATGATGACTACATCTGCAAAGGTCACATTCTGAACGGTATGTCTGATGCTTTATTTGATATCCATAGTGAAGCCTTGTGTGCCAAGGAGTTGTGGGATACCCTTGAACTGAAATACATTACTGAGGATGCTTCTAGCAAGAAGTTTCTGGTTAGTGACTTTAATAATTATAAGATGGAAGATTCAAGGTCTGTCACTGAACAGTACAATGAACTCCTTGGCATATACGGACAGTTTAAACTGCACAAAATGAATATGGATGAATCCATAGCTGTGTCCACTATCATTGACAAACTGCCTCCGTCCTGGAAAGATTTCAAACATAACTTGAAACATCAAAAGGAGGAACTATCATTGGTTCAACTTGGTAGTCACATTCGTATTGAAGAATCTCTTCGTGCGAAGGAAAGTGACAAATCTGAAAAACCCAAAGGAAAAGTTGAACCTGGACAGCCCTCGGTTCATATGGTTGAAAACAAACCAAGGAACCAGAACCACAAAGGACATGGAAAACGTAAGCAGGAACATGTCCCAAGCAACTCCAACAAAAAGAGAAAGGATCTGGTTTGTTGGAGGTGCAATCAAGTTGGGCATTGCAAGCGTGATTGTCGTGTGAATTTGGGCAACAATGGTGTTGGAAACAGTGGAGCCAATGGGAAAGTAAACGGGTCTTCGGCCCAAGTTAAAGGAGGTCAGTTTTTGACTAACTTTGATAATTCTAATCAGAATTATGTTTATTATGTTTCATTTATCCCCGAATCATTCTATGTGCAGGATGATGATGTTGCTTGGTGGATCGACTCCGGTGCAACGAACCATGTATGCAAGGATAAACGGATGTTTGAAACATTTACTCCGTTTGAAGATGGGTCGGTGCTGAAAATGGGAGACGATTATTTTATTCCTATTTGTGGTTTAGGTGTCGTGTGTCTTGAATTTACTTCTGGAAAGACAATTAGGTTAAGTTTGTTTTGTCTAAGGGTGGAATGTTTGTTGGCTTTGGATATTTAAATAATAGAATGTTTCGTTTGAATATTGTTGACAAATTATTACCTGTTCAGAATTCTGCATTTGTATCTTCTGCTTCTAATGTTGATAAATCTATGCTTTGGCATGTAAGATTAGGTCATGTCAACTTTAGAAGGATGCATGAGATGTCAAAAGATGGATTAATTCCAGCCTTTGATATGACATCTGATAAATGTAAAACATGCATGCTTACAAAAGTGACAAAACAGCCCTTTCCTAGTGTCACTAGAAATTCAGATGTGATTTTCATTCCACTCCTTCTTTAGGGAATAAAAAGTATGTAGTCACTTTTATTGATGACTGCACTCGGTTTTGCTATGTGTATTTGTTGCACTCTAAGGATGAAGCCTTAGATAAATTCAAAATATACAAAACCTGAGGTGGAATTGCAATTGGGCATTCCGGTTAAATGTCTCAAGACTGATAGGGGAGGTGAATATATGGATCCCATATACTTCCAATCAGTGGGTATCATTAATGAGACCACGACACCTTACACGCCTCAACAGAATGGCATTGCTGAACGCAAAAATCGAGTTTTAAAGGAAATGGTAAACTCGATGCTGTATTACTCGGCATTGAGTGAAAGATTCTGGGGAGAGGTCATGTTAACGGCCTGCTATTTGTTAAATAGGGTTCCAAATAAAAGGAACAAAACAGTCCCATATGAACTTTGGTTCAAGAAAAAGCCGAATTTGAGTTATTTTCGGGTTTGGGGATGTCGGGCAGTTGTAAAACTTACTGAGCCCAAAAAGAAAATTTTGGGAGAACGTGGAATTGATTGCATATTCATTGGATATGCTGAACATTCCAAGGCATATAGGTTTTATGTAATAGAACCTAATGATTCAGTTTCAATTAACACTGTTATCGAATCGCGAGACGCAATTTTTGATGAGATGAGGTTTTCATCGATTCAAAGGCCTAAGGATCTGACTTTTGATGCTAATAAAGAGTAAAATTCAGAAAGTCAAGATGGTGGTATCGTGCAAGAACCACAAGATATTCGTAGAAGCAAAAGAGGTCAAGTTGCGAAAAATTTCGGATCCGACTTCCAACTGTACTTGGTGGAAGGTTCAAGGGATGAAATTAATCTTGAATACTCTTATTGCTATAGTATTGAAGATGATCCTACGACTTATCAAGAGGCCATGGAGTCTCGTGATAGTGCCTTTTGGAAGGAAGCAATTGATGATGAAATGTCATCAATTCTTGAGAACAATACATGGGTGTTGTCTGATTTGCCTCCTGGTTCTAAACCTCTTGGTTGCAAATGAATTTTCAAAAAGAAAATGAATGTTAATGGGACTATTGACAAATTCAAAGCCAGGTTAGTCATTCAAGGTTTTAGACAAAAAGCCGGTATTGACTATTTTGATACGTATGCTCCAGTTGCACGTATTTCTACTATTAGATTGTTGGTTGCCTTGGCAAGTATCCACAATCTGGTTATTCACCAAATGGATGTGAAAACAGCCTTTTTAAATGGTGATCTTGACGAGGAAGTTTACATGAAACAACCAGAAGGTTTCATTATGCCCGGTAAAGAGCATATGGTTTGTAAACTTGTCAAATCTTTGTATGGGCTGAAACAAGCGCCTAAACAATGGCATCAAAAATTTGATGAGGTGATTTTGTCTTTTGGTTTCAAAACAAACCAATGTGACAAATGTGTTTATAGTAGATTTGATGATGCTACTAGAGCTGGAGTGATCATTTGCTTATATGTAGATGACATGTTGATTTTTGGTACCAACCAAAATCAAGTGGATGAAACAAAGAAATCGTTGTCATCCAAGTTTTCCATGAAAGATTTAGGAGAGGCTGATGTAATTCTTGGAATAAGAATTAAGAGGATGAACAAAGGATTGGTAATGACTCAAAGTCATTATATTGAGAAAATTCTCAAGCGGTTTAATTTTACCGAGTGTTCTCCTGTGAGTACTCCTATGGATCCAAGTGTGAAATTAATGCCAAATAATGGTATTCCCATTTCACAGTTTAATGTATGCCATGACAAGTATCAGACCTGATATTGCGTTTGCTGTGGGTAAGTTGAGCAGGTAGACTAGCAATCCTAGTGCTCAACATTGGCAATCAGTGAATAGAGTGTTTAAGTATCTCAAGGGAACCATGAATTATGGTTTGAGTTACTTGGGGAGTCCTTCGGTTTTAGAAGGTCATTCAGATGCAAGTTGGATTACCAACATGGAGGACCATTCCTCAACTTCTGGTTGGGTATTCTTGCTTGGGGGAGGTGCCATTTCTTGGGCTTCCAAGAAGCAATCTTGCATTACAAACTCGACAATGGAATCTGAGTTTGTTGCGTTAGCAGCTGCTGGTAAAGAAGCAAAGTGGCTAAGGAATTTTGTCTATGAGATTCCTTTGTGGTCTAAACTGATAGCACCTATTTCTATCCTTTGTGATAGTGCTGCCGCTTTGGCTAAGGCATATAGCCTGGTTTATAATGGCAAGTCTAGACACCTAGGTGTTAGACATAGTATGATTAGAGAACTAATCATGAATGGTATGATTTCGGTTGAGTTTGTGAAATCGCAACAAAATTTAGCAGATCACTTGACTAAAGGTCTGACAAGAGACTTAGTGCACAAGTCTGTAATCGGGATGGGATTAAAGTCCATTTAATTCTATAATGATGAGACACCCAATTCCCTCCTAATATAATGTTAGGAGTTGAATTCAATGTGGAAAGCTCATACTTATAGATTGGAACACATGAAGTATTCATCCCATGTATGTGTTCGGTTCTGCAAGTTAGCCAGGTTGAAGTTTAACTTCTTAATAATTCCTTTGATAAATGTATGTGCAGATACATGGAAAGGAGTTACCTATGTGATTGTGAAGTGTAGCCGCATTTCAAGAGGTTGTGGACTTGACCTTGATACGATCATGAAAGGATTGGGACACACGGCTTTATAATAGTGTCAAGTTGTATTATGCTAGAAATTCAATAAACTAGTATGTATTTTACTTTCTGGTATTCAAATGGGTTGATGGGTTCAATTCTTAGAACACCCTAATTCTCGAGTATTTGCAAGTGTATGATACGAAGTGGAAATTCAATCGTTTCGATATTTTCATTATGTACTAGTTTGGTTTGTTATTGATAAGGTTATGTTTGTTCAAGGGTTATACTAAAATAGGGGAGGATTGTTGGTGATTTTAGTGTCAGCATGTCATTTTAAGTAACTGGAACTAACATGTGAGCTAAGGAGCTTCATGATTTGTACTCTAATATATGTACGGGGATGTGCGGAGTGCACGCATGTATAAGATCGAGTCAGAAGCCGGTTCGACGACTAGTCGGGGGTCCGGGGGCAGCGCCCCAGCGTCCGGGGTTTCCAAAGGGGCAGCGCCCCTAGCGGGGTCCAAGGGGCAGAGCCCCTGGCTGGGGTCCCGCTGAATTTTGCATGTGGGAACATAATGGAAAACTCAATTTCTTGAGGGTGATTATGGTAAAACTAACGAAACTCGTTAGTTTTGGTAACCCTAATCCAGATTAATATTACTTGCTTCGAAAGCAACTAATGACGGCCCAACCCTAATGAAACCCTAATCGTGTTTAATATATAAACAACTCTTCCTTTCCAGAAGTGAGGGACGTTCTTTAGCTCTCGTTTTTCATCACACCTTCACAGAACCCTTTAACATATTGGCTTACGTTTTCTGTGCCTAGAAACGTAAGTGTCCACTTGGATTATCCTAGGCTGAATTTCTTGTAACCCAGGCATAGGGTAGAAATATCAGTTCGGAAAGTGATATCACGATCCAAGTTGGTATCCAGATCTCCACCACAAACCCTAAAATTTCCCAACATACACAAACACATACACATATATACATACACATCCACATATATATATATATATATATATATATATATATATATATATATATATATAAGAGAGAGAGAGAGAGGTAGGTTCAAATGTTTACTACAAGTATTGTATGCATGTATGTACCAATGAGAATTTAGCAATAATTTAATCACTAACTAAATTAATAAGGGTAAATTAGGAAATCATGACTCTAAAATTATGGTAATTGAGATAAATGGGGAATTTGATTTACAATCACCAAAATTAATATGTTGACCTAATAAGCAAACCTTCAGATTTCTTCCATTCGTTCGTCCTTCAGAAACCATTTATCTCAATCCCACACACAAACCTTCTTCCCCCCTGATTAACCCTCCGACGATCGAAGAATAGAGGAGGGTCGGACCTCATCCATAACCCTCCTGCGATTGAAAAAGAGAGGACGTCGGAGTTGGAATTCTTTATTGGCAGTCGATTCTCTTCCCATCATAGGTTGCATCACCATCGATCGATACCATTACTGCCTCCACATTTTATCTTGTCGCTGATTATCAAAATATGGTTATTAGTGGGTTGAAGATGATGATTTTCATTACGTTCTTGCCTACCATTCTCGATTTCCAAGTCTCGACTTTTTTGAGATATTTCATTCATGTAAGTATTTTTTTCCAAGAAATTGTTTAAAAAGGTAATTATTTTTTCTGCGTATTATTTTGGTTCAATTTGTGATTTTGAACTCCAATTTCTATTGTCCCCCGTTATTGTATATTTGGAATCTCAAATTATATTAGCAGTAAATACAATACTTTTGAATGTATTCTATGTATTCTGTCAGAATTTATTCTACCAGAATAAAATCTATGTATTCTGCCAGAATGTATTGTATGTATTTTGTCATATTCTATTTATTCTACCAGAATATATAAAGTGATAGTTAATTGCAAGTAACATGTTTTTAACCATTATTAGTTTTTGTTGTATTTGTGATAGGATCGAATGGCTGGAAGAATGCGTTGAAGACCTAATAGGAATAACTTGAAGAATGAATAAAGTTTGATCATACTTAACATTTAAGAATGTTGTTATTTTTGAAGACTTTTATTCATTTTTGTTGATATTCTTTTAGAATATGTACAATTATATTAAAATGTATAAGAATTTTAGTCTGTAAGAATATGTATGAATTTGTATTTATGTTCAGATGTATAAGAATATATTAGAATTTTGTTATTTTTCAACCTCAGATTCAAGAATTTTGTTATTCTTCAATAGTATTCTAATAGAATAAAATTTTAAAAGAACATCTTTCTAGCAAAAAAATATTTTGATAGAATAAAATCGGTTACGTTTACAAATTACGCTAGAATTAAAATTGAATTAATTAAAAAGAATTCAAATTTTTTAAATTTAGGAGAATTAATTATCCCTGAAAATCTGAAAATTTCATTTTTTAAATATAGTTAATTGTCCACAATACCCTTTTGCTAAAATTTGTGTGATTATATGGTACATGTTATCCCATTGTAATATCAGACATACACTCTCAAATAATGTCCATTGATTAATTCCATATGTTGGTCCTATGCATTCTAATAGTTAGTAAAAACAAATAACCTAACCATATATATATATATATATATATATATATATATATATATATATATATATATATATAGAACCACATACACACATACGCATGCACATAAACATACAAATACACATACACATACACAAACACCTATACACATACATATACACATACACATACACATACAAAAATACATACACACATACATATATACGTACACATAAACACATATACATACACATACATATACACATATACATACACATATACATACACATTCTCATAAACATACACATACATGTACACATGAAATAAATAATAATTGTGTTTTACTAAGTATTTAAAATAAGGTAAAGACAGATGAAGCTTAATAGACGAAGTGGTGGTTTCTAAAGTAATAATTATAATATGTGGTGTAATACATTTTATATAATAATAATAACGAGAATAATAATAATAATAATAATAATAATAATAATAGTAGTAGGTATAAAGGAATGAATAATAATAATAATAATAATAATAATAATAATAACAACGAATAAGTAATATATGTCAGGGGTATGTTTGGACGTGCCAAGGCCGGGGTTGGCATTGCGTCTTTTTTATTATTGTGACAGCTAAAAAAAACCGAATATGATTTTCCGTAGTATTTACCGACGGATATCCGTCGGCCTTGTCTTCCGTCGCTATTCTGTCGCAAACTCGTCATTAAATTAAGGCATCCCATTCCGTCATTGTTCCATATCCATTCCATCAGTAATTACCGATAAAATTAATTTTGGTAGCTCAAATTTGTAGGTGAAATCCTTTTTTCTAGTAGTGATAACATAATTCCTTTCATCCACCTTCGAACCCCTACATACGACACTGGTCAAATTTGCCAATTCATCGCCCCTTCCGACCATGAACCCGTTTTTGCCTTCTCATTGCTAAATCCATAGCCTTCATTATTAACCATTCATTCGGACTTGATTGACTTCTAGACCATCAATAACATGACTTCATATTAGCATGTTTTGGTATTTTAAATTTTTAGTGACCAATTAAAAAATTCAATTGACAGTCACAAGTTGTTATTCAACCATGTATCATGCGAGAAGAATATGTTTGCATAACATGAGCATTTGGTCATCTTTTTTCTCCTTAAGGGAGGAGGGAGTCATTTCCTCCAATCCACTGAACCCACTATCACATTAGTTTTTGTCTCTCTTTTTTCTTCATCTTTCCCAACCCACAACACACGGAAATCCTATCTTTCTCAACCCACTCATCCCACTTAATTAAAAAAAATACAAAACAACTAAGATACAATTCTTAAAACACATGGTACAAGAGAAAATTAGAGAGAGAAAGTAGAGAGAGGATGAAGTGGGTTAGTGAAACCAATTAAACAACCCACTGAAGAGGGAGTGGTACCGGCGGTAACTCTATTGCTAATTAAGATTTTACCTTGATTGTTTTCTATTTTTTTAATTGAATGGGTTGAAAAAGATAGAGTTTTCGTGTGTTGTGTGTTGAGAAAGATGAAGAAAAATGAAAGAGAAAAACTGATGTGGCGGTGGGCACTAGTACAGAAGACCTTTTTTAGTGCGAATCCTTTTTTTAGGCGGTTGTATATAAAAAACCGTCTCATTAAATGGCTACAACATCAAAAAATACGAAAACCGCATTAAAAGAGCACTAAAAAGCATCATTCAATAGATTTATTAATGTGGTTCAAGAAAGATAGCATTAAAAACGGTTTTTTGATGCTACTTGTTGTAAACGCACCATTAAATTATGATTTTTTGGTGTGTTTTGTTTATAAACCGCATCATTAAATTTCGATTTTTTGGTGCGATATTCTGAAAAACGCATCAATTAAAAGCTATAGCTATATCAGTATATCATTCGAGGGTTTTTGTTTTAAATGCGGACGTTCTTCTTCTTTGTAGATTCCCTCTGCAGCTGCACAAAAACTCAAAATAGTCTGATTAAATTGTCTAATTATCTTCATTAAAGGTAAATTTAATTTTATTGTTCTTTTGATTTTATTCTACCTGTTTATTTATTAAATGATTGTTTAATTGTTATTTTTTAAATTGATTTTTGTAGATTATTAAACATGTTAAAATTTACATAAACTGTTTGTTGAAAATCAATATATTACATTCTTTGTTTGTTTATTTTAGTTTTCAGATGAATCGTGATTATTGGATGTACAAAGCTTCACGTTTTTCTGAACTTTATATAGAGGGTGTTCGAACTTTTATTAGGGTTGCCGAAGCAAATCGCGTGAATAAAGGAAATGAATCGATTTCTTGTCCTTGTAACCTTTGTAAAAACTTGAAAATGTTTAATTGTACTGGAGAAATAGAGTATCATTTGTTGTAAAATGGTTTTGTGCCTAATTACACTTGTTGGTCAACACATGGAGAAACACTTCTTGATTGTGGCACAGCGTCGAGCAATTTAAATATTAATAATAGTACATACTGATAGGTTTTGAGAACTACAACACTCATATGGTGTACATGCAACCCTAATGCTTTGGATCTAGGTTTTTCTCAAGTTATACATGCAAATAATCATCCAAAGCATAAACCCTAATAACTAGCATACCAATTTCTAAATTCATATGTAAAATAGGGTTTGGAACATTACCTCACTTGTTATGTAGCAATAATAAGAACTCCTTGACCTTTGAAAGCTTAGTGCCCCAAATGGTGCACCTCTAATGGAATCACAAACACTCAATGCAAGGAGGATGACTTGGGAGAGAAGGATTTCGCCAGCTTAGGGTTTCATAAGAACATTGGGTGAAAATCCATTTGTATGGGGTCTATTTATACTTGTGGTTGATTGGGTTTTAGATGGAAACCCTAATATGACTACTTAGTCCTTAAGCAATCCAGTGAATCTTTCTAGAAGTCCCCTTGGACGAATTCCTTATGGGCTTCATATAGAATTCGTCCATTCCTTTTACAAGGAGTCCACAACCCAAATTACAACCATCGGATAATTGCAATATCAGTCCCTAATTATTTAATCGGTATCTTTTGATCACCCAATTAATTCCAAATTAATTTCTGATCAATACTAATTAAATAATATGATTTCCAAATAATATACTAATCTTGTAATATAATAATAAAACCATTTTGAGTACCAATTTATCATTCATATAGTAAATCCTACTCTCTCTCCGCTTGTCATCCTATCAAGTTGCATGAGTGAAAGCAACCCAAAAGGACCATGTTCATAATCAAATCAAGTACATACCAAAAATAGTTATGGGCTTAGACACCTAATCCTAAAGTCTCCCACTTGGATAAGTCTAATAACTATTATTGCAAGTACGACTTCAGAATTTGATTAGCAATCGTAGCTCTCAAAAGCCGTTGTCGAACTCTGATCTTTATCAGTAACGCGTCCTTTAGATAAGGGATCAAATATTCCTCCATTCTAGATATTGTATGGACATGAGACATGTATTATAATCATTCTCTTTGTCCATGTGTTGTTTCCAGATTTCCGATTTACGATGACTGACAACAGACTACGATTGAACACATCAACTTAGTCCAGGCTTGGCCAAGCGCTTAGGTGTCATCACTAAGTCATCAAGGGGCCCACATATATTTCTTTTATCCCTCTTAGGGTAAAAGGAACGGATAAAATTCGACTCATATGCTTGTACTATTTACTCATCAAATCACACACAACAATACGTTTTATAACATCAAGTAACTGATGCGTTTATGTATTATCAATGCACAATCGACTTGTAAACAACAACTATATGTCTCCGTTTCAAGCATATAAGATATTATCGTCTCACAATCACTCGTGATAAATCCATGAAGTGATTCATATGAGAGTGGGTTTAATCCAATACTCAAATCTTATTTCATGAGCACTCATGACCACTACAACATACTTTTGCTATGTCTAAACGTTTTAGATAATCTACAATCGAATTCATGACAGTCTTACCTCATTACCTACTTCTAAAGTATGATTGACTGTGGATGTTTGAATAACCTAGTTATTCTGGAAGTCAAAACATGCGAAGTGAAACATAAGAATAATCGAATTCAATATGGCCTATAAACTTTTGAGTATAAATAAAACACTTATTATTTAATCACTATATTGATTACACATTATTCATTGTATAATGTTTCGGATAATCAACTTAATACTTGAATTATAACATTAGTTATCCCATGCTCCAAGCATGCATACTATGTTTACCTATGGTCCTTACTTTGTGAAATAGATCAACTGAACACATTTCCAATGACACTCATTTCACATTTCCCAATCCTTATTACAAGTGTAAGAATACCAAACTCTTCCCTTTATTAGAATATGTTAGATTCTAACATTTTATGCAATTACACTTTTTGTAATTTCACAGCACCAAGGTCACAAAGACTTTGCCAATTATATTACAAAGTGCTCTATTTGAGATTGTTACAAGACAACTCCATAGACATGAAGTCTCACATTCAAAGTACATTCCTTTGAACATCTTTCTTGCATAAAAGTTTCTAATCTACATAGATTCTTAATATCCAACTCCCATTATGGAAACATTTCCATATTTGCCATATGACAATTCATTCTTAATAGAATCACATCTATTCACTATTATGTCAATATAGTCCATCCATTACTATACTTCCAACTGCCCATAAGCGACCAATCCTTAGCGAACATTAGATTGTCCTTGACAGTTGTTTAATTACTTTAGTTATATTTGGTTCTAGTCATTTTTCCTTCTTAATGCCTTAGGCATTTGGAAAATCAGAACAGACGAATATTATAACATATGCAATCGATCTCATTATAATATTTCCATATATGGAATTTCCAACGTTGAGACATTTCAACTCCCTATTCATATATGATCATGACTAAGTTCGATTAATATTTCAATCTAAGCTTTTAGATTCGAAATAAAGTATAAGTATCCTCTCCTTTACTATAGCAAAACAACTTTTCAAGCTCTACAACTTTGCAAATCAAAACTTTGTTTCCTATAAATAGCTTTGCTAACTCGCAATACTTATCATAATGATTATGCTCCCACTAGCACAATAATTATGTCCTTATTAGCATAACACTTATGCTCCCATTAGCTTTGACATGTACCTAGAAATCAACTGGACTTCTAGGAATAAATACGTATTGACTTTCTTACCAAAGTTCAAATTTCTGATACAAGATGCTTCGATAAGACTTTATCTAGGCTTCTCAAACTCATACACCTTTCCTTAGATAGCTCATATGCATGTCTAAACTATTTCACAACTTACAACAATAAGTCCCAAATGTTTAGACTATTTGCCATTTCTCACAATTCGAACTATGAAGAGAGATGTCGTAATCATAATCGAATTTGAGAACTCAATTAACACAACTGCTATATATTTAAATCTACTTATTGAAAGTGTTTCCTCACAATCCTTTTATGAAGCCGAGATAAACCTTTGACGCTTACATTTTATGGTGTGTGTATTCCTATCCATGTGAATTTGTCATAACCATAATCACAAGACAAGGTTTGTGAGAAATCCAAACTCATATGGACTGAACTTGTTCAATCTTAATTTCTTGCCACCTAGTAGTGCAGGTCCTACCATTGCTTCCAGGTTGTTGAGCAGCTCACCTATACTAATCAATGTACTTTCATTGATTAAGGTGCTTTGCCTTGTGCAATCAAATGAGAACTCATAGAACTCACATGCATAGTCAACTGGAATGAGCAACGAAATAAGAATGTGTCAACACGATAGGTTACAAACCTCAAGTCGTATGCTAGTGATAAACAATAGGTTTATTCTTGAAACTTTTCAAGATCTTTAAGACTCATACTGACCTCTTGACATATGTGATTCTCTTGTCAAGAAACATTTCTTGACAAAAAAATATTCAAGAGTCAGTGCGGGTTCTTACCAAGACAAACACTTCACACAATTGGTCTTAGTTGGTCTTTGTCTTATCCAAGACATCACGACTTACCAAGAAACATTATTACTCCACATTTGATGAGTGTTATAAACCTACTAATGATGTGTCACTCAAGGCACAATCTTGGAGTACGACTCTAAGACTTGATTTTGGAACGAAGTATGATTCACCTTTTGATCTAACCATTTCAACAATTCCCGATTCCTCTTCTTAGCCATACAAATATACTAAGGTGTCCTTAGAGGATCAATTGTGACATGGCTCCATAATCAATAGAATGATCATAAAACAAGATACTAAAGTACTCTCCTTTCCTTTCAGATTGGAGAAACTTTTATCTTTCTGCGGAATTTGATTCTTCTTATTCGTTCTGCTCTACATTGAAACTTTTTCAATGATTCAGAATCACACTTAATCTTGTAAGCATAACCATATTTACTAAACTTTTAGTAAATCATGACGAATAGTCTTATCGTTCTTTGTGGCGGACCTGACCAGTGCACAACAATGTGTACTAGATCTTCCAGTCCTTAACTTGACTCACATCTATATGTGAACAAGGAATACCTAATTTCCGAAAGATGAAGGTTCTCATTCATCACACAATACAAGTCGTACGATTCTAAGTTTCTGTCCAATTGAAACTTGGGTGATGAGAATCATTCCTTATTGGGTAAATTTTGACACTACGATAAATAACATAACTAAGAATCACATCCTTTTCAATATTGCTAACAATAGGAACATACAAACATCGATTTTCACAAATTCCATTGCAAGGAAATACAAAATAACATAAATCAAAATTTTTCTTTATTTATAAAAGTGCGGAAAAACTTGTCCTTAAAATGCAATTGCAAATGAAAACTATGTCACTAAATATTCCTAAGCAATCTATCATAACTCTAAGTAGCAGCACAAAAAATATGATCATAGAACCATGCAATCGAAATCCATTTCTTCGCGATCAGACTCATCCTACTTCTTCCTTTAAACTTCCGTTCTTTTCTTTGATCCTACAAAACATAAAAATGAAATCTTATCACATCATGTATTAAGAATCTAGAAATAGGAACTTAATAGAGTTAGATAGTGTACTCACCTGAACCAGAGTCATACATTTTGACTTTTCCATCCTCGCGATCTTTCAGGTAAATATGGAAGTTTCGCATCCAATGCCCCTTCTCTTGGCAATAGAAACAGATAGACTATTTCATAATGGTACACAGGACAATCTCAGACTTAGCATTTCTTTTTACGAGTTGGTCAAACGGTTTGACCTTCGCCGGTCCCTTTCCATTGGGAAGAGAATACTTTTCTGGACTTCCAATGTTGCCATTGTCAATGTCCATGGAAGTTTGTGAGATTGATTTACCAGACGAATTTGCTTGACCAGTGTGCCAAATCATTGCTGATTCAGCAGCAATTAGAAAATAGGTAATATCAATGAGGGTCACGTTGTGGTCGGTCATATAGTAATCTTTGATGAACTCACTATATGATTCGGGAAGTGATTGAAGAACCAAGTCAACAGCCAGCTTCCTTGAGACATCGACACCCAACATTCCCAACCTGTCAACATGTAACTTCATCTCCAAGGCGTGACCACATATAGACTTTCCATCTTCGTGTTTGCTTGCCAATAGGGCTTGAGTGACCTTGAACTTTTCAAGTCGACGAACACGTGGGTCAGGGAGAATTATTAGAGGAGGTGGAGGAATTGAAGAACGATTTCCGTTTCCATGATCCAATCGTGGAACATCATCTTCATGTGGAAAGCTTTTTCCAAAGGATTCGGGAAGACCATAGTTGTCAGAATTTGACATCCACAAAAGGTAGAATTTCAAGTTAGTTGATCAAATCCTTAATATATCACCCAAATGAAATATCAAGGCTAGGACCGAACACAATAAATTACAATTTGGAAGAGGGTGTAACAATGTAATTTTTCAAACAAAATTTTTCATTTAAAAACCCAAATATCTCATTTCAAAAGCACAATTTCCACAACATCAAGTTATCAAAACACATGTCTCAAAAACTGTTTATAACACAAATCCAGGATCCTAACAAAACATATTTCCAACGCACGTGTGTGCACAATCAAGCCGGCGCCTTCCCGTGATCCTGAGAAGTACCTAAAACACATAACACACAACACGGTAAGCACGAACCTTAGTGAGTTACCCAAAATACCACGCACACCTATTTAGCTACTCTAGGCTATAACCCAGTAAGACCCTCCGGTCACTGTGTCTCAGTGGGACCCTCTGGTCCCAACTCAATAAATTCATAATAACAATATTCAGCATAAATCACAAGACATGATTCAAAATATTAAGATACAAAGATAATCACAAAAAACATCTCAATCACACAAAAGTACCACTCATGGTAAGTATAGTGAGAAGACTCACCTCGTAAGCTAGCAAGTAAAAGTCTCGCACTCGGAAATCTCGAACTATCCTCCGCCTAACACATTAGATATGTATCTCAAATCAATACTCCACTCATACTCAATTACACCTAAGGTTGTTCTCTCATTCTCTCAAACTCTTGGAATGGGTAAATGACCATTTTACCCCTCCATGGTCTCCACTACTAATGTTGGCCAAACCTTAAAGTCAACAGAAGTAATTCACGAGTCAACAGACCCAGTTTGACCTGACTCGCCGAGTGCACTCTTGTGACTCGTCGAGTCCAGTCGTCCCCCAGAAGTCCTTGAGAGGATCCAGCTCGCCGAGTTAACCCCTAACTCGCCGAGTAACAGCATAGACAGCTCCTCGGGACAAACCCAAACCGACTCGTCGAGTCGGCTCCTTGACTTGGCGAGTCCATTCAGACTCTTTTCTCATTCAGACGATTTCAAGGCAGAAAACTTTCCCAAACTCTTGATCTACACTCTCAAGGCTCATTTATCACGTAAAGTCACAGACTTTACGTCCATGCATGGCCTTTAGGGCTTGAAATGTCAAAACACACCTTTAAAAGGGTTTTTCACTCAATAGCATTATTATGGCTGAATAAAGCAGGGACTTTTGGACTCTAGGGACCTCACATGGTCCAGATATGAAGTTCAAACCTCAACATGAACTCAAAACACCCTAAGTCCTCTTTATTAGTTAGAAAAAGCCCTAAACTCCCAAATCATGAGATCTACTCAACAAAAATGAGAAATGTGCAAGTTTTATACCTTTCCCAAAAGCTCCGAGGTGAAATAGCCACAGATCTAGCAACCCCTTCTTGTCCCTTGCCTTGGAATCCTTTTCTTCACTTGAAAAGATGCACCAAACACTCAAGGTTAGCTCAAAACTCTCTCTCTCTAAGCTCACAAGTCGATTAGGGTTTACTCTCAAGGAGGTATAGCCGCAAATGAGGCTATAAGTGCCTTTAAATAGGCCCCAAACCCGGGGATTTAGGATTTCTTATTACAGCGTCTGGTCGGTGAGTCGGCTCCTGGACTCGTCGAGTAGTTCCTTAATCCCACGCACACATCGTGACTCTACTCGACGATTTGCAGCACCAACTCGTCGAGTAGCTTATTGGTCCACAAAATAATTAAATAGATAAACAATATACCTGGAAATCCGGATGATACAATTCTCCCCCACTAGAATCAGACTTCGCCCTCGGAGTCATGATCTGGATATAACTCTGGATACTGCTCTCGCATCTCGGACTCCGGCTCCCATGTCAACTCAGACCCTCTCCGATGTTGCCACTGGACCTAAACCAGGGGAACCTCCTTGTTCCTCAGAACCTTCACCTTTCGATCCATGATCACAATTGGTCTCTCAATGTAATTCAGGCTCGCATCCACCTGAATGTCCTCTAATGGCACTATTGTCGTCTCATCTGCAACACACTTCCTCAGCTGAGACACGTGGAAGGTGTTATGGATATGGCTCAACTCCGCAGGTAGCTCCAAACGGTACGTTACCTTACCCACTCTGGCGGTCACCCTAAAAGGACCGATGTATCGGGACCCGAGCTTGCCACTCTTCTTGAATCGGATCACCCCTTTCCATGGGGATACCCTCAGGAGGACAAAATCTCCAACCTGGAACTCATGCCTGGATCGTCGCCTATCGGCATAACTCTTCTGGAGACTCTGGGCCATCAGTAACCTCTGTCTGACCTGCTGAATTTGCTCAGTCGTCTCTAGCACTATCTCGGTGCTACCCATCACTCGCTGCCCCACCTCTCCCCAATAGATAGGAGTCCGACACATCCTCCTATACAAAAGCTCAAAAGGTAGCATACCAATACTGGAATGGTGGTTGTTGTTGTAAGAAAACTCAGCCAAGGGCAGATATGTGTCCCAAATGCCACCGAAGTCCAATATACATGCTCGAAGTATGTCCTCGAGCGTCTAAATTGTCCGCTCGCTCTGCCCTTCTGTTTGCGGGTGGTAGACTGTACTGAAGTCCAATCGCGTATCCAACTCCTCATGAAACTTCTTCTAGAAACTGGAAGTAAAACGCACATCCCGGTTTGAAACTATCGATATCGGCACCCCATGCCAAGCTACCACCTATCTTACATATATCTCGGCCAGTCTCTCTGTAGAAGAACTCTCACTAATAGCAAGGAAGTGAGCACTCTTCGTCAACCGGTCCACAATCACCCAAATCGCGTCGACACCTCGCGCGGTCCTTGGCAGTTTGGTGATAAAATCCATGGAAATATGTTCCCACTTCCATTAGGGAACCTCTAGTGGCTGCAATTTGCCATGAGGACGCTGGTGCTCGGCCTTAACCCAGCAACAGGTCAAGCACCTCTCGACTACCCAAGCCAAATCCCTCTTCATACAGGGCCACTAATAATCTCTCTTCAGGTCCAAGTACATCTTAGTGCCTCTTGGATGGATCGAGAATCTCGATCTATGCGCCTCCTCCATCAGAATATGGCGAGCTCCGCCAGTATAGGGCACCCAAATCCAGCCTCGGAAAGTCATAAGCCCACGACTGTCTGTCACAAACTCAGACACCTGCCCAATCACCTGCCCCCTCTTGCGGTTCTCCGATCTCACGGCCTCCACCTTGGCCTCTCGGATCGGAGCGCTCTCGGTTCTACGGCTCATGGCGTCGGCTACCACATTAGCCTTGCCCGGATGATACAGGATCTCACAGTCATAGTCTTTCACCACATATGACCACCTCCTCTGTCTCATATTTAGTTTGGCCAGATCCATGAGATACTTCGGCTCTTGCGGTCCGTGTGTATAGTACACCGAACACCATAAAGATAGTGGCGCCAACTCTTGAGGGCGAACACCACCGCCCCTAATTCCAAATCATGGGTGGGATACCTCGTCTCATGAGGCTTCAGCTGCCTCGATGCATATGCTATCACGTGAGCCCTTTGCATCAACACTGCACTCATCCCTGAGATGGACGCATCGCAATAGACCACAAAGTCCTCCACTCCCTCCGGAAGTGCTAACACTGGAGTTTCAAACAATCTCGGGCGAAGAGTCTCGAATGATGCCTGCAGATCAGGCCCCCAATCAAAAGTAACACCCTTCCGGGTCAATTTGGTGAGAGGAACTGCAATCTTGGAGAAATTCCCGATAAATCTCCGATAGTAGCCGACCAATCCCAGAAAACTCCTGATCTCGGATGGGGATCTCGGCACCTCCCATCGCAGAACCGCCACAATATTGGCCGGATCCACCAATATCCCCTTCTGACTAACGAGATGCCCTAGGAACTGGACCTCTCATAACCAGAAATCACACTTGGAGAATTTGGCATATAGCCTCTCTGACCTCAAAACCCCCAAGAACTTCTCGCAGATGCTCCTCATGCTGCTCTCTGGATCTCGAATATACTAAGATATCATAGATGAACACGATCACCGACCGGTCCAACATAGGCCTGCACACCCGGTTCATGAGATCCATGAACGCCACCGGTGTGTTGTTGAGCCCGAAAGGCATCACCATAAACTCGTAATGCCCATAGCGAGTTCTAAAGGCCATCGGAAGTGGTTAACGGTTCTTGACCATAGCGGATCTCAAATCAATCTTGGAAAACCAAGATGCCCCCTGAAGCTGATCGAATAAATCGTCGATCATCGGAAGTGGTTAACGGTTCTTGACCGTCAACTTGTTCAATTCCCGATAATCGATGCACATCCGGTGCGAACCATCCTTTTACTTGACAAAAAGGATCGACGCTCCCCACGGCGAGCTACTTGGTCGAATAAGTCCCTTCCCCAGCAGCTCCTAAAGCTACGAGGATAACTCCTGCATCTCTGGTGGCGCAAGGCGATAAGGTGCCTTGGCAATAGGTGCCGCCCCCGGAACCAAATCAATCTGGAACTCCACCTGCCTCACGGGAGGCACACCCAGAAAATCCTCGGGGAAAACTTCCGGGAACTCGCACACTATCGGAACCTCGGCGGTAGAACTCGGCCTTGCTGACGAAATCCGCGTATCCATCACATACGCCAGGAAGCCCATACAACCCTGTTGTAAACTCTGCCTCGCCCTCGCAGCAGAGCAAAAGGCTGACCCATATTTTGTACCCTCGCCATATACCATAAGCACTCGCCCACTAGGGTCTCGTATAGTCACCATCTGATGCATGCAGTCGATCACTGCTCCAAAAAGGCTCAACCAATCCATGCCCACGATGACACATACATCACCCATCGCGATCGGTACCAGGTCAATCGGAAACTCGACACCAAAAATCTCCAGCACGCATCCTCGGAATACATTAGTTGCAAAAACCGCATGCTCATCGGCAATGGAAACCCTCAGAGATCGACTCAACGCCTCCCGACAGATACTGATGTGAGGACTAAAAGCTAAAGACACGAAGGATCGACTCGCACTCGAGTCAAATAACACCAAAGCAGGTACGGAATTTACAAGAAATGTACCTACTTACAGCACAAAATAAGCACAATAAATCCCAAAATAAATAATAAGGAATTACGTACCAGCCACGACATCAGGTGCTGCGCGGACCTCCTCCACTGTCAGCTGAAAATCTCTCCCACGAGCCCTCGGAACCTCGGCCTTCACCAGCCAAACATCAGCAGCACGCAATGCAGCAGGAGCGGAACCCTGGCTAATCCCTGAACAAGCTGAGGGCACTCGGCCTTCCGATGGCCAGTCTGATTGCAGTGGAAACAGACTGAAAATCCCTTGGGGCAATCCTTCTCCATGTGCCCCTCCTTGCCATATTTGTAGCAAATCCCCGCCCGACAAGATCCCTCACGACTCTTGCCACACTTGCCACAAGTGCGGCCCTTCTGGCCTCCTGATCTTGAATCAGCAGACTTATCTCCCTTGGCTGCCGGCTGCGACTGCGCTGGCCGCAGATCTCTCCCCTAAGGCTCCGCATCCTCCCTGGACTGGGTCTCCAGCTCAATCTCCCTTCTCCTGGCAATTTCCTAAAGCTCAGGAAATGTCCGATATGACGAGTTCGCCACGAACTCTTGAATACCCTCCTCATAATGCTCAAATACTGACTCATGCGTGCCTGCTCAGTCGACACATGCTCAGGGCAGAACAACGCCCTCTCGTGAAACATCTGCGTAATCACAGTGACCGACTCTGTCTTCTGCCTGAGAGACAGAAACTCCACCGGGGGAACATACTAATCTCGGAACATCAGAAGAAACCTCTCCCAAGTCACTGCAGAATGCTCAGCAGGAGTAAAACTGGCTGTTGCAAATTTCCACCAGTCCTTCGCTTCCAAGCGAAGCTGGTTCACCGCGAACCACACAATCAAATGTTCGGGGCAAGAACAAGTATATAAACACCCCTAGATATCAGAGATCCACCTCATCGCAGCGATCGGATCTTGAGTCCCATCAAACTCTGGTAGCTTCGTGTTTCTGAATTACCGGTACAGCAACGAGTCACCTCCATGTGGCCTATCAGCGGCGACAGCTACAGTGGCGGCATTCTCAGTGACAGCAGCCTATCGCTCATCAAAATTCTCAATCAGGGTGGTCTTAATAGACCCAAACATCTCGGGAATCTCTGCTCGGATAGCTGCGGCCACCTCCTCGTGAATCATCCTCCAAATCTCATTATCACTAGTCCTACTGCCTCCAGGGTTGTGGCGTGTACCCACCATGATGCCTCTAAAACACAACGCAAAATTCATCAGAGACTCGCTCGATCATTCTCACACTCGATCACTCATCCCTACTTGTTCCTTAGTTTCCTAAGTATTCTTACTTGGGTTGCATACAGATCTGGTGTTTTCAGTAGTACGGGCCCAATACTACCTTCCACACCCGACCTTTAGTCACCCCAAGTCCTCCTCCTAGGATTCTAATTCCCAAGTACTCTATCTCTCTCGAATATCATACTACTCCCGTTTGGCACATACTCACAACACATAACCGATAGAAACGACTCCTAAGCTAAGGCATCACAAATCAGGCAATCCTAGCCCTAAGATATGAAATACCTAGCTCATTCTCTAGCATGCATCACTATCATTTCATAAATATCTCATAACACACTAAGTAAGGGTATTTTTGGGAAATCACCGTTCGGGCTCTGGCTGATTGTACACATGTTTTTTTTCGATTTCTCTGTAAAAGCTTTCTTTTTTTAGAAAAAAATTCATTTCTTTTCAAAATCTTCCTCAAATCCTCAGCTTGAGTCCAGACATACCCGAAGGTGCATCCGAATCCCTCTAACTAAGGCACTGATACCAACTTGTAACAACGTAATTTTTCAAACAAAATTTTTCATTTAAAATGCAACACCCAAAAATTCAAACCAATTTAAACTTTTTAAAAAAATTTCAAACCATTAAAAATCATTACAACTTTGTTTTGAAAATGTATAATATCAGAGTTTTCCCAGAAACATAGACAAAACATGAGGAGCTGTACGATCACGCCTTCGCCTTGCCGCGATCCCCTGATGTACCTGAAAAAATAAACTGAAACTGTAAGCCCGAGAGCTTAGTGAGTTCCCCCAAAATACCCATACCCGCAACAATACACATAGAATCATAAGAGCTTACTATGGGTCCAATCAACCATCGGGTTGGAATACCCTAGGCCCACAACCAACAGGTTGAATTGCCAACACAATATGGGTCCAATCAACTATCAGGTTGGAATACCCCTGGCCCACAACCAACCGGTTGGAATGGCCACATACTCTGAGTCCAATCATCCTCGGGATGGAATACTCATGGCCCACAACCTACAGGTTGGAATGCCCAGGTCTATTGGCCTTCGCACCTAGCAGATAAGCCTCAACCGCCAAACAAACATGTGCGCATATAATAGATAATCACATAACAGTCTATAGACAATACTTGATCTAACGGCTCTTACCACATAGTACATAACAACATCCTATCTACCAGGATGCCAATCCAACAGATCATACCACATATCATATAATATTATCCTACCCTCTAGGATACCGATCTAACAGATTATACTAGCATAACATGACCATATAATAATCCAAAGGGCCGGCCTTGGTGCCTTAGACCCTTGAGTATAGTGAGGAAAACTCACCTCGCAACTGTCGTCTGAAACTAGAAGCTCAAATCTCGGATCACCAACACGAACTCCACCACCTATTGTTACCATAAAACCCTTTTTCGTAAATCTCCAACTTACCAAAATACTCTCAGAAGTCAATCTGGTCAACTCTTGGTCAAAGTCAAAGTCTACAGTCAAAGTCAACAGTCCATGTTGACTCGACTCGTCGAGTGCAGTTCACCGACTCGTCGAGTCCTTCCTGAACTCGAGAAGTCGTGAAATCCTTGATTGGCTCGTCGAGTCCCCTTTAACTCGCCGAGTTCATACGTATCCAAGAATTGGGAGAAACCCTAGCCGACTCGTCGAGTCTTCGAACGACTCGTTGAGTTCAAGGCAATCTTCAACGGACTCGCCGAGTTTGTTCATCAACTCGACGAGTTCACGACCATCTTCATATGACTCGCCGAGCTGGAAACTTTACACACATGCAAGGCCATAAAGGCTCTAAATGACCAATCTAAGCTTCTAATGGAGCTTTACACATTGGGAAAGTCTCATCCTTGCGAGAGCTGGAAACTTTATGCACTTATGACTCAAAAGAGGTTCAGATCTGAGGTTTCAACTTCAGATCTAGCTCCCATACCAAAATCCCTTCATGAATAACTAAAGAAAGCCCTAGTTTTCACATATGAATGATTCTTATAAGAAAAGAGGTTAAGGTAACAGCTGGTTACCTCCAAAACGTGCCCAAACTAAAGTAGACTCTGGATCCACACGGAAATCTTGATGCTAGCCTCTTGATCTACAAGTTTCCTTCACAAAAGTCACTCCCCAAAGCTCCAAAACACTCTCCAAGCTCTCACTCACAGCAATTAGGGTTTCTGGGTCTCAAGAGGGCGATAGAGGACAGTGGGAGGCGCTAATGGTCCAATATATAGGGTGCAAAAACGTTGAAAATTAGGGTTTCCAGTGCCAGCTCCTACTCGTCGAGTCCCATGCCGACTCGACGAGTCACTCATTAATTGACGTGTCCTGGCCCGCTGCTACTCGACGAGTCATAGCGCCAACTCGGTGAGTAGACCTTAAATGTGAAGTCAAAAAGGAAAAATATTAATAATACCTGACGGTTGGGATGTTACAATTCTCCCCCACTTGACTTAGACTTCGTCCTCGAAGTCAGCTGTAGCGAATAACTCCGGGTAATGCTCCCGCATCTCAGCCTCCGACTCCCATGTCCACTCGGATCCCCTCCGATGCTCCCATTGTATCTTTACCAACGAAACCTCCTTGTTGCGCAGGACTTTCACTTTCCTTTCCAAAACGGGAATCGGCCTCTCAATAAAATTCAGGCGCTCATCAACCTGAATGTCATCCAGTGGCACCACTGCCTCCGAGTCCACAATGCACTTTCGTAACTGCGAAACGTGGAAAGTACTGTGGATCCGACTAAGCTCCTCTGGCAGCTCTAGTCTGTAAGCCACCTTGCCAACCCTGGCAATGATTCTGAACGGCCCAATATATCGGGGACCCAATTTTCCCCTCTTCCTGAAGCGGATCACACCCTTCCAGGGCGAGACCTTCAGGAGTACCATGTCACCGACCTGAAACTCTAACTCGGATCGACGTCGGTCAGCATAACTCTTCTGCCGACTTTGAGCGGACTGCAGCCGCTGTCTAACCTGTTGAATCTTCTCGGTAGTCTGCAAGACCACCTCCGTCCAACCCATCACCCTGTGACCAACCTCACCCCAACAAAACGGGGTGCGACATCTCCGCCTATACAACAGCTCGAATGGCGGGGCACCAATGCTGGAATGATAGCTGTTGTTGTAGGCAAACTCTACAAGTGGTAGGTGGGAATCCCAACTCCCACCGAAATCGATGATACATGCCCTCAACATATCCTCAAGGGTCTGAATGGTCCGCTCGCTCTGACCATCAGTCTGTGGATGGAAGGCTGTGCTGAAGTGCAACCGTGTGCCCTGCTCCTCGTGAACCTTCTGCCAGAAGCGGGAGGTAAACCTGACATCCCGATCAGAGACAATGGAAACGGGAACCCCATGGCGAGACACGATCTCGCGAATGTACATGTCGGCCAATTTCTCGGCCGATGAGCTCTCCCGTATGGACAAGAAATGGGCACTCTTGGTCAATCGATCCACGATGACCCATATAACATCAAACCCCTTCGCCGTCCTCGGCAACTTGATAATAAAATCCATCGTGATATGTTCCCATTTCCACATGGGGATCTCCAGGGGCTGCAGCTTGCCATGCGGCATCTGATGCTCGTCCTTGACCATCCTACAGGTCAAGCACCTCTTGACGTACCAAGCGATTTCTCGCTTCATGCACGGCCACCAATAGCTCAAACTCAAATCCTGGGACATCTTGGTGGCCCCCGGGTGAATAGAGAAATGAGACATATGAGCCTCCTCCATAACCGTCTGCCTAACCCCGCCAGACATCGAAACCCAAACCTGACCGCATCGGGTCAATAATCCCCGACTATCCTGCTCAAACCGTGTATTCTCACCCTTGATCCTCTCCAGCTTCCAATTCTCCGCTCGCAATGCCTTAACCTGGGCATCTCTGATCAGACTCACAAGCGGGGAGTCCACTGCTATCCTCATACATACCGCTGGGGTGGAAGACCCAGCTGACTTGCGTCTCAAGGCATCCGCAACCACGTTCGCTTTACCAGGGTGGTAAAGGATCTCGCAATCGTAGTCCTTGACTACATCGAGCCACCTGCGCTGCCTCACGTTCAGGTTCGGCTGATCCATGATATGTCTCAAGCTCTTGTGATCTGTGTAAATGGTACAACGGACCCCATAAAGGTAATGTCTCCATATCTTGAGGGCGAATACCACCGCCCCCAACTCCAAGTGATGCGTAGGGTATCTTGTCTCATGCGGCTTCAATTACCGCGACGCATAAGCTATCACTCGTCCTTTCTGCATGAGGACTGCCCCTAACCCTGTGATGGATGCATCACAAAACACCAGAAAATCCTCAACTCCCTCCGGGAGTGTCAAGACTGGGGCCTCGCACAACCGCTGTCGGAGGGTCTCAAACGCCCTCTGCTGCTCAGGGCCCCACCGGAAATCCACCCCCTTCCTCGTCAGACGAGTGAGGGGTACCGCAATCTTGGAGAAGTTATGTATGAATCTCCGGTAGTACCCTGCCAATCCCAAAAAGCTCCTGATGTCTGAGGGAGATTTCGGAACCTCCCACTGCATAACCGCCTTGATTTTAGTCGGATCGACCAAAATCCCCTCTTGGTTAACGAGATCTCCGAGGAATTGGACCTCTCGTAGCAAAAGCTCACACTTGGAGAACTTGGCGTACAGCCGTTCTCGTCTTAGAACTCCCAACAACTCCCGCAGATGCTCCTCATGCTGCTCTCGGGTCTTGGAATACACCAAGATATCATCTATAAACACTATGACCGAGCGATCGAGCATCGGTCTACAGACCCGATTCATCAGGTCCATGAACACCGCTGGTGCGTTGGTGAGCCCAAACGGCATCACCACGAACTCATAATGTCCATACGAGTTTGGAATGCGGTCTTCTGCACGTCTTCCTCTCTGACCCTGACTTGATGATACCCAGACCTCAAGTCTATCTTGGAAAACCAAGATGCACCCTGCAACTGATCGAAGAGATCGTCTATCCTCGGGAGTGGGTAACGGTTCTTCAACATTAATTTATTAAACTCCCGGTAGTCAATGCACATCCGGTGCGAACCGTCCTTCTTCCGGACAAAAAGAATTGGTGCTCCCCATGAAGAACTGCTCGGACGAATGAACTGCTTGCCTAGCAGTACCTGTAGCTGTGACGACAGCTCCTGCATCTCTGGCGGTGCCAAGCGGTGCGCCGCCTTAGCGATAGGGGCCGCACCTGGCACCAGGTCGATCCTGAACTCGACCTGCCTCTCGGGAGGTATCCCCGGCAACTCTTCCGGAAACACATCTGCAAACTCCCTGACCACCGGTACATCAGAAACCAAAATCTGATCCCTGACCCGTGTATCTACCACATACGCTAGATAACCCGCACACCCGTGCTGAATGTACTGCCGAGCCCTGGCAGCTGAACAAAACCCTGATCTCACTCTGGTGCCCTCACCATATACAATCAGTTCTTCCCCACTTGGGGTTCGAACTACCACTCGCTGGCCCTCGCAATCAATCATAGCACCAAACCGACTGAGCAAATCCATGCCTACAATCACGCACACCTCCCCCATGGGAATCAGAATCAAATCTATCGGGAAGGACACCCCGAAAATCTCCAGATCACACCCTCGATAAACCGAAGAAGCAGAAACCCCGTGTTCGTTGGCGATAGACACTCGCAACGGACACTCTAACTCGCCCACTGGCACACTGAACTCCCTACTAAATGATTGAGATACGAAAGACCGACTCGCCCCCGAGTCAAATAAAACAAAAGCAGGCAAAGAGTTCACTAAAAAAGTACCTAATCACAGGTACAACAGATAAGCATGACACATTTATATTAAATGAGATAGAGGGAAGAAACATACCGGCAACCACATCTGGCGCTGCCCTGGCCTCCTCTGCGGTCAACTGGAAAGCACGACCCTGAGCCTTCAGAGGCTCTGCCCTGACTGGTCTCCCATCCGTGATCCTCAAGGTAGTCGACGCTGGAGCCTTCTCCGGCTTGGAGGCTAGTAGAGGACACTGGGCCTTCATATGACCCACCTGCTCACAATGATGGCAAAGCCTGACTCCGGAAGTCGGAGTCGGATGCCTGCAATCCCTGGCCAAATGGCCCTGCTTGCCACATCGATGGCACCCACTCCCTGTCCGGCACATCCCTGAATGAGCCTTCCCGCACTTCCCACAAGTGCGACCTGGCTGCCCCCCAGTCCTCGTATCAGCGGTCTTGGACCGCTTTGGCGCCGGCTGTGACTATGCCGGGGCCTGCCGCTGCTCCCTCAACCGCAGCTCAATCTCCAACTCATGGCGCCTAGCGGCCTCCTGCAACTCCGGAAGTGTATCACATCGTTGGGTAGACATAAACTGACGAATGTCAGTCTTGAGCATGCTCAGATAACGGGTCATCTGAGCCTGCTCGGAAGCAAACTCCAGGCAAAACATCGCCCTCTCAAACTGAGAAACTCCTATGCTAAACGCTCCTGCTCGACCCGCGGAATGTAACGGGTGCGGAACATGTCTCTAAACTGCTCCCAAGTAACAGCAGCTCTCTGGTCATCAGTGTACGACCCAGTCGCAAGTCTCCACCAGTCCTTGGCCCCGGACCTTAGCAGGTTCAGAGCACACCTGGCCTTCTGGTCAGTAGGACACGAGCAGGTGAAGAAACACCCCTTCACATCCGAGATCCACCTCATAGCTTTGATGGGATCATGCGTCCTATCAAAGGTAGGGGGCTTCGTGTTGTCGAAGTCCCTTTACTGAAAAACTTGCCCCGCTACCCCTCCCGCCGCTGTTATAGCCGCGGTGGCTGCAGCGGCAGCTGTCTCAGCGAGGGATGCATATCTGTTGGCGAAATACTCCATCATAGCGGACTTAATAGCCCCGAACAACTCCGGAATCTGACCCCGGACAATCTCGACCACCTCCTCGCGGATGATCTCCCTGACCCGATCCTCTGTC
Source organism: Lactuca virosa (assembly GCF_052849685.1). Classification (NCBI taxonomy): domain Eukaryota; kingdom Viridiplantae; phylum Streptophyta; class Magnoliopsida; order Asterales; family Asteraceae; genus Lactuca; species Lactuca virosa. The sequence continues at coordinate 389,347,056 of NC_136428.1, forward strand.
AACATTGGCCCCTCCTGGCCGATAGCCTCAGGTGCCACTGGGGCCTCCTGATCACCCTGTCCTGATCCTGATTCGGACACCGACGTGAAACGCCTCGTAACTGCCATTCTGAAACATAACAGGAAGATATCAGACAATCCGCATAAGTAACTGGGAACCAACTCCCGACTAATCCCTAGGGGTTGTGACTTCCTTGCTACGCGTATGGGTCTTGTGCTTTCAGTAGTACGGGCCCATACTACCTTCCACACCTACCCATATTTGTCTCAAGTATCACCAAAACACCCAAACAACATACATATCATAGAGAACACTCAATCCTCACTCCTAGAGGAAGGCTAACCGTCTCACAACTGACCTACCGGTCCCCTACAACTCACCCATCCATGAAACCTCCACCAACCCCTGCAGCCCTAGTGTATGCCAGTCATACATAACACTAGACCTTATAGACTTTCGAAGATCCAATCCTACCCTAAGCTCCCAATCAAACAAGAACAGAACATAAGGCTAAATCAAACATTCTTAGGCTATAAGATCTTAATTATGTACGGTCGTGATGCATACACTAAGCAACTACAATAATGATGTCAATTTCATATAAGGGAAACCCTAGGCTATCAGGCATCATACAATCAGTCAATTCTATCATGCAATTCCTGAAGACCCCTAGCCTAACACTAGCATGCTGTTCTAACATATCAAATAAATGTATGGTATTTTGGGGCTACTTATTGGCTCCGGCTGATCGTACATCCTGCATCCTCCTTTACTTATTTTGAAAACCTTTTTAAAATAATCATTTTGAAAATCCTTTCATTAATTTGAGACTGGAGTTACACGCATGTTCCTCCAATTCACTCAAACCAAGGCTCTGATACCAACTTGTAACACCCAAAAATTCAAACCAATTTAAACTTTTTAAAAACATTTCAAACCATTAAAAATCATTTCAACTTTGTTTTCAAAATGTATAATATCAGAGTTTTCCCAGAAACATAGACAAAACATGAAGAGTTGTACGATCACGCCTTCGCCTTGCCGCGATCCCCTGATGTACTTGAAACAATAAACTGAAACTGTAAGCCCGAGAGCTTAGTGAGTTCCCCCAAAATACCCATACCCGCAACAATACACATAGAATCATAACAGCATACTATGGGTCCAATCAACCATCGGGTTGGAATACCCCAGGTCCACAACCAACAGGTTGGATTGCCAACACATTATGGGTCCAATCAACCATCAGGTTGGAATACCCCAGGCCCACAACCAACCAGTTGGAATGCCCACATACTCTGAGTCCAATCATCGTCGGGATGGAATACTCACGGCCCACAACCTACAGGTTGGAATGCCCATGTCTATTGGCCTTCGCACCTAGCAGATAAGCCTCAACCGCCAAACAAACATGTGCACATATAATAGATAATCACATAACAGTCTATAGACAATACTTGATCTAACGGATCTTACCACATAGCACATAACACCATCCTATCTACCAGGAGGCCAATCTAACAGATCATACCACATATGATATAATATTATCCTACCCTCTAGGATACCGATCTAACAGATTATACTAGCATAACATGACCATATAATAATCCAAAGGGTCGGCCTTGGTGCCTTAGACCCTTGAGTATAGTGAGGAAAACTCACCTCGCAACTGTCGTCTGAAACTAGAAGCTCAACTCCCGGATCACCAACACGAACTCCACCACCTATTGTTACCATAAAACCCTTTTTCGTAAATCTCCAAATTACCAGAATACTCTCAAAAGTTAATCTGGTCAACTCTTGGTCAAAGTCAAAGTCCATAGTCAAAGTCAACAGTCCATGTTGACTCGACTCGTCGAGTGCAGTTCACCGACTCGTCGAGTCCTTCCTGAACTCGAGAAGTCGTGAAATCCTTGATTGGCTCGTCGAGTTCCCCTTTAACTCGTCCAGTTCATACGTGTCCAAGAATTGGGAGAAACCCTAGCCGACTCGTCGAGTCTTCGAACGACTCGCCGAGTTCAAGGCAATCTTCAACGGACTCCCTGAGTTTGTTCATCAACTCGACGAGTTCACGACCATCTTCATATGACTCGCCGAGTTGACTAAGCAACTCGTCGAGTCCTTGCAGACATTCATCCATGCATACACTTTTTAAGCCATGCCAAGGTTCCAGATTACAGATCCAAGCTTCTAAGGCATGTTTAACACGTAAAGTTGCAAACTTTACACACATGCAAGGCCCTAAAGGCTCTAAATGACCAATCTAAGCTTCTAATGGAGCTTTATACATTGGGAAAGTCTCATCCTTGCAAGAGCTGGAAACTTTATGGACTTAGGACTCAAAAGAGGTTCAGATCTGAAGTTTCAACTTCAGATCTAGCTCCCATACCAAAATCCCTTCATGAATAACTAAAGAAAGCCCTAGTTTTCACATATGAATGATTCTTGGAAGAAAAAAGGTTAAGGTAACAGCTGGTTACCTCCAAAACGTGCCCAAACTGAAGTAGACTCTGGATCCACACGGAAATCTTGATGCTAGCCTCTTCATCTACAAGTTTCCTTCACAAAAGTCACTCCCCAAAGCTCCAAAACACTCTCCAAGCTCTCACTCACATCAATTAGGGTTTCTGGGTCTCAAGAGGGTGATAGAGGACAGTGGGAGGCGCTAATGGTCCAATATATAGGGTGCAAAAACCCTGAAAATTAGGGTTTCCACTGCCAGCTCCTACGCGTCGAGTCCCATGCCGACTCGACGAGTCACTCATTAATTGACGTGTCCTGGCCCGCTGCTACTCGACGAGTCATAGCGCCAACTCGTCGAGTATACCTTAAATGTGAAGTCAAAAAGGAAAAATATTAATAATACCTGACGGTTGGGATGTTACATATAAACCCAAATATCTCATTTCAAAATCACAATTTCCACAACATCAAGTTATCAAAACACATGTCTCTAAAACTGTTTATAACACAAATCCAGGATCCTAAAAAACATATTTCCGACGCAGGTTTGTGCACAATCAAGCTGGCCCCTTCCCGTGATCCGGAGAAGTACCTGAAACACATACCACACAACACCGTAAGGACGAAGCTTAGTGAGTTCCCACAAATACCACGCACAACTCATTAGCCACTCTAGGCTATAAGCCAGTAAGACCCTCCGGTCACTGTGTCTCAGTGGGACCCTCTGGTCCCAACTCAATAAATTCATAATAACAATATTCAACATAAATCACAAGACATGATGCAAAGTATTAAGATACACAAATAAGCACAATAAACATCTCAATCACACGAACGTACCACTCATGGTAAGTATAATGAGAAGACTCACCTCGTAAGCTAGCAAGTAAAAGTCTCGCACTTGGAAAATCTCGAACTAGCCTCCGCCTAACACATTAGATACGCATCTCAAATCAATACTCCACTCATACTCAATTACACCTAAGGTTGTTCTCTCATTCTCTCAAACTCTTGGAATGGGTAAAAGAAAATTTTGCCCCTCCATGGTCTCCACTACTAATGTTGGCCAAACCTTAAAGTCAACAAAAGTAATTGATGATTCAACATACCTAGATTGACCTGACTCACCGAGTGAACTCTTGTGACTCATCGAGTCCAGTCGTCCCCCAGAAGTTCTTGAGAGGATCCATCTCGCCGAGTTAACCCCTAACTCGCCGAGTAACAGCATAGACAGCTCCTTGGGACAAACCCTAACCGACTCGTCGAGTCGGCTCCTCGACTCGGCGAGTCCATTCAGACTCTTTTCTCATTCAAACGATTTCAAGGCAGAAAACCTTCCCAAACTCTAGATCTACACTCTCAAGGCTCATTTATCGCGTAAAGTCATAGACTTTACGTCCATGCATGGCACTTAGGGCTTGAAATGCTAAAACACACCTTAAAAAGGGTTTTTCACTCAATAGCATTATTATGGCTGAATAAAGAAGGGACTTTTGGACTCTAGGGACCTCACATGGTCCATATCTGAAGTTCAAACCTCAACATGAACTCAAAACACCCTAAGTCCTCTTTATTAGTTAGAAAAAGCCCTAAACTCCCAAATCATGAGATCTACTCAACAAAAATGAGAAAGGTGCAAGCTTTATACCTTTCCCAAAAGCTCTGAGGTGAAATAGCCACAGATATAACAACCCATTCTTGTCCCTTGCCTTGTAATCCTTTTCTTCACTTCAAAATATGCACAAGCTTAGCTCAAAACTCTCTCTCTAAGCTCACAAGTCGATTAGGGTTTACTCTCAGGGACGTATAGCCGCAAATGAGGCTATAAATGCCTTTAAATAGGCCCCAAACCCGGGGATTTAGGGTTTCTTATTACAGCGTCTACTTGACGAGTTGGCTCCTGGACTCGTCGAGTAGTTCATTAATCACACGCGTACATCGCGACTCTACTCGACGAGTTGGAGCAGCAACTCGTCGAGTAGCTCATTGGTCCTCAAAATAATTAAATAGATAAACAATATACCTGGAAATCCGAATGTTACAGAGGGATGTCGTAATCCAATTGCAAACTATTTGTTGGTAGGTAAATGATGAATAACCAATTCCACCACAAAAAACGAAAATGAATATTAAGTTTTAAATGAATTGAAACTCGTAGATCTTTTGAGATTCATTGAACATTTCAATGGCACGTTTAATCTCGATTATTCTCTTCAAGTTTGTGACTGGGATACCGAGGATCACAAAAGAGGTGTGAATAACCATGAAAATTAGCTTGGTACTCCCGAAGACGTTTATCACCTAATCAATGTGCCGGTTAACCACACATGCTCCATTGATCTATGATAATCTACGAGCTACCCATTGCCATCCTTCATTAGTCCCATATTAGTGTGCCAGTTAACCACACACGCTCCACTAACGACCAATAAGGTGCAATGTGCAATTTCATAAGTTAGCATCAAATTCACATTTTTCCTAGTGTAACTAAGATTTGGGAATTTATAAAAGCATTTAGTTACTTCGTATTTCATTATACTTATAATGGAAGTTTGTGTCCTATCCTACCCGTTCGGCTAACGACCCTCCACTAGTCAAGGGTGCGGTGGGTAAGAGTGGATACCCAATGGCGGTCATTTTACAAGTCGCTTCCTTAGACACCCCTTATAGACCAGCTTCTTGAATGAGGCCTACTAATGGTAAGACTGAATTTTTACTTATACATATATAATATATTAGACTATTAATTTTATATATAGTATAAGGGTGTATTTTAAACTTTTAAAATAGTAGATGGTTTAATCTATTAATAAATCATAATTTTAATTTAATTAAATTTAAACCATGTCATAATGTATTTATTAATTCTCTCCTGTAATTAAACACTTAATTAATTTAATAAAACCATAACGGTGTAATTTGAACTATTCAAAATACTAGGGTTTTAGAATTTAATATTTCAAAATTAAAACTTTTAATTAAATTTTAAATTCCAAAACTTGAACGAAAATTTTGAAACTTTTTCAAATCCTTAAAGATCAAATTTGAAAACAATTAAATTAATCATATAGTTTTATCTTTATCACAAAATTTGACCTAATCCAATATTATATTGTAAGATAATTCAAATCAAATTCTACAAATAATTAATTTATCATATAACTAAGTAATTATCTTAAAATTGATAATTATCTTGCAATTAGATGAGGATAATCATTACCATATCATAAAATTCGAATTTTAACAGTTAAAACATCTTATGGTAATTATCCTAGTCTAATTTTAGCCAAAAATCCGAAAAATCTGCCATCAGGATTGAGTTCACGTCGTGAGCAGTATACTCACATCGTGAGGACCCACCATCTCGTGGTGACTTTTACCACCTCGTGGTGATTAGGAAGAAAGCAAAAACAAAAATTTTCCAGCTTTGAACAATTCACATTAGCATCACATATAACAAAAAAATGACCTAGGCTCTGATACCACTAATGGGTTTTGAGCACTACAACATTCCTATGGTGTACATGCAACCCTAATGCTTTGGATCTAGGTTTTTCTCAAGTTATACATGCAAATAATCATCCAAAGCATAAACCCTAATAACTAGCATAGCATTTTTGAAATTCATATGTAAAATTGGGTTTGGAACAATACCGCACTTGTTATGTAGCAATAACAAGAACTCCATGACCTTTGAAAGCTTAGTGCCCCAAATGTTGTGTAAGGCCCTAAAATCTAGGATCCAAACCAGTGATCAAACAAACAACAATAAAACAAGATTATAATGGAGTAGAAGAAGATTAAACCAAGCTTTGCACACGTTTATATCAAAGAAACGTTAGGTACAACTTGGACACACACACTATTGACCGTAAACTGTATCACTCGACAACAACTACTGACAAACTCTGACAAACCCTATATATAGGGGAAAGGCTGGTCGTAAACAGGTTTACGGCCGTAAACAAACTTCTGGCCGTAAACGCATCCAAACAACTCAAGTACATGACAAAAGACCCACTAAGACCTATACATCAGATAGCATAGCCCAAACCATAAACTAGACCCTTCAATCTCCCCCTTGTTTTGAGGCTAGCTTTGACTTAGTCCTTTTCAATGATAAGCACATCGGATCCCCCCATCGCGCCACTCCACATTTCTTTTGTGATGATCTCCACAACCATTGATGTGTATTCTTTAGCAGTACTCTCGAAGATCTCCTTAGCGACTTTGATCTGACATTGTGCCAAATGATGAATATCCCACCTTCCGAATTGAAGTAGGTCTCTTTTTTTGAACAGGGGAAAACAACCATCTTGAAACTTAATGATGACAGTCACAGTGGTTTCATCATACACCCAGTAAAGCATATTCGTAAGAGATCTATCACAGAAGTTCTGTGACACAGGAATCTGCCTAACTTGGTTGGTCAGTGGCCACATCACAGTCTGGAAAGGCTTATTAGTCTTGGGATCTAGTATATCAGGGAATCTTTTAATGATGGACCCAGCAGTCTTCATGTTAGGAAATCCGTTCTTTACTTGGTTCTCCAAATAAAGCGTGAAATGAGTTGTCCGTGTATCACCAGATGGATTTGCAAATGGAGCATTGGATAGTTCTGAAATTTCAACCCTTGTCCATGAACTGAAATCATGGAAGTCTTTGTAATATTCCATGTTTGAGCTTTTGCATCTCACTATCCACATGTTTAACCTGTCATGAAAGCCCCATGAGACAATTCTTGATCTATCACCGTACTTGTGTCCAAATCTTTTCTTTTCAAGATTAGTGACGGTGACTTTGGGTTGATCTCTAGGAGCGTTCTGATCTGAGCTCTTCTTGAACAATAGTTGCTTTTTCTTAGCGGATGCCGCTAATTTGGCGCGTTTTAGGGCAGCAACGTTGGGTGCTTGAACTGGTTCCTTTTCAAAATGATCAAGGATCTGAGTTCTTCTTTCAGTGGGCCGGTCAACAGGGGGATCTTGAGTTGACTGGCCGACATTGAATTCTGGAACGGATGATTTGAACTTGTCGCCAAATTCCTCTGCCAGTTTCTTCTTCAAGTCAAAGTAGCATGCAGTTATGGTTCCCATGTGTGTTTGCAGATCAGAGATTTGCTTTGATTTCAGAGTCTTATCTGCTTCAAGATCTGCAACATGAATTTTAAGCTGATCTTTTTCGGCTTCAAGATCAGTTACATGAATATGAAGCTCAATGTTTTTCTGGTTTAGCATGCCGATCTCCTTTCTAAGTTCTTGCATGGTGGAATCATCTTCTCCTGAGTGGCTTTCCTCTATAGAAATTCCTTTTGCGCGAGAGGAAGGCACTGAGCTTTGTTGTTGGGCCAGATGCATAGCAAGCCTCTCAGAGGCAGCATCATGAAAAAGCCTAGAAGGAGATGATCCTGCGGGAGCTGATGAACCACTAACTACTAAACTAGTGCTTGGTCCTTCGTGGAAAGGTACAGATGAAACAGCAGCAAAAGTAGTTGTTGGTTGAGTCTGATGGCATTGAGATTGTTCTGGAATGAATACTCCCTGTCTCGCATCACGTCTTCTCCTTTTCAACGGAGACTGGGAAGCCAGAGTCGTCAACGGTTCACTCACAATGGATCAGTAGTAGGAATAACATCTGTAAGGGGAGGAATCCCTGAATTTTCTCCATATGTGTTGTAGTGTCAGCCATTTGGTTGGAAGTAGGAGTCGTTGTTTCAAGAACATCTTCTGTATCCCTTATCTCCATTGCTGGATGAGCAACATCACGGATACTGTCAAAAAACGAGTCAAGGTCTTCATTGGACAAGAGGTTATCATTGCCTCCAAAATTCAAGGAAATGTCATCCTTGTCATAACCTGAAAGATCAAAATCATTAAACGAATCAACATCATCTCCATCATTTTCAGTTGTATCCTCCATCGTTCCCTCATTGTAGTCACTCTCAACATGCACAGATTGCAAGTTATGCTCTTCTGCCACTATAGCAACAGGTGTAACTACATTATCTTCATGATCTGATACCGGAATAACATCTTCTTCGGAAATGGCATCGTCTTCAAAAATTACGCGGTCTGAAGACTCATGAGACCCAGATGCCTCGCTTGAATCGGCAAACATACCAAACTTCACTAGGGGATACTTTCCTTGAAAATTAACTTTTCCCCTTCGGTTTTGCTTGATTAGTTCGACAGTGTTTGGCCCAAGAGACTTCATGTCAAGAGTTTCTCCTTCTTTAACCATCGCAGGAAATTGCTCGTTGATGAACACTTGAACGAACCTTGGATACATCAAGAACTTGTCCCTTGTTTTTCCTTTGATGTTTACAATCAGCTCGTCAAGGATGAACTTGGAGAAGTTGAAATCCAGTCCCGCAGCAAGTGAAACGATGGCAACTGTGTTCCTCAAAGAAATTTCATCCGCGCCATATTTTCTTCCTGGTATGCAGCTCACAAAGACATGAGCTAAGAACCTCCAGTAAGGTGGGAGAAGCTTCTTCATTGTCGGAGGAAAATCGCCTTCATACCCATCTTGTTGAGAAGTTCCTGAACTTGATCGGTTTCAATATCGGTAGGGATGGTAGATTGATCGTCGATTTGCAGAACGTCCCTGATGAATTGTTCTGTTATGATGATTTTGCAACTCTTTACAGTAGCTTCAACAGATACAGATCCATCTTCTCCCTTCTTTACGTCAGCTGACCTCCAGAATTCTTTGATTGTGCCTTGATAGATTGCTGGATTCACAGTAAGAGCAGTGGTCAGGCAACATTCCCTTAATCCATGTATCATTGACTTGAACTCTGCATGAGCAACATGAGGATCAGCCAAAAGAATTGCCAAGTTGTGACTGTCAGCGAATTTTAGATCTGCCATTTCAACCTGCACAAACCAAGCCAAGTGAGAAAACAATATATTTAAACATTTAAAATTGGTGTTTTACTCTTGAAACAGTTTAATTAGGCTTTTAAAGGAAACAAATGAAGAAAAATCAAATTTTGATGACAAAAACTGAGTTTACGGTCAAGTGGAGTTCACAGCCATAAACAGTCAACGACCGTGAATAACCTATTGACCGTAAACAACCATTGACCGTAAACAGTCAACGGACGTAAGCTCATGGCCGTAAACACTGGCCGTAAGCTTTGACAATAAACAATCGGACAGTTCGATTTTTCTTCGATTACACCCTCAATACAGGTCGATTTGATGCGAGAATAGCATTATGAGGATCAAAATTAGCATACCTTTAGCTTCAAACGATCAGTTTCACGAAAAATCACGGAAAAAATTTTAGAGAGAGAGAGAGAGAAAAAAAAGGTGGGTTTACGGCCGAGAGAAACAAAGAAATGAGGAGTGGAAAAGGATTTTGGGTGTACACTCCTCCTTATATACTCTGTCCATGCTCAATGGGCTACAATCCACAATGCATAAAAATAAAGCCCAATAAAAATTTAAAGGCTTTTTTTTTTTAAAAATAAAGCATTTTGAGGACAAAAATAAAGATTAAAAATAAAATAAAATAAAAATAAAATGAAACAAATTTTAAAAATCAAACTAAAATATTATTATTTGAAAAAATGAAAATAAATTAAAAAATAAATTAAAAAATAAAAAATAAAAATAAGATTGAAATTAAAATAAATTAACACTAATTTCACCTCAACTAACGCTAATAATATTTTTGTGATATTGGGATCAAAGTTGTTAGACAGTTTTAGTCCTCTTATCGATATTTCTACTTTCATGTCCATGTCTGGTCGATCGCCGGTATTGTGGTCCACTTAAGCACGAAAAATTGTGACAAATTTTTGGACATGCTATAAGTGACAAGACATTTTGATCCTATGTTCCTAGATAAACTTCCTAAGGACCATTCAGCTGACGACGACCAAGGATATTGTTGTCCACCTAAATTGAGCAGCGGGATCTACAGACAACCTATAAATGTTCAATTTTAGTTGTACTAGAACGTGTTTCCCATTTCCTGATATACCCCAATAATCAAGGACTTCCAGAATACTCCTTACTTCAGATGAGCAGACAATTATTAACGAAGAAGTTAGATTTAGAATGCATATGTTGTACAGTCAGGTCGGATCTCTTCCAATCACGCAGAAAGTGAAACATATGGCTAACTAGAGTTTAGAGGGATTGAGAAGTAGAAGGTTGCATATGCTGTGTACCAGGTCGGATTGTTAATCACGCAAAGGAGACAACATATGGCTAACAGATAGGAAGAATAGCATAGAAGAAGATGCAGAGAGACAGAGTTGCATATGTTGCAGTCTAGGTCGGATCTTTCGATCACACAGAGGAGGTAACATATGACTGACAGTAATAAAGAAAGAAAATAACTTTCTACAGACCTAATTTATCGGAATTCCCCAGTTGCCCCGTCAATACCGGAATTAAGGACAAAGTCCGCACATCGAGGAAAAGTTAATCCACGGTTCTAGATACAGATCATTTAATGTATCCGCAGATTCCCATGTATATCTCTCTGATCAACCTACCCAAACGTCGTATTTTCAGGCTAAATGGAACTATCTAGGTCAAGATTTGTCAGGTCTCTAAATTCCTTAAGTTCATCTGATCCTAGTCAAGTCCATTTTTAAAAACTTTTGTGCCTACCAGCGCATCGAACACAGAGCTTAGACAATTTAACTTTGGTACCTTACACAGATTCAGATTGCCTGTTATCACATGATTATACCACTTCCCAACACATCACCTACAAACAAAAGCTATCAGCAACATATTTTTGATTTTCTGATTTTCTAATGTTTTTGGATTTTGAAGTTTTAAATTTTTGTTTGGTTTTTGTTTATTTCTCCCCCTAAATTTGTGCATGGGAGAGAATGAAATTAAAATGCGCAAATTTAAACTAACCTAAAGCAAAAATTAGTCCTCAAAGCGTATCATTTTCAAAAAGCTCACAAGCACATTGAATCGAGCTTTGTTAAATGGCTTTGTGAACAGATCCGCCAAATTATTAGCAGTGGGAACCTGTTCCAGCCGAATTAGCGAACGCTCAAAACAATCTCTGATGAAATGAATTTTGATATCAATGTGCTTGGGTTTCAAATGCTGGACTGGATTTTTACCAATCTGAATTGCAGCCTCATTATCACAAAAAATAGGGGTTTCTAGATAGTTCAAACTGTAATCCAACAGCTGATGTTGGATCCAGATAACTTGAGAGCAACAAGCAGAGGCAGCAACATATTTTGCTTCTATTGTTGAGGTTGAGACGGTGTGCTGTTTCTTGCACTGCCACGACACCAGACGATCACCGAGAAATTGACACCCTCCTGAAGTTGATTTCCTGTCAAGCTCACAGCCTCCATAATTACTGTCAGCAAAAGCATATAAATCAAATTCAGAATTTTTCGGATACCTCAAGAGGGGTTGAGTACCTGACTACTGGTTTCCTAAGAATACAAGTGATTTTGAAAAGTGTCAACAATTAAGTTGGTGAGTTCATAAACATTTTGTATGAAAAGGGTTTTTAACTGTTTCATGAAAAATAGTTTCGTATACTTCCAGAAAATACGATATTTTCTTTAATATGAATTGTAAGTGTATGCAATTCCTTTGTATCTTTTCCTTCTAAAGTAATAATGTATGTTTCTAGAAAATCTGATATTTTCTTTAATATTGTCACACCCCAAAACCGGAACGGCGGAAACGTTCTGGGGTGGAGGACGTCATGTCAAGTATCGCAACACATGCAGTATAGTAATCAAAGTACAACAACCATTGCATTAATAGTATAAGTTTTTACATAGGTTACATTTAGCAACAACATCAAAAGTAGATATAGAGAATAACATAAGATGTAGCTCGGTACAAGGCTGACTTCGCAAAAGCTTCCGGAGTGTACCTGTCTACTGACGACCTAAGAATACAAGTTATTTTGAAAGAGAGGATCAGCATTTTAATGCTGGTGAGTTCATGAGTATTTTAATGACATTGATAATAATACATGTTTTTCCTCAAAATAATCTCATTAGATGATGGTGATAAAAGTTTATAAAGTATTTGAATTCCTTCCAGAAAATCCTATATTTTCTATTAAAGTGGTCTCCTACCAAGACTCGACTATTTCATGTTTAAAAGAATGAGTTTCTTTACTAAAAGCAGTCTTCTACCAAGACCCGACTGTTTCATGTTTAAAGAGCATTTTTCCCAATGTTACTATCATTATCAAAATATAGTTTTACATTATCATTTTATGTCAAAAACGTTTTAAGTTTAATGTATTAGGGAAAATATTATAGAACCATAGTCTTATATGTAGAAACTACCGTGGTACTAATTACCTTAAGGCCATGAATTATAAGGTAAATGTGAAGATACTCGTATCCATACTGATTGACGGATGTAAACACGATGATCTGCTGGCGTCGAAATAAATGTGACATTTGTCACCCCTTGGCTTGGTCGGTCGGGACTGTAGCTAGCAGTCAGGATGTGGGATGGTCTGTCCCGTATAGATCTATACACACAATGCCCGCTCTCCCTCCAGGAGACTCTGGTTACCAACTCGACAACGGTGAAATCCGCGTCATGAGGTTGTATCCCGTGTTTTGATTGCTATATACGTTTCTTTTTACTAAAAGTACATGTTTTAGAATGTTGATATAGCTAGTTTCTCCTCATAAAAGTTATTCTTGATTTCTAAACAATACCTATTATAGTTTACTTGAGAGGTTATCTAGGTGCCTTTGCTACCCAAAGGCGTTGAACTGGAGTAAGGGTTTTAATATCTAAACAGATATACATAATATATAACTAGGACTTCAACGACACTCGGACAAATAACCGGATACTCTAAGTCCACAACCAAACAAGGAACAGGAAATAAAGCGGGCTATCAGTCCTAAGTCCTTCAAACCCTACTTATATAACTATATCTACGTAGACATGAATCTAACAAGAATATAAGTTTAAAAGACTTTGATAAAAGTTTAGTAATTTAAAAGAGATTATAATACTTTAAAAGATATTTGCAAGTAATATATGAAAACCTTTAGCTGAATAAAACAGTTTAACATGCAAAAATCTATTTGATTGACAGTTATTAATCATATGTGGTTGATATAATAACTTAATAGTTCAACTTATATTCCCCCCCCCCATAAAAGCATTTAAAATCATTTCAAAGGTTGATTAAGGGGTATGAACTCACCTGCAGTGAGTAGTTTGGATGAAAGTGTTGGACAAGGTGCTAAGTGTCAAGTGAAGACTTGGACACACACAATGATCCTATATAACATATAAAGACATATATATGTATCTAATAGTGATTATAACACTAATTAAGCAAGAAAAGACACCCTAGGACGTGGAAAACGCTTTGATTCAAGTGCTAGAAGTACAAAGGGTTGCATCTAAGGGTTGTAGGGCTTTGCCTTTGAGTTTACGGTCCGAGAGTAAACTCTCCATGAGTTTACGGTCTAGGGCTTGCGGCCCTAATGGGTTTACGGCCGTAAACCCATGGTAACTTCTACCATTTTGATGTTCAAGGTTCTTAGTTCGAGTTGGAAGGGTTCTAGACTTGGTGTTAAGGCTTTAGAAGGGACTAGGGCTCATAATGGCCCCCTTATTAGAGTTTACGGCCCAAGGACCAACTCCCATGGAGTTTACGGCCTAGGGTTTACGGTCCTAGTGGGTTTACGGCCGTAAACCCATGGTAACTCCTATCATTTCGTGGTTTAAGGTCCTTAGCTCATGCATGAAAGGTTCTAGTCCAATATCCAAGCCCTAGGAAGTAATGGTGGCACATATGCACCACCTAATGGTGTTTACGGCCCAAGGAGATTGCCTTGCCCGTAAACCCATGTGTTCTTGGGGATTCTTGGTGTTTTTCAATGGTTTAACAAGTAATCTGAGCACATAAATAGTTAAGAGGGGTGTACTTACTTATAGGAATCTTGTAAGAGTATTTAAGGTCCAAAAACACTAGTGTATGTTCTTGGTGTTCTTGGTGAAATGAAGAACACTTGAAGATCTATGAAAAAGAGAAGATTTCATGGATGAAATCATGTATAACTACTAAATGAAGTGTTGTATCAACAAATCAAGAGAAGAAACACTTACATTTTTGAAAGATTTGGAAGAAGATCTTATGATACTTGAGAGAGAATGTGGGTGTTCTTGAGCTTGGAAGTGGGAAATGAGGAAGGAAAGGAGTAAACCTATGCCTTAAGCATGAGTTCACGACCAAAGGGGAGTTCACGGCCCAAACCCCTCATGTTTGGCCGTGAACACCTCATTAAGGTGTTAATTGTTTTATTTGTTACACAATAATCCTAGAAAATACTTCCTTTCATTTGTTCTCTCGAAGAATTAATATTAAAAGTACTGAAACGGACTTTAAACCGAGCTAAAAATTAGCAGAAATGAATTTGACTTTTAATTGAAGTGCTTGACTGTAGGGTTTGTACAAATGGAAATTTCGGGTTATCACAAATATGAACTGTAATTATATGTAATTCCTTTGTATCTTTTCCTTTTAAAGTAATAATGTATGTTTCTACAAAATCCGATATTTTCTTGTAATATGAACTGTAATTGTATCTAATTCCTTTGTATCTTTTACTTGTAAAGTAATAATGTAAGTTTCCAGAAAATCCGATATTTTCTTTAATATGAACTATAATTGTATGTAATTCCTTTGTATCTTTTCCTTGTAAAGTAATAATGTATGTTTCCAGAAAATCCAATATTTTCTTAAATATGAACTGTAGTCTTAAACCCTAAGACCAAGATGTAATTGAATGTTGGAATGAAAATAGTATGTAGTTTTATTTCTTTTTTATAAAACCAATGAACTGTAAGCTTCCCGTAAACCAAGTAGTTTAGCTAATCCCTATGTGAGTTATTATATACATGCTAATATGTCACACCCCCAAACCGGAACGGCGGAAACGTTCGGGGGTGGAGGACATCATGTCAAGTATCACAACACATGCATTATAGTAATAAAAGTAACAACAACCATTGTATTGATAATATAATATTTACATTATGTTCAAAACATTACTTGAAATACATATAAAAAGTACAACAAAAGATAAGACGTAAAGCTCCGTCTTCGCAACACCTGCAAGAGAGTACCTGTCTGCTAACGACCCTAAGAATACAAGTGGTTTGAAAAAGTGTCAACATTAAAGTTGGTGAGTTCATAAGTATTTTTGTTATAGAAAGTATATCCTTTATTCTTTTGAAAATTTCGCCAGTTCCTCTAGAAAATCCTATATTTTCTGTTGTATATGAATGATAAGTAAAACAACTCGTGATTATCCCTCCTACGAGTACTTAGTGAATAGAAGTCATATACATTTAGATCGAACAGATAGTCGATTGTGTGGTTCTGCCCTAAGCCCACAACCAAACAAGGAACAGGAAATGAGGCGGAATCCACACATCCCACTATTTGTCGGATCTTCATGTATCTAACCCTGATGTATTTATAAGTACATTAAGTTTAATGAACCTTTAATTTGAAAACGTTCCCTTAAGAAAATCCTATATTTTCTTAATAAGTAATATGACTGTAGTTAATCCTTCTGTAATCATTCAGTAAATATTGATTATATATAATACAGATCGATTAGACAGTTGAATGGGCAAATATGCCCTAAGCCCACAACCAAACAAGGAACAGGAAATGAGGCGGAAGTCACACATTCCACTGTCTACCGGATCTTTATTATATATAATTATAATGTATTCATCAAGTAATTACATAATTAACAATTATGAATCTCCAGTAAATGGTAACCACAATAGTTCCTTCTATAATTTATTAGTTTATACTAACTATATATAAGCTAATATCGAACGGACAGTTGAATGTGTGTATCTGCCCTAAGTCCACAACCAAACAAGGAACAGGAAATGAGGAGGAAGTCACACATTCCACTGTCTATCGGATATTATTTATATATAATTTGAGTGTATAAACTAAGGAATTATAGAATTAACCATAAAGGTTCTTTATGTAATATTAGTTTAATAAGAAGTATTAAACATTTTGTAAATAAGTTCCTAGTTTCACTAACTCTATTGTGAAACATTGATTTCGGAAAGTTCTATCGAAAACTATTTATCTTCCAAAATAACGATGTAAACCATAGAAAAGCCTATATTTTCTGTAAAATCGATTTGTAGTCTTAAACGCTCCAAGACCGAGAAGCACAAGTATAATTACCATACTTAGCGTAATGATACCCAGTTTGATTATCAGTAATCACATCTGAACATATAATTACCCTGAAAGTTCGACGTGACGATACTACCCTCCTATGATCACTTAGTACACACGAGTTGTATAATATCGAGATCAAATAGACATATGGGTGAATTTTCCCTAAGCCCACTACCAAACAAGGAACGGGAAATGAGGCGGAAGTCACACATCCCACTGTCTACCGGAGTTCAATTTTATCTAACCCTATTGTATATACTGAGAAATCATATAGTTAGTATCCCTTGGGAAATTTTGGGAAAAGTATATCTTTATGTAAATAATTAGTTAATACTATTGTGAATATTCATTATAACCATACTAAAACAAAGTTAGTCCCATATAGATCTATACACCAACTCGCGCTCTCCCTTATGAAGACTCTGGTTATAATTAAGATTCGAACGGGTAACATGAGTGGTACATCGAGTGGTTCACAATCCTGTATTAATTATTTACATAAAATATAAAACCTTTTTATAATTAACAAGTAATTTTGTAAAAGATTTCTTTCCGTTTCATAAAACATGTTTATAAGTTCATTTCCATGTTATAACCTGGATTTTTGTAAAATAGTTCCTATGATCCATAAACCATAACTAATATAGTTTATAAGTTGGTTTCTATGACTTTAACAAGTTTTAAGCTCAAAAACATTTAAACTGTAAGTAAACATAATAAGTAAATTATGTTTTTAAACACAAACAATCTTGTTTTTTACTTGTATCCCCCCCCCCTTAAAACATTAAAAAGCTTGGAAAATATGTGGGTATGAACTCACCTTATTTGTGGGATTCAATAGAAGATTTTGTATAGATTGGTAAGTTTTCCGAGTGAAATCCCGAAGCAGAAACGAGTCCTATTTAGTATATTATGACACATATATGGATATAGTTAGTGAATATAACTACAAAGGTGTTTAAGAAACAACCCGGGATGCTAGAATATCTCCCCAAAAGAGTGTTAGAAGCAAGTTTGAAGGCTGAAATGGAATTCACAGCCACCTGGAGGTGTTTACGGCCCAAGAACACCAAGTGTTCTTGAGTTTACGGCCAACTGTTCTTGAAGGATGATGAAGATTCAAGTGTTTTAGGCTGGAGATTTGTGTGTTCTTGAAGGCATGAAGAACACCTTGAAGATCCAAACAATAATCTAAGAAGATTTGAAGGTTTGCAAGATGATACTTGAGAGAGAATTGGGAGGATCACGGCTGGAAGATGAGAAATGAGGGAAAAATGGCTAACACTCATATATATATATATATATATATATATATATATATATATATATATATATATATATATATATATATATATATGTATGTATATATATATATATATATATATATATATATATATATATATATATGTATATATATATATATATATATATATATATATATATATATATGCGAGGGTTTACGGCCGAGGGGTTTACGGTCCGAAGTCGGCAAGTCGTTTACGGCCGAAGCCTCGTTTACGGTCAGAGCTTTGTTTACGGCCAGAGCTTCGTTTATGGTCAGACCTTCGTTTACGGCCAGAGCTTCGTTTACGGTCAGAGCTTCATTTACGGCCAGAGCTTCGTTTACGGCCATGTGAAGCTTCTCAATTTCTTTTTCTTTTTCTCCTCCAAACTATAACATACTTAGTTATCTAGGTTTCAACACTTATAACCCATCTAATTCTAAGAATCATGGAAGGAATAAGTTTTACCAAAGAGAAATTTTACAAGAATAAAATTTTTGGGTTGTCACATTATCCCCCCGTTAGAGAGAATTTCGTCCCGAAATTCAGAATTCTAAGTGGTTACTAGAGAATTTGGGAAAAAAGATGGGTACCTTGGTTCTATCTGATCTTCTGTTCTAAATAGTAGAGATTATGCGGGTTTGGCTTACTTGACTACGTTTATCCAACTGGTAGGATGTCCACTCGTAGTTCTGAATAGCTTTGTCCTGGAGTTCATGGTAAGACTCATACTTGATTCATCCATCATCATTTCATGTATACAAGTCGTATATAATTAAGATTAGTAAGATGGTCGGATGTGCGACTCTACCCCAGGTCCACAACCAAACAAGGAACAGGAGATAGGGCTGAAACACACATCCTAGGTCTATAGAATCTTAATTATATACCACTCTTGCGTATACACTTAACATTGATAGGTTAATCGTATTTGTCCTTAGCCTCTATTCTTGAACTTGACTTGTTGTATAAGTGGTGTTCCTAGGAGATCTATTGGAAATACTTCAGAAGAAACGGAGACTTTCAGAATATCCTCGGTGTCTCCCTTCAAGTTCCTTGTCTACGGAGTAAACTGGAAAGATGTGGTACCCCTCGCATGGGTACTTCTAAGTTTTGAAACGAGAAACGATACGAAAGTTTGGGTCAAGTTTATCGTTATAGATTGAAAGGATTTCGTTAGAAGGCTGATTAAGGCGAAGGGTCTTTAAGTAATATGAAATTGGTATAGTAAGGACCAAACCGATATATTTCGAAAGACAACATCGGAACTTCTTATCGTGACGACTGTTCAGTCGAATCTATGTATGTGTTTTTAGTGCTCTCCGGTTTTATCCTCACTATTATTACTACAAAAAATTTGTACCGCATTAAGCGAGTACTAGCAGTATGAGTGTTCTGATATTCAAGACTGATTAATTTTCATAAGATAATCCCTATCAGATCTTTCTATAATCGCTTGGTGTATACAAGTCATGTATAATTAAGATTAGAAAGACAGTTGACTGAGCAATTCTGCCCTAAATCCATAACCAAACAAGGAACAGGGAATAAGGTGGAATTACTCACTCTAAGCCTACAAATCTTAATTATAAATGACCCTAATGTATACACTAAGCCATTACAGCTTATCTGCAAAGGGTATCTTAGTTTCTTTTATGGATGATGTATTTTGTTCAATTATTTATAAAAAGTCTTAAGTTTTAAAATTAAAAATATTGTCATTGGGAAAACGTACCACTGTTCACTGGGGTTTCGGGACAGTCTCTCCTACGGTAATCATCAGTACTCTTCCATCCCCGCCAGCATTCTTATTTATTGGACCATCCCTCTTGAAGTGACCAATTTCACCGCACTGGTAACAAGCCGGGTTTACTCCAATATCGGGGACTTGGTTAAGGGGTTGTGCTGGTGCCCTGCAGAAACGGGCAGTGTGCCCCTTCCTATTACAATTTCTACAGTGTAACTCTCGACAGGCTCCATAATAATGGAAGTTAGACTTATTGCATTTCCTGCGATTCCCCGCATATTGTCGTGCTGGCGTTGGCATATCAGGTATTGTAACAACATGAGAAGTTACAATTTGTTGTGTTTTCGAGGCCTCTTGTGTTGACTGTCCTTTCTTCTTATTCCAAGATTTCCTCTTATTGTTGCCCTCTTTTGTTGGCTTGGGAACAGGGGTCATTATTCCTTGGCGAACCCCATGGTCCACGAGACTCTGTGCCAATTGTTTGGCGCTATCAAAAGTAGTTGATTTGGAGGCTAAGACACTTGCTTGAATCTGGGAAGATAATCCCCAGATGTACCTCTCTATCTTTTTGCTTTCCGGTGTATCCATTTCGGGGCATAGTGCCACTAGGTCACTAAATCTATTAGTGTAGGCCACTATGTCTGAGCCCGTCATGGTGAGACCCCAAAGCTCTTCCTCTAGCTTTTGTATTTCGCCTCTCGGGCAGTATTCCTTCATCATTATGGTCTTTAAGTTCTCCCAGCTCATCGAATTAGCCACTGCAAGGGTCAGTGACTTAACATGGCCAATCCACCATGTCAGAGCCCTATCGAAGAAAGTGCAGGCATCAAATTTGACTTTGCTCCCTTTTGGGCATATGCAAATTTCGAAAACTGACTCCATTTTCTTGAACCATCGCATCAAAGAAATGACTCCTCCAATTCCACTAAAGGATTTGGGTTTGCAATTCATGAAGTCTTTATACGTACACTCCCTAGGCAGTCCGTGGATATTTCTGTAGTTAGACGGGTTAGCACCACTTCCAGTTCCATTGGCACCACTTGTGTGGATATGAGACATGGTAGCTGTTACGGTGGCAGTCACCGTAGCCTGGAACATAACAAGATCATACTGTGGAGGTGGTGGCGGAGTATTTGTGGTTGCGTTGTTATTTCGCCTGATATTTCTATAAGGCGGCATCTTTCTGACATAAAGTTTAAAGATGAAAGGTTGGTAAGATATTGGTAGTGTAAATCGAATGATATAATACCATAATTTTGAGTGTATCATGTTTCCGAGAGTGTTTTAAAATCAATTGATAATAGAAGTCTATGTGAACATAAACTTATGAATTTTTCAATAACGAATACCCTTACTGAAGTTTCGTGACTGGATTTGCAAGTACTAGTTGGGATGAAATTCGTGATAAACTTAACACCTGATGTGAGCAGTGTAATCACTAACTCACTAAGTTAAATTAGTTTCTTACTTATTAGTATGATGTATATGGTACTTTTTAGTTTGTTCCTCACAAGGTAAGGTTTGATAATGATTTCTCTAGGGCTTTTCTCTTCGTTCGATCCTTTCTCGGAATTCTCCCTGAAAACCCTCTTTTGGTTTTGTCTCGACTCCTTTGTTGATTGAATGCGAGGTCTAGGTGTATCGGTTGTACGAGAATAGAAATGTCTAAAGAATCTATGAGATTAATAAAACACTTTTATTAAAAATAGATTCTTACGAGAACGATCCTTACAAGGTTTTTCTATAATCACTTAGTGTATATAGATTATATATATTCCAAATCAAATAGACCTTCGAATAAGTGATCCTACTCTAAAACCACATCCAAACAAGGAAAAGGAAGTAGAGTGAACATCACCGATTCTAAGTCTATAAAATCTCAGTAATATATAACCTTATGTATATACTTAGTAATTATAACCTTACCAGTAGAGATCTTTTAGTTTGCACATTAGTTATTTATAGTACCTAAAATACTTCTATAGTATTTTATGTTTGATTCTAGGATTCCTTTGTGTATAGGGTTGGTATGTTTTAGACATGTTGCAAAACCACTATCACTCCCAAACACATGTTAGTCATATCTCAAATAAATATAGTTGATCAGGTTATATTGATCCCAGATATGATTACATAACTGTCCAGGTTTGACTGTAGTGTCCAGCATCCAAATACTTTTGTTTTGTTCTTCTTGTGATACTTGTTCTACTATATATATGTATATATATATATATATATATATATATATATATATATATTGTTATATTTTAAAGTATAATTCTTGATCAGAGTGTTTTAGTCCCATTATATTTATAGTTGTATATCTTTTATAGGTTGATATACTTAGTTCACTATAAACAATGCTCTGATACCAATCTGTCACACCCCCAAACCGGAACGGCGGAAACGTTCGGGGGTGGAGGATGACATGTCAAGTATCACAACACATGCATTATAGTAATCAAACCAACAACAACCATTGTATTGATAATATAATATTTACATTATGTTCAAAACATTACTTGAAATACATATAAAAAGTACAACAAAAGATAAGACGTAAAGCTCCATCTTCGCAACACCTGGAAGAGAGTACCTGTCTACTAACGACCCTGAGAATACAAGTGGTTTGAAAAAGTTTCAACATTAAAATTGGTGAGTTAATAAGTATTTTTGTTATAGAAAGTATATCCTTTATTCTTTTGAAAAGTTCGCCAGGAACAGAAAATGAGGCGGAATCCACACATCACACTATCTGTCGGATCTTCATGTATCTAACCCTGATGTATTTACTAAGTACATTAAGTTTAATGATCCTTTAATTTGAAAACGTTCCCTTAAGAAAATCCTATATTTTCTTAATAAGTAATATGACTGTAGTTAATCCTTCTGTAATCATTCAGTAAATACTAATTATATATAATACAGATCGATTAGACAGTTGAATGGGTAAATCTGCCCTAATCCCAAAACCAAACAAGGAATAGGAAATGAGGCAGATGTCACACATTCCACTGTCTATCGGATCTTTATTATATATAATTCTAATGTATTCAAAAAGTAATTACATAATTAACAATTATGAAACTCCGGTAAATGGTAACCACAATAGTTCCTTCTATAATTTATTAGTTTATACTAACTATATATAAGCTAATATCGAGCGGACAGTTGAATTTGTGGATCTGGCTTAAGTCCACAACCAAACAAGGAACAAGAAATGAGGCGGAAGTCACACATTCCACTGTCTATCGGATATTATTTATATATAATTTGAGTGTATAAACTAAGGAATTATAGAATTAACCATAAAGGTTCTTTATGTAATATTAGTTTAATAAGAAGTATTAAACATTTTGTAAATAAGTTCCTAGTTTCACTAACTCTATTGTGAAACATTGATTTCGGAAAGTTCTATCGAAAACTGTTTATCTTCCAAAATAACGATGTATACCATAGAAAAGCCTATATTTTCTATAAAATCAATTTGTAGTCTTAAACGCTCCAAGACTGAGAAGCACAAGTATAATTACCATACTTAGCTTAATGATACCCAGTTTGATTATCAGTAATCACATCTGAACATGTAATTACCCTGAAAGTTCAACGTGACGATACTACCCTCCTATGATCACTTAGTACACACGAGTTGTATAATATCGAGATCGAATAGACAGTTGAATGGGTGAATTTTCCCTAAGCCCACAACCAAACAAGGAACGGGAAATGAGGCGGAAGTCACACATCCCACTGTCTACCGGAGTTTAATTTTATCTAACCCTATTGTATATACTGAGAAATCATATAGTTAGTATCCCTTGGGAAAGTTTGGGAAAAGTATATCTTTATGTAAATAATTAGTTAATACTATTGTGAATATTCATTATAACCATACTAAAACAAAGTTAGTCCCGTATAGATCTATATACCAACTCGCGCTCTCCATTATGAAGACTCTGGTTATAATTAAGATTCGAACGAGTAACATGAGTGGTACATCGTGTGGTTCACAATCTTGTATTAATTATTTACATAAAATATAAAACCTTTTTATAATTAACAAGTAATTTTGTAAAAGATTTCTTTCCGTTTCATAAAACATGTTTATAAGTTCATTTCCATGTTATAACCTGCATTTTTGTAAAATAGTACCTATGATCCATAAACCATAACTAATATAGTTTATAAGTTGGTTTCTATGACTTTAACAAGTTTTAAGTTCAAATACATTTAAACAGTAAGTAAACATAATAAGTAAATTATGTTTTTAAACACAAGCAATGTTGTGTTTTACTTGTATCCCCCCCCCCCCCCCTTAAAACATTAAAAAGCTTGGAAAATATGGGGTATGAACTCACCTTATTTGTGGGATTCAATAGAAGATTTGGTATAGATTGGTAAGTTTTCCGAGTGAAATCACGCAGCACAAACGAGTCCTATTTAGTATATTATGACACATATATGGATATAGTTAGTGAATATAACTACAAAGGTGTTTAAGAAACAACCCGTGATGCTAGAATATCTCACCAAAAAAGTGTTAGAAGCAAGTTAGAAGGCTGAAATGGAGTTCACGGCCACCTGGAGGTGTTTACGGCCCAAGAACACCAAGTGTTCTTGAGTTTACGGCCAGCTGTTCTTGAAGGATGATGAAGATTCAAGTGTTTTAGGCTGGAGATTTGTGTGTCTTAAAGGAATGAAGAACACCTTGAAGATCCAAACAATAATCTAAAAGGATTTGAAGGTTTGCAAGATGATACTTGAGAGAGAATTGGGAGGATCACGGCTGGAAGATGAGAAATGAGGGAAAAATGGCTAACACTCATATATATATATATATATATATATATATATATATATATATATATATATATATATATATATATATATATATATATATATATATATGCGAGGATTTATGGCCGAGGGGTTTATGGTCCGAAGTCGGCAAGTCGCTTACGGACGAAGCCTCGTTTACGGTCAGAGGTTCGTCTACGGCCAGAGCTTCGTTTACGGTCAGAGCTTCGTTTACAGCCAGAGCTTCGTTTACGGTTAGAGCTTCGTTTATGGCCAGAGCTTCGTTTATGGCCATGCGAAGCTTCTTAATTTCTTTTGCTTTTTCTTTTCCAAACTATAACATACTTAGTTATCTAGGTTTCAACACTTATAACCCATCTAATTCTAAGAATCATGGAAGGAATAAGTTTGACCAAAGAGAAATTTTACAAGAATAAAATTTTCGGGTTCTCACATAATACGACTGATATGCATGAACAACGTTCTTCAAGCGTCGGAGCTAGTAAGACATTTGTCACCCTAGACTTGCTGGTCTAACTGTAGCGAACATCTGAGGTATGGGGTTGTCAATCCCGTATAGATCTATACACAACGGTCTCGCTCTCCCTCGAGGAGACTTTGGCTATAATGCAGGACTTCAGGTGTACGCAAGGTAGGTATGGTGAAGAGAACGTCTCACTAGAGCATTAACAGATTTACGAGAACTATGACTCCTTTTTATTTTATAATAAAGTAATTACACTTTTTGAAAACTTATGACATGATTGTAGCATGCATAAAATTCGAGCCAATTTAAAACTTTTTAAAACATTTAAAACCATTCAGTTATTACAATTTGTATTCAAAATAGTTTAAACATCAGAGTTCCCAGAAATCATAATCATAAATCGAGGAAGTGTACGGTCACGCCTTCGCCTTCCCTCGGTCATCCTTTGTACTTGAAACAATAATCGATAAATGTAAGCTCGAAGGCTTAGTAAGTTACCCCCAAAATACCCATACACACAACAATACACATACAATAAGAAACATCATAATATTGGTCCAATCAACCATCGGGTTGGAATAACCCAAACAACCATCGGGTTGGAATGCCCATATACTACGAGTCCAATCATCCTCGGGATGGAATACACTCGGCCCACAACCATCGGCTTGGAATGCCCATATACTACGAGTCCAATCATCCTCGGGATGGAATGCTCTCGGCCCAAAACCATCAGGTTGGAATGCCCATATACTACGAGTCAAATCATCATCGGGATGGAATACTCTCGACCCACAACCATCGGGTTGGAATGCCCATAACCACTCAAACATGTGCACCTATATCAGATAATCATATAACAGTCTATAGAGACAACATACTAGGGTCCTATCATCCTCGGGATGGAATACCCTCAACTACCAATCAATCATGTGCACATATAACATGTAATCTCCTACCAGCATACAGACAGTCGGACCAAACTACAGTTCACTAAGCATAACCATCCTATCTACCAGGATATCGATCTAACCTATCATAACAGCAACAAATCCGAATAATAATAAACAAAGGGTAGGCCTTGGTGCCTTATACCCTTGGGTATAGTGAGGATAACTCACCTCGTAGTGTTGATCTGAACTAAAGAATCAAACTCCCGAATCGATGTCTCACAAAAAATCTCGAACTATCCAAAATAACGAATATTAAGTCAATAAATGGGAATACTAATCTTGACCAAGAGTCCCACCTATGATAATAGTCCATTTTGCCTTTCCTCTAATTTGGGCCAAGGCCTAATACCAAATCCATGATCCACAATTCTACATATCCAAGGCCCATCATTGGCCCAATTTTCCAAATTGCAACTCCCTAATTGGGCCTCATTCAATGACTCGCTACCAAAACTAGCCCAAAATACTTTTATCCAAAGGGCCCATCAAGTCCAAAGTCCAACTAGTACAAAGGCGGCCCAATCCCGAAGACCAAATTGCAAAAGCCCAACAGGGGGTCGTACGCTGGGCGTACTCCTCTGGCTTGCGTTCACAACCATCAGGGTGGTTGACTCTGTACGTTGGGCGTACAGAATTTACTCGGGGCGTACGCAATGTTTCAAGAAAACCCCAATAAGTGCTTAATGGCTTAAGCACTTAAGCCCAAATTCCAGATCCATCGGCCAAAAGTGTCTTAGAACCATAAAGTCTCGAACTTTAAGACTTTGGACGTCCAGAAATCTCTTAATACATGGTCTTATTCCATTAACACCTTCCTACTACATGCATGGGACCTCTTAAGCCATTGGGACATCATTTTTATCACTTAGGACCCTTTCTAAGGTCTGAAATGACAACTTATCCCGTCCAAATCATATCATGCACCAACTTGGCGACAAGAAATGGTTCCATAAAGCAAGCTTGGCAAGATCTATATCATGCAAGCATAAAGTTTGAAGCTTTTTACCTACTGGAGCTTCTAGAGCATAAAGAAACTTCAGATCTACAACCTTGTCCCCCTTTTCCAACTCCTGATGCAACACCTTCTTCTCTAACTACTCAAAATACACTCTTTAAACTCACATACTCAAGGAAAGGATTAGGGTTTAGGGAAAACGGCTCAAATCTATGGAGGCTGAGGTGATGGAGGGTTTTAAGCTCATAAGGACATTTATATAGCACTCAAACCCTAAATATTAGAGTTTCCTTCTATCATGAGTACGCCTAGCGTACACAAGTGTACGCCTAGCGTACTACGGCGCGCCTAGTTCGCTCATCGTACTCTTATGTACGCTGAGCGTACTCCTCCTGATCCCAAAATTACAATTTAAGGCTTAGGCTTCTCATGGCTTCACTCGTCTATCCCAGGGACTATAAATGACAAATCTTGGGATGTTACAACTCTCCCCCACTTGAACTAGGCTTCGTCCTCGAAGCCTGCTGCAGCGAACAATTCAGGATAATCCTCCCGCATCTTGGACTGTGGTTCCCAAGTCTACTCGGATCCTTTCCAATGCTGTCACTGGTCTCCCTACATAGTTCAAGTGCTCTCAATCCTGAGTATCACTCAGCGATACAACCGCCTTCTCATCCATTATGCATCTTTTCGTGGCTACGAGACATAAAAAGCGATGGGAATCTAACCTATATGCCACCTTGCCAAACCTAACAATAAGCCTGATGATCCAAAGTATCGGAAACCCAACTTTCCCTCTTCGTGAAGTGAACCCTTTATGTGGTGACAGGATAATGCGTCCTTCATCTCCCGAAATAACATACATAATCATCCCACTAATAAGCAGGAATACTCATGGCTGGTCCAATCAGCCTCGGGCTGGAATAACAGGCATACCTATGACGGGTCCAGGCATCCCTAGGATGGAATACCCTCTTATCACGCACATGTTTGTCCAAATCAACCCTTGGGTTGGAATACCAAACATGTCAGGTCCAATCAATCACAGGGTTCGATCATCCTCATGATGGAATACCCTAGATTGGAATACATCTATGAACATAAATCGGGTCTACACATAACTTGAGATCCAAGGATCTATCCTTGCATCTCATCCACAATCCTCTGATTTGTCACAACGGAGTACAACTCACCCTAAATCTCAACAATACATCCATAGGTCTGGATTTCTTCTGAGCCCACAACATGAGTCTGGTATGCCTCCTCCGGCCTTCAACTCATGACTGGAATGCTCCCGATAACCTATCGACATTACCGTCGTCACTTCGGTTGCCTAACACTCCATCCTGGAGATACTTGTTGGATTAGGTGTCTGAGCCCATAACTATTTTGGTATGTACTTGATCCGATTATGAGCATGGTCCTTTTGGGTTGCCTTCACCATAGCAACTGATAGGACGAATAATGGAGAAAGACAATTAATTATGATTTATTAATATATTATATGAATAATATATTAAAGGGGAAATCATATTGTTTAACTAGTATTGATCGATAATTAATTAGAATTAATTTTGTGGTCAAAAGAGATTAATTAAACTTAGGGGACTGATACTATAATTATAAGATAATTACAGTTGGGCTGATGGATGATCTTGGAATATAGGTTAGACGAATTCTATGGGAAGCCCATAAGGAAATCGTCCAAGGGATATTCTAGAAGGAGTCCATGGGCTGCTTAAGGCTTAATCAGTCATATTAGGGTTTCCAGCTAAAAACCCTAGCAGCCACAAGTATAAATAGACCCCTAACATAAGGAATTTGGCCCTATGCTTCCTGGTGTTGCCCTAGCCAATTTCCTCCCCTCTCCTAAGTCATCTTGTTGCTAGAGGTGTTTGTGACTCCATAAGAGGTGCAACATTTGAGGCACTAAGCTTTCAGAAGTCAAGATCAAGAAGGATTGTGATTGTTATTGCTACATAAGAATCAAGGTAAACTTTCTAACCCTAATCATATGTGATTTTCATATTTGTATGCTAGTCAATTAGGGTTTATTGATTTGGTATTCAATGTTGTATGTTTACTTAGAAAAACCTAGATCAAAGTAATTAGGGTTGCATGAACACCATAGGAATGATGTTATGCTCATAACCTAACAGTGGTATCAGAGCCTAGGTCGTTTTTCTAGTGAATAGATGCAAAAGTGAACCACCAAAGATCTTGAAAATTGAAATTTTTGGTTTTTGACTTGAAGACTCGCCGAGTCCATGAATGGACTCGACGAGTAGGTCCTACTCGACGAGTTCCATTGTGGACTCGACGAGTCCAGGGGTCTGTTGCTGGGATTTTCGATTTTTCTGCCAAATTTTGTGGAGGATAATTGCCAAAACTCGTTTTTCTTGCAAAAATTCAATTTTTTAAGTTTGGAATGGTTATCCTCATCAAAATTGATGGATTTCATTAAATATGGATAATATAGGATTATTATAAGTCAAATATTTGACATAGTAAGTTTGAATAGTTTCAATTTACAGCCTCTAGGTTTTATTGTTTAAATTTGAACTTAAAAGTTTTAGTTTTTTGAAATTTAAATAGTTAAGCCGTAGTATTTTGAAAGGTTTCAAAATTTGTCCTCAAGTTTTGGAATTTAAAATTTAATTAAAAGGTATTAATTTGAAATATTAAATTCTAAGACCCTAGTATTTTGAAAAATTCAAATTACACCCTTATGGTTTTATTAATTTAAATAAGAGTTTAATTAAATGAGATAATTAATAAATCCATAATTATATGGTTTAAGTTAATCAAATTAAAAGTCTAATTTATTAATAGATTAAACCACATAGTATTTTAAAAGTGTAAAATACACCCTTATACTATATAGAATTAAAAGTTTAATATTATATATGTATAAGTAAAGAGTCAGTCTTACCGTTAGTAGGCCTCATTCACGAAGCTGGTCTGTAAGGGGTGTTTAAGGAAATTGCCTATAAAATGGCGATTGAATGGTTATCCAGTCTTACGCACCGTGCTCTTGATTAGTGGAGGGTCGTTAGCCGAACGGGTAGGATAGGACACAACCTTCCATTATAATTATAATGAAGTACGAAGTAACTAAACACTTTTATAGATTCCCAAATCTTAGTTACTTTAGGAAAAATGTGGAGTTGGTGCTAATCCATGAAATTGAACATTGCACCTTATTGGTTGTTAATGGAGCGTGTGTGGTTAACCGGCACACTAATATGGGACCAAAATGGGTAGCTTGTAGATTATCATAGATCAATGGAGCGTGTGTGGTTAACCGACACATTGATTAGGTGATACACATCTTCGAGAGTACCAAGCTAATTTGCATGGTTATCCACACCTTGTTTGTGATCCTCGGCATCCCAGTCACAAACTTGAAAGGCATAATCGAGATTTAAACATGCCATTGAAAAGTTCAATGAATCTCAAAAGATCTAGGAGTTTCAATTCATCTAAAACCTAATTTTCAATTTTTGTTTTTCATGGTGGAAATTGGTAAATCGTCATTTACCTACCTTCAAATATTCTACAATTTGGATTACGGCATCCCTCTTCTAAATTATAGAATATTGTGTTGGATCCTAGCCTCAATATTTCATTTGGGTGCTATATTGAGGATTTTGTCAACTAACTTAAATTTCTCTCGTTTTGTAGATGTCAAAGTCTATCAACTATGATCTTCCTAAATCTGTTGGAAAAAGTTTTCAACTTGAAGATGGTGTTCCACGATTGGATTGTGGAAATGGAAATCATGCTTCACTTCTTCCACCTCCTCCAATAACTCTCCCTGACCCACGTGTTCGAAGACTTGAAAAGTTCAAAGTCACTCAAGCCCTATTGGCAAAAAGACACGAAGATGGAAAGTCTATATGTGCTCGTGTCTTGGATATGAAGTTGCATATTGATAGATTGGGAATTTTAGGTGTCGAAGTCTCTAGAAAGCTGGCTGTTGACTTGGTTCTTCAATCACTTCCTGACTCATATAGTGAGTTTATTGTAGAGTACTATATGATGGACCACGACATGACCCTCATTGTTTTGACTTATTTACTTATTGCTGCTAAATCAGAAATGATTTGGCGGGCTGGTGAAGCAAATTTGTCTGGTAAATCAATGTCCCAACGTTCTATGGACAATGGCAACATTGGAAGTCCAGAAAAGTTTACTCTATGCAATAGAAAGGCTAAGTCTGAGATAATCCCTTGTTCCATTCCCAAAGATTCTGTGTGTTTCTACTGCCAAGAGAAGGGGCATTGGTTGCGAAGCTGCCCTGACTACCTGAGAGATGTAAGAGATGGGAGAGTCAAGATGTTTCACTTTGCTTCAGCTAAAATCCACTATATAACTTTATTAAGTTCCTATTTGTAAGATTCTTAATATGATATGATTACATTTTGATGTTTTGTAGGATCGAAGAAAAGAAAGGAAGCTTAAAAGAAGAGTGGGATGAGTCTGATCACGAAGAAATGGATTTCAATCGCATAATTCGAAGATCGGATTTTTGAGCTGCTGGATAGATTGCTTAGGAATATGTAATAGCATAGTTTTCATTTGAATTTTCATTGTAAGGACAAGTTTTCCCGCACCTTTATAAATAAATGAAATTTTGAGTTTTATCTTATTTATTTATCCTTGCAATGTTATTTGTGAAGATTGATGTTTGTATGTTTATATTATAAGCAATAATAGTGGACGTGATTCTTATTTATGTTATTTGTGGTAGTGTCGTAATTTTCTAAGTAAGGAAATATTCCCATCGCCCAAGTTTCAATTGGACAGAAGCTTGGAATCGTATGATTTAAGTCATGTGATGTATGGAAATCTTGGTACTTTGGTAAATTAAGACTAATTCCTTGTTCTCACAAGCATGAGAGTCAAGTGGAGGACTAAAAGATCTAGTACACAATGTTGTGCACTGGTAAGATCCACCACAAAGAACGATAATAATATTCGTAATGATTTGCTAAAAGTTTAGTAAATATGGTTATGCTTACAAGATTAAGTGTAATTCTGAATCGTTGAAAAGGTTTCAATGTGAAGCAGAACGAATAGGAAGGATCAATAAGGAAGAAAGATAAAAGGTTTCTCCAATCTGAGAAGAAGGGAGAGTACTTTTGTATCGTGTTTTATGATCGTCTGAATGATTATGAAACCGTGTCATAATTGATCCTCTAAGCACATCTTAGTACACTAGTATGGCTAAGAAGAGGATTCGGAAATTGTTGAAATGGTTATCAAAAGGTGAATCATACTTCCTTCCAAAATCAAGTCTTAGAGTCGTACTCCAAGATTGTGACTTGAGTGACATCATCTTAAGAAAAGGTTGAACACACTCATCAAATATGGAGTAGAAAAATGTTTTTCTTACTCTTGCACGTTTGAAATTGGTAAGTTGTGATGTCTGGGATAAGACAAAGATCAACTAAGACCAATTGTGTGTAGTGTTTGTCTTGATAAGAATCCGCACTAACTCTTGAGTATTTGTTTTTCAAGAAATGTTTCTTGACAAGGGAATATTATATGTCAAGAAGTCAGTCGGAGTCTAAATGGTCTTGAAAAGTTTCAAGAACTAATCAAGAGTAAACTTATTGTTAAACACTAGCACACGACTTGAGGTTTGTGACCTATCGTGTTAACACATTCTTGTTTCTGTGCCCATTCCATTTAAGGTTGACTATGCATATGAGTTCTATGAGTTCTCATTTGATTGCATAAGGCAGATCACCTTGATCAGTGAAAGCTCATTGATCAGTAAGGGTGAGCTGGTCAACGACTTGGAAGACATTGTAGGCCCTTGTGCTGCCTAGTGGCAAGAAATTAAGAATAAACAAGTTCTGTCCATAAGAGTTTGGATTTGTCACAAACATTATCTTATGATTATGGTTATGACAAATTCACATGGATAGGAGCACATACACCATAAAATCTAAGTGTCATAAGGTTTATCTCCTTCATGAAAATGATTGTGAGGAAACGCTTTAACTAGGAAGATTTTAAGGAGATAGCAATTGTAAGAATTGCATTCTCAAATCCGATCATGATTACGGCATCCCTCTTCATGGTTCGGATTATGAGACTTCGCAATTAGTTTAAACATTTAAGACTTCTTGTTATAAGTGCTAAAATTTTTTAGACATACACATGTGAGCTATCTAAGGAAAGGTGTATGAGTTTGAGAAGCTTAGATAAAAGCTTATCGAAGCATATTGTATTAGAAATATGAACTTTGGAAGTCAATAAGTATTGATTTCTAGAAGTCCAACTGTTTTCTGAATATGTGTCAAAGCTAGTGGGAGCATAAATGTTACGCTGGTATGGATATAATTATCGTGTTAGTGGGAGCATGATTATTATTTTACGTATTGCAAGTTAGCGATATTAATTATAGAAAACAAAAGTTTCACTTTGTAGAGTTGCAGGGGTTAAAAGTTGTTTTTCTATAATTAAGGGAGAGAATATTATACTTCATTTCAAATCTAAAATCTTAGATCGAGAAATTTTGATTAAATTTAGTCAAAGGACATATATGGATGTTATGTTGAAAAGGTTCAACTTAAAAGAATTCTATATATGGCAATATTATAGCAAGAAACTGGTAAAGTATCACGTTTTTCATTATGAATTGTGTCCCATACGCTTCGGGTATAGGATCGATTGCATATGTTGTAATATTCGAACGTTCTAAATTTTCCAAATGCCTGGGGAATTAAGAGGGAAAAGAACTAGAACCGAATTTGACTAAAATAATTAAACGACTGTCAAGGACAATCTAAGGTTCGCCAATGATTGGTCACTTATGGGCAGTTGGAAGTATAGTAACGAATGGACCATAATGACAATATTATGATTAGATATGATTCTATTAATAATGAGGTGTCGTATGGAAAATATGGAAATGTTTCCATATTAGGAGTTGGATATCGAGAATCTATGTCTAGATTAGAAACTTTTATGTAAGAAGGATGTTCAAAGGAATGTACTTTGAATGTGAGACTTCATATCTATGGAATTGCTTTGTAACAATCTCCAATAGAGCACTTTGTAATATCATTGGCAAAGTCTTGGTGGCTTTGGTGCTATGACATTACGAAAGGATCGTTTTATAAATATAGAATCTAACATATTCTAATAGTGGCAAGAATTTGGTATTCTTACACTAGTGATAAGGATTAGGAGTTGTGAAATAAGTATCGTTGGAAATGTGTTCAATTGCTCTATTTGACAAAGTATGGACCATAGGTAAACATAGTGTGCAAGCTTAGAGCATGGAACAACTATTGTTATAATTCAAGTAATAAGTTGATTATCCGAAACATTATACAATGAATAATGTGTAATCAATATGATGACTAAATAAAAGGTGTTTTATTTATACTCACAAGTTTGAGACCATATTGGATTCGATTATTCTTGTGTTTCACTTTGCATGTTTTGACTTCCCGAATAATATGATTATTCAAACTATCCATAGTCGATAAATACTTTGGAAGTAGGTATCCGACTGTAGATTGTCTAAAGCGTTTAGACATAGCAAAAGTCTACTGCAGTGCTCATGAGTACTCCTGTAATAAGATTAGAGTATTGGATTAAACCCACACTCACTTGAATCACTTCATGGGTTTTATCACGGGTAATTAGTGAGACGATAATATCTTATATTCTTGAAACCGAGACATGTGAGTTGTAATTTACAAGTCGGTTGCACATTGATAATATGTAAATGCACCAGTAACTTGGTGTTATAAAACATATTGTTGTGTGTGATTTGATGAGTAAGTACAAGCAAGCATTTAAGTAGAAGTTTATCCATTCCTTTTACCCAATGTAGGATAAAAACGATATATGTGGGCCCCTCGATGATTTAGTGATGACACCCTAAGCGTTTGGCCAAGCCGGGACTGAGTTCATGTGTTCAATTGTAGTCTGTTGTTAGTCGTCATAAATCGGAAATTGGGAAACAACACATGAACAGAGAGTATGATTAAAATCCATGTCTTAGTTCATACGATATCTAGAATGGTGGAATATATGATCCTTTATCTAAAGGACGCGTTTCTGATAAGATCGGAGTTGACAGCGGCTTTTGAAAGTTACGATTGCTAATCAGGTTCTGAAGTTATACTTGTAAAATAGTTATTAGACTTATCCAAGTGGGATACTGTTGGATTAGGTGTCTAAGCCCATAAATATTTTGGTATGTACTTGATCCGATTATGAGCATGGTCCTTTTGGGTTGCCTTCACCATAGCAACTGATAGGATGAATTATGGAGAAAGAGAATTAATTATGATTTATTAATATATTATATGAATAATATATTAAAGGAGAAATCATATTATTTAATTAATATTGATCAAGAATTAATTAGAATTAATTTTGTGGTCAAAAGAGATTAATTAAACTTAGGGGACTGATACTGTAATTATAAGATAATTACAGTTGGGCTGATGGATCACCTTGGAATATAGGTTGGACGAATTCTATGGGAAGCCCATAAGTATAAATAGACCCCTAACATAAGGAATTCGGCCCTATGCTTCCTCGTGTTGCCCTAGCCGATTTTCTCCCCTCTTCTAAGTCATCTTGTTGCTAGTGGTGTTTGTGACTCCATAAGAGGTGCAACATTTGAGGCACTAAGCTTTCAGAAGTCAATATCAAGAAGGATTGTGATTGTTATTGCTACATAACAATCAAGGTAAACTTTCTAACCCTAATCATATGTGATTTTCATATTTGTATGCTAGTCAATTAGGGTTTATTGCTTTGGTATTCAATGTTGTATGTTTACTTAGAAAAACCTAGATCAAAGCAATTAGGGTTGTATGAACACCATAGGAATGATGTTATGCTCATAACCCAACAATACTCACTTCCTCCATTGCCCAAGAAGGCCTAATCAATGTCCTTCACAACATCAACAAGTGCCATAGTACCGAAACCTCACCATACACTATCCACTTATAGAACAAGTTGCTACCCTAGAGTTTCCAGGCTCTACTTCATAACCACCGACAATTCCTAAGGGCATTCTATAGGTGATACCCAACAAGAACATAACATATGGTTCCATGGGTTATTATCACTAAAAATCATACTCACTACCAGAAAGCAGACCTACTAATTTCTACCGCCTAACATACACTCAGTACCCGATCATAACTAATAAAACCCATACAAAGTCTTCAACATGTCTGGACTGCCTCACCCAACCACTCTAGAAACCGTTATCTGAAACACAACAGACAGCATCTTCAATGGCTGACGTCCCACCCGAGAATTCCCAATTCTCCCCCACTTAGAGCACTAACCACTACCCACTAGTGGCGAAGTTGATATGCGACTTAACCATCCCAACCGGGTATTACCATACTTAACCTTATAGGGGTTAACCCACGCAAGACAATCCTCTGGATACAAAGTAACCGAACTTCAGGAGAATCTGAATTCCCGCTAATGACCTCTGAACTTCTGAATTACAACCACTCATCCTAGACTGGCGATTCTCTATCCTAACTCCTTATCCTCGAATGCATCTCTAGATCCTAACCATCTACAATCCCTTGACAATAAATTCCACCTAACATCTCCTATGTCCTAATAACTTATGCATAAAGAAAACGAAAGCTCATAATAAAATCATAAACAAATAGGTAGGAGAAAACACATACCGGTCGCCACATCAGGTACTATCCTGGCCTCCTCGGCTGTAAGCTGGAAGACGCGTCCTTGAGCCTTTATAGGCTATGCTCTACCCTGGCCCCCGCTAGTAATCCTCAGGGTAGTCGGCGCTGGACCTTCATATGGACCACCTGCTCACAATGGTAACAAAGCCTGACACCAGCCCCTAGAGTCTGCTGCCTACAATCCTTCGTGATGTGACCATCTTTGCCACACTTGTGGCATCCAAAAGAAGATCGTCAAACCCCATCATGTACCTTGCCGAACTTTCCACAAGTACGACCCATCTGACTCTCCTGTCTGTCATCAGCGGCCCTAAACCGTTTCAGTGCAGGCCGTGACTGCGTCGGGGCCTGTCTCTGATCTCTCAACTGAAGCTCAATCTCCAACTCACGCTGCCTGGCGGCCTCCTGTAACTCTAGCAACGTATCGCGTCTCTGCATGGACACGAATTGTCTGATGTCCTTCTTGAGCATGCTCAGATATCGGGTCATCTGAGCCTGCTCCGAAGCAAACTCAGGGCAAAACATCGCCATCTCAGTAAACATGCGGGTGATCTCCATCACCGACTCTGAATCATGTCGCATACCCAAGAACTCTTGCGATAGTCTCTCTCGCTCAACCCGCGGGACGTAACGGGAATGGAACATATCCGGAAATAGATCCCAAGTAATCGCAGCGTGCTTCTCATCCGAATATGATCCAGTAATCAACCTCGACCAATCCTTTGCTCCGGACCTCAGCAGGTTCAGAGCACACGTAACCTTCTGGTCAGCGGGGCATGGACATGTGAAGAAACATCCCTCCACATCACATAGCCACCTCATGGCTACGATCGGATCCTGAGTCCCGTCAAAAGTAGGGGGCTTCGTGTTATCGAAGTCCCGGTACTGAAAAGCCCGTCCGACTCCCAACCCTGCCGTCGATACAGCTGATATGGCTGCTACGGCAGCCGCCTCAGTGAGGGCTGCATAGCGATCATCGAAATACTCCACCATAGAGGTCTTGATAGACCCAAACATATCTGGCAACTGAGCCCGGAACATAGCAGCAACCTCATCATGCAGGATGTCCCGGATCCTGTCGTCCATCTCATCTGGCCTCATCTGGCTGATAGTCTCGGGCGCTGTCGGCGCCTCCTGTCCGTCTTCTCCTGATCCTGACCCGGATCTAGTCACAAATCGTCGTGTAACCACCATGCTGAAAGTATACCAGGAAGTTATCAGATAATCCGCATAAATAACAGGGAACCCAACTCGCAACTAAACCCTCGGGATTGTGACTTCCTTGCTACGTGTATGGGTACTATTCTTTCAGTAGTACGGGCCCATACTACCTTCGACACCTACCCATATTTGTCTCAAGTATCATCACAACACCCGAACAATATACATATGCATGGTGATCGCTCAATCCTCTCTCCTAGAGGGAAGCTAACTGTCTCATAGCTGGTCTACTGACCTCACACGACTTAACCATCCATGAAACTTCCACCAACCCTGTAGCACTAGTGTATGCTAGTCATACATAACGCTGGACCCTATAGACTTTCGAATACCTGATCCTACCCTAAGCCCTTCATTAAACAAGAACAGGAAATAAGGCCAAACCAAACATTCTCAGGCTATAAGATCTTAATTATGTACGGCCGTGATGCATACACTAAGCAACTACAGTAATGATGTCAATTTCATATAAGGAAAACCCTAGGCTGTCAGGCATCTTACAATCAGGCAATTCTATCATGCAATTCCTGAAGATCCCTAGCCTAGTACTAGCATGCTGTTCTAACATATCACATAATAAAATAACTGCATGGTATTTTGGGGTCTACTTATCGGCTCCGACTGATCGTACACTCTGCATCCTCCTTTTCTTATTTTGAAAACCATTTGAAAACATTTCCCTTAGTTTGAGACTAGATTCACACGAGTGTTCCTCCAATTCACTTAAACCAAGCCTCTAATACCAACTTGTAGCATCCACAAAATTCGAGCCAATTTAAAACTTTTTATAACATTTAAAACCATTAAGTTATTACAATTTGTTTTCAAAATAGTTTAAACATCAGAGTTCCAAGAAATCATAATCATAAATCGAGGAAGTGTACGGTCACGCCTTCGCCTTTCCGCGGTCATCCGTTGTACCTGTAACAATAATCGATAAATGTAAGCTAGAAGGCTTAGTGATTTACCCCCAAAATACCCATACACACAACAATACACATACAATAACAAACAGCATACTATGGGTCCAATCAACCATCGGGTTGGAATACCACAGCCCCTCAACCATCGGGTTGGAATGCCAACATACTATGGGTCCAGTCAACCATCGGGTTGGAATACCCCAGGCCCACAACCATCAGGTTGGAATGCCTGTATACTACGAGTCCAATCATCCTCGGGATGGAATACTCTCGGCCCACAACCATCAGGTTGGAATGACCATATACTACGAGTCCAATCATCCTCGGTATGGAATACTCTCGGCCCACAACCATCGGGTTGGAATGCCCATATACTATAAGTCTAATCATCCTCGGGATGGAATACTCTCGGCCCACAACCATCGGGTTTGAATGCCCATAACCACTCAAACATGTGCACCTATATCAGATAATCATATAATAGTCTATAGAGACAGCATACTAGGGTCCTATCATCCTCGGGATGGAATACCCTCAACTACCAATCAATCATGTGCACATATAACAGGTAAGCTCCTACCAGCATACAGACAGTCAGACCAAACTACAGGTCACTATGCATAACCATCCTATCTACCAGGATATCGATCTAACCTGTCATAACCGCAAAAAATCCGAATAATAATAAACAAATGGCCGGCCTTGGTGCCTTAGACCCTTGGGTATAGTGAGGATAACTCACCGCGCAATGTCGATCTGAACTAAAGAATCGAACTCCCGAATCGCTGTCTCACCAAAATCTTGAACTATCCAAAATAATGAATATTAAGTCAATAAATGGGATTACTAATCTTGAAAAAGAGTCACACCTATGATAATAGACCATTTTGGCTTTCCTCTAATTTGGGCCAAGGCCCAATACCAAATCCATGATCCGCAAGTCCACATATACAAGGCCCATCATTGGCTCAATTTTCCAAATTGGGCCCAACTCCCTAATTAGGCCTTATTCAAAGACTCACTACCAAAACTGGCCCAAATTACTCTTATCCAGAGGGCCCATCAAGGCCTAAGTCCAACTAGTCCAAAGGCGGCCCAATCCCGGAGCCCAAATTGCAAAAGCCCAACAGGTGGTCGTATCTTGGGCGTACTCTGCCTTGTGTTGACCACCATCGAGGTGGTTGACTCTGTACGTTGGGCGTACAAAATTTATGTGGGGCATACGCAAGGTTTCACCAAAACCCCAATAAGTGCTTAATGGCTTAAGCACTTTGGGACAAGAAATGGTTCAATAAAAACTAGCATGGCAATATCTATATCATGCAAGCATAAAGTTTGAAGCTTTTTACGTTCTGGAGCTTCTAGAGCACAAAGAAACTTCAGATCTACAAGCTTGTCTCCCTTCTCCAACTCCTTGATGCAACACCTTCTTCTCCAACTACTCAAAATACACTCTTTAAGCTCACACACTCAAGGAAAGGATTAGGGTTTGGGGAAAATGGCTCAAATCTATGGAGGCTAAGGTGGTGGAGGGTTTTGAGCTCATAAGGACGTTTATATAGCACTCAAACCCTAAATATTAGGGTTTCCTTCTGTCATGAGTACACCCAACGTACACAAGTGTACGCATAGCGTACTAGGTCACGCATAGTACGCTCAACGTAGTCTTATGTACGTGCAGCGTACTCCTCCTGGTCCCAAAATTGCAATTTAGCCCTTAGGCTTCTCATGGCTTCACCCATCTATCCCCAGGGACTATAAATGACAAATCTTGGGATGTTACAATGAGTTTTATGACACACAAATTATGTTTTAATTTGTTGGGTCACAACCCAAGAATATATGCTATTAAAACATAATATTCTTGGGTTGTGACCCAACAAATTAGTAATGACTATAATGTAACCATTTTTTCTAGAAAAACTATCTTTTAGTAAAAGATTCTAGAAAATCGTGTAGTTTTACGAATCATCAGTTTTTAATGATTTTATAACATGGATTATGTTTGTTTCGTTAGTTTTGCAATCCAAACTAGTATATATATCACAAATAATTATAAAAAACTAGTATTAACCATATGGTATGCAATTTATAACTTATCTTTAACATGAGTTAAATACATGTAATTATTTGTTAGGTAAACAAAGTTTTACTTGTATTCCCCCCCCCCCCCCCCCCGAAAAATAAAAAATATGAAAAATCTTTGAAAATTATGGGGGTAACTCACCTTGAGTGGTTTTGGTGGGTGGATTTGAAGAGGTGTTGAGAAGACTCCAAGTCTAAACTCTTGTTTGAAATAGATGGACTTCCTTGGAGATAACTTTATATAAGTGTTTTAACACATTTAGAGTGTGTTATTGGAATGAAATAAACATAGAATTGAAATAGATGCCAAGGAGTCTCGAATTTACTTACCAAAACCTAGGAAAATGCTTGAAGAATTAAGCCTCTTTAAAGCTCGAAGCTTCAACTCTTGAGAGCAAATGGGAATCTTACAGTGAGTGGGAATGAGATTTGTGATAAGTGAGGGAGTGTTTTCATGTTTAAAAAAAGAAAGGTAATGATAAGACATTTACTTGGAAGTATGGAGGTTAAAACCTTCATATTTGATGGATAATACATGGGTTACTGTGAATTGCATGGGAAAAGGGTGGGATGTCACACCTTAAAGTCAAACCTTATCCACTGGAAGTTTTTAGGATGATTCACTATGAGTTTTCGGCCACAAAAGGAGGTGATTTCGGTCTAGGTTTGACCGAAATCCCTTAATGTATATTCATATTGATGATTTCGGCCAACAATGATCCAGTAAGGTAGTTTTCGGCCAAGGAATGATCCATTAAGGTAGTTTTCGGCCAAGGTGTGTCCCATTGAGGTGATTTCGCTCCTAGGTACCTTGTTTTGGGTTTGATTTTGGTCCTAACTTGTCCCCACAAGGTGTTTTCGGCCATAGTGGAGTGTTATGCTATGAAACCTAAGAAAATTTTTAATGTGTGCTTTCTTGTTGACTTGTCAATGTTAATTAAATCATGATTCCTCAAGACTTATATATATATATATATATATATATATATATATATATATATATATATATATATATATGATAGCTTATAAATCAATGCCCTTTTGGCTTTCAAGTGTTTTATTGTAATATGGTTACAATTTAGGCCTTGCTTGATTCAAATCTTTCGGGTTGTCACACCTTTGGAAAAAAAAAGTCAATTTTTTTTTGAATTGCCTTACTGGAGACATTTGGATGTTAGACATTGTCTAGATGTTATGCATATATAAAAAATGTATGTGAGAGCTTGATTTGCTTATTATTAGAGATGCAGCATAAAACTAAAGAGGTTAACGCCCGAAGGGACATGGACGAGATGGGGATACGTGAAGATCTTGCCCCCGAACAAAGTGCTAACGGTGTTTATCTCCCACCTGCTTGTTATACTACATCAAAAGAAGCAAAAATAAAGTTTTATCAATGTTTTCATGATATTAAGGTCCCATCAACTTATTCTGCAAACATTAAAAGATTTGTGTCGATGAAACACTGTAAATTGTTTGGAATGAAGTCTCAAGATTGTCATGTTTTGATGACACATATGATTCCTATCGCAACTCGTGGAATTTTACAAGATGATGTCCGACATTCTATCACT
Source organism: Lactuca virosa (assembly GCF_052849685.1). Taxonomy (NCBI): domain Eukaryota; kingdom Viridiplantae; phylum Streptophyta; class Magnoliopsida; order Asterales; family Asteraceae; genus Lactuca; species Lactuca virosa. The sequence goes on from NC_136428.1 coordinate 389,389,471, forward strand.
AAGCTTTGTTTGTTTTTTAACAACATTCACTCAAAGGTTATTGATGTAGAAGATTTAGATCAATGGGAGAAAGACGTTTATGTTACACTTTGTGAACTAAAGATGTACTTTCCACCCTCATTTTTTGATATAATGGTTCACCTCATATCTTATATCGTACAAGAAATTAAGGCTTGTGGTCCTGTATTCTTACGGTACATGTACCCTTTTGAAAGATACATGGGTATCCTAAAAGGTTACGTAAGAAACCGTAATCAGCCAGAGGGCAGTATTGTTGAAGGGTATACTTATGAAGAGGTGATTGAGTTCTGCCAAGGTAATTAATAGTATATTACAATTATAATAATTTATAATATACGTTATATAATATTAATATTTTTATAGGCTATATGAAAGATGTCGAAAGTGTTGGTGTTCCTAAAACTCGTCATTTAGGTCGACTTGAAGGTAAGGGAGGAGTCGGTTTACAAATAAACATGCCAACTTATGAAGAGTTACAAGTTGCATGTTTAGTGCTCCTATTACACATGAAATGTCTTACTCCTTACGTTGATGAACACATGGACATGTAAAAGTCGAAATACCCAGGTAAGGAACAAATGTGGTACATAAACAATCACAACAAAGAGTTTTCGAGGTGGTTGGAAAAGAAGGTAGCAGAAACTAAGGTTGATGAAACTGTGAAAAGGTTGGGACGTGGGCTAGATTGTAGAGTTAAATCTTATCAAGGGTACGACATTAATGATTATACGTTTTACACCAAAGATGAAGATGAAAAAAGTACAATGCAGAATAGTGGAGTTACAATGATAGCATTAACGACCGAATTCGACAGACGGAATCATGATACTTTAATAAGAATAGCCAAAGATTCTTACTATGGTATTATACAAAAAAATTGGGAGTTGAACAATTATGACTTCGTTATTCCTGTGTTCAAATGTAAGTGGGTGAATAACCGTACAGGTGTTCAAGTTGATAAAGATGGTTTTACACTTTTCGACCTTACAAATAATGGCTATGTATCTGAGGCGTTCGTTCTCGCAAAACATGTCACACAGGTTTTCTTTATCAAAGACCCGAGCAAGAAAAAAGAGTGCATCGTCTTACAAGGCAAACGACGTATTCTTGGTGTTGATAATTCGTTGACGAAGAAGAATACGACCACTTTGATGATCTACCACCATTTTCGGTTGATATTGAACCCGATAATTACGATAATATTGAACGCACAACATTCGTACGATCTAACATCGAAGGGACATATGTTGATTAAGTGTATTAATGGTTTTTTTTGCATTTATGAATATTGTTTTTACATGATTTTTGTATCAAATACTATCTATTGATAAAGCAATAACAATATTGTCCTTATCTTTTGATAATTACAATTTTTGTATAATTGTTATAAGAAAATATTGAATAAAATTTAAATTTATCAGAGAAGACTTTTACTTGTGGTGTTTGATCACTTGTGGTGTGCATTTAATGTATCAGACTTTTACTTGTTCTGTTACCAAAAATATACCACGATTAGGTAATCTACTTTTAACGTCAAAACTGCCCTAAAAATGAACCAAACAACATTAAAAGATAAGAAGATACGCCTTAAAAGATACACAAACCGCCTCAAAAAATACAAACCGCCTCAAAAGAACATCTACAAATCGGCAACTAAAATAGCATCAAAAAATCGAAAAATGCATCAAAACATATTGATTGTCAACCATTCGATTCTATTTATCTACGGATGAGGATATTCTTTAATGGATCACACGGATTGAGTTTTGATTGGGTTGTATTTTAGAGAAGATAGTTATGTATTGTTATTTTCTTTTTTAGATAAACTAAATTTTTTAATTTAAAAAGCAACAAGTAATAATTTTTTAATTTTTACAGTCAATTAGTGTACAATCTATTGGTAAAATGAAAAAAAAAATCGTTATAGCTAAGTCATGTTCTTTATATGGTAAACATAGTGTTACAAATATATATGGAAGACTAACTATGAATTCTAGTTCTTATTACCACAACGGTCAAAAAGGGTCGGATATCCAAGACCATACAAGAATTCCAAAACAAATCTATAAATCGTAACCCCTAAACCCTAAACACTAAACCTTGAACCTTTACACCCTAACCACTAAACACTAAACCAGAAACACTAAACCCTAAACCCTAACACTAAACCCTTAAACCCAAAACCCTAAACCCAAAAGCCTAAACCCAAAACTCCTACTCAAATCCATAAACAGTAAACCGTAAGCCCTAACCCCTAAACCCTAAACACTAAACCTTGAACCTTAAACCTTACACCCTAACCACTAAACACTAAACCCTAAACCAAAACACTAAACCCTTCAACCCAAAACCCAAAACCTAAAACTCCTACTCAAATCCATAAACAATAAAACGTAAGCCCTAACCCTAAACCATGAACCTTAAACCTTATACCCTAACCACTAAACACTAAACCATAAACACTAAACCCTAAACCCTAAACCCTAACACTAAACCCTTAAACCCAAAAGCCAAATCCCAAAATTCCTACTCAAATCCATAAACAGTAAACCGTAAACCGTAAGCCCTAACCCCTAAACCCTAAACACTAAACCTTGAAACTTAAACCATACACCCTAACAACTAAACATTAAATCATAAACACTAAACCCTAAACCCTAACACTAAACCCTTAAAACTAAAACCCGAAACCCAAAACTCCTACTCAAATCCATAAACAGTAAACTGTAAACCGTAAGCCCTAACCCCTAAACCCTAAACACCAAACCTTGAACCTTAAACCTTACACCCTAACCACTAAACACTAAACCATAAAAACTAAACCCTAAACCCTAAACCCAAAACCCTAACACTAAACCCTTAAATCCAAAACCCAAAACCCAAAACTCCAACTCAAATCCATAAACAGTAAACTGTAAACCGAAAGGCCTAACCCCTAAACCCTAAACACTAAACCTTAAACATTAAACCTTACACCCTAACCACTAAGCACTAAAATAAAAACACTAAACCCTAAACCTTAAACCCTAACACTAAACCCTTAAACCCAAAACCCTAAACCCAAAACTCCTACTCAAATCAATAAACAGTAAACCATAAACCGTAGGCCCTAACCCCTAACCCCTAAACCCTAAACACTAAACTTTGAACCTTAAACCTTACACCCTAACCACTAAACACTAAACCCTTAAACCCAAAACCCAAAACTCCAACTTAAATCCATAAACAGTAAACCATAAACCGTAAACCCTAAGCCCTAAACTCTAAACACAACACCTTGAACCTTAAACCTTACACCCTAACCACTAAACAATAAACCATAAACACTAAACCCAAAACCCTAAACCCTAACACTAAACCCTTAAACCCAAAACCCAAATCCCAAAATTCCTACTCAAATCCATAAACAGTAAACCGTAAACCGTAAGCCCTAACCCGTAAAGCCTAAACACTAAATCTTGAAACTTAAACCATACACCCTAACAACTAAAAATTAAATCATAAACACTAAACCCTAAACCCTAAACCCTAACACTAAACCCTTAAAACTAAAACCCTAAACCAAAACTCCTACTCAAATCCATCAACAGTAAACTGTAAACTGTAAGCCCAAACCCCTAAACCCTAAACACTAAACCTTGAACCTTAAACCTTACACCCTAACCACTAAACACTAAACCATAAAAACTAAACCCTAAACCCTAAACCCAAAACCCTAACAATAAACCCTTAAATCCAAAACCCAAAACCCAAAACTCCAACTCAAATCCATAAACAGTAAACTATAAACCGAAAGGCCTAACCCCTAAACCCTAAACACTAAACCTTAAACATTAAACCTTACACCCTAACCACTAAGCACTAAAACAAAAACACTAAACCCTAAACCTTAAACCCTAACACTAAATCCCTAAACCCAAAACCCAAAACCCAAAACTCCTACTCAAATCCATAAACAATAAACCATAAACCGTAGGCCCTAACCCTAACCCCTAAACCCTAAACACTAAACTTTGAACGTTAAACCTTACACCCTAACCAATAAACACTAAACCCTTAAACCCAAAACCCAAAACTCCAACTCAAATCCATAAACAGTAAACCATAAATCGTAAACCCTAACCCCTAAACTCTAAACACTACACCTTGAACCTTAAACCTTACACACTAACCACTAAACAATAAACCATAAACACTAAACCCTAAACCCTAAACCCTAACACTAAACCCTTAAACCCAAAACCCACATCGCAAAATTCCTACTCAAATCCATAAACAGTAAACCGTAAACCATAAGCCCTAACCCCTAAACCCTAAACACTAAACCTTGAAACTTAAACCATACACCCTAACAACTAAACATTAAATCATAAACACTAAACCCTAAACCCTAAACCCTAAACCCTAACACTAAACCCTTAAAACTAAAACCCTAAACCCAAAACTCCTATTCAAATCCATAAACAGTAAATTGTAAACCGTAAGCCCTAACCCCTAAACCCTAAACACTAAACCTTGAACCTTAAACATTACACCCTAACCACTAAACACTAAACCATAAAAACTAAACCCTAAACCCTAAACCCAAAACCCTAACACTAAACCCTTAAATCCAAAACCCAAAACCCAAAACTCCAACTCAAATCCATAAACAGTAAACTGTAAACCGAAAGGCCTAACCCCTAAACCCTAAACACTAAACCTTAAACATTAAACCTTACACCCTAACCACTAAGCACTAAAACAAAAACACTAAACCCTAAACCTTAAACCCTAACACTAAACCCTTAAACCCAAAACCCTAAACCCTAAACTCCTACTCAAATCAATAAACAGTAAACCACAAACCGTAGGCCCTAACCCCTAACCCCTAAACCCTAAACACTAAACTTTGAACCTTAAACCTTACTCCCTAACCACTAAACACTAAACCCTTAAACCGAAAACCCAAAACTCCAACTCAAATCCATAAACAGTAAACCATAAACCGTAAACCCTAAGCCCTAAACTTTAAACACTACACCTTGAACCTTAAACCTTACACCCTAACCACTAAACAATAAACCATAAACACTAAACCCTAAACCCTAAACCCTAACACTAAACCCTTAAACCCAAAACCCACATCCCAAAATTCCTACTCAAATCCATAAACAGTAAACCGTAAACCATAAGCCCTAACCCCTAAACCCTAAACACTAAACCTTGAAACTTAAACCATACACCCTTACAACTAAACATTAAATCATAAACACTAAACCCTAAACCCTAAACCCTAACACTAAACCCTTAAAACTAAAACCATAAACCCAAAACTCCTATTCAAATCCATAAACAGTAAACTGTAAACCGTAAGCCCTAACCCCTAAACCCTAAACACTAAACCTTGAACCTTAAACCTTACACCCTGACCACTAAACACTAAACCATAAAAACTAAACCCTAAACCCTAAACCCAAAACCCTAACACTAAACCCTTAAATCCAAAACCCAAAACCCAAAACTCCAACTCAAATCCAGAAACAGTAAACTGTAAACCGAAAGGCCTAACCCCTAAACCCAAAACACTAAACCTTAAACATTAAACCTTACACCCTAACCACTAAGCACTAAAACAAAAACACTAAACCCTAAACCTTAAACCCTAACACTAAATCCTAAAACCCAAAACCCTAAACCCAAAACTCCTACTCAAATCCATAAACAGTAAACCATAAACCGTAGGCCCTAACCCCTAACCCCTAAACCCTAAACACTAAACTTTGAACCTTAAACCTTACACCCTAACCACTAAACACTAAACCCTTAAACCCAAAACTCCAACTCAAATCCATAAACAGTAAACAATAAACCGTAAACCCTAACCCCTAAACTCTAAACACTACACCTTGAACCTTAAACCTTACACACTAACCACTAAACAATAAACCATAAACACTAACCCCTAAACCCTAAACCCTAACACTAAACCCTTAAACCCAAAACCCACATCCCAAAATTCCTACTCAAATCCATAAACAGTAAACCGTAAACCATAAGCCCTAACCCCTAAACCCTAAACACTATACCTTCAAACATAAACCATACACCCTACCAACTATACATTAAATCATAAACACTAAACCCTAAACCCTAAACCCTAACACTAAACCCTTAAAACTAAAACCCTAAACCCAAAACTCCTACTCAAATCCATAAACAGTAAACTGTAAACCGTAAGCCCTAACCCCTAAACCCTAAACACTAAACCTTGAACCTTAAACCTTACACCCTAACCACTAAACACTAAACCATAAAAACTAAACCCGAAACCCTAAACCCAAAACCCTAACACTAAACCCTTAAATCCAAAACCCAAAACCCAAAACTCCAACTCAAATCCATAAACAGTAAACTGTAAACCGAAAGGCCTAACCCCTAAACCCTAAACACTAAACCTTAAACATTAAACCTTATACCCTAACCACTAAACTCCTACTCAAATCCATAAACAATAAACCATAAACCGTAGGCCCTAACCCCTAACCCCTAAACCCTAAAAACTAAACTTTGAACCTTAAACCTTACACCCTAACCACTAAACACTAAACCCTTAAACCCAAAACCCAAAACTCCAACTCAAATCCATAAACCGTAAACCATAAATTGTAAACCCTAACCCCTAAACTCTAAACACTACACCTTGAACCTTAAACCTTAAACGCTAACCACTAAACAATAAACGATAAACACTAAACCCTAAACCCTAAACCCTACCACTAAACCCTTAAACCCAAAACCCAAATCCCAAAATTCCTACTCAAATCCATAAACAGTAAACCGTAAACCGTAAACCGTAAGCACTAACCCCTAAACCCTAAACACTATACCTTCAAACTTAAACCATACACCCTAACAACTAAATATTAAATCATAAAGACTAAACCCTAAACCCTAAACCCTAACACTAAACCCTTAAAACTAAAACCCTAAACCCAAAACTCCTACTCAAATCCATAAACAGTAAACTGTAAACCGTAAGCCCTAACCCCTAAACCCTAAACACTAAACCTTGAACCTTAATCCTTACACCCTAACCACTAAACACTAAACCATAAAAACTAAACCCTAAACCCTAAACCCAAAACCCTAGCACTAAACCTTTAAATCCAAAACCCAAAACCCAAAACTCCAACTCAAATCCATAAACAGTAAACTTTAAACCGAAAGGCCTAACCCCTAAACCCTAAACACTAAACCTTAAACATTAAACCTTATACCCTAACCACTAAGCACTAAAACAAAAACACTAAACCCTAAACCTTAAACCCTAACACTAAACCCTTAAACCCAAAACCCTAAACCCAAAACTCCTACTCAAATCCATAAACAGTAAACCATAAACCGTAGGCCCTAACCCCTAACCCCTAAACCCTAAACACTAAACTTTCAACCTTAAACCTTACACCCTAACCACTAAACACTAAACCCTAAAACCAAAACCCTAACACTAAACCCTTAAACCCAAAACCCAAAACTCCAACTCAAATCCATAAGCAGTAAACCGTAAACCGTAAGCCCTAACCCCTAAACCCTAAACGTTAAACCTTGAACCTTAAACCTTACACCCTAACCACTAAACACTAAACCCTAAACCATAACACTAAACCCTAAACCCAAAACCCTAACACTAAACCCTTAAATCCAAAACCCAAAACCCAAAACTCCAACTCAAATCCAGAAACAGTAAACTGTAAACCGAAAGGCCTAACCCCTAAACCCTAAACACTAAACCTTAAACATTAAAACTTACACCCTAACCACTAAGCACTAAAACAAAAACACTAAACCCTAAACCTTAAACCCTAACACTAAATCCTAAAACCCAAAACCCTAAACCCAAAACTCCTACTCAAATCCATAAACAGTAAACCATAAACCGTAGGCCCTAACCCCTAACCCCTAAACCCTAAACACTAAACTTTGAACCTTAAACCTTACACCCTAACCACTAAACACTAAACCCTTAAACCCAAAACTCCAACTCAAATCCATAAACAGTAAACAATAAACCGTAAACCCTAACCCCTAAACTCTAAACACTACACCTTGAACCTTAAACCTTACACACTAACCACTAAACAATAAACCATAAACACTAACCCCTAAACCCTAAACCCTAACACTAAACCCTTAAACCCAAAACCCACATCCCAAAATTCCTACTCAAATCCATAAACAGTAAACCGTAAACCATAAGCCCTAACCCCTAAACCCTAAACACTATACCTTCAAACTTAAACCATACACCCTACCAACTATACATTAAATCATAAACACTAAACCCTAAACCCTAAACCCTAACACTAAACCCTTAAAACTAAAACCCTAAACCCAAAACTCCTACTCAAATCCATAAACAGTAAACTGTAAACCGTAAGCCCTAACCCCTAAACCCTAAACACTAAACCTTGAACCTTAAACCTTACACCCTAACCACTAAACACTAAACCATAAAAACTAAACCCGAAACCCTAAACCCAAAACCCTAACACTAAACCCTTAAATCCAAAACCCAAAACCCAAAACTCCAACTCAAATCCATAAACAGTAAACTGTAAACCGAAAGGCCTAACCCCTAAACCCTAAACACTAAACCTTAAACATTAAACCTTATACCCTAACCACTAAACTCCTACTCAAATCCATAAACAATAAACCATAAACCGTAGGCCCTAACCCCTAACCCCTAAACCCTAAAAACTAAACTTTGAACCTTAAACCTTACACCCTAACCACTAAACACTAAACCCTTAAACCCAAAACCCAAAACTCCAACTCAAATCCATAAACCGTAAACCATAAATTGTAAACCCTAACCCCTAAACTCTAAACACTACACCTTGAACCTTAAACCTTAAACGCTAACCACTAAACAATAAACGATAAACACTAAACCCTAAACCCTAAACCCTACCACTAAACCCTTAAACCCAAAACCCAAATCCCAAAATTCCTACTCAAATCCATAAACAGTAAACCGTAAACCGTAAACCGTAAGCACTAACCCCTAAACCCTAAACACTATACCTTCAAACTTAAACCATACACCCTAACAACTAAATATTAAATCATAAAGACTAAACCCTAAACCCTAAACCCTAACACTAAACCCTTAAAACTAAAACCCTAAACCCAAAACTCCTACTCAAATCCATAAACAGTAAACTGTAAACCGTAAGCCCTAACCCCTAAACCCTAAACACTAAACCTTGAACCTTAATCCTTACACCCTAACCACTAAACACTAAACCATAAAAACTAAACCCTAAACCCTAAACCCAAAACCCTAGCACTAAACCTTTAAATCCAAAACCCAAAACCCAAAACTCCAACTCAAATCCATAAACAGTAAACTTTAAACCGAAAGGCCTAACCCCTAAACCCTAAACACTAAACCTTAAACATTAAACCTTATACCCTAACCACTAAGCACTAAAACAAAAACACTAAACCCTAAACCTTAAACCCTAACACTAAACCCTTAAACCCAAAACCCTAAACCCAAAACTCCTACTCAAATCCATAAACAGTAAACCATAAACCGTAGGCCCTAACCCCTAACCCCTAAACCCTAAACACTAAACTTTCAACCTTAAACCTTACACCCTAACCACTAAACACTAAACCCTAAAACCAAAACCCTAACACTAAACCCTTAAACCCAAAACCCAAAACTCCAACTCAAATCCATAAGCAGTAAACCGTAAACCGTAAGCCCTAACCCCTAAACCCTAAACGTTAAACCTTGAACCTTAAACCTTACACCCTAACCACTAAACACTAAACCCTAAACCATAACACTAAACCCTAAACCCAAAACCCTAACACTAAACCCTTAAATCCAAAACCCAAAACCCAAAACTCCAACTCAAATCCAGAAACAGTAAACTGTAAACCGAAAGGCCTAACCCCTAAACCCTAAACACTAAACCTTAAACATTAAAACTTACACCCTAACCACTAAGCACTAAAACAAAAACACTAAACCCTAAACCTTAAACCCTAACACTAAACACTTAAACCCAAAACCCTAAGCCCAAAACTCCTACTCAAATCCATAAACAGTAAACCATAAACCGTAGGCCCTAACCCCTAACCCCTAAATCCTAAACACTAAACTTTGAACCTTAAACCTTACACCCTAACCACTAAAATACTAAACCCTTAAACCCAAAACCCAAAACTCCAACTCAAATCCATAAACAGCAAACCATAAACCGTAAACCATAAGCCCCAAACTCTAAACACTACACCTTGAACCTTAAACCTTACACCCTAACCACTAAACAATAAACCATAAACACTAAACCCTAAACCCTAAACCCTAACACTAAACCCTTAAACCCAAAACCCAAAACCCAAATCCCAAAATTCCTACTAAAATCCATAAACAGTAAACTGTAAGCCCTAACCCGTAAACCCTAAACACTACACCTTGAAACTTAAACCATACACCCTAACAACTAAACATTAAATCATAAACACTAAACCCTAAACCCTAAACCCTAACACTAAACCCTTAAAACTAAAACCCTAAACCCAAAACTCCTACTCAAATCCATAAACAGTAAACAGTAAACCGTAAGCCCTAACCCCTAAACCCTAAAGACTAAACCTTGAACCTTAAACCTTACACCCTAACCACTAAACACTAAACCATAAAAACTAAACCCTAAACCCTAAACCCAAAACCCTAACACTATCCAAAACCCAAAACTCCAACTCAAATCCATAAACAGTAAACTGTAAACCGAAAGGCCTAACCCCTAAACCCTAAACACTAAACCTTAAACATTAAACCTTACACCCTAACCACTAAGCACTAAAACAAAAACACTAAACCCTAAACCTTAAACCCTAACACTAAATCCTTAAACCCAAAACCCTAAACCCAAAACTCCTACTCAAATCCATAAACAGTAAACCATAAACCGTAGGCCCTAACCCCTAACCCCTAAACCCTAAACACTAAACTTTGAACCTTAAACCTTACACCCTAACCACTAAACACTAAACCCTTAAACCCAAAACCCAAAACTCCAACTCAAATCCATAAACAGCAAACCATAAACCGTAAACCATAAGCCCTAAACTCTAAACACTACACCTTGAACCTTAAACCTTACACCCTAACCACTATACAATAAACCATAAACACTAAACCCTAAACCCTAAACCCTAACACTAAACCCTTAAACCCAAAACCCAAAACCCAAATCCCAAAATTCCTACTCAAATCCATAAACAGTAAACCGTAAGCCCTAACCCGTAAACCCTAAACACTACACCTTGAAACTTAAACCATACACCCTAACAACTAAACATTAAATCATAAACACTAAACCCTAAACCCTAAACCCTAAACCCTAACACTAAACCCTTAAAACTAAAACCCTAAACCCAAAACTCCTACTCAAATCCATAAACAGTAAACAGTAAACCGTAAGCCCTAACCCCTAAACCCTAAACACTAAACCTTGAACCTTAAACCTTACACCCTAACCACTAAACACTAAACCATAAAAACTAAACCCTAAACCCTAAACCCAAAACCCTAACACTAAACCCTTAAATCAAAAATCCAAAACCCAAAACTCCAACTCAAATCTATAAACAGTAAACTGTAAACCGAAAGGCCTAACCCCTAAACCCTAAATACTAAACCTTAAACATTAAACCTTACACCCTAACCACTAAGCACTAAAACAAAAACACTAAACCCTAAACCTTAAACCCTAACACTAAATCCTTAAACCCAAAACCCTAAACCCAAAACTCCTACTCAAATCCATAAACAGTAAACCATAAACCGTAGGCCCTAACCCCTAACCCCTAAACACTAAACTTTGAACGTTAAACCTTACACCCTAACCACTAAACACTAAACCCTTAAACCCAAAACCCAAAACTCCAAATCAAATCCATAAACAGCAAACCATAAACCGTAAACCCTAACCCCTAAACTCTAAACACTACACCTTGAACCTTAAACCTTAAACCCTAACCACTAAATAATAAACGATAAACACTAAACCCTAAACCCTAAACCCTAACACAAAACCCTTAAACCCAAAACCCAAATCCCAAAATTCCTACTCAAATCCATAAACAGTAAACCGTAAACCGTAAGCACTAACCCCTAAACCCTAAACACTAAACCTTGAAACTTAAACCATACACCCTAACAACTAAACATTAAATCATAAACACTAAACCCTAAACCCTAAACCCTAACACTAAACCCTTAAAACTAAAACCCTAAACCCAAAACTCCTACTCAAATCCATAAACAGTAAACTGTAAACCGTAAGCCCTAACCCCTAAACCCTAAACACTAAACCTTGAACCTTAAACCTTACACCCTAACCACTAAACACTAAACCATAAAAACTAAACCCTAAACCCTAAACCCAAAACCCTAACACTAAACCCTTAAATCCAAAACCCAAAACCCAAAACTCCAACTCAAATCCATAAACAGTAAACTTTAAACCGAAAGGCCTAACCCTAAACCCTAAACACTAAACCTTAAACATTAAACCTTACACCCTAACCACTAAGTACTAAAACAAAAACACTAAACCCTAAACCTTAAACCCTAACACTAAACCCTTAAACCCAAAACCCTAAACCCAAAACTCCTACTCCAATCCATAAACAGTAAACCATAAACCGTAGGCCCTATCCCCTAACCCCTAAACCCTAAACACTAAACTTTCAACCTTAAACCTTACACCCTAACCACTAAACACTAAACCCTTAAACCCAAAACCCAAAACTCAAACTCAAATCCATAAACAGTAAACCATAAACCGTAAACCCTAAGCCCTAAACTCTAAACACTACACCTTGAACCTTAAACCTTACACCCTAACCACTAAACAATAAACCATAAACACTAAACCCTAAACCGTAAACCCTAACACTAAACCCTTAAACCCAAAACCCAAATCCCAAAATTCCTACTCAAATCCATAAACAGTAAACCGTAAGCCCTAACCCGTAAACCCTAAACACTAAACCTTGAAACTTAAACCATACACCCTAACAACTAAACATTAAATCATAAACGCTAAACGTTAAACCCTAAACCTTAACACTAAACCCTTACAACTAAAACCCTAAACCTAAAACTCCTACTCAAATCCATAAACAGTAAACTGTAAACCGTAAGCCCTAACCCCTAAACCCTAAACACTAAACCTTGAACCTTAAACCTTACACCCTAACCACTAAACACTAAACCATAAAAACTAAACCATAAACCCTAAACCCAAAACCCTAACACTAAACCCTTAAATCCAAAACCCAAAACCCAAAACTCCAACTCAAATCCATAAACAGTAAACTGTAAACCGAAAGGCCTAACCCCTAAACCCTAAACACTAAACCTTAAACATTAAACCTTACACCCTAACCAACAAGCACTAAAACAAAAACACTAAACCCTAAACCTTAAACCCTAACACTAAATCCTTAAACCCAAAACCCTAAACCCAAAACTCCTACTCAAATCCATAAACAGTAAACCATAAACCGTACGCCCTAATCCCTAACCCCTAAACCCTAAACATTAAACTTTGAACCTTAAACCTTACACCCTAACCACTAAATACTAAACCCTTAAACCCAAAACCCAAAACTCCAACTCAAATCCATAAATAGTAAACCATAAACCGTAAACCCTCACCCCTAAACTCTAAACACTACACCTTGAACCTTAAACCTTACACCCTAACCACTAAACAATAAACCATAAACACTAAACCCTAAACCCTAAACCCTAACACTAAACCCTTAAACCCAAAACCCACATCCCAAAATTCCTACTCAAATCCATAAACAGTAAACCGTAAACCATAAGCCCTAACCCCTAAACCCTAAACACTAAACCTTGAAACTTAAACCATACACCCTAACAACTAAACATTAAATCATAAACACTAAACCCTAAACCCTAAACCCTAACACTAAACCCTTAAAACTAAAACCCTAAACCCAAAACTCCTACTCAAATCCAAAAACAGTAAACTGTAAACCGTAAGCCCTAACCCCTAAACCCTAAACACTAAACCTTGAACCTTAAACCCTACACCCTAACCACTAAACACTAAACCATAAAAACTAAACCCTAAACCCTAAACCCTAAACCCAAAAGCCTAACACTAAACCCTTAAATCCAAAACCCAAAACCCAAAACTCCAACTCAAATCCATAAACAGTAAACTGTAAACCAAAAGGCCTAACCCCTAAACCCTAAACACTAAACCTTAAACATTAAACCTTACACCCTAACCACTAAGCACTAAAACAAAAACACTAAACCCTAAACCTAAAACCCTAACACTAAACCCTTAAACCCAAAACCCTAAACCCAAAACTCCTACTCAAATCCATAAACAGTAAACCATAAACCGTAGGCCCTAACCCCTAACCCCTAAACCCTAAACACTAAACTTTGAACCTTCCTTACACCCTAACCACTAAACACTAAACCCTTAAACCCAAAACCCAAAACTCCAACTCAAATCCATAAACAGTAAACCATAAACCGTAAACCCTAACCCCTAAACTCTAAACGCTACACCTTGAACTTTAAACCTTACACCCTAACCACTAAACAATAAACCAGAAACACTAAACCCTAAACCCTAAACCCTAACACTAAACCCTTAAACCCAAAACCCAAATCCCAAAATTCCTACTCAAATCCATAAACAGTAAACCGTAAACTGTAAGCCCTAACCCCTAAACCCTAAACACTAAACCTTGAAACTTAAACCATACACCCTAACAACTAAACATTAAATCATAAACACTAAACCCTAAACCCTAAACCCTAACACTAAACCCTTAAAACTAAAACCCTAAACCAAAACTCCTACTCAAATCTATGAACAGTAAATTGTAAACCGTAAGCCCTAACCCCTAAACCCTAAACACTAAACCTTGAACCTTAAACCTTACACCCTAACCACTAAACACTAAACCATAAAAACTAAACTCTAAACCCTAAACCCAAAACCCTAACACTAAACCCTTAAATCCAAAACCCAAAACCCAAAACTCCAACTCAAATCCATAAACAATAAACTGTAAACCGAAAGGCCTAACCCCTAAACCCTAAACACTAAACCTTAAACATTAAACCTTACACCCTAACCACTAAGCACTAAAACAAAAACACTAAACCCTAAACCTTAGACCCTAACACTAAACCCTTAAACCCAAAACCCTAAACCCAAAACTCCTACTCAAATCCATAAACAGTAAACCATAAACCATAGGCCCTAACCCCTAACCCCTAAACCCTATACACTAAACTGTCAACCTTAAACCTTACACCCTAACCACTAAATACTAAACCCTTAAACCCAAAACCCAAAACTCCAACTCAAATCCATAAACAGTAAACCATAAACCGTAAACCCTAACCCCTAAACTGTAAACACTACACCTTGAACCTTAAACCTTACACCCTAACCACTAAACAATAAACCATAAACACTAAACTCTAAACCCTAAACCCTAACACTAAACCCTTAAACCCAAAACCCTAAACCCAAAACTCCTACTCAAATCCATAAACAATAAACCGTAAACCGTAAGCCCTAACCCCTAAACCCTAAACCCTAAACACTAAACCTTGAACCTTAAACCTTACACCCTAACCACTAAACACTAAACCATAAACACTAAACCCTAAAACCAAAACCCTAACACTAAACCCTTAAACCCAAAACCCAAAACTCCAACTCAAATCCATAAACAGTAAACCGTAAACCGTAAGCCCTAACCCCTAAACCCTAAACACTAAACCTTGAACCTTAAACCTTACAACCTAACCACTAAACACTAAACCCTAAACCATAACACTAAACCCTAAACCCAAAACCCTAACACTAAACCCTTAAACACAAAAACCAAAACCCAAAACTCCAACTCAAATGCATAAACAGTAAACCGTAAATCGTAAACCGTAAGCCCTAACCCCTAACCCATAAACCCTAAACACTAAACCATCAACCTTAAACCTTACACCATAACCACTAAACACTAAATCATAAACCCTAAACCCTAAACCCTAACACTAATATACTTTTAATTTCGAAAAAAAAAACCGTAAAACCTAACTCCTTAGAAATATCTTAAGTTTAACAAAGATTAATCAATTGTAATAATATACTTTTAATTTCGAAAAAAAAATGTAATTTTAATAATGAATCATAAATCCTTATTTTTAATTTTATGATGATTAAAAAAAATTTAAAAACTTATTGGTAACCGACTCATAATATATATATATATATATATATATATATATATATATATATATATATATATATATATATATATATACCGCCTCAAAAAATTGGATAAAGCTTTAATTTTTTATTTTAAATATGATAAGAAAATTAAAAAAAAAAAACTTAATATGAACCGCGTAATAAGATATTCGCAAACCGCCTCAAAAAATCTGGAGAAACCGCCTCAAAAGATTTATTGAACCGCCTAAAATAATGAAACCGCATCAAAAGATAAGAATTCATCAAAAGATTTATTGAACCGCCTAAAATACCTAAAGCGCTCGAAACCTCTATAGCGAATTCATAAACCCTTCTGTGATACCTTCATTGTCGACACCGACGGAATTCCCGTTTTAGTGGTCCCGGACGGCTAAGTCATTGCTAAACTCACACTTTTCGGACACATTCACTAACTCCGCGGTCCATGAAATTCGCTCCACAAGTCTCAGCGTCACATTGTCAGTTTTGAGTTTCTTGGTCGTATAAGGTATGTGTATATTGATTTGTTATTGTCTCGACTAAGGTGTATATATATTGATTTGTTTTCAAAAAGTTTTATTGTTAAAAGGTGTTTCGAATCTTTTAGAATTGAACGTGACTGTCTCATGTCATATAGTTTTAGAATCTTTAGAATCTTTGCAGTATTGATTTTTTGTTGTGAAAAAATGTTATTACTTTACATTATAGTTTAGAATATTTAGAATATATAAACGTGACTGTCTCCTGTTTAATAAATGTAATACTTGGCCCCACATATATGGGGTCTACCAATTTATTGGATTGATCCTTTTCAATTTATGTTGGATTCTTGTTTTGTATTCATGGAATATACTATTGTATTGGATTATGGTTTTTGTCCTTTTCATTTATTGGATTGTATTGGATTATGATAAAATTATTTTTAATTTGTTCAGTGTTGTTAGGCTTATACAAATGGAAAATGTACGAATAAGAAAAAGAAGATAACACGGTATTGATGCATTTAAGTCAAAGATTTTTCCGGAAAAGTATAAAGTGAAGTTTGATAAAAATAATATCCCAAACGGTGGCATGCCAACTAAGTTTAGTTCTTGGTTTGGCATGAGATTTCCTATAGATATAGAGACCCGTAAACTTGAAGAAACATATTTTAAAGATTTAAGGTTGGAAATCAAGGTATTTATATTTTAATTTATTACCAATATAAATAACTTGTTAATTAATTATTATGTTTAACCTCTTTTGTTTTGAAATTGTAGAAACAGTGAAACATAGAGTCTGATGATCAGGAAAATTATATGAAGAAGAACGCTGTGAAGCTTGCATCAAATTTTAAATCATTCCTAGTTTTAAATTTTGTGAACCACGTATTGAATGCTTGTCTTAAATATGATTTTATAAAACCTGATGTATGGGAAAGATTAGTTACACAAAAAACTAACTCGATTTTTTGGTATATTTTAACTGTTTATTTATTATTATTATTATTATTATTATTATTATTATTATTATTATTATTATTGATAGTATTATTAGTATTTTACAAATAATTAATAACATTTTGTTGATATGTGTGAAGGCAAAAAGTGCAAAAGCTAAAGAAAGCAATGCCAAAAGGTTATTCATTATGCGTTTAGGACGAAGGAATACGAAATACGAGTTTCTGGGTCGTATACAAAATGAACGGTCTATGTTGTATTTAATGGATTTTGCAATGATAAATAAAGAAACCAATACGTACAATCTTCCCCAAGGGACAACTCAAGATTTTCATTTTTTGGTAAACAATTATTTTTTCACTTTATGAAGATTTTGATTTGTTAGTAAATATATCTTACCAAGTATTTTTTTTTTCATAGGAACAAGAAGAGAAAAGAATGATAGCCGATGGGAGTTATGTTCAAAATAAGGAAGACCCGTTATTTAGACTATTAGGACGCAAGCACGGGGGGCGATCACGGACAATATCCAATATAATTGGCCCTACTCAGGTTTACGGTGGATTGTTTAAGAATGTGGAAAATAGTCGAAGCACTAGACCACAGGTTGACATGATCCCAACAATCCATGAATCTAGTGGTGCGTCTGGTGGACGGTTGACAGAATATCCACCTATTGAGGTAATACATTTATAGCTTCCACATAAAAAAATATATATATGTATATATTATAAGTTATTTTTTTTATATTATATTTACAAAAAATGTTGTATGATTTGTAGGTTAGGACAGAATGTGATTTGCTAGTGAATCTGGCTGATACCCAATTGAAAGTAGCTACTGGTATTGCATGGCCAACATCTGAAACGGTCATACATTCGCAACCAATAAGTAAAGGTTGTGCGAAAGTATAGGTTGATGAAATCGTCGAAATATATGAGACCTTGTCTGTGCATGCCGTCACACGAACGGAAGAAGTTGAATATGTTAAACATCTTCTGCATACCCTCGTTCAGTGGCCGAGATATGCAATAAAGGTATATTTATATTTAAATATAACTATATATTTTAGTATATATTTATTTAAATATTACAAAATATTGTATCTTGTGAACAAGATGTTGGATTAGCTGTCTAAGTTCATAATTATTCCTGGAATGTACTTGACCCGGTTGGCATGGTCCATTTGGGTTGCATTGCATTGCAACACTTGGATAGACTAAATGAGAGAAGGGACACTTAAGGATTATTAATATATTATAAGTTCTAATATATTAATAATATTATTTAATTAGTATTGATCAAAGAATTAATTTGGAATTAATTAAGTGATCAAAAGGAGACTAATTAAATATATGGGGTTGATTGTGTAAATCATCTATTCTTGTATAGTAGGCTAATGATCCATGGTTTGTATGGATTGGGTTAAACCCATAAGGTGCTCCATGGATAATCCATGGAGGTTACAAACCCATGGATCATGGAATATGGAAAGCCATGACAATTAGGGTTTACATGGTGTAACCCTACTTGTGCCACAACTATATAAAGAACCCTATGCAAGCAAAATCGGTACTATGACTACTACTTGTACAAGAAAGAGGGCAAGCCGATTTTGAGGTGTAAGTGATGGGTTTCGAACAATACATCATTCCTATGGTGTACATGCAAACCCTAATAGCTTTTGGATCTAGTTTGTCTAATGAACATGCAATTGAATATCCAAAGCTATAAATCCTAGATCTATCATATAAGAACTGAAATAAGGGTTTAGTAATTACCTTTGATTGTTATATAGTAATAACAATCAATTCCTTGCTTTGATTGGCTTCAGAAAGCTTAGTGCCTCAAGTGTTGCACCTCTAATGGAGTCACAAACACCACTAAACAATTGGATGAAGGAGAGAAGAGAGGGGAGGCACCAAAAACGGCTGGAAACCCTAATCCAAGTGTTAGCCACGTTTTTGGTGCCCAAGGGTTCCTTATATACAGGGTTCCTTATATACTTAGGCTATTAGGGTTATCCAACAAGGAAACCCTAATTTGACTGCTTAAGCCCTAAGCAGCCCATGGACCCCTTCTGGAACATGCCTTGGACGATTTCTAATGGACTTTCCCATAGAATTCGTCCAACCTATTATTCCAAGGTGATCCATAGCCCAATTGCAATTATCCTATAATTACAATTCCAGTCCCCTAAGTTTAATTAATCTCTTTTAGCCACAAAATTAATTCTTAATTAATTCTTGACTAATATTAATTAAACAATATGATTTCTCCTTTAATATATTATTCTTATAATATATAAATAAATCATTATTAAACCTTTCTCTCCTTAATTCATCCTACATATTGCTATGGTGAAGGCAACCCAAAAGGACCATGCTCATAATCGGGTCAAGTACATACCAAAATAGTTATGGACTTAGACACTAATCCAACAGTAAGTGAACTTCTCTCAATGTTCATTCCAAGAGTTGTAGTGTTGTGTGAGACATTTGAGGCATCACACTTGAGGTGCTAGGCTCACAAGGTTCTCAAGGAATCCAAACTACAAAAGGTATGTTCTTCTTCTAGCATTTATGTTTAAAAGTTCCCCATACTATGCTAGATAGGTTAAGAACCTTGGAAAATCAATTTTGCATGTATCAGAGTAAAACATAGATCCAAGGTTTCTAGGGTTGCATGTACACCTTAGGAGTGTTAGAATGCTCAAAACCCTTCAGTGGTATCAGAGCCTATGCTTGTTTGTTTGATACTTGATGCAAACTTGTTAAAAAACCTCAGTTTTCTGCATTATGCAGCATGAACTCGTCGAGTCCATGGGGGGACTCGACGAGTCCATGATTAAATTCATCCTACTCGTCGAGTAGGTTAGTGCACTCGACGAGTAGGAGCCCCTGAATGCAGATTTTCGAGTTTTGCTGCTAGAAATGGACTAGAAACATTACCCTAAACTGTTTTGATGTTATAAAACTTGTTTTAGATGGTGTAATGGTTATGCTAATCCATTTTCAATAGCTATTATCAAAATTTCAAGTTTTATATGGTTTATTTATGATTCTTGAAATTGTTGATATGAACATTCATGAACTTATGAGTTTAGAAGATCATAGGAATTATTTGTAACTTGCTTGTTAGTTTAATTCTTGATCTTGATGTGTTTTAATGGAATCCATAATTTGTCCTCAAGTTATGGATTACCAAAAGTCACTCTTTTAAAGTCCATTATTAAACACATGGGTTACATAAAATGAAAAGTCTCTCATTTTATTAATCCATTAACTCATAAGTTATGAAAGATGAAAAGTTTTGAAAGTTACAAAACTTGCCCTCAAGTTTTGGAACATGTAAAGTCACTTTAAAAACTTTAGTTCCAACCCCTAGAATTTTAAAAGTTAAAATTCAACCCTTATACTTTATAATATTATAAGTTTAATAATAATTATATATGTATAAGAACAAGTCGTTTTACCGTTAGTAGGCCTCATTCACGAAGCCGGTCTATAAGGGGGGTATAAGGTTGTTGCCTATAAAATGACAGATTAATGGGTGTCCACTCTCACCCACCGTTTCCTTGACTGGTGGAGGGTCGTTAGCCGAACGGGTAGGACAAGGACTATAATTCTCATTAAAAGTATAATGATGAATATAAAGTAACTAATTGTTTTTAAAAATTCCCAATCTTAGTTACTTTAGAAAAATATGAATAAGGTGCTAACCCATGAAATTACACTTTGCACTTTTATTAAGTCGTTAGTGGAGCGTGTGTGGTTAACCGACACACTAACCTGGACTTAACAAGGTAGGCAAAGGGTAACTTAATGTTTATCATAGTATCGATGGAGCGCGTGTGGTTAACCGGCACATCGATTGAGGGGTAAATATTAAGGGTACCAAGTATATTTGCATGGTTATTCACACCTTGTTTTGTGATCCTCGGCATCCCAGTCACAAAACCTGAAGGGCACACTCGAGATTGAAACATGCCATTGAAAAGTTCAATGAATCTCAAAGGATCTAGGAGTTTCAAAACCAATTAAAACCTAATAATTTATTTCGTTTTTCATGGTGGAAATTGGTGAATCGTCATTCGCCTACCTTCAAATATTTTATAGCTTAGATTACGGCATCCCTCTTCTAAGTTATAAAATATTGTGTTGGGTCCTAGCCTTAATATTTCATATTGGGTGTTATATTAAGGACTTTAAATCAACTATCTTGAATATCTCCCAATAGATGTATGGTTTAGACAACTATGATCTTCCCAAATCTCATGGAAATCATACTTCTCTACCTCCACCTCCTCCATTTATTCTCCCTGACCCACAAGCTCGAAGACTTGAAAAATTCAAGGTCACTCAAGCCCTACTAGCAATGAAACTTAAAGATGGAAGACCTATGTGTACTCATGTCTTAGGAATGAAGTCACACATTGACAGGTTGAGAATGTTGGGTGTCGTTGTCCCAAGGAAGTTGGCTATTGACTAGGTTCTTCAGTCACTTCCTGAGTTATATAGTGAGTTCATTAAGAACTACTATGTGACAGATCACGACATGACCCTAATAGATCTATCTTATTTGCATGTTGCTGCTGAGTCAGAAATAATGTGGCGCGATGGTCAAGAAAACATGGGTGTAAGGTCTATTTCTCAAACTTCCATGGACATTGACAATGGTAACATTGGAAGTCCAGAAAAGCTTTCTCTTCCCAATGGAAAGGGATCAGCCTTGGTCAACCCGGTTGACCAAAAGGTAAAGGGAAAAGCTAAGTCTGTGATAGTCTCGTGTACCATTCCCAAAGAGTCTATATGTTTTCATTGTCAAGAGAAGGGGCATTGGTTGCGAAACTGCCCTAACTACTTGAAAGATCTAAGAGAAAAGGAAAAATAAAAAAGGTTTGACTCTGCTTCAGGTAAGTCCACTATCTAACTCTGTTAAGTTCCTTATTGATGATTCTTAATACAAAATGTGACTCGATTACATTTTGGTGTTTGGCAGGATCAAGCAAAGGGAAGGAAACTTAAAGAAAGAGTATGATGAATCTGATCGCGAAGATGGATTTCAATCGCATGGTTCGAAGATCGGATTCTTGAGCTACTACTTAGGAGTTATGATAGATTGCTAGAAAATATGTAATAGCATAGTTTACATTTAAAGTTGCATTGTAAGGAAAAAGTTTTTTCCGCATTTATAAATAAATAAAATTTTGTTTTATTTTATTATATCTCCTTGCAATGGCATTTTATGAAAAATTGATGTTTGTATGGTTCTAGCAATAATGGAAATGTGAATTTGATTCTTTCATTTGTGGTAGTGTCTAAATTTACCAAATAAAGAAGATTCTCATTAACCAAGGTTTCAATTGGACCGAAACTTGGAATCATGCAAGTTATATAGTTGATGAATGAGAATTTTCATCTTTGGAAAATTAAGACTAATTCCTTGTTTACATGTATATGTGAGTCAAGTGAAGGACTAAGGGATCCAGTACACATTCTTGTGCACTGGTCAAGGTCCACCACAAAAAATTGATAAGACTATTCGTCATGATTTACTAAGGTTGAGTAAATATGGTTATACTTACCAGTTTAAGTATAATTCTGAAACAATGGAAAAGTTTCGATGTATTGCAGGACGAATGAGAAGAATCAAATTAGGCAGAAAGATAAAAGTTTCTCAAATCTGAAAAAGATGGGAGAGTACTTTAGTATCATGTTTTGTGATCATCTTAATGATTAAGAAACCATATCACAATTGGTTCTCTAAGGACATCTTAGTGCATTCTTATGGCTAAGAAGAGGAATCATGAACTGTTGAAGTGGTTAAATCAAGAAGATGAGTCCTACTTCGTTCCAAAAACAAATCTTAGAGTCGTACTCCAAGATTGTAACTTGAGTGACATATCTTAAAGAAAGGTTTATAACACTTGTCAAATGTAAGAGTAAAATGTGTCCTACTCTTGTACATTTGAAATTGGTAAATTGTGATGTTTTGGATAAAACAAAGACCAACTAAGGCCAATTGTGTGAAGTGTTTGTCTTGATAAAGAATCCGCACTATCTCATGAATATTTGGCAAGTGAGTCTTATATGTCAAGAGGACAGTGGGAGTCTTAAAGATCTTGAAAAAGCTTCTAGATCTAATCAAGAAGAAAAACCTATAGTTTATCACTAGCACACGACTTGAGGTTTATAACCTATCGTGTTGACATATTCCTATTTTAGTGCCCATTCTAGTTAAAGTTGGCTTTGCATATGAGCTCTGAGAGTTCTCAATTGGTTGCATAACAACTTGGAAGCAATGGCAGGCCCTTGTGCTGCCAGGTGGCAAGAAGTTAAGACTGCACAAGTTCAATCCATAAGAGTTTGGATTTGTCACTAACCTTGTCTTGTGATTATGGTTTTGACAAATTCACATGGATAGGAACACATACACCATAAAATCTAAGTGTCATAAGGTTTCTCTCTGATTCATGAAAATGATGGTGAGGAAACACTTTCACTAAGTAGATTTTAAGTAGATAGCAATTGTCATATTTGCATTCACAAAAGTCGTTAGTGGAGCGTGTGTGGTTAGCCGGCACACTAACATGGACTTGTGAGGAATGGCAAAGGTCTAAACAATTAAGACTATGATTACGACATTCCTTTTCATAGTTCTGAAATTGTTTAGACACACATGTGTGCTATCTAAGGAAAGGTGTATGATTTTGATAAAGTTTTATCAAAGCATTTCGTATCAGAAGTCTGAACTTTGGTAAGAAGGTCAATAAAGTATTGATTTCTAGAAGTCTAGCTAATTTCTGAGTACATGTCAAAGCTAGTGGGAGCATAGGTGTTATGCTAATAATCATCATGCAAGTGGGAGCATGATAATTATAATAAGTGTTGCAAGTTAGCAATGTTAATTATAGAAAATAAAAGGTTTCAATTGGGAAAAAGTTGTTTTGTTATAATTAAGGGAGATGAAATTATACTTCATTTCAATTCTAAAGGCTTAGATTGAGGTTTTAATCATCATTAGTCAAGGATATATATATATATATATATATATATATATATATATATATATATATATATATATATATGAATTTTATGTTGGAATGGCTCAACACAAGGAAATTCTATATATGGGTCCATTATTTGCGTTCTAAAATTCGATTATGATTACGACATCCCTTTTCATAATATGAATTATGAGAACTTGGCAAATAGAAATAGAAATATTATAGCAAAAGACTGGTCCAGTATCATGTCTTTATGTGAGACATCATGAATCATGTCCCATATGCTTCGGATATAGGATCAATTGCATGTGCTATAATATTCATCTGTTCTAAATTTTTCCAAATGCCTAGAGCATTAAGATGGAAAAAGTACTAGAACTACATATGACTAATTTGATTAAGCAATTGTTGAGGACAATCTAAGGTTTACCAAAGATTGGTTGTTGAGGGACAGTTGGAAGTAAAGTGTTAATTTTGGAAGGACCATATTGACATATTCTGAAAAAGAGGCAACTCTTGTTCAAGAGTGATAGTCAAAATGGGAATATGGAAATGTTCCTGTAGGTGGAAGTTATTCATTAAATCTATGTAAGATTAGGAAACTGAATGTATGAAGGATGTTCAAAGGAATGTGCTTTGAATTTGAGACTTCGTTTCCATGGAGTGATCTCCGTTGGAATACTCTGTAATGTCTGTTGACAAGTCTTTGTGACTAGTGTGCATAATCATTACAAGAGGATCAATGCATATAAATTTAGAATCTAACAGATTTCAGTAAATGGTAGGAATTTGGAATTCTTACATTTACGATAAGGATTTGGGGTTGTGAAATGAGAATCATTGGACATAATTCCAATGATTCTCATTTCACAACCCCAAATCCTTATCGTAAATGTAAGAATTCCAAATTCCTACCATTTACTGAAATCTGTTAGATTTTAAATTTATATGCATTGATCCTCTTGTAATGATTATGCACACTAGTCACAAAGACTTGTCAACAGACATTACAGAGTATTCCAACGGAGATCACTCCATGGAAACGAAGTCTCAAATTCAAAGCACATTCCTTTGAACATCCTTCATGCATTCATTTTCCTAATCTTACACAGATTTAATGAATAACTTCCACCTACGGGAACATTTCCATATTCCCATTTTGACTGTCACTCCTGAACGTTGCCTCTTTTTCAGAATATGTCAATATGGTCCTTCCAAAATTAACATTATACTTCCAACTGTTCCTGATCAACCAATCTTTGGTAAACCTTAGATTGTCCTCGACAATTGCTTAATCAAATTAGTCATATCTAGTTCTAGTACTTTTTCCCTCTTAATGCTCTGGGCATTTGGAAAAATTTAGAACAGATGAATATCATAGCACATGCAATCGATCCTATATCTGAAGCACATGGGACATGGTTCATGATGTCTCACATAAAGACATGATACTGGACTAGTCTTTTGCTATAATATTTCTATTTCTATTTTCCAAGTTCACATAATTCAGATTATGGAAAGGGATGCCGTAATCATAATCGAATTTTAGAACGCAAATAATGGAACCATATATAGAATTTCCTTGTGTTGAGCCATTCCAACATAAAATTCATATATATATCCTTGACTAAAGATAATTAAAACCTCAATCTAAGCCTTTAGATCATAGACAAACTTAGTGAGAATAATTGGTGTATGGCATAACTAATGTTTGGAATAACATAGTATGCATACTTGGTGTATGGCATGACTAGTGTTTAGAAAAAACCATAGTGTACATGCTTGGAGCATGGGACAACTATTGTTTTACTTCAAGTATAAAGTTGATAGTTTGAAATAGTATGCAATGCATAATGTGTAATCCATATGGTGATAAATAAAAGATGTTTTATTTATATTCATAAGTTCTGAGACCATATTTGATTCGATTATTCTTGTGTTTCACTTTGCATGTTTTGACTTCCATAATAACTAGGTCATTCTTCCCAAATGACTAAGTTATTCAAACCATCCACAGTCGGTCATATGTTGGAAGTAGATATGAATCAAGACTGTCATGAAGCTGGATTGTAGATGCCCAAGGTATGGGACATGGCAAGAGTTGCTGCAACATTCATGAGTGCTCATAAGTTCTGAGTATTGCATTCAACCCACGCTCACTGGTATCACTTCATGGAATTTATCTCGAGTGATCGTGAGACGGTAATATCATATAAGTCTTCAAACCTAGAGATATGACTTGTTGCCTATGAGTTGGTTATACATTGATTGTACGCAAACGCATTGGTAACTCGATGTTATAAAACGTGCCTTTGTGTATGCTTCAACAAGTAGTAGAACAAGCATATGAGTCGAAGTTTATCTGTTCCTTCTTGGATTAGAAGCGATATCTGGGCCCCTCGATGATTTTATGATGACCCATGTACCGGGCCCGGTTAGAACTAAGTTGATGTGTTCAATTAAGTTCTATGTCAAACAAATCGGAAATCGGGAAACAAACTGTTGGACAATAAGTAATACATTGTTCCATGTATTTGTCCGGCTGATATCTAGAACAGAGGATTATATGATCACTTATCTTAAATGGCGTATCATCATCATCTCAGTTCCGCGAGACCTTGAAAGAGCTACGATTGCTGATCGGTTCATCAAGTCATTCTTGCAGTTATAGTTATTAGACTTATCCAAGTGGGAGACTGTTGAATTATGTGTCTAAGTTCATAACTATTCCTGGAATGTACTTGACCCGGTTGGCATGGTCCATTTCGGTTGCATGGCATTGCAACACTTGGATAGACTAAATGAGAGAAAGGACACTTAAGGATTATTAACATATTATAAGTTCTAATATATTAATAATATTATTTAATTAGTATTGATGAAAGAATTAATTTGGAATTAATTAAGTGATCAAAAGGAGACTAATTAAATATATGGGGTTGATTGTGTAAATCATCTATTCTTGTATAGTGGGCTAATGATCCATGCTTTGTATGGATTGGGTTAAAACCCATAAGGTGCTCCATGGATAATCCATGGAGGTTACAAACCCATGGATCATGGAATATGGAAATCCATGACAATTAGGTTTTACATGGTGTAACCCTACTTGTGCCACAACTATATAAAGAACCCTATGCAAGCAAAATCGGTACTATGACTACTACTTGTACAAGAAAGAGGGCAAGCCGATTTTGAGGTGTAAGTGAACTTCTCTCAAGGTCATTCCAAGAGTTGTAGTGTTGTGTGAGACATTTGAGGCATCACACTTGAGGTGCTAGGCTCACAAGGTTCTCAAGGAATCCAAACTACAAAAGGTATGTTCTTCTTCTAGCATTTATGTGTAAAAGTTCCCCATACTATGCTAGATAGGTTAAGAACCTTGGAAAATCAATTTTGCATGTATCATAGTAAAACATAGATCCAATGTTTCTAGGGTTGCATGTACACCTTAGGAGTGTTAGAATGCTCAAAACCCTTCACAAGACACCTAGAAAATCAAATAGTGGCACGGGTATGGGGTCGAATCGCGGCTCACCACAGATACATACTTATGACATCACGACGACTTCAGTTTATCGTCCACAAGTAGTCGACCGGTTCACTCTTTTTTTTTTGTTAATTTAGTTTTATTTTGTTAATATTATAACAATTTGTTTGTT
Organism: Lactuca virosa; assembly: GCF_052849685.1. Lineage (NCBI taxonomy): Eukaryota > Viridiplantae > Streptophyta > Magnoliopsida > Asterales > Asteraceae > Lactuca > Lactuca virosa. The sequence continues at coordinate 389,417,930 of NC_136428.1, forward strand.
ATTTTAGTTTTAGAAAAACCACATTGCTTATCAACATGAAATTAATGAACATTTTCCGCGTGGTTTAGTTAATATGGTTAGTCTTAAAAACTTGTTTTATGCTTGTTTTTAGATTTATTATGTTTGTATATAATCATATCTAAGTACTAATGTTTTGTGTTTGTCTTTAGATATTATCAATGAATCTGCCACAAGTTGATTTAAACGGACCCGAACCCGAACCCAAACCCGAATTTGAATCCGATTTCGAATCTGAATCCAAATCCGAAACCGAACCCGAACCCGAACCTGAATTTTATACACATGATGAACTTCATTTGTGTATATCCTTGAGCAAACTAGAACAACAAAGACCTAAAATGTTATATGTTGCTTTTCAAGTAGCATAGTTTTTTGGGAATGCAAATATCATTAATATTTTTTCACCCAAAGAGATGTATCGCCGGAGGGTTCAAGTTAGCATCCCATATGTAGAGGTGTTACAACTATTTTTAAGAGATTGGCTTGATTGTAGTGTTATTCATTGGTTTGCGATATAAGTTATTATAATTTTTTTAATATGGTATAATAACATTTTAGATATAATTAATTTTTACTAACATTGTGTAATATATATATATATATATATATATATATATATATATATATATATATATATATATATATATATATATATCCTTCTTTTTAGGTCGCCCAATTCCGAATGTGCTTTTTTTTTATCCGCTTTCCATTTCAAGCTTAGATACTAGAAAAGACGTGTCGCCCGTCACTAAACATATCAAAGAAGTATTTTCGTATCATAAAGGCAAACGATATTTTCTTGCTCCATATTTACAGAGGTAATTTTTTTTTCATTCCATAATACGTTCATATATATACACACTACACTTATATAAATATACACTACACACATATGCTTACTTATTAAATAATTCTTATTTTTGCAGGAGTCATTGGGTGCTTTTATCCTATGTTCTGAAAGCAAATGCGGTTATATTCTTGATTCTTTAATTTATGAAAAGAACCAAGAAAAGAAAAATGACGATTACCGCTTTGCTTCTTCAATTGATAATGTTTTCCTGGGACGAGTTAATAAGTGCAAAATGGTAAAGGTATGTTTTCTATTAGTTTTTATCAATATATTTCAAGTGGTTCGAAATAGTTATTGTGAATTAAATGCAGTGTTACAAACAAAAAAGTGGATGGAAATATGGATATATAGTGATTAAACATATGAAGGAGTTTGTTGAGACCATTCAACATGATTTTGAAAATAAAGTAAGTATTTTGTATAGATTTAAAATATCAATATTTTTTTTTTGTGTGTGTATATATATATATATATATATATATATATATATATATATATATATATATATATATATATATATATAGCCTTCTTTTTAGGTCTCCCAATTTCGAATGTGCTTTTTTTATCCGCTTTCCATTGCAAACTTAGATACTAGAAAAGACGTGTCGCCCGTTACTAAACATATCAAAGAAGTATTTTCGTATCATAAAGGCAAACGATATTTTCTTGCTCCATATTTACAGAGGTAATTTTTGTTTCATTCCATAATACGTTCACATATATACATACTACAGTTATATAAATATACACTACACACATATCATTACTTATTAAATAATTCTTATTTTTGCAGGAGTCATTGAGTGCTTTTATCCTATGTTCTGAAAGCAAATGCGGTTATATTCTTGATTCTTTAATTTATGAAAAGAAATAAGAAAAGAAAAATGATGATTACCCCTTTGCTTCTTTAATTGATAATGTTTTCCTGGGACGAGTTAATAAGTGGAAAATAGTAAATGTATGTTTTCTATTAGTTTTTATTAATATATTTCAAGTGGTTTGAAATAGTTGTTGTGAATTAAATGCATTGTTACAAACAAAAAAGTAGATGAGAATATGGATATATAGTGATAAAACATATGAAGGAGTTTGTTGAGAGCATTCAACATGATTTTGAAAATAAAATAAGTATTTTGTATAGATTTAAAATATCAATATATTTTTTTTTGTGTGTATATATATATATATATATATATATATATATATATATATATATATTGTTTGTGTGTTTGTTGCAGTTTTGGAAAAAGAAGAGTTTTGCTTCTGTCGTTAAACTTGAAGATATGGTCTCAGAAATAGTACCTCGTTTAATTTACATGGTGAACAATAGTCGGAAAAGAACTTTGTAAGAATTATAATTTTGTGTTTTATTATAACTAAAATGTCAACTAGAAATTGTTGGTTTTTTGTATAATTAAGTTTTGTTTAATAGTATGTTTTTGTTTATTGATGAAATTGGTTTTAAATGATATGTTATTTTTTATAGTGCGGTTTTGTTTTGGTGTTGTATTTTATTAGGATGGTTTTATATTTTTTGGCCCTATTATTTAATAGAGCGGTTTTATATTTTTTGGTGCTATTATTTAATAGAGCGGTTTTATATTTTTTGGTGCTATTATTTAATAGGGCGGTTTCGTGTCTATTTTTGTGCTATTATTTAAAAGGACGGTTATGTATTTTTTTGGTGCTATTATTTAATAGAGCGGTTCCTGATTTTTTGGTGCGATTTGCGATTTTAGCTTTGATATTTTATACGGCGGTTTTCAGATTTTTCTAATGCGGTTTACAAACCGCATCAATAAATATTGTTATTTTTTGATGCTATATTTTTTGGTGCGGTTAGAAAAGGGTTGAGTGGGTCGCATCAACAAATTATAATGGTGGGGTTGAGTTCCTTCCTTCCTAACAAATTATGAAATTAACAAAACATAAGAGCCCAAGTGGCTAGACATTCAGCATCAGTTGATTACATATATAACTTGTCTCCTTATATCAAATAAACAGCGAACATTTTATTTCTTCATTGTGGTTTTAACAATTATACTATATCATTTCTTATTATCATCCGGTACATATAAAACTAAATATATTAATAGTCAGTCTTCTTAATGATTTCTTCTTCTGAGATGACAATTCAGGTGGATATATTGCAATTATCTTTGAATAAATATTTCATGGTTTATTAATGGCTTGACCTTTCATTTATTTCTAATCAATGAATACATATGAGACAAATTTTCTGTTCTTTAAAGGTCCAACTAACATAATCTTAGTAGAATCCAATACAAATTTAATGAATATTGAACGGGTAAATGCTTAATCGCAGAAGATACAAAAGATATGTGATTTATGTTTGTTAACTAAAACATGATAAGAATACACAACACTTAAATTATAGAGGGCATGGATTTATCAAGATATCTTAAACCTATAAAAGTCTTCTGATTCAATATTTATAGCACTTGAAGCAGATTGTCCCTTCCCCAATATATTCAATCTTTTTTTCTAGCTTCCCCAAAAAGGAACATGATAGATGGAGGATCTAAGTCTAATGCTACCGAATTCTGCACCTTTTCCTCTGGATCCATTTATAAATATATGCTCCACACAATCTACATATTTCCTACTTACATAAAATGTTGTTAAATTATGGTTAGAAAACGACATTTATCAAAAGAATATATAGTGAATAAGATAAATAGTTGCCAACATATTTCATCTAGTTTAAAAACCAGTAAAAAGTTTTCTTTCCACAGGCACCCATTTGGCTCTAACTCAAATTTTAGTGCTTAATTAAGAATTCTTTTGAGCAATACTTGCAATAAACTTTGCTGCTAGTTGTTTTTTAAAATAGAGGTTCCCCTCAAGAAGGTGACATACATACTAAAAAATGAGACAACTTCGACTTATAGGTGGACTCCCAGCAGAGAATGTCATGAATAGCATTCTGGAATGCTTTGCGGGCTTCCATTCATTGGCTGATGGGTTCAAAGTTGAATGTGCTTTCCATTCTTTGGCTGATGTGTGCAAATTTGAATGTAGTTATTGATATCCGGTGTGACTTCTGTTAGGAAAATCAGATCAAGAAATTGTTGCTTTATTGTTTGGTGAACATGAAGCCAAATGAGTGGCGGGTGTGTGTGTATTTCTGTGGGGCGGAAGAAAAAAGATTTTCTGAGGAAATCGACGATGTATGTTGCCTATAAATAGGCAAAACCTACACAAAATTAGGGATGTAGTTGGAGGCGACTTGAGTTGTGGTCATTTTTAGGAGTTAATAAAAAATATTATGTTAATAAAAAGTTATCCATTATTCTTTTTCTCAAAAAATGATAAATATAATAATAGCTTACACGTAGAACAATTCAAAATTTTCATAAATGTTATTAGATTTTTGTAATGCATATATAGTATAATAATTAAATTATATATTTATTTTTATTATTAACTTTTGAAAAGATATTCATTTATTATTGTCACATTCAGGAGCGGTTCTACTATGGTGCATGTAGTGGTACCGAAAACGCCTGGTTTTTCTGGATGTATTGTAAATATTTTAGAAAATTTTCGAATTTTTTTTCTATTATCGTGACATTGGTAAAATTTTCCATGACACCCCCACTATAAAATCTTACGTCCGTCCGTGGTCATAGTTACAATCTACTCATGGTATGTTATTTATTAAGTAAATGGTGGTTATGGTGAAAGATGTGTACTTATTAATATTATAAATTTTAGTCGAGAAATTTGAAAAATGTCATATGGATGCAAATGAGTTTGGCCTTTTGCTACTTAGAAAATATTCATACGTTTCATGTTACAAATTATAAAGTTAATCGATTGTTGTGGTTAGCTTGCTCCCTTATACAATCCATGCTATAGCCATTTGCTATTTAACAAATTGCCGTTTCTAAAAAATATATATATGCTTTTTTCGTGTATGATTGCATAGAAGGAAATGGATTTGACCATATATATGGAAATACTACTTCAGTGAAATATATGGAAAAAAGCAATTACTCCTAAGAATCGTGCCATTTTAATGTTTCGATTGTTTTGTATATATATATAATGAATGTACTTTTTAGATGGGAATATACATTGGAAAAAGAAATCCAATCAGGAAACTGCGGAAAGCATAAACTGTTCTAAAACATATACATCAAAGTTGAAATTGTATAATGTGAAACAATCATGACCAGCCTCTACAAAAATATAATACCACTACAAGAATTCATGTCTTCGCTGAAGACATCTAAGCCGACGACACACATCGCAGCTGAAGACATCTAAGCTGAAGACATCTAAGCCGACGACACACATCGCAGCTACAGGTTTAGCTATCCCGAAGACTATTGTCGGTATAGCGTTGACTAAGTTTGTTTGACCGGGATATCTGTGTCAAAGAAAATTCATCGGGATAGCTTAGGCAAGAATGGAAATAGTTTACGCGCTGTACTGAAAACCTATCCCGAGGACAATTCGACAGTATAGGTTACAAGACCGAGAAACAAATGCAACAATACTTGCAACAAACACCACAAGGGTATAATAAGTCTTTGACGACCGTAATTTCTAACTTCCAGCCGCCACCATTGCCAAAATTTCAATTCAATTCCAATATGTTCCCACAAAATACCCCCGAACCAACCAACAAGACGAAGGAGACGGATGAAGTATATGGTGATTGATCTTTTATGTTATTTTGAACCATGTTTGTTGATGATTTTTTTTTTTGGTTATGTAGTACGGTTTAATTTTTGAATTTGAACTATGATGGTTTGTTATGCTTATTTAATCTTTGACATTTTGTTGCTTATTGTCTGCATTTAAAAAAAAAAAAAAAAAAAAAAAAAAAAAAAAAAAAAAAGCTTGATATATATAACATAATCAGTGAAAAATATTAACAAAAAATAGGCTATACCGATAACATGTCGTCAGTCTTAATCTTAACTATAAAAATGCTTTTTGACTTATACCAACGATAAGTCGTCGCTATAGCTCAAATGGAAAAAAAAACGATTACCCACGTTTCTCGATGACATGTCGTCGCAATACGTCAATATGTCCCGACGACATGTCATCAGTATAGATTGTCACTATACCGACGACAAGTCATCTGTAAAATTAAATAATAAAACTTTTTTTTTCTCGGAAATCACTTCCAACGACCCTTTGCTGACGACTTGTCATTGGTATATGAAGCCGTATCCCGACGACCTTTTCCACGTCCACCGACGAGTCAGTGCCGACGACTTGTCATCGGTATAGGTTTCTTCGACGACATGTCATTAACATAGGGGTAGTGAATGTAGTTTGAAGCTATAGTGTATACGACATCATTAAATAAAAATAACAATGGTAGTAAAATAGTAATTGAGGAGCAGGATATAAACAGTCACTTGGTAGCCTTCGATTAACCTTGAAAACATGTATGCACTTATTAACATACTTGAGTGAACACTTTGAGAAGTTGATAAACAAGTGGCATATAGTGGCAAGAATCAATTGTAGTAACCTCTTTGAAAACAGGTGGGGAGCAAAGAAAACTACAAGCATCATAATCTTCGACCTCCATCCAACCATGATTACACATCTATGATACAATATCAAGGTGTGGAAAGAATAACCTACCATCTTGGGTCGGTCCAAAAATAAAATATGGACCGCTTCATATACATATTTTGGGCCGAAAGAAAAAAATCCCTAAAATTCACTTGTATAAACGTTTTCTACATTTTTTTGATACAAATTACAAATAATATATCAAGACATTTATTGAAAAAAGATTAAGGCAAAACATCAATCAACTCTAGTAAAATTTTTGTTAAATTACTTAAATGTCAACTGAGTAAGTTCACAATTTCAAAAAAAAAATCTCTAAATCGTCCTATATATTTTTAATTGATATTCATTATCATAGGTCTTACGATGAATGTTTTCAAATGAATACCTTCACATTTCATGTCAACATCTACTACAAACATATTAACCATACAACCACCATAAACAAAAAGAATGGACCATAAATCATACATGTTTATTCTTTTCAACTCATAGCCTAGCTAACTTTAAAAAAGTATCCAAACATACCATATATAACTTCTAGCTCCCACAATAAGTTGAAGAAACAGAATAAAACTCAAACAAAAACAATAATCAACATTAAAATCATAAGTTTTGAGGGACCATAAGAAAATGAGATAAAAGTTCAACTTCCATGATCACTTAAAAAACTAAGGAAATGGCCGTTTTTATGGTCAATAAAGACAGCGTTTCTCCAAGTCCCCAAGCATACCTTTTCATCATAAAAATCAAACTTTATACATATGACACCAATTATTCTGCATAACCTTATTAATATACCCATTAACTATTTCCTCCCATCAAGGTCATGTTGTTAGGTTTCCAAATTATTTTTCTTTTTTGTACCATGCCTTGAATGATATTTCTTTGATGCAACCACTTTCCAATTGCACATAGTTCTAATTTTACTAGCTTTAACCGGTGAATTTGTATGAAAGATTTTTTGATACAATAATTTCTATGTGAAATTTTTTGATACAAGATGTTTTCCCCCCAAAAACAACTAAAAGAAGACCATGACTTTCTAATATTTTTTATTTTTTATATGTATTATTGTTCATCCCAAAGGTCAAAGACTACTTCTCCTCTTGAGCTCAACTAGAAAAAATTTAATATGTCCAAACCTCTATATTTCATTCATATTTACAACTTTCTTTTTGTTTTTTTTTTCTTTTTTTTTTTACTTGGAAATCCAACTCACCCTATGTTGTTTAATAAATTTTGAAGTGGTAGATTATGTCAAGTATGCACGAAGGTATCTAACCTAACATATGTCTAATTTTATGATTTCAAAATTCACTTGAACTTCTAAAAAATAACAATAAATAATATTCAAAATCAATTTTTAGCATTATTTTTATAACCTACTTAAGTATTTAAATTCAATGTTTATTATCTTTTCCTAATTAATCATGAATTTATAGAATATCAATCTCTTACCCCACACTTGAATCATAAAACTTCCTCGTTGTATACAATTAAAAATAAGAAAGAATAATCAGAACAGAATCCCCTAGGATAAAAGAAATGAGATTGATACTTGTCGTTTAATTTTTAGCATATCATCGATCTTTAATTCTTCATTTCTTATTTGGAATGAGTACATACTCCTTGGATAGGTATATTAACTCTTTAGCAACCGTTCGGGGCATGACCGACACTTGGAACTAATAATTGTTATTTTCAATTCAAGAGTTCCAATGTAAGATACGAATCGCTGCGAGATTATGGTCAGACATGGCACTATTTAGTGTTATATGTCTTTTCTATTCGATTTGACGGGTTTTAACGATGCTGATATGAGTGGCATAAGTTGAAAAGTGGTTTCATTATTTTTGGCCCAAAATTATTCAGATTTACTAGTGTCGGTGGACCACTTGTCTTCCTCTCTTCATAAGCTTTCTTTCTTACATATCAGTTGAAATAACTTCTCGTTTTAAATTTTTCGATCTTCTTATTGTTATTTAAGCACACTTTCATGGTCTCATCAGTTAGCTATTAATATTTTAACCAACTATATTTTCTTCAATATAAAGAACTAGTGGCAACATTAAAAAGCAAAATTTTATTATACATAATAAAGGAAATTAAACACAAGAAATTAACATAGAAAGAAAATAATAATTACAAAAATCCTAAATAAGTTAAAGTAATTTTTCCATTCAAATTTTTTCTTTCAATCTTTTGTCATTCGATATGTCATAGATTTCTATAGGGTCTTCCTCTATCATATAAAAGTCTTCACACTACAAGGATCGAGCCCTATGCGGACGACACCTATCCAGACGACATATGTCGTTGGCAAAAGTCGACCTATACCGACGACATGTCGTCGGGACAGCCTTTTCAAACATTGACCATATGTCTTTGACCAGAAAAGCTATGTCGACGACAAGTCGTCTGCATAGACTCGGCGGGAAATGGCAAAATATTGGCGGTATATCGAATATCTATACCGACGACATGTCGTCGGGAGGTGGAATTAAAAAAATATTTTCGATTTATTTTAATTCCTTGTCGCAGAAATCAAGACGCTGTCGTTTTTGTCACCCTATGCCGACGACATGTCGTCGGTATAGGGTTATTAAAAATTAATTTCGATTTATTTTTTATCCTTGTTGCAGAAATTCAAAACGATGTTGTTTCGTCAGGCTATGCCGACAACATCTCGTCTGGAAAAGGTGGGACCGATCCGCGTGAAAACCCTTCTTTATTTTTTTTTTAATGACGTGAAGTGGAACGACGCCGTTTTCATTTACCTATACCGACGACATGTCGTCGGTATAGGGTTTCCCTGTAACAAAATACCCTTTCAGCGTTCATTTTGCAGTCGGCTGTAACTCCATTTCTCTCTCAACCTTCAGCGATCGGAGGGCTGTTTCCGGCAATCCAGTTCATCGACAAGCTAAAGGTAAGGGTCTTGGTCCTTGATTTCTTCTTAATTTGTAATAGCTTGGCCCTTGATTTCTTCCCGATGTGGAGCCCTAAATCACAGCCTTATCAGTGTTGGCCGGCAACAACGTTCACCACCGCCACAGAAAACAATTTCTGGTGATTGACCTATCTTCACCACCGATTTTGAGGTTAGTTTTTTGATTTTTTTTTCCTGATTAACATCACAGTGAATGCAGTTTATGAATTTTTTTTTGTTTCTTTCAATACACCATGATATATATATATATATATATATATATATATATATATATATATATATATATATATATATATATATATATATATATATATATATGCATTTTGAGGTATGAAAGTGTGTTTTGGCATGAAAATGAAAATGAAGTTAGACATGATTTGTTTATGCTCATTGTGGTGTATTGGCAAGAAAATGAAATTAAAAATGATGTTTGATTTTGTATTTAGATTTATACGTATGTATGAAATTGAAATTTGATTTCTAAAATATAAGGTGTTATAAGGTATGATTGTATGAAATTTGATGAAAATTGGAATTATATGTTTGATTATGATTTTGTATGATGTTTGATTTTGTATTTAGATGTATACATCTGTATTGTATCTCTAAAATGAAATGAAAATTGGAATTGAATGTATTGTGTACATGTATGATTATGTGATATTTAGGTTTAATAGTTTGAGTGTATATAAGATGAAGTGATAAAGTTCTTAATTGATAAGTTATAGTTTTTGTATTTGGATGCTATTGTTTGTATTGTAAAGTGCTTAATATTATTTCAAAGTGCTTAATTTTGTTAGTGACTTAATGTTGGTCATTACAACTTTAGCTTAATTAGGTTATTAATAACAACGTACTTTTAGTAATTTTTAAATTAATTATAAAATAAAGTTGAATTAGTTTTAAAAAAAAATCAATAAAAAGAAAATATTAAATTAATTGTAAAATCAAATTAAATTAGTTTTAAAATCAAATTAATATTAATTTTCAAATAAAATAAAATTATTTATAAAATCAAATTAAATTAGTTTTAAAATCAAATTAATATTAAATTTAAAATAAAATAAAATTAATTATAAAATCAAATTAAATTACTTTTAAAATCAAATTAATATTAATATTAAAATAACGTACCTTATAATAAGATTTTCTTATTAAAACACGTTGAATCGTTGATTTTTAGTTTAAGTTTCTTTTTCGTAACCAATCCGTTTGATTTAAAACAATTGGGAATTCTAACAAAATTCCGAATACAAAAATACTAATACAAAGTAGGATAAGGTTGTATGTAGTATAAGGATTTACATGTAGAATGTTAGTGATTATTTATATCAAATAAACACTTAATATATCTCTTCACAAAAATATGTTAACTTTTACTTATTTAATATAAGTGAATTAATTAGCATGAATATTTGTATCGGATTACAAGTATTGGGTATCACACGATGCATATCGGTAACATTGTTGACTATGTTTTTGCACAAAGTATTCGGTTAAACATTCTACGTTTGATTAGATTTACTCTCAGATTAGGATTAAGTGTAGTGTTTTATTTAAATAAAATAAACACTTAAGAGTATACAACACGAAATCATGTTGACTTCAACTTATATTTCATAAGTGAATCAACATTCATACTTGTATGGGATTACAAGTACATTTACACTTAGGTTGGGATGACACTTCTCATTGTTGTTTTACCACTCTGAATTTTAAAAGTAACATTTTTGTACAATCTGATAACAGTTGACTTTTATACAAAAATCATCTTTTAAATAATGCAAACATAGTCAAAACCTGTAGAACTCACCAACAATTTTTGTTGACGTATTCTCGCGTGTATTCTTGGGGAAATAGAAGTCGAATGTTAAGCCTCACGAGTTGGAACAAACTATCTTTTATTGAAGGCTAACCTGTTCTGGCATTTTTGTTTTTGTTAAATTACGCCAAGCTGAACGTCTTTTGTAAACTTGCAGTTCGAAGTTTGAATCAATTTAATCCTTGTTTTCAAATCTATGAAGACTTATAATGTTATTCAAGTCATGTACTATTCATTGTATGTTTGTTAACTGTGATCCAATTTTCTACGTCGCAACCTAGACGCTTCCGCCGCCGGACGGGGTGTGACAAATTGGTATCAAAGCTAACGACTATAGTGAACTAGTACTTTCTTAGGATAACACGACTATAGTATAGGGCTTACTCTAGTAGGATTAGGTATACCCCTATCCTACAACATCAAAGGCTAAGGTTCACTCTTTAGACCTACGACGCTCTATCTACCGAGTTTATTTTTATAAACCAATAATTAAAAATATTATTAACTTATATATAGAGTTATATATAAAAATCGAACCCAAATACAATGTAGGGTTTTAGGTCAGATGCTTTAGCTATGTTTTATTGTACATGGGCCAAAACACAACTAAATGTAGACTGGTCACCTATGTGTAGTTTTTGTTAGACCGATGCACAACTGAACTTAGATTCGGTAGATGATAGACTAAAATGCTTGGAAATTTCTAAAGGACTGAAGAAAGATCATAGTTCGAAATGGTTAGGAACTCTTGAATATTTTTGTGAACATCTTATGAATATATGGTAGATATCTACTTCCAATCCTTTTGAAACTCATGCACTCATAAACACCAATCACGTCTGGTGTTTAATGGAATATTCTAATTTTGCAGCTATGATGCTCTATGAATAATCCTATTAAATATCTTATGAATACCTTACAAAATGCATGCGCTCACAGATCATTATGGAGTTCGGCGTTGATATTCAATTAATCTATTTCTTTCTGCTATGAACCGTCGTACATATGTTTGAACCATCCAAGTTCAAAATTAGGCACCTGCACTTGACCTTCGTCTTTTGTGGCCCTTTCGAAAACAAAATCAGCAGAATCTTTGAAAGCAAAAAACATAAAAGTTGTGGGAATTTTTGTCTAGTTTCCATAACATCTTGATTCGAATAAATCAGAGCCCCAGAACTCGAGATATTGTCAAAACATCGAGTAGTTGTCCAATTTCTCTGTAATATTTTCTTCATGCTTTTGCACAGTACATGATAGTTTCCATCCGCTCATTATTCAGGTAAATTCCATTCTTTATAATGATGTATAGTTACCTACCCATAATACACATGGTGAACCTATACTTGGAAGAACCACATGTCAAATTTAAAATGATTGTGGTATTATCGCTTATATTTACAATGATAATTACACATGACTCATTTTTCCTTGAATATAATTGGTATAAACTTGAATTGATAGTAGCACAGTCCTTTTGGGTTCCCTCAAAGCTAGCAATTGGACATGATTATTTTGGAGAGAGAGAATGATTTATTATTTAATTAATAAATTGAAATATATAGTTTGTTAATATATTATGAGAATAATATATTAATTAGAAATTATGATATTTTATTAATAATTAATCAAAAATTAACTAGAATTAATTTTAGGATTAATTGGATTAATCTATAGTGTAGGGGCTGTTTGGTTGTTTATTGATTGTTGAGGAAAAAGGCTCTAGAACCTCCTTGTAAGAGGTTGGACAAAAACTTCTAGGAAGGGCCTAGAATTTTCGTCCAAGGGCTCTTGGATGGAGCCTCATGGGCTGCTTGGTCACCAAGCAAAGGGATTAGGGTTTCCCCTTAAACCCTAGCTTTGGCTCTAAGCTACCTCACCTATATAAAGAGCCTTAGTCTTCACAAATTTGGCACTCCTAACCCTAGAAGAGTTCTGGCCAAAATTCTCCTCCTCCCTCTCCATAATCTTCATGTTCTAGTCTTGGGTGTGAACCATCACAGGCACGACGCTTGTGGTGCTAGCTACCAAAGTTTTGAAGAAGAAGGATTCAAGATTGTTTACAATAACAATGTAAAGGTTATTTTTCTTGTCTTATGAATTAGTTTACTCATAGGAAAGTTTTTGCATGCTAGTGTTCATAGTATGTTGCTAATATGTGAAAGACATAGATCAAAATAGGTTGCATGTACCCTAATCAATTGACTTGTTTTGATTGTTTTTATGCTTAAGGCATTGTAGTTGTAACCTAGATTACACATTAGTGGTATCAGAGCCTAGGGCTTTCTTTCATGTATTTTCACAGTGGTGAATCAAAAAAGAAACCTGGTTTTGGTTTAGTCGTAGCTCACGATGTGAGCTATGAGGCTCACGACGTGAGCTCGGTCAGATCCGAAAATCAGGACCTAATCTGCCTTGACAACTTTTATGTGATAAATACTTGCTATATTTTATCCCAAAATCCAATTTTGGTGTATCTATGATGATAATATAAAAGCATAGAAGTTAGGAGATTAGTATTTGACTTGATTAATTGTTTTGTGATTATTATGATTGATTTTTAAATGTTTAAATAATTAATTTGGATATTAATGGAACTTAATAATTAATGTCAAATAATATTTGGTTTATATTAAATTTAAATTATTTTAAGTTTGAAATTTATTGTAAACCCTAGTATTTTGAAAAGTATAAAATACACCCTTATAATATACTCCATCCGTCCCATATTAATCGTCCATGTTTCCTTTTTGGCTTGTCCCAAATAATAGCCTACTTTAAAAAATAAATATCCATTTTACCAAAATACCCCTCATTATTAGTTAAACTACCATGAAATTAAATGCAACTACAATAAAATTAAATACAACAAAATGGTAAGACTATCATTTCATTTAATAAAGTTAGTGGTAATTAATGTTTTCTTAATCTGTGTGTTTTTTGTCTGTGGACAATAATTTTGGGACGGAGGGAGTATGTAACATTAAAAGTCTAATATTACTATATGTATAAGACCAAATCAGTCGAACTCCTAGTACGCCTCATTCACGAAGCCGGATTATAAGTCGTTAGTGGAACGTATGTGGTTAACCGACACACTAATAGGGACAAATAAAGAGTGACAATGGGTGTCTCGAAAATTATCACTGATTAACGGAGTGTGTGTGGCTAACCGGCACATTAAAATTAGATGATAAATGACATCGAGAGTACCAAGTTAATTTGCATGGTTATTCACATCTTGTTTGTGATCCTCGGTATCCCAGTCACAAATGGAAGAGCATAATTGAGATTAAACATGCCATTGAAGAGTTTCAATGAATCTCAAAAGATCTAGTAATTTCATTAAAAACTTAATTCATTCAAATTCCGTTTCTTGTGGTGAAATTGGTAAATCGTCATTTACCTACCTATATACAATTTACAATTAGATTACGACATCCCTTTCCTAATTTGTGACTTATTTAGTTGGATCCTAGCCTTGATATCTAATTTTGGGTGTTATATTAAAGATTATTCTTATCTAATTAAAATTATCTTTCTTTTATAGATGTCTACTCCAACTGATTCTTCTAGTTCCTACTCGTCCTCCAACAACAACTTCTCCTTGTTGAACATCTGCTCTAAGGTGAAATTGGATGGAACCAACTATAACGATTGGATGCACAACATTAAAATGGCCCTTTGTTTTGAGGAAAAGGAATATGTTTCAAGAGACCATTGGATGAGATCGACGAAGAGAATGCCACTATTGAAGAGATGGTCCCCTACAAGAAACACTATAATGATACTACAAAAGTTATATGCATCATGGTGTCCACAATGACTCTGGAATTGCAAAGGCACTATGAGGATTATGGCCGTACAAGATGAACAAGGACCTTATGGAGAAATACCATAAGCGAGCTCGTCAGGAAAAGTACGAGGTGGTAAAGTCCCTCATTGGTAGCAAGATGATGGAGGGAGAGTCTGTTAGCAGCCACGTTCAAAGAATGCAATGATACGTGGACAGGCTAATCAAGCTCAATGTGAATTTTGATGAAGAGTTGGCAATCGACACAGTGTTCAACTCTTTGCCAAGTTGTAGTTTATATTGACCTATCATTTGAACAACAATGAAACTATTTTGTCTCAACTACACAACCTCCTGCGAACAGCTGCAACAAGAATGAAGGGAAAGAGTGTTGCTTCCACTCCTGCTATTGCTCCTATTCTGTCCATTGGTTAAGGGAAGGGGAAAAAGAGGAAAGGTCCTCCCAAGCAAAACTGGAAGGGAAAGTCCCAAGCTGGGTCGTCATTCACAGGACCCAAAGGAAAATCCAATTCTGATGCTCTCCCTATTTCTGATCCAAAAGAGGCCACTCGCTTCTACTGCAATGACAAAGGGCCTTGGAAACATAGCTAACCGAAATACTTGTAGGATATCAAGGATGGCAAGGTGAAGCCAACCTCGACAAGTATTTACACTATCTTATCCGACTACTCATCATATTCTCGTTCGTGGGTCCTTGATACAGGATGTGGATTTCACATTTTTTCTGATTTGTAGGGGCAAAGAATAAGTGAGGATGTGGAGCACAGAAGGATGGACTTGATCATGGGGACTATGCGATCTTCACTTGTTACCAAGATTGGAGTTTATGGCTTAGTGCCCAGGAGTGGGTTAGGATTAGATTTAGTAAATTGTTGCTACTCGTTAGAGATGACAAGAAACATCATTTTTTTCATGCATTGTTTAAACAAGGTTTTAGATATTCTTTTAATGATGAGAATGGTTCTATTTCTCTTTATAAAAATGGTGTTTTTTTATTTTGAAGCTTTACCTTGTGATGATGTGTATGAAACTGTGATTATTGTAGACAATTTAGGTAATAGTGTTTTTCAAATTGATTCGTCTAATGGTATAGACAAAGCATGCTTGTGGCATTGTCGTCTTGGACACATTAACAAGAAACACATCACCCAACTCTGTTGGGGTGCAAAGTTATTCATGATTGACTTTGTAATTGTTTGACTTTTGTAAAACCCACTTGCATGTGGTGCATTAGCCTTTTGACCCATGAGAGATAGAGAGTGAGAGAGAGACATGTAAACACCTCTATAAATAATGGGTTCATACCACTTGTAGAGGTGTGCTTGAGAGATGTAAAAGTGAGTGTGTAAGTGTGTGTTATTTATGTAGTCTAGATCTAGATCCTTTTTGTGTAACACCATATACAATCAATACATCTCTTAAACACCCAAATCACCATGTTCATTGTGCAATCTTTAATTCCGCATGCCAAACCATGTTCTATGTCACTACAATTGGTATCAGAGCGGGTCTTCAAGATCAAGGTGATTTTTGAAGAACGATTCTCGGTTTGGCAATTTTTGTCCAATTTGAACAATTTTGGTGAGTCTCTCTCTATGATCTCTCTTAATTTCATTGAAATCGTGCGTTGTGTTTTTGATTTGTGATCGTTTGACTCGTTGGATCAAATTTTTCTTGAAAAACCCCATTGATGATCCAATAATTTTATTTTGATCAAGCCTAAAATAAATTTCGTTATTGTTCTTTTGATCTAAAAATATCGAGCCCAAACTTTAAACGTTCGTCGTTACTGTTCATGATCTAACTTTCAAGCCCAAAATAATGATCTTACTGTTCATTCTAGAGTTGAGCCCATTTCGTTACCTTGATATGATAAACTCGTTGATTTTGGTTGAGTCCATAAATCTATTGATTCACTCTCAGTCGTTTGTTCAGCACCATACGCATAAACATGTTGTACATTCATGGACCTCTTTGAAATCAGAGTTCTTGGGTTTCATATTTTGCAAGTATTCTGTTTATCGATTTAGTTGTAATCAGAATGAATTTTGAAATCGATTGTTCTTGAGTTCTTCATCTTGTTCTTAAAATTTTTTTTTTCGATCGATCTTAAATGAAATTGTATCGTTGATTTGTTACAAAGCAAGGGATTGATGATTGAATCGTTTTGAGTTCACGATTTCATATGATAGTCATTCGATTTGTGTGTCGATCTGGATCTGTTTGAAATTAAAAGTCAAACACGTTTATGTCGATACAATTTCACGATTGGTCAATGTCGGCTTTGGTTCTTCATCACTGAAATTGATAGTTACGAACAGATCTTGAGGTCAAGAAACGAAGGGTTCATGAATCGGAGTCGATGTTGATGTGAGGTTCTTTGATTATTTCGATTTGAGTTGTTGTGGTTGATAGATGATTCGCATCTACAGGGAAGAAAGAATTGTGATTTCGAAGCATATGGAGAAATTGATTTCATGAAGTGATGATTTTCTTGGGATCGTTAGTATCGAACAAAAATTGTTTTGGAGTCGATAGTGGATCTCGATAGTCAACAGTTCTTGATTGGTATTGAACTTGATTTGGGTTTGGATTTTGAATATACGAAGGGTATTTGAAATTTAGACGAAGGGTTTGGTTAATTGTTTTCAAAGACTGTGATTGGTGATTTTGATTCTAAGGGGTATAAGGGAGTTTGAACGAAGGATTTGTGAATACATACGAAGGGGGTATTTTGGTTTTGAACGAAGGGTATTTGGGAAAAAGAGAATTTCATACGAAGAGTTACATTTTTCGTATGAATTGAAAAAGAAGGCAAATGTTTCAATTTTGGTCCCTGCTCTTTTAACGAAGTGGTATAAATGGTTCAACCCTTCGTATGATTGATCAAGTCTTCGTATGATTTGAACAAATGGCAAATTTTCGAATTCAGTCCCTGAACCTTCGAATATTTGACAATTCGAAAATTAACCCAAGTTTCGTATGTTTGACACTTTTCACCCAAATTCGAAAATTTTTGGAGCTTCGTATGTTTGGGGTGATTCTTCGTATGTTTTGAGCAGAAAGAGCAGAATTTTCGAAAATAGTCCCTGAGGCTTCGAATGTTTGGCAGTTTGTACCCAAATTTTTAAAAGGACTGTTTTTGCTGAAAATTGAAGAAAATGCATTTCAAGCCCCTGCAGTTTGTGCAAATTGACGCTTTCTACCCAGCTTTGGAAAAGGGGGAGAGTTTTGCATATTTTGCTGTTTTAGGCGCACCGGGTCACTGCAGAATTTTGAAATTGACAATTTCTACCCATTTTTGAGAAATTTTGTCAAAGGCGATCCGTGAACGAAGCTAAAAATTGAATATTTTTTGGGTTTTCCGGATTAAAGCACAAAGTTTATGCCACATGTTAAGGGGGGGTTTTGACACGAAAAATTCCGAATAGAGCACGTTCTTTTTCCTTGGGAGTTTTATAATCAAATTTCGATTATAAAAAGGGGGAGAAGTTTTATATGGAAATTCGAACTTGAATTTTTCATATTACGCGGATTTGAAGACCGAAGTGACCTTGATTTTTGAAGTATATGAAATGGTGAAATTGGAAGTTCGGAAGTGATGTATTCGAAATGGGTTTGGTTTTATTGAAGATTTTGGGATGTGTTTTTATGCGCAACTTTTAGGTGATTATTTGGAGTTAATCATTCGTTGCTGCTCGGTTTGTATGGTTTCACATCCTAGAGCCCAAATTGAAGAATCATGGAAGAATTGAAGATTGAAGTTCGTTTCGACATGTGTCACGCTTGAGGCTCGGATCGCGTAGTTGCTCGATTTTGGAAAATTTGAAGTGGGTCATTCATTCCTAACTTTGAGGGGGAGAATGTTAGGGTGCAAAGTTATTCATGATTGACTTTGTAATTGTTTGACTTTTGTAAAACCCACTTGCATGTGGTGCATTAGCCTTTTGAACCATGAGAAATAGAGAGTGAGAGAGAGACATGTAAACACCTCTATAAATAGTGGGTTCCTACCAGTTGTAGAGGTGTGCTTGAGAGATGTAAAAGTGAGTGTGTAAGTGTGTGTTATTTATGTAGTCTAGATCTAGATCCTTTTTGTGTAACACCATATACAATCAATACATCTCTTAAACACCCAAATCACCATGTTCATTGTGAAATCTTTAATTCCGCATGCCAAACCATGTTCTATGTCACTACAAACTCCAAAAGGATGGAGTGTTAGAATCATTTGACTTAAGGTCAGATGACATATGCGAATCTTGTCTATTGGGTAAGATGACAAAATCACCTTTAACTGGTTCTTGTGAAAGAGGTGAAGGATTGTTGGATCTCATACACACATATGTGTGTGGGCCCTTCAGATCTACCACAAGGGATGAAAATCGATTCTATGTGACTTTTACTGATGATTATAGCAGATATGGCTATATCTACTTAATCAAGCATAAGTGAAAAACTTTTGAAAAGTTCAAAGAGTTTAAACAAGAAGTCGAGAATCAATAGGGCAGGAAGATGAAGATTCTTAGATCCGATACATGTGGTGAGTATATTAGTATCGAGTTCCACGACTACCTCAAGGAACGTGGCATAGTTTCACAATTAACACCTCCTAGGACACCACAACTTAATGGTGTGGCTGAGAGGCACAATCGAAACTTGATGGACATGTTTCGTTCCATGATGAGTTGAGCTTCTCTTCCAATCTCATTCTGGGGGTATACCTTAAAGACTGCCACCCATATTCTTAATCTTGTCCCAACTAAGAAGGTTTCCAAAACACCTCATGAAATGTAGACAAGGAAGGTTCCCTCGTTAGCACATATGAAGGTTTGGGTGATGTGTATATTTAATGCACTAGTTTTTTTATTTATAATTCCTAATTTATCGCATATAAACCACACCTTACAGGCAGTGAACCCGATCGAGTATAGTATAGCTTTGATAAGCAAGGGTGTCGAACACAAGGGGAACGGTAGTGAATTAATTTAAAATATTTGATTATAGGTTACAAAACACACGAAAGGAATAAAGAAATGTATTATTAAATCTCAAACGAATAACTAAATAGAAAATCTCGATAAACTGACAGGAAGACAAATCTCTTTAGGTACTTTGGTTTAGACAAATTGCACCTTAAAATGATAGACAATTGCACACACATATTTGTTTATTCATGTTCACCGATTTCTAAAATGATTACATTCACGTTCGCTATTACTAATCCTTTAGCAAACAAGTCAATTGAAGCAGTGATCAGTTGATTAAACTAACAGGTTTCCTAGTGTTCAGTTCGTATCAAGCAATACTTGTAATAATAGTTAATCAAATTACTAATTCAATTAACCTCTTGTTGATGGTTCGTCACACAAGGGTCACACATTAACTTACTTATTTTCTAGTTAAACCCTAGTTTCACGTTCGCTATTCTCAGGCATCTAATCTTGATGGTCATGAAAATCATAAGAGGCAAGCAATCAAGGAGATGGTCATACAACTTGATATACTTAGTAATTAATAGAAAATAATTGTCATTAACACATAAGGATCTTTTAACAAGCTTGGCAAGATAAATTAAACATAAATAAACAATCCAATATAACAATTAATCCACAAATCAAGGTTTTATCTAATCATAAACTCGACAAATGGTTTTGACACCAAAATCAGAAAGTAAAAACATAATAGTATCACAGCGGAATGCTAAGCATGGTCACATTAACAAACCACATGATTACCGACACGAATTCGCTCTCTAATCCTTTAGATCTTCGCTCCTGTCAGCTTAACAGCCTTCCGGCCGCCTTCTAGACCCTCAAAACGGCCAAATATATTTTACTTGTCGACTAAGTATCAATGGTAGTCGGAATCCCCCTTCTGGTTGGATGATATTCGCTATTTATAACCTTTGGAAGCAACTTATGTACGCTGGACGTAAGTCGGTGTACGCTGGGCGTAACAAGAATCCCATCGCGATTAGGAAGTCCGGACACCAAGCCCAATACGCTGGGCTTACATAAATCTACGTGGGGTGTAGTCCTTATTTCACCAGTACGCTTAGCGTACGTAACGCTACGCTGGGCATAATGGCATCCTCAGCATGTTTTCTTTTTTTTTTTCTAGCTTCTAAGCCCGAATTCCGCTCCAATCTTTTCTTTTCCGCTCTATCGACAACTAATAGCTGTAAATTATAATTCAAAGCATTATAAGCACCTTTTAGTTCTAAATAAGAATAATAAAGGCTAAAATATTAAGATATAATGTATAAAAATACACATATCATTGGGGTTGTGAAGCTTTCGTTAGACGAGAGACTCACGACAAGCTTCAACCTCGAAGTGAGAGATGTATTTTCATCGCTTATACACAAAAATCCTTTGGATATTTGTTCTACAAACCTAGTGAGAACATGGTCTTTGTAGCACGAAGGGGAGTATTTCGCGAGAGAGAGCTGATATGAAAAGATGATAGTAGGAGTACAATTGATCTTGAAGAGATTTATGAATCAAACCATGAAGGAGTCTCTGAAGACGCCATGGCTAAACCTCAGGAAAAACTTTCTAGTTGAACTAATTGACGAGTCATGACCTCTTAGGCGTTCCAGTAGAGTTAGAATGCCAACTGAGTTATATGGTTTCCATGTTACTACATATGGTATGTTTATCAGTGATAGTACACTAGTAAATTTGGATGAACCTTCTAACTACAAGGAAGCAACGACAGGCCCTGAGGCTGCCAAGTGGCAGAGGCAATGGATAGTGAGATCAAGTCCGTGTATGACAACCAAGTTTGGAATTTGGTTGATAATGTACCAGGTTGTAAGACGGTTGGGTGCCAATGGATCTTCAAGAAGAAGACCAACATGGATTGAAAGGTACACACTTTCAAGGCTCAAATGGTTGGGAAGGGCTTTACTCAAACCTCAGGGGTTGACTATAATTAGATCTTCTCACTAGTAGCTAAGATTAAATCTATTAGTATAATGCTCGCCATAACTGCGTTTCATGACTATGAAATTTCGCAAATGGATGTCAAAACCGCTTTCCTTAACAGGAAGTTGGCTGAGGATGTTTACATGAGTCAGCCAGAGGGTTTTGTGGATGCAAAGTATCCAAATAGAGTGTGTAAGGTTGAGAAATCAATCTTTGGATTGAAACAAGCTTCTCGTAGATGGAATATTTGTTTTGAAGAGAAGGTCAAAGAGTTTGGATTATCTAGAAGTGAAGGTGAATCTTGTGCATATGTCAAAGCTAGTGGGTGTATAGTAACCTTCCTAGTATTATATGTTTATGAAATACTTCTTATAGGAAATAACATTCCAACCTTGCAAGAGGTTAAGTTTTGGCTTGGAAAGTGTTTCGCTATGAAGGATCTGGGAGAGGCTACTTATATTCTGGGGATAAGGATTTTGAGAGACAGGAGTAAAAGGCTAACTTGACTTTGTCAAATTACATACTTGGAAAAGGTGCTAAAGCGTTTTAGTATGAAAAATTCCAAAGAAAGGAGAAATACCTATACAGAGTAATACCAAAATGAGTAAGACTCAATGCCCGAGTACTGATGCAGAGATAGCATAAATGAGTAGAGTTCTATATGCTTCTGCATTTGGATCTATCATGTATGTTATGAAATGTGATCGCCCTAATATGGCTTTTGCTTTGAGCATGGTCAGTCGTTATCAGGGAAATCCAGATAGAGCTCACTGGATAGAATTTAAGAATATTCTCAATTATCTGTGAAGAAGTAAGGACTGTGTCCTTGTGCTTGGTGGCAGTGATACGTTAAGAGTAACTAGGTATATTGACGCAAGCTTTCAGACAAACAAAGATAATTTCCATTCTCATTCAGGCTGGGTGTTTACCCTAAATGGAGGAGCGGTTACCTGGAAAAGTACCAAACAGGAGACGGTGGCTAATTCTACCTGTGAATCAGAGTACATAGTAGCGAGCGAAGCATGAATAAGGCTATTTGGTTGAAAAACTTCATCGGAGACCTTGGAGTTGTCTCATCCATCAAGGAGCCAATGAAGATTTTCTGTGATAATGAAGGGGCGGTTACCTTTGATGGGGTTTGAGCATTCTAACACTCCTATGGTGTACATGCAACCCTAAATACCTTGGATCTATGTTTTCTCTATTATACATGCAAACTTGAACTTTCCAAGGTATTACCCTAACTAGCATACAATCATTGATACTTGGGTAACATAAACAAGATAGAAGACATACCTTTTCATGTAGCTTGATTCCATGGAGCTTAAGAGCCTAGTGCCTCAAGTATGACACCTCAAATGGTTCACACAACATCACCAACATCTTGGAATAACGTGAGAGAAAAGGTTCCTATGCTCAAATCGGCTAGCCCTCATGTGTACACACCTTAGTGCCAATTTCTTGAGCCATGTAACTCATGTCTTTCCATATTCTCCATGCTCCATGGGTTAAAACCTCCATGGAGTATCCATGGGTTACTCCATGGGTTTAGCCCAATATGAAGAACTATGGACCATTAGCCCACATATATAAGAATGAATGATTTACACAATCAATCCCCATATATTTAATTAGTCTCCTTTTGATCACAAAATTAATTCCAAATTAATTCTTGATCAATACTAATTAAATAATATGATATCATATTAATATATTAGAACTTATAATATATTAACAAATCATAAATATCCTTTTCTCACAAAAGTCTATCCAAATTGTTCCGATGCCATGCAACCCAAATGGACCATGCCAATCGGGTCAAGTACATACCAATTATAGTTATGGACTTAGACACTAATCCAACAGTCTCCCACTTGGATAAGTCTAAAACTATTATTGCGTATGACTTCAAAACCCGACTAGCAATCGTAGCTCTTAAAAGCTGCTGTCGAAATATGAACAAATCAATGACGCGTCCATTAGATAAGGGATCATATATTCCTCCATTCTAGATATCATATGGACTGAGACATGGATTATAATCATTCTCTCTGTCCATTTGTTGTTTCCCGATTTCCGATTTATGACAACCGACTAATTGAACAAATCAAATCAGTCCATGCTTGGCCAAGCACTTCGGGTTGTCATCACTAAATCATCGAGGGGCCCATATATATCGCTTTTATCCCATCAAGGGTAAAAGGAATGGATAAACTTCGACTCATATGCTTGTTCTACTACTTGTTGATTCATACACAAAGGCATGTTTTATAACATCGAGTTACCAATGCGTTTTCGTACAATCAATGTATAACCAACTCATAGGCAACAACTCATATCTCTAGGTTTAAAGAATATATGATATTATCGTCTCATGATCACTCATGATAAAATCCATGAAGTGAGTCAAGTGAGCATAGGTTTAATCCAATACTCAGAACTTATGAGCACTCATGAATGTTGTAGAAACTCTTGCAATGTCCACTACCTTGAACATTTACAAACCAGCTTCATGACAGTCTTGCCTTAATACCTACTTCCAACGTATTATCGACTGTGGATGGTTTGAATAACTTAGTCATTCAGGAAGAACGACGTAGTTATTCTGGAAGTCAAAACATGCAAAGTGAAACACAAGAATAATCGAATCCAATATGGTCTCAGAACTTATGAATATAAATAGAACACCTTTTATTTATCACCATATTGATTACACATTATTCATTGCATACTGTTTCAAACTATCAACTTTATACTTGAATTAAAACAATAGTTGTCCCATGCTCCAAGCATGTACACTATGTTTTCTAAACACCAGTCATGCCATACACCAAGTATGCACACTATGTTTTTCCAAACATTAGTTATGCCATACACTAAGTATGCACACTAAGTTTATCTATGATCTTTACTTTGTGGAATAGATCGATTGAACATAATTCCAATGATTCTCATTTCACAATCCCAAATCCTTACCGTAAATGTAAGAATTCCAAATTCCTACCATTTACCAAAATCTGTTAGATTCTAAACTTATATGCATTGATCCTCTCGTAATGAGTATGCAAAAATTCACAAAGACTTGTCAACAGTCATTACAGAGTATTCCAATGGAGATCATTCCATGGACACGAAGTCTTAAATTTAATGTACATTGCTTTGAACATCCTTCTTGCATTAAGTTTTCTAATCTTACACAGATTGAATAGTTTCCACCCATAGAGACATTTCCATATTCTCATTTTGACTATCACTTCTGAACAAGAGTTGCCTCTTTTCAGAATATGTCATATGGTCCTTTCCAAAAATTTACACCATACTTCCAATTGTCCCTGAGCAACCAATCTTTGGTAAACCTTAGATTGTTCTCGACAATTGCTTAATCAAATTAGTCATATCCAGTTCTAGTACTTTTTCCCTCTTAATGCTCTAGGCATTTGGAAAAATTTAGAACATATGAATATTATAGCACATGCAATCGATCCTGTATCCGAAGCATATGGGACACGATTCATGATGTATCACATAAAGACATGATACTAGATCAATCTTTTGCTATAATATTTCTATTTCTACTTGCCAAGTTCTCATAATTCAGATTATGAAATGGGATGCCGTAATCATAATCGAATTTTAGAACGCAAATAATGTTCCCATATATAGAATTTCCTTATGTCGAACCATTCCAACATAACATTCATATATATATATATATATATATATATATATATATATATATATATATATATATATATATATATATATATATATACTGGACTAAATTTGATTAAAATCTCAAGATCTAAGCTTTTATATTTGAAATGAAGTATATTTTCCTCTCCCGTAATTATAGCAAAACAACTTTTCCCAATTGAAACTTTTGTTTTCTATAATTAATATTGCTATCTTGCAACACTTATCATAATTATCATGCTCCCACTAACATGATGATTATTAGCATAACACTTATGCTCCCACTAGATTTGACATGTACTCAGAAATCAGCTGGATTTCTAGAAATCAATACTTTATTGACTTTCTTACCAAAGTTCATATTTCTGATACGAGATGCTTTGATAAAACTTTATCAAAGTCATACACCTTCCCTTAGATAACTCATATGTGTGTCTAAACAATTTTACAACTATGAAAAGGGATGCCGTAATCATAGTCTCAATTGTTTAGACCTTTGCCATTTCTCACAAGTCCATGTTAGTGTGCCGGTTAACCACACACGCTCCACTAACGACTTTGAGAATGAAAATATCACAATTGCTATCTACTTAAAATCTACTCAGTGAAAGCGTTTCCTCACCATCATTTTCATAAATCGGAGAGAAACCTTTTGACACTTAGATTTTATGGTGTATGTGTTCCTATCCATGTGAATTTGTCAAAACCATAATCAAAAGACAAGGTCAGTGGCAAATCCAAACTCATATGGATTAAACTTGTGCAATCTTAAATTCTTGCCACCTGGCAGCACAAGGGCCTGTCATTGCTTCCAAGTTGTTATGCAATCAGTTGAGAACTCTCAGAACTCATATGCAAAGCCAACTTTAACTAGAATACGCACAAAAATATGTCAACACGATAGGTTATAAACATCAAGTCGTGTGCTAGTGATAAACTACATGTTTTCTTCTTGATTAGACTCTTTCAAGATCTTTTAGACTCCCACTGTCCTCTTGCCATATAAGACTCTCTTGCCAAATATTCAAGAGATAGTGCGGATCCTTTAACAGGACAAACACTTCACACAATTGGTCTTAGTTGGTCTTTGTTTTATCCAAAACATCACAACTTACCAATTTCAAATGTACAAGAGCAGAACACATTTTACTCTTACATTTGACAAGTGTTATAAACCTTTCTTTAAGATATGTCACTCAAGTTACAATCTTGGAGTATGACTCTAAGAATTGTTTTGGAGTGAAGTATGACTCATCTTCTTGATTTAACCATTTCAACAATTCTTGATTCCTCTTCTTAGCCATAAGAATGCACTAAGATGTCCTTAGAGGACCAATTGTGAAATGGTTTCTTAATAATCAAGATGATCACAAAACATGATACTAAAGTACTCTCCCATCTTTTCAGATTTGAGAAACTTTTATCTTTCTACCTAATTTGATTCTTCTCATTCGTTCTGCCATACATCAAAACTTTTCCAATGTTTCAGAATTATACTTAAACTTGTAAGTATAATCATATTTACTAAACTTTAGTAAATCATGACGAATAGTCTTATCGAACTTTGGTGGTGGACTTGACCAGTGCACACGAATGTGTACTCGATCCCTTAGTCCTTCACTTGACTCACATATACATGTGAACAAGGTATTAGTCTTAATTTTCCACAGATGAAAATTCTCATTCACCATACTATACAACTTGCATGATTCCAAGTTTCTATCCAACTGAAACTTGGTTGATGAGGAACTTTCCTGATTTGGTAAATTATGATACTACCACAAGACATAATCAAATCCATTTACCAATGTTGCTATCAATGGAATCATATAAACAACAATTTTCCACAAATGCCATTGTAAGGATACTTAAAATAAATAAAATCAAAATTTTTTTCTTTTATTTTAAAACTTGCGGAAAAACTTATCCTTACAATGCAAATGCATATGAAAACTATGTTGTTATATATTCCTAAGAAATATATCACAACTCTTAAGCAGCAGCTCAAAAATTCTGATCACCGAACCATGCGATCAAAATCCATCTTCGCGATCAGAATCAGCTTATTCTTCTTTAAGCTTCCTTTCTTTTCTTTGATTCTTAAAACTTCATCATGTGACCTAGTCACATCATGTAATAAGAATCTCCAAATAGGGACTTAACAGAGTTAGATAGTGGACTTACCTGAAGTAGAGTCAAACTTTTGACTTCACCAACCTTATGATCTTTCAGGTAAATAGGGAAGCTTCGCAACCAATGCCCCTTCCTTTGGCAATATAAGCATATGGACTCTTTGAGAATGGTATACGAGACTATCTCAGACTTAGCCTTTCTCTTTACCATTTGGTCAACCGAGTTGACTATGGCTGATCCCTTTCCATTGGGAAGAGATAGCTTTTCTGGATTTTCAATGTTACCATTGTCACTGTCCATGGAAGTTTGGGAAGTTGATCTTCTAATCAAATTTGCTTTACCAGTGCTCCAAATCATTGCTGATTCAGCAGCACCTAGCAAATAGATAAGATCATTAAGGGTCATGTCTTGGTCTGTTTCATAGTAATCCCAAAGGAAACTCACTATGTGACTTAGAAAGTTATTGAACAACCAACTTTCTCAATACTTTGACACCCAACTCTCCCAGCTTGTCAATATGTGGGTTAGGGAGAATAATTGGAGGAGGTGGAGGAAGAGAAGTATGATTTCCATGAACCAACCATGGGACATCATCTTTATTAGGAAATCTTGTTCCTAGGGATTTGGGAAGATCATAGTTGTCTGAACCAGACATCTACAATGGGAGATATTCAAGTTAGTTGATTTAAGTCCTTAATATTGTTGGGTTTTGAGCATTCTAACACTCCTATGGTGTACATGCAACCCTATAAACCTTGGATCTATGTTTTCTCTATTATACATGCAAATATTAACTATTCCAAGGTTTCATCCTAACTAGCATATTATGAAGCACCTATACTACAAAGTTCTAGTTAGATGACATACCTTTTGATGTAGCTTGATGTCTTCAAGCTTTAAGAGCTTAGCCCCAATAGTGTGGAAGCCTCAAATGGAATCACAAATCACCAAAACACCTTGGAATAACTTGAGAGAATATGTATGCACACTAAAATCGGCCCACTCTTATTTTCACACACTTGTGTCAATTTTGTGAGCCAAGGACCCCTTTATATATTATGGAGGATTAGGGTTACATCCATGTAAACCCTAATACCCATGACCTTTCATTTACATAGGATCCATGGGTTAAAAGCTCCATGGACCATCCATGAAAGCTTAGCCCAACCTAAATGAACTTGGCCCATTCCATATATATAAGAGTCCATATTTAATTAGTTCTTTTTGATCACTTAATTAATTCTAAATTAATTCTTGATCAATACTAATTAAATAATATGATTCCATATTAATATATTAGAACTTATAATATATTAATATAAATCATAAATATACTATTCTCAAAAGACTATCCATATAAATTATGCCGGTGAAGTGCAACCCAAATGGACCATGCCGGGTCGGGTCAAGTACATACCAAATATAGTTATGGACTTAGACATTAATCCAACAGTCTCCCACTTGGATAAGTCTAAAACTATTATTGAGTATGACTTCAAAACCTAACTGGCAATTGTAGCTCTTAAAGCCGCTGTCGAACTCTGACCTTGTCAATGACTTGTCCATTAGATAAGGGATCATATATTCCTCCATTCTAGATATCATATGGACTAAGACATGGATTATAATCATTCTCTCTGTCCATTTGTTGTTTCCCGATTTTCGATTTATGATGACTGACTGATTGAACAAATCAAATCAGTCCTGGCTTGGCCAAGCACTCACATGTATCATCGCTAAATCATCGAGGGGCCCACAGATATCACTTTTATCCCGAAGGTAAAAGGAATGGATAAACTTCGACTCATATGGCTTGTTCTACTACTTGTTGAATCATACACAAAGGCACGTTTTATAACATCGAGTTACCAAATGCGTTTTCATGCAACCAATGTATAACCAACTCATAGTAACAACTCATATCTCTAGGTTTGAAGAATATAAGATATTATCGTCTCATGATCACTCGTGATAAAATCCATGAAGTGATTCAAATGAGCGCGGGTTGAATCCAATACTCAGAACTTATGAGCACTCATGAGTGTTGTAGCACCACTTTGTCCACCAACTTGGACCTCTACAAACCAACCCATGACAGTCTTGATTCATATCTACTTCCAACATATGACCGACTGTGGATGGTTTGAATAACTTAATCATTCAGGAAGAGCGACTTAGTTATTCTGGAAGTCAAAACATGCAAAGTGAAACACAAGAATAAATGAATCAAATATGGTATCAAACCCTATGAATATAAATAAACACTTTTATTTATCACCATACTGATTACTCATTATTCATTGTTTCAGTTTTATCAACTTTATACTTGAATTAAAAACACTAGTTGTCCCATGCTCCAAGCATGTACACTATGTTTTTCTTAAACAATAGCTTTGCCATACACCAAGTATGCACTCTATGTTTGTCTATGATCCTTACTTTGTGAAATAAACCAATTGAGCATAATTTTAATGATTCTAATTTCACATTCCCAAATCCTTATCGAAAAATGTGAGAATTTCAAATTCCTATCATTTATCGAAATCTGTTTAGATTTTTAAACTTATATGCATTGACCCTCTTGTAATGAATATGTACAAAGTCACAAAGACTTGTCAACAATCTTTATAAGGTATTCCAATGAAGATCAACTTCATGGAAATTAAGTCTCATATTCAAAGTACATAGCTTTGAACATGCTTCTTGCATTAAGTTTTTCTAATCTTACACAGATAACTTCCACCTATGGAGACAACTCCATATTCCCATTTTGACTACCCCTTCTGAACAAGAGTTGCCTCTTTTCAGATTAGGTCAATATGGTCCTTCCAAAGTTAACACTATACTTCCAACTGTCCTTGAGCAACCAATCTTTGGTAAACCTCGGATTGTCCTCGACAATTGCTTAATCATTTTAGTCATATCCAATTCTAGACCTTTTACCTTCTTAATGCCTTTAGGCATTTGGAAAAATTTAGAAATGACAAATATTATAGCACATGCAATTGATCCTGTACCCAAAGCAAATGGTACACGATTCATGATGTCTCACATAAAGACATGATTCTAGACCAGTCTTTTGCTACAATATTTTTATTTGCCATGTTTTCAAAATTTGACTATGAAGAGGGATGCCGTAATCATAATCGAATTTTGAGAACGCAATATATAGAATTTCCTTAAGTTGAACCAATACAACATAAAATTCATATATATATTCTTGACTAAAGATGATTAAGGTCTCAATCTAAGCCTTTAGAACTGAAATGAAGTATATCCTCTCCCTTAATTATAGCAAAACAACTTTTTCAATCCCTGCAGCCTCACGAATTGAAACTTTGTTTTATATAATTAACATTGCTAACTTGCAACACTAACAATAATTATCATGCTCCCACTAACATGATGATTATTAGCATAACACTTATGCTCCCACTAGCTTTGACATGTACTCAGAAATCAGCTGGACTTCTAGAAATCAATACTTTATTGACTTTCTTACCAAAGTTCAGATTTCTGATACGAGATGCTTTGATAAAACTTTATCAAAATCATACACCTTTCCTTAGGTAGCATGCATGTGTGTCTAAACAATTTCAGAACTATGAAAAGGGATGTCGTAATCATAGTCTCAATTGTTTAGACCTTTTGCCATCTGCTTCAAATCTACTTGGTGGAAGTGTTTCCTCACCATCATTTTCATGAATCGGAGAGAAACCTTATAACCCTTAGATTTTATGGTGTATGTGTTCTTATCCATGTGAATCGTCAAAACCATAGTCACAAGACAAGGATAATGACAAATCCAAACTCATATGGACCGAACTTATGCAATCTTAACTTCTTGCCACCTGGCAGTACATGGCCTGCCATTGCTTCCAAGTTGTTATGCAACCAATTGAGAACTTTCAGAACTCCTATGCAAAGCCAACTTTAACTGGAATGGGCACAGAATATGTCAACACGATAGGTTATAAACCTCAAGTCGTGTGCTAGTGAAGAACCTCAGGTTTTATTCTTGATTAGTTCTTGAAATTCTTTTTAGGATCTTTAAGACTCCCACTATCCTCTTGACATATAAGACTATCTTGCCAAATATTCAAGTGATAGTGCGGATTCTTTATCAAGACAAACACTTCACACAATTGGCCTTAGTTGGTCTTTGTTTTATCCAAAACATCACAACTTACCAATTTCAAATGTACAAGAGTAGGACACTTTTACTCTTACATTTGACAAGTGTTTTAAACCTTTCTTTAAGATATGTCACTCAAGTTACAATCTTGGAGTATGACTCTAAGAATTGTTTTGGAACGAAGTATGACCCATCTTCCTGATCTAACCATTTCAACAATTCATGGCTCCTCTTCTTAGTCATAAGAATGCACTAAGATGACCTTTAGAGGACTAATTGTGATATGATTTCTAAATCATTAAGATGATCACAAACATGATACTAAAGTACTCTCCCATCTTTTCAGATTTGAGAAACTTTTATCTTTCTGCCTAATTTGATTCTTCCCATTCGTTCTGCCATACATTGAGACTTTTCCAATGTTTCAGAATTATACTTAAACTTGTAAGTATAACCATATTTACTAAACTTTAGTAAATCAAATAGTCTTAACGAGCTTTGTGGTGGACATGACCAGTGCACAAGAATGTGTACTCGATCCCTTTAGTCCTTCACTTGACTCACATATCCATGTGAACAAGTAATTAGTCTTGATTTTCCAATGCTTGAAAGTTCTCATTCATCATACTATTCAACTTGCATGATTCCAAGTTTCGGTCCAATTGAAACTTGGGCGATGAGGAACTTTCCTGATTTGGTAAATTTAGACACTACCACAAATGAAAGAATCAAATCCATTTTCCAATATTGCTGTCAGTGGAATCATATAAGCAACAATTTTCCACAAATGCCATTGTAAGGATACTTCAAATAAATAAAATCAAAAATTTCCTTTTATTTTAAAAACTTTGCAGAAAAACTTATCCTTACAATCCATATGAAAACCTTGTTGTTATATATTCCTAAGCAATGTGTCATAACTCCTAAGTAACAGCTTCAAAATTCTGATGCGATCGAAGTCCATCTTCGCGATCAGAAGCAGCATATACTTCCTTTAAGCTTTCTCTCTTTTCTTTGATTCTTATAACATCACCATGTGACTCAGTCACATTATGTAATAAGAATCTCCTAATAGGAGCTTAACAGAGTTAGACAATGGACTTTACCTGAAGTAGAGTTAAACTTATTGACTTTAACATCCTTAGGTAAATTTGGCAGCTTCGCAAACAGTGCCCCTTCCTTTGGCAATTTTAACAAATGGACCCTTTGGTAATGGTACTATCTCAGACTTAGCCTTTCTCTTTACCATTTGGTCAACCGGGTTGACTATGGCCAATCCCTTTCCATTGGGAAGAGAATGATTTTTCTGGATTTCCAGTGTCACCATTGTCACTGTCCATAAAGTTTTTCGGAAGTTAATCTTATAATCAAATTTGCTTTACTATCGTTCCAAATCATTGCTGATTCAGCAGCACCAAGCAAATAGATATGATCATTAAGGTTCATGTCATAGTCTGTTTCATAGTAGTCCCAAAGGAACTCACTATGTGACTTAGAAAGTGACTGAACATCCAACTTTCTCAAGACTTTGACACCCAACTCTCCCGGCTATTCATTATGTGACTTCATCTCTAAGATGTGATCACACATAGACCTTGCTTGCCATTAGGGCTTGAGTGACCTTGAACTTGTGGGTTAGGGAGAATAATTGGAGGAGGTGGAGGAAGAGAAGTATGACTTCCATGAGCCAAACTCGGGAAGTTATATTCATTAGGAAAGCTTGGTTTGGGAAGATCATTGTTGTCTAAACCAGACATCAACAATGGGAGAAATTCACGTAAAGTTGATTTAAGTCCTTAATATAACACCCAATATGATATATTAAGGCTAGGACCCAACAAACTATTTTATAACTTGGAAGAGGGATTCCGTAATCCAAGCTATAAAATATTTGAAGGTAGGTGAATGACGATTCACCAATTTCCACCAAGATAAACGAAATGTATTATTAGGTTTTAATTGGTTTTGAAACTCCTATATTCTTTTGAGATTCATTGAACTTTTCAATGGCATGCTTCAATCTCGAGTGTGCCTTTCAGGTTTTGTGACTGGGATGCCGAGGATCACAAAACAAGGTGTGAAGTAACCATGCAAATATACTTGGTACCCTTAATATTTACCCCTCAATCGATGTGCCGGTTAACCACACACGCTCCACCGATGCTATGATAAACATTAAGTTACCCTTTGCCTACCTTGTTAAATCAAGCTAGTGTGCCTGTTAACCACACACGCTCCACTAACTGACTTAAGAAAGTGCAAAGTGTAATTTCATGGGTTAGCACCAAATTCACATTTTCCTAAGTAACTAAGATTGGGAATTTATAAATGTTTAGTTACTTAGTATTTGTCATTAATACTTTTAATGAAGGGAGAATTATAGTCCTTGTCCTACCCGTTCGGCTAACGACCCTCCACCGGTCAAGGAAGCGGTGGGTGAGAGTGGACACCCATTAAACTGCCATTTTATAGGCAGTA
Source organism: Lactuca virosa (assembly GCF_052849685.1). Lineage (NCBI taxonomy): Eukaryota > Viridiplantae > Streptophyta > Magnoliopsida > Asterales > Asteraceae > Lactuca > Lactuca virosa. The sequence continues at coordinate 389,452,323 of NC_136428.1, forward strand.
ACCTTATACCCCCCTTATAGACCGGCTTCGTGAATGAGGCCTACTAATGATAAGACGACTTGCTCTTATACATATAATATACTAAACTTTTAATATTATAATAGTATAAGGGTGTATTTTAGACATTTAAAATACTTGGTGGTTTAATCTATTAATTAAACTATACTCTTAATTTAATTAAATTTAAACCATGTCAATATGGAATTATTAATTCTCTTTTAATTAAACACTTTAATTATCTATTAATAAAGTCCATAAGAGTTAATTGAATTATTCAATAAAAACATCATAATTCCAATTATTAAATTCAAAATTAAAACCATTTAATTAATTGTTTAAGTTATGAACCCAAGAGTTTTAGAATTCAATTCTTTTTTTTATCATAAAAAACTTTTTCCAAATTCCAAAACTTGAGGGCAAGTTTTGTAACTCTTGAAAACTTTTGGATTCTATAACTTATGGAGTTAAATACTTGTTTTATGATGAAACTTTTCATGTTCCATAACTTAAGAACAAGTTATGGAATTCTTTAAAACATTAAGACCAAGTTTTGTAACTCCATAAAAAACTTTGAATCAATTTTTTTAAAAACCTTTTCATATCCATAACTTATGGAGGTTTCAAAAAACTCTTTAGATCAAACTTTTAAAACTAATAAAATAATCATATCATTTTATCTTTTACTAAATTTGACCTAATTCAACTCATATAACAAATGATTCAAATTTTACAAATAATTCGATTTTCACAAAACAAGTAATTATCTTAAAATTTGACAAACGTCATGTTTTTTTTTCTTTTTTTTTTCAACTTGAAAATAAAACATTTGCATCAATATAACAGAAAACAACCTATGGCTCTGATACCACTGTTGGGTTTTGAGCATTCTAACACTCCTATGGTGTACATGCAACCCTATAAACCTTGGATCTATGTTTTCTCTATTATACATGCAAATATTAACTATTCCAAGGTTTCATCCTAACTAGCAGATTATGAAGCACCTATACTACAAAGTTCTAGTTAGATGACATACCTTTTGATGTAGCTTGATGTCTTCAAGGTTTAAGAGCTTAGCCCCAATAGTGTGGAAGCCTCAAATGGAATCATAAATCACCAAAACACCTTGGAAGAACTTGAGAGAATATATATGCACACTAAAATTGGCCCACTCTTATTTTCACACACTTGTGTCAATTTTGTGAGCCAAGGACCCCTTTATATATTATGGAGGATTAGGGTTACATCCATGTAAACCCTAATACCCATGACCTTTCATTTACATAGGATCCATGGGTTAAAAGCTCCATGGACCATCCATGAAAGCTTAGCCCAACCTAAATGAACTTGGCCCATTCCATATATATAAGAGTCCATATTTAATTAGTTCTTTTTGATCACTTAATTAATTCTAAATTAATTCTTGATCAATACTAATTAAATAATATGATTCCATATTAATATATTAGAACTTATAATATATTAATATAAATCATAAATATACTATTCTCAAAAGACTATCCATATAAATTGTGCCGGTGAAGTGCAACCCAAATGGACCATGCGGGGTCGGGTCAAGTACATACCAAATATAGTTATGGACTTAGACATTAATCCAGCAAATATAACACCCAATATAAAATATTAAGGGTAGGACCCAACACAACATTTTATAACTTGGAAGAGGGATGCCGTAATCCAAGCTATAAAATATTTAAAGGTAGGCGAATGACGATTCACCAATTTCCACCATGAAAAACGAAATAATTTATTAGGTTTTAATTGGATTTGAACTCCTAGATCTTTTGAGATTCATTGAACTTTTCAATGGCATGTTTCAATCTCGATTGTGCCCTCTCAAATTTTGTGACTGGGATGCCGAGGATTACAAAACAAGGTGTGAATAACCATGCAAATATACTTGGTACCCTTAATATTTACCACTCAATCGATATGTCGGTTAACCACACGCGCTCCACTGATACTATGATAAACATTAACTTACCCTTTGCCTACCTTGTTAAATCCATGTTAGTGTGCCGGTTAACCACACACGCTCCACTAACGACTAAAGCAAAGTGCAAAGTGTAATTTCATGGGTTAGCACCAAATTCACATTTTCCTAAGTAACTAAGATTGGGAATTTGTAAGAGTTTAGTTACTTATTATTTATCATTAATACTTTTAATGAAAGGAGAATTATAGTACCTGTCCTACCCGTTCGGCTAACGACCCTCCACCAGTCAAGGAAGCGGTGGGTGAGAGTGGACACCCATTAAGTTGCTATTTTATAGGCAACAACCTTATACCCCCCTTATAGACCGGCTTCGTGAATGAGGCTTACTAACGGTAAGACTGACTCTGTTCTTATATATATATATATATATATATATATATATATATATATATATATATATATATATTATTAATTTATAATACTATAAAGTATAAGGGTTGAATTTTAACTTTTAAAATTCTAAGGGTTTAACTTGGAATTAAAGTATTCATGAGGGGAAACTTTACAAATTCCAAAACTTGAGGGCAAGTTTTGAACTATTCAAAAACTTTTCAATTCCATAACTTATGTGTTTAAAGTAGTTTTAATGAAAAACTCTTCAAGTTCCATAACTTGAGGACAAGTTATGGAAGACTTTAAAACATTTAAAAATGAGACTCTCCATTTTTCATAACTTATGGAAATCTTATGAGTTTTAATAATCATAAATGTGACTTTTCATATAACTTGAGGACAAGTTACAAAAACACATATTATGAACAACTTTTAGATTAATTTGGATTGAAAACATATTATCACATAACTTTTCTATTAATCTAAATCAACTCATAAGAACAAGATAATTCAAATGAAACACTTTTCATGAAATTAGCATAACCATTAAACTAATACAAAACATGAATCTGTTGACAATTATCATTTTTTTGGATGAGAATAAACATTACCATAACATCAAAATCAAGTTTTATGAACAAAAACACTTTTTGGTAATGATTCTAATCCAAAACATGAAAAAAAAACTAATTTTTTTTCACTGAACAGTCACCACCTCGTGGTGAACTGGCAGATTCCAAAAAAAACGAATTTTCTTGCAAATAGCATCAAGTATAATTGAAAACAAACCAGGCTCTGATACCACTGATGGGTTTTGAGCATTCTAACACTCATATGGTGTACATGCAAACCTAAATACCTTGGATCTATGTTTTCTCTATTATACATGCAAACTTGAACTTTCCAAGGTATTACCCTAACTAGAATACAATCATTGATACTTGGGTAATATAAACAAGTTAGAAGACATACCTTTTCATGTAGCTTGATTCCATGGAGCTTAAGAGCCTAGTGCCTCAAGTGTGACACCTCAAATGGTTCACAAAACATCACCAACATCTTGGAATAACTTGAGAGAAAAAGTTCCTATGCTCAAATCGGCTAGCCCTCATGTGTACACACCTTAGTGTTAATTTCTTGAGCCATGCGGTCCTTATATATGGTGGCTATTAGGGTTACACCGTGTAACTCATGTCTTTCCATATTCTCCATGCTCCATGGGTTAAAACCTCCATGGAGTATCCATGGGTTACTCCATGGGTTTAGCCCAACATGAAGAACTATGGATCATAAGCCCACATATATAAGAATGAATGATTTACACAATCAATCCCCATATATTTAATTAGTCTCCTTTTGATCACAAAATTAATTCCAAATTACTTCTTGATCAATACTAATTAAATAATATGATTTCATATTAATATATTAGAACTTATAATATATTAACAAATCATAAATATCCTTTTCTCACAAAAGTCCATCCAAATTGTTCCGATGCCATGCAACCTAAATGGACCATGACAATCGGGTCAAGTACATACCAATTATAGTTATGGACTTAGACATTAATCCAACAACCTTAACAAAGAAACCAGGAGATCATGGCAGATCAAGACATATCGACAAAAAAATACCACTTCATCAGACATAGAGTAGAAGAAGGTCACCTCGTCGTGAAGAGGGTATCATCAGAAGAGAATCATGCAGATCCCCTCAAAAAGGGCCTGAGTAGGGTCAAGCACGTTCAGCATGCTAGGAGCATTGGTCTGAAAGATGATATTAGTTTTAGTAGTTAGATAGTTATTTTTGAAACTTGTAACAAAATAAATGTAATTGACTTTTGGTGATTAAATAATGTAGATTTATTTATGAGTTGGATTACTACCTTCTGTCTATTTTTATTTTTTGTTTCATTTTGCATGTTTTACTTCTCGAATAATTGGATTATTCAAATATCCATAGTCGATCCTACTTTTGGAAGTAAGTAGTGAATCAAGACTGTCGTGAATTGAATTGTAGATTGTCTAAGGGGTTTTATAAATAGCAATGCTATTGTTTCAATATTCAAGAGTACATTGAAATGGACATTTAAGTATTGGATTAACCCACGCTTAGAGAATTACTTCATGGAATTTATCACGATTAATTTTGAGACGGTAACATATTATAATCTTTAAACGAAGATATATGAGTTGTAGTTTACAAGTTGGTTGTGCATTGATGATACGTAATTTTACGTATCATTACATCAATCGTATCTTTGGGCCCCTCGGTGGTTGGTTTTGACTTATAGTGTCGGGCCCGGCGAGGACTTGATTGATGTATTCGATTAGAAGTTCTATGTCATTACAAATCAGAAATCGGGAAACAAAGTATTGGACAATGAGATTCATTATATTCCATATCTCATATCCGAATGATATATTGCAGAACGGAGGATTATGTGATCACTTATCTTAGGACACGTAACTGACTAGGTCACAAACTCGACACTCCTAACCCTAGAAGATTTTGGAGGAAATTATCCTCCTCCCTCTCCATAATCATTAGTTGCTAGTCTAGGGTGTGAACCATCTGAGGCGTGATGCTTGTTGTGCTAGCTACCAAAGTTTTGAAGAAGAAGGATTCAAGATTGTTTACAATAACAATCTAAAGGTTAGTTTTCTTGTCTTATGAATTAGTTTATTCATAGGAAAGTTTTTGTATGCTAGTGTTCATATATCTTGCTAATATGTGAAAGACATAGATCAAACTAGGTTGCATGTGCCCTAATCAATTGAATTGTTTTGATTGTTTTTCCGCTTAAGGCTTTGTAGTTGTAACCTAGATTACAAGTCAAAAATGTCTGACAAGAAATCAACGAGTGAGCATCCATCACCAAAACAATGACTTGACAAGGGTACAATCGAGTTGATGATTGAACAACAAATTGTTAACACCTTGGCTACTTAGCAAACCAATAAAAACAATGCCTCTCAACACGGTAGAACTGGAATAATTATCCATGAATGGAATAATGACGTTCCAAAGGCATGCACATACGAAAAAGATATGAAAGAAGATACCACCAGAGTTCAATATAACTAAAGGAAATATGAGGGTAGTTCCCTAAGAAACTTGATTCAACCCTCTTAAAAGAAGCAAAACACCAAGAAAATACAGGCCATAATAACCACTCAATGGAAACAGTATGCTGGGAAGCAACCTTCATGCAACCAATACAAACGTCATCACATAGGTGAATGCTATTTCTACATCAAGTGCAATAGAAAGGGGCACACTTCCAACTTTTGCATAATCCGATCAACGAATCAGAGAATGAATGTAGGAAACAACACTGGAACAGGCAGTGGTGGAGGAAAAACTTGTTATGGATGTGGTGTAAACGGACATTTTAAGAGGAACTACACAAGGCTAAAGAACCAGGAGGTAAACTCGAGCCAGATCAATCATGACCGGAATAAGGGATGAAACCCAAGAACCATTTTTGGTATGTTCTCATTAACGAGTTATACGATGAAGTATTTTTATAGACATGCATAAGAGTTTTATTAACCTTAAACTTAGACATACCATGTCATAAAACCAATAGTCTAGAGGAAACATATAAAATAGACACGAGTAGTGAACTATCAAAAAATCTATTTACAAAATTCTAATAAATTTCATCCTAACACATAGCGAATCATGCTTACACGTAAATCCCGTGTGTATATCCATCAAAAGTCCAGTGTCATTTTCTATACAAAATGATTTTTATTTGTTACATTAAATTGTTTTACTATGAAAATATTGTATGAAATCCCTTTTTAACTAATAAAGTAACAATAAACGACTAATCTATCCCCATAAATCTCTTGCTGGTTCCGAACCGAAGCTTTGACATCATTATAGTATGATTTGGATATCTGTCCATCATATCGAAATCTTGTGCTATGAGAAAAAATGTGTGACTAAACCTACCCAATAGGAAGACTGTGGTTATTTATGGTGACATGTCAAAGAAAAATCTAAAGTTTCTTTCTAACTCAAAAATACCTACACAAGAAGAAATATGTCGTCTATATAGATCACAAGAGTTTTCAACACATCCTTAACCAGTGAGAACCCAACAAGAGACAATAACGAAAGAACAAACTTTTGAATATTGTGAATGAGAGATCTGTTATCCTTTCAAGTAAGGCAAAACATTAGATTTCAACAACAATTAATTTGGGTTTGATAATAGACTTTTGAAATATGTGGAATACTTATTACCCTTGAATGAGTTTCCCTACTACAATAATGTTCAAACCAGAATAAAAGTCGTCCCCTTTAAAGCTTTGTACAGACAAAAGTGCAAATTCTTAAAGACGTGTTTGTCCGATGACATTCTTGTTATCGCTCAATAAGGTGAATTAAGAAACCTTGCTAGTGTCCCATGCTTGTTAAGTACATACGGGAGGGTTATATATAGGAGTTGATGACCCAAGAATAACTGATTCACACCTTATTTCTCTGTTCCTTGTTTGAGTATGGGCATAAAGTAGAGTCATTCATTCGATCTTACTTCATGAACGAATGTCATACGCAAGGTGACTATGGAAGAACCACATCAAGATCAAACTAAGCAGAAGTACCCCAATTGTCAAAGATATCCCGACCACAAACAAAATTTCGGGGCGAAAATTCTTTTAATAGGGAGATAATGTAACAATTGGCAAAAATAGGAATAATTATAGGATGCCATATACTGATTATAATCAATATGAGTAGTTTATCAAAAATAGTTTAACGAATTTAACTCGTTTTATTTAGAAAAGTTCGTGTGAAAATAAAACTAGTGAATAATGATAAATTCTTTTACGAAGTATTATTGCGAACTAAAACCGGTTCGTGAAATCTATCAAATAATGTCAATTGAATACAAAATTTTAATTTCCATTTCAACACGGCCCCAGTTAATGAGTAACTTAAATTCCGTCTAGGAACTCGTATTCAATAGGTTTCAGGAATCAAAATTTGACTACATTACGAATTAAAACGAAGGGAAATGGTTAAACTTTATTGTTCAAGCGGTTAAAAATAAGAAAATATTACCTTGGGGAATCAATATTATATTTATCTTATAAAAATATCAAATGGATTATTATGAGGCATAATTGAAAGTATCCAAATGTTTATAAATAATATAATTAAATATAAACATTCAAATACCAATATGTATAAACTTAATTGCTATTTCTCAACAATACATATAGATTCATATTTATATGTATCATGATATAATAAATGACAAGTTATGGATTTGTAACTTAAAAATGACTTAAAATGACATAATATAAGGAATGTCGTGTTTAAATCATTTGATACGGTAAAATATTTGAGTTAAGATCATTTAACTAATGCACTTAATACATTAAGTCACTAAGCAAGCTTGTTTCCTTCCTAAATCTCGAAAACTTACTCCCAACTCTTCCTTAAAATGTCTGACTAACTGAGTTAGTCACCATTCCTATCTATAACTAACTAAACTAACTTCCTATTTCCAAGTTACTAACTCATATCTCTAACTAACTAACCTTGCAAGTGGGGATACAAGTTGCAAGGTAAGTTCTATCCTATCTGGCATATGATTTGGAAGATCTTTTACACCTCTCTCCTTCCCCTATAAATGTCTAGCCTTTCCTCCTCATTTCTCCCTCACATTTCAGCCAAATGATCTCTAGAATTCACACAAACATCACTTAAAACTCAGCCCATTTCTATACTCTTTCGTTCTTCGTGATCTACCAAAAGTGAAGGCCAAAAACAAGATTTCTTCCTTCAGGTTTTCTGCCGTTACTTCAACCCCTTTCTTCCTTCACTGCACTAAAATGGGTTATCAAAACAGTAGCTAAACCACTCTTTTTCTTAGTTCTTTGTTGAAAAAATAGTGATAACAACAACCGAAAATAGTGGTTGTTCTCGAGCACCAAAACAACCCGTAAAACCTTCAACTTTTCTGTCATATTTTGAGATTATAACAACCCATATAGCTTCTGATTTCGAGCATCTTAAAACCCAAGTAAAACCATCTTTTGTTCCTCAAAAGTCTTGTGTTTCAACTCTTTTTGGTAACCCACTTCCAGATCCAAGAATAAGAAACGTAAACACGTATTTTCTACCTTTCTTTTGTCATAAAACTCACTTGTTTTAAGTGATTTAAAGCTTGATAAAAGAGTAAATTATTGATAATGTATGTCTTTATGTGTTAAGACATCCCAAAAATCATTCAAATCTTAATCTTCGTTGGAATCGGAAACTTCACGAATCTTTCTTGAACCGAATAACGACACACAACAAAAGTGAGTTTCTATGGCCCCTCTTTTATGTTTTACAATTTTTGGGGGAGAACACATGCTCAATGATTTCTAGTTGGATGATATAAAGGCTTAGTTAACTAAAAATACATGTTATTTCTCTAAACATTTCTAGCTTAATTTTCAGCTTTTTACAGAAAAATTTCAGTCTGATCAAGAGTTGTTTTTCCCCTCGTAAACCATATGGATTGAAAAAATGTACAATAAGCAAGTAGCTCAGATCGATACCTTTTCAGAAACTACTCGCACATTTTTCTACAATTTATGATATTTTTACAATACTGCATATCATTCCAATACATTTCGAACTAGTCTGTAAAAACGATCATTTTCACCGTGATTAGGTTCCACATAAAGTCAGGGAAAAAATCATGGTCATAGTAGACTCAATTTCTAAACCTTGAGAGTTAACGGATCCTACTTCTATCTCACGATTATTTCTCTAGATTTTTTCTAAAATAGGGACAGAATCGGCATTCTAGATTAACTTTGTTGTTTTGTCTTTCAAATACATGCACAGAGACTTGTTGTAGATAAGTGAAACACAACTTATGATATAGTTTAATTCACACACTTTAGGGACACAAAGGTGTTAATTATAACAATTTGTTTATAAAGAGAACATGTTAAAAGTCTTATGGTATAAATGATTAGAAATGTGTTGGTTATGGTCACTTACAGCCGGTGTGCGGTCAAAATTTGGATATGAAACTGTTTTAATTTACATGCAGTAGAGTAGAGTGTAGCCAACCGTAGAGTAGAGTTGTATACATTAACTGGTAGAGTCTATGTGTTGCCAACCGTCTTTTCTTAAATTTTTAATATTTAATTACTTGTAATAATATTAGAATTTTACATAATTGATACCAAAAACCAGAGTTTCAAAAGCTTTAAAAAGTATTCCCAGCAAAACATCAACGAGTGTTACTAAACTCATCACAACCATAACTAAGCAATCAAGGATAAATGTAAAGCAAAAGTCTAGTCTATAGTTCTTGATGCTTCTAAATTCTCTCTTCCTAATGTTTGCTACCAAAACCTGTTAAATTCATGGAAACAAGTTATGTTAGACTATAAGTATTGTGAGTTATGACACTAACATAAACAACATAATCATACCTTCCATAATCTTGCTTGTCATATATGTAACCAACTATCTAAAGATATATCAAGTGGTAAACAACTAGACATCATCATCTTTGTTTATATGCATAATCTCACATAATCTTCCTAGGGACCCCTTAATCTAACTCCTTGCATGCATAACATATACATCATGAAACATAACACAAGTTATGTGTCATACCAAAAATAAAACAATGATGTAATTAACAATTACATCCATACATTCACATGCTTGTACATTCTCTATAACACCTACTCATACTCTAAAAGGGAAGTACAAATTACCTTATGTTGAAGACTTGCAACCTACTTCCAAATCTTCCAAAGATTCTCTTGAGAGGCTACAAATATTTCCTTGATACCACCTAGAACATTTATAGACTTTAAGCTGCTCATACTTGTCCTTAGTTCTATGCTAGTTCCCTTTTAGGTATCCACTAAACAAAGAAGAATCTCTCTACATGTATCCACCAAAAAAGTCACCAAACCATAAATGGATACTAGTCCTTCACTTTTATGTATTTTTTCTTTTTCCTGGAAGATTTATGCTAAATAAGTCATCAAAGGAGATGCAACTAGAACACAAAAAATACACTAGACAATTTGCTACAGAGAAAGGGAGGGGAGAAGATGTGCTCTCGACTTTCATGAAAAAATAATAGAAAGAAGTAAACTAGTTAAGGTCTCCTCTATCCTTTATGTACCATTACACATAAATGAAAGCCCACGCTTTCATTAACTGAGTTGAACTTTTACAAGTAACATCATGGTGTAAGAAGAAGTCAAAGGAAGCAAATAACCATGCCTATAACATCACATGTATGTTTGGAAGAGAAGGTGAGAGGTTGAGTGCATTCTACATCACCCTTTCTTATATTTTATACAAAAAATAATCTAATGGACTTCAATAAGACCAAAAAGTTGTATACGACTTGTTTAACCATGCCTTATGATGTACACTAGTAGTTATGATTTCTTTTATAATAGTTTCTCAAAAACAATAAATAGTCAATTAATGTTTAATTGTTGTTAGAAATAATCTATAGGATCATATGTTATTAGAAAAATATCATTTCATAATAATTTTTGAGCATGAAGATCTATCAGATCATGACACAAACAGATTAATCAAAATCATTGGGATTTAAAGAGAAATATACAGTTGCATCCCTGCTAATCATATCAGATGATGATAATTCAAAAAATCGTTTATACTACTTCTTGCCTTCGGATTATTTAGGTTCCATTTTAAAAAATATTGAAGCTTTTTGAGAGAGAGAGAGAGAGAGAGAGAGATAGAGAAGATATTGTGAAAATTTCTAAGGCTCAAGATGATGGCAAATAAAACCTTAAGAGGAAAATGTAGATTTCAAAATCATTTTAAAATAATGTTTTCCAATAACATATGCTCCTATAGGGTCACACCTTTAGCAAGTTGTAATTATTGAATATTTATTTATAATTGATTATTAATAAATAAATTCAACTCTTTTAATTAATTAGGGAATACTTTTTATTTTCTGAATAATATATATCTAGAGAGAATAACTAGAAATTTAATCATTTAGTATTATTTAATATGTTGTGTACACGTATTTGGACATATATAAGTTCATATATATAATGTATATAAACTTGTACACATAGAGGTAAAGTATGATGAGTTTGACACATCAGATCTCACCTTTCTCCTCATGAAAGTTAGTAGGTTGTAAGGGTATGGGCATTACTTGCTTGTAAGTTTCCCTCTTATATATTGAATACTTCTAACACCTTACCTTTAACCTATCTAAGGGTATGGTGCTTAGATTTTGTAAGATACTACATAAAGACTCAATACTTACCTTTTGGAGTCAGTTGATCAATCTCTTTCCCTATTTTAAGCATAAAACTGTAGCTTCTTTTCCCTCTTCATCTCTTTTGTGTTTTGAAGCTAGTTGAAGATTTGATGGTTAGAAATGCTTCTCCTTTAGTGCTTAATTATGGTATGTACTTCAAGGCTTATGAAGTACTTCATATATGATGAAAACTAGCATTCTTGATGGCTTACTCTTGTTGGTGGATACATTACAAAGAAACTCTATCTTGAGTTTTTTCCATTTTTATAAACTCCCAAAGGTAAGTGGGATAAAATTCATTAAAGGTTATAGTTCTAAACATCCTATGGTTTTCATTGTAGTTCATGTAATTGGATCTACTTTGTGGTTTTGTTAAAATGATATACAAATAAACCAGAATGTCTCTTGTTTGCCGTATAAAATTGTTTTATAAAAAAGATCATTTTTAGCTTCCCAAAACTAATTAGTGGTATCAGAGCCCTTGTTACATGTTAGAAAGATTATTATCAAATTTGATAACTTCTGTTTTCTTTAAAATAAGATCGGTATTACTTTTTGCAAAGAAATCCCCAAATATATCTTCTTTGGCAACTCGTAGCTTATATAATTAATATTTTTATGCAACCAATTTATTCTTGCATTTGGTTATATAAATTAGCTTTAGAAATACGAAGTTTTTGTTAGTAAATTTCATAGGATTTTTTTGTGTATAAACAATCCATAAGGACCATTGTGCTGTGTTGGTTGACTATTTATTTATTCATAAGATGTAATAGATAAATATGAATTTTTTTCATTTGTTTGTTTTAACCACATGAGACTATAATCCTAACATTGAGCTTCTGCTCTTGGTTTGAGCTTAATTATGGTCTTAATGGTTCAAGTATCATGACGTCTACAATAGGTGGTGTCTTGAAATTCTTATTTCAAGAAAGAGTTCTTTTGACAATTGGGAGCTTGAAGACCCTATTGTAGTGTCCCTTAAGTCCTTATAAACGACTTAATAATTTTTGTGTTGACTCACAAAAAATTATTACTATAAAATGGTTTGGTTTATACAGTTTTGATGCATGCTAGTGATGTTTATTTTATATTGTTATATATTATGTTTTATGTATGAAAACTATTTTTACAAGTTAACCAACATTTTATCATACAATACATCACTTGGAGTCTGAGAAATAAATATTTAAAAAATAACATAAGATGTTTATGATTGAGTTTTTATTAATAGTGCTTTAAAACGTTTAAAATTAGTTTTTGTTAAAAATAGTTTTTATTGGAAAACTCTTAATAGCCAACTTTAAAATATTTAAAATGGTTTGAAATGTGTTTTAAACGATATCTAAACCATGTTTTAATAATAAATGAGAAGTTTTATTAAAAAACCTAAAATTCAGTTTATAACGTTATAATATCAAAGTATGATACTAGGTATTTACTTTACGTCAAGACTTTGTATGATATTTGTTTTTTAAATTTAAGGCAACATGTTGATATTATATTTTATGCATGCTAAATTAGATTTAAAAAACTATTATCATCACCTTAGTTTTGTATTTATCAAAATATATTTTTTAACATAAGATGTATGTAAAATAATTTATAAAAAAAATGAGTTTTATTCTAAAAATTCATAAGGTCATAAGCATTTGATAATTGAAAGGAAATTTAACATTATGATTTTGAAACTCATCTAAAGCTCCAAGTATTAAATATAAAATGAAGTTTTCCTCTGAAAACGTAGTCAAGCGAGGATAGCCAAAACCCACAAGGTTGCGATTTACCAAGAACCACCGATCTTGCCAGTTCTTCTTTAGAGCTTTTTGGTTAATGACGAAGGCATGAACACCCTACCTTTGGGAAAAAGTTCGAACACCGGACTGAGTAGAAGAATTAAAGAAAGCTTTCAATGCCCAAAATTACGGCAGAACGCCAATCACATTATCTCGTCAAAAAATTCTGTCGTTGGCAGCCTCAGACCCACCTCGAAGATCGGAATAGGGACCCCAACTTTCCCTTCCGGTGGGCGAGAAATTATCGCCCCCTTTCGAGGATACTCCATGCCGTGTTCAGGAAGGAAACCAAACCGCTCTTGAAGAGTGGCGAACTCGCTCGAAGAAGGAACGATTCTGGTATTCGAGTCAGCCATTTTCGGTCGAAGAGCAAAAATAGGAGAGAAAATAAAAAGAAGCAGCATAAGTAGGAGGAACCAGAGAAAGGGGGTCCGACTCAAATGAGGGAAGTTTAAAATACAGGTGGGAAGTCCAACCAGTTACAATGATGAAAACCGCTTACGAAAATGCCTCCGTCACGTCAGTAGTCGTCAAATAGCCATCCCCACCGAACGCGTGTCCATATCTAAGCTAGAACAACTCAGCTACCCTAAGCAAATGCTGACATCTACTACCCTAGGGGAATTGGTGGCATATCCCATGAGGAATACGTCAGGTATAACGGAACCGTCAGTTTGATAGACGGCTTGGGCAAAAGGCGGTGTATGCCTAACGCCACGTCCTCGCCCTCGCCCTTCGCAACCCCGATTTATTCCTTGGCGCCTAAGTGCCAAGGACAACGTCAAGAAAAACTAGTACCAGTCGTCCCCCAGAGCGACAGGTCTAATGCTCAGGATGCTGACTCGTGACAAGCCTGCACCAATAGCAAACGGCCACTCACGGGGAACGATCTACCAATCGGAAGTCGTCTGTCCCTGCCAGACCAGAAAAAGTAGAAGATATGGTTGGGATTTTGTCCCCCTGACTCCAGGTATAAAAAGGTCCATTCTCCTCCAAGAGAAGGGACCGACATTCACAACATTAACCATTTATCTCATGCTTTCTCACCCTCTCCCTCGAACCACGAACTAACTTGATCGTCGGAGCCTCGTTCTGGGACAACCTCCTGATCGACGACTGACGATCTTGTTTTCTTTGTTGTGATTCTCAGGCCTTTCATTTTCATCCCTCAAGGAGAAGGAGCCGAGCCGAAGACATATCACAACATACACCCATATCAAGTGCAATAGTTTTAGCTATATTCATACTTGATGTAAAACCTTCATTTCTATATTTTCAACAAACTGCATAATATTTTCTATTTGGTTAATAGTAGTATCAATACAAATAGATTTAGATTGCAACTTTTTACTTACAATATTAATAGCAAATAAAATTTATACAAAATAACCATAGCAATAAAAATCAAAATTTCCCAAAAGATTTAAGTAAGCTTTTAGCTTCACTTTTTGACTTTGGGTCATCACATGTTTTACTTAATTTTAGCAAAGCAACTTTTATTTGAGGAGCTTGAAATCTAATTGGTTTTATACTTTTAATCCTACTTTCCAAACGAGTATTAGATAATGATTTTAAGGTTAAAGTTGGAACATTATCTAACAATATTTTCGATCTTTTAGTAGAACTAGAAAATAATGTATAAAGGCGTTGCACAAGAAAGTTCCATATCACTAACCGTAAAGTTAAGACTATGGAAAGCACAAGGCATATACAAAGCTCTAGGATTAATTTCAAGCATTCTTTTTTTGAACCCCTTGGTGTTTCCTTTTCATATTAGACCTATTTTCATAACCTTGACCCCTTATATCATCCACATTAAGATTTAACAATTTCAATGCATCTAATAATTCGTTAAAAAGTCCCAAACTAGAAGTATCATCTACTTTTAAAAATTCTAAAAAATATCGAACAAGTTGAATTTTTTCAGAAGAAAAAATTCACACATCGTACAATCAAAGTCATTTGCTCTTGATGAATCACATCAGGAGTACAATCAAGAATTATAGAAAAATATTTTGCCTCTTTAACTCTTTTAATGATAGAATTTCTAACCGTGTCACCTAAAATAGAAAATAGTTTATTTTGAATTTTATTGCCAAGATAATGATGAGGAGTTTCATTATTTTCAATTCTTCTTATATGATCTTGCATTATACCATCATATTCAACCATCGTTTGTATTACTCCTAAAAAGTTACCATTGTTATCTTGATAAAGTTTTTCATTAGACCCTCGAAAAGCCAAATTATATTTAGTAACGCCCTGATCCCCGGTATGTGATTTAATTTCCAATTGTTGCATAAATCAGAGTTTAATCACTTTCAGGGGTTACTTTGCTAATTTTAATTCCTTTTTGTCTTATATATGAATTCAAGGGCTACTGTGTACATTTTGTAGAGTCTAGGGTGGAAATGTGTGTTGTGTAATTGTGTTTAGGAGTCGGCCATATAGCAGTCTCCCCTCTTCTTCTTTTGGTGGAATTGCAAACACACACACATACAACACTCACTAAACCTATTTTACTCTCTAACTCCCTCTCCCTCTCCCTTGGCACCGTCCCCTTCTTCTTCATTTCAACCTTCAAGTGTTAGAGATCTTGAGGTAAATCTCTTTCTCCCTTCCTCTATATTTCCTTCTCTCTTTCGGTTTTGGACACCAAGAACATCACCATCATCTCCATTGATGGTTGATATTGTCGTTTGTGTTTTCTCATTTGATTTACATCACCATCACCTTTGGGATGGCGGTTTTTGTTAGCCATGGACACACATACATGCACGCATATCAGTGTGTTTATGAGTTATAGGGTTTAGAAAATGATTTTTATATGATTCCACCTCCTGAATCTTCTTATATGTTTGTATTCAAGATCTGGAAAAGATGGGTGGCTAATTCCATTTCCAAGTTGAATGGAATTGGACAACACCTCAGAACAGGGAATTCTCATCAGCTTTCTGATTACTAATCATACCTATTTCTTTATTTTATATCTAGAGTTTGGACAGGGAGTTTTATATGATTCCAACTCTCAGATCCTTATTCTTCTGTCTAGAGTACTCTTGAATTTTCATAAGGGAAAATTCCATTTGAAAGTTGGATGAAATTGGCCAACACCACCAGTATACCTTTCTGGGGAATGCAGTGATATGTCATGTTGCAAAAATCATATAAAATCAACCGTTTGGTATTTTTGGGACTTCTTAGTATCCCTGGAATCCTAAATATTTTTATTTTGCATCCATGAGTTATTTTCTGTAATTTGGAATGTTTTTGTTGGTCAAATCAGACCCAAACAAACCTACTGTTCAGGGGAACCATGCTGTAATTTCTTCTAGTTCAACTTTCACATAATCTTAGACCCTAATCTTAGTTTTTGACAGTTGAATACCCTATAGGTGAGGAATTGGGTTGCAAACAAGTACGGCAACCACGATTCTTGTATTATCTCGCCACTCACTTACTCAAGTTGAGTTTCCTCACTACGGTTGACTCGCATTATGTGTTTACTTTCTTAGCTCGTGTGTGATTATTATTTACTAGATTTGGGTATTACTTGTGATATTGTTTTGGTACCATAGGTTATACATGTGCACTGTATTGGGCTGTTGGTTTTTGATACTCCTTCGGGCCCGGTCATGCTGGTTTTTGATATTCCTTCAGGACGGTTGAGGTCTTAGGACCAAGATACCTTGGATGAGACTGTTTAGGTCGATACTCCTATTTATTATTTCTAGTACTGATTCGTTCTTTGGCTAGCTTGGTTATTAGGTTTATTATTTTGGTTGGGAGATTGTGAATGCTAATACTTGTTAATTGTCTGTGTTGAAATTCACTAAGCTTTGTGCTTACCCTTCACCCTTTAACATTTTCAGGTTCAGTTAAGCAGGCGAAGGACTGACTGCGCACATGGTCTTCAGCTATGAGTCATTTGGGACCATTTTGATTACATAACTTTTCCGCATTTATTTTTATGAGTTGATGTATTTGAATGGTTTACAAAATTTTGATTGTGGGTCTTATATCATGACTAGCTTATGAATTCTAATTTATAAAATTGGATGTTTTATAATGTTCAAAATTTTTGTAAAATTTGGGATGTTACAACTTGGTATCAGAGCACGGCTTGAGAGAATCAGGCACATATTAATGTGTATTGAACTCAAGAATGCGGCTCTAAAATTTTTCTAAACTGATTTTTTTTTAAAATTGAATTTTGGGACTCGTGGTGAGCAAGACTCGTTGTGCACAGTCAGCCCATCCATGCAAGGTTGAGTATTTTAGAACCATTTATTACTATGATATATATATATATATATATATATATATATATATATATATATATATATAGGTTTAAAATGCCTGAATATATGATTAGTACCTTGTGACAACCCGAAATTTCTTTCGTCCAAACTGTTAAAAATAAATCAATTCGGAATTTATTTCTGCTCTTTTCAGCATTTTCTCGGGTCTAATTAAATATTTTGAACTCAGTACAATCGAAGTTTGGGTCCAAGAACGAGTTTTTCCAAGTCAAGCATAGAATCCGAGCCAAACACCCCTTCGAGAGGAGTGTACGGCCGCAAACTCGAGTTTACGGCCGTACACCCCCCACCCCACCCCTTGGCCGGAAACTCACCCTTATATAAGGGATGAGTGGCCTTCATTTCAAACTTTAAGCACTCAAGGGACTTTCTCTCTCTACTCTCTCTCTACAATTTTCGAGTTTTGCTCAAGGATCTTCAAAATTTAAGTGATTCTTCACTTCTATTGTGTTTCAATCCCTTTTCTAGTGATGAATCCATGTTTCATCTCATAATTTTCATCTTTTTCTAGATTTTCTCTCTCACCAAGAACACACACTAGTTCTTGGTGGCTAAAAACCTCATTTCAAGCCTCCTAAGAGTAAGTATCTACCCCCTATGCTTGATATCTACTAGAAATCATTGATTATCACCTAAAAATCGACCCAAATCAAGAACACAAAAGGGGTTTACGGCCATACACCCTTCAATGGCCGTAAACTCCATTTTTGGTCGATTATTGGCCTTAAACTCTTCCTTGAGCTGGGCACAAGGCTTAGAACACTTCCAAGAGGCTAGAAAGGACCTTGAAACACCGAAAATCGCACCTTTTACCAAGTGTTTACGGCCGTAAACTCATGGGCCGTAAACCCATAGGCCGTAAACCCATGGGCCGTAAACCCTATTGGGCCGCAAACCCCTGACCGTACACTCCTGATTACGGCCGCAAACTCCCCATCTTCAATCACGTGTGATTCTAACACTTAGTTTCAAGTGTTTCCTAGTCCCTAAGGTGGTTTCCTTCCATAACAAATAGTGTTATGTCCTCATCTAATACATATATGTGTTACCATATGTTAATAGGATCCAGTTGCGTATGAAACATCAGTTGACACTCAGCATCCACACCGACCTTACGCTCAGATCTTACGTGAAACTGTGAGTTCATACCCCTACGCTTTTCCGAGTTTTCCATGTTTTCAAGGGGGGGAATACAAGCAAAAGTACAAGGAAACTTGTGCTCAAAATATATTATTTTGCTTAAGATAACTATGTGTTTAGAATGCTTTTAACACAGAAAACAGTTTTACTAAACGATTAAGAAATCAACTCGTAGAAACAGTTTTCAAAACTAAAGCAACGAATTCGTGAATCATATCGTAAAATGTGTTATTTTATAAAGGATTCATACAAATCTTAAACAGGATTATCGGTATTATTACATACAAATTGTTAGTCTAAAGTTGGAGACACGTCCTTGGTAACACCCCCACAGAAACTGGGTGTAGGATTAGCACTTGTAACCAGAATCTCCTATAGGGAGAACGTGACTATTGTGTATAGATCTATACGAGACTAACAATCCCGCACCTCGCTGCTAGCTACAGTCGGACCGGCAGGTCTACGGGTGACAAAGTCATAAAAAGATACTGGCCCCGTTACGTGCCATATCAAGTCTAAGTACGTTTATGACACTCGCAACCTAGATAACAGTAACTTACATTTGTAATAATGAAACAAGTGAACTAACCTCAAAGTAATAACCGATTCAATTACTAGAGCGTATTAATAACACCCTTAGGATTAGTTCACCACTTATTTATTAGTTTTATTTATGTAATAAGGCTAATACACCTCATAGGGAACAAACAGGGTTTTTCAAGAAAGCTACGTCTAACTGTTGAGAGAAAAACTTTGAGACACACTTGAACAAACGTTAGAACAAGTAGTAATGCGGAATAGTTAATCTCGAAGGATCTAAAAGCTCAACAATAATATTAATAAGTTATAGTTAGATAGTTAGAGAGTTAGTTGCGGAAAAGTAAGGAAATAGAAATGACAGCAATTGTTATATCAAGTATACACTTAAGTTGATTCATAATGAGGAATGCATTCAAACCAAGTTAATAAGGAAGATCAAACTTAGTGATTAAGTCACAATGACTTGCTCCGAAGAGAGATTATATTCAGCTGAAATCAAATAAGATTTAAGTAAGAAAGAAAGAATAAGATAGAGATAGAAAGATAACTGCTGGAGTGTGTATTTAGATTGAATGCCTTAGTTATCGGATACGAATACAAGAGAATAAGTCTCTATTTATAGAGACTCAGAAATGCACTAGATTACATCTGTATACGTAGCCATGCAAGGCATACTGGATAATAGAGTGTATTACAATAAAGACAAATAAAGTAATCTAGTTAAGTTGACTGCGGTAGGAAGAGTCCGGTTGCGGTTACGGTTGCTGTTGAAGAGATTGACTGCGGGTGCTGAAGTGGCTGCGGTAGCAAAGTTCAAGAGGGTCACTTTTATGATTCAACAATTTCCCCCTAAGTGACCTCTTTAACTTCGGTTCAGCTATCAAGTTTGAGGAACTTGATCAGGATCCACCAAAACTTCCTGATGTTTTCCAGCCAATGGATTCTCCTTAGGATCTCGAACTTGACTTCTACAGTAGTATGCTTTGATTTTTCAACTCCAGATGTCAAGTTGCTTCTTGGTCAGGCGGTGCATGGCAGTCATTGGAATGAAATATTTGACATTATCAGTCTTCCTTTTGAACATGACTCCAAGTTCAGGAAAGTTTGTTGCGCCTAAGGATCTTTCTTGAAAGCCTTCGGTAGACATTGGCGCAGGCTCAAGTGGTGGGAGATCAAACTTCTTGATGATGGTGGGGTAGATATCTGCATCTATCTTGGCAAATTCGCAGACTGTTTCCTTCAGAAAAGTGTTGGCCCTTTCAAGCGCAATCTTCATTTTGGAGTGCTTTTCTGATTTGTTTTGAAACACCTTAGCAATGAGGAAGATTTCTTCCGGATTCATGCAAGGGAAGTATGCCTGGCTGCGGACGTAGTCATGTTCCCTTCTTGTGAGGGTGTACTGGATGTATTCAGCCTTCATAAATTTCCGGACTTTGTAGTTCTTGACTGCGGATGGTCTGTCGTTAGACCATATGTTCTCAATGGAAGAGGCATGCTTAGCATAAAAACGATTAAGCCTCTCAAATTCCATTGACAGTCTCTTGTGATCAGGAAGGCTGCGATCAAATTGCTCAAATACTGTGAAGTACTTGGCATTTGGAGAAAATGGTACATCCCAGTACCCGTCCGATGGGGGTTCAGCATATGTGAGGTGCGGTCGGTAGTCTTCATCCAGCAGGCGGCGGTGCGGATTGATCCATGAATGTATCAGCGATTCATCCATCATGGTGTCGAATCCACATTCTCTTCATATGAGTTCTGCCAGCTTGGCTGCTTTCCAATCTTGTTTTCTTTGTGCGGTGGCAGGAGAGTCCGTGGTGCTAGGAGATGACATATTTTCAGCCAAGTTTTTGAAGTGGGGAGGAGTCTCTGGCCTTTTAGGAGTGTCTTCCCTCGGTGGAGTGTTGTGTGGTGGAGTATGATAAGATGGTTGCGGTGAAGACTGCGGTGTTGGAATTTTTTTTGTGATGATGGGGGGACTCTGATGTTGAGAAACGAATTCAGAGTGATGGACTTCTTCTTCTTCTTCTCCTTCACTTCCCCTTCTTAAGGGATGCAATGGAGGAGCTTCCTCAAGCCATTGCTTAAGTCCATCAACCTTGGCACAGACTTCTTGGAATTGAGCTTTGAGAGCTTCTGCCAATTGTTGATTGTTGGGTGTGGAGGAGCTGAAGAGCAGCTTGTGGATTTCCTTTGTGAGCTGGAGGATCTCTGGACCATGGAAATTGGAGGACAGGGATTTCTGCAGTCTGTTAATTGTGGCTTGAAAAACAGAGATAGTGGACTCATAAGCAGTATGAGTCTCATCTATCAATTTCATAGACTGAGAGGCTTGATCCGCGATGGCCGCTTGGAGATCCGTTTTGATTGCGGTCACCTCAGTGATGAGGCGTTCCGCTGCAGCTATAAATTCCTTGTGGTCCGCCTTGCGGTTGTTGTCAAGCGACCGGATTCCCATCTCTACTTTGAGAGAGATTCTTTCAGCAGCCATGCGTTCCCTTGTTTCCAGACGTTCAATACGTTCGATCAGGGACTGCGGTCCCGGAGTGTGTTCAGGTTGTGGTTGAGTGGGCTTGACCGCAGCCAAAATCTGATCAACTTTGGCTTGTAGGCTTAGGAACTCTTTTCTGGAGACCGCATTCTTCTTCTTTTTCTTCTTGTCTTTTGGCTTGGAAGTTGAATGGTGAGAACCGCTGGACTCCTCTTCCTCATCAAACATCATTAAGTCATCATCTGAGGGGCTGGGCTTGTTGACCTCTTGGATATCTTCATCATCAAGACCGAAGGTGGGTGCAGAACTGACTTCGACTACGGTACCTTCGTCTTGGGATTCACGGACTGTTGGAGTGGGAATTGGATTGGGAGTTGGAGTAGGAGGGACTTTGGAGGTACCTGCGGCTGCACCTGAAGCTTGAGCTTTTAAAATTGTTTCAGCCATCTCATCCATCCAATCTTGAACCTTTTGAATGGTGGCTACGGTACTGGCATTGCTGATGACATTTGCCCAATACTTAGCCACGAGCTGGATTTCCTGCTCCTTTTGCTGCTGTTGCTTGATCTGTTGTTCCTTGCGGGCTTGGAATGCCCTTCTGAATGCAGCATATTTCTTTTTATCTGACTCGGTTACTGGTGTGTACCGTAACCAAGAATCATTTGAATCTTCTCCGTCAAATCCTGAAAAACGCACCGAAGTGTCCTTCGGGTCCACGGATCCTAGCACATTTGTGCTCACCGTGCCTAAACCACCTGTAAAAGATGTAAGCAGAGTAGGATTTCCTGAGCTTCCTCGGTCTCCTTGACCCGTGGTCAAGTTTGGCCTCGGCTCAGTTCTGGCATGGGCGGAAGAAGTGTCATGCGGGTGGGAAGGTGTTTGTAGTGTATGGGTGACGTTTAAAAGGATGGAGCTCAACTCCTCGGGTGAAAAGAAATGCAGTCGGGAAGCCCTGGAGACCTTAGGGCGAGAACCAGTGTCATCCTCGTGGGAGTGAACTGGGGGGGAGTCTCCACGAAGTTGGGAATCAGACTCAGTTTCTGAGTCTAACTGGAAAATGATGGTGGTGTTGAATGGGTCTGCGGCCACCCCAAGGACTACTGGAGCCTTTTGAGAGGCTTCAGCATCTGTCCGGTCACGCATTTGGCCAGTGGTTGTGGTTTTCCGTTTCTTAAGGATGGCAATCGGTTGTGCATCCTTAGAGTCACTATCAGATGGAGGGGTGACTGGTTTGGTTTTTCTTTTCTTGGTGGGTGCGGTTGGTTTGGGAGCGTTTTTCTTTGGGGTTCTCTGCTTCTTGGTTGCCAACTGCTTTCTTCTTTGAGAAAGATTGGATAGTGTAGTGGCATAGGGGACTGCGGTACCCTCAGGGTTTACAATTGCGGATGTTTGAGGAAGAGGAGGGGTAGGAGGATATGGGGCAATACCTTCCGTAGCCTCAATGTGGTCTGAGACATCAGCAGTCTCAAGACCAAGGGTTGAAAGAATGTGAGTAGGGAGTCTGCGGATTGGTCCAAAAACAGATTGATTGGAAGAGGGATTGTACCTTTTGAGATCCTTAGTGACAAAGAAGTTGATGTCACTACCCATATCTAGTCCAGCATCCGTATGTAGGTCTAATATGCAGAGAGACCAGAATCGTGCAAATGTGAGCTCTGTTGGGTTCTCCTTTGGGTTCTCCTTGGGAATGTACTGAAGAAAATCGTCCCATAGGATCTGCCCATAGTTGACGTCATGTCCGGTGAATATGCTCCATACTAATTCCAATAGCTTTAATCCCATGTTGTCAATGCCTCCGGTTCTGCCGGATAGACAGCGGATGAAAAAGTGGCATACGAACTGCCAAACCGCAGGCAGCTGGTTCTTCTTGAATTCACCAATCCCTCTGATTGGTTTTTGATACCCCATTTCATAGAGTGCAGATGTAACGTCCGCCATTGAAGGTGAGAAAATCTTGATGGATGGATGAACCAAAAGATTAATGGAAGATAAGAACTTTTCTTTGGACAAGATGACCAAAGAATCGTTAATGAGGTTGAGGTGAACTTCTTGGGGGTTTTCTAGTGGGCGATAAGCAGAAAAAGCACACTTGAAGAGAGTTGAAACTGGAACAACATCTGTGAATGCGTCGAATGGACCAAATAGTGGATGGTTCTTCAAAAATTTGATCATGAGCTTGGTTGGAGCATTGTATGAGGGATGATCTTCAAACACTGCTCGAAAATTGCTCGATGCGATCGTTGGAGTGTCTGAACCAGTGGGGTTTACTGAGCCTGAAGCCTTAGATTGCTTCTTTGATGCACCTGATTTCACCATTTTTGAGAGCTTGAGAGAAAAAGTAGAAAACAGAGTTCTTGAAGGTTTTTTTTAGAGAGGGAATGATCGATGTTCAGAAAGCGTAAAGTGAATTTGGGGAAGAATATGGGTTTATAAAGGGTTGAAGGATTTTAACCCTAGGTAAAAGGTAAAGATAGGGTAAAAACGTCGTTTGGTATTTGGGGGGAATCTTTGAATTTGAGATTAAATCTCAGCCACAAATAATTAAAATGGTTTAAAAAATATTTGGGAGATTTACTAAAAGGGGTTTGCATTTAATGAAAAGTCAGACCTCAATCGATGTGTCAGGTGATCGTGGGGGTGATGGGAGAGGAAGTTGTAACGGATGAGACGTATTAGGGAGAGGAAAGGACAAATTAAGGATGAGTTTATGGAAAAACGTTCTTTTTGTCATCATCCCTAAAATAGGTCTGACACAAGGATTATTCAGAAAGAGAATGAGACAGTTTCTAAGGGAATGTTTTTTATTTAATGTTTTATTTAATGAAGAATCATTAAATAGCACACAAAAAGATTCAAGAGTTGATGAAACAGTTGAGAAATGAGTAAAGTGATCGCGGATGGAAACTGCATTGCGGATGAACACGTCATTGCGGATGGAAGTATCATCGCGGATGAAAAGAGGAATGACTGCAGCGTAAGAACTGAGAAAGAGCACTTGTACAAAGATTAGTAATAACAGACAATAGGGACCCATGAGAGATAGGTATGATTTATGGTTGCGGTACCTCGACTGCGGTACCTAAACCATCTATCATAAGTAACTCCCAGTTTAGAACCGCAACGGGGACCAAGGATGGTCCGCGGTATCTATCAATTCAAAAAGAATTGCGGGTCTGGATTCATCATTCCTAACATTTGCAGGAAGGTGTTAAGCTTTGTGGAGTCGAGCGCTTTTGTGAGCACATCAGCAATCTCTTCATGAGTATGGACAAAGATGAGTTCAATGTTACCTTTCAAGATGTGGTCTTTGATGAAATGATACCGTAGTTCAATATGATTAGTCTTGGAGTGCTGAATTGGATTGTGAGAAATAGCAATAGCACTTTCAGAGTCACAATAGATTGGTATCCGCAACATTCTATACCCGTAGTCCATTAGTTGAGTTTTCATCCAAAGGACTTGAGAGCAACAGCTGGCTGCGGCCACATACTCAGCTTCTGCAGTAGATAGTGATACACAACTTTGTTTCCTTGATGACCAGCTGACGAGTCTTCCACCCAAAAATTGACATCCTCCTGAGGTACTTTTGCGGTCTAATCTGCATCCGGCGTGATCCGCATCTGTGAAAGCTTGCAGGCTGAAGTCGTTGCCTGCGGGGTACCATAGACCAAGTGACTTGCTTCCTTTCAGATACCGCAGTATTTGTTTGGCTGCGGCCGTATGTGACACTTTTGGGTCCGCCTGATATCTTGCACATACACCAGTTGCAAAGACAATGTTTGGCCTGCTTGCGGTGAGGTACATCAAAGAACCAATGATACCTCGATAAGTCTTGTGATCCACAGATTCGCCTGCGGGATCAGCAGAGATCTTATAACCGAAGGCCATGGGGACCTTAGCAGAAGAACAGTTGTCCATGGAATATTTCTTTAAAAGTTCAGTGGTGTATTTCTCTTGATGAATGAATATCCCTTGCGGAATTTGTTTCACTTGAAGTCCTAGAAAGAAATTGGTCTCTCTATTCATGCTCATTTTGAACTTGTTGGTCATGAGCTTAGCAAATTCATCCACCATGCCTTGATCAGTCGAACAGAAGATGATATCATCCACATATATTTGTACAAGCATACGGTGGTTACCATTTGCTTTTCTAAATAACGTGGGGTCAATCACTCCTCTCTTGTACCCGGATGAGACGAGGAATTCAGAAAGAGTCTCATACCATGCTCTTGGGGCTTGCTTCAGACCGTAGACTACTTCTTCAAGCTTGTAGCAATGGTCTGGGAATTCAACGTTTTCAAAACATGGAGGTTGCTGAAGATAAACCTCTTCTTTTAGTCCCCATTGAGAAAGGCACTCTTAACGTCCATTTGGTGTACCTTGACGTTCTTGTGGGCTGCGTATGCAAGGAAGATCCGGATAGCTTCCATGCGTGCTACCGGAGCATACGTTTCATCATAGTCAATGCCTTCAAGTTGACTATACCCCTTTGCAACTAGTCTTGCCTTGTTTCTGACTACCGCACCAGATTCATCCAGCTTGTTTTTGAACATCCATCTAGTGCCAACAATGGAGTGACCACGTGGCTTTGGGACGAGCTGCCAAACTTTGTTTCTTTGAAATTCTTCTATCTCTTCTTGCATTGCAGCTATCCAGTTAGGTTCAAGCAATGCTTCTTTGATCGTTCTGGGCTCTACCGAGGACATGAATGCTGCGTAGTGACAGTGGTCAGATAGGTCCTGGGAAGATCGAGTTTGGATGCCTGCGGATGGGTTGCCGATGATTTGACCTGGTGGGTGGTCCTTCGTCCATACATGTAGACGGGGCTGCAGATGATCAGCAGCTGCGGTAGAGGGAATATCTTGAATATCAGAGGAATCTGCGGTTGGAGATGGCAGTTCCCCCTGGATTTGAGAACATCCTGCTGAGTCAACTTGGTTTGTTGGAACGAGAATGGAGTTTTCTTGAACAGTTGGGAGAGGTTCCCCCTGGATTGCTGATGGGAGTTCCTCTGGAACCTGAGAAGGTTCCCCCTGGACTGCGGATGGGAGAGTGATAATCCTTGGATCGGTTCTAGTGTCAATGTTTTCTATGATTTCATCATCCGAATCCGAAGATACGTTTGATGGTAATGCTTCTCTGTGGGTGGGACTTTGAACAGCATCAGGTACTGGAACCTCGACGGTTGGTGCTTGATCCGGAGTAGAGCTTTCCCCCTCAACCGGAGAGGTGAAAGTATTGAGAGATGCTACTTCAGATAGAGGTGGTCTAGAAACATCAACGTGTTGTTGTTGAGCTGCGGGTGACATAAGAACTTCGGATAGTTTCGTCGTTTCAACAGGATCGAAAAGATCGTCATAATTGACTTCAACTAGATTCAAGGGACCTGAAGAGGCAGGAATATCGCTTTCCATGATTGCAGTGGTTTCAGTGGATGGAGGGGCGTTGCGGATGTGAGAATCATCAAATTTCACATCGAAGCTTTCAATGATCAGCCTTGTACGCCTGATGAGCACTCGATAAGCAACCTTGTTAGTGGAATAACCAAGGAATATGCCTTCATCAGACTTCGGTGCAAATTTCTTAAGCTGATCGCAGTTGTTGATCATGAAACATCTACACCCAAAGATATAAACGAATCGAACATTTGGCTTGCGGTTGTTGAGTCCCTCATATGGTGTTTTGTTGAGACGTTTGCACACAATGCTTCGATTTTGAACAAAGCATGCGGTTGCTACAGCTTCAGCCCAGAAGTAGAAAGGAAGATGGGCGAAGTTAAGCATGGATCTGGCTGCTTCTACTAGTATGCGGTTCCTTCTTTCAACTACTCCATTTTGTTGCGGTGTAAATGGGGCTGAGAAGTTGTGAGTGATGCCCTTTGACACCAAGAAACTATTGAGAAGATGATTAGTGAACTCAGTGCCATTATCACTGCAGATCCTTCTTACTGGGAGCTTGATCTGAAGTTCGATCTCTTTGATGAAGTTGATGAAAATTTGCGGTGTTTCTGACTTGAGTCTGAGGAAGAAGACCCATGTGAAGCGTGTATAGTTATCTACAATAACCAGTATGTATTTTTTATGGTGAAGACTGGCTACGGTAGATGGACCGTAGAGATCAATGTGCACTAGCTCCAGTGGTTCAGAAATTGAAGAATCCATTACCAGAGGGTGACTTGCTTTGGACTGTTTACCGCATTCACAAGCCGGACAAAGAGTATCGTTGCTGAATTTGAGAATAGGGAGACCTCGGACTAGTTCTCATGTGACCAAGTTGTTGATGTACCTGAAGTTGAGATGAGCTAGCTTGCGGTGCCATAGCCAGCTGACTTCTAATACAGCTTTGGACAGGAAACATAACTGTGGTCTGCCAATGATCAGAGATACATCCAAGGGATACATGGTACCTTCAACCCTGGATTTGATCTGACAGGTGTTTCTGTCACTAGTCATCACATAGCAGAACTGATCGTCAAATTCAACCTTGTGTCCTGCCTTACATAGTTGGCCTACACTGATGAGATTGTGTTTGAGGCTTTCTACATAGGCAACCTTCTGGATAGAGAAATTCCCCGTAGTGAGAACACCGTAACCTCGGATGACACCATTTGCATTATTACCAAACGTGACATTTCCACCATTGCATACAAGCCTGAAGTCCCGAAGGTATTCTAACCTTCCGGTCATGTGCAAGGAGCAGGCACTATCAATTAACCATTCATCTTGTTGTTCCTCCTTGCACAAAGCCTGAGAATTAGACGGCTAGTTTAGGCATCCAAACTAGTTTGGAGCCTGGGGCAATTTGTGAGTTATGGAATGATGCATGGACCGAGGTTGCAAGGATGGGTCTCTTGTCAATTTTTAATCCTAGTCCTAGATGTTTGTGCAGAATTGGAGTGTTGTGAGTTTTTGAAAAAGTACGAGGTTTGTGACTCTGACTAGTTTTGACATGGGATGAACTCTTTTGACAATTACACTGACATGTACAAGAAGATTTTTTGTCTTTGGATTTGACACTATGCTTAGTCAGCAGTCCATAGGATGAAATGGGCTTGTTACCGGTCCGAGGTGGGTTATTCCTGACATGATTGTTGTTTGAGTTTGAAAAAGTTTGTTTTTGAAGAGACTTTGCACGTGTAAATCTTTGAGTTCCTTTAGGTGAATTTGGCAGAATACCCTTCCATTTGTTGAAATTTCGACGTGACTTTAACAGTGTTGGTGTGGGTAAAATACCTTTCCATTTAGGATCATTTGAGGAATAGACCTGAAAACCATTGTTTTGAAAAGACTGAACACCCTTTTTGGTTTTGACAGAGGAAGCAGGAGTGACTTTTGAAGCTGGACTTTCCTTTTTGTTTGTTTTCCTGCAGAGAGAGTTTTTTGAAAAGTAGTGTGAGGAAACAAATTTTTCTGGACTCTTGGACTTAGGAATTCTGACATGCTTCTTATTTTTCGAAAAAATTTGTTTGTTTGTGCTTCGAGATCTAATTTCCTCTTTGAAGGCCTTTTTGGCCAAGGATTTTGATGAACCGTAGTCATGGTTGTTCAACTGCGGTTTCCTGGAATTCTTAGAGTGATTTTGAAAACATGGGCTTGATTCATCTAAACTTGAAAATTCATGATGAATCGCCTGAAGAGTCACAGTTCCTTTTGCTGAGGACTACGGTAGTGACGATGTAACTATTGTAGAGTAGGTCTGATTTGAGACTGCAGTGGGACTTTTGTGAGACTTTTGACTGCAGTGTGATACACTGCGGTCTGAGGGCAGAGGTGGAAAGTCTACTGAGGTTTCGGGGCCCTCAACAACAATTTCTTCATCAACTACGGATGATGTTTGAGAATTTGGGTAAATGGTGCCACAGATAGGAATTAGATCACTTGTGTGACCCGAAACCTCAGGCACAATTTCCTCAATGACACAGTTATTGCTTAGACTATGCAGTCTACCGAAGTGAGTGTTGATATCTTCGGGAAAGGTCTTGTCATTGACAGGGAAATGAAATTCTCAGTCCGGAGGGACATACAGTCTGTCTTTATTGAACCGGGGTCAGGAATCCATTGCGGTAGGATATCCATTTGACCAACCCCAATTGTATGTATTGTCCACGGTTCCATTATTTACCAAGTTTTCAATAGCTTCACTTTCATTGAACAATTTTTCGATTAAAAGATTTAGGCGTATAATTTCTCTCTGAGCTAAATCTCTCTGGTTCAAGGCTATCTCTAATTGGGTTTCACTTAACATTCTTGCATCTTTCTCTAACTCTAAATCCTTTTCTAACATAGCCAATTTGAGTCTTTTGTTGTCCAGGCGTCCTCTAACATGGAACATTTCTTGGGATGCAATGTTCTTCTCATCTAAGGCTTTGTTATAGTCTGTAAGGACGGCATCACAAGTATCATTAAGATTATCTATGTATGGTTGACAGTCATGCATGCTATAATTTAGAGTTTGGATCATGAGTTTTACATGTTCAACAATGCTAAGAGTTCCATCCTTTGCCATCTAGCAGTAGTTCTTGTTCAGCATTGTAGACCCATCATCATCCGCAGTTGCCAGCATGTAGATTTTCCCTTTTTCCTTGACACTGCTGATGGCTTCATCTTCATCTCCGGATGACCAGACTTGATGGTCTCTTTTGACATGGGCTACGTATGCCCTTGCCTTTTCCTTATCTTCCAACTCTTGAGCCATTCTAAGGAAGAATGCTCTGTCTTGTCTTCAGAGGGAGTACCAGAGTCAGTGGTTTGAGGAGACTGCGGTACCTCCTTTGGTTGAGTGCTTTGAGATTGCAGTGGTGGATGAGAACCTTTTGGATAACGAGAATGATTATTATGTGGACTGAAGTTACGGTTGAAGGGAGGCTTGTTGAAGTGTTGATTCTTCCGCTAAGAAGGAGGTGGTAGACGGTTGAACTGTTGGCTAACCAGAGCAATAGCCTTCTAAAAATATTCTTCATCATCGTACTCTGAATAGGCTTCGTATGACTGCGGTGGAGTGTCATACGATGAAGAGTAGGGTGACTGCGGTGGAGCTTGTGCTATGAGAGCAAGTGGTCCTCCGAAGTCAGCACAGACTTTGAGTACGGTGGATTCTTGAGCTTGCAGTTCTCCATAGAGCTTGTAGAGTGACAAAGAGTGAATCTTTCTGTCGTCTTGGACTATCATCTTAGCCGTAGTCCAATGTCTTCCCAAACCATTGAGAAACTGAAGATTTGTTTCATGGTTACTGCGGATGGTGCCCGCATTGGATAACTTGGTGACTATCAGGTTGAACCTTTTGAAGGAGTCTTCCAAACTTTCTCCAGTATGAGCCTTGAAGTTGTTGAACTCATTGAGTGTGGTAGTGAGCTTCTTGTCTTGTGCTTGTTCTGAGCCTTCGTACAAATTTTTGAGAACTTCCCAGATCTCTTTTGCTGATTTGCAATTTATGATAATATCGAAGTTGTCAGGAGCAACTCCACATGAGATTTCATAAAAAGCAACAACATCATTTTCCATTTTATCGAGATCATCCTTGGTGGGACGGCTCATGACTGGTTGACCTCCTCCTAATCTGGTTGTAGCGCCGTCGGTTTGAACAGGTGTAAGGACTGGGACATGTGGTCCTTCTTCTACGGATCGCCATACATCTCTACCAAGTCTTCTCAAGTACCTTTCCATTCTTTGTGACCAGTGATGATATTCATTTGTACCTGTATTGGGGCTCGGTTAGAACCACCAACACTGTTGGAAACATTCAGAGATAACGATTGTGCCATTTGAAGATTTTTTTTAAAGAAATGAGCTTTAGTGGTATAGAAGGCCCTTTGAAAAATCAGAGTTCCGTTTTTCAAAAAGCAACCACTATGGCTCTGATACCAATTGTTGAGAGAAAAACTTTGAGACACACTTGAACAAATGTTAGAACAAGTAGTAATGCGGAATAGTTAATCTCGAAGGATCTAAAAGCTCAACAATAATATTAATAAGTTATAGTTAGATAGTTAGAGAGTTAGTTGCGGAAAAGTAAGGAAATAGAAATGACAGCAATTGTTATATCAAGTATACACTTAAGTTGATTCATAACGAGGAATGCATTCAAACCAAGTTAATAAGGAAGATCAAACTTAGTGATTAAGTCACAATGACTTGCTCCGAAGAGAGATTATATTCAGCTGAAATCAGATAAGATTTAAGTAAGAAAGAAAGAATAAGATAGAGATAGAAAGATAACTGCTGGAGTGTGTATTCAGATTGAATGCCTTAGTTATTGGATACGAATATAAGAGAATAAGTCTCTATTTATAGAGACTCAGAAATGCACTAGATTACATATCTATACATAGCCATGCAAGGCATACTGGATAATAGAGTGTATTACAATAAAGACAAATAAAGTAATCTAGTTAAGTTGACTGCGGTAGGAAGAGTCCGGTTGCGGTTGCGGTTGCGGTTGCTGTTGAAGAGACTGACTGCGGGTGCTGAAGTGGCTGCGGTAGCAAAGTTCAAGAGGGTCACTTTTATGATTCAACACTAACGATACAAGTATGGTAGATACTTGTACACCTCAGACAAGAACAGATAACCAACTATCAACTTTTAGGGAAAATATAGGATTTTCCCGGGATAACTAAACCGTTCAAAAACGGACTGTTTAACAAATAACTAATGGATAATCAAACATCTTTCATAAGAAAATATAGGATTTTCTTGGGAAACACTTTTCAAAGGAGCAAAGAAACACTCTTTCACCAGAACTAAATACTTATGAACTCACCAGCTTTATGCTGATACTCTTTCAAACTGCTTGTATTATCAGGGCAGCAATAGACAGGTACTTTTATCAACTTTTGGAGAAGACGGAGCATTTGGAGTCACGTATTTTACTTTTGTTATATACTCTTATGTACAAACTATGTTTTCAAACAGATGTAAATAATCATATTGTAATGTAATGGTTGTGTTTACTTTGCTTACTATGATACAACTATTGTGATACTACGCATGATGTCACCCGCCCCCGGACGTTTCCGCCGTCCGTTCTGACGGTTCGGGGGTGTGACAGATTGGTATCAGAGCTATTGTTTATAGTGAACTAAGTATACCGAACCTTACATGGTATACAACTATAAACACTATGGGGCTGAAGGGCTCTGAACTAAAAGTATACTTTTAAAATATAAGTATTTTTACAAAAAGTATACAAGTATACCTACATACGAGAAACAGATTCATGTGTAGAACAAAACAAAAGTATTTGGATGTTGAACACTGCGGTTAAACCTGGGCAGTTATGTAATCATGTCTAGTGTCAATATAGCCTGATCAACTATATTCATTCGAGACATGACCAACATGTGCTTGGGAGTGACTGTGGTGTTGCAGCAGGCCTAAAACTTACCAAGTAACCATACAACAAGATGTCGGTAAAACAAAACAGACAACTTAAAATACTATAGGAGTGTTTTACTCAGAGTCACATATACTGTAGAGACTCGTTCCAAGTGTTGCTACTCAGTCTTTCTTAGCGATAGTTTTACTTGCGTTAGTAATCCTTTCTTGTTTACCGCTTGGTAGAACACTTTATCTATCATATAGAGATATACCTTGTTTCATATCTCTTGATTCAAAAGTCTGAGGGGCTTATCATTTTCTTCTTCCTGATATAGTACAAGATGCCTCCAAAGAAAAGACCCAACATAAAGAACAACAATCCTCCAACAGATCCAGCTCCTCCACCTCCTCAGTTCGACCCCGCTATGTTTCAGGCAGCTGTTACTGCTGCTGTGGCTGCCGCGATGTCACAGATAAATCCTGGTGGATCTGGCGGGCCAGGAGGTGGTACTCATCCCCAAATTCATGAAGGTAGTTAGGGACACCAGAAGGAGTGCTCCTATAAAGACTTCATGAATGAAAAACCCACACCCTTCGACCACAATGGAGGTGTTATTGCCCTGACTCGATGGTTCGAAAAGATCGAGTCTATCTTCGAAATTTGCTCTTGTCCCGAAGTCAGCAAGGTGAAATTCGCCGCTTGCACTTTCACCAACAGAGCACTGACCTGGTGGAATGGTCGGGTCAAATCCCTAACCCTATCGATAGCCAATGATATGGGGTGGGAGAGCTTAAAAGAGCTCATGCTTGTTGAGTACTGCCTACGGGGCGAGATGCAGAAACTAGAGCACGAGCTATGGAACTTGAAGATGAAGGGTTCCGGCATTGCTGCCTACACTTCCAGATTTGAAGATCTAGCCCTTCTTTTCCCGAGTATGGTCACCCCGGAAAGCAAAACGATTGAGAGATACATTTGGGGACTGACACAACCAACCAAAGGAAATGTCTTGGCTGCTCGGCCAGCTACATTTGATAGCGCCAAGTGTCTGGCACAGAATCTGATCGATCATGGAGTCGATCTTGATGAGTTGACAGCTATTTCTGAACAACAGAAGGAGGGTAGTGGGAAGAAGAGATTTTGGGACAAGCACAAGGGACATCCCTCTCGGGAGCCCTCCAAGAAACAACAAACTGTGGCAGTCCACGCTGCTACTACCCCTGCTACAGTCCCCATTACCCCAACAAACCCCAGTCGCTATGCTGGGAAGTTACCTCTATGCAACAAGTGCAACTATCATCATCAGGAACAGTGTCGGGAGATGTCGTGCAACAACTGTGGCAAGAAGGGCCACACAGCTCGAGGCTGCAAGGCACCAGTCCAACCCACTAACCTGCAGAAATGCAGGAGTTATCCAGTCAGCTCAATGAGCTGCTCAGTAAAGGATTCATCAGACCGAGTTCCTCACCCTGGGGAGCCCCGATCTTGTTCGTCAAAAAGAAGGATGGATCCTTTCGGATGTGTATTGATTATCGAGAACTGAACAAGATCACTGTCAAAAACCGTTACCCCCTTCCCCGAATCGACGACCTCTTTGATCAACTTCAAGGAGCCAACTACTTCTCCAAAATATACCTAAGATCAGGGCACCATCAGCTGCGAGTCCATGAGAGTGATGTTCCTAATACAACATTTCGGACTCGGTATGGTCAGTACGAATTTGTAGTAATGCCCTTCGGTCTAACCAACGCACCGGCAATATTCATGGACCTGATGAATCGGGTGTACCGTCCTTTCCTAGACAAGTTCGTCATCGTGTTCATCTACGATATACTTGTCTATTCCAGAAGCGAGGAAGATCACAAACAACACTTGAGATTAGTGCTGGAAACTCTAAGGGTGGAGAAGCTTTATGCGAAATTCTCCAAGTGCGAATTCTGGATTCGAAAAGTAATCTTCCTAGGTCACGTGGTAAGTGAGGAAGGCATACACGTGGATCCCTCAAAAATCAAAGCGATAGAGAATTGGTCAGCACCGAAGACGCCCACAGAAATTCGTCAATTCTTAGCCCTCGCTGGCTATTATCGCAGGTTTATCCAAAATTTCTCCAGAATTGCCAAACCCTTGACCACTCTGACTCAGAAAGGCATACCCTTTTGTTGGAGTGAAAAGCAAGACACTACGTTCCAAACATTGAAGCGGACCCTATGCAACGCACCTATCTTGTATCTGCCAGAAGGGATGGAGGACTACGTTGTCTACTGTGATACATCCAATCAGGGCCTAGGCTGTGTGCTCATGCAGCGGGGAAAAGTCATTGCTTATGTCTCAAGACAGCTGAAAGCACACGAAGTCAACTACACAACGTACGACCTGGAATTGGGAGCAGTGGTCTTCGCATTGAAGATATGGAGACATTATCTCTACGGAACGAAGTACACTATCTTCACTGACCATAAGAGCCTGCATCATATTTTCGATCAAAAGGAATAGAACATGAGACAATGGTGATGGGTTGAGCTACTCAGCGATTACGAGTGTGAAATACGCTACCATCCCGGCAAGGCCAATGTGGTGGCAGATGCCCTCAGCCGGAAGGAGTGCTCAGGTCGTAGAGTGAAGGCACTGACCATGACTATCCATTCCCATTTATCCGCGCAAATCAAGGAGGCTCAGCTGGAAGCCTTAAAACCAGAGAACATGTCGGATGAAGCCTTGAGAGGAATGGAGAAGAACCTAGAGATCAAGGGAGAAGGAGCCTATTATTTCATGAATCGGATCTGGACCCCAAAGTTCGGAGGGTACAGAGAGGTTGTCATGAACGAAGCTCACAAGACCAGATACTCCATTCATCCAGGATCAGACAATATGTACCTTGATCTCAAGAAACTGTATTGGTGGCCAAACATGAACGCAGAGATCGCTACCTTTGTGGGCAAGTGTCTGACTTGCGCCAAAGTGAAGATCGAATACCAGAAGCCCTCAGGTTTGCTTCAGCAGCCGGAGATACCTGAGTGGAAGTGGGAAAGGATTACAATGGATTTCATCACAAAGTTGCCCAAGTCTCCGAGTGGACACGACACCATCTGGGTAATTGTCGACCGACTGACTAAATCTGCCCACTTCCTGCCGATCAAGGAAAACTTCAAAATGGAGAGACTCACACGAATCTACATCCAAGAGATAGTCCGACTGCACGGTGTGTCTGTGTCCATTATCTCCGATCGAGATAGCAGGTTCACCTCGAGATTTTGGCAGTCCCTGCATAAAGCTCTTGGAACTAAGCTGGATATGAGCACAGCTTACCATCCTCAGACAGATGGGCAGAGTGAGAGAACCATCCAGACCTTGGAAGACATGTTGAGAGCATGTGTCATTGACTTCGGAAAATCATGGGACACCCATTTGCCCTTGGTCGAGTTTTCCTACAACAACAGTTACCATACCAGCATCAAGATTGCGCCATTCGAAGCCCTCTATGGCCACAAGTGTAGATCCTCTCTATGTTGGGCTGAGGTGGGCGACACACAGTTAGCCAAGGGGCAAGTCCCTGACAGCACTCTCACTGGTCCAGAAATCATCCGTGAAACCACAGAAAAGATCATACAAATCAGAGAACGACTGAAAGCCTCACGAGACCGACAAAAGAGCTACGCCGATAAACGACGAAAACCCTTGGAGTTCCAGATTGGAGACCGTGTCCTGCTAAAAGTCTCACCCTGGAAAGGCATGATACGCTTTGGAAAGAGTGGAAAGCTAAACCCAAGATACATAGGACCCTTTGAGATCCTCGCTAGGATCGGTCCCGTAGCCTACAAACTTCGTCCACCCCGAGAACTTAACAACATTCATCCTGTCTTCCACGTTTCGAATCTTAAGAAATGCTTATCCGACGAAACCCTTGTGGTCCCTCTCGATGAGATTGAAATCAACGAGAACCTAAACTTTGTGGAAGAACCGGTCGAAATTATGGATAGAGAAATCAAACGAACGAAACAAAGTCGCATACCGATAATGAAGGTTCGTTGGAATGCCAAGCGGGGGCCTGAATTCACTTGGGAGCGCGAAGATCAGATGAAACAGAAGTATCCGCATCTCTTTCCTAATTCATAATTTGTATTCTATGTTTGAATTTCGGGATGAAATTCCCTCTAACGGGGGGATGATGTGACAACCCGAAATTTCTTTCGTCTAAACTGTTAAAAATAAATCAATTCAGAATTTATTTCTGCTCTTGTCAGCATTATCTCGGGTCTAATTAAATATTTTGAACTCAGTACAATCGAAGTTTGGGTCCAAGAACGAGTTTTTCCAAGTCAAGCATAGCATCTGAGCCAAACACCCCTTCAAGAGGAGTGTACGGCCGCAAACTCGAGTTTACGGTCGTATACCCCCCACCCCACCCCTTGGCCGGAAACTCACCCCTATATAAGGGATGAGTGGCCTTTATTTCAAACTTTAAGCACTCAAGGGACTTTCTCTCTCTACTCTCTCTCTACAATTTTCGAGTTTTGCTCAAGGATCTTCAAAATGTAAGTGATTCTTCACATCTATTGTGTTTCAATCCCTTTTCTAGTGATGAATCCATGTTTTATCTCATAAATTTCATCTTTTTCTAGATTTTCTCTCTCACCAAGAACATCAAGAACACACACTAGTTCTTGGTGGCTAAAAACCTCATTTCAAGCCTCCTAAGAGTAAGTATCTACCCCCTATGCTTTATATCTACTAGAAATCATTGATTATCACCTAAAAATCGACCCAAATCAAGAACACAAAAGAAGTTTACGGCCGTACACCCTTCAATGGCCTCCATTTTTGGTAGATTATTGGCCTTAAACTCTTCCTTGAGCTGGGCACAAGGCTTAGAACACTTCGAAGAGGCTAGAAAGGACCTTGAAACATCGAAAATCACACCTTTCACCAAGTGTTTGTTGGGTTTTGAGCATTCTAACACTCTTAAGGTGTACATGCAACCCTAATAACCTTGGATCTATGTTTTCTCTAAAATACATGCAAATAAGAATTTCCAAGGTTTTCATCCTACCTAGCATAGCATGCAAACTAGAATCATAATATACTAGAAGAATGACATACCTTTTGATAGTGATTGATTGCTTGGAGTTTGAGAGTCTAGCACCAATAGTGTGAATGCCTCAAGTGGAATCACAAATCACCACAAACCTTGGAACCTTGAGAGAATAATATATATGCTCTAGAAATTAGGCCACCACTCTTGTTCACACACAACTAGTGTCATTTCAAGCATCATAAGCTCCTTTATATAGTGTGGAGGATTAGGGTTACATCCATGTAAACCCTACATGACTCTTCCTTTCCAAGGATCCATGGGTTAAAAGCTCCATGGACTATCCATGGATTCCCATCCTTGCCAAGCCCATTCCAAATGAGTATTAGCCCACACTACATAAAATACAAGAGCCCATATTTAATTAGTCACCTTTTTGATCACCAAATTAATTCTAAATTAATTTATGACCAATACAAATTAAATAATATGATTTAATATTAATATATTATAACTTATAATATATTAATAAAGCATGAACATACTATTCTCAAAAGATTATCCAAACAAATTGTTCGGGTGAAGTGCAACCCAAATGGACCATGCCGGGTCGGGTCAAGTACATCTCAAATATTGTTATGGACTTAGACACCTTATCCAACAGTGTTTACGGCCGTAAACTCATGGGCCATAAAACCATAGGCCATAAACCCATGGGCCGTAAACCCATGGACCGCAAGCACTTGGGCCGCAAACTCGTGGGCCGTAAAACCTGTTGGGCCGCAAACCCCTGACCGTACACTCCTGATTACAGCCACAAACTCCCCATCTTCAATCGCGTGTGATTCTAACACTTAGTTTCAAGTGTTTCCTAGTCCCTAAGGTGGTTTCCTTCCATAAAAAATAGTGTCATGTCATCATCTAATACATATATGTGTTACCATATATTAATAGGATCCACTTGCGTACAAAACATCAGTTGACACTCAACATCCACACCGACCTTACGCTCGGATCTTACGTCAAACTGTGAGTTCATACCCCTACACTTTTCCGAGTTTTCCATGTTTTCAAGGGGGGGAATACAAGCAAAAGTACAAGGAAACTTGTGCTCAAAATATATTATTTTGCTTAAGATAACTATATGTTTAAATTGCTTTTAACACCGAAAATAGTTTTACAAAACGATTAAGAAATCAACTCGTAGAAACAGTTTTCAAAACTAAAGCAACGAATTCATGAATCATATCGTAAAATGTGTTATTTTATAAAGGATTCATACAAATCTTAAACAGGATTATCAGTATTATTACATACAAATTGTTAGTCTAAAGTTGGAGACACGTCCTTGGTAACACCCCCATAGAAACTGGGTGTAGGATTAGCACTTGTAACCAGAATCTCTTGTAGGGAGAACGTGACTATTGTGTATAGATCCATACGGGACTGACAATCCCGCACCTCGCTGCTAGCTACAGTCGGACCGGCAGGTCTACGGGTGACAAAGTCATAAAAAGATATTGGCCCCGTTACGTGCCATATCAAGTCTAAGTACGGTTATGACACTCGCAACCTAGATAACAGTAACTTACATTTGTAATAATGAAACAAGTGAACTAACCTCAAAGTAATAACCGATTCGATTACTAGAGGGTATTAATAACACCCTTAGGATTAGTTCACCACTTATTTATTAGTTTTATTTATGTAATAAGGCTAATACACCTCTGTAACATCCCGAAATTCAGGTATATTTATTTAACCCTTCTTCTTTTCCAAGTTGTCAAGTTTAACCCTTAAAGGAAATATTACGGAAAATGAGTACGCTAGGCGTACTAAAGAGTACGCTGCGCGTACTCATGCGCTTAAGTTGGACGCAGACTCGCCTAGGTACGCTGGGCGTACCCAGGGTTACGCTGGGCGTAGCGGGCCCAAATGCAAACCCTAATTTGTGGCTTGTACACTATAAAAGGAATGTTAAGGCCTTATCCTCAGCCACCATTTCAGAGAGTGAAACCCTAATAGAGAGCTACCCTTCGTTCCTAGCTTGTGTGTGTGTGTGTTATAAGCTTCAAAGTGCCATTTTAAGATGGTGAAAGAGAAGAAGAGGCCATTTTAGGAGCTAAAAGTTGGTGGACAAGAGTAGATCTGAGTTCTACAGAGGTTGGAGCTTCTTTCTGAGGTAAAAAGCTCAAAGCTTTCCTTGTCATTTGTGATTTGTGCTTCTTGGACCAATTTTTAGGGTTTTTGGTCCCAAGGTGGAGACTTTATGAGCAAATGGTCTCCATTAGCCTAGATCTGCCATATTTCAGGGTAATATGAGTTGTATGTTCATAAAAATCCAATCTTGGACGTGAATATTGAGCCATGCATGACATCTAGACTTTATGAGGAAGAAGGGAAGGTGTTAGAGTGATTAGGGACCTCTACAGCCATGCAAAGGCTTAAAGGTCTCGACTTTATGGATTAAGTGATCTTAGAGAAGTCAGATCTAGAGTTTGAGTTCATGTCTTAACCGTTTAAGACCAAAATCCAAGAAAGGTTGAAATTGAGACTTACGCTGGGCGTAAATCTCAGTACGCGCAGCGTAAGGGTCTGAGACCCCGATTTTGGGTCGCCGGAGTACGCCCCGCGTACAAGAGCTGGTACGCGTCGTGTACTGCCCCTGTTGACTTTCGTTGACTTTTAGGGTTTTGGTCAACATTTGGACTTTTGGGTCAAGGAGGGGTAAAATGGTCTTTTACCCTTCTATGGGATTGTAGGAAGGGGTGTAATATAGCTTTTGAGAGCCATTATTTATTCGAGAGTACTGTTTATGTGTTTAGGCGGGGGCTAGATCAGTGTTTTCGTGTGCGAGATTATCCGAGATACCCAAGGTGAGTATATGAGATTATGTGCATTGTGTTATATGTATGCTATGTGTTGAACAGAACGGGGCGGAGGGCCCAACGATATAGACCGGACCGAAGGGTCCAACGACACAGACTGGACCGAAGGGTCCGACGAGCTATGACCGGACCAGAGGGTCGAACGAGCTACGGGACTGGAGGGTCCCGCTGAGACACATCGACTGAAGGGTCGTTCTATAGCCTCGAGTGGCGTATATGTTGTATGTGGTATTTTGGGGAACTCACTAAGCATTTATGCTTACTGTGTTGTGTGTTATGTGTTTCAGGTACCAGTGAGGATCGCGGGAAGGCGCCAGCATGATCAGTACACACTCATAGAGATTATGTTGAGATTCTGGGAATTGTTTTGTGATGATGACATTGGATACATTATGCTTTGATATTGTTTTATGATTAAAAGTATGATTTAAAAATGAAAAATTGTTTTGGAAATTTACGTTGTTACAAGTTGGTATGAGAGCCTTGGTTTGAGGGATTCGGATGTACCTTCGGATGTATATTGAACTCAAACTGAGGATTTGAGAAAGTTTTTCATAAAATAAACAATTTTTCTAAGGAAGTAAAAGAATTTGAGGAAAAACAGAAGGAAGCAGTATGTACGATCAGCCAGCGCCCGAACGGTGATTTCACAAAATACCCTTACATTATGTGTTATGAGATATGTTATGATATGTTATGCATGCTAGAGTAGGCTAGGTATTCATATTAGGACTAGAGTGGCCTGATTTGTGATGGCTTAGCCTAGGAAAATTTATGCTGCTATGAGATGCTTGAGAGTGAGTAGGTACCAGTGAGGAGCTGATGAGAGGTCTACCGAAGGGTAGCCTATGCTAGCGAGATATAGAGTACTTGTGACCTGGGATCCTAGGAGGAGGACTTGGGGTGAATACCGATGCGTTGTGGAAGGTAGTATAGGGCCCGTACTACTGGAAACACCGGATCGGTGAGCAGTCCAAGTAAGAATCCTTAGGGTACTAAAGAACAAGTAGGGTTGAGTATCGAGTGCGAGTATACTCGAGCGAATCTCTGATTTCTTTTGTGTTATATTTCAGAGACATCACGGTTGGGACGCGCCACCACCGAGGATGCAGTGGTACCAGTGATGAGGAGATTCGTAGGTTGATTCACAAGGAGGTGGTTGCGGCCATTCGAGCTGAGATACCAGAGATGTTCGGGTCTATCAAGACCACGCTGATCGAGACTTTTGATGAGCGGTACACTGCTCTTACTGATGCTGCTGTTGCTGCGGCCACCGCAGTCGTCGCTGCTGCCAGGCCGCAGGGGGGTGACTCGTTGCTGTACCGAGAGTTCAGCAACACGAAGCCACCAGAGTTTGATGGGACGCAGGACCCGATTGCTGCGATGAGGTGGATTTCCGATATCGAGGGATGCTTCTACACCTACTCGTGTCCGGAGCATCTGAGGGTTCGGTTTGCGCTGAACCAGCTTCGCTTGGGAGCGAAGGACTGGTGGAAGTTTGTGAGGGCAGACTTCACTACGGTAGAGCTTACTGCGGTGACCTGGGAGAGGTTCACCACGATGTTTCGAGATGAGTATGTTCCCATGTGGAGAGGGAACGTCTAGCCCAGGAGTTCTTGTCCCTCAAGCAGGGAACTGAGTCTGTGACGGTGATTACGAGGATGTTTCATGAGAGGGCGCTGTTTTGCCCTGAGCACGTGTCGACTGAGCAGGCATGTATGAGCCGGTACTTGAGCATACTGAGGAGGGATATCCGTGAGTTCGTGGCGAACTCGTCATACCGGACATTTGCTGAGCTCCAGGAAAATCCCCGGAAGAGAGAGATTGAGTTGGAGACTCAGGTCAGGGAGGAGGCCGAGTCATAGAGGAGGGATAGGCGACCGGCACAGGCGCAGCCGGCAGCCAAGCAGGAAAATCCCGCTGATTCGAGATCTCGGGTTCCGAAGGGCCGCACTTATGGGAAGTGTGGCAAGAGCCACGAGGGAGTGTGCAGAGCAGGGGTGTGTTACAAGTGCAGAAAGGAGGGGCATTATGCGAGGGATTGCCCCAAGGGGTTCACAGTTCGCTTTCATTGCAACCAGACCGGCCATCGGAAGGCCGAGTGCCCACAGCTACTACAGGGATTAGCGCAGGGATCTTCACCTACTGCTCGAGCTACTGAGATCCGGCCAGCGAAGGCCGAGGCACCGAAGGCTCGCGGGAGAGCCTTCCAGTTGACAGCGGAGGAGGTCCACGCAGGGCCCGATGTCGTGGCTGGTATGTATTCTTTCATTTATTTATGCTGAGTTATGAGATCTTGTGCTTATATTGTGATATGCGTAGGTACTTTTCTTGTGAGTTCTGTACCTGCTTTGGTGTTATTCGACTCGGGTGCGAGTCGGTCATTTGTGTCTTTAGCGTTTAGTCAGCACATCAGTATCCAGCGGGAGGCGTTGAGTCGACCGCTACGGGTTTCCATAGCTGACAAACGAGCGGTGTATGGTACGGTTGTGATTCGAGGTTGTGTACTCGAGATCTTCGGTGTTGAGCTCCCGATAGATCGGGTCCTGATTGCGATGGGGGATGTGTGTGTCATAGTAGGCATGGATTGGTTGAGCCGTTTTGGGGCTGTTATAGACTGTGAGCGACAATTGGTGACGATACGAGACCCTAGTGGGGGAGTTCTTACGGTCTACGGCGAGGGTACCCGTTCAGGGTCAGCATTCTGTTCGGCTGCTAGAGCGAGGCAGAGTCTACAGCAGGGCTGTAGTGGGTTTGTGGCGTACGTGTTGGACACACGAGTAGCAGCGGAGAGGCCTAGTTCTGTTGATGATGTGCCGATAGTGCGAGAGTTCCCGGACGTTTTCCCCGAGGAGTTTCCGGGTGTGCCTCCCGTGAGGCAAGTGGAGTTTCGCATCGCTTTGGTTCCGGGAGCAGCGCCTATCGCCAAGGCGCCCTATCGCCTTGCCCCACCAGAGATGCAGGAGTTATCCTCACAGCTTCAGGAGCTATTGGGGAAAGGATTTATCAGACCGAGTAGCTCACCTTGGGGAGCGCCGATCCTTTTTGTCAAGAAAAAGGATGGTTCACACCGAATGTGCATTGATTACCGGGAGTTGAACAAGTTAACGGTCAAGAACCATTACCTACTGCCGAGGATCGATGATCTGTTCGATCAGTTGCAGGGGGCATCTTGGTTCTCCAAGATTATGTGCATTGTGTTATATGTATGCTATGTGTTGAACAGACCGGGCCGGAGGGCCCAACGATATAGACCGGACTGAAGGGTCCAACGACACAAACTGGACCGAAGGGTCCGACGAGCTATGATCGGACCAGAGGGTCCAACGAGCTACGGGACTGGAGGGTCCCGCTAAGACACATCGACCAGAGGGTCGTACTATAGCCTCGAGTGGCGTATGTATTGTATGTGGTATTTTGGGGAACTCACTAAGCATTTATGCTTACCGTGTTGTGTGTTATGTGTTTCAGGTAACAGTGAGGATCGCGGGAAGGCGCTGGCATGATTAGTACACACTCATAGAGATTATGTTGAGATTTTGGGAATTGTTTTGTGATGACGACATTGGATACCTTATGTTTTGATATTGTTTTATGATTAAAAGTATGATTTAAAAATGAAAAATTGTTTTGGAAATTTACGTTGTTACAACCTCACAGGGAACAAACAGGGTTTTTCAAGAAAGCTACGTCTAACGATACAAGTATGGTAGATACTTGTACACCTCAGACAAGAACAGATAACCAACTATTAACT
The DNA here is from genome assembly GCF_052849685.1 of Lactuca virosa. Taxonomy (NCBI): domain Eukaryota; kingdom Viridiplantae; phylum Streptophyta; class Magnoliopsida; order Asterales; family Asteraceae; genus Lactuca; species Lactuca virosa. The sequence goes on from NC_136428.1 coordinate 389,497,256, forward strand.
TTTAGAGAAAATATAGGATTTTCCCGGGATAACTCAACCTTTCATAAACGGACTGTTTAACAAATAACTAATGGATAATCAAACATCTTTCATAAGAAAATATAGGATTTTCTTGGGAAACACTTTTCAAAGGAGCAAAGAAACACTTTTTCACCAGAACTAAATACTTATGAACTCAACAGTTTTATGCTGATACTCTTTCAAACTGCTTGTATTCTCAGGGCAGCAATAGACAGGTACTTTTATCAACTTTTGGAGAAGACGGAGCATTTGGAGTCATGTCTTTTACTTTTGTTATATACTCTTATGTACAAACTATGTTTTCAAACAGATGTAAATAATCATATTGTAATGTAATGGTTGTGTTTACTTTGCTTACTATGATACAACTGTTGTGATACTACGCATGACGTCACCCGCCCCCGGACGTTTCCGCCATCCGTTCTGACGGTTCGGGGGTGTGACACACCCCTTAGTTACATTTTCATGTCTAGATTAGTAGTTGGGGTAGGATTACTTAGAAAGTGTTTGTATACTAGTAAGGGTATACGAGTGTGAGTTGTTATCGGCAAGAAGCAAGCTAATTGTGTCAGGACTAGCATTGAATACGAGATCGGACTAGTATGAATGGTAGTAGAAGGGCCCTCTTATTTAAGCACTAGGGCCAATTTCGGGTCAAGAAAAGTCGCGAACTTTTGGTGATCTGAGCGTTTCACATTCATAAAAATTCGTTAAATCTCGAATTGTTTCTAATATAATTTCCTTTTTCCGCGGATGCAGATGCTGATGGGTTTTTCAGCATTCTAACACTCCTATGGTGTACATGAAACCCTAGAAACCTTGGATCTATTTTTGACTAAGATACATGCAAATAATTATTTTTCCAAGGTTCTTATCCTAACTAGCATGGCATGGGGTACTTGAATCAAATAAAACTAGTAGAATTACTTACCTTGTAGTAGTAGTTGATTGCTTGGAGTTTGAGAGCCTAGCACCAATAATGTGGATGCCTCAAATGGAACTCACAAATCACCACAAACTTGGAAACTTGAGAGAATAGTCACAAACTTCTTGAAATCGGCCCTCTTAGTTTACACACATCAACTAGTGCAATTTCAAGAACCAAAGCCTCCTTTATATAGTGTGGTGGATTAGGGTTACATCCATGTAAACCCTTATACCCATGTCTTTTCATTTTCATGAGATCCATGGGTTAAAGCTCCATGGAGTATCCATGGACTTTCCATGCAAGCCTAGCCCATTCCAAATAAGCATTAGCCCACACTATATAAATACAAGAGCCCATATTTAATTAGTCATACTTTTGATCTCTAAATTAATTCTAAATTAATTATAGATCAACACTAATTAAATAATATGATTTTATATTAATATATTAGAACTTATAATATATTAATAAATCATAACTCATACTATTCTCAAAAGATTATCCGTAAATTGTTCGGGTGAAGTGCAACCCAAATGGACCATGCCGGGTCGGGTCAAGTACATACCAAATATAGTTATGGACTTAGACACTATCTCCAACAGTCTCCCACTTGGATAAGTCTAATAACTATAGTTGCAAGTATGACTTCAGGAACCGATCAGCAATCGTAGCTCTTAAAACTCTGTTGAACTATGAAGCGCCATTTTAGATAAGTGATCATATCATCCTCTGTTCTAGATATCAGCCGGACAAATACATGGAACATGGTCTTGCTTATTGTCCAGCATTTGTTTCCCGATTTCCGATTTGTTTGACATAGAACTTAACTAAACACATCAATTTAGTTCTGACCGGGCCCGGTACATAGGTCAAAACAAAATCATCGAGGGGCCCAGATATCGCTTCTAATCCTAGAAGGAACAGATAAACTTCGACTCATATGTTTGCTCTACTACTTGTTGAATTACACACAAAAGCACGGTTTATAACATCGAGTTACCAATGCATTTTTCGTGCAATCAATGCATAACCAACTCATAGGCAACAAATCATATCTCTAGGTTTGAAGACTTATATGATATTACCGTCTCACGATCACTCGAGATAAATTCCATGAAGTGATACAAGTGAGCGTGGGTTGAATCCAATACTCAGAACTTATGAGCACTCATGAGTGATGTAGCCCCGCTTTGTCTAACATCTTAAACCTCTACAAGCCAACCCATGACAATCTTAATTCATATCTACTTCCAACATATGACCGACTGTGGAGAGTTTGAATAATATGATATAAACCATAACATAATTATTCTGGAAGTCAAAACATGCAAAAAGAAATAATAGTAAACGATTGACAAGAGATAGCAACACTTTACTCATAAATAACAGCTTTTATTTATCATCAAATGTCAATTACATTTTACAAATTTCAAGATTATCTAACTACTAAAACTAATATCATCCTTAAGCCCAATGCTTCGAGCATGCTGGAGATGCTTAGCCCGAGTCAGTCCCTTCGTGAGGGGATCTGCTGGGTTCTCATCCGATGATACCCTCTTTGCCACGAGGATTCCTTCTTCTATTCGATGTCTAATGAAGTGATATTTTCTGTCATTGTGTCTGGATCTCCCATGATCTCTTGGTTCCTTGGCTAAGGCAACCGCACTATTGCTCTCACAAAAAATCTCCATTGGGTCCTTTATAGCTGGTACAACTCCAAGGTCTCCGATGAAGTTCTTTAGCCATATAGCCTCCTTTGCTGCCTCGCTTGCTGCTATATACTCTGATTCACAAGTGGAATCAGCCACTGTCTCCTGCTTGGAACTTTTCCAAGTAATTGCCCCTCCGTTTAGAGTAAAGACCCAGCCCGACTGAGAGCGGAAATTATCCCTGTCAGTCTGAAAGCTAGCATCACTGTACCCTACAAATCTCAAGTCCTCACTGCCACCGAGGGTAAGGACCCAGTCCTTAGTCCTCCGTAGGTACTTGAGGATATTCTTTACCGCAGTCCAATGTGCATTGCCAGGGTTCCCCTGATACCTGCTAACCATGCTCAAAGCAAAGGCTACATCAGGTCGAGTACACGTCATAGCATACATGATCGATCCTACAACTGAAGCATAAGGTATTCGACTCATTTCTGCTATCTCAGCCTCAGTACTAGGGCTTTGTGTCTTACTGAATCTGGCGTTACTCTGGATGGGTAACTCTCCTTTCTTGGAGTTATGCATGTTGAACCTTTTCAACACTTTGTCCACATAGGTGCTTTGACTAAGTCCAATTAGTCTTTTACTCCTGTTTCTCAAAATCCTTATCCCTAGGATATAGGCAGCTTCTCCAAGGTCCTTCATAGCAAAACACTTCCCAAGCCATGACTTTACTTCCTGCAGGGTTGGGATGTCATTTCCTATGAGTAGTATGTCATCCACATACAGTACCAAAAAGCTGAATATACTCCCACTAGCCTTGATATAGACACAAGATTCATCTTCACTCCTTGAAAAGCCAAATTCTTTGACTTTCTCATCAAAGCAAAGATTCCATCTGCGAGGTGCCTGTTTTAATCCATAAATAGATTTCTCGAGCTTACACACTCTACTGGGGTACTCTGTACTGACAAAACCCTCTAGCTGAACCATGTAAACATCTTCAGCCAACTTTCCATTAAGGAAAGCGGTTTTGACATCCATTTGCCATATTTCATAATCATGAAATGCAGCAATGGCTAACAGAACCCTAATAGACTTAATCTTGGCCACTGGTGAAAAGGTCTCATCATAATCAACTCCCGGAGTTTGAGAATAACCCTTCGAAACCAGTCGTGCCTTATAAGTGTGTACATTACCATCCATGTCGGTCTTCTTCTTGAAGATCCATTTGCACCCAACTATCTTACGATCAGGTACATTTTCAACCAAGTTCCAAACTTGATTGTCATACATGGACTGTATCTCGCTATCCATAGCCTCTTTCCATTTCTCAGCCTCAGGGCCTGCCATGGCTTCCGTGTAGCTGTTAGGCTCATCCAGATTTACCAGTGTGTTATCACTGATAAGTGTCTCACCTTCTGCGGTAATATGAAAACCATAATAATGCTCAGGTGCATTCCTAACTCTGGTGGAACGCCTCAGACGTATAGATTCTTCAGTCGGCTCAACAGGAGTTTCCTCCTCAGGTTGAGGGCTAGGGTTTGAGGTTCCTTCACCACTTGACTCTTGAATTTCCTCAAGGTCAATTTGCCTCCCACTGTCTCCTTGGCTCATGAATTCTCTCTCTCGAAAGAATCCTCTTCTTGCTACAAAGACCACATTATCACTGGGTTTGTAGAAGATGTAACCAAAGGATTTCTATGGGTAGCCGATGAAAATACACCTTTCGCTTTGGGGTTCGAGCTTATCGTGAGTCTCGCGTCTCACGAAAGCCTCGCAACCCCAAATCTTGATGTGTTCTAGATTGGGAACTTTTCCAGTCCACACCTCGTGAGGTGTTTTGGCAACCTTCTTTGTAGGGACTAGATTAAGGATATGGGCGTCAGTCTCTAAGGCATACCCCCAAAATGATATTGGTAGCAAAGCTCGACTCATCATGGAACGAACCATGTCCAACAAGGTCCAATTGCGCCTCTCAGCTACACCATTCAACTGTGGTGTCCTAGGAGGTGTCAATTGTGAGACAATCCCACATTCCTTAAGATAGTCAAGGAACTCAGTACTAAGATACTCACCACCACGATCGGATCGAAGCATCTTAATGTTCCTGCCCAACTGATTCTCCACTTCTTGCTTAAACTCTTTGAATTTCTCAAAGGTTTCTGACTTATGCTTGATTAGGTAGACATATCCATATCTACTAAAATCATCAGTAAAAGTCACATAGAACCGATTAGCATCTCTTATGGCAGTTCTGAAGGGTCCACACACATCCGTGTGTATGAGGTCTAACAAACCTTCACCCCTAGCACAAGTGCCAGTAAAAGGTGACTTTGTCATTTTACCAAGCAAACAAGATTCACAACTATCATCTGACTTTAGGTCAAATGACTCCAAGACTCCATCCTTTTGGAGTTGGCCTATGCGTTTCTTGCTTACATGTCCAAGACGACAATGCCATAAGGATGCTTTATCTAAGCTAGTGGAAGAGTTAATACACAATACATTATTTCCTAGATTATCTACAACAGATACAGTTTCATACACGCCATCACAAGGTAATGCTTTAAAATAAAGAACATTATTAAAGAAAGCATCAATACTACCATTATTATTATCAAAATAAAAGGTAAAACCTTGTTTATACAATGCATGAAAGGAAATAATATTTCTTGCCATTTCTGGCGAATAATAACATTTATTCAAATCTAATGTAAACCCACTATTTAGCACTAAGGAATAAACTCCTATCTTGGTGACAGGTGAAGCTTTCCTGTTTCCCATGATCAAGTTCATCTTTCCTTACTCCACATTCTCACTTCTTTTTAGTCCCTGCAAATCACAACATATGTGAATACCACAACCTGTATCAAGGACCCAAGACTTAGAATGAGGTGAGTTATTAGACAATATAGTGTATATACCTGCATGGTTGGGTTTTACTTTCCCATCCTTCAAATCTTGCTGGTACTTTGGGCAGTTTCGCTTCCAGTGCGACTTTTCATGGCAATAGAAGCATTCAGCCTTATTAGGGTTAGCAGAAGGAGTGAAAAAACCTTTCTTGGTTTTGCTTGAAGAGGAGCCTTCAAGGGTCTTACCCTTGGTACCCTTAGAAGGGTTCTTTCTCTTCTTCCCTTTGCCATGCCCGATTGCCAATACATTGGCCGCAGTTGGAGTAGGAGTAGGAGTAGTAACAACCGACTTACCCTTTAGACCACTTTCGGCGGTCTTCAAGAGTCCTTGAAGTTTGCTGAGGGTGACTTCTTCCTTGTTCATGTGATATGTCATGCGGAATTGATCATAACACGATGGCAAGGAGTGCAAAATGATGTCTATTGCTAACTCCTCAGGGAAGTTCACATTCAGCTTTAGTAAACGGTCCACATACCTTTGCATTTTCTGCATGTGGCCCGTGATGGGTTCACCATCCTTCATTCGGGTTGTTATCATGGAGGAGATTATTTCATATCGCTCTTGACGAGCACTTTGATGGTAGCGGTCCATCAAGTCCTGGCGCATCTCAAAAGGATAATAGTCCTCATAGGACTTTTGGAGTTCGGCTGTCATGGTGGCCATCATGATGCATGCCACTTTTGTAGCATCTCTTTCATGTACCTCATATTCAGCAAGCTCTTCAGGAGTAGCAGTTGGCTCGGGTACCTTCAGCTCCTTGGCGAGAACATATTCTTTGTTCTCATACCGAGTGACCATCCTGATGTTTCTGATCCAATCTGTAAAGTTGGACCCATCAAAGATGACTCTCCCACAAAGATTGATGAGAGAGAAGGAGCTAGTAGGGTTTGAGCCAGAAGCATTGTTATTGGAAGACATCTGAAAAGAAGAGGGAATAGATTAGATTAGATATAGAGATAGTCCTTAACAAAACACCCAAATGTAATATTAAGGTTAGGACCCAACACAATATTTTATAACTTAGAAGAGGGATGTCGTAATCTAAGGTATAAGATATTTGAAGGTAGGTGAATGACGATTCACCAATTTCCACCATGAAAAACGAAATATTTAATTAGGTTTTAATTGGTTTAGAAACTCCTAGATTCTTTGAGATTCATTGAACTTTATTCAATGGCATGTTTTAATCTCGAGTCTGCCCGTCAAATTTTGTGATTGGGATGCCGAGGATCACAAAACAAGGTGTGAAGTAACCATCCAAATTACTTGGTACCCTTAATGTATTACCCCTCAATCGATGTGCCGGTTAACCACACACGCTCCATCGATACTATGATAAACATTAAGTCACCCTTTACCTACCTTGTTAAGTTCAAGTTAGTGTGCCGGATAACCACACACGCTCCACTAACGACTTAAACAAAGTGTAAAGTGTAATTTCATGGATTAGCACCTTATTCACATTTTCCTAAAATAACTAAGATTGAGAATTCAATAAAGTTTAGTTACTTTAGTATTATCATTATACTATTAATGAGAATTTATAAGTCCTTGTCCTACCCGTTCGGCTAACGACCCTCCACCGATCAAGGAAGCGGTGGGTGAGAGTGGACACCCATTAAGTTGCCATTTTATAGGCAACAACCTTATACCCCCTCATAGACCGGCTTCGTGAATGAGGCGTACTAGCGGTAAGACGACTTGATCTTATACATATATAAATATTATTAAACTTATAATATTATAAAGTATAAGGGTTGAATTTTAACTTTTAAAATTCTAGGGGTTGGAACTAAAGTTTTTAATATGACTTTACATGTTCCAAAACTTGAGGGCAAGTTTTGTAAACTTTCAAGACTTTTCATTTCTCATAACTTATGAGTTAATGGTTATTAAAAATGAAGACTCTTCATTTTTTGTAACCTATGTGTTCTTTTAATGGTTATTTATAAATGTGACTTTTGGTTATCCATAACTTAAGAACTAGTTATGGACTCCATTAAAACACATAAAGATCAAGAATTAATCTAATCAATTATTAGCACATAATTTCTATGATCTTCTAAACTCATATGTTTATGAATGTTCATATCAAAAATTTCAAGAATCGTAAGTATATATACATAACTTGAAATTTTGATACGAGCTTTTGAACAAAACTTCGATTTTCAAGTTTTTTTTTTTGCATCAAGTATCAAATAAACAAACCAGGCTCTGATACCACTGATGGTTTTTTCAGCATTCTAACACTCCTATGGTGTACATGCAACCCTAGAAACCTTGGATCTATGTTTGACTAAGATACATGCAAATAATTATTTTTCCAAGGTTCTTATCCTAACTAGCATGGCATGGGGTACTTGAATCAAATAAAACTAGTAGAATTACTTACCTTGTAGTAGTAGTTGATTGCTTGGAGTTTGAGAGCCTAGCACCAATAATGTGGATGCCTCAAATGGAACTCACAAATCACCACAAACTTGGAAACTTGAGAGAATAGTTACAAACTTCTTGAAATCGGCCCTCTTAGTTTACACACATCAACTAGTGCAATTTCAAGAACCAAAACCTCCTTTATATAGTGTGGTGGATTAGGGTTACATCCATGTAAACCCTAATACCCATGTCTTTTCATTTCCATGAGATCCATGGGTTAAAGCTCCATGGAGTATCCATGGATTTTCCATGCAAGCCTAGCCCATTCCAAATAAGCATTAGCCCACACTATATAAATACAAGAGCCCATATTTAATTAGTCATACTTTTGATCTCTAAATTAATTCTAAATTAATTATAGATCAACACTAATTAAATAATATGATTTTATATTAATATATTAGAACTTATAATATATTAATAAATCATAACTCATACTATTCTCAAAAGATTATCCGTAAATTGTTCCGGTGAAGTGCAACCCAAATGGACCATGCCGGGTCGGGTCAAGTACATACCAAATATAGTTATGGACTTAGACACTATCTCCAACAGATGCTACCTATGTCTTCCTCTCTTTCTGCTAGCCAGTTGAACCAGGTCCGTAACCTGGTAGGTGAAGAGATCAACAATGTTCTTCACGAATTGATGCCTGAGATAGTGGCCCATCTGACTGATGAATTGCGGGTCGTGCTGGACGAGCGTCTAACTACGATTACGTATGGGGGTAATGGACCGGTGCGTGATGTCTCTTACTACAATGCACAGTTTTCGAAGTTCTCACCGCCCTTGTTTAAAGGCGTGTTGGACCCGATGATTGGGATGCATTGGATTTCGGATGTCGAGGGTGCATTCATTACTTGTGGGTGCCCTGAGGAATTCAAGGAACGGTGTGCGATGAACTTGCTCTGGGACGGAGCTAAGAGCTGGTGGAAGGCCATGACCGTTAAATGGTTAAGTGATCATATTGTAGCCATGACTTGGGGTGAACTCCATGAGAGATTTGAGGCAAACTACGTGCCTAAGGTGCAAGAACAGCAAATACTGAATGGGTTTACATCCCTGCAGCAGACGACAGAGACAGTGCTGCATATGAACATCAAGTTCTTGGATATGTTGTCTATGTGACCGAAGTACGCACACGATGAGGAGTGACAGATCACCCGGTACACTTCGATGCTTCGGGCGGAGATACGGGAGTTTGTTAGCACCACCAATCATACTACTCTCACTTCTTTGATAGATGTTGCTCGACGAACGGAGATTGAGCTAAATCTCCAGGAGGTGGAAAAGAGGAGAAAGGTGGTGGTCCCTACGAACCAGTCTTCCAATAGTCTGAAAAAGGTGAAGCATGAAGGAAACAACTCGGGAAAGAAATTCAATTACAGGCCAGCAGGAGGTGCAGATCGGAAGCCGATGGTGTGTTTTAAGTGTTGGAAGGAGGGACATCATGTGTAGGATTGTCGGGCGAACCAGCCAGTTTGTTATAACTATAATGAGGTGGGTCATAAGCGACCAGATTGCCCGAAGCTCAATAGTGGGGTATCCAAACCCGCGAATGGGGTTCCGACAAAGAATGGAGGAGGTCTCTCAGATCAGAATCGGATGGTGACTCGTGGGTGTGTACATCAGCTTTCAGGCGGGACTCCTGCTGTGAATGCTAGAGTGGCAGGTAAACTTGTTACATACCTTTTCCTTATATATCTATATTCTCTTGATTCGCTTTTAGACTCTCATGTTTATAAGTTGTTATAAATCGTTGAATCAGACACGTACATGGTTAATTCTAAGCCCGCTGTTGTTATGTTCGATAGCAGTGCTACTCATTCGTTCGTGTCTTGTTCTATTTCTAACCGACTGGGACGAGATGTTGGTAGACTAGCTCGTCTGATGGTTATAAACGTTGCTGACAACCGAACTCTTTATGTTACCGATGTATATCGCAGTTGTACTCTAGAAATCTCCGGCATAGAATTTCCTATTGATTTGATCCCCATTTATTTTAGGGAATTATGTGTCATCGTGGGTATGGACTGGCTGGATACTTTCGATGCAGAGATTTCCTATCGTCACAAGCACGTGCGGTTTCGAACCCCAAGTGGGGGAGAACTGGTCATTCAGGGGGATACACCTCGCTTAGCTTTAGCTTTTTGTTCATCGGCTGTGGTGGTTAGCGACATTGCGATTTTTTCCGAGTTTAGTGACATATTTCCGAAGGAACTACCTAGTTTTCCGCCTATTCGGCAAGTAGAGTTCCGTATCGACTTGGTTCCAAGTGTAGCTCGCAGCCAGAAATAAAAGAACTTTAGAGTCAGCTTCAAGAGTTGAGTGATAAAGGATTTATTAGGCCAAGCAGTTCGCTGTAGGGAGCTCCTATCTTGTTTGTCAAGAAGAAGGATGGCTCTCAACGGATGTGCATTGATTATCGTGAAGTTAATAAGCTCACTGTTAAGAACCGTTATCCATTACCTCGTATTGACGACTTGTTCGACCAGCTCCAGGGAGCATCTTGGTTCTTCAAGATAGATTTACGTTCGGGATACCATCAGATGAGGGTACGCAAGGATGATATTGAGAAGACCGCTTTTCGTACCCGATATGGCCACTATGAGTTTGTGGTGATGCCTTTCGGGATCACCAATGCACGAGCGGCATTCATGGATCTCATGAATCGGGAGTGATGCTGGACCGTTCGATCATTGTGTTTATTGATGATATCTTGGTCTATTCTAAGACCAAGGAGGAGCATGAACAACATCTCAGGGAGATTCTGGAGACGTTGAGAAGAGAGGAGCTCTACGCAAAGTTCTTGAAGTGTGATTTCTAGCTTGAAGAAGTACAGTTTTTGGGGCATGTAGTGAATAAGGATGGTATTATGGTCGATCAAGCTCAGGTTGAAGCTGTTAAGCGATGGGAGATTCCCAAAACACCTTCCGAAATACGTAGTTTTCTGGGTTTAGCAGGATATTATCGGAGATTTATTAAGAATTTCCCCAAGATCGCGTTGCCACTTACCTGACTAACCAGGAAATCAGTAAAGTTTGCCTGGGGTCCGGAACAACACTTAGCTTTCGAGGAGTTGAGACGTCGATTATATGATGCACCGATTCTGGCATTACCTGATGGGGTGGAAGATATGGTGGCTTATTGTGATGCATCTTATTAGGATCTTGGTGTCGTGTTGATGCAGCAGGACAGGGTGATAGCCTATGCATCTCATCAGCTGAAGCCTCACGAGACGAATTATCCCATGCACGATTTGGAAATGGAGCTGTTGTTTTTTCTCACAAGATTTGGAGGCATTATCTTTATGGAGTGAAGTGTACCATTTACACTGACCATAAGAGCTCGAAGTATATTTCTGACCAGCAGAATTTGAATATGAGACAGACTCGATGGTTGGATGTAGTAAAGGATTATGATTGTGACATTCACTACCATCCCGGGAAAGCCAATGTGGTAGCAGATGCCCTTAGCCGGATGCCGGCAAGAGAGAAAATTCGGGGCAAGTGTCTTAGGATGACCGTAGGTTAACCCTTACTAGATATGATCAGAGACGCACAGAAGACAACGATACTGGAAGAAAACGTCAAGCGCGAGATGATTGGAAAGGAGTTACCCAAGATGGGTGAGATTTGTTGACCAGTTACGATAGGGTTTGGGTTCCATATTGCGACGGAAATCGGATAACTCTGATGGACGAAGCTCATAGGTCCAAATTTTCCATTGATCCTGGTGTAACGAAGATGTATAAGGACCTTCATGAAGGCTACTGGTGGCATAGCATGAAGAATGTGTTGGGTTTTATGTACTATAACACTCCTATGGTGCACATACAACCCTAATGCTTTGGATCTAAGTTTTATCTAGTTATACATGCAATAAACATTATCCAAAGAATGAAACCTATGACTAGCATACAATTTGAGATTTACAGCATAAAAACTAATAATTAGTTAGAATAATACCTCTTGTTGTAGCTTGTGGAGTTTTGGCCTTTCAAGAGCTTAGCACCCCAAGTGTGATGCCTCAAACAAGTCAAACACCATGAACACGTGGAGAGTAATGAGAGAGAGGTTAGGAGCATCCAAAACCGGCTAGGTTTTCACCTTGGAGTACTAGTGGCCGATTTTGCAAGCTTAGGGGTTTAATTTATAATTTGGAATTCCTAGGGTTTCAACTTGTAAACCCTAATTCACTTGGGCTTTTAATCCATTAACTCATTAGCCTTATGGACTAACTCTTCATGGACTCTCAAAGATTTAGTCCAATCCTAATCAACATGGATCATTAGCCCAAACTATAAATATCACTGAATTACATAATTAGTCCCAACAAATTTAATTAGTCTCTTTTGATCACTAAATTAATTCGAAATTAATTATTGATCAATACTAATTAAATAATATGATTTCTCAATTAATATATTATTCTTATAATATATTAATAAATCACAAATAACCTCTTTCTCAAAATCCATCCTATCAAATTGTCCCAAATGAAGGCAACCCGAAATGGACCATGGTACTCTCGGGTCAAGTACATACCAATTATAGTTATGAGCTTAGACACCTAATCCAATAGTCTCCCACTTGGATAAGTCTAATAACTATAACTGCAAGTACGACTTGAAGAACCGACTAGCAATCGTAGCTCTCAAAAAGCCTTGGTCGAACTCTGAACAAATCAATGACGCATCCATTAGATAAGGGATCATATATTCCTCCATTCTACAAGATATCATATGGACTGAGATATGGATTATAATCATTCTCTCTTTCCATCTGATGTTTCCCGATTTATGATTTATGATGACTGACTAATTGAACAAATCAAATCAGTCTAGTCTTGGCCAAGCGCTTAGGGTGTCATCAACTAAATCATCGAGGGGACCACATATATAGCTTTTATCCCTCATTGGGTAAAAGGAGCAAATAAACTTTGATTCATATGCTTGTTGAATTTACTCATCAAATCACACATAACAATATGTTTTATAACACCAAGTTACTGGTGCGTTTACATATTGTCAATGTGCAACCGACTTGCAAGCTACAACTCACATGTCTTGGTTTCAAGAATATAAGATATTATCGTCTCACAATCACTCGTGATAAAATCCATGAAGTGATTCAGATGAGCGTGGGTTTATTCCAGTACTCAAATCTTATTACAGGAGTACTCATGAACACTGCAGCAAACTTGTGTCATGTCTAAACACCTTAGACAATCTACAGTTCGATTCATGACAGTCTTACCTCATTACTTACTTCCAAAGTATGATTGACTGTGGATGTTTGAATAACCTAGTTATTCGGGAAGTAAAACATGCAAAGTGAAACACAAGAATAATTGAATCCAATATGGTCTCAAAACTTTGGAATATAAATAAAACACCTTTTATTTAATCATCATATTGATTACACATTATTCATTGTATAATGTTTCGATTAATCAACTTAATACTTGAATTAAAACAATAGTTATCCCATGCTCCAAGCATGCACACTATGTTTATATATATGGTCCTTACTTTGTGAAATAGATGAATTGAAAGCATTTCAATGATGCTCATTTCACAATTCCAAATCCTTATTACTTAGTGTAAGAATACCTAATTCTTGCCACTATAAGAATGTGTTAGATTCTAAACTATCATGCAATGTATCTTTTGTAATGTCGAGGTACCAAAGTCACAGAGACTTTGCCAGTGATATTACAAAACTTTCCACCGGAGATTGATAACAAAACAATTCCAAGGAAGCGAAGTCTCAAATCTAAAGTACATTCCTTTGAACATCCTTCTTGCATAAAAGTTTCTAACGTACACATAGATTCTTAATATCCAACTCCCATTATGAAAACATTTCCATATTGTCCATATGACAATGCATTATTAATTGAATTCTGTCTATTCATAATAATGTCAATATGGTACATCCATTACTATACTTCCAACTGTCCTTAAGCAACCAATCCTTAGCGAACCTTAGATCGTCCTTGACAGTTGTTTAACCACTTTAATCGTATCCGGTTCTAGTCCTTTTTCCCTCTTAATGCCTAAGGCATTTGGAAAATTAGAACACGTGAATATTATAGCATATGCAATCAATCCTATATCTGAAGCATATGGGACACGATTCATAATGTCTTACATAAAGACATGACACTTGACCAGTCTTTTGCTATAATATTTCCATATATAGAATTTCCAATGTTGAAATATTCGAACATGGTATTCATATATATCCATGACTAAGTTTGATTAATACTTCAATCTAAACTATTAGATTCGAAATAAAGTATAAGTATCCTCTGCCTTACTATAGCGAAACAACTTTTCAACCATTGCAACTTTGAAAATTAGAACTTTGTTTCCTATAAATAGTATTTCTAACTCGCAACACTTACCATAATAATTATGCTCCTACTAGCATAACAATTATTTTGTTACTATCATAACATTTATGCTCCCATTAGCTTTGACATGTATCCAAAATCAGCTAGACTTCTAGAAATCAATACTTTATTGACTATCTTACCAAACTTCAAATTTCTGATACGAGATGCTTCGATAAGCCTTTATCTAAGCTCATACACCTTTTATTAGAAAGCTCATATGTGTGTCTAAACTTTTCCAGAACTTACAACAATAAGTTCCGAATATTTGGACTATTTGTCATTTCTCACAATTCGAACTATGAAGAGGGATGTCGTAATCATAATCGAATTTGAGAATGCAATTAACACAGCTGTAATCTCTTTAAAATCTACTTAGTGAAAGCGTTTCCTCACAATCAATTTCATGAAGTGGAGAGAAACCTTTTGCCACTTAGATTTTATGGTGTATGTGTTCCTATCCATGTAACTTTGTCATAACCATAATCACAAGACAAGTTTTGTGACAAATCCAAACTCATATGGACTAAACTTGTTCAATCTTAATTTCTTACCATATAGTAGCATAAGGGCCTACCATGTCTTCCAGGTTATTGAGCAGATCACCCTTACTGATCAATGAACTTTTACTCATCAAGATGCTTTGCCTAATGCCAACAGATGAGAACTCATATAACTCACATGCATAGTCAACTTTAACTGAAATGGGCACAGAAACAAGAATATGTCAAAAACGATAGGTTATGAACCTCAAGTCGTGTGCTAGTGATAAACGATGGGTTTATTCTTGATTAATCTTGAAACTTTTCAAGATCTTTAAGACTCCCACTGACCTCTTGACATATCAGATTCTCTTGCAAAGAAACATTTCTTGACAAACAAATATTCAAGAGTTAGTGCGGATTCTTATCAAGAATGACACTTCATATAATTGGTCTTAGTCGGTCTTTGTTTTATCCAAAACATCCCAACTACCAATTTGAAATGCACAAGAGTAAGAAAACTTTTTCTACTCCACATTTCTTGATGTGTTATAAACCTACTTAAAATATGTCACCCAAGGTACAATCTTGGAGTATGACTCTAAGACTTGATTTTGGAACGAAGTATGATTCACCTTTTGATTTAACCATTTCAACAATTCCTGATTCCTCTTCTTAGCCATACAAGTACACTAAGGTGTCCTTAGAGGATCAATTGTGATATGGTTTTTATAATTACTAAGATGATCATAAAATATGATACTAAAGTACTCTCCTTTCCTTTTAGATTGGAGAAACTTTTATCTTTCTGCCTAATTGATTCTTCCTATTCGTTCTGCTATACATTGAAACTTTTCCAATGATTCAGAATTATACTTAATCTTGTAATCATAATCATATTTACTAAACTTTTAGTAAATCATGACAAATAGTCTTATTATTCTTTGTGGTGGACCTGACCAGTGCACAACCAAGTGTACCCGATCCCCTAGTCCTTTACTTGACTCACATATACATGTAAACAAGGAATTAGTCTTAATTTCCCAAAGACGAAGGTTGTCATTCATCACACAATGTAAGTCGCATGATTCCAAGTTTCTATCCAATTGAAACTTGGGTGATGAGAATCTTTCCTTATTTGGTAAATTTTTGAGACTACCACAAACGAAAGAATCAAATCCATTTTCCAATATTGCTAACAATATATAAACACCAATTTTCATAAATGCCATTTGTCACACCCCCAAACCGGAACGTCGGAAACGTTCGGGGGCGGAGGACGTCATGTACAGTATCACAACAATTGTATAATAGTAAGCAAAGCAACAACAACCATTGTATTAATAGAATAATGTTTACATTGTTTTCGAATCATATATATAACTGCCTCCAAAAGTAAATAACAAGTAAAGACTCGAAGCTACTATGCTCCATCTTCTTAAACCTGGTGCGAGTACCTGTCTACTAGTGTCCTGAGAATACAAATAGGTTTTGAAAGAGTATCAGCATTAAGCTGGTGAGTTCATAAGCGTTTTGTTTTAGAAAACAGATTTTATGTTCTTTGAAAAGTGTGATGTATTTCTCCAGAAAACCATATATTTTCTGATGTAATGAATGTTAAGTAAAATGATTCATACCAGTTCTTCTGCGAGCACTTAGTGTATATAAATTATATACAATCCAGATCGAACAAACAATTGATTGTGTGGTTCTGCCCCAAGCCCACAACCAAACAAGGAACATGAAATGAGGCGGAGGCCACACATTCCACTGGTTGTCGAATCCTCATGTACATAACCCTGAAGTATTCACTAGGTACTTAAAAAGTTTCCTGTATTGGTCATTTGAAATCTATTGAAAGTGTTTCTCAAGAAAATCCAATATTTTCTTAGTAAAAGTACGATAATACCAATTCCTTCTATAACTACTTAGCTCATACTAGCTATGTATAGAACAGATAGTTAATTGTGTGGATCTGCCCTAAGCCCACAACCAAACAAGGAACAGGAAATGAGGCAAAAACCACACATTCCACAGTCTATCGGATATTCTTCATACGTAACCCGGATGCATAAACTAATGAATTTGTTAGTTGAATAATAAACCGATTGTTTGTAAAGTACTGATGTTTGTCCTGGAAAATCCTATATTTTCCCCTAAGTATAAGTTGTTGTCTTAACTGTTCCAAAACTGAAAAGTATAAGTATTTTCCATACTTATGTTGTTAAGGCGCTGCTCTGTTTGAAAACCTTGGCGACCACTAGTAATGTATAGTAGTTTCATTACTTCAAATAAAACTAATCGAAGAGGTATTGTTCTGTATACTGAAAGTGTTGTTAATACCCTTCTGTGATCACTCAGTACATACGAGTTATAGAAATCTAGATCGAACAAACAGTCGATTGGTTGATTCTGCCCTAGGCGCACAACCAAACAAGGAATAGGGAATGAGGCGGAAGTCACACATCCCACTGCATGTCAGATGTTAATTTCATATCACCCTGATGTATATACTAAGTAATCCCCTAGTTATTAACCCTGATGACTGTTTGTTAAGTATATTATTACGTGAACGAGTCTTTGTTTCCCATGTGAGTTCTTATAACCATGCTGATGGATGATAAACACTACGACGTACTTCGGACGTCGTAAACTGAAATGACTTTTGTCACCCCCGGTTGACTGTAGCTAATAGTCAGGGTGCGGGATTTTCACTCCCGTATAGATCTATACACAAACTCACGCCCTCCCTCCAGGAGACTCTAGTTCCTAAGGAGTAGACTTCCCGAAAGTCGTGTCTCACAATGTAGTTCTCTCAACGAATTCACGAATAATACTATGAAAACCCCTTTTTGTTATTAACATGTATCCTTATGAAAATAATACCTTTGTTCCTAGTTCATGAGTTTGTTTTGCTTGTTTGATAAATGTGCTTATAACGTTTGTATCTTAACATCTTTGTAAAACTGTTCATAAGTCTAGTAATAACAATGTTTTTCATGTTTAGTAAGTTCTATGTTCAACGTGTTTTAACGATAGGAAAATATAATAAACCAAATTATATTTTTAAACACAAGTTTTCTTGTGTTTTACTTGGATTCTTCCCCCTTAAAACATTTAAAAGCTTGGAAAATATGGGAGTATGAACTCACCTTATGTTGGAGATTCGATTGAAGATATGATATAGGATGATAAGTTTCACGAGTGAAGTCCCGAAGCACAAACAACGAGTAAAGTCCCGAAGCACAAACAAGTCCTAAATAACATATAATGATACATATATGCATGAAATTCGTGAATCTAACCACAAAGGTGTTTAGCAAACAACCTAGTTTGAAAGAATAACTCACCAAAGGAGTGTTAGAAGCAAGATAGGAGACTAAAAGGGAGTTCATGGCTGGACTTGACGTGTTCACGGCCGTGAAGGGTTCACGTCCCCTGAAGGTTTGAAGGTTTCACGACCCTTATGAAGGGTTCATGGCCTGTTCTTGGTGAAATATGAAGATTTGAAGGGTTTATGGTCGTGAACTCAAGAACAAGGAATGCTTGATTGGATGAAAGGATGAATGCTTGATGCTCCACAACGATTTCTAGGGAGGATTGAGTGATAGATGAAGAGAAACTTATGTTTTCGCTTGATGTTTTTAGAGAGAGAGAGAGAGATGTTCTCGGCCAGAAAAGTAAAAATGAGGGTGGATACACGTATATATAGGTTGGGTTCATGGTCGGTGGTGGGGTCCACCCAACCGTTCACGGTTCACGACCGTGAAGGGTTACGGCCGTGAACATGATTGCGGCCGTGAACACCTGGTTGCTCAAGATTTGGCTGATTTTCGAAGAAAAACTTGATTTTTCGATGCCTGGAAAGTTTCGAGTTGTCACATCATCCCCCCGATAGAGGGAATTTCGTCCCGAAATTCGGATTTCCGAATGGTTGGTTAAGGATAAGGAAAAGAGGTGGATACTTTCGGTTCTATTTAATCCTTGCGTTCTTTCAGCGAATTCAGATCCTCGCTGGGTGTTTCAGCACATCTTCACTGTTGGATTTGCTATTCCGATCTGTGGAGAGTGTGTAGATTTGACGTGCTTGACTATGCTCATCCAACTGGTAGGATGTGCATTCGTAGTTCTGAGCAGCTTTTCTCCTGAAGTTCATGGTAGGACTCATACCTGGTTCATCTATCATCTCCTTGTGTACACAAGTCGTATATAATTAAGATTGATAAGACGGTCGGATGGGTGGCTCTGCCCCAGGTCCACAACCAGACAAGGAACAGGAGATAGGGCGGAAACACACATCCTAAATCCGTAGAATCTTAATTATATACCACCCTCGCTATACACTAAACATTGATAGGCTAACCGTATCTGTCCCTAGCCTCTGTGCTTGAACTTGACTTGCTGCATGAGTGGTATTTCCAAAATGGCCTGCTGGGAATACTTAGGGAAAATTACTAAAGGATATCATACTCCTCGCATGATTACTTCGGAGGTTTGAAGCGAGAGACAATTCTGAGGTTCGTATCTAGTTTGTCGTTATGAGTGACGAGAATTTTGTTATTCGGTCGGTTTAAGGTGAAGGGTCTCCTCGGTAACACATAGGTTTAGTATAGCGTGGACTCAGTTAGACTAGACGGGATGACGTCATCGGATCATGTGTTAAGTTAGTTTGGAAGGAGTTTTTATTAGAACATTAGTGCATCTGTGTGTGTACGTTTCTAGTGCTTTCTGTTTTGACCTTGTTATTACTACTACAAATGTTTTGTACTGCATTAAGTGTGTACTAACTGAAGGATTGTTCTGATGAATGATACTTGATATTATGATCCCTATCCGGTCCCTCTATAATCGCTTGGTGTCTACAAGTCATATATAATTAAGATTGATAAGACAGTCGACTGAGTGACTCTGCCCTAAATCCACAACCAGATAAGGAACAGGAAATAAGGCGGAATCACACACTCTAAGTCTATATGTTCTTAATTATATATGGCCCTAATGTTTACACCAAGTCATTATAGCTTACTAGAAAGGGTATTTAGTTTTTATATAGACTATGCGCTGTGTTTGGACGATGAAGAAATTTTTATAGTTAGGATCTAGTTAGTAACGGTTTTCGTGAACATGTAAGTTTGAGAAATAATTCGAGTTGGGAAACGTACCACTGTTCTCAGGTGGTTCCGGGTAGACTCCCCTGCAGTGATCATTAGCACTCCTCCCTCTTCACCGGGGTTTCTGGCCAATGGACAATCTCTCCTATAGTGCCCCGTTTTGGCACAGTCGTAGCAGGTCTGACTTACTTCCTCAAATGGGACCTGAGAGATTGGTCATGTCGTTGCCCTACAGAAACGGATGGTGTGTCCCCTTCTGAGGCAGTTCTTGCAATACATCTTCCGACACCTTCCGGTATGATGAAAGTTTCACTTATTACATTTACGGAGGGTTCCAGCATAACGACTGTCGGGTGCTGGCGTGGCTGGTGTCATGGCAGCATAGGCCGCACCCATCTGTTGTTCATCGGAGGGCTCTTGTGTTGGTTGTCTTTTCTTCCCGCTCTCATACTTTTGTTTATCATCACCTCCTTTGGTTGACTCAGGAACGGGGTCCATTATGCCTTGGCGGATTCCATAGTCCACCAATGTTCGAGCCAGGCATTTGGCACTGTCAAACGTAAGAGGTTTCGTTGATAACACGTTTCCTTGGATTGGAGAAGGTACTCCCCAAATGTATCTCTCTACCTTCTTGCTCTCCGGGGTAACCATCCCATGGCATAGTGCAGCTAAATCGCTGAATCTATCGGTGTAGGCTACAATGTCTGACCCTGCCCTCGTAAGATTCCACAACTCTTGCTCTAGTTTTTGTATTTCGCCCCTCGGGCAGTACTCTTCCAGCATCATCTCTTTTAGATTGTCCCAGCCCATTGTGTTTGCTACTAGTAGAGTCAGTAACTTGACATGGCTATTCCACCATGTAAGGGCTCTGTCGGAGAAGCTGCAGGCAGCAAATTTCACTTTGCTCCCTTTTGGGCACGCGCATAACTCAAAAATCGACTCTGTCTTCTCGAACCATCGCAATAGGGCTATGACTCCCCCACTTCCATCGAAGGATTTGGGTCCACAAGTCATGAAGTCTTTGTACGAGCACTCCCTTGTGTGTCCATGGTTAGAGCTGTTGGTACCACTACCCGATCCACCAGTACCACTTGCGTGGATTTGAGTCATGACAGCTATCACTGCCTGTTACTGCCGCCTGGAAGACAACTGGGTCATACTGAGGAGGTGGTGAAGGTGGTGCGTTGTTCTTGTTTTTGTTCGAATTCTTCGGTGGAATCTTTCTGCTATAGGTTTTAAAAGACGAAACGAAGGTAAGTCCCTAATGGTTACAAGTCGAGTGTCATCTGAATCGAAGTTGTCTTAGTTCTGAGTGTATCATGTTCTAACTCTTGAAGCAATTCATAACAGAGGTCTATGCAACATAGACTTATGAATTTTTTATAGTGACTACGCTCTTAATGAAGTTTTGTGACCTGGTTTACTGTTACTAGTTGATATGATAAAGGCGATAAGCCTGACACATAATATGAGCAGTGTAATCACTAACTCACTAGATTGCATTAGTTAGCTAATTATTAGTGTGACGTATATGGTGTTCTACCACCTTGCGCGCCTCGTGAGTGGTTTCCTGTGTTTTCTGATTTCAGCTGTGGGAATTTGTTGTCTCTGTACTTTCTTATGGTTTTCCTCTTCTTGATAGTTCATGCTTCGAGTTCTATCACTGATCTCCACCACATTCTGATGGAAGATTTGACTCCTCGAATGATTCCTTCTAGGAATCCTCTTTATGAATCCTCTCTAGTTCCTCCTTGACTCCTCTGTTGGTGGTTGTAGTGGAGTGGCTATCTCTATCTAGGTTGTTCGTGCGAGAATGGGAATGTCTAAAGAGTCTTATGAGATTAAATAAAACAATTCTTCTAAAGTTATTGATGATCCAAACTGGGTCCTCCTATAGTCAAGCAGTGCATGCAAGCTATATATAAACAAGATAAAATAGACCTTCGAATAGGTGATCCTACTCTAAAACCACAACCAAAAAAGGAACAGGTAGTAGAGCGAAGATCACCAATTCTAAGTTTATAAGATCCCAATTATATATAGCCCTGGAAGCATGCACTTCGCAACTATAGACCTGCTAGTAAAGGTCTTTTAGCTTTCATATAGGTTTGTTATAGTGCCAAAAATACTCATATAGTATTTTATCTTTATGTTTTGTTCTAGAGATCCTTTGTATATAGAGTTAGGTAAGTTTTAGACTCGTTGCGACACCACAATCACTCCCAAACACATGTTGGTCATATCTCAAATAAATATAGTTGATCAGGTTATATTTATCCCAGATATGATTACATAACTGCCTAGGTTTGACTATAGTGTCCAACATCTAAATACTTTTGTTTTGTTTTGTTCTTATTTGCTTTTATTGTGATACTTGTTCTTAGTATGTATGCTTGTTAGTATACTTCTCGTAAAATACTTATATTTTAAAATTATACTTTCTAGTCAGAGAACTTCGGCCCCATTGTATTTATAGTTGTATATCTTTTACTGGTTGATATACTGAGTTCACTATAAACAATGCTCTGATACCAATCTGTCACACCCTCAAACCGGAACGGCGGAAACGTTCGGGGGCGTAGGACGTCATGTACAGTATCACAACAATTGTATAATAGTAATCAAAGCAACAACACCCATTGTATTAATAGAATATTGTTTACATTGTTTTCGAATCATATATATAACTGCCTCCAAAAGTAAATAACAAGTAAAGACTCGAAGCTACTATGCTCCATCATCTTGAACCTAGTGCGAGTACCTGTCTACTAGTGTCCTGAGAATACAAGTAGGTTTTGAAAGAGTGTCAGCATTAAGCTGGTAAGTTCATAAGCGTTTTGTTTTAGAAAACAGATTCTATGTTCTTTGAAAAGTGTGTTGTATTTCTCCAGAAAACCATATATTTTCTGATGTAATGAATGTTAAGTAAAATGATTCATACCAGTTCTTATGCGAGCACTTAGTGTATACAAATTTTATACAATCCAGATCGAACAAACAATCGATTGTGTAGTTCTGCCCCAAGCCCACAACCAAACAAGGAACATGAAATAAGGCGGAGGCCACAAAGTATTCACTAGGTACATACAAAGTTGCCTGTATTGGTGGATTTGCCCTAATCGTGTGGATTTTAATTGTGTGGATTTTCCCTAAGCCCACAACCAAACAAGGAACAGGAAATGAGGCAGAAACCACACATTCCACAGTCTATCGGATATTCTTCATACGTAACCCGGATGCATAAATTAAGGAATTTATAGAATTAATAATGAATTCGTTAGTTGAATAATAAACCGATTGTTTGTAAAGTACTGATGTTTGTCCTGGAAAATCCTATATTTTCCCCTAAGTGTAAGTTGTTGTCTTAACTGTTCCAAAACTGAAAAGTATAATTATTTTCCATACTTATGTTGTTAAGGCGCTGCTCTGTTTGAAAACCTTGGCTACCACTAGTAATGTATAGTAGTTTTATTACATAAAATAAAACTAATCAAAGATGTATTGTTCTGTATACTGAAAGTGTTGTTAATACCCTTCTGTGATCACTCAATACATATGAGTTATAGAAATCTAGATCGAACGGACAGTCAATTGGGTGATTCTGCCCTAAGCCCACAACCAAACAAGGAACAGGGAATGAGGCGGAAGTCACACATCCCACTGCATGTCGGATGATAATTTCATATCACCCTGATGTATATACTAAGTAATCCCCTAGTTATTAACCCTGATGACTGTTTGTTAAGTACATTATTACGTGAATGAGGCGTTGTTTCCCCCTTAGAGTTCTTATAACCATGCTGATAGACAATTAACACTACGATGGACTTCGGACGTCGTAAACTGAAATGACATTTGTCACCCCCGGTTGACTATAGCTAATAGTCAGGGTGCGAGATTGTCAGTCCCGTATAGATCTATACACAAACTCATGCCCTCCCTCCAGGAGGCTTTGGTTCCTAAGGAGTAGACTTCCCAGAAGTCGTGTCTCACAATGTAGTTCTCTCAACGAATTCATGAATAATACTATGAAAACCCCTTTTTGTTATTAACATGTATCCTTATGAAAATAGTACCTTTGTTCCTAGTTCATGAGTTTGTTTTCCTTGTTTGATACCTGTGCTTATAATATATGTATCTTAACATGTTTGTAAAACTCTTTGTAAGTCTAGTAATAACAATGTTTGTTATGTTTAGTAAATTCTATGTTCAACGTGTTTTAATGATAGGAAAATATAATAAACCAAATTATATTTTTAAACACAAGTTTTCTTGTGTTTTACTTGCATTCTACCCCCTTAAAACATTTAAAAGGTTCGAAAATATGGGAGTATGAACTCACCTTATGTTGGAGATTCGATTGAAGATATGATATAGGATGATAAGTTTCACGAGTGAAGTCCCGAAGCACAAACGAGTCCTAAATAACATATAATGATACATGTAGGCATGAAATTAGTGAATCTAACCACAAAGGTGTTTCGCAAACAACCTAGGATGAAAGAATAACTCACCAAAGGAGTGTTAGAAGCAGGATAGGAGGTTGAAAGGGAGTTCATGGTTGGACTTGATGTGTTCACGGCCGTGGAGGGTTCACGGCCCTTGAAGGTTTGAAGGGTTCACGGCCCTTATGAAGGGTTCACGACCTGTTCTTGGTGAAATATGAAGATTTGAAGGGTTACAGCCGTGATTTGATGAAAGGATGAATGCTTGATGCTCCACAACGAGTTCTAAGGAGGATTGAGTGATAGATGAAGAGAAATTTGGGTTTTCGCTTGATGTTTTTAGAGAGAGAGAGAGAGTGAGAGAGTGTGTGATCTTCTCGGACAGAAAAGTAAAAATGAGGGTGGATACACGTATATATGGGTTGGGTTCATGGTCGGTGGTGGGGTCCACCCAACCTATTGGGTATAATAGATTGCGTCATTGGGCTTAGTTATTTTGTATTCGGTATTGGGCCTGTCCAAGCCATGTCATTAATTAGGGTTTAAGTATTAATAGTGCATGCAAGCACCATAGATCAGTTAACGTTTTGATAGAGATATTCTTGTAAACCCTAGCACGTCTCTACAGTAGCAATTCTTCATAGAGTTCTTCTGAGGCGTGACTGTTAATCATTCGACATATTAATTGATTCATTATGTGTTCTTACTTTGCTTCACATTCATATCATACTTGTTTAGAATCTATTCGATCATTAAGGATTTTAGCTTTATCAATTGGTATCAGATCAGGAGAATGTGTAAATCATACGCATCTCTTCTGTTTGAAGAAATCATTAGGGTTTCCGCTATTATCGAATCTGTTGGAGCCGTCATTACTTTGTTGACGCCACTCCGGGATCTTGATACTACCCTAATACGATCTTACAAGTCTGATTCTTTACAGGTACAGAAAAATAAGTGAAGATGTCGCACGATGATTTTCAATTGAATCCAATCAACATCTCAAACAGCATAGGTTCAACCACAAAAATTCCGATTCTATATCCTCTCGAGTATGAAGTGTGGGCTCTTCATTTTGAAGAATATGTTCTCGGCTTAGAAGAGAATGGTTATTTGATCTAGGAAGCTATTACTGATGGATTAGTGTCTAAGTCCATAACTATAATTGGTATGTACTTGACCCGACTCGGCATGGTCCATTTGGGTTTCATGGCATCGGAACATTTGGATAGACCGTTTATGAGGAAAAGACATTTTGTGACATATTAATATATTATAAGTTCTAATATATTAATATGAAATCATGTTATTTAATTAGTATTGATCAAGAATTAATTTGGACTTAATTTAGTGATCAAAAAGAGACTAATTAAATATATGGGGATTGATTGTGTAAATCATTCATTCTTATATATGTGGGCTTATGATCCAAGATTCCTTTATGTTGGGTTTAACCCATGTGGTGATCCATGGATACTCCATGGAGGTTAAAACCCATGGAGCATAAGGAATGGGTAAAGTCATGAGTTACATGGTGTAACCCTAATAGCCACACTATATAAGAACCCCTTTAGTTCAAGAAATTGGCACTAGTGATACATATTTTGAGGGCTAGCCGATTTGAACATGTATGTCTTCTTCTCATGGTTATTCCAAGAGTTCATGATGTTGTGTGAACCATTTGAGGTGTCACACTTGGGGCACTAGGCTCTCAAGCTTCATGGAGTCAAGCAACAACAACAAGGTATGTATTCTATCTATTTTAGTATCCTAGTATCAATGTTTTGGTATGCTAGTTAGGATAATACCTTGGATAATCATATTTGCATGTATAATAGAGAAAACATAGATCCAAGGTATTTAGGGTTGCATGTACACTTAGGAGTGTTAGAATGCTCAAAACCCATCAGTGGTATCAGAGCATAGGCTTGTTTTCAATTATACTTGATGCAAATTGCTGAAAAATGCTGAAAAAGTCAAATTTCGGGCATTCTGGGCACTGGACTCGCCGAGTCCACTGATGAACTCGCCGAGTCCATGAAGAAAATCATCCTACTCGGCGAGTAGGTTGATACACTCGACGAGTAGGAGCCCCTGACAACATATCTTCGAGTTTTTTGGCTAGAAATGGACTAGGAACATTACCATAAGCTGTTTTTGAACCTATAATCCTGTTTTTGATGTGGTAATGTTCATACTAATCCAATTTCAAAGATAATTGTCAATAGATTCATGTTTTGTATTAGTTTAGTGATTAGGCTAATTACATGAAAAAGTTTGATTAAATTATCTTGTTCTTATGAGTTGCTTAGATTAATAGAAGAGTTAATTGATTATGTGTTTTCAATCCATTTTAATCTAAGAGTTGATTCTAAAATGTGTTTTTGTAACTTGTCCTCAAGTTATATGAAAAGTCACATTTAAGTTTCATAAAACTCATAAAAGTTGGTAATGGTTACAAAAATGAAGAGTCTTGTCCTCAAGTTATGGAGGTTCAAGAGTCACTTCATTAAGTAATAAAATGTGTAACCTTAATTAATTCCATAAATTACAAAATAAAGAAAAGTTACATTCTTTTATTAGTTTAAAGTCTTCCATAACTTGTCCTCAAGTTATGGAACTTGAAGAGTTTTTTTTTAATTAAAACTACTTTAAACACATAAGTTATGGAATTAATTAGTTTTGAATAGTTTCAAAACTTGCCCTCAAGTTTTGGAATTTGAAAAGTTTTCTCTTATGAATACTTTAATTCCAAGTTAGCCCTTAGAATTTTAAAAGTTAAAATTCAAACCCTTATACTATTATTATAATTTTAATTATATAGATATGTATAAGATAAAGTCAATCTTACCGTTAGTAGGCCTCATTCACGAAGTCGGTCTATAAGGGGGGTATAAGGTTACTGCCTATAAAATGGCAGTTTAATGGGTGTCCACTCTCACCCACCGCTTCCTTGACTGGTGGAGGGTCGTTAGCCGAACGGGTAGGAAAGGACTATAATTCTCCCTTCATTAAAAGTATTAATGATATATACTAAGTAACTAAACACTTGTACATTCCCAATCTTAGTTACTTAGGAAAATGTGAAAAGGTGCTAACCCATGAAATTACACTTTGTACCTTACCAAGTCATTAGTGGAGCGTGTGTGGTTAACCGGCACACAAATAAGGACTAGTAAGAGTGGCAAAGGGTAACTTGACTCTATTATAGATCGGTGGAGCGTGTGTGGTTAACCGGCACATCGATTAGGTGATAAAGTTAAGGGTACCAAGTCAATTTGCATGGTTATTCACACCTTGTTTGTGATCCTCGGCATCCCAATCACAAACTTGAGAGGGCACAATCGAGATTCAAACATGCCATTGAAAGTTCAATGTATCTCAAAAGATCTAGGAGTTTCAAATCCAATTAAAACTTAATTATATTTCGTTTTTCATGGTGGAAATTGGTAAATCGTCATTTACCTACCTTCAACTATTTTATAACTTGGATTACGGCATCCCTCTTCCAGTTATAAATAGGTTGTTGGGTCCTAGCCTTAATATTTCATATTGGGTGTTATATTAAGGACTTTAAATCAACTCTCTTGAATATCTCCCAAAAGATGATCTTCCCAAATCTCTTGAAACAAGCTTTCCTAAATGAAGATGATGTCCCATGGAAATCATACTTCTTTCACCTCCTCCAATTATTCTCCCTAACCCACAAGTTCCTGAAAAGTTTAAGGTCACTCAAGCAAAGGTCTATATGTGATCACATCTTGGAGATGTAGTCAGATATTGACAAGCCGGGAGAGTTGGGTGTCAAAGTCTTGAGAAAGTTGGTGACTCAACTATTTTCTAAGTCACATAGTGAGTTCCTTTGGGACTCCTATGAAACAGACTATGACAAGACCCTTAATGATCTTATCTATTTGCTAAGATCAACTTCCTAAAACTTTATGGACATTGACAATGATGACATTGGATATCCAGTAAAGCTCTCTCTTCCCAATGGAAAGGGATCGGCCATAGTCAACTCGGTTGACCAAATGGTAAAGAGAACGGCTAAGTCTGAGATAGTCCCATTATCAAGGGTCTATTGCCAAAGAAAGGGGCATTGGTTGCGAAGCTGCCAAATTTACCTAAGGATATTAAAGTCAATAAGTTTGACTCTACTTCGGGTAAAGTCCACTATCTAACTCTGCTAAGTTTCTATTCTGAGATTCTTGATACATGATGTGACTGGGTCACATGTTGATGTTTTAAGAATCAAAGAAAAAGTGAAGAAACTTAAAGAAAGAATATGCTGAATCTGATGGCATAGATGGATTTCTATCGCATAGTTTGAAGATCGGATTCTTGAGCTACTTCTTAAGAGTTATGATATATTCCTTAGGAATAAATAACAACAAATTTTTCATGTGCTTTTGCATTGTAAGGATAGTTTTTTCGCAAAGTTTTAAAATAAAAGAAAAAAAAATTTTGATTTTATTTATTTTAAAATATCCTTACAATGGCATTTGTGAAAACTTTTGTTGCTTATAAGATTCCATTAAGAGCAAGAGTGGAAATATGAATTTGATTCTTTCATTTGTGGTAGTGTCTAAATTTACCAAATAAGGAAAGATTCTCATCACCTAAGTTTCAGTTGGATAGAAACTTGGAATCATGCAAGTTGTATAGCATGATGAATAAGAACTTTCAAGCATTGGAAAAATTAAGACTAACTACTTGTTCACATGGATGTGTGAGTCAAGTAAATATTCGAGTACACATTTGTGCACTGATCAAGCCCACCACAAATAATCGTTAAGACTATTCGTCATTATTTACTAAAATTCAGTAAATATGGTTATACTTACAAGCTTAAGTGTAATTCTGAGACATTGGAAAAGGTTTCAATGTATGGTAGAGCGAATAAGAAGAATCAACTTAGGCAGAAAGATAAAAGTTTCTCAAATCTGAAAAGATGGGAGAGTACTTTAGTATCATGTTATATAATCATCTTAATGATTAAGAGACCTTATCACAATTCATCCTCTAAGTGCATTCTGGTAGCTAAGAAGAGGAGCTATGAATTGTTGAAGTGGTTAAATCAAGAAGATGATTTATACTTCGTTCCAAAAACAATTCTTAGAGTTATACTCTAAGATTGTAACTTGAGTGACATGTCTTAAAGAAGGTTTAAAACACTTGTCAAATGTAAGAGTAAAAGTTTTCTACTCTTGTACATTTGAAATTGGTAAGTTGTGATGTTTTGGATAAAACAAAGACCAACTAAGGCCAATTGTGTGAAGTGTTTGTCTTGATTGGAATCCACACTATCTCTTGAATATCTGACAAGAAAATCTTATATGTCAAGAGGACAGTGGGAGTCTTAAAGGTCTTGAAAGTCTCAAGAACTAATCAAGAATAAAACCTGAAGTTCTTCACTAGCACACGACTTGAGGTTTATAACCTATCGTGTCGACATGTCTGTGCCTATTCAAGTTGGCTTTGCATAGGAGTTCTGAGAGTTCTCAATTGGTTGCACAGCTACTTGGAAGCAATGGCAGGCCCTTGAGCTGCCAAATGACAAGAATTTAAGATTGCACAAGTTTAATCCATATAAGTGTGGATTTGTCAGTAACCTTGTCTTGTGATTATGGTTTTGACAAAATTCATATGGATAGGAACTCATACACCATAAAATCTAAGTGTCATAAGGTTTCTCTCCGATTCATGAAAATGATGGTGAGGAAACACTTTCACTAAATAGATTTTAGCTAGATAGCAATTGTGATATTTGCATTCTCAAAGTCGTTAGTGGAGCGTGTGTAGTTAACCAGCACACTAACATGGACTTGTGAGAAGTGGTAAAGGTCTAAACAATCGAGACTATGATTACGGCATCCCTTTTCATAGTTCTTAAAATTGTTTAGACACACCTGTGAGCTATCTAAGATAAGGTATATGATATTGATAAAGTTTTATCAAAGCAATCTAGTATCAGAAATCTGAACTTTGGTAAGAAAGTCAATAAAGTATTGATTTGTAGAAGTCCAGTTGATTTCTGATTACATGTCAAAGCTAGTGGCAGCATGAGTGTTATGCTAATAATCATCATGTTAGTGGGAGCATGATAATTATGATAAAGATTGCAAGTTAGCAATGTTAATTATAGAAAACAAAAGTTTCAATTCGTGAGGCTGCAGGGGTTGAAAAAGTTGTTTTGCTATAATTAAGGGAGAAGAAATTATACTTCATTTCAATTCTAAAAGCTTAGATTGAGATTTTAAGTCGTATTTAGTCAAGGATATATATATATATGAATTTCATGTTGGAATGACTCAACATAAGGAAATTCTATATATGGGTCCCTTATTTGCGTTCTAAAATTCGATTATGATTACGGCATCCCTTTTCATAATCTGAATTATGAGAACTTGGCAAATAGAAATGGAAATGTTATTGCAAAAGACTGGTTTAGTCTTTATGTGAGACATCATGACTCGTGTCCCATATGCTTCGGATTTAGGATCGATTACATGTGTTATATTTATCCTTTCTAAAATTTTCCAAATGCCTGGGGCATTAAGAAGGGAAAAGGTCTAGAACTGGATATGACTAAAAGGATTAAGCAATTGTCGAGGACAATCTAAGGTTTACCAAAGATTGGTTGCTCAAGGACAGTTGGAAGTATAGTGTTAATTCTGGAAGGACCATATTGACATAATCTGTAAGGAGGCAACTCTTGTTCAGAAGTGATAGTCAAAATGGAATATGGAAATGTTTCAAAGTTGGAAATTATTCAATCTGTGTAAGATTAGGAAACTTAATGCAAGAAGGATGTTTCCAAGGAGTTGATCTCCTTGGAATGCTCTGTAATGGTTGTTGTCAAGTCTTTCTGACTCTGTGCATAATCATTACAGGAGGATCAATGCATATAAGTTTAGAATCTAACAGATTTCAGTAAATGGCATGAATTTGGAATTCTTGCATTTGCAGTAAGGATTTGGGACTGTGAAAGAGGATCATTGGAGTTATGTTCAATTGATCTAATTCACAAAGTGAAGATCATAGACAAACATAGTATGCATACTTGGTGTATGGCATGACTAGTGTTTAGAAAACATAGTGTACATGCTTGGAGCATGGGACAACTATTGTTTTAAATTCAAGAATAAAGTTGATAGCTGAAACAGTATACAATGAATAATGTGTAATCATATGGTGATAAATAAAAGGTGTTTTATTTATGTTCATAGGTTTTGATACCATATTAGATTCTATTATTATTGTGTTTCATTTTGCATGTTTTGACTTCCAGAATAACTAGGTCGTTCTTCCTGATTGACTAAGTTATTCAAACTATCCACAGTCGGTCATATGTTAGAAGTAGATATGAATCAAGACTGTCATGGGTTGGCTTGTAGAGGTCTAAGATGTTGGACAAGGGGCTACAACACTCATGAGTGCTCATAAGTTCTGAGTATTGGATTCAACCCGCGCTCATTGGAATCACTTCATGGATTTTATCACGAGTGATCATGAGACGATAATATCTTATATTCTTCAAACCTAGAGATATGAGTTGTTACTATGAGTTGGTTGTACATTGATTTCACGAAAACGCATTCGGTAACTCGGTGTTATAAAACGTGCCTTTGTGTATGATTCAACAAGTAGTAGCACAAGCCATATGAGTCGAAGTTTATCCATTCCTTTTACCTTCGGGATAAAAGCGATATCTGTGGGCCCCTCGATGATTTGATGATGACAAATGGAAGTGCTCGGCCGAGCCAGGACTGATTTGATTTGTTCAATTAGTCAGTCGTCATAAATCAGAAATTGGGAAATAACAAATGGACAGAGAGAATGATTATAATCCATGTCTCAGTCCATATGATATCTAGAATGGAGGAATATATGATCCCTTATCTAATGGACAAGTCATTGACAAAGGTCAGAGTTCATCTACAAGGTCAGAGTTCGACAGCGGCTTTTGAGAGCTACGATTGCCAGTTGGTTCCTGAAGTCATACGGAATAATAGTTTTAGACTTATCCAAGTGGGAGACTGTTGGATTAGTGTCTAAGTCCATAACTATAATTGGTATGTACTTGACCCGACTCGGCATGGTCCATTTGGGTTGCATGGCATCGGAACATTTGGATAGACCGTTTATGAGGAAAAGACATTTTGTGACATATTAATATATTATAAGTTCTAATATATTAATATGAAATCATGTTATTTAATTAGTATTGATCAAGAATTAATTTGGACTTAATTTAGTGATCAAAAAGAGACTAATTAAATATATGGGGATTGATTGTGTAAATCATTCATTCTTATATATGTGGGCTTATGATCCAAGATTCCTTTATGTTGGGTTTAACCCATGTGGTGATCCATGGATACTCCATGGAGGTTAAAACCCATGGAGCATAAGGAATGGGTAAAGTTATGAGTTACATGGTGTAACCCTAATAGCCACACTATATAAGAACCCCTTTAGTTCAAGAAATTGGCACTAGTGATACATATTTTGAGGGCTAGCCGATTTGAACATGTATGTCTTCTTCTCATGGTTATTCCAAGAGTTCATGATGTTGTGTGAACCATTTGAGGTGTCACACTTGGGGCACTAGGCTCTCAAGCTTCATGGAGTCAAGCAACAACAACAAGGTATGTATTCTATCTATTTTAGTATCCTAGTATCAATGTTTTGGTATGCTAGTTAGGATAATACCTTGGATAATCATATTTGCATGTATAATAGAGAAAACATAGATCCAAGGTATTTAGGGTTGCATGTACACTTAGGAGTGTTAGAATGCTCAAAACCCATCAATTACTTTGGGTCCTTTTGTTCACTCTGAAACCAAAAGAATCGTCAAAACTCAGAAGGAATATAACCAGTTGTTCATTGATATGAAGGAGGTTCCTAAGGATGAGAGAGACAAACTCACCAGTAACATTAAAGCAATGAGAGTTATAAGGTTCGCTCTACAGTCTGACACATTCCGCTTGGTAAGTTCATGTGAAACGGCGAAAGAAATTTGGGACAGGCTGAAAGAGCTTTATTCCACAGATGTCGATCTCGAACATTCTACCCAAACACTCCTACTTTCAGAGTTCGGTGACTTCAAACAAAAGCCGGAAGAAAATCTTAGCCAAACATTCAACCGATACAATCATCTTCTTAGTAGGATGATTAAGCATGGAATAGAACGAAAGTTGATCGAGAAGAAGGTCACTTTCATGACTGGTCTTAGACAAGAATGGATGGCGGTGGTCTCAACTGTTAAAGCTCATGAACAGTTCAAGAATTATTCATTGGCCAAACTAGTTGGCATTCTTAAGTCACATGAAAATGAAGTGACGAAAGAAACAAAAGTTATGTCCGGTATGGGGTCCTTGGCTCTCATTTCAAAAGGCAAGGGTGTTGGAGAGGAAGCACCAGAAACTGATCTTTCTGAAAATGATCAAACAAGTGAAGAATATGCTTTGATGATTTCAAACCCCAAACGGTTTGCAAGAAAAAAATTCCCTACCACTAAAAACCGAAACTGGCAGGGAAGTTATAGTTCCGAGAAAGCAAAAGAGGAGAACAAAAGCACTCCTCTTAAGGATCAAGAGAATAAGAAGGAAAGCAAGCTAGTTGGCGACTCAGGCTATGACTGCAACTACTGTCATGGCAAGAATCATTTGGCAAAGGAGTGCATGCTGAGGAGGCTAAATGAGAACAAAGAAGGAGAGGATGATGAGGCTTACCACTTGCGTAAGCTGGAAGAGATTAAGAAGAAGATGACCAATGATAACTCAATGCCTGCATTAATTGTGCAGGAAAATACAGCTGAAGATGAGTTTGGAGGAGTGGAGATTTGGTCAACTAACTCAGAGGATGAGGAGGTATGCAAGCCCACACATGACAGGGCATTTGTTACAAAAGAAGAAAGCTCAAAGTTCGTTGGTAGGTGTTTGATGGTGACCAATGGCGGGTCAACAGATAGTGGATATGGGAATGAAGAGGGAAGAGCAGATGACAAGTGTTTTGCTGCAAAAACGATTAGTGAGCAAATCAATGAGTGTGATCAACTGATCAAAAAGGTACACACCATTCTTGAATCTCTCAATGTTCCTATATCTAGCTATGAAACTGAATTAAACGACCTAAAATTCACCTTTTCAAGCATAAGTAATAGTCTTAAACAGACTCGTCTAACGAATGCTAACCTAACTGATCAAATGAGCAGGACGTCATCCAAGAGCGAGGAGCGAAGGATGTGGATTGAGAAGATAGAATCTGAGTTGTCTAGGTCTAGAGACGAATCAATTTATTAGCAGAGAGATAATTTGAAGTTTTTGAAACAAAGATTCATTTTTTGTTTAATTGCTAAAAGACTTTATTCGAATATTACTTAGTTGCATTTAGATTGTGAGATAGGTAAAAAGATTCACAAAATGATCTTGCCTTTCCTTGAATTCAAGGAAGACGAGATTGATGTTGATTGTTACAAGTGTGAATCTATCGTCTCTTCAGACGAAACCTCTGAAGCTTACAGAATTGGACTGGACAAAATTGAATCTTTTATTAAGTCCAAATACTATAAGGACATGTTGAAAAACTTGCTTGATGAAAATGACAGGTTGAAAATCAAGACCAAAACTGTACAAAAATTTGACTCATTGTATTTTAAGTTAAGTTCAGAAAAAAAAAATTAATCTTGAAAATACATATGAATTTGATGAGGAAAGTAATATGAGCGAAATATCTGTAGAGGATGAGGTTGACTATTCTGAGTTTGTGAAAACCGAACCCGAACCAGTAAAAGTCCTGATTTCTGAAAACTCAGTCGAGTTCGCACACATTTCTCAGAACAAACCTAAAATTTTGAATGCAAAAGCTACGGTTTATCCTAAAGTCCAAACGGTCCCAAATCAAGTTTTCAAGGTCAATGGGGTGAACAAAACTCAAACAGTGGAACTAACTTCGCTTGTAGACGAAGAAAACAAAGATGGGTGTGACGATTACTTTTGGTCTGCACCAATTGATAATGCGGACAAAACAAAAGGTCTATCTGAAAGAACCTCTTGGAGAGTTAAAGGACGTTATGTGGCTGAGCCTATAAATAAGCCTTCAAGTTTTGAAAAAGGCAGTCCAAGTGGTACAAAGGAATGTCCAAGCGAAGCTTCTTCTAGAAAGAGCGAATCTCAAGCAGGTGAAACGAAGCGAAAGGCGAATATTCACAAATCTTCAGAGCAACTTGCTGAGCAAAAACGTCAAAGGAATCGGAAATACAAGAAAAATCTCAACGAAAGAAAGCAAATTTGGCAATCCCAAAATTCTATCTACGTTCGCAAAGCGAAATCTTCAAATCAAAAAGCGAAAGCTAGTTCGCTTGCAAATTCTGGTCAATTTTTAACTATCATTCATGTAATAAGCAATCAAAGAATGTTGCTTCAAAACCCTCTTTTTCAGAGAAACTAAGAGCGAAACCAAAATCCCATCCTTCTCAACCCATGAAATGTACATCCAAAGATGTCAAAGGAAAGGGAAAGCTTGTCCAGGAATCTAAAGTTCCAACCAAAAAGTCGATCTCTGATTCTAAAAGAGTGGAGAGAAAATTCGTCAAAAATCAAATAAAAAATAAACGAAAACAATCTGATTTAAAAGAGACGAAACCTCAAGATAATAAAATCAAAGCTTTCACTATTAAAAGAAAAGACGAAACCACTTTGATAAAACGAACATATATGGTTGATCTTTCTATTGTTTTTCCCCGTTGCTTAAAAGGCTCACCAGGACCCAAGCAACTTTGGGTTCCTAAATCTGCTTAATCTTTGCAGGTTATTCGTGATGAGCAGTTTGACAACGAATGGTATATTGACAGTGGCTGCTCACGTCATATGACTGGGACAAAGGAAGAGCTGAGGGAGTTTCGCGCTTTGAAAGATGGAGGAAATGTAAAGTATGGTAACAACTCGTTTGGAACAATCAAAGGCTATGGGATGATATCTAACGAAGGTTCTGAAATTATAGAGAAGGAAACGAAAGTAAGCTCAATTGGTTATGGGAACTGGCTTGAAAGTAAGCTTTGATGATGAAGGTTCTGAAATTATAGAGAAGGAAACGAAAGCTGTTCTCTTGAAGTCTCCTAGGAAAGGCGAAATGTATCTTCTAAATTTGAACCCTATACGAGGAAAGCCAGTTATTTGACTTCTAACAAAAGCTAACTTGGATGATAGCTGGCTATGGCACAGAAGACTTTCGCACCTCAACTTCAAACACATCAACAAGCTCGTTCTTGGTGATCATATGCGAGGACTTCCTCTCTTAAATTTCGATAAGGATCATCTATGCGCCGCATGCAAAATGCGGAAACAAATTCGAAAATGTCATCCAACTCTTGTAAACACAAAAATCATTGAACCCCTTGAACTTCAACACATCGATCTTTATGGACCTTCTGCAATCGAAAGTGTCGGTGGTAGTAAGTATATTCTTGTAATTGTTGATGATTTTTCACGTTTAACTTGGGTGTTCTTTCTTAAAAAGAAATCTGATGCAACTCCCAAGCTCAAGAACTTTATAAAGCAAGTGGAGATTCAACTGCGAAAGTTGGTTCGTAATGTTAGAAGCGACAATGAACTGGAATTCAAAAACAAAGAGTTTGAAGAATTTCTAGCTGAAAAGGGAGTAACACACAACTTCCCTGCTCCCTATAGTCCACAACAGAATGGTATAGTTGAAAGGAGAAACCGTTCCTTGTGTGAAGCTGCTTGAACCATGCTTAATTTCGCTTGTCTGCCTCTGTATTTTTGGGTTGATGCCATTGCGACTGCTTTTTACACCCAGAATAGATCTTTCCTAAATAATCGATTCTCTCTTACTCCATATGAAATCATTAATAATCGTAAACCTAATGTCAAGTTTTTCCATGTCTTCAGTTCCAGGTGTTTCATATTTAATTCCAAAGAAAGTCGAAACAAATTTAATGTGAAAGCTGATGAAGGTATCTTTTTGAGGTATTCGCTAACCTCCAAGGTATATAGGGTTCTAAATAAACGCTCAAAGAAAATAGAAGAAACCTACTATGTCACATTTGACGACAATTACATGAAGAAAATTCAATTAAGCGAAGGTTCTTAAGTCAGGTCAAGTTACTGTTCCACTCTCCAATCTGTATGAAGAATACATGCTACTTTTTGATGATCCAGAGAAAGCAAACACCTCTGAAGCAAAAGCTACTGACAACAAAGTAGACGAACTAAAAAATATAATTGAAGATGCTTCAAAAGAAATGGAAAGCGAACCTCAGAGTCCACATGAACCTCAACAAGATAACACACCATTGCAGGGGGAGAGTTTGTCTTCATTCTCCAAACCTAATTCGTCTTTCCACGGGGAGAACCCATCTCCAACCATGACCCACGAAAGTCCACTAGAGGGGGAGAATTCTAAACCTGATGGTGAATTCGTTTCATCACTCGAGGGGGAGAATCACAATACGAATGATGATTCGAATGTTCAATCAGAATTCGAAGAAGTAAATGTTGAACTGGATCCTACCTATGAAATGGGTATTTCGCAATAAGATGGATAAAGAAGGAAATGTAATAAGGAACAAGGCGAGACTTGTGGTGAAAGGATACTGCCAGGAAGAAGGGATTGACTATGAAGAGACTTTCGCTCCAGTAGCAAGGTTAGAATCCGTTCGAATCTTTCTAGCATATGCAGCACACAAAAACTTTGAGGTATTTCAGATGGACGTCAAGTGTGCATTCATGAAAGGAGAGTTAGAAGAAATCGTATATGTTGAGCAACCACCGAGTTTTGTGAACGAGAAGTATCCCAATCACTGCTATATTTTGGACAAGGCAGATTATGGTTTAAAGCAAGCGCCAAGGGCCTGGTATGAAACTCTAACTCGCTTTCTTAAAATATCCAAAGTTAAAGAAGGTTCGGTTGACCCAACATTCTTTCGCAAAAAAGAGGGTGACCACTTAATGATCGTCCAAATTTATGTCGATGATATCATCTTTGGTTCTACAAATCCGAGCTTAACAGTTGAATTCAGAAAATTGATGGAGACTATGTTTGAGATGAGTTCCATGGGTCCAATTAACATTTTCCTTGGACTAAATATAAGACAGGGACCAGAAGGCATTTTCATTAATCAAGAATCTTACACAAAGACCTTACTGACCAAGTTTGGAATGATGGGAGACTCAAGAGTGAAGGTTCCAATGGCATTCGGAACGAAACTAACACCATCTCTAGAAAAACTGGCTGCTGATATGACTCTCTATCGTCAAATGATAGGCTCTTTGATGTATCTAACAGCTAGTCGACCAGATATTATATTTTCTGTTTGTTATTGTGCCAGGTTTCAAGTAAATCCATGCGAACCTCACATGGTGGCTGTCAAGAACATCTTTAGATACCTGAAGCGAACCTCATCTCTTGGTATATGGTATCCAGCGAAATCAAGATTCTTTGTTCAATCATTCTTAGACGCTGATCTTGGAGGATGTGGGTTGGATAGAAAAAGCACCACTAGCGGTTGTCAATTTCTCGATGGCAAACTCGTCAGCTGGCAGTCTAAGAAACAAACATGTATATCCTTATCCACAGCCGAAGCTGAGTACATCGCTACAGCATCATGCACTTCACAGGTTATATGAATTCAAAGTCAATTAAGAGACTACGGACTGAACATGAAGCGAATCCCACTTTACTGTGACTCTGAAAGCGCAATTCGTATATGTCACAACCCAGTGCAACACTAAAAAACAAAACACATCGCACTGAGGTATCACTTCATCAAGGATCATGTGGAAGATGGAAATGTCGAGATTCGTTTTGTTCGATCTGCTGATCAATTAGCTGACATATTCACGAAAGCCTTTCCTGAAGCAACCTTTAATAGAATACTCCAAGGCTTAGGAATGATGGAAGCTGACTCGGTTCCGAAACCACCTTCGCTTCCATGAATATCACCCACTTTCGCTTTCGCTTCATTCTTTCTTTTTAAAGTGAATGGTTGGTTAGTGACATTACTTCTTACTCGTGGTTTGGAAGTTCTGTATCCTTTGTATATTATGCATTCTAAAAGTTTGTTTCGCATATTTTCTGTTTTTATTTATTTTCAGAAAATCCAAAAAGATTTTTCTTTTTGTTTTTATTGTTTTCCAGAAAATTAATATACAAAAATATTTTCATTTCATTTTATTTTGAAACTCAAAAATAAAAAAATATTTTCCTTTTGTTTATTTAGAAATTCTTAAAATCCAAAAATATTTTCTTTGTGTTATCTATTTCTTTCATTTTCACATATTACAAAAACCCAAAAATATTTTCAGATGATCATGGAGGCAACGTTTCGTGTGAAAGGGCAGGTATAACATCCTCTATTTATGTGTCCCTAGAAGCATGTTGTTGTATGTTGTCTAAAAGCCTCAACGACTCTAAAGTGAAGCCTTATTGATTCGGTATATACAAATCGTTTCTTCCCAATCAGGCTGCTAAATTCACTTAAGTCATGAGCTACCTTACTCTTCTCACAATGAGTTAAGAGTTATCTGCTCAGTAACTTTCGCATAGCAGAGGTACATTCGTTTCTTATACCACCTCAACACTTTTCTCTATCAATTTCGTTTCATCAGTGTGACCCTTGACACTCTCAGCATTTACCACTGAGGTTTATGGTTACACAACATCTGTGTTGATGATCTTAATTTCGTTTTACCACGTGCTGAGTGAAATCCACAATCCAAGACCTTTAATGAATTGACGGTGAACAATTGATTGTTCTAGTTTTTCACCAACATACTAACGCTGATCACATTTGTTTGGTGTTTCACGGAATCTCTTTTATTTTTGAGAGATCTTTATGAAATTGTCTAAAACTAATACATTTCTTCCCAAAAAATCCAGTTTTGTTTTTTTTTTTTTTTTTTGAGATTTCTAACATGTTTCCAAGTCACTGAAAAATTATCAAACCTACTTGATGTTATGGGCTACACTGGCCACACAAGTACTTATCCAACTTTCGGTCTTATATCAAGTTCGTAGTTTGGTTGAAGCGAAAGCCACCTCACAAACCTGAATTTAAAAAGATGCCTTTCAATGTTTCTTAACAAACATTTGATCGTACTTCAATGGGAAACCACACAGACACTTCTCAGTCTCTCTTGACTTTGAAGGAAGAGATTCGTGCCCGGGATCCTCAATTTCGTGTCATATATGACATCACTAAATCCCACATATATACTTTGCTTTATTTCGTTTTCTTTGGCACAGTCTTGCACGAAGATCTTTATGATTTTCCAAAAATCTAGTTCGTGGTACTTATGGTGTTTTTCAGATTCACAGTTTCGCTTCTCGGTGATATGGTGGTCTTGTATTTCAAAAGGCGAGAGATGCTCAAATTATTTACTTGGAATATGAAGCGTTAGGGTAAAATATGAAGAGGCGGAGGAATGGATAAGATTTAAAATCTTAAGGCGAGTGAATTTGAAACGGTTCCTATCATCACGCCGCCTGACACCTTTTTCGGAGTAACAGTTGTCCAATCGCGCTTTTTCAGGCGTCTTTTCAGAGACAATCACAGAATCATCATACAACTCTTTCTCTCTCCTATTAAATCGTATAAAGGGCATCCACACATCCCTTATTTTTCTTTACCACTCTCAATACTCTCAAGAACACTAAAGGCGATTTTTCTTACGATTCATCTTCTTCTTCTCAAACCTACAACAATGGCCGATTCTTCATCTGTTCAAGAACACACTGCTCAGTCGTCTTTCCTCACCATCAAGCCCAACCAGAACCTGATCCTCGACTTGGCTCCGTACAAATATGATCCGTACATGCTTCCCATTGTCGAGTGCTTGAATTATTCACCTTTGGTTACTTCCTTAACCAAGGTTGAATGTGTTCCAATGTCACTGTTATCGAAGGCCTTTTCATCTACTAAGTATGTCAAGGAGGAGGAAAAGATCATCTTTAAAGTTCTCGATAAGAAACACTCAGTCTCAAAGTCTAGGTTTTGCTCTATTCCGGAGACTATGTACAGGTGTGTTTCTGGGGCTAGCAAGATTCTCGTTGAATACAAGAAGAATCATGTTTCGGGTCCTAGGGAACTTACTGCTGAGATGCAACGCTCCATCGATGAAGCTGATAAACCCAAAAAGGGAGGAAAGAAGGGAACTAAGAAGAAAGGGGTTCAAGAAGGTCAATCTTCTCAAGCTCAAACTCCTAAGAAGTGAAAAACTCAAGATGCAACCCCTCCAGCTCAAAAGAAGCGAAAGCTCAGAAAGATGACCCTGCAGCCCAACTCATCTTCATCAATCGATCATGAGTACATTCCTTCTGATCCAGCTAAA
Source organism: Lactuca virosa (assembly GCF_052849685.1). Taxonomy (NCBI): domain Eukaryota; kingdom Viridiplantae; phylum Streptophyta; class Magnoliopsida; order Asterales; family Asteraceae; genus Lactuca; species Lactuca virosa. The sequence goes on from NC_136428.1 coordinate 389,538,997, forward strand.
GAAGACTCAAGCGACAGCGAAAGTTCTCAATCTGTGGGTTCGCTTCATGGTGACTCGCCTCCACCTTCCCCATATCAAGAGGTACCTTTAAATGACTCTGTTCCAACTCCACCTCCTTCTCCTCCTCACACTACTATTCGAATTACCATCGCTCCTTTACCACCACCAATTTCATTACAACCACTACCTGTTATTTCTCAAATAACCACATCTACTACTCAGTCGTCGCCCATCTACACAGAAACCACTACCACCACTACCACAGGCGAACCTCTCGTCAATTTCAACGTATCTAATGCGGGGGCAAGGACTTCAGGTGTAGTCATTACCTCAATCCAACCTTTAGTTTTGGTCAACGTATCTGATACGGGGGCTCAAACTTCAGGTTTCTGCACTCATGTCTCACCTCCCATTTCCCCACTTAACCGTAATGACCCAGAAATGGTTTTCTGTGATGACGAAGACGAAGTTATTGGTGGTTTTACTTACAGTCCCTTCCAAATTCGGACTGAGAGTGAAGATGAGGCGCAAATCACGAAAGGGCAATTGCGGTCCTTCCATGAAAAGATTGACCAACTGATTCTCTCTGCTAAAGCTCCCTCTTCTGATGCCTATGCGAAAGCAGCTGTAGAATCTCTTTTTGAGCGAATTTCGAAGCAACACTCTACTACTGTTAAATCTTATAATAAAGTTGTTGTCGATTCCGCTGAAGTTTGCAAGTCAACGATCGAAAAAGTCGATAAACTAATTGGTGATACTGATTCCTTCATGTAGAACTTCCAAACTACTTTCAATACTAACACCTCTTCAGCAAACGAAGCCTTGAAGAGTCTGGGCTCTCTCTTCAAGACTAAGAAAACGAAACTCCAAGAGATTCGTAGCGGTCTTAAAACTGACCATGATCCTTCCAAGCTGCTATCTCGTCTCAAGTTTCTCAACTTAAAGACGACCTGGTGAAGGAGATCACTCTGAAAGACTCTCTCGCTCTCAAGTCAGAAGAAGCCAAGGTATTAAGTACCAAACTTGAAGCTTCGGAGAAGCAGGTCCATGATCTGTTATCTGAGAGGGCATTCATGTGAAGTTGTATAACTGATGTTACTAGCATGATCTCGGATATCATTGAGACCAAGGATTCAATGATCACCATCACCATGCGTAAGCATCTGGATGAAAAGTTAAAGCCAGTCTTCGCCATGCTTCACCGCCTTGAAGGAATTTATAATCAATCCTTTCATCCAAAACAAGGGGGAGAAAGAGTGGCTGGTGTATCAAGAAAAATAGGTCCTACTGCTCCTGTCAAGCCTATTCTCAAAAACGAACCTAAAGGCAAGGAAAAGTTGTTTCGTGATGACCCAATTATTGAGAATGAAGACGAATAAGAGCTTTCTGAAGGTGAACTAAAAAGGAGAAAGGTTCGTGAAGCTGAATTGGATGAGCACCAGCGAATCATCCGTGAAGCGGAAGAGAAAGAAAGGGTTGAAAAAGAAGCACAGACTACTCTTCAGAGCAAAAAGCTCTTGTTCCCAAAATGGACTCTGAAGCGAATCCAGCGCGATGTTGTTGATCTTCCAAGTCAGTATTGGTTAGAACCAGTAGTTTTGTTTGATCTTCAGAACACACGAGACTCACAGCTGAATCTGCCAATTACTCCAAAAGCCTTCAGATTTCGTTCGTTTGTTAAAGTTGCCAATGCTCCATTCACATACAGTGGGGCTGATCATATGCTATTTTCGTTTTATCTGAAGCATATGAAGCCTCAAGACGAGACATGGTCATTGAGCAAAATCACTGGTGTGAAGGTTACAGGGTCGATTGAGACTGATAGCTTTCCAAATGCTAAGTTCAAAGTGGCACGAGGTTCAGCCAGTCAATGCTACGAGTTTACACCCGCAGATCTTTCATGTCTCAATCCATATGACTAGTTCACCCTTTACAATGTTTTGTTGAAGGATAAATAGAAATATGAACCTGTCATGTCTCATCTCAAGCTCATGATAAAGTCATACATCCAGGAGATTGGAGAAATGGATGTTGAAGTTGTTGCAATTCTGAAAAAGTAGCCCTCTGCTGTACCCAAAGAAACTCCCAAGGATTTTGAAAAGTTGAAGCCAGGGAAGCTCTACAGTGGAGATTGGTTTGTGGTTTACTCTACTAGGCAACGAACTGGAGCAGATTACCGCAAAGGATGTTTCTATCTCACTGATAAGCATCTCTACACCACAAACTTCCTTGAGTACATTCTGGACCAAGTGAGCAAGTACAAAGGCAACAAGAAAGATGATATCAAGTGCTTCTCAGATATGGTTCTTTGGTACGTCGAGATACGCCAAGTGATTTATGCTATTATTCCGAAGGTGTATGATGTACAGAAGCAAATCCAAGGCTGAAGGGTTCGGGCCTCAATTGACTCAAAGGGGGAGATTGTTGGGTATAATAGATTGCGTCATTGGGTTTAGTTATTTTGTATTCGGTATTGGGTCTGTCCAAGCCGTGTCATTAATTAGGGTTTAAGTATTAATAGTTCATGCATGCACCATAGATCAGTTAACGTTTTGATAGAGATATTCTTGTAAACCCTAGCACGCCTCTACAATAGCAATTCTTCATAGAGTTCTTCTGAGGCGTGACTGTTAATCATTCGCAATATTCATTGATTCATTATGTCTTCTTACTTTTCTTCACGTTCATATCATACTTGTTTAGAATCGATTCAATCATTAAGGATTTTAGCTTTATCACAACCGTTCACGGTTCACGGTCGTGAAGGGTTTACGACCGTGAACACGATTGCGGCCGTGAACACCTGGTTGCTCGAGATTTGTATGATTTTTGAAGAAAAACTTGATTTTTCGATGCCTGGAAAGTTTCGAGTTGTCATACATTTGTAAGGAATTATAAAATAAAATCAAATCAAAATTTTCTTTATTTATTAAAATTGCGGAATATCTTGTCCTTACAATGCAATTACAAATGAAAACTATGTCACTACATATTTCTGAGCAATCTATCATAACTCCTAAGTAGCAACTCACAAATCTGATCATCGAATCATGCGATTGAAATCCATCTCTTCGTGATCAGACTCAACATGCTTTTCCTTTAAGCTTCCTTTCTTTTCTTCGATCCTACAAAACATCAAAATGAAATCTCATCACATCATGTATTAATAATATTCAAATAGGAACTTAATAGAGTTAGATAGTGGACTTACCTGAACCAGAGTCAAACACTTTGACTTTACCATCCTTGTGATCCTTCAGGTAAATAAGGCAGCTTCGCAACCAATGCCCCTTCTCTTCGGAGTAGTAACAAACAGACTCTTTTGTATTGGCACACAGGACAATCTCAGACTTAGCATTTCTCTTTACCATTTGGTCTAATGGTTCGACCATGGCCGATCCCTTTCCATTGGGAAGAGAATACTTTTCTGGACTTCCAATGTTTCCATTGTCAATGTCCATGGAATTTTGGGAACTAGATCTTCCAATCATATTTGCTTTACTTGTGCGCCGAATCATTGCTGATGCAGCAGCAATAAGCAAATAAGTAAGATCGATAAGGGTCACATCGTGGTCTGTCAGATAGTAGTCTTTAACAAACTCACTATATGATTTAGGAAGTGAATGAAGAACCAAGTCAACAGCCAGCTTCCTTGGGAACACGACACCCAACATTCCCAGCCTGTAAATTTGCAGCTTTATGTCCAAGATGTAAGCACATACAAACTTTCCATCTTCATGTTTTCTTGCCAATAGGGCTTGAGTGATCTTGAACTTTTCAAGTCAACGAACATGTGGGTCAGGGAGAATAATTGGAGGAGGTGGAGGAAGTGAAGAATGATTTCCATTTTCATGATCGAAGCGTGGAACATCATCTTCATGAGGGAAGCTATTTTCAAAAGATTCGGGAAGACCATAGTTGTTAGAGTTGGACATCTATAAGGTAGAAATTCAAGTTAATTGATTTAAGTCCTTAATATAACACCCAAAATGGAGTATTAAGGATAGGACCCAACACAATATTCTGCAATTCGGAAGAGGGATGTCGCAATCCAATTGCAAAATATTTGAAGGTAGGTAAATGACGATTTGCCAATTTCCACCATGAAAAATGAAAAATATATTGGGTTTTAAATGAATTGAAATTCCTAGATTCTTTTGAGATTCACTGAACTTTTCAATGGCATGTTTAATCTCGATGATGCCCTTCAAGTTTGTGACTGGGATAGTGAGGATCACAAACAAGGTGTGAATAACAATGCAAATTAGCTTGGTACTCTCGATGTCATTAATCACCTAATCAATGTGCCAGTTTACCACACACGCTCCATTGATCAATGATAATTTACGAGAAACCCAAGGCCATCCTTCATTAGTCCACATTAGTATGTCGGTTAACCACACACGCTCCACTAACTGACCAATAAGGTGTAATGTGCAATTTCATGGATTAGCACCAAATTCACATTTTTCCTAAAGTAACTAAGATTGGGAATCTATAAAGTGTTTAGTTAGTTTGTATTTCATTATACTTTTAATGAGGATTTAAGTGTCCTGTCAAACCCGTTCAGCTAACAATCCTCCACTGGTCAAGGGTGCGGTGGGTAAGAATGGATACCCAATGGCGGTCATTTTATAGGCCACTTCCTTAAACACCCCTTATAGACCAGCTTCGTGAATGAGGCCTACTAACGGTAAGACTGTCGTTTTAACTTATACATATATAACATATTAAACTTTTAATTCTATATAGTATAAGGTTGTATTTTAAACTTTTAAAATACTTTGTGGTTTAATCTATTAATTAAACTATACTCTTAATTTAATTAAACTTAAGCCATCTGATTATCGATTTATTAGTCTTCTCATTTAATTAAACATTTAATTAATTTAATGAAATCCATAAAGATGTAATTTGAACTATTCAAAACATCAAGGTGCTAAATATAAAAATTCAAAATTAAAAAAACTATTTAATTAATTTTTAAGGTATGAACCTAAGAGTTGCATCTTTTGAAACATTTCAATTACAAGAGTTAATGTTTTCATGAATGAGACTTTTCATATTCCATAACTTGAGGGCAAGTTATGCAACTCTTGAAAACCTTTGGATTCCATAACTTATGGACTTAATTTTGTAAATCCTTAAAAAACTTTTGAGTTCCAAAATTTGATGGCAAGTTTGTAACTCTTCAAAAAAAATTTAGAATTCCAAAACTTAAAGACAAGTTTTGTAACTCTTCAAAACATTTAGATCAAATTTTAAACTAATAAAATTATCATATATTTTTTTATCTCTTACAAATTTGACCTAATGCAACTCTTATAGCAAGATAGTTTCAAACTCACAATTATCTTCAAATTTGACAACTATCTTTTAATTCGATGGGATAACCATTACCATATCAGAAAAAATAGATTTTATGATACAAAACTGTTTAAGGTAATGATCCAAATCCAATTTTGGTCAAAAACCCCGAAAATCTGCAAACAGGCTATTCGACTCGTCGAGTCAGATTATGGACTCGTCGAGTTCATGTATGGACTCGTCGAGTCCCTCTTTCAGAGTGTAGTTTGTCGACTTTTTCCAGATTTGAACAATTAAGTAATGCATCTATATAACAGAAAACACCCATGGCTCGGATACCACTGTTGGGTTTTATATACTATAACACTCTTATGGTGCACATACATCCCTAATGCTTTGGATCTAAGTTTTCTCTAGTTATACATGCAATAAAAATTATCCAAAGCATGAAACCTATGACTAGCATACAATTTGAGATTTACAACATAAAAACTAATAATTAGTTAGAAGAATACCACTTGTTGTAGCTTGTGGAGTTTTGGCCTTTCAAGAGCTTAGCACCCCAAGTGGGATGCTTCACACAAGTCACAAACACCATGAACAAGTGGAGAATAATGAGATAGAGGTTAGGAGCATCAAAAAATGGCTAGGTTTTCACCTTGGAGTACTAGTGGTCGATTTTGCAAGCTTAGGGGTTTAATTTATAGTTTGGAATTCCTAGGGTTTCAACTTGTAAACCCTAATTCACTTGGGCTTTTAATCCATTAACCCATTAGCCTTATGGACTAACTCTTCATGGATTCTCACAAAGATTTAGTCCAATCCTAATCAACATGGATCATTAACCCAAACTATAAATATCACTGATTTACATAATCAGTCTCTGCAAATTTAATTAGTCTCTTTTGATCACTAAATTAATTCCAAATTAATTCTTGATCAACAGAAGATTCATTTCTCTTATTGGCCCTTTTTCAATTAGAATATCTCTTGATTTAATATCAAAAGAATCTCAATTTCTAGGGTCAGAAATATCTATAGATTCATTTAAATTAGTATTTTCTTCATTTTTATTAGTATCATGCACATTTAAATTAACATTTTCTTCATTCAAACTAGCAACATTTTCATTTATGTTTGTATCTTGTCCATTCAAATTAATAGTTTCATTATTCAAATGATTATCATGTTCATTTAAATTAAATTTTTCTTCATTAACACTAGCAACATTTTCATTTATGTTAGTATCATGTTCATTCAAATTAATATTTTTTTCATTAGAACTCATTGATTTTAAAATTTTAACCATAGACCCTTTCTCTTTTTGTAAAGAAGCCTCAACAATTTTTCATTTTTTTCATTTTTCACTACCAAATACGTGTTTTTTAGAAAACATTTTATGATTGACAATAAAGTAAAGACTACTTCAAGAAGAGAAAACACCTGATTTTTTTGATTTCTTTGTTAAATATGTTGAACTGTTGAAGCCTATTATCAAAGCAAGCTGTAAAAATCAATAACAAAAAACATTAATTAGATAACTAAAATAATATCAAAAATATAATAACCAATACATCATATTACAATGTTACCTTGTCAAATACTCAATTCAGATGTCTAATATGTTGGATTAGGTGTCTAAGCCCATAACTATAATTGGTATGTACTTGATTTGATAGTAGCATGGTCCTTTTGGATTGCTTTCACACTGGTGACTAGACAGGATGACTGTTGAGGAGAGAGGCTGATTTTATTACTAAGAATAATAAATTGGGGCATAAATACGATTTATTAATATATTATAAGAATACTATATTAATTAGTTAATATATTATTAATTAGCATTTAATCAGAAATTAATTTGGAATTAATTTTGGGATTAAAGGAACTGATTAAAAGTGCAGGGGTTGTTTTGTAATTATTTGATAGTTGAGGCTTTGGGCCATTGGACCACCTTATTAAGGAAGGGCCGAAAATCCCTAGAAGGATCTAGGAATTTTCGTCCAAGGCTAAAGGGTAGGAGGTCCATGGACTTGCTTAGGCCCTAAGCTAAGGAATTAGGGTTTCCACGCTAAAACGCTAGATAACCTCAAGTATAAATAAGACCCCTAGGCTCTAGAATTAGTCCACCCCTTGGAAGAAGCCTAGAAGAGCCGATTTATAGAGCAAGCCATCCTCTCTCCTTTCTCTCATATTCATCCTTTCACTTAGTGTGTTTGTGAGCAATTAGAGGTACTACAATTGTGGTACTTGTTCTCAAGAGCAAAGGAAATTCTGGAAACTAGTTGTTATTACTATATAGCAACAGAGGTATGTATTCTATTCTTTTATTTGCGTATTTCGAAACTTTAGATGCATGCTAGGATTTTCTTTTGTGTTCATTTGTTGTATGTCTAATAGAGAAAACATACATCAAAATTAGGGTTGCATGCACACATATGATTGTTTGTATAAAACCCATCAGTGGTATCAGAGCTATTGGTTGGTGTTTTCTATTAGATTTGATACAATAGTTTGAAATTGACAAATTAGGGTTTATGGAAAATAAATCCTAGGGCTTGGATTTTAGAAAATTAGGGTTCCAAAAACCTAGATTTCGAAATTTGCTAAGGTTTCTTGAACCCTATCCTTTGGCATCAAGTTTTCGATTTTGGGGTTGTCTAACCCTAGATTTCGAAAATGCCTTCCTTCCCAAGATTAGATTTCGAAAGATTAGGATAATGTTATCTTTGGTAATTATCTTATTAATTATTTAAGTGGATAATTAATGATTTGGAAATATCCCTTCCCAAAATTTTCGAAATCTTGGGGATAAAGGGATTAGGTTAAATTATTTATTTAATTTAATGGATAGTCGTATGAGATTTAATAATTTAAATTAATTGTTTAATTTTGTATAATTATTAAATCAAGGTTTTTAATATTTAATATTTTAAAATTAAAAGGCATTAATTTTGGAAAAATTTAAATTGAATTAAAAACCCTAATATATTGAAATGTTTAAAATACACCCTTATACTATTATAATATTAAAAGCTTAATATTTATATATATGTATAATATGAGTCAGTCTTACCGTTAGTAGGTCTCATTCATGAAGCTGGTCTATAAGGGGTGTGTAAGGAAGCAGCCTATAAAATGACCGCCATTGGGTATCCACTCTTACCCACCGCACTCTTGACTGGTGGAGGGTCGTTAGCCAAACGGGTAGGATAGGATAACTAATTCTTCATTAATAATTATAATGATTATTATAAAGTAACTAAATGTTTTTCATAAATTCTCAGTCTTAGTTACTTTAGGTAAAATGTGAAAATGATGCTATTCCATTAAATTGCACTTTGCACCTTGCCAAGTCGTTAGTGGAGCGTGTGTGGTTAACCGGCACACTAACTTGGACTAACAAGGGTAGCAAAGGGTAGCTCGATGTTTATCATAGATCAACAGAGCGTGTGTGGTTAACCGGAACATTGATTAGGTGATAAATGACAACGAGAGTACCAAACACATTTGCATGGTTATTCACACCTTGTTTGTGATCCTCGGTATCCCTGTCACAAACATGAAGGGCATAATCAAGATTAAACATGCCATTGAAAAGTTCAATGAATCTTAAAGAATCTAGGAATTTCAATTGATTTAAAACTTAATGTTCATTTTCGTTTTTCATGGTGGAAATTGGTAAATCGTCATTCACCTACCTTCAAATTTTTTGCAATTGGATTACGGCATCCCTCTTCCGAATTGTGGAATATTGTGTTGGGTCCTAGCCTTAATATTTCATTTGGGTGTTATATTAAGGATTCTTATCTAATCTAAACTGTGTCTCTTTTCCTTTTCAGATGACAGGCTCCAACTCCTCGAACACACTTTCTCTCTTGGGCATTTGTGGGAGGGTCACATTTGATGGATCCAATTTTAACGATTGGATTCGCAACATTCGCATGGCCCTAAGGTACGAGGACAAGGAAGACATTCTCGACAAAGAACTCCTCGAGATCAATGAAACTACTGCTACTTCCGAAGAGATCACCGAGTACAGGGCTCGATGCAAAGAGGCGACAATGGTGTTGTGCATCATAGTGGCCACTATGACCCCCGAGCTTCAAAAGTTCTACGAGGACTTCTGGCCTTATGACATGCACCAATATTTGATGGAAAAGTACCATCAAAGTGCACGTCAAGAGAGGTACGAGATTGTTGCCTCGTTAATAACAACCAAAATAAAGGATGGAGAGTTCATCACGACCCACTTACAAAGAATGCTAAGATATGTAGACCGTTTGCTCAAATTTAATGTCAACTTCGATGAAGAGCTGACCATTGATATTATCCTCCACTCTTTACCTCCTTGTTATGAACAGTTCAAGATGACTTATCATATGAACAAGGATGAGGTGACCTTGAGAAAACTTCAAGGGTTGTTAAGAACTGCTGAAACAGGCTTGAAAGGCAAAGTTGTCGCATCAACTCCTACTACTGCCCCTGTCTTGGCAATTGGACAAGGGAAAGGGAAGAAAAGGAAAGCTCCTTCTAAGGGCCACAAGGGAAAGTCTCATGATGGTTCTTCTTCAAGTGGAACCAAAGGTGGTTCTGGTGCTCCCTCGTCTAATCCAAAAGATGCAGAGTGCTTCTACTATCAAGACAAAGGGCATTGGAAACGAAGCTGCCCGAAGTATCTGCAAGACATCAAGGATGGGAAGATAAAGCCCACCTTCGCAGGTATTTACACTATTCAATCTAACAACTCATCAAATGCTAGTTCTTGGGTCCTTGATACAGGATGTGGTTTTTACATTGGTTCTGATTTGCAGGGTCTAAGAAGAAGTACGGATGTGGAGCATGGGAAGATGAACATGATCATGGGGAATAGGAAAGCATCGCCTGTCACCAAGATTGGAGCTTATTCTTTAATGCTTAGTAGTGGGTTAGGGTTAGATTTGAACGATTGTTGCTACTTGTCGGAAATGGCGAGAAACATTATTTCTTTTCATGGTTTGTATAAACAAGGTTTTAGATTTTCGTTTAATAATGAAATTGGTTCTATTAATGCTTTCTATAATGGTAAAGTTTATTTTGAAGCATTGCCTTGTAATGGTATATATGAAATTGTGATGGTTGTAGATAACTTAGGAAATAATGTATTGCATATTGATTTGTCCAAATGTTTGGACAAGGCATGCTTGTGGCATTGTCGTCTTGGACATGTCAACAAGAAAAGCATAGCCCAACTCCAAAAGGATGGAATGTTGGAGTCATTTGACCTAAGGTCCGATGACACATGCGAGTCTTGTCTGCTTGGAAAGATGACTAAGTCACCTTTCACTGATACTTGTGAAAGGGGTGAGGGATTGTTGGATCTTATACACACCGATGTGTGTGGGCCCTTTAGATCCACCACAAGGGATGTAAACCGCTTCTACATGACTTTTACCGATGATTATAGCAGATATGGGTATATCTACTTAATCAAGCATAAGTCAGAAACTTTTGAAAAGTTCAAAGAGTTTAAGCAAGAAGTGGAGAATCAATTGGGCAGGAAGATAAAGATGCTTCGATCCGATCAAGGTGGTGAGTATCTTAGTATCGAGTTCCACGACTATCATAAGGAATGTGGAATTGTTTCACAATTGATGCCGCCTAGGACACCGCAGCTGAATGGTGTGGCTGAGAGGCGCAATCGAACCTTGTTGGACATGGTTCGTTCCATGATGAGTCGAGCTTTTTTACCTATCTTATTTTGGGGTATGCCTTAGAGACTACCGCCCATATCCTTAATCGAGTCCCAACTAAGAAGGTTGCCAAAACACCTCACGAGATGTGGACAAAGAAGTTTCCCTCGTTGGCACATATCAAGGTTTGGGGGTGCGAGGCTTTCGTAAGACGAGAGACTCCCGAAAAGCTTGAACCTTTTAGTGATCGATGTATTTTCATCAGCTACCCGCAGAAATCCTTTGAATATCTCTTCTACAGGCCGAGTGACAATGTTATCTTCGTTGTGAGGAGAGGGATTTTCTGCGAAAGAGAACTCATATGCCAAGAGGACACTGGGAGGAAAATTGATCTTGAAGAGCTTCAAGAATCAAGTGATGAAGGAACCTTAAACACTAGCCATCAATGTCACACCCCAAAACCGAGAATGGTGGAAACGTTCTGGGGTGGAGGACGTCATGTACAGTATCATAACAATGCATAATAGTAAAGACAAGCAACAACATCCATTGCATTAGTATAATAATTGTAATAAAAGCGTGTTCTGTACAGTTTGGAAGACACCAAAAGTATAATCAAAATAAAAGATGAGTCTTGTATGTGCTCCATCTTCTCAAAAGCTTCATCTGTACCTATCTACTAATGACCTGAGAATAAAAGTTATCTTGAAAGAGTTTATCAGCATAAAGCTGGTGAGTTCATAAGTATTTAGTGTCATTGCTTGTATAAAATGTTAGCAACAATGTTGTGTAGTAATCGATTTCAATGTTTTGGAAATAGTATACTCCCCTAGAAAACCCTATGTTTCCTACTAAAAAGTAGTCTTCTACCAAGACCCGATTGGTTGTGTGTTTGTTCTTTCGTAAATGTAAAGGCTTTTCCTCAGTGAAAACTATTAGTATAAAAATATAGTTTACTGAAACGAGTACGTGACAAAGTTACAAATTGATGAAAATACAGACTCCAGGTGGTACTGAGTGAACAATACGCCTCGAAAAGTCCAAAGTAGAAATATGTAGACTCCAGGCGATACGCCTCAAAAAGTCCAAAGTAGAAAATATGTAGACTCCAGGCGATATGCCTCGGAAAGTCCATTTTTGCCTTAAATCCTTATTTAGTTAATTTAAGGTTTGACTGTAAACTCGTTTGTAACCATGCTGATCGACGGCTGAATGACTGATGACCCTCCAGGTCACACGTAGTATGGTGACATTTTGTCACCCCTGGGCCTAGTCGGCTCGGACTGTAGCTAGCAGTCGGGATGTGGGAGTGTCTGTCCCGTATAGATCTATACACATAATGCCCACTCTCCCTCCAGGAGACTTTGGTTACACGGTGATAGCACAATGAAGTGTCGTATCGAGAAGTAGTATGTCACATTCTGTTTTAGTATTTAACGTCTATATAGTGTATAGTATGCTCTCTTGTATAGTGTATAGTATGTTCTCTTGTATAGTGTATAGTATGTTCTGTTACTCAATGTAGTACTTTTTTAATGACTCATAAATGTATTGACTCTTGTATGGGTCGTTGTAATAGTAGTAGTGAGTAGTAATCCCTTAACTATACCTATAATAGTTAAATAGTAAGGTTGTTTGGATGCCTTTGTTACACAAAGGTACTGAACTGAAGTGAAAATCCTTTATATCCAACACACACACACACACACATATATATATATATATATATATATATATATATATATATATATATATATGATATATAACTAAGAATTCAACGACACTCGGACAAATAACGGGATACCCTAAGTCCACAACCAAACAAGGAACAGGAAGTAAGGTGAGCTATCAGTCCTAAGTCCTTCAAATCTTACTTATATAAATATACTGGTGTAGATATGGATTTGAAAATATTACAAGTATAAAAGAGTTTGAAAACAGTTTTATCATCCAAAAGAGTTTAATAAAAAGGTATGAAAGCTTGAAAATCCATAAGTTTGATAGCTATTTGAAAGTAGTAGCAAATCTTTCTGTTTATTCTAGTTATTAATCGCATGTGATTAAAGTAATAACTAGAAATGTTCAACTTGTATCCCCCCCCCCCCATAAAAGCATTTAAAATCATTTAAAAGGTTAATTCAGGGGTATGAACTCACCTGCAGTGATTAACTCAAATGAAAGGTCGATGTAGGATCGTCGGGTGTCAATTGAAATCTTGAGCACAAACGAGTCCTATTTTCCATGTAACAATATTTATATGAATACACTAGTAGATATAACCACTAATGGTGATAGGGACATGTCTTAAGGACATAAAAACACTTAGAATTAAGTGTTACCAACTCATATGGTTGCACATAAGGGTGTATGGCCCTATATTGGAGTGTAAGGCCACAAAAACATGGATTTTGTGTGTGTGCGGGTACAGGGGCAGCAGGAGTAGTGGCAGCATGGACAGCCACCGTTCGTTGGTTATTGGGAGAGGATTTGGCTGATTTATCCTTCTTTCGGTCCCACCTCTTCCTTTTGTTGTCAGATGTCTTGGTCGGTGCAGTGGCAACCGTTGTGGTTGCTGATGGGGTGTAAGGAACTTCATGATCAATCAACCTTTGGGCCAATTCCTTGGCACTGTCAAAGGTCGTAGGGTGTGATTCTAGAACGTTCCCTCGATACGGGGGCACTAAACCCCAGATGTATCGTTCAATTTTCTTGCCCTCAGTGGGGACCATGTTAGGACATAGAGTTACCAGGTCGCAGAACCTGACTGTATAAGCCACTATGTCGGTCCCCTTCATCTTGAGGTTCCAGAGTTCCTCCTCGAGTTTCTAAATATCGCCCCTAGGGCAGTACTCCCTTGTCAGCAGGTCCTTCAGTGTGTCCCAGCCCATGGCGTTGGCTGTTACTAAAGAGAGTGATTTGACATGGCCATTCCACCACGTCAAGGCCCTTTCGGTGAAGGTGCAAGCTGCGAATTTTATCTTGCTCTCCTCGGGGCACGAGCACATCTCGAAGATGGCTTCAGTTCTTTCGATCCATTGGGACAGTGCAATGATCCCCCCGGTCCCATTGAAGAATGTTGGTTTGCAACTCATGAAATCCTTATAGGTACACCCCTGTGTACGTGGGTGGATTTCACCAGGTCTAGAGTTGGTGCCCATTCCGGCTCCACTTGCGTCACCAGAATTTACTTGGGCCATAGCTGCGGTTACAGCTGCAGTTACGGCTGCCTAAACATTACCGCATCAAACTGTTGCGGAGGAGGTGGTGGTGGAGTTTGAGTTGCAGGTCTGCCCCTGGTCGGACGAGGACGAGGCGGCATCTCTTACTGCGAGTTTATAAAGATGATGACGATAGTGAGAAACAATTGTAAGAATGATGGGAGTGTTCCATGGACTAAATCGCCATAGTCCAATTGTTAGATAGAGGCACATCAATAGAGTAGGAGGACACAAGAGTAAGAACATGCCAGCGGATTAGATAACTGCCGATATTACTGGTATTTATGATGTAAAAAGAGTTCGGGAAAAACGACCTAACAAAAGGTCTTACATCAAACCATAAGGAAAATGTTGGCAGCTTAGAAGTCTAATTAGGGTACTTTTAAAAGTTAGGAATATTTTACAGACGAGTGCTTCCTAAAGCACAGAAAGAACGGCTATTCCCCGATTCAAAAGTAAATATGAGTCAACATCCTCTAACGACGACGGTTATTCCTCGGGCGGATCCTCAGATCTGCCAGCTGGCGTTCCATGTCGAGTAGGCGCTGCTCGTACACACGCTGGCGTACGCGATGCTCTATGACTTCTGCCCTAGTCTCAGCTAGTGCCTGAAGTAGAGACTCGCGGTCGTTCTGAGTCCTCTCGTTAGCATCTTGCAGACGGCGGATGTGGATGTCACTCAACCTGGTGTGGGTGACTATCTCAGCAATTCGGTTAATGGCGGTTCTCCCCTGAATCTCGTTTCGAGCAACCCTGCGGACTAGAATAGGCAGGACCCTGTTCGCAGTGCTTCCTTCGTTCACGTTGTAGAACCCTTGGTCTCCGTTGTAGGGGATGGGTTGGTCTAGCTCTTGACTCCAAGCCTCCAAACTCTCCACCCATAGAGGTGTTGGGCCTCTGAACACCAGGCGTTGGTTAGGGTTTGGAGCTAATGGGGGCATGTTGTTAACTTCGGGTTCGGAGTCCGAGCTATCCGAAAAGCCTTCTGCACGATGATCATCCAAAGGGATCGGGTGATCAACTTCTGGCTCCTCATCGGGCCATCCTCCAATGCCCTGGTTTGGATAGTACGGGTCGCCAGGGAGATGAAAGCCAGCCATGCTATCTACGCGAGAAATGGGGAAAGAATAGTTAATAGTCGTACTAATTTAAGATACTTATAAGATGATCGTTATTGGTTGATCCAATACTTGCATAGTGCATACTAATTACATGCAACTGAAACAGGATAGACATCTACTTAGCAACTATTGTCCTACTAGTAACGACCTTTTTAGTTCTCACATATATAATTCATAGTAATGCAGAATACTCCTATAGTATTCTTGTTCTAATGTTCTTGTAGTAGTGTTGGTAAGTTTTTAGACTTGTGGCAACACCATAACCATTCTTAGGCACATGCTAGTCACTCCTTGGAAAATGTAGTTGATCAGGCTACATTCACACAGATTTGACTATATGTCTCTAAGCCTAGTTGTGTTGTTCCACAATCTTAATACTTTTGTTCTATTCTAGTATGATACTGACCCTTTGTATGAATGGACGTATATATATATATATACTTAGTTAAATATTTTATTATTTAAAAGTATATATTCTTGGTCAGAGTGTTTTAATCCCGATGTGTTTATAGTTCACATATCTTTTATGGGTTGATATACTTGATTCACTATAAACAATGCTCTGATACCAATCTGTCACACCCCAAAACCGAGAACGGCGGAAACGTTCTCGGGTGGAGGACGTCATGTACAGTATCATAACAATGCATAATAGTAAAGACAAGCAACCACATCCATTGCATTAGTATAATAATTGTAATACAAGCATGTTCTGTACAGTTTGGAAGACACCAAAAGTATAATCAAAATAAAAGATGAGTCTTGTATGTGCTCCATCTTCTCAAAAGCTTCATCTGTACCTGTCTACTGATGACCTGAGAATACAAGTTATTTTGAAAGAGTTTATCAGCATAAAGCTGGTGAGTTCATAAGTATTTAGTGACATTGCTTGTATAAAATGTTAGCAACAATGTTGTGTAGTAATCGATTTCAATGTTTTGGAAATAGTATACTCCCCTAGAAAACCCTATGTTTCCTAGTAAAAAGTAGTCTTCTACTAAGACCCGATTAGTTGTGTGTTTGTTCTTTTGTAAATGTAAGGGTTTTTCCTCAGTGAAAACTATTAGTATAAAAATATAGTTTACTGAAACGAGTACGTGACAAAGTCACAAATTGATGAAAATACAGACTCCAGGTGGTACTGAGTGAACAATACGCCTCGAAAAGTCCAAAGTAGAAATATGTAGACTCCAGGCGATACGCCTCAAAAAGTCCAAAGTAGAAAATATGTAGACTCCAGGCGATACGCCTCGGAAAGTCCATTTTTGCCTTAAATCCTTATTTAGTTAATTTAAGGTTTGAGTGTAAACTCGTATGTAACCATGCTGATCGACGGCTGAATAACTGATGACCCTCCAGGTCACACGTAGTATGGTGACATTTTGTCACCCCTGGGCCTAGTCGGCTCGGACTGTAGCTAGCAGTCGGGATGTGGGAGTGTCTGTCCCGTATAGATCTATACACATAATGCCCGCTCTCCCTCCAGGAGACTCTGGTTACACGGTGATAGCACAATGAAGTGTCGTATCGAGAAGTAGTATGTCACATTCTGTTTTAGTATTTAACGTCTGTGTAGTGTATAGTATGCTCTCTTGTATAGTGTATAGTATGTTCTCTTGTATAGTGTATAGTATGTTCTGTTACTCAATGTAGTACTTTTGTAATGACTCATAAATGTATTGACTCTTGTATGGGTCGTTGTAATAGTAGTAGTGAGTAGTGATCCCTTAACTATACATATAATAGTTAAATAGTAAGGTTGTTTGGATGCCTTTGTTACACAAAGGTACTGAACTGTAGTGAAAAGCCTTTATATCCAACACATATATATATGATATATAACTAAGAATTCAACGACACTCGGACAAATAACTGGATACCCTAAGTCCACAACCAAACAAGGAACAGAAAGTAAGGTGAGCTATCAATCCTAAGTCCTTTAAATCTTACTTATATAAATATACTGGTGTAGATATGGATTTGAAAATATTACAAGTATAAAAGAGTTTGAAAACAGTTTTATCATCCAAAAGAGTTTAATAAAAAGGTATGAAAGCTTGAAAATCCATAAGTTTGGTAGCTATTTGAAAGTAGTAGCAAATCTTTCTGTTTATTCTAGTTATTAATCGCATGTGATTAAAGTAATAACTAGAAATGTTCAACTTGTATCCCCCCCCCCCATAAAAGCATTTAAAATCATTTAAAAGGTTAATTCAGGGGTATGAACTCACCTGCAGTGATTAACTCAAATGAAAGGTCGATGTAGGATCGTCGGGTGTCAATTGAAATCTTGAGCACAAACGAGTCCTATTTTCCATGTGACAATATTTATATGAATACACTAGTAGATATAACCACTAATGGTGATAGGGACATGTCTTACGGACATAAAAACACTTAGAATTAAGTGTTACCAACTCATATGGTTGCACATAAGGGTGTATGGCCCTATATTGGAGTGTAAGGCCACAAAAACATGGATTTTGTGTGTGTGCGGCCAAGCCTGTGTGCAGCCGCACACTCACTATGGAGTGTGTCAAAATCGTGGTTCTAAGCCTTTGGCACATTCTATTGAAGGTGTTTTGACCATTGCTTAACCAGATTGGGAGTTTGTTGTCATTTTGGACCCTTAAAAGGGTGTGTGCGGTTGCACATGGCGTGTGCGGCCAGGTGTGTGCGGCCAGGCCTATGTGCGGTCGTACACCCTCCTAAAAATGTGTCCAAATCGATTTTCCAAGGCTTTGTGATGATCCTAAGAAGGTGTTTTGGTCGATGCTAAGCTTGGATGAGTGTTTAAGCCCATTTTAGGACCAAAAGATGTGTGTGCGGTCACACATGATGTGTGTGCGGCCGTACACACATGAAGATCATCTAAAAATGATGATTTCATGGATCAAGCTCAAGGAAAAGGGTTTCAAATGTGTTGTAGTAAAGATCTAAGGGTGTTTACTTACTTGTTTTGATGATTGGAGAGGAAAACGTGAAGAACTCTTGAGAGAGAAATGTTCCAGCTTCAAGGAGTGTGAAAAGGGTGTAAGGTTGACTGGGGTCCTTTATATAGGCTAGAGAGTGAGGCTGGGAGGGTGTGCGGTCGGCTGTGTGCGGCTGGCTGGCAGCACACTCAGGTGTGCGGCCGCACACATCTTGCAAGGTGTGTTTGGCCCGATTTTGTGATGTTTTACACATTCTAACCCTTCCCAAGACTCGTATCTCGATTGAATTAAGCCTAAAACACTTATATAGACCCAAAACTTTATAATAAAATAGCAAAACGATGCTATTTTTGATAAAATGAAGGATTGTACCGGTTAGGAATTTCGGGTTGTCACAATCAACCCGAGGAGGAAAATCATGTTGAACCAATTGACGAGTCCTTACCTCTAAGACGTTCCAGTAGAGTTAGTGTTCCACCCGTATTATATGGCTTCCATATAACTGCTGAGGGTGATATGTTTATTAGTGATATTACACTAATAAATATGGATGAACCTAACAACTACAAGGAATCCATGGCAGGACCGGAGTTTGCAAAATGGAAAGAGGCAATGGACAGTGAGATTCAATCCATGTATGACAATCAAGTTTGGAACTTGGTTAACAATGTACCAGGTTGTAAGACGGTCGAGTGCAAGTGGATCTTCAAGAAAAAAACCGGCATGGATGGAAAAGTGCACACATTCAAGGCACGACTGGTTGCGAAGGGTTTCACTCAAACTCCGGGAGTTGACTATGACGATACCTTCTCACCAGTGGCCACGATCAAGTCTATAAGGGTTATGTTGGCCATAGCTGTGTTTCATGATTATGAAATATGGCAGATGGACGTCAAAATCGCTTTCCTTAATGGAAAGTCTGCTGAGGATGTTTACATGAATCAGCTAGATGGTTTTGTAGATGCAAAGTACCCTAATAGAGTGTGTAAGCTTGAGAAATCCATCTATGGATTGAAACAAGGATCTCGCAAATGGAATCTTTGTTTCGATGAGAAAGTCAAAGAGTTTGGTTTTTCGAGAAGCGAGGATGAGTCATGCGTATATGTCAAAGCTAGTGGGAGTATAGTTAGCTTCTTGGTATTTTATGTGGATGACATACTACTCATAGGAAATGACGTCCCGACCTTGCAGGAAGTTAAGTCCTGGCTTGAGAAGTGTTTCGCTATGAAGGACCTCGGAGAAGCTGCGTATATTCTAAGGATAAGGATATCGAGAAATAGCAGCAAGAGACTAATAGGATAGAGTCAAAGTACTTACTTGGATAAAGTGTTGACCCGTTTTAGCATGGAGAATTCCAAGAAATGGGAGTTACCAATCTAGAGACATACCAAATTGAGTAAGACTCAAAGCCCGAGTACAAATACTGAGATAGCGGAAATGAGTCGAGTACCATATCCTTCCGCCGTTGGCTCGATCATGTACACTATGACGTGTACTCGCCCTGATGTGGCTTTTGCTTTGAGCGTGGTTAGTCAATATCAAGGGAACCCTGGTAGAGCTCATTGGATAGAAATAAAGAACATTCTTAAGTATCTATGAAGGAAGAAGGACTGGGTCCTCGTACTTAGTGGAAGTGAAGACTTGAGAGTGACAGGGTATAGTGATGCTAGTTTTCAGACCGACAGAGATAACTTCCGCTCTCAATCGGGCTGGGTATTTACCCTGAGTGGAGGAGCAGTGACTTGGAAAAGTTCCAAGTATGAGATTGTGGCTGATTCAACGTGCGAATCAGAGTACATAGCAACGAGCGAAGCATCGAAGGAGGCGATATGGTTGAAGAACTTCATCGGAGACCTTGGAGTTGTACCGGCCATAAAAGAGCCTATGGAGATTTTCTACGATAACAACGGAGCGGTTGCCTTAACCAAGGAACCGAGGGATCATGGGAGATCCAGGAACATCGACAGAAAATACCACTTCATCAGACATCGTGTAGAAGAGGGACTCTTCGTAGTAAAGAGGGTATCGTCAGAGGAGAACCCAACAGATCCCCTCACAAAGGGTCTAAGCAGGGTTAAGCACTTACAACATGCTAGGAGCATTGGTCTAAAGGAAGATATTAGTTTTGGTGATTAGATAGTTGTTTAGAAACTTGTAATAGATAAACTGTAATTGACATTTGATGATTAAATAAAGGAGTTTTATTTATGAGTAAAGTTACTATCTTGTGTCAATTGTTTACTTTTGTTTCACTTTTACATGTTTTCACTTACAGAATAATAGGATTATTTGAATTATCCACATTCTATTATACTTTGGTAGTAGGTTATGAGGTTAGACTGTCATGAATTGGTTTGTAGATTGTCTAAGTGTTTGGACATAGCAAAAGTTTTCTGCAACGTTCATGAGTACTCTTGAAATAAGATTTGAGTATTAGATCAAACCCACGCTCATATGAATCACTTCATGGAATTTATCACGAGTGATTTTGAGACGATAATATCTTATAGTCTTTATACCGAGATATATGAGTTGTTGTTTACAAGTTGGTTGTGCATTGATAATGCGTAAGCGCATCAGTAACTTGATGTTATAAAACATATTATTGTGTACGATTTAATAAGTAAATAGTACAAGAATATGAGTCAAAGTTTATTTGTTACTTTTATCCTAAGAGGATTAAAAGCGACATATTGCGCCCCTCGATGATTTCGTGTTGACTTATGTGTCGGGCCTGGTCAGGACTGGGTTGATGTGTTCAATGAAGTTCCTTGTAAAACAAATCAGAAATTGGGAAACAAACTGTTGGACAATGAGTATGACTTTATTCCATGTATTTTTCCACACGATATCTTGAGAACGGAGGACTATATGATCCCTTATCTAAAGGACGTGTTATTGACTAGGTCAGTGTTCGACAACAGCTTTTGAGAGCTACGCCAGATTCTGAAGTCATACTTGAGATTATAGTTATTAGACTTATCCAAGTGGGAGACTATTGGATTAGGTGTCTAAGCCCATAACTATAATTGGTATGTACTTGATTTGATAGTAGCATTGTCCTTTTGGGTTGTCTTCACACTTGTGACTAGACAGGATGACTGTTGAGGAGAGAGGCTGATTTATTATTAAGAATAATAAATTGGGGCATAAATATGATTTATTAATATATTATAAAAATAATATATTAATTAGAAATTATATTATTAATTATTATTTAATAAGAAATTAATTTGGAATTAATTTTGGGATTAAAGGAACTGATTAAAAGTGCAAGGGTTGTTTTGTAATTATTTGATAGTTGAGGCTTTGGGCCATTGGACCACCTTATTAATGAAGGGCCGAAAATCCCTAGAAGGATCTAGGAATTTTCGTCCAAGGCTAAAGGGTAGGAGGTCCATGAACTTGCTTAGGCCCTAAGCTAAGGAATTAGGGTTTCCACCCTAAAACCCTAGATATCCTCAACTATAAATAAGACCCCTAGGCTCTAGAATTCGTCCACCCCTTGGAAGAACCCTAGAAGAGCCGATTTCTAGAGCAATCCATCCTCTCTCCTTTCTCTCATATTCATCCTTTCACCTAGTGTGTTTGTGAGCCATTAGAGGTAATACAATTGTGTTACTTGTTCTCAAGAGCAAAGGAAATTCAAGAAACTAGTTGTTATTACTATATAGCAACAAAGGTGTGTATTCTAATCTTTTATTTGTGTATTTCAAAATTTTAGATGCATGCTAGGGTTTTCTTTTGTGCTTTTTTGTTGTATGTCTAATAGAGAAAACATAGATCAAAATTAGGGTTGCATGCACACATAGGATTGTTTGTATAAAACCCATCATAATAGTGTAGTAATACTTTGAAGGTTTGAACTTTGAAGCTGAAATTTTGAAAGAATCAAGTCAGAAGCAAAACATAAGAAATTTTGAAGGAATGAGTATTTATTTTCACTAATTCAAAAATCTGATACAGTAAAAGAATAGATATAAGATTTCAGGAAAAAAAATCAGAAACTAAGAATGTAAAACTAAATTACTAAGTAGAAGGCTAGAAATTAAAATGAGAAATTAGAATTAGAAACTAGATATTCAATTTGATACATAAACAAAAATTTCATGAATTAGTGAAACAAAAGTCAGCCTTCTGCTTTCCTGGTTCTTCATATTCCTCTTTAATTGAATCTAATGATACGAATTGAATAAGAAACTGAAATCGATTACCTTCTGTCCTTGTCCCTGTGTCGGCTTGTCGCAACTGAACTTGCTAGTAGCACTATAGCAATGTTCAACAATATTTTCTCTAGTCGTCCAGAAACTAGACAAAACAACAGAAGTGAAGCTGAAGCAACCGAAGAACAGAAATTCGATCGATTATCAATATCAGATTATGATTATCCAAGAGTGTTGCGTGATAGACAAAGTGAGAATTGAGATTTGAGAAACCCGAAACGAGATGTCTTATATCTAGAGTCGAGACGAACTGTAGAAGGAGATTAGCCATTAGCGATTAAAGATTGTGAGAGAAAAAGTGAGTAATATCGACGATTTAGTATCAAGGCGTCGATTTAATTACCGATTCATATGGCACCCTAATCTCGATTCCCACATTCCCGCTACCTTCCTTAGTCTCGTTCCTATTATGATACTCATGCTCAGCGACATCAAGTAGCCCATTTTATTAATTTGTTTGGGCTAATGTGATTTTGGCATTTTGGACTGGACATTGGACTAACTTTGGGCCCCTAAAGAAATATGTAGATAAATAAATGTTATATATATATATATATATATATATATATATATATATATATATATGTATATGTACACACACACACACCCCACATATTCTAGAATTTCTGGGGCCCCCCGAGTCGTAGGCCTTGGCGGTCGCCCTGGTCGCTCACAATCTCGGTCGGCCCTATGTAAGGCGTATTTGATGTTCTTATAATTCTAGTTAAATAAACATATTACATCAAGGTTATTGAATGCATCCAATAAACAATGGTGTAAGGTCAGACCTTATGATCTAATGAGTGAAACACTCTACACTATCTATCAGCGTCAGCGTCTACAACATCGACAACGCCATTGTATTAAGATTATCAGTGTCAGCATATAGATTAGTTATTCTATGTAATCTTTTTCATATTAGGTAATGATACAGATAAGTATATAATAGATCATAAATCCGATATCTTTGTGATAAGATCGGTTCTTAGTATAGATTAGACGCAATCCCATCAATCAAGGGATATACTTGTATAGATTAGTATATATACAACATTAGGGTAAACCCTAATGTTGTAGAACATGAATTGGTGTCATAATTGTCTTTGTGACAACCCGTCTTCTTGGTGAATACAAAACCCTTTCTTGGTGAAAGAACAATTTGGAGAACTCTCCGTGTCATTTAATTTTTGTTCTTTATTTTTCTTAGATTAGTTTACATTTATTCTTAATACTTGAAGTGTATATGATCGATAAAAACCTTCACATGGTATACTTTAAAAATCTTATTTTATGTAAAATCACATTTTAACAAATGTTCTTTTATAAAATCCGGTTTATAAAATTGACGTGATCAAATTTATATAGCAAGTATTAAGTCTGATGTTTGAGCGCTTTAGAATATTTGTAAACCTTTTAATAAAAATTTCTTTTATGAAATAAGGTTTGGAGTTTGATAAGTTTATAAATCTATATTTTAAACTTATATAATTTTAATCTCGAAATTTACCAGTTGCTAGTTTTACGATAAAGCTTGTTTTACTTTTAAATCTATTTTACCACTCTTATGTTTAAAACGTAAATTTCATTAAGACCAAACTCCATTGTGACGTTTATTTATGTTTAAATATTATTTTTTATTTGAAAAACTAATTCATCAACCATAACAAAATAATAACAACATAAATATAAAACAACACAAACATATTAAAAACTGTGCATTAACCAACCAACTAACGGCATTTTGTGAGCCATCACAAAATGTAAAGTCCATTCCTAAAGGGGAATTTAAAGGGACCAAAAATCTTATAGTAATGTTGTAGAAGTTCCCACTTGAGGAAACACTCATTGCTTACAAAAAGTTGAAAGACTTCTTGAAAGTAAAAATTCAGCATTATGTAACACTTTTTAGAAAAGGTTGCATAAAGTGTTGCATTAGGACCAACAACACCAAGGGAAACTGCCAACAACAACACATTTAGCTACAGTTTGCGGAAAGGTTGTTTTTACCCCTTCACACTAAAAAGTTGCGAAAATCACCTTTTAATCTTCAAAAAATGGCTCCATCTTCATTTCATGTTACATTTTTATACAAATAAACTATTTGTAAAAGCTAATCTATTACTTACAAAAATAAATGAAGAAATCTAATCTATTTAGTTATTACATACAATATGAATAAATAAATATTTTAACCAATTTTCAACAAATCAACACAAACAACAACACAAAAGGTCATTGATTAGTTTATGCACATCATACACATTTATATACTCAAAATTATATAAAACAACTCTTTGTTTTTCTAAGAAAACTCTTATAACTAAAAAGATGCATGTAAACTTTTAGTCATAAAATAACAATTATAAACTTTTTAAAAGTTGTCATAGAAAATATGTATGGATTTTTCTTGCAAAGAGAAATGTAACAATGTTTTCCAAAAACAAAGATTCCATCAACTTAACAAATAACAAAAGTAATCTTGCAAAAAATGTCTCTGCTACCAATTCTTGGGATTTTATTCAAAAATTGTTTCAAAAACATAAACATGGCAACGGAAGACTTTAGATTTGAACAAAAAAAACTAGTTTTATTTCCACCAAAAGATCATTTTGCGAGACTTAGAAAGATAAAAACAACCATAGAAGGAAAGCATTACAACCTTTGAAGACTTTAGTTTCTTTTAGCATTTAGGAAGTTAATAAAGATGGCTTTAAGCTCCAAGGAAGAATTTAGCCAACTTGATAAGATGCTAGTCTTCATCTTGTAATAAAAGAATCTCTTAAGCCTTTAAGAACAAAGCAAAGCTTTGGTTCTAAAGGAGAGTTCAAGTAAAGTATCAACTTCTTCCTACTTTGAGATTAACACTTTAATAGACAAAAATAGAGAGAATATAGAGGTTACAAGCTAAAAATTTTGTGGTTTTCACTTATGAAAGAAGAGTGAAAACCGGTTCCTTTAAGTCCTTACTTTAAGCGTTTATCCCATGGGTCTTAGCACTTTAAGACTCATGCTTTATCATATCAACTAGCCATGCTTTCTAAGAGCATGGTTTGATGAATAAATTAATCAAAAGAAAGTCTACTTTCTTCTTTATGCTCTCGTTGAATATTTTATAAAAAGAAAAAGCTAGTTTTTCTATAGAACTCTTCTAATTTTTATAACTTATAAAACATATAAATCCACATAAGAAAAAAAACACTTTTTGTCCAAAAAGATGTACATGACATACTACATCATACATTATGATATATTATGTTATGTTTTGATACTTAACATTTAAAATTAATATTTTCATGAAATTAATCATTTCCAATTAATTACAATAATTATATTTATTTATCAATGATCAAATTCTTATAAATAATATAAATACATCAAGTTGTTGTTAGAGTGTCCCTTTAGGATCATATATTATCTAGAAATATCATTCTATAATGACTCTCGGACATATAAATCTTTCATAAATATATTTACAATTATGCTTATTTTGTTCTTACATGTAATTTAAAAGGACATTGCTATTTATAGTAATATTATCGAGCTTGTTATGCCTATGGGCACTATTCTCCATCAGAATTTGAATCACAGCTGAAGTTGTTCAAGCCTTCAAGTAGGAGATTATTGGGGTATGAAATCTTGTCCAACATTTTGAGTACTTGGAACTCAATGGATCACTTGGAGTTAAATGGAGCATGTCACACAGGAACGAATCATTTGAGAAGGGAATGGTTCATATGAGAAAGGAACGGATCATCTGATAAGGGAACAAATCATCTTAAAGGGGGTATGGAGCACCTCTGAAAGGAGTAGAGCATCTTAGAATGTTGGATGTGTCATTTCGGAAGATGATATGCCACCTATAGACAAGGTGTGCCACTTTGGAATCAAGATGTGCCATATTGATGGAGGATGTGCCATCGTGAAGGAGGATGCAGCAACAAAAAGGAACATACGCCACTCTAGTGTGTCGTTGTCACACCCCGGCCGTCGGCGGAAACACCGGGCGGTGTAACGTCATTTCTCGTATCATAGTTATCAACTTCCTGAAAACACATGCATTTTAAAATATGTCAACATAAAGTTGGTGAGTCCACAGGTTTTGACTCCATATAAAAATAATACATTTTCCAAGTTCAAAAGTATAGTTTTGAAAGTATCATTTTGACTCTCCAACTTCTAGTATATATATCCTAGGTATAAAAGTTTACCTACCAAATAAGTAGTTTACCTATAAGTCTCATATACTATGAATATAAGTGTTTGTAATTCCATACAAATGAAAGTTGCTACGTATAAATCTTATTTCAATTCTATACGAGTATGTGTGTTAGGTATAATTATCTACTTAATATACAAGTAGTACCTAGGGTATAAGTAGGGGGAAACTTATACTTAACATTAATACTTGTATACGACAAAGTATAATGTTTCTAACAAGTTGCTACCATGAGTCTGTAACCGCTGCTTGACAACAAAACCTCTGACAAAACACACTCATGATTTACCATGAGAAACAATACACTCATGTTTTACCATGAGAAACAATACCGCGCGCTTCATCGACGCCGGAACAATAACAAATAAAAGGAACGGATCGTCACTCGCTTGTCTTGGGTTGTAATTAACAACCACGAGTGGGGTCGTCAACCCGTATCTTATTCATACACGACTTCCTCGCTCACACGAGATTAACGGTTACAGGTCAGAGGACTTCCACTAAGATCCCCAATCTTAGTTGATGAATGAGGTAGCTCATGTAGACTTTGACGGCGTTCTATAGTCCTAACAACAAAAGCATTTTCATGTCTAAAACCCTAAGTTACTAGACTATGCTTTTAAACAGTACTCCTAACTTCATAACATTTAGGCAGTACAACAACTATAACTTGAAGTAAAACCAGGTTTTATCTTAACATAAAACCAATAATAATAACATATAACATACGAGGTTTTATCTTGACATAAAACCAACAATAACAACGTACATATCAATTAACATATAGAACTTCCGAGTATAACTCTGGAACTATATCGCACACAAAATATATATAGAATCCTAAGTATAACTCAAGATCCACATTAGTATACTACTATAACAATAACATGCTAACAACTTTACGATAGTTGTATATTTTCATATACGAAATAACTATATCCCGGTTATTATAACTATCTACGTTGATACTAATATACTATCATATAGACATAATAATAACGTATATGCAATATTTAGCATGCGTTTTCCCTCGAAATATTAGAAAGTGGGGTCGTGAAACTCACCTTAATAGCGTGATTTTATGTAATCTAAGCAGAAACGGTCAGTGTACGAGGTCGTCGGGGCTCAGGAGGCAAGAGGGCTTTAGCAATCGAGAGAGGAGAAAGGGAAATGGTGTAAGGAAGTGTCAAGGTCGGACCTGCTATTTATAGGAAGGATTTTGGACCCTCACGATGTGAGAAACTCAATGTTCACGTCGTGAGTTTGGAACTTATCTCTTCGTAGACTTGCCATCCATCTTCTAGCTTCCAAAGGTGGCCATATGACTACTCACGTCGTGAAAAACTCCTTGTTCACGTCGTGAGTTTGGATCTTATCACTTCATAGCCTCGTCACGCACCTTCTAGATCCGACATGTGGCAAAATGAATCCTCACGTCGTGAACATCTATGCTCACCTCGTGAGTTCAGTCAGATTAGGGTGTCTGACAGCTGTATCTTCGGAAGGTCGTAACTTTTGCATACAAACTCCGTTTTTGACGTTCTTTATATGTACGCGTACGTATTTACAAGTACTACAACTCTCTTTTAGACTCCAATAGATAATTCTAAGTCTATTTTAAATTCCTCTTGTTATAAAGATTTTATAGTGTTCGGTTTATCATAACTTCTTCACGCGAAGTCAGATTTAGATGTTCTCTATATTTTTGGAATCGTATGGATGTATACTTTGATTTATACTATAAATTATGTATGAAAGTTAATATTTATATTAGAATTATCATGAAATACATAATAAGTTTACTACATTACTATTTTAACAAAATCACATTACATGATTGGTATAATCACATGTGATTGTTATTGACCTATTTTGACTAGTTTTACAGTCGTGGTCTACTCCGAAGTATTGATGTTCTACTAATGTGTTGTTGAATTATGGATGTGCCACTAATGATCATGATGCGCCACTTGAGCATCATGATGCTCCACTAGGTGGCTTGATGTGCTACACATGTTCCTGGTGTGACACAAGTGTTACTGATGTGTCATGATATTGCTTGATATGCCACGTGTGTTCCTTATTTACCCCGACATCGCTTGATATGCCATCACGGCACCTCGACAAAGTGGCATGCACAGGAGATGCCACCAAGGGAGAGGATATGCCACACTACAAATAAAATGACGTATAGTGGCATAATTTTTTAGTGGCTATTAATTTTGTGCCACTATTGTTATGTTTTAGTGGCACATCTTAAAGAAAAAAAAACACGCTCAATCACAAAAATGAAAGGAGAGATACGTCGAAATTTTTTAAAACCCCCTCTTTTATCCCCAAAATCTTAAAGAGGGAAAAAGCCCTCGCTCACATGAAAATCAGAAGCACCCTAATCAATTACTCTCTATCTCTCTTCTCAATTCTACATATCACCATCCCAAAACTCATTCCATTTTCTCCTTCCTAAACGATACGGTAGCAGTCCTGAACGAAAGTCACCTTTTTCCCTTCTTAAAATAAATTCATACCGCTCTTTCTCTCTCTTCTTTGATACGGACATAGTGGAGGGAAGGGGAAGCACGATTATGTTATAGAGGTGGCCGTAAGGGAAGTGGTTGTGAACGGAGTGACGATCTTGATGGCCACAACAGTCAATCGATGATTGTATATATGGATTCTTTCCATCTCAAAATTCTTCTCAGTATCCAGCCCTAACTTCATACATTGCCGGAAAATCAGGAGCTCTGAGCATATCAACGACCCATTTAGGGTGAAATTCTTTCTAAGTTTCTTTTGGCTGGCGAACAGAAGGTAAGATTTTTGTTAATTTCTCTATATAATTTTAGATGTTTGTGATTATGATGAAGAAGATCCAAACGTGTCGACGGTGACCCACACATGCTTCTCGACGGTGACGCATCCCCACCATCGAACGAATACAGGTTTCCCGGCGACGGGGATGCAACCCTAGATCGGACCAGCACATGCTTCATAATAGATGTGAACTTACAAATTGCTTATCTCTCTTGGGAAAAAGGAATCACGGAATGGTAATTTTTTTTCTATTCATTGATTAATTCATTCCATTTTCGAAATTTAAAGTTTTGTAGCAATCTAAAAACACTTTCTTTTTCGTTTTGTTCAGGAAAGCTATATATAGAAAGGAAGGAACGAATGAGGAGGAAAGAGATACAGAGAATATGGACAAGAGAGATAGAAAGATAACTGAGATCTCACTTCCAAGATGGATGCGGTTCTTATTTTTGTTGTCCTTAATTTTTGAACAAATATTCACAGGTTTGTTTCTCATATCCCTAAATCACTTTGATTTCCTTAAATCACTTAGATTTATATAAAAGTAACGTCATGTGATTATCTTTAAAAATTGATTTAATTTTATGTATGTGGGTTTTGTTATAAGTCGTGATCTGATACGTGTTCTAGGGTGTATGTTGATTCTTATATTTGTTTGTGTATGTCTTTGGAACAATTGAGTTGTTTCTGAATCTATCATAACCTATATTTCTCTTGTATACTTTCATGATGTATTAGGTATTGTATTATGAATAAATGGAAGAGGAAAGAGTTGTGTTAAAACAAAAGAGGAGCCAATGAAATCTTGTTTTCATAGCCTATTTCATTTTATGATCCATTATATATATTTGTTTCAAGACTTTTAAGAACATGGTAATATAAACTATGGAGAAGACTATGATATGATCTATGAGTTATGCATCTGTTAAAAGTCTAACTAAGGACCAATATGTTTCTTTTATGTTAGATTTTTACATGTTTTGGCTAACATAATGATTTTAATAAGCCTAATTCTCATTTTCTTATTTTTTCTTTTAACTTCTTTGATTCCAATAAGCATGTACAACCTACATATAAGTTATAATTATTATTATTATTAATTTTTTTTATATTTGTTTGGTTCAGGATGGAGCACAATCACATGGAGTTGCTACAAAATCTCGCAATCCGTTTGATTTTTGTAATGTTGTTGATCTTGAAGTTAGGAACATCATGTTTTGAGTACTAGCACGATTTAGACTTATTATTTTTTCAAGACATTTGTGTTTTAGTTATTGAGAATATTGTTATAGGAAAAGTTTGAATTGAAGTAAAGATGTTGTGTTTTACATTTATTATCTTAATGGTCTTATTGTTGTTTTATATTTCATTTAAAATTGAAAAAATTGATTTAATTTATTAATATAATTTTTTATGTTAAAAAATGTCACTAAAAGCATGAAAAAAATTAATTATTTTTGTAGTTAAATAGTGGCATAAAAATAATGACACTAAAACCTACAAGTTCTTTAGTGGTATAATAAAAAAGTGCTACTAAAACCAAATTAGTCTGCAGCGGCACAACCAAAAAGTGTCACTAAAGGTCTTTAGTGGCAGCTCTTTTAGTGGCACTTTTTTTATGCAGCTGATTGCCAGGGGGTCTTTAGTTGCATTTTTCTGGTTTTTAGTGGCACTTTTTCTGTGCCACTAAATGTCATTTAATTTGTAGTGCCACTAAGTGATAAGATGTGCCACCAAGTGAGAAGATGTGCCACCAAGTGGTAGGAGGTACCACCAACTGTATAAAGGTATCACTAAGTGACAAGGGGTGCCACTCAATGATACATGATGTGCTATTGGTTTATTGATTGTGCCAATATAATGTCTCTGAAGGAGGAAGGTTCTTGAACCGTCTACATGGCATTCCATGATTGGTTGGAAATTACGGCATCCTCTTCATGGGCTAATTATGGATAGGTCACCCATGATAATTAGGTTTTCCCATGCTTTCCTATAAATAGATTCCTATCCCCACTCATTGTTCTTTTTGAGTGCGTGCTTGTGTGCATACATAAAAATTTCATGAAAGCAATCATTGTGAGGTTGAGAGCACATCTTTTTGCAGCAGTTAGTAAACAAGAAAGATTTTTTTTTGAGAGCTCAATTAAGATATAACATTTGTGTGTGAATATAATTGTTTTTGGAAACTTAATGAAATCATCTCTCTCTCTCTCTCTCTCTCTCTCTCTCTCTCTCGTTCGTCCGTAGATGTAGGTCACCTTGACCGAACCATGTTAAATATTGTGTTATTTTGATTTATGTTTTTCAAAAGTTTTATTTTTGCTAGTTTCACCGAAGTTTGTTTCATATTTGTCTGAAATGTTTAATTTGTTTATTGTTTTCCCAACAATATTTAAAATTTTAAATTATTTTTTAACGTTAAATTAATATAATTATAACTAATATATGAATTTTAAAATTTATAAGTATATAGATAAAAAAAATTTATAATGATATAGATAAAAATAAATTGTAGTTTTCAACTGATGTATACATAATCTTAAAATTTTTAAGGATATAGATAAAAAAAATTATACAGACAAAATAAAATTTTCCAATATAAGGAAGGGCTTATACAACATAAACGAATATACACATATATTGACTAATACACATAACATATCTCGAATCCAATGTATCATTGAGATATAAAATGAAATTGTGTTTATGAACTCTCCAAATACACGGACTCATTGATTTAAAAACAAACATGATGCAATAAATATGTTTTCATTTCTTCAACTGTTGTGCAAACTTTGACAATGACTCCATAGAGGACCCACCGTTAATTAGAGCTTTAATGGAAGCACCCTTTAGTTCATTCAATCTTTGAGAAATCTTCTTTCCTTCACATCCCTCCATTAGCTCCTTCACAACTTTCTCGATCATCTCTTTTCCAACCAAACCATTCTCATCAGTCTCAGCTCTTAAAGCCAAGCAAAGCGCTTCAGTCATCATTTTTGCATTCATATGTTGCTCTGCATATAGAGGCCAAGCAATCATTGGCACCCCGTGAACTACGCTTTCTAGAGTAGAGTTCCAACCACAATGAGTCAAAAACCCACCGGTTGCCTTGTGACTCAGTATTTCGATTTGTGGTGCCCATGATGATACAATTAAACCTTGTTTTACAGTCCTGGCCAGAAACCCTTCTGGTAAAAACCCTAAAGGGTCAGTCTCGCTAGAAGCAGTAAAATACGAAGCATTTGAAGCGTTTTCATCAGGGCTTCTTACGACCCATAGAAACTTGTGGCCACTCATCTCTAACCCGAGGGCTAGCTCATGAATCTGAAGTAATGAAAGGGTCCCACCGCTTCCAAAAGACACAAACACCACAGATCCATCTGGTTGACTATCCAACCACTTTATACAATCATGCGGGTTCGGCTCATTGCTTGGAACTGACTGAATCAATGGTCCAATTGGGTAGATAGGTGTTTGACCAGCAGCTCCGGTATACAAAACTCGAAAGGTTTCTTCTTCTAACTCCTCAAAACTATTCACCAAGATTCCATCAAGCAAAGCCAATCGCTTGGAAAGCAAAAGGTATCCTTTGTATACTTCATCGGTCCGGATATGAACTGGATCCATCAGGTCACGTCCGAGAAAACTAACCGAGCCTGGTACTTTAACTGGGTCGGGTAAGTCTTTATACTCGCAAGATGTTTCTTCATCAAGCTTGGGCAATATAAAAGTAAAAGACAAAACCATGGCATTCGTTGGAAAGAATAAGAAGTTAAATAAGCAAAACTCTTTTGCAACTTCCATTGAATCATGTCCAAACATGTCAAACACTAGAGCTACCAAGTTGGTTCTTGATTTCAAAGAAATTAGAGCATCTCGGAGACTTGAAAGACTCGATCGCATGATAAATGAAATTAGAATCTCAGGACGGGCACCTTCTGGTAAGCCCTTCACGTTTACAGATGGAAGAAACAAGTGGTGTATGTTTTCCGGCAATGATTCAAGAACGGATATTTGAGCTTTGGGAGGAGTGCCGGTAGAAGGGATGATGATAGTCACTGAGATGGGGTGTTCTTTGACAAGTCGCTTAGCGAACTCTGCCATCGGTATGAGGTGACCCATTCCAGGACTAGGAAGAATGGCTATATGATATGTTTTCTCCATTGTAATCGAGAAAATTCAACTGCGACTGAATTCACTCTCTCTCTCTCTCTCTCTCTGTATATACCGCAGTTCATCTAGGCCTTGTTGGGGAAACTTATATTTATATTTTATATAGAATTATTTTCAAAAGAATGATTATTTAATTGATTCGGTAAATTATATGGTCGTAAATCAATTGGAATCTTTCAATCTCCTCATCTGGATCTCAACAACTTCATGTTATATATATATATATATATATATATATATATATATATATATATATATATATATATATATATAGAGTGAGGTTCAATAGAGAACCATAATTAACCAAAGAACCAATCGTGAGCGTCGGAAATCATAACGATCAACGGCCAAGGAATAGATGTTCACTTTTACATTGGACGCACAGACACCGGATTATACCATAAAATCCACCATTTACAAAAAAAATTCACCACTTTTTTTCGTATAAAATTTTTTTTATGCCATGTTTTTTATCAAAAAAAAAACCGAGTATACCGTTGTTCGCGATTTTTCGTCCTCTTTTCATAAAGATCCATGATGATATATAAAAAACGAACTTTTTTTTTCGAAAAAAACTCACTTCATTTTCTTTGATGAAAAAAATTAAGGTCTATTTTTGATAGAAAAAAAATTAATAAATATATCAAAATTCATATATTTTGTACTTTTTAAACATAGATTCATATTCATGTTAAAAAAAAAAAAAAAAAAAAAAAACGATATTTCAGTTCAAATTCACATTGTGAACCTGTTCAGATTCATATTATAAACATGTTCATATTCATATTGTGAACCTCCTCAGATTCACAGTGTGCATAATAATAAGTCAGATTCACAGTGTGAATCTGAACTGATCGGAGTTTTTCCACATTGTGAATATTAAAATTTGAAATATTTACAGTTTAGATTCACAGTGTCAATCTAAACTGATCGATGTTTTTTTTTTGTGAACCTTCTTAGATTCACAGTGTGCATAATATTAATTCAGATTCACAATGTGAATCTGAACTGTTCGAGATATTTCATAATGTGAATGTTAAAAATTAAAATATTTACAGTTTAGATTCACAGTGTGAATCTACACTGTTCGAGGTTTTTTTTTTTTTAAATCGGTGTTGATGTTTATTAATAGAGTACAAAAAATTAATATTTTTGGTATAATTAGTTTTTTTTTATAAAAATAAACTTAAATATTGAAAAAACTAAGAAAATCAAGTGGGTTTTTTTCGAAAAAAAAAATTCGTTTTTTATATATCATTATGGATCTCTATGGAAAGAGGACGAAAAATCGTGCACAACGGTATATTCGGTTTTTTTTTTCGATAAAAAACTTGGCCTAAAAAAAATTTTAAATGAAAAAAAAGGAAGTGGTTTTGTTATAATCCGGTACATGTGCGACCATTATAAAATTTTACAATCTTTCCTTTTGCCGTTGATCGCTTTAAATTCCGACGCTTTGGATTGGTTCCTTCGTTCCTTAATTAATAATGGTTCTCTATTGAACTTTTCCCTATATATATATATATATATATATATATATATATATATATATATATATATATATATATATATATATATATAAAACCGATTTAAAATATTTACAGTTTAGATTCACAGTGTGAATCTACACTGTTCGAGTTTTTTTTTTTTAAATCGGTGTTGATGTATATTAATAGAGTACAAAAAACTAATATTTTTGGTATAATTAGTTTTTTTTATAAAAATAAACTTAAATATTGAAAAAATTAAGAAAATGAAGTGGGTTTTTTCTAAAAAAAAAAAGTTTGTTTTTTATATATCATCATGAATCTCTATGGAAAGAGGACGAAAAATCGTGAACAATGGTATACTCGGTTTTTTTTTTTTGATAAAAAACATGGCCTAAAAAAAATTTTAAACGAAAAATCCGATTCTATTAATTTTAAGGGATCATAGATTCTATTAATTTTAAAAATCCGATTTTACAAATTATAATTCTTTTAATTCGGACATTCTGACATAATATGTTTATGAGTATATTCAAAAATAAAAATATTCTTGAACCATAAATAATAAAAATATTCTTGAACCTATTTCTTGATGATGACTTTAAAAACTTCTTGAAGAATAACAACTTCTTGTAGAATAACAAAATCTTGAACAATCAATTGAAGAATAAAAACAAAAAATACATTATTTCTTATAGAATACGGGTAACAATTGTTAAGAATTACATTTATTGTTAAAGAATAAAACTAAAAAACAATCAAAACAGGAAGAAACATCAAAATCTAACAACGACTAATACATTCTAAAAAAATAATGTGGTCCGTTCTTCAAGCATCAACTTCTGTGATTTCAACAGAATTGGAATTCGTCATTCCATTCCAACAGAATTGGAATTCTTCATTCCATTCCAATAGAATTGGAATCTCACCAATATCATCCATTGAATCATCTACATAAACATACTTGATACCTTTTCAGAATTCAATCAGAAAAAAATATATATATATAAATTGAAATATGAACCAGACCATGTGAATCAGTCCGTTTGCTGCATCAATCAGACCATTTGAAAGAAACACAGATGATCTCCATATCACTCAAAACCCCCAAATTCCACTTGAATTGGAATTATAAATCTGAGTTATCGATTCCTGTAACAAACATAAACGGAAGGAAAAAACCCTAATTGAAAATTAACAAACTATTTAATTAATAATCTTTTATTAAAAAAAATTACCCTTTAAAATAGGATGAACACCCTTGACACCGCCATAAGCAATCTATCTCCACAATCAACAATCACTTCCATGGATTCAACGTATCATTGTATGAGGTATGTTGAATCATTAAACTCTATTGATACATTAAACAGAAACCTCTTGGTAATGTTACAACATCTTAACAAATTTTGCTAGATAACTTGATTAATTAATTCCTATAACTTATGAACCATTTAACATTGAAAAAGAAAAATTACAATTATATCAATAATCAAAAGCATTACAACTAGTTTTATATACCCAATTTCGAGTGAGTTATGTCAATGGTCAAACCGCATAAGCAGCTTTACAGTCTGGAATACATCACCTTTTTTACTGTATAATGGAACCGATCGTATGCCTTTACTAATCTCTCTAACTGGTATGCATGTTTGTCCAGCAAAATCATCCTTCTCTGACATATCATATTCATGAACTTCGACCCGAATTAGGGCTAAATCCGGAACTCTTAATTGGAACTCAAATTCTTCATTCCATGTTGGATTCCAGCTGTCCTCAACTGTTTTTGATTTTTTCATTTCCGTATCCGCAGGTATTCCCGCAATTCCAATCTACATTAATCCCAAATCTTTTCTAAAAATGAAGATTAGGCTCACCTCTTTCCACCATCAATGAGCGACCAATGAAGAACAAAAGATGAAGATTGGGCATTTGACAGTTGGCTTGTGGCGTGCGGCTCCTCAGTCCGACGACTGGTGTCGACGCCGCCTCTTCGAACTCATCCAACACTGGTAATTGAATGAGGCGGTAATCGATGAAGGTATATATAAGAAAAGAAATTAGGTTAAAACTGAATGCTAGCGTGATTACAGGGACTATTTGTGGAAGCTATTAATCAAATTACTAAAATACCCTTGTTTATTTATTTAATTATTTAAATATTTATTTAATTTTGATAGGCCCACAGTTATGTATACAATAACACAATACTTAGTTTAAACACCTGAACCTATCTCTCTCTCTCTCTCTATATATATATATATATATATATATATATATATATATATATATATATATATATATATATATATATATATATATATATATATATATATATACTGTTTTTTATTTACTCAAACTCGGATACTGTTGTTTATGTTGGTTGTGGAGAAAGAGGAAACAAAATGGTGAAAGTGCACATCCCACTGGAGAGGATAAAAATATAAGAGTACATTGAGGAAAACATAATTAATTAATAAAAATTATGTTATGTATAAGCATAATAGTTGAAATGAATAGTTGAAACTGTTTTTTGAAAGTAAATATAAAACAGAAATAAGTAATCTTGCTTTCACTTTATTTCCAAATTAGCATCCTACTTACAATTAAAACCTTTGTTAATTAAAAAACCTCAAAGAAATTGAATGTATGATGTTTTTTTAATGCAACTGTTATTAACGAAAAATGGATAGACAATATGGTAGAAATGATCACAATAGAAATTGTTACAGAAATGCTCCATTACAAATGTTATAAATAGTTGGAATATATGCATATAATAACAAAGTAGGAGTCGAAGGGCAAAAGGGGAACATCACTTTAAAGTCTTATATGATTTACTTACTTATTTAATAAAATGTTACAGAGATGATCACAATAGAAATTGTTTCTGAAAGTACATTGCTATTGTTTGCACATGTTACAAATAGTTGGAATATATGCATATAATAACAACATGAGTGAAATAATAATTTTATAAAGTGTTACATAAATGATCCCTAACACAGGAATTTGTTAAAAAAATGGTCCTTATGGCAGTAAACAGTTACAAAACTGGTCTATGGCAGGGAAAACATGACATAAACTGAAGTACAATGCTATTGTATGCATATGTTTCAAAGTTTGTTGTCCATTTTTGGGTTTTCTGGAAAATACTTTGATACCCAGCACAACAGAAACACACACACACACACACACACACAAACATACATTAAGCATATTTTTTTGGGTTTTTTGGAAAATACTTTGAAATACAACACAATAGAAACACATACAACAAACACAATAGCATTTTAGCATAAACATTTATATGTATTACTTACAAAACATGCAAAAATAGGTATTTATGAAAGTACATTGGTATTTTATGCAGATATTACAAAGTTTGTTGTCAATTTTCTGTTTTTCTGGAAAATACTTTGTAACTCAACACAATAGAAGCACACACAACACACATACACACTATCATACATTAAGCACATTCTTGTTTTGGATTGAGAAATAAAAGATGAACAGATTGAAGATTACATATAAGAAAACGCAAGGAATGTGTAATTTAAGTACAAATAAAAGTAACTTGATGTTCTGTTTTCTGTTGCATATGATGCAAGGATGAAGAAACCTAATTAGGAGTTGTATAAGAAAAAAGGAAGAGAATGAAGACATATATTTATATGGAGAAATTATAAGGGATGAACCGTAAGAAAAGGGTAAATATATTCGGTATATAGTGAAAGCTGAATTTTCTGTATTTTTGTTTCTTATTTATAGAGATTCAAATTAAATGATGATTGTGTAGATTAAATGTTAGTACAAAATTAAAGCAAAATAAGGGTATTTTGGGATAATATTATTTTAGATAACATAAATTAAAAAGTAAAAGAAAAAACCATGCTTGATACTTTAACTTATATGAACTGGAGCCATCAGGTCACGTCCCAGAAAACTAACCGAGCCTCGTACTTTAACTGGGTCGGGTAGGTCTTTATACTCACAAGATGTTTCCTTTCAAGCTTTGGCAAACAAAAGTAAAAGACAAAACCATGGAATTCGTTGGAAAGAATAAGAATTCAAATAGGCAAAACTCTATTGCAGCTTCCATTGAATCATGTCCAAACATGTCAAACACTAGATCTACCTAGTTGATTCTTTGTAACATCCCAAAATTCAAGGCCAAAAATTTCATTTTTAATTAGGTAAGTTATAAAAACAGTAGTCTGAAAACATCATTAGTGTCATTCAAATCATACTCAAATCCAAGTGTCAAAAATCAAACCATAACTTGTCATAGTAAAACAATATCAGAGTACAATCCCCAAGGATCTCGTAATGCGGAAAATCATAGTGTGATGCGCTACGATCAAGCCGGATCCTTTCGTTTTGAAGAAAAAGTACCTGAAACCAAAACTGAAAACCGTAAGCACGAAGCTTAGTGAGTTCCCCCATCATACCACATACCATACAATAACATACTATCGAGCATATCCGGGTGCTGGCTTGCCCCTTCGGTCTCTTCAACCGGTAACTGCCTATCATATCAGGGGTGCTGGCCTACCCCTTCGGTCTCTTTCAACCGGTAACTGCCTAGCATTTCAGGGTGATGGCATACCCCTTCGGTCTCTTTCAATCGGTAACTGCCTAGCATATCAGGGTGTTGGCCTACCCCTTCAGTCTCTTTCAACCGGTAATTGTCTAGCATATATGGGTGCTGGCCTACCCCTTCGGTCTCGTTCAACCGGTAACCGGGGACTAATTCACCCCTACCACCACCACATAATACCCTAGCATATACAAATAAATCACATACTGCCTAGCATATCTGGGTGCTGGCCTACCCCTTCGGTCCTTTCGACTGGTACCTGGGGACTATTTCACCCCTACCACTACCACATAATAACATAACATACTAGCACATAAAGCATAACAGATAGTGTCATACCAGACAATTATCACAAAGACAATCATCTCAACTATAATCACCTACTAGTGGGCCGACATTGGTTCCTTAGACCCACTTCTACTGGAAGGTAACTCACCTCACACTATTGAAGTCCCGCGGACAAAACTCTAGCTGTTGGATGACAGATTCCCAAACTGTCAACATCAAAATAACACTCAATTAATAATTGGGTTCCAATTTATAACCATAAATCCATGCTTGGGGTAAAAAGACTACTTTACCCCCAATCTAGCTTGATTCAACCCAAGGCCCAAGCTCACACTCCATAGGTCCAAAAGTCAAACAATAGACCAAAGCCCAACATATGGCCCAATTTTCCAAATTGGGCCCAGACCTCTACATGGTCTTACCTTAAGGCCCAACCATTTATTCTAGTCCAAACATTTGGCATTCCGATGGTCAAATATCTCTTAGTCATCAAGGCCCAATTATGGCCCATCTATGGCCCAGTTTTCCAAATTAGGCCCAAAGCCCTCACATGGGCCTTACCCTAAGTCCCATCCAAAAATTGTAGCCCATATACTTGTTCTTGGATGGCCCATCAATAGCCCAATCACCAAAGCCCAATAGAAAGGCCCAACTCAAAGTCCAAACAATAATTAGGGTTTCTCACATGAAATGATGATTAGGGTTAAGTGTTCTTACTTAACCCATTAAGGACTTAATCCATTAAGTTCATCACCCCTACTAGGCCAAGCATACAATGTACTCGGGCATAAGTCATAACATCAATCCCATGGTCCAAAAACACGGGTCCCGACAATCCAAAACCAATATATCCAAAATTAGGGTTTTCTAAACCCAAATTAGGGTTTCCAACCCAATCGCGTGCCAATTAATCCATTGGTTAAGTTTTTAGATCAATTAGGGTTTCATTAAGTCAATTAGGGTTTCATTAGGTCAAGCACCACCCACTGCCACCTCGGGCGGTGGTGGTCGACGGCGGCAACCAGCGGCAGCCACCACCTCACGGTGGTGGTTATGGTTCTAGTATTGTGTCCAAGCATCCCAAAAGCAATCCAATCAAATGCAAATGAACACAGCCACCCAACACGGCGGCCGATGGCGACAACGACCACCCCACAGTAGTGGTGGTGGCGATTTCCTTGATTATTCCGATCAAAACTATGATTACACAACATAATATCCCAAAATAAACATACACAATAAGATACACACACTCAGCCACCCTTGTGGCGGCAGGCGATGGTTGGAGGTGACAGCCACCATCTCACGGTGGTGGTGGTGGCTTTCTCGTGAAATCCGACCAAACAAACAATACCCAAGACACACACCAACAGTATAAACACACGTTCTACCCGGGATAGTGTGACAACCCGAACCTTTTTCCGTTAACGTTAGCCGATTCTGTTAAATAAATTTTGAATTTTTATTTAGTTCCGTCAAATTCTTATGGTTTGGAAAATCATTTAAGTTATATAATTGAATTTTGTATATGATTCGGAACCAAAATCGCGCGAAAAACCGAGTTACTTCGAAAATCAGTGAAAACCGGCCTGACTGGTGTTCACGACCGTGAACCCGATCACGGCCGTAAACCCGTTCACAGCTGATGGACCCCACCACCGACCATACACCCAACTTATATATATGTACTCCTACCCCTCATTTACACTTTTCTGGCTACGAACACCCTTTCTCTCTCTAAAAATCATCACCCGAAAACACAAGATTTCTCTTCATCTATCACTCTATCCGCCTTGGAACTCGCTTTGGAGCATCAAAACATCCGTTTTTCATCAAATCAAGCATTGTTGTTCTTGAGTTTACGGCCATGAACCCTTCAAATCTTCATATTTCACCAAGAACAGGTCGTGAACCCTTCAAACCTTCAAAGACCGTAAACCCTTCAAAGGCAGTAAGTTGTTCACAGCTGAGAACAGTTCACGGCCGAGAACAGTTCACGGCCGCAAACCTTCCCAAGTCGTGAACTTGGCTGAAAACCCGCTTTTTCCTGATTCAATCGAGTCCCGGTAACATTCCTAACCAAAAGCAAGTGTTTTTCCAACACTATAATTAATGTTTTCGCTAATAAAATACATATATGTATTTAATTGTTATTAGGATCCCATTAAGTGTTGCGTACATCAACCCGAGGGTCTTCATTTCCAGTTCGTTGCCCGACACTTTCACGCAACTAACAGTGAGTTCATACCCCTACGCTTTTACTCTCTTTAACGTTTTCAGGGGGGATACAAGCCAAATACAAATGATTTTTGTGAACTTATGCTAAAGAATTTCACAGGATTAAAACTTATGCAATTGATACAACTAAAATATCACCTGTTTTTATAAAATATTTAAATATTTTATCCCTTTTGTAACATGCTGAGCATAAGGGACGTTTTCAACTTATAGCCATAATTGCATAGTTTTCAGATCAATACATGAATCAAGTGCCTAATATACATGCAAACTATAATAGGTATAGTTTGGGATTTCAGATTACAGTTTTACAAATTCAGAGCTTATACATCAATAAACATATAAACTATGGTAGACTTAGTTTATGTTATATGATACTACTTACGAATTAAAAGAGTACAACATTAAATAATTATTTAAGTATAATTATTATTACTCTACAAGATATACAAACGGATTCAGATACAAGAGAACAATACAAATCCACACGTAAACTAGTTAATACAGGATTGTAAGAAAACTCTTCAATTGTACCTTTCGGGGTATAGGTTAAATCCTATCATTTTGTGTAACCAGAGTCACCTGGAGGGAGAGCGTGAGATTTGTGAATAGATCTATTCGGGACTGACAATCCCACACCTAAACTGCTAGCTACAGTTAGGCAGGCATGTCTGGGGTGACAAATACCATACCGTCCGACGCCTGAAGAACGTCGTAGAGGTCATCAGTCATATCAATCATTGTTATACGAACTGAGAATAGTATAAACTAACCTTTTGTTTACAGGATTTCATCCTTCATTAGTTTTATTTTCATTAATAGAACTACTACATACTACAACTGGAGGATTCCAGGGATTTCAACGTAAGGTTTTATTTTAATTAATGAAACTACCATACATATCGGTGCTATCCAGGGTTTTCAAACATAATATTCTATACATACTGGTGATAGCCAGGACCTTCATACAAAAGGGTTTTTCATTCAAAACAATATTATACAATACATCTATTGGTAACCAGGCATACGAACTAATACTTTATGGAGCACAGTAACAATTACATAGGTTAGAAAATATTGGATTTTATTAGAAAGCATACAAATATTCTTTTACGGATTCAATGACAGGTTTACATTCAAAAACATTCTTATGAACTCACCAGCTTTAATGCTGATACTCTTTTTAAAATCGATTGTATTCTCAGGAAATCAATAGATAGGTACTCCCGCAGCTTTTGAGAAGACGGAGCGTATAGAGTCACGTCTTTTATATTTTGTTATACTTTTGGTGTATACAAACTATATATTAAACAGATGTAAATATTCTACTTATTCAATGTAATGGTTGTGTTTACTTTGATTACTATGATGCAATTGTTGTGATACTACACATGACGTCCTCCACCCCCGAATGTTTCCGCCGTTTCAGTTTGGGGGTGTGACAGATTGGTATCAGAGCTATTGTTTATAGGGAACTAAGTATACCGAACCTTACATGGTATACAACTATAAACACTAAAGGGGCCGAAGCGCTCTGAAACTAAAAGTATACTTTTAAAATTTAAGTATTTTACAAGAAGTATACAAGTATACATACATACTAAAAGTTGTATCATAATAAGAACTGCATAAAAGTATTTAGGACGAGTTGGACACTACGGTTAAACCTGAATAGTTATGTAATCATATGTGGGGCCAATATAACCTGATCAACTATATTTTTCCGAGATATGACCAACATGTGTTTGAGAGTGACTGTGGTGTTGCGACAAGTCTAAAACTCACCAAATCCAATACTAACGAAGCACATAGTTAAAATACTATAAGAGTATTTTATAACTCTATAACACTGCACAGAGTCTTTACAAGTAGTACTAATTCCAACAAATGAAAGACCTGCAATTCCTTGTTTATGTTAGTAAACCTTTATTGTAGATCTCTGTTAACACTGTAGGATTAAGATATATCTTTTTCGAAAGTATCCGACTCATGATCAATATAGAAGGCTTATCGTCATTTTCCCCTTCTATCTTTTAGAGAAAGATGCCTCCCAGGAAGCGACCCAACAAGAAGAACAACGATCCTCCACCGCCGTCACCTCCTCAGTTCGATCCTGTCATGTTCCAGGC
This sequence comes from Lactuca virosa, assembly GCF_052849685.1. Classification (NCBI taxonomy): domain Eukaryota; kingdom Viridiplantae; phylum Streptophyta; class Magnoliopsida; order Asterales; family Asteraceae; genus Lactuca; species Lactuca virosa. The sequence goes on from NC_136428.1 coordinate 389,583,419, forward strand.
AGCAGTTACAGCCGTTGTGGCTGCCGCAATGTCGCAAATGAATCCGGGCGGCGCTGGCGGAGCAGGAAGTAGATCCAACCCCCGTAATCTTGATGGAGGCCAGGGACACCCGAAGGAGTGTTCCTACAAAGATTTTATGAACTCGAAACCCAAACCCTTTGACGGCAATGGAGATGTCACTGCCCTAACTCGTTGGTTCGAGAAGATTGAATCAATTTTCGAGATCTATGCGTGCTCCGAGGAAAACAAGGTGAAGTTTGCCACCTGCACCTTCACCGATAGAGCACTGAATTGGTGGAATTGACGAATCCCTAACTCTGCCGATGGCCAATGCCATGAGTTGGGAGAGTTTAAAAGAGCTAATGCTTGCAGAGTATTGCCCAAGGGGCGAGATGCAAAAGTTGGAGAACGAGCTTTGGAACCTGAAGATGAAGGGTTCTGATATTGCAGCGTACACTGCTAGGTTCAGCGACCTGGCTCTTCTGTGTCCCAGGATGGTCACCCCGGAAAGAAAGAAAATCGAGAAGTACATATGGGGATTGATACCCCAACTCAAGGGAACGTCTTGGCTGCAAAACCTCTCACGTTTGACAGCGCTAAGTGTCTAGCGCAGACCCTGATAGATCACGGGGTTGATCATGGAGCTATGGCAGCCGTTCCTGAACCACCAAAGGAGAGTGGTGAAAAAAAAAGTTCTGGAACAAGCGCAAGGGCAAGTCTTCACAAGAGCCCTCCAAGAAACAACAAGTAGTGGCAGTTCATGCTGCTACCACTCTTGCCGCTGTTCTTGCAACTCAAGCACCTGCCAGTAGATATACTAGTACCCTCCCAAGGTGCGACAAGTGTAACTTTCATCATCACGGGCAGTGCCACGAGATGTTGTGTAATAACTGTGGCAAAAAGGGTCACACAGCCCGTTTCTGCAAGACACCAGTCCAACCAACTAATCAGGCTCCTGGAGCTGGAGTTGGTCAAGCCGGCTATGGTTGTGGGGAGATCGGGCATTACAAGAGGAATTGCCCAAAGGCAAGAACTAGCAACACAGGGAGAGTGCTAGCCATGGGTCAGGAAGAAGCAGTCGCTGATCCCACCGTAGTTACGGGTACGTTCCTCCTTGACAACTCTTATGCATGCATTCTTTTTTATTCTGGTGCGGAGAGAAGTTTTGTTAGTCATGCATTTAAGCATCTACTCAAGCATAAATCCCAACTTTTAACCGAAACATTTACCGTCGAGATGGCTAACGGAAAGAAAGAGAGCACTAACAACATATTCATAGGCTGTACGCTTACCCTAAATGACCATTCTTTTCCAATCGACCTTATGCCAGTTTCCATAAAAAGCTTCGATGTCATCATTGGCATGGATTGGTTGAGCCCCAATCATGCTGATATCCTTTTTTATGAAAAAGGCATTCGTCTTAATTTTCCATCTGGCGAAGCCCTTATTATCTATGGTGATAAACTCAGTTCAAACCTTCGTATCATTTCGTGCATCAAAGCCCAAAAATATCTGCGAAAGGAGTGTCATGCATTCCTAGCCCATGTCGTTAACGAGAAACATGAAGTTAAAGACCTCGAGAGCATCCCCGAAGTCTGCAACTTTCCTGATGTCTTCCCCGAAGACCTTCCCGGAATCCCTACCGAGCGCCAAGTCGAGTTACGAATCGACTTAATCCCCGGAGCTACCCCCGTAGCTCAATCCCCTTACCGTCTAGCGCCGACAGAAATGCAAGAGTTATCCAGCCAGCTCAACGAACTACTCAACAAGGGATTCATCAGACTAAGTTCCTCACCCTGGGGAGCCCCGGTCTTATTTGTGAAAAAGAATGATGGATCCTTTCGGATGTGCATAGATTATCGTGAACTGAACAAGCTTACCATAAAAAACCGTTACCCCTTACCCAGAATCGACGACCTCTTCGATCAACTCCAAGGAGCCAGCTACTTTTCAAAGATAGACCTAAGATCAGGGTACCATCAGTTACGAGTCCATGAGGGTAATGTTCCTAAGATAGCATTTCGGACTCGATATGGTCACTATGAGTTTGTAGTGATGCCCTTTGGTCTAACCAACGCACCCGCGGTATTCATGGATCTGATGAATCAGGTGTGCCGCCTCTTCCTAGACAAGTTTGTGATAGTATTCATTGATGATATACTTGTCTATTCTCGGAGTGAAGAAGATCACAGACAACATTTGAGGCAAGTGTTGGGAACTCTAAGGGTGGAGAAACTATATGCGAAATTCTCTAAGTGCGAATTCTGGATCAGAAAGGTAACTTTCCTCGGTCACGTGGTTAGTGAAGAAGGCATACATGTGGACCCTTACAAAATCAAGGCGATTGAGAATTGGTCAGCACCGAAGACGCCCACAGAAATCCGTCAATTTTTGGGTCTTGCTGGATACTATCGCAGATTTATCCAGAACTTCTTCAGGATTGCTAAGCCTTTAACCGCCCTAACTCAGAAAGGTGTACCCTTTAGTTAGGGAGAAAAGCAAGACACTGCGTTTCAAACATTGAAGCGGGCCTTGTTCAGCGCACCTATCCTGTGTCTGCCAGAAGGGACAGAGGACTTTGTTGTCTACTGCAATATGTCCATTCAAGGCTTAGGCTGTGTGATCATACAGCGGGGGAAAGTCACTGCTTATGCCTCGAGAGAGCTGAAAGTACACGAAGTCAATTATACAACTCACGATCTGGAGTTGGGAGCAGTGGTCTTCGCATTAAAGATTTGGAGACATTATCTCTACGGGACCAAGTGTACTGTCTTCACTGACCATAAGAGCCTACAGCACATCTTCGATCAAAAAGAGTTGAACATGAGACAACGGCGGTGGTTAGAGCTACTCAGCGATTATGAGTATGAGATACGCTATCATCCAGGCAAGGCCAATGTGGTAGTAGACGCCCTCAGTGTTGGGGTGCAAAGTTTTCCATGAATGAATTTGTAACGTGTTGACTTTTGTAAAACCCACTTGCATGTGGTGCATTAGCCTTTTGACTCATGAGATAGAGAGTGAGAGAGAGACATGTAAACACCTCTATATAAGGTGGGTTCATACCACTTATGGAGGTGTGCTTGAGAGGTGTAAAAGTTGAGTGTGTAAGTGTGTGTTATTTATGTACACTAGATCTAGATCCCTTTTTGTAACACCATACATATTCAATACATCTCTTGAACACCCAAATCACCATGTTCATTGTGCAATCTTTAATTCCACATGCCAAACCATGTTCTTTAGTCACTACAATTGGTATCAGAGCATTGTTGAACAGTGAGGAAAAAGCGAAGGTTTTTGGAGTCAAAAAGCGAAGCATTGCTGTTGAACGAACGAAAGTTTTTTTGATGATTTGGATCTCGATTCAGTGAGTCAATGTGAATGATTCAGACGAGATCTAGAGGCTTCGTATGCCTTCGATTTCGTTAAAATGGTGTTGTAAAAATTTCGTTAAAATGGTGCTGAGGATTTCGTACGAAGGGAAGGAAGATGAAGTTTCGTTCGTTGCGTATATTTTTGTTAAAACGAGATTGGGGAAGAAGAAAGCAAAGTTTCGTAAATGACCCTTAAAGTTTCGTTAGTTTAACACCTTTTACAAATTTTCGACAGTTGGATAAAAATTTCGTATGTTTTGAAGAAGTGTGCAGAATTTTCGAATTTGGTCCCTGAAATTTCGACAATTTGGCAATTTATACCCAACTTCGTCAATTGGGGTATTTTTCGAATGTTTGGAGGACAAAAGGCAGAATTTTCGAAATCGGTCATTGAAGTTTTGAAAGTTTGGCAGTTTTTGCCCAAATTCAAAAATGGACTGATTTTTTGAAAAATTGAAGATTGTGCATTTCAGGCCCCTACAGTTTATGCAAATTGACGCTTTCTACCCAGCTTTGGAAAAGGGGTAGAGTTTTGCATTTTTTGCTGTTTTGGGCGCACCGGGTCACTGCAGAATTTTGAAATTGATAATTTCTACCCATTTTTGAGAAATTTTGTCAAAGGCGGTCCGTGAACGAAGCTAAAAATTGAAGATTTTTTGGATTTGCCGGATTGAAGCAAAACGTTTATGCCACATGCTAAGGGGGAGTTTTGACACGAAAAATTCCGAATAGAGCACGTTCTCTTTCCTTAATGGTTTTATAATCAAATTTCGATTATAAAAAGGGGGAGAAATTTATATGGAAATTCGAACTTGAATTTTTCATATTACGCGGATTTGACGACCAAAGTGACCTTGAATTTTTGAAGTAAACGAAATGATGCAATTGGAAGTTTGGAAGTGATTTCGTTTCGAAATGGGTTTGGTTTTATTGAAGATTTTCGGGGTGTGTTTTTATGCTCCACTTTTGGGTGATTATTTGGAGTTTGAGAAGCTCTTGATCATTCGTTGATGCTTGGTTTGTATGGTCTCACATCCTAGAGCCCAAATTGAAGAATCATTAAAGAATTGAAGATTTGAAGTTCATTTCAACATGTGTCACCCTTGAGGCTCGGATCGCGTAGTTGCTCGATTTTGGAAGATTTGAAGTGGGTCATCCATTCCTAACTTTGAGGGGGAGAATGTTGGGGTGCAAAGTTTTCCATGAATGACTTTATAATGTGTTGACTTTTGTAAAACCCACTTGCATGTGGTGCATTATCCTTTTGACTCATGATATAGAGAGAGTGAGAGAGAGACATGTAAACACCTCTATATAAGGTGGGTTCATACCACTTATGGAGGTATGCTTGAGAGGTGTAAAAGTTGAGTGTGTAAGTGTGTGTTATTTCTGTAGACTAGATCTAGATCCCTTTTTGTAACACCATACATATTCAATACATCTCTTGAACACCCAAATCACCATGTTCATTGTGCAATATTTAATTTCGCATGCCAAACCATGTTCTTTAGTCACTACACTCAGCCGGAAAGAGTACTCAGGTCGCCGAGTGAAGGCAATGACAATGACCATCCATTCTCATCTATCCGCCCAGATCAGAGAGGCTCCGCTGGAAGCCTTGAAACCAGAGAATTTATTGGATGAAGCCTTGAGGGGAATGGAAAAGAACTTAGAGATTAAGGGAGACGGAGTTTATTATTTCATGAACCAGATCTGAACCCTAAATTTCGGTGGTTACAAAGAAGTTGTCATGAGCAAAGCTCACAAGACTAAATACTCCGTTCATCCAGGTTCGGATAAGATGTATCTGGATCTTAAAAAGCTCTATTGGTGGCCAAACATGAAAGCAGAGATCGCTACCTTCGTGGGCAAGTGTTTGACTTGCGCCAAGGTGAAGGTAGAATATCAAAAGCCCTCAGGTCTACTTCAACAGCCAGAAATACCTGAGTGGAAGTGGGAAGGAATTGCGATGGATTTCATCACTAAATTGCCCAAGACTCCGAGTGGTTTAGACACTATCTGGGTAATAGTCGACAGATTGACTAAGTCTGCCCACTTCCTGCCAATCAAGGAAACATACAAGATGGAGAGACTGACACGAACCTACATCCAAGAGATAGTCCGTCTGCATGGCGTGCCTGTGTCCATTATCTCCGATCGGGATAGCAGATTCACCTCGATATTTTGGCAATCACTATAGAAGGCTCTTGGAACTAAGCTGGATATGAGCACAGCTTACCATCCGCAAACCGACAGGCAAAGTGAGAGAACCATTCAAACCTTAGAAGATATGATAAGAGCATGCGTTATCGACTTTGGTAAGTCGTGGGATACCCATTTTCCTTTGGTCGAGTTCTCCTACAACAACAGCTATCATACTAGTATCAAGGCTACGCCGTTTGAAGCCTTCTATGGCCGTAAGTGTAGATACCCTCTGTGCTGGGCTGAGGTGGGTGACACGCAGCTAGCTAGAAGTCAAGTCCCTGATAGCTCTCTCACTGGCCCAGAAATCATATGTGAAACCACAGAAAAGATCGTACAAATTCGAGAACGATTAAAAGCTTCAAGAGATAGACAAAAGAGCTACGCCGATAAGAGACGAAAACCTTTGGAGTTCCAGGTTGGTGACCGTGTTTTGTTAAAGGTGTCACCCTAGAAAGGCATGATACGCTTCAGAAAGCGTGGAAAGCTAAATCCGAGATACATTGGGCCATTCGAGATCCTCGCTAGGATCGGCCCCGTAGCTTACAAACTTCGTTTACCCCAAGAGCTTAGTAACATTCATTCTGTCTTCCACGTGTCGAACCTTAAAAAGTGTTTATCCGATGAAACCCTTGTGATCCCTCTTGATGAGATCGAGATCAACGAAAACCTAAATTTCATGGAAGAACCAGTCGAAATCATGGATCGGGAAGTCAAACGAACGAAACAAAGTCGCATACCGATAGTGAAGGTCCGCTGGAATGCCAAGCGGGGACCTGAATTCACTTGGGAGTGAGAAGATTCAATGCAACAGAAGTACCCTCATCTTTTTCCGAGTCCGATATTTATATTCTATGTTAGAATTTCGGGACGAAATTCCCTCTATCGGGGGGATGATGTGACAACCCAAACCTTTTTCCGTTAACGTTAGTCGATTTTGTTAAATAAATTTTGAATTTTTATTTAGTTCCGTCAAATTCTTATGGTTTGGAAAATCATTTATGTTATATAATTGAATTTTGTATATGAGTCGGAACCAAATTCGTGCGAAAATCCGATTTACTTCGAAAATCAGCGAAAACCGGCCTGACTGGTGTTCACGGCCGTGAACCCGATCACGGCTGTAAACCCGTTCATGGCTTGTGGACCCCACCACCGACCATACACCAAACCTATATATATGTACTCCTACCCCTCATTTACACTTTCTGGACGCGAACACCCTTTCTGTCTCTAAAAATCATCCCCCGAAAACACAAGATTACTCTTCATCTATCACTCTATCCGCCTTGGAACTCACTTTGGAGCATCAAAACATCCGTTTTTCATCAAATCAAGCATTGCTGTTCTTGAGTTCACAGCCGTGAACCCTCCAAATCTTCATATTTCACCAAGAACAGGCCGTGAACCCTTCAAACCTTCAAAGACCGTAAACCCTTCAAAGGCAGTAAGGTGTTCACAGCCGAGAACAGTTCATGGCCGCAAACCTTCCCAAGTCGTGAACTTGGCTGAAAACCCGCTTTTTCCCGATTCAATCGAGTCCCAGTAACATTTCTAACCAAAAGCAAGTGTTTTTCCAACACTATAATTAATGGTTTCGCTAATAAACTACATATATGTATTTAACTATTATTAGGATCCCATTAAGTGTTGCGTACATGAAAGACCCTAACTTTCGTACTAAAGACATTGTCACTCCAAAACATGCTACATGCATATTCATAAAAACAATATTTTACATTGATAAAGTGATTACAAGCTACTGGATACAAACCGACTATTACAAAGTGTTATATATTACACAACTACCCAGGTTACTATACTTTTATACATACATGATCCCTAAATACAAAAGTAATATTATAACTATTCTAAGCCTTCCAACAGTATACGACTATACTGTTTACTTATCTCCTGCAATTGTTAAACATTGAGAGGGGTAAGCGGTGACGCTTAGTGAGTTCAATAATAGATACAATATAACTTTATGTCATATATATACTTCAATATGGCAGAAGCAAATGGAACAAGGAACAACAAAGGCATATGTGAATCATGCGACAAGCTTTCCATATCAATCAATAAGACATAACAATTTCAATACTTGATATACATCAATAACACTTCGGCCCAAATGGCACAGAAGACATACACTTTCTGATTAAACATTTTGGTAGATTTCAGGCTTTCAGCCATGTCTAACCTTCTGCCAATGCCATAGAATAGAAGTCATTCTCTTATGAGACATGCTCTACATGGCCAGAGGCTACATACCAGTACCACTGTGAATCTAAGTCCTTTCACTGATCACATGGTCAAAGGTACAACTTTGCTACCATAATAGCGGAAATAATAACACGAGATGATAACACGAAAAAGCACATAACACATATAACACATAACATACAAATGTTCCTATATATTGAACTCACCGTGAAATAACCGAAGGAATAAATGATATTTTGGGCAGCACTTCGGCTCTAAATATAACTTTCTGCGATGAAACCGGGGATTTTAGTTGAAAACCGGCCTTACACGGGCAGAGTTTCGACTTGAAAATATAATCTTGTCGGGAACTTCGGAGCGTCGGGACTTGCTTCGGGTGTCGGGGATGATACCGGGACTTCGGAGGGTGTTAGAGGGGATTGAAAGAGGCTAGAGAGTGAATGAGAGTGAGAATTTGTAACATAAACCCGGAGGGCTCGATTTCTATTCATAGGCTGAAAAATCGACTCTCACGACATGAACCATGTATGTTCACGTCGTGACTTTGATCCTGGTCATCCCCTAGGCTTGTTGTGTGTCTTCTAGGCTCAAAACACGTCGTTCACTGAGTTCACGTCGTGAAAACTATGTTCACGTCGTGAAAGCAGTCAAATTCTCGAAGTTTGTGCTCCGAACTTCAAAAATCCATATCTTTTGCATATGAGCTCCGTTTTTTACTCTTTATATCCACGCGTAGGTGAGATTATGCTCTACATCTTTCATTTATACTCCGTCAGCTAATTTTGACTTTATTTTTAATATTATATTAATATTATATTTTTAACAGGCCGAGACAGGAAAAGTCCGTTAAAATTTCATAACTTCTTCATCCGACATCCGTTTTTGTCTGTCTTTTTACCGTTGTACTACTATTAACGAGACCTTCGATTCTCGTTTAGGTTGTGTCGGCTAAAAATCACTCGATCATTATTTCGAGTTTTTAGCTGTTTACTGCTATACCGAAACTTAGAAAAATCATAACTTCCTCATATGAAATCAGATTTAGACGTTCTTTTTATGAAAGTTCTCGGTTTAACGAATACTACGACTTTCATTTTGATTACTAAGGCTAAAAAGTAGTTAATAGAATACTCACTTTTTACGCTATACGGCGTCGTGTCGGTTTTGTCGCGAAACTTCGATTGGTCATAACTTCTTCGTTATAAATCGGATTTCGATGAGGTTTTCGCCTAAATGTTTCTAACGGGATTCTCTACAACTTTCAATAATAAAATTTTACTTATTTCAAATTTTATATTTTCATTAAATTTCAATATTAGATTGGAATCTCATAAGACTTCCAATATTTTCCGAGTGATTCTAAACATAGTTTTACTTCATTTCTAGTAAAAACTATCTGTTAGAACTCAACGCTCAAATTCATATAATATTTCATTATATTTTTCACTTTTAAAATTACATAACACGATAATTGAATGTGTATGTTAAAGTACATCAACCCGAGGGTCTTCTTTTCCAGTATGTTGTCCGACACTTTCACACAACTAACAGTGAGTTCATACCCCTACGCTTTTACTCTTTTTAACGTTTTTAGGGGGATACAAGCCAAATACAAATGATTTTTGTGAACTTATGCAAAAGAATTTCACAGGATTAAAACTTATGCAATTGATACAACTAAAAGATCACCTGTTTTTATAAAGTATTTAGATATTTTATCCCTTTTCTAACATGCTGAGCACAAGGGACGTTTTCAACTTACAACCATAACTCCATAGATTTCATATCAATACATGAATTAAGTGCCTAATATACATGCAAACTATAATAGGTACAATTTGGGATTTCAAATTACAGTTCTACAAATTCAGAGCTTATACATCAATTAAAATATAAACTATGGTAGACTTAGTTTATGTTATACGATACTATTTACGGATTAAAAGAGTACAACATTAAATAATTATTTAAGTATATAATTATTATTACTCTACAAGATATACAAACAGATTCAGATACAAGAGAACAATACAAATCCACACGTAAACTAGTTAATACAGGATTGTGAGACAAATCTTCAATTGTACCTTTCGGGGTACAGGTTAAATCCTATCATTTAGTGTAACCAGAGTCTCCTGGTGGGAGAGCGTGAGATTTGTGAATAGATCTATCCGGGACTGACAATCCCACACCTAAACTGCTAGCTACAGTTAGGCAGGCATGCCTGGGGTGACAAATATCATACCGTCCGACGCCTGAAGAACGTCGTAGAGGTCATCAGTCATATCAAGCATGGTTATAAGAACTCACAATAGTATAAACAAACCTTTTGTTTACAGGATTTCATTCTTCATTAGTTTTATTTTCATTAATAGAACTACTACATGCTACAACTGGAGGATTCCAGGGATTTCAACGTATGGTTTTATTTTAATTAATGAAACTACTATACATACTGGTGCTATCCAGGGTTTTCAAACATATTATTCTATACATACTGGTGATAGCCAGGACCTTCATACAAAAGGGTTTTTCATTCAAAACAATATTATACAATACATCTATTGGTAACTAGGTATACAAACTAATACTTTATGGAGCACAGTAACAATTACATAGGTTAGAAAATATTGGATTTTCTTGGAAGGCATACAAATATTCTTTTACAGATTCAATGACAGGTTTACATTCAAAAACATTCTTATGAACTCACCAGCTTTAATGCTGATGCTCTTTTCAAAATTGCTTGTATTCTCAGGAAATCAATTGAGAGGTACTCCCGCAGCTTTTGAGAAGACGGAGCGAATAAAGTCACGTCTTTTATATTTTGTTATACTTTTGGTGTATACAAACTATGTATTAAACAGATGTAAATATTCTACTTATTCAATGTAATGGTTGTGTTTACTTTGATTACTACGATGCAATTGTTGTGATACTACACATGACGTCCTCCACCCCCGAATGTTTGCGCCGTTTCGGTTTGGGGTGTGACAGATAGGAACACCACCACCCACCCGGTGGTGTACGGCGACGGCAGTGGCACAAAATGGCGGTCAATGGCGGTTGTGGCTTGCCCCTCTTCACTCCCGACGTCCCGATATGGCGTATCGGCAGAAAGGGGTATCGGCAGAAAGGGGTGGAGAAGAGGAATGAGCCCGGTCTCCAACCAGGAATAACGGCAGTGATGTCCGCGGCCACCCTTCTTGACGGAAACCACGACCGGAGATGACCTGCAAAAGAAACAGTCGCAATGAGCGACGACGGTAGTGGGTGGATGCGAGCTAACGATTGCGGGACGGAGCATAAGTAGAAGGAGAAGGCTGCTGGAGTGGGGAATGGAGGTTGTGCCTCCACTGGAACACAACAACGACGATAGCGGCACTCGAGTGGTGGTTTTCTGGCTCCAACAGCGGTGGCGGCGACCGAAGGTGAAGAAACGGGGTTGGCGGCTGGAGGATGAGAGTAGTGAGGGTGGCGGCTGGTGCATCCGCGATTAGGGTTAGGGTTGGACGAGGGTGACGGGTTATATACCTCGACTCACGAAACTTTATCCCATAATGGCAAAATCGGTCCCACCTTTTTTTTCAATTTAGCTCCAATATTTACCATTTATACACTGACTTCTGAAATTCCTTTCAAATCCAATCCGTAATTTACCCAACAGCCCCCAGTCTTCAAAATCCTTTCATAATAAGTCCAATACTTACCAAACACCCCTGACTTCTAAAAATCTTTACAAAATAAATCCCGAAATTACACTTTAACCCCCGAAAACCCAAATTATATCATTTGGCTCCTCGAAACCAGCACCCCGCTAAATATTATGGGTTTTAGGGCTACTATTCATTCATTAATTTGTCTATTTATTTATTTAATAGATGGGATGTTACAACTCTCCCCCACTTAAATTAGATTACGACCTTGAAATCATTCCTTACCATTCTTATCACGCCAAACCACTCAAGTGGCTTAGCCACAATCCCGAGCACACCCTAGCCTTCCCAGGGCAACCGAAACCAGCCCTCGCAGGCCTCTCCAATCCGTAGATGAACGAATTCCCTTCACCAGCCGACAATAATCCCTTGTGAATAAAACCCAACTGCTCAATCCTAAAATCTGGAATCTCGAGAAGGTCTGACTCCCTAACAGACAGCCCATACTGAATCGTTATTGTTGAATCCAATCCACTTATCTCTCAACTAACTATTCAACTTCTGATAACTGGAGGTTCCCATTGGAAAACAGAATCACAGACCTAGTTATCCCTGCAGATCGCTTATACTTGGCCAAGGCTCAGATAATCCTTCGAGTAGAAGATCCCTCCCTGCAACGGTTAGACTCATACGAGAGCTGTGCATCAGTGTCAAATCTATTACTCTGAGATTATTTAATCCCACTGCATTTGACTTAGCATTTCCCAAACACCCAGATACTTCTCATAAACACGAAAACCCAAATCGATAATACTGTCCTAAACACGGAAACTGTCCGAAAACAGTAGGCTGCCTTCTGATTGCTTCTAAAATCCACTGAGACCTCCCTGGTCCCAGCTTATCTAGAATAATGAAGTCCTGCCCGGTTGTTGAGCCAAGAGCAATCTCACTGTCGCCCCACGCGACTTCCGAAGGAAACTTCGACTAGCAACAAATGCCCTAGCTATATCGCCACTCATGGCTCCATCAATCCTTCTGGTCCATCCGATCATAATAGCCTGACAACCTGCCGCCACCGAGTCCAATTCGAAAAGTGAATGCTACCAGAATAACTGTAGTCTTACATCCTGCCCGGTTCACCAACGACCTGTCGTTTTCTAATTCCAATCATGTTGTGGTCTACCCACAATCTTGCGAACTGACCCACACTGGCCTAATCATCTGAAAGAATCTGTGAATGCTACGGTCATCCCGCAGTCTCACAGCACTTACCACACTATCTGACCGCTAGTGAATGCTACGGCTACCCCCGCAATCTTACAACACTTCCCACACTATCTGGCTTCTAGTGAATGCTACGGCTACCCCCGCAGTCTTACAACACTTTCCATACTATTTGACTGCTTGTGAATGCTACGACTACCCCCGCAGTCTTACTTTCGCCCTAACACAACTGCAGCCCGATGCCTTACCCCTAATCTATCAATTCGAAATGCACACAGAGTCGGGCACGCACCCGACCGAACACCCAAACTGAATTCAATTCATGACTGGAACCCCAACCTGATTTCCCAAATTCTACTATCAAGCAACAAGAAGACACGATTCACATGCTGGGAAGTTTTACCGAACTCCCAACTCACACAACCCTCAAACCAAGCAGCCACTTGAGCCACCTTTCTCCCCGACGAGGATGCGAAACTCATCCTAGGTTCACATCTATTTCTGCTCCTGAATACCTGATCGATTCTCCCCCACTTAGATTCGACTAAGTCTTCACGACACATGAGAATTGATGGATTCCCAATCCTTCTTGCTTTCTCATCATCCTATGTTTCCAACGTGTGCTTACCAATGCTAGTGATCAATTACCAGTCAAACCCTAAGATCGCTCATTCTCTGAAATCTTGAAGAGTAATCTTGAAATCTGATCCAATCTGATACCTCATCCCACCTCCCATGCTGGCGAATGGAGGCCTTTATCTTTACCCTGGCTGATGAATCCTCGTTCCCACTTCCATTCTTGCAGTACCACTGAACTCTAACCGAACATAACCCATGCGAAATACAATTCTCTTGAACATCCAATGACCAAATACCTATGCATCTAATAGCCGCAACTGACACCACCATCTTCATGCTACCAGTCCTTTCCTAGCAACAGTAGTGCCTTGAACTCTAAAGTTCTTCCATAAACAAATGTCGACCATACCTGAAAAAATGATAGAACCAGTGAACTCTGACTTCAGTGGAGAACTATCCCACTAATTCCTGACTAAAGATCCCCTAAGCAATACTCCTGAATGGATCCCGAAAAAGACCCAGAACGATAACGGTATACGCGGAACCCACTCCGCAAGATACGTACATTTGTAGGTTCATCAAAGGACTTCCCGGCATGTAGAATGGCATATAACAATCATTGATAACCCAGACGTTAGCAGAGAACCGACCCGAGATCTAACTTATTCGAACTCAATCAAAATTCCCAAGTGGTACAATTTCCCGGTGTCCACCTTGGAGTAGCAGAGGATAACACACCCACAAACATCTGAAGGAATCCTGATCACCTCTTCCTGAGATACCTCGACCATCCTGAGGACATGGTGCAAAACTCCCTTCCGATCCCGATGACAGGAACTAACAATAGGATCCTCCTTCCTAAAGAATTCTAGGGATCTACATGCCTTGGGCTCTGGGTTAGCCCCTAACTACCCCGCGACTATTTTCGGCCCGATAGACCCCGAGACAACTATCGAGAGCTCCAAAATCCCTTCCTTGGATGAACGAAAGACCACTGAGGTCCATTCCCAAAACCCTGCTCCTAAGCCGGAACCAGAGTCTGAATCCCATTCCTGAGTGCTCAACACCATACCAAACTAACATTCGAGAGATCCAAATATACCCAAGAATCCTCATCCCACAGGCTTCCTGGATTCTCTAAGACTCTCCCTGATTCGAGTATGGATCATGTGCTTTCAGTAGTACGAGCCCAATACTACCTTCCACACCTATCCATACTTTCCTCAAGAATCATCCTGAATCCTCCAAGTCACCCTCTCAAACTGATATGCTGAATGCTCGCTACCAGCGCAACCAAATCCAATAAAGCATTTCCTAGGATTTCCTAGGTTCTCGACCTCGCCTAGCCCTCAGCTGTTGAAAGGCTCCCACCAATGTCAACTAACTACCTCATGGATATAGTCACATGCAACAGAGATCAGATAATCCTTCGAGTAAAAGACTCAATCCTAGAACGGTTGGACTCAGACAAGAGCTGCGCAATAGGGCCAAATCCTTCACTCTGGGATTATTCAATCCGTGCTCCATGTGACTTAGCATATCCACTTAGTAGTCAATTCACATCACCAGAAGCCCCACAAAGCACAAACCAAGCAACATTCAGACGATGGGGGGAAATCTAACCGGCATATCACTAATCATACCGTTCTATCCAACTATCTGAACCATACTAACAGGCAATTCCAAGAGCTCAAACAATCAGGCATAACCTAAACATGCCATCCTATCACTGACTGATCAGTACTAGCATGCAATTCTACAAGCTCATATAGTAGGCATACAAGGCATCCTTCTTAGATCCTTAGCCCTAATCAATCATGCATTTCACATATTCTCAATTCATATCATAACATAACATAACATGTATGGGTATCTTGGGGAGAAATTACTTGAGCTCGGCTGATTGCACGCATCACACTACTTGTTCTTTATCAAAAAATCTTCATTTTAATTTTAGATTTTTTTGTAAAAATCTTTCAAACCCTCGATTTGAGTCCAGACACCGCCAAAGGTGTGTCCGAATCCCTCAAACCAAGGATTTGATATCAACTTGTAACATCCCAAAATTCAAGGCCAAAAATTTCATTTTTAATTAGGTAAGTTATAAAAACAGTATTCTGAAAACATCATCAGTGTCATTCAAATCATACTCAAACCCGAGTGTCAAAAATCAAACCATAAATTTTCATAGTAAAACAATATCAGAGTACAATCCCCAAAGATATCGTAATGCGGAAAATCATAGTGTGATGCGATGCGATCAAGCCGGCTCCTTTCCTTTTGAAGAAAAAGTACCTGAAACCAACACTGAAAACCGTAAGCGCGAAGCTTAGTGAGTTCCCCCATCATACCACATACCATATAATAACATACTGCTGAGCATATAAGGTTGTTGGCCTACCCGTTCCGTCTCCTTCAACCGGTAACTGCCTAGCATATCAGGGTGCAGGCCTACCCCTTCGGTCTCTTTCAACCGGTAACTGCCTAGCATATCAGGGTGCTGGTCTACCCATTCGGTCTCTTTCAACTGGTAACTGCCTAGCATATCAGGGTGCTGGCCTACCCCTTCGGTCTGTTTCAACCGATAACTGCCTATCATATCTGGGTGTTGGCTTACCCCTTCGGTCTCTTTCAACCAGTAACCGGGCACTATTTGACCCCTACCACTACCACATAATACCCTAGCATATACACATAAATCACATACTGCCTAGCATATCTGGGTGCTAGTCTACCCCTTCGGTCCTTTCGACCGATAACCGGGGACTATTTCACCCCCTACCACTACCGCATAATAACATAGCATACTAGCACATAAAGCGTAACAGATAGTGGCATATCAGGCAATTATTACAAAGACAATCATCTCAACTATAATAACCTAATAGTGGGCCGGCATTGGTGCCTTAAACCCACTTCTACTGGAAGGTAACTCACCTTACACTCCTGAAGTCCCGCGGACAAAACTCTAGTCGTTGGATGACAGATTCCCGAACTGTCAACATCAAAATAACACTCAATTAATAATTGGGTTCCAATTCATAACCATGAGTCTATGCTTGGGGTAAAAAGACTACTTTACCCCCAATCTAGCTTGATTCAAGCCTAAGGCCCAAGCTTACACTCCAAAGGTCCAAAAGTCAAACAATGGACCAAAGCCCAACATATGGCCCAATTTTCCAAATTGGGCCCAAACCTCTACATGGTTTTACATGAAGGCCCAACCATTTATTCTAGTCCAAACATTTGGCATTCCGATGGTCCAATATCTCATAGTCATCAAGGCCCAGTTATGGCCCATCTATGGCCCAAATTTCCAAATTGGGCCCAAACCCCTCACATGGGCCTTACCCTAAAGCCCATCCAAAAATTCTAGCCCATATACTTGTTCTTGGATGGCCCATCAATAGCCCAATCACCAAAGCCCAATAGAAAGGCCCAACTCAAAGTCCAAACAATAATTAGCGTTTCTCACATGAAATGATGATTAGGGTTAAGTATTCTTACTTAACCCATTAAGGACTTAATCTATTAAGTCCATCACCCCCACTAGGCCAAGCATACAATGTACTCGGGCATAAGTCATAACATCAATCCCATGGTCCAAAAACGTAGGTCCCGACAATCTAAAACCAATATATCCAAAATTAGGGTTTTCTAAACCCTAATTAGGGTTTCCAACCTAATCGTTTGCCAATTAATCCATTGGTTAAGTTTTTAAATCAATTAGGGTTTCATTAGGTCAAGCACCACCCACTGACACCTCGGGCGGTGGTGGTCGATGGCGGCAACCAACGGCAGCCACCACCTCATGGTGGTGGTTATGGTTCTAGTCCAATCGTGTCCAAGCAAATGCACACCACCACCCAACACGGCGGCTGGTGGCGGCAACCACCACCCCACGGTGGTGGTGGTGGCGATTTCCTTGATTATTCCGATCAAAACTATGATTACACAACATAATATCCCAAAATAAACACACACAATAAGATACACACACTCAGCCACCCTTATAGCGGCAGGCGGTGGTTGGAGGTGACAGCTACCACCTCACGGTGGTGGTGGTGGCTTTTCTCGTGAAATCTGGCCAAACAAACACTACCCACGACACACACCAACAGCAGAAACACACGCTTTGCCCGGGATAGGAACACCACCACCGACCTGGTGGCGTACGGCGACGACAGTGGCACGAAATGGCGGTCAATGGCGGCTGTGGCTTGCCCCTCTTCACTCACGACGTCCCACCGCCGATCTTCGTCCTTAGCCTCAGTAGAAGCAGCGACAATGGCGTATCGACAGAAAGGGGTGGAGAATAGGAAGGCGCCCGCTCTCCACTCGGGAATAACGGCAACGACGTCTGCGGCCACCCTTCTTGACGGAAACCACGACCGAAGATGAACTGCAAAAGAAATAGTCGCAATGAGCGACGACGACAGTGGGCGGATGCGAGCTAACGGCTGTGGGACGGAGTAGAAGTAAAAGGAGAAGGCTGCTGCAGCGGGGGAATGGAGGTTGCGCCTCCACCGGAACACGACAACGGAGATAGCGACACTCGAGTGGTGGTTTTCTGGCTCCAACAGCGGTGGCGGCGACCGGAAGTGAAGAATCGGGGTTGGCGGCTGGAGGATGAGAGTAGTGAGGGTGGCAGCTGGTACATCCGCGATTAGGGTTAGGGTTGGACGAGGGTGACGGGTTATATACCCCGAATCACGAAACTTCATCCCATAATGGCACAATCGGTCCCTCCTTCTCTTTTTTCTTTCAATTTAGCTCCAATATTTACCATTTATACCCTAACTTTTGAAATCCCTTTCAAATCCAATCTGTAATTTACCCAACAGCTCTCAGTCTCCAACCAAGAATAACGACAGTGATGTCCGCGGCCACCCTTCTTGACGGAAACCACGACCGGAGATGACCTGCAAAAGAAACAGTCGCAATGAGCGACGGCAGTAGTGGGCGGATGCGAGCTAACGGCTACGGGACGGAGCAGAAGTAGAAGGAGAAGGCTGTTGCAGCGGGGAATGGAGGTTGCGCCTCCACCGGAACACAACATCGACGATAGTGACACTCGAGTGGTGGTTTTCTGGCTCCAACAGCGGTGGCGGCGACCGAAGGTGAAGAAACGGGGTTGGCGGCTGGTGGATGAGAGTAGTGAGGGTGGCGGCTGATGTATCCGCGATTAGGGTTAGGGTTGGACGAGGGTGACGGGTTATATACCCCGACTCACGAAACTTCATCCCATAATGGCAAAATCGGTCCCACTTTTTTTTTCGATTTAGCTCCAATATTTACCATTTATACACTGACTTCTGAAATTCCTTTCAAATCCAATCCGTAATTTACCCAACAGCCCCCAGTCTTCAAAATCCTTTCATAATAAGTCCAATACTTACCAAACACCCCTGACTTCTAAAAATCTTTACAAAACAAATCCTAAAATTACACTTTAACCCCCGAAAACCCAAATTATATCATTTGGCTCCCCGAAACCAACACCCTGCTAAATATTATGGGTTTTAGGGCTACTATTCATTCGGAGACTTGAAAGACTCGATCTCATGATAAATGAAATTAGAATCTCAAGACGGGCACCTTCCAATAAGCCCTTAACATTTATAGCTGGAAGAAACAATTGGTTTATGTTTTCCGGCAATGATTCAAGAACATATATTTGAGCTTGGGGAGGAGTTCCGGTAGTAGGGATGATGATAGTCACTGAGATGGGGTGTTCTTTGACAAGTCGCTTAACGAACTCTGCCATCGGTATGAGGTGTCCCATTCCCGGACTAGGAAGAATGGCTATATGATGTGTTTTCTCCATTGTAATCGAGAAAATTTAACTGCGACTAAATTCGCGCTCTTTTTATATATACTGCAGTTATCTCGTCGTTGTTGGGGAAACTTATATTTATATTTTATTTTGAATTATTATCAAAAGAATGATTATTTAATTTTATCCATAATTCAGTAATGATATGGTCATAAATTAAATGCGATCTTACAATGTCCACATCTAGATCTCAACAACTTCATTTTATATCTATACCTCGTGTTTATATATATATATATATATATATATATATATATATATATATATATATATATATATATATATATATATATAGGTTTAGGTTCTATGGAAAACAAGAAACCCTAAAAATCATAAAAATACATAAAAAATACTTAGACATCACACATTTTTTTTATTATGAATTTTAGCAGCTTTTTAGGTATTTTCGCTGAATTTTTTTTTTGAAAAAAAACCGAAAGAAAAATCTATTTTTTTTTCAGTGAATTTATAAAAAAACCTGGGATTTTTTGGTATATAAATTCAAAAAAAAGATTTGTGAATGATACTTAATCTGTAAAAAAATTAATCACATTTTTTATTCATAAGTAAATAACGAATGTGTTGTACTAAAAATCTGATGTATTTTTATTCATTTGTGAATAACAATAGCTGAAAATATATAAAAAAAAATTTATTTTATCTTAAAACTATATCAATATGAATGTCTATTTGTAGAGAATAAAAAATCATTAATTTTGATATATTTAAAATTATTTTTCGGGAAAACTGCAATAAAGTCCCTACATATTGTCATCATAATCGATTTGGTCTCTATATTTTTTTTATTCAATTAAGTCCCAAATACTGGTAATCGTATTCAATTTAACCCTTTGACCCAGTCAACAGGTCATCCAACTTTCAAAAATTATATTTTTGGCCTAGATTTCAAAATTTAGTACAAATTTGGTCCAAAATTTACACTTTTGTTCCAGATTTTAAATTTTGTTACAAATTTGGTCCAAACTTTACCCTTTTTGCCCAAATTTTAGAATTTTATTACGAATTCATCCTAACTTTAGTTTTTTTACAACTTTTTTTTCTCAAAGATAAGTTTCTAATATATTTTTTCTTTATAAAATCATATTTATACAAAAAAAACGTATTTTCACATAAAAATCTTATATTTTCTATACAAAAACTTTTTTTTAAAACTTTTTGGTATATGAAATATCTAGTTATAAAAATAGGTATTTATTAAGTATATAAATATATACAAATCCGCTTTTATAAAAAAATGTATACAAAAACGTATTTTACAAAAAATATATATATACAAACACCTATTTTATCTATATTTTTTTTATAAAGTCGTATTTGTTTACATTTTTTATAAAAAATGTGCTTGAATAATTTTTATATAATACGTGTTTGTATACATTTGATAAAATGTATACAAACACGATTTTATAAAAAAATATAGATACACACCTATTTGTGTGTGTATATATATATATATATATATATATATATATATATATATATATATATATATATATGTATGTATAAAGGTGATAGTTGTTTGTATACATTTTTTTTTGTAAATATGTTTTTGTATATATTTTTTTATAAAAACGGATTTGTATATATTTATATACTTTATAAATACATATTTTTATAACTAGATATTTCATATACAAAAACCTTTTTAAAAAAAGTTTCTATATAGAAAATATAAGATTTTTATGTGAAAATACGTTTTTTTTTTGTATAAATATGATTTTATAAAGAAAAAACATATTAGAAACTACTTTTAGAAAAAAAAAAGTTGTAAAAATAACTAAAGTTAGGATGAACTCATAATAAAATTCTAAAATTTGGGCAAAAGGGTAAAGTTTGGACCAAATTTGTAACAAAAATTAAAATTTGGGCC
The DNA here is from genome assembly GCF_052849685.1 of Lactuca virosa. Taxonomy (NCBI): domain Eukaryota; kingdom Viridiplantae; phylum Streptophyta; class Magnoliopsida; order Asterales; family Asteraceae; genus Lactuca; species Lactuca virosa. The sequence continues at coordinate 389,604,410 of NC_136428.1, forward strand.
AAAAGTGTAAACTTTGGACCAAACTTGTAATAAAGTTTGAAATCTGGGCTAAAAATGTAATTTTTTAAGTTTGGATGACCTGTTGACCGGGTCAAAAGATTAAATTGAATACGATTACCGGTATTTGAGACTTAATTGAATAAAAAAATATATAGAGATTAAATCGATTATGAGGTCAATATATAGGGATTTTATTGCAGTTTTTCCTTATTTTTCGATTAAAATAGCTTCTTAAAAACTAAAAAAATGAAATGAAAACTATGTTTTTGTATATATTAAGGTAATGATTACCATAGTTTAAGAAAACATGTTTTGTTGGAAAACACATGTGTATTTCTATCCCATTTCCGCTGGTACGACGGAAGCTTTTGCGGCAAAAATAAATAAGTGGCTAAGAATGATTCCCCCATTCTCAACATTTTTTATTTTCTCAATTGAACTTACCCCTATATATATATATATATATATATATATATATATATATATATATATATATATATATATATATATATATATATATATATATATATATATATATAAGAGTACATTTGAGACGGAGATAATTTTGTGTGACCGAGAGACCAAATTTTTTTATTGAAATATTCTAATATTCTATTATTCGTAAAAACAGAATATAGAATATATTCTAACATTATATGTTTTAGAATATTTCAATGTAAATTATGTTAAAATTATTGTTTTAGAATATTAGAATATTACACATATTTAATTTTTATGAACGCTAGAATATTAAAATATTTCACTAGAAAAAAGTGGTCTCACGGTCTCACAAAATTAGGTCGTCCCACATGAACCTCACCATATATATATATATATATATATATATATATATATATATATATATATATATATATATATATGGCTGAGTTTTTGCACGAACCAAAAGATTTGTGAGAACTTATGAACTCATAATCAACTCATTATTTTTCAACACCAAAAACACCAATTTTCTTCAAATGGTACGTCTAAACCATATCTAGGCTCAAAAAAAGATTTGACAATTTTTTTTATTTTTTTTTCAAAATTTTCATGTATGCACAATCAGTAGGTACAGACTGCTGATAAGCACAATCAGCAGTCATATGGACTGCGAATGTGCACAATGAACAACCATGTGGACTGATGATGAGCAATTAGCAGTCCATATGACTGCTAATTGTGCTCATCAGGAGTCCATATGACTGTTGATTGTGCTTATCAGCAGTCATACAAAAAAAAACATTTGTCAAATCTTTTTCTTTTGAGCCTAGATATGGCTTAGACCACCATTTCGAGAATATTGGTGTTTTTGGTGTTGAAAAGTGATGAGCTGATTATGAGTTCGCAAGTTCTCACATTCTTTGGTTTCTTAAAAGAACATGGCTCTATATGAGGATAGTTCAAATAAAAACAGTAAATAATGTGAAAACGTAAAAACATTATTTTTATGTTATTATTCTGCAATGAATTTTGTATCCACAACTTTATGTCATTATTCAGCAATGAAAAAATAAATAGTCACAGGTTAAAACTAAAATTAGAATTTACTACAAAAATACACATACATAAATTTATAATAGAATAATAACATTCTAATGAATATACGAATAATCAAACGTTAATATTGATATTAGAATTACTTCAACAATACGTATATACAATATTCATTACAGAATAATAACATAAACATAGTGTTTTTACGTTTTCACACTATTTACTGTTTTTTTAACTTACTTCTCTCTCTCTCTCTCTCTCTCTATATATATATATATATATATATATATATATATATATATATATATATATATATACACTAGGTTATAACCTGTGGAAACTACGGTTATAAATATAATTGAATATTGATAGTTAAAAATCATAATAATTAATTATTTATTTTTAAAATTTTATTATTTTATAGAGTTATGTGATTTTGATGTAACTTTATAATGATTGATTAAAATAAACATGTTAAACATTTTTCAAGATACATGGTATACTCTTTTTTAATAAAAAAAATTTATATGTAAAAGTATTTTATTTTTCTTATTAAGTATCATTTAAATTCAATGCATTGGTAGTGATTTACCTGTTTTTTTATTTTTATTTTCATAAACTGATGAATAAGTTAAAATATAAAATATATAATTATTAATGTAAATTGGAGCAAATTACATTTATTAGAGACTCAATTAGGTTATCTTATGGTGCTTACAAGCTTAAACGATGACAATATGTAAACAACCATAATAATATAAAAAATATTCAAACTTAACATAGTTTTATATGCCTTACTATTTTTTGCTAGTTTGATTAGCTCTCCTCTACACCCATTCAAAAATTGCTTCTCTTATATACCATAAATAACATATTATTAAAATAATTAAGTAAAATGAGTTGCATTAAATACAAAAATAAAAACCTTCATAACCCACTTCAACAATTAACTCACTTAATTGTTGTATAAACATGGGTTTAACATTAGCTTCAGAACTCCACTATGTGCATCATTATAATCTATTGATTTGCTTGTTGTTAAAAAAAGAAATTGCATCATAAGTAAAGTCAAGTAGATACTTACATGAGAACAAAAGAAGAAAAGTAAAATAGGATAATCGTGAAAAGGCTAACAAAATCTAAATCAAGTACAAGACAAAAATTAATCTGAAGTTACAAAAGAATTTAAATAAACACCAGTACAAATGATAACAAGAGCAAAATGAACAAATGAGAAGAGAAACAACTTAGCAAATGGCTTAACTTATTATTTTTGAGAACATTTATAGGCAACAAATAAAAGGTCAAGTTATTTATTTATTTATTTTTTACTTTTTTGCAATAAGTCTTAAATATCATTACAATTTATTTAACAGCTGGATAAACTCATCAATATACAATGCTTTAATAAAATGGAGTAATTTAAAGAAATAAAAGTAGGATGCCATAGAATGCAAGTAAAAGAAAGTATGTTGCTAGTTCTTGCAGTTAAACCAAATACTTATAATCAATCAAACATGTAGTTTGTTTAATTAATGACCGTAATCCTCATTTGGAAAACCAAAAGCTTAAGTAGAATAATTACATACACAGCCATCTGCATTTAGCTATAAGAACTCATCATAATTATAACCCGCGTACTACACGATTGACAAAGTAAAACAACATTGAAATAGTCACCGATTAATATTAACGAAATACAAAATGATATATTCAGAGAACATATGATCAAAATTAAATATAAAAAGCAAGTACATTAAAAAGTTACAATAATAATATTCAAAATGAAAAACACGAAGTTATAATTCATAACTCTACAAAGACTTCTTTGTATAAAACAGTGTTATAAATGGACTTGAATCCTACAAACTTTCCATGACCAGACCAAATATGTCAAAAATGGGACTTTTAGATAGTACATTGCTATAAGTGGACTTCGAAATTAAAATTATCCATGACCTAACCAAATATGTCAAAATTATGACTTTTAGATATTACAATGGAATAAATAAAGTTAAAAGTTGTAACTTTCCATGACCTAACCAAATATATGAAAATTGAGACATTTAGATAGTACAATGTTATAAGCGAACTTAAAAAATATAAACATTCCATAACTTCCACAAATATGTCAAAATTAGGAATTTTAGATAATACAAAGTTATAAATAAGCTTAAAATTTGTAAATTTTCCATGATCCGACCAAATATGTCAAAAATTGAGAGTTTTAGATAGTATAATGCTGTAAATAAGTTTAAAAATTGTAACCTTTCCATGACCATACCAAATATATCTAAATTTAGACTTTTAGATGGTACAATGCTAAATGTCACGGGTTAATCCCTTTATGCCTTCATTTAAAATTAAATATAATATGGTATGATGTTTGGGATTTTAATTATGAGGAAAGAAAAGCACAATCAACATTTCTGATTACATCATGGCTTTAGACGTTAATAAATGTGATTCATATGTACCTATAATTGAAGAACAATAAAATCGCACAACCTATTGATGGGTTTCTTGGTTTTTGCTGCATCATCCTTGCAATCAATACTTCCTTACTTTCATACCGCATTGTTGACTTAAAATTTTCAAAAAAAAAAACCTTCAGAGCTTTATAAAGTTAGCAGCAAAATATTGTAAACACTATACATAAAATTAGATATAATAATATAACATGATAAGTAAAAATAACAAAAAATAGCAGCATGCTTTGAGAAGAATATAGAAATTATCATTTCAAGGTGTCAAATTACTAAAAGGAAACTATTAGAGAGAAAATTAGGAAATTAAAGAAGGTGTTTAAAAATATTAGGTTCACGATAATGACACGTGACAAATTTGCTAAGGAATCGACACATGGCGAAATAGCTATTAAAGTGACATGTGACAAAGAAAAACTACTCTTTTATTAAGTAGGGTGTGTGTGTATATATATATATATATATATATATATATATATATATATATATATATATATATTCCGTGCGATTGTAGTTATGAAAAAATTGACTCGAAAATTGATATGAGCGTTGCAGATTTGAAATAGAATAGTTGGTAAAAGGAAACTGTTAGAGAGAAAAATTAGGAAATTAAAGAACGCGTTTAAAAATCTTAGGTAAAGGATATGGACACGTGGCAAATTTGCTAAGGAATCGACACATGGCGAAATGTCTATTAAAGTGACATGGGCAACAAAAAACTACTCTTTTATTAAGTAGGGTGTGTGTGTGTGTGTATATATATATATATATATATATATATATATATATATATATATATATATATATATATATGGGTGAGATTCGTTGAGAACTTATAGTTTTCCAAGAACCCGAAAACTAAAAGTGGACCGTTAGATTTGATTTAAGATCAAAAGGGTAAGATTGACTTTTACACTTTTTAATTAGTATTTTTAAACAAACTCGATTAGCTGATTATAACCTCATTTAATTAAAAAAACAAAATATTCTATACGATTTTTTTCCAAAATATTATCTTTTATCATCTGATTTGAAGTTCTTCAAAATTATCGTAAAGACGCAAATAATCATTCAGATGAAGAAATTCAACAACAATCATTCATTCACATTCAAATATGTTTGATGTCAACACAAAATCGACTTTGATCTCAACACAAAATCGATCTTACGAGGTGATTATTTTCGTTTAATTTCGTATCATTCATCCTCAAATCTATTTGATCGACCTATGATTGTATTGATTTGTCTTTCGTTACAGTAAACTAGTAGATCAAATCGATCTTACGAGGTGGTTATTTTCGTTTAATTTCATATAATTCATTCTCAAATCTATTTGATCGACCTGTGATTGTATTGATTTATGTTTCCTTAAATTAAATTAGTACATCGCATGCATTATTCAGTCCGAAAAGTACAATGAACTAAGATAAATTGAAAAAAATAGAGAAATAAGATAAATTAATAGATCGCATTCATTGTTCATTACGAAAATTTCAATGAACGAAACAATAGATTGTTGAATACATAATTTTTATTTGAATATTTAAATACAATATCATTTGGATGTCTAATACATTGTTTTATTGAATGTAATTTATGAGAATTATCAGCAGTATTATGGATCCTGAAAGAATGACCGAAGATTTGGGAAGCGAAACAAATCTTTTACAAGCTATTGATTGATTATTTCATTATAAATGACGTATGGTATTAAAAATCATATGTGATTTGTATGTAAATTACATATAAATCACATTTAAATTTGATTTATTTGTTATTTGTACGAAATCACATTTTAATCACAGGTGAATAATAAGTGAATATTATGTGATTTGTATGAAAATCACATGGAATCATATGTGATTCATATTTGATTCGAATAAAAATCATATGTGAATCACATTTTAATAATATGTGATTGATAATAAAAAGATATAATCATTTGTTATTTGTTGATATGTGATGTTGATGATGAGTCTAGCCAATTTAACGTAAGCAATTAATGACAATTTTTATGTTGAAGATGTATTTTACAAATATATTTTTGAACAGGATGACCAACTTTCTTCAACAACACATTCAAATAATAAGATCATGGTAAATTTCTTTAAATATAAATTATAATACAATTTTGATTGTAACTGACTTGTTTTATATGTTAATCACATATGATTCTAATGAAAATCACTTTTGTTGTATATATGATTCAAAAAAAAAATTAATTGATTGTAAATGACATATTGTTTTATATGTTAATCACATTTGATAAACACATAAATCACATGTTAATCAACTGTTATAAATATATGAATCATATATTTTTCAAAATTTGAATTATATTTGATTCCATGTTGATTTTACAATGAATCACATTCAATAAAATTATATAATCAAATATGATTAATAAAATTAAAAAAAAAAAACACAAGTTGCTGTGAAGTATTTCACTTGTTGATTATTTGTTCTGAATTTAATATTATTTAACTTTCAACAGAATATTGTGTATAAGAAGATGAAGATGAATTAAGTCCCATAGAAGTAAAATCTCCTTGTGGTACAAAAACAATTGAGTGGATATCAAAAGTTGATGAATCAGTCCTTCCAAAGAAAGATATGGTGTTTCAATCATTAGATCATGGAATTGAGTTTTACAAAAATTATGCAAAGAAAGCAGGATTTGATTGTAGACTTGGATCAAATAAAATAGTTGATGGTATTTACATTATAAGTATGTGATATGTAGTAAGGCTGGTGAAAATGATAAGAATGTTGATGACAGTTTGAATGGAGAATAATGTAAACAAAAAAGAAAAAATGCAAGTCAAATGATTTCTTCTCAAGCGAAGATTGGTTTAAATTTCATAAAAGATACTCATCGCTTTTTTCATTAGAACATTTGATGAAAAACACAACCATGAGCTCAATACAAATAGTACGGTGCACATGTCAAAGCCAAAAAGAAAGCTGGATCAATATGACAAGACAATTATTGCTCAGTGAAGCACATCAAATATAGGTGCAAGCAAAGCACATAACATGGTTACTAGTTTAAAAGGTGGATATGCTAAACAAGGTGCAAAGAAAATTGACTATAAGATTTTTTCAAGAGATTTAAACTGTTATATAGGAGATAATAATGCTTATATGTTACTAAATCTTTTAACACTTCGACGTAAAAATCTGCCTTCTTTCACTTTTCATTACTTGCTGAAAGATAACGAACTAAGGGCATTGTTTTGGGCAGATGGAATAGCAAAGAGAAACTACAAAGAATTCTATGATGTGACAACATTTGATGCTACATACAAAAAAAGCAAGTAATACTTATTTATTTTAATATTTATATATATTATAACTTTTTTATTAAATATTTAAGATAAACATTTTAATGATTTGCAGATATAACATGATCTTTGTTTCGTTTATTGTGATTGATAACCACAAAAGTTGGGTAACATCTGGTGCTAGTTTACTAGCTAAATAAACAACATAATATTATACATGGCTCTTGAGATGTTTTGTTAATTGTTTTGGTACACAGCCTAAAGTTGTGGTCACTGATCAAGATGTAGTAATGGCTAAAGCAGTGGGAACGATTTTTAATGAATCAACTCATCGTCTTTGCATGTAGCACATTGGAAATAAATTAACAGATAAGGTAAAATTATATTATATGATTTAAATAAGATTTGATTTGTAATTTTATTATAATTGATATATGATATTTAAAATCATATGTGATTTGTATATAAAATACATATGAATCACATATGAATCATATTGATTTATTTGTAATTGTTATGAAAATCACATTTGAATCACATGTCAATCATTTGTAATTTATATGTGATTTGTATGAAAATCACATTTGATTCACATATGAATGATATGTGATTCATATTTGATTAGTATATGAATCACATATGAATTATATGTGATTCGTATTTTGATTTGTATGTGAATTACATATGAATAACATGTGAATAATATGTGATTTGTATGTAAATACAATGTGAATCAAATATTATTCACTTGTGATTTACATTTTGATTACATATAATAAATAAATAATATTCATTCATATATTATATAATTTAAATAAGATTTGATTTCTAATTTTATTAGAATTGATGTATGATATTTAAAATCATATGTGATTTGTATATAAAATACATATGAATCACCCTTGAATCACATGTGAATCATATTTGATTTATTTGTTATTTTTTATTAAAATCCATGTTAATCATTTGTAATTTATATGTGATTTGTATGAAAATCACATGTGAATCACATATGAATGATATGCGATTCATTTTTTATTTGTATGTGAATCACATATGAGTAACATGTGAATAATATGTGATTTGTGTGTAAAGAAAACGTGAATCAAATATTATTCACTTGTGATTTACATTTTAATTACATACAATAAATAAATGATATTCATTCATATATTATATGATTTAAATAAGATTTGATTTGTAATTTTATTATAATTGATGTATGCTATTTAAAATTATATGTGATTTGTATATAAAATACATATGAATCATATGTTAATCATCTACACTTTATATGTGATTTGTATGCTAATCACATGTGAATCACATATAATTGATATGTGATTCATACTTGATTTGTATGTGAATCATATAGGAATGATATGTGATTCATATTTGATTTGTATGTGAATCACATAGGAATAACATGTGAATAATATATGATTTGTATGTAAAAAAATCTAAAATAAGTATTATTCACTTGTGATTTACATTTTAATTACATACAATAAATAAATAATATTCATTCATATGTGTTATTAAATCATTTTTTATTATAAGAGAATTGTTATTTAAATTTTTTCAAATGTTATTTATATTTGAATTATCTTCTGATTTTCATTAAATAACTTGTGGTTATAACAAAATATTTTTATTTTTGAATTATTTTTAAATAGATACTGATATACTAATGTAACTTTTTCTGTTGTAGGTTTTAGGAAAAGGAATAAATGAGACTAAATTTAAGAAAAGGTTGCAAGCTCTGATTTGGAATTCTTCTATAGATCCATATATATTTAAAAAAAAGTGGAAATTACTAATACAAAAATATAAAATGGAAGATAACAAATGGCTGAAAGAGATGTATGCCCTGCGAACATGTCACACCCCCGAACCAGACGGCGGAAACGTCCGAGGGCTCGTGTGACTATCAATTGAAATATCATCACAATGAATATACATGAAACATAACACATTCATCACCAAACATTACATAGTACAACTGGTATTGTTCACATCAAGTACATTGTCATAGATTACATAAATCCAAAGTATTAATGGTACGATGAGTGACATTACATAAAATAAATCCATACACACTTGAAAATCCTTCTGCTTATTGATTACCTGAAAATACAAGTTATTTTGAAAACGGTCAACATATATAATGTTGGTGAGTTCATAAGCATGTTTGAATGAAAGTCTTTGTATTGTTTGTAAAACCCAGAAAATCCGATATTTTCTGTAAAAAGTCTGAAAAATGATGTGAAAATCGAGTATAATGCATGTGTGAATTTCATAGTAGTAACATATAGGAATGCAGTTCAAATTTCTTTGTATTCTTTATGTTGTAAATAAGTGGTATTTGAATAATAGTATTTCCCCAGAAAATCCGATATTTTCTGATTTATAAAAATGTCACGGTCTTTGCACTGTAGAAATGTTTTGTATCAATATGACTTACGAGTTTTTAATTTTCCGTAATTTCGTGATGGGAATGGATCTCTATATGAGTCGTTATAACCCTGCATGATAGTGACTGATTTGTCTGTATTGGCATTTTTCCAAACACCGGATTTTCGATCAAGGTTTTGTCACCCTAGACTGGCCTAGTCTAACTGTTGCGAACAGCTCAGGTGTGGGGGAGTCACCCCCGTACAGATCTATACACAAACTATCGCTCTCCCTCCAGGAGACTCTGATTATAACTAATAGCTACGGCCATACACTCAGTGATGTCAACCGACACGTCTCACTAGATCCCATTTGTTTCCTCATGAATTTGTATAACGTTATATGTATTTAGAAGTTCGAACACTAGATGATGCATGAAATGAAAAGATAAGGCCCAACAACCATGAAGAAAAGACAACTATGGCCCATTAGACATGTAAGTTATTTCTAGGCTTGTTAAGTATGCCACAGACACATTAAAGCCCATTAAGCACATGATGAATTTTTCCAGGTTAAATTAGCATGTAAATGAGCCACTAAGGCCCAATAACATGTAAATGCTAAATTAGGCCCATTAAGCATGTAATTGGGTCACTGAGGCCCAATAGACATGTGATGAATACATTGGGCCCAATAAACATGTAAATGGATCACGAAGGCCCAATAAACATGTATAGCAAATACTAGGCCCAATAATCGTACCATTGTTGTATTTCGTTTATTTCAAGAAACTCGTTTAGTCGAATTATTTATCCTTAGCATTATAAAAAGTCCAATGTTTTGTTAGAATGATATTTTTAATTTTATATGTCAAAATCCTATAATTAGAACCCGTATTTATTAAAAATTTCACTTTAGGTCCCTCAAGAACTAATTTGAACATTTAAAGGCTTATTTTTACATAAAATGTCATTTTGGTCTATTTTAAATTAAAAATAACATTTTAGTCCATAAATTTATAAAAACTTATATTTTGCCCCAAATGTTTTGTAAATGACGGGTTTGGCCCAAAAATACATGTAATGACGTTTTCAACCCATTTTTGCAGAAAATTACAATTTCAGCCCTTATTTGAATAAAATAACATTTTCGGCCCAATTTTTATAAAATTAACATTTTTGGTCCAAATCTTGAGATAGTGTCATTTTTAGCCCCTAATCTCGTTTATTCTCATTTTTTGCTCAAGTTTTGATTAAATAACATTTTAACCCCTCAAAAATTGATATTTTTGCAATTTGGGCCCAAAAAGACGTGAGGCCCACATTAAGGCCCATAATGCCAAATTTTACACTTTTGGCCCTTAGGAAAATATGATTGAACGCTCATTGGTCCATTAGGCCCAATAAGGAAATCCTAGTCCATAATGAAATTGAACCTGGATCTTTAGGGCATTCAACTCCCCAATTGACTTTCTGAAATGTTTTGCATAGAGTTTTGAATTTCAATTGTAAATCTTGACTAAGTTTGTTGTCATAGAATGAACATAGTGTATTATATCAAGTTAGAGTTACAAGTATTATCATAGATGACGTTTACATGATCACAGAATCTCCTGGTAAAAATACCAGTTGTGACATCATCCCCCTGTTAGAGGGAATTTTGTCCCATAATTCTTTTGAAAACTAGGATTATGAAGGAGAGAATAAGTGAGGGTACTTCTGCTTCATTTGGTCTTCGCGTTCCCATGTGAATTCCGGTCCACGCTTGGCGTTCCATCGAACCTTCACAATCAGAATGCGGCTTTACTTCGTACGCTTCACTTCCCTATCCAATATCTCGACTGGTTCTTCGACGAACAGGAGATTCTCGTTGATCTCGATCTCTTCTAGAGGAATGACAAGAGTTTCATCTGATAAGCACTTTTTCAGATTCGAGACGTGAAACACGGGGTGTACGTTGCTGAGCTTGGCAGGTAGCTGTAGCTTGTAAGCCACTGGACCAATCCGGGCAAGAATCTCGAACGGTCCAATCTATCGAGGGTTCAGCTTTCCCCGTTTCCCAAAGCGGATCATTCCTTTCCAAGGAGAGACCTTTAATAACACGTGATCCCCGACTTGAAATTCTAATGGCTTTCGCCTCTTGTCAGCATAGCTCTTCTGTCGATCTCACGATGCTTGGAGTCGAGCCTTGATTTGGATTATCTTCTCCGCCGTCTCACGAATAATTTCTGGTCCTGTTAAAGTATTGTTCTATGATTGCCCTTTTGCTAGTTGGGTGTCACCCACCTCGGCCCAGCATAGGGGCGATCTGCCTTTACGTCCGTAAATAGCCTCGAAAGGAGCAACCTTGATGCTCGTGTGGTAACTGTTGTTGTATGAGAATTCGATCAGAGGCAAGTGGGCATCCCATGACTTGCCGAAGTCAATTACGCAAGCTCGGAGCATATCCTCAAGTGTCTGGATGGTATGCTCGCTCTGACCATCCGTCTGTGGGTGATAGGCAGTGCTCATATCTAGCTGTGTTCCCATTGCCTTCTGAAGAGATTGCCAGAATCTTGAAGTGAACCTACTATCTCGATCCGAGATAATAGACACTGGCACTCCGTGGAGTCTCACGATCTCTTTGATGTAAATTCGGGTCAGCTTTTCCATCTTGTAGGATTCTTTTATTGGTAGGAAATGAGCGGATTTTGTTAACCTATCGACAATTACCCAGATAGTATCCAATATGTCTGCTGTCTTTGGTAATTTTGTCACAAAGTCCATGGTTATCCTTTCCCATTTCCACTCAGGTATCGATGGCTGTTGCAATAATCCCAAGGGCTTTTGGTATTCCACTTTCACCTTGGCGCAAGTAAGACACTTGCCCACGTAAGTGGCTATCTCTATCTTCATATTAGGCCACCAATAATGTTGTTTGATATCCAGATACATCTTATTTGACCCCGGATGAATAGAATATCGCGTCTTGTGGGCTTCATGCATGACTACTTTTCTGAATCCCCCAATCTTAGGAACCCAGATCCTGTTCATGAAGTAGTGAGTTCCATCCTCTTTAACTTCAAATCCCTTATCCATTCCCCGCAGTGATTCACCAACGACATTCTCCGATTTCAATGCGTCCAATTGGGCTTCCTTGATCTGTGAAGCTAGATGAGATTGGATGGTGATTGATAGAGTCTTCACACAACAACTTGAATACTCCTTTCGGCTCGGGGCATCAGCTACCATGTTAGCCTTGCCTGGATGGTACTTGATCTCACACTCGTAATCATTTAGCAGCTCAACCCATCTCCGCTGCCTCATGTTTAGTTCCTTTTGATTTAAAATGTGCTGGAGGCTTTATGATCGGTGAAAATGGTGCACTTGGTACCATAAAGGTAGTGCCTCCAAATTTTCAAGGCGAAGACCACCACCCCCAATTCGAGATCATGGGTAGTGTAATTCACTTCATGAGTTTTTAGTTGCCTGGACGCATATGCAATTACCTTCCGCGTTGCATAAGGACACAACCTAAACCTTGATTCGAAGCATCACAGTAGACTACGAAGTCTTCGGTTCCCTCCGGTAAGGATAACACTGCTGCACTACAGAGGGCTTGCTTCAAGGTTTGGAAGGCAATCTCTTGCTTCTCGGTCCAGTTGAAGGGTACGCCTTTTTGTGTCAATGTGGTGAGGGGTTTGGCTATCTTGGAAAAGTTCTGAATGAACCTTCGGTAGTAGCCTGCAAGACCCAAGAATTGGCGAATTTCCGTTGGTGTCGTCGGATTTGTCCAGCCTTTAATGACTTTGACCTTGGAAGGGTCTACATGAATTCCTTCCTTGCTGACAACGTGACCCAAGAAATTTATACTGCGGATCCAAAACACACATTTGGAGAGTTTCGCATACAACTTTTCAGCCCGCAGAGTCTCTAAGATCTGTCGGAGATGTTGGTTATGATCTTCTTCGCTTCGAGAGTATATGAGAATATCATCGATGAAAACGATTACGAAATTGTGAAGGAACGGGCGGCAGACTCGATTCATGAGGTCCATGAATGCAGCATGGGCATTTGTCAGACCGAAGGGCATTACGACAAATTCGTAATGTCCGTAGCGAGTTCGGAAAGCAGTCTTAGGAATGTCTTCATCTCGGAATTTGAGTTGATGATAACCGGATCTCAGATCTATCTTCGAAAAGTAACTAGCCCCTTGAAGCCGGTCAAATAAATCATCGATTCGTGGAAGTGGATACCGATTTTTGATGGTGAGCTTATTTAATTCCCTATAGTCAATGCACATCCTGGAGGTTCCGTCTTTCTTTTTAACGAAAAGAACCGGAGCTCCCCATGGAGAGAAGCTTGGTCTTATGAATCCTTTATCCAGGAGTTCACTCAGTTGGCTTGATAATTCTTGCATTTCAGCGGGAGCCAACCTATAGGGTGATTTGGCGATCGGAGTGGCTCCAGGCACGAGGTCGATTCGGAATACGACTTGCCTTTCCGGAGGTATTCCTAGAAGATCTTCAGGAAATACATCTGGAAAGTCGCACGCCACTGGGATGTTATGAATGTTTAGCTCTTCCTTGGTTTTATCTATGACATGAGCGAGGAATGCATAGTTCTTCTTGTGTAGACACTTTTGTGCCTTGATACATGAGATAAGGAGAAGATTTGTGCCAGGTTTATCTCCATAGATTATTAGGGTTTCGTGATTGGGAAGATGAAGGCGAACAACCTTCTCGTGACACATAATATCAGCATGATGGGGGCTTAACCAATCCATGCCAATTATCACATCAAAACTCCTAACATTTACAGGCATCAAATATATTTGAAAAGAGTGGTTGTTTAGTGTTAACGTGCATGCATATGTGTGCATATGTGTTGTTAAGTAGGAACGTACCTGTGACAACAGTAGGGTCCTGGACTGCTTCACCCTGTCCCAAAGTCAAAACTCTTCCCGATCCTCCAGCTCCTTGATTGTTAACATTGGGGCAATTACGCCTGAAATGCCCGGTTCTCCCATATCCGTAACAGGTATGACTGGCCCCAGCATTGGTGTTTTTGTTGTTGTTGTCGTGGTTGTTATTTTTGTTGTTGTTGTTGTTTGGCATCTAGTTTTGTTGAAGCTGAGTCCTACAGTACTTTGCTGTATGGCCTTTCCGGTTGCACCGTGTGCAAATCATCTCTCTGCATTCCCCCTAATGGTGGAAGTTACATTTATTACATTTGGGGAGATTTCCTGAGTACTGCTTTGGAGCATTTGGCGTGGATGAGGCTGGAGCATGTGGTGTGGTGGTAGCTTGAGTTGCAGTATGGACAGTCACAGTTTGTTGTTTCTTTGATGATTCGGAGTTCTGTTTTCCTTTTCGCTTGTTGTTTTTCCCTTTCTTGTTCTCACCTTCCTTCTTAACCTCCGCTTCTACTATTTTGGCACCCTTTTTGTTGAAGGGTTTTGAGCATTCTAACACTCCTAAGGTGTACATGCAACCCTAGAAACATTGGATCTATGTTTGACTAAGATACATGCAAAATTGATTTTCCAAGGTTCATAATCCTATCTAGCATACATGGGGAACTTTAAACATAAAAGTAAGCTAGAAGAACATACCTTGTAGTAGTTTGGATTCCTTGAAAACCTTGAGAGCCTAGCACCCCAAGTGTGATGCCTCAAATGTCTCACACAACACCAAATGCACTTGGAATAAACTTGAGAGAAATGTCACACTTCTGGAAATCGGCTAGCCCTCTTCTTTCTTGCTTAAGTGCCAATTTTGGTGAACGTAAGGATCCTTATATAGTGCGTTACAATTAGGGTTACACCATGTAAACCCTAATTGTCATGACCTTTCATCTCCATGACCCATGGGTTCTATAACCACCATGGAGCATCCATGGAGCATCCTATGGGTTTTAGCCCAACTTGATAATCCATGGAGCATTAGCCCACTATACAAGTATGAGTGATTTACACAATCAACCCATATATCTAATTAGTCTCCTTTTGATCACTTAATTAATTCCAAATTAATTCTTGATAAATACTAATTAAATAATATTATTAATATATTAGAACTTATAATATATTAATAAACCATAAGTGTTATTTCTCTCATTTTAGTCTATCCAAATGCATGATGCCATGCAACCCAAATGGACCATGCCAAACCAGGTCAAGTACATACCAGAAATAGTTATGAACTTAGACACCTTATCCAACAGTCTCCCACTTGGATAAGTCTAATAACTATAACTGCAAGTATGACTTCAGGAACCGATCAGCAATCGTAGCTCTTTCAAGGTCTCTCGGAACTGAGATGATGATGATACGCCATTTAAGATAAGTGATCATATAATCCTCTGTTCTAGATATCAGCCGGAGAAATACATGGAACAATGTCTTACTTATTCTCCAGCAGTTTGTTTCTCGATTTCCGATTTGTTTGACATAGAACTTAATTGAACACATCAACTTAGTTCTGACCGGGCCCGGTACATGGGTCAACACAAAATCATCGAGGGGCCCAGATATCGCTTCTAATCCAAGAAGGAACAGATAAACTTCTACTCATATGCTTGTTCTACTACTTGTTGAATCACACACAAAAGCACGTTTTATAACATCGAGTTACCAATGCGTTTTCGTACGATCAATGCATAACCAACTCATAGGCAACAAGTCATATCTCTAGGTTTGAAGACTTATATGATATTACCGTCTCACGATCACTCGAGATAAATTCCATGAAATGATACCAGCGAGCGTGGGTTGAATCCAATACTCAGAACTTATGAGCACTCATGAGTGTTGTAGCCATGTCCAACATCTTATACCTCTACAACCAACTCATGACAGTCTTGATTCATACCTACTTCCAACATATGACCGAATGTGGAGAATTTGAATAATATGATATACCGAACATAATTATTCTGGAAGTCAAAACATGCAAAATGAAACGATAGTAAACGATTGACAAAAGATAGCAACACTTTAATCATAAATAAATACAACTTTTATTCATCATCAAATGTCAATTACACTTTACACATTTCAAAGTTATCTAACTACTAAAACTAATATCATCCTTCAGCCCTATGCGCCTCGTATGCTGGAGATGCTTAACCCTACCCAGTCCCTTCGTGAGGGGATCTGCCGGGTTCTCATCCGATGATACCCTCTTTGCCACGAGGAGTCCTTCTTCTATTCAATGTATGATGAAATGGTATTTTTCTGTCGATGTGTCTGGATCTCCCGTGATCCCTTGTTTCTTTCGCTAAGGCAACTGCACTTTCACTATCACATAAAATTTCCATAGGCTTCTTTATAGCTGGTACAACTCCAAGGTCTCCAATGAAGTTCTTCAGCCATATTGCCTCCTTGGCTGCCTCGCTTGTTGCTATATACTCTGATTCGCAAGTTGAATCAGCCACTGTCTCCTGCTTGGAACTTTTCCAAGTAATTGCTCCTCCGTTTAAGGTAAAGACCCAGCCCGACTGAGAGCGGAAATTATCCCTATCAGTCTAAAAGCTAGCATCACTATAC
Organism: Lactuca virosa; assembly: GCF_052849685.1. Taxonomy (NCBI): domain Eukaryota; kingdom Viridiplantae; phylum Streptophyta; class Magnoliopsida; order Asterales; family Asteraceae; genus Lactuca; species Lactuca virosa. The sequence goes on from NC_136428.1 coordinate 389,621,595, forward strand.
CCTACGACTCTCAAGTCATCACTCCCACCGAGGGTAAGGACCCAGTCCTTAGTCCTCTGCAGGTACTTGAGGATATTCTTTACTGCGGTTCAGTGAGCCTTGCCAGGATTCCCCTGATATCTGCTAACCATGCTCAAAGAAAAAGCTACATCAGGACGAGTACAGGTCATAGCATACATGATCGAGCATACAGCAGAGCATAAGGTACTCGGCTCATTTCTGCTATCTCAGCCTCGGTACTCGGGCTCTGAGTCTTACTCAATCTGGCGTTACTCTGGATGGGTAACTCTCCTTTCTTGGAATCTTGCATGCTGAACCTTTTCAGCACCTTATCCAAGTAGGTACTCTGACTAAGTCCAATTAGTCTTTTACTCTGGTGTCTCAAAATCCTTATCCCTAGAATATAGGCAGCTTCTCCTAGGTCTTTCATAGCAAAACACTTCCAAGGCCGGGACTTCACTTCCTCCAAGGTTGGGATGTCATTTCCTATGAGTAGTATGTCATCTACATACAGTACCAAAAAGCTGACTATACTCCCACTAGCCTTGACATATACACAAGATTCATCTTCACTCCTCGAAAAGCCAAACTCTTTGACGTTCTCATCGAAACAAAGATTCCATCTGCGAGGTTCTTGTTTCAATCCATAGATGGATTTCTCAAGCTTACACACTCTATTAGGGTATTCTGTACTGACAAAACCCTATGGCTGACACATGTAAACATCTTCAGCCAAACTTCCATTAAGGAATGAGGTTTTGACATCCATTTTCCATATTTCATAATCATGAAATGTAGCAATGGCTAACAGGATCCTAATAGACTTAAGCTTTGCTACTGGTGAAAAGGTCTCATCATAATCAACTACCGGAGTTTGAGAAAAGCCCTTTGCAACCAGTCGCGCCTTATACGTGTGTACATTACCATCTATGTCGCTCTTCTTCTTGAAGATCCATTTGCACCCGACTGTCTTGCGACCTGGTACATTGTCAACCAAGTTCCAAACTTGATTGTCATACATGGACTGTATCTCGCTGTCCATAGCCTCTTTCCATTTAGCAGCCTCAGGGCCTGCCATGGCTTCCGTGGAGCTGTTAGGTTCATCCAGAATTACCAATGTGTTATCACTGATAAATGTATCACCTTCTGCAGTAATATGGAAACCATAGTAATGCTCAGGTGCATTCCTAACTCTCGTGGAATGCCTCAGAGGTACAGACTCTTCTGTCGGATCAACAGGAGTTTCCTCCTCAGGTTGATTGCTAGGGTTTGAGGTTCCTTCACCACTTGACTCTTGAATTTCTTCAAGGTGAATTTGCCTCCCACTGTTTCCTTGGCTTATAAACTCTCTCTCTCGAAAGACACCCCTCTTTGCTACAAAAACCACATTATCACTAGCTCTGTAGAAGAGGTAACCAAAGGATTTCTGTGGGTAGCCGATGAAAATACACCTCTCACTTTGAGGTTCGAGCTTATCGTGAGTCTCACGCCTCACGAAAGCCTCGCAACCCCAAATCTTGATGTAGTCTAGATTAGGAACTTTTCCAGTCCACATCTCATGAGGAGTTTTGGCAACTTTCTTTGTAGGGACTAGATTAAGGATATGGGCGGCAGTCTCTAAGGCATACCCCCAAAATGAGATTGGTAGCGAAGCTCGACTCATCATGGAACGAACCATATCCAACAAGGTTCGATTGCGCCTCTCAGCCACACCATTCAACTGTGGTGTCCTGGGAGGTGTCAATTGTGAGACAATCCCACATTCCTTAAGATAGTCGAGGAACTCTGTACTAAGATACTCAACACCCCGATCGGATCGAAGCATCTTAATGTTCCTCCCCAATTGATTCTCGACTTCTTGTTTACACTCTTTAAATTTTTCAAAAGTCTCTGACTTATGCTTGATTAAGTAGACATATCCATATCTACTATAATCATCTGTAAAAGTCACATAATAACGATTAGCATCCCTTGTGGCAGTTTTGAAGGGTCCACACACATCTGTGTGCACTAGATCCAACAAACCTTCACCCCTTGCGCAAGAGCCAATAAAGGGTGACTTTGTCATTTTTCCAAGTAAGCATGATTCACAACTATCATTTGACTTTAGGTCAAATGACTCCAAGACTCCATCATTTTGGAGTTGGCCTATGCGTTTCTTGCTTACATGTCCAAGACGACAATGCCATAATGATGCTTTATCCAAGTTATTATTAGAAGAATCAATACACAACACATTATTTCCTAGGTTATCTACAACAGACACAGCTTCATACACACCATCACAAGGTAATGCTTTAAAATAAAGAACATTATTAAAGAAAGCATTTGTTCCACCAACTTCATTATCAAAAGAAAAAGTAAACCCTTGTTTGTACAAAGCATGAAAGGAAATAATATTTCTTGCCATTTCAGGCGAGTAGCAACATTTATTCAAATCTAATGTAAACCCACTACTTAGCAACAAAGAATAAACTCCAATCTTGGTGATAGGTGAAGCTTTCCTATTCCCCATGATCAAGTTTATCTTTCCATGCTCCACATTCTCACTTCTTCTTAGTCCCTGCAAATCAGAACATATATGAATTCCATAACCTGTATCAAGGACCCAAGAGTTAGAATAGGGTAAGTTTTTAGACAATATTGTGTAAATACCTGCATGGGTGGGTTTCACTTTCCCATCCTTAATACTTGCTGGTACTTTGGGCAGTTCCACTTCCAATGCGATTTTTCATGGAAATAAAAACATTCAGCCTCTTTTGGGTCAGAAGAAGGAGTGACGAAACCTTTCTTGGTTCCACTTAAAGAGGAGCCATCAAGGGTCTTACCCTTGGTACCCTTAGAAGGGTTCTTCCTCTTTTTCCCTCTACTTTTCCCGATTGCCAGGACAGGGGAGGAGTTAGGAGTAGGAGTGGTAACATCCGACTTACCTTTAAGACCTATTTCAGCGGTCTTTAGGAGTCCTTGAAGCTTGCTGAGGATAACTTCCTCCTTGTTCATGTGGTATGTCATGCGGAATTGATCATAACACGATGGTAAGGAGTGCAAAATGATATCTATTGCTAATTCCTCGGGGAAGTTCACATTTAGCTTCAGCAAACGGTCCACATACCTTTACATTTTCTGCATGTGGCCCGTGATGGGTTCTCCATCCTTCATTCGGATTGTTATCATGGAGGAGATGATTTCATATCGCTCTTGACGAGTACTCTGATGGTAGTAGTCCATCAAATCCTGGTGCATCTCAAAAGGATAGTAGTCCTCATAGGACTTTTGGAGCTCGGCTATCATGGTGGCCAACATGATGCATGCCACTTTGGTAGTATCCCTTTCATGCGCCTGATATTCAGCGACCTCCTCAGGAGTAGCAGTCGACTCGAGTTCTTTAAGCTCCTTGTCGAGGACATATTCCTTGTCCTCATACCGAGTGACCATCCTGATGTTCCTGATCCAATCCATAAAGTTGGATCCATCAAACATGACTCTCCCACAAAGGTTCACGAGAGAGAATGAGCCGGTACGGTTTGAGCCAGAAGCAGTATTGTTGGTTGACATCTGAGAAAAACAAGAGAACAAGTTTAGATTAGATTTAAAGATAGTCCTTAATAAAACACCCAAATGTAATATTAAGGCTAGGATCCAATCACAATATATTATAACTTAGAAGAGGGATGCCGTAATCTAAGCTATAACATATTTGAAAGGTAGGTGAATGACGATTCACCAATTTCCACCATGAAAACGAAATATAAATTATTAGGTTTTAATTGGTTTTTAGAAACTCCTAGATTCTTTTGAGATTCATTGAACTTTTCAATGGCATGTTTCAATCTCGAGTGTGCCCTTCATGTTTTGTGACTGGGATGCCGAGGATCACAAAACAAGGTGTGAAGTAACCATGCAAATTACTTGGTACCCTTATTGTTTTTCACTCAATCGATGTGTCGGTTAGCCACATGCGCTCCACCGACCTATGAAAAGCCTTAAGTCACCCTTTGCCTACCTTGTTAAGTCGAAGTTAGTGTGCCGGTTAACCACACACGCTCCACTAACGACTTAATCAAAGTGCAAAGTGGAATTTCATGGGTTAGCACCTTATTCATAGTTTCCTAAAGTAACTAAGATTGGGAATTTATAAAAACATTTAGTTACTTTATAATAATCATTATACTTTTAATAAGAATTTTTAAGTCATTGTCCTACCCGTTCGGCTAACGACCCTCCACCAGTCAAGGAAGCGGTGGGTGAGAGTGGACACCCATTAACCTACCATTTTATAGGCAAGAACCTTATACCCCCTTATAGACCGGCTTCGTGAATGAGGCCTACTAACGGTAAAACGACTTGATCTTATACATATATATATGTATATATATATATATATATATATATATATATATATATATATATTATGAGCTTATAATATTATAAAGTATAAGGGTTGAATTTTAACTTTTAAAATTCTAGGGGTTGGAACTAAAGTTTACTAGATGAATTTACATGTTCCAAAACTTGAGGGCAAGTTTTGTACCTTTACAAAACTTTTTCAATTCATAACTTATGAGTTATTGATTATTAAAAATGAAGACTCTTCATTTTTTTTGTAACTTATGTGTTCTTTTAATGGATTTATTACAAAGTGACTTTTGGTTATCCATAACTTGAGGACAAGTTATGGACTCCATTAAAACACATCATGATCATGAATTAACTATCAATCAATAGCACATAATTCCTATGATCTTGTAAGAACTCATAAGAACATGAATATTCATATCAAAATTTCAAGAACATATGAACACATATAAACATCGAATTTTGATATTAGTCATTGTAAATGGATTAGAACAACCATTACTCCATCTAAAACAAGTTTTAAAACACCAAAACAGTTTAGGATAATGTTTCTAGTCCATTTCCAGCAGCAAAAATCGAAAATTTGCAATCTGCTTGGCCAACTCGTCGAGTGCAAGACCTGACTCGCCGAGTTGGTTGAAGATACGCTTGGACTCGTCGAGTCCCCCCATGGACTCGGCGAGTCCCCTGTGCAGACAACAAAAATTTCGACTTTTTCAGCTATTTTGCATCAAGTATCAAACAAACAAGCCTAGGCTCTGATACCACTGAAGGGTTTTGAGCATTCTAACACTCCTAAGGTGTACATGCAACCCTAGAAACCTTGGATCTAGGTTTGACTAAGATACATGCAAAATTGATTTTCCAAGGTTCATAATCCTATCTAGCATACATGGGGAACTTTAAACATAAAAGTAAGCTATAAGAACATACCTTGTAGTAGTTTGGATTCCTTGAAAACCTTGAGAGCCTAGCACCCCAAGTGTGATGCCTCAAATGTCTCACACAACACCAAATGCACTTGGAATAAACTTGAGAGAAATGTCACACTTCTTGAAATCGGCTAGCCCTCTTCTTTCTTGCTTAAGTGCTAATTTTGGTGAACATAAGGATCCTTATATAGTGTGTTACAATTAGGGTTACACCATGTAAACCCTAATTGTCATGACCTTTCATTTCCATGACCCATGGGTTCTATAACCACCATGGAGCATCCTATGGGTTTTAGCCCAACTTGATAATCCATGGAGCATTAGCCCACTATACAAGTATGAGTGATTTACACAATCAACCCATATATTTAATTAGTCTTCTTTTGATCACTTAATTAATTCCAAATTAATTGTTGATCAATACTAATTAAATAATATTATTAATATATTAGAACTTATAATATATTAATAAACCATAAGTGTTATTTCTCTCATTTTAGTCTATCCAAATGCATGATGCCATGCAACCCAAATGGACCATGCCAAACCGGGTCAAGTACATACCAGAAATAGTTATGGACTTAGACACCTTATCCAACATTTGTTGCCATGATCATACAATTTCTTAGCCAGCCTCTTGGCACTGTCGAACGTCTCAGGGTTTGCCGCAATGACATTCCCTTGGATAGGTGCAGTCAATCCCCAGATAAACCTCTCAATCTTTTTCCCTTCTGAGGTGATCATTCCGGGACACAAGAGATATAGTTTGCTAAACTTGGTTATGTATGCATCGATATCGGAGTTTTGAACCGTGAGGTTCCACAATTCTTGTTCCATCTTCTGAATTTCGCCTCTTGGACAGTATTCAGCCAGCATCATTTCTTTAAGCTCTTCCCACGGCAACGTATTCGCCATCGGGAGTGTCATGGCCTCTATGTGGCCACTCCACCAGGAGAGAGCTTGATTAGTGAATGTGCAGGCCGAAAACTTGACCATGCACCCATCCGGACACCCGCAAATTTCAAAAACCGATTGCACATTCTCAATCCATCTTTTCAGGGCTATTACACCTCCTGTTCCATTGAAGGTTCGAGGTTTGGCGTTGGTGAAGTCCTTGTAGGTACATGTTCGTGTGGCTCCGTGGTTTGTTCATTGATTTGTGCTTCCGGTTCCTTGTCCGTTGCCTTCTCCGTTGTTTCCATTGCGAATCTGCGCAAGTGTTGCATTGACCGCAGCGGACGCTGCTGCTTGGAATGCAACCGAGTTTATTTCTGACGGGGTTGGTGTTGCGTTGTTTCCACGGTTGGGTCTTTGAGGCATCTTTCTGTCAAAGAACGGAAAGATGTTGAGTACATATCGTATTCCAAGTTTAGAATTCCATAGACCCAGCGTATCGAGTGTGCATTTAGGTGATTCCATGCATTAACATAAAACAAGGAAATAAAACACATAGCAGATAACAACGTCACGATATAAACATAAGGAATTTCCATTAATACTAATTGTTTTTAATATCCAGAAGGCATACAGTACATAGGAAAACATATAATCCGTCAGCATGACGACCCTATGAGTAGTGTAATCACTTAAACATAAGGTCGATAGTACATGAATTAGCATACATATAAAGGGAAACATAATGATACTAGTAGGTGAGGGAGTGAATCCTAATCATGACGAGATGCGTCTAACAGCAATAGCGATATCATTTTCCAAAATGATGTGCTACTAAAGTAGCCATTTCGGTCATTTCTCTAATGACCTCATCTCTTTCCTGTTCCGCTTGCACAGCTCGCGTCTCCATTGCCAGTAGCTACTGTCGAAGTGCGGAGATTTCTTCTTTCGAAGAGCGGGTTCCATTAATGGAACCCCTTGGCGGTATAGGGTGATCCTGATGCACTTCTGTGGTAGGAGGCTCGTCGGAAACTTCATCAGTGTTCTTATCGTCCTCTTCGTCATCATCGGTCTCATCAAACTCGTAGTCCATGTCTATATACTCCTCTTCCTCAAGGTCAGAGGTTGGCTCGGGTCCTACCACGGGGTCTTCTTCAAGCTCTCCATGAGCCACTAGGTTTTGGTGGAAAAGAATGCCCTGATGCGCTCCATCCATGGTGGCTGCGCGAGAAGCTGGGAGTGAAAAGGGTGAAAAGGGGTGTAAGACGCTGTAAAAAAAAATCACGTATGCATATAGTATTTCCAAAATACTCCTATTGTATTTTAATTATTTATGTTTGAATTCCTGCGAAGTTTTGGATATGAGGTAAGCTTCTAGGTCAATTTCCTACCATAATTACCCCCAAACACATGTTGGTCATATTTTGAATAAATATAGTTGATCATGCTATATTTACCCCCAATATAACCACATAATTGCCCGGTTTTAATCTCAACGTTCCATTTCCTCTAGAGACTTTTAATGTTATTGTTTTAACGTCTGCACTTTATTCAGAGTGTTTTAGTCCCATTGTATTTATAGTTGCATATCAAGTATGGTTAGATATGCTAGTTCACTATAAACAATGCTCTGATACAAACCTGTCACACCCCCGAACCAGACGACGGAAACGTCCGAGGGCTCGTGTGACTATCAATTGAAATATCATCACAATGAATATACATGAAACATAACACATTCATCACCAAACATTACATAGTACAACTGGTATTGTTCACATCAAGTACATTGTCATAGATTACATAAATCCAAAGTATTAATGGTACGATGAGTGACATTACATAAACTAAATCCATACACACTTGAAAATCCTTCTGCTTATTGATTACCTGAAAATACAAGTTATTTTGAAAACGGTCAACATATATAATGTTGGTGAGTTCATAAGCATGTTTGAATGAAAGTCTTTGTATTGTTTGTAAAACCTAGAAAATCCGATATTTTCTGTAAAAAGTCTGAAAAATGATGTGAAAATCGAGTATAATGCATGTGTGAATTTCATAGTAGTAACATATAGGAATGCAGTTCAAATTTCTTTGTATTCTTTCTGTTGTAAATAAGTGGTATCTGAATAATAGTATTTCCCCAGAAAATCCGATATTTTCTGATTTATAAAAATGTCACGGTCTTTGCACTGTAGAAATGTTTTCTATCAATATGACTTACGAGTTTTTAATTTTCCGTAATTTCGTGATGGGAATGGATCTCTATATGAGTCGTTATAACCCTGCCTGATAGTGACTGATTTGTCTGTCTTGGCATTTTTCCAAACACCGGATTTTCGATCAAGGTTTTGTCACCCTAGACTGGCCTAGTCTAACTGTAGCGAACAGCTCAGGTATGGGGAAGTCACCCCCGTATAGATCTAGACACAAACTATCGCTCTCCCTCCAGGAGACTCTGATTATAACTAATAGCTACGGCCATACACTCAGTGATGTCAAGCGACACGTCTCACTAGATCCCATTTGTTTCCACATGAATTTGTATAACGTTATATGTATTTAGAAGTTCGAACACTAGATGATGCATGAAATGAAAATATAAGGCCCAACCACCATGAAGAAAAGACAACTATGCCACAGACACATTAAAGCCCATTAAGCACATGATGAATTTTTACAGGCTAAAATAGCATGTAAATGGGCCACTAAGGCCCAATAACATGTAAAGGCTAAATTAGGCCCATTAAGCATGTAATTGGGTCACTGAGGCCCAATAGACATGTGATGAATACATTGGGCCCAATAAACATGTAAATGGATTAAGAAGGCCCAATAAACATGTATAGCAAATACTAGGCCCAATAATCGTACCATTGTTGTATTTCGTTTATTTGCTATAGTATATTTCGTTTAATCGAATTATTTATCCTTAGCGTTATAAAAAGTCCAATGTTTTGTTAGAATGATATTTTTAGTTTGATATGTCAAAATCCTATAATTAGAACCCGTATTTATTAAAAATTTCACTTTAGGTCCCTCAAGAACTAATTTGAACATTTAAAGGCTTATTTTTACATAAAATGTTATTTTAGTCTATTTTAAATTAAAATTAACATTTTAGTCCCTAAATTTATAAAAACTTATATTTTCGCCCCAATGTTTAGTAAATGACGGGTTTGGCCCAAAAATACATGTAATGACGTTTTCAGCCCATTTTTGCAGAAAATTACAATTTCAGCCCTTATTTGAATAAAATAACATTTTCGGCCCAATTTTTATAAAATTAACATTTTTGGTCCAAATCTTGAGATAGTTTCATTTTTAGCCCCTAATCTTGTTTATTCTCATTTTTGGCTCAAGTTTTGATTAAATAACATTTTAACCCCTCAAAAATTGATATTTTTGCAATTTGGGCCCAAAAAGCCGTGAGGCCCACATTAAGGCCCATAATGCCAAATTTTACACTTTTGGCCCTTAGGAAAATATGATTCTTATAAAAACTCATTTTTAAGCTAATATGACCCTTGTGGTCCCTATAAAACCGTAGGTGTCACTTTTGACCCAATCTTTTGCTTATTTGCCAAAAATGATCCTTATACAAGATTTTGTTTTGTTTTTCACAACTTAGGCATTTATAACACTTTTAACTTTGTAGTATGGTGTCTAGAGTGTTTTTGTTTATGAATATCACTTATTTCTGTTGAAGTTTCATGGATCCATCGAGTTTATCACACAACCACAACATAGACCAAAAAATATCACACACAACATGCAATAATACATAGATCTACACATGAACACTTGTATTCTCCCCCAAAAACAAGTAAAAACCGAAAACAAGGGGGTATGAACTCACCGTGCTTGTTTGGTCTCGGTTTGGTGAAGAAAAGATGGAGGTTTCGGCCCTAGCAAGCTTTCCTTGAGTAGATCTTGAACTTAGGGGGTTTTCTAAGAGTATGATCACAACAAAATGTTTAGATGGAGTGATCTAGCATAATAATGAAGTTACTTAGCTTGGATGTGTGATGACTTACCTAAGATTGATGATCTTTGGTGAAGATCTTCTTGAAACACTTAGAAATCTCGAAAATTTGGATGGAAGGAAGGAGGGTGTTCTTGACTGTTTGAGAGAGTTTTCTTGAAAGATTTTTGAGAGAATGAGGGTGGTGTGAGGTGTTTCGGCTGAGAATAAGAAGGGAGAAGAGAGAGAGAGAGAGAGTGAAGTGATGTGCATGGAGATCCACCATGCAATAAAGATGTGTCTAAATCTCCTTAATCCTCCTAATTATTCTTTTTTTGTTACTCATTGGGCCGAGAATGGGCCTAGTGGGATAAAGAAAATGGTGTTGGCTCAAATTCTTGGCTTTGATCGAATTTTATAGGCCTAATATTATTTTTCGGCCCATTGGGCTCATTAGATGGTTCACGACCCATTTGATTGAAAGAAAGGGAGTTTATGGCCCATTAAGGCCCATTAGGGTTAGAATGAATCATTCTAGGCCCAAATGGTCCAAAATATTTTAGATTTATGAGTTGGGTCCATTTAGAATCCAAATAGGGTTTCTAAGCCCAATATAGTTGAATTGAACGCTCATTGGTCCATTAGGCCCAATAAGGAAATCCTAGTCCATAATGAAATTGAACCTGGATCTCTAGGGCATTCAACTCCCCAATTGACTTTCTGAAATGTTTTGCATAGAGTTTTTAATTTCAATTGTAAATCTTGACTAAGTTTGTGGTCATAGAATGAACATAGTGTATTATATCAAGTTAGAGTTACAAGTATTATCATAGATGACGTTTACATGATCACATAATCTCCTGGTAAAAATACCAGTTGTGACAGAACAAGATGGATTGCAACTTATTTTTAGAGATACTCAGTTATCAGGACTAATGAGGACAACATCAAGATTAGAGAGTGAAATCATCTTCTTCAAAAGTTTCATGTCAAAAAAATCCAATTTGATTATGTTCATGTGCAAGTTTGAATCTACAATGGATCAACAAAGAAATTTTCAACAACAAATGACTTTAATTGCAAAATTAAAAACCTTACAATTGAAACACATCTTCAGTTTGAGGAACAAGCATCAAACTTCTCTACACATAATATATTCAAAGTATTTCATAAAGAAATAGTTGATTGTGTGTGGTCATGCTCATCTGCACCATCTGTAACACTTCACAATCATAAATCATATTTCGTTAGCAAATAGTGGATCAAAATGGTAAAAAAAAAAAAACAGAAATGTTTTAACTTCAGAAATCACAACAAAAAGAAATTTCAATACCACGTATGAATGTTATTAAATAATTTTATGTACTTTCATTTTTTACAATTAAAAAAATTAGTTTTAGGTTATTCATATGTAAATAACATGTAAATTAAATCTAATTCACACTTGATTTATATCTTATTCATATGTTATATAAATCACATGTGAATGAGATATAAATTTAAATGTGGTTTAAATCTGATTCACATGTGATTTAAATGTGATAAAAATGTTAATATTAGTATAAATTTTTGTTATATTATTGATGTCTTGCATAAATATTTTTCAGGGTAAGGTATTTCCAAATGAAGAAACATTTAAATGTGCTTGCTTCGTATTAAAAAACTATGGAATTCTATGTTGGCATATACTATGTGTAATGAAATCAAATTTTGTAACAAACATACCATCAAAGTATATGTTAAGAAGATAGCAGAAAAATAATAAGACCTGAAGAGTTGCAAAAAAGTGACTGTATTGATGACAATATTGGAGGATGTGAAAAATGGTACAAGATGCATATTATATAGTGACCGATTGTATAAATTTAATTGGACATGATGCTGAAGCAATGACACAATTCCTTCAATTGCAAAAAGAAATTCGAACAAAAGTTGAAGCAAATCCATCAAAGAGAAATAAACGAACAAAAAACAAAAGTTGGAATCAATGGTTGGAGTATCAAAGCTAGATGTTCATAAAATAAAGAATCTGAAAGATGTTACAAATAAAGGATGTGCAACAGGAAAAAGAGTTAAAAGTAAGAGAGAAATAGCAATAGAAAATGTTGGGAAAGATGGAAGGCATTGTACTTATTTTCAAAACAAAATTGCACCAACTGAAAAACATGACAGAAGTAATTGTCCGGTTAGAATTTAAGATGAAAGAAAAAAAAAACAGCAAGATGAGGAAAATAAATTAGATGAAAATAGTGTACAGCTTTAAATATGCAATGCATAGAAATACTTTTTTTTTTATAGTTAATTCTTTTATAATGATATGTGATTGAATTTTTAATTTTGTGTTTATATAAAAAAGAACTCGATGTTTTGCTTTTTAAACATAAGTGATTCACATGTTTGAGTTGAGAATTACATGTTAATTAAAATTTAATTTATTTGTTATTTGAGTCATAAATGTAATTCTTTTTTATAATCATATTCTTGACAAAATAGAATATGTCTCTTTCTGAAATAAAATCGATGTTGACAAATATTGCCTGAATTTATATGTGAATATAGAGTATTATACATATGTAAGATTAATACTAGCGTAATATTTATATGTGAATTCCATATATTTTTATATATGGATAAATCATACATAATTATGTTTTTTTTTTTTTTTTTTTTTTTTTTGAACGGCAAATACAATATAATCTAAACTAATCCTAAATCCACCTATGTCTCCAACGAGACTTGAACCCTCAACCTCAAGGAGGGAGGGCAACACCTGATACCGCTGGGCTAGAAGCCCTTTGGTAATTATGTAACATAAATAAGTATAATCACATGTGAATAAGTTTAATTGTATCCATGAGTAATATTAATAGCATGTAATATTTAAATGTGAATTATATATATATATATATATATATATATATATATATATATATATATATATGAATATATCATGTATAGTTATTTAACATAATTAATTCATTTTTGATTAACATAAAATTAACATATGTCAATTACATCTAACTCACATTTATCATATGCTCAATTTATTTATAGTTAATCTCATGATATCTAACATAAATGTGAATTATTATTTAATATGATTTCCTTACAATTAATGTCATGATATCTAAGATAAATAAAACTTTAATTGAATCAATTTAATACTTCATTTATACATGAATAAAACACTAACCAATATTTTAATTACATGTGAATAACATATGGTTCATATTTGAATAGCATATGATTCAAATGTAATTATTATCATTTTACTAACATATTATTTACATGTTATTCAAATGTGAATAATATGTGATTAAAATATAATTCATTCATGATTTACACTTGAATAACATATGATTCACATGTAATTATTAATTATTAACATATGATTCATATCTTAATAACATATGATTCATATATTAATAACATGTCAAGGTAAAAGCATTTTGCATAAGTAGCAATGTCAAAACCAAGTTAGAGAATTAATAATTGATAAATAGAAATGTAAATGTTTTGTGAACAAAACTGGATTAAAGAAGATTATGAACAAGGATTCAATTGTACTTTTAATTGAGACAAACGAAAAAAGATTTACATGTAAGAATATTTAATTATGTTTTTTGAATCTAAAAAAAAGGACAAACACTCATCATTCAAAAAAAGGTACAATTGAGATATCTATTGAATATTTTCTTTGCACTATTAAATATTTGAACATGCTATGCACTCTTCAATCTTCTTTTAATCAGATTTCGAGCCGTCTTTCTTTCCTTAATTTTTATACTTTTTTCAATTTTGTTGTATTCTTTTTCAAACTCAACTATCTTTGGACCAATTTAGTTAGTTTCAGATGAAATTAACATTGCAGCATATTTACATCTAAGAATTTTGAGAATTTATTTTTGATCATCATTTTCTATCCCAAGTCCACAACTCCATTATCCATCTGTTTCTCCCATGTAAATCTCCATATGGCGCATTGTGATCACTCCACAATCAACTTTGTTTTTTTTTTGTTCTCCACATCTTTTGTATTCTTTTAGCCTTAAGGTTTTCATCGCATATTTCTTTTGCTTTTGAATGATTAATATCATGAAGCAAACCAAACATTTTTTTTTTGTTAATTAAAAAAATTGAAATTTTTTTATATATAAATATAAAAAAAATAAAATTAATAAAAATTAGAAACAATTTAAATATATGAATATGTAAATATACTTACAATATTATCAACCACATCCCCATATCTTTCTTCAAAATTGTTTTCACCAGATTTACTGTTGTCAAGTAGATCTATACTTGATCTACTAATGCTGAAAACAATCACATATATATGATAACCTCGAATAATAGGAAAGAAAACCTGTATTTTTATGTTTAAGGTTATAATTCAATAAAAAGTAAAACAAATAAATTTTTAAATAACATACCATATCAATCCCTTGCAGATTTTGTTTTCTGTAGTCTTCACCAACATCTGATTCAAAATTACTTTTAAAGAGTTCATACTTCTGATTATCTTCAATTGTGGTTGAAGTGATATAGAAAATCTGAAACAAAAACAATTTATAAATTCAGTAATAATTTGTTTTAAAAAATTAATTAAAACAACATAATAAATATATTTACTGTCATTCCTGACTTGCAGAAAAGTCTGCATTTTGAAGACTGAATATCTCTTTGAAACTGATTATGATTTAATAAATCAGCCCATGAGTCGATAAAACTTGAATATATTTCCATATTTGGAATCAAACTTTCCATAAATACTCTTTCAATAGCAATTCCAGACTTTGATAAAATAACTGCATCATTATAAATATAATAAAAATTAATAATGAAAATTCAACTAAAAGTAACTCTGTTATATAAAATCTAATACATGAAAAATAATATTTCTTATTCTATATTTCCTTTAAGATTCAATAACCATTGACAAATAATGACTTATTCTTCACTAAGTTCTAGTATGGTATTAACAATTCTATTGGTTTTCAAAATAACAATTAATCTTTTTTCACTTTCTTTATGAACAAATGTAGTAGATGTTGGAATAGCATCAAGTTGTAAACTGTGCTAAAAAATTGTTTCATTTGTTGCTAATTTAGATTTTTTTTATATACAATTTGAGCTTTTTTACTATTTGTATTTCTCACTTAAAAAAGTAAATCCTTGTTTCGTTCTTCATCTACATGAATATTTGCTTTTTTATGATCCTTTTTCTCTCCCACGTCTTAATTAACATTCAAGAAAGATTGATTAACATCAAATTCCTCATCTCTTTCTTCAGCTTTATAGTCACTTTGAATTTTCCCTTTCCCAATATATACTCAATGTGATTGTGTAACACCTGTTCCAGGTATTATTTAATTTTATAAGTTTTAGGGATTTGTGCTGGGACTCTACGAGTTGGGGAGCTCCAACTCATCGAGTAGAAGTTATTATGAGGACGCGGGACTTCAGATCTACTCGACGAGTCGGAAGGCCCCGACTCGACGAGTAGGCACTGTAAAGAGAAACCCTTATTTAAAGAACCTACAGCCCAAAGAAACCCTAGTTTGAGCCTTGCACCTTCTTGAGAGAGAGAGAGAGAGAGAGAGAGATAGAGAGAGAGAGAGAGCTTTTGAGAGTGATTTTTGGTGTGATTGTGAAGATCTTGGAGCTTGAAGAAGAAGGAGCAAAGAGGGAAGCAGTAGATCCGACATCTACCATGTATTGGCGACCATATTAAGGTATAAAGTCACTATCTTGACCTTCAATTGCTTAGATCTCTTTTCTTGGAAGTAAATGGTCACTTTTGGTGCCAAAAGGGTGTCATATTGGGATTTGGACTTGTCACAAGGATATGGTTCCAGATCTGGACATCTCTAGGTCTTCAATGACATAAATTTGCTCACATTATCCATCTTAGGCCCTTCCCATGCACTAAACGCTTGTAGGAACCTTAGTTTTGGTGTTTTAGCCTTGTGAGGCATTGCATGCACGTAAAGTTAAGGCATTGCATGCACGTAAAGTTTGCAACTTTACGTGGTAACTACACTAGGAGAAGTTGGATCTGAAGTTTGGGACCTTGGATCCCACTGGAAAGGACTGAACACAAAAAGGACTGAAGGAACTCGTCGAGTCCCTTAGTCGACTCGACGAGTAGGGTAGGGTTTACCTGTTTTCGAGATTCTGAATGAGTGCAATGAAGGATTAGAGTTTTTGGTATGCATGAGTTTTCGGTCTTCTGGACATTAAGGAACTCGACGAGTTACATAGGTAACTCGGCTAGTTGACAAGTTACTCAGGTGACTCGACGAGTTGATGGATGCACTCGACAAGTTGAGGTCAACATGGACTGTTGACCTTGACTTTGACCAGGGATGACTTTAAGGGCATTTATGGTATTTCAGGATTGTGACAAGTTAATCACATGATGATTATAGGCACTTGAGTTGGAGGAATGCGTTGGGACTTATTGGATCTTATCTTGTCAGTTTAGCATTCACCAGAGGTGAGTCTCCTCACCATACCAATGGGTCTAAGGCACCAAGGCCGTCCCATTTTGTGATATGTGGTACATTAGTCGATGTATAAATATGTGGTATGATAGTTAGTTATATGCTAAGTGGTATGCTAGTGTTTATATGATACTTGCAGGGAAGACCATGGGGGGAGCCCATGGCACTTGGATATAAGACCATGTGGGAGAGCCCATGGCTTGTCAGTTAAAGACCATGGGGGGGGGGGGGCATGGCAATTAGATGAAAGACCATGTGGGGGAGCCCATGAATTGTAAGCTAAAGACCATGGGAGGAGCCCATGTCACGTTGGTATAAGACCATGTGGGGTAGCCCATGACATCCTTATATGTTTGTATGCATGGTTGTTGTGGTATATGTAGCTTCTATAGCTAATATGATATTGTGTTATGTGGATTGTGTGGGGTATGCTCTGGGGAACTCACTAAGCATTAGCTTATAGTTTGTGGATTTTTTTCAGGTACATCTGAGCCTAAGGGCAAGAGCAAGGCTTGATGACGTGACATGCACTCTCTCTCGGGCGCTTTTATGGGACACTATGATGATTTGAAATAATATTGTTATTGTTATGAATTTGAAAACAATTGTATCTGAGATTTTATGGTTAATGGAAAGTGTTTTGGCTAATTAAAAATGAAAATTTTCTTTTGAAAATTGTGTCGTTACAGATTGTTTATTATATTTCCAAATTTATCGATTTCCATATGATCCAAACCATCTTCAACATTCTCAATTAAATTTTCCATCATTTCTACATCAAACAACTCTTTCGGTACTAAAACAAAATCTGATAATATTTTTTTAGATTTTTATCATTTGGAAATTTCATAAGACCCTCCTTAAGATTTGATATCACTTTACTCTTTTTTTTAGTAATTAGTTGAAATACTTTTCGCAAAATTGATAAATAATCTTGCATATAAAAAATTTAATAGATGATATTAATATAAAAATTAACATGCTAAAATATTCTATATTTTAACTTTGTGTAGCTTTATTCAAATTTGATTAAAAGTATAATAATTTATTAAAGTATGTTTCTTTTATTAACACTTAAAAAAATTAATCATATATATATATATATATATATATATATATTACAAAAAGATTTTTATCTCAACTTTTTTATCCTCTCTATTTTCCAATCTTTGTAAAACATTTCCAGTTCCAAACATACCAACTGCAATTTCATATTTTTCTCTTTGACTCAATTTGTAAGAATCCCAAATTTTTATTGTTGGACATAAACGAGCACCATTTTTCCTATCAAAATCAACATCGTCAACATACAATAACTGCACATAAAAAAATTAATTAAAAATATTTACATTTAAAATAAAAGTTGTTTATAAATTTTTATATCATACACATTCTTAATAAAGGAATATTAGCAACAAGTATGTCAGTGGTATGCTGAAGTAGCTAGAATGCTTTGATGGTGCATATGATTGCTTCTTTCTTATCAATGATTCAGTTACGTAAGAGCAACAATTGATCTTTGAAAAATCTGTGTCACTTGATATTTTTAAAAAAATATTATCATTGATTTTTCCCATTCCTGTACCTTCTACCAATGTGTTACAAAACAAGACAATGAAATTCAATTTGAAGTTAAGATCAACTTTTTTTTTTCAAGAATTGCTTTCTTGATATCATTCAGTCTAATGTTAGGATAACCTTGGATTTGATTGGTATGATTGGTGAGGGTAGAGCGAATCTTAGGATAACCTAGGATTTGAGTGATGTTGTAGCTGGTGGGATATGTTGATTTCTGGGACGAATTGGAGTTATCAGGTAGAGCCTTAGGAAAGGTACAGATAGGTGTGGAAGGTAGTATTGGACCCGTACTACTGGAAGCACAGGACCTGTACCCGAACCAATGTTAGATCTGGAAGCTCTAAGGAGGACCAGTGTGGGGAGATCCCCTATTTAGATATCCTGATCATTATGATTTATGATTTTGCAGTTCAGTATGGTGGTGAAACGACATGGAGCTGGGGGATCAGGATCGGGATCCGGATCTGGGTCGGGCAACGGTACCGAGCCCATTGATGAGAGGCTGCGCGAGCTCATTGCATCCGAGGTGACGAGGGACATCCTTGACGCTACCCCAGTGATCTTTAGGACGGTCAATGAGGGTATGATGGAGATCATGGAGGAGAGGCTCAGGGCATTCAGAGCCGAGATTGTTGCGGGCCACATCGGGGCCCGAACTCCCTCGTTCCGGGAGTTCAACGCGTGTGGGGCGTCAGAGTTCTTTGGGGTCAGGGATCCCATAGTTAGCCAATGCTGGGTGGCGGACATAGAGAATACCCAGCGCACGAGTTCTTTCCCTGATGCGACAAAGGTGGGTTTCGCTTCATGTATGCTGAGAGATCGATCCCGAAACTGGTGGGGAGAGGTGACTAGCCAGGTGGGGGCGGCTGGTGTGGCTGAGATGACATGGGCAGAGTTTGTCAAACGCTTTGATCTGGAGTTTGCGCCGGTTATTGAGGTGCAGCGGTTGGTGAGGGAGTTTCAAGAATTCCAGCAGACTACCGAGACTGTGGTGGAGATTACCGCCAAGTTTCGGAAACGAGCATTATTGATCCCATAATATGCTATAGATGAGGACATGAGGAGGACGAGGTATCATTCCATGCTGAGGGATGATATCTGTGAGTTTGTGAGCTTTACAGGGTGCAAGACCCTGAATGAGATGGTGGAGAAGGTCTGTGAGCGGGAGATGGAGTTGGAGTTCCGCACCAAGCGAAAGCCCGAGCAGGCATAGACAGCAGTAGGTCAGGCTAAAAAGCCTAAGACCTCAGATTCCTCCAGTAGGGGCCAGCAGGGCCGTGGCCGGTGTGCCAAGTGCGGTAAACCGCACAGTAGGGCTTGTCGGATAGCGGGCTAAGTATGTTACGCATGTGGCCAGCCAGGTTACTTGAGCAGAGTTTGCCCCAAGAAGGGCCTGATATGTTTCCATTGCAACCAGACTGGCCATAAAAATGTTGATTGACCGAGGTTACAGGGAGGATGACGAGCAGTGGCGGCACCTGCGCCCGCCACAATGAGGATTACTAATGGCCACCCTGCTAAGGCGGATGCTCCAGTGGTGAAGAGCCGCACATTTCAGTTGACTACCGAGGAGGCTCGGGCAGCGCCAGAGGTCGTGGCTGGTACGTGTTTGATCCTTCCTGCTGGATATTGATTTGTATTATTTATGTATATGTATGTGCTCATGTATAGGGACCCTTTTGGTCAATGGTATGCCAGCTTATGTTATATTCGATTCGAGTGCTACCCGATCGTTTGTATCTCTTATGCTTACCAAGAAGTTCCGGGATGCACCTGGAACTTTCGATTCCCTGCTTGAGGTGGAGATTACGGATAACCGCACTGTGAGTGCTACGAGGGTGTATCGGGACTGTGTCCTGAATGTTCTTAGAGAGAGGTTTCGTGTTGATCTAGTGCCAATACCGTTGCGAAGGTTGAAGGTGATTGTCGGGAGGGACTGGTTTGGGGCCAATGGGGCCATGATAGATTACGAGCGCCATTTGGTGAGGGTTCGAACCCCAAGTGGGGGAGAACTGGTTATTCATGGAAAGAGGGCCTCGCAGGGGCTAACCCTATGTTCAGCTACGAGGGCTAGGAGATTTTTGCAGCTGGGTTGTACGGGGTTTCTGGCATATATTTCGGATACGAGGGTTTAGACCCCAATGGATTTGGGCAGTGTGCCGGTTGTATAGGAGTTTCGGGATGTATTTCCCGAGGAGTTACCTGGAGTGCCTCCGGGGAGGCAAGTGGAGTTTCGCATTGATTTGGTGTCTGGTGCCACTCTGATAGCCAAGGCACCATACTGGCTAGCTCCGCCCGAGATGCAGGAGCTATCTACGCAGCTTCAGGAGCTTCTAGACCGAGGGTTCATTCGTCCGAGAAGTTCCCTGTGGGGAGCTCCGATCCTGTTCGTGAAAAAGAAGGACGGGTCACACAGGATGTGCATTGATTACCGAGAGCTAGAAAAACTAACGGTGAAAAACCATTATCCACTACCGAGGATCGATGATTTGTTCGATCAGCTGCAGGGTGCGTCTTGGTTTTCCAAGATTGATCTTCGGTCGGGGTACCATCAGATAAGGATTCGGGATGAGGATATACCAAAGACAGCTTTCAGGACTCGGTATGGGCACTATGAGTTTGTGGTGATGCCCTTTGGGCTTACCAATACCCCAACAGCATTCATGTATCTCATGAACAGAGTGTGTAGACCGATGCTGGATCGGTCGGTGATCATTTTTATTGATGATATCCTGGTCTATTCTAAGACCAAGGAGCAGCATGAGCATCATCTGAGGGAAGTATTGGAGACATTGAGAACGGAAAGGCTGCATGCCAAGTTCTCAAAGTGTGATTTATGGATGCGTGAGGTGTAGGTTTTGGGGCACATCATCAACCAGGAAGGCATTTCGGTTGATCCAGCCAAGGTTGAGGTAGTGATGCGGTGGGAAGTACCGAAGAATGCATCCGAGATCCGTAGCTTCTTGGGTTTAGCGGGCAAATATCGGAGATTCGTCCAGGATTTCTCCAAGATTGTTGTGCCTTTGACCCGCTTGACCAAGAAGAATGTGACATTTCGATGGGGCATGGATCAGCAGTTGGCATTCGAGACCTTGAGACAGAGGTTATGTGAGGCTCCGATTCTAGTACTACTTGAGGGGTTGGATGAATTGGTAGTGTACTGTGATGAATCGATCTCAGGGTTAGGCGCGGTACTGATGTAGAGGGGGCATGTGATTGCTTACGCCTCGAAGCAGTTGGAGCCTCATGAGGCGAATTACCCCACCCACGACCTGGAATTGGGGGCAGTGGTGTTTGCCCTCAAGATTTTGAGGCACTACTTGTATGGAGTACGGTGCACTATTTATACTGATCATAAGAGTTTGAAGTATTTGATGGATCAACATAACCTCAACATGCGACAGAGGAGTGTTGGATTAGGTGTCTAAGCCCATAACTATAACAGGTATGTACCTGACCCGATAGTAGCATGGTCCATTTGGGTTGCATTCGCCGGAGCAATTTGATAGGAAGGATATTTGAGAAAGAGGTTATTTGTGATTTATTAATATATTATAAGAATAATATATTAATTGAGAAATCATATTATTTAGAGTAAATTACACGAATGGTCCCTATGGTTTAGGGTAATTTGCGCGTTTGGTCCCTAACTTATTTTTTTTTTAACTCGGAAGGTCCCTACTGTTTTTTTTGTTACACGCTTGGTCCCTGTATTACCTAAAAAACTATTTTTCCCTTGATTTTTTAAAATATTTAAATAAACACACCCCAACCCCAACCTCACTCACCTTACTTTACCTATCCCACAATTTTTTCATATTTAAATAATAGTATTTTTAAGTAAGACAGGGACCAATCGCGTAACAAAAACAAACAGTGGGGACCAAGCGCTTAACAAAAACAAACAGTAGGGACTTTCCGAGTTAAAAAAATAAGTTAGGGACCAAGCATGCAAATTACCCAAACCATAGGGACCGTTCGTGTAATTTACTTTATTATTTAATTGGTATTGATCAAGAATTAATTTGGAATTAATTTAGTGATCAAAAGAGACTGATTAAATTAACAGGGGTTGATTATGTAAATCAGTGATACATATAGTTTGGGCTAATGATCCATGATTGATTAGTGATGGACTAAGCTTATGTGAGATTCCATGAAGTGTTAGTCCAAACGAATTATTGGATCAAAAGCCTAAGTGAATGGATTAGGGTTTACAAGTGACGCTTGAAATTCTACACTATATATGTAACCCCTAATCTCATAAAATCGGTACACAAGTATTCTACAAAGAGTATAGATGATTTTAGTGCCTCCTAAACCTCTCTCATAATCGTCCATTTGTTCTTGGTGTTTTGTGACTTATTTGAGGTATCACATTTGAGGTGCTAAGCTCTTGTAAGGCCAAGTTCTACAAGCTACAACCAAGATGTAATCATCTAACTCGTTTTTATGTTTCAAATATCAATGTTGTATGCTAGTTAGGCTTCATGCTTTGGAAATTGAATATTGCATGTATAACTAGAGAAAACTTAGATCCAAAGCATTAGGGTTGTATGTGCACCATAGGGATGTTATAGTGCTCAAAACACATCAGTGGTATCAGAGCCTAGGGTGTTTTCTGTTATATTGATGCAATTGTTTGATTTTTAAAGTTGAAAAAATATCATTTTTAGCTACTGACTGTTGGACTCGTCGAGTCCCATAAGGGAACTCGACGAGTTGGATCATATGTGATGAACTCGTAGAGTCCATGCCATGAACTCGACGAGTAGGATCATCTGTTTGCAGTTTTTTGAGTTTCTTGGCCAGAATTGGATTAGGATCATTGCCATAAACTGTTTTGTATCCTAAAATCTTATTTTTCTGATATGGTAGTGACTATCGTCATCAAATTAAAAGTTAAATTGTCAAATTTTAAGATAATTACTAGATTATATGATAAGCTAATTATTTGTATTATTTGATTTGAAATTATCTTGCTATATGAGTTGAATTAGATCAAATTGGTAAATGATAAAAATATGTGATTATTTTACTTGTTCAAAATTTGATCTAAATGGCTTGAAGAGTTAAAACTTGCCATCAAGTTTTGGAATTCAAAAGGTCTTGAAGAGTTACAAAACTTGCCATCAAGTTTTGGAATCCAAAAGGGTTTTGAAGAGTTTCAAAACTTGCCCTCAGGTTTTGGAATTTGAAAAGTCTCATTTATGAAACATTAAATTCCAGAACCCTGGTAATTTGAAAAGGTTGAAAAATGCACCTCTTGGTTTTGTAACTTAAAATTTAATTAAGTAGCCTTAATTTTGAAATCTTAAATTTAGAACCTTGATATTTTGATTATTCAAATTACACCCTTGTGGTTTTATTAAATTAATTAAGTTTTTAATTAAAAGAGAGAATTAATAAATCCATAATGACATGGTTTAAGTTTAATTAAATAAAAGTCTAATTTATTAATAGATTAAACCACTTAATATTTTAAATGTGTAAAATACACCCTTATACTATATAAAATTAAAAGTCTAATATATTATATATGTATAATTTAAAAGTCAGTCTTACCGTTAGTAGGCCTCATTCATGAAGCTGGTCTATAAGGGGTGTTTAAGGAAGCGGCCTATAAAATGACCGTCATTGGGCATACACTCTTACCCATCGCACCCTTGACCAGTGGAGAGTCGTTAGCCGAACGGGTTTGATAGGACACTTAAATCCTCATTAAAAGTATAATGAAATATAAAGTAACTAAATGCTTTATGAATTCCCAATCTTAGTTACTTTAGGAAAAATGTGAATTTGATGCTAACCAATTAAATTGCACATTGCACCTTATTGGTCGTTAGTGGAGCGTGTGTGGTTAATCGGCACACTAATATGGGACTAATGAAGGATGGAAATGGGTAGCTCATAGTTTGTCATAGGTCAATAGAGCGTGTGTGGTTAACCGACACATTGATTAGGAGGTAAATGACTTCGAGAGTACCAAGCTAATTTGCATGGTTATTCACACCTTGTTTGTGATCCTCGGTATCCCAGTCACAAACTTGAAGGGCATAATCGAGATTAAACATGCCATTGAAAAATTCAATGAATCTCAAAAGATCAAGGAGTTTCATTTAAAAACCTAATTCGTTTAAAATTTCGTTTTCGTGGTGGAATTGGTAAATCGTCATTTACCTACCGAAAAATAGTTTACAATTGGATTACGGCATCCCTCTTCCGAATTGTGAAATATTGTGTTGGGTCCGAGCCTTAATATTTCATTTGGTTGTTATATTAAGGATTGAATTAACTAACTTGAATTTCTCCCTTTGTAGATGTCTAGTTCTGACAACTATGGTCTACCTTATCCTTTTAGAAAAAAGCTTTCCTCAAGAAGATCATGTTCCACGTTTCGATCGAAGAACTAGAAATCATTCTTCACTTCCTCCACCTCCTCAAATAATTCTCCCTGGCCCACATGTTCATCGAATTGAAAAGTTCAAGGTCACTCAAGCCCTGTTGGCAAGCAAACACGAAGATGAAAGTCTGTATGTGCTCACGTGTTGGAGATGAAGTTACATATTGACAGGCTGGGAATGTTGGGTGTCGATGTCTCGACGAAGCTGGCTGTTGACTTGGTTCTTCAATCACTTCTTAAGTCATATAGTGAGTTCATTAAAGATTACTATATGATAGATCACGACATGACCCTTATCGATCTTACCTATTTGCTAATTGCAGCTGAATCAGCAATGATTTGGCGCACTGGTCAAGCAAATTTGAATGAAAGATCTGCATCCCAAATTTCCATGGACCCTAACAATGGAAAAGGTGATAGTCCAAAAATGGTTTCTTCTCCTAAGGAAGAGAAATCGACCATGGTCGAAAAGTTTGATCATAAGAGAAAGGCTGAGTCTGAGATAATCCCATGCACCATTCCGAAAGAGTCTGTTTGTTTCTAATGCAAAGAGAAGGGGCATTGGATGCAAAGCTGACGTACCTACCTGGAAGATCGCAAGGATGGTAAAGTCAAAATGTATGACTCTACATCAGGGAAGTCCACTATCTAACTCTATTAAGTTCCTATTTATAGATTCTTAATACATGATGTGATAAGATTGCATTTTGATGTTTTGTAGGATCAAAGAAAAGAAAGGAAGCTTAAAGGAAGAGTAAGATGAGTCTGGTTGCGAAGAGATGGATTTCGATCATGTGGTTCGATGATCAGATTTTTGAGTTGCTGCTTAGGAGTTATGATAGATTGCTTACGAATATTTAGAAACATAGTTTTCATTTATATTTGCATTGTAAGGACAATTTTTCTGCATTTTATAAATAGAAGGAAATTTTGATTTTGTCTTATTTTATATTTCCTTGCAATGAGATTTGTGAAAACTGTTGTTTATATGTTCCTATTTGTAGTGACAAAGAACATGGTTTGGCATGCGGAATTAAAGCTTGCACAATTAAACATGGTGATTTGGGTGTTCAAGAGATGTATTGAATATGTATTGTGTTACAAAAAGGGACATAGATCTACATCTACATAAATAACACACACTCACACACTCAAACTTTACACCTCTCAAGCACACCTCTACAAGTGGACAAACCCACCTTATATAGAGGTGTTTACATGTCTCTCTCTCACTCTCACTAACTCATGAGTCTAAAGGCTAAGGCACCACATGCAAGTGGGTCTACACAAGTCAACCCATTACAAAGTCATACATGAAGAACTTTATACCCCAACATTCTCCCCCTCAAAGTTAGGAATGGATGACCCACTTCAAATCTTCCAAAATCAAGCACTACGCTGTTCGAGCCTCAAGGGTGACACATGTCGAAACGAACTTCAATCATCAATTCTTCCATAATTCTACAATTTGGGCTCTAGGATGTGAGACCATACAAACCAAGCAGCAACGAATGATTAACTTCAAATAATCACCCAAAAGTTGCGCATAAAAACACATCCCAAAAATCTTCAATAAAACCAAACCCATTTCGAAAATAAATTATTTTCGAACTTCCAATTGCATCATTTCGTAAGCTTCAAAACTTCAAGATCACTTCGGTCTTCAAATCCGTGTAATATGAAAAATTCAAGTTCGAATTTCCATATAAAACTTCTCCCCCTTTTTATAATCGAAATTTGATTATAAAACTCCCAAGGAAAAAGAACGTGCTCTATTTGGAATTTTTCGTGTCAAAACTCCCCCTTAACATGTGGCATAAACTTTGTGCTTCAACCCGGAAAATCCAAAAAATATTGAATTTTTAGCTTCGTTCACGGATCGCCTTTGACAAAATTTCTCAAAAATGGGTAGAAATTGTCAATTTCAAAATTCTGCAGTGACCCGGTGCGCCCAAAACAGCCAAATATGCAAAACTCTCCCCCTTTTCCAAAGCTGGGTAGAAAGCGTCAATTTGCACAAACTGCAGGGGCTTAAAATGCAAAATTTTCAATTTTAAGCAAAAACAATCCTTTTTCGAATTTGGGTATAAACCGCCAAACATTCGAAGCCTCAGGGACTATTTTCGAAAATTCTGCCATTTTGCACCAAACATACGAACTTTTGATCAAACATTCGAAATTTCAGAAAATTTTTAAAGTTGGGTGAAAAGTGTCAAATATTCGAAACTTGAATGAATTGATGAGGTTTGCGAAACATTCGAAATTTCAGGGGCTGAATTCGAAAATTTTGCATTTTGATCAAAATGTTCGAAGCCTTTAGCCAAACATTCGAAGCCTTTTCCCAATTGACAACCATTCGAAATTTCAGGGGTGATTTTCGAAAATTTTTCTTTTTAAGCCAATCATGCGAAAATTTTATCGATCATACGAAGCGTTTCCCCAACATTCGAAGTTGGACCATTTGTGTCACTTTGTTAAAAGATTAGGGACCCAATTCGAAATTGAGTTTGTTTTCTTCTTCCCAAATTGAGTATACAGGTAACGCATGAAACTCTCAGGCAACGCTTCGTACGAAAGCTCAGGCACCAAACACACGAATATTTTTTCACCCAAACGCACAAAATTTTGATTTTCTCTCCTCTTCCCAAAAATTTTCCCAAACACACGAACGCGAAGCGTTCGAAGCCTGATATATGAACAGTAATGAACAGTAACCCTTCGTACATTCAGATTACCCTTCGTTCCTTATAGTTCATCCCCAAATCATCAATCCAAAACACAGGAACTCTTCGTACATTCACCCATCTGTTCCCTTCGAATCTTATTCACCAAATCATAGTCGATCATTTTTCGTTCGTTTCTCAGTTCAACCCAAACATCCAAAAACTCGTCGACATCCAAAAATCACCACAAAACGAAAAAAATTTCGTTCGTTCTATCATAAACCATCAACTCCAAATGTTCGAACAATACGCCCCAATTCCAAAATCAAGTTTTCGTTTTACAGATCATCAAACCCAAATTTTCAAACATTCAATCGAAATCCATCCCTGTGTACAAACCCAATACCCAATCGACTCTCAAAACTCGACTCTAAATCTTCCCAGTTCGTTTTTAATCAATGAACACGACTCCAAACATTCGAATGGCCATTAATCAATGATCAATAATCGATGTTTTGACTCCAAACATTTCACAAAATCCAAAGAACGAACATCTGCGTTCGTTACTCTCAATTCGTTCCCAAAGCATCTCCTTTGAACATCGATTTTCAATTCCAAATCCAAAATCAATCCCAACACAATTTCGACTTCGCTTTGATCGTTTCTCAACCAATTTCGTCTTATAATCTATTGAATCGACTGTGGAAAATTTATTTTGACTTTTCATTCATCTGTTCTTCATCGTGTTCTTGATTGTTCATCACAAGAATCATCGAATATTAAACAAAAATTCCCAATTTCTCACATCTACTCCATGATCGGAATCAACTTTGGTTTAATAAACCAAATTGATACAAGAAAAAGATCGATTTCAAAAAAAAAAACGAATATCAACACTGATCATATGAATATCATAGTAAAGAAGATTTGAGAATAAGTAGAATCAAGATGCTGTGAAATCTGGATTAAAATCGAATTAATCTGCTTTAAAGCAAAATTTCGATCAAGATAAACTCAACGATTTTGTGAACAACATGAATTTCCTCCCAAATGCGATCTTAATCAACAAATCAGAAGTTGTGAACTCTTATGACGAAGAACAACGTCAAAATTTAATTTGGGCTAGAATTTGGGCTTTAATAGGATTAGATGAACAGTAACTAATCAATGTGGACTCAAGTTGTTTGGATCAACGTTTTGGATTAGATTTTATAACAAATGAATTATGATCAGTTAACAGGATTCAAAAATAATTTGATTTTAGGCTTCATCTAAACAAAAATTTATTGGATCAACAATGGGGTTTGAAACGAATTAGATCCAATGAATCAAAACGATCAAAATTCAAAAACGTAACGCACGTTTCAACATGATTAAGAGAGATCATAGAGAGAGACTCACCAAAATTGCTCCAATTGTGACAGATTTTGCCAAACCGAGAATCGTTCTTCAAAAATCACCTTGATCTTGAAGACCCGCTCTGATACCAATTGTAGTGACAAAGAACATGGTTTGGCATGCGGAATTAAAGCTTGCACAATTAAACATGGTGATTTGGGTGTTCAAGAGATGTATTGAATATGTATTGTGTTACAAAAAGGGACATAGATCTACATCTACATAAATAACACACACTCACACACTCAAACTTTACACCTCTCAAGCACACCTCTACAAGTGGACAAACCCACCTTATATAGAGGTGTTTACATGTCTCTCTCTCACTCTCACTAACTCATGAGTCTAAAGGCTAAGGCACCACATGCAAGTGGGTCTACACAAGTCAACCCATTACAAAGGCATACATGAAGAACTTTGTACCCCAACACTATTAATGTTGAAAATGTTTGATTCTTAGTTATATCGATTGTGGTAGTGTCATGATTTTCTAAGTAAAGGAAGATTCTCATCGCCTCAGTTTCAATTGGACAGAAACTTGGAATCATATGATTTGAATTATGTGATGTATGAAAATCTTGGTACTTGGGAAATTGAGACTAATTCCTTGTTTACATATGTATGTAAGTCAAGTGAAAGATGAAAGGATCTAGTACACATTGATGTGCACTGGTCAGATCCACCACAAAGAGTGATAAAGGCTATTCGTCACGATTTACTAATAGTTCAGTAAATATGGTTATGCTTACAAGTTTAAGTGTAATTCTAATAGCTTGAAAAGTTTCAATATATAGCAGAACGAATAAGAAGAATCAATTAGGCAGAAAGACAAAAGTTTCTCCAATATGAAAGGAAAGGAAAGTACTTTAGTATCATGTTTTATGATGATCCTAATGATTATGGAACCATGTCACAATTGATCCTCTAAGGACATCTTAGTGCATAAGTATGACTAATAAGAGGAATCAGGAGTTGTTGAAATGGTTAAATCAAGAAGGTGAGTCATACTTCGTTCTGAAATCAAGTCTTAGAGTCATACTCTAAGTTACTCCAAGTTGTACCTTGAGTGACACATCCTAAGTAGGTTTATAAAACATCATAAAATGTGGAGTATAAAAATGTTCTCTCACTCTTGCAAATTTAAAATTGGTAGTTGTGATTTCTTGGATAAGACAAAGACCAACTAAGACCAATTATATGAAGTGTTTTCTTGATAAGAAACCACACTAACTCTTGAATATTTGTTTGTCAAGGAATGTTCCTAGACAAGAGAATCTTATATGTCAAGAGGCCAGTGAGAGTCTTAAATGTCCTGAAAAGTTTCAAGAACTAATCAAGAATAAACCTATTGTTTCTCACTAGCACATGACTTAAGGTTCGTAACCTATCGTGTTGACATATTCTTGTTTCTGTGCCATTCCAGTTAAGTTGACTATGCATGAGAGTTCTATGAGTTCTCATTTGAATGCAAAAGGCAAAGCACCTTAATCAATGGAAAGTACATTGATCTGTAGGGGTGTCACACCCCAAAACCATGAACGGCGGAAACGTTCTGGGGCGGAGGACGTCATGTACAGTATCACAACAATGAATAGTAGTAAACAAGCAACAACATCATCCATTGCATTAATAATATAATTTTAATATAAGTGTGTTCTGTCAAGCTATATAGACACTAAAATATAAATCAAAATGAAAGATGAGTCTTGAACGAGCTCCATCTTCTCTAAACCTTGCACCGGTACCTGTCTACTGGTGACCTGAGGATACAAGTTATTTTGAAAGAGAGTATCAGCTTTAAAGCTGGTGAGATCATAAGTATTTTAGTGTCTGTATTTGTAAGAAAGTGTTTTGTAAGTAAGGATTTGTAAGTATGTGAAGTATGAGTATGTAAAAGTTTTGAAACTCCTAGAAAACCCTATGTTTCCTACTAAAAGTAGCCTTCTACCAAAGCATCTTAGTATCTGTGTGTGACTCTTGTAAGAGTGTGTATTTTCCCAAATCTGACTATCATTAATCAAAAATATAGTTTCTACATTATAGTATATTATGTGAATATCACAAAGTAAATGTAATGGAAAATGAACTAGTACCGTAGTATTATAATAAGTAACTACTGCTATACTAACTACCTTAAACCAATTGTAATTTAAAGTACCATGTGATCGGCCTGTATCCTGCTACCGACTCTATAGTAAAACGACGATGTAAGACATCGTAAGAAATGACATTTGGCACCCGTAGACTTGCAAGTCCCACTGTAGCGAGCAGCAAGGTGTAGAATAGTCAATCCAGTATAGATCTATACACAAACTCATACGCTCCCCAATTAAGGAGATTCTGGATACAAAAACGGTCATGGCAGGTAGTGTCATGCCCCGTTTAGTGGCTCACATAAATGTAATAATGTATATGTAATGAATGTGCTAGCTGTAATGCATGTTCTCCCCCTGTCTAGCCTGTATGTATGTTCTCTCTGTATGGTATTGTAATGTACTGTGTGTACTAGTTTTATTTGTGTGTTCTCTCTCTATCTAGCATGTATTGTAATGTTTTGTGTGTACTAGCTGTATTGTGTGTTCTCTCTCTATCTAGCATGTATTGTAATGTTCTGTGTGCACTAGATGTATTGTGTGTTCTCTCTCTATCTAGCAAGTATTGACTCATGAATGAACTGACTCATTGTGTGATTCATTGTTCTAGTAATAGTATTAGTAACTTCCTAAACTACGCCTATCGTAGTTTACTAGTAATATGACTTGTACGTATGAATATGAATGTATACCCTTGCTACCCAAGGGTATTGAATTGACTGATATAACTTTTATGTCTATATATGTATACATAATGTATAACTAATATTTAGTCGACCTTCGGACGAATAACCGATGCCCTAAAGCCACATCCAAACAAGGAAAAGAAGATAAAGCGAGCTAGCCTTCCTAAGTCCTTTAAACATTACTTATATAACTATACATATACAGGCATGCAATTGACAATATAATAGTATAAAAGAAGTTTTGTAAAACCTTTGAAAAGTTTAAGAACTAAGAAAAGATGACTTGATATCAGTTTGTAAAACGGTTTGAAAGAAGTTTATTTGATAAGAGCAGTTATAAGTATAAGGGAAACCTTTGTTTGAAACACAACTGTAACAGAGTTTGAAAGGAAACAATCAGAATGTAAGACAATTTGATAAAGAGATTTAAACAAGTAAAAACGTTTTGGAAAGTTATTTGAAGTAATATGTTTGGTAAAACAGCTAAAAGTGTAGTAAATCCATCTGTATGCTAGTTATTAATCACATATGATTGATATGATAACTAGCATGATTCAACTTGTATCCCCCCCCCATAAAAGCATTTAAAAACAATTAAAAGGTTAATTAAAGGGGTATGAACTCACCTGTAGTGAGTCGTTTGGAATGAACGGACTGTATAGGATGCTAAGTGTCAAGTGAAGACTTGTACACACTCTATGATCCTAGTTAACATATAATATCACATATATGTATCCAATTAGTCTTTAAACAACAAATTAACAAAGTTAAGACATCCTAGGTCATGTTAAACACCTTATATAGGTGTTATAAGTGCTAAGGATTACATCTAAGTGTTGTAGGACATTGCTATTGAGTTTAGGGTTCAAGGGAACCCCTTACATGAGTTTACGGTTTTATGACCATAACTCATTGAGTTTACGGTCGTAAACCCATGAGTTTACGGCCGTAAACTCATGCTTCTTTGACCAAGTGTTGTTTTGAAGCTCTACAAGTCATTAGGAAGCATCCTACTTTAAGTATAGGCCTTAGGAAGTGTTTGTGGCATCAAATCACTCCTATATGTAGTTTACGGCCCATGGACCACTTCATGTGTTTACGGCCGTAAACACATATGGTCTATGGTCTTTTGATGTTTTCAAGTCCTAAACACATCAAGGAAAGGGTCTAGGCTAGTTTCCAAAGCTTGAGAAGGGACTAGGGCCACTTTGGCACACTTTTTAGGGTTTACGGTCCAAGAACATCTTGGACCGTAAATACCTTTGATCTTGACTTTCTTGGGTGTTTTCTTGATGTATAGAAGTGTAACAAGCCTTATGATACTCTAGGATAGAAGTACTTACAAGATAGAGGCTTGAAATGGTACCAAAAGGCCAAGAACACTAGTGTGTGTTCTTGGTGTTCTTGGTGAAACTTGAAGATCTAACCTTTTGGAATGATTTCACGGATGGAAGTGTGTTAAATCACTAGACTAAGTAATATATCAACTTAATAGGGCTAGAAACACTTACAAGTTGAAGATCTTGAAGAATTGTTGGATGATACTTGAGAGAGAAATGGGTTTTGGATCTTGAAATTGTGAAAAGTGATAAAAAAAATGACTAAGTGTCATATTTATACCCTCTTTTAGGGTTTACGACCGTAAACACCTTTGTTTAGGCCGTAAACTCCAAACTCTTGGAGTTTTGGGACATTATTGTTGCACAATAAACCCTAGGGCATCCTCTCTCCTGTTATCTCCTGAAGTACTAACTCTTAAGTACTCAAACTTATTCCAAAAAGCTTGCAAATTAATAGAAACTTTTCTGACTTCTATTGAATTGAAGGGTTGTACAGAATAGAAATTTCGGGTTGTCACATCGTCCCCCCGTTAGAAGGAATTTCGTCCCGAAATTAGAATTTAAGCAAATAAGTAGTTACTAATAACTAATTAAAAGACGAGGATATTTCAGTTCCCTCTGATCCTCTCGCTCCTAAGTGGATTTTGGTCCTCGCTTGGCGTTCCAGCGAACCGTCACTATCGGGATACGACTTTGTTTCGTTCGCTTGACCTCCCGGTCCATGATCTCTACAGGTTCTCCCAAGAAGTTGAGGCTCTCGTTGATCTCGATCTCGTCGAGTGGGATTACAAGAGTCTCGTCGGACAGATACTTTTTCAAATTCGAGCCGTAGAAAGTAGAATGTACGTTACTGAGCTCGCGCGGTAAGTTAAGTTTGTAAGTTACAGGGCCGATTCTTGCGAGAATCTTGAAAGGTCCTGCGTAACTTTTTCGTCGGACACTCGAGGCTTTTAATCGTCCCCTAAACTGAACGATCCTCTCCATTGATGTCCTTTAACTCTAGATCGTGCACCTCATAGATAGATTGGAGTGTTTCCAACTGATGGGAGGCTTAGGTAATGAACTTACCTCACTGCCTCCGAACACATTCGAGCCCTTGATTTGACGCACCTCAATAGACAACGAAGTCTTCTATCCCTTCTGGGAGGGATAGTTATGGTGCGGTGCACAAGGCATTATTCTAGCGTTTGGGATGTTCTCTCCGGCTTCTCTTCCCAGTCACAGGCCACGCCTTTCTGGGTCAAAGCTGTACGGGGCTTCTCGAATCGGGAGAAGTTCCGATAGAATCTATTTTAGTAGACTGCGAGACCTAGAAATTTGCGAATTTCCATAGGTATCTTCGGATCTAATCATTCTCAACGGCCTGGAGTTTGGAAGTGTCTACTGGAATTTCCTCTTCACTAGAAATGTGACACAGGAATTTGACCCTTCGAATCCAAACTCGCATTTAAAAGAATTTCGCGCAAACATTCTCTGATGGAAATGTTTCCAGTACGAGCTGAATTTGTTGTCTATGATCCTCCTTACTACGAGGGTAGATAAGTATGTCATCGGTGAAGACGATGACGAACTGATCCAAGTAAGGACGACACACCTTATTCATTAAATCCATGAATACTGCGGGTGTGTTTGTTAATCCGAACGGCGTCACTACGTATTCGTAGTGCCCGTAACGAGTTTGGAAGGCTGTCTTCAGAACATCCTCCCCTAGCACTCGTAGTCTTGGGCAGTCTCCATCCTAAAGTTCATATCCGAAGTCATAGCTGATTCATCAATCACAGTTTCGTGTACACCAGTCGTATATAATTAAGACTGAAAAGGTAGTCGAATAAATGATTCTTCTTTAAGCTCACATCCCAACGAGGAAAAGAAGTTAAAGTGGAATCATCAATTCCAAACCTGTAGAACCTTGATTATATACCACCCTTGTGTATACATTCTTCTGTGATAGTTCAACCGTACGGGTCTTTGGATTGAACTTGACGTACTGTACGAGTGGTACTCTGGGGAGGTTTGCTGAGGTTTCTTCGGAAAGGATAAGAAACATGAGGTACTCTACGCATGAGTACTTCGGAGTTCTGAAATGACGGCTTCGCTAGAAAGACGTTTAAGGAGAAAGAGATGTACGCACGAGTTGGTATTGAGAGAATCGAATTGACTCCAGTTGTATGATAATATCGGACTCACTTGGGAATAAGGACATTAGACTTGATCATAAAGGCGTTACAGACAAAATCCAACAGTGCAACTTTTAACAGAGTTACAGTACTATAGATTCACTACACGATCATTGCTGCGAACTAGGTATACTACAAAAGACAAGTATACGCAGCACGAGCATCCCTTTTACTGACGGGATCTCGCAAAAGATAAGACTCAAGTTGCACTAGTTTTAAACAGTTTATGATTCTGTTACAACGAACGCCTTATTTACTTTAACGTGGGTCCGACTTAGTCTCTCCTGCAGCTGTGATCCTTAGTATCCTTCCGTCTGCGCCGGAGTTCTTCGTTATCGGGCAATCCTTCTTGATATGTCCCCTATCACCACATAAATGACATAACTGGCTTGAGCCAGCATTAGTGGTGGAAGTGATGTGTCGAGTTAGAGTTATATGAACACGAGTGTTTTCCTTGTTCATCCACTTTGAAATTTTCCTTTCATAGGGTCCAGTTTTACCACCCCCACTGCAAGCCTGGTTGACTCCGATGTCAGGGGCTTGAGTGATGGGTCGTGCCGGTGCTCCACAGCTATGAGCATGGTGCCCTACTTTTAGGCAATTGCAACATTGCATTTCATGGCAAGCCCCATGATGATGAAAACTACACTTGTCACACTTCGGAAGTTTTCCCTCGTATGGTCTGCTCGGTACTGGGATGGCAGGGGTTGCCACTTGTTGTTGTTGCATGGCAAGTCTTTGGGATCGCTTGCGTTCCTTCTGGGCTTGGCGCTTTCGTTTCCTGTTCTCTGTTTTTCGGCTTTGCGAGTCTGCGACTGTTATCATTTGATGGTTTCCTGGATTGATACTACGATCGGGATTGTCAACCCCTTTGTCAACATTGCTTGCGTTGATAGTGTTGCGGTTCGCAAAGATAGCTGCCACGGCAGCCGTCACGACAGCTATAACTGCGGCTTGGAAAGTAGCGGTGTCCATAGGAAAGGCAGGGTTTTCGTTGTTCGGCTGACTACTTCCGGATGACGACATGATTCTGTAACACGAAAGATAAGGAGTTTGTGAGCGTTTACGGTTGACCCTAGATGTCTTTCGATCGTTCATGTAAAGAGTAGAAGTATGTTATCGAAGGTTTGACCTACATCCCTATGATGCAGTCCTAGTTCAGAGTATAAGTAAGTCCCTGGAATGGTCACAAGATGCTTGACGTCTAAAAACTGGGTACCATCGGTTGGTAATTAACATGATCCAACCCTTGAAAAAGAATTGGGGATGATCCCGGAGCTAATTTACCCTAGTTCCACAACTCGACTAGAGTGGGTCTCAGATAGACTCTAATGATAGCATGATGAAAGTATTTGAATAAAGAATGACACAGAAGTTAGCCGACTGTCAATATCATTGATATTTATGATGTAATAAGTTCGGGAAAAATTGACCTTGCAGAAGATCTTACATCATATCCAGAGTAGAAAGGTTTTGGCTGCATAAAGGCCTACTAACAGTACCTACAGTACAAGATAGTTTCATAGAAAAATGCCACATAGGACATAGACAGGAAACGATTCCTTTTAACAGGGAAAGAAAGTAAGGCATCTACTATTGGTGACGGTCATCCCTCTGGTGAACCCTTAGTTCAGCCAGTTGACGTTCCATATCAAGCAGGTTTCTTTCGTACACCCTCTGGCGTACTCGGAGTTCTATGGCTTCGGCTCGTGATTCAGCCAGTGCTTGCAGCAGGGTTTCATGTTCTCTCTCAGATCTCTCACAAGCATCTTCTAGGCGAATGGTGCGGAGGGTATGCATTCTCGCATTGGCGACAACTTCTGTGATTTGATGTAGGGCTGTCCTGCCTTGAATCTCATTCCGGGCCACTCTGCGGACCAGGATTGGCAAGACTCTGTCTGCTGAGCCCCCTTCACTCAGGTCAAAAAAGCTTCGGTCTCCATTAAATGGCATGGGCTGATCCTGCCCTTGGCTCCATGTTTCCAAGCTTTCCACCCACAGAGGCGTCGGGCCTTGAAAAGCCGGACGAGGGTTAGGATTTGGGACAGGAGCCATCGGGGGTAGGTTCTCAACTTCAGGCTCGGAGTCAGAACCATCTGCAAAGCCTCCAGCCTGATGATCATCCAAAGGGATTTGGTGATCATTTTGTGGCTCTGCTTCGAACCCTCCTCCATCACCTTGGTTAGGGAAGTACAAGTCGCCGTGGGGATGGAATCCAGCCATGTTATCTACGCGAGAAAAGGGATATAAGAATCTAGTACAAAATCTAGCACATAAGTAGTTCATAGTAACACACAAAATACTCCTATAGTATTTTAGGTTTATATTCTATTGTTCTCGTTGTGGTATTGTTGGTAAGATTTTATACTTGTTGCAACCTCACAACCACACTTAGGCACATGCTAGTCACTCCTCGGATAATATAGTTGATCAGGCTATATCTTCCCAGAATTGACTATATGTCTCTAAGTCTACTTGTGGTGCCCAACAATCGTAATTCTTTTGTTCTGTCCTAGTGACACTGATTTTAGTATGAATGCAGGCATGTATACTTAATTAAATATTTTATTATTTAAAAGTATAAACTCTTTATCAGAGTATTTTAATCCCTATTGTATTTATAGTCTGTATATATTTTATGGGTTGATATACTCAATTCACTATAAACAATTCTCTGATACCAATCTGTCACACCCCATAACCATGAACGGCGGAAACGTTCTGGGGCGGAGGACGTCATGTACAGTATCACAACAATGAATAGTAGTAAACAAGCAACAACATCATCCATTGCATTAATAATATAATTTTAATACAAGTGTGTTCTGTCAAGCTATATAGACACCAAAATATAAATCAAAATGAAAGATGAGTCTTGAACGAGCTCCATCTTCTCTAAACCTTGCACCGGTACCTGTCTACTGGTGACCTGAGGATACAAGTTATTTTGAAAGAGAGTATCAGCTTTAAAGCTGGTGAGATCATAAGTATTTTAGTGTCTGTATTTGTAAGAAAGTGTTTTGTAAGTAAGGATTTGTAAGTATGTGAAGTATGAGTATGTAAAAGTTTTGAAACTCCTAGAAAACCCTATGTTTCCTACTAAAAGTAGCCTTCTACCAAGGCATCTTAGTATCTGTGTGTGACTCTTGTAAGAGTGTGTATTTTCCCAAATCTGACTATCATTAATCAAAAATATAGTTTCTACATTATAGTATATTGTGTGAATATCACAAAGTAAATGTAATGGGAAAATGAACTAGTACTGTAGTATTATAATAAGTAACTACTGCTGTACAAACTACCTTAAACCAATTGTAATTCAAAGTACCATGTGATCGGCCTGTACGCTGCTACCGACTCTATAGTAAAACGACGATGTAAGACGTCGTAAGAAATGACATTTGGCACCCGTAGACTTGCAAGTCCCACTGTAGCGAGCAGCAAGGTGTAGGATAGTCAATCCAGTATAGATCTATACACAAACTCATATGCTCCCTAATTAAGGAGATTCTGGATACAAAAACGGTCATGGCAGGTAGTGCCATGCCCCGTTTAGTGGCTCACATAAATGTAATAATGTATATGTAATGAATGTGCTAGCTGTAATGTATGTTCTCCCCCTGTCTAGCCTGTATGTATGTTCTCTCTGTATGGTATTGTAATGTACTGTGTGTACTAGCTGTATTTGTGTGTTCTCTCTCTATCTAGCATGTATTGTAATGTTCTGTGTTCACTAGCTGTATTGTGTGTTCTCTCTCTATCTAGCAAGTATTGACTCATGAATGAACTGACTCATTGTGTGATTCATTGTTCTAGTAATAGTATTAGTAACTTCCTAAACTACGCCTATCGTAGTTTACTAGTAATATGACTTGTACGTATGAATATGAATGTATACCCTTGCTACCCAAGGGTATTGAATTGACTGATATAACTTTTATGTCTATATATGTATACATAATGTATAACTAATATTTAGACGACCTTCGGACGAATAACCGATGCCCTAAAGCCACATCCAAACAAGGAAAAGGAGATAAAGCGAGCTAGCCTTCCTAAGTCCTTTAAACATTACTTATATAACTATACATATACAGGCATGCAATTGACAATATAAAAGTATAAAAGAAGTTTTGTAAAACCTTTGAAAAGTTGAAGAACTAAGAAAATATGACTTGATATCAGTTTGTAAAACGGTTTGAAAGAAGTTTATTTGATAAGAGCAGTTATAAGTATAAGGGAAACCTTTGTTTGAAACACAACTGTAACAGAGTTTGAAAGGAAACAATCAGAATGTAAGACAATTTGATAAAGAGATTTAAACAAGTAAAAACGTTTTGGAAAGTTATTTGAAGTAATATGTTTGGTAATACACCTAAAAGTGTAGTAAATCCATCTGTATGCTAGTTATTAATCACATATGATTGATATGATAACTAGCATGATTCAACTTGTATCCCCCCCCATAAAAGCATTTAAAAACAATTAAAAGGTTAATTAAAGGGGTATGAACTCACCTGTAGTGAGTCGTTTGGAATGAACGGACTGTATAGGATGCTAAGTGTCAAGTGAAGACTTGTACACACTCTATGATCCTAGTTAACATATAATATCACATATATGTATCCAATTAGTCTATAAACAACAAATTAACAAAGTTAAGACATCTGAGGTCATGTTAAACACCTTATATAGGTGTTATAAGTGCTAAGGATTGCATCTAAGTGTTGTAGGACATTGCTATTGAGTTTAGGGTTCAAGGGAACCCCTTACATGAGTTTACGGTTTTATGACCATAACTCATTGAGTTTATGGTCGTAAACCCATGAGTTTACGGCCGTAAACTCATGCTTCTTTGACCAAGTGTTGTTTTGAAGCTCTACAAGTCATTAGGAAGCATCCTACTTCAAGTATAGGCCTTAGGAAGTGTTTGTGGCATCAAATCACTCCTATATGTAGTTTACGGCCCATGGACCACTTCATGTATTT
Organism: Lactuca virosa; assembly: GCF_052849685.1. NCBI lineage: Eukaryota > Viridiplantae > Streptophyta > Magnoliopsida > Asterales > Asteraceae > Lactuca > Lactuca virosa. The sequence goes on from NC_136428.1 coordinate 389,661,577, forward strand.
ACGGCCGTAAACACATATGTGTTGGATTAATGTCTAAGTCCATAACTATATTTGGTATGTACTTGACCCGACCCAGCATGGTCCATTTGGGTTGCACTTCACCGGCACAATTTATATGGATAGTCTTTTGAGAATAGTATATTATGATTTATATTAATATATTATAAGTTCTAATATATTAATATGGAATCATATTATTTAATTAGTATTGATCAAGAATTAATTTAGTGATCAAAAAGAACTAATTAAATATGGACTCTTATATATATGGAATGGGCCAAGTTCATTTAGGTTGGGCTAAGCTTTCATGGATGGTCCATGGAGCTTTTAACCCATGGATCCTATGTAAATGAAAGGTCATGGGTATTAGGGTTTACATGGATGTAACCCTAATTCTCCATAATATATAAAGGGGTCATTGGCTCACAAAATTGGGACAAGTGTGTGAAAATAAGAGTGGGCCGATTTTAGTGTGCATACATATTCTCTCATGTTCTTCCAAGGTGTTTTGGTGATTTGTGATTCCATTTGAGGCTTCCACACTATTGGGGCTAAGCTCTTAAAGCTTGAAGACATCAAGCTACATCAAAAGGTATGTCATCTAACTAGAACTTTGTAGTATAGGTGCTTCATAATCTGCTAGTTAGGATGAAACCTTGGAATAGTTAATATTTGCATGTATAATAGAGAAAACATAGATCCAAGGTTTATAGGGTTGCATGTACACCATAGGAGTGTTAGAATGCTCAAAACCCAACAGTGGTGTTAAGCCATGGGTTGTTTTCTGTTATATTGATGCAAATGTTTTATTTTTAAGTTGAAAAAAAAAAGGAAAAAAAAACATGACGTTTGTCAAATTTTAAGATAATTACTTGTTTTTGTGAAAAACTAATTATTTGTAAAATTTGAATCATTTGCTATATGAGTTGAATTAGGTCAAATTTAGTAAAAGATAAAATGATATGATTATTTTATTAGTTTTAAAAGTTTGATCTAAAGAGTTTTTTGAAACCTCCATAAGTTATGGATATGAAAAGGTTTTTAAAAAAATTGATTCAAAGTTTTTTATGGAGTTACAAAACTTGGTCTTAATGTTTTAAAGAATTCCATAACTTGTTCTTAAGTTATGGAACATGAAAAGTTTCATCATAAAACAAGTATTTAACTCCATAAGTTATAGAATCCAAAAGTTTTCAAGAGTTACAAAACTTGCCCTCAAGTTTTGGAATTTGGAAAAAGTTTTTTATGATAAAAAAAAAGAATTGAATTCTAAAACTCTTGGGTTCATAACTTAAACAATTAATTAAATGGTTTTAATTTTGAATTTAATAATTGGAATTATGATATTTTTATTGAATAATTCAATTAACTCTTATGGACTTTATTAATAGATAATTAAAATGTTTAATTAAAAGAGAATTAATAATTCCATATTGACATGGTTTAAATTTAATTAAATTAAGAGTATAGTTTAATTAATAGATTAAACCACCAAGTATTTTAAATGTCTAAAATACACCCTTATACTATTATAATATTAAAAGTTTAATATATTATATGTATAAGAGCAAGTCGTCTTACCATTAGTAGGCCTCATTCACGAAGCCGGTCTATAAGGGGGGGTATAAGGTTACTGCCTATAAAATGGCAGTTTAATGGGTGTCCACTCTCACCCACCGCTTCCTTGACCGGTGGAGGGTCGTTAGCCGAACGGGTAGGACAAGGACTATAATTCTCCCTTCATTAAAAGTATTAATGACAAATACTAAGTAACTAAACATTTATAAATTCCCAATCTTAGTTACTTAGGAAAATGTGAATTTGGTGCTAACCCATGAAATTACACTTTGCACTTTCTTAAGTCAGTTAGTGGAGCGTGTGTGGTTAACCGGCACACTAGCTTGATTTAACAAGGTAGGCAAAGGGTAACTTAATGTTTATCATAGCATCGGTGGAGCGTGTGTGGTTAACCGGCACATCGATTGAGGGGTAAATATTAAGGGTACCAAGTATATTTGCATGGTTACTTCACATCTTGTTTTGTGATCCTCGGCATCCCAATCACAAAACCTGAAGGGCACACTCGAGATTGAAACATGCCATTGAAAAGTTCAATGAATCTCAAAAGAATCTAGGAGTTTCAAAACCAATTAAAACCTAATAATACATTTCGTTTATCTTGGTGGAAATTGGTGAATCGTCATTCACCTACCTTCAAATATTTTATAGCTTGGATTACGGCATCCCTCTTCCAAGTTATAAAATAGTCTGTTGGGTCCTAGCCTTAATATATCATATTGGGTGTTATATTAAGGACTTAAATCAACTTTACGTGAATTTCTCCCATTGTTGATGTCTGGTTTAGACAACAATGATCTTCGCAAACCAAGCTTTCCTAATGAATATGACTTCCCGAGTTTGGCTCATGGAAGTCATACTTCTCTTCCTCCACCTCCTCCAATTATTCTCCCTAACCCACAAGTTCAAGGTCACTCAAGCCCTAATGGCAAGCAATGTCTATGTGTGATCACATCTTAGAGATGAAGTCACATATTGACAAGCCGGGAGAGTTGGGTGTCAAAGTCTTGAGAAAGTTGGATGTTCAATCACTTTCTAAGTCACATAGTGAGTTCCTTTGGGACTACTATGAAACAGACTATGACATGAACCTTAATGATCATATCTATTTGCTTGGTGCTGCTGAATCAGCAATGATTTGGAACGATAGTAAAGCAAATTTGATTATAAGATCAACTTCCCAAAAACTTTATGGACAGTGACAATGGTGACACTGGAAATCCAGAAAAAGCATTCTCTTCCCAATGGAAAGGGATTGGCCATAGTCAACCCGGTTGACCAAATGGTAAAGAGAAAGGCTAAGTCTGAGATAGTACCATTACCAAAGGGTCCATTTGTTAAAATTGCAAAAGGAAGGGGAACTGTTTGCGAAGCTGCCAAATTTACCTAAGGATGTTAAAGTCAATAAGTTTGACTCTACTTCAGGTAAAGTCCATTGTCTAACTCTGTTAAGCTCCTATTAGGAGATTCTTATTACATAATGTGACTGAGTCACATGGTGATGTTATAAGAATCAAAGAAAAGAGAGAAAGCTTAAAGGAAGTATATGCTGCTTCTGATCACGAAGATGGACTTCGATCGCATCAGAATTTTGAAGCTGTTACTTAAGAGTTATGACACATTGCTTAGGAATATATAATAACAAGGTTTTCATATGGATTGTAAGGATAAGTTTTTCCGCAAAGTTTTTAAAATAAAAGGAAATTTTTGATTTTATTTATTTGAAGTATCCTTACAATGGCATTTGTGGAAAATTGTTGCTTATATGATTCCACTGACAGCAATATTGGAAAATGGATTTGATTCTTTCATTTGTGGTAGTGTCTAAATTTACCAAATCAGGAAAGTTCCTCATCGCCCAAGTTTCAATTGGACCGAAACTTGGAATCATGCAAGTTGAATAGTATGATGAATGAGAACTTTCAAGCATTTGAAAATCAAGACTAATTACTTGTTCACGTGGATGTGTGAGTCAAGTGAAGGACTAAAGGGATCGAGTACACATTCTTGTGCACTGGTCATGTCCACCACAAAGCTCGTTAAGACTATTTGATTTACTAAAGTTTAGTAAATATGGTTATACTTACAAGTTTAAGTATAATTCTGAAACATTGGAAAAGTCTCAATGTATGGCAGAACGAATGGGAAGAATCAAATTAGGCAGAAAGATAAAAGTTTCTCAAATCTGAAAAGATGGGAGAGTACTTTAGTATCATGTTTGTGATCATCTTAATGATTTAGAAATCATATCACAATTAGTCCTCTAAAGGTCATCTTAGTGCATTCTTATGACTAAGAAGAGGAGTCATGAATTGTTGAAATGGTTAGATCAGGAAGATGGGTCATACTTCGTTCCAAAACAATTCTTAGATTCATACTCCAAGATTGTAACTTGAGTGACATATCTTAAAGAAAGGTTTAAAACACTTGTCAAATGTAAGAGTAAAAGTGTCCTACTCTTGTACATTTGAAATTGGTAAGTTGTGATGTTTTGGATAAAACAAAGACCAACTAAGGCCAATTGTGTGAAGTGTTTGTCTTGATAAAGAATCCGCACTATCTCTTGAATATTTGGCAAGATAGTCTTATATGTCAAGAGGATAGTGGGAGTCTTAAAGATCCTAAAAAGAATTTCAAGAACTAACAAGAATAAAACCTGAGGTTCTTCACTAGCACACGACTTGAGGTTTATAACCTATCGTGTTGACATATTCTGTGCCCATTCCAGTTAAAGTTGGCTTTGCATAGGAGTTTTGAAAGTTCTCAATTGGTTGCATAACAACTTGGAAGCAATGGCAGGCCCTGTACTGCCAGGTGGCAAGAAGTTAAGATTGCATAAGTTCAGTCCATATGAGTTTGGATTTGTCATTATCCTTGTCTTATGACTATGGTTTTGACGATTCACATGGATAAGAACACATACACCATAAAATCTAAGGGTCATAAGGTTTCTCTCCGATTCATGAAAATGATGGTGAGGAAACACTTCCACCAAGTAGATTTGAAGCAGATGGAAAAAGGTCTAAACAATTGAGACTATGATTATGACATCCCTTTTCATAGTTCTGAAATTGTTTAGACACACATGCATGCTATCTAAGGAAAGGTGTATGATTTTGATAAAGTTTTTATCAAAGCATCTCGTATCAGAAATCTGAACTTTGGTAAGAAAGTCAATAAAGTATTGATTTCTAGAAGTCCAGCTGATTTCTGAGTACATGTCAAAGCTAGTGGGAGTATAAGTGTTATGCTAATAATCATCATGTTAGTGGGAGCATGATAATTATTGTTAGTGTTGCAAGTTAGCAATGTTAATTATAGAAAACAAAAGTTTCAATTCGTGAGGCTGCAGGGATTGAAAAAGTTGTTTTGCTATAATTAAGGGAGAGGATATACTTCATTTCAGTTCTAAAGGCTTATATTGAGACCTTAATCATCTTTAGTCAAGAATATATAGATGAATTTCATGTTGGATTGGTTCAACTTAAGGAAATTCTATATATTGCGTTCTCAAAATTCGATTATGATTACGGCATCCCTCTTCATAGTCAAATTTTGAAAACATGGCAAATAAAAATATTGTAGCAAAAGACTGGTCTAGAATCATGTCTTTATGTGAGACATCATGAATCGTGTACCATTTGCTTTGGGTACAGGATCGATTGCATGTGCTATAATATTTGTCATTTCTAAATTTTTCCAAATGCCCAGAGGCATTAAGAAGGGAAAAGGTCTAGAATTGGATATGACTAAAATGATTAAGCAATTGTCGAGGACAATCTGAGGTTTACCAAAGATTGGTTGCTCAGGGACAGTTGGAAGTATAGTGCTAATTTGGAAGGACCATATTGACATATTGTGAAAAGAGTCATCTCTTATTCAGAAGTGATAGTCAAAATGAGAATATGGAGTCTCCATAGGTGGAAGTTATCTGTGTAAGATTAGAAAACTTAATGCAAGAAGCATGTCCAAAGCAATGTACTTTGAATATGAGACTTAGTTTCCATGGAGTTGATCTCCATTGGAATACCTTATAATGACTGTTGACAAGTCTTTGTGACTTTGTACATATTCATTACAGGAGGGTTAGTGCATATAAGTTTAAAATCTAAACAGATTTCGATAAATGATAGGAATTTGAAATTCTCACATTTTTCGATAAGGATTTGGGAGTGTGAAATTAGAATCATTGAAATTATGTTCAATTGGTTTATTTCACAAAGTAAGGATCATAGACAAACATAGAGTGCATACTTGGTGTATGGCAAAGCTATTGTTTAAGAAAAACATAGTGTACATGCTTGGAGCATGGGACAACTAGTGTTTTTAATTCAAGTATAAAGTTGATAAAACCGAAACAATGAATAATGAGTAATCAGTATGGTGATAAATAAAAGTGTTTATTTATATTCATAGGGTTTGATACCATATTTGATTCATTTATTCTTGTGTTTCACTTTGCATGTTTTGACTTCCAGAATAACTAAGTCGCTCTTCCTGAATGATTAAGTTATTCAAACCATCCACAGTCGGTCATATGTTGGAAGTAGATATGAATCAAGATTGTCATGGGTTGGTTTGTAGAGGTCCAAGTTGGTGGACAAAGTGGTGCTACAACACTCATGAGTGCTCATAAGTTCTGAGTATTGGATTCAAGCCGCAATCATTTGAATCACTTCATGGATTTTATCACGAGTGATCATGAGACGATAATATCTTATATTCTTTAAACCTAGAGATATGAGTTGTTACTATGAGTTGGTTATACATTGATTGCACGAAAACGCATTTGGTAACTCGATGTTATAAAACGTGCCTTTGTGTATGATTCAACAAGTAGTAGAACAAGCCATATGAGTCGAAGTTTATCCATTCCTTTTACCTTCGGGATAAAAGCGATATCTGTGGGCCCCTCGATGATTTAGCGATGACACATGTGAGTGCTTGGCCAAGCCAGGACTGATTTGATTTGTTCAATCAGTCAGTCATCATAAATCGAAAATCGGGAAACAACAAATGGACAGAGAGAATGATTATAATCCATGTCTCAGTCCATATGATATCTAGAATGGAGGAATATATGATCCCTTATTTAATGGACAAGTCATTGACAAGGTCAGAGTTCGACAGCGGCTTTAAGAGCTACGATTGCCAGTTAGGTTTTGAAGTCATACTCAATAATAGTTTTAGACTTATCAAGGTGGGAGACTGTTGGATTAATGTCTAAATCCATAACTATATTTGGTATGTACTTGACCCGACCCAGCATGGTCCATTTGGGTTGCACTTCACCAGCACAATTTATATGGATAGTCTTTTGAGAATAGTATATTATGATTTATATTAATATATTATAAGTTCTAATATATTAATATGGAATCATATTATTTAATTAGTATTGATCAAGAATTAATTTAGTGATCAAAAAGAACTAATTAAATATGGACTCTTATATATATGGAATGGGCCAAGTTCATTTAGGTTGGGCTAAGCTTTCATGGATGGTGCATGGAGCTTTTAACCCATGGATCATATGTAAATGAAAGGTCATGGGTATTAGCGTTTACATGGATGTAACCCTAATCCTCCATAATATATAAAGGGGTCCTTCGCTCACAAAATTGGGACAAGTGTGTGAAAATAAGAGTGGGCCGATTTTAGTGTGCATACATATTCTCTCAAGTTCTTCCAAGGTGTTTTGGTGATTTATGATTCCATTTGAGGCTTCCACACTATTGGGGCTAAGCTCTTAAAGCTTGAAGACATCAAGCTACATCAAAAGGTATGTCATCTAACTAGAACTTTGTAGTATAGGTGCTTCATAATATGCTAGTTAGGATGAAACCTTGGAATAGTTAATATTTGCATGTATAATAGAGAAAACATAGATCCAAGGTTTATAGGGTTGCATGTACACCATAGGAGTGTTAGAATGCTCAAAACCCAACAATATGGTCTATGGTCTTTTGATGTTTTCAAGTCCTAAACACATCAAGGAAAGGGTCTAGGCTAGTTTCCAAAGCTTGAGAAGGGACTAGGGCCACTTTGGCACACTTTTTAGGGTTTACGGTCCAAGAACATCTTGGACCGTAAACACCTTTGATCTTGACTTTCTTGGGTGTTTTCTTGATGTATAGAAGTGTAACAAGCCTTATGATACTCTATGATAGAAGTACTTACAAGATAGAGGCTTGAAATGGTACCAAAAGGCCAAGAACACTAGTGTGTGTTCTTGGTGTTCTTGGTGAAACTTGAAGATCTAACCTTTTGGAATGATTTCACGGATGGAAGTGTGTTAAATCACTAGACTAAGTAATATATCAACTTAATAGGGCTAGAAACACTTACAAGTTGAAGATCTTGAAGAATTGTTGGATGATACTTGAGAGAGAAATGGGTTTTGGATCTTGAAATTGTGAAAAGTGATAGAAAAATGACTAAGTGTCATATTTATACCCTCTTTTAGGGTTTACGGCCGTAAACACCTTTGTTTAGGCCGTAAACTCCAAACTCTTGGAGTTTTGGGACATTATTGTTGCACAATAAACCCTAGGGCATCCTCTCTCCTGTTATCTCCTGAAGTACTAACTCTTAAGTACTCAAACTTATTCCAAAAAGCTTGCAAATTAACAGAAACTTTTCTGACTTCTATTGAATTGAAGGGTCGTACAGAATAGAAATTTCGGGTTGTCACAAGGGGTGAGTTGCACAATAACTTGGAAGCAATGGTGGGACCCTTGTGCTACTAGATGGCAATAAATTAAGGTTAAACAAGTTCGGTCCATATGAGTTTGGATTTGTCACAAACCTTGTCTTGTGATTATGGTTATGAAAAATTCACATGGATAGGAACACATACACTATGAAATCTAAGTGGCAAAAAGCTTCTCTCGTTCATGAAAATGATTGTGAGGAAACGCTTTCACTAAGTAGATTTAAATAGATAGCAGTTATGTTAATTGCATTCTCAAATTCGATTATGATTACGGCATCCCTCTTCATAGTTCGAATTATGAGAAAATGGCAAATAGTCTGAACATTCGGGACTTACTGCTGTAAAGTTCTGAAATAGTTTAGACACACATATGAGTTATCTAAGGAAAGGTGTATCAGTTTGAGAAGCCTAGGTAAAGTCTTATCGAAGCATCTTGTATCAGAAATCTGAACTTAGGTAAGAAAGTCAATAAGTATTGATTTCTAGAAGTCCAAATGATTTCTAAATACATGTCGAAGCTAGTGGGAGCATAAGTGTTATGCTTATAAGTATGTACTTATTATGCTAGTGGGAGCACAATTATTACATTAAGTGTTGTGAATTAGCATTACTAATAATAGGAAACAAAGTTTTAACTTGCAAAGTTGTAGAGTTTGAGAAGTTGTTTCGCTATAGAAAGTTTTAAGGGAGAGGAGCTCATACTTCATTTCGAGTCTAAAATATTAGATTAAAATTATTTAGACATGGATATATATGAATGTAATGTTGAAATGTTTTCAACATTAGAAATTTCATATATATAGAAATGTTATAGCAAAGGACTGGGCTAGTATCATGTCTTTATGTAAGACATTATGAATCATATCCCATGTGCTTTGGATATAGGATTGATTACATATGCTATAACATTCGATTGTTTTAATTTCCAAATACCTAGAGTATTTAGAGGGAAAAAGGACTAGAAAAAGATATGACTGAAAATTTTAAGCAACTGTCAAGGACAATCTGAAGTTCGCTTGTGGACAGTTGCAAGTATAGTAATGGATGGACCGTATTGATATGATTCTGAATAGATAGGATTCTATTTGGAATGGATAATCATATGGCAATTATGGAAATGTTTCCATAATGGGGGTTCGATATTAAGAATCTATGTGTGAAGTTAGAAACCTTAATGCAAGAAGGATGTTCAAAGGAATTGTGACATTGGTACCTTGACATTACAAAAGGATTTTTGCATGAGATTTTAGACTTTAACATATTCTAGTAGTGGTAGGAATTTGGCATTCTTACACTTATAATAAGGATTAGGAATTGTGAAAGAAGCATCATCGGAAATGTGTTCAATCGATCTATTTCACAAAGGAAGGACCATTGATAAACATAGTGTGCATGCTTAGAGCATGGGATAACTATTGTTTTGATTCAAGTATTAAGTTGATTAGTCGAAACATTATACAATGAATAATGTGTAATCAATATGGTGATTAAATAATAAGTGTTTTATTTATATTCAAAGGTTTTGAGACCATATTAGATTAGATTATTCTTGTGTTTCACTTTGCATGTTTTGACTTCCCGAATAATAAGATTATTCAAACATCCACAGTCGATTATACCTTGGAAGTAAGTAATGAGGCAAGACTTTCATGAATCCGACTGTAGATTGTCTAAGTGCTTAGACATGGCACAAGTTTGCTGCAGTGTTCATGAGTACTCCTGAAATACGAATTTGAGTATTGGAATAAACCCAGGCTCATTTGAATAACTTCATGGATTTTATCACGAGTGATTGTGAGACGATAATATCTTATATTCTTGTCACGGAGACATATGAGTTGTAGTTTACAAGTCAGTTGCACATTGATGATATGTAAATGCACCAGTAACTTGGTGTTATAAAACGTATTGTTGTGTGTGATTTGATGAGTAAATTGAGCAAGCATATGAGTCGAAGTTTATTTGTTCCTTTTACCCTAAGAGGGATAAAAGCGGTATTTGTTGGACCCTTGATGATTTAATGATGACAACCTAAGCGCTTGGCCAAGCCTAGACTAAGTTGATAAGTTCAATGTAGTCTGTTGTCATTCGTCATAAATCGGAAGTCGGGAACAACACATGGACAGAGAGAATGATTATAATCCATGTCTCAGTCCATATGATATCTTGAAGAATGGAGGAATATATGATCCCTTATCTAAAGGACGCGTTATTGATTAGAGTTGACGGTGGATTTTGATAGCAACGATTGCTAGTCGGTTTTTAAAGTTGTACTTGCAGTTATAGTTATTAGACTTATTCAAATGGGAGACTGTTGGAATAGGTGTCTAAGCCCATAACTATAATTTGTATGTACTTGACCCGATAGTAGCATGGTCCATTTGGGTTGCATTCACCGGAGTAATTTGATAGGAAGGATATTTGAGAAAGAGGTTATTTGTGATTTATTAATATATTATAAGAATAATATATTAATTGAGAAATCATATTATTTAATTGGTATTGATCAAGAATTTATTTGGAATTAATTTAGTGATCAAACGAGACTGGTTAAATTAACAGGGGCTGATTATGTAAATCAGTGATACATATAGTTTGGGCTAATGATCCATGATTGATTAGTGATGGACTAAGCTTATGTGAGAGTCCATAAAGTGTTAGTACAAAGGAATTATTGGATCAAAAAGCCTAAGTGAATGGATTAGGGTTTACAAGTGACCCTTGGAATTCTACACTATATATGTAACCCCTAAGCCCCCAAAATTGGTACACAAGTATTCTAAGAAGAGTATAGATGATTTTGGTGCCTCCTAAACCTCTGTCATAATCCTCCATTTGTTCTTGGTGTTTTGTGACTAATTTGAGGCATCACATTTGAGGTGCTAAGCTCTTGTAAGGCCAAGTTCTACAAGCTACAACCAAGAGGTAATCATCTAACTTGTTTTTATGTTTCAAATATCAATGTTGTATGCTAGTTAGGCTTCATGCTTTGGAAATTGAATATTGCATGTATAAATAAAGAAAACTTAGATCCAAAGCATTAGGGTTGTATGTGCACCATAGGGATGTTATAGTGCTCAAAACCCATCAAGGAGGTGGTTGGACGTGCTGAAAGATTATGATTGTGAGATCTTATACCATCCAGGGAAGGCCAACGTGGTGGCTGATGCTTTGAGCCGCAAGACGGCAGGTTCCCCGATTGGGAACGTTTGTTTGAGGATGACGGTGATCTCTCCATTGTTGGATATGATCAAGGAGGCTCGGGCCGAGGGTGTGAAGAAAGAGAATTGGAAGATAGAGCAGATTCGGGGTCAGTATCCCTTGTTCGTTCGGGATAGCCGAGGTCTTCTGACACAGTGTGGCCGGGTGTGGGTACCGGTGACTGGAGGAGTGAGACAGAAGATATTGGAGGAGGCATACAAGTCCAAGTTCTCTATACATCCGGGGGATACAAAAATGTATAGAGATTTGAGACTGAGCTATTGGTGGCCCTGCATGAAGCGGGAGATCGCTTGGTTTGTGAAGCGGTGCTTGACATGTAGGAAGGTCAAGGCCGAACATCAGCGGCTGCATGACAAGGTTCAGCCGCTACCCATTCCGATGTGGAAGTAGGAAGATATCACTATGGACTTCATCACTAAGTTATCAAGAACAACGAGGGGTGTGGATGCCATATCGGTGATTATGGACAGGTTGACGAAGAGTGCCCACTTTATTCCGATCTCTGAGGGCATATATGTTGGGTTTTAAGCACTATAATACTCCTATGGTGCACATGCAACCCTAGATGCTTTGGAACTGTGTTTTCTCTAATTATACATGCATTTTCAAAGTTCCAAAGCATATAACTTAACTAGCATACAATTCAAGGTAACAACTAGTTAGATAACTTACCTCTTGTGTAGTTCTTGACCTTGGAAGCTTGAGCACCTCAAATGTTGTGCCTCTAATGTGTCACAAACACCAATATGCAAAGAAGGCTCTTTAGAGAATAAGTTAGCTTGCAAAATCAGTTCACACACTCTTGTATGTAGGGTTAGCTGATTTTGTCACTAAGGGAACTCTTTATAGTGTTTCTAAAGGCTAGGGTTTCATCCATGAAACCCTAATGCACCATGACCTTCCATATCCCTTAGGCTCCATGGGTTAAAGCTCCATAGACTATCCATAAACCACTTAGCCCACCCTAATGGATCTTTGAACCACACTATAAGAATGGATTATTTACATAATCAACCCCTTAGATTTAATTAGTCACTTTTGATCACCAAATTAATTCTTGACCAATACTAATTAAATAATATGATTTCTCAATTAATATATTATACTTATAATATATTAATAAATCACCAATAATCTTATTCTCAAAAGTCCATCATATCAAATTGCACTGGTGAAGGCAACCCAAAAGGACCATGCTACAATCGGGTCAAATACATACCAGATATAGTTATGGGCTTAGACACCAAATCCAACAGTCTCCCACTTGGATAAGCCTAATAACTATAACTGCCAATGTAACTTCAAGATCCGATTATCAATCGTAGCTTCCAAAAGTCGTTGTCGAACTCTGACCCAGTCAGTGACTGTCCTTAGATAAGTGATCATATACTCCTCTGTTCTACAAGATATCAGTGGACAAATACATTGAACATAATCATACTTATTGTCCTGCAATTAGTTTCCCGATTTCCGATTAGTTTGACATAGAACATAATTGAACACATCAATTTCGTTCTGACCGGGCCCGATACATAGGTCAAAACAAATCATCGAGGGGCCTAGATATCGCTTTTGATCATATTTAGGATAAAAGGAACAGATAAAATTCGAATCTGTATGCTTGTACTAACTACTCGTTAAATCATGCACAACGATACGTTTTATGACATCAAGTTACTGATGCATTTACGCATCATCAATGCACAACCAATTTGTAGTCAACAACTCATATATACTGGTTTGAAGATTATATGATATTATCATCTCACAATCACTCGTGATAAATTCCATGAAGTGATTCTGATGAGTGCGGGTTGATCCAATGCTCAAATTCTTATTTCACAAGCAGTCATGAATGGTGCAGCAGACTCTTGCCATGTCTAACTCCTTAGACATCTACAACCAAATCATGAAAGTCTAGCCTCATACCTACTTCCAATGTATTATCGACTATGGATAGTTTGAATAATTATATTATTCAAGAAGTCAAAACATGCAAAATGAAACAATAGTAAATAATTGACACAAGACAGTAACTTTACTTATAAATAAAAACTCCTTTTATTCAATCATTAAAATGTCAATTACAATTTAGCTATTACAAGTTTCTAATTTATCTAATTACTAAAACTAATATCATCTTTTAGCCCAATGCCTCTTGCATGCTGCAAGTGCTTAACCCTATTCAGTCCCTTTGTAAGGGAATCTGCTGGGTTGTCTTGTAACGATATCCTCTTCACCACGAGGTGTCCTTCTTCTACCTGATGTCTTATGAAGTGGTACTTTCTGTCGATATGCCTTGATCTACCATGATCTCTCGGTTCCTTGGTTAAGGCAACCGCCCCTTCATTATCGCAGAAAACTTCTATGGGATCCTTTATGGATGGCATAACTCCAAGGTCTCCGATGAAGTTCTTCAACCATATTGCCTCTTTCGATGCTTCGCTTGCTACAATGTACTCTGATTCAGACGTTGAATCAGCCACAGTCTCATGCTTGGAACTTTTCCAAGTTATTGCTCCTCCATTTAGGGTAAATAGCCAGCCCGACTGAGAACGCATATTGTCTCTTTCAGTCTAAAACCCGACATCACAATACCCTAATATTCTCAAGTCATCACTCCCACCAAGGGTAAGGATCCAGTCCTTAGTCCTCCGCAAGTACTTAAGAATGTTCTTAACTGCAGTCCAGTGAGCTCTACCAGGATTCCCTTGATAGCTATTAACCATGCTCAAAGCAAAGGCCACATCAGGGCGAGTACAAGTCATAGCATACATGATTGAGCCAACTGCGGAAGCATATGTTATTCGGCTCATCTCTGCTATCTCATCTTCTGTACTCGGACTCCGAGTCTTAGTCAGTTTGGTATTGCTCTGGATAGGCAAGTCACCTTTCTTGGAGTTATCCACGCTGAAACGCTTCAGTACCTTGTCCAAGTAGGTACTTTGACTAAGTCCTATTAGTCTCTTACTCCTGTCTCTCAAAATCCTTATCCCTAGGATATAGGTAGCTTCTCCAAGGTCCTTCATAGCAAATCACTTCCTAAGCCAGGACTTGACCTCCTGCAAGGTCGAGATGTCATTTACTATGATTAGTATGTCATCCACATACAACACGAGAAAGCTAACTATGCTCCCACTAGCCTTGACATACACTCAAGACTCATCCTTGCTTCTCAAAAATTCAAACTCTTTGACTTTCTCATCGAAACAAAGATTCCAACTGCGAGATGCTTGTTTCAATCCATATATGGATATCTCAAGCTTACACACTCTATTAGCGTATCTTGCATTGACAAAACCCTTTGGCTGACTCATGTAAACATCTTCAACCAACTTTCCATTAAGGAAGGCAGTTTTGACATCCATCTGCCATATTTCATAGTCATGAAATGCAGCTATGGTCAACATAACCCTTATAGATTTAATCTTCGCTACTAGTGAGAAGGTCTCATCATAGTCAAATCCTTGAGTTTGGGTAAAGCCCTTTGCAACCAGCTGCACCTTATATGTGTGTACTTTTCCATCCATGTCGGTCTTCTTCTTGAAGATCCATTTGCACCCGACTGTCTTTCGACCCGGTTCATTGTCAACCAAGTTCCAAACCTGATTTTCATACATGCACTGAATCTTGTTATCCATAGCCTCTTTCCATTTAGCAGACTCAGGGCCTGCCACTGCTTCCTTGTAGTTGTTAGGCTCATCCAAATTTACCAATGTACTATCACTGATAAATGTATCACCTTCTGTAGTAATATGGAAACCATAATAAAACTCAGGTGCAATCCTAACTCTGGTGGAACGCCTCAGAGGTACAGATTCGTCAATAGGTTCAACAGGAGTTTCCTCCTCGAGTTGATTGCTAGTGTTTGAGGTTCCTTCACCGCTTGACTCTTGAAGCTCTTCAAGGTCAATTTTCCTCCCGTGTCTCCTTAGCATATAAGCTCTCTCTCACGAAAGATCCATCTTCTTGCGACAAAGACAACATTGTCACTTGGTCAATAGAAGAGATATCCAAAGGATTTATGTGGGTAGCCGATGAAAATACATCGCTCACTCCAAGGTTCGAGCTTGTCGTGAGTCTCGCGCCTCACAAAAGCCTCGCAACCCCAAACTTTGATGTGGTCTAAAGTGGGAACCTTCCCAGTCCACATCTCGTGAGGTGTTTTGGCAACCTTTTTGTTAGGGACTAGATTAAAAATATGGGCGGCAGTCTCTAAGGCATACCCCTAAAATGAGATTGGTAACGAAGCTCGACTCATCATAGAATGAACCATGTCAACCAAGGTTCGATTGCGCCTCTCAGCCACACCATTCAGCTGTGGTGTCCTAGGAGGTGTCAATTGTGAAACAATTTCATATTCCTTAAGATAGTCGTGGAACTCGATACTAAGATACTCACCTCCTCGATCGGATCGGAGTACCTTTATCTTCCTGCCCAATTGATTCTACACTTCTTCCTTAAACTATTTAAACTTTTCAAAGGTTTCATAGTTATGCTTGATTAAGTAGATATATCCATACCTACTATAATCATCAGTAAAATTCACATAGAAGCGGCTAGCATCTCTTGTGACATATCTAAAGGGCCCACACACATCAGTGTGTATGAGATCCAACAAACCCTCACCCCCTTTCACACGTACCAGCAAAGGGTGACTTAGTCATCTTTCCAAGTAAACAAGATTCGCAAGTATCATCCGATTTCAAGTCGAATGATTCCAAGACTCCAGCCTTTTGGAGTTGGCCTATGCGCTTCTTGTTGACATGTCCAAGACAACAATGCCACAAGCATGCTTTATCCAAATCATTGGATGAATCAATGTGTAACACATTATTTCCTAGGTTATCCACAACATTCACAGTTTCATACACACCATTGCAAGGTAAAGCTTCAAAATAAAAGACACCATTATAATAGCATAAGTACCAATATTATTATTATTAAAGGCAAAGGTAAAACCTTTTTTATACAAACTGTGAAAGGAAATAAGATTTCTCGCCATATCGGCCGAGAAACAACAATTATTCAAATCTAAATTTAAACCATACTAAGTAATAAAGAATAAACTCCAATCTTGGTCACAGACGACACTTTCCTATTTCCCATGATTAAGTTTATCTTCCTGTGCTCCACATCCCTACTTCTTTTTAGTCCCTGAAAATCAGAACAAATGTGAATACCACAACCTGTATCAAGGACCCAAGAAATAGCATGTGATGTATCATTAGAATGAATAGTGTAAATACCTACAAAGGAGGGCTTGATTTTCCCATCCTTAATATCCTGCAAGTACTTTGGACAGCTTCGCTTCTGGTGCCCCTTTTCATGGCAATGGAAGCACTCTGCTTCCTTTGGATTGGTAGAGGGCACAACAGAACCAACTTTGGTTCCGCTAGAAGAAGATACATCCTGGGACTTTCCCTTGGAAGAAGCATTCCTCTTTTTACCCTTACCATGTCCAATTGCCAGGACAAGGGCAGTAGCAGTAGGAGTAGGAGTAGTAGCAACAGATTTGCCTTTCATGTTGCTTTCAGCAGTTCTGAGGAGTCCCTGAAGCTTGCTAAGAGTGACCTCCTCCTTGTTTATATGACAGGTCATACGAAATTGATCCTAACAAGGAGGTAGGGAATGAAGAATAATATAAATAGCCAATTCTTCATCAAAGTTGACATTCAATTTTAGCAAGCGGTCCACATATCTTTGTATTTTCTGCAAGTGGCTCGTGATGGACTTTCCATCCTTCATTTTAGTGGTGATCGTGGAGGCTATGATCTCATACCTCTCCTGCCGAGCTGATTGATGGTACCTTTCCATCAAAGAAAGGTGGTGCATTTCATAGGGCCAGAAGTCCTGATAGGACTTTTGTAGCTCAGCAGACATGGTAGCTATCATTATACATGACACTTTTTTCGCGTCCCTCTCATGAACCCGATACTCCTCAATTTTCTCGGGAGTAGCAGTTTTCTCATCAATTTCCTTCAGCTCCTTGTCTAGGAAATATTCTTTGTCCTCATATCGAAGGGCCATGCGAATGTTTCTGATCCAATCATTGAAGTTGGATCCATTAAAGATGGTTCTCCCTACTAAGTTCATTAGGGAGAAAGAGCCTGAAGGGTTTGAGCCTGAAGCATTGTTTGGGATAGACATCTGTAAAATAAAAGGAACAAAGTTTAGATTAGATGAGAATCCTTAATAAATCACCCAAATGAAATATTAAGGCTATTATCCAACACAATATTCTACAATAGCGAAGAGGGATGCCATAATCCAATTGTAAAATATTTGAAGGTAGGTAAATGACGATTTACAAATTTCCACCATGAAAAACAAAATTACTTATTAGGTTTTAATTGGATTTGAAATTCCTAGATTCTTTTGATATTCATTGAAATTTCAATGGCATGTTTAAATCTTGATTGTGCCCTCTCAATTTTGTGACTGGGATGCCGAGGATCACAAACAAGGTGTGAATAACCATGTAAATATACTTCGTACTCTTAATGTTACAAATCACCTAACCAGTGTGTCGGTTAACCAAACACGCTCCATTGATCAATGATTAACATTAAGCTACCCTTTGCCACTCTTTATCAGTCCCAAATTAGTGTGCCGGTTAACCACACACGCTTCACTAACGACTTAATAAAGTGAAAAGTGTAATTTCATGGATTAGCACCTTTTCACATTTTTCCTAAAGTAACTAAGATTGGGAATTTTAATAATAGGTTTAGTTACTTTATAATTTCATTATACTTTTAACGAGAATTAATGTCCTGTCCTACCCGTTCGGCTAACGACCCTCCACCAGTCAAGGAAGCAGTGGGTGAGAATGGACACCCATTAAACTGTTATTTTATAGGCAGTAACATTATACCCCCTTATAGACTGGCTTCGTGAATGAGGCCTACTAACGGTAAGACTGGCTTTTCTTATACATATATATATATATATATATATATATATATATATATATATATATATATATATATATATATATATATAAGTATTAACATTTAATACTATAATAGTATAAGGGTAGAATTTTAATCTTATAAAACTCTAGGGTTTTGGAATTAAATGTCTTATTAATATGACTTTATAAACTCCAAAACTTGAGGGCAAGTTTTGAAACTTTTCAAGACCTTTCATATTCATAACTTATGAACCATTATGAGTTTTAATTTCCATGAATGTGAAATTTCATATAACTTGAGGACAAGTTACAATAACACATTTCATTAACAATTAGATCAAATTTTTGGATCAAACACAATTATCATATAATTTTTCCTATTGATCTAAACAAACTCATAAGAAGACAATTCATATCAAATACTACATATAATTACTTTATTATCTAAACATTTGACAATTGCCTTTTAAATGGATTACAAAAAAGTTTGTGGTAATGACTTTATCCATTTCTGGCCAAGAACTCGAAGTTTCTGCACACAGGAGCACCAACTCGTCGAGTACATGAACTGGACTCGCCGAGTTGATGCCTTACTGAGTAGACTCGGCGAGTCTGTTCATGGACTCGGCGAGTTCATCTGTCAGAATGCAGAAAAGTCGATTTTTCAGCTTTGAAAACAAGTGTGCATCAAGTATAACAGAAAGCAATCCTAGTCTCTGATACTATTGTTGGGTTTTAAGCACTATAACACTCCTATGGTGCACATGCAACCCTAGATGCTTTGGAACAATGTTTTCTCTAATTATACATGCATTTTCAAATTTCCAAAGCATATAACTTAACTAGCATACAATTCAAGGTAACAACTAGTTAGATAACTTACCTCTTGTGTAGTTCTTGACCTTGGAAGCTTGAGCACCTCAAATGTTGTGCCTCTAATGTGTCACAAACACCAATATGCAAAGGAGTCTCTTTAGAGAATAAGTTAGCTTGCAAAATCGGTTCACACACTCTTGTATGTAGGGTTAGCCGATTTTGTCACTAAGGGAACTCTTTTATAGTGTTTCTCAAGGCTAGGGTTTCATCCATGAAACCCTAATGCACCATAACCTTCCATATCCCTTAGGCTCCTTGGGTTAAAGCTCCATGGACTATCCATGAACCACTTAGCCCACCCTAATGGATCTTTGGCCCACACTATAAGAATGGATGATTTACATAATCAACCCCTTAGATTTAATTAGTCACTTTTGATCACAAAATTAATTCAAAATTAATTCTTGACCAATACTAATTAAATAATATGGTTTCTCAATTAATATATTATACTTATAATGTATTAATAAATCAAAAATAATCTTATTCTCAAAAGTCCATCCTATCAAATTGCACTGGTGAAGGCAACCCAAAAGGACCATGCTACAATCGGGTCAAGTACATACCAGATATAGTTATGGGCTTAGACACCAAATCCAACAATATCCGCTTAGAAACTGGCGGATATTTATGTACGAGAGGTGGTGGTCAGGCACAGAGTGCCAGTGTCAGTAGTCTCTGACTGGGATGTTCGATTCACATCCAGATTCTGGAAGAAGTTCCACGAGGAACTGGGCACTCAGTTGCATTTTAGTACGGCGTACCACCCCCGGACAGATGTCCAAAGCGAGAGGACGATCCAGACACTCGAGGATATGCTTCGGGCATGTTTGTTGGATTTTGGAGGTAGTTGGGATACATAACTTCTTATTGGTAGAGTTTTCATACAACAATAGTTACCATGCCAGTATCGCCCAACCACCGTTTGAGATGTTGTATGGTCAGAGATGTAGGACCCTGGTTTGTTGGGGTGAGGTTGGACACCGAGTCATGGGGAGCACTGAGGTAGTGCTCAAGACTATCGGGCTGATTCAGCAGGTATGCGAACGGCTGCGAGTCGCACAGAGCCATCAGAAAAGTTATGTTGACCGACGGCGATCGGACCTTGAGTTCCAGGTGGGAGACTTTGTGTTACTAAAAGTGTCGCCATGGAAGGGAGTCATCAGGTTTCAGAAGAGAGGCAACTTGGGGCCCCGATATATTGGACCGGTCAGGATTACGGCCCGGGTGGGCAAGGTGGCCTATCGCCTGGATCTTCCGGATGAGCTTATCCAGATTCACAACACCTTCCATGTGTCACAGCTTCGGAAGTGTGTCACTGACAAAGTCGCGGTCGTTTCTCTGGATGACATTCAGGTGGACGAGAGCCTAAAATACATTGAGAGGCCTGTTGTGATTCTAGATAGGAAGACCAAGGTTCTTCGGAACAAGGAGGTGAAGCTAGTAAAGGTGCAATGGCAGCACCGAATGGGCTCCGAATCGACATGGGAGTGGCAAGAGGAGATGCGAGATCAGTACCCGGACTTGTTCGCGTCAGCAGACTTTGAGGACGAAGTCTAGTTATAGTGGGGGAGATTTGTAACACTTGTTCCATGTATTATTTAATTTTATAAGTTTTAGGGTTTCGTGTTGGGACTCGACGAGTTGGGGAGCTCCAACTCGTCGAGTAGAAGTTATTATGAGGATGCGGGACTTCAGATCTACTCAATGAGTAGGAAGGCCGCGACTCGATGAGTAGACACTGTAAAGAGAAACCCTAATTTTCAAGGGTTTGTACCCTATTTAAAGAACTTATGGCTCATTTGCAGCCTCTTCCATCGTTCCTACAGCCCAAAGAAACCCTATTTTGAGCCTTGCATCTTCTTGAGAGAGAGAGAGAGAGAGAGAGAGAGAGAGAGAGATCTTTTAAGAATGATTTTTGGTGTGATTGTGAAGATCTTGGAGCTTGAAGAAGAAGGAGCAAAAAGGGAAGCAGTAGATCCGACATCTACCCTATATTGGCGACCATATTGAGGTATAAACTATAAAGTCACTATCTTGACCTTTAGCTGCTACGATCTCTTTTCTTGGAAGTAAATGGTCACTTTTGGTGCTAAAAGGGTGTCATACTCAGATTTGGACTTGTCACAAGGATATGGTTCCAGATCTAGGATATGGTTCCAGATCTGGACATCTCTAGGTCTTCAATGACATAAAGTTGCTCACTTTATCCAGCTTAGGCCCTTCCCATGCACTAAAACCTTGTAGGAACCTTAGTTTTGGTGTTTTAGCCTTGTGAGGCCTTGCATGCACGTAAATTCTGCAACTTTACGTGGTAACTACACTAGGAGACGTTGGATCTGAAGTTTGGGACCTTGGATCCCACTGGAAAGGACTGAACACAAAAAGGACTGAAGGAACTCGTCCAGTCCCTTAGTCGACTCGACGAGTTGGGTAGGGTTTACCCGTTTTCGAGATTCTGAATGAGTGCAATGAAGGATTAGATTTTTTGGTATGCATGAGTTTTCGGTCTTCTAGACATTAAGGAACTCAACGAGTTACATAGGTAACTCGGCTAGTTGACGAGTTACTCAGGTAACTCGACGAGTTGGGGTCAACATGGACTGTTGACCTTGACTTTGACCAGGGTTGACTTTGAGGGAATTTATGGTATTTCGGGATTATGACAAGTTAATCACATGATGATTATAGGCAATTGAGTTGGAGCAGTGCGTTGGAACTTATTAGATCTTATCTTGTCACTTCAGCATTCACGAGAGGTGAGTCTCATCACCATACCAATGGGTCTAAGGCACCAATGTCGGCCCATTTTGTGATATAGGGTACATTAGTCGATGTAGAGATATGTGGTATGATAGTTAGCTATATGCTAAGTGGTATGCTAGTGTTTATATGATACTTGCAGGGAAGACCATGGGGGAGCCCATGACACTTGGATATAAGACCATGTGGGGGAGCCCATGGCTTGTCAGTTAAAGACCATGGGGGGAACCCATGGCAATTGGATGAAAGACCATGTGGGGGAGCCCGTGACTTGTCAGCTAAAGACCATGGGGGAGCCCATGACACGTTGGTATACGACCATGTGGGGGAGCCCATGACATCCTTATATGTTTGTATGCATGGTTGTTGTGGTATATGTAGCTTCTATAGCTAATATAATCTTGTGTTATGTGGATTGTGTGGGGTATGCTCTGGGGAACTCACTAAGCATTAGCTTACAGTTTGTGGATTTGTTTCGACTACATCTGAGCCTAAGGGCGAGGGCAAGGCTTGATGACGCGACATGCACTCTCTCTCAGGCGTTTTTATGGGACACTCTGATGATTTGAAATAATATTTTTATTGTTATGAATTTGAAAACAATTGTATTTGAGATTTTATGGTTTATGGAAAGTGTTTTGGCTAATTAAAAATGAAAATTTTCTTTTGAAAATTGAGTCGTTACAGATTGTTTATTATATTTCCAAATTTATCGATTTCCATATGATCCAAACCATCTTCAACATTCTCAATTAAATTATCCATCATGTCTTCATCAAACAACTCTTTTGGTACTAAGACAAAATCTGATAATATTTTTTCAGATTTTCATCATTTGGAAATTTCATAAGACCCTCCTTAAGATTTGATATCACTTTACTCTTTTTTTGACTAATTATTTGAAATACTTTTCCCAAAATTGATAAATAATCTTGCATATAAAAAATTTAATAGATGATATTAATATAAAAATTAACATACTAAAATATTCTATATTTTAACTTTGTGTAGCTTTATTCAAATTTGATTATAAATATAATAATTTATTAAAGTATGTTTCCTTTATTAACACTTAAAAAAATTAATCATAAATATATTATAAAAAGATTTTTACCTCAACTATTTTATCCTCTCTATTTTCCAATCTTTGTAAAACATTTCCGGTTCCAAACATACCAACAGCAATTTCATATTTTTCTCTTTGACTCAATTTGTAAGAATCCCAACTTTTTATTGTTGGACGTAAACGAGCACCATTTTTCCCATCAAAATTAACATGGTCAACATACAATAATTGCATATAAAAAAAATTAATTAAAAATATTTACATTTAAAATAAAAAATTGTTTATAAATTTTTATATCATACACATTCTTGATAAAAGAATATTAGCAAAAAATATGTCAGTGGTCTGCTGAAGTAGCTAGAATGCTTTGATGGTGCATATGATTGCTTCTTTCTTATCAATGATTCAATTACGTAAGAGCAGCGATTGATCTTTGAAAAATCTATGTCACTTGATATTTTTTTAAAAATATTATCATTGATTTTTACCATTCCTGTACCTTCTACCAACGTGTTACAAAACAAGACAATGAAATTCAATTTGAAGTTAAAATCAACTTCTTTTGTTTCAAGAATTGCTTTCTTGATATCATTCAGTCTAATGTTCTTTTCATCATGAAATTTTCTTATACAATTATTATAACATTCATCATTTTTAGGTGGAAAGGGAAGCTCATCCACTTTTTTGTCACCCATAGGAATTCCTAGCATCTCATTTACATTTTCACTGTTTACCTTAATTTTCCCATTTATAACTTTTAGTATCATCTTTTCACTGTCAAAGTTCTGAACGACATAAAAACCAAACCTTGAAGGTAAATTATCAATTTCCAACTTCAGTAAACTTTTAAATCCTATTTCTTTGACGCATTTCTTTTTCATCAAACTGAGTTTTTTTATTATTTGAAATAGCAAATTTGGTGACGATCTATTACGTAATGGAAATAAATCCATTTTGTTATTATTCAAAAGTATCAAAGAAGATGATACTTTCTTCACTTTTTTCCTTTATAATCGAATTTCCTCTTCTTCAGGTTCGTTTTTTGATGCATATATATGAACTATTTTGTTCTTCTCAAACTTCCTTTTCTTTTGAGTTTTTTTCAATTTTAATTTTCATATATTCTATAGTAAAATTTAAAAATTAATTAAATAGTTTATTAAATATATGAAAAACATAAGGGTTTTATAAAATTTACCTTTGTCTTTTTTATTTTTAGATCTTCTTTCTAGTACTTCTGGTGATTAATTCATAATTTGTCTCGAATTTCTGAAATTTAACAAATTCATATATCAAAAGAATATATAATATAATGAAATCACATTATGATATAATGAAAAATATATCAATTAAATAAGGAAAACAAAAATAAAAAAAATATTTTGATTTATAAAGAAATGCAAAAGAACTGAATCACATGCGATACACAAAATTATTTAGTTTTTGTTTATATGTAAATCAGATGTGATTAACATGTAAATTAAAATTAAATAAAAAATTTACTTTTTTATTTTATTCATATGTGAATAAATATAAATAATTTTTTATTCACATGTGAATGAAAGTATAGGTTGGAATTTTTGTGATAGAAAACAATACAAATGGCATAAGAATAACATATGAATCATATGTGATTATGTATATTCACTTGTGAATGAAAGTATATGTTTAAATTTTTGTAATAGAAAACAATAAAAATGATATAAGAATAACATATGAATCAAATGTGATTATGTATATTCACTTGTGATTATGTATGTTTGTAGTGACCCTAATTATGATGAAATGTGCAAAATTGTAAAGATCTAGTGAATCATACAAACATCAAGAACACCAAGACTAAATAAACACGTTTAAGCTCAATTAGAACAGTAAGAGTACAACTGGGTTTGTTATTTCTCTCACTAAACTAACACTCTGAAATGGGTCTTACATAACGGGATTCACTCACTTCCTAATTATAAGAAAGACTCAACCCATTTACATATACAAGAGGGTAAGCCACATCCAAGGAGAACTTTGCACCCTAACATTCTCCCCCTCAAAGGTAGGATTGGATGTCCCGGATTCAGTTTCCAAACGAGCTTGCACGATTAAGACCAACTCCCCCTCGAAGTAACACCGATCTTCAAATCCGCAAATGAATACTCGAGAAGCTTCGAATACCATTTCTACATTCTCCCCCTTTTATAATCAACAAGTGATTATAAAACCCACAAAGGTTGAGAAGCGCTCGAGGAATAAACTTGGCGAATCTCCCCCTCGATGTGTGCCAAAAATGAAACCGCGAAAATCTTGCAAGAAAAAAAATCACGAAAAGTCAATAAAATTTTCCAAATTTTGTGAAAATTTTCGACTTTTGGGTGAAAGTTGCAAGAAATTCGAAAAATCGGGTAATAACTATCAGCTTCCTAATTCTACAGGGACCGTTGCGCCAAAACATCTTCCAATGCGGAATTTTACCCCAAATGCGAAACTAGGCATAAAGTGACAATTCCCATAAGCTTCAGGGATCTTATTTGAAAAATCTCCATATTTCTCATAATTTTACCCCAATGTCGAAACTGAGTAAATTCTGCCATTTCACATAAACTGTAGGGATTCGAAATGAAAATTCTGCAAGCTTCACAAAACTTTACTCCAATGTCGAAAGTGGGTACATTTTGTCAAAATGTTGAAAGTTTAGGGATTTGAAGCGAAACATCTCTTTTCTTCTCCATTTTTCTTCTCAAATGCTTTCAAAGATAACCTCCTACATCGAACTACCAAGCCTTACAACGAACTTCATATTGAGCTCTTGTTCGACATCCACAACAATTATCACCTAGCGAAGGTGATTTCGACCTCAATCTAAAATACAATCTTGACCCCAAAAGCGAATGTAGTTCGACATCCAAACCAAAACATCAATAGCAAACTAGCAAGCCACACATCGAAATCAAATCATTCTCATGTCAAACTCTCTGTCCACAAATCGAACATGGAAACTGGTGCACATCGAACAACTGGATGCATCAAGAGTCGAAATCAATTTCGACACCAGTAAACCCAAATCCATTTAAGTTCGACCATCAACCTCAATCAACCCCCAACGAAACCTTCAATAGTTAAAATTGCCAGTCAAACATCGAGTTCCAATAAACATAACTCGAATCCAAAACTTCAATAGCTCAAATCGTTCGACTCCCAGTTCCTCTTGATTTGAACTAACTACAACACAATACAAGTCGAAGTCGATTTCACCTTTTGATTTCGACACTCGGCCCACCATTTGATTTCGACATCAAGTAAACTATTCCAAACAGATCCATCATTCGAATCAGATTTGACTCCCAACCAATATCAAATATCAGTCGAACTATTCGATTCCCAAATTGATTTCATGACTCGAATTAAAAAGCAACAACAATCGAAATAGTATTCGACTCTAATACAAGTACATTCGACTCCAATTCAACACCTTAACCATTGCTGAGTACCAGTTAAATTCGATTATTGTTCGACTCTTAATTGTCAAAACCGATTCGACTCAAGACTCAATAACCAATACAAATCAAAACCGATTTTGACTCCAATAATCACAATCGGCCTAACTTCAAACCATTCGATCCCAATACACAATCAAAGTTGATTTTGACTTTTAGTCAACTCTTCCATTGAATCAATCGTGAGACCGAGCCACCGATATTGCGAGAACATTCAACTGCAAATGTGAACGTATCCATTTGTGATACCTTCATCAAAACAATTTTGTTTCTGATTCATCTAAAGCACCGATTTTGACTTTTTGTTTGACCATTGAAATCGAAATGCCTAAAAATATCAAATTCGATTCAACCATTCACAATTTTAATATCAATAACCACCAAATCAGCTTTCAATTTTGGATACGAAGGAGGTTTTAACAAATGAAATTTTGATTGATAAATCAATGCAAATGAAAGTTTTGATTGAGAAACGATATCGAGGTCATGAGATCTTGATCAGCTGTTTGAAACAGGAATTATCGATGTGTCGGATCAATAAAAAGAAACTGATGAACAGTAATGGACAACGAAATTTGATTAAAATGATTTCGATTTAATTGGGTTCGATGAACAGTGAAATGTCGAAATGGCTTTGGACTCAAATGAATTTATGGATGAACAGTAAAAGTGATTCAAGTTTGGGATCTGTAATGAATTAAATTTAATCAAATGAATTTAATTCAATTTTGAGCTTGATCAATGAAAGAAACGTAGCGGATCAACAATGAGGATAAACGAATTAGATCCAATGATACAAAACGATCGAAATTGAAAAACGAAACGCACGATTTAAAAAAATTGATTTTATCGAGTTTTGAGAGAAACCTTGATCGTTCATCTTTGATCTCAATATGAATTTTTCGGAATCCACTTGAAAATTTGAGACACCTTCTTGATGATTCTTTTTCCGTTTGCAATACTTGAATCAATCATTGAAGATCTTGGTTCTTTTGTTGGAACAAGAAAATCACCAATCTTCACATTGTACCACCCACGATGCGTGTTGTACAAACCGTTCTTCGTGTTCTTAAACGATTTAGCATCATCTTCATAAGAATCATCAACACTTTTGGGTTTTGAATTCAAATTCATTGCAACATTTGATTATTATTGCTTTGGAACCCAAATTTGTTTCATAGATTTCGGCTTGAATACAACATTTGACGATTTTTGTGAAGAAACCCATTTGTTCTTGCTTTTGACCTTCTTCTTCTTTTTCTTCCTTTTCATCTTCTTGGATCTTGAAGATTTGAGTTCAAGAACAACTTCAAATTTGCAAGTTTGAATCAAATCTTTTGGAGTTTGATACATTTGAACTTCTTGGATTGAAGGCTTTCGATATTGTGACATCCCCATTTTCACGGCCAGAAAAGACCGATTTTTTTTGTTTAAGCTTTATAAAAATCAGAGTATCTCTTTTAATAAAAATGTTGCGGAACTTTTTTCCCATAAAAACATGATAAATATATTATCAAAGCATTTCCGAAGAAATGTATTTTTATTCATTTTAAAACATTGGGATGTCATCGTCAATACAGAAACATAAGCATAAACAGAACTTACATTCATTATCACTAGTGATTTATGTCTCCTTAATCTCTCAGTGTAATGTAACTTCATATCGACACATGTGATACAAATAAACTGAGTGGGTCAGGTTGGGAAACCTGGTGAGTACATAGGGTTTTCAACCCACAATAATATAATTATTATGTTTAATCATCAAACAATTAACCCAATTACCCATCCCCATTATCTTCGTTATTCTTAAGGGTCTACCCTAAGAATCATCTATCCTGCATTCGTTCATTCCGAAGTCCATCGCTTCCAGGGTTTATATGACAGGCACTAAGTCCATAGCTGCCAATGATCGTTCGTAAAGCACTAAATCCATAGCTGCTAATCTTCATTTATCGGGCACTAAGTCCATAGCTACTAACATTTATCTAACAGGTACTAAGTCCATAGCTACCAGCGTTTCTCTAACAGGTACTAAGTCCATAGCTACCAGTGTTTACCTAATAGGCACTAAGTCCATAGCTTCCGATGTTTATCTAATAGGCACTAAGTCCATAGCTATCGATGTTATTTATTAGGCACTAAGTCTATAGCTGCCAATGTTTACTCATACCATCTTTCATCTCTCATCGTTCATCTACCCATGTTTTACCCAACATATTCGTAGATATAAAATACATATACAGTTTCAATCATTTAAAACATGTATAAAATCGTTCATCCAGCATAGAAAGCAAGTATTCAAATAATATGCACACATAGCACGTAATTTATATAAAATACTTCATATCTATGTGTAAGATGAAAGTAACTATGCACTCACTTGTTAAGGTGGTGATTCCGAACTCAGACAGCGCTTCGCTTCTTAAAAATAATTTCCTTCGACGAAACCTAGTATTATTACCACTAGATTTTAGTCTAATATTTACTGTGACTAATTATTAGTCTTATTATTATTATTATTATTATTATTATTATTATTATTATTATTATTATTATTATTATATAAGCGTTTAAACAATATTTTCCAACCACTATGTACAGACAGGGGCCAGACATAAAACACCGGAGGGCAGGACCATTTTGGCATATAGCACTTATAAAATCCAACAACCCTATGCGGCCCTTTAAACCAGTTTCCCCGTACCGCGAGTAGTTAAAAATATATTATAACGACACTTATATAAGTGATAATAATAGCCCAAATATTTATTATAAGTTAATAATAACAATACTAATTTTAAATATATGCTATATTAAAATAGGGTAAGCATAACTTACTTACAAGGGGGTTTTAGCTAGGAGTCGGGCTCTGCAGGGGCAGAACTTCATCGCTGAATCTTTCTAAGAAAGATTCTTGCAGCGCTTTAGCGGTCACCTTACTATACTAAAACTACAGAAAGAGAAGTTGAATCACGAGGGACCGAAATGCTCGGGGGATAAGAAGAGAAAGACTCTTGAATCAAGAGAATGGTGCAAGAAATATGAGAGGCTAGAGGCTCTTATTTATAGTAATTGAATTTTTTTTAAATCACCCTCTATATTTACTTAAATGACTAAACACCCCTTTATAATACTATTTTAAATAGATTTAATGATATTTGTACTAAACTAATGTCGAAAGTACTCAACACTAATCTTGTAACGATCACATCGTCGATACCTTTCTCATGATATATATATATATATATATATATATATATATATATATATATATATGTGTGTGTGTGTGTGTGTGTGTGTACGTATATATGATTTACACTTTATTTGAATACGTAAATGTGCTATTAAAATTTATAACTCGTTCATACGAACTCCATTTTTGACGTTCTTTATATCCACGCGTTGGTATTTACGAGTACTACAAATTCCATTTAGACGCCGTCAGCTAATTCTCATTCTATCTCAGATTTACAAAACTGTGTCGAATTTATCGCGCTCGAAGAGTAGGGACCAAGTTTCGCCCATACCTTTGACATACGAGATCTACTCTCGACATTCTTTATATACACGCGTAGATAAAAGAAAGATCTACAACTTTCATTTAGACTCTGTCGGTTAATTCTCGACTGATCTTAAATTTAACAGTACGAGGATATTATACTATTAAATGTCAGCGTAAAATTCATAACTTCTACATACGGACTCCGTTTTCGTTTGTCTTTTTACCGTTGAGTTCCTATTAATGAGATCTTCAACTCTCATTTAGGTCGCGTAGGCCAAAAACCGCTCAAACTAAAATTCAAGTTTCGGGTCGTGCACTGCTATGCCAAATCTTAGAAAATTCATAACTTCCTCATATGAAGTCAGATTTGGGCGTTCTTTTTTTTTGTATGTTCTCAGTTTAACGTATTCTACGACTTTCGTTTAGATTACTAAGGCTAAAAAGTCTTCTGTCATAAATTCACTATTTACGTCTCCCGAGGTGCCGTGCCGGTTTTGCCATAAACCTTCGACGGGTCATTACTTCTTCGTTATAACTCGGATTGCGGCGTTCTTTATATGTACGAAACCCTTGTAACATATACTACCACTTGGTTAAGATTACTCCTTCTAAATAATCTTCCATCAAAAAGTCATTTTTGACGCTTATTGTCTTTAAATTGACTAGCCCGAATCTGCGGACGTTACAGATATGACACCATTCCTTCAAACGAATCACAAGAACTCAAGTAGTCATCGGTTTGAACTCCAATTGAACAAAAAACTTTCACATCTTCATCAAAATCACATTAAATTCCCATTACTTGAAATTCAACAAACTTGAGAACATGAAGATCATTTGGGTCTTCAATAAGAGAAACATATTCCTTATCGAATAATTCTCTTTCTTTTCCTTTCTTTTGATTAGCACTCCAAGATAACATATCCATGGAAATTTGAATCAAACAATCAATCTTATTAAGAGGTTGAGATATCAACTTTCCTTGATCATTTTTCAATCCTCAATAAGAAATCAAAGTTTCCCATGAAATCATCCCGCCTTTCAACAATAACCCATAAAATTGTTTATCATTGACTTTGTACTTAACATATTTAATCATCACAACCCAAGAATCATAAGCCAAATACACCATGATCACAAGAACTTGAATTTTTCTAGAGAGAGAAAGTGATTATGAATGAAATCTCTAGAGAGAGAAAGTGAAACAAACAAGTATTCTAGAGAGAGAAAATCGAATTATGAATTAAATCAAAGAATAAATTCGATTTCTAGAACACAAACTTTCTCAAAGATGAAGAACCCACAACAAATGAAGATTCACTCAAATCATGTTGTCGTCATGGATCAATTTTCAGAGCTTCAAGAACACCCGCTCTGATACCAATTGTAGTGACCCTAATTATGATGACATGTGCGGAATTGTAAAGATCTAGTGAATCATACAAGCATCAAGAACACCAAGAGTAAATAAACACGTTTAAGCTCCATTAGAATAGTAAGAGTACAAGTGGGTTTGTTATTTCTCTCACTAAACTAACACTCACAAATGGGTCTTACATAATGGGAGTCACTCACTTCCTAATTATAGGAAAGACGCAACCCATTTATACATACAAGAGGGTAAGCCACATCCAAGGAGAACTTTGCACCCTAACAATGTTCACTTGTGATTATGTATATTATTTTGTGAATAAAATACTAATCATCTTATTCACATTTAAACCAGATCTGGTTCACATTTTTAATTAACATAACATTAAAATGAATACAGTAATCATAACCCTAAAATCAAAAACATATATATATATATATATATATATATATATATATATATATATATATATATATTGAGACAAATTTCAAAACAATGACATATTTGTTAAATACATTAACAGATTTAAAAACAAAACATTATTCAAGATATAACTGTTATAAACAGAACACAAATTTGAAAATTTTAGGGTTTAAAATTTTCATAAATTATTCAACAATCTGTTTATTAAAATAAGGGTTAAGAATCTATTACCGATTTATTAGTGATGAAATTTGTATTTGATGTTACTTTTCTTCCGCACACGTCGATTCCGGTTTACAAGAAGAATGAACGAACATGTTGAATCCGGTTTACAAGAAAAATGAACAGAATCCGAGAAATGGGGATGAGTGGGACTATAAGAAAAACGCTGATATGTAGGATTGTAAACGAACTGAACGTTCAGCGAACTGTTCATGAACCGTTCGGCGGAAAATTCGTTTATGTTCATTTATTTAATAAAAGAACGAACATGAACACAAATTATCGTTCGTTTAGTTAAACGAACGAACATGAACAATTGTCTCGTTCGTTCAATTATGTTCATGAACGTTCGTTTATGTTGTTCGTTTACGTTCGTTCATATAAGTTCATTTTATGTTCACATATGCCTAATTGTGTTTGATTACATTAATGTATTATATGTTCATTTATGTTTATATATCTTCAATTATGTTTTTTTTATCTTTGTTCATTTGTTTATGTTCGTTTAGCATGTTCACGAACATAAACGAACGAACATGAACAATGTAATTTGTTAAACGAATGAACATGAACAAGAAAACTCGTTCGTTTATTTGTTCGTGTTCGTTTATTTGTTCGGCTAACTTAAATAAACGAACATGAACAAGCCCCGTTCGTGTTCGTTCGGTTCGTTTACAGCCCTACTGATATGTAAACAATGGAATTTGAAACTTGTCAATTAAATTTTCCAGATTTAATAACCTTGAAAAATTGTCGTCACTTGTAAAGAATAAGACAAAATTAATATTTTAATATAACTTTATATAATAATATTTCTCTTACTTTTTAAATTATTCATATATCAATTTATTTATTTAGAGTTTGTTTTATTAAATTATTATTATTAAAATAATCTATATGTTTTTCAAATATAAATTTCTTAATCGGATTTTGTTTTATTAAAATAATTTATATGTTTTTGAAATAGAAACTTCTTAATCAGATTTTATTTTTAAATATAATTATGAATTATGTATTAAAAAAACAAAATATATTTAATATATATTTTATAAATATGTTTTTTGAAAATAAACTAGTCAATATTTACATGTATAAATATAAATTTTATTCGTATGTGAATATTAGATTATATTAATCTTAAATCATTGATAGGAAACTCTTTGTTCAAATGAGCAATATATTACATTATATTTACATGTTCATTGTTACTGGTACGAATCAAGTCATCGACATAGACCAGTAAATACATAACACACGAATCATATTTGAAGATAAACAAAGAGGTATCAGCCAAACTGCTAGTAAATCCATTTGGCACCAGTAAGGTGCTCAAGCGATGAAACCATGTATGAGGGGTTTGTTTGAGTCT
This sequence comes from Lactuca virosa, assembly GCF_052849685.1. Classification (NCBI taxonomy): domain Eukaryota; kingdom Viridiplantae; phylum Streptophyta; class Magnoliopsida; order Asterales; family Asteraceae; genus Lactuca; species Lactuca virosa. The sequence continues at coordinate 389,695,089 of NC_136428.1, forward strand.
GTATAAATCTTTGTTTAATTTGCAAACATGATTGGGGAACTGAGGGATAATAAAACCCTAGCTTTCTCCATGTAGAAAGATTCATGTATATGACCATGTAAAAAGGCATTGTTGACATTGAGTTAATGTAGCTGCCAATTATTGAGAATTACTAAGGACATTATGATACAAACATTAGATGCTTTCACAACTGAGCTAAAGGTATGAGAGTAACAGAAACCTTGAGCCACAAGACGTACCTTGCGGCGTTCAATAGATCTATCTAAGTGAAACTTGGTACAATAAAGTCACTTGGAACCAACAACATGGTGGTTCGTGGGACGAGGAACCAGGGATCACGTGTTGTTTTTCTATAATGCATCAAGCTCACAATGCATAGTCGTAACCAATTTGAGGCAGTCTTGAAACTCTTCGAGTCATTTGAGGCATAATGAGTTATGTGGGACAAGTCATTGATATGACGAGGTTTAAAAATGCTAGCTTGAGCTCTAGTAACCATATAGTAAATAAGTAAAGGAATAAGTGGTGTAGGATTGATGTTGTTTAATGGTGTTGAGGTAGGTGGAGGGAGGTGAAGGTGGTGTAGGGTTGTTGGGAGAAGTATTTGACAGTAGAGAGGTGTATGCATAAAGATGACACGGAGGAGTAGGGTAGAGAGGTGTATGTATAGAGATCAACAAATGAGGTTGATACCATATAATGAATTGAATCTGAATATATTCATACAATATAAAATACACGTATATATAGGTACAACACAGGGTCAATGACAACATTTCGGGTCTTGATTTGTAATTTAGACGTAAGGGCTTAAGTATTAAGCACTTAATGAGTTGAGAAAGGATCCAGGTGCGTACGATGGGCGTACCAAGTGGTACGCTGTGCGTACGCAGTCAAACCCTCGCATCTGGTCAACGTCCGAGTACGCCCCACGTACTAGCTGAGTATGCCTAACGTACTCAATTGAGTTGACTCGGTTGGCTTTTTGACTTTTGACTTTGACCAAGTTTGACCTAAGGGTATTTTGGGTATTTTGAGTGGTATTTGAGATTGGTCATTGATTGGTGTATAGGTGACCAGTTGAGTTGAGATTCAGAGTTGCGTCCTATTCATCGATCATTTTAGACTGATAGGTGAGTTTTCCTCACTGTCCTTGTGGGTCAAAGGCACCAATATCGGCCCATTAGTTATGTACCCTGGTATAAAGGATGTTGTTATTATGTAGTGATATGTAAGATCTGTGTCCTGGTATATAGGATGTAGTATGCGGTAGTGATCTGTAGATCTGCTTGATTGTCTGCTGACTGGTTATATGTTTATTTGTTTACTGGATATATGTTATATGTTATGTATATGTCGATACAGTATGGTTGGGTTGAGATAGTAGTGCTTTGTGCGGTAGCCAACAATTCCGGGAGCAAGCCAGACATAAGTTGTGGGCCTGTAGGGCAAGTCAGACTTATGTTGTGGGCTCGGGAGCAAGTCAAATATGAGTTGTGGGCCTGAAGGGCAAACTAGACTCATACTGTGGGCTCAAGGGTAATCCAGTCTGTTAGCTGTGGACCCCGTATATGCTGTTATATGTTTGTGTGTTGGTATTTTGGGGGAACCCACTAAGCTTTGACATACAGTTTCAAATTATTGTTTTAGGTACTTTAGATGACCGTGACAAAGCTAATGCATGATCGTGCACATGTTCCTGTTTTTATGATATTGGGTCTTGAGAACAACAAATATCCTAAATAGATTATTTCCGCTTATCAAATATTTAAATCTATCCATACATATATTCCAAAAACATTTTTACTATATCAACACAAGGATCATTAAATAAGTTCATAATAAAAGGTTGACACTGCCATCAGCGGCTTACTAGTATTATTTTCTTTTCCATTTTTATTATACTAAATACAAGAATTTAGCAACGCTATTTGTTTTTTATAGCTATTATGTAATTTATATTTTCTGTTAATTTTTATATCATATTACTCATCGATAAAGAAGATAAATAAATTTATAAATGTATACATTAGCTATGTTTTATATTTATTTTTTTCTTTAATATAACAAAAATAAAAATAAGATAGTTCATCAAAAACTCCAAAAAAAATTGTCACTACTGACACATAAAATATAAATTTGGAGAAAAAATAAACTTCGAAGGGTCTAAAAATTCTTGTGTTAGAAAATTTAATTAATATATGTATAAATGATTTTGATAATATAGTAACAATAATAGTGATATAAACTTTAAAATATTTGAATGTCAAAAATAAAATTAAAAGAATAAAGTGCAATAATAAATATGAGTATATTACCTACATTTTATATCTCGTAACATAGGTAATAAAAGCTATAATTAAGAAAAGTTGGCAATAATTGTCCATTTATTATCGAAAGTTGAAAACAAAGGCTTTCAATTTGTATTAAAAATATATTTTCATAAAAAATAAAAAACTTTTCAGTTTCAAATTGTCGACGTAAATAACCTTCTAAAAAATTACTAAAAAATAAAAGTGACCGTTTAAAATGAATATAGAATTGACGGATTTTGCTTTTCTTAGTTTTGAAAAAACAAATAACTTTTTTAAATATCTTTACTAGAATACTAATATCAAATGAGGTATCTATTACCACATGTGATTTAAAAAATATAAAACTGATTAACAGTTTTTTATGTTTAATTTTTTATAAAAATATAAAAAATAATAAATTTACTAGAATACTAATATCAAATGAGGTATCTATTACACATGGTAGTATAAATTATTAGGACCTACTAAACAACTAAGCTATCATGTTTTAGTAAATAAATAATTGAAATTAATTACATAAGCCCATAATTTGATGTAAACTTAAAGAAAATAAGTTTTTTTTTAAATAAACTAAAAGTCCGAAATAAAACATTTCAAACTAACATAAAATATTTTTTTCTGGCAAAAAAATACAAAATCATAAAAAAGTGGTTCAAATTGAGATTGGTTGATGATTTTATAAAGATTGTTCCTATCCCAACATAGTGGTATGATTTTGAAGGATTTGACCAAGAATTATATAAATCTTTAAACTACATGCATACAAAAGCATTGCAATTCTTTTTTTCGGATTTTGTTGTCATGTCAAGACCACTCTCGTCAAGTCATTAGGGGGGGGGGGGGGGGGATCTGACTTTGCAATTGTTACGCAATTGTTACTGTATAACCCTCGATTTCTACCGATTATCGGTGGGAGTGAGGGGTAGGTTGTGTTGGGAAGATTAGGGATTGTGGTGGAGATCTGGATACCGACTTGGATCGTGATGTCACTTTTCGAACTGATATTTCTACCCTATGCCTGGTTTACAAGAAATTCAGCCTAGGATAATCTAAGTGGACACTTACGATTCTAGGCACAGAAATCGTAAGCCAAAATGCTAGAGGATTCTGTGAAAGTATGATGAAAAACGTGAGCTTAAGATCGTAACCCTCTTCTGAAAAGAAGAGTCGTTTATATAATAAACGATATTAGGGTTTTATTAGGTTGGGCCGTCATTAGTTGCTTTGGAAGCAAGTAATATTAATCCAGATTTAATGATGATTTAGGGTTACCAAAACTAACGAGTTTCGTTAGTTTTACCATAAACACCCTCAAGAAATTGAATTTTCCACTATGGTCTCATATGTAAAATTCGGTGAGGTTTTGGGGCGCTGCTCCTCGACCCCGCCTGCTGACCTGGCTCATACTTATAGATTGGGACCCCAGTCAGGGGCTCTGTCCCTTGGACCCCGCTACGGGCGCTGCCCCTAGACCCCGCTAAAGGGGCGCTGCTCCTTTGGAAACCCCGGACCCAGGGGCGCTGCCTATGGACCCCCGACTAGTCGTCGAACCGGCTTCTAATTCGATCTTATACATGCATGCACTCCGCACAACCCCGTACATATAATAGAGTACTAACTATGAAGCCCCTTAGCTCACATGTTAGTTCCAGTTACTTAAAATGACATGGCGACACTAAAATCACCAACAATCCTCCCCCATTTTAATGTAACCCTTGAACAAACATAACCTTTATCAAACAAACCAAACTAGTACATAATGAAAATATCGAAACGATTGAATTTCCACTTAGTATCATACATTTGCAAATACTCGAGAATCAGGGTGTTCTAAGAATTGAACCGATCAACCCATTTGAATACCAGAAAGTAAAATACATACTAGTTTATTGAATTTCTAGCAAATTACAACTTGACACTATTATAAAGTCGTGTGTCCCAATCCTCTCATGATCGTATCAAGGTCAAGTCCACAACCTCTTGAAATGCGGCTACACTTCACAATCACGTAGGTAACTCCTTTCCATGTAACTGCACATACATTTATCAAAGGAATTATTAAGAAGTTAAACTTCAACCTGGCTAACATGCAGAACCGAACACATACCTGGGATGAATACTTCATGTGTTCCAATCTATAAGTATGAGCTTTCCACATTGAATTCAACTCCCAACATTATATTAGAAGGGAATTGGGTGTCTCATCATTATAGAATTAAATGGACTTTAATCTCATCCCGATTACAGACTTGTGCACTAAGTCAAGTGATCTGCCAAATTTTGTTGCGATTTCACAAACTCAACCGAAATCACACCATTCATGATTAGTTCTCTAATCATACTATGTCTAGCACCTAGTGTCTAGACTTGCCATTATAAACATGGCTATATGCCTTAGCCAAAGCGGCTGCACTATCACAAAGGATAGAAATAGGTGCTATCGGTTTAGACCACAAAGGAATCTTATAGACTAAATTCCTTAGCCACTCTGCTTCTTTACCAGCAGCTGCTAAGGTCAGCGGGACCCCAGCCAGGGGCTCTGCCCCTTGGACCCCGCTAGGGGCGCTGCCCCTTTTGGAAACCCCGGACCCGGGGGCACTGCCCGCGGACCCCCGACTAGTCGTCGGACCGGCTTTTAATTCGATATTATACATGCGTGCACTCCGCACAACCCCGTACATATAATAGAGTACAAACTATGAAGCCCCTTAGCTCACATGTTAGTTCTAGTTACTTAAAATGACATGGTGACACTAAATCACCAACAGGTTGGTGTCGTGTAAGCTTAATCTATTGATGAGCAGATATGGTTGCCCGCTACTCGCAGAGAAGTGATGATGAAGGCTGGGTGTGGCGTTAGCGCAATAGGGGTACACATCAAGATACAGGGATACACAAGAGGTAATGGAGGGTATAAGGGAGAGATACGCAGACCTGTTCCTAATCTATATGCAAAAGAGGTAGATAGGATGGCATCTTCGTTTTATATAACTAATTTCCCGAACTACTTTGATGCAAAGGCATTATGGAAGCTTTGTGAGAAACATGGACGCATTGTAGATGCTTACATTGCTCGGAAACAATCTAAATTGGGTAGAAAATTTGGGTTTGTTCGGTTCTAAGGTATCCAGAATGATGAAATTTTTGCAAAGAATTTTTTGAAATATGGGATGATAACTACCATGTGTATGCCTCGGTTGCTAGATTTAAGAGAGATGATCCTAAGAAAGAGGTACAACCAAAACATGAATCTATAAAACCTGAACAAATGAAGGTTGGACCATGTTCTTTTGCTTCAGTTGTCAACAATGAAAGGGCTAACACTCAAGAAAAAAGGGTTGTACCACAGATGAAACGTGTAGTGCTTGTTGATAATGACTTGATCAGGGTGGAAGACATGACAGAGGTTGTTTTGATTAAAGTATTGATAAGACCTGGATTCGAGTAAAGGCAAACTCCAATAACAAAAGGTTAACTTTTTATTCATTCTCCTCAAATAACTATAGAGTGTTATATTTATAACGCATGTCCTGCTACTAACAACTCCTAAATAACTGGAAAAGATAACTCTAACAAATTGATCCTAAATAATTGGAAAAGATAACTCTAACAAATTGAATACTAGATAACTAATTTTGTAGATTAAACCCAACTCCACTGATCCACATTATCCCCTCCTGCGGTACACCAAGCCAAACCTTTTTGAATTATTCTCGGACATAACTGTTGGAGATAGTGTCTAAGTCCATAACTATATTTGGTATGTACTTGACCCGACCCGGCATGGTCCATTTGGGTTGCACTACACCCGAACAATTTACGGATAATCTTTTGAAAATAGTATAAGTTATGATTTATTAATATATTATAAGTTCTAATATATTAATATAAAATCATATTATTTAATTAGTGTTGATCTATAATTAATTTAGAATTAATTTAGAGATCAAAAGTATGACTAATTAAATATGGGCTCTTATATTTATATAGTGTGGGCTAATGCTTATTTGGAATGGGCTAGGCTTGCATGGAAAGTTCATGGATACTCCATGGAGCTTTAACCCATGGATCTCATGGAAATGAAAAGACATGGGTATTAGGGTTTACATGGATGTAACCCTAATCCACCACACTATATAAAGGAGGCTTTGGTTCTTGAAATTGCACTAGTTGATGTGTGTAAACTAAGAGGGCCGATTTCAAGAAGTTTGTGACTATTCTCTCAAGTTTCCAAGTTTGTGGTGATTTGTGACTTCCATTTGAGGCATCCACATTATTGGTGCTAGGCTCTCAAACTCCAAGCAATCAACTACTACTACAAGGTAAGTAATTCTACTAGTTTTATTTGATTCAAGTACCCCATGCCATGCTAGTTAGGATAAGAACCTTGGAAAAATAATTATTTGCATGTATCTTAGTCAAACATAGATCCAAGGTTTCTAGGGTTGCATGTACACCATAGGAGTGTTAGAATGCTGAAAACCCATAAGTGGTATCAGAGCCAGGTTTGTTTATTTGATACTTGATGCAAAAAAAAAAAAAAAAAAAACTTGAAAATCGAAGTTTTGTTCAAAAGCTCGTATCAAAATTTCAAGTTTTGTATATGTACTTACGATTCTTGAAATTTTTGATATGAACATTCATAAACATATGAGTTTAGAAGATCATAGAAATTATGTGCTAATAATTGATTAGATTAATTCTTGATCTTTATGTGTTTTAATGGAGTCCATAACTAGTTCTTAAGTTATGGATAACCAAAAGTCACATTTATAAATAACCATTAAAAGAACACATAGGTTACAAAAAATGAAGAGTATTCATTTTTAATAACCATTAACTCATAAGTTATGAGAAATGAAAAGTTTTGAAAGTTTACAAAACTTGCCCTCAAGTTTTGGAACATGTAAAGTCATATTAAAAACTTTAGTTCCAACCCCTAGAATTTTAAAAGTTAAAATTCAACCCTTATACTTTATAATATTATAAGTTTAATAATATTTATATATGTATAAGATCAAGTCGTCTTACCGCTAGTACGCCTCATTCACGAAGTCGGTCTATAAGGGGGGGTATAAGGTTGTTGCCTATAAAATGGCAACTTAATGGGTGTCCACTCTCACCCACCGCTTCCTTGATCGGTGGAGGGTTGTTAGCCGAACGGGTAGGACAAGGACTTATAAATTCTCATTAAAAGTATAATGATAATACTAAAGTAACTAAACTTTATTGAATTCCCAATCTTAGTTATTTTAGGAAAATGTGAATAAGGTGCTAATCCATGAAATTACACTTTACACTTTGTTTAAGTCGTTAGTGGAGCGTGTATGGTTAACCGGCACACTAACTTGAACTTAACAAGGTAGGTAAATGGTGACTTAATGTTTATCATAGTATCGATGGAGTGTGTGTGGTTAACCGGCACATCGATTGAGGGGTAATACATTAAGGGTACCAAGTAATTTGCATGGTTACTTCACTCCTTGTTTTGTGATCCTCGGCATCCCAGTCACAAAACTTGAAGGGCACACTCGAGATTGAAACATGCCATTGAAGAAAGTTCAATGAATCTCAAAGAATCTAGGAGTTTCTAAACCACTTAAAACCTAATTAAATATTTTGTTTTTCATGGTGGAAATTGGTGAATCGTCATTCACCTACCTTCAAATATCTTATAGCTTAGATTACGGCATCCCTCTTCTAAGTTATAAAATATTGTGTTGGGTCCTAGCCTTAATATTACATTTGGGTGTTTTGTTAAGGACTATCTCTATATCTAATCTAATCTATTCCCTCTTCTCTTCCGATGTCTTCCAATAACAATGCTTCTGGCTCAAACCCTACTAGCTCCTTCTCTCTCATGAATCTTTGTGGGAGAGTCATCTTTGATGGGTCCAACTTTACAGATTGGATCAGAAACATCAGGATGGTCACTCGGTATGAGAACAAAGAATATGTTCTCGACAAGGAGCTGAAGGTACACGAGCCAACTGCTACCCCTGAAGAGCTTGCTGAATATGAGGTACATGAAAGAGATGCTACAAAAGTGGCATGCATCATGATGGCCACCATGACAGCCGAGCTCCAAAAGTCCTATGAGGACTATTATTCTTTTGAGATGCACCAGGACTTGATGGACCGCTACCATCAAAGTGCTCGTCAAGAGCGATATGAAATAATCTCCTCCATGATAACAACCCGAATGAAGGATGGTGAACCCATCACGGGCCACATGCAGAAAATGCAAAGGTATGTGGACCGTTTACTGAAGCTGAATGTGAACTTCCCTGAAGAGTTAGCAATAGACATCATTTTGCACTCCTTGCCATCGTGTTATGATCAATTCCGCATGACATATCACATGAACAAGGAAGAAGTCACCCTCAGCAAACTTCAAGGACTCTTGAAGACCGCCGAAAGTGGTCTAAAGGGTAAGTCGGTTGTTACTACTCCTACTCCTACTCCAACTGCGGCCAATGTCTTGGCAATCGGGCATGGCAAAGGGAAGAAGAGAAAGAACCCTTCTAAGGGTACCAAGGGTAAGACCCTTGAAGGCTCCTCTTCAAGCAAAACCAAGAAAGGTTTTGTCACTCCTTCTGCTAACCCTAATGAGGCTGAATGCTTCTATTGCCATGAAAAGTCGCACTGGAAGCGAAACTGCCCAAAGTACCAGCAAGATTTGAAGGATGGGAAAGTAAAACCCAACCATGCAGGTATATACACTATATTGTCTAATAACTCACCTCATTCTAAGTCTTGGGTCCTTGATACATGTTGCGGTATTCACATATGTTGTGATTTGCAGGGACTAAAAAGAAGTGAGAATGTGGAGCAGGGAAAGATAAACTTGATCATGGGAAACAGGAAAGCTTCACCTGTCACCAAGATAGGAGTTTATTCCTTAGTGCTAAATAGTGGGTTTACATTAGATTTGAATAAATGTTATTATTCGCCAGAAATGGCAAGAAATGTTATTTCCTTTCATGCATTGTATAAACAAGGTTTTACCTTTTATTTTGATAATAATAATGGTAGTATTGATGCTTTCTTTAATAATGTTCTTTATTTTAAAGCATTACCTTGTGATGGCGTGTATGAAACTGTATCTGTTGTAGATAATCTAGGAAATAATGTATTGTGTATTAACTCTTCCACTAGCTTAGATAAAGCATCCTTATGGCATTGTCGTCTTGGACATGTAAGCAAGAAACGCATAGGCCAACTCCAAAAGGATGGAGTCTTGGAGTCATTTGACCTAAAGTCAGATGATAGTTGTGAATCTTGTTTGCTTGGTAAAATGAGAAAGTCACCTTTTACTGGCACTTGTGCTAGGGGTGAAGGTTTGTTGGACCTCATACACACGGATGTGTGTGGACCCTTCAGAACCGCCACAAGAGATGCTAATCCGTTCTATGTGACTTTTACTGATGATTTTAGTAGATATGGATATGTCTACCTAATCAAGCATAAGTCAGAAACCTTTGAGAAATTCAAAGAGTTTAAGCAAGAAGTGGAGAATCAGTTGGGCAGGAACATTAAGATGCTTCGATCCGATCGTGGTGGTGAGTATCTTAGTACTGAGTTCCTTGACTATCTTAAGGAATGTGGGATTGTCTCACAATTGACACCTCCTAGGACACCACAGTTGAATGGTGTAGCTGAGAGGCGCAATCGGACCTTGTTGGACATGGTTCGTTCCATGATGAGTCGAGCTTCGCTACCAATCTCATTTTGGGGGTATGCCTTAGAGACTGCCACCCATATCCTTAATCTAGTCCCTACAAAGAAGGTTGCCAAAACACCTCACGAGGTGTGGACTGGAAAAGTTCCCAATCAAGACCACATCAAGATTTGGGGTTGCGAGGCTTTCGTGAGACGCGAGACTCACGATAAGCTCGAACCCCGAAGCGAAAGGTGTATTTTCATCGGCTACCTACAGAAATCCTTTGGTTACATCTTCTACAGACCCAGTAATAATGTGGTCTTTGTAGCAAGAAGAGGATTCTTTTGAGAGAGAGAATTCATGAGCCAAGGAGACAGTGGGAGGCAAATTGACCTTGAGGAAATTCAAGAGTCAAGTGGTGAAGGAACCTCAAACCCTAGCCCTCAACCTGAGGAGGAAACTCCTGTTGAGCCGACTGAAGAATCTATACCTCTGAGGCGTTCCACCAGAGTTAGGAATGCACCTTAGCATTATTATGGTTTTTATATTACTGCAGAAGGTGAGACACTTATCAGTGATAACACACTGGTAAATCTGGATGAGCCTAACAGCTACACGGAAGCCATGGCGGGCCCTGAGGCTGCTAAATGGAAAGAGGCTATGGATAGCGAGATACAGTCCATGTATGACAATCAAGTTTGGAACTTGGTTGACAATGTACCTGATCGTAAGATAGTTGGGTGCAAATGGATCTTCAAGAAGAAGACCGACATGGATGGTAATGTACACACTTATAAGGCACGACTGGTTGCAAAGGGTTATTATCAAACTCCGGGAGTTGATTATGATGAGACCTTTTCACCAGTGGCCAAGATTAAGTCTATTAGGGTTTTGTTAGTCATTGCTGCATTTTATGATTATGAAATATGGCAAATGGATGTCAAAACCGCTTTCCTTAATGGAAAGTTGGCTAAAGATGTTTACATGGTTCAGCCAGAGGGTTTTGTCAGTACAGAGTACCCCAGTAGAGTGTGTAAGCTCGAGAAATCCATTTATGGATTAAAACAGGCACCTCGCAGATGGAATCTTTGCTTTGATGAGAAAGTCAAAGAATTTGGCTTTTCAAGGAGTGAAGATGAATCTTGTGTCTATATCAAGGCTAGTGGGAGTATAGTCAGCTTTTTGGTACTGTATGTGGATGACATACTACTCATAGGAAATGACATCCCAACCCTGCAGGAAGTAAAGTCCTAGCTTGGGAAGTGTTTCGCTATGAAGGACCTTGGAGAATCTGCCTATATCCTAGGGATAAGGATTTTGAGAAACAGGAGTAAAAGACTAATTGGACTTAGTCAAATCACCTATGTGGACAAAGTGTTGAAAAGGTTCAACATGCATAACTCCAAGAAAGGAGAGTTACCCACCCAGAGTAACGCCAGATTGAGTAAGACACAAAGCCCTAGTACTGAGGCTGAGATAGCAGAAATGAGTCGAATACATTATGCTTCAGCTGTAGGATCGATCATGTATGATATGACGTATACTCGACCTGATGTAGCCTTTGCTTTGAGCATGGTTAGCAGGTATCAGGGGAACCCTGGCAAGACACACTGGACTGCGGTAAAGAATATCCTCAAGTACCTACGGAGGACTAAGGACTGGGTCCTTACCCTCGGTGGCAGTGAGGACTTGAGAGTTGTAGGGTACAGTGATGCTAGCTTTCAGACTGACATGGATAATTTCCGCTCTCAGTCGGGCTGTGTCTTTACTCTAAACGGAGGGGCAATTACTTGGAAAAGTTCCAAGCAGGAGACAGTGGCTGATTCCACTTGTGAATCAGAGTATATAGCAGCAAGCGAGGCACCAAAGGAGGCTATATGGCTAAAGAACTTCATCGGAGACCTTGGAGTTGTACCAACTATAAAGGAGCCAATGGAGATTTTCTGTGACAGCAATAGTGCGGTTGCCTTAGCCAAGGAACCAAGAGATCATGGGAGATCCAGACACATTGACAGAAAATATTACTTCATCAGACATCGAATAGAAGAAGGAATCCTCGTGGCAAAGAGGGTATCATCGGATGAGAACCCAGCAGATCCCCTCACGAAGGGACTGACTCGGGCTAAGCATCTCCAACATGCTCGGAGCATAGGGCTGAAGGATGATATTAGTTTTAGTAGTTAGATAATCTTGAAATTTGTAAAATGTAATTGACATTTGATGATAAATAAAAGCTGTTATTTATGAGTAAAGTGTTGCTATCTCTTGTCAATCGTTTACCATTATTTCTTTTTGCATGTTTTGACTTCCAGAATAATTATGTTATGGTTTATATCATATTATTCAAACTCTCCACAGTCGGTCATATGTTGGAAGTAGATATGAATCAAGACTGTCATGGGTTGGCTTGTAGAGGTCTAAGATGTTAGACAAAGCGGGGCTACAGCACTCATGAGTGCTCATAAGTTCTGAGTATTGGATTCAACCCACGCTCACTTGTATCACTTCATGGAATTTATCTCGAGTGATCGTGAGACGGTAATATCATATAAGTCTTCAAACCTAGAGATATGATTTGTTGCCTATAAGTTGGTTATGCATTGATTGCACGAAAACACATTGGTAACTCGATGTTATAAACCGTGCTTTTGTGTGTAATTCAACAAGTAGTAGAGCAAACATATGAGTCGAAGTTTATCCGTTCCTTCTAGGATTAGAAGCGATATCTGGGCCCCTCGATGATTTTGTTTTGACCTATGTACCGGGCCCGGTCAGAACTAAATTGATGTGTTCAGTTAAGTTCTATGTCAAACAAATCAGAAATCGGGAAACAAATGCTGGACAATAAGCAAGACCATGTTCCATGTATTTGTCCGGCTGATATCTAGAACAGAGGATTATATGATCACTTATCTAAAATAGCGCTTCATAGTTCAACAGAGTTTTAAGAGCTACGATTGCTAATCGGTTCCTGAAGTCATACTTGCAACTATAGTTATTAGACTTATCCAAGTGGGAGACTGTTAGAGATAGTGTCTAAGTCCATAACTATATTTGGTATGTACTTGACCCGACCCGACATGGTCCATTTGGGTTGCACTACACCCGAACAATTTACGGATAATCTTTTGAGAATAGTATAAGTTATGATTTATTAATATATTATAAGTTCTAATATATTAATATAAAATCATATTATTTAATTAGTGTTGATCTATAATTAATTTAGAATTAATTTAGAGATCAAAAGTATGACTAATTAAATATGGGCTCTTGTATTTATATAGTGTGGGCTAATGCTTATTTGGAATGGGCTAGGCTTGCATGGAAAGTCCATGGATACTCCATGGAGCTTTAACCCATGGATCTCATGGAAATGAAAAGACATGGGTATTAGGGTTTACATAGATGTAACCCTAATCCACCACACTATATAAAGGAGGCTTTGGTTCTTGAAATTGCACTAGTTGATGTGTGTAAACTAAGAGGGCCGATTTCAAGAAGTTTGTGACTATTCTCTCAAGTTTCCAAGTTTGTGGTGATTTGTGACTTCCATTTGAGGCATCCACATTATTGGTGCTAGGCTCTCAAACTCCAAGCAATCAACTACTACTACAAAGTAAGTAATTCTACTAGTTTTATTTGATTCAAGTACCCCATGCCATGCTAGTTAGGATAAGAACCTTGGAAAAATAATTATTTGCATGTATCTTAGTCAAACATAGATCCAAGGTTTCTAGGGTTGCATGTACACCATAGGAGTGTTAGAATGCTGAAAACCCATCAATAACATCACTCTCCGCCTAATTTTGAACCTTGTCCTCAAGGTGAAAGTCAGGAAATTGTCCATTCAACACTTCAAACTCTTCCCAAGTCACTTCATAATCAGGTAAGTCTTTCCAACGAATCAACACTTCACGACGCTTGACACCCTCTTGAATGCCTTCCACGCCATCAGGCTGTAAGATAACCTCCATGTATTCAATAAGGGTAGCTGGCAAATGAGGAGCAGCAATACGGTTCTCAATGGCCCTTTTTAACTGGGACACGTGAAAAACAGCATGAATGCGACCTGTTTCTGGCAACATGAGACGATACACCACATGTCCAATCTTCTCAATGACCTTAAAAGGCCCAAAATACCTAGGTGCAAGTTTCTCGTTAACCCGTCTCGCCACAGTGCACTGTTGATATGGACGAAGCTTTAAGTACACCCGATCTCCAATATCAAAATTTTCCTCTATCATATGCGTATACGCATTTTTCTTCATCGGTTGTTGAGCTTTGAGCATATGGACTTTAAGTTCTTTTAACACTCGATCCCGCTCTGCCATATATTGCTCAACCGTGCCTACCACTATTTTTTGCTTTCCCGTAATACACCAGATTAGGTGGATCCCTACCATACAATACCCGAAAAGGTGTAGTCTTTGTTGAAGTATGAAATGAAGTGTTATACCAGTATTCTGCCCACGGTAGCCATGTGACCCACTTCTTTGGTGTTTCCGACACAAAACAACACAAATATGTCTCCAAACAACGGTTGACCACCTTGGTTTGCCATCCGTTTGCGGGTAGTAAGCCGTACTCCTTCTCAACTTGGTGCCCATTGCTTTAAACAATTCCTTCCAAAAATTACTAAGAAATACCTTGTCGTTGTTAGAAATAATGGACTTCGGTATCCCGTGAAGCTTCACGACCTCCCTCACAAATACATTTGCCACCGAATTGGCTGTGTACGGGTGTTTAAGGGGTATAAAATGTGCGTATTTGCTGAGACGATCAACAACAACAAAAATGAAAGTATTACCCTTCGACTTTGGTAGCCCGTCAATAAAATCCATCGTAAGCTCGGACCAAACTGTAGATGGCAACTCGAGTGGTTGCAACAACCCACTTGGGGCTATCGTTGAGTACTTGTGTCGTTGACACGTGTCACACTCGGCCACCCTCTTCGCCACGTCACCTTACATTCTCGCCCAGTAGACTTCAAGAGCAAGGCGATGATACATTTTTTGTACCCTCGAATGCCCGCCAACCACAACTTCGTGAAACTCCTTAAAAAGAACCGATACCCAATGCGACCCTTTAGGAATTACGAATCGTCCTTCAAACAACAGTCGTTGCTGGTCAACAGAATACCCCGCTGGCGCGGTTCCCTCTTCTGCTTTTTCTTTCATGAAACAAATCTCTCGATTTGACTGCAGGTCAGCCCATAATACACCCAATCAAACCGACAGGACAAATCCGTGACAGTACCCAACTGCGCCTCGGGAGTAATTCTTGATAACGCATCAGCCACGCTATTCTCGTTACCCTATTTATAAACAATGTCAAAAGTGTACCCCATAATTTTCGAGAGCCATTTCTAGTGGTCTTCCGTGACACCCTGTTGCTTAAGTAAAAACTTCAAACTCCGTTGGTCGGTTCGAACAACAAACCTCCGACCCAGCGAACATGATCTCCACTTCTGAATGGCTAACACAATTGCCATTAACTCTCTTTCATAAACCGACTTGAGACGTGCTCGTGGTCCCAAAAAATGACTATAATAAGCCAACGGTCTACCATCTTGCATGAGCACCGCCCCCAAACCATACTCGGATGCATCCATTTCGAGTACAAATTCCTTAGAAAAATCCGGCAACGCCAAAATAGGTACCCGGGTCATTGCCACCTGCAGTTTTTTAAATGCTTCGGTTGTTTCTGGGGTCCACTTGAAATTATCTTTCTTTAATTGCTCTATCAGGGGCCACACCATTTTACCATAATCCTTCACAAATTTACGGTAGTAACCGGTCAAACCCACAAACCCCCGGAGTTCCTTCAAAGTCTTTGGTACCAACCATTGCAACATGGATGAAATCTTGGTCGGGTCAGCCGACACCCCTTCTTTGGATACGATGTGACCAAGGTACTCCACCTGCTCCTGACTAAAAAACCATTTTTTTCTTGTTTGCATATAAGTTATTTTTTCTCAGAACCATGAGAACCCTCTCCAGATGTTCCAGGTGTTCCCTCTCAGACTTACTGTATACTAATATGACATAAAAAAACACAAGTACAAACTTCCTTAAAAACAGTTGGAATACCTTGTACATGAGGGACTGAAAAGTCGCGGGCGCGTTCGTAAGTCCAAATGGCATTACCAAAAATTCGTAGTGGCCCTCGTGTGTTCAGAAAGCGGTTTTCTGCACGTCCCCCGCCTTCATACGTATTTGATGGTAACCGGACTTAAGATCGAGTTTATAAAATACAATCGCCCCGTGAAGCTCATCCAACAATTCATCAATCACTGGTATGGGAAACTTATCTAGCACCGTCTCCTTATTAAGTGCGCGGTAGTCCACACATAACCGCCAACTTCCATCTCTCTTCTTAACTAACAATATCGGGCTTGAGAATGGACTCGTGCTCGGTTGGATCACTCCCGCCTCGAGCATCTCACGAACTAGTCTCTCGATCTCATCTTTTTGTGCATGCGGGTACCGATAAGGCCTGTCACTAATCGGTCCCCTATCCTCCCGAAGATTGATGGCATGTTCATGGCTCATTTTTGGATGTAGGCCGGCTGGCATGTGAAAAAAATTGTCAAACGAATCCAGAACAGTCTGAATCAACGATGATGTTCCTCCTGATTTTCGTTCCCCTTCGATGGTTCCCATATGGATCACGTATCCTTCCACCTCCTATTGTAGCATCCTACACAGAGATTTACAAGAAACCAAAGTTTTGGCCAGGCTAGGATCACCCCGGATAGTGACCAATCTTCCCCATCGCAAAATTGCATCCATAACTCCCGTGTCACACCCCCGAACCAGACGGCGGAAACGTCTGAGGGCTCGCGTGACTTAAATTGAATATCATCACAATGATTATACATGAAACACAACATAAACTTCACCATGCATTAATACATAACGATTGACATTGTTCACATCCAGTACATTGTTTAAATATTACATATCCATAGCATCAATTGTTCGAGTGTTTTCAAAACATAACATCCTAACATACTTAATATTACCCTTCAGCTTACCTGTTACCTGAGAATACAAGTTATTTTGAAAACGTCAACATATGAAATGTTGGTGAGTTCATAAGCAGGGTTGTGATAAAAATGATTTGTGTAGTTTATAAAACCCAAAAAAATCCGATATTTTCTGAAAAGACAATTATTTACCAAAGTGCGAAGATCCATAAGTTGGTGCATGAATGATTTCAAAACGTGTATAAATAGGAAGTTTTTCATTATAGTTATTGAAAATACAAGCGAGTGGTGTTGATTTCCTCGAAAAACCCGATGTTTTCCGATAACATAATATAATTGTTTCAAATTGTTATACCGCCACGCAAGTGATTTTGATTACTTTTCCTTGATTACTCGAATAGTATTGGGTTTATTTAATTACATGAGTCGTTATAACCATGCATAATAATGACTAGTTCGTCTGTCTTGGCATCCTAAAGAACGCCGGAATTGATCTTAAGATTTTGTCACCCTAGACTGGCCAAGTCTAACTCTAGCGAACAGCTGAGGTGTGGGGGAGTCACCCCCGTATAGATCTATACACAAACTCTCGCTCTCCTTCCAGGAGACTTTGATTATAACTACAGACTACGAACGACCCTTAGAGGTGTCACCCGTTATTACTCACTTAATCCAAACAACATTGATTACTATTGATTAACGACCTGTATTTGTTTACTTGAATTGAAGGTAAGCCTAACAAACGAGGAGAAAAGGATTACAAGGTCCTGCTAATTACGTGTGTTATTTAAGGCTCTTGGTTATACGAAGGACGTGTTGGCCCATTTCGCATTTGATTTATTTGGACCTTACTAGCAATTCTAATGGGCCACTGAGGCCCAATAGTACTTGAAAGCCATTGAGGGTCCCTTAAACATGTAATTGGGTCATAGGAGGCCCAATAAACGTTTATGTTCATCGTTGGGCTCAAAAGTTATGTTAATGGGTCACGAAGGCCCAATAAGCATGATTTGAGACTTTCAAGCCCAAGGATTTGAATATTTACTTGTTTTAGGTATAGTATATTTGTTGGAAAGTTTGATTGAACGATTGTTAATTTCGTATCGGCACGAGGCCGGTTGGTTGTTTATAACGATATTTGGAATTTTACGTATATTCATCTTTCTATTTTCATGAGTTGTAGTTTGGTATTTTTGACTCAAATATCTTAATAATAAAATAATTGGTTCAAAATATTGGTTTGACCCTTTTCAGTCCTTCTTTAATAAAAATGACAATTTTAGTCCCTTATTTTAAAAAAAAAAGAAAAACATTTTAGGCCTTTAAACCATTTTCTTTAAATTTTTGACCCATAGACTTGTTTAAGTGATGTTTTTAGTTCAAAATTTACTGTTTGGCAGTTTCAGCCCCTCCAGTAAAGAGTTTTTCAGTTAAAGTCCAACTTTTTCGCAACTTTTACAATTTTGGCCCAAATTCCAAAAACTTTACATTTTTGATCCTTTTTGGAAAAGAAAATCATTTTAACCCTTGAAATAGTTTTGTTTACCCCTTTTACTCCCTGTTTCGAGAATTGTACCATTTCAGCCCCTTAAAATCATATTTTTTTGCAATTTTTGGGCCTATGGGCCGAAAAGCCCAAAATTTAGCCCATTAAGCTACAAATTACATTTCTAGTCCTTTAAAGAGTATAATATTTATAAAAACATTTATTTTTTACCTTTTTTACTCTTTTAGTCCTTAAGAAAACCTTAAATGACAAATTTCAACCCATCTTTTGTTTATTTGACAATTATAGCCCAAAAATGAGTTTTATGTTGCATTATGTTTATTATGACTTTAGATAGAAACTTTTCTTGACTTGTTCAATGAAAAGTATATTAGATCATGTTTGTTTCCCCACTTGTGCCATAGATCTCGAGATTTCTTTCCTTTTTGTTACATATTTACCACATAAACACATAAAATCACACATACATACATGAAATCACACATAACATACACATATACATAGATCTACACATTTTACTTGTATTCTCCTCCATAAAACTTGTGAAAATCGAAAATAGAGGGGTATGAACTCACCTTGAGTTTGTGGGTTCGGTTTTGAAGAGAAATGGAATAGTTTGATGTTATTTTCGGCTTTAGTAAGCCCTCCTTGAATAGATCTCGAACTTATGGAGGTTTTCTAAGAGTATGATCACAAAATGCTTAGAATGAATGATCTTAGCATAAAAATGGAGTTATACAACTTAGAGGTGTAAGGACTTACCAAGGGAAGATGATTTTTAGGTGGAAACCTTCTTGATCCACCTTAGATCTTCGAAAATTTGTGAAGGAGATGAAGACTTTCTAGAGAGAGTGAGGTTGAAAGATGTTGGTGTAATGTGTGTGTGTATTGTGATCTCGGCCGAGAGATAAGAAGAAGAGAGAGAGAGAAAGAGGCCTTGATGCATGTTGGATCATACAAGCTTGCTTGGAAGTATGGGATGCAAAGGCTTTGTTATTTGTTGTGTAATATGGAGGTGGCACCTCCAAAGTCAACCTCTATTTCCCTTTATATATATATATATATATATATATATATATATATATATATATATATATATATATATATATGTATGTATGTTGGGTCGAGAGGGAGAGAAGAGAGAAGAGGATTTGGGCCATTTGTGCTTAAGTCCATAATTTGGGCCCAATTTGATGGTTTTCGGCCCAATGGGCCTTTTAGAGTAGTTCACGGCCCAATATACATCAAAGAATGAGTTTTATGGCCCATTAGGGCTAATTAGATTTGTTATGGCCCAATAAGGCCCATTTAGATAAACTAGCCCATTTTAGGATTATAAGGCCCAAAAAGGTTAAGTTTTATGGAAGTGGGTCCAATTAGGGCCCATTTAAGGGTCCTAAGCCCAAAATAGTCAAATTGGAAGCTTATTGGTCCATTAGGCCCAATAAGGAAATCCTAGTCCAAAATGGACTTGAACCGGGATTTTTTTAGGGTTTCCAACCTTTTGTTGACTATTTGAATGTTTGTATAGAGTATTTGATGGAATGTGTGGTCATTGAATAAGCACCATACATGTTTTTAAGTTTTAGCTACAATGTCATTCTTTGTTAAGTGTTTACAACGTATCTGAATTCCTAGTTGTGACATCATCCCCCCGTTAGAGGGAATTTCGTCCCGAAATTCTTTTTAAAGCTAGATTCGAGAATGCGGGAATAGGTGAGGGTACTTCTGCTTCATCTGGTCTTCACGTTCCCATGTGAATTCTGGTCCACGTTTCGCGTTCCACCGAACTTTCACAATCGGAATGCGACTTTGCTTAGTACGCTTCACTTCCCTGCCCATGATTTCAACTGGTTCTTCGATGAACAGGAGATTCTCATTGATTTCGATTTCTTCTAATGGAATGACGAGAGTTTCGTTGGATAAGCACTTCTTTAAATTGGAAACATGGAATACGGGGTGTACACTGCTGAGCTCAGCGGGTAGCTGCAGTCTATAAGCCACTGGACCTATTCGGGCAAGAATCTTGAAGGGTCCAATATATCGAGGGTTTAGTTTTCCCCGCTTCCCAAAACGAATCACCTCTTTCCAGGGAGAGACCTTTAATAACACCCTATCCCTGACTTTAAATTCCAAGGGCTTTCGCCGCTTATCGGCATAGCTCTTTTGTCTGTCTCGTGATGATTGCAGTCGGGCCCTGATCTGAATTATCTTCTCGGTCGTTTCGCGTATGATTTTCGGTCCTGTTAATGCATTGTCTGGTGTTTGTCCTTTTGCTAGCTGGGTATCTCCTACCTCAGCCCAACACAACGGTGATCTACATTTACGCCCGTACAATGCCTCGAAAGGAGCGACTTTGATGCTTGAGTGATAACTGTTATTGTACGAGAATTCGATCAAAGGCAAGTGGGTATCCCACGACCTTCCCACGCTGCATAAGCACACAGCCTAAACCTTGATTCGATGCATCGCAGTAGACTACGAAGTCCTCTGTTCCTTCTGGTAGTGATAATACTGGTGCACTGCAGAGTGCTTGCTTCAGAGTTCGGAATGCAGCTTCTTGCTTAGCCGTCCATTCAAAGGGTACACCCTTTTACGTAAGCAAGGTAAGTGGCTTGGCTGTTTTGGAGAAGTTCTGAATGAACCTCCTGTAATAGCCTGCGAGACCTAAAAATTGACGAATTTATGTGGTGTTGTTGGGATCGCCCATCCTTCAACGGCTTTGACCTTAGAAGGATCCACATGTATCCCTTCCTGACTAACAACATGACCCAAAAAGTTCACACTACGAAGCCAGAACTCACACTTAGAGAGTTTTGCGTATAACTTTTCGGTTCGCAGGGTTTCCAGGATTTGTCGGAGATGCCGGCCGTGTTCCTCTTCGCTTCGAGAATAGACTAGGATATCGTCGATGAAAACGATGACAAAGTTGTCAAGGAATGGTCGGCAGATTCGATTCATTAGGTCCATGAATGCGGCAGGGGCATTCGTTAGACCGAAGGGCATTACGACAAATTCATAATGTCCATAATGAGTTCGGAAGGCGGTTTTGGGGATATCCTCTTCCCGGACTTTGAGTTGGTGGTATCCGGATCGCAGATCTATCTTAGAGAAGTAACTTGCTCCTTGGAGTTGGTCAAATAGATCGTCGATTCGCGGAAGTGGATATCGATTTTTGATAGTGAGCTTATTTAGTTCCCAGGGCACAACAGTGATAGTTCGCTAAACCTTGATATGTATGCATCTATGTCGGAGTTTCGGACGGTGAGATTCCATAACTCTTGCTCCATTTTCTGGATTTCGCCTCGCGGGCAGTACTTGGCCATCAGCATTTCTTTCAACTCCGCCCATGGCATGGCTTTGGCTACGGGGAGGGTCATGGCCTCTACATGTCTATTCCACCAGGTGAGAGCTTGGTCAACGAATGTGCATGCGGCGAACTTCACTTTCACCTCCTCGGGGCATTCACATATCTCAAATACCGATTCCACCTTCTCAATCCATCTCTTTAGGGTTATCATTCCACCCGTGCCATTAAAGGTTCGTGGCTTGGTATTGGTGAAATCCTTATAAGAGCACGTCTTGGTAGGTCCTTGATTTATTCCGTTGTTCGAACTTCCAGCCCCTTGTCCATTGCCTCCACCATTGTTCCCTTTGTGGATTTGCGCCATGGCTGCAGTAACCGCAGCAGATACAGCTGCTTGGAATGCAACTGAGTTGACTTCGGGTGGGGTTGGTCCAGGGTTTCCACGGGTTGGTCGTTGAGGCATCTTTCTGTCATTGAACGGAAAGATGTTAAGTGCCTAAGATTTATGTGAGTTTGTGGTCCTATAAACTAGGTGTATTACGTGTACTTAAGTAGTTTCACATGTTAACATGCAATCATGGATACATAACACATAACAACATCACAATAGAGCACATAAAATTTTTCATTAATAATATCTGTACTTTGATACATGAAAATTTGCTCGAAGGAGTATACATAAGTGGTGCAAGTTCGGCAGCATAACGACTCCATGAGTAGTGTAATCACTTAAACATAGAGTCGATGGTACATAGCATAGATCATATAAGCATAATACTAAAGATAGATATGACTAGTCCTAACACTCTAAGGAGCGCTCGACGGCGGTAGTGAGGTCATATACCAAAATGTTGTGCCAACAACTGGGCCATCTCTGTCATTTCTCAAATGACTTCGTCTCTTTCCTGGTTGGCCTGCACCGCTCGTGCTTCCATGGCGAATAGCTGTCGCCGCAGAGCGGCAATCTCAGCTTCCGGAGAACGATTCTCTCTCGTGGAATTTCCTGGTGGGGCAGGGGGTTTCTGTTGCGTCTCGCTGGTAGGTGGTGTGACGGAATCCTCGTCTGTGTCTTGTTCTTCCTCCATGTCATCATCGGTTCCATCAAACTCGTAGTCCGTGTCCATGTACTCGTCGGGCCCAACGTCGTGTGCTCCCCTTGATCTCCCTCGGGTTCGTCCTCGATCATTCCGTGGGCCACTAAGGCCTGATGAAACTGAATGCCCTGGTGCTCCCCTTCCATGGTGACTGAGAGGAGGTATATGAATAAACTATTATTACTCCTAAGATGTTTTAATTATTATGTAAATTGAGTTGATGTTCTCTTCTTGGTAACAAAGGGGTATGTTTTTAGGTTTACCGACCATCGAGGTTTCCCCGGGGCATGTAATAGTTGTACTTCGGAGAAAATGTAGTTGATCAGGCTACATTCACCCCTTAATACAACTAAGAATAGTCCCGACTTAACCGAGATGTCAGTATTATCTTATTTGATTTGGTATTATGTTCTTTTTCCTATATCGTACAAGTAGAGGTGTTTTATCGTTGTGTTTTATTTGTTTTCTTCAGAGTTGTTTTTGTCCCTCTTTGGTTTATAGTTGCATATCAATGTGTGGTTAGATATGCCAGTTCACTATAAACAGAGCTCTGATACCAACCTGTCACACCCCCGAACCAGACGACGGAAACGTCCGAGGGCTCGCGTGACTTAAATTGAATATCATCACAATGATTATACATGAAACACAACATAAACTTCACCATGCATTAATACATAATGATTGACATTGTTCCAGTACATTGTTTAAATATTACATATCCATAGCATCAATTGTTCGAGTGTTTTCAAAACATAACATCCTAACATACTTGATATTACCCTTCAGCTTACCTGTTACCTGAGAATACAAGTTATTTTGAAAACGTCAACATATGAAATGTTGGTGAGTTCATAAGCAGGGTTGTGATAAAAATGATTTGTGTAGTTTATAAAACCCAGAAAATCCGATATTTTCTGAAAAGACAATTGTTTACCAAAGTGCAAAGATCCATAAGTTGGTGCATGAATGGGAAGTTTTGCATTATAGTTATTGAAAATACAAGCGAGTGGTGTTGATTTCCTCGAAAAACCCGATGTTTTCCGATAACATAATATAATTGTTTCAAATTGTTATACCGCCATACAAGTGATTTTGATTACTTTTCCTTGATTACTCGAATAGTATTGGATTTATTTAATTACGTGAGTCGTTATAACCATGCATAATAATGACTAGTTCGTCTGTCTTGGCATCCTAAAGAATGTCGGAATTGATCTTAAGATTTTGTCACTCTAGACTGGCCGAGTCTAACTGTAGCGAACAGCTGAGGTGTGGGGGAGTCACCCCCGTATAGATATATACACAAACTCTCGCTCTCCTTCCAGGAGACTTTGATTATAACTACAGACTACGAACGACCCTTAGAGGTGTCGCCCGTTATTACTCACTTAATACAAACAACATTGATTACTATTGGTTAACGACCTGTATTTGTTTACTTGAATTGAAGGTAAGCCTAACAAACGAGGAGAAGAGGATTACAAGGTCCTGCTATTTACGTGTGATATTTAAGGATCTTGGTTATACGAAGAACGCGTTGGCCCATTTCGCATTTGATTTATTTGGACCTTACTAGCAATGCTAATGGGCCACTGAGGCCCAATAGTACTTGAAAGCCATTGAGGGTCCCTTAAACATGTAATTGGGTCACAGGAGGCCCAATAAACGTTTATGTTCATCGTTGGGCTCAAAAGTTACGTTAATGGGTCACGAAGGCCCAATAAAATCGTATTTTTTTGCAATTTTTGGGCCTATGGGCCGAAATGCCCAAAATTTAGCCCATTAAGCTACAAATTACATTTCTAGTCCTTTAAAGAGTATAATATTCATAAAAACATTTATTTTTACTGTTTTGACTCTTTTAGTCCTTAAGAAAACCTTAAATGACAAATTTCAACCCATCTTTTGTTTATTTGACAATTATAGCCCAAAAATGAGTTTTATGTTGCATTATGTTTATTATGACTTTAGATAGAAACTTTTCTTGACTTGTTCAATGAAAAGTATATTAGATCATGTTTGTTTCCCCTCTTATGCCATAGATCTCGAGATTTCTTCCCTTTTTGTTATATATTTACCACATAAACACATAAAATCACACATACATACATGAAATCACACATAACATACACATACACATAGATCTACACATTTTAATTGTATTCTCCCCCATAAAACTTGTGAAAATAAAAAAATCGAGGGGTATGAACTCACCTTGAGTTTATGGGTTCGGTTTTGAAGAGAAATGGAATAGTTTGATGTTATTTTCGGCTTTAGTAAGCCCTCCTTGAATAGATCTCGAACTTATGGAGGTTTTCTAAGAGTATGATCACAAAATGCTTAGAATGAATGATCTTAGCATAAAAATGGAGTTATACAACTTAGAGGTGTAAGGACTTACCAAGGGAAGATGAGTTTTAGGTGGAAACCTTCTTGATCCACCTTAGATCTTCGAAAATTTGTGAAGGAGATGAAGACTTTCTAGAGAGAGTGAGGTTGAAAGATGTTGGTGTAATGTGTGTGTGTGTGTTGTGATCTCGGCCGAGAGATAAGAAGAAGAGAGAGAGAAAGAGGCCTTGATGCATGTTGGATCATACAAGCTTGCTTGGAAGTATGGGATGCAAAGGCTTTGTTATTTGTTGTGTAATATGGAGGTGGCACCTCCAAAGTCAACCTCTATTTCCCTTTTTTTTATATATATATATGTAGGTTGGGCCGAGAGGGAGAGAAGAGAGAAGAGGATTTGGGCCATTTGTGCTTAAGTCCATAATTTGGGCCCAATTTGATGGTTTTCGGCCCAATGGGCCTTTTAGAGTAGTTCACAGCCCAATATACATCAAAGAATGAGTTTTATGGCCCATTAGGGCTAATTAGATTTGTTATGGCCCAAAAAGGCCCATTTAGATAAACTAGCCCATTTTAGGATTATAAGGCCCAAAAAGGTTAAGTTTTATGGAAGTGGGTCCAATTAGGGCCCATTTAAGGGTCCTAAGCCCAAAATAGTCAAATTGGAAGCTTATTGGTCCATTAGGCCCAATAAGGAAATCCTAGTCCAAAATGGACTTGAACCGGGATTTTTTTAGGGTTTCCAACCTTTTGTTGACTATTTGAATGTTTGTATAGAGTATTTGATGGAATTTGTGGTCATTGAATAAGCACCATACATGTTTTAAGTTTTAGCTACAATGTCATTCTTTGTTAAGTGTTTACAACGTATCAGAATTCCTAGTTGTGACATCCCATCAATTAACTGTCATATCTCCCAAGGTTTGAAGCCATGGCATGCCCAATATCATGTCAGACCCTCCCAACTCTAATGGGAATAAGTCCTCTACCACCTGACATTCCGCAAGGCTGAACACTACCGCCTTGCAAGTACCTCGACTCCTATCACGCCTTCTGTTTCCTAGTATCACACCCACAGAACCGGTGTCCTTCACTTCCATTCCCAACTTCTCAAACACCTATTTAGAGATGAAGGAATGTGTTGCCCTGCTGTCAATTAACACCACGACCGGTGCCCCGTGGAGCTCTGCCCTCAGTTTCATTGTCCGCGATGGAGTGAACCCACTCACGGAATTAAGCGATATCTCAATGGTTTCAAGGTGTGGGTGTTCTTCTTCTCCTTCCAACTCATCGTCTTCCCCGTCTTCATCACCCAAAATTAAGACCTACAACGTCATGCTCAGGCAGTGATGACCAGGTGAGAATTTCCCCTCACACCAGAAACATATCCCTTTGGCCTGTTTTTTTCTGCCAACTCAGTTGCTGTCAAACGCTTAAACATCCCACCCCCACTTCCTTTCTTCTCACTAACTTCTGTGTTAAAGACGGGGTCCCCTTAGAGGCTACCCCGCTGTTCCAACGTGTCGATCCCCCCCCCCCCGTACCAACTTTAACGCCACAAATAGCCCTGTTCTCATCGATTTTGATAGCCATACGGATGGCCTAAGTAAGGGATTCCGGTTCCGCAATCCGGACAGCTAAACGTATCTCCGCTTTGAGCCCCTTGATGAAAGTACTCTCTTGAACCGACTCGGGTACGCTTTCCAATTGGCCTGCAAAACCTTCAAACCGGTCTACCTATTCACAAACGGACCCTTTCTGTTGTATATCTAAAAATTGCTCCTGAACGCTACCCTCATAGGAGGATTGGAAACGCTCCAGTAATTTTTGCTTAAACTTTTTCCAAGAGCAAAAAGGTATTTTTGAGTCATGCCAACAGAACCACGAGAGAGGAGCCCCCTCTAAACAAATTGCCACCACCTTCAACTGATCCTTATGACTGAATTCCTTAACTTTGAAAGACCTTTCGATACGGTAGATCCACCCATGTACGTCATCACCGTTGAAGATTGGGATCTTTAATTTTCGACAATCCTTGAGTACGTTTCTTTTCTTGTTTCCTTTTTTTTATTTCTTTGAACTCTGCGAGTTTCGATCAGAATCATCAGATTCATCATTTTCATTCCCACGATCAGTTTCTGAATCAGAGGACGAACCAAAATCGTGTTTCCGGTTTTTCTTGGTGGATTTCTTGATCGTCAGGGTTAAATCAACAATTGCCCCGGTGAATTCTTCCATTTGCGCCACCACCTCCACCCTATGAGCCTCCGTGGAATCAAGGATTCGGTTGACAGATGATTCCAACGCCGCCAAACGCTCTCCATTGGTTCCATTTCCCTCTAGCTTCTCCGCCATCAGAACCGTACAACTCTAATACCAAGATGATAAGACCTGGATTTGAGTACAGGCAAACTCCAATAACCAAAGGTTAAATTTTTATTCATTCTCCTCAAATAACTATGGAGCGTTATATTTATAACGTTCTACTACTAACAGCTCCTAAATAACTGGAAAAGATAACTCTAACAAATTGATCCTAAATAACTCGAATAGATAACTCTAACAAATTGAATACTAAATAAATATTGGATAAATAATTTTGTAGATTAAACCCAACTCCATTGATCCACATTATCCCCTCCTGCGGTACACCAGGCCAAACCTTTTTGAAATATTCCCGGACATAACAAGTACGTGAAATGGGATCTATGGTCCACATTCACAGAATTTGTAGGAATGAAGGTTTCTTGGATCTCCACATTCATCATGTTGGCAGATTGTGGATTTGGATTGAATTTACCAGTAGCGAAGTAGGCTGGCGTTCAAACAGAATACCAATTTGAAATCAAAGTTTGCTACAATAAAACCCGTAGTAAATTTTTTTTATTGACGAAATAATGATTTGGATAGAGATAGACAATTTATCTTTGTGTGCTTGGGGTTCTGGGGCTTTAAAAAAGGTTGCTAGCCTTTTTGGGTGCTTTATGTTCTTTGACGATGATCACGATAATACAGTGGCTTGTGGTCGTATTTGCATATGTACAAAGCAAAAATCGTTTATTTCAGAATTGGTTATGGTAATTCTTAAAGGAGTTGAATACTAGGTGAAGGTTTAGGAACTAGCTACATGGACTACTAAGATAGAAGATGATACTGAATCAGAAAACTCCAATGATGAACACCCCAAGTATGAAGTTGATAATGAGAATGAAGGTGATCAAGATGATCTGGAACAAGAGATTGGTAAAGAACAATTGATGGTAAATTTGAAACGGTAAGCAATAGTGAAACCAATAATTTTAACAGCCAAAAAAACTGGAAAATCGATGGAATGTTCACTGATGTTGATTCCACTCCAGGAAAGGAAGAGACAGATACAATTAAAATCACATCCAATGTAGATGCAAGTAAAGCAGAAACACAAACGACTGTTTCTCCCCTGATAACACTTGTTCTCCAGGATTTGAATTTCTCAATGATAAACAATCGAAGAAAAAAACAAATAACTTACATTCTGAAAAAGGTGAGAAAAGTGTATCTCAAACAAGGGCGGAGCCACCTTAGGCCCAGGGGAGGCCCAGGACCACCCTCAATTTTCCATTTTTTTTTGCATTTAGAAATAAAGTATTATTTGGATGCAAAGTATTTAAAAGACATTTGTAGTTCAATTGGAAAAACATTGTATCTCTTTCCTAAGCATTTATAGTTCGACTTACCTTATATATAAGTTTTTTTAAGTAAATTATTTCTAAATTTATATTTTGACCCTTCATATTTAGAAGTTCAATTCTTTTATTAAGTTAGTTTTCAAAATTTTTAAATTTCACACCTTAAATTTTATAAATTTGCATAATTCCATTTTTAGATTATTTTATTTAGTTTTTAATTTTTTTTAGATTTATTTTTCTTATATATATAAAAAAAATTGTATTTTGAGGGCTATTTTCACTTTTCGTATAAGGCCTTCAAAATCAACGGACCGGTCCTATATATATATATATATATATATATATATATATATATATATATATATATATATATATATATATATATATATTTCAATCATTTTGTAAGGAAGACCCTAACATTTTTTTTGGCTCCGCCCCTGATCTCAAAGTAAGTGTTATACATCTTTTTCCAAGTACAATAAAAAGCGTAGAAGCGGCTTTTCATTGTTGCATGAGATTTAACATATCATTGATGTAGGGGGTGTGTTGGGCCATGATGTAAGGGGATGTAGGAAACTTCTAAAAAAAATAATTCGTGAAGCGGGTGATTC
This sequence comes from Lactuca virosa, assembly GCF_052849685.1. Classification (NCBI taxonomy): domain Eukaryota; kingdom Viridiplantae; phylum Streptophyta; class Magnoliopsida; order Asterales; family Asteraceae; genus Lactuca; species Lactuca virosa. The sequence continues at coordinate 389,724,594 of NC_136428.1, forward strand.
AATTATAGATCGATGAATATCTTGTCACTTAATGTTAGAGGTATTGGAAAACGGAAGAAAAGGTGTTGGATTAAAGAGCTCTGTTATAAGCATGGTGTCCAGTTTCTTGGTGTCCAAGAAACTGAAACGACGAGACTGGATTTTTTTAAATTGAAAGCGATGTGGGGCAATTATTGTTTTGATTATGCATGTAGTATGGCTAGAGGACGTTCTGGTGGTATAGTGTCTATGATACGGACCCATCCCAAACTAGGCTCGTATCATGCCATTAGCCCAAGTGTAGAACTCACTCCCAAAAGCCAGCTTGTAGGAGGAGGGGACACCTAGACTTATAAGCCACCAACTTATAGTACTTTCGGCTGATGTGGGATCATAACAATACCCCACGCTTTGAAGAGCCAACGTCCTCGTTGGTCACGGTTGGTACCCCCTTTCGGTCCAAGCCACCACTCCGAGTCATTGTTGGTCACGGCTACGTTGGTCACGGTTGGCACCCCCTCTTTTCGAGTCCAAGCCACCACTCCGTAGGACACCACTCCAAGTGTTGGCACTTCGAAAGATTGGGGCGACTCTGATACCAATTGATACGGACCCATCCCATACTAGGCCCGTATCATGCCATAAGCCCAAGTGTAGAACTCCCTCCCAAAAGCCAGCTTGTAGGAGGAGGGGACACCTAGACTTATAAGCCACCAACTTATAGTACTTTCGGCCGATGTGGGATCATAACAGTCTATGTGGGATCCAACTTGTTTTTCAAAGTCCAGAATATGGCGTGCATGCAGATGACTATGTTATTGTTTAGGGCAAATGGGTTAATTATTTATCCTATCTGTGTTTTATTGTGAATGTGTATGCACCTCAAGACTCTTCATCAAAAGCTAGTCTGTGGAATGAAATCACTAATTTTATTAGTTCGAATCATGGGGAATACATTTTATTTGGAGATTTTAATGAAGTTAGATAAGAAGAAGAGAGGTTTGGTTCGATTTTTTCTAAACATGATGCTAATATTTTCAACCATTTTATTGAAAATGAAGACTTAGTAGAGATACAAATGGGTGGTAGAAGTTTTACATGGATGAATAAGGTAGGGTAAAAAATGAGCAAACTTGACCGCTATCTGGTTTTAGATGGTTTATTTATGGAATATCCTTCACTGTCTGTCTGATCATGTTTCGGTTTTGATACAAAGTAAAGTGATTGATTATGGGCCTTTCCCATTTCGTTTTTTCATTCATGGATGGATAGAGATGGACTTGATCACGAGATTGTGAATCAAGCGTGCTTGGATTTTAAGGGTGATGATCAAGGACATGGAATTAAACTCAAGATGAAACTGAAGCTCTTGAAAGAGAGGATAAAACGTGGAACAAGGACACAGGAATGAAGGAGGTGGCGAAGAAAAAACTTTTATTTTATTCCATTAATGGAATTGAGAAAAAAATGGACGAAAAATGTGCTCTGCAGTCAGATATGGATGATAGGTTGCGCTACATGCAAGAGTTACACGAACTTGATAAACTTGACAATTTGGATTTAATTTAGAAATCTAGGATTCAACGGGACGTTGAGGGAGATGAGAACTCAAAATTATTTCATGGGCTTCTCAAACAAAGACGAAGGGGTTAAGCGGTTCAAGGTATTATGCACAACGGTACTTGGTATTCGGAACCTGATCAAGTTAAAAGCGTTTTTCTTGATTTTTATAAAAACAAGTTTGCAGCCTTTACACCTCGGGTCCCTTTACATTTCAATTCTTGGTTTTCTAAACTATCTAAAACCGAAAATTCAACTTTGGAGATGGAGGTTTCAAATATAGAAATAAAGGAAGTTGTTTGGATGTGTGGGAACGACAAAGCACCGATGGGTACACGTTCAAATTCATTAAAAAGTATTGGAATACTTTTAAAGATGCTATTATTCTTTTCGTGAAGGAGTTTTTCGATACAGGTTGTATGCCTAAGGGATGTAAATCTGCATTCATTACACTTATTCCCAAAGGTCAAGAACCCAATTATGATTAAAGATTTTCGGCTTATTTCCTTGATTGGAATTCAGTACAAAATTCTTGCTAAGATTCTCGCGATGAAGGTAGCAAAGGTGGTGGATAAATTAGTTGGAGTAGAGCAGTCTGTGTTTATGGCTCAAAGACGGATTTTGGATGGACCATTAATTTTGAGTGAGATTATCGATTGGTACAAGAAGAAAAAGAAAAAAAATGATGACTTTTAAAGTGGATTTTGAAAAAGCTTACGATTCCTTGAGCTGGAAGTATTTGGATTATGTATTGGGTCAATTCGGTTTTGGAGATAAATGGAGGAAGTGAATTCATGCGTTCTTGAGTACAGCTAGAGCTTTAATCCTTATTAATGGCAGCCCAACTTTTGAGTTTTCTTTATATAGAGGTCTTATGTAACGCCCCGATTATCAGGTATTGATTTTTTATATAAAATTTTTCTGGATTTCAAGGTCTACTCGACGAGTTGGTTGCCAGACTCGTCGAGTAGCAACGGTTTAGTCCACGTGTTTAAGTGACCTACTCGCCGAGTCCAAGTAGGGACTCAACGAGTAGGAGTTGGAGGATGAAACACTAATTTCTGGGGTTTTGCACCCTATTTAAAGGATCATTGGCATCCCCAGCCTCCCCTTTCACAGCCCCTTAACATTCCAAAACCCTAATTCGTGTGTGTATGCTACATTGGTGTGTTTAAGATTTGAAGAAGGATTTTGGTGAGAAAATCTTGGGAAACAAGTGATTAGAAGCAAGGAACTCGTGGGAATCAGAGATCTACTTCACTTGGCACCCTTTTGAAGGTATTAAACTCTTACCTTGGCTCATTTCTACCTAGATCTCTTTTGGGTGGGTTTTTAGGAAGCCTTTCTAGTGTTTGAGCTAAGATCTGAAGTTGCAACTTCAGATCTGAGCTCTCTTTGGTCTCTAAGTCCATAAAGTTGTCAAGGTTGGCAAGTATGAACCTCCCCTCAAGTGTAAGACTTCTTTGCAAGCTTGGTTTTGTCATTTTAAGACTTTAGAGCTTTGAATGTACGTAAAGTTTGCAACTTTACGTATAAACTTTCCTTGGGAAGCTGGATCTGCAATATGGAACCTTAGCATGGCATAAAAAGCATCTGTATGGATGAAGGACTGAAGGGACTCGGCGAGTTGCATGGTCAACTCGGCGAGTCCGATGAAGATAGTCGTGGGCTCGGCGAGTCAGTTGAGTGAATCGGCGAGTCGGCTAGGGTTTTCCCGACCTTTGGACACATTTGGACTTGGCGAGTTGTAAGGGAAACTCGACGAGTTGGCCAAGGAGTTTACGGCAGCAAACCGTAAGAACTCGACGAGTCACTTTAGTGACTCGGCGAGTTGACAAATTATGCAAGGAACCCGACGAGTAGCTGAGGGTACTCGATGAGTTGAGGTCAACATGGATTGTTGACCTTGAACGTTGACTTTGACTTTGACCAAGGGTTGACCAGTTGACTTCTGGGGACATTTCGGGAATTGGAAATTTACAAGGATGGTGCTATGGTGGTTATAGGTGGTGGAGTTGTGTCGGCGATCTGAGTGTTTGAGATTATCTTCGAGTCGACTGTGTGAGGTGAATTATCCTCACTATACTAAGGGGTCTAAGGCACCAATTCTGGCCCATTGGATATGATTTCCTAGCAGTTGGTAGTATGTTAAGTATGAGTTAGTGTTGCATGTTAGTTGCTATGCCAGTTCGGTAGATCTGTAGGACTACCTGTAATATCATGCGATTATCTGTATGTGCATTATTTGTGTTATATGTCGACATATTATGTGAGATGGGTTTAGGTGATACTGCTCCGTGCGGTAACCAACAAACTCGGGAGCATTCCAGATACGAGCTGAGGGAGACTCGTACTGTGGGCTCGGTGGCAATCCAGATCTGAGCTGTGGGCCCGAAAGGCATTCCAGACTCACACTGTGGGCCCAGGGAGTAATCTAGTACGTAAAGTTATGGACCCAGTATATGTTGTATTTGTATATGTGTTATGTGCGGTGTATCGGTATTTTGGGGGAACTTACTAAGCTCTCAGGCTTACAGTTTTAGTTTATTGTTTCAGGTACATCTGGGGATCGTGGCAAGGCAAAGGCATGATCGTACAACTCCTCATGTTTTGTTTATGTTTCTGGGAAAACTCTGATATAGACTATTTTGAAAACAAATCTGTAATAACTGTTGATTTTTAAATGTTTTGAAAAGTTTTAAATTGGTTTGGATTTTACTGGTGTTACAAGTTGGTATCAGAGCCTTGGTTTGAATGAATTGGAGGAACACTCGTGTGAATCCAGTCTCAAATCAAGGAAAAGATTTTCAACATGATTTTTAAATGGTTTTCAAAATAATAATGGAGGATGCAGAGTGTACGATCAGCCGGAGCCAGTAAGTAGACCCCAAAATACCATGCAGCTATCTGATTATGTGATATGTTAGAACAGCATGATAGTACTAGGCTAGGGATCTTCAGGAATTGCATGATAGAATTGCTTGATTATATGATGCCTGATAGCCTAGGGTTTTCCTTATATGAAATTCACATCATACTGTAGTTGCTTAGTGTATGCATCGCGACCGTACATAATTAAGATCTTATAGCCTGAGAATGTTTGATTTGGCCTTATGTTCTGTTCTTGTTTGATTGGGAGCTTAGGGTAGGATTGGATATTCGAAAGTCTATGGCGTCCAACTTTATGTATGGCTAGCATACACTGGTGCTGCGGGGTTGGTGGAAGTTTCATGGAAGAGTGGTTTGTGTAAGGCCGGTAGGTCAGTTGTGAGACAGTTAGCCTTCCTCTAGGGGTGAGGTTGAGCGACCACCAGGTGCATGTGTATTGTTAGGGTGTTGTGGTGATACTTGAGACAAATATGGGTAGGTGTGGAAGGTAGTATGGGCACGTACTACTGAAAGCACCAGACCCATACGCGTAGCAAGGAAGTCACAACCCCTAGGGTTTATTCGGGAGTTGGTTCCTAGTTATTTATGTGGATTATCTAATCTTTTGTGGTATGTTTCAGAATGGTGATGACGAGACGCTTTGTGACTGGATCCGGTTCAGGATCGGGATCAGGAGACGGAGGCCCGGAGGGGTCCACAGCACCTGAGCCTGTGGTGCAGATGGGTACAGAGGAGTTGGATGCCAGGATTCGAGAGATCCTGCATGATGAGGTTGCAGCTATGTTCCGGGCACAGCTGCCGAAGATGTTTGGGTCTATTAAGACCGCTATGGTTGAGTACTTCGACAAGCGTTACGCAGCCCTTGCAGAGACGACTGCCGCTGCAGCTACATCGGCTGTATCAGCGGCAGTAGGAGGTGGAGCCAGTCAGGGCTTCCAGTACCGGGACTTTGATAACATGAAGCCCCCGCCATTCGATGGTACCCAGGAATCGATTAGAGCCATGAGGTGGTTATCTAACTTGGAGGGCTGTTTCTTCACGTGTTCATGTCCTACTGACCAGAAGGTCAGGTGTGCCCTGAACATGATGAGGCTCGGGGCCAAGGACTGGTGGAGGTTGACGACGGGGTCGTACACTGATGAGCAGAGAGCTGCTATTACTTGGGAGCACTTCAGGGATATGTTCCGCGCCCGATACGTCCCACGGGTCGAGAGGGAACAGTTGGCTTATGAGTTTTTGAGTTTGAGACAGGATGGGGAGTCGGTGACGGATATCACCCGCATGTTCACAGAGAGGGCGGTGTTCTGCCCAGAGTTTGCTTCTGAGCAGGCTCAGATGACCCGTTATCTGAGCATGCTCAAGACTGACATCCGTCAGTTTGTGTCTACCTAGCGATGTGATACTCTTTTGGAGTTGCAGGAGGCCGGTAGGTTGAGTGAGTTGGATATTGAGCTGCAATTGAGGGAGCAGCGGCAGGCCCCGGGACAATCGCAGCCGGTGCCTAAGCGGTCTAAGACCGCTGATTCTAGGACTGAGGGTCAGTAGAGCCGCACTTGTGGAAAGTGCGACAAGAGTCATTCTGGGGTTTGTCGAGCTGGTAGTGGGTGCCACAGGTGTGGCAAGGAGGGGCATTATGCGAAGGACTGTCGCCAGGCCGCCCCGATTCTGAATTTGAGGTTATGTTATCACTGTGATCAGGTTGGCCACATGAAGGCCAACTGGTCGTTGCTTGCCGCTAAGTCGGCGCAGGTTCCCACGCCAGCTACATTGAGGATTTCTAATTGGAGGCCAGTTAAGGTAGAGCCTCCGAAGGCTCAGGGGCGTGCCTTCCAGGGAGGCCAGGGCAGCACCAGATGTGGTTGCTGGTATGTTTCTATCCTTTGTCTCATTTATTATATTTGTTTTATGCTTATCTGTTGTACCTGTGATTAGGTACGTTTTTAGTGAACTCCTTGCCTGCTTTGGTTTTATTTGACTCGGGGGAGAGTCGGTCTTTCGTATCTCAGACATTTATTAGGGAGTTCGGTGTGCCGGTGGGCGAGCTAGAGTGTCCATTGCGAGTCTCTATCGCCAACGAACACGGGGTTTCTGCTTCTTTGGTCTACCGAGGATGCGAGTTGGAGATCTTCGGAGTGTACTTTCCGATAGATTTGATACCGATTCCTATGGGGGAGGTGTGCGTGATCGTAGGGATGGATTGGCTTAGTCGATTTTGTGCCATGATAGATTGTGAGGGCCATCGGGTAGTAGTTCGAACCCCAAGTGGGGGAGAACTGATTGTATATGACGAGGGCACCAGAGTGGGATCAGGGTTTTGTTCAGCTGCCAGGGCTCGTCAGTACATTCAGCACGGGTGTGCGGGTTATCTAGCGTATGTGGTGGATACGCGGGTGAGAGATCAGACTTCAGTTTTAGAGGTTCCAGTGGTGAGGGAGTTTGCCGACGTGTTCCCTGAGGAGTTGCCAGGGATACATCCAGAGAGGCAAGTCGAGTTCCAGATCGACCTGGTGCCGGGTGCGGCCCCTATCGCCAAGATACCGTACCGGTTGGCGCCACCCAAGATGCATGAGCTGTCTTCACAGCTGAAGGAACTGCTGGGTAAGCAGTTCATTCGACCTAGCAGTTCTCCATGGGAAGCACCGATCCTCTTCGTCAGGAAGAAGGATGGTTCGCACCGGATGTGCATCGATTATAGGGAGTTGAACAAGTTGACGGTGGAGAACCGTTATCCACTCCCGAGGATAGATGATCTCTTTGATCATTTACTAGGTGCATCTTGGTTCTCTAAGATTGATTTGAGGTCGGGGTATCATCAGGTCCGGGTCAGAGAGGAAGACGTGGAGAAGACCGCGTTTTGGACTCGTTACGACCATTACAAGTTCGTGGTGATGTTGTTTGGGCTCACCAATGCGTCAGCAGTATTCATGGACTTGATGAATCGGGTCTGCAGACCGATGCTTGATCGCTCGGTCATCGTGTTCATAGATTATATCTTGGTGTATTCCAAGACCCGAGAGCAGCACGAGGAGCACCTCAGGGAGTTGTTGGGGGTTCTGAGACGAGAGTGGCTATATGCCAAGTTCTCGAAGTGTGAGTGTTGGTTGCGAGAGGTCCAGTTTCTCGGACATCTCGTTAACCAGGAGGGGATTTTGGTCGACCCGGCCAAAATCGAGGCAGTCATGCGGTGGGAGGTGCCGAGGTCTCCTTCGGACATCTGGAGTTTTCTGGGACTAGCAGGGTACTACCGGAGATTCATTCGGGATTTCTATAAGATTGCAGTACCCCTCACTCGTCTGACGAGGAAGGGGGTGGATTTCCGGTGGGGCCCTGAGCAGCAGAGGTCGTTTGAGACACTCCGTCATCGATTATGTGAGGCTCCAGTCTTGACACTCCCGGAAGGAGTCGAAGACTTTGTGGTGTTCTGTGATGCATCCATCACAGGTTTGGAGGCGGTCCTCATGCAGAGAGGTCGAGTGACAGCCTACGCATCGCGGCAGCTAAAGCCGCATGAGACTAGATACCCTACGCATGATTTGGAGCTGGGACCAGTGGTGTTCGCTCTCAATATATGAAGACATTATTTATATGGGGTCTGTTGTACCATATACACAGATCATAAGAGCTTGAGACACATCATGGATCAGCCGAACCTGAACATGAGGCAGCGCATGTGGTTGGATGTAGTCAAGGACTACGATTGCGAGATCCTTTACCACCCTGGTAAAGCGAATGTGGTGGCGGACGCTTTGAGCCGCAAGTCAGCTGGGCCTTCCACCCCAGCGATATGTATGAGGATAGCGGTGGATTCTTCGCTGGTGAGCTTGATCGGGGATGCTCAAGTTGAGGGCATGCGACCGGAGAACTGGAAGATGGAGAGAATCAAGGGCGAGAACACCCGGTTTGTGCAGGATAGTCAGGGATTATTGACCCGATGCGGCTGGGTATGGATTCCGATATCTGGTGGGGTCAGACATACAGTCATTGGGGAGGCTCATAAGTATCACTTCTCTATTCACATAGGGGCCACCAAGATGTACCGAGACCTGAGTTTGAGTTACTGGTGGCCATGCATGAAGCGAGAAATCGCTTGGTATGTCGAGAGGTGCTTGACATGTAGGATGGTCAAGGCCGAGCATCAGAGGCTGCAAGGTAAGCTGCAGCCCGTAGAGGTTCTCATGTGGAAGTCGGAACAGATCACGATGGATTTCATTACCAAGTTTCCAAGGACGACGAAGGGATTTGATGCTATATGGGTCATCGTAGATCGATTGACCAAGAGTGCCCATTTCTTGGCGATACGGGAGAGTTATTCGGCCGAGAAGTTGGCCGACATGTACGTCCGCGAGATCGTTGCTCGCCATGGGGTTCCGATCTCCATTGTCTCTGACCGGGATGTTAGATTTACCTCCCGTTTCTGGCAGAAGTTCCACAAGGAACTGGGCACGCGGTTACACTTTAGCACAACATTTCATCCGCAGACTGACGGTCAGAGCGAGCGGACCATTCAGACCCTCGAGGACATGTTGAGGGCGTGTGTTATTGACTTCGGTGGGATCTGGGATTCCCACCTACCCCTTGCAGAGTTCGGCTACAACAACAGCTACCATTCTAGCATTGGCGCCCCGCCATTTGAGCTGTTGTATGGGCGGAGATGTCGCACCCCGGTTTGTTAGGGTGAGGTCGGACACAGGGTGATGGGGCGGACGGAGGTAGTCTTGCAGACTACCGAGAAGATTTAGTAGATTAGGCAGCGACTGCAGACCTCTCAGATTCGGTAGAAGAGTTACGCCGATAGACGCCAATCTGAGTTAGAGTTCCAGGTGGGTGATATGGTACTCCTGAAGGTCTCACCCTGGAAGGGTGTGATCCGCTTCAGGAAGAGGGGGAAATTGGGTCCCCGTTACATTGGGCCGTTCAGGATCATTGCCAGGGTTGGCAAGGTGGCATACATGCTAGAGCTACCGGAAGAGCTCAGTCGGATCCACAATACTTTCCACATTTCGCAGTTGCGAAAGTGCATTATGGATCAGGAGACAGTGGTATCGTTAGATGATATTCAGGTCGATGAGCGCCTGAATTACGTGAAGAGGCTTGTGGCCATACTGGAGAGGAAGATGAAAGTTCTGCGGAACAAGGAGATACCTTTAGTAAAGGTACAGTGGGAACACAAAAGAGGGTCCGTGTGGACGTGGGAGTCGGAGGCAGAGATGCGGGATCACTATCCGGAATTGTTCACCACAGCAGACTTCGAGGACGAAGTCTAGTTCAAGTGGGGGAGAATTGTAACGCCCCGATTCTCAGGTATTGATTTTTGATATAAGATTTTTCTGGATTTCAAGGTCTACTCAACGAGTTGGTTTCCAGACTCGTCGAGTAGCAGCAAGTTGGTCCACGTGTTTAAGTGACCTACTCGCCGAGTCCAAGTAGGGACTCAACGAGTAGGAGCTGGAGGATGAAACCCTAATTTCCGGGGTTTTGCACCCTATTTAAAGGATCATTGGCCTCCCCAGCCTCCCCTTTCACAGCCCCTTAACATTCCAAAACCCTAATTCGTGTGTGTATGCTACATTGGTGTGTTTAAGATTTGAAGAAGGATTTTGGTGAGAAAATCTTGGGAAACAAGTGATTAGAAGCAAGGAACTCGTGGGAATCAGAGATCTACTTCACTTGGCACCCTTTTGAAGGTATTAAGCTGTTACCTTGGCTCATTTCTTCCTAGATCTCTTTTGGGTGGGTTTTTAGGAAGCCTTTCTAGTGTTTGAGCTAAGATCTAAAGTTGCAACTTCATATCTGAGCTCTTTTTGGTCTCTAAGTCCATAAAGTTGTCAAGGTTGGCAAGTATGAACCTCCCCTCAAGTGTAAGACTTCTTTGCAAGCTTGGTTTTGTCATTTTAAGACTTTAGAGCTTTGAATGCACGTAAAGTTTGAAACTTTACGTATAAACATGCCTTGGGAAGCTGGATCTGCAATATGGAACCTTAGCATGGCATAAAAAGCATCTGTATGGATGAAGGACTGAAGGGACTCGGCGAGTTGCATGGTCAACTCGGCGTGTCCGATGAAGATAGTCGTGGGCTCGGCGAGTCAGTTGAGTGACTCGGCGAGTCGGCTAGGGTTTTCCCGACCTTTGGACACATTTGGACTTGGCGAGTTGTAAGGGAAACTCGACGAGTTGGCCAAGGAGTTTACGGCCGCAAACCGTAGGAACTCGACGAGTCACTTTAGTGACTCGGCGAGTTGACAAATTATGCAAGGAACCCGACGAGTAGCTGAGGGTACTCGATGAGTTGAGGTCAACATGGATTGTTGACCTTGAACGTTGACTTTGACTTTGACCAAGGGTTGACCAGTTGACTTCTGGGGACATTTTGGGAATTGGAAATTTACAAGGATGGTGCTATGTTGGTTATAGGTGGTGGAGTTATGTCGGCGATCTGAGTGTTTGAATTTATCTTCGAGTCGACTGTGTGAGGTGAGTTCTCCTCACTATACTAAGGGGTCTAAGGCACCAATTCTGGCCCATTGGATATGATTTCCTAGCAGTTTGTAGTATGTTAAGTATGAGTTAGTGTTGCCTGTTACTTGCTATGCCAGTTCGGTAGATCTGTAGGACTACCTGTAGTATCATGCGATTATCTGTATGTGCATTATTTGTGTTATATGTCGACATATTATGTGAGATGGGTTTAGGTGATACTGCTCCGTGCGGTAACCAACAAACTCGGGAGCATTCCAGATACGAGCTGAGGGAGACTCGTACTGTGGGCTCGGTGGCAATCCAGATCTGAGTTGTGGGCCCGAAAGGCATTCCAGAGTCACACTGTGGGCCCAGGGGGTAATCTAGTATGTAAAGTTGTGGACCCAGTATATGTTGTATTTGTATATGTGTTATGTGCGGTGTATCGGTATTTTGGGGGAACTTACTAAGCTCTCAGGCTTACAGTTTTAGTTTATTGTTTCAGGTACATCTGGGGATCGCGGCAAGGCAAAGGCATAATCGTACAACTCCTCATGTTTTGTTTATGTTTCTGGGAAAACTCTGTTATAGACTATTTTGAAAACAAATCTGTAATAACTGTTGATTTTTAAATGTTTTGAAAAGTTTTAAATTGGCTTGGATTTTACTGGTGTTACAAGTTGGTATCAGAGCCTTGGTTTGAGTGAATTGGAGGAACACTCGTGTGAATCCAGTCTCAAATCAAGGAAAAGATTTTCAACATGATTTTTAAATGGTTTTCAAAATAATAATGGAGGATGCAGAGTGTACGATCAGCCGGAGCCAGTAAGTAGACCCCAAAATACCATGCAGCTATCTGATTATGTGATATGTTAGAACAGCATGATAGTACTAGGCTAGGGATCTTCAGGAATTGCATGATAGAATTGCCTGATTATATGATGCCTGATAGCCTAGGGTTTTCCTTATATGAAATTCACATCATACTGTAGTTGCTTAGTGTATGCATCGCGACCGTACATAATTAAGATCTTATAGCTTGAGAATGTTTGATTTGGCCTTATGTTCTGTTCTTGTTTGATTGGGAGCTTAGGGTAGGATTGGATATTCGAAAGTCTATGGGGTCCAACTTTATGTATGGCTAGCATACACTGGTGCTGCGGGGTTGGTGGAAGTTTCATGGATGAGTGGTTTGTGTAAGGCCGGTAGGTCAGTTGTAAGACAGTTAGCCTTCCTCTAGGGGTGAGGTTGAGCGACCACCAGGTGCATGTGTATTGTTAGGGTGTTGTGGTGATACTTGAGACAAATATGGGTAGGTGTGGAGGGTAGTATGGGCACGTACTACTGAAAGCACCAGACCCATACGCGTAGCAAGGAAGTCACAACCCCTAGGGTTTATTCGGGAGTTGGTTCCCAGTTATTTATGTGGATTATCTGATCTCTTGTGGTATGTTTCAGAATGGTGATGACGAGACGCTTTGTGACTGGATCCGGTTCAGGATCGGGATCAGGAGACGGAGGCCCGGAGGGCTCAACAGCACCTGAGCCTGTGGTGCAGATGGGTACAGAGGAGTTGGATGCCAGGATTCGAGAGATCCTGCATGATGAGGTTGCAGCTATGTTCCGGGCACAGCTGCCGGAGATGTTTGGGTCTATTAAGACCGCTATGGTTGAGTACTTCGACGAGCGTTACGCAGCCCTTGCAGAGACGGCTGCCGCTGCAGCTGCATCAGCTGTATCAGCGGCAGTAGGAGGTGGAGCCAGTCGGGGCTTCTAGTACCGGGACTTCGATAACATGAAGCCCCCGACATTCGATGGTACCCAGGATTCGATTAGAGCCATGAGATGGTTATATGCCTTGGAGGGCTGTTTCTTCACGTGTTCATGTCCTACTGACCAGAAGGTCAGGTGTGCCCTGAACATGATGAGGCTCGGGGCCAAGGACTGGTGGAGGTTGACGACGGGGTCGTACACTGATGAGCAGAGAGCTGCTATTACTTGGGAGCACTTCAGGGATATGTTCCGCGCCCGATACGTCCCACGGGTCGAGAGGGAACAGTTGGCTTATGAGTTTTTGAGTTTGAGACAGGATGGGGAGTCGGTGACGGATGTCACCCGCATGTTCACAGAGAGGGCGGTGTTCTGCCCAGAGTTTGCTTCTGAGCAGGCTCAGATGACCCGTTATCTGAGCATGCTCAAGACTGACATCCGTCAGTTTTTGTCTACCCAGCGATGTGATACTCTTTTGGAGTTGCAAGAGTCCGCTAGGTTGAGTGAGTTGGATATTGAGCTGCAGTTGAGGGAGCAGCGGCAGGCCCCGGGAGAATCGCAGTCGGCGCCTAAGCGGTCTAAGATCGCTGATTCTAGGACCGGGGGTCAGTAGAGCCGCACTTGTGGAAAGTGCGACAAGAGTCATTTTGGGGTTTGTCGAGCTGGTAGTGGGTGCCACAGGTGTGGCAAGGAGGGGCATTATGCGAAGGACTGTCGCCAGGCCGCCCCGATTCTGAGTTTGAGGTTATGTTATCACTGTGATCAGGTTGGCCACATGAAGGCCAACTGGTCGTTGCTTGTCGCTAAGCCGGCGCAGGTTCCCACGCCAGCTACATTGAGGATTTCTGATTAGAGGCCAGTTAAGGTAGAGCCTCCGAAGGCTCAGGGGCGTGCCTTCCAGGGAGGCCAGGGCAGCACCAGATGTGGTTGCTGGTATGTTTCTATCCTTTGTCTCATTTATTATATGTGTTTTATGCTTATATGTTGTACCTGTGATTAGGTACGTTTTTAGTGAACTCCTTGCCTGCTTTGGTTTTATTTGACTCGGGGGAGAGTCGGTCTTTCGTATCTCAGACATTTATTAGGTCTACCGAGGATGCGAGTTGGAGATCTTCGGAGTGTACTTTCCGATAGATTTGATATTGATTCCTATGGGGGAGGTGTGCGTGATCGTAGGGATGGATTGGCTTAGTAGATTTGGTGCCATGATAGATTGTGAGGGCCAGCGGGTAGTACTTCGAACCCCAAGTGGGGGAGAACTGATTGTATATGACGAGGGCACCAGAGTGGGATCAGGGTTTTGTTCAGCTGCCAGGGCTCGGCAGTACATTCAGCACGGGTGTGCGGGTTATCTAGCGTATGTGGTGGATACGCGGGTGAGAGATCAGACTTTAGTTTAAGAGGTTCCAGTGGTTTGGGAGTTTGCCGACGTGTTCCCTGAGGAGTTGCCAGGGATACATCCGGAGAGGCAGGTCGAGTTCCAGATCGACCTGGTGCCGGGTGCGGCCCCTATCGCCAAGATAACGTACCGGCTGGCGCCACCCAAGATGCAGGAGCTGTCTTCACAGCTGAAGGAACTGCTGGGTAAGCAGTTCATTCGACCTAGCAGTTCTCCATGGGAAGCACCGATCCTCTTCGTCAGGAAGAAGGATGGTTCGCACCGGATGTGCATCGATTATAGGGAGTTGAACAAGTTGACGGTGAAGAACCGTTATCCACTCCCGAGGATAGATGATCTCTTTGATCAGTTACTAGGTGCATCTTGGTTCTCTAAGATTGATTTGAGGTCGGGGTATCATCAGGTCCGGGTCAGAGAGGAAGACGTGGAGAAGACCGCGTTTCGGACTCGTTACGACCATTACGAGTTCGTGGTGATGTTGTTTGGGCTTACCAATGTGCCAGCAGTATTCATGGACTTGATGAATCGGGTCTGCAGACCGATGCTTGATCGCTCGGTCATCGTGTTCATAGATGGCATACAGGCTAGAGCTACCGGAAGAGCTCAGTCGGATCCACAATACTTTCCACATTTCGCAGTTGCGAAAGTGCATTATGGATCAGGAGACAGTGGTATCGTTAGATGATATTCAAGTCGATGAGCGCCTGAATTACATGGAGAGGCTTGTGGCCATACTGGAGAGGAAGATGAAAGTTCTACGGAACAAGGAGATACCTTTAGTAAAGGTATAGTGGGAACACAAAAGAGGGTCTGTGTGGACGTGGGAGTCGGAGGCAGAGATGCGGGATCACTATCCGGAGTTGTTCACCGCAGCAGACTTCGAGGACGAAGTCTAGTTCAAGTGGGGGAGAATTGTAACGCCCCGATTCTCAGGTATTGATTTTTGATATAAGATTTTTCTGGATTTCAAGGTCTACTCGACGAGTTGGTTTCTAGACTCGTCGAGTAGCAGTGGGTTGGTCCACATGTTTAAGTGATCTACTCGCCGAGTCCAAGTAGGGACTCAACGACTAGGAGCTGGAGGATGAAACCCTAATTTTCGGGGTTTTGCACCCTATTTAAAGGATCATTGGCCTCCCCAGCCTCCCCTTTCACAGCCCCTTAACATTCCAAAACCCTAATTCGTGTGTATATGCTACATTGGTGTGTTTAAGATTTGAAGAAGGATTTTGGTGAGAAAATCTTGGGAAACAAGTGATTAGAAGCAAGGAACTCGTGGGAATCAGAGATCTACTTCACTTGGCACCCTTTTGAAGGTATTAAACTCTTACCTTGGCTCATTTCTACCTAGATCTCTTTTGGGTGGGTTTTTAGGAAGCCTTTCTAGTGTTTGAGCTAAGATCTGAAGTTGCAACTTCAGATCTGAGCTCTCTTTGGTCTCTAAGTCCATAAAGTTGTCAAGGTTGGCAAGTATGAACCTCCCCTCAAGTGTAAGACTTCTTTGCAAGCTTGGTTTTGTCATTTTAAGATTTTATAGCTTTGCATGCACGTAAAGTTTGCAACTTTACGTGATAAACATGCCTTGGGAAGCTGGATTTGCAATATGGAACCTTAGCATGGCTTAAAAAGCATCTGTATGGATGAAGGACTGAAGGGACTCGGCGAGTTGCATGGTCAACTCGGCGAGTCCGATGAAGATAGTTGTGGGCTCGGCGAGTTAGTTGAGTGACTCGGCAAGTCGGCTAGGGTTTTCCCGACGTTTGGACACATTTGGACTTGGCGAGTTGTAAGGGAAACTCGACGAGTTGGCCAAGGAGTTCACGGTCGCAAACCATAGAAACTCGACGAGTCACTTTAGTGATTCGGCGAGTTGACAAGTTATGCAAGGAACCCGGTGAGTAGCTGAGGGTACTCGACGAGTTGAGGTCAACATGGGTTGTTGACCTTGACCGTTGACTTTGACTTTGACCAAGGGTTGACCAGTTGACTTCTGCGGACATTTTGGGAATTGGAAATTTACAAGCATGGTTCTATGGTGGTTATAGGTGGTGGAGTTGTGCTGACGATCTGAGTGTTTGAATTTATCTTCGAGTCGACAGTGTGAGGTGAGTTATCCTCACTATACTAAGGGGTCTAAGGCACCAATGTCGGCCCATTGAATATGACTTCCTAAAAGTTGGTAGTATGTTAAGTATGAGTTAGTGTTGCATGTTAGTTGCTATGCCAGTTCGGTAGATCTGTAGGACTACCTGTAGTATCATGCGATTATCTGTATGTGCATTATTTGTGTTATATGTCGACATATTATGTGAGATGGGTTGAGGTGATACTGCTTCGTGCGGTAACCAACAAACCCGTGAGCATTCCAGATACGAGCTGAGGGAGACTCGTATTGTGGGCTCGGTGGCAATCCAGATGTGAGTTGTGGGCCCGAAAGGCATTCCAGACTCACACTGTGGGCCCAGGGAGTGTTGGTGCATGGAAATGCTCCACAAATAATGAGTGTTTATTAGGTTGTATTTTCCCTTTATTGTATTTATGGTGTAAATACTCTCCCTCCTATATAAAGGGAGAGTTGGTCATATCTTATTTAAGCTAGCTTATCTTTTCTTAGTTAGAGTTACTTTTCTCACAAGGTAATTCTAGAGAGAGAGAAAGTTGGTGGGTTCTCCCACCCAGGGAGAGTTTCTCTCCCACCATGTTCTTCATGAAATATATTATTCTCTCTTTGTTCTTAGTCTTTTTTATGAACTCATAATATGTTCTTCGTGTTCATACTTCCAAAAACACGATTAATCTCGAGATATCTTTCTTCTGCACTCACCGTTCGTTATAAAAATAGGTCTCTACAATTGGTATCAGAGCCGTACCTTGAAGATCTCACGATTATTTCAAGGGAACGACTCCCGTTCGGTGATTATCTTGTGATTTTTCCGTGTTTCTGCAAGAAAAAAATTTCAGGTTTCTTACCGGAATTTTTTTTATGAAGTTCGTTCTTACTTTTATCTTTCGGGTTGACTCAAATCTTACTCTTAAATAAATTGTTGCTGCTGCTGCTCGTTCTCTTTATTGCTGGAAAAAGATGTTCTTACAAAATTATTATTTTTGCTGTTGAAGAAATGAAGAAAAATGGGAGAAAAAATTATTTTTGTGGTCTCCATATTGTTGAAGATATTGTTCCAGGGGGTTCTTTTTCTTGGATGTGAAGACACAAAGATTAATGGGCTTATTATTCATGAAGAAAGTGGAGAATTTCTTTTGAAGATTTTTTTTCCCAGCACTTTTTCTCATCATAAGAGGTATTATCTTCATATCTCTCATTTATAAAATTGTTGCTGTGAATCTTAATTTGAAGAAATATGGAGGTAAGTTGTTGTTTGCATAAAGCACTTTGTCCTTTCTACTCTTTTGGGTAAAGAGTATTCCATTATTTGCTCCCTCAAAAAGACAAAAACCATGTCACATTGTCCTTTCCCATCACCTTTTGTCCCCTAAAAACCCCCTGCACACTCCTCTTTTTGCCTTCCTAAGACCCACCTTTGACTTAGAATGCTTTATAAAAAGATTCCCTTATTAAAATATGAATAAATGGCCTTTGCGGTACCATCTTTCATGAAAAAAATAGCATTTTTCGTCACTTGTTCAGCCCTTTCCGGACTCCCGAACCGCAGCCAAAAACTGCCTACCGGAGCCCCCTAAGAAGCCTCCCCGCAGCCCCTCTCAGGCCTTGGTCCGCAGCCCTTCCCTGCCTTGAACCGCAGCCTACCCTTCTTGGCTCGGACCGCAGCCTCGGATCTTTCTGACCGCAATGGCCTCGCACAGCGCTGTCTCAGACTGTAGTCTTAGATCGCAACCGAAGTCGGTCATCCGACCGTAACTCTTCTCTTCTCGGTTCACTTCTCGGACAGCAGCCTGCGCCTCGCATACCGCAGTTACCTCTAGCATCGCTGCTACCGCAATGCCATCCTTTACTACCGCAACCAGCCTTCGCTTCATCCGAACCAGCCCCCATCAGCAGTCATCCGACCCGCAACCACCTCCCACCCTAGCCACCCTCTTCCATCCGCACCCAAGACCCCCACCTTCCCCTCTGATCCGCAATCACCTCCTACCGCAACCACCATACACCCGCAACCCTCCTGACTTCAGCCCCCCCCCCCCCTCCTCCTTCCTTCTTCCTTCTTCTTCCTTATTCCTCCCCCCTCCTCCCCTCCTTTTTTTTCCTTCTCATCAGCCCTCCCCTTTCTTTTTAGCCCTCTTATTTTTTTTAAGCCCCCTTTTTTTTATTTATTCAGTTTTTTTTTTGTATTATTTTTTTTTTCAGTTATTATTTTTTTTTAACGACAATTCTTTTTTTTTAACACCAATTTTTTTTTAACGCCAATTATTTTTATTCAGCTAATTTATTTTTTTAACACCAATTTTTTTTATTTTAGCCAATTATTTTTTTTAGCCATTTTTTTTATTATAATCAATTTTTTTATTATTAAAACCAATTATTTTTTTTACACCAATTATTTTATTTAACACCAATTTTTGCCACAACCGCACCCTTGGATTGTCACATTGGTTCATTTCATGCCGGTTATTATTGGAAGAATACTCCTACCGCAGTCGGACTTCATATTATTTTTTGTGATGCTTGCACCGCAACGGCGATTGATCAACAAAATTGTTTCGCATTCTTCACATTATGGGATTTTATGACTTGTCGCTCTTGATTTTTGGTTGACGAATCATGTATCTTGAGCATGTGGACTTTATTCTCTATTGAAGACCACTTTAAGTGTTCCGGTACCGCAGTTTGGATATTTGGATATATTTTTGGCACAACAGATTATTCTCAGCACAGTTTCAACAACTATGTCACCCGCCTCCTCATGACCGCAAGAATATCTCTTTTACTCTGTCTCGTTTCTTATCGAGACCCTTCATACATCTAGGGAGAGCTTCTCTATTAGCTCTTGGTATCCGACACTCTCCATCCGATGATTTGTTGATTTTTAATATCCGGTCATTGGTTATCAAAAATAGGGAGAGAATATCATCCGGATTTGGTTATTATGATTGTTTGAGTTTGGATTTTGAAGACTTCTGAAGACGATTATTTATTTAGTGATGCGATGTGACACTTCTTTTTGGTCTTTACGGATCAAATTTTTGGCATTACTCGATGTTTTCCGATTCAAATTATTTATTATTCGGACTCTACCACAGGATGATTTTGTGTTCGCATCTGGTTCAGATCTTATGGTTTCACGAGTTTGGATTTGTGATATGTTGAAGACAAAGATTATTTTGGCAATGTGACGTGGCACTTATTTTTGGTCCTTGGATCAAATTTTCGGCATTGCTGGACCATGTTTTTGGACTCACATTATTTTTATCTGGACTTCATTTTATGGATGCTTCACATTTTTAGCAGGTTATTCTTTGAAGAATTTCGGTGTATTATAATTCGAGAACTCGAGATGTTTTTCAGACTTTTGAAGCCGAAGTGTTTCTTTTATTGGATCTTCTACTTGCTCATGGTGATCTCCTTCTTCGGGTGATTATGACTGGTTTGAAGATTTGGATCTTATTTTTTCTGCTTCATTGGTTGTGCTTTGAAGCCGAAGACCTTCATTGTTAGAGATTCATGGCCAGTTTCAGACTTCACAGACACTTCAGAGTTTCAGAGACATTTCAGCACTTGATTTCATTTTATTACCACACTTGCTAGTCGGATTACTGTATTATAGCCTTATATCACTTATTGGATCTCTCATCATTTGTAAGCATTTAGGGAGAGAACGTTGGTGCATGGAAATGCTCCACAAATAATGAGTGTTTATTAGGTTGTATTTTCCCTTTATTGTATTTATGGTGTAAATACTCTCCCTCCTATATAAAGGGAGAGTTGGTCATATCTTATTTAAGCTAGCTTATCTTTTCTTAGTTAGAGTTACTTTTCTCACAATGTAATTCTAGAGAGAGAGAAAGTTGGTGGGTTCTCCCACCCAGGGAGAGTTTCTCTCCCACCATGTTCTTCATGAAATATATTATTCTCTCTTTGTTCTTAGTCTTTTTTATGAACTCATAATATGTTCTTTGTGTTCATACTTCCAAAAACACGATTAATCTCGAGATATCTTTCTTCCGCACTCACCGTTCGTTATAAAAATGGGTCTCTACAGGGAGTAATCCAGTCTGTAAAGCTGTGGACCCAGTATATGTTGCATTTGTATATGTGTTATGTGCGGTGTATCGGTATTTTGGGGGAACTCACTAAGCTCTCAGGCTTACAGTTTTAGTTTATTGTTTCAGTACATCAGGGGATCGCGGCAAGGCGAAGGCATGATCGTACAGCTCCTCATGTTTTGTTTATGTTTCTGGGAAAACTCTGATATAGACACTTTTGAAAACAAATATGTAATAACTGTTGATTTTTAAATGTTTTGAAAAGTTTTAAATTGGCTTGGACTTTATGGGTGCTACATCTTAGTCAAGGTGATCCTTTATCCGCTTCCTTTTTATTCTAGCAATGAAGGGTTTGAATATTGACTTTAAAGTTGCTGTTGAATCACGTCTGTTTCGGTGTGCCACTATGGGAAATCCAGAGATGACAGTATCTCATTTATTTTATGCTGATGATGTCATTGTTTTGTCGACATGAAAGAATTCTCAACTATGGCTTCTTCTACAGGGTGGGCTCCTGAAACTTGGCCTTTTACCGTGACATCCCCAAATTCAAGGTCATTTTAAAAATTTTATTTATGCTTATTTGAAAATTAGAGTATTCATTTTAAAGAATAATATTGCAGAATTTGTTCCCAGAAAACTTGATAAATATATTATCAAAGTATATATGAAAAAAATGTATTTTGTTTATATAAAAACTTTGGGATGTCATCCTCAATACAGAAACATAAGCATAAACAGACCTTACATTCATTTACACTAGTGATTTACATCTCCTTTAATCTCTCAGTGTAATGTAGCTTCATATCGACACCTGTGATACAAATAACTGAGTGGGTCAGGTTGGGAAACCTGGTGAGTACATAGGGTTTTCAACCCACAATAATATAATTATTATGTTTAATCATCAAACAATCAACCCAATTACCCATCCCCATTATCTTCTTTATTCTTAAGGATCTACCCTAAGAATCATCTATCCTTCATTCATTCATTCCTAAAGATCTTCCTAAGGAATAGGCACGAAGTTCATCGCTGTCAGGGTTTTTATAACAGACACTAAGTCCATAGCTGCCAATGTTATCTGTTAGGCACTAAGTCCATAGCTGCCAATGTTATCTGTTAGGCACTAAGTCCATAGCTGCCAATGTTATCTATTAGGCACTAAGTCCATAGCTGCCAATGTTATCTGTCAGGCACTAAGTCCATAGCTGCCAATATTCATCTATAGGGCACTAAATCCATAGCTGCCAATGTTCATTTGTAAGGAACTAAGTCCATAGTTGTCGGGGTTTATCTATTTGGCACTAAGTCCATAGCTGTCAGGGTTTATCTATCAGGCACTAAGTTCATAGCTGCTAGTGTTCATCTATATCATCTTTCATCTCTCGTCATTCATCTACCCATCTTTACCTAATATTTTTATAGGTTTAAAATACATATACAGTTTAAATCAAATAAAACATGTATATTTTGTTCATCCAGCATAGATATCAAGAACACACATTGTTGGATTAGGTGTCTAAGCCCATAACTATTATTGGTATGTACTTAACCCGAGAGTAGCATGGTTCATTTGGGTTGCATGGCATCGGAACAATTTGGATAGACTTTTGTGAGAAGAGAATATTTATGATTTATTACTATATTATAAGTTCTAATATATTAATATTATTTAATTAGTATTGATCAAGAATTAGTGTGGAGTTAATTTTGTGATCAAAAGAGACTAATTAAATAAATGGGGATTGATTTGGTAAATCATTCATTCTTATAAAGTGGGCTTATGATCCATAGTTCTTCATGTTGGGCTAAACCCATGTGGTGACCCATGGATACTCCCTGGAGGTTAAAACTCATGGATCATGAGGAATAAGGAAAGTCATGAGTTACATGGTGTAACCCTAATGTGCATACTATATAAGAAGCCTCAAAGCTCATGAAATGGCACTAGTGATAGACACATGAGGGCTAGTTGATTTTTAAGTGTAAATGATCTTCTCTCAAGTTATTCCAATTGTTGGTGGTGTTGTGTGAACCATTTGAGGTGCAACACTTAGGGCACTAAGCTCTTTAAAGGTACAAGGAATCAAGCAACAACAAAAGGTATGTCATTCAACTATATTTCATATTGTATATACTCCATAATATGCTAGTTAGGATGATACCTTGGAAAATTGATATTTGCATGTATAATAGAGAAAACATAGATCCAAGGTATATAGGGTTGCATGTACACCATAGGAGTATTAGAATGCTCAAAACCCAACAATGGTATCAGAGCCTAGGCTTGTTTTCGATTATACTTGATGCTACTTGCTTGAAAATGCCTTAAAAATCGATTTTCTGCTGTTCTAGGCAGTGGACTCGCCGAGTCCACTGATGGACTCGCCAAGTCCAAGCACAAATTCATCCAACTCGCCGAGTTTGTTCTTGCACTCAACGAGTTGGTGCTCCAGAATGTAGATTTTCGATGTTTTTGGCTAGAATTGGACTAGGATCATTACCCTAAGCTGTTTTTGAACTTATAAACCTGTTTTTGATGTGGTAATGATCATGCTTATCCAATTTAAAAGATAATTGTCAAAGTTTCATGTTTTGTATTAGTTTATATGGTTAGGCTAATTACATGAAATTTGTTTGATATGAATTGTCTTATGCTTATGAGTTTAACTTAGATCATAGACAAATTGATTGTTTTTGTATGTTACAATTTTGGTCTAAATGTTTTTTGATGAAATCCAAAACTTGTCCTCAAGTTATGGAAAAGTGAAAAGTCTTTCTTTTAAAAGTCATTAAAACTCATAGGTTATAGAAAATGAAGAGTCTTTTTCATAAATGGTTTTATGAATTCCATAACTTGTCCTCAAGTTATGGATTTTTCAAGAGTCTTTTCATTTAATCCTATATTAAACTCATAAGTTATGGATTCCAAAAGTTTTTGAATAGTTCAAAACTTGCCCTCAAATTTTGGAATTTGTAAAGTCACTTTAGAATACTTTAATTCCAAACCCTAGAATTTTAAAGCTTAAAATTCTACCCTTAACTATTATAATATTATAGGTTTAATATATATATATATATATATATATATATATATATATATATATATATGTATAAGAACAAAGTCAGTCTTACCGTTAGTAGGCCTCATTCACGAAGCCGATCTATAAGGGGGGTATAAGGTTACTGCCTATAAAGTGGCAGTTTAATGGGTGTTCACTCTCACCCACCGCTTCCTTGAGTGGTGGAGGGTCGTTAGCCGAACGGGTAGGATAGGACTCTAATTCTCCCTTCATTAAAAGTATAATGATAAATATAAAGTAACTAAACACTTATAAATTCCCAAATCTTAGTTACTTAGCAAAATGTGAGTACGGTGCTAACCCATGAAATTGCACTTTGCACCTTGTTAAGCCGTTAGTGGAGCGTGTGTGGTTAACCGGCACACTAATACGGACTAACAGTACGTGGAAAAGGGTAGCCTGATGTTAATCATAGATCAATGGAGCGTGTGTGGTTAACCGGCACATTGATTAGGTGGTTGTAACATTGGGTGTACCAAGCTAATTTGCATGGTTATTCACACCTTGTTTGTGATCCTCGGCATCCCAGTCACGAACTTGAAGGGCACAATCGAGATTTAAACATGCCATTGAATTGTTCAATGAATCTCAAAGGATCTAGGAGTTTCAATTCACTTAAAACCTAAAATTCTTTTTCGTTTTTCGTGGTGGAAATTGGTAAATCGTCATTTACCTACCTTCAAATTTTTGCAGTTTGGATTACGACATCCCTCTTCCAAATTGTAAAATATTGTGTTGGGTCCTAGCCTTAATATTTCATTTGGGTGTTATATTAAGGACTTAAAATCAACTAAACTTGAATTTCTCCCATTGTAGATGTCTGGTTCAGACAACTATGGTCTTCCAAAATCCTTTGGAACAAGCTTCCCTCTTGAAGATGATGTCCTGCGGTTGGATCGTGGAAGTCATACTTCACTTCCTCCACCTCCTCCAATAATCCTCCCAAACCTACAAGTTCAAAGACTTGAAAAAAAAAATTCAAGGTCACTCAAGCCCTACTTGCAATGAAACATCAAGATGGAAGGCATGTGTGTACTCACGTCTTGGAGATGAAGTTGCATATTGACAGGATGGGATTGTTGGGTGTCGAAGTCTCAAGGAAGTTGGCTGTTGAGTGGGTTCTTCAATCACTTCCTGAGTCATATAGTGAGTTCATTAAGGACTACTATGTGACAGACCACGACATGACCCTTATTGGTCTTACCTATTTGCTTGTTGCTGCTGAATCAGCAATGATGTGGCGCACTGGAATAGCAAATTTGATGGGAAGATCTACTCTCCAAACTTCCATGGACATTGACAATGGTAACATCGGAAGTCCAGAAAAACTTTTTCTTCCCAATGGAAAGGGATTGGCCATGGTCAAGTCATTTGACCAAATGGTAAAGAGAAATACAAATTCTGAGATAGTCCCGTGTACCATTCCCAAAGAGTCCATATGCTTCTATTGCATTAGAAGGGGCACTGGTTGCGAAGCTGCCAGATTTACCTGAAAGATCGCAAGGATGGTAAAGTCAAAAAAAATTTACTCTACTTCAGGTAAAGTCCACTGTATAACTCTATTAAGTTCCTATTTGGAGATTCTTAATACATGATGTAATGTAATTACGTTTTGATGTTTTAAAGAATCGAAGAAGAGAAAGGAAGCTTAAAGGAAGAGTATGTTGAATCTGGTCGCGAAGATGGATTTCAATCACATGGTTCAATGATCAGATTCTTGAGCTACTGCTTAAAGAGTTATGATAGATTGCTTAGGAATAGATAACAACATAGTTTTCATATGTATTTGCATTGTAAGATTAAGTTTTTCGCAATTTTTTTTTATAAATAAAGAAATTTTCTGAAATTTATTTTATTTTAAGTTTCCTTACAATGGCATTTGTGAAAATTGTTGCTTATATGTTTCCATTGATAGCAATATTTGAAAAATGGATTTGATTCTTTCGTTTGTGGTAGTGTCATAATTTTCCAAATAAGGAAAGATTCTCATCACCCAAGTTTCAGTTGGATAGAAACTTGGAATCATGCAACTTGTATTGTGTGATGAATGAGAACCTTTGTCCTTGGGAAATTAACACTAATTCCCTGTTCACATGTATATGTGAGTCAAGTGAATGACTAGGGGATCGGGTACACTGGGTGTGCGCTGGTCAGGTCCACCACAGAGAACGATAAGACTATTCGTCTTGATTTAATAAAGTTTAGTAAATATGGTTATGCTTACAAGTTTAAGTATAGTTCTGAATCATTAGAAAAGTTCAATGTATGGCAGAACGAATGAGAAGAATCAAATTAGGCAGAAAGATAAATTTTTCTCCAATCTGAAAAGATGGGAGAGTACTTTAGTATCGTGTTTTACGATCATCTTAATGATTATGAAAACCATGTCACAATTGATCCTTTAAGGATATCTTAGTGCATTTGTATGGCTAAGAAGAGGAATAGTGAATTGTTGAAATGGTTAAATCAAGAAGATAAATCATACTTCTTTCCAAAATCGAGTCTTAGAGTAACACTCCAAGATCAAGCCTCGAGTGACATAATCTTAAGAAAGGTTTATAACATTTATCAAATGTAGAGTAAAATGTTTTCTACTCTTGTACATTTGAAATTGGTAAGTTGTGATGTTTTGGATAAAACAAAGACCAACTAAGGTCGATTGTGTGAAGTGTTTGTATTGATAAGAAACCCAACTGACTCTTGAATATTTGTTTGTCAAGTAATGTTCCTTGAAAAAGTGAATCTTATATGTCAAGAAGTCAGTGGGAGTCTTAAAGATCTTGACAAGTTTCAAGAACTAATCAAGAAAAAACCTATTGTTAAACACTAGCACACGACTTGAGGTTTGTGACCTATCGTGTTGACATATTCTTGTTTATGTGCCCATTCCAGTTAAAGTTGACTATGCATATGAGTTCTGAGAGTTCTCAATTGGTTGCATAACAACCTGGAAGCAACGGTAGGCCCTTGTGCTGCCAGGTGGCAAGAAATTAAGAATGAAGAAGTTTAGTCCATATGAGTTTGGATTTGTCACTAACCTTGTCTTGTGATTATGGTTTTGACAAATTCACATGGATAGGAACACATACACCATAAAATCTAAGTGTCATAAGGTTTCTCTCCGATTCATGAAAAGGATGGTGAGGAAACGCTTTCACTAAGTAGATTTTAAGGAGATAGAATTGTGATATTTGCATTCTCAAATTCGATTATGATTACGGCATCCCTTTTCATAATTCGAATTGTGAGAAATGGCAAAGGTCTAAACATTTTAGACTTATGGTTGTAAGTTCTAAAATTGTTTAGACACACATGTGTGCTGTCTAAGGAAAGGTGTATGATTTTGAGAAGCCTAGATAAAGTCTTATCGAAGCATCTCGTATTAGAAATATGAACTTTGGTAAGAAAGTCAATAAGTATTGATTTCTAGAAGTCCAGCTGATTTCTGGGTACATGTCAAAGCTAGTGGGAGCATAAGTGTTATGTTGGTAAGATAATAATTATAATGCTAGTGGGAGCATATTATTATGGAAATTGTTGCAAGTTAGCAATGTTAATTATAGAAAACAAAGTTTCAAATCACAAGTTGCAGGGTTTGAAAAGTTGTTTTGCTATAATTAAGGGAGAGGAATTCATACTTCATTTTAATTCTAAAAGCTTAGATTGAGTTTTTAATCAATTTTAGTCAAATATATATGAATGTTATGTTGGAATGATTCAACATAAGGAAATTCTATATATGGAAATGTTAATTGCGTTCTCAAAATTTGATTATGATTACGGCATCCCTTTTCATAACTCGAATTGTGAGAACATGGCAAATATAAAAAAAATTATAGCAAAAGACTAAATAATTATTGTGTCTTTATGTTAGACATTATGAATCGTGTCCCATATGCTTCGGGTATAGGATCGATTGCATATGCTATAATATTATTGTGTTCTAATTTTCCTAATGCCTAGGGCATTAAGAGGGAAAAAGGAATAGAACTGGATTTGACTAAAGTGGTTAAACAACTGTTAAGGACAATCTAAGGTTCGCCAAAGATTGGTCGTTTAAGGACAGTTGGAAGTATAGTAATGGAAGGACCATATTGACATTATTATGAATAGATAGGAGTTTATTAATAATGAATTGTCGTATGGAAAATATTGAATGTTTCCATATTGGGAGTTGAATAATAGATGAGAAAGTTAGAAACTTTTATGCAAGAAGGATGTTCAAAGGAATGTACTTTGAATTTGAGACTTCATTTCCATGGAATTGTCCTGTAACAATCTCCAAAGGAATATTTTGTAATATCATTGGTCAAGTCTCTGTGACTTTTGGTACCTAGACATTACAAAATAATCATTGCATGATAGTTTAGAATGTAACACTTTCTAGAAGTGACAAGAATTTGGAATTCTTACACTTGCAATAAGGATTTTAAATTGTGAAATGAGCATCATTGAAATGTTTTTCAATTGATCTATTTCACAAAGTAAGGACAATAGACAAACATAGTGTGCATGCTTGGTGCATGGCATAACTATTGTTTAGACAAACATAGTGTGCATGCTTGGAGCATGACATGACTATGGTTTTAATTCAAGTATTAAGTTGATTATTCGAAACATTATACAATGAATAATGAGTAATCAATATGGGACTCAAAAGTTTTGGGACCATATAGGATTAGTATTATTCTTGTGTTTCACTTTGCATGTTTTGACTTCCCGAATAACTAGGTTATTCAAACCATCCACAGTCGATCATACTTTGGAAGTAGGTATTGAGGCAAGACTGTCATGAATGGGTCTGTAGAGGTGTGTTTTGGTCATAGCACAAGTTTGCTACAGTGTTCATGAGTGCTCCTGGAATAAGATTTGAGTATTGGATTCAACCCACGCTCATTTGAATCACTTCATGGAAATTATCAAGAGTGATCATGAGACGGTAATATCTTATATTCTTTAAACGGAGACATGTGAGTTGTAGTTGCAAGTCAGTTGCACATTGACATATGTAAACGCACCAGTAACTTGGTTCTTATAAAACATATCGTTGTGTGTAATTTGATGAGTAAGTACAAGCGAGCATTTGGGTCGAAGTTTATCTGTTCCTTTTGCCCCATGTGGATAAAAGTGATATATGTGGGCCCCTCGATGAATTAGTGATGACACTCCTAAGTGCTTGGCCAAGCATGACTGATTTGATTTGTTCAATTAGTCGGTCGTCATAAATCGGAAATCGGGAAACAACAGATGGAAAGAGAGAATGATTATAATCCATGTCTCAATCCATATAATATCCAGAATGGAGGAATATATGATCCCTTATCTAATGGACACGTCATTGACTAGATCAGAGTTCGACAGCGGCTTTTAAGAGCTACGATTGCTAGTCGGGTTGGAGTCATGCTTGCAATAATAGTTATTAGACTTATCCAAGTAGGAGACTGTTGGATTAGGTGTCTAAGCCCATAACTATTATTGGTATATACTTGATCCGAGAGTAGCATGGTCCATTTGGGATGCATGGCTGCGGAACAATTTGGATAGACTCTTGTGAGAAGAGGATATTTATGATTTATTAAAATATTATAAATTCTAATATATTAATATTATTTATTTAGTATTGATCAAGAATTAGTTTGGAATTAATTTTGTGATCAAAAGAGACTAATTAAATAAATGGGGATTGATTTGGTAAATCATTCATTCTTATAAAGTAGACTTATGATCCATAGTTCTTCATGTTGGGCTAAACCCATGTGGAGACCCATGGATACTCCATGGAGGTTAAAACCCATGGATCATGAGGAATATGGAAAGTCATGAGTTACATGGTGTAACCCTAATGTGCACACTATATAAGAAGCCTCATAGCTCATGAAATGGCACTAGTGATAGACACATGAGGGCTAGTCGATTTTTGAGTGTAAATGATCTTCTCTCAAGTTATTCCAATTGTTGGTGGTATTGTATGAACCATTTGAGGTGCAACACTTGGGGCACTAAGCTCTTTAAAGGTACAAGCAATCAAGCTACACCAAAAGGTATGTCATTCAACTATATTTCATATTGTATATACTCCATAATATGCTAGTTAGGATGATACCTTGGAAAATTGATATTTGCATGTATAATAGAGAAAACATAGATCGAATGTATATAGGGTTGCATGTACACCATAGGAGTGTTAGAATGCTCAAAACCCAACAGAGATAATATGCACACACATAGCACGTAATTTATATTAAATATTTCATATCTATGTGTAAGATGAAAGTAAATATGCACTCACTTGTTTAAAGTGATGATTCCAAACTCGGGCAGCGCTTCGCTTCTAACAATTCTATTTTCCTTCGAAACCTAGTATTATTACCACTAGATTTTAGTCTAATATTTATTGCGAGTATTTACGAGCGATATTGATTTAAGTGTTAAACAATACATTTCAACCACTATGTACAGACAGGGGTCATACATGAAACACTGGAGGGAAGGACCATTTTGGCATTATAGCACTTCTAAAATCTAACAACCATATGCATCCCTTCAAACCAGATTCTCCGTACCGCGTGTAGTTATTAGATATTATAATAACACTGTGAATATTATATTTTAATATATATATATATATATATATATATATATATATATATATATATATATATATATATATATATACTGTTTATAAGTTCATAATAACGATATTGAACTGAAATATAAGCTATACTTAAAGTAGGGTAAGCATAACTCAGTTACTAGGAGGTTTGGCTAGGAACCGCGCTCTGCGGGGGCAGAACTTCTGAGCCAAAAGCTCTTCTTCTCGGAGCCTTCTGGCGCTCTGGGACTGGCTTCTAACACCTAGGAGGTGTTAGAGAAAAGCTTAAAAGGTTTGGGAGTAATTGGGAGAAGAGAAGTGGAAAGGTGTGAAGAAAATGGGAGATTTGCGCCTCTATTTATAGAGCTGAGTTCTGTGCGAATGCGGGGCGTTCAAGAGCCGAACGCAGGGCATTCGTGAACACTGGACATTCGTGGCCAGGTGTCACCATCTGGTGGCAACCCATGGTGAGGAAGCAGTGGCTCAGATCGCGTCACGTGTCGCCTCCTGGTTATTCCAAAAACTAATTATCTTCTAACATCCGTAACTTTTGCATACTATCTCCGATTTTTATGTTCTTTATATGCACGCATAGGTAGCGATGAGATCTACAACTTTCCTTTTGACCTTATCGGCTAGTTATCGACCGATTTTAAATTTAACAATATGAGAAGATTACACTGTTAACGACCGTGTAAAATTCATAACTTCTACATACGAACTCCGTTTTCTACTGTCTTTTTATCGTTGAACTCCTATTAATGAGATCTTCAATTCTCATTTAGGTTGTGGCGGCTAAAAATCAATCGATCTAAAGTTCGATTTCCGGGTTGTGCACTACTAGGCTAAATCTTAGAAAAATCATAACTTACTCATACGAAGTCAGATTTGGACGTTCTTTTTATGTACGTTCTCGGTTTAACGTATAATACTACTTTCGTTTAGATTTCTAAGGCTAAAAAGTAATTTATCAAAAATTCACTTTTTACGTTACGCGGTGTCGTGCCTGTTTAGCCGTAAAACTTCGACGGGTCATAACTTCTTCATTATAACTCAGATTTCAGCGTTCTTTATATGTACGGAACCCTTGTGACATATACTTTAACTTGGTTAAGACTATTTATTATAAATAATCTTCTATCCAAAAGTCATTTTTGACGCTTATTGTCTCTAAATTGACTAGCCCGAATCTGCGGGTGTTACATTTACTTGGGCTTGCCTATTGGTTCAAGCATGGCTTTTAAAAATAACTTGAACATGATTATTGACAGAATAAAGGATTAGTTGTTTAATTGGAAGGTGAAATTACTTTCAATTGGTGGACGTCTTACCCTTATAAAATCTGTATTGGGAAGCCTTGGAATTTACTTCATGTCAATTTTCAAAAATGCCAGAAAAAGTTTAAATTTGCATAGAGAGCAAACTGTTTATGGGGAGGAGATGGAGATAACAAAAAAATGGCTTGGATTAAATGGGATATGGTGCTGGCGTCTATGGAACATGGTGTTTTGGGAATTGGGAGCTTAAAAGCTTTTAATCAAGCCCTTCTTCAAAAATGGAGGTGGAGATTGGTTAACAATGAAAATGCTCTTTGAGCTAAATCGATAAAAGTTATTCATGGTAGCGAAGCCAGCTTAGATGCTCGTTTTTGGATCTAGAATTGTGGTCTAGAATTGTGGAGTCGATAAATCATTTACATGGCAATAGAATTATCCCTATTAATATTTTGAAATATAAAGTGGGAATGGGAGACAAAGCTCGTTTTTTGATCGATCTGTGGGTGGGGAACCAACCACTAAAATATCAATTTAATAGACTTTTTCGGTTGGAATCTAAAAATATTGTAGGGTGATGGATCGATTTCAATTTGGGAACTGGTTGTGGAGTTTGAATTGTGATATTAGGGGTGGTACATTCCAATCTCATCTACATGACTTATCTAATAGATTAATGCACATAAACATCACTTCTACACCAGATAGGTGATGGTAGGAGTTAAGTGGTGATGGGAATTTTTTGGTTTCTTTTACGAGGAAACATATAGATGACACGGTGTTACCGGAGACGGACGTGGCTACTAGATGGTGCAAAGGTGTTCCTAAAAAGGTTAACATTTTTTTGTGCCGTGCAATGAATGATAAACTTTCAACCCGTCTAAATCTATCAAAAAAAAGGTTTAGATCTTCAGAATTTTTCATGTCCGGTTTGTACTTTAGGTGTGGAGTCACTTGAGCATATATTGTTCAGGTGTGATGTGGCTATGGTTATCTGGAGGTTAATTGAGAGGTGGTGTGATATTTCTTTTCCAAATTTGATGAATATAAGAGAATGACTTTCTTGGTTGGATGATGCTAGAATGACACCTACAAGGAAAGAAAGATTGGAAGTGGTGATGCTTACTACATGGTGGATGATTTGGAAGTCTCGTAACAATATTGTGTTTGACTCTTGCACATTGCGGAAAGACACAATTTTTGACAATATAATCTTATTTTCGTTTTCTTGGTATAAGCATAGAAGGTCTAAAAAAATTGTTTGGATTGATCGTTTAAAAAACCCTTTGTAAATTTTTTTCTAGTTTCTACTAGAATTTAATATATAGTCTTGTTTTGTTGTTAAAAAACATACGTACAAAAGTAATCAAATGAATATAGTTTAACATATTATATCTAGATATAATCGTAATCAAATAATAGAACCAATTAAGTCAAATCTTATTCGGTTTGGCTTTGGTTGAAATGTTAAAATCAAAATTCCACTAAAAATGAAACGAACAAATCGATAACTGATTAAACCGACCGAATAACATGCTCTTACTATCTTGCATATAGTAGAGTGTAAATTATCAATTTTTTTTATTAATTATGAACATTCTTAAACATGAGACTTGTTTAACAGAAAACAATATCTTATGTATATTTTTAATCTAAAAGAAAAAAAATACTTATATTTGTGGTACCCTCCGTAAACTTTAAAAACCTTATTGTCGAAACAAAACTATCCACCCCACCCCACCCCCATCGACAATAATACCGGAAAATAAACTATTCCTGAAAATATTAATGTATTTTAATTTTGGCCTATAATAGTAACATAGGATTGTTTTTAGCGCAAAGACAATCTGTTTTTATTTTTATGCAAAAGTCGCAATATATTTATATTTTTAAACCCAAACAACATACTTATATTTGTTCTCCCTCCCACCTTAAACCATAATCGTCGAAAAGGAACTACTTTCCGAAAAGAAACAATTCACCGCCTTGGCATGACGTACGTCGCATTGCAAATTAGCAACATACTTTTATTTTGAGCCGAAATAGTAAGTCGAAAGAAACTAATCGCCCCCGAAGTCTAATCATTTAAATGAACTATCAAGAACAAAACATTCACCAATAATCTGAACCGATCTGACGTGAAAATGAAACTTATCGCCGCATAGAAACTATATGTCGAAACGAACCATCCGTGTGCATTGTATCGCGCAGGTACCATATATATATATATATATATATATATATATATATATATATATATATATATATATATATATATATATATATATATATATATATATATATATATATATATATATATATATATATATATATATATCAAGGTTCTAAATAAAGTTAGGCGTGACTTGTCGTCAATGTCAAGTCTCAAGCTTTTACGAGTCATGACGAGTCATGTCGTTTGTAAGGCATGACTTAAAGCGGCAATTTTGTATATAATTAATAATTCTATATATATATATATATATATATATATATATATATATATATATATATATATATATATATATATATATATATTCTACTATAAGTCATGTTTATGTGCATATATGGCTTAAGGCGGGATTTTGTATAAGCATGGCAGTAGGTTCAAGCCTTGAAGTCATGGCGTGTCATGGCGAAGCCATGACGAGCTTTTTAGAACCTTCATATATATATATATATATATATATATATATATATATATATATATATATATATATATATATATATATATACACACACACAGAGAGAGAGAGAGGTTCACATAACTATTGTCGTTATCACGCATTTCCACTAATTAAGTCGTCTATAAGGGTATTATGGACTTTTTGCGATTTTCATTATGTCAGAATGTGTTATTGATAATCGTATTTTGTAATGAAAATGAGTGAAAAAAGATGTGTGAGAAAATGAATGAATAAGATTCAGTTAGAATGAATGATAATGACAATAGTTATGTGAGGTCGAACGTATTCAGATTACCAAACATTCTATTATCTTAGTCATTCTCATATAATAACACTATCCGCACA
The DNA here is from genome assembly GCF_052849685.1 of Lactuca virosa. Lineage (NCBI taxonomy): Eukaryota > Viridiplantae > Streptophyta > Magnoliopsida > Asterales > Asteraceae > Lactuca > Lactuca virosa. The sequence goes on from NC_136428.1 coordinate 389,758,812, forward strand.
TGTCCACACAATAGATGTCTACAGACACACACACACACACACTGGTGTTTACAAATATATATATATATATATATATATATATATATATATATATATATATATATATATATATATATATATATATATATATAGGGGTTAGAGAATATGTGGTTGTTATGTACGTAAACTTACATATAGAACCCTCTAGACTATGTAGTTTTGATCTATATATATATATATATATATATATATATATATATATATATATATATATATATATATCCAAACTATTCATGATATTTTGTTTACTATTCTTCCTTAATCACGTGACTACTTGTGAGAAATACAAAATATCGATAGATTCTATATTACGAGACAAATAAATAATATGGAACGATAATGATTGAAAAGATGTTGATTCTATTAATCTCAGTAATAGAACAATTCGTGAAGACTGGACTATTCTTTTAGGGCTGGAAAAAGATGTAACCCTAGATGTTACATGCACATACTATATAAAGACAAAATAAGACAGCAATTCCGACAATGGACATGCCCCATTTCGGAATCGGAATTAAACATAAATCTGAAATCAAACATTTGACACAACTCAAATTTAGACTTAACAATCCCCCCCCCTTGTGTCAAATCAGAAGGAGGTCTTCTTTATTGTCTTTGAGCTTCAAAAATCATCGACATGGTCTTCAGAAGGGATGTCCGGACAACTATATACCAACGAATCATGTCCGAGACACATTTAACATCCGCAGTTGAGTTGGTCCTGTTTGCTTCAGCCCTTGAGATAATGGAGTTCAGAGCACTTGTGGAGTATAAATGCTTATCTCTCAAAAAGAACATGCAATTCTTAATTTCTTCTCCTTATTTCATCTTGTAAACGATGCTCCATTGCTCCTTGTCAATGAGTCCTCTCTTCAGATGTTGGATGTCTTCTGGTTGATCAAATGGCTTTAGAATTGGTCTATTCTTCATAACAGAAGCTATCTCAACATCCATTTTCGCAATTTCCTGGATGTAACACTTGACCATCCTCTTTAAGTATTCGAAAATGGGCTCATATTTCTTCACATCTTTCGCAAGAATGTAGAACAATGAGATCCAGTCATAAGGGTTCATGAATGGTAGATCGGCCAAAGTGAACTCGCGTAGAACATGATTGGCACCTCGGAATCCCTTGAATTGTATATTCAGAAATTCTTATATCTGAACTGGCAATCCAACCTTCAATCCCATAATTCTTTTTAGGCTCCAAGACTCGAATTGTGGTTTTGCATTTTTCAAATAAAACAGGACGAGCTTTCGGGTTCACAACACTGTTAGAGATCAAGGATTTTTCTATCTTTTCGAAACATTTGAAGAGAAAGTCCCTTAGAGTGATGGGAAAATCCAATTGACACTCTACATCATTATTTGTGTCAAAGGAGGTTGTTGGCTCCAACCAGTAGAGATTCAGATCGTCAATGGATTCTTTTTTGAATCCGCTCAAGAGACCAAGTGGGAAATAAGGAATTCTGATTTTTCAAGAATCAATTTCGAATTCTTGACTTCAGCTTCTTCAGCATCAAGTTTCTGTTGGAGGGCATTGAGTTCGTCAAGCTCTTTATCCCTTTTCTCTCATGCAACCCTTTCAGATTCAGTCATCATTGGATTTTCTTCAGAATCCTCTTCAGTAACACCTTTGCCTTTACATGTTCTAGATCCGGAAGCTTCATTATCCTTCCGATCAGACTCATTTTTCAAGATTTCCTCCTCTTCTCCCCCTTGTTTCAAAGAATCATGGCTTCCTGAAACACCCTGGATTTGATTGAGCAATGCAAACATAGGTTTGAGCTTTTCAGAGAGAAACTGATGCACTGAGTCAGTGAATAGAGCATTTCGGTTCCCAACTATTCGCAGCAATCGTTGGTTGATTTCAGAATTACGGGCTTTAACTGAAAGTTTCTCTTTTTCAAGCTTGGCAATATTAGTTGAAGCATTCTTCAGCTTTTCATTAAGAACCTTCATTTTCTGCGTTTGCTCAGCCAGTGTATCCATAATCTTGTTCTGAGCAGCCAAGTCATTTTGTAACTTGGTGAGCTGTTGAGTGATTGATAAATTTAAATCAATATTGTCAAGCTTAATGTTTGCACGGAGGGATGAGAGCTTCTTTTTCAGCTTTCAAAGAAGATCTAAAACCTTCTATGACTTTGTTCATGTCTGTGATATTCTTTTCAGAAGAGGTCCGGAAGTTAGCCATGAATTTCGTGACTTCTTTTAGTAATTGTTGGACTGTTATATGCCATTTTATGCATCTTATAGGTTAGTTTTCATTAGCATTTAGGATCATATTTTGTACATTTGCATGTCATTTATTTAAATAATGTTCAAGTCATGTCTTTCGATAGAATTCTCGTACTGCTCATGTTTTTATATCAATTTCAGATAGTTCGAGTGAAGCAGTGCTTTGGGAGCAGTTGGATGCGCGTTTGGAGCTTAAAATGGAGCTTGGAACTTATGGAGTATGTTGCGGAATGATTGGAAGATGCTTTGGTCAAGAAACATCCGATCAAATTGATCACACGAAGAGAGAATTTGCAATCTAAAGTTAAAGGATGTTGCTGGCAGCTTTGACCCCCTGTCAGTATTTTGACCATATCTCGAGAACCGTAACTCTGATTGAGGCGATTCAAAATGATCTGAAAAGTAGACGAAATTTCGGACGTCTTAGGCACAACATACGATCGCAGGTTTCTTTTATGCGATCGCATGGGGCCTTTATGAGATCGCAGGTTAGGTCGCAGCTTGGATTCGAGGTTTTTTAGTGCCAAAAATTCATCCGGAAGTGAAAAATGAAAACCTGCGATCACAGGTTGTGTAAATGCGATCGCAGGTTGGCCAAAAAGTGCCAAAATAGCATCCTACTTCATTAAAAAGGTCTGTGACGCGTTTTCTTCAAAACCTGCGATCTTAGGTTGTTTATATGCGATCGTATGCACGTCGTTTTTACTGTTCGACGTATAAATAGACCCTGATAGCATTCCAGTAACCTAAGTTGGCGATTCTAGAGGTTCCAGACGACGAAAAGACGATTTTGGAGGCGTATCTTCTCCGATTTCAACGATTTCTGAAGATCTGAAGACTGTGGATCATCTCCTTCAATTAGATTAGTAAGATTAGTTGTTTGATGTCTCTTTTCATTTGTTTTTATCAGATTTTAGCCATGTCTGGCTAAAACCTTAGTTTTTAGTTTTGCAAAGACAAGTACTTTTCATGTGATTGATCATTAGATCAGGTTTTTGATTTGTGTTTCTATCTAGATTCTTCAGTTTTGTTCTTAATGAATGTTTGATTTTAATTCTTGTCAGTCTGATCACCTAGCTAGGGTTTTATCATTCCAGTTAATCAGTTAATAGAATCCGTAATTGTTCTTCTCAACTGGTAAAAGTAATAAGTATCAGATTGGTTCCGTTTTGGGATTTAACTCTAATATAAACTGTAAAAATCATATCTTTACGTTTCCGAGCTTGTGAGAAGTATTGGGTATTGCTGGGAATTTTACAAAGAACTTAATGCAACTTTTCTGATCTTAATTAAGAGCTTGTTTGATTAGACAGTAAAAATTTAGGGTTAATTGAAGAGCTTGTTTTGATTAACTAGTTTAGGTAAAAGAGAAATTACTAGAGCTTGTTAGTTTTTCTCAATACCAGCTTAGATAGAACGCATCTCAAATAATCATATATGGATCAGTTGCATGACTAGGAAAGTCACAACAGAACTGGAATTATTTTTATCATCGATTTTCGTTTCATTTAATATCACTGCATTTTTAGTTTTTAGTTTAATCAAAAACCCCCCTTTTATAATTTCTGTATTGACTAGATGTGCCTGATGCAAAAAGGCATTGACCATTAGGCTGTGTCCCTGAGTATTCGACCCTGCTTCCCTGTGCTATATTTTTAGTGCATTCCAAGCAGTGATAAATTTATTTGTTTAATACGTGCGCGACAGCGTGTTAACATGGACCTTTTCTGTAGCTTCTGATATTTTCTTTTCTGAAGCTTGAGCAACCTTTGTTGATTCTTCAAGGACTTTGGCATTTGTGGATGTAAGCATTTCCACCGTTGCTTTATGATTTGTCAGCAGGTTTTCCTATTTGGTGGAAGAGAAGGCATGTGAATACTCCAAAATTGAATCAAGCTTTTCATTCAGTTGCTTGAACTGAGCTTTTGTCATTGGTGCCTCATCATCATCACTGTTGATGTTGATAGTGGATGGGTGGAAGACGAAGTCAACAATTGGTTAGTGATCATCTCCAAACAGAATTTCAGCATCATCGTCAAACGGAGGAACATAAGAGGAAGGTTGTTCAGAAGTCACGCCAATGTTGGCATTTGGCCCCACATCAGATGTGTTACCAGGGATGCCTGAAGTTTGAATCTCATCCAAAACGGATTTGATAACCAGAAATTCTGGTGGAGTGGAGACAGACGATGTTATAGGAACTGTTGAGTCTGTGAAGATGGGTGAGGAAGTTGGGATTGAGACCTGAGGAAGTGATGTTTCAACAGAACTCATTTTTGGGGAAGGAGGGATGGATGATATCAGAATAGATGAGGTGAGTGTTGAGGTTGTCATTTGTAATGTTGGAGGATCGAATGGAGGTGATGGAGGTGGAATGGTGAGGTTCAGAAATTGTTCTCGGATAATAGTTTCAAAAATATCAGATGTAGGAATGGAGGATGATGGTGGAGAAGATACCCTATGAATTGTTTCAACATGTGCTAGCTCATAAGTGTGAGCAATATCATCCTCTTCATTTCGGAGAATTGAAGTCCCCTGAATATCTGATTTGGTCCTTTCTTCAGATTGCTTTGGAAGAACTGGAGATGGAGACCGTGGTTTCTGAACTGGCCTTTTGTTTTCTTTGGTACTTTGATTCCTTATGAAGGATCAGTCTTGGCCTTCCTTTTTCCACCGCGTTTCGGTTTGTCCCCTTCATCAAATACACATATTTTCACATACATACACCAAACACACATAGATTCACATACATATATCAAATATACACTCATATTCCAAATTTCACATAATTTATATAAATACACATATTTTGCAATTAATCTCGAAATTCACAGTTAATAGAACTTGTGGTGGCAGAAATCAACAGATGGTGCAGTGGTGGCGTTAGTTGTTGGCGGTGACAGCAACAATCGCCGGTAAAGCAGGAAATCAAAACTGAAAATGATATTTTTTTTGCAATTAATCACTATTATAAGCTAAAAATCGATGTTACTAGAGAAACAGAAAGAAAGAGGCGTCGGTTTTTTGGTTATATGCAGAAAGCAATACCATTAGCGGCGTCAACTATGGAGGGAATTATTACCGCACCTTTTTCTTACCTTTAGCGGCGACAAAAATCGTTGGCATTGATGTCACTGCTATTGGGTTTAGGAGAAACAGACTCCTAGTCATTGGATTAGAATATCAATCAGATGATTGGGGTTTGCTAGAAAGGGTTCACGCGGATTCGGCCCCCAAGCGACACATTTGCTGACAATGACATGATATCTTGTAGTGCTATCGGTAAATGTATAGATTCATGGTCACTTATACGACTAGCTAGAGATGTGAAGCATGAGAATTATTTTATGAATATATTGTATGTTATGTTATATTATAAGTCACCAGACTTATTGTCCAACATATATTGTTTCCATATGTTTACAGGATCATGTAGCAAACCATAGAGTGTGGGGCCTTAGAAGCATCAAGGACATTGGACTAGACTTTTGTTTTATGTTTTATCTTTCTTGCTTTAATTATGGTTTTAGATTAGTTTTAAAGATATATTTGAAACTTTGATTTTTGTGATGACATGTGAACTCTAATATTTTTTAAAATTTAAATGTTTTTAATGTATTTGAAAATACACTTGTGTTACATGAACTTTTATATATATATATATATATATATATATATATATATATATATATATATATATATATATATATATATATATAGAGAGAGAGAGAGAGAGAGAGGTAAGTTCAATTGAGAAAATAAAAAAGGTTGAGAATGGGGGAATCATTCTCAACCACTCATTTAATCTAAGCATAAAAGACACGGTGGCAAACTTGTAAATATGATAATAACCTTCAATCTCAAATACGTAACATCGATTTCTTTGTTGAATACTCCGAATTTGAATTTCCCAGATTCGCAAACGAACTCAGTTGGAATCGGAATTTCTTTATTGTTCATGAAATTGGAATTGGAGTTCTGGACTCGCAGTCGCAGTCGACATTGAAGGACTCGGAATCGGTACTCACAGGTTCCTAATCGGATTTTCGGAAATCAAAATCAAAATGTGAAATCGATCAGACATAGGATGTCGCATCTGAAGTCGGAAGCTTTTGAAATTGGAACATATATTCTAATCGGAACAGTTCGCGTCTTGATTATTAGTATTACAAAGAAATCTAGAATCGGGATTTCAAGGTTTCAAAATTGAAATCAGATTTTTTTTGGAATGAAATGAAAATCGGAATTGCACGCTTCAAAGTCAAAATCGGAAGTATATGATGATTTGGAATTGATAACTTGAATTGGAAGTATCATGTTTTTAACATTTTTAAAAAAGTTAACTTGTATGCACTCCAACTGTTTGATGAACTACATAAACTAAATTACCACGTTATATTCAGATATGAATATGTTTTCCGACCTGAATTAGTATATGATTATTAAAAAAATATATGCAAGTCTGTATGTTATTCATATGTGAATAACGTATAAAAATTATATATATTTGTGAAAACACATTGTAATATTCATATGTGAATATACTGTGTAATATTCATAAGTGAATATATCATATTATATTCGCAAGTGAATATACTATGTAAAATTCACATGTGATATACCATGTAATACTATGTAATATTCACATATGAAAATATCATATAATATTCATAAGTGAATATATCATCTAATATTCACAAGTGAATATACTATGTAATATTCACAATTGAATGCATCGTCTAATATTTAAATATGAATATACTATGTTTATTATATGCTATATTCATATATGAATGATATTTAAATTATAAAAAAATTAATCATACTTTTTATTCATAAGTGATAATGTATTTTTTTCGAAAAAAAAAAACATTGTTTTGAGGTCCTAAGCAAGTTTGTAATTCATATGTGAATAACATATAAGAATTATATCCGCATGTGAACATATGTAATATTCACAAATGAATATATATGTAATAATCAAATGTGAATATATATGTATTATTCACAAATGAATAAAACTGTCAATAAAACCGAGGACTACAAAATATATAAAATTAAAGATAAAAAAAGTATTTGATAAGAATATATATTTATTCACATACAACTAATCTTTTTAGGTTAATAAAATAAATATATAAGCATATATATTTTTATTAATGTTATATTCATTTGTGAATAAATGATAACTTTTTTTCGGAAAATTATAAAAATAGAAAAACGTCATTTGAGGCCCTAAACAGTCCCGAATGGCCGAAAAACACCGTACGTCACAGCGAAGCTGTGAGTTTTATAAATCGCACCATTTTACATCAAATATGCGAATTTCGTCCAATTCTGAGACTAAACTTCATTGCGGCAAATTGTTTTGATGATGTCACTAAATTTTCATTCCTACTAGTGATGACATCATCATGACATGTTATTTATTCATATATGAATAAAGTTTAGAAATCATTACGACATATTTACTGATGATGTTACTAACTTCAATCAAACTAGTAAAAACATCATTGTAATATGTTATTTTTATTTATGTGAATAAACTATACATGTTGATTTATTTATTTTGTGAATACAACCTTTATATATAAAAATAAATAATACACTATAAGAATTGGTTTGTGAATAGTTTTTTGTATATTGTAACAATATTATTTTACATGTAAAATCAACATTATACTAAGACAAACAACATTGTATTGGTTAATGAATATCATTTGCATTTGAATTTAACACAATCAAAATGAAGAATATATTAAATTGTATAACATTTACACGTGAATATAAAAACATAGTCTTCGTCAATGATATCTTCCCAATTACGTCAACCAATCGTCAACCATCGGGATATGAACCAACCATTGATTGAAATGTTATTCTTTTATTGAGTTATAATGATGCCTGAAAAACATGTGAATACACATAAAAAATGTTAAAAATATACTTTTAGTTCATAATAATAGCGATTTATCACATTCTAATTATCATATGGTATATTCATACATGAATGTATAATCATATGTGAATATTATATGATATATGTTGTTTATATTGTATATTTACATGTGATATTACATGGTATATTCACAAATGAATATTACATAATATATTCACATATGAATATTATATGGTAGATTCACATGTGAATAGTATATGGTATATTTACTTGTGAATATTACACATTCTAGTCACATCTAAATATTGCATGGTATATTCATTCATGAATATTACACAGTATATTCACATATGAATAATATATAGTATATACACTTGTGAATATGATACAATATATTCATATTTAAATATTAAATGATGCATTCACTTGTGAATATTACATAGTATTTTCACTTGTAAGTATTAGATGATATATTCACTTATGAATATTAGATGGTATATTCATATGTGAATATTATACAGTTTATTCACATATGAATATTGTCACACCCCGCTAAAGCGGAAACGCAAGGTATGACAGCGACAAAGGTTTCATTGCAAAAGATAAAGATACATCACCATAGCAATATTTAAAAGTTTACAACCCATAGCTTAAACAAAACAATGTACAAGTTTTCCAAAATGACATTGTTCAAAATATAACTTCATAAAATAACTTCCACACGATGCAGCATGCTCTATGATGATGAATCTCTATATCCACTTACTAATTATTTCCTGAAAAAGCATGTAAAACGAGCGTCAACTATGAAAATAGTTGGTGAGTTCACAGGTTTATAAAATCAAGATTTGGTATAAGACTTTTCATAAATACAAGTACATTGCTTTAATGAGAACAAAGTTCATTGCTATAATGAGAAACAAAGTTGATTGCTAAAATTGATAAACGAGTTTATTGCCATAATAGATAACAAGTTTATTGTCATAATAGATAACAAGTTTATTGCTATAATGTGTAACGAGTTTGTATGTGTATGAGCAAACAATGAGTCTCAACCAAACCTATGACTGAAGCCCTATCAAGATCTATGCTTATCGTTCCATAGATGAATATGATATCATGCACTCCAGCAATAGGGCGAGTGAGGAGTTGTCAATTCCTAATAGCGCTATCCATAATGACCATTGGCTCAAAGAGTTAATGGTTAGAGATAAGGGAAGGGCCTTAGTACAATAAGTTCTCATGTTCCGTGTTGCATAGACATACATAGAGAGACATAGCAATAAAATAGCAATCATGTTTGATACAAATCAATTTAAATACAACATACAAATAATAGTTTTTCTAGACATGCTTTTCCACCCCAAAACATAAAAACTGAAAATAGGGGAGTGCGTGAATACTCACAACGTTTCGACTAGGTACAAGTGGTACTTCAGAATGCACCAACGTCTTACTACCGGGATCCTACGACATCAAACACACACTAGTGAGTTTCCATGTCGAAATCTAATGCTAATATACTAAATTCTACATATAGTGAAATGCCAATTTATGTTTTAGTATTTGATTTTATATTAATTGGTTACACCTTTTCTGAAATAATGAAATTCTACAAATCGTGCGATTAATTACAACATTGGAATATAAATTTTCCAAATTTTTAAGTCCTTATTACAACATAAATTCACGGAAATAGCATTCAAAGGATAAAAATTCTCAAACTTTTTATTTAACTGTTATTACACAATGCTAAGCTGGGAAAATTATAAAAATGGATTTCCAAGCTGTTTAATTATATTTTATGATTTTTGAGCATTTATTCCAATAAAAATTGAAATAAATAGAAAACAGTTTCCAAAATTACCCAAACTTTTTATTTAACTGTTATTATACATAAATAGGCTGGGAAAAATATAAAAGATATTTTTCAGTGGGTATTTCTATTTTTCCTTGTTTTATTCCTTTAAATAATCTTTAATTGAAGAAATAATATTAAACAGTTAAAACAAATTACCAAAAAATTTTGTAACATCATTTACAGTATAAATAACCTAAGAAAAATATCAAAAGTGGTCTTCATATTATATAATCCGGTTTTGGGTATTTATGTGTATTTAAGTGTAATTAACTTTAGAAATTAAGAGAAAAATAGTTTACAGTGGAGAAAAATCCTTAAAATTTTTATGTAACCTCCTACTGTAAAACATGATGTTCTGGTAAATTTTCATGAATTTTGGATAATCAGAACTATTTTTCCTATTTTTAAACCATTATAATTACCAAAAATTGGGAAAAATAGCAAGGCATGATGAAAAATGTTGAAATTATTTTTCTGAGTCATCCATCACAGGTAAGGTATGCGAAAATTGTTAGATAAAATTTTCACACTCTCCAAAGTGGTTTTGTGATTTATTATATCCTAACAAAAAGAAAATTGGAAATCATACCAAACAGCAACAAAAATTGATGAAATTCAGTGAGGGGTCATTATCCATCATAAGGGTCATTCATGAATTTGTTCCGGATTTATTGACCTCTGGAAGTATTTTATGTGATTTATGCCCTTGGTTTCTAGCAATAATTTTAATAAATCAAAGAAATAATAAAAGCTTTTGGTATTTTACAGATTATCACATGCATGTGAGGGCTTTCAAAAGGAAAAATGTTTGAAATTTATTCAGAAGGGAAATAGGGGTATTGAACCCAAACAAGATAAGAAATGTTGCATGCAATGGTGCATGAGATGTAAATGTGGCTGAAGTTCATGAATTTGTGAAGCACATTCTGTGGGGTTTTAAGCCACGAAATTTCAGCCATCATTCACTGGATATGTTAAGTTTCTAAAGTATTTTTCCCCAAATTTATGGTTGGGTTTAAAGCCATTGATCATGCAAGGCAAAAATGGTGATCATAGAAAAAGAGCTGTTTGCGCAACCATTTTGTAAAAATTGCCAAAAATCGGATATTTAATATTTTACAGTAAGACCAGTTGGGTTTGAAAGTTAACTCGTGGAACTATCCAATGCAAAAAGAATATCAGGATTTGGTTAAGAAATGACCGAGTTATGGCCGTTCAAAGCTGAACAATGTAATCTGGCAGATTGCATGTTTGCTTTGAGTGCATTCTTAGGGCATTTTGACAAGAACAACATGCATGCTTCAGTTAAGGTCCGATTTCTAGCACATGCATGGAGTGAATGAGCATCCAAGATGTACTAGAAATGGTTTAAATGCTTTTGGTCATGCAAGAACACAAAAGAAATGGAGAAGAAGATGTAATACTCGGTTTTGAAGTCACATGAACACATGTGCATCTTTTTCACTCCTTGCATGGGTTTGATCCCGGATTTTCACCATCTCAAACACATACATTGTGTTATGGTGAGAATCTACAAACCACAAGGGAAAAGTAAGGATTTCTAGCCATGGAAGGGCATAGAATCCGAAGAGTAGAGAAAATCATGAAGAAGAGGAAGTAAAATCATGAAACCATGAGGGAGGATTGTGTTGTTTACCTTGGTTTTGATCTTGAGAGAAGCAAGAACACTTCAAGGCCTCCTTAATCTCGAAATTATGGCAGAGAATGGAGGATTTTCGTGAGTTAGAGAGAGAGGAAGAGAGTTGGAAAGGTGGAGTGTGAGAGGAAATGAAGAGAGAAGTGGAAGAGTGAAGGTTTAAGTTTAATGATTGAGTTTTGGGAAGAGAGAGGACATAGGGAGGGGAGAGTGGCTGGATTTTTGAGGCATTAAGGCCTTCTCTCTCCTCAATTCAAATTTTATAAAAATCCCTCCTTAATTTTTATAAAAATCTAATTTTTATAAAAGTGATTCTTTAAGCAATTTTTTTTTTTTGATTTATTTAAAAATCTTGTTTTTAACTAATAAATTATGATTAATGCATGATAAATTATATTTCTATTTCATTGGTATAATCCATAATTTGATTAATAAAAATTTGATATTAGGAAGTTTATAGCCAAATTTTATAAAGTTTTTAAGCTTTAAGATTTATAAATTTGGATTTTGGGCTCTTTAGGGTTTTTGGAATATTGTTTGATATTCATCATCATAATGAAGTATAATTAGAATATTTTAATTTATTTTTAGGGTTTTATACCCTTTTTCAATTATAACAAAGCTTGAAAGTTTCATTCAAATTATAGCATTGACATTTCCTATTGTAGTTAAGCAACTTACTAGAATCGTAAGTGTCAAGTATATTAGTCCTAGATCTTAGTCGGGTCCTAGTTTATGCAAGATTTTGACCTAATTTATACTACTAGGCCATGGCATGATGTGCATGAATGGTTATTATAAAGATGCATGAGTCCGAGAATGACCTGAATTCACAGTTGTCACAAATATTACACAGGATATTAACATATGAATATTACAAGGTATATTCACAAATATATATAATTTTTATATGTTATTCACATATGAATAACATATAAAATTGTATATTTGTTTTGTGTTTTAATAATCATATACTGATTAAGGTGCGAAAACATATTCATATGTGAATATAACGTGGTAATTTAGTTTATGCATTTCATCAAACAGTTGGAGTGCATACAAGTAAGTTTTTTAAAAAATGCTAAAAACATGATACTTTGACTATTTAAAACTTACAAAATAGTAGATTGATAGAGAATTATATGAAATTTTTCAAAAAAAAAATGATTTGACGTTTTTCTAACCTTAATTTAGAAGTTTTGTTTGATGATCGATGTTGAATGAATGATATGAAGTGAAATTGTTGTTGATTATCGATGATGTTGATCTAATGACACTGGGAGTATAATTAATCGTAGATGTTGAAGATATGCTCGAATTCAAGCATAATTGAAGGTTGGATTGAAAGAACCAAAAACGATTTTTTTTTGTCTACTGTTGAATGATGTTGATGAACGTGTTTTTGACGAAGATGGATGATTGATTAACATTGGATGATGTTGATCGAGGATTTAATTGAAGAAATCTGGATGATCGTTGAAGGTTGGAGAAGAAATTTGGATGATGAACGATCGAGTAGTAATGAATTTGAATTGTTATCAAATTATCCACAATTATGTATCTGTGATTGAAGGATGTCATATCACATTTACAATTTTGCCACCGTGTATTTTATGTTAAGATGCTAATTAAATGATTGGCTGAGAATGATTCCTCCATTCTCAACCTTTTTTTTTTCTCAATTGAACCCTCCTATATATATATATATATATATATATATATATATATATATATATATATATATATATATATATATATATATATATATATATATCATACATACTTATAAAGCTAGCATTTTTCCTTGAACCTCATGCATTTGAATCCCCCATAAAAATTTGCAAACACCTCATGCATTTGAAACCTCCTATTTTAATGAATACCACTCAAAAGTCTCTTAATAATGATTAACAATTCAAAAGTTTTATAACTTATATAATATATTTAATAAACAATTAATGGATACTCTACTATAAAAATGTCAATCTTTTTGAGTAGACACACAAATACAAATCACATACAAAATTCACAAAGAAAACAAGTTTAAAGTTTTTGTGTTGGTTTGAGGGCTTTGAACAATTTCTTGAGCCATGTTATTATGTTGATGTTTTTAATTTGTAAGTCTGTTATATACTAATTCTTTTTTGTATTTTTTTTTATTTAAGTGTTCTTTTAAGAATATCATTGTATGTTTTGGTTGAAATTTTAATGTAAATTAGATTAGATTCATGTTACCGATCATATGTTATGGAAGATGATATATATAATATTTAATTAACTATTGTATACATGTTTGTATGTTCATGTTGCTTCAAAACAATAACTAATTAAAAATCATGGATATGTCATATTATCCATATTATCCATGTAAGCCTTTTTTAAAATGCAAATTGTCTATCTTATCACTTTATATTTTAGTATATGTTTAACATTTTAATTATAACAATAAGTGTTTTTTAAAAGTTTCTTTCACTTATTAATAATAACAAGTGGTTTTAAAATTAATAAGCAATAATTATAAATAATAAAATCAAATTACATGGATATGTCATATTATCCATGCAAGTCTCTTTTGAAATTTCATTTGTCTATCTTATCACTTTATTATTTAGTGTATGTTTCATATTTTAATAATAATATTAAGTGTTTCTTAAAACTCTTCTTTAACTTATTATTAATAATAAGTGGTTTAAAACTAATTAATAACAATTTTAAATGATAATAACATCAAATTATAAATTACATTTAGCTATAAATAAATTGTATTTTAAATGAACATTATTATTGAAATTAGAAAATGATCGCATAAATAAAAAAATATAATTAATCAATAATAATAATTGTTAAAAATAATACTAAATAGATAATTATATTTAATTCTATTAATAAGGAATGTGGGTTGATGTCAATGAATATTATTGTTCATAATAGAGATTATATATATATATATATATATATATATATATATATATATATAATGTTAATAACATAAGCATCTGTAACATATAATTTTCAATATTTTAACAATATATTTTTAATCTTCGAGGCGCAACGCGTGAGAATTCGTTGGTATATATACAAAGATGCCATTTGACTCTCATAACTCGTGCTGGCAATGAGACATGTAGTTGTCATTTACTCTATCATGGATGACGTTGAATAATATTTTTTTAAAATAATTGAAATAAAATATAAATATATGTGCCCCCCACAACACCGAGTGGAGCTGCATTATATATAGAGACATTGAATTCAAATCTCAATTCAATTTTTTCGATTACAATGGAGAAAACACATCACATAGCCATTCTTCCTAGTCCAGGAATGGGTCACCTTATTCCCATGGCAGAATTCGCTAAGCGACTTGTTAAACACCACCCCATCTCGGTCACTATCATCATCCCTACTACCGGAACTCCTCCCAAAGCTCAAATATCCGTCCTTGAATCCTTACCGGAATACATACACCACATGTTTCTTCCATCTGTAAACACTGAAGGCTTATCGCAGGGTGCCCGGCCTGAGCTTCTGATTTCGTTCATCATGCAATCGAGTCTTTCAAGTCTCCGAGATGCTTTAATTTCTTTAAAATCAAGAACCAACTTGGTAGCTCTAGTGTTTGACATGTTTGGACACGATTCAATGGAAGTTGCTAAAGAGGTTTGCCTATTTAACTTCTTGTTCTTTCCAATGAATTCCATGGCTTTGTCCTTCACTTTTATATTACCAAAGCTGGATGAAGAGACATCTTGCGAGTATAAAGACCTACCTGAGCCAGTTAAAGTACCGGGCTCGATTAGTTTTTCTGGGCGTGACCTTATGGCTCCAGTTCAAATTCGGACCGATGAAGTCTACAAAGGATATCTTTTGCTTTCCAAGCGATTGACTTTGCTTGATGGCATCTTGGTGAATAGTTTTGAGGAGTTAGAAGAAGAAACCTTTCGATTTTTGCATACTGGAGCTGCTGGGCAAACACCCATTTACCCGATCGGACCATTGATTCAGTCAGCTCCAAGCAATGGGTTGAACCCGCATGACTGTATAAAGTGGTTGGATAATCAACCAGATGGATCTGTGGTGCTTGTGTCTTTTGGAAGCGGTGGGACCCTTTCATTAGACCAGATTCATGAGCTTGCCCTTGGGTTAGAGACGAGTGGCCACAGGTTTTTATGGATACTAAGAAGCCCTGATGAAAAGGCTTCAAATGCATCCTTTTTTACCGCTTCTAGCCAGACTGACCCTTTAGGGTTTTTACCAGAAGGGTTTTTGGCCAGAACTGTAACACAAGGTTTAATTGTGCCATCATGGGCTCCACAAATTGAAATACTGAATCACAAGGCAACCGGTGGGTTCTTGACTCATTGTGGTTGGAACTCTACTCTAGAAAGCATAGTTCACGGCGTGCCAATGATTGCTTGGCCTCTTTATGCGGAGCAACATATGAATGCAAAAATGATGACTGAAGCGCTTTGCTTGGCTTTAAGAGCTGAAACTGACGAGAATGGTATGGTTCGAAAAGAGGTGATCGAGAAAGTTGTGAAGGAGCTAATGGAGGGATACGAAGGAAAGAAGATATCTCAAAGAATGAATGAACTAAAGGTTGCTGCCACTAAAGTTCTAATTAACGGTGGGTCCTCTATGGAGTCATTGTCGAAGTTTGCACAACAGTTGAAGAAATGAAAATTTATTTATTGCCTCCATTTGTTATGTGTATATGTGTTGCCGTTTATCCTGTATAGGCCCTTCTTAGCCTATAGCTTGTGTGTAATCAGCCCATTGGCCTTACCCATCATCTATTGTATATATTTGTGATATCAATGCATTTATCCGATTCTTCGGAAAAGATACAACATTTTGTTTATCATAGTTATGAACACTTTCATATTATTTATTTTTATTTATTTTAAGGAAATATCTCTTTCTAATAAAAACCTCAGGTGACACATGTCCTTATAAACACTAACATTCCATGTGTCATTTTCTCCCATTCTCTCAAAAAATTATTCCCGCCCAAACTAATATCTATTATTCCCGTTCAAGAATTTTAACCAATTTATTTGCCTAATTTTTCTCCCCATTCGGTTTCCTTTTATCATAAAAGCATATTCAAATCAATGTTGATCCAAATCTCATAAAATTAGGAACAAATCTTATGCAAATTTGAATCTTTTCGGCTTGATATATTCTTTGATTCCTTTACGGCTTCTGTATCTACAATTTTACAACTGAAATCGATTTTCTTCATCGCCTTCTACAGAAAACGATTTCATTTGTTGTGGGTCAGTTTTTTCATCATACTTTCCAATTATAAGGTAACCATTTTTTCACTACTATTGTCGCTTATAGTTTCTTTTTCAAAAATCATCAATTGAATATCGGCTAATACCACCGTTGTTCCCGTTCTCTCACATTCATCTCTATTCTCCATCTTAAATCAACGTTGACACCATCGAATTCCATGGATTTTATTGACGAAATGTTGTTTGGAATAGTGAAATGATACATCAGATTCTGGGGCTTTATGTAACGGCATTAAGTGTTTTATTGCTTGAACAGTTGATTAAGAGTAAATTGCTTAAAAATATTTATGATTCCATTTAATTTCTCTCTCTCTCTCTCTCTCTCTCTTGAAGATGAACCCTACATCTGCAACCATCACTTGTCTTTGTGGCACTCGATCAATATTCCTAGAAGAACTCGAGCACACTTTCTCATTTTAACACTTGAATTTTTTTTTTTTTGTTATATTTTGCATTTAATCATCGAATTTGTAGGTTGTTATCTGTGTGTGTAAAATTGATGCAGATCATATGTCTAAAGATGGATGTAGGTCATGAGTATGTAAAATGACTAAAATCTGATGCAGGTGTGTCAATGTATAAAATTGATGTAGTCAATCATATTCTTTATCCAGATTTGTGAAGCAAAAGGTAAAACATTTTATGGCATCAATATATTTGTTAAAAGCATCCATTTTTTGCATCCATTTTAACAATTTTAATTGCGTCTGTTTGCAATTTGAAGTGGCAATCATATGCAAGAGCCTACACCTACTTTATCAAACAAAAAGAGATCACTGGATTTGCAAAGCTATTTTATAGACATGTAGTTGTTAATGAGAAGGGTAATACCAGGAATTTACCTTTTAGGAGTCAAATGATTAACTGTGAATCCTTTTTAGCTACACGGATTTGGGTATTTTGCTTCTTTCTTCTCTAATTATGATACTTGGTTCTGTTTTCTTTATTTCTAGGTTTTATAGTTTTTTTTTTTGCTCAAGTTTCTGAGTCATTTGAATAAGAAAAAACTAAAGACATCCTCTTCCTGCGATCATTGATCCAATTACATCCATGTCTTAAATGTAGATCAAGAAAGGCAGTAGGTATAATCAATCAATCCTTCAAGGCTTCGATTAGGATGTACATGGAGATATGAATCATCCAGATAAGAAATAACTTTTATTTAAACTTTTTTGTGTTTATTTATGAAAATGTCACCCCTTGTAACTTAAAGTACAATGATTTAATTGGAAAAATATTCCGAAATATTTTGATGACCAAAAATATTTTGTGTCAGGTCACATATGCCTTGGTAAAAGGGACATTTTTTTAATGAAAAGGTATGTTAAATGTTGAAAAATGCATTCTGGTAAGGTAAAACATGTAACCTTTAAATCATTATATGTTCATGTTGACCATATTTTTTTCTTTTCTTCTTCATCCCCATATATAGTAATATTCATCTTTCACCATATATGATTATAAAATATGAGAATTTAATCATTTTTTAAAACTCGACATAGAACTTTAAAGATCTTTCATTTTCATTTTTTTGTCAGTTTAGGTTTGATGGGTTGAAAGATGATGACAATGAAAAGCGGTTAATCATTTTATAAGTTTTAAAATAGTTGTGATGATTTGGACTAACAATTGACATGGTTTTTATGATTCTTTATCCAGTCTTCTTTGTGTATATTCAATTGAACATGAAGTACATTATCTAGAATTTGTTGCTATGTTAACTGCAGGATAAAGATGAGTTAATTTTGAGTGGAGAACTTGGATACAAGTTGAAGGGAACTATATAATGATGGGTTTAGGCCATAAGAACATCCTATGTGCTCATGCAAACCCTAATGCTTGGATCTAGGTTTCTCTATTGTACATGCATTCATCCAAGACTATAAACCCTAGATCTAGCATGTGATAATCAATATTAACATATGAATTAGGGTTTTGATCACACCTTAATTGTTATGTAGCAATAACAATCTCAAATCCTCCTTGTAATGGCTTTAGAAAGCTTAGAGTCACAAGTGTCACTCCTCTAATGGCTCACAAACACCAAGAGCAAGAGGATGAAGAATAAGGAAAGAGGAGGCTGCCCAAAACGTGTGGAAACCCTAGTGGAACTCTTAGCCACGTTTTTGGGGCTTAAGGGTACTATATATACATGTAGGCTATTAGGGTTTTCAACTAGGAAACCCTAATCTGACTGCTTAAGCCCTAAGCAGCCCATGGACCCTTTTAGAATATCCCTTGGGCGATTTCTAATGGGTTTCCCCATAGAATTCGTCCAACCTATTATTCCAAGGTGATCCATAGCCCAAATGCAATTATCTTATAATTACAGTTCCAGTCCCTTAAGTTTAATTAATCTCTTTTAGCCACAAAATTAATTATCAATTAATTCTTGACTAATATTAATTAAACAATATGATTTCTCCTTTAATATATTATTCTCATAATATATTAATAAATCATAATTAATCCTTTCTCTCCATAATTCATCCTATCAAGTTGCTTTGGTGAAGGCAACCCAAAAGGACCATGCACCATCGGGTCAAGTACATACCAAAATAGTTATGGACTTAGACACTAATCCAACAGTCTCCCACTTGGATAAGTCTAATAACTATTCTGCGTATGACTTCAGATCCTGATCTGCAATCGTAGCTTTCAAAAACCGCTGTCAACTCTGATCCTATCAGAAGTGTGTCCTTTAGATAAGGGATCATATATTCCTCCATTCTAGATATCGTATAGACTGAGACATGGATTTAAATCATTCTCTCTGTCTATGTGTTGTTTCCCGATTTCCGATTTATGACGACTGACAACAGACTACAATTGAACACATCAAATTAGTCCCGGCTTGGCCAAGCGCTTAGTTGTCATCACTAAATCATCGAGGGGCCCACAGATATCGCTTTCATCCTACTTTGGATAAAAGGAACGGATAAACTTTGATTCAATGCTTGCTTGCACTCACTTACCGAATCATACACAACAATATGTTTTATGACACCAAGTTACTGGTGCGTTTACATATTATCAATGTGTAACCGACTCACAAGATACAACTCACACATCTCGGTTTCAAGAATATAAGATATTATCGTCTCACCAGTCACTCGTGATAAAATCCATGAAGTGATCCAAGTGAGCGTGGGTTTAATCCAATGCTCAAATCATATTCATAAGCACTCATGAACGTTGCAGTAAACATTTGCTTATGTCTAATACACTTTAGACAATCTACAAACCAATTCATGACAGTCTTCATTCATACTTACTTCCAACATATGAACGACTGTGGACCATTCGAATAATTTGATTATTCTGAAATAATTTAATTATTCAGGAAGTCAAAACATGCAAAGTGAAACACAAGAATAATACTAATCCCATATGGCCCCAAACTCTAGGTATAAATAAAACATTTTATTTAATCACCATATTGATTACTCATTATTTGTTATTTCGGGTAATCAACTTCTTACTTGAACTATTACTACACTTGTCCCATGCTCTCAGCATGCACACAATGTTTACCTATGGTCCTTTCTTTGTGAAATAGATCAAATGAACACATTTCCAATCATATTCATTTCACAACTCCCAATCCTTATCACAAGTATAAGAATATCAAATTCTTGTTACTTATGCTAGATTCTAACATTTTATGCAATGATTCTTTCTTAAAGTCATAGCTCAAAATCATCAAGACTTGGCCAATCTCTATCAGAAACAATTCTATAGATATGATGTCTCTCACTCAAAGTACATTCCTTTGAACATCCTTCTTGCATAAAAGTTTCTAATCTAGACATAGATTCTTAATACCCAACTCCCAATATGGAAACATTTCCATATTTGACATATGACAATTCATTCTTAATAGAATCTTATCTATTCATATTAATGTCATCCAATACCATACTTCCAACTACTCACAAGCGACCAATCCTCAGCGAGCTTTGGATCGTCCTTTGATAGTTTAATTATTTTAGTCAAAACCGATTCTAGTCCTTTTTCCCTCTAAATGCGCTAGACATTTTGAAAATTTTAGAATGGTCAAATATTATAGCACTTGCAATCGATCCTATACCCGAAGCATATGGAACACGATGCATAATGTCTTACATAAAGATACGATGCATAATGTCTTACACTATGTATCCTTTGACTAATTTTATTAAAATTTCTCAATCTAAGCTTTAGATTTTGAAACGAAGTACAATATTCTCTCCCTTAATTATAGCAAAACAACTTTTCAACCCTTACGACTTTGCAAAGTATAACTATTGTTTTCTATAATTAATATTGCTAACTTGCAATACTTGCCTTAATAATCATACAAGCACAACATTTATGCTCCCACAATCATGATGATTATTATCGTATAAGCATAACACTTATGCTCCACTAGCTTTGACATGTTTTAGAAAACAACTGAACTTCCAGAAAACATTACTTATTGAATTTCTGAAGTTCATATTTCTAATACCTAATGCTTTGATAATCCTTTATCTAAGCTTCTTAAACTTATACACCTTTGCCTTAGATAGCTCATATGTGTGTCTAAACAATCTAGACTAATTGCCAAATCTCACAATCGAATTATGGAAAGGGATGCCGTAACCATAATCGAATTCGAGAATACAATTTCACAATCACTATCTTCTTAAAATCTCTCTTAGTGAAAGCATTTCCTCACAGTCATTTTCATGAAGGAGGGAATCTTATGGCACTTAGATTTTAATGGTGTATGTGTTCCTATCCATGCGAATTTGTCAAAACCAAAGTTTGCGACAAATCCAAACTCATATGGACTGAACTTTCTCAATCTTGATTTCTTGCCTTATGGTAACACGAGTGCCCACCATGTCTTCTAAGTAGTTAAGCAGCTCACCCTTTCATATCAATGTACTTTTCATTGATCAAGGTGCTTGCCTTTTATGCGTTCAAATGAGAACTCATAGAACTCACATGCATAATTAACTCAATTGGAATGGCACAGAAACAAAATAATGTCAACACGATAGGTTGTAAACCTCAAGTCGTGTGCTAGTGATGATCGATAAGGTTTATTCTCGATTAGTTCTTGAAACTTTTCAAGACCATTAAGACTCCCACTGACTCCTTGACATATAAGATTCTTTTGTCAATAAACATTTCTCGACAAACAAATATTCAAGAGTTAGTGTAGTTTTTATCAAAACACTTCACAAAATTGGTCCTAGTTGGTCTTTGTCTTATCCAAGACATCACAACTTTCCAATTTCAAATGTGCAAGAATAAGAAAAACTTTTTCAAATTCCACATTTGATGAATGTTATAAACCTTCTTAACACTTGTCACTCAATTCACAAACTTAACTCTAAGACTTGATATTGAAACGAAGTATGATTGACTTCTTGATTTAACCATTTCTTCAATTCTTGATTCCTCTTCTCAGACATACAATTGCACTAAGACTCACTTAGAGGATCAATTGAGATATGGTTCTTAATCATTAAGACCTATCATAAAACATAATAAAAAGGTACTCTCCCTTCTTCTTAGAATAGAGAAAATTTTATCTTTCTGCCTACTTGATTCTTCTTTATTCGTTCTGCTGTTTATTGAAACTCTTTCAATCAACTGAGAATTACACTTAATCTCATAAGTATAATCATATTTACTTAACCTTAGTAAATCATGACGAATATCTTTGTTACTCTTGTGGTGGACTTGATCAACACACAACCTTGTGTACTCGATCTCCTAGTCCTTCACTTGACACTTTGTCAATAAATTAGTCTAATTTCCAAATATGA
Source organism: Lactuca virosa (assembly GCF_052849685.1). Taxonomy (NCBI): domain Eukaryota; kingdom Viridiplantae; phylum Streptophyta; class Magnoliopsida; order Asterales; family Asteraceae; genus Lactuca; species Lactuca virosa. The sequence goes on from NC_136428.1 coordinate 389,781,607, forward strand.
AATTTCTCATTCATCATGCAACCAAGTTGTATGATTCCAAGTTTCTGTCCAATTGAAACTTGGGCGATGAGAAACTTTCCCTATTTGGTAAATTCTTGACCTTTCCACAAATAACATAATTAAGAATCAAATCCATTATTGCTAATAATATAAACTTACATCAATTTTTCATACACGCCATTGCAAGGATAAATAAATAATATAAAATCAAAATTTATTTTATTGCGGAAAAAATTTGTCCTTATAATGCAATTCAATTGAAAAACTATGTTAATACATATTTCTTAGCAATCTTATTCTAACTCCAAGTAGTAGCTCAAGATTCTAATCTTCAAGTAATGCGATCGAAATCCATTTCTTCACGATTAGATTCCGCTCACTTCTTCCCTTAAGATTCCTCTCTTTTCTTCGATCCTACAAGACATCGAAATGTAATCTTATCACATTATGTATTAAGAATCTAGAATAGGAACTTAAAAGAGTTAGTTAATGGATTTTACCTAAAGTAGAGCCATACGTTTTGACTCTCCCATCTCTTAGATCTCTTAGGTAAATAGGGCAGCTTCGTCTCCAATGCCCCTTCTCTTGGCAATAAAAGCAAATTGACTCTTTTGGAACAACACACGGGACTACTTCTGACTTTGCCTTTCTCTTATGATCAAACTTTTCGATCATGGCATGCCTTTCGTTGCCATTGTCTATATCCATAGAGGTCTGGAAGGCAGATCCACCAATCAACTTTGCTTTTCCAGTGCGCCAAATCATTGCTGATTCAGCAGCAATAATCATATAGGTGAGATCGATGAGGGTTACGTCGTGGTTCATCATATAGTACTCTCTTACGAACTCACTATATGAGTCAGGAAGTGACTGAAGAACCCAGTCAACAGCCAGCTCCTCACAGACAACAGACCCCAACATTCTTAACTTATCAATGTGCGACTTCATCTCTAGGACGTGTGCACACACTGACTTTCCTTCTTCATGTTTACTTGCCAAAAGGGCTTGAGTGAGTTTGAACTTTTCAACCTTTTGAACTTGTGGGTTAGGGAGAACAATAGGAGGAGGTGGAGGAAGTGAAGCATGATCTCGTGTTCCTCTATCGAATCGTGGAATATCATCTTCATGTGAAAAGCTTGTTCCACGGGATTTGGGAAGACCATAGTTGTCATACTTTGACATCTACAAAACGGGAGAAAAATTCAAGTTAGTTGATTGATTGAGTCCTTAATAAATCACCCAAATGAGATATTAAGGCTAGGACCCAACACAATACTCTACAACTTGGGAGAGGGATGCCGTAACCCAAATTGCAGAACATTTGAAGGTAAGTGAATGACGATTCACTAATTTCCACCATGAAAAACGAAAAAGAAATTTAAGTTTTAAATCTATTGAAAATTCCTAGATCTTTTGAGATTCATTGAACATTTCAATGGCATGTTTAAATCTCGATATGCCCCTCGATTTGTGACTGGGATGCCGAGGATCACAAAACAGGGTGTGAATAACCATGCAAACTTACATGGTGCCCCCAATGTTACAGTCACCTATTCGATGTGCCGGTTAACCACACACGCTCCACCGAACTATGACAAACAATGAGTCACCCTTTGCTACCTTTGCTTAGTACCATTTAGTGTGCCGGTTAGCCACACGCTCCACTAATGTCTTCGCAAGGGCACAAAGTGTAATTTCATGGAATTGCATCAATTCACTTTTGTCTAAAGTAACTAAGATTGGGAATTTTGTATAAGACATTTAGTTACTTAATACTTCATTATACTTTTAATGGAAAGGGTTTGCCCTATCCTACCCGTTCGGCTAACGACCCTCCACTAGTCAAGAGTGCGGTGGGTAAGAGTGGATACCCATTCAATCGCCATTTTATAGGCAATTTCCTTAAACACCCCTTATAGACTAGCTTCGTGAATGAGGCCTACTAACGGTAAGACTGACTGTTTACTCATACATATATATAATACTAGACTTTTAATGTTATATATAGTATAGGGTGTATTTTACACTTTTAAAATACTAGGTGGTCTAATTTAATAAAACATACTTTTAATTTAATTAAATGTAAACCATATCACTTTGGATTTATTAACTCTCTTTTAATTATACACTTAATTAATTTAATAAAACCATAAGGGTGTGATTTGAACTTTTCAAAAACAATACTAGGGTTTTAGAATCTAACATTTCTAAATTAAAATTTTAATCAACTTTTAAATTCCAAAATTTGATGGCAAGTTTTGAAACATTTCAAAACATTAGGGTTTAGAATTTAAATATTTCAAATCAAACCTTTTAATCAAAATTTAAATTCCAAAACTTGAGGGCAAGTATTTGAAACATTTCAAAAACACAAGGATCAAATAGCAAATAATTTAAATTAAACAATTAATTTAATGATTATCTAAATTTGACCTAATTTCAATTTCTTGCAAGATAAGTTACCCAATTAATACAAATAATTAATCTTTAATCATATAAGGAAGTTATTATCTAATCAATTGGTAATTATCTTTTGTTTAATCAAGGATATTCTCAAATATAAGATAAAATTCGAATATTAAAGACCCAAAACAATTAAGGCAAGTATCCTCAAGCAAAATAGCAAGAAACCCCGAAATCTGCTCTTACTGACGCTCGAACTCGCCGAGTTCCTCTATAGACTCGCCGAGTCCACATTGGAACTCGCCGAGTTCATCAGTCAGGGAGCCAAAAAATCGATTTTGAAGCTTGAACAAATAACCAAGGCATCAATACAATAGAAACCAATCAAGGCTCTGATACCACTGATGGGTTTAGGCCATAAGAACATCCTATGTGCTCATGCAAACCCTAATGCTTGGATCTAGGTTTCTCTATTGTACATGCATTCATCCAAGACTATAAACCCTAGATCTAGCATGTGATAATCAATATTAACATATGAATTAGGGTTTAGATCACACCTTAATTGTTATGTAGCAATAACAATCTCAAATCCTCCTTGTAATGGCTTTAGAAAGCTTAGAGTCACAAGTGTCACTCCTCTAATGGCTCACAAACACCAAGAGCAAGAGGATGAAGAATAAGGAAAGAGGAGACTGCCCAAAACGTGTGGAAACCCTAGTGGAACTCTTAGCCACGTTTTTGGGGCTTAAGGGTACTATATATACATGTAGGCTATTAGGGTTTTCAACTAGGAAACCCTAATCTGACTGCTTAAGCCCTAAGCAGCCCATGGACCCTTTTAGAATATCCCTTGGGCGATTTCTAATGGGTTTCCCCATAGAATTCGTCCAACCTATTATTCCAAGGTGATCCATAGCCCAAATGCAATTATCTTATAATTACAGTTCCAGTCCCTTAAGTATAATTAATCTCTTTTAGCCACAAAATTAATTATCAATTAATTCTTGACTAATATTAATTAAACAATATGATTTCTCCTTTAATATATTATTCTCATAATATATTAATAAATCATAATTAATCCTTTCTCTCCATAATTCATCCTATCAAGTTGCTTTGGTGAAGGCAACCCAAAAGGACCATGCACCATCGGGTCAAGTACATACCAAAATAGTTATGGACTTAGACACTAATCCAACATATAATTCTTATGATTGTTAATGTCTTGAGCAGTACAAACTCAATGGTGATGGCACCAACTACTGAAGGTCCTATATTTGGTGCTTACATGATTTGGTCGTCTAGAAATTAACATCTAGATTTATACTAGATTTATACTGAACATGACCTGGATACCATAATGTGGAGTTTGTTTTGTCGAACGTGGGTTATCATTTTCATAGTATTTGGTTCAAGGGTATTAGAGATTTATGATTTTATATATGTTTTCTTTTATCGTATTGGAAAACAAAAAGTGGATTTCATGGTTGATCCCCTTTTGTGGTTTTTAATATGAGCTCTTTTTGTTGGTGATGTTTTGAAGACAAATGAGTATGAATTCAAGAAAAATGGATTTATGAAATTCAGGTTAGTTGAATCATTTTGGTTTTTATTACTTAATTTATTCATTGATAACTTTCAAAAATACCATATTAGACCAGGTATGTTTGTGAACTCCATCTGAGATAGTGATGTTGTAATAGGTCCATTATATTTCCTATTATTTCATATTCATGTGGTTTGTTTTTGTTTTTTTCTTGAATCGTGAAGCTTTATTCTCTAATTAAATTAAGAAACTTGAAGAAAGAGGTAAATTTTGATCTTTTAATAGTTCCATTATTGCTTATGTTGTCAAATTAGCTTGCTAAATTAATTTGCTTATGTTGTTATGGTTACTTCTTGTGCTAAAAGTGGACTTCTGTCAAATTATATATATTGTCTCAGGAATATACAAGCACTCAAATTCACATTCTTTTTTTTTTGTTGTTCTTCCCACTTTTGAATTTATGATCAGAGTTTATATATATTTTTCCCACTTTTGAATTTATGATCAAAGTTTATATATACTTCTATTTTATATATGTGGATGTAAACTTTATGATTACAGGGAACATGTATTCTAAACTTTATGTTACAATGCTATTAAAATAAATAAGAACCATTTTTTATTAGTTTACTTCTGCCATTTCGTTTCCTCTTTCTCCACAACCAACATAAACAACAGTATTTGAAGTTGAGTACTGCAAGATGAAGGGTAAACAGTGATTATAATTAAAGTAAGGAATTGAACTATTTATAATTTAAATAGGTGATTTTGGAAATACCTTGCACAGAGCTTGGCTAATAACTGTTTTCCGGCAGCCAAATGCACAATGAAAGACACATGTCCCACCAAGAACTGAGGGAAAAAGAGCATTGAGAATGCGCTAACATAAAACAGATGATTAGATAATCCAGGGGTATAATGGTCAATGATGTAAATATATGCTAAAGGTACTTTTCAGTAAGCAGAGTAGTAACAACAACAAGCTTTAATGCAACAGGGCGAGGTGTAAGTACATGCCAATTGCCAAGTCTGCAAATAAGAATTTAATAAAAATAAGAAATTTGTATTTTGAAACTTGATTATGTTGATCATTTTCTTAGAAAAATAAATGTAAAATCCGGAAGCATGGTGAATTTCTTTTTGAAACCTTGCAATTCATGTTCCAATACACTACCCTAAATAAATAAGAAATAATATATCCTTTTATAAGAAATATCATCTTTTTTATAATGGAAAAAGGGGTTTAGAGAAAAACCTTCAATTAGTAATGACCAGATGATGTAATATGTTACGTTTCCCATTCCAAGTAAACCAAAGTGATGTTCCAGTAAACTCTTCTCATAAGCACATTCTTCATAAAGACAACAAGATAACAATATATAACCGTTAATCTATTTTCCATGAAGGCAACAAGATAATTTTACACTAACTTAATTTTAGATTTGTCACATTTCCATGATTCACTGTTTTTTTTTCTCAGACTATTCAATTTTATATTTCACTATATAACATTATCATTTTTTTTCATTATTCTACATGTAAATAACGCCGCTCGTATCTTCAAACCATTTTATGTATTAATTTAAAGCAACAGTTATAAAATTACTGACAAATCATCTAAATTTGAAAGTTAATAATTGTTTTAAAATCATTTATTAATAATTATGGTTTTGAAGTATCAATATTCTTTTATTTTGCTAACCGTGGTTTCCACAGGTTATAACCTAGTCTTCCATAAAATATCTCTGGGTCAATTTATAGTTTAATTTTAATATTTAATTTTTTGTAAAAAAAAATTATGATTATCTAATTTTATACGTTAATCTATTATTTTCTGTTGAAAAAAAAATAAAGACTGTTTTATAAATTTGATCAAAATATAAAATAATTGAAATTTTTCTGTTCAAAAAATAAATGTTATGATTAAACCGTAAACTGACCCAAAATATTAAAATTTATCGGATATTTCCTTTTATTTTAATTTTTAAATATGAACACTTTAAGACATATTACTCATTTTAATTTGTAATATACTTATCAATTAAATTTATATATATATGGAAAATTTCCATTTGAATAATATTGTCCGGTTCTATTTTTTATGTTTTATATAAATAAATATTAAACTAAATCTAAAAAAATTAGTTTTTTAAAACGCAAAAACTAAATCGGTGGTTTTTCAAAATGGTTTTTCTTATTTTGAAGGATCTTATTTTTTTGATTTCACCTCGGGTCTCAAATCGGCTTGGACATGCCCTAACCATCTCGATCCTTTAATCTTATGTGTCAGCCCAGTTAACAAGGAAGCTACGAAAAGCTTTCCGACCTAAGGAACATTGGTACATACGTCTCACTTACTCTTGAACTTGATGAAATAAATTATCACGCATGCAAAAAGCTCTTCGAACCATCTTGTGTATGCTTCGAGGCAATCAACATCTCAACAAGTCTCCATCGAAAAACTAGACTCTTGAATTACAAAAACGTGATTCTCTTGTCATGATATGGCTTTATGGGCCTCTTAACAAAATACTACTTTAAATGTTTAAAGAAACGTGTGATGGATCGTAGCATATGGAAAAGCGTCGAAGACTTGTTTTGAGACAACAAAGAATCGTGCACTGCAACTTAACCACAAACTTTGTTAAACTGAGATGAAATAGGGGACATGTCGGTCTAGAAATATTGCCAAAAGATTAAGGTCCTCTCTGGTTTGCTAGAAAACATTAATGACCCATAACGGAAAAGGATCTCGTCACTTACATGATAAATGGCCTTGGTGATAAATTCGATCATGTTATCAGGATCATCTGTCGCTAATCTTCCATACCGACCTTTCTTCATGCTTCTTCTCGAAGAGACCCGACTCCATTGCACTAGGTCCCATGTTTCCATTCATTGTGATAACTCCTCGTTACCTACAACCCTTCGCACATGTTCCCATGATCAACACCGAAACAGTGGAAATGACCGTCAGATAAACTGACATAGAAATAGTAACCATCAATATATGGATCGCCGTTTCCAGCAATAGCCTGTGTCTTTCATCGCTTCGTTGTGGGCTGTCTGGATGCTGCATCTGATGGTTGTCTCCAAGAATAGCCACATGTCTTAAAAACGACATTGAAATCATTAATAAAATAACTAGTTTATTTTAGACCATTTTAAAAAAAACATCAAGGATCCTTTTACATAGGTTTGAATGATATTAAAACAACCATAGGGTGTTTTAGAATAACCTCCTTTGGAGCGTTTGAACACACTAGAAATTGGGGTGTTGATGTAAATGGCAAGAACATAGAGCTTGAACTTCTCTACAAGTAATCCACCACTAATAGTAAGGCACAAGGGATTCTAGTTCCCTTCTTGTGTCTTGAGCTTCTTAAGCCTTTGAGTGCTTAACACATGTAAGCACTAAAGGAGAATGCCACACCCCAAAACCGGAACGGCGGAAACGTTCGGGGGTGGAGGACGTCATGTACAGTATCATAACAATGCAAAGTAGTAAATAAGCAACAACATCATCCATTGCATTAATAGTATAATTTCATACAAGTGTGTTCTTTAATAGTAATAAGACACCAAAAATGAATAATCAAAATAAAAGACGAGTCTTAAACATGCTCCGTCTTCTCAAAACCTGTCATAAGTACCTGTCTACTGGTGACCTGAGAATACAAGTTATTTTGAAAGCGTAGATCAGCATTTAAGTTGGTGAGTTCATAAGTATTTAGTGTCAATGTTTGTATAAGTTTGATGAAAATGTTTGTAAATGTCCAATGTAAATGTTTGTATATGTTTGAAAAACTCCTAGAAAATCCTATATTTTCTACTAGTATTAAAAGTAGTCTTCTAACAAGACCCGACTGTTTTGTATGTTTGTCACTCTGTAAAAGTGGAAGCTTTTCCCAAATATGACTATCGTTACCAGAATATAGTTTTATATTACCCTTTATGTGAGAAGATCATAATTTGAATATAATGGGAAAAATGTATGTGTACTGCAGTATTATTTGTATTAACTACTGAAGTAATAACTACCTTAAAACCAATGGTTTAATTAAGGAAAAATGTGATAAGATTGTTACCATACAAAACCGACTATAACACGACGATGAAAGACGTCGGAAGAAATGACATTTGGCACCCGTAGACTTGCAATTCCCACTGTAGCGAACAACAAGGTGTAGGATAGTCAATCCAGTATAGATCTATACGCAAACTCACGCTCTCCCTCGAGGAGATTCTGGTTACAAAACGTGACATAACGAAATGGTCGATGTGTCATGAAGTAGTATCTCATATTATGTTATCTCTGAATCTTGTTATAGTATACTTGTTATAGTGATAGTATTCTATGTATAGTATTCTCTGTATTGTATCCTTTGTATAGTATTCTCTGTCTAGTATTCTTTGTTATAGTGTTCTCTGTTATAGTATTCTCTGTTATAGTGTTCTCTGTTATAGTATTTGTATATGATAATATTCTCCTAAACAATACCTATTATAGTTTACTAGTAATTTCTGTAGTTTGGATGAAGGAAGGTATGCCTTTGCTACCCAAAGGTACTGAACTGATTGATAGTACTTTTATATCTACATATGTATACATAATATATTGATATTTAAATGACCTTCGGACAAATAACCGATACTTTCAGGCCACATCCAAACAAGGAAAAGGAAATCAAGCGAGTTATCAGTCCTAAGTCCTTTAAACATTACTTATATAACTATACATATATAGACATGCATTTGACAATATATAAGTCTAAAAAGAAGTTTTGTAAAACATTTGAAGAGTTTAATAATAAATATTGATGACTTGATGTCAATTTATAAAATGATTTAAAAGCAGTTTGATTGATAATACAGTTTGAAAGTATAAGAAATCCTTTGTTTGAAACACAGTTTGAAGTATATGAAACCCTTTGTTTGAAACATAGTTATAAATCACATGTGATTGATTATATAACTAACATGTTTTCTACTTGTATTCCCCCCCCCCCCATCAAAGCATTTAAAATCATTTAAAAGATAGATTAAGGGGTATGAACTCACCTGAGTGATACGGAAGTATGTTTGGAAATAGGATGTAGAGTGTCAGGTGAAACCTTGAGCATACAAAGATCCTAATAAACATATAATGACATGTATGTGTATTTGATTAGTGTATAACCAACTAATTATAAGGGATAACACCCTAATAGACTAGGAAACTCTTAGTTTGAAGGGATACAATCACATATGATTGCATAACTAGGGTATATGGCCACTCTATAGAGTTTACGGTCCAAGTGGCATGACCATAAGTGTTTACGATCAAGATGGTTTACGGTCCTATGTGTTCACGGTTCAATGGGTTTACGGTCCATTAAGTTCACGGTTCAAATGGGTTTACGGTCCTATGACCTTACAGTCATAAGGTTTACGGTCTAGTGAGTTTACCACCGTAAACTCACATCCTTTTGTGCATAGGATGATTTCCAAGCATTTAGAAGGGTTCTAAGTTCCATTCTTGGCTTTAGGAGGGTTTAATGGTCACAATGCACCATTTATAAGGGTTTACGGTCTAAGGAGATGCACTAGACCGTAAACACCTTTTGTTCTTGGATAAATGATGATTTCAAGTCCTTAATCAAGAATCCTAACCAGTTAACAAGTATAGACGATAGATACTTACAATTTGGAAGCAAAGAAGGGTGTTTTCGGCCCAAAACACTTAAGTGTTCTTGATGTTCTTGACGATCTTGAAGATCTAGACTGAAAAGATGAGATTTGTGGATGAAATCATGCATAACCACTAGATAAAGAGATGTAAAAACAAATCAAAGGAAAGAATTCTTACATTTTTGGAAGATCAAGATGAAGATCTTATGATACATGAGAGAGAATTCGGGATTCTAGGCTTGGAAAGGAAAGAAATGATCAAAATGATCATGAATTATGTATATATGGGGAGTTTACGGTCAGCATGACCGTAAGCTCTAAGCTTCCTGACCGTAAACTCCTTTTGAGGAGGTTTACGGTTTGCTAGATGGTTTGGAACCTTAACTGATAAATCCAAACACTGATTCCTTTTATGCACTAGGCTCAGAATGCTCAAATAGACTCTAAACAGTGCTAAAAGTTAGCTGAAATAAGCTGACTTTGATTGAAGTGAATGGTTGTACAAGATAGAAATTTCGGGTTGTCACAGAGAAAAACAATGTAACACCCAGTTTCGAATCGCTTCATTATTTCGGGGATGCGGCCCAATCATCAGTTATCTTAAGGCTTGGGAGCTTGGGGAATAAAGGATTTGGCCCTTTTTGGATGAGGGTGTTAAAGTCTAAGTGATCCGAGTGGCCGATGGTATGTCGGAGCTCAAGGGCATAATTGTAATTTGTTATATCGATCCTTTATGAATTTTGGGTTTGGTTCGGGGAACTTCAAGGCTTTGATGGGTTGCTAGAAGTGTAGGGCTTCTCGCCACCTTTCTGTGGATATAAAGTTCGTCGGAAACGGACTTAGAATGTAGAAGTTATGGCCTTCGGAAGAATTTAGGGTTTTTGGGAAAAACCCTAGTACGCGGGGCGTACTCAGGCGAGGGAATTTACGCTTTGCATACTTTGGCGTACGCTTAGTGTAGTCAGCAGTCTTGGTCGCGAAGGTTCGGCCTCGTACACTGAGCGTACGAGGGATGTCTAAACCCTAATTTTTGATCATGTGTACCCTATTTAAACATCCTTATTTCTTAGGGTTGGCCTCCTTATCAACCTTTAAAGCCCCAGAAACCCTAAAAACGAGTCTTAGCCTCCATTGTTGGGTGTTTGAGCCTTGGGTGAGGATTTGGTGTTCATTTTGTGGATGTAGAAGATGAAGGAGGGACTTGAAGACTTATTGTTTGAAGGAATGTTTTGAGATCCAACAATTTCACATCCTTTTGGTAGCTTGGGAGGTATAAAGTCCCAACCTTTCCTTTTCATTTCATAGATCTTCTTCTTGGTTCATTTTTGGTCATTTTGATCATTGTGGGTGATGATTGGGAGTTTAAGTCGTAGTGCAACTTGTAATTGTAGATCTAGTTGTTTCATGGGTTCCTTGGGCATAAAGGTGCAAACTTTATGGTGGTTTTGGGTCCATGCATCTATTAAGTCAAGTATTAAGCTCTTTATGGTAGTTTGCAACTTTATGTGATTAAGCACCTTAGGGAAGTCAGATCTGAGTTTGGATCCAAGTCTTAACAGATTAAGTGCTTAATTGGAAAGTTGGCTTTGGGCTGGTGAGTACGTTGGGTGTACAAGCATGTATGCTGAGCGTACAGGCTGAGTACGCCACGCGTGCTCAACAGACTTGGGCCTTGTTGCGTTTTGGGCTTCGGTTTGGGATGGGCTGTGTTGGGCCATCTGGATTTCATTTATTGGGTTGTTGTATCTTTTTGGGCCTTCTTGGGCAAAGACCCATGAAATGAATTAGGCCCAATTTGGAAAATTAGGCCATATTTGGGCCATAGATGTTTATTTTGGATTTTGGGCCTTATTGTCATCTAGTTTGGGCCTTGGCTTTGGGTCAAGCTTGTGGAAGGGTAAAAAGGACTTTTACCCAATTTTGGACTCATAGAGTAAGTCGGGGGCGAGATGTTGATGAGTTGTCATTATGGTATCTAATAGCATGTGGATTTTAGCGGATGCAGTCAGAGGTTATTTGTAGGATCAGCTGTTGTTGGGGTATTGTCTTGATGTTGGCGGCTCGGAGATCTGTCAGCCAGCATCCAGGGATCGTCTGTATGATTTGGTAGTGCGAGGTGAGTTCTCCTCACTATATTTACGGGTCAAAGGCACCAATGTCATCCCTTTTGGATTGTTATCTTGGTTTATCGTATGATTGAGTGTTGTGGTGATATGTTAGATCTGTATCCTGGTAGATAGGATGATGTTATCCTTAGTGATCTGTTAGATCTGCCTGTTATCTGTTCTGGTTATATGTTTAGCTGTGTATATGGTGGCGTAGTGTGGGTGGGTTGAGACTGCACTGCTTTGTGCTGTCAGTCAACAAACCCGGGAATGTTTATATTGATATATTGTTATGATTTACTGGGCTTATATGTGTTTGGATATGTAGGTGTTGACATGTTAGGTGGGGTTGGGTTGAGGTGGGCCTGCTTTGTGCTGAAGGCCAACAGACCCAGGGCGTCCCGGATAAACTGAAGGCCAGTGGGGTGTACCAGTCAGGCCGAAGGCCCGAAGAACGTTCCAGATAGGCTGAAGGCTCAGTGTGGCGTGCCAGTCATGCTGAATGTTCTGTGAGCGTACCAACTAGACGGCAGGCTGGTAGGGCGTTCCAGTCAGACTGAAGGCTTTGTTTGTATGTTGTTTGTTGTATATGTTATCTATTGTGTGTCGGTACTTTGGGGGAAACTCACTAAGCTTTGTGCTTACAGTTTTTAGTTTATGGTTTCAGGTGTTTCAGAGATTCGTGGCGAGGCGAAGGCGTGACTGTACACATCCTGATTTTATGTCATTGATTTTGGGAGGCACTAATTTTCAAATAACGATTCAAGAAAACCATTTTGTAAAACAATTTATTAGTAAAAGGATCGTTTTGAAAAGTTTAAAATTGTTGAAATTTTTGGGATGTTACAAGTTGGTATCAGAGCCTTGGTTTGAGTGAACTGGATGAACATTCGTGTGAAACCAGTCTTTAACTAAGGAAAAAGATTTTTCAAATTATTTTCAAAATTGTTTTCAAAATAATCAAGCAGGATGCACTGTGTATGATCAGCCAGAGCCAGTAAGTAGACCCCAATTTACCACACTGTTATTTGATTTTGTGATATGTTAGAACAACGTGCTAGTGATAGGCTACGGATCTTCAGGAAATGCATGGTAGAATTGCCTGATTATATTATACCTTATCTCTTATAGAATCCCTGATCAATCCTGGTATGACTCTTTCATGTGAACTGGCTATTGAGTGAATACGCTAAGTCACATGCTGCATGGTTTAAATGATCTTAGGGTAAGGGGTTTAGTCCTACTGCGCAACTCTTGTCTGAGTCCAACCGTTGTGGGATTAAATCTGTTAGCCTAAGATTATTTAAACTGTGGGTATGTGATTGTATTCATGCAATAGTCATTTGGCACCAATAGAGAGTCGCATGGTAGCTAGTGGCATGGTGAGTCGTGTGAGGTCAGCCGACCAGTTGCGTTAGTGGATGAGGTAGTGGTGGTTTCCCTAGAATGGGTGTGGTTCATAGCGGGTCGGCGTGAGGAATAATTAGCCACTCCCGAGAGAGTGAGGGCATGGCGAAGGTGTGGTCGAGATGCTGGGAGTTTGAGATCGAGAGTTTGTATGAGAATCTGTCTGATTTTATCGTGCTTTAGTGCCTGTCACTGCCAGTCGGCTCCTCTGCTCGAATGTTGTTTGCTTTGTGCTTTGTGGGACCCATGTTGATGAGAGTTAACCATCGAATAAATACATTAAATTACATGCCATCAGGGTTAAATAATCTTAAAATAAAGGACTTGGTCTTGTTGCGCAACTATTGTGTGAGTCCAACCGTTATAGGGTTGAGTCCTTTAGTCAAAGGATTATTTAAGATTTGTTGCATGTAATTGTATTCATGAAGTGGTTAGCTGTCATTGGTAGGGGTTCTTCAGCAGTTGATGGAAGAGGAGGTGTGGGTGGAATCCTAGGAGAGCCTAGGAAGTATTTAGTGCGGTTGTTTCGATGTAGAGCAGGTATTGGGAGTATTTTATGAGTAGGTCTTGGAGGACCCGAGATGATTCTTGAGGAAAGTATGGATAGGTGTGGGAGGTAGTATTGGGCCCATACTACTGGAAGCACTGGATCCATACTCGAATCGAGGAGGGTTTCGGGAATTCTAAGGGTTGGTCAGGGAGGGTAGCATGGTTTGATAACATGATTCGTGGCAGTAGTTCCATATCTATCAACCTTTTGATTATGGTTGCTCTGGTGTGAGGATGGGCGCATAATTATTTTGTGTCACACCCCCAAAACCGATGAACGGCGGAAACGTTCTGGGGTGGAGGACGTCATGTACAGTATCACAACAATGCAAGTATTAAACAAGCAACAACATCATCCATTGCATTAATAATATCATTTCATACAAGTGTGTTCTATCAAGTTTTAAAGACACCCCAAAACAATATACATCAAAAATATAAGATGAGTCTTGAACGAACTCCATCTTCTCAAAACCTGGCTCCGGTACCTGTCTACTGGTGACCTGAGAATACAAGTTATTTTGAAAGAGTTTATCAGCTTTAAAGCCGGTGAGATCATAAGTATATTAGTGTCTGTGTTTGTATGAAAGCATTTGTAAGATGTTTTGTAAAATGTACTGTATATGTTTGTAAAAAGTTTGTATTTGTTTGAACTCCCCTAGAAAACCCTATGTTTCCTACTAAAAGTAGCCTTCTACCAAGGCATCTAGTGTCTGTGTGTATCTCTTGTAAAAGTGTGTATTTTCCCAAATCCGACTATCATTAACCAAAAATATCGTTTTTACATCATTGTTTATTGTGTGAATAACACAAAATAAAATGTAAGGGAAAATGTTATAGTACTGTAGTGTTGTATTAAGTAACTACTGTTGTACTAACTACCTTAAGCCAAATGTAAAATTTTAAGGTAACATGTGATCGGCCTGTATCTTGCTACCGACTCAATAGTAAAACGACAATGTAAGATGCCATAAAAATGACGTTTGGCACCCGTAGACTTGCAAGTCCCACTGTAGCGAGCAGCAAGGTGTAGGATAGTCAATCCAGTATAGATCTATACACAAACTCATACGCTCCCCAATTAAGGAGATTCTGATACAAAAACAGTCATGGCAGGTAGTGCCATGCCCTGTTTAATGGCTCACATAAATGTATTAATGTAAATGTTATGTGATTTGTGTGCTAGCTGTATTGTGTTCTTTCTCTGTCTAGCCTGTATGTTTGTTTCTCGTCATAGTGTCTATTGTTTGTTTCTCATCACTCTGTATTATGTTTGTTTCTCATCACTCTGTTTTATGTTTGTTTCTCATCACTCTGTTTTATGTTTGTTTCTCATCACTCTGTTTTATGTTTGTTTCTCATCATAGTATGTATTGACTCATGTATGAACTGACTCATTGTATGTTTCATTGTTCTAGTAATAGTATCTTCCTAAACTACCCCTATGGTAGCTTACTAGCAATGTATGAACATGTTTGTATACCCTTGCTACCCAAGGGCATGTAACTGAATGAAAGAAATAACCTTTCCATATACATATACATAATATATAACTAGGATTCAAACGACCTTCGGACAACTAACCTTGATACCCTAAGTCCACAACCAAACAAGGAACATGAAGTAAGGTAGGCTAGCAGTCCTAAGTCTTTTCAATCCTACTTATATAATTATATCTATATAGATACACAAAATATAAGTTAAAAAGAGTTTAAGTAAAAGTATTTGATAAGTAAAAGCGTTTGTAAAGTAGTTCGAGGTAAAACAGTTTGATCAACAGTTTGAAAAGTAAGAAAACCATTTGTTTGGTAGTTATTAATCATAGGTGATTGATATAATAACCATAGTTTTTCAACTTTTATCCCCCCCCCCATAAAAGCATTTATAAACATTTAAAAGGTTAATTAAGGGGGTATGAACTCACCTGTAGTGAGTGGTTTGGATGAACTGGAGAGATAGGATTGCTAAGTGTCAAGTGAAGACTTGTACACACACAATGATCCTATTTAACATATAAATACACATATATGTATTCAATTAGTCTTTAAACAACTAATTTATAAAGTTAAGACATCCTAAGACAAGTTAAACACTTTATATAAGTGTTATAAGTCCCAAGGATTGCATCTAAGTGTTGTAGGACCAAGCTATGGGGTTTAGGGTTCAAGGGAACCCCTTTCATGAGTTTACAGTTTCTTGACCATAACCACATGAGTTTACGGTCGTAAACCCATGAGTTTACGGCCGTAAACTCACACCCTTTTGACCATTTGTTGTTTTGAAGGTTTCTAAGTCCTTAGAAGTGTTTCCTCATGAAGTATAAGCCTAAGGAAGAAGTTAGGGCACCATTTCACTCCTATATGGAGTTTACGGCCCTAATACCAATTCCCTTTGGGTTTACGGCCGTAAACCCTTATGGATGATGGTATTTTGATGTTTCCAAGTCCTTAACATATCAATGAAGGGATCTATGCTAGTTACCAAGGCTTAGGGTAAGCTAGGGCACACATTGGTACCCTTTTTAGGGTTTACGGTCCAAGAACATCTTGGACCGTAAACACCTTGATCTTGGTGTTTCTTGGGTGTTTTCTTGTTATAATGAAGTGTAGGAAGCTTAAATATACTCTAGGATAGAAGTACTTACAATATAGAAGCTTGAAATGAGCCAAAAGTCCAAGAACACTAGTGTGTGTTCTTGGTGTTCTTGGTGAAACTTGAAGATCAAGCCTTTTGGACTAATTTTTCGGATAGAAGTGTGTTAAAACACTAGATTAAGTGATATACTAACTCAAAAGGGCTAGAAACACTTACTAGATTAAAGATCTTGCATAAAACTTGGATGATACTTGAGAGGATTTGATATTTGTTCTTGAGAATTTGGAAAAATGATATAAAATGACTAAGTGTCATACATATACTCCAAATTTTTGGGTTTTTGGCTGAAAATATTTTATTCAAGCAGTAAACTCCAATTTCTTGGAGTTTAGGAATAACAGTGTTGCACTATAACCCTAAGGCATCCTCTCTCCTGATATCTCCTAAAGTATTAATCCTAAAATACTCAAACTTATTCCAAAAAGTCTGAAAATTTAAGAGTAACTGTTTTGCCTTCTATTGACTTGACATGTTGTACAGAATAGAAATTTTGGGTTGTCACATTTTGGGCCTTAGCAGCGAGGTCGGTTTGGGTTGAATGGTGCAGATATGGATAAGTTCGTTGGTTTTGAGGTATCGAGGATTTTGCTTGAGGTCGTACATTCGAGTCGCGGGACTCAAATATTGAAGCAAATGTCATGATCAGATTGGGGATTACAGCTGGAAGTGGAATGGTCGAATGATGGATTAGAATGTCGCTATCTGTGGCAAGGATTATGCCCTTACAGTTTTTCGAGTTCGGAGAAGTGAGCAGGCTTGTGACTTCCAGAATAAGGTTGTAATTCAGTTTGGGGTCTGTTGTTCGTGGTGGTGGGCAACAGTATGTTAACGCCCATGTGCGTAAGTGGTTAATGTAGTATGGGAAGCCAGGTGTTGGATTGTCATTTGGGGTTGCAAGCAAGTAGTTATTTTTGGATCATAAGTCGGTAGTTGCGTATGCTTTTGTGTGAAACCCTTAATGTTAAGTGGTTACAATTTGGGATTTTAGAGGTCTTCAACTGAAATTCAGGATTCTCGTGAGATTCGTTTGATCCGTATCTGGAGAATAATTATGCGTGTGTTAATCATTCTAGAGTCATGTGTGGTCGTACATGGTTGAGCCGGTTTGGGTTATGAATTGGTTTCAAAACCAGTGGGTGGTCGTTCGAGCCCTGAGTGGGGGAGAAATGAGATTCTCGGGTTGAGTATCAGTCGTTGAGGGATTTGTCAGTTCGTTGTTGGATTGCTGTTTTCATATTAGTTCCAGGCAGATATTGATCGGTAAATCATTTCGAGAAGAGGATATGTTCAGTTCTGTTTGGGTTTGATTCTCTGGATTAAGTGTCATGTGTCCTCGAATATTGGTCGTTGAGTTATTCATTCAACAGGTTTTATCCAAAAGATTCAAGAAGTGACAGTTAAATTCCAAGGAATGTGTCAACCTATCATCAAGTTCAGTATGTTTTATGTTCCCTTGGCCTCAGGTATGTTTACCCTCTTCGGGGGTGTGAAATTTTGATTTATATCAGGCTCAGGTTTTTGGTGGAATCTGTTCAGTCTCAATCAAAGTATGAGGTCTTATTCCGATAGTTCCTGGGGATGTCTTCTGGTTATGTTGAAAAATAGTCGTTTTTGTTGGAACCCTGGTATTTCTTCCTTGGTTAATTGAGTTTATGGGTTTTCTAAGGATGTGTATTGTGGTAAGTTCATGTTATGTCGCCAAGTGGGGTGTTTATGGGTTGTGCGCCCAGAAATTCATGATTGTTCATTTCTCCTGCTTGTGGTACTTTCGGTATTAGCATTGAAGGAATTCGGTAAATCTATCAAATCAGCTGGTTTACATAAAGGAAACAGTTAAGGGTTGTTGGGAGTATCAATCAGGTATCAGAAAGTCTCTGTGGAATGTATGCATTACAATTATGTTGGTTCGTAAGCTGTTGTTAGGGCCTGATTATCAAGTTGGGAATCGGTTATGAGGTTGCAAATCATAAAGTTCTTTATGAAGATTCTCGAGTGGTATTCCAGGTTAGGGTACATCACATGGTTTGGTTTTGGGGTGAAATTCGCGGTTGGTATGTTTTTTAGGATCAATTTTGCATATTTCTGGTAGATTCAAATGGATGCTCATCAGTTTTAGGGAAGGTTCTTTGAGAAGAATATGAGTGGCCATTTTCGAGGGGGGGCTTTTGGTAGAAACTCGCATTGGGGATCGCGAGTGTATCTGTAACGCCCAGTTCCTGGTATGTATTTTAAATCAATTTATTTATTTTTGTATAGGGACTCGACGAGTTGGAGGCCCCAAACTCGTCGAGTAGGAATGGAATTTGGACCCGGGATATAAATCCTACTCGTCGAGTCAAGAGCCTCAACTCGACGAGTAGGGCTGCCAGAATGAAACCTTAATTTTCAGGGTTTAGCACCCTATTTAAACACCTTAACCTCCAAGGGTTGGCCTCATTTACAGCCTCCATCATTCCAAACCCTAGCCAAGAAACCCTAATCCACTTTTGGAGAGTTTTGAGCCATTTTGTGCATTCTTTGTGATTTTGAAGCTTGTGAAGGAAGGAGAAGCTTGGGGATTCAAGAGGAAGCTAGTAGATCCAGAGTTTGAGTTGCATTTCTGACTCATTTGAGGTAAAAAGTCGATACATTGGCTTTCTATTTCTTAGATATCCATTTAGGGTAGTATGTTGTCACTTTTAGGCCATATTGAAGTCATTTTCGGGATTTGAGTATATCATGAAGTTGTGACTTCAGATCTAGGCACTCATGAGCTTATGATGCTTAAAGTTGCCAGCTTTATCAAACCTTGGCCCTTCTCCATGCCCTAGATCTCTTATATAGCTTAGTTTTGGTGTTTCTAGCTTCATGACACCATGCATGGACGTAAAGTTAGCAACTTTACGTGGTAACTTAGTCCTATAGGACTAGATCTATGGTTTAGAAGCATTGAACTCAATTGGAAGTGAGTGAATGGATTTAGACTAAAGGGAACTCGACGAGTTGTTCATCCAACTTGGCGAGTTGGATCGTGGTCCCCCGACCTTTTCTATTATAAGCAAACTCGGCGAGTCTAGGAGATGAATCAACGAGTTGGTCATGGTTTTGGGTTTTGAAGACTGAAGAACTCGACGAGTTCAAGGAGGAACTCGACGAGTTGTGATTGAAAAGTCCCGACTCTATTATAGGGAGGAACTCGATGAGTTCATGAAAGGACTCGACGAGTTGGGTCGTGATTTCAGGGTTTAGGATTTATGGAACTCGGCGAGTTGAGTCAACCCAGAAGGTTGACTTTGAACAGAACGTTGACTTTGACCAGAACGCTGACTTTGACCAGAAGGTTGACTTTGGCTTGGACTTTGACCATAATCGACCCTTAAGGGGGTTATGAGTATGAAAGGGTAATTAAAGGAGATTCTTATGTGTAGGAGTTTGAGGGGAGTTAATTGCAGAGCTATTTCACATTGTTTCAATTGTTGTTTTTACTTATATATATATATATATATATATATATATATATATATATATATATATATATATATATATATATATATATATATATATATATATAATCAAGATTTAACAGGCTTAGAATTGATGATTTCGCTTTATTTCCTGTTCCTTGTTTGGTTGTGAGCTTACGGTAGAATCATTTATTCGACTGTCTTTTCAATCGTAATTATATACACATTATATATATATATATATATATATATATATATATATATATATATATATATATATATATATATAAGTATAAAAACTATTTAAACATGTTAAAAAAAGAATATTTTTGCAATTTCTTTTATTACCGTTTGAACATAAACGTTGAATTTCACGGAATATCGTTATCACAGATTTACGATTTCAAACACGCAAAGTCGTTAAAAATACAAAGGTTTTCAATTCATTAGAACATACACTTTAAACTACAATAGGTATAGTTTATGGAACATACGTACTATTTTACCAAGTTCGGGTTACAAT
Source organism: Lactuca virosa (assembly GCF_052849685.1). NCBI lineage: Eukaryota > Viridiplantae > Streptophyta > Magnoliopsida > Asterales > Asteraceae > Lactuca > Lactuca virosa. Next base: position 389,801,911 of record NC_136428.1, read on the forward strand.
ACATAAATAAACATATAAACTATAATAGGTATAGTTTTTGAGACATAAGTACAGATTATTCATTACAAAGTGGTTTTTCATTATTATACACGTAACTGTCGATATAGCTTTGTGAGACACACTTCAAGTACTTATCTGAGTACCAACACAAGCCCTGAAATTATAACCAGAGTCTTCTAGAGGGAGAGCATGACACTTGTGTATAGATCTATACGGGACTGAGTTATTTAGTCCCTCTATGGGTTTATAGTTGCATATCAATGTGTGGTTAGATATGCTAGTTCACTATAAACAGACATTTGATACCAACCTGTCACACCCCCGAACCAGACGGCGGAAACGTCCGAGGGCTCGCGTGACTTAAATTGAAATATCATCACAATGAATATATATGAAACATAACACATGCATCACCAACCATTACATAGTACAACTGGCATTGTTTACATCAAGTACAAGGTTTACATTACATGATTCAAAATATAAAGTGTTTGGTGATTAGCAACTACAAAAGAAACTTTCAACACACTGGATGCCTCCTTGTCTAACGATTACCTGAGAATACAAGTTATTTTGAAAACGGTCAACATATATAATGTTGGTGAGTTCATAAGTGTGTTTGATGTGAAACAGTTTATGTCATTTGAAAAACCCAGACAATCCGATATTTTCTGTATTAAAACTTTTCTTGAAAATGAGGTGATGATCTTGTAAGTATATGAGTGAATGATTTCAAAACGTGAATAAATGAGAAGTTTTGCATTATAGTTTTTGAAAGTACAAATGAGTAAGATTGGTTTCCCCGGAAAACCCGATGTCTTCCGATAAAAAGTTATGATTGTTTTGCTTTATTTAATCATTACGTCGAATGAATATGATTTCCCTTGATTAATGATGTCGGATTTTTACGTGAGTCGTTATAACCATGCATGATAATGACTAGTTCGTCTGTCTTGGTATTCTAATGAACACCAAAATTTGATCTTAAGACTTTGTCACCCTAGACTGGCCGAGTCTAACTGTAGCGAACAACTTAGGTGTGGGGGAGTCACCCATGTATAGATCTATACACAAACTCTCGCTCTCCCTCCAGGAGACTTTGATTACAACTACAGACTACGACCGACACTTATTGGTGTCACCCGTTATTACTCACTCAATCCACATGAATTTGATTAACCTTGATTAATGATCTAATTTTATTTTACTTGAAGAGAAGGTAAGCCTAACAGACGAGGAGAAGAGGACTACTAGGCCCTACTAATTTCGTATGTTATTTAAGGTTGTCGAGTATACGAAAAGCGTGTTGGCCCATTTCGCATAAGATTTATTTGGACCATACTAGTAATGTTAATGGGCCACTGAGGCCCAATAGCATCTAAAAACCATTGAGGGTCCCTTAAGCATGTAGTTGGGTCACAGGAGGCCCAATAACATGTATTATTTATGTTGGGCCCAAAATCCATGTTAACGAGTCACGAAGGCCCATTAAACATGATTAGAATCTCTCAAGCCCAACCATTTGAACGTTTACTTGTTTTGTATAGAATTAAAGTTACGAGTTGTTTAATCGATGTGTCGTATAAATCACGAATTTGTTTTATAACGATTTATAGATTTATAAAAATAGTTATTTTTTCTATTTACAACCCATAAGTTATAAAGTTTTGTATATTTTGACCCAATTATTATTATTATCAACATAATTGACCAAAAACATTACTTTGACCTATTCAACCCCTTATTTTGTAAAGTTGGCAATTTTTGCCCTTTTTTATAAACAATGACATTTTAGGTCCTTGAACCATTTTTTCTTGACATCTTTGACCCAAACACTTATTTAAATAATGTTTTAAGCCCAAAAGTAAATTTTTAGAAAGTTTCAACCCTCTAGTTAAAAGATTTGCATTTTAGTCCACCTTTTTCGCAATTTTTACACTTTTTACCCAAAATCCAAAATCTTTGCATTTTCAATCCTTTTTAACAAATATGATCATTTTAAACCCAAGAAATAGATTTATTTACCTTTCTACCCGCTGTTTTGAGAAATTTACCATTTCAGCCCCTTAAATTCATATTTTTCACAAATTTGGGCCTATGGGCCGAAAAGCCCAAAATTTAGCCCAATAAGCCACAAATTTCATTTTTCGTCCTTTGAAAAACATAATTTTCATAGGAATTTCCATTTTAACTGTTTTGACATTTTGAACCTTGTAAAAACCGTAAATGACAACTTTTTCCCATACTTTTGTTCATTTGACAAAAATAGTCCAATAATGAGTTTTATGTTGTAGTATGTTATTTTAAAGCTTGTATATTAGTTTATCTTGACATGTTAAGTGAAATATGAACTAGGTCACATATTTTTCCTTCTTGAACTATAGATCTCGAAATATCTTTCATTTTTAGCACATATATATATCACAAAAACACAAGAAATCACACATATCATACAAATACACATAGATCTTCACATTTTACTTGCATTCTCCCCCATAAAACATATGAAAACCGAAAATAGAGGGGTATGAACTCACCTTAGGTTTGTTGCTTCGGTTTTGAAGAAAGAAAATAGAGGAGTTTGATCCTAGGAAGCCTTCTTTGGTGGATCTCGAACTTAGAGTTTTCTAGGATGATGATCATGAGTTTGTGTGAGTTTATAAGAGATTCTTGATGAAATAAAGAGACTAGATTATGGATCCAAGCATCAATTTACTTAGGATGATGATTCTTGTGGAAGAACCTCCTTGAAATGTTCCAAGATCTCGAAAATTTGAATGGAGAAGAGGATGTGCTTGAGAGTGTTTGGGATGAGAGTTTGAATATGTGTGTGTGTGTGTGTTTGGTGATCCTCGGTCGAGAGTAGAAGAAAAAGAAGAGAGAGAGAGGGTGAGGTGACCATTATAGATGCATGTTGGTCCATGCATGGGTACATGGTGTGCAATAAGGAGGTCGCACCTCCCAAAGTCAACCCTCCCCATTTTTACATCTTTCTCTTTTTTTTACTTGGGTCGAGAGAGAGGAAAGAAGAGAGTAGCTTGGGCCTTTTGTGCTTGAGTCCATAATGTGAGGCCTAATTTGATGATTTTTCGGCCCATTGGGCCTTTAGAGTAGTTCACGACCCAATTTAGCATAAAGGAATGGAATTGAGTCCATTAAAACTAATTGGATTTATTATGGCCCAATAAGGCCCATTAAAGATAAACTAGTCCATTTTAGGCCCATTATGGCCCAAAAAGTTAAGTTTCATGAAAGTGGGTTGAATTTCAAGCACAACATGAATTAGGGTTTACGAGTTTACAGTAGATAATGTTTACAAGAGTACAGAATTTCCTAGCCAGAATGCTAGTTGTGACATCATCCCCCCGTTAGAGGGAATTTCGTCCCGAAATTCTTTTTGAAACTAGATTTGGGAATGCGAGAATAAGTGAGGGTACTTTTGCTTCATCTGGTCTTCGCGTTCCCAAGTGAATTTCGGTCCACGCTTTGCGTTCCACCGAACCTTCACTATTGGAATGCGGATTTGCTTAGTACGCTTCACCACCCTGTCCATGATCTCGACGGGTTCCTCGATGAACAGGAGATTCTTGTTGATTTCGATTTCTTCTAGCGGAATGACGAGAGTTTCGTCGGATAAGAACTTCTTCAAATTGGAAACATGAAACACGGGGTGTACACTGCTGAGTTCGGCAGGTAGATGCAGTCTATAAGCCACCGGACCGATTCGGGAAAGAATCTCGAAAGGTCCAATGTACCGTGGGTTTAGTTTTCCCCGTTTCCCAAAACGGATCACCCCTTTCCAGGGGGAGACCTTTAACAACACTCGATCCCCGACTTGAAATTCCAAGGGCTTTCGCCGCTTATCGGCGTAGCTCTTCTGTCGGTCGCATGATGCTTGAATTCGAGCTTTGATTTGAACTATTTTCTTTGTCGTCTCGCGTATGATTACTGGTCCTGTTAATGCATTGCTTGGTGTCTGCCCTTTTGCCAGCTGAGTGTCGCCTACTTCTATCCAACACAACGGTGATCTACATTTACGACCATATAATGCTTCGAAAGGAGCAACTTTGATGCTTGTGTGATAACTGTTGTTGTATGAAAACTCAATTAAAGGTAAATGGGTATCCCACAACCTTCCAAAGTCTATCACACATGCTCGAAGCATATCCTCAAGCGTTTGAATGGTTCGCTCACTTTGACCATCCGTCTGGGGGTGGTAAGCAGTGCTCATGTCGAGTTGTGTCCCCATAGCCTTCTGTAGCGATTGCCAAAAGCGTGAAGTGAACCTACTATCTCGATCTGAGATGATAGATATTGGTACTCCATGGAGTCTCATAATTTCCTTGATATAGATTCTTGTTAGTCGCTCCATCTTGTATGTCTCCTTTATTGGCAGGAAATGAGCGGATTTTGTCAACCTGTCGACTATCACCCATATGGTATCCAATCCATCTGTTGTCTTGGGTAATTTGGTCACAAAGTCCATAGTAATCCTTTCCCATTTCCACTCGGGTATTACCGGTTGTTGTAATAGTCCCGAGGGCTTTTGATATTCTACCTTCACTTTAGCACAAGTGAGGCATTTGCTAACGTAAGTGGCAATCTCTGCCTTCATGTTAGGCCACCAATAACATTGCTTGACATCTAGGTATATTTTATCTGACCCTGATGGATGGAGTATCGTGTCTTATGAGCTTCATTCATGACTACTTCTCTGAATCCTCCAAGTTTAGGGACCCAAATTCAGTTCATGAAATAATATGTTCAATCCTCCTTGACTTCGAAGTTCTTTTCCATTCCACGTAACGCTTCGCTCGTTCTGTTTTCTGTCTTCATGGCGTCGAACTGGGCTGCTTTGATTTGTGAGGACATATGGGATTGGATGGTTATTGAAAGAGTCTTCACACGACGATTGGAGTATTCTTTCCGACTCAAGGCATCAGCTACCACATTAGCCTTGCCTGGGTGGTACTTGATTTCGCACTCATAATCGTTTAGCAACTCAACCCATCTTCGCTGCCTCATATTTAACTCCTTTTGATTTAAAATGTGCTGGAGACTCTTGTGGTCGGTGAAAATGGTGCACTTGGTACCATAAAGGTAGTGTCTCCAAATTTTCAAGGCGAAGACCACATCTCCCAATTCGAGATCATGGGTGGTATAATTCACCTCATGTGTTTTTAGTTGTCGGGATGCATAAGCTATCACCTTACCACGATGCATGAGTACACAGCCTAAACCCTAATTCGAAGCATCACAGTAAACTACGAAGTACTCTGTTCCCTCTGGTAGTGATAATACTGGTGCACTACAGGGAGCTCGCTTCAGAGTTCGGAAGGCAACCTCCTGCTTTTCTGTCCATTTAAATGGTACACCCTTCTGTGTAAGCATGGTAAGTGGCTTGGCTGTTTTGGAGAAGTTCTGAATGAATCTCCTGTAATAGCCTGCGAGACCTAAAAATTGACGAATTTTTGTGGGTGTCGCTGGGACTGCCCATCCTTCAATGGCTTTGATCTTAAAAGGGTCTACATGTATCCCTTCTTGGCTGACAACATGACCTAAAAAGTTTACGCTTCGGAGCCAGAACTCGCATTTAGAGAGTTTTGCGTATAACTTTTCAGTTCGTAGGGTTTCCAAGATTTGTCGGAGGTGTTGGCCATGCTCCTCTTCGCTTCGAGAATAGACTAGAATATCTTCGATGAAAACGATGACAAAGTTGTCGAGGAATGGTCGGCAGACTCAATTCATCAGGTCCATGAATGCGGCAGGGGCATTCGTTAGACCGAAGGGCATTACAACGAATTTATAATGTCCATAGCGGGTTCGGAAAGTGGTTTTGGGAATATCCTCTTCCCGGACCTTGAGCTGGTGGTAGCCGGACCGTAGATCTATCTTAGAGAAGTAATTTTCTCCCTGGAGCTGGTCGAACAGGTCGTCGATTCGTGGAAGTGGGTAGCGATTCTTGATAGTGAGCTTATTCAGCTCTCTATAATCGATACACATCCTAAAGGATCCGTCCTTCTTCTTAACAAAAAGGACCGGAGCTCCCCAGGGTGAGAAGCTAGGTCGGATGAATCCTTTACTCAAGAGCTCGCTGAGTTGGCTTGACAGTTCTTGCATCTCCGCAGGAGCCAACCTATAGGGTGATTTGGCCGTTGGCGTAGCTCCCGGTACCAGGTCAATTCGGAACTCGACTTGTCTTTCTGGGGGTATCCCCGGAAGATCTTCGGGAAAGACGTCCGGGAAGTCGCAAACCACTGGGATGTCTCAAATATTGACCTCTTCCTTGGACTTATCCACTATGTGTGCCAGAAACGCCAAGTCCTTCTTTTGTAGACACTTTTGTGCCTTAATGCACGAGATAAGACGAAGGTTCGTACTGGGGTTGTCTCCGTATATAATTAGGGTTTCGTGATTAGGGAGATGGAGGCGAACGTCCTTCTCGTGACACAAAATTTCGGCATGATGGGGGCTCAACCAGTCCATGCCGATAATCACATCAAAACTCCTAATAGTTACAGGCATCAAGTTTATTTGAAAGGTATGCTGATTTAAAGTTAGGGTACATCCTGTTGGATAAGGTGTCTAAGTCCATAACTATTTCTGGTATGTACTTGACCCGACCCGACATGGTCCATTTGGGTTGCATGGCACCATGCAATTGGATAAACTAAAATAAGAGAAATAACACTTATGGTTTATTAATATATTATAAGTTCTAATATATTAATAATATTATTTAATTAGTTTGATCAAGAATTAATTTAGAATTAATTAAGTGATCAAAAGATAACTAATTAAATATATGGGTAGATTATGTAAATCTTCCATATCTTATATAGTGGGCTAAGAGGCTCCATGGATTATCAAGTTGGGTTCCACCCATAGGATTCTCCATGGATGCTCCATGGGAGTTACAAACCCATGGGTCATGGAAATGAAGAGTCATGACACATTAGGGTTTACATGGTGTAACCCTAGATGTGTCAACACTATATAAGAAACCCATTCTCCACCAAAATCGGCGACACTAAGAAACAAGAGGGCTAGAGCCGATTTTGCAAGTGTAAGATTCTCTCAAAGTTTACTCCTTTGCATTTGGTGTTGTGTGAAGCATTTGAGGCATCACACTTGGGGTGCTAGGCTCACAAGGTTTCAAGGATCATAATCAACAACAAGGTAAGTTATTCTATCTTTCATTCAAGTTAAAAATGTTCCCCATGTATGCTAGATAGGAATATAACCTTGGAATTCAACTTTGCATGATAATTAGACAAACATAGATCCAAGGTTATTAGGGTTGCATGTACACTTAGGAAGTGTTAGAATGCTCAAAACCCATCAGTGGTATCAGAGCCTAGGTTTGTTTGTTGTTTTTTTTTTTTTGTGCAAACTGCTTGAAAAAATCGTTTTTCTGTTTTCTGCTCGTTTGCACTCGACGAGCAATTATCAAAATTACAAGTTTTTTAAGTGTAATTTTTTATTCTTGAAAGTGTTCATATTCATGTTCTTGAACTTATGAAGATTAGATGATCATAGGAATTGTTTGTAACCTTCATGGTAGTTTAATTCATGATCATAATGTGTTTTAATGGAGTCCATAACTTGTCCTCAAGTTATGGAAAACCAAAAGTCTCACTTTTATTAAAGCCATTAAAAGAACACAAGAGTTATAAAAATGAAGAGTCTTCATTTTTATTACTCAATTAATTCATAAGTTATAAGAAATGAAAAGTTTTGGAAGTTTACAAAACTTGCCCTCAAGTTTTGGAACAAGTAAAGTCTTGATTAAAACTTTAGTTCCAACCCTTAGAATTTTAAAAATTAAAATTCAACCCTTATACTTTATAATATTATAAGTTACTAATATATATATGTATAAGATCAAGTCGTCTTACCGCTAGTACGCCTCATTCACGAAGCCGGTCTATAAGGGGGGTATAAGGTTGTTGCCTATAAAATGGCAACTTAATGGGTGTCCACTCTCACCCACCGCTTCCTTGATCGGTGGAGGGTCGTTAGCCGAACGGGTAGGACAAGGACTTATAAATTCTCATTAAAAGTATGATGAATATCATAAAGTAACTAAATGCTTTTATTAAATTCCCAATCTTAGTTACTTTAGGAAAATGTGAATAAGGTGCTAATCCATGAAATTACACTTTACACTTTGTTTAAGTCGTTAGTGGAGCTCGTGTGGTTAACCGGCACACTAACTTGGACTTAACAAGGTAGGTAAAGGGTGACTTAAAGTTTATTATAGGTCGGTGGAGCTCGTGTGGTTAACCGGCACATCGATTGAGTAATAAACATTAAGGGTACCAAGTGATTTGCATGGTTACTTCACACCTCGTTTTGTGATCCTCGGTATCCCAGTCACAAAACTTGGAGGGCACACTCGAGATTGAAACATGCCTTTGAAAAGTTCATTGAATCTCAAAAGAATCTAGGAATTTCTAAGAACCAATTAAAAACCTAATATCTATATTTCGTTTTTCATGGTGGAAATTGGTGAATCGTCATTCACCTACCTTTCAAATATGTTATAGCTTGGATTACGGCATACCTCTTCTAAGTTATAATATATTGTGATTGGATCCTAGCCTTAATATTACATTTGGGTGTTTTATTAAGGACTCTCTTAATATCTAAACTAATCTTGTTCTCTTCTTTCAGATGTCTTCAAACAATGCTGCTTCTGGCTCTAATCCTAATGGCTCCTTTACCCTTATGAACTTGTGTGGGAAAGTCACTTTTGATGGATCCAACTTCAATGAATGGATCAGAAACATCAGGATGATTACCCGCTACGAGGACAAAGAATATGTCCTTGACAAGGAGCTTAAGGAGATTGATGAGACCACTGCAACTCCCCAGGAGATCGCTGACTTCCGGGCACATGAAAGAGATTCTACAAAAGTGGCATGCATCATGTTGGCCACCATGACAGCGGAACTCCAAAAGTCCTATGAGGACTTCTACCCTTTTGAAATGCACCAAGATCTGATGGAAAGATACCATCAAAGTGCACGACAGGAGAGGTATGAAATCATATGCTCTATCATAACAACCATGATGAAGGACGGGGAATCCGTCACGAGCCACATGCAGAAAATGCAAAGGTATGTGGATCGGTTGTTGAAGCTTAATGTGAACTTCCATGAGGAGCTTGCAATAGATATCATTTTGCACTCCTTACCATCGTGCTATGATCAATTCCGCATGACATATCACATGAATAAGGAAGAGGTCACACTCAGCAAACTTCAGGGACTCCTCAAGACCGCAGAAACAGGTCTTAAGGGTAAGTCGGTTGTTAACACTCCTACTCCAAACTCCGCCCCGGTTTTGGCAATCGGGAAAGGTAGAGGGAAGAAGAGGAAGAGCTCTTCGAAGGGTACCAAGGCTAGGACCCTTGATGGCTCTTCTTCAAGTGGAACCAAGAAAGGTTTTGTCACTCCTTCTTCTGACCCTAAAGAGGCTGAATGCTCCTATTGCCATGAAAAGTCACATTGGAAGCGGAACTGCCCAAAGTACCAGCAAGATGTGAAGGATGGGAAAGTTAAACCCAACCATGCAGGTATTTACACTATCTTATCTAATAACTCACCCCATTCTAACTCTTGGGTCCTTGATACCGGTTGTGGTATTCATATATGTTCTGATTTGCAGGGACTAAGAAGAAGTGAGAATGTGGAGCATGGAAGAATAAACTTAATCATGGGGAATAGGAAAGCTTTACCTGTCACCAAGATTGGAGTTTATACTTTATCGCTAAGTAGTGGGTTTAGTTTAGATTTGAATAAATGTTGTTATTCGCCAGAAATGGCAAGAAATATTATTTCCTTTCATGCATTGTATAAACAAGGTTTCACCTTTTCATTTGATAATGAAGTTGGTTCGATTAATGCTTTCTTTAATAATGTTCTTTATTTTAAAGCATTACCTTGTGATGGTGTGTATGAAACTGTATCTGTGGTTGATAACTTAGGAAATAATGTATTGTGTATTGATTCTGTTAATGATAATAACTTGGATAAAGCATCATTATGGCATTGTCGTCTTGGACATATAAGCAAGAAACGCATAGGCCAACTCCAAAAGGATGGAGTCTTGGAGTCATTTGACCTAAAGTCAGATGATAGTTGCAAATCATGCTTACTTGGAAAAATGACAAAGTCACCCTTCACAGGTTCTTGTGAGAGGGGTGAAGGTTTGTTGGATCTTATAGACACGGATGTGTGTGGGCCCTTCAAACATGCCACAAGGGATGCTAATCGTTATTATTTGACTTTTACTGATGATTACAGTAGATATGGATATGTCTACTTAATCAAGCATAAGTCAGAGACTTTTGAGAGGTTTAAAGAGTTTAAACAGGAAGTCGAGAATCAATTGGGCAGGAACATTAAGATGCTTCGATCCGATCGAGGTGGTGAGTATCTTAGTTCAGAGTTCCTCGACTATCTTAGGGAATGTGGGATTGTCTCACAATTGACACCTCCCAGGACACCGCAGTTGAATGGTGTAGCTGAGAGGCGTAATCGAACCTTGTTGGATATGTTTCGTTCCATGATGAGTCGAGCTTCGCTAGCAATCTCATTTTGGGGGTATGCCTTAGAGACTGCCGCCTATATCCTTAATCTAGTTCCCACAAAGAAAGTTGCCAAAACTCCTCATGAGATGTGGACTGGTAAAGTACCCAAACTAGACCACATTAAGATTTGGGGTTGCGAGGCTTTCGTGAGACGCGAGACTCATGATAAGCTCGAACCTCGAAGTGAGAGGTGTATTTTCATCGGCTACCCACAGAAATCCTTTGGTTACCTCTTCTACAGACCTAGTGAGAATGTGGTCTTTGTAGCTAGGAGGGCTTTCTTTCGAGAGAGAGAGTTCATAAGCCAAGGAGACAGTGGGAGGCAAGTTGACCTTGAAGAAATTCAAGAGTCAAGTGGTGAAGGAACTTCAAACCCTAGCACTCAACTTGAGGAGGAAACTTCTGTTGAGCCAATTGACAAGTCTGTACCTCTGAGGTGTTCCACAAGGGTTAGGAATGCACCTGAGCATTACTATGGATTCCATATTACTGCGGAAGGTGATACACTTATCAGTGATGAGACGCTGATAGGTCTGGATGAACCTAACAGTTACGCGGAAGCCATGGCAGGCCCTGAGTCAGCCAAGTGGAAAGAGGCAATGGACAGCGAGATACAGTCCATGTATGACAATCAAGTTTGGAACTTGGTTGAGAATGTACCAGGTCGTAAGACTATAGGGTGCAAATGGATCTTCAAGAAGAAGACCGACATGGATGGTAATGTACACACTTATAAGGCACGACTGGTTGCAAAGGGTTTCTCACAAACTCCGGGAGTTGATTATGATGAGACCTTTTCTCCAGTGGCCAAGATTAAGTATATTAGGGTTCTGTTAGCCATAGCCGCATTTCATGACTATGAAATATGGCAAATGGATGTCAAAACCGCTTTCCTTAATGGAAAGTTGGCTGAGGATGTTTACATGAGTCAGCCAGAGGGTTTTGTCAACACAGAGTACCCTAATAGAGTGTGTAAGCTTGAGAAATCCATTTATGGGTTAAAGCAAGCACCTCGCAGATGGAATCTTTGCTTTGATGAGAAAGTCAAGGAATTTGGTTTTTCTAGGAGTGAAGATGAATCTTGTGTATATGTCAAGGCTAGTGGGAGTATAGTTAGCTTTTTGGTATTGTATGTGGATGACATACTACTCATAGGAAATGACATCCCAACTCTGCAGGAAGTTAAGTCCTGGCTTGGGAAGTGTTTCTCTATGAAGGACCTAGGAGAAGCTGCCTATATTCTAGGGATAAGGATCTTGAGAGACCGGAGTAAAAGACTAATTGGACTTAGTCAGAGTACTTACTTGGATAAGGTGTTGAAGAGATTCAGCATGCAGGACTCCAAGAAAGGAGAGTTACCCATCCAGAGTAATGCCAGAGTGAGTAAGACACAAAGCCCTAGTACTGAGGCTGGGATAGCATAAATGAGTCGAATACCTTATGCTTCGGCTGTAGGATCGATCATGTATGCTATAAAGTGTACTCGACCTGATGTAGCCTTTGCTTTGAGCATGGTTAGCAGGTATCAGGGGAACCCTGGCAAGGCACACTGGACTGCGGTAAAAAATATCCTCAAGTACCTACGGAGGACTAAGGACTGGGTCCTTACCCTCAGTGGGAGTGAAGACTTGAGAGTTGTAGGGTATAGTGATGCTAGCTTTCAGACTGATAGGGATAATTTCCGCTCTCAGTCAGGCTGGGTCTTTACCTTAAATGGAGGAGCAATTTATTGGAAGAGTTCCAAGCAAGAGACAGTGGCTGATTCAACTTGCGAATCAGAGTATATAGCAGCTAGCGAGGCAGCAAAGGAGGCGATATGGCTGAAGAACTTCATTGGAGACCTTGGAGTTGTACCAGCTATTAAAGAGCCAATGAAAATTTTCTGTGATAGTGAAAGTGCATTTGCCTTAGCCAAGGAACCAAGGGATCACGGGAGATCTAGACACATCGACAGAAAATACCATTTCATCAGACATCGAATAGAAGAAGGACTCCTCGTGGCAAAGAGGGTATCATCGGATGAGAATCCAGCAGATCCCCTCACGAAGGTACTGACTCGGGTTAAGCATCTCCAGCATGCTCGGAGCATAGGGCTGAAGGATGATATTAGATTTAGTAGTTAGATAACCTTGAAATTTGTAAAGTGTAATTGACATTAGATGATGAATAAAAGGTGTTTTATTTATGAGTAAAGTGTTGCTATCTCTTGTCGATCGTTTACTATATTTCTTTTGCATGTTTTGACTTCCAGAATAATTATGTTTGGCATATCATGTTATTCGAACCTCCACAGTCGGTCATATGTCGGAAGTAGGTATGAATCAAGACTGTCATGATTGGTTGCAGAGGTCTAAGTTGTTGGACATGGCTACAACACTCATGAGTGCTCATAAGTTCTGAGCATTGGACTCAACCCACGCTCACAGGAATCACTTCATGGAATTTATCTCGAGTGATCGTGAGACGGTAATATCATATAAGTCTTCAAACCTAGAGATATGATTTGTTACTTATGAGTTGGTTATGCATTGATTGTACGTTAACGCATTGGTAACTCGATGTTATAAAACGTGCTTTTATGTATAATTCAATGAGTGGTAGAACAAACATATGAGTCGAAGTTTATCTGTTTCTTCTTGGATTAGAAGATGATATCTGGGCCCCTCGATGATTTTGTTTTGACCTATGTACCGGGCCCGGTCAGAACTAAGTTGATGTGTTCAATTAAGTTCTTTGTCAAACAAATCGGAAATCGGGAAACAAACTGTTGGACAATAAGTAAGACATTGTTCCATGTATTTGTCCGGCTGATATCTAGAACAGAGGATTATATGATCACTTATCTTAAATGGCGTATCATCATCTTCTCAGTTCCGAGAGACCTTGAAAGAGCTACGATTGCCGATCGGTTCCTGAAGTATTGCAGTTATAGTTATTAGACTTATCCAAGTGGGAGACTGTTGAATAAGGTGTCTAAGTCCATAACTATTTCTGGTATGTACTTGACCCGACCCGGCATGGTCCATTTGGGTTGCATGGCACCATGCAATTGGATAAACAAAAATGAGAGAAATAACACTTATGGTTTATTAATATATTATAAGTTCTAATATATTAATAATATTATTTAATTAGTTTGATCAAGAATTAATTTAGAATTAATTAAGTGATCAAAAGATAACTAATTAAATATATGGGTAGATTATGTAAATCTTCCATATCTTATATAGTGGGCTAAGAGGCTCCATGGATTATCAAGTTGGGTTCTACCCATAGGATGCTCCATGGATACTCCATGGGAGTTACAAACCCATGGGTCATGGAAATGAAGAGTCATGACACATTAGGGTTTACATGGTGTAACCCTAGATGTGTCAACACTATATAAGAAACCCATTCTCCACCAAAATCGGCGACACTAATAAACAAGAGGGCTAGAGCCGATTTTGCAAGTGTAAGATTCTCTCAAAGTTTACTCCTTTGCATTTGGTGTTGTGTGAAGCATTTGAGGCATCACACTTGGGGTGCTAGGCTCACAAGGTTTCAAGGATCATAATCAACAACAAGGTAAGTTATTCTATATTTTATTCAAGTTAAAAATGTTCCCCATGTATGCTAGATAGGAATATAACCTTGGAATTCAACTTTGCATGATAATTAGACAAACGTAGATCCAAGGTTATTAGGGTTGCATGTACACTTAGGAAGTGTTAGAATGCTCAAAACCCATCACATCCTACATAGATTTCCCCGGCTGATTCTGTTTTCCCATTAGCCATTTCCACCGTAAAGGTTTCATGAAGCTTTTGGGGTTGTTGTTTTAGCAAGTGTTTGAATTTGTTACTCACAAAGCTTCGCTCTGCTCCGGTATCAAACAAGATGCATGCATATGAGTGGTTAAGGAGAAACGTACCGGTGACGATAGCGAGATCCTGAACCGCTTCTCCTTGCCCCATAGTCAGCACTCTTCCTGCTGCTCCTGTCGCCTGGGTGTTCGCATTGGGACAATTTTGTCTGAAATGTCCAGTTTTCCCGCACCCATAACAGGTATAATTGGCTCCGTCCTTGGTGTTGTTGTTGTTTTTGTTGTTGTTGTTGTGCATCTGGTTTTGTGGAACATTCTTTTTGATGTCCCTGACTTCCATCTTGTCTCTGAGGGTCGGTTCCACTTCCAGCCCCACCAGCATTCACTTGTGTTATTGCTGCAGTCACGGCGGTGGTAACTGCTGTCTGGAACATGACGGGATCGAACTGAGGGGGTGGTGGTGGTGGCGGAGTGTCGTCGTTTCTTCTGACGGGTCTTGGTCGGGGAGGCATCTCGTTCTGGAGACAATCAGGAAGAGGAGGGTGGTAAGTCCTCGAGATATATAAAACAAGATATATCTCATCCTGATAATAAAAGTATACTACCGAGCGATAAGCACAGAAAGGTTACTGACGCAAGTAAGTTATCGCTTAAGGAAGAAGAGGTAGCAACACTTAGAGTGAATCTGTATACTGATTTTGGCTCTAGCTAAAAATACTCCTATAGTATTTTATGTGAGATGATTTTTTGGTAAGTTTTAGGCCTGCTGTAACACCACAGTCACTCCCAAGCACATGTTGGTCATGTCTCGACTGAATATAGTTGATCAGGCTATATTCACCCTAGACATGATTACATAACTGCCCAGGTTTAACCGCAGCGTTCCAACATCCAAAAACTCTTTGTTTTGTTCTACTAGTGACACGAACTTTGTTATGTATGCATGCTCGTATACTTTTTATAAAAATACTTATATTTTTGAAAGTATACTTTTAGCGTAGAGCACTTAGGCCCCTTAGTGTTTATTGTTGTATACCACGTAAGGTTCGACATACTAGTTCGCTATAAACAAGGGCTCTGATACCAATCTGTCACACCCCGAAACCGATGGCGGAAACGTTCCGGGGCGGAGGACGTCATGTGTAGCATCACAACCAATGAATAACCGCCATCATAGCAACACAACCATTACAGTGAATACTTAAATAAAAATGTTTACATCAGTTTGAAACTTTGTCTGAAACTTTGTTTGAATTACATCCGATAGCTTTGTATAGTATAAACATAAAACTCTTATTGCTCCAGTTCCTCGAAAATCCAGCAAGTACCTGTCTACTGATTTCCTGAGAATACAAGCAGTTTGAAAGAGTATCAGCATAAAGCTGGTGAGTTCATAAGCGGTGGTTTGTAGTGAAAATCGTTGATGAGTTCTTAAAATGTTTGTATAGTTCCAAGAAAATCCGATATTTTCTTTAGTGAGGATGTAGTGTTTTCAATTCTGTATAAAACCATGAATGCTTGTCACTGAAAACTGTAGTGACATGCGAAATTATTACTTCATGTGACTAGCTAATGCTAATCATGATGTAATAGTATTTCGTGCGTGAAACCATTGTATGTTCGTTTCCGTTTGAAAACCCTGAATGTTCTCCAGTTGTAGTGTGTATTAGTTCTATTTAGTGTAAATAAAATTGTTGAAGAGTGTCAAGTTGTAAACTAAAGTTGATTTATACATAATGTGAGTCGTATAACCATGCTTGATATGACTAGAGACCTTTCCAACGTTCTTCAGGCGTCGAGTTAAATGACATTTGTCACCCTAGGCATGCCTGCCCAACTGTAGCTAGCAGTTCGGGTGTGGGATTGTCAGTCCCGAATAGATCTATTCACAAATCTCACGCTCTCCCTCCAGGAGACTCTGGTTATACTATGGTAGGATTTATCCATGTACACCTAAGGGTACAGTAGTGAAGTAGCGCCTCACAGTATCGTACAATCTAGTTTACATGTAGTGTAGTATAGTAGTGTTCTACCGTAGTGAAAATCCGTATGTATACCGTATATAGTGATAATTACAGTTATGAATACCATGATAAAGTAGTGATGTAAATTGTAAACGGTTTCTGTCTTAGTGCATATGTTTAGTAGTGAAAGTTTCTATACTTGATATGTTTTAGAAAAATCCCAAACTATACCGATTATAGTTTGCATGTATAGTGACTAACGTGTCCGGAAAACTATGCAATTTTAGTGAAAACGTCCCTTATGCTCAGCATAGTACAAAAGGGTTAAAGTACGAGATTTGCATAAGTTTTGAAAACATTTAGGTTTAGCTTGTATTCCCCCCCCCCTGAAAACATTAAAAATACGGAAAATGTAGGGGTATGAACTCACTGTTGTTGCGTGAAATCGTTGACTGAAATGAAGATCCTCGAGTTGTTGCACGTGACACTTAACGAAATCCTATTACCAAATAAATACATATATGCATCTAAATTAGCGATTTCGTTAGATAAAGTGTTAAAGGAACACTTGTGTTCGGTTAAGGAATGTTACCGGGACTTGATCGAATCGAGGAAAGTGGGTTTTCAGCCAAATGCACCACTTAAAAGGTGTTTATGGCCGTGAACAGGAGTTTACGGTCGACTGGTAGTTTACGGTTTCTGAAGGCTTGGTGAGTTTACGGCCGTAAACTCAAGAACAGGGTTTACGGTCTTTGAAGGTGGACCGTAAACTCAAGAACAATGGTGCTGATTTCGAAGAGATAAGTGCTCCATACGTCCCGAAATGACTCTAAACGGTGTTTCTCGATGTTTCCCGAAGTTTGAAGGTGTTTTTAGGTGTTTACAGTCAAGGTTCTTAGAGAGAGGAGGAGAGAGTTTTTGGCCAGAAGTATTCAAATGAAGGTGGTAAACGAGTTTACGGCCGTAAACGAGTTTACGGTCGTAAACTAGTTTACGGTCGTAACCTCACTTAGGACGGAATTGTTTGGTTTTTCGAGATATTCGGGTTCCCGCGCGATTTTTGGTTCTGACTTGTAAATGATTTAATTATATATAACTAGATTATTTTCTAAACCAAGAAGTTTGACGGAAAAGTTAATGAATTCGAAATTTTATTAACAGAAATCGCGTAACGGAAATGGACAAAATTTCGGGTTGTCACATCATCCCCCCGTTAGAGGGAATTTCTTCCCGAAATTCGAACATAGAATACAAATCATGGTTTAGGAAAGAGATGCGGATACTTCTGTTTCATCTGATCTTCTCGCTCCCAAGTGAATTCAGGTCCCCGCTTGGGATTCCAGCGAACCTTCACTATCGGGATGCGACTTTGTTTCGTTCGTTTGATCTCTCTGTCCATGACTTCGACTGGCTCTTCCACGAAGTTTAGGTTCTCGTTGATTTCAATCTCGTCGAGAGGAATTACAAGTGTCTCATCGGACAGACACTTCTTTAGGTTCAATACGTGGAAGACAGGATGAATGTTGTTGAGCTCCCGTGGTAACTGAAGTTTGTATGCTACGGGACCTATCCTAGCAAGGATCTCAAACGGTCCAATGTACCTTGGGTTTAGCTTTCCACGCTTCCCAAAGCGTATCATGCCTTTCCAGTGTGAGACCTTCAGAAGGACGCGATCACCAACCTGAAACTCCGAGGGCTTTCGTCTCTTATCGGCGTAGCTCTTTTGTCTATCTCGTGAGGCTTTCAGTCGTTCCCGGATTCGTACTATCTTCTCAGTTGTCTCTCGGATGATCTCAGGACCAGTGAGAGTACTGTCGGGGACTTGACCCCTGGCTAGCTGCGTGTCACCCATCTCAGCCCAGCACAGAGGGGATCTGCACTTACGGTCATAAAGGGCTTCAAACGGTGCAGCCTTGATGCTGGTATGGTAGCTGTTGTTGTAGGAAAATTCAACAAATGGAAGATGAGTGTCCCATGACGCGCCGAAGTCGATGACGCAGGCTCTCAACATGTCTTCCAATGTCTGAATTGTTCTCTCACTCTGTCCATCAGTCTGCGGATGATAAGCCGTGCTCATATCCAACTTAGTTCCAAGAGCATTCTGTAGTGACTGCCAGAACCTCGATGTAAACCTGCTATCTCGATCGGAGATAATGGATGCAGGTACAGCATGAAGGCAAACTATTTCTCGAAGGTAGACCCGTATGAGTCTCTCCATCTTGAAGTTTTCTTTGATTGGCAGGAAGTAGGCGGACTTCGTCAACCGATCGACAATTACCCAGATGGCATCGTGCCCACTCAGAGATCTGGGTAACTAGGTGATAAAATCCATCGTTATCCTTTCCCACTTCCACTCAGGTATCTCTGGCTGATGGAGTAGACATGAGGGCTTCTGATATTCGACCTTCACCTTGGAGCAAGTCAGGCACTTGCCCACGAAGGTAGAAATTCCCGCTTTCATGTTTGGCCACCAATAGAGTTGTTTGAGATCCAGATACATCTTATCCGAACCTGGGTGAACGGAGTATTTAGTCTTGTGAGCTTCGTTCATGACAACTTCTCTGTAACCACCGTACTTTGGGGTCCAGATCCAGTTCATGAAGTAGTACACTCTGTTTCCCTTGAGCTCCAAGTTCTTGTCCATTCCTCGCAGTGACTCATTTGCCACGTTCTCTGCTTTCAAAGCTTCTACCTGAGCCTCTCTGATTTGCGCGGACAAATGGGAATGGGTGCTCATTGTTAGTGCCTTCACCTTACGTCCTGAATAATCCTTTCGACTGAGGGCATCTGCTACTACATTGGCCTTGCCGAGATGGTAACGACTTTCGCACTCGTAGTCACTGAGCAGCTCTACCCATCGTCGTTGTCTCATGTTTAACTCCTTTTGATCAAAAATATGCTGTAATCTCTTATGGTCGGTGAAGATAATGCACTTGGTTCCATAAAGATAGTGTCTCCAGATCTTTAACGCAAAGACCACTGCTCCCAACTCTAAATCATTAGTTGTGTAATTGACTTCGTGTGTTTTCAACTGCCTCGAGGCATAGGCGATAACCTTTCCTCTCTGCATGAGCACACACCCTGGGCCCTGATTGGATGCATCACAATAGACTACGAAGTCTTCCGTCCCTTCGGGCAGGGACAAGATAGGTGCGCTGCATAGGGCCTGTTTCAAGGTTTGAAACGTAGTGTCTTGTTTAACTCCCCAACTAAAGGTTACACCCTTTTGTGTCAGGATAGTTAAAGGCTTTGCGATTTTGGAGAAATTCTGAATAAACCGGCGATAATAGCCCGCGAGACCCAAGAATTGCCGGATTTTTGTGGGTGTCTTTGGTGCAGACCAATTCTTAATCGCTTTGATCTTGGAAGGGTCCACGTGTATTCCTTCCTTGCTAATCACGTGTCCAAGGAAATTTACCTTCCTGATCCAGAATTCGCACTTCGAGAATTTCGCGTATAGTTTTTTCGCCCTTAATGTTTCCAACACCTGCCTTAAGTGTTGTTTATGATCATTCTCACTTCGCGAATAGAAAAGTATATCATCGATGAACACAATCATGAACTTGTCTAAGAAAGGGCGGCACACCCGATTCATCAGGTCCATGAATACTGTCGGTGCGTTGGTTAGACCAAAGGGCATTACTACGAACTCGTAGTGTCCATAGCGATTTCGGAATGCTGTTTTGGGCACATCATTCCCATGAACTCGCAACCGATGGTACCCTAATCTTAGATCTATCTTTGAGAAATAACTGGCCCCCTGAAGTTGGTCGAAGAGATCGTCGATTTTGGGTAAGGGATATCGGTTCTTGATGGTAAGCTTATTCAGCTCTCGGTAGTCAATGCACATCCGAAAGGATCCATCTTTCTTTTTCACGAATAAGATCGGAGCTCCCCGGGGTGAGGAACTCGGCCTTATGAATCCTTTGCTGATCAGCTCATTGAGCTAACTAGATAATTCTTGCATTTCCGTTGGTGCTAAACGGTAAGGAGATTTAGCTACAGGAGTAGCTCCAGGGATTAAGTCGATACGAAACTCGACTTGGCGCTCGGGAGGGATTCCTGGGAGATCTTCGGGAAAGACATCAGGAAAGTTGCAGACTTCGGGGATGCTCTCGAGGTCTCTAAATTTTTGCGTTTCGTCGACAACATGAGCTAGGAATGCATGGAACTCCTTCCGCAGATACTTCTAAGCTTTGATGCATGAAATGATACGAAGGTTCGAGCTAGGCTTATCTCCGTAAATCATAAGGGTTTCGCCAGAGGGAAGATTGAGATGGATAGCCTTCTCGAAGCAAAGAATATTAGCATGATTGGAGCTTAACCAGTCCATGCCGATAATGACGTCGAAACTCTTGATGGACACAGGCATAAGGTCGATGGGAAAAGAATAATTGTCTAGAGTAAGGGTACAGCCTATGAATATGTCGTTAGTGTTCTCCTTCTTTCCGTTAGCCATCTAGTCGGTAAATGTTTCGGTTAAAGGTTAGGATTTACATTTGATTAGGTGTTTGAATGCATGACTAACAAAACTCCTCTCCGCACCAGAATCGAAAAGAATGCATGCATGAGAGTTATCAAGGAGGAACGTACCCGTAACAATGGTAGGATCAGCAACTGCTTCCTCCTGGCCCATCACCAGAACTCTTCCTGTATTGCCACCAGTTGTTGCCTTGGGGCAGTTTCTCCTGAATTGCCCAGCCTCTCCACATCCATAACAAGTTTGACCAGCGGCCGCTCCCGGAGCCTGGTTGGTTGGTTGAGCCGGTGTCTTGCAGTATCGAACTGTGTGTCCTTTCTTTCCACAGCTGTTGCAACTCAAGTCACGGTAGGGTCCGTGATGATGGAAGTTACACTTGTTGCATAGGGGTAGTTTTCCAGCATAACCACCGGTAGGAGGTTGGGTGGTTGGAACAGCAGTGGGAGCAGCAGCAGGAGCAGTAACAACATGAACTGCCACTGTTTGTTGTTTCTTGGAGGGCTCCTGCGAAGACTGACCCTTCCGTTTGTTACCAAACTTCTTCTTCTTCCCACCGCTTTCCTTTTGTGGATCGGAGACAGCTGCCACCTCATCCAGATCGATTCCATGATCGATCAGAGTCTGTGCCAGATCCTTGGCGCTTTCAAAAGTAATCGGTCTAGCAGCTAAGACATTCCCTTTTGTTGGTTGTGTCAGTCCCCAGATGTACGTTTCAATTTTCTTGCTTTCCGGGGTGACCATTCCCGGACAGAGGAGAGCCAGATCACAGAATCTAGCGGTGTAGGCAGCGATGTCGGAACCCTTCATCTTCAAGTTCCAGAGTTTGTGCTCCAACTTTTGCACTTCGCCCCTCGGGCAGTACTCCGTGAGCATGAGCTCCTTCAGTCTTTCTCAACCCATGACATTAGCTACTGGCAGGGTTAGGGTTTTGACTCGACCATTCCACCAGGTCAAGGCTCTGTCGGTGAAGGTGCATGCGGCGAACTTCACCTTGTTTGCTTCAGAACAGACGCAAATTTCGAAGATGGATTCGATCTTCTCGAACCATCGAGTCAGGGCGATGACACCTCCATTTCCGTCGAAGGACTTGGGTTTTGCAGTGATGAAGTCCTTGTAGGAACATTCTTTTTGATGTCCCTGGCTTCCATCTTGTCTCTGAGGGTCGGTTCCACTTCCAGCCCCACCAGCATTCACTTGTGCCATTGCTGCAGTCACGGCGGCGGTAACTTCTGCCTGGAACATGACGGGATCAAACTGAGGGGGTGGTGGTGGTGGCGGAGTGTCGTCGTTTCTTTTGAAGGGTCTTGGTCGGGGAGGCATCTCGTTCTGGAGACAATCAGGAAGAGGAGGGTGGTAAGTCCTCGAGATATATAAAACAAGATATATCTCATCCTGATAATAAAAGTATACTACCGAGCGATAAGCACAGAAAGGTTACTGACGCAAGTAAGTTATCGCTTAAGGAAGAAGAGGTAGCAACACTTAGAGTGAATCTGTATACTGATTTTGGCTCTAGCTAAAAATACTCCTATAGTATTTTATGTGAGATGATTTTTTGGTAAGTTTTAGGCCTGCTGTAACACCACAGTCACTCCCAAGCACATGTTGGTCATGTCTCGACTGAATATAGTTGATCAGGCTATATTCACCCTAGACATGATTACATAACTGCCCAGGTTTAACCGCAGCGTTCCAACATCCAAAAACTCTTTGTTTTGTTCTACTAGTGACACGAACTTTGTTATGTATGCATGCTCGTATACTTTTTATAAAAATACTTATATTTTTGAAAGTATACTTTTAGCGTAGAGCACTTAGGCCCCTTAGTGTTTATTGTTGTATACCACGTAAGGTTCGACATACTAGTTCGCTATAAACAAGGGCTCTGATACCAATCTGTCACACCCCGAAACCGATGGCGGAAACGTTCCGGGGCGGAGGACGTCATGTGTAGCATCACAACCAATGAATAACCGCCATCATAGCAACACAACCATTACAGTGAATACTTAAATAAAAATGTTTACATCAGTTTGAAACTTTGTCTGAAACTTTGTTTGAATTACATCCGATAGCTTTGTATAGTATAAACATAAAACTCTTATTGCTCCAGTTCCTCGAAAATCCAGCAAGTACCTGTCTACTGATTTCCTGAGAATACAAGCAGTTTGAAAGAGTATCAGCATAAAGCTGGTGAGTTCATAAGCGGTGGTTTGTAGTGAAAATCGTTGATGAGTTCTTAAAATGTTTGTATAGTTCCAAGAAAATCCGATATTTTCTTTAGTGAGGATGTAGTGTTTTCAATTCTGTATAAAACCATGAATGCTTGTCACTGAAAACTGTAGTGACATGCGAAATTATTACTTCATGTGACTAGCTAATGCTAATCATGATGTAATAGTATTTCGTGCGTGAAACCATTGTATGTTCGTTTCCGTTTGAAAACCCTGAATGTTCTCCAGTTGTAGTGTGTATTAGTTCTATTTAGTGTAAATAAAATTGTTGAAGAGTGTCAAGTTGTAAACTAAAGGTGATTTATACATAATGTGAGTCGTATAACCATGCCTGATATGACTAGAGACCTTTCCAACGTTCTTCAGGCGTCGAGTTAAATAACATTTGTCACCCTAGGCATGCCTGCCCAACTGTAGCTAGCAGTTCGGGTGTGGGATTGTCAGTCCCGAATAGATCTATTCACAAATCTCACGCTCTCCCTCCAGGAGACTCTGGTTATACTATGGTAGGATTTATCCTTGTACACCTAAGGGTACAGTAGTGAAGTAGCGCCTCACACTATCGTACAATCTAGTTTACATGTAGTGTAGTGTAGTAGCGTTCTACCGTAGTGAAAATCTGTATGTATACCGTATATAGTGATAATTACAGTTATGAATACCATGATAAAGTAGTGATGTAAACTGTAAACGGTTTCTGTCTTAGTGCATATGTTTAGTAGTGAAAGTTTCTATACTTGATATGTTTTAGAAAAATCCCAAACTATACCGATTATAGTTTGCATGTATAGTGAATAACGTGTCCGGAAAACTATGCAATTTTAGTGAAAACGTCCCTTATGCTCAGCATAGTACAAAAGGGTTAAAGTACGAGATTTGCATAAGTTTTGAAAACATTTAGGTTTAGCTTGTATCCCCCCCCCTGAAAACATTAAAAATACGGAAAATGTAGGGGTATGAACTCACTGTTGTTGCGTGAAATCGTTGACTGAAATGAAGATCCTCGAGTTGTTGCACGTGACACTTAACGAAATCCTATTACCAAATAAATACATATATGCATCTAAATTAGCGATTTCGTTAGATAAAGTGTTAAAGGAACACTTGTGTTCGGTTGAGGAATGTTACCGGGACTTGATCGAATCGAGGAAAGTGGGTTTTCAGCCAAATGCACCACTTAAAAGGTGTTTACGGCCGTGAACAGGAGTTTACGGTCGACTGGTAGTTTACGGTTTCTGAAGGCTTGGTGAGTTTACGGCCGTAAACTCAAGAACAGGGTTTACGGTCTTTGAAGGTCGACCGTAAACTCAAGAACAATGGTGCTGATTTCGAAGAGATAAGTGCTCCAGACGTCCCGAAATGACTCCAAACGGTGTTTCTCGATGTTTCCCGAAGTTTGAAGGTGTTTTTAGGTGTTTACGGTCAAGGTTCTTAGAGAGAAAAAGAGAGAGTTTTTAGCCAGAAGTGTTCAAATGAAGGTGGAGGTCTCGTATTTATAGGAGTTTTGTGGTCCGTGGTGGGGGGTCCACTCCTTACTGGCCGTAAACGGGTATACGGCCGTAAACGAGTTTACGGCCGTAAACGAGTTTACGGACGTAAACTTGTTTACGGTCGTAACCTCACTTAGGACGGAATTGTTTGGTTTTTTGAGATATTCGGGTTCCCGCGCGATTTTTGGTTCCAACTTGTAAATGATTTAATTATATATAACTAGATTATTTTCTAAACCAAGAAGTTTGACGGAAAAGTTAATGAATTCGAAATTTTATTAACGGAAATCGTGTAACGGAAACGGACAAAATTTCGGGTTGTCACATGTATGCTTCGATGTTGGAGTTCTGAACTGTCAAGTTCCACAATTCTTGTTCCATCTTTTGTATCTCGCCTCTAGGGCAGTACTCTACCAACATCATTTCCTTCAGTTCTTCCCAGGGCATCGCGTTTGCCACTGGAAGGGTCATGGCTTCAATGTAACCATTCCACCATGAAAGAGCTTGATCGACAAAGGTACATGCTGCGAACTTGACCTTACACCCATCTGGACACCTGCAAATTTCAAAGACGGATTTGATTTTCTCAATCCACCTGTTTAGGGCTATGACGCCTCCCATTCCATTAAAGGTTCGTGGCTTGGCGTTGGTGAAGTCTTTGTAAGAGCATGTTTTGGTAGGTCCTTGATTTATTCCGTTGTTTGAACTTCCAGCTCCCTGCCCGTTTCCTCCGCCATTGTTCGCCTGGTGGATTTGCGCCATGGCTGTTGTGACCGCAGCAGATACAGCGGCTTGAAACGCGGCTGAGTTGACTTCCGATGGTGTCGGTGGTTGGTTATTTCTGCGGTTTGGTCTCTGAGGCATCTTGCTGTTACGGAACAGAAAGATGTTGAGTATGTATTGTTTTTAAGTTGAGAATTTCGTGAATCGATTTTTATATCTAATTGTTCCCATAAATTCACACCAAACAATAATAGTATAAAAAAACACATAGCAGGTCACAACATCACCATAAAACACATAATATTTTTCACTAATAATATCCGTACTTTGATACATGAAAATTTGCTTGAAAGAGCATTCATAGAGGTACAAAGTTCGACAGCATAACGACTCTATGAGTAGTGTAATCACTTAAACATGGAGTCGGTAGTACATAACATGGATCATTTAGCATAATACCGACGAAAGATACGACTTGTTCCTCTTACGGTGAGACCTATATAGCAAGTAGTAGAGCAAGTCCTATCAGTAGAGATGACGATGACACTCAATCGTCGAGCTGGCGTATCAGGAGTTCAGCCAGTTCATCCGCCTCTTTGGTGATTACCTCTACCCTTTGCTCGGCTCGCACCGCCCTTGCTTCGGCCGTAAAAAGTTGAAGCTTGAGGCTGATAATTGCTTCCTCGAGAGAGCGTAGATAGTCTGTATCACCCTTTTGAACCGTACGGGGATCTGATGGGGCTTTCGATAAGTGAGGTTCACTATGTGTCTCCTCTACGTCCTTCTCTTCATCTAACTCCTGATCAGATTCGTCATATTCGTAATCAGTTACCACATATTCTTCCTGTTTCACTTCGGATCCAACGTTGTGTGCTGCCCCTTGTCCTTCCTCGGGGTCATCTTCAATCATTCCTTGGTTCACCAAGACATGGTGAAACTGAATGCCCTGATGCTCTTCTTCCATGATGACTGTGAGGGGGAACACGTAATGAGGTATATGAATAAGCTATTATTAATCCTAAAATATTTTTAGTTGTAATATAATTGGGTTAATGCATTCTTCTTGATTAACAATAGGGTATGCCTTGGGTTTACTGACCATCACGATTGTTCCAGGGCATGTGATAGTTGTATTACGAAGAAATGTAGTTGATCAGGCTACATTCATTCCTAATACAACTGTGAACAGTCCTGGCTTAACCGGGATGTCAGGTTCTCCCAATCGTTTTATTCGATTTGTTATTGTGTTCATTTTTCTAAGTCGCACAAATAAGAGTGTTTATTGGTATATTTTATTTGTTTTGTTCAGAGTTATTTAGTCCCTCTATGGGTTTATAGTTGCATATCAATGTGTGGTTAGATATGCTAGTTCACTATAAACAGAGCTCTGATACCAACCTGTCACACCCCCGAACCAGACGGCGGAAACGTCCGAGGGCTCGCGTGACTTAAATTGCAATATCATCACAATGAATATATATGAAACATAACACATGCATCACCAACCATTACATAGTACAACTGGCATTGTTTACATCAAGTACAAGGTTTACATTACATGATTCAAAATATAAAGTGTTTGGTGATTAGCAACTACAAAAGAAACTTTCAACACACTGGATGCCTCATTGTCTAACGATTACCTGAGAATACAAGTTATTTTGAAAACGGTCAACATATATAATGTTGGTGAGTTCATAAGTGTGTTTGATGTGAAACAGTTTATGTCATTTGAAAAACCCAGAAAATCCGATATTTTCTGTATTAAAACTTTTCTTGAAAATGAGGTGATGATCCTGTAAGTATATGAGTGAATGATTTCAAAACGTGAATAAATGAGAAGTTTTGCATTATAGTTTTTGAAAGTACAAATGAGTAAGATTGGTTTCCCCGGAAAACCCGATGTCTTCCGATAAAAAGTTATGATTGTTTTGCTTTATTGAATCGTTATGTCGAATGAATATGATTTCCCTTGATTAATGATGTCGGATTTCTACGTGAGTCGTTATAACCATGCATGATAATGACTAGTTCGTCTGTCTTGGTATTCTAATGAACACCAAAATTTGATCTTAAGACTTTGTCACCCTAGACTGGCCGAGTCTAACTGTAGCGAACAACTTAGGTGTGGGGGAGTCACCCCCGTATAGATCTATACACAAACTCTCGCTCTCCCTCCAGGAGACTTTGATTACAACTACAGACTACGACCGACACTTATTGGTGTCACCAGTTATTACTCACTCAATCCACATGAATTTGATTAACCTTGATTAATGATCTAATTTTATTTTACTTGAAGAGAAGGTAAGCCTAACAGACGAGGAGAAGAGGACTATTAGGCCCTACTAATTTCGTATGTTATTTAAGGTTGTCGAGTATACGAAAAGCGTGTTGGCCCATTTCGCATAAGATTTATTTGGACCATACTAGTAATGTTAATGGGCCACTGAGGCCCAATAGCATCTAAAAACCATTGAGGGTCCCTTAAGCATGTAGTTGGGTCACAGGAGGCCCAATAACATGTATTATTTATGTTGGGCCCAAAATCCATGTTAACGAGTCACGAAGGCTCATTAAACATGATTAGAATCTCTCAAGCCCAACCATTTGAACGTTTACTTGTTTTGTATAGAATTAAAGTTACGAGTTGTTTAATCGATGTGTCGTATAAATCACGAATTTGTTTTATAACGATTTATAGATTTATAAAAATAGTTATTTTTTCTATTTACAACCCATAAGTTATAAAGTTTTGTATATTTTGACCCAATTATTATTATTATCAACATAATTGACCAAAAACATTACTTTGACCTATTCAACCCCTTATTTTGTAAAGTTGGCAATTTTTGCCCTTTTTTATAAAAAATGACATTTTAGGTCCTTGAACCATTTTTTCTTGACATCTTTGACACAAACACTTATTTAAATAATGTTTTAAGCCCAAAAGTAAATTTTTAGAAAGTTTCAACCCTTTAGTTAAAAGATTTGCATTTTAGTCCACCTTTTTCGCAATTTTTACACTTTTTACCCAAAATCCAAAATCTTCGCATTTTCAATCCTTTTTAACAAATATGATCATTTTAAACCCAAGAATAGATTTATTTACCTTTCTACCCACTGTTTTGAGAAATTTACCATTTCAGCCCCTTAAATTCATATTTTTCGCAACTTTGGGCCTATGGGCCGAAAAGCCCAAATTTTAGCCCAATAAGCCACAAATTTCATTTTTAGTCCTTTGAAAAACATAATTTTCATAGAAATTTCCATTTTAACTGTTTTGACATTTTGAACCTTGTAAAAACCGTAAATGACAACTTTTTCCCATACTTTTGTTTATTTGACAAAAATAGTCCAATAATGAGTTTTATGTTGTAGTGTGTTATTTTAAAGCTTGTATATTAGTTTATCTTAACATGTTAAGTGAAATTTGAACTAGGTCACATATTTTTCCTTCTTGAACTATAGATCTCGAAATATCTTTCGTTTTTAGCACATATATATCACAAAAACACAAGAAATCACACATATCATACAAATACACATAGATCTTCACATTTTACTTGCATTCTCCCCCATAAAACATATGAAAACCGAAAATAGAGGGGTATGAACTCACCTTAGGTTTGTTGCTTCGGTTTTGAAGAAAGAAAATGGAGGAGTTTGATCCTAGGAAGCCTTCTTGGGTGGATCTCGAACTTAGAGTTTTCTAGGATGATGATCATGAGTTTGTGTGAGTTTAGAAGAGATTCTTGATGAAATAAAGAGACTAGATTATGGATCCAAGCATCAACTTACCTAGGATGATGATTCTTGTGGAAGAACCTCCTTGAAATGTTCCAAGATCTCGAAAATTTGAATGGAGAAGAGGATGTGCTTGAGAGTCTTTGGGATGAGAGTTTGAAGATGTGTGTGTGTGTGTTTGGTGATCCTCGGCCGAGAGTAGAAGAAAAAGAAGAGAGGGAGGGTGAGGTGACCATTATAGATGCATGTTGGTCCATGCATGGGTATATGGTGTGCAATAAGGAGGTGACACCTCCCAAAGTCAACCCTCCCCATTTTTACATCTTTCTCTCTTTTTTTTTACTTGGGCCGAGAGAGAGGAAAGAAGAGAGTACCTTGGGCCTTTTGTGCTTGAGTCCATAATGTGAGGCCCAATTTGATGATTTTTCGGCCCATTGGGCCTTTAGAGTAGTTCACGGCCCAATTTAGCATAAAGGAATGGATTTGAGTCCATTAAAACTAATTGGATTTATTATGGCCCAATAAGGCCCATTAAAGATAAACTAGTCCATTTTAGGCCCATTATGGCCCAAAAAGTTAAGTTTCATGAAAGTGGATTGAATTTCAAGCACAACATGAATTAGGGTTTACGAGTTTACAGTAGATAATGTTTACAAGAGTACATAATTTCCTAGCCAGAATGCTAGTTGTGACACGGAGCTTCATAGAGTCACGTCTTTTAGTTTTTGCTATATACTTTTGGTGTCAAATATACAATGGTTTGAACACAAATGTAAAAACTATGCTTTATCAATATAACGGTTGTTGTGCTTTGATTACTATAATACAATTATTGTGATACTGTACATGACGTCATCCGCCCCCGAACGTTTCCACCGTTCCAGTTTGGGGGTGTGACATCAGAGTTCGACAGTGGCTTTGAGCCTATAATTTGCTAATCAGTTTTTGAAGTTATACTAACAACTATAGTTATTAGATATATCCAAGTGGGAGACTTTTGAATTAGGTGTCTAAGTCCATAACTATAATTGGAATATACTTGAATTGATAGTAGCACAGTCCTTTTGGGTTGCCCTCAAAACTAGAAACTAGACAGGATGACTTTTGGAAAGAGATGTTAAATTTATTTTTTTGAATAATAAATTGAGATAATTGATTTATTAATGTATTATGAAAATAATATATTAATTAGAAATCATATTATTTAATTAATAGTTAATCAGAAGAGGTTGGACGAAAATCTCTAGGAAGGCCCTAGAATTTTCGTCCAAGGGCTCTTGGATGGGATTTCATGGGCTGCTTGGTACCTAAGTGTAGCATCGGGATTTTTCAGGTATTATTATTATCATCCTAATTGAAGTGTGGAGTGGTTTGGTTTGGGCTTTGAACTTTGGGCCTTGTTAGTGGGCTGAGGAAGCTGCGTACGCAGGGCGTACATTGCTATGTACGCCCAACGTACTCGTGAGTAGGAAGCGCAGAGGCCAAGCACGTACGCCCATCGTACCAGGAGTAGGCCCAGCGTACGTGTGCAGCTCCTTAAACCCTAAAATTTAGGGTTTACTCCCTATATAAAGAACATTACCCCTGTTTGTTCAGCCTCCCTTCACCCTTATTCAGCCTCCACGAAAACCCTAGCCTACTTTTGTGTGTCCTTGTGATTTGGGAGCTATTTGAAAGTATTTTGGTGTAGTTTTGGTGCTTTGGATGAGAAAGGAACTTGAAGAAGGAGCAAGGATCCACCAAGAGCTTGTAGATCCAGAAGATTAGCACCATTTCTGACTTATTTGAGGTATCAAGTTCCAACCTTGGCCATTATATTCTTAGATTTGTTTATGGGGGTGTTTAAGGTTACTTTTGGACTCCATTGTTGAGGCTTCTTGCATCTTAATGATTTCAGACCATAATAGCTGTCCTTTCGGGCTCTTAGAGGCACTAAGAGTCATAAAAATTGGACCTTGGTGGTTAAGCCACAACCATGCAAGTGTTAGTGGGTCTTAAAGTTTGTTAAAAGGACCAAAATCATGTTTTGACCCCAACCATGCATGCAAACACATAAAGTTCGTGACTTTATGGTTTAGGAGGTCTTAAAGGACCTGGATCTGCATTTTGGACGTAAAGACTTAATGGATTAAGTCATGAATGAAGTCCCAAAGAAGTTGGCCAGTACGTTGGGCGTACTCCCTGGTACGCCGCGCGTACTGGGTCAATTCCCCGTTCTGGTGAAGACCAGCGTACGCTGGGCGTACGTGCCAAGTACGCCGCGCATACGCATGCAGAATGAATGTTTTGGGCTTTTGGGCCTTAAGAGAATGAGCCTGGACTTTTGGGCCCCGTGGCCCACTGTGAAGTATAATTTTGGACTTGGGAATCTGGAACTAGAGTATTGGGCCTATTGGACCATAATTGGACCCTTTGGAATTATTATATTAGGACTTGAAACTTTTTGGGCCCATTTGGGGGTTAAGGCCCAATTCAGAAATTGGGCAATTAGTGGGCCCTTAGGGAGTCCTTGTTAGGCCATAAGAGGGCTGGGCTTAATAAGATAGAATTGGGACTTATGAATTTTCCAATCGGACCAAGGGGTAAAATGGTCATTTTACCCTATGTGGTGTTATAGATGCTGATTGAGTATTATAATGTTTATGATAGCCGGAAGTCATCGGAGCAGCTGTTAGAGGTTACTTCCCGTGAGATTCGACACTCAGCCTTGCAAGGTGAGTTACATTGCATTAGAAGTGGGTCTAAGGCCACAATGTCGGCCCACTAGCAGGAGTTCGTAATTAGATAATTGTTTGTGTGATAATTATTTGGTATGCCACTATATGTTATGTTATATGTGCCGGTATGTTATGATTTTATGTGGTAGTGGTAGGGGTGAAATAGTCCCCGGTATCCGGTTGAAATAGACCGAAGGGTAGGGGTGAGCAAAAACCGAACCGACTAAAGAAAAACCGGCAAAACCGCAATAAACCGCAACCGAAAAACCCAAACCGATGCAAAAACCAATGGTGTGGATTTAATTTTTGCAAAAACCGAAGGTCAACGGTGCGGTGCGGTTTTTATCCAAAAAACCGGTCCACCAAAACCGAACCTCACCGCAAGCATGTATATTAATAATTCAATTAATATATATTATATGCATGCTATTTAAAATACTTATAAACGATAATATATTTGTTATATGTTTACTTTGCTTTTGTGTAAGACTATATGGGATGCAAAAGAAATTTTCTATTGTTAGCCAAACGTACTAATCGATATGTGTAATAAGATTGTAACAAATTAAGACAAAGTTAACCAACCTTCAATTATTAATTAGTTTGTGAGAGTAGTCACATGTTGTATTTTAATCCACTTACAATTTTTGATTATGTATTTTTGTGAGAGTAGTCACATGTTCTTACGCTTTTAAAAAACTGTACCAATAAACATAAAAAACTGTACCACAAAACATAAAAATCTGCACCAAAGTTTAGACACAGTTTGAAACCGAAACCGCACCGATACAAACCGAAACCGCATTTAAAAACCGTAAAACCGAACCGTTACAAAACCGCACCCAATGGTTTTAAGAATGCAAAAACCGCACCATACGGTTTGCGGTTCGGTTTGACCTTAAAACCGCACCAAACCGCACCATGCTCACCCCTACCGAAGGGGAGGCCAGCACCCAGATATGCTAGGCAACTATCCGGTTGAAATGGACCGAAGGGGAGGCCAGCACCCAGATATGCTAGGCAACTATCCGGTTGAAATAGACCGGAGGGGAGGCCAGAACCCAGATATGCTAGGCAACTATCCGGTTGAAATAGACCGAAGGGGAGGCCGGCACCCAAATATGCTTGGCTAGATATGTTATTGTATGGTATGTGGTATGATGGGGGAACTCACTAAGCTTTGTGCTTATAGTTTTCAGTTTTGTTTCAGGTACCTCTTTAGCGAAGGGGAAGGAGCCGGCACGGTAGCAACGCATCGCACACACATGATTTCCGCATTTTGAGATTCATGGGATTTGTACTCTGACATTATTACTACTTTCTGTTACGATTTTGATACATGTGATTATGGTATGATGACTTGAAACGATGATGATGTTCTTTTCAAGTAAATGATTTTATAAGTATTATATTTTAAAACGAAAAATTTTGGTTGTGAAAATTAGGATGTTACACTAAGCTAAGGAATTAGGGCTCCCTCCTAAAACCCTATCTTTTGCTCTAAGCTACCTCACTATATAAAGAGCCTTCACCCTTCACAATTTCGGCCACATGAAACCCTAAGGGAATATCCGAAATTCCTAACACTCATCTCCTATCACCTCTCTTATCCTCTTGCTTAGTTTGGGTGTGAACCATTAGAGGTGTGACACTTGTGATGCTTGCTCTCAAAGTTCAAGAAGACTAGGAATTCATTGCTATTGCAATATAACAATTAAGGTATGTATTCTAACCCTAGTTATATGAATTTAGAAAATAGCATATACCTCCTAGGGTTTTCCATTTGATGTTCAATAGTTGTATGTTCAATTAGATAAAACATAGTTCCAATAATTTAGGGTTACATGTACACATAGGAATTGTTTGTTATGCTCAAAACCCATCAGACTCGGTGTGATAGAGTCTGGGTTCCGACAACTGGTGCAGTGAGGAAGACAGTTCTGGAGGAAGCACATAAGTCAAAGTTTTCGATCCATCAGGGGGGCCCCAAAGATGTATAGGGATCTTAAGTTGAGTTATTGGTGGCCCTATATGAAAAGGGAAATAACTTGGTTTGTTGAGCGGTGCCTGACTTGTAGGAAAGTCAAGGCCGAACATCAGAGACCTCACGACAAGATGCGGCCATTACCGATTCCCATGTGGAAGTGGGAAGAGATTACTATGGATTTCATCACAAAGCTGCCCAGGATGGCATGTGGATTTGATTCTATCTGGGTCGTTGTTGATAGATTGACCAAGAGTGCACATTTCATACCAATTGCCGAGAGTATATCTACTGAGAAGTTAGATGACATCTATATCTGGGAGGTGGTAGTTCAGCACGGGGTGCCAGTTTTGGTGGTTTCGGACCGGGATGTTCGTTTCACCTCAAGGTTTTGGAGGAAGTTTCATGAGGATTTGGGTACCCAGTTCCATTTTAGTATAGCATACCACCCCCAGACTGACGGCCAGAGCGAGCGGATGATTCAGACGCTCGAAGATATGATGCGGGCTTATGTATTAGATTTTGGAGGGAGTTGGGATACTTACCTTCCACTGGCCGAGTTCCCCTACAACAACAGTTATCATTTCAGTATTGACCGACCGCCTTTTAAGATGTTATATGGAAGGAGGTGCAGGACCCTGGTTTGTTGGGGGGAGGAGGTCGAGCATCGGGTCATGGGGAGTACTGAGGTGGTACTCAAGACCAGCGAATTGATTCAACAGGTGCGCGACAGGTTGCGAGTCGCACAAAGCCGACATAAGAGTTATGCAGATCGACGACGTTCAGACCTCGAGTTTTAGGTGGGAGATTTGGTGCTTCAGAAGGTGTCACCTTGGAAAGGTGTCATCCGATTCTGGAAGTGGGCAAGCTGGGCCCCAGATTCATTGGCCCCTTCAGCATTTCCGCCCGGTTGGGTAAGGTTTCATACCGGATGGAATTGCCCGATGAGCTCAGCCAGATTCACAACACCTTCAATGTGTCTCAACTTTGGAAGTGTGTGGCCGATGAGTTTGCGGTTGTTCCCTTGGATGATATTCAGGTAGATGAATGCCTGTATTTTCTGGAGAGACCAGTGGCCATCTTGGATACGAAGACGAAGTCTCTACACAACAAAGAAGTGTCTCTGGTCAAGGTCCAGTGGCAGCATCGGAGGGGTTCCGAATGGACGTGGGAGCCTGAGGCGAAGATACGAGAGCACTATCCTGATTTATTCGAGGTGGCAAAATTTGAGGATGAAGTCTAGTTCAAGTGGGGGAGAGTTGTAACATCTTGATTCCCAGGTATTTCCAATTTGATCATTGGTTTTTGAATAATTTGCAAAACTAGTCCCTAATGGCAATTTTGTAATTTTGGGGCAGGCTTGCGTACACTGGGCGTACATTTCATACGCTGGGTGTACGTGGCCAACGTGCAAACCCTAAATTTTAGGCTTTGGACCCTATTTAAGCATCATTATAGCCCCATACATCTCCTTAACTCCAGCATCCATTCCTCCTTGACCTCATTTCAAAACCCTAAAATGTGTATCCGCATTTTGAAGCTTGAAGTGTCTTTTTGGTGCCATTTTGGTACTCCTGGTGGTGAAGGAAGAGCATTGAAGTTGTAGTGTTTCACTCAAGGCATTGGATCCAACATCTACACTCCCTTGTACATCTTCTGGAGGTATAAAGCTCCAACCTTGATGAGTATTTCATTTAGATCTAGTTTTAGCTTAAAGTTGGCACCTTTTTGTCTCAAATCTTGATCCTTGTGAGTATGGAGTACTCCAAGATGTTTGAGTTGTCCTTTCGGATGTTATAGGGCGTGTTAAGTCATAAAAATATGATCTTGGACATTATTTTCTTCCCATGCATGATATAGGTTGTCTTCATGGGTCAAGAGGCTAGGGTTTTTGATGTTAAGGTCTTATTAGCCATGCAAAACCATAAAGTTGGAAGCTTGATGGTTAAGAACACCTTTTAGGGTCTAGATCTGGATATTAGATGAAAGTGCTTAAGGATTAAGCACTTAATGAGTTGAGCTGGTGGCAGCTGCGTACGCTGAGCATACCAAAGGGTACGTTGCGCGTACGTGGTCAACCCTTCGTGGTTTGGTCAAACACCAAGTACGCCCCGCATACGTATTGGGTACGCCCAACATACTTATCGAGTTGACTCGGTTGACTATGACCTGGATTTTGACCAAGGTTTAACCTAGGGGCATTTTGGGTATTTTGATCTATATTCTGAGTTTTGGTCACTGTATATGTAAAGGTGACTGGTAGAGTTGATTTCGGAGCAGCGTGCTATTTCCGCTTTCTCATCTGTCTGTGAAGTAAGTTTTCTTAATGTATCCATGGGTCGAAGGCACCAATGCCGAATTATTATTCGATTATATAAAATGCTAGATGCTATGTGATGTGTACTTGTTTGTATGATAGGGTTGAAATACATCCCAAGGTGGGGCCCACTATGGTATGCCAGGTTGAAATATACCCCATGGCGTGGCCCACTATGGCATGTTCGGGTTGAAATATACCCCAGGGCGGGGTCCATATTTGTTTATTGGGTTGAAATATAACCCAGGGCAGGGCCTATATTAGTATGTTTGGTATGTGGTACTTTGGGGAACTCACTAAGCTTCGTGCTTACAGTTTATGTTTATGGTTTCAGGTACTCCTGATTCGAATGGGAAGGGCTCGACATGATGGCACAACATCCTCCCCTCATGATTTCCGCAATTTGAATAATTGTACTTTGATGTTTTGAATATTATGATTTGGTGTTGGATTTTGAAACAATTGATGAATGATTTGATAGATTTCCAATGAAAAATTTTATTACTGTTTCTGGGTCGTTACATCGGTTTTAGCTAGGGATATGGTCCCTATTTATAGCTGCCGAATAACCTAAAAACCATAGATTTGTATAATAAAATAAAATAATACTAATATTTTAATATGATTCAAATCTGTTTCTTTATCTACTACAAGAGGCTTCCATAATATTTCTTTTGCCTCCTCAAAACCGTCTGTATCAAGGGAGGTTCTAGAATTGCCTCTCTTGCTCAACTATTGAACAATTGCAATTCAATCCTTGAACCTTTAATTAATTCTAATTAATCAATAATTAATTTCCAATTAATTATAATTAATTCTTAATTAATTATTAGCTCTTTTATGGTTATTAGGGCAACCCAAAAAGGACTTTACTTTTATTCACTAAGATTATACCAATTTAGTTAAGACCTTAGACATATTAATCCAACGTATACGTGGAAATGATAATTATCTAGGAGGGTAATGAACTATTGGTTTTGTTCACATCTAAGCATTTTTTTGTTCATATTAGACCATCCAACTTGTTGAAGTTGTTCACATAATACCATTGTTTTAGAAATTTGAATTGGTAGTTAAATTTGTTCGTCTAGCTTGTTGAAGTTGTTCACATAATATCATTATTTTTGAAATCGAGACACTTTGTTTGACTTAAGAACATCTTTTTTTTCTTAGGGTGGGTTCAAACCAGACGATTAAACTTTTGTTTTACGATTATTATTCTGGGAAACGAGGAGCAAAGTGGGAGACTAGTTATGAGGTTGTGCTAGGCATGACTCATGCTCTCGCGCATCTATATCATGACCGTATGCTCGTTATTTTACATGGAGATGTGAAAGCCATGAATATGTTATTAGGTCCGAACCTACAATCCTACCTTGGTGATTTTAGGATGGCTATACTTGTTATGAAAGACCAAAACCAAAACCCTAGTTGGCTCCCACTATCCCACTCTCATACTTATTATACGTGAGAACATGAGTCACGCCTAGTACAACCGCGTACCTAGTCTCCCACTATGCTCCTTGTTTCCTAGTCCCAACACAATGGAGGAGCGAGCTCAAGCTTCCATTATGATAATAATCGTAGAACAAAAGTTTAATTGTATGGTTCGAACCCCCACCTTAAGAAACAAATGATGTTCTTGTGTCAGATCGAACATAGTGTCGCGATTATAGAAATAATGGTATTATGTGAACAACTTCAACAAGTTGGACGAACGACTTCAACTACCGATTTAAATTTCTGAAACAATGGTATTATGTGAATAACTTTAACAAGTTTGATGGTCGAATATGAGCAAAAAAAAGAAATTGCTTAGATGTGAACAAAACCAATAGTTCATTACCCTCATGGGTAATTATTGTTATCACATATATGCCACATAAGTTGTAACTTGCAACAACCGGACACAATAGTCATATGTGAACACTTCCAACAAGTTCGTTACCTTGATGTGTACAAAAAAAAAAGTTATCCAAATATGTGATAATGACTTAAAAGGGTAATATATTTTTTTGATTTGTACACATTTGGTCACTGAGTTTTTTCATCCACATTTACCCCCTTCAACTTGTTTAACTGTACAAGTTCAGTCCTTATGACCAGCTACTCTAGGTAAGTCGAAAAAATGACTTAATAGGGTAATATATTTCTCGCTTTGTACACATTTAGTCCTTAATATTTTTTTGTACATTTAGTTGTTAATATTTTTTTTTGCAAAATAAGTCCTTGCTGTTTTGTACACATTCAATACTTATGAATGGATTATGGATTTTTTAGGTTTTTCTCACATAATCTTAAATAGGACAATCATTAATAAGGTGTTCGGGGTTGTACATGCTTATGACCACTGCGACATCGATTGCTTGGTGCTTAGGTCTTGTGTTCTGAACGTGGTAACTTCTTCATACAATCTTAGATTTTAACGATCTTTATATCCATACATTCGTATTTGAGTCTACTATAATTTCCGTTTAAATTACTTCCATTAAAAGTAATATATTTTTACTTACAATTTTATAGAAAAAATGTTCATACATACATTCATAAAAAACACATGTATATAAAGATCGTAAGTAAAAATATATTACTTTTTAACGGGAGTAATCTAAACGAAAGTTGTAGTAGACTTAGGGGTCGTTTGATAATTGTTGATTGAGTTAGTACTGACTGAGTTAGAATTTCTGACCGAGTCCACATCTGACTGAAACCATGCTGTTTGATTATATTTCCGATTGACTGTGGTGAATGGTAAAAAATGATCATATTACCCTTATGTTGTCTCATGTGTCGGACAAAATTGGTTATATTCCACTTAAGAATACAAAGAAATTAGAATAAAAATCAAGTTTGTTCCAATTTTGGCTTTGTGAAAACATCTTTGACCATTGAAACAATACACTATTAAAGCTTTGTGTATCACCAATTCTTTTGACATCTTCACTTTCGATTATTTAATCAAAAAACAAATCTTCACTGTGACCACTCCTTTTTTTGCAAATTCGAATCACATTTGAAATGAAACACCAACTTCGACCTTCATCCAGATTCCCATTGAAGCGATATTAATTTTAAATCAATTGCAATATGAATTTCAGCCACATCAAATTTCAAAATCTCCAAAGAATTTTGGATCATATTTTCACACAGGAACCACAAGTAATCAATTTCGGCATGTCAAATTTGACTTTTTATTTGACTATTGGACTTCAAGATCAGAACTTCAAGGTTTCAATCAGGCGATCATTGGAACCCAATTCACCTTCGTTATTGACCAGAAACATCGATAACATCCAAACTAACAATCTTCAAAAAATTATTGATCAAAAATTCAACACAATAATCGAACATATCTTCCGATTTTCAGATTATCGAATTCAAAATTATCAAATCGAAGCTTATGCCATAATCGGAGTCTCCATTTTTGTGGAGCGAAGATTAGGGAATAATGGGAAATCGATTGCAGAAATCAATTACAGACCTTACAAAAATCGATTGAAGAAGTTGTAAATATTACGAGGATCGGAGAAACAGGGGATCAGAAATCGATTGCAGACCTTACCGGCGGAGATGGAGGACAAGAGCGACGATAGATGATCTACTGTGGAGTACGTTGAGTCATCCATGTTGCGTCCTTCGGTAAACAAGGGCAAAGTGTGTCTTTTCCCTCGGTCACCTATTATTTTTTGGCGGACTGAATCAACAATATTTCTTGACCGAGTCAGATAAATGGGCTGGATCAGAGACACAATATTCACACACCAAACACTCTGACGGGACTGAATCAGACGTTTTCGTCTGACCAGACCGGGTCAGCACCAAATCAAACAGCCCCTTAATTACGAACGCATTGATATAAAGATCGTTAAAATCCGAGATCGTATGAAGAAGTTACGACGTTCAGAACACAAGACCTAAACAACCAAACAGTTGAGGTCGCGGTGGTCATAACCATTAACAACCCCGAACACCTCAATAATGATTGTTCCACGTAGGATACCGTGAGAAAAACCTAAAGAAACCGGTCATACATACTCAATGTATACAAAAACAACAAATACTTATTTTGCAACAAAAAAAATATTAAGGACTAAATGTGTAAAAAAGTATTAAAGACTAAATGTGTACAAAGTGAGAAATATATTACCTATTAAGTCATTTTTTCGGTTTACCTAGAGTTATCGATCATAAGAACTGAATGTGTACAATTAAACAAATTTAATGGACAAATATGGACAAAAAAAAATTCAGTATCCAAATGTATACAAATCGAAAAATATAAGAAAGTCAACAACTTTTTAAATATTAACAAAACCAAAATATAATTACCTTTATAAATCAATTTTCAAATATTATTTTCAAATATTATTCACACTAGGACACTACAAATGTATTTGTGTGTGAGTACTATTCCGTTTGGTTGATTTTAGGAAACTCTCTTTAAATTAGGTTTTGAGTGGCGAACGTTAAAGGCCGTCAAAAGCGACCAAACAAGCCACCGGCAGCACAAGCCCTAGTTCTTGATGCCGCTTATATACCTCATCTCTACACGCTCTCTTTAATTCTCCCTAATTTTCACTGCTTGCAAATCCAGTTTTCACCTGTTTCCTGTTTCCTCCTCGACAGATCAGATCTCTCTGTTAGGTACGTACGACTGTTCTTCGTCGAAATCAGGTTTTCGATTGATACGTTTGAACTTGTTTATAGATCTCTATGATTACTGATAGTTTTGGATCTTTTTCAAATTTATGTTTCCAATTGATGAATTTGGACGTTTTGTAAATACATTCTCGTTGATTGTTCGTCCAAGATCGTTGTTTCATGTTGTTTGATGATTTGCGTTGATTGTTGATATTTATCTGTGCTGGTGAAGATCCAGATTTAGGTTTTGATTTGAGCTTTTGGTTTTATATGATTTTTGTCAACGCTACTTCGCAAAATAAAGTATAATAGCAGTTTAATATAATGAGGGAAGCCATGGATAAAATTGTTGCAATCACTAGTCAGAAACTACGTGTCTACATTGTTTATGTTCACAAAATTGGATGCTTTTTTCTATGACAAAAGTCCAAATACGCTGGTTTTAAAAACCTGTTAAAACCTTGTCTGATGATTTAGGGTTACCAGTTCAGGGATAGGGGTAATCTGTGCATAAACAAATTGGATTGGAGTTTACCTCCATCAACTCTTTTAAATACTTTCTTTATAATCTATCAAACAATGAAAGCCTCCAAATCTCTTAAA
The DNA here is from genome assembly GCF_052849685.1 of Lactuca virosa. Lineage (NCBI taxonomy): Eukaryota > Viridiplantae > Streptophyta > Magnoliopsida > Asterales > Asteraceae > Lactuca > Lactuca virosa. The sequence continues at coordinate 389,843,213 of NC_136428.1, forward strand.
TAAAAGAATTAATATTTATGTTTTAATGAGTGAGTAGCATTTAAAACCTCTGTATGTGAAGCACATTTTTTAAACATTTAAATATAATGCAACATCAAACACTACACTGATAGAAAAATCTGAACACTTCTCAAGACTTTGGTAACATTTACATGTTATGTTTTCTTTTGTTTACATTCTTTGTAACATACATAGTTGTGTGATTTCATTTGTCCAACAAAATCCAAACTTCATTTATAGATAAGTGCCTTTGTTCTAATTTCTGAAATTACAAAACCATTCCATATTTACTAAATTTCTTTCCTTCCAACAGTTTTCAATCAGCTTCATCATGTTTGGGCGTGTTCCAAAGAAGAGTGATAATACAAAGTATTATGAAGTTCTTGGGGTCCCACAAACTGCCACTCCAGATGAACTAAAGAAGGCTTACAGAAAGGCTGCAATAAAGAATCATCCTGACAAAGGTGGTGACCCTGAGAAGGTAAATTTTTAATAAATTATATTTTATATTCTTTTGTTTTCTTGCCAAACATTTTTTTTTTCATAACTTATTGAGTTTTGAAAAAGCCAATAACTCAATAAGTTGTTTTTAAATGAAATCCCAAACACCCTCTTAAATCCACTAAATTTTGACAACATTTTCTTTTAAACCTCAAAAATGTCAAAAACATAATGTCTTTTTATGTCATTTAACTTTTTTTTTTTCCTAAAACATGGTAATTTTTCAGTTCAAGGAATTGTCACAAGCATATGAAGTTCTTAGTGATCCAGAAAAAAGAGAAATTTATGATGAATATGGTGAAGATGCTTTGAAAGAGGGTATGGGAGGTGGTGGCAGCTCATCTGAGAGCCCTTTTGATATCTTTGAGCAGTTTTTTGGTGGTGGTGGTGGTTTTGGTGGTGGATTTGGTGGTCAGTTTTCTTATTTTCTTCTTCTTTATATATATATATATATATATATATATATATATTACTTTCTTTTATTTGTTAATCATAGCATTTTACTTTCATCCTTTTCTATTACATCATTGTGTTTTCAATTTTTTCACTTTTTAAAATATCTAACATTGAAAAATCTACCCATTTATAGCATTGTAATTTCAATTTTTTTATTATTGTCTTAACACATTGTATTTTGAAGAATCTACTCAATTATAGCATTGGATTTACAAGTTATTTCTTATTAAGATATTGTACTTTGAATAATCTTCTCAGTTATTGAAGTGGAAAAGACTTTGTTTTTGGATGATATTACAATAATTGGGAAGAATTTTCATTTATTTGTTTATTATATAGCATCTAACTTCATTTTTTTTTGTTAAATTTTCCTATTTTACTATAAAAAACCAACCCAATTATAGCATAGCACTTTCAACTGTTTGCTTGTAAGGATATTATACTTTGAAAAGTCAACTCAATTATATGAGTGAAAATTTGTTTGTTTTTGTGATGATATTGCTATAATTGGGTAGAAATTAAAAAAAAAAAGAATTCATTAGTAATTTTTTTACTCTGAATAATATTATTTTTTTAGGTGGAGGTAGTTCAAGAACTAGGAAGAAGCAAGGAGAAGATGTAAAACAAGTTCTAAAGGTCTCTTTGGAAGAAGTGTATAATGGCATTACAAAGAAACTCTCCCTTTCAAGGAATATCTTGTGCAAAAAGTGTAAAGGGTATGTATGTCACAATTATTCTATTTTTTATTTTTTAAAAATATTTGTATAAATTTAGTTTCATCATTGAATCTACCTAAAAACAAGTCAGTTTGGGTTATATATTTTATCTTTAACAATTCAAACGAGTAAAGTAAAAAAACATTAGCTAAAAAGTAAATTTTAATGGTCCCCACTGAAAAATTTATATATTGTTTTAAAATATATAAAATTATATTTGGGTTTTATGCAGAAAAGTCCCATTATTTTGGGAATATTTTTGATAAAGTCCTAATTTTTTTTGAACAGGAAAGTCCCGATTATTTAATTTTACACGATAAAGTCATTTCTGTTAAAATAAAAATAAGTACTTTTTTGTTAATTTGGGCAAAATATTAAATAATCGTGACATTTCTGTTCAATTTTTTTTTCGGACTTTATTAAATTTTTTCCCAAAATAATGAGACTTTTCAACATAAAACTCAATTATATTTTAAAGTAAATTTTAATAAAATTATATTTTATATATTGTTTTAAAATATTTGTATAAATTTTGCAATGGGGTCAATTGGGTCAATTGTGATTTGTGAATTGCAAAATTGCTTTATTAATTGTCCCCACCAAAAAACATAATATAATAATGGGTTAATCTCAAAAAAGACCTTATATTTTGTTTTTTTTCCCAAATTAAACCTCAAATTTTTTTTTTGCCTGAAAAAGACCTTGTATGTGTTCATTTTTTCCAATCTGGCCCTTTTAGTCATTTTTTTTGTCTAATTTTTTTTTAAATATGAGGGTTTTTTTCGAGAAAAACTAAAAAAATTGAGGGTTTTTTCCGAAAAAAAAATACAAAGTTGAGGGCTTTTTCGATAAAAATTGAAAAAATACAAGGTGTTTTTCATGCAAAAAATAAAGTGGAGGTTTTATGCAGAAAAAGCACAACATATAAGGTCTTTTATGAGATTAACCCATTTGTAAATTGCAAAATTGCTTTATTATTGGTCCCCACCAAAAAACACAATATAATAATTTAGAAAAAGAAAAAAAAATCATATTTTGCAATCATAAATCTTTTCACAAATACTTTCTTGTAGCCTTCTGTCAGTTACTGTAATTTTGCCATTAACCCATATTGCTCAATTTGTGAATATTCTTTAGTTTATGACAATATTCATATTTATTAATTATTGCATTAATTAATAATTTAATTTAATATATATATATATATATATATATATATATATATATATATATATATATATATATATATATTATATTTCAGGAAAGGTTCAAAAAGTGGTGCTTCATCAAGATGCTTTGGATGTCAAGGATCTGGAATGAGGGTGACAACAAGGCAAATTGGCCCAGGAATGATCCAACAAATGCAACATGTTTGTCCTGAATGTAGAGGCTCTGGTAATTTTATTATTTTATAATAATAATATATTATTATAATAAATATTTTTTATTATTTGTAAATACATTTAAATTTAATAGGAGAATCAATAAGTGAGAGAGATAGATGCCAACAGTGTAAAGGAAAGAAGGTGACACTGGAGAAGAGAGTGCTTGAAGTTCATGTTGAAAAAGGAATGCAAAATGGTCAAAAGATTGTTTTTGAGGGTCAAGCTGATGAAGCTGTAAGTAAATTTACACCTTTTTTGTTTTTTTAAAAGGTTAGATGCAAGTAAAAGCAATGTACTTTTGTTTTGTGTGCTTTATAGTAAATTACTCTTATCTCCTTTTTTTTTTTTTTCCATTACTGTTGACTGGATACATGATGTTTTAAAAAGGGTTAGTTTCATAAAAAACCTTATATTTTATGTTTTTTCCGGATTAAACCTCAGTTTTTTTTTCCTGAAAAAAAACCCTGTATTTTCTCACTTTCTCCTAAAAAACTCTCAACTGTCTTTTTTTTTTTTTTCATAAAAAACCCCTCAATCTTCTCACTGTTTCCAAAAAACCCTCAACTTTTTTAGTTTTTTCCGAAAAAACCCACACTTTACAAAAAAAAACGACTAAAAGGTCTGGATCGAAAAAATGAAAAATTCCAAGATCTTTTTTCAGGGAAAAAAATAAAGTTTGAGGTTTAATCCGGAAAAAAAACACTAAATATAAGGTTTTTTATGAGATTTTAACCCTTTTAAAAATAGTTGAGAAAATAATGTCACATTTGTGGAAATTGAAGCAAATAATAAACAAAGGCAAATTTGTAAAAAGTTATGACTTAAGGTAATGAAGAAAGTGTCATTTCTCAGGTTTTTATTTTTTATTTTTTTATATTAACTTGTTTTTTTCTGCATCAAGTATGTACAGAAAAAAATCAATAAGGGCAAATTTGTAAAAAAGTTTCTGGCATTAACTAACTGGTTGTTTGTTTTTGAAATAATCACATTAAAATTGTCGAATATTATTATTATACTTGATTAATATTTTGAAATTTGGTTATTTGGAAAGTAAGGGCAAAATGGTCATTTAGTCTTAACGAATGAAATCTATCTATTTTTGCAGCCTGATACAGTTACAGGAGACATTGTATTCATTCTGCAACTGAAAGAACACCCAAAATTCAAGAGAAAACAAGACGATCTTTATGTGGAACACAATGTCACCTTAACTGAAGCTCTTTGTGGCTTTCAATTTGTTCTCACTCATCTTGATGGAAGACAACTTCTCATCAAAACTAACCCTGGACAAGTCATTAAACCTGGTATTTTTTTATTTAATTAATTACCTAATTACCCTTTTCTTTTTAAATAAAAAAGAAAAAACTTTCTTTCTAATACTTTTACTTGATTACATACAGATCAATACAAAGGAATCAATGACGAGGGAATGCCACAATACCAAAGGCCATTCATGAAGGGCAAATTAGTAATTCACTTCAACGTAACCTTCCCTGAACCCGGGGCACTAACACCCGAAAAATGCAAAATTCTTGAGACGATTTTACCCTCAAGCACGAGTTCATCTTCAATGTCAGTGGATGAATGTGAAGAGACGATTTTACATGATGTAAATATGGAAGAAGAAATGAGGAGGAAAGAACATCAGAGACAACAAGAAGCTTATGATGAAGATGATGACGATGAACCTGGAATGCAACGTGTTGGGTGTAACCAGCAGTAAAAATAAAATAAAATTTCATCGTTTTGGAGAGGATTTATATGATATGATATTTTGAAGCTTTTTTTTTTGACTGGCTGATATTATTGTATTTTTGGTTTTTAGGGTTTATGCATTGTTATGTGATTTGAATTGGTTTTTAGGTGTTATGTTATATTTGATGATTATGATATTTATTTATTTCGTTATAATACTGCTACCAAAGTTGTTAAAAATGTGATACCCTAGGACTGTTTTTGGGTGTGATTGTAAAATGTAAGAAGGTTTTTTGTTCATTTTTTAAAAAAATTCTAATATTTTGTCATATGTAAACTAAATGAATTGAATATTAATCTTATATAACTCCTTTTAAATTGTTGTTAAATTATTATATGGTACATAAACGGTCTTCAGTAATATTTTTTTGTTCACTTGAGTGGTGTTTGTTTTTTCGAAGCGAAAATGGTTGAAGTGTGCGGAAAACCTCTGCAACCCTCTATAGCAGAAGAGGCGGACCAAACAGCTGCAATATGTAATAAAAAGTCTGTTTTTTAACCTTGCAATAAGTTAAAATAAAGTGTGAAGATGTTTGAAGCAGAGGGTCAAGTGATGCGTCACGCAGCACACGCACAACAGTTTTTAAGTCAGAAGTCTTCTGAAAAACAAATAGCTGCGAAGGGGCCAAGTGTTGCGCAGCGCAGCAATAAGTGGTTAGAAGTGGTTTTTTTTAGAAAAAACAAACAACACCTTAGACAATCGGTATCCATAAGGTTTTGTGGTTTTGTTATGGTTTTAGTCTCTATTTGACATGATATGTTTAGAACACAATGAGATTTGAATAGGTTTTAAGGTGTTATGTTATATTCAATGATGATAATATTTATTTATTTTGCTATAATATTGCTTGCAAGGTTGTTAAAATCGTGATGCTAATCGTAGGATTATATGATTGTATGATCCCATTCTAGGGTCGTTTTTGGATAGGATTAGAGGTATGATCGCAAGATAAGACGTTTTTATTCATTAAAAAAAATTATAATAATTTATCATATAGTAACTAAGTGAATCTAATGTTAATTCTATAAAAGTCATTTAAGATAGTTTATTATTAAATTATTATCTTGTATATAAATCTTTTTTAAGGTTTGGGTATATTTCAAGTTTGCATTTATATTTTTATATAACGTGGACAATGAGTATCTATATGGTTTGGTTTTGTTATCATTCTAGACAATGTATGACATTAAATGTTTATATTCCCCATCTGTATTTATTTTTAACTAGATCGACGCAAGTTTGGATTGGAGTGGACAAAATTTGTTACGAAAGGATTGAAAGTCAAAAGTTATATGAAAGATTGATAAGAGCTTTAATTTTTTTTAATAAATATTTACAATAATTGAAAATTCACAGAATAAAGACTAAGCAGATAAATCTGCATCAGGCTGTTTCTGCGGCTTCTTCTTGTTCCAAATCATCAGTTCATCACATTAGCCAATCAACAGGAATGTGAACGCCACCGGAAACAAAGAACCATTGCATTTCATACTAAAAATGTCCCTAACATTCAATCCAATCTTAGTGTCCCGCTTTCCTACTTCTGCATGAGATTCACATGAGTATGAAATCAGAAAGCAGAGGTGCACTACATTTATCCATGTCTTCAATAATAACAACCGCAAGGTGCTTATCAAGTGTTTTAATTTTGTATATAAAGAGGTAAAAGTAGAATATAATTATATGTTGAAGCTGAAAACATCCTATTTTTTCAAGGGTTTATGTCATAATTCAACAACAAACTAATTTTGTATATTATGCTAGACTATTTATTCAACTATAAGAATACCAAAGGATTTCAACTTGAGGCAATACCTAACTTCCTCTTGAGAGGAATCTTAGTTGTTTCCTCACCCAAGTCATTTAACCTTAGGGCATTGCAAGATGGAAAAGGGAAACAGATCTTCAAAGACAAGAATTATTGAGAATTATAAAAACATGGAGAAGAAAAAGACCTTAGTGTTATATTGAAAGTTGTGTAAAAAGTGCCAGTCTTAGGATCTGCCTAGTCTTGACAAACACTTTCTTTTAAAGTGATAAAATTTGTTTCTTTACTATGCATGTAAAAGAAAATTAGATATGTTTACATGTAACATATTTAGTTGTATATCTTAATTTGATTAAAAATGGTGTGTGGGCAGAGAACATTACAAAAATGGACTCATTAAGGATAGTTTCAGAAATAGTCCCTTTGACAGGAAACTATCACACAAAAGGTCCTTATGGCAGGAAACTATTTCAAAGATGGTCCTTGTGACAGGGTAAATGGTCATTTTGGCAGGAAATAGCTACAAAATGGTCCCCGTGGCAAGAAAAGACGACTCTTTCACGTACACTTTGGCAAGTTTTTCCGTAGATAATTTCTCATTGGTTACTATGAAATGCGCACTCTTCATGAATTGATCCACAATCACCTAATTCATGTCGTGACCTCCCTTCATTCTGGGTAGCTTAGTCACAAAATCCATGACGATGTCTTCATACTTATCCATGGGTACTAGTAAGGGTTCCGAATTCCCATATGGTTTTTGATGTTGTCCTTTAACTCTTGCGCAGGTTACACACTCAGCCACATACTTAGCGACGTCGAGCTTCATCGTTGGCCACTAGTATTATGGTTTCAAATCCATATACATCTTGGTGCTACATGGATGAATATAGTGCATGGTTTTGTGAGATTCTTCCATTATAAGATCCCTTATACCTCCTATCTTTGGGACCCAAATTCTGTTTTGGAATACCTTTAATCCTTTGTTATTTGTACCGAACACTAACGTTGTTCCCAAACATTCTTCCTTTCGGTTAACTCCTTGTAAAGCATCATCCTGAGCTTTCTTGATACTTTATACAATTGTCAAGACAATCTCAATGCTTAATGCTCTTGGAATTTTCCTCTCCAGGTTTATTTTTATACTAAGAGCATCTGCTATGAAATTCGCTTTACCAGGGTGGTAAAGTATCTCGCAGTCATAATCCTTGAGTAATTCTAGCCAGCTTCTTTGTCTCATGTTCAACTCTTTCTGATCATACGGATACTAAAGACTCTTATGATCGGGGAAAAGTTTACACTTTATGCCATAAAGATAATGCCTCCATATCTTTAGTGCAAAAAGCACTGCGTCCAACTAAAAATCATGAGTGGGGTAGTTATGTTCATGGATTTTCAGTTGTCTAGATGCATATGCTATCGCTTTACCTCTATGGGTTAGAAAACAACCTAACCTAACTCCAGATGCATCATTATAAAGTACGAAGTCGCCAACTCCATCGGGTAAAGAAAGGATTGGTGCTTCACACAATTGCTTCTTTAGCTTCTCAAAAGCTTCTTCATACTTTTCACTCCATATATATGTAGCTCCTTTGTGGGTCAAGGCTGTCAATGGAGCAAATATCGAGGAAAAGCCCTGGATAAACCTTCGGTAATATCCAACTAATCCCAAAATACTACGAATCTCAGTGGGACTTTTTGGTCGTTCTCACTTCATCACAACTTCAATCATTGCTGGTTCAACCATTATTCCTTCTTGGTTAACCACATGAACCAAGAATTGCACCTCTCAGATCCATAAATCACCTTTGGAGAACTTTGCATACAACTTCTCCTTGTTCAGAACTTCCAATACTTCTCGTAAGTGCTTTCCATGCTCTTGCTGGCTCATTTGTTGATAAATGAAAAGTGAACCTCTAGCAATTCCAAGTAGTCAAGATCCGAAGTCAGCTTGTATCCGAGATGTGATGAAGTTCCTAAGCCAGATCAATTTCGAGATCAAGATGTGTAGAAGTCAGAAGTCTGTACTAGCATTAAATGCTTTTTGTCTTTTATTTAATGTAACAGTTCCTAGGACAAAATCGTGTGTATATTTTAAGTGTCAGTTTGTCAAACACTTGCTAGTATCCAGTAATTAGAATGTTTTAGTGGTTTGTACTAAGTTCCTCCTTTGCTATATAAGGAATGAATGTTTCATGAGTTTTTGACCAAGAATAGAACTCGATATTCTCTTCACATCAATCTATTATCTCTTGCAAGTCAAACTTCTTTCATTTACATTCTTCTTGTCTTAAATTGTCTTTGCATTGATTATACACAAGTTTACTTCATTTATTACTTGAATACTTTGTTGATTGATTATCTTCAAGTCTTAACTGGTTTACCGGATTTGACTGGCACTACATATTAAGAGCAAACATTGATCTTAATGATTAACTCAAGGTTTGAGTTTTCAAACCTTGTCCTTGCGTATTGATTCTTGTTCTCACAATTGGTATCAGAGCTTGAGTGGTTGTCTGTGACATCCCCAAATTTCTCGGCCAGAAAAGACCGATTTGTTTATGCTTTATTTGAAAACCAGAGTATATCTTTAAAGAAATATATTGCGGAATTTGTTCCCAGAAAACATGATAAATATATTATCAAAGCATTTCCGAAGAAATGTATTTTGTTCATATTAAAACTTTGGGATGTCATTATCAATAAAAAAACATAAGCATAAACAAAACTTACATTCATTTACACTAGTGATCTACTTCTCTTTTAATCTCTCAGTGTAAAGCAACTTCGTATCGATACTTGTGATACAAATAAACTGAGTGGGTCAGGCTTGGGAGCCTGGTGAGCATATAGGGTTTTCAACCCACAATAAATAAATTTATTATGTTTAAACATCAAACAATCAACCCAATTTCCCATCCCCATTATCTCCTTTATTCATAAGGACCCACCCTAAGAAATCAGCTATTCCTCGTTCATTCATCCTAAGGATTGACCTAAGAAATAAGCACGAAGTCAACCTTTGCCTATGACGCAGTTGCCAATGTTATTTATTAGGCGCAACTGCCAACAACATCATTTATTCTCTAATTGGTTATTTATTAGGCGCAGCTACCAACAACATCATTTATTCTCTAATTGGCACAGCTGCCAATGTTGTTTATTAGGCGCAGCTGCCAACAACATCATTTATTCTTTAATTGGTTATTTATTAGGCGCAGCTGCCAACTACATCATTTATTCTCTAATTGGTTATTTATTAGGCGCAGCTGCCAACAACATCATTTATTCTCAAATTGGCACAACTGCCAATGTTGTTTATTAGGCGCAGCTGCCAACAACATCATTTATTCTTTAATTGGTTATTTATTAGGCGCAGCTGCCAACAACATCATTTATTCTCTAATTGGTTATTTATTAGGCGCAGCTGCCAACAACATCATTTATTCTCAAATTGGCACAACTGCCAATGTTGTTTATTAGGCGTAGCTGCCAACAACATCCTTTATTCTTTAATTGGTTATTTATTAGGTGCAGCTGACAACAACATCATTTATTCTCTAATTGACACAACTGCCATTGTTGTTTATTAGGCGCAGCTGACAATGTTATTCATTAAGCGCAACTGCCAATAACATCAATATCATCTTTCATCCCTCATTCTTTATCTACCCATGTTCTACCCAACATATTCGTAGATATAAAATACTTATACAGTTTAGAATCTGTATAAAACAATCTTTCATCTACCCATCTCAAATAAACAAACAACATATATACACATAGCACGTATTTTATATAAAATACTTTATATATATGTGTAAGATGAAAGTGACTATACACTCACTTGATAAGACGACGATTGGACAACACTTCGTCCCTCAAAACAATATTCTTCGATGAAACCGAAATGTTTTCTGAAAAACCGGGCTTCATGCGGGCAGAGTTTCAGCTCAAAAAACTCTTTTTCTCGGGAACTTTGGGCTTTCTTCGGGTGCTAGGGGCGTTCCCAAGGCTTCGGGGTGTTTTAAGATGGCTAGAGAGGGTATAGAGAGAAAGAGAGTGAAAGAGAGTGTGAATTAGCAACCATTCCCGGATACCCTCGATTTCTATTTATAGGGTGAAAATTCGACATTCACGTCGTGAACCGTAAGTGTTCACGTCGTGAATTTGATCTTGGTCACCTCCTAGGCTTGCCGTATGCCTTCTAGGCTCGAAACGTGTTGTTCACTGAGTTCACGTCGTGAACGCAGTCAGGTCTCGAAGTTTGTGCTCCGAACTTCAGAAATTCATATCTTTCGCATACGAACTCCGTTTTTGACGTTTTTTATATCCACGCGTAGGTGAAATTATGCTCTACAACTTTCGTTTAGACTCCATCGGCTAATTTTGACTTTTTTTTTAATATTATATTTTTAACGGGTCGGGACAGGAAAAGTCTGTTAAAAATTCATAACTTCTTCATCCGACGTCCGTTTTCGTCTGTCTTTTTACCGTTGAACTACTATCAACAAGATCTTCGATTCTCGTTTAGATTGTTTCTGCTAAAAATCACTCGATCTAAATTTCGAGTTTTGGGCTGCATACTGCTAAGTCGAAACTTAGAAAAATCATAACTTCCTCATACGAAGTCAGATTTGGGCGTTCTTTTTATGCACGCTCTCGGTTTAACGAACTCTACGACTTTTGTTTAGATCACTAAGGCTAAAAATCATTCTATAATAAATTCATTATTTACGTCACGCAGTGTCGTGGCGGTTCTGTCGCGAAACTTTGACAGGTCATAACTCTTTGGTTATAACTCGGATTTCGGCATTCTTTATATATCCGGAATCCTTGTAACATATACTACAACTTTTATTAAGACTATTCATTCTAAATAATCTTCTATCAAAAAGTCGTTCTCGACACTTATTGTCTCTTAATTGACTAGCCCTGATCTACGGGCGTTACATTATCCTTTGAATCCATAAGAACATATTATAGTTAATATGAGATTACCTTGGTATCTCATTCATTTATGTGTTCAGGATAAAAGTTCTTCTATATACCGCTTCTGCTCTAATATCTTAACTTCAATGGATGCTCCTAATTTATCTCAACAAATGTATTCAGTGCAAATAGCAAATAACGTGGGTTGCCCTTCTCATTCCCCACTGCTAGTTGTTGAAGAGTATGATTACTGGAAAGTTAGAATGGAAAGAATTTTACTTGGTAAGGAAAAAGGTGAAGAAATATGGCGATTCGTGAAAGAAGGTCCACATGTTCTGGTCAGACAAACAGTGAGAGATGCCGCTGCAACTCTCATGGTCCAAGAAGAACAACACCCACCACCTCTCACTGCTACATACATCAAGAAACTGCATGCATATCAGGTTGCATTTTCCGAGATGGTGTTCGGTGTTCCTCCATCTCTCTTTGAGCACATTAAATTGTGCAAATATGCAAAGGAGATTTGGTACACTCTTCAGGATCCATTTGAAGGGTTTGAAAACATGAAAGATAAGCATCTGACTTCCGTTGTTAACAATTTTGATACCTTCACCATTACTCCAGGTGAATCTGTAGCCTCACTTCAAATAGGTATCAGATTGTTGTAAACAACATGACTGCACACGGAATAACCAGACTCCTCTAGAGTACAACTTGAAGTTTATCAATAGCCTCAGAAAAGGCTGGGGGAATGTCAAATCATGTCTTCAAAGTAATGGATCTCTGAAGAAGCTGAAGCTCTACCAACTCTTTGACGAACTACAAGGCCACGAATCAAACGTTGCACAAACGTTAAGAGAACTGTCGGGAGGTCCTCTTGCCTTGGTTAGTCATGTTAACCCACTGATTCCAACCCTATCTGTGTCAGATCCCTTCAAAACTATCCCACCTCTTACGCTAGTTTAACCAACCTTTCCCACTCGACCAACTCCACCTGTTCCGAACCATCCTGAGAATCTTGATCCCGATGCAGCTGAGTCCGAACTGCGTTTTCAATAAGAGTTTGCATTATTCTGCATGAAATACAAGCGTCCATGGAATCCCTATCACAAACCGTATCATAACTGATTCCAAGCCCCTCATGAAAATAATCCTCAACCATTTCCTAAACCTTCAGAGAACCCACCAGCTTACAAACCCAACATCTCATCCTCAAGTCACCCCTCGGAATCCCATGAGAATCAGAAGTCAGACAAACCCAAGATAGTTTGTCACAAGTGTGGTCATGGTAATAATTTTGTAAAAGATTGTTTGGTTGAAACCACTCAGAGAACAAAGATCAAGGATTCTGCATACTATGCCCGTATGGCTCAAGAGATGGTTGCAAGTGAGAAAGCGTTAGTCACTACTGTGTCAAGAGATGTTGAAGGGTATTGGTCTTCTGGAGAAGAGGACAATGTGAGTACCGGAAGAAATATGTGTCTTATGGCAAGACAAACGATCGAATGTGATGAAGGCAACTAGTCATCAGGTTAAGAAGGAGACGATGAAGATGTTGAGCCAAACTTTTGCTACATGGCAACCAATGATCCACCAGGTAGAATCATCGTTAAGCAGGTAAAATCTATGATTACTGGAAATAATTTTGATTTATCTCTTTGTGAACCATATATAACCTAGATCTAATCAGATATGACCATCATCCATGTCACACCCCAAAACCGGAACGGCGGAAACGTTCAGGGGTGGAGGACTTCATGTACAGTATCACAACACAGCATATTAGTAAACAAGCAACAACATCATCCATTGCATTAATAATATAATTTCATACAAGCGTGTTCTGTGAAGTTTATAAGACACCAAAAATGTAAATCAAAATAAGAGATGAGTCTTGAACGAGCTCCATCTTCTCAAAACCTGGCATCGGTACCTGTCTACTGATGACCTGAGAATACAAGTTATTTTGAAAGAGTTTATCAGCTTTAAAGCTGGTGAGTTCATAAGCATTTTAGTGTCATTGTTTGTATGAAAGTGTTTGTAAGTACTTGATGTATAAGTTTGTAAATGTTTATAAATATTTGTAAGTGTTTGTAAATGTTTGTAAATGTTTGTAAATGTTTGTATGTGTTTGTAAATGTTTGTAAATGTTTGTAAATGCTTATAAATATTTGTAAGTGTTTGTAAGAGTTTATCAGCTTTAAAGCTGGCGATCCATGTCCCTCATGCACCTTTCTGACATTGTCTGTCGAGCTCGAAGTTCCCTGACTTCAGCTTGGGTTTCAGTAAGTTCTCTCTGCAGGGCTGTATTCTGGTTCTAAGTTCTTTCACGAGCAGTCTCTAGCTGACGAATGCGGACTGTGTTAACGCCAGAGTTGGCGTCAATTTCCACGACTCGGTCGATGGCTGCTCGCCCTTGCTCGGTGTTCCGAGCAATCCTACGAACCATGATGGGCAGGACTCGGTCAGCTGAACCTCCCTCGCTTCGATTGTAAAAGCTTCGGTCCCCATTGTATGGCATGGGTTGACCCTGTTCCTGACTCCATCTGTTCAAGTTTGTTGCCCACAGAGGCGTGAGTCCTTGAAATGCTGGACGAGGGTTCGGGTTTGGAGCTACTGGGGGTAGGTTGTTGACTTCAGGTTCAGAGTCAGAACCATCAGAAAAGCCTTCAGCATGGTGATCATCCAAAGGGATTGGATGATCATCTTCCGGCTCTTCTCCAAGCCATCCTGCATTGCCTTCGTTTGGGAAGTATGGATCTCCGGGAAGATGGAATCCAACCATGATATCTATGCGAGAAAAAGGGTATAAGAAATAACTAAATAGACGTACTAATTAGATAATTATAAGATGATCTTTATTAGTTACTTCAATACTTGGTTAGTGCATACCAGTTATATGTAATCAAAACAGGATAGACCTTCGAATAAGTGACCTTAACTCGAAACCCACAACCAAACAAGGAACAGGGAGTAAAACAAAGATTACAGATTCTAAGTCTATGACATCCTAGTTACATATAACCTTAGCGTATCCACTTAGCGACTATTGACCTACTGATAAAGACCTTTTTAGTTCGCACATAAGTAATTTATAGTAACACAAAATACTCCTATAGTATTTTAAGTTTATGTTTTGTTCTAATGTTTTCATTGTAGTATTGTTGGTAAGTTTTTAGACTTGTTGCAACCTCACAACCACTCTTAGGCACATACTAGTCACTCCTCGGAAAATATAGTTGATCAGGCTATATCATTCCCAGGGTTGACTATATGTCTCTAAGTCTAATTGTGTGGCCCAACAATCGTAATACTTTTGTTCTGTCCTAGTGACACTGATTTTAGTATGAATACAGGTATGCATACTTGATTAAATATTTTATTATTTAAAAGTATAAACTCTTGGTCAGAGTATTTTAATCTCGTTGTGTTTATAGTTTGTATATCTTTTATGGGTTGATATACTCGATTCACTATAAACAATGCTCTGATACCAATCTGTCACACCCCAAAACCGGAACGGCGGAAACGTTCAGGGGTGGAGGACGTCATGTACAATATCACAACACAGCATATTAGTAAACAAGCAACAACATCATCCATTGCATTAATAATATAATTTCATACAAGCGTGTTCTGTGAAGTTTATAAGACACCAAAAATGTAAATCAAAATAAGAGATGAGTCTTGAACGAGCTCCATCTTCTCAAAACCTGGCATCGGTACCTGTCTACTGATGACCTGAGAATACAAGTTATTTTGAAAGAGTTTATCAGCTTTAAAGCTGGTGAGTTCATAAGCATTTTAGTGTCATTGTTTGTATGAAAGTGTTTGTAAGTACTTGATGTATAAGTTTGTAAATGTTTGTAAATATTTGTAAGTGTTTGTAAATGTTTGTAAATGTTTGTATGTGTTTGTAAATGTTTGTATCTCCTAGAAAATCCTATATTTTCTACTAAACGTAGCCTTCTACCAAGGCATCAAATGAAATGTATGTTTGTTTCTTGTAAGAATGTATATTTTCCCAAGTGTGACTATCATTAACCAAAAATATAGTTTTACATTACTTTTTATGTGAAAAGATCACAATGTGAATGCAATGGGGAAATAATAAAGTACTATAGTGTTGTATTATAGTAACTACTTCTGTACTTTCTACCTTAATCCGACCGTTAATTAAGGTTAAATGTGAAATGGTTGCACCATACTATCGACTAATAACACGACGATGAAAGACGTCAGAAGAAATGACATTTGGCACCTGTAGACTTGCAAGTCCCACTGTAGCTAACAGCAAGGTGTAGGACAGTGAATCCAGTATAGATCTATACGCAAACTCACGCTCTCCCTCCAGGAGATTCTGGATACAAATCGGGCCATGACAGGTGATGCCATGCCCCGAACGATGGTTTACATTTATGTTATTATGTACTTATATATGTAATGTATGTACTAGCTGTATTGTATGTTCTCTCTGTCTAGTATGTATGTATGTTCTCTCTGTTTCTCATAATAGTATGTTCTCTCTGTTTCTCATAATAGTATGTTCTCTTGTATAATGTATAGTATGTACTAGCTGTATTATATGTTCTCTCTGTCTAGTATGTATGTATGTTCTCTCTGTTTCTCATAATAGTATGTATTGACTCATGAATGAACTGACTCTTTGTATGTTTCATTGTTCTTGTAATAGTATTAGTAACTTCCTAAACTATACCTATTATAGTTTACTAGTAATGTTGTTTGTATGAATGAACATGATTGTATACCTTTGCTACCCAAAGGTATTGAACTGAATGAAGGAACTTTTATATCTATATACATATACATAATATATAACTAAGATTCAAATGACCTTTGGACAAACAACCGATACCCTAAGTCCACAACCAAACAAGGAACAGGAGGTAAGGTGAGCTATCAGTCCTAAGTCCTTTCAATCCTACTTATATAACTATATCTATATAGATACACATTTTACAAGGTATAAGTTTAAAAGAGTTTAATAAAAGTATTTAACATGTAAAAGAGTTTGTAAAACGATTTGAAGTAGTTTGTTTGATAACACAGTTTGAAAAGTAAGAATTCCACTTGTTTGGTAGCTATTAATCACATGTGATTGATATAATAACTATATTAGTTCAACTTGTATTCCCCCCCATAAAAGCATTTAAAATCATTTAAAAGGTTGATTAAGGGGTATGAACTCACCTGTAGTGAGTGGTTTGGATGAACGGATGGTATAGGATGCTAAGTGTCAAGTGAAGACTTGAGCACACACTCGGATCCTATTTAACATATAATGACACATATATGTATCTAATTAGTCAATTAACAACTAATTAAGCAAGTAAAGACACCCTAGGACATGGAAAACACTTTGATTCAAGTGCTAGAAGTACCAAGGGTTGCATCTAAGGGTTGTAGGGCCTCACTTAGGAGTTTACGGCCCAAATGGTAACACCATGTGAGTTTACGGGCCATGGGTTTATGGCCCATTGAGTTTACGGCCGTAAACTCATCTTAATTAGTACCATTTTGTGTTTTAAGGTCTTACAAGTTACCATGAAGTTTTCTAGACTCAAGTCCAAGGCTTAGGAAGGAATGGGAGCACACATGTACCACTTATTAGTGTTTACGGCCCAAGGTGATTGCCTTGGCCGTAAACACCATATGTTCTTGATTCTCTTGATGTTTAAGGTCCTATACTCTTCTTGGAAGTGTTCATGACTTAGTTCCAAGGCTTTGGAAGGGATTAGGGCTCATATTACCCCCTTAATTAGGGTTTACGGCCCAAGGAGATTGCCTTGGCCGTAAACACCTTTTGATCTTGTTTTCTTGATGTTTTCTAGGTGTAAACTAAGTGATTGAAGCATATAACAAGCTAAGGCAAGAGTACTTACAATATAGAAGCTTGTAAGGGTGTTTAAGGTCCAAGAACACTTGTGTGTGTTCTTGGTGTTCTTGGTGAAAGGAAGAACACTTGAAGATCTATCAAAATGAAGAGATTTCATGGATGAAATCATGTACAATCACTAGATGTTGTAGTATATGAACTAATCAAGGAAAGAAACACTTACAAGGTTGAAGATCTTAGTGAAAAGTCGGATGATACTTGAGAGAGAATGACTTCTAGGCTTGAAAATGGTAAAAATGAATAAAATGACTAAGTGTCATATTTATACCCTAGAGTTTACAGCCGTAAACTCCATTTTATGGCCGTAAACTCCAAACTCTTGGAGTTTTGAGACTTAAATGTTGCATATTTAACTCTAGAGTATACTTCCTATAATCACCTCTAGAAGGTCCTAGGCTTTAGAACACTCAAACCGACTCTAAACAGCTTAAAAGTTAGCAGAAACAAGTCTGACTTCTTTTGAAGTGAATGATTGTACAAGATAAAAATTTCGAGTTGTCACATCATCCCCCCGTTAGAGGGAATTTCGTCCCGAAATTAGAGTTTAAGCAAATAAGTAGTTACAAATAACTAAGTAAAAAGATGAGGATATTTCAGTTTCATTTGATCCTCGCGCTCCCAAGTGAATTCAGGTCCTCGCTTGGCGTTCCAGCGAACCTTCACTATCGGGATACGGCTTTGCTTCGTTTGCTTGACCTCTCGGTCCATGATCTCTACAGGTTCTTCCATGAAGTTGAGGCTCTCGTTGATCTCGATCTCGTTGAGTGGGATTACAAGAGTCTCGTCGGACAGACACTTTTTCAAGTTCGAGACGTGGAAAGTAGAATGTACGTTACTGAGTTCGCGGGGTAAGTTGAGTTTGTAAGCTACAGGGCCGATTCTAGCGAGAATCTCGAAAGGCCCTATATATCTTGGATTTAGCTTTCCACGCTTTCCGAAGCGTATCAAGCCTTTCCAGGGTGAGACCTTCAATAGAACACGGTCGCCCTCCTGGAATTCCAACGGTTTCCTTCGTTTATCTGCGTAGCTTTTCTGTCGGTCTCTAGAGGCGTTCAACCGTTCACGAATCTAAACGATCTTCTCTGTCGTTTCTTGAATGATCTCCGGACCGGTGAGAGTGCTGTCAGGAACTCGTCCTTTAGCTAACTGGGTGTCACCTACCTCAGCCCAGCACAGAGGGGATCTGCACTTTCGGCCATAGAGGGCTTCAAATGGAGCAACCTTTATGCTCGTGTGATAACTATTGTTGTAGGAAAACTCGACAAGGGGTAAATGAGTATCCCATGCCTTCCCAAAGTCGATCAAACAGGCTCGCAACATATCCTCCAAGGTTTGGATAGTCCTCTCACTTTGTCCGTCGGTCTGTGGATGGTAGGCTGTACTCATGTCCAGCCTAGTTCCTAGGGAAGTTTGTAGCGACTGCCAGAAAGAAATGTTTTAGTTTCTGATAACAAACGTTTGAATGCCAAAATTGATAACAAACGTTTGAATGCCAAAATTGATGATTTACATCATGCAATAGATATTCTTGAAGCAAATGAACGAATGACCCATAATTTTCGTCATCCATGGTCCAAAGCACAGGCCTCGGAAGCAAGTTTCTGAAACCTGTTGTTTGTCCCTTGAAGGAGTTACAAAATCTAACTTTTCTGGGAGATATTCCGAACAGCAAACATTCGGATACCCCTGTCTCACCATTGTCATCCCTTCCTGAGACCTCATACCAGTTTCAATCTATGATTCCTAAGTTTCAGCCCATAGTTGTAAAATTTCCTGATTCTGCGCGTCTTCTACCTCTGATACACCTGGACCTAAATCACACCTCGGAATCATTCCCTAGCATCACCTATACTGGAGTTCAGGTTCCAAACTTCGGTCCTCCTAACAATTATGTTGTTGAGGAATTAATTCGACAGACAACTGGACATGACACTGATAGATCAAATTTTGTTTGGGCATCTTTGGATAGTGACGTTGATGAAGAAATTTTAGGTGATGATTCATCTGACTCGTATGTTTCTAATTCTCAAGTGATTTCAAAAACAACCGTATTGCCAATCAAGCCTAAATTTAACCATCCATCAACTAGACAAACTTCCAAGTCATCATTTGACTCTCGGAAGAAACCTTGGTTAAATAAGAAGGATGTCGTCGACCCTAAGATCGAAGCCAAAAATGCCCTCAAAAAGGAAATTAGGTCAAGGCATGTTTCCAGATATATTGAGAGTTCCAAAAAGAAAGTATCTCGGACAGTTAGCCCAACCACTAGGAACGACAATACATTTGTGCATGTTAAGATTCGTATAAGGCAATCCAATCTTCCAAGTTCTGTCGTTCAAAACAAGTCTGTCAGTCCAAATCCAAAAAGGGTTACTATTGATACTCATCCTACCAATACTGACTCTTCTCAAACATTTTCTTCTGTATATATTGCTAGATCCAATGGTACAATTTTCAAACCACAACAATTTCCGAAATCAAATGTACCATCAAAAGTAGCAAGCAAATAACGAGTTAGTAAGAACATTGTTGTTAAAAAATCCTCAAAAGATTCAAAACAAAAATTTGAGTGGAAAATTAAAAAGGTTGAAAATACTTCTGTAACTTCTGACAACACAGTGATTCCCACATCTCAGAAAACTGTTGGTCCGAGAAAAAAAGTGTCCAAACCACCTTTGGTTGAATATGATTTCTGGATCAATGAAAAGACCGTGGCATTTTGTTTCATTCCCAAAGGTTCTCGGAACACATCCTCTGAGACACCAGTTGTTCCAAAGTCACAGTTGAAGTCCAAAGACTGTGCCAAAGTCCCTAAACCTAACTCAAAGCCTAAAAAACCCAAAGCTCATTGATTCTGCAGGAACTCCGTGCTTCGGAAAAAGATAACATATGCTATATTGATAGTTCTTGTTCCATGCACATGATGGGGTGGAAAAACTTTCTGTGTGATCTCAAACTTGCTCCAAACGCTGGTCTTAATAAGGATACTGACTCCAACCGAGGAGTTGAGTTCTACAAAAATCATAGCTACGTCATGACAGAGATCGGAAAGAATGTGTAATCAAGTCGAATTGCAACAAAAAAATGTATCCTTTAGAAATCAACATGATCATTGGTAAGCCTCAACTCCGTCTTCTCTCAAAGGCCGTTCCTGACGTCAGTTGGCTATGATACCGAAGGCTTGCTCATCTAAACTTCCGATATATGAATGATCTTCTTTTCAGTGAAATGGTCAGAGGTCTGCCACTTGTCAAGTTTGAAATGATCACTTATGAGCTGCATGTGAATGTGGGAAGCAATCAAAGAAAGGTCATCCTGTTATTATTGAAAAGTCAATTTCAGAACCATTAGAACTTCTGCATATTGATCTTTGTGGACCCTCCACTGTAGAAAGTCTGCATCACAAAAAGTACATTCTTGTGATTGTTGAGGATTTTACAAGGTTCACCTGGGTCTTCTTCCTTAGGCTGAAATACGAGACAGCCTCGGAACTTATCAACTTAATAAAAGGAATTGAAGTTCTCATCAAACTTCCCGTAAGATGAATTCGAAGTGACAATGGATCGGAATTCACCAATGTTACCATTGAAAAATTCCTCTCCGACAAAGGCATCGACCATAATTTCTCTGCTCCCTACACTACTCAACAAAACGGTGTGGTTGAAAGAAGAAATAGCACCCTCGTTGAAGCTGCTCAATCGATGCTTAACTTTGCAAATCTTCCACTTTATCTCTGGGCTGAAGCTGTGTCGACTTCCTGCTTCAATCAAAATCAAAGCATCATCAATCGACGCCTCAACATGACATCGTATGAAGCCATGAATGGTCGCAAGCCGAGTATCTCGTTCCTACATGTCGTTGGCTACAGGTTCTTTATAAAAAAACAACCGTGATCAGCTCATGAAGTTTCAACCCAAAGCCGATGAAGCAATCTTCTTGGGATACTCAAAAAAATCCAAAGCCCACAGAGTTCTGAATCGTCGAACTCATGTTCTTGAAGAAAGCTTTAATGTCACCTTCGATGACAAATACGTTCGGAATTCTGGCCCAACTCATGTCACAACCCACATGATGGAGTCCGATGCTCCATCTCCAGGATGTCCAACTCCCCAAATCATCCATGAAGTTGACTTCGAAAGCATGTTCGGACCTCTAGAAACTGCTCTTGATTTGGAATCTCGATCAAGACTGTCCTTATCAACTGTAGCTCTAATCTATCAAAATGTTTCTAGTCCGACTCCCACTTTTCCTCCATTTGATCCCGATTCATTTCAACCTTCACAGGTTGAGGGGGAGAATGGTCATCCTTCCCTCAAATCAAATGTGTATAGATTTCAAGATGCAACAGATCAATTCGCTGAATTTGATCCCACTCCGATCAACAACGAAGACGATGCTCACTTTTTGACTTTCCGCTTGAAGAAGATGTAAACCTATCTGGTTCAGAAGTTCAGGGGGAACATCATCCTCAAATTCAAACTATTCAGGGGGAGCAACACAACCCCATTGTTGATGTCGGATTGTCCGCTGTACAAGAGCTTCCGAGACTACACATCTCGACAAAGGGTCATCCTCTAAATCAGGTCATCAGAAATCTCAACGCTGGTGTTCATACTCGTTCTGCTACTAGCATCCAAAACGAATGTCATTTCTCGACATTTATCTCAATGGTTGAACCAAAATACATCAAGGAAGCATTAGAACATGCTGACTGGATTACAACCATGCAAGAAGAGTTAGCATAATTTGATATAATTGAAGTATGGACTCTCATCCCTGCTCCTCAGGATCACCCTATTGTTGGTACAAGATGGGTCTTCCGAAACAAGCTAGACGACGCTGGAGTAATTATCAGAAACAAAGCAAGACTGGAAGCCAAAGGATTCACTCAGATTGAAGGACTTGATTATGACGAGACTTTCGCTCCTGTTCCTCGTATTGAAGCCATCAAAATCTTTCTTGCTTATGCATCTCACAAAGTCTTTAAGGTTTACCAAATGGACGTTAAAAGTGCTTTTCTCAATGGTGAACTGGATACCGAAGTGTATCTCCAACAACTCCCCTGGTTTTGTCAATCTTTCTTATCCGAACTATTGCTACAAACTTCAAAAAGCTGTTTATGGCCTTAAGCAAGCTCCTTGCGCCTGGTACGAGGCTCTCACCGATTTTCTCAAGCATTCTGATTTTCAAAGAGGAATTTTCGATCCTACCCTACTCCAAAGATAAAATGGAAACAACCTCATGTTAGTCCAAATCTATGTTGGCGATATCATTTTTGGATCCACGGGTTCATCAATGGTTGCTGATTTTGCCAAGTTAATGATTAAATGATTCCAAATGAGCATGAATCGTGAATTAAGTTTCTTCCTCGGACTCTAAGTCAAGCAAACTAACCAAGGACTCTTTATTCATCAAGAAAAATACATTTCCGAGCTTCTAAAAAAGTATTCAATGGACAACTGTGACTCTGCCAAGGTTCCTATGGGTTTTGGACACAAGATCTTCTCGAACCCATCAGGTGTTGCTGTTGATCAAAAGAAGTACATGGGAATGATTGTATCTCTACTCTACCTTACAGCAAGTCATCCGAACATCATGTTCTCAACATGCACGTGTTCCCGATTTGAGGTCAATCCGAAGATGTCTCATCTTCTGGTGGTTAAACAAATATTCAGATACCTCAAAGGTATAAAGAGCCTCAAAATTTGGTATCCGAAAAATGAAACTTTCCTTCTTCAGGCATACTTCGATTCAAACTATGGAGGTCTTCAACTAGATAAAAAAAGCACCTCAGGAGGTTGTCAATTTTTGGGTGGAAGATTGGTTAGCTGGCCATCTAAGAAACAAAATTGCATTGCTCTTTCAACAGCCGAAGCGAAATACATTGCTGCTGCTAGTTGTACTTCTCAAGTTCTTTGAATGAAATCTTAGCTTTTGGACTAAGGTTATCGATTTCAACAAATTCCAATCTATTGTGATTCTCAAAGTGCTATTGCGATTTCTCACAATCCAATTCAACACTCCATGATGAAGCACATTGATATTCAGTACCATTTTATTAAAGATCATGTTCTAAAAGGAAACATTGAATTATTTTTGTTCCATCGGACGATGAAATTGCTGATGTCTTTACTAAGGGATTAGACGAAACCAAATTCAATGGGTTTCTGAACAAAATGGGTACGATGATGCCTGATCCACAATTCTTCCAATAGGCTTGTACTCTCTGATGGAAACATCAGAAAGTGAAATAATTCCGAAGTCAAAATCTTTTTCATCTCGGAATCATTTCCTCTCGGAACAAATAGGATCATTTTACGTGTTTTTTTTGTCTAACCTCTTTTTCTAGTTTTAAGTTGTACAACTTTCCTCATCTCTTAAAGATTTTGACCAATATAGTTACATTGGTGTGTTTGTATTGATCTGTCCTCAAAATCTATCTCAAATGAAGTTCACCTCGGAATTGAAGTCCGAGACTGTAGTGTGCATTCACCTCTTACCACTGTCCGAGCTCCGATCCTTCATTTTTCAGTATCTCAAATCTGTTTAAACTTGTCCTCTAATATCTTCATACATTTTACCTTTGATATTCAGTCTAAGATTGTGCCATCTTGAAATCTATATCATGTATTAATGATGTGTTCATAAGTAACTTATGACATCTCATCTCAGAATTTCTTTATTCCGAGATTCTCTGTTTTTGAAAAGAAGTTCAAAGGTTTTCATTTAATTTTTTTTTTCTGAAACATTTTTCTTAATTGAATTAACGGTTATGTTTTAATGATCATCCTTAACTCCTCAATAATCGTGCTTTTTGCACACGTCTCGATAAAGTGCACATCAACTCAACTGAAACGACGGTTTTCTCATTTCGCACGTATGGACACCCCATCTTTCGTCCTTGTAGTTTATTCGCATGCTAATTTTGGCAACACATTTAATGCGATCCATTTTCTAATCGGGTGTCATCATTTCACTTTTTCTAACCCGACCCGAAAGTCGAACCTATAAAAGGTTTTCAAAATCCAACTGTTTAAGCTTTCATACCTGTAACAATGGCTTCCGTTCAAAACATCCCTGAAACCTCAAAACCTGTTATTACAAAGAAATCATTGAAGGGTTCCACCTCATCTTCATCCACGGAACCAATCCTTTGTGAAACAACTCAACTGTTTTCACTCAATCCTATGGAGTACGATGAATCCATTCGAGTGATGATCAAGTTTATCTTACATCACCCCATTTCCATTCCACTCACCAAAACCCCAAACCCTCAAATCCCTCTTTGTATCCTTCACATAGCCTCCGAGAGAATCAAGATTCAAGACACAATTCTGGAGATGAAAATCACTGGTGATAGAATTGTTCCTGTTTCAAAGCAAACATTCCTCAAAGCCAATGGAATTCTAAAAAACCCCAAGGGTTTTAAGTGCAAGAACCTACGTCTGAAGGGTTCCAGACGTTCCTCAATGAGATTGGTGACACTTAAGAGTTCAAGGCTAAGAAGTTCAAGAAATCAGCCGTTCCTGGTCTTTAGACCATGTTGATGCACCTCATTCTTCGAGGTCTATCACACAAACATGGAGGAACAGATACGATGAGAAAAGATTGGCTCTATGTTGTTTACAACATCTACTCAGGAAGGAAACACTTTCGATCTAACTGAGGTCCTATGGCAAGACTTTCGGAAGTTTTCCATCAAGAGAAAGCCACATGAGATTTTTAGTCTGAGGTTATGGGTTCTTACACTTTAACAACTCTACAGGGAAAGACAAGAGCCAATCCCTATCAACACAGAACCAAAAGAGGTATTTCTCTCATTTAAAGCTATTAAGACATATAGACTTCCACACCCGTCCACTTTCGGACCTATTCGTAGGTTGCCACAACACATGCTTGCAATTATTCCATCCGAGTCTATTTTCTTAAAACATCACATAGAGACTTCGACTGTGTTTTTCCCAACACAGTCCGTACCAATATCTGTTGATCACCCCTCAGATGTGACTAAGCCAACCACAAATGGTGGCAAAAAGAAAAAGGCAGCCAAACAAAAAACATCTCCTTCCAAAGCTCCTACCAAAAAGAGATCCACAATCAGTGGCTCCTCTCGGAAGGAATCACACATTGACATTCCGACTGACTCTGGTCATCCGATTACCCCACCTGGCCACTCTTCCGAAGTACCATTCAGAGCTTCAATACCACTTACACACACTCACGGGGAGTCTCCACATAATCCGCCCTTATCTTCCCAAAAAGATGATGCCAGTGTTGAACAAAGTTCCTTGCACCCCCTGGAACAAACCCACGTGTCATCTCGAAAATCCCATTATATTCTACACAAGCATGATCTGGGGCCCCTGACTCGGATCCTAAGCTCTCTGAATCTAGAATTGTCCCTCCATCTTCTAGAGCCCCAACTGGTCTGATACCTGGTTCAGGTAAAGGATGACTAGGTTCTTGCTGACGATGACTGGATTGATTTTGTTAACAGGGCTCACATCAGACATCCTGAGCCGACTCGTACTCAAGTTGAATCAACTCTCATTTCCATGAGAAATCACGACATTCAGACCAACTTGCCGTTTATTTCTCCCACAGACGAAGAAACAGATCAACAACTTACCTCCTCGGATCCAACTCTGACCTCTGCCACATGAGAAGCTCATGCCTTCCACCAGCCCTCAGACGAGGAACACTCTACATAGTTTTGGTTTGATGATGATATTGCTTCCGTTGGCGCACTTCCACTCTTTTCCTCATTCAAGTCTCTGTAAAAACCCTCTTCTTCAAAGTCCGTATATGAATTTGGACTGTCATCATCTTCTTCGGAACGTGTTGATGAAGAAATTCAAATCGATGACCAAGTCCAAGAAACTCTAGGAGGTGAAACTGAAACAAATCCTCCTCAAGGAAATCAAACAGAAAATAATCCCTCTCTTTCCGAACCTCAAGGTGATAAAGGTGGTGATGATGATAAGTTTGAGAGTTCCACCTCGGACACTGGATCATCAGATGAAAACATTGCTGATCCATTTTCCCTTTTGGAACTCCGAGACAATGTAGCAACAACTGTCTCCTAGGTCGAATTACTTGACAAATCGATGGCATAATTGGATTCCAAGCTTGATGAAAAAGTTTCCTGCCTCGACTCAAAGCTTGATGTCATCCTACAGTCTCTTTCCAATATTCAACAACCTGGGCCCTCGGAAGCTGAAAGAGAAGATCAACTTGATCAACTCATCTCTCTACGTTTCAAGCACACCTTGGAAGAAGTCGAACAAAAATTCAATGACAACTTGGATCACCACATTTTCACCACCACCATCATGCTGAAAATCCATGATGACATGATCAAAGCAACAATCGAGCTGACCCGACAAACACATGTACGTCACGAGAAGCAGATCCAGAGGTTAGAGAAAGAAATCAGAAAGAAGGACAAACTCAACCTCATCATGCAACAGGTCCTAATTAAGCTGCTCCGAGCTTGTTGGAACATTGTTGACATTCCGAAAAAAAAGTTTGATCATATGCTCTCCATCCTTGCCTCCTTGTTCGATCATTGAAAAGCCCAAGCTCCCACTACCAAAGCATACGATGCTCTCTCCACGCAAATCAATATGAGCTTGCAGAGAGTATTCGAGTGCTTATCCGAAGTTCAAGCCAATGCTGGAGTTGCCTCGGATGCAGGGCCTTCCGAAGCAAGAGGGGGAGAAGGACCTACTCGGGGACAAACTGTCACACCCCCGAAACCAGACGGCGGAAACGTCCGGGGGCTTGCGTGACTTAAATTGAATACCATCACAATGAATATACATGAATCATAACATAAACATCACCATGCATCAATACATTACAACTGATATTGTTTACATCCAGTACATTGTTTTAAATATTACACATTCATAACACAAAATGTTTCAGAGTTTTCAAAAGAAAACATCCTAACATACTTGGTATTACCCTTCCGCTTACCTGTTACCTGAGAATACAAGTTATTTTGGAAAACTTCAACATATGGAATGTTGGTGAGTTCATAAGCAAAGTTGTGATAAAAATGATTTGTATAGTTTGTAAAACCCAGAAAATCCGATATTTTCTGAAAAGACAATAGTTTATCAGAGTGTGAAGATCCATAAGTTGATGCATGAATGATTTCAAAGCATATATATAAAAAGGGTGTTTTGTATTATAGTTATAGAAATTCCGAGCGAGTAGTATTGATTCCCCCGGAAAACCCGATGTTTTTCGATGTCGAAAGATATACGTGATTACTAATTGTTATACCGCCACAACGAATGGCTCTTGATTACTCATCCTTGAATACTCGGATAGTGTTGGATAAACCTAGTGAGTCGTTGTAACGATGTCCCGTGAAGACAAGTTGTAACAGCCAACTACGAACGTCCCATAGAGGTGTCGTCCGTTGTTACTCACTTAATCCAAACCACCTTGATTACTGTTGAATAACGTCCTAATTCCGTCTACTTTGATTACTCATAAGCCTTAGCGAACGAAGAGAAGAGGAGTACGAAGTCCTGCTACTATCGTAAGTACCTTAGGCTGTCGGGGATGCGAAGGACACGTTGGCCCAACTCGCATTTGATTACTTTGACCTTACTAGCAATACTAATGGACCACTAGGGCCCAATAGCACATAAAAGCCATTGAAAGTCCTTTTATATGGAATTGGGCCATAGGAGGCCCAATAACATATAAGCGTTATCCCTTTGGGCCCAAAGATCATGTTAATGGACTTGCAAGGTCCAACAAGCATGATTTGAAACTCTCAAGCCCAAAGTTTGAAGGTTTACTCGTCTAGGTATCGCATATCTACTGGAGGGTTTGATTGGACGATCGTAGTTTTTGTATCGATTCGAGACCAATCGATTTGTTTATAACGATTTTTGGAGTTAAACGTGTATTCATCTTTCAATTTTTCGTAAGTTGTGATTTTGTATTTTGACTCAATGAAATAATTGTGCTTAAAATAGTGGTTTGACCTTTTCAACACCTTTCTTTTTATGAAAATAACAGTTTTAGTCCTTTATATAAAAGAAAAGACATTTTTAGCCCTTAAAACACTTTCTTGACACTTTTGCATCATAGATTTGTTGAATTGATAGTTTTAACTCAAAACTTATTTTTGTTAACAGTTTCAGCCCT
This sequence comes from Lactuca virosa, assembly GCF_052849685.1. NCBI lineage: Eukaryota > Viridiplantae > Streptophyta > Magnoliopsida > Asterales > Asteraceae > Lactuca > Lactuca virosa. The sequence goes on from NC_136428.1 coordinate 389,871,816, forward strand.
TTCAGAATAGTATTTTCCGATTACAACCCAACTTTTCGCAATTTTTACAGTTTTGGCCCAAAATCCAAAAACTTTACATTTTTGATCCTTTTTGGAAATGAAAGGCATTTTTGACCCTTGAAATAGTTTTGTTACACTTTTTATCCCCTGTTTTGAAGAAATTTTCATTTCAGCCCCTTTAATTGTCATTTTTTTGCAATTTTGGGCCTATTGGGCCGAAAAGCCCAAGATTAGCCCATTAAGCTAAAAATTTACATTTCAAGTCCTTTGAAAATTATAATATACATAAAAACAATTATTGAAACTGTTTTGACTCTTTGGCCTTTAAGAAACCGTGGATTGGCAACCTTGTACCCAAATTTTGTATATTTGACAATTTAAGCCCAAAAATGGGTTTTATGTTGAAATATGTTTATCATAATCTTATAAGTTATTATTCTTGACTTGTTTAGTGTAAAATAACTTAGATCATGTTTGTTTCCTTTCTCATGTCATAGATCTCGAGTTATCATCCCTTTTTGGTTACATGTTCATCACAAAAACACATAAAATCATACATACATGCATAAAATCACACATATCATACACATACACATAGATCTACACATTTTTCTTGTATTCTCCCACATAAAACATATAAAAACCGAAAAGAGAGGGGTATGAAGCTCACCTTGAGTTGTGGTTTTGGTTTTTTGAAGGAAGAGATGAAGAAAATTTGATCCTAGCAAGTCTTCTTGGAAGATTTTTGACTTAGATGTGTTCTAAGGGACAAGATCACGAATTTTGTATGAGATAAGGGAGATTGTCGATGAAATGAAGAAGATATGTTATGAATCAAAGAAATAACTTACCAAGGATGTGAACTACTTGATGAAAATCCTTAGACTTCAAGCCAAATTTTCGAGATCTTCAAAGAAGAAGAGGATGATCTTGAGAGTGATTTTAGGGAGAATTTTTGGTGAGGTGTGTGTGTTTGTGTTGGTTTCGGCCGAGAGAAAAAGAGAGAGGAGAGGAGAGAGACCTTTGATGAGATGTTTGCTTAGAAACATGAGTTGCATGCATGGAGAACCAAGAGATAATGGTGAGGTGGCAATGGAAAGTCAACCATTTCTCTTTTGGGTTGTTGGGCCGAGAAAAGGAGAGGGGAAAGAAAGAATATTAGGATTTTTGCTCTTAAGCCCATCTTATGATTCACTTAGATTATTTTCGGCCCAATTAAATCAAAGAATGATTTTTATGACCCATTAGGGCTATTTAAATTTGTTGTGATCCAAAAAGGCCCATTAAAGACAACCAAGTTCATTTTAGGCTTATAAGGCCCAAAATATTATGTTTCATGTATATGGGCCCAATTAGGGTCCATTTGAGGGTTCCATGTTCATGATAGTTAAATTGGAAGCTTATTGGTCCATTACGCCCAATAAGGAAATCCTAGTCCAAAATGGACTTAAACCGGGATTTCAAGGGTTTCCAATTCTTTGTTGACTATTTGTAGTGCTTGAATGAAGTATTTGATGAAAGTTTTGTTGTTATTGAATAAGCATCATACATGTTTTCACATTGTTGGTTCGTAATTGATATAATTGTTGTAGTTACAAGCATCAAAATTCCTAGTTGTGACATCATCCCCCCGTTAGAGGGAATTTCGTCCCGAAATTCTTTTGAAAGCTAGATTTGAGAATGCGAGAATAGGTGAGGGTACTTCTGCTTCATTTGATCCTCGCGTTCCCATGTGAATTCTGGTCCGCGTCTCGCGTTCCATCGAACCTTCACAATCGGAATGCGGCTCTGCTTAGTACATTTCACCTCTCTGTCCATGATTTCGACTGGTTCCTCGATGAACAGAAGATTCTCGTTGATTTCAATTTCCTCTAATGGAATGACGAGAGTCTCGTCGGATAAACACTTTTTCAAATTGGAAACGTGGAACACGGGGTGTACACTGCTGAGCTCAGCGGGTAGCTGCAGTCTATAAGCCACTGGACCGATTCGGGCAAGAATCTCGAAGGGTCCAATGTATCGAGGGTTCAGTTTTCCCCGCTTTCCAAAACGAATCACTCCTTTCCAAGGAGAGACTTTTAGTAACACCCTATCTTCGACTCTGAATTCCAAGGGCTTCCGCCGCTTGTCGACGTAGCTCTTTTGTCTGTCTCGTGATGATTGCAGTCGGGCCCTGATCTGAACTATCTTTTCGGTCGTCTCAGGTATGATTTCCGGTCCCGTTAAGGCATTGTTTGGCGTTTTCCCTCTTGCTAGTTGGGTGTCTCCTACCTCAGCCCAACATAATGGTGATCTACATTTACGCCCGTACAATGCTTCGAAAGGAGCGACTTTGATACTCGAGTGATAACTGTTGTTGTATGAGAACTCGATCAAAGGTAAGTGGGTATCCCATGATTTTCCAAAGTCTATCACACACGCGCGAAGCATATCTTCTAGCGTTTGAATGGTTCGCTCGCTTTGACCATCCGTTTGTGGGTGGTAGGCAGTGCTCATGTCAAGTTGTGTTCCCATGGCTTTCTGAAGCGATTGCCAAAAGCGTGAAGTAAATCTACTATCTCTATCTGAGATGATAGATACGGGCACTCCGTGGAGTCTCACGATTTCTTTGATGTAGATTCTTGTCAGGCGCTCCATCTTGTATGATTCTTTTATTGGTAGGAAATGAGCGGATTTTGTTAATCTATCAACTATTACCCAGATGGTATCCAAACCATCCGTCGACTTGGGTAGTTTGGTCACAAACCTTTCCCATTTCCACTCGGGAATTACTGGTTGCTGTAGTAATCCGGAGGGCTTCTGGTATTCCACCTTTACTTTAGCACATGTGAGGCACTTGCTAACGTAAGTGGCAATCTCTGCCTTCATGTTAGGCCACCAATAATGTTTCTTAACATCCAAGTACATTTTGTCTGAGCCTGGATGGATGGAGTATCGCGTCTTGTGGGCTTCGTTCATGACTATTTCTCTGAATCCCCCAAGTTTAGGGACCCAAATGCGGTTCATGAAGTAACATGTCCCGTCCTCCTTCACTTCGAATTTCTTCTCCATTCCACGCAACGCTTCGCTTATTTTGTTTTCTGCCTTCATTGCATCGAACTGGGCTGCCCTGATTTGAGAGGTTAGGTGAGATCGAATGGTTATGGAAAGAGTCTTCACACGACGATTCGAGTATTCTTTCCGACTCAAGGCATCGGCTACCACGTTAGCCTTGCCTGGGTGGTACTTGATTTCGCACTCGTAGTCGTTCAGCAGTTCGACCCATCTTCGTTGCCTCATGTTCAGCTCTTTTTGATTCAAGATGTGCTGGAGACTCTTGTGGTCGGTGAAGATAGTGCACTTAGTACCATAAAGGTAATGCCTCCAAATCTTCAGGGCGAAGACCACTGCTCCCAGTTCCAGATCATGAGTGGTGTAATTTACCTCATGCGTCTTTAGTTGTCGGGACGCATAGGCTATCACCTTTCCACGCTGCATGAGTACACAGCCTAAACCCTGATTTGACGCATCACAGTAAACTATAAAGTCTTATGTTCGTTCTGGTAGTGATAGCACCGGCGCACTGCAGAGTGCTTGCTTCAGGGTCCGGAATGCAGCTTCTTGCTTGTCCGTCCATTCGAAGGGTACCCTTTTGTGTAAGCGAGGTAAATGGCTTTGCTGTTTTGGAGAAGTTTTGAATGAATCTCCTGTAGTAGCCTGCGAGGCCTAAAAATTGGCGAATTTCGGTAGGTGTTGTTGGGATTGCCCATCCTTCGATGGATTGGATTATAGAAGGATCCACATGAATTCCTTCCTGACTAACAACATGTCCCAAAAAGTTCACACTACGGAGCCAAAACTCGCACTTAGAGAGTTTTGCGTATAACCTTTCGGTTCGTAGGGTTTCCAGAATTTGTCGGAGATGTCGGCCGTGTTCTTCCTCGCTTTGAGAATAGACGAGGATGTCGTCGATGAAAACGATGACAAAGTTATCGAGGAATGGTCGGCAAATTCGATTCATTAAGTCCATGAATGCGGCAGGAGCATTCGTTAGACCGAAGGGCATTACGACAAATTCATAATGTCCGTAACGAGTTCGGAAGGCGGTTTTAGGAATATCCTCCTACCGGACCTTGAGTTGGTGGTATCCAGATCGCAGAATCTATCTTTGAAAAGTAACTAGCTCCTTGGAGCTGGTCAAATAGATCGTCGATTCGCGGAAGTGGATAACGGTTTTTGATGGTAAGCTTATTAAGTTCTCTATAGTCGATACACATCCCGAAGGTACCGTCTTTCTTTTTGACAAAGAGAACCGGAGCTCCCCAAGGTGAGAAACTGGGTCGGATGAATCCTTTGTCTAAAAGCTCGCTGAGTTGACTGGACAACTCTTGCATCTCCGCATGAGCCAATCTGTAGGGTGATTTGGCGATGGGAGTAGCTCCTGGCACTAGATCAATTCGGAACTCGACTTGTCTTTCTGGGGGTATCCCCGGAAGGTCCTCTGGAAAGACATTCGGGAAATCACAAGCCACAGGGATGTTTCGAATATTGATCTCTTCTTTGGACTTATCCACTATATGAGCTAGAAAAGTCAAGTCCTTCTTTTGTAGGTACTTTTGTGCCTTAATGCACGAGACGAGACGAAGGTTCGTGCTGGGTTTGTCTCAGTAAATAACTAGGGTTTCGTGATTTGGGAGATGAAGGCGAACGGCCTTCTCGTGACACATAATTTCAGCATGGTGGGGGCTTAACCATTCCATGCCGATAATCACATCAAAACTCCTAATGGAAACAGGCATTAAGTTTATTGGAAAGACGTGATGATTTAAGGCCAGGGTACATCCGATGTAGATTTCCCCAGTAGATTCTGTTTTCCCTTTAGCCATTTCCACCGTGAAGGTTTCATTAAGCTTCTGGGGTTGTTGTTTTAATAAGTGTTTGAATTTATTGCTCACAAAACTTCGTTTTGCCCCGGTATCAAATAGGATGCATGCATAAGTGTGGTTTAGGAGAAACGTACCGGTAACCACAACGGGATCCTGAACCGCTTCTCCCTGACCCATAGCTAGCACCCTTCCTGTTCCTCCGTTCCCAGGGTTGTTGGTGTTGGGGCAGTTTCGACGGATATGTCCAGTCTTTCCACATCCATAGCAGGTGGGGCTTGATCCTGTGTTATTGCCGCTATTGTTGGTGTTGTTGTTGTTGTTGCGGCTATTGTTGTTGTTGTTTCCTTGTGGTTGGTTCTGGGGAGGATAGGTCCTGCAATATCTTGCCGTGTGACCCTTCCGATTGCAACTGGTGCATTGCATTTCCTTGCATTCGCCATTATGATTGAAATTGCACTTGTTGCACTTTGGGAGATTCCCAGAATACTGCTTAGGAGTGCTTGGATTAGCTGAGGCTGGAGCTTGTGGTGTGGAGGGTACTTGGGTGGTTGCAGCGTTGACTGTCACTGTTTGTTGCTTCTTTGTCGACTCCGAGCCTTGTCGCCCTTTTCTCTTGTTGTTCTTTCCCTTCTTGTTGTCACTCTCCTTCTTGCCTTCAATTTCTGCTGGCGTCTCACCCTTTTTGTTGTTGTGGTCGTACAGTTTCTTGGCCAACCTCTTGGGATTGTCGAAGGTTTCAGGATTTGCAGCGATTACATTTCCTTGAATTGGGGAGGTCAATCCCCAGATGAATCGTTCGATTTTCTTTCCTTCTGATATAATCATGCCAGGGCACAACAATGACAGCTCACTAAATCTTGATATGTATGCATCAATATCAGAGTTTCGGACGGTGAGATCCCACAGCTCTTGCTCCATTTTCTGAATTTCGCCACGAGGGCAGTACTCAGCCATCAGCATTTCTTTCAGCTCCGTCCATGGCATAGCGTTGGCTATGGGGAGAGTCATGGCCTCTATATGTCCATTCCACCAGGTGAGAGCCTGGTCAACAAACGTGCATGCGGCAAACTTCACTTTCACCTCCTCGGGGCATTCACATATTTCAAATATTGATTCCACCTTTTCCACCCATCTCTTTAGGGTTATCATTCCGCCCGTGCCATTAAAGGTTCGTGGCTTGGCGTTGGTGAAGTCCTTGTAGGAACATGTTCTGGTAGGTCCGTGATTTGTTCCATTGTTCGAACTCCCAGCCCCTTGTCCATTGACTCCACCATTGTTCCCTTGTTGGATTTGTGCCATGGCTGCAGTAACTGCAGCAGATACAGCTGCTTGGAATGCAACTGAGTTGACTTCGGGTGGGGTTGGTCCAGGGTTTCCACGGGTTGGTCGTTGGGGCATCTTTCTGTCATGGAACGGAATGATGTTGAGTGCCTATAATTTTTGTGAGATTGTGGCCCTACAAACTAAGTGTTTTGCATGAACTTAAGTGTTTTCACAAATTAGCATACAATCATGTATATATAACACATAGCAGATCACAACATCACAATAGAACACATAAAGTTTTTCATTAATATTATCCGCATTTTTGATACGTGAAAATTTTGCTCAGAAGAGCATACATAAGTGGTGCAAGTTTGGCAGTGTAACAGCTCTATGAGTAGTGTAATCACTTAAACATAGAGTCGATGGTACATAGCATAGATCACCTAAGCATAATACTAAAGATAGATATGACTAGTCCTAGTCATGGTGGGATGCGGCAGGGGGTGGTGCTGAAGAAGTGGACGCTCCCTGAAGGTGAGCCACCTGTCGTTCCACATCCCGGAGGCGAGTCTCCCATCTCACCTGTCTCATGTGGAACTCTCGAATAACCTCTCGCGTCTCCTGTTCTGCACGCTCAACCCTAGTCCGCATCTGGTGTATCTGATCGGCGGTGCTCTGCGCCAGGTCGCCAATATTCCGCAGTCGTCTCACCATGACCGGAAGGGCGCGATCAGCTGGTCCTCCCTCCCTCAAGTCGTAGAACTCGCGTGACATGCCGAATGGAGGTCGCTGTCCCTGCTGCCTGCTCCATCTCCAAAGGTCGATACCCCAGGGGGGTGTAGGGCCGGTCGGGCCCATCCGGTGAGCGGGAACCCTAGTCGGGTAAGGGGGGTTGATGACTTCAGACTCTGTGTCCGAATCATCATCATCGCCAGGTTCTTCCTCGGAATCCTCTCCGGCTTCTTCTTCTTCCAGGACCTCCACCGGCTCGTCAGGTCCACCCTCGACTTCCTCCTCAGGTTCCTCTTCAGACCCTTCCTCGGGGTCTTCTTTGGGTTCCTCTTCCAGCCATCCGTTATTTCCCTGGTTAGGGAAATACGGATCTTCGGGGTGATGGAAGCCGGCCATACTGTCTGCGAGGGTGTATAAATGTACTAATCATTATTTCTAAGATGTTTTAGTTACTATGTAATTTGAATTTAATGTTCTCTTCTTGGTATCAAGGGGTATGTTTTTAGGTTTACTGATCATCGAGGTTTTCCCGGAGCATGCGATAGTTGTACTTCGGAGGAAATGTAGTTGATCAGGCTACACTCACCCCTTACTACAACAATGAACAGTCCCGACTTAACCGAGATGTCGATGTTATCTTATTTGATTTGGTATCATATTCTTTCTCCTATATCACACAAGTAAAGATGTTTTATCGTTGTGTTTTATTTGTTTTGTTCAGAGTTGTGTTAGTCCCTCTTTGGTTTATAGTTGCATATCAATGTGTGGTTAGATATGCCAGTTCACTATAAACAGAGCTCTGATACCAACCTGTCACACCCCCGAAACCAGACGACGGAAACGTCTGGGGGCTTGCGTGACTTAAATTGAATACCATCACAATGAATATACATGAATCATAACATAAACATCACCATGCATCAATACATTACAACTGATATTGTTTACATCCAGTACATTGTTTTAAATATTACACATTCATAACACAAAATGTTTCAGAGTTTTCAAAACAAAACATCCTAACATACTTGGTATTACCCGTCCGCTTACCTGTTACCTGAGAATACAAGTTATTTTGGAAAACGTCAACATATGGAATGTTGGTGAGTTCATAAGCAAAGTTGTGATAAAAATGATTTGTATAGTTTGTAAAACCCAGAAAATCCGATATTTTCTGAAAAGACAATAGTTTATCAGAGTGTGAAGATCCATAAGTTGATGCATGAATGATTTCAAAACATATATATATATATATATATATATATATATATATATATATATATATATATATATATATATATATATATAAAGGGTGTTTTGTATTATAGTTATAGAAATTCCGAGCGAGTAGTATTGATTCCCCCGGAAAACCCGATGTTTTCCGATGTCGAAAGATATACGTGATTACTAATTGTTATACCGCCACAACGAATGGCTCTTGATTACTCATCCTTGAATACTCGGATGATGTTGGATAAACCTAGTGAGTCGTTGTAACGATGTTCGGTGAAGACAAGTTGTAACAGCCAACTACGAACGTCCCATAGAGGTGTCGTCCGTTGTTATTCACTTAATCCAAACCACCTTGATTACTGTTGAATAACGTCCTAATTCCGTCTACTTTGATTACTCATAAGCCTTAGCGAACGAAGAGAAGAGGAGTACGAAGTCCTGCTACTATCGTAAGTACCTTAGGCTGTCGGGGATGCGAAGGACACGTTGGCCCAACTCGCATTTGATTACTTTGACCTTACTAGCAATACTAATGGACCACTAGGGCCCAATAGCACATAAAAGCCATTGAAAGTCCTTTTATATGGAATTGGGCCATAGGAGGCCCAATAACATATAAGCGTTATCCCTTTGGGCCCAAAGATCATGTTAATGGACTTGCAAGGTCCAACAAGCATGATTTGAAACTCTCAAGCCCAAAGTTTGAAGGTTTACTCGTCTAGGTATCGCATATCTATTGGAGGGTTTGATTGGACGATCGTAGTTTTTGTATCGATTCGAGACCGATCGATTTGTTTATAACGATTTTTGGAGTTAAACGTGTATTCATCTTTCAATTTTTCATAAGTTGTGGTTTTGTATTTTGACTCAATGAAATAATTGTGCTTAAAATAGTGGTTTGACCTTTTCAACACCTTTCTTTTTATGAAAATAACAGTTTTAGTCCTTTATATAAAAGAAAAGACATTTTTAGCCCTTAAAACACTTTCTTGACACTTTTGCATCATATATTTGTTGAATTGATAGTTTTAACTCAAAACTTATTTTTGTTAACAGTTTCAGCCCTTTCATAAGAGTATTTTCCGATTAAAACCCAACTTTTTGCAATTTTTACAGTTTTGGCCCAAAATCCAAAAACTTTACATTTTTGATCCTTTTTGGAAATGAAAGGCATTTTTGACCCTTGAAATAGTTTTGTTACACTTTTTATCCCCTGTTTTGAAGAAATTTTCATTTCAGCCCCTTTAATTGTCATTTTTTTGCAATTTTGGGCCTATTGGGCCGAAAAGCCCAAGATTAGCCCATTAAGCTAAAAATTTACATTTCAAGTCCTTTGAAAATTATAATATACATAAAAACAATTATTGAAACTGTTTTGACTCTTTGGCCTTTAAGAAACCGTGGATTGGCAACCTTGTACCCAAATTTTGTATATTTGACAATTTAAGCCCAAAAATGGGTTTTATGTTGAAATATGTTTATCATAATCTTATAAGTTATTATTCTTGACTTGTTTAGTGTAAAATAACTTAGATCATGTTTGTTTCCTTTCTCATGTCATAGATCTCGAGTTATCATCCCTTTTTGGTTACATGTTCATCACAAAAACACATAAAATCATACATACATGCATAAAATCACACATATCATACACATACACATAGATCTACACATTTTTCTTGTATTCTCCCACATAAAACATATAAAAAACCGAAAAGAGAGGGGTATGAAGCTCACCTTGAGTTGTGGTTTTGGTTTTTTGAAGGAAGAGATGAAGAAAATTCGATCCTAGCAAGTCTTCTTGGAAGATTTTTGACTTAGATGTGTTCTAAGGGACAAGATCACGAATTTTGTATGAGATAAGGGAGATTGTCGATGAAATGATGAAGATATGTTATGAATCAAAGAAATAACTTACCAAGGATGTGAACTACTTGATGAAAATCCTTAGACTTCAAGCCAAATTTTCGAGATCTTCAAAGAAGAAGAGGATGATCTTGAGAGTGATTTTAGGGAGAATTTTTGGTGAGGTGTGTGTGTTTGTGTTGGTTTCGGCCGAGAGAAAAAGAGAGAGGAGAGGAGAGAGACCTTTGATGAGATGTTTGCTTAGAAACATGAGTTGCATGCATGGAGAACCAAGAGATAATGGTGAGGTGGCAATGGAAAGTCAACCATTTCTCTTTTGGGTTGTTGGGCCGAGAAAAGGAGAGGGGAAAGAAAGAATATTAGGATTTTTGCTCTTAAGCCCATCTTATGATTCACTTAGATTATTTTCGGCCCAATTAAATCAAAGAATGATTTTTATGACCCATTAGGGCTATTTAAATTTGTTGTGATCCAAAAAGGCCCATTAAAGACAACCAAGTTCATTTTAGGCTTATAAGGCCCAAAATATTATGTTTCATGTATATGGGCCCAATTAGGGTCCATTTGAGGGTTCCATGTTCATGATAGTTAAATTGGAAGCTTATTGGTCCATTACGCCCAATAAGGAAATCCTAGTCCAAAATGGACTTAAACCGGGATTTCAAGGGTTTCCAATTCTTTGTTGACTATTTGTAGTGCTTGAATGAAGTATTTGATGAAAGTTTTGTTGTTATTGAATAAGCATCATACATGTTTTCACATTGTTGGTTCGTAATTGATATAATTGTTGTAGTTACAAGCATCAAAAGTCCTAGTTGTGACACAAACCATTTAATGGAAACCTACCTCGAATTTAACTCTATGAGATGAATCTGATGACGATGTTTTACAAGTTGAATCCATGCACCCTCCAACAAAAGATGATGGAGACGGAGATGACAATTTGATCACAAACACTGTTGTAGGACTTGAAGCTCCTCAGAAATATTAAGCTAAGGTTCTATCGGAGGAAGAAAGAAGGATATGGTCCACTGTCACTTGGCCATCATCCTTGGCAGACGTTCTTCAACGAAGCCGTGAAATGGCTAAAACCAAGACTAAGATCACCACTGATGTATTCAGAGCTACTCAGTCTATGCTGCCTCCTATTCCTTCTTCGATAATCACACAAATTGATGAAGGTTCTCATACTCGGAAACTAGACGATATTCAGGAAGAGCGTCTTATCACTCCTCCTCTAGAGTTCACTATCTATGAAACCATTCAAAAGGTCATTTCTGACTTGAACAAACCACATCAAGGCAAAGGGAAGAATATTTCCTCGGAACCAAGAAGCCCACAAAGGACCTTCAGAAAGTCCGAAGGCTGGTCTCAAGCCTAAATTGATCCAACATTTGAAGACAGCATCCGAATCCAAGCAATGAAAGACAATCCAGATCCGATGCTGGGCATATCCCCACTCTTCCGAGAAGGGATAATTCACCATCAAGACATAGTGCCCTTCATGTACTTCGATGTACCCATGCAAGAATCCGACCTGTTGAAAAATGTCTTTGTATGTGACATTGTATGTAACCATCACTGAAATAAGACGAGCTGTATTTGTATTATCTAACAAATATTATCAGTTATTTCAGGTTGCATGAATGCGTGATCAAAACGGAAAATACAAAAACCAGCGAATGACGAAAACACATATGCATGACTAAACAGTTTCAACGATATATATATATATATATATATATATATATATATGTATTATATATATATATATATATATATATATATATATATATATATATGTATGTACTATATATATATGTATGTATGTATTATATATATATGTATTATATATATGTATGTATATATTATATATATATGTATTATATATATATGTATTATATATATATATATATATATATATATATATGTATGTATTATATATATATGTATGTATGTATTATATATATATATATATATATATATATATATATATATATATATATATATATATATATATATATATATATTATATGTGTATATGTATTATATATTCATATATTAGGTGGAAAGGTCAAAAGGAAAAGGGAGGGAAATGATAAGCCACCCCACCCCACGTTTTTTCTTCTACAACTTGCATACACCAGCCATTCTTTTCAATAAAAAAGACTAAGTGCTTGAAGACATTTCAAGTATATATGCACATGTGATAGTGTAGGTGATAATGAGAGAGAGAGAGAGAGAGAGATAGAAGAGAGTAAGAGAGATTCATATGTTATAGTGTGAGTGTTCATTTTTCTTTGTAAATTCCCTGGAACATAAAACTCTCTCAATCACCAAACAACAATAACCAAAAACATCAAGATCAACAACAACCAAAAATGAAGAACATTATCAACCATCTTCATCTTCTTCATTCAAACTCAAGGTGTTCATCTTCAACCCATCAAACATCATCATCTTCATAAACTTTCACCACCATCACCACCTTATATCAACCTCCAAACAACCTCAAAATACTCTCCAAACACCCTCCAAGTACCCTCCTTAAACCTCCTCCAAAAACCCTTTCAAATCACCACAACCATCATCACCTTGCTGTTTTTCGACATCAGAATTTGCAAGTTAAGAAAAAATTCACCGAGCACAACTCAACAAGATAATACAGGAGAGATTTGCACCGCAAATTATTCAGGACCTTACCTACATCCAGGAATTTTCCTCGATTTGTTTGACCACTGCAAACCCCAGAGAGACGCGAGAGAGAATTGGCTATCCAGAGAGATTTACTACGAAAATCTATATTCATAACCACCCAAAGCTATTTCAACATCACCCTCTTTGTTACCTTATACCACCAAAACTACAACCTTATTCCACCTTCTACCACCCTCCAAATACCCACTTCAACCTCATCAAATCACCTTAAAAAAACCCATACCCACATACAAAAAAACATTACCCGTGTATTTTGTATCGTTTTGTAAACAATTCATTGTTACATAAAAAGAACTTATTGTTACTTACCGGATTGAACTTTGAACAAATAGAGACACAGTCTATTAAGATCCAGTCCAACCCTAAGCCTGTTAGTCATTTATTTGACTAACAACTTGACAAAATAGTCGTTCCACAAGTCCCGTTCTAACACCACCTACTATATATATATTTATATATTTTATTAACGCTTTATGTCATTTAAATACTGTCATTTATTTCATTTATAGATTTCAGTCATTTATAGCTTTCCAGTATTTATTTATTCCGCACTTCTTATCTTTCCGCATCTAATCTCATTAAATATATATATCTGTCATCCAGTAACTGGTAACCGAGCCTTTTATTCGTGGTAATCAGATTGTAATATATTTCTAACAATTGGTATCAGAGCTTGTGTGATTTACCTTGAAATTTTTGTCGAAAACTTTTGGTTAGCGTTTATAAACCTTCCATAAGTTTTTCTTTAAAAATTTCATTTTAATATCACTTGTTCAAAATCCTAAAAAAAAAAAAATTATTAAAAAAAATTAAAAATTTTTTTTTTAAAAAAAAAAATCTTAAACAAAAAAATTCAGAGCTTGTGTGATTTACTTTGAAATTTTTGTCGAAAACTTTTGGTTAGCGTTTATAAACCTTCCATAAGATTTTCTTTAAAAATTTCATTTTAATATCACTTGTTCAAAATCCTTTCAAAAACAAAAATTTTATTATGTCTTCTGCTAATTATTCCAACATGAACTCTGTTTCTGTTGCTAACAGCTTGGGATCTGGTTCACGGGCACCCATACTTATTCCTGAAGAGTATAATTCGTGGGTTGGCCGTATGAATCTTCATCTTAACACCATAAGTGAAGATGTCTGGAATTGTGTAGAAGGAACATATGTTACTCCAGAAAATATGGCTACTCTTGCTACAAATCAAGCCACTCTTGCTGAAACCGAAAAAAGGCTGCAACTCCAAGCCAAAAAGGAACTTGTGTCTGGAATTCCCCACAGTATTCTAAGTCAAATGGATGACATAATACTGTTGACTGCAAATCAAATCTGGGAAAATTTAAAAAATCGTTTTTGTGGAAATCAAAGAATTATTGGAAACAAAAGAACATCTGTTTTAAATGAATTCGATAATTTCAAGATGCTTTCATCAGAAACCATCCATGATGCTCATGATAGGTTCAATTTTATCATGGTAAAAATGAACAATTTGGGCATCAAAAAGACACAACACGAGATAAATCTCAAGTTTCTAAACAATCTTTACAAAAGCTGGAAGATGGTTAAACTCATCATTCAGGGAAATCCAACCATTCATACTGAAACTTTATACAATTTGTATGGAGAACTTCAATCGTATGAATCCTTGATTGACCCACCAACCACTACAGCTTTTGGAGGACCACTTGCTCTCGTTTCCACATCTTCTCAAAACCAAACACCTTTTAATGAACAAAACTTCAATCATTTTAATCAGACATCTTTTCAAAACCAACCCTTTTTGAACAATTCTTTTGATCAATCTGATTTAAATGATGAAGCAGACTACCAACAACTGTGTGCTTTGGTAGCAAACACAAACCTCCAGAGATTTATTCCAAATCACGGTCAATCGAATTTCAAACCAAATTTTCAAAACCGACCATCATTTGGACAAAATAATTCTGGATTTCAACCAAGACCTCAACCTGTTCAAAACAACTCAGGTTTTCAACCAAGACCTTATTTTGGACAAAATTTTCAAAGACCTTCCTTCCAAAACAATTCAAACCAAGGTTTTCAAAACCAGGGATTTCAAAACAATCCCAACTCAAGTCATCATAACAATAACCAAAACAACAGTTTTCAAAACCAAAACAGAGGATTCCAAAATCAAGGTTACACTAATCAAAACAATGGCTTTCAAAACAACCAAAATTTTGGATTCCAACATAACCCTTCCCAATCTTCCCAACAAATCCAAACTCAAGCTCCTGAAAGACTTCCGATTAAAAGTCAAAAGGATGACAGTGATGAAGAAGTGATCATTTGTCACAACTGCAAAGGAACTAATCACTATGCCAGAGAATGCCGAGCTAAAAACAAAACCAAAGTCAAAGACTCAGCATACTACGCTCAAAAAGCCGATGAATTAAAGAAACAGGAAAATCAAGATAAGCAAAGAGCATTGATGGCAATCCATGAACCAAACGTGGAATACTGGCCAACTTCTGAAGACGAAGCTGACAATGAACCAACACAATCAAACTTCTGTTTCGTAGTTGGTGTTGATAGACCTTCAAGAGCTCCAAACGTCATAGAACAGGTATGGTCTATGATCTCTGAACTTGGTCTTTCGAAATCAATTTTTGAGTCCCATATAACCAAGATTGAGAAAAGTCTAGAAGCTGATCTCAAAAAATATCATGACACAATGATCAATTCCGATATCTGCAAATCTGAGTTACAAACCTTGCAACTCAAATTTGGAGAATCAACAAGGATAAAGAACAAATTGGAAAGAGACGTTGAAAGAAAATCAGAAGATTATAATCACGTCTTGGAACAATTAAATCAAACCCTAATTCAGAAAAAGGATTTGGAACAAAAAAATTAGTCAGTCATTTCCTCTGAAACAAAAGATGTTTTAGAAAAGGAAATCCTTCAGTTGAAACAAAACTTTCAAGAATCAACTGAAAAATACAAAACTTTAAATGAAAAACTGACTGATTCTTTAAACCAAACCAATTTTCTTGAATCTGAAAACAAAAGATTGATATGGAATATGAATTCTATCAAAATTGCTAGAAAACTAAGTGATGTTGTTTTCACCAAAGCAAACACCTTAGGAACTGGCAAAATTGATACGAATTACAGACCAGGAATTGGAAGAGAATCCTTTGAAAATGAACTAGCTAAACAAGAAAACATGACAATTTGTGAAAACTCTGAATCCACTCTTCCAGATCTTTTCACATCTGCTAATGAGGAAGATTCAGATGACGAAACAGTTATCAACTGTAGCCCAGATGACACTGCTTTCACTGTTTCCAAAAAGTCTATCAAAAGAGTTGTAAAATCTGAAACAAACTCTGCTAGTTCTTCAACAAACCAAATCAAACATACCAATGAAGCAACCATAACCCCACTTAACAAACCAAAGGCTTTTGAAAACAAACCAAAGAAACCTGTTAAACCATACGTCATACCTCAAAAACAGGTTTCCAAACAAAAACCAAAACCGTTTCAAAAACCTTTTGAAAACCGCTTTCAAGAGATCACCTTTAAAAATTCAAGGAACTTTCAAAAACGACCAAATCAGAAAGTTTCAAAACATCATCTTCAAAAAGCCTTTCATAACCGCCAATCACATCCCAGATATGAAGAGAACTTTTCAAAAAAAATTTCACATCTAGGATATCATTCACCAAATCACAAATTTTATCAACCAACGAATTTTCAGAAACAAATCACTTTTTGGGAAAATTTGATAAATAAAATCAAACCTCAACCATTCCATCCTTATAAACCAAACTCTTATAGCAATATGAAGTCAAATGCTACAAGAAGTTCAGTAAACAAAAAACCCAAAATAAAAACAACTAACAAACCAGGACCCATTCAGATTTGGGTACCTAAATCTTCTGTCTAAATTGCAGGTATCTAATGCTGGAGAACCCAAGGATGATACATGGTATATTGATAGTGGCTGCTCCAAGCATATGACACGAAACCGAAACTACCTTCGTGACTTCAAACCCACCCAAACCAATCAAGACGTTACCTTCGGCAACAACATGACGGCAAAAATCAAGGGTAATGGAAACATAACAAATGGTAACTTCACCATAAAGAAAGTTGCCTATGTCGATGACCTGAAACACAACCTCATCAGTGTTTCTCAACTGTGTGATAACAATCTTGAAGTCCTATTCACCAAACAAAGAAGCTTGATCATGGACGCCAAAAACAAAGAAATCATTGTTGATTCTTACCGTGCCGGAAATATGTATCCACTTGACATGGATCTTATCTATGGTAAACCCGATATATTTCTGCTATCAAAAGCCCCAGCAGATATCAGTTGGTTATGGCACCGCCGCCTTTCCCATCTAAACTTTGGGTACATCAACAAACTGATCGGCGATGATCTTGTTAGAGGACTGCCACTTCTGAAGCTTGATAATGAAACTCTGTGTGCTGCATGTGAAAAGGGAAAACTTTCCAAATCCACTCACAAAAGCATCTCAGAATCTAGTGTATCCGAACCACTAGAATTGCTGCACATAGACCTTTGTGGCCCTGCCAAAACCCAAACCATACAAGGGAAGAAGTACATTCTTGTTGTCGTTGATGGCTTCTCGCGCTTTACTTGGGTCT
This sequence comes from Lactuca virosa, assembly GCF_052849685.1. Lineage (NCBI taxonomy): Eukaryota > Viridiplantae > Streptophyta > Magnoliopsida > Asterales > Asteraceae > Lactuca > Lactuca virosa. The sequence goes on from NC_136428.1 coordinate 389,889,131, forward strand.
TCTTCTTAAGACTAAAATCAGAAGCACCTGAAGAGATGATCAACTTCATAAAACAAATCGAACTGAAGCTCAAACGACCTGTTCGAAGAATCCGAAGTGATAATGGTTTAGAGTTCAAAAACAAGACTCTAGATTCATTTCTCAAAGACAAAGGAATTGAACATAACTTCTCAGCCCCATACACTCCACAACAGAACGGAGTTGTCGAAAGAAGGAACAGACCTCTATGTGAAGTTGCAAGATCAATGCTTATCTTCGCTGATCTGCCACAATACTTCTGGGCAGAAGCAATAGCCACAACTTGCTACACTCAAAATCGTTCCTTAATCCATAAACATCTTCATAAAACACCATATGAAGTCATTAACAACCGAAAACCAAACATCAAATTTTTCCATATTTTTGGTTGTCGATGCTTCATAAAGAACAATAAAGATCACCTTTCAAAATTTGAATCAAGGTCGGACGAAGGAATTTTCCTTGGTTACTCATTTTCTTCAGCTGCTTATCGAGTACTAAACAAACTTACCAGAGTAATTGAAGAAAGTACCGATGTTCATTTCGATGAATTTTATGTCAGGAAATTGGATCGTGAACATTTTGGTTCAAAAATGATCGATAATATTTTTCAAAATCCAATTCAACAAACACCTTCTCCTGACAGAGATATTGAAATGGATCTTGATTTACTTTTTGAACAACCCAAAACCGCTTACAATTCTGAACTTCTAACTACTTCTATTGATTCTACAGGAACAACCACTGAAGGAACTCCACAAACAAACCGAAATGATGCAGATCAATTCGAGGGGGAACCACCTACACATACTTCTTCATTGGAACAAACACCAAATCCTCCTTTAAATACCCCATCCCCAAATATCCAAAACAATCCCGATGCATCATTTATGGGGGAACCTTCAAACCTATTCCAAGATGAAACTCCCGAAGAAGAACAATGGGATACTGAAATTCCAATTATTATAGCGGAAGAGAATCGCTTAATAAAATGGACCAGAAACCACCCAACTGACCAAATCATAGGAGATCCAAACTCAGGCATCCAAACTAGAGCCGCAACTTCTAATAATTATTTATTTGGAGCCTTCTTATCCATGACTGAACCCAAAACCATACATTCTGCTCTCAAAGATCCAGACTGGGTAAAAGCTATGCAAGAAGAGCTAGAAGAATTTGAAAGAAATCACGTATGGAATCTTGTCCCTACCCCACCCGATGTTTCTGTTATAGGTTCAAGATGGGTATTCAGAAACAAAACTGGCGATCAAGGAATCGTTTGTCGAAACAAGGCACGTCTCGTAGTCAAAGGATATTCACAACAAGAAGGAATCGACTACGATGAAACATATGCTCCAGTTGCCAGAATTGAAGCAATTCGCATCTTTCTTGCATATGCTGCACATAAGAACTTCAAAGTATTCCAAATGGATGTTAAATGTGCATTCCTACATGGAGAGTTAGATCGGGATGTATACATCCAACAACCACCAGGTTTCGAAGATCCCAAATTTCCTGATCACACCTTCAAATTGCAGAAAGCTGTCTATGGCTTGAAACAAGCACCCCGAGCCTGGTATGCCACATTGACAACCTTTCTCGAAGAATCAGGTTTTAAAAGAGGTTCAATCGATCAAACCCTCTTTCGTAAAATCTATAATAAACATCTTTTAATCGTACAAATATATGTTGATGACATTATTTTCGGTTCTACTGATGAATCTTTGAGTATTAAGTTTGCAGATCTAATGAAGAGCAAATTTGAAATGAGCATGATTGGGGAGATGACTACTTTTCTCGGACTTCAAATCAAACAGTCAACTGATGGCATTTTCATCAACCAAGAGAATTATGTCAAAAACCTACTCACTCGCTTTTCAATGGACAAATCCAATACCGCAAAAACCCCAATGGCTTTTGGATACAAAATAGATGCAGACTTAAATGGCAAACCTGTTGATCAGAAAAGATATCGTGGAATGATCGGATCACTCTTATACCTCACTGCCAGCAGACCTGACATCATGTTTTCTACATGTGTCTGTGCCAGATACCAAACAAATCCTATGGAATCCCATGTAGTTGCTGTGAAACGTATCTTCAAATACCTAAAAGGCACTCCCAAACTTGGCCTTTGGTATCCAGCTAAATCCGATTTTCAGCTGAACGCTTTCACCGACTCAGACTATGGAGGATGCAAGTTAGATAGAAAGAGTACATCTGGTAGCTGTCAATTCCTAGGAGGTAGACTAGTGAGTTGGACTTCAAAGAAACAGACTTGTGTATCCACATCAACAGCAGAAGCTGAATACGTCGCTGCCGCCAGCTGTTGTTCGCAAGTCATATGGATGCAAACTCAACTGCGAGACTATGGTTTCAAAATTTCACAAATTCCCATATTTTGTGACTCAACCAGTGCAATTGCCATTTCTCACAATCCCGTTCACCATTCCATGACAAAGCACATCGACATTCGATATCATTTCATCAAAGACAACATTCAAAAGGGTCATATCGAATTGCACTTCATCAACACCGAAGATCAAATTGCCGATGTCTTCACTAAGGCTCTCGATGAAACAAAGTTTCAATACTTCCTAGGCCATCTAGGAATGTTAAATCCAGATAACATCCATCCTTAAACTTTTACTTTTTGTTTGTACAAAAGTGTGTTTACTTTCATTCAAAAGGAAAATTCAAAAACAATTGAAAATTGCTTTCCTTTCAAAAATACCAAAAACATTCAAATAACCAATATTTCCAAAAACATTCAGAAAAACAAATCTTCAAAAAAAAAAAATTAATAAAAGACTTGCCATAATAAGCTTTTATAGAACCTTGTGATTAATCTTCTCTTGACTTAATTTTCAGATGCTTATGCTCGATGAAGATTTTAAGTCATATTGATTCTCAATTGGAGTGAAGGTTCAAATATCCTACTTTTCATAATGTATATAACTTTATTTCCTTCGATTTTATTTCATTATTGACGATTTTAAACAATCAAGGGACATAAGGTTAGGAGGTTCAGATGAAAACAAAAACCCATGTGAGAATTTGTGCCTCGTCGATCTAAATCATTGTGGAAATAATTTCTTGTGAGCTTAGGTGTGTCACTATTGCTTATAAGGTATACCCAATTATACCTTGTCACGGTCTCATTTTTGCTTAGATATCAAAATGACCAGGGACGATACATTCATTTCTTACATACTAGACAAACTGTCTTTTATGCCACCTATCCCTACCTAGATAAAGCCAACCAAAAATGAAGACTTGCGATCCCATGATCCATCAAGCAAACAACGACATATCCTTACAAGAAAACCAAAGGAGAAACAAATATCTATCAACATCTAATCCTCAAAGACAAATCAACAAGAAAACAAATGGATTCAATAAAGATATACCAAACAAAAAAAAATATATTCTATATTTGGTATTTTCAAACAAACTTTCAACCAAATGGTTATTTCAAAACAAAAATCATAAAATCCTGCGATTTGTTTTAACCATTTTTCACAAAAGAAGATATCTCAATCACTCAAGTCAAATACTCTTAAAAAGGTCTCAAATGTAGCAAATTCTCAATGCTAAAACAAAATATCTTTTTACAATAAATCGATATTGATCAACAAACAGGATACTATCAAAGAAGAAGCTGCAACAACAATGGATTTCTCGGGATACTGTAGCCTTCATCACTGAAGAATCTTAGTTGCAAACTGCACTATGAAAATTGCTAAACCCCTCTACATGTATTTCCCGACGGAGAGAGAGTGAACTTTAATGGCATGAATGAAGAAACCCGCTGAGTAATGCCGAAACCAGTCTTATGTGATTGATTATCTAATAATGAGACTAAGTGACTTTACAGGAAAAGCATAGCTGAACACCTCCAATATGAGTGTGAGTCGTCAGAGAGAGATATCACTCATTTTTAGTGATCATTAACTTGTTCTGCTGCCAGAACAACCAAACACCCAAGTGAAGTGTGAGCTATACCTATGAGCGTTTATCTGAATCGACCTGTTAGACCACTTGTCGTCAGAAATAATGCTATAAAATCTTAAGAAATTTCTTTAGATACATATATCACTACCCTTTGATAACCGAACTCGAGACTTTGATTCGGAAACAAATTTCTGAAAATCTTTTACATAAGATATGTTAAACCAAGTCAAAAACTTTCAGATCAATTACTATAGTTTTATATATATGTTATCTATTGACAAATCTTTTATCTCGAATCATCAAAAGTTAAACTGTCAATGTGATTATATCATACCTGTCCATATTTCAGCAATGATCACATAGGGGGAAATTGTTGAAAAATGTCTTTGTATGTGACATTGTATGTAACCATCACTGAAATAAGACGAGCTGTATTTGTATTATCTAACAAATATTATCAGTTATTTCAGGTTGCATGAATGCGTGATCAAAACGGAAAATACAAAAACCAGCGAATGACGAAAACACATATGCATGACTAAACAGTTTCAACGATATATATATATATATATATATATATATGTATTATACATATATATATATATATATATATATATATATATATATATATATATTTATATATATATATATATATATATATATATATATATGTATGTACTATACATATATATATATGTATGTATTATATATATATGTAGTATATATATGTATGTATATATTATATATATATGTATTATATATATATGTATGTATGTATTATATATATATATATATATATATATATGTATGTATTATATATATGTATGTATTATATATATATATATATATATATATATATATATATATATATATATATATATATGAATTATATATATATTTATATATATATATATATATATATATATATATATATATATATATATATATATATATATATATTATATGTGTATATGTATTATATATTCATATATTAGGTGGAAAGGTCAAAAGGAAAAGGGAGGAAAATGATAAGCCACCCCACCCCACGTTTTTTCTTCTACAACTTGCATACACCAGCCATTCTTTTCAATAAAAAAGACTAAGTGCTTGAAGACATTTCAAGTATATATGCACATGTGATAGTGTAGGTGATAATGAGAGAGAGAGAGAGAGAGAGAGATAGAAGAGAGTAAGAGAGATTCATATGTTATAGTGTGAGTGTTCATTTTTCTTTGTAAATTCCCTGGAACATAAAACTCTCTCAATCACCAAACAACAATAACCAAAAACATCAAGATCAACAACAACCAAAAATGAAGAACATTATCAACCATCTTCATCTTCTTCATTCAAACTCAAGGTGTTCATCTTCAACCCATCAAACATCATCATCTTCATAAACTTTCACCACCATCACCACCTTATATCAAACTCCAAACAACCTCAAAATACTCTCCAAACACCCTCCAAGTACCCTCCTTAAACCTCCTCCAAAAACCCTTTCAAATCACCACAACCATCATCACCTTGCTGTTTTTCGACATCAGAATTTGCAAGTTAAGAAAAAATTCACCGAGCACAACTCAACAAGATAATACGGGAGAGATTTGCACCGCAAATTATTCAGGACCTTACCTACATCTAGGAATTTTCCTCGATTTGTTTGACCACTGCAAACCCCAGAGAGACGCGAGAGAGAATTGGCTATCCAGAGAGATTTACTACGAAAATCTATATTCATAACCACCCAAAGCTCTTTCAACATCACCCTCTTTGTTACCTTATACCACCAAAACTACAACCTTATTCCACCTTCTACCACCCTCCAAATACCCACTTCAACCTCATCAAATCACCTTAAAAAAACCCATACCCACATACAAAAAAACATTACCCGTGTATTTTGTATCGTGTTGTAAACAATTCATTGTTACATAAAAAGAACTTATTGTTACTTACCGGATTGAACTTTGAACAAATAGAGACACAGTCTATTAAGATCCAGTCCAACCCTAAGCCTGTTAGTCATTTATTTGACTAACAACTTGACAAAACAGTCGTTCCACAAGTCCCGTTCTAACACCACCTAATATATATATATATATATTTATATATTTTATTAACGCTTTATGTCATTTAAATACTGTCATTTATTTCATTTATAGCTTTCAGTCATTTATAGCTTTCCAGTATTTATTTATTCCGCACTTCTTATCTTTCCGCATCTAATCTCATTAAATATATATATCTGTCACCCAGTAACTGGTAACCGAGCCTTTTATTCGTGGTAATCAGATTGTAATATATTTCTAACACGACCAAATCGATCTCCTAATCTCTCCCTTCGGAAAGTATTACATCAAGTTCGCTCCACTTTATCCCAATGGTGATCGTCAAACCGTCATCAAAACTGAGTGAGAGAGGTTGAAGACATTCTACTCCGTTAATGCACGTCCACAAAAACAAGTGTAGTCTCGGAAGAGAATAACAAAGATTGTTGGGTTTGGAAGAAAGGTTCAAAGCAAGTTCGACATGAATTACATGCTATACATATATTACTTCAATCGGAACAAAGTAGCGACCATCACCATCACGGATGCAGATTTCCCATTCATCACACCAAATGATATTCTTACTATTGCTTCTCATTTCTGAAGTCGTCAAAATGATCAGTTGACCATCGGAGCATACAATGCTGCAATTAACTTTTTGAAGGATTATGTAGCCGAATTCTGCAGATCCGACATTGAGTTCGCACACTGATTTGGAACTAAAAAAGTGTTGGCGAAAATTTCAAGTGAACTTCGGGAAGCCCTAGTTCTAGCAGAAGGTCCGATTGAAGAACCAAAAATAGGATACATCTATCTAAGAAAAAAAACCAATAGGAAAGAGTTCTTCCAAGTCATGGATAAGAATCTTATTCCCACGACCATTCTACAAAAGTTCATCACCAATACTGCCAAAAGTGATGCTCCGAAGCATTTGAAGAATAAGTTTATCAATCATATCAAGTGGTATGTTGAAGTCCGAAGTTGGCTGATTACGTCATCATATGCGAAGATGCCAACTAAGTTGATTGATTTCTAAGTTCACTTAGGGGGAGATTGTTGATACATGAAAAGTGAACCTCTAGCAATCCCAAGCAGTCAAGATCTGAAGTCAGCTTGTATCCAAGATGTGCTGAAGTTCTGAAGCCAGATCAATTCCGAGATCAAGATGTTTAGAAGCCAGAAGTCTGTACTAGCATTAAATAATTTTTGTCTTTTCTATGATGTAACAGTTCCTAGGACAAAATCGTGTGTATCTTTTAAGTGTCAGTTTGTCAACACTTTCTATTCATGAGTTTTTAACAAAGAATAGAACTCGATATTCTCTTCACATCAATCTATTATCTCTGGCAAGTAAAACTTCTTTCATTTATATTCTTCTTTTCTTAAATTGTCTTTGCATTGATTATACTCAAGATTAGTTAATTTATTAATTGAATACTTTTTTCATCGGTTATGTTCAAGTCTTAACTGGTTTACTAGATTCGACTGGAACTACATATTAAGAGCAAACATTGATCTTAAAGATTAACTCAAGGTTTGAATTTTCAAACCTTGTCCTTGCGCATTGATTCTTCTTCTCACATCATTGAGTAAATCGATGAGCATTATTACAGATCTATCGAGGAAAGGTTTACAAATCCTATTCATCAAACCCATAAATTTTGCTGGAGCATTGGTTAGTCTGAATGACATAACCAAAAATTTATAGTGCCCATATCTCATTTTGAAAGCTGTCTTCTTGACATCTTGATCTCTTACCTTCACCTGATGATGTCCTGACCTGATATCAATCTTCGAAAAGTAGCTTACATTTTGCAATTGATAAAATATATCATCAATCATAGGTAATGAGTATTTATTCTTCACCACTGCTTTATTCATCTCTATGTAATCTATGCACATTCTCATGCTTCCACCCTTCTTATTCATGAATAACAACGAAGCTCCTTAGGGTGACGAACTAGGTCTAATGAAACCTTTGTCCAACAATTCTTGAAGTTGCATCATAAGTTCCTACATCTCCGTCGGTGCTAATCGGTATGGTGCTTTTTCTATAGGTTTTGTTCCTGGCAACAAGTATATTTGAAACTCTACTTGTCTATTAGGGTGAATTCCAAGAAGATCTTCGGGAAATACTTTCGGAAAGTCACACACATCACTGGTATTCTTTGCGTCTCCTTCTTTTCGTTCTTTGTATCGATCAAAAATGCTAGAACTGATGTACATCCCTTGGCTAAACACTTTCTGACTTTTATCATGGAGATGATTCCAGAATTCACTCGATGTTTGTCCCCATACACCATAAATGATTCTCTTCTGTCACACCCCCAAACCAGACGACAGAAACGTCCGGGGGTGGAGGACTTCATTTGTAGTATCATAACACATGCATCATAGTAATCAAAGTACAAACAACCATTCCATTTAAAAGTAAAAGTATTTACATGTGTTCATTCACTGTATATTGTCACCAAAATAGTTATAGCAAAATACAGAAGATATGACTCAAAATAGCTCCATCTTCTCAAAAAGCTCGGGGAGTACCTGTTTATTGTTTCCCTGAGAATACAAGTAATTTGAAAAGAGAGTATCAACATAAAGTTGAGTGAGTGCATAAGTATTTATGTTTAAAAGTATGTTTTCTGTTCCATGAATCTGTAAGTTGTTCCAGAAAATCCTATATTTTCTGCTGTATATGAAAAGTACTTTTAATCTCATAAAACCGTTCTTAGTTGTAAACCAATGTTCTGTATATGTATTCCTTTATGAGAAACTTGTAACTGTGAGTGTGCCTAGTTCCACCAGCTGTTATTGTAAAGTATAATGTACTACTGTAGTTTGTATTTTGTAAACTAGTACTTTGAAAATGTACTTACGTTTAGTTGATTATACACTAACGTATTATTAATATCTTTTTAATGAGTTATTATAACCATAGTGAGACTAGATGGCCTGAAACAAACGCTTTGTAGGCGTTTAAACTGTTTATAACAATTGTCACTCATTGACGTGTATGCCTGACTGTAGCTAGTAGCCTGAGTGCGGGGTTGTCAATCCCAATATAGATCTACACACAACTTGTTTCGATCCCCTGACTGGAGATTCTGGTTATAATATCAGGACTTTAACTATGTTGGTTAAATGAATTAAACAACCTGAATTAAATGACTCATAAAAAGCATATAAACGTTACATGTATAATAGTTATGAAAACACAATCATCCTGAAATAATGGTTGATTGTATATTCCTGAATTAGTATTCTTAACATGTATTTGAAAGTTGTATACCCTTGATTTGTTTTGAATCAAAGCTTTGTTTTCTTGTAAAACGGTGTATTCTAGTATACTTGAATCATGAATTAATGTTCTATGTATCATAAATTATACCTATTATAATTTATATGTACTTTCTGAATTGGTATTAACTGTTTTTGAATGTAACCCCTTGCTCAACATGTTACAAAGGGTAATTAAACTGAATGAAATAACTTTTATATTTATATACATATACAATTATATATAAGTAAAATCTAAATGACATTTGGACAAAGAACCGATACTATAAGCCCACATCCAAACAAGGAACAGGACCCATAATGAGTTATCAGTCGTAAGCCTTTTAAATCTTATATATATATATATATATATATATATATATATATATATATATATATATATATATATATATATATATATATATATATATATAAACATGATTTTTGGGGAAAAATATAAGTTTATAAAAGAGTTTAATATTTTGAAGTATTTTTAATGACTTAATGTCATTTTATCACAATTTGAAATCATTTGTTTGTAACACAAAATTCTTGTGTTAAACTTGTATTCCCCCCTTAAAACAGTAAAAACTATGAAAATACGGGGGGTATGAACTCACTTGATAGGTGGTGATTTGGATAGCGTTTCGTTTTCTGGAAAGGAGTTTATTTGAAGAAAAATCGGCTTTACTTGGACAGAGTTTCGATTGGAGAAGGTTGTTTTTCTCGGGAATCTCAGGGCTTCGAGGCTTGCTTAGGGTTTTAGATATGATACCGAGGCTTTGGGGGTTGTAAGTAAGTTTGTGGGAGTGAAAGAGGATGGAAAATGGTGTAAAAATGGGGTTAAAACCGGAGGATCTCGCAGCTATATATAGGCCGAAGCCTCAGATCCGAAGGAAGGGGGGAAGGGACGCGTGTCTCGGACAGGTGGCGAAGGGGAGGCTTCGCATCGGACAGGTGGCGAGGCGCGCCGACTTCTTACTGGGCCGCGACTTCGGTCGAATCAGAAGAGGACACGGGGTGGTCTCGCATGCGAGGCGACGTGGCCGGACACGCACCATGCGAAATTTCCTGGTTTTCAAGGATTTCTCGATTTTTGTGCCCAAAACTTGCGAAATTCATAGCTTTTGCATACGAGCTCCGTTTTCGACGTTATTTATATGCACGCGTAGGTAAAATTATACTCTACGACTTTTGTTTAGACTTCGTCAGCTAATTTTGACTTTATTTTTAATATTATTATTTTTAACAGACCGGGACAGGAAAATCCATTAAAAATTCATAACTTCTTCATCCGACATCCGTTTTTGTCTGTCTTTTTTACCGTTGTACTACTATTGACGACACCTTCAATTCTCGTTTAGGTTGTGTTGGCTAAAAATCACTCGATCTTTATTTCGAGTTTTTTTAGCTGTATACTGCTATACTGAAACTTAGAAAAATCATAACTTCCTCATACAAAGTCAGATTTTGACGTTCTTTTTATGAAAGTTCTCGGTTTAACATAATCTATAACTTTAATTTAAATTGTTAAGGCTAAAAAGCATTTTATTGAAAACTCACTTTTTACACTGAATAGTGTTTTGCCGGTTTTGTCGCGGACCTTCGATTGGTCATAACTTCTTTGTTATAACTCGAATTTTAGTGTTCTTTATATTTTTGGAACCCTTGTTACAATCTCTACCACTTTGTTCATCCCAATCGAGATTATTTAGTACTTCATTTTTGAGGGTCGACTATGTAAATGTACACAATATGCTAAAATTTCTCTTTATTATTTTAAAAAGAACTACAAATTGACCTATATTATTACATAAGTTTGAAATAACGGTTTGTTACATCTTCTGGCCGGGTTTACTCTCACCATATTCTTTCTACATAGTATCTCGGCATCGTTCGTACTAACCCAATCCATTCATAATGCTATGTGGAAACCATTTAACATAATGGGCAATAATTCCTCGTGGAACTTATTCCCATTCATGCCAATGAATATGTTCTTCATGCATTCGCTAACAGGTACAAACTTGCAACTAGCTACCTTGACTATTAAGGTATTATCTAGTCTATCTACGTGCAGTGCTAGTGTTCTACCAAATTTATGAGAAATAAAGGATTAGTTCTCTCTTGAATAAAACAAAATATTTGCAGGTAATTTATTTACCAAAAATGTACCTGAAGCGACATCTGCTTCTTCCTTTGCTGCTTCTAGAGTCATCTGGAATGCTCTCGCCTTTGGCTTTGGCAGCATATTTTGCTTTGCATCCTCCTTTTTCTTTTGCAGTCCTTCTGAATATGCCCATCCTCTCCAAATATGTAACACACTCTCTTATTGAATGTACATTTATTGGAGTAGTGACCAGTCGTCTCACATTTGTAGTAGGTCACTTCTTCGCTATATCTCCCAAAGTGCTTCTTCTTATGCTTCTCGCACCACTTCGCTTCCTTGTTTCCCCCGTACTTCTTGTCATTGGGGACAACCTTTGAAAATCTTCTTTTCTTGTTGGATATCAAATATCCTTCAAATTTCCTCTTTTCTCCTAACTCAACTCTCTCTAGGCCCTTGTCTCTTATTTGGGTCTCAACATTTTTAGCTGCCTAGATGGCTGCTTTCAGAGTGGTTTCTAGCTTCACCGTTGGACCAAAATCCGCTAGTAGTCCACTAGAAAACTCTTTTAAATTGGATAGTTTAGTAGAAACAAGTAAGGAACTATCTTCATATTTCCTATAAAACTTGCAACATACTCGTTGACGCTCATCTTGCCTATTTTTATATTCTGGAATTCATTGTTAATCTCCAGAAGATCTTGCTCAGAGTATTGTTGCATTTTTAATTGCACAAGGAAGCCTTCCCATGACATCTTAATGGCTTCTCCCTTGGGCATGGTATCATCTAAAAACTTCCACTATCTTAACATTCTAGTCTTTAGTTGTCTGCCTGCAAGGACGATCTTCTGTCTGTTGTTGCAGTCGCAACTCTCAAATACCATCTCCATTGTGGAGATCCAGTCCATGAATTCTATAGGTGTAGGGCTTCCAGAAAGACTTGGTGGCCTTGATTCCAATAAGTCCTTGCCCTTAAATCTGTTTCCATTGTTTCCTCCCTCTGGGTGGTTTCTTCTAACCACTCGTGGCTCAGCTTGACTAACAGTCCGACTATAATCTCCCTCTTCAGACTGTTCCTTGTTTAACTCGGGTTTCACAACATGTGCCATGGGTTCGTCCCAATTATTTCGTAATATTTGTCTCAGCTCCTCTCTTTGTTCAGGTAACATATCTAGAATCATTGCTTGGAGTCCTGCCATCGTGATTGGTTCTTACACATGCATTTCCCCTGGTGGACGCTCGATTACACGAGGCTCAGGCTACTGATTCATGTTACCATTTCCTAGTCCACTTTGAGTTATCACCATGACGATCTGTACCCAAAGCAGGAATTTAGTGTACCGAGATACATGTTTATTTAGTAAAGGTTTTATTTATGTTTACACGCATAAATTCTCCTTATCACTTTGAAAAGTTATATGCCAGTTCTAATGTAGTAATTAAACATTTAGAATCATGAACACATAAAATTTCCAAATCGAGGTCGGAAATAGACCTTTGATCTAGTCAAATAATAACATTTTTGGTAGGCAACCTAAGACATGCTATAATATAAATCATTTAGCACATAACAACAAATTAGGAATCTTATCCTAGATTAAGCTAGTGCTTGTGTCAATTCAGATATACTAACTAAGATAAAATAGACCCACACCTCACGATCACCGCTTATCATTCTAAATTTAAGTCAAGAAATCCTCAAATATTCCTAGTTCGCTTAAACTAATGATCTGATACCAATTATGACATCCCCATTTTCACAGCCAATTTAAAACTTTTAATTTATGCTTATTTAATTCAAAGTATACCTTTTATTGTGGAACTTGTTCCCAAAACATAATATATTTCCGCAGAAACATTTTCATTTATATATAAAACATTGGGATGTCGTCATTCAATACACACAACATAAGCATAAACATTTCATTAAAGAACTTAAATATTTATTTATACTAATGGCCAACAAACACCTCAAATCACTTATCATCCGCGGTGCCTTCATGTCGCTACCTATGATACAAATAAACTGAGTGGGTCACACTTGGGAGCCCGGTGAGAATATAGGGCTTTCAACCCACAATAATTAAGTTATTTAATTATATATTTTACATCAAATAGTTCACCCGATTACCCATTCATGTTATTCTCTCATAATGATCCTAAAATACTGATCTTAAGGGACCTATCCTAAGGATCATCATCATCAACGGGTAGATAATACTGCTTGCGAGATTCCTTTAGCAATATATGTCAATAAGGAAACCATGGGGAGATTGATTACATCAAATGAGCAGATAGTTCATTAACACCTACAAGTTGCGAGCATGTCAACGTTCCACTGGACAGTCTAGAATAGTCCGTGACCGTCATCAATATTCTACAAGATGACTACTCCGTCAATAGTCAAGGCCTCTCATCATTATTTATCATTTCATATTTCATCACCGATCACTACCCAATATATACATATATATATATATATATATATATATATATATATATATATATATATATATATATATATATATATATATATATATATGATAAAAACAAGTAAAATCATATTACTTCATCTAACACAAATATCAATAACACAGATAATCGGTACACATAAAATTTAATCATTTACATAATTTACATCTATGTGTAAGCTGAAAGTAACTATGCACTTACTTGTTCATGTCGTTGACTGGAAAGTTGGGCATCACTTTACTTTAGCACTTAGCTTTTCCTTTGATGTGACCGAGGTTTATCTTACTAAGTCTTAGTTTAATATTCATCATGACTAATGATAGTATAGATTCCTCATAGCTCCCTATGTCTACATCAAGATCTATCAAGTAGGGAGCAACCATGTAAGATCATATCGGAGGTAGGGTCCATTTGGTATACAGAGTATACCACTTTAACTGTTTGGAAGTCCCACTTTAAACACCAATGACTATGAATATAAATATAAGTTACCCTGAAAGCAATATAAGTATAGCTTAACATACAAAGATTTTCTAGCGAAAAGTTACAAATTACACTGGGGGAATCCGACCTAAGAGCTTCTACTAGTCGAGCCTAGATAACTAGAGCTTGGATTAGCTAAAATACTCCGAAACCCCGAAGAAAGACCACAAAATTGGGTTTTAGGAATTTGAGAGTGAATCTAGAAAGTGTGAGGAATGTAATGGGAGCTGAAATTATTTTATAGGCGAATTTTCACATAGATGTGCCGCACCTTAGAGGTATGCATTGCGCCCTCCAGACATGTCAATCCTCTCTTCTTTTGACACGTGTCAAGATCCCTCTGCTCCGCATAGCCCATTATAAAAACGCCCGCACGCACAAATTTTTCCAGATTTTCAAAAATTCGTAACTTCTTCATACGAGCTCTGTTTTTGACGTTATTTATATCCACGTGTAGCTATCGATGAGATCTATAACTTTCATTTACATTCCGTCTGATAATTCTCACTTTATTTTTAAAGTTGTATTTTTAACAGACTTAGACTATTAAAGTCCGTATAAAAATCATAACTCTTTCGTACGAAATCCGTTCTTAACTGTCTTTATATCGACGAACTCCTCTTTACGATATCTTCGACTCTCATTTAGACTGTTTCAGATAAAAATCAATCAATCTAAATTTCGATTTCTGTGCTAACACAACTATGCTTAAACTTTGGAAAACCGTAACTTCCTCATATGAAGTCAGATTTGGACGTTCTCTATATACGCACGATTTCGCTTTTACGGTTACTATGACATTTGTTAAGATTACTTAGGCTAGTAAGAAACCCATATTCGATTCACTATTTACGACATACTTTATCGTATCAGGTTGAATGTGAAACTTCAAATGATCATAACGTCTTCATACAAGTTCAAATTTGGGCGTTCTTTATATGTACAAAATCACCATCACGACTACTACAACTTCTGTTTACATTTTTTTGTCCTAAATAATCTTTTCTTATGCTTATTTATGCTCTAATTATTAGTTTTTTATAACCTTATATATACACATAAATCACATATATTCAAACAAATTTCTTTCATTTATTCATGTAGAGATTACAATTGTTAACCAACCTCGGTTACATATTCTATTGATGCCTAGCGAGAAACGCGTGCGTTACAGTATACTATGTATTACAATATATGTCCATGTATGTTAGGATATAAGAGCTAGTAGAATAGAGTCGAAAGTATAGTCTTTGTGTGCTTAATGTTAGTGTACTTGAAGCTAGTAGAGTATAAAGTATAATCCATATTTGCCTGTATTAGTAGAGCCGAAATTTGAGTCTCTATGTGTGCAAAAGTTGTTGTATTAAATTATTCATTACAGTTAAGTTAGGGGTTGACGGCAGAACGACGACAGGTCGGGAGCCTATAGACCCGAGTGTTGAAGATAAAATGGTAGGTAGGCCATAAGTCTAAGGTACATATACTGTTGGTGGTCAGCGAAACGTCATTAGCCAATTGGTGGATTGGCGAAAGGTTGTGAGCCATTACTTGTATGCATGTGTATGTATTGTGGTATATGGTATTTTGGGGAACTCATGTAACACCATAAATTTTCAAACAAAATTTTCATTTAAAAATCACATAATTATTATAACACATTTCACAAAAATCTCACTATTTAATTTACAAATCGCAATTCCATAATTGTTTGATTAATAATCCAGGAACCTCAAAACATAATTCTTTCATTGGTGTGTATAATCAAGCCGTCGCCTTCCCGCGATCCTGAGAAAAACCTGAAACTCATAACACATAACACGGTAAGCACGAAGCTTAGTGAGTTCCCCAAAATACCACACACGTCATGTTAGCCACTCGAGGCTAACTCAATACGACCCTCCGGTCAATGTGTTCCAGTGGAGACCCTCTGGTCCTAAATCAATAAGCTCATAATAATAATACTCAGCATAAATCACAAAGACATAATGAAGAATATCACAATACATAGATAAGCACATAAGACATCTCAGTCACACAAAGATACCACTCATGGTAAGTATAGTGAGGAGACTCAACTCGTAAGCAAGTAAAGGTCTCGTACTCGGAAATCTCGAACTAGCCTCCGCCTAACACATAGGATAATTATCTCTAATTAATGCTCTACTCATGCTCAAAATATATCAACGGTTGTTCTCTCTCTCTCTCTCTCTCTCTCTACCTCTAACTCCTGGTACAGTCAAATGACCATTTTACCCCTCCATGGTCTCCACTATCCATATTTGACCAAACCCTAAAGTCAACAGAAATAACACTCGAGTCAACACTCCATGTTTGACTGGACTCGCCGAGTGCACCCATATGACTTGTCGAGTCCACTCGTTTTCCTCAGAAGTCTCGTGAAGGTTCAATTCAGCTCGTCGAGTTGACCCTAACTCGCCGAGTTATCGCATGATCATGCTCATCGGGACAAACCCTAACCGACTCGTCGAGTCGGCTCATCGACTTGGCGAGTTCATACAAACTCTTTTCTCATTCAAGCGATTTCAAGGCAGAAAACCTTCCCAAACTATAGATCTAAACTCTTAAGGCTCGTTTATCACGTAAAGCCATGAGCTTTACGTCCATGCATGGCGCTTAAGTCTTGAAATGCCAAGAACATGCTTTATTATGGGTTTCTCACTCAAGAGCTCTATTATGGCTGAATAAAGCAGGAACCTTTGGACTTTAGGGACCTCACATGGTCCAGATCTGAAGTCCAAACCTCTATATGAACTCAAAACACTCAAAGTCCTAAAGTTAGATGGAAAAAGCCCTAAACTCCCAAAATCATGAGATCTACTCAATAAACGCAGATCTAACAACCCCTTCTCGTCCCTTGGCTTGGAGTCCTTCCCTTCTCTTCAAAAGATGCACAAAACAATCAAAGTTAGCTCAAATACTCTCTCTTAGCTTAATGGATGAATATGGTTTTCTCTCAGTGAAGATGGGCAGCTGATGAGCCACAAATGAGGCTATAAGTGTCCTTAAATAGGCCCCAAACCCGAAGATTTAGGGTTTCATCACTCAGCGTCTACTCGGCGAGTCGACTCTCTGACTCGTCGAGTAGGGCATTAATCCCACGTGGTCAAACACGACTCTACTCGACGAGTTGTAGCACCAACTCGTCGAGTTGCTCAATAGATTTCCAAAATGAATAAATAAATAATACCCAACGTACTAGGTGGCTCTACTTAAAAACCACGCACATGAGTACGCTAAGCGTACACACACGTACGCCCAACGTACTCAACTGCCACCTTTATCAATTAAGGGACTTATCCTGCCAACACTTCAAACTTCCATTGCTTCCTCGATATGAATCCGTTTCCAAAGAGCCTCATACCCACGGAAAGGTGACGAGATGCCGTACGCTTCTAGCAACTCGTCGCAACCCCGAGACTTCCTCATCCCCAGGTTGCAGCCCACGAACCCTAACCACAGACGATCCACAACCAGATGTTACAATTCTCCCCCACTTGAATTAGATTTCACCCCTGAAATCGCTCCTTATCAACGCAAAGATCGAACCCAAAACCCGAGAAGCACCACCGAAAGGACCTCATATCATACAACAATCTCCTCCAAAGTCACCTGAACCCAACATGAACTCTCGACCCCGAAGAAGGACGAACCCTTTTGCCGCTGCGATACTCGATCTGACTCTCCAGAAATGAAAACTCTAGTGGTCTGTCTCATGCCAGGCCACCCTCGCAAAATATCATCATGCTAATCGCTCATCGAATAACCGACTCTAAGAACACTCTACCAACTCTGATTCTCCAATCGATCCCGACCGAACTCAGAAGGAATGGAAAGGTCATAACCCACTAAGGATCCCCCCCGCCTGAACAACTATCAGAACTCTTCTGAAGGAAATGATCTTCAAAACTCTGTCCTCAGGTACAAGAAAACGGTCAAAACTCTGTCACCCTTAATCATAAGCCCCAGTTTATCTCAAATGTCTCTTCCAACACTGAGCACCAGGTCAACTCCGACCCAAAAGTTGAAGCTCCAAAGGTTACCCACTGCACATCCAGAAAAACGACTTACCAGCTTCCTTCTCACAATAACTATCTCGGCTCATTGTGACACACAAGTCACGAAGTTCGCTTTCCCCCAAACGAATACTACAACCCCTTCTGAAGTCGTCTCACCTCCGACCTCTGTTATCTACCACCTACTGGTTCCATGCGTCTCACGGTTCTTCCCATACCAACGAAACTGACCCACTCCGGTCTAAGACATCAGATGGATATTAATACCCCGCAAAATGAAACCCATCCTGTAAGTCCCCAAATATGCTTGTGTATCAATCAGATCCGTTTGATGGTGCGGAATCCCAATCAAATAGATGATGTCAGATCAAATAGAAGAGAAGGAGAAGAAGAAGATGATGAATCTTGTATGTATTGATATGAATGAAGATCCGGATACACGATTCACACACACTAACACACACTCTCTTTTCTCTCTCTCTAAAACACCTTCAAATTCATACACTTAAGCTCCTCTATTCTATGTGTTCATCCTTCACATGCACTCCTCACCCTATATATATATGGACCTAAGGCCAAGCCCAAAATACAAATAATCCAATGCTCGGTCCAAGCTACAATTAATCCTATAATATTTTTGGTCCAAATAATAAAAACAATAAATGCTTAGAAAAGCAAAGTATAAACCATATTTTTAACCCAACAATCTCCCCCTTGATTTATAGCTTTCTTTACTTTTCTTAAATGACCCAACAAGCTCCCCCTAAAAAGTAGCTGGCTTTTCTTGTTAATCTTCATTGGGAGCTTTGGTTTCAACTTTAATCTTCAAATTCTTCACAACTTCAAGATGAACTTGATGAATCTTCAATGAATGACTTCATCTTGAGCAGTTGGGCTTTTCTTCAGAATTTGACATTGAACGCACATTGGGTGAGGAGGCTTGACGTACTGATTCTTGAAAGATAGCGCTTTCAGCTTGAGAATCTTCAGAGAGAACATTAAAGAGAACTAATCTTCTGAATCACTTCAGCAGGTAAAAAGATAGCGGTAGACTGATTGAGGAGGCTTCAATGCAATCCGTCACATAATCTTCAATTTTAGCTTCACCTTGCTTCTGGGGTTGAAAGATTGAATATCGAAAGAATATTCTTCATTTCTTGCTCATTCGAATGAGAATTCTTCGATGATCACGGATGAAGCCTTGGCTCAGAAATCTTCAACACAAACACCATGAGTTTCATCTTCACCTGAATTCACTTTTCAAGACAAAACAAAACTAAAAGAAAAATTTAGCACACAATATTTTGGATTTTTCATATTTTCTGAAAAAGAAATAAAACAGAAATAACACTATTTTTGGATTTTTTATTTTCTGATTTTTGTTTGGTTTTTATAATTTTTAATTCTTCCCTAATATTTAAATTAGAAGAAAACTATGAACAAATTTAACAAAAATAAAAATGATATCTAACTTTAAGAGTGATTTGGGATCAAAGTTTTTAGACAACCTTTATCCGTTTATCAGTACCTCTCCCTTCATGAATAGATCTGGTCAATCGCCGGTATTGTGGTCCACTTAAACACGAGAGATTGTGACAAAATTAGGACATACTATACGTGACAAGACAAAGTGATCCTAAGTTCCTAGATAATATTTCTTAAGGACCATTCAGCTGACGACGACCAAAGATATTGTTGTCCACCTAAATTGAGCAGCGAGATCTACAGACAATCTGTAAGTGTTCAATTTTTAATTGTACTAGAACATGTTTCCCGCTTCCTGATATGCTCCGGTAATCAAGGACTTCCAGAATAGTCCTTACATCGGGTGAGCAGACAATTGTTAAGAGAGAAGATAGATTTAGAATGCATATGCTATACACCCAGGTCGGATCTCTTCCAATCTCGCAGAGGGTGAAACATATGACTAACTGAAGTTTTAGAGGGATTGAGAAGTAGAATGGTGCATATACTGTGTACCAGGTCGGATTGTGAGTCACGCAAAGGAGACAGTATATGGCTAACAGATAGAAAGAATTGCATAGATAGAGGATGCAGAGAAATAGAGTTGCATATGCTACATTCCAGGTCAGATCTTTCAATCACGCAGAGGAGGCAACATATGACTAACAGATAGAAAGAAAGAATATAACCTTCTACAGACCTAATTTATCGGAATTCACCAGTCGCCCCATCAATACCGGAATTAAGGATAGAATCCGCACATATAGGAAAAGTTAATCCACGGTTCCAAGTACAGGTTCTTTAATGTGACCAGTAGATTACCATATATATCTCCCTGCTCAACCTATCCAAGAGTCGTATTGTCAGGCTAAACGAATCTAACTAGGTCAAGATTTGTCAAGTCTATGAATTCCTTAAGTTCAACTCTGCCTAGTCATGTCCATTTAGAATCTTTCGTGCCTACCAACGCATCAAACCCAGAGCATAGACAATTCAATTTTGGGTACGTTACGCAGACTCAGATTGCCTGTTATCACTTGATAATATCACTTCCCTAAACATCTCCCTCAAGCACATTCCATAACCAACATATTTTTTTTTTGATTTTTTGATTTTCTAATGTTTTTGGATTTTTTAAAATTTTCTAATTTTTGTTCTGTTTTTATTTCTCCCCCTAAATTTGTGCATAAGAGAGAAACGAAAGTAAATGCACAAATTTAAACTATCCTAAAACAAAAATTAGTCTTTAAAGCGAATCAGCTTAAGAAAAACTCAGGAGTATAGAGAGGAAAACTCAAACCGTAAGTCACCGATTGAATTTGCATCCAGAAGGTCTAAGAACAACACGTAATCTCAGAACAGATCCGAAAATTCTTCATGTCATTAAGCACTAACCCCGTTTGTGATCTCTTCCTTTCTTCCCTTCCCGCAAAGGGCACATACTCTCAAACAATGTTTTGAGTGTTGTACAGTTGATAGATGTCCCCTATCATGTGCCTGGAACAGCCACTACCAACAAACCGAAGTCTGATGATAAGCCTCCATAGCTGCTCTGACACAGAGCGGGATCAGTTGGTCTTTGGAACCCAGTCCATTTTGAAATTGGTCGACCTTTGTCGTCTACGCAAGCTACATTCTCCCACGACATGTCCTGTTTATCACAAACAGAAGATGTAGAAATATTAGAGTCATTAGAAAATTTGGGAGAGTGAGCCTTTGGAACCCATTTGTAGTTGGGTTTAACCTATTTCTTTTTCGATCTGATGGGTGGCTCAGTACTTGCTTTTGATCTTGATGTCGGCCGTTGAGATGACTTTGACCTAACCGGTCTTTGTTTCACTGGAGCATCTCTTGGATTGGGCTTCTTGGCCGACATTCCCTTATTGCCCTTGTGAGTTGGATTCTTGGCCTTGTAGGTTTGATTCTTGGCCTTCTGCGCATTCTAGTCACCATGGTCTGAACGTGACCTTGAGGGGTTTCTTTTGAAGTATCTCCCTCTTGGCGCGTTTTGCCAGCGTTGTGCGTAGTAGGGAACGTATGCGCGATTAGGACAATTTCTGGCAATGTGTCCAGGTGTTCCACAGTGAAAATAAGTCTTTTTCTTCACTAGGAAATTGTTTCTTCCTGCCCCTGGTGGCGTATCCTTGCCTTGTCTCTGATTTTTCCCACATGCACACTTGCAACAAGCCGTCGGTTGTTTCACTTGATTTGGTGGCCTGTATTTCTCAACAACAGGTTGATCAGAAGCAGCTGAGTTCGATGCAACAGATTCAGAGCTCAAGGAGATGTTGGTTTGTTCAATGGTTTTCTCCTTGTTCTCATCCTCTGCTACTTTACCTGTACATGAAGTAGATGTGCTAGAAACAGGAACATCAGTATTTTCAAACAAATAATCAAATATGTCAAAAAAATTTAACTCAACATGATCCGATGCAAAAGCATCAAAAGCATCACAAGATGTATCATCAACTTTAATATCAGAAACAGAAGGTTTTTCATTGGAAACAGAAACATTAGGATTAGAAACAGAAACAGAAACAGAATCTCCAGCTTCACGCTTTGCCTGATCTAATGGTTGATCTGCAGGGGAAGTAGAAATGTTAGAACTTTCAACATTAATAAGTCCGCCTGAAACGAAACCAGATGGCTTGCCATAAACCATAAACGGTTCATTGGCAATCTCATCCTTGGATAGGGGATAAGGAGGAGGTACACTATCATATCCTAAACCCTTTGACTGATTTCGTTTGAACTGCATGCAGTGATCAATCATGTTGGCAACTACCTCGCTTGATCCATCAAATTTTCTAAAATCAAAATTTGCAGTTTCAAATTGTCTTTTTAATGTATCAAGCTCGACAATTAGCTCATCATTTTGTCTTTTAACATAATCATAAAGCTCACATTTTTCACTGTATTCTGTCTGAATTCTTTTAAAGTCCTTAATTTTTGTTTCTAACTGGGCCTTAAGGGGTTTCTGTCCTTTCCTGAGTTGATATCCTTCATATGTCAGGTCCTTAACTTCTCTTTTTAATAAATCAATTTGTTCCCGAAGAAATTTAATCGTAGTTTCACAAGATGGAGTACATGAAACTTTATTAACTGGAACGTTTGAAGAACTCATTGTTTTTTAAAAAAATGCCCTTTGACTAAAAACTCAAAAGTCAACCTCAAAAGTCAAATTTGAAAAGTCAAACTCAAAAGTCAAACTTAAAAAGTCAAACTTAAAAGTCAAACCGAAAAGCTAAATTTGAAAATTTAAAAGTCAAACGAGAAAGTCAAAGTTTATAGTCAAAGGTCAAACTTTAAAAGTCAAAGTCAAAATTTTAAGTAAAAAATCAAAAATAAAATTCAAAATTTAAAAACTAAAATTTTTGGTTGAAAAAGGAATTTAAAATTAAAAGAAAATCAATTTTGGGCTGAATTTGACAAAAATGCGAAAGTAGGTGCGAATGGCAATGTATTTGAATTAAAATCGGAAGAGATGAACCAAGGAGTAGCTTAGAGGAGTTGGTAAGACGCGTGCTTGATCAACCAGAGGTCCCGGGTTCGATCCCCGACAACCCTCAAATCCGTTTCCCTTTTTATTGAAGCGCTGATGCGAGGCTGTTGCTTGCGAGGACGGGGCGCGTGTGCGAAGCTGCTGTGCGAGGCGAAGACCTGGTGTGAGGATGCTGCTCACCGAGCCGTCCTTCAAGCCGTTCACCGAGCCGCTACCGAATTCCGAGCCGAGGCCGCAAACTCCGGCGACCGTAAACCGCCGGCCGTAAACTCCGGCGACCGTAAACACGTTTCCGGCCGTAAACTACGACGATCGTAAACACGTTTACGGCCGTAAACTCCGGACCGTAAACTCTTCAAGGACCGTAAACACAACTGCAGATCGCAAAAAAAAAAACAGCGTTTTTCATCATTTTTGCTCCAAAACTCGATCAAAAACTTGTTTTTATGAAAAACACGAAGAACAAACCCCCCTAATTTTCAGAGATCTATCCAAAAACGCAAGAATCTTTCCAAAATAAGATCAAATCGGCTCCAGATCTGACAAAGATGAGTGATGCAATCCAAGGTCTGATACCAATTGTAAGTCCCCAAATATGCTTGTGTATCAATCAGATCCGTTTGATGGTGCGGAATCCCAATCAAACGGATGATGTCAGATCAAATAGAAGAGAAGGAGAAGAAGAAGATGATGAATCTCGTATGTATTGATATGAATGAAGATCCGGATACACGATTCACACACATTAACACACACTCTCTTTTCTCTCTCTAGAACACCTTCAAATGCACACACTTAAGCTCCTCTATTCTATGTGTTCATCCTTCACATGCACTCCTCACCCTATATATATATGGACCTAAGGCCAAGCCCAAAATACAAATAATCCAATGCTCGGTCCAAGCTACAATTAATCCTATACTATTTTTGGCCCAAATAATAAAAACAATAAATGCTTAGAAAAGCAAAGTATAAACCATATTTTTGACCCAACACATCCATGAATCCGAAACCTCATCTCGCCTACTCAATACACGAATGTATCCAAACTCGAGCTCGAGAGTCTAATTCAACAGCAGAACTGGAACCACTCATTTCCAATCTAGTACTCAACTCATGACCCAAGATTCGCGAATTTATGCACACATCAAATCTCCAATTTCCTTCCGATTACGGTAATCCCTCCTCATCCCAGTGATATAATGATTCCTAATCGACATGGAGACCCCCGTCTCGCCCCTGGTTCGGCAACCAGGCTCCCGAAGACTCAAGTGGTAAGGCTACCCAAGCCTAAGAAGTCCTCTGCGTCATACTCTAACTAGTGAATACTACAGCTCTCCGCTGAACAGTATTCTCTCTCATCGACTACTGCATGCTACGGTTTCCCCCGTAACCTACGACACCCCCTCACTGACTCGTGAATGCTACGGCTCCCTGCAGTATCACATCACTCCCCTGCTAACCAGTGAACACTACGACTCCCCGTAGTATCATGAGACTGTCTCGCTGACTAGTGAGTACTATGGCTCCCCGCAGTATCACAACACTCTCTAACTAACCAGTGAATACTACGGCTCCCCGCAGTATCACGACACTCTCTTGCTGACTCATGGATGCTACGGATCTCCATAGTCTTACAACATTCTCTCGCTCACTGACTCACCATGGATTCACTCCTCGGTTTTCCTGATAATCCCAAGCAATTACTCCTACTCGGATCCACTTGCTCTCTTATCACCCCATAATCTCATCGTCAAGTCATCACTACACTGAGTTCACCAACTCATGCTTCGCAGCTCATCATAGATAGGTGTTTACACCAACTCAGCTTATGCACATCCACTCCTGATGTAAGTTCTCGTAGACAAGGCACTTTTCTTAGCACAGATACACCTTTGGACAGTCCCACTCCGGCGACAATTAACTGATGGGTTCTCAGTGGAATAAACATCACTTGGTATTCCACTTGCCATCTCACAACTCAATTCTCAACATGAAAAAAAATTAGGATATCACGTTCAGGTACCTCGGTACACCATCACAGCATCTCACGCTGTCTTGCCTCAACCACTGATCTTCCACTTACGCAACTCGAAACCTCGAAATACTCCCATCTCCCAGATTGAAACACGGAGGAATTGTCAACAACTGGATACACATTGACGACATTCCAAAGCTCCATCCTCTACTGATCACCACCCATAGGAAACTACTCATACCGACTCTGAAATTGGTTGACAACTCAACTGCTGCCCTTCTTGGAGTATAGATCACAATCTATACCTATACCCGCCAATCTTAGCTATCGCACCCTGAACTCAGCGACCCAACCGCCTCGAACTCAACTTTTACAAACCGAAAAATCCCTAGCCACAATAAATTCCCTA
Source organism: Lactuca virosa (assembly GCF_052849685.1). NCBI lineage: Eukaryota > Viridiplantae > Streptophyta > Magnoliopsida > Asterales > Asteraceae > Lactuca > Lactuca virosa. The sequence continues at coordinate 389,914,878 of NC_136428.1, forward strand.
GCCAACGGCCACCTGCCGTGGATTCACTCATTCTTCCTTACAAATATACTTATATATCATCCCGCCTTGCACCTCGCCTCATCTACCAATAACCCAGGTCTCATGTGTCCGCACCGCGGACCTCCATAACCAGTTCTCTAACCGCACTTGAACGGATCACTGATCCTCTCAATACAATACTCAGTTCTCCCCCACTTAGGGTTCGAACCACCACCAATCGGTATACCAACGATCTACTCCATAGACTGTTTCACCAGGTACATCACACTTGACTCTTGGAGTGTACCACATAACCACTCAATGATCTTCCCGATGAAAACCAGGCGACTCCAGACATCCCGTAACTCAGACATAAATCTCAGAATCCTCCCAACGTGACTGTTTCTAGTCATCTCGAAACCTCAGACCGATATACTGCCGGACACCTCAACTGTTCCGAATTAATCATGACCCTAGGTCTGGAAATAATGCACTATCACGCACCTCGTCTCTGACTGCTCGACCAGCCTCCCAACGCGGGAATCATCATAAAAGCTAGAGACCTCACTCTCACAGTCGATACACAACATAAACAATGAGGGCCACCGCCCCGATATACTCCTCTTAACAAAATGATACTGCTGCTAAAAGCATGCCACACTCATAAAGGCACCTTACTAGGTCTCTTCCATCTCAGTTCACACTAATGACTCCATGGTACAAGCAATACCTCACAGCAGACATACTGCCCAAACACTCTGGTGAAAAGGGCACCACCATACGCTACCCCCACGGGGTTTACTTCCAAACTCTGAAACCAGAAACTCGTTATCCCTTTTGCTTCTCCCAGGAAACAGGGACATCGCACTCTTGCCACAGAAGGTGACATCTCCTCTATTAGTCGATTGCTCAACTCAGACTATGATCCTCCAATAAGCATCATCTCTACTCATCCCTGAGCCTTGCGACTCCAAATGGCATCTCACCAATAAAATCTCTCGGAAACTAACTCGATTTCCCTCTCAAGGTATACTCCATTAAAACTCGCTCGACATGGCCCTCTGGCCCCACGCTCTATCATATGATCTCAGTCTAATCAACCACATCGGGACAATTGGTAAAACCAGAAGCACTAACTGCCACAAATCATGGTATTCGAACCATGTGATCACCCCTCAATCTGCTACGAATCATGGTACTCGAACCATCTTATCACCTCTGAATATGATACTTAGAACCTCTGGAATTCTCCCTGTATCGAGTATGGATCCTCTGCTTTCAGTAGTACGGGCCCATACTACCTGCCACATCTACCCATACTTTCCACACGGATCATCCCAGATTTCCTAAGTAGCTGCTCAACCTTCTTGATTGCCAATCCCGATATACCTGGTCGCTCCCCAGCGAATACTCTCTTCTATCAGCGTACTCATCTGACTAAGGTCACTCCCTAGGCTCTTACTAGGTTCTCTCAATTCTCTACCATCTGCTGCTGAAGAACTCTTTATGATGCCAACCATTTACCTCCTAAATATCGTCATATTCACTTAATAGCTGTCTCCCATCATCAAGAGTTCCACAAATCATGAAGCAAGCAACATTCGGGCATCGAATAATCTCTACCAACACGAACAACCACTCTAGGTTACAACTCCACTTGCTCTACTCATACTCAAAAGGTATCACTGAACTCAAGCAACCCTACCCCCTCGCGGATATCTAACTACTCTCTCAGTAGGCTCCTCCAATGCTTATCTAGGTATCTCTCCTAGATTACTCCTCTACTCAAAGTTCTCTCTAAAAGATTCCTGCTGGATACTCTTACTCAACACATACTCAAAGCACATCACAGATAGCAAAATTCCTAGGCTAAGGCATCACAAATCAGGCAACTCTAGCCCTAAAATATGAAATACCTAGCCTATCTTCTAGCATGCATCACTAATATCTCAATAATAACTCATAACACAAATAAGTAAGGGCATTTTGGGAAATCACCGTTCGGGCTTTGGCTGATTGTACACAATGCTGCTTCACGTTTTTCTCTTAGAAACTCTTGCTCATTTAAGAAAAATCATTTTCTTTTGAAAATTTTTCTCAAATCCTCAGTTTGAGTCCAGATATACCCGAAGGTGCATCTGAATCCCTCAAACCAAGGCTCTGATACCAACTTGTAACACCGTAAATTTTCAAACAAAATTTTCATTTAAAAATCACATAATTCTCATAACACATTTCACAAAAATCTCACTATTTAATTTACAAATCGCAACTCCATAATTTTTTGATTAATAATCCAGGATCCCCAAAACATAATTCTTTCACTGGTGTGTACAATCAAGCCGACGCCTTCCCGCGATCCTGAGAAAAACCTGAAACTCATAACACATAACACGGTAAGCATGAAGCTTAGTGAGTTCCCTAAAATACAACACACATCACGTTAGCCACTCGAGGTTAACTCAATACGACCCTCCAGTCAATGTGTTCCAGTGGTGACCCTCCGGTCCCACACTCGGGTGGACCCTCCGGTCCTAACTCAATAAGCTCATAATAATAATACTCAACATAAATCACAAAGATATAATGCAGAATATCACAATACACAGATAAGCACATAAGACATCTCAGTCACACAAAGATACCACTCATGGTAAGTATAGTGAGAAGACTCACCTCGTAAGCAAGTAAAGGTCTCGTACTCGGAAATCACGAACTAGCCTCCGCCTAACACATAGGATAATTATCTCTAATTAATACTCTAGTCATGCTCAAAATATATCAAGGTTTGTTCTATCTCTCTCTCTCTCTAACTCTTTGTATGGGCAAAAGACCATTTTACCCCTCCATGGTCTCCATTATCCATATTTGACCAAACCCTAAAGTCAACATAAATCAAACTCGAGTCAACAGTCCATGTTTGACTCGACTCACCGAGTGCACCCATGTGACTCGTCGAGTCCACTCGTTTTCCTCAGAAGTCTCGTGAAGGTTGAACTCAATTCGTTGAGTTGACCCCCAACTCGCCGGGTTCTCGCATGATCATGCTCATCGGGACAAACCCTAACCGACTCGTCGAGTCGGCTCATCGACTCAGTGAGTTCATTCAAACTCTTTTCTCATTCAAGCAATTTCAAGGCAGAAAAACTTCCCAAACTCTAGATCTAAACTCTTAAGGCTCGTTTATCAGGTAAAGCCACGAGCTTTATGTCCATGCATGGCACTTAGGTCTTGAAATGCCAAGAACATGCTTTATTATGGGTTTCTCACTCAAGAGATCTATTATGGCTGAATAAAGCAGGAACCTTTGGACTTTAGGGACCTAACATGGTCCGGATCTGAAGTCCAAACCTCTATATGAACTCAAAACACTCAAAGTCCTAAAGTTAGATGGAAAAGCCCTAAACTCACAAAATCATGAGATCTACTCAATAAAATGAGAAAGATGTGAACTTTTACCTTTCACAGAAGCTCTAGGATAACATAACCACGGATCTAATAATCCGTTCTCGTTCCTTGGCTTGGAGTCCTTCCCTTCTCTTCAAAAGATACACCAAACACTCGAAGTTATCTCAAATGCTCTCTTAGCTTAATGGCCGAATAGGGTTTTCTCTCAGTGAAGATGGGCAGCTGATGAGCCGCAAATGAGGCTATAAGTGTCCTTAAATAGGCCCCAAGCCCGTGAATTTAGGGTTTCATCACTCAGCGTCTACTCGACGAGTCAACTCTCTGACTCGTCGAGTAGGTCATTAATCCCACGTGGCCAACCACGACTCTACTCGACGAGTTGTAGCACCAACTCGTCGAGTTGCTCAATAGATTTCCAAAATGAATAAATAAATAATACCCAATGTACTAGGTGGCTCTGCTGAGAAACCACACACATGAGTACGCTAAGCTCACACACACGTACGCTCAGCGTACTCTACTGCCACCTTTCTCAATTAAGGGACTTATCATGCCAACTCTTCAAACTTCCATTGCTTACTCGATATGACTCCGTTTCCAAAGAGCCTCATACCCACGGACAGGTGACGAGATGCCCTACGCCTATAGCAACTCGTCGCAACCCCGAGACTTCCTCATCCCCGGGTTGCAGCCCACGAACCCTAACCACAGACGATCCGCAACAGGATGTTACAACTCACTAAGCTTCATACTTACCCAATTGATTACAAATATTTTTAGGTACTTCTTCGGATCTTGAAAAGGGAAAGGATCGACTGTACAAACCCACCCACATTGGCATCATGTTTTCCGCAAAATGTAATTATACTCTGATTTAATTGAGTAAATAAAAATGAAAAATTTTCTTTGAAAATAGGGATGTTACAAGTTGGTATCAAAGCGTTGGTTTGGGATAATTGGATGAAAAATCATGTGATTCCAAACTCAAACCACACATCTAGATATCATAACAAATCTTTTAAAGAATAAGAGATTTATTTAAAAGAAAAGAATGCGATGTGTATAGTCAGCCAGAGCTCAGAAAGGAAAGTGATTTCCAAAATATACATATTGTTATGTTTGCTGATATATGATTTGTTAGAAATGCATGCAAGTATGTAGGCTAGAGATCTTTTTAGAAGTTTCAGGATAGAATTGCCTGATACTCAAGATGATTTATAGCCTAGAGATTTGTTTGTTATTTGAAACTTGTAACATGTATTGATAATAAATAGTTATTGAAAAATACGTTAGGTCGCATGCTCCCAGAATTAAATAGTTTCAGATTGCTTGGTGTGGCACTATTGTGCAACTCTTATTTGAGTCTAACCATTATAGTGTGGGATCTTTCAGTCGACAAGCTGTTTGATTTTAGCGACATGTAATTGTATTTGCTTGATAGTTATTTAACAGTGGTAGAAGTTCTTCCTCGGCTAATATCAGGGATAAAAGAAAGGAATCCTAGAAGGAGAGTCTAGGAATGATAGTATGTGCTTGATAAGGTATGTATGCATAATGTAGGCGTCTGTAGAGACATAAATTCCTAGTGGAGATTAGGAAGATTTGTTGTATGTGCTCGTTGGGACACATACATATATGTTTAGCAGTCATCATATATAGTGTTGGAAGTGACTTGGTGTAACACCAGTCAAATTTAGGTCAAAATTAAACTTTTCTAAAATCTTATTTGGGATGAATAAAGTAGTAGATATTGTAGCAAGGTTTTCAAAAATATAAAGAACACTAAAATCCGAGTTATAACGAAGAAGTTATGACCAATCTAAGATCCGCAACAAAGCCGGCAAAACACTGTTAAGCGTAAAACACGAAATTTCAATAAAATAATTTTTAGACTTAGGTATCTAAATGAAAGTCGTATATATCATTAAACCGTAAACGTACATAAAAAGAACGTCCAAATCTGACTTCGTATGAGGAATTTATGATTTTCCTAAGTTTCAGATATAGCAGTAGACAGCTAAAAACTCGAAATAGAGATCGAGCGACTTTTAGCCGACACAACCTAAACGAGAATCGAAGATCTCGACAATAGTAGTTCAATGGTAAAAAGACAGAAGAAAACGGACGTCGGATGAAGAAGTTATGGATTTTTAACGGACTTTTCCAGTCCCGGCCTGTTAAAAATATAATATTAGAAAGAAAAGTCAAAACTAGCCGACGGAGTCTAAACGAAAGTTGTAGAGCATAATATCACCTACGCATGGATATAAAGAATGTCAAAATCGGAACTCGTATGCAGGAGATATGAATTTCCGAAGTTCGCGACACGAATTCCCACCCTGTCAGAGGACTCACGACGTGAGCCTGAAGCTCACGACGTGAGCCTGAAGCTCACGACGTGAGCCAGGGTTTGGATAATGTCCAGCGTCGGGATGTTACAAGTCGAGTTAGCAGATGGATAGGATTGACCTCACGACGTGAGCCACTCCATGTTCATGACGTGAGCTCCAAATTCACACCCTATAAATAGAAATCAAAGGTCTCGGGTTTAGGCTGCTCAACTCTACTTCCCTTTCTACTTTTACTCTGTGTTAAGCATCCCGAGACTACTCCGACGCCCCGGTTACGTGTCGAAGCCTTGACGGACGCCCTGAAGTCCCCGAGAAAAACATTCTTTCCAGTCGAAGTGCTGCCCGCGTGAAGCTCGTTTCTTCACCAGAAACCCGCGGTTACGTCAAGAAAGATATTTCCTAGAAACGAAACGCTGTCCAAAACACCCTTATCAGGTGAGTTCATACCCCTACACTTTTCCAAACTTTTTATATGTTTTATAGGGGGGGGGGAATACAAGTATAACACAAGGAAACTTGTGCTATAAACTGTTGAAAATGTTTTTCTCATACTTTACGTATTTATTACATGAAAATATCGACTTCGGTTAATAAACATCATTATCAAACTTGTAAAGTTCTAAATGTTGTTAATAACAAGGTATCATTATACAAATAATATGCATATAAACTATGATAGGTATAGTTGTATGGAAATTACTGTTGGGTTTTGAGCATTCTAACACTCCTATGGTGTACATGCAACCCTATAAACCTTGGATCTATGTTTTCTCTATTATACATGCAAATATTAACTATTCCAAGGTTTCATCCTAACTAGCATATTATGAAGCACCTATACTACAAAGTTCTAGTTAGATGACATACCTTTTGATGTAGCTTGATGTCTTCAAGCTTTAAGAGCATAGCCCCAATAGTGTGGAAGCCTCAAATGGAATCACAAATCACCAAAACACCTTGGAAGAACTTGAGAGAATATGTATGCACAGTAAAATCGGCCCACTCTTATTTTCACACACTTGTGCCAATTTTGTGAGCCAAGGACCCTTTTATATATTATGGAAGATTAGGGTTACATCCATGTAAACCCTAATACCCATGACCTCTCATTTACATAGGATCCATGGGTTAAAAGCTCCATGGACCATCCATGAAAGCTTAGCCCAACCTAAATGAACTTGGCCCATTCCATATATATAAGAGTCCATATTTAATTAGTTCTTTTTGATCACTTAATTAATTCTAAATTAATTCTTGATCAATACTAATTAAATAATATGATTCCATATTAATATATTAGAACTTATAATATATTAATATAAATCATAAATATACTATTCTCAAAAGACTATCCATATAAATTGTGCCGGTGAAGTGCAACCCAAATGGACCATGCCGGGTCGGGTCAAGTACATACCAAATATAGTTATGGACTTAGACATTAATCCAACAGTCTCCCACTTGGATAAGTCTAAAACTATTATTGAGTATGACTTCAAAACCTAACTGGCAATCGTAGCTCTTAAAGCCGGTGTCGAACTCTGACCTTGTCAATGACTTGTCCATTAGATAAGGGATCATATATTCCTCCATTATAGATATCATATGGACTGAGACATGGATTATAATCATTCTCTCTGTCCATTTGTTGTTTCCCGATTTTCGATTTATGATGACTGACTGATTGAACAAATCAAATCAGTCCTGGCTTGGCCAAGCACTCACATGTGTCATCGCTAAATCATCGAGGGACCCACATAAATCGCTTTTATATCGAAGGTAAAAGGAATGGATAAACTTCGACTCATATGGCTTGTTCTACTACTTGTTGAATCATACACAAAGGCATGTTTTATAACATCGAGTTACCAATGCGTTTCGTGCAATCAATGTATAACCCACTCATAGTAACAACTCATATCTCTAGGTTTTAAGAATATAAGATATTATCGTCTCATGATCACTCGTGATAAAATCCATGAATTGATTCAAATGAGCGTGGGTTGAATCCAATAGTCAGAACTTATGAGCACTCATGAGTGTTGTAGCACCACTTTGTCCACCAACTTGGACCTCTACAAACCAACCCATGACAGTCTTGATTCATATCTACTTCCAACATATGACCGACTGTGGATGGTTTGAATAAATTAATCATTCAGGAAGAGCGACTTAGTTATTCTGGATGTCAAAACATGCAAAGTGAAACACAAGAATAAATGAATCAAATATGGTATTAAACCCTATGAATATAAATAAACACTTTTATTTATCACCATACTGATTACTCATTATTCATTGTTTCGGTTTTATCAACTTTATACTTGAATTAAAAACACTAGTTGTCCCATGCTCCAAGCATGTACACTATGTTTTTCTTAAACAATAGCTTTGCCATACACCAAGTATGTACTCTATGTTTGTCTATGATCCTTACTTTGTGAAATAAACCAATTGAACATAATTTCAATGATTCTAATTTCACACTCCCAAATCCTTATCGAAAAATGTGAGAATTTCAAATTCCTATCATTTATCGAAATCTGTTTAGATTTTAAACTTATATGCACTGACCCTCCTGTAATGAATATGTACAAAGTCACAAAGACTTGTCAACAGTCATTATAAGGTATTCCAATGGAGATCAACTCCATGGAAACTAAGTCTCATATTCAAAGTACATTGCTTTGGACATGCTTCTTGCCGTAATCATAGTCTCAATTGTTTAGACCTTTTGCCATCTGCTTCAAATCTACTTGGTGGAAGTGTTTCCTCACCATCATTTTCATGAATCGGAGAGAAACCTTATGACCCTTAGATTTTATGGTGTATGTGTTCTTATCCATGTTAATCGTCAAAACCATAGTCACAAGACAAGGATAATCACAAATCCAAACTCATATGGACTGAACTTATGCAATCTTAACTTCTTGCCACCTGGTAGTATAGGGCCTGCCATTGCTTCCAAGTTGTTATGCAACCAATTGAGAACTTTCAGAACTCCTATGCAAAGCCAACTTTAACTGGAATGGGCATAGAATATGTCAACACGATAGGTTATAAACCTCAAGTCGTGTGCTAGTGAAGAACCTCAGGTTTTATTCTTGATTAGTTCTTGAAATTCTTTTTAGGATCTTTAAGACTCCCACTATCCTCTTGACATATAAGACTATCTTGCCAAATATTCAAGAGATAGTGCGGATTCTTTATCAAGACAAACACTTCACACAATTGGCCTTAGTTGGTCTTTGTTTTATCCAAAACATCACAACTTACCAATTTCAAATGTACAAGAGTAGGACACTTTTACTCTTACATTTGACAAGTGTTTTAAACCTTTCTTTAAGATATGTCACTCAAGTTACAATCTTGGAGTATGACTCTAAGAATTGTTTTGGAACGAAGTATGACTCATCTTCCTGATCTAACCATTTCAACAATTCATGACTCCTCTTCTTAGTCATAATAGTGCACTAAGATGACCTTTAGAGGACTAATTGTGATATGATTTCTAAATCATTAAGATGATCACAAACATGATACTAAAGTACTCTCCCATCTTTTCAGATTTGAGAAACTTTTATCTTTCTGCCTAATTTGATTCTTCCCATTCGTTCTGCCATACATTGAGACTTTTCCAATGTTTCAGAATTATACTTAAACTTGTAAGTATAACCATATTTACTAAACTTTAGTAAATCAAATAGTCTTAACGAGCTTTGTGGTGGACATGACCAGTGCACAAGAATGTGTACTCGATCCCTTTAGTCCTTCACTTGACTCACACATCCATGTGAACATGTAATTAGTCTTGATTTTCCAATGCTTGAAAGTTCTCATTCATCATACTATTCAACTTGCATGATTCCAAGTTTCGGTCCAATTGAAACTTGGGTGATGAGGAACTTTCCTTATTCGGTAAATTTAGACACTACCACAAATGAAAGAATCAAATCCATTTTCCAATATTGCTGTCAGTGGAATCATATAAGCAACAATTTTCCACAAATGCCATTGTAAGGATACTTCAAATAAATAAAATTAAACAATTTTCTTTTATTTTAAAACTTTGCGGAAAAACTTATCCTTACAATCCACATGGAAAATTGTTGTTATCTATTCCTTAGCAATATATCATAACTTCTTAAGCAACTGCTCAAAATTCTGATGCGATCGAAATCCACCTTCGCGATCAGAATCAGCATATACTTCCTTTAAGATTTCTCTCTATTCTTTGATTCTTAAAACATTAACATGTGACCCAGTCACATCATGTAATGAGGATCTCAGAATAGAATTTAACAGAGTTAGATAATGGGCTCTACCTGATGTAGAGTCAAACTTATTGACTTTAACATCCTTAGGTAAATTTGGCAGCTTTGCAATCAACGCCCCTTCCTTTGGCAAAATAAACATATGGACCCTTTGGTAATGGGACTATCTCAGACTTAGCCTTTCTCTTTACCATTTGGTCAATCGGGTTGACTATGGTCAATCCCTTTCCATTGGGAAGAGAATGCTTTTTCTGGATTTCCAGTGTCAACATTGTCACTGTCCATAAAGTTTTTGGGAAGTTGATCTTCTAATCAAATTTGCTTTACTATCGTTCCAAATCATTGCTGATTCAGCAACACCAAGCAAATAGATATGATCATTAAGGTTCATGTCATAGTCTGTTTCATAGTAGTCCCAAAGGAACTCACTATGTGACTTAGAAAGTGATTGAACATCCAACTTTCTCAAGACTTTGACACCCAACTCTCCCGGCTTGTCAATATGTGACTTCATCTTTAAGATGTGATCACACATAGACCTTGCTTGGCATTAGGGCTTGAGTGACCTTGAACTTGTGGGTTAGGGAGAATAATTGGAGGAGGTGGAGGAAGAGAAGTATGACTTCCATGAGCCAAACTCGGGAAGTCATATTCATTAGGAAAGCTTGGTTTGGGAAGATCATTGTTGTCTAAACCAGACATCAACAATGGGAGAAATTCACATAAAGTTGATTTAAGTCCTTAATATAACACCCAATATGATATATTAAGGCTAGGACCCAACAAACTATTTTATAACTTGGAAGAGGGATTTCGTAATCCAAGCTATAAAATATTTGAAGGTAGGTGAATGACGATTCACCAATTTCTACCAAGATAAACGAAATGTATTATTAGGTTTTAATTGGTTTTGAAACTCCTAGATTCTATTGAGATTCATTGAACTTTTCAATGACATGTTTCAATCTCGAGTGTGCCCTTCAGGTTTTGTGACTGGGATGCCGAGGATCACAAAACAAGGTGTGAAGTAACCATGCAAATATACTTGGTACCCTTAATATTTACCCCTCAATCGATGTGCCGGTTAACCACACACGCTCCAACGATACTATGATAAACATTAAGTTACCCTTTGCCTACATTGTTAAGTCCAGGTTAGTGTGCCGGTTAACCACACACGCTCCACTAACAGCTTAAACAAAGTGCAAAGTGTAATTTCATGGATTAGCACCTTATTCACATTTTCCTAAGTAACTAAGATTGGGAATTTATAAGTGTTTAGTTACTTAGTATTTATCATTATACTTATAATGAAGGGAGAATTATAGTCCTTGTCCTACCTGTTCGGCTAACGACCCTCCACCGGTCAAGGAAGCGGCGAGTGAGAGTGGACACCCATTAAACTGCCATTTTATAGGCAGTAACCTTATACCCCCCTTATAGACCGGCTTCGTGAATGAGGCCTACTAATAGTAAGACGACTTGCTCTTATACATATAATATATTAAACTTTTAATATTATAATAGTATAAGGGTGTATTTTAGACATTTAAAATACTTGGTGGTTTAATCTATTAATTAAACTAGACTTTTAATTTAATTAAACTCAAACCATATATTTATGGATTAATAATACTCTTTTAATTAAACGCTTTAATTAACTATTAATAATGTCCATAAGAGTTAATTTGAACTATTCAACAAAACATCATAATTCCAATTATTAAACTCAAAATTAAAACCATTTAATTAATTGTTTAAGTTATGAACCCAAGAGTTTTAGAATTCAATTCTTTTTTTCATAAAAAACTTTTCTCAAATTCCAAAACTTGAGGGCAAGTTTTGTAATTCTTGAAAACCTTTGGATTCCATAACTTATGGAATTAATGGTGTTTTATGATGAAACTTTCCATGTTCCATAACTTAAGAACAAGTTATGGAATTCTTTAAAACATTAACACCAAATTTTGTAACTCCATAAAAACTTTGAATCAATTTTTTTTTAAAAAAAAAACTTTCATATCCATAACTTAAGGAAGTTTCAAAAACCCTTAAGATACCAACTTTAAAAAAAACTTTTGAGCTCCAAAATTTTATGACAAAATATGTAACTCCTTAAAACATTTAGATCAAACTTTTAAAACTAATAAAATAATCATATCATTTTATCTTTTACTAAATTTGACCTAATTCAACTCATATAACAAATGATTCAAATTTTACAAATAATTCGTTTTTCACAAAACAAGTAATTATCTTAAAATTTGACAAACGTCATGTTATTTTTTCCTTTTTTTTCCACTTGAAAATAAAACATTTGCATCAATATAACAGAAAACAACCCATGGCTCTGATACCACTGTTGGGTTTTGAGCATTCCAACACTCCTATGGTGTACATGCAACCCTATAAACCTTAGATCTATGTTTTCTCTATTATACATGCAAATATTAACTATTCCAAGGTTTCATCCTAACTAGCATATTATGAAGCACCTATACTACAAAGTTCTACTTAGATGACATACCTTTTGATGTAGCTTGATGTCTTCAAGCTTTAAGAGCTTAGCCCCAATAGTGTGGAAGCCTCAAATGGAATCACAAATCACCAAAACACCTTGGAAGAACTTGAGAGAATATGTATGCACACTAAAATCGGCCCACTCTTATTTTCACACACTTGTGCCAATTTTGTGAGCCAAGGACCCCTTTATATATTATGGAGGATTAGGGTTACATCCATGTAAACCCTAATACCCATGACCTTTCATTTACATAGGATCCATGGGTTAAAAGCTCCATGGACCATCCATGAAAGCTTAGCCCAACCTAAATGAACTTGGCCCATTCCATATATATAAGAGCCCATATTTGATTAGTTCTTTTTGATCACTTAATTAATTCTAAATTAATTCTTGATCAATACTAATTAAATAATATGATTCCATATTAATATATTAGAACTTATAATATATTAATATAAATCATAAATATACTATTCTCAAAAAACTATCCATATAAATTGTGCCGGTGAAGTGCAACCCAAATGGACCACGCCGGGTCGGGTCAAGTACATACCAAATATAGTTATGGACTTAGACATTAATCCAACAATTATAGGTTAGTTCACTTAAAAAGGAAAAACGATATGAAAACAAGCATATAAATTGTGATAAGTATAATTTATGAGTCAATCCACTCTTTCTATCGTACAAAGTTATAAATAAAAATTGTTATTTTTATTTACTAAAAGGTTTTTCAACATATTACTCGTGAACTCGTTGTTAGCAAACCATATGTGAGACAACGACTTTGTTTAGTATCAAACGAAAGTCCCCCACTTATAGCCAGAGTCTCCTGGAGGGAGAGCGTGAATTTGTGTATAGATCTATATGGGACTGGCAATCCCACGCCCTGACTGTTAGCTGCAGTTGGAATGGAAGTTCTGGGGTGACAAATGTCATTAACTATCTGGATATCGGTCATATTAGTATGGTTATAAGAAGTCGCACGCGGAAACAATGACTCATGCACGTAGTAATACACAACTCAATCAAGCTCAAGGGGCAATAACTATGTGATTACTTCGTATTTACAGCAGGGTTATATATGGTTTTTATTCGATAGACAGTGGAATGTGTGACTTCCGCCTCATTTCCCGTTCCTTGTTTGGTTGTGGACTTAGGGCAGAATCACCCAATCGACTGTCGGTTCGATTTTAATTATATGTAACTTGTACGTACTAAGAAATCATGATAGGGTATTATCAACACATTTAGAATTCAGGGTAAAGACATCTTCAACTAGTTTTACTTAATAATAAAACTACAAGTTATCAAACTAAGTATGACATATTTACTTACACTTCGGTCTTGGAATAATTAGACTACACTCCAGCTTTTTGGAAAATATAGGATTTTCCGGGTTAAACGTTATCACTTTCCAAATACATAGTATTACAAATTCATTCTTATGGAAAATATAGGATTTTCCGGGTTTAATACATTTATTTTAGACACAATGAATCTTAACTCATTTCATAGGAAATATAGGATTTTCTGGAGTAATACACGAACTTTATCTAAGAACAATGAACTTACTTTTAAAAAAAAATACTTATGAACTCACCAACTTAAATGTTGATACACTTTCCAAATCACTTGTATTCTCAGGGAACAAATAAACAGGTACTCATACAAGTTTCGAGAAGTCAGAGCATAGTAGCTTCAAATATTTATTTTTGTTATCTACTTTTGAAATCAATCGCTCTGTGTTATGTAAATGATGTAAACACTTTATTATCAATATAGTGGTTGTTTTTGCTTTGATTACTATTTTACATTTGTTATGATACTGTACATGACGTCCTCCGCCCCCGAATGTTTCCGCCGTTCAGGTTTGGGGGTGTGACACTTGGAAACTACGAGTCAATTTTTGGGACAAGTATGAGTAGGTGTGAAAGGTAGTAGAGCCCTATACTACCCAAAGCACAAGACTCGTACTTGGATCAGGAAGAGTCACAAGGTTACTAAGCCACCGCTAGTTGAGTAGATAGTATAGCTAACACTAAAAATTCGTTTTGCATTATTTCCATTATTACCTGTTGTATGGTGATGTGTAGGATAGTGACTTAAGTTTGGGATCAAGTGGCCATAAAGGGTCAAGTCCTAATAAACTAGACTTGAGTAACTGAGTTGGTTTTAAGAAATTTTTCCGACATAGTGCCGACTTTAGAAGTATGACACAGGAAGGAAGTAATCAAGGTGATCGACAAGATGATTGCATCCTTCGTCAAAGATAAGCAACTAATTGATAGAGATTTTACTTGCTATGATGTGGTTATGTGTCGACCTCCCAGGATCAAAGGAAGAAAGATCGAGTTGTTAGCACAAGAAGGATAATATAAATTAAGAGTGTCTTCCATATTAATGTCAGCCTCCTAGAGGAAAAAGGGTTTTGTTCGCTATGGACCTTTTCGTAATGAAAGGATTATCGAGTAATGATCGTTCAGTTTGATACTATACACGTGATAGATACCACAACATCGGATGAGTTGGGAAGAAGCGTGTGTGTGTCAATTAGAAGTTGAGTGTATGACTCAAGAGTTATGATTGAAGGTACATCGGAGGATGAAAGAACATGTGCGGGTTCAGACACACCCATTGACGAATAGGTTAAAACCTATGGATTCTCACTTAGAAGATTAGGGAAGCGACATTCGTTGTGGATGGTATAAAAAAACACATGCGAGTTTCTTTCATGCATTTGCATCTAGGTGCTCTAAAAATGGTCGAGAAGATCATTACAAGAAGGACAGTTGGAATAGGACAATGCGATTGTACCATAGGGACGGGAAGGATGGAGTGGATCCAAAAACCTTCATTGTTGCTAGTAGGTCGACTACGTTAATAAAGCCCATTTATACCATTTAGTTATATGTATGCATTGGTGCGTTACTATACAACCTTGTGCTTGTCACGACCTTATCTTGTATTGGCCCTACTATTAGAGATGATCACTTATGGTAGGCACAAGCAATAGTACTATGATAGGAATATCATAGGTTATTGGATATGAAAACCAAGAGTTTCTTCAAAGTCAAAAGGAGCTACAAATCACATAGGAAAATCCAGCTTAGGCTTTGATCAGTTATAAATAGCTGCATATAATGGGTAGAACCCAAGTGAGGGAGAACCGACGCATAAGCAAAAGTGCAAAGAGTAGTTCGACTTTCGATGTCAAAGTTAAGTTTTAGAAGGTTTTCAACACAGGTAGGTGGTGTTATTAGCTTCGATTTCATTGTGCGAGTAACAGAAGAAGGAAGTCTGTTGCTAGAATACCCATAAACTATGAGTTTCTTGGAGTTCTTCTCAAGGAAAGGTTAGTCTTTCATCCCAAGCGTCTAATCCAATTTAGGAACTGGCCAAATTCTCGAGTGCGGCTCAGATAGTCAAGAGAATCATATAGGTTTGTGCCTTTGAGGATGTACGTTTTAGCGTCACAACATAGGAGCTGCTAGACAATAAATTCTGTGGATCGCGTAGTTCGCCACAAGGAGGATCGAGTGTTTTTGTGTAGAAAAAGAATGAACCACTCAAGGTTTACATCAGACTTAGAGAGCCTGGATAAGCACGAAGTAAGGATTTAATTATTCCGTGGAAAAGAATTATAGCGGTAAGATCGATGTCAAAGGAGAGAATGTTTCTGTCGTACAACCGTTTCAATTCATCATCTGGTATGCGTATAGGTAAAATAAGGGACACCTAGAAGGAGATCATTTGGGATGGACTATGTCCGTTAAGAGAGGCGTTAATACTTTCTAAGGATTGAATATGTATCTACAATATACAAGATTAGGATTAGTGGATCAATTTGTTGATCCAGGTTCGACCAATTGGTCCAAATGTTATTGGTAGTAGTTGAAGTTAACTAAGAGTCCCAAGAATAAATTGGAAAGATTTCAATTTTATGAGTGAATCCTTCTTAAAAACTTGCGTAAGCAGTAGTAGTTGTTGGAGATTCAGATATGGAGACGACTTGTCTGACGACCTGCAAAGAAAAAGTCTAAGGGTTTCCTAGGTGTAACGACCGCGTTTCTGGCTAAGCATTAATATTATGATGTAATAGTTAGGGTCAAAAATTGTAGCCTATTTTGAAGTATTGAAGATGAATTATTTAAGTATTATGTGATATATGATTTATGTGCAATATACGTGCTTATAACGATGTAATAAAATAATAATAAAAATATGCGTCAAAGATAAAATAATAGATAGAACCCAATATCTATGAAGAAAGTTGAAGCGGTTGTGACAAGGATTCCGGAGATATAAAGAACACTGAAATCCGACTTATAACGAAGAAGTTATGACCCGCCGAAGTGTTGCGACAAAGCCGACACGACGCTGTATATCGCAAAAAGTGAGTTTGCGACAAAATACTTTTTAGCCTTAGCAATCTAAAGAGATTCATAGTATACATTAAACTAAGAGCATGCATATAGAGAACGTCCAAATCTGACTTCGTTAGAGGAAGTTATGATTTTTCTAAGATTTGTTATAACAATATGCAACCAAGAAATCGAATTTTAGATAGATCGATTTTTAGCCGACACAATCTAAACGAGAATCGAATATTTTGTTAATAGGAGCTCAAAGATATAAAGACAGATGAAAACGAACATCAGATGACAAAGTTATGAATTTTTAACAGACTTTAACTGTCTAAGCCTTTTCAAATATAAATTTAAAAATAAAATCAAAAATAGCCGACGAAGACTAAATGAAAGTTGTAGATCACGTCGGTACCTACACGTGGATATAAAGTACATCAAAATCGGAGCTCGTATGCGGAAGTTACGGATTTTAGAAAAATAATTAATTTTCTTAATAAACTTCGGAGGTGACACATGGCTAAATCCGAACCCCACCTTCTTCCCCACAGCTTCGCACATGATGCTGACACGTGGCCTGTGTACGACCAGCGTAGGGCTTTGTATGCCTAATGTACTGAGTACGCCCAACATACCCAGTATGTATACCCCGCATACTCCAACCTTCCAGACTGTAAATAGAGGTGCAAATCTCTCATTTTCTTCACACCTTTTCTTACCAATCTCTCCCAATACCCCCAAACCCTCTCTTCCATTCCCTAGCACTTCCTAAGTGTTATAGGCAAGTCTTGGAGTGCTAGAAGGCCCCGAGAAGAAGAGCTTTCCGCTCATAAGTTCTACCCGAGCAGAGCCCGGTTCCTCGCTAAACCCCCTTATAAGTGAGTTATGCTTACCCTACTCTAAGTATAACTTATGTTTAAGTTCATTACCGTTCATTTGAACCTATAAACAAGATTTATCAGTGATTCAAAGTCGTTATACTAATTGATCTACTTACGGAGATGATGTCTGGGCTGTCATTTAGTGAGGTGTTTAAAGTGGGCTTTCCAAATAGTACACTATGTATACCAAACGGACCCTACCTTCGATATGATCCTACCTGGTTGTACCTTACTTGATAGATCATGATGTAGACTTTGAGTTAATGATGAATCTAGACTACTAATTAGTCGCAACAAATATTAGACTAACATCTAGTAATAATGATACTAGGTTTCTTCGAAGGAAAATAAAATTATTAGAAGCGAAGCGCTGCTCAAATTTCGAGTCATCACTTTAACAAGTGAGTGCATAGTTAATTTCATCTTACACATAGATATGAATTATTTAATATAAATTAAGAGAAATATGTGCATATTATCTGTGTTCTTGATATCTATGCTGGATGAACAAACTATACATGTTATATTCGATTTAAACTGAATATGTATTTTATACGTATAATTACGATGGGTAAAGATGGGTAGATGATGAAATAAATGATGAGAGGCCTTGATGTTTAAGCTGATTTAGTCATCTCGCGGAGTATAGATGACGACCACAGACTATTCTAGACAGTCTACTGGAACCCTGGTAGGCTCACAACCTGTAGGTGTTTGTGAACGATGTGTTCACCCGGTGTACTCCATCCCCCTCATGGTTGCCTTACTTACATATGTTGCTGAGGAATCCTCTAAGCAGTATTGACTTCCCGATGATGATACTTAGGCTAGGTCCCTTGAATTAGATGTTTTAGGGACAGAAAGTGAGGATAACAGGAACGAGTAATCGGGTTGAATGATTTGATGAAATTAAAGAACTTAATTATTGTGGGTTGAACACCCTATGTGCTCACCAGGCTCGCAAGCCTGACCCATACAGTTTCTTTTTTACAGGTAGTGGCAAAAGAGCACATGATTGTTGATCTGATAAGAGATCTATGGATTATAGACCATTAGAATAATAGATGTTGTAAGGCATGTACTACTTCTATTTATGCTTATGTACTGTATTGATAATGACATACCAACGTTTTTAATATAATTAAAATAAATTTCTTAGGAAATGCTTTGATAATATCTTTACGATATTTTTGGGAACAAATTCCGCAACACATGTCTTCAAAAGGACACTCTAATTTTCAAATAAAGCATACACAAATTGGTGTTTTCTGGCCATGAAATTAGGGATGTCACAGTTGGTTTCAGAGCATTATTTTAAGCGAACTAGGAATTTGTAGGATTTCTAGACTTAAACTTAGAATGCTAAGCGATGACTGTGAGATGAGTGTCTGCTATATTGTAGACACGAGCACTAGCTTATTTTAGGAAAGATGCCTAAACTGCTTTTATGTGCCAAATGATTTATGTTACAACTATAAATATGCCTTATATGCTATTATTTGATTAGATCTATGGTATGTTGCCAACTGGATCAGGAAACCTTATGTGTTTAGATTTCTAAACGTTCGACTAACGATATTAGAAATGATATGTAACTTTTCAGAGTAACAAGGAGGATTTAATCGTCTATCATAAAAAAGATATGAATTCACCTACTTTGGTGTATAAATCGACATGGCGAGAACTCGAAGCAGATTCAGAAATGCTAATGCTAATCAGTGACCTGTGACTGAACGTGCACCCGAGGTAGCAGCTGCACCCGAACCAATCACGATGGTAGGAGTCTAAGCAATGATTCAGGATATGATGACCGGACAAAGAGAGGAGATGAGAAAAATGTTGCATGATAATAGGGATGAACCTACTATACCCATTGTAAAACTTGAGCTGAACATTGAACAGTTAGACGAAGGAAATTACATTTGTACTGTGAGTCAAGTTGAACCCTGAGTGGTAAGGAGGAATGACCTGGATAGAGGGATTGACAGGGATAGGTGTATATATTAGAACTTCTTGGGTGCCAAACCACCAAGTCTTTCTGGAAGCCTGAAGCTAGTGGAGATTATGGATTGGATCTCCGATATGGAATTGGTATTTGAAAGCTGCAACTGTAGTAACAAGCAGAAACCGTCTTTGCAGTCAAACAACTAAAGACGAGAGTTTTAAGCTGGTGGAAGTTATTGGAAGATACAATGCCACGAGGAGAAGCCCTGAGGATGTATTGGGAAACATTCATGGAGTAGTTGAAAATGCAGTACTACTCGGAAGTAGATCTGATAGACCTAAACAACGAGTTTCAGAACCTGAAGAAAGGAAGGATGAGTGTTGATGACTATGCCACTACATTCATCGAGAGGATGAAGTTATTCCCCTACTTGGTGCCTACTGAACTTTCCAAGATAGAGAAGTTTGCTAATGGACTTCGATCAGACTTTAACCCAATAGTCAAAATGACAACCACTTTGAAGACAACCATTAGAGAACCTAAGAATGTTGAGACTCAGTTAAGGGAAAAGGGTCTGAAGAGAGCTGAGGTAAGAGAGAATAAGAAGTTTGATGGATCTTCAAGGTCCAGCAAGAAAGGAAAATTCTCAAAGTCTGGTTCTAAAAAGTTTGGAGGAGGAGGAGGTGAAGCAAGATGGTGTGTGTCACACCCCAAAACCGGAACGACGGAATCGTTCGGGGGTGGAGGACGTCATGTACAGTATCACAACAATGCATAGTAGTAAACAAGCAACAACATCATCCAT
This sequence comes from Lactuca virosa, assembly GCF_052849685.1. NCBI lineage: Eukaryota > Viridiplantae > Streptophyta > Magnoliopsida > Asterales > Asteraceae > Lactuca > Lactuca virosa. The sequence goes on from NC_136428.1 coordinate 389,935,412, forward strand.
TGCATTAATAATATAATTGTAATACAAGTGTGTTCTGTCAAGTTAATAGACACCAAAAATATGAATCAAAATAAAAGATGAGTCTTGAACGAGCTCCATCTTCTCAAAACCTGGCACCGGTACCTGTCTACTGGTGACCTGAGAATACAAGTTATTTTGAAAGAGTTTATCAGCTTTAAAGCTGGTGAGATCATAAGTATTTTAGTGTCTGTATTTGTATGAAAGTGTTTGTAAGTATGTGATGTACAAGTTTGTAATTGTTTGAAAATGTTTGACTCTCCTAGAAAACCCTATGTTTTCTACTAACAGTAGCCTTCTACCAAGGAATCTAATGTTGTATGTAAGACTCTTGTAAGAGTATATATTTTCCCAAATCTGACTATCATTAACCAAAAATATAATTTTTACATTACTGTTCATTGTGTGAAGATCACAAAGTGAATGCAATGGGGAAATAAAATAGTATTGTAGTGTTGTATTAAGTAACTACTTCCGTACTAACTACCTTAAACCAATTGTTATTTAAAGTACCATGTGATCGGCCTGTACCATACTACCGACTAGAAACACGACGATGTAAGATGTCGGAAGAAATGACGTTTGGCACCCGTAGACTTGCAAGTCCCACTATAGCGAGCATCAAGGTGTAGGATATTCAATCCAGTATAGATCTATACACAAACACAACGCTCTCCACTTAAGGAGATTCTGGATACAAAACAAGCCATGACAGGTGATGCCATGCCCCGTTACGTGGCTCACATAACTGTAGTAGTGTTCTTGTATATGTATTGTGTGTACTAGCTGTATTGTATGTTCTCTCTCTGTCTAGTATGCATGTATGTTCTCTCTGTTTCTCATAATAGTAAGTTCTCTTGTATAATGTATAGTATGTACTAGCTGTATTGTAATGTATAATATGTACTAGCTGTATTGTATGTTCTCTCTCTGTTTAGTATATATGTATGTTCTCTCTGTTTCTCATAATAGTAAGTTCTCTTGTATAATGTATAGTATGTACTAGCTGTATTGTAATGTATAGTATGTACTAGCTGTATTGTATGTTCTCTCTCTGTCTAGTATGTATGTATGTTCTCTCTGTTTCTCATAATAGTAAGTTCTCTTGTATAATGTATAGTATGTACTAGCTGTATTGTAATGTATAGTATGTACTTGCTGTATTGTTTGTTCTCTCTCTGTCTAGTATGTATATATGAACCGACTCCTTGTATGTTTCATCGTTCTAGTAATAGTATTGGTAACTTCCTAAACTATACCTATTATAGTTTACTAGTGATGTTGTTTGTATGAATGAACATGTTTGTATACCTTTGCTACCCAAAGGTATTGAATAGAAAGAAGGAACTTTTATATCTATATACATATACATAATATATAACTAGGATTCAAACGACCTTCGGACAAACAACCGATACCCTAAGTCCACAACCAAACAAGGAACAGGAGGTAAGGTGAGCTATCAGTCCTAAGTCCTTTCAATGCTACTTATATAACTATATCCATATAGATACACATTTAACAAAATATAAGTTTGAAAGAGTTTAATAAAAGTATTTGACATGTAAAACAGTTTGAAGTAGTTTGTTTAATAACACAGTTTGAAAAGTAAGAAATCCACTTGTTTGGTAGTTATTAATCACATGTGATTGATATAATAACTATAATAGTTCACTTCTATCCCCCCCATAAAAGCATTTAAAATCATTTAAAAGGTTAATTAAGGGGTATGAACTCACCTGTAGTGAGTGGTTTGGATGAACGGATGATATAGGATGCTAAGTGTCAAGTGAAGACTTGAACACACACAAGGATCCTAGTTAACATATGCTAACACATATATGTATCCAATTAGTCATTTAACAACTAATTTACCAAGTTAAGACACCCTACAACATGGAAAACACTTTGATTTAAGTGTTATAAGTACTAAGGGTTGCATCTAAGGGTTGTAGGGCCTTGCTTTTGAGTTTAAGGTCCAAGGGTAAACTCTTTTGGAGTTTATGGTTTTGGGACCAACTCCGATGGAGTTTACGGTCGTAAACCCATGAGTTTACGGCCGTTAACTCATGGTAACTACTACCATTTCGTTTTGAAGTCTTATAAGTCATAAAGAAGCATCCTTACTTCAAGTCCAAGCCTTAGGAAGTAATTGTGGCATCATTTCACCCCTTTGTAGAGTTTACGACCCATGGACCATTTCTCCATGAGTTTACGACCGTAAACTCTAATGTTTATTGGTCTTTTTGATGTTTTAAGTCCTATACACTTCAAGGATGTGATCTAGACTAGTTTCCAGGGCTTGGTAAGGGACTAGGGCTCACAATGGCCCTTTCATTAGGGTTTACGGTCCAAGAACGTGTCTGGACCGTAAACACCTTTGATCTTGTGTTTCCTGATTCCTTGCGTTATTGTCTGCTTCGTCAAGGATCATCTGAAATGCTCTTGCCTTTGGTGGCACATTTTGCTTTGTAGTTCCTTTCCTTTTTGGGCAGTCTTGCTTGAAGTGCCCCTCTTCATTACATTCGTAACATACCTTTTTGTTGAATATACAATCATCGGTGTAGTGCCCATGCTTTCCACACTTGAAACATGTCACCTTCGCGCCACATTTTCCCGAGTGCTTCTCCTTGCACTTATCACACCATCTTGCTTCATCTCCTCCTCCCCCTCCAGACTTCGAGAATTTTCTTTTCTCATTGGACCCTGAAGTTCCTTCCAACTTTCTCTTCTCACCAACTTCAACCTTGCTAGCGTTTCTTCCCTTGATCATGTCCTCAACAGACTTGGCAGCCCAAATAGCTGCCTCCAGAGTAGGTGCCTGACGTACTGGCACAGCGTACTCCTATGGGAGTCCCTTTGCATATCGATCAACTTTTGTCAGCTCATCTGGGACGATGCACAAAGCAAACTCCAGTTTGTCTGTAAAGGCATTGGTGTAATCATCGACTGACATGATGCCCTTAGTCAATGTCAGAAACTTGTTCTCCAACTCTAGTAGATTTTGGGCCGAGCAGAACTTACGCTTGAACTGCACCAAGAACTCTGCCCATGTCAGTTGCAGTGGCTCATTAGAGCTTAGGGTCTTCCCCAGAGTGTTCCACCAATGAAAAGCTCCACCCCTGAACTGACGTACTGCGAAAGTGGTCTGCAACTTGCCTCTGCAACCACACGTCATGAAGGCTAGCTCCATTTCCGAAATCCAATCCATAACTCCGATCGGATCTTCCTTTCCAGTGAAGGTCGATGGTTTGCAAGTCAAAAAGTCTTTTTACTTACATCCAAGTCCATCAATTCCTCCCTCCTGGTGGTTTTGTCTAACTAACGGTGGGTCGGCTTGACCGATAATCCCACTCAAGTTTCGTCCTTCTGACCGCCCTCCATTCACTTCGGGCTCTTCAACTTGAATTGAAGGTTCTTCACGATTTTGTTGAAGCAGACGTCTAGTTTCTTCCATCTAACGATCCAACATCGTCTGAATCATCAATTGTACACCAGCCATTGTCATTGGCTCAGGTGCTGCTGCTACAACAGGTATTTGCTCGATTACAAGTGGTTGATTCCTATTTTCGTTCGCGTTTCCAACTCCGCTTCTTGTTCTGGCCATTCTTGATCTATACACCGAATAAGGTGAATTTAGATCCTCAATCACGATAGAAAATCAAATCATACTTATCACTCCGAAACGTTTACATGCTAGTTCTAATATCGTAGTCGTACACTTAGAATCCTAAACACATAAGGTTTCCAGATCCGGTCGGCAACAGACCATAGATCCGAACAAACAACTTCATATATGGCAAACATATAACATTTAGCACATAAAAGCATTTTAGGCATCTTTCCTAAAATATACTAGTGCTCGAGTCAAAATATGGTAGACACTCATCTCACAATCATCGCTTAGCATTCTAAGTTTAAGTCTAGAAATCCTACAAATTCCTAGTTCGCTTAAACTAATGCTCTGATACCAACTGTGACATCCCCATTTTCACGGCCAGAAAAGACCGATTTGTTTATGCTTTGTTTTATAAAATCAGAGTAATCCTTTGATCAAAAGAGTTGCGGAATTTGTTCCCCAAAACAAAATATGATAAGAATTTATCAAACCATTTCTTTAAAGAAATATATTTTCATTAAATAATAAAATCTCGGGATGCCATGTTCCGATACAAACCAAAAGCATAAACAATATAAAATAGACCTTACAACTACTGGTCTATAATCCAGAATCTCTCGTCAAGTCAACCAACTTATACTCTCGTGCCTTTACCTGTAATGCAAAGAAAACTGAGTGGGTCAGGCTTGGGAGCCTGGTGAGCATATAGGGTTTTCAACCCACAATAATACAATTATTATATTCAATCATCAAACAATCAACCCAATTACCCATCCCCATTATCTTCTTTATTTCTTAAGGTTTTACCCTAAGAATCAACTATCCTTCATTCATTCATTCCTAAGGATTGACGTAAGGAATTGGCACAAAATCCATTGCTACATAAGGCGCATCTGCCAACTTTATCCTTTAAGCGCCTCTGCCAGGATTACGACATACACTATTAGGCGCCACTGCTTGGGTTACGACATACACTATTAGGCGCCACTGCCTGGATTACGACATACACTATTAGGCGCATCTGCCGACATTATCCTTTAAGCGCATCTGCCAGGATTACGACATTCACTATTTGGTGCATCTGCCAATTTTATTCTTAGTCGCATCTACTAATATTTTGAGATTCTCTATTTGGTACATCTGCCAATATCATTCTTAATTATCTTTCATACCTCATCATTTATCTACCCATGTTTTACCCAACATATTCGTAGATATAAAAATGCATATACAGTTTAACTTATTTAAATCCTATATAAAACATTCATACCACACCCATCTCAAATAAACAAACAATATATAAACACATAGCACGTATTTCATAGTAAATACTTCATATTTATGTGTTAGAAGAAAGTAACTATACACTCACTTGATAAGAAGATGATCAGACAGCACTACGGCTCTAAGAGTAGTATTCTTCGGTGAAACTAGAAGATCTTCACACACCGGGCTTCTCGCAGGCAGAGCTTCGGCTCGGAAACTCTTTTCTTCTTGGGATCTTCGGAGCTTCGGGACTCGCTTTGGGTCTCGGGATGATACCGGGGCTTCGAGGGGTTAAAATAGGGCTTAGAGAGGGTATTGGGAGTGAGAGAGTAAGGGAGGAGCAACCAAAATCGGCTGACCCTTGATTTGTATTTATAGGGCCATTTTTCAGCTCTTACGTTGTGAATTTTAAGTTCTCACGTCGTGAACTTAGCCGTCACTGCATGCGTCATCACAGGTTGCGTCTGACAGGCCCTGAAAGGTCAAATCTCTGAGTTCACGTCGTGAACTCTGACACAGTATCGGGGTTCGCACCCCGAACTTCAGAAATTCATAACTTTCGCATACGAGCTTCGTTTTTGACGTTCTTTATATCGACGCGTAGGTGAGATTATGCTCTACAACTCTTGTTTAGATTCCATTGGATAATTTTGACTTTATTTTAAATATATTATTAATATATTATTTTTAGTAGGCCGGGACAGGAAAACTCCGTTCGAAATTCATAACTCCTTCATTTGAACTCCGTTTTCGTCTGTCTTTTTATCGTTACGCTACTATTAATGAGATCTTCGATTCTCGTTTAGGTTGTGTCGGCTAAAAACTGCTCGATCTAATATTCGAATTCCGGGCTGTACACTGCTAAGCCGAAACTTCGAAAAATCATAACTTCCTCATACAAAGTCAGATTTGGACGTTATTTTTATGCACGCTCTCGGTTTAACGTATTCTACGACTTTCTTTTAGATCTCTAACTCCAAATATCGCTCTATCGTAAATTCACTATTTACGTCGCGCTGTGTCGTGCCGGTTCTGTCGCGAAACTTTGATAGGTCATAACTTCTTCGTTATAACTCGGATTTCGGCGTTCTTTATATTTTCGGAAACCTTGAGACATATAATACAACTTGGTTATGATTAATCCTTCTAAATAATCTTCCATCAAAAAGTCATTTTTGATGCTTATCGTCTCTAAATTGACTAGCGCAGATCTACGGGCGTAACAGCCAGGGTTGTTGTTGTTGACGGGATACAGACCCCATGGTCAATAAGCCGTTGTGCCAACCATTTGGCACTGTCGAATGTAGTGGGGTTTGAAGCGAAAACATTTCCCTGGAATGGAGGCACCAGCCCCCATATGTATCTCTCTATCTTCTTTCCCTCTGTATGAACCATGTTGGGACAAAGGGCCACTAGTTCGCAGAACCTGGCGGTATAGGTCACGATGTAGGAGCCCTTCATGGTCAGGCTCCAAAGTTCCTGCTCCATTTTCTGGATTTCGCTCCTCGGGCAGTACTCTTCAATCATTAGCTCTTTCAGAGCTTCCCAACCCATAGCATTTGCCACTATTAGAGATAGTGACTTTACATGGCTATTCCACCATGTTAGGGCTTTTGCCTCGAAGGTGCATGCAACAAATTTGACTTTGCTTCCGTGCGGGCATGAGCAGATTTCGAAGATCGACTCTGTCTTTTCGAACCATTTCGAGAGGGCAATGACTCCGCCAGTCCCTCTAAAGGACAGTGGCTTGCAGTTGGTGAAGTCCTTATAGGAGCACTCTCTCAAGCGCACAGGAATTTCACCATGAGTAGATTGAACAGGGGTTCCTCCTCCAGTGGAACCAGAAGAATGATATTGAGCCATGGCTGTCGCCACAGCCGCAGCTATAGCAGCATTTAGAGCTGCCGTATCGATTTGAGGAGCAGGTGGTGTTGGTGCTGGAGTTACTGAAGGACGGCGTCTTGTTGATCGACGTGGAGGCGTCTTTTAACTATAAGTTTATAAAGATGAAGATATTGATAAGAATAAAATAAGGATAAATGATGAGAGTGACTCATGGACTAACTTGCCATAGCCCAACAGCACAATTGAATAGCATGATTGAATGAAGATCTAGTACTAAAAGACGATAGCATTTGGATAATAATTTCCATGTGATTAGATATCTGTCAATAATACTGGTATTACAGATGTAACAAGTTCGGGAAAAATGACCTAGAAGTAGGTCTTACATCAACCAAGATGGGAAAATTTTGACAGAATTACGACCTAATCAAGACCTAACAGGTCCAAGTTCTAACAAAGGTAGGAAATCAAACTAGAGTTTTTACATAAACTAAGTTATATCCAAAAGAGAAGTCGAGGAGACTCTATCGGTGACGAGTACTACTAGAGTAAGTTCTTGACTCCGACAGAAGGCGTTCTATGTCTCTCATGCGCCTTTTGGATCTTACTTGCTGTGCTCGAAGTTCCCTGACTTCAGCTCGGGTTTTAGTAAGTTCTCTTTGTGGGGCTGCATTGTGGACCAGAGTCCTTTCATGAGCAGACTCCAGCTGACGAATGCGGACTGTGTTAACGCCATAGTTGGCGTCAATCTCCACGGCTCGGTCGATAGCTGCTCGTCCTTGCTCGGGGTTCCTAGAAATTCTACGAACCATGATGGGTAGGACCCTGTCAGCTGAACCTCCCTCGCTAAGGTTATAAAAGCTTCTGTCCCCGTTGTAGGGAATGGGTTGACCTTGCTCGTGACTCCATCGATTCAAGTTTGTGGCCCACAAGGGTGTGGGACCTTGAAATGCTGGACGAGGGTTAGGATTTGGGTTTTGAGCAGCTGGGGGTAGGTTGTTGACTTCAGGTTCTGAGTCAGAACCATCAGAAAATCCCTCAGCATAGTGATCATCCAAAGGGATTGGGTGATCATCTTCTGGCTCTTCTCCCAGCCATCCTGCATTGTCGTTGTTGGGATAGTACGGGTCTCCGGGGATATGGAATCCAACCATGATATCTACGTGAGAAAAGGGGTATAAGAATTAATCTTAAATAGACGCACTAATTAGATAATTATAAGATGATCTTTATCAGTTACTTCAATACTTGTTTAGTGCATACCAGTTATATGTACTCAAAACAGGATAGACCTTCGAATAAGTGACCCTAACTCTAAGCCCACAACCAAACAAGGAACATGAAGTAAAGCAAAGATCACAGATTCTAAGTCTATAACATCCTAGTTACATATAACCTTAGCGTATCCACTCAGCAACTATTGACATACTAATAAAGACCTTTAGTTCTCAGATAAGTAATTATAGTAACACAAAATACTCCTATAGTATTTTAAGTTTATGTTCTGTTCTAATGTTTTCATTGTAGTAGTGTTGGTAAGTTTTTAGACTTGTTGCAACCTCACAACCACTCTTAGGCACATGCTAGTCACTCCTCGGATAATATAGTTGATCAGACTATATCTTCCCAGGGTTGACCATATGTCTCTAAGTCTAATTGTGCTGCCCAACAATCGTAGTACTTTTGTTCTGTCCTAGTGACACTGATTTTAGTATGAATGCAGGTATGTATACTTGGTTAAATATTTTATTATTTAAAAGTATATACTCTTTATCAGAGTATTTTAATCCCGCTGTGTTTATAGTTCGTATATCTTTTATGGGTTGATATACTCGATTCACTATAAACAAAGCTCTGATACCAATCTGTCACACTCCAAAACCGGAATGGCGGAATCGTTCGGGTTCATCTTCTCAAAACCTGGGGAAATAAAATAGTATGTATTTTCCCAAATCTGACTATCATTAACCAAAAATATAGTTTTTACATTACTGTTCATTGTGTGAAGATCACAAAGTAAATGCAATGGGGAAATAAAATAGTATTGTAATGTTGTATTAAGTAACTACTTCCATACTAACTACCTTAAACCAATTGTTATTTAAAGTACCATGTGATCGGCCTGTACCATACTACCGACTAGAAACACGACGATGTAAGACGTCGGAAGAAATGACGTTTGGCACCTGTAGACTTGCAAGTCCCACTGTAGCGAGCAACAAGGTGTAGGATAGTCAATCCAGTATAGATCTATACACAAACTCAACGCTCTCCACTTAAGGAGATCCTGGATACAAAACGAGCCATGACAGGTGATGCCATGCCCCGTTACGTGGCTCACATAACTGTAGTAGTGTTCTTGTATATGTATTGTGTGTACTAGCTGTATTGTATGTTCTCTCTCTGTCTAGTATGTATGTATGTTCTCTCTGTTTCTCATAATAGTAAGTTCTCTTGTATAATGTATAGTATGTACTAGCTGTATTGTAATGTATAGTATGTACTAGCTGTATTGTATGTTCTCTCTCTGTCTAGTATGTATGTATGTTCTCTCTGTTTCTCATAATAGTAAGTTCTCTTGTATAATGTATAGTATGTACTAGCTATATTGTAATGTATAGTATGTACTAGCTATATTGTTTGTTCTCTCTCTGTCTAGTATGTATGTATGAACTGACTCCTTGTATGTTTCATTGTTCTAGTAATAGTATTGGTAACTTCCTAAACTATGCCTATTATAGTTTACTAGTGATGTTGTTTGTATGAATGAACATGTTTGTATACCTTTGCTACCCAAAGGTATTGAATAGAAAGAAGGAACTTTTATATCTATATACATATACATAATATATAACTAGGATTCAAACGACCTTCGGACAAACAACCGATACCCTAAGTCCACAACCAAACAAGGAACAGGAGGTAAGGTGAGCTATCAGTCCTAAGTCCTTTCAATGCTACTTATATAACTATATCCATATAGATACACATTTAACAAAATATAAGTTTAAAAGAGTTTAATAAAAGTATTTGACATGTAAAACAGTTTGAAGTAGTTTGTTTAATAACACAGTTTGAAAAGTAAGAACTCCACTTGTTTGGTAGTTATTAATCACATATGATTGATATAATAACTATAATAGTTCACTTCTATCCCCCCCATAAAAGCATTTAAAATCATTTAAAAGGTTAATTAAGGGGTATGAACTCACCTGTAGTGAGTGGTTTGGATGAACGGATGATATAGGATGCTAAGTGTCAAGTGAAGACTTGAACACACACAAGGATCCTAGTTAACATATGATAACACATATATGTATCCAATTAGTCATTTAACAACTAATTTACCAAGTTAAGACACCCTACAACATGGAAAACACTTTGATTTAAGTGTTATAAGTACTAAGGGTTGCATCTAAGGGTTGTAGGGCCTTGCTTTTGAGTTTAAGGTCCAAGGGTAAACTCTTTTGGAGTTTATGGTTTTGGGACCAACTCCCATGGAGTTTACGGTCGTAAACCCATGAGTTTACGGCCGTTAACTCATGGTAACTACTACCATTTCGTTTTGAAGTCTTATAAGTCATAAAGAAGCATCCTTACTTCAAGTCCAAGCCTTAGGAAGTAATTGTGGCATCATTTCACCCCTTTGTAGAGTTTACGACCCATGGACCATTTCTCCATGAGTTTACGACCGTAAACTCTAATGTTTATTGGTCTTTTTGATGTTTTAAGTCCTATACACTTCAAGGATGTGATCTAGACTAGTTTCCAGGGCTTGGTAAGGGACTAGGGCTCACAATGGCCCTTTCATTAGGGTTTACGGTCCAAGAACGTGTCTGGACCGTAAACACCTTTGATCTTGTGTTTCTTTGTGTTTTCTAGTTTTTTAACAAGTGTATCAAGCCTATAACAAGCTAAGGTAAGAATACTTACTATATAGAAGCTTGTAAGGGTGTTAAAAGTCCAAGAACACTAGTGTGTGTTCTTGGTGTTCTTGGTGAAATGAAGAACACTTGAATATCTACACAAATGGAATGATTTCATGGATGAAATCATGTAAGACGACTAGATTAAGTAAGATATCAAATAATTAGGGCAAGAAACACTTACAAAGTTGAAGATCAAAAAGGAAAATCGGATGATACTTGAGAGGATTTCGAGTTCTAGTTCTTGAAAGTGTGAAAAAGTGATAAAAATAACTAAGTGTCATATTTATACTCCTTAGAGTTTACGGCCGTAAACACCATGTTTAGGCCGTAAAATCCAAACTCTTGGAGTTATGAGACTTTATTGTTGCATAGTAAACCGTAGAGCATCCTCTCTCCAGTTATCTATTGAAGTACTAACTTTAAAACACTCAAACTGACTCCTAAAAGCTTGAAAGTTAGCAGAAACAGTTCTGACTTCTATTGAAGTGAATGGTTGTACAGAATAGAAATTTCAGGTTGTCACAGTGTGATAAGTGAAAAAAGAAACACTTTAGAAAATATGGCGAGGAGGTGACCTATTTCAAATGTGGAAAGTCTGGGCATTACGCCAATGAGTGCACATTCAACAATAAGGTGTGTTTGGATGTAATGAAGTGGGGCATATTTCTAGGGACTGCCCGAAGAAGAAAGAGGCGGCAAGGCCTAATGTTCCGCCGAGGCCAAAGGCAAGAGCATTCCAAATGACACCGGAAGCAGCAAGGGATGAAGCAGATGTCGCTTCAGGCACCTGTCTTGTAAAAGGATTGCCTGCCAATATATTGTTTGACTCTGGAGCAAATTAATCCTTTATATCGCATAAATTTGGTGGAAGACTAGCATTTCCTGTAGATAAACTTGATAATGCTCTAGTTATAGAAGTTGCCAGTGGCAAATTCATACCTGTTAGCATTAAAAACATCGTCATCGACTTGAACGGGAATAAATTCCACGAGGAGTTGTTACCCATTGAGTTGAACCGTTTTGACATCGTACTAGAAATGGATTGGCTTAGTACAAACGATGCCGAGATACTATGCAACAAGAAGATGGTGAGAGTAAACCCACCAAAAAAAGAGTCGTTTATGGTGTATGGGGACAAACGTAGAGTAAATTCTGGAATCATTTCCCTGATGAAAGCCAAGAAAATGTTTGTCCAAAGGATGCACATCATACTTGGCATTTGTGATCGATGCTAAGTGGTGTGTGACTATCAGGAAGTTTTCCCTGAAGTTCTTCCTGGATTTCTCCCTGATAGACAAGTGGAGTTTCGAATAGACTTGTTGCCAGGATCGACACCAATAGCGAAAGCACCATACCGATTAGCATCGATAGAGACGAAGGAGCTTATGATGCAACTTCAAGAGTTGTTGGACGACAGTTTCATTAGACCTGTTCATCACCCTAGGGAGCTCCAGTGTTATTCATGAAGAAGAAGGATGGAAGCATGAGGATGTGCATAGACTATAGAGAGATGAACAAGGCAACGATGAAAAACAAGTATCAATTGCCAAGGATTGATGACCTGTTCGATCAGCTGCAAGGTTCGAGCTATTTCTCAAAGATCGATCTTAGGTCAGGATATCATCAGCTCAAGGTGAGAGAGCAAGATATTGAGAAAACCGCATTCATAACAAGATACAAACACTATGAGTTCTTGGTTATGTCATTTGGACTAACCAATGCTCCATCAACATTTATGGATTTGATGAACATGGTTTGTAAACCATTCCTCGATAAATCGGTGATAATGTTCATAGATGACATTCTGATTTACTCAAAGAGCCAGCAGGAGCATGGCAAGCACTTATGAGAAGTATTAGAAGTTTTGAAGTAGGAGAAGCTGTACGCAAAGTTCTCCAAATGTGATTTTTGGATTCGAGAAGTCCAATTCTTGGGTCATGTGGTTAACCAAGAAGGAATAATTGTTGTCCCAACAAAGATTGAAGTTGTGATGAAATGGGAACGACCAAAAAGTCCCACTAAGATTCATAGCTTTCTAAGATTAGTTGGATATTATTGAATGTTTATCCAAGGCTTTTCTTCGATAGCGACTCCATTAACAACTTTGACCTATAAGGGAGCTACATATACATGGAGTGAGAAATATGAAGAAGCATTCGAGAAATTAAAGAAGAAGTTGTGTGAAGCACCGATTCTTTCTTTACCTGATGGAGTTAAAGACTTCGCAGTCTATAGCGATGCATCTGGAGTTGGGTTAGGTTGTGTTCTGACCCGGAGAGATAAAGTGATAGCGTATGCATCTTGAAAATTGAAAGAGCACGAGAAGAACTACCTCACTCATGATCTGGAGTTGGCAGCGGTAGTATTCACATTAAATATATGGAGGAATTATCTTTATGGCACAAAGTGCAAAATCTTCACTGATCATAAAATTCTCCAGTATCTCTTTGATCAAAAGGAATTGAATATGAGGTAACGATGGTTGCTAGAGTTGATCAAGGATTACGACTATGAGCTACTTTACCACCCTAGTAAATCAAATGTCGTAGATGATGCTCTAAGTCGAAAAGTAAACCTAGAAAGAAAAAGGCCAAGAGCGTTAAGAATAGAAGTTGTCTCGACAATAATGGAAGGCATTAAGAAAGCTCAGGGAGAAGCTTTGGAGAAAAATGACCGAAAGGAAGAACGTTTAGGCAAAATGTTGGTATTTGGTACAAACAGTCAAGGATTGAAGGTATTCCAAGATAAGATTTGGGTAGCTAAGATGGGAGGAATAAGAGATATTCTAATGGAAGAAGCTCACAAGACCATGTACTCAATTCATCCCGGCAACACTAAGATGTATAGAGATCTGAAACCTTACTACTGGTGGCCGACGATGAGGCTCGATGTTGCAAAGTATGTAGCAGATTGTGTAACATGTGCGAGAGTTAAAACACAACATTAGAAACCGTATGGGAGTTTAAAACCTTTACCTGTACCCATGGGTAAATGGGAAGACATCACCATGGATTTTGTGACTAAACTGCCCAAGATGAAGAACGGTCAAGACATGATTTGGGTAGTCGTGGATCAGTTCACAAAGAGTGCACACTTCATAGCAGCCAATGAGAGATGGTCTATGGATAAGCTTGCAAATGCTTATGTGAAGGAGAAAGTAAGAGTTCATGGTGTTCCCTTAACGATTGTATTGGATCGTGACATTCGTTTCACATCAAGATTTTGGAAGAGTCTACAAGAGGAAATGGGTACAAAATTGTGTTTAAGTACAACCTACCATCCACAAACTGATGATCAAAGCGAAAGAAAAATTCAAACATTGGAAAATATGTTAAGAACATGTACCTTAGAATTTTAAGGTAATTGGGATGAGCATTTACCCTTGGCAGAGTTTTCCTATAACAGTAGTTACTATTCGAGCATTAAGATGGCATCTTATCAAGCCTTGTACAGGTAAAAGTGTTGTACGTCCTCTTGTTGGCTTGAGGCTGGAGAGAAGCAGTTTATGGGCCTCGAAATAGTCAATTAGACTACTGAAAAGTTAAAAGTGATTAGAGAAAGGATGTTAGCGGCTAAAGATCGCCAATAGAGCTATGCTGACAAGAAGTGACGACCAATGACATTCGAAGTTGGAGATTCGGTATTGCTCAAAGTCTCACCGTGGAAGGGACTTATACAATTTGGAAAGAAAGAAAAAGCTGAGTCCAAGATTAATTGGACCATTCAAGGTTCTTGAGAGGATTGGGAACCAAGCTTACAAGTTGGAATTACCGGAAGAACTGGATGGTATTCATAACACTTTCCATGTGTGTGATTTGAGGAAGTTCATGGGAGAATTTCCCGATATAATTCCACTTTTGGAATTAAAGATGGATGAAAATAAGAGGTTAATCGAAGAGCCTGAAGCAATTGTTGACCGTAAGATGAAGAAATTACGACACAAGATGGTCGAATTTGTGCTTGTGTAATGGAAACATTCGAATGGGCCGAACCTCACTTGTGAAACAGATAGTGACATGATGAGTCGCTATCCACATCTGTTTGCTGATGCATGATTCCAGGACAGAATCATCCTAAGGAGGAGAGAATTGTAACACCCGTGTTTCTGGCTAAGCATTAATATTATGATGTAATAGTTAGGGTCAACAATTGTAACCTATTTTGAAGTATTCAAGAGGAATTATTTGAGTATTATGTGATTTATGTGATTTACGTGCAATATAAGTGCTTATAACGATGTAATAAAATAATAATAATAATATGCGTCAAAGATAAAGTAATAGATAGACCAAATATCTACGAAGAAAGTTGAAGTGGTCGTGACAAGGATTCCAGAGATATAAAGAACGCTGAAATCCAACTTATAACGAAGAAGTTATGACCGGTCGAAGTTTCACAACAAAACAGACACGACGCTGTGTATCGTAAAAAGTGAGTTTGCAATAAAATACTTTTTAGCCTTAGCAATCGAAACGAGATTCATAGTATACGTTAAGTTATGATTTTTCTAAGATTTGGCATAGTAGGGTGCAGCCCGAAAATCGAATTTTAGATTGATCAATTTTTAGCCGACACAATCTAAATGAGAATCAAAGATCTCGTTAATAGGAGATCAACAATATAAAGACAGACGAAAACGGACGTCGGATTACAAAGTTACGATTTTTAACGGACTTTAACTGTCTAATCCTGTTAAAATACAACTTTCATAATAAAGTCAAAATTAGCTGACGAAGTCTGACGAAAGTTGTAGATCATGTCGCTACCTACGTGCAGATATAAAGAATGTCAAAATCGGATCTCATATGCGGAAGTTACGGATTTTAGAAAAATAATTAATTTTCTTAATAAACTTCGGAGGTGACACGTGGCTAAATCCCAACCCCACCTTCTTCCCTACGGCTTTGCACACAATGTTGACACATGGCCTGCGTACGCCCAACGTAGGGCTTAGTACGCCCAGCGTACCCAATATGTACGCCCCGCAAACTCAAAACTTCCAGCCTATAAATAGAGGCACAAATCTCTCATTTTCTTCACACCTTTTCTTCCATTCCTTAGCACTTCCTAAGTGTTATAGGCAAGTCTCGGACTACCAGAAGGCCCTGAGAAGAAGAGCTTTCGGCTGAGAAGTTCTACCCGAGCAGAGCCCGGTTCCTCGATAAACCCCCTTATAAGTGATTTATGCTTACCCTACTCTAAGTATAACTTATGTTTAAGTTCATTATCATTCATTTCAACCTATAAAAAAGATTTATCAGTGATTCAAAGTCGTTATACTGATTGATCTACTTACGGGGATGGTGTCTAGGCTGTGATTTAGTGAGGTGTTTAAAGTGGGCTATCCAAATAGTATATAATGTATACCAAAGGGACCCTACCTTCAATATGAGCCTACATGGTTGTCCCTTACTTGATAGATCATGACGTAGTCTTTGAGTTAATGTTGAATCTAGACTAATAATTAGTCGCAATAAATATTAGACTAACATCTAGTAATAATGATACTAGGTTTTGTCGAAGGAAAAGAAAATTCTTAGAAGCGAAGCGCTACTCAAATTTCGAGTCATCACTTTAACGAGTGAGTGCATAGTTACTTTCATATTACACATTGATATGAAGTGTTTAATATAAATTGCATGCAATGTGTGCATATTATCTGTATTCTTGATATCTATGTCGGATGAACAAAATATACATGTTATATTCGATTTAAACCGAATATGTATTTTATACCTATAATGAGGTTGGGTAAAGATGGGTAGATGATGTAGATGATGAAATAAATGATGAGAGGCCTCGATGTTTAAGATGATTTAGTCATCTAGTGGAGTATAGATGACGACCATAGACTATTCTTGACAGTCTACTGGAACCCTGGCCGACTCACAACCTTTAGGTGTTTGTGAACGATGTGTTCACCCGGTGTACTCCATCCCCCTCATGGTTCCTTACTGAAATATATTGCTGAGGAATCCCCTAAGCAATATTGACTTCCCGATGATGATCCTTAGGGTAGGTCCCTTGAATTAGATGTTTTAGGGACAGAAAGTGAGGATAATGGGAACGGGTAATCGGGTTGAATGATTTGATGAAATTAAAGAACTTAATTATCGTGGGTTGAAAACTCTATGTGCTCACTAGGCCCCCAAGCCTGACTCACTCAGTTTCTTATATTACAGGTAGTGGCAAAAGAGCATAGGAGTGTTGATCTGATGAGAGATTTATGGATTACATGCCATTAGAATAATAGATGTTGTAAGGCATGTACTATTTCTGTTTATGCTTATGTACTGTATTGACAATGACATACCAACATTTTTAATATAATTAAAATGCATTTCTTCGGAAATGCTTTGATAATATCTTTATCATATTTTTGGGAAAATATTCAGCAACATATTTCTTCAAAAGAATACTCTGATTCTCAAAAAAAGCATAAACAAATCGGTCTTTTTTGGCCGTGAAATTAGTAATGTCACACTATGAGATTTATAAATTTTAGTAAGATGGTTGGATATTGTTTGGGAGCTCTTCAAGCTTTTAGGATGAAAGGTTTCGGTTGGTATAGAACACAAAATGATCATAAGAAACTAGTGTAAATTTCCTAGGTTCATTTGTTCAGTTAAGGGCAAGTTAGATAGATCGTCGAGTGCAACTGCGTATACATCAATATCATTTTAGTCTTTTGGATAGACTACATGTTTTTTTACGTGTGAGTGTGAGTTGATAGAAGAATAGAGTTGAACTATAGCATTCGTCGGTTAACATAAGGCGATAAGTTATATATTAGAATTCGTGCTACCATGTAATAATCAACTAGTGCATCATTGTTATTGTAGGTCATCAGGGTAAGTTACATGTTTGATTTACTTATTCCTCTAGTAGATAAGTGTAAGAGTTAATATAAAACTAGGATCAAATATTAACATTTATAGTTTGACATAAGACGACAGTTAGAATTTTGCGTCCGTATGGTGTAGATTATAGACCTCTAATCGTTTATAGCCTCAAAAGTTTAATATAAATCTAGGAAGGAAGATTAATGGGTTACTTTAGGATAGTCAGATAATGGCTATGAGTCTTCAAGACTAATAAGTGTTAATCGTGAGTCTTTAGGCCAGATCGGGATGATGACAAGTGCGATCTGGCATCGTAATCCCTACAATTGGATAGTATCACGACGTATCATAAGCAAGCACATGTATGAATCGATGGAACAATACTAGTAACTTGGTACATGTAAGGTAGTTAGAGACTTATGAGAAATCTATTGGTGACCTAGTGTTCATTATACACTAGTAGGTTGGAAGATGAGCAATTCTTATTTATAGGTTCATAATAACGACCATGAACATAAATATAAGTTACACTTAAAGCGTAGTAAGTATAAATCAACTTAAAAGGTATCCTGATAAAAGTTTGGAAAGTCGCATGAAAAATTCGATTGCGGATACTGATTTCTGTCGGGCTCCTGCATGCCATAACGCTTCGCTAAAGTGGTCAGAAACTCAGAAAGGTCTGGCTCGGGGTCAAAGAAAAGTCTCCAAAGAGATTTAGAAAAAAAGTGTGATATATGAAGCAAGTTTGGTTACTATTTATAGGCTAGAAAAGGGGGTGCACCGCACCCTTACCCTAGGCACATTGTGCTTTATGTAGGAGAAAATGTTTTCTTTGGAGTGTGACACGTGGTGCAATATGGGTGGTGTTGCATCTCCATACACATGTAAATCTTCAAAACTTCAAAAAATCATATCTTTCGCATATGATCTCTATTTTTGATATTCTTTATATCTCCGACTTCACATCGACAAGTACTACAACTTTCCTTTAGATCTCAACAACTAATTCACATTCTATTTTTAATTTATAGTCTATGAAGATTATACTATAAAAGACTTTGCGGAATTCATAACTTCTTCATCCAAACTCTGTTCTCGACATTCATTATATCGACGAATTCGTATTTTTGAGGACATCAACTGTCGTTTAGATTGTTTTGGCTAAAAAGTAACATATCTACATTTCATATTTTATGACACACATTGTTGTTTCATGTCGAACACAAAACTTCAAAAAATCATAACTTCGTTTTACAAAGTCATATTTTGGTGTTATTTATACTCACTTCTTCGTAATTATGATTACTACGTCTTTCGTTTAGGTTATTTATCCTAATTACACTTTTATTTTTAATTGTTTATTTAGTCCAATTTTCTAAGCTTTAGCATAAGATTTTATACAAATATTAAATACACATAACACCTGTCCAACTCAATACATTATATATATATATATATATATATATATATATATATATATATATATATATATCACCTTTTTATAAACACATATTATGTTTGAATAATTCTTTATTAATAATAAAATTTACATTTGTCAACCGACACAAATACATATTTTTTTAAAAAGTGCCTAGCGAGTAACACAGACATTACAATTATCCCCCCCTTAGGATGATTATGTCTCAGGATCATGCATCGACAAACAGATGTGGATAGAGACTCCTTATGTCAGTTTCTGTTTCCCATGTAAGCTTGATCCCCAATTATGATTACTACGTCTCTGACTTTAAAAGTCATTGGTTGTCTATTTTTATCTACGTAATTCTTTTGACGGTTATGGGCTGCTATCATTCTTTATCTGTTCACATTCAATTTCTCGACGGACTGATGGAAAATCTCAGGCCCCATAAATTTCTTCTCTCTAGTATCAAGCTAACAAGATGGGGTACGATATTTATGTCCATATAACGTGTGATAAGGTGCCATCTTAAAGCTCGAATGGTAATTGTTGTTGTTGGAAAATTCAGCTAATCGTAGATGTTCATCCCAGTTACCGATAAATTCTAGAGTATAAGCTCGCAACATCCTTCAATGTGTGACTCGTTCTTTCAGTTTGGCCAGCTGTGTGCAGATGGTAAGATGTAATCAAACATAGTTTTGTACCCATATCTTCGTGTAATCCCTCTTAATCTAGAAATAAATCGAATGCCTCGGCCTGACACGGTCGTCAAGGGAAAACCATGAGCTTTTACTATCTCTCTTATGTAAACTTTAGCGATCTTTTCCATAAACCATCTCTCATCCGCTACTATGAAATGTGAGATTTTTGTTAATCGGTCCACAATCTCCTAGATCATATCATGACCTCTATTCGGTCTGGGCAGTATGGTTGTGAAATCCATGGTAAGCCCCCCCTTTTTACCCATGGGCACCGGTAATGGCTCCAAACTCCCATACAGTTTCTATTGTTGAGTCTTAACACTCGCTCATGTCACACACTTGGCCACATACTTAGAAACATCGAGCTTCATCGTTGGCCTCCATTAAGATGGTTTTAGATCCATATACATCTTGGTACTGCCTGGATGGATAAAGTACATGGTTTTGTGAGATTCTTCAATGAGAAGATCTTTAATACCACCCATCTTTGGCACCCAAATTTTGTTTTGGAATACTTTAAACCTTGGTTGTTCGTTACAAACACTAACGTCGTTCCTAGACATTCTTCTTTTCGGTTATCTCCTTCATGGATTCAATCACAACCTTTTTAATACTTTCCATAATTGCCGAGACAATTTCAATTCTTAACACTCTTGGCCTTTTCCTCTCTAAGTTTATCTTTCTACTTAAAGCATCTGCTATGAAACTTGCTTTACCAAGGTGGTAAAGTATTTCATAGTGATAGTCATTAAGTAACTCTATCATGCGCCTTTGTATCATGTTCAATTCCTTCCGATCAATGAGATATTGAAGATCTTTTGATTAGTGAAAATTTTACATTTCGTACCATAAAGATAATGTCTCCATATATTCACTGCAAAACTAGCGTTTCAAACTCGAAATCTTGACTGGGGTAGTTCCTCTCATGGGTTTTCAATTTTCGTGATACATATGCTATTACTTTATTCCTTTCAGTCATAACACATCCTAATCCAACTCTAGATACATGAGTGTAACTATAAAGTCTTCAACTCTATTTGGTAAAGCAAGGATCGGTGCTTCGCACAATCGTTTCTTCATGCCATCAAAAGCCTTTTCATGCTTCTCATTCCATGTATAGTTAACCTCCTTGTAGGTCATGGCTGTCAATGGAAGCTATTGAAGAAAATTTTGGATAAACCTTCGATCGTATCCAGCTAACCCTAGAAAACTACTTTAACTTTTGTGGGGTAAACATTTATGCCTTATTGGTTAACCACATGACCAAAGAATTGAACCTCTCATATCTAAAATTCACATTTGCAGAACTTTACATACAACTTTTGCTTTTTCAAAACTTTTAATACTTTATATAGATGCTTGGTATGCTATTATTTGGTCTTAGATTATATTAGAATATTTTCGATGAACACTATTACAAATCTAACAAGGAGAGGTTTACAAACTCCATTCATCAGATCAATAAATGTTACTGGAGCATTCGTTAGTCAAAATGACATAACCAAAAACTCGTAATTTCCATATCTCGTTCTGAAAGTTGTCTTGTCGACAACTTTTTCTCTCACCATCAGTTGATAATATCCTGACATGAGATCAATATTTGAGAAATAGCTTCCGCATTGCAGTTTAATCGAACATGTTATCACCTCTAGAAAATGGGTATTTATTTCTTTTATTGTTGCTTTATTCAACTCTCTGTGGTTGATGGACATTCTCATGGTTCCATCTTTCATCTTCAAAAATAGCACATGAGCTCCCCATGGTGATGAACTAGGACTAATGAAATATTTTTCCAACAATTCTTGAAGTTGTACCGTAAGCTCCTTCATCTCAATTGGTGATAATCTATATGGTGCTTTTGATATTGATGTCGTTCCTTGAAGACACTCCAACAAGATCTTCTAGAAATACCTCCAGAAAGTCAAACACTACCGGTATTCTATGTATTTCCTCTTTATCTTTCATTACATTAATCAAAAATGCCAAGTATGATGTACATCTTCTGAACAAACACTTCCTGGCTTTCAACATAGAGATGATTCCAGAATTTACTCGGAGTTTGTCCCGATACCATAAATGGTTCTTTTCGAGGAGGGTTTGCTTTCACTATCTTCTTTATATATAAAATTTCAACATCATTTGCAATTAGGCAATTCATTCGTAGCATGGTATCGAAACCATTCAACTTATTGGGCAATAGATCCTCATGGAACTTAATCCTATTCATGTTAATGACAATGTTTATCATACAATCACTAATATGTACAATCTTACCACTAGCAACTTCTACTAATAAGATTATTTCTAGTTTACATAGATGCAAGTCAAGTATTCTACAAAATTTATGAGAAATAAAGGAGTAGTTGGCTACTAAATCAAATAAATTATTGGCAAACAAATCATTTACTAGAAATGTACCTAAAGCGACATTTTCTTCTTCTTTTGCTACCTCAAGGGTCATCTGGAATGCTCGTTCTTTTAGCTTTGGTTGCACATTTAGCTTTTCAACTCCTTTCTTCTTTGGGCAACCATTTATGAAATGCCTTCTTCTCTACACTCGAAACATACCTTCTTGCTAGAGGTACACTCATTAGCATAGTGACCAGTCTTCCCACATTTGAGGCACGTCACCACTTCATCTCTTCTCCCATAATGTTTCTTTTTGCACTTATCACTCCATTTTCCCTATTTTCATTCCCTGACTTCTTATCGTTGGGGCTAAACATTGAAAACCTTCTTTTCTTGTTGGACTTTGAAGATCCTCCGCTTTTTCTCTTCTCTTCTCTCTCTCTCTCTCTCTCTCTCTATATATATATATATATATATATATATATATATATATATATATATATATATATATATATATATATCTCGCTCTCTCCAGTCCCAACTTTTTCTAGATCCTTACCTCTTATCTGGATCTCCACATTTTTAGCCGCCCAGATGGTTTCTTTCAAAGTAGTTTCTAACTTCATTATTGGACGATAATATGCTGATAGTCCATTAGAGAATTTCTCTATGTTTAATAGTTCATTAAGCCCCAAATATGAAACTAGCTTCATCTTCTAGGTAAAAGCGAAAACATACTCACATATGCTCATCTTTCCTTTCTTTAGGTTCAAGAACTCGTTATTGATTTACATGAGGTCTCTTTCTGATCACTACCCTCTCTGCAACTGCTTCAGGAAGTTTTTCCCATGACATCTTTATTGCTTCTCCTTTTGGCATAGTCTAAGTAAACATCTTCCCCCAAATCAACACCATATCTATTTCATAGTCCAGTCCATAACAGTCAATGGTCTTGGATTTGTGGAAGGACTTTGTGGCTTGGAGGCCATGAAGTTCTTGTTCTTGCATCCATTCCTATCAATCCCTTCCTCTGGATTGTTCCTCCTAACTACTCGTGGCTCATCTTTATCAATAGTCTTGCTATAGTTTCTTTCTTCAGACTATTCCTCCTTAACTGGTTCACCAATCAAACAAGACAATTCTTTTCTATTATCATATAGAAGTCGTGTCGTTTCCTCCATTTGTTGGTATTACATAGCCTGTATCATATCTTGGACTCCTGCCTGATGGGGTTTTAGGGTTACAAGTTCAATGCCATAAGCAGAAAAATAATCAAAAACAATTTCAATTAATTAGGGCACATGCAACCTAAAAGGCTCTATGTCTTTCACATATAACAACATACTATGAATGGTTATCCTACAAAACTTTTCTATGAAGAAACTATTCATAAGATAAGAAAACTAACCTTTAAGATTGTTATTGTAAACAATCTTGAATTCCTCCTTGAAAGACTTTTGGAAGCAAGCGCCACAAGTGTCGCGCCTCTAATGATTCACACCCAAATCCTAGCAACCAAGGAGCTTGAAGAGAGAGAAGAGGAGAAGAAGAAAGAAGAATTTCGGCCCTAAGCCTCTAGGAAGAGTCATGAACGAAATTCCTAACCCTTAGGGGTTTATATAGGAGTCGAGGAAGGTTTTGGATAAGGCAGGTGTCACACCCCCAAACCGGAACGGCAGAAACGTTCGGGGGCGAAGGACGTCATGCTCAGTATCATAACCATAGTGAAGAAAGTAAACACAACCATCATAAATATAATTTAAAAGGTTACATCGTTGTAAAATACATGTTCCCAAATAAATTACATATGATGTCAAAATAGTTCAAAAATCTGCGCCTTAGCGTTTTGCCTTCAAAATCTTGTGGTTACCTGTATTACTGAATACCTGAGAATACAAGTTGTTTTTGAAAGAGTATCATCATTAAAGCTGGTGAGTCCATAAGCAGTTTATGAATGAAAAAGGGATGTTGTTCCTTAAAGTTTGTTTCAAGTTTGTTTCCAGAAAATCCAATATTTTCTAAAAGGGTTATTATAGTCTTAACTGAACCAAGACTTAGTGTATGTATGTAAATCGTCATACTTATGTGTGGTTTTATATTTAAATAAAACTCCTTTTTGTAAAATTCATAAATCCCTGTGAACTGTGTGTTTTGTTAATTCCCCATGTGAGTTCTTATAACCATGCTAAAACTCGAAGGCCTCGTACTCGACGTTCTTCAGGCGTCGGAATGTTATGACATTTGTCACCCTAGACCTACCGGTCTAGCTGTTGCAAGCAGCTTAGGTGCGGGTTTGTCAGACCCAATATAGATCTATACACAACTATCACGCTCTCCTTCCAAGATATTCTGATTATAACTACAAGACTTTTCTGTGGTACTTAAGAGTACCCTGAAGGTGAATGTCTCACAAATTTATTCATTAACAAGTTCACGTAGTTTGTAATGAAATACCCGTTTTGTAAATCGATTGTGTTACTATTTCTTTGTTAAACGAAGTGTTCAAACTATACCTATGATAGTTTATCAAGAGTGTTTTATGTTTAATGAAACCCTTTTAAGCATGACTTTGTATTTCAATAAAATGACATCGAAAATACTACGTGTAAATCGTACACACCTTGCTCAGCATGTTACAAGGTATGAGTAACTCTTAAACATGTTTTTGACAGTTTTACCCTTAACTGTCCCTGTTTTAGAATATTTATAGAAAAATCATCGTAAGTCGAAAACTGCATCCGTAAACTCGGAGAGTTTGGAAAACGAGTGTACTGTATTCATAAATTTTGCTATAATTTTTGGCGGTCCTAAACCAGTGTGAAAATTTTCATCTTCACAGCTTGGTCCGATTTTGTTACTGCAGTGATAGGCAGTTTTGTAAAAATCACCATAAATTCTAGAAAAATTGTATGGAGATGTGTAAGTAGTTATTCTAAAGTTATAAACCTAAACTATTTGAATGTTAAACAGTTTTGAAAAACATTAAGTTTAAGTTGGGTAAACCAGTTCGTGAACAGGTCACAACTTTTCTGTTGTAAGCTGTCAAGTTAAGTTTTAAATATGTTTTAGTCTTTTAAGTTGTATTCCCCCCCTGAAAACTAAAGAAAACTGGAAAATGTAGGGGTATGAACTCACCTTGAGTGATTTCTCGAAGAGTGGAAGGTCGAAGATGAGGAGTATCAAGTCAAGAACACTTGATGAACACGTGGAGTGTTGGATGATCCTAAGGACGATTTTTGGTGTTAAAATGTGTGTAGATGATCCACGAATGTTATGAAAACATGGAATAACACTTGAGTTTAGATGGAATACTTACCAAAACGTGAAGTAGTTGCTCAAGAACACTTCCAAAAGTGGCTGGAAGTAGAGAGAAAAAGAGGCTCTCATGCTTGCTAAGAAGGGTGTAAGTATTTGATGGTAAAGGAAATGATCAAGGAATTCAAGAAGTTACTCCAGGGGTTTCTTTATATAGATGTTGCTGGATCAAGTTGCAAAGTTGAAAGGATGTTTTCCTTGGTTTGTGTGATGTGGATAGGGTTGGACAAATGAGAAGATGACACATGGAGACAAGTGGGCACACTTGACCCACTTGTGGTGAAGAATACTATTAGATATTTCTCTTAATGATTTATCATTAATAAATCCTTGAGATATAAATAAAATATGGGTTTAGGGAGTTTAGAACGATAAAAATATGAATTTGGTGAAAAATCCCCGTCAAAAATGTCAAAAGCGGGCTTAAAAGGCGAAAGTTGTCGAAAATCGGACAATAGGAGCGATCCTGCGAGGGTTCGGTTCTTATAGCTGAGGACCGAGAGAGGGAAGAAGGGAACCGAAGGAAAGGCTCGGGCCCGAAGGTAGGAGGGAAGCGAAATGGACCGATGGCTCGGTTCATTTCGGCTGCAAGAGGTTTCGGTCCTGACAGGCTTCGGTTCGGTTCTAAAGGGATGAGTTCAGTCATGAGAAGCTTCGGTCCTCTTAGTTTCGCTTCTTAGGGTTTCGCTTCCAAGAGGTTCGGTTCCATTAGGGTTTCGGTCCTATAGGGCTGTTTTTCCATATAACTTCCCGTTTTGAGTGATTTTTGGCCAAGTTAAGGGTCGGGATGACCCAGATGACTATAAAAAGTTGAGAGAGATTTTTAGAGAGATTTGGGAGAGATTTATTTTTAGTCAATATCATTGTATTGCCTCGCAATGCAAGGTTCGTGAACCCCGTTATGCTTCGTTTATGATTATTTTAAGTCCCCGAAAGGGTCCATAGTCGTGTTTTGATGCGTTTAACTCCCTTCTTAGGGTTTTACATTGCTAAACACTTAAAATATCCGAGACACTTGAATTCTGGACATACAAATGTACATTTTCATAGAATAACTTTTAACATAGAATTACTAGTTAAGTTTGACCGGTTTTACTTGTTGACTTTGACTTTGACTTGAATTTGACGGTTGTCACAGCAGATATCTCCAAGATAACCCTAATCCCTTAGCTTCCCCCCTTATGGGAGGTTCTAGAATTCCTCAATGCTCAACAATTGAACATTGTCACCTTTAGTCCTCCTACTTTTAATTAATCCAATTAATCCCAAAATTAATTCCAATTAATTTCTGATTAATTATTAATTAAATAATACTCTTTCCAATTAATATATTGTTTTCATAATACATTAACAGATCATTTCTTTTGATTTCCAATTAATTTATTAACCATATAATAAATTAATAAATCATTCTCTCTCTAAAAGCTACCCTATTCAATTGCTAGGTTTGAGGGCAACCCAAAAGGATTGTGCTACTATGATTTCATGTTTATATCAATTATAGTTTTGTGCTTAGACACCTAATCCAACAGTCTCCCACTTGGATAAGTCTAATAACTATAACTGCCAGTATAACTTCCAAACTGATCATCAAATTGTAGCTTCCAAAAGCCGGCGTCGAACTCTGACCCAGTCAGTTACGTGTCCTACAATAAGTGATCAAATATTCCTCCATTCTACAAGATATCATAAGGACATGAGACATGGATTATAATCAATCTCATTGTCCATGTTGTCATACCCCAAAACCGGAACAACGGAAACGTTTGGGGGCGGAGGACATCATGTTTAGTATCACAACACATGCATCATAGTAATCAAAGTAACAAGAAACCATTGTATTAATAATAAAGTGCTTACCAAGTATGTGATTCACAAAAGATTGACTTCAAAAGTAAATAACAAAACAAGACATGAAGCTACTATGCTCCATCTTCTGATTCCCAGCGCGCGTACCTGTCTACTAGTTTCCTGAGAATACAAAGTTATTTTGAAAGAGTAGATCAGCATTTAAGCTAGTGAGTTCATAAGTATTTTAGTGATGTATAGTAAGTTGAAAGTTATTTTAGAAAAGTTCGCCTGTTCCTCCAGAAAATCCTATATCTTCTGATATGTTGAATGAAAGTAAAAATGACTCTAGAATTCCTTCTATGAGTACTAAATGGATACAAGTTATATATAATCCATATCAAACAGACAATCGATTGTGTGAATCTGCCCTAAGCCCACAACCAAAAAAGGAACAGGGAATGAGGCAGAAGTCACACATCTCATTGTTTGTTAGATCTTCACTGTATATAACCCTGGTGTATTCATTTGGAACTTACGAAGTTAACTGCAATAGTTCTTTATATTTGATGAAAACATTCTTTAAGAAAATCATATATTTCCTTTAGTAAAATTGGTAACCACAATAGTTCCTTCTATAATCACTTAGTTTATACAAGCTATATATAATCTAATATAGAACGTATAGTTAATTGTATGAATCTGCCCTAAGCCCACAACCAAATAAGGAACAGGAAGTAAGGCGGAAAGCACACATCCAACTACCTATCAGATATTAATTATATATAACACCGCTGTATAAACTAATGTATTATAGAATTAACCACTAAAGGTCCTTTAAGTTATACTGGTTTAATAAAATGGATTAAACCCTTTTACAGATAAGTTTCTAGTTTAGCATACTAAATGTTCTATCTGAAAAGTATGTTTTTGTACTAGAAAACAGTTTATTGAATTTGTATACTATGACCTGACCCATACCTGGTACTCCTTATGATTTCTGGGTGTATACAGAATATATATATATATATATATATATATATATATATATATATATATATATATATATATATATAGCTAAGATCGAATAGATAGTAGGCTGGGTGAATCTGCTCTAAGACCACAACCAAACAAGGAACAGGAAATGAAGCGGAAGGCACACATCCTACTATCTGCTAGGCCCGATAAATATATATCCCTGATGTATCTACCGAGGAATCATAAAGTTAGCATTATAGGCCCCCTTCTAACTGAATGTTCATGTTACGAGTTAGTTATGTGGCGTTGTTCTATTATTTGGACGACTACTAGAAGTAATGAAATCCTGCACTCTTAACGCCTCAGTCGATACTGCTGTGAGTTTTGTATATATTTACATGCTTTATTCATTATTGTTCGTTACTTTGTAGATGTACCTTTTATAAATAAATCCGGTACTTTGTAGATGTACCCCATATATAAATCCGGTACTTTGTAGATGTACCTCATATATATATAAATCGTGGCACTTTGTAGGTGCACCATATATATAACCTTATACCATGTTTATTATCATCTTTAATGTAGAGCCTTGTCAGTTTCTCCATTTTATCTATTTCCTTTATTGGTAGGAAGTGTGCGGATTTGGTTAATTTGTCGATGATTACCGAAATGGTGTCAAGTCCACCCGTTGTCTGAGGTAACTTGGTAATGAAATCCATCGTAATCTGCTCCTACTTCCACTCGAGTATCTCTGGCTGTTGTAGTAGTCATGAGGGCATTTGATACTCTACCTTAACCTTGGCGCAAGTCAGGCACTTGCCCACAAAGGTAGCTATTTCGGCTTTCATGTTCGGCCACCAATATAGCTTCTTGAGGTCTAAATACATCTTATCTGAGCCGAGATGTACCGAGTAACGAGTTTTATGAGCTTCGTTCATGACAACATTCCTGAATCCACCAAATTTTGGTGTCCAGATCCGGTTCATGATACAATGAACCCCGTCATCCCTGACTTCAAGATTTTTGTCCATTCCTCTCAACGCTACACCTGCCACGTTCTCTGGTTTTAAGGCTTCTTCCGGTGCCTCTTTGATTTGTGCGGATAGGTGTGAATAGATGGTCATGGTTAACGCCTTTACTCGGCGGCCCGAGTATTCCTTTCTACTCAAAGCGTCTGCAACCACGTTGGCTTTTCCTGGGTGATAACGAATCTCACATTTGTAATCGTTTAGTAATTGCACCCATCGTCTTTGCCTCATGTTGAGTTCTTTTTGATTGAGGATATGTTGAAGGCTTTTGTGATCGGTGAAGATAGTGCACTTGTTGCCGTAGATGTAATGTCTCCAAATTTTCAAGGCCAAAACTACTGCTCCCAGTTCGGGATCGTACGTCATGTAGTTTACCTTGTGCGTCTTCAGCTGTCTTGAGGCGTAGGCAATGACTTTTCTTCGTTGTATTAACACACACCCTAGACCTTGGTTTGATGCATCGCAATAAACCACAAAGTCTTCGGTTCCATCCGGTAGGGACAAGATCGAAGCACTGCACAGAGTTCGTTTCAGTGTTTGGAACGCAGCCTCTTGCTTATCTCCCCAGACGAAAGTCACTCCTTTTTGAGTCAAGGTGGTGAGTGGTTTCACGATTTTGGAGAAGTTTTGAATGAATCTTCGATAGTAACCTGCTTGTCCTAAAAATTGTCGGATTTCTGTGGGTGTTCTAGGTGCTGCCCAGCTTTCGATTCCCTTCATCTTTGAAGGGTCCACATGTATTCCTTCCTTGCTGACTACATGACCAAGGAAATCCACTTCTCGAATCCAGAAATCGCACTTAGAGAATTTTGCATACAATTTCTCCGCCCTCAGTGTCTCTAGGACTTGACGTAAATGCTGGATGTGTTCTTCCTTACTTCGGGAGTAGACTAGTATATCATCGATGAAAACAATCATGAACTTGTCTAAGTAAGGTCGACACACCCGATTCATCAGGTCCATAAATGCCGCGGGTGCATTTGTTAAGCCGAAAGGCATCACTACAAACTCGTAGTGACCATAGCGCGTTCTGAAGGCTGTCTTGGGAATATCCTCCTCTTGGACTCGTAGTTGATGGTACCTTGATCTAAGGTCAATCTTCGAGAAGAAACTTGCTCCTTGTAGCTGGTCGAAGAGTTCATCGATTTGAGGCAAAGGGTATCGATTTTTAATGGTGAGTTTGTTTAATTCGTGGTATTCAATGCACATACAGAACGATCCATCATTTTTCTTGACGAATAGGATAGGTGCTCCCCAAGGTGAGAAGCTTGGCCTAATGAATACTTTTCTTAGCAGTTCATTCAATTGACTAGACAATTCCTGCATTTCGGCTAGAGCTAATTGGTAAGGCGATTTGGCTACAGGGGTAGCCCCAAGAATTAGATCGATTCAGAATTCGACTTGTCGAGCAGGAGGTACTCCTGGAAGGTCTTCCGGGAATATTTCGGGGAAATTACAGACCTCCGGAATGTGTTTGATGTTTTTCACTTCTAGTTTCTGGTCTACGACGTGGGCTAGGAAGGTGTGGTACTCCATGCGGAGATACTTTTGAGCGTTGACACAAGAGATGATCTGAAAGTTTGAGCTAGGCTTGTCGCCATAGATGACGAGGGTTTCACCATTTGGCAGATTAGGGCGAACGGCCTTTTCGTGACATAGAATTTCAGCATGGTGTAGGCATAACCAATCCATGCCAATGATGACATCAAAATTTTTTATGATGACCGACATAAGGTCGATTTGGAAAGAGTGATTGTTTAAGGTGAGAGTACACCCGATGTAAATGTCGTTAGTGTTCTCTGTTTTTTCCGATAGCCATTTCTACGGTGAATGCGTCTTTTAGTGTTTGTGGTTTTTATTTAAGCAAGCATTTTAATTGATGGCTCACGAAGCTTTTCTCCATGCCACTATCGAAAAGAATGCATGCGTATGTATTGTTGAGGAGAAACATACCGGTGACCACAGTTGGATCTGCAACTGCTTCCTCGTGAGTTATCGCCAGAACTCTGCCCACTTCACCAGAGTTGGGGTTTCTTGCCTTCGGGGAGTTCCGCTTGAAGTGTCCTGCTTCTCCACAACCATAGCAGGTTCGAATTTGTAGCACCTGGTTCTTGGTTTGTATTTTTATTAAGTATTTTGCATTTTTGGCCTTGGACTCGGCGAGTTGAAGGACCAACTCGCCGAGTAGAAGCGGGATGAGGCGCGGGATTTAAGTGATGGACTCGTCGAGTCGGGTCCCGGACTCGACGAGTAGGATCTGACTGGACAAACCCTAATCTGAGGGTTTGTACCCGATTTAAACAAACTTATACAACCTCCATCGCCCCTTTATGCTCCCAGAAACCCTCCATAACAAACCCTAGCCGAGTGTGTGAAGATCTAAGGCTTTTGAGTGATTTTTGGTGGTTTGGTTCAAAAGGAAGAAGGAAGATCATAGAAGGATCAAGAGGAAGCTGAAGGATTCGAGTTTGGTTCATCATTTGCAGTCTTTGAGAGGTATAAAGTCTGTACCTTGCTCTTTCATTTGATAGATCCCTTTTTGGGGGGATTTAGGGCTTTTATAAGCCATTTTTGGTAGCCAACCATGATTGCAAACATGGTTGGGGGTTGAGGCTTTGGAATCAGGTCTTTAAAGGGGTCACAAGGCAAATTTGGTCTGCTTTTGCACCCAAGGAAGGCCCAATGCAACACTAGAGCCATTTTAGAGCCTTTTTGGCTCAAAAGTCCCATGCATGCATGTAAAGTTCGTAACTTTACGTGCTAGATCGAGCTTAGGGGCTTGGATCTATCATTTGGTCAAGAGTTGTACATCAGAAATCGAGGGTTTAGTGTGTGGATGTTATCGACTCGGCGAGTCCGTTCTTGGGACTCGACGAGTCTAAGGCTTTGAGTCCCATATCTGTTGAGGGTCAAAAGGACTCAGTTGGGTGTTAAAAGGGTCGTGGCAGGACAGAAAGAGTGACCCAACGCATTGGACTTAATTTTAAACCTGGAGTTCATGGGACTCGACGAGTGCTAGAACAGACTCGGCGAGTCCAAGGCAATCTCCTTATGTTTGAAGATGAACTCGACGAGTTGTTCATACAACTCGACGAGTCAAGGTCAGGACGTGTTCATCGGTTGAAGGTGAACTCGACGAGTGTTCATCCGACTCGGCGAGGCGGATGAAGGTTCATTGATGCTCGTAAGGAAGGGGAACTCATCGAGTCGTTGCCAAACTCGACGAGTCGAGTCGTGGATAAGGACGAGTAAAGGGAAGGGACTCGACGAGTTGACGACCCAACACGGCGAGTCGGGTCAACTGGAAGTTGACTTTGGCTTGGACTTGGTTAGGGGTAAAATGGTCATTTTACCCTAAGAGTAGATATCAGGTTCTAACTGAGTGTTTTGTGGGGATTGTAGCCGGAGGATTTCCAGAGCATCAGCGGAAGGAGGTTTCCCGCACAGCTTATCAGCAGCTACTCGCACGAGGTGAGTTACCTTCCAGTAGGGGTGGGTCTAAGGCCACAATGCCGGCCCACCAAAGAGGAGTATTTAGAAGATGATTGTCTTTGTGATAATTATCTGGGTCTGGTTGCATGCTTTGGTCATGAGTTTTATTTGTATGATAAGTTACGTGTACGATAGGGATTGGTTTCCCTGATAGCGGTCCTTAGGACCGAAGGGTAGGTCAGTACCCGGATATGCCTGACTGTATGTTTATAGCTTGTTGTTGTATGCTAGTGGTAGGGGGTGGAATAGTCCCCAGTTACCGGTTGAAAGATACCGATGATGATTACCGGTTGAAAGATACCGATGATGGATACCAGTTGAAAGATACCGATGATGATTACCGGTTGAAAGATACCGATGATAATTACCGGTTGAAAGATACCGACGATGATTACCGGTTGAAAGATACCGAGGATATTGTATGGTATGTGGTATGATGTGGGAACTCACTAAGCTTTGTGCTTACGGTTTACAGTTTTGGTTTCAGGTACCTCTTCGTCTAAGGGGAAGGAGCCGGCGGCGTAGCATCGCATCACACACACACATACATGATTTCCGCATGGAGTTTTCTGGGATTGTACTCTGATATGTATTATTTTATGACTTGGGTTTTCAGACATGATGCTTTGTTTTATGAGATGATGTGTTTTCATAGTATTTTCTTATGAATGTTTTTATGAGTCGGTTAATTAAAAAGAAATTTTTGGACTTGAAAATTGGGTCGTTACAAGTTGGTATCAGAGCCCTGGTTTGAGGGATTAGGACACACCCTCGGGGGTGTCTGGACTCAAACTGAGGGGCTAAAAGGTTTTTACAAGGAAAAATGGTTTTCTAAAATATAAATGGAAGGATTTTAAGAAAGACGAAGTGTGTGATGCATGCGACCGGCCGGGCTCAAGTAAGTTTTCCCCAAGATACCCATACTTGATATGTTATGCTATATGGTTTTGATTCAGAAAACTACATGCTAGAATAGGACTAAGGATCTAGGAGGATGCCTTGTATGCCTGATATATGATTCTGAGAATTGCATGCTAGTTAGGGCTAAGGATCTAGGAGGATGCCTTATATGCCTTTTGTATGAGCTGTATGCTAGGACTGTTTAGTCAGCAGTAGGATATCCATTGTAGGTTATGCCTGATTTGGTTACCCAATGCTCGAATGATGCTTGCTTTGTGCTATGGGGGTTCTAGCCACCTTCAACCAGCTAAGGAACGTATATGTAATAGTATCCGCAAGTTAGTTAGGGGAAGTGGTGGGGACTCCTAGTGCAGCTGATGGCGGAGGGTAGGTCGGAGAGTGCCCCAGGAAAGCCTGGGATGAGGCTAGATGGAAAGGGATATTGGTTAGGGGACCTGGTGAAGTCGAGACAGTCCTTGAGGAAAGTACGGATAGATGTGGAAGGTAGTATGGGCCCGTACTACTGGAAGCAGAGGATCCGTACTCGAATCAAGGAAGGTTGAGACAGAACCGGGAACCTTGGAGAGTGCGTTAGACCTCTCGAGAGTATGTATGATCCTGACACTTATGCGTGTATTTCCAGCATAGTGACCACGCGACATGGAGCAGGAGGTTCCGGATTAGGATCAGGATCGGGCTCGAGTGCAGGATCCGAGCAGGTTGATGACGGGCTGCGTGAGTTCATCGCGTCTGAGATCACGAGAGGCATTCTTGAGTCGACCACGGTCATTTTCGGGTCGATCAAGGAAGGGATTGTTGAGCTGATGGAGGATCGCCTCCGGCCATTCAGGAGTGATATGGCGTCTAGCCAGACGAGTACGCACACACTGTCCTTTAAGGACTTCCGTGGGAGTGGTGTACCGGACTTCCATGGGGTGAAAGACCCCATTGCTGCTAGGAGATGGATCGCAGACATCGAGTCTGCGCAGCTGACCAGCTTCTGCCCCGAGGGGTCGAAGGTGAGATATGCAGCAGGGTGTTTGAGAGACAGAGCTAGATATTGGTGGGAGTCTGTTGGTGACTCATTGGGAGCCTCGGCTGTTGAGGCTATGACCTGGTCAGACTTTGTGACCAGCTGTGGAGCTTCAGCAGTTGGCCAGAGATTTCTTGGACATGAGACAGACTACAGAGACTGTGGCGGAGATCACCGCCAAGTTCCAGGAGAGGGTTTTGCTGGTGCCCCAGTATGCGGGTGATGAGGACATGAGGAGGACCCGCTACCATGATATGTTACGAGCTGACATCCGGGAGCATGTCAGTTTCTCAGCTTGCCCTACCCTGGATTCCATGATTTCCAGGGCTAGGGAGAGGGAGATTTATCTGGAGCACATCCGGAAGAGGAAGGCAGCAGAGGGGCTGACGACGGGGGCTTCGGGGAAGAAGCCCAAGGGATCTGATGGTAGGCCGAAAGGCCAGTCAGGGCGGGACCGCTGTGGGAAATGCGGTCGGTCACACGAGGGAGCTTGTCGCACTGGGCCGAGTTCAGGCTGCTATAAGTGTGGCAAGGTTGGGCATTTTGGCAGAGATTGGACTGCCCCTGCTCATGCGATTCAGATATCAGACCTGATTTGCTTTCATTGCAATCAGAAGGGCCATAAAAAGGCCAATTGCCCTAGATTGACAGCAGCAGCGGCTCCGACTCCAGCGACAGCACGGGTTGTGGATCGTCGGAAGGCCAAGTTGGAGGCTCCAGTGGTTCGGAGCCGAGCGTTTCAGCTGACAGCCGAGGAGGCACACGCTGCACCCGATGTGGTGACTGGTATGACTTCTTGTTTATGCTTTTATGATATGCTGCTGTAATGTTGATATGATTTGTATGCGCTCTGGTTAGGATCGTTCCATGTGAACGGTATTCCGGTTAAGGTATTGTTTGTTTCGGGTGCTACCCGATCGTTTGTCTCTCTTGCGCTTAGCAAGAAGTTTCTGGAGTCTTCGGGCATGTTGGATTCCCCTCTAGAGGTCGAGATTGCGGACGACCGGTCGGTACGAGCGTCAGAGGTCTACCAGGATTGTGTTTTGAGGCTGTTCGAGGAACGTTATCTGGTAGATCTGGTTCCCATACCTTTGCGGGGGAACAAGGTTATTATCGGTATGGATTGGCTAAGCCCCAATGGGGCAGTGATTGACTGTGCGCAGCAGTTGGTGTGGATCAGGACCCCAAGTGGGGGAGAGCTGGTGATTCAGGGCGAGAGGCCACAACAAGGACCAACTTTATGTTCGGCAGCGAGAGCTAGGCGCTACCTCCAGCAGGGTTGCGCAGGTTATGTCGCCTATGTTATGGATACACGAGAGTCGGGTAGGGCGACGGTGGGTGATGTGCCCGTGGTACGAGAGTTTGTGGACGTATTCCCCGAGGAGTTGCCTGGAATACCTCCGGAGCGACAGGTGGAGTTCAGGATCGACCTAGTCCCTGGTGCGGCTTCGATAGCCAAGGCACCGTATCGGTTGGCTCCTCCTGAGATGCAGGAGTTGTCTACATAGCTACAGGAGCTGTTAGACAAGGGATTCTTTAGACCGAGTAGTTCTCCCTGGGGAGCCCCGATTCTGTTTGTGAAGAAGAAGGACGGGTTGCATCGGATGTGTATAGATTACCGGGAGCTGAATAAGGTAACGGTGAAGAACCGTTACCCACTCCCGAGGATTGACGACCTCTTTGACCAGCTACAAGGAGCATCTTGGTTCTCCAAGATTGATTTGCGATCAGGGTATCATCAGATGAGGGTCAGAGAGGAGGATGTACGGAAGACTGCGTTCCGGACGCGCTATGGCCACTATGAGTTTGTGGTGATGCCTTTCGGGCTCACCAATGCTCCTTCCACGTTCATGGACCTCATAAACCGCTTGTGTAGACCGATGTTGGATTGGTCTGTGATAGTTTTCATCGATGACATTTTGGTCTATTCCAAGACACAGGAGGAGCACGAGGAGCATCTGCGAGAGGTTTTGGAGACTTTGAGGAGGGAGAGCTTTTATGCTAAGTTCTCCAAGTGTGAGTTCTGGTTGTGCGAGGTGCAGTTTCTTGGGCACCCTGTCAACCAGAACGGGATTTCGGTAGATCCGGCCAAAGTGGAGGCCGTGATGAGATGGGAGGTTCCGAGGTCTCCATCTGAGATTCGGAGCTTTCTGGGATTGGCAGGCTACTATCGGAGATTCATTCAGGACTTCTCCAAGATAGCCGTACCCCTGACCAGGCTGACGAGGAAAGCCGTGGTCTTTCGCTGGGGGCCTGAGCAGCAGGCCGCATTCGAGACACTGAGACAAAGATTATGCGAGGCGCCAATCTTAGCCCTGCCAGAGGGCATGGAGGATTTGGTTGTATACTGTGATGCGTCCATCTCAGGTTTGGGCGCAGTATTGATGCAGAGAGGGCATGTCATTGTTTACACTTCGAGGCAGCTGAAGCCTCACGAGGCGAACTACCCGACGCATGATTTGGAGCTGGGGGTTGTTGTGTTCGCCCTCAAGATTTGGCGTCATTACCTCTATGGGGTTCGTTGTACGATTTACACGGACCACAAGAGCTTGAGGTATCTCATGGACCAGCCAAATCTGAATATGAGGCAGCGTCGGTGGCTTGATGTGGTAAAGGATTATGACTGTGAGATCCTCTACCACCCGGGGAAGGCCAATGTGGTGGCCGACGCGCTTAGCCGCAAGGCAGCACCGATCATGGATATCTGTCTGAGGATGACAGTGGTGACTCCGCTGTTGGAGCAGATTCGGGAGGCCCAGCAGGAGGCCGTGAAGGAGGAACATCGGAAGAGCGAGCGGATTGTGGGGCAGGTTTCCTCCTTCGACTATGATAGCCGAGGGTTATTGACCTTTCACCATAGGGTGTGGGTCCCTTATCGTGGAGGCGTGCGCCAGATCCTGATGGAGGAGGCACACAAATCCATATTTTCTATCCATCCCGGAGCGACGAAGATGTATAGAGATCTTCGTCCTGATTATTGGTGGCCCTGCATGAAGTGGGACGTAGCATGGTATGTGGAGCGGTGCTTGACCTGCAGGAAGGTCAAGGCCGAGCACCAGAGGCCACACGGCAAGATGCAGCCGTTGGATATCCCGCTGTGGAAATGGGAGGACATTACGATGGATTTTATCACAAAGCTTCCCAGGACCGCGCGGGGAGTGGATTCGATTTGGGTCATCGTCGATCGATTGACCAAGAGCGCCCATTTTATCCCGATTCAGGAGAGTATTTCGGCCAAAAGGTTGGCCGGCATCTATATCAGGGAGGTAGTGGCGCGGCACGGGGTGCCAGTATCGGTGATTTCAGACAGGGATGTGCGGTTCACTTCCCGGTTTTGGAAGAAGTTTCATGACGAACTGGGTACTCGTCTGCATTTTAGCACCGCCTTTCACCCGCAGACGGATGGTCAGAGCGAGCGGACCATCTAGACATTAGAGGATATGCTGCGGGCATGTGTTTTAGACTTCGGAGGTAGCTGGGATACCTACCTTCTGTTGGCGGAGTTCTCGTATAATAATAGCTATCATACGAGTATTGACCGTCCTCCCTTCGAGATGTTATACGGGAGGAAGTGCAGAACCCCGATATGTTAGGGTGAGGTTGGCCAGAGGGTCATGGGGAGCACCAAAGTGGTGCTCAAGACGACAGAGAGGATTCAGCAGGTTCGGAGCAGACTTCAGACTGCTCAGAGTCGGCAGAAACGTTACGCCGACAAGCGCCGATCGGACCTGGAGTTTAAGGTCGGGGATATGGTTCTCCTGAAGGTGTCGCCATGGAAGGGCGTCATCCGATTCAGGAAACGGGGAAAGTTGGGTCCCAGGTATATTGGACCCTTCAGGGTTATAGCCCGGGTGGGCAAGGTGGCATATAGGTTGGATCTGCCAGCCGAACTCAGCCAGATCCACAGCACTTTCCACGTCTCCCAGTTGCGGAAGTGCTTGGTGGACGACTCAGCAGTGGTACCCTAGAGGATATTCAGGTCGATGACAGCCTGAATTATATCGAGCGGCCTATAGCGATTCTCGACCGGAAGTCGAAGAATCTGAGGAACAAGAGGGTGGAGCTCGTGA
This sequence comes from Lactuca virosa, assembly GCF_052849685.1. Classification (NCBI taxonomy): domain Eukaryota; kingdom Viridiplantae; phylum Streptophyta; class Magnoliopsida; order Asterales; family Asteraceae; genus Lactuca; species Lactuca virosa. The sequence continues at coordinate 389,974,008 of NC_136428.1, forward strand.
AGGTGCAATGGCAGAACCGGAAGGGCTCAGAATGGACTTGGGAGCTGGTGGATGAGATGAAGGAGCATTACCTAGAGTTGTTCCAGGATCGAGCAGCAGACTTCGAGGACAAAGTCTAAAATAAGTGGGGGAGATTTGTAGCACCTGGTTCTTGGTATGTATTTTTATTAAGTATTTTGCATTTTTGGCCTTGGACTCGGCGAGTTGAAGGACCAACTCGCCGAGTAGAAGCGGGATGAGGCACATGATTTAAGTGATGGACTCGTCGAGTCGGGTCCCGGACTCGACGAGTAGGCTCTGACTGGACAAACCCTAATCTGAGGGTTTGTACCCTATTTAAACAACCTTATATAGCCTCCATCGCCCCTTTATGCTCCCAGAAACCCTCCATAACAAACCCTAGCTGAGTGTGTGAAGATCTAAGGCTTTTGAGTGATTTTTGGTGGTTTGGTTCACAAGGAAGAAGGAAGAGCATAGAAGGATCAAGAGGAAGCTGAAGGATTCGAGTTTGGTTCATCATTTGCAGTCTTTGAGAGGCATAAAGTCTGTACCTTACTCTTTCATTTAATAGATCCCTTTTTGGGGGGATTTAGGGCTTTTATAAGCCATTTTTGGTAGCCAACCATGATTGCAAACATGGTTGGGGGTTGAGGCTTTGGAATCAGGTCTTTAAAGGGCTCACAAGGCAGATTTGGGCTGCTTTTGCACCCAAGGAAGGCCCCATGCAACACTAGAGCCATTTTATAGCCTTTTTGGCTCAAAAGTCCCATGCATGCACGTAAAGTTCGTAACTTTACGTGCTAGATCGAGCTTAGGGGCTTGGATCTATCATTTGGTCAAGTGTTGTACATCAGAAATCGAGGATTTAGGGTGTGGATGTTATCGACTCGGCAGGACAGAAAGAGTGACCCAACGCATTGGACTTAATTTTAGACCTGGAGTTCATGGGACTCGACGAGTGCTATAACAGACTCGGCGAGTCCAAGGCAATCTCCTTATGTTTGAAGATGAACTCGACGAGTTGTTCATACAACTCGGCGAGTCAAGGTCAGGACGTGTTCATCAGTTGAAGGTGAACTCGACGAGTGTTCATCCGACTCGGCGAGTCGGATGAAGGTTCATTGATGCTCGTAAGGAAGGGGAACTCATCGAGTCGTTGCCAAACTCGACGAGTCGAGTCGTGGATAAGGACGAGTAAAGGGAAGGGACTCGACGAGTTGACGACCCAACACGGCGAGTCGGGTCAACTGGAAGTTGACTTTGGCTTGGACTTGGTTAGGGGTAAAATGGTCATTTTACCCTAAGAGTAGATATCAGGTTCTAACTGAGTGTTTTGTGGGGATTGTAGCCGGAGGATTTCCAGAGCAGCAACGGACGGAGGTTTCCCGCACAGCTTATCAGCAGCTACTCGCACGAGGTGAGTTACCTTCCAGTAGGGGTGGGTCTAAGGCCACAATGCCGGCCCACCAAAGAGGAGTATTTAGAAGATGATTGTCTTTGTGATAATTATCTGGGTCTGGTTGCATGCTTTGGTCATGAGTTTTATTTGTATGATAAGTTACGTGTACGATAGGGATTGGTTTCCCTGATAGCGGTCCTTAGGACCGAAGGGTAGGTCAGTACCCGGATATGCCTGACTGTATGTTTATAGCTTGTTGTTGTATGCTAGTGGTAGGGGGTGGAATAGTCCCCAGTTACCGGTTGAAAGATACCGATGATGGTTAGCGGTTGAAAGATACCGATGATGGATACCGGTTGAAAGATACCGATGATGATTACCGGTTGAAAGATACCGATGATGATTACCGGTTGAAAGATACCGATGATGATTACCGGTTGAAAGATACTGACGATGATTACTGGTTGAAAGATACCGAGGATATTGTATGGTATGTGGTATGATGGGGGAACTCACTAAGCTTTGTGCTTACGGTTTACAGTTTTGGTTTCAGGTACCTCTTCGTCTAAGGGGAAGGAGCCGGCGGCGTAGCATCGCATCACACACGCACATACATGATTTCCGCATGGAGTTTTCTGGGATTGTACTCTGATATGTATTATTGTATGACTTGGGTTTTCAGACATGATGCTTTGTTTTATGAGATGATGTGTTTTCACAGTATTTTCTTATGAATGTTTTTAAGAGTCGGTTAATTAAAAAGAAATTTTTGGACTTGAAAATTGGGTCGTTACAAGTTGGTATCAGAGCCCTCGTTTGAGGGATTCGGACACACCCTCGGGGGTGTCTGGACTCAAACTGAGGGGCTAAAAGGTTTTTACAAGGAAAAATTGTTTTCTAAAATCTGAATGGAAGGATTTTAAGAAAGAAGAAGTGTGTGATGCATGCGACTGGCCGGGCTCAAGTAAGTTTTCCCCAAGATACCAATACTTGATATGTTATGCTATATGGCTGGCTTCATGGTCGATGAGTTGCTGTGCCAGATGTTTGGCATTGTCAAAGGTGGTTGGCTTTGAGGCCAATACATTTCCTTGAACTTGGCGAGATAGTCCCCATATGTATCTTTCCACCTTTTTGCTTTTCGAAGTAATCATCCCGGGACACAGTATGGGTAGATTGCTAAACCTGGAGGTATAAGACAGGATGTCAGAGCCTGTCATTTTGAGACCCCAAAGTTCTTCTTCCAACGTCTGTATCTCGCCCCTTGGGCAATACTCCTTCATTAACATGGTTTTCAGGTCTTCCAATGTTATCGAATTAGCCACCGGAAGTGTCAATGCTTTGACGTGGCCATTCCACCAGGTAAGGGCCCTTTCAGAGAATGTGCATGCTGCAAATTTGACCTTGCTTGCTTTAGGGCATGCGCATATTTCAAAGATGGATTCGGTTTTCCCGAACCATTGCAGCAATGCTATGACACCTCCGCTTCCGTTGAAGGCTTTGGGCCTGCCATTTGTAAAGTCCTTGTAGGTACACTCCCTCGAGCGTCCCTGACTGTCCCCGTGGTTAGAATTTGTGGCACCATTACTCGCACCACCCGCATTATTGGTGCTGATTTGGGACATTGCGGCTGCTACTGCGGCTGTCACGGTAGCCTGGAACATTACTGGGTCGAAGTGAGGGGGTGGTGGCGGTGGTGGCGCTGTAGTTCCTCCGGCGCTGGCGCGTCTAGGATTTCTACGAGGTCGCATTTTTTGCGATATCAAGAATTAAAAGGCAATAAGTCTTTGATGACACTCACAAGTAGAGAGTTAAAACTAATCATCATTAGTTCTTTATATGCATCATGATTTCGACTTGTATAGATATAGTAAGAATCCATTCATACTAGAGGTCTATAGATAATGAAATATGGACTTTATGAATGTTGATAGTTTTGATTCACATGAAATGTCTGATAGAATCCATTCCGGGCCCATCGAACAATCATTTGATGTATAATGTTTATATATAATTAAGATTAAATAAACTTTCGAATCTAATGGTTCTGCCTTGGGCCCACAACCAAACAAGGAACAGGATCCAAGGCGGAACCACCATTTCTAGGTCGACATGGTCTTAATTATATATAACTTTGATTTATACATCAAGCAATCATAAATTGACCACTAGTAAATTTAATCTGAAAATAATCCATGTCATGAATCTAATGTAATGCTCCTAATAAAACAAATAGCGTGTCAATTTCATTGATATAACTTGGTATACAACAATTGGGAAAATTTGACCCTACAAGGGGTCTATGCTACATCAATGTATGGAAAATTTTTGACCGCCTAACAGATCCCGGAAGTGTAAACACTTAAATCGCGAGATTGGACATAAAATACTAGAAAATAATAGTAATATTTATCCGCAAAACTAGATTAAACTGAAGCGAGCAGTGCAAACATTACTTGTGGCGGTTGAAGCTCTGAGGGTCACGAAGTGAAGACGCGAAGTTCCTCGCTCCCCTCATTTCAGCTCTGGATTCTGCCGCTTGGCATTCTGCTTGTGCCAGACGTCCTTCTAAAGTGGCTCGGTGTTCCCGGAGCTATCGTACTTCGGCTCGGGTCGCGACCATTTCCCGTCGAAGAACCTCGGTGCGGTCTCGAGTTCGATCATGGTCTTCATCCAACCGGCGAATGCGAACGAAGTTGACTTGGCTGGTTGCACCAATTTCCATGAGGTGGCGGAGGTTCACCCTTGTTTTCTCCTCGTGGCGTGCGTCATGGTGAACTATGATAGGAAGGGCTCGGTCGGCTGACTCTCCTCTGCTGAGGTCGTAAAAACCTCGTTGCATGCCATAGGGAGGACGTTGTCCTTGCTCTTGGCTCCATCTATGTATAGTTTCGGCCCATTGGGGCGTCGGGCCCTAGAAGTGCTGCGGAGGGATAGGGGCAGGGTGTAGATTGTAAAATTCGGGTTCTGAGTTGGTTCCATCTGAGTCTTCTTCCTCTTCCATGGGTTCTTCATCCTCCATGGGTTCTTCTTCTTCCATGGGTTCCTCTTCGGAATCTTCCTCTGGGTCTTCCACAATCCAACCGGCATTCCCTTGTTTGGGGAAGTAGGGGTCACCCGGCAAGTGAAATCCTGCCATTGCGCCTGTACGAGAATAGGGATAAGAAAGATATCGCGAGAAATTTTGGGAGTAAGAAGTTAGTTATCGCAATTTATAATGTGATTGTTACGGTTTTTGTGTTAAAATACTTCTATAGTATTTTTATGTTTGATTCTCGAAGTTTTTGGTAAGTTGAAGACTTGTTGCTCATCATGATTCTTCTTCGGCATACATTGGTCATACCTTGGCTAAATATAGTTGATTAGGCTATATTCATCCAAGATCTGACTACATACTCCAAAGCTGGATCATGGTGCTCAACTTGTCTCAATACTTTTATGTTATTGATAATATGATACTGAAGTTATGAGTGCGACTTTGCGTGTACTTCTATAAAAATACAAAATTTTATATGTAAAGTACTTTTGAAAAGCTACGTCAGAGAATTTTTGTCCCATTGTATTTATAGTTTTGTACATCTTACGTGGTTCGATATACTTAGTTCACTATAAACAAAGCTCTGATACCAATCTGTAACACCCCCAAACCGGAACGACGGAAATGTTCTGGGGCGGAGGACGTCATGCTCAGTATCATAACCATAGTGAAGAAAGTAATCACAACCATCATAAATATAATTTAAAAGGTTACATTGTTGCAAAATACATGTTTCCAAATAAATTACATATGATGTCAAAATAGTTCAAAAATCTGCGCCTTAGCGTCTTGCCTTCAAAATCTTGTGGTTACCTGCATTACTGAATACCTGAGAATACAAGTTGTTTTTGAAAGAGTATCAGCATTAAAGCTGGTGAGTTCATAAGCAGTTTATGAATGAAAAAGGGATGTTGTTCCTTAAAGTTTGTTTCAAGTTTGTTTTCCAGAAATCCAATATTTTCTAAAAGGGTTATTGTAGTCTTAACTGAACCAAGACTTAGTGTATGTAAGTAAGTCGTCATACTTATGTGTGGTTTTATATTTAAATAAAACATATTTTTGTAAAATTCGCAAATCCCTGTGAACTGTGTGTTTTGTTAATTCCCCATGTGAGTTCTTATAACCATGCTAAAACTCGAAGGCCTCGAACTCGATGTTCTTCAGGCGTCGGAATGTTATGACATTTGTCACCCTAGACCTGCCGGTCTAGCTGTTGCAAGTAGCTTAGGTGCGGGTTTGTCAGACCCAATATAGATCTATACACAACTATCACGCTCTCCTTCCAAGATATTCTGATTATAACTACAAGACTTTTCTGTGGTACTTAAGAGTACCCTGAAGGTGAATGTCTCACAAATTTATTCATTAACAAGTTCACGTAGTTTGTAATGAAATACTCGTTTTGTAAATCGAATGTGTTACTATTTCTTTGTTAAACGAAGTGTTCAAACTATACCTATTATAGTTTATCAAGAGTGTTTTATGTTTAATGAAACCTTCTTATGCATGACTTTGTATTTCAATAAAATGATATTGAAAATACTACGTGTAAATCGTACACACCTTGCTCAACATGTTACAAGGTGTGAATAACTCTTAAACATGTTTTTGACAGTTTTACCCTTAACTGTCCCTGTTTTAGAATATTTATAGAAAAATCATCGTAAGTCGAAAACTGCATCCGTAAACTCGGAGAGTTTGGAAAACGAGTCTATTGTATTCATAAAATTTGCTGTAATTTTTGGTGGTCCCAAACCAGTGTGAAAATGTTCATCTTCACAGCTTGGTCTGATTTTGTTACTGCAGTAGTTATTTTAAAGTTATAAACCTAAACTATTTGAATGTTAAAAAGTTTTGAAAAACATTAAGTTTAAGTTGGGTAAAATAGTTCGTGAACAGGTCACAACTTTTCTGTTGTAAGCTGTCAAGTTAAGTTTTAAATATGTTTTAGTGTTTTAAGTTGTATTCCCCCCTCCCCCCCTGAAAACTAAAGAAAACTGGAAAATGTAGGGGTATGAACTCACCTTGAGTGATTTCTCGAAGAGTGGAAGGTCGAAGATGAGGAGTATCAAGTCAAGAACACTTGATGAACACGTAGAGTGTTGGATGATCCTAAGGACGATTTTTGGTGTTAAAATGTGTTTAGATGATCCAAGGATGTTATGAAAACATGGAATAACACTTGAGTTTAGATGGAATACTTACCAAAACGTGATACAAATGCTCAAGAACACTTCCAAAAGTGGCTGGAAGTAGAGAGAAAAAGAGGCTCTCATGCTTGCTAAGAAGGGTGTAAGCATTTGATGGTGAAGGAAATGATCAAGGAATTCAAGAAGTTACTACAGGGGTTAAAAACGGTGAAAATGATAAAAATATGAATTCGGTGAAAATGATAAAAATATGAATTCAGTGAAAAAGAGGTGAAAGAGGCTCTCAAATATGGGTTTAGGGAGTTTAAAATGATAAAAATATGAATTCGGTGAAAAATCCCCGTAAAAAACGTTAAAAACGGGCTTAAAAGGCGAAAGTTGTCGAAAACCGGACAATAGGAGCGATCCTGCGAGGGTTTGGTTCTTATAGCTGAGGACCGAGAGAGGGAAGAAGGGAACCGAAGGAAAGGCTCGGGCCCGAAGGTAGGAGGGAAGCGAAATGGACTGAGGGGTCGATTCATTTCGGCTGCAAGAGGTTTCGGTCCTGACAGGCTTCGGTTCGGTTCTGAAGGGATGAGTTCGGTCATGAGAAGCTTCGGTCCTCTTAGTTTTGCTTCTTAGGGTTTCACTTCCAAGAGGTTCGGTTTCATTAGGGTTTCGGTCCTATAGGGCTGTTTTTCCATATAACTTCCCGTTTTGAGTGATTTTTGGCCAAGTTAAGGGTCGGGATGACCCAGATGACTATAAAAAGTTGAGAGAGATTTTTAGAGAGATTTGGGAGAGATTTGTTTTTAGTCAATATCATTGTATTTCCTCGCAATGCAAGGTTCGTGAACCCCGTTATGCTTCGTTTATGATTATTTTAAGTCCCCGAAAGGGTCCATAGTTGTGTTTTGATGCGTTTAACTCCCTTATTAGGGTTTTACATTGCTAAACACTTAAAATATCCGAGACACTTGAATTTTGGACATACAAATGTACATTTTCATAGAATAACTTTTAACATAGAATTACTAGTTAAGTTTGACCGGTTTGACTTGTTGACTTTGACTTTGACTTGAATTTGACGGTTGTCACAGCCGGTATCTTCAAGATAACCCTAATCGCTTAGCTTCCCCCCTTATGGGAGGTTCTGGAATTCCTCAATGCTCAACTATTGAACATTATCACCTTTAATCCTCCTACTTATAATTAATCCAATTAATCCCAAAATTAATTCCAATTAATTTTTGATTAATTATTAATTAAATAATACTCTTTACAATTAATATATTGTTTTCATAATACATTAACAAATCATTTATTTTGATTTCCAATTAATTTATTAACCATATAATAAATTAATAAATCATTCTCTCTCTAAAAGCTATCATATTCAATTGCTAGGTTTGAGGGCAACCCAAAAGGATTGTGCTGCTATGAATTCATGTTTACACCAATTATAGTTTTGTGCTTAGACACCTAATCCAACAGTCTCCCACTTGGATAAGTCTAATAACTATAACTGCCAGTATAACTTCCAAACTGATCATCAAATTGTAGCTTCCAAAAGCCGCCGTGGAACTCTGACCCAGTCAGCTACGTGTCCTAAGATAAGTGATCAAATATTCCTCCATTCTACAAGATATCGTAAGGACATGAGACATGGATTATAGTCAATCTCATTGTCCATGTTGTCACACCCCAAAACCGGAACAACGAAAACGTTTGGGGGCGGAGGACGTCATGTTTAGTATCACAACACATGCATCATAGTAATCAAAGTAACAAGAAACCATTGTATTAACATTAAAGTGTTTACCAAGTATGTGATTCACACAAGATTGACTTCAAAAGTAAATAACAAGACAAGACATGAAGCCACTATGCTCCATCTTCTGATTCCCAGCGCGCGTACCTGTCTACTAGTTTCCTGAGAATACAAGTTATTTTGAAAGAGTAGATCAGCATTTAAGCTAGTGAGTTCATAAGTATTTTAGTGATGTATAGTAAGTTGAAAGTTATTTTAGAAAATTTCGCCTGTTCCTCCAGAAAATCCTATATCTTCTGATATGTTGAATGAAAGTAAAAATGACTCTAGAATTCCTTCTATGAGTACTAAATGGATACAAGTTATATATAATCCATATCAAACAGACAATCGATTGTGTGAATCTGCCCTAAGCCCACAACCAAAAAAGGAACAGGGAATGAGGCGGAAGTCACACATCTCATTGTTTGTTAGATCTTCACTGTATATAACCCTGGTGTACTCATTTGGTACTTACGAAGTTAACCGTAATAGTTCTTTATATTTGATGAAAACATTCTTTAAGAAAATCATATATTTCTTTTAGTAAAATTGGTAACCACAATAGTTCCTTCTATAATCACTTAGTTTATACAAGCTATATATTATCTAATATCGAACGTATAGTTAATTGTGTGAATCTGCCCTAAGCCCACAACCAAACAAGTAACAGGAAGTAAGGCGGAAAGCACACATCCAACTACCTATCAGAAATTAATTATATATAACTCTGCTGTATAAACTAAAGTATTATAGAATTAACCACTAAAGGTCCTTTAAGTTATAGTGGTTTAATAAAATGGATTAAACCCTTTTACAGATAAGTTTCTAGTTTATCCTACTAAATGTTCTATCTGAAAAGTATGTTTTTGTACTAGAAAACGGTTTATTGAATTTGTATACTATGACCAGACCCATACCTGGTACTCCTTATGATTTCTAGGTGTATACGGAATATATATATATATATATATATATATATATATATATATATATATATATATATATATATATATATATATATATATATATATATAGCTTAGATCGAATAGATAGTAGGCTGGGTGAATCTGCTCTAAGCCCACAACCAAACAAGGAACATGAAATGAAGCGGAAGGCACACATCCTACTATCTGCCAGACTCGATTAATATACATCCTTGATGTATCTACCGAAGAATCATAAAGTTAGCATTATAGGTCCCCTTCTAACTGAATGTTCATGTTACGAGTAAGTTATTTGGCGTTGTTGTATTGTTTGGACGACTACTAGAAATAATGAAATTCTGCACTCTTAAAGCCTCAGTCGATACTGTTGTGAGTTTTGTATATATTTACATGTTTTATTCATTATTATCCGGTACTTTGTAGATGTACCCCATATATAAATCTGGTACTTTGTAGATGTACCTCATATATATATATATATATATATATATATATATATATATATATATATATATATATATATGTATATATATAAATCGTGGCACTTTGTAGGTGCACCGTATATATACCCTTATACCATGTTTATTATCATCTTTTGTTTAGATCAATGAGTTAATGATACGTTCCCTTCCTAGGTTACTGGGAATATATAGTATAAGTATGTAAATCATGAGTTGTTCTTTTGTTATAGTTATAGTATGTTCCTCCCTGTACTAGTTATAGTATGTTCCTCCCTATACTAGTTATAGTATGAACTGAACCCCTAAACTATACCTATTATAGTTTACTAGTATGTTTACTTGAACTGATACTGACTTGAAGAAAAGACTCATTTATCTACTGAGTTATGATTGTACTTTAAGAACAGAGTTTTATAAACAACAAAGAGACATAACTTTAAAAGAGTTTTTGAAATGATTTGATCACTTATAAAAGCATAAGAAATCCTTTAATGTGATGGTTATCACAGATAAATGTTTACACAATTATCATTGTGTTCAACTTGTATTCCCCCCCCCTTAAAAGCATTTAAAACATTTAAAAGATTGATTATAGGGCTATGAAGTCACCTTATGTGGGTGATTCAACTGTTGATTCGAGTAAGGATGAGAAGTTCCACGAATGAAGTCCCGAGACACAAACGAGTCCTAAATGACATATATTGATACATATATGCATGAAATTAGCAAATCTAACTATAAAGGTGTTTGGGAAACAACCTAGGATGCAAGGATAACTCACCAAAGAAGTGTTGGAAACAAGATAGGAGGTTGATTGGATGTTCACGACGCAAAGGAAGGATGGTTCACGGCCCAATGGAGTTCACGGCCCAAATGGATAAATGGTTCATCGATCAATTTGGTTCACGGCCCAACTCGATGAGTGGTTCACGACCCATATGGTGAAGAACACTTGAAGATCTTGGAGAAAAGTGATGAATCAATATGGAAAGGTAAGGGCTTTCAAGGAACAACAAGAAAAGAGGATACCCTTACGTTTTTGGAGTGAAATGAGAGCCTTTCTTGGATGATACTTGAGAGAGAAAGGGGTGTTTGCAGCTAAGAGAAGGAAAAGTGAAGGAAAAATGGAAAAAACCTTTATATATGCTAAGGGTTAACGACCACCCTTGGGTTCACGGCCGTGAACACTCTTTGATGGGCTTTCTGGTTTGATTTCATTCCTCTAATACAATGCAAACACTTCTCAACATCCTATCCATAAGTGTACTAGGCTTAGAACTCATTAGAATGACCCTTAACAAGGCTAAAAAGCAATAGAAGTAAGTCTGACTTTTTATTGGATTGTTTGACTTTACTAGATTGAAATTTTTGGGTTGTCACACAAGTTTTGTTTCCCGATTTCTGATTTATGACAACTGAAATCAGACTACCAATTGAACACATCAATTCAATCCATGCTTGGTCAAGCACTTCAGACGTCGACATCAAATCATCGAGGGGCCCAAAGATATCACTTTTCCTGTTAGAGTAAAAGGAACGAATAAACTTTGACTTATATGCTTGCACTATTTACTCATCAAATAATGCACAACAAATTTTTTTATAACATCAAGTTACTGATGCGTTTACGTATTATCAATGCACAATTGACTTGTAAACAACAATTAATATATCTCTGTTTCAAGGATATACGATATTATTGTCTTAACACCACCCGTGATAAAATCGATGAAGTAATTCTCTAAGCGTGGGTTTATCCAATACTCAAAATCCCCATTTTCTAAGTACTCATGAACATTGAAGAAAAACTATTGCTATGTCTAACACTCTTTAGATAATCTACAATCTAGTTCACGACAGTCTTAATTCGCTACTTACTTCCAAAAGTGTGAGTAACTGTGGAACTTTAGATAATCAAATTATTCTGGAAGTAAAACATGCAAAGTGAAAAATAATAATAACCTAAATAACTATGGTCTCAAACTATTGAATATAAATAAAACTCTTATTATTTAATTACCATATTAAATAGACTTTATTCATTGTATAATGTTTCGAGTAATCAACTAAACTTTTGAATTAAACATCAGTCATGCCATGTTATGAACATGCATATTATGGTTCTCTATGGTCTTTCCTTTGTGAACAGTTCGACTGGACACTATTCCAATGATGCTCATTTCACAATCCCAAATTCTTGTCACTAGCAAAAAATGTGCTAAAATTCCCTGAGAAGAAGACAAAATAGTTATGAACATGTATATTGAAACCAAAATAGTTATACAAAAGAAGAAGACATGACTCAAAATAGCTCCATCTTCTTAAAAGCTCGGAGAGTACCTGTCTACTGATTCCCTGAGAATACAAGTAATTTGAAAAGAGAGTATCAACATAAAGTTGAGTGAGTGCATAAGTATTTATGTTTGAAATTATGTTTTCTATATCTTGAATATGTAAAGTGTTCCAGAAAATCCTATATTTTCTGCTGTATATGAAAAGCAGTTTTAATCTCATAAAACCATTCTGTTTGTAAAGCAATGTTCTGTATTTTTATTCTTTTTGTAAAACCTGTACCCGTGAGTGTGCCTGGTTCCACCAGCTGTTATTGTAAACTGTAATGTAATATTGTGAACTGTATTTTGTAAACTAGTACTTTGAAAATGTACTTATGTTTAGTTAATTATACACTAACGAATTGTTAATATCTTTTTAATGAGTTATTATAACCATACTGACTAGATGGCCTGACCCAACGCTTTGAAGGCGTCAAAAACTGTTGATAACAACTGTCACTCGTAGGCATGTATGCCTGACTGTAGCTAGTAGTCTGAGTGCGGGGTTGTCAATCCAAATATAGATCTATACACACATTGTTTCGATCCCCGACTGGAGATTTTGGTTATAATGTCATGACTTTAACTATGTTGTTTAAATTAACTAAACAACATGAATCAATTGACTCATAAAAAGCATATAGACGTTACATGTATGATAGTTATGAAAACACAATCATTTTGAAATTAATGATTGATAGTATTCCCCTGTATTAGTATATGAAAGTTGTATACTCTTGATTAGTTTTGAATCAAACCTTTGTTCTTGTAAAATAGTGTACTTTAGTATACTTGAATCGTGAATTAATGTTCTATGAATCATAAATTATACCTATTATAATTTATATGTACTTTCTAAATTGATACTAACTGTTCATGAATGCAACCCCTTGCTCAACATGTTACAAAGGGTATTTGAACTGAATGTAATAACTTTTATATTTATATACATATACAAAATCAACATGTTACAAAGGGTATTTTGAAACCATTTGTTTGTAACTGTTCATGAATGCAACCCCTTGCTCAACATGAATGCAAACCCTTGCTCAACATGTTACAAAGGGTATTTTGAAACCATTTGTTTGTAACACAAAATCTTTGTGTTAGACTTGTATCCCCCCCCCCCCTTTAAAATAGTAAAAACTATGAAAATACGGGGGTATTGCAGTGAGTGATTCGAATGAAAGATCGATATAGGATGCTAAGAATGCCAAGTGATGTCTTGAACACAAATGGATCCTATTAAACATATAATGACACATATATGTGTATAATTAGTGTATATAACAACTAATCATGTAAGGTAAACAACCTTAGGTGCTAGGAAACACTTGAAATGAAGTGTTACAATCACATGTGATTGATGGATGGGTGTTCACGGCCACACTATAAGTGTTTACGACCATAGATGAGTTTACGGCCACACATATGAAGTGTTTGCGGCCTATGGCTTGATTCTATGAAGGGTTTACGGTCAAGATTTGATCTGACGAAGGGTTTACAGCCATGGTTTGAAGGGTTCACAGCCACCATGATCTTATGAAGGGTTCACGGCCATGGATGAAGGGTTCACGGCCGTGAACTCTTGAAGATCATGCATTTGGGTGTTTGTTTCTTGGTTGGAATTAAGTGTTTATAATGAATAACAAGATGATAAAAGAGATACTCACATTTTCGAAGCCTTTAGGGAGTTTACGGCCCAAGAACAAGTGTGTGTTCTTGGTGTAAAGGATGATGATTTAAAGATCTAAACGAAAAGTGTTGAATTCATGGATGAAATCAAAGAGTTTCTTGTGAATAAGAAGGATATCAAGTAACAAAGGATGAATCACTTACGATTTTGAAGAGAAAGAGGAGTGTTCTTGATGATACTTGAGAGAGTTTTGAGAGTTCTTGACTTGAATATCTGAGAAATGAAGAAAATGAAGGAAAACCATACATATGGTGAGGGGTTCACAGCTAACATGGGTTCACAGCCGTGAACCATAGTTTGCGGCCATGAACTCCTTGTGAAGGTGCTTCCGGCTCAATTGCAACTCAATTATCTCAAGTTAATACTTCCTAACACACAATCCTTGAGTGTACTAGGCTTAGAACTCTCAAATAGACCCTTAACAGAGCTGAAAGTTAACAGAAACAAGTCTGACTTTTCATTGAATTGATTGACTTTACAAGATAGAAAAATAACGGGATGTTAAAGTCACATAGACTTAGCCAACGATATTACCGAATGTTCCATTGGAACTTTGATTCTAAAAATAATTCCATGGTAATGAAGTCTCAAATTCAAGATACACTCCTTGAACACCTTCCTTGTATTAAAGTTTCTAACTCATATGTAGATTTTAATCATCAACTCCCTCTATGGAAACATTCCCATATTCCCATATGACCATCAATTCTGAACAAGAATCACCTTAATCCAGAATTATGCCAATATGGTCTTTCCAATCAATACTATACTTCCAACTGTTCACAAGCAACCAATCTTTTGGTAACCTCAGAATGTTCCTGATAGTTGTTTAACAACTTTAGTCACATAAAGTTCTAGTCCTTTTTCCCTTTCCAATGCCCAAGGCATTTGGAAAAATCAGAACAAGTGAATATTATAGTGTATGTAATCGATCCTATATTCAAAGCATATGGGACTCGATTCATTACGTCTTACATAAAGACTTGATAACTGATAAGTCTCCTGCTATAATATTTCCATATATCTAGTTTCCTATGTTTAACCATTTCAACACAATATTTGTATATGTCCAAGACTAAGTTCTAATAGACCCTTCAATCTAAAACTTTAAATTTGAAATGAAGTATGAGTGCCATCTCCCTTAAGCATTACTATAGCGAAACAATGTCCAAAGTTTGCAACTTGCAAATTGAAATATTTGTTCCCTACAAATAGCATTTGTTAACATTCAATACTTGCATAAAAATTATGCTCCCACTAGCATAACAATTATGCTCCCACTAGCTTTGACATGCACCCATAAATTAGTTGGACTTCTAAAAATCAATACTCTTGACTTTCTTACTAAAGTGCATATTTCTAATAAGTGATGCTTCGATAAGTCTCTAACTAGGCTTCTCAAGCTTATACACCTTTCATTAGATAGCATATATATGTGTGTGTGTTTAAACCCTTTCAGAACATATAACCATATATCCTGAAGGTTCACACAATTCCTTGACATCTCTCACAATTCAAACTATGAAAAAGGATTCCATAATCATATTGCAAATTTAAGAATGCAATTATCACAACTACTAACCATAATGATATTTATCAGATCTTTAAAATATACTAGAAAAAGTGTTTCCTCATAATCATTCTCATGAATTAGAGCAAAAACTTTGCCACTTAGATTATATGGTTTATACATTCCCATCCATGTGAATCAATCATTTCCAACCTACAATCATAAGATATGGTTAGGGACAAAACCAAATTCAAATTTAGCTTTCATGGACTGAACTTTGCTTGTTCTTAATTTCTTGCCATCTGATAGCACAAGGACCTACCAACACTTCCATGTTGTTATGCAGTTCACCTATATTGATCATTGTACTTTCACTGAACAACGTGCTCTGCCTTTTGCAGTCAAATGAGAACCATAGAATTTATAAGCATTGTCAACTCAACTGGAAAGGGAACAAAAACAAGAATGTGTCAACTTAACACGATAGGTTATCAACCTCAGATTGTGTGCTAGTGATAACTAAAAGGTTTATTCTCGATTGACTCCTAAACTTTTCAAGATCAATAACACTGCCACTGACTTCTTGACATATAAGTTTCTCTCTCAAGGAACATTCCTTGATGAGCAAAAACAAATATTCAAAAGTTAGTCTGGATTCCTGTCACACCCCAAAACCAGAACGGCGGAAACGTTCGGGGGTGGAGGACATCATGTACAGTATCACAACAATGCATAGTAGTAAACAAGCAACAACATCATCCATTGCATTAATAATATAATTTAATACAAGTGTGTTCTGTGAAGTTTAATAGACACTAAAAATGTAAATCAAAATAATAGATGAGTCTTGAACGAGCTCCATCTTCTCCAAAACCTGGCGTCGGTACATGTCTACTGGTGACCTGAGAATACAAGTTATTTTGAAAGAGTTTATCAGCTTTAAAGCTGGTGAGATCATAAGTATTTTAGTGTCATTGTTTGTATGAAAGTGTTTGTAAGTACTAGATGTATAAGTTTGTAAATGTTTGTATTTCCTAGAAAATCCTATATTTTCTACTAAACGTAGCCTTCTACCAAGGCATCAAGTGTCCTGTATGTTTGTTATATGTAAAAGTGTGTATTTTCCCAATTATGACTATCATTAACCAAAAATATAGTTTTTACATTACCGTTCATTGTGTGAAGATCACAAAGTGAATGCAATGGGGAAATAAAATAGTACTGTAGTGTTGTATTAAGTAACTACTGTTGTACTAATTACCTTAAACCAATTGTTATTTAAAGTAACATGTGATATGCCTGTACCATACTACCGACTATAAACACGACGATGAAAGACGTCGGAAGAAATGACATTTGGCACCCGTAGACTTGCAAGTCCCACTGTAGCGAGCAGCAAGGTGTAGGATAGTCAATCCAGTATAGATCTATACACAAATTCAACGCTCCCCTATTAAGGAGACTCTGGATACAAAACGAGCCATGACAGGTGATGCCATGCCCCGTTACGTGGCTCACATCTCTGTTGTAATGTCCTTGTATGTGTATTGTGTGTACTAGTGTAATGTATGTACTAGCTGTATTGTATGTTCTCTCTGTCTAGTATGTATGTATGTTCTCTCTGTATGTTATCATTTGTTTCTCATCATAGTATTCTCTATCTGTATGTTATTGTTTGTATTTACTCATGTATGAACTGACTCATTGTATGTTTCATTGTTCTAGTAATAGTATTAGTAACTTCCTAAACTATACCTATTATAGTTTACTAGTAATGTTGTTTGTATGAATGAACATGTTTGTATACCTTTGCTACACAAAGGTATTGACTTGAAAGAAGGAACTATTATATCTATATACATATACATAATATATAACTAAGATTCAAACGACCTTCGGACAAATAACCGATACCCTAAGTCCACAACCAAACAAGGAACATGAAGCAAGGTGAGCTATCAGTCCTAAGTCCTTTCAATCCTACTTATATAACTATATCTATATACATACATATTTGACAAAGTATAAGTTTAAAAGAGTTTAATAAAAGTATTTAACATGTAAAAGAGTTTGCAAAACAGTTTGAAGTAGTTTGTTTGATAAAACAGCTAATTGAATAGCAAATCCTTTGTTTGATAGTTATTAATCACATGTGATTGGTGTAATAACTATAATGTTTAAACTTGTATTCCCCCCTCACCCATAAAAGCCTTTAAAATCATTTAAAAGGTAGATTAAGGGGTATGAACTCACCTGTAGTGAGTGGTTTGGACGAACGGATGGTATAGAATGCTAAGTGTCAAGTGAAGACTTGAACACACACACGGATCCTATTTAACATATAATGAAACATATATGTATCTAATTAGTCAATTAACAACTAATTAAGCAAGTAAAGACACCCTAAAACATGGATAACACTTTGATTCAAGTGCTAGGAGTACCAAAGGGTTGCATCTAAAGGGAGTATGGCCTCACATTGGAGTTTATGGCCAATATGGTTGTATCACTTGAGTTTACGGCCCATGGTCATTTCCCCATGAGTTTACGGCCGTAAACTCATGGTATTGTGTACCATTTTGTGTTTTAAGGCCTTACAAGTCTTAATGAAGTATCCTTTGTTCAAGTCTAAGCCTTAGGAAGGATTGGTGGCACAATTGCACCACTTTTTAGAGTTTACGGCCCTAGGTGATTATCTTGGCCGTAAACTCCATGCGTTCTTGATTCTTTTGTTGTTTAAAGTCCTATACTCTTCATGGAAGTGATCTAGACTTGTATCCAAGGCTTAGGAAGGGACTGGGGCTCATAATTCCCCTTATATTAGGGTTTACGGCCCAAGGAGATTGCCTTGGCCGTAAACACCTTATGATCTTGTGTTCTTGATGTTTTCTAGTTGTTTAACAAGTGATTCAAGCCTATAACAAGCCAAGGTAAGAATACTTACAATATAGAAGCTTGAAAGGGGGTTCACGGCTCAAGAACACTAGTGTGTGTTCTTGGTGTTCTTGGTGAAATAAAGAACACTTGAAGATCTAAGAAAATGGAATGATTTCGTGGGTGAAATCATGTAAGATCACTAGATAATGAAAGATATCAACTAATCAAGGAAAGAAACACTTACAATCTTGAAGATCTTAAGGAAAAGTCTAATGATACTTGAGAGAGAATGAGTTATTGGCTTGAAAATGGTAAAAATGACTAAAATGACTAAGTGTCATATTTATACCCTTTAGAGTTTACGGCCATAACTCCATTTTGGGCCGTAAACTCCAAACTCTTGGAGTTTTATGACTTAAATGTTTCACAAATAACTCTAAAGTATACTTCCTATAATTACCTCTTGAAGGTACTAGGCTTTAGAACACTCAAACTGACTCTAAACAGCTTAAAAGTTAGCAGAAACAAATCTGACTCCTATTGAAGTGAATGGTTGTACAAGATAGAAATTTCGGGTTGTCACATCATCCCCCCGTTAGAGGGAATTTCGTCCCGAAATTAGAGTTTAAGCAAATAAGTAGTTACAAATAACTAAGTAAAAAGATGAGGATATTTCAGTTTCATTTGATCCTCTAGCTCCCAAGTGAATTCAGGTCCTCGCTTGGCGTTCCAGCGAACCTTCACTATCGGGATACGGCTTTGCTTTGTTTGCTTGACCTCTCGGTCCATGATCTCTACAGGTTCTTCCACGAAGTTGAGGCTCTCGTTGATCTCGATCTCGTCGAATGGGATTACAAGAGTCTCGTCGGACAGACACTTTTTCAAGTTCGAGACGTGGAAAGTAGAATGTACATTATTGAGCTCGCGAGGTAAGTTGAGTTTGTAAGCTACAGGGCCGATTCTAGCGAGAATCTCGAAAGGCCCTATGTATCTTGGATTTAGCTTTCCACGCTTTCCGAAGCCTATTAAACCCTTCCAGGGTGAGACCTTCAATAGAACACGGTCGCCAACCTGGAATTCTAACGGTTTCCTTTGTTTATCTACGTAGCTTTTCTGTCGGTCTCTAGAGGCTTTTAATCGTTCACCAATCTGAACGATCTTCTCTGTCGTTTCCCGTATGATCTCCGAACCCGTGAGAGTGCTGTCAGGAACTCGTCCTTTAGCTAATTGGGTATCACCCACCTCAGCCCAGCCCAGATGGGATCTGCACTTTCGGCCATAGAGGCCCTCGAATGGAGTAGCCTTTATGCTTGTATGATAACTGTTGTTGTAGGAAAATTCGACAAGGGGTAAATGAGTATCCCATTCTTTCCCAAAGTCGATCACACAGGTTCGCAACATATATTCCAAGGTTTGGATCGTCCTCTCACTTTGTCCGTCGGTTTGTGGATGGTAGGCTGTACTCATGTCCAGCCTAGTTCCTAGAGAACTTTGTAGCGACTGCCAAAACCTCGAAGTGAATATACTATCTCTATCTGAGATAATAGATATAGGAACACCATGCAGTCGTACGATCTCCCTTATGTAGGTTCTTGTTAATTTCTCCATCTTGTCTGTTTCTTTGATAGACAGGAAGTGTGCGGACTTGGTGAACATGTCTACGATCACCCAAATGGTATCGAGACCACCCGTCGTCTTGGGCAACTTGGTTATGAAGTCCATTGTGATCCGCTCCCACTTCCATTCCGGTATCTCCGGCTTTTGTAGTAGTCCTGAGGGCTTCTGGTATTCGACCTTAACCTTGGCACAAGTAAGGCATTTATTTACGAAGGTAGAAATCTCTGCTTTCATGTTAGGCAACCAATATAGCTTTTTACGATCCAGATACATCTTATCCGAACCTGGGTGGACGGAATATCGAGTGTTGTGCGCTTCGGTCATGACCAAGTCTCTGAAGCCACCGTGTTTCGGTGTCCAGATCCAATCCATGAGATATAAAGCTTCGCCACCCTTGACTTCCAAGTTCTTATCCATCCCTCGCAGGGATTCACTTGCTACATTTTCAGGTTTCAAAGCGTCGAGCTGAGCCTCCTTAATTTGCGTGGACAAGTGTGAATGGATAGTCATAGTCAATGATTTGACTCTACGACCAGAGTATTCTTTTCGACTTAGGGCGTCAGCTACTACGTTGGCTTTACCCGGATGATATCGAATTTCACATTCGTAATCACTGAGTAGCTCGACCCACCGTCGCTGTCTCATGTTGAGCTCCTTCTGGTCGAATATGTGTTGTAGGCTTTTGTGGTCTGTAAATAACGTGCTCTTCGTACCGTATAGGTAGTGTCTCCAGATCTTCAGAGCAAACACAACTGCTCCTAGCTCAAGATCGTGTTTGGTGTAGTTGACCTCGTGTGTCTTCAGCTGTCTCGAGGCATAGGCGATGACCTTACCTCGCTGCATCAGAACACAGCCGAGCCCCTGAGTTGACGCATCGTAATAGACAACGAAGTCTTCTATCCCTTCGGGGAGGGATAGTATTGGTGCGGTGCATAAGGCTCGCTTGAGCGTTTGGAACGCTTTCTCCTGCTTCTCTTCCCAGTCAAAGGCCACGCCCTTCTGGGTCAAAGTGGTAAGAGGTTTCGCAATTCGGGAGAAGTTTTGTATGAACCTGCGATAGTAGCCAGCGAGGCCTAGAAATTGACGAATTTCGGTAAGCGTCTTCGGTAATGACCAGCTCTCAATGGCTTTGATTTTGGAAGGGTCCACGTGTATTCCCTCTTCGCTAACCACGTGCCCTAAGAAATCGACTCTTCGGATCCAAAATTCGCATTTCGAGAACTTCGCATAGAGCTTCTCCGATCACAACGTTTCTAAGACCTGTCGCAGATGTTGACTATGCTCCTCCTTACTACGAGAGTAGATCAGTATGTCATCGATGAAGACGATGACGAACTGATCCAAGTAAGGACGACACACCCTATTCATTAAATCCATGAATACGGCGGGCGCGTTGGTTAATCCGAACGGCATCACTACGAATTCGTAGTGCTCATAACGAGTTCGGAAGGCTGTCTTCGGAACATCCTCCCCTAGCACTCGTAGTTGGTGATACCCGGATCTTAGATCGATTTTTCAAAAGAAGTTCGCCCCTTGCAGTTGATCAAATAAATTGTCTATGCCAGGCAGAGGGTAACTATTTTTGATGGTTAGCTTGTTGACTTCCCTGTAGTCGATGCACATACGAAAAGATCCGTCTTTCTTCTTGACGAACAAGACCGGAGCTCCCCATGGTGAGAAGCTTGGTCTTATAAAGCCCTTGCTGAGCAGTTCGTTAAGTTGACCGGACAGTTCTTGCATCTCTGCAGGTGCTAGACGATAGGGCGATTTGGCTACTGGGGTAGCCCCTGGAACTAAGTCGATTCTGAACTCGACTTGACGTTGCGGAGGTAATCCTGGGAGTTCTTCTGGAAAGATGTCGGGAAAATCGCGTACTACTAGAATGTTTTTAACGTACTTCGTTTCTTGTCTCACATCGACAACATGAGCAAGGAATGCACGACATTCCTTTCGCAAGAATTTTTGGGCTTGAATGCTCGAGATGAAGCGAAGGTTAGTGTCGGGTTTGTCGCCATAAACTACCAGAGTTTCGCCAGATGGCAGATTTAGGCGAACAGCCTTTTCATAACACATGGTGTCGGCACGATGCAGACTCAACCAATCCATGCCGATAATGACGTCAAAACTTTTAATTGAGACCCGCAAGAGGTCGATCGAAAATGAATGGCTATCTAGGGTTAGGGTACATCCTATGCATATACTGCTAGTGCTCTCTGTCTTCCCATTAGCCATTTCTACAGTGAACGGTTCTTTAAGTGCTCGTGCTTTTTGCTTAAGTAAATGAGCAAATTTTTGGTTCACGAAACTCCTCTCCGCTCCACTATCAAACAGTATGCATGCATAAGGGTTATCGAGGAGAAACGTACCAGTGACCACTGTGGGGTCGGCAACCGCTTCCTCGTGGCCTATGGCCAGAACCCTTCCCACTCCACCGGTATTCCCTCCCTTTGGGCAGTTCCTCTTGTAGTGGCCCACCTCGCCACAACCGTAGCAAGCTTGGTCCACTCCTGCGCCGGGGACTTGGTTGATTGGCCTCGCCGGAGCTTTGCAGAAACGGGCAGTGTGCCCCTTCCTGTTGCAGTTTGAACACTGCATTTCCCGACAGGATCCGATGTGGAAGTTGCATTTGTTGCACTTTGGCAAACTTCCAGCATACTGCTTGACCGGAGCAGCAGCGGCAGGTGCTATCGCAGCATGTACTGCCACGACCTGCTGCTTTTTGGCAGCCTTCTTCTTTTTCTTGTCATCCCAGAACTTCCGCTTGGAATCAGCGGTTTTGGAGGGTTCTGAGATGGCCAGGGTTGTTGTTGTTGATGGGGTACGGATCCCATGGTCAATGAGCCGTTGTGCCAACCGCTTGGCACTATCGAATGTAGTGGGGTTTGAAGCCAGGACATTCCCTTGAAATGGAGGCACCAGCCCCCAGATGTATCTCTCGATTTTCTTTCCCTCCGTGTGAACCATGTTGGGACAGAGGGCCACCAGCTCGTAGAACCTGGCGGTATAGGAAACTATATCGGGGCCCTTCATGGTTAGGCTCCATAGTTCTTGTTCTAGTTTTTGGATTTCGCCCCTCGGGCAGTATTCTTCAATCATCAGCTCTCTCAGAGCTTCCCAGCCCATGGCATTTGCCACTATAAGAGATAGTGACTTGACATGGATATTCCACCATGTCAGGGCTTTTGCCTCGAAGGTGCACGTAGCAAATTTGACTTTGCTCCCCTCCAGGCATGAGCAGATCTCGAAGATCGACTCCGTCTTTTTGAACCATTGCGAGAGGGCAATGACTCCGCCAGTCCCCTTAAAGGACAGTGGCTTGCAGTTGGTGAAGTCCTTGTAGGAGCACTCTCTCGAGCGCACGGGAGCTTCACCGTGAGTAGAATGAATGGGCGTTCCAGCACCGCTGGCGCTGGTAGAATGATATTGAGCCATGGCTATAGCCACAGCCGCAGCTACCGCTGCATTTAGAGCTGCCGTATCGATTTGAGGAGTAGGTGGTGTTGCAGTTACCGGAGGATCGCGTCTCGTTGATCGGCGCGGAGGCATCTTGTAGCTAAAAGTTTACAGAGATGAAGATATTGATAAGAATTAAGTAGAGAGAAATTATGAGAATGACTCATGGACTAACTCTCCATAGCCCAACAACACAATTGAATAGTATGATTGAATGTAGATCTAGTACTAAAAAATGAAAGCATTTGGATAATAATTTCCATGAGATTAGATATCTGTCAATAATACTGGTATTAGTGATGTAACAAGTTCGGGAAAAATGACCTAGAAGTAGGTCTTACATCAAACCAAGATGGGAAAATTTTGATAGAACTACGACCTGATTAATACTTAACAGATCCAAAGTTTTCACAATGATAGGAAATTAAACTAGAGTTTTTACATAAACTAAGTTATATCCAAAAGAGAAAGTCGAGGAGACTCTATCTGCGACGAGAACTACTAGCGTGCGTTCTTGATTCTGTCAGAAGGCGTTCTATGTCTCTCATGCACCTGTCGGATGTTACTTGTCGGGCTCGAAGTTCCATGACTTCGGCTTGGGTTGCAGTAAGTTCTCTCTGTAGGGCCGCTTTCTGATTCTGAGTTCTTGCATGGGCAGACTCCAGTTGGCGGATGCGGACAGTGTTGACTCCAGTGTCGGCATCAACTTGCAGGATTTGATGGATAGCCGCTCTACCCTGCTCATCAGTACGAGCAACCCTGCGGACTAGAATAGGTAAGATTCTGTCCGCTGAGCCTCCCTCGCTTAAGTCATAGAAGCTTCGATCTCCGTTGTAAGGTAACGGTTGACCTTGCTCGTGACTCCATCTGTTCAAGTTTGTTGCCCACAGAGGTGTGGGACCTTGATATGTTGGGCGAGGGTTAGGATTTGGGTTTGGGTTTTGAGCCACTGGGGGTAGGTTGTTGACTTCTGGCTCTGAGTCAGAACCATCAGAAAAACCTTCAGCTTGGTGATCATCCAAAGGGATTGGGTGATCATCTTCTGGCTCTTCTCCCAGCCATCTTGCATTGTCGTTGTTGGGATAGTACGGATCTCCGGGGATATGGAATCCAGCCATGATATCTACGCGAGAAAAAGGGTAAAGAGATAATTAATGGACTAACTAATTAGATAATTATAAGATGATCTTTACCAGTTACTTCAACTTTTGCGTAGTGCATACCAATCATATGAAACCAAGACAGGATAGACCTTCGAATAAGTGACCCTAACTCTAAGCCTACAACCAAACAAGGAACATGAAGTAAAGAAAAGATCACAGATTCTAAGTCTATGACATCCTAGTTACATATAACCTTAGCGTATCCACTCTGCAACTATTGACATAATAATAAAGACCTTTTTAGTTTGCACATAAGTAATTATAGTAACACAAAATACTCCTATAGTATTTTAAGTTTATGTTATGTTCTAATGTTTTCATTGTAGTATTGTTGGTAAGTTTTTAGACTTGTTGCAACCTCACAATCACCCTTAGGCACATGCTAGTCACTCCTCGGATAATATAGTTGATCAGGCTATATCTTCCCAGGTTTGACCATATGTCCCTAAGTCTAATTGTGTTGCCCAACAATCATAATACTTTTGTTCTGTCCTAGTGACACTGATTTTAGTATGAATGCAGGTATGTATACTTGGTTAAATATTTTATTATTTAAAAGAATAAACTCTTGGTCAGAGTATTTTAATCCCGTTATGTTTATAGTTTGTATATCTTTTATGGGTTGATATACTCGATTCACTATAAACAATGCTCTGATACCAATCTGTCACACCCCAAAACCGGAAGGGCGGAAACGTTCGGGGGTGGAGGACGTCATGTACAGTATCACAACAATGCATAGTAGTAAACAAGAAACAACATCATCAATTGCATTAATAATATAATTTAATACAAGTGTGTTCTGTGAAGTTTAATAGACACCAAAAATGTAAATCAAAATAAAAGATGAGTCTTGAACGAGCTCCATCTTCTCCAAAACCTGGCACCGGTACCTGTCTACCGGTGACCTGAGAATACAAGTTATTTTGAAAGAGTTTATCAGCTTTAAACTTGGTGAGATCATAAGTATTTTAGTGTCATTGTTTGTATGAAAGTGTATGTAAGTACTTGATGTATAAGTTTGTAAATGTTTGTAAATGTTTGTAAATGTTTGTATTTCCTAGAAACTCCTATATTTTCTACTAAACGTAGCCTTCTACCAAGGCATCAAGTGTCATGTATGTTTGTTATATGTAAAAGTGTGTATTTTCCCAATTATGACTATCATTAACCAAAAATATAGTTTTTACATTACCGTTCATTGTGTGAAGATCACAAAGTGAATGCAATGGGGAAATAAAATAGTACTGTAGTGTTGTATTAAGTAACTACTGCTGTACTAATTACCTTAAACCAATTGTTATTTAAAGTAACATGTGATATGCCTGTACCATACTACCGACTATAAACACGACGATGAAAGACGTCGGAAGAAATGACATTTGGCACCCGTAGACTTTCAAGTCCCACTGTAGCGAGCAGCAAGGTGTAGGATAGTCAATCCAGTATAGATCTATACACAAATTCAACGCTCCCCTATTAAGGAGACTCTGGATACAAAACGAGCCATGACAGGTGATGCCATGCCCCGTTACGTGGCGCACATCTCTGTTGTAATGTCCTTGTATATGTATTGTATGTACTAGTGTAATGTATGTACTAGCTGTATTGTATGTTCTCTCTGTCTAGTATGTATGTATGTTCTCTCTGTATGTTATCGTTTGTTTCTCATCATAGTATTCTCTATATGTATGTTATTGTTTATATTAACTCATGTATGAACTGACTCATTGTATGTTTCATTGTTCTAGTAATAGTATTAGTAACTTCCTAAACTATACCTATTATAGTTTACTAGTAATGTTGTTTGTATGAATGAAAATGTTTGTATACCTTTGCTACCTAAAGGTATTGAATTGAAAGAAGCAACTTTATATCTATATACATATACATAATATATAACTAAGATTCAAACGACCTTCGGACAAATAACCGATACCCTAAGTCCACAACCAAACAATGAACAGGAAGCAAGGTGAGCTATCAGTCCTAAGTCCTTTCAATCCTACTTATATAACTATATCTATATAGATACACATTTGACAAAGTATAAGTTTAAAAGAGTTTAATAAAAGTATTTAACATGTAAAAGAGTTTGCAAAACAGTTTTGAAGTAGTTTGTTTTATAAAACAGCTAATTGAATAGCAAATCCTTTGTTTGATAGTTATTAATTACATGTGATTGATGTAATAACTATAATGTTTCAACTTGTATTCCCCCCCATAAAAGCATTTAAAATCATTTAAAAGGTAGATTAAGGGGTATGAACTCACCTGTAATGAGTGGTTTGGATGAACGGATGGTATAGGATGCTAAGTGTCAAGTGAAGATTTGAACACACACACGGATCCTATTTAACATATAATGACACATATACGTATCTAATTAGTCAATTAACAACTAATTAAGCATGTAAAGACACCCTAAAACATGGATAACACTTTGATTCAAGTGCTAGGAGTTCCAAAGGGTGGCATCTAAAGGGAGTATGGCCTCACATTGGTGTTTATGGCCAATATGGTTGTATCACTTGAGTTTACGGCCCATGGTCATTTCCCTATGAGTTTACGGCAGTAAACTCATGGTATTATGTACCATTTTGTGTTTTAAGGCCTTACAAGTCATAATGAAGTATCCTTTGTTCAAGTCTAAGCCTTAGGAAGGATTGGTGGCACAATTGCACCACTCTTTAGAGTTTACGGCCCAAGGTGATTATCTTGGCCGTAAACTCCATGTGTTCTTGATTCTTTTGTTGTTTAAAGTCCTATACTCTTCATGGAAGTGATCTAGACTTTTATCCAAGGCTTAGGAAGGGACTAGGGCTCATAATGCCCCTTATATTAGGGTTTACGGCCAAGGAGATTGCCTTAGCCATAAACACCTTATGATCTTGTGTGGTTGATGTTTTCTAGTTGTTTAACAAGTGATTCAAGCCTATAACAAGCCAAGGTAAGATTACTTACAATATAGAAGCTTGAAAGGGGGTTCACGGCTCAAGAACACTAGTGTGTGTTCTTGGTGTTCTTGGTGAAATGAAGAACACTTGAAGATCTAAGAAAATGGAATGATTTCGTGGGTGAAATCATGTAAGATTACTAGATAATGAAAGATATCAACAAATCAAGGAAAGAAACACTTACAATCTTGAAGATCTTAAAGAAAAGTCGGATGATACTTGAGAGAGAATGAGTTCTTGGCTTGAAATGGTAAAAATGACTAAAATGACTAAGTGTCATATTTATACCCTTTAGAGTTTACGGCCATAACTCCATTTTGGGCTGTAAACTTCAAACTCTTGGAGTTTTGTGACTTAAATGTTGCACAAATAACTCTAAAGTATACTTCCTATAATTACCTCTTGAAGGTACTAGGCTTTAGAACACTCAAACTGACTCTAGCAGCTTAAAAGTTAGTAGAAACAAATCTGACTTCTAATGAAGTGAATGGTTGTACAAGATAGAAATTTCGGGTTGTCACAATTCCCGACACGAAACACTTCTTAGTTTATCATTTGTTTTAACCAAAAAAAATCACAACTACCAATTCCAAATGTGCTTGAGTAAGAAAACATTATTACTCCACAGTACATGAGGTGTTATAAATCTACTTAGTATAAAATAAGTTTCAAGATACGACTCTAAGTAACTAAACCATTTTGACAAAATTTGATTCCTCTTGTTGGTCAAACAATTGCACTAAGATGCTCTTCGTGGATTAATTGAGACACAGTTCCACAATCATTAAGATGATCACAAAACACGATACTAAAGTACTCTCCTTTCCTTTCAGATTGGAGAAACTTTTATCTTTCTGCCTAATAGATTCTTCATATTCATTCTGCTACTCTTCGAAACTTTTTTAGTGTATCAGAATTATGTTTAATCTTATAATCATAACCCTGTTTACTGAAACATCAGTAAATTATGACGAATAGACTTATCGTCCTTTGTGGTAGATTTTGAATAGTCCATATCAACATGTACCATATCCATTAGTCCTTCACTTTGACTCACATAAACATGTGATCAATGAATTAGTCACAATCTTCCAACGATCAAGATTCTTATACATCATGCAATACAAACTGCATGACTCCATGTTTCTGTCCAATTGAAACTTGGGTGATGAGAAATATTTATCACTTAGTTAATCATGACATTAAAACAAGCGATATGACAAGAATCAAATCGACATTTAACATTGCTAATTATATAAATGTAACCAAAAGTTTCATAGATGCCATTGTAAGGAAATATAAAGTAAACCAACTATATAAACCAATATTTCACTTTTATTGATAATAAACGAAATATTGGAACTTGTCCTTACAATGCATAAATGAAAACTATGTTTCTAGGCATTTCCTAAGCAATCTATTAAATTATCATAACTCCTAAGCATCAGCTCCAAATTCGGATCATCGAACCATGTGACCGAAATCCATCTCTCACGATTAGAATAAGCTCATTCTTCTTAAACTTCCTTCTTTCTCTTAGATCCTGCAATACGATCAAAATGTGATCATCACATCATGTATTAAGAGTCTATGAATAGGAACTTATTTAAATAATGGAGTTACATAATGGATGTACCTAATATAGAGTCTCACGACTTGACTTTACCATACCTAAGATCTTTGAGGTAATCTGGGCAGCTTCGCAACTATTGTCCCTTCAATAGGCAATAGAAACGTATGGACCTTTTAGGGTTAGCATATGGAACTATCTTAGAACTAGCCTTTCTCTTTACCATACGATCAAACGGTTTGATCTTGGCCGATCCCTTTCCATTGGGAAGAGAAATCTTTTTTGGAACACCATTTTCACTATTATCAATATCCATGGAAACTTTGGAATCAGATCCTTCAAACACTTTTGCTTCACTGGTGCTCTTAATCATTTCTGCTTCACTCAGATCAATTAGGGTCATGTCGTGGTCGCTCATATAAAAGTTCTTAATGAACTGACTATATGACTCAAGAAGTGAAAGTATAACCAAATCAATGGCATGCTCCCTTCGTAAAATGACACCCATTCTATCCAATTTGTGAATGTGCGATTTCATTTCCAGAACTTGCGCACACACATATTTTCCATCTTGATGTTTGTATGCCAAATGGCTTGTGTAGTTTCGTATCTTTTGACTATAGGGAATCGTGATGTGGGGAGAGTCACTGGAAGAGGAGGAAGAGTTGGAGAAGCATGATATCCATTTCCACCATTGCTTAAAGAAGGGAACATACTTTCGCCCTGATCAGAATGTGGAAGATCATCTATAGAAGGAAGAGGAAAACTATTTCCAAAGGGATTAGGAAGACCGTTATTGTATTGACTTGACATCTATAAAGGGAGAGAAGAGAATTCAAGTTAGTTGATTTTAATCCTTAATTATTAATCCATGAATTTAAATTAAGACTAGGATCCATATTTTTGTTTCGAACTTTGAAGAGGGATGTCGTAATCAAATTCAAATCTATTTTAGGTAGGTCATGCTTTTACCAATTTCAATTTTATGAAACTCCTAGATCTTTTTAGATTCATTGAATCTAACAACGGCATGTTTAATCTTGATTATGCTCTCACTTTTGTGACTGGGATGCCGAGGATCTCAAACGGGATGTGAATAACCATGAAAATTAGCTTGGTACTCTCGATGTCATTTATCATCTTGTTTTAATGTGCCGGTTAACCACACACAATCCATTAATCAACGATAATTTTCGAGACAGCCATTACCACCATTTATTAGTCCCCCATTAGTCTGCCGGTTAACCACACACACTCCAATAATGACTCATAAAGTGTAATGTGCAATTTCATGGATTAGCATAGAAATTCACATTTTTCAAAAGTAAGTAAGACTGAGATTTTAGAAAATAGTTTAGTTACTTTATATCATTATACTCTTAATGAGGTTATTTCCTATCAAATCTGTTCGGCTAACGACCCTCCACCATACAAGAGAGCGGTGGGTAAGAGTGTATACCTAATGATGGTCATTTTATAGGCCGCTTCCTTAAAATCCCCTTATAGCATGGCTTTGTGAATGAGGCATACTAGCAATTTGACTGACTATTCTTATACATATAATATATATTCAACTTTTAATTACACATACACATAGTATAAGGTGTACTTGAAAACATTTTAAAATAGCAAGGGTTTAATCTTTTAATAAATTAAACTTTTAACTTAATTAAATTTAAACCATTTTATGGATTTATTGATTATCTTTTAATTAATTACTTAATAAAATTAATAATAAGATCCATAGGGATGTATTTTAAACTTTTCAAAATACCAAATATTATTTGACATTATTTATTAAGTTAAGTTAATATCTAGATTTATTATTTATACACTTCGAGAATCAATCATATTAATCACAAAACAATTAATCAAGTTAAATACTAATCTCCTAACTTCTAGGCTTTTATATTATCATCATAGATACACTAAAATCGGATTTGCGGATAAACTGTAACATCCCGAAATGAGGTATAAATTATCTTTCCTTAACCTTTCTTTAATATATCAAAACTAGTCCTTAAATTATGAAAGGTGGTGAGTCAGTACGTGGGGCATACGCATGAGTACGCGCATCGTACTCATGCACTAAGCAGGATCGCGGAGGCCAACTAGTACGCTGGGCGTACCCCTTGGTACGCTGGGCATTCTAGGCTCAGGTTGCAAACCCTAATAATTCAAATGTCCCTATTTAAGGAACATGATGGCCTCATTTCTATCCACCTTTATCAACCTCCAACCTTTCCTAAACCCAATATGGAACCCAAACCCTCCAATGCATGGCAACAAACCCCGACTATCATAATTAAAAGAGGACACCTCACCCACTATGTGCTCACTCATCTGGTTCTCCTCCTTCAATGCCTCAACTTGAGCCTCACGAATCTGCTCCATAAATAGGGTAACCACAGTACCTCAAACTCGTCCGTATAAATGGTACAACAGACTCCATAGAGGTAATGTCGCCAAATATTGACGGTGAAAACAACAGCCCCTAGCTCAAAGTCATGCATAGGATAATTCACTTCATGACGCTTCAAATTCCTTGACGCATAAGAGATCACGCGACCCCGCTACAAAAGCACTGCACCCAATCCTGTGATGGGAGAAACATAATAAACCACGAAGTCATCAACGCGCTTAGGCTGATTCAAGATCAGAGCCTCGTATATTCTCTGCCTCAGAGTCTTAAATGTTGCTTGCTGCTTAAGCCCCCTAACGGAAAGTAACTAACTTCTTCGTCAACCTGGTCAACGGAACTGCAATCCTAGAGAATTTCTGAATGAACCTCCGATAGTACCCTGCTAATCCAAGGTAACTCCGAATCTCGGATTGAGACCTCAGAAGCTCCCACTGCATCACGACCTCAATCTTGGCTCGATTAACCAATATACCCTTCTGATTGACGAGGTGCCCCAAGAACTGCACCGGTTGCAACTAGAACTCACACTTGGAAATTTTGGCATAAAGCCTCTCACTCATCAGAGTCTCCAGAACCTCTTGCAAGTGATCCTCTTGATGCTCCTTGGTTTTAGAATAGACCAAATTATCATCAATGAAGACGATCACTGACCGATCCAGCATTGGCCTAAAAACTCTATTCATGAGGTCCATAAACACGATTAGTGCATTAGTGAGCCCAAAAGGCATCATCATGAACACATAATGACCATAACGAGTTTTGAAAGCTGTCTTCTGAACATCCTCATCCTGAACTCTCATCTGATGGTAGCCTGAACACAGTTCAATCTTGGAAAACCAAGACACACCCTGTAACTATAACTGGTCGAAAAAATCATCAATCCTAGGAATTGGATTACTGTTCTTCATCGTTAACTTGTTCAGCTCCCGATAGTCAATGCACATCCTATGGTTATGGGTCAAAATTATGGTTTATACTTTGCTTTTCTAGGAAAATGTATTTTTATGTCTAGGACCGTAAACGGCTCGGTGTTTACGACTATATATGTGTTTACGGTTGTGTGTATGGCCGTATACGGGTTTAAGGCCGTAAACCCGTGTACGGCCAACTGTCTCATATATATAGGGTGAGGAGTGCATCAGAGTGTACGGTGTAGAGGAGCTTAAGTGTGTGAAATCCAAGGTGTGTTCTATAGAGAGAAAGTGAATCTTGTGTAAGGAACTCATTCATATCATCAATACATTCAAGATTCATATTATTCTTCTTCTCCTTCTCTTCTATAAGATCTGGCATCATATGTTTGATTGGGATTCCGCACCATCAAACGGATCTGATTGATACACAAGCAGATTGGGGACTTATAATTGGTATCAGAGCTTGGATTGTATCAATCAATTTTTCCAGATCTGGAGCGTATTTGATCTTGTTTTTGAAGGATTTTTTCATTTTTGGAAGATCTTGGCAAAATAAGATGGGTTTGTTCTTTGCATTTTTCCTAAAAACGAGTTTTGGATCGAGTTTTGGAGCAAAAAGTGAGAAAAATGTTGTTTTTCTTCGCATCAGTTGAAGGTGTACGACCAGTTGAAGGTGTACGGCCGTAGACCCGTGTGCGGCCTCGGAGTATACGGCCTCGGTGTACGGCTCAGCAGCCTCTCGCGTGTATGGCTAGGGTTTCTCGGAGTGTACGGCCCGAAGTACACGGCCCATAGGCGTGTACGACCCAATCGTTTGCGGCCCAGCTGGAGTTCACAGCCCACTTTCCTTCAGCGTTCAGCAGCATTCAGCATCTTTATCGTTCAGCAGTGCCTTCTCTCTCGTCCAACGCTCATTAAAAAAAAGCAGAGGAAGGATTTTTGGAGTCGCCAAGATTCGAACTCGCAACCTCTCACATCAACAACCAGCGCCCCTTCCAACTCATCTAG
Organism: Lactuca virosa; assembly: GCF_052849685.1. Lineage (NCBI taxonomy): Eukaryota > Viridiplantae > Streptophyta > Magnoliopsida > Asterales > Asteraceae > Lactuca > Lactuca virosa. The sequence goes on from NC_136428.1 coordinate 390,007,311, forward strand.
CTTGCTAGATGTTATCCACCTTCCGAATTTAATTCAAAAGGACTGCATTTCGATCCTATTTTCGCAATATTGTCACTTTTTGCCCAAAAATCAATTCTTTTAATTTTAAAATCCATTTTTCAACCAAAAAAAATTTTAGTTTTTAATTTTTGACTTTTATTATTGACTTTTGACCTAAAATTTTGACGTTGACTTTAAAGTTTGAGCTTTGACTTTAATTTTTTTTTACTTTCTCGTTTAATCTTCAAAATTTCAAATTTAGCTTTTCGGTTTGACTTTTAAGTTTGACTTTTTAAGTTTGACTTTTAAGTTTGATTTTTTAAATTTGACTTTTAAGGTTGACTTTTGAGTTTTTATTCTAAGGGCATTTTTGCTAAACAATGAGTTCCTCAAACATCCCGGCCAATGAAGTTTCTTGTTCTCAATCTTGCATTAAAACTGTCAAATTTTTGCGTGACCAAATCGAGTTGATTAAGAGAGAAAATGAGGACCTAAAATACGAAGGATATCAACTTAGGAAAGGACAAAAACCTTTGAAAGCACAATTAGAAGCCAAAACCAAAGACTTCAGAAAACTTCAAGAAGAATATAGCAATAAATGTGCAAATTATAGATATGTTACGGAACAACTTGCTGAGTTAACTGCTGAGCTGGACACATTGAAAAATAAGTTTGAAAATGCAGATTTTAATTTCAGAAAGTTGGATGTGTCAAGTGAGGTAGTTGCGTCCATGATAGAACATAGTTTGAGATTCAAAGATAATCAGTCAAAGGGTTTAGGGTATGATAAAGTACCTCCTCCTTTAAATCATACCTATCAGTATAACCCTTTGACCAAAGAAGAAATGGATAGAGAGGCACATCTCAAATATGGCAAACCTGTTGTATTTGTGCCGACAAGTGGTCCTCAGATTGAAAATACTAACGTTTCTACTTCCAATGCAGATTCGTTAGTAAGCAAGGGAAAGCAGGAGGATGGAACTATTAAGTCTGATAATAATTTTGTGTCAAAGTGCGATGACTCAAATTTTTTTGATATATTTGATGATATCTTTGATAATTCTGCCGTGCTTGTGCCAGAAAGTGTTGAGCTGAACGATTCTAATGCTTCTAATTCTTAGGCAGGTAAAGTAACGGAAGATGAGAACAAGGAGAAAACTATTGAACAAACCAATGTCTCCTTGAACTCTGAATCTGTTGCTTCGAACTCAGTTGCTTCTGATCAACATGCTGTTGAGAAATACAGGCCACCAAAACAAGCGAAACAGAGTGCTTGCTGTAATTGTGCTTGTGGGAACAATAAGAGACAAGGCATGGACAGGCCACCAGGGGCAGGAAGAAACAACTTCCCAGTGAAGAAAAAGACTTGCTTTCACTGTGGAACACCTGGACACATTGCCAGAAATTGTCCAAATCACGCATACGTTCCCTAGTATGCACAAGGGTGCCAGAACGCGCCAAGAGGGAGATTTTCCAAAAGAAACCCCTCAAGGTCACGTTCAGACAATGGCGATTGGAATGCCACGAAAGGCAAGAATCCAACCCACAATGCCAAGAATCCAAATCCCAAGAACAAGAAGGGATCACCGGCCAAGAAGTCCAGCTCAAGAGATGCTCCTATAAAGCCAAGACCGGTCAGGTCAAATTCATCTCGGAAACTGACTTCATGTTCAAAATCAAGTTCCGAGGCACCCATCCGCTTGAAAAATAAATGGATTAAACCCGACTACAAATGGGTACCAAAGGTTCAATCTCCCAAATCATCTAATGCGTCTAATATTTCTTCATCTTCTGTTTGTGATAAACAGGATATGTCATGGGAGAGAGTTCCTTACACAGATGACAAAGGTCAACCCATTTTCAAAATGGACTGGGTTCCAAAGACCAACTGATCTCGCTCTGTGTCAGAGCAGCTATGGAGGCATATCATCAGACTTCGGTTTATTGATAGTGGCTGTTCCAGGCACATGATAGGGGACATCTCTCAACTGTACAACATTCAGAACTTCGTTTGAGAGCATGTGTCCTTTGTAGGAAAGGAAGAAAGGAAGGGATCACTCATGGGGTTTGTGCTTAACGATGTGAAGAATTTTTGGATCTGTTCTGAGATTATGTGTGCCGTTCTCAAACCTTCTGGATGCAAATTCAATAGGTGACTTACAGTTTGAGTTTTCTTCTCTATACTCCTGAGTTTATCTTACACTGTTTCATTTCAAAGACATTTTTCTTTAATTTCCTTATATGTCTTTCTTTTGTAGGCATTTTTGGGAAGTGATATCAAGATAAAGTGATAATGGGCAGTCTAAAACATGTGTAAGGGACTGAATCTGAATTGTCTAGACTCTGTGTTCCATGTGGTGGTAGGCACGAAGGATTTGACAGTGTGGATTTAGATAGGATTGTTTGGACTGGCCATACGATGCTCGGGTAGATTGAGTAGTGAGATAAACATGGGAGCCTGGGAGATACACTAAAAGTTAATTATCTAGAACTATGGCTGAACTTTTCCTTGATGTATGGACTCATGTCCTTAATTCCGGTATTGATAGGGCAACTGGGGGGTTTTGATAAAGTAGGTCTATAGGAAATTATTTTCTTGCTTTCTATCTGTTAATCATATGTTGCTTCCTTTGCGTGATTGGAACATATCCGACCTGGAATGCAACATATGCAACTCTATCTCTACGCATCTCGTTATCTATAAAATTCTTTCTATTTGTTAGCCATATGTTGTTCCCTCTGCGTGATCGGAAGATCTGACCTGAGACACAACATATGCACTCTACTATCTCTCTAAACCCCTATCTATGTTATTCATATGTTGTTCCCTCTGTGTGATTGGAAAACATCTGTGACAACCGTCAAAATTCGAGTCGGTTCTAGATTTGACTAAACTTAATTGCACGTATAGGCACGACACATACTAGAATTAGTAACTAGAAGCTAAGTTATAACCTACTAGAAACTTGGAAACAAGTACAATCGAATAATAGTGTACTTAGATTTCACATGGTTGTGTGAATTCTACAACTACTTAACTTTAGTGACTATCCACATTCGGGTCATTCCTTGACTTGAATACCATTTCATGAATCATATACACCCCTCTTGCACTTGACCTAGTAGCAGAAATTAGGTCATAATCTCATAGAAACTTGAGTCAAAGTTGAAAACTAGGACTAGTATACTAGATTTCCTCAATTTCGCTTGAATCTTGAAACCACTACATAAAATGCCAATAAGCTGAGAAAATAAGTTACAAACATTATTATAAGTATAAAAGAGTTCTAATACCATAAGATAAATTTAAGTCTCAAAGATTGTATTGATTTTGATATCCAAAGATTTACAAACTCTCAAAAACCCTAAATGCCCTAAAAACATAAATTTATGAAATTTAACCTTAAAAATTCTATAAACATAGTTATGAACCTCATAATATGATCTTATAATAATTAAAATTATAAAAATGCATTCAAGGAAAATAAAATTTAACTCATTAACATTTTCCCTTAATTTATAAATCAAAATCAAGGTTTTATGAATAAAAACTTGATTTTAGTGCACATTTTATATAAAAATTGAGATATTTTATAAAAGAACTTAAATTTTATAAAACAAAATGAATGACAAAGGCGTATTATACTCAAAATTTTGGATCCCCCTCTCCCCATATCTCTCTCTCTCTCACACTCGCATTCTCCAACACACACATCTCTCTTCTTTCTCTCTCTAGAAAACTCTCTCTACCTTCTCTCTAATTTTTTTCTCTCCAAACACCACTCCATTTTCTCTCTTCCTCCCCCTAAGAACCACGAAATTTCTCCAGAAAATAAGTCCAAGAACACTCAAGATACTCAAATCTTCATCATATTGTGGTGTTCTTGAAGGTAAAATCGATTTCTACTTTACTTTTCCTTCAAGTTTTGCTATTTTCTTACACTTTCTCCTTCTTCTCCTTCTTCGTCTTCTTCAAACTTGTTTTCTTTTTGTTAAAATGGTTTTTAGAACATCGTGGATGTGTTTTAATACCATGCATGTATGATAAACAAGGTTGCATGTTCATGATCTTAGTGCAAAAATCGATTTTAAGGATTAAAACATCAAACTCAAGTTAAGAGTTTTTGAGAAACAAAATTTCGTTCATAAATTCATGTATACATTTTGATAAGTTTTAATCTTTTGATCTCTGGAAACATGAATAAAATATGAGTTTATCATGATATATTTAAAATATTTCAAAAGATTTACTCAAGGAAATGATGAAAACTCACTTTTCTAACCAATCATCATGCATGCAATCTGCTAGATTTCTTTACATGACTTTAAACTGCCATATCTCACTCATTCCTTAACCAAAATTCGTGATTCTTTTTCTGAAATATAATATATTGAGTTAGCTTTCAAACCCATCTGACCTCATTGGAAAATTCCAATATTTTGATATTTAACAATTTTTACAAAACTGTTGCTTAAACAGCACTTTCCTTATGAACATTTGTTTTGTGTTGCATGTTCAAAGGACTTATTCATCACTAAAAATCAATCAAAATTTATTTTAAACTCTTAACATCATCTATTAAGAGGTACAAAAAGATCTTGACTCAAAAGTCTTTGGAACATATTGTAAAAATTCTCAAAGTAACATCAATAATCTTTACCAAAATCACAAGAACCAAGTTTTCTCTATAACTTATTGAGCCTTTAGGCATGTTTTTTTTTACATAAAAAATACGAAAACAATTTTTCATTGTTATTAAATTGTATGAAGATGCATTCTGGAAATTTTCAGCTCAATATATATTTTCTTTATTTTTACATGAAAATAATAAGAAAATAGAGTGTTAAATCATATAAAATACTTACACTAGTAAATAAATTCGAAAGAAATTCTTGGATAATCCTTTAAGCTAATAAACATCTCTCATGAAGCTTCAATGACTTTTGTTACTGTTTAATATGGTTTTGAATTTTCTTTTTGTTTAGCTCTAATAAATCATAAAACTACATTAGGGAATATAAAAAGGGTAATAATTTTCGCAGCTTCTACCTTATGTGGAAGACTCAGGAAAATATTGTGGGAATTTTTGATGCTACATAAAATTGATTTTTAGGATGCTACATAAAAGGGTATCTAATATATTAGGATGCTACATAAAATTTTTGATAATTTTTCGCTTCTGTATGCTATTTTTCATCTATTTTCCCAAGATTAAATACACTTAAATGCACAAAAATCATAAAATTAGGTTAAACAGTTTAAAAATCCATTTTTATATTTTTCCCAGCTTAAGTATGTGTAATGGCAGTATTATTAAACGTTTGGGGAATTTTCTTAACTGATTGCTATTTTTCATGAATTTTTATCTATTTAGAGAATTAAATAAAAGAAAAATGGTTATACATATCTATAATCCATGAAAATTTATCTGGAAGTCTTTTAGTGTAGTTAAAACCAAAATCTGAAGTTTGGTAATTTTTATTAACTGTTTAGTATATTTCATGATTTTATGGTTATTCAAGAAACTAAAATGGTGAAAAATAGTTAGACAAATCAAAAATTCAAGAAAATTTATCTTAAGGTCTTTGCCTTTAATTAAAACTGAAATGCAAAGTTTGGGAAATTTTAGAACTAAATTGATTTAGTTTTTTAATATTAAATCAATGGAACACCTCTTAAAATATTAAATATTAGCATTTCAATAATGTGAATTTTCCAATTAAATTGTTATATAACAATTGATTCATTGAAATTTAATTTTCACAGAAAAATGTTTGTAACTTATCAATATTAAATTTTGACACAATATTGGCATAATTCTATTGTAGTAGTAAGTATACTAGTGTTAGATTTCGATTAGAGACTCACTAGCGAATACCATTATTGTAGGAATCGATAGTGGTACAAGTGGAACTTAGCTCAAGTCATCATTTGCATCATCTCAATGCATATTGTGAGTATTCACGCATTCCCCTATTTTCGGTTTTTATGTTTTGGGGTGGAAAAGCATGTCCGAAAAACTATTATATGTTCGTTGTATTTAAATTGATTTGTATCAAACTTGGTTACTATTTTATTGCTATATTTCTCTATGTATGTCTATGCAACAAGAAACATGAGAACTTCTCATCTTAAGTCCCTTCCCTTACACTTTATTCCAATCATTAAATCTTTGAGCCAATGGTCATTATGGATAGCGCTATTAGGAATTGACAACTCCTCACTCGCCCGATTGCTGGAGTGCATGATACCATATAATCTATGGAACGATAAGCATAGATCTTGATAGGGCATCAGTCATAGGCTTGGTTGGGAACTCATTGTTTGCTCATACACATACCAACTTGTTATTTATTATGGCAACAAACTCGTTTATTAATTATAGCAATGAACTTTGTTTCACATTATAGCAATGAATTTTATTTCTCATGATGACAACGAACTTTGTTTATATAAACTTATTTACTCATTTTAGCTATATATTTTTATCTATGGAAATTTATATCAAATCTTTGATTTCGATTCAAGAAACGAACATTATTTTTAACTTGTGAACTCACCAACTATTTTTATAGTTGACGCTCGTTTTACATGCTTTTTCAGGAATCATCGAGTAAGTGGCACTTAGGGACACTTCACTTTTAAGAGCATTTGCATGTGTTGTGTGACATCCCCATTTTCACGGCCAGAAAAGACCGATTTTGTTTATGCTTTATAAAAATCAGAGTACTTCTTTTAATAAAAATCTTGCGGAATTTGTTCCCAAAAAAACATGATAAATACGTTATCAAAGAATTTCCGAAGAAATGTATTTTTATTCATTTTAAAATATTTGGGATGTCATCGTTAATACAGAAACATAAGCATAAACAGAACTTACATTCATATCGACATCTCTTTTAAATCTCTCAGTGTAATGTAACTTCATATCGACACTTGTGATACAAATAAACCGAGTGGGTCAGGTTGGGAAACCTGGTGAGTACATAGGGTTTTCAACCCACAATAATATAATTATTATGTTTAAACATCAAACAATCAACCCAATTACCCATCCCCATTATCTTCTTACTCTTAAGGATCTACCCTAAAAATCAATTATTCCTCGTTCATTCATTCCTAAGGATCATCCTAAGGAATCGGCACGAAGTCCATCGTTGTCAATGACACATCTGTCAAGCACAGCTGCTAGTTCTATCACTTAGGCACAGCTGCCAGAATTGTGACATTCTATGTGAGGCGCAGCTACCAGTATTGTCCTTCGAGCACAGCTGCTAGGGTTATCTCGTTTATTGACAGTATCATTTTCGATAGTCCACTCGCAATACATGTCAATGGGTTTTTAGAGTACACCGTTGAACACATCGTTCACAACACCTACAGGTTGCGAGCCTGCCAGTGTTCCATTGGACTGTCTAGAATAGTCTGTGGTTGTCATCCATACACTGCTAGATGCCGCGACCATCATTTGGGAAAGGCTTCTCACATCGTCCACCTCTCACACTTACCTCGTGGTCTATAACACCTCTCAACTCATCATCCAACTCATATTCCATCTATTACATCTACCCATGTTTTACCCAACATATTCTCGTAGATATATATATATATATATATATATATATATATATATATATATATATATATATATATATATATACAGTTTAAATCATTTAAAACATGTATAAAATCGTTCATCCAGCATAAATAGCAAGTATACAGATAATATGCACACATAGCACGTAATTTATTTAAAATACTTTATATCTATGTGTAAGATGAAAGTAACTATGCACTCACTTGAAAAGGTGGTGAATCTGAACTCAGACAGCGCTTCGCTTCTTAAAAATAATTTCCTTCGACGAAACCTAGTATTATTACCACTAGAGTTTAGTCTATTATTCGCCGAGACTAATTAATAGTCTAACTATTATTACTATTATATAAGCGTTAAAGAATACTTATATAACCCATAATAATAGTCCAAGTACTTATTATAAGTTCCTAATAACGCTACTATAATTAAATAAACGATATATTAAAAACTGGGCTTTGCTTGGAGCAGCGTTCCCGAGCCGAAAAGCTCTTCTTCTCGGAGCCGTCGAGCACTCCGGGGCTTCCGCCTCATGCTAGGGAGGTTCCCTAGGCTTTTCGGGGGGTTTCGGGGCTAGAGAGAGGTTCTAGAGAGAGAGTAAAGAGAAGAAAAAATGGGAAAGGTGTGAAGAAAATGAGGGTGGGAGAAGTTCTATTTATAGGGTGAAAAATGGCTGAACTTGGTGCCACATGTCACCATCTAGTGGCAAGACTTGGGGAGAAAGCAATGACGAAGATTGTGCCACATCACCCATTTTCGCACAGCACACTTCCGACTTCTAAAATCCGTAACTTTCACATACGACCTCCGTTTTTGACGTTCTTTATATCCACGCGTAGGTAAAAATAAGATCTACAACGTTCATTTTGACTCTGTCGGCTAATTCTCGACCGATCTTAAATTTAACAGTACGAGGAGATTATACTGTTAAATGTCCGCGTAAAATTCATAACTTCTACATACGGACTCCGTTTTCGTCTGTCTTTTTACCGTTAAGTTCCTATTAATGGGATCTTCAATTCTCCTTTAGGTCGCGTAGGCCAAAAACCGCTCGATCTAAAATTCAAGTTTCGGGTCGTGCACTGCTATGCCAAATCTTAGAAAATTCATAACTTCCTCATACGAAGTCAGATTTGGGCGTACTTTTTTTGTATGTTCTCGGTTTAACGTTTTCTACGACTTTCGTTTAGATTGCTAAGGCTAAAAGTCGCTCTATCGTAAATTCACTATATACGTCTCCCGGTGCCGTGCCGGTTCTGCCGTAAAACTTCGACGGGTCATAACTTCTTCGTTATAACTCGGATTTCGGCGTTCTTTATATGTACGGAAACCTTGAGACGTATTCTACATCTTGGTTAAGATTATTTATTCTAAATAATCTTTTGTAGAAAAGTCGTTTTCGACCCCTATTATCTCTAAATTGACTAGCCCGGATCTACGGGCGTTACATGTTGTATTTCAATTTACATTGTAATTTCATTTAAAAATTTGTTCAAAAACATTGTAAATTTGTAATGATTTTTAATACTATGGTTGGTGTTGTCTTTAAACTTTTTCTATGAGACCCTTTATACTGGCGTTACAATTATCTCCCCCTTAGGATGATTACGTCCCGGAATCATCAACGCAACAGGGATCACATGATGACTCCATACGTTATCTCTTCATCCTAAGTCATAACTTTGATGTTTCTTCGAACGAGTATCTAACTCTTAGACTCCTTGACTACAGGCGGTGCTCGATCTTGCATCCACTCTCTATCTTATGTTAGACTTCCAATCATGATCTTCATGTCACAATCTCGATCTTTATTGGAGACTCCTTATTTAACAAACTTGAGATAAGTTTCTTCCTTCGATTATCATAATAGACCGATAGGTCATGTTCTAATGACCTCTCATCGTATGTTGCAATGCTTAGACTCAGGTCTTTTAGAGTCAAATTCCGGAACAGACTATACCTTCCTTCATGTTCTTATCACATCTTAAAAGGTAGCATTTCTAGCTACAAGAAACTGTCGTGATACCTGTACTGATCGCTTTGATTATCTTTCATTTCAATCTTCCGGCTTAAGTCAGATGCTACATCGAACTTGGTTCTCTGAACCTCGTAACATACTCATCATAGTCGGACTCGATTTGATATGGGGAGACCGTAGCGCTCAGCAGTCGACAAGGGTGAATACTGTTCAATGGAGAGTTGTAGTATTCACTACTCAGAGTATGGCGCAGAGGAGTTCTTAGGCTTGGGTAGCCTTACCGCTTGAGTCTTTGGGAGCCTGGTTGCCGAACGAGGGGCGAGACGGGGGTCTCCGTGTCGGTTGGGAATCATTGTATCCCTGGGATGAGGAGGGATTATCGTAATCGGAAGGAATTGGAGAGATGGTGTGTGCATAATCCACAAATTTTGGATCATGAGTTGAGTACCAGATTGGAAATGAGTGGTTCCTATTCAGCTATTAAATCAGACTCTCGAGCTCGAGTCTGGATCCATTCGTGTGTTGAATAGGCGAGATGAGGTTTCGAATTCATGGATGGGTTCCATTTTGGAGGGGGGTATTGACCTCCATCTGATATCATAGGCCGGAGTGGATCAGTGTCGTTGGTATGAGAAGTACCGCGAGATGCAGGGAACCAGTGGGTGGTAGACGACAGAGGTTGGAGGTGAGGCGATTTCAGATGAGTTGTAGCATTCGCTTGGGGTAAAGCGAACTTCGTGACTTGTGTGTCACTATGATTCGAGATAGTTATTGAGAGGTGAAAGCCGGTAAGTCATTTTTGGGCATGAAGTGAGTAACCTTTGGAGGTTCAACTTGTTGGGTCGGAGTCGACCTGGTGCTCAGTGTTGGAAGGGACAATTGAGAGAAGTTGGGGCTTATGTTAAGAGTATCAGAGGATCATTTCGAGCTATCTTGACTGTTTTCTTGTGCCTGAGGACAGAGTTTTGAGGATCATTCATTCAGAAGAGTTTTGATAGTTGTTTAGGCAGTGGGTCCTTAGTGGGATTTGACCTTTCCGTTCCTCCTGAGTTCGACTGGGATCGATTAGAGAATCTGAGTTAGTAGAGTGTTCTTAGAGTCTGTTATTCAATGAGCGGTTAACATGATGATATTTTGCGAGGGTGGTCGGACAGGGAGACAGACCACTAGGGCTTTCAAGTTCTGGGGAGTCAGACCGAGTAGTGCAACTGCAGAAGGGTTTGTTATTTCTTCGGGGTCGGGAGTTCCCGTTGGGTCAGGTGTCTTTGGAGGAGATTTTTGAATGATTTGAGGCCCTTTCGATGGTGCTTCGCGGGTTTTGGGTTCGATATTTGTGATGATAAGGAGCGATTTCGAGGGCGAAATCTAATTCAAGTGGGGGAGAATTGTAACATCCTGTTTCGGGTCGTCAGTTGTTAGGGTTCGTGGGCTGCAACTCGGAGATGAGGAAGTCACGGGGTTGCGACGAGTTACTAGAAGCGTAAGGCATCTCGTCACCTTTCCGTGGGTATGAGGTTCTTTGGAAACGGAGTCATATCAAGGAAGCATTGGAAGTTTGAAGTGTTGGCAGGATAAGTCCTTTGATTTGAGAAAGGTGGCAGCTGAGTACGCTGGGCGTACGTGTGTGTACGCTTAGCGTACTCATGTACGTGGTTTTTAAGCGGAGCCACCTAGTACGCTGGGCAGACCAGTGGGTACGCTGGGCGTACTAGGCACATAGTGAAAACCCTACTTTTGGGTGTGTCCCTGTATAAAGAATTAGATGGCCTCATTCCTGGCCACCACCCTCAGATTTCAAATGCTCCTAAACCCTAAACCTTCGTTCGTGGAGTTTGTGGATGCATTTGAGAGCCTTTGAGTGTTTTAAGTGTTCTTGTGAGATTATTGGAGTGGAGAAGGAGCATGGAAGAGAATAGAGTTGGAGTCCAGGCTTTGGATCTAAGCTTTTCTGTGGATGGAGCCTCATTTGAAGGTATAAAGCTCAAAGCTTTCCCATCCTTTTGATTTGTACATGTTTTGGTCCATTTTAGGGTTTTTGGTCCCAAAGCTTGAAGCTTTATGAGTTGTTGCACTCTAGAGCCTAATGTTTGTCCTTTAAAGTGTTTCTAGTGGAAAGGATCCCTAAAAATGAGGTCTTGGACGTTGGAATCAAACCATGCATGAGTTATGAGCTTTTTGAGATAAGAGAGTGAGTGATTTGGGTATTGTGACCTCCTCAGCCATGCAAAGGCTTAGAGTCACTGACTTTATGGAGTAAGAGACATTAGGGAGTCCACATATGGGATTTGAGTTGATGTCTTATCTAATTATGACCAAATGAGTAGAAAGAATAAATCTGGGAAGTACGCTGAGCGTATTCCTGTACGCCTTGCGTACTGTCCCAGTGTCCCCGATGGCCAATCTTGATTCGTGAGTACGCTGAGCGTACCAAGAGAGGTACGCCCCGCGTAACCTCACTGTGGACTTATGTGTTAAGTCTTATTTTGGGACTTAAGTGTTGGGCCTGGAGTTTGGGCTTGTTGAAATAGAGTTTCGGACCAGAGGATTATGTATAGGTGCTTTGGGCCCTTGAGTTGGGCTTGCCTTTTTGACTTGAGAGTTGGGCCTCGGGAGAGCCCATTTATTATTGGGCCTTGGTAGGCCCAATGGGTTTTAGGTTGTTGATGGTTTGGTTAGTGGACCTCCTGTAGACCTATTCAGTGAGAGTCTAGACTTAGTTCCTAATTGGGTTAATTGTGGATTTGGATCAGAGTTAGAGGCCGGTGCGTGGCAACAACATTTTTAGGGGATGTTCATCATTCGAGGTGAGTCTTCTCACTATACTTACCATAAGTGATATCTTTGTGTGACTGAGATATCTTATGTGCTTATTTGTGTATTGTGATATTCTGCATTATGTCTTTGTGATTTATGCTGAGTATTGTTATTATGAGCTTATTGAGTTAGGACCAGAGGGTCCACCTGAGTTCTGGGACCGGAGGGTCCCACTGACACACATTGACGGGAGGGTCTTATCTGAGTATAGCCATGAGAGGTGTGACAACCGTCAAAATTCGAGTCGGTTCTAGATTTGATAAACTTAGTTGTACGTGTAGGCACGACACATACTAGACTTAGTAACTAGAAACTAAGTTATAACCTACTAGAAACTTGGAAACAATTAGAATCAATGGATAGTATACTTAGATTTCACATTGATATGTGAATTCTACAACTACTTAACTGTAGTGAATATCCATATTTAGGTCACTCTTTGACTCGAACACCTTTTCATGAATCATATACACACATCATGCACTTGACCTAGTGGTAGAAATTAGGTCCTAGTCTCGTTGGAACTTAAGTCAGAGTTGAAAACTAGGACTAGTATACTTGATTACTTAATTTCGCTTGAATCTCGGAATCACTAAATAGAATGCCAATAAAACCGATAAAATAAGTTACACACATTATTTATAACTATGAAAAGAGTTATAATACCATAAGATAAATTTAAGTCTCAAAGATTCTATTGATTTTGATATCCAAAGATTTAAAAATCTCAAAAACCACAAATGCCCTAAAAACCTAAATTTATGAAATTTAACCTTAAAAATTCTATAAAAGTAGTTATGAGCCTCATAATATGATATTATAATAATTAAAATTATAAAAATTCATTCAAGGAAAATAAAATTTAACTCATTAACATTTACCCTTAATTTATAAATCAAAAATCAAGGTTTTATGAATAAAAACGTGATTTTAGTGCACATTTTATATAAAATTTAGATATTTTATAAAAGAACTTAAATATTATAAAGCAAAATGAATGAGAAAGGGGTATTATACTCAAAATTTCAGACCCCTCTGTTCCTATATCTCTCTCTCTCACACTCTCATTCTCCAACACACACACATCTCTCTTCTTTCTCTCTCTAGAAAACTCTCTCTACCTTCTCTCTAATTTTTTTTTCTCCAAACACCACAACCACAACCTCTTAAACACGAAATTATAGAGATCCATAAGGGTTTTTCAAGCAACAAATAAATTTAAGGTAAAGAACATACATCTCTTTAAGATCCACAACAATGATTTAAGCCATGCATGTGCATTTTACTTCAAAAACCGACTTCTACTTCTTCATCTTCTTCAAACTTGTTTTCTTTTTGTTAAAATGGTTACTATAACATCATGGATGTATTTTAACACCATGCATGTATGTTAAACAAGGTTGCATGTTAATGATCTTAGTGCAAAAATCGATTTTAAGGATCAAAACATCAAACTCATTTTTAAGAGTTCTTGAGAAATAAGATTTTTGTATTTTAATGCATGTATGTAAATTATGATTTTTAAATATATTTGATCTCTAGAAACATGAACATAACATGCATGGATCATGATATATTTAAAATATTTCAAAAGATTTACTCAAAGAAATGATGAAAACTCATTTTTCCAACCAATCATCATGCATGCAATCTGTCAGAGTTCTTTACCTGATTTTAAACTTCCATGTCTCACTCATTTCGTAACCAAAATTCGAGATTCTTTTTCGGAAATATATAATGTTGAGTTAGCTTTCAAACCCATCTGACCTCACTAGAAAATTCCAATATTTCGATTTTAAGCAATTTTTACAAAAACTGTTGCTCAATCAGCACCTTTTTGTGAATACTAGTTTTGTATTGCGTGTTCAAAGGTCTTATTCATCACTAAAAATCTAGGAAAAATTAATTTGAGCACTTAGCATCATGTGTTAAGAGGTACAAAAAGATCATGATTCAAAAGTCTTTGGAACATGTTACAAAAATTCTCAAAGTAACATCAACAATCTTTACCAAAATCACAAGTATCAAATTTCTCTATAATTTATTGAGCCTTTAGGCATGTTTTCCACATCAAAAATAAGAAAACGATTTTTCACTGATATTAAATTGTATGAAGATGCATTCTGGAAATTTTCAGCTCAATATATAGTTTATTTATTTTTACATGAAAATAATAAGAAAAAAAGAGTGTTAAAGCATATAAAATACTTACACTTGTAAATAAATTCTGAAAAAGTTTGTGGATGATCCTTTTAGTTAAAAAACTTCTCTCATGAAGTGTCATAGATTGTTGTTGCTGTTTAGTACGGTTTTGAAGTTTATTTTTATTTAGCTCCAATAAATCATAAAACCACTTTAGGGAAGGTGAAAATATTATCTATTATTTTTCGCAACTTCTAGCTTATGTTTAAGACTTAGATAAATATTTTGGGAATTTTTAAAAATATATATCTATTTTTTCATGATTTTTGTGTTTATAATTGACTAAAAACAGGAAAATAAGTTTTCCTCATCCAAAATTCATGAAAATTTACCAGAGCACCTTTTAGTATATTAGGATGCCGCATATAAATTGTGATGATTTTTCTCTTCTGTATGTTATTTTTCTTCAATTTTCCCAAGATTTAATACACTTAAATGCACAAAAATCATAAAACTGGGTTAAACAGTTTAGAAATCCATTTTTATATTTTTTCCAGATTAAGTGTGTATAATAACACTTGTAAAAAAAGGTTTTGTGAATTTTTGAAATTTTTATCTATTTATTTTTATTTTTATATAATAAATAGACAAAAATCAGAAAAATTGTGTTTAACTTTTTGAAAACACATATTAATATTTTTCCCAGATTACGTACTCTGTAAAACAGTTACACAAAAATTATAAGAATTATTGATGATAATTAACTATTTTTCCATGATTTTATGATTATTCAAGGAATTAAATGGTGAAAAATAGTTAGACAAATCAAAAATTCAAGAAAATTTATCTTAAGGTCTTTGACTTCAATTAAAACTGAAATCAAAAAGTTTGGGAAAGTTTAAAACCAAATTGATTTACTTTTTGAATATTTAATCATTGGAACACCTCTTAAAATGTTAAATATTAACATTTCAATAATGGGAATTTTCCACTTAAATTGTTATATAACAATTGATTCATTGAAATTTAATTTTCACAGAAATATGTTTTTAACTTATCAATATTAAATTTTGACACAATATTGGCATAATTCTATTGTAGTAGCAAATATACTAGTGTTAGCTTTCTATTAGAGACTCATTAGTGTGTAACATCTTGTAGGAATCGATAGTGGTACAAGTGGATCGTAGTTGGAGGCACCATTTGCATCATCTCAATGCATATTGTGAGTATTCACGACTCCCCTATTTTCGGTTTTTATGTTTTGGGGTGGAAAACATGTCCAAAATACTATTTATTGTTCGTTGTATTTAAATTGATTTGTATCAAACTTGATTGCTATATTTTGCTATATTTCTCTATGTATGTCTATGCAACACGAAACATGAGGCCTTATCGTCTTAAGTCCCTTCCCTTTACACTTTAATCCAACCATTAACTCTTTGAGCCAATGGTCATTATGGATAGCGCTATTAGGAATTGACAACTCCTCACTCGCCCGATTGCTTGAGTGCATGATACCATATAATCTATGGAACGATAAGCATAGATCTTGATAGGGCATCAGTCATAGGCTTGGTTGGGCATCAGTCATACACATACAAACTTGTTATTTATTATGGCAATAAACTTGTTTATTAATTATAGCAATGAACTTTGTTTCTCATTACAACAACGAACTTTGTTTATGAAAACTTAATACTCATTTTTGCAATATATTTCTATTTATGGAAACTTTTATCAAAACTTTGATTTCGATTCATGAAACCAATATTATTATTATTTTTTTTATCTGTGAGTACTCACCAACTATTTTTATAGTTGACGCTCGTTTTACATGCTTTTTCAGGAATCATCGAGTAAGTGGCACTTAGGGACACATCACTTTTAGGAGCATTCGCATGTGTTGTATTTCAATTTACATTGTAATTTCTTTTAAAAGTTGTTCAAACCCATTGTAAATTTGTAATGATTTTTAATACTATGGTTGGTGTTGTCTTTTAACTTTTGCTTTGAAACCCTTTATACTGCCACGCCTCGTGTTTCCGCTTTAGCGGGGTGTGACAGAAATGGTATCAGAGCCGAAGGTTATAGAGAATACCAGTTTTCCTTTGGAGAACCACAACTATAGCCAAAAAATTTCTAAACGTTTTTAAAATATAGAACATACTACTGGTATAACTAATTCGAGTACGCATTATTGGACTTTAATTAACTATAGCCTGGCCAACTATGCTTAATTAAGGAAAGTTAATGTGAGGCTAGAAACGGTTATAGTAGAATTATGTTCAAAACAATTTTCAACTTAAACTTTTGAAAAACAAAATTTTTCGGTGTGTTTACGGTCATTGCATATTACAGACATTCATCTAGATACACTTAGAAACTAAGTGCACTTTTATAACAATGCCTTTATTTAGAAATATTCTTGTCCCTTATCAAGTGCTAAGTTAACCACTTAGGTTATATCACTAGCCACTCTAGGAGCAATGCACATAGTACTAAGAACGGGTATTCCTTGGTCGCTATTGACTTTAGATGTAAGGTTAGTAGCTAGATATACACTAGTAATAATCTTAAGTCGAAACCTATACCAATTATTCCTTAATACCTCTTCATCGTCTTCGTATTAGAGTTACAACTAGGAAAAAATGTTTCGATACCGACACGGATGATAATTGGAGCATCGCGTAAGGAGGTAGATGAGTCGCCACTAAGTAATCACTTGGATACCATTGGCGGGCATTCCGGATTCGACTCACAAGGAGACACGGAGGTTTAACCTATATGTGAGATCATATCTCTACGCTACGATTTAGCTCTAGGTTGTTTCCACCTTGAGGTTAAAACTTAACATAGGATATACCTTTGACCTCTATAAAAGGTCGTTAACTGCATTGACACCATAAAATGTTTTTCAAACAATTTTTCTTGTACTTTATTTTGGGGAAAAGACATCGGCACTCGCCTTATACTCGTTTTGTACTCGCCTTAGTATTTAGGTACGATCAACTACACTAACATACTTTCTCCTTACTTCTTAATCTTCCATCGAAAAATTATTTCGCTTAATCGGTTTTATTTATCATCGATAAAATATTTTATAACCACTTCATTCAACTTAGTAGACATTTCCTAACAATGTAAGCCATATTCTCGCTAAAAATCTTTTGACAACTTGCTTTAACTTAACACTTTTCTTCAAAACTCAATTTAACCAATATTTGTTTTAACCTTGCTATTTTAATTTCATTTCAAATCCATTTCAATGGATAGATGTGCTTTTAAGGGCATGTAAACCATTTTAATCCTTGCTTACCATTTTGACACGTTTTCGAAAAACTTAGAAACATTTTCTTTTATAAAAGTGTTTAAACTCTATGCTATAAAACTTAAACATATGACATTGAAGTTCTTATTATGTGAAAAAGTTTCATCGAATCTTCAAAACACATTTGTTTTGACACTTTTAACAGCTTTCTCATTTAGACATTGTAATTTACTTTAATGTGTTTTCTCGAAACCCAACATGATATTTATGAAAATTTCTACATCAAACATGTTTATAAGACATCTCTAATGCTTGTATTTCAAAACATACCTTATTTGTGTACTTTGCTTCAATATGGTTTTATAATCTATAAAGTTTTTAAAATTTATAGCATTTGAAAACTTAGTGTTCACTTTTAAATTTCTAGTGATACACTCTCAACAATGAATAATTATTGTTCTAAATATATTGAGTCTTTACCTTATCCATTTTAATCATTCTTGGACTTCAGTCTAAAAAGTCAAAAATGTCAGATTTTCAATTGCCATTTGTAGGGATTTTTTTTTTCACAAATGGAGTTTAACTTAATAGATAACTTATGAATTTTTAGCAATCCTTAGCAAACACTTTTGAAACTCTCACATGTCTATGTAACCATAAACATACATCAAATATTAAAGTTCGAAATATATCTTAACCTGGTTTTAAATCTACCTATATGTATTGTTCTTAAAATTTTAACAATAACAATCATTGCCGCCGCTACCTTCCTTTTTCTTTCCCCCGAACTTTATTTCTCGCTCTCCTTCTGATTTTAGATCTCGCACGCCATAATATTAACATAATACATTGTCTAACTTTGTTTCTGTCTATTTTGCTTCTCATGGTATCATGTTGGTATACATAAAGACTAGAAGTCTACCCTTTCGTTTTGAGCGATTAATACATGTATAGTTGTGAGGCATAATTTTGATTTAGTCAACTTTGATATATTCAATTACGCCTTTTACCATATACATCTTGTTTTTATTTTGAAATCTACAATAAACAAGTAATCCTTATTTACATTTGCTCTTTCGTTCTAAATTCGGAAACTTGATTTAAAATGCATGTTTCATTGTATTTTTCCTGATAAGTAATACACAAGATGAATACCCTTATACTTATAATTTTTCTATATCTGAAAAATATATGTGAAGGATATGTATCCTTATGTTTCTTCTTTTCTTTAAATACATCAAAAGTTTTGAATTTTACGATTATCTATTTTCTAAATGATTGTTTTTGTAGAAACACTAAACTAAGAATGCACTATTTTCAATGATCGGTATTTTTATTCATTTCTTAAAAATAGCATTCTACTTTGCAATTTTCAGTGAGTTCCTAAACTCTCAAACTTGTTTTCATAAATATCCTGACTCCTTCTTAAACTTGTATTTGTCTTGACTTAGACAATTAGTCAATTTTACAAAAAACGTAATATCAATATTTCTATAATTTTTTTTTCTTAATGACGACTTAAACATTTAACTTTAATTTATCTTTTTATTATTTTACTACTTCGTTTGATCGCCACACATGTATCTTCATTATCTTGGAATTATTACACATTTTGATAATAGTGAGATTACTTATCATTTCTAATCACTCAAATTGTTATATAGACAAGGTGATTTAATTTATCATAAACTTGCATCGCCTCCATTTACGACAATGACTCTCTAAATATATATATTCTTCGAATATTGTTTTATTATAGTAAGAGTAACCGTGGTAGTAAATATTGCTTCAGAAATCCTCGATCGTTTCGTAACTTATTTTATAGACGACACTTAAATAGCCTTTACATTCGAGAGGTACCAAAACTTCGTTGCTTACCCTTAGTGCGTATCTTTAAGAACTTACCCTCGATCGCTTCTTTTTCATTCGTGCTACCCCTTCTTATTTCAGATTATATATATTTTCCATATTTAGTAGCCAACCTGAAAGTGAATAAATTGTTCTTAATCCTTTCTTTATTAGATGACGAATTTACACTTAGTGCTAATTTAGAATGCGACTTAAGGATCAATGCGGATTTAACGGTCAGTGCAGTTGGTGCTTCAGCAAAACTTATACCGCTCTCTTAATTCAGATAATATCTAACTAGATGATCTTTTTCGACTAGGTCGTAATGGTTGGATCATGATTCCATGACCCAAATTTTCCATAATCTAGACGAAAGAACTCGAATTAAGGAAACATTAATTTGATTACAGCTACAGAGTTGGGCTCTTCTCTTGAGGAATTAACCCAAAATAATCAAAGAGCCTTTCAAGTCACCACCTCTCCAGCTATACAACTGTATTCAACTAAGTTCTAATAGAATACGTCACGAATTGAATTTCGGGACAAAATTCATTCAATCGGGGGAGATTTGATAAACTTAGTTGTACGTGTAGGTACGACACATACTAGACTTAGTAACTAGAAACTAAGTTATAACCTACTAGAAACTTGGAAACAATTAGAATCAGTGGATAGTATACTTAGATTTCACATTGATATGTGAATTCTACAACTACTTAACTGTAGTGAATATCCATATTTAGGTCACTCTTTGACTCGAACACCTTTTCATGAATCATATACACACATCATGCACTTGACCTAGTGGTAGAAATTAGGTCCTAGTCTCGTTGGAACTTAAGTCAGAGTTGAAAACTAGGACTAGTATACTTGATTTCTCAATTTCGCTTGAATCTCGGAATCACTAAATAGAATGCCAATAAACCGATAAAATAAGTTACAAACATTATTTATAACTATGAAAAGAGTTACAATACCATAAGATAAATTTAAGTCTCAAAGATTCTATTGATTTTGATATCCAAAGATTTAAAAATCTCAAAAACCCTAAATGCCCTAAAAACCTAAATTTATGAAATTTAACCTTAAAAATTCTATAAAAATAATTTATGAGCCTCATAATATGATCTTATAATAATTAAAATTATAAAAATTCATTCAAGGAAATTAAAATTTAACTCATTAACATTTACCCTTAATTTATAAATCAAAAATCAAGGTTTTATGAATAAAAACTTGATTTTAGTGCACATTTTATATAAAATTTAGATATTTTATAAAAGAACTTAAATATTATAAAACAAAATGAATGAGAAAGGGGTATTCTACTCAAAATTTTGGACCCCTCTCTTCCTATATCTCTCTCTCACACTCTCATTCTCCAACACACACACATCTCTCTTCTTTCTCTCTCTAGAAAACTCTCTCTACCTTCTCTCTAATTTTTTTTCTCCAAACACCACAACCACAGCCTCTTAACCACGAAATTATGGAGATTCATAAGGGTTTTTCAAGCCACAAATAAATTTAAGGTAAAGAACATACATCTCTTGAAGATCCACAACAATGATTTAAGCCATGCATGTGCATTTTATTTGAAAAACCAACTTCTACTTCTTCATCTTCTTCAAACTTGTTTTCTTTTTGTTAAAATGGTTATTATAACATCATGGATGTGTTTTAACACCATGCATGTATGTAAACAAGGTTGCATGTTAATGATCTTAGTGCAAAAATCGATTTTGAAGGATCAAAACATCAAACTCATTTTTAAGAGTTCTTGAGAAATAAGATTTTTGTATTTTAATGCATGTATGTAAATTATGATTTTTAAATATATTTGATCTTTGGAAACATGAACATAACATGCATGGATCATGATATCTTTAAAATATTTCAAAAGATTTACTCAAAGAAATGATGAAAACTCACTTTTCTAACCAATCATCATGCATGCAATCTGCCAGATTTCTTTACCTGACTCTAAACTGCCATATGTCACTCATTTCTTAACCAAAATTCTAGATTATTTTTCAGAAATATAACATGTTGAGTTAGCTTTCTAACCCATCTGACCTCACTGGAAAATTCCAATATTTTGATTTTTAGCAATTTTTACAAAACTGTTGCTCAATCAGCACCTTTTTGTGAATACTAGTTTTGTATTGCATGTTAAAAGGTCTTATTCCTCACAAAAAATCTAGGAAAAATTAATATGATCACTTAACATCATGTATTAAGAGGTACAAAAAGATCGTGATTCAAAAGTCTTTGGAACATGTTGAAAAATTCTCAAATTAACATCAATAATCTTTACCAAAATCACAAGTATCAAATTTTCTCTATAATTTATTGAGCCTTTAGGCATGTTTTCCACATCAAAAATAAGAAAACAATTTTTTATTGATATTAAATTGTATGAAGATGCATTCTGGAATTTTTCAGCTCAGTATATATTTTATTTATTTTTACATGAAAATAATAAGAAAATAGAGTGTTAAAGCATATAAAATACTAACACTTCTAAATAAACTCTGCTAAAATTTGTGAATGATCCCTTTAGCTAATAAACATCTCTCAAGAAGTTTCATGGATTTTTGTTACTGTTTAGTATGGTTTTGAATTTTCTTTTTATTTAGCTCCAATAAATCATAAACCCATTTTAGGGAACGTGAAAATATTATCTATTATTTTTCGCAGCTTCTACCTTATGTTTAAGACTCAGACAAATATTTTAGAAATTTTTAAAAATATATATCTATTTTTCCATGATTTTTGTGTTTATAATGGACTAGAAACAGGAAAAATAGTTTTCCTCATCCAAAATTCATGAAAATTTACCAGAGCACCTTTTAGTATATTAGGATGCTGCATATAAATTTTGATGATTTTTCTCTTCTGTATGCTATTTTTCTTCAATTTTCCCAAGATTTAATACACTTAAATGCATAAAAATCATAAAACTAGGTTAAACAGTTTAGAAATCCATTTTTATATTTTTCCCAGATTAAGTGTGTATAATAACACTTGTAAAAAAAGGTTTTGTGAATTTTTGAAATTGTTATCTATTTATTTTTATTTTTATAGAATAAATACACAAAAATCCGGAAAATTGTGTTTAACTTTTTGAAAACACATATTAATATTTTTCCCAGATTACGTACACTGTAAAACAGTTACACAAAAATTATAATAATTTTTCATGATAATTTACTATTTTTCCATGATTTTATGATTATTCAAGGAATTAAATGGTGAAAAATAGTTAGACAAATAAAAAATTCAAGAAAATTTATCTTAAGGTCTTTGACTTCAATTAAAACTGAAATGAAAAGTTTGGGAGAGTTTAGAACCAAATTGATTTAGGTTTTGAATATTTAATCATTGGAACACCTCTTAAAATGTTAAATATTAACATTTCAATAATGAGAATTTTCCACTTAAATTTTTATATAACAATTGATTCATTGAAATTTAATTTTCACAGAAATATGTTTTTAACTTATCGATATTAAATTTTGACACAATATTGGCATAATTCTATTGTAGTAGCAAATATACTAGTGTTAGCTTATGATTAGAGACTCATTAGTGTGTAACATCTTGTAGGAATCGATACTGGTACAAGTGGATCATAGTTGGAGGCACCATTTGCATCATCTCAATGCATATTGTGAGTATTCCCGACTCCCATATTTTCTGTTTTTATTTTTTGGGGTGGAAAAGCATGTCCAAAATACTATTTATTGTTCGTTGTATTTAAATTGATTTGTATCAAACTTGATTGCTATATTTTGCTATATTTCTCTATGTATGTCTATGCAACACGAAACATGAGGACTTATCGTCTTAAGTCCCTTCCCTTTACACTTTAATCCAACCATTAACTCTTTGAGCCAATGGTCATTATGGATAGCGCTATTAGGAATTGACAACTCCTCACTCGTTCGATTGCTTGAGTGCATGATACCATATAATCTATGGAACGATAAGCTTAGATCTTGATAGGGCATTAGTCATATGCTTGGTTGGGAACTCATTGTTTGCTCATACACATACAAACTTGTTATTTATTATGGCAATAAACTTTTTTATTAATTATAGCAATGAACTTTGTTTCTCATTACAACAACGAACTTTGTTTATGCAAACTTAATACTCATTTTTGCAATATATTTCTATCTATGGAAACTTTTATCAAAACTTTGATTTTCGATTCATGAAACCAATATTAGTATTATTGTTTTATCTGTGAGTACTCACCAACTATTTTTATAGTTGACGCTCGTTTTACATGCTTTTTCAGGAATCATCGAGTAAGTGGCACTTAGGGACACATCACTTTTAGGAGCATTCGCATGTGTTGTATTTCAATTTACATTGTAATTTCTTTTAAAAGTTGTTCAAACCCATTGTAAATTTGTAATGATTTTTAATACTATGGTTGGTGTTGTCTTTTAACTTTTGCTATGAAACCCTTTATACTGCCACGCCTCGTGTTTCCGCTTTAGCGGGGTGTGACAAGAGGCTACTGAGATGTGTGTGGTATTTTGGGAAACTCAATAAGCTTCGTGCTTACCGAGTTATGTGTTATGTGTTTCAAGTTTTTCTCAGGATCGCGGGAAGGCACCGGCTCGATTGTACACACCGGAGAAAGAGTTTTGTTTTGAGGATCCTGATTATTAAACAAACAATTATGAAGATGCGTTTTGTAAACTAAATAAATGAGATTTTGTGAAATGCGTTATGAGATTTATATGAATTTAAAATGAAATTGTTTTTTGGAAATTCACGGTGTTACAGCAGTGGTAACTTTGGGGGAGATTGTTAGAACATTAAAAGTGACCTCATGCAATCTGAATTAAAGGAAATCTGAGATGACGAGTTCCAAAGTGAAGAACAGTCCGAAGCAGAAGACATGTCCGAGATGCATCTTAGAGATAGAATGTTTCTAGGTCCATAATGTGCATTTATTGTTCTAAGTACTATTTTGTTTTGTTCTTATTGTTTGATAGTATAGTACATGGAATAAGATCAAAAGAAGAGGATGTGTCAGTATGTTGATCTTTAGATGTCTATTAGTCCATTCACTTTATCAGATTTGTCTTATAGTCACTCTGTGTCTATTTAAGGAGTTGCAACCTTAATGTTAAGCACGCATGAGTGAAACATTCACCTTTCTCATCAATATCAAGAACCATTCAGTCAATCATTTTCTCTATGATTCTTATTGTTCTTGAATCTCTTTACACTGTTTGAACTTATTATTTATTCACTTTTAACACTTTGTTGAACTTCTTAATTTTGAGACAAGACTGGTTTACCAGACTTGACTGGATCCTTATTATTAGCAGACATTGATCTTTAAGTTAATTCAAGGTTTGAGTTTTCAAACTTTGTCCATGTAGATCTTAGTTTTCACATTTCTACAAGACTCAGAACTAATTTATACAACTAGGTCAAGGGAATTATGTCTACATGAATCACATAAAGACACTCATATCAAAGGATGACCTGAATTTGTTAGTTGTTACGATTAAAGTAGTTGTAGAATTTACATATCAATATGAAATATTAGTACACTATCATTCGTTTATATTTTTTCCAAGTTTCTAGTAGGTTATAACTTAGCTTCTAGTTACTAAGTCTAGAATGTGTCATGCCTACACGTGCAACTAAGTCTATTCAAATCTAGAATAGACTCGAATTTTGACGGTTGTCACAACGACCATCAGAGATCTATGTTTGAGGATGGTTATCATTTCAGCATTGTTAGATGTGATCAAGAAAGCACAAGTAGATGGGTTAAATAAGGAGAATTGGAAGGAAGAGAGAATCAGGATCCAAATTCCGTTATTTGTCAGAGATAGTTGTGGGTTACTAACTCAGGAGGGAAGGGTATGGGTTCCGGTTGTTGGCGGGGTTAGGTAGACATTGTTAGAGGAAGCACATAGATCTATGTTTTCGATCCATCCAGGGGGAACAAAGATGTATAGAGATTTGAGACAGAGCTACAGGTGGCCATGAATGAAGAGGGAGATATCATGACATCGAGTTGTTCCTGATATGCCAGAAAGTCAAGGCCGAACATCAGAGACCTCATGGAAAGATGCAGTTGTTACCCATTCCTATTTGGAAATAGGAGGATATTACTATGAATTTTATCACAAAGTTTCCAAGGTCAGCATGTAGGGTTGATTCCAGATGGGTCGTTGTTGATAGATTGACAAAGACTGCTCATTTTATCCCTATTTCTGAGAGAATTTCCACCGATAATGTAACGTCCCAAAATTTCAGATAAAAATTTCATTTTTAATTCATTCCAAAACATCCAATAACCATTTCAAAACAACCAAATATGTATCATAGTGAAACCATATCAGAGTACAAAATCCCAAATTCACGTAATGCGAAAATATGGGCGGATGCGGTGCGATCAAGCCGAGCCATTCCCTTATGAGCTGGAAGTACCTGAAACATAAAATGAAAATTGTAAGCACAAAGCTTAGTCAGCTCCCCCATAATACCCCATACCATACATACATAACAGTCAGAATATATTTGGATCTATTTCACCCCCTTCGGTCTCTTTCAACTGGTACTGGGTATATTTCACCCCTTCAGTCTCTTTCAACCGGTAATGGGTCTATTTCACCCCTTTCGGCCTCTTTCAATCGTTACTAGATATATTGCACCCCACTCGGTCTCTTTCAACTGGTATCGGGTCTATTTCAACCCTACAACTAGCATACAATCATAACAGGAAGAGTCACAAAGACAACAAGCACATACAAGCATAGCAGGACATTTTCATAAAGACAACTATCGTCCGCTAAACATAATTCAGTGGGACGATATTGGTGCCTTTAACCCATGAGTACCGTGAAGGAAACTCACCTCAGTCTGAAGATAACAAATCACACTCAGGTTGCCGAAACGTAAAATCCTCTAACTAAATCACAAATAATAGAACCCTAATTAGCAATTAGGTCCTTAACTCAAGTCGAGAGTCCAAATCCTAAATCCTGACTCCTAGGGTAAAAAGGCTACTTACCCTTCCCTTATTGGGTTTAACATATCATGATCCAAACTTAAACTAGCCTAAAGTTTGAAAAGTACTCAAAGCCCAATATAGGCCCAAATCCAAAAAGGCCTATGGCCTAACAATGGCCCAACTCAAAAAAACTTGTGGCCCAATAAGGGCTTGAAACTCTAGAGTCCACAGTGACCCGAAACTAAAAGCCCAATACTCCATGGCGAGTAAGCTAAGTGTACTGTTAGTACACCTGGCTTACTCGAGTGTTTCCATGATCGGGATCCCAGGTATTTTTGGTCAACGTACACCTGTGTACGCTCTACGTATGCCTTAGTTTGCCAAAATCTAATTTTCAGGTCTTAATCTGTTAAGACCTAACGTCGAACTTTAGACCTAGCCTCCTAGGGACGTCCTTAAAAATAAACTTGGCAACTTTATCCCTTTGCATGCCTTAATGGGACTCAATTCATAGATTTAGCATTCTACTTCTATTAAGTGGTCACTAACTCATGCATGGTTTATCTACAACAATCGTGATGCAAGCTTTATGGATCTAGGACCTCAAAAACATCAAAAGGAACATCTCATAACATTTGGAGTACCATATACTTACAAGAGTTCATCCATGGGAACAAAATATTGTAAATTCTTCCCCAAACCTAGATCTAGACATATGATATGCAAGGTTCAGACTTTATACCTCCAATAAGATGGAAAAAGTGAGTAATCTCTGGATCTACAAGCTCCCTCTTATCCAATGCTTCTCTGCGAGTCTTCTTCTTATTCTTCTTCTTCTTCAATATGCACCGCACACACCAAAACAAACACAAAATTGTCAATATCTTGGGAAATGGGTTAGGGTTTCGAGGTATAGCTCAAAGATGCAATAAAGGCTGATAAGATGAAGGATTAGGGGAACTTAATGTGCTTAAATAGGGTAAAAACCCAAAAAATTTGGGTTTACCCCTGACTGACGTACGCCCTGCGTATGCGTGGGTACGCCCAGCATATCAGGCGAACACCTCGCCTCATGCATGTGTTGGAGTACATCTGGTGTACATTATGTATGCCAAACGTACATAAGTCCAATAGTTCAAATGAATGATTTTAATTAATCAATATTTACCTGACATATCGGGCGATACAATTCTCTCCCACTTGAATCTGACTTCGTCCTCGAAGTCTAACTCTGCCTTCCTTGGGTGGCATAGGATCTCATAATCATAATCCTTTACCACATCCAAACATCTACGCCGCCTCATGTTCAGATTTGGCTGATCCATCAGATATCTTAGGCTTTTGTGATCTGTATAAATAGTAAAACGAACCCCATAGAGGTAATGTCGCCAAATCTTGAGGGCGAAAACCAAAACCCCAACTCCAAATCATGCATAGGATAATTCGTCTCATGAGGCTTCAGCCGCCTTGAAGCGTAAGCGATCACGTGACCCCACTGCATCAAAACTGCACCCGAACCAGTGATCGTCACATCACAATATACCAAAAACTCATCAACACCCTCTGAAAGGGTCAGAATCTGCCACAACTAGTATTATAAAGCTAGGAAATTATGTCCATGTGTAATTACTTTTGGAGAATTCTTGTAACCCTAAGTATTATGTTATACATGTTATTCATTCAACAACAACTCGAATCAAAATTCACACGTGAAGCCCTAAACCTAATTCAATGCACTACACTCACTCAACTTTGGGTTTGAAACCGTAACTCCTCGGTTCAAAATTTTATTGGACCAGGATCCTCTTATTGGGCCTAATGGACCAATAAACCCTCAACTTGATTCTCTTGGGCTAAGAAACCTCATTTGGGTCCTAGTTGGACCCACATTCAATAAACAATAGCATTTTCGGCCATAAGACTCATCATGGGCCGTATTGAGCCGAAAACCATCTTCTTTAATTATATGGGCCGAAAACCCATTGCTTTTGTCATTTTGGGCCGTAAACACATATGTGGGCCCAATGGGTGAAAAATTCTTATTTGGGCCAATATATTCTCGATTTTTAGTCAAGCCCAATATTGTTTCCTTTTCTCCCCTGTCCACCCTCTGTTTTTATATAAAAAAAGAAAAAGAAAATGGTGATTATACTACTACTTGACACCTCACTAATGTATAGTGTATATCTATGCTAATTGCCTCACATGTAACTAAGTTCAAACTCCCTAAACCAGCATGTAATAACCAATTAATCCTCTCTCTTTTCTCTTCTTAATCTCGGCCAAGAAGCACACTCCTCACTTCATCTATTTTTCAATCACAAACAATCCTCTCATATCTCTCAATAACACAAAGAAAAATCCTTCCCTTTTTCCTTCAAAATCGTGACTTTATGTGTGTGTGTATCAAGAATTCTTCATCAAAGTTCATCATTCTTGAACTCCCTAAGTCCGAAAATTTCATCAAGGGAGCAAGCTAGACCGAAAACACCTCATTCCCTCTCATTTCTTCATCAAAACTGAATCCAACACCCAAGGTGAGCTTAATACCCCATTGTTTTCCGTTTTACTATGTTTTGGGAGAGAATAGAACTTGGTTTTGTGTTAGATCTGAGTATTTATGCATGCTTGTGTGTAGTTTCATGATATATGGTACATATATGTTATGAATCTATGTTAAACCTTCATAAACTTGATATATTTCCAAGTCTTGAAGATCTTAGAAAAATAAGTTACTTTATGTAACTCATTATGTTGTTGAAAAGATAAAACATGTTAAAGGATACTTTAAAACAAAAGAGAACCTAATGAGGGGCCATTTTTTGACAAATAAACAAAAAGTGAGCCTTTTTGTGACAACTCACGGTTTTGAGATGACCAAAAGAGTCATTTTTGGATAAAAATGGGTATTTAAGACATTCACGGTTTTTAAAGGGGTCAAAAGAGTCATTTTTTTTATAAAAAGGTCTTATTATGACATTCACGGTTTTATATGGCTCAAAAGTGTTATTTTTGACAAAATGGGCTTATTTTGGGCCTTCACCGTTTTAATGGGCTAAAATGGTCATTTTTCATAAAAAGGGGCCTTATTTCGAAATTCACGTTTTCATGGGCTTGAAATGTAAATTTTTGGCCTTAATGGGCTTAAAAGGTCATTTTTATCAAAATGGGCCTTATTTACAAACTTTCGGTTTTTAATGGGCTTAAAATGTCATTTGAAATGAAAAATGGGCCTTTGTTGTAGATTTTGGTTTTAGTGGGCCAAATAATTAAAATTTGACAAAAGTGGGCTTTTATTGAAAAATCTGGATTATTTGGGCCAAAAAGGTCATTTTAGGAAAGTGGTCCTTCTATGTCATTTTGGTAGTAATTGAGCTAAAACAAGCATTATAATAATAAACGGGCTAATTACGTCATTTTCACTTTAATTGGGCCTTGTATACTTATTAAATGTTTATTGGGTCTTATTGACCCATTTACATGTTTGATGGGCCTCGTATATTTAGTTCATGTTTATTTGGCCTTAAATATCTATATACATGCTTATTAGGGCTTGTGTTCTCATTAAATGTTATTTGGGCCTTATAGGCCAATTGATTTTCTTATTGGGCCTCACGACACATTTTATGTTAATCGGGCCAATAACAAACAATACTTGACACTTTGATAAAAACAAATGGTATTTTCATCACCAATGTTTTGTAATCAAATGCATACTCGAAACATTATTTTAAAACGGTAAACAATGTGATGCAATGTTCGCGTAAATTTAGTTAAGGTTCTTGTGAGACATTCTTTCATTCGTACCTACCTAGTGTACAGCCGTAAGTCCTGTAGTTATAACCAGAGTCTCCTGGAGGGAGAGCGAGAGTTTGTGTAAAGATCTATACGGGGTTGACAGCCCCGCACCTGAGCTGTTCGCTACAGCTAGACTAGGCCAGTCTAGGGTGACAAATGTCTTACCTTAAACAAGTCGACGCCTAAAAAACGTCATGACAAGCAGATCAGTCATATCAAACATGGTTATAACGACTCATATAGAGTTTAACAACACAATAAATTTATGGAATACATATACTATACTTTTGATACACGTACAAGCTATTCATTTCTATAACACTCGGGTCTTACGGTTTAAAGACTACAACTCTTTTACAGACAGAAAATATCGGATTTTCTGGGAAACAAACACAATACCTTACATTTTACTTAAAACAGAAAATATAGAAATTTCTGGAACTCTCTCTTTATACATTTTCAAAATGTGAACACACATGCTATAATACAAGATTTGAAACAAAACGCTCAAACAATTTTTGCGGAAAATATCAGATTTTCTGGAGTTTACAAATGATACAAAACTTTTCTTACAAACATGCTTATGAACTCACCAACATTATATATGTTGACCGTTTTTAAAATAACTTGTATTCTCAGGGAATCGTTAAGCAGGTTGGTCATCAAGAACACGTGGATTTTGTGTATTTTTGTCATCATCATACATTTTACATTTGGAATGTAATTTGTAAACCAACACACAGATGTAAACTATGATGGCTGTTATATTTCATGTGTGATGACGATGTTGTCTTTGATTCAATTATATACATTGTGATGATATTACAAGATGAAGTCACCCAACCCCCAGACGGTTCCGTCGTCTGGTTCGGGGGTGTGACAGAATCGACGCCTAACAGAATCTCTGCCTCAGGGTCTCAAAAGTTGTCTGTTGCGCAGGACCTTAATGAAATGTGATAGTCTTCTTCGTCAATCGGGTCAAAGGAACCACTATCTTGGAGAAATCCTGAATGAATCCTCGATAGTAACCTGCCAATCCAAGGAAACTCCGAATTTTGGATGGAGATGTCGGAACCTCCCACCTCATCACCGCCTCGAACTTGGACGGGTCGACCAGAATACCGTTTTGGTTGACAAGGTGTCCCAGAAACTACACGTCTCGCAACCAAAATTCACAGTTAGAGAACTCCACGTACAACTTCTCCCTCCTCAAAGCTCTAATACCTCCCTCAAATGCTCCTGATGCTGTTTCTGAGTCTTCGAATAGACCAGAATATCATCGATCAATACAATCACTGACATATAAGAAGCAAGGTTCAGACTTTATACCTCCAATAAGATGGAAAAAGTGAATAATCTCTGGATCTATAAGCCCCCTCTTATCCAATGCTTCTCTATAAGTCTTCTTCTTTTTCTTCAATATGCACCGCACACACCAAAACAAACACAAAATGGTCAATCTCTTGGGAAATGGGTTAGGTTGTCGATGTATAGCTCAAAGATACAATAAGGGCTGATAAGGTGAAGGATCAGGGGAACTAAATGTGCTTAAATAGGGTGAAAACCCAAAAATTTTGGGTTTACCCCTGACTGACGTACGCCGTGCATATGCATGAGTACGCCCAACATATCAGGCGAACACCTCGCCTCATGCATGTGTTGGAGTACATCCGGTGTACATTATGTATGCCCAACATACATAAGTCCAATAGTTCAAATGAATGAATTTAATTAATTAACATTTACGTGAGATATCGGGCGATACAATTCTCTCCCACTTGAGTCTGACTTCGTCCCCGAAGTCCAACTCTGCAAACAACTTTGGGTATTGCTCTCTCATCTCCTCCTCAGGCTCCTATGTCCATTTTGACCCCTTTTGGTGCTGCCACTACACCCTTTCTAATTCCACGACCTTGTTTCGAAGAGTCTTTGTCTTCCTGTCGAGAATGGCCAGTGATCTTTCTATATAATTCATGCGATCATCCCCTTGAATGTCCTACAATGGAACCACTACAGAATCATGAACCAAATATTTCTGTAGCTGAGAGACGTGGAAAGTGCTATGGATTTGGCTAAGCTCCTCTGGTAGATCCAAGAGATATGCAACCCTACCCACCCTGGCTAACACTCTGAAAGGACCAATATATCTGGGGCCCAGCTTACCCCGCTTCTTGAATTGTATGCCAACTTTCAAAGGTGACACCTACAGGAGTACCATGTCTGTGACCTGGAACTCCAAGTCTGATCGATGCTATCCACGTAGCTCTTCTGTCGAATCTACGCTGTTTGGAGTCTGCCGCAAACCTGTTGAATAAAATCAGTCATCCGGAGTACTACCTCCGTACTCCGCATAAATCGCTGACTGACCTCACCCCAACATATCAAGGTCCTACACTTCCTCCCTTAGAGCATCTCAAAAGGAGGTCGATCAACGTTAGCGTTATAACTGTTGTTATAAGAGAACTCTGCCAAAGGAAGATGTGTATCCTAACTCCCGCCAAAATCTAGTACACATGCTAGAAGAATGTCCTCAAAAGTGTGGATAGTTCGCTCACTATGACCATCTGTCGGTGGGTGAAAAGTTGTGCTAAAGTGCAGACGAGTACCCAACTCGTCATGAAATCTCTTCCCGAACCTGGAAGTAAACCGAAAATCCCTTTCTGGAATGAATAAAAACAACACCCCAAGCCGTGCGAAAACCTCCCGAATGTAGATGTCTGCCAACTTCTCCGCAGAGATACTCTCTTAAATCAGGATAAAATGTGTGCTCTTGATCAGTCAATCCACGATGACCCATATCGAATCCATTCTGCATGCCGTTCGTGGTAACTGAAGGGTTTTGAGCATTCTAACACTCCTATGGTGTACATGCAACCCTATAAACATTGATCTATGTTTTCTCTATTATACATGCAAATATTTGATATTCCAAGGTTTCATCCTAACTAGCATAATATGAAGCAACAATACTACAACAATCTAGTAGAATGACATACCTCTTGATGTTGTAGCTTGATTCCATGGAGCTTAAGAGCCTAGTGCCTCAAGTGTGACACATCAAATGGTTCACACAACACCACCAACAACTTGGAATAACTTGAGAGAGAATTTCTTATGCTCAAATCGGCTAGCCCTCATGTGTACACACCTTAGTGCCAATTTCCTAAGCCATGGGGTCCTTATATATTGTGGCTACTAGGGTTAAACCATGTAACTCATGTCTTTTCATATTCTTCATGCTCCATGGGTTAAAACCTCCATGGAGTATCCATGGGTTAGTCCATGGGTTTAGCCCAACATGAAGAACTATGGACCATAAGCCCACGTATATAAGAATGAATGATTTACACAATCAATCCCCATATATTTAATTAGTCTCCTTTTGATCACAAAATTAATTCCAAATTAATTCTTGATCAATACTAATTAAATAATATGATTTCATACTAATATATTAGAACTTATAATATATTAACAAATCATAAATATCCTTTTCTCACAAAAGTCTATCCAAATTGTTCTGATGCCATGCAACCCAAATGGACCATGCCAAATCGGGTCAAGTACATACCAATTATAGTTATGGGCTTAGATACTAATTCAACAGTAACTTCATGATGAAATCCATCGTAATCTCTTCCCATTTCCGAACGGGAATACATAACGACTCTACTTTGTTGTGTGGTCGCTGATGCTCGACCTTGACTTTCCTACAAGTTAAGCACCTCTCCACATACCAATCCACATCCTACTTCATGCATGGCCACCAATAGTCAAGTCGGAGATCTCTATATATGTTTGATCCTCCGGGATGAATAGAGAACCTGGATTTGTGCGCCTCCTCCATCAAAACCTGATGCGCTCCACCCCAATATGGAACCCACACTCTCCGATGAAGGGTCAATAATCCCTAGCTATCATAATCAAAAGAAGCCACTTGACCCAATATGTGCTCACTCTTCTGGTGTTCTTCCTTCATATCCTCAAATTGAGCTTCTCGAATCTGATCTAATAGTGGGGTAGTCACGGTCATCCTCAAACATACATTCCTGATCGGGGTACTAACGACCTTACGAATGAGAGCATCGGCCACCACGTTGGCCTTCCTTGGGTGATATCGGATCTCATAATCATAATCCTTTACCATATCCAAACATCTACGCCGCCTCATGTTCAGATTTGGCTGATCCATCAGATACCCTAGGCTCTTGTAATCTATGTAAATAGTAAAACGAACCCCATAGAGGTAATGTCACCAAATCTTGAGGGCGAAAACCAAAACCCCAACTCCAAGTCATGTATAGGATAATTCGTCTCATGAGGCTTCAGCTGCCTTGAAGTGTAAGCGATCACGTGACCCCACAGCATCAAAACTGCACCCGAACCAGTGATCGTCACATCACAATATACCACAAATTCATCAATACACTCCGAAAGGGTCAGAATCTGTCACAAATAGTCTTTTAAGGCTAGGAAATTCTGTCCATGTGTAATTACTTTTAGAGAATTCTTGTAACCCTAAGTATTATGGTATACATGTTATTCATTCAATAACAACAATTCGAATCAAAATTCACACGTGAAGCCCTAAACCTAATTCAATGCAGTACACTCACTCAACGTTGGGTTTGAAACCCTAACTCCCCGGTTCAAACTTTTATTGGACCAGGATCCTCTTATTGGGCCTAATGGACCAATAAACGCTCAACTTGATTCTTTTGGGCTAAGAAACCTCATTTGGGCCCTAGTTGGACCCACATTCAATAAACGATAGCATTTTCGGCCATAAGACTCATCATGGGCCGTATTGGGTTGAAAACCATCTTCTTTAGTTATATGGGCCGAAAACCCATTGCTTTTGTCATTTTGGGCCGTAAACACATATGTGGGCCCAATGGGCCAAAAATTTCTAATTTGGGCCAATATATTCTCGATTTGTATTCAAGCCCAATACCCTTTCCTTTTCTCCCATGTCCACCCTCGGTTTTTATATAAAAAAAGAAAAAGAAAATGGTGATTATACTACTACTTGACACTTCACTAATGTATAGTGTATATCTATGCCAATTGCCTCACATGTAACTAAGTTCAAACTCCCTAAACCACCATGTAATAACCAATTAATCCTCTCTCTTTTCTATTCTTATTCTCGGCCAAGAAGCACACTCCTCACTTCATCTATTTTTCAATCACAAACAATCCTATTATATCTCACAAGAACACAAAAAAATCCTTCCCTTTTTCCTTCTAAAAATCGTGACTTTGTGTGTAACATCCGAATTTTCAGAGGTATTATGGTGTAGGTTAATCTTGTGATTAAATGAGGGACTCGACGAGTTGAGGGTCCAACTCGCCGAGTCGAGTCGGGTTTCTCCCGTGGATTTAATGAGTCGACTCGACGAGTCCGAGGAGAGGGACTCGCCGAGTAGGCGCTGATTAGAGAAACCCTAATTTCCGAGGTTTGGGACCTATTTAAAGCCACTTATAGCCTCATTTGCGGCCACCCTTTCCCTGGAAGCAAACCCTAAAGGTCATTTGAGCTAGAAAGTGAGAGAGAAGCTATCTTGGGATTTTTAGTGCATCATTTGAGAAGAAGAGAAGGAGATCAAGCAAGGATCAAGAGGGGGAAAGTTGAATCCAGTGATAGATCGTCCAGAGCTTCTGAGGAAGGTAAAAGTTTGCACCTTTCTCATTATTTTGGTTAGATCTCATGTGTTTGTAGTTCTAGGGCTTTTACCACCTTCTGTTTGGGACTTTGAGTAAAATGGATTAGCTAGAAGCCTAGTCCTCAGATCTGGACCTTGTAAGGTCCCTAGAGTCCAAAGGTCCCAACTTTATTTGTCCAAATAAGGGTTGTTGTGCTTAACACCTTAAGAAGGGCATGTTTTGGCATTTTGAGGCATTTTTGCCATGCATGAACGTAAAGGTCGAGACTTTATGTGCCTCTGGTGTTTTAAAGGGCTAGATCCAGGGTTTGGAATGAGAGATCTGACTTTGGACGTCTAAATGAGGAATCAGACCGAGGGGACTCGTCGAGTCCATGAGTTGACTCGACGAGTCAGTGAGGGTTTGTCCCGATAAGCTTGAGCATGCGATAGCTCGACGAGTTGGGGGTCAACTCGACGAGCTGGACTGTCACGAGATTTTTGAGGAAAGTAAGTAGACTCGACGAGTCGCAAGGGTGCACTCGGCGAGTCGGGTCAAACATGGACTGTTGACTCGAGTTTGACTTATGTTGACTTTGGGGCTTTGATCAACATAAGTAGTAGAGACGATGGAGGGGTAGAATGGTCTTTTATCCACTTCAAAAGTTAAAGGGAGGAAGAATAGCCTTCGGTCATTAGAGTTGTGATTAGAGTATCACTTAGAGATATTCATCCCTTGTGTTAGGTGGAGGCTAGTTTGAGATCCGGGAGCGGGGTCTTTACTTGCTGTTGGCCAGGTGAGTCTTCTCACTATACATTACCTAGAGTGGTATTTATGTGTAGACCAGAGGGTCTTGTATGCTATGTGTATATATATGAGTTATGTGCATTGTGTTGTATGTATGCTATGTGTTGAACAGACCAGGCCGGAGGGCCCAACGATATAGACCAGACCGAAGGGTCCAACGACACAAACTGGACCGAAGGCTATTCTGGTCTACGGCTGGACAGTTGAGATGTCTGGTAGTGGGACGGTACGGGATTCTGAAGGACTAGAGGTAGTCATGATGAGATGTTTCTGAGGATTTCAACGGAGATTCGGGGTATCTGGAATTGCTTAACCTCCATCGGGGGGATCATCAAGCATTGCGTATCACCTTCCAAGAGTAGGTGCGATTTTACTGGTAAAAACAGTCTGTGGGATAGATTGTTGGTGAACCAATTAGTGATGGTTCGAACCCTGAGTGGGGGAGAACCGGGTATTTTTTTGAAGAGATCAGAGATTTGTTCAAGAGTGGTTAGAGGACTGGATATAGAGACATGCGGTGCGAATTCCCGAGACCAGGGTTATCGGTGGTCGAGGTGAGTTGCAGAGGGAGTTAATGTATGTTGTCCGCGTTCAAGGAAGGATGAGTGTCTGCACGGCAGGTGGCTGTTGGTCAGAGGGCTTGTGGCAGATAAGAATTTTTCGAGGGTCATTTTCGTGTTCCGAGCCGTTGGCGATTTCTTCGTGTTTCAGTTTGGGAGATGGAGTATTCCGGGGTTACAAGTGGCACGAGAGAAAGACCGGTTGCGAGGCTCCGAGGAAGCAATGCGGTATCTGAGTATGATGCCATGAGTATGAGATCAGTGGTAGAGTCAAGACACTGCGAGGCGTTGTGATGGTATTCTGGGGTATCCGAGTTTAATGTCCTAAAACCTCGGATTATTTTGAGTTTGAGTTTGAGATGACGAGTGGAGTATCAAGTGTCTATGGTTCTGGTGGGGACCCTTCAGCTAATTGAAATCAAATGGATTTATCGAGAATGTGAATTGCAGTGAGAAAGAGAGGTGTTGTCACGACGATGGTCGTCCGAAGTAGTGATGCTTAGCCCGGATGGGTGTGTGTGTACCTATCTATGATGGGCCACACAACATGAGTTAATGATCGCAGTATGGTGTCAACCAGAGGATGAGATTGTGAAGTGGTAAGAGTAAGTGCGGTAAGACTGCGGGGAGCTGCAGTTTAAATGAGTCAGTGCAGAGAGGTGTGGTGATGCTTCGGGGAGCCGTAGTACTCACTATTCAGTGAGAGGGTGTGGTGATGCTACGGGGAGCCGTAGTACTCACTATTCAATGAAAGGTTGTGGTGATGCTTCGGGGAGCCTTAGTACTCACTATTCAGTGAGAGGGTGTGGTGATGCTACGGGGAGCCGTAGTACTCACTATTCAGTGAGAGGTTGTGGTGATGCTACGGGGAGCCGTAGTACTCACTATTTAGTGAGAGGTTGTGGTGATGCTACGGGGAGCCGTAGTACTCACTATTCAGGGAGAGGTTGTGGTGATGCTACGGGGAGCCGTAGTACTCACTATTCAGCGAGAGGTTGTGGTGATGCTACGGGGAGCCGTAGTACTCACTATTCAGTGAGGGGTGTGGTGATGCTACGCGGAGCCGTAGTACTCACTATTCAGTGGGAGGTCATTGTGATACTACGTGGAGCTGAAATACCCACTAGTCAGCGAGAGAATGTTGTGATGAAGTGCTCTCTGATCAGAGCTTGACGCAAAAGAGTTTTAGGCTTGGGTAGCCCTAATATTTGACTTGTGGAAGCCTGGGGTCGAACCAGGGGCGAGACTGGGGTCTCCATGTTTATCGGAAGTCGTTATATTCTGAATTGAGTAGTGGTTTTCGTGGCCAAAGAGAAGTGGATCAGTGAGGTTCGCATGGGTTGCGGGTCACGAGTCATGAGCTGAGTGGTTCGTTGGGGCGAGTGGTTCCAGCTCTGGGTTAGATCGAAATCACGAGTTTGAGTTTCGCTCTGGTAGTGCGTTGAGTAGGCAGAATGAGATTCCAGATTCAGAGCTGAATTTCATTTGGAA
This sequence comes from Lactuca virosa, assembly GCF_052849685.1. Taxonomy (NCBI): domain Eukaryota; kingdom Viridiplantae; phylum Streptophyta; class Magnoliopsida; order Asterales; family Asteraceae; genus Lactuca; species Lactuca virosa. Next base: position 390,046,255 of record NC_136428.1, read on the forward strand.
AGGGGTATTGCTTCTATCTGGTGCCTTAGACCTGAGTGGGTCAATTCGTTGGTGTGAGAAAACCGTGAAATGCATGGAACTAATGAGTAGTAGACGACAGAGGTCGAGAGAGAAACGAATTCCGTATTCGCTTGAGGAAAAGCGAACTTCGTGACTTGTGTGTCACACTGGGCCAAGATAGCTAGTGTGGGAAGGAAGTTAGTGAGACATGTGGGGGTGTGCAATAGGTAACCTTTGGAGGTTCAACTGTGGAGTCAGAAGTTGACCTAGTGCTCAGTATTAAAAAAGGGTATGAAGAACGAAGCTGGGACTTGTGATTGTGATGTCTGAGGACACTTCTGAGCGAGCCTGGTTATTCTCTTGTGTCTGAAGGGCAGAGTGTTGAGGATCCTTTGAGCGTGATTTGGATCATTAGCATGATGATATGAGTGAGCGGTAACCGATGGTTGAATTTGCTCTTGTGAGAATCAGAGGATCAGTGAGTTATCAGGGTTTGATATTCGAGGAACGAATATCATGGTGATCGATTGAGTAGGCGGTCTGGCGGTGGGTTAGGCCACTAGAGCTTCCGGATAGTGGGAAGGAGTATACTAGCGACGGAAGAGTTGGTTCAGTTCTGGTCTTGGGAGTTTTGTGTGGTTTCGGGTGTCCATAGAGAAAGATATCGGTGTAGTATGAGATCCTTTCGGTGGTGCCTTTTGGGTTGATGATTTCATTATGTGAGTGGTTAAGGAGTGATTTCTAGGGCGAAATCTAATTCAAGTGGGGGAGAATTGTAACATCTGGATTTTTAGAGGTATTATGGTGTAGGTTAATCTTGTGATTAAAGGAGGGACTCAACGGGTTGAGGGTCCAACTCGCCGAGTCGAGTCGGGTTTCTCCCGTGGATTTAATGAGTGGACTCGACGAGTCCGAGGAGAGGGACTCGTCGAGTAGGCGCTGATTAGAGAAACCCTAATTTTCGGGGTTTGGGACCCATTTAAAGGCACTTATAGCCTCATTTGCGGCCACCATTTCCCTGGAAGCAAACCCTAAAGGTCATTTGAGCTAGAAAGTGAGAGAGAAGCTATCTTGGGATTTTTAGTGCATCATTTGAGAAGAAGTGAAGGAGATCAAGCAAGGATCAAGAGGGGGAAAGTTGAATCCAGTGATAGATCGTCTAGAGCTTCTGAGGAAGGTAAAAGTCTGCATCTTTCTCATTATTTTGGTTAGATCTCATGTGTTTGGAGTTCTAGGGCTTTTACCACCTTTGGTTTGGGACTTTGAGTAAAATGGATTAGCTAGAAGCCTAGTCCTCAGATCTGGACCTTGTAAGGTCCCTAGAGTCTAAAGGTCCCAACTTTATTCGTCCAAATAAGGGTTGTTGTGCTTAACACCTTAAGAAGGGCTTGTTTTGGCATTCTGAGGCATTTATGCCATGCATGAACGTAAAGGTCGAGATTTAATGATGGCATTTCATGTGTGATGACGATGCTGTCTTTGATTTAATGATATACACTGTGATGATATTACAAGATGAAGTCACCCAACCCCCGAACGTTTCCGCCGTCTGGTTCGGGGGTGTGACAGAATCAACGCCTAACAGAATCTCTGCCCCAGGGACTCAAAAACAGGTTTACAAGTTCAAAAACAGCTTAGGGTAATGTTCCTAGTCTAATTCCAGCCAAAAAACTCAAAAATATGCTGTCAGGGGCTCCTAGTCTTCGAGTGTATGAACCTACTCGACGAGTAGGATGAATTTCTTCATGGACTCGGCGAGTTCATCAGTGGACTCGGCGAGTCCAATGGCCAGACAGCCAGAAAATCGATTTTTTCAGCTTTTTCCACCAATTTGCATCAAGTATAATTGAAAACAAGCCTATGCTCTGATACCACTGAAGGGTTTTGAGCATTCTAACACTCCTAAGGTGTACATGCAACCCTAAATACCTTGGATCTATGTTTTCTCTATTATACATGCAAATATCAATTTTCCAAGGTATTGTTCTCTCTAGCATAATATGAAGTACATATAATATAACTTCTAGTAGAATTACATACCTCTTTTTTGTAGCTTGATTCCATAGAGCTTAAGAGCCTAGTGCCTCAAATGTGACACCTTGAATGGTTCACACAACATCACCAACATCTTGGAATAACTTGAGAAAAAAGGTTCCTATGCTCAAATCGGCTAGGCCTCATGTGTACACAAAACTAGTGCCAATTTCTTGAGCCATAGGGTCCTTATATATGGTGGCTATTAGGGTTACACCATGTAACCCATGTCTTTCCATATTCTTCATGCTCCATGGGTTAAAACCTCCATGGAGTATCCATGGGTTACTCCATGGGTTTATCTCAACATGAAGAACTTATGGATCATAAGCCCACATATATAAGAATGAATGATTTACACAATCAATCCCCATATATTTAAGTAGTCTCCTTTTTTATCACATAATTAATTCCAAATTAATTCTTGATCAATACTAATTAAATAATATGATTTCATATTAATATATTAGAACTTATAATATATTAACAAATCATAAATATCCTTTTCTCACATAAGTCTATCCAAATTGTTCCGATGCCATGCAACCCAAATGGACCATGCCAATCGGGTCAAGTACATACCAATTATAGTTATGGACTTAGACACTAATCCAACAGTCTCCCACTTTGATAAGTATAAAACTATTATTGCGTATGACTTCAAAACCCAACTAGCAATCGTAGCTCTTAAAAGCTGCTGTCGAACTCTGAACAAAACAATGACGCGTCCATTAGATAAGGGATCATATATTCCTCCATTCTAGATATCATATGGACTGAGACATGGATTATAATAATTCTCTCTGTCCATTTGTTGTTTCCTGATTTCCGATTTATGACGACCGACTAATTGAACAAATCATATTAGTCCTGGCTTGGCCAAGCACTTCGGGGTGTCATCACTAAGTCATCAAGGGGCCCATAGATATCGCTTTTATCCCTTCAAGGGTAAAAGGAATGGATAAACTTCCAATCATATGCTTGTTCTACTACTTGTTGAATCATACATGAAGACACGTTTTGTAACATCGAGTTACCAATGTGTTTTCGTACAATCAATGCATAACCAACTCATAGGCAACAAGTCATATATCAAGGTTTGAAGAATATAAGATATTATCGTCTCATGATCACTCGTGATAAAATCCATGAAGTGAGTCAAATGAGCGTTGGTTTAATCCAATACTCAAAACTTATGAGCACTCATGAATGTTGCAGCTACTCTTGCTATGTCCACTACCTTGGACATCTACAAACCAGCTTCATGACAGTCTTGATTCATATCTACTTCCAACATATGACCGACTGCGGATGGTTTGAATAACTTAGTCATTCAGGAAGAACGACCTAGTTATTCTGGAAGTCAAACGTGACAACCCGAAATTTCTATTCTGTACAACCAGTCACTTCAATAGAAGTCAGAACTGTTTCTGCTAACTTTCAAGCTTTTTGGTGTCAGATTGAGTGTTTTAAAGTTAGTATTTCAAGAGATAACAGGAGAGAGGATACCCTAGGGTTTATTGTGCAACAATAAAGTCTCGAAACTAAAAGAGTTTGGAGTTTACGGCCTAAACATGGTGTTTACGGCCGTAAACCCCAATGGGTATAAATATGACACTTAGCCATTTTTAACACTTTTTCACATTTTCAAGAACTAGAACTCAAATCCTCTCAAGTAGCATCCGATTTTCCTTCTTGATCTTCAACTATGTAAGTGTTTCTTGCCCTAATTAGTTGATATTTTACTTAATCTAGTGATCTTATATGATTCCATCCGTGAAATTATTCCATTTGTGTAGATCTTCAAGTGTTCTTAGTTTCACCAAGAACACCAAGAACACACACTAGTGTTCTTGGACTTGTAACACCCTTTCAAGCTTCTACATAGTAAGTACTCTTACCTTGGATTGTTATAAGGCTTGTTACACTTCTTAATCATCTAGAAAACACAAAGAATCACAAGATCAAAGGTGTTTACGGTCCAAACATGTTCTTGGACCGTAAACCCTAATGAAAGGGCCATTGTGTACCCTAGTCCCTTACCAAGCCTTGGATACTAGTCTAGATCCCATCCTTGATGTGCTTAGGACCTTAAACATCAAAAAGACCATGAACCATTAGAGTTTACGGCCGTAAACTCATGGAGAAATGGTCCATGGGCCATAAACTCCACAAAGGAGTGAAATGATGCCACAATCACTTTCCTAAGGCTTAGACTTGAAGTAGGATGCTTCTTTATGACTTATAAAGCGTCAAAACACAAAATGGTAGAAGTACCATGAGTTTACGGCCGTAAACTCATGGCTTTACGACCGTAAACTCCAAGGGAGTTGGTCCCAAAACCGTAAACTCATAAAGAGTTTGCCCTTGGACCCTAAACTCAATAGCCAAGCCCTACAACCCTTAGATGCAATCCTTAGTACTTATAGCACTTGAATCAAGTGTTTTAAATGTCCTAGGATGTCTTAACTTGGATAATTAGTTGTTTAATGACTAACTGGATACATATATGTGTTATTATATGTTAACTAGGATCCTTGTGTGTGTTCAAGTCTTCACTTTACACTTAGCATCCTATACCATCCGTTCATCCAAACCACTCACTACAGGTGAGTTCATACCCCTTAATTAAAACTTTAAATGTTTTTAAATGCTTTTATGGTGGGGAATACAAGTTGATCTATTATAGTTATTATATCAATCACATGTGATTAATAACTACCAAACAAGTGGATTTCTTACTTTTCAAACTGTTTTTACAAAACTCTGTTACTTGTCAAATACTTTTACTAAACTCTTTTACATGTCAAATACTTTTATTGAACTCTTTTAAACTTATATTCTGATAATTGTGTATCTATATAGATATAGTTATATAAGTAGGATTGAAAGGACTTAGGACTGATAGCTCACTCTACCTCATGTTCCTCGTTTGGTTGTGGACTTAGGGTATCGGTTATTTGTCCGAAGGTCATTTGAATCCTAGTTATATACTATGTATATGTATACAGATATAAAAGTTCCTTCTTTCTATTCAATACCTTTGGGTAGCAAAGGTATACAACATGTTCATACATACAAACCATACTACTAGTAAACTACAATAGGCGTAGTTTAGGAAGTTACTAATACTATTACTAGAACAATGAAACATACAAGGAGTCAGTTCATACATACATACTAGACAGGGAAAGAACACACAAAGCAGCTAGTACACACTATACATTACAATGCAGATAGTACACACTATACATTACAATGCAGCTAGTACATACTATACATTATACTAGGGAACACACTATTGTGCAAAATAGAGAGAACATACATACATACTAGACAGAGAGAGAACATACAATACAACTAGTACATACAGTACATATAGAAGAATACTATTACAGTTATGTGAGCCACGTAACGGGGCATGACATCACCTGTCATGGCTCGTTTTGTATCCAGAATCTCCTTAAATGGAGAGCGTTGGGTTTGTGTATAGATCTATACTGGATTGACTATCCTACACCTTGCTGCTCGCTGCAGTGGGACTTGCAAGTCTACGGGTGCCAAACGTCATTCCTTCCCACGTCTTACATCGTCGTGTTACTAGTCGGTAGTATGGTACAAGCCGATCACATAAATACTTTAAATGACAAATGGTTTAAGGTAGTTAGTACAACAGTAGTTACTTAATACAATACTACAGTACTATTTTATTTCCCCATTGCATTCACTTTGTGATCTTCACACAATGAACTGTAATGCAAAAACTATATTTTGGTTAATGATAGTCAGATTTGGGAAAATACACACTCTTACAAGAGACACACACACAGTTACTTGATGCCTTGGTAGAAGGCTACTTTTAGTAGGAAACATAGGGTTTTCTAGGAGATTCAAACCTTTTACAAACATTCACAAACTTTTACAAACTTACACATCACATACTTACAAGCACTTTCATACAAATACAGACACTAAAATACTTATCATCTCACCAGCTTTAAAGTTGATACTCGCTTTCAAAATAACTTGTATTCTCAGGTCACCAGTAGACAGGTACCGATGCAGGGTTTAGAGAAGATGGAGCTCGTTCAAGACTTATCTTTCATTTTGATTTATATTTTGGTGTCTATTAAACTTGACAGAACACACTTGTGTTAAAATTATATTATTAATGCAATGGATGATGTTGTTGCTTGTTTACTACTATTCATTGTTGTGATACTGTACATGACGTCCTCCACCCCCGAACGATTCCACCGTTCTTGGTTTTGGGGTGTTACAGATTGGTATCAGAGCATTGTTTATAGTGAATTGAGTATATGAACCCATAAAAGATATACAGACTATAAATACAATGGGATTAAAATACTCTGACCAAGAGTTTATACTTTTAAATAATAAAATATTTAACTAAGTATACATGCCTGCATTCATACTAAAATAAGTGTCACTAGGGCAGAATAAAAGTATTACGATTGTTGGGCAGCACAAGTAGACTTAGAGACACATAGTCAAATCTGGGAAGATATAGCCTGATCAACTATATTATCCGAGGAGTGACTAGCATGTGCCTAAGTGTGGTTGTGAGGTTGCAACAAGTCTAAAAACTTACCAACAATACCACAATGAAAACAATAGAACAAAACATAAACCTAAAATACTATAGGGGTATTTTGTGTTACTATAAATTACTTATGTGCTTATTTCTTATATCCCTTTTCTCGCGTAGATAATATGTCTGGATTCCATCCCCACGGCAACTTGTACTTCCCTAACCAAGGTAATGGAGGAGGGTTTGAAGCAGAGCCAAAAAATGATCACCCAATCCCTGTGGATGATCACCAGGCTGAAGGCTTTGCAAATGGTTCTGACTCCGATCCTGAAGTTGAGAACCTACCCCCGGTGGCTCCTGTTCCAAATCCTAACCCTCGTCCGGCTTTTCAAAGCCCGACGCCTCCGTGGGTAGAAAGCTTGGAAACATGGAGCCAAGAGCAGGAGCAGCCCATGCCATTCAATGGAGACCGAAGCTTTTATGATCTGGGCGAAGGAGGCTCAGCAGACAGAGTCTTACCAATACTGGTCCGCAGAGTTGCCCGAAACAACATTCAGGGCAGGACAGCACTCCAGCGAATCATGGAAGTTGACGCCAATGCGAGAATGCATACCCTCCGCACCATTCGTCTGGAAGATGCTCAAGAGAGATCTAGAGTAGACCATGAGACCCTGCAGCAAGAGCTAGCTGAAACTCGAGTTGAAGTCATAGAGCTCAGAGTACGCCAAAGGGTGTACGAAAGGTACCTACTAGATATGGAGCGCCAGCTGGCTGAACTGAGGGTTCACCCAAGGGATGACCATCACCAGTAGGAGATATTCTACCTTTCTTTCAGGGGTTGAAAGAATAGTCTTCCTATCTATGCTCCAAGTAGCACTTTTCTATGTAACTAACTCTATAGTGTAAGTACTTTCTAGTTAGGCCGGTATGCCGTCAAAACTTTTGCTACTTCGGATATGATGTAAGACCTACTCCAAGGTCATTTTTCCCAAACGTATTACATCTTAAATATCAATGATATTGAAAGTCGACAAATTTCTGTGCCAATCATTGTTCAAATACCTTCGTTTTACTATCGCTAGAATTCTATCTGAAACTCACTCTAGTCAAGTTATTGAGCTATGGTAATTTAGCTTAGGGATCCTTTCCAATTCTTGTCGAAGGTTGGATAGTAATTGTCTTATAACCATTCTATGAACTTACTTCTACTCGTTACTAGGACTGCATCATAGGGATGTAGGTCAAACCCCCGAGAACTTAATCCTACTCTTTACATGAATGGTCGAAATGCGTTTAGGTTCAACCATAATCACTCACAAACTCATTTTCTTTTGTATAATAGAATCATGTCGTCACCCAGAAATAACCAGCCGAGCAACGAAACCCCTATCCTTCATATCGACGCCGCTACATTCCAAGCCGCGGTAACAGCTGCAATGGCAGCTATCCTTGCAAACCTCAGCGCTAACAACGCAAGCAAGGCTGGCAAGGGGGTTGACAATTTGGATCGTTGTATCAATCCGGGAAGCCAACAAATGATAACAGTCACAGACTTGCAAAGCCGTAAAACCGAGAAAATGAAACGAAAGTGCCAAGCCCAAAAGGAGCGCAAGCGATCCCAAAGACTTGTCATGCAACAGCAACAAGTTGCAACCCCTGCCATCCCATTACCAATCAGACCATACGAGGGAAAACTTCCGAAGTGTGACAAGTGTAGCTTTCATCATAATGGGGCTTGCCATGAAATGCAATGCTGCAATTGCCACCAAATAGGGCACCATGCTCGTAGTTGTGGAGCACCGACACGACCCATCACTCAAGTCCCTGACATCGGAGTCAGCCAGGCTTGCTATGATTGCAGTGAAATCGGAAACCTTAAGAGGAATTGTTCGAAAAGGAGCAGCAACGAAAGCAACCGTGTCCACATAACTCCGACCCGACACATCACTTTCACCACCGATGCTAGTGCTAGCCAGATATGTCACCTATGCGGTGAGATAGGACACCTCGAGAAGGATTGTCCAATCATGAAGAACTCTGGTGCAGACGGGAAGATACTAAGGATCACAGCCACAGGAGAGACTACCCCGGACCCACGTTGAAATATTAGGGCGTTTCGTTTTAGTAGACTTATAAACTGTTAAAAACTAGTGCAACTAGAGTCTTATCTTTTTGCGAGACCCCGTCAGTCAAGGGACTCACGTGTTGTGTGTACTTGCTTTTTGTAGTATACCTTGTTTGCAGCAGTAGTCTTATAGGTAAAACTAAAGTACAGAAACTCTATAAAAGTTGCACCTTTATGTTTTTGTAACACTTTTTATGATCTAGTATAACGTCTTTTATTCCGAGTAGTCCGACAGTATCATGTAACAAGAGTCAATTCGATCCTCACAATGCCAGTTTCATGCGTAAATTCTTTTCTCCGAAATCGCCTTTCTAGCGAAGCCGTCATTCCAGAACTCCGAGGTACTCATGCAGAGAGTACCTTATGTCTGGTATCCTTCCCGAAGACACTTCAGCAAAACTCCTCGGAGTACCACTCGTACAGTACGTCAAGTTCAACCTGAAGACCCATACGGTTGATCTATCACTGGAGAAGGTATACGCAAGAGTGGTATATAATCAAGATTCTACAGGCTTAGAATTAATGATTCCGCTTTAACTTCTTTTCCTTGTTTGGATGTGAGCTTGAAGAAGAATCATTTATTCGACTGCCTTTTCAGTCTTAATTATATACGACTCGTATACACGAAGCTGTGATAGATGAATCAAATATGACTTCTGATATGAACTTCAGGACGGAGACTGCCCAAGACTACGAGTGATCGTACTGCCATGCGTATAAACTTAGAATCCAATCAAATGCCTTCTCACCGATCGAGGCAATAGATTCAGAGAGAGCAGAAAACTCCCAGGATTTACCTCCGCAACGTCAAGTCGAATTCAGAATCGACTTAGTTCCAGGGGCTACCCCAGTAGCCAAATCGCCCTATCCTCTAGCACCTACAGAGATGCAAGGACTGTCCTGTCAACTTAACGAACTACTCAGCAAGGGCTTTATAAGACCAAGATTCTCACCCTGGGGAGCTCCAGTCTTGTTTGTTAAGAAGAAAGACGGATCGTTTCGTATGTGCATCGACTACAGGGAGCTCAACAAACTGACCGTCAAAAATCGTTATCCTATGCCTCGTATAGACGATTTGTTCGACCAACTACTAGGGGCGAATTAATTTTTCGAAGATAGATCTGAGATTCAGGTATCGCCAGTTGCGAGTCCAAGTGGAGGATGTTTCGAAGACAGCCTTCCGAACTCGTTACGGACAATACGGGTTTGTAGTAGTACCATTCAGATTGACTAATGCGCCCGCGATATTCATGGACTTAATGAATAGGGTATGCCGTTCTTACTTGGATCAGTTAGTCATCGTCTTCTTAGATGACATACTTATCTACTCTCGTAGTAAGGAAGAGCATAGTAAGCATCTACGTCAGGTTCAGATAAGATGTATCTGGATCCTAAAAAGTTATACTGGTGGCCTAACATGAAAGAAGAGATTGCTACCTTCGTGAGTAAATGCCTTACTTGCGCTTAAGGTCAAGGTCGAATACCAGAAACCCTCAGGTTTACTACAACAGCCGGAGATACCGGAATGGAAGTGGGAGCGGATCACTATGGACTTCATAACCAAGTTGCCCAAGACAACGGGTGGACTTGATACCATATGGGTCATTGTCGACAGATTGACCAAGTCCGCACACTGCTTGCCTATCAAAGAAACAGACAAGATGGAGAAGCTTACAAGAACTTACCTACGGGAGATTGTACGACTGCACGGTGTTCCCATATCCATTATCTCGGACAGAGATAGTAGGTTCACTTCGAGGTTCTGGCAGTCGCTACAAAGTTCCTTAGGAACTAGGCCGGACATGAGTACAACCTACCATCCGCAAACCGATGGGCAAAGTGCGAGGACTATCCAAATCTTGGAAGATATGTTGCGAGTCTGTGTGATCGACTTTGGGAAAGCATGGGATACTCATTTACCCCTTGTCGAATTTTCCTACAACAACAGTTATCACACGAGCTTAAAGGCTGCTCCATTCGAGGCCCTCTATGGCCGAAAGTGCAGATCCCCTCTGTGCTGGGCTAAGGTGGGTAATACCCAGTTAGCTAAAGGACGAGTTCCTGAAAGCACTCTCACGGGTCCGGAGATCATTCGGGAAACGACAGAGAAGATCATTCAGATTCGTGAACGATTAAAAGCCTCTAGAGACCGACAGAAAAGCTACGCTGATAAACGAAGGAAACCGTTGGAATTCCAGGTGGGCGACCGTGTTCTATTGAAGGTCTCACCCTGGAAGGGCTTAATACGCTTTGGAAAGCGTGGAAAGGTAAATCCAAGATACATAGGGCCTTTCGAGATTCTTGCCAGAATCGGCCCTGTAGCTTACAAACTTAACTTACCACGCGAACTCAGTAACGTACATTCTACTTTCCACGTCTCGCACTTGAAAAAGTGTCCGTCCGACGAGACTCTTGTAATTCCACTCGACGAGTTCGAGATCAACGAGAGCCTCAACTTCGTGGAAGAACCTGTAGAGATCAAGGACCGAGAGGTCAAGCAAACGAAACAAAGTCGTATCCCGATAGTGAAGGTTCGCTGGAACGCCAAGCGAGGACCAGAGTTCACTTGGGAGCGAGAGGATCATATGAAACTGAAATATCCTCCTCTTTTTACTTAGTTATTTGTAACTACTTATTTGCTTAAACTCTAATTTCGGGACGAAATTCCTTCTAACGGGGGGATGATGTGACAACTTGAAATTTCTATTCTGTACAACCAGTCACTTCAATAGAAGTCAGAACTGTTTCTGCTAACTTTTAAGCTTTTTGGTGTCAGATTGAGTGTTTTAAAGTTAGTACTTCAAGAGATAATAGGAGAGAGGATACCCTAGGGTTTATAGTGCAACAATAAAGTCTCAAAACTCCAAGAGTTTGGAGTTTACGGCCTAAACATGGAGTTTACGGCCTAAACATGGTGTTTACGGCTGTAAACCCCAAGGGGTATAAATATGGCACTTAGCCATTTTTAACACTTTTTCACATTTTCAAGAACTAGAACTCAAATCCTCTCAAGTAGCATCCGATTTTCCTTCTTGATCTTCAACTATGTAAGTGTTTCTTGCCCTAATTAGTTGATATCTTACTTAATCTAGTGATCTTATATGATTTCATCCGTGAAATCATTCCATTTGTGTAGATCTTCAAGTGTTCTTAGTTTCACCAAGAACATACACTAGTGTTCTTGGACTTGTAACACCCTTTCATGCTTCTACATAGTAAGTACTCTTACCTTGGCTTGTTATAAGGCTTGTTACACTTCTTAATCATCTAGAAAACACAAAGAATCACAAGATCAAAGGTGTTTACGGTCCAAACATGTTCTTGGACCGTAAACCCTAATGAAAGGGCCATTGTGTGCCCTAGTCCCTTACCAAGCCTTGGATACTAGTCTAGATCCCATCCTTGATGTGCTTAGGACCTTAAACATCAAAAAGACCATGAACCATTAGAGTTTACGGCCGTAAACTCATGGAGAAATGGTTCATGGGCCGTAAACTCCACAAAGGAGTGAAATGATGCCACAATCAGTTTCCTAAGGCTTAGACTTGAAGTAGGATGCTTCTTTATGACTTATAAAGCTTCAAAACACAAAATGGTAGAAGTACCATGAGTTTACGGTTGTAAACGCATGGGTTTACGACCGTAAACTCCAAGGGAGTTGGTCCCAAAACCGTAAACTCATAAAGAGTTTGCCCTTGGACCCTAAACTCAATAGCCAAGCCCTACAACCCTTAGATGCAATCCTTAGTACTTATAGCACTTGAATCAAGTGTTTTAAATGTCCTAGGATGTCTTAACTTGGTTAATTAGTTGTTTAATGACTAATTGGATACATATATGTGTTATTATATGTTAACTAGGATCCTTGCGTGTGTGCAAGTCTTCACTTGACACTTAGCATCCTATACCATCCGTTCATCCAAACCACTCACTACAGGTGAGTTCATACCCCTTAATTAACCTTTTAAATGTTTTTAAATGCTTTTATGCGGGGTAATACAAGTTGATCTATTATAGTTATTATATCAATCACATGTGATTAATAACTACCAAACGAGTGGATTTCTTACTTTTCAAACTGTTTTTACAAAACTCTGTTACTTGTCAAATACTTTTACTAAACTCTTTTACATGTCAAATACTTTTATTAAACTCTTTTAAACTTATATTCTGATAATTGTGTATCTATATAGATATAGTTATATAAGTAGGATTGAAAGGACTTAGGACTGATAGCTCACTCTACCTCCTGTTCCTCGTTTGGTTGTGGACTTAGGGTATCGGTTATTTATCCGAAGGTCGTTTGAATCCTAGTTATATATTATGTATATGTATATAGATATAAAAGTTCCTTCTTTCTATTCAATACCTTTGGGTAGCAAAGGTATACAACATCTTCATACATACAAACCATACTACTAGTAAACTACAATAGGCGTAGTTTAGGAAGTTACTAATACTATTACTAGAATAATGAAACATACAAGGAGTCAGTTCATACATACATACTAGACAGGGAAAGAACACACAATGCAGCTAGTACACACTATACATTACAATGCAGCTAGTACACACTATACATTACAATGCAGCTAGTACATACTATACATTATACTAGGGAACACACTTTTGTGCAAAACAGAGAGAACATACATACATACTAGACAGAGAGAGAACATACAATACAGCTAGTACATACAGTACATATACAAGAATACTATTACAGTTATTTGAGCCACGTAACGGGGCATGGCATCACCTGTCATGGCTCGTTTTGTATCCAGAATCTCCTTAAATGGAGAGCATTGAGTTTGTGTATAGATCTATACTGGATTGACTATCCTACACCTTGTTGCTCGCTACAGTGGGACTTGCAAGTCTACGGGTGCCAAACGTCATTCCTTCCGACGTCTTACGTCGTCGTGTTACTAGTCGGTAGTATGGTACAGGCCGATCACATAAATACTTTAAATGACAAATGGTTTAAGGTAGTTAGTACAGCAGTAGTTACTTAATACAATACGACAGTACTATTTTATTTCCCCATTGCAGTCACTTTGTGATCTTCACACAATGAACTGTAATGCAAAAACTATATTTTGGTTAATGATAGTCACATTTGGGAAAATACACACTCTTACAAGAGACACACACATAGTTACTTGATGCCTTGGTAGAAGGTTGTTTTTAGTAGGAAACATAGGGTTTTCTAGGAGATTCGAACCTTTTACAAACATTCACAAACTTTTACAAACTTACACATCACATACTTACAAGCACTTTCATACATATACAGACACTAAAATAATAATGATCTCACCAGATTTAAAGCTGATACTCGCTTTCAAAATAACTTGTATTCTCAGGTCACCAGTAGACAGGTACCGATGCAGGGTTTAGAGAAGATGGAGCTCGTTCAAGACTCATCTTTCATTTTGATTTATATTTTGGTGTCTATTAAACTTGAAAGAACACACTTGTATTATAATTATATTATTAATGCAATGGATGATGTTGTTGCTTGTTTACTACTATTCATTGTTGTGATACTGTACATGACGTCCTTCACCCCCGAACGATTCCGCCGTTCTTGGTTTTGGAGTGTGACATCAAAACATGCAAAGTGAAACACAAGAATAATCGAATCCAATATGGTCTCAGAACTTATGAATATAAATAAAACACCTTTTATTTATCACCATATTGATTAAACATTATTCATTGTATATTGTTTCAACTATCAACTTTATACTTGAATTAAAACAATAGTTGTCCCATGCTCCAAGCATGTACACTATGTTTTCTAAACACTAGTCATGCCATACACCAAATATGCACACTATGTTTATCTAAACATTAATTATGCCATACACCAAGTATGCACACTAAGTTTGTCTATGATCTTTTACTTTGTGAAATAGATCGATTGAACATAATTCCAATGATTCTCATTTCACAATCCCAAATCCTTACTGCAAATGCAAGAATTCCAAATTCCCGCCATTTACCTAAATCTGCTAGATTCTAAACTTATATGCATTGATTCTCTTGTAATGATTATGCACAAAGTCACAAAGACTTGTCAACAGACATTACAGAGTATTCCAATGCAGATCATTCCATGGAAACGAAGTCTCAAATTCAAAGTACATTGCTTTGAACATCCTTCTTGCATTAAGTTTTCTAATGTTACACAGATTGAATAACTTCCACATATGGAAAACATTTCCATATTCCCATTTTGACTATCACTTCTGAACAAGATTTGCCTCTTTTCAGAATATGTCAATATGGCCCTTCCAAAATTAACAATATACTTCAAACTGTCCATGAGCAACCAATCATTGGTAAACCTTAGATTGTCCTCGACAATTGCTTAATCATTTTAGTCATATCCATTTCTAGACTTTTCCCCTCTTAATGCCTTGAGCATTTGGAAAATTTAGAAAGGATGAATATTATAGCACATGCAATCGATCCTATATCCGAAAGATATGGGATACGATTCATGATGTCTCACATAAAGACATGATATTAGACCAGTCTTTTTGCTATAATATTTCTATTTCTATTTGCCAAGTTCTCATAATTCAGATTATGAAAAGGGATGTCGTAATCATAATCGAATTTTAGAATGCAAATAATGGACCCATATATAGAATTTCCTTATGTTGAGCCATTCCAACATAAAATTCGTATATATCCTTGACTAAAGATGATTAAAACCTCAATATAAACTTTTAGAATTCAAATTAAGTATAATTTCCTCTCCCTTAATTATAGCATAACAACTTTCCCAATTGAACTTTTGTTTTTCTATAATTAACATTGCTAACTTGCAACACTTATCATAATTATCATGCTCCCACTAACATGATAATTGTTAGCATAACACTTATGCTCCCACTAGCTTTGACATGTACTCAGAAATCAGCTGGACTTCTAGAAATCAATACTTTATTGACTTTCTTACCAATGTTTAGATTTCTGATACGAGTGCTTTGATAAAACTTTATCAAAATCATACACCTTTTACTTAGATAGCTCACATGTGTGTCTAAACAATTTTAGAACTATGAAAATGGATGTCGTAATCATAGTCTCAATTGTTTAGACCTTTGCCATTTCTCACAAGTCCATGTTAGTGTGTCGGTTAACCACACACGCTCCACGAACAACTTTGAGAATGCAAATATCACAATTGCTATCTACTTAAAATCTACTTAGTGAAAGCGTTTCCTCACCATCATTTTCATGAATCGGAGAGAAACCTTATGACACTTAGATTTTATGGTGTATGAGTTCCTATCCATGTGAATTTGTCGAAACCATAATCACAAGACAAGGTTAGTGACAAATCCAAACTCATATGGACTGAACTTGTGCAGTCTTAACTTCTTGCCACCTAGAAGCACAAGGGCCTGCCATTGCTTCCAAGTTTTTATGCAACCTATTGAGAACTCTCAGAATTCATATGCAAAGCCAACATGAACTAGAATGGGCACAGAAATAGCAAAAATGTCAACATGATAGGTTATAAACCTCAAGTCGTGAGCTAGTGAGAAACTACAGGTTTTATTCTTGATTAGATCTTGAAGCTTTTTCAAGATCTTTAAGACTCCCACTTTCCTCTTGACATATAAGACTCACTTACCAAATATTCAAGAGATAGTGCGGATTCTTTATCAAGACAAACACTTCACACAATTGGCCTTAGTTGGTCTTTGTTTTATCCAAAACATCACAACTTACCAATTTCCAATGTACAAGAGTAGGACACTTTTACTCTTACATTTGACAAGTGTTATAAACCTTTCTTTAAGATATGTCACTCAAGTTACAATCTTGGAGTATGACTCTAAGAATTGTTTTGGAACGAGGTATGATTCATCTTCTAATTTAACCAATTCACGATTCCTCTTCTAAGTCGAACAAATGCAATAAGATGTCCTTAGAGAATCAATTGTGATATGGTTTCATAATCACTAAGATAATCACAAAACACGATACTAAAGTACTCTCCCATCTTTTCAGATTGGAGAAACTTTTATCTTTCTGCCAAATTTGATTCTTCTCATTCGTTCTGCCTTACATTGAAACTTTTCCAATGTTTCAGAATTATACTTAAACTTGTAAGTGTAACCATATTTACTAAACTATAGTAAATCATGACGAATAGTCTTATCGATCTTTTGTGGTGGACTTGACTAGTGCGCAAGAATGTGTACTTGATCCCTTAGTCCTTCACTTCACTCACATATAAATGTGAACAAGGAATTAGTCTTAATTTTCCAAATATGAAAATTCTCATTCATCATAGTATACAACTTGTATGATTCCAAGTTTCTATCCACCTGAAAACTTGGCTGATGAGAATCTTTCCTTATTTGGTAAATTTAGACACTACCACAAATGAAAGAATTAAATTCATATTTCCATTATTGCTAGAAATATACAAACATCAATTTTCCATAAGTGCCATTGCAAGGACGTAAAAAATAAAATAGAATTTTATTTATTTATCAAATACGGAAAAAAACTTTCCTTACAATGCAACTTTAAATGGAAACTATGCTATTACATATTTCCTAGCAATCTATCATAACTCTCTAAGTAGTAGCTCAAGAATCCGATCTTCGAACCATGCGATTGAAATCCATCTTCGTGATCAGATTCAACATACTCTTTCTTTAAGTTCCCTTCCCTTTGCTTGATCCTGCCATACATTAAAATGTATTAAGAATCTTCAAATATGAACTTAAGAGAGTAAAATAGTGGACTTACGTGAAGCAGAATCAATCTTTTTGACTTAACCTTCTCTCAGGTCTTTCAGGTAGTTAGGGAAGCTTCGCAACCAATGCCCCTACCTTTGGCAATAGAAACATATGGAACCTTTGGGAATGGTATACATGACTATCTCAGACTTAGCCATTCACTTTACCATTTGGTTAACCGAGTTGACTATAGCCGATGCCTTTCCATTGGGAAGATAAAGCTTTTCTAGATATCCAATGTTACCAATTGTCAATGTCCATTGAAGTCTGGGAAGTTGATCTTCTTAATCAAATTTGCTCTACCAGTGCTCCAAATCATTGCTGATTCAGCAGCACCAAGCAAATAGATAAGATCATTAAGGGTCATGTCATAGTCTTTTAGATAGTAGTCCCAAAGGACACTCGCTATGAGACTTAGAAAGTGATTGAACAACCAACTTTCTCAAGACTTTGACACCCAACTCTCCCAACTTGTCAATATGTGAGCACACATAGACCTTGCTTGCCAATAGGGCTTGAGTGACTTTGAACTATTCAAGAACTTGTGGGTCAGGGAGAATAATTGGAGGAGGTGGAGGGAGTGAAGAATGATTTCCGGGACATCATCTTCATTAGGAAAGCTTGTTCCAAGAGTTTTGGGAAGATCATAAATGTCTGAACCAGACATCTTTTGGGAGATATTCAAGATAGTTGATTTAAAGTCCTTAATATAACACCCAATATGAAATATTAAGGCTAGGACCCAACACAATATTTTATAACTTGGAAGAGGGATGTCGTAATCCAAGCTATAGAATATTTGAAGGTAGTCGAATGACGATTCACCAGTTTCCACCATGAAAAACGAAATAGGAATATTAGGTTTTAATTGGATTTGAAACTCCTAGATCTTTTGAGATTCATTGAACTTTTCAATGGCATGTTTCAATCTCGATTGTGCCCTCTCAAATTTTGCGACTGGGATGCCGAGGATCACAAAACAAGGTGTGAATAACCATGCAAATATACTTGGTACCCTTAATATTTACCCCTCAATCGATGTGCCGGTTAACCACACGCGCTCCATCGATACTATGATAAACATTAAGTTACCCTTTGCCTACCTTGTTAAATCCATGTTAGTATGCCGGTTAACCACACGCGCTCCACTAACGACTTAAGCAAAGTGCAAAGTGTAATTTCATGGGTTAGCACCAAATTCACATTTTCCTAAGTAACTAAGATTGGGAATTTATCAAAGGTTTAGTTACTTAGTATTTATCATTAATACTTTTAATGAAGGGAGAATTATAGTCCTTGTCCTACCCGTTCAGCTAATGACCCTCCACCAGTCAAGGAAGCGGTGGGTGAGAGTGGACACCCATTAAATTGCCATTTTATAGGCAGTAACCTTATACCCCCCTTATAGACCGGCTTCGTGAATGAGGCCTACTAACGGTAAGACTGACTTGCTCTTATACATATATATATATATATATATATATATATATATATATATATATATATATATATATATATATATATTATTAACTTATAATCCTATAAAATATAAGGGTTGAATTTTAACTTTTAAAATTCTAAGGGCTTAACTTGGAATTAAAGTATTCATAAGGGAAACTTTACAAATTCAAAAACTTGAGGGCAAGTTTTGAATTATTTAAAACTTTTCAATTCCATAACTTATGTGTTTAAAGTAGTTTTAATGAAAAGACTCTTCAAGTTCCACTACTTGAGGACAAGTTATGGAAGACTTTAAAGCATTTAAAAATGAGACTCTTCACTTTCATAACTTTTGGAAATCTTATGAGTGTTTAAAACATCATAAATGTGACTTTTCATATAACCTGAGGACAAGTTACAAAAACACATTTTATGAATAAATTTTAGATCAATATGGATTGAAAACACATTATCTCATAACTTTTCTATTAATCTAAGCTAAGTCATAAGAACAAGATAATTCAAATCATCAATCTTCAAGAAATTAGCATGAACATAAAACTAATACAAATCTTGAAATTATGACAATTATATTTGAAATTGGATTAGCAAGAACATTACCACATCAAAAACAGGTTTACAAGTTCAAAAACAGCTTAGGGTAATGTTCCTAGTCCAATTCCAGCCAAAAAACTAGAAAATATGCTGTCTGGGGCTCCTACTCGTCGAGTGTATGAACCTACTCGACGAGTAGGATGAATTTATTCATGGACTCGGCGAGTTCATCAGTGGACTCAGCGAGTCCAGTGCCTAGACAGCCAGAAAATCGATTTTTTCAGCTTTTTCCAGCAATTTGCATCAAGTATAATTGAAAACAAGCCTATGCTCTATTACCACTGAAGGGTTTTGAGCATTCTAACACTCCTAAGGTGTACATGCAACCCTAAATACCTTGGATCTATGTTTTCTCTATTATACATGTAAATATCAATTTTCCAAGGTATTGTTCTAACTAGCATAATTTGAAGTACATATAATATAACTTCTAGTAGAATTACATACCTCTTTGTTGTAGCTTGATTTCATGGAGCTTAAGAGCCTAGTGCCTCAAATGTGACACCTCAAATGGTTCACAAAACATCACCAACATCTTGGAATAACTTAAGAGAAAAGGTTCCTATGCTCAAATCGGCTAGCCCTCATGTGTACACAAAACTAGTTTCAATTTCTTGAGCCATGGGGTCCTTATATATGGTGGCTATTAGGGTTACACCATGTAACCCATGTCTTTCCATATTCTTCATGCTCCATGGGTTAAAACCTCGATGGAGTATCCATGGGTTACTCCATGGGTTTAGCTCAACATGAAGAACTTATGGATCATAAGCCCACATATATAAGAATGAATGATTTACACAGTCAATCCCTATATATTTAATTAGTCTCCTTTTTTATCACATAATTAATTCCAAATTAATTCTTGATCAATACTAATTAAATAATATGATTTCATATTAATATATTAGAACTTATAATACATTAAGAAATCATAAATATCCTTTTCTCACATAAGTCTATCGAAATTGTTCTGATGCCATGCAACCCAAATGGACCATGCCAATCGGGTAAAGTACATACCAATTATAGTTATGGACTTAGACACTAATCCAACAGGTAGTGCCAGTACAATCCCTGCCAAAGTGCCCCATCTTGCCGCAATTTTAGCAGCCCGAACCACCCGCCCTGCAAAGTCCGTCATGTGCCTTGTCGTACTTGCCACAACGGCCCTGTACCTGCTGGCCCCCCAATCTAGAATCGAAACCCTTGGCTTTCTTCACCGAAACTCCAGTCGTCCGCCCATATTTTGCCTTCCTCTTACCTATGTACTCCAATTCAATTTCTCGTTCCCAGGCTGTGGATATCATGTTATCCAGTGTCGGGCAGGAAGCAAAACTAACAAACTCTTGAATATATGAGCTCAACATGTCATGGTACCTAGTCTTTCGCATCTCCTCATCTACAGCATATTGGGTACCAATAAAGCTCTCTCTCAGAACTTGGCGATAATCTCTGCCACGGTCTCAGTCATCTGACGCATATCCAAAAACTCCCTCGCCAGCTGTTGCACCTCAACAACTTGTGCAAACTCTGCTTGGAACCAGGTCATAAAATCCGACGAGGCCATGGCCTCAATGGCTGGGGTTCCCAGAGCATAGCTAATCTACTCCCACCAATCCGAGGCTTGCTCCCTCAGATAACCACCAGTGAACCTCACCTTCGACACCTTGGGGCAGAAGCTAGTCATCTTGGCATACTCGATATCTGCTATCCATCGCCTGGCTACAATGGGGTCCTTCGCCCCAAAGAATTCTGGCACCCCACATCCCCTGAAATCCTTGAAGGAGAGAGTGTGGGCTCCATTCTGAGTATCGGCCATATCGGACCTAAAAATTTGAAGGCGATCGTCCATTAACTTGATGATACCCTCCTTGATCGACCCAAACATCATCGGGGTCGCATTTAGGAGGCCTCTAGTAATCGCAGACGAAATTAACTCTCGTAAACCCTCATCAATTGGTTCGGCGCCCGAGCCCGAGCCCGAACCAGATCCAAACCCTGATCCTCCTGCCCCAACGTGTGTCATCACCATGCTGATACATAAAACATAAACAATTAGTATAAGCACGAGGAAGTTCATACTCTCGAAGTTTCTTGAATTCATCATGACCTTCCTGATCTTGGGTATAGATCCTGTGCATCCATTAGTACGGGTCGAATACTACGTTCCACACATATCTGTACCCTCCCCAAAGAGTGTCTCGAATCCTCCAAGTCAATTCCTTTCTATCTGCTACTCCTATCATACCGTAGAGCGTACTATGCGGCAAAACATATCCGATGAACTCCCTAGGGTTCCTTTCCTCACCACTCACTGCCATCAACTGCAGAATGAACTCTCTCTAATACCAACTACTACACGAACACAATTACATATTGTCAGTACTAGATATTTCTTCGAACGAAAGGTCACACACTACAACGGTTGGACTCAAACAAGATTTGTGCAATAGAGTTAAACATAACCTTCTATAATTATCTAATCTCAACAATATGTAAGTAAGCGCATTCCTCCACTAGTCAGTTGGTACTAATGAGAATTCCTAAAAGCACAAAGCACGCAACATTCGAGCATAAAGAAATTTGAATCAGAACATAATCTAAACAGACTATCTTATCAAATAACTGATCTACACTAGCACGCATATCTATAATCTCATACAATAGGCACACAAAGGCATCTCTCCTAGCATTCTATCATGCGATCCTGAATATATCCTTAGCTCAAATATAGCATGCGATTCTCATATTATAACATAAAACATTTAACATGTATGGGTATTTTGGAAAAACTTACTTGAGCTCGGAAGATTGTGTGCATCACACCCCTTCTTTTATTATAAATTTCTTAATAAAATATTTATTTTTATGAAAATCTACCAAATCCTCAAATTGAGTTCAGACACACCCGAGAGTATGTCTGAATCCCTCAAATTAAGTCTCTGATACCAACTTGTAACGTCCCAAAATTTCGATAAAAATCTCATTTTTAATTCATTCCAAAAGATCCAATAACCATGTCAAAACAAACAAGTATGGATCATAGGGAAGTATTATCAAAGTACAAAAACCGAAATTCACATAATGCGAAAAGCATGGGCGGATGCGGTGAGATCAAGTTGGGCCCTTCCCTTTTGAGCTGGAAGTACCTAAAACATAAAATGAAAACCGTAAGCCCAAAGCTTAGTGAGCTCCCCTAAAATACCCCATACCATACATACATAAATGTCAAAACATAGTTGGGTCTATTTCGCCCCCTTCAGTCTCTTTGAACCGGTACTACGTATATTTCACTCCTTTCGGTCTCTTTCAACCGGTACTAGGTATATTTCACCCCCTTCTGTCTCTTTCAACTGGTATCAGGTCTATTTCACCCCTATAGCTAGTATACAATCATAACAAAAAGAGTCACAGAGATAATAAGCACATACAAGCATAGCAGGACATTACCACAAAGACAACTATCATCCTCTAAACATAATTAAGTAGGCCGACATTGGTGCCTTCGACCCACGAGTACAGCGAAGGAAACTCACCTCAATCTGAAGTTAACGAATTACAATCGGGTTGCCAAATCATAAAATCCACTCACTAAATCACAAATAATAGAACTCTAATTACCAATTAGGTCATTAACTCAAGCCGAGAGTCCAAATCCTAAATCCCGAATCCCATGGTAAAAAGGTTGCTTACCCTTCCCTTATTGGGCTTAGGATATCATGGTCCTAATTAAAGCTAGCCCAAAGTCAGAAAGACACTCAAAGTCCAATATGTGCTAAAATCCATAAGGCCCAAGGCCCAAAAATGGCCCAACTTAGAAAAACTTGTGGCCCACCAAAAGCCCAAAACCCTATGAGTCCAAGGTGACCCGAAACTAAAAGCCCAAAACTCCCTGGTGAGTACCCTAAGCATACTATAAGTCCACCTGTCATACTCAATTGTTACCATGATCGAGATCACAAGTATGTACGCTTAGCTTACAACCGTGTATGCCCTGCATACGCCCCAGTTGGCAAAAATCTAATTTTTAGGTCTTAATCCGTTAAGACCTAACGTTTAACTTTAGATCTAGCCTCCTAGGGATGTCCTTAACAATAAAGTTTGCACCTTTATCCCTTTGCATGCCTTAATATAACTCAAGTCATAGATTTGGCATTCTACTTCCATTAGGTGGTCACTAACTCATGCACCGTTGATCTAGAACCATCAAGATGCAAGCTTTATGGATATAGGACCTCAATAACATCAAAAGGGACATCTGGAGTAGCATTTACTCACAACACTTCATCCATGGGACAAAAATATGCTAATTTCTACCCCAAACCTAGATCTATACATAGGATGAGCAAGGTTTAGACTTTATACCTCCAATAAGTTGGAAAGAGTGAATAATCTCTGGATTTTCAAGCTCCTTCTTGTCCAATGCTTCTCTACAAGACTTATTTTTCTTCAATATGCACAACACACCAAGACACACACAAAATGGTCAATGTCTTGGGAAATGGGTTAAAGTTTCGAGGTATAGCTCAAAGAGGAAATGGAGGCCAATAAGGTGAAGGATTGGGGGACTTAATGTGTGTAGGATGGAAACCCTAAAAATTAGGGTTTTCCCTTGACTGATGTATTCCTTGCGTATGCATGGGTACGCCCAGCGTACCAGGGGAACATCCCGCCTCATGGATGTGTTTGAGTACGCCAGGCGTACCATATATACGCCTAGCCTACTAGGGTCTAAGAGTCCAAATGAATGAATTTAATTAATCAACATTTACCTGACATATTGGGCGTTATGGATAAGTTCACCGAAATCTACATCAGGGAAGTTGTCGTTCATCACGTGGTTCTAGTTTCAGTGGTTTGTGATCATGATATACATTCACCTCTAGGTTTTGAAGGAAGTTTCATGAGGAGTTGGGTACTCAGCTGTTTTTCCGCATAATATATCACCCACAGCCTGACGGAGGGAGTAAGCGGACTATTCAGACGATCGAGGATATGCTTAGAGCATGCGTGCTAGATTTTGGAGGGAGTTAAGATACTTATGTTCGATTAGTTGAGTTTTCTTACAACATTTATCATGCCAG
This sequence comes from Lactuca virosa, assembly GCF_052849685.1. Taxonomy (NCBI): domain Eukaryota; kingdom Viridiplantae; phylum Streptophyta; class Magnoliopsida; order Asterales; family Asteraceae; genus Lactuca; species Lactuca virosa. Next base: position 390,070,882 of record NC_136428.1, read on the forward strand.
TATTGATCAACCTCCCTTCAAGATGTTATACGGGAGGAGATGTCGGACCCCGATTTGTTTGGGCGAGGTCAGACATCGAGATATGGGGAGTACCGAGGTAGTACTCAAAACCAATGAGTTGATACAACAGGTGTGCTAACCGGTGACGTTCGAACCTTGAGTTTTAGGACAAAGATTTTCTGGTTTTGAAGTTGTCACCTTGGAAGGTTTTCATTCTTTTCAGGAAGCGGGCAAGTTGGGCCCCAGATTCATAGGTCCTTTCACGATCATTGCCTGAGTGGGCAGGTTGCATATCAGTTGGATTTGCCTAACGAGCTTAGTCAGATTCACAACACTTTTTTATTTTTCTCAAATGCAGAAGTTTTTAGTTGATGATTCTGTATTGGTTCCTTTGGATAACATTTAGGTTGATGAGCGCTTGAATTATGCGGAGATACTAGTGGTTCCTTTACAACAATGAACTTCGAGGACGAAGTCTAATTCAAGTTGGAGAGAGTTGAAACATCCATGTAACATCCCAAAAATATTAAGTAAAATTTTTGTTTTTAAGTCAAACAAAACCACCAATCATTCATTTCAAAACCCATCAAAGTATGAAAATGTATAAAATAATTATCATAGTAAAAATCATATCAAAAATGCAGAATCCTGGCAGATGCGATGCAATCACATCGAGCTCTTCCCCTTGGAACCAGAACTACCTAAAACCATAAACATAAACTATAAGCACAAAGCTTAGTGAGTTCCCCAAAATACCATATACCATACATACATCGGGCCGTGCCTGACATCGGTCCCTGCCCAAAATACATAATGGGCCCTATCCAACATATATACAAACACATGCAAGAATCATCAAAATAGCTAGCATCCTACAAACATAATCCAATGGGTCATCTTTCGTGCCTTCGACCCGCAAGTACAGTGAAGAGACTTACCTCAATCGATAATAAAAGATTCTCACATCCGAGCTGCTAGTACGAGAACTTCCTTGCACTATACATATCAAACCAAACCCTAATTAATAATCAAGGTAATTATCCCAACTCAACAAGTCCAACTCCAAGATAATTCCTTATTTAGGCAAAAGACCATTTTGCTCCTCCAAGTCCTAAATCCTCATAGTTGACCAAAATTCAACAGTTTAAAAATTCAACGGTAAAACTCGTATTGACCTACCCGATGCGTACTCAAGCTCTACGTTGGGCGTAAAGTCTTACTCCAGAAAACGGGTGGCAAATAGGGTACGCGCTGCGTAACCCAGATTACGTCCTACGTAACCATGCAATTTGCCAACTTCCACTTTAATGTCTTAATACCTTAAGACCATACGTCCAGTTCTCACATCTGGAGCTAATAGACGCCTTAACAGATAAAGTCAGAAACTTTATGCCCTTGAGTGGCTCAAGTGGTTATAAAACTTAACCCTAAGTCTAATGACCACTCAAAAGCTTTAGATATCTTCCATCAATTGAAGGGAGTGCCCAACTTCCCATTTTTATGACTCCCCAACTTAGATACAATAGAATATGGTGCTCACAAGGTATGGAGTAGCTCATACTCCATGAAGTCATCAAAACCCTAAGGCAAATTCAAGATCGGTGCCTTGTACAGTCTCTGTCTCAGAGTCTCAAATGTTTCCTGCTGCTTAAGCCTTCTAACGGAAAGTAACTGAGTTCTTCATCAACCTGGTCAACAGAACTGCAATCCTGGAGAAATTCTCAATGAACCTCCGATAGTACCCTGCTAATCCAAGGAAACTCCAAATCTCGGATGGAGACCTCAGAGGCTCCCACTACATCACGACCTCGATCTTGGCCGGATCGACCAATATACCCTTCTGATTGACGAGGTGCCCCAAGAATTACACCTCGCATAACCAGAACTCACACTTCATCCTTTTTTGATACAACCATTTCAACAATTCCTGATTCCTCTTCTTAGCCATACAAATGTACTAAGGTGTCTTTAGAGGATCAATCGTGACATGGCTTCATAATCACTAAGATGATCATAAAACACGATACACAAGTATTCTCCTTTCCTTTCAGATTGGAGAAACTTTTATCTTTCTGCCTAATTGATTCTTCTTATTCGTTCTATTATACATTGATACTTTTTCAATGATTCAGAATCACACTTAATCTTGTAAGCATAACCATATTTAACTTTTAATAAATCATGACGAATAGTCTTATCGTTCTTTGTGGAGTACTTGACCAGTGCACATCAATGTGTACCTGATCCTTCAGTCCTTCACTTGACTCACATCTATATGTGGACAAGGAATTAGTCCCAATTTTCCTAAGTACCAAGATTTTTTATACATCATATAATTCAAATCACATGTTTCCTAGTTTCTGTCCAATTGAAACTTGGGCGATGAGAATCTTTCCTTACATAGAAAATTACGACACTACCACAATCGATATAACTCAGAATCAAACATTTTCAACATTGCTATTAATAGAAACATATAAACAACAATTTCTACAAATGCCATTGCCAGGAAACATAAAATAAGACAAAATCAAAATTTTCTTTATTTATAAAATTGCTGAAAAACTTGTCCTTACAATGCAAATACATATGAAAACTATGTTACTAATATTCCTAAGCAATCTATCATAACTCCTAAGCAACTCAAAAATCTGGTCATCAAACCATGCAATCGAAATCCATCTCTTCGCGACCAGACTCAGCTTACTCTTCCTTTAAGCTTCCTTTCTGTTCTTCGATCCTACAAAACATCAAAATGCAATCTGATCACATCATGTATTAAGAAACTATAAATAGGATCTTAATATAGTTAGATAGTGGACTTACCTGAAGTAGAGTCATACATTTTGACTTTTCCATCCTTGCGATCTTTCAGGTAAATATGGCACCTTCGAATCCAATTCCCTTCTCTTGGCAATAGAAACAAACAGACTCTTTTGGAATGGTACATGAGACAATCTCAGACTTAGCCTTTTACTTTACCATTTGGTCAAACGGTTTGACCTTGGCCGATCCCTTTCCATTAGGAAGGGAAAACCTTTCTGGACTTCCAATGTCGCCACTGTCAATGTCCGTGGAAGTTTTGGAGATTGATCTTCTAATCAAATTTGCTTAACCAGTGCTCAAAATCATTGCTGATTCAGCAATAATAAACAAATAGGTTAGATCAATAAGGGTCATGTCGTGGTCTCCCAAATAGTAGTCCTTAATGAACCAACTATATGGCTAAGGAAGTGATTGAAGAACCAAGTCAAAAGCCAGCTTCCTTGAGACAACGACACCCATCATCCCTAGTTCATCAATGTGTGACTTCATCTTCAAGACGTGTGCACATACAGACCTTCCCTCTAGGTGCTTGCTTGCCAATAGGGCTTGAGTGATCTTGAAATTTTCAAGTCGACGAAATTGTGGGTTAGCGAGAACTATTGGAGGAGGTGGAGGAAGTGAAGTATGATCTCTAGTTTCTTGATCGAAACGTAGAACATCATCTTCATGAGGAAAGCTGTTCCCAAAAGATTCGGGAAGACCATAGTTGGCAGAACTAGACATTTATAAAAGAGAGAAAATCAAGTTAGTTTATTCAACCCTTAATATAACACCCAAATGAAATATTAAGGTTAGGATCCAACACAATAATTTACAATTCGGAAGACGAATGCCATAATCCAATTTGTAAACTATTTGTCGGTAGGTAAATGACGATTTACCAATTCCACCACGAAAACAAAATTTTAAACGAATTAGGTTTTAAATGAAACTCCTAGATCTTTTGAGATTCATTGAACTTTTCAATGGCCTGTTTAGTCTCGATTATGCCCTTCAAGTTGGTGACTGGGATTCCGAGGATCACAAACAAGGTGTGAATAACCATTCAAATTAGCTTGGTACTCTCGAAGACGTTTATCACCTAATCAATATGCCGGTTAACCACACACCCTCCATTGATCTATGATAATCTACGAGCAACCCATTTTCATCCTTCATTAGTCCCATATTAGTGTTTCGGTTAACCACACATGCTCCACTAACGACCAACAAGGTGCAATGTGCAATTTCATGGGTTAGCATCAAATTCACATTTTTTCTAAAGTAACTAAGATTGAGAATTTATAAAAGGTTTAGTTAATTTATATTTCATTATACTTATTAATGAGAGTTTGTGTCCTATCCTACCCGTTCAGCTAATGACCCTCCACTGGTCAAGGGTGCGGTGGGTAAGATTGGGTACCCAATGTCGGTCATTTTACAGGCCGCTTCCTTAAACACCCCTTATAGACCAGATTCGTGAATGAGGCCTACTAACGGTAAGACTGACTATTTACTTATACATATATATAATATATTGGACTTTTAATTTTATATAGTATAAGGGTGTATTTTACACATTTAAAATACTAAGTGTTTTAATCTATTAATAAATTAGACTATTAATTTAATTAAACTTAAACCATATCATTATGGATTTACTAATTCTCTCTTTTAATTAAACACTTATTTAATTTAATAAAAACATAAGGGTGTAATTTGAACTATTCAAACTATCAAGGTTCTAAATTTAAGATTTCAAAATTAAAACTATTTAATTAAATTTCAAATTACAAAACCAAGAGCCGCCTTTTTGAAACTTTTCAAATTACTAGGGTTTAAGAATTTTGTATTTCAAAATTAAAACTTTTAATCAAATTTTAAATTCCAAAACTTGAGGGAAAATTTTGAAACTTTTCAAAACATTTAGATCAAATTTGAAAATCAATTAAATTAATCACATAATTTATCCTTATCACATAATTTGACCTAATCTTATAATTTTGGCAAGATAAACACAAATCAAATTTTATAAATAATTAATTTATCATATAATCTAGTAATTATCTTAAAATTTGGCAATTATCCTTCAATTAGATGAGGATATCAATTACCATATCATGAAATTCAAACTATGATTAGTAAAACAACTTATGGTAATTATCCAAATCTAATTTAGGCCAAAAATACGGAAATAATCCATCAGACCCGACACCACCTCGTGATGACTTTTACAACCTCGTGGTGATCAGGCAGAACGCAAAAAAAAAAATTTCCAGCTTTGAACAATTCACATTAGCATCACATATAACAGAAAAACGACCTAGGATTTGATACCACTAATGGGTTTTGAGCACTACAACATTTCTATAGTGTACATGAAACCGTAATGCTTTGGATCTATGTTTTTCTCAAGTTATACATCCAAATAATCATCCAAAGCATAAACCATAATATTATCATACCAATTTCGAAATTCATATGTAAAAAAGGGTTTGGAACATTAACTTGCTTGTTATGTAGCAATAACAAGAACTCCTTGACCTTTGAAAGCTTAGTGCACCAATTGTTGCACCTTTAATGGAGTCACAAACACCAAGTAGCAATGGAGAATTATGAGGGAGGCGTTAGGGACTCCTAAAATCGGCTAGGGTTTCTCATGGGATCATAGGTGCCAATTTTGAGGAGCTAGGGGTTCCTTTTATAGTTGAGACTCTTAGGGTTTACAACTTGGAAACCCTAATTCCCTTGCTTAGGCCCTAAGCAACAAATGGATCCAATTTGGCAAGCCTTAGACGAAATCTTTATGGACTCTCATAGAGATTTCGTCCACCCTATACCAATGGGGTCAATGAGCCTAATCTACAACTATTACTGATTTACAAAATCAGTCCCCGTTTATTTAATTAATCTCTTTTGATCACTAAATTTAATCCAAATTATTTCTTGATCAATACTAATTAAATAATATGATTTCTCAATTAATATATTATTCTTATAATATATTAATAAATCACAATTAACCTCTTTCACATAATTCATCCTATCAAATTGCTATGGTGAAGGCAACCCAAAAGGACCATGCTCATAATCAAATCAAGTACATACCAAAAATAGCTATTGGCTTAGACACCTAATCCAACATCACTCTAGTAAAGGACAAAGTCAAAGTCAACATCCTGGTCGACTCAACTCGCAGAGTTTCATCGATCATCAACCCTAAAATCGTAACCCAACTCGTCGAGTTCTTTCATGAACTCGTCGAGTTCCTTCCTATAAAAGAATCAGGACACTTTGCTATAACTCGTCGAGTTCTTTAATCTTTAAAACTCGGAAAACCTTAACCAACTCGCTGAGTCGTCTCCTAAACTCACTGAGTTTGCTTAGGAATCAGAAAGGTTGGGGGACCACGATCCAAATCGCTGAGTTGCATGAACAACTCGGCGAGTCCTCCTTGTCTAAATCCATTCAGTCACTTCCAATCGAGTTCAATGCCCCCAACCCATAAATCTGGTCCCCTAGGGCTGTTATATCATGTAAAGTTGCTAACTGTATGTCCATGCATGGTGTTATGAAGCTAGAAACACCAAAACTAAGCTATATAAGAGATCTAGGGCATGGGGAAGGGCCAAGGCTTGATAAAGCTGGCAACTTTAAGCCTCATAAGCTCATGAGTGCCTATATCTGAATTAACAACTTCATGATATGCTAAAATCCCAAAAATAACTTCAATATGGACCAAAAGTCACAACATACTACCCTAAATGAAGATCTAAGTAATAGAAAGCCAAGGTATCAACTTTATACCTCAAATGAGTCAGAAATGCTGCTCAAGCTCTAGATCTACTAGCTTCCTCTTGAATCCCCAAGCTTCTCCTTCCTTCACAAGCTTCAAAATCACAAAGAATGCACAAAAATGGCTCAAAACTCTCCAAATGTGGATTAGGGTTTCTTGGCTAGGGTTTGGGACGTTGGAGGATGTAAATGAGGCTAGCCTTTGGAGGTTAAGGTGTTTGAATAGGGTGCAAAACCCTTAAAATTAGGGTTTCATTCTGCCAGGCCTACTCGTCGTGTTCAGGCTCTCAACTCGTCGAGTACACTTCATCACCCGCGTCCAAAATCCATCTCTACTCAACGAGTTTGGGGCCTCCAACTCGTTGAGTTCCTGTTCAAAAATGCATAACATATACTTTAAATACATACCAGGAACTAGGTGTTACAAATCTCCGCACTTTTTTTACACTTCGTCCTCGAAGTCTGTTCCGCCTGGAAATAGCTCGGGGTAGTGCTTCCTCATCTCATCCTTCGGCTCCCAAGTCCATTCCGAGCCCTTGCGGTGCTTCCATTGCACCTTCACTAACTCTACCCTCTTGTTCCTCAGATCCTTCCTCTTCCCGTCGAGGATGGCTACTGGTCGCTCGATGTAGTTCAGGCTGTCATCCACCTGAATATCCTCTAGGGGTACCACTGCAGAGTCGTCTACCAAGCACTTCCGCAGCTGGGAGACATGAAAATTGATGTGGATCTGACTAATCTCAGCTGCCAGATCCAGCCTATACCCACCATGCCCACCCGGGCTTTTACCCTGAAAGGTCCGATGTATCTGGGGCCCAACTTGCCCCGCCTCTTGAACCGGATGACACCTTTCCACGATGACACCTTCAGGAGGACCATTTCCCCGACCTAGAAGTCCAGGTCCGATCTGCGTCTGTCGGCGTAGCTCTTCTGCCGACTCTGAGCCGTTTGGAGTCTACTCCGGACCTGCTGGATCCTCTCTGTCGTATTGAGTACCACTTCAGTACTCCCCATGACCCTCTGTCCTACCTCACCCTAGCATATCGGGGTTCTGAACTTCCTCCTATAAAGCATCTGAAAGGGAGGATGGTCGATACTGGTGTGGTAGCTATTATTGTAGGAAAACAATGCCAAGGGAAGGGAGGTTCCCAGCTACCATCGAAGTCCAATACACACGCCCATAGCATGTCTTCCAAGGTCTGGATGGTCCGCTCACTTTGACCATCAGTCTGTGTGTGAAAAGCCATGCTAAAGTGCTGAAGAGTCCCCAACTCGTCATGAAATTTATTCCAGAATCTGGAAGTAAGTCGTACATCTCAGTCAGAAATCACATAAATTGGCACTCTATGTCGAGCTACTACCTCTCTGATGTAGATGTCAGCCAGCTTCTCGGCCGAAATTCTCTCCTGGATTGGGATGAAATGGGCACTCATGGTCAACCGATCCACGATGACCCAAATCGAATCCACTCCCCGTGTGGTCCTAGGAATCTTCGTGGTGAAATCCATAGTAATGTCCTCCCACTTCCACACATGGATATCCAATAGCTGTTTCTTGTCGTGAGGTCTCTGGTGCTCGGTCTTGACCTTGCTACAGGTCAAGCACCTCTCAACGTACAAGCCTACATCCCGCTTCATGCGGGGTCACCAGTAATCAGGACGAAGATCTCTATACATCTTCGTTGCCCCGGGATGAATGGAAAATCTCGACTTGTGCGCCTCTGCCATCAGGATCTGGTGCACCTCGCCTGCGTATGGAACCCACACTCGGCGGTGAAGTGTCTGATGGGTTTTGATCATTACATCAGTCCTCTGGTGCACATGCAACCCTAAAGCTTTCGATCTAGTTTTTCTCTAATTGTACATGCAATAATAACCATCCCAAGCTATAACCCTATTCTAGCATGCTTATTTCGAAATTGACATAATAAACAAGTTAGAATGATACCTTTCTTTGTAGCTTGACAATCTTCAACCTTTGAGAGCTTTAGTATCACAAGTTTAATAACTCTAATAGATCACAAACACCAAGAGCAAGTTGGAGGAATATGAGAGAGAGGCTAGGGATACTAATTTTCAGATGGAACTCTTCTAAGCGTTTCAAGTGGCCAAAAATATGATGCCCCAAGCGTTCCTAATATAGTTGAGGTATTAGGGTTTTAGTCAAATACCTAATCTTGTTGCTTAGGTCTAAAGCGGCCCATAGGATCTTTCCAGAACACCCTATGGACGAATTCTATGTGGGCTTCCACAAGAAATTCGTCCATCCGTTAACTTAGGGATCCACAACCCATTTTGTAATTATCTTATAATTACAATATCAGTCCCCTTAATTTAATTAGTATCTTTTGACCAAAAAATTAATTCTAAATTAATTCTTGACCAATATCAATTAAATAATATGATTTCTCTTTTAATATATTATTCACGTAATATATTAATAAATCATAATTAACCTCTTTCTCCGAAATTCATCCAGTCAAGTTGCTTTGGTGAAGGCAACCCAAAAGGACCATGCTACTATCGGGTCAAGTACATACCAATTATAGTTATGGGCTTAGACACCTAATCCAACAGTCTCCCACTTGGATAATTCTAATAACTATAAATGAAAGTACGACTTCAAAATCCGATTAGCAATCGTAGCTCTCAAAAGCCGCTGTCGAACTCTGACACGTCCTATAGATAAGGGATCATGTAGTCCTCCGTTCTTAAGATATTATGTGGACAAATACATGGAACACAATCATACTTATTGTCCAGCAGTTTGTTTCCCAATTTCTAATTTTTCTGACATAGAACTTCATTGAACACATCAACTTAGCCCTGACCGGGCCCGACACATAAGTCAAACCAAATCATCGAGGGGCCCAAGATATCACTTTTAATCCTCTGAGGATAAAAGAAACATATAAACTTTGACTCATATGCTTGTACTATTTACTCATTAAATCGTACACAACCATACGTTTTATAACATCAAGTTATTGATGCGTTTACACACTATCAATGCACAACCAACTTGTAAACAACAACTCATATATCTCGGTTTAAAGACTATATGATATTATCGTCTCACAATCACTCGTGATTAATTCCATGAAGTGATTCACGTGAGCGTGGGTTTAATCCAATACTCAAATCTTATTTCAAGACCACCCATGAACGTTGCAGCAAAGTTTTGCTATATCTAAACGCTTAGACAATCTACAAGCCAATTCATGATAGTCTTGCCTCAATACCTACCTCCAAAGTATGAATGACCATGGATAGTTTGAATAATCATATTATTTAGGAAGTCAAAACATGCAAAAAAAAGAACCAATAGTAAACAATTGACACAAGACAGTAACTTTACTCATAAATAAAACTCCTTTATTTAATTAACAAATGTCAATTACATTTTATCTATTACAAGTTTCTAAAAGCTATCTAATGACTAAAACTAATATCGTCCTTCAGCCCAATACTCCTAGCATGTTGCAAGTGCTTAATCCTACTCAGTCCCTTCGTAAGGGGATCTGTTGGGTTATCCTCTGACGATACCTCTTCACTACGAGGAGTCCCTCTTCTACCCGATGTCTAATGAAGCGATATTTTCATTCGATATGCCTAGATCTGCCATGATCCCTCGGTTCCTTGGTTAAGGCGACCGCACCTTCTTTATCACAGAAAATCTACATAGGCTCCTTTATGACAGGTACAACTTCAAGGTCTCCGATGAAGTTCTTTAGCCATATTGCCTCGTTCGACGCTTCGCTCGCTGCTATGTACTCTGATTTGCATGTTGAATCAGCTATGGTCTCCTGCTTGGAACTTTTCCAGGTCACTGCTCCTCCATTAAGGCTAAAGACCCAGCCCGATTGAAAGCGGAAACTATCTCGATCGGTCTAAAAACTGGCATCACTATACCCTCGCACTCTCAAGTCATCACTCCCACTGAGGATAAGAACCCAGTCCTTAGTCCTCAGTAGGTACTTAAGAAAGTTCTTTACTGTAGTCCAATGAGCTCTACCAGGATTCCCTTGATATCTGCTAACCATGCTCAAAGAGAAGGCCACATCAGAGCGAGTACACGTCATAGCATACTTGATCGAGCCAACAGCGGAAGCATAAGGTACTCGACTCATTTCTGCTATCTCAGCTTCGGTACTCAGACTATGAGTCTTAATCAACTTGGTATTGCTTTGGATTGGTAACTCCTATTTTCTTGGAATTCTCCATGCTAAAACGTTTCAACACTTTATCCAAGTAAGTACTTTGACTATGTCATATTAGTCTTTTACTCCTATTTCTCAATATCCTTATCCCCAGAATATAAGCAGCTTCTCTGAGCTCCTTCATAGCGAAGCACTTCCCAAGCCAGGACTGAACCTCCTGCAAGGTTGGGATGTCGTTTCCTATGAGCAGTATGTCATCCACATACAAAACGAGAAAGCTAACTATACTCCCACTGGCCTTGACATATACACAAGACTCATCCTCGCTTCTCGAAAAACCAAACTCTTTGACTTTCTCATCGAAACAAAGATTCCATCTACGAGATGCTTGTTTTAATCCATAGATGGATTTCTCAAGCTTACATACTCTACTAGGGTGCTCTGCATCGGAAAAATGCTCTGGATGACTCATGTAAACATCCTCAGCCAACTTTCCATTTAGGAAAGTGGTTTTGACATCCATCTGCCATATTTCATAATCATGAAATGCAGGTATGGCTAGCATAACCCTTATAGATTTAATCTTCGCTACTGGTGAGAAGGTCTCATCATAGTCAACTCTGGGAGTTTGAGTAAAGCCCTTCGCAACCAATTGTGCCTTATATGTGTGTACTTTCCCATCCATGTCGGTCTTCTTCTTGAAGATCCATTTACACCCGACCGTCTTACGACCTGGTACATTGTCAACCAAGTTCCAAACTTCATTGTCATACATGGACTGAATCTCGCTGTCCATCGCCTCTTTCCATTTCGCAGACTCTGGTCCTGCCATGGCTTCCTTGTAGTTATTAGGTTTATCCAAATTTATTAGTGTACTATCACTAATAAACGTATCACCGTAATCTGTTATATTGAAACCATATAATACATGTGGAACACTAACTTTATTGGAACGTCTAAGATGTAAGGACTCGTCAATCGGTTCCACGGGAGTTTCCTCCTCGGGTTGAGCGCCAGTGTTAGAGGTTCCTTCATCGCTTGATTCTTGAAGCTCTTCAAGATCAATTTGCCTCGCACTGTCCTCTTGGCATATGAGTTCTCTCTCTCTCTCTCTCTCTCTCTCGAAAAACCCCTCTCCTCGCAACGAAGACAACATTGCCACTCGGTGTATAGAAGAGATATCCAAGGGACTTTTGTGGGCATCTGATGAAAATACATCGCTCACTACGAGGTTCGAGCTTGTCGTAAGTCTCTCGTCTTAAGAAAGCCTCACAACCCCAAACCTTGATATGTGTCATCGAGGGAACCTTCCCTGTACACATCTCGTAAGGTGTTTTGGCAACCTTCTTAGTCGGGACTAGATTAAGGATATGGGTGGCATTCTCTAAGGCATACCCCCAGAATGAGATAGGTAACGAAGCATGAATCATCATGGAACGAACCATGTCCAACAAGGTTCGATTGCGCCTCTCAGCCACACCATTAAGTTGTGGTGTCCTATGTGGCATCAATTGTGAAACAGTTCCACATTCCTTAAGATATTTATGGAACAAGATACTAAGATACTTACCTCCTCGATCGGATCAGAGCATCTTTATCTTCCTGCCCAGCTGGTTCTCCACTTCTTGTTTAAACTCCTTGAACTTTTCAAAGGTTTCTGACTTGTGCTTGAGTAAGTAGATATACCCACATCTGCTATAATCATCGGTAAAAGTCACATAGAAGCGGTTCGCATCCCTTGTGGTGGATCTAAAGGGCCCACATACATCTGTATGTATAAGATCCAATAAACCCTCACCCCTTTCACAAGTAACAGTGTAGCACCCGATTCCTGGTACGTATTTAATTTCATTGAAATGTTGCAATTTACTCTGCGACTTGGCGAGTTGGAGGCCCAACTCGTCGAGTAGACTCGAATTATGATCGGGGGTTTAAGTGACCTACTCGACGAGTCGGAAGACCGACTCGACGAGTAGGAGCTGTCTGGACAAAACCCTAATATTTAGGGTTTGCACCCTATTTAAACACTTTATCTCGTCCCAAACTAGCCTCCATCACCCTCCCAACTTAGAGAAACCCTAGATTGAAACCCTAAACCATTATTGAGTGTTCTTGAGCTTTTTGGTGACCTTTTTGTGCATTTAAAGTTGGAAGAGAAGAACAAAGCTTAGGAGTTTAAGTGGAAGCTAGTAGATCCAGAGGTTTTGCTTCATTCTCAGTTCATCCAAGGTAAAAAGCTTGAACCTTGACCATGTATCTTCTAGATCTTGTTTTGGGGCTATTTTTCTACCTTTTCTAAGCTTTTGAGAGGCTATACTCAGATTTTTATGTATATGTGGGGTTGCACTCCAGATCTGGAACCATTGAGGGTTCCCATAGCATAAAGGTGCCAACTTTATGGCCATGGGAAGCCCATGCATCTTATAAACCCCATTTTATAGCCTTTTGAGCCAAATCCGCATGTATGGACATCAAGTTCATGGCTTTACGTATAAAAGGGACCCTAGGAGGTCAGATCTATAATTGGGATGCATTAAGACCCACTGAAATTGACTGTATAATCTTGGACAAAGAGGGACTCGGTAAGTCACTTGGGTGACTCGGCGAGTCAAAACTCTTTTTCCCCCAAAATGTCTTCTGGAAATGGTTTGGGTTGAGTGGAAGGAACACTCAGCCTGCTAGGGGTTGTTTTGGACCTGGAAATCATGGGACTCGACGAGTGTATGTACAGACTCGGTGAGTCCAAGGAAATCTCCCAACTTATGAAGAGGGACTCGGCGAGTTCAATGGGAAGTCGGCGAGTCAAACACTGAACATCTTTTTATTGATGAAGATGAACTTAGCGAGTTCAAGAACGAACTCGGCGAGTCGGTTGAAGATTTGTCTGATGTGTTCTTGAAGGCAAACGTGTCGAGCTCTTGCTAGACTCGACGGGTAGGGACGGGGTTAAGACATATCGTGATTATGGGGACTCGACGAGTTGGCAGGCCAACTCGGCGAGTCGAGTCAACCAGTGTTGACTTTGACCAAAAGTTGAGTTTGACCATGGATTTGACTTGGACGTTGACTGGGATTGAGTGACCCTTGTAAGGGTTATGAGTATGAGTTGATAACTTAGAAGAGTTGTCGTGTAGGGACTGAGGCGTCGGGGAGAGTCGATTTCCACATCGAGATCAGTGCAGACACTACGCGACCGCGAGGTGAGTTACCTTCCAGTAACGGAGGGTCTACAGCATAATGTCAGCCCACCAGTAGGAGCGGTATGTTAGATGATTGTCTTTGTGATATTCATCTAGGTTTTCTACTACCTGATATGTTTATGTGCTAGCATGATATGTTGTATGTGATAGTAGTAGTAGGAGGTGAAATAGTCCTCGTATGTCGGTCGTAAGGACCGACAGGTAAGTCAAGCACCCCAGAATGGTTTGACCTGGGTAGGTCAGGCGCCCCAGAATTTCCTGGCAGTATATGTGTGTTATATTATTACATGGTAGTGGTAGGGGGTGAAATAGTCCCCGGTAGTCGGGCGAAATAGACCGACAGGTAAGTCAAGCACCCAAGAATGGCTTGACCTGGGTAAGTCAAGCACCCCAGAATGGCTTGATCTGGGTAGTCAGGCATCCCCAGAATTGCCTAACATTATGTTATTGTATGGTGTGATGGGGGAACTTACTAAGCTTCGTGCTTACAGTTTTTAGTTTTGTTTCAGGTGCCTCTTTAGCGAAAGGGAAGGAGCCGGTGCGGTAGCGGCACATCATACACACACACACACGCATGATTTCCGCATTATGAAATTTTCTTGGGATTGTACTATGATTTTTATTACTATTGATGATATGGTTTTGGGACGCGTTGTTACAGTTTTATAAATTGATTTGACATTGGTAATGCTTTTGGTAATCTATTCTATGTGTTACTTAATTAAAAATTAAATTTTTTGCCTTGAAAATTTGGGATGTTACAAGTTGGTATCAGAGCCTTAGTTTGAGGGATTCAGATACGCTCTCGGGTGTGTCTGAACTAAAACAGAGGACTTGGTATGAAAATTTTTAAAAATGAAATCATTTTTACGAAAAGAAGGTTGAAAAAAGAAAAGAACTTGAAAAAGAACAAGATGTGTGATGTGCGCGACCGGCCGAGCTCAAGTAAGTTTTCCCCAAGATACCCATACATGTTATGTTATGATATGATTATGGAAACTGCATGCTAGATTAGGGCTAGAGGATCTAGGAAGGATGCCTTATATGCCCAGTGTATATATATGAAAACTGCATGCTAGATTAGGGCTAGAGGATCTAGGAAGATGCCTGATATGCCTGCTATATGAGCTTTTATTGAGCTAATATTGATTAGTCAGTTATATGATAGCTTGGATAAAGTATGTCGGATTGGGTTACTTAATGCCCGAATGTTGTTGCTTCGTGCTTTGGGAGTTCTAGTTATCTTTAGCTAACTAGTAAACAAATACGTTAAGTTACATATTGCGAGGACGAAATAATTTCAGAAGGTTAGGTCTAGCCCTACTGCGCAGCTCTTGTTTGAGTCCAACCGTTGTGGGGTAGGACCTTTCATTCGAAGAATTATCTGGTTGTAGTAATATGTAATGGTATTCCAAAGCTAGTTAGGTAAAGATAGCAGGGGTTCCTTATGCAGCTGATGGCGGAGAGTAGGTCGGAGAGTTACCCTAGGGTAAGCCTAGGACGAGATTGGCAAAGAGTGCAACAATAGTAGAAGGGACTTGGTGAAGTCGAAGCAATCCTTGAGGAAAGTACGGATAGATGTGGAAGGTAGTATGGGCCCGTACTACTAAAAGCAGAGGATCCGTACTCAAACCAAGGAGGGCCAAGATAGAACCAGGAAACTTGTAAAGTGTATGATACCTCCCGAGGTTTATGTATGATTCTGATAGTTAGGTGTTATGTTTCAGAATGGTGATGATTACACGTCACGAAGGAGGAGGTTCAGGTTCAGGATCCAGTTTAGGATCAGGTTCGGGAGCAGGTACCGAGCCAGTTGATGAGGGACTATGTGAGTTCATTGCTTCTGAGATCACGAGAGGTATCCTTGAGTCGACCCCGGTGATTTTCGGGTCGATCAAGGAAGGGATCATTGAGTTGATGGAGGAACGCCTCAGGGCATTCAGGAGCGATATGGCATTCAGCCAGTAAGGATCACGCACACTGTCCTTCAAGGATTTTAGGAGCAGTGGTGCGCTGGATTTCCATGGGGCTAAGGACACCATCGCAGCCAAGAGATGGGTTACAAACATTGAGTCTGCACAACTGACGAGCTTCTGCACTGAGTGGTCGAAGGTGCGATATGTCGCAGGTTGTTTGAGAGACCGGGCCAGGGATTGGTGGGAGTCGGTTGGTGACTCGTTGGGAGCCTCGGCGATTGAGGCTCTGACTTGGTCGGACTTTGTGACCAGGTTCAGGTCTGATTTTGCGCCAGCTGTAGAGCTTCAGCAGCTGGCCAGGGAGTTTCTGGATATGAGGCAGACGACGGACTCAGTGGTGGAGATTACTGCTAAGTTCCGGGAGAGGGCATTGTTGGTGCCCCAGTATGCGGGAGACGAGGAGATGCGGAAAACCCGCTATCATGATATGTTGAGGGCAGACATCCGGGAGCATGTCAGCTTCTCAGCGTGCCCGACCCTGGATTCCATGATTGCCAGGGCAAGGCAGAGGGAGATTGACTTAGGGCACATCAGGAAGAGGAAGGCAGAGGAGGGATGGATGACTAGGGCTTCGGGGAAGAAGTCCAAGGGAGCAAACACTAGGCCAAAGTGCCAGTCAGGACAGGGCCGCTGCAGGAAATGCGGCAGGGCGCATGAGGGGGTTTGTAGGATGGGATCATCGGGCTGCTACAAGTGCGGCAAGACGGGGCACTTTAGTAGAGATTGTACCGCCCCTGCGCCCACTTTCCAGACATCGGAGTTGTTGTGCTTTCACTGCAACCAGCGAGGTCATAAAAAGGCCAATTGCCCTCTGTTGACAGCAGCAGCGCCAGTGAAGGCGCCAGCTCCAGTGACCCTGTGGATCACTGATGGTCGGCAGGGCAGAGGCTCCAGTGGTGAGGAGCCGAGCCTTCCAATTGACTACCAAGGAGGCACGCGCCGCACCTGATGTGGTGACGGGTATGATTTCTTCTCCCAAGCTTTTGTTTTATGTTGCTTATGATATTGATGTGCCATATGATATGTCTTGTTTAGGATCGTTCCATGTGAACGGTACACCAGTTCGGGTGCTGTTTGATTCGGGTGCTACCCGATCATTTGTCTCTCTTGCGCTTAGCACGAGGTTCCCCGAGTCTCCGGGCATGTTGGATTGCCCTCTAGAGGTCGAGATTGCTGATGACCGATTAGTACGAGCGTCAGCAGTTTTCAGAGATTGTGTTCTGAGGCTATTCGAGGAGAGCTACCTGGTAGACTTGGTTCCCATTCCATTGCGTGGGAACAAGGTAATTATAGGCATGGATTGGTTGAGCCCCAATGGGGTAGTGATCGACTACGCGCAGTAGTTGGTTCGGATCAGGACCCTGATTGGGGGAGAGCTGGTGATTCAGGGCGAGAGGCCGCAACGCGGACCAACACTATGTTCAGCAACGAGGGCTAGGCGCTACCTTCAGCAGGGTTGCGTTGGGTATGTCGCCTATGTTATGGATACCCGAGATAAGGGTAAGACGACGATAACAGATGTCCCGGTGGTGCGAGATTACGTAAATATATTCCCAGAGGAGCTGCCTGGGATACCTCCAGAGCGACAGGTGGAATTCATGATCGACCTAGTCCCTGGTGCGGCTCCGATAGCCAAGGAACCATATCGGTTGGCTCCTCCCGAGATGCAGGAGTTGTCTACGCAGCTGCAGGAGCTGTTAGACAAGGGATTTATCAGGCTAAGTAGCTCGCCTTGGGGAGCCCCGATCCTGTTTGTCAAGAAGAAGGATAAGTTGCATCGTATGTGCATAGATTACCGGGAGCTGAACAAGGTAGCGGTGAAGAACCGTTACCCACTCCCGAGGATAGATGACTTGTTCGACCAGCTTCAGGGAGCATCTTGGTTTTCCAAGATAGACTTGCGGTCAGGTTACCATCAGATGAGGGTCAGGGATGAGGATATACAGAAGACTGCTTTCTGGATTCGCTATGGCCACTACGAGTTCGTGGTGATACCCTTCGGGCTCACCAATGCTCCTGCCATGTTCATGGACCTCATGAACCGCGTGTGCAGACCGATGCTGGATCGGTCTGTGATAGTTTTCATTGATGAGATCTTGGTTTACTCCAAGACGTAGGAGCAGCATGAGGAGCACCTGCGAGAGGTTTTGGATACCTTGAGGAGGGAGAGCTTGTATGCCAAGTTCTCCAAGTGCGAGTTCTGGTTGCACGAGGTGTAGTTTTTTGGGCACCTTGTCAACCAGAACAGGATATTGGTTGACCCGACCAACGTGGTGGCCGTGATGAGATGGGAGGTTCTGAAGTCTCC
This sequence comes from Lactuca virosa, assembly GCF_052849685.1. NCBI lineage: Eukaryota > Viridiplantae > Streptophyta > Magnoliopsida > Asterales > Asteraceae > Lactuca > Lactuca virosa. Next base: position 390,089,125 of record NC_136428.1, read on the forward strand.
ATCTGAGATTCGGAGTTTCCTCAGATTGGTAGGGTATTATCAGAGATTCATTCAGGACTTCTCCAAGATAGCCGTACCTCTGACCCGGCTGACGAAGAAAGTCGTTGTCTTTCGATGGGGGCCTGAGCAGCAAGCATCGTTTGAGACGTTGAGACAGAGACTGTGCGAGGCGTCGATCCTCGCCCTGCCCGAGCTTGTGGAGGATTTCGTGGTGTACTGTGATGCGTTCATTTCAGGTTTGGGCGCAATCTTGATACAGAGAGGGCATGTCATCGCGTACACCTCGAGGCAGCTAAAGCCTCATGAGGCGAACTACCCGACGCATGATTTGCAGTTGGGGGCGGTCGTCTTCCCCCTCAAGATTTGGCGACACTACCTCTATGGGGTCCGTTGTGGATTCGATTTGGGTCATCGTGGATCGGTTGACCAAGAGTGCTCACTTTATACCGATCCAGAAGAGCATCTCAGTCGAGAAGTTGGCTGATATCTACATCCGAGAGGTTGTTGCTCGGCACGGAGTGCTAGTCTCCGCGATTTTGGACCGAGATGTGCGGTTTACTTCCAGGTTCTGGAAGAAGTTTCACGACGAGTTGGGTACTCGTCTGCACTACAGCACAACGTTCCACCCACAGACGGATGGTCAGAGTGAGCGGACCATCCAGACTTTGGAGGATATGCTGCGGGCATGCGTTCTGGACTTCGGTGGTAGCTGGGATACCTATCTTCCATTAGCTGAGTTCTCTTACAACAACAGCTATCACGCGAGTATCGATCTTCCTCCCTTCGAGATGTTGTACGGGAGGAAGTGTAGGACCCCGATATGTTGGGGCGAATTCGGACAGAGGGTCATGGGGAGCACCGAAGTGGTGCTCAAGACGACAGAGAGGATTCAGCAGGTTAGGAGTAGGCTTCAGACAACTCAGAGTCGGCAGAAAAGTTACGCCGACAAGCGCCGATCGGACCTGGAGTTCCAGGTCGGGGATGTGGTCCTCCTGAAGGTATCGCCTTGGAAAGGCGTCATTCGATTCAGAAATCGGGGCAAGCTGGGCCCCAGGTATATTGGACCTTTCAGGGTTGTAGCCCGGGTGGGCAAGGTGGCATATAGGCTGGACCTGCCAGCCGAACTCAGTCAGATTCATAGAACGTTTCATGTCTCCAAGATACGGAAGTGCCTGGTGGACGACTCGGCAGTGGTGCCCTTCGAGGATATTCAGGTGGATGACAGTCTGAACTACATCGAGCGGCCGGTGGCGATCCTCTACAGGAAGTCGAAGGACCTGAGGAACAAGAAGGTGGAGCTGGTGAAGGTGCAATGGCAGCACCGCAAGGGGTCGGAATTGACTTGGGAGCCAGAGGAAGAGATAAGGGAGCACTACCCCGAGCTTTTTCCAGATTCAACAGCAAACTTCGAGGACGAAGTCTAAAATAAGTGGGGGAGATTTGTAGCACCCAATTCCTGGTACATATTTAATTTCATTTAAATGTTGCAATTTACTATGGGACTCGGCGAGTTGGAGGCCCAACTCGTCGAGTAGGCTCGACTTATGATCGGCGGTTTAAGTGACCTACTCGACGAGTCGGAAGACCGACTCGACGAGTAGGAGCTATCTGGAAAAAAACCCTAATATTTAGGGTTTGCACCCTATTTAAACACTTTATCTCATCCCAAACCAGCCTCCATCACCCTCCCAACTCAGAAAAACCCTAGATTGAAACCCTAAACCATTATTGAGTGTTCATGAGCTTTTTGGTGACCTTTTTGTGCATTTCAAGTTGGAAGAGAAGAAGAAAGCTTAGGAATTTAAGTGGAAGCTAGTAGATCCAGAGGTTTTGCTTCATTCTCAGTTTATCCAAGGTAAAAAGATTGGACCTTGACCATGTATCTTCTAGACCTTGTTTTGGGGCTGTTTTTCTACCTTTTCTAAGCTTTTGAGAGGCTATACTCAGATTTGTATGTATATGTGGGGTTGCACTCCAGATCTGGAACCATTGAGGGTTCCCATGGCATAAAGGTGCCAACTTATGGCCATGGGAAGCCCATGCATCTTATAAACCCCATTTTATACCCTTTTGAGCCAAAAACTGCATGTATGGACATCAAGTTCGTGGCTTTACGTATAAAAGGGACCCTAGGAGGTCAGATCTATGATTGGGATGCATTAACACCCACTAAATCGACTGTATAATCTTGGACAAAGAGGGTGTCACACCCCGCTAAAGCGGAAACACAGGGCGTGGCAGTACAAAGGGTTTCATAGCAAAAGTTAAAAGACAACACCAACCATAGTATTAAAAATCATTACAAATTTACAATGGGTTTGAACAACTTTTAAACGAAATTACAATGTAAATTGAAATACAACACATGCGAATGCTCCTAAAAGTGAAGTGTCCCTAAGTGCCACTTACTCGATGATTCCTGAAAAAGCATGTAAAACGAGCGTCAACTATAAAAATAGTTGGTGAGATCTCACAGATAAACAAAATAATATTGGTTCCATGAATTGAAATTAAAGTTTTGATAAAAGTTTCCAATAATAAAAGTATATTGTTAAAATGAGTAAATAAGTTTGTAAAAACAAAGTTCTTTGTCATCATGAGAGATAAGGTATGTTGCCCAAATAAGATGCAACATTCATATTCTCATGGAAGATAAAGTTCGTTACTCAAACGAGTAAACAAGTTTCATTGCTAAAATGAGCAATCAATTTCGTTGCTACAAGGAGCAAACAATTTCATTGCTAGAACATGTATATAAGTTTGCAGTAATAAAAGTTCGTTGTTGTAATGAGAAACAAAGTTTATTGCTATAATTAATAAACAAGTTTATTGTTGTATGTGTATGAGCAAACAATGAGTCTCAACCAAACCTATGACTGAAGCCCTATCAAGATCTATGCTTATCGTTCCATAGATGAATATGGAATCATGCACTCCAGCAATAGCGCCAGTGAGGAGTTGTCAATTCCTAATAGCGCTATCCATAATGACCATTGGCTCAAAGAGTTAATGGTTAGAGATAAGGGAAGGGCCTTAGTACGATAAGTTCTCATGTTCCGTGTTGCATAGACATACATAGAGAGACATAGCAATAAAATAGCAATCATGTTTGATACAAATCAATTTAAATACAACATTCAAATAATAGTTTTCGGGACATGCTTTTCCACCCCAAAACATAAAAACTGAAAATAGGGGAGTGCGTGAATACTCACAATATGCAAAACATAGCAACCAAGTTTATACGAGTCAAATAAATACAACGAACAATAAATAGTTTTTCGGACATGCTTTTCCACCCCAAAACATAAAAACCAAAAATAGGGGAGTGCGTGAATACTCACTATGCATTGAGATGATGCAAATGATGCCTTGAACTACGTTCCACGTGTACCACTACCGATTCCTACAATAATGGTATTCGCTAGTGAGTCTCTAATCGAAATCTAACACTAGTATACTTACTACTACAATACAATTATGCCAATAATGTGTCAAAATTTAATATTGATAAGCTACAAACATTTTTCTGTGGAAATTAAGTTTCAAAGAATCAATTGTTATATAACAATTTAAGTGGAAAATTTTCATTATTGAAATGTTAATATTTAACATTTTAGAGGTATTCTAATGATTAAATATTCAAAACTAAATCAATTTAGTTCTAAACTTTCCCAAACTTTGCATTTAAGTTTTAATTGAAGTCAAAGACCTTAAGATAAATTTTCTTGAATTTTTGATTTGTCTGACTATTTTTCACGATTTTAGTTTCTTGAATAACCATAAAATCATGAAAAATACTAAACAGTTAATAAAAATTACCAAACTTCAGATTTTGGTTCTAAATGTACTAAAAGACTTCTAGATAAATTTTCATGGATTATGAATATGTATAACCATTTTTCACATATTTAATTCTCTAAATAGATACAAATTCATGAAAAATAGAAATCAGTTATGAAAATACCCCAAACTTTTTATAACAATGTCATTACGCATACTTAAGCTGGGAAAAATATAAAAAGGAGTTTCTAAACTGTTTAACCCAATTTATGATTTTTATGCATTTATTCTAATAAAAATGGGGATAAATAGAAAACAGTTTACAAAATTACCCAAACTTTTTGTGATATTGTTATTAAACATTCTTAAGTTGGGAAAAATATAAAAATTGATTTCTAAACTGTTTAACCCAATTTTACGATTTTTGAGCATTTATTTTAATAAAAATTGAAATAAATAGAAAACAGTTTCCAAAATTGCCCAAAATTTTTGTAACACTTTTATTGTACATGTAGAAGCTGAGAAAAATATAAAATATATTTTTCAATTAGTCTTTCTATTTTTCTTTGTTTTATCCTCTTAAATAATCATTAATTAGAGAATAATTATTAAACAGTTAAAGTAAATTACCAAAATTTTTGTACACTTCATTTACAGAGTAAATAATCTGGGAAAAATACCAAATGTGGTTTTTATATACTGAAAACCGATTTTGTGTATTTAAGTGTATTTAATCTTAGAAAACAGGAGAAAAATAGTATACAGAAGAGACAAATCATCAAAAATTTTATGTAGCCTCCTAATGTACTACAAAGTGTTCTGGTAAATTTTCATGAATTTTGGGTGAGCAGAACTATTTTTTATATTTTTAGGCCATTATAAATACAAAAATCGGGGAAAAATAGGAATGCATTATGAAAAATTCTGAAAATATTTTTCTGAGTCTCATACCTCTGGTAGTAACTGCGAAAATTGTTATATATCATTGTAAGATTTTCTAAAGTGCTTTTATGATTTATTGGAGCCAAACAAAAAGAAAATTCAAAACCATATTAAACAGTTGCAAAAATCGATGAAACTTAATGAGGGATCATTATTTAGCATAGGGGTCATCCATGAATTTAAATAGGATTTATAGACCTCAGAAAGTATTTTATATGATTTATTGCTCTATTTTATTGCATTAATTTTAATAATTCGAGAAAAATGAATTATTCTCTGGAAATTTACAGATCATCTTATCTTGTTGATGGGAATCTAGGAAAAATCGGATTTGGTCAGAAAAGGAGTTTTTGATATTTATTTGGAAATAAATCCTTCATGAACATATTTGAAAGCTTTTAACAACATACTTTTATGATCTAGCTTCTAAGCTTGAAGATCATCACATGCATGTTTGTTTGAAGTTCATTCATGAGTTTGAAATGTTTAAAATTCGTTTTTGAAAGAAAACTTTGGATGCATGTGGTGATTTTCCACCAAAACGTGTAGAAAAGTGCATTTCTATGGTTTTGACTTAGGTTTAGGTCATGGATCTTCACCATTTTGTAACATGCAAGATGTTTTTGGTGAAAATCTACCACCATCATCATCAAAACTGAAGTGAATGAACATTCACACAAATTTTCTAAGAGAATGGTGTAGAAGAACAAGGAAATGCAAGAAAAACTTTTAAAACTAGAAAGAAAAGTGAAGGAGATTGAAGGATTTTCGTGATTACCATGAAGAACAACCCTAGAAGATGAAGATTTGAAGGTTAAGAGATGTTCTTGGCTGGAGAATTTCGTGGTTTTAGAGAGGGAAAGAGAGAGTTTGAGTGTGGTAAATGGTAGAGTGTGAGAGAGAGTGTAGAGAGAGAGAGAAGTGAAGGAGATGGAGTGTGAGAGAGGAGTGATTATGTGTTTTGGGAAGAGGGGAAGCATCTTGGGAAGAGGGTGGACGGTTTTGAGTGTAAAATGCCCTCCCTCTCTTTTAATTTTATAAAAAAATTCAATTCTTTTATAAAAATATCAAACTTTTTATAAAATATACACCCTAACCAAGTTTTTGCTCATGAAACCTTGATTTTTGACTTATAAATTTAGGGCAATTGTTAATGACTTAAATTTTATTTTCCTTAAATGCATTTTCATAATTTTAATTATTATAAGATCATATTATAAGTTTCATAATTATTTTTATAGAATTTTTAAGGTTAAAGTTTATAAATATGAGTTTTTATGGCTTTTAGGGTCTTGAGATTTTGTAAATCTTTGGATATCAAAATAAATAGAATATTTGAGACTTTAAATTATCTTATGGTATTATAACTCTTTTATAGTTATAAATAATGTTTGTAATTTATTTTTATCGGTTTTTTTTTTTGGCATTCTATGTAGTGATTCCGAGATTCAAGCGAAATTGAGGAATCAAGTATACTAGTCATAGTCTTCAACTTTGACTTAAGTTTCTATGAGACTTTGACCTAATTTCTACTACTAGGTCAAGTGCATGATGTGTGTATATGATTCATGAAATGGTGTTCGAGTCAAAGAGTGACCCAAATATGGATAGTCACTACAGCTCAGTAGATGTAGAATTCACATATCAATGTGAAATCTAAGTACACTATCCATTGATTCTAATTGTTTCCAAGTTTCTAGTAGGTTATAACTTAGCTTCTAGTTACTAAGTCTAATATGTGTTGTGCCTATATGTGCAACTAAGTCTAGTCAACTCTAGAACCGACTCGAATTTTGACGGTTGTCACAGTCTCCCCCGGTTGAAAGAATTTCGTCCCGAAATTCAATTCGTGACGAATTCTATTAGAACTCAACCGGATGCAATTGTATCGTTCGGGAGGTGGTGACTTGAAGTGTTCTTTGATTATTTTGGGTTTATTTCCTCAAAGGAAGAGCCTAATTCTTTTAGCTATCAACAATTTAGTGTTTCCTTAATTCGAGTTCTACAGCCTAGATTGCGAGAAATTAGGAACATGGAAATCATGATCCGACCATGGCGACCTAGTTGAAAAGATTATCTAGTTAGATATTATCTGAATTAAGAGAGCGGTATAAGTTTCGATGATGCACCAACTGTACTGAGCGTTAAATCCGCATTGATCTTTAAGTTGCATTCTAAATTAGCACTAAGTGTAACTTCGCCGCTTAAAAAAAAGAGAAGAGATTAGGAACAATTTGTTCACTTCCGGGTTGGCTACTACATCTGGAAAAGATATATTTTGAAATAAGAAGGGGTAGCACGAATGAAAATAAATGATCAAGGGTAAGTTCCTAAAGATACATACTAAGGGTAGGCAACGAAGTTTTGGTACCTCTCGAATGTAAAGGCTTTTTAAGTGTCGTCTACAAAATAAGTTACGAAATGATTGAGGATCTCTGAGGCTATAATTACTACTACAGTTACTCTTACAATAATAAAACTATATTTGAAGAATATATATAATTAGAGAGTCATTGGTGCAAATGTAGGCGATGAAAATTTATGATAAATTAAATCACATTGTGTATATAGCATTTTAAGTGTTTAGAAGTGATTAAAAATCTCATTGTTATCAAAATGTGTGTTTAGAAATGATAATTAATCTCACTATTATCAAAATGTGTAATAATTCCAAGATAATGAAGATACATGTGTGGCGATCCAACAAAGTAGTAAAATAATATAAAGATTAATTAAGGTTAAAGGTTTAAGTCGTCATTAAAGGAATTTGTATAGAAATATTTGTATTAAACTTTTGGGAAATTGTCTAATTGTCTAAGTCAGGACAAGTTCAAGCTTATGAGTCAGAATATTTATGAAAACAAAGTTGAGAGTTTAGGAACTCACTGAAAATTACAAACTAGAATGTTATTTTAAGAAACGTGTAAAAATATCGATAATTGAAAATAGTGGATTCTTAATTTAGTGTTTCTACAAAAACAATCATTTAGAGAATATGTAATAGTAAAATTCAAGACTTTTGATGTATTTAAAGAAAAGAAGAAGCATAAGAATACATATCCTCAACATATATTTTTCGGATATAGAAAAATTATAAGCATAAGAGTATTCATCTTGTGTATTAATTATAAGGAAAAATACAATGAAAATTGCATTTTATATCATGTTTTTGAATTTAGAACGAAAGAGCAAATGTAAATAAGGATCGCTTGTTTATAGTAGATTTCAAAATAAAAACAAGATGTATATGATAAAAGGCGTAATTGAACATATCAAAGTTGACTAAACTTAAAGTATGCCTCATGACTATACACGTATTAATCGCTCAAAACGAAAGGGTAGACTTCTAGTCTATATGTATACGAACATGATACCAGGAGAAGCAAAATAGACAGAAACAAAGTTAGACAATGTATTATGTTAATATTATGGCGTGCGAGATCTAAAATCAGAAGGAGAGCGAGAAATAAAGTTCGGGGGAAAGAAAAAAGGAAGATAGCGGCAGCAATGATTGCTATTGTTAAAATTATAAGAACAATACGTATAGGTAGATTTAAAACCAGGTTGAGCTATATTTCAAACTTAAATATTTGATGTATGTTGATGATTAAATAGACATGTGGGAGTTTTAAAGTGTTGGGTAAGGATTGCTAAAAATTTATAAGTTACTTATTAAGTTAAACTCCATTTGTGAAAAAGAAGAAACACTAAAACTCGTAATTGAAAATTTGACAGTTTTGATCTTTTGACTGGGGTCCAACAATGGTTAAAATGGATAAGGTAAAGACTCAATATATTTAGAATAATAATTGTGCATTGTCGAAAGTGCGTCTCTGGAATTTTAAAAGTGAGCACTAAGTTTTTCAATTCTTTAAATTTTAGAAACTTTACAAATTATAAAACTAATTTGAAATAAAAAAAATGAGGTATGTTGGAAATGTAGGAATTAGAGATTTCTTATAAACATGTGTAAATTAGAAAGTTGTAAAAATACCGTGTTGGGTTTCAAGAAAACACATTTAAGTAAAGTACAATGCCTAAATGAGAAGGTAGTCAAAAGTCTTAAAACAAAAGTGGTTTGAAGATCCGATGAAGCTTTTACACATAATATGAACTTTAACGTCATATGTTGAAGTTTTATAGCGTAAAGTTTAAACACTTTTATAAAAGAAAATGTTTCTAAGTTTTTCGAAAACGTGCCAAAATGGTAAGCAAGGTTGAATATGGTTTATATGTCCTTAAAAACACATCTATCCATTGAAATGTATTTGAAATGAAATTAAAATAGCAAGGTTAAAACCAATATTGGTTAAATTGAGTTTTGAAGAAGAGTGTTAAGTTAAAGCAAGTTGTCAAAAGATTTTAGTGAGTTAAATAAAACCGATGAAGTGAAATATCTTTTTGATGGAAGATTAAGAAGTAAGGAATAAGTATGTTAGTGTAGCTGCTCGTACCTAAATACTAAGGCGAGTACATGGCGAGTATAAGACGAGTACCGATGTCTTTTTCCCAAAGATAAAGGACAAGACAAATTGTTTGAAAAACGTTTTATGCTGTCAATGTAGTTTACGACCTTTTATAGAGGTCAAAGGGACATCTTATGTTAAGTTTTAAGCTCAAGGTGGAAACAACCTAGAGCTAAGTCGTAACGTAGTAATAAGGTCTCACGTATGGGTTAAACCTCCGTATCTCCTCGTGAGTTGAATCCGGATTGCCCGCCAATGGTATACAAGTGATTACTTAGTGGTGACTCATCTACCTCCTTACGAGATGCTCCAATTATCATTCGTGTCGGTATCGAAACGCTTTTTCCTAGTTGTAACTCTTGAAGACGATGAAGAGGTATTGAGGAATAATTGGTATATGTTTCGACTTAAGATAATTACTAGTGTATATCTAGCTACTAATCTTACATCTAAATTCAATAGCTACCGAGGAATACCCATTCTTAGTACTAAGTGCATTGCTCCTAGAGTGGCTAGTGATATAACCTAAGTGGTTAACCTAGCACTTGATAAGGGGTAAGAATATTTCTAAATAAAGGCATTGTTATAAAAGTGCACTTAGTTTCTAAGTGTATCTAGATGAATGCCTATAATATGCAATGCCTGTACCCACACCGAAAAATTTTGTTTTTCAAAAGTTTAAGTTGAAAATCGTTTTGAACATAATTCTACTATAACCGTTTCAAGCCTCACATTAAGTTTCCTTAATTAAGCATAGTTGGCCAGGCTATACTTAATTAAAGTCTGATAATGCGTACTCGAATTAGTTATACCAGTAGTATGTTCAGTATTTTAAAAACGCTTAGAAATTTTTTGGCTATAGTTGTGGTTCTCCAAAGGAAAACCGGTATTCTCTATAACCTTCGGCTCTGATACCATTATCTGTCACACCCCGCTAAAGCGGAAACATAGGGCATGGCAGTACAAAGGGTTTCATAGAAAAAGTTAAAAGACAACACCAACCATAGTATTAAAAATCATTACAAATTTACAATGGGTTTGAACAACTTTTAAACGAAATTACAATGTAAATTGAAATACAACACATGCGAATGCTCCTAAAAGTGAAGTGTCCCTAAGTGCCACTTACTCGATGATTCCTGAAAAAGCATGTAAAACGAGCGTCAACTATAAAAATAGTTGGTGAGTACTCACAGATAAACAAAATAATATTGGTTCCATGAATTGAAATTAAAGTTTTGATAAGAGTTTCCAATAATAAAAGTATATTGTTAAAATGAGTAAATAAGTTTGTAAAAACAAAGTTCTTTGTCATCATGAGAGATAAGGTATGTTGCCCAAATAAGATGCAACATTCATATTTTCATGGAAGATAAAGTTCGTTACTCAAACGAGTAAACAAGTTTCATTGCTAAAATGAGCAATCAATTTCGCTGCTACAAGGAGCAAACAATTTCATTGCTAGAACATGTATATAAGTTTTCAGTAATAAAAGTTCGTTGTTGTAATGAGAAACAAAGTTTATTGCTATAATTAATAAACAAGTTTATTGCTGTATGTGTATGAGCAAACAATGAGTCTCAACCAAACCTATGACTGAAGCCCTATCAAGATCTATGCTTATCGTTCCATAGATGAATATGGTATCATGCACTCCAGCAATAGGGCCAGTGAGGAGTTGTCAATTCCTAATAGCGCTATCCATAATGACCATTGGCTCAAAGAGTTAATGGTTAGAGATAAGGGAAGGGCCTTAGTACGATAAGTTCTCATGTTCCGTGTTGCATAGACATACATAGAGAGACATAGCAATAAAATAGCAATCATGTTTGATACAAATCAATTTAAATACAACATTCAAATAATAGTTTTTCGGGACATGCTTTTCCACCCCAAAACATAAAAACTGAAAATAGGGGAGTGCGTGAATACTCACAATATGCAAAACATAGCAACCAAGTTTATACGAGTCAAATAAATACAACGAACAATAAATAGTTTTTTGGACATGCTTTTCCACCCCAAAACATAAAAACCAAAAATAGGGGAGTGCGTGAATACTCACTATGCATTGAGATGATGCAAATGATGCCTTGAACTACGTTCCACGTGTACCACTACCGATTCCTACAATAATGGTATTCGCTAGTGAGTCTCTAATCGAAATCTAACACTAGTATACTTACTACTACAATAGAATTATGCCAATAATGTGTCAAAATTTAATATTGATAAGCTACAAACATTTTTCTGTGGAAATTAAGTTTCAAAGAATCAATTGTTATATGACAGTTTAAGTGGAAAATTTCCATTATTGAAATGTTAATATTTAACATTTTAGAGGTGTTCCAATGATTAAATATTCAAAACTAAATCAATTTAGTTCTAAACTTTCCCAAACTTTGCATTTAAGTTTTAATTGAAGTCAAAGTCCTTAAGATAAATTTTCTTGAATTTCTGATTTGTCTGACTATTTTTCACGATTTTAGTTTCTTGAATAACCATAAAATCATGAAAAATACTAAACAGTTAATAAAAATTACCAAACTTCAGATTTTGGTTCTAAATGTACTAAAAGACTTCTAGATAAATTTTCATGGATTATGAATATGTATAACCATTTTTCACATATTTAATTCTCTAAATAGATACAAATTCATGAAAAATAGAAATCAGTTATGAAAATACCCCAAACTTTTTATAACAATGTCATTACACATACTTAAGCTGGGAAAAATATAAAAAGGGGTTTCTAAACTGTTTAACCCAATTTTATGATTTTTATGCATTTATTCTAATAAAAATAGGGATAAATAGAAAACAGTTTCCAAAATTACCCAAACTTTTTTTGATATTGTTATTAAACATTCTTAAGTTGAGAAAAATATAAAAATTGATTTCTAAACTGTTTAACCCAATTTACGATTTTTGAGCATTTATTCTAATAAAAACTGAAATAAATAGAAAACAGTTTCCAAAATTGCCCAAAATTTTTGTAACACTTTTATTATACATGTAGAAGCTGTGAAAAATATAAAATATATTTTTCAATTAGTCTTTCTATTTTTCTTTGTTTTATCCTCTTAAATAATCATTAATTGGAGAATAATTATTAAACAGTTAAAGTAAATTACCAAAATTTTTGTACACTTCGTTTACAGAGTAAATAATCTGGGAAAATACCAAATGTGGTTTTTATATATTGAAATTCGATTTTGTGTATTTAAGTGTATTTAATCTTAGAAAATAGGAGAAAAATAGTATACAGAAGAGAAAAAACATCAAAATTTTTATGTAGCCTCCTAATGTACTACAAAGTGTTCTGGTAAATTGTCATGAATTTTGGGTGAGCAGAACTATTTTTTATATTTTTAGGCCATTATAAATACAAAAATCGGAGAAAAATAGGAATGCATTATGAAAAATTCTGAAATATTTTTCTGAGTCTTATACCTCTGGTAGTAACTGCGAAAATTGTTATATATCATTTTAAGATTTTCTAAAGTACTTTTATGATTTATTGGAGCCAAACAAAAAGAAAATTCAAAACCATATTAAACAGTTGCAAAAATCGATGAAACTTAATGAGGGATCATGTTTTAGCATAGGGGTCATCCACGAATTTAAATAGGATTTATAGACCTCATAAAGTATTTTATATGATTTATTGCTCTATTTTATTGCATTAATTTTAATAATTCGAGAAAAATGAATTATTCTCTGGAAATTTACAGATCATCTTATCTTGTTGATGGGAATCTGGGAAAAATCGGATTTGGTCAGAAAAGGAGTTTTTGATATTTATTTGGAAATAAATCCTTCATGAACATATTTGAAAGCTTTTAACAACATACTTTGATGATCTAGCTTCTAAGCTTGAAGATCATCACATGCATGTTTGTTTGAAGTTCATTCATGAGTTTGAAATGTTTAAAATTCGTTTTTGAAAGAAAACTTTGGATGCATGTGGTGATTTTCCACCAAAACGTGTAGAAAAGTGCATTTCTATGGTTTTGACTTAGGTTTAGGTCATGGATCTTCACCATTTTGTAACATGCAAGATGTTTTTGGTGAAAATCTACCACCATCATCATCAAAATTGAAGTGAATGAACATTCACACAAATTTTCTAAGAGAATGGTGTAGAAGAACAAGGAAATGCAAGAAAAACTTTTAAAACTAGAAAGAAAAGTGAAGGAGATTGAAGGATTTTCGTGATTACCATGAAGAACAACCCTAGAAGATGAAGATTTGAAGGTTAAGAGATGTTCTTGGCTGGAGAATTTCGTGGTTTTAGAGAGGGAAAGAGAGAGTTTGAGTGTGGTAAATGGTAGAGTGTGAGAGAGAGTGTAGAGAGAGAGAGAGAGAAGTGAAGGAGATGGAGTGTGAGAGAGGAGTGATTATGTGTTTTGGGAAGAGGGGAAGCATCTTGGGAAGAGGGTGGACGGTTTTGAGTGTAAAATGCCCTCCCTCTCTTTTAATTTTATAAAAAAAATTCAATTCTTTTATAAAAATATCAAACTTTTTATAAAATATACACCCTAACCAAGTTTTTGCTCATGAAACCTTGATTTTTGACTTATAAATTTAGGGCAATTGTTAATGACTTAAATTTTATTTTCCTTAAATGCATTTTCATAATTTTAATTATTATAAGATCATATTATAAGTTTCATAATTATTTTTATAGAATTTTTAAGGTTAAAGTTTATAAATATGAGTTTTTATGGCTTTTAGGGTCTTGAGATTTTGTAAATTTTTGGATATCAAAATAAATAGAATATTTGAGACTTTAAATTATCTTATGGTATTATAACTCTTTTATAGTTATAAATAATGTTTGTAATTTATTTTTATCGGTTTTTTTTTGGCATTCTATGTAGTGATTCCGAGATTCAAGCGAAATTGAGGAATCAAGTATACTAGTCATAGTCTTCAACTTTGACTTAAGTTTCTATGAGACTTTGACCTAATTTCTACTACTAGGTCAAGTGCATGATGTGTGTATATGATTCATGAAATGGTGTTCGAGTCAAAGAGTGACCCAAATATGGATAGTCACTACAGCTCAGTAGATGTAGAATTCACATATCAATGTGAAATCTAAGTACACTATCCATTGATTCTAATTGTTTCCAAGTTTCCAGTAGGTTATAACTTAGCTTCTAGTTACTAAGTATAATATGTATTGTGCCTATATGTGCAACTAAGTCTAGTCAACTCTAGAACCGACTCGAATTTTGACGGTTGTCATAGAGGGACTCGGCGAGTCACTTGGGTGACTCAAAGAGTCAGGACGCTTTTTCCCCCAAAACGACTTCTGGAAATGGTTTGGGTTGAGAGGAAGGAACACTCAGCCTGCTAGGGGTTGTTTTGGACCTGGAAATCATGGGACTCGACGAGTGTATGTACAGAATCGGCGAGTCCAAGGAAATCTCCCAACTTATGAAGACGAACTCAGTGAGTTCAATGGGTAATCGGCGAGTCAAAGACTGAACATCTTCTTATGGATAAAGATGAACTTGGCGAGTTCAAGAACGAACTCGGCGAGTCGGTTGAAGATTTGTCCGATGTGTTGTTGAAGGCAAGCTCGTCGAGCTCTTGCTAGACTCGATTGGTAGGGACAGAATTAAGACATATCGTGATTATGGGGACTCGAAGAGTTGGTGGCCAACTCGGCGAGTCGAGTCAACCAGATGTTGACTTTGACCATGGATTTGACTTGGACGTTGACTGGGATTGAGTGACCCTTGTAAGGGTTATGAGTATGAGTTGATAACTTAGAAGAGTTGTCGTGTAGGGACTGAGAAGTCGGGGAGAGTCGATTTCCACATTGAGATCAGAGTAGACACTACGCGACCGCGAGGTGAGTTACCTTCCAGTAGCGGTGGGTCTACGGCCACAATGTCGCCCCACCAGTAGGAGCGGTATGTTAGATTATTGTCTTTGTGATATTCATGTAGTTTTGCTACTACCTGATTTGTTTATGTGTTAGCATGATAGGTTATATGTGATAGTAATAGTAGGAGGTGAAATAGTCCTCGTATGTCGGTCGTAAGGACCGACGGGTAAGTCAAGTACCCCAGAATGGCTTGACCTGGGTAGGTCAGGCGCCCCAGAATTGCCTGGCCGTATATGTGTGTTATATTATTACATGGTAGTGGTAGGGGTGAAATAGTCCCCGGTAGTCGGGCGAAATAGACCGACGGGTAAGTCAAGCACCCCAGAATGGCTTGACCTGGGTAAGTCAAGCACCCCAGAATGGCTTGACCTGGGTAGTCAGGCACCTCAGAATTGCCTAACATTATGTTATTGTATGGTGTGATGGGGGAACTCACTAAGCTTCGTGCTTACATTTTTCAGATTTGTTTCGGGTGCCTCTTCAGCGAAAGGGAAGGAGCCGACGCGGTAACGGCACATCACACACACACACACACATGATTTCCGCATTATGAGATTTTCTTGGGATTGTACTCTGATTTTTATTACTATTGATGATATGGTTTTGAGACACGTTGTTACAGTTTTATAAATTGATTTGACATTGGTAATGTTTTTGGGTAATCTATTCTATTGTGTTACGTAATTAAAACTGAAATTTTTGGCCTTGAAAATTTGGGATGTTACAAACAGTGAAGGGTGACTTGGTCATCTTTCCAAACAAACAAGATTCGCACGTGTCATTGGACCTAAGGTCAAATGACTCCAAGACTCCATCCTTTTGGAGTTGGGCTATGAGTTTCTTGTTGACATGTCCAAGACGACAATGCCACAAGCATGATTTGTCCAAACCATTGGACGAATCGATATGCAACACATTATTTCCTAAGCTGTCTACAACCATCACAGTTTCATACATACCATTACAAGGAAATGCTTCAAATAGAAAGTACCATTCAAGAAAGCATTAATAGAACCAATTTCATTATTAAACGAAAATCTAAAACCTGTTTATACAAACCATGAAAAGAAATAATGTTTCGTGTCATTTCGGACGAGTCGCAACAATTATTCAACTCTAAAGCTAACCCACTACTAAGCACTAAATAATAAACTCCAATCCTTGTGACAGGAGACACTTTCCTATTCCCCATGATCAAGTTCATCTTCCCATGCTCCACATCCCTACTTCTTTTAAACCCTGAAAATCAGAACAAATGTGAAAACCACATCTTGTATCAAGGACCCAAGAAATAGCATGTGATGAGTTATTCGATTGAATGGTATAAATACCTATGAAGGTGGGCTTTATCTTCCCATCCTTGATGTCTTGCAGATACTTCGGGCAGCTTCGTTTCTAATGCCCTTTGTCGTGACAGTAAAGGCACTCTGCATCCTTCAGATTGGAAGAGGGAGCAGCAGGACCACCTTTGGTTCCACTAGAGGAGGTTCCATCATAAGACTTTCCCTTGTCGCTCTTAGAAAGAGCCTTCCTCTTCTTCCCTTTCCCTTGTCCAATTACCAAGACAGTGGCAACAGCAACAGGAGTAGATGCAACAGATTTTCCTTTCAAACTACTCTCAGCAGTTCGCAGAAGGCCTTGGAGCTTGGCTAGAGTGACCTCCTCCTTGTTCATATTATAGGTCATACGAAACTGAACATAACAGGGAGGGAAAGAGTGTAGAATGATATCTATGGCCAACTCTTCATCGAAGTTTACATTTAAATTCATAAAGCGGTCCACGTACCTTTGCATCTTTTGTAGATGGACGGTGATGGACTAACCATCCTTCATCTTGGTGGTGATCATGGAGGTGATGATCTCGTACCTTTCCTGCCTCGCACTCTGATGCTACCTTTCCATCAAATCTTGGTGCATCTCATAAGGATAGTAGTCCTCGTAGGACTTTTGGAGTTCGGCAGTCATGGTTGCGAGCATGATACACGACACCTTTTTCGCGTCCCTCTCATGAGTATCATATTTAGCGATTTGCATGGGAGTAGCAGTGTTTTGATCAATCTCCTTCATTCGAGAACATACTCTTTGTCCTCGTAGTGGGTGACCATGCGTATGTTGCGAATCCAATCATTAAATTTGGATCCATCAAAGATCACCCTCCCACACAAGTTCATGAGGGAGAAGGAGCTAGAAACGTTGGAGTTAGCAGCGTTGTTTGAAGTAGACATCTGAAAAAGAAAAAGAGACAAAGTTTAGATTAGATAAGAATCCCCAATTTAACACCCAAATGTAAAATTAGGGCTAGGACCCAACACAGTTATTTACAATTCAAAAGAGGGATGCCGTAATCTAATTGCAAATAATTTGAAGTTAGGTAAATGACGATTTACCAATTTCCATCATGAAAAACGAAAAAAGATTTTAAGTTTTAAATGAATTGAAATTCCTAGATTCTTTTGAGACTCATTGAACTTTTCAATGACATGTTTAAATCTCGATTATGCCCTTAAAGTTTGTGACTGGGATACCGAGGATCACAAACAAGGTGTGAATAACCATGTAAATGTGCTTGGTACTCTCGATGTCATTTATCACTTAATCAATGTGTCGGTTAACCACACACACTCCATCAATCTATGATTAACATCGAGCCACCCTTTTCCACCTTTGCTAGTTCCAAATTAGTGTGTCGGTTAACCACACACGCTCCACTAACGACTTGGCAAAGTGCAAAGTGCAATTTCATGGAATAGCATACATTTTCACATTTTTCCTAAAGTAACTAAGATTGGGAATTTATGAAAACATTTAGTTACTTTATATAATCATTATACTTATTAATGAGAAATTAGTTTTCCTATCCTACCCATTCGGCTAACGACCCTCCACCAATCAAGGAAGCGGTAGGTGAGAGTGGACACCCATTCAACCGCCATTTTATAGGCAGTTTCCGTATACCCCCCTTATAGATCGACTTCGTGAATGAGGCCTACTAACGGTAAGACTTACTTATCTTATACATATAATTATTAATCCTTTAATATTATAATAGTATAAGGGTTAAATTTTAATGTTTTAAAACTCTAGGGTTTAGAATTTAAATATTTCAAAATTGAAACTTTTTAATCAAAATTTAAATTCCAAAACTTGAGGGCAAGTTTTGAAACTTTTCAAAACCTTTCTAGATCAAATTAAACAAATTAAATTAATCATATAATTTATTATTATTTAAATTTGACCTAATCCAATTTCTTTTTATTTTGGCAAGATAGTACAAATTAAAATTTATAAATAATTAGTTTATCACATACTCTAGTAATTATCTTAAATTTTAACCATTATCTTTCAATAGGATTAAGAAATGCATTACCATAACAGATAAAAACAAATTTTAATTAGAAAAACAATTTATGGTAATTACCCAAATCTAAGGTAAGCCAAAATCCCGAAAATATGCACTCTGACTCGCTACCACATCGTGGCAAGATATGCCACGTCATGGTCATCAGACAGATGCAAAATTTTCGACTTTTCAGCTAAGAACAATCACGCTATGCATCAAATACTATAGAAAAACGACCTAGGCTCTGATACCACTGATGGGTTTTGATCATTACATCAATCCTATGGTGTATATGCAACCCTAAAGCTTTGGATCTAGTTTTTCTCTAATTGTACATGCAATAATAATCATTCAAAGCTATAACCCTATTCTAGCAAGCTTATTTCGAAATTGACATAATAAACAAGTTAGAATGATACCTTTCTTTGTATCTTGAAGATTTTCAACATTTGAGAGTTTTAGTATCACAAGTGTAATACCCCTAATCGATCACAAACACAAAGAGCAATTTGGAGGAATATGAGAGAGAGAGAGAGTCTATGGATACTAATTTTCGGTTGAAACTCTTCTTAGGGTTTCAAGTGGCCGAAAATATGATTCCCCAAGGGTTCCTAATACAGCTGAGGTATTAGGGTTTCAGTCAAATACCTAATCTAGTTACTTAGGCCTTAAGCATCCCATAAGATCCTTCCAGAACACCCTATGGACGAATTCTATGTGGGTTTCCACAAGAAATTCGTCCATCCCTTAACTTAGGGATCCACAACCCATTTTGCAATTATCTTATAATTACAGTATCATTCCCCTTAATTTAATTAATCTCTTTTGACCACAAAATTAATTCTAAATTAATTCTTGACCAATATCAGTTAAATAATATGATTTCTCTTTTAATATATTATTCACTTAATATATTAACAAATCATAATTAACCTCTTTCTCCATAATTCATCCAGTCAAGTTGCTTTGGTGAAGGCAGCCTAAAAGGACCATGCTACTATCGGGTCAAGTACATACCAATTATAGTTATGTGCTTAGACACCTAATCCAACAGTGTCAACAGCTCGCGGCTATCATAGTCGAAGGAGGAAGTCGGGCCCATGATACGCTCACTCTTCCGGTGTTCCTCCTTCATAGCCTCCTACTGGGCCTCCCGTATCTTATCCAAAAGCGTAGTCACTACTGTCATCGTCATACAAATATCTCTAATCGGGGCTGCGAATGCCTTGCAGCTAAGTGCATCGACCACAACATTGGACTTCCCCGGCTGGTAGAGCATCTAACCACCGACGTTGCCTCATGTTCAGATTCGGCTGACCCATGAGGTACCTCAAGCTCTTGTGGTCCATGTAAATGGTACAACGGACTCCATAGAGGTAGTGTCGCCAAATCTTGAGGGCGAAAACAAGCGCCCCCAACTCCAGATCGTGCATCGGGTTGTTCGACTCATGAGGCTTCAACTGCCTTGAGGCGTAGGCGATGACGTGCCCTTTCTGCATTAACACTGCGCCCGAAACCGAAAAGGACGCATCACATTACACTACAAAATCCTCCACGCCCTCTGGCAGGGCTAAGATCGGCGCATCGCACAACCTCTGCCTCAATGTCTCAAACACTGCCGGCTGCTCAAACCCCAAACAAAATACAATGGTCTTCTTTGTCAGCCGGGTCAAGCGTACTGCATTCTTAGAGAAATCTTGTAGGAATCTCTGGTAATAGCCTGCTAACCCAAGGAAACTCCGAATCTCAGGTGGAAACTTTGACACCTCCCATCTCATCACGGCCTCCACTTTGGCCGGGTCGACCAAAATACCGTTCTGGTTGACAAGGTGCCCCAGAAACTGCACCTCACGCAACCAGAACTCTCACTTGGAGAGCTTGGCATACAAGATCTCCCTCCTCAAGGTATCTAACACCTCTCGTAAGTGCTCCTCATGCTACTTCTGCGTCTTGGAGTGAACCAAGATGTCATCAATAAAGACTATCACATACTGATCCAACATCGGTCTGCATACACAGTTCATGAGGTCCATGAATGCGGCAGTGGAATTGGTGACACCAAAGGGCATCACCACAAACTCATAGTGGCCATAGCGAGTCCGGAAAATAGTCTTCTGTACATCCTCATCTCTGAGTCGCATCTGGTGGTAGCCTGAATGCAAATCTATCTTGGAAAACCAAGATGCACCGTGTCGCTGGTCGAAGAGATCATCAATCATCGGGAGTGGGTAATGGTTCTTCACCGTTACCTTGTTCAGCTCCCGGTAGTCTATGCACATCTGATGCAATCTGTCCTTCTTCTTCACAAACATGATCGGGGCTCCCCAAGGCGAACTGCTTGGCCTGATAAATCCCTTGTCTAACAGCTCTTGCAGCTGTGTAGACAACTCCTGCATCTCGGGAGGACCCAACCAGTATGGTGCCTTGGCTATCGGAGCCGCACCAGGAACTAGGTCGATCATGAACTCCACATGTCTCTCTGGAGGTATCCCAGGTAGCTCCTCTGGAAATACGTCCGGGTACTCTCGCACAACTGGCACATCACTCACGGTCACGTTACCCGCCTCTCGGGTATCCATACCATAGGAGACATACCCGGCGCAACCCTGCTGAAGGTAGCACCTAGCTCTCGCCGCTGAACACAAAGCTGGTCCACTCTGCGGCCTCTCGCCCTAAATCACCAACTTTCCCCCACTCGGGGTCCTGAAACGCACCAACTGCTGATCACAGTTGATCACCGCCCCATTAGGGGTCAACCAATCCATGCCTATAATGACCTTGTTCCCATGCAAGGGAATGGGAACCAAGTCCACGAGGTAACGCTCGTCATACATCCTCAAAACACAATCTCGGTAGACCTTAGATTCTCGAACGGACCAGTCGTCAGCAATCTCGACCTCAAAAGGACAATCCAACATGCCTGAAGACTCAGCAAACCTCTTACTGAGTGCAAGAGAGAGAAATAATCTGATAGCCCCCGAATCAAATAACACCTGTACTGGAATATCGTTCACATGGAACGATCCTAAAAAAATACATAAACATAGAACATAAATATCATAGCCGACATGCAATAAGAGTTAAGGAGAAGAAAACATACCTGTCACCACATCCGGTGCGGCACGCGCTTCCTCGGCGGTCAACTGGAAGGCTCGCCTCCTCACCGCTAGAGCATCTGTCTTGCCCTGTCAGCCATCCCTGATCCGCAGGGTTGCTAGAGGTAGCACAACCACTGGTGCTCCTGATGTCAGTCTCAGGCAGTTGGCCTTTTTATGGCCCTTCTGATTGCAATGAAAGCAAATAAGGTCTGATGTCTGAAGGGTGGGGGTAGGGGTTGTACAATCCCTTCTAAAGTGTCCATGCTTGCCGCACTAATAGCAGCCCGACGACCCTAAAGGTTGGGGGTAGGGGCAGTACAATCCCTGCTAAAGGTCTGATATCTGAAGGGTGGGAGTAGGGGCAGTACAATCCCTCCGTCATGCGTCTTGCCACATTCCCCACTGCGGCTCCGGCCCTGCTGGCCCTTCGACCTCGAGTCGAATCCCTTGGATTTCTTCCCAGAAACCTCAGTCACCTGCCCGGCCTCCGCCTTCCTCTTCCGGATGTGCTCTATATCAATCTCCCTCTATCTCGCCCTAGCTATCATATCCTCCAAGTTCGGGCATGTTGGGTAGCTGACATGTTTCCGGATGTCAGCTCTCAACATATCGTAGTATCGGGTCTTCGTTATCTCCTCATCACCCGCATACTGAGGCACCAGTAAGGCCCTCTCCCTGAACTTGGCGGTAATCTCCGCCAAGGAATTAGTCATCTATCTCATATCAAGAAACTCCCTGGCTAGCTGCTGAATCTCCACAGTTGGCACAAACTCAGCCCTAAACCTGGTCAAAAAGTCTGACCAAGTTAGAGCCTCAATGGTTGGGGCTCCGAACATGTAACTGACTGCCTCCTACCAGTCTCTAGCTCTGTCTCTCATACATCTTGCAGCATACCGGACCTTCGAACCCTCAGCGCAAAAGCTCATCAACTGTGCAAACTTGATGTCTGCAATCCATCTCCTAGCCACAATGGGGTCCTTCACCCCGTGAAATTCCGGTGCACCACATCCCCTGAAATCCTTAAAGGTGAGTGTGCGCGTCCCGGACTGGACAGATGCCATGTCACTCCAAAATGCCCTCATACGATCCTCTATCATCTCAATGATCCCTTCCTTGATCGACCCGAAAATCACTGTGGTGGCCTCAAGGATGCCTCTCATATTCTAAGATGCGATGAACTCGTGTAATCTGCCATCCACAGGCTCGGAACCTGCACCCGAACCTGAACCTGAACCTGACCCAGACCCTGAATCTCCTACTCCGTGATGGGTCACAACCATTCTGAAACAAAACACATAATCATCAGGGTCATACATAACCTCAAGAGGTCTCACTCACAATACAAGTTCCTTGGTTCTATCTTATCCCTCCTTGACTTGAGTACAGATCCTCTGCGTTCAGTAGTACGGGCCAATACTACCTTCGAAAAGTATCCGTACTTTCCTCAAGGATTGCCTTGACTTCACCAAGTCCTTTTTACTACTACTACTCGCTGCACTAATCTTATCCTAGGCTTACCCTATGGTAACCTCCAACCCACTCTCCTCCATCAGATGCATAAGAAGTCCCTGCTACTTCCCCCTAACTTGCTCGCGAGTACCATTACATATTACTAAGACTAGATAATTCTTCGAATGAGAAGTCACACCCTACAACGGTTGGACTCATACAAGAGCTGCGATATAGGGCTAGACCTAACCTTCTGAAATTATTTAGTCCTTGTAATATGTAACTTAACGTATTCGTTTACTAGTTAATTAAAGATAACTAGAACTCCTAATAGCACAAAGCAAGCAACAATCGGTATCTTCCTAGATCCTTAGCCCATATAGCACTGACTAATCAATTCTATCATGTAATTCCATAAGCACATATAGCAGGCACATTAGGCATCTTCCTAGATCCTTAGCCCTAATAGGCAGTTGTCATACACATACAATAGGCATATAAGGAATCCTTCCTAGATCCTTAGCCCTAATCTAGCATGCAGTTCTCATAATCATATCATATATCATAACAAACATGTATGGGTATGTTGGGGAAAACTTACTTGAGCTGGACCGATTGCATGCATCACACACCTTTTTCTTTCTCAAAAACTGTTTTCTCTTTTCAAAATTCTTTTTATAAAAATGATTTTCTTTTGAAAATTTTCATACCAAGTCCTCAGTTCGAGTTCAAACACACCCAAGGGTGTGCCCGAATCCTCAAACCAAGGCTCTGATACCAACTTGTAACATCCCAAAATTCAAGACCAAATATTTCATTTTTAACATCAAGATTCATAAAATAGATTACTAAAAATGCCATCGTTTTTATCTCATATCATGAAAAACCATAAGTCAACAATCTCAAAAACATATCATAGGAAAATAATGTCAGAGTACAAATCCCAAGAATCTCATGTGCAAAAAATTGTGGTGTGATGCGCTGCTATCGTGTTGGCTTCTTTCCCTTCGAAAAAGAAGGACCTGAAACAAAAACTGAAAACTGTAAGCACAAAGCTTAGTGAGTTCCCCCATCATACAACGTACCATACAATAAACATATTGTCTAACATAACCGAGTACTGGACTACCCCTTCAGTCTCTTTCAACCAGTAACTGCCTAGCATATTACGGTGTTGGCCTACCCCTTCGGTCTCTTTCCACTAGTAACTTGCCTAGCATATCACGGTGCTGGCCTACCCCTTCGGTCCTCTCGACCGGTACCTTGCCAAACATATCAGGATGTTGTCCCACCCCTTCGGTCCTTTCGACCGGTACCAAGGTCTATTTCACCCCTACATCTACCATATAACATCCTAGTACAAAATCACATATGTCACATACCGCCTAGCATATCAGGGTGCTGACCTACCCCTTCAGTCCTTTTGAACGGTATTTGGGCCTATCTTACCCCTCCTACCACTATCACATAATATGATAGCGTACTAGCACATAAAGCATAACAGATAGTTGCATACGAGATAATTATCACAAAGACAATCATCTCCACTATAACACTTACTACTGGGTCGACATTGCTGCTTTCAACCTACTTCTACTGGAAGGTAACTTACCTCAAATGTTGTGAAGTAGCTGAACTATCCTCGGCTCTGGAAATCAACTCCCTCAAACTCCTACACATAAAAATCTCCTTTAATTACCCTTTCAAACTCATAACCCTTTAAAGGGTCACTCTGGTCAAGGTCAAAGTCAAAGTCAACATCCTGGTCAAAGTCAACATCCTGGTCAAAGTCAAAATCCTGGTTGACTCAACTCGCCGAGTTGGTCCATCAACTTGCCGAGTTTCATCGATGATAAACCCTGAAATCGGAACCCTACTCGTCAAGTTCTTTCATGAATTCGTCGAGTTCGTTCCTATAAACAAATCGGGACATTTCGCTACAACTCGTCGAGTCCTTCCTTGAACTCGTCGAGTTCTTTAATCTTCAAAACTCAGAAAATGTTAACCAACTCGTTGAGTCGTCTCCTAAACTCACTCAGTTTGCTCATGAATCAGAAAGGTTGGGGGACCACGATCCAACTCGTCGAGTTGCATGAACAACTTGTCGATTCCTCCTTGTCTAAATCCATTCAGTTACTTCCAATCGAGTTCAATGCTCTCAACCTATAGATCTGGTCCCCTAGGGCTGTTATATCACATAAAGTTACTAACTTTATATCTTTGCATGGTGTCATGAAGCTATAAACACAAAAACTAAGCTATATAAGAGATCTAGGGCATGGGGAAGGGCCAAGTCTTGATAAAAGTTGGCAACTTTAAGCCTCATAAGCTCATGAGTGCCTAGATCTTAAGTCACAACTTCACGATATGCTCAAATCCCGAAAATGACTTCAATATGGCCTAAAAGTGACAACATACTACCCTAAATGAAGATCTAAGTAATAGAAAGCCAAGGTATTAACTTTATACCTCAAATAAGTCAGAAATGAAGCTCAAACTCTAGATCTACTAGCTTCATCTTGAATCCCCAAGCTTCTCCTTCATTCACAAGCTTCAAAATCATAAAGAATGTGCAAAAGTGGCTCAAAACTCTCCAAAAGTGGATTAGGGTTTCTTGGATAGGGTTTGGGACGATGGAGGCTGTAAATGAGGCCAGGCTTTGGAGGTTAAGGTGTTTAAATAGGGTGCAAAACCCTTAAAATTAGGGTTTCATTCTACCAGGACTACTCGTCGAGTTGAGGCTCTCAACTCGTCGAGTAGACTTCATCACCCGCGTCCAAAATCCATCTCTACTCGACAAGTTTGGGGCCTCCAACTTGTCAAGTTCCTGTTCAAAAATGCATAACTTCTACTTTAAATACATACCAGGTACTAGGTGTTACAGTGCGTCCAAGCGTGGTGTAGAAACCTTAACTCGTATGAAAGAGGTAATTAACTCTTTAAACCTTATAGGGGATTATGTACCCTTATTCGTAGGAGAGATGATCAGTTTCTATTGTTGTTACTAGGATACTTGTGTTTACAAATTATAGACCGTTCTAGCTATGGGATTCTTAAGTGTCAAGGTCCTCAAACGTCAAGATCCTTGTATGTCCGGATCCTTGGGTCTTCATGTGTTAAGATCCTTATGTGTCAGGATCCTTGTGTGTCAGGATCATTGAGTCCCTGCGCACAATAAACATTAGCTAGGGGTGGGCGTTACTCTAGCTAACGCCCCTCCGATGCTTAAGTTAGTAATGGTATTTGAAGATAGCAAATAATAATAAAAATAAAGGGTAAAAGGTAAAGAGTATGTGTACCCTAAGTGCGTTGGAAAATGACTAAACTTACTTACATAAAATAAGCTTTAAGATGTAAAGCATTCCAGGATGTGGGCAGGACAATTCCATCGAGGGTAGCTAGCCAATATGCCCCCTTTCGTGCTTCAACATCTTTGAGATATGGTCCTTCCCATTTAGGTGCCAGTTTACCTGCACTAGGATCCTTGGTGTTTTGGAATGTTTTCCTTAATACCAAGTCTCCAATCTGGAATCTTCTGAACTTTATATTCTAGTTGTATGCCTTGGTGATTATTTGTTGATGAGCAGCGATACGGATCTTGGCAAGATCCCTGAGTTATTCAATATTATCAAGATCCTGGGCCAGGATCTTGTCGTTGTTTTCTTGACTTTGAAGTAGGTATCTTGTCATTGGGATAACCAATTTAGTGGGGATCATTGCTTCTGCTCCAAACAACAAAGAATATGGAGTTTTGGCCTGTGGCCACTTTGTAAGTGGTCCTATCTGCCCATAATACGAACGGAAGTTTTTCTACCCATCTTCCTTTCTTTTCGTCTAGCCTTTTCTTCAAGTTATTGACTATGATTTTGTTGCTAGATTCTGCTTGGCCGTTGGCTTGAGGGTGAATAGGAGTGGACATTATCATTTTGATTCCCAACTCGTGCAAAAGTCTCTTGTCCTTTTGCTTATGAATTAGGATCTGTTCTCACATATGATTTGGGCAAGGATGTCGAACCTGGTCAGGATATTGAGTTTAATAAATGAGACTACTGCTTTGTCTCTTACCTAAACAAAAGCTTCGGCTTCTATCCACTTCGAGAAGTAGTAGGTCATTATCAGCATGAAGACTACATATAGGTCCCTTAAGTTCGCCATAATGGCGTAATTCATCCAAAAACTGAAAAACTAAACATATTAGGTGTAGAATTGTTCCAATTTAGTCCCTCACTTTCATAAAAATAAAAATAGACTAAAATAACCCAAAATATGAAACTCTTGACATTACAAAAAATAATAATTAATTTAGTAAAAATAAAATTGTGTACCGGAAATCGGGATGGTACACGGTAAAAGGTTGCATTCTGACCATTTTTTCCCCGTTTAGCCGGTAAAAAATCAATTTGGGACTATTTCGTTAATTAACCCAATATATATATATATATATATATATATATATATATATATATATATATATATATATATAACATATTGATACTATTAATAAATATATATAAAATATTTAAATGAAAAAAAAATTTAAAAACATTTTTTTATACAGTTAAAGATATGTTTATATATATTTTTTAAACGTTTGTATACATATAAAGATAAGTTTTTGATGATACGAAGATTGTGTGGCATTCTGTGAAGATGGTGATGAAATTGTTGCGATGACACTCCTGACGCTCGCTAAGTGTTTAAAGATTGATCTCCGTCTGTCCGTCATATTTAAGCATGGTCTGGTCTGTTCGTTGTACATTTTTATTCTATAAAGAGAAGGGTTAGGAGTTTATCAAAAGTGTGTCTTGTACCAGCATATGTTCTATCTAGGGATGACAATTTTCGACTTAACCTGTAAACCAATACGAACCTCACAAAAAAATATGCGGGTTTAGGTTGAGATTTTTGACCTGTCAACCAATTTATCCAGGTTGGCAGGTTGACCCAAAAACCCAAATAGCTAACCCAACTCAACCCATGAAATAAACAGATTGGTGGGTTGACGGGTTTGGCGGTCACAAATCTCAACTCAAACCCTCATATTTTCGTGTCAGGTTCGTATCTGGTTACAAGTTAGGTCGAGAATTACCATCCCTAGATAGAACATATGCGGGTACAATACATACTCTTGAACAACTTCTAACCTTCTATTTATAGACAAGAAATGAACAACAAACAAATCAGGTCATGCTTAAGTGTGATGGATATTCGAAGATCGATCTTCAAAACATTTGATGTCAAGAGTGTATTTGCATTAGTCTTGGGCACCATCTTCACATAAGCCCACACAATATTGGTATTATCAAAAAATTATCTTTAGGCGTATAAAAACGTTTTAAAAATCATAAAAACTTATATTTACATGTATAAAAAAATATTTTAAAGTTTGCTTTTATTAAAATATTTGTATAAATATATTTAATAATACATATAAATAAGTTTCAATGAAAAAAAATTAAATACATTTTTTTAAGGTGTAAAAATATATAAAAACGTTTTCATGTTTCCAAAAAAGTTAAGCATTCGTAGAGACCCAATTTGGGATTGATCTCTAGATTCCAAAAAAGTTCAAAAATATATAAAAAGGTTTCTCAAGCTAGAAAAAAAATATATATATTTTAAATTTTGTGTATCTGAGATTGATCTCTAGATTCGTATAGGACCAATTTGGTAAGAATTATGTTTAATAAAACAAAGTTAAGCATACCAAAAAAGGTTTCTCTTTCAATAAAATAATATTAAAATTACATTATCTAATGATGTATGTAAGGTGTCCTTATACGCATCCTTCTACTTTTCATGTACTCCCTGGCATTAAAGCATCTCTATTATGGTCTAATCTATTATTTAAGTATGTAGAAATATTTTTTAATTTTGTTGTTTGTGTCCTAATTTATTTAGTGAATTAGTAGTATTTTGGAATTATGTTGTTTTGACCCTTTTTTGTGTTTGTACATCTAATATTTTTCTTATTTTGGAATTTTATTGTTTGTGTCCTAATTTAATATTGCAAGATTTTAGGAAACTATGATTTACTTTCAGTATATATATATATATATATATATATATATATATATATATATATATATATATATATATATATATATATATATATATATATATATATAAAATTTAATTAACAAATTACTAATTTATTCTTATAAAATGATTGGTCTGGAAATATTCTTATATTCTCAACAATTGTTTATGCTTGATATAACACTTCTCTCTCTTTCTCTCTCTCTCTCTCTCTCTCTCTCTATATATATATATATATATATATATATATATATATATATATATATATATATATATATATATATATATATATATGAATTAGGGTGTTCGGAGTTGGGAAGAAAAGAGCCTCTAGTTTGGGGAGGTACTGCCGATACCTTAATGAACAACAATCTTTGGTTCGTGGTACCGTAAATATGCTAGAACAGTGCGTTATATGACAGGCTTTTGTCTAATTTATGTGTTTGTACGAGTACGACGTGCATTAATACTTTTATTATGATGTAGGGATTGAAAAGTGATGAATTCATAAATGTTGTGGTTTCTGAGAGACAAGTTACATTCATCTGTGGAACATATGTGGCATGTAGGCTGGGAGGGATAAATTAACTCTACCCTAAAGAGTAGACAAAAACACGAAATGGATACATTGTACGGTAAATAACTTAGGAATATAAAATTTCTAAGATTTCAAACAATAACCAACAAAAGAAGGTAAAAAAAATAATCAGGCACCTTTTATTTTTAATTAAATAGTCTATAAATAATTTTGGATTCAAATTATTTGAATATATTTTTAAACCCATCCATCTTCGATGAACAAATCATGCTGTAACCACTACCCACCATCAATATGCTAGCTTCCAAAAAATGTACAGCTATATGAATTCCAAATATGTGGTTTGCAATCAAGTTATATATATAAGACAAAGTATATATATATATATATATATATATATATATATATATATATATATATATATATATATATATATATATGTTCAAATGAGAACAATTCTTATATTGATAACATTTGAGAACAAATTTCAACTACACATTTAAAAAAAGGAACACGTCATTTAAGTGCTAATGAAGAAAGGGGTTATCTGTAATTTAACTAATGATTCCCTGTGCTTTGTTTTTCACGCACAAACTTAGTGACACCCTTCTCTGGTCTCGCCCTCTGCCAAACACCGACTCCTCCCGTTATGCCCCTCCGACATTGACCCCGCCTCCTAGTGCTTTTCTTCTTCCTATGAAATTTCATCTATGGACGATACTTGTTCCAGACATTCAATGCTCAAACTCAACAATCTGATCTTCCGGAGGTACTATCACTACTCTCTCTCTCTCTCTCTCTCTCTCTCTCTCTCTCTCTCTCCCCCTCTCTCTCATTAGCACATTCTAGTTTGATTTGTACTCTGATCAGGAAAACAATGGATCTGATTGAATTATGAGCTAGATTCATGATATTGTGAAATCTGACATCGTTCCATTTATAATCATGAATCGTTTCTTCTTTATGCTAATTGTTGGTGTCAATGATAAATGAAAATAGTAGCTCTAGGGGTTGGATTGGAGTCTATCAGAGAGTTGATGATCAATGTAGGATTTCATGCACACAAGGTGTTTGTCATGTTGTCTGAAAGAACCTAATAAGTGTAAAAGTGGCATTTTATGTGAAAATCCTTAACTTTGAACCCTCATTAAGCCAAACATTAAGGTCCTTACACTACAAGAAAAACGCGATTTTGCTACGGAAGGAATCCGTTGCGAAAAGCTGAAATTCTGTTGCAAAAGACGAATAGCGACAGAATTTGCTATGACCTATTTTCGTCCCTAAAAACGTCGTAGCGAGGGGTTTGCAACGGAAACGATAATTCCGTCGCAATTGTGACAACGGAATGAAATCCGTGGTAGATAGTATTCCGTCGTGTATTCCGTAGTAGGTTTCCATCACAAATTCCGTTGTATTTAATCCCTAGCAAAATCTGTGGTGATGAATCCCTAGCTAAATCCGTTGTGATGAATCCCTAGCTAAATCTGTGGTGATGAATCCCTAGCTAAATCCGTTGTGATGAATCCCTAGCTAAATCTGTGGTGATGAATCCCTAGCTAAATCCGTTGTGATGAATCCCTAGCTAAATCCGTTGTGATGAATCCCTAGCTAAATGCGTTGTGATGAATCCTTAGCAAAATCCGTTGTGATAAATCTCTAGCTAAATCCGTTGTAATGAATCCCTAACAAAATCCATGGTTTATATTCCATAGGAGATTCCATAGAAAATAACGTAGAAATATTTTCGTTGCAAAGCTGGATAGCTACGAATGGATAATTAATTTACAAATTAAATCCTAATTATTTTGTAGTAATATATATAAACAAAAATAAAAAAAAATCAAATAACATTTATATCATAAAATAAAACAATAAATATGTATTACATTGGGAAATGAAAAGCGGTTAATCTAAAATTAATACTTTGCGATAAACAAATCAACACTCTATTATTTACTATTTTTGCAGTTCTTTAAAAGCCTTAACAATTTTCTTTGCCGATTGTAGTTGTCATTCAAGCTGCTTGCGTTTTGTGTTGTGTTGTTGATCTTTGGCTTTCATTATTTTCATAAGTTCTTCGTTTTCCTCATTTTGTCTACTTGGAAACTCTCTCAATTCTTCTAATTCATCATTTTTTTCCGAAATATAACATAGTTCCATTGTACCGTTAATCATCGGAATCACCTTTACAAATGAGCCAAATACAAGTAAAATACAATTAACATGTAGCAGGAATGTAAACGGAATCAAACTAATAGCAACCGCCTAAAAATCAATTGACACTTCTAAATTTAAGAGCAACCAAACATACTCCATTTTGGGGACAAATAGCAAAACAACATTAACTTTTGGGGCTT
Organism: Lactuca virosa; assembly: GCF_052849685.1. NCBI lineage: Eukaryota > Viridiplantae > Streptophyta > Magnoliopsida > Asterales > Asteraceae > Lactuca > Lactuca virosa. The sequence continues at coordinate 390,121,039 of NC_136428.1, forward strand.
CACCAAAAAAGCATCAAACCAATAAAGCAATGACCTGCATAGAACAACAAACAAATTTAATATATGATCCAATCAAAACCCACAAATTTTGATGAAAACACCTGAGCAAAAACCTATCCAACCATCTCCAATGAAACCATTTAAGAATGATATCCCTACATGTTAATTTATAATACCATTGACCCTTTCAATGGTATTGTAAATTGTTGACTCCACCAACATTTGAAACTAAAAAAAGCAGCAAGCACCTGCATTAAGAAAAATAAATATATAAACTCCATAATTATCTCATTAACAATCATGTCTAAAGAAAGATAAATAATTGACTCATTCCATCACTCCCTTTCTCTACACACACTAACACAAACATGACATGACAAATGTAATACATTAAGACAGATAAATCATAACAATACTAATAAAGATGGTATGAAAAAAAGCACAAAATCAAACAAAAGTATAAACTGACGCACCCATAAGCTATATATAACATAGGTCAACAACAAGACGATAAAAATGCATGTCTTGGATACTCATACACTATGACACCTTTCTTAATCCTTTAATTTTTTTTTGCCATGGCCACTGTACCCTCGCTTAGGCATTTAAACAAACAGGTTGTATGCATATCAATGTTCCACAAGGTACATATGAAATTAGTACCTTCAATGAACCCGTGTAATTAGATGTATTCCAATCGAGCAATATAAACATGAAGTACATGAAAAATGCAAAATAGGGCAGCAAAAAAATACAACCTGTAAAACAGCAAGCAAAACATATGAAAAAGAATTTCAATAGAGAAAATAAATCAATTGAGAATATACAAGATACCCAAGAACCCTAATTTATCAATCAACTTAGTTAGGGTTTTGAAGTTACCTCGTGTTTTTTTTAAATTAGCATAACAGAGAACTGAGTAGACATATCTACCATCAATCTCAGTCATTGATGACCAGCGCCTTCGTGAGTACCACATCTGACACCTCCCCTAACCGTATTTGTATCGCCTTCCCGAACAGCCCTGCTCCTACTCTCCAACTCTCTTCGTCTTCATATATGTGATATCTATGATTCAGTCGATCAAACACACACATTGTGTATGCTGTTCGTTTCTCCTTATCGCAGAGAAAACACACGCACACATATCTTTATTTGTTTATCTTTGTTTTGCCCTCTCTTGATCGTTCTATAGGGATAGATTTAGGGAAGCGGGGTTTTTAAATTTTCTTTTTTGGTGATTTTCGTTTAAGAAGGAGGGAACACCGAAATATTTTAAAAATATAGGAGGGGATATCAAAATTTATAAAAATTTATCTATCTTAAATTTAGGAAAAAAATTTAATAAATAAAATTTTTTATTATATAATTTTTATTTTATAATATTTATTATTATTTTTTACCTTATAATTAATAATTTTTTAATATAATCATTATTCTAAAACATATATATCTATAAATATTTATAAATTCTGAATGATAATATAAATATTTTTATTTTTCTACTCATGGCTTGGGTTGTGAAAAATAAAAATTTAGTAACTAGTGGTGAAGTGGTGAAGTAAGTGTCAATGGTAGTTGCTTATGATGTCCATGGATGACTTATGGATGACATATGAGTCATTGGTCAACATGGTAGTTGCTTATGGATGACATATGGATGACATATGGGTCATTACTCAACATGGTAGTTGCTTATGGTGTCCATGGATGACATATATATGGGTCATTGGTCAACATGGTAGTTGTTTATGGATGACATATTAGTCATTGGTCAACACGGTAGTTGCTTATGGTGTCCATGGATGACATATAGGTCGTTGGTCAACATGGTAGTTGCTTATGGATGACATATGGATGACATATGGGTCATTGGTCAACATGGTAGTTTCTTATGGATGACATATGGATGACATATGGGTCATTGGTCAACATGATAGTTGCTTATGGTGTCTATGGATGACATATGGGTCATTGGTCAACATGGTAGTTGCTTATGGATGACATTTGATGACATATGGGTCATTGGTCAACATGGTAGTTGCTTATGGTGTCCATGGATGACATATGGGTCGTTGGTCAATATGGTAGTTGCTTATGGATAACATATTGGTCATTGGTCAACATGGTAGTTGCTTATGGATGACATATGGGTCATTGGTGTCTACGGATGACATATGGGTCATTGGTCAACATGGTAGTTGCTTATGGTGTCCATGGATGACATATGGGTCATTAGTCAACATGGCAGTTGTTTATGGATGACATATGGGTCATTAGTCAACATGGTAGTTGTGTATGGATAACATATGGATGACACATGGGTCATTGGTCAACATGGTAGTTGCTTATGGTGTCCATGGATCATATATGGGTCATTGGTCAACATGGTAGTTGCTTATGGATGACATATAGGTCATTGGTCAACATGGTAGTTGCTTATGGTGTCCATGGATGACATATGGGCATTGGTCAACGTGGTAGTTTCTTATAGATGACATATGGATGACATATGGGTCATTGGTCAACATGGTAGTTGCTTATGGATGACATATGGGTCATTGGTGTCCATGGATGACATATGGTTCATTGGTCAACATGGTAGTTGCTTATAGATGACATATGGATGACATATGAGTCATTGGTCAACATGGTAGTTGCTTATGGATGACATATGGATGACATATGGGTCATTGGTCAACATGGTAGTTGCTTATGGATGACATATTGGTCATTGGTGTTCATGGATGACATATGGGTCAATGATCAACATGGTAGTTGCTTATGGTGGCCATGGATGACATATGGGTTATTGGTCAACATGGTAGTTTCTTATGGATGACATATGGATGACATATGGGTCATTGGTCAACATGGTAGTTGCGTATGGATGATATATGGATGACATATGGGTCATTGGTCAACATGGTAGTTGCTTATGGATGACATATGGGTGATTGGTGTCCATGTATGACATATGGGTCATTGGTCAACATGGTAGTTGCTTATGGTGTCCATGGATGACATATGGGTCATTGGTCAACATGGTAGTTGCTTGTGGTGTCCATGGATGACATATGGGCCAGTAGTCCACATGGTAGTGGCTTATGGTGTCCATGGATGATATATGGATGACATATGGGCGATTGGTCTACATAGTAGTGGCTTATGGTGTCCATGGATGACATATGGATGACATATGGGCCATTTGTCCACATGGTAGTGGCTTATGGTGTCCATGGATGACATATGGGCCATTGGTCCACATGTTAGTGGCTTATGGTGTCCATGGATGACATATGGATGGCATATGGGCCATTGGTCCACATGGTAGTGGCTTGTGGTGTCCATGGATGACATATGGGCCATTGGTCCACATGGTAGTGGCTTATGGTGTCCATGGATGATATATGGATGACATATGGGCGATTGGTCTACATGGTAGTGGCTTATGGTGTCCATGGATGACATATGGATGACATATGAGCCATTGGTTCACATGGTAGTGGCTTATGGTGTCCATGGATGACATATGGATGAAATATGTGCCATTGGTCCACATGGTAATGGCTTATGGTGTCCATTCAATTAGAAGAAACTGAAGTTAATTTAGTTTAGCTGGCAAACACGTCTTAGTTTCCACCCGAAGTCGGAGGTTCGAATCCTACTTATGTCATTAATTTTATTTAAATTTGTCTCTATAACTTTAATCAATAATTTTATTTAACTGCATATTTTTAAATTTAAACTCTTAATTTATTTACAAAAATGCCCGTAAGAATTTACAAAAATACCCTAACCATTCACGTACTGATCTTTGTTACTTAAAGGGCAATAATTCACAGTCTACATATTTAGGCGCCATAATTTGTAGTCAGACTCATGCCATCGATTCAGTTTATCGGCGGATGATATTCTACATTCCATCCCCAACAGTCAAAATTCCGGCACGTTGATCAATAAACCCTAACCTCGTTGTTGTTATATAATTTGAATACATTCGACACAGTTCAACGTAATAGCAGCGAGTTGTTCATCAGAAAGAATGCAAACAAAACAACAAGGAACAAGAATTACTGCTTTGCCATCGCACTTGATCGAAAAAATAGTAACTACGGTTGGAGGAAATTCACCAATCGATACTTTTAAGTGCCAGTTAGTGTAAGTAAGATGTGTATTACTTATTTTATACTTATATACATATTTAATTTAATGGTTAATAGATTAACTTTGTTGATTTGTGTGAATTATAGTTGCAAACTATTTAGGAATTATGTATCATCAGACTCAATATATAAAATCATAGACACAAATCGACTAAGGTTTCGTCCCTTAAGTAATAGACAGTATGTAGTCATAAGCAGATGCAGAATGTTGAACAACCCACGCGTACTCTTCAACGATGGAATGGTAATCTTTTTTTAACCAATCGGATTATTGCGAATTCAATTAGTTTCTATATTTGTATTTTTAAAATTGTATGATTACTTATTTGTATGTCATGTGAAGTATTTTACGTTAGGGGAAGAAATAGTAGGGAAACAGTTGCTTCAAAATGCAGCCGATCAGGGGCAGTTGGATGCGATCTTTGTCTTGGGAATGATGTTGATGGCCGAAGGCATTGAAAGGAAGGAAGAAGCTCTGATCATGTTAAATAATGCCTACGTTAATAGTAGAAGGAGTTGGAATCTAAGGGATACCTGTAACAAGGTTCAAAACCACTTGGTAAGGCGGTCAAAGCAGATAAAATTCCATGGCTTACATAGAAGTTGTGCAAAACATCATTCTGTGAGTAGTTATGGAATAGCTTTTATGAATCAATATAGTTGGTTGTTGAATTGTGAAATTTGTTTGTGGGATGCATGTTTTGTAATGTTTGCTAGGATGTTTGACATTAGTTTTGAGTAATTGTATATATGATATTTGTCTGATTCACACAATTAGTGATGCATATTGTATGTGTATTTTGGTTTTACTTTTGATATGTATGTATATTTGTTACTTTTGATATGTATGTTATTTTTGTCTTTTCCATTTTACAAACCAAAAGTTCATTGTGACCAATTTGGTAAGATTTCAATGGCACTTTGGTCTATTTGCAATTTATAAAGTGAAGGCGGCATTTTTGTTATGGAAATAAAAAAATTTGTTTAATCAAGTCGTTATTAAGAAAAATGTTATATATATAGAATTTATATTTTAAGTAGATCTATATTTTTATATTTATTATGAATGTTATTTTTTAAATTTATAATTACCCGTATACTACATGGGTTTTAAACTATTATTGAATAATATCAACCCAATAATATGACCTACTATCCATCTAACACATTGAAATCAAGGGTTGTCGAAGGTTCCCTAATCGATACACACTCTGTTTGAATATGTGTTCTGCAAGTGTCGATCTCAATTAAAACATTCTACTAATATTCTAAGCCATTATCCAATTACAAAAGTTGGTCAACCATTCAAATTAGAAAACTTTGAAGATTTGTTCGTCATTCGGTCATTAACTTTGTGAAACGAGTCGTTGTTAATGTACCTTTGTGATGTTTGTATGGTAACTATATATTTCATTCAAATGTCATATATGAATTCAAATCAACATTAATGAACATACAATTAATATTGTGTTATTTACATTTATACTTTACAGATTTAAGACAATGAACAATCCAAGTAGAAAGTGGATATATGAAAGAAAAGATAGTAGTAGTTGTATATCGCATGTTTTCGTACAAGGAGTGAAAAAATTTATAGATTTTGCTACCAGTCAACATAGGTTCATGGACGAAAATAAAATCAAATGATCATGCATAAAATGTCGTAACATACCATATACAGAAGTTAATACTGTTAAGACTCATTTGTACAAGTTTGGTTTGTTGAGGAATATTGGTGTTGGGATAGACATGGGGAAAATCAATTGATGATGACAATACGTTTTTAAGGGTGGATGATTCAAACACAAATTTTAGTGAAGGTGCATGTTCTTATAGAGATATGGTCATAGATGCAATGGCTCCTGATTTAAATAATAGTGATCCTGAAGAAGAGCCAAATGCACTAGATAAAAAATTCTTTGATATGCTAGATACAACCGATAAAGAATTGTGGCCTGGATGTAAAAAAGTGACACAACTATCTGCTGTAGCTAGAATATTGAATATAAAATCAGAGTATCGCATACCTGAGCAAAGTTATGATGTTATCTGTCAGTTGATAAATGATGTGTTACCAGAGGAGAATAATATGGTAGGTAGTTTATACGAGAGCAAAAAGTTAATACAAGCACTAGGTTTGCCTGTGGAGATGATTGACTGCTGCAGATCTGGATGTATGATATATTGGAGGCAAGACAAAGATCTTTATCGATGCAAATTTTGCAATGCAGATAGGTACAAACGGTCAAAAAATTTGGCCAGATGTTCTCGCGTATCCTTCAAGAAAATGCATTACTTTCCTTTGACTCCAAGCTTGAAGAGACTGTATGCTTCACAAGCCACATCCGCTTCCATGCGATGGCACTCCGAGAATCATGGACATGATGTTGGAGTAATGTGTCATCCATCCGATTCAGAAGTTTGGAAGCACTTTGACAAAAGTCATCCTTCATTTGCAGCAGAAGTATGTAACGTAAGATTAGGCCTAAGTACAGATGGGTTTGCACCACATGGAGCATTTGGAAAACAATATTCATCTTGGCCTATTATTATAACACCTTATAATTTGCCACCTGCTATGTGCATGAAAGAGCCTTACATGTTTTTACCGCACTTGTGCCATGTCCGTCAAACCCTAAGCATAAAATAGATGTATTTTTGCAACCAGTTGTTGCAGAGTTGGAGCAATTATGGGAAGAAGGCGTAGTAACATATGATATATCTTTAAAACAAAATTTCCATCTAAGAGCAGCTTTGATGTGGACAATAAGCGATTTTCCAGCATATGCAATGTTGTACGGATGGTCTACAACATGTAAGCTAGCATGTCCACACTGTGGGAAACATACACAAGCATTCAGACTAGAGAATGGTAATAAGATGTCATGGTTTGACTGCCATAGAAGATTTCTACAGGTAAATCACCCATATAGAAAGGATAAAAATAAGTCCAGGAAGAATCGTCAAGTGATAGAAGGTCCTCCTCCAAGTAAGAATGGTGAACAAACTTTAAGGGAGATTGAACAATTAGGTTTGGTAAAAGTGACTGAACTAAATGCTGATGATGTAAACAAAAGATGTGGCGATCATGGTTGGAAAAAGAAAAGCATATTTTGGGATTTACCATATTGGAAAACAAACCTCATTAGACATAATTTTGATGTTATGCATATTGTTAAAAATGTATTTGAAAACTTTTTTTACACTGTAATGGATGTCAAGGGGAAAACGAAGGACAATGTAGCAGCCAGAAGAGTTCTGAAGCTCTATTGTAGGAAGAGAAAATGAGTCGAAGATAATGAAAGAGCATATTACACTCTGGACAAGAATCAAAAGAAAGCTATATGCCAATGGGTGGAGAAATTGCATTTCCCCGATGGTTATGTTTCTAATTTGGGGAGGTGTGTTGATTTAACAGGGTGTAGATTGTTCGGAATGAAAAGCCACGATTGTCATGTTTTTATGTAAAGATTGATGCCAATTGCATTTCGTGAGATGTTGCCACAACAAGTGTGGGAAGCATTAACAGAGTTGAGTATTTTCTTCAAAACATTAATAGCAACATCAATCACAACAAAAGACATGGAAAGGATTGAAACCGAGATCCCAATAATATTATGTAAATTAGAGACCATCTTTGTCCCTGGTATTTCTAACTCCATGGAACAATTACCAGTACATTTGCCATTCGAAGCGAAGATAGTCGGTCCTGTCCAATATCGGTGGATGTATCCATTTGAAAGGTTTGTATGGTACATCGTAATGTATGTTGCTATTTTTGTAAGCTAATTTAAACAATCTTCACTATAGGTATCTAAATCATTTGAAAAAAGATGTGAAAAATAAAGCTAGAGTGGAAGGGGCCGTTGTTAACGCGTACTTGCTACGTGAAGCATCAATATTTTGCTCTCATTATTTCGAGACTGGTGTCCCCACACGTAATAGAAAGTTGCCTCGAAATGATGATGGAGGAGTAGGTGAGCAAGCGGATGCTAACAACGAGATGTTAAATATATTTTCATATCCTGGGCGTCATTATGGAAGATTCACGAATAGAATGATATCTGATGAGGAAGTGCATTCTGCCCAAACTTACATACTCCTTAACGAAGATAAGATCAAGCATTACATCAGGTTCGTACGTAACATATGCATCACTTTTAATTGTAATAATCATTTGTTCTGTAATTGCTATGATCGTATAACATTTACATGCATGATTTTGTTTATTACATTCATAGTTACTTTAAAATGTTATTGAAATGGTGATACAGAATATTTGAAGAACATTTGAATGAACTTATGGGGGATATGGATGAACAAGTCCTTGCAGATGAAGTTGAGAAGAACTTTGCATTATGGTTTCAAAACTATGTGGGTGTTATTTTTGTATTTTTTAAAATTTATTATTTTTTTTGTTATGGTTATAATTAAATCTAATTAAGTGTTTTACTATTATTCATATAGGCACGTAAGATCCCGATAAACAACAAGTCTATATCTGACCTATCCAAAATGCCATTCAAAAAAGTGAAATTATATAGTGTATACTTTGTCAATGGTTATAAGTTTCACACAGAAGCTCATAGTCTGAACAAATCAACAACCAATAGCGGATTGTGTGTTAGTAGCCAAGGAGGTGATTATTATGGTAAGGTAGAGGAAATTTTAGAAGTTGAGTACCCTGGTTACCCAATTAAAACCACGGTTTTGTTTAAATGTCATTGGTACGATCCAACACCTAACAAAGGAGTTAAGGTTCACAAACAATATAACTTGGTCGAGATAAACGTCAAAAGAAAATACAACAAGTTCGAGCCATTTGCTTTAGCCATGCAAGCCACTCAAGTGTGTTACATTCCCTACCCAAGTTCGAAAACAAACAACTCGGACTGGTGGGCTGTATTTAAAGTTAAACCTCGTGGTTGGACCAATGAAAATCATACTCAGAAAGACGTTGCTTTCCAAGAAGATGAAGTTGAATCAAATGAAATCATTATACCAAGTCTAGCCGATACATACAATCATGATGATGATCACGAAATGTCAAGCAACGGTTCAGATAATGAAAATAATATTGATGAAGAAGGTGAAATTCATGAGGAAGACAATGATGGTATTCCTGACAACGAGGTTAGTTATGAGTATAGTACATCGAACAATGAAGAAGAACAGGATGAAGAAGAAGAGGAGGAAGAAGATAATGACCAGATGTTTTTGTGTTTAATGTTTTTTGCGATGAAGTTAATTTGTAATTTGGTTTAATATCAATACATAAATGTAAACTAGGAGGAAAGCCCGGTCTTCGCCCCTGGATGTTTTTTTGTGTTTACATCATTCTGTTAAAAGGGCATTTTAGTCATTTTTGCTTGCTATGTTGTTTGAGTATGATGAAGTATTTGTAAAACCCATGTTGTTTTTGTGATGAAGTATACTTAATGTAATTAAAAATTAGTTTGTAATGAATTCGTTATTAAGGAAACTAATCTACATAGATTATATACTTTAACATGCCCGGTTAATGTAATTAAAAATAACTTTGTAATGAATTCGTTGTTAATTATTCATTATATACTATGTTTTCAAGAAAGTATACACAACTTGATTAGCACAACTGGCTTAACCGCGCCCTTTTCTAGCATAAGCTTAAGTTCGAGTCTTCTTGCCAGCAATATCTACTTTATAATTCATTTTTACATTTTTTATCCATTAGTTTATGCCACATATTACCAATTCAAAAACATTTCATTCAAACCATATCTTACAAATTCCAATGATCATAATAATAATTCATCCATAGTATAACAAAACTAATTAAGCATACAACATCCCAACAAATGGCGTCACAAATTAGCTACGCGTTTTGTTCCATAGCAAAACAAGCAAACGAAATCATATTCCATAGCAGAATTCAATAGAAAATACCTACGAATGGTACCTCCGTAGCAATTCAACTATGGAATCGGTTTCCGTCACAAACTCCGTTGCATAGTAACCACGATGATGAATTCCATAGCAGCAGTACAATGGAAAGTGATTTGGTAACAAATGTCGTTGGAAAATTGCTACGAATTTTTGTTCCATAGCACTATCGGTAGCATAATACCAACAAATATGGAGTCGGTAGAAGTTTCCCTAGCAACTCCCACTCTCGCTACCAGAAATAAAATCCGTAGACAATGTGGTAGCAACATTGCTATGGAACGATATTCCATAGCACGATCCATTGCAGATTAACAACGAAAATACGTTCTATAGCGATCTTCCCTAGCAAAATCGCGTTTTTCTTGGAGTGTTAGGTTAAATTGAATTTCACATCTCAATATCCTAATGAGTAACCAACAATCATGTTAAAAGTGATAAACTTAAGGCTTAACCATTAAGTACTTAATAGAACACCAAAAGTGATTTAAAAGCTATTATGATCAATTTTCCCAAATCTATCCTCCAACTTCTAAAATTCGTGCAAGTCAGTAGGAAAAACTAATAATCATGAGACTTATTTTTCTGGAAATATTATTGTGTCTAGTTTCTTCAAACTTTGAATCACATTTCGAAATTCCAAATCCTTGAGGGGTTAAATTGGCAATCTTCTCAGTTTGGTCCATGTTGTCACAGATTTCATGCATTTTCTTCAAAAAATCATAATAAATTCATTAGAACTCCAAATGCCAAAATTCCAAAGCCTGTAGTTAGATTTGGATGTATAGTTTCCCACATATAAAGCATCCGATGTAATTCTTAGTAGATTGGTATCGTTTATTCTAATAGTGTTGAGTGGTCCAGAATGTGACAGCTTAAAGTTACTAACTTGTAAATTTAGTATAAAATCAACCAAAAATCATTAGAACGAGATCTTTATATTTATGAAAACATAAAAGAGGGAACTTTACCAATGTTATTTTATCGAAATTTAAGAATGGGTTGAAAGGTAAGAAAACAGATCCCAAAAGAGCACTACAATCAAAGAGAAAATAAGAAAATATATACATAAGTTTTATAAGAGTAATACAACAAAGCACAAGCTAAATAAACTTATAATTGTTGTGTAGGTTATAAGAAAGGAAAGGATCCATCTTGCTCATGCTAGCTGATTTTCCAGTTCAAGGAGGTGAGTAACACTAACTCTCCTATTATGTAGGCATTACTTGTTTTATGATATATTTTACGGTTACCCTAATCCGGTAGAGTGAACAAGGAAAGGCAAAATGTAGTTTTTTTTAGTGTGACATGCAGACAAGATTTATTTCCACGTTCTCGATTCGTTAATTGTTCTTGTATATTAAATCACATGCGATTATATGATCTAATCACATATGACTTATATTCACAAGATTCATTTTTGTGTTTTCGATTCAATAGTTGTTCTTTGTCGATATTAATCATACGTGATTAAATATATAAAATGACATATGATTAAATACATGATAACAACTATTGAATTGAGAACGCGAATTTGAATCTTATTCACATAAATCATATGTGATTAGATACGTATAATGACATGTGATTAAATACACGAGAACAACTATTGAATCGAGAACACAAAAATGAATATCGTCCACATAAATCATATGTGATTAGATACATATAATAACACGTGATTATGTGTATCTAATCACATATAATTTATGTGGCTAAGATTCATTTTTGCATTCTCGATTCAATAATTGTCTTTTTTCCACTTTAATCATATGTGATTAAATACATTTAATCAGATGTGATTAAATACATTTAATCAGATGTGATTATATGTTTCTAATCACATATGATTTTATTTGGAAAAATGAATCTTGTCTATATAAATCATATGTGATTAGATACATACAATCAAATGTGATTATATACATGATAACAAATATTGAACCAAGAACACAAAAACAAATCATTATCCAAATTAATCATATGCGATTAAATACATCTAATCACATGTGATTATATGAATCTAATCACATATGATTTATGTAGACACAATTCATTTTCGCTTTGTCGATTCAATAGTTGTTCTCATGTATTTTATCACATGTGATTATATATTTAATCGCATGTGATTAAGTACATGAGCACAACTATTGAACCGAGAAGGCAAAAATGAATCTTGTCCACCTCTAATCATATATGATTTATATGGAGAATATTCGTTTTCACATTCTCCTTCAATAGTTGTTCTTGTACATTTAGTCACATATAATTTCTGTACACAAGATTCATTTTCACATTTTCGATTCAACAGTTTTTGTTTTTCCACATTAATCATATGTGATTAAATACATACAATCACATATGATTAAATACATGAGAAAAAATATTGAATCAAAAATATAAAAACGAATACTATCAATATAAATCATATGTGATTTGATAAATATAATCACATGTGATTAAGTACATGAGTACAACTATTGAATTGAGAAAAAAATAATGAAATTTGTACAAATAAATAATATTTGATTAGGTACATATAATCACATGTGATTATATGTATTTAATCACATATGATTCATTAATAGTTGGTCTCGTGTATTGTGACAACCGTCAAAATTCGAGTCGGTTTTAGATTTGATAAACTTAGTTGTACGTGTAGGCACGACACATACTAGACTTAGTAACTAGAAACTAAGTTATAAACTACTAGAAACTTGGAAACAATTAGAATCAATGGATAATATACTTAGATTTCACATTGATATGTGAATTCTACAACTACTTAACTGTAGTGAATATCCATATTTAGGTCACTCTTTGACTCGAACACCTTTTCATGAATCATATACACACATCATGCACTTGACCTAGTGGTAGAAATTAGGTCCTAGTCTTGTTGGAACTTAAGTCGGAGTTGAAAACTAGGACTAGTATACTTGATTCCTCAATTTCGCTTGAATCTCGGAATCACTAAATAGAATGCCAATAAACCGATAAAATAAGTTACAAACATTATTTATAACTATGAAAAGATTTATAATACCATAAGATAAATTTAAGTCTCAAAGATTCTATTGATTTTGATATCCAAAGATTTAAAAATCTCAAAAACCCTAAATGCCCTGAAAACCTAAATTTATGAAATTTAACCTTAAAAATTCTATGAAAATAGTTATGAGCCTCATAATATGATCTTATAATAATTAAAATTACAAAAATTCATTCAAGGAAAATAAAATTTAACTCATTAACATTGACCCTTAATTTATAAATCAAAAATCAAGGTTTTATGAATAAAGACTTGATTTTAGTGCACATTTTATATAAAATTTAGATATTTTATAAAAGAACTTAAATTTTATAAAACAAAATGAATGATAAAGGGGTATTATACTCAAAGTTTCGGACCCCTCTCTTCCCATATCTCTCTCTCACACTCTCATTCTCCAACACACACACATCTCTCTTCTTTCTCTCTCTAGAAAACTCTCTCTATCTTCTCTCTAATTTTTTTCTCCAAACACCACAACCACAGCCTCTTAACCACCAAATTATGGAGATTCATAAGGGTTTTTCAAGCCACAAATAAATCTAAGGTAAAGAACATACATCTCTTGAAGATCCACAACAATGATTTAAGCCATGCATGTGCATTTTACTTCAAAAACCGACTTCTACTTCTTCTTCGTCTTCTTCAAACTTGTTTTCTTTTTGTTAAAATGGTTATTATAACATCATGGATGTGTTTTAACACCATGCATGTATGTTAAACAAGGTTTCATGTTAATGATCTTAGTGCAAAAATCGATTTTAAGGATCAAAACATCAAACTCATTTTTAAGAGTTCTTGAGAAATAAGATTTTTGTATTTTATTGCATGTATGTAAATTATGATATTTAAATATATTTGATCTCTGGAAACATGACCATAACATGCATGGATCATGATATCTTTAAAATATTTCAAAAGATTTACTCAAAGAAATGATGAAAACTCACTTTTCTAACCAATCATCATACATGCAATCTGCCAGATTTCTTTACCTGACTTTAAACTGCCATATCCACTGATTTCTTAACCAAAATTTGAAATTCTTTTTCTAAAATATAATATGTTGAGTTAGCTTTCAAACCCATCTGACCTCACTGGAAAATTCTAATATTTCGATTTTTAGCAATTTTTACAAAACGTTGCTCAATCAGCACCTTTTTATGAATACTAGTTTTGTATTGCATGTTCAAAGGTCTTATTCCTCACTAAAAATCTAGGAAAGATTAATTTGAGCACTTAACATCATGTATTAAGTGGTACAAACAGATCTTGATTCAAAAGTCTTTGGAACATGTTGCAAAAATTCTCAAAGTAACATCAATAATCTTTACCAAAATCACAAGTATCAAATTTTCTCTATAATTTGTTGAGCCTTTAGGCATGTTTTCCACATCAAAAATAAGAAAACGATTTTTCATTGATATTAAATTGTATGAAGATGCATTCTGGAAATTCGCAGCTTCTACCTTATGTTTAAGACTCAGAAAAATATTTTGGGAATTTTTAAAAATGTATATCTATTTTTCCATGATTTTTGTGTTTATAATGGACTAAAAACAGGAAAAATATCTTTCCTCATCCAAAATTCATGAAAATTTACCAGAGAACTTTTTAATATATTAGGATGCTACATATAAATTTTGATGATTTTTCTCTTCTGTATGCTATTTTTCTTCTATTTTCCCAAGATTTAATACACTTAAATGCACAAAAATCATAAAATTGGGTTAAACAGTTTATAAATCCATTTTTATATTTTTCCCAGCTTAATTATGTGTAATAACACTTGTAAAAAAAGGTTTTGTGAATTTTTGAAACTGTTATCCATTTATTTCTATTTTTATAGAATAAATACACAAAAATCAGAAAAATTGTGTTAAACTTTTTGAAAACACATATTAATATTTTTCCCAGATTATGTACACTGTATAAAAGTTACACAAAAATTATAAGAATTTTTCATGATAATTTACTATTTTTCCATGATTTTATGATTATTCAAGGAATTAAATGGTGAAAAATAGTTAGACAAATCAAAAATTCAAGAAAATTTATCTTAAGGTCTTTGACTTCAATTAAAACTGAAATGAAAAGTTTGGGAAAGTTTAGAACCAAATTGATTTAGTTTTTGAATATTTAATCATTGGAACACCTCTTAAAATGTTAAATATTAACATTTCAATAATGGGAATTTTCCACTTAAATTGTTATATAACAATTGATTCATTGAAATTTAATTTTCACAAAAATATGTTTTTAACTTATCAATATTAAATTTTGACACAATATTGACATAATTCTATTGTAGTAACAAATATACTAGTGTTAGCTTTCTATTATAGACTCATTAGTGTGTAACATCGTGTAGGAATCGATAGTGGTAAAAGTGGATCGTAGTTGAAGGCACCATTTGCATCATCTTAATGCATATTGTGAGTATTCACCACTCCCCTACTTTCGGTTTTTAAATGTTTTGGGGTGGAAAAGCATGTCCAAAAACTATTTATTGCTTGTTGTACTTAAATTGATTTGTATCAATCTTGATTGCTATATTTTGTTTATGTATGTTTATACAACTTGAAACATGAGGCCTTATCGTCTTAAGTCCCTTCCCTTATACTTTAATCCAACCATTAACTCTTTGAGCCAATGGTCATTATGGATAGCGCTATTAGGAATTGACAACTCCTCACTCGCCCGATTGCTTGAGTGCATGATACCATATTAATCTATGGAACGATAAGCATAGATCTTGAGAGGGCATCAGTCATAGGCTTGGTTGTGAACTCATTGTTTGCTCATACACATACAAAATTGTTATTAATTATGGTAATAAACTTGTTTATTAATTATAGCACTGAACTTTGTTTCTCATTACAACAACGAACTTTGTTTATGCAAACTTAATACTCATTTTTGCAATATATTTCTATTTATGGAAACTTTTATCAAGACTTTGATTTCGATTCATGAAACCAATATTATTATTATTTTTTTTTATCTGTGAGTACTCACAAACTATTTTTATAGTTGACGCTCGTTTTACATGCTTTTTCAAGAATCATCGAGTAAGTGGCACTTAGGAACACATCACTTTTAGGAACATTCGCATGTGTTGTATTTCAATTTACATTGTAATTTCTTTTAAAAGTTGTTCAAACCCATTGTAAATTTGTAATGATTTTTAATACTATGGTTGGTGTTGTCTTTTAACTTTTGCTATGAAACCTTTATACTGTCACGCCTCATGTTTCCGCTTTAGCGGGGTGTGACATGTATTTAATCACATATGATTTATGTGAAAAAGATTTGTTTTCACGTTCTTGATTCAAAAAATCATATGTGATGAAATATATATATATATATATATATATATATATATATATATATATATATATATATATATATATATATATATATATATATATAGTAACATGTAATTATATACACGAGAACAACTATTGAATCAATAACATTAAAACAAATATGTGTCCACGTTAATCATATGTAATTAAATACTTATAATCACATATGATTAAATATATGAGAAAAATTATTGAAACGACAACTCAAAAATGAATATTGATCATATAAATCATATGTGATTGGATACATATAATCACATGTGATTATATGTATCTAATCACATATGATTGATTATATGATTAAAGTTGGCAAAAAAATAATTATTGAATCGAGAACGCGATAATGACATATGTGATTAAATATAGCTAATCACATTTTATTATTTGTATATAATCACATATGATTTATGTGAACAATTTTTTTTCCATTTTATTCGTATTTGATTAAATACATTTAATCACTTGTGATTAAATACACGAGAACAACTTCGGAATCAAGAACGCGAAAACGAATCTTGTCCACATAAATCACATGTGATTAAATACATATAATCACATGTGACTAAATACACATGTGCTTATATGTATCTAATCACGTATGATTTATGTAGACATGATTTATTTTTATATTCTTAATTCAATAGTTGTTCTTTTACCCCATTAATCATATGTGATTAAATTGATATAATCAAATATGATTATATGTATCTAATCATATATGAATTATGTGGACAATATTCATTTTTGTGTTCTTAACTCAATAGTTGTTCTCGTATATTTAATAATATGTTATTATATGTATCTAATCACATATGATTTATATAGACAAGATCGATTCAATTTGTCCATATAAATCACGTATGATTAGATACTTATAATCACATGTGATTAAATACGTGAGAAAATTATTGAATCTAAAACTCGAAAGTGAATTTTGTCCATATAAATCCTATGTAATTAGATACATTTAATCATATGTGATTATATACATGAGAACAATTATTGAATCAAGAACGCGAAAATATATTTTTTCTACATAAATCATATGTGATTAAATACATATAATCATATGTTATTAAATACATGCGACTAAATATTGAGTCGAAAACATGAAAATGAATATTGTCCACATAAATAAATATTGTCCACATAAATCACATGTGATTAAAAACATAAAAAAATTTGTTGAAGAGAAAATGTGAAAATGAATCTTGTCAATATAAATCATATGAGAAAATGCATGTTGTTCACATAATCATATGTGATTAAAACATATAATCAAATTTGATTATATATGTCTAATCACATGTGATTTATGTGGATAATATATATTTTTGTTATTCTCGTGTATTTAATTATATGTTATAAAAGGTATCTAATCACATAAACGAATCGTATCCATATAAAGGATATGTATACTTATAATCACATGTGATGGTGGTGGGTGGGGGTGTTGGTGGGTGGTGGTGGTCTTGGTGAGTGGTGGGTGGGGGTGGTTGTGGCGTGTGGTGTAAGTGGGTGGTAATGGGTAGTGGTAGTGGGTGGGTGGTTGGGGGTGGTGGTGGTGGTGATGGGTGGTGGATGCGGATGGTGATGGTAGGTGGTGGTGACGGGTGGTAGTGTTTGGTGGATAGTGGTGGTTGGTGGTGACGAGTGGCGGTTTTTGTAGGTGGGGTGGGGATTTTGGCGGCGGGTGGTGATGATGGGTGGTGGAGGTGGGGTGGTGGTGATGGATGGTAGTAATGGGTGGGTGGTTATGAGTGGTGGTGATAGTAATGGGTGGTGGTTTTAGTGGGTGGTGGGTGGGTGTGGGTGGTGGGTGGGTGTGGGTGGTGGTAGTGATGGGTGGTGGGTGATGGAGGTGGGTGGTGGTGGCGGGCGGTGGTGGTTGGGTGGTGATGATGGTGGGTGGTGATTGTGGTGAGTGGGTGGGTGGTGGTGACAAGTGGTGCTGGGTGGTGGGTAGTGATGGATGTGGGTAATGATGGGTAGTGGGTGTTGGTTGATGGTAGTGGGTAGTGATGGGTGGTGGTGGTGGGTGGTGGTTGTGATGGGTGGTAAGTAGTGGTGGTAGGTGGTGGAGGTTGGTTGTGATGGGTGGTAAGTAGTGGTGGTAGGTGGTGTTGCTTCGGTGATGATGATGGGTGATGGATGTGGGTGGTGGTTCTTAGATGGTAATGGTGGTGATGGGTGGTGGTTGGTGGTGGTCGTGGTGGGTGGGTGGGTGGTAGGTGGTAGCGGGTGGTGGTGGGTGGTGGGTAGTGATGGGTGGTGGGTGGTGGGTGGTGATAGGTGTTGGCTGGTGGTGGAAAGTAATGGGTGGTGGTGTTAGGTGGTAGTGGGGGGTGGTGGTGATGGGTGGTAGTGGCGGGTGGTGGTGGTTTGATGGTGATGGTGGGTGGTGATGGTGGTGGTTGGTGGTGATGGGTGGTGGGTGGTGGTTGGTGGTGGTGGGTGGTGGGTAGTAATGGGTGGTGGTTGGTGGTTGGTGGTGGTGGTTAGTGATAGGTGGTGGTGGCGGGTGGTGGTGATGGGTGTTAGGTAGTGGTGGTGGGTGGTGTTAGTTGGGTGGTGAGTGGTGTTAGTTAGTGGGTTTTTTAATTGTTTGTAACTATTTTTTGATTTATATGAATAATATTTTATTTTTTTAATTAAAAAAATTGTGTGGTCCAAATTTGTTCTCAAATGTTCCCGTGAAAAAAAATGTTCTCGATTGAACGCTCCCCTATATATATATATATATATATATATATATATATATATATATATATATATATATATATATATATATATATATATATATATATATATATATATGGGCGTAAGATCCGTTGAGAACTCATAGTTTTCGGAACCTAAGAACTGAAGGTGAAGCGTTAGATCAGAACTAACTCATTAATGACATGATCGTAATCTTACCAAAATCATTTAATGTTTAATTTTTTGTGTTATTGAAAATATTAATATAAATGTCTAAAAATTAACATTATAAGTCAAATTTCGGATTTTCTTTGTTTTTGACAGAAAACACAATTGTGATTTACCAATGACAAGAGAAGTGTCTAATGGGAACAGTGTTCCAACAACCTTTGATTTATGTAGTCATGTTGATCTATCTTTTGTCATAACATAGTTGTATTCATCATCAAATTCAACACGATGATCGGTTTTGCAAATTTGTCTAACACTTATAAGATTGTGTTTTAATCGTTCAACATAGGAACCCTTTGAATCGAGAAGTTTCCATTCCTCAAAAACCCAAATCCTTGGATTATTCCATTTGCATCGTTTCGAAAGGTGACGTAACCACCATGTGTGACTGCCTTAAAGTCACGAAGGTATTCCAAACTTCATGTCGTGTGCAAGGAGCAGGCGCTATCAATTAACCATTCTATTTCGTGATCCTCCTCGCACATTGTCTACATAATCAGTTAGTTAATTTGCAAACCCAAACTTGTTTGGGGCCCGCAACAACATAGAATGATTTCATAACATATTTATGAAAAGAAGATGCAATGTTGAGTGTTGTTGTGGTGTGTCATTTTCTAACTTTTAATGATGTGGTGGTCTTAACATCTTTTCTTTTCTAAATCCTTTTTGAGATAAAAGTAAGTTTTTTTTTTCATTTATTCGAATTGTTTGCCTAGGTTTGGATTTAGGAACATAATCGATGTGTTTCTTAAGAGTTCTTTTCATTTCTGACTTTTCTTTGTTCTTTTGATTGACGATTGTGGTGCCATCAATCATGACTGTCTTGAGTTTTTGGTCAGAGTTCTAGTTCAGCGAAGTAACGGTTGTGTTGTTTTTAAACTTCAAAACTTTGGGGATATGAGGCTTTGAAGGACTTGGTGACCTATTGGGACTTTTGACCTTTTGATTTGCTTTGGACTTCCACTAAAATTCGAATTTGATACAACTGTTTTGTGCAGGCTCGTTATGAAAGGCTTTTTCAACATCAGATTTTGAGAAATACTTAAATTTTGAAAATTTTGACATTTTAGTTTCTGTAACCTTGGGTTTTGAATTAACTTGCTTCTTCTTAATGCGAGATTTAATTTCAACTTTTAAGGCTAATTTTGCTTCATCCTTTAGTGACAGAATGTTAGATCTGTTCAACTTGGGTCTTTTAATATTGAAAAGTTTAGGTCTTGGTGATGAGTCATCTGAACTATAAAGTTAATGACATCTAGAAAATTTTCCAATTTCAAAATTTTCCATTCTTACTGCTTGTGGAAGAGCTTGAATTTATGTAGTTGACTTAATAGAAGTCTCCAGTGAACTTTTGTTAAAGTTGAAGAAGGAGGTACCGTAGAGGGTGCAATAGTAATAACTTCAGGGACATTTGTTTTTATAGGCAAGTCAGGTCCTTCTAGGATTATCTCCTTGTCAACATAAGATTTTGGGGACATGTTTGGTCATTCTATAATGATTTCTTCATCCACTTCAGATTCCGATCCAGCACAGATAGTTCCAATTACTGGTATTGACTGATAATCATTAGGGAGTCCTGATGTTTTTGGGAGAATCTCTTCTATTACATAATTATTGCTCAAGTCATGAAGTTTTCCAAAATGGAATTGGATGTCTTCAGGGTAAGTCTTGTCATTGATTGGAAAGTGAAAAGTCCTGTCAGGTGGGACATAAGGGTGTCCGACATCAAACCGTGGTGGAGATTACTCTCCGGTGTTGTATCCATTAGACCTTCCCCAATTGTAGGTATTATCTACAAGCCCATTATTAACCAGATTTTTGATTGCTTTGCTTTCATTGAAGAGCCTTTCAATAAACTGATTTAAACGTATAATTTTTGCTCGGACTAAATCTCGCTGATTAAAAGAAACATCTAACTGAGTTTCACTAAGCAATCTAGCATCTTTTTCTAACTTCAAGTCTGTTTCTAACATAGTGACGTTAAGTTTATTGTCTTCTAGTCTTTGTCTCAAGTGGTACAACTCTTTGTTCGCTACGTTCTTTTCATCTAAGGCTTTGTTATAATCTGTAAGGAGGTCAGCACACGTTTGAGTGAGTTTTTCTAGGTGAGGTTCACATTCATGCATGCTATAATTATTTGACTGTATCATAAATTTTACCTACACAACCATGGTGATGGTTCCTTCTTTTCCCATGAAGCAGTAGTCTTTCTTTAGCCTTGTATATCCAACTTCAGTGTCATCACCCTTCCTCGCAACGAGACACGTTTTGCCTCGCTTCCTTTTGTTATCAGTTTCCTCATCTTCGTCTCGTGAGGACCATACTTAATTATTTCTTCTCACTTATGCCATAAAAGCTTTTTCAATTGCTCATTCCTTGTCTTTAACCTCCACAACCATTTTGAGATAGAATGCTTTGTCCTTCACCACATTAGCCATACAGTATCTTGCAAAGTGATTCCCCTTGTTATATTTGAAGGGTTTTGAACATTCTATCACTCCTATGGTGTACATGCAACCCTAGAAACCTTGGATTTATGTTTTATCTATGATACATGCAAAATTGATTTTCCAAGGTTCATAACCTATCTAGCATACATGGGGAACTTTTAATCATAAAAGATAGTAAGAAATCATACCTTGTGGTAGTTTGGATTCCTTGATAACCTTGTGAGCCTAGAACCTCAAGTGTGATGCCTCAAATGTCTCACACAACACCAAATGCACTTGGAATGACTTAGAGAGAAATGATACACTTCTTGAAATCAGCTAGCCCTCACTTGTATGCTTAGTGGCCGATTTTGGTGAATAACATGAGGATTATATAGTGTGTTACAATTAGGGTTACACCATGTAAACCCTAATTGTCATGACTTTTCATTTCCATGACCCATGGGTTCTATAACCACCATGGAGCATCCATGGAGCATCTTATGGGTTTTAGACCAACCTGATAATCCATGGAGCATTAGCCCACTATACAAGTATGGATGATTTACACAATCAACCCATATATTTAATTAGTCTCCTTTGATCACTTAATTAATTCCAAATTAATTCTTGATCAATACTAATTAAATAATATTATTCATATATAAGAACTTATAATATATTAATAAACCATAAGTGTTATTTCTCTCTCTTTAGTCAATTCGAATGCATGATGCCATGCAACCCAAATGGACCATGCTAATCGGGTCAAATACATTCCAGAAATAGTTATGAACTTAGACACCTAATCCAACAATATTTGTGGGAAATGAGAACTCCCTCTTTCTTCTCTTTGGTGTCAGTTTCGGTGTCAGAAGGTTTGTCTTCTTTTGGTGCTTTAGAGGAGTTGGTAAGCATCAAAGGTGTCTTTTGAGACTGTGGTTGGTATTGTGAGTTTCAAGGATATCTGGAAGGTTGAGGATAGTGGTGAGAGGGATTCTGCTATGGATTGTAACTGCAGATAAAAGGAGGTCTAGTAAATGTTGATTTTTGCGATAATTTGGTGGTGAAACCCATTTGAACTGTTGGCTAACCAAGGTTAACTTATTTTGAAAAGGTTCGTCATCACCAGGTTGTATTTCTGGTTCATATGATTGTAGTGCATCATCATATGAGGTTTGATATGAGGACTCTCCAATATGAGGATACTGAGGCGGACTATTGGCAAACAACGGTGAATGAGCGACCAAGGTGTGTGGTCTGCCTAGATCCATACAGTCCTTCATCACAGTAGTGCAACACCCCCAAAATCACAATAATTTTAAATTTTCAAAAACAACCCATTATGCATAATTGTTTACATAAAAAACCATTGTTTCAAAAGTAAAATCATATCAGAATGTCCTAAAATCCAATATCATGATAATAGGAAGATGTGCACGATCATGCATTCGCTTTCCCATGATCCTCTAAAGTACCTGAAACAATAGCATGCGAATATGATCCTTCAGTCTAACTGGACCGCCTCGCAGGGCCTACAGCCTATCTAGACCACTCTACGGGCCTTCAGCATGATTGGACTTCCTCGCAAGCCTTCAGCCTTTCCAGACCGCCTCGGGTATCTTGGCCTTCAGCTCAAAGCAGGACCACCTCAACCTAACCACAATATATCAACATATGTAACTGATAAACATAAACACAGATCCAACAAATACAGATAATCATACATATCTACTAATTAATCATATACTATGTGATAGCCGACAAACTTCTGGTCAAGTCAATGTCAAGTCAAGGCCAACGGGTCAACTGGTCAACTCAACTAGTGCTAAAATGTTAGAGATTACTTTATGTTTACTAATGTATGACTCTAAATCTTAAAGCAAAGTAAAACTTGAAACTTTCAAATGTTCAAAATTCTAAACCCTAATCGGATTGAGGGAAGTAATAACTCTATAAAACATTATTACATTCCATTCGGGGGTGTATATGTGACATCCCCTAATTTCTCGGACAGAAAAGACCGATTTAATTTATGCTTTCTAAAATAAAATCAGAGAAATCTTGTTAAAAGATGTTGCGGAATTGGTCCCCAAAACAATACATGATAAAAGTTTGTCAAAACCTTTCTTTAAGAAATATATAATTTCCTTTTATATCAAAACCTCGGGATGTCATGTTCTGATAAAGATCAAAAGCATAAACAAGACATTATAAGCCTTACAACAGTTATTTATAACTACTCGCCTATAATCCAAAAATCACTCATCATCATCATCCGACTATGCTCGGGGTCCTCTACCTGTAATATAAACAGCTGAGTGGGTCAGGCTTGGAAGCCTGGTGAGCATATAGGGTTTTCAACCCACAATACATAATTTAATATGCTTAAACATCAATCAATCAACCGAATTACCCCAACCCCATTATCTTATTTATTTCTTAAGGGTTTACCCTAAGAATCAACTATCACTCCTTCCTAAGGTTTCATCCTAAGGAATAGACACGAAGTCACATCGTCACCGGGGTTTATACAACGGGCACTAAGTCCATAGCTGCCAAGGTTTATTCAACATGTGCTAAGTCTATAGCTCTCATTTATCGACAATATTATTCACATGTATTCCCCCCCTGCGATACATGTCAATGGGTTTTTAGAGTACATCAGATGAACATATAGTTCATACACCTACAGGTTGCGGGCCTGCTAGTGTTCCACAGACCGTCTAGAATAGTCCATGGTTGTCATCCATACTCTGCTGAATGACGGGGGCCCACGTTTGGGTAAGGGCTTTTCTCATATTGCACCACTCACGCCAACGTTTGGGTAAGGGCTTTTCTCATATTTCACCCCTCACTCTCAACTCATGATCTCATATCACCACTCATTCTCAACTCATGATCTCTATCACTGATCATCTCATCTATCCAACTCACCTTTCATCACACACCCACTATTTCATCTACCCTTGTTTTTCCAAACATTTTTGTAGATAAAATACATATACAGTTTAAATTATTTAAACACATGTATAAATCATTCCTTCAGCATCCATCTCAAACAAACAAACAATATATATTCACACAGCACGTATTTTATATAAAATACTTCATATCTATGTGTAAGGTGAAAGTAACTACACACTCACCTGATTTAATGAAAATCGGGCAGCAATTCGTTTCCTAAACGATCGTTTCTAATAAAACCAAGAGTTTTATTGAGAAACCGGGCTCTGCAAAAGTCGGGCTTCGAAACCGAAAAGATAAATTTTTCGGGCTTCTCGGGCACTTCGTGGCGTATTCCGGGGGTTATAATCGATACCGGGGCTTTGGGGGATGTTAAAATGAAAGAAATATGGAAAGAGGGGCTAAAATGGACAATTTCTTAAAAATATCCGAAAAGGCTCGCAACCTTCTATTTATAGGGGGATGATTCTGATCGGACGGCTGAGAAGCTCCCAGGTGGTAGCAGATCCGAAGGGGGCAGCACCTGCTCGCACGTGGCCTGCGCATGCGAGGGCTCGGTGGCATCTTCTAAGTGGACCGAGGTCTAGGGTCCGAAGTAGGGGGGGTTCGTGGCTCATTACGAGGCTCGAAGACGTGATAAAAGGCACACGTCGGACACCCATTAGACCGCTTCGGATGACTCAGCACAATTTCGGACACGTGGCATGTTCTAAGTGAGGGTGAGGTGGTCGAAGTCCACCTATGCGAAATTCCTCGGTTTTGAGGATTTTTCTCGATTTTCGCGCCAAAACTTCTAAAATCCATAACTTTCCCATACGAGCTCCGTTTTTGACGTTCTTTATATGCACGCGTAGGTAAAATTACACTCTACAACTTTCGTTTAGACTTCGTCGGCTAATTTTGAATTTAATTTTTATATTTTTATTTTTAACAAACCGGGACAGGAAATCCGTTAAAAATTCATAACTTCTTCATCTGACGTCCGTTTTCGTCAGACTTTTTACTGTTGTGCTACTATTTACGAGACCTTCGATTCCTGTTTAGGTCGTGTCGGCTAAAAATCACTCGATGTAAAATTCGAGTTTTTAGCTGTCTACTACTAAGCTGAAACTTCGAAAAATCATAACTTCCTCATACGAAGTCAGATTTGGGCGTTCTTTTTATACCTACTCTCGGTTTAACGAACACTACGAGTTTTGTTTAGATCACTAAGGCTAAAAAGTAGTTTATCAAAAACTCACTTTTTACGACATTCGACACCGTGACGGTTTATCGCGAAACTTCGACAGGTCATAACTTCTTCGTTATAACTCGGATTTCGACATTATCTATATATCCGTAATCCTTGTCACGACCACTACAACTTTCTTAATAAATATAGGCTTTATCTAATATTTATTTTCGACGCTCATTTTTAGTCTTAATTAATTAAACCCTAATAATTAAGCATAAAACACATAATATTCACATAATTCCATTTCATTTCTTCAAAATGAGTCAAAAAGGTTAACCTGGACTATTATTTCAACATTAATGCCTAGCCTAGAAACACGGGCATTACAATTTTCTCCCCCTTAGAATGATTTCGTCCCTGGAATCACACATCGACAAACAAATACGGGTAGCGACTCATCATGTCACTCTCCGTTTTTCCCAAGGTGAGATTTGGCCCATTCGTATGTTTCCAACGCACAAGCACTAAATCAACCATCTTACGTTACAACTTTTTAGTCTTACGGTCAACGATTGCCTTAGGTTCCTCCATTAACCTCTTGTTTTCATCCAACCTTAATTCAGAAATGCGAATTATGTCGGGCACATCTCCCGTGAACTTTCTCAATTAACACACATGAAAGGTATTATGAATACCCTCTAGTTCTTCCGGTAATTCTAGCTTGTAAGTTTGATTCCCGATCCTCTGATGAACTTTAAATGGTCCAATAAACCTTGGACTTAACTTTCCCTTTTTTTTCAAAACTTATAAGTCCCTTCCACGACGAGACTTTAAGTAAAACCGAATCTCTAACTTCGAATGATATCAGTTGTCTTTTCTTGTCAGCATAGCTCTCTTGAGCAGCTAACATCCTTTCCCTTATCACTTTCAACTTATCAGCAGTCTGATGGACTATTTCAGGTCCCATAAACTGCTTTTCCCCAGCTTCCAACCAACATGATGGCGTTCGACACTTTTCCCCATACAAAGCATGACAAGGTGCCATCTTAATGCTTGAGTGGAAACTATTTATAGGAAAATTCTACTAAAGGTAAATGTTCATCCTAGTTACCTTGGAATTCCAGGGTACATGCTCTCAGCATATCCTCCAATGTTTGAATTGTTCGTTCGCTCTGACCATCAGTTTGCGAATGGTAAGCTGTATTCAAACACAACTTGGTACCCAATTCTTCTTATAAACTCCTCCAAAACCTTGAGGTAAAACGGCTATCACGATCAGATAAAATAGTTAACGAAACATCGTGAAGCCTCACAATTTTCTTCACGTAAGAATTTGCAAGTTTATCTATAGACCATTTCCCATTGGCGACTATGAAATGCGCACTCTTAGTGAAGCGATCAACGACCACCCAATCCATGTCGTGACCGTTCCTTGTTCTGGGTAGTTTAGTAACAAAATCCATGGTAATGTCCTCCCATTTTCCCATGGGTATAAGTAAAGGTTCTAAGCTCCCATACGGTTTCTGATGTTGTGCCTTAACCCTAACACAAGTTACACACTCGGCCACATACTTAATAACATCGAGCTTCATCGTCGGCCACCAGTAATAGGGTTTTAGATCCCTATACATTATTGTACTGCTGGGATGAATCAAGTACATGGTTTTGTGAGCTTCTTCCATCAGAAGACCTCTTACTCCTCCCGTCTTAGATACCCAAATCCTATCTTTGAATACCTTCAATCCTTGACCGTTTGTATCAAACACCAACGTTTTTCCCAAATGTTCCTCCTTTCGGTCATTTTTCTCTAAAGCTTCCTCCTGAGCTTTCTTTATACTTTCCACAACTGTCGAGACAACTTCAATTCTCAACGCTCTTGGCCTTTTCTTTTCAAGATTTACCTTCTGACTGAGAGCATCAGCAACAACATTTGCTTTACCAGGGTGGTAAAGTATCTCACAGTCGTAGTCCTTGAGTAATTCTAGCCAGCGTCGTTTCCTCATGTTCAATTCCTTCTGATTAAAGAGATATTGAAGACTCTTATGATAATGCCTCAGTGAGAAGTTTGCACTTAGTAACGTAAAGATAATGCCCCCATATCTTTAAGGTAAATACTACCGCTGCCAACTCCAGACCATGAGTGGGGTAGTTCTTTTCATGTTCCTTCAATTTCCTTGATGCATTCGCTACCATTATCCCCTGGGGTCAGAACACAACCTAACTCAACTCCAGAGGCATCACTATAAAATGTGAAGTCATCAACTCCTTCAGGTAATGAAAGAATCGGTGCTTCGCAAAACGTCTTCTTTAACTTCTCAAAACTTCCTTATGCTTCTCATTGCAAGTATAAACAGCTCCTTTGTGGGTCAAAGTTGTCAATGGAGTCGCGATCGAAGAAAAGCCTTGGATAAACCTTCGGTAATATCCGACGAATCCTAAAAAGCTTCAGATCTCTGTAGGACTTTCAATTGTAACGTTCGAGTTACAAAATAAATCCTTGTTGAGGACTCCTTCTTCTTCTTAGAATAAGTATTTTTCTTCATTTATTGTAACAGAACGATGGGTCATGTTCTAATGTTCTCTCATTGTATAATGCACTACTTAGACTCAGATCTCCTAGGGACAAATTTCAGAACAAACTATACCTACCTTCATGTTCTAATGTGATACAATCATAATTCAACATGTATCATATCTAACTACCAACTTCTTCAACAATGAGTGCGATACTTCTATTGATCGCTTTGATCATCTTTTACTTCAATCATCTGGCTTAAGTCAAATGCTACATCGAACTTGGTTCTCGGAACCACGTGACACACTCATCTTAGTCGGACTTGATTCGATATGACCTCTAAGGTCGGAATAATAATCATCTTCTTAGTCATTACCGTAACGATGGTAACGACATACTAGAATAAGAGGGAATCAATTACTAGTTCCTTAGTAACCTTGTGACTTTCCCTGATCCAAGTGTGAGTCCTGTGCTTCCAGTAGTATAGATCTCTACTACTATTCACACCTACTCATACTCATCCCAAGTACTGTCTCGCAGTCCCCAAGTCCTAAAATCACAAAACAATTTAACACATACGAATGTGTCCAATTAATCATTAAATTTTTTTCTAGACTCTACTAGGACTTATTCTATGCTTATCTTTAACCATCAATTCTACTTCAACTTGGTTGGTGATGGAAATTCCAGACGATGGGATAACTTCAATAATTACACCAACCATTCCATTCATCAGATGAAAAAACCAGGGTTTATATTATTTCCTTGAAATGATTACACAAAGGTTCAAGTTTACCCTATACTATGCCTCTAATAGGCTAAACCACTTGTTACTATTCACATTACTAATTCGTAACTTGATCTTCGGGTATCAAGTCTTTACTTCTACTTCCTAGTGTTATTAATTGCTTCGTCAAGGATATTCTGAAACTCCCCTGGCGTTGGCGGTGCACTTGGCCTTGTTACTTCATTGTTCTTCGGACAGTTCTTAGAAATATGGCCTTCTTCCTTACATACACAACACACCCCCTTGAGAATCGTACACTGATTGGCGTAATGCCCTATTTCTCCACACCTAAAGCACTTCACCTTCCCGTCATAATTCCCAGAGTGTTTATTTTTGCACTTCTCGCACCATTTTCCTTTACCTCTTTTTTTGCCAGACTTTGAGGATATGTTGCTCTTGTTGGGCCTTGAAGACCCCTCAAACTTCCTCTTTTTGTCAACTTCAACCTTGTTGGCGGTCCTGTCATTGATCATTTCTTCAATAGACTTAGCAACCCTGATAGTTGCCTCAAGAACAGATGCCTGACATACTGGCACAGTAAGTTCATCCTTACTTTGTTGAAGTAAACGTTTTGTTTCTTCCATCTGTTGATCCAACATCGTACGCACCATTCCCTGGACCCCAGTGATCGTGATTGGCTCAGGCTGCGGATTATCGTTTCCGAATTCACTTTGCGTACTTGCCATTTAGATCTATACACCAATCGTAGGTGAATTTAGATCTTTATTTTCGATAGACGTTAAATCTTCGTTCTTACTCCTAAACGTTTATATGTTACTTCTAATATCGTAATCATACGTTTAGAATCCTACACACATAAGGTTTCCAGATCCGGTCGGCAAAGACCATAGATCCGAACAAATAATGGCATATATGGCAAACATATAACATTTAGGACTTAAAAGCATTTTAGGCATCTTTCCTAAAATAAACTAGTGCTCGTGTCTAAATTATGGTAGACACTCATCTCACAATCATCACTTAGCATTCTAAGTTTAAGTCTAGAAATCCTACAATTTCTTAGACCGATTTAATTTATGCTTTTTAAAATAAAATCAGAGAAATCTTTTTAAATGATGTTGCGGAATTGGTCCCCAAACCAATACATGATAAAAGTTTGTCAAAACCTTTCTTTAAGAAATATATAATTTCCTTTTATATCAAAACCTCGGGATGTCATGTTCTGATAAAGATCAAAAGCATAAACAAGACATTATAAGCCTTACAACAGTTATTTATAACTACTCGCCTATAATCCATAAATCACTCATCATCATCATCCGACTATGCTCGGGGTCCTCTACCTGTAATATAAACAGCTGAGTGGGTCAGGCTTGGAAGCCTGGTGAGCATATAGGGTTTTCAACCCACAATACATAATTTAATATGCTTAAATATCAATCAATCAACCGAATTACCCCAACCCCATTATCTTATTTATTTCTTAAGGGTTTACCCTAAGAATCAACTATCACTCCTTCCTAAGGTTTCATCCTAAGGAATAGACACGAAGTCACATCGTCACCGGGGTTTATACAACGGGCACTAAGTCCATAGCTGCCAAGGTTTATTCAACATGTGCTAAGTCTATAGCTCTCATTTATCGACAATATTATTCACATGTATTCCCCCCCTGCGATACATGTCAATGGGTTTTTAGAGTACATCAGATGAACATATAGTTCATACACCTACAGGTTGCGGGCCTGCTAGTGTTCCACATACCGTCTAGAATAGTCCATGGTTGTCATCCATACTCTGCTGAATGACGGGGGCCCACGTTTGGGTAAGGGCTTTTCTCATTTTGCACCACTCACGCCAACGTTTGGGTAAAGGCTTTTCTCATATTTCACCCCTCACTCTCAACTCATGATCTCATTTCACCACTCACTCTCAACTCATGATCTCTATCACTGATCATCTCATCTATCCAACTCACCTTTCATCACACACCCACTATTTCATCTACCCTTGTTTTTCCCAACATTTTTGTAGATAAAATACATATACAGTTTAAATTATTTAAAAACATGTATAAATCATTCCTTCAGCATCCATCTCAAATAAACAAACAATATATATTCACACAACACGTATTTTATATAAAATACTTCATATTTATGTGTAAGGTGAAAGTAACTACACACTCACCTGATTTAATGAAAATCGGGGAGCATTCGTTTCCTAAAACGATCGTTTCTAATAAAACCGGGAGTTTTATTGAGAAACCGGGCTCTGCAAAAGTCGGGCTTCGAAACCGAAAAGATAAATTTTTCGGGCTTCTTGGGCACTTCGTGGCGTATTCCGGGGGTTATAATCGCTACCTGGGCTTTGGGGGATGTTAAAATGAAAGAAATATGGAAAGAGGGGCTAAAATGGACAATTTCTTAAAAATATACGAGAAGGCTCGCAGCCTTCTATTTATAGGGGGACTCTTCTGATCGGACGGCTGAGAAGCTCCCAGGTGGCAGCAGATCCGAAGGGGGCAGCACCTGCTCGCACGTGGCCTGCGCATGCGAGGGCTCGGGGGCATCTTCTAAGTGGACCGAGGTCTAGGGTCCGAAGTAAGGGGGGTTCGTGGCTCAGTGCGAGGCTCGGACACGTGATAAAGGGCA
The DNA here is from genome assembly GCF_052849685.1 of Lactuca virosa. Taxonomy (NCBI): domain Eukaryota; kingdom Viridiplantae; phylum Streptophyta; class Magnoliopsida; order Asterales; family Asteraceae; genus Lactuca; species Lactuca virosa. The sequence continues at coordinate 390,152,965 of NC_136428.1, forward strand.
CGCGTCGGACACCCATTGGACCGCTTCGGATGACTCAGCAGCTCGGATGACTCAGCACAATTTCGGACACGTGGCATGTTCTAAGCGAGGGTGAGGTGGCCGAAGTCCACCTATGCGAAATTCCTCGGTTTTGGGGATTTTTCTCGATTTTCGCGCCAAAACTTCTAAAATCAATAACTTTCGTATACGAGCTTCGTTTTTGACGTTCTTTATATGCACACGTAGGTAAAATTACGCTCTACAACTTTCGTTTAGACTTCGTTGGCTAATTTTGAATTTAATTTTTATATTATTATTTTTAACAGACCGGGACAGGATAGCCGTTAAAAATTCATAACTTCTTCATCCGACGTCCGTTTTCGTCAGACTTTTTACAGTTGTGCCACTATTTACGAGACCTTCGATTCATGTTTAGGTCGTGTCGGCTAAAAATCACTCGATCAAAAATTCGAGTTTTTAGCTGTCTACTACTAAGCTGAAACTTCGAAAAATCATAACTTCCTCATACGAAGTCAGATTTGGGCGTTCTTTTTATACATACTCTCGGTTTAACGAACACTATGAGTTTCATTTAGATCACTACGGCTAAAAAATAGTTTATCAAAAACTCACTTTTTACGACATTCGGCACCGTGCCGGTTTATCGCGAAACTTCGACAGATCAGAACTTCTTCGTTATAACTCGGATTTCGGCATTCTTTATATATCTGTAATCCTTGTCACGACCACTACAACTTTCTTAATAAATATCGGCATTATCTAATATTTATTTTCGACTCTCGTTTTTAGTCTTAATTAATTAAACCCTAATAATTAAGCATAAAACACATAATATTCACATAATTCTTTTTCATTTCTTCAAAATTAGTTACAAAGGTTAACCTAGACTATTATGTCAGCATTAATGCCTAGCCTAGAAACACGGACATTACAGTATAACACTCAAAATAGAAGGTAACTAAGTATAAGGACCTTGCACTACGAAGAAAAACATTAATAAAGGCCCCCAACAAAGTCTCTCTCAATCTCTCCCATTGTATCTATCTCTCTCCCAAATCTCTCTAAGTATGTGAAATCTCTCCCAAATCTCTCTAAGAAGATGAAATATCTCCCAAATCTCTCCAAGTATGTGAAATCTCTCCTAAATCTCTCCAAGAATATGAAATCTCTCCCAAATCTCTCCAAGTATATGGAATCTCTCCCAAATCTCTCTGTGTACCTTCCTCAGTCGAAAATAGCCCAAAACCGGATGAGAAAACCCAAAAAGAACCCTCTTGGTCCTGAACCTCTCGTCCGGAACACTCTTGGTCCTGAACCTCTCGTCCGGAATCCTCTTGGTCCTGAACCTTTCATCCGGAACACTCTTGGTCCTGAACCTCTCGTCCGGAACCCTCTTGGTCCTGAACCTCTCGTCCGTAACCCTCTTGGTCCTGAACCTCTCGTCCAGAACCCTCTTGGTCCTGAACTTCTTATCCGGAACCCCTCCCTACTTCGGAGCTTCTGATGGAATCCGGAATGCCCATGTTTTGCTTCGAAACCTCGAGACCTGTTTTGCTTCGGAACCTCCTAGCCGGCTTCGTACCTCGGTCCGGACTGCTGGCTTCGCTCCGGACTTCGCATAGACTTCGGAATCTGAGAAAAGCACTCCAGAACTCGCCTGTTGACTCCGGGACCTTGAAGAGTGACTCCGAAACTTCCCTCAGCCCTTCGGACCCTCGCAGGAGCAAGGCTACACTCCAAATTTTTGTCATTTTCGGAATTTTTCATCATTTTAAGGCATTTTGACGTCGGAAATCACACCAAACTCTTCTTTTTCATATCTTAGACACCTTAAACCCCTACTTTATGCCAAAATTAATTATTTTAAACATATTCATATAAAATAATATCCAAGATTTTTAAAGAGATTTTAAGAAGATAAAGGGGTTTGACTTTATGATGTGATGTAGATCCCTCATTTTCCATTCAAATCCCAGATAAACACAAAATACCCATAGATAACTAAGCCTTGTACATCAATCCTCCAAGCAAGTTTCAAGTCATCTCCTATCCTCCCCACCTAGAATACGTGAACTCTTTCTTACCCATATTCCACTTCTCACTTTCACATCCAATAAACTCCTAAGAGTGCTCTCAACTCATTCAAGCCTCAAGTCCCACTCTTTCAAGGAAAGTTCCCAGATTTTTGTAAGTGTTCATTTTCTTTGATTAAGTGATTCTTCACAATATTCCTAAGGCTTCATTATATTTACACAAAAAATTTCCTTAGGATATTTCTAAGTTCAAAGAAACTTCCAAGTGTGGGAACTTGGAAACTCCTCACATCTCTTCAAATCACCCAGCAAGCTAACCAAGGTGAGCTTCATACCCCACCTTTTTTAAAGTTTTTATCGTTTTTGGGGAAGAGTACAAGTCAACTCTTGTTCTAAATCCTTGGATAATTGCATATACTGTATGTTTGGGGTGTGTGTTGAAATATTATTATTTTATTATAACTTTCCATGAACGTGAGAATTCACAAATCTCAATAAGTATAAATAATATTTTAATCACCACATAAAGCATACTTGTTTACAAAAGAGCCTCCCAAGTTTTTTGGTGTGTCCAGTATACTCCCTTTATCCATGCCTTCATATCTAGAAATAAAAATTTGTTGAAATAGACCTTGAAATGTTAATATTATTTCTAGAATTTTTGAAAATTGGAACCTTATGTTCTATTAAGGACTATTTGCAAATTGTTAGGAATTATTTATAAATATTTGATATAAATAATTTCATTAAGAAAATGTACAAATAGAGCCTTTATGACAAAAATTTGCATGTCATAAAGCTGCTATCATAAGTGCACACAAGTCATAGTTTACATAAATCATAAATTGACACCTTCCGACAAATGGGATATCACTTAGTAATTTATAAAGGGAAGAGCCATTTTACCGACTTCTCTAATATTGGGTCGATTGATAAATATGCAAAGCGAATTATTTTCAACAAACAAAATGAAACAAACGGAACGAAACGAAATATCTAGTCAACGAGTACAACAACTATTATTTAATTAATAAATAATAGATTTCACGATTGTTCAAAAATCTGTTGGTATTCTAGTCAAAAAATCTTCACAGTACATATATTTATATATAATAATGTACGCCTAAAGTCCTGTAAGAGTTATAACCAGAGTCTCATAGAGAGGGAACGATAATTTGTGTATAGATCTATACGGGGTTGACACCCCACACCTTCGCTGTTTGCTATAGCTAGACCGGCCAGTCTAGGGTGACAAATGTCTTAAACGAAACCGACGCCTGAAGAAACGTCATAACCGGCACTCCGTCATATTAGTATGGTTATAACGACTCACTAGAATATATCAGAAATGTATTTATACAGATTTCACTTTCGGTTTACAAACAACTATGTTTTGGTTTGTTCAAATGAAACTTTTCTACAGAAGTGTTATGGTTTTCAAAACTACTATTTTATACATCAGAAAATATAGGATTTTTTGGAGGAAACAATTGTATACGATTTCGAAAACGACTAACTAAGACACACATGCAACTATACTCGAGTTGAAACAAGTCATACAACTGTTTTGATAAGAAAATATTGGATTTTCTGGATTCTAAACTATCATCAAAGTTTTATACAAAAATGTTTATGAACTCACCAACATAGTTTATGTTGGCGCTTTTCAAACGACTTGTATTCTCAGGAAACCAATAAGCAGGTTGTGGATCGCGGACTCAAGATTATTTCGCTATATATTGAATTTGCTTGCTGATGTCTCTTTTGTGTAAAATTTGAGAACATGAACATGGTGTAAAACAATGTAAACTTGTTATATTAATGTATGATGTTTGGATTTTCTATGTTTCATTTATATGCAATTGTTATGATACTGCGCAATGAAGTCACCCGCCTCCGGACGTTTCCGCCGTTCTGGTCTGGGGGTGTGACATACTAGTATTACACCATCTTATAACTAGGATACATAACCTACTGGACCGGTATTAGTGCCTTCGATCCACGAGTACAGTAAGGAACTCATCTCAAAGTCCGACGAGTAGCAGAAAACTACACATCACCGAGTACGACTCCAACACCGTCTCTACCGATCACCTGAACAAAACATGTGGCCTAAGCTTAGTTAATAATCCCAAAAGACCAAAAATACCCAAACTACCCTCAGGACAACCTTGCTCAAACCCCAGGTCAAAGGTCAAGGTCAACAAACCAGCCGAGTCAACTCAGCTGAGTACGTTGGGCTGAGTGCTCAGCTGTACGCAGGGAGTACTCAGCTTGACCAAGAAGTCAAGGTTTTAACCGCGTACGTGCAACGTACCATTTGGTACGCCTAGCGTTCGCACCTAGCCACCTCAACTTCTTATTAAGAGCTTAATCCAACAAGTCCTTACATCCAAATCGAGATCTAAGAATATCATTATAAGTCATAAACTTTTCATCTTTATTACTTTGGATGGCTAGAAGTGCTTAATGCCAACAAACCCTAACTTTTTAATGCATTAGGACATCCTAGCACATGCATAGGGAAGAACTAAGAACCAAGATCATATTTTTATGCTTCTAGACATGTCAAAATGTCTGAAAGGATAACTTTGTTGGATTAGTGTCTAAGTCCATAACTATAATTGGTATGTACTTGACCCGACTCGGCATGGTCCATTTGGGTTGCATGGCATCAGAACATTTGGATAGACCGTTTATGAGGAAAACACATTTTGTGACATATTAATATATTATAAGTTCTAATATATATTAATATGAAATCATGTTATTTAATTAGTATTGATCAAGAATTAATTTGGACTTAATTTAGTGATCAAAAAGAGACTAATTAAATATATGGGGATTGATTGTGTAAATCATTCATTCTTATATATGTGGGCTTATGATCCAAGATTCCTTTATGTTGGGTTTAACCCATGTGGTGATCCATGGATACTCCATGGAGGTTAAAACCCATGGAGCATAAGGAATGGGTAAAGTCATGAGTTACATGGTGTAACCCTAATAGCCACACTATATAAGAACCCCTTTAGTTCAAGAAATGGGCACTAGTGATACATATTTTGAGGGCTAGCCAATTTGAACATGTATGTCTTCTTCTCATGGTTATTCCAAGAGTTCATGATGTTGTGTGAACCATTTGAGGTGTCACACTTGGGGCACTAGGCTCTCAAGCTTCATGGAGTCAAGCAACAACAACAAGGTATGTATTCTATCTATTTTAGTATCCTAGTATCAATGTTTTGATATGCTAGTTAGGATAATACCTTGGATAATCATATTTGCATGTATAATAGAGAAAACATAGATCCAAGGTTTTTAGGGTTGCATGTACACTTAGGAGTGTTAGAATGCTCAAAACCCAACAGTGGTATCAGAGCCTAGGCTTGTTTTCAATTATACTTGATGCAAATTGCTGAAAAATGCTGAAAAAGTCGAATTTCGGGCATTCTGGGCACTGTACTCGCCGAGTCCACTGATGAACTCGCCGAGTACATGAAGAAAATCATCCTACTCGGCGAGTAGGTTGATACACTCGACGAGTAGGAGCCCCAGACAGCATATTTTCGAGGTTTTTGGCTAGAAATGGACTAGAAACATTACCCTAAGATATTTTTGAACTTATAAACTTGTTTTTGATGTGGTAATGTTCATACTAATCCAATTTCAAAGATAATTGTCAATAGATTCATGTTTTGTATTAGTTTAGTGATTAGGCTAATTACATGAAAAAGTTTGATTTGAATTATCTTGTTCTTATGAGTTGCTTAGATTAATAGAAAAGTTAATTGATTATGTGTTTTCAATCCATTTTAATCTAAGAGTTGATTCTAAAATGTGTTTTTGTAACTTGTCCTCAAGTTATATGAAAAGTCACATTTAAGTTTCATAAAACTCATAAAAGTTGGCAATGGTTACAAAAAATGAAGAGTCTTGTCCTCAAGTTATGGAGGTTCAAGAGTCGCTTCATTAAGTAATAAAATGTCTAACCTTAATTAATTCCATAAGTTATAAAATAAAGAAAAGTTACATTCTTTTATTAGTTTAAAGTCTTCCATAACTTGTCCTCAAGTTATGGAACTTGAAGAGTTTTTTAATTAAAACTAATTTAAACACATAAGTTATGGAATTAATTAGTTTTGAATAGTTTCAAAACTTGCCCTCAAGTTTTGGAATTTGAAAAGTTTCACTTATGAATACTTTAATTCCAAGTTAGCCCTTAGAATTTTAAAAGTTAAAATTCAAACCCTTATACTATTATTATAATTTTAATTATATAGATATGTATAAGATAAAGTCAATCTTACCGTTAGTAGGCCTCATTCACGAAGCCGGTCTATAAGGGGGGTATAAGGTTACTGCCTATAAAATGACAGTTTAATGGGTGTGCACTCTCACCCACCGCTTCCTTGACTGGTGGAGGGTCGTTAGCCGAACGGGTAGGACAAAGACTATAATTCTCCCTTCATTAAAAGTATTAATGATAAATACTAAGTAACTAAACATTTATAAATTCCCAATTCTTAGTTACTTAGGAAAATGTGAAATTGGTGCTAGCCCATAAAATTACACTTTGTACCTTACCAAGTCGTTAGTGGAGCGTGTGTGGTTAACCGGCACACTAACATGGACTAGTAAGAGTGGCAAAGGGTAACTTAACTCTATTATAGATCGGTGGAGCGTGTGTGGTTAACCGGCACATCGATTAGGTAATATTGTTGAGGGTACCAAGTCAATTTGTATGGTTATTCACACCTTGTTTGTGATCCTCGACATCCCAGTCACAAACTTGAGAGGGCACAATCGAGATTCAAACATGCCATTGAAAGTTCAATGTATCTCAAAAGATCTAGGAGTTTCAAATCCAATTAAAACTTAATTATATTTCGTTTTTCATGGTGGAAATTGGTAAATCGTCATTTACCTACCTTCAACTATTTTATAACTTGGATTACGGCATCCCTCTTCCAGTTATAAATAGGTTGTTGGGTCCTAGCCTTAATATTTCATATTGGGTGTTATATTAAGGACTTTAAATCAACTCTCTTGAATATCTCCCAAAAGATGATCTTCCCAAATCTCTTGAAACAAGCTTTCCTAAAATGAAGATGATGTCCCATGGAAATCATACTTCTTTCACCTCCTCCAATTATTCTCCCTAACCCACAAGTTCCTGAAAAGTTTAAGGTCACTCAAGCAAAGGTCTATATGTAATCACATCTTGGAGATGTAGTCAGATATTGACAAGCCGGGAGAGTTGGGTGTCAAAGTCTTGAGAAAGTTGGTGACTCAACTATTTTCTAAGTCACATAGTGAGTTCATTTGGGACTCCTATGAAACAGACTATGACAAGACCCTTAATGATCTTATCTATTTGCTAAGATCAACTTCCTAAAACTTTATGGACATTGACAATGATGACATTGGATATCCAGTAAAGCTCTCTCTTCCCAATGGAAAGGGATCGGCCATAGTCAACTCGGTTGACCAAATGGTAAAGAGAACGGCTAAGTCTGAGATAGTCCCATTATCAAGGGTCTATTGCCAAAGAAAGGGGCATTGGTTGCGAAGCTGCCAAATTTACCTAAGGATATTAAAGTCAATAAGTTTGACTCTACTTCGGGTAAAGTCCACTATCTAACTCTACTAAGTTTCTATTATGAGATTCTTGATACATGATGTGACTGGGTCACATGTTGATGTTTTAAGAATCAAAGAAAAAAGTGAAGAAACTTAAAGAAAGATTATGCTGAATCTGATCGCGTAGATAGATTTCTATCGCATAGTTTGAAGATCGGATTCTTAAGCTACATCTTAGGAGTTATGATATATTGCATAGGATTAGATAACAACAAAGTTTTCATGTGCTTTTGCATTGTAAGGATAGTTTTTCCGCAAAGTTTTAAAATAAAAGAAATTTTTTTTTTGATTTTATTTATTTTAAAAAAAAATATCCTTACAATGGCATTTGTGAAAATTTTTTGTTGCTTATAAGATTCCATTAAGAGCAAGAGTGGAAATATGAATTTGATTCTTTCATTTGTGGTAGTGTCTAAATTTACCAAATAAGGAAAGATTCTCATCACCCAAGTTTCAGTTGGATAGAAACTTGGAATCATGCAAGGTGTATAGTATGATGAATGAGAACTTTCAAGCATTGGAAAATTAAGACTAATTACTTGTTCGCATGGATGTGTGAGTCAAGTAAAGGACCAAGGGATCGAGTACACATTCTTGTGCACTGATTAAGTCCACCACAAAGATCGATATGACTATTCGTCATGACTTGCTAAAGTTTAGCAAATATGGTTATACTTATAAGCTTAAGTGTAATTCTGAGACATTGGAAAAGGTTTCAATGTATGGCAGAGCGAATAAGAAGAATCAACTTAGGCAGAAAGATAAAAGTTTCTCGAATCTGAAAAGATGGGAGAGTACTTTAGTATCATGTTATATAATCATCTTAATGATTAAGAGACCTTATCACAATTCATCCTCTAAGTGCATTCTGGTAGCTAAGAAGAGGAGCTATGAATTGTTGAAGTGGTTAAATCAAGAAGATGATTTATACTTCGTTCCAAAAACAATTCTTAGAGTTATACTCTAAGATTGTAACTTGAGTGACATGTCTTAAAGAAGGTTTAAAACACTTGTCAAATGTAAGAGTAAAAGTTTTCTACTCTTGTACATTTGAAAATGGTAAGTTGTGATGTTTTGGATAAAACAAAGACCAACTAAGGCCAATTGTGTGAAGTGTTTGTCCTGATTAGAATCCACATTATCTCTTGAATATCTGACAAGAAGGTCTTATATGTCAAGAGGACAGTGGGAGTCTTAAAGGTCTTGAAAGTCTCAAGAACTAATCAAGAATAAAACCTGAAGTTCTTCACTAGCACACGACTTGAGGTTTATAACCTATCGTGTCAACATGTTTGTGCCTATTCAAGTTGGCTTTGCATAGGAGTTCTGAGAGTTCTCAATTGGTTGCACAACTACTTGGAAGCAATGGCAGACACTTGAGCTGCCAAATGGCAAGAATTTAAGATTGCACAAGTTTAATCCATATAAGTGTGGATTTGTCAGTAACCTTGTCTTGTGATTATGGTTTTGACAAAATTCATATGGATAGAAACTCATACACCATAAAATCTAAGTATCATAAGGTTTCTCTCCGATTCATGAAAATGATGGTGAGGAAACACTTTCACTAAGTAGATTTTAGCTAGATAGCAATTGTGATATTTGCATTCTCAAAGTCGTTAGTGGAGCGTGTGTGGTTAACCAGCACACTAACATGGACTTGTGAGAAGTGGTAAAGGTCTAAACAATCGAGGCTATGATTACGGCATCCCTTTTCATAGTTCTTAAAATTGTTTAGACACACCTGTGAGCTATCTAAGATAAGGTGTATGATATTGATAAAGTTTTATCAAAGCAATCTAGTATCAGAAATCTGAACTTTGGTAAGAAAGTCAATAAAGTATTGATTTGTAGAAGTCCAGCTGATTTCTGATTACATGTCAAAGCTAGTGGGAGCATAAGTGTTATGCTAATAATCATCATGTTAGTGGGAGCATGATAATTATGATAAAGGTTGCAAGTTAGCAATGTTAATTATAGAAAACAAAAGTTTCAATTCGTGAGGCTGCATGGGTTGAAAAAGTTGTTTTGCTATAATTAAGGGAGAGAAAATTATACTTCATTTCAATTCTAAAAGCTTAGATTGAGATTTTAATCGTATTTAGTCAAGGATATATATATGAATTTCATGTTGGAATGGCTCAACATAAGGAAATTCTATATATGGGTCTTCATTTCAATTCTAAAAGCTTAGATTGAGATTTTAATTGTATTTAGTCAAGGATATATATATATATGAATTTCATGTTGGAATGGCTCAACATAAGGAAATTCTATATATGGGTCCATTATTTGCGTTCTAAAATTCGATTATGATTACGACATCCCTTTTCATAATCTGAATTATGAGAACTTGGCAAATAGAAATGGAAATGTTATAGCAAAAGACTGGTTTAGTCTTTATGTGAGACATCATGACTCGTGTCCCATATGCTTCGGATATAGGATCGATTTCATGCGCTATATTCATCCTTTCTAAAATTTTCCAAATGCCTGGGGCATTAAGAAGGGAAAAGGTCTAGAACTGGATATGACTAAAAGGATTAAGCAATTGTCGAGGACAATCTAAGGTTTACCAAAGATTGATTGCTCAAGGATAGTTGGAAGTATAGTGTTAATTCTGGAAGGACCATATTGACATAATCTGTAAGGAGGCAACTCTTGTTCAGAAGTGATAGTCAAAATGGAATATGGAAATGTTTCAAAGTTGGAAATTATTCAATCTGTGTAAGATTAGGAAACTTAATGCAAGAAGGATATTTCCAAGGAGCTGATCTCCTTTGGAATGCTCTGTAACGGTTGTTGTCAAGTCTTTCTGACTCTGTGCATAATCATTACAGGAGGATCAATGCATATAAGTTTAGAATCTAACAGATTTCAGTAAATGGCATGAATTTGGAATTCTTGCATTTGCAATAAGGATTTGGGACTGTGAAAGAGGATCATTGGAGTTATGTTCAATTGATCTAATTCACAAAGTGAAGATCATAGACAAACATAGTATGCATACTTGGTGTATGGCATGACTAGTGTTTAGAAAACATAGTGTACATGCTTGGAGCATGGGACAACTATTGTTTTAAATTCAAGAATAAAGTTGATAGCTGAAACAGTATACAATGAATAATGTGTAATCATATGGTGATAAATAAAAGGCGTTTTATTTATGTTCATAGGTTTTGATACCATATTAGATTCTATTATTATTGTGTTTCATTTTGCATGTTTTGACTTCCAGAATAACCAGGTCGTTCTTCCTGATTGACTAAGTTATTCAAACTATCCATAGTCGGTCATATGTTGGAAGTAGATATGAATCAAGACTGTCATGGGTTGGCTTGTAGAGGTCTAAGATGTTGGACAAGGGGCTACAACACTCATGAGTGCTCATAAGTTCTGAGTATTGGATTCAACCCGCGCTCATTGGAATCACTTCATGGATTTTATCATGAGTGATCATGAGACGATAATATCTTATATTCTTCAAACCTAGAGATATGAGTTGTTACTATGAGTTGGTTGTACATTGATTGCACGAAAACGCATTCGGTAACTCGGTGTTATAAAACGTGCCTTTGTGTATGATTCAACAAGTAGTAGAACAAGCCATATGAGTCGAAGTTTATCCATTCCTTTTACCTTTGGGATAAAAGCGATATCTGTGGGCCCCTTGATGATTTGGTGATGACAAATGTAAGTGCTCGGCCGGGCCTGGACTGATTTGATTTGTTCAATTAGTCAATCGTCATAAATCGGAAATCGGGAAACAACAAATGGACAGAGAGAATAATTATAATCCATGTCTCAGTCCATATGATATCTAGAATGGAGGAATATATGATCCCTTATCTAATGGACAAGTCATTGACAAAGGTCAGAGTTCATCTACAAGGTCAGAGTTCGACAGCGGCTTTTGAGAGCTACGATTGCCAGTTGGTTCCTGAAGTCATACGCAATAATAGTTTTAGACTTATTCAAGTGGGAGACTGTTGGATTAGTGTCTAAGTCCATAAGTATAATTGGTATGTACTTGACCCGACTCGGCATGGTCCATTTGGGTTGCATGGCATCGGAACATTTGGATAGACCGTTTATGAGGAAAAGACATTTTGTGACATATTAATATATTATAAGTTCTAATATATTAATATGAAATCATGTTATTTAATTAGTATTGATCAAGAATTAATTTGGACTTAATTTAGTGATCAAAAAGAGACTAATTAAATATATGGGGATTCATTGTGTAAATCATTCATTCTTATATATGTGGGCTTATGATCCAAGATTCCTTTATGTTGGGTTTAACCCATGTGGTGATCCATGGATACTCCATGGAGGTTAAAACCCATGGAGCATAAGGAATGGGTAAAGTCATGAGTTACATGGTGTAACCCTAATAGCCACACTATATAAGAACCCCTTTAGTTCAAGAAATGGGCACTAGTGATACATATTTTGAGGGCTAGCCAATTTGAACATGTATGTCTTCTTCTCATGGTTATTTCAAGAGTTCATGATGTTGTGTGAACCATTTGAGGTGTCACACTTGGGGCACTAGGCTCTCAAGCTTCATGGAGTTAAGCAACAACAACAAGGTATGTATTCTATCTATTTTAGTATCCTAGTATCAATGTTTTGATATGCTAGTTAGGATAATACCTTGGATAATCATATTTGCATGTATAATAGAGAAAACATAGATCCAAGGTTTTTAGGGTTGCATGTACACTTAGGAGTGTTAGAATGCTCAAAACCCAACAAGCTTATATGGGCTAGAGTATGCCATAATCTTAAATGTCAATATTTGGGACTAAAATGCTTCAAGACTCAAGAGCTAACAATATCTATAGAAATGTAAGCCAATTCAAAAGTTTATACCTCATGGAGGTTGCTAGATAGATGAGGATTCTAGATGTAATGTTTCTTCATGGTTCCAAGTTCATTTCACTTCCTTCCTTCTCCTTCAAGGTCACCAAAAATATATACCAAAGGTCAAGAATGCTCAAGCAAGGAACTAGGGTTTTCTAAGGTCGAGTGAAGTAATGGAGGCTGACGAGAAAAATGACTTGGAGGCCAAAAAGTTGTTTAAATAGGTTCAGGATCCTGCCACGTACGCTCAGCATATGATATGTACGCCCAACGTACGTGCCCCACGCTCAATATTTACAAAAATGCCACTGTGGGCCATTTTGCAACAGTTCTCATACACAAGGGCTAAAATGCAATACTCTTCATACTTAGGATTAAAATTTAGAAATACCTCAATATCAGGATGTTACAATTCTCCCCGACATGAATTAGACTTCGTCCTCGAAGTCAGATGTTGTGGACAAATCAGGGTAATGCTCTTGCATCTTAGACTCGGGTTCCCACGTCTACTTGGAACCCTTCCGATGCCACCACTAAACCTTGACCAAGGACACCACCTTGTTGCGTAGGGGCTTCATTTTCCGATCCAAAATCGCCACCGGCCTCTTGATTTAATTTAGGCTATCATCAATATAAGCATCGTCCAAAGGAATAATCGCTAAATTGTCAGCCACATACTTCCGAAGCTAAGACACATGGAAGGTGTTGTGAATCTGACTAAGCTCCTCAGGAAGATCCAACCTGTATGTTACCTTGCCAACCCTGGAAATGACCCAAAATGGCCCAATATACCGGGGCCCCAACTTGCCCTTCTTTCTAAAATGTATCACACCCTTCCAAGGTGATACCTTCAGCAAAACCATTTCGCCGGCCTGGAATTCAAAATCAAACCGACGCTTGTCGGCATAACTCTTCTGCCGACTCTAAGTTGTATGTTGCCTCTGCCTAATCTGATGAATAAACTCTGTCATTTGAAGGACTACCTCAGTCCTTCCCATGACCCTATGGCCCACCTCTCCCCAACATACTAAGGCACGAAACTTCCTCTCATAGAGAAGCTCGAAAGACGGCGCACCGATACTGGAGTGATAGTTGTTGTTGTATGAAAACTAAGCTAAGGGAAGGAAGGATCCCTAACTCCCACCAAAATCTATCACACAAGCTCTCAACATGTCCTCAAGTATCTGGATTGTCCGATCACTTTGACCGTCCGTCTACGGATGATAAGCAGTGCTAAGATGCAACCTCGTACCTAGTTCCTCATGGAACTTCTGCCAAAAATGAGACGTAAACTGAACATCGTGATTAGATACAATGGAAAGTGGAATACGATGCGGAGCAATGATCTCGCGCACATATAAAGTGGCCAATTTGCAGCCGAAGAGCCCTCTCAAATGGCTAGAAAGTAGGCACTCTTGGTCAGGCGGTCCACTATAACTCGTATCGCGTCGAATCCATTAGCCGACCGAGGTAACTTGGTGATGAAATCCATAGTAATATGTTCCTATTTCCACATGGGAACATCTAGTGGCTGCAACATGCCATGCGGCCTCTGGTGCTCAGCCTTGACCATCCAACAGATCAAGCACCTCTCAACATACCAATCTATCTCTCTCTTCATGCACGACTACAGTAACTAAGCCTCAAATCCCAATACATCTTTGTGGCTCGAGGGTGTATCGAAAACCTGGACATGTGCGCCTCTTCTAGAATAGTCTCCCTGATTCTACAATAATATGGCACCCAAGCTCATCCATACCTGGTCAATAATCCACGACTGTTAGTAGCAAACCTGTCAATCTCACCCCTGATGTCTCTCCTGTTTCCAATTTTCCTTCTTGAATCTCTCATCATGGGCCTCTGAAATCAAATCCATCAACAGCGAATCAATCAAAATTCTCATACATAAGCTCTCAATAGAAGCACTAGCCATCTTACGGCTCAAAGCATCAGCCACCACATTGGCTTTCCCAATATGATACAAAATCTCACAGTCATAATCCTTGACTATGTCAAGCCACCTGTATTGCATCATGTTCATATTTGGCTGATCCATGAGATATCTCAGACTCTTGTGATCCGTATAGATAGTACAACAGACCCCATATAGATAATTATGCCAAATATTGAGAGAGAACACCACTACTCCCAACTCCAAATCATGTTTCAGATAGCTAACCTTATCACAACTAGCATTTTAGCTAGGAAAATCTATACTCTTGTAAACATCATCTATTGTGAAACTTGTAACTCTAACTCGATATCATACGCTATGATCATTCTATAATAACAAATTCAGTTCAAGATCACCAAGTGAAGATCAGAACTCTATACAAAGCATCTTAAATAAGGGACGGAAACCCTAAGAATCCCGGTTCAAGTTCATTATGGACTAGGATTTTCTTATTGGGCCTAATGGGCCAATAAGCATTTAATTCGACTATTTTGGGCTTAGAAACCCTATTTGGATTCTAAATGCACCCAATTCATAAATCTATAACATTTTGGACCATTTGGGCCTAGAATGATTCATTCTAACCCTAATGGGCCTTATTGGGCCATAAATGGATTAATTAGCCCTAATAGACCATAAACCCATTCCTTTATACCATAATGGGTCGTGAACCACCTTAAGAGCCCAATGGACCGAAAAATATTATTGGGCCTAGGAAATTCAAACAAAGCTAAGAAATGGAGCCCCACACCATTTTCCTTCATTCCATTAGGCACATTCTCGACCAAGGTAAAAAAAATTAATGAAGGATTATTTAGCAATGACACCTAAGTATTATTTAGAGGTAATCCATGCATTACCTCTCATATTTCCGTGTTAAACCCTACATGTAATAACCAAATATCTCATTCCTCCCTCTCTTCTTATCCTCTCGGCCGAACCTTCCATCATACCACCTCCATAACTTTCTTCAAAACACATTCAAACATACTCTAGAACTCTTCCTTCTTCCATCAAAAATTCGAGATTTGTGGGTGCTTTCAAGAGGTTCTTCATCAAGGTTCATCACATTTGGTAAGTTTTGGTTAGACCTCATAGTTTTAACTTCAAGTTACACCTTAAATCTCTTCTTAACCTATATTACTTCATGATCCATACTCTAGCACTTCATAGAACTCGAGATCAACCCAAGGGAAGCTTACTAGGGCCGAAACCTCACTCTTCTCTTCACCAAACCAAGAACAAACAAGCAATGTGAGTTTATACCCCCTTGTTTTCGGTTTTATCTTGTTTTTGGGGGAGAATACAAGTCACCATATGTTAGATCTATGTATTTGTGCATGCTTATGTGTGTTTTCTTGATTTAAGTTGTGATTATGTGATGAAATACTATAGATCTCGAAAATCTCTAACCAAAAGTAGTGGTTTTGTAAACTAAAACACTTCATATAACTTACTATAAAGATGAATGTGATATACATGTAAAGATCCTTAATGAACTTAACAAATCTTGAAAAAGGGATCATTTTTGGCACATAAACAAAAAGTTGAGGTTTTTAGTTTATTTTTGATTTTTATAAGGGTCACAAGAGTCATTTTCATTTAAAGATGGGTCTTTATGATATTTATGACTTTAAAGGGGCTAAAAGTAAAATTTTCGCATAATGGGCCATAATATGGGCCATTACGGTTTCCTTGGGCCTAAAATGTAAAAATCTTGATTTTTATGGATAAAATTGTCATTTGATACAAATTTGAGCTAAAAATGTAAATTGTAGAATTAGGGGCTGAAAATGTCACTTTAATAGAAATTGGACCAAAAATGTTATTTTATAAAGTGGGGCCGAAATTGTCATTTTTATGAAAAATTGGTTGAAAATGTAATTTTTGTAGAAATGGGTCGAAAACAACAAAACTTATATATTTGGGCCAAAAATATTCATTTAGATGTATTTGGGTCAAAAATGTTAAATTATATTTAGTTGGCCCGAAATTGTAAATATTGATGAATTTTGGGCCGAAAGTAAAATTTTAACCAAAATGGGCCACAAATGGTCATTATATTTGAATTAAACCCATAAATTGAAGACTTTTAGTCTTAAGGGATCTAAGGTGTCAAATTTTCCAAAAATGTGACTAAAATGTATATTTTCGGTCTAGTGGGCCAAAAGTGTCACTATTACAAAAATTAGATATTTTTGTTGTCTTTGTAAACCTCGAGCTAAAATAAACAACGAAATAATAACGAATGGACGAAATACATTGAGAACAATTTTTATTAGGCCTAATACTCTCGTTACATGGCCAATGGGCCTTAAGGGCCCATTTAAGTGTATATTGGGCCTAATATTTTCCATGACTTGTTAATTAGGCCTTGCGGCCCATTTACATGTTAATTTGGGCCTGAACTATGGATCACATGTTTATTGGGCCTTAGAGGTGCATTTAAATGCCTATTAGGCCTAAATTACCCTTTTACATGTTTATTGGGCATTAGTGGTCCATTTACATGCTAATTGGGTTTGGACTGAAAATCACATGCTTAGTGGATCTTAGCTATACCTCTACACATTTATTGAACTTCATATATTCATATACATACTTTTGGATTTGAAAACTTAAAATATACACGTAAACATTATACTTGGTGAAATACATTACTCGTGAACAAGTTGAGAATCTAGTGACATTTGTCGGTTGATACCTTTGAGTGTATGATCATAGCCTGTAGTTATAACCAGAGTTTCCTGGAGGGAGAGCGGGAGTTGGTGTATAGATCTATACGGGGTGACCCCCATGCCTTAGTTGTTTGCTACAGCTAGACTAGGCCAGTCTAGGGCGACAAACCTTACCTACATCAAAACCGGCGCCTGAAAACGCCAAGACAGGCGAATTTGTCATTATCAAGCATGGTTGTAACGACTCACTTAGAGACTAACTTCATCAAAGATTTCGGTATACTTATACAAATCTTGTCTATACTAAAAACATACATCGATACTCGGTCTTGGGATTTTATGATTACGATAATTTTATAAGCAAAAAATATCGGATTTTCTGGGATAGATACATTTATACATTATCTTCTACTTAAAACAGAAAATACAGGATTTTTATATGGATTACATTGTTGTTTATTTATACATTCCAAAAGCATCAAACACACATGCATTAATACTTGATTTTGACACATTACATTCAAACTACTTTACAGAAAATATCGGATTTTCTGGTGTTTTACGAACCATACAAAACTTTTCAATCAAACATGCTTATGAACTCACCAACATTATATATGTTGACGTTTTCAAAATAACTTGTATTCTCAGGGACTCGTTAAGCGGAAGAATCAACAAGAATATGGGATTTTGTTTTGTGTACTGTTAAACATCATACATTGAATGTTTTGGTCAGGTAATTTAAAAGATTGTACATGATGTAAACAATGGCAGTTGTATTATATTATGCATGGTGATGATGATGTTATGTTTCATTTATATTCACTGTAATGATATTTCAAGATGAAGTCACGCACAAGTGTGACAACCCGAAATTTCTATCTTGTTCAGTCAATCAATTCAACCAAAGTCAGACCTGTTTCTGCTACCATTTAGCACTGTTTAGATTCTGATTGAGTGTTCTAAGCCTAGTATAATCAAGAATCAAATGTTATGAAGTATCTTCTAGGGTAAATATGGAAAAATCAAGCCTTAAACCTCATCCATGGCCGTGAACTCATGCTATATGCATGAGTTTACCCCATTTTTCATCATTTCTTCCTTTTCAAGCTCAAGAACTCCCATTCTCTCTCAACTATCATCAAGATCTTCAACTTAATCTTCCAAAAATGTAAGAATTTCTTCCCTTGATTTGTTGTTACAACACTTTATCTAGTACAACCCTTTGATTTCATCCATGAAATCATTCCATTTTGTTAGATCTTCAAGTGTTCTTCATTTCACCAAGAACACCAAGAACACACACTAGTGTTCTTGGACCGTAATCACCCTTACAAGCTTCTATATTGTAAGTACCTACCTCCTATACTTGTTAGTTAGTTAGGATGTTGAATCAAGGACTTGAAAACAAGTTTTCCTCAAGAACATAAGGTGTTTACGGCCAAGGCAATCTCCTTGGGCCGTAAACCCTAATTAAGGGGCCATTATGAGCCCTAATCCCTTCCAAAGCCTTGGAACCAAGTCATGATCCCTTCCAAGAAGAGTATAGGACCTTAAACATCAAAAGAACTAAGAACAAATGGTGTTTACGGCCAAGGCCATCACCTTGGGCCGTAAACACTAGTTAGTGGTGCATATGTGCCACCATTCCTTCCTAAGGCTTAAACTTGAACATAGAACAATTCATTGTGACTTATAAGACCTTAAAACACAAAATGGTACTAATTACCATGAGTTTACGGCCGTAAACTCATTGGGCCATAAACCATAGGTCGTAAACTCACATGGTGTTACCATTTGGGCCGTAAACTCCTAAGTGAGGCCCTACAACCCTTAGATTCGACCCTTGGTACTTCTAGCACTTGAATCAAAGTGTTTTCCATGTCCTAGGGTGTCTTTACTTGCTTGATTAGTTGTTAATTAACTAATTAGATACATATATGTGTCATTATATGTTAAATAGGATCCGGGTGTGTGCTCAAGTCTTCACTTGACACTTAGCATCCTATTCCATCCGTTCATCCAAACCACTCACTACAGATGAGTTCATACCCCTTAATCTATCGTTTAAATGATTTTAAATGCTTTTATGGGGGGATACAAGTTGAAACATTATAGTTATTGTATCAATCACATGTGATTAATAACTATCAAACAAAGGATTTGCTATTCAATTAGCTGTTTTATCAAACAGAACTACTTCAAAACGTTTTATCAAAAACTTTTACATGTTAAATAATTTCTATTCAATCTCTTTTAAACTTATATTTTGTCAAATGCATATCTATATAGATATCGTTATATAAGTAGGATTGAAAGGACTTAGGACTGATAGCTCGCCTTGCTTCATGTTCCTTGTTTGGTTATGGACTTAGGGTATCGGTTATTTGTTCGAAGGTCGTTTTAATCTTAGTTATATATTATGTGTATGTGTATAGATATAAAAGTTCCTTCATTTAGTTCAGTGCCTTTGGGTAGCAAAGGTACACCAACATGTTCATATATACAAACAACATTACTAGTAAACTATAATAGGTATAGTTTAGGAAGTTACTAATACTATTACTAGAACAATGAAACATACAATGAGTAAGTTCATACATGAGTCAATAACATACTATGATAGAGAATACTATAACATACATATAGAGAATACTATGATGAGAAACAAACATAACATACAGATAGAGAATACTATGATGAGAAACAAACATAACACACAGATAGAGAATACTATGATGAGAAACAAACATAACATACATATAGAGAATACTATGATGAGAAACAAACAGAACATACTAGACAGAGAGAACATACATTACACTAGTACGTACAATACATATACAAGAACATTACAACAGAAATGTGAGCCACGTAACGGGGCATGGCATCACCTGTCATGGCTCGTTTTGTATCCAGAGTCTCCTAGAAGGAGAACGTTGAATTTGTGTATAGATCTATACTGGATTGACTATCCTACACCTTGCTGCTCGCTACAGTGGGACTTGCAAGTCTACGGGTGCCAAATGTCATTTCTTCCGACGTCTTTCATCGTCGTGTTTTTAGTCGGTAGTATGGTACAGGCATATCATATGTTACTTTAAATAACAATTGGTTTAAGGTAATTAGTACATCAGTAGTTACGTAATGCAACACTACAGTACTTTATTATTTCCCCATTGCATTCATACTGCGATCTTTTTACATAAAAGGTAATGTAAAACTATATTTTTGGTTAATAATAGTCATCCTTGGGAAAATACACACTCTTACAAGAAACAAACATACATTTCATTTGATGCCTTGGTGGAAGGCTACGTTTAGTAGAAAATATAGAATTTTCTAGGAGATACAAACATTTACAAACATTTACAAACTTGTACATCAAGTACTTACAAACACTTTCATACCAACAATGACACTAAAATACTTATGATCTCACCAGCTTTAAAGCTGATAAACTCTTTCAAAATAACTTGTATTCTGAGGTCATCAGTAGACAGGTACCGATGCCAGGTTTTGGAGAATATGGAGCTCGTTCAAGACTCATATTTTATTTTGATTTACATTTTTTGTTGTCTTATAAACTTCACAGAACACACTTGTATGAAATTATATTATTAATGCAATGGATGATGTTGTTGCTTGTTTACTACTATGCTTTGTTGTGATATTGTACATGACGTCCTCCACCCCGGAACGTTTCTGCCATTCTGGTTTTGGGGTGTGACAGATTGGTATAAGAGCATTGTTTATAATGAATCGAGTATATCAACCCATAAAAGATATACAAACTATAAACACAACGGGATTAAAATACTCTGACCAAGAGTTTATATTTTTAAATAATAAAATATTTAACCAAGTATACATACCTGCATTCATACTAAAATCAGTGTCAATAGGATAGAACAAAAGTATTACGATTGTTAGACAACACAATTAGACTTAGAGACATATAGTCAACCCTGGGAATGATATAGCCTGATCAACTATATTTTCCAAGGAGTGACTAGCATGTGCCTAAGAATGGTTGTGAGGTTGCAACAAGTCTAAAAACTTACCAACAATACTACAATGAAAACATTTAAACAGAACATAAACTTAAAATACTATAGGAGTATTTTGTGTTACTATAAATTTCTTATGTGCGAACCAAAAAGGTCTTTATCAGTAGGTCAGTAGTTGCTAAGTGGATACGCTAAGGTTATATCTAACTAGGATGTCATAGACTTAGAATATGTAATCTTTGCTTTACTTCCTGTTCCTTGTTCGGTTGTGGGCTTAGAGTTAGGGTCACTTATTCGAAGGTCTATCCTGTCGTGGGTACATATGACTGGTATGCACTATGCAAATGTTGAAGTAACTGGTAAAGATCATCTTGTAATTATCTAATTAGTACGTCTATTTTAGTTATTTCTTATACCCCTTTTCTCGCGTAGATAACATGGCTGGATTCCATCCCCACGACGACCCGTACTTCCCTAACCAAGATAATGGAGGAGGGTTTGAAGCAGAGCCAGAAGATGATCACCCAATCCCTGTGGATGATCACTAGGCCGATGGCGTCTCGGATGGTTCTGACTCCGAGCCAGAAGTTGAGAACCTACCCCCGGTGGCTCCTGTCCCAAATCCTAACCCTCGTCCGGCGTTTGAAGGCCAGACGCCTCCGTGGGTGGAAAGCTAGGAAACATGGAGCCAAGAACAGAACCAGCCCATACTATTCAACGGAGACCAAAGCTTTTATGACCTGAGCGAAGGAGGCTCAGCAGACAGAGTCTTGCCAATCCTGGTCCGCAGAGTGGCCCGAAACGAAATTCAGGGCAGGACAACTCTCCATCGAAACATGGAAGTTGATGCCAATGCGAGAATGCATACCATCCGCACCATTCATCTGGAAGATGCTCTTGAGAGATATAGGGGAGACCACGAGGCCCTGCAGCAAGAGCTAGCTGAAACTCGAGCTAAAGTCATAGAGCTCCGAGTACGCCAAAGGGTGTACGAAAGGCACCTACTTGATGTGGAGCGTCAGCTGGCTGAACTAAGGGCTCACCTGAGGGATAACTGTCACCAGTAGGAGATATTCTACCTTTATTTCCTTGGTTTAAAGAATAGTCTTCCTATCTACGCTCCAAGTAGCACTTTCTACGTAACCATCCATGTACTGTAAGCACTTTCTATTTAGGCCTTTATGCTGTTAAAACTTTTCTACTTCAGATATGATGTAAGACCTACTCCAAGGACATTTTTGTCCAAACTTATTACATCTTAAATATCAATGATATTGACAGTCGGCTAATTTCTGTGCCAATCCTTGTTCAAATACATTCATTCTACTATCGATAGAATTCTATCTAGACCTCACTTTCGTCAAATAATTGAGCTGTGGAAATTTAGCTCAAGGATCACTTCCAATTCTTGGCAAAGGTTGGATCATGTTACCCACCAACACTTGATAGCCTAGTTCAAAATAGCAATCGTCTAGTGACCATTCTACGGAATTACTTCAACTCTTTTCCAGTACTGCATCATAGGGATGTAGGTCAAATCATCGAGAACAGTTTAACAAAACGAAAACTTTATCCTTACATGAATGAGTAGAATACATCTACGACCGACCATAATCACTCACGAACTCCTTTTCTTGTCAAATAACAGAATCATGTCACCATCTAGAAATAGTCAGCCGAACGACAAAACCCCGATCCTTCATATAGACGCTGCCACCTTCCAAGCAGGAGTAACAGCCGCCGTGGCAGCTGTCCTTGCACACTTCAACGCCGGTAATACGATCAATGCTGTAAAAGGGGTTGACAGTTCAAATGGTTGTAACCATTCGGGAAATCAACAAAGGGTAACTGTTACAAACGCCCAAAGCCACAAATCTTAGGGAAAGAAACGAAGGCGTCAAGCCCAAACGTAGCGCAAATGATCTCAAACACTTGCCACGCAACAGCAACAAATGGCAACCCCTGCCACTTCAACACCGTTCAGACCATATGAGGGAACACTCCCGAAGTGTGGAAAGTGTACTTTTCATCATAACGGAGTTTGCCGTGATTCGCAATGCAGGAATTGAAATCGAATGGGGCACACTACTCGTGTCTGTAGGGCGCCGGCACGAACCATCTACCAAGCCACTAGCATCGGGGTCAGCCCGACTTGCTATGGTTGTGGTGAAACCGGTCACTATAAAAGGAATTGTCCAAAAGAGAGGAACAACGAAAGCGCTCACGTCCACATAACTCCGACCCGACACTTCACTTCCACCACCGATGCTCGTGCAAGCCAGATTTGCCATTTATGCGGTGAGATAGGACATCTTAAGAAGGATTGTCGAATAACAAAGAACTCTGGCGCAGACGGGAAGATACTAAGGATCACTGCTGAAGGAGAGACTACTCTGGATTCACGTTGAAATTCTAGGGCGCTTCGTTATAATAGACTTATAAACTGTTAAAAACTCGTGCAACTCGAGTGATAGCTTTTGCGAGATCCCGTCAGTCAAGGGACTGTCGTGCTGCGTGTACTTGTTTTTGTAGTATACCTTGTTCGCAGCAGCAGTCTTCTAAGATAAAACTAAAGTACTGAAACTCTGTCAAGTTGCACCATTATGTTTTGTAACACCTTTATAATCTAGTCTAACGCCTTTTTATTCCGAGTAGCCCGACATTATCATGTAACATGAGTCAATACGATCCTCACAATGCCAGTCTCGTGCAAAAATCCTTTTCCCCATAGTCGCCTTTCTAGCGAAGCCGTCATTCCAGAACTCCGAGAGACTCATGCGAAGGGTATCTTATGTTTCGTATCCTTCCCGAAGAAACCTCCCCGGAATACCACTTGTACAGTACGTCAAGTTCCATCCGAAGACCCATACGGTTAATCTATTGCTGAGGAATATATACGCCAGGGTGGTATATAATCAAGGTTCTACATGTTTAGAATTGATGGTTCCGCTTTAACTTCTTTTCGTTGTTTGGATGTGAGATGAGAGAAGAATCATTTGTTCGACGACCTTTTCAATCTTAATTATATACGACTCATATACGCGAAGTTGTGATTAATGAACCAAATATGACTTCTAAAAGGAACTTCAGGACGAAGACTGCTCAAGAATACGAGTGATCGCACTGCTATACGAATAAACTTAGGAGCCAATCAAATACCTTTCCCGCCGATCGAGAAAAGAGATTCAGATAGAACAGAAGTACCTATCCTTTTTCCTAACTTTATGAGTAATCATAATTTCTTTTGGATCTTTCCAGCATCTTTCCAGAAGAACTCCCAGGATTTCCTCCACAATGCCAAGTCGAGTTCAGAATCGATTTAGTTCCAGGGGCTACACCAGTAGCCAAATCGCCCTATCGTCTAGCACCTGCAGAGATGCAAGAACTGTCCGGTCAACTTAACGAACGGCTCAGCAAGGGCTTAATAAGACCAAGCTTCTCACCTTGGGGATCTCCAGTCTAGTTCGTCAAAAAGAAAGACGGAACGTTTCGTATGTGCATTGACTACAGGGAGCTCAACAAGCTGACCATCAAGAATCGTTACCCTCTGCCTCGTATAGACGATTTGTTTGACCAACTGCAAGGGGCGAATTACTTTTCATAGATAGATCTGAGATCCGGGTATCACCAATAACGAGTGCCAAGGGGAGGATGTTCCAAAACAGCCTTCCGAATTCGTGATGGACACTACGAGGCAGTATTGATGCCATTCGGATTGACCAATACGCCGCAATATGCATGGACTTAAATGAATAGGGTATGCCGTCCTTACTGGGATCAAAGATGACATACTTATCTACTCTCGCAGTAAGGAAGAGCATAGTAAGGATCTACGTCAGATCTAGGAAACATTACAATCAAAGAAGCTCTATGTGAAGTTCTCTTAAATGGGAGTTTTGGATTCGAAGAGTCAAATTCCTGGGTCACGTCGTTAGTGAAGAGGGAATTCATGAAGACACTTCCAAAATCCAGGCCATTGGGAACTGTCAGATCCGAAGACACCTACAGAAATTCGTAAATTTCTAAGTCTCACAGGCTGCTATCGTAGGTTCTTTCAGAACTTCTCTCGATTCGCGAAGCCTCATATGACTTCGACCCAGAAGGGCGTGGCTCTTGACTGGGAAGGGGAGCAAGAGAAAGCGACCTAAACGCGAAAGGAAGCCTTATGCACCGCACCAATACTATCCCTCCCAGAAGGAATATAAGACTGTTTGGTCTATTGCGACTCACCCAAATCCAGGGCTCGGTTGCATTTTGATGCAACGAGGTAAGGTCATCGCCTATGCCTTCCGTCAACTCAATACACTCAAACCCAACTCTACAACACACGATCTAGAGCAAGAGACAGTAGTAATTGATCCGAAGGTTCGGGGATCTTTCGGAAAACGATAGAGAGGATCGTTCAGATTCGTGAACGATTGAAAGCCTCTAGAGACCGACAAAAAAGCTACGTAGACAAAAGAAGGAAACCTTTGGAATTCCAGGTGGGAGACCGAGTCTTTTGAAGGTCTCACCCTGGAAAGGCTTGATACGCTTCGGAAAGCGTGGAAAGCTAAATCCAAGATATATAGGGCCTTTCGAGATTCTCGCTAGAATCGGACCTGTAGCTTACAAACTCAACTTACCTCGCGAACTCAATAATGAACATTCTACTTTCGACGTCTCGAACTTGAAAAAGTGTCTGTCCGACGAGACTCTTGTAATCCCACTCGACGAAATCGATACAAACGAGAGCCTCAACTTCGTGGAAGAACCTGTAGAGATCATGGACCGAAAGGACAAGCAAACGAAGCAAAGCCGTATCCCGATAGTGAAGGTTCGCTGGAACGCCAAGCGAGGACCTAAATTCACTTGGGAGCGCGAGGATCAAATGAAATTGAAATATCCCCATCTTTTTACTTAGTTATTTGTAACTACTTATTTTCTTAAACTCTAATTTCGGGACGAAATTCTCTCTAACCGGGGGGGGGGTGATGTGACAACCCGAAATTTCTATCTTGTTCAGTCAATCAATTCAACCAAAGTCAGACTTGTTTCTGCTATCATTTAACACTGTTTAGATTCTGATTGAGTGTTCTATGCCTAGTATAATCAAGAATCAAATGTTAGGAAGTATCTTCTAGGGTAAATATGGAAAAATCAAGCCTTAAACCCCATTAAAAGGGTGTTTACGGCCAAACCTTATGAGTTTGGGCTGTAAACTCATCCATGGCCGTGAACTCATGCTATATGCATGAGTTTACCCCATTTTTCATCATTTCTTCCCTTTCAAGCTCAAGAATTCCCACTCTCTCTCAACTATCATCAAGATCTTCATCTTAATCTTCCAAAAATGTAAGAATTTATTCCCTTGATTTGTTGTTACAACACTTTATCTAGTATAACCCTTTGATTTCATCCATGAAATCATTCCATTTTGTTAGATCTTCAAGTGTTCTTCATTTCACCAAGAACACCAAGAACACACACTAGTGTTCTTGGACCGTAATCACCCTTACAAGCTTCTATATTGTAAGTACCTACCTCCTATACTTGTTAGTTAGTTAGGATGTTGAATCAAGGACTTGAAAACAAGTTTTCCTCAAGAACATAAGGTGTTTACGGCCAAGGCCATCTCCTTGGGCCGTAAACCCTAACTAAGGGGCCATTATGAGCCCTAATCCCTTCCAAAGCCTTGGAACCAAGTCATGATCCCTTCCAAGAAGAGTATAGGACCTTAAACATCAAAAGAACCAAGAACAAATGGTGTTTACGGCCAAGGCCATCACCTTTGGCCGTAAACACTAGTTAGTGGTGCATATGTGCCACCATTCCTTCCTAAGGCTTAAACTTGAACATAGAACAATTCATTGTGACTTATAAGACCTTAAAACACAAAATAGTACTAATTACCATGAGTTTACGACCGTAATCTCATTGGGCTATAAACCCATGGGCCGTAAACTCACATGGTGTTACCATTTGGGCCGTAAACTCCTAAGTGAGGCCCTACAACCCTTAGATGCAACCCTTGGTACTTCTAGCACTTGAATCAAAGTGTTTTCCATGTCCTAGGGTGTCTTTACTTGGTTGATTAGTTGTTAATTGACTAATTAGATACATATATGTGTCATTATATGTTAAATAGGATCCGGGTGTGTGCTCAAGTCTTCACTTGACACTTAGCATCCTATACCATCCGTTCATCCAAACCACTCACTACAGATGAGTTTATACCCCTTAATCTATCTTTTAAATGATTTTAAATGCTTTTATGGGGGGGGGATACAAGTTCAAACATTATAGTTATTGTATCAATCACATGTGATTAATAACTATCAAACAAAGGATTTGTTATTCAATTAGCTGTTTTATCAAACAGAACTACTTCAAAACGTTTTATCAAAAACTTTTACATGTTAAATACTTTCTATTCAAACTCTTTTAAACTTATATTTTGTCAAATGCATATGTATATAGATATAGTTATATAAGTAGGATTGAAAGGACTTAGGACTGATAGATAGCCTTGCTTCCTGTTCCTTGTTTGGTTGTGGACTTAGGGTATCAGTTATTTGTCCGAAGGTCGTTTGAATCTTAGTTATATATTATGTGAATGTGTATAGATATAAAAGTTCCTTCATTTAGTTCAGTTCCTTTGGGTAGCAAAGGTACACCAACATGTTCATATATACAAACAACATTACTAGTAAACTATAATAGGTATAGTTTAGGAAGTTACTAATACTATTACTAGAACAATGAAACATACAATGAGTCGGTTCATACATGAGTCAATAACATACTATGATAGAGAATACTATAACATACAGATAGAGAATACTATGATGAGAAACAAACACAACATACAGATAGAGAATACTATGATGAGAAACAAACATAACATATAGATAGAGAATACTATGATGAGAAACAAACATAACATACGGATAGAGAATACTATGATGAGAAACAAACATAACATACAAATAGAGGATACTATGATGAGAAACAAATAGAACATCCTAGACAGAGAGAACATAGATTACACTAGTACATACTATACATATACAAGAACATTACAATAGAAATATGAGCCACGTAACGGGGCATGGCGTCACCTGTCATGGCTCGTTTTGTATCCAGAGTCTCCTAGAAGGAGAGCATTGAATTTGTGTATAGATTTACACTGGATTGACTATCCTACACCTTGCTGCTCGCTATAGTGGGACTTGCAAGTCTACGGGTGCCAAATGTCATTTCTTCCGACGTCTTTCATCGTCGTGTTTTTAGTCGGTAGTATGGTACATGCATATCACATGTTACTTTAAATAACAATTGGTTTAAGGTAATTAATACAGCAGCAGTTACTTAATACAACACTACAATACTTTATTATTTCCCCATTGCATTCATATTGCAATCTTTTCACATAAAAGGTAATGTAAAACTATATTTTTGGGTAATAATAGTCATCCTTGGGAAAATACACACTCTTACAAGAAACAAACATACATTTCATTTGATGCCTTGGTAGAAGGCTACGTTTAGTAGAAAATATAGGATTTTCTAGGAGATACAAACATTTACAAACATTTAGAAACTTGTACATCAAGTACTTACAAACACTTTCATACCAACAATGACACTAAAATACTTATGATCTCACCAACTTTAAAGCTGATAAACTCTTTCAAAATAACTTGTATTCTCAGGTCATCAGTAGACAGGTACCGATGCCAGGTTTTGGAGAAGATGGAGCTCGTTCAAGACTCATATTTTATTTTGATTTACATTGTTTGGTGACTTATAAACTTCACAGAACACACTTGTATGAAATTATATTATTAATGCAATGGATGATGTTGTTGCTTGTTTACTACTATGCTTTGTTGTGACACTGTACATGACATCCTCCACCCCCGAACGTTTCTGCCGTTCTGGTTTTGGGGTGTGACAACAAGCCCCAGACGTTTCCGCCGTCTGGTTCGGGGGTGTGACAGATTGGTATCAGAGCATTGTTTATAGTCAACTGACATATCTAATCATACAAGATATGCAACTATAAATACAATGGGACTAAAAAACTCTGAATAAAATGCATACCTAGATGTACGTTAAAACTATTGTTGGGTCTAAATTATGGTTTATACTTTACTTTTCTAGGAAAATGTATTTTTATGTCTAGGACCGTAAATAACTTGGTGTTTACGGCCGTATATGATTTTACGGTCGTGTTTACAGTCGTGAACAGGTTTACAGCCGTAAACCCATTCACGGCCCATGTCTACTATATATAGGGTGAGGAGTGCAAGTGTGGGGGTGAGAGGCTACAGAGAAGGAGAGCATATTGTAGAGAGAGAAACTAGAGAGAAGAAGAGTGTGTATGAGAGAATCTTATGTGTATTGTTCATCATTCTAATCTTGAATACATCATAGATTCATCATCTTCTTCTTCTCCTTCTTCTTCGTTAGATCTGGCATCATCCGTTTGATTGGGATTCCGCACCATCAAATGGATCTGATTGATACACAAACAGATTGGGGACTTACAATTGGTATCAGAGCTTGGATTGTATCAATCAAAATAAGGGGGGTTTGTTCTTTGCGTTTTTCATAAAAACAAGTTTTTGATCGAGTTTTGGAGCAAAAAGAGGTGAAAAACGTTGTTTTTCACGTAATCTGCGAAGTGTTTACGGCTTTTAAAGATCATCAGTTTACGGTCGTAAACCCGTTTACGGCCCGGAGTTTACGGCCAGCCTCGTACGTGTTCGGTCTTGTTTACGGCCTGCGGTTCACGGCCAGCCTCACTTGGGAGTTTGTGGCCCAGCTCTTGTTTGGCCCAATCGTTCACGGCCTACTTTCGTTCAGCAGCCACAGTCTTACTCGTTCAACACTTACTATTAAAAAGGAAGAAGGATTTTTGAGGCTGCCAAGAATAGAATTCGGGTGCTTCACCTCATCATTCCAGCGCCCTTACCATCTGATCTAGCTTGCTAGATGTTACCCTCCTTCCCCCTTTAATTCAAATATCATCTCTTCGATTCCCTAATTTCGCAATTTTAACTTTTTTAGCCCAAAATTCAAAATCTTTTTATTTTTTAAATTTCATTTTCAACCAAAATTTTAGTTTTTAATTTTTGACTTTTAATTTTGACTTTTGACTTAAAATTTTGACTTTGACTTTGAAGTTTGACCTTTGACTTGAAACTTTGACTTTCTCGTTTGACTTTCAAATCTTCAAATTTAGCTTTTCGGTTTGACTTTTAAGTTTGACTTTTCAAGTTTGACTTTTTAAATTTGACCTTTAAGGTTGACTTTCTCAGTTTTTAAGTCAAAGCGCATATTTTTAAACAATGAGTTCCTCAAACATCCCAGTCAATGAAGTATCTTGTTCTCAATCTTGCATTAAAACTGTCAAATTTTTGCGTGACCAAATCGAGTTGATTAAGAGAGAAAAATGAGGATCTAAAATATGAAAGGTACACTATTAGGAAAGAACAAAAACCTTTAAAAGAAAAATTAGAGTCCAAAATTAAGGAGTTCAGGAAACTGCAAGAAGATTACAGCAACAAGTGTGAAAACTATGATCACATTAAAAGAAAACTTGCTGCAGTAACTGAAGAACTTGGCACTTTGAAAATTAAGTGTGGA
This sequence comes from Lactuca virosa, assembly GCF_052849685.1. NCBI lineage: Eukaryota > Viridiplantae > Streptophyta > Magnoliopsida > Asterales > Asteraceae > Lactuca > Lactuca virosa. The sequence continues at coordinate 390,183,788 of NC_136428.1, forward strand.
AAAAACAGATGTTAGTTTCAAAAATTATACTGCATGATGTAAGACAGTCGAGTCCTTAGTTGAAAACCAATTGAGTTTTAAAGATAATCAAACCAAGGGTTTAGGATATGAGAGTGTCCCTCCTCTTCCATTGACAGAGAACCATTTATGGTATACCGTAAACCAGCTGCTAAACAGGCAACTGAGGGTGTTAAGATGAAAGATACTAATGATTCTACTTCGTGTGCAGGTAAAGTAGTGGAGGATGAGAACAAGGAGAAAGCTATTGAATAATCCAATGACAGCTTGAACTCTGAATCTGTTGCTTCGAACTCTGTTGCTTCTAATTCTGTTACTCCTAACAAGCCTGCCGTTGAGAAATACAGGCCACCAACACAAGTTAAACAGAGTGCCTGCTGCAACTGTGTGTGTGGGAAAGGCAAGAGACAAGGCAAGGATACGCCACCGGGGGCAGGAAGAAACAACTTCCCAGTAAAGAAAAAGACATGTTTTCATTGTGAAACACCTGGACACATTGCCCGAAATTGTCCTAATCGCGCATATATTCCCTACTACGCACAAGGCTGGCAAAACGCGCCAAGAGGGAGATACCCCAAAAGAAGCCCTTCAAGGTCAAAATCGTGAAATGGCGAATTGAATGCCAACTACGCCAAGAATTAAACTCCCAAGGCCAAGAAATCAACTCCTAACAACAAGAAGGGAATGTCGGCCAAGAAGCCAAGCTCAAGAGATGCTCCTGTGAAGCCAAGACCGGCTAGATCAAAGTCATCTCGGCAACTGACTTCAAGTTCAAAAGCAAGACACAAGGCACCCATCGAATCGAACAAGAAATGGGTTAAACCCAACTACAGATGTGTACCGAAGGTTCACTCTCCCAAATCTTCTAATGATTCTAATATTTCTACATATTCTGTTTATGATAAACAGGATATGTCATGGGAGAGAGTTCCTTGCACAGATGACAAAGGTCAACCCAGCTTCAAAATGGATTGGGTTCCAAAGACCAACTGATCCCGCTCTATGTCGGAGCAGCTATGAAGGCATATCATCAGACTTCGTTTTGTTGATAGTGGTTGCTCCTGGCACATGATTGGAGACATCTCTCAACTATACAACACTCAGAACTTTGTTTGAGAGTATGTGTCCTTTGCGGGAAGGGAAGAAAGGAAAGGATCACACATGGGGTTTGTGTTTAACGATGTGAAGAATTTTTGGATCTGTTCTGAGATTATGCGTGCTATTCTCAGACCTTCTGGATGCAAATTCAATCAGTGACTTACGGTTTAAGTTTTCTTCTCTATACTCCTGAGCTTATCTTAAACTGATTCATTTTGAAGACAATTTTTTATTTCCTTATATGTATTTCTTTTGTAGGTTGTTTTGGGAAGTGATATGAAGTATAGTGCTAAAGGGCAACTTATGATGCGTGTAATGCACTAAAGCCGAATTGTATAGACTCTGTATTCAATGTGCTGGTAGGCACAAAGGATTTAAAAGGACTAGACTTAGTTTGAAAATTAAAAGGACTTGACTAATATGAACTTAGATAGTTTCATTTGGACTAACCATACGACGCTCGGGTAGATTGAGTAGTGAGATAAACATGGGAACCTGCGAGATACACTAAAAGTTAGTTATCTAGAATTGTGGCTCAACATTTCCTTGATGTATGGACTCATGTCCTTAATTCCGGTATTGACAGGGCAACTGGGGGGTTCTGATAAAGTAGGTCTGTAGGAAATTATTTTCTTGATTTCTATCTGTCAGTCATATGTTGCTTCCTTTGCGTGATTGGAACATATCCGACCTGGAATGCAACATATGCAACTCTATCTCTATGTATTTCCATATCTATGAAATTCTTTCTATCTGTTAGCCATATACTGTTCCCTCTACGTGATCGGAAGATCCGACCTGGGACACATCATATGCACTCTACTATCTCTCTAAACCCCTATCTATGTTAGTCATATGTTGTTCCCTCTGTGTGATTGGAAGACATCCGACCTGGGATACAACATATGCACTTCTATATCTGACTTCTTTCTTAATGATTGAATACTCACCTAAAGTAAGGAGTTCTTGATTACCGGGGTATATCGGGAAGTGGGAAATACGTTCTAGTACATCTAAAATTGAACCATTTAATAGGTTGTCTGTAGATCTTGCTGCTTAATTTAAGTGGACAACAATATCCTTGGTCGTCGTCAGCTAAATGTCCATTTAGGAATATATATCACAATGACTTGTCACTTATAATCTGTCCAATTTGTCAACATCCTTTGTGTTTAAGTGGATCACAATACCGGTGATTGACCAGATCTAGACATGCAGGCGTGTGCTGATAAACGATATTGGATTGCTTGACAACTTTGATCCCAAATTTTTTTGTTTTTGTTAAATTTCTTCATATTTTTCCTCTATGCACAAATTTGGGGGGAGAATTAAAAAACTCCAAAATCAAACAATTAAAAAAATATAAAAAAATCAGAAAAATCAAAAATCAAACAAAGATAAAAAAAATCAAAAATCCAAAAATAGTGTTGTTTCTGTTTTATTTCTTGTTCTGAAAAATCAAAAATCCAAAAATATTTTTCTTTCTGTTTTTCCAGAAAATATGAATAATTAAAAAAATATTGTGTGCTAAGTTTTCTTTTAGTTTTGTTTTGTCTTAAAAAGTGAATTCAGATGTAGATGAAACTAATGGAGTCTGTGTCGAAAATTTCTGAGCCAAGACTTCGTCCGTGATCATCGAAGAATTCTCATTTGAAGGAGAAAGAAATGAAGATTATTCTTTCATCATTCAATCCTTCAACCCCAAAAGCAAGGTGAAGCTGTTCTTGAAGATTATGTGACACATTGCATTGAAGCCTCCTCAATCAATTTGTTGCTATCTTGTACCTGCTGAAGTGATCCAGAAGATTATTTCTCTCTGATATTCTCTCTGAAGATTCTCAAACTGAAAGCGCTATCTGTCAAGAATCTGTTCAAGAAGCCTCCTCACCCGACGAGCGTTCAACGTAAAATTTTAAAGAAAAGCCCAACTGCTCGAGATGAAGTCATTTATTGAAGATTCATATGTTCATCTTGAAGTTGTGAAGAAATTTGAAGATTAATTCTAAAGCCAAGCTCCCGATGAAGATTGACAAGAAAAGTCAGCTACTTTTTAGGGGGAGTTTGTTGGGTCAATTAGAAAAGAAAGCTATAAACCAAGGGGGAGATTGTTGGGTCTAAATTATGGTTTATACTTTACTTTTCTAGGAAAATGTATTTTTATGTCTAGGACCGTAAACAACTTGGTGTTTACGGCCGTATATGAATTTACGGCTGTGTTTACAGCCGTGAACAGGTTTACGGCCGTAAACCCATTCACGGCCCATGTCTACTATATATAGGGTGAGGAGTGCAAGTGTGGGGGTGTGAGGCTAGAGAGAAGGAGAGCATATTGTAGAGAGAGAAACTAGAGAGAAGAAGAGTGTGTATGAGAGAATCTTATGTGTATTGTTCATCATTCTAATATTGAATACATCATAGATTCATCATCTTCTTCTTCTCCTTCTTCTTCATTAGATCTGGCGTCTTCCGTTTGATTGAGATTCCGCACCATAAAACTGATCTGATTGATACACAAGCAGAATGGGGACTTACAACTATAACACTAAAAATCTCTGGAGGAAATTGAACACTGTGGTTAAACGCGGACAGTTATGTAGTCGTATTGGGGGTAAATATAGCCTGATCAACTATATTTATTCAAAACACGACCAACATGTGGCTGGGAGTGATCATGTGGGGAAATGAATCCAGAAACGTACCTCGTATCCAAAAAGCCCTAAGGAACTCAAACTTAAACAATTAAAAGTACTATAGGAGTATTTGAAAATGCTATCTATATACACTCTTCACACACCCCTTACCCCTCCGTTTCTCGCGCAGTCAGCATGGAAGACTACCAACAAGGTGTTCTTTACTCCCAGGCTCTAGTGGCCAATGGATTGCTTGAGGGAGACCCTGTCATGATTCCAGGAGAAGACCCAGGCCTAGGACGTGAGGAATATGTGGAGACCAATTATGATTTTGGGGAAACTGAGGAAGAAGTGGAGGAAGTGGAGAACATTACAGAAGTCCCCAACGAGCCTCCCACTTCGGAGAGGACACCGGACCACCCCGCAGCACCGGAGGATTTAGCCGCTCGTGTGCGCTATTTGGAGGAGGAAGTTGCCGCCCTCAAGCAGTAACTCTGGGCAACAGAACGCCGGGCAGAGCTAGCAGAATATGAGAGGGACACGGTCAATAGGGAGATGAGCGAGTTCGCTGACCGTGTGGCACGACACTTCGACATTTGATAACCTATCAGACCCTTGACGTTTCGACCAAGATTAACTTTGTCTACTACCACTACTGCTAGGATGCCTTGTTATGTTCTACTATATGTACTATCGATGACATGATTAAGTGATTACACTACTCATGGAGTCGTTACTCTGTCGTATTTTACATCATTTCATGTATTGCATGCCTTAGGTAGGCAAAATTTCATGTACTCAAAAGATTTTCATTAATGAAAACGGCTATATATTTTTCGCATGATGTTGTATTCTGTTATGCGTTCTCCTACTTTTATTACATATTGATTCTATGCACTCACGTAGTCACGCACAACCGAACCCTCGAAACCGCTAGTTACTCAAGGACCTCGAAAACAAAATAATCTATAAACTCTATGGACAAACTTAAAATTTATGCAAAAACTGCGATTACCTACTACCGTAAATACATCATAGGGATGTAGATGGAAAAAATGTGAATCATATGACAAAATGCGAAATTTATAGAGTACAACCAGGAATGATGATCGTTACTTACGATGTGGCTTGTCATCATGTAGAAGGAAAATGTCATCCACAGAAATAACAAGCACACCCATGAGACACCGATCCTACAGATGGACTCTACAATGTTCCAAGCTGCTGTAACAGCGGCAGTAACCGCTGCTATGGCATAACTCAACGCAACCAACACCAACAGAGGTGGAAATAGTGTCGACAACTCCAGCCGAAATAACAACCACAAAAACCAACGACTGATAGCTTATCAAGGCACTCCAAACCCCAAATTTAGGAGCAAGAAGCGAGAGTCTGGGAGTAAGAGAAAGGGGCAGCCAACTCAAGGGTCCTCGAAGAAACAACATGTTGTTGCTATCCATACGACTATGACACCTACTACATCAACACCAGCGAGACCATACGCTGGAAGCCTTCCAAAATGCAACAAGTGCAATCTCCATCAGAAGCGAGCCTATCATAAGCCGTATTGTAATAGATGCAACAGGAAAGGACACACCACCCAATACTAAATATCTTAACCATAACAGAACCAAGAGTCAAACAACAACAACAACAACAACAACAACAACCGCAACAACAACAACAACGATGAACCAAAGAATCGAGTAACGAATTAATCAGAGTATGAATTCAAGTAAGAGTGCGATATTTGAACACAAAATGTAAATATGATCTGTTATGCTCTATTACGCTTTCGAATTCTTTACAGAGTGCAAGAGACAAGTCTGTAAAAGTTCTTCTCTAACTCTAGTAAATAACCCTATTTATAGGGAACTGAAAGCGTACAAAAAATATACTAAGGCATAGACACTAAAGCTTCGAATATAAGTGCCCTAGTAAAATACATTACAAAATATTCGAAGAGTCCAAAACATACTTCGACTAATTACAACAATTCGACCCTTACAATCTCGCCCTTTGTAATCATAGTCGAAGTCTTCAATTTGTAAGAAGCGTGATGGAATATAGTAATACTCCTCGAATCTCTGTGTACTAGGAGATAATCTTCTTCAGCTCTTTCTTGTCACCTTCATTGTTCTTCTTGCAATGATTGATACGAATAATTAAGTTCGTATATTGAGATGTTGAATATCTCTCGACTTCACTTGCTTGGAATAAAAACCGTTTAGACTTTCCAGCTTTGTCTTTTCCTGCAAAGACCAGACCAAAAGGCTTCAGGCAAATTTCACCATCAGCATACTTCTTCAAATCCGCCTGAGTCTACGTAGGAGCCATCGGTGCTTTTATTTCCATTCCATTGGCAGTAGCTAACTACACATCTGTTAGTGCTAAGCACTCATAATAATTTTCGATAAAAATCTTCATGTGAGCAACTCCATGCTTGAATTCATCCGATTCAGTGTTTTGAAGGAATGAAAATGATTTGTCTTTTAAGAGCAAAGCAACTTGTATGAGATCGTAAATTCGCAAATCTTTCCATTTGCCCTGGGAACCACATACTTAACATTCTAGACTGTGTTTTCGAAAATCACATCCTTCTTCATACTGATCACTTTCTTGATTTTAATCAATGACCATACTTCCTCAGGGGCTTTTCCAAGAACAGCATGAAAACGAATTTTCATGTGTGTAGCTTCATCTTTATTTTTAAAATTCCCTTATGCTTTGAACTGAGGCATGATAAACATCATTTCGTTTATGGGAAAATCCAGCTGGCTTGCATCAGTGTTTGTGACCAAATAGCTCTGCTTTGGTTTCTTTTCGAATGTATACATGTGATTAAATACAACTTTGGCCTCGATTGTTTCGTAATTATAATGTTTGGCTGGATCACCTTTATCCATTCCCTTCGGATCACTATCTCATTGAGTCATAATGCTTTGGATAATCCTCAGTTTTTCAATTTCAGCTTCTGCTTCAGCCTTCTTTTCTTCTTTCGATTTTTCCACAAGAATTGATTTCCCTTTATCTTTCAAGGCTGGATTATCAATTGTTTCTTTTGGATTCGAACCACTCCCACCAGTCTCCGAAGATTTACCAATCACAATTCCTTTCGAAATTGGTCTTGCAATTGGTATTATTGTTACGACTGTTGACATCACCTGTTCAGCAGAAACAGTTATTGGTTTTGTTGTAGGGATTTTCGAAGAAAAAACTTTTCCCACCATTTTCGCATCCTCACCACTAGCCTTCGACTCAGTAGTTTTTCTTTCTCCCCCTTGCACCCCTGTGAAAACAGGCGGGGCATTTGTTGTTGGAAGAAGGCTTGATATGCGAAAGAGAGGAGCAAGTTGTTTGTTGAGAATGGCTTTGAATTGTATAACCTTCTGAGATAAAAATTCAGGAGTAATCAATGAAGAAGACATTGGCCTATCAGAAATCTCCTTTACTCCTTGAGCAACTTAAGCACCTCCTCAAAGCTTGTACTTTCGGATGTTGAAAGTTGAGTAATTTGAGGACTCAAATTTTCATACAACTTAACAAATCGAGTGAATGCGTCACAAATGATATCAACTTTTTGATGCAATGATGCATAGTCATGTTGAACAGTGCTATTTCTCTTTTCATATCTTCACGAAGTTCGTGAATTTGCAAGTTTACATCCTCTCGAACTTTCTTCACATCTTGAATAAAAAGAACATGTCTTTCCTTTGCAACATTCTTCAACTCTCTCAGATCACCAGTAAATTTCGAATTTTGAGAATTGATCCGAAGTTTATTGTTTTGATCATTATGATCAATCTTCTCCAAGACTCGAGATTCAGAATCTTTAAGCATCCCCGATACTTGACTGATGATTCTGGATTCAAACACTTTCAGCAATGAATCAACTTCAAGACTTGAAACAGACGAACCAACCCCTAGATCTGCTTGGGATTGAATGACAGAATTCAACTTTTGATTTAAAATCTTGAACTGCTTCATGGTCATCAGCATGTGATCTGGAAACTGCTCTTCTTCGTCATGAAACTCCAAATCTTCAAACATTCCGCAAAACCCCTCATTATCAGTCTCTGTCTCCATACAAACAGTTTCTTCAACAGGTGAAGTTGGTTTGGGTGGCTCAGTAGATTGAGAAGAAAAAATAGAAGTAAAGGGTTGATCAAGAATGTGTTCGAATATTGGGGAATCTGTTGTTGAAGTAGGAGGAGCAGAAGTAGATGGACCTGTAGCTTCATTCTTCGAACCTCCTTCACCCATATTGACATTTGCATCCGTATCAGATACGTGTGCAGGGATGCCTGAAGTTTGAACCTCCTCAAGAACTGATTTCGCAATCGAAACTTCGGATGGTATGACAACTGTCTTCTCAGGAGTAGAACTTTCTGTGATAAGATTAAACTATGGAGTTTCTGGAATTCTTTCACCTTCATCTTCGGTTGATTCAGTAGAAATCAAAAGTTTATGAGTCTTCTTCTTCTTCTTCTTCGACAAACATTTTGCCATATCTTCAGCCCTTCGTTTCTTTGACACAGGAGAAACAGGTGCTGGCACTTCCCTAATTAAAACGCCTTGATGAGTGATTTGAAGCTTTCGAATCATTTGTTGTGAGGGAGACTTGCGTTTTTGGGAAGACTTCATTTTAATTATTCGAAACATTCCTGTCTTCGAAGAAATAATATCATTTTCTTGTGTTTCCTCAAGAATGGACTCAACCACTTGAGTCTCAGCAACAGATACTTCAACAGTTTCAGGCTTCTTCTTGGGAGATTTCGAAGATTTTGACTCAGTTTCATTCTTCTTCGTCTTCTTGGATTTCGTATCTTCTCTATCCAATAGTACGCCAGTTTCAATTGTAGTATCGATAGTCTGTAAATATGACACCAAGACAGAGTTCAACGGATCAACTCTTTTAAGCATAGCATCTGGAATACGAGCCACTGATGGAAAAATTTCAGCACCGTCTGTGACATCCTTCAGATAGTGGTATGGCTGAAAAACTGCTCTTTCTTCATCATTGGGTACTAAAATACCTTCCTTATTGTAGAAATGTTGCAAGATCAAGCTCCAGTATCTTGCACACGAAATGCCATGAATGGCATTCGTATGTTCTACACCCTTTTGAAATTCCTTCCATAATTGAGTAGAATAGTCCACTTGAATATCATAATATATGCCAGCAACCATGGCATAAACTTCCATCCTTCCTTTATCAAGACCAGCGGATCGCCCAGTCAAACATCTTAGAAAAATTCCAAATAAGAAATTCCAGATTCTTGGAAGTCCAGATTTCTTAAAATCATTAATCTTGGACAATGGTGGCTGATATCCCATCTCATTGAACATGTGAACGATTTGTGGAAAAGTAAATGAAACATATGGAGGCGAATTTGGAATATCAAGAGTTTGACAAAATAGTTTCTTGGTTAGCCTGACCTTTTTATCGTTCACCAGATGAAATGTAATCGTATCAGATGCTTTGTTGTATGTCGCAGTCGATCCTGCTTGAGAAAGCCAGGACAATGGAATAGAGAAAGAGTTGAACATCCCTTTAGCCAAAACCGAGTTCTTCAAAGTAACAATGAGCATCTTTAATTCTTCCGGATACTGAGAAACTTCACCCTCCAAGTAGTAGTTTGTTGCTTGAATCTTCATTATTGGTAATGAAGAGGCATCTTCAGTTGTATGAGAATCAACATGAGCAGAAGTCGCCATTGTTAGTGTTTGAAAAAGATGATGAATAGAGAATTTTGGGAAATTTGCTTTTTGATCGCGTAAACGGACAATGAACCCTTGAATCCCCTTTTATATGTAACCCTGAAGTTTGAATTTGAAGCGGGATGTGTATTTAATGAAATCCGACGTGGCACCTTGAAAGTCGGACCATTACTGCTGAAAAGTAGCCATGCGTCAAAAAGTAGTTGTCACATCACCTTGAAAACCGGACAGAATACCATACGTCATTTATAAACAGCCTGTCTTGTGATCACCAAGAGTATTGTAACCGTCAGAACCCTTCAAATGGAAGCAAGGCTCTTGCACTTTTGGGATGAAAAGCGAAGTCATACGCCTGAAGTTCGAAATCATCAGCCTGAGTTGGTATTACTCAGAACCTCAAGGATTTCGTGAGTGCTGTGTTCCAAAGAATAGAGACGTGAAACAAATATAAGAAAAATATGGGATAGTGTGATGTCAAACTATTGACACAAAAGCAAATTCAATCCCAGGAAAAGATTACTTCATTAATCATTAAGAGAAATGATCAATAGCTTGTGTGGGTTCCCGTGAATTACAATCGAATACTTGTTGATAAGTATCGAAGGGCTTCTTTTATAATGCTTCAAGGACGGTTTAAAATTTCGTTACATGTCATCCTAAACATAAGGTGAGAAATTGTAACAGAAATTACTTGTTTGACTAGTGTAGTCAGTGACAAGTTGGCTTTGAAAAATTTTGAAATGACTAGGACATTTGAATGAAACTCACACGAAAATCATATTCAAGAAAAAATTTATATGCTGGATCTTGTTGGTTAACAAACATCGTGGGTTTCGAATGTTTGATCAAGACCACTCATGCGAAATGAATATGATTTGGAGTTTCGAATCTTGGAACAGAAACAAAAGTTTCGTGAAAATCTGGAACTTAGTTCCCCGTCAATTCCTTAAAAGTTAATCAAAATTGGGTTTCACTTTCATCACGGTCTCATGATGTCAGATCATAAACAAAGAGTTTGGATATATCTAAGTCTCGATGGGTTTGATCAGAGACCTCTCGGACATATGTCTTCGTGTGTGATCGTGAAAGAATTTTATGGATGAAAAAGATTGATGTAAGACACGAAAAGTACCTCTGTTATGTTTGGACCAAACAGTAAACTCTTAACTCATTTTGAGAAGAGTAAGGTAGCTCAGAGACTAATGTGAATATAAGCCTGATTGGGAAGAAATCTTCGTATGAATAATTTCATTAAGGCTTTCGTACACACACATTGAGTCATGGAGGCTTTGGTCAACATGCAGCAGCATGCTTCTAGGGACAACCTAACTAGTGCGAATTATGAAAAATTTATCAATTCATACGAAAAATGTACCTTACCTTAGTACTGCAATAGTAATTCCCTCTGAATCTGCATGATAATCTGCAACAACATACTAAAAAGAAATAAGAATCAAAATATTTTTGTTGTTTTGATTTTTCGAAAATAAATACAAAACAAACGAAAATCTTTTTGTATTTTTGAATTTTCGAAAATAAAATGACAAAAATAAAAGAAAATCTTTTTGGATTTTTTTTTAATTTTTGAAAATTGAGACAAAACAAACTAAAATCTTTTTGGATTTTTGAATTTTCGAAAATTGAGACAAAACAAACTAAAATCTTTTTGGAATTTTGAATTTTCGAAAATAAACAATACTTGTTGTAAAGATGCGAAATTTTATCATTCCCTTTTAAGTAACAAATGTACGAATTCGAAGAGGTCGAAGAATTGACTATGAACAGTAACAGCTGAATCAACCCTTAAAATAAGTAACAAATGTGCGAATTCGAAGGGGTCGAAGCGTTGACTATGAACAGTAACAGCTGAATGCTGAATGACTTTGCCTTGTCTTTTATTAAGCGCCTCTGATTCATTCCTTATCGTGCATCATTCTTCTTTTTCGCATGGAACAGAATTTCCATCGATCATTCCAAGTCCCTCTATAATTCTTACAAAGGATTTTTCATCTAAAGGTTTTGTGAAAATATCAGCTAAATGATCAGTTGTTTTCACGAAATGTACTTCAATATTCCCATCCTCCACGTGATCCTTGATAAAATGATAACGAAGAGCTATATGTTTAGTCTTCGAATGCTGCACAGGATTATGACAAATTCTTATCGCACTTTGAGAATCACTATATAATGGAATATTTTTCATATTTATTGCATAATCATGCAATTGACTTTGCATCCATATTATTTGTGAAGTGCAAGCAGCAGCAGCCACATATTCTGCTTCAGCTGTTGAGATTGATACGCATGTTTGCTTTTTCGACTGCCAGCTCACCAATTTTCCATCAAGAAATTAACATCCACCACTTGTGCTTTTTCGATCAAGATTACAACCACCCAAGTCTGCATCCGAATATGCTTGGACAAAGAACCCAGTGTTCAAAGGATACCACAATCCTAACGAAATTGTTCCTTTGAGATAACGAAATATATTCTTCACAGCAGTGAGATGTGGTTCTCGTGGATTTGACTGACACCTTGCACAATTACACACAGAAAACATGATATCAGGTCTACTTGCAGTAAGATAAAGTAATGAACCAATCATGCTTCTATAAAGAGTTAGGTCAACTGCAGGTTTATCTAACGAAGGTGTTAATTTTATGCCAGTTGCCATTGGAACTCGTAACTTCGTGCTATTCGTCAATCCAAACTTTTCCAGCAGATTTTTCGTATATTTTTCATGATTGATAAAAATTCCTTCTCTGTTTTGACGAATATTCAAACCAAGAAAATTATTAATTTTTCCCATCATGCTCATTTCAAACTTACTCTTCATCAAATCTTCGAATTCTCTAGACAAAGCAGGGTCAGTTGAGCCAAAAATAATATCATCAACATAAATTTGAACAAGCATTTGATGATTCCCCACTTTCTTTCGAAATAATGTGGGATCAACTGATCCTTGTTTAAATTTAGATTGTTTCAAAAATGAGGTTAGAGTTGCATACCATGCTCGTGGTGCTTGTTTCAAACCATAAACTGCCTTATCTAAAATATAAACATGATTTGGAAATTCTTCGTTAATGAAACCTGCAGGTTGTTCCACGTATACTGTTTCTTCAAGCTCTCCATTTAGAAATGCACACTTCGCATCCATTTGATAAACATCAAAGTCCTTGTGAGCTGCATAAGCCAGAAATATACGAACCGCCTCGAGTCTTGCGACAGGGGCAAAAGTTTCTTCATAGTCTATTCCTTCTTGTTGTGAATATCCTTTGACAACAAGTCTGGCTTTGTTTCGAATAATATTTCCATCTTTGTCGGTTTTATTTTTGTAAATCCATTTTAACCCGACAATCGAAACATTTTCAGGTTTAGGAATTAATCTCCAAACCTTGTTTCGTTCGAATTCAGACAATTCAGATTGCATTGCAACAACCCAATCTGAGTGTTCCATTGCAATCTTAACTGTTTTTGGTTCAATTTTAGAGATGAAAACATTGAACATGCAAAATTCTTGATGAGTATTCAATACCTCATTCTTTGCACGAATTTGAGCTCTTGTTAAGACTCCCTCTTGTGGATTCCCAATTACTTGATCCTTCGGATGATCTTTTGTCCATTTTTCCATAGGTGGATATGCTAGATCAAATTCCAAAGGTGCATCTTTGTATATATCATCGTGTTCTGAGCCTACAATCGAACAAGCATCATCAAAATCATTATTATTTTCAATATTTTCTGAATGCTCCCCCTCAACATTATGCTCCCCCTCAACATCATCATTCATCCTTTCTTTCTCCCCCTCGAAAGAATGCATGCTGTCATCTAATGTATTCGAATCCAAGTGCTCCCCCTCCACTGGATTGTTTTGCATAGTTTCTCTTTTCTCTTGAGAATTTGATGTTGAAGCATCATTAAGCTTTGTTAGTTCAGAGATATGATTATCACTTGCATTTATTTCAGCATCAACAACATGATCTGAAATTCCAAAAATTAAATCATTATCAATATCTAATGGTTGTGAGGATTCAGATTCATCTTGTATGTTTTTCAGAATTGGATGATTTTCAAACTGAGTTGTTGTTTGTTTAATGTAGTAATCATCAAATGTAAGATTAAAAGTTTCTTCAACTTTTCGTGTTCTTTTATTCAACACACGATATGCAACTGAATTATGCGAATATCCCAAGAAAATCCCTTCATCTGCTTTTGCTTGAAATTTCGTAAGATTATCCTTGATATTCATAATAAAGCACCTGCATCCGAAAACATGAAAAAAATTTACATTAGGTTTTCGATTGTTGAGAATTTCATATGGAGTAATGTTGAAACGACGATGAATAAACGATCTGTTTTGAGGGAAACATGCGGTTGATACTGCTTCAGCCCAAAGATATTGTGGAAGATTCGCATATGCCAACATAGTCCTTGCCGCTTCGCGTAGAGACCAATTTCGTCGTTCAACAACACCGTTTTGTTGTGGTGGGTATGGAGATGAAAAATTATGCGAAATCCCTTTGTCCACCAAAAATGAATCAAGAACATTGTTCTTAAATTTAGTTCCATGATCACTCTTAATTTTTCGAACAATTTTCTTCAATGTTGTCTCCATCTTTTTGATAAAATCGATCATGATTTCTGCAACTTCGGATTTAAGCCTGAGAAAATAAACCCACGTAAATCTGGAAAAATCATCAACAATCACTAAAATGTACCTTTTCTTATTGAGAGTTGAAACAGTCGAAGGACCACACAAATCAATATGTAAGAGCTCCAGAGGTGCAACAATTTTCGAATCTATTGTAATTGGATGACCTTGTTTATGTTGCTTGCCAACTTCACAAGCTGCACATAAAGAATCATTGTCAAATTTAAGTACAGGTAAACCTCTTACCTGATCTTGTACCACAAGTTTATTGATGTTTCGAAAATTAAGATGAGAAAGTCTTCGATGCCATAACCAACTTAAGTCTGCTGTTGCTTTCGAAAGAAGACATATAGCAGGTTTCCCTACTATCGGATTGATATCCAAAGTGAACATGTCACCCTCCCTTTTGGATTTCAGTAATACTTCTTTTGTGTTGACATTCGAAATTACACTCCCTTCTTCGTTAAAAAAAACTTGATTACCAGTGCCCACAACAAGTTGAGAAACACTTATCAAGTTATGTTGAAGACCTTCAACATATGCCACCCGATTCACTGTGAATTGACCATTCGTGATCTTCCCATATCCTTTGACTTGACATTTTTGATTGTTCCCAAACTTCACTACTCCAGCTTTTTTGAGACTTCGAAAATCTCGTAAATTCTCCTTCTTCCCAGTCATGTGAGTAGAGCAACCACTATCGATGTACCACTTGTTATCATATTGCTCGTCACATAGTACCTACAATCAATTGAAAAATTTAGGCACCCAAAGCTTTTTGGGTCCTTGGAAATTAGATTTCAATTTCGAATGTAGTGAAGAACTTTTAACCCAATCACAAACTTTGGTTTTGAGACTATCAATTAAGTTTACTTCTTCATTTAAAGGAACCGAAACATAAGTTTTTGATGGTTTCGAATGTTCACTGACATTACCCTTTGAATTCTGAGTTTGTGAATGAACATTCTTTGCTTTTATTACTGGTTTCCAAGCTTTGACTGAAATGTTCGAATCCTTAGAAGATGAACTACCATTTGATGAAGTATTCACATATTTTTCATATGCATCGTGAATTTGCTCCTTTGAATATTTATTGGACTGATACAACTTTCCTTTGCCTTCAAGCCAATGATCAATGTTCTTCCTTGAAGTCATTCCTTTTTCCCGTGAAGTTTTCATTGTTTCTTTCTTCGTATGATTAGGAAAAATTGGTTTTTGAGGAACAAAATCAACTTTTGGATTTGATAAAAATGATTGAGCGTATGATGAATCAACAATTGATTTAAAATGCTGACGTTGAAAGAATAGTTGATTTGATTTAGATTTATTTGAAAATGCTCTTGATTTATTAGTTGCTGTAACTTTCGAAAACCATGTGTGTTTATTCACTTCAGAGCTTGAATGATTTGTATGAGATGATTGTTGAGGTTTTGTTGAAAAAGAGGAATTTTTAGCTTTGAAAACACTTTTGGTTGATTGTGATTCAGACATCTTTTGAGACTCAACATTTTGCCAAAATATTTTCTTTCTTTCTTGTCTTTTTGAAATGTTGTGTTCCTTCGAACATTTTTCAATTTGATCTTTAAATTCCTTAGAATTGAGTTTGACAACCTTTTCATTTTCCTTTTCAACTTGATTTGAAAACACTTTTTCTATTTTTGATTTTTCAACCCATTGTCTTTTTGGTTTTTGACGTTGGAATTCATACGAATTCTTAGTTAAGTTGTTTTCAACTGTGCTTTGATTTGAGAAAAAACCTTCTTCAGTTGTTTTTGAATTATCCTCCTCAACTAACTTCTTTAATTCTGGTTTTATATTCTCAACATTTCCAGTAGTTACGAAAACTTGATTTGGAAAAATGACATCATCTGTACATTTGAAATTTGGATAAACCACTGTATTCGTTTCAAGATAGTGTTCTCCTTTTTCATTCATAACTTTTTCGAACGTTTGTGTATCACCATACACTTGATCAACCACCATTCGAGGAGTTTCTTCTTCTTTTGTAAATTTCTTTTCCTTCGAAATCTTCTCTTCATCGTCATCATCACTATCATCAGTTTGGCTGTCTTTGAGATCCACAAAGTTCATCTCACAAACTTTCGAAGTTGAGGATATATCAGTTTCATTTTCAACCATCAAATCCTTTACTTTTTCTTTTCCTTTAGATGTTGTAGCAACATTAACAACAGACAACTGAGAACAATCAACATCTTCTAGTTCACTAATTTCACTAATATTGTCAGAATTATCTTCAATATCAGCAAAATTAGATTGAGAATCAGATGTTGAATTCTCAGTCTTTTTCAAAATTTGAATTTGTTCAGATTTAGTCAAAGTATCATTCACTATGTTAATTAATTCTTTCGTATCAAGACATTCATCAATTTTGACAATTCCATATTTATATCTATCATCAGGAACTTTGTCAAAATTAGCTATTATCTGCTCACAATCATACGAAATATTATCTACCTTAGCTCTTTCGAATGCTAGAAAAGGTAGTAATTTTCTATGTTCCTCTTTACTTATGTCACTTGAATGATGTAAATCAGTTAATTTGCCATATAGTCTTTTCACAGAATTACAGTAAATGTTTCTTTGTGCTAGTAAAAGTTTAACTTCACTCGTTAAAGAATCTCTATCACACATAATGTTTGTTATTTGTAATTTCATACATTCAATTTTGCTTATTTTCGAGTCTAATCTCTTTTTAGTCTCTAACAACTCCATGGACAATTTGTTGGCCTCATTACTAGCAGACACAACAATTGAATCAAAATAAGTAACCGTCTCATCAAAAGATATTAGTTCAGAATCATAAGCATGAGTAGGAATATTAAAAGATTCGAGAATTTTACGTACCTTTGTAGTCATTGGAGATTTGTCAGCAGCTTTGGATACGAAGCATCGTCCCCTCACTTCGAATTCCTCATCCTCTGAGTTTTCCTCCTTTTTCGCATATAATGCCCCATGTGTCGGATTTCCCATTTCTTCATCATCTGATCCAGATGACCATATTTGATATGTTCCTTCTTCATCCTCATGCTCACCCTTTGCAACCAATGACAAATTCTTGGCTTTAGCACGAACCACCTCAAGCTTCTCTGCATAGTATGCCTCATCCTTGACTTTATTCTTCCTCTCATCCTTCTTTCGAAGCATACAACCATTTGCAAGATGATTCGCACCGTTGCAATAATGACAATCTATTCCAGCATCACCTTTCAGCTTCTTCTCACCCTTTCCTTCAGCTATCTTCGAATCTTGCTTCTCAACTTTCTTTTTCTCCTCAAGCTTAGTCTTCGAATTGAACGGCTTTTTGAAAAATCTCTTGACACGATTATTCGAGTAAAATGCTATTGCTTCATCATCCGAATTCATGATGAATCCTTCTTCTTCCTCAGAATCACCATTCTCAGCTTCTTTCTCCGAAATCTTTGACATAAAAGCTAATGGACCTCCCAAATTCAACTTCGATTCCTCAGCAGTTTCATTTACTTCAACTTTGTGTGTTTTCAACTGATTGTACAAATCATTGAGAGTTGATGTATCAAAACTTTGCTGATTCTTCACCATCATACTCACACTTCTCCATTCTTTTCGAAGCCCCATTACAAAGATGAGATTGAATTCCATTGAAGTCCTGGTTATTCCATAGCGATTGCATCGATAGATTAGCTCATTCAGACGATCATAGTAAACTTCGATTGTTTCACCTTCTTTTTGTTTGAAGTCTTTCAGCTCAACCAAACATTGTTTAACTGAATTGATTTTTGTCTTCTCACTTCCTTGAAATTTATCTTTCAGATTGTTCCAGATTTCCTTTGCAGTTGTACAACTCCTAATGTAATTGTACACAACTGGAGGTAAAGTACCTCGTAAATCCCTCCTACACCTTTTCTCCAATTTCTTCAGACGATCACCTTGATTATCAACACCAGAACTTATGGAAGAAGATCCGATTGGTTGAACATTTACTGGAACATTGATACTTCCAGTGATACATGTCCATAATTCTTCATCAAGACCATTCAGATAATCCTGCATCCGATCAGCCCACTGATCATAGTATTCAGGGATTAGCATTGGAATTTTGGTTGATGAACCTAGCAGATGAGAAAACGAGGTCATCGAATTGAGATTGAAACTCGCCATTGTTGTACGGAAGAAGATTTTGAGAAGTTTGAAAAGATTTGAGAATTTGAAAACAAACTAGATGAATCAAATCGAATTGATGAGAATAACTCTCGATTCAACAATTCAAATGCAGAATCGAATCACAGACTAAGATCTAGACAATTTTTCACTTTCAAAAAGTGCGGAAACTTTTGAATCAAAAATTGATTCAAAAACTTTTTGAACAGCGTGAAAATCAGATCAGAGATATGATTCCTTCTCTGATACCAATTGATGAACCAAAGAATCGAGTAACGAATTAATCAGAGTATGAATTCAAGTAAGAGTGCGATATTTGAACACGGAATGTAAATATGATCTGTTATGCTCTATTACGCTTTCGAATTCTTTACAGAGTGCAAGAGACAAGTCTGTAAAAGTTCTTCTCTAACTCTAGTAAATAACCCTATTTATAGGGAACTGAAAGCGTACAAAAAATATACTAAGGCATAGACACTAAAGCTTCGAATATAAGTGCCCTAGTAAAATACATTACAAAATATTCGAAGAGTCCAAAACATACTTCGACTAATTACAACAATTCGACCCTTAAAAACAACAACAACAACAACAATGATGGGGCCAGTCACACCTGCTATGGGTGTGGAGGAACCGGCCATTTATGACGCAATTGCCCCAAGGCTAAAAATCAAGGGGCAATAGGATCAGGAAGGGTCCTAACCTTGGATCACGGCGAAGCAATTCAAGACCCGACGGTTGTTACTGGTATGTTCCCACTTAACAACTCTTTCTCTTGCATCTTATTCGATAATGGAGCTAAGCGAAGCTTCGTTAGTAACAAATTCAAGCACTTAATAAAACAACAACCCCAGAAGCTAAACGAAGCCTTCACGGTGCAGATGGATAATGGGAAAAACCGAATCAAGCAAAGATATTTATGTAGGGTGCACCTTAACAATAAACAACCATTCATTTCAAATAGATTTGATGCTAGTAAATATTAGGAGTTCTGATATTATGTGTCGCGAGAAGGCCGTTTGCCTTCACCTCTCTAATCACGAAACCCTAATAATCTTCGCCTCATTTCATGCATCAATGCACAAAAGTGCCTGCACAAGAAGAACTATGCGCTCCTCGCTTATGTTGTAGATGAAGCCAAAGAAGGAAATCAACATTAAAGACATCCTAGTGGCAGGCGACTTTTCGGATGTATATCCTGAAAATCTTCTGGGAATAGCCCCAGAAAGACAGGTTGGATTTCGAATCGACCTCATATCAGGAGCCACATCAATTGTCAATTCACCCTACCGGTTAGCTCCCACCGAAATTCAAGAGTTATCCAGTCAATTAAGAAGTTGTTGAGCAAAGGATTCATCGGACCAAGCTTCTCACCCTGGGGAGCTCCGGTCTTGTTCATTAAGAACACGAATCCTTCAGAATGTGCATCGATTTTAGGGAATTGAATAAGCTCTCTATCAAAAACCAATACCCACTTCCTCGGATTGACGACCTATTTGACCAGCTTCAAGGAGCTAGTTACTTCTCCAAAGTAGATCTAAGGTCCGGTTATTATCAGCTCCGAGTCCAAGAAGAGGACATTCCAAAAACTGCTTTTCGAACTCGATACGGCCATTTCAAATTCGTTGTGATACCCTTCGGTCTAACGAATGACCCCACGGTATTCATGGACCCTACGAACCGAGTTTTCCCAACCAATCCTAGTCAGCCTCTTCATTATTTTCATCAATAACATACTCGTCTGCTCACGAAGCAAGAACAAAGCACTGTCAACTCCTACGAATGGCTTTAAAGGCATCGAAGCCGGAGAATATCGCGAAGGAAGCACTGCGTGGAAGGGATAAAACTCTTAGAGTCAAAAAGACGAAGCTTATTGTTACAAGAGTTGAATTGGGCGCTATCTGGGTAATCGTCGATAGATTAACCAAATCTGCTAATTTCCTGCCAATAAAGGAATCAAACAAGATGGAAAGATTAACACAGATCTATATCAACGACATCGTGAGACTCCATGAAGTACCAGTATCTATTATCTCAGACCGGGATAACAAATTTACTACAAGATTTTGACAGTCACTTCAGAAGTCTATGGGAACGCAGGTAGACATGAGCATTGATTACCACCCTCAAACAGATGGCTGAAGCGTACGAAGCATAGCCGCATTTCGATTGGGAAGGTTCATTGGAATGCTAAGCGTGGACAGGGATTCACATCGAAATGCGAGAACCAGATGAAGCAGAAGTACCCTCTCCCATTCTCTCATTTATGATCCTAGCTTTCGAAAGAATTTCGGGACGAAATTCCTTCTAACGGGGGGATGATGTCACATCTAGCATTTTAGTTAGGAAATTTTGTACTCTTGTAAACATCAGCTGTTGTGAAACTTGTAACTCTAACTCGATATCATACACTATGATCATTCTATAATAACAAATTCAGTTCAAGATCACCAAGTGAAGATCAAAACTCTATACAAAACACCTCAAATAAGGGATGGAAACCCTAAGAATCCTGGTTCAAGTTCATTATGGACTCGGATTTTCTTATTGGGCCTAATGGGCCAATAAGCATTCAATTCGACTATTTTGGGCTTAGAAACCCTGTTTGGATTCTAAATGGACCCAATTCATAAATCTACAACATTTTGGACCATTTGGGCCTAGAATGATTCATTCTAACCCTAATGGGTCTTATTGGGCCATAAATGGATTAATTAGCCCTAATAGACCATAAACCATTTCTTTATACCATAATGGGCCGTGAACCACCTTAAGAGCCCAATGGACCAAAAAATATTATTGGGCCTAGGAAATTCGAACAAAGCTAAGAAATTTAGCCCAACACCATATTTCCTTCATTCCATTAGTCCCATTCTCGGCCAAGGTAAAAAATAAATTAATGAAGGATTATTTAACAATGACACCTAAGTATTATTTAGAGGTAATTCATGCATTACCTCTCATATTTCCATGTTAAACCCTACATGTAATAACCTAAGATTTCATTCCTCCCTCTCTTCTTATCCTCTCGGCCGAACCTTCCATCATACCACCTCCATAACTTTCTTTAAAACACTCTCAAACGCACTCTACAACTCTTCCTTCTTCCATAAAAAATTTGAGATTTGTGGGTGCTTTCAAGTGGTTCTTCATCAAGGTTCATCACATTTTGTAAGTTTTGGTTAGACCTCATAGTTTTAACTTCAAGTTACACCTTAAATCTCTTCTTAACCAACATTACCTCATGATCCACACTCTAGCACTTCATAAAACTCGATATCAACCTAAGGGAAGCTTACTAGGGCCGAAACCTCACTCTTCTCTTCACCAAACCAGGAACAAACAAGCAATGTGAGTTCATACCCCCTTGTTTTCGGTTTTATCTTGTTTTTTGGGGAGAATACAAGTCACCATGTGTTATATCTATGTATCTGTGCATGCTTATGTGTGTTTTCTTGATTTAAATTGTGATTATGTGATGAAATACTATAGATCTCGAAAATCTCTAACCAAAAGTAGTGGTTTTGTAAATTAAAACACTTCATATAACTTACTATAAAGATGAATGTGATATACACGTAAAGATCCTTAAGGAACTTAACAAAACTTGAAAAAGGGACCATATTTGGCACATAAACAAAAAGTTGAGGTTTTTAGTTTATTTTCGATTTTTATAAGGGTTACAAGAGTCATTTTCTTTTAAAAATGGGTCTTTATGATATTTATGATTTTAAAGGGGCTAAAAGTAAAATTTTCGCATAATGGGCCATAATATGGCCCATTACGGTTTCCTTGGGCCTAAAATGTAAAAATCTTGATTTTTATGGATAAAATTGTCATTTGATACAAATTTGAGCTAAAAATGTAAATTGTGGAATTAGGGGCTGAAAATGACACTTTAATAGAAATTGGACCAAAGATGTTATTTTTATAAAATTGGGCCGAAATTGGGCTGAAAATGTAATTTTTGTAATTTTTGTAGAAATGGGTCGAAAACATCAAAACTTATATATTTGGGCCAAAAATATTTGGGCCAAAAATGGGCTGAAAATGTAATTTTTGTATGAAAAATGGGCTGAAAATGTAATTTTTGTAGAAATGGGTCGAAAACATCAAAACTTATATATTTGGGCCAAAAATATTCATTTAGATGTATTTGGGTCAAAAATGTTAAGTTATATTTAGCTGGGCCGAAATTGTAAATATTGATGAATTTTGGGCCGAAAGTAAAATTTTAACCAAAATGGGCCACAAATGGTCATTATATTTGAATTAAGCCCACAAATTGAAGACTTTTAGTCTTAAGGGATCTAAGGTGTCAAATTTTCCAAAAATGTGACTAAAATGTATATGTTCGGTCTAGTGGGCCAAAAGTGTCACTATTACAAAAATTAGATATTTTTATTGTCTTGGTAAACCTCGAGCTAAAATAAACAACGAAATAATAACGAATGGACGAAATATTAGGCCCATTTAAGTGTATATTGGGCCTAATATTTTTCATGACATGTTTATTGAGCCTTGCGGCCCATTTACATGTTAATTTGGGCCTGAACTATGGATCACATGTTTATTGGGCCTTAGTGGTCCATTTACATGCCTATTTGGCCTAAATTACCCTTTTACATGTTTATTAGGCATTAGTGGTCTATTTACATGCTAACTGGGCTTGGACTGAAAATCACATGCTTAGTGGATCTTAGCTATACCTCTACATATTTATTGAACTTCATATATTCATATACATACTTTTGAATTTGAAAACTTAAAACATACACGTAAACATTATACTTGGTGAAATACATTACTCGTGAACAAGTTGAGAATCTAGTGAGATTTGTCAGTTGACACCTTTGAGTGTATGATCGTAGCCTGTAGTTATAACCAGAGTTTCCTGGAGGGAGAGTGAGAGCTTGTGTATAGATCTATACGGGGTGACCCCCCACGCCTTAGTTGTTAGCTACAGCTAAACTAGGCCAGTCTAGGGCGACAAACGTTACCTACTTCAAAACCGGCGCCTGAAAATGCCAAGACAGGCGAATTAGTCATTATCAAGCATGGTTGTAACGGCTCACTTAGAGACTAACTTCGTCAAATATTTCGGTATATTTATACAAATCTTGACTATACTAAAAACATACATCGATACTCGGTCTTGGGATTTTATGATTACGATACTTTTATAAGCAGAAAATATCGGATTTTCTGGGATAGATACATTTATACATTACCTTCTACTTACAACAAAAAATACAGGATTTTTATCTGGATTACATTGTTGTTTATTTATACATTCCAAAAGCAGCAAACACACACGCATTAATACTTGATTTTGACACATTACTTTCAAACTACTTTACAGAAAATATCGGATTTTCTGGTGTTTTACGAACCATACAAAACTTTTCAATCAAACATGCTTATGAACTCACCAACATTATATATGTTGACGTTTTCAAAATAACTTGTATTCTCGGGGACTAGTTAAGCGGAAGAATCAACAAGAATATGGGATTTTGTTTTGTGTATTGTTAAACATCATACATTGAATGTTTTGGTCAAGTAATTTAAAAGATTGTACTTTATGTAAACAATGGCAGTTGTATTATATTATGCATGGTGATGATGATGTTATGTTTCATTTATATTCACTGTAATGATATTTCTAGATGAAGTCACACACAAGCCCCCGGACGTTGCCGCCGTCTGATTCGGGGGTCTGACAAACCTCGTGTGACTTCAGTTGCCGAAAATCATAAACAATAACCCTCTCTTTCAATATAAGAACGGCTCCTAGGCCGGTGATGGATGTATCACAAAATACCACAAAATCCTCAATACCCTTGGGGAGGGTCTACATTGGGGCCTCACAGAACTTCTGTCTCGGTGTCTCCAACACAGCCTGCTAATCAGGCCCCCAGCGGAAATCCACGCCCTTCCTTGTCAGATGAGTGAGGGTACCGCAATCTTGGAGAAGTCCTAAATAAATCTCCGAGAATACCATGCTAATCCCAAGAAACTCCTGATCTCAAGGGAGACTTTGGAACCTCCTACTGCATCACGACCTCAATCATGGCCGGATCGACCAAAATCCCGTTTTGGTTAACAATATGTCCCAAGAACTAGACCTCTCGTTACCAAAACTCACATTTCGAGAACTTGGCATACAACCGTTCTCGCCTCAAAAATCCCAGAAGCTCTCGAATATGATTCTCATGCTGCTCCCTGGTCTTGGAATACACCAATGTATCATCTACAAAAACAATGACTAATCGATCGAGCATCGGCTGGAAAACCCAATTCATCAACTCAATAAATGTCGCAGGTGCATTTGTGAGTCCAAATGGCATCGCCACTAACTCGTAATGACCATAATGAGTTCGTAACGCGTTCTTTTACACGTTCTCCTCTCTAACCCTCATCTGATGATACCCTGACCTCAAATCGATCTTGGAGAACCAAGATGAACCCCTCAACTAATCGGAGAGGTCATTATTACGCAAAAGTGGGTAACGTTTCTTCACCGTCAAATTCTTCAACTCACGATAATCCATGCACATCCGGTGTGAACCATCCTTCTTCTTGACGAAGAAAATCGGTGCTCCCCAACGTGAACAGTTCGGACTAAGAAAATGCTTGCCTAGAAACTTCTAAAGTTGGGAGGAAAACTCTTGCATCTCGGGTGGTGCCAATTGGTACGACGCCTTAGCAATCAAATCCATACCCGAAACCAAATCGATCCTGAACTCAACCTGTCTCTCAGGGGGTACCCCAGACAACTCCTCAGGAAATACATCTGCAAACTATCTCACCACAGACACATCTAAGACCAAAATCTGTTTCCCAACTCGATTATCAACCACATAAGCAGGATAACCCATACAACCATGTTGAATATACTGCCGGGCCCTTGAAGTAGAACGAAGGTTGTTTCCATTCTGGTACGGTCTCCATAAATATCTAGTTCTCTTCCACTTGGGGTTCGAACTACAACCTGCTGACCCTCATAATTGATCATAGCCCCCACTCTACTCAACCAATCCATCCCTATAATCACGCACACATCTCCCATAGGAGTAGGGATCAGATTAATCGAGTAAGGCACCCCAAAAATCTTCAAGACACAACCCTGAAAAACACTCGATGCAGAAATCCCGTGTTCGTTGGAGATAGAAACCCGCAACGGACAACCCATATCTCCAAGAGTCATATCAAAACCACTACTAAAAGACCAAGATACAAAGGACCAACTCGCACCCGAGTAGAGAAGCACAAAAGCAGGCAAGAAACTAACTAAGAAGGTACCTAGCATAATAATAAACACAAGCATACCATAAAATAACTAACAAATTGATAAATAAAAAAATACGAGTAGCGACGTTCGGTGCCGCCCTGGCCTCCTCTACTGTGAGCTGGAAAGCATGACCTTGAGCCCTCGGCAGCTCTGCTCTACCCTGGCGCCCATCTGTGATCCTCAAGGTAGCCGGTGTTGTATCATGCGTCGGCCTTACTATAGGCAAGGTGCAATTGCCCTTAATATGTCCAACCTGCTCACAGTGGTAATAGATCCTGATGCTCGGTACTTGGGTATGATGACGACAATCCTTGGCATAATGCCCCAACTTGCCACACTTATGGCATCGAGATGAAGATCGACAAAGCTGTTGGATTAATGTCTAAGTCCATAACTATAATTGGTAAGACTTGACCCGACCCGGCATGGTCCATTTGGGTTGCATGGCATCATGCATTTGGATAGACTATAATGAGAGAAATAACACTTAAGGTTGGTTAATATATTATAAGTTCTAATATATTAATAAGGTTATTTAATTAGTATTGATCAAGAATTAATTTGGAATTAATTAAGTGATCAAAAGGAGACTAATTAAATATATGGGTTGATTGTGTAAATCATTCATTCTTATATATGTGGGCTTGTGATCCAAGATTTCTTATGTTGGACTAAGTCCATGGGGTGACCCATGGATACTCCATGGAGGTTAAAATCCATGGAGCATAAGGAATGGGTAAAGTTATGACTTACATGGTGTAACCCTAATAGCCACCATATAAAAGAATCCCATGGCTCAAGAAATTGTGCACTAATGTGTGAATATGAGGGCTAGACGATTTCAAGGAGTGTTCCATTTCTCTCAAGTCATTCCATGTGCATTTGGTGTTGTGTGAACCATTTGAGGTGTCACACTTGAGGCACTAGGCACTCAAGCTTCATGGAGACAAGCTACATCAAACAAAGGTATGTATTCTATCCATTTGATTACCCAAGTATCAAGTATTGTATGCTAGATAGGGTAATACCTTGGAAAGTTCATAATTGCATGTATAATAGAGAAAACATAGATCCAAGGTATTTAGGGTTGCATGTACACTTAGGAGTGTTAGAATGCGAAAACCCATCAGTGGTATCAGAGCCAAGGCTTGTTTTCTTGTTATACTTGCAAAATTAGCTGAAAAATCGAATTGTATTAGTTTAAAAGTTATGCTAATTACTTGAAAAAAAATTTGATGTGAATTATCTTTGTTCATATGAGTTTATTAGATTAATAGAAAAGTTAATTGATTATGTGTTTTCAATCCATTTTAATCTAAGAGTTGATTCTAAAATGTGTTTTTGTAACTTGTCCTCAAGTTATATGAAAAGTCACATTTAAGTTTCATAAAACTCATAAAAAGTTGGCAATGGTTACAAAAATGAAGAGTCTTGTCCTCATTAAATGGTTTTATGACTCCATAACTTGTCCTCAAGTTATGGAGGTTCAAGAGTCACTTCATTAAATGATAAAATGTGTAACCTTAATTAGTTCCATAAGTTACAAAAATAAAGAAAAGTTACATTCTTTTATTAGTTTAAAGTCTTCCATAACTTGTCCTCAAGTTATGGAACTTGAAGAGTTTTTTTTTAATTAAAACTACTTTAAACACATAAGTTATGGAATTAATTAGTTTTGAATATTTTCAAAACTTGCCCTCAAGTTTTGGAATTTGTAAAGTTTTCCCTACGAATACTTTAACTCCAAGTTAGCCCTTAGAATTTTAAAAGTTAAAATTCAACCCTTATACTTTATAGTATTATAAGTTAATAATAAATATATGTATAAGAGCAAGTCAGTCTTACCCTTAGTAGGCCTCATTCACGAAGCCGGTCTATAAGGGGGGGTATAAGGTTACTGCCTATAAAATGGCAGTTTAATGGGTGTCCACTCTCACCCACCGCTTCCTTGACTGGTGGAGGGTCGTTAGCCGAACGGGTAGGACAAGGACTATAATTTTCCCTTCATTAAAAGTATTAATGATAAATACTAAGTAACTAAACCTTTTATAAATACCCAATCTTAGTTACTTAGGATTACGGCATCCCTCTTCCAAGTTATAAACAGTTTGTTGGGTCCTAGCCTTAATATATCATATTGGGTGTTATATTAAGGACTTAAATCAACTTTACGTGAATTTCTCACATTGTTGATGTCTGGTTTAGACAACAATGATCTTCCCAAACCAAGCTTTCCTAATAAATATGACTTCCCGAGTTTGGCTCATGGAAGTCATACTTCTCTTCCTCCACCTCCTCCAATTATTCTCCCTAACCCACAAGTTCAAGGTCACTCAAGCCCTAATGGCAAGCAAGGTCTATGTGTGATCACATCTTAGAGATTAAGTCACATATTGACAAGCTGGGAGAGTTGGGTGTCAAAGTCTTGAGAAAGTTGGATGTTCAATCACTTTCTAAGTCACATAGTGAGTTCCTTTGGGACTACTATGAAACAGACTATGACATGAACCTTAATGATCATATCTATTTGCTTGGTGCTGCTGAATCATCAATGATTTGGAACGATAGTAAAGCAAATTTGATTAGAAGATCAACTTCCCAAAAACTTTATGGACAGTGACAATGGTGACACTGGAAATCCAGAAAAAGCATTTTCTTCCCAATGGAAAGGGATTGGCCATAGTCAACCCGGTTGACCAAATGGTAAGGAGAAAGGCTAAGTCTGAGATAGTCCCATTACCAAAGGGTCCATATGTTTATTTTGCCAAAGGAAGGGGCGTTGATTGAAAAGCTGCCAAGTTTACCTAAGGATGTTAAAGTCAATAAGTCTGACTCTACTTCAGGTAGAGCCCATTATCTAACTCTGTTAAGTTTCTATTCTAAGATCCTCATTACATGATGTGACTGGGTCACATGTTGATGTTTTAAGAATAAAAGAATAGAGAGAAAGCTTAAAGGAAGTATATGCTGATTCTGATCGCGTAGGTGGATTTCGATCGCATCAGAATTTTGAAGCTGTTACTTAGGAGTTATGATATATTGCTTAGGAATAGATAACAACAAGTTTTTCCGTATGCATTTGCATTATAAGGATAAGTTTTTTCCGCAAAGTTTTGAAATAAAATAAAAGTTTTTAAATTTATATTTATTTTAAATATCCTTACAAGTGGCATTTGTGAAAAATGGTTGTTTATATGATTCCATTGATAGCAATATTTGAAAAAAAATTGGACTTGATTCTTTCGTTTGTGGTGTGTCATAATTTACCAAATAAGGAAAGATTCTCATTCCCAAGGCTTCAGTTGGATAGAAACTTGGAATCATGCAAGTTGAATAGTATGATGAATGAGAACTTTCAAGCATTGGAAAATTAAGACTTGTTCACATGGATGTGTGAGTCAAATTAAGGACTAAAGGGATCGAGTACACATTCTTGTGCACTGGTCAAGTCCACCACAAAGCTCGTTAAGACTATTCATTATGATTTACTAAATTTTAGTAAATATGGTTATACTTACAAGTTTAAGTATAATTCTGAAACATTGGAAAAGTCTCAATGTATGGCAGAACGAATGGGAAGAATCAAATTAGGCAGACAGATAAAAGTTTCTCAAATCTGAAAAGATGGGAGAGTACTTTAGTATCATGTTTTGTGATCATCTTAATGATTAAAGAACCACATCACAATTGGTCTTCTAAGGACATCTTAGTGCATTCTTATGACTAAGAAGAGGAGTCATGAATTGTTGAAATGGTTAAATCAAGAAGATGAGTCATACTTCGTTTCAAAACAAGTCTTAGAGTCATACTCCAAGACTATAATTTGAGTGACATATCTTAAAGAAAGGTTTATAACACTTGTCAAATGTAAGAGTAAAAGTGTCCTACTCTTGTACATTTGAAGTTGGTAAGTTGTGATGTTTTGGATTAAACAAAGACCAACTAAGGCCAATTGTGTGAAGTGTTTGTCTTGATAAAGAATCCGCACTATCTCTTGAATATTTGGCAAGATAGTCTTATATGTCAAGAGGACAGTGGGAGTCTTAAAGATCCTAAAAAGAATTTCAAGAACTAATCAAGAATAAAACCTGAGGTTGTTCACTAGCACACGACTTGAGGTTTATAACCTATCATGTTGACATATTCTGTGCCCATTCCAGTTAAAGTTGGCTTTGCATAGGAGTTCTGAAAGTTCTCAATTGGTTGCATAACAACTTGGAAGCAATGGCAGGCCCTGTACTGCCAGGTGGCAAGAAGTTAAGATTGCATAAGTTCAGTCCATATGAATTTGGATTTGTCATTATCCTTTTCTTATGACTATGGTTTTGACGATTCACATGGATAAGAACACATACACCATAAAATCTAAGGGTCATAAGGTTTCTCTCCGATTCATGAAAATGATGGTGAGGAAACACTTCCACCAAGTAGATTTGAAGCAGATGGCAAAAGGTCTAAACAATTGAGACTATGATTACGACATCCCTTTTCATAGTTCTGAAATTGTTTAGACACACATGCATGCTATCTAAGGAAAGGTGTATGATTTTGATAAAGTTTTATCAAAGCATCTCGTATCAGAAATCTGAACTTTGGTAAGGAAGTCAATAAAGTATTGATTTCTAGAAGTCCAGCTGATTTCTGAGTACATGTCAAAGCTAGTGGGAGCATAAGTGTTATGCTAATAATCATCATGTTAGTGGGAGCATGATAATTGTTGTTAGTGTTGCAAGTTAGCAATGTTAATTATAGAAAACAAAAGTTTCAATTTGTGAGGCTGCAGGGATTGAAAAAGTTGTTTTGCTATAATTAAGGGAGAGGATATACTTCATTTCAGTTCTAAAGGCTTAGATTGAGACCTTAATCATCTTTAGTCAAGAATATATATATGAATTTCATGTTGGATTGGTTCAACTTAAGGAAATTCTATATATTGCGTTCTCAAAATTCGATTATGATTACGGCATCCCTCTTCATAGTCAAATTTTGAAAACATGGCAACTAAAAATATTGTAGCAAAAGACTGGTCTAGAATCATGTCTTTATGTGAGACATCATGAATCGTGTACCATTTGCTTTGGGTACAGGATCGATTGCATGTGCGATAATATTTGTCATTTCTAAATTTTTCCAAATGCCCAGAGGCATTAAGAAGGGAAAAGGTCTAGAATTGGATATGACTAAAATGATTAAGCAATTGTCGAGGACAATCTGAGGTTTACCAAAGATTGGTTGCTCAGGGACAGTTGGAAGTATAGTGCTAATTTTGGAAGGACCATATTGACATATTCTGAAAAGAGGCATCTCTTATTCAGAAGTGATAGTCAAAATGAGAATATGGAGTTGTCTCCATAGGTGGAAGTTATCTGTGTAAGATTAGAAAACTTAATGCAAGAAGCATGTCCAAAGCAATGTACTTTGAATATGAGACTTAGTTTCCATGGAGTTGATCTCCATTGGAATACCTTATAATGATTGTTGACAAGTCTTTGTGACTTTGTACATATTCATTACAGGAGGGTCAGTGCATATAAGTTTAAAATCTAAACAGATTTCGATAAATGATAGGAATTTGAAATTCTCACATTTTTCGATAAGGATTTGGGAGTGTGAAATTAGAATCATTGAAATTATGTTCAATTGGTTTATTTCACAAAGTAAGGATCATAGACAAACATAGAGTGCATACTTGGTGTATGGCAAAGCTATTGTTTAAGAAAAACATAGTGTACATGCTTGGAGCATGGGACAACTAGTGTTTTTAATTCAAGTATAAAGTTGATAAAACCGAAACAATGAATAATGAGTAATCAGTATGGTGATAAATAAAAGTGTTTATTTATATTCATAGGGTTTGATACCATATTTGATTTATTTATTCTTGTGTTTCACTTTGCATGTTTTGACTTCCAGAATAACTAAGTCGCTCTTCCTGAATGATTAAGTTATTCAAACCATCCACAGTCGGTCATATGTTGGAAGTAGATATGAATCAAGACTGTCATGGGTTGGTTTGTAGAGGTCCAAGTTGGTGGACAAAGTGGTGCTACAACACTCATGAGTGCTCATAAGTTCTGAGTATTGGATTCAACCCGCGCTCATTTGAATCACTTCATGGATTTTATCACGAGTGATCATGAGACGATAATATATTATATTCTTCAAACCTAGAGATATGAGTTGTTACTATGAGTTGGTTGTACATTGATTGCACGAAAACGCATTCGGTAACTCGATGTTATAAAACGTGCCTTTGTGTATGATTGAACAAGTAGTAGAACAAGCCATATGAGTCGAAGTTTATCCATTCCTTTTACCTTCGGGATAAAAGCGATATCTGTGGGCCCCTCGATGATTTAAAGATGATACATGTGACATGTGAGTGCTTGGCCAAGCCAGGACTGATTTGATTTGTTCAATCAGTCAATCATCATGAATCGGAAAACGGGAAACAACAAATGGACAGAGAGAATGATTGATAATCCATGTCTCAGTCCATATGATATCTAGAATGGAAGAATATATGATCCCTTATCTAATGGACAAGTCATTGACAAAGGTCAGAGTTCATCGACAAGGTCAGAGTTCGACAGACGCTTTTGAGAGCTACGATTGCTGATCGGTTCCTGAAGTCATACGCAATAATAGTTTTAGACTTATCCAAGTGGGAGACTGTTGGATTAATGTCTAAGTCCATAACTATAATTGGTAAGACTTGACCCGACCCGACATGGTCCATTTGGGTTGCATGGCATCATGCATTTGGATAGACTATAATGAGAGAAATAACACTTAAGGTTGGTTAATATATTATAAGTTCTAATATATTAATAAGGTTATTTAATTAGTATTGATCAAGAATTAATTTGGAATTAATTAAGTGATCAAAAGGAGACTAATTAAATATATGGGTTGATTGTGTAAATCATTCATTCTTATATATGTGGGCTTGTGATCCAAGATTTCTTATGTTGGACTAAGTCCATGGAGTGACCCATGGATACTCCATGGAGGTTAAAATCCATGGAGCATAAGGAATGGGTAAAGTTATGAGTTACATGGTGTAACCCTAATAGCCACCATATAAAAGAATCCCATGGCTCAAGAAATCGTGCACTAATGTGTGAATATGAGGGCTAGACGATTTCAAGGAGTGTTCGATTTCTCTCAAGTCATTCCATGTGCATTTGGTGTTGTGTGAACCATTTGAGGTGTCACACTTGGGGCACTAGGCACTCAAGCTTCATGGAGACAAGCTACATCAAACAAAGGTATGTATTCTATCCATTTGATTACCCAAGTATCAAGTATTGTATGCTAGATAGGGTAATACCTTGGAAAGTTCATAATTGCATGTATAATAGAGAGAACATAGATCCAAGGTATTTAGGGTTGCATGTACACTTAGGAGTGTTAGAATGCGCAAAACCATCAAAAGCATCATCATGAACCTTGCTGCACTTGCCAGAAGTACGGCTCCTCTGTTCCCTAGATCTTAAATCAGTGGGCTTGAACCGATTTGCCGTAGGCTGTAACTACACAGGAGCCTGCCTCATCTCCCTCGACTGGAGCTCTATCTCAATCTCCCATCTCCTCACGACCTATTATAGCTTAGCGAGGGTACCATAATGATGGGTGGACACAAACTGGCAGATATGCTTCTTGAACATGCCTAACAGTAGTAAACTTAGGGCAGAAAAAGAGCCCTCTCAGTAATCATCTTGGGGATCTCTATCATTGTCTCAGTCCTATGTCTCAGATCTATATACTCCTGAGCCAGCCTATCCTTCTCCACCAATAGAGCATACTTCATGTGGAACATCTCAGCGAACTGCTTCCAAGTAATAGCAGCTCTCTACTCAAGAGCGTAAGAACTAGTCATCATTCTCCACCAATCCTTCGCCCCTAACCGGAAAAGGTTCAGGGCACACTTGACCTTTTGGTCAGCAAGGCAAGAACATGTGAACAAAAAACCTTCCACATTATACAACCACCTCATCGCCATAATCGGGTCCCAGACCCTCATCAAACTCAGGGGCTTAGTATTGTCGAAGTCCTGGTAATAAAAAGCTCTCTCCCGTAGAACCCCTGCGGCAACAACATTCGCGAGAGTTGTAGTAACATCCACCTCAGAAAGTGAAACATATCGATCGTCAAAAAGCTCAATCATGGTAGTGTTGATAGACCCAAACAACTCCGGAATCAATCCCCGGACATCAGTAGCCACCTCAGCAGCAATTATCTCTCAAATCTGATCACCAATCAATCCTGGCCTATCATTGCCACCTGCTCTAGCTCCTGAACCTGATCCCCTCATGAGCACCATACTGAAAAGGGATATCTCCAAAAAAGTCCCAATATTTTGGGAAAATTATTAATAAAGTCCTAAATTTTATTTTTTAAACAAAAAAATCCTGACTTTTCACTTTTTGAATAGAAAAACCCAAGAAACTAGCTAATTTATTCACTTTAGTCCTTTTTGACCTCTTCAGCAGTTCATGGGACGAAATTGTTAATTTTTCGAAAATAATGAGACTTTTTTACAGATTTCGTCAAAATTTTTATATTATGTATAAACATATTTTGTACATATATGTATCTATTTTTAGGTATTTGTGTACTTTCTAAGTTTTTAGATGTATATATTTTCGTATTTTTTATATTTTAAATATATAAATGTATTTTTTTACTTATTTATATGTATTTTTAACCATTTTACTTATTTTTTTATGTATTTTTATGTATTAGTTTTTATGTATTATGTATTTATATGAATCTTTTATGTATTTATGTATTTTTTAAAGCTTTTTATATAGATGTTTATGTATTTAAAATGTATAACCGTATTTTTTACGTATTTATATCTATTTTTATGCATCTAATATATTTTTGTATGTATTACGTATTTATGTATTTTTTAAAGTTTTTTATATAGATGTTTTTGGATATTTATGTATTTTAAATGTATAAACGTATTGTTTTACGTATTTATATGTATCTTTTTAAGTATTTTAAGTATTTTTTTTGTGTGTTTTTATGTGTTTTTTTATGTATTAGACAAGAATAGGAAATAAGGCTAAATCAAACATTCTCAGGCTATAGAATCTTATTTATGTATAACTATGATGCACACACTACACAACTATAATAATGATGTTAATTTCATACAAGAAGTAGTCATGGGCGATCAAGCATAATACATCAGGAAATTCTATCAAACAATTCCCGACGATCCCAATCCTGCTAGTAGCATGTTGTCCTACCATAAACATTATATCAAATAACAGTATGGGTAACTTGGGGCATACTTTCTCACTCCGGCTGACCGTACACATCGCATCCTTCCTTGGTTATCTTTGAAAATCATTTTGAAAACCAGTAATCATTTTTTTATAGTTCCTTAGTTTGAGTCTGGATTTACACGAATGTTCGTCCAATTCTCTCAAACCAAGACTCTCATACCAACTTGAAACATCCCAAAAATCACAATAATTTTATCTTTTCAAAAGCAACCCATTATCCATAATTGTTTATAAGAAAAACCATTGTTTCAAATGTAAAATCATATCAGAGTGTCCTAAAATCCAATATCATGAAAATATGAAGATGTGCATAATCATGCCTTCGATTTCTCACGATCCTCTGAAGTACCTAAAATAATAAACTGTAATTGTAAGCCTAAGCTTAGTGAGTTCCCCCAAAGTACCATCACCCAACATAACAAATAATAAGATGTAAGTATGAGCCTTCAGACTAACTGGACCACCTCGCAGGGCCAACAACCTATATGGACCACCCTACGGGACTTCGACATGACTGGATCCGCTAGCAGGGCCTTCAGCCTATCCGGACCGCCCCACGTATCTCGGCCTTCAGCAAAAAGAAGGACCGCCTCAACCCAACCACAATATGTCAACATATGTAGCAGAAAAATATAAACACAGATTCAACACACATAGATAATCATACAAATCTAAAAATTAGTCATATACTAGCATTACACCATCTTATAATCAAGATACAAAACCTAGTGGGTTGGCATTGATGCCTTCTACCCTTATTTCAACCTTGGTCAAACCCTAGGTCAAAGGTCAAGGTCAACAAACCAGCCGAGCCAACTCATCTGATTACGTTGGACGTAGTCAGCTATACACGGTGTGTACTTAGCTATACATGGGATGTACTCATCTTGATCAAGAAGTCGAGGTTTTGACCGCATACGCATAACGTACTATTTGGTAAGCCCAACGTATGCACCTGGCCACCTCAAGTTCTTATTAAGAGCTTAATCCAAGAAGTCCTTACTTCCAAATCAATATCTAAGCCCAAAATATCATTATATGTCATAAAGTTTTCAACTTGATGACTTTGCATGGCTATAAGTGCTTAATAGCAAGGAACCCTAACTTCTTAATCTATGAGGACATCCTAGTACATACATGGGGAAGAACTAAGAACCAATATCATGTTTTTATGCTTCTAGACATCTCAAAACGTCTTAAAGGAGAGCTTATATGGGCTAGAGTATACCATACTCATAAATGTCACGATTTGGGACCAAAATGCTTCAAGACTCAAGAGCTAACAAGATCTAAAGAAATACATGAAACATCCCAAAAATACGGTCCAAAAATTTCATTTTTAATTATTAATAAAACCATAGCTATCAAACATCACATGAAAATCATAAGTTATTGTTTCTCAAAACATCATAAACATCTGTCAACATATATCAGAGTAAAAACATCCCTGGATGAAATCATAGTGTGTGCATTGCAGTCATCCCGAGCTCTTCCCCTTGCTACCGGAAGTACCTGAAACCAAAACTGAAAATTGTAAGCACGAAGCTTACTGAGTCTTCCCAAACGACCGGATACCATACACATAATCATGCCACTAGGAGATACACCCCCCACACTCCGCTAACTAGGAGATATGCGCCCTGCCCACACTCTGCTGACTACGAGATACATGCCCCGCCCACACTCGGCTTACTACGAGATACGGGCCCCGTCCACACTCGGCTAACTATGAGACACGGGCCTCGCCCACACTCAGCTACTAAGCATACATACAAGTATCATACAGCCAACAAGTATAACCAAATCTATCAATAAGTCCTATATCCCTACTCAAATAATGCTTATGAGATACGAGCCACACCCAAACTCAACTATATATATGAGATACGGGCCCCGCCCACATTTAGCTACTAATCAATACACATAATATATACGGTCCGACCTTGGTACCTTCGACCAGTGCAAACCAGGAGGAAACTCACCTCGTAAAGTTGACTGCGAAATCTCGCGGTAAGGAATCTTTAGTGGCTGCTCCAATGACTCCCCGACTGTCATTATCACAATAACACTTAGTCAAAATCCATTAATCCTTCTTAGGGTAAAATGACCATTTTACCCCTGGTCAAAGTCAACATTCTGGTCAAAGTCAACATTCTGGGTTGACTCAACTCGTCGAGTTGACCCATCAACTCGTCGAGTTCTATAAATCAGAAACCCTGAAATCGCGATCCAACTTGTCAAGTTCCTTTATAAACTCGTCGAGTTTCTTCTATCAGCAGAATTGGGACTTTCCAACTCCACGTGTCGACTTCGTCCTAAACTCGTCGAGTCATTCCTTCTACAGGGTGGGTGCATTTTGACCCAACTCGTCGAGTTCTTCAGTCTAATAAGCTATCTTAATAGATTAAGCTCCTATCCTTCAAATATAAGCGCCGTACTTCATATACATACTAAAAATATCCTTTTAAAGGTAAAGTTTCAAACTTTTCTCCTAAATACCCTTCCATAATGGGTTTAGCTCAAACCCTAACTCTTTAAGACCTAGATCTTGATCCAAAAGCCATTAATACTTCGAGCTATGGCATACAAATTGAGATCTAGACCCCAGACACTACATAAACACGTAAAGTCTCTGACTTTCTCTCCATGCATGGCCTTTTGGAGCTTAAGAGGCCAAAATGACATCCTAAAGCTTGCATGGGGCTTCAATGGCCATAAATTTTGCACCTTTATGCCATGAAAGACCTTTAAGGTCCTAGATCTAGAAGTATACTCACTTGGGACGTCCATTTCCCAAGGATCAAGGTATTTGGACCGAAAAACCCAATAAAAGTGAAAATGAAGAGATCTAAGAAATCATTAAGCAAGTTTGAGACTTTCTTACCAAAAAGTGACGAGGATGGGATGAAGTTTCTGGATCTACTCACTCCTTCTTGAGTCCTCAAGCTTCTTCTTTTTCCACAAACTTCAAATACACACGTTTTCTCTAAAAAATGACTCACAAGCTCACACAAGGGATTAGGGTTTCGAGATTTAGGGTTTGGGACTTGGAGGCTGTAAATGAGGCCAACCTTTGGAGGTGAAGTTGTTTAAATAGGGTGCAAAACCCTGAAAATTAGAGTTTCACTTTACCAGTCCTACTCGTCGAGTTGAGGCTCTCAACTCGTCGAGTAGACTTTACAACCCGCGTCCAATTCCATTCCTACTCGATGAGTTTGGGGCCTCCAACTCGTCGAGTTTCTACATAATAGCGAATAAATCTTTAATTAAATGCATACTAGGAACTAGGGGTTACAATTCTCCCTAACTTGTCTTAGACTTCGTCCTCGAAGTCTGCTGCGTCGGGAAATAACTCTGGGTAGTGCTCCCTCATATCCTCCTCGGGCTCCCACGTCCACTCCGAGCCCCTGCGGTGCTGCCACTGCACCTTCACTCGCTCCATGCTCTTGCTCCTCAGCTCCTTCGTCTTTTTGTCAAGAATAGGTACTGGTCTCTCAATGTAGTTCAAGCTATCATCAACATGTATATCCTCTAAAGGCACGATTGCGGAGTCATCCACTAAGCTCTTCCGCAGCTGGGAGACATGAAAAGTGCTTTGAATCTGGCTAAGCTTTGCTGGAAGATCCAAACGGTAAGCAACCCGGCTAACCCGAGCCAAAACCCTAAATGGACCGATGTACCAAGGTCCTAGGTTGCCCCGCTTCCTGAACCGGATGACACCTTTCCAAGGTGACACCTTCAGGAGAACCATTGTAGAGTCGAAATATCTTGTAATATGTCGAAATCTGTGTAATTGTATGTTTCGTATGTTTTATGTATTTGCTAAGGCATTTTGTTTTCGAAGCTTTAAAAGATTAGCCTTAGTATTTTTTGTACTTTCAACCTCCTATAAATAGGAGCTGAACATTGAGTAGAAAGTAGAGTTTTCCCATTTCTACTTTCGTTTTTTACTCGTGTTCATTGGAAGTAATATGAGCTAAACCATAGCTTATTTACTTCTCGTGTTCATCTTTACTCTGATTTTGATTCTAATACTCGATTAATTCAACTACAATTGGTATCAGAGCAGGAATCAATACTGCAATGATCTGATTTTCATTTGAATCTCTAGTTTTTGAGTCACGAATTTGTCTCAAAAGTTTCTGCACTGTTCGATTCAGAAAATCATCACTGATCTACAGTTCTGATTTGATTCTGTGTTTGAATTGTGTAATCGAGTAATCATTTTTAAGTTTCTGATCAATTCAGTCATTCATTTTCAAGTTTCTTCAAGTTTTTCTGATAAATCTCATCCGTACGATAATGGCGAATTTCAACATGAACACGATGACTTCATTTTCTCATCTGTTAGGATCTTCTACGAAGATTCCTATGTTGATTCCGGAGTATTATGATCAGTGGGTTGATCGAATGGAGGATTACTGGAACGGATTGGACAAGGAACTCTGGAGCTGCGTTATAGGAATCGCTCGACCTCCGACGAATGTTCAACATATAGGATCATCTGGATCAACATCTGTACTTACTGATCAATCTACTAGGATGAAGAACAACGAAAAGCGCTGTTTGAGAGAACTAAGAGGTACCTTGCCACCTGTTGTTTACAATTACATCCGTGGTTGTAAAACTGCAAAAGATATCTGGAATACTCTTAAAGAAAATTATCAGGGAAGCGAGAAAACGAAGATAAACTCAGTTAAGCAGTGTCTTGTGGAGCTGAAAGAGTTCAGACAAAAGGAGAGTGAAACGATTGAAGTTCACCACGATCATCTTAATGAACTGATCTATAGATGCAATCGTT
Organism: Lactuca virosa; assembly: GCF_052849685.1. Taxonomy (NCBI): domain Eukaryota; kingdom Viridiplantae; phylum Streptophyta; class Magnoliopsida; order Asterales; family Asteraceae; genus Lactuca; species Lactuca virosa. The sequence continues at coordinate 390,223,461 of NC_136428.1, forward strand.
ATGGAATCATAAGGTCATCAATGGAGTTCAATCTCACTTTTGTGATGGGACTTCGTAAGGAGTGGAGAAGTGTCAGCATGATGGTGAAGAATCAACAAAGCTTCGATACTTCATCTCTGAATGATGTGTATAATGAGTTGAAAACTCACGAAAGTGAAGTGAATGAGATGTTTAAAGAGTTGAAACTGAGTTTGGGAGGTCCTTTAGCTCTTGTTTCAAAAGTGTCTGAGAAAGAAGTTGTTGATAAAGATGGTTCTGATCAAGAAGGCTTTCTAATGAATTCTAATGATGAAGCGGTTGCTTTTTACTCGAACAACCGAGTTAAAAAGTTTTTCAAGAAACCTTTCAATCCTAAGTTGAAGCAGAGTGATGTTAAAGGAAGTTTCATGAATAAGTCTATGGGTGAAGAGAAGAAGAAATTCGAGAAGAATGATGTGAAGGCAACTGAAGCCAAAATTGAAAAGAAACTTAAGGGAGATTCGGGCATTGATTGTCGTTGTTGCAACGGAGCAAATAATTTAGCTAATGATTGCATGATTCGTAAGAAAGAGGAGAAAAAGAATAGGGTCAAGGACGAAGCCTATTACGTAGAAAGATTGGAAGAAGTTCGTGCAAAGACGAAGGGGTTATATTTGGTTGCTCAAGGAGAAGGTGAGGAGGATGACACATATTAGATCTGGTATTAAGGGTCTAATGATGAAGAGATGCGTAATCCGACGCATGGTGTTATGTTTTCACAATATGAGGAGGATGAGGAAGAAATGGTGACTGGTCGTTGTTTCATGACTAAATCAGGAGACAAATCACCAATGACAACCAATGTACGTGCTATTCTTCAGTCTTTTAACATTCCTTTACAAACTTATGTGTGACAACCCGTAAATTTTGGCTTGTAAGTCCAGCCAGTCAAATCAACCGAGTGTTGGATTGAGTTGCTAAAGTTCTTCGCGTTGAAATCTAGCCAAACACTCCATCCAAGGGAGTGTACGGCCGCACACATGAGTGTGCGGCCGCACACCCATCATGACCATACACCCCCTCCATAAGAGTGATATCCTTACAAGTCAAGAACTCGAGTTTTCTCTCAACTATCATCAAGCTTTTCACCCCGATATTCAAGAATGTAAGCCTTTCTTCCGTTTTTATTAGTTGTTATTCTTCTTAACGTAGTAACACCCTTTAATTTCATCCATGGAAATCATCTTTTGGGTAGATCTTCAAATCTTCAACCATTTCACCAAGAACACACACTTGTTCTTGGTGATTGTAAACCCTTTCGAGCTTCCAAAGTGTAAGTACCCTTTCCCTATGCTTAGTTCATGTTAGGAGCACTTGTTTAACACCTTAAAATTGTCCAGAACTCAAGAACATAAGGATTGTGCGGCCGTACACCCATGTGTGGCCGTACACCCCTCAAAACACCCCAAAAGGGCCTCCAAAATGCAAATCTAGCTTCAACACTGGATGAGCAATAGTCCCACAAGCTTCCCTATCATTCAAGCAAACTTTTGTGCACTTGTTACCATGAGTGTACGACCGTACACTCCATGGCCGTACACCCATGGCCGCACACTCCTCATTCTGGTCGTACACACCCATTAGATGGATCACATGTGATTCTAACACTTGGTTGAAGTGTTTCCTAGTCCCTAAGAGTGTTTCCTTGCATATAGTTGCTTCTAAACACTATATTCATGCCAATATATGTCATTATATGTCATTTAGGGCTCGTTTGTGTCTCCGGACTTCATTCGTGGAACTTGTCATCCTTATATGCATATTCGATTAAATCACCCACATAAGGTGGGTTCATACCCCTATAATCAATCTTTTAAACTGTTTTAAATGCTTTTAAAGGGGGGAATACAAGTTGAACACAATGATAATTGTGTAAATGTTTTGTTATAAACATCATTTCAACAGATTGCTTATGTATTTATAAGTGGTCAAAACATTTCAAGAACTCTTTTAATGTTATGTTACTTTATAGTTTATAAAACTCCGTTTTTAAAGTACAATCATAACTTAGTAGATAAATGTGTATTTTCTTCAAGTCAATAACAGTTCAAGGTAAACATACTAGTAACTATAATAGGTATAGTTTAGGGGTCAGTTCACACTAGAACATACTATAAAGAGAAATAGGGAGGTAGATACAATACACGATAACATAAAGAACATACTCTAAAGAGAAATATGGAGGAAGATACAATACAACAGAGAGACATACTATACACTATAACAAAGAGAACATACAATATACTATAACAGAAGAACAAATCATGATTAACAAAATTATACCAATAATCACTAACTGATTGTTCTAAACAAAAGGTGATAATAAATGTGGTATACAAGATCAAGATAACTTTAATGTGAGTCTAGTCTAGACATACTATACAAACGACAAATAGAACAGTCGAGTCTGGTACATTTAGTAGAAAGGGGCCTATAATGCTAACTTTATGATTCCTTAGTTTATACATTAGGGATATATATATATATATATATATATATATATATATATATATATATATATATATATCGGATCCGACAAGTAGTAGGATGTGTGCTTTCCGCTTCATTTCCTGTTCCTTGTTTGGTTGTGGGCTTAGAGCAGATTCACCCAGCCTACTATCTATTCGATCTTAGTTATATATGTATTCCATGTACACCAAGTAATCATAAGGAATAACATGTATGGGTCAGGTCATAGGACACTAATTAAATGCACCTTTTTCTAGTACAAAACATACTTTTCAAGTAGAACATTTAGTAGACAAAACTAGAAACTTACCAGAAAAAGGGTTTAATCCATCTTATTAAACCAATATAAGATAAAGGACCTTAGGTGGTTAATTCTATAATACCTTAGTTTATACATCAGGGTTATATATAATTAATACCCGATAGGTAGTTGGATGTGTGTTTTCCGCCTTACTTCCTGTTCCTTGTTTGGTTGTGTGCTTAGGGCAGATTCACACAATTAACTATCCGATCGATATTAGATTATATATAGCCTGTATAAACAAAGTGATTACGGAAGGAACTATTGTGGTTACTATTTTTACTAAAAGAAATAAGGGTTTTCTTAAAGAATGTTTTCATTAAATATAAAGGAACTATTACAGTTAACTCCGTGAGTACCAAGTTAATACGCCAAGGTTATATACAACGATGATCTAACAAACAATGGAATGTGCGCCTTCCGCCTCATTTCCTGTTCCTTGTTTGGTTGTAGGCTTAGGGCAGATACACACAATCGATTGTTTGTTTACTCTGGGTTTTATATAACTTGTATCCATTTAGTACTCATAGAAAGGATTGTAGATTCATTTTTACTTATCTTTCATCAAAAGCAGGAAATATAGGATTTTCTGGAGGAACAGGTGAACTTTTCTAAAAGAACTTACAACTTACTACAACTTTCTTACAACTTACTTACATCGCTAAAATCTTATGAACTCACCAGCTTAAACGCTGATCTACTCTTTCAAAATAACTTGTATTCTCAGGAGACCAGTAGACAGGTACGCGCACTGGGATTCAGAAGATGGACCATAGTAGCTTCATGTCTTATTTTGTTATTTACTTTGTAGTCTATGTTATGTGAACCACATACTTTGTAAACACTTCCTTTCTAATGAAATGGTTGTTTATTACTTTGATTACTATGATGCATGTCTTGTGATACTAAACATGACGTCCTCCACCCTCGAACGTTTCCGCCGTTCCGGTTTTGGGGTGTGACATTATGATTCTGAAATAATTGCTTTTGATGATATTGTTGCTTACTTTGATACAATTGTGGTGTCTGCTAGTATTGAAGCTAAGAGATTGTACATTTAGTTGCTAGAGACCTAAAAATTGTTAGATTCAAAACGAAGCAGAGTATAGTATTTGGAAATGCAATTAAGTAATGTGAATAATGATAAGGAATGTCTAGATAAGGATGTTCGAATGTTACTTGCTCAGAAACACATTTATTATAATTCTGCCAAAAGACTTTATGCTAAATTGACTGCATTGCATCATTCAAGTGATATAAGCAAAGAACAACATAGGAAATTGTTGCCTTTTCTTGCTTTCGAAAGAGTGAAAATTGATAGTTTATCCTATGATTGTGAGAAAACCATAGCAGAATTCGATAAAGTGCCTGATAATCGATTTGCTTATGGTATTGTTAAGATAGACGAATACTTGAATGCTGATGAACTTGTTGAAATAGTGAATGATAGTTTGACCAAAAGTGAACAAATCAAAATTTTGAAAAGAACGGAGAATTCGAAACTTGACTCTCAATCTAATTTTGCTGATATCGATGATAATTCTGATAGTTTTAGCAAAATCAGTGAAATTGAGGAAGAGGAAAGTATTGATTGTTCTCAGTTATCTGTCATTAAAGTCACATCAAAGTCAAAAGGTAAAGAAATTTATAATGATTCAATGGTTGAGAATGACACTGATAGACTCTCTACTTCGAAAGTTTGTGACTTTGATCATGTTAGTGTGAGAGACAGTCAAACGGATAGTAGTGATGATGAGAATGAAGAAGAAATGTCGAAATATTCTAAATCAAAAAAGAATGTTTCGCATGCAACATCCATTCCACGAGTGGTTTTTGATCAAGTGTTTGGAGACACTGAAAATTTCGACAAAATTGTATCGGACAAAGGTGCTCATTATTTGGAAACAAATACTGTTGTGAATCGAAATTTTAAGTGTTTAGATGATGTTGTATTTCCGAATCAAGTGTTTATCACTACTGGAAATGTTGAAAACATCAAATCAGAGTCCAACAAAATGGTCGAAGAAGATAACAAGAAAACATCAGACGAAGGATTCTTTTTAAATCAAAGCACTGTCGAAAACTATCTAACAAAGAACTCGTATGTTTTCCAAAGAAAAAAACGACAAAGAAAATGGGTTGATAAACAAGCAAATTCAAAAGAGATTTTGAAACAAGAATCTAATGAAACAAATGAAAATGTGAAACATAATTCACAAGAATTTAAGGATCTTGTTGAAAAATTTTCGAATGAAAAAGGAATTTCAAAAAGACAGGCACGAAAGAGAATTTTTTGGCAAGTAGTGTCCAATGAAAAACAATCAAACATACCAATAAAGAAAATATCTGAAAATGATTTGACTAAATCAGCACAAACAAAGTTTTCAACTCGTTCGGATAAAAAGGAAAATCTCGTTCAATCAATTTTGTCTGATTCTCAAAATTCTTCAACAAAGTTTTCTAAATCATCATCTTTAAAGCCTTTTCAAACAAATGTGCAAAAACATAATTTTCATTCACAAAACCAGCAAAAGTTTTCAACTTCAAATTCATCCTTTTCAAAACCAACAAACAATCAAAACCGATTTTCTTCAAATAGAACAAATCGAACTTTTGCTAATGTTCGAAAATTTGAGAATGTTCGAAAATTTGACAATGTTCGACAATTTGAGAATGTTCGAAAATTTGAGAATGTTCGAAAATTTGACAATGTTCGACAATTTGAGAATGTTCGAAAATTTGAGAATGTTCGAAAATTTGACAATGTTCGAAAATTTGAGAATGGTCGAAAATTTGAAAACGTTCGAAAGTTTGCAGACAATCAAACATATGTGCAAACTAAATCCACAACATTTGCAAAGTTTACTCCACAAAAACCAAAATTTCAAAATACATCTGCACACAAAGCCACCAAAGTTTCGTACACAAAAGGTTTGTCTGGGGTGGAAACAATCAACAATTAGCTTGAAGAAAAAGGGAAAAAGTATCAATCTGGAAAGTTTTCTCAACATCAAATAAAGCAAGCTTATGAACAGTATTTGATTGATACTTCATCTGGAAGTTCATCTTCGAAAGAATCAAATACTCCAGTTCAAAAATGGCAACCAATCTCAAGGGAAAGACACACTGAGAAGCATGAGAAAAAAGTCAGTGAAAGTCCAAAACTATCGAAAAATTGTGTTTCGGTACCTTTAACTAAAGATGTTGACTTAATTGATACTTTCAAGAACAAAGTTCAAAATTGGGCTTTAGGTTCTAAATTTCATTCGCTTTTTCAAACTAATGACCAAGGACCCAAACAACCTTGGGTACCTAAATTCTTTTAATGAATGCAGGTACTATGTGACAAGCAATATGATGAGAAATGGTACATTGATGGTGGTTGCTCACATCACATGACTGGAAGAAAGGAGAATTTGAGAGATTTTAGAAGTTTGGAAAATGTTGGTGTTGTGAAGTTCGGAAACAATCACAAATGTCAAGTAAAAGGATACGAGAAAGTAACGAATGGACAGTTTACTATAAATCGTGTTGCTTATGTTGAAGGTCTTCAACATAATTTGATAAGTGTTTCATAGCTTGTTGTGGGTACGGGTAATCAAGTTGTGTTTAACGAAGAAGGAAGTATCATTTCGAATGTTGAGACGCACGAAGTATTGCTGAAATAGAAAAAGATATTGTGATATGTTCACTCTTGACATCAAACCTATTGTTGGGAAACCTTCAGTTTGTTTACTTTCGATAGCTTCATCTGATATTAGCTGGTTGTGGCATCGACGTTTATCTCATTTAAACTTTCGAAATCTGAATAAGTTAGTTGTAGATGATCTTGTTCGAGGTTTACCTGTTCTAAAGTTTAACAATGATACTTTATGTGTAGCTTGTGAACAAGGAAAATAACATCGTAAAGGACATCCAATTGTAATAGATTCGAAAATTGTTGAACCGTTGGAACTTCTTCATATTGACCTTTGTAGACCATCAACTGTTGAAACTCTCAACAAGAAAATGTACATTTTGGTTATTGTTGATGATTTTTCACGATTTACTTGGGTGTATTTTCTTAGGTTAAAATCTGAAGTTGCGCGAACAATGATCGAATTTATCAGGAAAATTAAGACAAGTCTGAAAAGGAAAGTTCGTAATGTAACGACGTAATTTTTCAAAAAAAAATCATTTTCAAACACAATAAAACTCAGTTTTATATTCTCAAAATCATAAGTATCTCAAATGTCAACAATTCCACACATATAAAATCAAATCCCAGAATCATATAACAATCTCTCGCGAGTGTGTCCAATCATGTCGGTGGCTTCCTGCGATCCTCTGAATTACCTGAAACACATATCACATAACACGGTAAGCACGCATGCTTAGTGAGGTCCCCAAAATACCACGTACACATAATTAGCCACTCGAGGCTATAACTCTACAAGACCTTCCGGTCAATGTGTCTCAGTGGAGCCTTCTCGTCCCACAACTCTGGTAGACCTTCCGGTCCTACCCATGATGACCTACCGGTCCTAAATCCGTAGACCTTCCGGTCCTACTCTGTTGACCTTCCGGTACAAACTCTATTGACCTTCCGGTCCAAACCATGTAAATTCAGGATATAACATATACATATCACATAAAAAAATATATCACATAACCCTTATAAGGACATAAGACCTTCCGGTCACAAATAATTACCACTCTAGGTAAGGTATAGTGAGAAGACTCACCTCGTAAGTTAGCTAGTAAAATCTCGTGCTCGGAATCCCCAATCTAGCCTCCGTCTGTCACAAGGGTAATACTTCTAACTAATACACTCCTTACACTCTTATTCCTAGAGAATGGGTAAAAGACCATTCTACCCCTCCCTGACCCCTCTTACTTATTTTGACCAAATCCTAAGGTCAACAGAAGTCAACTCTAGTCAACAGTCGAATTTTGACCACACTCGCCGAGTGCACTCGTGTGACTCGCCGAGTCCACTTGTATCCTCTGAATTCTTTCACGGGTCTCACACAGCTCGTCGAGTTAACCCCCTAACTCGACAAGTTATCACTGGGTCACGAGTATTGCGTCGAACTGGCTCCGGCTCATCGTGTCGTCTCATAGAGTCGGCGAGTTGACCCAATTGGATTTCTCATTTGATCCTCTGAGGTTAGATATGTAACTCTAGCTCATAGTGATGGGTTTTGAGCATTCTAACACTTCTAAGTGTACATGCAACCCTAAATACCTTAGATCTATGTTTTCTCTGTTATCCATGTAATTATGAACTTTCCAAGGTATTACCCTATCTAGCATACAATACTTGATACTTGGGTAATCAAATGAATAGAATACATACCTTTGTTTGATGCAGCTTGTCTCCATGAAGCTTGAGTGCCTAGTGCCCCAAGTGTGACACCTCAAATGGTTCACACAACACCGAATGCACATGGAATGACTTGAGAGAAATGGAACACTCCTTGAAATCGTCTAGCCCTCATATTCACACATTAGTGCACGATTTCTTGAGCCATGAGATTCTTTTATATGGTGGCTATTAGGGTTACACCATGTAACTCATAACTTTACCCACTCCTTATGCTCCATGGATTTTAACCTCCATGGAGTATCCATGGGTCACCCCATGGACTTAGTCCAACATAAGGAGTCTTGGATCACAAGCCCACATATATAAGAAGGAATGATTTACACAATCAACCCATATATTTAATTAGTCTCCTTTTGATCACTTAATTAATTCCAAATTAATTCTTGATCAATACTAATTAAATAACCTTATTAATATATTAGTACTTATAATATATTAACCAACCTTAAGTGTTATTTCTCTCAATATAGTATATCCAAATGCATGATGCCATGCAACCCAAATGGACCATGCCGGGTCGGGTCAAGTCTTACCAATTATAGTTATGGACTTAGACATTAATCCAACAGTCTCCCACTTGGATAAGTCTAAAACTATTATTGCGTATGACTTCAGGAACCGATCAGCAATCGTAGCTCTCAAAAGCTTCTGTCGAACTCTGACCTTGTCGATGAACTCTGACCTTTGTTAATGACTTGTCCATTAGATAAGGGATCATATATTCCTCCATTCTAGATATCATATGGACTGAGACATGGATTATCAATCATTCTCTCTGTCCATTTGTTGTTTCCCGATTTCCGATTCATGATGACTGACTGATTGAACAAATCAAATCAGTCCTAGCTTGGCCAAGCACTCACATATATCATCTTTAAATCATCGAGGGGCCCACAGATATCGCTTTTATCCCGAAGGTAAAAGAAATGGATAAACTTTGACTCATATGGCTTGTTCTACTACTTGTTGAATCATACACAAAGGCACGTTTTATAACATCGAGTTACCAATGCGTTTTCGTGCAATCAATGTATAACCAACTCATAGTAACAACTCATATCTCTAGGTTTGAAGAATATAAGATATTATCGTCTCATGATCACTCGTGATAAAATCCATGAAGTGATTCAAATGAGCGCGGGTTGAATCCAATACTCAGAACTTATGAGCACTCATGAGTGTTGTAGCACCACTTTGTCCACCAACTTGGACCTCTACAAACCAACCCATGACAGTCTTGATTCATATCTACTTCCAACATATGACCGACTGTGGATGGTTTGAATAACTTAATCATTCAGGAAGAGCGACTTAGTTATTCTGGAAGTCAAAACATGCAAAGTGAAACACAAGAATAAATGAATCAAATATGGTATCAAACCCTATGAATATAAATAAACACTTTTATTTATCACCATACTGATTACTCATTATTCATTGTTTCGGTTTTATCAACTTTATACTTGAATTAAAAACACTAGTTGTCCCATGCTTCAAGCATGTACACTATGTTTTTCTTAAACAATAGCTTTGCCATACACCAAGTATGCACTCTATGTTTGTCTATGATCCTTACTTTGTGAAATAAACCAATTGAACATAATTTCAATGATTCTAATTTCACACTCCCAAATCCTTATCGAAAAATGTGAGAATTTCAAATTCCTATCATTTATCGAAATCTGTTTAGATTTTAAACTTATATGCACTGACCCTCCTGTAATGAATATGTACAAAGTCACAAAGACTTGTCAACAGTCATTATAAGGTATTCCAATGGAGATCAACTCCATGGAAACTAAGTCTCATATTCAAAGTACATTGCTTTGGACATGCTTCTTGCATTAAGTTTTCTAATCTTACACAGATAACTTCCACCTATGGAGACAACTCCATATTCTCATTTTGACTATCACTTCTGAATAAGAGATGCCTCTTTTCAGAATATGTCAATATGGTCCTTCCAAAATTAGCACTATACTTCAAACTGTCACTGAGCAACCAATCTTTGGTTAACCTCAGATTGTACTCGACAATTGCTTAATCGTTTTAGTCATATCCAATTCTAGACCTTTTACCTTCTTAATGCCTCTGGGCATTTGGAAAAATTTAGAAATGACAAATATTATAGCACATGCAATCGATCCTGTACCCAAAGCAAATGGTACACGATTCATGATGTCTCACATAAAGACATGATTCTAGACCAGTCTTTTGCTATAATATTTTTATTTGCCATGTTTTCAAAATTTGACTATGAAGAGGGATACCGTAATCATAATCGAATTTTGAGAACGCAATATATAGAATTTCCTTAAGTTGAACCAATCCAACATGGAATTCATATATATATTCTTGACTAAAGATGATTAAGGTCTCAATCTAAGCCTTTAGAACTGAAATGAAGTATATCCTCTCCCTTAATTATAGCAAAACAACTTTTTCTATCCCTGCAGCCTCACGAATTGAAACTTTTGTTTTCTATAATTAACATTGCTAGCTTGCAACACTAGCAATAATTATCATGCTCCCACTAACATGATGATTATTAGCATAACACTTATGCTCCCACTAGCTTTGACATGTACTCAGAAATCAGCTGGACTTTTAGAAATCAATACTTTATTGACTTCCTTTCCAAAGTTCAGATTTCTGATACGAGATGCTTTGATAAAACTTTATCAAAATCATACACCTTTCCTTAGATAGCATGCATGTGTGTCTAAACAATTTCAGAACTATGAAAAGGGATGTCGTAATCATAGTCTCAATTGTTTAGACCTTTTGCCATCTGCTTCAAATCTACTTGGTGGAAGTGTTTCCTCACCATCATTTTCATGAATCGGAGAGAAACCTTATGACCCTTAGATTTTATGGTGTATGTGTTCTTATCCATGTGAATCGTCAAAACCATAGTCACAAGACAAGGATAATGACAAATCCAAACTCATATGGACTGAACTTATGCAATCTTAACTTCTTGCCACCTGGCAGTACAGGGCCTGCCATTGCTTCCAAGTTGTTATGCAACCAATTGAGAACTTTCAGAACTCCTATGCAAAGCCAACTTTAACTAGAATGGGCACAGAATATGTCAACATGATAGGTTATAAACCTCAAGTCGTGTGCTAGTGAAGAACCTCAGGTTTTATTCTTGATTAGTTCTTGAAATTCTTTTTAGGATCTTTAAGACTCCCACTGTCCTCTTCACATATAAGACTATCTTGCCAAATATTCAAGAGATAGTGCGGATTCTTTATCAAGACAAACACTTCACACAATTTGCCTTAGTTGGTCTTTGTTTAATCCAAAACATCACAACTTACCAACTTCAAATGTACAAGAGTAGGACACTTTTACTCTTACATTTGACAAGTGTTATAAACATTTCTTTAAGATATGTCACTCAACTTACAGTCTTGGAGTATGACTCTAAGACTTGTTTTGGAACGAAGTATAAATCATCTTCTTGATTTAACCATTTCAACAATTCATGACTCCTCTTCTTAGTCATAAGAATGCACTAAGATGTCCTTAGAAGACCAGTTGTGATGTGGTTCTTTAATCATTAAGATAACCACAAAACATGATACTAAAGTACTCTCCCATCTTTTCAGATTTGAGAAACTTTTATCTTTCTGCCTAAGTTGATTCTTCCTATTCGTTCTGCCATACATTGAGACTTTTCCAATGTTTCAGAATTATACTTAAACTTGTAAGTATAACCATATTTACTAAGCTTTAGTAAATCATGACGAATAGTCTTAACGAGCTTTGTGGTGGACATGACCAGTGCACAAGAATGTGTACTCGATCCCTTTAGTCCTTCACTTGACTCACATATACATGTGAATAAGGAATTAGTCTTAATTTTCCAAAGATGAAAATTCTCGTTTATCATACTATACAACTTGCATGATTCCAAGTTTCTATCCAACTGAAACTTGGGTGATGAGAATCTTTCCTTATTTGGTAAATTTAGACACTACCACAAATGAAAGAATCAAGTCCATTTTTTTCCTTAATATTGCTATTAATGGAATCATATAAACAACGATTTTTCACAAATGCCACTTGTAGGGATATTTAAAATAAATATAAAATTAAAACCTTTTATTTTATTTCAAAACTTTGCGGAAAAAACTTATCCTTACAGTGCAAATGCATATGAAAAACTTGTTGTTATCTATTCCTAAGCAATATATCATAACTCCTAAGTAACAACTTCAAAAATTCTGATCACCAAACCATGTGATCGAAATCCATCTTCGTGATCAGAATCAGCATTTACTTCCTTTAAGTTTCTTCACTTTTCTTTGATTCTTAAAGCCTCAACATGTGACCCAGTCACATCTTGTAATGAGAATCTCATAATAGAAACTTAACAGAGTTAGATGGTGGACTTTTACCTGAAGAAGAGTCAAACTTCTTGACTTATCAACCTTATGATCTTTCAGGTAAATAGGCAGCTTCGCAATCAATGCCCCTTCATTTGGCAAGATAAACATATGGACTCTTTGGTAATGGGACCATCTCAGACTTAGCCTTTCTCTTTACCATTTGGTCAACCGGGTTGACTATGGCCAATCCCTTTCCATTGGGAAGAGAATGCTTTTTCTGGGTATCCAATGTTACCATTGTCAATGTCCATTGAAGGTTTTGCGAAGTTGATCTACTAATTAGATTTGCTTTACTAGCCTTCCAAATCATTGCTGATTCAGCAGTACTAAGCAAATAGATAAGATCATTAAGGGTCTTGTCATAGTCTGTTTCATAGTAGTCCCAAAGGAACTCACTATGTGACTTAGAAAGTGATTGAACATCCAACTTTCTCAAGACTTTGACACCCAACTCTCCCAGCTTGTCAATATGTGACTTCATCTCTAAGATGTGATCACACATCGACCTTGCTTGCCATTAGGGCTTGAGTGACCTTCAACTTGTGGGTTAGGGAGAATAATTGGAGGAGGTGGAGGAAGTAAAGTTCCAAGAGATTTGGGAAGATCATAGATGTCTGAACTAGACATCTTTTGGGAGATATTCAAGATAGTTGATCTAAAGTCCTTAATATAACACCCAATATGAAATATTAAGGCTAGGATCCAACAACCTATTTATAACTGGAAGAGGGATGTCGCAATCCGAGTTATAAAATAGTTGAAGGTAGGTAAATGACGATTTACCAATTTCCACCATGAAAAACGAAATAATGTAATTAGGTTTTTAATTGGATTTGAAATTCCTAGATCTTTTGAGATTCATTGAACTTTTCAATGGCATGTTTCAATCTCGAGTGTGCCCTTCAGGTTTTGTGACTGGGATGCCGAGGATCACAAAACAAGGTGTGAAGTAACCATGCAAATATACTTGGTACCCTTAATATTTACCCCTCAATCGATGTGCCGGTTAACCACACGAGCTCCACCGACACTATGATAAATATTAAGTTACCCTTTGCCTACTTTGTTAAATCCAGGTTAGTGTGCCGGTTAACCACACACGCTCCACTAACGGTTTAAACAAAGTGCAAAGTGTAATTTCATGGATTAGCACCTTATTCACATTTTCCTAAGTAACTAAGATTGGGAATTTATAAGTGTTTAGTTACTTAGTATTTATCATTAATACTTTTAATGAAGGGAGAATTATAGTCCTTGTCCTAACCGTTCGGCTAACGACCCTCCACCAGTCAAGGAAGCGGTGGGTGAGAGTGGACACCCATTAAACTGCCATTTTATAGGCAGTAACCTTATAGCCCCCTTATAGACCGGCTTCGTGAATGAAGCCTACTAACGGTAAGACTGACTTGCTCTTATACATATATTTATTATTAACTTATAATACTATAAAGTATAAGGGTTGAATTTTAACTTTTAAAATTCTAAGGGCTAACTTGGAATTAAAGTATTCATGGGGAAAACTTTACAAATTCCAAAAATTGAGGGCAAGTTTTGAAAATATTCAAAACTAATTAATTCCATAACTTATGTGTTTAAAGTAGTTTTAATTAAAAAAAAACTCTTCAAGTTCCATAACTTGAGGACAAGTTATGGAAGACTTTAAACTAATAAAAGAATGTAACTTTTCTTTATTTTTGTAACTTATGGAACTAATTAAGGTTACACATTTTATCATTTAATGAAGTGACTCTTGAACCTCCATAACTTGAGGACAAGTTATGGAGTCATAAAACCATTTAATGAGGACAAGACTCTTCATTTTTGTAACCATTGCCAACTTTTTATGAGTTTTATGAAACTTAAATGTGACTTTTCATATAACTTGAGGACAAGTTACAAAAACACATTTTAGAATCAACTCATAGATTAAAATGGATTGAAAACACATAATCAATTAAATTTTCTATTAATCTAATAAACTCATATGAACAAAGATAATTCACATCAAAAATTTTTCCAAGTAATTAGCATAACTTTTAAACTAATACAATTCGATTTTTCAGCTAATTTTGCGAGTATAACAAGAAAACAAAACCTGACTCTGATACCACTGATGGGTTTTGAGCATTCTAACACTCCTAATTGTACATGCAACCCTAAATACCTTGGATCTATGTTTTCTCTATTATACATGCAATTATGAACTTTCCAAGGTATTACCCTATCTAGCATACAATATTTGATACTTGGGTAATCAAATGAATAGAATACATACCTTTGTTTGATGTAGCTTGTCTCCATGAAGCTTGAGTGCCTAGTGCCCCAAGTGTGACACCTCAAATGGTTCACACAACACCAAATGCACATGGAATGACTTGAGAGAAATGGAACACTCCTTGAAATCGTCTAGCCCTCATATTCACACATTAGTGCACGATTTCTTGAGCCATGAGATTCTTTTATATGGTGGCTATTAGGGTTACACCATGTAACTCATAACTTTACCCATTCCTTATGCTCCATGGATTTTAACCTCCATGGAGTATCCATGGGTCACCCCATGGACTTAGTCCAACATAAGGAATCTTGGATCACAAGCCCACATATATAAGAATGAATGATTTACACAATCAACCCATATATTTAATTCGTCTCCTTTTGATCACTTAATTAATTCCAAATTAATTCTTGATCAATACTAATTAAATAACCTTATTAATATATTAGAACTTATAATATATTAACCAACCTTAAGTGTTATTTCTCTCATTATAGTCTATCCAAATGCATGATGCCATGCAACCCAAATGGACCATGTCGGGTCGGGTCAAGTCCTACCAATTATAGTTATGGACTTAGACATTAATCCAACACATAGATCTAGCCTCCTAATATCCAAAAGTCACGTAAAGGTCCGATCTTAGTGTCTATGTATGGTGTATAATGCTTTATGTACCATTAAAACTCCATTAATGCTTCCTAGCTTCAAAGCTCTATGGTTGCACAACTATCGCTTCACACTATCAGACTCTCTGGACCGAACAAGGTCCAGATATATAATACAAGCTCACAAAAGGGGTTTGATGCACTCAAAACCCCATCAAGAAGGTAATTAAAGCCCTAATCATCAAGAGATGAGATCTCCACAATAGGGATGAAAGGTTTCGAATTGATACGTCCAAATGAAGCTCCTTGCTTAAATAACACAAATCTACAATCTTCTCTGCCCCCCCAAGCTTGAACCTTCTTCTTTCTAGCAAAATCACACCAACTTGCTCAAGATAGCTTTCTCTCTCACTTTACATGCTCTAGGCTCTTTAGGGTTGCTCTCTGGAAGGTGTGGCTGCAATAGGAGGCCATAAGTGCCTTTGAATAGTTCCCAAACTTGGGGATTTAGGTTTTCTCATTCCAGCGCCTACTCCGCGAGTCTACTCTTGGACTCGTCGAGTAGATCATTAAACTCACGTGTCCTACCCGCTTCTACTCTGCGAATCATGGCGCCAAATCGTCGAGTAGGTCAATAATCCTTAAAAAAATAGTAATTAACATAATATACCTGGGAATCCGGCTGTTACAATTCTCCCCCACTTGAATCAGACTTCGCCCTCGAAGTCTTGCTCCGCAAACAACTCTGGATGTTGCTCCCGCATTTCTGACTCCGGCCCCCAAGTCAACTCGGATCCCCTTCGATGCTGCCATTGGACCTGAACTAGGGGTACCTCCTTGTTCCTCAGAACCTTCACCTTTCGATCCAAGATCGCGATTGGCTTATCAATATAATTAAGGCTCACATCAACCTGAATGTCCTCTAGTGGCACCACCGCCGTCTCATCGGCTACACACTTCCTCAACTTGGACACGTGGAAGGTGCTATGTATCTGACCCAACTCTACAGGTAGCTCTAACTAGTATGCTACCCTACCCACTCTGGCGGTCACTCTAAAAGGTCCGATGTATCGGGGTCCCAACTTACCCCACTTCCGGAAACGGATCACCCCTTTCCATGGGGATACCTTCAGAACCACAAAGTCTCCGACCTAGAACTCGAGCTCAGATCGTAGCCTATCCGCATAACTATTCTGGCGACTCTGGGTTGTCAGTAACCTCTGTCTGACCTGCTGAATCTGCTCAGTCGTCTTAAGCACTATCTCAGTGCTACCCATCACTATCTGCCCCACCTCTCCCCAACAAATAGGAGTCCGACACTTCCTCCTGTATAAAAGCTCAAAGGGAGGCATACCAATACTCGAATGGTGGTTGTTGTTGTAAGAAAACTCAGCCAGGGGCAGATATGTGTCCCAACTCCCACCGAAGTCCATAACACATGCTCGAAGCATGTCCTCGAGCGTCTGTATCGTCCGCTCACTCTGCCCATCTGTCTGTGGGTGGTAGGCTATACTGAAATGTAAGCGTGTGCCCAACTGCTCGTGAAATTTCTACCAGAACCTGGAAGTAAAACGCACGTCTCAATCTGACACTATCGAAATCGGCACCCCATGTCGTGCTACCACCTCCCTCACATAGATCTCAGCCAATCTCTCCGCAAAAGAGCTCTCACTAATAGCAAGGAAATGAGCGCTCTTCGTCAGTTACTCTATAATCAGCAATATTGCATCAACTCCACGTGCAGTCCTCGATAACTTAGTAACAAAGTCCATCGAGACCTGTTCCCCCTTCCACCGGGGAATCTCCACAGGCTGTAATGGACCATGTGGATGCTGGTGCTCGGCCTTGACCCTATGACAGGTCAAGCATCTTTCGACTACCCACGCAATATCCCTCTTCATACAAGGCCACCAGTAGTCTCTCTTCAGGTCCAAATACATCTTAGTGGCCCCGGGATGGATCGAGAATCTCGATCTACGCGCCTCCTCCATTAGTTTGCTATGAGGACCGCCCGTATAAGGCACCCAAATCCGTCCATGAAAGGTCATAAGCCCTCGGCTATCAGTCACAAAATCGGATACCTGTCCAAGCACCCGCTCCTTCTTATGGTTCTCCAGTATCAAGGCCTCCGCCTGGGCCTCTTGAATGGTATCCAACACCATAGTCATCACTGTCGTCCTCATGCACACATCCTGAATCGGGGCACTCTCCGCCCTGCGGCTCAGGGCATTGGCTACCACGTTAGCCTTGCCCGGGTGATACAGGAACTCACAGTCGTAATCTTTTACAGTATCCAACCATCTCCTCTGAAGCATGTTCATGTTGGGCTGATCCATTAGGTACTTAAAGCTCTTGTTGTCCATGTATATGGTACACCGAACCACGTACAAATAGTGGCGCCAGATCTTGAGGGCAAACACCAACGCCTCCAACTCTAGATCGTGGGTGCGATACCTCGCCTCATGAGGCTTCAACTGCCTCGATGCATATGCTATCACGTGCCCTCTCTGCATAAGCACCGCACCCAACCCAAATATAGACGCAGCGCAGTACACCACAAAGTCCTCCATCCCCTTAGGAAGGGCTAACACCAGGGCTTCGCACAATCTCTGGCGAAGAGTCTCGAACGAGGTCTGCTGCTCGGGACCCCAAGTAAAAGTACCGCCCTTTCGGGTCAATCTGGTGAGAGGAACAATAATCTTGGAGAAATCTCTGATAAATATCCGATAATAGTCGGGCAATCCCAGAAAACTCCTAATCTCGGTGGGGGATCTCGGCACCTCCCAACTCATAACATCCTAAATCTTTGTTGGATCGTCCAATATCCACACTTGGAGAATTTGGCGTAAAGCCTCTCCGATCTCAATACTCCAAGGATCTCTCTCAAATGCTCCTCATGATACTCTCTGGATCTCGAATACACCAAGATATCATCGATGAACACGATCACCGATCGATCCAACATATGCCTGCATACCTGGTTCATGAGATCCATGAACGCTGCTGGTGCATTGGTGAGCCCAAAAGGCATCACCACGAACTCGTAATGCCCATAACGTGTCCTAAATGCTGTCTTCTGAATATATTCCTCACGTACCCTCATCTGATGATACCCATATCTCAAGTGAATCTTGGAAAACCAAGACGCACCCTGCAACTGATCGAACAGATCATCGATCCTTGGTAGTGGATAACGTTTCTTGACCGTCAGCTTGTTTATCTCCCGGTAATCAATGTACATCCGGTGTGAACCATCCTTTTTCTTGACAAAATGGATCGGTGCTCCCTCGGAGAGCTACTCGGTCGGATAAATCCCTTCCCCAACAGCTCCTGAAGCTGCGAGGATAGCTCCTGCATCTCTGGTGGCGCAAGGCGATACGGTGCCTTGGCGATAGGTGCCGCCCCTGAAATCAAATCAATACGGAACTCCACCTGCCTCTCGGGAGGCACACCCGACAACTCCTCGGGGAAAACATCTGGGAACTCCCTCACTACCAGAACATCAACGATAAAACTCGGTCTCTCAGCAGCAACTCGCATATCCATCACATACGCTACGAAACCCCTACAGCCCTGTTGTAGGCTCTGTCTCGCTCTAGCAGCCGAGCAAAATGTTGATCCAGATCGAGTACCCTCACCATATACTGTAAGCACTCCCCCACTAGGGTCTCGTATACTCAGCAACTGACGCTCGCAGTCTATAACAGCTCCGAATCGACTCAACCAGTCCATCCCCACAATGACACAGACATCCCTCATCGCAATTGCTACCAGATCTATTGGAAACTCAACACCGAAAATCTCGAGTACACACCCCCGAATCACATCAGTAGAAAAAACCGCGCGCTCGTCCGCTATGGAAACTCGCAGAGGTCGACTGAACGCCTCCTTTCGGATGCTGATGTGACGGCTAAATGCTAATTACAAGAAAGATCGACTCGCACCCAAGTCAAATAACACCAAAGTAGGTACAGAATTCACAAGAAAAGCACCTATGCATATCACAATATAAGCACAATATATCTCAGCCACAATATAAGCAAGAGAATACATACCAGCCACAACATCAGGTGCTGCGCGGACCTCTTCCTCTGTCAACTGGAAAGCTCTCCCGTGAACCCTCGTTGCCTCGGCCTTTGCTGGCCGACTCTCAATAGCTCGTGCAGCAGCAGGGGCAGATCCCTGTGCTGATCCCTGTAATAGATGCAGGCACTCGGCCTTTTGGTGGCCAGTCTGGTTGCAGTGAAAACATACCATGAACCCCCTGGGGCAATCCTTGGCTATGTGCCCCTCCTTGCCACATTTGTAGCAAGCGCCTGCTCAACAGATCCCCTCATGTCCCTTGCCGCACTTCCCACATGTGCGGCCCATCTGGTCTCCAGATCTCGAATTAATGGGCTTTACTGGCTTGGCTGTTGGCTGAGACTGAGCTGGATGCGTATCCCTCCTCTGAGACTCCGCCTCCTCCCTGGCCTGAGTCTCTAGCTCAATCTCCCTCTTCCGGGCATTTGCCTGAAGTTTAGCAAATGTCCGGTATGTCGAGTTCGCCACAAACTCATGAATATCTCTCCTCGGTATGCTCAAATAACAACTCATACGTACCTACTCGGTAGACACATGCTCAGGGAAAAACAACGCCCTCTCATGAAACATCCTCGTAATCATCGTCACAGACTCAGTCCCATGCTCGAGGGACAAGAACTCCTGGGCCAAACGTTCCCTCTCCACCGGGGGAACATACTCCTCTCGAAACATCATGGTAGATCTTTCCCATGTCACTAGAGTGCGCTCTGCAGGAGTGAAACTGGCTGTCACAAACTTCCACCAGTCCTTCGCCCCCAAGCGAAGCTGGTTCAGCGCGAACCGTACCCTCAAATGTTCCGGACATGAACAACTATAGAAACATCCCTCGATATCAGAGATCCATCTCATTGTAGCAATCGGATCCTGAGTCCCATTAAACTCTAGTGTCTTCGTGTTGCTGAACTCCCGGTACAGCATCGAGTCACCTCCCTGTGGCCTGGTAGCAGCGACGACTGCAGTGGCTGCAGCAGCAGCCGCCTCGGTAAGAGCAACATATCTCTCATCAAACGTCTCAATCAGGGTGGTCTTAATAGACCCAAACATCTCCAGTATCTCTACTCGAATGGATGCGGCCACCTCCTCGTGGATCATCTTGCGAATCTCCTCGTCACTAATACCACTGGTACCACTGCCTCCAGCGTTGTGGCACGTAACCACCATGATGTCTCTGAAACACAACACAAATAATCAGAGACTCGACCGAGATTACTCACACTCGATCACTCGCTCCTACTCGTCCCCTAGCACCCTAAGGATTCTTACTTGGGCTGCTCACTGATCCGATGTTTCTAGTAGTACAGGCCCAATACTACCTTCCACACCCCATCCGTACTCACCCCAAGTCCTCCTCCTAGGATCCCAGATCGCAAGTACTCTATGCCTCTCAGAACACGGACTACTCTCTAGTAGACCTCTCATAAACTCCTATCTACTACCTACTCACACTCGAAGTAATTCACAGTAGTAGTAACGCCTAGGCTAAGGCATCACAAATCAGGCCATTCTAGTCCTAAATATGAAATACCTATCCTACTCTCTAGCATGCATAACATATCTCATAATATCTCATAACACATAACGTAAGGGTATTTTGGGAAATCACCGTTCGGGCGCTGGATCATTGTACACACTGCTCTTTTCCGCTTTCTCTTGAAATCTCTTACTCGTTTTAGAAAATCGCTTCTTTTTGAAAACTTTTCTCAAATCCTCAGTTTGAGTCCAGATATTCCCGAAGGTGTATCCGAATCCCTCAAACCAAGGCTCTGATACAAACTTCTAACGACGTAATTTTTCAAACAAAATTTTCATTTTCAAACACAATAAAACTCAGTTTTATATTCTCAAAATCATAAGTATCTCAAATGTCAACAATTCCACACATATAAAATCAAATCCCAGAATCATATAACAATCTATCGCCAGTGTGTACAATCATGCCGGTGCCTTCCCGCAATCCTCTGAAATACCTGAAACATATATCACATAACATGGTAAGCACGCATGCTTAGTGAGTTCCCCAAAATACCACGTACACATAATTAGCCACTCGAGCCTAGAACTCTACGAGACCTTCCGGTGAATGTTTCTCAGTAGAGCCTTCCGGTCCCACAACTCTGGTAGACCTTCCGGTCCTACCCATGATGACCTTCCAGTCTTAATTTGTAGACCTTCCGGTCCTACTCTGTTAACCTTCCGGTCCAAACTCTGTTGACCTTCCGGTCCAAACCATGGAAACTCAGGATATAACATATACATATCACATAAAAACATATATCACATAACCTTTATAAGCATACAAGACCTTTCGGTCACACATAATTACCACTCTAGGTAAGGTATACTTCTAATTAATACACAAGGGTAACAGATCATTCTACCCCTCCCTGACCTCTCTTACTCATTTTGACCAAACCCTAAGGTCAACAGAAGTCATCTCCAGTCAACAATCCAATTTTGACCAGACTCGCCGAGTGCACTCGTGTGACTCGCCGAGTCCACTTGTATCCTCTGAATTCTTTCAGGGGTCTCACACAGCTCGTCGAGTTAACCCCCTAACTCGACAGGTTATCACTTGGTCATGAGTATTGGGTTGAACTCGCTCCGGCTCGTCGAGTCGTCTCATAGACTCGGCGAGTTGGCGCAATTGGATTTCTCATTTGATCGTCTGAGGTTAGATCTGTAACTCTAGCTCATAGATCTAGCCTCCTAATATCCAAAAGTCATGTAAAGGTCCAATCTTGGTGTCCATGCATGGTGTATATTGCTTTTTATACCATTAAAACCCCATTAATGCTTCCTAGCTTCAAAGCTCTATGGTTGCACAACTATGGCTTCATACTTTCGGACTCTCTGGACCTAACAAGGTCCAGATCTATAATACAAGCTCATAAAAGGGTTTTGGTGCACTCAAAACCCCATCAAGAAGGTAATTCAAGCCCTAATCCTCAAGAGATGAGATCTACACAATAAGGAAGAAAGGTTTCGAATTAATACCTCCAACTGAAGCTCCTTGCTTGAATAACACAGATATATAATCTTCTCTGGCGCCCCCTTTAGCTTTAACCTTCTTCTTTCTTGAAAAATCACACCAACTTGCTCAAGATAGATTTCTCTCTCACTTTACACGCTCAAGGCTCTTTAGGGTTGATCTCTGGAAGGTGTGGCCACAATAGGAGGCCATAAGTGCCTTTAAATAGGTGCCAAACTCGGGGATTTAGGGTTTCTCATTCCAGCGCCTACTCGGCGAGTCTACTATTGGACTCGTCGAGTATATCATTAAACTCACTTGTCCTACCCGCTTCTAATCGGCGAGTCATAGCGCCAAATCGTCGAGTAGGCCAATAATCCTTAAAAAAAATAGTAATTAAAATAGTATACCTGCGAATCTGGATGTTACACGTAAAATCAAAAGTGATAATGGTTCATAGTTTAAAAATAACGTGTTCGATTCGTACTTAACAAAGAAAGGAATTTCGCATAATTTCTCATCGCCATATACACCACAACAAAATGGTGTGGTTGAAAGGAGGAATAGGTCTCTTTATGAAGTAGCAAGAACAATGTTGACATATGTGAATCTTCCTCAATATCTTTGGGCAGAAGCTATTTCGACAGCATGTTTTACTCAGAATCATTCTTTTATTCATCGTCGTTTCAATATAACTCCATATGAAATCATAAATAATCGAAAACCTAATGTCAAATTCTTTCATGTTTTTGGTTGCAGGTGTTTTATAATGAACCTCAAAGATAATCTTTCGAAATTTCAAGCTAAGGCTGATAAAGGAATATTTTTGGGATATTCAAATAATTTGGTTGCATACAGAGTGTTAAATAAGCGAACAATAAAAGTTGAAGAGATATTTAATCTCACTTTTGATGATTATTATGGGAAACAAGTTGAAATACATTTCGAACAAAAACCAATTCTTAATGAATCGAATGATGAGTCTGAAAGTTAGAATTCCTCTGATTTTGATTATGATTTAATTTTTGGTGTTCCAGACAGGGCTGCTGATGCTGAAGTAAATGTTGCTGATAATCAAACTCCTGAATCTTCGAAACATACTGATGATTCAACAGTCACATCAGATACTACTGCTAGTGGACTTTGATCCAGCATATCCACCATTGGAAAAGTGGACAATAAATCATCCGAAAGAACGAGGTACTGAATGAGGTACTGAATGCTCGTTAAGAATTTGGCATGTTTAATGTTTTCATATCTAAACCTAAACCAAAGACAGTTAAGGTTGCAATGGAACACTCAGATTGGGCTGTTGCAATGCAATCCGAACTTGCTGAGTTCAATAGAAACAAGGTTTAGAGGTTAATTCCTAAACCTAAAAATGTTTCGATTGTCGGATTAAAATGGATTTTCAAAAACAAAACCGACAAGGATGGAAATATTATTCGAAATAAAGCACGATTAGTCGTAAAATGATACTCTCAAGAAGAAGTTATCGATTATGAAGAAGCATTTGCTCCTGTCGCAAGACTCGAGGTTGTTCGAATATTTTTGGCTTATGCAGCTCACAAAGATTTTGATGTTTATCAAATGAATGTGAAGTGTGCTTTTCTTAATGGTGAACTCGAAGAAACAGTTTCCGTTGAACAACCTCCAGCTTTCATAAATGAAGAATATCCTGATCATGTGTATATTTTAGATAAAGCAGTATATCGATTAAAGCAAGCACCAAGAGCCTGATATGCAACTCTTACCAGTTTCTTAAAACAATCAAAATTTAAACAAGGATCAGTTGATCCCACATTATTTCAAAAGAAAGTTGGGAATCATCTTATGCTTGTTCAAATTTATGGCGATGATATTATTTTTGGCTCTGCTGACCCTACTTTGTCTAGTGAATTCGAATGTTTGATGAAAAGCCAATTCCAAATGAGCATGATGGATAAAATTAATAATTTTCTTGGTTTAAATATTCATCAAAGCAGAGAAGGAATTTTCATCAATCAAGAGAAATATACCAGGAATTTGCTCGAAAATTTTTGAATGACAAATAGCACGAAGTTAAGAGTACCAATGGCGGTTGGAACAACGCTAACACCTTCGTTAGACACACCGGCTGTTGATCTTACTTTATACAGGAGTATGATAGGTTCATTGCTTTATCTTACTGCAAGTCGACATGACATAATGTCTTCTATATGTAATTGTGCTAGGTATCAAGCAAATCCACGACAACCACACTTGACTGTTGTGTAAAATATTTTTCGTTATCTCAAGGGAACAATTTCCTTAGTATTGTGGTAACCTTCGAAATTAGCATTTTTCATTCAAGCATTTTCGAATGCAGAACTGGGAGGATGTACTCTTAATCGAAAGAGTACAAGTGGATGATGTTAATTTTTGGATGGAAAGTTGGTTAGTTGGCAGTCGAAAAAGCAAACGTGTGTTTCGATTTCTACTGCTGAAGCTGAGCATGTTGCAGCTGCTGCTTGCACTTCGCAAATTATTTGGATCCAGAGTCAATTGTGTGACTATGCCATTAATATGAAAAAGATTCCATTGTATTGTGATTCACTAAGTGCTATACGCATTTGTCATAATCCAGTACAACATTCGAAAACCAAACATATTGTTCTTCGTTATCATTTTATTAAAGATCATGTGGAAGATGGCAATATTGAAGTTTATTTTGTAAAAACAACTGATCAGCTTGCTGATATTTTTACAAAAGCTTTAGACGAAAAATCATTTGTTCGAATTTTGACAGGATTGGGAATGATAGAAGCAAGTTCTGTTCTAGGACTGATTTCGAAAGAATAACAAAGAAGAGTTATGCAAATGTGTCGATTCAGAGGCAATAATGATTCGTTCAGAGGCTACTGTTCATGTTAAGCGCTTCGACACGCTTCGTTTTCGACTTTTGGGAAAGAAAAGTTTCGTTAGTTTGCTACATTCTTACATTTTTGTTTGTTTGTTTTATTTTCAAAAAATTTAAAAACACAAAAATATTTTCTTTCTTGTCAAAAACATAAAATACCAAAAAGATTTTTGTTACTTTGTACTTTGTCTTTTCTTTCTTTGTGCAGAATTCACGAAAGTTTTACAAGGGTCATGCTTGCGTTTCTAGGGTAAGGTAAATTTTCGACAACTTTGTACTAGTTAGAATGTCCCTAGAAGCATGCTGCATCATGTTGACCCAAGCCTCTATTGACTCAATGTGTGATTTCGAAAGCCTTCATGAAATTTTCATTACAAAAATTTATTCCCAATCAGGCTTACATTCACATTAGTCTACTGAGCTACCTAACTGTTCTCAAATGAGTTAAGACTTTTCTGTTTGGTCCAAGCATAACAGAGGTACAATTGACTTTGTGAACCAATCTTTTTCATCTAAAAATTCTAACACATTTCACACACAGTAACGTATGTCCAAGAGGTCATTGATCAAACCAATCATGACTTAGACATATCAAAATTCTGTGTTTATGATCTTGATTCACGAGGCCGTGATGAAAGTGAAACCCAATTTTCTAAATTTTTAAGGAATTGACGGGGACGTATGTTCCTGATTTACACAAAACATTTGTTTCGGTACCAACCTTCGATGCTCCAAATCATATTCTTTCGTTATGAGTGGTCTTGATCAAATGGTCGAAACCCACGACATTTGCTTCCCAACACGATCCAGCTGAAACTATTTTTCTTTGAATATGATTTTCGTAGGAGTATCCATTCTTTCACTTGTCACTTTCAAACTAATTCAAAGCATACTTGTCACCGAGTACACTGGTCAAACAAGTAATTTCGGTTACAATTACTCACCTTATGTTTAGGCTGATATGTAACGAAATTTTTAATCCACCCACGAAGCCTTGGAAAGAAGCCCTTCGATACTTCTCTATAAGTATTCGATTGAAATTCACGGGAACATACACAAGCTGTTGATTATCTCTCTTGATAATTAACGAAGCAACCTTTTCCCGGGGTTTAACTGCATTTATGTCAAAATTTTATATTTTGACATCACAGTTCTAAAATTTTCGTTAATTTGCTTCTTATCTTATTCTCTTGGCACACTGCACTCACGAAATCCTTGTGGTTCTGAGTACTACAAACTCAGGCTGATGATTTCGACAGTTTGGCATATGACTTCGTCTCTAATCCCAAAGACGAAAAAGCCTAACCTCCATGCCGAAGGTTTTTCAATCTTATCCACTTGGTGCTCACGAACAGTCTGATGTGATGGTTTGGCAATGTGGCCCGACTTTCAAGGAACTTTATCTGACATGGCGCGTTTAACGGCTAGTGGTGTGACATTCAAGGACAGACGTGGCTTACTCTTTTCAGAAAACATTTGGAATTCATTTGGGGTTAAATATAAAAGGAAATTCTATTCTCCTTTTATAATTACACGTTCAAAATTCTCAGACGATCAAAAAGCCCTAACTTTCTAAGTTCTTCAAGATTTTCTCAAACCCTAATCAATGGCGGCTGATCCAACCACCACTACTGAAGAAGTTGAATCTCAACCACTTATGAAGATTCAAAGCACCAACTATCAGGTTGAAGGAGATGTATCACTGTATGCAGAAGAACTCAAGATGCTGATTGTTGCTCTTCAACATTTAGGTCTCGCAACTGCGATGTTCAATGCTTTTATAGTGTTGTCATGGTTATCAATGGCTGGTTCCACTGCTTCTTACAGCAAAGCCATTGATTTAATCACATTCAATGTGACAACCCGAAATTTCAATCTTGTTCACACCATTCAATCCAATCAAAACTTAGACTCGTTTCTACCGACTTTTAGCACTAATTAGAGTCTGTTTAAGCATTCCAGGCTTAGTACATTAAGGGAATAAGTGAATGGAAGTGCCAATAGGGGTTGTAAACATCAACCTCGCCATAAACCCTCAAAAGAGGAGTTTACGGCCAAGGTCATGAGTTTACGGCCGTAAACACAGACTGGCCATAAACTCCCTCATATACATTCGACCCTTAGTCATTTTCAGCCATTCTTCACTTTTCCAAGCCTAGAACTCGAATTCTCTCTCAAGGATCTTGAAGTTTTGCTCCAAATCTGCAAACCGGTAAGTAAATCCTTCCATAAACAAGTTAATACATCCTTTCTTCTTGATTCACTCTTGATTTCATCCATGGAATCTCTTCTTTTGGGTAGATCTTCAAGTGTTATTCATTTCACCAAGAACACCAAGGTCATAAGTATTTTAATGTCTGTATTTGTATGAAAGTGCTTGTAAGTATGCGATGTGTAAGTATGTAAAAGCTCGTGAATGTTTGTAAAAGGTTTGAATCTCCTAGAAAACCCTATGTTTCCTACTAAAAGTAGCCTTCTACCAAGGCATCTAGTATCTGTGTGTGTGTCTCTTGTAAGAGTTTGTATTTTCCCAAATCTGACTATCATTAACCAAAAATATAGTTTTTACATTGTTGTTTATTGTGTGAAGATCACAAAGTGAATGTAATGGGAAAATGAAATAGTACTGTAGTGTTGTATTAACTACTGTTGTACTAACTACCTTAAACCAATTGTTATTTAAAGTACCATGTGATCGACATGTATCCTGCTACCGACTATAAACACGACGATGTAAGACGTCGGAAGAAATGACGTTCGGCACCTGTAGACTTGCAAGTCCCACTGTAGCGAGCAGCAAGGTGTAGGGTAGTCAATCCAGTATAGATCTATACACAAACTCAACAATCTCCATTTAAGGAGATTCTGGATACAAAACGGGCCATGACATGTGATGCCATGCCCCGTTATGTGGCTCACATAACTGTATTAGTGCACTGGTGAATGTATTGTATGTACTAGCTGTATTGTATGTTCTCTCTCTGTCTAGTATGTATGTATGTTCTCTCTGTATGGTATTGTTTGTTTCTCATCATAGTATTATCTATCTATATGTTATGTTCTCTCTGTATGGTATTGACTCATATATGGACTGACTCTTTGTATGTTTCACTGTTCTAGTAATAGTATTAGTATCTTCCTAAACTATACCTATTATAGCTTACTAGTAATGTTGTTTGAATGTATGAACATGTTTGTATACCTTTGCTACCTAAAGGTATTGAATAGAAAGAAGTAGCCTTTTATATCTATATACATATACATGATATATGACTAGGATTCAAACGACCTTCGGACAAATAACCGATACCCTAAGTCCACAACCAACAAGGAACAGGAGGCAAGGTGAGCTATCAGTCCTAAGTCCTTTCAATCCTACTTATATAACTATATCTATATAGATACACATTTAACAGAATATAAGTTTAGAAGAGTTGAATAAAAGTATTTGATATCTAAAAGAGTTTGTAAAACAGTTTGAAGTAGTTTGTTTGATAACACAGTTTGAAAAGTAAGAAATCCACTTGTTTGGTAGTTATTAATCACATGTGATTGATATAATAACTATAATAGTTCAACTTGTATCCCCCCGATAAAAGCATTTAAAAACATTTAAAAGGTTAATTAAGGGGGTATGAACTCACCTATAGTGAGTAACTCGAATGAAAGATCGATATAGGATTGTTGGGTGTCAATTAGAGTCTTGAGGACAAACGATTCCTATTTAACATATAATTACACATATATGATTACATTCCACGTATATAACCACTTAAAGTGATAGGGACACGCCTTAGGGACATAAAAACACTTAGAATTAAGTGTTACCAACACCTATGGTTGCACATAAGAGGTGTATGGCCCTATATTTGAGTGTAAGGCCACAAAGTCATGGGTTTTATGTGTTTGCGGCCAGAGTGTGTGTGCGGCCAGGGTGTGTGTGCGGTCGCACACTCACTATGAAGTGTGCCAAAACGTGTTTCCAAGCCTTAGGAATGTCGTAGGGAAGGTGTTTTGACCATTGGCTAGCTGGAATGGAAGTTTGTTGACATATTAGACCCTTAAAAGGGTGTGTGCGGCTACACTTGGTGTGTGCGGCCGTACACATGGTGTGTGCGGCCGTACACATTTGAAGATAATATGAAATGGCATTTTTCATGTGTAAATTCAAGGGGTCTTTAGCTTATAACAAGCTATTGCAAGTGTATACCCGATTTAGAGGCTTAAAAGTGTAGTTAAAAGCCCAAAAAGTAGTGAGTGTTCTTGGTGTTCTTGGTGATCTAACACCGATTAGGTGTTTTCATGGATCAAATCAAGGGAACAGGCTAGTTAAGGTCAAGTATTTGCTAATCAAAGAAGGAATCACTCACTTGATTGAAGATTGAAGTGAAACTTTGGATGATACTTGAGAGAAAACGAGTTCTAGCCTTGAAGAAGTGGAAAAAGTGTTCAAAATGACTAAGTGTTGAATATATAGATGGGAGTGTGCGGCTGGGATGGGTGTATGGCCACACACTCGGGTGTGCGGCCGTACACTAGGGTGTGCGGCCGCACACACCTTGTGTTGGTGTGTTTGGCTCATTTGCAAGGTGTTACACTCACAAAACTCATCCCACGACTCATACCCTGATTATACTAGGTTTGAAACACTGTAATTGACTCTAAACAGTGCTAGAAAATAGCAAAAACGAGTCTGACCTTCCTTGATTTGAATAAGTGTATAAGATAAAAATTTCGGATTGTCACATCATCCCCCCGTTAGAGAGAATTTTTCCCGAAATTAGAGTTTAAGCAATTAAGTTATTACAAATAACTAAGTAAGAAGATGAGGATATTTCAGTTTAATATGATCCTCTCGCTCCCAAGTGAATTCAGGTCCTCGCTTGGCGTGCCAGCGAACCTTCACTATCGGGATACGACTTTGCTTTGTTTGCTTGACCTCTCAGTCCATGATCTCTACAGGTTCTTCCACGAAGTTGAGGCTCTCGTTGATCTCGATCTCGTCGAGTGGGATTACAAGAGTCTCGTCGGACATACACTTTTTCAAGTTCGAGATGTTGAAAGTAGAATGCACGTTACTGAGCTCGCGGGGTAAGTTAAGTTTGTAAGCTACAGGGCCGATTCTGGAAAGAATCTCGAAAGGCCCTATGTATCTTGGATTTAGCTTTCCACGCTTTCCAAAGCGTATTCAGCCCTTCCAGGGTGAGACCTTCAATAGAACACGGTCGCCCACCTGGAATTCCAACAGTTTCCTTCGCTTATCTGCGTAGCTTTTCTGTCGGTCTCTAGAGGCTTTCAATCGTTCACGAATCTGAACGATCTTCTCTGTCGTTTCCCGAATGATCTCCGGACCCGTGAGAGTGCTGTCAGGAACTCGTCCCTTAGCTAACTGGGTATCACCTACCTCAGCCCAACACAGAGGGGATCTGCACTTTCGGCCATAGAGGGCCTCGAATGGAGCAGCCTTTAAGCTCGTGTGATAATTGTTGTTGTAGGAAAATTCGACAAGGGGTAAATGAGTATTCCATGCTTTCCCAAAGTCGATCACACAGGCTCGCAACATATCTTCCAAGGTTTGGATAGTCCTCTCACTTTGTCCGTCGGTCTGTAGATGGTAGGTTGTACTCATGTCCAGCCTATTCCCTAAGGAACTTGGTAGCGACTGCCAGAACCTCGAAGTGGACCTACTATCTCTGTCCGAGATAATGGATATGGGAACACCGTGCAGTCGTACAATCTCCCGTATGCAAGTTCTTGTAAGCTTCTCCATCTCGTCTGTCTCTTTAATAGGCAGGAAGTGTGCGGACTTGGTCAATCTGTCGATGATGACCCATACGGTATCAAGTCCACCCGTTGTCTTGGGCAACTTGGTTATGAAATCCATAGTGATCCGCTCCCACTTCCATTTCTGTATCTCCCGCTGTTGTAATAATCCTGAGGGTTTCTGGTTTCCGACCTTCACCTTTGCGCAAGTAAGACATTTACTTACGAAGGTAGCAATCTTTGCTTTCATGTTAGGCCACCAGTATAGCTTTTTAAGATGCAGATACATCTTATCTGAACCTGACGTAGATGCTTACTATGCTCTTCCTTACTACGAGGGTAGATAAGTGTGTCATCTAAGAAGACGATGACTAACTGATCCAAGTAAGGACGGCATACCCTATTCATTAATTCCATGAATACTTCGGGCGCATTAGTCAATCTGAATGGTACTACTACAAACCCGTTGTTTCCGTAACGAGTTCGGAAGGCTGTCTTCGGAACATCCTCTACTTGGACTCGCAACTGGCGATACCCTGATCTCAGATCTATCTCCTAAAGGTAATTCGCCCCTAGCAGTTGGTCGAACATATCGTCTATACGAGGCAGAGGATAACGATTTTGTCGGTCAGTTTTTTGAGCTCCATGTAGTCGATGCACACACGAAACGATCCGTCTTTCTTTTTGACGAACAAGACTGGAGCTCCCCCGGGTGAGAAGCTTGGTCTGTTAAAGCCCTTGCTGAGCAGTTCGTTAAGTTTACAGGACAGTCCTTGCATCTCTGCAGGTGCTAGACGATAGGGCGATTTGGCTACTGGAGTAGCCCCTGGAACTAAGTCGATTCTGAACTCGACTTGACGTCGCGGGGGGAAATCCTGGGGGTTTTCTGTTCTACCTGAATCTATTGTCTCGATCGGTGAGAAGGCATTTGATTGGAATCTAAGTTTACCCGCATGGCAGTACGATCACTCGTAGTCTTGGGTAGTCTCCGTCCTAAAGTTCATATCAGAAGTCATATTTGGTTCGTCAATCACAGCTCCGTGTATATGAGTCATATATAATTAAGACTGAAAAGGCAATCGAATAAATGATTCTTCCTTAAGCTCACATCCAAACAAGGAAAAGAAGTTAAAGCAGAATCATCAATTCTAAGCCTTTAGAACCTTGATTATATACCACCCTTGCGTATACCTTCTCCAGCGATAGATCAACCTTATGGATCTTCGGGTTGAACTTGACGTACTGTATGAGTGGTACTCCGGGGAGGTTTGTTGAAGTGTCTTCGGGAAGGATACGAGACATAAGGTACTCTCTGCATGAATACCACGAAGTTCTGGAATTACGGCTTCGCTAGAAAGGCGATTTCGGAGAAAAGAATTTACGCATGAAACTGGCATTGTGAGGATCGAATTTACTCAAGTTAAACGATAATGTCGGACTACTCGGAATAAAAGGGCGTTAGACTAGATCATAAAGGTGTTACAAAACATAACGGTGCAACTTTTACAGAGTTTAAGTACTTTAGTTTTATCTATAAGACTACTGCTGCGAACAGGAATACTACAAAAAGCAAGTACACGCAGCACGAGAGTCCCTTGACTGACGGGGTCTCGCAAAAAGATAAGACCCGAGTTGGACTAGTGTTTAACAGTTTATAAGTCTACTAATACGAAACGCCCTAGTATTTCAACGTGGGTCCGGAGTAGTCTCTCCTGCGGCTGTGATCCTTAGTATCTTCCCGTCTACGCCAGAGTTCTTCGTTATTGGACAATCCTTGTTGAGATGTCCTATCTCACCACATAAATGACATATCTTGCTTGCACCCGCATCGGTGCTGGAAGTGATGTGTCGGGTTGGAGTTAGATGGGCACGGTTGCCTTCGTTGCTCCTCCTTTTCGAACAATTCCTCTTAAGGTGTCCGATTTCACCGCCACCATAGCATGCCTGGCTGACTCCGATGTCAGGGAGTTGAGTGATGGGTCGTGCCGGTGCTCCACAGCTACGAGCATGGTGCCCTATTTTGTGGTAATTGCAGCATTGCATTTCATGGCAAGCCCCATCATGATGAAAGATACACTTGTCACACTTTGGAAGTTTTCCTTCGTATGGTCTGATCGGTACTGGGATGGCAGGGGTTGCCACTTGTTGCTGTTGCATGGCAAGTCTTTGGGATCGCTTGCATTCCTTTTGGGCTTGACGCTTTCGTTTTCTTCTCTCGGTTTTACGGCTTTGCAAGTCTGTGACTATTATTATTTGTTGGTTTCCCGGATTGATACAATGATCGGAATCGTCAACCCCCTTGTCAACCTTGCTTGCGTTGTTAGCGCTGAGGTTTGCAAGGACAGCTGCCACGGCAGCTGATACCGCGACTTGGAAAGTAGCGGCGTCGATATGAAGGATAGGGGTTTCGTTGCTCGGCTGGTTATTTCTGGGTGACGACATGATTCTGTTATGCAAAAGAAAATGAGTTCGTGAGTGATTATGGTTGAACTTAGGAGTGTTTCGACCATTCATGTAAAGAGTAGGAGTAAGTTCTCGAGGGTTTGACCTACATCCCTATGATGCAGTCCCAGTAACGAGTAGAAGTAAGTTCATAGAATGGTTATAAGACGATTGCTATCCAACCTTTGACAAGAATTGGAAGTGATCTCTGAGCTAAATTACCATATCTCAATAACTTGACTAGAGTACGTTTCAGATAGAATTCTTATGATAGCAAAACAAAAGTATTTGAACAATGATTGGCATAAAAATTTGACGACTTTCAATATCATTGATATTTAAGATGTAATACGTTTGGGAAAAATGACCTTGGAGTAGGTCTTACATCATATCCGAAGTAGAAAAAGCTTGGACGGCATACTGACCCTACTAGAAAGTACTTACAGTACAGGGTTAGTTACATAGAAAAGTGCTACTTGGAGCATAGATAGGAAGACTATTCTTTCAACTAATGAAAGAAAGGTAGAATATCTCCTACTGGTGATGGTTATCCCTTGGGTGAACCCTTAGTTCAGCCAGCTGACGCTCCATATCAATTAGGTGCCTTTCGTACACCCTTTGGCGTATTCGGAGCTCTATGACTTCCGCTCGAGTTTCAGCTAGCTCTTGCTGCAGGGTCTCATGATCTACTCTAGATCTCTCACGAGCATCTTCCAGACGAATGGTACGGATTGTATGCATTCTCGCATTGGTGTCAACTTCCGTGATTCGATGGAGGGCTGTCCTGCCTGGAATCTCATTTCGGGCCACTCTGCGGACCAGGATTGGCAAGACTCTGTCTGCTGAGCCCCCCTCGCTCAGGTCATAAAAGCTTCGGTCTCCATTGAATGGCATGGGCTGATCCTGCCCTTGGCTCCATGTTTCCAAGCTTTCCACCCACGGAGGCGTCGGGCCTTGAAAAGTCGGACGAGGGTAAGGATTTGGGACAAAAGCCATCGGGGGTAGGTTCTCAACTTCAGGCTCGGAGTCAGAACCATCTGCAAAGCCTTCAGCCTGGTGACCATCCGCAGGGATTGGGTGATCATTTTCTGGCTCGGCTTCAAACACTCTTTCATTACCTTGGTTTTGGAAGTACAAGTTGCCGTGGGGATGGAATCCAGCCATATTATCTACGCGAGAAAAGGGATATAATAATCTAGAACATAAGTAGTTTATAGTAACACAAAATACCCCTATAGTATTTTAGGTTTATGTTCTGTTCTAAGGTTTTCAATGTGGTATTGTTGGTAAGTTTTTAGACTTGTTGCAACCTCACAACCACACTTAGGCACATGCTAGTCAATCCTCGGATAATATGGTTGATCAGACTATATCTTCCCAGCTTTTACTATATCTCTCTAAGTCTACTTGTGCTGCCCAACAATCGTAATACTTTTGTTCTGTCCTAGTGACACTGATTTTGGTATGAATGCAGGTATGTATACTTAGTTAAATATTTTAATATTTAAAAGTATAAAATCTTGGTTAGAGTATTTTAATCCCATTGTATATATAGTCTGTATATCTTTTATGGGTTGATATACTCAATTCACTATAAACAATGCTCTGATACCAATCTGTCGCACCCCAAAACCAAGAACGGCGGAAACATTCTGGGGCGGAGGACGTCATGTACAGTATCACAACAATGAATAGTAGTAAACAAGCAACAACATCATCCATTGCATTAATAATATAATTTTAATACAAATGTGTTCTGGCAAGTTTAATAGATACCAAAATATAATTCAAAATGAAAAATGAGTCTTGAACGAGCTCCATCTTCTCAAAACCTGGCTCTGGTACCTGTCTACTAGTGACCTGAGGATACAGTTATTTTGAAAGAGTTTATCAGCTTTAAAGCTGGTGAGATCATAAGTATTTTAATGTCTGTATTTGTATGAAAGTACTTGTAAGTATGCGATGTGTAAGTATGTAAAAGCTCGTGAATGTTTGTAAAAGGTTTGAATCTCCTAGAAAACCCTATGTTTCCTACTAAAAGTAGCCTTCTACCAAGGCATCTAGTATATGTGTGTGTGTCTCTAGTAAGAGTTTGTATTTTCCCAAATCTGACTATCATTAACCAAAAATATAGTTTTTACATTGCTGTTTATTATGTGAAGATCACAAAGTGAATGTAATGGGAAAATGAAATAGTACTGTAGTGTTGTATTAAGTAACTACTGCTGTACTAACTACCTTAAACCAATTGTTATTTAAAGTACCATGTGATAGGCCTGTATCCTGCTACCGACTATAAACACGACGATGTAAGACGTCGGAAGAAATGACGTTTGGCACCCGTAGACTTGCAAGTCCCACTGTAGCGAGCAGCAAGGTGTAGGATAGTCAATCCAGTATAGATCTATACACAAACTCAACAATCTCCATTTAAGGAGATTTTGGATACAAAACGGGCCATGACAGGTGATGCCATGCCCCGTTACGTGGCTCACATAACTGTATTAGTGCATTGGTGAATGTATTATATGTACTAGCTATATTGTATGTTCTCTCTCTGTCTAGTATGTTCGTATGTTCTCTCTGTATGGTATTGTTTGTTTCTCATCATAGTATTCTCTATCTGTATGTTATGTTCTCTCTGTATGGTATTGACTCATGTATAAACTGACTATTTGTATGTTTCACTGTTCTAGTAATAGTATTAGTATCTTCCTAAACTATACCTATTATAGCTTACTGGTAATGTTTGTTTGAATGTATGAACATGTTTGTATACCTTTGCTACCCAAAGGTATTGAATAGAAAGAAGTAAATTTTATATCTACATACATATACATAATATATGACTAGGATTCAAACGACCTTCAGACAAATAACTGATACCCTAAGTCCACAACCAAGAAGGAACAGGAGGTAAGATGAGCTATCAGTCCTAAGTCCTTTCAATCCTACTTATATAACTATATCTATATAGATACACATTTAACAGAATATAAGTTTAGAAGAGTTGAATAAAAGTATTTGACATCTAAAAGAGTTTGTAAAACAGTTTGAAGTAGTTTGTTTGATAACACAGTTTGAAAAGTAAGAAATCCACTTGTTTGGTAGTTATTAATCACATGTGATTGATATAATAACTATAATAGTTCAACTTGTATCCCCCCCCCCCCATAAAAGCATTTAAAAACATTTAAAATGTTAATTAAGGGGGTATGAACTCACCTGTAGTGAGTAACTCGAATGAAAGATCGATATAGGATTGTTAGGTGTCAATTGGAGTCTTGAGCACAAACGATTCCTATTTAACATATAATTACACATATATGATTACATTCCACGTATATAACCACTTAAAGTGATAGGGACACGCCTTAAGGACATAAAAACACTTAGAATTAAGTGTTACCAACACCTATGGTTGCACATAAGAGGTGTATGGCCCTATATTTGAGTGTAAGGCCACAAAGTCATGGGTTTTATGTGTGTGCGGCCAGAGTGTATGTGCGGCCAGGGTGTGCGGCCAAGGTGTGTGTGCGGCCGTACACTCACTATGAAGTGTGCCAAAACGTGTTTCCAAGCCTTAAGAATGTTCTAGGGAAGGTGTTTTGACCATTGGCTAGCTGGAATGGCGTTTTTCATGTGTATGCGGCCGTACACATGCTGTGTGCGGCCGTACACACTTGAAGATCATATGAAATGGCGTTTTTCATGTGTAAATTCAAGGGTCTTTAGCTTATAACAAGCTATTGCAAGTGTATACCCGATTTAGAGGCTTAAAAGTGTAGTTAAAAGCCTAAAAAGTAGTGTGTGTTCTTGGTGTTCTTGGTGATCTAACACCGATTAGGTGTTTTCATGGATCAAATCAAGGGAACAGGCTAGTTAAGGTCAAGTATTAGCTAATCAAAGAAGGAATCACTCACTTGATTGAAGATTGAAGTGAAACTTTGGATGATACTTGAGGGAAAACGAGTTCTAGCCTTGAAGAAGTGGAAAAAGTGTTCAAAATGACTAAGTGTTGAATATATAGGTGGGAGTGTGCGGCTGGGATGGGTGTGTGGCTGCACACTCGGGTGTGCGGCCGCACACACCTTGTGTTGGTGTGTTTGGCTCATTTGCAAGGTGTTACACTCACAAAACTCATCCCACGACTCGTACCCTGATTATACTAGGTTTAAAACACTGTAATTGACTCTAAACAGTGCTAGAAAATAGCAAAAACGAGTCTGACCTTCCTTGATTTGAATAAGTGTATAAGATAAAAATTTCGGATTGTCACAACCAAGAAAACACACTAGTGTTTTGGGTTCTAACCACTCTCTCAAGCTTCTACTATGTAAGTATACTACCCCTAGCTTGTTTATACTACAAACACTCTTTAAACATCAAGAAATCGTGCCCAGAAGAGAGTTTACGGCCAAGGCAATCTTCCTTGGCCGTAAACCCAAATGTTGTATGCATATGGTCCTTGACTTCTTCCTAAGGCTTAGTCTTTAGCCTAGAACCCTTCCTGGAAACTTGTAGGACCTTAAACACAAAAAAATGAAGCTTGAAGACATGAGTTTATGGCCGTAAACCCATGGGCCGTAAACACCATGGGCCGTAAACACCATGGGCTGTAAACCCATGGGCCGTAAACTCATGGGCTTTACCATATGGGCCGTAAACTCCAATGAGAGGCCCAACAACCCTTTGGTGCAACCCTATGTGCTTCTAACACTAAAAGCAAGGTGTTTTCAATGTCTAGGGTGTCCTTACTTGCTTAATTAGTTGTCTAAACACTAATTAGATACATATGTGTGTCATTATATGTTAAATAGGATCCGTGTGTGCTCAAGTCTTCACTTGACACTCAGCATCCCATCCAACACTTCAATCCAAAACCACTCACTGCAGGCGAGTTCATACCCCTTAATCAACCTTTAAAATGATTTTAAAATGCTTTTATGGGGGGGAATACAAGTTGAAACATTCTAGTCAATGATTTAATCACATGTGATTAATGACTAGAACAAAGAGAAAGATTTACTATTATTTTCAAGTTGCTATCAAACTTACGAATTTCAAGCACTTCAAAACCTTTTGCTAAACTCTTTTTAAATGCTAAAACTGTTTTCCAACTCATTTAACCTTACATTCCTGTCAAACTCATATCTATACAATTATATTTATATAAGTAAGGTTTGAAGGACTTAGGACTAATAGCTCACCTTACTTCATGTTCCTTGTTTGGTTGGGGACTTAGGGTATCTTATTATTTGTCCGAATGTCGTTGAAATCTTAGTTATATATTGTATATACATGTGTGTATATAAAAGCTTTTACTACAGTTCAGTACCTTCGTGTAACGAAGCCATACAAACAACATTTCTCTTTAACTATAATAGGTATAGTTAATGGTCTACTACTCACTACTACTACTACAACGACACATACAAGAGTCAGTACAATTATGAGTCAGAACACACTATACAATATACAAGGAAACACACTATACACTATACAAGAGAACACACTATACACTATACAATAGAACACACTATACACTATACAGGAGAATATATTCTATAC
Organism: Lactuca virosa; assembly: GCF_052849685.1. Lineage (NCBI taxonomy): Eukaryota > Viridiplantae > Streptophyta > Magnoliopsida > Asterales > Asteraceae > Lactuca > Lactuca virosa. Next base: position 390,262,608 of record NC_136428.1, read on the forward strand.
TAGTACAAAGAGAACATCACTACACTAGGACATACCACACCAACATTGGAATACTATAAATAGAATGTGACATACTACTTCTCGATACGACACTTCATTGTGGTATCCCCTTGTAACCAGAGTCTCCTGGAGGGAGAGCGGGCATTGTGTGTATAGATCTATATGGGACAGACACTCCCACACCCCGACTGCTCGCTACAGTCACAGCCGATAAGGCCAAGGGGTGACAGAATGTCACCATACTACATATGACACCGGAGGGTCCTCAGTTATTCAGTCGTCGATCAGCATGGTTACATACGAGTTCACATTCAAACCTTTAATTAACTAACTAAGAATTAAAGGCAAACAGACTTTTCGAGGCGTATCGTACATTTGATACCACCTGGAGTCTGCATTTCATTTCCCTAGACTTTTCGAGGCGTATCGTTCATTCGATACCACCTAGAGTCTACATTTTTATTACTATAGACTCTCCGAGGTGTACTGTACATTTAGTACTACCTGGAGTCCGTGTTTCGTCACTTTATAACAAGCAGTGTCACTGCTGAGGTAAAACATTATTTTCCTATTACATTTACTTGTGACCTTGTCACAGACACATTAAAGTAAACTATATTTTTATAATGATAGTTTCACTGGGGAAAACTCTTACACTACATAAGGAACAAACACACAAACAATCGGGTCTTGGTAGAAGACTGCATTTCAGTGGAAAATATAGGATTTTCTAGGGAGTTCAACTATTTACAAACATTTACAAACAACTATGAACATTTACACTTCATTGTTACGAACATATTCATTCAAGAAATGACACTAAATACTTATGAACTCACCAGTGTTATGCTGATAAACTCTTTCAAAATAACTTGTATTCTCAGGTCATCAGTAGACAGGTACAGATGAAGCTTTTGAGAAGATGGAGCACATACAAGACTCATCTTTATTTTGATTATACACATTTGGTGTCTTACATACTATACAGAACACGTTTGTATTAAAATTATTGTATTAATGCAATGGATGTTGTTGCTTGTTTACTATTATGCTTTGTTATGATACTGTACATGACGTGCTCCACCCCAGAACGTTTCCGTTGTTCCGGTTTTGGGGTGTGACATTCAATCTGGTGAATGAAAAGCGAATTCGACTCTCGAAGAAGATGTTTATTCAAATCTTGGGAATTCCAAATTCCTCTCCAATCTTCAAACCTACTACTGATCAAGTTATGTTTATGTTTAACGATATGGGTCATCAGCCACCACTCATTAAGATCGGTGATTTCAAGAAATCTGGTCTTCCTTGCATCTGGAATTTTTTGTTCAGAATATATCTTCGTTGCTTAACTGGGCGAAGTGTAGGGCTTGATAAGGGGAGAATGGAAGTTTATGCTATGGTAGCAGGGTTGTATTACGATATCAAGGTTGATTATGCTACTCAGATTTGGAAAGAGTTTATCAAGAGCCTGGAAAACACGAATGTGGTAAAAGAAATTTTGTGTGCACATTACTGGAGTTTGATTCTTCAGTATGTATATGAGAAAGAAGGTATTCCAATTCTTGCTGATGAGGCTAAGGCAAAATTTGCAAAGTATCATTTTCCAAAAGTTGTAGCAGATGATTCCGACGAATTTCCAAATGTTGCTCGAATTCCTTATGGTGTGTTGAAGAAAGTTTATCCAACAAATTCAGTGTTGGTGGAATACTTGAAACACATAAATCCTTCAGTTGAAACTGGGGTTTTGCTTCCAATAAGTGATGAAGGATCATCCAAGAAGTCCAAGAAATCAAAGAAGTCAAAGAAGGTTTCTGAAGAAGATGTTATTATCGAAAGTCCCAAGAAACAACCCAAGACTAAGTCTCATAAGAAAATTGCAATTGAAACTGACACGCCTAAGGAGAAGATTGTTCCTGATTCTTCGAAGGAATTGATCCCTTCGAAATCAGGAGTGTTCAAACGATTGGAATTTTACTTATCAGAAATGAACTTCGTCAAAAGATCAGTCTCCTACTGTTCGTAAACCCCAACTTAATCGACAAGGAGTCAAAGTTCGTGACATTCCTGCATTCGTTTCACCATCATCCAAGAAGAGAAGAAGCGAAAGTTGGTGGTTCAAGATGAGTCCTCAGAAGAAGAGGTTGTTCCAGAATCTCCTTTGGGTTCGAATTCCCCAATTATCTCACAACCACTCATTCTTGAAAATGTTTCATTACCAACAACAACAGTTCCACTCAACATTGTTGTAACCAAACTAGTTCCTGAGGAGGTTCCAATTTCAACCATTGTTGCAGACGTATCTGATACGGATGCACAAGTTGTGATGAGTGTAAATCCATCATCTCAAGGTATTACTGAACCTTTTTCAAGTCCTTTTGTTTCTCTTCCACCTTTTATTCAACATGTTTCCACTACCAATCCGTCACCAACTTTCGAACACGTCTTAAACCAACCCTTCACTACACTTTTCGCATCTCAATCCACCAATCCACCAAAACCCAATTTAAGATTTTCATTTTAATATTCTCAATCGCAAGCTTAACTCTATTCTCCAATCACAAGCTAATTCTGGTGCAAAGAATTTAGTTTTGGGAATAGAGGTTGGTGTTATGTTAAAAGCTGTAGAGCTTCGACTGCAGAAGCAAATGGATGTTATGGATAAAAATAACGAATTGAGGGTCAAAGCTCAAACGGATTCGTTCAATTCTGCACTTAAAGATCTTTGTTTGACAACAAAAGAACGACATGTTCTTTTTGTTAAAGATGTCAAGACAGTACGCGAAGATGTTAATCGAAAGCTTGAGGAGATGAAAGTTGAAGTATCCAAAGAGATGCATGATCTGAACTCCAATTACTCAACAATCAAGTCGAATGTTGATACGATTGCGGCTGCCGTTAGAACGGTTGTTGAATGGTTTCAAGCTTTAACTCCCAAGTTTAATGCAAAGGAAAAAGACGATGCTCAAAATTTCGAAAAAAATGGGAGTTTTGCTTGGTGAACTAAAGGAGTTAGTGTCAAAACATGTTCCAACTTCATTTTTAACTCCTAAGTTTTTAACTCAGAAGTTACATTCTTTGGATCAAGCCATTCAGAAGGTTGTTGCTCCTATTTTGAAGTTTGCAAATATCTTACCCATTGGTGCCCCACCTGTTGTCACAGGGTGCAAGGGGGTGAAAACAAAACTCAAGAAAGCAAACCTTCGAAAGTCACAAAAGTGGTTGAGAAGCCGAAGAAGATTGAGAAGATTGTTACTACTTCTGGTGAAGTAAGGAATGTTGTATCTACTCAAGTCACAATACCTATAGTTCCAAAGGTGAATACAACAGAAGCCATCAAGACAACAACAAAACCCATTCTGAAGGGAATTGTAATTGGTTCGACAACTGAAGGAGGGAGTTCAAGTTCGTCAAAGCCAAAGGTTTTTGAGGCCAATAGAGATAAAGGAAAAGTTATTATGATTGAAAAATCGAAAAAAGAAAAAAAGGCTGAAATTGAAGCTGAAATGGATAAACAAAGGCAGATACAGAGCATACTAAGACTTCGTGAAAGTGATACACCTGGTTTGGAGAAGGTAGATCCAACGAAGTTGTACAGTTATGAGAACATTGAAGCAAGGGTTGCTTACAATCACATGTATGCATTTGAGAAGAAGTCGAAGACAAGTTACTCTATCACTAACACTGATATGAGTCAACTTGATTTCCCTGTGAACGAAATGATGTTTAGCATGGCCCAGTACAAAATTGTTGAGAAGTTCAAAAATGAGGATGATTATATCCATTTGAAACTTAGGTTTCATGTAGTTGTTGGAAAAGAACCAGAAGAAATATGGTCTTTGGTGAAAATCAAGAAGGTTGTCATTATAACGAAGGATGTGATGTTCGAGAATATGATACAGAATTTTCGGTATCATGTTGTAAGGGCGAACAATCAAGTGTGTGATTTATTAGTTGCTGATTTCCCTCTAATAAACTTGAATGATTTGATTCAAGTTGCATTGATTTTGAAAGATATGGAGGCTTCGCAACTTCAAGGGACTAACAAAGATGTTTTGAGGCTTGGTCTTGCGCACATCAAAATCTTCATAGACAATTACTATGATTGTCTAGCAATCAATGATGTGGAGTTAGCATCAGCAATGGGAAAGGAAGTAAAAGTTGCAATGGAATTATCGAAGACTCAAGCTGAATTGAAGAAGTATGCTGATGGGGAGATATGTTTAAAACCTTTTGGAATGGTCTTTGCTGGAAAAGACAAAAATGGCAAAGCTAACAGGTTTTTATTTTAGACTTCAAAGATTGAAAGATATACCACTTCTCAATATACGAACTTCATTTTTCCTATGAATAATTGCAAGAAGAACAATGATAGTGAGAAGATGGAGTTGAGGAAGATAATAACATGGTACTCATAAATACGAAGGATGATGCATTTTGCTGCATAGATTCTCACGAATTGAGAAGTTCGACATGATTACAAAGGGGGAGATTGTAGAGTCGAAATATCTTGTAATATGTCGAAATCTGTGTAATTGTATGTTTTGTATGTTTTATGTATTTGCTAAGGCATTTTGTTTTTGAAGCTTTAAAATATTATCCTAGTATTTTTTGTACTTTCAGCCTCCTATAAATAGGAGCTGAACATTGAGTAGAAAGTAGAGTTTTGCCATTTCTACTTTCATTTTGTACTCGTGTTCATTGGAAGTAATATGAGCTAAACCAAACCTTATTTACTTCTCGTGTTCATCTTTACTCTGATTTTGATTCTAATACTCGATTAATTCAACTACCACCATGTCGCCCACCTGAAACTCCAAGTATGAACGATGCTTGTCGGCATAACTTTTCTGCCGACTCTAAGCAGTCTGAACCCTGCTTCGGACATGCTGAATCTTTTCAGTGGTCTTGATTACCACTTCAACACTCCCCATGACTTTTTGTACAGCCTCGCCCCAACATATTGGGGTCCTGCACTTCCTTCCATAGAGCATCTCGAATGGAGGTCGGTCTATGCTAGCGTGGTAGTTGTTGTTATACGAAAATTCTGCTAACGAAAGATACATATCCCAACTGCCTCCAAAATCCAATACGCACGCACGCAGCATGTCCTCTAGAGCCTAAATTGTCCTCTTACTCTGCCCGTCAGTCTGAGGGTGGAAAGCAGTACTGAAGTGAAGACGAGTACCTATCTTGTCATGGAACCGCTTCCAAATCCTGGAAGTGAAACGAACATCTCGGTCTGACACAACCAAAACTAGCACTCCTTGACGTGCCACCACCTCTCGTACGCAAATCTCGGCTAGCTTCTCAGCCGATATACTCTCCTGGATCGGAATGAAGTGAGCACTCTTGGTCAACCGATCCACAATGACCCATATCGAATCTACTCCACGTGCGGTCCTGGGAAGCTTCGTAACGAAATCCATAGTGATATCTGTTGGTTTTTATGTACTCTAACATTCCTATGGTGTACATATAACCCTAATGCTTTGGATCTAAGTTTTCTCTAATTATACATGCAACCCAAAACATGAAGCCTAAACTAGCATACAAAATTTAACATATGAATCATAAAATAAGTTAGAAAGTTAGCTCTTGATGTAGCGAGTAAGACTTTGGCCTTGAGAAAACTTAGCACCCCAAGTGTTGTTCCTCAAACAACTCACAAACACCAAATAAACAACTAGACGGATATAAGAGAGGCTAAGGAGACTAAAAACCGATTTCTCTTCTTGGAATGCAAGTAGTGGTCGATTTTAGGGCTTAGCACAACATATATATATATATATATATATATATATATATATATATATATATATATATATATGTAGAATATCAAAGGTCATGTGCAACCCTAATCCATACACATTAGCCCATGATCCATCCATTTGATTTGGACAAATACTTCATGGATTAACCCATAAGCCCATCACAAATCAAACCATGGATCATTAGCCCAACTCATATGTATCAATTTTATTAGTCTATTTTGATCACTAAATTAATTCTTAATTAGTTTTTGATCAATACTAATTAAATAATATGATTCCTCAATTAATATATTATACTTATAATATATCAATAAATCATAAATAACCTCTTACTCAAATATCCATCTATCAAATTGTTCTGGTTAAGGCAACCCGAAATAGACCATGCTACTATCGGATTAAGTACATACCAATTATAGTTATGGGCTTAGACACCTAATCCAACAGTCTCCCACTTGGATAAGTCTAATAACTATAATTGCCAATGCAACTTAAAATCCGATTAGCAATCGTAGCTCTCAAAAAGTCGTTGTCATACTCTGATGCGTCCATTAGATAAGTGATCATATAATCCTCTGTTCTTCAAGATATCATGCGGACAAATACATGGAACATAGTCATACTTATTGCCCTGTAGTTTGTTTCCCGATTTTCGATGTGTCTGACATAGAACATAATTGAACACATCAGTTTAGTATTCGTTGAATCATACACAATAGCACGTTTTATAACATCAAGTTACCGATGCCTTTTCGTACTATCAATGTACAACCAACGAATAATCGCCAACTCATATATCTTGGTTTAAAGATTATACGATATTATTGTCTCACAATCACCTGTGATAAATTCCATGAAGTGATATGTGAGCGTGGGTTTAGTCCAATACTCAAATCTTATTCCAAGAGCACTCATGAATGTTTGTAGCAATATTTTGCTATTTCTAACACCTTAGACAATCATACAAAAACCTATTCATGACAGTCTTCTTTGTGACAACTGTGAAAACCCGAAATTTCTATTCTGTACAACCATTCACTTCAATAGAAGTAAAAACTGTTTCTGCTAACTTTCAAGCTTTTTGGAATAAGTTTTAGTGTTTTAAAGTTAGTACTTTAGGAGATATCAGGAGAGAGGATATTTTTTATTAGAATAAATGCACAAAAATCATAAAATTGGGTTAAACAGTTTAGAAATCCATTTTTGCATTTTTCCCAGCTTAATACTGTTTAATAACAGTAATGGAAAAAGTTTGGGTAATTTTGGAAACTGTTTTCTATTTATTACATTTTTATTAGAATAAATGCACAAAAATCATAAAATTGGGTTAAACAGTTTAGAAATCCATTTTTATATTTTTCCCAGCTTAATAATGTTTAGTAACAGTAATAGAAAATTTTTGGGTAATTTTGGAAACTGTTTTCTATTTATTTCATTTTTATTGGAATAAATGCACAAAAATCATAAAATCGGGTTAAACAGTTTAGAAATCCATTTTTATAATTTTTCCCAGCTTAAGTATCTCTAGTGGCAGTATTATAAAAAGTTTGGGAATTTTTATCCTTTGAATGCTATTTTTCATGAATTTATATTGTTATGAAGGCTTAAAATTTTCGAAAAATAGTTAATCACATCAAAAATTCAAGGGAAAATTTCTGGAAGACCTCTACTGTATTTAGAATGAAAATACAAGGTTTGACAATTTTTGGAAACTGTTTGATAATATTTTAGATTTTTAGGAGCTTAAAACACATTTAAATGTGTTGAAATACCCTCAATTAATAATACAAAAATCAGGAAAATTAATATCCAAAATTGTCTTAGTCACATGAGTTATAAAATTTCACCATTTCAGAAAAATTGTAACCAATTAATATAAAACCAATAAAGGAACATAAAATTTGGCATATCTCTATATGTAGAGTTTAGTATATTAGCATTAGATTTCGATATAGAAACTCACTAGCGTGTGTTTGATGTAGTAGGATCCCGGTAGTAAGGTGTTGGTGTATTCCGAGGAACCACTTGTACCTACTTGAAACATTGTGAGTATTCACCACTCCCCTATTTTTGGTTTTTAAATGTTTTGGGGTGGAAAAGCACGTCCTAACCTTTTTATGTTCGTTGTATTTATTTTGACTCATATGAAACTTGGTTGCTATATTTCGTATGTATGTGTATGTTACTTTAATTCATGAGGACTGTATCGCGGTTAAGTGCCTGGAATCTCTCGACACAACTCATTAACTCTTTTGAGCCTATAGTTATTTATGGATAGCACTATCAGGAGGTAGACAACTCCTCACTCGCACGATTCGCTTGAGTGCATTTTACCATTTTATACACTATGTTTGCGATACACATAGTGGTCAATAGGGCACGATTCGGTCATTAGGCTTGGGTTGTGAACTCATGAATGGAAACTTGATGCACATACGAATCCTACATCGCATTTTAACAACAAAACTTTTACACTCATTGTATCAATAAAACTTGTTTAATTATTATAACAACGGACTTTGTTTCTTATTATAGCAATGTACTTTTATTTATAGAAACTTCTATACCAAACCTTGATTTAGTAAACATGTGAACTCACCAACTATTTTCATAGTTGACGCTCTTTTTACATGCTTTTTCAGGAAATAATTTGTAAGTGGATATAAAGATTCATCATTATAGAGCATGCTGCATCGTGTGGAAGTTATTTTGTGAAGTTAACTTTTGAACAATGTTATTTTGGGAAACTTGTATTTTGTTTTGTTTAAATTATGGGTTGTAAAGTTTTAACTATTACTATGGTGATGTATCTTTATCTTTTGCAATGAAACCTTTATCGCTGTCATATCTTGCGTTTCCGCTTTAGCGGGGTGTGACAGAAATGGTATCAGAGCTAAAATTATAGAGAACATCAGCTTTCTTTTAAGAAAACACAACCTATAACCAAAATTTATAAATTTTCTTTTACATCGAACATACTACTAATGTAATTAGGTCGAGAGTTGTATTATTGGACCTCAATTAAACATAGCCTGATCACCTATGTTTAATTAAGGAAAGATTTATACAAAGCTTGAGCTAATTATAATGGGAATATGTTCAACCAAATTTTGAGAAAACTTTATTTCAAAAATTCAAAAAGGTGAATTTTGGTGTGTGTAAGCATTGCATATTATAGGCATGCATTGTCATTTATTTCATAGCTCATAAAAAATATGTCTCAGTCCACTATGTCGACATCGTCATCCTCTCGCGCTACCCCCTCGGCTGATGAGTTCGGCTATGTCAACGTTATCCCTCGACGTGATCCCCCCGCCTCGGTGGAAGAAGACCCCTCGGAAGACATGGAAGACACGGGAGACTCGGTGGTGATCAGCAGCGACAACCCCCCGAGTCGGCAACGCGAGGCATCGCCTGTATCGGTATTACCACAGCCGCCACCCTCTGGGCCTCGTATCTGACACGCTGCTAGGAAGAACGTCTCTAGGCCCATGGGGATGGTATTCGATGGAGCAGGACCCGGTAGGGTGAGACCCAACATGGCAGGACCGAGACCACCCCTACCACAGCGAGTCATAGGGATACCTATCAGGCACGCAGATATGACCCCGGAGGAGTCCCGAAGAATGCAGTGGATGGCAGCGGACCTACGACAGAGTCTTGATGTAATAGCTGGGCATCAGGAGGTTTTGGATGAAGTGATCACAGGGATGGACATCCTGTTTCAGCATTCGATGGAGGCTGCTGATACTGCTAGTGCTGCTACATGAGTGGCAGGTCGTGCGATGACCGCATGTTATGTGTTTGGAGGGCTGTTACTGATTGTGGTGTGGATGTTTCTTGTTGGGATAACGATTCGTATTTGGTTCTGATTTTAGTATTTTATCGTATCATGTAATGAAAACCCATGTAGGGTGTCTTTTGGGAAAAACATTAAAACTTTATTTTGGGATTGATGTATTGTTTTGGTTTTAAAACTATTCCAAATGGTAATGAAAAAGTTTATTTTTATGTTTGAAAACTTTTACTATGAGATTAAATCCTAGAATTTATTTAGTCAATGGTTGAATAAAAAGATTTTTCTTTTTCTTTCCTTTCTCAAATCTATATGCATAGTAATAATGCAAACCATTAATTTGACAACACTTATGGTTTTCAAAATAGTAGTTAACTAAATATTATACATTATATTATATATTTATACGCATTTCCTTCTCTTGTGTCTTAGAACCATGTCAGGAAGGCCTAATCGCGGGCGCCCACAAAACGAAACACCCAATGTTGCTCAAATTGTAGCACAACAACTCATGGCAGCGATCCCAAACATTGTTACTCAAGTAACTGTGGGTCTTAATGCAACCCAAGGAAGTAGAGGAGGAAATCAGAGAAGCAATGAAAGAGAATGCAACTACAAGTCCTTTATGGCCTGTAAACCTAAGGAATTCCATGGAAAAGAAGGTGCGGTCGGGTTGCTGAAATGGGTTGCTGAAATAGATTGACAGCATGGAGTCACCATGGAGTATGCAACTTGTCTACTCCAAGATAGGGCATTGACCTGGTGGAATACCCTAGTGCAAACCCGAGGTCGTACAACGGCATATCAACTAACTTGGGAAGACTTGAAGAAGATGCAGATAGAGGAATATTGTCCCAAGGATGAAATTCAGAAGCTTGAATTTGAATTTTGGAATCAACCATGGTTGGAACACAGATAGAGAAGTTCACAGTCCGATTCCATGAACTTGCAGAGCTAGTGCCTCACATGGTCACTCCTGAGGAGAAACGGATAGCTCGCTACATCTGGGGTCTGGCACCAGAGATTCGGGGAATGGTTACTTTAGCAAACCCAAATACCATTCAGAGTGCAGTGACTTTGGCAAATAGATTGACTAACGAGATGATTCAGACTAAGAATTCGGTAAAGGGAAGCTCTGGTGAAAAGAGAAAGATAGAAAATCAAGGAGAAAAGGAAATTGATGGTGGTTCAGGGAGGAAGCAGAAAATCTCAAAGAATTTCATGGTGAGAACACAGGAACAAGAGCCAGTGAGGACTCAGGAACGAAGGCAGTACATTGGGCAGCATGGAGTATGCAACTTGTCTACTCCAAGATAGGGCATTGACCTGGTGGAATACCCTAGTGCAAACCCGAGGTCGTACAACGGCATATCAACTAACTTGGGAAGACTTGAAGAAGATGCAGATAGAGGAATATTGTCCCAAGGATGAAATTCAGAAGCTTGAATTTGAATTCTGGAATCAACCATGGTTGGAACACAGATAGAGAAGTTCACAGTCCGATTCCATGAACTTGCAGAGCTAGTGCCTCACATGGTCACTCCTGAGGAGAAACGGATAGCTCGCTACATCTAGGGTCTGGCACCAGAGATTCGGGGAATGGTTACTTTAGCAAACCCAAATACCATTCAGAGTGCAGTGACTTTGGCAAATAGATTGACTAACGAGATGATTCAGACTAAGAATTCGGTAAAGGGAAGCTCTGGTGAAAAGAGAAAGATAGAAAATCAAGGAGAAAAGGAAATTGATGGTGGTTCAGGGAGGAAGCAGAAAATCTCAAAGAATTTCATGGGGAGAACACAGGAACAAGAGCCAGTGAGGACTCAGGAACGAAGGCAGTACATTGGGCCGCATCCAAAATGCGATAAGTGTAGGTTCCATCATGAAGGAGCATGTGCAGTGTGTCGAAAATGTAATCGAACGGGCCATACTGCCAAGTATTGCAGGCTGAATAAGGATGAAAAAAGGGCATGTTACGAGTGCGGGAGTACTGATCACCTCCGCAATGCTTGTCCTAAACTAAACAGGGGGCCTGGTAACAATGGAGAAGGCCAAGCTAGGCAAAATTTCCAAGGAAATCAAGTTGGGCAACCAAGAGGTGTAGCCTTTGTGATTGGTGCAGAAGAAGCTCGTCAGAACCCTGAAGTGATAACAGGTACGTTTCTCCTGAACAATCATTTTGCATCAGTAATATTCGACGCGGGAGCAGATAGGAGTTTCGTTTCTTTAGCATTTAGACCATTAATTGACTTGAAATCAAGAAAGATGAGGAATACTTATGCTATTGAACTTGCTGATGGGTATGAAATTAGGGCTAATGAAATAATTCCAGGCTGTACTCTGAACTTAGCTGATAAACTCTTTAGCATTGACCTAATTCCTATAGAGCTAGGTAGTTTTGATGTAATAGTAGGAATGGATTGGTTATCCAAGAATAGAGCGGATATTGGTTGTTATGAGAAGGTCATTAGACTACCTCTCCCCAATGATGAAACCCTTATCATGTACGGTGAAAAGCCAGGAAGAAGTTTAAACATTGTGTCAAGCATGAAGATTCACAAGTACCTGAAAAAGGAATTCATGTAGATCCAGCTAAGATTGAGGCAATCAAGAAGTGGGAAAACTCCAATTACCCTAAGAGTTAAGCGCCATTCACGACACATTCCACGTCTCCAATCTTAAGAAATGTTTAGCAGACGAAGCATTGGTAGTACCTCTGGAGGAAATCAAGATCAATGATAAGCTGAATTTCGTTGAGGAGCCGATAGAAATCCTTGATAGAGAGGTGAAACAACTCAAGCGGAGTAAGATTCCGATTGTGAAAGTTCGATGGAACTCAAAACGCGGGCCGGAGTACACTTGGGAGCATGAAGGCTTCATGAAGGAAAAGTATCCACAAATTTTCCCATGCGATGACAAACGATGGCATATAATGAATTTCGGGACGAAATTCTTTTTGAGTGGGGGATACTGTGACAACTGTCAAACTTAGGACATTCTCGGACTCATGCATCTTTTTATAAACCATATATACACATCATGTTATGGCCTAGTAGTATAAATTAGGTCATAATCTTGCATAAACTAGGATCCAACTAAAATCTAGGACTAATATACTTGACCCTTACGATTCTAGTAAGTTGTCTAGCTACTGTAGGAAATGCCAATACCCGAATTAGAATAAACTTCAAACATTGTTAAAATTGAAAAAGGGTATAAAACCCTAAAAATAAATTAAAATCTTTTAATTTCATTTCAATATGATGGTGAATATCTAACAAAGTTCCAAAAGCGCTAAAGAGCCTAAAAATAAAAATTTATAAACTTTAAAACCTAAAAACTCTATAAGATTTGTTTTGACCTCCTAATATCAAAATTAAATAATTAAATTATAGGATATAATCAAAGATATAAAAATTTAATTATCAAACATAAATCATATTTTATGAGCTAAAAACAAAGATTCTTAAATAAATCAAGAATTACATAAAGAGACATTTGTATAAAAATTTGGGTTTTATAAAAATTGAAGGGAAATTGATTTAGTTTGAATTATGAGAGATAGGGCCTCTCTTACACTCATAAAATCCGCCACCCTCTCCCCCATGCTCTCTTTTCCCCCAAAAACTTCCAATCATTAATTCTTTTCTTCACTTCATATCCCTCTTCACTTTCTCTCTCACACTCCACTCTTTACAACACTCAAACTCTCTCTTCCACTCTCCAAACCCACGAAATTCTCCAGCCAAGAACACCTCTCAACCTTCAAATCTTCATCTTCTACGGTTGTTCTTCAAGGTAATCACAAAAATCCTTCATTTTCCTTCACTTTCTTTCTTGTTTTAAAGGTTTTTCTTGTACTACTCATTCTTCTACACCATTCTTTATGAACATACATGAACATATCCATGAATGTCGAGTTTGATGATGATGGTGGTAGGGTTTCACCCAAGAACAACATGCATGTTGTTTAATGGTGAAATCCAAGGACCAAAATGTTGGGTTTTGAGCATTCTAACACTTCCTAAGTGTACATGCAACCCTAATAAACCTTGGATCTATGTTTGTCTAAGGTACATGAAAAATATTAATTTCCAAGGTTTATAACCTATCTAGCATGGCATGGGGTACTTTTAGACATAAAAGGACTAGATGAATTACATACCTTTTGTTATTGTTGATTCCTTGGAGTTTGAGAGCTAAGCACCAATAATGTGAATGCCTCAAATGGAAATCACAAATCACCACAAACTTTGAAAATATATGAGAGAGTATACTAACACTTAGAAATCGGCCACCACTATTACACACACACTAGGGTGTTATTTCATGCAACATAAGCTTGTTTATATAGTGTGCATGGTTAGGGTGAAACCCTAATAACCCATGTCTTTTCCTTTCCAAGGATCCATGGGTTAAAAGCTCCATGGATCATCCATGGACTTCCACATAAGCTTAGCCCATTAACAAATGAGTATTAGCCCACACCATATAAATACAATAGCCCATGATTCAATTAGTCTTCTTTTTAATCACTAAATCAATTCATAATTAATTCAAGATTAAAACTAATTAAATAACATGACTTTATATTAATATATTATAACTTATAATATATTAATAAATCGTAAGTATACAATTCTCATAAAATTATCCATAAACAGTTTGGGTGAAGTGCAACCCAAATGGACCATGCCGGGTCGGGTCAAGTATATACCAAATAAGTTATGGACTTAGAAACCTTATCCAACAGTCTCCCACTTGGATAAGTCTAATAACTGTATTTGCGTATGTTACTTCAGCAACAAACCAGCAATCGTAGCTCTCGAAAACTCTGTTGAACTATGAAGCGCCATTTTAGATAAGTGATCATATAATCCTCTGTTCTCATGATATCAGCCAGGCAAATACATGGAACAACGTCGTACTTATTGTCCAACAGTTTGTTTCCCGATTTCCGATTTGTTTGACAAAGAACTAAATTGAACACATCAATTAGGTTCTGACCGGGCCCGGTACATAGGTCAAAACAAAATCATCGAGGGGTCCAGATATCGCTTCGAATCCTCCAAGGACTAGAAGGAACAGATAAACTTCGACTCATATACTTGTTTCTACTACTTGTTGAATTATACACAAAGGCACGTTTTATAACATCAAGTTACTGATGCGTTTACGTGCAATCAATGCACAACCAACTCATAGGTAACAACTCATATCTCTAGGTTTGAAGACTTATATGATATTACCGTCTCACGATCACTCGAGATAAATTCCATGAAGTGATACAAGTGAGCGTGGGTTAATTCCAATACTCATGAGCATGGGTTAATTCCAATACTCATGAATGTTGTAGCAACCATTGCTATGTCTAAACACGTTTAGCCATCTACAAACTCGATTCATGACAGTCTTAATTCATACCAACTTCCAACATATGAACGACTGTGGAGTGTTTAAATAACTTAGTCATTCAGAAAGAATAACCTAGCTATTCTGGAAGTCAAAACATGCAAAGTGAAACACAATATTAATTGAATCCAATATGGTCTCAGAACCCTTTTGAATATAAATAAAACCACCTTTTATTTATCACCATATTGATTACACATTATTCATTGTATAATGTTTCAAATAATCGACTTAATACTTGAACAAAAACAACAGTCGTCCCATGCTCCTAGCATGTACACTTTGTTTTTCTAAACAATAGTTATGCCATACTCCAAGTATGCACACTATGTTTGTCTATGATCTTTCCTTTGTGAAATAGATCAATTGAACATGATTCCAATGATGCTCATTTCACAATCCCAAATCCTTACTGTAAATTTAAGAATTCCTAATTCCTACCATTTACCAAAAAACTGTTAGATTTTAAACTTATATGCACTGATCCTCTCGTAATGGTTATGCACAAGGTCACCAAAACCTTGTCATCAGTCATTACAGAGGATTCCAAAAGAGATCAACTCTATGGAAACGAACTCTCATATTCAAAGTACATTGCTTTGAACATCCTTCTTGCATAAAAGTTTCTAACTTTCTCATAGATTCTTAATATCCAACTCCCAATATGGAAAATTTCCATATTCCTATTTTGATTATCATATCTGAACAAGAGCTACCTCTTTTCAGAATATATCCATATGGTCCTTCCAAAATTTAACACTATACTTCCAACTGTCCCTGAGCAACCAATCTTTGGTGAGCCTTAGATAGTCCTCGACAATTGCTTAATCATTTTAGTCTTATCCAATTCTAGACTTTTCCCTTCTTAATGCTCTGAGCATTTGGAAAATATAGAAAGGATGAATATTATAGCACATGTGACCTATCCTATACCCGAAGCATATGGGACACGATTCACGATGTCTCACATAAAGACCTGATACTGGATCAGTCTTTTGCTACAATATTTTTTTATTTTCCATGTTTTCAAAAATCAACTATGAAGAGGGATGTTGTGATCATAATCGAATTTTGAGAACGCAATATATATAGAATTTCCTTATGTTGAACCATTCTAACATAAAATTCATATATATATATCCTTGACTAAAGATGATTAAAACTCAATCTAAGCTTTTAGAATTGAAATGAAGTATAATTTCCTCTCCCTTAATTATGGCAAAACAACTTTTTCAACCCCTACAACTTTACGAATTGAAACTTTTGTTTTTCTATAATTAACATTGCTAACTTGCAACACTAAACATAATAATCATGCTCCCACTAACATGATGATTATCAGCATAACACTTATGCTCCCACTAGCTCTGACATATTTCCAGAAATCAGCTGGACTTCTGAAATTTAGATTCGTACACCCTTTCTTAGATAGCTCACATGTGTGTCTAAACAATTTCCAGAACTATGAAAAGGGATGTCGTAATCATAGTCTTAATTGTTTAGACCTTTGCCATTTCTCACAAGTCCATGTTAGTGTGCCGGTTAACCACACACGCTCCACTAACGACTTTGAGAATGCAAACATCACAATTGCTATCTACTTAAAATCTTCTTAGTGAAAGCATTTCCTCACCATCATTTTCATGAATCGGAGAGAAACCTTATGACACTTAGATTTTATGGTGTATGAGTTCTTATCCATGTGAATTCGTCAAGACCATAATCACAAGACAAGGTTAGTAACAAATTCAGCCTTACATGGATTGAACTTGTTCAATCTTAATTTCTTATCACCTGGTAGCACAAGGCCCACCAATGCTTCCAAGCTGTTATGCACACAGTATAGAACTAACAGAACTCATATGCATAGTCAACTTAATAGGAACAGACACAGAAACAAGAATTATGTCAACTTAATAGGTTTCAAACCTTAAGTCGTGTGCTAGTGATAAAACTCAGGTTTTACTCTTGATTAAATCTTGAAATCCTTTCAGGATCTTTAAGACTCCCACTGTCCTCTTGACATATAAGTTTCCCTAGTCAAGAACCATTCCTTGACAAAACAAATATTCAAGGGATAGTACGGATTCTTATCAAGACTAACACTTCATACAATTGGTCTTAATTGGTCTTTGTCTCATTCAAGACATCACAACTTACCAATTTCAAATGTACAGGAGTAGAAAACATTTTACACTACATTTGATAAGTGTTTTCAACCTTACTTTATGTCACTCAATGTTACAATCTTGGATTATGACTCTAAGAGTTGTTTTGGAACGAAGTATGATCCATCTTCTTGATTTTAACCATTCCAACAATTCATGACCCCTCATCTTAGTCATAACAATGCACTAAGATGTCCTTAGAGTATGAATTTGTGATATGGTTTCATAATCATTAAGATGATCATAAAAACATGTATGATCCATTTTTTTGATTTTAACCATTCCAACAATTCATGACCCCTCATATTAGTCATAACAATGCACTAAGATGTCCTTAGAGTATGAATTTGTGATATGGTTTCATAATCATTAAGATGATCATAAAACCATGTATGATCCATCTTCTTGATTTTAACCATTCCAACAATTCATGACCCCTCATCTTAGTCATAACAATGCACTAAGATGTCCTTAGAGTATGAATTTGTGATATGGTTTCATAATCATTAAGATGATCATAAAAACATGATACAAAAGTACTCTCCCATCTTTTCAGATTTGAGAAACTTTTATCTTTCTGCCAAATTTGATTCTTCTCATCCGTTCTGCCATACATTGAAACTTTTCCAATGTTACAAAATTATACTTAACCTTATAAGTATAACCATATTTACTAATCTTTAGTAAATCATGACGAATTGATATTTGTGGTGGACCTTGACCAGCACACACCCAGTGTACCTAATTCCTTAGTCCTTCAATTGACTCACATATGCATGTGATCAATGAATTAGTCTCAATTTTACAAAGATGAAAATTCTCATTCATCATACAATACAACTTGTATGATTCCAAGTTTCTGTCTAACTGAAGCTTGGGTGATGAGAACCTTTCCTCATTTGGTAAATTCAGACACTACCACATATGAGAGAATCAAACTCATATTTCCAATATTGTTAGAAACATACAAACATCAATTTTCCATAAATGCCATTGTAAGGGGATATAATATAAAATAAACTAAACAAAACTTTTATTTCTTTATAAAATGCGGAAAAATATTCCTTACAATGCAACTTTAAATGAAAACTATGCTATTACATATTTCTTAGCAATCTATCATAACTTTTAAGTAGTGGCTCAAAAATCCGATCCTCGAACCATGCGATAGAAATCCATCTTCGTGATCAGATTCAGCACACTCTTATTTTAACCTTCCTTTTGCTCGATCCTGCTTAACATCAAGATGCAACCTAGTCACATCATGTAATAAGAATCAACAATTAGGAATTTTAACAAAGTTAGATAGTGGACTTACCTGAAGCCGAGTCAAACATTTTGTCTCTACTTGCTTTCAAATATTTCAGGTATTCAGGGCAGCTTCGCTTCCAATGTCCCTTCTCATGACAATAAAAACATATAGACTCTTTGGGAATGGTACATGAGACAATCACAGACTTAGCCTTTCCCTTTACCTTTTGGTCAACCGGGTTGACCAAGGCCGATCCCTTTTCATTGGGAAGAGAAAGCTTTTCTGGACTTCCAATGTTACCATTGTCCATGTCCATGGAAGTTTGAGAATTAGACCTTCCATCAATATTTGCTTGACCATTGCGCCAAATCATTGCTGATTCAGCAGCAACAAGCAAATAAGAAAGATCTATTAGGGTTATGTCAGGATCTGTCATATGGTAGTCTTTAACAAACTCACCATACGACTCAGGAAGTGACTGAAGAACCCAGTCAACAACGAACTTCCTTGAAATAACAGCACCCAAAATTCTCAACATGTCAATGTGTGACTTCATTCCTAAGACATGAGTGCACACAGGTCTTCCATCTTTATGTTTTATTTCTAGTAGAGCTTGAGTGACCTTGAACCTTTCAAGTCTTCGGGCTTGTGGGTCAGGGAGAATAAATGGAGGAGGTGGGGGGAGTGAAGCATGATGTTGAGGGACATCATCTTCAGGAGGAAAGCTTGTTTCAAGCACTTTGGGAAGATCATAGTTGTCTGAACCAGACATCTACAATGGGAGAAAATCAAGTCAGTTGATTCAAGTCCTTAATATAACACCCAATATGAAATATTAAGGCTAGGACCCAACACAATATTTTATAACTTGGAAGAAGGATGCCGTAATCCAAGCTATAAAATATTTGAAGGTAGGTGAATGACGATTCACCAATTTCCACCATGAAAAACGAAATAATTTATTAGGTTTTAATTGGATTTGAAACTCCTAGATCTTTTGAGATTCATTGAACTTTTCAATGGCATGTTTCAATCTCGATTGTGCCCTTCAGGTTTTGTGACTGGGATGCCGAGGATCACAAAACAAGGTGTGAATAACCATGCAAACTCACTTGGTACCCTTAATATTATCACCTAATCGATGTGCCGGTTAACCACACACGCTCCACCGATCTATGATTAACATTAAGTCACCCTTCGTGATCCTTACTAGTCCAAGTTAGTGTGCCGGTTAACCACACACGCTCCACCAACGACTTGGTAAGGTACAAAGTGTGAATTTCATGGGTTAGCACCATATTCACATTTTCCTAAAGTAACTAAGATTGGGAATTTATAAAAGGTTTAGTTACTTTATAATATTCATTATACTTTTAATGAGAATTTAAAGTCATTGTCCTACCCGTTCGGCTAACGACCCTCTATCGATCAAGGAAGCGGTGGGTGAGAATGGACACCCCTTAAGTTGCCATTTTATAGGCAACAACCTTATACCCCCCTTATAGACCGGCTTCGTGAATGAGGCCTACTAACGGTAAAACGACTTGATCTTATACATATATATAATAATTAACCATTAATGTTATAAATAGTATAAGGGTTGAATTTTAACTTTTAAAACTCTAAGGGTTTGGAATTAAAGTTTATTAAAGTGTGTGAAACATTACAAATTCCAAAACTTGAGGGCAAGTTTTCTAACTATCCAAAACTTTTCATTTCATAACTTATGAATTAAAGGTTCATAAAAATGAAGACTCTTCATTTTATGTAACTTATGTGTTTTAAGTGTGTGTTTAAAAGAAGTGACCTTTGGATATCCATAACTTGAGGACAAATTATGGACTCCATTAAAACACATAAATGATCAAGAATTAATCCTAAACAATTCAGCAAATAATTCCTATCATCTTCTAAATTCATAAGAACATGAACATGATCATCAAAGTTTCAAGAATTATATGAACACATACAAAGCATGAAATTTTGATATAAGCCATTGTAAATGGATTAGAACTACCATTACACCAACTAAAACAAGTTTTAAAACACCAAAACAGTTTAGGGTAATGTTTCCAGTCCATTTCCAGCAGCAAAAGTCGAAAATCTGCATTCTGAGGCTCCTACTCGCCGAGTGCACGAACCTACTCGGCGAGTAGGATGAGTTTACACATGAACTCGGCGAGTCCCCCCATGGACTCGGCGAGTTCATCAGTCAGACAGCAAAAAAATCAACTTTTATCACTATTTTGCATCAAGTATCAAACAAACAAGCCTAGGCTCTGATACCACTGTTGGGTTTTGAGCATTCTAACACTTCCTAAGTGTACATGCAACCCTAATAAACCTTGGATCTATGTTTGTCTAAGGTACATGCAAAATATTAATTTCCAAGGTTTATAACCTATCTAGCATGGCATGGGGTACTTTTAAACATAAAAGGACTAGATGAATTACATACCTTTTATTGATTGTTGATTCCTTGGAGTTTGAGAGCCAAGCACCAATAATGTGAATGCCTCAAATGGAAATCACAAATCACCACAAACTTGGAAAATATATGAGAGAGTATACTAACACTTAGAAACCGGCCACCACTATTACACACACACTAGGGTGTTATTTCATGCAACATGAGCTTGTTTATATAGTGTGCATGGTTAGGGTGAAACCCTAATAACCCATGTCTTTTCCTTTCCAAGGATCCATGGGTTAAAAGCTCCATGGATCATCCATGGACTTCCACATAAGCTTAGCCCATTAACAAATGAGTATTAGCCCACACCATATAAATACAATACCCCATGATTTAATTAGTCTTCTTTTTAATCACTAAATCAATTCATAATTAATTCAAGATTAAAACTAATTAAATAACATGACTTTATATTAATATATTATAACTTATAATATATTAATAAATCGTAAGTATACAATTCTCATAAAATTATCCATAAACAGTTTGGGTAAAGTGCAACCCAAATGGACCATGCCGGGTCGGGTCAAGTATATACCAAATAAGTTATGGACTTAGACACCTTATCCAACACAAAACCTATGTCAAACCCAAATATACTGATTTTTACAAGTTTTAAAGGTTCATATACCTTATGCATTCAATTATTTCCTTTCAAAACATGACTATGACCAACATATGTCCATGCATGGTCTTCAAACCGTGATGCATGTGATGAACACCAAGCTAAAGAGCTTGATGATCAAAGTACATTGTTAATAGTGCATGTAAATGATTTTATTTATAAAAAAATATAAAAATCCTTTTCCATTCGAAATAAAATTTCCTCTGAATCCCAGTAAGATAATATAAGGATTTGAAATATCCCAAGAGTTTTTATCATTTCTTTGATTTATTAAAATTGTTACAAGAAAACAAGGGCATAAATATTGTAAAATACTTTGTAAGGTCTATAAATCCTAAATAAATTCGTGGATGACCTATATGGTGAAGAATGACCTCTCATTAAGTTTCATCGAATTTTGTTACTGTTTAGTATGACTTTTGATTTTCTTTTTGTTTAGTCCTAATAAATCATAAAACCACTTTAGGGAATATAAAAATGGTATCTAATAAATTTTGCAGCTCCTACCAGAGGTGAAAAACCCAGAAAAATAATTTCAGAATATTTCATAATGCATGCCTATTTTTGCCTGATTTTTGTATTTATAATGGACTAAAAACAAAACAAATAGTTCTACTCATCCAAAATTCATGAAAACTTACCAGAAAACCTTATAATACATTAGGATGCTAAATAAATTTTTTTATGGTTTTTGTATCCTGTATGCTATTTTTCTTCTATTTTCCCAAGATTAAATACACTTAAACCCATTTCTTTTTAGAATAAATGCACAAAAATCATAAAATTAGGTTAAACAGTTTAGAAATCCGTTTTTATATTTTTCCTAGCTTAATAATGTTTAATAACAGTAATAGAAAAAGTTTTGGTAATTTTGGAAACTGTTTTCTATTTATTTTAGATTTTATTAGAATAAATGCACAAAAATCATAAAATTGGGTTAAACAGTTTAGAAATCCATTTTTATATTTTTCCCAGCTTAATAATGTTGAATAACAGTAATAGAAAAAGTTTGGGTAATTTTGGAAACTGTTTCCTATTTATTTCATTTTTATTAGAATAAATGCACAAAAATCATAAAATTGAGTTAAACAGTTTAGAAATCCATTTTTATAATTTTTCCCAGCTTAAGTATCTCTAATGGTAGTATTATAAAAAGTTTGGGAATTTTTATCCTTTGAATGCTATTTTTCATGAATTTATATTATTATGAAGCCTTAAAACTTTGGAAAAATAGTTAATCACATCAAAAATTCAAGGGAAAATTCCTAGAAGACCTCTACTGTATTTAGAATGAAAATACAATGTTTGACCATTTTTGGAAACTATTTGATAATATTTTAGATTTTTAGGAGCTTAAAACACCTTTAAATGTGTTGAAATACCCTCAATTAATAATACAAAAATCTGGAAAATTAATATCCAAAATTGTCTTAGACACATGAGTTATAAAATTTCACCATTTCAGAAAAATTGTAACCAATTAATATAAAACCAATAATAGAACAAAAGATTTGGCATTTCTCTATATGTAGAGTTTAGTATATTAACATTAGATTTCGACATAGAAACTCACTATCGTGTGTTTGATGTAGTAGGATCCCGGTAGTAAGGCATTGGTGTATTCCGAGGAACCACTTGTACCTACTTGAAACATTGTGAGTATTCACCACTCCCCTATTTTCGGTTTTTAAATGTTTTGGGGTGGAAAAGCATGTCCTAAACTTTTTATGTTCGTTGTATTTATTTTGACTCGTATGAATCTTGGTTGCTATATTTCATATGTATGTGTATCTTACTTTAATTCATGAGGACTGTATCGCGGTTAAGTCCCTGAATCTCTCGACAAAACTCATTAACTCTTTTGAGCCTATGGTTATTTATGGATAGCGCTATCAGCAAGTAGACAACTCCTCTCTCGCACGATTCGCTTGACTGCATTTTAGCATTTTATACACGATTTTACGCTACACATAGTAGTCAATAGGGCATGATTCGATCATTAGGCTTGGGTTGTGAACTCATGAATGGAAACTTGATGCACATTCGAATCCTACATCGCATTTTAGCAACGAAACTTTTACACTCATTGTATCAATAAAACTTGTTTAATTATTATAGCAACGGACTTTGTTTCTTATTATAGCAATGTAGTTTTACTTATGGAAACTTCTATACCAAACCTTGATTTAGTAAACATGTGAAATCACCAACTATTTCCATAGTTGATGCTCGTTTTACATGCTTTTTTCAGGAAATAATTTGTAAGTGGATATAAATGTTGGGTTTTGAGCATTCTAACACTTCCTAAGTGTACATGCAACCCTAATAAACCTTGGATCTATGTGTTGGGTTTTGAGCATTCTAACACTCCTATGGTGTACATGCAACCCTATAAACCTTGGATCTATGTTTTCTCTATTATACATGCAAATATTAACTATTCCAAGGTTTCATCCTAACTAGCATATTATGAAGCACCTATACTACAAAGTTCTAGTTAGATGACATACCTTTTGATGTAGCTTGATGTCTTCAAGCTTTAAGAGCTTAGCCCCAATAGTGTGGAAGCCTTAAGTGGAATCACAAATCACCAAAACACCTTGGAAAATCTTTAGAGAATATGGATACTTGGCTCACACTATGAAATCGGTTATTGCCCTCTTTAGTGTATCCACACTAGCCACTACCATAATTTCACGAACCATAAGACCCTTTATATATTGTGGAGGATTAGGGTTAAACCCTAATACCCATGACCTTTCATTTCCTAGGATCCATGGGTTAAAGCTCCATGGACTATCCATGAAGACTTAGCCCAACCTAAATGAACTTGGCCCACTACACATATATATCTAAGAGTCCATATTTAATTAGTTCCTTTTGATCACTTAATTAATTATAAATTAATTCTTGATCAATACTAATTAAATAATATGATTATATATTAATATATTAGAACTTATAATATATTAATATAAATCATAAATATACTATTCTCAAAAGACTATCCATATAAATTGTGCCGGTGAAGTGCAACCCAAATGGACCATGCCGGGTCGGGTCAAGTACATACCAAATAGAGTTATGGACTTAGACATTAATCCAACAGTCTCCCACTTGGATAAGTCTAAAACTATTATTGAGTATGACTTCAAAAACCAACTGGCAATCGTAGCTCTTAAAGCCGTTGTCAAACTCTGATCTTGTCAACGAACTATGACCTTTGTCAATAACTTGTCCATTAGATAAGGGATCATATATTCCTCCATTCTAGATATCATATGGACTGAGACATGGATTATAATAATTCTCTCTGTCCATTTGTTGTTTCCTGATTTTCGATTTATGATGACTGACTGATTGAACAAATCAAATCAGTCCTGGCTTGGCCAAGCACTCACATGTGTCATCGCTAAATCATCGAGGGGCCCACATATATCGCTTTTATCCTGAAGGTAAAAGGAATGGATAAACTTCGACTCATATGGCTTGTTCTACTACTTGTTGAATCATCCACAAAGGCATGTTTTATAACATCGAGTTACCAAATGCGTTTTCGTGCAATCAATGTATAACCAACTCATAGTAACAACTCATATCTCTAGGTTTGAAGAATATAAGATATTATCGTCTCATGATCACTCGTGATAAAATCCATGAAGTGATTCAAATGAGCGCGGGTTGAATCCAATACTCAGAACTTATGAGCACTCATGAGTGTTGTAGCACCACTTTCTCCACCAACTTGGACCTTTACAAACCAACCCATGACAATCTTGATTCATATCTACTTCCAACATATGACCGACTATGGATGGTTTGAATAACTTAATCATTCAGGAAGAGCGACTTAGTTATTCTGGAAGTCAAAACATGCAAAGTGAAACACAAGAATAAATGAATCAAATATGGTATCAAACCCTATGAATATAAATAAACACTTTTATTTATCACCATACTGATTACTCATTATTCATTGTTTCGGTTTTATCAACTTTATACTTGAATTAAAAACACTAGTTGTCCCATGCTCCAAGCATGTACACTATGTTTTTCTTAAACAATAGCTTTGCCATACACCAAGTATGCACTCTATGTTTGTCTATGATCCTTACTTTGTGAAATAAACCAATTGAACATAATTTCAATGATTCTAATTTCACACTCCCAAATCCTTATCGAAAAATGTGAGAATTTCAAATTCCTATCATTTATCGAAATCTGTTTAGATTTTAAACTTATATGCACTGACCCTCCTGTAATGAATATGTACAAAGTCACAAAGACTTGTCAACAGTCATTATAAGGTATTCCAATGGAGATCAACTCCATGGAAACTAAGTCTCATATTCAAAGTACATTGCTTTGGACATGCTTCTTGCATTAAGTTTTCTAATCTTACACAGATAACTTCCACCTATGGAGACAACTCCATATTCTCATTTTGACTATCACTTATGAATAAGATATGCCTCTTTTCAGAATATGTCAATATGGTCCTTCCAAAATTAGCACTATACTTCCAACTGTCCCTGAGAAACCAATCTTTGGTAAACCTCAGATTGTCCTCGACAATTGCTTAATCATTTTAGTCATATCCAATTCTAGACCTTTTCCCTTCTTAATGCCTCTGGGCATTTGGAAAAATTTAGAAATGACAAATATTATAGCACATGCAATCGATCCTGTACCCAAAGCAAATGGTACACGATTCATGATGTCTCACATAAAGACATGATTCTAGACCAGTCTTTTGCTACAATATTTTTATTTGCCATGTTTTCAAAATTTGACTATGAAGAGGGATGCCGTAATCATAATCGAATTTTGAGAACGCAATATATAGAATTTCCTTAAGTTGAACCAATCCAACATGAAATCCATATATATATTCTTGACTAAAGATGATTAAGGTCTCAATCTAAGCCTTTAGAACTGAAATGAAGTATATCCTCTCCCTTAATTATACCAAAACAACTTTTTCAATCCCTGCAGCCTCACGAATTGAAACTTTTGTTTTCGATAATTAACATTGCTAACTTGCAACACTAACAATAATTATCATGCTCCCACTAACATGATGATTATTAGCATAACACCTATACTCCCACTAGCTTTGCATGTACTCAGAAATCAGCTGGACTTCTAGAAATCAATACTTTATTGAATTTCTTACCAAAGTTCAGATTTCTGATACGAGATGCTTTGATAAAACTTTATCAAAATTGTACACCTTTCCTTAGATAGCATGCATGTGTGTCTAAACAAATTCAGAACTATGAAAAGGGATGTCGTAATCATAGTCTCAATTGTTTAGACCTTTTGCCATCTGCTTCAAATCTACTTGGTGGAAGTGTTTCCTCACCATCATTTTCATGAATCAGAGAGAAACCTTATGACCCTTAGATTTTATGGTGTATGTGTTCTTATCCATGTGAATCGTCAAAATCATAGTCACAAGACAAGGATAATGACAAATCCAAACTCATATGGACTGAACTTATGCAATCTTAACTTCTTGCCACCTGGCAGTACAGGGCCTGCCATTGCTTCCAAGTTGTTATGCAACCAATTGAGAACTTTCAGAACTCCTATGCAAAGCCAACTTTAACTGGAATGGGCACAGAATATGTCAACACGATAGGTTATAAACCTCAAGTCGTGTGCTAGTGAAGAACCTCAGGTTTTATTCTTGATTAGTTCTTGAAATTCTTTTTAGGATCTTTAAGACTCCCACTATCCTCTTGACATATAAGACTATCTTGCCAAATATTCAAGAGATAGTGCGGATTCTTTATCAAGACAAACACTTCACACAATTGGCCTTAGTTGGTCTTTGTTTTATCCAAAACATCACAACTTACCAATTTCAAATGTACAAGAGTAGGACACTTTTACTCTTACATTTGACAAGTGTTTTAAACCTTTCTTTAAGATATGTCACTCAAGTTACAATCTTGGAGTATGACTCTAAGAATTGTTTTGGAACGAAGTATGACTCATCTTCCTGATCTAACCATTTCAACAATTCATGACTCCTCTTCTTAGTCATAAGAATACACTAAGATGACCATTGGAGGACTAATTGTGATATGATTTCTAAATCATTAACATGATCACAAACATGATACTAAAGTACTCTCCCATCTTTTCAGATTTGAGAAACTTTTATATTTCTGCCTAATTTGATTCTTCCCATTCGTTCTGCCATACATTGAGACTTTTCCAATGTTTCAGAATTATACTTAAACTTGTAAGTATAACCATATTTACTAAACTTTAGTAAATCAAATAGTCTTAACGAGCTTTGTGGTGGACATGACCAGTGCACAAGAATGTGTACTCGATCCCTTTAGTCCTTCACTTGACTCACACATCCATGTGAACAAGTAATTAGTCTTGATTTTCCAATGCTAGAAAGTTCTCATTCATCATACTATTCAACTTGCATGATTCCAAGTTTTGGTCCAATTGAAACTTGGGTGATGAGGAACTTTCCTGATTTGGTAAATTTAGACACTACCACAAATGAAAGAATCAAATCCATTTTCCAATATTGCTGTCAGTGGAATCATATAAGCAACAATTTTCCACAAATGTCATTGTAAGGATACTTCAAATAAACAAAATTAAACAATTTTCTTTTATTTTAAAACTTTGCGGAAAAACTTATCCTTACAATCCACATGGAAAATTGTTGTTATCTATTCCTTAGCAATATATCATAACTTCTTAAGCAACTGCTCAAAATTCTGATGCGATCGAAATCCACCTTCGCGATCAGAATCAGCATATACTTCCTTTAAGATTTCTCTCTATTCTTTGATTCTTAAAACATCAACATGTGACCCAGTCACATCATGTAATGAGGATCTCAGAATAAAACTTAACAGAGTTAGATAATGGGCTCTACCTGATGTAGAGTCAAACTTATTGACTTTAACATCCTTAGGTAAATTTGGCAGCTTTGCAATCAATGCCCCTTCCTTTGGCAAAATAAACATATGGACCCTTTGGTAATGGGACTATCTCAGACTTAGCCTTTCTCTTTACCATTAGGTCAACCGGTTTGACTATGGCCAATCCCTTTCCATTGGGAAGAGAATGATTTTTCTGGATTTCCAGTGTCACCATTGTCACTGTCCATAAAGTTTTTGGGAAGTTGATCTTCTAATCAAATTTGCTTCACTATCGTTCCAAATCATTGCTGATTCAGCAGCACCAAGCAAATAGATATGATCATTAAGGTTCATGTCATAGTCTGTATCATAGTAGTCCCAAAGGAACTCACTATGTGACTTATAAAGTGATTGAACATCCAAGTTTCTCAAGACTTTGAAACCCAACTCTCCCGGCTTGTCAATATGTGACTTCATCTCTAAGATGTGATCACACGTAGACCTTGCTTGCCATTAGGGCTTGAGTGACCTTGAACTTGTGGATTAGGGAGAATAATTGGAGGAGGTGGAGGAAGTAAAGTTCCAAGAGATTTGGGAAGATCATAGATGTCTGAACTTGACATCTTTTGGGAGATATTCAAGATAGTTGATCTAAAGTCCTTAATATAACACCCAATATGAAATATTAAGGCTAGGATCCAACAACCTATTTATAACTGGAAGAGGGATGTCGTAATCCGAGTTATAAAATAGTTGAAGGTAGGTAAATGACGAATTACCAATTTCCACCATGAAAAACGAAATAATTTAATTAGGTTTTTTACTTGGATTTGAAACTCCTAGATCTTTTGAGATTCATTGAACTTTTCAATGGCATGTTTCAAACTCGAGTGTGCCCTTCAGGTTTTGTGACTGGGATGCCGAGGATCACAAAACAAGGTGTGAAGTAACCATGCAAATATACTTGGTACCCTTAATATTTACCCCTCAATCGATGTGCCGGTTAACCACACACGCTCCAACGATACTATGATAAACATTAAGTTACCCTTTGCCTACCTTGTTAAGTCCAGGTTAGTGTGCCGGTTAACCACACACGCTCCACTAACAGCTTAAACAAAGTCTAAAGTGTAATTCCATGGATTAGCACCTTATTCACATTTTCCTAAGTAACTAAGATTGGGAATTTATAAGTGTTTAGTTACTTAGTATTTATCATTATACTTATAATGAAGGGAGAATTATAGTCCTTGTCCTACCTGTTCGGCTAACGACCCTCCACCGGTCAAGGAAGCGGTGAGTGAGAGTGGAAATCCATTAAACTGTCATTTTATAGGCAGTAACCTTATACCCCCCTTATAGACCGGCTTCATGAATGAGGCCTACTAATGGTAAGACGACTTTACTCTTATACGCATATATAAATATTATTAACTTATAACATTATAAAGTATAAGGGTTGAATTTTAACTTTTAAAATTCTAAGGGCTTAACTTGGAATTAAAGTATTCATAAGTGAAAATTTTACAAATTCCAAAACTTGAGGGCAAGTTTTTGAAACTATTCAAAACTTTTCATTTCATAACTTATGAGTTTAATTAAGGTTTAATGAAAAAAAAAATTTCAAGTTCCATAACTTGAGGATAAGTTATGGAAGACATTAAATCATTTAATGATGACATTAAAAATAGTGACTCTTCTATTTTCATAACCTATGAGACTTAATGACACTTTAAAAAGAAAAACTCTTCACTTTCCATAACTTGAGGACAAGTTATGGAGTTCATAAAAACCATTAAGATCAAATATTCCAATTAACACAATAATCAAATAATTTTTCTATGATCTAGATTAAACTCATAAGTAAAGATAATTCACATCAACAATTTTCAAGAAATTAGATAATCATATAAACTAATACAAATCTTGAAACTTTGACAATTATCCTTTGAAGACTCTTGGAATTCATAACCTAAATAGTTAATAAATGAGACATTTCACATCCATAACTTATGAAAGTTTCAAAACTCTTAAGATCATAACTTTAAAAAAAAACTTTTGAGTTCCAAAATTTTATGACAAAATTTGTAACTCCTTAAAACCATTTAGATCAAACTTTTAAAACAAATAAAATAATCATATCATTCTATCTTTTAATAAATTGACCTAATTCAACTCTTGTAGTAAAGTGACTCAAATTTTATAAATAATTAGTTTTTCATAAAATCAAGTAATTATCATAAAATTTGACAAACTTCATGTTTTTTTTCTATTTTTTTCCTTCAACTTGAAAAGAAATACATTTGCATCAATATAACAGAAAACAACCCATGGCTCTGATACCACTGTTGGGTTTTGAGCATTCTAACACTCCTGTGGTGTACATGCAACCCTATAAACCTTGGATCTATGTTTTCTCTATTATACATGCAAATATTAACTATTCCAAGGTTTCATCCTAACTAGCATATTATGAAGCACCTATACTACAATGTTCTAGTTAGATGACATACCTTTTGATGTAGCTTGATGTCTTCAAGCTTTAAGAGCTTAGCCCCAATAGTGTGGAAGCCTCAAGTGGAATCACAAATCACCAAAACACCTTGGAAAATCTTTAGAGAATATGGATACTTGGCTCACACTATGAAATCGGTTATTGCCCTCTTTAGTGTATCCACACTAGCCACTACCATAATTTCATGAACCATAAGACCCTTTATATAGTGTGGAGGATTAGGGTTAAACCCTAATACCCATGACCTTTCATTTCCTAGGATCCGTGGGTTAAAGCTCCATGGACTATCAATGAAGACTTAGCCCAACCTAAATGAACTTGGCCCACTACAGATATATATATCTAAGAGTCCATATTTAATTAGTTCCTTTTTATCACTTAATTAATTATAAATTAATTCTTGATCAATACTAATTAAATAATATGATTATATATTAATATATTAGAACTTATAATATATTAATATAAATCATAAATATACTATTCTCAAAAGACTATCCATATAAATTGTACCGGTGAAATGCAACCCAAATGGACCATGCCGGGTCGGGTCAAGTACATACCAAATATAGTAATGGACTTAGACATTAATCCAACACTATGTTTGTCTAAAATACATGCAAAATTTGTTTTCCAAGGTTTATAACTTATCTAGCATGGCATGGGGAACTTTTAAACATAAAAGAACTAGATGAATTACATACCTTTGATTGTGAATTGATTCCTTAGGAGTTTGAGAGCCAAGCACCAATAATGTGAATGCTTCAAATGGAAATCACAAATCACCACAAACTTGGAAAACTTATGAGAGAGTATATCTATGCTCTAGAAATCGGCCACCTTTCTTCACACACCCTAGGGTGTCATTTCATGCATCACAAGCTTGTTTATATAGTGCACATAATTAGGGTAAACCCTAATAACCCATGTCTTTTCCTTTCCAAGGATCCATGGGTTAAAAGCTCCATGGATCATCCATGGACTCCCATATAAGCTTAGCCCATTACCATAATGAGTGTTAGCCCACACTATATAAATATAATAGCTCATGTTTAATTAGTCACCATTTGATCACTAAATTAATTCATAATTAATTTAAGATGAATACTAATTAAATAATACAATTTCATATTAATATATTATAACTTATAATATATTAATAAGCCGCAAATATACTCTTCTCATAATGTTATCCATATAAATAGTTCGGGTGAAGTGCAACCCAAATGGACCATGACGGGTCGGGTCAAGTATATACAAAATAAGTTATGGACTTAGACACCTTATCCAACAGTCTCCCACTTGGATAAGTCTAATAACTATATTTGCCTATATGACTGTTGGATTATTGTCTAAGTCCATAACTATATTTGGTATGTACTTGACCCGACCTGGCATGGTCCATTTGGGTTGCACTTCACCGGCACAATTTATATGGATAGTCTTTTGAGAATAGTATATTTATGAATTATATTAATATATTATAAGTTCTAATATATTAATATGGAATCATATTATTTAATTAGTATTGATGAAGAATTAATTTAGAATTAATTAAGTGATCAAAAAGAACTAATTAAATATGGACTCTTATATATATGGAATGGGCCAAGTTCATTTAGGTTGGGCTAAGCTTTCATGGATGGTCCATGGAGCTTTTAACCCATGGATCCTATGTAAATGAAAGGTCATGGGTATTAGGGTTTACATGGATGTAACCCTAATCGTCCATAATATATAAAGGGGTCCTTGGCTCACAAAATTGGCACAAGTGTGTGAAAATAAGAGTGGGCCGATTTTAGTGTGCATACATATTCTATCAAGTTCTTCCAAGGTGTTTTGGTGATTTGTGATTCCATTTGAGGCTTCCACACTATTGGGGCTAAGCTCTTAAAGCTTGAAGACATCAAGCTACATCAAAAGGTATGTCATCTAACTAGAACTTTGTAGTATAGGTGCTTCATAATATGCTATTTAGGATGAAACCTTGGAATAGTTAATATTTGCATGTATAATAGAGAAAACATAGATCCAAGGTTTATAGGGTTGCATGTACACCATAGGAGTGTTAGAATGCTAAAAACCCAACAGTGGTATCAGAGCCATGGGTTGTTTTCTGTTATATTGATGCAAATGTTTTATTTTCAAGTTGGAAAAAAAAGGAAAAAAAAACATGACGTTTATCAAATTTTAAGATAATTACTTGTTTTGTGAAAAACGAATTATTTGTAAAATTTGAATCATTTGTTATATTAGTTTTAAAAGTTTGATCTAAATGTTTTAAGGAGTTACAAATTTTGTCATAAAATTTTGGAGCTCAAAAGTTTTTTTTAAAGTTGTGATCTTAAGGGTTTTTGAAACTTCCATAAGTTATGGATATGAAAGTTTTTTTTTAAAAAAAAATTTGATTCAAAGTTTTTATGGAGTTACAAAATTTGGTGTTAATGTTTTAAAGAATTCCATAACTTGTTCTTAAGTTATGGAACATGGAAAGTTTCATCGTAAAACACCATTAATTCCATAAGTTATGGAATCCAAAGGTTTTCAAGAATTACAAAACATGCCCTCAAGTTTTGGAATTTGAGAAAAGTTTTTTTATGAAAAAAAGAATTGAATTCTAAAACTCTTGGGTTCATAACTTAAACAATTAATTAAATGGTTTTAATTTTGAGTTTAATAATTGGAATTATGATGTTTTGTTGAATAGTTCAAATTAACTCTTATGGACTTTATTAATAGTTAATTAAAGCGTTTAATTAAAAGAGTATTATTAAATCCATAAAGATATGGTTTGAGTTTAATTAAATTAAAAGTCTATTTTAATTAATAGATTAAACCATCAAGTATTTTAAATGTCTAAAATACACCCTTATACTATTATAATATTAAAAGTTTAATATATTATATGTATAAGAGCAAGTCGTCTTACCATTAGTAGGACTCATTCACGAAGCCGGTCTATAAGGGGGGTATAAGGTTGTTGCCTATAAAATGACAGCTTAATGGGTGTCCACTCTCACCCACCGCTTCCTTGACTGGTGGAGGTTCGTTAGCCGAACAGGTAGGACAAGGACTATAATTCTCCCTTCATTATAGGTATAATGATAAATACTAAGTAACTAAACACTTATAAATTCCAAATCTTAGTTACTTAGGAAAATGTGAATAAGGTGCTAATCCATGAAATTACACTTTGCACTTTGTTTAAGCTGTTAGTGGAGCGTGTGTGGTTAACCGGCACACTAACCTGGACTTAACAAGGTAGGCAAAGGGTAACTTAATGTTTACCATAGTATCGTTGGAGCGTGTGTGGTTAACCGGGACATCGATTAAGGGGTAAATATTAAGGGTACCAAGTATATTTGCATGGTTACTTCACACCTTGTTTTGTGATCCTCGGCATCCCAGTCACAAAACCTGAAGGGCACACTCAAGATTGAAACATGCTATTGAAAAGTTCAATGAATCTCAAAAGAATCTAGGAGTTTCAAAACCAATTAAAACCTAATTATACATTTCGTTTATCTTGGTGGAAATTGGTGAATCGTCATTCACCTACCTTCAAATATTTTATAGCTTGGATTTCGGCATCCGTCTTCCAAGTTATAAAATAGTTTGTTGGGTCCTAGCCTTAATATATCATATTGGGTGTTATATTAAGGACTTTAATCAACTTTACGTGAATTTCTCCCATTGTTGATGTCTGGTTTAGACAACAATGATCTTCCCAAACCAAGCTTTCCTAATGAATATGACTTCATGAGTTTGGCTCATGGAAGTCATACTTCTCTTCCTCTACCTCCTCCAATTATTCTCCCTAACCCACAAGTTCAAGGTCACTCAAGCCCTAATGGCAAGCAAGGTCTATGTGTGATCACATCTTAGAGATGAAGTCACATATTGACAAGCCGGGAGAGTTGGGTGTCAAAGTCTTGAGAAAGTTGGATGCTCAATCACTTTCTAAGTCACATAGTGAGTTCCTTTGGGACTACTATGAAACAGACTATGATATGAACCTTAATGATCATATCTATTTGCTTGGTGCTGCTGAATCAGCAATGATTTGGAACGATAGTAAAGCAAATTTGATTAGAATATCAACTTCCCAAAAACTTTATGGACAGTGACAATGGTGACACTGGAAATCCAGAAAAAGCATTCTCTTCCCAATGGAAAGGGATTGGCCATAGTCAACCCGGTTGACCCAATGGTAAAGAGAAAGGCTAAGTCTGAGATAGTCTCATTGCCAAAGGGTCCATATGTTTATTTTGCCAAAGGAAGGGGCGTTGATTGCAAAGCTGCCAAATTTACCTAAGGATGTTAAAGTCAATAAGTTTGACTCTACATCAGGTAGAGCCCATTATCTAACTCTGTTAAGTTCTATTCTGAGATCCTCATTACATGATGTGACTGGGTCACATGTTGATGTTTTAAGAATCAAAGAATAGAGAGAAATCTTAAAGGTAGTATATGCTGATTCTGATCACGAAGGTGGATTTCGATCGCATCAGAATTTTGAGCAGTTGCTTAAGAAGTTATGATATATTGCTAAGGAATAGATAACAACAATTTTCCATGTGGATTGTAAGGATAAGTTTTTCCGCAAAGTTTTAAAATAAAAGAAAATTGTTTAATTTTATTTATTTGAAGTATCCTTACAATGGCATTTGTGGAAAATTTTTGCTTATATGATTCCACTAACAGCAATATTGGAAAATGGATTTGATTATTTCATTTGTGGTAGTGTCTAAATTTACCAAATCAGGAAAGTTCCTCATCACCCAAGTTTCAATTGGACCGAAACTTGGAATCATGCAAGTTGAATAGTATGATGAATGAGAACTTTCAAGCATTGGAAAATCAAGACTAATTACTTGTTCACTAAAGGGATCGAGTACACATTCTTGTGCACGGGTCATGTCCACCACAAAGCTCGTTAAGACTACGTGATTTACTAAAGTTTAGTAAATATGGTTATACTTACAAGTTTAAGTATAATTCTGAAACATTGGAAAAGTCTCAATGTATAGCAGAACGAATGGGAAGAATCAAATTAGGCAGAAAGATAAAAGTTTCTCAAATCTGAAAAGATGGGAGAGTACTTTAGTATCATGTTTGTGATCATCTTAATGATTTAGAAATCATATCACAATTAGTCCTCTAAAGGTCATCTTAGTGCATTCTTATGACTAAGAAGAGGAGTCATGAATTGTTGAAATGGTTAGATCAGGAAGATGAGTCATACTTCGTTCCAAAAAATTCTTAGAGTTATACTCCAAGATTGTAATTTGAGTGACATATCTTAAAGAAAGGTTTAAAACACTTGTCAAATGTAAGAGTAAAAGTGTCCTACTCTTGTACATTTGAAATTGGTAAGTTGTGATGTTTTAGATAAAACAAAGACCAACTAAGGCCAATTGTGTGAAGTGTTTGTCTTGATAAAGAATCCGCACTATCTCTTGAATATTTGGCAAGATAGTCTTATATGTCAAGAGGATAGTGGGAGTCTTAAAGATCCTAAAAAGAATTTCAAGAACTAATCAAGAATAAAACCTGAGGTTCTTCACTAGCACACGACTTGAGGTTTATAACCTACCGTGTTGACATATTCTGTGCCCATTCCAGTTAAAGTTGGCTTTGCATAGGAGTTCTGAAAGTTCTCAATTGGTTGCATAACAACTTGGAAGCAATGGCAGGCCCTGTACTGCCAGGTGGCAAGAAGTTATGATTGCATAAGTTCAGTCCATATGAGTTTGGATTTGTCATTATCCTTGTCTTGTGACTATGGTTTTGATGATTCACATGGATAAGAACACATACACCATAAAATCTAAGGGTCATAAGGTTTCTCTCCGATTCATGAAAATGATGGTGAAGAAACACTTCCACCAAGTAGATTTGAAGTAGATGGCAAAAGGTCTAAACAATTAAGACTATGATTACGGCATCCCTTTTCATAGTTCTGAAATTGTTTAGACACACATGCATGCTATCTAAGGAAAGGTGTATGATTTTGATAAAGTTTTATCAAAGCATCTCGTATCAGAAATCTGAACTTTGGTAAGAAAGTCAATAAAGTATTGATTTCTAGAAGTCCAGCTGATTTCTGAGTACATGTCAAAGCTAGTGGGAGCATAAGTGTTATGCTAATAATCATCATGTTAGTAGGAGCATGATAATTATTGTTAGTGTTGCAAGTTAGCAATGTTAATTATAGAAAACAAAAGTTTCAATTCGTGAGGCTGTAGGGATTGAAAAAGTTGTTTTGCTATAATTAAGGGAGAGGATATACTTCATTTCAGTTCTAAAGGCTTAGATTGAGACCTTGATCATCTTTTGTCAAGAATATATATATGAATTTCATGTTGGATTGGTTCAACTTAAGGAAATTCTATATATTGCGTTCTCAAAATTCGATTATGATTACGGCATCCCTCTTCATAGTCAAATTTTGAAAACATGGCAAATAAAAATATTGTAGCAAAAGACTGGTCTAGAATCATGTCTTTTTGTGAGGCATCATGAATCGTGTACCATTTGCTTTGGGTACAGGATCAATTGCATGTGCTATAATATTTGTCATTTCTAAATTTTTTCAAATGCCCAGAGGCATTAAGAAGGGAAAAGGTCTAGAATTGGATATGACTAAAATGATTAAGCAATTGTCGAGGACAATCTGAGGTTTACCAAAGATTGGTTGCTCAGGGACAGTTGGAAGTATAGTGCTAATTTTAGAAGGACCATATTGACATATTCTGAAAAGAGGCATCTCTTATTCATAAGTGATAGTCAAAATGAGAATATGGAGTTGTCTCCATAGGTGGAAGTTATCTGTGTAAGATTAGAAAACTTAATGCAAGAAGCATGTCCAAAGCAATGTACTTTGAATATGAGACTTAGTTTCCATGGAGTTGATCTCCATTGGAATACCTTATAATGACTGTTGACAAGTCTTTGTGACTTTGTACATATTCATTACAGGAGGGTCAGTGCATATAAGTTTAAAATCTAAACAGATTTCGATAAATGATAGGAATTTGAAATTCTCACATTTTTCGATAAGGATTTGGGAGTGTGAAATTAGAATCATTGAAATTATGTTCAATTGGTTTATTTCACAAAGTAAGGATCATAGACAAACATAGAGTGCATACTTGGTGTATGGCAAAGCTATTGTTTAAGAAAAACATAGTGTACATGCTTGGAGCATGGGACAACTAGTGTTTTTAATTCAAGTATAAAGTTGATAAAACCGAAACAATGAATAATGAGTAATCAGTATGGTGATAAATAAAAGTGTTTATTTATATTCATAGGGTTTGATACCATATTTGATTCATTTATTCTTGTGTTTCACTTTGCATGTTTTGACTTCCAGAATAACTAAGTCGCTCTTCCTGAATGATTAAGTTATTCAAACCATCCACAGTCGGTCATATGTTGGAAGTAGATATGAATCAAGATTGTCATGGGTTGGTTTGTAGAGGTCCAAGTTGGTGGAAAAAGTGGTGCTACAACACTCATGAGTGCTCATAAGTTCTGAGTATTGGATTCAACCCGCGCTCATTTGAATCACTTCATGGATTTTATCACGAGTGATCATGAGACGATAATATCTTATATTCTTCAAACCTAGAGATATGAGTTGTTACTATGAGTTGGTTATACATTGATTGCACGAAAACGCATTTGGTAACTCGATGTTATAAAACGTGGCTTTGTGTATGATTCAACAAGTAGTAGAACAAGCCATATGAGTCGAAGTTTATCCATTCCTTTTACCTTCGGGATAAAAGCGATATATGTGGGCCCCTCGATTATTTAGCGATGACACATGTGAGTGCTTGGCCAAGCCAGGACTGATTTGATTTGTTCAATCAGTCAGTCATCATAAATCGAAAATCGGGAAACAACAAATGGACAGAGAGAATGATTATAATCCACGTCTCAGTCCATATGATATCTAGAATGGAGGAATATATGATCCCTTATCTAATGGACAAGTCATTGACAAGGTCAGAGTTCGACAGCGGCTTTAAGAGCTACGATTGCCAGTTAGGTTTTGAAGTCATACTCAATAATAGTTTTAGACTTATCCAAGTGGGAGACTGTTGGATTAATGTCTAAGTCCATAACTATATTTGGTATGTACTTGACCCGACCCGGCATGGTCCATTTGGGTTGCACTTCACCGGCACAATTTATATGGATAGTCTTTTGAGAATAGTATATTTATGATTTATATTAATATATTATAAGTTCTAATATATTAATATGGAATCATATTATTTAATTAGTATTGATCAAGAATTAATTTAGAATTAATTAAGTGATCAAAAAGAACTAAATAAATATGGACTCTTATATATATATATGGAATAGGCCAAGTTCATTTAGGTTGGACTAAGCTTTCATGGATGGTCCATGGAGCTTTTAACCCATGGATCCTATGTAAATTAAAGGTCATGGGTATTAGGGTTTACATGGATGTAACCCTAATCCTCCATAATATATAAAGGGGTCATTGGCTCACAAAATTGGCACAAGTATGTGAAAATAAGAGTGGGCCGATTTTAGTGTGCATACATATTCTCTCAAGTTCTTCCAAGGTGTTTTGGTGATTTGTGATTCCATTTGAGGCTTCCACACTATTGGGGCTAAGCTCTTAAAGCTTGAAGACATCAAGCTACATCAAAAGGTATGTCATCTAACTAGAACTTTGTAGTATAGGTGCTTCATAATATGCTAGTTAGGATGAAACCTTGGAATAGTTAATATTTGCATGTATAATAGAGAAAACATAGATCCAAGGTTTGTAGGGTTGCATGTACACCATAGGAGTGTTAGAATGCTCAAAACCCAACAATGACTTCAGGAACCAACCGACAATCGTAGCTCTCGAAAACTCTGTTGAACTATGAAGCGTCATTTTAGATAAGTGATCATATAATCCTCTGATCTCATGATATCAGCCGGACAAATACATCGAACAATGTCTTACTTATTGTCCAGCAGTTTGTTTCCCGATTTCCGATTTGTTTGACAAAGAACTTAATCGAATACATCAATTTAGTTCTGACCGGGCCCGGTACATAGGTCAAAACAAAATCATCAAGGGGCCCAGATATCGCTTCTATTTCTAGAAGGAACAGATAAACTTCGACTCATATGCTTGTTCTACTATTTATTGAATTGTACACAAAGGCACGTTTTATAACATCAAGTTACTGATGCGTTTACGTGCAATCAATGCACAACCAACTCATAGGTAACAACTCATATCTCTAGGTTTGAAGACTTATATGATATTACCGTCTCATGATCACTCGAGATAAATTCCATGAAGTGATACAAGTGAGCGTGGGTTTATTCCAATACTCATAACTTATGAGCACTCATGAGTGTTGTAGCCATGTCCAACATCTTAGACCTCTACAACCAACTCATGACAGTCTTGATTCATATCTACTTCCAACATATGACCGACTGTGGATGGTTTGAATAACTTAATCATTCGGAAAGAATAACCTAGTTATTATGGAAGTCAAAACATGCAAAGTGAAACACAAGAATAATTGAATCCAATATGGTCTCAGCCCTTATGAATATAAATAAAACACCTTTTATTCATCACCATATTGATTCCACATTATTCTGTTTCGATTTATCAACTTAACACTTGAATTAAAACAATAGTTGTCCCATGCTCCAAGCATGTACACTATGTTTTCTAAACAATAGTCATGACATACACCAAGTATGCACACTATGTTTGTCTATGATCTTTACTTTGTGAAGTAGATCAATTAAACATGATTACAATGATGCTCATTTCACAGTCCCAAATCCTTACCGTAAATGAAAGAATACCAAATTCTTGTCATTTACTATAATCTGTTAGATTCCAAACTTATATGCATTGATCTTCTTGCAATGACTATGCACAAAAGTTACAAAACTTGTCAACAATCATTACGGAGTATTCCAAAGGATATCACTTCTATGGAAACGAACCCTCATTTCAAAGTACATTGCTTTGAACATCCTTCTTGCATAAAAGTTTCCAACTTTCTCATAGATTCTTAATATCCAACTCCCAATATGGAAAATTTCCATATTCCCATTTTGATTATCATATCTGAACAAGAGCTACCTCTTTTCAGAATATATCCATATGGTCCTTCCAAAATTTAACTCTATACTTCCAACTGTCCCTGAGCAACCAATCTTTGGTGAACCTTAGATTGTCCTCGACAATTGCTTAATCATTTTAGTCTTATCCAATTCTAGACTTTTCCCCTCTTAATGCTCTGAGCATTTGGAAAATTTTAGAAAGGATGAATATTATAGCACATGTGACCGATCCTATACCCAAAGCATATGGGACACAATTCATGATGTCTCACATAAATACCTGATACTAGATCAGTCTTTTGCTATAATATTTTTTATTTGCCATGTTTTCAAAAATCAACTATGAAGAGGGATGTCGTAATCATAATCGAATTTGAGAACGCAATATATATAGAATTTCCTTATGTTGAACCATTCCAACATAAAATTCATATATATATATATATATATATATATATATATATATATATATATATATCCTTGACTAAAGATGATTGAAATCTCAATCTAAACTTTTAGGATTGAAATGAAGTATAATCTTCTCTCCCTTAATTATAGCAAAACAACCTTT
This sequence comes from Lactuca virosa, assembly GCF_052849685.1. Classification (NCBI taxonomy): domain Eukaryota; kingdom Viridiplantae; phylum Streptophyta; class Magnoliopsida; order Asterales; family Asteraceae; genus Lactuca; species Lactuca virosa. The sequence goes on from NC_136428.1 coordinate 390,304,224, forward strand.
TCCAAGTGAAATTCTTGTTTTCTATAATTAACAATACTCATCATAATTGATTATGCTCCCACTAGCATAATAATTATTTAGCACAACAATTATGCTCCCACTAGCTTTGACATGTGCTCAGAAATCGACTTCTAGAAATCAATACTTTATTGACTTTCATCACCAAAGTTCAGACTTCCGATACGAGATGCTTCGAAAAAACTTTATCTAAGCTTCTCAGACTCATACATCTTTCTTTAGATAGCTCACATGTGTGTCTAAACAATTATGAAGAGGGATGTCGTAATCATAATGTTTAGACCTGTTTGCCATTTCTCACAAGTCCATGTTAGTGTGTCGGTTAACCACACACGCTCTATTAACGACTTTGAGAATGTAAACAACACAATTGCTATCTACTTAAAGTCTACTTAGTGAAAGCGTTTCCTCACCATCATTTTCATGAATCGGAAAAAAACCTTATGACACTTAGATTTTATGATGTATGTGTTCCTATCTATATGAATTTGTCAAAACCGTAATCAAAAGACAAGGTTAGTGACAAACTCAAAACATATGGATTGAACTTGTTCAATCTTGATTTCTTGCCTCTTGGTAGCCCAAGGGCCCACCATTGCTTCCAAGTTGTTATGCACACAATTGAGAACTCACAGAACTCACATACATAGTCAACTTTACCGGAATAGGAACAGGAACAAGAATTATGTCAACACGATAGGTTACAAACCTCAAGTCGTGTGCTAGCGATAAACTATAGGTTTTTTCCTTGATTAGCTCTTGAAACTCTGAAGACCTTTAAGACTCCCACTGTCCTCTTGACATGCAAGTTTCTCTTTGTCAAGAACCATTCCTTGACAACCAAACAAACATTCAAGAGTCCGTGCGGATTCTTTTCAAGATTAACACTTCACACAATTGATGTCAGTTGGTCTTTGTTTTATCCAAAACATCACAACTTACCAATTTCAAATGTACAAGAGTAGAAAACATTTTACTCTTACATTTGACAAGTGTTATAAACCTTCTTTAAGATGTGTCACTCAAGTTACAATCTTGGAGTATGACTCTAAGACTTGTTTTTGGAACGAAGTACGATTCATCTTCTTGATTTTAACCATTCCAACAATTCATGAATCCTCTTCTTAGCCATAAAATTCACTAATATGTCCTTAGAGGATGAATTGTGACACAGTTTCTTAATCATTAAGATGATCATAAAACAAGATACTAAAGTACTCTCCCATCTTTTCAGATTTGAGAAACTTTTATCTTTCTGCCCAATTTGATTCTTCCCATTCGTCCTCCCATACATTGAAACTTTTCCTATGTTTCAGAATTGTACTTCAACTTGTAGGTACAACCATATTTACTACACTTTAGTAAATCATGACGAATAGTCTTATCGATCTTTGTGGTGGACTTTGACCTGCACACACCCAGTGTACCCGATCCTTTAGTCTTTCACCTGTCTCACATATACATGTGGTGAGGGAATTAGTCTTAACTTTCCAAAAATGAAAATTCTCATTCATCATGCAATACAACCTGCATGATTCCAAGTTTCAGTCCAATTGAAACCTTGGGTGATGAGAATCTTTCCTTATTTGATAAATTTAGACACTACCACAAATGAAAGAATCAAATGCACATTTCCATTATTGCTAGAACCATACAAACATCAAATTTTCATAAATTGCCATTGCAAGGAGATATAATAAAATAAAACAAAATTTTATTTATTTATAAATGCGGAAAAACTTTTTCCTTACAATGCAACTTTAAATGAAAACTATGCTATTACATATCTTCTAGCAATCTATCATAACTCTTATGTAGCAGCTCAAGAATCCGATCTTCGAACCATCCATATTTGCTATCAGATTCAGCATACTCCTTTTATTAAGTGTCCTTCCCTTTACTTGATCCTGCCAAACACCAAAATGCATCCGAGTCACATTTTTTATTAAGAATCATCAATAAGGAACTTAACAGAGTTAGATAGTGGACTTACCTGAAGCAAAGTCAAACCTTTTGTTTCTACTTGCTTTCAGATCTTTTAGGTATTCAGGGCAGCTTCGCTTCCAATGACCCTTCTCATGACAATAAAAAGATATAGACTCTTTGGGAATGGTACACGAGATTATCACAGACTTAGCCTTTCCCTTTGCCTTTTGGTCAACAGGGTCGACCAAGGCCGATCCCTTTCCATTGGGAAGAAAAGGCTTTTCTGGACTTCCAATGTTACCATTGTCCATGTCCATGGAAGTTTGAGAAATAGACCTTCCGCCCATATTTGCTTGACCATTGCGCCACATCATTTCTGACTCAGCAGCAACAAGCAAATAAGATAGATCTATTAGGGTCATGTCGTGATTTATCACATAGTAGTTCTGAATGAACTCACCATATGACTCTGGAAGTGACTGAAGAACCCAGTCAATAGCCAACTTCCTTGGGACAATGACACCCAACATTCTCAACCTGTCAAAGTGTGACTTCATTCCTAAGACATGAGTGCACACAGGTCTTCCATATTTATGTTTCCTTGCTAGTAGGGCTTGAGTGACCTTGAATTTTTCAAGTCTTCGAGCTTGTGGGTCAGGGAGAATAAATGGAGGAGGTGGAGGTAGAGAAGTATGATTTCCATGAGATTTGGGAAGATCACAGTTGTCTAAACCAGACATCTACAATGGGAGATATTCAAGTTAGTTGATTTTAAGTCTTTAATATAACACCCAATATGAAATATTAAGGCTAGGACCCAACACAATATTTTATAACTTGGAAGAGGGATGCCGTAATCCAAGCTATAAAATATTTGAAGGTAGGTGAATGACGATTCACCAATTTCCACCATGAAAAACGAAATAAATTATTAGGTTTTAATTGGAGTTGAAACTCCTAGATCTTTTGAGATTCATTGAACTTTCAATGGCATGTTTCAATCTCGATTGTGCCCTTCAAGTTTTGTGACTGGGATGCCGAGGATCACAAAACAAAGTGTGAATAACCATGCAAACTCACTTGGTACCCTTAATATTCTCACCTAATCGATGTGCCGGTTAACCACACACGCTCCACCGATCTATGATAAACATTAAGTCACCCTTCGTGATCCTTACTAGTCCAAGTTAGTGTGTCGGTTAACCACACACGCTCCACCAATGACTTGGTATGGTACAAAGTGTGAATTTCATAGGTTAGCACCATATTCACATTTTCCTAAAGTAACTATGATTGGGAATTTATAAAAGGTTTAGTTACTTTATAATATTCATTATACTTTTAATGAGAATTTAATGTCATTGTCCTACCCGTTCGGCTAACGACCATCCACCGATCTAGGAAGCGGTGGGTGAGAATGGACACCCATTAAGTTGCCATTTTATAGGCAACAACCTTATACCCCCCTTATAGACCGGCTTCGTGAATGAGGCCTACTAACGGTAAAACGACTTAATCTTATACATATATATAATAATTAACCATTAATGTTATAAATAGTATAAGGGTTGAATTTTAACTTTTAAAACTCTAAGGGTTGGAATTAAAGTATATTAAAGTGTGTGTAACTTTACAAATTCCAAAACTTGAGGGCAAGTTTTGAAACTTTTCAAAACTTTTCATTTCATAACTTATGAGTTAATGGTTCATAAAAAATGAAGACTCTTCATTTTTATGTAACTTATGTGTTTAAATGTGTGTTTAAAAGAAAGTGACCTTTGGATATCTATAACTTGAGGACAAATTATGGACTCCATTAAAACACATAAATGATCAAGAATTAATGACAAACAATTCAGCAAATAATTCCTATCATTTTTCTAAACTCATAAGAACATGAACATGATCATCAAGATTTCAAGAATTATATGAACACATAAAATCATGGAATTTTGATATAAGCCATTGTAAATGGATTAGCATAAACATTACACCATCTAAAACAGGTTTTAAAACATCAAAACAGTTTAGGGTAATGTTTCTAGTCCATTTCCAGCAACAAAAGTCGAAAATCTGATGTCAGTTCATTCTACTCGTCGAGTGCACGAACCTACTTGACGAGTAGGATGAATTTTCACTTGGACTCGTCGAGTCCCCCCATGGACTCGGCGAGTCCGCTGTTCAGACAGCAAACAATTTCGATTTTTAACACAATTTTGCATCAAGTATCAACAAACAAGCCTAGGCTCTGATACCACTGTTGGGTTTTGAGCATTCTAACACTTCCTAAGTGTACATGCAACCCTAATAAACCTTGGATCTATGTTTGTCTAAAATACATGCAAAATTTGTTTTCTAAGGTTTATAACTTATCTAGCATGGCAGGGGGAACTTTTAAACATAAAAGAACTAGATGAATTACATACCTTTGATTGTGAATTGATTCCTTAGGAGTTTCAGAGCCAAGCACCAATAATGTGAATGCCTCAAATGGAAATCACAAATCACCACAAACTTGGAAAACTTATGAGAGAGTATAGCTATGCTCGAGAAATTGGCCACCTTTCTTCACACACACTAGGGTGTCATTTCATGCATCACAAGCTTGTTTATATAGTGCACATGATTAGGGTAAACCCTAATAGCCCATGTATTTTCCTTTCCAAGGATCCATGGGTTAAAAGCTCCATGGATCATCCATGGACTCCCATATAAGCTTAGCCCATTGCCATAATGAGTGTTAGCCCACACTATATAAATATAATAGCCCATGTTTAATTAGTCACCATTTGATCACTAAATTAATTCATAACTAATTTAAGACCAATACTAATTAAATAATACAATTTCATATTAATATATTATAACTTATAATATATTAATAAGCCGCAAATATACTCTTCTCATAATGTTATCCATATAAATAGTTCGGGTGAAGTGCAACCCAAATGGACCATGCCGGGTCGGGTCAAGTATAAACCAAATAAGTTATGGACTTAGACACCTTATCCAACAATAAAGATTTATCATCATAGAGCATGCTGCATCGTGTGGAAGTTATTTTGTGAAGTTAACTTTTGAACAATGTTATTTTGGGAAACTTGTATTTTGTTTTGTTTAAATTATGGGTTGTAAACTTTTAACTATTACTATGGTGATGTATCTTTATCTTTCGCAATGAAACCTTTATCGCTGTCATATCTTGCGTTTCCGCTTTAGCGGGGTGTGACATTCTTTCATAACCTACTTCGAAAGTATGATTGACTGTGGATAGTTTTAATAGTATTATTATTCTGGAAATCAAAACATGCAAAATGAAACAATAGTAAATAATTGACACAAGACAGTAACACTACTTATTAATAAAAACACCTTTTATTCAATCATCAAATGTCAAGTACATTTTAACTGTTGAAAATAAAACATTAAAGATCGAAAATATTCAAAGAGATAAGTAACAAGAACACGATATTGATCAAACAAGTGCTGAATGATTAATAGTCATGCCTCAAAAGAACTCGATGAAGAATTACTTCTTTAGAGGGCTAAATAGGGTTACAAAGATAATATCAGAGTTGTCAAAAATATGATGCATGCATGCACCTTATATTCCCTAACCCTAGCAATAAAGACGAGTGGACATGCCCAACTCATTTATACAAACAGACTAAACAAACAGGCCCAATGACGCAATATATAATACTCAACAATCTCCCCCTTTGCGTCAATGAAGTCCACGATCTATCAATTTGTGATTCGCTTCTGCACTTTGTAGACTTTGGGAATGAAGCTTAACAACAGCTTGCGAACCTGGATATACCACAAGATCATATCCGAGAAACACTTGGCATTATCCTTGTGGTTTCCTTTGAACTTCGTAACCAGATCCATAATAAACTCCAGACACGAAGTAGAATACAAATGCTTATCTTCATGATAGAAGTATGACTTGTGACGGTCTGCTCCTGCACGTTCTCTAGACGAGTATACCACGAACCATCCTTCCTTGTAAATTTTTCCTGGCTTTAACTTATCAAAGTCCTTCGGAGCTTCCTTAGGAACAACGCTCAGTTTCATCCTTAAAACAGTAGCAATATCCACATCCATCGATCCAACTTCTTGAATGTATGACTTGATCATAAGTTGAAGATGGGACATCATAGGTTCGTACTTCTCCTTCTCTCGCAGCAACATGTTAAAAAGCACCATCAATTCATGGGGGTTCATGTCGTTCAAGTAAAAGGCGAACATCATTTGATCTGCCCCGCTGTCAGTGAACGGTGCATTCACAACCTTCACAAAGGCACGAAACCTGAAAGCCTTTGGAGTTATTGGATGGTCCAGTTGCGAATCCTGAGAGTTTTGAATATCAAAGGAGGCAATTGGATCCAACCAATATTGTCTTGGTAGATCTACAACTTGGTTCTGGATACGTTTCAGGGTCCACTTAGGAAATAACAACATTCTGCTCTTGAGAGTGGCCTGAGCTTCCTTTTCAGCCTTTTCCTTCTCTTCTGCTTCCTTGACGATGCGAGCATGTTCATCTATTTCTGCTTCATGAGCCTTCCGCCTTTTAAGCTCAGCTTCATCAGGCTCTTTGTCTTCGTCGTCATTGCCAATAAATGGTTCGTTTTCAAATAGTTTTTTCTTTCCCCTTGGGTTCTTTCTTGACGACAGGTTTTGAAGGGGCTTTGGGAGGTTCGTTCATTTGAGCGTTGGAGTCACCTTCTCCCCCTTGTTTCGAAAATGACTCCGGTTTTGAAATACCCTCCAAATGGTGTAGCATTGCGAACACCGGTCTGAGTTTCTCATTTAAATGGTGCTTAACGGTGATAGAGATCATGGAGTCCCTTGTCTCAATGATATCAGAGAGCAGTCCAGTGACATCGGTGATACAGCTTCTCACCACTTAAGATAAATTCCATGAAGTGATACCAGTGAGTGTGGGTTGGATCCAATACTTAGAACTTATGAGCACTCATGAAGTGTTGTAGCATCTCTTGCTATGTATAAGCACATAGCCCTTTACAAGCCAACTTCATGACTGTCTTAATTCATATCTACTTCCTACATATGTCCGACTGTGGATAATTTGAATAATATGTAAAACATAACATAAATATTCTGGAAGTCAAAACATGCAAAAGAAATAATAGTAAACCATTGACAAAAGATAGCAACACTTTACTCATAAATAAACACAACTTGTATTCATCATCAAATGTCAATTACACTTTACAAATTTCAAAGTTATCTAACTACTAAAACTGATATCATCCTTCAGCCCTATGCGCCTTGCATGCTGGAGATGCTTAGCCCTACTCAGTCCCTTCATGAGGGGATCTGTTGGGTTCTCATCCGATGACACCCTCTTTTCCATGAGGAGTCCTTCTTCTATACGATGTCTGATAAAATGGTATTTTCTGTCGATATGGCTGGATCTCCCGTGATCCCTTGGTTCCTTGGCTAAGCCAACTGCATTTTCACTATCATAGAAATTTTCCATAGGCTCCTTTATAGCTGGTACTACTCCAAGGTCTCCAATGAAGTTCTTCAGCCATATTGCCTCCGTTGCTGCCTCGCTTGCTGCTATATACTCTGATTCGCAAGTTGAATCAGCCACTGTCTCTTGCTTGGAACTTTTCCAAGTAATTGCTCCTCCGTTTAAGGTAAAGACCCAGCCCGACTGAGAGCGGAAATTATCCCTACCAGTCTGCAAGCTAGCATCACTATACCCTGCAACTCTCAAGTCATCACTCCCACCGAGGGTAAGGACCCAGTCCTTAGTCCTCCGTAGGTACTTGAGGATATTCTTTACCGTAGTCCAGTGAGCCTTGCCAGGGTTCCCCTGATATCTGTTGACCATGCTCAATGCAAAGGCCACATCAGGACGAGTACAAGTCATAGCATAAATGATCGATCCTACAGCGGAAGCATAAGGTATTTGACTCATTTCTTCTATCTCAGCCTCTGTACTCAGACTCTGATTCTTACTCAGTTTGGCATCACTTCTGGATAGGTAACTCTCCTTTCTTGGAATCCTGCATGTTGAACCTCTTCAGCACCTTATCCAAGTAGGTACTCTGACTGAGTCCAATCAGTCTTTTACTCCAGTCTCTTAGAATCCTTATCCCTAGAATATAGGCAGCTTCTCCTAGGTCTTTCATAGCGAAACACTTCCCGAGCCAGGATTTCACTTCCTGCAAGGTCGGGATGTCATTTCCTATGATTAGTATGTCATCCACATACAATACCAAAAAGCTAACTATACTCCCAATAGCCTTGAAATACACACAAGCTTCATCTTCACTCCTCGAAAAACCAAACTCTTTGACTTTCTCATCAAAACAAAGATTCCATCTGCGAGGTGCTTGCTTTAATCCATAAATGGATTTCTCAAGCCTACAAACTCTATTAGGGTTCTCTGTACTGACAAAACCCTCAGGTTGACTCATGTAAACTTCCTCCGCCAACTTCCCATTAAGGAAAGAGGTTTTGAAATCCATTTTCCATATTTCATAGTCATGAAATACAGAAATGGCTAACAATACCCTAATAGACTTAATCTTGGCTATCAGTGAAAAGGTCTTGTCATAATCAACTCCCGGAGTTTGAGAAAAGCCATTTGCCACCAGTCGTGCCTTATAAGTGTGTACATTACCAACCATATCGGTCTTCTTCTTGAAGATCCATTTGCACCCAACTGTCTTGCGACCTGGTACATTGTCAACCAAGTTCCAAACCTGATTGTCATATATGGACTGTATCTCGCTGTCCATCGCCTCTTTCCATTTAGCAGACTGGGGGCCTGCCATGGCTTCCGGATAGTTGTTAGGTTCATCCAGACTTACCAGTGTCTCATCACTGATAAGTGTATCACCTTCCGTAGTAGTATGGAAACCATAGTAATGCTCAGGTGCATTCCTAACCCTTGTGGAACGCCTTAGAGGTACAGACTCTTCTGTCAGATCAACAGGAGTTTCCTCCTCAGGTTGATTGTTTGGGTTTGAGGTTCCTACACCACTTGACTCTTGAATTTCTTCAAGGTCAATTTGCCTCCCACTATTTCCTTGGCTTATGAATTCTCTCTCTCTCTCGAAAGACACCCCTCCTTGCTGCAAAGACCACATTCTCACTAGGTCTGTAGAAGAGGTAACCAAAGGATTTTGTGGGTAGCCGATGAAAATACACCTCTCACTTCGTGGTTCGAGCTTATCGTGAATATCGCATCTCACAAAGGCTTCGCAACCCCAAATCTTTATGTGGGATAAATTAGGAACTTTTCCAGTCCACATCTCGTGAGGTGTGTTGGCAACCTTCTTTGTAGGGACCAGATTAAGGATATGGGCGGCAGTCTCTGAGGTATACCCCCAGAATGAGATTGGTAGCGAAGCTCGACTCATTATGGAACGAACCATGTCCAACAAGGTTCGATTACGCCTCTCAGGCACACCATTCAACTGTGGTGTCCTGGGAGGTGTCAATTGTGAGACAACCCCGCATTCCTTAAGATAGTCGAGGAACTCTGTACTAAGATACTCACCACCACGATCGGATCAAAGCATATTAATGTTCCTGCCCAATTGATTCTCTACTTCCTGTTTAAACTCTTTAAACCTTTCGAAAGTCTCTGACTTATTCTTGATTAAGTAGACATATCCATATCTACTATAATCATCTATAAAAGTCACATAATAACGATTAGCATCCCTCGTGGTAGTTTTGAAAGGTCCACACACATCTTTATGTACCGGATCCAACAAACCTTCACCCCTAACACAAGAAGCTGTGAAGGGTGACTTTGTCATTTTTCCAAGTAAGCATGATTCACAACTATCATCTCACTTTAGGTCAAATGACTCCAAGACTCCATCCTTTTGGAGTTGGCCTATGCGTTTCTTGCTTACATGTCCAAGACAACAATGCCATAATGATGCTTTATCCAAGTTATTATCATTAGTAGAATCAATACACAACACATTATTTCCTAAGTTATCTACAACAGACACAGCTTCATACACACCATCACAAGGTAATGCTTTAAAATAAAACACATTATTAAAGAAAGCATTTATTCCACCAACTTCATTATCAAAAGAAAAGGTAAACCCTTATTTGTACAAAGCATGAAAGGAAATAATATTTCTTGCCATTTCAGGCGAGTAACAACATTTATTCAAATCTAATGTAAACCCACTACTTAGCAACAAAGTATAAACTCCAATCTTGGTGACAGGTGAAGCTTTCTGTCACACCCACGAACCGGAACGGCTGAAACGTACGGCGGTTGGGTGACTTTACCTTGGAATGTCATTACAGTGTATATAAATGAAACGTAACAAACACCATCATCATACATTCAAAATTAAAACCATCATTTCTTACATTGAGTAGTGGGTTATAAGTTACATGCCAACACAGAATGTATATAATAGCAAAACAAGTACAAAAAGTTGTCAACATCTTGAAGTCCACCTGTTTAACGGTTTCCTGAGAATACAATTTATTTTGAAAACGGTCAACATATATAATGTTGGTGAGTTTATAAGCATGTTTAAGTAAACAGTTTTGTATAGTTTTGTAACATCAGAAAATCCGATATTTTCTAAAAAAAGGGAGTTGTGAAGATTGTGTTCGATCTTGTATTAATGCATGTGTGTTAAGGTATAAAAAGTACATTCCCGAAAATTCTACATTTTCTAATATAAGTAGAAGATATTGATTAGTTAAATGTTTTCTCCAGAAAATCCGATATTTTCTGATTATAAGGAATGAAGCAGTCTTAATCGCCAAAGACCGTGTTACATTGATGAAGTATTCCGTAAATTTATAATGGAGTTATTCTCTAAGTGAGTCGCTACAACCATACATAATAATGACAAATTCGCCTTTCGTGACGTTTAATAAACGCCGAAGAATCATAAGATAAAAGTTTGTCACCCTAGACTGGCCTAGTCTAACTGTAGCGAACAGTTCAGGTGTGGGGTGTCACCCCCGTATAGATCTATACACAAACTCCCGCTCTCCCTCCAGGAGACTCTGGCTATAACCACAGGCTACGATCGTACACTCGATAGGTGTCAACCGAAAAAATCTCACTAGAGTCTTTACCAAAATTTACGCGAATATGGAATTACACTATTAAACATAATTAATAAATTTTTGGAATCATTAACATGTAAATGGACATCAAGGGTCCAAATGACATGTAATGTAAATTCCAGGCCCAATAGACATGTAAAATGACACTAAGGCCCACGAAACACGCAAAAGGACACTAAGGCCCACTAAGCATGTAAAAGGACACTAAAGCCCACTAAACATGTGTATGATATTTCAGGCCCAAAAGTGAATGAGTATTTCAAGACCCAATATACTTGTAAAGGGACAACTAAGGCCCACTAAACTTGTATATTATTTCCACGTCCAATACGAAAGTAATTACCGTGTTTAACCCGTTTTCTTATTGTTCTGTTCGTTTTATACCAAGTATTTGTCAAATTGTGTTAGAAGGACCACTTTTGTAAAAATGACACTCTTGGCCCAATAGGTCAAAATGTTACAATTAAGGCCCAATCTTAGTAAAAATAACACTTTACTCTCCATTATGTTCAAAACTTGCTTTTATGACTAGGTTTTGGTAAAAATAACATTTTTAACCCATTTTTGTCAAAAATATCATTTTTGGCTTGATCGTTGTGAAAATACACATTTTTCTGATTTTTGACTCTTCTTACCCGATTGTTAGAAAATTTGTAGAAAAATGATCCTAAGTCGAAATTTGGATTCGTAAACTCTGGAAGTTTGGAAATTTTGTCTACTTTGTTCCCAAATTTTCTCATAATTTTTAATGGTCTCAATCCTGTGTGAAATTACTCACCTTCACAGGCTGGTCCGAGATTATTTCAAATATGATAGGCTGTTTTGTAAAATTCGTCAAAAATTGTAGAAAAATCGTATGAAAACGTTCGAGTAGTCATTTTAAAGGTATAAACCTGAACGTTTTGGATGTAAAACAGTTTTGAAAAATATCACTATTAAGGTGGTCAAAACAGTCCGAGATTAGACTAAAACGTTTCTGTCAAAGGCTAATTTTTTAGTTTAATTATCCATGTATGTTCACAACACTTGTTTTTGTTATTTTAAGTGTATAAGTTCCAGATCTACAAGTTTACATGTATTATATGTGATAACACATACTTTTTATCAAGATTTTTATGAAGATCCAAGTGGTAAACTTCATATTCTTAACATATTTTTAGATTTATGAGGTAAGCAACACAAAATCACCAAATAAATCATGTAAAACACACATAGTCATGTATATACACGTAGATCTACACAAGACAACTTGTATTCTCCCCCAAAACAAAGTAAAAACCGAAAATAGGGGGTATGAACTCACTTGGCTTTGAAGTTTTCGGTTTTGATGAAGAATATGGTGAAGATCTCGGCCCTAGAAAGTTCCTTGAAGAAGTTTTCGAACTTAGAGGGTTCTAAGAAGCAAGATCACGAAATGGCATGAGTTAAGAAGGGATTTTTGAAGAGATCAAGAAGTTAAATCATAGATCTAAGCAAAAACTTACCAAAGATGGTGATATTGATGAAGAATCCCCTTGAAAGCACCCACAAAGCTTGAAAATTTTAGAGTAAGATGAGGAAGTTTCTTGAGAGTGTTTGCAAGTGTTTGATTTGAGAAATGGAGGTGGTATGGTGGGGGTTTGGCCGAGGTTAAATAAGAGAAGAGAGAGAAGAGGAGTCTTGAGGTGATGGTTGCATAGAGATATCAGAAGTTTATGGATAATGTTGTGTATAATCCATTGTTATCCTATATATAAAAATGAGGTGGCATTGTTTAAGTTAATTATCCATTATTTTTTTTTACACACATGGGCCGAAAATGGGCCAAATGAAGTGAAAGAAAATAGCATTGGGCTCAATCTCTTGGCTTGTTCGAAATCATGAGGCCCATTGGGCCTTTAGGGTAGTTCACGGCCCAAATGGCATAAAAGAATGGGTTCTATGGTCCATTAGGGTTAATTGGAGGTGTTATGGCCCAATAAGGCCCATTCAGGGTAAACTAATTTATTTTGGACCGAAAATGGCCCAAAATGCTAAGTTTTATGGAAGTGGGTCCAATTAGAGCCCATTTAAGGGTCCTAAGCCCAAAATAGTCGAATCGGAAGCTTATTGGTCCATTAGGCCCAATAAGGAGATCCTAGTCCAATATGGACTTAAACCGAGATTCTTAGGGTTTTCAGACTATTTGTTGTACATGAGAGGGGCATTTTAATGAGCATAGAGTAGGATATTCGCTTAGAGTACAAGTTATTACACTAGGCGAATGATTACATGAGAGTAGAATTTCTTAGCAAAAATGCTAGTTGTGACATCATCCCCCCGTTAGGGGGAATTTCGTCCCGAAATTCTTTCGAAAACTAGGATTACGAAGGGAAGAATAAGTGAGGGTACTTTTTCAGATTCGAGATGTGGAACACTGGGTGTACGTTGCTGAGCTCGGCAGGTAGCTACAGCCTATAAGCCACTGGACCAATCCCGGCAAGGATCTCAAACGGTCCAATGTATCGTGGGTTCAATTTTTCCTTGTTTCCCAAGGCGAACCATTCCTTTCCAGGGAAAGACTTTCAATAGCACCCAGCATCCGATTTGGATTTCCAGAGGTTTTCATCATTTTTCAGCACAACTCTACTGTCTATCTCGTGATGCTCGAAGTCGAATTCTGATTTGGATTATCTTCTCTGTCGTTTTGCGAATGGTTTCTGGTCCTGTGAGAGTACTGGCGAGTGATCTGTATTTTCGACCATAAAGAGTCTCAAAAGGAGCAACCTTGATGCTCGTGTGATAGCTGTTATTGTATGACAATTCAATCAAGGGCAACCGGGTATCCCATGACTTGCTGAATTCAAACACCCAGGCTCGAAGCATGACTTCGAGTGGTTGAATGGTCCGTTCGCTTTGGCTATTGGTTTGAGGGTGGTAAGCAACGCTCATGTCTAGCTATGTTCCCATAGCCCTCTGAAGTGACTGTCCAAGTCTTGAAGTAATTCCGTTATCCCGATCCGAGATAATAGACACTGATATTTCGTGGAGTCTCACCATCTCTTTGATATAGATCCATGTTAATATTTCCATCTTGTTTGATTTCTGTATTAGCAGGAAATGGGCAGATTGGGTTAACCTATAGACGATCACCCGGATAGCGCCCAACTCAACTCTTATAACAATAAGCTTTGTCTTTTGACTTCGAGAGTTCTATCCATCCATTCAGTGCTTCCTCCGTGATATTCTCCGGCTTTGATGCTTTCAAGGCCGGTCGTAGATGTTGACAGTGTTTTCTTCTTGCTTCGTGAGCAGATGAGTATGTTATCGATGAAAATAATTAAAAAAAGGCTGACTAGGAATGGTTGGGAGAACTCGGTTCGTAGGGTCCATGAATACCGTGGGGGCATTCGTTAGACCGAAGGGTATCACAACGAATTTGAAATGGTCGTGACAAGTTCGGAAAGCAGTTTTTGGAATGTCCTCTTCTTGGACTCGGAGCTGATGGTAACCGGATCTTAGATCTATTTTGGAGAAGCAACTAGCTCCTTGAAGCTGGTCAAATAGGTCGTCAATTCGAGGAAGTGGGTATCGGTTTTTAATAGGGAGCTTATTCAATTCCCAAAAATCGCTGCACATTCTGAATGATCCGTCTTCTTGATGAACAAGACCGGAGCTCCCAGGGTGAGAAGCTTGGTCCGATGAATCCTCCGCTCAATAATTTTCTTAATGGACTGGTTAACTCCCGAATTTTGACGGAAGCTAACTGTTGGGTCAAAAATATGGTTTATACTTTGCTTTTCTAGGAAAATGTATTTTTGTGTCTTGGACCGTAAACAACTTGGTGTTTACGGTCGTATACGTGTTTACAGTTGTGTTTACGGCGGTCAACAGGTTTACGGCCGTAAAACCATTTACGGCCCATGTTCACCAAGCCCATGTTTCTTATGTATAAATATAGGTGTAAGGGGTGAGGAGTATAGTGATGAACACTAGAAGAGCTTAAGTGTGTGAAACTCAAGGTGTTATAGAGAGAGAAAGAGAGAGAAAAGAGAGTGTGTGTTAGTGTGTGTGAATCTTGTATCCGGATCTTCAATCATATCAATACATACAAGATTCAACATCTTGTTCTTCTCCTTCTCTTCTATTTGATCTAACATCATCCGTTTGATTGGGATTCCGCACCATCAAACGGATCTGATTGATACACAAGCAGATTAGGGACTTACAATTGGTATTAAAGCTTGGATTGTATCACTCATCTTTGTCAGATCTGGAGCTGATTTGATCTTATTTTGGAAAAATTCTTGCGTTTTTTGGATAGATCTCTGAAAATTAGGGGGGGTTTGTTCTTCGCGTTTTTGATAAAAACGAGTTTTTGATCGAGTTTTGGAGCCCAAAGAGGTGAAAAACGTTGTTTTTCACGTAATCTGCAAAGAGTTTACGGTCTTTGAAGGGTTTACGGTCGGCGGCGGCTAGGGTTTTCCGGAGTTTACGGCCGTAAACGTGTTTACGGTCGCTGGAGTTTATGGTCGGCGGCTTACGGCTCGGAGTATACGGCTCGACGGTTTACGGCAGCGGTGTGCGGCCTCGGCTCGGCAGACGGCTTGGTGGATTCGCGGCTCGGTGAACGGCTAGGGAAGCCGGCTAAGCAGCAGCCTTCGTCTTCGCACATTAAAAAGGGTAGGCGGATTTGGGGGCGCCGGGGATCGAACTCTGGACCTCTGGTTCATACACTCAGCGCTTTACCAACTCAGCTAGCGGACTCCTTGGTTCATCACTTCCGATTTTAATTCAAATACATTGCCATTCACACCAACTTTCGGATTTTTGTCAATTTCAGGCCAAAATTCAATTTCTTTTCATTTTAAATTCCAATTTCAACCAAAAATTTTAGATTTTAATTTTTGACTTTTAATTTTTAACTTTTTACTTAAAATTTTGACTTTGACTTTTAAAGTTTGACCTTTGACTTTAAAATTTGACTTTCTCGTTTAACTTTTAAATTTTCAAATTTAGCTTTTCGGTTTGACTTTTAAGTTTGACTTTTCAAGTTTGACTTTTGAGTTTGACTTTTTAAATTTGACTTTTGAGGTTGACTTTTGAGTCTTTTTAGTCAAAGGGCATTTTTAAATTTAAGTTTGACTTCTAGTTGTGCTTTTAATGGTTTTTGAGGACATGAAAGAGAATCGTCATGATATGTTAAGACAAAATTTCAACATGTTCGATTATATCCCTGGAGAAACCCTGGAAGCTCAGTTGAAGCGATTTACTACACTTACTACTGAGATGAATACAGTTGGGATTTTCTTGACTAAATCTGAGATAAACAAAAAGCTGTTGAATTCACTTCCGAAATCATGGGATAAGAACGTGGCTATCATCAAGAAGACAAAAGATCTCAATCGTCTTAGTCTTGCTGATATAATTGAAGAAATTGACGCTTTGAAGTGTGGAAAAACAATGTGTTCCGCAAACCTTCCGGTCAATGAAGTTTCATGTTCTCAATCATGTGAAGTTTCATGTTCTCAATCATGTGAAGCTACGATTAAACTTCTTCGTGAACATAATGATTTATTAAAAAGAGAAGTTGAGGACCTGAGATATGAAGGTTATCAACTCAGGAAAGGACAGAAACCCCTAAAGGCCCAGTTAGAAACAAAAATAAAGGAGTTTAGGAAGCTTCAGGAAGAATTCAGCAACAAGTGTGAAAATTATGCCTATATTAAGAGACAACTTGATGCTGTAACTGAAGAACTTGACGCTTTGAAAATTAAGTGTGGCAAAACAGATGTTAGTTTCAAAAATTATAATGCGTCAAGTAAGACAGTAGAGTCCTTATTTGAAACCCAATTAAAATTCAAAGTTAATCAAAACAAGGGTCTAGGGTATGATAGTGTTCCTCCACCTTTCAATCATAACTACACATCCATCCCTACGACACAACGTATGATAGTGTGTGTGAATCTTGTATCCGGATCTTCAATCATATCGATACATACAAGATTCATCATCTTCTTCTTCTCCTTCTCTTCTATTTGATCTGACATCATCCGTTTGATTGGGATTCCGCACCATCAAACGGATCTGATTGATACACAAGCAGATTAGGGACTTACACTAACCTATAGGGTGAATTGGCAATTGATGTGGCTCCCGGTATGAGGTCGATTCGAAATTCAACCTGTCTCTTTAGGATATTCCCGGAAGTTCTTAAAATCGCATGCTATTGGAGTACCTTGTATACTTACTTCTTCCTTGGTCTTGTCCACAACGTGGGCAAGGAAAACGTAACTCATCTGGTGCAGGCACTTATGTGTCTTGATGCATGAGATAAGACGAGGATTGGCGCCAAGTTTATCACCATAGATTTTTAGAGTTTTGTGATTGGGAAGGTGAAGGCAAACGGCCTTCTCGAGACATATAGTATTAGCATGGTGGGGGCTTAACCCAACCATGCCGATTATCACATCGAAACTCCTAATATTTATTGTCATTAAATCTATTTGAAATGAATGGTTGTTTAGTATTAAGGTGTACCCTACATAAGTATCTTTGGTTGATTCAGTTTTCCCATTAGCCATCTCCACCGTGAAGGCTTCGTTTAGCATTTGGGGTTGTTGTTTAGTAAGTGCTCGAATTTGTTACTAACGAAGCTTCGCTCAGCTCCACTATCGAGTGAGATGCAAGAGAAGGAGTTGTTAAGTGGGAACGTACCAGTAACGACCGTGGGGTCTTGAATTGCTTCGCCTTGACCTAGGGTTAAGACCCTTCTTGATCCTCCTGTCCCTTGATTGTTAGCCTTGGGGAAATTTCGTCGGAAATGGCCGGTTCCTCCACACCCATATCAGGTGTGATTGGCCCCAACATTGATGTTGTTGTTAGTATTGTTGTGATTGTTGTTGTTGTTTGGCTGCCGTTTCTGTTGTGGACGAGATCTACAGTATTTAGCGGTGTGACTCTTTCGGTTGCATCTATTACATTACGGCTCCCGGCAGGCTCCCTTCTGATGGAAATTGCACTGGTTGCATTTTGGAAGGCTTCCAGCATATGGTATCGCTGGTGTTGATGTAGTAGGGGTCATGGTCGCATGGATAGCAACAACATGTTGCTTCTTCGAGAACCCTTGAGTTGGCTGTCATTTTCTCTTACTTCCCGACTTCCGCTTCCTACTCTTAAGCTTGGGGTTTGGAGCGCTTTGATAAGTTGTCACTTGTTGGTTTTCGTGCTCGTTCCTTTGGCTGGAGTTGTCGATGCTATTCCTACCTCTGTTGGTGTTGTTTGCGTTGAGTTGTGCTATAGCAGTGGTTACTGCCGCTGTTACAGCAACTTGGAATGTAGCAGAGTCCATCTGCAGGAGTGGTGTCTCGTGGGTGTGCTTGTTATTTCTGTGGGATGACATTTTCCTACTGCATGTTGATAATCCAGATCGTAAGTAATGATCGTCATTCCTGGTTGTACTCTATAAATTTCGCGTCTTGTCGTATGATTCTCATTGTTTCCATCTACATCCCTATGATGTATTTACGGTAGTAGGTAATCGCAGATTTGGCACGATCGTTACGTCTATCCTTAGAGTATACGGGTTGTTTTGGTTTCGAGATCCTTAAGTATCTAGCGGTTTCGAGGGTTCGGTTGTGCATATAATTGAATTTATGCAATAACATGAAATAAAGATAGCACATAATTGTTTCATTGGCAAGTACAGTCTTAGTACACGAATGAGAGTCATATCAGATAGTAAGGGGGCGGGGGAAAGAAAAGGTTGATCCTAATCGTGGCGGAAAGTGTATGGTGGTGGTGCTGATGAAGTGGATGTACCTCGGAGACAAGCTACTAGTCGCTCGGTATCTCGTAGTCGTACCTCCTAAACTAACTGTCTTGCTCGGGAGTCTCCATTCACTTTCTGTGTTTGTCTCTCATTTCTCTCAACAACAACCGCATTTGGTCAATTTGATTTGGGGTGTCCTGAGCTTGGTTGCCAACGTCTCGGGTGCGCCGGACCATAACTGGAAGGCCCGGTCAGCTGGTCCTCCATGACTAAGATCGAAAGGATCTCGGGTCATACCATAAGGCGGTCGTATCCCCTGCTGGAGAATCTATCTCCAATATCGATTGCCTATGAGGCGTGGGGCCACCGGGGCCCATACGATAAGTCGGTACTCTGGCCATGCATGGAGGATTGATGACATCGGATGTGACAACCGTCAAAATTCAAGTCGGTTCTAGATTTGACTAGACTTAGTTGCACATATAGGCACAACACATATTAGACTTAGTAATTAGAAGCTAAGTTATAACCTAGTAGAAACTTGGAAACAAATAGAAACAATGGATGGTGTACTTAGATTTCACATTGATATGTGAATTCTATAATTACTTAACTGTAGAGACTATCCATATTCGGGTCACTCTTTGACTCGAACACCTTTTCATGAATCATATACACACATTATGCACTTGACCTAGTAGTAGAAATTAGGTTGGAGCCTCATAGAAACTTAAGTCAAAGTTGAAAACTAGGAATAGTATACTTGATTCCTCAATTTCGTTTGAAACTCGGAACCACTACATAGAATGCTAATAAACCGATAAAATAAGTTACAAACATTATTTATAACTATAAAAGAGTTATAATACCATAAGATAAATTGAAGTCTCAAAGATTCTATTTATTTTGATATCCAAAGATTTACAAACTCTCAAAAACCCTAAATGCCCTAAAAACCTAAATTTATGAAATTTAACCTTAAAAATTCTACAAAAATAGTTATGAACCTTATAATATGATCTTATAATAATTAAAATTATGAAAATGCATTCAAGGAAAATGAAATTTAACTCATTAACATTTACCCTTAATTTATAAATCAAAAATCAAGGTTTTATGAATAAAAACTTGATTTTAGTGCACATTTTATAAAAGAGTTTGATATTTTTATAAAAGATTTGAATTTTTATAAAAATAGAAGAGAGGGAAACCCTTTCTTATCCCCCAAAACCGGCCACCCTCTTCCCAAGACACTCCCCCTCTTCCCAAAACACATAATGACTTCTTTCTCTCTCACACTCCACCTTCTCTCCCATTTTCTATCATTTCTCTCTACCTTCACCACTCCATTTTCTCTCTTCCTCTCTCTATACCCACGAAATTTTACAGAAAATAAGTCCAAGAACACACCTCAAACTCAAAATCTTCATCATCTAGTGGTGTTCATTAAGGTAGAACACGATTTCCTTTCATTTTCCTTCATGTTTTCAAGGTTTTTCTTGCATTTCCTTCTTCTTCTACACCTTTCTCTTAGAAAATTTGTGTGCATGTTCATTCACTTCAGTTTTGATGATGATGGTGGTAGGATTTCTCCCAAAAACAACATGCATGTTGTAAATGGTGAAATCCAAGGACCTAAACCTAAGTCAAGATCATGAAAATGCACTTTTCTACAAGTTTTGGTGGAAAATCACGACATGCACTCTAAGTTTTCTTTCAAAAATGATTTTTGAACATTTCAAACACATGATTGGTCTTCAAACCAACATGCATGTGATGATCTTCAAGCTTAGATGCTTCATGATCAAAGTTTGTTGTTAAAAAGCTTTCAAATAGGTTTATAAAGGATTTATTCCCAAATAAATATCTAAAACAACTTTTCTGATCAAATCCGATTTTTCCCTATATTCCACCAACAAAATGAGATGTTCTACAACTTTTCAGAAAATAATTCATTTTTCTCGAATTATTATAATTATTGCAATAAAGTAGGGCAATAAATCATATAAAATACTTTCTGAGGTCTATAAATCCTAAGTAAATTCGCGGATCACCCCTATGCTAAACAATGACTTTTCATTAAGTCTCATCGAATTTTGTTACAGTTTAGCATGGTTTTGAATTTTCTTTTTGTTTAGCCCCAATAAATCATAAAACCACTTTAGACAATTTAAAAAGGGTATCTAATACTTTTTTCAGCTCCTACCCTATGTGCAAGACTCAGAAAAATATTTTCAGAATTTTGTCGTAATGCATTCCTATTTTTCCCTGATTTTTGCATTTATAATGGACTAATAATGGGAAAAATATTTGTATTCATCCAAAATTCATGAAAATTTACCAGAAGACCTTAAAATATACTAGACCTCTAAATAAAAAATTTTATAATTTTTCTATTAAGTATACCATTTTTCTCCTATTTTCTAAGGTTAAATACACTTAAATACACAAAATCGGATTCCAATGGATAAAAACCACCTTTGGGATTTTTCCCAGATTATTTACACTGTAAATGAACTTTACTAAAATTTTGGTAATTTACTTTAACTGTTTAATAATTATTCTTTAATTAATGATTATTTAAGAGGATTAAACAAAGAAAAATAGCAACACTAATTGAGAAATATCTTTTATATTTTTCAAAGCTTCTATATATGTAATAACAGTGTTAAAAAATTTTTGGCCAGTTTTTGGAAATTGTTTTCTATTTATTTCAAGTTTTATTAGAATAAATGCACAAAAATCATAAAATTCAGTTAAACAGTTTAGAAATCTATTTTTATATTTTTCCCAGCTTAAGAATGCTTAATAACAGTAATACAAAAATTTTGGGCAATTTTGGAAACTATTTTCTATTTATTTCAATTTTTATTAGAATACATGCTCAAAAATCATAAAATTGGGTTAAATAGTTTGGAAATCCATTTTTATATTTTTCCCAGCTTAAGTATGTCTACTGGTAGTATTAGAAAAAGTTTGGGAATTTTTATCATCTGGACTCTATTTTTCACGAATTTATATTGTAATGAAGGAATAAAAACTTGGAAAAATAGTTAATCACATCAAAAATTCAAGAGGAAATTTCTTGAAGACGTCTACTGTATTTGGAACAAAAATGTAAAATTTGATGAATTTTGGAAACTGTTTGATAATATTTTTGGATTTTTAGGAGTTTAAAACATCTTTAAATGTATCGAAATACACTCAATTAATATTACAAAAATATGGACAATGATATCCAAAATTATCTTAATCACATGAGTTATAAAATTTCACCATTTCAGAAAAATGTTTATAACTTAAGAATATTAAATTTTGACATATTATTAGAAAAATTCTATTCTAGTAGTAAATATACTAGTATTAGATTTCAATTAGAGACTCATTAGCGTGTAACATCGTTGTAGGAAAACGATAGTGTTACGCGTGGAGCGTAGTTCAAGGCACCATTTGCATCATCTCAATCCATTGTGAGTATTCACGACTCCCCTATTTTCGGTTTTTATGTTTTGGGGTGGAAAAGCATGTCCTAAACTATTTTTATTCATTGTATTTATTTGACTCGTATAAACTTGGTTGCTATATTTTGCATATTGTGAGTATTCACAACTCCCCTATTTTCGGTTTTTATGTTTTGGGATGGAAAAGCATGTCCTAAACTATTTTTATTCGTTGTATTTATTTGACTCGTATAAACTTGGTTGCTATATTTTGCATATTGTGAGTATTCACGACTCCCCTATTTTCGGTTTTTATGTTTTGGGGTGGAAAAGCATGTCCTAACTATTTTTATTCGTTGTATTTATTTGACTCGTATAAACTTGGTTGCTATATTTTGCATATTGTTAGTATTCACGCACTCCCCTATTTTCGGTTTTTATGTTTTGGGGTGGAAAAGCATGTCCGAAAAACTATTTATTGTTCGTTGTATTTAAATTGATTCGTATCAAACTCGATTGCTATATTTTGCTATATTTTGCTATAATTTGCTATATTATGCTATGTATGTCTATGCAACACGGAACATGAGAACTTATCGTCTTAAGTCCCTTCCCTTATACTTTACTCCAATCAATAACTCTTTTAGCCAATGGTCATTGTGGATGACGCTATTAGGAATTGTCAACTCCTCACTCGCCCGATTGCTGGAGTGCATGATACCATATAATCTATGGAACGATAAGTATAAATCTTGATAGGGCATCAGTCATAGGCTTGGTTGGGAACTCATTGTTTTCTCATACACATACAAACTTGTTACTTATTATAGCAACAAACTTGTTTATTAATTATAGCAATAAACTTTGTTTCTCATTATAGCAATGAACTTTGTTTCTCATTATAGCAATGAACTTTGTTTCTTATTATAGCAATAAACTTTGTATCTCATTATAACAACGATCTTTTGTTACTAAATACCGATTTACTTGTTTTAGCAACGAACTTGGTTGCTCCTTATAGTAATAAACTTGTTTGCTCCTTGTAGCAACAAACTTGATTGCTCATTATAGCAATGAAACTTGTTTACTCATTTTAGTAACAAACTTTATCTCCCATGAGAATATGAACATTTCATCTCATTTTGACAACATACTTTATCTCTCATGATGACAACGGACTTTGTTTATGCAAACTTATTACTCAACTTTTTTTTCAATATATTTCTATTTATGGAAACTTTATTACTCGCTTTAGCAACAAACTTCTATTTATGAAAACTTATTTACTTATTTTAGCAATGAACATTTGTTTATGGAAACTGTTATCAATATTCAGATTATCATGAATTTCAAACTATATTATGTTATAAACTTGTGAATACTCACCAACTATTTTTATAGTTGACGTTCATTTTACATGTTCTTTCAGGAATCATCGAGTAACTGGCGCTTAGGGACACTTCACTTTTAGTAGCATTCGCATGTGTTGTATTTCAATTCACATTGTAATTTCTTTTAAAAGTTGTTCAAACCCATTGTAAATTTGTGATGATTTTTAATACTATGGTTGGTGTTGTCTTTTAACTTTTGCTATGAAACCTTTTACACTACCACGCCTCGTGTTTCCGCTTTAGCGGGGTGTGACATCGGATTCTGCATCTGAGGCATCATCGTCATTGCCCCCGAGCTCTTCCTATTCGAGGTTTACTACTGGCTCGGTGGGTTCATCCGTAAGTTCTACTTCATGTTCCTCCTCTGGTTCTTCCTTTGAGTCTTCTTCTGGGTCAAGCCACCCTATATTCCCCTGAGTAGGGAGATAAGGGTCTCCTGGCTAATGATGCTCGTCCATAGTGTATCGCACGAAGGGGGTATAAATACTAGAAACGAATAGCACACCAAATACTCCTATAATATTATAATTTTTGTTTAGGTTTGGTTCTATAAGCTCTTTGGATAATTAAATGGTAAGTTTTTGATTCATTGTCCATCACGATTACTCCCGAACACATGTTGGTCGTATTTTGAATGAATGTAGTTGATCAGGTTACATTCACCCCCAATACAACTACATAACTGCCCGGGTTTAATCGCGATGTTCAAATCCTCCAAAGACTTTTACTATTTTTGTTGTGTTATTACTCTAAAATGCACACATAAGTATGTATTTTAATTATTATGTGTAACATACACATTTTGAGATCGTGTTTTATATAAATAATATTATGAAACATTATGTGATATTGAGTGTTGAGTTCTAACAGATAGTTTTTACTAGAAATAAGGTAAAACTATGCTTAGAATCACTCATAAATTATTGGAAGTCTTATGAGATTCCAATTAAAAGCTAAATAGTGAAATTTAGCGAAAATATAAAGCTTGAAATAAGTAAAATCTTATTGTTGAAAGTTGTAGATAATATCGTTAGAAACAGGTAGGGGAAAACCTCGTCGAAATCCGAGTTATAATGAAGAAGTTATGACCAATCGAAGATCCGCGATAAAACCGGCACGGTGCCGAATGACGTAAAAAGTGAGTTTTTGATAAACTACTTTTTAGCCTTAGTGATCTAAATGAAAGTCGTAGTATTCGTTAAACTGAGAATTTCGATAAAAAGAACGCCAAAATCTGACTTCGTATGAGGAAGTTATAATTTTTACAAGTTTCAGCTTAGTAGTAGACAGCTAAAAACTCGAATTTTAGATCGAATGATTTTTAGCCGACACGACCTAAATGAGAATCGAAGGTCTGGTCATTAGTAGTACAACGGTAAAAAGTATGACGAAAACGGACGTCGGATGAAGAAGTTATGAATTTTTAACGGATTTACCAGTCCCGATCTGTTAAAAATAATAATATAAAAATAAAGTCAAAATTTTCCGACGAAGTCTAAACGAAAGTTGTAGAGCATAATTTCTCTACGCGTGCATATGAAGAACGTAAAAAACGGAGCTCGTATGAGAAAGTTATGGATTTTACAAGATTTGGCACAATTTTCGAGAAAAATCGCATGAATAGTGATTGCCACGTCACCCTCGCTCGGAGCTGGCCATGTGTCCGAAGCTGCTGAGTGGCAGGTCCGAGAAGCGACGCGTGTCGCACAGGTGTCCGAAGAAAGCCACGTGATCCTCGCATGCTCCCACGTGATCTGACCCTCGTGTAAGCTCCTGATTCGACCGAGGAGGAGGCCCAATCCGAAGCAGCCAGCTCTCCGGCCGAAGCTTCGCCCTGTTGCCGCGTGTTCCGAGCCTCGCACACATGACCCCCTCTCCTTGCTTCGGATCCGAGGCTCGCACCTATATAAGGGGTGCGAGACCTCCCGGTTAAGAGTTTGAATTTTGGCCTTTTTCACCCCTTTTCAACATTTACTTTCATTCTAACTTCCGCCGAAGCCCCGGTACTTATTCCAAAGCCCGAAGCGCGCCCCGAGATTCCCGAGAAGCCCAAAAAATTTATCTTTTCGGTTTCGAAGCTCTACCTTCGCAGAGCCCGGTTTTCAAGAAAACTCCCGGTTTTCAACGAAGAAAGTCATATTTAGAGCCGAAGTGCTGCCCGAATTACTATTTTGCCCCCGGTTATTTCTCGTTGAGTTTAATAAATAGGAACAATTGTATGTTATGTGTTATATGTGCTATGTGCTTTTCAGTGTTATTATTCCGGTTTATTTTCCCATGTTAATTTTATTCGCTATGTTTAATAGCAAAGTAATACATTTGACCATGTGATCAGTGAAAGGACTTAGATTCATATTGGTACTGGTACGTAGCCTCTGGCCATGTAGAACATGTCTCCGTAAGAGAATGATTTCTATTCTATGGTATTGGCAGATGGTTAGACATGGCGTGAAAACCTGAAATCTACCAAAAGGTTAATCCGAAGTTGTATGTCTTCTGTGCCAATTGGGCCAAAGCTTTATTGATGTATATCAAGTATGGTAATTGTTATGTCTCATTGATTGTATATTTTTGAATCAAATCAATGATTGATATGGAAAGTTTGTCACATGATTCTCATATGCCTTTGTTGTTCCTTGATCTTCCTTGCCTCTGCCATAGTGAAGTATATATATGGCATAACGTTATATTGTATCTATTATTGAACTCACTAAGTGTCACCGCTTACCCCTCTCAATGTTTAACTAAATTGCAGGAGATAAGCATCCAGTATAGTAATATACTAGTAGAAGATTTTTGAATAGTTTGAAACTATTGTTTTGATTGAAGATTTTCGAATAGTTTGAAACTATTGTATTTTGCACTCCCATATGTATAAAACTATAGTATCCTGGAGAGTTATGTAATATATAACACTATGAAATAGTGGGTTTGTATCCAGTAGTTTGTAACCGCTTTATCAATATAAAATATTGTTTTATGAATATGCATGTAGCATGTTTTGGAATAACTATATTGTCAAGTATGAAAGTTTGGGTCTTTCTGAAATATGAAAGTATAGAAAGGGGTTATTTCATAATGTTCAGAGTAGTTTAGTCCCATTGTATTTATAGTTGCATATCATGTATGATTAGATATGCCAATTCACTATAAACAATGCTCTGATACCAATCTGTCACACCCCCGAACCGGAACGGCGGAAACGTTCGGAGGTTGGATGACTTTATCTTGGAATATCATTACAGTGTATATAAATGAAACGTAACAAACACCATTATCATACATTCAAAATTACAACCATCATTTCTTACATCGAGTAGTGGGTTATAAGTTACATGCCAACACAGAATGTATATAATAGCAAAACAAGTACAAAAAGTTGTCAAATTCTTGAAATCCACCTGTTTAACGGTTTCTTGAGAATACAAGTTATTTTGAAAACGGTCAACATATATAATGTTGGTGAGTTCATAAGCATGTTTAAGTAAACAGTTTTGTATAGTTTTGTAACACCAGAAAAGCCGATATTTTCTAAAAAAAATGAGTTGTGAAGATTGTGTTCGATATTGTATTAATCCATGTGTGTTAAGGTATAAAAAGTACATTCCCGAAAATCCTACATTATTAGATATAAGTAGAAGATATGGATTAGTTAAATGTTTTCTCCAGAAAATCCGATATTTTCTGATTATAAAGAATGAAACAGTCTTAATCGCCAAAGATCGTGTTACATTGATGAAGTATTCCATAAATTTATAATGGAGTTATTCTCTAAGTGAGTCGCTATAACCATACATAATAATGACAAATTTGCATGTCGTGACATTTAGTAAACGCCGAAGAATCATAAGATAAAAGTTTGTCACCCTAGACTGACCTAGTCTAACTGTAGCGAACAGCTCAGGTGTTGGGTGTCACCCCTATATAGATCTATACACAAAGTCTTGCTCTCCCTCTAAGAGACTCTGGCTATAACTACAGGCTACGATCGTACACTCGATAGGTGTCAATCGAAAAATCTCACTAGAGGCTTTACCAAAATTTACGCGAATATGGAATTACACTATTAAACATAATTAATAAAATTTTGGAATCATTGACATGTAAATGGACATCAAGGGTCCAAATGACATGTAATGTAAATTCCAGGCCCAATAGACATGTAAAAGGACACTAAGGCCCACTAAACACGCAAAAGGACACTAAGGCCCACTAAGCATGTAAAAGGACACTAAAGCCCACTAAACATGTGTATTATATTTCAAGCCCAAAAGTGAATGAGTATTTCAAGACCCAATATACTTGTAAAGGGACAACTAAGGCCCACTAAACTTGAATATTATTTCCAGGTCCAATACGAAAGTAATTACCGTGTTTAACCCGTTTTCTTATTGTTCTGTTCGTTTTATACCAAGTATTTGCCAAATTGTGTTAGAAGGACCACTTTTGTAAAAATGACACTCTTGGCACAATAGGTCAAAAATTTACAATTAAGGCCCAATCTTAGTGAAAATAATACTTTAGTCTCCATTATGTTAAAAACTTGCTTTTATGACTAGGTTTTGGTAAAAATAATTTTTTTAACCCATTTTTGTCAAAAATATCATTTTTGGCTTGATTGTTGTGAAAATACACATTTTTCTGATTTTTGACTCTTCTTACCCGATTGTTGGAAAATTTGTAGAAAAATGATCGTAAGTCGAAATTTGGATCCGTATATTCTGGAAGTTTGGAAATTTTGTCTACTTTGTTCCCAAAGTTTTTCATAATTTTTAATGGTCTCAATCCTGTGTGAAATTACTCACCTTCACAGGCTGGTACGAGATTATTTCAAATATGGTAGGCTGTTTTGTAAAATTCGTCAAAAATTGTAGAAATATCGTATGAAAACGTTCGAGTAGTCATTTTAAAGGTATAAACCTGAACGTTTTGGATGTAAAACAATTTTGAAAAATATTACTATTAAGGTGGTCAAAACAGTCCGAGATTAGACTAAAACGTTTCTGTCAAAGGCTGATTTTTGAGTTTAAGTTATCCATGTTTGTTCACAACACTTGTTTTTGTTATTTTAAGTGTATAAGTTCCAGATCTACAAGTTTACATGTATTACATGTGATAACACCTACTTTTATCAAGATTTTTATGAAGATCCAAGTGGTAAACTTCATATTCTTAACATATTTTTAGATTTATGAGGTAAGCAACACATAATCACCAAATAAATCATGTAAAACACACATAGTCATGCATATACACATAGATCTACACAAGACAACTTGTATTCTCCCCCAAAACAAAGTAAAAACCGAAAATAGGGGGTATGAACTCACTTGGCTTTGAAGTTTTCGGTTTTGATGAAGAATATGGTGAAGATCTCGGCCCTAGCAAGTTCCTTGAAGAACTTTTCGAACTTAGAGGGTTCTAAGAAGCAAAATCACGAAATGGAATGAGTTAAGAAGGGATTTTTGAATAGATAAAGAAGTTAAATCATAGATCTAAGCAAAAACTTACCAAAGATGGTGATATTGATGAAGAATCCCCTTGAAAGCACCCACAAAGCTTGAAAATTTTAGAGTAAGATGAGGAAGTTTCTTGAGAGTGTTTGGAAGTGTTTGATTTGAGAAATGGAGGTGGTATGGTGGGGGTTTGGCCGAGGTTAAATAAGAGAAGAGAGACAAGAGGATTCTTGAGGTGATGGTTGCATAGAGATATCAGAAGTTTATGGATAATGTTGTGTATAATCCATTGTTATCCTATATATAAAAATGAGGTGGCATTGTTTAAGTTAATTATCCATTATTTTTTTTACACACATGGGCCGAAAATGGGCCAAATGAAGTGAAAGAAATTAGCATTGGGCTCAATTTCTTGGCTTGTTCGAAATCATGAGGCCCATAGAGAAAATTTTCGGCCCATTGGGCCTTTAGGGTAGTTCACGGCCCAAATGGCATAAAAGAATGGGTTCTATGGTCCATTAGGGTTAATTGGAGTTGTTATGGCCCAATAAGGCCCATTAAGGGTAAACTAATTTATTTTGGACCCAAAATGGCCCAAAATGCTAAGTTTTATGGAAGTGGGTGCAATTAGAGCCCATTTAAGGGTCCTAATCCCAAAATAGTCGAATCAGAAGCTTATTGGTCCATTAGGCCCAATATGGAGATCCTAGTCCAATATGGACTTAAACCGAGATTCTTAGGGTTTCCAGACTATTTGTTGTACATGAGAGGTGCATTTGAATGAGCATAGAGTAGGATATTCGCTTAGAGTACAAGTTATTACACTAGGCGAATGATTACATGAGAGTAGAATTTCTTAGCAGAAATGCTAGTTGTGACACTTTCCTATTCCCCATGATCAAGTTTATCTTTCCATGCTCCACATTCTCAGTTCTTCTTAGTCCCTGCAAACTAGAACAAATATGAATACCACAGCCGATATCAAGGACCCAAGAGTTAGAATAGGGTGAGTTATTAGATAATATATTGTAAATACCTGCATGGTTGGGTTTTACTTTCCCATCCTTCAAATCTTGCTGGTACTTTGCGCAGTTCTGCTTCCAGTGCGCTTTTTCATGGCAATAGAAGCATTCAGCCTCTTTTGGATCAGAAGAAGGAGTGACGAAACCTTTCTTGGTTCCACTCGAAGAGGAGCCATCAAGGGTCTTACCCTTGGTACCTTTCGAAGGGTTCTTCCTCTTCTTCCCTCTATGTTTCCCGATTGCCAAGACAATGTTGGATCAGGTGTCTAAGTCCATAACTTATTTGGTATATACTTGACCCGACCCGGCATGGTCCATTTGGGTTGCACTTCACCCGAACTATTTATATGGATAACATTATGAGAAGAGTATATTTGCGGCTTATTAATATATTATAAGTTATAATATATTAATATGAAATTGTATTATTTAATTAGTATTGGTCTTAAATGAATTATGAATTAATTTAGTGATCAAAGGGTGACTAATTAAACATGGGCTATTATATTTATATAGTGTGGGCTAACACTCATTATGGTAATGGGCTAAGCTTATATGGGAGTCCATGGATGATCCATGGAGCTTTTAACCCATGGATCCTTGGAAAGGAAAAGACATGGGTTATTAGGGTTTACCCTAATCATGTGCACTATATAAAAAAGCTTGTGATGCATGAAATGACACCCTAGTGTGTGTGAAGAAAAGTGGCCAATTTCTAGAGCATATATATACTCTCTCATAAGTTTTCCAAGTTTGTGGTGATTTGTGATTTCCATTTGAGGCATTCACATTATTGGTGCTTGGCTCTGAAACTCCTAAGGAATCAATTCACAATCAAATGTATATAATTCATCTGGTTCTTTTATGTTTAAAAGTTCCCCATCCCATGCTAGATAAGTTATAAACCTTGGAAAACAAATTTTGCATGTATTTTAGACAAACATAGATCCAAGGTTTATTAGGGTTGCATGTACACTTAGGAAGTGTTAGAATGCTCAAAACCCAACAGTGGTATCAAAGACTAGGCTTGTTTATTGATACTTGATGCAAAATTGTGTTAAAAATCGAAATTGTTTGCTGTCTGAACAGTGGACTCGCCGAGTCCATGCGGGGACTCGACGAGTCCAAGTGAAAATTCATCCTACTCGTCAAGTAGGTTCGTGCACTCGACGAGTAGAATCAACTGACAGCAGATTTTCGACTTTTGTTGCTGGAAATGGACTAGAAACATTACCCTAAACTGTTTTAATGTTTTAAAACCTGTTTTAGATGGTGTAATGTTTATGCTAATCCATTTACAATGGCTGATATCAAAATTCCATGATTTTATGTGTTCATATAATTCTTGAAATCTTGATGATCATGTTCATGTTCTTATGAGTTTAGAAAAATGATAGGAATTATTTGCTGAATTGTTTATCATTAATTCTTGATCATTTATGTGTTTTAATGGAGTCTATAATTTCCTCAAGTTATGGATATCCAAAGGTCACTTTCTTTTAAACACACATTTAAACACATAAGTTACATAAAAATGAAGAGTCTTCATTTTTTATGAACCATTAACTCATAAGTTATGAAATGAAAAGTTTTGAAAAGTTTCAAAACTTGCCCTCAAGTTTTGGAATTTGTAAAGTTACACACACTTTAATATACTTTAATTCCAACCCTTAGAGTTTTAAAAGTTAAAATTCAACCCTTATACTATTTATAACATTAATGGTTAATTATTATATATATGTATAAGATCAAGTCGTTTTACCGTTAGTAGGCCTCATTCACGAAGCCGGTCTATAAGGGGGGTATAAGGTTGTTGCCTATAAAATGGCAACTTAATGGGTGTCCATTCTCACCCACCGCTTCCTTGATCGGTGGATGGTCGTTAGCCGAACGGGTAGGACAATGACATTAAATTCTTATTAAAAGTATAATGAATATTATAAAGTAACTAAACCTTTTATAAATTCCCAATCATAGTTACTTTAGGAAAATGTGAATATGGTGCTAACCTATGAAATTCACACTTTGTACCATACCAAGTCATTGGTGGAGCGTGTGTGGTTAACCGACACACTAACTTGGACTAGTAAGGATCACGAAGGGTGACTTAATGTTTATCATAGATCGGTGGAGCGTGTGTGGTTAACCGGCACATCGATTAGGTGAGAATATTAAGGGTACCAAGTGAGTTTGCATGGTTATTCACACTTTGTTTTGTGATCCTCGGCATCCCAGTCACAAAACTTGAAGGGCACAATCGAGATTGAAACATGCCATTGAAAGTTCAATGAATCTCAAAAGATCTAGGAGTTTCAACTCCAATTAAAACCTAATAATTTATTTCGTTTTTCATGGTGGAAATTGGTGAATCGTCATTCACCTACCTTCAAATATTTTATAGCTTGGATTACGGCATCCCTCTTCCAAGTTATAAAATATTGTGTTGGGTCCTAGCCTTAATATTTCATATTGGGTGTTATATTAAAGACTTAAAATCAACTAACTTGAATATCTCCCATTGTAGATGTCTGGTTTAGACAACTGTGATCTTCCCAAATCTCATGGAAATCATACTTCTCTACCTCCACCTCCTCCATTTATTCTCCCTGACCCACAAGCTCGAAGTCTTGAAAAATTCAAGGTCACTCAAGCCCTACTAGCAATGAAACATAAATATGGAAGACCTGTGTGCACTCATGTCTTAGGAATGATGTCACACTTTGACAGGTTGAGAATGTTGGGTGTCATTGTCCCAAGGAAGTTGGCTATTGACTGGGTTCTTCAGTCACTTCCAGAGTCATATGGTGAGTTCATTCAGAACTACTATGGGATAAATCACGACATGACCCTAATAGATCTATCTTATTTGCTTGTTGCTGCTGAGTCAGAAATGATGTGGCGCAATGGTCAAGCAAATATGGGCGGAAGGTCTATTTCTCAAACTTCCATGGACATGGACAATGGTAACATTGGAAGTCCAGAAAAGCCTTTTCTTCCCAATGGAAAGGGATCGGCCTTGGTCGACCCTGTTGACCAAAAGGCAAAGGGAAAGGCTAAGTCTGTGATAATCTCGTGTACCATTCCCAAAGAGTCTATATCTTTTTATTGCCATGAGAAGGGTCATTGGAAGCGAAGCTGCCCAGAATACCTAAAAGATCTGAAATCAAGTAGAAACAAAAGGTTTAACTTTTCTTCAGGTAAGTCCACTATCTAACTCTGTTAAGTTCCTTATTGATGATTCTTAATACAAAATGTGACTCGGTTGCATTTTGGTGTTTGGCAGGATCAAGTAAAGGGAAGGACACTTAATAAAAGGAGTATGCTGAATCTGATAGCGAATATGGATGGTTCGAAGATCGGATTCTTGAGCTGCTACATAAGAGTTATGATAGATTGCTAGAAGATATGTAATAGCATAGTTTTCATTTAAAGTTGCATTGTAAGGAAAAAGTTTTTCCTCATTTATAAATAAATAAAATTTTGTTTTATTTTATTATATCTCCTTGCAATCGCATTTTATGAAAAATTGATGTTTGTATGGTTCTAGCAATAATGGAAATGTGCATTTGATTCTTTCATTTGTGGTAGTGTCTAAATTTATCAAATAAGGAAAGATTCTCATCACCCAAGGTTTCAATTGGACTGAAACTTGGAATCATGTAGGTTGTATTGCATGATGAATGAGAATTTTCATTTTTGGAAAGTTAAGACTAATTCCCTGACCACATGTATATGTGAGACAGGTGAAAGACTAAAGGATCGGGTACACTGGGTGTGTGCAGGTCAAAGTCCACCACAAAGATCGATAAGACTATTCGTCATGATTTACTAAAGTTAAGTAAATATGATTGTACCTACAAGTTGAAGTACAATTCTGAAACATTGGAAAAGTTTCAATGTATGGGAGGACGAATGGGAAGAATCAAATTGGGCAGAAAGATAAAAGTTTCTCAAATCTGAAAAGATGGGAGAGTACTTTAGTATCTTGTTTTATGATCATCTTAATGATTAAGAAACCATGTCACAATTCATCCTCTAAGGACATCTTAGTGAATTTTATGGCTAAGAAGAGGATTCATGAATTGTTGGAAACATTAAAATCAAGAAGATGAATCGTACTTCGTTCCAAAAACAAGTCTTAGAGTCATACTCCAAGATTGTAACTTGTGTGACACATCTTAAAGAAGGTTTATAACACTTGTCAAATGTAAGAGTAAAATCTTTTCTACTCTTGTACATTTGAAATTGGTAAGTTGTGATGTTTTGGAAAAAACAAAGACCAACTGACATCAATTGTGTGAAGTGTTTATCTTGATAAGAATCCGCACGGACTCTTGAATGTTTGTTTGGTTGTCAAGGAATGGTTCTTGACAAAGAGAAACTTGCATGTCAAGAGGACAGTGGGAGTCTTAAAGGTCTTCAGAGTTTCAAGAGCTAATCGAGGATAAAACCTATAGTTTATCGCTAGCACATGACTTGAGGTTTGTAACCTATCGTGTTGACATAATTCTTGTTCCTGTGCCTATTCTGGTAAAGTTGACTATGTATGTGAGTTCTATGAGTTCTCAATTGTGTGCATAACAACTTGGAAGCAATGGTGGGCCCTTGGGCTACCAAGAGGCATGAAATCAAGATTGATCAAGTTCAATCCATATGTTTTGAGTTTGTCACTAACCTTGTCTTTTGATTACGGTTTTGACAAATTCATATGGATAGGAACACATACATCATAAAATCTAAGTGTCATAAGGATTTTTCCGATTCATGAAAATGATGGTGAGGAAACGCTTTCACTAAGTAGATTTTAAGTAGATAGCAATTGTGTTGTTTGGATTCTCAAAGTCGTTAGTGGAGCGTGTGTGGTTAACCGGCACACTAACATGGACTTGTGAGAAATGGAAAACAGGTCTAAACATTATGATTACGGCATCCCTCTTCATAATTGTTTAGACACACATGTGAGCTATCTAAAGAAAGATGTATGAGTCTGAGAAGCTTAGATAAAGTTTTTTCGAAGCATCTCGTATCAGAAGTCTGAACTTTGGTGATGAAAGTCAATAGAGTATTGATTTCTAGAAGTCGATTTCTGAGTACATGTCAAAGCTAGTGGGAGCATAATTGTTGTGCTATATAATTATTATGCTAGTGGGAGCATAATCAATTATGATAAGTATTGTTAATTATAGAAAACAAGAATTTCACTTGGAAAAGGTTGTTTTGCTATAATTAAGGGGGAGAAGATTATACTTCATTTCAATCCTAAAAGTTTAGATTAAGATTTCCATCATCTTTAGTCAAGGATATATATATGAATTTTATGTTGGAATGGTTCAACATAAGGAAATTCTATATATATTGCGTTCTCAAATTCGATTATGATTACGACATCGCTCTTCATAGTCGATTTTTGAAAACATGGCAAATAAAAAATATTTGTCACACCCCAAAACCAAGAACAGCGGAAACGTTCATGGGTGGAGGACGTCATGTAAAGTATCATAACAGTGCAAAGTAGTAAACAAGCAACAACATCATCCATTGCATTAAAAGTAAAGTTTTAATACATGAGTGCTCTTTCATTGTAATAAGACACCAAAATATGTAATCAAAATAAAAGACGAGTCTTGTCTGTGCTCCGTCTTCTCAAAACCTGGTCATCGTACCTGTCTACTGGTGACCTGAGAATAGAAGTTATTTTGAAAGCGTAGATCAGCATAAAGCTGGTGAATTCATAAGTATTATGGTGTCATTGATTCGAAAAGCTGTTATGAAAGACTTGTAAATGTTTAATAAAACATTCAGTATAAGTGTGAAAACCCTAGAAAATCCCATATTTCCTACTAGTATAAAAAGTAGTCTTCTACCAAGACCCGAATGCTTTGAAGGTTTGCATTTCTGTATCAATGAAGATTTTTCCCTGTACAACTATTATTATAAAAATATAGTCTACCTCATCGTTTATGTGAATGTGTCACAAAATAAAAGTAATAGGGAAAATTATATAATCATTGAAATCGTATCCTGTTGCCATAGGATAAACACGACGTGGAAACTCGCCGAACAGTACAACCGAGATCATCCGTCGATGAACAGGTCCCGCTGTAGCTAGCAGCCAGGTGCAGGATGGTCAGTCCCGTATAGTATATATATAGTATTTCTCTCTGGAAACATGTAATAGTATCTCTTCATATAGTAGTATAGACTCATGAATGAACTGACTCTTGGGTAATTCCTTGTAATAGGAATAGTAATTTGTATAGACTCATGAATGAACTGACTCTTGTGTAATTCCTTGTAATAGGAATAGTAATTTGTATCCCCTAAACTATACCTATAATAGTTACTGGAATGTAAATTGAATGTCCAAGTAGGTTTATACAAGCTTGCTACTCAAGAGTGTTGGAACTGAAGAAAGAATGAAAGCTCTCATATCAATACATATATACATGAAACATAAGTGTATAGATATGGTTTTTAATAGTAAATTGAAAGAGGTTTTGTAAAACATTTAAGAGTTTTGAACAATAAATAATAATGACTTGATGTCAGTTTATAAAATAATTCAAAAGTAATTTGTTGATAACAAAGTAAAAATAACTGAAAAGCATTGTGTTTATCACATTTTGAAGTACGTGAAATCAGTTGGTTGAAAACATAGTTATAAATCACATGCGATTGATTCTATAACTTCCTGTTTTCTACTTGTATTCCCCCATGAAAGCATTTAAAATCATTTAAAAGATTCATTAAGGGGGTATGAACTCACCTGTAGTGGGCGGTTGTGGATGAACTGAATGATGTAGGATCCTAAGTGTCAAGTGAAGACTTGTACACATACAATGATCCTAGTTAACATATAATCACATATATGTATCCAATTAGTCATAAAACAACTAATTAACCAAGTTTAAGACATCCTAAGACATGTAAAACACTTGATTTAAGTGCTATAGGTCATAAGGATTGCATCTAAGGGTGGTAGGACCTTGCTATTGAGTTTGGGGTTCAAGGGTAAACTCCTTTGGAGTTTACGGTTTTGTGACCATAACTCCTTGAGTTTACGGTCGTAAACCCATGAGTTTACGACCATAAACTCATGTTTCATTGACCATTTTGTGTTTTGAAGCCTCAAAGATCACAAGAAGCATTCCTACTTCATTTTTAAGCCATAGGAAAAGATTAGGGCACCATTTGACTCCTTTTAGGAGTTTACGGTCCTTAGATCATTTCCCTTTGGGTTTACGGCCGTAAACCCAAATGATTATGGTCTTTTGGTTGTTTTGAGTCCTAAGCACAATAAGGAAGGGGTCTAGACTAGTTTCCAAGGCTTAGAAGGGACTAGGGCACACTTTGGCACCTTTTTTAGGGTGTACGGTCCAAGAACATCTTGGACCGTAAACACCTTGATCTTGTGTTTCTTGGGTGTTTTCTTGATGTTTAGAAGTGTAACAAGCTTTATAATACACTAGGGTAGGAGTACTTACTAGGTAGAAGCTTGAAAAGGTGTTAAAAGTCCAAGAACACTAGTGTGTGTTCTTGGTGTTCTTGGTGAAACTTGAAGATCTACACTTTTAGAATGATTTCACGGATGAAATCATGTTAGATCACTAGATTAAGGTAGATATCAACTTATTAGGGCTAGAAACACTTACAAGTTGAAGATCTTGAAGAAATGTTGGATGATACTTGAGAGAGAATTTGGTTTTGGATCTTGAAAATGTGAAAAGTGGTAAAATATGACTAAGTGTCATATTTATACCCCCTTTTTAGGGTTTACGGCCGTAAATACATTTGTTTAGGCCGTAAACTCCAAACTCTTGGAGTTTTGGGACATTATTGTTGCACAATAAACCCTAGGGCATCCTCTCTCCTGTCATCTCCTGAATTACTAACTTTAAAACACTAGAACTTAATCCAAAAAGCCTGAAAGTTAGCAGAAACTGTTCTGACTCTTATTGAAGTGAGAGGTTGTACATAATATAAATTTTGGGTTGTCACAATATTGTAGCAATAGCCTGATCTAGTATCAGGTGTTTATGTGAGACATCATGAATCGTGTCCCATATGCTTCGGGTATAGGATCGGTCACATGTGCTATAATATTCATCCTTTCTAAAATTTTCCAAATGCTCAGAGCATTAAGAGGGGAAAAGTCTAGAATTGGATAAGACTAAAATGATTAAGCAATTGTCGAGGACAATCTAAGGTTCACCAAAGATTGGTTGCTCAGGGACAGTTGGAAGTATAGAGTTAAATTTTGGAAGGACCATATGGATATATTCTGAAAAGAGGTAGCTCTTGTTCAGATATGATAATCAAAATGGGAATATGGAAATTTTCCATATTGGGAGTTGAATATTAAGAATCTATGAGAAAGTTAGAAACTTTTATGCAAGAAGGATGTTCAAAGCAATGTACTTTGAATATGAGAGTTCGTTTCCATAGAAGTGATCTCCTTTGGAATACTCTGTAATGACTGTTGACAAGTTTTGTAACTTTGTGCATAGTCATTGCAAGAGGATCAATGCATATAAGTTTGGAATCTAACAGATTACAGTAAATGACAAGAATTTGGTATTCTTTCATTTACGGTAAGGATTTGGGACTGTGAAATGAGCATCATTGGAATCATGTTCAATTGATCTACTTCACAAAGTAAAGATCATAGACAAACATAGTGTGCATACTTGGTGTATGGCATGACTATTGTTTAGAAAACATAGTGTACATGCTTGGAGCATGGGACAACTATTGTTTTAATTCAAGTGTTAAGTTGATAAATCGAAACAGAATACTGTGGAATCAATATGGTGATGAATAAAAGGTGTTTTATTTATATTCATAAGGGCTGAGACCCTATTGGATTCAATTATTCTTGTGTTTCACTTTGCATGTTTTGACTTCCATAATAACTAGGTTATTCTTTCCGAATGATTAAGTTATTCAAACCATCCACAGTCGGTCATATGTTGGAAGTAGATATGAATCAAGACTGTCATGAGTTGGTTGTAGAGGTCTAAGATGTTGTACATAGCTACAACACTTATGAGTGCTCATAAGTTATGAGTATTGGAATAAACCCACGCTCACTTGTATCACTTCATGGAATTTATCTCGAGTGATCGTGAGACGGTAATATCATATAAGGCTTCAAACCTAGAGATATGAGTTGTTACCTATGAGTTGGTTGTGCATTGATTGCACGTAAACGCATCAGTAACTTGATGTTATAAAACGTGCCTTTGTGTACAATTCAATAAGTAGTAGAACAAGCATATGAGTCGAAGTTTATCTATTCCTTCTAGAAATAGAAGCGATATCTGGGCCCCTCGATGATTTTGTTTTGACCTATGTACCGGGCCCGTTCAGAACTAAATTGATGTGTTGGATTAAGTTCTTTGTCAAACAAATCGGAAATCGGGAAACAAACTG
Organism: Lactuca virosa; assembly: GCF_052849685.1. NCBI lineage: Eukaryota > Viridiplantae > Streptophyta > Magnoliopsida > Asterales > Asteraceae > Lactuca > Lactuca virosa. The sequence goes on from NC_136428.1 coordinate 390,343,740, forward strand.
CTGGACAATAAGTAAGACATTGTTCCATGTATTTGTCCGGCTGATATCATGAGAGCAGAGGATTATATGATCACTTATCTAAAATGGCGCTTCATAGTTCAACAGAGTTTTCGAGAGCTACGATTGCCGGTTGGATCCTGAAGTCATATAGGCAAATATTGTTATTAGACTTATCCAAGTGGGAGACTGTTGGATAAGGTGTCTACGTCCATAACATATTTGGTATATACTTGACCCGACCCGACATGGTCCATTTGGGTTGCACTTCACCCGAAGTATTTATGTGGATAACATTATGAGAAGAGTATATTTGCGGCTTATTAATATATTATAAGTTATAATATATTAATATGAAATTGTATTATTTAATTAGTATTGGTCTTAAATTAATTATGAATTAATTTAGTGATCAAATGGTGACTAATTAAACATGGGCTATTATATTTATATAGTGTGGGCTAACACTCATTATGGTAATGGGCTAAGCTTATATGGGAGTCCATGGATGATCCATGGAGCTTTTAACCCATGGATCCTTGGAAAGGAAAAGACATGGGTTATTAGGGTTTACCCTAATCATGCGCACTATATAAACAAGCTTGTGATGCATGAAATGACACCCTGGTGTGTGTGAAGAAAGGTGACCGATTTCTAGAGCATAGATATACTCTCTCATAAGTTTTCCAAGTTTGTGGTGATTTGTGATTTCCATTTGAGGCATTCACATTATTGGTGCTTGGCTCTCAAACTCCTAAGGAATCAATTCACAATCAAAGGTATGTAATTCCTCTTGTTCTTTTATGTTTAAAAGTTCCCCATGCCATGCTAGATAAGTTATAAACCTTGCAAAACAAATGTTGCATGTATTTTTGACAAACATAGATCCAAGGTTTATTAGGGTTGCATGTACACTTAGGAAGTGTTAGAATGCTCAAAACCCAACAGACAGGGGCGGAGTTTTGAGCAGGAGTAGGAGTGGTAACAACCGACTTACCTTTAAGACCATTTTCAACGGTCTTTAGGAGTCCTTGAAGTTTGCTAAGTGTAACTTCCTCCTTATTCATGTGGTATGTCATGCGGAATTGATCATAACACGAAGGTAAGGAGTGCAAAATGATATCTATTGCCAACTCCTCGGGGAAGTCCACATTCAACTTCATCAAACGGTCCACATACCTTTGCATTTTCTGCATGTGGCCCGTGATGGGTTCACCCTCCTTCATCCGGGTTGTTATCATGGAGGAGATAATTTCCTATCGCTCTTGACGAGCACTTTGATGGTAGCGGTCCATCAAATCGTGATGCATCTCAAAAGGATAGTAGTCCTCATAGGACTTTTGGAGCTCGGCAGTCATAGTGGCCATCATGATGCATGCCACTTTCGTAGCATCTCTTTCATGTGAGTCATATTCAGCAATCTCCTCAGGAGTAGCAGTTGGCTCGGGCACCTTAAGCTCCTTGTCGAGAACATATTCTTTGTTCTCATACCGAGTGACCATCCTGATGTTTCTGATCCAATCTGTAAAGTTGGATCCATCAAAGATGACTCTCCCACAAAGGTTCATGAGAGAGAAGGAGCCGGTAGGGTTTGAGCCAGAAGCAACATTGTTGGAAGACATCTGAAAAGAAGAAAAGACAAGTTTAGTTTAGATATAGAGATAATCCTTAATAAAACACCCAAATGTAATATTAAGGCTAGGACCCAATCACAATATATTATACTTAGAAGATGGATGTCGTAATCTAAGTAATAATGTATTCGAAAGGTAGGTGAATGACGATTCACTAATTTCCACCAGTAAACGAAATATAAATTACTAGGTTTTTTAATTGGTTCTTAGAAATTCCTAGATTCTTTTGAGATTCAGTGAACTTTTCAAAGGCATGTTTCAATCTCGAATGTGCCCTCCAAGTTTTGTGACTAGGATGCCGAGGATCACAAAACGAGGTGTGAAGTAACCATGCAAATCACTTGGTACCCTTAATGTTTATCACTCGATCGATGTGCCGGTTAACCACACGCGCTCCACCGACCTATAATAAACCTTAAGTCACCCTTTACCTACCTTGTTAAGTCTAAGTTAGTGTGCCGGTTAACCACACACGCTTCACTAACAACTTATACAATGTGTAAAGTGTAATTTCATGGATTAGCACCTTTTTCACATTTTCCTAAAGTAACTAAGATTGGGAATTTATAAAACATTTAGTTACTTTAAAATAATCATTATACTTTTAATGAGAATTTTTAAGTCATTGTCCTATCCGTTCGGCTAACGACCCTCCACCGATCAAGGAAGCGGTGGGTGAGAATGGACCCCCATTAAGCTGCCATTTTTATAGGCAACAACCTTAGACCCCCCTTATAGACCGACTTCGTGAATGAGGCCTACTAATGGTAAAACGACTTTGTTCTTATACATATATAATTATTATTAAACTTATAATATTATAAAGTATAAGGGTTGAATTTTAACTTTTTAAAATTCTAGGGGTTGGAACTAAAGTTTATTAAGATGACTTTACATGTGCCAAAACTTGAGGGCAAGTTTTGTAACTTTACAAAACCTTTCAATTCATAACTTATGAGTTAAATGGTTCATTAAAATGAGTGACTTTTCATTTTATGTAACCTGTGTGTTTAATAATGGACTTTAAAAGAAAAACTTTTGGTAATCCATAACTTGAGGACAAATTATGGATCCCATTAAAACACATAATGATCATGAATTAATTATTAAACAATTTTAACAAGTAATTCCTATGATCTATCAAGAACTCATAAGAACATGAATATTCATATCAAAATTTCAAGAACATATGAACACATATAAACTTGGAATTTTGATATTAGCCATTGTAAATGGATTAGAACAACCATTAAACCATCTAAAACAAGTTTTATAACACCAAAATAGTTTAGGGTAATGTTTCTAGTCCATTTCCAGCAGCAAAACTCGAAAATCTGCATTCTGAGGCTCCTACTCGTCGAGTGCACGAACCTACTCGACGAGTAGGATGAGTTTAGTCATGGACTCGTCGAGTCCCCCCATGGACTCGGTGAGTTCATCAAACAAACAAGCCTAGGTTCGGATACTGTGACAGTCGTCAAAATTCGAGTCGATTTTAGATTTGACTAAACTTAGTTGCACATATAGGCACTACACATACTAGACTTAGTAACTAGAAGCTAAGTTATAACCTACTAGAAACTTGGAAACAATTAGAATCAATGGATAGTGTGCATAAATTTCACATTGATATGTGAATTCTATAACTACTTAACTGTAGAGACTATCCATATTCGGGTCATTCTTTGACTCGAACACCTTTTCATGAATCATATACATGCATCATGCACTTGACCTATTGGTAGAAATGAGGTCCTAGTCTCGTTGGAACTTAAGTTAGAGTTGAAAACTAGGACTAGTATACTTGATTCCTCAATTTCGCTTGAATCTTGAAACCACTACATAGAATGCCAATAAATCGATAAAAATAAATTACAAACATTATTTTTAACTAGAAAAGAGTTATGAAACTCTAACATAAATTGAAATCTCAAATAATTCAATTTATCTTGATATCCAAATATTTATTAAATCTCAAGACCCTAAAAACCCTAAATGCCCTAAAAACTCACATTTATAAACTTTAACCTTAAAAATTCTATAAAATAATTATGAAGCTTCTAATATTATCTTATAATAATCAAAATTATGAAAATGAATTCAAGGAAAATAAATTTTAAACTATCAACATTTATTCCTAATTAACAAGTTAAATCAATAATTTAATAAAACAAATCATGGCTTAAATCACACTTTATAAAAAAATGGGAAAATTTATAAAAATTGAGGCAAATTTATATAAAGTAAATGGAAGAGGTGGGGAGTCTCTCTCCTCATTGAAAATTCGGATCTCCCTCCCCATATCTCTCCTCTTCCCAACACAAAATCATTCTTCTTCTCTCTCACACTCCATCTTCCCTCATTCTCTCTCATTTCTCTCTCACACTCTCACACACATTTTCTCTCTTCCTCCCTCTATGAACCACGAAATTTTACAGCAAACAAGTCCAAGAACACTCATGATGCTCAAAATCTTCATCATCTAGTGGTGTTCATTAAGGTAGAACACGATTTCCTTTCATTTTCCTCCATGTTTTCAAGGTTTTTCTTGCATTTCTTCTTCTTCTACACCTTTCTCTTAGAAAATATGTGTGCATGTTCATTCACTTCAGTTTTGATGATGATGGTGGTAGGATTTCACCCAAAAACAACATGCATGTTGTAAATGGTGAAATCCAAGGACCTAACCTAAGTCAAAACCATGGAAATGCACTTTTCTATATGTTTTGGTGGAAAAACACCACATGCACCCTATGTTTTCTATCAAAAACGGTTTTTGAACATTTCAAACTCATGAATGATCTTCAAACCAACATGCATGTGATGATCTTCAAGCTTATATGCTAGATCATCAAAGTATGTTGTTAAAAGCTTTCAAAGATGTTCATGAAGGATTTATTTCCAAATAAATATCTAAAACTCCTTTTCTGACCAAATCCGATTTTTCCCAGATTCCCATCAACAAAATAAGATGCTCTGTAAATTTCCAGAAGATAATTCATTTATCTCGAATTACTATAATTAATGCAAGAAAATAGGCCAATAAATCATATAAAATACTTTCTGGGGTCTATAAATCCTAGTTAAATTCGTGGATGACCCCTATGATAAATAATGATCCCTCATCAAGTTTCATCGATTTTTGCTACTGTTTAATATCGTTTTGAATTTTCTTTTTGTTTGGCTCCAATAAATCATAAAAGCACTTTAGAAAATCTTAAAATGATATATAACAATTTGCACAGTTACTACCAGATATATAAGACTAAGAAAAATATTTTCAGAATTTTTCATAACGCATTCCTATTTTTCCCCGATTTTTGTATTTATAATGGCCTAAAAATAGAAAAAAATATTTCTGCTCACCCAAAATTCATGAAAATTTACCAGAACACGTTTTAGTACATTAGGAGGCTAAATAAAAATTTTGATGATCTTTCTCTTCTGTATACTATTTTTCTCCTATTTTCTAAGATTAAATACACTTAAATATACAAAATCGGATTTCAGTATATAAAAACCACATTTGGTATTTTTCCCAGATTATTTACTCTGTAAATGAAGTGTACAAAAATTTTGGTAATTTACTTTAACTGTTTAGTAATTATTCTCCAATTAATGATTATTTAAGAGGATAAAACAAAGAAAAATAGAAAGACTAATTGAAAAATATATTTTATATTTTTCACAGCTTCTACATGTATAATAAAAGTGTTACAAAAATTTTGGGTAATTTTGGAAACTGTTTTCTATTTATCCCCATTTTTATTAGAATAAATGCATAAAAATCATAAAATTGGGTTAAACAGTTTAGAAACCCCTTTTTATATTTTTCCCAGCTTAAGTATGTGTAATGACATTGTTATAAAAAGTTTGGGGTATTTTGATAACTGATTTCTATTTTTCATGAATTTGTATCTATTTAGAGAATTAAATATGTGAAAAATGGTTATACATATTCATAATCCATGAAAATTTATCTAGAAGTCTTTTAGTACATTTAGAACCAAAATCTGAAGTTTGGTAATTTTTATTAACTGTTTAGTATTTTTCATGATTTTATGGTTATTCAAGAAACTAAAATCGTGAAAAATAGTCAGACAAATAAAAAATTCAAGAAAAATTATCTTAAGGTCTTTAACTTCAATTAAAACTTAAATGCAATGTTTGGGAAAGTTTAGAACTAAATTGATTTAGTTTTGAATATTTAATCATTGGAACACCTCTAAAATGTTAAATACTAACATTTCAATAATGGAAAATTTCCACTTAAATTGTTATATAACAATTGATTCTTTGAAACTTAATTTCCACATAAAAATGTTTGTAACTTATCAATATTAAATTTTGACACATTATTGGCATAATTCTATTTTAGTAGTAAGTATACTAGTGTTAGATTTCGATTAGAGACTCACTAGCGAATACCATTATTGTAGGAATCGGTAGTGGTATACGTGGAACGTAGTTCAAGGCACCATTTGCATCATCTAAATGCATTGTGAGTATTCACGCACTCCCCTATTTTCAGTTTTTATGTTTTGGGGTGGAAAAGCACTCCCCTATTTTCAGTTTTTATGTTTTGGGGTGAAAAACATTGTAATTTCTTTTAAAAGTTGTTCAAACCCATTGTAAAATTGTAATGATTTTTAATACTATGGTTGGTGTAGTCTTTTAACTTTTGCTATGAAACCCTTTATATTGCCATGCCTCGTGTTTCCGCTTTAGCGGGGTGTGACAGATACCACTGATGGGTTTTTAGCATTCTAACACTCCTAAGGTGTACATGCAACCCTAGAAACCTTGGATCTATGTTTGTCTAAAATACATGCAAAATACTTTTTCCAAGGTTCATAATCCTAAGGTGTATATGCAACCCTAGAAACCTTGGATCTATGTTTGTCTAAAATACATGCAAAATACTTTTTCCTTGTTAAGTCTAAGTTAGTGTGCCAAGCACCCCAAGTGTGATGCCTCAAATGTTTCACACAACACCAAATGCTCTTGGAATAAACTTTGAGAAAAATGTCACACTAAAAATCGGCTTGCCCTCTATCTAGCTTCTAGTGGCCGATTTTGGTGAGCTTCATATCTTTTATATAGTGTGTTACAGTTAAGGTTACACCATGTAAACCCTAATGTAACATGGCTCTTCATTTCCATGACCATGGGTTTGTAACTCCCATGGAGCTGTTGGATTAATGTCTAAGTCCATAACTATAATTGGTAAGACTTGACCCGACCCTACATGGTCCATTTGGGTTGCATGGCATCATGCATTTGGATAGACTATAATGAGAGAAATAACACTTAAGGTTGGTTAATATATTATAAGTTCTAATATATTAATAAGGTTATTTAATTAGTATTGATCAAGAATTAATTTGGAATTAATTAAGTGATCAAAAGGAGACTAATTAAATATATGGGTTGATTGTGTAAATCATTTATTCTTATATATGTAGGCTTGTGATCCAAGATTCCTTATGTTGGACTAAGTCCATGGGGTGACCCATGGATACTCCATGGAGGTTAAAATCCATGGAGCATAAGGAATGGGTAAAGTTATGAGTTACATGGTGTAACCCTAATAGCCACCATATAAAAGAATCCCATGGCTCAAGAAATCGTACACTAATGTGTGAATATGAGGGCTAGACGATTTCAAGGATTGTTCCATTTCTCTCAAGTCATTCCATGTGCATTTGGTGTTGTGTGAACCATTTGAGGTGTCACACTTGGGGCACTAGGCACTCAAGCTTCATGGAGACAAGCTACATCAAACAAAGGTATGTATTCTATCCATTTGATTACCCAAGTATCAAGTATTGTATGCTAGATAGGGTAATACCTTGGAAAGTTCATAATTGCATGTATAATAGAGAAAACATAGATCCAAGGTATTTAGGGTTGCATGTACACTTAGGAGTGTTAGAATGCGCAAAACCCATCAGTGGTATCAGAGCCAAGGCTTGTTTTCTTGTTATACTTGCAAAATTAGCTGAAAAATCGAATTGTATTAGTTTAAAAGTTATGCTAATTACTTGAAAAAATTTGATGTGAATTATCTTTGTTCATATGAGTTTATTAGATTAATAGAAAAGTTAATTGATTATGTGTTTTCAATCCATTTTAATCTAAGAGTTGATTCTAAAATGTGTTTTTGTAACTTGTCCTCAAGTTATATGAAAAGTCACATTTAAGTTTCATATAACTCATAAAAAGTTGGCAATGGTTACAAAAATGAAGAGTCTTGTCCTCATTAAATGGTTTTATGACTCCATAACTTGTCCTCAAGTTATGGAGGTTCAAGAGTCACTTCATTAAATGATAAAATGTGTAACCTTAATTAGTTCCATAAGTTACAAAAATAAAGAAAAGTTACATTCTTTTATTAGTTTAAAGTCTTCCATAACTTGTCCTCAAGTTATGGAACTTGAAGAGTTTTTTTTAATTAAAACTACTTTAAACACATAAGTTATGAAATTAATTAGTTTTGAATATTTTCAAAACTTGCCCTCACGTTTTGGAATTTGTAAAGTTTTCCCCATGAATACTTTAATTCCAAGTTAGCCCTTAGAATTTTAAAAGTTAAAATTCAACCCTTATACTTTATAGTATTATAAGTTAATAATAAATATATGTATAAGAGCAAGTCAGTCTTACCGTTAGTAGGCCTCATTCACGAAGCCGGTCTATAAGGGGGGTATCAGGTTACTGCCTATAAAATGTCAGTTTAATGGGTGTCCACTCTCACCCACCGCTTCCTTGACTGGTGGAGGGTCGTTAGCTGAACAGGTAGGACAAGGACTATAATTCTCCCTTCATTAAAAGTATTAATGATAAATACTAAGTAACTAAACACTTATAAATTCCCAATCTTAGTTACTTAGGAAAATGTGAATAAGGTGCTAACCGGCACACTAACCTGGATTTAACAAAGTAGGCAAAGGGTAACTTAATATTTATCATAGTATCGGTGGAGCTCGTGTGGTTAACCGGCACATCGATTGAGGGGTAAATATTAAGGGTACCAAGTATATTTGCATGGTTACTTCACACCTTGTTTTGTGATCCTCGGCATCCCAGTCACAAAACCTGAAGGGCACACTCGAGATTGAAACATGCCATTGAAAAGTTCAATGAATCTCAAAAGATCTAGGAGTTTCAAATCCAATTAAAAACCTAATTACATTATTTCGTTTTTCATGGTGGAAATTGGTAAATCGTCATTTACCTACCTTCAACTATTTTATAACTCGGATTACGGCATCCCTCTTCCAGTTATAAATAGGTTGTTGGATCCTAGCCTTAATATTTCATATTGGGTGTTTTAGTAAGGACTTTAGATCAACTATCTTGAATATCTCCCAAAAGATGTCTAGTTCAGACATCTATGATCTTCCCAAATCTCTTGGAACTTTACTTCCTCCACCTCCTCCAATTATTCTCCCTAACCCACAAGTTCAAGGTCACTCAAGCCCTAATGGCAAGCAAGGTCTATGTGTGATCACATCTTAGAGATGAAGTCACATATTGACAAGCTGGGAGAGTTGGGTGTCAAAGTCTTGAGAAAGTTGGATGTTCAATCACTTTCTAAGTCACATAGTGAGTTCCTTTGGGACTACTATGAAGCAGACTATGACATGAACCTTAATGATCATATCTATTTGCTTGGTGCTGCTGAATCAGCAATGATTTGGAATGATAGTAAAGCAAATTTGATTAGAAGATCAACTTCCCAAAAACTTTATGGACAGTGACAATGGTGACACTGGAAATCCAGAAAAAGCATTCTCTTCCCAATGGAAAGGGATTGGCCATAGTCAACCCGGTTGACCAAATGGTAAGGGGAAAGGCTAAGTCTGAGATAGTCCCATTACCAAAGGGTCCATATGTTTATTTTGCCAAAGGAAGGGGCGTTGATTGCAAAGCTGCCAAGTTTACCTAAGGATGTTAAAGTCAATAAGTCTGACTCTACTTCAGGTAGAGCCCATTATCTAACTCTGTTAAGTTTCTATTCTAAGATCCTCATTACATGATGTGACTGGGTCACATGTTGATGTTTTAAGAATCAAAGAATAGAGAGAAAGCTTAAAGGAAGTATATGTTGATTCTGATCGCGTAGGTGGATTTCGATCGCATCAGAATTTTGAAGCTGTTACTTAGGAGTTATGATATATTGCTTAGGAATAGATAACAACAAGTTTTTCCGTATGCATTTGCACTATAAGGATAAGTTTTTTCCGCAAAGTTTTGAAATAAAATAAAAGCTTTTAATTTTATATTTATTTTAAATATCCTTACAAGTGGCATTTGTGAAAAATGGTTGTTTATATGATTCCATTGATAACAATATTTGAAAACAAAAATGGACTTGATTCTTTCGTTTGTGGTAGTGTCATAATTTACCAAATAAGGAAAGATTCTCATTCCCAAGGCTTTAGTTGGATAGAAACTTGGAATCATGCAAGTTGAATAGTATGATGAATGAGAACTTTCAAGCATTGGAAAATTAAGACTTGTTCACATGGATGTGTGAGTCAAGTTAAGGACTAAAGGGATCGAGTACACATTCTTGTGCACTGGTCAAGTCCACCACAAAGCTCGTTAAGACTATTCGTCATGATTTACTAAATTTTAGTAAATATGGTTATACTTACAAGTTTAAGTATAATTCTGAAACATTGGAAAAGTCTCAATGTATGGCAGAACGAATGGGAAGAATCAAATTAGGCAGACAGATAAAAGTTTCTCAAATCTGAAAAGATGGGAGAGTACTTTAGTATCATGTTTTGTGATCATCTTAATGATTAAAGAACCACATCACAATTGGTCTTCTAAGGACATCTTAGTGCATTCTTATGACTAAGAAGAGGAGTCATGAATTGTTGAAATGGTTAAATCAAGAAGATGAGTCATACTTCGTTTCAAAACAAGTCTTAGAGTCATACTCCAAGACTATAAGTTGAGTGACATATCTTAAAGAAGGGTTTATAACACTTGTCAAATGTAAGAGTAAAAGTGTCCTACTCTTGTACATTTGAAGTTGGTAAGTTGTGATGTTTTGAATTAAACAAAGACCAAGTAAGGCCAATTGTGTGAAGTGTTTGTCTTGATAAAGAATCCGCACTATCTCTTGAATATTTGGCAAGATAGTCTTATATGTCAAGAGGACAGTGGGAGTCTTAAAGATCCTAAAAAGAATTTCAAGAACTAATCAAGAATAAAACCTGAGGTTCTTCACTAGCACACGACTTGAGGTTTATAACCTATCATGTTGACATATTATGTGCCCATTCCAGTTAAAGTTGGCTTTGCATAGGAGTTCTGAAAGTTCTCAATTGGTTGCATAACAACTTGGAAGCAATGGCAGGCCCTGTACTGCCAGGTGGCAAGAAGTTAAGATTTTATAAGTTCAGTCCATATGAGTTTGGATTTGTCATTATCCTTGTCTTGTGACTGTGGTTTTGACGATTCACATGGATAAGAACACATACACCATAAAATCTAAGGGTCATAAGGTTTCTCTCCGATTCATGAAAATGATGGTGAGGAAACACTTCCACCAAGTAAATTTGAAGCAGATGGAAAAAGGTCTAAACAATTGAGACTATGATTACGGCATCCCTTTTCATAGTTCTGAAATTGTTTAGACACACATGCATGCTATCTAAGGAAAGGTGTATGATTTTGATAAAGTTTTATCAAAGCATTTCGTATCAGAAATCTGAACTTTGGTAAGGAAGTAAATAAAGTATTGATTTCTAGAAGTCCAGCTGATTTCTGAGTACATGTCAAAGCTAGTGGGAGCATAAGTGTTATGCTAATAATCATCATGTTAGTGGGAGCATGATAATTATTGTTAGTGTTGCAAGTTAGCAATGTTAATTATAGAAAACAAAAGTTTCAATTTGTGAGGCTGCAGGGATTGAAAAAGTTGTTTTGCTATAATTAAGGGAGAGGATATACTTCATTTTAGTTCTAAAGGCTTAGATTGAGACCTTAATCATCTTTAGTCAAGAATATATATATGAATTTCATGTTGGATTGGTTCAACTTAAGGAAATTCTATATATTGCGTTCTCAAAATTCGATTATGATTACGGCATCCCTCTTCATAGTCAAATTTTGAAAACATGGCAAATAAAAATATTGTAGCAAAAGACTGGTCTAGAATCATGTCTTTATGTGAGACATCATGAATCGTGTACCATTTGCTTTAGGTACAGGATCGATTGCATGTGTTATAATATTTGTCATTTCTAAATTTTTCCAAATGCCCAGAGGCATTAAGAAGGGAAAAGGTCTAGAATTGGATATGACTAAAATGATTAAGCAATTGTCGAGGACAATCTGAGGTTTACCAAAGATTGGTTGCTCAGGGACAGTTGGAAGTATAGTGCTAATTTTGGAAGGACCATATTGACATATTCTGAAAAGAGGCATCTCTTATTCAGAAGTGATAGTCAAAATGAGAATATGGAGTTGTCTCCATAAGTGGAAGTTATCTGTGTAAGATTAGAAAACTTAGTGCAAGAAGCATGTCCAAAGCAATGTACTTTGAATATGAGACTTAGTTTCCATGGAGTTGATCTCCATTGGAATACCTTATAATGACTGTTGACAAGTCTTTGTGACTTTGTACCTATTCATTACAGGATGGTCAGTGCATATAAGTTTAAAATCTAAACAGATTTCGATAAATGATAGGAATTTGAAATTCTCACATTTTTCGATAAGGATTTGGGAGTGTGAAATTAGAATCATTGAAATTATGTTCAATTGGTTTATTTCACAAAGTAAGGATCATAGACAAACATAGAGTGCATATTTGGTGTATGGCAAAGCTATTGTTTAAGAAAAACATAGTGTACATGCTTGGAGCATGGGACAACTAGTGTTTTTAATTCAAGTATAAAGTTGATAAAACCGAAACAATGAATAATGAGTAATCAGTATGGTGATAAATAAAAGTGTTTATTTATATTCATAGGGTTTGATACCATATTTGATTCATTTATTCTTGTGTTTCACTTTGCATGTTTTGACTTCCAGAATAACTAAGTCGCTCTTCCTGAATGATTAAGTTATTCAAACCATCCACAGTCGGTCATATGTTGGAAGTAGATATGAATCAAGACTGTCATGGGTTGGTTTGTAGAGGTCCAAGTTGGTGGACAAAGTGGTGCTACAACACTCATGAGTGCTCATAAGTTATGAGTATTGGATTCAACCCGCGCTCATTTGAATCACTTCATGGATTTTATCACGAGTGATCATGAGACGATAATATCTTATATTCTTCAAACCTAGAGATATGAGTTGTTACTATGAGTTGGTTGTACATTGATTGCACGAAAACGCATTCGGTAACTCGATGTTATAAAACGTGCCTTTGTGTATGATTCAACAAGTAGTTGAACAAGCCATATGAGTCGAAGTTTATCCATTCCTTTTACCTTCGGGATAAAAGCGATATCTGTGGTCCCCTCGATGATTTAAAGATGATACATGTGAGTGCTTGGCCAAGCCAGGACTAATTTGATTTGTTCAATCAGTCAGTCATCATGAATCGGAAATCGGGAAACAACAAATGGACAGAGAGAATGATTGATAATCCATGTCTCAGTCCATATGATATCTAGAATGGAGGAATATATGATCCCTTATCTAATGGACAAGTCATTGACAAAGGTCAGAGTTCACCGACAAGGTCAGAGTTCGACAGAAGCTTTTGAGAGCTACGATTGCTGATCGGTTCCTGAAGTCATACGCAATAATAGTTGTAGACTTATCCAAGTGGGAGACTGTTGGATTAATGTCTAAGTCCATAACTATAATTGGTAAGACTTGACCCGACCCGGCATGGTCCATTTGGGTTGCATGGCATCATGCATTTGGATAGACTATAATGAGAGAAATAACACTTAAGGTTGGTTAATATATTATAAGTTCTAATATATTAATAAGGTTATTTAATTAGTATTGATCAAGAATTAATTTGGAATTAATTAAGTGATCAAAAGGAGAGTAATTAAATATATGGGTTGATTGTGTAAATCATTTATTCTTATATATGTGGGCTTGTGATCCAAGATTCCTTATGTTGGACTAAGTCCATGGGGTGACCCATGGATACTCCATGGAGGTTAAAATCCATGGAGCATAAGGAATGGGTAAAGTTATGAGTTACATGGTGTAACCCTAATAGCCACCATATAAAAGAATCCCATGGCTCAAGAAATCGTACACTAATGTGTGAATATGAGGGCTAGACGATTTCAAGGAGTGTTCCATTTCTCTCAAGTCATTCCATGTGCATTTGGTGTTGTGTGAACCATTTGAGGTGTCACACTTGGGGCACTAGGCACTCAATCCTCATGGAGACAAGCTACATCAAACAAAGGTATGTATTCTATCCATTTGATTACCCAAGTATCAAGTATTGTATGCTAGATAGGGTAATACCTTGGAAAGTTCATAATTGCATGCATAATAGAGAAAACATAGATCCAAGGTATTTAGGGTTGCATGTACACTTAGGAGTGTTAGAATGCGCAAAACCCATCAGGAGCATCCATGGAGCATCCTATGGAGCTTAGCCCAACTTGATAATCCATGGAGCCTTTAGCCCGCTATACAAGTTATGGATGATTTACATAATCAAACCATATATTTAATTAAACATCTTTTGATCACTTAATTAATTCCAAATTAATTCTTGATCAAAACTAATTAAATAATATTATTAATATATTAGAACTTATAATATATTAATAAACCATAAGTATTATTTCTCTCATTTTAGTTTATCCAATTGCATGTTGCCATGCAACCCTAATAGAGCATGTCAGGTCGGGTGAAGTACATACCAAAAATAGTTATGGACTTAGACACCTTATCCAACAATTCTTTCATAACAGAAGCTTCATGTTCACTGTCAATCCTTATTTGGAAAAGACTGTAAGTGAATCCGCTCAAATCATCATCTTCGTCTCCAAAAATCATGTCAGTGTCGTCAGTGTGAATTGGAGAGATAGGTGGAGAAACATGGCTTGAGAATCCTGAAGTAGTAGCCCCTGTATCTGATAGATTGACTGAACTTGCAGGTACATCAGAGGTGTTCGTTGGGATGGTGGAATCAGTAAAAGCGGGGATAGAAACTGGAGTAGTTGTTGGTGGTTGAGAGGATACAGGTGGTGGACAAGGTGCAATGGTGATTGGGATAGAAGTGGTGGTTTTTGGTGAAGGAACAAAATCGTTAAGTGGTGGGGTTACCTCATGATTCGGAGATGGATCCTTGGTGTGAACAGGTGGTTGGAGTGAACTTGGTCTTCCTCCTCATTGCGAACATGCACTTCTTCTTCATTACGAACCTGCTGGTTGTCTTCAATGCGAACCTCAGACTCAGAGTTAGAGCTTTCGTCTTCACTTTGAGATGGAGAAGGAGTTAGAGACTTTCGCCGTCTAGCAGGCTACTTTCGCCGTTTTGGAGCAGCAGTAGATGCAGTAGGAGCCTTTCGCTTTTTGGGTTGAGGTTTCGCAGCCTCAGATGGTCCTTCCTTTGCTGTGTCTTTCTTGCTAGTCTTCTTGGACCCTCTTCCTCCTTTCTTGACCTTGTCTGCCTCAGCCAAAATCGCTTGAAATTCTGCAGTTAATGGGCAAAATCCATAGGGTTTAAGAGCGCGATAACCCTCTAAGATTTTGCTGCTGCCAGGCACATCACGGAACATGGTCTCAGGTAAAGATGGGCACAAAAACCGGATTCGGGTCTAGGATCCGATTCTATTCGGAAACCGGATTTAGTCAAAACCGGATTTGACCGAACCGGATCGGATTAATCCGGTGACCGGATCCAAACCGGATTCTTGCTTCGGACTTCATTTCAGATTATACCCCGGATCGCAAACCGGATTCGGTTCAAACCGGATCCAAAACCGGATCCGAACCGGTTTTTTTTTTACCGTTAAAAAAAAGGAATTTTTCAAAAAACAATTTTCATTATAGCCGTTGGAAACAAAAAAAAAATGGCTAGTTTGATTTTTCTTGACTTTTTGGCCCTTCTAAACACATATAAATACAAGCCATTTGCTTTATTTCCATTTTACACAAATTTCTACTACTTTATACTTATATTTTCATAATCTTCCAAAAAATGAGCTCCCCAAATTCTACTGCGGATCAATAGTCGGATGCAACGGTGGTTAAAATCTTACCAACCACTTGGAGTAAAGATGTATGGGAACATCATGATTTGTGTTTGTGGTCGAACAGGAAAGAAAAAGCAAGGTACAAGCAATGCGGGATGTTTTTGGGAAAAGATGGCAATAGTACGTTGAGGAGTCATACAACAAAAACGTTTCCGGTTGTAAAAGGTCAAGGCGATCCGGATCAACCAAATATTACTCCCGACGGTTCGATCTTTATTTACAACAATGATGACATTCGTGAAAGCTTTTGCAAGTTCGTCATTCAAGAGGGCTTACCTTTCAACCACTTCGACAACCCACGATTAACAACAATTTTGCGGGAAAAAATGCAACCACAATACCGGCAAGTAAGTCGCACTTCTCTTAGACGTGATCCTTTAAAGTATTGGGATATAGCCAAAAAAGATATGCAATTGGGATTTTTAAATATAAAAACTCGTGTTTCTTTAACTTGTGATGTTTGGTCTTCCACCGGAACTTCTCCCAAAAGCTATCTTGCCGTCACGGCACACTGGATATATCCCTCTTCCTGGGTAATGAACAAACGAGTTATTGCTTTTGAACTTTTTGCGCATCCTCACACGGGGGCACGATTATTTGCAATTTTAGTAAGCGTTATAGAGACTTATAATTTACGCGACAAAATCTTCTCTATTTCGTTTGACAATGCAAGTAACAATACCGCCGCCGCAAAAAGATTAATTGCAAAATATAAACCTATTTTGGATGACTCGTTTTTTCATACTAGATGTGTTTGTCACATTATTAATCTTGCGGTACAAGATGGTTTAAAAATGATAGATTTGGCGATTGAAAAATTCAAAACTGTGTTAACTAGAGTTTTTGGAAAAAATAAAGCTACAATCTAAAAATATCGAAAGTTTGCCATTTCCATTAACGTAACTCCATATAGTCCTCATTGGGATGTTGACACTAGATGGAGTTCGGCGTGCATGATGTTTGAAAGTTTGACACGTCAAAGAATCAGTTTGCAATTATTTTACGACACAATTTCAAAAGGAAAAAACCCAGTTACGGATTTTGATTGGGATTTGATGGAAGCGTTTATGGAAATGTTAAAAGTTTTTAAACAATCAACCACTTTTTTATCGGGCGTGTATTACCCTACAAGTCCGTTGTTACTAAATGAATTATGGTTGATGTCCGCACAATTGGAGCGTTTTGAACAAAGAAGTGAAATATTTTTTTTGGTTACGAGACCAATGAGACAAAAACTAGTCAAATATTTCAATGAAATGCCACCACTTTTTACTTGCACCGCGACATTAAACCCTTGTATCAATGTTACGGGTGTAGTGGCTCTGATTACCAAAATTTCTATGTCTTTAAATTTGCACAAAGATGACTGAAACTACATCCATAACCAAATACACACTTTTAATAATACTTTTACTAATTAGTTTGACATTTACGCTACAAAATATGGCAATATGTCAAACACTTTTGCAAGTGTAACCGACTCTACTAGTGTTGCATCGGGTAGTGGTGGGGGTCGAACGAATTTTCATATCGACCCCTATGACTACCTTTTGGAGGAAAAAAACAAAAGAGCACGCACATTAACCCCTAGTAGCGAACTTGGAATTTATATGGGGTCAAACTTTTTAAAATTCATGAGTGCACCACAATTTAAAATTTTGGATCTTTTGGCTTGGTGGAGAGAAAAGGAAGCACAATTTCCTATTCTCTCCGTCATGGCCCGCGATTTACTAACCATCCAAGCTTCCACGGTAGCTTCGGAATCCGCTTTTTCTTTTAGTGGTAGAGTTTTATCAAAGTTGAGGACGAATCTTACCCCGGTTGCGGTAGAGGTTTGCGTTTGCTTGAAGGATTACTTGGATTCGGTGGAACGTATACAACACTTGGCATCACTAGAAGGCCCACTACCACAAAATGTTGAACCGGAGATCATGGATGAAGAATATGCACAAGGCTTATCAACACCTCCAGAAGACGAAGACGATGACGATGAAGACGAAGACGAAGATGAAGAATATGGTATTTATGAGACCCCTAGTTATTTGCGTGGCGGTTGAAGAATATTTTAGTGAAGGCGACACGAAGTGGAAGACCACAAAAACTATTTCTATTTGGCTAAATGTTATAACGCCACATTATTATTATTATTATTATTAGTTAACTAGTTTGAAAATTCTTTCTAATTCGACGTTTGATGTATGTTTTAACTATTTTAATGAACCTATGTTGCATTTTGTGTTATATATGAGGTCCAAAAAATGTTTCTAAAAATAAAAAAGGCTAAATCCGATCGGATTTCGGATCGGATTAAACCGATTCGGATTCGGGGGTCGAAAACCCGGTCAAATCCGGTTTGAAACCGGTTCGGATTTTGGGCTAATTCGGATTCGGTATGACGTCATGAAACCGGATTGGATCCGGATCCGGATCCGGATCGGATCGGATCCTATGTTTGTGCATCTCTAGCCTCAGGGATCGATCCGACGAAGGAAAATTTTGAAGTAAAGGCCACAATGATGCCAGTAGTGTGTAAGGTTGTGATCGAAGCCATCAGTGCATCAGACTGTTGGGTTTTAGTATACTACAACATCCTATGGTGCACATACAACCCTAAATACCTTGGATCTATGTTTTCTCTGTTATACATGCAAATGGTTTCCAAGGCATTAAACCTATAACTAGCATGCATTTGACATAAACCATATAATATACTAGTTAGGGAAACATACCTTTTATGTGGCTTGAAGTCTTGATGTATTTGGCCTTAAGAGCTTAGCACCAATAGTATGAAATGCCTCAAATGGAATCACAACACACCTAGGACAGAGGTGGCTCTTGAGAGAGAATTCCATGCACCAAAACACCTCCATATTTCTCTAAGAAGAGAAGTGGTGATTTTGGCTATGGAGTAACCTATTTATATGTAGGATTCCAAGGGTCATGGGTATAACCCATAATCCATACCCATGGGTTTTATGATCCATGGTTCATGTGGCCTAACTCTTTATGTATCCATACATAAACTTGGTCCAACATGGATCATAAGCCCAACACATATAAATATAACTAATTATCATAATTAGTCCCCATAGATTTAATTAGTCTCTTTTGATCACTAAATTAATTCCAAATTAATTCTTGATCGATACTAATTAAAACATATGATTTCATATTAATATATTATAACTTATAATATATTAATAAACCATAGATAACCTTCTCTCAAAAGTCCATCCTAACAAATTGTCCTGATGATATGCAACCCAAATGGACCATGCTACTCTCGGGTCAAGTACGTACCAATAATAGTTATGGGCTTAGACATCTAATCCAACAGTCTCCCACTTGGATAAGTCTAAAACTATTATTGCAAGTACGACTTCATAACCCGACTAGCAATCGTAGCTCTTAAAGCCGCTGTCGAACTCTGAACAAATCAATGACGCGTCCATTAGATAAGGGATCATATATTCCTCCATTCTAGATATCATATGGACTGAGACATGGATTATAATTATTCTCTCTATCCATTTGTTGTTTCCCGATTTTCGATTTATGATGACTGACTGATTGAACAAATCAAATCAGTCCTGGCTTGGCCAAGCACTCACATGTGTCATCGCTAAATCATCGAGGGGCCCACAAATATCGCTTTTATCCCGAAGGTAAAAGGAATGGATAAACTTCGACTCATATGGCTTGTTCTACTACTTGTTGAATCATACACAAAGGCACGTTTTATAACATCGAGTTACCAAATGTGTTTTCGTGCAATCAGTGTATAACCAACTCATAGTAACAACTCATATCTCTAGGTTTGAAGAATATAAGATATTATCGTCTCATGATCACTCGTGATAAAATCCATGAAGTGATTCAAATGAGCGCGGGTTGAATCCAATACTCATAACTTATGAGCACTCATGAGTGTTGTAGCACCACTTTGTCCACCAACTTGGACCTCTACAAACCAACCCATGACAGTCTTGATTCATATCTACTTCCAACATATGACCGACTGTGGATGGTTTGAATAACTTAATCATTCAGGAAGAGCGACTTAGTTATTCTGGAAGTCAAAACATGCAAAGTGAAACACAAGAATAAATGAATCAAATATGGTATCAAACCCTATGAATATAAATAAACACTTTTATTTATCATCATACTGATTACTCATTATTCATTGTTTCGGTTTATCAACTTTATACTTGAATTAAAAACACTAGTTGTCCCATGCTCCAAGCATGTACACTATGTTTTTCTTAAACAATAGCTTTGCCATACACCAAGTATCCACTCTATGTTTGTCTATGATCCTTACTTTGTGAAATAAACCAATTGAACATAATTTCAATGATTCTAATTTCACACTCCCAAATCCTTATCGAAAAATGTGAGAATTTCAAATTCCTATCATTTATCGAAATCTGTTTAGATTTTAAACTTATATGCACGGACCATCCTGTAATGAATAGGTACAAAGTCACAAAGACTTGTCAACAGTCATTATAAGGTATTCCAATGGAGATCAACTCCATGGAAACTAAGTCTCATATTCAAAGTACATTGCTTTGGACATGCTTCTTGCATTAAGTTTTCTAATCTTACACAGATAACTTCCACCTATGGAGACAACTCCATATTCTCATTTTGACTATCACTTCTGAATAAGAGATGCCTCTTTTCAGAATATGTCAATATGGTCCTTCCAAAATTAGCACTATAGTTCCAACTATCCCTGAGCAACCAATCTTTGGTAAACCTCAGATTGTCCTCGACAATTGCTTAATCATTTTAGTCATATCCAATTCTAGACCTTTTCCCTTCTTAATGCCTCTGGGTATTTGGAAAAATTTAGAAATGACAAATATTATAGCACATGCAATCGATCCTGTACCCAAAGCAAATGGTACACGATTCATGATGTCTCACATAAAGACATGATTCTAGACCAGTCTTTTGCTACAATATTTTTATTTGCCATGTTTTCAAAATTTGACTATATAATCAAATTTTGAGAACGCAATATATAGAATTTCCTTAAGTTGAACCAATCCAACATGAAATTCATATATATATATATATATATATATATATATATATATATATATATATATATATATATATATATATATATATATATATATATATATATATATATATTATTGACTAAAGATGATTAAGGTCTCAATCTAAGCCTTTAGAACTGAAATGAAGTATATCCTCTCCCTTAATTATAGCAAAACAACTTTTTCAATCCCTGCAGCCTCACGAATTGAAACTTTTGTTTTCTATAATTAACATTGCTAACTTGCAACACTAACAATAATTATCATGCTCCCACTAACATGATGATTATTAGCATAACACTTATGCTCCCACTAGCTTTGATATGTACTCAGAAATCAGCTGGACTTCTAGAAATCAATACTTTATTGACTTTCTTACCAAAGTTCAGATTTCTGATACGAGATGCTTTGATAAAACTTTATCAAAATCATACACCTTTCCTTAGATAGCATGCATGTGTGTCTAAACAATTTCAGAACTATGAAAAGGGATGTCGTAATCATAGTCTCAATTGTTTAGACCTTTTGCCATCTGCTTCAAATCTACTTGGTGGAAGTGTTTCCTCACCATCATTTTCATGAATCGGAGAGAAACCTTATGACCCTTATATTTTATGGTGTATGTGTTCTTATCCATGTGAATCGTCAAAACCATAGTTACAAGACAAGGATAATGACAAATCCAAACTCATATGGACTGAACTTATGCAATCTTAACTTCTTGCCACCTGGCAATACATGGCCTGCCATTGCTTCCAAGTTGTTATGCAACCAATTGAGAACTTTCAGAACTCCTATGCAAAGCCAACTTTAACTGGAATGGGCACAGAATATGTCAACACGATAGGTTATAAACCTCAAGTCGTGTGCTAGTGAAGAACCTCAAGTTTTATTCTTGATTAGTTCTTGAAATTCTTTTTAGGATCTTTAAGACTCCCACTATCCTCTTGATATATAAGACTATCTTGCCAAATATTCAAGAGATAGTGCAGATTCTTTATCAAGACAAACACTTCAGATAATTGGCCTTAGTTGGTCTTTGTTTTATCCAAAACATCACAACTTACCAATTTCAAATGTACAAGAGTAGGAAAGTTTTACTCTTACATTTGACAAGTGTTTTAAACCTTTCTTTAAGATATGTCACTCAAGTTACAATCTTCGAGTATGACTCTAAGAATTGTTTTGGAACGAAGTATGACTCATCTTCCTTCTCTAACCATTTCAACAATTCATGACTCCTCTTCTTAGTCATAAGAATGCACTAAGATGACCTTTAGAGGACTAATTGTGATATGATTTCTAAATCATTAAGATGATCACAAACATGATACTAAAGTACTCTCCTATCTTTTCAGATTTGAGACACTTTTATCTTTCTGCCTAATTTGATTATTCCCATTCGTTCTGCCATACATTGAGACTTTTCCAATGTTTTAGAATTATACTTAAACTTGTAAGTATAACCATATTTACTAAACTTTAGTAAATCAAATAGTCTTAACGAGCTTTGTGGTGGACATGACCAGTGCACAAGAATGTGTACTCGATCCCTTTAGTCCTTCACTTGACTCACACATCCATGTGAACAAGTAATTAGTCTTGATTTTCCAATGCTTGAAAGTTCTCATTCATCATACTATTCAACTTGCATGATTCCAAGTTTCGGTCCAATTGAAACTTGGGTGATGAGGAACTTTCCTGATTTGGTAAACTTAGACATTACCAGAAATGAAAGAATCAAATCCATTTTCCAATATAGATGTCAGTGGAATCATATAAGCAACAATTTTCCACAAATACCATTGTAAGGATACTTCAAATAAATAAAATTAAACAATTTTCTTTTATTTTAAAACATTGCGGAAAAACTTATCCTTACAATCCACATGGAAAATTGTTGTTATCTATTCCTTAGCAATATATCATAACTTCTTAAGCAACTGCTCAAAATTCTGATGCGATCGAAATCCACCTTCGCTATCAGAATCAACATATACTTCCTTTAAGATTTCTCTCTATTCTTTGATTCTTAAAACATCAACATGTGACCCAGTCACATCATGTAATGTGGATCTCAGAATAGAACTTAACAGAGTTAGATAATGGGCTCTACCTGATGTAGAGTCAAACTTATTGACTTTAACATCCTTAGGTAAATTTGGCAGCTTTGCAATCAACGCCCCTTCCTTTGGCAAAATAAACATATGGATCCTTTGGTAATGGGACTATCTCAGACTTAGCCTTTCTCTTTACCATTTAGTCAACAGGGTTGACTATGGCCAATCCCTTTCCATTGGGAAGAGAAAGCTTTTTCTGGATTTCCAGTGTCACCATTGTCACTGTCCATAAATTTTTTTGCAAGTTGATCTTCTAATCAAATTTGCTTTACTATCGTTCCAAATCATTGCTGATTCAGCAGCACCAAGCAAATAGATATAATCATTAAGGTTCATGTCATAGTCTGTTTCATAGTAGTCCCAAAGGAACTCACTATGTGACTTAGAAAGTGATTGAACATCCAACTTTCTCAAGACTTTGACACCCAACTCTCCCGGCTTGTCAATATGTGACTTCATCTCTAAGATGTGATCACACATAGACCTTGCTTGCCTTAGGGCTTGAGTGACCTTGAACTTGTGGGTTAGGGAGAATAATTGGAGGAGGTGGAGGAAGAGAAGTATGACTTCCATGAGCCAAACTCGGGAAGTCATATTTATTAGGAAAGCTTGGTTTGGGAAGATCATTGTTGTCTAAACCAGACATCAACAATGGGAGAAATTCACGTAAAGTTGATTTAAGTCCTTAATATAACACCCAATATGATATATTAAGGCTAGGACCCAACAAACTGTTTTATAACTTGGAACAGGGATGCCGTAATCCAAGCTATAAAATATTTGAAGGTAGGTGAATGACGATTCACCAATTTCCACCAAGATAAACGAAATGTATTATTAGGTTTTAATTGGTTTTGAAAATCCTAGATTCTTTTGAGATTCATTGAACTTTTCAATGGCATGTTTCAATCTCGAGTGTGCCCTTCAGGTTTTGTGACTGGGATGCCGAGGATCACAAAACAAGGTGTGAAGTAACCATGCAAATATACTTGGTACCCTTAATATTTACCCCTCAATCGATGTGACGGTTAACCACACACGCTCCAACGATACTATGATAAACATTAAGTTACCCTTTGCCTACCTTGTTAAGTCCAGGTTAGTGTGCCGGTTAACCACACACGCTCCACTAACAGCTTAAAGAGAGTGCAAAGTGTAATTTCATGGATTAGCACCTTATTCATATTTTCCTAAGTAACTAAGATTGGGAATTTATAAGTGTTTAGTTACTTAGTATTTATCATTATACTTATAATGAAGGGAGAATTATAGTCCTTGTCCTACCTGTTCGGCTAAAGACCCTCCAACGGTCAAGGAAGCGGTGAGTGAGAGTGGACACCCATTAAACTGCCATTTTATAGGCAGTAACCTTATACCCCCCCTTATAGACCGGCTTCGTGAATGAGGCCTACTAATGGTAAGACGACTTTATCTTATACATATCTATATAATTAAAATTATAATAATAGTATAAGGGTTGAATTTTAAACTTTTAAAATTCGAAGGTCTAGTTTGGAATTAAAGTATACATGGGGGGTAACTTTACAAATTCCAAAACTTGAGGACAAGTTTTGAAACCTTTCAAAACTCTTGGATTTTTCATAACTTATGAGTTTAATTAAGGTTTAATGAAAAAAAAATCAAGTTCCATAACTTGAGGACAAGTTATGGAAGACATTAAATCATTTAATGATGACATTAAAAATAGTGACTCTTCTATTTTCATAACCTATGAGACTTAATGACACTTTAAAAAGAAAAACTCTTCACTTTCCATAACTTGAGGACAAGTTATGGAGTTCATAAAAACCATTAAGATCAAATATTCCAATTAACACAATAATCAAATAATTTTTCTATGATCTAGATTAAACTCATAAGTAAAGATAATTCATATCAACAATTTTCAAGAAATTAGATAATCATATAAACTAATACAAATCTTGAAACTTTGACAATTATCCTTTGAAGACTCTTGGAATTCATAACCTAAAGAGTTAATAAATGAGACATTTCACATCCATAACTTATGGAAGTTTCAAAACTCTTAAGATCATAACTTTAAAAAAAACTTTTGAGTTCCAAAATTTTATGACAAAATTTGTAACTCCTTAAAACCATTTAGATCAAACTTTTAAAACAAATAAAATAATCATATCATTCTATCTTTTAATAAATTGACCTAATTCAACTCTTGTAGTAAAGTGACTCAAATTTTATAAATAATTAGTTTTTCATAAAATCAAGTAATTATCATAAAATTTGACAAACTTCATGTTTTCTTTTCTTTTTTTTTTCCTTCAACTTGAAAAAAAAAATACATTTGCATCAAATATAATAGAAAACAACCCATGGCTCTGATACCACTGTTGGGTTTTAGTATACTACAACATCCTATGGTGCACATACAACCCTAAATACCTTGGATCTATGTTTTCTCTATTATACATGCAAATGGTTTCCAAGGCATTAAACCTATAACTAGCATGCATTTGACATAAACCATATAATATACTAGTTAGGGAAACATACCTTTTATGTGGCTTGAAGACTTCATGTATTTGGCCTTAAGAGCTTAGCACCAATAGTATGAAATGCCTCAAATGGAATCACAACACACCTAGGACAAAGGTGGCTCTTGAGAGAGAATTCCATGCACCAAAACACCTCCATATTTCTCTAAGAAAAGAAATGGTGATTTTGGCTATGGAGTAACCTATTTATATGTAGGATTCCAAGGGTCATGGGTATAACCCATAATCCATACCCATGGGTTTTATGATCCATGGTTCATGTGGCCCAACTCTTTATGTATCCATACATAAACTTGGTCCAACATGGATCATAAGCCCAACACATATAAATATAACTAATTATCATAATTAGTCCCCATAGATTTAATTAGTCTCTTTTGATCACTAAATTAATTCCAAATTAATTCTTGATCGATACTAATTAAAACATATGATTTCATATTAATATATTATAACTTATAATATATTAATAAACCATAAATAACCTTCTCTCAAAAGTCCATCCTAACAAATTGTCTTGATGATATGCAACCCAAAGGGACCATGCTACTCTCGGGTCAAGTACATACCAATAATAGTTATGGGCTTAGACATCTAATCCAACACAGACATCACTGGAATTTTAAGTTGGTTAATAGCCCTATTACCAATAATCGTCCAAAATCTTGCACAAGAAATCTCACTGTGACGAGTGACAGAATGAGTGCTATGGATGACTTGAGCCTAGAGGATTGAACCATAATCGACGTTTTGGCCAGTGTAAAGCCCATACATGAGACCCAAGAAGAGCTTACTTGCACAGTCGCCGCCGGTGACCCTTTCAGAAAAAGCTTTGAATAGAATTGTGAACAAAGCATTCCATTTTGGAGGAAGGTTGGGTTTCTTGAATTTGGAAACGGCAGTGAGCGTTTCCTTGTACCCCATTTGGTAGAACATTTCCAAGATAGCAACGTTTGGAATAGTTTTCGGGTTAACCATGTTGTCAGACTGAGGAAGACCTAACAAATTGTAGAAACGGGCTTTAGAAATCGAGGTTGTATGGTTGTGGATGTCGAAGTAGATCCGTTGTTCATCTTTCACATAGTTTTCCATTGTCTATGCTGTTGGATATAGTGTCTAAGTCCATAACTTTATTTGGTATGTACTTGACCCGACCCGACATGGTCCATTTGGGTTGCATGGCATTGGAATACTTGGATAGACTAAATGAGAGAAAGGACACTTGTGATTATTAATATATTATAAGTTCTAATATATTAATAATAGTATTATTTAATTAGTGTTGATCAAGTATTAATTTAGAATTAATTTGGTGATCAAACTAGACTAATTAAATATGTAGGGTTGATTATGACAATCATCTAATCTTTTATGGTGGATTTATGATCCATGGTTTATGGACTTGGGTTATAACCATTTGGAGCTCCATGGATAGTTCATGGGAGTTACAAACCCATGGATCATTAGAAATGAAGAGTCATGACATTTAAGGGCATTCATGTGTAAACCCTAATTGTGACAACGCTATAAAAGGAGCCCTATAGCTAGCAAAATCGGACTACTAGTGAGTTCTAAGAGGGCATAACCGATTTTGAGTGCAAGTGTATTCTCTCAAGTTATTCCAAGTCTTGTAGTGTTGTATGAAGCATTTGAGGCACAACATTTGGGGTGCTAGGCTCCCAAAGTCTTCAAGGAATCCAAGCAACAAGAAAGGTATGTACTTCTACTAGTTTTATATTACACATTCCCCACGCCATGCTAGTTAGGAAGTAAACCTTGAAAAATTAAATTTGCATGTATATTAGAGAAAACACAGATTCAAGGTTTATAGGGTTGCATGTACACCATAGGAGTGTTAGAATGCTCAAAATCCTTCAGTGGTATCAGAGCCTAGGATTGTTTTCTGTATATTTGATGAAAACTGCTCACTGTTCGACTGGACTCGCCGAGTGCAAGGGGAGAACTCGACGAGTCCAAGGAAAAAATCATCCTACCCGTCGAGTAGGATCATGCACTCGACGAGTAGGTGCATGCTGGGCAGTTTTCCGAGTTTTGTTGCTGGAAATGGGCTAGAATCATTATCCCAAACTGTTTTGGACTTGTAAAATCTGTTTTTCAAAGTGGTAATGATTATGTTAACCCATTTCAAATGACTATTATCAATTTTCAAGTTTTATATGTGTTAATATGATTTCTTGAAATTGTTTGATATGAATATTTGTTCTTATGAGTTTTTGAAGATCATAGGAATTGTGTGTAACCTACATGCTTGTTTAATTCATGATCTTAATGCTAATGATTGGTGTCCATAACTTGTCCTCAAGTTATGGATAACCAAAAGTCACTTCTTTAAAAGTTGTCATTAAAGAATAGGAGGTTTCATAAAATGAAGATTCTTCAACTTTATGAACCATTAAAACTCATAAGTTACAAATTGAAGAGTCTTGAAATAGTTTCAAAACTCGCCCTCAAGTTTTGGAATTTGTAAAGTTTTACACTTTAATACTTTAATTCCAAATTAAACCGTAGTTTTTTTAAAAGGTTTAAAAACAACACTTATACTATTATTATAATCTTATTTATATAGATATGTATAAGAATAAGTCAATCTTACCACAAGCAGGCCTCATTCACGAAGCCGGTCTATAAGGAGGGGGGGGGGTATAAGGTTGTTTCCTATAAAATGGCAGCTTAATGGGTGTCCACTCTCACCCACCACTTCCTTGACTGGTGGAGGGTCGTTAGCCGAACGGGTACGATAAGACTTTAACTCTCATTAAAAGTATAATTAATTATAAAGTAACTATACATTATTAATTCCCAATCTTAGTTACTTTAGGAAAATGTGAAATAGGTGCTAGCCCATAAAATTACACTTTGTTCCTTACCAAGTCGTTAGTGGAGCGTGTGTGGTTAACCGGCACACTAACAAGGACTAGTAAGTGTGGCAAAGGGTAACTTGACTTTATTATAGATCGGTGGAGCGTGTGTGGTTAACCGGCACATCGATTAGGTAATATAGTTAAGGGTACCAAGTCAATTTGTATGGTTATTCACACCTTGTTTGTGATCCTGGGCATCCCAGTCACAAACTTGAGAGGGCACAATCGAGATTCAAACATGCCATTGAAAAGTTCAATGTATCTCAAAAGATCTAGGAGTTTCAAATCCAATAAAACCTAATAATAAAATATTTCGTTCTTATGGTGGAAATTGGTAAATCGTCATTTACCTACCTTCAAATATTTTATAGCTTGGATTACGGCATCCCTCTTCCAACTATAAATAGTTTGTTGGATCCTAGCCTTAATATCTCATTTTGGTGACTTATTAAGGACTCTTATTCTAATGAAACTTGTTTTTCTTTTCTTTCAGATGTCTTCCAACAATGTTGTTGGCTCAAACCCAACAGGATCCTTTTCCCTTATGAACTTGTGTGGGAAAGTCACTTTTGATGGATCCAACTTCAATGAATGGATCAGAAACATCAGGATGATTACCCGCTATGAGGACAAGGAGTATGTCCTCGATAGGTAACTTAAGGTTGTGAATGAAGCCACTACTACTCCTGAAGAGTTTGCGGAGTTTGTTGCACATGAAAAGGATGCTACTAAAGTAGCATGCATCATGATGGCCACCATGACTCCTGAACTTCAAAAATCCTATGAAGATTTCTACCCCTATGAGATGCACCAAGATCTGCTGGAAAGGTACCATCAGAGCGTGCGTCAGGAGAGGTATGAAATCATCTCCTCCATGATAACAACCAAAATGAAAGATGGTGAACCCATCAGCGGTCACTTGCAGAAAATGCAAAGGTTCGTTGACCGATTATTGAAGCTTAATGTGGACTTTCCTGAAGAAATGGCGATTGACATCATTCTCCATTCCTTACCTCCAAGTTATGATCAGTTTCGTATGACTTATCATATGGACAAGGAGGAAGTCACACTAAGTAAACTTCAGGGACTCTTAAGGACAGCTGAAAATGGCCTTAAGGGTAAAGCGGTTGTTACTTCTACTTTTACTCCTTCAGCAACCCCTGTTCTTGCAATTGGGCAGGGAAAGGGTAAGAAGAGGAAAACCCCTTCGAAGGGTACCAAGGGTAAGCCCCTTGATGGTTCCTCTTCAAGTGGGACAAAGAAAGGTCCCATTACTCCTTCCTCAAACCCAAAGGAAGCACAATGCTTCTATTGCCAGGAAAAGGGGCACTGGAAGCGAAGCTGCCCCAAGTACTTACAAGATGTAAAGGATGGGAAAGTTAAACCCACCCATGCAGGTATTTATACAATATTGTCTAATAACTCATCTAATGCTAATTCTTGGGTGCTTGATACAGGTTGTGGTATTCACATTTGTACTGATTTGCAGGGCCTAAGAAGAAGTGAGCAAGTGGAGCATGGGAAGATAAACTTAGACATGGGCAACAGGAAAGCATCACCTATCACCAAGATAGGGGTTTATTCTTTATTGCTTAATAATGGGTTAATGTTAGATTTGAATAAATGTTGTTACTCGCCTGAAATGGCGAGAAATATTATTTCCTTTCATGCCTTGTACAAACAAGGGTTTACATTTTCATTTGATAATAATAATGGTGCTATTAATGTTTATTACAATGATGTATTTTACTTTAAAGCATTACCTTGTGATGGTGTATATGAAGCTGTGAATGTTGTAGACAATATAGGAAAGAATGTGTTGTATATTGATTCTTCAAATAGCTTGGATAAAGCATCCTTATGGCATTGTCGTCTTGTACATGTCAACAAGAAGCGCATAGGCCAACTCCAAAAGGCTGGAGTCTTGGAATCATTTGACCTAAAGTCGGATGATAGTTGCGAGTCTTGTTTACTTGGCAAAATGACAAAGTCACCCTTCACAGATACTTGTGATAGGGGTGAAGGTTTGTTGGACCTGGTACACACAGATGTGTGTGGGCCCTTCAGAGTTGCTACAAGGGATGCTAATCACTATTATGTGACTTTCACTGATGATTACAGCAGATATGGATATATCTACTTAATCAAGCATAAGTCAGAAACCTTAGAAAAGTTCAAAGAGTTTAAGCAGGAAGTAGAGAATCAATTGGGCAGGAACATCAAGATGCTTCGATCCGATCGGGGAGAAGAGTATCTTAGCATTGAGTTCCTTGACTATCTTAAGGAATGTGGGATTGTCTCATAATTGACACCTCCCAGAAAACCACAGCTGAATGGTGTAGCTGAGTGGCGCAATCGAACCTTGTTGGATATGGTTCGTTCCATGATGAGTCGAGCTTCGTTACCAATCTCTTTCTGGGGGTATGCCTTAGAGACTACCGCCTATATCCTTAATCTAGTCCCTACTAAAAAGGTTGCCAAAACACCTCACGAGATGTGGATTGGGAAAGTTCGTAATTTAGACCACATCAAGATTTGGGGTTGTGAAGCTTTCGTGGGGCGTGAGACTCATGATAAGCTTGAACCTCGAAGTGAGAGGTGTATTTTCATCGGCTACCCACAGAGATCCTTTGGTTACCTCTTCTACAGACCCAATGATAATGTGGTCTTTGTAGCAAGAAGAGGAGTCTTTCGTGAGAGAGAATTTATAAGCCAAGGGGACAGTGGGAGGCAAATTGACCTTGAAGAGCTTCAAGAGTCAAGTGGTGAAGGAACCTCAAATACTACCGACCAACTTGAGGGGGAAACTCCTGTTGAGCCGATAGATGAGTCTATACCTCCGAGGCGTTCCACTAGGGTGAGGAACACACCTGAATTTTATTATGGTTATCACATCACTACTGAAGGTGATACATTTATCAGTGATAGTATACTGATAGATTTGGATGAACCTAATAATTACGAGGAAGCCATAGCCGGGCCTGAGTCTGCTAAATGGAAGGAGGCTATGGACAGCGAGATTCAGTCCATGTATGACAATCAAGTGTGGAACTTGGTTGACAATGTACCAGATCGTAAGACAGTTGGGTGCAAATGGATCTTCAAAAAGAAGACCGACATGGATGGGAAGGTACACACCTACAAAGCAAGACTGGTGGCAAAGGGCTTTACTCAAAGTCCGGGAGTTGACTATGATGAGACCTTTTCACCAGTAGCAAAGATTAAGTCTATTAAAGTTTTGCTGGCCATAGCTGCATTTCATGATTATGAAATATGGCAAATGGATGTTAAAACCGCTTTCCTTAATGGAAAGTTGCTGAGGATGTTTACATGGCTCAGCCAGACGGTTTTGTCGATGCAAAGTACCCTAATAGGGTGTGTAAGCTTGAGAAATCCATTTATGGATTGAAACAAGCATCTCGTAGATGAACTCTTTGCTTCGATGAGAAAGTCAAAGAGTTTGGTTTTTCGAGGAGCGAAGATGAGTCCTTTGTGTATGTTGGGGCTAGTGGGAGTATATTCAAGTTTCTAGTGTTGTATGTGGATGACATACTACTCATAGGAAATGACATCCCAACTTTGCAGGAAGTTAAGTCCTGGCTTGGGAAGTGTTTCGCTATGAAGGATCTTGGAGAAGCTGCCTATTCCTAGGGATAAGGATAATGAGAGACAGGAGTAAGAGACTAATCGGACTTAGTCAAAGTACCTACTTGGATAAGATGCTGAAGAGGTTCAGCATGCAAGAATCCAAGAAAGGGGAATTACCTATCCAGAGTAATGCCAAGCTGAGTAAGACTTAGAGTCCGAGTACAGAGGCTGAGATAGCAGAGATGAGTCGTATACCATATGCTTCCGCTGTGGGCTCTATCATGTATGCTATGACTTGTACTCGCCCTGATGTGGCCTTTGCTTTGAGCATGGTCAGTAGATATCATGGGAACCCTGGCAAGGCTCACTGCACTGCAGTAAAGAACATTTTCAAGTATCTGCGGAGGACGAAGGACTGGGTCCTTACCCTCGGTGGCAGTGATGACTTGAGAGTGGAAGGATATAGCGATGCTAGCTTTCACACTGATAGGGATAATTTCCGCTCTCAGTCAGGCTGCGTCTTTATCCTAAATGGAGGGGCAATTACTTGGAAAAGTTCCAAGCAGGAGACAGTAGCTGATTCTACTTGTGAATCAGAGTACATAGCAGCGAGTGAAGCAGCAAAGGAGGCGATATGGCTAAAGAACTTCATCGGAGACTTGGAGTTGTACCAGCTATAAAGGAGCCAATGGAAATTTTCTGTGACAGCAAAAGTGTGGTTGCTTTGGCTAAGGAACCAAGAGATCACGGGAGATCTAGGCACATTGACAAAAAATACCATTTCATCAGACATCGAATAGAAGAAGGACTCCTCGTGGAAAAGAGGGTATCATCAGATGAGAACCCCGCAGATCCCCTGACGAAGGGACTGAGTAGGGTTAAGCATTTACAGCATGCGAGGCGCATCGGGCTGAAGGATGATATTAGTTTCAATAATTAGATTTCTGAAACTTGTAAAATGTAATTTGACATTTTGATGATTAAATAAAAGTTGTTATTTATTTATGAGTAAAGTGTTACTATCTTATGTTAATCGTTTACTATGGTTTCAATTTTGCATGTTTTGACTTCCAGAATAATTATTTTATTCGAACTCTCCACAGTCGGTCATATGTCGGAAGTAGACATCGGAACATTCTCAAGTTGAGACATAGCGATTGTCAGAGGGGAGTATTTCAGGAACTCAATAAGAGGTAGCATGTAAGGATCATACTTAACTCGGTCCAGATCAATAATGAGGTTTTGGTGTTGCTTGATGGCGAGAAGTGTCGAGTGAATAGTTTGATCTTGAACAGATGCGCTTTCAGATGAAGCCGCCATTGATGAACTTGAAGAAGATGATGAAAAGTTGAGAGCCTTTCGATCGTTTAAAGATTTTTGAAAGTGGTGATGAGAGATAGAACCGTCAAAATCTTTATATACGTTTCGATATGGGAGGAAAATCAGGAGAGAGATTGCATTGGTTATTGAAACGTCGCCTGAAAAAGCGCGACTTGACAACTGTAGAGGTGTCAGATCCGTACGTCACGCGGCGATAAAGTAGCTGTCAATTAAAATTATCACGCGTCCATTTGAATTCTTATCTCTTAAGATATGCTGCCTCAGCATATCCCCTTTTGCAGTGAAGTAGCGTTATGAATCTATATGCCACGAACATGTAGTTCAACGAACATGGATACAACTGCGAACCTGAAATACCATTAGTAACCACTAGCCAGACTTTTTGAAAATCACATGGATCTTCGTGAAAGAGTGTCAAAGATAATGAAATAAATCTAAACATTTCTATGGGATTTAGTGATGCCTAAATACAGACATGAAACTGTGGATCCCGGGCATAGATCTCTTCCTTCAAAGTCAAGAGAGACTAAGAAGTGTCTGCGTGGTTTCCCGTTAAATAACAATCAAATGTTTGATGAGAAACATTGAAAGGCTTCTTTTGATATGGCTTATAAAGGGTGGTTCAGTCTTCTACCAAACTACGAAGTTGACATAAGTGCAAAAGTTGGAAGAAGTACTCGTGTGACCAGTGTAGTCAGTTGAACGAGTAGGTTTGAAAGAATTTTAGTGACTTGGAGAATAATTGAAATCTCAAAAAAAAAAATTAAAACTAGATCCATTGGGAAGAAACATCTTAGGACTAGAATATTTCATTAGGATCACACAAAAGAAAAGAGATTTCTTGGTACATACCACGAAAGTGGACTTTCGTTAATTCCTTGGTGAATATACTAGAACGTTTGATTGTTCATTGTCAATTCATGAAATGTATTGAATTTTGGGTTCACTTAGTTCGTAGTTTACGAAACTAAGATCATGAATACATATGTTGTGTAACCATAAACCTCAATGGTAATATCTGAATGTCTCAAGGGTTACAAGTATGAATGCGAAAGTAATGGAGAAATGTAAAGATGTTTTTTAGAAAGAGAAAGTACCTCTACAATGCAAAAGTGACCATGCATATAACTCTTAACTCAATGTGAGAAGAGTAAGGTAGTTCATGACTGATGTGAATTAGCAGCCTGATTTGGAAGAATTGATTGGTAGTATCAACTCATTAAGGCTTCACATTCGAGTCGTTGAGGCTTAGGTCAACATGCAACAAAATGCTTTTAGGGACACTTAGCTATTACATAAGTAAAGAGAGTTATACCTGCCCCATCACACGAATTGATAGATGTTGCGAACATCTTCTTCCATGATTTGTTGTGAATTTATTAATTTTGGAATTTTGAGTGTTGTGAAAATAAAAGAAATAAAAAAATAAACACAAGATGAAAATATTTTTGTAAATTTATTTTTCTAAAAAGCATAGAATAGAAATAAATACAATATTTTTAGTTTTTGAGAATTTCTGGAAAGAAATAAAAAACAGAAAGTATACAAATTGAAAAGAAAAATAAGCAATTATATACAAAAAGTACAAAAGGATATATGAAAAACCAAACCACGAATGAACAGTGTTCTTTGAACTACTGCGAGCGTCCACACCGATTCGCATCCATAAATACGACTGCAAATGAACAGTGGACTGTGAGTTACTGCGAACGTTCGCACCAATTCGCAGTGAAACTTTATGAGTGCAGAAGTGGTTTTGGTACAGATTCAGCTTCCATCATTCCCAGCCCTTGAAGTATTCTATTAAAGGTTGTTTCAGGTAGGGCCTTGGTGAATATATCAGCTAACTGATCAGCAGATCTAACGAAATGTATCTCGACGTTTCCATCTTCTACATGATCTTTTATGAAGTGATACCTCAGTGCTATGTATTTCGTCTTTGAGCGTTGCAATGGGCTGTGACAAATGCGAATTGCACTTTCGGAGTCACAATAAAGTGGCATTCTTTTCATACTTAATCCATATTCGTGAAGCTGGCTTTGAATCCAAATGACATGCGATGTGCACAAAGTTGCAGCTATGTATTCAGCCTCAGCTGTTGACAACGAAACACACGTTTGTTTCTTGGATTGCCAACTTACCAGTTTGCCATCAAGAAATTGGCATCCACTAGTTGTGATTTTTCTATCTAATCCGCATCCCCCTAGGTCAGCATCTGAGAATGCTTGCACGAAAAATTCTGAGTTTGCAGGATACTATATTCCAAAATATGACGTTCGTTTCAGATACCTAAAGATGTTCTTAACTGCCACCATATGAGGTTCACGAGGGTTGGCTTGGAACCTAGCACAATAACAAACTGAAAACATAATATCCGGTCAACTTGCTGTTAGATACATTAGTGAACCTATCATCTTACGATAAATGGTCATATCTGCAGCTGGTTTATCCAGTTAAGGAGTTAGTATCGTTCCGAATGCCATTGGAACCTTCGCCTTTGAGTCTACCACCATTCCAAACTTAGCGAGGAAGGTCTTCGTGTAAGCTTCCTGATTTATAAAAATTCCCTCCTGTCCCTGTCTAATGTTTAATCCAAGGAAAGAGTTAATTGGACCCATTGATCTCATCTCAAATTTATTTTCCATCAACTTTCGGAGCTCAACTGTTAGGCTGGGATTAGTAGATCCAAAGATGATGTCATCAACATAAATTTGGACGATCATCAAGTGGTCACCTTCTTTCTTGCGAAAGAAGGTTGGGTTTACCGAACCTTGTTTGAATTTGGACATTTTAAGAAAACGAGTTAATGTTTCATACCAGGCTCTTGGAGCTTGCTTTAGACCATAGACTGCCTTGTCGAGAATATAGTAGTGGTTGGGATATTTTCATTCACGAACCCAGGTGGTTGCTCCACGTAAACTGTTTCTTCTAGTTCGCAATTTAGGAACGCACACTTCACATCCATTTGAAAAACTTCCAGGTTCTTATGTGCCGCATATGCCAAGAATATGCGAACGGATTCCAACCTTGCAACTGGTGCGAAGGTCTCTTCATAGTCAATACCTTCTTCTTGACAATAACCTTTGACCACAAGTCTTGCTTTGTTCCTAATCACGTTCCCTTATTTATCAATCTTGTTGCGAAATACCCATTTTAAACCA
The DNA here is from genome assembly GCF_052849685.1 of Lactuca virosa. Lineage (NCBI taxonomy): Eukaryota > Viridiplantae > Streptophyta > Magnoliopsida > Asterales > Asteraceae > Lactuca > Lactuca virosa. The sequence goes on from NC_136428.1 coordinate 390,380,282, forward strand.
ACAACTGATGCATCTGGTGGAGTTGGAATTAACCTCCAAACCTTGTTACGTTTAAACTCATTGAGCTCATCTTGCATTGCTTGCACCCAATCAGAGTGATCAAGAGGAGTGTCGATGGTTTGGGGCTCTATCTTGGACACAAACAAATTAAACATACAAAATTCTACTTTTGAAAATAGTGCAGTTTGCTTCGCTTTTAGTTGGGATCGTGTAAGGATACCGACAGAAGGTTCACCAATGACTTGAGCTTTTGGGTAATCTCTGGTCCATTTGGTCATAGGAGGATAATTGGTATCTAAGGATGGACTTAGTTCAACATTAATTTCCTCAAATTCTAATTGAACAGATTGAGCGTCCGAATCATCATTCGCTTCCTTATTCTCCCCCTCGAATGATTCGAACTCATTAAGTTTAGGAATCGAATCATCGCCTGCGAAGGGAGGTTCATGAGTTATTGAAGGAGGTGAACAATCGCCATCAGAAGGAGGCTCAGATGGAATAGGAGAAGCGAAACCCTCCCCCTGCAGTGGAGTATTCGTGCTTTGAGGTGTTGCATCCTCCCCCTGGAAATGTGTATTAGATTCAGAATTCTCCCCGTGGAGAGTAATGTTCGTGACTTGAGGGATGTTCGCACTGGGTGGCTGTTGTGGCATGTTTTTCGCACCATCATCAATGATCTTCTTAAGTTCGTCTACTTTGTTATCAGCTGCCTTGAATTCAGATGTGATGGCTTTCTTAGGTTCATCAAACAGAAACATGAACTCCTCATATAGGTTGGAAATGGGAATAACAACAAGACTGGGCTTAGGAAAGATTTCATGTATCTGACTTTCATTTGACTGAATCCTCTTCAGATAGTTGTCACCAAATGTGACATAATAGGTTTCTTCGATTTTCATTGATCGTTTGTTGATAACCCTATATGCCTTAGAGGTCAGTGAATATCCCAAGAATATAACCTCGTCAGCTTTCGCATCAAACTTGTTCCATTGTTCCTTAGAGTTGAAGATGAAACACCTGGAACCAAAAACGTGGAAAAACTTGACATTAGGTTTGCGATTATTTAAAATTTCATATGGAGTAATAGAAAATCGCTTATTTGAGATGGATCTATTTTGGCTAAAGCAAGCAGTAGCAATCGCATCTGCCCAGAAGTAGAGTGGCTGACATGCGAACATTAGCATGGTTCGTGCAGCTTCACACAAGGAACAGTTTCGTCTTTTAACTATGTCATTTTGTTGTGGAGTGTAGGGAGCAGAGAAGTTGTATGTGACTCCCTTTTCAGAAAGAAATTCTTCAAACACTTAGTTTTTGAATTCTAGCCCGTTGTCGATGCGAACGTTGCGAACCAGCTTTCGCAGTTGAAGTTCGATTTGCTTGATAAAATCCTTGAGCTTTGGTGTTGCTTCAGATTTCTGTCTAAGAAAGAACACCCAAGTGAAACGTGAAAAATCATCTACAATAACTAGAATATACTTACTACCACCAACGCTTTCAATAGCAGAAGGCCCGCAAAGGTCGATGTGTAGAAGTTCCAAAGGTTCGATGACTTTCGTGTTCACGATAGTTGGACTACTTTTTCTACTTTGGTTTCCCATCTCACAGGCTGGACACAAATGATCCTTGTCGAATTTCAATAGAGGAAGTCCTCGCACATGATCACCAAGAACGAGCTTGTTAATGTCTTTGTAGTTTAGATGCGAAAGACACCTATGTCATAGACATCTTTCGTCTGAGTGAGCTTTTCTAAGCAGGAAAATGGTTGGCTTCCCTCGTATTGAGTTTAGATTTAACGGATACATCTTGCCCTTTCTTTGTGATTTCAAAAGAACAGACTTGGTTTTCTTGCCAATGATTTCTAATCCTTCGTCATCAAATGACACCTTCAATCTAGTCCCCAAAACCAATTGCAAGACACTAACAAGGTTGTGCTGTAATCCTTGAATGTAAGACAATTTGTGTCACACCCCAAACCCAGAACGGCGGAAACGTTCGGGGGTGGAGGACGTCATGTTCAGTATCACAATAATGTAAAGTAGTAAACAAGCAACAACATCATCCATTGCATTAATAATATAATTTCATACAAGTGTGTTCTGTCAAGTTAAATATACACCAAAAATATGTATCAAAATAAAAGATGAGTCTTGAACGAGATCCATCTTCTCAAAACCTGGCACCGGTACCTGTCTACTGGTGACCTGAGAATACAAGTTATTTTGAAAGAGTTTATCAGCTTTAAAGCTGGTGAGATCATAAGTATATTAGTGTATGTATTTGTATGAAAGCATTTGTAAGATGTTTGTATAAGTTTGTAAAAGTTTGAATTCTCCTAGAAAACCCTATGTTTCCTACTAAAAGTAGCCTTCTACCAAGGCATCTAATGGCTGTGTGTGTGTCTCTTGTAAGATTATATATTTTCCCAAATCTGACTATCATTAACCAAAAATATAGTTTTTACATTACTGTTCATTGTGTGAATGTTCACAAAGTGAATGTAATGGGAAAATGAAATAGTACTGTAGTGTTGTATTAAGTAACTACTGTTGTGCTAACTACCTTAAACCAATTGTTATTTAAAGTACCATGTGATCGGCCTGTACCCTACTACCGACTCATAGAAAAACTACGATGTAAGATGTCGTAAGAAATGACGTTTGGCACCCGTAGACTTGCAAGTCCCACTGTAGCGAGCAGCAAGGTGTAGGATAGTCAATCCAGTATAGATCTATACACAAACTCATACGCTCCCCAATTAAGGAGATTCTGGATACAAAACGGTCATGGCAGGTAGTGCCATGCCCCGTTACATGGCTCACATAATTGTAATATTGTATATGTAATGTATGTGCTAGCTGTACTGTGTGTTCTTCCTCTGTCTAGGCTGTATGTATGTTCTCTCTGTATGGTATTGTTTGTTTCTCATCACTATGTATTATGTTTGTTTCTCATCAGGATAAGTTATGTTTGTTTGACATCACTATAAGTTATGTTTGTTTCTCATCACTATAAGTTATGTTTGTTTCTCATCACTATAAGTTATGTTTGTGTCTCATCACTATAAGTTATGACAGATATATGAACTGACTCATTGTATGTTTCATTGGTCTAGTAATAGATTTGTAACTATCTAAACTATACCTATTATAGTTTACTAGTAATGTTGTTTGTATGTATGAACATGTTTGTATACCCTTGCTACCCAAAGGTATTGAACTGGAAAGAAGTAACCTTTTATATCTATATACATATACATAATATAGAACTAGGATTCAAACGACATTCGGACAAATAACCCTAATACCCTAAGTCCACAACCAAACAAGGAACAGGAAGTAAGATGAGCTATCAGTCCTAAGTCCTTTCAATCCTACTTCTATAACTATATCTATATAGATACACTTTTAACATAATATAAGTTTAAAAGAGTTTAAGTAACAGTATTTGACATGTAAAAGAGTTTGATAAAAGCATTTGGTATGAAAAAGAGTTTGTAAAACAGTTTGAAGTAAAACAGTTTGCTAACACAGTTTGAAAAGTAAGAAATCCACTTGTTTGGTAGTTATTAATCACATGTGATTGATATAATAACTATAATTGTTCAACTTGTATTCCCCCCCATAAAAGCATTTAAAACATTTAAAAGGTTAATTAAGGGGTATGAACTCACCTGTAGTGAGTGGTTTGGATGAACGGAATGTATAGGATGCTAAGTGTCAAGTGAAGACTTGAACACACACAAGGATCCTAATTAACATATAATAACACATATATGTATCCAATTAGTCATTAAAGAACTAATTAACCAAGTTAAGACATCCTAAGACATGTAAAACACTTGATTTAAGTGCTATAAGTCCTAAGGATTGCATCTAAGGGTGGTAGGACCTTGTAATTGAGTTTAGGGTTCAAGGGTAAACTCCTTTGGAGTTTACGGTTTTGTGACCATCACCCCTTGCGTTTACGGTCGTAAACCCATGAGTTTACGGCCGTAAACTCATGGTACTTTTACCATGTTGTGTTTTGAAGCTTTACAAGTCATTAGAAGCATTTCTACTTCATGCCTAAGCCTTTGGAAGAGATTAGGGCACCATTTCACTCCTTTGTGGAGTTTACGGTCCTTGGACCATTTCTCTTTGGGTTTACGGCCGTAAACCCAAATGGTTTATGGTCTTTTTGATGTGTTAAGTCCTAAGCACATCAAGGATGGTATCTAGACTAGTTTCCAAGGCTTGGTAAGGGACTAGGGCACACTTTGGCCCCTTTATTAGGGTTTACGGTCCAAGAACATCTTGGACCGTAAACACCTTTGATCTTGTGTTTTATTGGTGTTTTCTTGATGATTAGAAGTGTAACAAGTCTTATAATACACTAGGGTAGGAGTACTTACTAGGTAAAAGCTTGAAAAGGTGCTAAAAGTCCAAGAACACTAGTGTGTGTTCTTGGTGTTGTTGGTGAAACTTGAAGATCTACACATTTGGAATGATTTCACGGATGGAATCATGTAAGATCACTAGATTAAGTAAGATATTAACTTTTTAGGGCTAGAAACACTTACAAAGTTGAAGATCAAGAAGAAAAGTCGGATGATACTTGAGAGGATTTGAGTTTGGATCTTGAAAATGTGAAAAAGTGGTAAATAATGACTAAGTGTCATATTTATACCCCCCCCCCTTTAGGGTTTACGGCCGTAAACACCTTTGTTTAGGCCGTAAACTCCAAACTCTTCGAGTTTTGGGACTTTATTGTTGCACAATAAACCCTAGGGCATCCTCTCTCCTGATATCTCCTAAAGTACTAACTTTAAAACACTCAAACTTATTCCAAAAAGCTTGAAAATTAGCATAAACAGTTCTGACTTCTATTGAATTGAATGGTTGTACAGAATAGAAATTTCGGGTTGTCACATCATCCCTCCGTTAGAAGGAATGTCGTCCCGAAATTAGAGTTTAAGTTAATAAGTAGTTACAAATAACTAAGTAAAAAGACGAGGATATTTCAGTTTCATCTGATCCTCTCGCTCCCAAGTGAATTCAGGTCCTCGCTTGGCGTTCCAGCGAACCTTCACTATCGGGATACGGCTTTGTTTCGTTTGCTTAACCTCCCGGTCCATGATCTCTATAGGTTCTTCCATGAAGTTGAGGCTCTTGTTGATCTCGATCTCGTCGAGTGGGATTACAAGAGTCTCGTCGGACAGACACTTTTTCAAGTTCGAGACGTGAAAAGTAGAATGTACGTTACTGAGTTCGGGCGGTAAGTTAAGCTTGTAAGCTACAGGGCCGATTCTAGCGAGAATCTCGAAAGGCCCTATGTATCAAGCCTTTCCAGGGTGAGACCTTCAATAGAACACGGTCGCCCACCTGGAATTCCAATTGTTTCCTTCGTTTATCAGCGTAGCTTTTCTGTCGGTCTCTAGAGGCTTTCAATCGTTCAGGAATCTGAACGATCTTCTCTGTCATTTCCCGTATGATTTCCGGACCTGTGAGAGTGCTGTCAGGAACTCGTCCTTTAGCTAACTGGGTATCACCCACCTCAGCCCAGCACAGAGGGGATCTGCACTTTCGGCCATAGAGGGCCTCGAATGGAGCAGCCTTTATGCTCGTGTGTTAACTGTTGTTGTAGGAAAATTCGACAAGGGGTAAATGAGTATCCCATGCTTTCCCAAAGTCGATCACACAGGCTCGCAACATATCTTCCAAGGTTTGGATAGTCCTCTCACTTTGTCCATCGGTCTGTGGATGGTAGGCTGCACTCATGTCCAACCTAGTTCCTAGGGAACTTTGTAGCGACTGCCATAACCTCGAAGTGAATCTACTATCTCTGTCCGAGATAATAGATATAGGAACACCGTGCAGTCGTATAATCTCCCGAATGTAAGTTCTTGTAAGCTTCTCCATCTTGTCTGTTTCCTTGATAGGCAGGAAGTGTGCGGACTTGGTCAATCTGTCGACGATGACCCATATGGTATCAAGTCCACCCGTTGTCTTGGGCAACTTGGTTACGAGGTCCATAGTGATCCGCTCCCACTTCCATTCCGGTATCTCAGGCTGTTGTAGTAGACCTGAGGGTTTCTGGTATTCGACCTTGACCTTGGTGCAAGTAAGGCATTTACTCACGAAGGTAGCAATCTCTGCTTTCATGTTAGGCCACCACTATAGCTTTTTAAGATCTAGATACATCTTATCTGAACCTGGGTGGACGGAATAACGAGAGTTTTGCGCCTCGTTCATGACCAAGTCTCTGAAACCACCGTGTTTCGGGGTCCGGATCCGATCCATGAGATAAAAAGCTCAGCCACCCTTGACTTCCAAGTTCTTATCCATCCCTCACAGGGATTCACCCGCCACATTTTCAGGTTTCAAAGCGTCTAGCTGAGCCTCCTTAATTTGCATGGACAAGTGTGAATGGATAGTCATAGTCAATGATTTGACTCTACGACCATAGTATTCTTTCCGACTTAGGGCGTTAGCTACTACGTTAGCTTTACCCGGATGATAACGAATTTCACATTCGTAATCACTGAGTAGCTCGCCCACCGTCGTTGTCTCATGTTGAGCTCCTTTTGGTCGAATATGTGTTGTAGGCTTTTGTGGGCTTTTGATAAAAGCATTTGGTATGAAAAAGAGTTTGTAAAATAGTTTGAAGTAAAACACTTTGGTAACACAGTTTGAAAAGTAAGAAATCTACTTGTTTGGTAGTTATTAATCACATGTGATTGATATAATAACTATAATTGTTCAACTTGTATTCGCCCCCCATAAAAGCATTTAAAACATTTAAAAGGTTAATTAAGGGGTATGAACTCACCTATGGTGAGTGGTTTGGATGAACGGAATGTATAGGATGCTAAGTGTCAAGTGAAGACTTGAACACACACAAGGATCCTAGTTAACATATAATAACACATACATGTATCCAATTAGTCATTAAACAACTAATTAACCAAGTTAAGACATCCTAAGACATGTAAAACACTTAATTTAAGTGCTATAAGTCGTAAGGATTGCATCTAAGGGTGGTAGGACCTTGTAATTGAGTTTAGGGTTCAAGGGTAAACTCCTTTGGAGTTTACGGTCGTAAACCCATGAGTTTACGGCCATAAACTCATGGTACTTTTACCATGTTGTGTTTTGAAGCTTTACTAGTCATTAGAAGCATTTCTACTTCATGCCTAAGCCTTTGGAAGAGATTAGGGCACCATTTCACTCCTTTGTGGAGTTTACGGTCCTTGGACCATTTCTCTTTGGGTTTACAGCCGTAAACCCAAATGGTTTATGGTCTTTTTGATGTTTTAAGTCCTAAGCACATCAAGGATGGTATCTAGACTAGTTTCCAAGGCTTGGTAAGGGACTAGGGCACACTTTGGCCCCTTTATTAGGGTTTACGGTCCAAGAACATCTTGGACCGTAAAAACCTTTGAACTTCTGTTTCGTTGGTGTTTTCTTGATGATTAGAAGTGTAACAAGTCTTATAATACACTAGGGTAGGAGTACTTACTAGGTATAAGCTTGAAAAGGTGTAAAAGTCCAAGAACACTAGTGTATGTTCTTGGTGTTCTTGGTGAAACTTGAAGATCTACACATTTGGAATGATTTCACGGATGGAATCATGTAAGATCACTAGATTAAGTAAGATATTAACTTTTTAGGGCTAGAAACACTTACAAAGTTGAAGATCAAGAAGAAAAGTCGGATGATACTTGAGAGGATTTGAGTTTGGATCTTGAAAATGTGAAAAAGTGGTAAATAATGACTAAGTGTCATATTTATACCCCCCCCCCTTTAGGGTTTACGGCCGTAAACACCTTTGTTTAGGCCGTAAACTCCAAACTCTTGGAGTTTTGGGACTTTATTGTTGCACAATAAACCCTAGGGTATCCTCTCTCCTGATATCTCCTAAAGTACTAACTTTAAAACACTCAAACTTATTCCAAAAAGCTTGAAAATTAGCAGAAATAGTTCTGACTTCTATTGAATTGAATGGTTGTACAGAATAGAAATTTCGGGTTGTCACACTTTGCGAATTGAGAAGTCTCCATTCGTTATCATTCCATAGCCTTTTATTCTTCCAAAAGAATTATTCCCATACTTTACATTACCACCATACTTAAGAGCCCTGAACTCTCGTAGCTCATCCTTCCTTCCTGTCGTGTGACGCGAACATCCACTGTCAATGTACCATTTAGTGTCGAACTGTTCGTCACGAATTACCTGCAAAAATCAAGCAGATTTAGGAACCCAAAGTTTCTTGGGTCCATGTGAGCCTTTCACAGAAGGAGGAAAAGTAATGTCAAGATTAACCATATATGTTCGTTTTATGAGCGTGGTTTCATCTTTTCGTTTGATGGTAAAAACTTTGATTTTCTTATCTTTTAAGTTCGTTTCTTTAGAATCAGAAGATTTGTGCTTGGTGTTAGCTTGATTCTTAACGAACTTCTTTTCAGTCTCCTTAGGGTTAGCATTCGTTGTCTTGGTTGGAACTTTTGGCTCTGAAACTAGATTTCCCTTGCCTTTGATGTCATTGGGTGTAGACTTCGTGGATTGAGAGTGATAAGGCTTTGGTATATCCATTGGTTTCTTTGTGAAGAAGGGTTTTGGAGTCCCCTTTTGCTGAGAGTTCCTTGGATTTACCTGCGAAGGTACTTTCGCATTGTCATTAAACCTTCTTTCGTTGCGAACATAGCCAAAATTTTGGGATTGCCAAAATTGCTGCCTTTCATTGAGATTTCTTTTATATCTCTCATTTCTTTGTCGTTTTTGATCTGCAAGTTGCTTAGACGACTTGTGACAATTCACATTTGGTTTTGGTTTTGCCATACCAGATTCACCCTTCACTGGTTTGGATTCGCTGCGAACTTCTTTGGTACCACATGGGCTAGCTGTTTCAAATGCTGAGCGATTGTTTATGGGTTCAGCCACGTATCTTCCCTTCGATTTCCATGAGGTCCTTTCAGATAAGCCAACAGTGTCATCAACATTATCTATTGGGGCTGACTAGAAGAACTCATCGCAACGATCCTTGTCATCCTCGTCGACAATGGACTTTAATTTAACAGTTTGAGTTTCGGTCATTCCATTAACTTTAAAAACTTGATTTGGTGTAGTTTGGACCTTTGCAAAAATAGTTTCTTTTTCTTTCAAAAATTTTGGTTTATTTTGAGATATTCTTGCGAACTCAACTGAATTTTCAGAAGTAAGAGCTTTCGTAGGTTGAGGTTCGTTTTTAACGAATTCCGAGCAGTCAACCTCATCCTCTATGGAGATCTCACTCATATCACTATCCTCATCAAATTCAAAAGTGTTTTCAACATTCAATTTATTTTCTGAACTCAACTTGGCATTCAATGAGTCAAATTTATGTACAGTATCATATTTAATATGCTTTTGATCATTCTCATCCAAGATTTGTTTCAACATATTTTTGTGGTCCTTGGACTTAATATAATTTTCGATTCGTTCAAGACCATATTTGTACGCATCAGAAGTTTCTTCAGATGAAATGATAGATTCACATTTGTAGCAGTATGCGTCTATTTCATCTTCCTTTAATTCGAGAAACAGCAAAATCATCTTGTGGATTTTCTTACCAATTTCACAATCAAGGTGCAGTTGAGTGATATTAAAGGAAAGCCATTTTGCAATTAAACAAAAAATGTTGCGCTGTTTCAAAAGCTTAAGATTATCTCTTTGCAAATAAATAGATTCTTCCCTAGACTTAGACAAATCTGAATCGATCTTCTAAATCCACATATGACTCTCATCACTCTTGGATGTAGCCCTGCTCAATTGATCAGTTAGGTTATACTTTGTCAACCGGGTTTGCTTTAAACTATCGCTTATGCTTGAGAAGGTGAATTTTCAGTCGCTTAATTTAGTTTCATATCTAGATACATGAATATTAAGAGACTCGAGAATGGAATGTACCTTATTGATCAGCTGTTAGCACTCATTGATTTGTTATGGAACAGGTCGTGTGACAAAACCACTATCATCCCTTCTCTCACTTCTGCTAGCATTCTCCTGCATCTGCGAACTTCCACCAGTCACCATGAAGCATCTTCCTGAGAACTGCGAACTTGCCTCTTTTGCTACAAATGCCCTTCCATGTGTGGGCTTGCGAACTTCTTCATCCTCAGAGTCTTTCGACCAGACCTCCACTCCTCCAAACTTGCCTTCAGCCATATTTTCCTGCACAACTAACACAGGCATAGAGTTATCATTAATTTTCTTCCTCTTGATCTCCTCCATCTTTCTAAGATGGTAAGCTTCCTTATCCTCTCATTTTGCCTTCGCAGCATACACTCCTTGGAAAGATGGTTTTTGCCATGACAATAGTTACAATCATATCCAGAGTCACCAACCACTTCTTTCTCCTTTTTCTCTTCCTCTTTCTGAGAACCACTCCTGTTCTCGTCTTTCATTTTCTCCGAGCTATAGCTTCCCTGCCAGTTTCTGTTTTTACTTGAGGGAAACTTCTTTCTAGCAAATCACTTAGGGTTTGACACCATTAATGTGAAATCTTCGTTTGAGAGCTCATACTCAGAGTGATCTGATCCAGATCCATCATCAATCATTGTCTTTCCCTTCGCAACCAAGGCTAAAGATCCCATTCCAGAAACCACCTTTGCTTCTTTCGTCACTTCACTCTCTCGTGCATTCAGAATACCCATAAGCTTTGCAAGAGTATAGTTCTAGAACTATTTGTGCGCTTTATCAGTTGACACCATTGCCTTCCACTCTGATCGTAGTCCATTCATGAATGTGACCTTTTGCTCAATCAATTCACGCCCTATTCCATGCTTCATCATTTTGCTGAGAATATGATTATATCGATTGAACGTAGCAGTTAGTGTTTCTTCAGGCTTTTGAATGAATTCACTAAACTCGAATAGCAAGAGCATTTGAGTCAAATGCTCTAGATCTGCGTCTGTGGAATAGAGCTTTCTCAATGTATCCCAAATGGCCTTCGATGTGTCACAAGAGCTTATGAGATGGAACGTATCTGCTTGCAAAGCGAATCTGATGATTCTCATTGCTTTAATATTGCTAATGAGTTTGTCTTTCTCGTCTCGAGACACGTTCTTCACATCAAGGAGCAGTTGGTTGTATCCTCTCTGGTTTTGATTTTTCTCTTGGTCTCCATGTGAACAAATGGACCTAGAGTGATTGCCTCCCAAATCAGATAGCCATTATCTTCTGAGCCCAGAACATAATCTTCAAAGTGCATCGCCCAGACTTCATATTCGTGAGGAAAAGAACCGGGATTCTGGTTGTTGATCCAATGTTGCTTAAAATATTCAAGGAGTTGATGTTTGAATCGTCGTTCTGCATGGTTAATACCCTTTTGATATATGTAATGAATTTGACGTGTAAACAAAGATTGTTAACAGGGTAATATTAAGATCTCTTTGAGCCGTCAGAATGACAAAGACGACAACTGAGTTAGATCCTATATTAACGAAAACCCTAAAACTCTATAAACATAAGAGATGCGTATAGATTACACAGTCTCCTGCTCTGATACCAATTGTTGAAAATAAAACCTTCAAGATCGAAAAGATTCAAACAGATAAGTAACAAGAACACGATATTGATCAAACAAGTGTTGAATGATTAATAGTCACGCCTCAGAAGAACTCGATGAATAATTACTTTTGTAATGGCGTAAATAGGGTTACAAAGATAATATCAGAGTTGTCAAAAATACGATGCATGCATGCACCTTATATACCCTAACCCTAGGAATAAATACAAGTGGACATGCCCAAATCGTTTATACAAACGGACTAAACAAACAAGCCCAATGACGTAATACATAGTACTCAACATTAAGTATTACAATTTTCAAATTTTCTATCTAATGAATAAAACTAATATCATCCTTCAGCGCGATTCTTCTAGGGTGCTGCAAGTGCTTGACCCTACTCAGTCCCTTCGTAAGGGGATCTGTTGGGTTCTCCTCTGAAGATACCCATTTCATTACAAGGAGTCCTTCTTCTACTCGATGTGTAATGAAGTGATATTTTCTGTCGATGTGCCTGGATTTGCCATGATCCCTTGGTTCCTTGGCTAAGGCTCATTTACAGCTGGTACAACTCCAAGGTCTCCGATAAAGTTCTTTAGCCATATTGCCTCCTTCGATGCTTCACTTGCTGCTATATACTATGATTTGCACATTGAATCAACTACAGTCTCCGATGAAGTTACTGCTCCACCATTTAGGGTAAATATACAGCCCTACTAAGAGCTGAAATTATTTTGTCGGTCTGAAAGATGGCGTCACTATTCCCTTTCACTCTTAAGTCATCACTTTCCCTTGATATTTGCTAACCATGCTTAGAGTAAAGGCTACATCAGGGCGAGTACATGTCATAGCATACATGATTGAGCCAACAGCAGAAGCATATGGTCTTCAACTCATTTCTTCTATCTCAACATCTGTACTTGGACTCTAAGTCTTACTTAGTTATTGCTTTGGATAGGTAATTTTCCTTTCATGGACTCCTCCATGCAGAAACGTTTCAACAACTTGTCCAAGTAGGTAGTTTGACTAAGTCCTATTAGTCTTTTACTCCTGTTTCTCAATATCCTTATCCGTAGAATATAAGCAGCTTCTTCGAGGTCCTTCATGGCGAAACACTTCCCAAGTTAGGTCTTAACCACCTGCAAGGTTGGAATGTTGTTTCCTATGAGCAGTATGTCATCCACATACACCACGAGAAAACTAACTATACTCCCACTAGCTTTGACATACAAGCAGGACTCATCCTCGCATCTCGAAAAACCAAACTCTTTGACTTTCTCATCGAAACAAAGATTCCATCTGTGAGATGCTTGTTTCAATCCATAAATGGATTTTTCAAGCTTACACGCTCTATTAGATACTTTACACTGACAAAACCCTCTGGCTAATTCATGTAAACATATTCAGCCAACTTCGCATTAAGGAAAGTTGTTTTGACATCTATTTGCCATATTTCATAATCATGAAATGTAGCTATGGTTAGCATAACCCTTATATATTTAATCTTAGCCACTGGTGAGAAGGTCTCATCATAGTCAACTCCAAGAGTTTGAGTAAAGCCCTTCGCAACCAATCGCACCTTATAAGTGTGTACTTTCCCATCCATGCGACCTTCTTCTTGAAGATCCATTTGCACCCGACTGTCTTACGGCCGGGTACATTGTCAACCAAGTTCCAAACTTGATTGTCATACATGGAATGAATCTCGTTGTTCATTGCCTCTTTCCTTTTTTCAGACTCAGGGTCTGGCATGGCTTCCTTGTAGTTTTTAGGTTCATCCAAATTTACCAGTGTGCTATCACTGATAAATGTGTCACCTTCAGTAGTAATATGGAAACCATAAAACTCGGGTGTATTTCTACCTCTACTGGATCGCCTCAAAGGTAAGGACTCGTCAGTTGGTTCAACTGGAGTTTCCTCCTCAGGTTGAGCGCTAGTGTTTGTGTTTCCTTCATCACTTAACTCTTGAAGATCTTCAATTTCACTTTTCCTCCCACTCTCCTCCTGACATATGAGTCCTCTCTCGCGGAAAACCCCTCTCCTCGCAACGAAGACAACATTGTCACTCGGTCTATACAAGAGATATTCAAAGGATTTTTGTGGGTAGCCGATGAAAATACATCGCTCACTACGAGGTTCGAGTTTCTAGTGAGTCTCTCGTCTTAAGAAAGCCTCGCAACCCCAAACCTTCATGTGATCTAATGCAGAACCTTCCCTGTCCACATCTCGTAAGGTGTTTTCGAACCTTTTTAGTTGGGACTAGATTAAGGATATGGGCGACAGTCTCTAAGGCATACCCCCAGAATGAGATAGGTCGCGAAGCTCGACTCATCATAGACCGAACTATGTCCAGCAAGGTTCGATTGCGCCTCTCAGCTACACCATTAAGTTATGGTGTCCTAGTTGGCGTTAATTATGAAACAATTACACATTCCTGAAGATAGTCGTGGAACTCGATACTAAGATACTCTCCTCCTCGATCGGATCGAAGCATCTTTATCTTCTTGGACGTTCATAACCATTTATAATTATCGTGTTTTGTAAGCATGATAGCTTAAAAGTGAATATTATTGAATATTATATGATTTTGAGCGTTGAGTTCTAACAACATAGTTTTTACGAGAGTTGAAGTAAAATTATGTTTAGAATCATTCGAAAAAATATTGGAAGTCTTATGAGATTCCGATCAAAAGTCAACTATTGAAATTAACAAAAATATAAAGTTGGAAATAATTAAAAATAATGTTATTGAAAGTTTTAGATTATCTTGTTAGAAATCTGACTTCGTTAAACCCAGAACTTTCATAAAAAGAACGTTGAAATCTGACTTCGTATAAGGAAGTTATGATTTTTCTAAGATTCAGCATAACAGTACACAGCCCGTAACTCGAAATAAAGATCAAGTGATTCTTAGACGACACAACTTAAATGAGAATCGAAGGTCTCGTCTATAGTAGAACAACAGTAAAAAGGCCGACGAAAACGGACGTCAGATGAAGAAGTTATATGAATTTTTAACGGACTTTTCCTGTCCCGGCCTGTTAAAAATATAATATTAAAAATGAATTCAAAATTAGACGACGGAATCTAAACGAAAGTTCTAGAGTATAATCTCACTTATGCGTGGATATAAAGAATGTCCAAAACAGAGCTCGTATGCGAAAGATATGAAATTCTGAAGTTTATGGCACAAATTACAAGGCTGGACCGGAGAAGTATGCCCAGCGTACTCGGAAACAAGGCCAGGAGCCGGCCACGTCGCCCTTCGTTCGCATATCGACACGCATCAGTCACGTCCGAGGCCCCAGTTCCGATCAGAAGCCATGTCTCACCTACGCGCAGTGTACAAAGGTACGCCCAGCGTAATGCGAGCCCTCAGACTACTATGAAAGGGACGTGAGGTTTCCGAATTTTGTATACAATTTTGACTCTCTTTCACCACCTACTCTCTCTCAAGTTGTCCTAACACCTCCCGAAGCCTAGGGAACTACCCCAACACCCGAAGCAAGTCCCGACGCACCGAAGACCCCGAGAAAATAATATTTTCAGTCGAAACTCTGCCCACACAAAGCCCAGTTGTCAACTAAAATCCCCGGTTTCGTCAAAGAAAGTCATTTTTTAGAAACGAAGTGGTGCCCAAATTATCATTTTATCATTCGGTTATTTCACGTTGAGTTCAATATAGGGATAATTATATGTTATGTGTTATATGTTCAATGTGCTTTCCTGTATTATTGTGGTTTTATAGCGTTGATCATGTAGAGCACGTCTCGTATCACTTTTGGTATTGGCTTTGAGCCTTTGGCCATGTAGAGCATGTCTCGTATTATTCTGGTATTGGATTTATGCCTTTGGCCATGTAGAGCATGTCTCGTATAACTTATTGTATTGGCTTTGTGCCTTTGGCCATGTACAGCATGACTCGTATCACTTTTGGTATTGACATCAGGCTAGGTAAGGCTGAAAGCCTGTATATTCTAGCAAAATGATAATCAGAAATCATTTATTTTCCAGTGCACTTGGGCTGAAGTCTTATTGATGTATATCATGTTGAAATTGTTGTATCTCATTGATCGTAAATATTTTAATCAAATCATTGGTTGATATGGAAAGCCTATCGTATGATACACATATGCCTTAGTTGTTCTTTTTCCCTCTTTGCTCCTGTCATATATATATATATATATATATATATATATATATATATATATATATATATATATATATATATATATATATATATATATATATATATATGATATAGTGTCACACCCCTAAACCAGAACGACGGAAACGTTCGGGCGGGGGGGGGGGGGGGGATGACGTCATGCTCAGTATCATAACCATAGTGAAGAAAGTAAACACAACCATCATAAATATAATTTAAAAGGTTACATCGTTGCAAAAATACATGTTTCCAAATAAATTACATATGATGTCAAAATAGTTCAAAAGAAATATGCGCCTTAGCGTCTTGCCTTCAAAAATCTTGTAGTTACCTGTATTACTGAATACCTGAGAATACAAGTTGTTTTTGAAAGAGTATCAGCATAAAGCTAGTGAGTTCATAAGCAGTTTTATGAATGAAAGATGAATGTTGCTCCTTAAAGTTTGTTTCCAGAAAATCCAATATTTTCTAAAAGGTTTGGTTTAGTCTTATCTGAACCAAGAGTTACTATATGTATGTAAATCATCATACTTATGTGTGTGGTTTTATATTTAAATAAAACTCTTTAAATTCCCGTGAACTGTGTTTTTTGCTAATTCCTCATGTGAGTTGTTATAACCTTGCTAAAACTCGAAGAGCTCGTACTCGATGTTCTTCAGGCGTCGGAATGTTATGACACTTGTCACCCCAGACCTGCCGGTCTAGCTGTTGCAAGCAGCATATGTGCGGGTTTGTCAGACCCAATATAGATCTATACGCAACTATCACGCTCTCCCTCCAAGAGATTCTGATTATAACTACAGGACTTTTCTGTGGTACCGAAGAGTACCCTGAAGGTGAATGACTCACAAATTTATTCATTAACAAGTTCATGTAATTTGTAAGAAAGTACCCATTTTGTAAATCGATTGTGTTAGTGTTTCTTTATTAAACGGAGTGTTCAAACTATACCTGATATAGTTTATCAAGAGTGTTTTATGTTTAATGAAAACTTGTTATGCATGACTTTGTATTTCAATAAAAATGACATTGAAAATACTAAGTGTAAATCCTAGACACCTTGCTCAGCATGTTACAAGGTTTGAATAACTCTTAAACTTGTTTTGACAGTTTTTACCCTTATTTGTCACTATTTTAGAATATTTATAGAAAAAATCATTGTAAGTCAAAAACTTAATCCGTAAACTCTGAGAGTTTGGAAAAAGCGTATACTATATTCATAAATTTTCCTATAATTTTTGGTGGTCTCAAACTAGTGTGAAAATCTTCATCTTCACAGCTTGGTCCGATTTTGTTGCTGCTGTGACAGGCAGTTTTGTAAAAATCACCATAAAATGTAAAAACATTGTATGGAGTTGTGCAAGTAGTCATTTTAAAGGTATAAACCTCAACTATTTGCATATTAAACAGTTTTGAAAAATATTAAGCTTAAGTTGGGTAAAACAGTTCGTGAACAGGTCATAACTTTTCTGTTGTAAGCAGTCAAGTTAAGTTTTAAATATGTTTTGGTGTTTTAACTTGTATTCCCCCCCCCCCTGAAAAGTAAAGAAAACTAGAAAATGTAGGGTTATGAACTCACCTTGAGTGATTTCTTGAAGAGTGGAAGGTCGAAGACGAGGAGTATCAAATCAAGAACACTTGATGAACACGTGAAAGCTTGGATGATCCTAAGAACGATTTTTGGTGTTAAAATGTGGGTTGATGATTCAAGCATGTTATGAAAACATGGAATAACACTTGAGTTTAGATGAAATAATTACCAAAAAGTGAAGTAGTAGCTCAAGAACACTTCCAAAAAGTGGCTGGAAGTAGAGAGAAAAGAGGCTCTCTTGCATAATAAGAAGGGTGTAAGAGAAGTGTATAAGTGTTTGAAAGTGATCAAAGTAAGCTAAGAAATCCTCCAGAGATTTCCTTATATTGGTGTTGCTGGAGCAAATTGCAACGATGAGGGTATGGTTGCCTTGGTTTGTTTGATGTGAATAGGGTTGGACAAATGATAAGATGACACATGGGGTAGAATATTCTTCTTAATGTAAAATAATGATTTATATTTAATAAATCTTTGAGAAATAAATAAAATATGAGTTTAGGGAGTTTAAAATGATAAAAATATGAATTTGGTGAAAAATCCCCGTCAAAATCGTCAAAATCGGGCTTAAAAAGCAAAAGTTGTCGAAAACCGGGAATTAGGAGCGAACCTGCGAGGTTCGGCCCTTAGGAGGTGAGGACCGAAGGTGAGGTTCGGTCTTAGGTGCTAGGAACCAAAAGTAGAAGGGAAGGGCCGAAGGGAAGGAGAAGGACCGAAGGTCAGAAGAAGAAGAACCGAAGGGTAGGAGCCGAAGCAGGAGGGACCGAAGGTTGGGAGGACCGAAATGGACCGAGGGTTCGGCTGTATTCGGTCTATGCGAGGTCTGGTCCGAGAGGCTTGGTTCGGTCCTGAAAGAAGATTCGGTCCTGAGGAGCTTCGGTCCTCCTAGTTTCGCTGCTTAGAGTTTCGCTTCCAAGAGGTTCGGTTCCATTAGGGTATCGGTCCCAAAGGGCTGTTTTTCAAGCAAACTTCCCATTTTGAGTGATTTTTGGCCGAGTTAAGGGTCGGGATGATGCGTTTCACTCCCTTCTTAGGGTTTCCCATTGATAAACAAGAGGTTTCACTCCCTTCTTAGGGTCCATAGTCGTGTTTTGATGCGTTTCACTCCCTTCTTAGGGTTTCCCATTGATAAACACATACATTCTCCGAGATACTTGAATTTTGGACATACAAATGCATATTCTTATATATAGAATAACTTTTAACATACAAGTACTTGTTAAGTTTGGCTGGTTTGACTTGTTGACTTTGACTTTGACTTTGACTTTGACCTGAATTTGACGGTTGTCACACTATCCCCCCGTTAGAAGGAATTTCATCCCGAAATTTGCATTTTGAGTGGGACTTCAAGGGTTGGGGATTAGATGTGGGTACTTTTGCTTCATTTGGTCCTCAGGTTCCCAAGTAAATTTGGGTCATTGCTTGGCATTCCAGCGGACCTTTACGATGGGAATGCAACTTTCTTTCGTTGATTTGACCTCTTGATCCATGATTTCAACAGGTTCCTCTACAAAGTGAAGGTTCTCATTGATCTCGATTTATTCCAAAGGAATGACAAGGGTCTCATCAGACAAACATTTCTTCAGGTTCGACTCATGAGAGGTAGGATGAACGTGGTTGAGTTCCTGTGGTAGTCTTAGTTTCTATGCCACCGGGCCAATCCTAGCGAGGATTTCGAATAGTCCGATATACCTTGGATTTAATTCCCACGTTTTCCAAAATGCATTAATCCCTTCCAAGTTGATACTTTTAGTAGTACTCGATCCCCAACTTGGAACTCGAAAGGCTTCCATCTCTTATCCGCGTAGCACTTTTGTCGGTCTTGCGAAGCCTTCATTGGTTCTCGAATTTGGACGATCTTTTCGGTTGTTTCTCTTATGATTTCCGGGCCAGTGAGTGTGCTGTTAGGAACTTGCCCTTTTGCTAGTTGCGTATCGCCCACCTCAGCCCGACACAGGGGTGATCTGCACTTACGGCCATAGAGGGCTTCGAACGGAGCAACTTTGATTCTAGTGTGATAACTATTAGTGTATGAGAATTCGATAAGGGGTAAATGAGCATCCCAAGCTTTACCAAATTCTATCACACAAGCTCTTAGCATGTCCTCTAACATATGAATGGTTCTTTCACTCTGCCCGTCAGTCTGTGGGCGGTAGGCTGTACTCATGTCCAGTCTAGTTCCCATAGCTTTCTGCAGTGACTGCCAGAACCGTGACGTGAACAGACTATCTCTATCGGAGATAATGGATATCGGTACTCCATGAAGTCGCACGACTTCTTTAATGTAGAGCCTTGTCAGTTTCTCCATTTTGTCTGTCTCTTTTATTGGTAGGAAGTGTGCGGATTTGGTTAATCTGTCGACGACTACCCAAAAGGTGTCAAGTCCACCCGTTGACTTAGGTAACTTGGTAATGAAATTGATTGTGATCCACTCCCACTTCCACTCGGGTATCTTTGGTTGTTGAAGTAGTCCCGAGGGCTTCTAATACTCCACCTTAACATTGGTGCAAGTCAGGCACTTGCCCACAAAGGTAGCTATTTCGGCTTTCATGTTCGGCCACCAATACAGCTTCTTGAGGTCTAAGTACATCTTTTCTGAACTGGGATGCACGGAGTAACGAGTTTTATGAGCTTCGCTCATGACAACGTCCCTGAATCCACCAAATTTTAGTGTCCAGATCCGGTTCATGAGGCAACGAACTCCATCATCCCTGACTTCCAGATTTTTGTCCATTCCTCTCAACGCTTCACCTGTCACGTTCTTTGGTTTTAAGGCTTCTTACTGTGCCTCCTTGATTTATGCGGACAAGTGTGAATGGATGGTCATGGTTAACGCTTTTACTCGGCGGCCCGACTATTCCTTCTGCTCAAAGCGTCTGCAACCACGTTGGCTTTTCCGGGGTGATAACGAATCTCACACTCGTAATCGTTTAGCAATTCCACCCATCGTCTTTCCCTTATGTTGAGTTCTTTCTGATTGAGGATGTGTTGAAGGCTTTTGTGGTCGGTGAAGATAGTACACTTAGTGTCGTAGAGGTAATGTCTCCATATTTTTAGGGTGAAAACTACTGCTCCCAATTCGAGATTGTGCGTCCTGTAGTTTACCTCGTGCGTCTTCAGCTGTCTTGAGGCATATGCAATGACTTTTCCTCGTTGCATTAGCACACACCCTAGACCTTGGTTTGATGCATCGTAATAAACCATAAAGTCCTCGGTTCCATCCGGTAGGGACAAGATCGAAGCACTGCACAGAGTTCGTTTCACTGTTTGGAATGCAACCTCTTGCTTAACCCCCCAGACGAAAGTCACTCCTTTTTGAGTCAAGGTGGTGAGAGGCTTCGCGATTTTGGAGAAGTTTTGAATGAATCTTCGGTAATAACCGGCGAGACCTAGAAATTGTCGGATTTCTGTGGGTGTTCGTGGTGCTGTCCAGCTTTCGATTGCCTTGATCTTTGAAGGGTCCACATGTATTCCTTCCTTGCTGACTACGTGTCCGAGGAAATTCACTTCTCGAATCCAGAACTCTCACTTTGAGAATTTTGCGTATAATTTCTCCGCCCTCAGCATCTCCAGGACTTGTCGTAAATGTTAATTGTGCTCTTCCTTACTTCGGGGGTAGACTAGTATATCATCGATGAAAACAATCACGAACCTATCTAAGTAAGGTCGACACACCCGATTCATCAGGTCCATAAATGCCGCGAGTGCATTTGTTAAGCCGAAGGGCATCACTACAAACTCGTAGTGGCCATAGCGTGTTCTGAAGGTTGTCTTGGGAATATCCTCCTCTTGGACTCGTAGTTGATGGTACCCTGAACTAAGGTCAATCTTTGAGAAGAAACTTTCTCCTTGCAGCTGGTCGAAGAGGTCATCGATTCGAGGCAAAGGGTATTGGTTTTTAATGGTGAGTTGGTTTAATTCACGGTAGACGATGCACATTCGGAACGATCCATCCTTTTTCTTGACGAACAAGACTGGTGCTCCCAAGGGTGAGAAGCTTGGCCTAATGAAACCCTTGATTAGGAGTTCATTCAATTGACTGGACAATTCCTGCATTTCGGCTGGGGCTAGACAATATGGCGATTTGGCTACAGGGGTAGCCCCAGGAATTAGGTCGATTCAGAATTCGACTTATCGAGTAGGGGGCACTCCTGGAAGGTCTTTCGGGAATACGTCGTGGAAATTACAGACCTCCGGAATGTATTTGATGTTTATCACTTCTTGTTTCTTGTCTACGATGTTGGCTAAGAAGGCGTGGTACTCGTTGCGGAGATACTATTGAACCTTGACACAAGAGATGATCTGAATGTTTGGGCTAAGCTTGTCGCCATAGACAACGAGGGTTTCTCCATTTGGCAGATTAAAGCGAACGGCCTTTTTGTGACATAGGATTTCAGCATGATGAAGGCATAACCAATCCATGCCAATGATGTCATCAAAACGTTTTATGGTGACCGGCATAAGGTCGATTTGGAAAGAGTGATTATTTAAGGTGAGGGTACACCTGGTTTAAAAGTCGTTAGTGTTCTCTGTTTTTCCGTTAGCCATTTCTACGGTGAATGTGTCTTTTAATGTTTGTGGTTTTTTTTAAGTAAGCAATTAAATTGATGGCTCACGAAGATTTTCTCCGCGCCATTATCGAAAAGAATGCATGTCTATGTACTGTTGAGGAGAAACGTACCGGTGACCACAGTTGGATCTGCGACGGCTTCTTCATGACCTATTGCCAGAACTTTGCCCACTTCACCAGAGTTGCGGTTTCTTGCCTTTGGGCAGTTCCGCTTGAAGTGTCCTGCTTCTCCATAACCATAGCAGGTTCGACTTTCTCCGGTGTTGGCAGCTTGTGCGTTTTTTTGGACTGGAGTTCTACAAAATCGAGTGGTGTGCCCCTTTCTGTTACAGTTGGTGCAATGCATTTCACGGCATGCACCGTTATGGTGAAAGTTGCACTTGTTGCACTTGGGTAGGTTCCTGGCGAATTGCCTTATCGGAGTTGGGTTGGCAGTGGTTGTGGCAGCGTGCACAACAACCACTTGTTGCTTTTTGGCAGGGTCTTCAGCAGGTTGACCCTTCTTCTTGTTTCAGAACTTCCTTTTGTTGTTTCCCCCTTTAGCTTGTTCGGGGGTGGTTGCCACAGTGCCATGGCTGGCTTTATGGTCGATGAGTTGTTGTGCCAGTTCTTTGGCACTGTCAAAGGTAGTTGGCTTTGAGGCCAATACGTTTCCTTGAAGTTGGGGAGATAGTCCCCATATGTGTCTTTCCACCTTTTTGCTTTCCGACAGAACCATCCCAGGACACAGCATGGCCAGATCGCTAAACCTTAAGGTATAAGACAGGATGTCAGAGCCTATCATTTTGAGACCCCAAAGTTCTTCTTCCAATTTATGTATCTCGCCCCTTGGGCAGTACTCTTTCATCAACATGGTTTTCAGGTCTTCCCATGTTATCAAGTTAGCCACCGGAAGTGTCAGTGCTTTGACGTGGCCATTCCACCAGGTGAGCGCCCTTTCAGAGAATGTGCATGCTGCAAATTTGACCTTACTTGCTTCAGGGCATGCGCATATTTCGAAGATGGATTCGGTTTTCTCGAACCATTGCAGCAATATTATGACACCCCCGCTTCCATTGAAGGTTTTGGGTTTGGCATTAGTAAAGTCTTTGTAGGTACACTCCCTCGAGCGTCACTGACTGTCCCCGTTGTTAGAATTTGTGGCACCATTACTCGCACCACCCGCATTATTGGTGCTGATCTGGGACATCGTGGCTGCTACTGCAGCCGTTACAGCAGCCTGGAACATTACCGGGTCGAACTGAGGGGGTGGTGGCGGTGGTACTGTAGTTCCTGCGGCGCTGGCGCGTCTAGGATTTCTACGAGGTGGCATTTTCTGCCATATCAAGAATGAAAAGATGATAAGTCTTTGATGATACTCACAAGTCGAGAGTTAAAACTAAACATTATTAGTTCTTTATATGCACCATGATTCCGACTTGTAAAGATATTGTATAAATCCATTAATACTAGAGGTCTATAGATAATGAAATATAGATTTTATGAATGCTGATAATTTCGATTCCTATGAAATGTCTGTGATAGTATCCATACCGGGCCCATCCAACAATCGTTTGATGTACAATATTTATATATAATTAAGATTAAATAAACTTTCGAATGTAATGGGTGTACCATGGGCCCACAACCAAACAAGGAACAGGATCCAAGGCGGAACCACCATTTCTAGGTCGACATGGTCTTAATTATATATAACTTTGATTGATACATCAAACAATCATAAATTAGACACCAGTAAATTCAATCTGAAAACAATCCTTGCCATGAACTTGATGCAATAAAGCAAATAGCGTGTCAATTTCATCGATATAACTTAGTATACAATATTGGGGAAAATTTGACCCTACAAGGGGTCTATGCTACATCAATGTATGGGAAAATTTTGACCGCCTAACAGATCCCAGAAGTGTAAACACTTAAATCGCGAGATCGAACATAAGATACTAGAAAATAATAGAAATATTTATCTGCAAACTAGATTAAACTGAAGCGAGCAATGTAACAGTACTTGCGGCGGTTGAACCTCTGAGGATCACGAAGTGAAGACACGAAGTTCCTCGTTTCCCTCATTTCATCTCTGGATTCTGCCGCTTGGTGCTCCGCTTCTGCCAGATGTCCTTCTAAAGTGGCTCAGTGTTCTCGAAGCTCTTGTACTTCGGCTCGGATCGCAGCCATTTTCCGTCGAAGAAGCTCGGTGCGGTCTCGAGTCCGATCGTGGTCATCATCCAACCGGCGAATGCGAACGGAGTTGACTTGGCTGGTGGCACTAATTTCCATGAGTTGGCGGAGGTTCACCCTTGTTTGCTCCTCGTGGCATGCGACACGGTGAACTTGTTGGATTACTGTCTAAGTCCATAACTATTTTGGTATGTACTTAACCCTATTGTGAGCATGGTCCTTTTGGGTTGCCTTCACACGGGTGACTAGACAGGATGACAGTTGAGGAGAGAGGTTGATTAGGGCATAAATATGATTTATTTATTATATTATATGATTAATATAATAATTTGGAATCATATTATTAATTAGTATTTAATTAGAAATTAATTACGAATTAATTTCGGGATTAAAGGAATTAATTAAAAGTACAGGGGCTGTTTTGTAATTATTTGATAGTTGAGACTTTGGGCTATTGGATCACCTTTATTAAGGCTTGAGCGAAAATCCTAGAATGATCTAGGATTTTTCGTCCAAGGGCTTAAGGAAAGGAGTCCATGGACTTGCTTAGGCCCTAAGCTAAGGGATTAGGGTTTCCACCTTGAAACCCTAGCTAGCCTCAAGTATAAATAGCACCCTAAGGCACTAGAATTCGACCACTCCTTGGGAAAGCCCTACTAGGGACGAATGTTGGAGCTTAGTACTTTTCCTCCTCTCTCTCATATTCATCCTCTCACCCAAATTGTGTTTGTGAGCCATTAGAGGTACTACACTTGTGGTACTTGCTTTCAAGAGCTAAGGAAACTCAAGGAATTAGTTGTTATTACTATATAACAACAAAAGCTATGTATTCTATTCTCCTATGTGAATTTCGAAATTACTAGGAGCATGCTAGGTTTCCTTATGGGTTCATAATGTTGTATAACTAATAGTGATAACAAAGATCCAACTCTAGGGTTGCATGCACACATAGGATTGTTTGTATAAAACCTATCAGTGGTATCAGAGCCATTGGTTTTTTGTTTTCAATTAGTTTTCTATACAAAAGTACGAATTTGACATATTAGGGTTTATAGCCAATAAACCCAAATGGCATGATTTTCGAAATTAGGGTTTATAAACCCTAAATTTTGAAATTTGGTTAGGGTTTCCCAAACCCTTTCCTTAGCCTCCAAGATTTCGAATTCTAGGGTTATCCAACCCTAGGATTTCGAAATTGGCCTCCTCCCCAAGATTAGATCCTAATTTTTAGGGATTTGGATAATGCCATATCTTGAATTATCTTTTAAGTGTTTAAATTTGGTAATTAAAGATTTTGAATTATCCCATCCCATAATTTCGAATTTTAGGGGATTTAAGGGATTAGGTTAAATTAATTGTTTAATTTAATAGATATCCTCCAAGATTTAATAATTCAAATTAATTGTTTAATTTTGGATAATTATTAAATCAAATTTTAACATTTAAGATTAAAAGGTTTTAATTTTTCGAAAATTTTTAAACCTAATTGTTTTGAAAAGTTTCAAAAGTTTCCCTCAAGTTTTGGAATTTAAATTTTGATTAAAAGTTTAATTTTAAAATGTTAAATTCAAAAACCCTAGTTTTTTAAAAGTTCAAATTACACCCTTATGGTTTTATTAAGTTAATTAAAAGTATAATTAAAAGAGAATTAGTAAATCCATAATGATATGGTTTATATTTAATTAAATTAAAAGTGTAATTTATTAAATTAAACCACCTAGTATTTTAAAAGTGTAAAATACACCTATACTATATATAACATTAAAAGTCTAATATTATATATGTATGAGTAAACAGTCAGTCGTACCGTTAGTAGGCCTCATTCACGAAGCTAGTCTATAAGGGGTGTTTAAGGAAATTACCTATAAAATGGCGATTGAATGGGTATCCACTCTTACCCACCGCACTCTTGACTAGTGGAGGGTCGTTAGCCGAACGGGTAGGATAGGACGAAACCTTCCATTATAAGTATAATGTAGTACAAAGTAACTACATGTTTTTACAAATTCCCAAATTCTAGTTACTTTAGGCAAAATGTGAAATTATATGCTAATCCATGGAATTACACTTCGTACCCTTGTCAAACGTTAGTGGAGCGTGTGTGGTTAACCGGCACACTAATTTGGGGTTGACATTGGTAGCGAAGGGTGGCTCGATGTTTTTCATAGATCAATGGAGCGTGTGTGGCTAACCGGTACATTGATTAGGTGATAGTAGCATTGAGTGCACCACGTAGATTCGTATGGTTATTCATACCTTGTTTGTGATCCTCGGCATCCCAGTCGCAAACCTGAAGGGCGTAATCGAGATTTAAACATGCCATTGAAAATTTCAATGAATCTCAAAAGATCTAGGAGTTTCAATTCATTTAAAACTTAAATTTCTTTTTTGTTTTTCATGGTGGAAATTGGTAAATCTTCATTTGCCTACCTTCAAATATTCTGCAACTAGATTACGGCATCCCTCTTCTAGGTTGTAGAGTATTGTGTTGGATCCTAGCCTTGGTGTTTCATTTGGGTGTTACATCAAGGATTCTAATCAACTTAACTTGAATTTTCTCCCATTTTGTAGTTGTCTAGTTCTGACAATCATGGTCTTCCCAAATCCCATGGAACAAGCTTTCCAAATGAAGATGATGTTCCACGATATGATCGAGGAACAAGAGATCATGCTTCACTTCCTCCACCTCCTCCAATTATTCTCCCTAACCCACAAGTTCGAAGACTTGAAAAGTTCAAGCTCACTCAAGCCCTTTTAGCAAGTAAACACGTAGGTGGGAAACCTATGTGTGCACACGTCTTAGAGATAAAGTCGCACATTGGCAGGTTAAGAATGTTGGGTGTCGAGATTTCAGGTGAGTTGACTGTTGACTGGGTTCTTTAGTTACTTCCTGAAT
The DNA here is from genome assembly GCF_052849685.1 of Lactuca virosa. Lineage (NCBI taxonomy): Eukaryota > Viridiplantae > Streptophyta > Magnoliopsida > Asterales > Asteraceae > Lactuca > Lactuca virosa. The sequence continues at coordinate 390,407,205 of NC_136428.1, forward strand.
CATATAGTGAGTTCGTTAGAGAGTACTATATGATGTAACACAACGTGACCCTAATTGATCTCACATATTTGCTTATAGCTGCTGAATCAACAATGATTTGACGTGCTGGTCAAGCAAATTTGTCTGGTGAATCAAACTCCCAAGCTTCAACGGACACTGGCAACATTGGAAGTCCAGAAAGGACTAAGTATGAGTTGTCCCATGTAATGTGCCAAAGGAGTCCATTTGCTTTTATTGCCAAGAGAAGGGGCATTGGAGAGAAGTTTCCCTATTTACCTGAGAGATCTAAGAGATGGGAGAGTCAAGACGTATGGCTCTACTTCAGGTAAACTCCACTATCTAACTCTTTTAAGTTCCTATTCTAGATTCTTAATACATGATGTGATAAGATTACATTTTGATGTTTTGTAGGATCGAAAAAAAGAAAAAAAGCTTAAGGAAGAAGCATGCTAAATCTGATCATGAAGAAATGGATTTGGATCGCATGGATTCGAGGATCGGATTTTTGAGCTGGTACTTTAGAGTTAGGAAAGATTGCTAAGAAATATGTAATAGTATAGTTTTCAGTTGAATTGCATTGTAAGGACAAATTTTTCCGCAATAAAATAAATTTTGATTTTATCTTATTTATTTATCCTTGCAATGGCGTGTTTGAAAAATTGATGTTTGACTGTTTCTATTATTAGCAATGATGGATTTGATTCTTAATAATGTTATTTATGGAAATGTCGAGAATTTACCAAATAGGGAGAGTTTCTCATCGCCCAAGTTCCAGTTGTACAGAAACTTGGAATCATACAACTTGGTTGCGTGATTAATGAGAAACTTCATATTTGGAAATTAGACTAATTCGTTGGCAAAGTGTCAAGTGAAGGACTAGAAGATCGAGTACACTAGGTTGTGCGTTGATCGAGTCCACCACAAGAGTGATAAAGGTATTCATCATGACTTACTAAAGTTTAGTAAATATGGTTATACTTATAAGATTAAGTATAATTCTAAGTTGATTGAAAGAGTTTCAATCAATAGCAGAACGAATAAGAAGAATCAAGCAGACAGAAAGATAAAAGTTTCTCTATTCTAAGAAGAAGGGAGAGTACCTTTTATTGTGTTTTATGATAAGTCTTAATGATTAAGAACCATATCTCAATTGATCCTCTAAGTGAGTATTAGTGCATTTGTATGGCTAAGAAGAGGAATCGAGAATTGGAAAAATTGGTTAAATCAAGAAGTCAATCATACTTCGTTCCAAAATCAAGTCTTAGAGTTACACTCCAAGACTGTGACTTGAGTGACAAGTCTTAAGTAGGTTTATAACACTCATCAAATGTGGAGTTTGGAAAAGGTTTTCTCATTCTTGCACATTTGAAATTGGTAAGTTGTGATGTCTTGGGTAAGACAAAGACCAACTAGAAGCAATTGTGTAAAGTGTTAAACTTGATGAAAAGCTACACTAACTCTTGAATATTTGTTTGTCAAGAAATGTTTTTTGGAAAAAGAAGCTTATATGTCAAGAAGTCAGTGGGAGTCTTAATGGTCTGGAAAAGTTTTAAGAACAAATCAAGAATAAACCTAGTTGATCATCACTAGCCATTCGTGATTGACATACTCTTGTTTCTATGCCATTCTAGTTCAGTTGATTATGCATATGAGTTCTATGAGTTCTCAATTGATTGCATAAAGGCAAGGTACCCTGATCAATAGAAAGTACGTTGATAGGTAAGGGTGAGCTACTTGACAAGCTGGAAGCAATGGTGGGCATTCGTGCTATCATAAGGCGAGAAATCAAGATTGAACAAGTTCATTCCATATGAGTTTGGATTTGTCGCAAATCATGGTTGTGGCAAATTCACATGGATAGGAACACATACATCATAAAATCTAAGTGTCATAAGGTTTCCCTCCATTTCATGAAAATGATTTTCAGGAAACGTTTTCACTAAGAGAGATTTTAAGAAGATAGCAATTGTGAAAATTGTATTCTCAAATTCGATTATGATTACGACATCCCTTTTCATAGTTCGAATTGTGAGATTTGGCAATTAGTCTGAACATTTGGGACTTAGTAACATAAGTTCTGAATTTGTTTGAGATACACATGTGAGCTTTCTAAGGCAAAGGTGTATGAGTTTAAGAAGCTTAGATAAAGGCTTATCAAAGCATCAAGTATTAGAAATATAAACTTAAGGAATTGAATAAGCATTGTTTTCTGGAAGTTCGGCTGTTTTCTGAATACATGTCGAAGCTAGTGGGAGTATAAGTGTTATGCTGATAAGGAAATAATCATCATATTAGTAGGAGCATGATTATTATGGTTAATATTGCAAGTTAGCAATATTAATTATAGAAAACAAAGATTCACTTTACAAAGTTGCAAGGGTTGAAAAGTTGTTTTGCTATAAGTAAAGGAGAGAATATTATACTTCATTTCATAATTCTAAAGATTAGATCAAGAAATGTTAATAAATTTAGTCAAGGATACATAGTGCATTCTCAAAATTCGATTATGATTACGGCATCCCTCTTCATAGTTCGAATTGTGGGAACATGGCACATAAAATATTATGGCAGAAGGATAATAAAGTATCACGTCTTTATGTGAGACATTATGCATCGTGTCCAATACGTTGCGGGTATAGGATCGATTGCATATGCTATAATATTTGACCATTCTAAAATTTTCCAAATGCCTAGGGCATTAAGAGGGAAAAGGACTAGAACTGGATTTGACTAAAATAATTAAACAACTATCAAAGGATGATCTAAGGTTCGCCAAGGATTGGTCACTTATGAGTAGTTGGAAGTATAGTATTGGATGGACTATATTGACATTATTATGAATAGATAAGATTCTATTTAGAATGAGTTGTCATATGGCATATATGGAAATGTTTCCATAATTGGGAGTTGGAAATTAAGAATTTATGTCTAGATTAGAAAATTTTATGCAAAAAGGATGTTCAATGGAATGTACTTTGAGTGAGAGACATCACATCTATATAATTGTTTTGTAACAATTTCTGATAGAGTACCTTGTGATTTCATTGGCCGAGTCTTTTTGACTTTTGTGTTATAACTTCACGAAAGGATCGTTGCATAAAATGTTAGAATCTGACATATTCTAAAAGTGGCAAGAATTTGGTATTCTTACGCTAATGATAAGGATTGGGGATTGTGAAATGAGCTTCATTGGAAAAGTTTTTCAATTGATCTATTTTTACAAAGTATGGACCATAAGAAACCAAAGTGTGCATGCTTGGAGCATGGGACAATTATGGTCATAATTCAAGTAATAAAGTTGATTTTCCGAAACATTAAACAATGAATAATGAGTAATAAATTTGGTGGCTAAATAAAAGATGTTTCATTTATACTCAAGAGTTTGGGGCCATATAGGATTGAGTATTATCGTTGTGTTTCACTTTGCATGTTTTGACTTCCAGAATAACAGGGTTATTCAAACCTCCACAGTCGGTCATACGTTGGAAGTACATAAGAAGGAAGACTGTCATGAATTTGTCTGTAGATTGTCTAAAGTGTTTAGACATAGCACAAGTTTGCTGCAGAGTTCATGAGTGCTTTGATAAGATTAAAGTATTGCATTAAACCCACGCTCACTTGAATCACTTCATGGATTTATCACGGGTGATTAGTGAGATGATAACATTGTATATTCTTGAAACCGAAACGTGTGAGTTGTTATTTGCTGGTCGGTTGCACTTTGATGATAAGTAAACGCACTAGTAACTTGGTGTTATAAAACTTATTGTTGTGTGTGATTCGATTAGTAGGTGCAAGCAAGCATTTGAGTCAAATTTTATCCATTCCTTTTACCCAAAGTGGGATAAAAGCGATATCTGTGGGCCCCTTGATGATTTAGTGATGACACCTAAGCGCTTGGCCAAGTCGGGACTAAGTTGTCGTGTTCAATTATAGTGTGTTATCAGTCGTCATGAATCAGAAGTCGGGAAACATTACATAGACAAAGAGAATGATTTAAATCCATGTCTCGTGTTTATACGATATCTTGAGAATGGAGGAATATACGATCCCTTATCTAAAGGACAAGTTACTGATCAGAGTTGACAGCGGCTTTTGAAATTTACGATTGCTGATCAGGTTCTGAAGTCATGCAAAATAGTTATTAGACTTATCCAAGTGGGAGACTGTTGGATTAGTGTCTAAGTCCATAACTATTTTGGTATGTACTTGACCCGATTGTGAGCATGGTCCTTTTGGGTTGCCTTCATACGGGTGACTAGACAGGATGACAGTTGAGGAGAGAGGTTGATTAGGGCATAAATATGATTTATTTATTATATTATATGATTAATATAATAATTTGGAATCATATTATTAATTAGTATTTAATCAGAAATTAATTATGAATTAATTTCGGGATTAAAGGAATTAATTAAAAGCACAGGGGCTGTTTTGTAATTATTTGATAGTTGAGACTTTGGGCTATTGGATCACCTTTATTAAGGCTTGAACGAAAATCCTAGAAGGATCTAGGAGTTTTCGTCCAAGGGCTTAAGGAAAGGAGTCCATGGACATGCTTAGGCCCTAAGCTAAGGGATTTGCGTTTCCACCTTGAAACCCTAGCTAGCCTCAAGTATAAATAGCACCCTAAGGCACTAGAATTCGACCACTCCTTGGGAAAACGCTACTAGGGACGAATTTTGGAGCTTAGTACTTTTCCTCTTCTCTGTCATATTCATCCTCTCACCCAAAGTGTGTTTTTGAGCCATTAGAGGTACTACACTTGTGGTACTTGCTTTCAAGAGCTAAGGAAACGCAAGGAATTAGTTGTTATTACTATATAACAACAAAAGGTATGTATTCTATTCTCCTATGTGAATTTAGAAATTACTAGGAGCATGCTAGGTTTCCTTATGTGTTCATAATGTTGTATAACTAATAGTGATAACATAGATCCAACTGTAGGGTTGCATGCACACATAGGATTGTTTGTATAAAACCTATCAGAACTATGATAGGAAGGGCTCGGTCGGCTGATCCTCCTCTGCTGTGGTCGTAAAAACCTCGTTGCATGCCATAGGGAGGGCGTTGACCTTGCTCGCAGCTCCATCTATGTATAGTTTCGGCCTATTGGGGCGTCGGGCCCTGGAAGTGTTGTGGAGGAATAGGGGCAGGGTGTGGATTGTAAACTTCGGGCTCTGAGTCGGTTCCATCTGAGTCTTCTTCCTCTTCCATGGGTTCTTCATCCTCCATGGGTTCTTCTTCTTCCATGGGTTCCTCTTCTTCCATGGGTTCCTCTTCGAAATCTTCCTCTGGGTCTTCCACAATCCAACCGACATTTCGTTGGTTGGGGAAGTAAGGATCACCCGGCAAGTGAAATCCTGCCATTGTGTCTATATGAGAATAGGGATAAGAAGGATATCGCGAGAAATTTTGGGAAAAAGAAGTTAGTTATCGCAATATATAATATGATTATTATGGTTTTTGTGTTAAAATACTCCTATAGTATAATTATGTTTGATTCTTGAGGTTTTTGGTAAGTTGAAGACTTGTTGCTCATCATGATTCTTCTTCGGCATACGTTGGTCATACCTTAGCTAAATATAGTTGATCAGGCTATATTCATCCAAGATCTGACTTACATATCTGAAAGCTGAATCATGGTGTCCAACTGGTCTCAATACTTTTATGTTATTGCCATTATGATACTGAATTTAATGAGTGCGATTGTATGAATACTTTTATAAAAGTACTAATTTTTATTTTTAAAGTATTTTTGGAAAGCTACGTCAGAGAATTTTTGTCCTGTTTTATTTATAGTTTGTATATATTACGTGGTTCGATATACTTAGTTCACTATAAACAGAGCTCTAATACCAATCTGTCATACCCCCAAACCGGAACGGCGGAAACGTTTGGGGGCGGAGGACATCATGCTCAGTATCATAACCATAGTGAAGAAAGTAAACACAACCCTCATAAATATAATTTAAAAGGTTACATTGTTGCCAAAATACATGTTTCCAAATAAATTACATATGATGTCAAAATAGTTCAAAAGAAATCTGCACCTTAGCGTCTTGACTTCAAAAATCTTGTAGTTACATGTATTACTGAATACCTGAGAATACAAGTTGTTTTTGAAAGAGTATCAGCATAATGCTGGTGAGTTCATAAGCAGTTTTATGAATGAAAGATGAATGTTGCTCCTTAAAGTTTGTTACAAGTTTGTTTTCAGAAAATCCAATATTTTCTAAAAGTTTTGTTGTAGTCTTATCTGAACCACGACTTACTATATGTAAGTAAATCATCATACTTATGTGTGTGGTTTTATATTTAAATAAAACTCTTTAAATTCCCGTGAACTGTATGTTTTGCTAATTCCCCATGTGAGTTGTTATAACCTTGCTAAAACTCGAAGACCTCGTACTCGACGTTCTTCAGGCGTCGGAATGTTATGACACTTGTCACCCCAGACCTGCCGGTCTAGCTGGTGCAAGCAGCTTAGGTGCGGGTTTGTCAGACCCAATATAGATCTATATACAAACTATCACACTCTCCCTCCAACAGATTCTGATTATAACTACCGGACTTTTCTGTGGTACCTAAGAGTACCCTGAAGCTGAATGACTCACAAATTTTATTGGGTCAAAAATAGGGTTTATACTTTGCTTTTCTAGGAAAATGTATTTTTATGTCTAGGACCGTAAACAACTCAGTGTTTACGGTCATATATGTGTCTTTGGTCAGAAAATGTGTTTGCGACCGTAAACAGGGTTTACGGCCGTAAACCATGTTTGCGGTCCTGTCTAGTATAATAGCAGAGGTGTAGGTCGTTGTGCAGTTGTTGATGCCATTGCGTTTACAGAGTGTTCCATCGAGTTGTACCTGACGTTTTTCTGAATATAAACGTGTGCAAGCTCGATTTCTTTTCTTCTTATTCTTCTATCTGTGATTGTTTGTTGCTTGATCATTGGTAAAGATCCTTTTCAGGACCTTACAATTGGTATCAGAGCAAAAACCGGTGTCAATGCTTCATTCAATCGAGATTTGGGGTGCTTAAACTGATATTCTTATTGTTCTAAGATTGGTTTTAGTATTTTAGTGGTTAAAGGAACTGAATCTACTGCAAAAACGTGTTTTTGAAGGCTTTCTGGGAGTTTACTGCCAACCGTAAACCCTTTTTACGGTTGTAAACTCAAGATCTTCAACAACCGTAAATTGTGAATCTTCAAAAACCATAAACCAAGCTTCATTAACCGTAAATGCTTAAACCGTAAACAGCCCAACCGTAAACCAAGTTCTCGGTCGTAAACTCTTCAACCGTAAACTCAGTTTACGGTCGTAATCTTCATAAACTGTAAACTGTGTTCTTGGACCGTAAACAAGGCATCTTCAATAACCGTAAACTAAGCTTCAATAACCGTAAACATATCAACCGTAAACGCTGTTTACGACCGTAAACACATAAACCTTGTGTTTTAATGGCTTTTGAGGTCTACAAAGACATGAAAGAGAGTCAGGATATGCTAAGACAAAAATTCAGGTTGTTCGATTATATTCCTGGAGAAACCCTGGTTGCTCAGTTGCAGCGATTTACTAGACTTACTACTAAGATGAGTATAGCTGGGATCTTCTTGACTAAATCTGAGATAAACAAAAAGCTGTTGAATGCACTTCCAAAGTCGTGGGATATGAACGTGGCTGTCATCAAGAAGACAAAAGATCTCAATCGTCTTAGTCTTGCTGATATAATTGAAGAACTTGACACTTTGAGTTGTCGAAAAACAATGAGTTCCGCAAACCTTCCGATCAATGAAATTTCTTATTCTCAATCATTTGAAGTTTCATGTTCTCAATCATGTGAAGCTACAATTAAACTTCTTCGTGAACATAATGATTTATTAAAAAGAGAAGTTGAGGACCTGAGACATGAAGGATATCAACTCAGGAAATGATAGAAACCCCTGAACGCCTAGTTAGAAACAAAAATAAAGGATTTTAAGAGAATTCAGACAGAATACAGTGAAAAATGTGAACTTTGTAACTATATTAAGAGACAACTTGATGCTGTAACTGAAGAACTTGACGCTTTGAAAATTAAGTGTGGAAAAACAGATGTTAGTTTCAAAAATTATACTGCGTCAAGTAAGACAGTTGAGTCCTTATTTGAAACCCAATTAAAATTCGAAGATAATCAAAACAAGGGTCTAGGGTATGATAGTGTTCCTCCACCTTTCAATCATAACTACACATCCATCCCTACGATACAGGAAGAAATTGACAGGGAGGCACATCTTCAATATGGCAAACCAGCTGGTTTTGTTTCAGGAGGTATTCAGGTTGAAAATTCTGATGCTTCTACTTCATGTGCAGGTAAAGTAGCAGAAGATGAGAACAAGGAGAACACTACTGAACAAACCAACATCTCCTTGAGATCTGAATCTGTTGCTTCGAACTCAGTTGCTTCTGATCAACCTGTTGTTGAGAAATACAGGTCACCAATTCCAGTGAAACAGAGTGCCTGTTGTAATTGTGCATGTGGGAACAACCAACGACAAGGCAAAGATACGCCACCAGGGGCAGGAAGAAACAACTTCACAGTGAATAAAAAGACATGTTTTCACTGTGGAACACCTGGACACATTGCTAGAAATTGTCCTAATCGTGCATATGTTCCCTACTATGCACAAGGCTGGTAGAACGCGCCAAGAGGGAGATACTTCAAAAGAAACCCCTCAAGGTCACGTTCATACAATGGCGATTGGAATGCCCAGAAGGCCAAGAATCAAAATCCCAAGGGCAAGAAGGGAATGTCGGCCAAGAAGCCCAATCCAAGAGATGTTCCAGTGAAACAAAGACCGTTTAGGTCAAAGTCATCTCAACGGCCGACATCAAGATGAAAAGCAAGTACTGAGCCACCCATCGGATCGAAAAAGAAATGGGTTAAACCCAACTACAAATGGGTTCCAAAGGCTCACTCTCCCAAATCTTCTAACGATTCTAATATTTCTTTATCTTCTGTTTGTGATAAACAGGATATGTCTTGGGAGAGAGTACCATGTGAAGATGATAAAGGTCAACCCAATTTCAAAATGGACTGGGTTCCAAAGACCAACTGATCCCGCTCTGTGTCGGAGCAGCTATGGAGGCATATCATCAGACTTCGGTTTATTGATAGTGGCTGTTCCAGGCACATGATAAGGGACATCTCTCAACTGTACAACACTCAGAACATTGTTTGAGAGTATGTGTCCTTTGCGGGAAAGGAAGAAAATAAGAGATCACACATGAGATTAGTGCTTAATGACATGAAGAATTTTCGGATCTGTTCTGAGATTACTCGTGCAGTTCTCAGACCTTCTGGATGCAAATTCAATCGGTGACTTACGGTTTGAGTTTTCTTCTCTATACTCCTGAGTTTATCTTAAGCTGAATCGCTTTAAAGATTAATTTTTGTTTTAGGATAGTTTAAATTTGCGCATTTACTTTCATTTCTCTCATATGCGCAAATTTAGGGGGAGAAATAAAAAAAAACAAAAATTAGAAAATTTTAAAAAATCCAAAAACATTAGAAAATCAAAAAATCAAAGAAAATATGTTGGTTATGAAATGTGCTTGAGGGAGGTGTTTTGGGAAGTGATATAATCATGTGATAACAGGCAATCTGAATCTGTGTAAGGGACTGAATCTGAATTGTCTAGGCTCTGTGTTCGATGCGCTGGTAGGCACGAAAGATTAAAATGGACTTGACTAGGCTTGGTGAACTTAAGGAATCTAGAGACTTGAAAAATCTTGACCTAGATAGATCCATTTAGCCTGACAATACGACGCTCAGATAGGTTGAGCAGGGAGATATACATGATAATCCACCGGTCACATTAAAGTTATCCGTATCTAGAACTGTGGTTTAACTCTTCCTCGATGTACGGACTTTGTCCTTAATTCCGGTATTGATGGGGCGACTGGGGAATTCCGATAAAGTAGGTCTGTAGAAAATTATTTTCTTGCTTTCCTTCTGTTAGTCATATGTTGCCTCCTCTGCGTGATTGAAATACATCCGATCTGGACTGCAACATATGCGACTCTATTTCTATGCATCTTCTATCTATGCAATTCTTTCTATCTATTAGCCATATGATGTCTCCTTTGCGTGATTAACCATCCGACCTGGTACACAGCATATGCACCATTCTACTTCTCAATTCCTCTAAATCTGGTTAGTCATATGTTTCACCCTCTGCGTGATTGGAAGAGATCCGACCTGGGTGTATAGCATATGCATTCTAAATCTGACTTATCTCATAATAATTGTCTGCTCACCTAAAGTAAGGAGTACTTTGGAAGTTCCTGATTATTGGGGTATGTCAGGAAGCGGGAAACATGTTCTAGTACATTTAAAATTGAACAATCACTAGGTTGTCTGTAGATCTCGCTGCTCAATTTAGGTGGACAACAATATCTTTGGTCGTCGTCAGCTGAATGGTCCTTAAGCAATATTATCTAGGAACTTAGGATCACATTATCTTGTCACTTATAGTATGTCCTAATTTTGTCACAATCTCTCGTGTTTAAGTGGAACACAATACCGGCGATTGACTAGATCTATTCATGAAGGGAGAGGTACTGATAAACGGATAAAGGCTGTCTAAAAACTTTGATCCCAAATCACTCTTAAAGTTAGATATCATTTTATTTTTGTTAAATTTGTTCATAGTTTTCTTCTAATTTAAATATCAGGGGAGAATTAAAAATTTTAAAAACCAAAAAAAAAATCAGAAAATTAAAAAAAAAAATCCAAAAAAACAGTGTTATTTCTGTTTTATTTTTTTTTTCTAGAAAATATGAAAAATCCAAAAAATATTGTGTGTTAAGTTTTCTTTTAGTTTTGTTTTGTCTTGAAAGGTGAATTCAGGTGTAGATGAGACTTATGGAGTTTGTGTCGAAGTTTTCCGAGCCAAGGCTTCATCCGTGAGCATCGAAGAATTCTCATTCGAACGAGCAAGAAATGAAGATTATTCTTTCGACATTCAATCTTTCAACCCCAGAAGCAAGGTGAAGCTGAAATTGAAGATTATCTAACGGATTGCATTCAAGCCTCCTCAATCAGTCTGCTGCTATCTTGAACCTGCTGAAGTGATCCAGAAGTTTTGTTCTCTCTGACGTTCTCTCTGAAGATTCTCAAGCTGAAAGCGCTATCTTTTAAGAATTAGTACGTCAAGTCTCGTCACCCAATGTGCGTTCAATGTCAAATCTTGAAGAAATGCCCAACTGCTCAAGATGAAGTCAATTATTGAAGATTCATCATGTTCATCTTGAAGTCGAGAAGAATTTGAAGATTAAAGCTGAAGCAGAGCTCCGAATGAAGATTATCAAGAAAAGCCAGCTACTTTTTAGGGGGAGTTTGTTGGGTCAATTAAGAAAAGAAAAGAAAGCTATAAACCAAGGGGGAAATTGTTGGGTCAAAAATATGGTTTATACTTTGCTTTTCTAGGAAAATGTATTTTTATGTCTAGGACCGTAAACAACTTAGTGTTTACGGTCATATATGTGTCTTTGGTCAGAAAATGTGTTTGCGACCGTAAACAGAGTTTACGGCCGTAAACACGTTTACGGCCATAAACCCAGTTTACGGTCGTAAACCCTGTTTGCGGTCCTGTCTAGTATAAATAGCAGAGGTGTAGGTCATTGTGCAGTTGTTGATGCCATTGCGTTTACAGAGTGTTCCATAGAGTTGTACCTGGCGTTTTTCTGAATATAAACGTGTGCAAGCTCGATTTCTTTTCTTCTTATTCTTCTATCTGTGATTGTTTGTTGCTTGATCATTGGTAAAGATCCTTTTCAGGACCTTACAAATTTATTCCTTAACAAGTTCACGTAATTTGTAAGAAAGTACCCGTTTTGTAAATCGATTGTGTTAGTGTTTCTTTGTTAAACGGAGTGTTCAAACTATACCTATTATAGTTTATCAAGAGTTTTTTATGTTTAATGAAATATTATGCATGACTTTGTATTTCAATAAAAATGACATTGAAAATACTAAGTGTAAATCCTACACACCTTACTCAGCATGTTACAATGTGTGAATAACTCTTAAACTTGTTTTGACAGTTTTTACCCTTAACTGTCACTGTTTTAGAATATTTATAGAAAAATCATTGTAAGTTGAAAACTGAATCCGTAAACTCTGACAGTTTGGAAAAAGATTCTACTGTATTCATAAATTTTCCTATAATTTTTTGTGGTCTCAAACCAGTGTGAAAATGTTCATCTTCACAGCTTGGTCCGATTTTGTTGCTGCTGTGACAGACAGTTTTGTAAAAATCACCATAAATTGTAGAAAAATCGTATAGAGTTGTGAAAGTAGTCATTTTAACGGTATAAACCTGAAATATTTGCATATTGAATAGTTTTGAAAAATATTAAGTTTAAGTTGCATAAAATAGTTCGTCAACAGGTCACAACTTTTCTGTTGTAAGCTGTCAAGTTAAGTTTTAAATAAGTTTTGGTGTTTTAACTTGTATTCCCCCTCCCCCCCCCCCCCAAAAAAAAAAAAAACTGGAAAATGCCTTGAGTGATTTCTTGATGAGTGGAAGGTCGAAGACGAGGAGTATCAAGTCAAGAACACTTGATGAACACGTGAAAGATTGGGTGATCCTAAGAACGATTTTTGGTGTTAAAATGTGGGTAGATGATTCAAGGATGTTATGAAAACATGGAATAACACTTGAGTTGAGATGAAATACTTACCAAAAACTGAAGTAGTAGCTCAAGAACACTTCCAAAAACTAGCTGGAAGTAGAGAGAAAAGAGGCTCTCTTGCTTGATAAGAAGGGTGTAAGAAAAGTGTATAAGTGTTTGAAAGTGATCAAAGTAAGCCAAGAAATCCTCCAGGGATTTTTTCATATAGATATTGCGGGAGCAAGTTGCAAGAATGAGGGGATGGTTGCCTTGGTTTGTGTGATGTGGATAGGGTTGAACAAATGAGAAGATGACACATGGAGACAAGTCGGCACACTTGACCCACTTGTGGGGTAGAATATTCTTCTTAATGTAAAATAATGATTTATATTTAATAAATCCTTGAGAAAGAAATAAAATATGATTTTAGGGAGTTTAAAATGATAAAAATATGAATTTGGTGAACAATCCCCATCAAAATGGTCAAAAACGGGCTTAAAAAGCAAAAGTTGTCGAAAATCGGGAATTAGGAGCGAACCTGTGAGGTTCGGCCCTTAGGAGGTGAGGACCGAAGGTGAGGTTCGGTCTTAGGTGCTAGGAACTAAAAGTAGAAGGGAAGGGCCGAAGGGAAGGAGAAGGACCGAAGGTCAGAAGAAGAAGAACCGAAGGGTAGGAGCCAAAGCAGGAGGGACCGAAGGTTGGGAGGACCGAAATGGACCGAGGGTTCGGCTGTATTCGGTCTATGCGAGGTTCGGTACGAGAGGCTTGGTTCGGTCATGAAAGAAGGTTCGGTCCTCTTAGTTTTGCTTCTTAGAGTTTCGATTCGAAGAGGCTCGGTTCCATTAGGTTTTCGGTCCCAAAGGGCTGTTTTTCAAGCAAACTTCCCGTTTTGAGTGATTTTTGGCCAAGTTAAGGGTCGGGATGACCCGGATGACTATAAAAAGTTGAGAGGGATTTGGGAGAGATTTGTGAGAGATTTGGGAGAGATTTATTTTTAGCCATTATTATCGTATAATCTTGCAATGCAAGGTTCGTGAACCCTGTTATGCTTCGTTTATGATTGTTTTAAGTCCCCAAAAGGGTCCATAGTCGTGTTTTGATGCGTTTAACTCCCTTCTTAGGGTTTCCCATTGATAAACACATATATTCTCTGTGACACTTGAATTTTTGACATACAAATGCATATTGTTCTATATAGAATAATTTTTAACATACAAGTACTAGTTACGTTTGACTGGTTTGACTTGTTGACTTTTGACTTTGACTTTGACTTTGACTTTGACCTGAATTGGACGGTTGTCACATATAGCGTTATATTGTAAGTGTTATTGAACTCACTAAGCGTCACCCGATTATCCCTCTCAGTGTTTAACTATTTGCAGGTGATAAGCATCTAGAATAGTCATGTACTGTAAGAAGATGTAGAATAGTTAATATTATCACTTTTGTACTTAGTGTATAAATTCCTGGGAAGTACTGGTTTGTATCCATATTTGCAGGTGATAAGCATCTAGAATAGTCATGTACTGGTTTGTATCCATACTTTTTCAAATTCTATTATGAATGTGCATGTAGCATGTTTGGAGTAATAATATTCTAAAGTTTAGAGAAAGGGGTTCTCACAATCATGATATCAGAGCAGTAGTTTAAGCGAACTAAATCCCACAGATTGGTACTTAGACTTAAACTATTAGAAGTTCAGTAGCCATACACCAGATGCCGGTGGAGATCCTCAACCTGATGAAGTAAATAGTACAGGATCCCCTCTTGAGGAGCGACTTGTGGATAAACTTACTGGTGTTATTCAGTAGACTCTCGAAGAACACAAAAAGGATAATGATAAAGGTAAAGAAAAATCCACCGGAGAATCTTCAAAACGGGAGGCGAAACGTCCCTCATTCAAAACTTTCCAGAGTAATGGTGCTACGGAGTTTTTAGCTGTTCTTAATCCCATTGTTGTTCTTACATGGATCCAGAACACAGAAAAAGTATTCCGTATTTCTCATGTGGTTAATGAAGACAAGGCTAATTATGCTTCTACAATGCTCTTCGGAGAAGCCTTAGTCTCGTGGGAAGCAACATTCGAAGCTCTCAATGAATTTGACCAGAATAATTTATCTTGGGAAATGTTCAAAACTCGCTTGCTAGGAAAGTATTGTCCTCTAGACATGAGGAGAAGATTGGAGAAAGAATTCCTCGACCTTAAACAGGAAGGAATGACCGTGAATGATTATTAAACTGAATTCAATCAAAAAGCACAGTTTGTTGCAAAGTATATTCCAACTAAAGATGATAAAATTCAGTTATTCTTGGAAGGACAATGGTATGAAATCCGCGATTTCGTGGTTGAGTATGCCCGTGGTTGAAATCCGCGATTCAGTTATTCCAACTGTCACTCTTTCTGTTCTAAAGCATCCACGTGTTGATCGCACTGTTCTTGTTTCCTCTATTCCATCAGTTCAATCCGTTATATATGATTCCGACAAACAAGTACAATCTCACAATACCTCTCATGGCCGTGGTAGGTCACAATCTTTTTCTCTTTAGTCACCATCATGTCAAAAATGTGGAAAGAATCACCAGGGCCAATGCAGAATAGAAAATGAATCGGTGATCTGTTATGGATGTTAAGAAATCGGCCACATGAAACCTGTTTTCCCAATGAAGAATGTTACATGCTTTGCTTGTGGTGTCACTTGCCACATGAAGCGTTTATGCGCTACTCTTACTAGTCAAGTGGCGGGAAGTCAAGATTTTGTTCAACAACCACTAAATACTTCAACTAAAAAGGAGGAGGTGCCAAAAGCAAAAGGCCATGCATTTCAGATTACCACAAAGGAGGCACGTGAAGACCCGAATTTTGTGATCGGTACATTTTTCGTCAGTTCTAGACCTGCTCACATCTTATTTGATTCTGGTGCCTCAGATTCTTTTGTGTCTGATGAATTTGCGCGTTCTTTTCAAATTGCTTGATATGCACTCGCTCAACCTTTTCATGTAGATATAGTGGTAAGTGTGTCATTACTTGTTGATAGAGTCTATAGAGATTGTGTCATAGAAAATGCAGATTATAATTTTCTTGCTAACCTGATTCCTATCTTCTTGCCCAACTTTTATGGTATTCTCGACATGGATTGGTTGTCAAAGAACCGCGTAGAACTCTTGTGCTATGAAAAGATAGTACGCATTCCTATAGAAGGGAAGAATCCTATTTATGTCTACGGTGAACAAAGACTTAAAATCTTAAAAATAATCTCTTTCCTAAAAGCTTGTAAATTTATATCGAAGCGGTGTTGTACTTATCTGTCATCATATTCATTAATGATATTCTAATATATTCCAAGTCTGAAGCTGATCATGCCATTCATTTTCGTGAAATATTAGAACTTCTTCGAAAGAAGAAACCATATGCTAAATTCTCAAAATGTGAATTTTGGCTTCGCCAAATTCAATTTCTCGGCCATGTGATTTCTAGTGACGGTATATCAGTAGGTCCTACCAAAATTGAAGCCATTCAGAATTGGGAAGCGCCCTGTAATGCTTCTGAAATTCGCAGTTTCTTGGGTCTTGCGGGGTATTAGCGGAGATTCATTAAAGATTTTTCACGTATAGCTGTACCTATCACAAGTCTTACACGAAAGGAAGTAAAGTTCGAATGGGGTGAAGCCCAAGAAAAATCTTTCTCAACTCTAAAAGATCTTTTGACTCATGCTCCAATCTTATCACTCCCAGAATGTGATAATAATTTTTCTGTATATAGCGATGCTTCAAGATTGGGACTCGGTTGTGTTGATGCAGCGCGGTAAAGTAATAGACTATGCTTCAAGACAACTGAAAGAGTATGAAAAGAATTATCCCACCCATGACCTCGAACTCGCTGCAGTAGTATTTGCCCTAAAACTTTGGAGGCATTATCTTTTTGGTACAAAATGCCAATTGTTTACCGACCACAAAAGTCTCAAGTATATATATTCAGTCAGCAAGCTTTGAATCTGAGACAACAACGAGCCATGGAGCTGATCAAAGACTATGACTGTGAAATCCTGTATCATCCTGGAAGGGACAATGTAGTTGCCGATGCACTTAGCAGGAAGGTTTACCATAATAATGTGTGTTATGTTATTACCCACACTACCGTAAAGTTCACTATCCTTGATGAACTAGAAAAATGGCAAGTAAAGGTCTTTAAGCCATAAAATGTGAAGAAGGAAGGGATGGTACATTATCTTGATATTTTACTTAATGATCCACGTTGACTGAAAGTATTTAAGAATCGGCTATGGATTCCAAAGATTGGTGGATTAAGAGAGAAGATTTTAGATGAAGCCCATAAATCTAAACTGTCAATACATCTTGGTACAAGTAAAATGTACTATGATGTACGAGCTGATTATTGTTGGCCTGGATTAAAGAGAGACATTGGAAGATACATGCAGGAATGCTTAGTATGCTTACAAGTCAAAGCGGAACACCAAAAGCCATACGGGAGTCTAGAAGGTATTAATGTTCCCATGTGGAAATGGGAGGAGCTGTCCACGGATTTTATTACCAAATTGCCAAAGACTGCGAAACATAATGATAGCATTTGGGCAATTGTAGACCGACTAAATAAGAGTGCACATTTTCTTGCCATGCATGAAATAGCTCCAATGGAGAAATACGTACAAGTATACTTGGATAAAATTATTGCGAGACATGGCGTTCCACTAAAGATTATTTCTGATCATGATACTCGCTTCACTTCTCATTTTTGGGTGAGTATGCAACGTGAATTGGGATCTCGAGTTGCTCTCAGCACAGCTTATCATCCCCAGAAAGATGGTCAGACGGATAGAACAATCCAAACAGTAGAAGATGTGCTTCGTGCATGCATCTCGGAGTTTGGTGGTAACTGGGATAAATGCCACCATATGAAGCATTATATGGTCATAAATCAAAATCCTTCATGCATGCGTTTCAAATTTTCATATATCAAAATGCTTCGTGCATGCGTCTCAGAGTTCGGTGGTAACTAGGATAAATGGCACAATATGAAGCATATGCTTCGTGCATCGTCTCGAATTTTCATATAATAACAGTTACCACACATCAATCAAAATGGCACCATATGAAGCATTATATGGTCATAAATGTCGTACTCCACTATGTTGACGTGATGTAGGACAGAAAATCCTTGGAGGCCTATAAGTCCCAAATTTTGCATGATGTATCAATCAGATCCACTTGATGGTGTGGAATCCCAATCAAGTGGATGATGCAAGATAGAATGGTGAAGAAAAAGAAGAAAAAATTGATGAATCTATGATGTATTGATGATAAGAATGAAGAACACCACATAAGACTCACACTTCTCTCTTGTCTAATCTTCTCTCTCTAGAACACCTTGATTTACAAACACTTGTCCGTAAACTCTCTCTACCATTTGAATTCTACTGACAGTATTCATAGGGAATAGTGGCTGCAAACACGTTTACAACCATAAACACAAGGTTGTGTTCGGTCCTAGACCGAAAACTACAATTGTCTAAAAAAGTGAAGTATTAACAATATTTTAGACCCAACAATCTCCTCCTTGGTTTATAGCTTTCTTTTCTTTTTGAACCAACAAACTCCCCCTAAAATTGTAGCTGGCTTTTCTTGTCAATCTTTAATTTGGAGTTTGGCTTCAGCTTTTTGTCTTCTATTTCTTCATAACATCAAGATGAGCATATGAGTTTTCTAAGTGAGTGACATCATCTTGAACAGATGGGCATTTCTTCAAAATTTGACTTTGAACGCACGTTGGGTGAGGAGGCCTCATGAAAGGATTCTTGAAAATCTGCGCTTTCAGCTTGAGAATCTTTAGAGAGAATATCAGAGAGATCAAATCTTTTGGTCACTTCAAAAATTATATAGATAGCAGCAAATTGATTGAGGTGTCTTCAATGCAATCTGTCACATAATCTTCAAGTATCGCTTCACGTTGCTTCTGGGGTTGAAAGATTAAATGTTGAAAGAATAATCTTCATTTCTTGTTCCTTCGAATGAGCATTATTCGACAATTACGGATGAAGACTTGGCTCAGAAAATCTCGATATAGTCTCCATAAGTCTCATCTACATCTGCATTCACTTTTCAAGACAAAGAAAAATTTGAGATAAAAACAAAACTAAAAGAAAACTTAGCACACAATATTTTTGGATTTTTCGTATTTTCTGAAAAAAATAAAACATAAACAAAAATATTTTTGGATTTTTTATTTTTCTGAAAAAAAAAACGGAAATAACAATATTTTTGGATTTTTGGTTTTCTGATTTTTGTTTGTTTTTTTTTTAAATTTTTAATTCTCCCCCTAAATTTGTGCATAAAGGAAAACTATGAACAAATTTAACAAAAAACTAAAATAATAACTAACTTTAAGACTGATTTGGGATCAAACTTGTCAGGCAATTCAATATCGTTTATTAGCACGCACCTACATGTTTAGATCTGGTCAATTACCAGTATTGTGATCCACTTAAACACAAAGGATATTGACAAATTGGACAGATTATAAGTGACAAGACATTGTGATCTATAGTCCTAAATGGACCATTTGGCTGACCACGACCAAAGATATTGTTGTCCACTTAAATTCGGCAGCGAGATCTACAGACAACCTTTTAAGTAGTTTAATTTTAGATGTACTAGAACGTGTTTCCCACTTCCCGACATACCCCGGTAATCAAGAACTTCCAAAGAACTCCTTACTTTAGGTGTGTATTCAATCATTAAGAAAGAAATCAGATATAGAAGTGCACATGTTGTATCCCAGGTCGGATGTCTTCCAATCACACAGAGGGAACAACATATGACTAACATAGATAGAGGATTAGAGTGATAGTAGGATGCATATGATGTGTCCCAGGTCGGATCTTCCGATCACGCAGAGGGGACATCATATGGCTAATAGATAGAAAGAATTGCATAGATAAGAAGATGCATAGAAATAGAGTTGCATATGTTGCATTCCAAGTTGGATATGTTCCAATCGCACAAAGGAGGCAACATGTGGCTGACAGATAGAAAACAAGAAAATAATTTCCTACGAACCTACTTTATCATAACCCCCAGTCGCCCTATCAATACCGGAATTAAGGACATGAGTCCATACATCAAGGAAATGTTAAGCCACAATTCTAGATACATATGATTTTTAGTGTATCCTGCAGGTTCCCATGTTTATCTCACTGCTCAATCTATCCGAGCATCGTATTGTCAGTCCAAATAGAACTATCTAAGCCCATATTGTCATGTCCTTTCATTGTCAATCTATGTCGAGGCCTTTTGAATCCTTTGTGCCTACCAACACATTGAACACATAGTCTAGACAATTTGGCTTCAGTGCATTACACGAATTTCATATTGTCCTTTAGCACTAGACTTCATATCACTTCCCAAACAATACCTACAAACGAAAAACTATAAGAAAACAAAAGGTTGCTTCAAAATAAATCAATTTAAGATAAACTCAGGAATAACGAAAAGAAAACTCAAACCGTATGTTACCAATTGAATTTGCATCCAGAAGATCTGAGAACAGCACACATATTTCAATCTCAGATCAGATCCGAAAATTCTTCACATCGTTAAGAACAAACCCCATGTATGATCCTTTCCTTTCTTCCTTTCCCGCAAAGGACACATACTCTCAAACAAAGATTTGAGTTTTGTACAGTTGAGAGATGTCTCTTATCATGTGCTTAGAACAACCACTACCAACAAACCAAAGTCTGATGATATGCGTCAATAGCTGCTCCAACACAGAGTGCAGGATTAATTTGTCTTTGGAACCTAGTCCATTTTGAAATTGGGTTGACCTTTGTCATCAACGCAAGGTACTTTCTCCCATGACATATCCTGCTTATCAGAAATAGAAGATGAAGAAATGTTAGAATCATTAGGTGATTTGGGAGAGTGAACCTTTGCTACCCATCTGTAGTTGGGTTTAACCCATTTCTTGTTTGATCGGTTGGGTACCTTATTGCTTGCTTTGGAACTCGAAGCCGATCGCCGAGATGACTTTGACCTAATCAGTCTTGTTTTCACTGGAGCATCTCTTGAATTGGACTTCTTGGCCAACATTCCCTTCTTGACCTTGGGAGTTGGATTGTTGGCCTTTTGCACGTTCCAATCACCATTGCGCGATTGTGACCTTGGAGGGCTTCTTTTGGGGTATCTCCCTCTTGGCGCGTTCTGCCATCCTTGTGCGTAATAGGGAACATATGCACGATTAGGACAATTTCTGGCAATGTGGCTAGGTGTTCCACCGTGAAAACATATGTTTTTCTTCACGTTGGAATTGTTTCTGCTTGCCCCTGGTAGCACACCCTTTCCTTGTCTCTGATTGTTCCCACAAGCACACTTGCAGCAGGCACTTTGTTTCACTTGTTTTGGTGACTTGTATTTACCAACAACAGGTTTAGACGTAACTGAGTTAGAAGCAACAGATTCAGAGTTCAAGGAGACGTTGGTTTGTTCAATAGTGTCCTCCTTGTTCTCATCTTCCGCAACTTTACCTGCACAAGAAGTAGAATCATTAAAAACGTTTACCTTAATATTCTCATTTGGCCCAGATTGTTCAGTATTAACTGAAGCTTGTTCAGGGAGTGAGCCAAACTGAGAAGGAATTTCTTCCTCGTTGGTCTCAAGGGGTGGGTTATAGTTGTCATTGAAAGGAGGTGGGACACTATGATACCCTAGACCCTTAGTTTGATTATCTTTCAATTTCAATTATTTCTTAATCATAGTCTCAACTTTCTCGCTTGACACATCAAATTTTTTGAAGCTAAAATCTGCATGTTCAAATTTGTTTTTCAATGTGTCAAGCTCGGCAGTTAGACTGACAAGCTGTTCCTTAACATAATCATAATTCACACATTTATAACTGTATTTTTCTTGAAGTTTTCTAAAGTCCTTTGTTTTGGCCTCTAGTTTTGCTTTTAAGGGTTTTTGACCTTTCCTAAGTGTATATCCTTCATATTTAAGGTCCTCATTTTCCCTTTTTAGCAAATCAATTTGTTCACGAAAAAATTTAATCGTAGTTTCACAAGATTGAGAACATGAAACTTCATTGACCGGGATGTTTGTGGAACTCATTGTTTCCCAAAAATGCCCTTTGACTATAAACCTCAAAAGTCGACCTTAAAAGTCAAGTGTAAAAGGTCAAACTGAAAATCTAAATATGAAAACTTGAAAGTAGAACGAAAAAGTCAAAGCTTAAATTCAAAGGTCAAACTTGAAAGTCAAAGACAAATTTTAAGGTCAAAAGCCAAAATTGATAGGCAAAAATTAAAAACCAAAATTTTGGGTTGAAAATGAAACTTGAAAATTTGAAAAAAAAAAATTGGGCTAAAATTGTCAAAATTCCGAAATTAAGGTCGAAACAGCGAAGCTACTCGAATTAAAACGGGAAGACGTATAACATGAGGCTTGCTAGATGGATTGGAAAGGCTGTGGGTTGCGTGTGTGAGAGACTCGGGTTCGAATCTTGCACACCCCAGATTTTTTAAATAAGATTCACATAATAATTGGATTATTCAAACCATCAACAGTCGATCATACTTTGGAAGTAGGTATTGAATTAAAACTGTCATGAATTTGGCTTGTAGATTGTCAGAAATGGTTAGACATTGCTATGACATTCATGAGTGTTCATAAGGTCATTGATATATAATCTTCAAACCTAGATATATATAATCTTCAGAAATGGTTAGACATGCTCACTTGTATCACTTCATGGAATTTATCTCGATTGATCGAGAGGCGATAATAATATATAATCTTCAAACCTAGATATATGAGTTGTTGACTATGAGTTGGTCGTACATTGATAGTACGAAAACGTATCGGTAACTCGATGTTGTAAAACGTTCTGTTGTGTATGGTTCAGTGAATAGTTAGTACAAGCATATACTATCAAAGTTTATCTGTTCCATTTAGTCCTTGGAGGATTAAAAACGATATCTTGGGCCCGTCGATGATTTTGTTTTGACTTATGTGTCGGGCCCGGTCAGAACTAAATTGATGTGTTCGATTAAGTTCTATGAAAAAACGAATCAAAAATAGGGAAACAGACTGCTGGACAATAAGATTGACTGTGTTCCATGTGTTTGTCCGGATGATATCTTGAGAACAGAGGATTCTATGATCACTTATCTAAAATGGTACGTCTATGTTCGACAAAGGCATTTAAGAGCCACGATTGCTAGTCGGATCCTGAAGTTATAGCTACAACTATAGTTATTAGACTTTTCCAAGTGAGAGACTGTTGGATATGGTGTCTAAGTCCATAACTATATTTGGTATGTACTTGACCCGAGAGTTGCATCGTCCATTTGGGTTGCACTTCACTAGGACGAGTTAAAGGATGAACTTTTGAGAAGAGGATAATGATGATTAATTAATATATTATAAGTTCTAATATATTAATATGAAATCATATTCTTTAATTAGTATTGATCAAGAATTAATTTGGAATTAATTTTGTGATCAACAGAGACTAATTAAATATATAGGGATTGATTGTGTAAATCATTCATTCTTATAAAGTGGGCTAATGATCCATGATTCCCTATGATAGGCTAAACCCATGTGGTGACCCATGGATACTCCATGGTGGTTAAAACCAATGGAGCATCAGGAATGTGGAAAGTCATGCATATTAGGGTTTCCATGGTGTAACCCTAATGTAGCCACACTATATAAGAAGCCCTTTGGTTCATGAAATCAACACATAGAGTTCTTGTAAGAGTACTAGCCGATTTTGAGTGCATATTATCTCCTCTCAAGTACTTCCAATTGTTAGTGGTGATTTGTGGTTCCATTTGAGGCATTTACATTATTGGTGCTAGGATGTTAAAGCTTCAAGGTTTCAACTACACTAAAAGATATGTCATCTAACTAGAATTTTGTAGTATAGTTACTCTCTTGTATGCTAGTTTGGATTATGCTTTAGAATTTTGAAAGTTTGCATGTATATTAGAGAAAACATAGATCCAAAGCATATAGGGTTGCATGTACACCATAGGAGTGTTAGAATGCTCAGAACCCATCAATGGTATCAGAGCCTAGGATTGTTTTCCAATATACTTGATGTTACTTGCTTGGAAATGCTTTAAAATTGAATTTCAGCTTTCTGGACAGTGGACTCGTCGATTCCATTGGGGAACTCGCCGAGTCCGTTGACAATTCTGACCAACTCGCCGAGTTAGTTCATACACTCGACGAGTTGGTGCTCCAGAGTGCAGATTTTCGAGTTTTAAGGCTGGAGTTGGACTAGGATCATTACCCTAAACTGTTTTTGAACTTCTAAATCTGTTTTTGATGTGGTAATGATCATGCTAATCCAATTTAAAAGATAATTGTCAAAAGTTTCATGTTTTGTATTAGTTTACATGGCTAGGCTAATTACATGAAATTTGTTTTGAGTTGAATTGTCTTGTTCATATGAGTTTGATTGAATTTTCTATGAATTATTTGATTATTGTGTTAGTTAAATAATGTTTTAAATGATTTTAGTGGACTCCATAACTTGTCCTCAAGTTATGGATGTTATGGAACATGAAAGGTTTTTCTAATAAAGATGTCATTAAACTCATATGTAGTGGACTTGAAGAGTTTTGACAAGTTTCTAAACTTGCCCTCAAGTTTTGAATTTGTAAAGTCTCACTAAATGAAACTTTAATTCCAAACCTTAGAATTTTAAAAGTTAAAATTCAACCCTTATACTATTATAATATTATAGGATTATGTGACATCCCCAAATTTGTCGGCCAGAAAAGACCGATTTAATTTATGCTTTTAAAATAAAATCAGAGTAATCTTTTAAAAGATGTTGCAGAATTTGTCCCCAAAACAAAACATGATAAAAAAAATTTATCAAAACATTTCTTAAAGAAATATATATTTTCATTATATATCAAAACCTCGGGATGTCATGTTCCGATACAGATCAAAAGCATAAACAGTACATTATAAGCCTTACAACAGTTATATACAACTACTGGCCTATAATCCAAAAATCTCTCATCATCATCCGACTATGCTCGGGGTCCACTACCTGTAATATAAAAAGCTGAGTGGGTCAGGCTTGTGAAACTTTCTTTTAGATCACTAAGACTAAAAATCGTTCTATCATAAATTCACTATTTACGTCCCGAAGTGTCGTACCGGTTCTGTCGCGAAACTTGGACAGGTCATAACTACTTCTTGGTTATAACTCGGATTTCGGCATTCTTTATATATCCAGAATCCTTGTCACGACCACTACAACTTCCTTCATAGATATTGGGTTTATCTAATATCAAAATAATTAAACATAAAACACATAATACTCAAATAATACAATTTATTATTTCAAAACAAATTACAAATGTTGACCTAGACTATTACATCATTATTAATTTCTAGTCTAGAAACACGGGCGTTACACTTCTC
The DNA here is from genome assembly GCF_052849685.1 of Lactuca virosa. NCBI lineage: Eukaryota > Viridiplantae > Streptophyta > Magnoliopsida > Asterales > Asteraceae > Lactuca > Lactuca virosa. The sequence continues at coordinate 390,432,324 of NC_136428.1, forward strand.
TCCCCCTTAGGATGATTCTGTCGTCGGAATCACACATCAGCAAACAAATGCAGGTGAGATTTGGCCCATTCGTATGTTTCCATTGCACAAGCACTAAATCGACCATCTTGCGTCGTAACTTCTTAGTCTTACGCTCAACAATTGCTTCTGGTTCTTCGATTAACCTCTTGCTTTCATCCAATCTTAATTCAGAAATTGGAATGATGTCGGGTACATCTCCCGTGAACTTCCTCAAATAACACACATGGAAGGTTTTATGAATACCATCTAGTTATTCTGGTAGTTCTAGCTTGTAAGCTTGGTTCCCAGTCCTCTGAAGAACTTTAAACAGTCCAATAAACCTTGGACTCAACTTTCCCCTTTTACCAAATCTTATAAGTCACTTCCACGATGAGACTTTAAGTAAAACCGAATCTCCAACTTCGAATGTTATCGGTTGTCTTTTCTTGTCAGCATAACTCTTTTGAGGATCTTGAGCTACTAACATCCTTTCCCTAATCACTTTCAACTTTTCAGCAGTCTGATGGACTATTTCAGGTCCCATAAATTGCTTTTCCCCAGCTTCCAGCCAACACGACGGCGTTCGACTCTTTACTCCATACAAAGCTTGGTAAGGTGCGATCTTGATGCTTGAGTGAAAACTATTCTTGTAGGAAAATTCTACCAGAGGTAAATGTTCATCCCAATTACCTTGGCATTTTGGGGTACATGCTCGTAGCATATCCTCTAATGTTTGAATTATTCGCTCGCTCTGACCATCTATTTGCGGATGGTAAGCAGTACTCACACACAACTTGGTACCCAATTCCTCTTGTAGACTCCTCCAAAACCTTAAGGTGAAACGGCTGTCACGATCTGATACAATCGTCAGGGGAACACCATGAGCTTTCACTATTTCTTTCACGTAAACCTTTGCAAGCTTTTCCATAGACCACTTCTCATTGGCTGCTATGAAATGTGCACTTTTTGTGAATCTATCAATCACCACCCAAATCATGTCGTGACCGTTCTTTGTTCTGGGCAGTTTAGTTAAAAAATCCGTAGTGATGTTTTCCCATTTACCCATGGGTACAAGTAAAGGTTCTAAACTCCCATACGGTTTCTGATGTTGTGCCTTAACCCTTGCACATGTCACACACTCGGCAACATACTTAGCAACATCGAGCTTCATCGTCGGCCACCAGTAGTAGGGTTTCTGATCCCTATACGTTTTCGTGCTGCCGGGATGAATCGATTACATGGTCTTGTGAGCTTCTTCCATCAGAAGATCTCTTATTCCTCCTATCTTAGGTACCCAAATCCTATATTGGAATACCTTCAGTCCTTGACTGTTTGTATCGAACACTAACGTTTTGCCCAAACGTTCTTCTTTTCGGTCATTTTTCTCTAAAGCTTCTATCTGAGCTTTCTTTATGCTTTCCACAATTGTCGAGACAACTTCAATTCTCCATGCTCTTGGCTTTTTCTTTTCAAGGTTTACCTTCCGACTGAGAGCATCAGCGACAACATTTGCTTTACAAGGATGGTAAAGTATCTCATAGTCGTAGTCCTTACGTAACTCTAGCCAGCGTCGTTGCCTCATGTTCAATTCCTTCTGATTAAAGAGATATTGAAGACTCTTATGATCAGTGAAAAGTTGACATTTAGTGCCATAAAGATAATGCCTCCATATCTTTAGGCTGAATACTACCACTGCCAACTCCAAATCATGAGTTGGGTAATTATTTTCATGCTCTTTCAGTTTCCTCGATGCATATGCTATTACTTTATCCCTTTGGGTTAGAACACAACCTAACCCAATTCTAGATGCATCGCTATAAACTGCGAAGTCATCAACTCCTTCAGGTAAAGAAAGAATCGGTGCTTCATATAATTTCTTCTTTAGCTTCTCGAAGGCTTCCTTATGCAACTATCAAAGAAAAGCCTTGGATAAATCTTCGATAATATCCAACTAATCCTAGAAAGCTTCGGATCTCCGTAGGACTCTTTGGTTGTTCCTGTTGGTTTATGAGCATTCTAACACTCCTAAGTGTACATGCAACCCTAAATACCTTGGATCTATGTTTTCTCTATTATACATACAATTATGAACATCCAAGGTATTATCCTAATCTAGCATACAAAATAATAAATATAACAAGATAGAATACATACCTCTTTGATGCAGAATGTCTTCATGAAGCTTGAGTGCCTAGTGCCCCAAGTGTGACACCTCAAATGGTTCACACAACACCAAATACACTTGGAATAACTTGAGAGAAACTTGAACACTCCTTGAAATCGTCTAGCCCTCACACTCACACATTAGTGCACCATTTCTTGAGCAATGGGATTCTTTTATATGGTGGCTATTAGGGTTACACCATGTAACTCATAACTTTACCCATTCCTTATGCTCCATGGATTTTAACCTCCATGGAGTATCCATGGGTCACCCCATGGACTTAGTCCAACATAAGGAATCTTGGATCACAAGCCCACATATATAAGAATGAATGATTTACACAATCAACCCATATATTTAATTAGTCTCATTTTGATCACTTAATTAATTCCAAATTAATTCTTGATCAATACTAATTAAATAACCTTATTAATATATTAGAACTTATAATATATTAACCAACCTTAAGTGTTATTTCTCTCATTATAGTCTATCCAAATGCATGATGCCATGCAACCCAAATGGACCATGTCGGGTCGGGTCAAGTCTTACCAATTATAGTTATGGACTTAGACATTAATCCAACAGTCTCCCACTTGGATAAGTCTAAAACTATTATTGCGTATGACTTCAGGAACCGATCAGCAATCGTAGCTCTCAAAAGCTTCTGTCGAACTCTGACCTTGTCGATAAACTCTGACCTTTGTCAATGACTTGTCCATTAGATAAGGGATCATATATTCCTCCATTCTAGATATCATATGGACTGAGACATGGATTATCAATCATTCTCTCTGTCCATTTGTTGTTTCCCGATTTCCGATTCATGATGACTGACTGATTGAACAAATCAAATCAGCCCTGGCTTGGCCAAGCACTCACATGTATCATCTTTAAATCATCGAGGGGCCCACAGATATCGCTTTTATCCCGAAGGTAAAAGGAATGGATAAACTTCGACTCATATGGCTTGTTCTACTACTTGTTGAATCATACACAAAGGCACGTTTTATAACATCGAGTTACCAATGCGTTTTTGTGCAATCAATGTATCACCAACTCATAGTAACAACTCATATCTCTAGGTTTGAAGAATATAAGATATTATCGTCTCATGATCACTCGTGATAAAATCCATGAAGTGATTCAAATGAGCGCGGGTTGAATCCAATACTCAGAACTTATGAGCACTCATGAGTGTTGTAGCACCACTTTGTCCACCAACTTGGACCTCTACAAACCAACCCATGACAGTCTTGATTCATATCTACTTCCAACATATGACCGACTGCGGATGGTTTGAATAACTTAATCATTCAGGAAGAGCGACTTAGTTATTCTGGAAGTCAAAACATGCAAAGTGAAACACAAGAATAAATGAATCAAATATGGTATCAAACCCTATGAATATAAATAAACACTTTTATTTATCACCATACTGATTACTCAGTATTCATTGTTTCGGTTTTATCAACTTTATACTTGAATTTAAAACAATAGTTGTCCCATGCTCCAAGCATGTACACTATGTTTTCTAAACACTAGTCATGCCATACACCAAGTATGCATACTATGTTTGTCTATGATCTTTACTTTGTAAAATAGATCAATTGAACATCACTCTAATGATCCTCTTTTCACAGTCCCAAATCCTTACTACAAATGCAAGAATTCCAAATTCATGCCATTTACTGAAATCTGTTAGATTCTAAACTTATATGCATTGATCCTCTTAATGATTATGCACGAAGTCAGAAAGACTTGACAACAATCATTACAGAGCATTCCAAAGGAGATCAGATCCTTGGAAACATCCTTCTTTCATTAAGTTTCCTAATCTTACACATATTGAATAATTTCTAACTTTGAAATATTTCCATATTCCATTTTGACTATCACTTCTGAACAAGAGTTGCCTCCTTACAGATTATGTCAATATGGTCCTTCCAGAATTAACATTATACTTCCAACTGTCCTTGAGCAACCAATCTTTGGTAAACCTTAGATTGTCCTCGACAATTGCTTAATCATTTTAGTCATATCCAATTCTAGACATTTTCCCTTCATAATGCCCCAGGCATTTGGAAAATTTTAAAAAGGATGAATATAGCACATGTAATCGATCCTATATCCGAAGCATATGGGACACGATTCATGATGTCTCACATAAAGACTAAACCAGTCTTTTGCTATAATATTTCCATTTCAATTTGCCAAGTTCTCAAAATTCAGATTATGAAAAGGGATGCCGTAATCATAATCGAATTTTAGAACGCAAATAATGGACCCATATATAGAATTTCCTTATGTTGAGCCATTCCAACATGAAATTCATATATATATCCTTGATTAAATACGATTAAAACCTCAATCAAAGCTTTTAGAATTGAAATGAAGTATAATTTCCTCTCCCTTAATTATAGCAAAACAACTTTTTCAACCCCTGCAACCTCACGAATTGAAACTTTTGTTTTCTATAATTAACATTGCTAACTTGCAACCTTTGTCATAATTATCATGCTCCCACTAACATGATGATTATTAGCATAACACTTATGCTCCCACTAGCTTTGATATGTACTCAGAAATCAGCTGACTTTCTTACCAAAGTTCAGATTTCTGATACTAGATTGTTTTGATAAAACTTTATCAAAATCATACACCTCTCTTAGATAGCTCACATGTGTGTCTAAACAATTTTAGAACTATGAAAAGGGATGTCGTAATCATAGTCTCAATTGTTTAGACCTTTGCCACTTCTCACAAGTCCATGTTAGTGTGCCGGTAAACCACACACGCTCCACTAACGACTTTGAGAATGCAAATATCACAATTGCTATCTAGCTAAAATCTACTTAGTGAAAGTGTTTCCTCACCATCATTTTCATGAATCGGAGAGAAACCTTATGACACTTAGATTTAATAGTGTATGTGTTCTTATCCATGTGAATTTGTCAAAACCATAATCACAAGACAAGGTTAGTGACAAATCCAAACTCATATTGATTAAACTTGTGCAGTCTTAAATTTTTGCCATTTGGCAGCTCAGGTGCCTGCCATTGCTTCCAAGTAGTTGTGCAACCAATTGAGATCTCTTAGAACTCCTATGCGAAGCCAACTTGAATAGGCACAAAAATCTCAACACGATAGGTTATAAACCTCAAGTCGTGTGCTAGTGAAGGACTTTAAGTTTTATTCTTGATTAAGTCTTGAAACTTTCAAGAGCTTTAAGACTCCCACTGTCCTCTTGACATATAAGACTCCCTTGTCAAATATTCAAGAGATAGTGCGGATTCTTTATCAAGACTAACACTTTACACAATTGGCCTAAGTTGGTCTCTGTTTTATCCAAAACATCACAACTTACCAATTTCAAATGTACAAGAGTAGATAACCTTTTACTCTTACATTTGACTAGTGTTAACAAACCCTCTTTAAGATATGTCACTCAAGTTACAATCTTGGAGTATGACTCTAAGAATTGTTTTGGAACGAAGTATGACTCATCTTTTTGATTTAACCATTTCAACAATTCATGACTCCTCTTCTTAGTCATAAGAATGCACTAAGATGACTTTAGAGGACCAATTGTGATATGGTATCTTAATAATTAAGATGATCATAAACATGATACTAAAGTACTCTCCCATCTTTTTAGATTTGAGAAACTTTTATCTTTCTGCCATACTTTGATTCTTCTTATTCGTTCTGTCTCACATTGAAACTTCTCCAATGCTACAGACTTATACTTAAACTTATAAGTATAACCATATTTACTGAACTTAAGTAAATCATGACGAATAGTCTTCTTGATCTTTTGTGGTGGACTTGACCAGTGCACAAGAATGTGTACTCGATCCCTTAGTCCTTTCCTTATTCACATAAGGAATTAGTCTTAATTTTCCAAGCTGAAAGTTCTCATTCATCATACTATAGAACTTGCATGATTCCAAGTTTCGGTCCAATTGAACCTTGGGTGATGAGAATCTTTCCTTATTTGGTAATATTAGACACTACCACAACCGAAAGAATCAAATCCATTTTTCCAATATTGCTATCAATGGAATCTTATAAGCAACAACTTTTCACAAATGCCATTGTAAGGATACTTAAAATAAATAAAATCAAAACCTTTTTCTTTTATTTTAAAACTTTACGGAAAAACTTATCCTTACAATCCATATGAAAACCTTGTTGTTATCTATTCCTAAGCAATATAAATATCATAACTCTTAAGTAATAGCCCAAAATTCTGATCACCGAACCATGCGATTGAAATCCATCTTCGCGATCAGAATCAACATGTACTTAATAGAGTTAGACAATGGACTTTACCTGAAGTAGAGCCAAACTTATTGACTTTAACATCCTTAGGTAAATTTGGCAGCTTCGTAACCAATGCCCCTTCCTTTGGCAATAGTTACCTATGGACCCTTGATAATGGGACTATCTCAGACTTCGCCTCTCTCTTTACCATTGGGTCAACCGAGTTGACTATGGCCGATCCCTTTCCATTGGGAAGAGAAAGCTTTACTGGATATCCAATGGCATCATTGTCAATGTCCATAGCGTTTTAGGAAGTTGATCTTAGCAAATAGATAAGATCATTAAGGGTCTTGTTTTAGTCTGTTTCATAGGATTCCCAAAAGAACTCACTATGTGACTTAGAAAGTAGTTGAGCCACCAACTTTCTCAAGACTTTGACACCCAACTCTCCCGGCTTGTCAATATGTGACTACATCTCCAAGATGTGATCACACCTAGACCTTGCCTTCCCAATAGGGCTTGAGTGACCATAAACTTTTTAGGAACTTGTGGGTTAGGGAGAATAATTGGAGGAGGTGAAAGAAGTATGATATCCATGGGACATCATCTTCATTTAGGAAAGCTTGTTTCAAGAGATTTGGGAAGATCATAAATGTCTAGACCATACATCTTTTTGGGAGATATTCAAGATAGTTGATTTAAAGTCCTTAATATGACACCCAATATGAAATATTAAGGCTAGGACCCAACAAACTATTTTATAACTTAGAAGAGGCATGCCGTAATCCAAGCTATAAAATATTTGAAGGTAGGTGAATGACGATTCACCAATTTCCACCATGAAAAACGAAATACTTTATTAGGTTTTAATTGAATTTGAAAGTCCTAGATCTTTGAGATTCATTGAACTGTTCAAAGGCATGTTTCAATCTCGAGTGCGCCCTTCAGGTTTTGTGACTGGGATGCCGAGGATCACAAAACAAGGTATGAATAACCATGCAAATATACTTGGTACCCTTAATATTTACCCCTTAATCAGTGTGCCGGTTAACCACACACGCTCCACCGATACTATGATAAATATTAAGTTACCCTTTGCCTACCTTGTTAAGTCCAGGTTAGTGTGCCGGTTAACCACACACGCTCCACTAACGACTTAAGCAAAGTGCAAAGTGTAATTTCACGGGTTAGCACCAAATTCACATTTTCCTAAGTAACTAAGATTGGGTATTAATAAGAGTTTAGTTACTTAGTATTTATCATTAATACTTTTAATGAAAGGAGAATTATAGTCCTTGTCCTACCCGTTCGGCTAACGACCCTCCACCAGTCAAGGAAGCGGTGGGTGAGAGTGGACACCCATTAAACTGCCATTTTATAGGAAGTAACCTTATACCCCCCCTTATAGACCGGCTTCGTGAATGAGGCCTACTAACGGTAAGACTGACTTTACTCTTATACATATATATAAATATTATTAACTTATAGTATTATAAAGTATAAGGGTTGAATTTTAACTTTTAAAATTCTAAGGGCTAACTTGGAATTAAAGTATTCATAAGTGAAAACTTTTCAAATTCCAAAACTTGAGGGCAAGTATTGAAACAATTCAAAACTAATTAATTCCATATCTTATGAGTTTAAAGTAGTTTTAATTAAAAAAAAAAATCTTCAAGTTCCATAACTTGAGGACAAGTTATGGAAGACTTTAAACTAATTAATAAAAAAAAATAACTTTTTTTTATTGTAACTTATGGAACTAATTAAGGTTACACTTTTTTTTTTAATTTAATGAAGAAACTCTTGAACCTCCATAACTTGAGGACAAGTTATGGAGTCATAAAACCATTTAATTAGAACTAGACTCTTCATTTTGTAACCTTTGCCAACTTTTATGAGTTTTATGATTCTTAAATGTGACTTTTCATATAACTTGAGGACAAGTTACAAAAACACACTTTGGAATCAACTCTTAGATTAAAATGGATTGAAAACAACTATTTCACACAACTTTTCTATTAATCTAAGAACCTTATAAGAACAAGATAATTCAAATCATCAATCTTCAAGAAATTAGCATGAACATACAAACTAATACAAATCTTGAAATTATGACAATTATCTTAGAAATTGGATTAGCATGAACATTACCACATCAAAACAAGTTTATAAGTCCAAAAACATCTTAGGGTAATGTTCCTAGTCCAATTCCAGCCAAAACAATCGAATATATGCATCCAACTCGATTTTTCAGCTACTTTTGCAAGTATAACAAGAAAACTAACCTGGCTCTGATACCACTGTTGGGTTATGAGCATTCTAACACTCCTAAGTGTACATGCAACCCTAAATACCTTGGATCTATGTTTTCTCTATTATACATACAATTATGAACATCCAAGGTATTATCCTAATCTAGCATACAAAATAATAAATATAACAAGATAGAATACATACCTCTTTGATGTAGAATGTCTTCATGAAGCTTGAGTGCCTAGTGCCCCTAGTGTGACACCTCAAATGGTTCACACAACACCAAGTACACTTGGAATAACTTGAGAGAAACTTGAACACTCCTTGAAATCGTCTAGCCCTCACACTCACACATTAGTGCACCATTTCTTGAGCCATGGGATTCTTTTATATGGTGGCTATTAGGGTTACACCATGTAACTCATAACTTTACCCATTCCTTATGCTCCATGGATTTTAACCTCCAAGGAGTATCCATGGGTCACCCCATGGACTTAGTCCAACATAAGGAATCTTGGATCACAAGCCCACATATATAAGAATGAATTATTTACACAATCAACCCATATATTTAATTAGTCTCCTTTTGATCACTTAATTAATTCCAAATTAATTCTTGATCAATACTAATTAAATAACCTTATTAATATATTAGAACTTATAATATATTAACCAACCTTAAGTGTTATTTCTCTCATTATAGTCTATCCAAATGCATGATGCCATGCAACCCAAATGGACCATGCCGGGTCGGGTCAAGTCTTACCAATTATAGTTATGGACTTAGACATTAATCCAACAGTTCCCACTTCAACACAACTTCAATCTTCGCCGGGTCAACCATTATCCCTTCGTGGTTAACCACATGACCCAAAATTTGGACTTCTTGAATCCAAAATTAACATTTGGAGAACTTTGCATACAACTTCTCCTTTTTCAGAACTTCTAGCACTTCACGCAGATGCTTGTCATGCTCCTGCTTGCTTTTTCAATAAATAAAAATATCATCAATGAGCACTATAATAGATTTATCAAGGAATGCTTTACAAACCCTGTTCATTAAATCCATGAAAGCTGCTGGAGCATTGGTTAGTCCAAACGACATAACCAAAAACTCGTAGTGTCCATATCTTTTTTTGAATGTCGTTTTCTCAATATCCTGCTCTCTCACCTTTAGCTGATGATATCCTGACCTAAGATCGATCTTCGAGAAATAGCTCGAACCTTGCAGCTGATCGAAAAGGTCATCAATCCTTTGCAACGGGTAGTTGTTCTTTATTGTTGCCTTGTTCAACTCTCTGTAATCTATACAAATTCTCATCCTCCCATCTTTCTTCTTTACGAATAACATCGGAGCTCCGCAGGGTGATGAACGAGGTCGAATGAAACATTTGTCCATTAATTCTTCAAGTTGTATCATAAGCTCCTTCGTCTCTGTTGGTGCTAGTCGATACGGTGCTTTTCCTATTGGCGTCGTTCTTGGAAACAAGTCTATTCTAAACTCCACTTGTCTATCAGGGGGAAATCCAGGAAGATTTTCAGGAAAAACTTCAAGATATTCACACACCACTGGCTTTCATTAGGGAAATGATTCTAGAGTTTACTCTGCGTTTCTCTCCATATACGATAAACGACTCTTTCCCTGGCGAGTTTACTTTTACTATCTTCTTCTTGCACAATAATTCGACATCATTGGCGCTAAGTCAATCCATTCCCAGCATGATGTCGAAACCATTTAACTAAATAGGCAATAATTCCTTGTGGAACTAATTCCCATTCAAGTCAATGAAGATGTTTTTCATACGATGGCTAACATGTACAAACTTGTCACTTGCAACCTCGACTATTAAAGCATTAACTAGTCTATCAACAGGCAAAGCCAGTTTGCTACCAAATTCATGCAAAATAAAGGAGTAGTTGGCTGCAGAATCAAACAAAATTTGCGCACGCAATTCGTTTACGAGAAAGGTACCTGCTGCGACATCCGCTGCATCCTTTGTAGCTTCCAGTGTCATCTGCAAAGCTCTGGCTTTTGGCTTTGGTGGAAGATTGGGCTTTGCTGCATCCTTCTTCTTCGTGCAATCCTTCAATATGTGCCCCTCTTCATTGCACCCATAACATACTTTCTTATTGAAGGTGCATTCATTGGCATAATGCCCAGGCTTTCCACATTTGTAACTAGTGACTTCCTCGCTACATTTCCCAGCATGTTTCTTCTTACACTTGTCGCACCATTTCGCTTCGGCTCCTCCTCTGAAATTTCTCGAACCAGATTTCGAGAACTTATTCTTCTTGTTGGAACCTGAAATTCTCTCAAACTTTTTCTTTTCGCCAACTTCAACGTTGCGGGCGGCGCTCCCTTTAATCATATCTTCAATAGACTTGGCAGCCCAGATAGCTTCTTCCAAAGTAAGTGCCTGATACACTGGCACTACATACTCCCATGGAACTCCCTTTGCGTACCTGTCTATTTTTGTCAGCTCATATGGGACAATAGGCAAAGCAAACTCCATTTTGTCTGTGAAGTTATTTGTGTATTCATCCATGGTCATACTTCCCTTCATCAGTGTCAGGATTGCACTAAGAACTCTGCCCAAGTCAATTGCAGTGGCTCGTAAGGGCTTAGGGTCTTCCCCAGAGTGTTCCACCAGCGAACAGCGCCACCTCTGAACTAACACACTGTAAATATGGTTTTTAACTTGCCTTGGCAACCACATGTCATGAAAGCCAATTCCATTTCCGAGATCCAATCCATTACTCCGACGAGATCTTCTTTTCTAGTAAAAGTTGATGGCTTGCAAGTCATAAAGTCTTTATACTTGCATCCATTTCTCTCCACTCCATCCTCGTGGTTATTTATCCTAACCACAAGCGGTTCAGTTTGATCAACAGATCTACTATAATTTCCTTCCTCAGATTAATTGTCATTTAATTCCGGCTGTTTAACAGGAATTGAAGGTTCACTCCTTGTTGTTCTGCAATATTTGTCTCATTTCCTCCCTTTGTTCAGCCATCATTGTCTGAATCATGGCTTGTACTCCAGCCATAGTGATGGGTTCTGGTGCAGCTCCTGCTATAGGTACCTGTTCCATCACTTGGGGTTGAGATTGCTGGTTTCTATTTGCATTTCCAGCTCCACTTCGAGTTCTTTCCGTTATAATCTACATATCAAATCAGGAGAATTTAGATATTTATTCATGATATATATTTAATTTCTCCTTATCACTACGAAACGTTTACATGCTAGTTCTAATATCGTAGTCGTAAGCTTAGAATCCTGAACACATAAGGTTTCCAGATCCGGTCGGCAACAGACCATAGATCTGAACAAATAATGGCACATATGGCAAACATATAGCATTTAGCACATAAAAGCATTTTAGGCATCTTTCCTAAAATATACTAGTGCTCTTGTCTAAAATATGGTAGACACTCATCTCACGATCATCACTTAGCATTGTAAGTTTAAGTCTACAAATCCTATAAATTCCTAGTTCGCTTAAACTAATGCTCTGATACCAACTGTGACATCCCCAAATTTCTCGGCCAGAGAAGACCGATTTAATTTATGTTTTTAAAATAAACTCAGAGTAATCTTTTAAAAGATGTTGCGGAATTTGTCCCCAAAACAAAACATGATAAAAAAAATTATCAAAACATTTCTTGAAGAAATATATATTTTCATTATATATCAAAACCTCGGGATGTCATGTTCCGATACATATCAAAATCATAAACAATACATTATATGCCTTACAACAGTCATATACAACTACTGGCCTATAATCCAAAAATCTCTCATCATCATGCGACTATTCTCGAGGTCCACTACCTGTAATATAAAAAGCTGAGTGGGTCAGGCTTGTGAGCCTGGTGAGCATATAGAGTTTTCAACCCACAAATAATAATAAATTTATTAAATTTATCAACCAAAAATAAATTTATTAATTTCATCAACCAACAATAACCCTGATTACCCATTCCCGTTATCCTCACTTTACGTCCCTAAACACCTATCATAAGGGACCTAGTCTAAGGATTTTCATCGGGGTGACAACACTGCTTTAGGGATTCCTCAACTATCTATGTCAAATAAGGCAACCATGAGGGGGATGGAGTACACCAGCGAACATATAGTTCACCAACACCTATAGGTTGCGAACCTGCTAGCGTTCCACTGGACTGTCTAGAAAGGTTCGTGGTCGTCATCTATACTCGGCTAGATGACTACAACAACAACAACAACAACATCGACGCCTCTCATCATTTTATCACACATCAACTATTTCATCTACCCATGTTTTACCCAGCATATTTGTAGATAAAAATAAATATACAGTTTAAAACTTGTATAAAATATCTATTCAACACTCATTTCAAACAAAACAAACAGTGTAATTACAGATAGCACGTCGTCTCTTAAAATATGTATATGTACGATGAAAGTGACTATACACTCGCTTGTTAAGACGATAATCGGGCAGCACCTCGTCTCTTAAAATTATCGTTTCCGATAAACCTAGGATGTTTTCCCAAAAACCGGGCTTCACGCGGGCAGATTTTTGGCTCGAAAACTCTTTTTCTCAGGATCTTCGGGGCTCTAGAACTTGCTTCGGGTGCTAGGACAATATACTAGGCTTGTGGGGGTATTTCTTACAATTTAGGAGAGAGTATAAGGGTGAGAGATGTAAAGAAAGTAAACAAAAATCAGGCAGCCTTGAGTTCTATTTATAGTGCTCGAGGCTCAGCATTACGTTGGGCGTCAATATGGTGTAGGCTGGGCGTACTGCTCAGTGGTGCTCTACGCAGGGCGTAAGCCTTCGTAGATTGGGCGTATGGTGATACACGGAATCAGACGTGTTGATGGTACAAGATACGTGTCGCATGTGAGGAAGTAGGCAACGTTGCCAACTCCGGATCACACACACGGGTATGCTGGGTGTACTCATGTACGCGGGGCGTACTCCCATTTTCCAAAATTCAGAAATTCGTAACTTTCGTATACGAACTCTGTTTTTGACGTTCTTTATATCCATGCGTAGGAGAGACTATGCTCTACAACTTTCATTTAGACTCTGTCGGCTAATTTGGCTTTATTTTTAAAGTTACATTTTTAACAAGCAGGGACAGGAAAAGTCCGTTAAAAATTCATAACTTCTTCATCCGATGTCTGTTTTCGTCTGTCTTTTTACCGTTGCACTAATATCAACGAGATCTTCGATTCTCGTTTAGATTGTTTCGGCTAAAAATCACTCGATCTAAATTTCGAGTTTTGGGTTGCATATTGCTTAGTCGAAACTTAGAAAAATCATAACTTCCTCATACGAAGTCAGATTTGGGCGTTCTTTTTATGCACGCTCTCGGTTTAACGAACTCTACGAATTTCGTTTAGATCACTAAGGCTAAAAATCGTTCTATCGTAAATTCACTATTTACGTCACGCAGTGTCGTACCGGTTCTGTCGCGAAACTTCGACGGGTTATAACTTCTTCGTTATAACTCGGATTTCGGCATTCTTTATATATATGGAATCCTTGTCACGACCTCTACAACTTCCTTCATAGATATTGGGTTTATCTTATATTTATTTTCGACGCTTATTTTTATTCTTAATTAATTATATCAAAATAATTAAGCATAAAACACATAATACTCAAATAATACAATTTATTATTTCAAAACAAATTACAAAGGTTGACCTAGACTATTACATCATTATTAATGCCTAGTCTAGAAACATGGGTGTTACATTTTAATATTTATATATATATATATGTATAAGACAAGTCGGTTTTACCGTTAGTAGGCCTCATTCACGAAGCCGGTCTATAAGGCGGGTATAAGGTTACTGCCTATGAAATGGTGGTTCAATGGGTGTCCACTCTCACCCACCGCTTCCTTGACTGGTGGAGGGTCGTTAGCCGAACAGGTAGGACAAAGAATATAATTCTCATTAAAAGTATAATGATAGTAATAAAGTAACTAAACCTTTTATAAATTCTCATTCTTAGTTACTTTAGGAAAATGTGAAATTGATGCTAATCCATGAAATTACACTTTGCACCTTACGAAGTCATTAATGGAGCGTGTGTGGTTAACCGGAACATTAACAAGGACTAGTAAGGGTGGCAAAGGGTAGCTTAATGTTTATCATAAGGTCAATGGAGTGTGTGTGGTTAATCGGCACATTGATTAAGGTGATAATTGACATTGAGAGTGCCAAGTATATTTGCATGGTTATTCATACCTTGTTTTTGATCCTCGGTATCCCAGACACAAACCTCAAGGGAATAATCGAGATTTAAACATGCCATTGAGTTATTTAATGAATCTCAAAGGATCTTGGAATTTCAATCCAGTTAAAACTTAATAACATTTTCGTTTTTCATGGTGGAAATTGGTAAATTGTCATTTACCTACGATCAAATATTTTGCAAGTGGGATTACGACATCCCTTTTCCAAATTGTAAAATATTGTGTTGGGTCCTTGCCTTAATATTTCATCTCGGTGTTATGCTAAGGATTATTATCTAATCTTTGTCTTTCTTTCTTTTCAGATGTCTTCCAATAATTCTTCTGGCTCAAACCCTTCTGGCTCCTTCTCTCTCATGAACCTTTGTGGGAGAGTCATCTTTGATGGGACTAATTTCAATGACTGGATTAGGAACATCAGGATGGTCACTCGTTATGAGGACAAGGAATATATCCTCGACAAGGAGCTTAAGAAAATCGATGAGTCGTCTGCTACTCCTACGGAGATTGCTGAGTTTAGGGCACATGAGAAGGATGCCACCAAGGTAGCTTGTATCATGCTTGCCACTATGTCAGCTGAACTCCAAAAGTCCTGTGAGGATTTCTACCCTTTTGAGATGCACTAGGACCTGATAGAAAGATACCGTCAGAGTGCTCGTCAAGAGAGGTATGAAATCATCTCCTCTATGATTACAACAAATATGAGGGATGGTGAACCCGTCACGGCCAACTTGCAGAAAATGCAAAGGTTTGTGGACCGTCTGCTGAAGTTGAATGTGTAACTTCCCTGAAGAGTTGGCCATATACATGATTCTACACTCTTTACTTCCCTGTTATGATCAGTTTCGTATGACTTATCATATGAACAAGGAGGAGGTCACTCTTAGCAAACTTCAAGGCCTTTTGAGGACTATAGATTGGTCTCAAAGGTAAAAATGTTGTATGTACTCCTACCGCTAATGCCCCTATTCTGGAAATTGGAAAAGGGAAGGGGAAGAAGAGGAAGGCTCCTTCCAAGAGCCGCAAGGGAAAGTCTCTTGATGGATCCGATTCAAGTGGAACCAAAGCTGGTTTTGCTGCTCCTTCGACTGTTCCCAAGGAAGCTGAGTGTTTGTACTGCCATGAAAAGGGGCACTAGAAGCGAAGCTGCCCCATATACTTGTACGGTGTGAAGGATGGGAAAGTCAAACCCACCCATGGAGGTATTTACACTATTCTATCTAAAAACTCATCACATACTAACTCTTGGGTGCTTGACAGATGTTGTGGATTTCACATTTGTTATGATGTCTAGGGCCTAAAAAGAAGTAAGGATGTGGAGCACGGGAAGAAAAACTTGATCATGGGGAATTGGAAGGTTTCACCTGTCACCAAGATTGGTGTTTACTCTTTATTGCTTAGTAGTGGGTTAGAAATAGATTTGAATAATTGTTGCTACTCGTCTGATATGGCGAGAAATATTATATCCTTTCATGGTTTGTACAAACAAGGTTTCACATTTTCGTTTGATAATGAAATTGGTGCAATAAATGCTTATTATAATGGTGTTTTTTTTATTTTAGAGCATTACCTTGTAATGGTGTATATGAAACTGTGATGGCTGTAGAAAACTTAGGAAATAATGTGCTGCATATCGATTCTTCCAATGATTTGGATAAGGCATCCTTGTGGCATTGTCGTCTTGCACATGTCAAGAAGAAGCGCATAGGCCAACTCCAGAAGGATGGAGTTTTGGAGTCATTTGACTTAAGGTCGGATGACACTTGCGAGTCTTGTTTGCTTGGAAAGATGACTAAATCACCATTCACTGGTACTTGTGAGAGGGGTGAAGGTTTGTTAGATCACATACACACCGATGTGTGTGGGCCCTTCATAACCGCCACAAGGGATGCTAACCGCTTCTATGTGACTTTCACTGATGATAACAGCAGATATGGCTATATCTACCTAATGAAGCATAAGTCAAAAAACTTTGAGAAATTCTAAGAGTTTAAGAAAGAAGTGAAGAATCAGCTAGAAAGGAAGATAAAGATGCTCCGATCCGATATGGGTGGCGAGTATCTTAGTATCGAATTCCTAGACTATCTTAAGGAGTGTGGAATTGTTTCAAAGTTGACGCCACCTAGGAAACCACAACTTAATGGTGTGGCTGAGAGGCGCAACCGAACCTTGTTAGACATGGTTCTTTCTATGATGAGTCGAGCTTCATTACCAATCTCATTCCGGGGTATGCCTTGGAGACTGCCGCCCATATCCTTACTGGAGTCCTAACTAAAAGGTTGCCGAAACACCTCATGAGATGTGGACAGGGAAGGCTCCCTCGTTAGCACACATCAAGGTTTGGGGTTGCGAGGCTTTCATGAGGCACGAGACTCACGAAAAGCTCGAACCTTGGAGTAAGCAGTGCATTTTCATCGGCTACCCGCAAAAGTCCTTTGGTTATCTCTTCTAGAGACCGAGTGTCAATGTTTTCTTCATTGCAAGGAGAGGGGTATTCCGAGAGAGTGTGACAACCGAAGTTTTTTTGCTTTTAAAGCTCAGTCAGTCAACTCAACAGAGTGTCAGACTCATTGGTGATGAGTTCTAGCCTGGTTAAAGGTCATTCTAGGGAGTTTTAAGCCTAGTACACTTAAGGAACGAGCGTTAGAATGTACCTGCTAGAGACACTGTACAACAAATCCAGCTTTAACCTCATCATAAGGAGTTCACGGCCACAATGTCAATGAGTTTACGGCCGTAAACTCATGTGGCCGTAAACTCAAGTATATATACCACCCTTGGTCATTTCTAGCCATTTCTTGCCTTCCAACCTCAAGAACACTCCATTTCTCTCTCAACTATCATCCCGATTTTTATCTAAGATCTTCAAAAGTGGTAAGTGTTCTTCCTTGAATTGTTGTTACACTTCATCTCCTAGTTACACTCTTTGATTTCATCCATGGAAATCAACTTTTCTTAGATCTTCAAGTTTCAACAAGAACACCAAGAACATACACTAGTGTTCTTGGCCAAAATCAACCATTTCAAGCTTGTATATCGTAAGTACTCTTCCCTATACTTGATATCTAGTTAAGACTCGTGCTTAGAGCCTTGAAAACATCAAGAATGCAAGACCAAAAGGAGTTTACGGCCAAGCCATCTCCCATGGCCGTAAACCCCTATAAGTATGCCATTTTGGCCATAAATTCTTCCTAAGGCTTGGATTTGAGGCTAGAACACTCCCTTGTGCTTTGTAAGACATTGAATCATCACCAAACTCATCATTTAGAGAGTTTACGGCCCAAGAGTAAACAACCTTGGCCGTAAACTCCAATTATGGTCAAGTCTTGGACCTTAAACACATCTAGGCCTTTGCTAACCTTTAGGACATTTAAGCCTTTGAAACTCCTTACCTTTAAGACCCCAAATGTGACCATTTAGTGAGTTTACAGCCAAGAGTAAACTCCCTTGGCCGTAAACTCCTCAACACTCTCCATTGAGTTGGTCTTTCTCATCCTTGTGTAGAGCAAAAGTCCCTCAAGCTTCCCTAGCCTTCAAAACACCCTCTTATGCATGTTTGACCATGAGTTTATGGCCATAAACTCCCTTGGCCGTAAACCCATGGCAGTAGACTCATGGTAGTGCCATTCCACTTTCCTTTTATGAATCACATGTGATTCGAACACTTGGTCAAAGTGTTTCCTAGTCCCGGAAGGTGTTTCCTTTCTTATAGTTGCTTATAAACACTATATTTATGTCAATATATGCCATTATATGTCATTTAGGATTTGTTAAGTCTCGGGACTTCACTCGTGGAACTTATCATCCTCACGTGCAAATTCATTGAACCACCCACATAAGGTGAGTTCATACCCCGTAATGAATCTTTTAACTGTTTTAAATGCTTTTAAGGGGGGAATACAAGTTGAAAACAATGATAATTGTGTAAATGTTTGCTATAAACATCTTTCAAAAGAATACTTATGTCCTTTATAAGTGATCAAAACATTTCAAAAACTCTTTTAAAAGTTATGTGACTTTATAGTTTTACAAAACTCTGTTTCTAAAGTACAAGCATAACTTAGTAGATAAATGAGTCTTTTCAAGAACAGTTCAAGTAAAACATTAGTAAACTATAATAGGTATAGTTTAGGAAGATATTATTCATTACTTCTAGTACAATGAAGCATACATGAGTCAGAACACACTGTTATGAGAAACAATACACACTATACACTATACAAGAGAATATACTATATACTAGTACAGAAAAAACATTACTACGCTACGACGTACTATACAAACACAGGGATACGACAAATTAATGTGACATACTATTTAAGGATACAACAATACGGTGTTGTATCAAATTGTAACAGAGTCTCCTGGAAGGAGAGCGGGGCATCTTGTGTATAGATCTATACGGGACAGACACTCCCACACCCCGACTGCTAGCTACAGTCCCAGCTGATAAGGCCAAGGGGTGACAAAATGTCACCTCACCACATATGACACCGGAGGGTCATCAATTATTCAGTCGTCGATCAACATGGTTACATATGAGTTCACATTTAAACCTTTAATTAACCAACAAAAGATTAAAGCCTGCTTAACACTCCCCGAGGAGTATTGTACATTTAATACTACCTGGAGTATGTATTTTATCACTCTATAACCAGCAGTGTCACTGCTGAGGTAAAACATTATTTTCCCTATTACATTTACTTTGTGATCTTCTCGCATATTCGTTAATGTATAAACTATATTTACTTAATGATAGTCATACTTGGGAAATACACACTCATGCAAGAAACAAACATACATAACATGTGATGCCTTGGTAGAAGGCTACGTTTAGTAGAAAGGACTATAATGCTTACCTTATGATTCATTAAGGTATACACTAAAGGATATATATACATCAATAGGATCCGACAGGTAATAAGATGTGTGCTCTCCGCTTCATTTCGTGTTCCTTGTTTGGTTGTGGGCTTGGAACGGATTCACTCAGTCTATTATCTATTCGATCCTAAATATATATATATATATATGCTCAGTATACATTAAGTCATCATAAGGTTAACAGGTATGGGTCAAGTCATAGGACACAAAGTCAATGCACAGTTTTCTAGTACAAAACATACTTTCCAAATCAGGACTCCTGGTATACAAAACTAGAAACTTACCAGTTATGGGTTTAATCCATTTTATTAAACTAGTATAAACTTAAAGGACCTTAGGTGATTAACTCGATAATACATTAGCTTATACATCATGGTTATAAATCATTAATACCCAATAGATAGTTGGATGTGTGCTTTCCGCCTTACTTCCTATTCCTTGTTTGGTTGTAGGCTTAGGGCAGATTCACCCAATTAACTATCTATTCGATATTAGATCATATATAGCCAGTATAAACTAAGTGTTTATAGAAGTAATCATTGTGGTCGCCATTTTACTATAAAAAATAAGGGTTTTCTTAAAGAATCTTTTCATTAAATATAAAGGAACCATTACAATTAACTCCATGAGTAACAAGTGAATACGCCAGGGTTATATACAATAATGATCTAACAAACAATAGGATGTGTGTTATCCGCCTCATTCCCTGTTCCTTGTTTGGTTGGGGGCTTAGGGCAGATACACACAATCGATTTTTTGTTTACTCTGAGTTTTATAAAACTTGTATCCATTTAGTACTCATAGAAAGGATTGTAGAGTCATTTTTACTTATCTTTCATCAAAGCAGGAAATATAGGATTTTCTGGAGGAACAAGCGAACTTTTCTAAAAAAAACTTACACTTACTACATCTTACTAAACTTTCTACAACTTACTTACATCACTAAAATCTTATGAACTCACCAGCTTAATTGCTGATCAACTCTTTCAAAATAACTTGTATTCTCAAGAAACTAGTAGATAGGTACTCGCTCTGGGAATTCAGAAGATGGAGTAGTATAGCTTCAAGCCTTGTTTTGTTATTTGTTTATATATTCTATGTTTTGTGAACACACACTTTGTAAACACTTTATTTCTAATGAAATGGTTGTTTATTACTTTGATTACTATGATGCATGTCTTGTGATACTAAACATGACGTCCTCCACCCCAGAACGTTTCCATCGTTCCGGTTTTGGGGTGTGACAGATTGGTATCAGAGCATTGTTTATAGTGAACTAAGTATATCAACCGATAAAAGATATACAAGTATAAATACAATGGGGCTTAAGTGCTCTGGATAATGATATATCTTAAGAGTATAACGATAATTTATAAAAATATACCTACTTGCTTATACATGTATACATGCTAGACCAAGTATCACAAGAAGAACATAACAGAAGTATTTAAAGGTTGAGTACTGCGGTCAAACCTAGGCAGTTATGTAATCGTATATGGGATCAATATAGCCTGATCAACTATATTCATTTGAGATGCGACCGACATGTGCTTGGGAGTGATGTGGTATTGCAACGGTGTTAAAACTTACCTAGCTCTATACAAGGGATCTCTAGATCAGAACATGAAAGTTAGAATACTATAGGAGTATTCTATGACACCATAACGCAATAACAAGCTTGAAGACACACTAAGCACATTACATTAAAATACTATAGGAGTATTTTAGGCCCTATACAAATAACTTATGTAATAACTTTAAAGACCCTTACGGATAGGTCTATAATATTACAATGTATACTTCCAAGGTTATATATAATTGAGAATTTATAGACTTAGAATTTGTGATCTACGCTTCACTACCTGTTCCTTGTTTGGTTGTGGTTTTGGAGTAGGATCACTTATTCAAAGGTCTATTTAATTTTGAATTATATACAACTTGTATACATTGTACAATTATAGTAGGACTCTATAAGCACCACCCCATAAAGTTACCATTAATCTCATAGATTCTTTAGTCACATCCATTCTCGCACGACAAACCCAGATAGATGTAACCACTTCCTCATAGTAGACAACAGAAGAGTCAAGAGGAAACAAGAGCAAGTTCGTAAGAAGCTTTCAAAAAAGGATCGACCGGATTAACCATAACATTTTATGTGTCACACTAATAAATAATAATCTTGTTAACTTAATGAGTTAGTGGAAACACTGCTTACATTATGTGTTAGGATTATTTTCTTAAATGCAACTGGTAACAGTTATTTAGGTCACATATATTCAGTCGAGGATAACCATTTCTGATTCATAAAGTTTATTCGGTATAGACTCTTTTATGAATTGTTTCTAGAACCCTATGGAAGTCAGGACCCGATGCACTCAGAACTAGGATAACCTTGTCTTTTCAGCATTCGGCTTGTGTCCACTGCTATAGACTTATCCCATCTCATCTTTGTATTCTTTTAGCAAAGATGCCTCCTCGCAGATCGAATAGACGCGTTACTCCGATAACTCCAACTCAACCGCCACTACCCCCACCACAGTTCAAACTAGCTGCTTTTCAGGCAGTGGTAACAGCAGCAACGGCAGCTGCCCTAACCAAAATTCACGCAAGCGATATCAGTGGATCTAGTAGCAGTGCTCACCTAAACAACAACAGAGATACCCACGAACACCGAAGGGAGTGTTCATATAAAGACTTGATGAACTGCAAACCAAATTCCTTTGATGGAAATGGTGGAGTCATCACTTTGATGTGATGGTTCGAGAGAACAGAGCCGGTCTTCGAGATCTGTTTGTGCCCTGAAGAGAGCAAAATGAAGTTTGCTGCCTGCACCTTCTTCAGCAGGGCCTTAACATAGTGGAATGGTCATGTTAAGTCACTGACTTTATCTGTGGCTAACTCTATGGGCTGGGAAAACTTGAAGGAAATGATGATGGGAGAGTACTGCCCAAGGGGCTAAGTACAAAAGCTGGAACAAGAGCTACGGGAGCTCAAAATGGTTGGCTCAGAAATAGTGGCCTACACTGACAGTTTTAACGACCTGGCAGCATTGTGCCCCGGGATGGTCACCCCGGAGAGCAAGAAGATAGAAAGATACATTTGGGGTCTAACTGCCCTAACCCAAGGTAATGTGTTGTCTTCTAACCCAGCCACATTCGATAGTGCCAAACGCCTGGCCCAGCGACTCATCGACGATGAAGTCCACCATGGCGTAGAAGTCTCAGTTACCGAGACATCGAGGGAAGAGGACTATGGACAGAAGTCGGGGAACAAGAGGAAGAAGAAGCGAACAACACAGGACACCCCGCAAGAGGAACGAACGAGTACTATGTACACCGCCACAAAATCTGCTACCCCAGCACCTGCCAGTCGATATGCTGGAACCCTCCCGAAGTGTGGAAAGTGCAACTATCACCACACTGAAGTATGTCGGGTGATGCAGTGTCCGAACTGCCACAGAAGGGGACACACAGTCCGTTTCTGCAGGGCACCGGCTCAACCGATCTCCCAAGTCCCCGGAGTTGAAGAAAACCAAGCCTGCTACGGCTGTGGTGAAGCTGCACACTATCAGAGGGATTGCCCGATAACAAAGAACTCAGGAGCTGATGGACACATTCTGATGATCACCGCAGGAGAATCGACCTCAGCGTCGCCATCGAGCAGCGGTATATTTTCGACTTAGTTATTATTTTTTTTAAAAATTAATTTATATTTATATAAGATTAAAACTTGGGGATAACACCTAAAAGTAATTATAATAGCTCACTTTTTGAAATAAGTCACAGTATTCAAGAGAACTGAAGGATCCGTTTAGAGAAGCTATGATGGCTGAACATATACATCAGGGTTGTGCATAACTAAGATGTTGCAGACTTAGAGTGAGTAATTCCGCCTTAATTCCGGTTCCTTGTTTGGTTGTGGATTTGAGGCAGAGTTACTCAGTCGACCGTCTTATTCATCTTAAATATTTATAACTTGTATATGACAGACGATCGTAGTGGTACCGAGGAGGATCATGATATAAAGTATCATCACCAGTTATCAAAACACTTTCATTTGTATGTACTCGCTCATCGCGGTACGATACGTAGAAGTGTTAACATCAAAGGGAAAACAGAAAGCACTAGAACATTTACAAAGAGTACATAGACAAGCACACTAAGAGTACACTATCGAACACACTAAGAGTACACCATCGAACCCACTAAGAGTAGATTTTCGAGCACGCTATGGATACATCATCGTATAACATACATTTATTTCAAATTGGCTAAAACTTTGTTCGGTAAAGAGTCCGTTACTATCATTCGTCATGAATTGGCGTGGTCCTCACCATACTAAGTTCATATGTTTCTATCACCTCGATCGTCAAGTTCTCGAAACCTTCGTCATTCGTATCGGCTATCCGACCTAAACCACAGTTTTATCTTTCGTATTCTAAACCCCGAAGTGCTCATGCGAAGAGTACTTTGTCCTCTGAAGCCTTATCGTCAGATGTCCGCAGACCGTCACGAAATACCACTCGTCTACCAGACCAAGTTCGATCACATAGGCTATGGAAGAGTACAGCCCACCTATCACTATTCAGGGTATACGCGAGGGTGGTATATGATTATGATTACGCAGATTTAGTATGTGTGTTTCCGCCCTATCTCCTGTTCCTTGTTTGTTGTGGACCTGGGGCAGAGTCACACATCCAACCGTCTTACTAATCCTAATTATATACGACTTGTATACACGAGGTAATGATCGATGGACTGACTAAAAATCCTATCATGAACGCCAGGGCAAAGTTGCCAGATCTACGAGTAGGTATTCTGCAAAAATCAGAGGAGCGCAACCCCAGTAGTATTGTAAGAAAGTTAATTTCGGGACGAAATTCCATCGAACGGGGGGATGATGTGACAACCCGAAATTGTTTTGCTTTTAAAGCTCAGTCAGTAAACTCAACAGAGTGTCAGACTCATTGGTGATGAGTTCTAGCCAGGTTAAAGGTCATTCTAAGGAGTTTTAAGCCTAGTACACTTAAGGAACGATTGTTAGAATGTACCTGCTAGAGACATTGTACAACAAATCCAGCCTTAACCTCATCATAAGGAGTTCACGACCACAATGTCAATGAGTTTACGGTCGTAAACTCATGTGGTCGTAAACTCAAGTGTATATATATGACGCTTGGTCATTTCTAGCCATTTCTTGCCTCCCAACCTCAAGAACACTCCATTTCTCTCTCAACTATCATCCCGATTTTCATCCTAGATCTTCAAAAGTGGTAGGTGTTCCTCCTTGAATTGTTGTTACACTTCATCTCCTAGTTACACTCTTTGATTTCATCCATGGAAATCAACTTTTTTTAGATCTTCAAGTTTCACCAAGAACACCAAGAACACACTCTAGTGTTCTTGGCCAAAATCAACCATTTCAAGCTTGTATATCGTAAGTACTCTTCCCTATACTTGATATCTAGTTAAGACTCGTGCTTAGAGCCTTGAAAACATCAAGAATGCAAGACCAAAAGGAGTTTACGGCCAACCCATCTCCTATGGCCGTAAGCCCCTATAAGTATGCCATTTTGGCCATAAACTCTTCGTAAGGCTTGGATTTCAGGCTAGAACACTCCCTTGTGCTTTGTAAGACCTTGAATGATCACCAAACTCATCATTTAGAGTGTTTACGGCCCAAGAGTAAACACCCTTGGCCGTAAACTCCAATTATGGTCAAGTATTGGACCTTAAACACATCTAGGCCTTTGATAGCCTTTAGGACATTTAAGCCTTTGAAAATCCTTACCTTTAAGACCCCAAAGGTGACCATTTAGAGAGTTTATAGCCAGGAGTAAACTCCCTTGGCCGTAAACTCCTCAGCACTCTCCATTGAGTTGGTCTTTCTCATCCTTGTGTAGAGCAAAAGTCCCTCAAGGTTCCCTAGCCTTTAAAACACCCTATTATGCATGTTTGACCATGAGTTTATGGCCGTAAACTCCCTTGGCCGTAAACCCATGGCAGTAAACTCATGGTAGTGCCATTCCACTTTCCTTTGATGAATCACATGTGATTCCAACACCTGGTCAAAGTGTTTCCTAGTCCCGGAAGGTGTTTGCTTTCTTATAGTTGCTTATAAACACTATATTTATGTCAATATATGCCATTATATGTCATTTAGGATTTGTTAAGTCTCGGTACTTCACTCATGGAATTTCTTATCCTCACGCGTACATTTGTTGAACCACCCACATAAGGTGAGCTCATACCCCGTAATGAATGTTTTAACTGTTTTAAATGCTTTTAAGGGGGGGAATACAAGTTGAACACAATGATAATTGTGTAAATGTTTGCTATAAACATCTTTCAAAAGATTGCTTATGTCGTTTATAAGTGATCAAAACATTTCAAAAACTCTTTTAAAAGTTATGTGACTTTATTGTTTTACAAAACTCCGTTTCTAAAGTACAAGCATAACTTAGTTGATAAATGAGTCTTTTCAATAACAGTTCAATTAAAACATTAGTAAACTATAATAGGTATAGTTTAGGAAGATACTATTCATTACTTCTAGTACAATGAAGCATACATGAGTCAGAACACACTATTATGAGAAACAATACACACTATACACTATACAAGAGAATATACTATATACTAGTACATAAAGAACATTACTACCCTACGGCGTACTATACAAACACAAGGATACGATAAATTAATGTGACATAGTATTTAAGGATACAATAATATAGTGTTGTATCATATTGTAACCAGAGTCCCCTGGAGGGAGAGCAGGCATCTTGTGTATAGATCTATACGGGACAGACACTCCCACACCCGACTGCTAGCTACAGTCGTGGATCAGCATGGTTACATACGAGTTCACATATGACAAAATGTCATATGTGAAATGTCACCTCACTACATATGTCAAGGGGTGACAAAATGTCACCTCACTACATATGACACCGGAGGGTCTTCAATTATTCAGTCGTGGATCAGCATGGTTACATACGAGTTCACATTTAAACCTTTAATTAACCAAGTAAAGATTAAAGGCTACTTAAGACTCCCTGAGGGGTATTATACATTTAATACTACCTGGAGTCTGTATTTTATCACTCTATAACCAATAGTGTCATTGCTGAGGTAAAACATTATTTTCCCTATTACATTTACTTTGTGATCTTCTCACATATTCATTAATGTTTAAACTATATTTAGTTAATGATAATTTTACTTGGGAAATACACATTCATGCAAGAAACAAACATACATAACATTTGATGCCTTGGAAGAATGCTACGTTTAGTAGAAAGGACCATAATGCTAACCTTATGATTCCTTAATGTATACACTAAAGGATATATATATACATCAATAGGATCCGACAGGTAATAGGATGTGTGCTCTCCGCTTCATTTCCTGTTCCTTGTTTGATTGTGGGCTGGGAATGGATTCACTCAGTCTATTATCTATTCGATCCTAGATATATATATGTTCAGTATACATTAAGTGATCATAAGGGTACCAGGTATGGGACAAGTCATAGGACACAAAGTCAATGCACAGTTTTCTAGTACAAAACATACTTTCCATATCAGGACTCCTGGTATACAAAACTAGAAACTTACCGGTTATGGGTTTAATCCATTTTATTAAACCAGTATAAACTTAAAGGACCTTAGGTGATTAACTCTATAATACATTAGTTTATACATCATGGTTATATATCATTAATACCCAATAGGTAGTTGGATGTGTGCTTTCCGCCTTACTTCCTGTTCCTTGTTTGGTTGTGGGCTTAGGTCAGATTCACCCAATTAACTATCTATTCGATATTAGATCATATATAGCTAATATAAACTAAGTGTTAATAGAAGTAATCACTGTGGTTGCCATTTTACTATAAGAAATAAGGGTTTTCTTAAAGAATATTTTCATTAAATATAAAGGAACCATTACAATTAACACCATGAGTAATAAGTGAATACGCCAGGGTTATATACAATAATGATCTAACAAACAATGGGATGTGTGTCATCCGCCTCATTCCCTGTCCCTTGTTTGGTTGTGGGCTTAGGGCAGATACACACAATCGATTGTTTGTTTACTCTGAGTTTTATATAACTTGTATCCGTTTAATACTCATAGAAAGGATTGTAGAGTCATTTTTACTTATCTTTCATCAAAGCAGGAAATATAGGATTTTCTAGAGGAACAGGCGAACTTTTCTAAACAAAACTTACACTTACTACATCTTACTAAACTTTCTACCCCTTACTTACATCACTAAAATCTTATGAACTCACCAGCTTAATTGCTGATCAACTCTTTCAAAATAACTTGTATTCTCAGGAAACTAGTAGACAGGTACTCGCTCTGGGAATTCAGAAGATGGAGCAGTATAGCTTCAAGCCTTGTTTTGTTATTTGTTTATATATTCTATGTTTTGTGAACACACACTTTGTAAACACTTTCTTTCTAATGAAATGGTTGTTTATTACTTTGATTACTATGATGCATGTCTTGTGATACTAAACATTACGTCCTCCACCCCAGAACGTTTCCGCCGTTCCGGTTTTTGGGTGTGACAGAGAGGGAACTCATATTCCAAAGGGACAGTGGGAGGTAAATCGACCTTGAATAACTTCAAGAGTTAACCGATGAAGGAACCTCAAACACTAGCGGTCAACCTGAGGAGGAAACTCCTATTGAGCCGATTGACGAGTCTGTACATCTGAGGTGTTCCAGTAGAGTTAGTGTTCCACCCGTGTTATATGGTTTTCATATTACATATGAGGGTGATACATTTATCAGTGACAGCACACTGATTAATTTGGATGAACCTAACAACTACAAGGAAGCCATGGAAGGCCCCTAGTCTGATAAATGGAAAGAGGCGATGGACAGCGAGATTCAGTCCATGTATGACAATCAAGTTTGGAACTTGGTTGACAATGTACCGGGTCATAAGATAGTCGGGTGCAAATGGATCTTCAAAAAGAAGACTGACATGGATGGGAAGGTAGAAACTTATAAGGCGCGACTGGTTGCGAAGGGCTTTACTCAAACTCCAGGAGTTGACTATGATGAGACCTTCTCACCAGTAGCGGAGATTAAGTCTATTAGGGTTATGCTGGCCATTGCTGCGTTTCATGACTATGCAATATGGCAAATGGATGTCAAAACCGCTTTCCTTAATGGGAAGTTGGCTGAGGACGTTTACATGAGTCAGCCAGAGGGTTTTGTCGATGCTAAGTACCCTAATAGAGTGTGTATGCTTGAGAAATCCATTTATGGGTTGAAACAAGCGTCTCGCAGATTAAATCATTGTTTCGATGAGAAGGTCAAAGATTTTGGCTTTTCGAGAAGTGAGGATGGGTCATGTGTATATGTCAAAGCTAGTGGGAGTATAGTTAGCTTTTTGGTAATGTATGTGGATGACATACTACTCATAGGAAATGACATCCAAACCTTACAAGAGGTGAAATCTTGGCTTGGGAAGTGTTTCGTAATGAAGAACCTTGGGGAAGTTGCCTATATCCTAGGGATAATGATTTTGAGAGACAGGAGTAAGAGACTAATTGGACTTAGTCAAAATACCTACTTGGACAAAGTGTTGAAGAGCTTCAACATGCATAATTCCAAGAAAGGTGACTTCCCGATCCAGCACAATGCCAGACTGACCAAGGCTCAGTGTCCGAGTACAGAGGCTGAGATAGCTGAGATGAGTCGATTACCATATGCTTCCGCTATTGGCTCGATCATGTATGCTATGAATTGTACTCGCCATGATGTGGCCTTCGCTTTGAGCATTGTCAGTAGATATCAAGGGAACCCAGGAAAGGCTCACTGGAATGTGGTGAAAAACATTCTCAAGTACCTGCGGAGGACCAGGGTGTGACAACCGTCAAAATTCCATTCGGTTCTAGATTTGACTAGACTTAGTTGCACATATAGGCACTACACATAATAAACTTAGTAACTAGAAGCTAAGTTATAACCTACTAGAAACTTGGAAACAATTAGAATCAATGGATAGTGTACTTAGATTTCACATTGATATGTGAATTCTACATCTACTGAGCTGTAGTGACTATCGATATTTGGGCTACTCTTTGACTCGAACAACATTTCATGAATCATATACACACATCATGCACTTGACCTAGAAGTAGAAGTTAGGTCAAAGTCTCATAGAAACTTAAGTCAAAGTTGAAGAGTAGGACTAGTATACTTGATTCCTTAATTTCGCTTGAATCTCGAAACCACAACATAGAATGCCAATAAACCGATAAAATAAGTTACAAACATTATTTATAACTATAAAAGAGTTATATTACCATAAAATAATTTGAAGTCTCAAAGATACAATTCACTTTGATGTCCAAAGATTTATTAAACTCCAAAAACCCTAAAAACCCTAAAACCTAAATTTTATAAAGTTTAACATCAAGAATTATATAAAACTTTTTATGAAACTTATAAAATTATCTTAAAATAATCAAGTTGGGAAATATAATCAAGGAAATTATAGTTTAATGTACCAACATTTATCCTTATTTTATAAGTGGAAAATCAAGGATTTTATAAAACAATGTAAAGCTTAAGCATATTTTATAAAAACTTTAGAAATTTATTAAAATTGGGAGAAATGATTTGAATGGGATTTATGAGAGAGAAATCCTCTCTCCTCCTCCCAAAAATCGGACTCATCCCCCCCAATACACCATTTTCCCAAGTCATTAATCAATTTCACTCACCCACTCCATCTCTTTCTCTCTAACACTCCCTCACTTCATTTTCTCTCTATTCTCTCTTCCTCTCTCCCTCAACCACGAAATTCTCCAGAAAATGGGTCATAGAACACACCATGAACTCTAAATCTTAATCAGCTTGAGGTGTTCTTAAAAGCTAAATTCTCCATGAACTCTAAATTCTCCAGAAAATGGGTAATTTACTTTAACTGTTTAATAATTATTATTCAATTAATGATTGTTTAAGAGGATTAAACAAGGAAAAATAGCAACACTAATTGAAAAATATGTTTTATATTTTTCACAACTTCTATATATGTAATAACAGTGTTACAAAAATTTTGGACAATTTTGGACAATTTTGGAAACTGTTTTCTATTTATCTCCATTTTTATTAGAATAAATGCACAAAAATCATAAAATTGGGTTAAACAGTTTATAAATCCATTTTTATATTTTTCCCAGCTTAAGTATGTGTAATGACAGTAATATAAGAAGCTTGGGGAATTTTCTTAACTGATTGCTATTTTTTCATGAATTTTTATCTATTTAGAGAATTAAATATAAGAAAATTGGTTATACATATCTATAAACCATGAAAATTTATCTGGAAGTCTTTTAATGTAGTTAGAACCAAAATCTGAAGTTTGGTAATTTTGATTAACTTTTTACTATTTTTCCATGATTTTATGATTATTCAAGGAATTAAATGGTGAAAAATAATTAGACAAATCAAAAAGTCAAGAAAATTTATCTTAAGGTCTTTGACTTCAATTAAAACTGAAATGCAAAGTTTGGGAAAGTTTAGTACTAAATTGATTTAGTTTTTGAATATTTAATCATTGGAACACCTCTTAAAATGTTAAATATTAACATTTCAATAATGGGAATTTTCCACTTAAATTGTTATATAACAATTGATTCTTTAAAATTTAATTTTCACAGAAAAATGTTTGTAACTTATCAATATTAAATTTTGACACATTATTGGCATAATTCTATTGTAGTAGTAAGTATACTAGTATTAGATTTCAATTAGGGACTCATTAGTGTGTAACGTCGTTGTAGGAAAAACGATAGTGGTACGAGTGGAGCGTAGATCAAGGCACCATTTGCATCATCTCAATGCATTGTGAGTATTCACGCACTCCCCTATTTTCAGTTTTTATGTTTTGGGGTGGAAAAGCATGTCCCGAAAAACTATTATTTGTTCGTTGTATTTAAATTGATTTGTATCAAATATGATTGCTATTTTATTGCTATATCTCTCTATGTATGTCTATTCAACACAGAACATGAGAACTTATCATATTAAGGCCCTTCCCCTACACTTTTCTCTAACCATTAACTCTTTGAGCCAATGGTCATTGTGGATAGCGCTATTAGGAATTGACAACTCCTCACTCGCCCGATTGCTGGAGTGCATGATACCATATAATCTATGGAACGATAAGCATAGATCTTGATAGGGCTTCAGTCATAGGCTTGGTTGAGAACTCATTGTTTGCTCATACACATACAAACTTGTTATTTATTATGGCAATAAACTCGTTTATCAATTATAGCAATGAACTTTGTTTCTCATTATAGCAATAAACTTTGTATCTCATTATAACAACGAACTTTTGTTACTAAATACTTATTTACTTGTTTTAGCAACAAACTTGGTTGCTTCTTATAGTAACAAACTTGTTTGCTCCTTGTAGCAATGAAACTTGATTACTCATTTTAGTAACAAACTTTATTTCCCATGAGGATATGAACGTTGCATCTCTTTTGGGCAACATACTTTATTTCTCATGATGACAACGAACTTTGTTTACACAAACTTATTTACTCATTTTAGCAATATATTTTTATCTATGGAAACTTATATCAAAATTTTGATTTCGATTCATGAAACCAATATTATTTTTAAACTTGTGAGTACTCACCAACTATTTTTATAGTTGACGCTCGTTTTACATGCTTTTCCAGGAATCATCGAGTATGTGGAACTTAGGGACACATCACTTTTAGGAGCATTTGCTCGTGTTGTATTTCAATTTACATTGTAATTTCTTTTAAAAGTTGTTCAAACCCATTGTAAATTTGTAATGATTTTTAATACTATGGTTGGTGTTGTCTTTAAAATTTTGCTATGAAACCCTTTGTACTGCCACGCCTCGTGTTTCCGCTTTAATGGGGTGTGACAGAAAATGGTATCAGAGCCGAAGGTTATAGAGAATACCGGTTTTCCTTTGGAGAACCACAACTATAGCCAAAAAATTTCTAAACGTTTTTAAAATACTGAACATACTACTGGTATAACTAATTCGAGTACGCATTATTGGACTTTAATTAAGTATAGCCTGGCCAACTATGCTTAATTAAGGAAAGTTAATGTGAGGCTGGAAACGGTTATAGTAGAATTATGTTCAAAACAATTTTCAACATAAACTTTTGATAAACAAAATTTTTCGGTGTGCGTACGAGCATTGCATATTATAGGCATTCATCTAGATATACTTAGAAACTAAGTGCACTTTTATAACAATGCCTTTATTTAAAAATATTATTGTCCCTTATCAAGTGGTAGGTTAACCACTTAGGTTATATCACTAGCCACTCTAGGAGCAATGCACATAGTACTAAGAACGGGTGTTCCTCGGTAGCTATTGACTTTAGATGTAAGATTAGTAGCTAGATATACACAAGTAATAATCTTAAGTCGAAACCAATACCAATTATTCCTCAATACCTCTTCATCGTCTTCGTACTGTAGTTACAACTAGGAAAGCGTTCCGATACCGACACGGATGAAAATTGGAGCATCGCGTAAGGAGGTAGATGAGTCGTTTCTAAGTAGCCACTTGGATATCATTGGAGAGCATTCCCAATTCGACTCACGAGAAGACACGGAGGTTTAACGCATACGTGAGACCTTATTACTACGCTACGATTTAGCTCTACGTTGTTTCCACCTTGAGCTTAAAACTTAACATAGGATGTCCCTTTGACCTCTATAAAAGGTCGTAAACTGTATTGACACCATAAAACGTTTGTCAAACAATTTTTCTTGTCCTTTATCTTAGAGGAAAAGACATCGGCACTCGCCTTAGACTCGCCTTAGTATTTAGGTACGATCAGCTGCACTAACATACTTATTCCTTACTTCTTAATCTTCCATCGAAAAATTATTTCGCTTCATCGGTTTTATTTATTATCGATAAAATATTTTATAACCACTTCATTCAACTTAGTAGACATTTCCTAACAATTTAAGTCATATTCTCGCTAAAACTCTTTTGACAACTTGCTTTAACTTAACGCCTTTCTTCAAAACTCAATTTAACCAATATTGGTTTTTAACATTGCTATTTCAATTTCATTTCAAATCCATTTCAATGGATAAATGTGCTTTTAAGGGCATATAAACCATTTTAAACGTTGCTTACCAATTTGACACGTTTTCGAAAAACTTAGAAACATTTTCTTTTATAAAAGTGTTTAAATTCTATTCTATAAAACTTAGACATATGACATTCAAGTTCATATTACGTGTAAAAGCTTCATCGGATCTTTCGAACCACTTTTGTTTTGACTCTTTTGACCACTTTCTTATTTAGGCTTTGTACTTTACTTAAATGTGTTTTCTTGAAACCTAACATGATATTTTTTTTACAACTTTCTACTCCAATCGTGATTACAAGGCATCACTAATGCGTACATTTCAAAACACACCTTATTTGTATATTTTATTACAAATTAGTTAAATAATCTGTAAACTTCTAAAATATAAAGCATTGCAAAACTTATTGTTCACTTTTAAATTTCCAGTGATGCACCTTCAACAATGTATAATTACTCTTCTAAATCTATTGAGTCTTTACCTTATATGTTTTAACTATTATTGAACTCCATTCTAAAAAGTCAAATTGTCAGATTTTCAACTACCATTGTAGTGCTTCTTCTTTTTCACAAATGGAGTTTAACTTAATAGATCACTCATGATTTTTAGCAAACACTTTAAAAGTTCCACATGTCTATTTAATCATCAACATACATCAAATATTGAAGTTTGAAAAATATCTCGACTTGGCTTTAAATCTACCTATACATATTATTCTTAAAATTTTAACGATAGCAATCATTGTCGCCGGTACCTTCCTTTTCTATCCCCCGCACTTGATTTCTTGCTCTCCTTCTAATTTTAGATATTGCACACCCACGATAATAACATAATACATTGACTAACTTTGTTTCTGTCTATTTTGCTTCTCATGGTATCATGTTCGTACACATACATACTAGAAGTCTATCCTTTCGTTTTGAGCGATTAATACATGTATAGCCGTGAGGAATAATTTTTATTTAGTCAACTTTGATATATTCAATTACGCCTTTTATCATATACATCTTGTTTTTATTTTGATATCTCAATAAACTAATGATCCTTATTTACATTTGCCCTTTCGTTCTAAATTCAGAAACTTGATATAAAATGCAATTTTCATTGTATTTTTCCTTATAATTAATACACAAGATGAATACTCTTATGCTTATAATTTTTCTATATCCGGAAAATATATGTGAAGGATATATTTCCTTATGTTTCTTCTTTTCTTTAAATACATCAAAAGTTTTGAATTTTACGATTATCTATTCTCTAAATGATTGTTTTTGTAGAAACACTAAACTATGAATGCACTATTTTCAAAGATTGACATTTTTACACCTTTCTTAAAATAGTATTTTACTTTGCAATTTTCAGTGAGTTCCTAAACTCTCAAACTTGTTTTCATAAGTATTCCGACTCCTTGTAAACTTGAATTTGTCCTGACTGTCACAATTGGACAATTTCTCAAAAGTTTAATACAAATATTTCTATACAAATTCCTTTAATGACGACTTAAACCTTTAACCTTAATTAATCTTTATACTATTTTACTGCTTTGTTGGATTGCCAAACATGTATTTTCATTATCTTGGAATTATTACATATTTTGATAACAGTGAGATTTTTATCACTTCTAAAACACTTAAAATGCTATCTACACAATGTGATTTAATTTATCATAAACTTTCACCGCCTTCATTAGAAACAATAACTCTCTAATTATATATACTCTTCGAATATAGTTCTATTATTGTAAGAGTAATCGTAGTAGTGATTATAGCCTCGGAGATCCTCAATCATTTCGTAATTTATTTTGTAGACGACACTTAAATAGCCTTTACATTTGAGATGTACCAAAACTTCGTTGCCTACCCTTAGTACGTATTTTTAGGAACTTACCCTCGATCGCTTCCCTTTCATTCATGCTACCCCTTCTTATTTCGAAATATATCTTTTCCAGAGGTAATAGCTAACCCGGAAGTGAACAAATTGTTCCTAATCTCTTCTTTATTAGGCGGCAAATTTACACTTAGTGCTAATTTAGAATGCGACTTAAGCATCAATGCAGATTTAACGCTCAGTACAGTTGGTGCGTCAGCAAAACTTATAACGTTCTTTTAAGTTAGATAATATCTAACTATATAACCTTTTTCAACTAGGTCGCCATGGTTGGATCATGATTTCCGTGATCCTAATTTCTCGCAATCTAGATTGTAGAACTCGAATTAGGGCAACATTAATTTGATTATAGCTAAAGAGTTGGGCTCTTCCCTTGAGGAATTAACCCAAAATAATCAAAGAGCTCTTCAAGTCACCACCTCTCCAATTATACAATTGTATTCGGCTGAGTTCTAATAGAATGTGTCACGAATTGAATTTCGGGACGAAATTCTTTCAACCGGGGGAGACTGTGACAACCGTCAAAATTCGATTCGGTTCTAGATTTGACTAGACTTAGTTGCACATATAGGCACTACACATAATAAACTTAGTAACGAGAAGCTAAGTTATAACCTACTAGAAACTTGGAAACAATTAGAATCAATGGATAGTGTACTTAGATTTCACATTGATATGTGAATTCTACATCTACTGAGCTGTAGTGACTATCCATATTTGGGTCACTCTTTGACTCGAACAACATTTCATGAATCATATACACACATCATGCACTTGACCTAGAAGTAGAAGTTAGGTCAAAGTCTCATAGAAACTTAAGTCAAAGTTGAAGAGTAGGACTAGTATACTTGATTCCTCAATTTCGCTTGAATCTCGAAACCACTACGTAGAATGCCAATAAACCGATAAAATAAGTTACAAACATTATTTATAACTATAAAAGAGTTATAATACCATAAAATAATTTGAAGTCTCAAAGATACAATTCACTTCGATGTCCAAAGATTTATTAAACTCCAAAAACCCTAAAAACCCTAAAACCTAAATTTTATAAAGTTTAACATCAAGAATTATATAAAATTATTTATGAAACTTATAAAATTATCTTAAAATAATCAAGTTGGGAAATATAATCAAGGAAATTATAGTTTAATGTACCAACATTTATCCTAATTTTATAAGTGGAAAATCAAGGATTTTATAAAACAATGTAAAGCTTAAGCATATTTTATAAAAACTTTAGAAATTTATAAAAATTGGGAGAAATGATTTGAATGGGATTTATGAGAGAGAAATCCTCTCTCCTCCTCCCAAAAATCGGACTCATCCCCCCCAATACACCATTTTCCCAAGTCATTAATCAATTTCACTCACCCACTCCATCTCTTTCTCTCTCACACTCCCTCACTTCATTTTCTCTCTATTCTCTCTTCCTCTCTCCCTCAACCATGAAATTCTCCAGAAAATGGGTCATAGAACACACCATGAACTGTAAATCTTAATCATCTTGAGGTGTTCTTAAAGGTAAACCCGAAAATCATTCATTTTCCTTCTCTTTTCCTTCAAGTTTTACTTGTTTTTCATGGACTTTCTCCATCTTCTACTCCATTTTAATGAAAGATCATGAACACATAAATATACACATACACAAACTCACGGTTTTGATGATGATGGTGGTTGGATTTCACCCAAAAACAACATGCATGTTGTTAATGGTGAAATCCAAGGACCAAAACCTAAGTCAAAATCAACATAATGCACTTTTCTACAAGTTTTGGGTAAAAATCACCACATGCACCCTAAGTTTTCTATCAAAAACGATTTTTGAACATTTCAAACTCATGAATGGTCTTCAACACAACATGCATGTGATGATCTTCAAGCTTAGATGCTTGATGATCAAAGTTTGTTGTTAAAAGCTTTCAAATATGTTATTGAAGGATTTATTTCCAAATAAATATCTAAAACTCCTTTTCTGACCAAATCCGATTTTCCCAGATTCCCACCAACAAAATGAGATGTTCTACAAATTTTCAGAAAATAATTCATTTTTCTCGAATTATTATAATTATTTCAATAATATATGGCAATCAATCATATAAATTACTTTATGAGGTCTATAAATCCTAGGTAAATTCGTGGATGACTCATATGCTAAATAAAGACTTCTCATTAAGTTTAATTGATTTTTGTTACTGTTTAGCGTGCTTTTGATTTTTCTTTTTGTTTAGCCCCAATAAATCATAAAACCACTTTAGACAATTTGAAAAGGCTATCTAAAAATTTTCGCAGCTTTTACCAGAGGTTTAAGACTCAGAAAAATATTTTAAGAATTTTTCATAATTCATTCCTATTTTTCCCCGATTTTTGTATTTATAATGGCCTAAAAATAGAAAAACTAGTTCTGCTTATCCAAAATTCATGAAAATTTACCAGAACACCTTGTAGTACATTAGGAGGCTACATAAAAATTTTGATGATTTTTCTCTTCTGTATACTATTTTTCTCCTATTTTCTAAGATTAAATACACTTAAATACACAAAATCGGATTTCAGTATATAAAAACTACATTTGGTATTTTTCCCAGATTATTTACTCTGTAAATGAAGTGTACAAAAGTTTTGGTAATTTACTTTAACTGTTTAATAATTATTATTCAATTAATGATTGTTTAAGAGGATTAAACAAGGAAAAATAGCAACACTAATTGAAAAATATCTTTTATATTTTTTACAACTTCTATATATGTAATAACAGTGTTACAAAAATTTTGGACAATTTTGGACAATTTTGGAAACTGTTTTCTATTTATCTCCATTTTTATTAGAATAAATGCACAAAAATCATAAAATTGGGTTAAACAGTTTATAAATCCATTTTTATATTTTTCTCAGCTTAAGTGTTTGTAATGGCTGTAATATAAGAAGTTTGGGGAATTTTCTTAACTGATTGCTATTTTGCATTAATTTTTATCTATTTAGAGAATTAAATATAAGAAAATTGGTTATACATATCTATAAACCATGAAAATTTATCTGGAAGTCTTTTAATGTAGTTAGAACCAAAATCTGAAGTTTGGTAATTTTGATTAACTTTTTACTATTTTTCCATGATTTTATGATTATTCAAGGAATTAAATGGTGAAAAATAATTAGACAAATCAAAAAGTCAAGAAAAATTATCTTAAGGTCTTTGACTTCAATTAAAACTGAAATGCAAAGTTTGGGAAAGTTTAGAACTAAATTGATTTAGTTTTTGAATATTTAATCATTGGAACACCTCTTAAAATGTTAAATATTAACATTTCAATAATGGGAATTTTCCACTTAAATTGTTATATAACAATTGATTCTTTGAAATTTAATTTTCACAGAAAAATGTTTGTAACTTATCAATATTAAATTTTGACACAGTATTGGCATAATTCTATTGTAGTAGTAAGTATACTAGTATTAGATTTCAATTAGGGACTCATTAGTGTGTAACGTCGTTGTAGGAAAAACGATAGTGGTACGAGTGGAGCGTAGATCAAGGCACCATTTGCATCATCTCAATGCATTGTGAGTATTCACGCACTCCCCTATTTTCAGTTTTTATGTTTTGGGGTGGAAAAGCATGTCCCGAAAAACTATTATTTGTTCGTTGTATTTAAATTGATTTGTATCAAATATGATTGCTATTTTATTGCCATATCTCTCTATGTATGTCTATGCAACACGGAACATGAGAACTTATCATATTAAGGCCCTTCCCCTACACTTTTCTCTAACCATTAACTCTTTGAGCCAATGGTCATTGTGGATAGCGCTATTAGGAATTGACAACTCCTCACTCGCCCGATTGCTGGAGTGCATGATACCATATAATCTATGGAACGATAAGCATAGATCTTGATAGGGCTTCAGTCATAGGCTTGGTTGAGAACTCATTGTTTGCTCATACACATACAAACTTGTTATTTATTATGGCAATAAACTCGTTTATCAATTATAGCAATGAACTTTGTTTCTCATTATAGCAATAAACTTTGTATCTCATTATAACAACGAACTTTTGTTACTAAATACTTATTTACTTGTTTTAGCAACAAACTTGGTTGCTTCTTATAGTAACAAACTTGTTTGCTCCTTGTAGCAATGAAACTTGATTACTCATTTTAGTAACAAACTTTATTTCCCATGAGGATATGAACGTTGCATCTCTTTTGGGCAACATACTTTATTTCTCATGATGACAAAAACTTTGTTTACACAAACTTATTTACTCATTTTAGCAATATATTTTTATCTATGGAAAATTATATCAAAATTTTGATTTCGATTCATGAAACCACTATTATTTTTAAACTTGTGAGTACTCACCAACTATTTTTATAGTTGACGCTCGTTTTACATGCTTTTTCAGGAATCATCGAGTATGTGTCACTTAGGGACACATCACTTTTAGGAGCATTTGCTCGTGTTGTATTTCAATTTACATTGTAATTTCTTTTAAAAGTTGTTCAAACCCATTGTAAATTTGTAATGATTTTTAATACTATGGTTGGTGTTTTCTTTAAACTTTTACTATGAAACCCTTTGTACTGCCACGCCTCGTGTTTCCGCTTTAGCGGGGTGTGACAAAGGGACTGGGTCGTTACCCTCGGTGGGAGTGATGACTTGAGAGTGGTGGGGTATAGCGACGCTAGCTTTCAGACCGACTGGGATAATTTATGTTCTTAGTCGGGCTGGGTCTTTACCCTGAATGGAGGAGGAATAACTTGGAAATGTTCCAAGCAGGACACTGTAGCCGATTCAACTTGCGAATCAGAGTACATAGCAGCAAACGAAGCGACGAAGGAGGCGATATGTCAGAAGAACTTCATCGGAGACTGTCACACCCCTAAACCAGAACGGCGGAAACGTTCGGGGGTGGAGGACGTCATGTTCAGTATCACAACAATGCAAAGTAGTAAACAAGCAACAACATCATCCATTGCATTAATAATATAATTTCATACAAGTGTGTTCTGTCAAGTTATATAGATACCAAAAATATATAAATAAAAAATAAAAGATGAGTCTTGAACGAGCTCCATCTTCTCAGAACCTGGCACAGGTACCTGTCTACTGGTGACCTGAGAATACAAGTTATTTTGAAAGAGTTTATCAGCTTTAAAGCTGGTGAGATCATAAGTATATTAGTGTCTGTGTTTGTATGAAAGCATTTGTAAGATGTTTGTAATGTATAAGTTTTGTAAAAGTTTGTATTTGTTTGAACTCCCCTAGAAAACCCTATGTTTCCTACTAAAAGTAGCCTTCTACCAAGGCATCTAGTGTCTGTGTGTGTG
This sequence comes from Lactuca virosa, assembly GCF_052849685.1. NCBI lineage: Eukaryota > Viridiplantae > Streptophyta > Magnoliopsida > Asterales > Asteraceae > Lactuca > Lactuca virosa. Next base: position 390,473,495 of record NC_136428.1, read on the forward strand.
TGTCTCTTGTAAGAGTGTGTATTTTCCCAGATCTGACTATTATTAACCAAAAATATAGTTCTTACATTATTGTTTGTTGTGTGAATATCACAAAGTAAATGTAAAGGGAAAATGAAATAGTACTGTAGTGTTGTATTAAGTAACTACTGCTGTACTAATTGCTTTAAACTATTTGTTATTTAAAGTACCATGTGATCGGCCTGTATCCTGCTACCGACTCTATAGTAAAACGACGATGTAAGACGTCGTAAGAAATGACGTTTGGCACCCGTAGACTTGCAAGTCCAACTGTAGCGAGCAGCAACGTGTAGGATAGTCAATCCAGTATAGATCTATACACAAACTCATACGGTCCCCAATTAAGGAGATTCTGGATAAAAACAGGTCATGACAGGTAGTGCGATGTCCCCCGTTAAGTGGCTCACATAACTGTATGTAATGTATAGTATATGTATATGTATGTGCTAGCTGTATTGTGTGTTCTTTCTCTGTCTAGCTTGTATGTTTTGTTTCTCATCACTGTGTATTATGTTTGTTTCTCATCACTATGTATTATGTTTGTTTCTCATCACTATGTATTATGTTTGTTTCTCAGCACTATGTATTATGTTTGTTTCTCATCACTATGTATTACTCATGAATGAACTGACTCATTGTATGTTTCATTGTTCTAGTAATAGTATCTTCCTAAACTATACCTATTATAGTTTACTAGTAATGTTGTTTGTGTATATGAACATGTTTGTATACCCTTGCTACCCAAAGGCATTGAACTGAATGAAAGAAGTAACCTTTTATATCTACACACATATACATGATACATAACTAGGATTCAAACGACCTTCGGATAAATATCCTGAATTCCCTAAGTCCACAACCAAACAAGGAACATGAAGTAAGGTGAGCTATCAGTCATAAGTCCTTTCAATCCTACTTATATAACTATATCTATATAGAGACACAGAATATAAGTTAAAAGAATTTAAGTAAAAGTATTTAACATGTAAAAGAGTTTGATAAAAGCATTTGGTATGTAAAAGAGTTTGTAAGACAGTTTGAAGTAAAATAGTTTGGTAACACAGTTTGAAAAGTAAGAAATCCACTTGTTTGATAGTTATTAATCACATGTGATTAATATAATAACTATAATTGTTCAACTTGTATTCTCCCCCCCATAAAATCATTTAAAAACATTTAAAAGGTTAATTAAGGGGTATGAACTCACCTGTAGTGAGTGGTTTGGATGAACGGAATGTATAGGATGCTAGGTGTCAAGTGATGACTTGTACACACACGATGATCCTAGTTAACATATAATATCACATATATGTATCGAATTAGTCTTTAAACAACTAATTAACAAAGTTAAGACATCCTAGGACATGTAAAACACCTTATATAAGTGCTATAAGTCCTAAGGATTGCATCTAAGTGTTGTAGGACATTGCTATTGAGTTTAGGGTTCAAGGGAACCCTTTATTTGAGTTTACGGTTTTGTGACCATAACTCATTGAGTTTACAGTCGTAAACCCATGACTTTACGGCCGTAAACTCATGTTTCTTTGACCATTTGTGTTTTGAAGCTTTACAAGTCCTTAGAAGCATTTCTACTTGAAGTATAAGCCTTAGGAAGAGATTAGGGCACCATTTCACTCCTAAATGGAGTTTACGGTCCCTGGACCACTTCTCCTTGGGTTTACGGCCGTAAACCCATATGGTTTATGGTCTTTTGATGTTTTCAAGTACTAAACTCATTAAGGAAGGGATCTAAGCAAGTTTCCAAGGCTTAGAAGGGACTAGGGCACACTTTGGCACCTTTTTTAGGGTTTACGGTCCAAGGTGTTCTTCGACCGTAAACACCTTTGAACCTTGGTTTCATTGGTGTTTTCTTGATGTATAGAAGTGTAACAAGCCTTATTATACTCTAGGATAGAAGTACTTACAAGATAGAGGCTTGAAAAGGTGCTAAAAGTCCAAGAACACTAGTGTGTGTTCTTGGTGTTCTTGGTGAAACTTGAAGATCTAACCTTTTGGAATGATTTCAAGGATGGAAGTGTGTTAAATCACTAGATTATGTAATATATCAACTTATTAGGGCTAGAAACACTTACAAGTTGAAGATCTTGAAGAATTGTTGGATGATACTTGAGAGAGAATTGAGTTTGGATCTTGAGTTTGTGAAAAATGGTAAATAATGACTAAGTGTCATATATATACCCCCAATTTAGGGTTTACGGCCGTAAACACCTTTGTTTAGGCCGTAAACTCCAAACTCTTGGAGCTTTGGGACTTTATTGTTGCACAATAAACCCTAGAGCATCCTCTCTCCTGGTATCTCCTGAAGTACTAATCTTAAAATACTCAAACTTATTCCAAAAAGCTAGAAAATTAGCAGAAACAGTTTTGACTCCTATTGAAGTGAATGGTTGTACATAATAAAAATTTCGGGTTGTCATATCATCCCCCCGTTAGAAGGAATTTCGTCCCGAAATTAGAGTTTAATAAAATAAGTAGTTACAATTAACTAAGTAAAATGAAGAGGATGTTTCAGTTTCATCTGATCCTGTCGCTCCCAAGTGAATTCAGGTCCTCGCTTGGCGTTCCAGCGAACCTTCACTATCGGGATACGACTTTGTTTCGTTTGCTTGACCTCCCTGTCCATGATCTCTACTGGTTCTTCCACGATGTTGAGGCTCTCGTTGATCTCGATCTCGTCGAGTGGGATTACAAGAGTCTCGTCGGACAGACACTTTTTCAAGTTCGATACGTGGAAAGTAGAATGTACGTTACTGAGTTCGCGTGGTAAGTTAAGTTTGTAAGCTACTGGGCCGATTCTTGCGAGAATCTCGAAAGGCCCTATGTACCTTGGATTTAGCTTTCCACGCTTTCCGAAGCGTATCAAGCCCTTCCAGGGTGAGACCTTCAATAGAACACGGTCGCCCACCTGGAATTCCAAAAGGTTTCCTTCGTTTATCAGCGTAGCTTTTCTGTCGGTCTCTAGAGGCTTTCAATCGTTGACGAATCTGAACGATCCTCTCTGTCGTTTCCCAAATGATCTCCGGACCCGTGAGAGTGCTTTCAGGAACTCGTCCTTTAGCTAGCGGGTATCACCCACCTCAGCCCAGCACACAGAGGGGATCTGCACTTCCGGCCATAGAGTGCCTCGAATGGAGCAGCCTTTATGCTCGTGTGATAACTGTTGTTGTAGGAAAATTCGACAAGGGGTAAATGAGTATCCCATGCTTTCCCAAAGTCATTCACATAGGCTCGCAACATATCTTCCAAGGTTTGGATAGTCCTCTCACTTTGCCCGTCTGTCTGTGGATGGTAGGCTGTACTCATGTCCAACCTAGTTCCTAGGGAACTTTGTAACGACTGCCAGAACCTCGAAGTGAATCTACTATCTCTGTCTGAGATAATGGATATAGGATCACCGTGCATTGGTACAATCTCCCTAATGTAAGTTCTTGTAAGCTTCTCCATCTTGTCTGTTTCCTTGATAGGCAGGAAGTGTGCGGACATGGTCAATCTGTCGACGATGACCCATATGGTATCAAGTCCACCCGTTGTCTTGGGCAACTTGGTTATGAAATCCATAGTGATCCGCTCCCACTTCCATTCCGGTATCTCTGGCTGTTGTAGTAGACCGGAGGGTTTCTGGTATTCGACCTTGACCTTTGCGCAAGTAAGGCATTTACTTACGAAGGTAGCAATCTCTGCTTTCTTGTTAGGCCACCAGTATAACTTTTTAAGATCCAGATACATCTTATCTGAACCTGGGTGGACGAAATAACGAGTGTTGTGCGCCTCGTTCATGACCAAGTCTCTGAAACCACCAAGTTTCGGGGTCCAGATCCGATCCATGGGAAAATAAGCTCTGCCACCCTTAACCTCCAAGTTCTTATCCATCCCTCTCAGGGATTCACCCGCCACATTTTCAGGTTTCAAAACGTCGAGCTGAGCCTCCTTAACTTGCGTGGATAAATGTGAATGGATAGTCATAGTCAATGATTTGACTCTACGACCAGAATATTCCTTCCGACTTAGGACGTCAGCTACTACGTTGGCTTTTACCCGGATGATAATGAATTTCGCATTCGTAATCACTGAGTAGCTCGACCCACCGTCGTTCTCTCATGTTGAGCTCTTTCTGGTCGAATATATGTTGTAGGCTCTTGTGGTCTGTAAAGATTGTGCTCTTTGTACCGTACAGGTAGTGTCTCCAGATCTTCAGAGGAAACACAACTGCTCCTAGTTCAAGATCGTGGGTAGTGTAGTTGACCTCATGTGTTTTTAGCTGTCTCGAGGCATAGGCGATGACCTTACCTCGCTGCATCAGAACACATCCGAGTCCTTGATTTGACGCATCGGAATAGACAACGAAGTCTTCTATCCCTTCGGGGAGGGATAGTATTGGTGCGGTGCACAAGGCTCTTTTGAGCGTTTGGAACGCTCTCTCCTGCGTCTCTTCCCAGTCAAAGGCCACGCCCTTCTGGATCAGTGTCGTAAGAGGTTTCGCAATGCGGGAGAAGTTCTGAATGAACCTGCAATAGTAGCCAGCAAGACCTAGAAATTGACGAATTTCTGTAGGCGTCTTCGGTGCTGACCAGTTCTCAATGGCTTTAGTTTTGGAAGGGTCCACGTGTATTCCCTCTTCGCTAACCACGTGCCCTAAGAATTCGACTCGTAGGATCCAAAATTCGCATTTCGAGAACTTCGCATAGAGCTTCTCCGAACGAAGGGTTTCTAAGACTAGACGCAGATGTTGACTATGCTCCTCCTTACTACGAGAGTAGATAAGTATGTCATCGATGAAGACGATGACGAACTGATCCAAGTAAGGACGACACACCGTATTCATTAAGTCCATGAATACAGCAAGTGCGTTTGTTAATCCGAACGACATCACTACGAATTCGTAGTGCCCATAACGAGTTCAGAAGGCTGTCTTCGGAACATCCTCCCCTAGCACTCGTAGTTGGTGATATCCGGACCTTAACTCGATTTTTGAAAAGAAGTTCGCCCCTTGAAGTTGGTCAAATAAATCGTCAATACGAGGCAAAGGATAACGATTCTTGACGGTCAGTTTGTTGAGCTCCCTGTAGTCGATGCACATACGAAACGATCCGTCTTTCTTCTTGACAAACAAGACTGGAGCTCCCCAGGGTGAGAAGCTTGGTCTTATAAAGCCCTTGCTGAGCAGTTCGTTAAGTTGACAGGACAGCTCTTGCATCTCTGCAGGTGCTAGACGATAGGGCGATTTGGCTACGGGGGTAGCCCCTGGAACTAAGTCGAGTCGAAACTCGACTTGACGTTGCGGAGGTAATCCTGGGAGTTCTTCCGGAAAGATGTCGGGAAAGTCGCGTACTACTGGAATGTTCTGAATGTCCTTTGCTTCTTGGCTCACATCTACCACATGAGCAAGGAATCCGTGACATTCCTTTCGCAAGAATTTCTGAGCTTGAATGCTCGAGATGATACGAAGGTTCATGCCGTGTTTGTTGCCATATACTACTAGAGTTTCGCCAAACGACAGATTAAGGCGTACAGCCTTTCCGTAACACATTATGTCGGCACGATGAAGACTCAAGCAATCCATGCCGATAATGACGTTGAAACTTTAAATAGAAACCGGCATGAGGTCGATCGAAAATGCTATCAAGTGTTAGGGTACACCCTATGAATATATTGCTGGTGCTCTCTGTCTTTCCATTAGCCATTTCTACATTGAAAGGTTCTTTAAGTGCTCGTGATTTTTGCTTAAGTAAATGAGCAAATTTTTGGTTCACGAAACTCCTCTCCGCTCCACTATCAAACAGAAAGCATGCATAAGAGTTATCGAGGAGAAACGTACCAGTGACCACTGTGGGGTCGGCAACCGCTTCCTCGTGGCCTATGGCCAGAAATCTTGCCACTCCACCGGCATTCCCTGCCTTCGGGCAGTTCCTTTTGTAGTGGCCCACCTCGCCACAACCATAGCAAGTTTGGCTCACACCAGCGCCGGGGACTTGGTGATTGGCCTCGCCGGAGCTTTGCAGAAACGGGCAGTGTGCCCCTTCCTGTTGCAGTTCAAACACTGCATTTACCGGCAGGCTCCTACGTGGTGGAAGTTTCACTTGTTACACTTCGACAAACTTCCAGCATACTGCTTTACCGGAGCAGCAGCGGCAGGTGCTATCGCAGCATGAACTTCCACGACCTGCAGCTTTTTGGCAGCCTTTGTCTTTCTCTTGTCATCCCAAAACTTCCGCTTGGAATCAGCGGTTCTGACGGGTTCTGAGATGGCCAGGGTTGTTCTTGCGGCCGGGGTACGAACCCCATGGTCTATGAGCCATTGTGCCAATCGCTTGGCACTATCAAATGTAGTGGGGTTTGAAGCCAAAACATTTCCCTGGAATGGAGGCACCAGCCCCCATATGTATCTTTCAGTCTTCTTCCCCTCTGTATGAACCATTTTGGGACAGAGGGCCACCAGTTCACAGAACCTGGCGGTGTAGGAGACTATGTTGGAGCCCTTCATGGTTAGGCTCCACAGTTCTTCCTCTAGCTTTTGGATTTCGCCCCTCGGGCAGTACTCCTCAACCCTTAGCTCTCTCAGAGCTTCCCAGCCCATAACATTTGCCACTATAAGAGATAGTGACTTGACATGGCTATTCCACCATGTCAGGGCTATTCCATCTGGGCATGAGCAGATTTCAAAGACCGACTCCATCTTTTCGAACCATTGCGAGAGGACAATGACTCCGCCAGTCCCCTTAAAGGACAATGGCTTGCAGTTTGTGAAGTCCTTGTAGGAGCACTCTCTGGAGTGCACAGGGATTTCACCATGAGTAAATAGGACAGGAGTTCCTCCTCCAGTGGAACCAGAAGAATGATATTGTGCCATGGCCATAGCCACAGCCGCAGCTACCGCAGCATTCAGGGTTGACGTGTCGAATTGAGGAGCAGGTGGTGTCGGTGCGGGAGGATCGCGTCTTGTCGATTTACGTGGAGGCATCTTTTAACTACAAGTTTAGAAAGATGAAGATATTGATAAGAACTTAATAGGAAGTAGATAAGAATGACTCATGGACTAACTCTCCATAGTCCAACAGCACAAATGAATAGCACGATTGAATAGTATGATTGAATGAAGATCTAGTACTAGTAGATGATAGCAATTGGATATTGATTTCCATAAGATTAGATATTTGTCAATAATACTGGAATTACAGATGTAATGAGTTCGGGAAAAATGACCTAGAAGTAGGTCTTACATCAACCAAGATGGAAAATTTCGACAGACTACTACCTAATCAAGACCTAACGGGTCTAAGATTTACAAAGATAGGAAATTTGACTAGAGTTTTTACACAAACTAGGTTATATACAAAAGAGAAGTCGATAAGACTCTATCGGCGATGAGAACTACTAGAGTGAGTTCTTGAATCCGACAGAAGGCGTTCTATGTCTCTCACGCGCCTATCAGATCTTGCTTGCTGAGCTCGAAGTTCCCTGACTTCAGCTTGGGTTTCAGCAAGTTCCCTCTGTAGAACTGCATTGCGGACCTGAGTCCTTTCATGAGCAGAATCTAGTTGGCGAATGCAGACAGTGTTAACGCCAGAGTTGGCGTCAATCTCCACTACTCGGTCGATAGCTGCTCGACCTTGCTCGGTGTTCCGAGCAATCCTACGGACCATTAAGAGTATGACCCTGTCAGCTGAACCTCCCTCAGTGAGGTTGTAGAAGCTTCTGTCTCCATTGTAGGGTATGGGTTGACCCTGTTCCTGACTCCATCTGTTCAAGTTTGTGGCCAACAGAGGAGTGGGTCCTTGAAATGTTGGACGAGGGTTCAGATTTGGGTCTTGAGCAGCTGGGCGTAGGTTGTTGACTTCAGGCTCTGAGACAGAACCATCAGAAAAGCCTTCAGCTTCATGATCATCCAAAGGGATTTGGTGATCATCTTCTGGCTCTTCTCCCAGCCATCCAGCATTGTCGTTGTTGGGATAGTACGGGTCTCCGGGAAAATGGAATCCAGCCATTATATCTACGCGAGAAAAGGGATAAGGAAATAATTAATAGACGAACTAACTAGATAATTATAAGATGATCTTTATCAGTTACTCCAACATTTGCGTAGTGCATACCAGTCATAGGTAACCTAGACAGGATAGACCTTCGAATAAGTAACCCTAACTCTAAGCCCACAACCAAACAAGGAACAGGAAGTAGAGCAAATATCACAGATTCTAAGTCTATGCCATCCTAGTTACCTATAACCTTAATGTATCCACCCCACAACTACTGACATACCAATAAAGACCTTTTTAATTCTCAGATAAGTAATTAATAGTCACGCAAAATACTCCTATAGTATTTTAAGTTTATGTTCTGTTCTACTGTTCTCGTTGTAGTAGTGTTGGTAAGTTTTTTTTTAGACTTGTTGCAACCTCACAACCATACTTTGGCACATGCTAATCACTCCTCGGATAATGTAGTTGATCAGGCTACATCTTCCCAGGGTTGACCATATGTCTCTAAGTCTACTTGTGCTGTCAAACAATCGTAATACTTTTGTTCTGTCCTAGTGACACTGATTTTAGTATGAATGCAGGTATGTATACTTGGTTAAATATTTTATTATTTAAAAGTCTAAACTCTTTATCAAAGTATTTTAATCCCGCTGTGTTTATAGTTCGTATATCTTTTATGTGTTGATACACTCGATTCACTATAAACAATGCTCTGATACCAATCTGTCACACCCCTAAACCGGAACGGCGGAAACGTTCGGGGATGGAGGACGTCATGTTCAGTATCACAACAATGCAAAGTAGTAAACAAGCAACAACATCATCCATTGCATTAATAATATAATTTCATACAAGTGTGTTCTGTCAAGTTATATAGACACCAAAAGTATATACATCAAAAATAAAAGATGAGTCTTGAACGAGCTCCATCTTCTCATAACCTGGCACCGGTACCTGTCTACTGGTGATCTGAGAATACAAGTTATTTTGAAAGAGTTTATCAGCTTTAAAGCTGGTGAGATCATAAGTATATTAGTGTCTGTGTTTGTATGAAAGCATTTGTAAGATGTTTGTAATGTATAAGTTTTGTAAAAGTTTGTATTTGTTTGAACTCCACTAGAAAAGACTATGTTTCCTACTAAAAGTAGCCTTCTACCAAGGCATCTAGTGTCTGTGTCTCTTGTAAGAGTGTGTATTTTCCCAAATCTGACTATTATTAACCAAAAATACAGTTCTTACATTATTGTTTATTGTGTGAATATCACAAAGTAAATGTAAAGGGAAAATGGAATAGTACTGTAGTGTTGTATTAAGTAACTACTGCTGTACTAATTACTTTAAACTATTTGTTATTTAAAGTACCATGTGATCGGACTGTATCCTGCTACCTACTCTATAGTAAAACGACGATGTACGACGTCGTAAGAAAAGACGTTTGGCACCCGTAGACTTGCAAGTCCCACTGTAGCGAGCATCAAGGTGTAGGATAGTCAATCCAGTATAGATCTATACACAAACTCATACGCTCCCCAATTAATGAGATTCTGGATACAAAACGGGTCATTACAGGTAGTGCCATGTCCCCCGTTAAGTGGCTCACATAACTGTATGTAATGTATATGTATATGTATATGTATGTGCTAGTTGTATTGTGTGTTCTTTCTCTGTCTAGCTTGTGTGTTTTGTTTCTCATCACTGTGTATTATGTTTGTTTCTCATCACTATGTATTATGTTTGTTTCTCATCACTATGTATTATGTTTGTTTCTCATCACTATGTATTATGTTTGTTTCTCATCACTATGTATTATGTTTGTTTCTCATCACTATGTATTACTCATGAATGAACTGACTCATTGTATGTTTCATTGTTCTAGTAATAGTATCTTCCTAAACTATACCTATTATAGTTTACTAGTAATGTTGTTTGTGTATATGAACATGTTTGTATACCCTTGCTATCTAAAGGCATTGAACTGAATGAAAGAAGTAACCTTTTATATCTACACACATATACATGATATATAACTAGGATTCAAACGACCTTTGGACAAATAACCGGATTGCCCTAAGTCCACAACCAAACAAGGAACAGGAAGTAAGGTGAGCTATCAGTCCTAAGTCCTTTCAATCCTACTTATATAACTATATCTATATAGATACATAGAATATAAGTTAAAAGAATTTAAGTAAAAGTATTTAACATGTGAAAGAGTTTGATAAAAGCATTTGGTATGTAAAAGAGTTTGTAAGACAGTTTGAAGTAAAACAGTTTGGTAACACAGTTTGAAAAGTAAGAAATCCACTTATTTGATAGTTATTAATCACATGTGATTGATATAATAACTATAATTGTTCAACTTGTATTCCCCCCCCCCCCATAAAAGCATTTAAAAACATTTAAAAGGTTAATTAAGGGGTATGAACTCACCTTTAGTGAGTGGTTTGGATGAACGGAATGTATAGGATGCTAGGTGTCAAGTGAAGACTTGTACACACACGATGATCCTAGTTAACATATAATATCACATATATGTATCGAATTAGTCTTTAAACAACTAATTAACAAAGTTAAGACATCCTAGGACATGTAAAACACCTTATATAAGTGCTATAAGTCCTAAGGATTGCATCTAACTGTTGTAGGACATTGCTCTTGAGTTTAGGGTTCAAGGGAACCCTTTATTTGAGTTTACGGTTTTGTGACCATAACTCATTGAGTTTACGGTCGTAAACCCATGAGTTTACGGCCGTAAACTCATGTTTCTTTAACCATTTGTGTGTTGAAGCTTTACAAGTCCTTAGAAGCATTTCTACTTGAAGTATAAGCCTTAGGAAGAGATTAGGGCACCATTTTACTCCTAAATGGAGTTTACGGTCCCTGGACCACTTCTCCTTCGGTTTACGGCCGTAAACCCATATGGTTTATGGTCTTTTGATGTTTTCAAGTACTAAACTCATTAAGGAAGGTATCTAAGCAAGTTTCCAAGGCTTAGAACGGACTAGGGCACACTTTGGCACCCTTTTTAGGGTTTACGATCCAAGGTGTTCTTGGACCGTAAACACCTTTGATCCTTGGTTTTCTTGGTGTTTTCTTGATGTATAGAAGTGTAACAAGCCTTATTATACTCTAGGATAGAAGTACTTACAAGATAGAGGCTTGAAAAGGTGCTAAAAGTCCAAGAACACTAGTGTGTGTTCTTGGTGTTCTTGGTGAAACTTGAAGATCTAACCTTTTGGAATGATTTCACAGATGGAAGTGTGTTAAATCACAAGATTAAGTAATATATCAACTTATTAGGGCTAGAAACACTTACAAGTTGAAGATCTTGAAGAATTGTTGGATGATACTTGAGAGAGAATTGAGTTTGGATCTTGAGTTTGTGAAAAATGGTAAATAATGACTAAGTATCATATATATATACCCCCAATTTAGGGTTTACGGCCGTAAACACCTTTTTTTAGGCCATAAACTCCAAACTCTTGGAGCTTTGGGAGTTTATTGTTGCACAATAAACCCTAGAGCATCCTCTCTCTTGGTATCTCCTGAAGTACTAATCTTAAAATACTCAAACTTATTCCAAAAAGCTTGAAAATTAGCAGAAACAGTTTTGACTCCTATTGAAGTGAATGGTTGTACAGAATAGAAATTTCGGGTTGTCATAGAGACCTTGGAATTGTACCAAATATAAAGGAGCCTGTGGAGATTTTCTGTGACAGCGATAGTGTGGTTGCCTTAGCCAAGGAACCAAGGGATCATGGCAGGTCCAGACACATCGACAGGAAATATCACTTCATAAGACACAAGATAGAAGGACTCCCCGTGGCAAAGAGGGTATCATCAGATGAGAAGCCGGTAGATCCTCTCACGAAGGGACTGAGTCGGGTTAAGCATTTACAGCATGTGAGGCACATTGGGATGAGGGATGATATTAGTTTTAATTATTAGATAGCTTATTTGAAACTTGTAATAGATAGACTGTAATTCACATTTGATGCTTAAATAAAAGGTGCTTTTTATTTACTAGTATGGTACTGTCTCATGTCAATTGTTTACTATTGTTTCATTTTGCATGTTTTGACTTCCAGAATAATTGGATTATTCAAACCATCCACAGTAGATCATACTTTGGAAGTAGTTACTGAATTAAGACTGTCATGAATTTGGCTTTTAGATTGTCAGAAATGGTCACACATTGTTATGACATTCATGAGTGTTCATAAGGTCTGAGTATTGGATTCAACCCATGCTCACTTGTATCACTTCATGGAATTTATCTCGAGTTATCGTGAGACGATAATATCATATAATCTTCAAACCTATATATATGAGTTGTTGACTATGAGTTGGTCGTACATTGATAGTACGAAAACGCATTGGTAACTCAATGTTATAAAACGTGTTGTTGTGTATGGTTCAGTGAATAGTTAGTACAAACGTATATTGTCAAATTTTATCTTTTCCTTTTAGTCCTTGGAGAATTAAAAGTGATATCTTGGGCCCCTCGATGATTTTGTTTTGACTTATGTGTCGGGCCCGGTCAGTACTAAATTGATGTGTTCGATTAAGTTCTATGTCAAACGAATCAGAAATCGGGAAACAGACTGCTGGACAATAAGATTAACTGTGTTCCATGTGTTTGTCCGGCTGATATCTTGAGAATAGAGGATTCTATGATCACTTATCTAAAACGGTACGTCTATGTTCGACAAAGGCATTTAAGAGCCACAATTGCTAGTCAGATCCTGAAGTTATACCTACAACTATAGTTATCATACTTATCCAAGTGTGAGACTGTTGGATAAGGTGTCTAAGTCCATAACTATATTTGGTATGTACTTAACCCGAGAGTAGCATGGTCCATTTGGGTTGCACTTCACCGGGACAAGTTGAAGGATGGACTTTTGAGAAGAGGATAATGATGATTAATTAATATATTATAAGTTATAATATATTAATATGAAATCATATTGTTTAATTAGTATTGATCAAGAATTAATTTGGAATTAATTTTGTGATCAAAAGAGACTAATTAAATATATAGGGATTGATTGTGTAAATCATTCATTCTTATAAAGTGGGCTAATGATCCATGATTCCTTATGATGGGCTAAACCCAGGTGGTGACCCATGGATACTCCATGTTGGTTAAAACCCATGGAGCATGAGGAATGTGGAAAGTCCTGCACATTAGGGTTTGCATGGTGTAACCCTAATGTAGCCACACAATATAAGAAGCCCTTTGGTTCATGAAATCGGCACATAGAGTTCTTGTAAGAGTGCTAGCCTATTTTGAGTGCATATTATCTCCTCTCAAGTTATTCCAATTGTTGGTGGTGATTTGTGGTTCCATTTGAGGCATTCACATTATTGGTGCTAGGCTCTTCAAGCTTCAAGGTTTCAACTACACTAAAAGGTATGTCATCTATCTTGAATTTTGTGGTATAGTTACTCTCTTGTATGATAGTTAGGATGATGCTTTGGAATTTTGAAAGTTTGCATGTATATTAGAGAAAAAATAGATCCAAAACATCTAGGTTTGCATGTACACCATATGAGTGTTAGAATGCTCAAAACCCATCAGGACTCTCCATCCTTTATTTTGGTTGTGATCATGGGGGCAATGATCTCATACATCTCCTGCCGATCACTTTGATGGCACCTTTCCATCAAGTCCTGGTCCATTTCATAAGGCCAAAAGTCCTCATATGACTTTTGGAGCTCATCAGTCATGGTAGCGATCATTATACACGACACTTTGGTCGCATCCCTCTCATGAGTTTTGTACTCAGCAATCTGTTCGGGATTAGCAGTAGATTCATCAATCTCCTTAAGCTCTTTATCACAGACATATTTTTTGTCCTCCTAACGAATAGCCATTCGGATGTTTCGAATCCAATCATTGAAATTCGATCCATCGAAGATGACCCTGCCACATAAGTTCACGAGGGAGAAAGAGCCGGAAGGGATTGGGTTGGAAGTAGACATCTAAAAAGAAAGTCAAAGTTTGGATTAGATAATGATCCTTAATATAACACCTAAAATGGAATATTAAGGCTAGGATCCAACAGAATATTCTACAATTTAGAAGAGGGATGTCGTAATCCGATTGTAAAATTTTTGAAGGTAGGTAAATGACGATTTACCACTTTCTACCATGAAAAATGAAAATGAAGATTTGGTTTTAAATGAATTGAAATTCCTAGATTCTTTTGAGATTCATTGAACTTTTCAATGACATGTTTAAATCTCGATTATGCCCTTCAAGTTTGTGACTGGGATACTGTGACACCAGTCAAATTTTGTTCAAAAATAAATTGATCAATAATCGTAATTGGGATGAACCAAGTGGTAGATTTTGTATCAAGGTTTCCAAAAACATAAAGAACACTGAAATCCGAGTTATAACGAAGAAGTTATGACCAATCGAAAATTCGCGGTAAAACCGGCAAAACACTGTTCAGTGTAAAAAACGAATTTTCGATAAAATGATTTTTAGCCTTAACAATCTAAATGAAAGTTGTAGGATACGTTAAACCGAGAACGTTCATCAAAAGAACGTAAAAATCTGACTTCGTGTGAGGAAGTTATGATTTTTCGAAGTTTCGGTTTAGCAGTAGACAGCTAAAAATTCGAAATATAAATCAATCGATATTTAGCCGACACAACTTAAACGAGAATTGAAGGTCTCGTCAAAAGTAGCACAACGGTAAAAAGACAAACGAAAACGGACGTCAGATGAAGAAGTTATGAATTATTAACGGATTTCCCGTCCCGGTCTGTTTAAAATAATAATATTAAAAATAAATTCAAAATCAGCCGATGAAGTCTAAACAAAAGTCGTATAGTACGATTTTACCTACGCGTGCATATAAAGAACGCCAAAAACGAAGCTCGTATGCGAAAGTTATGAATTTCGCAAGTTTTTGGCACGAAAATCAAGAAAATATTGAAAACCGAGCAAATTCGCATGAGTCAGCTTCGGACATGTCACCTCGCATGCGAGGCCTCCACGTGTTCGCTTCTCATTGGACCGCAGATGCGCATATCATGTCTAAAGCCCGAAGCAAGCCCCGGAGCCCCGGAATTCTCGAGAATTCATCCTCTCTCCTATCGAAACTCTGCCCGGTTTGAGCCGGTTTTTCGTCAAACAAACTATTTTCCGAGAAACGAAGCCCGAATCACCGCTTATAAAAGTGAGTTCATACCCCTATAATTTACCTTTTCAATGGTTTTTAAATGCTTTTTAGGGGGGGAATACAAGTTTAACACAATAATAAATTGTGTTAATAACTGTGTGTGATAATAATCACACAGAAAATTTCTGTATGCTTTTAAGAATTACCAAATACTTCCAAAATAACTTAAAGCCATGTTAAATCTTGAAAATCATGTAAACTCTGTTAAATTCTTTGAAAAATGTTTTATAAACTATTTCAAAGTATAAATGCCAAAATCATGTTTATATATGTATAAATATATAAATAAGATTTGAAGGGCTTAGGACTAATGAATTATCCTATATCCTTTTCCTTGTTTGGATGTGGAACTAGGGTTGTATTGTTTGTCCGAAGGTCGTTTCCTTCTTAATTATATATATATATATATATATATATATATATATATATATATATATATATATATATTATACATATATGAGTACAAAAGGTTATTCCTTTTGGTATCACCACCTTTGTATCAGGCTGAGCAAAGGTGTTCAACCATGAGAAACCATGCTAATTAGATAGAACATATAAATTATAATAGGTATAATTTATGATTCAAAAATAAAGATACAAGTATGATTCACGACTGTATACTTCCCAAGGAAATTACCAAAATTCATTCAACTATACCAAGATATGTATAATACCTTTAATATACGAACACCATATTAAAGAAGTAAAGATACATCATACCTAGTTTGCGTTAACAAAGGTACTATACAGAGTACCAGGGTTAGCAAACACAAGGTAATGTCGGGTTTGCATTAGCAAAGGTACTATACAGAGTGCCCGAGTTAGCAAACACGAGGTAATAATACATCCTGCCGAGTTTGCATTAGCAAAGGTACTATACAGAGTACCCGAGTTAGCAAACACGAGGTAATAATACATTCTGCCGGGTTTGCATTAGCAAAGGTACTATACAGAGTACCCGAGTTAGCAAACTCGAAGTAATAATAAATCTTACCGGGTTTGCATTAACCAAGGGTACGATTCAAAGTACCAGAGTTAGCATTCATCGGGTAATAATAATAATACATCGGAAATCTCGTTGAAATAATAAATTTGTGAGACCCTTCACGGTGTACTTATCTAAGTATGACCTTTTAAGTCCTGAACTATTAGCCAGAATCTCTTGTAGGGAGAGCGTGAATTTGTGTATATATCTATATGGGACTGACAATTCCGTACCTTTACTGTTCGCTACAGTTTGGCCGGCAGGCCTAGGGTGTCAAATATCATACTGTTCCGACGCCTGAAGAACGTCGCCGCAGGCATTTCCGTCATATTAGTATGGTTAATAGGACTCACATGGATAAAAAAACGAGTGAATTACAAAGTAATATACTTTTCTTATAACAGTAAGAAACGTTAATTACATCCCGACCAGATATACCTTCAGTAGCTTTTACTTACAGTAAGAACTATGTATCATGAAATCAAGTATTGTACTTATGGTTTTGAACGTTTAAAACCACAAGGCAGTATTATGGATAATAGAATACTCTCCATGATTAATACTAAGGTTTTTACTGTAGAACAGATATAACTAAGAACACTTTTACAAATGAAACGGTTTATGGGATTAAACCACTTTTACAAATGAAACGGTTTATGCGATTAACCACTTATACAAAGGAAACGGTTTATGGAATTAAACCACTTATCAAATGAAACTTAGTCATTCAATCTTTGTAAACTAGTATAACATAAAAGACCTTTAGTGGTTAATTCTATAATTCCTTAGTTATTACATCTAGTTGTACATAAGTAATATCCGATTAACAGTAAAATGTGTGACTTCCGCCTTACTTCCTGTTCCTTGTTTGGTTGTGGGCTTAGGGCAAATACACCCATTTGACTGTCCATTCGATATTGGGTTATATATAATCAGTATAAACTAAGTAATTACAGAGAGAAAATATTGAGGTTATCAGTTAATCACCTCATGAAATATAGGATTTCCTGGAGAAACCAGTGAAGTTATTCAAGGAACTTAGGGTATACTTAACGGAACTAAAATACTTATGAACTCACCAGCTTAAATGCTGATCTACTCTTTGCAAATAACTTGTATTCTCAGGAATCCAGTAGACAGGTACACTCCCGAAGCTTTTGAGAAGACTACCTAGTACCGTACCGCGACTTTTGTCTTCTGTTGTACCTACTTTAGTGTTTGAATATGTAATGTTTAAACACTTATGTAAAACTTATACTTATTAATACAATGGTTGTTTGTACTTTGATTACTATATTGCATGTGTTGTAATACTTACCTAAAGTCCTCCGCCCCCGAATGTTTCCGCCATTCTGGTTTGGGGGTGCGACAGATACCGATGATCAAAAACAAGGTGTGAATAACCATGCAAATTAGCTTGTTACTCTTGATGTTACAAATCACCTAATCAATGTGCCGGTTAACCACACACGCTCCACTGATCCATGATTAACACCAAGCTACCCTTTGCCACACATTTTCAGTCCCAAATTAGTGTGCTAGTTAACCACACACGCTCCACTAACGACTTAACAAGGTGAAAAGTGCAATTTCATGGAATAGCACCATTTTCACATTTTTCCTAAAGTAACTAAGATTGGGAATTTATAAAAGTTTAGTTACTTTAATAATTTTAATTATACTTATTAATGATAATTAGTGTCCTATCCTACCCATTCCGCTAACGAACCTCCACCAGTCAAGGACGCGGTGGGTGAGAGTGGACACCCATTAAACGGCCATTTTATAGGCAGTAACCTTATACCCCCCTTATAGACCAGCTTCTTGAATGAGGTGATGGGTTTTGAGCATTCTAACACTCCTAAGGTGTACATGCAACCCTACATGCTTTGGATCTATGTTTTCTCTAATATACATGCAAACTTTAAATATTCCAAATGTAACACTAGTCAAAATAGGTCAATAACAATCACATGTGATAATGCCAATCATGTAATGTGATGTTCTTAAACTAGTAACGTGATAAATGTACTATGTAGTTTATGTTAAATTCTAATACAAATATGAACTTTCTTTATGATACAACTCAAAGTATGCGTCCATACTATTCCAAAAATATAGAAAACGTCTAAATCCGACTTCGCATGAAGAAGTTATGATAAACCGAACACTGTAAATCTCTATAATAAGAGGACTTTAAAATCTACTTAGAATTAGCTATTGGAGTCTAAAAGAGAGTTGTATTACTCGTAAATACCTACGTATCGATATAAATAACGTAAAAAATAGAGTTTGTATGTGAAAGTTACGACCTTCCGAAGATTCAGCTGTCAGAAACCCTAATTTGACTGAACTCACGACGTGAGCACAGAAACTCACGATGTGAGGAGTCATTTTGCCACATTTCGAATCTAGAAGGTGCGTGACGAGGCTACGAATGGATAAGTTCTAAGCTCACGACGTGAGCAAGGATATCTCACGACGTGAGGAGTCACATGGCCACCTTCCGAAGCTAAGGACGCAAATGGCAAGTCTACGGGGTGACCAGCCATGGCTCACGACGTGAGAGGCCAAAAATATTCCTATAAATAGCAGGTTCAACTTCATCTATTCTTACACCTGAACTTCTTTCTCCTCTCTCCTTTGTTGAAGCCATCTTGCATCCCGAGCCCGATGATCGCGAACCGTTGACCATTTCTTCTTAGATTACATAAAATCACGCTACTAGGGTGAGTTTCACGGCCCCACTTTCTAATAAAATCAACGTAGATAGTTATAATAACCGGGATATAATTGTTCTAAATATAATATTTTGAATATATACAACTATTATCAACTTGTTAGTATGCTCTTGTACTAATGTAGATCTTGAGTTATACTTAAGATTCTATATATATTTCGTGTGCGATATAGTTCCAGAGTTATACTCGGAAGTTCTATATGTTAATCGATATGTATGTTGTTATTACTATTTTTATGTCAAGATAAAACTAGGAACGTTATATGTTGTTATTATTGGTTTTATGTTAAGGTAAAACCTGGTTTTAATTCTAATTATAGCTGTTGTACTGCCTAAGTATTATAAATATTAGGAGTAATGCTTAAAGCAAAGTCTAATAACTTAGGGTTTTAGACACGAATATGTTTTTACAACTACAACTAACGGAACTCGACATGTCTACATGACTTATTGTATTCATCAATTAAGATTGGAAATCTTAGGGAAATCGTCTGACCTGTAACCGCTAATCCCGTGTGACCGAGGAAGTCGTGTATGAATAATATACGGGTTGACAACCCCACTCGTGGTTGCTAGCTACAACCCAACGGTTTGCGAGTGACGAACTGTCCTTTTATTTGTTTATTGTTCCAACGTTGATGAAGCTTGTGGAACTTATCTTAAGATGTGAAACTTGTAGCATCAAGCAAAGGTTTGAAACTAGTTATATAGCCGCAGTTACGGACTCATGGTAGCACAACATTAGAAGCATTATACTTTGTCGTTATACAAGTATTAATGTTAAGTATAGGTTTCCCAAACACTTATACTCTAAGTACAAGAAACTGGTAGGTATACTACTTGTATATTAAGTAGATAATTATACCTAGCACACATACTCATATAGAATTGAAATAGATTTATACGTAGCGGTTTTACTCGTATAGAATTGAAATAGATTTATACGTAGCGGTTTTTACTCGTATAGAATTGAAATAAGATTTATACGTAGCAACTTTCGTTTGTATGGAATTACAAACACTTATATTCATAGTATATGAGACTTATATGTAAATTACTTATTTGGTAAGTAAACATTTATACCTAGGATCTATATACTAAACTTTGGAGAGTCAAAATGATACTTTCAAAACTATACTTTTGAACTTGGAAAATGTATTATTTTTATATGGAGTCAAGACCTGTGGACTCACCAACTTTATGTTGACGTATTTTAAAATGCAAGTGTTTTCAGGAAGTTGATAACTATGATACGAGAAATGACGTTACACCGCCCGGTGTTTCCGCCAACGGCCGGGGTGTGACACCAAAGCATCATCCTAACTAGCATACAATGAAGTATCTTTACTACAAAATTATATGTAGATGACATACCTTTTGTAGTAGTTGAAAGCCTTGAACCTTTAAGAGCTTAGCACCAATTGTGTGAATGCCTCAAATGGAATCACAACACACCTTTGGAAAAAGGATGACTTTTAAGAGAGTATGGTGCACACACATTGGTTATGGTTCTTCAAGAACACTCTAGTTCATCTAGCACCCATTTCACCAACCAAGGAGCTACTTATATAGTGTAGCGCAACTAGGGTTACACCATGCAAACTGATAGGAATATATCCTTAAAGATCGAATAGATTAAAACAGGTAAACAAGAACACGATATGATCAAACTAGTGTTGAATAATTAACAATCACGCCTCAGAAGAACTCGATGAAGAATTGCTTCTATAGAGGCATAAAATAGGGTTCAAAAGATAATTATTAGAGTTCACTAAAATATGTAGCATGCATGCACCTTATATACTATAACCCTAACAGCAAATATGAGTGGACAGACCCAACTTATTTATACAAAATAGACTAGACAAAATAGGCCCAATGACGCAACACTAAATCTTCAACAATCTCCCATTTTGCGTCAATTGATAACATAGCCATTTAGTTCGTGACTCGCTTCTGCACTTCGTCGAATTTTTGGGAATGAAGCTCAATAGGAGCTTGGAAACTTGAATATACCAAGTGATCACATCCGTGAAACACATCACGTCATCCTTGTTGTTGCCCTTAAACTTCGCAACCAGATCAAAAATAAACTCCAGACAAGAAGTAGTAAATAAATGTTTGTCTTCTAGATGAAAGTATAACTTACGTCGATCTACTCCTGGACGATCTCTAGATATGTATACCACAAACCATCCTTCTTTGTAAATTTTTCATGGCTTGAGCTTCTCAAAGTATTTCAGAGCTACTTTTGGAACAACACTTGGTTTCTTCCTCAAAATAGTGGCAGTATCCACATCCATCATTCCAACTTCTTGAATATAAGGCCTGATTAAAAGTTGAAGATGGGTATCATAGGTTCGTACTTCTCCTTCTCTCTCAACATAATATTAAATATCACCATCCAGTCATGGGGGTTCAAGCAAGGCAGGCCTGATTCTCTCGCATCTTTAAACTTCGCATTAGGGAAGCTTTTAGTCTCGATCGGCCCAGTGACCTTCACAGCAACAATCTTGAACGCACTCCAAGTCTCGAACTGGGCTTCATGTGCTTCAAGTAGAAGGCAAACATCATTTGATCCGCAGTGCTGTCTGTGAAAGGTACATTGGCAACCCTTACAAAGGCACGAAACCTGAACGCCTTTGGTGTGATTGGTAGGTCTAATTCCGAATCCTGTGTATTTTGAATATCAAAGGAAACAATCAGATCTAACCAATACTGGCTTGGCATATCCACGACTTGGTTTTGAATGCTCTTTAGGGTCCACTTAGGAAATAATAACATTTTGCTGTTAAGAGTGGCCTGAGCTTCCTTTTCAGCTCTTTCTTTCTCTTCTGCCTCTTTGACAATGCGAGCATGTTCGTCTATCTCTTCCCCACGAGCCTTCCGCCTTTTGAGCTCAGCTTCATCAGGCTCTTCGTCTTCACTATCATCAATAATGGGTTCTTCGTTGAATAGCTTTTCTTTTCTATTTGGTTATGGCTTGATGACAGGAGGTTTAACTGGAGCTTTGGGGTTTTCAATCATTTGAACTTTGGATCTAGCTTCTCCCCCTTTTTTCGGAAAAGAAATCGGCATGGAAACACCCTCCAAACTGTGTAACATAGCAAACACCGGTCTTAGCTTTTCAGCCAAATGCTTCCTTACTGTCATTGAGATCATGGGATCACAAGTCTCAATGATATTAGAGAGCAGTCCAGTTACGTCAGAGATACAACTTCTCGTGACTGCCTTCTCTGCTAGCAAACCATGGACCTGCTTTTCAGTGTAATGAAGCTTGGTTTCCAACACTTTACACTTTTCCTCCTTGATGGCGAGAGAATCCGTGATCTTGTTATCTGTCGCCAGATCCTCCTAGAGCTTTGTGATTTCGCATCGATAGAAGACTGGAATGCTTCATGATCAGACTGAAACACCATGCGAAGTTCAACAAAGTTTGCCTTTCCCGCTTGGAACATGGCACCGATATTCTGAATAGCCTTGTTCGTAGTTGCGGTGATGGCGTTGTAGTTGTTCTTGTAATCCTCCATGAATTCTTGTGTGTCAGCAACTAGTTTATCAACCTTTTCGGTCGTCGTCTTGCAGACATCAGTACAATCAGAAACAACCGTGGACAAAGTAGAGACATTAGCTTATGTTCCTTCTTAACGCGCTCAAGGATTTACTCAACAGCAGCTTTGGAGTAAGACTCGAAAGTGGAGAATTTGGATGCGAGAAGCAGATGGTCAATCTTCTCATGAAGATATTTGAGTTCCCCATTTATAGTAGAGACATCATCTTCATTGTCAATCCTTATTTGAAAAGGATTGTAAGCGAATCCGTCCAAATCATTGTCTTCATCATCTCCGAAAATCATTTCCGGATCATCTGTGCGAATGGGAGAGATGGGTTGTGTAACATGGCTTGAAAAAGCTGAAGTGTTAGCCCCCATATCAGATACGTTGACTGAACTTGCAGGTGCAATAGAGGTTTGACGCGGAACGGTGGATTCTGTGAAAATAGGGATTGAGACTGGAATAATTGTGGGTGGTTGAGATGATATTGGTGGTGGCAGAGGTGCGATGGTGATTGGGACATAAGTAGTTGTCTTTGGTGAGGGAGGTGGACAAGGAAAAGAATCATTAAGTGGTGGAGTTAACTCACGAGTCGGGGATGAGGCCTCAGTGCGAACAGGTGGTTCGTTGTGAATCTGTTCTCCTTCCTCAATGCGAATATGTTCTGGTTCTTCAGTGCGAATGGGCTCATCTTCTGCATTACGAACAGGGGGATCGTCCTCAATGCGAATCTCCGACTCAGTATCGGAATCAGAATTTTCGCCTTCACTCTGAGATTGAGTAGGAGTGGGAGAATTTCGCCTTCTAGCGGGTTGCTTCCTTCGCTTTGGTACAACAGTAAAAGCAGCAGGAGCCTTTCGCTTTTTAAAGGGAGGTTTCACAGCCTTAGAAGGTCCTTCTTTCACAGTGAATTTCTTGGTATCTTTCTTTGACCCTCTGCCCCCTTTCTTGGCTTTATCTGCCTCAGCCAAAATTGCATGGAATTCGTCAGTTAACGAACGAGGTCCTGAAGGAGTAAGAGTGTGATAACCTTCTAGAATTTTACTGGAGGGAGGAACATCATGAAACATAGGTTCCAGAATTGAGCCGATAAAGGAAAACGTTGACCTATTAGCCTTAATGATACCAGTTGTATGGAGTGTTGCAATAGAAGTCATCAGTGCATCAGACATCACTAGAATTCTGAGCTGCTGAATTGCCCTGTTAACGACGACGGTCCAAAATCTCGCATGGGAGATCTCACTATGATGAGTAACAAAGTGATTACTCTGGATAAGTTGAGCCCAGAGGATAGAACCATAGTCAACAATTTGACCAGTATACAAGCCATATATCAGACCCATGAATAGCTTGCTCAAACAGTCGTTGCCAGTGACCCTTTCAGAAAAGGCTTTGAACAGGATAGTGAAAAGGGTGTTCCATGTAGGTGGAAGAATGGGTTTCTTGAACTTGGAAACAGCAGTGAGAGATTCCTTGTACCCCATTTGATAAAACATTTCCAAGATAGCAGCGTTGGAGATGGTTTCCGGGTTGACCATGTTTTCAGACTGAGGGAGCCCTAACAGATTGCAGAACCAGGTTTTGGAAATAAAGGTTGTATGATTATGGATGTCGAAGTATATCCACTGTTCTGTCTTGACATAGTTGGTCGTAGTGTATGCTTTGGAGAGAATCAATAGTGGAACATTCTCAACTTGAGACAAAGCAATGGTGAGAGGGTATTATTTTAGGCACTCAATAAGAGGTAGTAGAAAGGGATCATATCTAACCGGATACAGATCGATGATGAGGCTTTGATGTTGCTTAACGGCCAGAAGAGATGAATGAGTAGTTTGGTCTTGAACAAAAAGATTCTCAGATGAAGCCGCCATTGATGAAGCTTGAAGAAGAAGATGAATAGTGGAGAGCTATGTAATCGCCATAAATTGTTGAGAGATTTTGAAAGTGGTAAAGAAATATGGAACCGTCAAAACTCTTATATACGATTTGATTTGGTGAGGAAAATCCGGAGAAAGAGTATCTCGATTACCGAACCGTCTCCTGAAAAAGCGCGATTTGACAGTTGTGATAAGTCAGAAGCGTGCGTCACACAACATATTAATATATGTCCGTTCAACTTTGCATGCGTCCGTTTGAATTCTTATCTTTTAAAACTTGCCGCGTCAGCTCTTCTTCTTTCGCAGTAGAGAAAACACGTTGAATTCATACAACTGCGAACCTGAAAATTAATCGTAACCACAAACTAGACATTAAGAAAATCACTAGGATCTTCGTGCAAGAGTGTCAAAGAAAAAGAAATAAAACGAAGTTTATCTGTGGGATGTTGTGATGTGTAACTAGAGACATAAATCTATTGATCCCAGTCAAAGATCTCTTTCTTCATAGCCAAGAGAGAATAAGAAGTGTCTGTGTGGTTTCCTATTGAATAAGATCAAATGGTTGATGAGAAACACTGAAAGGCATCTTTTAATAAGGATTATAAAGGTGGTTCATCCTTCAACCAAACTACGAACTTGACATAAGTGCGAAAATTGGAAAAGCTACTCGTGTGACCAGTGTAGTCAGTTGAACGGGTAGGTTTGGAATTTATTTAAGTGACTTAGAAAAATATTGAAATCTCAAAAAAAAATTAAACTGGATCCATTGGAAGAAATGTCTTTGGACGAGAACGCTTCATTAGGATCTCTCAAAAGAAAAGAGATTTCTCGGTACTGACCACGAATGTGGACTTTCGTTAATTCTTGGGTGAAAATACTAGAACGTTTGATTGTTCACCGTCAACTCATATAAGGTGTTGAATTTTGGGTTTCACTCAGTTCGTGGTAGAATGAAACTAGTATCATTGACACAGATGTTTGTGTAACCATAAACCTCAGTGGTAATTTCTGAGAGTCTCAAGGGTTACATGTATGGATACGAAAGTGAAGGAGAAGAGAGTAGATGGTTACAAGACAGTGAAAGTACCTCTGATATGCAAAAGTGACCATGTAGATAACTCTGAACTCCACGTGAGAAGAGTAAGGTAACTCATGACTAATGTGAATTAGTAGCCTGATTTGGAAGAATTGATTGGTGATACCAACTCATTAAGGCTTCACAGTCGAGTCGTTGAGGCTTAGGTCAACATGCAGCAGAATGCTTCTAGGGACACTTAGCTAATACATAAGTAACGAGATCTATAGTTTTCGGAATTTTTCATGTTTTGTAAAAAGAAAAGAAATAAAAACAGACACAAATAAAAAATATTTTTGTGATTTTGATTTTTCTGAAAGACAATAAAATAAAACAAATAAATTATTTTTGGTTTTGGAGATTTTCTAAAAAGAAATAAAAAAAGAAAAATTAAAATTACACAATTTGAAAATAAAGATAAGCAATGATATACAAAGTGTACAAAATGATATATGAAAAACCAAACCACGAATGAACAGTGCTCGGCGAACTACTACGAATGTTCGCATTGATCCACATCGATAAAATAGACTGTGAATGAATAGTTGACTGCGAAAGCCTTCGAACGTTCGCAGTGAAGATTTTATGAGTGCGATAGTGGATTTTGTACTGAATCAGCTTCCATCATTCCCAGCCCTTAGAGGATTCTATTAAATGTTGTTTCAAGTAGGGCCTTGGTAAATATGTCAGCCAATTGATCATCGGATCTTACAAAATGAATCTCGACATTGCCATCTTCCACATGATCCTTGATAAAGTGATACCTCAGTGCTATGTGTTTCGTCTTTGAGTGTTGCACTGGGTAGTGAAAAATGCGAATGACACTTGCGGAGTCACAATAGAGAGGAATTCTTTTCTTACTTATGTTGGGTGTTGGTATAATACAACATCATATGGTGCACATACAACCCTAAATACCTTGGATCTATGTTTCCACTAATTATACATGCAAATGGTTTCCAAGGTATTGAACCTATAGCTAGCATGCAATTTTCATACAAACTACATAAAATACTAGATAATGTAACATACCTTTTTGTGTGGCTGGAAGTCTTGATGTATTTGGCCTTAAGAACTTAGCCCTAATAGTGTGGAAGCCACAAATGAAGTCACAACACATCAAGGACAAAGGTAGGACTTGAGAGAGAATCCCCATGCACACTAAAACCTTCATGAACTCCAAGAACATGCACACACACTAGTGGGATCTCTAGGGTGTCGGTTTTTAGGTCATAACATATGTATTTATATGTGTTGAATTCTAAGAGTCCTGGGTATAACCCAAACCCATATCCATGGGTTTTATAATCCATGCTTCATGTGGCCCAACTCTTTATGTATCCATACATAAACTTGGTCCAACATGGATCATAAGCTCAACACATATAAATCTAACTAATTATCATAATTAGTCCCCATAGTTTTAATTAGTCTCTTTTGATCACTAAATTAATTCCAAATTAATTCTTGATCAATACTAATTAAAACATATGATTTCATATTAATATATTAGAACTTATAATATATTAATAAATCATATATAACCTCTTCTCTCAAAAGTCCATCCTAACAAATTGTCCTAATGATATGCAACCCAAATGGACCATGCTACTCTCGGGTCGAATACATACCAATAATAATTATGGGCTTAGACACCTAATCCAACAGTCTCCCACTTGGATAAGTCTAAAACTATTATTGCGTATGACTCCAAAACCCGACTAGCAATCGTAGCTCTTAAAGCCCCTGTCGAACTCTGAACAAATCAATGACGCGTCCATTAGATAAGGGATCATATATTCCTCCATTCTAGATATCATATGGACTGAGACATGGATTATAATCATTCTCTCTGTCCATTAGTTTTTTCCCGATTTCCGATTTTGATGACTGACTAATTGAACAAATCAAATCAGTCCAGGCCCGGCTGAGCACTTACGTTTGTCATCACTAAATCATCGAGGGGCCCATAGATATCGCTTTTATGCCTTTAAGGGTAAAAGGAATAGATAAACTTCGACTCATATGCTTTTTCTACTACTTGGTGAATCATACACAAAGGCACGTTTTATAACACCGAGTTACTAAATACGTTTTCATGCAATCAATGTATAACCAACTCATAGGCAACAAGTCATATCTCTAGGTTTGAAGAATATAAGATATTATCGTCTCATGATCACTCGTGATAAAATCCATGAAGTGAGTCAAATGAGCGTGGGTTAAATCCAATACTCAGAACTTATGAGCACTCATGAATGTTGCAGCAACTCTTGCTATGTCCAATACCTTAGACATCTACAAACCCAAATTCATGACAGTCTTGCCTTAATACCTACTTCCAACGTATTATCGACTGTGGATGGTTTGAATAACTTAGTCATTCGGGAAGAATAACCTAGCTATTCTGGAAGTCAAAACATGCAAAGTGAAACACAAGAATAATACTAATCAGTCTATGGTCCAAAGCACCTTTGAGAGTAAATAAAACACCTTTTATTTAAACACCATATTGATTATTCATTATTCATTGTATAATGTTTCAAATAATCAACTTTATACTTGAATCAAAACAATAGTCATGCCATGCTCCAAGCATGCACACTATGTTTGTCTATGATCATTACTGTGTGAAATAGACCAATTGAACATGATTCCAATGATGCTCAATTCACAATCCCAAATCCTCATTGTAAATGTAAGAATTCCAAATTCCTGCCATTTACCGAAATATGTTAGATTCTAAACTTATATGCATTGATCCTCTCGTAATGATTATGCACAAAGTCACAAAGACTTGTCAACTGACATTACAGAGTATTCCACTCTAGATCAATTCCATGGAAACGAAGTCTCAAATTCAAAGTGCATTACTTTGAACATCCTTTTTGCATTAAGATTTCTAATCTTACACAAATTTGAAGAACAACTTCCACCTATGGAAACCTTTCTACATTCCCATTTTGACTATCACTTCTGAACAAGAGTTGCCTTTTTTCAGAATATGTTAATATGGTCCTGCCAAAATTAACACTATACTTCCAACTGTCTATGAGCAAGAAATGGTAAACCTTAGATTGTCCTCGACAATTGCTTAATCATTTTAGTCATATCCAATTCTAGTGTTTTCCCTTCTTAATGCCCTGAGCATTTGGAAAATTTAGAAAGGATGAATATTATAGCACATGCAATCGATCCTATATCTGAAGCATATGGGACACGATTCATGATGTCTCACATAAAGACGTGATCATAGACAGTCTTTTGCTACAATATTTTTTATTTGCCATGTTTTCAAAATTTGACTATGAAGAGGGATTCTGTAATCATAATCGAAGTTTGAGAACGCAATATATATAGAATTTCCTTATATTTGGCCATTCTAACATAAAATTCATATATATCCTTGACTAAAGATGATCAAAATCTCAATCTAAGCTTTTAGAATTGAAATGAAGTATAATTTCCTCTCCCTTAATTATAGCAAAACAACTTTTCCCAATTGAAACTTTTGTTTTCTATAATTAAAACTTAACATAATAATCATGCTCCCACTTACATGATAATTATTAGAATAACACTTATGCTCCCACTAGCTTTGACATGTATCCAGAAATCAGTTGGACTTCTAGAAATCAATACTTTATTGACATTCTTACCAAAGTTCGGACTTCTGATACAAGATGCTTTGATAAAACTTTATGAAAATCATACACCTTTCCATAGATAGCACACATGTGTGTCTTAACAATTTCAGAACTATGAAAAGGGATGACGTAATCATAGTCTCAATTGTTTAGACCTTTGCTATTTCTCACAAGTCCGTGTTAGTGTGCCGGTTACCCACACGCGCTCCACAAACGACTTTGAGAGTGCAAACATCACAATTTCTATCTACTTAAAATCTACTTAGTGAAAGCGTTTCCTCACCATCATTCTCATGAAAAGGAGAGAAACCTTATGGCACTTAGATTTTGTTCTAATGGTATATGTGTTCCTTTCCATATGAATTTGTCATAACCATAATCACAAGACATGGTTAGTGACAAATCCAAACTCATATGGACTAAACTTGTGCAATAAAAATTTCTTGCCACATGGCAGCACAAGGGCCTGCCATTGCTTCCAAGTTGTTATGCAACCAATGCAAAACCAACTTTAACTGGAATGGGCACAAAAATAGGAATATGTCAACACGATAGGTTATAAACCTCAAGTCGTGTGCCAGTGATAAACTACATGTTTTATTCTTGATTAGATTTTGAAACTCTTTCAGGATCTTTTAGACTCCCACTGTCCTCTTGACATATAAGACTCTCTTGCCAAGAACCATTCCTTGACAAACAAATATTCAAGGGATAGTGCGGATTCTTATCAAGACAAACACTTCACACAATTGGCCTTAGTTGGTCTTTGTTTTATCCAAAACATACAAGTTACCAATTTCAAATGTACAAGAGTAGGACACCTTTTACTCTTACATTTGACTAGTGTTAATAAACCTTCTTTAAGATGTGTCACTCGAATTACAATCTTGGAGTATGACTCTAATACTTGTTTAGGAATGAAGTATGACTCATCTTCTTGATTTAACCATTTCAACAATTCATGATTCCTCTCCTTAGCCATAGGAATGCACTAAGATGTCCTTAGAGAACCAATTGTGATATGGTTTCTTAATCATTAAGATGATCAGTAAACATGATACTAAAGTACTCTCCCATCTTTTTAGATTGAGAAACTTTTATCTTTCTGCCTTATTTGATTCTTCTCATTCGTTCTGCCATACATCAAAAAAAATTTCAATGCTACAAAATTATACTTAAACTTGTAAGTATAACCATATTTACTAAACTTTAGTAAATCATGACGAATAGTCTTATCGATCTTTTGTGGTGGACTTGATCAGTGCACCAGAATGTGTACTTGATCCCTTAGTTCTTCACTTGACTCACATATACATGTGAACAAGGAATTAGTCTTAATTTTCCAAAGATGAAGATTATCATTCATCATACTATCAACTTGCATGATTTCCATGTTTCTATCCAACTGAAACCATGGGTGATGAGAATATTTCCTTATTTGGTAAATTAGACATTACCACAAATCAAAGAAACAAATCCATTTTCCAATATTGCTATCAATGGAATCATATAAACAACCATTTTTCACAAATGCCACTTGTAAGGATATTAAAATAAAATTAAAATTAAAATCTTTTTATTTTATTTCAAAACTTTGCGGAAAAACTTATCCTTACAGCGCAAATGCATATGAAAAACTTATTGTTATCTATTTCTAAGCAATATATCATAACTCCTAAGCAGCAGCTCAAAATTCTGATGCATGCGATCGAAATCCAACTTTGCGATCAGAATCAGCATACACTTCCTTTAAGTTCCTTGACTTTTCTTTGACTCTTAAAACATCAACATGTGACCCAGTCACATCATGTAACAAGAATCTCAGAATAGAAACTTAACAGAGTTAGATAGTGGACTTTACCTGAAGTAGAGTCAAACTTCTTGACTTGATCAACCTTATGATCTTTCAGGTAAATAGGCAGCTTCGCAATCAATGCCCCTTTCTTTTGGCAATAGACACATATGGACCCTTTGGTAGGACTCTCTCAGACTTAGCCATTCTCTTTACCATTTGGTCAACCGAGTTGACTATGGCCGATCCCTTTCCATTGGGAAGAGAAAGCTCTTACTGGGTATCCAATGTTACCATTGTCAATGTCCATTGAAGGTTTGGGAAGTTGATCTTCTAATCGAATTTTCTTTACTAGGCCTTAAATCATTTCTAATTCAGTAGCACCAAGCAAATAGATCAGATCATTAAGGGTCTTGTCATAGTCTATCTCATAGTAGTCCCAAAGGAACTCACTATGTAACTTAGAAAGTGATGGAACATCCAACTTTCTTAAGACTTTGACACCCAACTCTCCCGGCTTGTCAATATGTGACTTTATCTCCAAGATGTGAGCACACATAGACCTTGCTTGCCAATAGGGCTTGAGTGACCTTGAACTTGTGGGTTAGAGAGTATAATTGGAGGAGGTGGAGGAAGTGAAGTTCCAAGAGATTTGGGAAGATCGTAGATGCCTGAACTAGACATATTTTGGGAGATATTCAAGATAGTTGATTTAAGTCCTTAATATAACACCTGATATGAAATATTAAGGCTAGGACCCAACACAATATTTTACAACTTGGAAGAGGGATGCCGTAATCCAAGCCATAAAATATTTGAAGGTAGGTGAATGACGATTCACCAATTTCCACCATGAAAAACGAAATAATTATTTGGTTTTATTCGGTTTTGAAACTCCTAGATCTTTTGAGATTCATTGAACTTTTCAATGGCATGATTCAATCTCAATTGTCCCCTCTCAAATTTTGTGACTGGGATGCCGAGGATCACAAAACAAGGTGTGAATAACCATGCAAATTCACTTGGTACCCTTAATATTATCACCTAATCGATGTGCCCGTTAACCACACATGCTGCACTAACGACTTGGTAAGGTACAAAGTGTAAATTTCATGGGTTACCACCAAATTCACATTTTCCTAAGTAACTAAGATTGGGAATTTATAAGTGTTTAGTTACATAGTATTTATCCCTAATACTTTTAATGAAGGGATAATTATAGTCCTGTGAAACCCGTTCGGCTAACGACCCTCCACCAATCAAGGAAGTGGTGGGTGAGAGTGGACACCTATTAAACTGCCATTTTATAGGCAGTAACCTTATACCCCCCTTATAGACCGACTTCGTGAATGAGGCCTACTAACGGTAAGACTGACTTTTACTCTTAGACATATATATATAAATATTAAACCTATAATATTATAATAGTATAAGGGTTGAATTTTAAACTATTAAAATTCTAAGGGTTTGACTTGGAACTAAAGTATTCATGGGGGGAAACTTTACAAATTCCAAAACTTGAGGGCATGTTTTGAAACCATTCCAAACTATTCAATTCCATAACTTAGGTGTTTAAAGTAGTTTTAATTAAAAAACTCTTCAAGTTCCATAACTTGAGGACAAGTTATGGAAGACTTTAAAAAAACCTTTAAGGAAAAATAAACTCTTCATTTTCATAACCTATTAGTTTAAAGTAGTTTAATGGATAAACTCTTCAAGTTCCATAACTTGAGGACAAGTTATCGAAGACTTTAAAATCATTCAAGAAAATAAGACTCTTCATTTTTCCTAACTTATGGAAATCTTATGAGTTTTAAAAATCATAAATGTGACTTTTCATATAACTTCTGGACAAGTTACAAAAACACATTTCATGAGCAAATTTAAGATTAATATGGATTGAAAACAAATTATCACATAACTTTTCATTTAATCTACACTAACTCATAAGAACAACATAATTCAAGTCAAAAAAATTTCATGAAATTAGCCTAACCATTAAACTAATACAAAACATGAATCTATTGACAATTATCTTTGAAATTGGTTTAGCATGAACATTACCACATCAAAAACAGTTTTACAAGATCAAAAACAGCTTAGGGTAATGTTTCTAGTCCAATTCCAGCCTTAAAAGTCGAAAATATGCTGTCAGGGGTCCTACTCGTCGAGTGCATGAACCAACTCGACGAGTTGGATGAATTTCTTCATGGACTCGGCGAGTCCATCAGTGGACTCGGCGAGTCCAGTGCCCAGAAAGCCAAAATCTTCGATTTTTCAGCTATTTCAGCAAGTATAACATGAAAACAAGCCTTGGCTCTGATACCACTTTGGGTTTTGATATAATACAACATCCTATGGTGCACATACTGTTGGATTAGTGTCTAAGTCCATAACTATAATTGGTATGTACTTGACCCGACTTGGCGTGGTCCATTTGGGTTGCATGGCATCATGCATTTGGATAGACTAAAATGAGAGAAATAACACTTAAGGTTTATTAATATATTATAAGTTCTAATATATTAATAAGATTATTTAATTAGTATTGATAAAAAATTAATCTAGAATTAATTAAGTGATCAAAAGAAGACTATAAATCATCCATACTTGTATAGTGGGCTAAGACTCCATGGATTATCCAGTTGGGCTAAAACCCATAGGATGCTCCATGGTTGCTCCATGGTGTATTTGAACCCATGGATCCAAGGAAATGGAAAGCCATGAAAACTAGGGTTTACCCTAATTGTGACACTATATAAAGATCATATTCTTAGGAAAAATCAGATACAAGTGTGTGAAGGAAAGGGCAAGCCGATTTCATTAAGTATCATTTCTCTCTAAGTCCTTACAAGTGCATATGATGTTGTGTGAACCATTTGAGGTGTCACACTTGGGTCACTAGGCTCTCGAGCTACATGGAGTCAAGCTACATCAACAAGGTATGTATTTCTATCTAGTTTATTACCCAAGTATCAATGTTTTGTATGCTAGTTAGGGTAATACCTTGGATATTCATCTTTGCATGTATAATAGAGAAAACATAGATCCAAGGTATTTAGGGTTGTATGTACACTTAGGAGTGTTAGAATGCTCAAAACCCAACAGTGGTATCAGAGCCTACGCTTGTTTTCGATTATACTTGATGCAAATTGCTGAAAAATGCTAAAAAAGTCGAATTTCGGGCATTCTGGGCACTGGACTCGCCGCATCCACTGATGAACTCGCTGAGTCCATGAAGAAAATCATCCTACGCGACGAGTAGGTTCATACACTCGACGAGAAGGAGCCCCAGACAGCATATTTTCGAGTTTTGTGGCTGGAATTGGACTTGGAACATTACCCTAAGCTGTTTTTGAACTTGTAAACATATTTTTGATGTGGTAATGTTCATACTAATCCAATTTCAAAGATAATTGTCAATAGATTCATGTTTTGTATTAGTTTAATGGTTAGTCTAATTACATGAAAAAGTTTGATTAAATTATCTTGTTCTTATGAGTTGCTTAGATTATTAGAAAAGTTATGTGAAATTGTTGTTTTCAATCCATTTTAATCTAAGAGTTGATTCTAAAATGTGTTTTTGCAACTTGTCCTCAAGTTACATGAAAAGTCACATTTAAGAATCATAAAACTCATAAAGATTTCCATAGGTTATGAATAAGGAAGAGTCACATTCTTTAATGGTTTAATGTCTTCCATAACTTGTCCTCAAGTTATGGAACTTGAAGAGTTTTTTAATTAAAACTACTTTAAACTCATAAGTTATGGAATTGAATAGTTTTTGAATTGTTTCAAAACTTGCCCTCAAGTTTTGGTATTTGTAAAGCTTTCCCATGAATACTTTAATTCCAAGTTAAGCCCTTAGAATTTTAAAAGTTAAAATTCAACCCTTATACTTTATAATATTATAAGTTAATAATATTTATATATATGTATAAGAGCAAGTCAGTCTTACCGTTAGTAGGCCTCATTCACGAAGTCGGTCTATAAGGGGGATATAAGGTTACTGCCTATAAAATGGTAGTTTAATGGGTGTCCACTCTCACCCACCGCTTCCTTGACTGGTGGAGGGTCGTTAGCTGAACGGGTAGGACAAGGACTATAATTCTGTGACAACCGTCAAAATTCGAGTCGGTTCTAGATTTGAATAAACTTAGTTGCACATATAGGCACGACACATAATAGACTTAGTAACTAGAAGCTAAGTTATAACCTACTAGAAACTAGAAGCTAAGTTATAACCTACTAGAAACTTGGAAACAAGAAGCTAAGTTATAACCACTTAGGTTATATCACTTGCCACTCTAGGAGCAATGCACTTAGTACTGAGAATGAGTATTCCTCGGTAGATTTTGACTTTAGATGTAAGGTTAGCAGCTAGATACACACTACTAATAATCTTAAGTCGAAACCTATATCAATTATTCCTCGATACCACTTCATCGTCTTCTTACTAGAGTTACAACTAGGAAAAAGCGTTTCGATACCGACACGAATGATAATTGGAGCATCGCGTAAGGAGGTAGATGAGTCGCCACTAAGTAATCACTTGGATACCATTGGCGGGCATTCCGGATTCGACTCACGAGGAGACACGGAGGTTTAACCCATACGCGAGACCTTATTACTACGCTATGATTTAGCTCTACGTTGTTTCCACCTTGAGCTTAAAACATAACATAGGATGCCCCTTTGACCTCTATAAAAGGTCGTAAACTGCATTGACGCCATAAAACGTTTTTCAAACAATTCTTCTTGTCCTTTATCTTGGGGAAAAAGACATCGGTACTCGCCTTATACTCGTCTTATACTCGCCTTGTACTCGCCTTAGTATTTAGGTACGATCAGCTACACTAATATACTTATTCCTTACTTAATCTTCCATCGAAAAATTATTTCATTTCATCGGTTTTATTTATCATCGATAAAATACTTTATAACCACTTCATACAACTTACTAGACATTTCTAACAATGTAAGCCATATTCTCACTAAAAATCTTTTGACAACTTCCTTTAACTTAACACTTTTCTTCAAAACTCAATTTAACCAATATTGGTTTTAACCTTGCTATTTCAATTTCATTTCAATGGATTGATGTGCTTTTAAGGGCATATAAACCTTTTTAAACATTGCTTACCATTTTGACACGTCTTCAAAAAACTAGAAACATTTTCTTTTATAATCGTGTTTAAACTCTTTACTATAAAACTTAAACATATGACGTTAAAGTTCATATTATGTGTAAAAGCTTCATCGGATCTTCAAACCACTTTTGTTTTAAGACTTTTGACTACTTCCCCATTTAGGCATTGTACTTTACTTAAATGTGTTTTCTTGAAACCCAACATGGTATTTTTACAACTTTCTAATCCAAATGTGTTTATAAGACATCACTGATGCCTACATTTCAAAACACACCTTATTTGTTTATTTTATTTCAAATTAGTTTTATAATCTGTGTTTATAAAACTTACAACATTGCAAAACTTAGTGTTCACTTTTAAAATTCCAGTGACGCACTTTCGACAATGCACAATTATTCATTCAAAATATGTAAGTTTTTAACTTATCCATTTTAACCATTGTTGGACCCCAGTCAAAAAAGGTCAAAACTGTCAGATTTTCAATTACAAGTTTTAGTGTTTCTTCTTTTTGACAAAGGGAGTTTAACTTAATAGATAACTCGTGAATTTTTAGCAAATCTTAGAAAACACTTTAAAACTTCTTCATTTCTATTTGATCATCAATATACATCAAATATTGAAGTTTGAAATATATCTCAACCTGGTTTTAATCTACCTATAGGTATTGTTCTTATAATTTTAACAATAACAATCATTGCCGCCGCTACCTTCCTTTTTCTTTCCCCCGCACTTGATTTCTTGCTCTCCTTATGATTTTAGATCTCGCACGCCCATAATAGTAACATAATACATTGTCTAATTTTGTTTCTTTCTATTTTGCTTCTCCTAGTATCATGCTCGTACACATACAGACTAGAAGTCTACCCTTTTCGTTTTGAGCAATTTATACGTGTATAGTCGTGAGACATAATTTTGGTTTAGTCAACTTTGATAAATTCAATTACGCCTTTTACCATATACATCTTGTTTTTATTTTGAAATCTACAATAAACAAGTATTCCTTATTTACATTTGCCATTTCGTTCTAAATTCGGAAACTTGATTTAAAATGCAAGTTTCATTGTATTTTTCCTTATAAGTAATACAAAGATGAATACCCTTATGCTTATAATTTTTCTATATCTGAAAAATATATGTGAAGGGTATGTATCCTTATGTTTCTCATTTTCTTTAAATACA
Source organism: Lactuca virosa (assembly GCF_052849685.1). Taxonomy (NCBI): domain Eukaryota; kingdom Viridiplantae; phylum Streptophyta; class Magnoliopsida; order Asterales; family Asteraceae; genus Lactuca; species Lactuca virosa. The sequence goes on from NC_136428.1 coordinate 390,510,705, forward strand.
TCAAAAGTTTTGAATTTTACGATTATCTATTTTCTAAATGATTGTTTTTGTAGAAACACTAAACTAAGAATGCACTATTTTCAATGATCGGTATTTTTATTCATTTCTTAAAAATAGCATTCTACTTTGCTATTTTCAGTAAATTCCTAAACTCTCAAACTTGTTTTCATAAATATTCTGACTCCTCTTAAACTTGTATTTGTCTTGACTTAGACAATTAGTCAATTTTACAAAAAGCCTAATATTAATATTTCTATAAAAAAAATTTCCCCTTAATGACGACTTAAACATTTAACTTTAATTTATCTTTTTATTATTTTACTACTTCGTTTGATCGCCACACATGTATTTTCATTATCTTGGAATTATTACACATTTTGATAATAGTGAGATTACTTATCATTTCTAATCACTCAAATTGTTATCTAGACAAGGTGGTTTAATTTATCATAAACTTGCATCGCCTCCATTTGCGACAATGACTCTCTAAATATATATATTCTTCGAATATTGTTTTATTATAGTAAGAGTAACGTGGTAGTAAACATTGCTTCGGAAATCCTCGATCGTTTCGTAACTTATTTTTTAGACGACACTTAAATAGCCTTTACATTTGAGATGTAACAAAACTTCGTTGTCTACCCTTAGTACGTATTTTTAGGAACTTACCCTCAATCGCTTCTCTTTCATTCGTGCTACCCTTTCTTATTATATCCTTTCCAGATGTAGTAGCCAACCCGGAAGTGAACAAATTGTTCCTAATCTCTTCTTTATTAAGCGGCGAATTTACACTTAGTGCTAATTTAGAACGCGACTTAAGGATCAATGCGGATTTAACGCTCAGTGCAGTTAGTGCTTCAGCAAAACTTATAGCTCTCTTAATTCAGATAATATCTAACTAGATGATCTTTTTCGACTAGGTCGCCATGTTTGGATCATGATTTCCATGATCCTAATTTCTCGCAATCTAAATTGTAGAACTCGAATTAAGGAAACATTAATTTGACTATAGCTAAAGAATTGGGCTTTTCCCTTGAGGAAATAAACCCGAAATAATCAAAGAACATTGCAAGTCACCACCTCTCCAGCTATATAATTGTATTCGACTGAGTTCTAATAGAATACGTCACGAATTGAATTTCGGGGCGAAATTCTTTCAACCGGGGGAGAATGTGACAACCGTCAAAATTCGAGTCGGTTCTAGATTTGAATAAACTTAGTTGCACATATAGGCACGACACATAATAGACTTAGTAACTAGAAGCTAAGTTATAACCTACTAGAAACTTGGAAACAAGTAGGATCGGATGATAGTGTACTTAGATTTCACATTGATATGTGAATTCTACTACTACTTAACTGTAGTGACAATCCATATTTGGGTCACTCTTTGAGTCAAACACCTTTTCATGAATCGTATACACACATTATGCACTTGACCTAGCAGTAGAAATTAGGTTGGAGCCTCATAGAAACTTAAGTCAGAGTTGAAAACTATGACTAGTATACTTGATTCCTCAATTTCATTTGAATCTCGAAACCACTACATAGAATGCCAATAAACCGATAAAATAAGTTACAAATATTATTTATAACTATAAAAGAGTTATAATACCATAAGATAAATTGAAGTCTCAAAGATTCTATTGATTTTGATATCTAAAGATTTATTAATTCTCAAAACCCTAAAAACCCTAAAACCTAAATTTTATAAAATTTGACATCAAGAATTCTATAAAAATAGTTATGAAACTCATAATATTATCCTAAAACAATTAAATTCAGGGAAATATAATCAAGGAAAATAAAATTTAACTCATTAACATTTACCCTTAATTTATAAATCAAAAATCAAGGTTTTATGAATAAAAACTTGATTTTAGTGCACATTTTATATAAAAATTGAGATATTTTATAAAAGAACTTAAATTTTATAAAAGAAAATGAATGAGAAAGGGGTATTACACTAAAAAAATTCGGATCCCTCTCTCCCCATATCTCTCTCTCACACTCTCATTCTCCAACACACACACATCTCTCTTCTTTCTCTCTCTAGAAAACTCTCTCTACCTTCTCTCTAATTTTTCTCTCCAAACACCACTCCATTCTCTCTTCCTCCCTCTAAGAACCATGAAATTTTCCAGAAAACAAACCCAAGAACACTCCTCAAACTCGAAATCTTCATCATCTTGTGGTATTCTTGAAGGTAAAATCGATTTCTACTTCACTTTTCCTTCAAGTTTTGCTCTTTTTCTTACACTTTCTCCTTCTTCATCTTCTTCAAACTTGTTTTATTTTGTTAAAATGGTTTTTAGAACATGATGGATGTGTTTTAACACCATGCATGTATGATAAACAAGGTTGCATGTTCATGATCTTAGTGCAAAAATCGATTTTAAGGATTAAAACATCAAACTCAAGTTAAGAGTTTTTGAGAAACAAAATTTTGTTCATAAATGCATGTATACATTTTGATAAGTTTTAATCTTTTGATCTCTGGAAACATGACTAAAATATGAGTTTATCATGATATATTTAAAATACTTCAAAAGATTTACTCAAGGAAATGATGAAAACTCACTTTTCTAACCAATCATCATGCATGCAATCTGCCAGATTTCTTTACCTGACTTTAACCTGTCATATCTCACTTATTTCTTAACCAAAATTCGTGATTCTTTTTCTGCAATATAATATTTTGAGTTGGCTTTCAAACCCATCTGACCTCACTGGAAAATTCCAATATTTCGATTTTTACCAATTTTTACAAAACTGTTGCTCAAACAGCGCTTTCCTTATGAACATTTGTTTTGTGTTGCATGTTCAAAGGACTTATTCATCACTAAAAGTCATTCAAAAATTATTTTGAACTGTTAATATCATGTATTAATAGGTACAAAAAGATCTTGATTCAAAAGTTTTTGTAACATGTTGCAAAAATTGTCATAGTAACATCAATAATCTTTACATAAATCATAAGAACCAAGTTTTCTCTATAATTTATTGGGCCTTTAGGCATGGTTTTCAACATCAAAAATTAGAAAACAATTTTTCATTGTTATTAAATTGTATGAAGATGCATTCTGGAAATTTTCAATGACTTTTGTTACTGTTTAGTATTGTTTTTAATTTTCTTTTTATTGAGCTCTAATAAATCATAAAACCACTTTAGGGAATGTGAAAATATTATTTCTTATTTTTCGCAGCTTGTACCCTGTATTTAAAACTCAGAAAAATATTTTGGGAATTTTTCAAAATGTATATCTATTTTTCCATGATTTTTGTGTTTATAATGGATTAAAAACAGGAAAAATAGTTTTACTCATCCAAAATTAATAAAAATTTACCAGAAACTCTTATAATATGTTAGGATGATAAATAAAAATTTTGATGATTTTTATCTTCTGTATGTTATTTTTCTTCTATTTTCCGAAGATTTAATACACTTAAATGTACAAAAATCATAAAAATTGTGTTAAACTTTTTGAAAACACATATTAATAATTTTCTCAGATTATGTACACTGGAAAACAGTTACACAAAAATTATAAGAATTTTTCATGATAATTTACTATTTTTCCATGATTTTATGATTATTCAAGGAATTAAATGGTGAAAAATAGTTAGACAAATCAAAAATTCAAGAAAATTTACCTTAAGGTCTTTGACTTCAATTAAAAATGAAATACAAAGTTTGGGAAAGTTTAGAACTAGATTGATTTCGTTTTGAATATTTAATCATTGGAACACCTTTAAAATGTTAAATAGTAACATTTCAATAATCGAAATTTTCCACTTAAATTGTTATATAACAATTGATTCTTTGAAACTTAATTTCCACAGAAAAATGTTTGTAACTTATCAAGATTAAATTGTGACACATTATTGGCATAATTCTATTGTAGTAGTAAGTATACTAGTATTTGATTTCGATTAGAGACTCACTAGCGAATACCATTATTGTAGGAATCGGTAGTGGTACTCGTGGAACGTAGTTCAAGGCACCATTTGCATCATCTCAATGCATTGTGAGTATTTACGCACTCCCCTATTTTCAGTTTTTATGTTTTGGGGTGGAAAAGCATGTCCCGAAAAACTATTATTTGAATGTTGTATTTAAATTGATTTGTATCAAACATGATTGCTATTTTATTGCTATGTCTCTCTACGTATGTCTATGCAACACGGAACATGAGAACTTATCGTACTAAGGCCCTTCCCTTATCTCTAACCATTAACTCTTTGAGCCAATGGTCATTATGGATAGCGCTATTAGGAATTGACAACTCCTCACTCGCCCTATTGCTGGAGTGCATGATACCATATTCATCTATGGAACGATAAGCATAGATCTTGATAGGGCTTCAGTCATAGGTTTGGTTGAGACTCATTGTTTGCTCATACACATACAAACTCGTTTCTCGTTATAGCAACAAACTTGTTATTAATTATAGCAATGAACTTTGTTTCTCATTACAACAACGAACTTTTATTACTGAAAACTTATATACATGTTTTAGCAATGAAATTGTTTGCTCCTTGTAGCAACGAAATTGATTGCTCATTTTAGCAATGAAACTTGTTTACTCGTTTGAGTAACGAACTTTATCTTCCATGAGAATATGAATGTTGCATCTTAATTGGGCAACATACTTTATCTCTCATGATGACAAAGAACTTTGTTTTTACAAACTTATTTACTCATTTTAACAATATACTTTTATTATTGGAAACTTTTATCAAAACTTTGATTTCAATTCATGGAACCAATATTATTTTGTTTATCTGTGAGTGCTCAACAACTATTTTTATAGTTGACGCTCGTTTTACATGCTTTTTCAGGAATCATCGAGTAAGTGGCACTTAGAGACACTTCACTTTTAGGAGCATTCGCATGTGTTGTGTTTCAATTTACATTGTAATTTCTTTTAAAAGTTGTTCAAACCCATTGTAAAATTGTAATGATTTTTAATACTATGGTTGGTGTTGTCTTTTAACTTTTGCTATGAAACCCTTTATACTGCCACGCCTCGTGTTTCCGCTTTAGCGGGGTGTGACAGGAAATGGTATTAGAGCCGAAGGTTATAGAGAATACCGGTTTTCCTTTGGAGAACCACAACTATAGCCAAAAAATTTCAAAATGTTTTTAAAATACCGAACATAATACTAGTATAACTAATTCGAGTACGCATTATTGGACTTTAACTAAGTATAGCCTGGCCAACTATGCTTAATTAAGGAAAGTTAATGTGAGGCTGGAAACGGTTATAGTAGAATTATGTTCAAAACAATTTTCAACTTAAACTTTTGAAAAACAAATTTTTTTTGGTGTGCGTACGGGCATTGCATATTATAGGCATTCATCTAGATACACTTAGAAACTAAGTGCGTTTTTATAACAATGCCTTTATTCAGAAATATTCTTATCCCTTATCAAGTGCTAGGTTAACAACTTAGGTTATATCACTTGCCACTCTAGGAGCAATGCACTTAGTACTGAGAATGAGTATTCCTCGGTAGATTTTGACTTTAGATGTAAGGTTAGCAGCTACATACACACTACTAATAATCTTAAGTCGAAACCTATATCAATTATTCCTCGATACCACTTCATCGTCTTCTTACTAGAGTTACAACTAGGAAAAAGCGTTTCGATACCGACACGAATGATAATTGGAGCATCGCGTAAGGAGGTAGATGAGTCGCCACTAAGTAATCACTTGGATACCATTGGCGGGCATTCCAGATTCGACTCACGAGGAGACACGGAGGTTTAACCCATACGTGAGACCTTATTACTACGCTATGATTTAGCTCTACGTTGTTTCCACCTTGAGCTTAAAACATAACATAGGATGCCCCTTTGACCTCTATAAAAGGTCGTAAACTGCATTGACGCCATAAAACGTTTTTCAAACAATTCTTCTTGTCCTTTATCTTGGGGAAAAAGACATCGGTACTCGCCTTATACTCGTCTTATACTCGCCTTGTACTCGCCTTAGTATTTAGGTACGATCAGCTACACTAATATACTTATTCCTTACTTCTTAATCTTCCATCGAAAAATTATTTCATTTCATCGGTTTTATTTATCATCGATAAAATACTTTATAACCACTTCATACAACTTACTAGACATTTCCTAACAATGTAAGCCATATTCTCGCTAAAAATCTTTTGACAACTTGCTTTAACTTAACACTTTTCTTCAAAACTCAATTTAACCAATATTGGTTTTAACCTTGCTATTTCAATTTCATTTCAATGGATTGATGTGCTTTTAAGGGCATATAAACCATTTTAAACATTGCTTACCATTTTGACACGTCTTCGAAAAACAAGAAACATTTTCTTTTATAATCGTGTTTAAACTCTTTACTATAAAACTTAAACATATGACGTTAAAGTTCATATTATGTGTAAAAGCTTCATCAGATCTTCAAACCACTTTTGTTTTAAGACTTTTGACTACTTCCCCATTTAGGCATCGTACTTTACTTAAATGTGTTTTCTTGAAACCCAACATGGTATTTTTACAACTTTCTAATCCAAATGTGTTTACAAGACATCACTGATGCCTACATTTCAAAACACACCTTATTTGTTTATTTTATTTCAAATTAGTTTTATAATCTGTGTTTATAAAACTTACAACATTGCAAAACTTAGTGTTCACTTTTAAAATTCCAGTGACGCACTTTCGACAATGCACAATTATTCATTCAAAATATGTAAGTTTTTAACTTATCCGTTTTAACCATTGTTGGACCCCAGTCAAAAAAGGTCAAAACTGTCAGATTTTCAATTACAAGTTTTAGTGTTTCTTCTTTTTCACAAAGGGAGTTTAACTTAATAGATAACTCGTGAATTTTTAGCAAATCTTAGAAAACACTTTAAAACTTCTTCATTTCTATTTAATCATCAATATACATCAAATATTGAATTTTGAAATATATCTCAACCTGGTTTTAATCTACCTATAGGTATTGTTCTTATAATTTTAACAATAACAATCATTGCCGCCGCTACCTTCCTTTTTCTTCCCCCCGCACTTGATTTCTTGCTCTCCTTATGATTTTAGATCTCGCACGCCCATAATAGTAACATAATACATTGTCTAATTTTGTTTCTTTCTATTTTGCTTCTCCTAGTATCATGTTCGTACACATACAGACTAGAAGTCTACCCTTTTCGTTTTGAGCAATTTATACGTGTATAGTCGTGAGACATAATTTTGGTTTAGTCAACTTTGATAAATTCAATTACGCCTTTTACCATATACATCTTGTTTTTATTTTGAAATCTACAATAAACAAGTATTCCTTATTTACATTTGCCATTTCGTTCTAAATTCGGAAACTTGATTTAAAATGCAAGTTTCATTGTATTTTTCCTTATAAGTAATACAAAGATGAATACCCTTATGCTTATAATTTTTCTATATCTGAAAAATATATGTGAAAGATATGTATCCTTATGTTTCTCATTTTCTTTAAATAAATCAAAAGTTTTGAATTTTACGATTATCTATTTTCTAAATGATTGTTTTTGTAGAAACACTAAACTAAGAATGCACTATTTTCAATGATCGGTATTTTTATTCATTTCTTAAAAATAGCATTCTACTTTGCTATTTTTAGTAAATTCCTAAACTCTCAAACTTGTTTTCATAAATATTCTGACTCCTCTTAAACTTGTATTTGTCTTGACTTAGACAATTAGTCAATTTTACAAAAAGCCTAATATTAATATTTCTATAAAAAAAAATTTCCCCTTAATGACGACTTAAACATTTAACTTTAATTTATCTTTTTATTATTTTACTACTTCGTTTGATCGCCACACATGTATTTTCATTATCTTGGAATTATTACACATTTTGATAATAGTGAGATTACTTATCATTTCTAATCACTCAAATTGTTATCTAGACAAGGTGGTTTAATTTATCATAAACTTGCATCGCCTCCATTTGCGACAATGACTCTCTAAATATATATATTCTTCGAATATTGTTTTATTATAGTAAGAGTAACGTGGTAGTAAATATTGCTTCGGAAATCCTCGATCGTTTCGTAACTTATTTTTTAGATGACACTTAAATAGCATTTACATTTGAGATGTAACAAAACTTCGTTGTCTACCCTTAGTACGTATTTTTAGGAACTTACCCTCAATCGCTTCTCTTTCATTCGTGCTACCCTTTCTTATTTCAAAATATATCATTTCCAGATGTAGTAGCCAACCCGGAAGTGAACAAATTGTTCCTAATCTCTTCTTTATTACGCGGCAAATTTACACTTAGTGCTAATTTAGAACGCGACTTAAGGATCAATGCGGATTTAACGCTCAGTGCAGTTAGTGCTTCAGCAAAACTTATAGCTCTCTTAATTCAGATAATATCTAACTAGATGATCTTTTTCGACTAGGTCGCCATGTTTGGATAATGATTTCCATGATCCTAATTTCTCGCAATCTAAATTGTAGAACTCGAATTAAGGAAACATTAATTTGACTATAGCTAAAGAATTGGGCTTTTCCCTTGAGGAAATAAACCAGAAATAATCAAAGAACATTGCAAGTCACCACCTCTCCAGCTATATAATTGTATTCGACTGAGTTCTAATAGAATACGTCACGAATTGAATTTCGGGGTGAAATTCTTTCAACCGGGGGAGAATGTGACAACCGTCAAAATTCGAGTCGGTTCTAGATTTGAATAAACTTAGTTGCACATATAGGCACGACACATAATAGACTTAGTAACTAGAAGCTAAGTTATAACCTACTAGAAACTTGGAAACAAGTAGGATCGGATGATAGTGTACTTAGATTTCACATTGATATGTGAATTCTACTACTACTTAACTGTAGTGACTATCCATATTTGGGTCACTCTTTGAGTCAAACACCTTTTCATGAATCATATACACACATTATGCACTTGACCTAGCAGTAGAAATTAGGTTGGAGCCTCATAGAAACTTAAGTCAGAGTTGAAAACTATGACTAGTATACTTGATTCCTCAATTTCATTTGAATCTCGAAACCACTACATAGAATGCCAATAAACCGATAAAATAAGTTAAAAATATTATTTATAACTATAAAAGAGTTATAATACCATCAGATAAATTGAAGTCTCAAAGATTCTATTGATTTTGATATCTAAAGATTTATTAATTCTCAAAACCCTAAAAACCCTAAAACCTAAATTTTATAAAATTTGACATCAAGAATTTTATAAAAATAGTTATGAAACTCATAATATTATCCTAAAACAATTAAATTCAGGGAAATATAATCAAGGAAAATAAAATTTAACTCATTAACATTTACCCTTAATTTATAAATCAAAAATCAAGGTTTTATGAATAAAAACTTGATTTTAGTGCACATTTTATATAAAAATTGAGATATTTTATAAAAGAACTTAAATTTTATAAAAGAAAATGAATGAGAAAGGGGTATTATACTAAAAAAATTCGGATCCCTCTCTCCCCATATCTCTCTCTCACACTCTCATTCTCCAACACACACACATCTCTCTTCTTTCTCTCTCTAGAAAACTCTCTCTACCTTCTCTCTAATTTTTCTCTCCAAACACCACTCCATTCTCTCTTCCTCCCTCTAAGAACCATGAAATTTTCTAGAAAACAAACCCAAGAACACTCCTCAAACTCGAAATCTTCATCATCTTGTGGTATTCTTGAAGGTAAAATCGATTTCTACTTCACTTTTCCTTCAAGTTTTGCCCTTTTTCTTACACTTTCTCCTTCTTCATCTTCTTCAAACTTGTTTTATTTTGTTAAAATGGTTTTTAGAACATGATGGATGTGTTTTAACACCATGCATGTATGATAAACAAGGTTGCTTGTTCATGATCTTAGTGCAAAAATCGATTTTAAGGATTAAAACATCAAACTCAAGTTAAGAGTTTTTGAGAAACAAAATTTTGTTCTTAAATGCATGTATACATTTTGATAAGTTTTAATCTTTTGATCTCTGGAAACATGACTAAAATATGAGTTTCTCATGATATATTTAAAATACTTCAAAAGATTTAGTCAAGGAAATGATGAAAACTCACTTTTCTAACCAATCATCATGCATGCAATCTGCCAGATTTCTTTACCTGACTTTAAACTATCATATCTCACTCATTTCTTAACCAAAATTCGTGATTCTTTTTCTGCAATATAATATTTTGAGTTAGCTTTCAAACCCATCTGACCTCACTGGAAAATTCCAATATTTCGATTTTTACCAATTTTTACAAAACTGTTGCTCAAACAGCACTTTCCTTATGAACATTTGTTTTGTGTTGCATGTTCAAAGGACTTATTCATCACTAAAAGTCATTCAAAAATTATCTTGAACTCTTAATATCATGTATTAATAGGTACAAAAAGATCTTGATTCAAAAGTCTTTGTAACATGTTGCAAAAATTGTCATAGTAACATCAATAATCTTTACATAAATCACAAGAACCAAGTTTTCTCTATAATTTATTGAGCCTTTAGGCATGGTTTTCAACATCTATAAGATCTTGATTCATGGAACCAATATTATTTTGTTTATCTGTAAGTACTCACCAACTATTTTTATAGTTGACGCTCGTATTACATGCTTTTTCAGGAATCATCGAGTAAGTGGCACTTAGAGACACTTCACTTTTAGGAGCATTCGCATGTGTTATATTTCAATTTACATTGTAATTTCTTTTAAAAGTTGTTCAAACCCATTGTAAAATTGTAATGATTTTTAATACTATGGTTGGTGTTGTCTTTTAACTTTTGCTATGAAACCCTTTATACTGCCACGCCTCGTGTTTCCGCTTTAGCGGGGTGTGACAAATTCTCCCTTCATTAAAAGTATTAATGATAAATACTAAGTAATTAAACACTTTTAAATTCCCAGTCTTAGTTACTTAGGAAAATGTGAATAAGGTGCTAACCCATGAAATTACACTTTGCACTTTGCTTAAGTCGGTTAGTGGAGCGCGTGTGGTTAATCGGCACACTAGCTTGATTTAACAAGGTAGGCAAAGGGTTTCTTAAAGTTTATCATAGGCCGGTGGAGCGTGTGTGGTTAACCGACATATCGGTTGGGTGATAAACATTTAAGAGTACCAAGTAATTTGCACGGTTACTTCACACCTTGTTTTGTGATCCTCAGCATCCCAGTCACAAAACCTGAAGGGCACAATCGAGATTGAAACATGCCATTGAATAGTTCAATGAATCTCAAAAGATCTAGGAGTTTCAAATCGAAGTAAAACCTAATTAAATTATTTCGTTTTCATGGTGGAAATTGGTGAATCGTCATTCACCTACCTTCAAATATTTTATTGCCTGGATTACGGCATCTCTCTTCCAAGTTATAAAATATTGTGTTGGGTCCTAGCCTTAATATTTCATATTGGGTGTTATATCAAGGACTTTAGATCAACTATCTTGAATATCTCCCAAAAGATGTCTATTTCAGACATCTATGATCTTCCCAAATCTGTTAGAACTTCACCTCCTCAACCTCCTCCAGTTATTCTCCCTAACCCACAAGTTCTTGAAAAGTTTAAGGTCACTCAAAACCTATTGGCAAGCAAGGTCTATGTGTGCTCACAGCTTGGAGATAAAGTCACATATTGACAAGCCGAGAGAGTTGGGTGTCAAAGTCTTAAGAAAGTTGGATGTTCCATCACTTTCTAAGTCACATAGTGAGTTCCTTTGGGATTACTATGACATAGACTATGACAAGACCCTTAATGACCTTATCTATTTGCTAGGTGTTGCTGAATAAGAAATAATTTAAGGACTAGTAAAGCAAATTTGATTAGAAGATCAACTTCCCAAACCTTCAATGGACACTGACAATGGTAACATTGGATACCCAGTAAGAGCTTTCTCTTCACAATGAAAAGGGATCGGCCATAGTCAGCTCGGTTGACCAAATGGTAAAGAGAATGGCTAAGTCTGAGAGAGTCCTACCAAAGGGTCCACATGTGTCTATTGCCAAAGAAAGGGGCATTGATTGCGAAGCTGCCTATTTACCTGAAAGATCATAAGGTTGATCAAGTCAAGAAGTTTGTGTTGGAGATAGTGTCTAAGTCCATAACTATATTTGGTATGTACTTGACCCGACCCGGCATGGTCCATTTGGGTTGCACTTCACCTGAACAATTTATGGATAATCGTTTGAGAATAGTATAAGTTATGATTTATTAATATATTATAAGTCCTAATATATTAATATAAAATCATATTATTTAATTAGTATTGATCTATAATTAATCTAGAATTACTTTAGAGATCAAAAGTATGACTAATTAAATAGGGGCTCTTGTATTTATATAGTGTGGGCTAATGCTTATTTGGAATGGGCTAGGCTTGCATGGAAAGTCCATGGATACTCCATGGAGCTTTAACCCATGGATCTCATGGAAATAAAAAGACATGGGTATTAGGGTTTACATGGATGTAACCCTAATCCACCACACTATATAAAAGAGGCTTTGGTTCTTGAAATCACACGAGTTGTGGTGAGTAAAGTAAGAGGGCCGATTTCAAGAAGGTGATTACTATTCTCTCAAAGTTCCAAGTTTGTGGTGATTTGTGATTTCCATTTGAGGCATCCACACTATTGGTGCTAGGCTCTAAAACTCCAAGCAATCAACTACAACTACAAGGTAAGTAATTATACTAGCTTTATTTGATTCAAGTTCCCCATGCCATGCTAGATAGGATAAAAACCTTGGAACAATAATTATTTGCATGTATCATAGTCAAACATAGATCCAAGGTTTCTAGGGTTGCATGTACACCATAGGAGTGTTAGAATGCTCAAAACCCATCAGTGGTATCAGAGCCTGGTTTGTTTATTTGATACTTGATGCAAAAAAAAAAAAAAAAAAAAAAAAAAAAAACTTGAAATCGAAGTTTTGTTCAAAAGCTCGTATCAAAATTTCAAGTTTTGTATATATACTTACGATTCTTGAAATTTTTTATATGAACATTCATAAACATATGAGTTTAGAAGATCATAGAAATTATGTGCTAATAATTGATTAGATTAATTCTTGATCTTTATGTGTTTTAATGGAGTCCATAACTAGTTGTTAACTTATGGATAACCAAAAGTCAAATTTATAAATAACCATTAAAAGAACACATAGGTTACAAAAAATGAAGAATCTTCATTTTTAATAACCATTAACTCATAAGTTATGAGAAATGAAAAGTTTTGAAAGTTTACAAAACTTGCCCTCAAGTTTTGGAACATGTAAAGTCATATTAAAAACTTTAGTTCCAACCCCTAGAATTTTAAAAGTTAAAATTCAACCCTTATACTTTATAATATTATAAGTTTAATAATATTTATATATGTATAAGATCAAGTCGTCTTACCGCTAGTACGCCTCATTCACGAAGCCGGTCTATAAGGGGGGTATAAGGTTGGTGCCTATAAAATGGCAACTTAATGGGTGTCCACTCTCACCCACCGCTTCCTTGATCGGTGGAGGGTCGTTAGCCGAACGGGTAGGACAAGGACTTATAAATTCTCATTAAAAGTATAATGATAATACTAAAGTAACTAAACTTTATTGAATTCCCAATCTTAGTTATTTCAGGAAAATGTGAATAAGGTGCTAATCCATGAAATTACACTTTACACTTTGTTTAAGTCGTTAGTGGAGCGTGTGTGGTTAACCGACACACTAACTTGAACTTAACAAGGTAGGTAAAGGGTGACTTAATGTTTATTATAGTATCGATGGAGCGTGTGTGGTTAACCGGCACATCGATTGAGGGGTAATACATTAAGGGTACCAAGTAATTTGCATGGTTACTTCACACCTTGTTTTGTGATCCTCGGCATCCCAGTCACAAAACTTGAAGGGCACACTCGAGATTGAAACATGCCATTGAAGAAAGTTCAATGAATCTCAAAGAATCTAGGAGTTTCTAAACCAATTAAAACCTAATTAAATATTTCGTTTTTCATGGTGGAAATTGGTGAATCGTCATTCACCTACCTTCAAATATCTTATAGCTTAGATTACGGCATCCTTCTTCTAAGTTATAAAATATTGTGTTGGGTCCTAGCCTTAATATTACATTTGGGTGTTTTGTTAAGGACTATCTCTATATCTAATCTAATCTATTCCCTCTTCTTTTCAGATGTCTTCCAATAACAATGCTTCTGGCTCAAACCCTACTAGCTCCTTCTCTCTCATGAATCTTTGTGGGAGAGTCATCTTTGATGGGTCAAACTTTACAGATTGGATCAGAAACATCAGGATGGTCACTCGGTATGAGAACAAAGAATATGTTCTCGACAAGGAGCTGAAGGTACCCGAGCCAACTGCTACTCCTGAAGAGCTTGCTGAATATGAGGTACATGAAAGAGATGCTACAAAAGTGGCATGCATCATGATGGCCACCATGACAGCCGAGCTCCAAAAGTCCTATGAGGACTATTATCCTTTTGATATGCACCAGGACTTGATGGACCGCTACCATCAAAGTGCTCGTCAAGAGCGATATGAAATAATCTCCTCCATGATAACAACCCGAATGAAGGATGGTGAACCCATCACGGGCCACATGCAGAAAATGCAAAGGTATGTGGACCGTTTACTGAAGCTGGATGTGAACTTCCCTGAGGAGTTAGCAATAGACATCATTTTGCACTCCTTGCCATCGTGTTATGATCAATTCCGCATGACATATCACATGAACAAGGAAGAAGTCACCCTCAGCAAACTTCAAGGACTCTTGAAGACCGCCGAAAGTGGTCTAAAGGGTAAGTCGGTTGTTACTACTCCTACTCCTACTCCAACTGCGGCCAATGTCTTGGCAATCGGGCATGGCAAAGGGAAGAAGAGAAAGAACCCTTCTAAGGGTACTAAGGGTAAGACCCTTGAAGGCTCCTCTTCAAGCAAAACCAAGAAAGGTTTTGTCACTCCTTCTGCTAACCCTAATGAGGCTGAATGCTTCTATTGCCATGAAAAGTCGCACTGAAAGCGAAACTGCCCAAAGTACCAGCAAGATTTGAAGGATGGGAAAGTAAAGCCCAACCATGCAGGTATATACACTATATTGTCTAATAACTCACCTCATTCTAAGTCTTGGTTCCTTGATAGAGGTTGTGGTATTCACATATGTTGTGATTTGCAGGGACTAAAAAGAAGTGAGAATGTGGAGCAGGGAAAGATAAACTTGATCATGGGAAACAGGAAAGCTTCACCTGTCACCAAGATAGGAGTTTATTCCTTGGTGCTAAATAGTGGGTTTACATTAGATTTGAATAAATGTTATTATTCGCCAGAAATGGCAAGAAATGTTATTTTCTTTCATGCATTGTATAAACAAGGTTTTACCTTTTATTTTGATAATAATAATGGTAATATTGATGCTTTCTTTAATAATGTTCTTTATTTTAAAGCATTACCTTGTGATGGCGTGTATGGAACTATACCTGTTGTAGATAATCTAGGACATAATGTATTGTGTATTAACTCTTCCACTAGCTTAGATAAAGCATCCTTATGGCATTGTCGTCTTGGACATGTAAGCAAGAAATGCATAGGCCAACTCCAAAAGGATGGAGTCTTGGAGTCATTTGACCTAAAGTCAAATGATAGTTGTGAATCTTGTTTGCTTGGTAAAATGACAAAGTCACCTTTTACTGGCACTTGTGCTAGGGGTGAAGGTTTGTTGGACCTCATACACACGAATGTGTGTGGACCCTTTAGAACCGCCACAAGAGATGCTAATCGGTTCTATGTGACTTTTACTGATGATTTTAGTACATATGGATATGTCTACCTAATCAAGCATAAGTCAGAAACCTTTGAGAAATTCAAAGAGTTTAAGCAAGAAGTGTAGAATCAGTTGGGCAGGAACATTAAGATGCTTCGATCCGATCGTGGTGGTGAGTATCTTAGTACTGAGTTCCTTGACTATCTTAAGGAATGTGGGATTGTCTCACAACTGACACCTCCTAGGACACCACAGTTGAATGGTGTAGCTGTGAGGCGCAATCGGACCTTGTTGGACATGGTTCGTTCCATGATGAGTCGAGCTTTGCTACCAATCTCATTTTGGGGGTATGCCTTAGAGACTGCCGCCCATATCCTTAATCTAGTCCCTACAAAGAAGGTTGCCAAAACACCTCACGAGCTGTGGACTGGAAAAGTTCCCAATCTAGACCACATCAATATTTGGGGTTGCGAGGCTTTCGTGAGACGCGAGACTCACGATAAGCTCGAACCCCAAAGCGAAAGGTGTATTTTCATCGGCTACCCACATAAATCCTTTGGTTACATCTTCTACAGACCCAGTGATAATGTGGTATTTGTAGCAAGAAGAAGATTCTTTCGAGAGAGAGAATTCATGAGCCAAGGAGACAGTGGGAGGCAAATTGACCTTGAGGAAATTTAAGAGTCAAGTGGTGAAGGAACCTCAAAACCTAGCCCTCAACCTGAGGAGGAAACTCCTGTTGAGCCGACTGAAGAATCTATACCTCTGAGGCGTTCCACCAGAGTTAGGAATGCACCTGAGCATTATTATGTTTTTCATATTACTGCAGAAGGTGAGACACTTATCAGTGATAATACACTGGTAAATCTGGATGAGCCTAACAGCTACACGGAAGCCATGGCAGGCCCTGAGGCTGCTAAATGGAAAGAGGCTATGGATAGCGAGATACAGTCCATGTATGACAATCAAGTTTGGAACTTGGTTGACAATGTACCTGATCGTAAGATAGTTGGGTGCAAATGGATCTTCAAGAAGAAGACCGACAAGGATGGTAATGTACACACTTATAAGGCACGACTGGTTGCAAAGGGTTATTCTCAAACTCCGGGAGTTGATTATGATGAGACATTTTCACCAGTGGCCAAGATTAAGTCTATTAGGCTTCTGTTAGCCATTGCTGCATTTCATGATTATGGAATATGGCAAATTGATGTAAAAATCGCTTTCCTTAATGGAAAGTTAGCTGAAGATGTTTACATGGTTCAGCCAGAGGGTTTTGTCAGTATAGAGTACCCCAGTAGAGTGTGTAAGCTTGAGAAATCCATTTATGGATTAAAACAGGCACCTCGCAGATGGAATCTTTGCTTTGATGAGAAAATCAAAGAATTTGTTTTTTCAAGGAGTGAAGATGAATCTTGTGTCTATATCAAGGCTAGTGGGAGTATAGTCAGCTTTTTGGTACTGTATGTGGATGACATACTACTCATAGGAAATGACATCCCAACCCTGCAGGAAGTAAAGTCCTGGCTTGGGAAGTGTTTTTCTATAAAGGACCTTGGAGAAGCTGCCTATATCCTAGGGATAAGGATTTTGAGAAACAGGAGTAAAAGACTAATTGGACTTAGTCAAAGCACCTATGTGGACAAAGTGTTGAAAAGGTTCAACATGTCCAGAGTAACGCCAGATTGAGTAAGACACAAAGCCCTAGTACTGAGGCTAAGATAGCAGAAATGAGTCGAATACCTTATGCTTCAGCTGTAGGATCGATCATGTATGCTATGACGTGTACTCGACCTGATGTAGCCTTTGCTTTGAGCATGGTTAGCAGGTATCAGGGGAACCCTGGCAAGGCACACTGGACTGCGGTAAAGAATATCCTCAAGTACCTACAGAGGACTAAGGACTGGGTCCTTACCCTCGGTGGCAGTGAGGACTTGAGAGTTGTAGGGTACAATGATGCTAGCTTTCAGACTGACAGGGATAATTTCCACTCTCAGTCGGGCTGGGTCTTTACTCTAAACGGAGGGGCAATTACGTGGAAAAGTTCCAAGCAGGAGACAGTGGCTGATTGCACTTGTGAATCAGAGTATATAGCAGCAAGCGAGGCAGCAAAGGAGGCTATATGGCTAAAGAACTTCATCGGAGACCTTGGAGTTGTACCAGCTATAAAGGAGCCAATGGAGATTTTCTGTGACAGCAATAGTGCGGTTGCCTTAGCCAAGGAACCAAGAGATCATGGGAGATCCAGACACATTGACAGAAAATATCACCTCATCAGACATCGAATAGAAGAAGGAATCCTCGTGGCAAAGAGGGTATCATCGGATGAGAACCCAGCAGATCCCCTCACGAAGGGACTGACTCGGGCTAAGCATCTCCAACATGCTCGGAGCATAGGGCTGAAGGATGATATTAGTTTTAGTAGTTAGATAATCTTCAAATTTGTAAAATGTAATTGACATTTGATGATAAATAAAAGATGTTATTTATGAGTAAAGTGTTGCTATCTCTTGTCAATCGTTTACTATTATTTCTTTTTGCATGTTTTGACTTCCAGAATAATTATGTTATGGTTTATATCATATTATTCAAACTCTCCACAGTCGGTCATATGTTGGAAGTAGATATGAATCAAGACTGTCATGGGTTGGCTTGTAGAGGTCTAAGATGTTAGACAAAGCGGGGCTACAACACTCATGAGTGCTCATAAGTTCTGAGTATTGGATTCAACCCACGCTCACTTGTATCACTTCATGGAATTTATCTCGAGTGATCGTGAGACGGTAATATCATATAAGTCTTCAAACCTGGAGATATGATTTGTTGCCTGTGAGTTGGTTATGCATTGATTGCACGAAAACGCATTGGTAACTCAATGTTATAAACCGTGCCTTTGTGTGTAGTTCAACAAGTAGTAGAGCAAACATATGAGTCGAAGTTTATCTGTTCCTTCTAGGATTAGAAGCGATATCTGGGCTTCTCGATGATTTTGTTTTGACCTATGTACCGGGCCCGGTCAGAACTAAATTGATGTGTTCAGTTAAGTTCTATGTCAAACAAATCAGAAATCGGGAAACAAATGCTGGACAATAAGCAAGACCATGTTCCATGTATTTGTCCGGCTGATATCTAGAACAGAGGATTATATGATCACTTATCTAAAATGGCGCTTCATAGTTCAACAGAGTTTTAAGAGCTACGATTGCTGATCGGTTCCTGAAGTCATACTTGCAACTATAGTTATTAGACTCATCCAAGTGGGAGACTGTTGGAGATAGTGTCTAAGTCCATAACTATATTTGGTATGTACTTGACCCGACCCGGCATGGTCCATTTGGGTTGCACTTCACCCGAACAATTTATGGATAATCGTTTGAGAATAGTATAAGTTATGATTTATTAATATATTATAAGTCCTAATATATTAATATAAAATCATATTATTTAATTAGTATTGATCTATAATTAATCTAGAATTACTTTAGAGATCAAAAGTATGACTAATTAAATATGGGCTCTTGTATTTATATAGTGTGGGCTAATGCTTATTTGGAATGGGCTAGGCTTGCATGGAAAGTCCATGGATACTCCATGGAGCTTTAACCCATGGATCTCATGGAAATGAAAAGACATGGGTATTAGGGTTTACATGGATGTAACCCTAATCCACCACACTATATAAAGGAGGCTTTGGTTCTTGAAATCACACGAGTTGTGGTGAGTAAAGTAAGAGGGCCGATTTCAAGAAGGTGATTACTATTCTCTCAAAGTTCCAAGTTTGTGGTGATTTGTGATTTCCATTTGAGGCATCCACACTATTGGTGCTAGGCTCTAAAACTCCAAGCAATCAACTACAACTACAAGGTAAGTAATTATACTAGCTTTATTTGATTCAAGTTCCCCATGACATGCTAGATAGGATAAAAACCTTGGAAAAATAATTATTTGCATGTATCATAGTCAAACATAGATCCAAGGTTTCTAGGGTTGCATGTACACCATAGGAGTGTTAGAATGCTCAAAACCCATCAGTTGTATCAGAGCCTGGTTTGTTTATTTGATACTTGATGCAAAAAAAAAAAAAACAAAAAAAAAAACAAAAAAACTTGAAATCGAAGTTTTGTTCAAAAGCTCGTATCAAAATTTCAAGTTTTGTATATATACTTACGATTCTTGAAATTTTTTATATGAACATTCATAAACATATGAGTTTAGAAGATCATAGAAATTATGTGCTAATAATTGATTAGATTAATTCTTGATCTTTATGTGTTTTAATGGAGTCCATAACTAGTTGTTAAGTTATGGATAACCAAAAGTCAAATTTATAAATAACCATTAAAAGAACACATAGGTTACAAAAAATGACGAATCCTCATTTTTAATAACAATTAACTCATAAGTTATGAGAAATGAAAAGTTCTGAAAGTTTACAAAACTTGCCCTCAAGTTTTGGAACATGTAAAGTCATATTAAAAACTTTAGTTCCAACCCCTAGAATTTTAAAAGTTAAAATGCAACCCTTATACTTTATAATATTATAAGTTTAATAATATTTATATATGTATAAGATCAAGTCGTCTTACCGCTTGTACGCCTCATTCACGAAGCCGGTTTATAAGGGGGGTATAAGGTTGTTGCCTATAAAATGGCAACTTAATGGGTGTCCACTCTCACCCACCGCTTCCTTGATCGGTGGAGGGTCGTTAGCCGAACGGGTAGGACAAGGACTTATAAATTCTCATTAAAAGTATAATGATAATACTAAAGTAACTAAACTTTATTGAATTCCCAATCTTAGTTATTTCAGGAAAATGTGAATAAGGTGCTAATCCATGAAATTACACTTTACACTTTGTTTAAGTCGTTAGTGGAGCGTGTGTGGTTAACCGACACACTAACTTGAACTTAACAAGGTAGGTAAAGGGTGACTTAATGTTTATCATAGTATCGATGGAGCGTGTGTGGTTAACCGGCACATCGATTGAGGGGTAATACATTAAGGGTACCAAGTAATTTGCATGGTTACTTCACACCTTGTTTTTGTTGGATATAGTGTCTAAGTCCATAACTTTATTTGGTATGTACTTGACCCGACCCGGCATGGTCCATTTGGGTTGCATGGCATTGCAATACTTGGATAGACTAAATGAGAGAATAAGGCACTTATGATTATTAATATATTATAAGTTCTAATATATTAATAATAGTATTATTTAATTAGTATTGATCAAGTATTAATCTAGGATTAATTTGGTGATCAAAGTGAGACTAATTAAATATATAGGGTTGATTATGACAATCATCAATTCTTTTATGGTGGATTAATGATCCATAGTTTATGGGTTATGGATGTAACCAAATGGAGCTCCATGGATGGTCCATGGGAGTTACAAATCCATGGGTCATGGGAAATCAAGAGTCATGACAATTAAGGGCATTCATGTGTAAACCCTAATTGTGACAACACTATAAAAGGAACCCTATAGCTAGCAAAAAGTGGAGCTAGTGGACATAGTGTTACTAGAGAGGGCATAACCAATTTTGAGTGCTAGAAGTATTCTCTCAAGTTATTCCAAGTCTTGTGGTGTTGTGTGAAGCATTTGAGGCACAACATTTGGGGTGCTAGGCTCACAAAGTCTTGAAGGAATCCAAGCAACAACAAGGTATGTATTTCTACTAGTTTTATATTTTATGTAATCCCCATGCCATGCTAGTTAGGAAATAACCTTGAAAAAGTAATTTGCATGTATATAGAAAAAACATAGATTCAAGGTTATTAGGGTTGCATGTACACTTAGGAAGTGTTAGAATGCTCAAAACCCATCAGTGGTATCAGAGCCTAGGACTGTTTTCTGTATACTTGATGCAAAACTGCTTAAAAATCGAAAATTCTGCATTCTGACGACTAGACTCGCCGAGTCCATGGGGAGGACTCGCCGAGTCCATGAACAAATTCATCCTACTCGGCGAGTAGAATAATGCACTCGGCGAGTAGGAGCGTGCTGGGCAGTTTTTTCGAGTTTTGTTGCTGGAAATGGATTAAGATCATTATCCCAATCTATTTTGGACTTGTAAAATCTGTTTTTCAAAATGATAATGATTATGTTAACCCATTTTACATGGCTTTTATCAATTTTCAAGTATTGTATATAGTTATATGATTTCTTGAAATTGCTTAATATGAATTTGTGTTCTTATGAGTTTTTAGAAGATCATAGGAATTATGTGTAACCACCATGTGTGTTTAATTCATGATCTTAATGGCTATGATGGTGTCCATAACTTGTCCTCAAGTTATGGATAACCAAAAGTCACTTCTTTTAATTATGATTAAAGAACTAAAGAGGTTTCATAAAATGAAGAGTCTTCATTTTTATGAACCATTAAAACTCATAAGTTACAAATTGAAGAGACTTGGAATAGTTTCAAATCTTGCCCTCAAGTTTTGGAATTTGAAAAGTCTTATACTTTAATACTTTAATTCCAAATTAAACCTTAGATTTTTAAAAAGGTTTAAAAATCAACACTTATACTATTATTATAATTTTATTATATAGATATGTATAAGAATATGTCATTCTTACCGTTAGTAGGCCTCATTCACGAAGCCGGTCTATAAGGGGGGTATAAGGTTGTTGCCTATAAAATGGTGACTTAATGGGTGTCCACTCTCACCCACCGCTTCCTTGATCGGTGGAGGGTCGTTAGCCGAACGGGTAGGATACGACTTTAAATACTTGTTAAAAGTATAATGAATTATAAAGTAACTATACATTATAAATTCCCAATCTTAGTTACTTTAGGAAAATGTGAAATTGGTGCTAGCCCATAAAATTACACTTTGTACCTTACCAAGTCGTTAGTGGAGCGTGTGTGGTTAACCGGCACACTAACATGGACTAGTAAGAGTGGCAAAGGGTAACTTGACTTTATTATAGATCGGTGGAGCGTGTGTGGTTAACCGGCACATCGATTAGGTAATATTGTTGAGGGTACCAAGTCAATTTGTATGGTTATTCACACCTTGTTTGTGATCCTCGGCATCCCAGTCACAAACTTGAGAGGGCACAATCGAGATTCAAACATGCCATTGAAAAGTTCAATGTATCTCAAAAGATCTAGGAGTTTCAAAACCAATAAAACCTAATAATAAAATATTTCGTTCTTATGGTGGAAATTGGTAAATCGTCATTTACCTACCTTCAAATATTTTATAGTATGGATTACGACATCCCTCTTCCAACTATAAATAGTTTGTTGGATCCTAGCCTTAATATTTCATTTGGGTGAATTATTAAGGATTCCTAATCTAATGAAACTTGTCTTTCTTTCCTTTCAGATGTCTTCCAACAATGCTTCTGGCTCAAACCCAACAGGCTCCTTTTCCCTTATGAACTTGTGTGGTAAGGTCATCTTTGATGGATCCAATTTCAATGAGTGGATCAGAAACATCAGAATGATTACCCGCTACGAGGACAAAGAATATGTCCTCGATAGGGAGCTTAAGGTTGTGAATGAAGCCACTGCTACTCCTGAAGAGTTTGCGGAGTTTGTTGCACATGAAAAGGATGCTACTAAAGTAGCATGCATCATGATGGCCACCATGACTCCTGAACTTCAAAAATCCTATGAAGATTTCTACCCCTATGAGATGCACCTGGATCTGATGGAAAGGTACCATCAGAGCGCGCGTCAGGAGAGGTATGAAATCATCTCCTCCATGATAACCGCAAGGATGAAGGATGGTGAACCCATCACCGGTCACTTGCAGAAGATGCAAAGGTTCGTTGACCGGTTGCTGAAGCTAAATGTTGACTTTCCTGAGGAAATGGCGATTGACATCATTCTCCATTCCTTACCTCCAAGTTATGATCAGTTTCGTATGACTTATCATATGAACAAGGAGGAAGTCACACTTAGCAAACTTCAAGGACTCTTAAGGACAGCTGAAAATGGCCTTAAGGGTAAAGCGGTTGCTACTTCTACTCCTTCAACAGCCCCTGTTCTGGCTATTGGGCAGGGAAAGGGTAAGAAAATGAAAAACCCTTCGAAGGGTACCAAGGGTAAGACTCTTGATGGTTCCTCTTCAAGTGAGACAAAGAAAGGTCCCATTACTCCTTCTTCAAACCCAAAGGAAGCACAATGCTTCTATTGCCAGGATAAGGGACACTTCAAGCGAAGCTGCCCCAAATATCTGCAAGATCTAAAGGATGGGAAGGTTAAACCCACCCATGCAGGTATTTACACAATATTGTCTAACAACTCATCTAATGCTAATTCTTGGGTGCTTGATACAGGGTGTGGTATTCACATTTGTACTGATTTGCAGGCACTAAGAAGAAGTGAGCAAGTGGAGCACAGGAAGATAAACTTAGTCATGGGCAACAGGAAAGCATCACCTGTTACCAAGATAGGAGTTTATTCTTTATTGCTTAATAATGGGTTAATGTTAGATTTGAATAAGTGTTGTTACTCGCCCGAAATGGCGAGAAATATTATTTCCTTTCATGGCTTGTACAAACAAGGTTTTACATTTTCATTTGATAATAAAAATGGTGCTATTAATGTTTATTACAATGATGTATTTTACTTTAAAGCATTACCTTGTGATGGTGTATATGAAGCCGTGAATGTTGTAGACAATCTAGGAAATAATGTGTTGTATATTGATTCTTCAGATAGCTTGGATAAAGCATCCTTGTGGCATTGTCGTCTTGGACATGTTAACAAGAAGCGCATAGGCCAACTCCAAAAGGTTGGAGTCTTGGAATCATTTGACCTCAAGTCAGATGATAGTTGCGAGTCTTGTTTACTTGGAAAAATGACAAAGTCACCCTTCATAGGTACTTGTGATAGGGGTGAAGGTTTGTTGGACCTTGTACACACGGATGTGTGTGGGCCCTTTAGAGTTGCTACAAGGGATGCTAATCGCTATTATGTGACTTTTACTAATGATTACAGTAGATATGGATATATTTACTTAATCAAGCATAAGTCAGAAACCTTTGAAAAGTTCAAAGAGTTTAAGGAAGAAGTTGAGAATCAATTGGGCAGGAACATCAAGATGCTCCGATCCGATCGAGGAGGAGAGTATCTTAGCATTGAGTTCCTTGACTATCTTAAGGAATGTGGGATTGTCTCACAATTGACACCTCCCAGAACACCACAGTTGAATGGTGTAGCTGAGAGGCGCAATCGAACCTTGTTGGATATGGTTCGTTCCATGATGAGTCGAGCTTCATTACCAATCTCTTTCTGGGGGTATGCCTTAGAGACTGCCGCCCATATCCTTAATCTAGTCCCTACTAAAAAGGTTGCCAAAACACCTCACGAGATGTGGACTGGGAAAGTTCCCAATTTGGACCACATCAAGATTTGGGGTTGTGAAGCTTTCGTGAGGCGTGAGACTCATGATAAGCTTGAACCTCGAAGTGAGAGGTGTTTTTTCATCGGCTACCCACAGAGATCCTTTGGTTACCTCTTCTACAGACCCAGTGATAATGTGGTTTTTGTAGCAAGAAGAGGAGTCTTTCGTGAGAGAGAATTCATAAGCCAAGGGGACAGTGGGAGGCAAATTGACCTTGAAGAGCTTCAAGAGTCAAGTGGTGAAGGAACCTCTAATGCTATCGACCAACCTGAGGAGGAAACTCCTGTTGATCCGATAGATGAGTCTGTACCTCCAAGACGTTCCACTAGGGTGAGGAACACACCTGATTTTTATTATGGTTATCACATCACCACTGAAGGTGATACATTTATTAGTGATAGTACACTAATAGATTTGGATGAACCTAATAATTACAGGGAAGCCATGGCAGGCCCTGAGTCTGCTAAATGGAAGGAGGCTATGGACAGCGAGATTCAGTCCATATATGACAATCAAGTTTGGAACTTGGTTAACAATGTACCAGGTCGTAAGACAGTTGGGTGCAAATGGATCTTCAAGAAGAAGACCGACATGGATGGGAAGGTACACACTTATAAAGCGCGACTGGTTGCGAAGGGCTTTACTCAAACTCCGGGAGTTGACTATGATGAGACCTTCTCACCAGTAGCTAAAATTAAGTCTATTAGAGTATTGTTAGCCATAGCTGCATTTCATGATTATGAAATATGGCAAATGGATGTCAAAACCGCTTTCCTTAATGGAAAGTTGGCTGAGGATGTTTACATGGCTCAACCAGAGGGTTTTGTCGATACAAGATACCCTAATAGAGTGTGTAAGCTTGATAAATCCATTTATGGATTGAAACAAGCATCTCGCAGATGGAATCTTTGCTTTGATGAGAAAGTCAAAGAGTTTGGCTTTTCTAGGAGTGAGGATGAGTCTTGTGTGTATGTCAGGGCTAGTGGGAGCATAGTTAGCTTCTTGGTGTTGTATGTGGATGACATACTTCTCATAGGAAACGACGTCCCAACCTTGCAGGAGGTTAAGTCCTGGCTTGGGAAGTGTTTCGCTATGAAGGACCTTGGGGAAGCTGCCTATATCCTAGGGATAAGGATATTGAGAGATAGGAGTAAGAGACTAATTGGACTTAGTCAAAGTACTTATGTGGATAAGGTACTGAAGAGGTTCAGTATGCAAGATTCCAAGAAAGGAGAATTACCAATCCAGAGTAATGCCAAGCTGAGTAAGACTCAGAGTCCGAGTACAGAGGCTGAGATAGCTGAAATGAGTCATATACCATATGCTTCCGCTGTGGGCTCGATCATGTATGCTATGACTTGTACTCGCCCTGATGTGGCCTTTGCTTTGAGCATGGTCAGTAGATATCAAGGGAACCCTGGCAAGGCACACTGGACAGCGGTAAAGAACATTCTCAAGTATCTGCGGAGGACTAAGGATTGGGTCCTTACCCTCGGGGGCAGTGATGACTTGAGAGTGGAAGGATATAGCGATGCTAGCTTTCAGACTGATAGGGATAATTTCCGCTCTCAGTCAGGCTGGGTCTTTATCCTAAATGGAGGGGCAATTACTTGGAAAAGTTCCAAGCAGGAGACAGTAGCTGATTCTACTTGTGAATCAGAGTACATAGCAGCAAGTGAAGCAGCTAAGGAGGCGATATGGCTAAAGAACTTCATCGGAGACCTTGGAGTTGTACCAGCTATAAAAGGGCCAATGGAAATTTTCTGTGACAGCGAAAGTGCGGTTGCTTTGGCTAAGGAACCAAGAGATCACGGGAGATCTAGGCACATTGACAGAAAATACCATTTCATAAGACATCGAATAGAAGAAGGACTCCTCGTGGCTAAGAGGGTAACATCAGATGAGAACCCGGCAGATCCCCTCACGAAGGGACTGAGCAGGGTTAAGCATTTACAGCATGCGAGGCGCATTGGGCTGAAGGATGATATTAGTTTCAATAATTAGATTCCTGAAACTTGTAAAATGTAATTGACATTTGATGATAAATAAAAGTTGTTATTTATTTATGAGTAAGGTGTTATTATCTTATGTTTATTGTTTACTATGTTTCAATTTTGCATGTTTTTACTTCCAGAATAATTATGTTATTATTCAAACCATCCACAGTCAGTCAAACTTTGGAAGTAAGTATTGATTTAAGACTGTCATGAATTTGGCTTGTATGATTTGTCTAAAAGTGCTTTGGACAATGCAATGGTTGCTACAACATTCATGAGTACTCATAAGGGCTGAGTATTGGATCCAACCCACGCTCACTTGCATCACTTCATGGAATTTATCTCGAGTGATCGTGAGACGGTAATATCATATAAATCTTCAAACCTAGAGATATGAGTTGTTGACTATGAGTTGGTTATTCATTGATTGCACGAAAACGCATTGGTAACTCGATGTTATAAAACGTGCCTTTGTGAGTAATTCAACAAGTAGTTAGTACAAGCATATCAGTCGAAGTTTATCTGTTCCTTCTAGAAATAGAAGCGATATCTGGGCCCCTCGATGATTTGGTTTTGACCTATGTACCGGGCCCGGTCAGAACCTAATTGATGTGTTCAATTTAGTTCTATGTCGAAACAAATCAGAGATCGAGAAACAAATGCTGGACAATAAGTAAGACCATGTTCCATGTGTTTGTCCGGCTGATATCATGAGAACAGAGGATTATATGATCACTTATCTTAAATGGCGTATCATCATCATCTCAGTTCCGAGAGACTTTGAAAGAGCTACGATTGCTAGTCAGATTTTGAAGTCATATTCGCAAATATAGTTATTAGACTTATCCAAGTGGGAGACTGTTGGATATAGTGTCTAAGTCCATAACTTTATTTGGTATGTACTTGACCCGACCCGGCATGGTCCATTTGGGTTGCATGGCATTGCAATACTTGGATAGACTAAATGAGAGAATAAGGCACTTATGATTATTAATATATTATAAGTTCTAATATATTAATAATAGTATTATTTAATTAGTATTGATCAAGTATTAATCTAGGATTAATTTGGTGATCAAAGTGAGACTAATTAAATATATAGGGTTGATTATGACAATCATCAATTCTTTTATGGTGGATTAATGATCCATAGTTTATGGGTTATGGATGTAACCAAATGGAGCTCCATGGATGGTCCATGGGAGTTACAAATCCATGGGTCATGGGAAATCAAGAGTCATGACAATTAAGGGCATTCATGTGTAAACCCTAATTGTGACAACACTATAAAAGGAACCCTATAGCTAGCAAAAAGTGGAGCTAGTGGACATAGTGTTACTAGAGAGGGCATAACCAATTTTGAGTGCTAGAAGTATTCTCTCAAGTTATTCCAAGTCTTGTGGTGTTGTGTGAAGCATTTGAGGCACAACATTTGGGGTGCTAGGCTCACAAAGTCTTGAAGGAATCCAAGCAACAACAAGGTATGTATTTCTACTAGTTTTATATTTTATGTAATCCCCATGCCATGCTAGTTAGGAAATAACCTTGAAAAAGTAATTTGCATGTATATAGAGAAAACATAGATTCAAGGTTATTAGGGTTGCATGTACACTTAGGAAGTGTTAGAATGCTCAAAACCCATCAGTTTTGTGATCCTCGGCATCCCAGTCACAAAACTTGAAGGGCACACTCGAGATTGAAACATGCCATTGAAGAAAGTTCAATGAATCTCAAAGAATCTAGGAGTTTCTAAACCAATTAAAACCTAATTAAATATTTCGTTTTTCATGGTGGAAATTGGTGAATCATCTGTGTTGTGTGAACCATTTCATGAAGTATCATTTCTCTCTAAGTCCTTACAAGTGCATATGATGTTGTGTGAACCATTTGAGGTGTCACACTTGGGGCACTAGGCACTCGAGCTACATGGAGTCAAGCTACATCAACAAGGTATGTATTTCTATCTAGTTTATTACCCAAGTATCAATGTTTTGTATGCTAGTTAGGGTAATACCTTGGATATTTATATTTGCATGTATAATAGAGAAAACATAGATCCAAGGTATTTAGGGTTGCATGTACACTTAGGAGTGTTAGAATGCTCAAAACCCAACACATACAACCCTAAATACCTTGGATCTATGTTTGCACTAATTATACATGCAAATGGTTTCCAAGGTATTGAACCTATAGCTAGCATGCAATTGTCATACAAACTACATAAAATACAAGATAATGTAACATACCTTCTGTGTGGCTGGAAGTCTTGATGTATTTGGCCTTAAGAACTTAGCCCCAATAGTGTGGAAGCCTCAAATGAAGTCACAACACATCAAGGACAAGGGTAGGACTTGAGAGAGAATCTCCATGCACACTAAAACCTTCATGAACTCCAAGAACATGCACACACACTAGTGGGTTCTCTAGGGTGTCGGTTTTTAGGTCATAACATATGTATTTATATTTGTTGAATTCTAAGAGTCATGGGTATAACCCAAACCCATATCCATGGGTTTTATGATCCATGCTTCATGTGGCCCAACTCTTTATGTATCCATACATAAACTTGGTCCAACATGGATCATAAGCCCAACATATATAAATATAACTAATTATCATAATTAGTCCCCATAGTTTTAATTAGTCTCTTTTGATCACTAAATTAATTCCAAATTAATTCTTGATCAATACTAATTAAAACATATGATTTCATATTAATATATTAGAACTTATAATATATTAATAAATCATATATAACCTCTTCTCTCAAAAGTCCATCCTAACAAATTGTCCTGATGATATGCAACCCAAATGGACCATGCTACTCTCGGGTCTAATACATACCAATAATAGTTATGGGCTTAGACACCTAATCCAACAACTTAAGCCATAATATCGAAGTTGGCTTTGAATCCAAATGACTTGAGATGTGAACGAAGTTGCAGCTATATATTCAGCCTCAGCTGTTGACAATGAAATGCATGTTTGTTTCTTTGATCGCCAACTCACCAGCTTGCCAACAAGAAATTGGCGTCCACCAGTTGTGCTTTTTCTATCCAAACCGCATCCGCCTAAGTCAGCAACTGAAAATGCTTGTACGAAAAAACCTGAGTTCATAGGATACCATATTCCAAGAGATGACGTTCGTTTTAGATACCAGAAGATATTCTTGACTGCCACCATATGAGGTTTGCGTGAGTTGGCTTGGAACCTAGCATAATAACAAACTGAAAACATAATATCTGGCGATAAAGGGTCGTATCAGAAGTTGGTTTATCCAGCGAAGGAGTCAGTTTTGTTTCGAATGCCATTGGAACCTTCGTCTTTGAGTCTCCAACATTCCAAACTTAGTGAGTAGGGTCTTCGTGTAAGCCTCCTGATTGATGAAAATTTCATCCAGTCCCTGTCTAATATTTAGCCAAGAAAAAAGTTAATTGGACCCATTGAGCTTATTTCAAATTTAGTTTCCATCGGCTTTCGGAACTCAGCTGTTAGGCTGGGATTAGTAGATCGGAAGATGATGTCATCAACATAAATTTGTACGATCATCAAGTGGTCACCCTCTTTCTTGCGAAAGAAGGTTGGGTCAACCGAACCTTGCTTTGAATTTGGACATTTTAAGAAAACGAGTTAGTGTTTCATACCAAGCTCTTGGAGCTTGCTTTAGACTGTAAACTGTTTTGTCAAGAATATAACAGTGGTTGGGATATTTTTCGTTTATAAATCCAGGTAGTTACTCCACATAAACTATCTCTTCCAGTTCGCCATTTAAGAATGCACACTTCACATCCATTTGAAACACTTCAAAATTTTTTAGTGTTGTGTATGCCAAGAAGATGCGAAAGGATTCCAACATTGCAACAGGTGTGAAGGTCTCTTCGTAGTCAATTCCTTCTTCCTGGCAATAACCTTTGACCACAAGCCTAGCTTTGTTCCTGATCACATTCCCTTCTTTATCGATTCTATTCCAAAATACCCATTTTAACCCAATAACTGATGCATTTGGGGGAGTTGGAATCATTCTCCAAACTTTGTTTCATTCGAACTCATTGAGTTCATATTGCATTGCTTTCACCCAGGCAGAGTGATCCAGAGCAGTGTTGACGGTTTTGGGTTCAATCTTCGATACGAACGAATTAAACATAGAAATTATACTTTGGAGAATAATGCAGTTTGCTTCGCTTTCAGTTGAGAACGGGTAAGGACACCTGCTGAGGACTCACCAATAACTTGAGCTTTTTGGGTGATCTCTTGTCCATTTGGTCATAGGAGGATAATTTGGATCTACGGATGGATTTAGCTCATCATTTACTTCCTCGAATTCAGATTGAAAATATTGAGTGTCCGAGTCATCGTTTGCTTCTTTATCCTCCCCCTCAAATGATGCGAACTCGTTGACCTCGAGAATTGAATCATTACTTGCAAATGGAGGTTCGTGGGTCATAGTTGGTGGGGAACAATCTCCATCACAAGGAGGCTCAGTAGAAATGGGTGATGTGAAACCCTCCCCCTACAGAGAAGCATTTGTGGTTAGAGGTGTAGCATCCTCCCCTTGGAATTGTGTGTTAGACCCATAATTCTCCCCCTGGAAAGTTGTGCGTGTGTCTCGAGGGAGATTCGCAGTGTCTCGAGGGAGATTCGCAGTGGATGGCTGTTGTGGCATGTATTTCGCAGCATCATCGATAATCTTCTTAAGTTCATCGACTTTATTATCCGCTGCCTTATCTTCGGATGAGATAGCTTTATCAGGTTCATCAAAGAGTAACATGAATTCCTCATAAAGGTTGGACATAGGAATAACGGCTGGACAAGGTTTAGGAAAGATTTCCTTGATCTGAGTTTCGTTCGACTGAATTTGCTTTAGATAATTGTCGTCAAAAGTGATATAGTAGGTTTCTTCTATCTTCTTTTAGTGTTTGTTGAGAACCCTATATGCCTTGGATGTTAGTGAATATCCCAAGAATATACCTTCGTTAGCTTTTACATCGAACTTGTTCTGTTGTTCTTTCGAGTTGAAGATGAAACACCAGGAGCCAAAAACATGGAAAAACTTAACGTTATGTTTGCGATTATTTATGATTTCATAAGAAGTTATTGAGAATCGCTTATTTAGGATGGATCTATTTTGGGTAAAGCAAGTGGTAGCAATCGCATCAGCCTAAAATAGAGTGGCAGACATGCGAACGATTACATGGTTCGTGCAGCTTCACATAAGGAACGATTTCGTCTTTCAACTACGCCATTTTGTTGTGGAGTGTAAGGAGCAGAAAAGTTGTGTGTGACTCCCTTTTCAGCAAGAAATTCTTCAAACGTTTGGTTTTTGAATTGTAGCCCGTTGTCGCTACGAACGTTGCGAACCATCTTTCGCAGTTGAAGTTCAATTTGCTTAATAAATTCCTTGAGCTTTGGCGTTGCTTCAGATTTCTGTCTGAGAAAGAACACCCAAGTGAAACGTGAAAAATCATCAACAATTACTAGAATATACTTACTACCACCAACGCTTTCAATTGCAGAAGGCCCGCAAAGGTCGATGTGTAGAAGTTCCAAAGGTTCGATGACTTTCATGTTTACAATAGTTCGATGACTTTTTCAACTTTGCTTTCCCATCTCACAGGTTGCACACAAATGATCCTTTTCGAATTTCAATAGAGGAAGTCCTCGCACATGATCACGAAGAACGAGCTTGTTGATGTCTTTGAAGTTTAAGTGCGAAAGACGCCTATGCTATAACTAGCTTTCGTCTGAGTGAGCTTTTGTAAGCAGGCAAATGGCAGGCTTTCCTCATATCGGGTTTAGATTCAGTGGATACATTTCACCCTTTCGTTGTGATTTCAGAAGAACTGTCTTGGATTTCTTTTCAACGATTTCTGATCCTTCGTCATCGAATGACACTTTCAATCTGGTTCCTACAACCAACTGTGAGACACTGATTAGGTTATGCTACAAGCCTTCAACATAAGCCACTTTACGAATAGAGAATTCTCCATTTGTTATCATGTCGTTGCCTCTTATTCTGCCAAAAAAATTATTCCCGAATTTTACGTTGCCGCCATCCTTGAGAGCCCTGAATTCTCGTAGTTCCTCCTTTCTTCCTGTCATGTGACGTGAACAACGACTGTCGATGTACCATTCAGTGTCGAACTGTTCGTCACTAATAACCTGCAACATTTAAGCAGATTTAGGAACCCAAAATTTCTTGGGCCCTGGTGAGCCTTGCACAGAACCAGGAAAAGTAATATCAAGATTAACCATATATGTTCGTTTTATGAGAGTGGTTTCATCTTTTCATTTGATGGTGAAAACTTTGATTTTGTAATCTTTTGAGTTAGATTCTTTAGAATCAAAAGTTTTATTCTTTTTACTAGCTTGATTTTTGACGGATTTCTTTTCGGCTTCCTTAGGGTTAGCATTAGTTTTCTTAGTTGGGGCTTTCGGCTCCGAAAATAGCTTTCCCTTGCCTTTGACGTTATTAGATGCAGACTTCGTGGATTGAGAGTGACAAGGATTTGGTCTTTCCATTGGTTGCTTTGTGAAGAAGGGTTTTGGAGTCCCTTTTTGCTGTGAGTCCCTTGGACTATGAGAACAACAATGCGAACACTGATTGGAATTCACTTGCGAAGGAGCTTTCGCTTTGTGATTCATTCTTCTTTCGTAGCGAACATAATCTGAGTTTTGGGATTGCCAAAATTGCTTCCTTTCATTGAGATTTCTTCTATATCTGTCATTCCTTTGTCATTTTTTATCAGCAAGTTGCTTTGATGACTTATGGATGTTCACCTTAGGATTCGCTTTTCTCACTTCAGGTTCGCTTTTCACGGGGTTAGGTTCGCTGCGAACCTCCTTGGTACCACTAGGACTACCTTTTTCAAATGTTGAGCGATTATTTAAGGGTTCAGCCACATATCTTCCTTTGACTTTCCAGGAAGTTCTTTCAGATAAACCAATGGTTTCGTCAGCATTATCTATGGGAGCTGACCAGAAGAATTCATCACATCTGTCTTTGTTGTCTTCGTCGACAATGGTTTTTAGCTCGACGGTTTGATTTTTGGTTACCACCATTGACTTTAAAAACTTGATTGGGCGTTATCTGAACTTTTGGAAAAACAGTTGCCTTTTCTTTCAAATTTCAGGTTTGTTTTGAACAACTCTTGCGGACTCAATAGAATTTTCAAAAATAAGAGCTTTCGCAGGTTGAGATTCATTTTTAACAAACTCTGAGCAGTCAACCACATATCACTATCCTCATCAAATTCAGAAGTGCTTTCAACATTTATTTTATTTTCTGAACTCAACTTGGCGTTCAATGAATCAAATTTTTGCACAATATCATATTTGATATACTTTTTATCATTCTGCTCCAAAATTTGTTTCAACATGTTTTTGTGGTCCTTGGACTTAATGTAATTTTCAATACGTTCAAGTCCGAATTTGTATGCATCAGAGGTTTCTTCAGACGAAACAATAGATTCGCAATTGTAGCAGTCTGCGTCTATTTTGTCTTCCTTTAATTCGAGAAATGGCAAATTCATTTGATTGGATTTTCTTACCGATTTCACAATCAAGGTACAGTTGAGTGATATTAAAGTAAAGCCTTTTTGCAATCAAACAAAAAATGTTTCGCTGTTTTAAAAGCATTAAATTATCTCTTTTCAAATAAATAGATTCGTCCCTAGACTTAGACAAATCCAACTCAACCTTCTGGATCCACATACGCCTCTCCTCACTGTTAGATGTTGTCCTTCTTAATTGATCGGTTAGGTTAGAGTTTGATAGCCGGGTCCTGCTTTAAACTATCGCTTATACTTGAAAAGGTGAATTTTAGATCGTTAAGTTCTGTTTCGTATCTAGATACAGGAATATTAAGTGATTCAAGAATGAAAATTACCTTATTGATCAGCTGTTCACATTCATTGATCTGTTATGGAACAAGCCTTGCCGCGAAACAGATATATTTGCTCCTTCCACTCCCACTTGCATTCTCTTGCATCTGCGATCCTCCTTCAGTCACCATCAAGCATCTTCCTGAGTACTGCGAATTCTCTTCTTTCACAAAAAACGCCCTTCCATGTCTTGGCTTGCGTACTTCTTTATCCTCTGAGTCTGTTGACCACACTTCCACTCCTCCGAACTCACCTTGAGCCAAGTTTTCCTGTACCACAAAAGCAGGCATAGAATTATCATTAGATTTCTTCTTCTCAATCTCTTCCAGGTTTCGGATGTGATAGGCCTCCTCATCCTCTCCTTCATTCTTCACATTCTTCCTTCGCAACATGTACTCCTTTGCAAGATGGTTTTACCATGACAATAATTGCAATCGTATCCGGAGTCACCAACTACCTTTTTCTCCTTCTTCTCTTCCTCTTTCTGAGATCCACTTTTTTTCTCCTCTTTCACTTTCTCTGAGCTATAGCTTCCCTGCCAGTTCCTATTTTTGCTTGAGGGAAACTTCGTCCTAGAAAATCGCTTAGGGTTTGACACCATTAAAGCAAAACCTTCGTTTAAGAGCTCGTACTCAGAATGATCTGAATCAGATCCGTCATCAACAACAGTCTTGCCTTTCGCAGCCAAGGCTAAAGACCCCATCCCAGACACCACCTTTGCTTCTTTGATTACTTCACTCTCTCGCGCCTTCAGAATACCCACAAGCCTCACAAGAGTATAGTTCTTGAACAGTTCGTGTGCTTTAACAGTTGAGACCACTACCTTCCACTCCTATGGTAGTCCGTTCGTGAACCTGACCTTTTGCTCAATCAGCTCACATCCAATCCTGTGCTTCGTCATCTTGCTGAGAATATGATTATATCGATTGAAAGTGGCACTCAGAGTTTCTTCAGGCTTTTGAACGAACTCGCCAAACTCGGATAACAAGAGTGTTTGAGTCGAGTGTTCTAGATCTGTGTCTCTGGAATAAAGCTCTCTCAACATATCCCATATATCCTTCGCTGTGTCACATGAACATACAAGACGAAAAGTATCTGCTTGCAAAGCGAATCTGATGATCCTCATTCCTTTAATGTTGCTCATGAGTTTGTCTTTTTCGTCTTGACGCACGTCCTTTACATAAATAAGCAGTTGGTTGTATTCTTTCTAGGATTTCATTTTTCTTTTGGTCGCTGTGTGAACAAACGGACCTAGAGTGATTGCTTCCCAAATCAGATAACCATTATCTTCTGAACCTAAAATATAATCTTCAAAGTGCATCGCCCAGACTTCCTTTTCTTGAGGAAAAACAATTGGGATTCTCGTTGTTGATCCGATGCTTCTTGAAATATTCAAGGAGTTGATGTTTGAATCGTCGTTCTACATGGTGAATAATCTTTTAATACCTGCAATTAATCAGACTGTAAACACTTATTAGGTTAATATTGATATCACAAAGTTACGTCAATAAATCAGTGACGGCTCTTAACAGATCCAATATTTGCGGAAACCCTAATAATTTCTTCAAACAAAAGAGTTGCATATTAAGTGCACAGTCTCCTGCTCTGATACCAATTGATAGGAATAAATCCTTAAAGATAGAATAGATTAAAACAGGTAAACAAGAACACGATATGATCAAACCGGTGCTGAATGATTAACAGTCACGCGCCAGAAGAACTAGATGAAGAATTGCTTATGTAGAGGTGTAAAATAGGGTTACAAAGATAATTATTAGAGTTCACTAAAATACGTAGCATGCATGCACCTTATATACTATAACCCTAATAGCAAATACGAGTGGACAGGCCCATCTCGTTTATACAAAATGGACTAGACAAAATAGGCCCATTGATGCAACTCTAAATCTTCAACACAAAACCTAATGTGCATGACTTTCGATACTCTTTAGGCTCCATGGGTTTTAACCTCCATGGACTATCCATGGGTCACCACATGGGTTTATCCCAACATAAAGAACTATGGATCATAAGCCCACTCTATAAGAATAAATGATTTACACAATTAATCCCCATATATTTAATTATTCTCTTTTGATCACATAATTAATTCCAAATTAATTCTTGATCAATACTAATTAGATAATATGATTTCATATTAATATATTAGAACTTATAATATATTAATAGAACATAAATAACCACTTCTCAAAAGTCCATCTTATCAAATTGTCCTGGTGATATGCAACCCAAATGGACCATGCTACTCTCGGGTCAAGTACACGTTATGGACTTAGACACTAATCCAACAGTCACCCACTTGGTTAAGTCTAATAAAGATTATTGCAAGTACGAATTGAAAACCAACTAACAATCGTAGCTCTTAAAAGCCATTGTCGAACTCTGACCGAGTCAATGTCGTGACCATTAGATAAGCGATCATATATTCCTCCATTCTAGATATCATATCGACTGATTCATGAATTATAATCATTCTCTCTGTCCATATGTTGTTTCCCGATTTCCGATTTATGACGACCGACTAATTTAACAAATCAAATCAGTCCAGGCATGGCCAAGCACTTAGGGGTGTCTGTAACATCCCCCTCTGGCACGTATCATAGTATTGTACGCTTTGGGCCACTCGGCATGAGGACTTCCCAGGAGGTCACCTATCCCGGTACTACTCCCGCCTAAGCACGCTTAACTGCAGAGTTCTAATGTGATCTGCTGCGCTCACGGGTTTAAATCGCGTTGTGACAGGGAAGGTATCCACACCCCTTATAGGGAATACTTAGTTCTCCTTCCCAGCCGATGTAGGATCAGGTGCAACCCACCTTCACCCCCCCCATTATAGGGTTCGACGTTCCTGTCGAACACATCAACCCGTGCCCTAGCTCTGATACCATTTGTAACATCCCCCTCTGGCACGTATCACGATATGGTCCGCTTTGGGCCACTCGACACGAGGACTTCCCAGAGGGTCACCCATCCCGGTACTACACCCGCCCGAGCACGCTTAACAGCATAGTTCTTATGAGATCTGCTGCCCTCACGGCTACAACCGTGTTGTGACAGGGAAGGTATCCACACCCCTTATAAGGAATGCTTAGTTCTCCTTCCCAGCCAATGTAGGATCAGGTGCAACCCACCTTAATCGAAATTACGATCGTACACTCAATAGGTGTCAACCGACACGTCTCACTAGATCCGTAATCGAATTTACGCGAAAAGAAACATATAAAGTACATTCCAGCCCACTAAGCATGTAAGTAGACAACTAAGGCCCACTAAGCATGTAAAGTATTTCCAGGCACAAAAGGATTGAGATTATATATATCTCGGACCCAATATACATGTAAAAGGACAACTAAGGCCCACTAAACACGTAAAAGGATGCTAAGGCCCACTAAACGTGTAAAAGGACACTAAGGCCCACTAAACATGAAAAAGGACACTAAGGCCCACTAAGCATGTAAAAGGACAGTAAAGCCCACTAAACATGTATACTATTTCCAGGCCCAATAAGGATGTGCATATATATATATATATATATATATATATATATATATATATATATATATATATATATATATATATATATATATATATTACATATACGTTAACATGTCTAGATGTTTTAAAAGTATATATAAGTTAAATAAACTTGCATCTAAAACATGTAGAAGAGCCTTTAGCATGATAAAAATAATTCCTTGTTTTTGACCTTTCTGTCTTTGTTGTTAGAAAAATTATAGAAAAATCATCGTAAGTCGAAATTCGGATCCGTAAATTCTGAGGGTTTGGAAAATCAGTCTACTTTACTCATAGTTTTTATTAAGATTTTTAATGGCCTCAAACCAGTGTGAAAATGTTCATCTTCACAGACTGGTACGAAATCATTCCTGAAATGATAGGCATGTTTGTAAAAATCGCCGAAAGCTGTAGAAAAATCATATGAATGTATGAGAGTAGTCATTTTAAACGTATAATCCTGAACTGTTTGCATGTAAAATAGTTTTGAAGAATATTACCATCAAGGTGGTCAAAACAGACCGTAATTAGACCAAAACATTCCTGTTAAAAGCTGATTTTTGAGTTTAGGTTATAGATGTTTGAACACAACACCTGTTTTTGCTATTTAGAGAGTATAATCTCAGATCTACAAGTTTTCAAATAATATGTAAGACAAATCATACTTTTCTCATGGTTTTTATGAAGATCTAAGTGATAAACTTCATGTTCAAGTAAAGATCCAAAAGTTAAACACTTAACACAATTGTAGATGCAAACATCCAACGGTTAAACGAGAATTGACTTGTATTCTCCCCCAAAAACATGAAAAATACGAAAAATATGGGGGTATGAAGCTCACCTTGGGGTTTTCAATACGTACATGAAGAAGATGAAGAATTTTTGAATCCTAGCTTGCTTCTTTAAAGAGATCTCGAAATGGAGGTGGTTCTAAGGTCCACATTCACGAAAAAGAGAGTGTAAGGGAAAGATCTTAGCATATCTTGAAGTAGAACACTCGAGTTTTAGTTTAGAAATTACCAAGTTATGAAACTTGAAGAACAATTATTGAACACACTGGCACACTCACGAAATTTTGGAGGAATGAGATGAAGATGTTTTTGAGAGTTGAGAGGAAATGAGAAGTGTATGAAATTTGAAATGGAAGTGTAGGGTGAGAGATGGGGAATCGGCCAAATATGAGGGAAGAGAGAGGAGAGATTAGGGCTTGGAAGTGTGTTGGACATTATCCCCTCCTAGATACAGGTTGTGTAATTTGCATGAATATTTGTGGTGTAATAATGATGTGTCAACAATTTGTGAACTATTTCATTCTTTTTTTTAATGGGCTAATCCGACCCAAGAAGGGTCCTCGGCCCAAAAGAGTGGCCCAAGGGTTTTTGGTTCAAAGGGCCCAAAAATAATAATTGTCGGCCCAACTAAGGTTCTAGTATATGTTCGCCCAATGATGTTCTAGGAAATGTATCGGTCCAATTAAGGGGTTTGGGTCGAAAATTCTTGGGCTAAGGCCCAAAAATTATTGGTTTTCGCTTATTGGATCGAGTTTTGGGCTTATACAAGGAGATTATATTGTTCAGGAATTCACATCTTAACCTAATTTTTCCTGTTGTGACATCATCCCCCCGTTAAAGGCAATTTTGTCCCGAAATTCGTTCTCAAGCATCTCTCAAGTACTAGGGAAAAGATGTGGGTATCTCAGTTTTCTTTAGTCTCTTCGTTCCTAGGAGAATTTAGGTCTTTGTTTAGTGTTTCAGCGGACCTTCGCTACTGGCGTTTGACCTTGCGTCTTTGGTTTCCCGGTCCATTACTTCTATAAGTTCTTCGACGAAATGGAGGTATTCATTCCCTTCAATTACGTCAAGCGGGACAATGAGAGTTTCGTCGGATAAGCATTTCTTTTAGATTGGACGCATAAATGACAGGATGTACTTTGCCAAGTTCAAGCGGTAGTTGGAGTTTATAAGCCACTGGACCAATCCTAGAAAGGATTTTCAAAGGTCCGATGTGTCTCGGGTTCAATTTCCCACGCTTTCCCAAAGCGTATTTTCTCTTTCCAAACGGGGACTTTTAGTACCACACGATCACTGACTTGGGATTCCAAGGCTTCTGTCGCTTACTTGCATAGTTCTTTTGTCCATTTCTAGATATTTCTAATCGTACTCGAATTTGGGTGATCTCTTCGATTGCCTCTCTGGTGATTCCGGGGGCAGTGGCAGTGTCGTAGGGCACTTGTCCTGTGGCTAGCCGTGTGTTGGTCATCTCAGCCTAACACAACGGTGGTTTGCATTTGTGTCCTATATGGGGAGGTGAACAGATGGTCATGGGAAATGAGAATTGTGTACTTGACACTCCAACAGTAGTGTCTATCAACCTTAGGTCGAACACTATTGTCACTAAGGTTAAAGTTTCGTGCGGTATAGTTGGCCTCATACTTCTTAAGTTGGCATGGGAGTTTCTTACTACATGATCCTGAACTAGTGGGAGGTCGATCTTTGCTTGTTCCTAAGGGCATGTCGAGTTGAAGTAGGGGATATTAATCTTTGTTGATGAGTTTGTTTGAATCTTAGTAATTCGTGGTCCAATGGGCAATTTTCCTTTCCTCTGTATAGGTGCTCTCTGAGATCCGAGTCCTAGTCTGATAACTTTCCTACTTATTGAATCGTTCCGTCGACCGGACACTTTTGTGTTTTTGTTGGTGCTAGGTGGCATTGGGCATTTGGCTACGGGAATGGCTCCATGAGTTGAGTTGATTCTGAACTCAACTTGGCATATCGGTGATATGTCCGAAGGACATTCTGGGAACTACTTCATAAAGATTATAAATTTCTACGTTACCCTCGGTGTCCTTTGCTTCTTTTTTCTTATCCCTTTTATGGGCTAGCAAAGTGCATGGTATTTCTTGCATGGGAACCTAAGGGTCTAGATGCCCAAGATAATTCGAGGATTGTCGTTACAAGTTGTAGGGGTTTCGTTAATCGATTGGTTAAGGCGAAAAGCCTCGTTGGCACATGAATTTCGTATGGTGAGGATCAAGTCAGCCCATGTCAATTGACACCGTTGGCCTCCTTATTGTAATAGATGTTGGATTGATCTGAAAGGGATAGTTGTTTGAAATGATAGTGTGTTCTACGTACACGTTTGTAATGTTACCAATTTCGTACTTGGTATTACTATTATGGTTATTTCGTTCTGAATTTTTGGGTTCCCTAGAAATACGAGTGCCTTGGTATAAACGATGTGATTTCGTAGTCTGATTTCTATTAGACCTCCCTATGATGGTTTGATGTAGCCTAGGCGAATATAATTCAAGCTTGAAAA
Organism: Lactuca virosa; assembly: GCF_052849685.1. Classification (NCBI taxonomy): domain Eukaryota; kingdom Viridiplantae; phylum Streptophyta; class Magnoliopsida; order Asterales; family Asteraceae; genus Lactuca; species Lactuca virosa. The sequence goes on from NC_136428.1 coordinate 390,552,566, forward strand.
GATTGTAGACTGAGTGGTCATGCCCGAAATCCACACTTTGATAAGAAATATGAATTAAGGCGGAACTACGCGCTCTAAGCTTGTACAATCTTAATTACACACGACCTTATGTTTATACCAAGTAAGACTGAGTGATTTGGGGAACGTACCAAAAATCTCGGTAGGGTTCCTCGTTGTCCCTTTCACGTCCAATTGTTAAACTCCTCCTCGTCCTCCGTAATTCTGCTTTGTTAGAAAACGCCTCTTGAAGTGTCCCATTTCACCGCATGCGTGGCATATGGGACTTACTTATTGGTTGGGGGTTGGAGTGATGCATGGGTCTGGGGCCCTACAGTAGGGGGCGGTGTGCTCCTTCTTGTTGCATCTTTTGCAATGAAATTCCCGGCAGACTCCCTGATGATGGTAGCTGCACTTGCTGCAAAGCGGGAGGTTTCCATAATATGGTATTCTCGGTGCTGGGGTAGAGGGCCAGTGGGGGTAGGGGTGGCTACAACTGGTTGCCTTTTGGTAGGCCCTTGAGTCGATCTACTTCCTTTCTTGTTCCCTAGCTTTTGCTTCATGACCTTAGGTTTGGAGTTTGGGGTGCCTTGGTAAATTGTCCCTCGTTGGTTTCCTTGGTTGTTACTACGGTTAGGATTGTTAACACCGTTTCCATTTGCATTTGGTTTGTTGGCGTTGAGTTGTGCCATGATGGCTGTCACGACAGCTGTTACAGCGGCTTGGAAGGTTGTGGGGTCTATCTGCAAAATTGGTGTTTCACCGGATAGCTAGTTATTTCCATGGGAAGACATGATTATGTTGCATGATGAGAAACAGGTTCGTGAGTAACTATGGTTATTTCTAATCATATCTCATCTATCATTATAGATATGAACTTATGCATGTACGCATACAAATCACATGTTTTTTTTTTGCATGATTCTTGTTGTTCCGACCTACATCCCTATGATGTATTAATGGTAGTATGTAGAAATAGGTATTGTACAAATGTTAAGTTACACTAATAGATTATAGATGTCCGGTCCTTGAGTTGGCTCAGGTTACACGAGTTCTTGGAGGGCGTACCTCTCTTGATTTACTACTACTAGTTGTGAAGAATTACATGGTAAACCTAGGACTTTGTGTGAATAAGGTAGTGACTCTCATATGCCTAAATAGCGTACAAGGTGTCCAATCATTTCGCTTATTTCATGAGTGACCTCTTTCGCTCTCTTCTCTGCTAAGGCTACCCTAGTCTCAGCTTCCATGAGTTGTTCCCTTAATGTGGTCACCTGCTCTTCTAAGGAGCGGAGATGATCGGTAAGGTCTTCTTGTTCTGCGTGTTGTTTTGGTATTGCTTCCTAGGGGTAATGCTCACTAAGGATCTCTCTAGCTTCTTCACACCTATTTGATTCCTCATCAGAGTCTTCTCCCTCGTAGTCCATTACTTGGTACTATTCGGGACCCACTTCTGGGTTCTTCCCTTGCACTTCTTCTGGTTCTCCTTCAACCCATTCGTTGGCTATTACCGCAGGGTAGTAGGGGTCTTCGGGGTGAAGCTCAGCCATGTTGCCTTTGTGAGAATGGAGGTATGAGATACATGTAGAAGATTTATGTGTGGAGGTCATATGGTATGCTATTATAGTATTACATGTTTGATCCTAGGGCTTCCTGATGTACGAAATCGGTAAGTCTTTAAACTTGTTGTTATTGTTTAGTATCATAACATACTCGTATAGTATTTTAAACTTTAGGTTTGGTTCTAATGCTCCTTTGCATGTAAGATTGGTAAGTTTTAGACTCGTTGCAACACTACCGTCACTCCCAAGCACATGTTGGTCGTATCTCAAATAAAAGGCTATATTTATCCCAAATATGGTTACATAACTGCCCAGGATTGACTGTAGTGCTCAACATCTAAATACTTTGGTTTTGTTCTTAATATGATATGCTTCAAGCAAGTACGTATACTTTTAGAAGACACTTATATTCTTAAGGTATACTTTTAGTCAGAGTGTTTTTTTAGTCCCACTGTATTTATAGTTGTATATCTTGTATGATTAAATATACTAGTTCACTATAAACAATGCTCTGATACCAATCTGTCACACCCCAAACCGGGACGGCAGAAACGTCCGGGGGCGGTTGACGTCATTGTACAGTATCATAACAATTGAACATCAATGAAACATAGCAACCAAACATCATGCATTGGAAATACACACTTACATAGTTTACATATTGAACTTGTTCATCAGTTACACAAAAGTAAGAAAAGTAAAATTTCTTGAAGTCGCACCACTTGATCTCCTAGTCGAGCTTATTACCTACTACTGGATCCCTGAGAATAGAAGTCGTTTTGAAAAGCGTCAACTAAAAAGTTGGTGAATTCATAAGCATTTTTTGTATAGAAGTGGTTTTGCACTTGTTTAGAATAGTTGTCTTAGTTCTTTTAGAAAATCCGATATTTCTTATGAAAATGATTTGTAAGTCTCGTTCCAAAACTGTGAATATATGCATGCATGTCCTTTGTTATCTTTTGTTTGTAAAAGTAAAGCGAACGTTCCCAGAAACTCCGATATTTTCTAAAAAGAAATGGTTTGAATTGTTTGTGTCTGATCTTATATTAATACTTATGTGTAAATGTTTGCGAAAATAAAAAGAGGATGATTCCAGACAACCCGACGTTGTCTGCATAAGAGAATGTTGGAATCTTAACCCTCGTGGTTGGGTACCAGCATGTATACGTTATCGTTTTATCCAAAAAGAAAAACGAATGGTTTCCCGTAAATTTTATAATCTTAATTCCTCCGATTGAGCTGCTATAACCATACTTGATAATGACAATTTCGCCTGTCATGACGTCTTTGGGATGCCGACGGAATAAGGTACAGTTTGTCACTCTAGACTGGCCTAGTCTAACTGTAGCGAACAGTTCAGGTGTGGGGCGTCACCCCCATATAGATCTATACACAAACTCACGCTCTCCCTTCAAGAGACTCTGGTTTTAACTGCAGGCTACGATCGTGCACTCAATAGGTGTCAACCGACACGTCTCACTAGATCCTTAATCGCACTTACGCGAAAAGAAAATTATAAAGTACATTTCGGGCCCACTAAACATGTAAGTAGACAACTAAGGCCCACTAAGCATGTAAAGTATTTCCAGGCTCAAAAGGAATTAGATTTTATATATCTCGGGCCCAAAATACACGTAAAAGGACAACTAAGGCCCACTAAACACGTAAAAGGACGCTAAGGCCCACTAAACGTGTAAAAGGACACTAAGGCCCACTATACATGCAAAATGACACTAAGGCCCACTAAGCATGTAAAAGGACACTAAAGCCCACTAAGCATGTATACTACTTCCAAGCCCTAATCTCTCGTCTCTCTTCCCTCATATTTGGCCGATTCCCCATCTCTCACCCTACTCTTTCATTTCAAATTTCATTCACTTCTTATTTTCTCTCAACTCTCAAAAACCTCTGTATCTCATTCCTCCAAAATTTCGTGAGTGTGCTCGTGGGTTTAAGAATTTTTCTTCAAGTTTCATAACTAGGTAAGTTCTAGACTAAAACTCAAGTGTTTTACTTCAAGATATGCTAAGATCTTTCCCTTACTCTCTCTTTTTCGTAAATGTGGACCTTAGAACCACCTCCATTTCGAGATCTCTTCAAAGAAGCAAGCTAGGATTAAAAAATTCTTCATCTTCTTCATCTACATCTTGAAAACCCCAAGGTGAGCTTCATACTCCCATATTTTTCGTATTCTTCATGTTTTCGGAGGAGAATACAAGTCAACTCTCGTTTAACCGTTGGATGTTTCCATGTACCATTGTGTTAAATGTTTAACTTTTGGATCTTTACTTGAACATGAAGTTTATTACTTAGATATTCATAAAAACCATGAGAAAAGTATGATTCGTCTTATATATTATATGAAAACTTGTAGATCTGAGATTATACACTCTAAATAGCAAAAACAAGTGTTGTGTTCAAACATCTATAACCAAAACTCAAAAATCAGCTTTTAACTGGAATGTTTTGGTCTAATTACGGACTGTTTTGACAACCTTGATGGTAATATTTTTCAAAACTGTTTTACACAAGACAGGTTCAGGTTTGTATCTTTAAAATGACTACTCTCACGCGTTCATACGATTTTTCTTCAATTTTTGGCGATTTTTACAAAACTGTCTATCATTTCAGGAATGATTTCGGACCATTCTGTGAATATGAACATATTCACACTGGTTTGAGGCCATTAAAAATCTTAATAAAAATTATGAGTAAAGTAGAAGCATTATGCAAACCCTCAGAGTTTATGGATCTGAATTTTGACTTACGATGATTTTTCTATAATTTTTCTAACAACAGGGACAGAAAGGTCAAAAACAAGAAATTATTTTTATCATGTTAAAAGCTCTTATACATGTTTTAGATGCAAGTTTGTATAACTTATATATACTTTTAAAACATCTAGACATGTTAACGTTTATATACTTAATACATATATACTTAATACATATATATATATATATATATATATATATATATATATTTACGTCCTTATTGGGCCTGGAAATAGTATACATGTTTAGTGAGCTTTAGTGTTCATTTACATGCTTAGTGGGCCTTAGTGTCCTTTTGCATGTTTAGTGGGCCTTAGTATCCTTTTACACAGTTAGTGGGCGTTAGCGTCCTTTTACGTGTTTAGTGGGCCTTAGTTGTCCTTTTACGTGTATATTGGGCTCGGGATATATATAATCTCATTCCTTTTGAGCTTGGAAATACATTACATGCTTAGTGGGCCTTAGTTGTCCACTTACATGTTTAGTGGGCCAGTAATGTACTTTATATGTTTCTTTTCGCGTAAATTCGATTAAGGATCTAGTGAGACATGTCGGTTGACATGTATTGAGTGTACGATCGTAGCCTGTAGTTATAACCAGAGTCTCTTGGAGGGAAAGCGTGAGTTTGTGTATAGATCTATACGGGGGTGACGCCCCACACATGAGCTGTTCGCTACAGTTAGACTAGGCCAGTCTAGGGTTACAAACCGTACCTTATTCCGTCGGCATCCCAAAGACGTCATGACAGGCGAAATTGTCATTATCAAGTATGGTTATAGTGGCTCACTGAGAGGAATTAACATTACAAAAATTTACGGGAAACCATTCTCTTTTCTTTTTGGATAAAAAGGTAATGTATACGCGCTGGTACTCAACCACTGGGGTTGAGATTCCAGCATTCTCTTACGCAGACAACATCGGGTTGTCTAGAATCATCCTCTTTTTATTTTCGCAAACGTTAACACATACGTATTAATATAAGATCAGACACAAACAATTCAAACCATTTCTTTTTAAAAAATATTGGATTTTCTGGGAACGTTCGCTTTACTTTTACAAACAAAAGATAACAAAGGACATGCATGCATATATTCACAGTTTTGGAACGAGACTTACAAATCATTGTCATAAGAAATATCGGATTTTCTAAAAGAACTAAGAGAAATATTCTAAACAAGTGCAAAAGCACTTCTATACAAAAAATGCTTATGAACTCACCAACTTTTTAGTTGACGCTTTTCAAAACGACTTGTATTCTCAAGGATCCAGTAGCAGCTAATAAGCTCGACTAGGAGATCATGTGGTGCTACTTCAAGAAATTTTACTTCTCTTACTTTTGTGTAACTGATGAACAAGTTCAATATATAAACTATGTAAGTGTGTATTTCCAATGTATGATGTTTGGTTTCTATGTTTCATTCATATTCAATTGTTATGATACTGTACAATGACGTCAACCGCCCTCCACACTTAAATCTTCTACATGTATCTCATACCTCCATTCTCACAAAGGCAACATGGCTGAGCTTCACCCCGAAGACCCCTACTACCCTGCGGTAATAGCGAACGAATGGGTCGATGGAGAACCAGAAGAAGTGCAAGGGGAGAACCTAGAAGTGGGTCCCGAAGAGTACCAAGTGATGGACTACGAGGGAGAAGAATATGATGAGGAATCAGAGAGGGGTGAAGAAGCCAGAGAGATCCTTAGCGAGCCTTACCCCTCGGACGCAATACCTAACCAACACATAGAACAAGAAGACCTTACTGATCATCTCCGCTCCTTAGAAGAGGAGGTGACCACACTAAGGCAATAGCTCATGGAAGCTGAGACTAGGGCAACCTTAGCAGAGAAGAGAGCGAAAGAGGCCACTCGTGAAATAAGCAAAATGATTGGTCACCTTGTATGCTATTTTGGCATATGAGAGTCACTACCCTATTCGCACAAAGTCCTAGGTTTACCATGTAATTCTTCATAATTAGTAGTAGCAAATCAAGAGAGGTACGCCCTCCAAGAACTCATGTAACCTGAGCCAACTCAAGGATCAGATATCTATAATCTATTAGTGTAACTTAACATTTGTACAACACCTATTTATACATGCTACCATTAGTACATCATAGGGATGTAGGTCGGAACAACAAGAATCATGCAAAAAAAAACATGTGATTTATATGTGTACATGCATAAGTTCATATCTATAATCATAGATGAGACATGACTAGAAATAACCATAGTTACTCACGAACCTGTTTCTCATCATGCAACAGAATCATGTCTTCCCATGGAAACAACGAGCTATCCGGCGAAACACCAATTCTGCAGATAGACCCCACAACCTTCTAAGCCGCTGTAACAGCTGCCGTGACAGCCATCATGGCACAACTCAACGCCAACAACCCAAATGGAAATGGAAACGGTGTTGACAATACCAACCGTAGTAACAACTAAGGAAACCAACGAGGGAAAATTTACCAAGGCACCCCAAACTCCAAACCTAGGGTCATGAAGTGAAAGCTAGGGAACAAGAAAGGAAACGGATAGACTCAAGGGCCTACCAAAAGGCAACCATTTGTAGCCGCCCCTACCCCACTGGCCCTCTACCCCAGCACCGAAAAGACCAAATTATGGAAACCTCCCGCTCTGCAGCAAGTGCAACTACCATCATCAGGGAGTCTGCCGGGAATTTCATTGGAAAAGGTGCAACAAGAAGGAGCAGACCGCCCCCTACTGCAGGGCCCCGACCCCATGCATCACTCCAACCCCCAACCCAGAAGTAAGTCCTGTATGCCACGCATGCGGTGAAATGGGTCACTTCAAGAGGAATTGTCCAATAGAGCAGAATGACGGAGGACCAGGAGGAGTTTAACAACTAGACGTGAAAGGGACAATGATGAACCCTATCGATATTTTTGGTACGTTCCCCAAATCACTCAGTCTAACTTAGTATAAACGTAAGGCCGTGTGTAATTAAGATTATACAAGCATAGAGCACGTACTTCCGCCTTAATTCCTATTTCTTATCTAACTGTGGATTTAGGGCATGACCACTCAGTCTACAATCTTTTCAATCTTGAATTATATACGCCTAGGCTACATCAAACCATCATAGAGAGGTCTAATAGAAATCAGACTACGAAATCACATCGTTTATACCAAGGTACTCGTATTGCTAGGGCACCCAAAAATTCAGAACGAGATAACCAGAATAGTAATACCAAGAACGAAATTGGTAACATTACAAACATGTACATAGAACACACTATCATTTCAAACAACTATTATAACACTAGTCAAAATAGATCAATAACAATCACATGTGATTATGCCAATCATGTAATGTGATGTTGTTAAACTAGTAATATGATAAACTTACTATGTATTCATGATAAATTCTAATACAAATATGAACTATCTTTATGATACAACTCAAAGTACATGTCCATACGATTCCAGAAATATAGAGAACGTCTGAACCTGAATTCGCATGAAGAAGTTATGATAAATCGAACACTATAAATATCTATAATAAGGGGAATTTAAATAGAATTAGAATTAGCTATTGGGGTGTAAAATTCCTTGACGCCTCTGTGCGCGGAAAGAAGATCTTGGTCACTGAACGGATCATTCGAGAATTTTTGAAGATCAGTGACAAGTCTGAATTCCCAATGGAGATTGATCTAGACAGGGCTCATGAGATTCTGAACCAAATGGGCTATGAAGGAACTCCCCCCCCCCCCCACTCTGAAGAAGCTATTACCTCCGTGTTGGAAGTACTTAACTCACATGTTTGTGAGATGTATTTCAGGACGGAGATCAGGAGCAAATGAAATATCTCTGGTCAACACCGGAGCGATTGCTGCCTTAGCCTCTGGAACAGACTTCAGTTTCTCAAAATTTATCTTGTATGAGATGATTTTGCACATCGAAGGAAACAAGAGGGACAAGTTCTTCATGTACCCAAGATTCCTACAGCTCATCTACAATATCAATCACCCTGAAATCGAAACAGGAGGAGAGAATCGGGATCTCAAGTCAATCGGCTCAAGTGCCTTTGATCTTATGAAGCAAAATTGACCTGGAAAGTTTAATTTTGAAGGAAAATTTCCACTGGTCAAGTTTGGAATTTTTGCTGAAGAGAACGAACAGTCTGAATCCGATGCTCTTTCCAGCCCGGTGGAAACCGAGGAGATTGTTATCTCGGCCTCTGAACATGAACACGACGAATGTCGTGTTTCCCCTATCGCAAACGTGGCAGATGAGGTTGACCGACTGCGAGATGTGGAGGTTCAGAGTAACTTTGATAAAGAGGGCGGTGATGGAGAAAGTGATGGTGATGATGATTTTATCAAAGACATGGATTTCTCTGGCTTTAACAATGAAGCAATCCCAGTTAATTTGGATCTTGAACACGACGACCTAGGTCCAAGTTCAAAATTCCTTGACGAGTTCTTTTTGATGACAACGAAGTTGCTCGAACAGCAACTGAGTCTAGGGCTGCGGATGACGTTCTCAGAACAATGCCTCCTACATCAAGAGTGATAGAAGAATCCTCAAGCCATAAGGATGCAGTTTCAGAGATTCCTCCCTCTGATACAACTATTCCTACATCTGTACCATCTTCTTGTAATCCGACACAGACACAGTCCTCTCTGCCTCCTGTGAAAAGAAGGCGTCTTGATCCGAGGCAGGAAGCGATTATTCAAGGTCAAGCACCTCCAGCTCCATCCACAATCGTTACCACAACAGCTACTACACCACCCATATTTACCCAACAAGGCCCAAGATCCATGTATGAATCTGGAGGATCTTCAGTTGTACCAGAATACTCTCCCACAAGGCCTTCGCTAGAAGAAGCCTAAATCAGGCTAGCAAGGCACTTGGCTCAACACAGTCCAGAACCTTCCTCTCGTGGAAAAGCGATATCTATCGAGGAAGTTCGCTCAGGGGATGATGATTCTGATGTGTCCTCTCTCAAGGAAGAAATTGGCATTCTAAAACAGCAGAATATTGAGAAGGACATTTTACATGGAAAGCATGATATCAGGATTGCTGAGCTCGAAGCAGACAAGGCACTGAAGTCTAAACATATTTCTGAGTTGCAAACCAATCTTGGATCCATAACTGCCTTCTACTTCAGCTTGAAGAACAAGTTATTTGAAACTTTTGGTGTCAAGTTCCAATCTTTGTTTCAACAGCCTCACGGTATCGAAGATCCTCCCTCTGCTCCCGTTCAGCCTTCCAGAAACGAAATTCCTGTGGACAAGCCTCCTCCAAGACCAACACAAATCATCGATCGATTTGAAAAGGAGCCTGTAAATTCCATTCCACGGATCAAAATCAAACATGACCAAAGAACAGTCACAGCCGAGCAGAAGGAAGGCTTGCTTTTCTTAAAGACCTCAAATGAGAATCGCAAAGCAGATGAGCCTAAACTCACTGTGACTGATCTTAACAGAAGAAAATTTGGTGATCAACATGGTGATCGGACAGGGATCAAGATGTGGGGTTATGATCACGAGCTTAAGTTGTGGGTGGTTAAGAGGAACACTGGAAATCCAGAATAATACAAAAACATTCATGACTTCAACTCATGGACGAAGATGCCAGTGCTTTCAACTTCAAGCAATTTCTGGATAGACAGGTCAAGGATTACTTTCCAAGTATGAAAACTGCAAAAGCTTTGGTTAGAAGAGACAAAGATATCCTTGACCCTGAAAGTAACCAACCAATGAAGATAATGTTATGGCCAGCCACTAATCAAGTGAAGGAGATTCCAATTCCATAACACTTTAGTGACGGAAATCTCGATGATATGTAATTTTGGGCCTATGATGATGAGACATCAACTGCTGCCATCAAGTTCAAAAGCAGAGAAGGATTTGTGAGGCTCATTAGCGCTAAAGATCTCCTGAGATTCAGAGAGAGAGAGAGAGAGAGAGAGAGAGAGAGAGAGACATTCGTACCTTGGCACGTCATCAAATCATATGCAGAAGGGAGGTCATGGAAGCTGCTGCAAAAGAGTTCACAGGAATGGTTGCCACGATCATAAATGAAAAACTTTGGATGGGATCAATGGGAAAATCTGACCTGAGGTTGTTCGAGAAACCAAGTGATTGAAGACCATGTCTATGCTAGCCAGAAACCAAGGGGGAGATTGATAGGTCAAAATATAGTGGTTTGGGCTAGGCATCTATATTGTAAAGGTCTTGTTGGGTCTTGGGGTTAGCTATGGTGTTTGTGCCTTTTGTGTGGCTGTGTGCAGTCATACATGTGTGTGCGGCCATACACCCTGTGTGCGGTCGCACATGCGTGTGTGGCTGTACACTGGTGTGCTGCTGGGTATGCTATAAATAGTAGGTGTCTGTGTCAGTCCTAGGTGACGTATGTACGTGTTTTACAAGGTGTATTTGACGTTTATCCGATATAAATGTATGCATGCTAGGATTGATTCTATATTCTACTCATTCTACACTCTAATTTATTAAATATCATTTGATCACTAATCTGGATCTAAAGAAGAGGAGCATGTTCTAGAGAGAGAAACTAGAGAGAAGAGCTAGTGTGTGTTTGTGTGAATCTCTTGTAAGGATCTTCATTCATATCATCAATACATTAGATTCATCATATTCTTCTTCTCCTTCTCTTCATTTAGATCTGGCATCATCCGTTTGATTGGGATTCCACACCATCAAACGGATCTGATTTATACACAAGAAGATCAGGGACTTACAAGTGGTATCAGAGCTTGGATTGTATTAATCAATTTTGCCAGATCTGGAGCGGATTTCATTGTATTTTTGAAGGATTATTGCGTTTTTGGTTAGATCTTGGCAAAAATGAGTTTTTGATCGAGTTTTGGAGCAAAAAGTGTGAAAAACGTCGTTTTTTCTTCGCATCTGTTGAAGGTGTACGACTGCCTCGGTGTACGGCTCGGTGTGCGGCCTCGGTGTGCGGCTCGGAGTATGAGGCTCGGTGTGTGCAACTCGGTGTGCGGCCAGCAAAAGTCCTCGCAGCAACGTTCATATAAAAAAAATCAGATTTTTGGAGTTGACGGGGATCGAACCCGTTTCTCCTCCAAACTCAACTCAACGCCTTACCAACTCCTCTAGCATCCCTCGTGTTCCATTTCTCTCGGATTTTATTCAAAAAGACTCCCTTTCGCACCTATTTTCGCAAAATTTACACTTTTAGCCCAAAATTCAAATTTCTTTTATTTTTAAATTGCATTTTCAATCCAAAAATTTTAGCTTTTAATTTTTAAATTTATAAACTGACATTTGACCTCAAATTTTGACTTTGACTTTAAAGTTTGACCTTTGACTTTAAACTTTGACTTTCTCGTTTGACTTTCAAATTTTCAAATTTAGCTTTTCGATTTGACTTTTAAGTTTGACTTTTTAAGTTTGACTTTTAATTTTGACTTTTTAAATTTGACTTTTAAGGTTGACTTTTGAGTTTTTAGTCAAAGGGCATTTTTGGTAAACAATGAGTTCTTCAAACGTCCCAGTCAATGAAGTTTCATGTACTCCATCTTGTGAAACTACGATTAATTTCCTTCGTGAACATATTGATTTGCTAAAAAGGGAAGTCGAGGACCTAAAATACGAAGGATATCAACTTCGGAAAGGACAGAAACCCCTGAAAGCTCAATTAGAAGCAAAAACCAAAGACTTTAGAAAACCTCAGGAAGATTATAGCAATAAAAGTGCAAGTTATAGATATGTGACTGAACAACTTGCTGAGGTAACTGCTGAGCTTGACACATTGAAAAACAAATTTGAAAATACATATTTTACTTTTAGAAAATTTGATGTGTCAAGTGAAGTAGTTGCATCCATGATAGAAACTAATTTGAAATTCAAAGAGAATCAGTAAAAGGGTTTGGGATATGACAAAGTGCCTCCTCCTTATAATCATAATTATCAGTTTAAGCTATTGTCTAAAGAAGGGATTGACAGAGAACCATTTCTTAAATATGGATTTGTGTCAGGAGGTATTATTAATGTTGAAAATACTAATGTTTCTACTTCCCATGCAGATCAATCTTTAAGTCAATCAAAGCAAGCTGCTAAAGAGAGTGTGTCTGATAATGAAATTGTATCAAAGTCTGATGAATTAAATTTTTTCGATATATTTGATGATATCTTTGATAATTCTGATGTGGTTGTGCCAGAAAGTGTTGAGCTGAACGACTCTAATGATTCTACTTCATGTGCAGGTAAAGTAGCAGAAGATGAGAACAAGGAGAAAACTATTGAACAAACCAATGTCTCATTGAACTCTGAATCTGTTGCTTCGAACTCAGTTGCTTCTGATCAATCTGTTGTTGAGAAATACATGCCACAAAAACAAACAAACCAGAGTGCTTGATGTAATTGTGCTTGTGGGAACAACAAGAGACAAGGCATGGACACGCCACCATGGGCAGGAAGAAACAACTTCCCACTGAAGAAAAAGACTTGCTTTCACTGTGGAACACCTGGACACATTTCCGGAAATTGTCCAAATTGCGCATACGTTCCCTACTACACACAAGGTTGGCAGAACGCGCCAGGAGTGAGATCTTTCAAAAGAAACCCTTTGAGGCCACGTTCAGACGATGGCGACTGGAACACGCAAAAGGCGAAAAATCAAAATCCCAAGGACAAGAAGGGAAAGTCGGCCAAGAAACCAAATCCAAGAGATGTTGCAGTGAAGCCAGGACCGGCTAGGTCAAAGTCATCTCAGCGGCCGACATCAAGCTTAAAGGCAAGTGCCGAGGCACCCATCGGAGTGAAAAAGAAATGGGTTAAACCCAACTACAGATGGGTACCAAAGGTTCAATCTCCCAAATCACCCAATGACTCTAATATTTCTTCATCTTCTGTTTGTGATAAACAGGACATGTCATGGGAGAAAATACCGTGCAAAGATCACAAAGGTCGAACCAGTTTCAAAATGGACTGGGGTCCAAAGACAAATTGATCTCGCACTGTGTCGGAACTACTTTGGAGGCATATTATCAGACTTCGGTTTGTTGATAGTGGCTGTTCCAGGCACATGATAGGAGGCATCTCTCAACTATACAACACTCAGAACATTGTTTGAGAGTATGTGTCTTTGCGGGAAAGGAAGAAAGGAAGGGATCACTCATGGGGTCAATGCTTAACGAAATGAAGAATTTTCGAATCTGTTCTGAGATTATGTGTGCTGTTCTCTGACCTTCTGGATGTAAATTCAATCGGGGACTTACGGTTTGATTTTTCTTCTCGATAATCCTGAGTTTATCTTACACTGCTTCATTTGAAAGACTTTTAGCTTTTATTTCCTTATATGTCTTTCGTTAGTAGATTGTTTAGGGAAGTGATGTGAAGTATAGTGCTAAAGGGCAATTTATGATGCATGTAATGCACTAAAGCCGAATTGTCTAGACTTTGTATTCATTGTGCTGGTAGGCACAAAGGATTCAAAAGGACTAGACTCAGTTTGAAAACTGAAAGGGCTTAACTAATATAGACTTAGATAGTTTCATTTGGACTGACCATACGACGCTCGGGTAGATCGAGCAGTAAGATAAACACGGGAACCTGCGAGATACACTAAAAGTTAATTATCTAGAACTGTGGCTTAACTCTTCCTTGATGTATAGACTTATGTCCTTAATTCTGGTCCTGATAGGGCGACTGGGGGTTCTGATAAAGTAGGTTTGTAGGAAATTATTTTCTTGCTTTTTATCTGTCAGTCATATGTTGCTTCCTTTGCGTGATTGGAACATATCCGACCTGGAATGCAACATATGCAACTCTATCTCTATGCATTTCCATATCTATGAAATTCTTTCTATCTGTTAGCCATATGCTGTTCCCTCTGCGTGATCGGAAGATCCGACCTGGGATACAACATATGCACTCTACTATCTCTCTAAACCCCTATCCATGTTAGTCATATGTTGTTCCCTCTGTGTGATTGGAAGACATCCGACCTGGGATACAACATATGCACTTCTATATCTAACTTCTTTCTTAATGATTGAATACTCACCTAAAGTAAGGATTTATTTGGAAGGTCTTGATTACCGGAGTATATCGGGAAGTGGGAAACATGTTCTAGTACATCTAAAATTGAACCATTTAAAATAGACATATAATTAGCTATTGGATTCTAAAAGAGAGTTTTAGTCGTCGTAAATACCTATATGTGGATATAAACAACGTCAAAAACGGAGTTTGTATGCGAAAGTTACGACCTTCCGAAGATACAGCTGTCAGAAACCCTAATCCGACTGAACTCATGACATGAGCATAGAAACTCACGACGTGAGGAGACAAATTGCCATATTTCGGACCTAAAAGGTGTGTGACGAGGCTACGAAGTGATATGTTCCAAACTCACGACGTGAACAAGGAGTTTCTCACGACGTGAGGAGTCATATGGCCACCTTCCGAAGCTAGGGACGCAAATGGCAAGTCTACGAGGTGAGTAGGCTTGACTCATGACGTGAGTTTTATAAACTCACGACGTGAGTTTTATAAACTCACGACGTGAAAGGCCAAAAACCTTCCTATAAATAGCAGGTTCGACTTTAGCTATTCCTCCACCTGAACTTCTTCCCCTTCTCTCATTTGCTGAAGCCCTCTTGCATATCGAGCCCGACGACCTCGTACCGCTGACCGTTTCTGCTTATATTACATAAAATCACGCTACTAGGGTGAGTTTCACGGCCCCACTTCCTAATATTACGGGGGGAAGCGCATGCTAAATATTGTTTATACGTTACTATTATGTCTATATGATAGTATATTAGTATCAACGTAGATAGTTATCTTAACCGGGATATACTTGTTAGCATGTTCTTGTATTAATGTAGATCTTGAGTTATACTTAGGATTCTATATATATATATGTTGTGTGAGATATAGTTCTGAAGTTATATTCACGAGTTCTATATGTTAAAAAGCACGTTTCTATTATTGGTCTCACGTCAAGATAAAACTTGGTATGTTATATGTTGTTATTATTGGTTTTATGACAAGATAAAACTTGGTATGTTATATATTGTGATTGTTGTATTATGTTAAGATAAAACCTAATTTTTCCTCAAGTTATAGCTGTTGTACTGCCTAAAGTAATATGAACTTAGGAGTAATGTTTAAAGGCATAGTCTAATAACTTAGGGTTTTAGACATGAAAATGATTTTGTTGTTAGAGCTACAGGAAGCCGTCAGAGTCTACATGAGTAATTGTATTCATCAACTAAGATTGGAGATCTTAGCGGAAATCCTCTGAACTGTAACTGTTAATCCCGTGTGAGAGAGGAAGTCGTGTATAATTAGTATACGAGTTGACAACTCCACTTGTGATTGTTAGCTACAGTCAACCGTAAGCGAGTGACGAACTATTCCTTTACTTGTTATTGTTCCTGCGTCGATGAAGCGTGCAGTGTTGTTTCTCAAGGAAATCATGAGTGTGTTGTTTCCCATGGAAATCATGAGTGTGTTTTATCAGAGGTATTATGTCGTAGCAGCGGTTACAGGCTCATGGTAGCAAATTGTTAGAAACATTATACTTTGTCGTAATCAAGTATTAATGTTAAGTATAAGTTTCCCCTACTTATACCCTAAGTTCAAGGAACATTTAGGCATAACACTTATTTGATAAGTAGACTATTACACCCCATATATATATAATAAATGTCGGAACGTCAAAATGATACTTTCAAAAACTAAACTTTTGAACATAGAAAAAGTATTATTTTCATATGGAGTCAAAACCTATGAACTCACCAACTTTATGTTGACGTATTTTAAAATGCATGTGTTTTCAGGAACTTGAAAAGCCGGTATGTATTCAAACAGGAGAAGTTTTACTATTATCTTCCTGTTCTTTAAAAACTATGCCATAGCCGGGTATTATGTAATAAATACTAGGAAAAACAGTAATGTATCTTTCAATCATCAATAGAGGTATGTATTTTCTGTAGTACTGTTCAGTGTATGTTATATAACTGTGATATGAAGAATGACGTTACATCACCCGGTGTTTCCGCCGACGGCCGGGGTGTGACAACTATCCCTTTTAGATCAATCCAACATCTATTACAATAAGGAGCCTAAAGGTGTCAATTGTCATGTGTTGACTTGATCCTCACCATATGAAATTCATGTGCCAACGAGGCTTTTCACCTTGACCAATCGATTAACGAAACCCCTACAACTTGTAACGACAATCCTTGAATTATCTCGGGCATCTAGACCTTTAGGTACCCATGCAAGAAATACCATGCACTTTCCTAGCCCATAAAACGGATAAGAAACAAGAAGCAAAGGACACCGAGGGTAACCTAGAAATTTATAATGTTTCCGAAGTAGTTCCCCGAAAGTCTTTCGGAGATATCACCGATATGCGAAGTTGAGTCCAGAATCGACTCAACTCTTGGAGCCATTACCGTAGCCAAATGCCCAATGCCACCTAGCACAAACAAAAACACAAAAGTGTCCGGTTGACGAAACAATTTGATAAGTAAGAAAGTTATCAGACCAGGACTCGGATCTCAGAGAGCACCCATACAGAGGAAAGGCAAATTGCCCATAGGACCACGGACTACTAAGAGTCAAACAAACTCATCAACAAAGATTAATATCCCTTATTTTAACTCGACCTTCCCTCAGGATCAAGCAAAGATCGATCTCCCACTAGTTCAGGATCATGTAGTAAAAAACTCCCATACCACCTTAAGAAGTATGAGGCCAACTATACCACATGAAACTTTAACCTTAGTGACAATAGTGTTCGACCTATGGTTTATAGACACTACTGTTGGAGCGTCAAGTACATAATTCTCATTTCCCATGACCATCTGTTCACCTCCCCATATAGGACACAAATGCAAACCACCGCTGTGTTAGGCTGAGATGACCAACACACGGCTAGCCACAGGACAAGTGCCCTACGACACTGCCACTGGTCCCGAAATCACCAGAGAGGCAATCGAGGAGATCACCCACATTCGAGTACGATTAGAAATATCTAGAAATGGACAAAAGAACTATGCAAGTAAGCGACAGAAGCCTTGGAATCCCAAGTCAGTGATCATGTGGTACTAAAATTCCCCATTTGGAAAGAGAAAATACGCTTTGGGAAAGCGTGGGAAATTAAACCTGAGACACATCAGACCTTTGAAAATCCTTGCTAGGATTGGTCCAGTGGCTTATAAACTCCAACTACCGCTTGAACCCAGCAAAGTACATCCTGTCATCCATGCGTCCAATGTAAAAGAAATGCTTATCCGACGAAACTCTCATTGTCCCGCTTGACGTAATTGAAGGGAATGAATACCTCCATTTCGTCGAAGAACTCATAGAAGTTATGGACCGGGAAACCAAAGGAGCAAGATCAAACGCCAGTAGCGAAGGTCCGCTGAAACACTAAACAAAGACCTAAATTCTCCTAGTAACGAAGAGACTAAACAAAACTGAGATACCCACATCTTTTCCCTAGTACTTGAGAGCTGCTTGAGAATGAATTTCGGGACGAAATTCCCTTTAATGGGGGGATGATGTTACAACAGACAAAATTAGGTTAATATGTGAATTCCTGAACAATATAATCTCCTTGTATAAGCCCAAAACTCGATCCAATAAGCCAAAACCAATCGTTTTTGGGCCTTAGCCCAAGAATTTTCGACCCAAACCCCTTAATTGGACCAATACCTTTCCTAGAACATCATTGGGCCAACATATACTAGAACCTTAGTTGGGCCGACAATTATTATTTTTGGGCCCTTTAAACCGAAAACCCTTGGGCCACTCTTTTGGGCCGAGGACCCTTCTTGGGTCGGATTAGCCCATTAAAAAAAAAAAGAGTTCACAAATTGTTGACACATCATTATTACACCACAAATATTCATGCAAATTACACAACCTGTATCTAGGAGGGGATATTGTCCAACATACTTTCAAGCCCTAATCTCTCCTCTCTCTTCCCTCATATTTGGCCGATTCCCCATCTCTCACCCTACTCTTTCATTTCAAATTTCATTCACTTCTCATTTCCTCTCAACTCTAAAAAAACGTCTTCATCTCATTCATCCAAAATTTCGTGAGTGTGCTAGTGGGTTTAATAAATTTTCTTCAAGTTTCATAACTTGGTAAATTCTAGACTAAAACTCGAGTGTTCTACTTCAAGATATGCTAATATCTTTCCCTTACACTCTCTTTTTCGTGAATGTGGACCTTAGAACCACCTCCATTTCGAGATCTCTTCAAAGAAGCAAGCTAGGATTCAAAAATTCTTCATCTTCTTCATCTACATATTGAAAACCCCAAGGTGAGCTTCATACCCCCATATTTTTTCGTATTTTTCATGTTTTCGGGGGAGAATACAAGTCGACACTCGTTTAACCGTTGGATGTTTGCATGTACAATTGTGTTAAGTGTTTAACTTTTGGATATATACTTGAACATGAAGTTTATCACTTAGATCTTCATAAAAACCATGAGAAAAGTATGATTTGTCTTATATATTATATGAAAACTTGTAGATCTAAGATTATACACTCTAAATAGGAAAAACAGGTGTTGTGTTCAAACATCTATAACCTAAACTCAAAAATCAGCTTTTAACAGGAATGTTTTGGTCTAATTACGGTCTGTTTTGACCACCTTGATGGTAACAATTTTCAAAATTGTTTTACATGCAAACAGTTCAGGCTTATAAGTTTAAAATGACTACTCTCACACATTCATATGATTTTTATACAGTTTTTGGCGATTTTACAAACATGCCTATCATTTCAGGAATGATTTCGTACCAGTCTGTGAAGATGTACATTTTCCCACTGGTTTGAGGCCATTAAAAATCTTAATAAAAACTATGAGTAAAGTAGACTGATTTTACAAACCCTCAGAATTTACGGATCCGAATTTCGACTTACGATGATTTTTCTATAATTTTTCTAACAACAAAGACAGAAAGGTCAAAAACAAGGAATTATTTTTATCATGCTAAAGGCTCTTATACATGTTTTAAATGCAAGTTTGTATAACTTATATATACTTTTAAAACATCTAGACATGTTAACGTATATGTAATATATATATATATATATATATATATATATATATATATATATATATATATATATATATATATATATATATATATATATATATATTTATATATACACACACGTCCTCATTGGGCCTGGAAATAGTATACATGTTTAGTGGGCTTTACTGTCCTTTTACATGCTTAGTGGGCCTTAGTGTCCTTGTGCATGTTTAGTGGGCCTTAGTGTCCTTTTACACGTTTAGTGGGCCTTAATGTCCTTTTACGTGTTTAGTGGGCCTTAGTTGTCCTTTTACATGTATATTGGGTCCGGGATATATATAATCTCATTCCTTTTGAGCCTGGAAATACTTTACATGCTTAGTGGGCCTTAGTTGTCCACTTACATGATTAGTGGGCATGGAATGTACTTTATATGTTTCTTTTCACGTAAATTCGATTAAGGATCTAGTGAGACGTGTCGGTTGACACCTATTGAGTGTACGATCGTAATTTCGATTAAGGTGGGTTGCACCTGATCCTACATTGGCTGGGAAGGAGAACTAAGCATTCCCATGACCATCCGTTCACCTCCCCGTATAGGACACAAATACAGACCACCGCTGTGTTAGGCTGAGATGACCAACACACGGCTAGCAACAGGAGAACTGCCCTACGACACTGCCACTGGCCCCAGAATCACCAGAGAGGCAATCGAATAGACCACCCAAATTTGAGTACGATTAGAAATATGTAGAAATGGTCCAAAGAACAATGGAAGTAAGCGACAGAAGCCTTGGAATTCCAAGTCAGTGATCGTGTGCTACTAAAAGCCCCCATTTGGAAAGAGAAAATACGCTTTGGGAAAGTGTAGGAAGTTGAACCCAAGACACATCGGAGCTTTGAAAATCCTTGCTAGGATTGGTCCAATGGCTTATAAACTCCAGCTACCGCTTGAACCCAACAAAGTACATCTTGTCATTCATGCGTCCAATCTAAAAGAAATGCTTATCCAACGAAACTCTCATTGTCCCTCTTGACGTAATTGAAGGGAATGAATACCTCCATTTCGCCGAAGAACTCATAGAGACCAGGAAACCAAAGGCGCAAGGTCAAACGCCAGTAGCGAAGGTCCGCTGAAACACTAAATAAAGACGTAAATTCTCTTAGGAACGAAGAGACTAGACAAAACTGAGATACCCACATCTTTTCCCTAGTACTTGAGAGCCGCTTTAGAATGAATTTCGCGGCGAAATTCCCTTTAACGGGGGGATGATGTTATAAATGGCAAACCTAGGTTAAGATGTGAATTCTTGAACAATATAATCTCCTTGTATAAGCCCAAAACTCGATCCAATAAGCCAAAACCAATCATTTTTGGGCCTTAGCCCAAGAATTTTCGAGCCAAACCCCTGAATTGGACAAATACCTTTCCTACAACCTCATTGGGCCAAAATATATACTAGAACCTTAGTTGGGCCGACAATTATTATTTTTCGGCCCTTTGAACCAAAAACCCTTGGGCCACTCTTTTGGACCGAGGACCCTTCTTGGGTCAGATTATCCATTCAAAAAAAAAAGAAGAAAGAAAGAGTTCACAAATTGTTGACACATCATTATTACACCATAAATATTCATGCAAATTACACAACATATATCTAGGAGGGGATAATGTCCAACATAACTCCAAGCCCTAATCTCTCCTCTCTCTTCCCTCATATTTGGCCGATTCCCCATCTCTCACCCTACTCTTTCATTTCGATTTTCATTTACTTCTCATTTCCTCTGAACTCTCAAAAAGCTCTTCATCTCATTCCTCCAAAATTTCGTGAGTGTGCTGGTGGGTTCAATAATTTTTCTTCAAGTTTCATAACTTGGTAAGTTCTAGACAAAAACACGAGTGTTCTACTTCAAGATATGCTAAGATCTTTCCCTTACACTCTCTTTTTCGGGAATGTGGACCTTAGAACCACCTCCATTTCGATATCTCTTCAAAGAAGCAAGATAGGATTCAAAAATTCTTCATCTTCTTCATCTACATATTGAAAACCGCAAGGTGAGCTTCATACCCCCATATTTTTTTCGTATTTTTCATGTTTTCGGGGGAGAATACAAGTCAACTCTCGTTTAACCGTTGGATGTTTGCATGTGCAATTGTGTTAAGTGTTTAACTTTTGGATCTTTACTTGAACATGAAGTTTATTACTTAGATCTTCATAAAAACCATGAGAAAAGTATGATTTGTCTTATATATTATATGAAAACTTTTAGATCTGAGATTATACACTCTAAATACCAAAAGCAAGTGTTGTGTTCAAACATCTATAACCTAAAATCAAAAATCAACTTTTAACAGGAATGTTTTTGTCTAATTACAGACGGATTTGACAACCTTGATTGTAATATTTTTCAAAAATGTTTTAGAAGAAAAAATTTCAGGTTTATACCTTTAAAGTGACTACTCTCACGCATTGATACGATTTTTCTCCAATTTTTGGTGATTTTTACAAAACTGCCTATCATTTCAGGAATGATTTCAGACCAGTATGTGAAGATGAACATTTTCACACTGGTTTTGAGGCCATTAAAAATCTTAATAAAAATTATGAGTAAAGTATACTCATTTTCCAAACCCTCAGAGTTTACAGATTCGAATATCGACATACGATGATTTTTCTATAATTTTTCTAACAATAGCGACACAAAGGTCAAAAACAAGAAATTATTTTTATCATGCTAAAAGCTCTTATACATTTTTAGTTGCAGGTTTGTATAACTTATATATATACTATTAAAACCTCTAGCCATGTTAACTTATATGTACTTATATATATATATATATATATATATATATATATATATATATATATATATATATATATATATATATATATATATATATATATATATATATATATATATATACCTCCTTATTGGGCCTCGAAATAGTATACATGTTTAGTGGGTTTTATTGTCCTTTTACATGCTTAGTGGGCATTAGTGTCATTTTTCATGTTTAGTGGGCCTTAGTGTGCTTTTACACGTTTAGTGGACCTTAGCGTCCTTTTACGTGTTTAGTGGGCCTTAGTTGTCATTTTACATGTATATTGGGCTCGAGATATATATAATCTCATTCCCTTTGAGCCTGGAAATACTTTACATGCTTAGTGGGCCTTAGTTGTCCACTTACATCTTTAGTGGGAATGGAATGTACTTTATATGTTTCTTCTCGTGTATATTCGATTAAGGATCTATTGAGACTTGTCGGTTGACACCTATTGAGTGTATGATTGTAGCATGTAGTTATAACCAGAGTCTCTTGGAGGGAGAGTGTGAGTTTGTGTATAGATCTATACGGGTGTGACGCCCCACACCTGAGCTGTTCATTACAGTTTGACTAGGCCAGTCTAGGGTGACAAACTGTACCTTATTCCGTCAGCGTCCCAAAGACGTCATGACAGGCAAAATTTCCGTTATCAAGTATGGTTATAGCGGCTCACTGAGAGGAATTAACGTTGTAAAATTTATGGGAAACCATTCTCTTTTCTTTTTGGATAAAACAATCACGTATACGCGCTTGTACTCTACCACGGGGGTTGAGATTCCAACATTCTCTTACGCAGACAACATCGGGTTGTCTGGAATCATCCTGTTTTTATTTTCGAAAACATTAACACATATGTATTAATATAAGATCAGACACAAACAAGTAAAACCATGTATTTTTAAAAAATATCGGTTTTTTTGGGAACGTTCGCTTTACTTTTACAAACAAAAGATAACAAAGGACATGCATGCATATATTCACAATTTTGGAAGGAGACTTACAAATCATTTTCATAAGAAATATCCGATTTTCTAAAATAAGTAAGAGAACTATTCTAAACAAGTGCAAAACCACTTCTATACAAAGAATGCTTATGAACTCAACAACTTTTTAGTTGACGCTTTTCAAAACGACTTGTATTCTCAGGGATCCAGTAGCAGGTAATAAGCTCGACTAGGAGATCAAGTGGTGCGACTTCAAGAAATTTTAATTTTCTTACTTTTGTGTAACTGATGAACAAGTTTAATATGTAAACAATGTAAGTGTGTATTTCCAATGTATGATGTTTGGTTTCTATGTTTCATTCATATTCAATTGTTATGATACTGTACAATGACGTCAACCGCCCCCAGACGTTTCTGCCGTCCCGGTTCGGGGATGAAACGGTGTCCACTAAATCATCAAGGGGCCCACAGATATTGCTTTTATCCCTCCAAGGGTAGAAGGAATGGATAAACTTCAACTCATATGCTTTCTCTATCTACTCATCAAATCACACATAATGATATGTTTTATAACACCGAGTTACCGGTGCGCTTACATGTCATCAATGTGCAACCGACTTGTAAACTTGAACTCATACCTCTCCGTTTGAAGAATATAAGATATTATCGTCTCATGATCACTCGTGATAAAATCCATGAAGTGATTCAAATGAGCATGGGTTGAATGGAATACTCGAATCTTATTCTAGCAGCACTCATGAACACTGCAGCTCTGTCCTAGACAAACTACATACCTATTCATGAAAGGCTTGCCTCAATACCTACTTCCAAAGTATGATCGACTGTGGATGGTTTGAATAACCTAGTTATTCGGAAATTCAAAGCATGCAAAGTGAAACACAAGAATAATACTAATCCTATATGGCCCCAAAACTTTTGAGCCATATTGATTAATCATTATTCATTGTATAATGTTTCGAATAATCAACTTAATACTTGAATTAAAAACAATAGTCATGCCATGTTCCAAGCATGCACACTATGTTTGTCTAAACAATAGCTATGCCATGCTCCAAGCATGCACACTATGTTTGTCTATGGTCCCGACTTTTTGAAATAGATCAATTGAAAAACATTTCAATGATTCTCATTTCTCAATTCCAAATTTTTATCACCAGTGTATGAATTCCAAAATCTTGTCACTGCCAGAATGTGTTAGATTCTAAACTGTCATGCAATGATTCCTATGTAATGTCTAGGTACCAAAAGTCACGGAGATTTGACCAACGATATGACAAAGTATTCCTTTGGAGATTGTTACAAGACAATTCCATGAAAGCGAAGTCTCAAATTCAAAGTACATTCCTTTGAACATCTTTCTTGCATAAAAGTTTCTAACCACATATTCTTAATATCCAACACCCAATATGAAAACATTCCATATTTGCCATATGAAAACTCATTATTAATAGAATACTTTCTATTTATAATAATGTCGATGTAGTCCATCCATTACTATACTTCCAACTGCCCTTAAGTGACCAATCTTCGGCGAACCTTAGATTGTCCTTTAACAGTTGTTTAACCACTTTAGTCATATCCAGTTCTATCTTCTTTTTCCCACTTAATGCCCTAGGCATTTGGAAAATATTTAGAATGGATGAATATTATAGCACATGCAATCAATCCTATACCCGAAGCACATTGGACACGATTCATAAACACGTGATATATAACCAGTCTTTTGCTACAATATTTCTATTTTCCATGTTCTCATAATTCAAATTATGAAAGGGATGTCGTAATCATAATCAAATTTGAGAACGCAATTAACATGAAGTATAATTTCCTCTCCCTTAATTATAACAAAACAACTTTTCAAACTCTGCAACTTGCAAATTGAAACTTTTGTTTTCTATAATTAACATTGCTAACTTGCAACATTCATAATAATTTATTATACTCCCACTGGCATAATAATCATTACTTTACTAGCATGGCACTTATGCTCCCACTAGATTTGACATATATTCAGAAATTAGCTGGACTTCTAGAAATAAAAACTTCATTGATTTTCTTACCAAAGCTCAGATTTCTGACATGAGATGCTTCGATAAAACTTTATCTAGGGTTCTCAAAATTACACACCATTCCTTAGACAGCTTACATGTGTGTCTAAACAATTTTAGAACTTATAACAACAAGTCTCAAATGTTTAGACCTTTGCCATTTCTCACAATTCGAATTATGAAAAGGTATTCTGTAATCATAATCGAATTTGAGAATGCAAATATCACAACTGCTATCTACTTAAAATCTACTTAGTAAAATTGTTTGCTCACCATCATTTTCATGAATCGGAGAGAAACCTTATGACACTTAGATTTTATGGTGTATGTGTTCCTATCCATGTGAATTTGTCTTAACGTTAATCATAAGACAAGGTTAGTGACAAATCCAAATTTATATGGACTAAACTTGTTCAATCTTAATTTCTTGCCACTTGGCAGCACAAGGGCCTACTATTTCTTCAATGTTGTTGTGCAAATAATTGAGAACTCATAGAACTCACATGCATAGTTAACTTAACCAGAATGGGCACAGAAACAAGAATATGTCAACACGATAGGTTCCAAACCTCAAGTCGTGTGCTAGTGTCTAACAACATGTTTTCTTCTTGATTATCTCTTGAAACTTGTCAAGATCTTAAAGACTCCCACTGACCTGTTGACATATAATATTTTATTGTCATGAATCATTCCTTGACAAAACAAATATTCAAGAGTTAGTGCGGATTCTTATCAAGACAAACACTTCGCAGAATTGCCCTTAGTTGGTCTTTGTTTTATCCAAAAGATCACAACTTACAAATTTCAAATGTACAAGAGTAGAAAACTTTTACTCTACGTTTGATAAGTGCTTTAAACCTTTCTTAAGATTATGTCACTCAAGGTTACAATCTTGGAGTGTGACTCTAAGACTTGATTTTGGAACGAAGTATGACTCATCTTATTGACTTAACCATTTCAACAATTCATGAATCCTCTTCTTAGCCATACAAATGCACTAAGATGTCTTTAGAGGATCAATTGTGATATGGTTTTTCCATAAACATTAAGATCATCATAAAACACGATACTAAAGTACTCTCCTATCTTTTCAGATTGGAGAAACTTTTATCTTTCTGCCTAATTTGATTCTTCTCATTCGTTCTGCCATTCATTGAACCTTTTCGAATGCTTTAGAATTATACTTAAATTTGTAAGCATAACCATGTTTACTAAACTTTAGTAAATCATGACTAATAGTCTTATCGTTCTCTGTGGCGGACATGGCCAGTGCACACCCAGTGTACCCGATCCCCTGGTCCTTCACTTGACTCATATATTCATGTGAACAAGGAATTAGTATTAATTTCGTAAAGATGAAGGTTCTCTTTCATCACACAATACAAGTTGCATGATTCCAAGTTTCTGTTCAATTGAAATTTGGTTGATGAGAATCTTTCCTTATTTGGTAAATTTTGAACCTCCACAAACAAAAGAACCAAATCCACATTGAACATTGCTATAATATACATAAACATCAATTTTCACAAATGTCATTGTAAGGAGATGTAAAATAAAACAAAAAATTTTATTTATTTATAAAATGAGGAAAACTTTTCCTTATAATGCAATTATAAGTGAAAACTATGTTTATAAATATTTCTAAGCAATCTATCATAACTCTTAAGCAGCAACTCAAGAATCCGATCATCGAACCATGCAATTGAAATCCATCTTCACGACTAGATTCAACATACTCTTCCTTTAAGCTTCCTTTCTCTTCTTCGATCCTTCAAAACATCAAAATTTAATTACATTACATCATGTACTAATGATCTCCAAATAAGAACTTAATAGAGTTAGATAGTGGCAGCTTCGCAACCAATGCCCCCCTCTTGGCAACATAAACACATGAACTCCTTGGGAATGGTACACAGGACTACCTCAGACTTAGCCTTTCTCTTTGCCATTTGGTCAAATGACTTTACTATGGCTGATCCCTTTCCATTGGGAAGAGAAAGCTTTTCTAGACTTCCAATGTTACCATTGTCAATGGCCATGAAAGTTTGGGGAGTAGATCTTCCAATCAAATCTGCTTTACTAGTGCGCCAAATCATTGATGATTCAGCATCAAAAAGAAAATATGCTAGATCAACAAGGGTCATGTCGTGATCTCCCATATACTAGTCCTTAAAGAACCCGCTATATGACTTAGGAAGGGACTGAAGAACCCAATCAATACTCAACTTCCTCGAGACTTCGACACCCAACTCTCCCAGCTTGTCAATATGTAACTTCACCTCCAAGATGAGAGCACATACAAAATTTCCTTCCTGCCACTAGGGCTTTGAGTGACCTTAAACTTGTGGCTTAGGGAGAATTATTGTAGGAGGTAGGGAAGTAATATTCCAGTATAACACAAAGAAGGGATTAATCTTTCACCTTGATCGCCTTGTGGAAAATAATCTTCATAAAGAAAGTTTATTCAAGAGATTCAGGAAGACCATAGTTGTCTCAACTAGGCATCTATAATGGGAGAAATTCAAGTTTAGTTGATTTAAGTCCTTAATAGAACACCAAAATGAAATATTAAGGCTAGGACCCAACACAATATTTAAAAATTCGGAAGAGGGATGCCGTAATCCTATTGCAAAATATTTGAAGGTAGGTAAATGACGATTTACCAGTTTCCATCACAAAAAACGAAAAAGAATTCTAGGTTTTAAGTGAGTAGAAATTCCTAGATCCTTTGAGATTCATTGAACAATTCAATGGCATGTTTAAATCTCGATTGTGCCCTTCAAGTTTGTGACTAGGATGCCGAGGATCACAAACAAGGTGTCAATAACCATGAAAATTAGCTTGGTACACTCATTGTTACAACCACCTAATAAATGTGTCGGTTAACCACACACACTCCATTGATCTATGATTAACATCAAGCTACCCTTTGCCACATAGTGTCAGTCTAGATTAGTGTTTCGGTTAACCACACATGCTCAACTAACGACTTAACAAGGTGCAAAGTGCAATTTCATGGGTTAGCACGAAATTCAATTTTTTTCCTAAGTAACTAAGATTGGGAATTTATAAGTGTTTAGTTACTTAGTATTTCATTATACTTTTAAGGAAAATTTAAATGTCCTGTCAAACCCACTCGGCTAACGAGCCTCCACCAGTCAAGGAAGCGGTGGATGAGAGTGGACACCAATTAAACTGCCATTTTATAGGCAGTAAGCTTATACCCCCCCTACAGACCGACTTCGTCAATGAGGCCGACTAACAGTAAGACTGACCTTACTCTTATACATATATATAAATATTAAACCTATAATATTATAATAGTATAAGGGTTGAATTTTAAACTTTTAAAATTCTAGGATTTGGAACTATATGTTTCAAAGTAAGACTTTGAATTTACAAACTCTAAAACTTGAGGGCAAGTTTTGAACTATTTAAAACCCTTTGGAATCCATAACTTATGAGTTTAATATAGGCTTTAATGAAAAGAATATTGAAAATCCATAACTTGGGGACAAGTTTGTTGGACTATATGTCTACGCCCATAACTATTATTGGTATGTACTCGACCCGAGATTAGCATGGTCCATTTGGGTTGCACTTCACCGGAACAATTTGTATGGATAGTCCTTTGAAAATAGTATATTTATGATTTATTAATATATTATAAGTTATAATATATTAATATGAAATCATATTATTTAATTAGTATTGATCAAGAATTAATTTGGAATTAATTTACTGATGAAAAAGAGACTAATTAAATATGGACTCGTATATAGAATGGGTCAAAGTTCATTTACGATGGGCTACGCTTACATATATAGTCCGTGGAGTTTTTTACCCATGGATCCTATCGAAATGAAAGGTCATGGGTATTAGGGTTTATATGGATGTAACCCTAATCCACCATACTATATAAAGAGGTCCTTGGCACTTGAAATTGCACTAGAGTGTGAAGAAAGAGGGCATAGCCGATTTTGAACAAGTGTATACTATTCTCTCAAGCATTCCAAGTTGTTTTGGTGATTTGTGATTCCATTTGAGGCTTCCACACTATTGGGGATAAGCTCTTAAAGGTTCAAGACTTCAAGCTCCATCAAAAGGTATGTCATCTAACTAGACTCTTGTAGTATAGTTGCTCCATAATATGCTAGTTAGGATGATGCTTTGGAATTTTGTATATTTACATGTATAATAGTGAAAACATAGATCCAATGCACATAGGGTTGCATGAACACCATAGGAGTGTTAGAATGCTCAAAACCCATCAGTGGTATCAGAGCCTAGGCTTGGTTTTCAGTTATACTTGATGCAATTGCTGAAAAAATCGAAAATATGGCCTTCTCGACAGTGGACACGCTGGGTCCACTGGGGGACTCGCCGAGTCCAAGAGGAAATTCATCCTACTCATCGAGTAGGTTCATACACTCGACGAGTAGGAGGCCCTGAGTGCATATTTTCGACTTTTAAGGCTGGAATTGGACTCGAATCTTTACCCTAAGCTGTTTTTGAACTTATAAACCTGTTTTTGATGTGGTAATGATCATTCTATTCCAATTCAAAAGATAATTGTCAATAGATTCATGTTTTGTATTAGTTTAATGGTTTCGCTAATTACATGAAAATTCCTTGATTTGAATTGTCTTGATCATATGAGTTTAATCTAGATCATAGTTTTTCTTGACATGTTTGTTTGTTTATTAGATGATCTAAATGGCCTTTAATGGATTCCATAAATAACTTGTCCTCAAGTTATGGAAAACCAAAAGTTTTTCTTTAAAAGAGTTTTTAAATCCATAGGTTATAGAAACTTGAAGAGTCTATTTCCATAAATTGTTTTATCACATCCATAACTTGTCCTCAAGTTATGGATTTTCAAGAGTCTTGTCATTAAAAGCCATTTTAAACTCATATGTTATAGATTCCAAAAGTTTTTTGAATTGTTCAAAACTTGCCCTCAAGTTTTGGAAATTGTAAAGTTACACTTTTGAATACATTAGTTCCAAACCCTAGAATTTTAAATAGTTTAAAGTTCAACCCTTATACTATTATAATATTATTGGTTTAATATTTATATATATATGTATAAGAGTAAGGCAGTCTTACCGTTACTAGGCCTCATTCACGAAGCCGGTCTATAAGGGGGGTATAAGGTTACTGCCTATAAAATGGCAGTTTAATCGGTGTCCACTCTCACCCACCGCTTCCTTGACAGGTGGAGGATCGTTAGCCAAATGGGTAGGACAAGGACTATAATTTTCATTAAAAGTATAATGATAAATACTAAGTAACTGAACACTTATAAATTCCCAATCTTAGTTACTTAGGAAAATGTGAAATTGGTGCTAACCCATGAAATTACACTTAGTACCTTACCAAGTCATTGGTGGAGCGTGTGTGGGTAACCGACACACTAACATGGACTAGTAATAGTGGCAAAGGGTGAGTTAATGTTTATCATAGATCGGTGGAGCGCGTGTGGGTAACCGGAACATCGATTAGGTGATAAAATTAAGGGTACCACGTTAATTTTCAGGGTTATTCACACCTTATTTGTGATCATTGGCATCCCAGTCACAAACTTGAGAGGGCACAATCGAGATTTAAACATGCCATTGAAAAGTTCTATGAATCTCAAAAGATCTTGGAGTTTCAATCCAATTAAAACCTAATATCTATTTCATTTTTCATGCTGGAAATTGGTGAATCGTCATTTGCCTACCTTCAAATATTTTATAGCTTGGATTACGACATCCATCTTCCAAGTTATAAAATATTGTGTTGGGTCCTATCCTTAATATTTCATATTAGGTATTCTATTAAGGACTTAAATCAACTAACTTGAATTTTCTCCCATTATAGATGTCTAGATCAGACAACTATGGTCTTCCTAAATCCCTTGGAAAAAGCTTTCCTAATGAAGATGATGTCCCGCGATTGGATCATGGAAATCATACTTCTCTTCCTCCACATCCTCCACTAATTCTCCCTGACCCACAAGCTCGAAGACTTGAAAAGTTCAGGATAACTCAATCCCTATTGGATATTAAACACAAAGATGGAAAACCTATATGTTCTCATGTCTTGGACATGAAGCTGCATATTGAAAGGCTAAGGATGTTGGGTGTCATCTTCCCAAGGAAGTTGGCTATTGACTGGGTCCTTCAGTCACTTCCCGAGTCATATAGTGAGTTCGTTAAAGACTACTATGTGACAGATCACGACATGACCCTAATTGATCTCACTTATTTGCTAATTGCTGCCGAATCAGCAACGATTTGGCGCAATGGTGAAGCAAATATTATTGGAAGGTCTACATCCCAAGTTGACATGGACATCCCAGAAAACATTCCTTCTCCTAAAGGAAAGGAATTGGCATGGTCAAAAGTTTTGATCATAAGAGAAAAGCCAAATCTGAAACTGCTCCATGTGAGTCTGTGTGTTTCTATTACTGAGAAGGTTAATCAAATGTATGGTTCTGCTTCAGGTAAGTCTACTCTCTAACCTTGTTAAGGTTCTAAATGTTGATTCTTAATACATGATGTGACTAGGTTTCATTTTGATGTTTGGCAGGATCATGCAAAGGGAAGGAAGCTTAAACGAAGAGTATGATGAATCTGATCGCGAAGATGGATTTTAATAGCATGGTTCGTAGATCGGATTTCTGAGCTACTGCTTGAGAGTTATGATAGATTGCTAGGAAATATGTAACAGCATAGTTTTTCACTTATAATTGCATTGTAAGGAAAAGTTTTTCCGCATTTTATAAATAAATTAAATTTTGTTTTTGTTTTATTTTATATCTCCTTTGTCACACCCCAAAACCGAGAACGGCGGAATACGTTCTGGGGTGGAGGACGTCATGTACAGCATCATAACAATGCATAATAGTAAAGACAAGCAACAACATCCATTGCATTAATATAATAATTGTAATACAAGCGTGTTCTGTACAGTTTTAAGACACCAAAAGTATAATCAAAATAAAAGAGGAGTCTCGTATGTGCTCCATCTTCTCAAAAGCTGCATCTATACCTGTCTACGGATGACCTGAGAATACAAGTTATTTTGAAAGCGAGTATCAGCATTTTAATGCTGGTGTGTTCATAAGTATTTAGTGTCATTGCTTGTATAAAAATGTTTACAACAATGTAGTATAATAACTGACTTCAATGTTTAAAAATAGTATACTCCCTAGAAAATCCTACGTTTTCCAATAAAAGTAGTCTTCTGCCAAGACCCGGTTGTTTGCGTGTTTGATCCTTTGAAAATGTAAAAGTTTTCCCAGTGAAACTATTAGTATGAAAATATAGTTTTCAACTTCATTTATGTAAAGTAATTGGGAAAAATAGTGTTTTACCCCAGCAGTGGCACTGGCGGCTAAATGAAATAAAATGCAGACTCCAGGTAATATTAAATGTACAATACACGTCGGGGAGCCTG
The DNA here is from genome assembly GCF_052849685.1 of Lactuca virosa. Classification (NCBI taxonomy): domain Eukaryota; kingdom Viridiplantae; phylum Streptophyta; class Magnoliopsida; order Asterales; family Asteraceae; genus Lactuca; species Lactuca virosa. The sequence continues at coordinate 390,585,210 of NC_136428.1, forward strand.
TTTGGCCTTTAATTCTTAATGGGTAATTAAAGGTTTGAATGTGAACTCGTATGTAACCATGCTGATTGACGATCGAATAACTGATGACCCTCCGAGTCATATGTAGTGATGTGACATTTTGTCACCCCTTGGCCTTTCGGCTGGGACTGTAGCTAGCAGTCGGGATGTGGGAGTGTCTGTCCCGTATAGATCTATACACACAATGCCCGCTCTCCCTCGAGGAGACTCTGGTTACACGGTGATACCACTGTGAAGTGTCTTATCGAGAAGTAGTATGTCACATTCTAATTATAGTGTATTCTCTTGTATAATGTATAACGTATTTTCTGGTATAATGTATAGAGTGTTCCCTTTTATAGTATATAGTATTCTCTTTGTATAGTATTTAGCATGTATTGACTCATAACCGTACTGACTCTGATAGGCGTCACTGTAATAGAAGTAATGAGTAATAATCCTTAACTATACCTATTATAGTTAAATAGTAATGTTGGTTGCATGCCTCTGATACACAAGGTACTGAACTGAAGTGAAGACTTTTATATCTAACACAAATATATATGATATATAACTAAGAATTCAACGAGAATCGGACAAATATTAGAATACCCTAAGTCCACAACCAAACAAGGAACAGGAAATAAGGTGAGCTACTAGTCCTAAGTCCTTCAACTCTTACTTATATAAATATATTAGTATAGATATGGGTTTGAAAATAAAGCAAGTTTAAAAGAGTTTGAAAACAGTTTTGGCATTTAAAGAGTTTGATAAAAGGTTTGAAACACTTGAAAATCCCAAAGTTTGATGCTAATTTGAAAGCAGAAGCAAATCTTGTAGTCTGTTCTAGTTATTAATCACATATGATTAAAGCAATAACTGGAAATATTCAACTTGTATTCCCCCCTCCCCCCGTAAAAGCATTTAAAATCATTTAAAAGGTTAATTAAGGGGTATGAACTCACCTGTAGTGAGTGGATTGGATGGAAGTGCCGGGTAGGATGCTAGGTGTCAAGTGAGGACTTGAACACACACACGGATCCTATGTAACATGTAGTGATACATAAATATATCTAATTAGTTATTTAATCACTACTTAAGCAAGTAAAGACACTCTAATATGAGAAAACACTTTGTTTCAAGTGCTAGGAGTGCTAAGGGTTGCATCTAAGGAGAGTATGGCCTCACCTTGGAGTTTACTCCTCAAATGGGAACACCAAATGTGTTTACGGTTGTTGGACCATTTCCCTCATGAGTTTACGGCTGTAAACTCCTGGTAATGGTGCATTTGTGTGTTTCAAGGTCCTATATCTCACAGGGAAGGGTTCTAAATTCGAATCAAAGGCTTGGGAAGTGGTTAGGGCACAAAAGTACCCCTCATTGGAGTTTACGGTCCTTGGACCATCCTTGAGAGTTTACGGCTGTAAACACTTGGGTTTACGGTCGTAAGCCCATGAGTTTACGGCCGTAAACTCATGTATGCCTCAACCTTTTCGTGTTTTGGTGTTTCTAGCTCATGCATGCAAGTTTCTAGCCCTTTCTCCAAGCATTTGAAGGTGTTAGGGGCATCAAAACACCATTTGGGGGTGTTTACGGTTTTGGGAGATCCCCAAACCGTAAACACATATGTTCTTGGGGATTTTGATGATTTTCCAAAGGATTAACAAGTATACTAAGTAAGTAACTAGATAGGAAGGGTACACTTACTTATATGAAGCTTGTAAGAGTGATTAGAGCCCAAAAACACTAGTGTGTGTTCTTGGTGTTCTTGGTGTTTCGAAGAACACTTGAAGATCTAAGTAAAAACCAAGAATCCATGGATGAAATGATGTATAAACACTAGATTAAGTGTTGTCTGAACGAATCTAGGAAGGAAATACTTACATTTTGGCGGATTTGAAGAAATGAACTTATGATACTTGAGAGAAAAAGCTTAGTGTTCTTGAGGTGGGAAGTGGAAAATGAGGAAAAGGTGTGTAAACTCATGCTATATGCATGAGTTATTGGGAAAATGGTGTTTACGGCCCAAACACCTCTTGTTTGGCCGTAAACACCTAGCTAAGGTGTTGATTGTTTTGTTTTGCTACACATCACTAATAACGACACTTCCCTTTATTTAATCGTTTGACGAAAAATAAAATAAAACACCTAAACATACTTAAATCCGGCCAAAAATGTACTGAAATGTTTTTGAATATTATATGAAGTGTTTAACTGTAGAGATTATACAATTGAAAATTTCGGGTTGTCACATCCTTGCAATGGCATTTATGAAAAATTGATGTTTGTATGTTTCTAGCAATATTGAAAATATGAATTTGATTCTTACACTTGTGGTAGTGTCTAAATTTACCAAATAAGGAAAGATTCTCATCACCCATGTTTCAATTGGACCGAAACTTGGAATCATGCAAGTTGCATTGTATGATGAATGAAAATTTTCATCTTTGGAAAATTAAGACTAATTCCTTGTTCACATGTATATGTGAGTCAAGTGAAGGACTAAGGGATAGAGTATACATTCTTGTGCACTGGTCAAGTCCACCACAAAGATCAATAAGACTATTCGTCATGATTTACTAAAGTTTAGTAAATATGGTTATACTTAAAGTTTAAGTATAATACTGAATCATTGGAAAAGTTTCAATGTATGGCAGAATGAATGAAAAGAATCAAATTAAGCAGAAAGATAAAAGTTTCTCAAATCTGAAAAGATGGGAGAGTACTTTAGTATCATGTTTTATTGACATCTTAACGATTGTGTAACCATATCACAATTGATCCTATAAGGAAATATTAGTGCATTCCTGTGGCTAAAAAGAGGAGTCATGAATTGTTGAAGTGGTTAAATCAAGAAGATGAGTCATACTTTGTTCCAAAAACATTCTTAAAGTCATACTCCAAGATTGTAACTTGAGTGACATATCTTAAAGAAGGTTTATAACACTTGTCAAATGTAGAGTAAAAGGTTTTCTACTCTTGTACATTTGAAATTGGTAAACTGTGATGTTTTGAATAAAACAAAGACCAACTAAGGCTAATTGTGTGAAGTGTTTGTCTTGATAAGAATCAGCACTAACTCTTGAATACTTGTTGTCAAGTAATGGTATTTGACAAAGAGAAACCTATATGTCAAGAGGTCAGTGAGAGTGTTAAAGATCTTGAAAGAGTTTCAAGAGCTAATCAAGAATAAAACCCGTAGTTTATCACTAACACACGACTTGGGATTTGCGACCTATCGTGCTGACATAATTCTTGTTTTTGTGCCCATTCTAGTTAAAGTTGTCTATGTATGTGAGTTCTATGAGTTCTAAATTGTGTGCATAACAACTTGGAAGCAATGGTAGACCCTTGTGCTGCCAGGTGGCAAGAAAGTAAGATTGAACAAGTTCAGTCCGTATGAGTTTGGATTTGTCACTAACCTTGTCTTGTGATTATGGTTTCGACAAATTCACATGGATAGGAACACATAGACCATAAAATCTGAGTGTCGTAAGGTTTCTCTCCGATTCATGAAAATCATGGTGAGGAAACGCTTTCGTTAAATAGATTTTAAGTATATAGCAATTGTGATATTTGCATTCTCAAAGTCGTTAGTGGAGCGTGTGTGGTTAACCGGCACACTAACATGGACTTGTGAGAAATGGAAAAGATCTAAACAATTGAGACTATGATTACGAAATCCCTTTTCATAGTTCTAAAATTGTTTAGACACACATCTGAGCTATCTAAGAAAAGGTGTATGATTTTGATATAGTCTTATCAAAGCATCTCGTATCAGAAATATGACCTTTGGTAAGTCAATAAAGTATTGATTTCTAGAAGTCCAACTAATTTCTGAATACATGTCAAAGCTAGTGGGAGCATACGTGTTATGCTAACAATAATTTTCATGTTAGTGGGAGCATGATTATTATGCTTAGTATTGCAAGTTAGCAATGTTAATTATAGAAAACAAAAGTTTCAATTCGTGAAGTTGCAGGGGTTGAAAAAGTTGTTTTGCTATAATTAAGGGAGAGGAATTCATACTTCATTTCAAATCTAAAAGTTTAGATTGTGAGATTTTAATCAAATTTAGTCATGATTACTTTATTTGCGTTCTAAAATTCAATTATGATTACATCATCCCTTTTCATAATTCGAATTACGAGAAAATGGCAAATTATAATAAATATTGTAGAAAAAGACTGGTCAAGTATCATGTCTTTATGTGAGACATCATGAATCGTGTCCCATATGCTTCGGATATAGGATCGATTACATGTGATGTAATATTCATCTGTTCTAAATTTTTCCACATGCCTAGGGCATGAAGGGGGAAAAAGTACTTGAACTGGATATGACTAAAATGATTAAGCAATTGTCGAGGACGATCTGAGGTTTTCCAAAGATTGGTTGCTCATGGACAACTGGAAGTATAAGTGTTAATTTTGGAAGGACCATATTGACATATTCTGGAAGGCGGCAACTCTTGTTCAGAAGTGATAGTCCAAATGGGAATGTGGAAATGTTTCCATAGGTGGAAGCTATTCATTAAATCTGTGTAAGATTAGAAAACTTAATGCAAGAAGGATGTTCAAAGGATTGTACTTTGAATTTGAGACTTCGTTTCCATGGAATTGCTCTCCATTGGAATACTTTGTATATATCTGTTGCCAAGTCTTTATGACTTTTGTGCATAGTCATTACAAGAGAATCAATGCATATAATTTTAGAATCTAACAGATTTCAGTAAATGGCAAAGAATCTTGTATTCTTACATTTGCGGTAAGGATTTGGGATTGTGAAATGAGCATCATTGGAATCATGTTCAATTGATCTATTTCACAAAGTAAGGATCATAGACAAACATAGTGTGCATACGTAGAGTATGGCATAACTATTGTTTAGAAAAACATAGTGTGCATGCTTGGAGCATGGGACAACTATTGTTTTTAATTCAAGTGTTAAGTTGATAAATCGAAGCATTATGCAATGAATAATGTGTAATCAGTATGGTGATAAATAAAAGGTGTTTTATTTATATTCATAAGTTCTGAGACCATATTTGATTCGATTATTCTTGTGTTTCACTTTGCATGTTTTGACTTCCCGAATAACTAGGTTATTCAAAATCTCCATAGTCAATCATACATTGGAAGTAGGTATGAATCAAGACTGTCATGAATTGGGCTTGTAGATTTCTAAAGTGTTTAAACATAGCAAAAGTTGATGCAACGTTCATGAGTGCTCCTGGAATCAGATTTGAGTATTGTATTAAACCCACACTCATTTGAATCACTTCATGGATTTATCACGAGTGATCATGAGACGATAATATATTATATTCTTCAAACAGAGACATGTGAGTTGTAGTTGCGCGTCGGTTGCACATTGACATATGTAAACGCAACCAGTAACTTGGTTGTTATAAAACATATCGTTGTGTGTAATTTGATGAGTAAGTACAAGCGAACATTTGGGTAGAAATTTATCCATTCCTTTTCCCCTTGGAGGGATAAAAGCGATATCTGTGGGCCCCTCGATGATTTTGAGAGGATACCCATAAGTGCTTGGCCAAGCCTGGACTGATTTTATTTGTTCAATTAGTCAGTCGTTATAAATCAGAAATTGGGAAACAACAAATGGACAGAGAGAATGATTATAATCCATGTCTCAATCCATATGATATCTAGAATGGATGAATATATGATCCCTTATCTAATGGACACGTCATTTGACTAGGTCAGAGTTCGACAACGGCTTTAAGAGCTACGATTGCTAGTCGGGATCTTGGAGTCATACTTGAATAATAGTTTTAGACTTATCCAAATGGGAGACAGTTGGTTAGATGTCTAAGCCCATAACCATTATTGGTATGTACTCGACCCGAGAGTAGCATGATCCATTTCGGTTGCACTTCACCGGAACAATTTGTATGGATAGTCTTTTGAGAATAGTATATTTTTGATTTATTAATATATTATAAGTTATAATATATTAATATGAAATCAAATTATTTAATTAGTATTGATCAAGAATTAATTTGCAATTAATATGGTGATCAAAAAGAGACTAATTAAATATGGACTCTTATGTATATAGAATGGGCCAAAGTTCATTTACAATGGGCTATGCTTGCATCCATAGTCCATGGAGTTTTTAACCCATGGATCCTATGGAAATGAAAGGTCATGGGTATGAGGGTTTACATGGATGTAACCTTAATCCACCATACTCTATAAAGAGGTCCTTGGCACTTGAAATTGCACTAGAGTGTGAAGAAAGAGGGCATATCTGATTTTGAACAAGTGTATACTATTCTCTCAAGCTTTCCAAGTTGTTTTGGTGATTTGTGATTCCATTTGAGGCTTCCACACTATTGGGGCTAAGCTCTTAAAGGGTTAAGACTTCATGCTCCATCAAAATGTATGTCATCTAACTAGACTCTTGTACTATAGTTGCTCCATAATAAGCTAGTTAGGATGATGCTTTGGAATTTTGTATATTTGCATGTATAATAATGAAAACATAGATCCAAGGCACATGGGGTTGCATGCACACCATGTGAGTGTTAGAATGCTCAAAACCCATCAAATTTATGGAGTTCATAAAAACATTTATCGAAAAAGACTCTTCAAGTTCATAACCTATAATTTTAATGATCTCTTTAAAAAGAAAACTTTTCATTTTCCATAATCTTGAGGACAAGTTATGGAATTCATCAAAACATTTAGATCAACTATTGTAACTTACAAAAAAGGGAACAATTTTTACTATTATCTAAATTAAACTTATAAGAACAAGACAATTCATATCAAACAAATTTCATGTAATTAGCCTAACCATATAAACTTTTCATTTTCCACTGTCCAGAAATGTAACATCCCCCTCCGGCATGTATTACAATATTGTCCGCTTTGGGCTCCCGGTGCGAAAACTTCCCAGGGGGTCACCCATCCCTGGATTTCTCTTGCCCGGGTACGCTTAACTGCAGAGTTCTTATGGGATCTGCTGCCCTCACGGCATTAAAATGCGTTGTTATAGGGAAGGTATCCACACCCCTTATAAGGAAATGTTTCGTTCTCCTTCCAAGCCGATGTGGGATCAGGTGCAACCCACTTTCACCCCCCATTATAGGGTTCAACGTCCCCGTCGAACAAATCGACCCGTGCCCTAGCTCTGATACCATTTGTAACATCCCCCTCTAGCACGTATCAAAATATTGTCCGCTTTGCGCTCCCGGTGCGATAGCTTCCCAGGGGGTCACCCATCCCTGGATTGCTTTCACCTGGGCACGGTTAACTGCAGATTTCTTATGGGATCTGCTGCCCTCACGGCTTTAAAATGCATTGTTATAGGGAAGGTATCCACACCCCTTATAAGGAAATGTTTCGTTCTCCTTCCAAGCCGATGTGGGATCAGGTGGAACCCACCTTAAATAAATTATCTGTCAGACAACCATGTAGCCATGCCAAGACACATCAAGATGGACTAGCAACGATCATCTACTGAGCCATGGCCGGAACCACGAGAAACTCTGTTAATCACGCTCTGGTTACATGGTCGTGGTTCATCAACCAGACATGGGTTTCTATGTTCTTAGGAATCAAGAATACAGAGGTACGACCTTACTTGAATAGATGTCGAGTGGCCGAAAGCGGATAATATTGTGATATGTGCCAGAGGGGGGATGTTACAAGAAAGCAGAAAATTCAATTTTTTATGCTTTTGAAAGCAATTAGCATCAAGTATGTTGGAAAACAACCCTAGGCTCTGATACCACTGATGGGTTTTGAGCATTCTAACACTCCTAAGGTGTACATGCAAACCTAAATGCTTTAGATCTATGTTTTATCTAATATACATGCAAACTTTCAATATTCTAAAGCATCGTCCGAACTAGAATACAATGAAGTATCTATACTACAAAATTCTAGTTAGATGACATAGCTTTTGTTGTAGTTGAAAGCCTTGAACCTTTAAGAGCTTAGCACCAATAGTGTGAATTCCTCAAATGGAATCACAACACACCTTTGGACAAAGGATGACGTTTGAGAGAGTATGGTGCACACAAATTGGTTATTGTTCTTCAAGAACACTCTAGTTCATCTAGCACCCATTTCACCAACCAACGAGCTTCTTATATAGTGTAGCACAACTAGGGTTACACCATGCAAACCCTAATGTCCATGACTTTCCATATTCTTTAGGCTCCATGGGTTTTAACCTCCATGTAGTATCCATGGGTCACTACATGGGTTTAGCCCAACATAAAGAACTATGGATCATAAGCCCACTTTATAAGAATGAATGATTTACACAATCAATCCCCATATATTTAATTAGTCTCTTTTGATCATAGAATTAATTCCATAGTAATTCTTGATCAATACTAATTAAATAAAATGATTTCATATTAATATATTAGAACTTATAATATATTACTAAAACATAAATAACCTCTTCTCAAAAGTCCATCCTATCAAATTGTTCTGGTGATATGAACCCAAATGGACCATGCTACTCTCGGGTCAAGTACATACCAATTATAGTTATGCACTTAGACACTAATCCAACATGAGGCCTACTAACGGTAAGACTGACTTGTCTTATACATATATATAAGTATTAAACTTTAATATTATAATATTATAAGGGTTGAATTTTAAACTTTTTAAAACTCTAGGGTTTCGAATTAAAGTTTCATTAATGTAATTTTCAAGTTCGAAAACTTGAGGGCAAGTTTTATAACTTGTCAAAACTTTTGACATTTATAACTTATGAAGTTTTATGTTGCATAAATGAGACCTTTCAAATTCCAAACTTGAGGACAAGTTATGAAACCTTTCAAGACTCTTTGAATTCTATAACTTAGATTAGTTCATGGTTTCATAAATAAAAACTTTTCATATTCCATAACTTGAGGACAAGTTATGGAACTTTTTTCAAGAACACATATAGATCAAATTAACTAATCCAATTATGATAGGATGATTATGTTGGGTTTTGAGCATTCGAACACTCCTAAGTGTACATGCAACCCTAAATACCTTGGATCTATGTTTTCTCTATTATACACGCAAATATGAATATTCCAAGGTATTATCCTCACTAGCATACAAAACATTGATTCATATGGAATAATACAACTTAGAAGACATACCTTTTGATGTAGCTTGATTCCATGGAGCTTAAGAGCCTAGTGCCTCAAGTGTGACACCTCAAATGGTTCACACAACATCAAATGCACTTGGAATAACTTAGAGTGAAATGAACACTTCATGAAATCGGCTAGCCCTCACCATACACACATAGTGGCCGATTTTTCGGAAGAATAAGATGCTTATATAGTGTGTCACAATTAGGGTTACACCACGTAAACCCTAATTGTCATGGCCTTTCATTTCCATGATCCATGGGTACAAAAACACCATGGAGCATCCATGAAGCATCCTATGGGTTTTAGCCCAACTTGATAATCCATGGAGCATTAGCCCACTATGCAAGTATGGATGATTTACACAATCAACCCATATATTTAATTTGTCTCCTTTTTATCACTTAATTAATTCCAAATCAATTCTTGATCAATACTAATTAAATAATCTTATTAATATATTAGAACTTATAATATATTAATAAACCTTAAGTGTTATTTCACTCATTTTAGTCTATCCAAATGCATGATGCCATGCAACCCGAATGGACCATGCCAATCGGGTCAAGTACATGCCAAATATAGTTATGGACTTAGACACTACTCCAACATATTATTTACCAACTTTACCTAATTTGATTCGTGTTACATGATAACTTCAAACTTTACAAACAACTAGTATTTCACAAAAATCAAGTAGTTATCTTAGAATTTGTCAAACATCATGTTATTGGATGGGGATTAATATTATCATATCGTTAAAATCGAATTTTATGAACCAAAATAGTTTGTGGTAATGTTCCTAATGCAAAACAACCCAAAAACTCGAAGATTCTACCCACAGACAGCCAATTCGTCGAGTGCACTTATGAACTCGACAAGTTCATCATCATAAGGCACCTACTCTTCGAGTTCCTATATGGACTCGTCGACTAGTGTCACACCCCAAAACCGGAACGGCGGAAACGTTCAGGGGTGGAGAACGTCATGTTCAGTATCACAACAATGCAAAGTAGTAAACAAAGCAACAACATCATCCATTTCATTAATACTATAATTTCATACAAGTGTGTTCTGTCAAGTTATATAGACACCAAAAATATACATCAAAATAAAAGATGAGTCTTGAACGAGCTCCATCTTCTCAGAACCTGGCACCGGTACCTGTCTACTGGTGACCTGAGAATACAAGTTATTTTGAAAGAGTTTATCAGCTTTAAAGCTGGTGAGATCATAAGTATATTAGTGTCTTTGTTTATATGAAAGCATTTGTAAGATGTTTGTAATGTATAAGTTTTGTAAAAGTTTGTATTTGTTTGAACTCTCCTAGAAAACCCTACGTTTCCTACTAAAAGTAGCCTTCTACCCAGGCATCTAGTGTCTGTGTGTGTCTCTTGTAAGAGTGTGTATTTTCCCAAATCTGACTATTATTAACCAAAAATATAGTTCTTACATTATTGTTTATTATGTGAATATCACAAAGTAAATGTGAAGGGAAAATAAAATAGTACTGTAGTGTTGTATTAAGTAACTATTGTTGTACTAACTACTTTAAACTAATTGTTATTTAAAGTACCATGTGATCGGCGTGTATCCTGCTACCGACTCTAGTAAAAAGACGATGAAAGACGCCGTAAGAAATGACGTTTGGCACCCGTAGACTTGCAAGTCCCACTGTAGCGAGCAGCAAGGTGTAGGATAGTCAATCAAGTATAGATCTATGCACAAACTCATACGCTCCCCACTTAAGGAGATTCTGGATACAAAACGGGTCATGACAGGTAGTGCCATGTCCCCCGTTAAGTGGCTCACATAACTGTGTTTAATGTATATGTATATGTATATGTATGTGGTAGCTATGTTGTGTGTTCTTTCTCTGTCTAGCTTGTATGTTTTGTTTCTTATCACTGTGTATTATGTTTGTTTCTCATAACTATGTATTATGTTTTTTTCTCATCACTATGTATTATGTTTGTTTCTCATCACTATGTATTACTTATGAATGAATTGAGTCATTGTATGTTTCATTGTTCTAGTAATAGTATCTTCCTAAACTATACCTATTATAGTTTACTAGTAATGTTGTTTGTGTATATGAACATGTTTGTATACCTTTGCTACCCAAAGGCATTGAACTGAATGAAAGAAGTAACCTTTTATATCTACACACATATACATGATATATAACTAGGATTCAAACGACCTTCGGACAAATAACCTGAATGCCCTAAGTCCACAACCAAACAAGGAACAGGAAGTAAGGTGAGCTGTCAGTCCTAAGTCTTTTCAATCCTACTTATATAACTATATCTATATAGATACACAGAATATAAGTTGAAAGAATTTAAGTAAAAGTATTTAACATGTAAAATAGTTTGGAAGACAGTTTGAAGTAAAATAGTTTGGTAACACAGTTTGAAAAGTAAGAAATCCACTTGTTTGGTAGTTATTAATCACATGTGATTGATATAATAACTATAATTGTTCAACTTGTATTCCCCCCCCATAAAATCATTTAAAAAAATTTAAAAGGTTAATTAAGGGGTATGAACTCACCTATAGTGAGTGGTTTGGACGAACAGATTGTATAGGATGCTAGGTGTCAAGCGAAGACTTGTACACACACAATGATCCTAGTTAACATATAATAACACATATATGTATCCAATTAGTCTTTAAACAACTAATTAACAAAGTTAAGACATCCTAGGACATGTAAAACACCTTTTTTAAGTGCTATAAGTCCCAAGGATTGCATCTAAGTGTTGTAGGACATTGCTATTGAGTTTAGGGTTCAAGGGAATCCTTTATTTGAGTTTACGGTTTTGTGACCATAACTCATTGAGTTTAGGGTCGTAAACCAATGAGTTTACGGCCGTAAACTCATTATTCTTTTACTATTTGCGTTTTGAAGCTTTACAAGTCCTTAGAAGACTTTCTACTTGAAGTATAAGCCTTAGGAAGAGATTAGGGCACCATTTCACTCCTAAATGGAGTTTACGGTCCCTGGACCACTTCTTCTTGGGTTTACGGCCGTAAACCCATATGGTTTATGGTCTTTTGATGTTTTCAAGTACTAAACTCATTAAGGAAAGGATCTATGCAAGTTTCCATGGCTTAGAAGGGACTAGGGCACACTTTGGCACCCTTTTTAGGGTTTACGGTCCAAGGTGTTCTTGGACCGTAAACACATTTGATCCTTGCTTTCATTGGTGTTTACTTGATGTATTGAAGTGTAACAAGCCTTATTATACTCTAGGATACAAGTACTTACAAGATAGAGGCTTGAAAAGGTGCTAAAAGTCCAAGAACACTAGTGTGTCTTCTTGGTGTTGTTAGTGAAACTTGAAGATCTAACCTTTTGGAATGATTTCACGGATGGAAGTGTGTTAAATCACTAGATTAAGTAATATATCAACTTATTAGGGCTAGAAACACTTACAAGTTGAAGATCTTGAAGAATTGTTGGATGATACTTGAGAGAGAATTGAGTTTGGATCTTGAATTTGTGAAAAATGGTAAATAATGACTAAGTGTCATATATATACCCCCAATTTAGGGTTTACGGCCGTAAACACCTTTGTTTAGGCCGTAAACCCCAAAATCTTAGAGCTTTGGGACTTTATTCTTGCACAATAAACCCTAGAGCATCCTCTCTCTTGTTATCTCCTGGAGTACTAATCTTAAAATACTCAAACTTATTCCAAAAAGCTTGAAAATTAGCAGAAACAGTTTTGACTCCTATTGAAGTGAATGGTTGTACAGAACAGAAATTTCGGGTTGTCACATCATCCCCCCGTTAGAAGGAATTTCGTCCCGAAATTAGAGTTTAAGCAAATAAGTAGTTACAAATAACTAAGTAAAAAGAAGAGGATATTTCAGTTTCATCTGATCCTCTCGCTCCCAAGTGAATTCAGGTCCTCGCTTGGCGTTCCATCGAACCTTCACTATCGGGATACGACTTTGTTTCATTTGCTTGACTTCCCGGTCCATGATCTCTACTGGTTCTTCCTTGAAGTTGAGGCTCTCGTTGATCTCGATCTCGTCGAGTGGGATTACAAGAGTCTCGTCGGACATACACTTTTTCAAGTTCAAGACGTGGAAAGTAGAATGTACGTTACCGAGTTCGCGTGGTAAGTTAAGTTTGTAAGCTATAGGGTCGATTCTTGCAAGAATCTCAAAAGGCCCTATGTACCTTGGATTTAGCTTTTCGCGCTTTCCGAAGCGTATCAAGCCCTTCCAGGATGAGACGTTCAATAGAACATGGTCTCCCACCTGGAATTTCAACGGTTTCCTTCGTTTATCAGCGTTGCTTTTCTGTCGGTCTCTAGAGGCTTTCAATCGTTCACGAATCTGAACGATCTTCTCTGTCGTTTCCAGAATGATCTCCGGACCTATGAGAGTGCTTTCAGGAACTCATCCTTTAGCTAACTGGGTATCACCCACCTCAGCCCAGCACAGAGGGGATCTGCACTTTCGGCCATAGAGGGCCTCGAATGGAGAAGCCTTTATGCTCGTGTGATAATTGTTGTTGTAGGAAAATTCGACAAGGGGTAAATGAGTATCCCATGCTTTCCCAAAGTCGATCACACAGGCTCGTAGCATATCTTCCAAGGTTTGGATAGTCCTCTCACTTTTCCCGTCTGTCTGTGGATGGTAGGCTGTACTCATGTCCAGCCTAGTTCCTAGGGAACTTTGTAGCGACTGCCAGAACCTCGAAGTGAATCTACTATCTCTGTCTGAGATAATGGATATGGGAACACCGTGCAGTCATACAATCTCCCTAACGTAAGTTCTTGTAAGTTTCTCCATCTTGTCTGTTTCCTTGATAGGCAGGAAGTGCGCGGACTTGGTCAATCTGTCGACAATGACCCATATGGTATCAAGTCCACCCGTTGTCTTGGGCAACTTGGTTATGAAATCCATTTTGATCCGCTCCCACTTCCATTCCGGTATATCTGGCTATTGTAGTAGACCGGAGGGTTTCTGGTATTCGACCTTGACCTTTGCGCAAGTAAGGCATTTACTTACGAAGGTAGCAATCTCTGCTTTCATGTTAGGCCACCAGTATAGCTTTTTAAGATCCAGATACATCTTATCTGAACCTGGGTGGACGGAATAACGAGTGTTGTGCGCCTCGTTCATGACCAAGTCTCTGAAACTACCAAGTTTCGGGGTCTAGATCCGATCCATGAGAAAATAAGCTCTGCCACCCTTAACCTCCAAGTTCTTATCCATCCCTCTCAGGGATTCACCCGCCACATTTTTAGGTTTCAAAGCGTCGAGCTGAGCCTCCTTAATTTGCGTGGAAGAACCAGTTTAGATCATGGACCAGGAAGTTAAGCAAATGAAACAAAGTCGTATCCTGATAGTGAAGGTTCGCTGGAATATACACTTATTAGGATCTGTTGTGCTTGAGTCTTCACTTGGTGCTCAGCATCCTACAAACCGAACTTTCATTCGTACCACTCACTGCAGGTGAGTTCATACCCTTACGCTTTTATAGTTTTTGAAATGTTTTCAGGGGGGGGAATACAAGTAAAAGCACAAGTAAACTTGTGTTAAAGATATAATTTGGTTTATTATAATTTTCTATCGATAGTATACATTGAACATAGAATTTACTAAACAGGATGAACATAGTTACTACTAGACTTAAAATCAGTTTTTATGAAGCATACTAAGATACAAACATTGCAAAATCAGTCTTCAGATCAAAGGAAACAAACTTATGAATTATAAAGTAAAGATATTATTTTATAAGATTTCATAACAATAACAAAAAGGATTTTCATAGTATTATTAGTGAATTCGTTGAGGGAACTACAGTGTGAGACGCCTTGTAACCAGAGTCTCGTGGAGGGAGAGCGTGAGTTTGTGTATAGATCTATACGGGAGTGACAATCCCGCACCCTAACTATTAGCTACAATCAACCTAGGGTGACAAACGTCATTTTTTCACGACATCCGACTATGTCTTAATGTTGAACGTCGATAGTATGGTTATAAGAATCCACAGGTGAAACAACGAGTCGTTCACGTAATAATATACCTAACAAACACTCAACAAGGTTAGTAACTATGTGATTACTTAGTATGTACATTAGGGTAATATAAAATTAACATCCGACTTACAGTGGGATGTGTGACTTCCGCCTCATTTCCTGTTCCTTGTTTGGTTGTGGGCTTAGGGCAGAATCACTCAATCGACTGTTTGTTCGATCTAGATTTATATAACTCGTATGTGCCAAGTGATCACAGGAGGGTATAAACAACACTTTCAGGATACATAACAACACGTTATCTTCTAGTTTTATTTATGTAATAAGACTACTATACAATGGTTTTCATACAAAGGTTTTCAAACAGAACAATGCTTAAACAACATAAGTATGGTAGATATTGGTACACCACGATTCGAATCAGATAATTCGAATAACGTCCATTTAAGGAAAATATAGGATTTTCTGGAGTAATCATCGGTACTTTACAAATAATAGGTTCATTATTTACAAATAATGTGTGTTTTCCGCCTGATTCCATGTTCCTTGTTTGGTTGTGGGTTAGGACAGATTCACA
This sequence comes from Lactuca virosa, assembly GCF_052849685.1. Lineage (NCBI taxonomy): Eukaryota > Viridiplantae > Streptophyta > Magnoliopsida > Asterales > Asteraceae > Lactuca > Lactuca virosa. Next base: position 390,600,925 of record NC_136428.1, read on the forward strand.
CAATTAACTGTCTACCCAATATTGGTATGAAAACCATAGAAGAAATGGGTTAATTTTACTTTACATAAGAAGATATTGGATTTTCTTGAGGAACACTTTCAACAGACATCAAAGAATTGTTTTTACTTAACATTCATTTCATCAGCAAATATAAGGTTTTCAGAAGAAACATAACGTACTTTTCGAAAGAATAAAGGATAGTTTTCTAAAACATAACGCTTATGAACTCACCAGCTTTATGCTGATACTCTTTCAAAACCTACTTGTATTCTCAGGGAATTAGTAGACAGGTACACGCACCGGGTTCAAGAAGATGGAGCATAGTAGCTTTGAGTCTCTACTTGTTATTTACTTTTGGAGTCAATCATGTATGATTCAAATGTAATGTAATCCTTATACTATAAATACACTGGTTGTGTTTGCTTTGATTACTATTATTCAATTGTTGTGATACTACAAATGACGTCCTCCACCCCCGAACGTTTCCGCCGTTTCGGTTTGGGGGTGTGACAAATTGGTATCAGAGCATTGTTTATAGTGAACTTAGTATATCAAACAGTAAAAGATATACAACTACAAATACAATGGGGCTGGAGTGCTCTGACTAAAAGTATACTTTTAAAATATGAGTATTTTATGATAAGTATACTAATAAGCATACATACTAATGACAAGTATCACAATAAGAACAAGTAAGAACAAAACAAACAAAAGTATTTAGATGTTGGACACTACAGTCAAACCTGAGCAGTTATGTAATCATATCTGGAATAAATATAACCTGATCAACTATATTTATTTGAGATACGACCAACATGTGTTTGGGGTGATAGTGGTGTTACAACAAGTCTAAAACTTACCTAACTACATACACAAAGGTGTCCTTAGAACAAAACATAAAGATAAAATAATATAGGAGTATTTTAGGCACTATAACAAGCTTGGATAAGAACTAAAAGACCTTTACTGGCAGGTCTATAGTTGCGAAGTGCATGCTTCCAGGGTTATGTATAATTGGGATCTTATAGACTCAGAATTTGGTGATCAACGCTCTACTACCTGTTCCTTGTTTGGTTGTGGTTTTGGAGTAGGATCACCTATTCGAAAGTCTATTTGATCTTGGTTATATATAGCTTGTATGTAATGCTTAACTATAGGAGGACCCAGTTTGGATCATCAATAACTAAAGAAGAAATGTTTACTTAACCTCATAAGATTCTCTAGACATCCCCATTCTCGCACGGACAACCTAGATATAGATAGCCACTCCAACCGCCAACAGAGGAATCAAAGAGGAACCATAGAGGATTCATAAAGAGGGTTCCTAGAAGGAATCATACGAAGAGACAAATCCTCCATCAGGAAGTGACGGAGATCTATAAGTAGAAACCGAAGCAGGAGCTGCGGTGAATAAGAAAAACTATAGGAAATTTCAGAGACAACAAATCCCCACAGCTGAATTCAGGACCATCATAACTAGAACAGAAAACCCCTCCCAAGGCGCGTCAGGTGGTAGAGCACCATATACGTCATACGAATAATTAACTAGCTAATATGATCTAGTGAGTTAGTGATTACACTACTCACACTATGTGTTAGGCTTATTGCCTTTTTCATATCCGTTAGTATCAGTAAACCAGATCCATAACCTCATTAAGAGGGTAGTCACTATCAAATTCATAAGTCTATGTTGCATAGACCTCTGTTATGAATTGATTCAAAAGTCGGAACATGATACATTCAAAACCGAGACCATTTGTATTTAGATAACATTCGATTTGTGGCCACTAAGTGATGGGTTTTGAGCATTCTAACACTCCTATGGTGTACATGCAACCCTAGAAACCTTGGATCTATGTTTGACTAAGATACATGCAAATAATTATTTTCCAAGGTTCTTATCCTAACTAGCATGGCATGGGGTACTTGAATCAAATAAAACTAGTAGAATACGTACCTTGTAGTAGTAGTTGATTGCTTGGAGTTTGAGAGCCTAGCACCAATAATGTGGATGCCTCAAATGGAAGTCACAAATCACCACAAACTTGGAAACTTGAGAGAATAATCACAACCTTTCTTGAAATCGGCCCTCTTAGTTTTCTCACATCAACTAGTACAATTTCAAGAACCAAGGTCTCCTTTATATAGTGTGGTGGATTAGGGTTACATCCATGTAAACCCTAATACCCATGTCTTTTCATTTCCACGAGATCCATGGGTTAAAGCTCCATGGAGTATCCATGGACTTTCCATGCAAGCCTAGCCCATTCCAAATAAGCATTAGCCCACACTATATAAATACAAGAGCCCATATTTAACTAGTCATACTTTTGATCTCTAAATTAATTCTAAATTAATTATAGATCAACACTAATTAAATAATATGATTTTATATTAATATATTAGAACTTATAATATATTAATAAATCATAACTTATACTATTCTCAAAAGATTATCCGTAAATTGTTCGGGTGAAGTGCAACCCAAATGGACCATGCCGGGTCGGGTCAAGTACATACCAAATATAGTTATGGACTTAGACACTATATCCAACAGTCTCCCACTTGGATAAGTCTAATAACTATAGTTGCAAGTATGACTTCAGGAACCGATCAGCAATCGTAGCTCTTTAAACTCTGTTGAACTATGAAGCGCCATTTTAGATAAGTGATCATATAATCCTCTGTTCTAGATATCAGCCGGACAAATACATGGAACATGGTCTTGCTTATTGTCCAGCATTTGTTTCCCGATTTCCGATTTGTTTGACGTAGAACTTAACTGAACACATCAATTTAGTTCTGACCGGGCCTGGTACATAGGTCAAAACAAAATCATCGAGGGGCCCAGATATCGCTTCTAATCCTTGAAGGAATAGATAAACTTCGACTCATATGTTTACTCTACTACTTGTTGAATTACACACAAAAGCACGGTTTATAACATCGAGTTACCAATGCGTTTTCGTGCAATCAATGCATAACCAACTCATAGGCAACAAATTATATCTCTCTAGGTTTGAAGACTTATATGATATTACCGTCTCACGATCACTCGATATAAATTCCATGAAGTGATACAAGTGAGCATGGGTTGAATCCAATACTCAGAACATATGAGCACTCATGAGTGCTGTAGCCCCGCTTTGTCTAACATCTTAGACCTCTACAAGCCAACCCATGACAGTCTTGATTCATATCTACTTCCAACATATGACCGACTGTGGAGAGTTTGAATAATATGATATAAACCATAACATAATTATTCTGGAAGTCAAAACATGCAAAAAGAAATAATAGTAAACGATTGACAAGAGATAGCAACACTTTACTCATAAATAACAACTTTTATTTATCATCAAATGTCAATTACATTTTACAAATTTCAAGATTATCTAACTACTAAAACTAATATCATCCTTCAGCCCTATGCTCCGAGCATGCTGGAGATGCTTAGCCCGAGTCAGTCCCTTCATGAGGGGATCTGCTGGGTTCTCATCCGATGATACCCTCTTTGCCATGAGGATTCCTTCTTCTATTCGATGTCTAATGAAGTGATATTTTCTATCAATGTGTCTGGATCTCTCATGATCTCTTGGTTCCTTGGCTAAGGCAACCGCACTATTGATGTCACAAAAAATCTCCATTGGCTCCTTTATAGCTGGTACAACTCCAAGGTCTCCGATGAAGTTCTTTACCCATATAGCCTCCTTTGCTGCCTCGCTTGCTACTATATACTCTGATTCACAAGTGGAATCAGCCACTGTCTCCTGCTTGGAACTTTTCCAAGTAATTACCCCTCCGTTTAGAGTAAAGACCCAGCCTGACTGAGAGCGGAAATTATCCTTGTCAGTCTAAAAGCTAGCATCACTGTACCCTACAACTCTCAAGTCCTCACTGCCACCGAGGGTAAGGACCTAGTCCTTAGTCCTCCGTAGGTACTTGAGGATATTCTTTACCGCACTCCAGTGTGCCTTGCCAAGGTTCCCCTGATACCTGCTAACGATGCTCAAAGCAAAGGCTATATCAGGTCGAGTACACGTCATAGCATACATGATCGATCCTATAGCTGAAGCATAAGGTATTCGACTCATTTCTGCTATCTCAGCCTCAGTACTAGGGCTTTGTGTCTTACTCAATCTAGCATTACTCTGGATGGGTAACTCTCCTTTCTTGGATTTATGCATGTTGAACCTTTTCAACACTTTGTCCACATAGGTGCTTTGACTAAGTACAATTAGTCTTTTACTCCTGTTTCTCAAAATGCTTATCCCTAGGATATAGGTAGCTTCTCCAAGGTCCTTCACAGCGAAACACTTCCCAAGCCAGGACTTTACTTCCTGCAGGGTTGGGATGTCATTTCCTATGAGTAGTATGTCATCCACATACAGTACCAAAAAGATGACTATACTCCCACTAGCCTTGATATAGACACAAGAGTCATCTTCACTCCTTGAAAAGCCAAATTCTTTGACTTTCTCATCAAAGCAAAGATTCCATCTGCGAGGTGGCTGTTTTAATCCATAAATGGATTTCTCGAGCTTACACACTCTACTGGGGTACTCTGTACTGACAAAACCCTCTGGCTGAACCATGTAAACATCTTCAGCCAACTTTCCATTAAGGAAAGCGGTTTTGACATCCATTTGCCATATTTCATAATCATGAAATGCAGCAATGGCTAACAGAACCCTAATAGACTTAATCTTGGCCACTGGTGAAAAGGTCTCATCATAATCAACTCCCGGAGTTTGAGAATAACCCTTTACAACCAGTCGTACCTTATAAGTGTGTACATTACCATCCATGTCGGTCTTCTTCTTGAAGATCCATTTGCACCCAACTATCTTACGATCAGGTACATTGTCAACCAAGTTCCAAACTTGATTGTCATACATGGACTGTATCTCGCTATCCATAGCCTCTTTCCATTTAGCAGCCTCAGGGCCTGCCATGGCTTCCGTGTAGCTGTTAGGCTCATCCAGATTTACTAGTGTGTTATCACTGATAAGTGTCTCACCTTCTGCAGTAATATGAAAACCATAATAATGCTCAGGTGCATTCCTAACTCTGGTGGAACGCCTCAGAGGTATAGATTCTTTAGTCGGCTCAACAGGAGTTTCCTCCTCAGGTTGAGGGCTAGGGTTTGAGGTTCCTTCACCACTTGACTCTTGAATTTCCTCAATGTCAATTTGCCTCCCACTGTCTCCTTGGCTCATCAATTGTCTTGTCGAAAGAATCCTCTTCTTGCTACAAAGACCACATTATCACTGGGTCTGTAGAAGATGTAACCAAAGGATTTCTGTGGGTAGCCGATGAAAATACAGGTTTCGCTTCGGGGTTCGAGCTTATCGTGAGTCTCGCGTTTCACGAAAGCCTCACAACCCCAAATCTTGATATGGTCTAGATTGGGAACTTTTCCAGTCCACACCTCGTGAGGTGTTTTGGCAACCTTCTTTGTAGGGACTAGTTTAAGGCTATGGGTGGCAGTCTCTAAGGCATACCCCCAAGGTCCGATTGCGCCTCTCAGCTACACCATTCAACTGTGGTGTCCTAGGAGGTGTCAATTGTGAGACAATCCCACATTCCTTAAGATAGTCAAGGAACTCAGTACTAAGATACTCACCACCACGATCGGATTGAACCATCTTAATGTTCCTGCCCAACTGATTCTCCACTTCTTGCTTAAACTCTTTGAATTTCTCAAAGGTTTCTGACTTATGCTTGATTAGGTAGACATATCCATATCTACTAAAATCATCAGTAAAAGTCACATAGAACCGATTTGCATCTCTTCTGGCGGTTCTGAAGGGTCCACACACATCCGTGTGTATGAGGTCCAACAAACCTTCACCCCTAGCACAAGTGCCAGTAAAAGGTGACTTTGTCATTTTACCAAGCAAACAAGATTCACAACTATCATCTGACTTGAGGTCAAATGACTCCAAGACTCCATCCTTTTGGAGTTGGCCTATGCGTTTCTTTCTTACATGTCCAAGACGACAATGCCATAAGGATGCTTTATCTAAGCTAGTGGAAGAGTTAATACACAATACATTATTCCTAGATTATCTACAACAGATACAGTTTCATACACGCCATCACAAGGTAATGCTTTAAAATAAAGAACATTATTAAAGAAAGCATCAATACTACCATTATTATTATCAAAATAAAAGGTAAAACCTTGTTTATACAATGCATGAAAGGAAATAACATTTCTTGCCATTTCTGGCGAATAATAACATTTATTCAAATCTAATGTAAATCCACTATTTAGCACTAAGGAATAAACTGCTATCTTGGTGACAGGTGAAGCTTTCCTGATTCCCATGATCAAGGTTATCTTTCCCTGCTCCACATTCTCACTTCTTTTTAGTCCCTGCAAATAACAACATATGTGAATACAACAACCTGTATCAAGGACCCAAGACTTAGAATGAGGTGAGTTATTAGACAATATAGTGTATATACCTGCATGGTTGGATTTTACTTTCCCATCCTTCAAATCTTGCTGGTACTTTGGGCAGTTTCGCTTCCAGCGCGACTTTTCATGGCAGTAGAAGCATTCAGCCTCATTAGGATTAGCAGAAGGAGTGACAAAACCTTTCTTGGTTTTGCTTGAAGAGGAGCCTTCAAGGGTCTTACCCTTGGTACCCTTAGAAGGATTCTTTATCTTCTTCCCTTTGCCATGCCCGATTGCCAAGACATTGGCCGCAGTTGGAGTAGGAGTAGGAGTAGTAACAACCGACTTCTTCCTTGTTCATGTGATATGTCATGCGGAATTGATCATAACACGATGGCAAGGAGTGCAAAATGATGTCTATTGCTAACTCCTCAGGGAAGTTCACATTCAGCTTCAGTAAATGGTCCACATACCTTTGCATTTTCTGCATGTGGCCCGTGATGGGTTCACCATCCTTCATTCGGGTTGTTATCATGGAGGAGATTATTTCATATCGCTCTTGACGAGCACTTTGATGGTAGCGTTCCATCAAGTCCTGGTGCATCTCAAAAGGATAATAGTCCTCATAGGACTTTTGGAGCTCGGCTGTCATGGTGGCCATCATGATGCATGCCACTTTTGTAGCATCTCTTTCATGTACCTCATATTCAGCAAGCTCTTCAGGGGTAGCAGTTGGCTCGGATACCTTCAGCTCCTTGTCGAGAACATATTCTTTGTTCTCATATCGAGTGACCATCCTGATGTTTCTGATCCTATCTGTAAAGTTGGACCCATCAAAGATGACTCTCCCACAAAGATTCATGATAGAGAAGGAGCTAGTAGGGTTTGAGCCAGAAGCATTGTTATTGGAAGACATCTGAAAAGAAGAGGGAATAGATTAGATTAGATATAGAGATAGTCCTTAACAAAACACCCAAATGTAATATTAAGGCTAGGATCCAACACAATATTTTATAACTTAGAAGAGGGATGCCGTAATCTAAGCTATAAGATATTTGAAGGTAGGTGAATGACGATTCACCAATTTCCACCATGAAAAACGAAATATTTAATTAGGTTTTAATTGGTTTAGAAACTCCTAGATTCTTTGAGATTCATTGAACTTTCTTCAATGGCATGTTTCAATCTCGAGTGTGCCCTTCAAGTTTTGTGACTGGGATGCCGAGGATCACAAAACAAGGTGTGAAGTAACCATGCAAATTACTTGGTACCCATAATGTATTACCCCTCAATCGATGTGCCGGTTAACCACACACGCTCCATAGATACTATGATAAACATTAAGTCACCCTTTACCTACCTTGTTAAGTTCAAGTTAGTGTGCCGGTTAACCACACACGTTCCACTAATGTCACACCCCCAAAACCTATGAACGGCGGAAACGTTCTGGGGTGGAGGACGTCATGTACAGTATCACCACAATGCAAGTAGTAAACAAGCAACAACATCATCCATTGCATTAATAATATAATTTCATACAAGTGTGTTCTGTCAAGTTTTAAAGACACCCAAAACAATATACATCAAAATATAAAATGAGTCTTGAACGAGCTCCATCTTCTCAAAACCTGGCTCCGGTACCTGTCTACTGGCGACCTGAGAATACAAGTTATTTTGAAAGAGTTTATCAGCTTTAGAGCTGGTGAGATCATAAGTATATTAGTGTCTGTGTTTGTATGAAAGCATTTGTAAGATGTTTTGTACGATGTACTGTATAAGTTTGTAAAAGTTTTGTATTTGTTTGAACTCTCCTAGAAAACCCTATGTTTCCTAATAAAAGTAGCCTTCTACCAAGGCATCTAGTGTCTGTGTGTGTCTCTTGTAAAAGTGAGTATTTTCCCAAATCCGACTATTATTAACCAAAAATATAGTTTTTACATTATTGTTTATTGTGTGAATATCACAAAGTAAAATGTAAAGGGAAAATGTTATAGTACTGTAATGTAGTATTAAGTAACTACTGCTGTACTAACTACCTTAAACCAATTGTATATGTTAAGGTACCATGTGATCGGCCTGTATCTTGCTACCGACTCAATAGTAAAACGACAATGTAAGATGCCGTAAAAATGACGTTTGGCACCCGTAGACTTGCAAGTCCCACTGTAGCGAGCAGCAAGGTGTAGGATAGTCAATCCAGTATAGATCTATACACAAACTCATACGCTCCCCAATTAAGGAGATTCTGATACAAAAACAGTCATGACAGGTAGTGCCATGCCCTGTTTAATGGCTCACATAAATGTATTATTGTAAATGTTATGTGATTTGTGTGCTAGCTGTATTGTGTGTTCTTTCTCTGTCTAGCCTGTATGTTTGTTTCTCGTCATAGTGTCTATTGTTTGTTTCTCATCACTCTGTTTTATGTTTGTTTCTCATCACTCTGTTTTATGTTTGTTTCTCATCATAGTATGTATTGACTTATGTATGAACTGACTCATTGTATGTTTCATTGTTCTAGTAATAGTATCTTCCTAAACTACCCCTATGGTAGCTTACTAGCAATGTATGAACATGTTTGTATACCCTTGCTACCCAAGGGCATGGAACTGAATGAAAGAAATAACCTTTTATATCTATATACATATACGTAATATATAACTAGGATTTAAACGACCTTCGGACAACTAACCTTGATACCCTAAGTCCACAACCAAACAAGGAACAGAAAGTAAGGTAGGCTAGCAGTCCTAAGTCCTTTCAATCCTACTTATATAACTATATCTATATAGATACACAGAATATAAGTTTAAAAGAGTTTAAGTAAAAGTATTTGATAAGTAAAAGAGTTTGTAAAGTAGTTTGAGGTAAAACAATTTGATAAACAGTTTGAAAAGTAAGGAAACCATTTGTTTGGTAGTTATTAATCACATGTGATTGATATAATAACTATAGTTGTTCAACTTGTATCCCCCCCCCCATAAAGGCATTTAAAAACATTTAAACGGTTAATTAAGGGGTATGAACTCACCTGTAGTGAGTGGTTTGGATGAACTGAAGAGATAGGATTGCTAGGTGTCAAGTGAAGACTTGTACACACACAATGATCCTATTTAACATATTAATACACATATATGTATTTAGTTAGTCTTTAAACAACTAATTTATAAAGTTAAGACATCCTAAGACAAGTTAAACACTTTATATAAGTGTTATAAGTCCCGAGGATTGCATCTAAGTGTTGTAGGACCAAGCTATGGGGTTTAGGGTTCAAGGGAACCCCTTTCATGAGTTTACGGTTTCTTGACCATAACCACATGAGTTTACGGTCGTAAACCCATGAGTTTACGGCCGTAAACTCACACCCCTTTGACCATTTGCTGTTTTGAAGGTTTCTAAGTCCTTAGAAGTGTTTCCACTTGAAGTATAAGTATATGGAAGAAGTTAGGGCACCATTTCACTCCTACTTGGAGTTTACGACCCTAGGACCATTTCCCTTTGGGTTTACGGCCGTAAACCCCCATGGATGATGGTATTTTGATGTTTTCAAGTCTTTAACACATCAAGGCATGGATCCAAGATAGTTACCTAGGCTTAGGAAGGAACTAGGGATACTTTGGCTCTTTAAGAAGGGTTTACGGTCCAAGATGTTCTTGAACCATAAACACCTTTGATCTTGGTGTTTCCTTGTGTTTTCTCGATGTAAAGATGTGTAGCAAGCTTAAATATACTCTAGGATAGAAGTACTTACAATATAGAAGCTTGAAATGAGCCAAAAGTCGAAGAACACTAGTGTGCGTTCTTGGTGTTCTTGGTGAAACTTGAAGATCAAGCCCTTTTGGACTAATTTTTTGGATAGAAGTGTGTTAAAACACTAGATTAAGTGATATACTAACTCAAAAGGGCTAGAAACACTTACTAGATTGAAGATCTTGAATAAAACTTGGATGATACTTGAGAGAGTTTGATAGTTGTTCTTGAAAAAGTGGAAAAGTGTTAAAAATGGCTAAGTGCCACTTATATACTCCTTTCCCTTAGGGTTTACGGCCGTAAACACCAAGTTTAGGCCGTAAACTCTAAACTTTTGATGTGTCGGGACTTTATTGTTGCACAATGAACCCTAGGGAATCCTCTCTCCTGATATCTCCTAAAGTATTAATCCTAAAATACTCAAACTTATTCCAAAAAGTCTGAAAATTTAACAGTAACTGTTTTGACTTCTATTGAATTGACATGTTGTACAGAATAGAAATTTCGGGTTGTCACATCATCCCCTCCTTAGAAGGAATTTCTTCCCGAAATTAGAATTTAAGCGAATAAGTAGTTACAGATAACTAAGTAAAAAGACGAGGATATTTCAGTTTCATCTGATCCTCTCGCTCCCAAGTGAATTTAGGTCCTCGCTTGGCGTTCCAGCGAACCTTTACTATCGGGATGCAGCTTTGTTTCGTTTGCTTGACCTCCCGGTCCATGATCTCTACTGGTTCTTCCACGAAGTTGAGGCTCTCGTTGATCTCGATCTCGTCGAGTGGGATTACAAGAGTCTCGTCGGACAGACACTTTTTCAAGTTCGAGACGTGGAAGGTAGAATGTACGTTACTGAGTTCACTCGGTAAGTTAAGTTTGTAAGCTACAGGGCCGATTCTGGCAAGAATCTCGAAAGGCCCAATGTACCTTGGATTTAGCTTTCCATGCTTTCCGAAGCGTATTAAGCCCTTCCAGGGTGAGACCTTTAATAGAACACGGTCGCCCACCTGGAATTCCAACGGTTTCCTTCGTTTATCAGCATAGCTTTTCTGTCGGTCTCTGGAGGCTTTCAATCGTTCACGAATCTGAACGATCTTCTCCGTCGTTTCCCGAATGATTTCCGGACCTGTGAGAGTGCTTTTAGGAACTCGTCCCTTAGCTAACTGGGTCTCACCCACCTCGGCCCAGCACAGAGGGGATCTGCACTTGCGGCCGTAGAGGGCCTCGAATGGAGCAGCCTTTATGCTTGTGTGATAACTGTTGTTGTAGGAAAATTCGACAAGGGGTAAATGAGTATCCCATGCTTTCCCAAAGTCAATCACACAGGCTCGTAACATGTCCTCCAAGGTTTGGATAGTCCTCTCACTTTGCCCGTCTGTCTGCAGATGGTAGGCTGTACTCATATCCAGCCTAGTTCCTAGGGAATTTTGTAGCGACTGCCAGAACCTAGAAGTGAACCTACTATCTCTGTTCGAGATAATGGATATAGGAACACCGTGCAGTCGTACAATCTCTCTAATGAAAGTTCTTGTAAGCTTCTCCATCTTGTGTGTCTCTTTGATAGGCAGGAAGTGCGCGGACTTGGTCAATCTGTGGACGATGACCCATATGGTATCAAGTCCACCCGTTGTCTTGGGCAACTGGGTTATGAAATCCATAGTGATCCGCTCCCACTTCCATTCTGGAATCTTAGGCTGTTTAAGAAGACCTGAGGGTTTCTGGTACTCGACCTTGACCTTTGCGTAAGTAAGGCATTTACTTACGAAGGTAGCAATCTCTGCTTTCATGTTAGGCCACCAGTATAACTTTTTAAGATCCATATACATCTTATCTGAACCTGGGTGGATGGAATAACGAGTGTTGTGCGCCTCGTTCATGACCAAGTCTCTGAAACCACCAAGTTTCGGGGTCCAGATCCGATCCATGAGATAATAGGATCCGCCACCTTTGACTTCCAAGTTCTTATCCATCCCTCGAAGGGATTCACTGCTCACATTTTCAGGTTTCAAAGCGTCAAGCTGAGCTGCGTGTATTTGTGCGGATAAGTGTGAATGGATAGTCATAGTCAATGATTTGACTCTACGACCAGAATATTCTTTCCGACTTAGGGCGTCAACTACTACATTGGCCTTGCCGGGATGATAACGAATTTCGCATTCGTAGTCACTGAGTAGTTCGACCCACCGTTGTTGTCTCATGTTGAGCTCCTTCTGGTCGAATATATGTTGCAGGCTCTTGTGGTCTGTAAAGATTGTGCTCTTCGTACCGTACATGTAGTGTCTCCAGATCTTCAAAGCAAAAACAAGTGCTCCTAGTTCAAGATCGTGGGTCGTGTAGTTGACCTCATGTGTCTTCAGCTGTCTCGACGCATAGGCGATGACCTTACCTCGCTGCATCAGAACACATCCGAGACCTTGGTTCGATGCATCGCAATAGACAACGAAGTCTTCTATCCCTTCGGGGAGGGATAGTATTGGTGCGGTGCACAAGGCTCGTTTGAGCGTTTGGAACGCTCTCTCCTGCTTTTCTTCCCAGTCAAAGGGTACGACCTTCTGGGTAAGCGTTGTAAGAGGCTTTGCAATGCGGGAGAAGTTCTAAATGAACCTGCGATAGTAGCCAGCGAGGCCTATAAATTGACGAATTTATGTAGGCATCTTCGGTGCTGAACAGCTCTCAATGGCTTTGATTTTGGATGGGTCCAAGTGGATTCCCTCTTCGCTAACCACGTGCCCTAAGAATTCGACTCGTCGGATCCAAAATTCGCATTTTGAGAACTTCGCATAAAGCTTCTCCATGCGCAGGGTTTCTAAGACTTGTCGTAGATGTTGACTATGTTCCTCTTTACTTCGCGAGTAGATCAGTATGTCGTCGATGAAGACAATGACGAACTGATCCAAGTAAGGACGACACACCCTATTCATCAAATCCATGAATACTGAGGGCGCGTTTGTTAATCCGAATGGCATCACTACGAATTCGTAGTGCCCATAACGAGTTCGGAAGGCTGTCTTTGGAACATCCTCTCCTAGCACTAGTAGCTGGTGATATCCGGATCTTAAGTCGATTTTGGAAAAGAAATTCGCCCCTTGAAGTTGATCGAATAAGTCATCTATCCGAGGCAAAGGATAACGATTTTTGACGGTCAATTTGTTGAGCTCCCTGTAGTCGATGCACATACGAAATGATCCGTCTTTCTTCTTGACGAACAAGACTGGAGCTCCCCAGGGTGAGAAGCTCGGTCTTATAAAGCCCTTACTGAGCAGTTCGTTAAGTTGACAGGATAGTTGTTGCATCTCTGCAGGTGCTAGACGATAAGGCGATTTGGCTACGGGAGTAGCCCTTGGAACTAAGTCGATTCTGAACTCGACTTGTCGTTGCGGAGGTAATCCTGGTAGCTCTTCTGGAAAAATGTCGTGAAAGTCGCGTACTACGGGGATGTTCTTGATGTCTTTCGCTTCTTGGCTCACATCGACCACATGAGCAAGGAATGCACGACATTCCTTTCGCAAGAATTTCTGAGCTTGAATGCTCGAGATGATACGAAGGTTCGTACCGGGTTTGTCGCCATATACTACTAGGGTTTCGCCAGACGAAAGATTAAGGCGGACAGCCTTTTCGTAACACATGATGTCGGCACGATGAAGACTCAACCAATCCATGCAAATGATGACGTCGAAACTTTTAATTGAGACCGACATGAGATCGATCGAGAATGAATGGCTATCTAAGGTTAAGGTACACCCTATGAATACGCAGCTAGTGCTCTCTGTCTTCCCATTAGCCATTTCTACTGTGAACGGTTCTTTGAGTGCTCGTGATTTTTGCTTAAGTAAATGAGCAAATTTTTGGTTCACGAAGCTCCTCTCCGCTCCACTATCAAATAGTATACAAGCATAAGAGTTGTCGAGGAGAAACGTACCAGTGACCACTGTGGGATCGGCAACCGCCTCCTCATGACCTATAGCCAAAACTCTTCCTACTCCACTGGCAGTCCCTGCCTTGGGGCAGTTCCTTTTGTAGTGGCCCACATCGCCACAATTGTAGCAAGCTTGGCCCAATCCAGCGCCGGGGACTTGGGTGATTGGCCTCATCGGAGATTTGCAGAAACGGGTTGTGTGCCCCTTCTTGTTGCAGTTTACACACTGCATTTCCCGGCAGGCTCCCACATGGTGGTAGTTACACTTGTTGCATAGCGGCAAACTTCCAGAATACTGCTTTAATGGAGCAGCAGCAGTGGCAGGTGTTGTCGCACTATGAACTGCCACGATCTGCTGTTTCTTGGCAGCCTTCTTCTTTTTCTTGTCATCCCAGAATTTCCGCTTGGACTCTGCAGTTCTGGCGGTTTCTGAGATGGCCAGGGTGGTTGTTGCAGCCGGGGTACGGACCTCGTGATCAATTAGTTGCTGTGCCAATCGCTTGGCACTATCAAATGTAGTGGGGCGTGATGACAATACATTTCCCTGGTATGGTGGCACCAGCCCCCATATATATCTCTCGATCTTTTTTCCCTCTGTATGAATCATGTTGGGACAGAGGGCCACCAGTTCACAGAACCTGGCGGTATATGCGACGATGTCGGAGCCCTTCATGGTTAGGCGCCAAAGTTCTTCCTCCAGCTTTTGGATCTTGCCCCTCGGGCAGTACTCCTCAATCATGAGGTCTTTCATGGTATCCCAACCCATAGCATTAGCCACCACTAGAGATAGTGACCTAACATGGCTATTCCACCATGTTAGGGCTTTTGATTCGAAGGTACAAGCGGCAAACTTGACCTTACTTCCCTCCAGGCACGAGCATATTTCAAAGACCGACTCTGTCTTCTCGAACCATTGCGAGAGGATGAGTACTCCGCCAGTCCCTTTGAAGGACAATGGCTTGCAGTTTGTGAAGTCTTTGTAGGAGCACTCTCTCGAGCGCACAGGGGTTTCAACCTGAATAGTCGGAACAGGAGTCCCTCCTCCATTGGAACTTGAGGAATGATATTCAGCCATGGCCGTTGCCACAGCCGCAGCTACAGCAACATTGAGGGCTGCTGTATCGAATTGAGGAGTAGGTGGAGTTGGTGCGGGAGGATTACGTCTTGTTGATTTACGTGGAGGCATCTTTTAGCTGAAAGTTTAGAATGACAAAGACATTGATAAGAATTTGATAGGAACCTTGAAGAGAATGACTCATGGACTAACTCTCCATAGCCCAACAACATAATTGAATGGAATACTTGAATGAAGATGAAGGCATTTGGATAATAATTTCCATTAGATTAGATATCTGTCAAAGACACTGGGATTACAGATGTAACAAGTTCGGGAAAAATGACCTAGAAGTAGGTCTTACATCAACCAAGATTGGAAAATTTTGACTGAACTACGACCTAATAATTGACCTAACTGGTCTAAGGTTGAACGAGATAGGAAATTAGCCTAAAGTTTTTACATAAACTAGGTTATATCCAAAAGAGAAGTTGATAAGACTCTAACGGCGACGAGAACTGCTAGAGTGAGTTCTTGAATCCGATAGGAGACGCTCTATGTCCCTCACACGCCTATCAGATCTTGCTTGTTGAGTTCGAAGTTCCCTGACTTCGGCTCGGGTTTCAGCAAGTTCCCTCTGAAGCATTGCATTACTAACCCGAGCCCTTTCATGAGCTGACTCCAGCTGGCGAATGCGGACAATGTTAACACCAAAATTGGCATCCACTTCTACTACCCGGTCGATAGCTGCTCGACCCTGTTCGGTGTTCCGAGCAATCCTACGAACCATGATAGGTAGGACCCTATCAGCTGTACCTCCCTCAGTAAGGTTGTAGAAACTTCTGTCTCAATTGTAGGGAAAAGGTTGACCTTGTTCCTGACTCCACTTATTCAAGTTTGTGGCCCACAAAGGTGTGGGTCCTTAGAATGCGGGACGAGGGTTTGGGTTTTGAACAGCTGGGTGTTGGTTGTTGACTTTTGGCTCCGATTCGGAACCATCAGAAAAACCTTCAGCTTCATAATCATCTAAAGGAATTGGGTGATTATCTTCTGGTTCTTCTTCCAGCCATCCTGCGTTGTCATGGTTTGGGAAGTACGGGTCTCCGGGAAGATGAAATCCAGCCATTATATCTATGCGAGAAAAGGGATATAAGAAATAACTAAATTAGACTAACTAATTAGATAATTATAAGATGATCTTTATTAGTTGCTTCAATACTTGTTTAAAGCATACTAGTTACATGTTACGCAGACGAGATAGACCTTCGAATAAGTGACCCTAACCCTAAGCCCACAACCAAACAAGGAACAGGAAGTAAGGCAAAGATCACAGATTCTAAGTCTATGATATCATAGCACATATGACCTTAGTGTATCCACTAAACAACCATTTATATACTAATAAAGACATTTAGTTTTCAAATAAGTAATTATTGTAACACAAAATACTCCTATAGTATTTTAAGTTTACTGTTCTGTTCTACTGTTCTTGTTGTAGTAGTGTTGGTAAGTTTTTAGACTTGTTGCAACCTCACAACCATACTTAGGCACATGCTAATCACTCCTCGGATAATGTAGTTGATCAGGCTACATCTTCCCAGGGTTGACCATATGTCTCTAAGTCTACTTGTGTTGTCCAACAATCGTAATACTTTTGTTTTGTCCTAGTGACACTGATTTTAGTATCAATGCAGGTATGTATACTTTATTAAATATTTTATTATTTAAAGTATAAACTCTTCATCAGAGTATTTTAAATCCCGCTTGTGTTTATAGTTCGTATATCTTTTATGGGTTGATACACTCGATTCACTATAAACAATGCTCTGATACCAATCTGTCACACCCCCAAAACCTATGAACGGCGGAAACGTTCTGGGGTGGAGGACGTCATGTACAGTATCACAACAATGCAAGTAGTAAACAAGCAACAACATCATCCATTGCATTAATAATATAATTTCATACAAGTGTGTTCTGTCAAGTTTTAAAGACACCCAAAACAATATACATCAAAATATAAGATGAGTCTTGAACGAGCTCCATCTTCTCAAAACCTGGCTCCGGTACCTGTCTACTGGCGACCTGAGAATACAAGTTATTTTGAAAGAGTTTATCAGCTTTAGAGCTGGTGAGATCATAAGTATATTAGTGTTTGTGTTTGTATGAAAGCATTTGTAAGATGTTTTGTACAATGTACTGTATAAGTTTGTAAAAGTTTTGTATTTGTTTGAAATCTCCTAGAAAACCCTATGTTTCCAAATAAAAGTAGCCTGCTACCAAGGCATCTAGTGTCTGTGTGTGTCTCTTGTAAAAGCGTGTATTTTCCCAAATCCGACTATTATTAACCAAAAATATAGTTTTTACATTATTGTTTATTGTGTGAATATCACAAAGTAAAATGTAAAGGGAAAATGTTATAGTACTGTAATGTAGTATTAAGTAACTACTGCTGTACTAACTACCTTAAACCAATTGTATATGTTAAGGTACCATGTGATCGGCCTGTATCTTGCTACCGACTCAATAGTAAAACGACAATGTAAGATGCCGTAAAAATGACGTTTGGCACCCGTAGACTTGTAAGTCCCACTGTAGCGAGCAGCAAGGTGTAGGATAGTCAATCCAGTATAGATCTATACACAAGCTCATACGCTCCCCAATTAAGGAGATTCTGATACAAAAACAGTCATGGCAGGTAGTGCCATGCCCTGTTTAATGGCTCACATAAATGTATTATTGTAAATGTTATGTGATTTGTGTGCTAGCTGTATTGTGTGTTCTTTCTCTGTCTAGCCTGTATGTTTGTTTCTCGTCATAGTGTCTATTGTTTGTTTCTCATCACTCTGTTTTATGTTTGTTTCTCATCACTCTGTTTTATGTTTGTTTCTCATCATAGTATGTATTGACTCATGTATGAACTGACTCATTATATGTTTCATTGTTCTAGTAATAGTATCTTCCTAAACTACCCCTATGGTAGCTTACTAGCAATGTATGAACATGTTTGTATACCCTTGCTACCCAAGGGCATGGAACTGAATGAAAGAAATAACCTTTTATATCTATATACATATACATAATATATAACTAGGATTTAAACGACCTTCGGACAACTAACCTTGATACCCTAAGTCCACAACCAAACAAGGAACAGGAAGTAAGGTAGGCTAGCAGTCCTAAGTCCTTTCAATCCTACTTATATAACTATATCTATATAGATACACAAAATATAAGTTTAAAAGAGTTTAAGTAAAAGTATTTGATAAGTAAAAGAGTTTGTAAAGTAGTTTGAGGTAAAACAGTTTGATAAATAGTTTGAAAAGTAAGGAAACCATTTGTTTGGTAGTTATTAATCACATGTGATTGATATAATAACTATAGTTGTTCAACTTGTATTCCCCCCCATAAAGGCATTTAAAAACATTAAAAAGGTTAATTAAGGGGTATGAACTCACCTGTAGTGGGTGGTTTGGATGAACTGAAGAGATAGGATTGCTAGGTGTCAAGTGAAGACTTGTACACACACAATGATCCTATTTAACATATAAATACACATATATGTATTCAATTAGTCTTTAAACAACTAATTTATAAAGTTAAGACATCCTAAGACAAGTTAAACACTTTATATAAGTGTTATAAGTCCCAAGGATTGCATCTAAGTGTTATAGGACCAAGCTATGGGGTTTAGGGTTCAAGGGAACCCCTTTCATGAGTTTACGGTTTCTTGACCATAACCACATGAGTTTACGGTCGTAAACCCATGAGTTTACGGCCGTAAACTTACACCCCTTTGACCATTTGTTGTTTTGAAGGTTTCTAAGTCCTTAGAAGTGTTTCCACTTGAAGTATAAGTCTATGGAAGAAGTTAGGGCACCATTTCACTCCTATTTGGAGTTTATGGCCCTAGGACCATTTCCCTTTGGGTTTACGGCCGTAAACCCCCATGGATGATGGTATTTTGGTGTTTTCAAGTCTTTAACATATCAAGGCATGGATCCAAGATAGTTACCTAGGCTTAGGAAGGAACTAGGGATACTTTGGCCCTTTAAGAAGGGTTTACGGTCCAAGGTGTTCTTGGACCGTAAACACCTTTGATCTTGGTGTTTCCTTGTGTTTTCTCGATGTAAAGATGTGTAGCAAGCTTAAACATACTCTAGGATAGAAGTACTTACAATATAGAAGCTTGAAATGAGCCAAAAGTCCAAGAACACTAGTGTGTGTTCTTGGTGTTCTTGGTGAAACTTGAAGATCAAGCCCTTTTGGACTAATTTTTCGGATATAAGTGTGTTAAAACACTAGATTAAGTGATATACTAACTCAAAAGGGCTAGAAACACTTACTAGATTGAAGATCTTGAATAAAACTTGGATGATACTTGAGAGAGTTTGATATTTGTTCTTGAAAAAGTGGAAAAGTGTTAAAAATGGCTAAGTGCCACTTATATACTCCTTTCCCTTAGGGTTTACGGCCGTAAACACCAAGTTTAGGCCGTAAACTCTAAACTTTTGATGTGTCGGGACTTTATTGTTGCACAATGAACCCTAGGGCATCCTCTCTCCTGATATCTTCTAAAGTATTAATCCTAAAATACTCAAACTTATTCCAAAAAGTCTGAAAATTTAACAGTAACTGTTTTGACTTCTATTGACTTGACATGTTGTAAGGAATAGAAATTTCGTGTTGTCACAACTAACGACTTAAACAAAGTGTAAAGTGTAATTTCACGGATTAGCACCTTATTCACATTTTCCTAAAATAACTAAGATTGGGAATTCAATAAAGTTTAGTTACTTTGGTATTATCATTATACTTTTAATGAGAATTTATAAGTCCTTGTCCTACCCGTTCGGCTAACGACACTCCATCGATCAAGGAAGCGGTGGGTGAGAGTGGACACCCATTAAGTTGCCATTTTATAGGCAACAACCTTATACCCCCCTTATAAACCGACTTCG
This sequence comes from Lactuca virosa, assembly GCF_052849685.1. Taxonomy (NCBI): domain Eukaryota; kingdom Viridiplantae; phylum Streptophyta; class Magnoliopsida; order Asterales; family Asteraceae; genus Lactuca; species Lactuca virosa. Next base: position 390,621,009 of record NC_136428.1, read on the forward strand.
TGAATGAGGCGTACTGGCGGTAAGACAACTTGATCTTATACATATATAAATATTATTAAACTTATAATATTATAAAGTATAAGAGTTGAATTTTAACTTTTAAAATTCTAGGGGTTGGAACTAATGTTTTTAATATGACTTTACATGTTCCAGAACTTGAGGGCAAGTTTTGTAAACTTTCAAAACTTTTCATTTCTCATAACTTATGAGTTAATGGTTATTAAAAATGAAGACTCTTCATTTTTTGTAACCTATGTGTTCTTTTAATGGTTATTTATAAATGTGACTTTTGGTTATCCATAACTTAAGAACTAGTTATGGACTCCATTAAAACACATAAAGATCAAGAATTAATCTAATCAATTATTAGCACATAATTTCTATGATCTTCTAAACTCATATGTTTATGAATGTTCATATAAAAAATTTCAAGAATCGTAAGTACATATACAAAACTTGAAATTTTGATACGAGCTATTGAACAAAACTTCGATTCTCAAGTTTTTTTTTTTTTTTTTTTTTTTTGCATCAAGTATCAAATAAACAAACCAGGATCTGATACCACTGATGGGTTTTGAGCATTCTAACACTCCTATGGTGTACATGCAACCCTAGAAACCTTGGATCTATGTTTGACTAAGATACATGCAAATAATTATTTTTCCAAGGTTCTTATCCTAACTAGCATGGCATGGGGTACTTGAATCAAATAAAACTAGTAGAATTACTTACCTTGTAGTAGTAGTTGATTGCTCGGAGTTTGAGAGCCTAGCACCAATAATGTGGATGCCTCAAATGCAAGTCACAAATCACCACAAACTTGGAAACTTGAGAGAATAGTCACAACCTTTCTTGAAATCGGCCCTCTTAGTTTTCTCACATTAACTAGTCCAATTTCAAGAACCAAGGCCTCATTTATATAGTGTGGTGGATTAGGGTTACATCCATGTAAACCCTAATACCCATGTAGTATCCATGGACTTTCCATACAAGCCTAGCCCATTCCAAATAAGCATTAGCCCACACTATATAAATACAAGAGCCCATATTTAATTAGTCATACTTTTGATCTCTAAATTAATTCTAAATTAATTATAGATCAACACTAATTAAATAATATGATTTTATATTAATATGTTAGAACTTATAATATATTAATAAATCATAACTTATACTATTCTCAAAAGATTATCCGTAAATTGTTCGGGTGAAGTGCAACCCAAATGGACCATGCCGGGTCGGGTCAAGTACATACCAAATATAGTTATGGACTTAGACACTATATCCAACACTAAGGACTTACCCTTATTTCATCTTATTAGCAGAAAGATGCCACCTAAGAAGTCGAACAGAAACAAGAACAATGCACCCCCACTGCCACCTCCTCTGTATAACCCGATTGTCTTTCAGGCAGCAGTGACAGCCGCAGTGAGAGCTGTCATGGCGCAGGTCAATGCAAGTGGTACCAGTGGATCGGGTAGTGGAATCAACAACTCTAATCACAGACACACAAGGGAGTGCTCATACAAAGACTTCATGATTTGCGGACCCAAACCCTTCGATGCAAGTGGGGGAGCCATTGCTCTAATGCGATGATTAGAAAAGACAGAATCGATTTTTGAGCTCTGCGGGTGTCCAGAAGGGAGCAAAGTGAAGTTTGCTGCCTACACTTTGTCTGACAGAGCCCTTACATGGTGGAATAGCCATGTCAAGTCATTGACTCTTCCGATTGCAAACGCAATGGGCTGAGAAAATTTGAAACAGATGATGCTGGAAGAGTACTGCCCGAGGGGCGAAGTGCAAAAACTAGAGCATGAGCTGTGGAATCTCACCATGACAGGCTCAGACTTAGAAGCCTACACCGACCGATTCAGCGACTTAGCTACTCTATGCTCTGGGATGGTTACCCCGGAAAGTAAGAAGGTAGAAATATTCATTTGGGGACTACCTTCTCCAATCCAAGGAAACGTAATAGCGGCAAAACCTCTTACGTTTGACAGTGCCAAACGCCTGGCTCGGACCTTGGTGGACTATGGAATCCTCCAAGGCCTAATGGACCCCGTTTGTAGGACAACAAATGGAGGGAATGATAATCAAGGGTCCAAGAACAGAAAGAAGAGGCACTCAACACAAGAACCCTCCGAGGAACAACAGAAAAGTACTGCATATGCTGCCCCGAGGCCAACCACCTCAGCGCCTGGCAGTCGTTATGCTGGAACCCTCCCTAAATGTAATAAGTGCAACTTCCATCATATCGAAAGGGGTCGGAAGTTGTATTGCAAGAACTGCCTCCGAAGGGGACACACCATCCGCTTCTGTAGGGCACCAGCACGACCAATCTCTCAGGTACCATTCGAGGAAGCAAGTCAGACCTGCCACGAATGTAGTGAATCGGGACACTTTAGGAGAGATTGTTCCTTGGTCAGGAACCCTGGTGAAGATAGAAGAGTGCTAATGCTCACCGCAGGAGAGTCTACCCCGGAGACCCCCGAAAACACCGGTACGTCTCCCAACTCGAATCTTTTCCCAAAACCTACATTTTCAAGGAAACCATTTCGCGATTAAGTTCTAACGGTAATAGTTTCTTCCTCGTCTAAAATAAGCACATAGTTTATATATAGAAACTAAATACTCTTTCTGGTAAGCTATAATGGCTTGGTGTAAACATTAGGGCTATATATAATTAGGAACCAATAGACTTAGAGTGTGTGATTCCGCGTTATCTCCTGTTCCTTGTGTGGTTGTGGATTTAGGGCAGAGTCACTCAGTCGACTGTCTTATCCCTCTTAATTATATATAACTTGTAGACACCAAGCGATTATAGAGAGACTGGATAAGGAACATAATATCAAGTAGCACTCACCAGAAAAATGTTTCAGTTAATACACACGGAAGGCTATGCAAAACTATCGTGGTAGTAATTTCCGAATCAAAACAGAAAGCACCGAGAATATACATCCAGATATACCGAGGTTCTAACGAAGCTCACTTTCCAAATTAACTTAACCCGAAATTCCACGATGTCTTCCCACTGAGTCCGACTGATTCTGCGTCATACCAAACCCACGTGTCACCAAGCAGACCATTTTCCTTAAACCGACCGAATAACACAACTCTCGTCATTCATAACAATAAACTAGATGCGAAACCCGAAATTTCATCTCGTCTCGAACTCTCGAAAATACTCATGCAATGAGTATGGTATCCACCCGTAACCTTCCTTAAGCACCCTCAACAGACCATTTTGGAAACACCACTCGCGCAACAAGTCGAGTTCAAGCGCAGAGGTTAAGGATAGATACAGTTAGCCTATCAATGTTAGATGTGCACGCGAGGGTGGTATATAATTAAGATCCTACGGAATTAGGATGTGTGATTCCGCCCTATATCCTGTTCCTTGTTTGGTTGTGGACCTGGGACAGGGTCGCCCATCCGACCTTCTTATTAGTCTTAATTATATACGACTTGTGTACATGAGGCAATGGTAGAAGGACTAGGTATGAGTCCTACCATGACCTCAAGCACAAAGGTTGCTCAGAACTACGAAAGAACATCCGACCAGATAGATGAACGAGGTCAGGCAAGTCAAACCTACACATCATTCACAGATCAGAACATCAAAAACAGCAATGACTATCCGCTGAACCATCCAGCGAGGATTTGAATTCACTGGAGAACGCAAGGGTTGTATGAAACCCAAGGGCTCTACCGATCTTAGAGAATCTTCTGTCCGACGAGACACTCGTGATACCTTCGTCTTTTTCCAAGTCCAGGGATTTTATTCCATGTTTGAATTTCGGGACGAAATTCCCTCTAACGGGGGGGATGATGTGACAACCCGAAATTTCTACCTTGTATTGTTATTCAAACCAATCAAAGTCAGACTCGTATCTGCTACCTCCAAGCATTGTTTTGAGTCGATTTGAGTGTTCTAAACCTAGTATCTTCAAGTTAGATTTTAGATTTGAGTTCCGCAAGTTCACCCGACCCAAAAATTGGCCAAACACTCCAACCTAAGGAGTGTACAGCCATACACTTGGGTGTGCGGCCGTACACCCCTCCTCTGGCAGCACACTCACGACTATAAAGTTAAGAGTTGGCCTTCATTCAACCCTTTTCCCCCTCCTAGACCAGAACTCGTTTTCCTCTCAAGTAGCTCCCGATTTTTCTTATAGATCTTCAAGTGGTAAGTGTTTCTCCTTATGTTAAGTTGATTCAATACACTTCCTAAGTAATAATACATGATTTCATCCATGAAATTACTCCTTTTGTTGAGATCTTCAAGTGTTCTTCAAAAACACCAAGAACACCTACTAAGTTCTTGAGCTCCAAACACCCCCATACACTTATGCACTGTAAGTACCCTGTTTAGCTATATTTGAGCCTTGTTAAAAGTCTAGAACTCAATCTTCAAGGAGTGTGCGGCCGCACACATTCATGTGGCCGTACACCCCTTATTTTAGTGCTTTAAGACCTCTAACTCAACTAGTATGCTAGCAAACGATCAAACACACTTAAGGGATACAAGATATAACCTTAAAAACATGTTTTTGATCATTTTGCCTAGGAGTGTGAGGCCACACACTCCCTGACCGCACACACCTGGCCGCCAACCCAATGGGCAGTACACCTGGTGGCCGCACACGACCCTGTACGGTCGTACACGCACTTCAGAATACTTTTGATGCTTCTAACTCTTCAATCTAAGGGTTTTCTAAGTCCTAGGGTGTTTTTCCTTTCATCATCAGTTGTATAAAGACTAATTATATACATATATGTGACAATATATGCTTATTAGGATCCGTTGTGCTTGAGTCTTCACTTGGTACTCAGCATCCTACAAACCGAACTTTCATTCGTACCAGTGACTGCAGGTGAGTTCATACCCCTACGCTTTTATAGTTTTTGAAATGTTTTCAGGGGCGGAATACAAGTAAAAGCACAAGTAATCCTGTGTTAAAGATATAATTTGGTTTATTATAATTTTCTATCGATAGTATACATTGAACATAGAATTTACTAAACAGGATGAACATAGTTACTACTAGACTTAAAATCAGTTTTTATGAAGCATACTAAGATACAAAGATTGCAAATTCTGTCTTCAGATCAAAGGAAACAAAATTATGAATTATAAAGTAAAGGATATTATTTTATAGGATTTCATAACAATAACAAAAGGGAGTTTCACAGTATTATTAGTGAATTCGTTGAGGGAACTACAGTGTGAGACGCCTCGTAACCAGAGTCTCCTGGAGGGACAGCTTGAGTTTGTGTATAGATCTATACGGGAGTGACAATCCCGCACCCTGAGTATTAGCTACAGTCAACCTAGGGTGACAAACGTCATTTTTCACGACATCCGAGTATGTTTTAATGTTGAACGTCCATAGTATGGTTATAACAATCCACAGGTGGAACAACGACTCATTCACGTAATAATATACCTAACAAACAGTCAATAGGGTTAGTAACTATGTGATTACTTAGTATGTACATTAGGGTAATATGAAATTAACATACGACTTACAGTGGGATGTGTGACTTCTGCCTCATTTCCTGTTCCTTGTTTGGTTGTGGGCTTAGGGCAGAATCACTCAATCGACTGTTTGTTCGATCTAGATTTATATAACTCGTATGTGCTAAGTGATCACAGGAGGGTATTAACAATACTTTCAGGATACATAACAACACGTTATCTTCTAGTTTTATTTATGTAATACGACTACTATACCATGGTTTTCATGCAAAGGTTTTCAAACAGAACAATGCTTAAACAACATAAGTATGGTAGATACTGGGAAAAACAGTAATGTATCTTTCAATCATCAATAAAGGTATGTATTTTCTGTAGTACTGTTCAGTGTATGTTATATAACTATGATACGAAGAATGACGTTACATCACCCTGTGTTTCCGCCGACGGCCGGGGTGTGACAACTATCCCTTTCAGATCAATCCAACATCTATTACAATAAGGAGCCTAAAGGTGTCAATTGTCATGTGTTGACTTGATCCTCACCATATGAAATTCATGTGCCAACGAGGCTTTTCACCTTGACCAATCTATTAACGAAACCCTTACAACTTGAAACGACAATCCTCGAATTATCTTGGGCATCTAGACCCTTAGGTACCCATGCAAGAAATACCATGCACTTTCCTAGCCCATAAAACGGATAAGAAACAAGAAGCAAAGGACACCGAGGGTAACCTAGAAATTAATAATCTTTCCGAAGTAGTTCCCAGAAAGTCTTTCGGAGATATCACCGATATGCCAAGTTGAGTCCAGAATCGACTAAACTCTTGGAGCCATTACCGTAGCCAAATGCCCAATGCCACCTAGCACCAACAAAAACACAAAAGTGTCCGGTTGACGGAATGATTTGATAAGTAAGAAAGTTATCAGACCAGGACTCGGATCTCAGAGAGCACCCATACAGAGGAAAGGCAAATTGCCCATAGGACCACGGACTACTAAGAGTCAAACAAACTCATCAACAAATATTAATATCCCTTATTTCAACTCGACCTTCCCTCAGGAACAAGCAAAGATCGATCTCCCACTAGTTCAGGATCATGTAGTAAGAAACTCCCATGGCACCTTAAGAAGTATGAGGCCAAGTATACCGCATGAAACTTTAACCTTAATGACAATAGTGTTCGACCTATGGTTTATAAACAATATTGTTGGAGCGTCAAGTACATAATTCTCATTTCCCATGACCATCCGTTCACCTCCCCATATAGGACACAAATGCAAACCACCGTTGTGTTAGGCTGAGATGACCAACACACGGCTAGCCACATGACAAGTGCCCTACGACACTGCCACTGGCCCCGGAATCACCAGAGAGGCAATCGAGTAGATCACCCAAATTTGAGTACGATTAGAAATATCTAGAAATGGACAAAAGAACTATGCAAGTAAGCGACAGAAGCCTTGGAATCCCAAGTCAGCGATCATTTGGTACTAAAATTCCCCATTTGGAAAGAGAAAATACACTTTGGGAAAGCGTGGGAAATTAAACCCGAGACACATCAGACCTTTGAAAATCCTTGCTAGGATTGGTCCAGCGGCTTATAAACTCCAGGAACCGCTTGAACCCATCAAAGTACATCCTGTCATTCATGCGTCCAATGTAAAAGAAATGCTAATCCGACGACACTCTCATTGTCCCTCTTGACGTAATTGAAGGGAATGAATACGTCCATTTTGGGCCGAGGACCCTTCTTGGGTCAGATTAGCCCATTAAACAAAAAAAAAAGAAAGAGTTCACAAATTGTTGACACATCATTATTACACCACAAATATTCATGCAAATTACACAACCTGTATCTACGAGGGGATAATGTCCAACATACTTCCAAGCCCTAATCTCTCTTCTCTCTTCCCTCATATTTGGCCGATTCCCCATCTCTCACCCTACTCTTTCATTTCAAATTTCATTCACTTCTCATTTCCTCTCAACTCTCAAAAATGTCTTCATCTCATTCATCCAAAATTTCGTGAGTGTGCTAGTGGGTTCAATAAATTTTCTTCAAGTTTCATAACTTGGTAAATTCTAGACTAAAACTCGAGTGTTCTACTTCAATATATGCTAATATCTTTCCCTTACACTCTCTTTTTCGTGAATGTGGACCTTAGAACCACCTCCATTTCGAGATCTCTTCAAAGAAGCAAGCTAGGATTCAAAAATTCCTCATCTTCTTCATCTACATATTGAAAACCCCAAGGTGAGCTTCATACCCCCATATTTTTTTTCGTATTTTTCATGTTTTCAGGGGAGAATACAAGTCAAGTCTCGTTTAACCGTTGGATGTTTGCATGTGCAATTGTGTTAAGTGTTTAACTTTTGGATCTTTACTTGAACATGAAGTTTATCACTTAGATCTTCATAAAAAGCATGAGAAAAGTATGATTTGTCTTATATATTATATGAAAACTTGTAGATATGAGATTATACACTCTAAATAGGAAAAACAGGTGTTGTGTTCAAACATCTATAACCTAAACTCAAAAATCAGCTTTTAACAGGAATGTTTTGGTCTAATTACGGTCTGTTTTGACCACCTTGATGGTAACAATTTTCAAAATTGTTTTACATGCAAACCGTTCAGGCTTATACGTTCAAAATGACTTCTCTCACACATTCATATGATTTTTATACAGTTTTTGGCGATTTTTACAAACATGCCTATCATTTCAGGAATGATTTCGTACCAGTCTGTGAAGATGAACATTTTCCCACTGGTTTGAGGCCATTAAAAATCTTAATAAAAACAATGAGTAAAGTAGACTGATTTTCCAAACCCTCAGGATTTACAGATCCGAATTTCGACTTACGATGATTTTTCTATAATTTTTCTAACAACAAAGACAGAAAGGTCAAAAACAAGGAATTATTTTTATCATGCTAAAGGCTCTTATACATGTTTTAGATGCAAGTTTGTATAACTTATATATACTTCTAAAACATCTAGACATGTTAACGTATATGTAATATATATATATATATATATATATATATATATATATATATATATATATATATATATATATATATATATATATATATATACACGTCCTCATTGGGCCTGGAAATAGTATACATGTTTAGTGGGCTTTACTGTCCTTTTACATGCTTAGTGGGCCTTAGTGTCCTTTTGCATGTTTAGTGTGCCTTAGTGTCCTTTTACACGTTTAATGGGCCTTAGCGTCCTTTTACGTGTTTAGTGGGCCTTAGTTGTCCTTTTACATGTATATTGGGTCCGGGATATATATAATCTCATTCCTTTTGAGCCTGGAAATACTTTACATGCTTAGTGGGCCTTAGTTGTGCACTTACATGCTTAGTGGGCATGGAATGTACTTTATATGTTTATTTTCACGTAAATTCGATTAAGGATCTAGTGAGACGTGTCGGTTGACACCTATTGAGTGTACGATCGTAATTTCGATTGAGGTGGGTTGCACCTGATCCTACATTGGCTGGGAAGGAGAACTAAGCATTTCCATGACCATCCGTTCACCTCCCCATATAGGACACAAATACAGACCACCGCTGTGTTAGGTTGAGATGACCAACACACGGCTAGCAACAGGACAACTGCCCTACGACACTGCCACCGGCCCCAGAATCACCAGAGAGGCAATCGAATAGACCACCCAAATTCGAGTACGATTAGAAATATCTAGAAATGGTCCAAAGAACAATGGAAGTAAGCGACAGAAGCCTTGGAATCCCAAGTCAGTGATCGTGTGCTACTAAAAGCACCCATTTGGAAAGAGAAAATACGCTTTGGGAAAGTGTAAGAAGTTGAACCCAAGACAAATCGGAGCTTTGAAAATCCTTGCTAGGATTGGTCCAATGGCTTATAAACTCCAGCTACCGCTTGAACCCAACAAAGTGCATCTTGTCATTCATGCGTCCAATCTAAAAGAAATGCTTATCCAACGAAGCTCTCATTGTCCCTCTTGACGTAATTGAAGGGAATGAATACCTCCATTTCGCCGAAGAACTCATAGAGACCTGGAAACCAAAGGAGAAAGGTCAAACGCCAGTAGCGAAGGTCCGCTGAAACACTAAATAAAGACGTAAATTCTCCTAGGAACGAAGAGACTAGACAAAACTGAAATACCCACATCTTTTCCCTAGTACTTGAGAGCCGCTTTAGAATGAATTTTGGGGCGAAATTCCCTTTAACGGGGGGATGATGTCATAAATGGCAAAACTAGGTTAATATGTAAATTCCTAAACAATATAATCTCCTTGTATAAGCCCAAAACTCGATCCAATAAGCCAAAACCAATCATTTTTGGGCCTTAGCCCAAGAATTTTCGAGCAAAACCCCTGAATTGGACGAATACCTTTCCTAGAACCTCATTGGGCCAAAATATATACTAGAACCTTAGTTGGGCCGACAATTATTATTTTTGGGCCCTTTGAACCAAAAACCCTTAGGCCACTCTTTTGGACCGAGGACCCTTCTTGGGTCAGATTATCCATTCAAAAAAAAAATAAGAAGAAAGAAAGAGTTCACAAATTGTTGACACATCATTATTACACCACAAATATTCATGCAAATTACACAACATATATCTAGGAGGGGATAATGTCCAACATAATTCCAAGCCCTAATCTCTCCTCTCTCTTCCCTCATATTTTGCCGATTCCCCATCTCTCACCCTACTCTTTCATTTCAATTTTCATTTACTTCTCATTTCCTCTCAACTCTCAAAAACCTCTTCATCTCATTCCTCCAAAATTTCGTGACTGTGCTAGTGGGTTCAATAATTTTTCTTCAAGTTTCATAACTTGGTAAGTTCTAGAAAAAAACTCGAGTGTTCTACTTCAAGATATGCTAAGATCTTTCCCTTACACTCTCTTTTTCGTGAATGTGGACCTTAGAACCACCTCCATTTCGAGATCTCTTCAAAGAAGCAAGCTAGGATTCAAAAGTTCTTCATCTTCTTCATCTACATATTGAAAACCCCAAGGTGAGCTTCATACCCCCATATTTTTTTTCATATTTTTCATGTTTTCGGGGGAGAATACAAGTCAACTCTCGTTTAACCGTTGGATTTTTGCATGTACAATTGTGTTAAGTGTTTAACTTTTGGATCTTTACTTGAACATGAAGTTTATTACTTAGATCTTCATAAAAACCGTGAGAAAAGTATGATTTGTCTTATATATTATATGAAAACTTTTAGATCTGAGATTATACACTCTAAACACCAAAAACAAGTGTTGTGTTCAAACATCTATAACCTAAAATCAAAAATCAGCTTTTAACAGGAATGTTTTGCTCTAATTACGGACTGATTTGACCACCTTGATTGTAATATTTTTCAAAAATGTTTTACAAGAAAAAATTTCAGGTCTATACCTTTAAAGTGACTACTCTCACGCATTGATACGATTTTTCTCCAATTTTTGGTGATTTTTACAAAACTGCCTATCATTTTAGGAATGATTTCGGACCAGTATGTGAAGATGAACATTTTCACATTGGTTTTGAGGCCATTAAAAATCTTAATAAAAATTATGAGTAAAGTAGACTCATTTTCCAAACCCTCAGAGTTTACAGATTCGAATATCGACTTACGATGATTTTTCTATAATTTTTCTAACAACAGCGACAGAAAGGTCAAAAACAAGAAATTATTTTTATCATGCTAAAAGCTCTTATACATTTTTAGTTGCAAGTTTGTATAACTTATATATACTTTTAAAACCTCTAGCCATGTTAACTTATATGTACTTAATATATATATATATATATATATATATATATATATATATATATATATATATATATATATATATATACCTCCTTATTGGGCCTCGAAATAGTATACATGTTTAGTGAGTTTTATTGTCATTTTACATGCTTAGTGGGCATTAGTGTCCTTTTTCATGTTTAATGGGCCTTAGTGTCCTTTTACAAGTTTAGTGGACCTTAGCGTCCTTTTACGTGTTTAGTGGGCCTTAGTTGTCATTTTACATGTATATTAGGCTCGAGATATATATAATCTCATTCCTTTTGAGCCTGGAAATACTTTACATGCTTAGTGGGCCTTAGTTGTCCACTTACATGTTTAGTGGGCATGGAATGTACTTTATATGTTTCTTCTCGCGTAAATTCGATTAAGGATCTATTGAGACATGTCGGTTGACACTTATTGGGTGTATGATTGTAGCCTGTAGTTATAACCAGAGTCTCTTGGAGGGAGAGTGTGAGTTTGTGTATAGATCTATACGAGTGTGACGCCCCACACCTGAGCTGTTCATTACAGTTTGACTAGGCCAGTCTAGGGTGACAAACTGTACCTTATTCCGTCAGCGTCCCAAAGACGTCATGACAGGTAAAATTTTCATTATCAAGTATGGTTATAGCGGCTCACTGAGAGGAATTAACGTTGTAAAATTTATGGGAGACCATTCTCTTTTCTTTTTGGATAAAACAGTCATGTATACGCGCTGGTACTCTACCACGGGGGTTGAGATTCCAACATTCTCTTACGCAGACAACATCGGGTTGTCTGGAATCATCGTGTTTTTATTTTCGAAAACATTAACACATATTTATTAATATAAGATCATACACAAACAAGTAAAACCATGTATTTTTAGAAAATATCGGATTTTTTGGGAACGTTGGCTTTACTTTTACAAACAAAAGATAACAAAGTACATGCATGCATATATTCACAATTTTGGAAGGAGACATACAAATCATTTTCATAAGAAATATCCGATTTTCTAAAATAAGTAAGAGAACTATTCTAAACAGGTGCAAAACCACTTCTATACAAAAAATGCTTATGAACTCAACAACTTTTTAGTTGACGCTTTTCAAAACGACTTGTATTCACAGGGATCCAGTAGCAGGTAATAAGCTCGACTAGGAGATCAAGTGGTGCGACTTCAAGAAATTTTACTTTTCTTACTTTTGTGTAACTGATGAAAAAGTTTAATATGTAAACTATGTAAGTGTGTATTTCCAATGTATGATGTTTGGTTTCTATGTTTCATTCATATTCAATTGTTATGATACTGTACAATGACGTCAATCGCCCCCAGACGTTTCTACCGTCCCGGTTCGGGGGTGTAACAGTGTCATCACTAAATCATCAAGGGGCCCACAGATATTGCTTTTATCCCTCCAAGGGTAGAAGGAATGGATAAACTTCAACTCATATGCTTTCTCTATCTACTCATCAAATCACACATAATGATATGTTTTATAACACCGAGTTACCGGTGCGCTTACATGTCATCAATGTGCAACCGACTTGTAAACTTCAACTCATACCTCTCCGTTTGAAGAATATAAGATATTATCGTCTCATGATCACTCGTGATAAAATCCATGAAGTGATTCAAATGAGCATGGGTTGAATGGAATACTCGAATCTTATTCTAGCAGCACTCATGAACACTGCAGCTCTGTCCTTAACAAACTACAGACCCATTGATGAAAGTCTTGCCTCAATACCTACTTCCAAAGTATGATCGACTGTGGATGGTTTGAATAACCTCGTTATTTGGAAATTCAAAGCATGCAAAGTGAAACACAAGAATAATACTAATCCTATATGGCCCCAAAACTTTTGAGCCATATTGATTACTCATTATTCATTGTATAATGTTTCGAATAATCAACTTAATACTTGAATTAAAAACAATAGTCATGCCATGTTCCAAGCACGCACACTATGTTTGTCTATACAATAGCTATGGCATGCTCCAAGCATGCACACTATGTTTGTCTATGGTCCCAACTTTTTGAAATAGATCAATTGAAAAACATTTCAATGATTCTCATTTCTCAATTCCAAATTTTTATCACCAGTGTATGAATTCCAAATTCTTGTCACTGCCAAAATGTGTTAGATTCTAAACTGTCATGCAATGATTCCTTTGTAATGTCTAGGTACCAAAAGTCACGGAGATTTGACCAACGATATTACAAAGTATTCCTTTGGAGATTGTTACAAGACAATTCCATGAAAGCGAAGTCTCAAATTCAAAGTACATTCCTTTGAACATCTTTCTTGCATAAAAGTTTCTAACCACATATTCTTAATATCCAACACCCAATATGAAAGCATTCCATATTTGCCATATGAAAACTCATTATTAATAGAATACGTTCTATTTATAATAATGTCGATCTAGTCCATCCATTACTATACTTCCAACTGCCCTTAAGTGACCAATCTTCGGCGAACCTTAGATTGTCCTTTAACAGTTGTTTAACCACATTAGTCATATCCAGTTCTATCTTCTTTTTCCCACTTAATGCCCTAGGCATTTGGAAAATATTTAGAATGGATGAATATTATAGCACATGCAATCAATCCTATACCCGAAGCACATTGGACACGATTCATAAACACGTGGTATATAACCAGTCTTTTGCTACAATATTTCTATTTTCCATGTTCTCATAATTCAAATTATGAAAGGGATGTCATAATCATAATCAAATTTGGGAACGCAATTAACATGAAGTATAATTTCCTCTCCCTTAATTATAACAAAACAACTTTTCAAACTCTGCAACTTGCAAATTGAAACTTTTGTTTTCTATAATTAACATTGCTAACTTGCAACATTCATAATAATTTATTATACTCCCACTAGCATAATAATCATTACTTTACTAGCATAGCACTTATGCTCCCACTAGATTTGACATATATTCAGAAATTAGCTGGACTTCTAGAAATCAAAACTTCATTGATTTTCTTACCAAAGGTCAGATTTCTAACATGAGATGCTTCGATAAAACTTTATCTAGGCTTCTCAAAATCACACACCTTTCCTTAGACAGCTTACATGTGTCTAAACAATTTTAGAACTTATAACAACAAGTCTCAAATGTTTAGACCTTTGCCATTTCTCACAATTCGAATTATGAAAAGGGATTCTGTAATCATAATCGAATTTGAGAATGCAAATATCACAACTGCTATCTACTTAAAATCTACTTAGTGAAATTGTTTGCTCACCATCATTTTCATGAATCGGAGAGAAACCTTATGACACTTAGATTTTACGGTGTATGTGTTCCTATCCATGTGAATTTGTCTTAACGTTAATCATAAGACAAGGTTAGTCACAAATCCAAATTTATATGGGCTGAACTTGTTCAATCTTAATTTCTTGCCACTTGGCAGCACAAGAGCCTACCATTGCTTCAATGTTGTTGTGCAAACAATTGAGAACTCATAGAACTCACATGCATAGTTAACTTAACTAGAATGGGCACAAAAACAAGAATATGTCAACACGATAGGTTACAAACCTCAAGTCGTGTGCTAGTGTCTAACAGCATGTTTTTTTCTTGATTATCTCTTGAAACTTGTCAAGATCTTAAAGACTCCCACTGACCTGTTGACATATAAGATTTTCTTGTCATGAATCATTCCTTGACAAAACAAATATTCAAGAGTTAGTGCGGATTCTTATCAAGACAAACACTTCACAGAATTGCCATTAGTTGGTCTTTGTTTTATCCAAAAGATCACAACTTACAAATTTCAAATGTACAAGAGTAGAAAACTTTTACTCTACGTTTGATAAGTGCTTTAAACCTTTCTTAAGATTATGTCACTCAAGGTTACAATCTTGGAGTGTGACTCTAAGACTTGATTTTGGAACGAAGTATGACTCATCTTATTGACTTAACCATTTCAACAATTCATGAATCCTCTTCTTAGCCATGCAAATTCACTAAGATGTCTTTAGAGGATCAATTGTGATATGGTTTTTCCATAAACATTAAGATGATCATAAAACACGATACTAAAGTACTCTCCTATCTTTTCAGATTGGAGAAACTTTTATCTTTCTGCCTAATTTGATTCTTCACATTCGTTCTGCCATTCATTGAACCTTTTCGAATGCTTCAGAATTATACTTAAATTTGTAAGCATAACCATGTTTACTAAACTTTAGTAAATCATGACGAATAGTCTTATCGTTCTCTGTGGCGGACATGGCCAGTGCACACCCAGTGTACCCAATCCCCTAGTCCTTCACTTGACTCATATATTCATGTGAGCAAGGAATTAGTATTAATTTCCCAAAGATGAAGGTTCTCTTTCATCACACAATACAAGTTGCATGATTCCAAGTTTCTGTTCAATTGAAATTTGGTTGATGAGAATCTTTCCTTATTTGGTAAATTTTGAACCTCCACAAACAAAAGAACCAAATCCATATTGAACATTGCTAGAATATACATAAACATCAGTTTTCACAAATGTCATTGTAAGGAGATGTAAAATAAAACAAAAAATTTTATTTATTTATAAAATGAGGAAAACTTTTCCTTATAATGAAATTATAAGTGAAAACTATGTTTATAAATATTTGTAAGCAATCTATCATAACTCTTAAGCAACAACTCAAGAATCCGATCATCGAACCATGCAATTGAAATCCATCTTCACGACTAGATTCAACATACTCTTCCTTTAAGCTTCCTTTCTCTTCTTCGATCCTTCAAAACATCAAAATGTAATTACATTACAACATGTACTAATGATCTCCAAATAAGAACTTAATAGAGTTAGATAGTGGCAGCTTCGCAACCAATGCCCCCCTCTTGGCAACATAAACACATGAACTCCTTAGGAATGGTACACAGGACTACCTCAGACTTAGCCTTTCTCTTTGCCATTTGGTCAAATGACTTGACTATGGCTGATCCCTTTCCATTGGGAAGAGAAAGCTTTTCTAGACTTCCAATGTTACCATTGTCAATGGACATGGAAGTTTGGGGAGTAGATCTTCCAATCAAATCTGCTTTACTAGTGCGCCAAATCATTGATGATTCAGCAGCAAAAAGAAAATATGCTAGATCAACAAGGGTCATGTCATGATCTCCCATATACTAGTCCTTAAAGAACCCGCTATATGACTTAGGAAGGGACTAAAGAACCCAGTCAACAGTCAACTTCCTCGAGACTTTGACACCCAACTCTCCCAGCTTGTCAATATGTAACTTCACCTCCAAGATGAGAGCACATACAAAATTTCCTTCCTGCCACTAGGGCTTTGAGTGACCTTAAACTTGTGGGTTAGGGAGAATTATTGTAGGAGGTAGGGAAGTAATATTCTAGTATAACACAAAGAAGGGTTTAATCATTCACCTTGATCGCCTTGTGGAAAATAATCTTCATAAAGAAAGTTTATTCAAAAGATTCGGGAAGACCATAGTTGTCTCAACTAGGCATCTATAATGGGAGAAATTCAAGTTTAGTTGATTTAAGTCCTTAATAGAACACCAAAATGAAATATTAAGGCTAGCACCCAACACAATATTTAAAAATTCGGAAGAGGGATGCCGTAATCCTATTGCAAAATATTTGAAGGTAGGTAAATGACGATTTACCAGTTTCCATCACAAAAAACGAAAAAGAATTCTAGGTTTTAGGTGAGTAGAAATTCCTAGATCCTTTGATATTCATTGAACAATTCAATGGCATGTTTAAATCTCGATTGTGCCCTTCAAGTTTGTGACTGGGATGCCGAGGATCACAAACAAGGTGTGAATAACCATGAAAATTAGCTTGGTACACTCAATGTTACAACCACCTAATCAATGTGCCGGTTAACCACACACACTCCATTGATCTATGATTAACATCAAGCTACCCTTTGCCACGTAGTGTCAGTCTAGATTAGTGTTTCGGTTAACCACACATGCTCAACTAACGACTTAACAAGGTGCAAAGTGCAATTTCATGGGTTAGCACGAAATTCACATTTTTCCTAAGTAACTAAGATTGGGAATTTATAAGTGTTTAGTTACTTAGTATTTCATTATACTTTTAATGAAAATTTAAATGTCCTGTCAAACCCACTCGGCTAACGACCCTCCACCAGTCAAGGAAGCGGTGGATGAGAGTGGACACCAATTAAACTGCCATTTTATAGGCAGTAAGCTTATACCCCCCTTACAGACCGGCTTCGTCAATGAGGCCTACTAACAGTAAGACTGACCTTACTCTTATACATATATATAAATATTAAACCTATAATATTATAATAGTATAAGGGTTGAATTTTAAACTTTTAAAATTCTAGGGTTTGGAACTATATGTTTCAAAGTAAGACTTTGCATTTACAAACTCCAAAACTTGAGGGCAAGTTTTGAACTATTCAAAACCCTTTGGAATACATAACTTATGAGTTTAATATAGGTTTTAATGAAAAGAATATTGAAAATCCATAACTTGAGGACAAGTTTGTTGGATTATATGTCTATGCCCATAACTATTATTGGTATGTACTCGACCCGAGAGTAGCATGGTCCATTTGGGTTGCACTTCACCGGAACAATTTGTATGGATAGTCCTTTGAAAATTGTATATTTATGATTTATTAATATATTACAATTTATAATATATTAATATGAAATCATATTATTTAATTAGTATTGATCAAGAATTAATTTGGAATTAATTTTACTGATGAAAAAGAGACTAATTAAATATGGACTCGTATGTATATAGAATGGGCCAAAGTTCATTTACGATGGGCTACGCTTGCATAGATAGTCCGTGGAGTTTTTTAACCATGGATCCTATCGAAATGAAAGGTCATGGGTATTAGGGTTTATATGGATGTAACCCTAATCCACCATACTATATAAAGAGGTCCTTGGCACTTGAAATTGCACTAGAGTGTGAAGAAAGAGGGCATAGCCGATTTTGAACAAGTGTATACTATTCTCTCAAGCATTCCAAGTTGTTTTGGTGATTTGTGATTCCATTTGAGGCTTCCATACTATTAGGGCTAAGCTCTTAAAGGTTCAAGACTTCAAGCTCCATGAAAAGGTATGTCATCTAACTAGACTCTTGTAGTATAGTTGCTCCATAATATGCTACTTAGGATGATGCTTTGGAATTTTGTATATTTGCATGTCTAATAGTGAAAACATAGATCCAATGCACATAGGGTTGCATGAACACCATAGGAGTGTTAGAATGCTCAAAACCCATCAGTGGTATCAGAGCCTAGGCTTGGTTTTTAGTTATACTTGATGCAATTGCTGAAAAAAATCGAAAATATGGCCTTCTCGACAGTGGACTCGCTGGGTCCACTGGGGGACTCGCCGAGTCCAAGAGGAAATTCATCCTACTCATCGAGTAGGTTCATACACTCGACGAGTAGGAGGCCCTGAGTGCAGATTTTCGACTTTTAAGGCTGGAATTGGACTAGAATCTTTACCCTAAGTTGTTTTTGAACTTATAAACCTGTTTTTGATTTGGTAATGATCATTCTAATCCAATTCAAAAGATAATTGTCAATAGATTCATGTTTTGTATTAGTTTAATGGTTTCGCTAATTACATGAAAATTCCTTGATTTGAATTGTCTTGATCATATGAGTTTAATCTAGATCATAGTTTTTCTTGACATGTTCGTTTGTTTATTAGATGATCTCAATGGCCTTTAATGGATTCCATAATTTGTCCTCAAGTTATGGAAAACCAAAAGTTTTTCTTTAAAAGAGTTTTTAAATCCATAGGTTATAGAAACTTGAAGAGTCTTTTTCCATAAATTGTTTTATCACATCCATAACTTGTCCTCAAGTTATGGATTTTCAAGAGTCTTGTCACTAAAAGCCATTTTAAACTCATATGTTATTGATTCCAAAAGTTTTTTGAATTGTTCAAAACTTGCCCTCAAGTTTTGGAATTTGTAAGGTTACACTTTTGAATACATTAGTTCCAAACCCTAGAATTTTAAATAGTTTAAAGTTCAACCCTTATACTATTATAATATTATAGGTTTAATATTTATATATATATGTATAAGAGTAAGGCAGTCTTACCGTTAGTAGGCCTCATTCACGAAGCCGGTCTATAAGGGGGGTATAAGGTTACTGCCTATAAAATGGCAGTTTAATCGGTGTCCACTCTCACCCACCGCTTCCTTGACTGGTGGAGGGTCGTTAGCCAAATGGTTAGGACAAGGACTATAATTTTCATTAAAAGTATAATGATAAATACTAAGTAACTGAACACTTATAAATTCCCAATCTTAGTTACTTAGGAAAATGTGAAATTGGTGCTAACCCACGAAATTACACTTTGTACCTTACCAAGTCATTGGTGGAGCGTGTGTGGGTAACCGGCACACTAACATGGACTAGTAATAGTGGCAATGGGTGACTTAATGTTTATCATAGATCGGTGGAGCGCGTGTGGGTAACCGGAACATCGATTAGGTGATAAAATTAAGGGTACCAAGTTAATTTTCAGGGTTATTCACACCTTATTTGTGATCCTTGGCATCCCAGTCACAAACTTGAGAGGGCACAATCGAGATGTGAACATGCCATTGAAAAGTTCTATGAATCTCAAAAGATCTTGGAGTTTCAATCCAATTAAAGCCTAATACCTATTTCGTTTTTCATGCTGGAAATTGGTGAATCGTCATTCGCCTACCTTCAAATATTTTATAGCTTGGATTATGGCATCCCTCTTCCAAGTTATAAAATATTGTGTTGGGTCCTATCCTTAGTATTTCGTATTGGGTATTCTATTAAGGACTTAAATCAACTAACTTGAATTTTCTCCCATTATAATTGTCTAGATCAGACAACTATGGTCTTCCTAAATCCTTTGGAAAAAGCTTTCCTAATGAAGATGATGTCCCGTGATTGGATCATGGAAATCATACTTCTCTTCCTCCACATCCTCCACTAATTCTCCCTGACCCACAAGCTCGAAGACTTGAATAGTTCAGGATCACTCAATCCCTATTGGATATTAAACACAAAGATGGAAAGCCTATATGTTCTCATGTCTTGGACATGAAGCTTCATATTGAAAGGCTAAGGATGTTGGGTGTCATCTTCCTAAGGAAGTTGGCTATTGACTGGGTCCTTCAGTCACTTCTCGAGTCATATAGTGAGTTCGTTAAAGACTACTATGTGACAGATCACGACATGACCCTAATTGATCTCACCTATTTGCTAATTGCTGCCGAATCAGCAATGATTTGGCGCAATGGTGAAGAAAATATTATTGGAAGGTCTACATCCCAAGTTGACATGGACATCCCAAAAAACATTCCTTCTCCTAAAGGAAAGGAATTGGCATGGTCAAAAGTTTTGATCATAAGAGAAAAGCCAAATCTGAAACCGCTCCATGTGAGTCTGTGTGTTTCTATTACTGAGAAGTTTAATCAAATGTATGGTTCTGCTTCAGGTAAGTCTACTATCTAACTTTGTTAAGGTTCTAAATGTTGATTCTTAATACATGATGTGACTAGGTTGCATTTTGATGTTTGGCAGGATCATGCAAAGGGAACGAAGCTTAAACGAAGAGTATGATGAATCTGATCGCGAAGATGAATTTCAATCGCATGGTTCGTAGATCGGATTTCTAAGCTACTGCTTGAGAGTTATGATAGATTGCTAGGAAATATGTAATAGCATAGTTTTTCACTTATAATTGCATTGTAAGGAAAAGTTTTTCCGTATTTTATAAATAAATAAAATTTTGGTTTTGTTTTATTTAATATCTCCTTTGTTACACCCCAAAACCGAGAAAGGCGGAATACGTTCTAGGGTGGAGGACGTCATGTACAGTATCATAACAATGCATAATAGTAAAGACAAGCAACAACATCCATTGAATTAATATAATAATTGTAATACAAGCGTGTTCTGTACTGTTTTAAGACACCAAAAGTATAATCAAAATAAAAGAGGAGTCTCGTATGTGCTCCATCTTCTCAAAAGCTGCATCTGTAGCTGTCTACGGATGACCTGAGAATACAAGTTATTTTGAAAGCGAGTGTCAGCATTTTAATGCTGGTGAGTTCATAAGTATTTAGTGTCATTGCTTGTATAAAAATGTTTACAACAATGTAGTATAATAACTGACTTCAATGTTTGAAAATAGTATACTCCCTAGAAAATCCTATGTTTTCCAATAAAAGTAGTCTTCTACCAAGATCCGGTTGTTTGCGTGTTTGATCCTTTGAAAATGTAAAAGTTTTCCCAGTGAAACTATTAGTATGAAAATATAGTTTTAAACTTCATTTATGTAAAGTAATTGGGAAAAATAGTGTTTTACCCCAGCAGTGGCACTGGCGGCTAAATGAAATAAAATGCAGACTCCAGGTAGTATTAAATGTACAATACACCTCGGGGAGCCTGTTTGGCCTTTAATTCTTAATGGGTAATTAAAGGTTTGAATGTGAACTCGTATGTAACCATGCTGATTGACGATCGAATAATTGATGACCCTCCGAGTCATATGTAGTGATGTGACATTTTGTCACCCCTTGGCCTTTCGACTGGGACTGTAGCTAGCAGTCGGGATGTGGGAGTGTCTGTCCCGTATAGATCTATACACACAATGCCCGCTCTCCCTCCAGGAGACTCTGGTTACACGGTGATACCACTGTGAAGTGTCGTATCGAGAAGTAGTATATCACATTCTAATTATAGTGTATTCTCTTGTATAATGTATAATATATTTTCTGGTATAATGTATAGAGTGTTCCCTTGTATAGTATATAGTATTCTCTTTGTATAGTATTTAGCATGTATTGGCTCATAACTGTGCTGAATCTCATAGGCGTCACTGTAATAGAAGTAATGAGTAATAATCCTTAACTATACCTATTATAGTTAAATAGTAATGTTGGTTGCATGCCTCTGATACACAAGGTACTGAACTGAAGTGAAGACTTTTATATCCAACAAAAATATATATGATATATAACTAAGAATTCAACGACGATCGGACAAATAACAGAATAACCTAAGTCCACAACCAAACAAGGAACAAGAAATAAGGTGAGCTACCAGTCCTAAGTCCTTCAAGTCTTACTTATATAAATATATTAGTATAGATATGGGTTTGAAAATAAAGCAAGTTTAAAAGAGTTTGAAAACAGTTTTCGCATTTAAAGAGTTTGATAAAAGGTTTGAAACACTTGAAAATCCCAAAGTTTGATGCTAATTTGAAAGCAGAAGCAAATCTTCTAGTCTGTTCTAGTTATTAATCACATATTATTAAAGCAATAACTAGAAATATTCAACTTGTATTCCCCCCCGTAAAAGCATTTAAAATCATTTAAAAGGCTAATTAAGGGGTATGAACTCACCTGTAGTGAGTGGATTGGATGGAAGTGCCGGGTAGGATGCTAGGTGTCAAGTGAGGACTTGAACACACACGCGGATCCTATATAACATGTAGTGATACATAAATGTATCTAATTAGTTATTTAATCACTAATTAAGCAAGTAGAGACACTCTAATATGAGAAAACACTTTGTTTCAAGTGCTAGGAGTGCTAAGGGTTGCATCTAAGGAGAGTATGGCCTCACCTTGGAGTTTACTCCTCAAATGGGAACCCCAAATGTGTTTACGGTTGTTGGACCATTTCCCCCATGAGTTTATGGCCGTAAACTCATGGTAATGGTGAATTTGTGTGTTTCAAGGTCCTATATCTCACAAGGAAGGGTTCTAAATTCGAATCAAAGGCTTAGGAAGTGGTTAGGGCACAAAAGGACCTCTCATTGGAGTTTACGGTCCTTGGACCATCCTTGAGAGTTTACGGTCGTAAACACTTGGGTTTACGGTCGTAAGCCCATGAGTTTACGGCCGTAAACTCATGTTTGCCTCAACCTTTTTGTGTTTTGGTGTTTCTAGCTCATGCATGCAAGTTTCTAGCCCTTTCTCCAAGCATTTGAAGGTGTTAGGGGCATCAAAACACCATTTGGGGGTGTTTACGGTTTTGGGAGATCCCCAAACCGTAAACACATATGTTCTTGGGGATTTTGATGATTTTCCAAAGGACTAACAAGTATACTAAGTAAGTAACTAGATAGGAAGGGTACACTTACTTATATGAAGCTTGTAAGAGTGATTAGAGCCCAAAAACACTAGTGTGTGTTCTTGGTGTTCTTGGTGTTTTGAAGAACACTTGAAGATCTAAGTAAAAACCAAGAATCCATGGATGAAATGATGTATAAACACTAGATTAAGTGTTGTATTAACGAATCTAGGAAGGAAATACTTACATTTTGGCGGATTTGAAGAAATGAACTTATGATACTTGAGAGAAAAAACTTGGTGTTCTTGAGGTGGGAAGTGGAAAATGAGGAAAAGGTGTGTAAACTCATGCTATATGCATGAGTTCTTGGGAAAATGGTGTTTACGGCCCAAACACCTCTTGTTTGGCCGTAAACACCTAGCTAAGGTGTTGATTGTTTTGTTTTAATACACATCACTAATAACGACACTTCCCTTTATTTAATCGTTTGACGAAAAATAAAATAAAACACCCAAACGGACTTAAATCCGGCCAAAAATGTACTGAAATGTTTTTGAATATTATATGAAGTGTTTAACTGTAGAGATTATACAATTGAAAATTTCGGGTTGTCACATCATTCCCCCGTTAGAGGGAATTTCGTCCCGAAATTAGAGTTCAGGCAACTAAGTTATTACAAAATAACTAAGTAAAAAGATGAGGATATTTAAGTCTCATTTGATCCTCGCGCTCCCATGTGAATTCCGGTCCCCGCTTGGCGTTCCAGCGAACCTTCACGATTGGGATGCGGCTTTGTTTCGTTCGTTTGACCTCGCGGTCCATGATCTCTACAGGTTCTTCCACGAAGTTGAGGCTCTCGTTGATCTCGATCTCGTCGAGTGGGATTACAAGAGTCTCGTCGGATAGGAACTTTTTCAAGTTTGAGACGTGGAAGGTAGTACATTACTGAGTTCGCGGGGTAGGTTGAGTTTGTAAGCTACGGTGCCGATTCTAGCTAGAATCTCAAAAGGCCCTACGTATCTTGGATTTAGCTTTCCACGCTTTCCGAAGCGTATCAAGCCTTTCCAGGGTGAGAGTTTCAAAAGGACTCGGTCTCCCACTTGGAATTGCAAAGGTTCCTTCGTTTTTCTGCGTAGCTTTTCTGTCGGTCTCTAGAGGCTTTCAATCGTTCACGAATCTGAACGATCTTCTCTGTCGTTTCCCGAATGATCTCCGGACCCGTGAGAGTGCTGTCAGGAAGTCGTCCTTTAGCTAATTGAGTGTCACCCACCTCAGCCCAGCACAGAGGGGATCTGCACTTCCTGCCGTAGAGGGCTTCAAATGGACCAGCCTTGATGCTCGTGTGATAACTGTTGTTGTAAGAGAATTTGACGAGAGGTAAGTGGGTATCCCACGCCTTCCTGAAGTCGATCACACAGGCTCAAAGCATATCTTCCAAGGTTTGGATAGTTCTCTCACTCTGTCCGTCGTTCTATGGATGGTAGGTTGTACTCATGTCCAGCCTCATTCCTAAGGAGTTTTGTAGTGACTGCCAGAACCTCGAAGTGAGTCTACTATCTCTATCGGAGATAATAGATATAGGAACACCATGTAGTCGTACGATCTCCCTAATGTATGTTCTTGTGAGCTTCTCCATCTTGTCGGTTTCTTTGATGGGCAGGAAGTGTGCGGACTTGGTCAATCTGTCGACGATGACCCATATGGTATCAAGTCCACCCGTTGTCTTGGGTAACTTGGTTATGAAGTCCATAGTGATCTGCTCCCACTTCCACTCAGGTATCTCCGGTTGTTGGAGTAGATGCGAATGGATAGTCATTGTTAGTGACTTGACTCTTCGGCCAGAATATTCTTTCCGACTTAGGGCGTCTGCTACTACGTTGGCTTTACCCGAATGATAACGAATTTCGCATTCGTAGTCATTGAGTAGCTCGACCCACCGTTGTTGCCTCATGTTGAGCTCTTTCTGGTTGAAGATGTGTTGGAGGCTTTTGTGATCGGTATAGATGGTGCTCTTCGTACCATACAGGTAATGTCTCCAGATTTTTAGGGCGAACACAACCGCTCCTAATTCGAGGTCGTGCATGGTGTAGTTGACCTCGTGTGCCTTCAGCTGTCTTGAGGCGTAGGTGATGACCTTACCTCGCTGTATCAAAACATAGCCGAGCCCTTGGTTGGATGCATCGCAGTATACCACGAAGTCTTCTATCCCTTCGGGGAGGGACAGTATCGGTGCGGTGCATAAAGCTCGCTTCAGGGTTTGGAATGCCTTTTCTTGTTTCTCTTCCCAGTCAAAGCCCATGCCTTTCTGGATCAATGTAGTCAGGGGTTTCACGATTCGAGAGAAGTTTTGAATGAACCTGCGGTAGTAGCCAGCGAGGCCTAGAAATTGACGAATTTCTGTAGGCATCTTTGGTGCTGACCAGTTCTCAATGGCTTTAATTTTGGAAGGGTCCACGTGGATTCCTTCTTCGCTCACCACATGTCCTAAGAATTCAACTCTTCGGATCCAAAATTCGCACTTAGAGAACTTCGCGTATAGCTTCTCCGATCGTAAGGTTTCCAGGACTTGTCGTAGATGATTAATATGCTCTTCAATACTTCGAGAATAGATAAGTATGTCATCAATGAAGACGATGACGAACTGATCCAAGTAAGGACGGCATACCCTATTCATTAAGTCCATGAATACTGCGGGCGCATTGGTCAGTCCGAACGGCATTACTACGAACTCGTAGTCTCCATAACGAGTTCGGAAGGCTGTCTTCGGAACATCCTCCTCAAGTAATCGCAACTGGTGATACCCGGACCTCAGATCAATCTCGGAAAAGTAACTCGCCCCTTGCAGTTGGTCAAATAAATCGTCTATGCGAGGAAGAGGGTAACGATTTTTGATCTTAAGTTTGTTGAGTTCCCTGTAATCGATGCACATATGGAACGATCCGTCTTTTTTTCTTCACGAACAAGACTGGTGCTCCCCAGGGTGAGAAGCTCGGTCTTATAAAGCCATTGCTGAGCAGCTCGTTAATTTGACCCGACAGTTCTTGCATCTCAGCAGCCGCTAGGCGATAGGGCGATTTGGCTACGGGGGTGGCTCCTGGGATTAAGTCGATTCGGAACTCGACTTGACGTTCGGGAGGTAATCCTGGTTGCTCTTCCGGAAAGACGTTGGGGAAGTCACGTACCACGGGGAAGTCTTTCAGGTCTTTTGTTTTCTGGCTCGTGTCGACGATGTGTGCAAGGAACGCGCGATATTCCTTACGCAAATACTTATGGGCTTGAATACTTGAGATGATACGAAGGATCGTACTGGGTTTGTCTCCGTAGATCGACAAGGTTTCCTTATTTGGTAGGTTCAGACGGATTGCTTTGTCAAAACACAGAATGTCGGTACAATGGAGACTCAACCAGTCCATGCCCACAATGACATCTAAGCTCTTGATTGCTATTGGTATGAGGTCGATTGGAAACGAATGGTTATCTAGCGTGAGCGTACAACCTTATGTAGGTCACGTTAGAACTCTCTGTTTTTCCGTTAGCCATTTCTATGACGAAGGTTTCTTTTAGTGGTTTCGGTGATTGTTTAAGTAAGTGTTTAAGGTTTTGGTTTATAAAGCTCCTCTCTGCCCCACTATCAAATAGGATACAAGCATAAGAGTTATCAAGAAGGAACGTACCCGTGACTACTGTGGGGTCTGCTACTACTTCATTGTGGCCAATAGCAAGTAGTCTGCCTGTTCCTCCTGCATTCCCAGCTTTTCGGCAATTTCTTTTGAAATGCCCTATCTCACCACAGCCGTAGCAGGCCTGGCTCACTCCCGTGCTGGGGACCTGGGAAATGGATTGGGCGGTGTTCGGCAAAACCGGGCGGTATGGCCCTTCCGGTCACAGTTAGTGCAGTGCATTTCCCGACAGGGGCCGTTGTGATGGAAAGAGCACTTGGTGCACTTTAGTACACTCCCTGCATATGTTTTGGCTGGTACAGGGGCAGCAGGAGTAGTGACAGCGTGGACAGCCACCGTTTGTTGGTTTCTTGAAGAGGATTGGGTTGATTTGCCCTTCTTTCGGTCCCACCGCTTCCTTTTTTTGTCGGATGTCTTGGTCGGTGCAGTGGCAACAGTTGTAGTGGTTGATGGAATGTAGGGAACTTCATGATCAATCAACCTTTGGGCCAATTCCTTGGCACTGTCAAAGGTCGTAGGGTGTGACGCTAGAACGTTCCTTCGATATGGGGGCACTAAACCCCAGATGTATCTTTCAATTTTCTTGCCCTCAGTGGGGACCATGTTAGGACACAGAGTCAACAGGTCGCAGAACTTGGCTGTATAAGCCACTATCTCGGTCCCTTTCATTTTGAGGTTCCAGAGTTCCTCCTCGAGTTTCTGAATTTCACCCCTAGGGCAGTACTCCCTTTTCAGAAGGTCCTTCACTGCGTCCCAGCCCATGGCGTTGGCTGTTACTAAAGAGAGTGATTTGACATGGCCATTCCACCACGTCAAGGCCCTTTCGGTGAAAGTGCAAGCTGCGAACTTTATCTTGCTCTCTTCGGGGCACGAGCACATCTCGAAGATGGCTTCAGTTCTTTCGATCCATTGGGACAGTGCAATGATCCCTCCAGTCCTATTGAAGAATGTTGGTTTGTAGTTCATGAAATCCTTATAGGTACACCCCTGTGTATGTGGGTGGATTTCACCATGTCTAGAGTTGGTGCCCATTCCGGATCCACTTGCATTGCAAGAATTTATTTGGGCCATAGCTGCGGTTACAGCTGCCTGAAATATCACCGCATCAAACTGTTGCGGAGGAGGTGGTGGTGGTGTTTGACTTGCAGGCGTGTTTGTGGTCGGACGCTTGCGAGGCGGCATCTTTTACTGCAAGTTTATAGAAACGATGATAGCCGTAAGAATCAACTGCAAGTACAAATGAGAGTGTTTCATGGACTAAATCGCCATAGTCCAACTGTTAGGTAGTGACATATCAATAGAGTAGGGAAACGCAAGAGTAAGAACTTTCCAATAGATTAGATATCTGCCAATATTACTGGTATTACTGATGTAAAATGAGTTCAGGAAAGTTGACCTAACAGTAGGTCTGACATCAAACCATCAGGGGAAAATGTTGGCAATTTAAAAGTCTAGCCAGAGTACTCTTAAAAGTTAGGAATATTTTACAGACAAGTGCTCTCTAGAGAATAGGAAAGAAAGGCTATTCCTTAATTCAAAAGTAAAGACGAGTTGACATCTTCTACCGGCGACGGGTGTCTCTTGGACGAACCCTTAGGTCTGCCAGTTGACGTACAACTTCCAGAAGATGTCGTTCATGCGCTCTCTGACGTACTCGGAGTTCCATGACTTCGGCTCGGGATGCAGCTAGTTGCTGCTGCAGAGCCTCATTGGTCCTCCTTGTCCTATCCACAGTCTCTTCGAGTTGGCGAATACGCACTGTGTTTAGGTTAGATTTGGCGTCAACTTCCACTACTCGCTTCGATGGCTGCATGACCTTGCTCGATGTTCCTAGCAATTCTTCGGACCATGATGGGCAGGACTCGGTCAGCTGATCCTCCCTCGCTTATATTGTAAAAGCTTCGGTCTCTGTTGAAGGGCAACGGCTGACCCTGTTCATCACTCCATCGATTCAAGGTTGTTGCCCACATAGGAGTGGGGCCTTGAAACTCCGGACGGGGGTTCGGGTTTGGAATTGGAACTTCATGGGGATGGTTGTTGACTTCTGGTTCGGAGTCGGAGTCATCTGAAAAGCCTTCTGCGAGCTGATCATCCAAAGGGATTGGGTGATCATCTTCCGGCTCATTATCAAGCCATTATTATACTCTAGGATAGAAGTACTTACAAGATAGAGGCTTGAAAAGGTGCTAAAAGTCCAAGAACACTAGTGTGTGTTCTTGGTGTTGTTGGTGAAACTTAAAGATCTAACCTTTTGGAATGATTTCACGGATGGAAGTGTGTTAAATCACTAGATTAAGTAATATATCAACTTATTAGGGCTAGAAACACTTACAAGTTGAAGATCTTGAAGAATTGTTGGATGATACTTGAGAGAGAATTGAGTTTGGATCTTGAATTTGTGAAAAATGGTAAATAATGACTAAGTGTCATATATATACCCCCAATTTAGGGTTTACGGCCGTAAACACCTTTGTTTAGGCCGTAAACTCCAAACTCTTGGAGCTTTGGGACTTTATTGTTGCACAATAAACCCTAAAGCATCCTCTCTGTTGTTATCTCCTGTAGTACTAATCTTAAAATACTCAAACTTATTCCAAAAAGCTTGAAAATTAGCACAAACAGTTTTGACTCCTATTGAAGTGAATGGTTGTACATAATAGAAATTTCGGGTTGTCACATCATCCCCCCGTTAGAAGGAATTTCGTCCCAAAATTAGAGTTTAAGCAAATAAGTAGTTACAAATAACTAAGTAAAAAGAAGAGGATATTTCAGTTTCATCTGATCCTCTCGCTGCCAAGTGAATTCAGGTCCTCGCTTGGCGTTCCAGCGAACCTTCACTATCGGGATACGGCTTTGTTTCGTTTGCTTGACTTCCCGGTCCAAATGAAACTTAGTTATTTGAAGGTTCACTGCACGCCAAGCGAGGACCTGAATTCAACTGGGAGCGCGAGGATCAAATGAAACTTAAGTATCCTCACTTGGCAAACGAAAGAAAGTCGTATCCCGATAGTGAAGGTTCGTTGGAACGCCAAGCAAGGACCTGAATTCACTTGGGAGCGAGAGGATCAGATGAAACTGAAATATCCTCTTCTTTTTACTTAGTTATTTGTAACTATTTATTTTCTTAAACTCTAATTTCGGGACGAAATTCCTTCTAAGGGGGGGGGGTGAGGTGACAACCCGAAATTACTTCAATAGGAGTCAAAACTGTTTCTGCTAATTTTCAAGCTTTTTGGAATAAGTTTGAGTATTTTAAGATTAGTACTCCAGGAGATAACAAGAGAGAGGATGCTCTAGGGTTTATTGTGCAAGAATAAAGTCCCAAAGCTCTAAGATTTTGGGGTTTACGGCCTAAACAAAGGTGTTTACGGCCGTAAACCCTAAATTGGGGGTATATATATGACACTTAGTCATTATTTACCATTTTTCACAAATTCAAGATCCAAACTCAATTCTCTCTCAAGTATCATCCAACAATTCTTCAAGATCTTCAACTTGTAAGTGTTTCTAGCCCTAATAAGTTGATATATTACTTAATCTAGTGATTTAACACACTTCCATCCGTGAAATCATTCCAAAAGGTTAGATCTTCAAGTTTCACTAACAACACCAAGAAGACACACTAGTGTTCTTGGACTTTTAGCACCTTTTCAAGCCTCTATCTTGTAAGTACTTGTATCCTAGAGTATAATAAGGCTTGTTACACTTCAATACATCAAGTAAACACCAATGAAAGCAAGGATCAAATGTGTTTACGGTCCAAGAACACCTTGGACCGTAAACCCTAAAAGGGTTGCCACAACTAGGCCCTGGCAGAATCCAGTTTTGTAGTTTTTTCAGCTTTGAAAATTACACAGTTGCATCAATACAATAGAAAACACCCATGACTCTGATACCACTATTGGGTTTTATGTACTCTAACATTCTTATGGTGCACATAGAACCCTAATGCTTTAGATCTAAGTTTTCTCTAATTATACATGCAACATTGGTTTCCAAAGGATGAAGCCTAAACTAGCATTCAAAATTTAACATATGAATCATAAAATAAGTTTGAAAGCTACCTCTTGATGTAGCTAGTAAGACATTGGCCTTGATAGAACTTAGCAGCCCAAGTGTTGTGCCTCAAACAAGTCACAAACACCAAATAAACAACTAGATGGATATGAAGGAGGCTAAGGAGACTAAAAACCGATTTCTCTTCTTGGAATGCAAGTAGTTGTCGATTTTAGGGCTTAGCACAACATATATATATATATATATATATATATATATATATATATATATATATATATATATATATATGTGACAACCCGAAATTTCTACCTTGTAGTGTTATTCAAACCAATCAAAGTCAGAATCGTTTCTGCTACCTCCAAGTGTTGTTTTCAGTCGATTTGAGTGTTCTAAACCTAATATCTTCAAGTTAGATCTTAGATTTGAGTTCCGGAAGTTCACCCTACCCAAAAATTGGCCAAACACTCCAACTTAAGGAGTGTACGGCCGTACACTTGGGTGTGCGGCCGCACACCCCTCCTCTGGCAGCACACTCACGAATATAAAGTTAAGAGTTGGCCTTCATTCAACCCTTTTCCCCCTCCTAGACCAGAACTCGTTTTCCTCTCAAGTAGCTCGTGATTTTTCTTATAGATCTTCAAGTGGTAAGTGTTTCTCCTTATGTTAAGTTGATTCAATACACTTCCTAAGTAATAATACATGATTTCATCCATGAAATTACTCCTTTTGTTTAGATCTTCAAATGTTCTTCAAAAACACCAAGAACACCTACGAAGTTCTTGAGCTCCAAACACCCCCATACAATTATACACTGTAAGTACCCTACTCCTGTATGTGTTTAGCTATATTTGAGCCTTGTTAAAAGTCCATAACTCGATCTTCAAGGAGTGCGCGGCCGCACACATTCATGTGGCCGTACACCCCTTATTTTAGTGCTTTAAGACCTAAAACTCAACTAGTATGCTAGCAAACGATCAACCACACTTAAGGGATACAAGATATAACCTTAAAAACATGTTTTCGACCATTTTTCCTAGGAGTGTGCGGCCCCACACTCCCTGACCGCACACACCTGGCCGCACACCCAAGGGGCAGCACACCAGGTGGCCGCACACGACCCTGTACGGCCGTAAACCCAGTTCAGAAGACTTTTGATGCTTCTAACACTTCAATCTAAGTGTTTTCTATGTCCTAGGGTGTTTTTCCTTTCATCATCAGTTGTATAAAGACTAAGTATATACATATATCTACCAATATACACTGATTAGGATCTGTTGTGCTTGAGTCTTCACTTGGTACTCAGCATCCTACAAACCGAACTTTCATTCGTACCACTCACTGCAGGTGAGTTCATACCCTTACGCTTTTATAGTTTTTGAAATGTTTTCAGGGGGGGAATACAAGTAAAAGCACAAGTAATCTTGTGTTAAAGATATAATTTGGTTTATTATAATTTTCTATCGATAGTATACATTGAACATATAATTTACTAAACAGGATGAACGTAGTTACTACTAGACTTAAAATCAGTTTTTATGAAGCATACTAAGATACAAACATTGCAAAATCAGTCTTCAGATCAAAGGAAACAAACTTATGAATTATAAAGTAAAGATATTATTTTATAAGATTTCATAACAATAACAAAAGGGATTTTCATAGTATTATTAGTGAATTCGTTGAGGGAACTACAGTGTGAGACGCCTTGTAACCAGAGTCTCCTGGAGGGAGAGCGTGATTTTGTGAATAGATCTATACGGGAGTGACAATCCCGCACCCTGACTATTAGCTACAATCAACCTAGGGTGACAAACGTCATTTTTCACGACATCCGACTATGTCTTAATGTTGAACGTCCATAGTATGGTTATAAGAATCCACAGGTGAAACAACGACTTGTTCACGTAATAATATACCTAACAAATAGTCAACAAGGTTAGTAACTATGTGATTACTTAGTATGTACGTTAGGGTAATATAAAATTAACATCCGACTTACAGTGGGATGTGTGACTTCCGCTTCATTTCATGTTCCTTGTTTGGTTGTGGGTTTAGGGCAGAATCACTCAATCGACTGTTTGTTCGATCTAGATTTATATAACTCGTATGTGCTAAGTGATCACAGGAGGGTATAAACAACACTTTCAGGATACATAACAACACGTTATCTTGTAGTTTTATTTATGTAATAAGACTACTATACAATGGTTTTCATACAAAGGTTTTCAAACAGAACAATGCTTAAACAACATAACTATGGTAGATACTGGTACACCACGATTCGGATCAGATAATTCAAATAACGTCCATTTAAAGAAAATATAGGATTTTCTGGAGTAATCATCGATATTTTACAAATAATAGGTTCATTATTTACAAATAATGTGTGTATTTCGCCTGATTCCATGTTCCTTGTTTGGTTATGGGTTAGGACGGATTCACACAATTAACTGTCTACCCGGTATTGGTATGAAAACCATAGAAGGAATGGGTTAATTTTACTTTACATAAGAATATATTGGATTTTCTTGAGGAACACTTTCAACAGACATCAAAGAATTGTTTTTACTTAACATTCATTTCATCAGCAAATATAAGGTTTTCAGAAGAAACATAACGTACTTTTCGAAAGAATAAAGGATAGTTTTCTAAAACATAACGCTTATGAACTCACCAGCTTTATGCTGATACTCTTTCAAAACCTACTTGTATTCTCAGGGCATTAGCATACAGGTACACGCACCGGGCTCAAGAAGATGGAGCATAGTAGCTTTGAGTCTCTACTTGTTATTTACTTTTGGAGTCAATCATGTATGATTCAAATGTAATGTAATCCTTATACTATAAATACACTGTTTGTGTTTGCTTTGATTACTATTATTCAATTGTTGTGATACTACAAATGACGTCCTCCACCCCCGAACGTTTCCGCCGTTTCGGTTTGGGGGTGTGACAAATTGGTATCAGAGCATTGTTTATAGTGAACTTAGTATATCAACCAGTAAAAGATATACAACTACAAATACAATGGGGCTGGAGTGCTCTGACTAAAAGTATACTTTTAAAATATGAGTATTTTATGATAAGTATACTAATAAGCATACATACTAATGACAAGTATCACAATAAGAACAAGTAAGAACAAAACAAACAAAAGTATTTAGATGTTGGACACTACAGTCAAACCTGAGCAGTTATGTAATCATATCTGGAATAAATATAACCTGATCAACTATATTTATTTGAGATACGACCAACATGTGTTTGGGGTGATAGTGGTGTTACAACAAGTCTAAAACTTACCTAACTACATACACAAAGGTGTCCTTAGAACAAAACATAAAGATAAAATAATATAGGAGTATTTTAGGCACTATAACAAGCTTGGATAAGAACTAAAAGACCTTTACTGGCAGGTCTATAGTTGCGAAGTGCATGCTTCCAGGGTTATGTATAATTGGGATCTTATAGACTCAGAATTTGGTGATCAACGCTCTACTACCTGTTCCTTGTTTGGTTGTGGTTTTGGAGTAGGATCACCTATTCGAAAGTCTATTTGATCTTGGTTATATATAGCTTGTATGTACTGCTTAACTATAGGAGGACCCAGTTTGGATCATCAATAACTAAAGAAGAAATGTTTACTTAACCTCATAAGATTCTCTAGACATCCCCATTCTTGCACGAACAACCTAGATATAGATAGCCACTCCAACCGCCAACAGAGGAATCAAAGAGGAACCATAGAGGATTGATAAAGAGGGTTCCTAGAAGGAATCATACGAAGAGACAAATCCTCCATCAGGAAGTGACGGAGATATATAAGTAGAAACCGAATCAGGAGCTGCGGTGAATAAGAAAAACTATAGGAAAGTTCAGAGACAACAAATCCCCACAGCTGAATTCAGGACCATCATAACTACAACAGAAAACCCCTCCCAAGGCGCGTCAGGTGGTAGAGCACCATATACGTCATACTAATAATTAACTAGCTAATATGATCTAGTGAGTTAGTGATTACACTGCTCACACTATGTGTTAGGCTTATCGCCTTTTTCATATCCGTTAGTATCAGTAAACCAGATCCATAACTTCATTAAGAGGGTAGTCACTATCAAATTCATAAGTCTATGTTGCATAGACCTCTGTTATGAATTGATTCAAAAGTCGGAACATGATACATTCAAAACCGAGACCATTTCTATTCAGATAACATTCGATTCGTAGCCACTAAGGACTTACCCTCATTTCATCTTATTAGCAGAAAGATGCCACGGAAGAAGTCGAACAGAAACAAGAACAATGCACCCCCACCGCCACCTCCTCCGTATGACCCGGTTGTCTTTCAGGCAGCAGTGACAGCCGCAGTGACAGCTGTCATGGCGCTGGTCAATGCAAGTGGTACCAGTATATCGAGTAGTGGAATCAACAACTCTAACCACAGACACACAAGGGAGTGCTCATACAAAGACTTCATGATTTGCGGACCCAAACCCTTCGATGCAAGTGGGGGAGCCATAGCTCTAATGCGATGATTAGAAAATACAAAATCGATTTTTGAGCTCTGCGGATGTCCAGAAGGGAGCAAAGTGAAGTTTGCTGCCTGCAGTTTCTCTGACAGAGCCCTTACATGGTGGAATAGCCATGTCAAGTCATTGACCCTTCCGATTGCAAACGCAATGGGCTGGGAAAATTTGAAACAGATGATGTTGGAAGAGTACTGTCCGAGGGGCGAAGTGCAAAAACTAGAGCATGAGCTGTGGAATCTCACCATGACAAGCTCAGACATAGAAGCCTACACCGACCGATTCAGCGACTTAGCTACACTATGCCCTGGGATGGTTACCCCGGAAAGTAAGAAGGTAGAAATATTCATTTGGGGACTACCTTCTCCAATCCAAGGAAACGTAATAGCGGCAAAACCTCTTACGTTTGACAGTGCCAAATGCCTGGCTCGGACCTTGGTGGACTATGGAATCCTCCAAGGCCTAATGGACCCCGTTTGTAGGACAACAAATGGAGGGAATGATAATCAAGGGTCCGAGAACAGAAATAAGAGGCACTCAACACAAGAACCCTCCGAGGAACAACAGACAAGTACTGCATATGCTGCCCCGAGGCCAACCACCTCAGCGCCTAAATTTAAATTTAATAAGTGCAACTTCCATCATATCGGAAGGGGTCGGAAGTTGTATTGCAAGATCTGCCTCCGAAGGGGACACACCATCCGCTTCTGTAGGGCACCAGCACGACCAATCTCTCAGGTACCATTCAAGGAAGCAAGTCAGACCTGCCACGAATGTGGTGAATCGGGACACTTCAGGAGAGATTGTTCCTTGGTCAGGAACCCTGGTGAAGATGGAAGTGTGCTAATGCTTACCGCAGGAGAGTCTACCCCGGAGACCCCCGAAAACACCGGTACGTCTCCCAACTCGAATCTTTTCCCAAAACCTACATTTTCAAGGAAACCATTTCGCGATTAAGTTCTAACTGTAATAGTTTCTTCCTGTCTAAAATAAGCACATAGTTTATATATAGAAACTAAATACTCTTTCTGGTAAGCTATAATGGCTTGGTGTAAACATTAGGGCTATATATAATTAGGAACCAATAGACTTAGAGTGTGTAATTCTGCCTTATCTCCTGTTCCTTGTGTGGTTGTGGATTTAGGGCAGAGTCACTCAGTCGACTGTCTTATCCCTCTTAATTATATATAACTTGTAGACACCAAGCGATTATAGAGAGACTGGATAAGGAACATAATATCAAGTAGCACTCACCTGAAAAATCTTTCAGTTAGTACACACGTAAGGCTATGCAAAACTATCGTGGTAGGAATTTCCGAATCAAAACATAAAGCACCGAGAATATACATCCAGAAATACCGAGGTTCTAACGAAGCGCTCTTTCCAAATTAACTTAACCCGAAATTCCACGACGTCTTCCCACTGAGTCCGACTGATTATGCGTTATACCAAACCCACGTGTCACCAAGGAGACCATTTTCCTTAAATCGACCGAATAACACAACTCTCGTCATTCATAACAATAAACTAGATGCGAAACCCGAAATTTCATCTCGCCTCGAACTCTCCAAAATACTCATGCAATGAGTATGGTATCCACCCGTAACCTTCCTTAAGCACCCTCAGCAAACCATTTTGGAAACACCACTCGCGCAACAAGTCGAGTTCAAGCGCAGAGGTTAAGGACAGATACGGTTAGCCTATCAATGTTAGATGTGCACGCGAGGGTGGTATATAATTAAGATCCTACGGACTTAGGATGTGTGATTCCGCCCTATCTCCTGTTCCTTGTTTGGTTGTGAACCTAGGGCAGCGTCACCCATCCGACCATCTTATTAGTCTTAATTATATACGACTTGTGTACATGAGGCAATAGTAGAAGGACTAGGTATGAGTCCTACCATGACCTCAAGGAGAAAGGTTGCTCAGAACTACGAAAGAACATCTGAACAGATAGATGAACGAGGTCAGGCAAGTCAAACCTACACATCATTCACAGATCAGAACATCAAAAACAACAATGACTATCCGCTAAACCATCCAGCGAGGATTTGAATTCACTGGAGAACGCAAGGGTTGTATGAAACCCAAGGGCTCTACCGATCTTAGAGAATTGTCTGTCCGACGAGACACTCGTGATACCTTCATCTTTTTCCAAGTCCAGGGATTTTATTCCATGTTTGAATTTCGGGACGAAATTCCCTCTAACGGGGGGGATGATGTGACAACCCGAAATTTCTACCTTGTATTGTTATTCAAACCAATCAAAGTCACACTCGTTTCTGCTACCTCCAAGCATTGTTTTAAGTCGATTTGAGTGTTCTAAACCTAGTATCTTCAAGTTAGATTTTAGATTTGAGTTCTGCAAGTTCACCCGACCCAAAAATTGGCCAAACACTCCAACTTAAGGAGTGTACGGCCATACACTTGGGTGTGCGGCCGCACACCCCTCCTCTGGCAGCACACTCACGACTATAAAGTTAAGAGTTGGCCTTCATTCAACCCTTTTCCCCCTCCTAGACCAGATCTCGTTTTCCTCTCAAGTAGCTCCTGATTTTTCTTATAGATCTTCAAGTGGTAAGTGTTTCTCCTTATGTTAAGTTGATTCAATACACTTCCTAAGTAATAATACATGATTTAATCCATGAAATTACTCCTTTTGTTTAGATCTTCAAGTGTTCTTCAAAAACACCAAGAACACCTACTAAGTTCTTGAGCTCCAAACACCCCCATACACTTATACAATGTAATTACCCTACTCATGCATGTGTTTAGCTATATTTGAGCCTTGTTAAAAGTCCAGAACTCAATCTTCAAGGAGTGTGCGGCCGCACACATTCATGTGGCCGTACACCCCTTATTTTAGTGCTTTAAGACCTCAAACTCAAATAGTATGCTAGCAAACGATCAAACACACTTAAGGGATACAAGATATAACCTTAAAAACATGTTTTCGACCATTTTCTCTAGGAGTGTGCGGCCACACACTCCCTGGCCGCACACACCTGGCCGCAAACCCAATGGGCAGCACACCAGGTGGCCGCACACGACCCTGTACGGTCGTACACCCACTTCAGAAGACTTTTGATGCTTCTAACACATCAATCTAAGTGTTTTCTAAGTCCTAGGGTGTTTTTCCTTTCATCATCAGTTGTATAAAGACTAATTATATACATATATGTGCCAATATATGCTTATTAGGATCCATTGTGCTTGAGTCTTCACTTGGTACTCAGCATCCTACAAACCGAACTTTCATTCGTACCAGTCACTGCAGGTGAGTTCATACCCCTACGCTTTTATAGTTTTTGAAATGTTTTCAGGGGCGGAATACAAGTAAAAGCACATGTAATCCTGTGTTAAAGATATAATTTGGTTTATTATAATTTTCTATCGATAGTATACATTGAACATAGAATTTACTAAACAGGATGAACATAGTTACTACTAGACTTAAAATCAGTTTTTATGAAGCATACTAAGATACAAAGATTGCAAATTCTGTGTTCAGATCAAAGGAAACAAAATTATGAATTATAAAGTAAAGGATATTATTTTATAAGATTTCATAACAATAACAAAAGGGATTTTCACAGTATTATTAGTGAATTCGTTGAGGGAACTACAGTGTGAGACACCTCGTAACCAGAGTCTCCTGGAGGGAGGGCGTGAGTTTGTGTATAGATCTATACGGGAGTGATAATCCCGCACCCTGACTATTAGCTACAATCAACCTAGGGTGACAAACGTCATTTTTCACGACATCCGAGTATGTTTTAATGTTGAACGTCCATAGTATGGTTATAAGAATCCACAGGTGAAACAACGACTCATTCACGTAATAATATACCTAACAAACAGTCAACAGGGTTTGTAACTATGTGATTACTTAGTATGTACATTAGGGTAATATGAAATTAACATACGGGTTACAGTGGGATGTGTGACTTCTGCCTCATTTCCTGTTCCTTGTTTGGTTGTGGGCTTAGGGCAGAATCATTCAATCGACTGTTTGTTCGATCTAGATTTATATAACTTGCATGTGCTAAGTGATCACAGGAGGGTATTAACAACACTTTCAGGATACATAAGAACACGTTATCTTCTAGTTTTATTTATGTAATAAGACTACTATACAATGGTTTTCATGCAAAGGTTTTCAAACAGAACAATGCTTAAACAACATAAGTATGGTAGATACTGGTACACCACGATTCGGATCAGATAATTCAAATAACGTACACTTAAGGAAAATATAGGATTTTCCGGAGTAATCATCAGTATTTTACAAATAATCGATTCATTATTTAACTAACGAACATTCATTAGTAATTCCATGACTGCTTAGTTTATGCATCCAGGTTACATATGAAGAATATCTGATAGACTGTGGAATGTGTGTTTTCCGCCTCATTCCCTGTTCCTTGTTTGGTTGTGGGTTTATGGCAGATTCACACAATTAACTGTCTACCCGATGTTGGTTTATGCATAACTGGTATGAACTAAGAAGTCATAGAAGGAATGGGTTAATTTTACTTTACATAAGAAGATATTGGATTTTCTTGAGGAACACTTTCAACAGACATCAAAGAATTGTTTTTACTTAACATTCATTTCATCAGCAAATATAAGGTTTTCAGAAGAAACATAACGTACTTTTCGAAAGAATAAAGGATAGTTTTCTAAAACATAACGCTTATGAACTCACCAGCTTTATGCTGATACTCTTTCAAAAGCTACTTGTATTCTCAGGGCATTAGTGGACAGGTACACGCACCGGGTTCAAGAAGATGGAGCATAGTAGCTTTGAGTCTATACTTGTTATTTACTTTTTGAGTCAATCATGTATGATTCAAATGTAATGTAATCCTTATACTATAAATACAATGGTTGTGTTTGCTTTGATTACTATTATTCAATTGTTGTGATACTACAAATAACGTCCTCCACCCCCGAACGTTTCCGCCGTTTCAGTTTGGGGGTGTGACAATATATATATATATATATATATATATATATATATATATATATATATATATATATATATATATATATGTGTGTGTGTGTGTGTGTGTGTTTGGGCGTGAATGTGTGTAGAATATCAAAGGTCATGTGCAACCCTAATCCATACACATTAGCTAATGATCCATCCCTTTGATTTGGACAAATTCTTCATGTCTTAACCCATAAGCCCATCAAAAATCAAGCCAAGGATCATTAGCCCAACTCATATGTATCAATTTAATTAGTCTATTTTGATCAATTCTAATTAAATAAATTGATTCCTTAATTAATATATTACACTTGTAATATATCAATAAATCATAAATAACCTGTTACTAAAATATCCATCTATCAAATTGTGCTGTTGAACGTAACCCGAAATGGACTATGCTACTATCGGATCAAGTACATACCAATTATAGTTATGGGCGTAGGCACATAATCCAACAATATCTTGCCATTTCCAAACGGGAATATCCAACGGCTGCATATTGCCATGGGGTCGCTGCTATGTCTCACTTCATGCAGGGCCACCAATAATCAGGTCGAAGATCCTGATACATCTTCGTCGCCCCAGGATGGATGGAGAACCTCGACTTGTGGGTCTCATCCATCAGAGTCTGTCGTACACCGCCCCAGTATGGAACCCAGACCCTCCTATGCGGACTCAACATCCCTCAACTGTCATAGTCAAATGAGGTCACCTAGCCCACGATCCTCTCACACTTCCGACGCTCTTCCTTCAAACCCTCAACCTGTGCCTCCCAGATCCGCTCCACCAATGGAGTAATCACTGTCATCCTCAGACATATATCTCATATCGGAGCCGCCACTGCCTTGCGCCTAAGAGCATCGACCACCACATTGGCCTTGCCCGGGTGGTAAAGGATTTCACAGTCGTAATCCTTCACCGCATCTAACCACCGACGTTGCCTCATGTTCAGATTCGGCTGATCCATGAGGTACCTCAAACTCTTGTGGTCCGTGTAAATGGTACAACGAACCCCACAGAGGTAATGCCGCCAAATCTTGAGGGCGAAAACTACAGCCCCCAGCACCAAATCGTGCGTCGGGTAGTTTGCCTCGTGAGGCTTCAACTGCCTCAAAGTGTATGCTATCATGTGACCCCACTGCATCAACACTGCACCCATGCCTGTGATCAAAATGTCACAGTAAACCATGAAGTCATCGACGCCCTCAGGCAAAGTGAGAATCGGTGCCTCGCATAACCACTACCTGGGAGTCTCGAAGGTTGTCTGCTGCTCAGGCCCCCAACGGAATGCCACCGACTTCTTGGTCAGTCGGGTCAAGGGAACAACGATCTTGGAGAAATCCTTGATGAATCTCCAACAATAACCCTCTAGACCAAGAAAACTTTGAACCTCAGATGGAGACCTCGGAATCTCCCACTACATCACGACCTCTATCTTGGCCGGATCGACCAGAATACCCTTATGGTTGACAAGGTGCCCCAGAAATTGCACCTCACGCAACCAGAACTCATACTTGGAGAACTTTCCTAAAAGTCTCTCCCTCCTCAGTGTCTCCAACACCTCCCTCAGGTGCTACTCATGCTGCTCATAAGTCTTAGAATAAACCAAGATATCATCAATGAAGACTATCACAGACCGGTCCAAAATCGGTCTGCACACGTGGTTCATGAGATCCATGAACGCGGTAGGAGCATTGGTGAGCCCAAACGGCATCACCACGAGCTCATAGTGACCATAGCGAGTCTGAAAGGCTTTCTTCGGCATGTCGTCGTCCCTGACTCACATCTGGTGGTAACTCGATTACAGATTAATCTTGGAGAACCAAGATGCACCCTGAAGCTACTCATATAAGTCATCAGTCCTTGGGTAGGGATAAGGATTCTTCACCGTTATCTTACGCAGCTCCCAGAGATCTATACACATCCGATGTGACCCGTCCTTCTGCTTTCCAAACACGATCGGGGCTCCCCATGGCGAACTGCTTGGCTTGATAAATCCCTTGTCTAACAGCTCTTGCAGTTGTGTAGACAACTCCTTCATCTTGTGAGGAGCCAACCGATATGGTTGGATCTAGGTTTCTCTATTGTACATGTAATTCATCCAAGGCTCAAGAACCCTAATCTAGCATATGTATATCGAAATTATCACATAAGAGTAGATGTAGATGATTACCTTTTGATAATGGCTTGAATCTTCAAGTCTTGAAGCTTAGAGTCACAAGTGTCACTCCTCTAATAACTTACAAACACCAATGGCAAAATAATGATCTTGGAGAGAGGTTGGAGGCTTCTTGAATTCGGCTCTATAGCTCTTAGGAATAGGGTTTTTCGATTTCTGTAGCCTAAGGGTTCTATTTATATTGTAGGCAGTTACGGTTTCAGTTAAAACCCTAATGGACAGCTTAAACTCTAAGCAGCCCATGGAACCTTCTGGAATAAGGCCATGGACGAAAATATGATGGCCTACCATCATAATTTCGTTCACCCCTTTGATCCATTAGGTTTCCCAGCCCAAGATTCAACTATCACACATTTGACAGTTTAAGTCCCCTTTCTTCAATTAATCTCTTTTAGTCGCCAAATTAATTCTTAATTAATCAATGACTAATAATAATTAAATAATATGATTTCTCTTATTAATATATTATTCTAATAATATATTAATGAATCATAACTAATCCTCTTTCTCCATGAATCATCCTATCAAGTTGCTTTGGTGAAGGCAACCCAAAAGGACCATGCACAACCGGGTCAAGTATATACCAAATATAGTTATGGGCTTAGACACTAATCCAACAGTGTCCCACTTGGATAAGTCTAATAACTAAATTTACAAGTGTGACTTCGGAATCTGATTAGTAATCATAGCTCTCAAAGACGCTGTCGAACTCTGATCTTATCGGTAACATGTCCTTTAGATATGGGATCATATATTCCTCCATTGTAGATATCGTACGAACTGAGACATGGATTTTAATCATACACTCTGTTCACGTGTTGTTTCCCGATTTCTGATTTATGACAACTGACAACAGACTACAATTGAACACATCAATTCAGCCTCGGCTTGGCTAAGC
This sequence comes from Lactuca virosa, assembly GCF_052849685.1. Lineage (NCBI taxonomy): Eukaryota > Viridiplantae > Streptophyta > Magnoliopsida > Asterales > Asteraceae > Lactuca > Lactuca virosa. Next base: position 390,664,631 of record NC_136428.1, read on the forward strand.
GCTTAGGGTGTCATCACTAAATCATCGAGGGGCCCACAAATATCGCTTTTATCCCACTTTGGGTAAAAGGAACGAATAAACTTCGACTCAATGCTCGCTTGTACTCACTCACAGAATCACACATAACAATACGTTTTATCACACCAAGTTACTGGTGCGTTTACATATTATCAATGTGTAACCAACTTGCAAGATACAACTCACACATCTCGGTTTCAAGAATATAAGATATTACCGTCTCACCAATCACTCATGAGAAAATTCATGAAGCGATCCAAGTCAGCGTGGGTTTAATCCAATACTCTAATCTTATAGCAACACTCATGAACTCTGTAGCAAACTTGTGCTATGTCTAAACACTTTGGGCAATCTACAGACGGATTCATGACAGTCTTCTTTCATACCTACTTCCAATGTATGAGCGACTATGGAGGGTTTGAATAATCTTATTATTCGGGAAGTCAAAACATGCAAAGTGAAACACAAGAATATTACTAATACTATATGGCCTCGAACCTTTTAGTATATATAAAACACTTTTATTTAATCACCATATTGATTACTCATTATTTGGTGTTTCGGGTAATCAACTTCTTACTTGAATTATAACAACAATTATCCCATGCTCTTAGCATGCACACTATGGTTTTCCTATGGTCTTAACTTTGTGAAGTAGATCTATTGAGATCATTTCCAACAAAACACATTTCACAATTCCTAATCCTTATCAATTAGTGTAAGAATACAAAATTCTCGCCACTACTAGAATATGTTAGATTCTAACACTTTATGTGGCGTCCTTTCGTAATGTCACGACACAAAAGTCACCAAGACTCGGCCAATGTAATTACAAAATGATCTATTGGAAATTGTTGCAAGACAATTCCATACTCATGAAGTCTCACATTCAAAGTACATTCCTTTGAACATCCTTGTTGCATAGAAGTTTCTAATCTTGACATAGATTCTTAACGTCCAACTCCCAATAAGGAAACATTTCCATATTTGCCATATGACAACTCATTCTAAATAGAGTCTTATCTATTCATAATAAAGTCAATATGGTCCGTTCATTAGTATACTTCCAACTGTCCACTAGCGACTAATCTTTGTCGAACCTTAGCTTGTCCTTGGCAGTCGTTTAATTATTTTAGTCAAGTTCGGTTCTATTCCCTTTTTCCCTCTGAATGCCCTAGGCATTTGGAAAATTTTAGAACGGTCGAATATTACAGCATATGCAATCGATCCTATACCCAAAGCATATGGGATACGATTCATAATGAAAAACATGATACTTTACCAGGTTCTTGCTATAATATTGCCATAATATTTCTAGTTGCCGTGTTCTCAAAATTCGAACTATGAAGAGGGATGTCGTAATCATAATCGAACTTTGAGAATGCAAATAATAATAATAATATTCTAGACTAAATTCAATTAAAATTTCTCGATCTAAGCTTTTAGATTGGAAACGAAGTACAACATTCTCTCCCTTAATTATAGAAAAAAACATCTTTTCAACCCCTGCAACATTGCAAAGTGAATTTTTGTTTTGTTTTTCTATAATTAATATTGCCAACTTGCAATACTTAGATAATAATCATGCTCCCACTAACATCATGATTATATCTATTTCAGCATAATATTTATACTCCCACTAGCTTTGACACGTATTCAGAAAACAGTTGGACTTCTAAAAGACAATACTCATTGACTTCCAAAGTTCATATTTCCAATACGATGTGCTTCGATAAGCCTTTATCTAAGCTTCTCAAACTCATACACATTTCCTAAGACAGCTCACATGTGTGTCTAAACTAATTCGGAACTTATATTACTAAGTACCAAATGTTCAGACCAATTGCCAAATCTCACAATTCAAACTATGAAGAGGGATGTCGTAATCATAATCGAATTTGAAAATGCAATTTACATAATCGCTATCTCCTTAAAATCTATCTTAGTGAAAGCATTTCCTCACAATCATTTTCATGAAGGAGAGAAACCTTATGACTCTTAGATTTTATGGTGCATGTGTTCGTATCCATGCAAATTTGTCATAAGCATAATTATAAGATAATGTTTGTGATGAATTCAACCTCTTATGGACAGAACTTGTTCATTCTTAATTTCTTGCCATCAAGGGTCCCACCATTACTTCCAAGTTATTTAGCAGCTCACCTATGCCGGTCAATGTACTTTCATTGAACAAGTTGTTTGCCCTTATGCAGTCAATTGAGAACTCGTAGAACTCATATGCATAAGTAACTTTACTGGAATGGCATCAAATTTTGTCAACACGATAGGTTATAAACCTCAAGTCGTGTACTATTGGGTAATTGGTTTACTTCTTGATTTGTTTTTGAAACTTTTCAAGATCTTTTAGACTCTCACTGACCTCTTGACATATTAGATTCTCTTATCAAGAAACATTTCTTGACAAAACAAATATCCAAAAGTTAGTGTGTGTCTATATCAAGACAAAACCTACACGCAATTTTGGTACTAGTTGGTCTTTGTCTTATTCAAGACATCACAACTTACCAAAATGTGCAAGTGTAAGAACATTCCAACTTAAGATTTTCTCACTCAAGTCACAATCTTGGAGTATGGCTCTAAGACTTGATTTTGGAACGAAGTACGATACATCTTATTGACTTAACCATTTCAACTTTTCTTGATTCCTCTTCTTAGCCAAACTAGTGCACTAAGGTGTCCGTAGAGGATGAATCGTAATATGGTTCCTACGATTACTAAGACGATCAAAAAACACGATACAGAAGTACTCTCCCTTCTTCTTAGATTGGAGAAACTTTTTATCTTTCTGCATTCATTGATTCTGCTTATTCATTCTGCCATTCATTGAAACTTTTCAATGATTCAGAATTACACATAATATTGTAAGTATAACCATATTTACTAGACCTTTAGTAAATCATGATAAATAATGTTATCATTATTTATGGTGGACTTGACTAGCGCATAACATTGTGTACTAGTTCCTTTAGTTCTTCACTTGACTCACATACTTATGTGAACAAGGAATTAGCCTTAATTACTTAAGTACAAAGATTTCCATACATCACACAATATAAGTTGTAAGATTCCAAGTTTATGTCCAATTGAAACTTGGGCGATGGGAATCTTTCCTTACTTAGAAAATTATGACATTACCATAAATAATATAACTAAGAATCACATCCATTTGAACATTGCTAATAATAGAAATACACAAACATCAATTTTTCAGAATGATTTCATTGCAAGGATATAAATAAATAAGTCAAACCAAAATTTATTTTATTCTTAAAAGCAGCGGAAAACAAGTCCTTACAATGCAACAAACAAATGAAAAACTATGTAACTAAGTATCCCTAACAAATCTATCATAACTTTCTAAGCTCAAAATCTGATCTTCGAATCCATGCGATCGTAATCCATTTCATCGTGATCAGACTCATCTTGCTTCTTCCATCAAGCTCCCTCTCCTTTCTTCGATCCTGCAAAAACATACAAATGTAATATTATCACATCATGTATTAAGAATCAATGAATAGGAACTTAAGAGAGATAGATAGTGGATTTTACCTGAAGCACAGCCATACTCCTTGACTCTCGCATCTCTTGGACTCTTCAGGTTTTCAGGGTTGATTCGTATCCAACGCCCCTTCTCTTGGCAGCAAAAACAGGTGGGTTCATCTAGAATGTCCACGGAAGCATGGTAGGTTGATATACCAGACAAATATGCTCCATTGCTTTGCCAAATCATTTCTGACTCAGCAGCCATAAGCATAGAAGTTTGGTCAATGAGGGTTGCGTCAATATCCATCATATAATACTCTCTTTTTACATGATTCAGGGAGTGACTGAAGAACCCAGTCCACAACCAACTTCTTGGGAAAAATTGCACCCAACATTATCAACCTATCGATGTGTGATTTCATCCCTAGGACGTGAGCACACACGGGTTTTCCATCTTCATGTTTCATTGCCAACAGGGTTTCAGTGATCTTGAACATTTCAAGTCTTCGATTCTGTGAGTTTGGGAGAACAACGGGAGGAGGTGGAGGAAGTGAAACCAAGCTAGTCCACGAGGAAGTGATTAATCTTTCACCTTCGTTGTGGAACAGACATTCACTTTGAGCAGGAAAACCTTTTCCATGGGATTCGGGAAGACCGTTGTTAGAATCATACATCTACAAAACGGGAGATTAATTCAATTCAGTTAATTGAATACTTAATAACACACCCAAATGAGATATTAAGGCTAGGATCCAACACAATATCCTACAAATTGAAAGAGGGGTGTCGTAATCCAACTCGCAGAACATTTAAAGGTAAGTGAATGACAATTCACTAATTTTCCACCATGAAAAAAAGAAAAAGAGATTAAGTATTAAATATATTGAAAACTCGTAGATCCATTGAGATTCATTGAACCTTTCAATGACATGTTTAAATCTCTATATGCCCCTTGAGTTGTGACTGGGATGCCGAGGATCACAAAACATGATGTGAATAACCATGCAAATATACATGGTGCCCCAATGTTACAATCACCAATTCGATGTGCCGGTTAACCACACACACTCCATCGAACTATGAAAAACATCGAGTCACCCTTTCCCACCTTTGCTTAGAACCCAATTCGTGTGTCGGTTAACCACATACGCTCCACTAATGTCTTAGGAAGGGTACAAAGTGTAATTTAATGGAATTGCATCAATTCACTTTTGCCTAAAGTAACTAAGATTAGGAATTTTGTAAAACATTTAGTTACTTAATTATTCATTATACTTTTAATGAGGAGAGGGTTTGGCCTGTCCTACCCGTTCGGCTAACGACCCTCCACCAATCAAGGAAGCGGTGGGTGAGAGTGGACACCCATTAAACGGCCATTTTATAGGCCATAACCTTATACCCCCCTTATAGATCGGCTTCGTGAATGAGGCCTACTAACGGTAAGACTAGAAGTTTAAGTTATAAATATATAATATTAGACTTTTACTATTATATATAGTATAAGGGTGTATTTTACACTTTTAAAATACTAGGTGGTTTAATTTCATAAATTACACTTTTAATTTAATTAAATATAAACCATATCATTATGGATTTATTAACTCTCTTTTAATTATACTTTTAATTAACTTAATAAAACCATAAAGGTATAATTTGAACTTTTCAAAACTAGGGTTTTATATTTTAAAATTTCAAAAATTAAACTTTTAATCAAAAAATTTAAATTCCAAAACTTGAGGGCAAGTTTTGAAACATTTCAAAAAATAGGGTTAGAATTTAAATAATTCAAAATTAACTTTTAATCAAAATTCAAATTCCAAAACTTGAGGGAAAGTTTTGAAACCTTTCAAAACTATCTAGATCAAAATACAAATAAGGCAATTAAACAATTAATTGGTGTTTATCTATTTTGACCTAATCCAATTTCATGCAAGATAATTGTCCAAATAATTCAAATAATTTAACATTTATCAAATAAGGTAACAATTCTCTACTTAGATGACACAAAATCTTTTATTTTGACAAAGATAATCATAAGGAACCAATAAAATTCATATTTTATTAATTTGAAACAATTATGGAAATTATCCTAAGTCAAAATAGGAAAAAATCTGAAAATCTGTCTGTCTGACAGCCAGCCTTGCCGAGTCATCATATGGACTCGTCGAGTTCCTCCTACTCGACGAGTCCATAATGGGACTCGACGAGTTTGTCAGACAGATGGCCAAAAAATAGATTTTGCAAGCAAGAATGAAACACTAAGCATCAATACAATAGAAACCAATCATGGCTCTGATACCACTGATGGGTTTCATACAAAAGAACATCCTATGTGCTCATGCAAACCCTAATGCTTGGATCTAGGTTTCTCTATTGTACATTCAATTCATCCAAGGCTCAAGAACCCTAATCTAACATATGCATATCGAAATTATCACATAAGAGCAGATCTAGATGATTACCTTTTGATAATGGATTGAATCTTCAAGTCTTGGAGCTTAGAGTCACAAGTTCCACTCCTCTAATGGCTTACAGACACCAATGGAAAAAGAATGATCTTGGAGAGAGGTTGAAGGCTTCTTGAATTCGGATCTGTAGCTCTTAGGAATAGGGTTTTTCGATTTTTGTTGCCTAAGGGTTCTATTTATAATGTGGGTAGTTAGGGTTTCAGTCAAAACCCTATTGGACAACTTAAACTCTAAGAAGCCCAAGGAACCTTCTGGAATAAGGCCATGGATGAAAATAGGATGGCCTACCATCATAATTTCGTTCACCCTTTGATCCATTAGGTTTCCCAGCCCAAGATTTAACTATCACACTTTTGACAGTTTAATTCCCCTTTCATCAATTAATCTCTTCTAGTCACCAAATTAATTCTTAATTAATGTATGACTAATATTAATTAAATAATATGATTTCTCTTATTAATATATTATTCTAATAATATATTAATGAATCATAACTAATCCTCTTTCTCCATAAATCATCCTATCAAGTTGCTTTGGTGAAGGCAACCCAAAAGGACCATGCACAACCGGGTCAAGTACATACCAAATATAGTTAGCGGCTTAGACACTAATCCAATAGACATAACCTACGCAACCCTGCTGAAGGTAGCGCCTCGCTCTCGCTGCTGAACATAGAGTCGGTCCAATCTGCGACCTCTCGCCCTGAATCACTAAACCTCCCCCACTTGGGGTCCAAACCCACACAAGCTGCTGCTCGCAGTCGATCACTGCCCCATTTGGGCTCAACCAGTCCATAGCCACTATAACCTTATTCCCTCGTAGGGGAATGGGGACTAAATTAGCAGAAAACTGCTCATCAAATAACTGTAGTGTACATCCCCGATGAACCTTCACAAACCGAACGGTCCTATCATCTGCTATCTCTACATCTAGCTGACAGTCCAGCTCCCACAAACCGCTTGCTGAGCGCGAGCGACACAAAAGATCGTGTAGCCACCGAATCCAATAATACCAGAGTAGATACATACCCGTCACGACGCTGGGTGCTGCACATGTCTCCTCTGCGGTTAACTAGAAGGCTCTACTCTTCACCACTGGCACCTCTGCCCGGCCCTGACGGCCATCGGTAATCCTCAACTGTGACAACCCAAAACTTTTATTCTGTACGCTTGGTCAACTTTATCAACATTGAACTTGATTTCCGTTACCTTTTAACATCGTTTAAGAGTTCGTTTAAGTGTTCTAAGCTTGAGTACATCCGGGAATGAGATTAGGAATGAGCCAACAAGTCGTATAGAGGCTAAACCGGGCCATACACCCTCTTGGGAGGTGTGTACGGCCGCATACATGGGTGTGCGGCCGCACACCCATCTTCCATCCGCACACTCATCCCTATATATATAGGGTGACCCCTTTATTCACTCTTTTCCCCTTTTGGCTGCACACTACTTTCCCTCTCTAGAAACTTCATCCAAGAACACTCTAAGGGCCTCAAAAACGTTAAGTAATCCATCATTCAGCTTGTTATTCTCGTAAGACACATTGATCTAAGCCTAAAACTCTTCATGTTCTTCGTGTTCTTCATCACTTGAAGGTGTACGGCCGCACACCTTCATAAGGTGGCCGTACACACCTCTAAGACCCTCCAAAGTGAGAGTTTAACCCCCTATCTTCTAGTTGGACTTGGTTTGAACCTTAAAACATTGGAAATATCGACTTTTGGAGTATAAATGAAGAGTGTACGGCCGCACACCCCTGTGTAAGGCCACACACACACTCTGTACGGCCGCACACACATCCTGGCCGCACACCCTGGCCGCACACACACTCTAATGACCATACACCTCCCTCGTTCGATCATTTATGGCTCCGGCACTTAGTTCAATCATTTCCAAGTCTTTAGGGTGGTTTCCCGTCATGTTTTGTCATGGAATACCTTAATCTAATACATATATGTGTTACTATATGTGAATAGGATCCACTTGCGTACGAAACATCAGTTGACACTCAGCACTCGTAACCGATCGTACACCCAAATCCTACGTTAAACTGTGAGTTCATACCCCTACGCTTTTATAAGTTTTTATAATGTTTTCAGGGGGGAATACAAGCTAAACATAAAGTTTTCACAACTTAAAAACTGATGCAATTACAATGGTTTTACATTAAACATTTAGATACTTTATCCCTTTTCTAAATTGCGGAGCATAAGGGGCGTTTTCTAAACATAATTGCATAGTTTTCAGAATAGTACATGAACAACATATAAACTATGAAAAATTTAGTTTATCCATACAGATAACAAGAGTATTCTACTAAATAATTGTTTTGTGTATAGTTATTTATACTCTACAACGTATACAACAATTTCAAACTCGAGAACAACCAAACTACACGTAAACTAGTTAATACCGGATTATGAGACTTATCTTCGTTATGCCCTTCGGGGTACCAATAAATCCTTTCCGTTAGTATAACCAGAGTCTCTTGGAGGGAGAGCGTGGAATTTGTGAATAGATCTATTCGGGATTGACAATCCTACACCTGAACTGTTAGCTACAGTTAGGCGGGCACGCCTAGGGTGACAAATTTTGTAATCGTACGACGCCTGAAGAAACGTCAAGGAGGTCACAGGTCAAATTAGTATGGTTATACGACTCACAATAAGTATAAACTAACCTTTGTTTACGGGACTTCTTTCTTCAACAGTTTTACTTTAACTAATGAAACTATCTATCTACTTACTGGAGGGTATTTAAGGGAATTAACTCTTGGTTTTATTTGAATAATAAAACTACTTACATACTGGTAGTAGCCAAGGCTTACGAAACGAAACATACCTTACTTACTGGCGGTAGCCAAGGTTTTCCAATGAATCATACTTTTCATACAAAAATCAACAAACATGTTAGAAAATATTGGATTTTCTTGGGAAGCATGCATACTAATTTCAAAACATGATAACGAAGGTTTTCGTTGCAAACGATATTTGCTTATAATGAAAATGAATAAATTTTACAAATTCAGTGACTAGTTTCCAATACAAAAACATGCTTATGAACTCACCAGCTTTATGCTGATATGTTTTAAAAATCGCTTGTATTCTCAGGGCAACTATAGACATGTACTTATGCCAGCTTTTGGAAAAGACGGAACATTTTGGAGTCTCGTCTTTATCTTTTGCTACTTTTGAATATACTGATATGTACAAACTATGTTTTCAAACAGATGTAAATATTCATATTCTAATCTAATAGATGTGTTTACTTTGATTGCTATGATACGATTTTTCTGATACTACGTACGACTTCACCCGCCCTCGGACGTTTCCGCCGTCCGTTCCGACGGTTCGGGGGTGTGACAGAATGGTATCAAAGCTATTGTTTATAGTGAACTAAGTATACCGAACCTTACATGGTATACAACTATAAACACTAAGGGGCTAAAGTGCTCTGAACTAAAAGTATACTTTTCAAAATATAGGTATTTTTACAAAAAGTATACATGTATACCTACGTACCAGAAACACTATCATGGGAAGAACAAAACAAAAGTATTTGGATGTTGGACACTACGATTAAACCTGGGCAGTTATTTAATCATGTCTAGGGTCAATATAGCCTGATCAACTATATTAATTCGAGACATGACCAACATGTGCTTGGGAGTGATTGTGGTGTTGCAGCAGGCCTAAAACTTACCAAGTATCCATACAACAAGACGTCGATGGAACAAAACATAAAATACTATAGGAGTATTTTACTAGAGTCAAATTCTTTGTAGAATTTCACTTCCAAGTGTTGCTACTCATTCCTTTTAGCGATAACTTATTTGCATTGGTAGTCTTTCCTTGCTTATCGCTTAGTAGAACACTCTAGCTATCATAATGAGATATATTTTTTGCTTCATATCTCTTGATTTGATTCAGAGGACTTACCATCCTCTTCTTCCTGATCATTTTTAGAACAAGATGCCTCCAAAGAAAAGACCCAACAGAAAGAACAACAATCCTCCAACAGATCCAGCTCCTCCACCTCCTCAGTTCGATCCCGCTATGTTTCAGGCGGCTGTTACTGCTGATGTGGCTGCTGCGATGTCACAGATAAATCCTGGTGGATCTGGCGGGCCGGGAGGTGGTACACATCCTGAATGGAGTCAAGGGCACCAGAAGGAGTGCTCCTATAAAGACTTTATGAATGGAAAACCCACATCTTTCGACGCCACTGGAGGTGTTATTGCCCTGACTCCATGGTTCGAAAAGATCGAGTCCATTTTTGAAATTTGTTCCTATTCTGAAGCCAACAAGGTGAAATTCGCCGCTTGCACTTTCGCAAACAAAGCATTGACCTGGTGGAATGGCCGGGTCAAATCCCTAACCCTGCCGATAGCAAATGCTATGGGTTGGAAGAGCTTGAAAGAGCTCATGCTTGCTGAGTACTGCCCACGGGGAGAAATGCAGAAACTGGAGCATGAACTCTTGAACCTAAAAATGAAGGGTTCCGACTTTGCTGCCTACACATCTAGGTTTGAAGATCTAGCACTTCTTTGCCCGGGGATGGTCACCCTGGAAAGCAAAAAGATTGAGAGATACATTTGGGGATTGACGCCCCCAACTCAAGGGAATGTCTTGGCTGCCAGGCCAACCACTTTCGATAGCGCCAAATGCCTGGCGCAGACTCTCATAGATCACGGAGTTGATCTTGATAAAGTAGCTGCCATTCCTGAACCAGCTAAGGGTGGTGGTGAGAAAAGAAAGTTCTGGAAGCGACGAAAGGGCCAGTCTTCGCAGGAGCCCTCAAAGAAGCAACATACGGTAGCAGTTCACGCTGCTACCACTCCTGCCACTGTCCCTACCACTCAAGCACCTACCAGTAGGTATACTGGTACCCACCCTTAGTGCAGTAAGTGCGATTATCATCACCACATCCCCGGCCCATGTCGTGAAATGCTCTGCAAGAACTGTGGCAAGAAGGGCCACCTGACTCGAGGCTGCAGAAACCCAGTCCAACCAACCGATCATGCCTCTAGGGCAGGTGTTGGTCAAGCCTGTTATGGCTATGGGGAAGTTGGGCATTACAAGAGAAACTGCCCCAAAGCAACAACGACCGGCAACACAGGGAGAGTACTAACTATGGGGCAAGAGGAGGTCGTTGGTGACCCTACCGTTGTTACGGGTACGTTCCTCCTCGATAACTCTTATGCATGCATTCTTTTCGATTCTGGTAAGGAGAGAAGTTTTGTTAGTCATGCCTTCCAACATCTCCTCAAACGTAATCCCCAACCGCTAACCGAAACATTTACCGTCGAGATGGCTAACGGTGAGAAAGAGAGCACTAACGACATATTCATATGCTGTACCCTTACCCTGAACAATCATTCCTTTTCCATCGATCTTATGCCAGTCTCCATAAAAATCTTCGATGTCATCACCGGCATGGATTGGTTGAGCCTCAATCGTGCTGATATTCTTTGTTACGAAAAAGCCATTTGTCTCAATCTTCCCTCCGGAGAAACCCTCATGATTTATGGCGATAAACTCAGTTCAAACCTCCGTATCATCTCGTGCATCAAAGCTCATAAACTTATGCAAAAGGAATGTCATGCATTCCTAGCCCATGTTGTTAACGAAAAACAGGAAGTTAAAGACCTTGAGAGCATTCCCGAAGTCTGCAACTTTCCTGATGTCTTTCCCGAAGAGCTTCCTGGAATCCCTCCCGAACGCCAAGTCGAGTTTCGTATCGACTTAGTCCCCGAAGCTACTTCCGTAGCCAAATCCCCATATCGCCTGGCGCCATCAGAAATGCAGGAGTTATCCAGTCAGCTCAACGAGCTGCTCAACAAAGGATTCATCAGACCGAGTTCCTCACCCTGGGGAGCCCCGATCTTGTTCGTGAAAAATAAGGATGGATCCTTTCGGATGTGTATCGATTATCGAGAACTAAACAAGCTCACCGTCAAAAATCGTTACCCTCTTCCTCATATCGATGACCTCTTCGACCAACTTCAAGAAGCCAGCTACTTCTCCAAAATAGATCTAAGATCAGGGTATCATCAGCTGTGAGTCCATGAGAGTGATGTTCCTAAGACAACATTCCGGACTCGATATGGTCACTACGAGTTCGTAGTAATGCCCTTCGGTCTAACCAACGCACCAGCGGTATTCATGGACCTGATGAATCTGGTGTGCCGTCCTTTCCTGTAAAAGTTCGTCATCGTGTTCATCGACGATATACTTGTCTATTCCAGGAGCGAGGAAGATCACAAACAACACTTGAGAGTAGTGCTGGAAACTCTAAGGGCGGAGAAGCTTTACGCGAAATTCTCCAAGTGCGAATTCTGGATTCGAAAAGTAACCTTCCTAGGTCACGTGGTAACCGAGGAAGGCTTTCACGTGGACCCATCCAAAGTCAAAGCGATAGAGAACTGGTCAGCACCGAAGACGCCCACAGAAGTCCGTCAATTCTTGGGCCTCGCTGGCTATTCTCGCAGGTTTATCCAAAATTTCTCCAGAATTGCCAAACCCTTGACCACTCTGACTCAGAAAGGCGTACCCTTTTGTTGGAGTGAAAAGCAAGACACTGCATTCCAAACGTTGAAGCAGGCCCTATGCGGCACACCTATCCTCTCTCTGCCCGAAGGGACGGAGGACTTCGTTGTCTACTGTGATGCATCGAATCAGGGCTTAGGTTGTGTGCTCATGCAGCGAGGAAAAGTTATTGCTTATGCCTCAAGATAGCTGAAAGCACACGAAGTCAACTACACAACGCACGACCTGGAATTGGGAGCAGTGGTCTTCGCATTGAAGATATGGAGACATTACCTTTACGGAACCAAGTGCACTATCTTCACTGACCATAAAAGCCTGCAACATATTTTCAACCAGAAGGAGTTGAACATGAGACAAAGGCGATGTGTAGATCTACTCAGCGATTACGAGTGTGAAATACGCTACCATCCTGGAAAGGCCAATGTGGTGGCAGATGCCCTCAGCCGGAAGGAATGCTCAGGGCGTAGGGTGAAGGCACTGACCATGACTATCCATTCCCATTAATCCGCACAAATCAAGGAGGCTCAGTTGGAAGCCTTAAAACCAGAGAACGTGTCGGGTGAAGCCTTGAGAGGAATGGAAAAGAGCCTAGAGATCAAGGGGGACGGAGTCTATTATTTCATGGACCGAATCTAGACCCCAAAGTTTGGTGGTTATAGGGAGGTTGTCATGAACGAAGCTCACAAGACTAGATACTCCTTTCACCCAGGTTCGGTTAAGATGTACCTTGATCTCAAGAAGCTATATTGGTGGCCAAACATGAAAGCGGAGATCGCTACCTTCGTGGGCAAGTGTGTGACTTGCGCCAAGGTGAAGGTCGAATATCAGAAGCCCTCGGGTCTACTTCACCAGCCGAAAATACCTGAGTGGAAGTGGGAGAGGATTACTATGGATTTCATCACCAAATTACCCAAATCTCCGAGCGGGTACGACACCATCTGGGTAATAGTCGACCGATTGACAAAATCCGCTCACTTCCTGCCAATCAAGGAAAACTTCAAAATGGAGAGACTCACACGGATCTACATCCAAGAGATAGTTCGACTACACGGTGTTCCTGTGTCCATTATCTCCGACCGAGATAGCAGGTTCACTTCGAGATTTTGGCAGTCCCTGCAGAAAGCTCTTGGAACTAAGCTGGATATGAGTACATCTTACCATCCTCAGAGAGAAGGGCAGAGTGAGAGAACCATCCAGACCTTGGAAGACATGTTGCGAGTATGTGTTATCGATTTTGGTAAGTCGTGGGACACCCATTTACCCTTGGTTGAATTCTCCTACAACAATAGCTACCACACCAGTATTAAGGTTTCGTCGTTTGAAGCCCTACATGGCCGTAAGTGCAGATCCCCTCTGTGCTGGGCTGAAGTAGGCGACACGCAGCTAGCCAAGGGGCAAGTCCCAGACAGCACTTTCATAGTCCCAGAGATCATCCTTGAAACTATAGAAAAGATCGTACAAATCTGGGAACGACTGAAAGCCTCACGAGATATACAAAAGAGCTATGCCGATAAACGACGAAAACCCTTGGAGTTCCAGGTGGGAGATCGTGTTCTGCTGAAGGTCTCGCCCTGGAAAGGCATGATACGCTTTGGAAGGCGTGGAAAGCTAAATCCGAGATACATAGGACCGTTTGAAATTCTCGCTAGGATCGGTCCCGTAGCATACAAACTCCGTTTACCTCAAGAGCTTAGAAACATTCATCCTGTCTTCCATGTCTCGAACCTTAAAAAGTGCTTATCCGACGAGACTCTTACTATTCCCCTCGATGAGATTGAAATCAACAAAAATCTTAACTTTGTGGAAGAACCAATCGAAATCATGGATCGGGAGGTCAAGCGAACAAAGCAGAGTCGCATCCCGATAGTGAATGTTCGCTGGAATGCCAAGTGGGGACCTGAATTCACTTGGGAGCCCGAGGATTCAATGAAACAGAAGTGCCCGCACCTTTTTCCAAATCTGTGAGTTGTAATCTATTTTTGAATTTCGGGACGAAATTCCCTATAACGGGGGGATGATGTGACAACCCGAAACTTTTATTCGGTACGCTTGGTCAACTTTATCAACATTGAACTTGATTTTCGTTACCTTTTAACATCGTTTAAGAGTTCGTTTAAGTGTTCTAAGCTTGAGTACAGCCGGGAATGAGATTAGGAATGAGCCAACAAGTCGTATAGAGGCTAAACTGGGCCATACACCTCAGGGGGCAATACAAGCCAAACATAAAGGTTTTCACAACTTAAAAACTGATGCAATTACAATGGTTTTACGTTAGACATTTAGATACTTTATCCCTTTTGTAAAATGCGGAGCATAAGGGGCGTTTTCTAAACATAATTGCATAGTTTTCAGAATAGTACATGAACAACATATAAACTATGACAGATTTAGTTTATCCATATAGATAACAAGAGTATTCTACTAAATAATTGTTTTGTGTATAATTATTTATACTCTACAACGTATACAACGATTTCAAACTGGAGAACAACCAACCTACACGTAAACTAGTTAATACCGGATTGTGAGACTTATCTTCGTTATGCCCTTCGGGGTACCAATAAATCCTCTATGTTAGTATAACCAGAGTCTCCTGGAGGGAGAGCGTGGAATTTGTGATCTATTCGAGATTGACAATCCCACACCTGAACTGTTAGCTACAGTTAGGCGGGCACGCCTGGGGTGACAAATTTTGTAATCGTACGACGCCTGAAGAAACGTCAAGGAGGTCACAGATCATATTATTATGGTTATACGACTCACAATAAGTATAAACTAACCTTTGTTTACGGAACTTCTTTCTTCAATAGTTTTATTTTAACTAATGAAATTATATATCTACTTACTGCAGGGTATTTCAGGGAATTAACTCTTGGTTTTATTTGAATAATAAAACTACTTACCTACTGGTAGTAGCCAAGGCTTACCAAACGAAACATACCTTACTTACTGGCGGTAGCCAGGGTTTTCAAATGAATCATACTTTTCATACAGAAATCAACAAACATGTTAGAAAATATTGGATTTTCTTGGGAAGCATGCATACTTATTTCAAAACTCGATAACGAAGGTTTTCGTTGCAAACGATATTTGCTTATAATGAAAATGAACAAATTTTACAAATTCAGTGACTAGTTTCCAATACAAAAACATGCTTATGAACTCACCAGCTTTATGCTTATATGTTTTCAAAATCGCTTGTATTCTCAGGGCAACTATAGAAAGGTACTTATACTAGCTTTTGGAGAAGATGGAACATTTTAGAGTCTCGTCTTTATCTTTTGCTACTTTTGAATATACTGATATGTACAAACTATGTTTTCAAACAGATGCAAATATTCATATTCTAATGTAATGGTTGTGTTTACTTTGATTGTTATGATACGATTGTTGTGATACTACGTATGACGTCACCCGCCCCCGGATGTTTCCGCCGTCCGTTCTGACGGTTCGGGGGTGTGACATCAACGTAGCAGGAGCGGGCGCCGCCACCTGTCCTGCTGCTGCTAAACTCGGACATTAGGACCTCTTGTGGCCCTTCTGATTGCACTGAAAACAAATATGATCAGATATTGTCGGGGTGGCGGTGGTAGCACTACAGTCCCTGCTAACATGACCGTTTGGCCGCACTTGAAGCAGCCCGAACTACCAGCCCTACACGTCCCCTCGTGCGGCCTAGCACACTTGTGGTAGCGGCCTCGGTCTTGATGGCCCTTCCCTCAGGAATCTAACTTGGGCTTCTTGCCTGAACCCTCTACACCAGATTCTGCATCTGGTTTCCTCTTCCTCTCCATGTCTAAATCAATCTCTCTCTTTATAGCCCTGGCAATCATATCCTCCAGCGTCTTGCAGCTGGATCGGCTCACAAACTGTCGGATATTGATCCTCAACATCTCATGATATCGTGCCGTTTTTACTCCACGTCTGCCACATATTGCGGAACAATAAGGGCCCTCTCCCTAAACATAGTGGTGATCTCTGTCACCGTCTCATTCGTCTGTCGGAGGTCCTGGAACTCCCTAGCAAGCTGTTGCACCTTAATCACAAGTGAAAACTCGGCCCTGAACCTGGCCGAAAAGTCACTCCTAGTCATCGCATTTAAGGCTACATCATCTCCAATGGCATGTCCGACCTCCCCCCACCAGTCATGTGCCATGTCCTTAAAAAGACAGGAAGCAAGTCGGACCTTGTCCCCCTCGGGACATCGGCTTGTACGGAAGGCATTGGCAACATCAGCCAACCACCTACTGTTAGCAATGGGGTCCCGATCCCCATGATAGTCTGGAGCAACATCAGCCAACCACCTACTCTCATCTGCTCGTCGAGCTGCCCGGCTCCAGAGCCTGAGTCTGATCCCACTCTAGCACCTGAACTGCCAACTGGTCTAGTGCATAGCGTCACCATACTGAAAATACACCATAACAAACATCAATATACTCATCATAACTTGAGGGATGTCACATACTACAAGTTCCATGGGTTCATCTCATCCTTCCTTGATTCGAGTACGGATCCTCTGCTTTCATTAGTACGGGCCTATACTACCTTGCACATCTATCCGTACTTTCCTCAAGAACTGCCTCGACTCCACCAAGTCCCTTCTACTACTACTGCTTTCTGCTAATCTCATCCTAGGCTTTCCCTAGAGTAATCTCCGACCCACTCTCTGCCATCAGCTGCATAAGAAGTCCCTGCTATCTCCCGCTAACTAGTGCGTGAATACCATTACATACTATTAAGACTAGATAATTCTTCGAATGAGAGGTCTCTACCTACAACGGTTGGACTCTGACAAGAGCTGTGAAATAAGGCTAAACCTAACCTTCTTAAATTATTTAGTTCTCGAAATATGTAACTTAGGGTATTCGTTTACTAGTTAGTTAAAGGTAGATAGAACTTCTAAGAACACAAAGCAAGCAACATTCAAGCATTAAGTAACCATAATCAAACATATCCTACTCAGGCCATCATATTACTGACTAATCAGTACTAGCATCCAATTCAATAAGCTCATACAACATGAATATAAGGCATCCTTCCTAGATCCTTAGCCCTAACTAGCATGCAATTCTCATACACATATAACAGGCATACAAGGCATCATCCCTAGATCCTTAGCCCTACTCTAGCATGCAGTTCTCATAATCATAACATAACAAACTTCTATGGGTAATTTGGGAGAACTTACTTGAGCTCGGTTGATTGCATGCACCACACCCTTTTTCTCTTTTCCAAAATCCTTTTTATAAAAATGGTTTTCTTTTGAAAATCTTATTCCAAGTCCTAAGTTTGAGTCCAGACATACCCGAGAGCACGCCTGAATCCCTCAAACCATGGCTCTGATACGAACTTGAAACATCCCAAAAATACGGTCCAAAAATCTCATTTTTAATAATTAATAAAACCATAGCTATCAAGCATAACATGAAAATCATAAGTTATTGTTTCTCAAAACATCATAAACATTTTTCAAAACATATCAGAGTAAAAACATCCCAGGCTGAAATCATGGTGTGTGCACTACAGTCATTCTGAGCTCTCCCCCTTGCTACCAGAAGTACCTGAAACAAAAACTGAAAATTGTAAGCACGAATCTTAGCGAGTCTCCTCAAACTACCACATACCATACACACAATAATGCTACTAGGAGATACGGGCCCCGCCCATAGTCAAGGAGAGAAGGGCCCCGCCCACACTCCGCTAACTAGGCGACACAGGCCCGGCCAACTCTCCGCTGACTACGAGATACGGGCCCCGCCCACACTCGGCTAACTACGAGATACGGGCTCTGCCCATACTCGGCTAAGTATGAGATACAAAAGTATCACACAGACAACAACTATAATCAAATCTATCAATCAGTCCTATATCGATACTCAAATAATACTTATGAGATACGGGCCTTGCTCACACTCAACTATTGTCACACCCCAAAACCGGAATGGCGGAATACGTTCTGGGGTGGAGGACGTCACGTACAGTATCATAACAATGCATAATAGTAAAGACAAGCAACAACATCCATTGCATTAATATAATAATTGTAATACAAGCGTGTTCTGTACAGTTTGTAAGACACCAAAACTATAATCAAAATAAAAGATGAGTCTTGTATGTGCTCCATCTTCTCAAAAGCTTCATCTGTACCTGTCTACTGATGACCTGAGAATACAAGTTATTTTGAAAGAGTTTATCAGCATAAAGCTAGTGAGTTCATATGTATTTAGTGTCATTGAACTGAAGTGAAGACTTTTATATCCAACACAAATATATATGATATATAACTAAGAATTCAACAACAATCAGACAAATAAAATAATACCCTAAGTCCACAACCAAACAAGGAACAGGAAATAAGGTGAGCTATCAGTCCTAAGTCCTTCAAGTCTTACTTATATAAATATATTAGTATAGATATGGGTTTGAAAATAAAGCAAGTTTAAAAGAGTTTGAAAACAGTTTTGGCGTTTAAAGAGTTTGATGAAAGGTTTGAAACACTTGAAAATCCAAAGTTTGATGGTAATTTGAAAGCAGTAGCAAATCTTGTAGTCTGTTCTAGTTATTAATCACATGTGATTGATACAATAACTATAACAGTTCAACTTGTAACATGTAGCGATACATAAATGTATCTAATTAGTTATGTAATAACTGAATAATCAAGTAAAGACACTCTAATACATGGAAACACTTAGTTTCAAGTGCTAGGAGTGCTACAGGGTTGTATCTAGGGAGAGTATGGCCTCACATTGGAGTCTACTCCTCAAATGGTAACCCTATATGTGTTTATGGTTTCTGGACCATTTCCCTCATCAGTTTACGGTCGTAAACTCATGGTAATGGTGTATTTGTGTGTTTTAAGGTCTTATACCTCACAAAGAAGTGTTCTAGGTTTGCATCAAAGGCTTGGGAAGTGATTAAGGCTCGAAATGGCTCACTTTTGGAGTTTACGGTCCTTGGACCACCCTTGAGAGTTTACGGTCGTAAACACTTGGGTTTACGGTCGTAAACCGATGAGTTTACGGCCGTAAACTCATGGTTACTCCAACCATTTCGTGTTTTGGTGTTTCTAGTTCATGCATGCAAGGTTCTAGTCTTTTATCCAAGCTATAGAAGGTGTTAGGGGCATCTAAACACCACTTGGTGGTGTTTACGGTTCAAGGATATCCCTTGACTGTAAACACATATGATCTTGGGGATTTTGATGTTCATTCCATGGATTAGCAAGTATACTAAGCAAATAACTAGTTAGGGGGAGTATACTTACTTATATGAAGCTTGTAAGAGTGTTTAGGGCCCAAGAACACTAGTGTGTGTTCTTGGTGTTTTGAAGAACACTTGAAGATCTATGTAAAAATCAAGAATCCATGGATGAAATGATGTATAAACACTAGATTAAGTGTTGTATGAACGAATCTAGGAAGGAAACACTTACATTTTGGCAGATTTGAAGAAATGATCCTATGATTGTTGAGAGAGAAACTTGGGTGTTCTTGAGGTTGGAAGTGTAAAGTGAGGGAATGGTGGGTAAACTCATGTTATATGCATGAGTTCTTGGAAAAATGGTGTTTACGGCCCAAACTCCTCTTGTTTGGCCGTAAACACCTAGCTAAGGTGTTGTTTGTTTTGTTTGCTACACATCACTCATAACGACACTTCCTTTTATTTATTCGTTTGACGATTTTTAAAATTAAACACCCAAACAGACTTAAATTCGGCCAAAAATGTACTGAAATGTATTTGACTATTATTTGAAGTATTTGACTGTAGAGATTATACAAATGAAAATTTCGGGTTGTCACAACTATCTATGAGATACAGGCCCCACCCACACTTAGCTACTAATCAATACACATACCATATACGGGCTGGCCTTGGTGCCATCGACACGTTCAAACCAGGAGGAAAATCGCCTCGTAAAGCTGACTGTGAAATCTCACAGTAAGGAATCTCTAACAGCTGCTCTAACGATTCCCCGACTATCATTATCACAATAACACTTAGTAAAAATCCAATAATCCTTCTTAGGGTAAAATAACCATTTTACCCCTGGTTAAAGTCAACATTCTGGTCAAAGTCAACATTCTTGGTTGACTCAACTCCCCGAGTTGACCCATCAACTCACCGAGTTCCATAAATCAGAAACCCTGAAATCACGATCCAACTCGTCGAGTTCCTTTATGAACTCTTCGAGTTCTCCTATCAGCAGAATCGGGACTTTCCAACTCCACTCGTCGAGTCCTTCCTGAACTCGCCGAGTCTTTGCCTCTACAGAGTCGGGGCATTTTGACCCAATTCGTCGAGTTCTTCAGTCTAATAAGCTATCTTAATAGATTAAGCTCCTATCCTTCAGATCTAAGCTCCACACTTTATATACATACTGAAAATATCCTTTTAAGGGTAAAGTTTCCAACTATACATGTAAATACCCTTCCTTAATGGGTCTAGCTCAAACGCTAACTCTTTAAGACCTTGATCTTGATCCAAAAGCCATGAATACTTCAAGCTAAGGTATACAAACTGAGATCTAGACCCTATAAACTACATGAACACTTACATTCTCTGACTTTCTATCCATGCATAACCTTTTGGAGCTTAAAATGCCAAAATGACATCCTAAAGCTTGCATTGGGCTTCAGTGGCCATAAAGTTTTCACCTTTATGCCATGAAAGGCCTTTAAGGTCCTAGATCTGGAAGTATGCTCACTTGGGACGTCTATTTTCCTTGGATCAAGGTATGTGGACCCCAAAACCCAGTAAACGTGAAAATGAAGACATCTAAGAAATAATTAAGCAAGTTTGAGACTTGGTTACCAAAAAGTGACGAGGATGGGATGAAGTTTCTGGATCTACTCACTCCTTCTTGAGTCCTCAAGCTTCTTCTTCTTCCATAAGATTCAAATACACAAGTTTTCTCTCAAAAATGACTCAAAAGCTCACACAATGCATTAGGGTTTCGAGATTTCGGGTTTGGGACTTTGAGGCTTTAAATGAGGCCATTCTTTGGAGGTTATGGTATATAAATAGGGTGCGAAACCCTGAAAATTAGGGTTTCACTCTGCCAGTCCTACTCGTCGAGTTGAGGCTCTCAACTCGTCGAGTAGACTTTACAACCCACGTCCAATTCCATTCCTACTCGATGAGTTTGAGGCCTCCAAGTCGTCGAGTTTCTATATAAAAGCGAATAAATATTTAATTAAATACATATCAGGAACTAGGCGTTACAATACAAGCCAAGTTCAGAACTTTATTCCTCCTGGAGGTTCTAGATAAATGAGGATTCTAGATCTAATGCTTCTTCAGGCTTACACATTAATTCCATTTCACTCCTTCTCCTTCAAGGCCACCAAAAATACACACCAAAGGTGAAGAATGCTCAAACAAGGAACTAAGGTTTGCTAAGGTCTAGTGAGGTGATAAAGGTTGATGAGGGAAAAGACTTGGAGGCCATAAAGGTGTTTAAATAGGCTCCAAACCCTAAAAATTATGGTTTGGAATCCTGCCACGTACACCCAGGGTTTGGGGTGAGGTCATTCAGCGAGTCATGGGGAGTACCAAGGTGGTACTCAAGATGACCGAGATTGTAACGCCCGCAGATTCGGGCTAGTCAATTTAGAGATGATAAGCGTCAAAAATGACTTTTTGATAGAAGATTATTTAGAATAAATAATCTTAACTAAGTTGTAGTATTTGTCACAAGGTTTCTGTACATATAAATAATGCCGAAATCCGAGTTATAGCGAAGAAGTTATGACCTGTCGAAGTTTCGGGACAAAACCGGCACGACACCAGGAATCATAAAAAGTGAGTTTATGATAGAGTACTTTTTAGCCTTAGGGTTCTAAATGAAAGTTTTATAGTACGTCTCCAACTTCGCGTGGATATAAAGAACATCAAAAACGGTGCTCGTATGCAATGGATTTCTCACGACGTGAGGAGTCATGGAAGTGAGGATGATAAGTCAAAAGCTCACGACGTGAGCAATGGGATGACTCATGGAAGTTCACGACGTGAGCCTATCATGTTCACGATGTGAATGGGCCCAGAACACCCAATAAATAGCAAGTTCAGCCCTTGCTCTTCTTACACCAATTCCTTTCTCACTCTCTCGTTTGGTGAAGCCGTTTTCGCTTCCCGAGCCCGGCGATCACGAACCGCTAACCGTTTCTAGTTAGATTCTATCAAAGCACGCTACAAGTGAGTGCATATTACTTTCATCTTACACATAGATATGAAGTATTGTATATAAAATTATGTGCTATGTGTGCATATTATCTGAATACTTGTTGTCTATGCTGGATGATCGATTTTATATACGTTTTTAATGATTTAAACTGTATATGTATTTTATATCTACAAATATGTTGGGGTAAAACATGGGTAGATAAAATAGTTGGTGTGTGATGAAAAATGAGTTGGAAGATGACATGAAAGGCGATATAGATCATGAGATGAGGGTGAGAGGTGAAAAGTTAGAAAAGCCTTTACCCAAATGTTGGCCCCGTCATCTAGGAAAGTATGGATTACAACCACAGACTATTCTAGACAGTCTAGTGGAACACTAGCAGGCTCGCAACCTGTAGGTATTGTGAACGATGTGTTCACCCGGTGTACTCTAAAAACCCATTGACATGTATTTCAGGTGGATTGCCAAAAATAATATTGTCGATAAATGAGCTATAGACTTAGCACCCGTTGGATGAACCCTGACAACTATGGATTTTTTGTCTATTGTATAAACTCGGGCGACGATGTACTTCGTACCTATTCCTTAGTAATGAGTGGTAGATAATTCTTAGGCCAGATCCTTAAGAAATGAAGAAGATAATGGGGATGGGTAATTGGGTTAATTGTTTGATGATAAAACATAATAACTTTAATATTGTGGGTTTAAAACCCTATGTACTCACTAGGTTTCCCAACCTGACCCACTCAAGCTTATTTGTATCACATGTGTCGATATGAAGCTCCTTTAAACTAAGAGATTTAAAAGAGATGTAGATCACTAGTGTAAATGAATGTAAGTTCTGTTTATGCTTATGTTTATGTATTGACGACGACATCCCAAAATGTTTTAAATGAATAAAATACATTTCTTCGGAAATGCTTTGATAAAGTACTTGTCATGTATTTTCCGGGAACAAATTCTGCAACATTTTGATTAAAAGGGTACTCTGATTTTCATAAAGCATAAACACAATCGGTCTTTTCTGGCCGTGAAAATGGGGATGTCACAGTCGGTATCATATCATTAGTTTAAGCGAACTAGGAATTTGTAGGAAATTTCTATACTTAAACTTAGAATGCTAAGCGATGATTGTGAGATCAGTGTCTAATATATTTTAGGTAGTACACCAAAATTGACACAAGCACCAGCTTACTTTAGGATTAGATGCCTAAATTGCTTTTATGTGCTAAATGATTTATGTTATAGCATTATATGCCTTATATGCTATTATTTGATTGGATCTATGGTCTGTTTCCGACCGGATCTAGAAATTTTATGTGCTCAGGATTCTAAATGTTTAATTACGATATTAGAACTGGCATGTAACTTTTCGGAGTAATAAGGAGATTTATATGTCTATTGTAAATTAAGCTTTCCTATCTTAAATTCTCGTCTCGGTACACCGAACGTCTGCTTTGGTGTACAAAACGTCATGGTAAAGACAGACTAGGAAATATCATGATGGGCCATGCATCGGTCGTTGCGCCTACACCTGAACCTATCATGATGACAAAAGTTCAGGAAGTGATACGAACCATGATAGAATGAGCAAATAGATGGCTTACGATAGTGAATGATACCTATCGAAAGATATCGTAAGAGAGGTACCTTGCTTTTAGAATGCGTCCAAATAGATAATACGTATAGTACAGGAGAAGTACACTTTCGATTGGCTGAAAGAAATTACTTTTGGTCTAATCCATGAAGTTATCCTATCATCAGACATTTCCGTCACCAACCGAGTTGAAGTAGAATTGATGATTGAAGATACGCATGGAAGAAGTCCTAGTGGAGTTTAGGGAAATTTTTAAGATTATTTGGACACATTCGTATGTGTTAAAATGTTTTGTGATTTTAGGAAATAAGAACTTGGGGACTGTAAGACAATACTTGGGACGAGTATGAGTAGGTGTGAAAGGTAGTAGAGGCCTATACTACCGGAAGCACAGGACTCGCACTTGGATCAGGGAAAGTCACAAGGTTACCAAGAAGGTTGTAATTGATTACGTTTTGTTCAAGTATGTCGTTACCATCATTTCGGTAATAACTAAGAAGATGATTGCTTTTCCGACCCTAGTAGTCATATCAAATCGAGTCCGACTAAGACGAGTATGTTACATGGTTTAGGGAACCAACATCGATGTAACATCTGACTTACGCCAGAAGATTGAAGTGAAAGATAATCGAAGCGATCAATAGAAGTATCGCGACCATTGTTTAAGTAAGAAGTATATAGCTAGAAATGCTACATACTAAAATGTGATTATATCACATTAGAACATGAAGGAAGATATATTCCATTCTGGAATTTGACTCTAAGAGACCTGAGTCTAAGCGTTACATCATACGATGAGAGGTCATTAGAACATGACCCATCGGTCTGTTATGATAATCGAAGTAAAGAACTTCTCTTAATATTAGTTTGTTTAAGAAGAAGAAGGAGTCTCCAATAAGGATCAAATTTGTAACTCGAAGGTTACGAATTGGTAGTCCAACATAAGATAAACAGCGGGTGCAAGATTGACCACCGCCTACAGTCAAGAAGTCCAAGACTTAGATATTGATTTGAAGGAACATAAAAGCTGTGACAACCTGAAATTTCTATTATGTACAACCATTCACTTCAATAGAAGTCAGAACTGTTTCTGCTAACTTTCAAACTTTTTGGAATAAGTTTGAGTGTTTTAGGATTAGTACTTCAGGAGATAACAGGAGAGAGGATGCCCTAGGGTTTATTGTGCAACAATAATGTCCCAAAACTCCAAGAGTTTGGATTTTACAGCCTAAACAAAGGTGTTTACGGCCGTAAACCCTAAAAGGGGGTATAAGTATGACACTTAGTCATTATTTACCACTTTTCACATGTTCAACATCCAAAACCCATTTCTCTCTCAAGTATCATCCGACTTTTCTTCAAGATCTTCAACTTCGTAAGTGTTTCTAGCCCTAAAAAGTTGATATCTTACTTAATCTAGTGATCTTACATGATTCCATCCGTGAAATCATTCCAAAAATGTAGATCTTCAAGTTTCACCAAGAACACCAAGAACACACACTAGTGTTCTTCGACTTTTAGCACCTTTTCAAGCTTCTACCTAGTAAGTACTCTTACCCTAGTGTATTATAAGACTTGTTACACTTCTAATCATCAAGAAAACACCGAGTAAACACAAGATCAAAGGTGTTTACGGTCCAAGATGTTCTTGGACCGTAAACCCTAACAAAGGGGCCAAAGTGGCCCTAGTCCCTTGCCAAGCCTTGTAAACTAGCCTAGACCCCTTCCTTGATGTTATTAGTACTTGAAAACATCAAAAGACCATAAACCATTTGGGTTTACGGCCGTAAACCCAAGGAGAAGTGGTCCAAGGACCGTAAACTCCCTAAAGGAGTGAAATGGTGCCCTAATCTCTTCCTAAGGCTTAAACATGAAGTAGGAATGCTTCTTATGATCTTTATGGCTTCAAAACACAAAATGGTCAAGTACCATGAGTTTACGAGCGTAAACTAAATGACTTATGGTCACCAAACCGTAAACTCCAAGGGAGTTTACCCTTGAACCCTAAACTCAATAGCAATGTTCTACAACACTTAGATACAATCCTTAGTACTTGTAACACTTAAATAAAGTGTAAATCATGTCCTACAATGTCTTAACATGGTTAATGAGTTGTTTAAATGACTAATTGGATACATATATGTGTGATTATATGTTAACTAGGATCTTTGTGTGTGTACAAGACTTCACTTGACACCTAGCATCCTATCCATTCCGTTCATCCAAACCACTCACTACAGGTGAGTTCATACCCCCTTAATCAATCTTTTAAATGATTTTAAATGCTTTCATGGGGGGAATACAAGTAGAAAACAGGAAGTTATAGAATCAATCACATGTGATTTATAACTATGTTTTCAAACAACTGATTTCACATACTTCAAAATGTGATAAATACAATGCTTTTCAGTTATTTTTACTTTGTTATCAACAAATTACTTTTGAATTATTTTATAAACTGACATCAAGTCATTATTATTTATTGTTCAAAACTCTTAAATGTTTTACAAAAGCTCTTTCAATTTACTGTTAAAAAAACCAAATCTATACACTTATGTTTCATGTGTATATGTATTGATATGAGAGTTTTCATTCTTTCTTTAGTTCCAACACTCTTGAGTAGCAAGGGTGTATAAACCTACTTGGACATTCAATTTATATTCCAGTAAACTATTATAGGTATAGTTTAGGGGATACAAATTACTATTCCTATTACAAGGAATTACACAAGAGTCAGTTCATTTATGAGTCTATACTACTATATGAAGAGATACTATTACATGTTATCCAGAGAGAAATACTATATCTATACAGAGAGAAATACTATATATATACTATACGGGACTGACCATCCTACACCTGGCTGCTAGCTACAACGGGACCTATTCATCGACGGATGATCTCGGTTGTACTGTTCGGCGAGTTTCCACGCCGTGATTATCCTAAGGCAAGAGGATACGATTTCAATGATTATATAATTTTCCCTATTACTTTTATTTTGTGACACATTCACATAAACGATGAGGTAGACTATATATTTTTATAATAATAGTTGTACAGGGAAAAATCTTCATTGATACAGAAATGCAAACCTTCAAAGCATTCGGGTCTTGGTAGAAGACTACTTTTTATACTAGTAGGAAATATGGTATTTTCTAGGGTTTTCACACTTATACTAAATGTTTTATTAAACATTTACAAGTCTTTCATAACAGCTTTTCGAATCAATGACACCATAATACTTATGAATTCACCAGCTTTATGCTGATCTACACTTTCAAAATAACTTGTATTCTCAGGTCACCAGTAGACAGGTACGATGACCAGGTTTTGAGAAGACGGAGCACAGACAAGACTCGTCTTTTATTTTGATTACATATTTTGGTGTCTTATTACAATGAAAGAACACTCATGTACTAAAACTTTACTTTTAATGCAATGGATGATGTTGTTTCTTGTTTACTACTTTGCACTGTTATGATACTTTACATGACGTCTTCCACCCCTGAACGTTTCCGCCGTTCTTGGTTTTGGGGTGTGATAGATTGGTATCAGAGCACTGGTTATAGTGAATTGAGTATATCCACCCATAAAAGATATACTAACTATAAATACAATGGGATTTAAAATACTCTGACCAAGAGTTTATACTTTTAAATAATAAAATATTTAATTAAGTATACATGCATGCATTCATACTAAAAACAGTGTCACAACGACAAAAACAAAAGTATTATGATTGTTGAATATCACAAGTAAGCTCGGGGATATATGGTCAGTCCTGGGAGTGGCATAGCCTGATCAACTATGCTGGTCCGAGGAGTGATTAGCATATGCCTAAGAATGGTTGTGATATGGCAACAAGTCTAAAAACATACCAACATTACCACAAAGAAATACCATAGGGGTATTTGGTGTAACTATAATTACTTATCTGAGAACTAAAAGGTCTTTATCAGTAGGTCAATAGTTGTTGAGTGGATACACTAAGGTTATATGCACCTAGGATGTTATAGACTTAGAATCTGTGAATCTTTGCTTTACTTCTTGTTCCTTGTTTGGTTGTGGGCTTAGAGTTAGGGTCACTTATTCGAAGGTCTATCCTGTCCTGAGTACATATAAATGGTATGCACTAAACAGGTATTGAAGTAACTGATAGTTCTGACTCAGAACCAGAAGTCAACAATCTACCCCCAGCTGCTCATGACCCAAACCCTCGCCCAGCATATCAAGGACCCACACCTCTGTGGGCCACAAACTTGAATAGATGGAGTCAGGAACATAGTCAACCCATCCCCTAGAATGGAGACAGAAGCTTCTACAACCTCACAGAACATCCCAGAAGTACGCGACTTTCTCGACATCTTTCAAGAAGAACTTCCATGATTACCACCACAACGCCAAGTCGAGTTCAGAATCGACTTAGTGCCAGGGGCTACTCCAGTAGCCAAATCTCCATATCGTCTGGCACCAGCGGAGATGCAGGAACTTTCCAGTCAGCTTAACGAACTTCTCCAGAAGGGATTCATTAGGCCAAGCTTCTCACCATGGGGAGCACCGGTCTTGTTCGTCAAGAAGAAAGACAGATCGTTTCGTATGTGCATCGACTACAGGGAACTCAACAAGCTTACCATTAAAAATCGTTATCCCTTACCCCGCATTGACGATTTATTTGATCAACTTCAAGGAGCCAACTACTTCTCGAAGATAGATCTACGATCCGGGTACCACCAACTACGAGTGTTAGAGGAGGATGTTCCCAAGACAGCCTTCCGAACTCGTTATGGGCACTACGAATTCGTAGTGATTCCATTTGGATTAACTAACGCGTCCGCAGTATTCATGGATTTAATGAATAGGGTGTGTCGTCCTTACTTGGATCAGTTCGTCATCGTCTTCATCGATGACATACTCATCTACTCTCGTAGTAAGGAGGAACATAGTCAAAATCTTTGTCAAGTCTTAGAAACATTACGATCGGAGAAGCTCTATGCGAAGTTCTCCAATTGTGAATTTTGGATTCGAAGAGTCGAATTCTTGGGCCACGTAGTTAGTGAAGAGGGAATTCACGTGGACCCTTCCAAAATCAAGGCCATTGAGAACTGGTCAGCACCGAAGACACCTACAGAAATTCGTCAATTTCTAGGTCTCGGTGGCTACTATCGCAGGTTCATTCAGAACTTCTCCCGCATTGTGAAACCTCTTACAACACTGACCCAGAAGGGCATGGCCTTTGACTGGGAAGAGAAGCAAGAGAGAGCATTCCAAACGCTCAAGCGAGCCTTGTGCACCGCACCAATACTATCCCTCCCCGAAGGGATAGAAGACTTCGTTGTCTATTGCGATGCTTCAAATCAAGTGCTCGGCTGTGTTCTGATGCAACGAGGTAAGGTCATCGCCTACGCCTCGAGACAGCTGAAGACACACGAGGTCAACTACACCACCCACGATCTTGAGCTAGGAGCAGTTGTGTTTGCTCTGAAGATCTGCAGACACTACCTGTATGGTACAAAAAGCACTATCTTTACAGACCACAAAAGCCTGCAACATATATTCCACCAGAAGGAGCTCAACATGAGACAACGACGGTGGGTCGAGCTACTCAGTGATTACGAATGTGAAATTCGTTATCATCCGGGTAAAGCCAAGGTAGTAGCCGACGCCCTAAGTTGGAAAGAATACTCTGGTCGTAGAGTCAAATCATTGACTATGACTAACCATTCACACTTTTCCACGCAAATTAAGGAGGCTCAGCTCGACGCTTTGAAACCTGAAAATGTGGCGAGTGAAACCCTAACAGGGATGGATAAGAATTTGGAAGTCAAGGGTGGCGGAGCCTTATACCTCATGGATCGGATCTGGACACCAAAACACGGTGGCTTCAGAGACTTGGTCATGACCGAGGCACACAACACTCGTTATTCCGTCCACCCAGGTTCAGATAAGATGTATCTGGATCTTAAAAAGCTATACTGGAGGCCTAACATGAAAGCAGAGATTGCTACCTTCGTAAGTAAATGCCTTACTTACGCCAAGGTCAAGGTCGAATACCAGAAACCTGCCGGTCTTCTACAACAACCAGTGATACCGGAATGGAAGTGGGAGCGGATCACTATGGACTTCATAGCCAAGTTGCCCAAGACAACGGGTGGACTTGATACCATATGGGTCATCGTCGACAGATTGACCAAGTCTGCACACTTCCTGCCTATCAAAGAAACAGACAAGATGGAGAAGCTTACAAGAACCTACATTCGGGAGATTATACAACTGCACGGTGTTCCCATATCCATTATCTCGGACAGAGATAGTAGATTCACTTCGAGGTTCTGGCAGTCGCTACAAAGTTCCCTAAGAACTAGGTTGGACATGAGTACAGCCTACCATCGACAGACCTACGGACAAAGTGAGAGGACTATCCAAACCTTGGAAGATATGTTGCGAGCCTGTGTGATCGACTTTGGGAAAGCATGGGATACTCATTTACCCCTTCTCGAATTTTCCTACAACAACAGTTATCACACGAGTATAAAGGCTGCTCCATTCGAAGCCCTCTATGGCCGAAAGTGCAGATCCCCTATGTGCTGGGCTGAGGTGGGTGATACCCAGTTAGCTAAAGGACGAGTTCATGAAAGCACTCTCACAGGTCCGGAGATCATTCGGGAAACGACAGAGAATATCGTTCAGATTCGTGAACGATTGAAAGCCTCTAGAGACCGACAGAAAAGCTACGCTGATAAGCGAAGGAAACCGTTGGAATTCCAGGTGGGCGACCGTATTCTATTGAAGGTCTCACCCTGGAAAGGGCTTGATACGCTTTGGAAAGCGTGGAAAGCTAAATCCAAGATACATAGGGCCTTTTGAGATTCTCGCTAGAATCGGTCCTGTAGCTTACAAACTTAACTTACCACTCGAACTCAGTAACGTACATTCTACTTTCCACGTCTCGAACTTGAAAAAGTGTCTGTCCGACGAGACTCTGGTAATCCCACTCGACGAGACTCTGGTAATCCCAACGAGAGCCGCAACTTCGTGGAAGAACCAGTAGAGATCATGGACCGGGAGGTCAAGCAAACGAAACAAAGCCGTATCCCGATAGTGAAGGTTCGTTGGAACGCCAAGCAAGGACCTGAATTCACTTGCGAGCGAGAGGATCAGATGAAACTGAAATATCCTCGTCTTTTTACTTAATTATTTGTAACTACTTATTTGCTTAAACTCTAATTTCGGGACAAAATTCCTTCTAACGGGGGGATTATGTGACAACCCGAAATTTCTATTATGTACAACCATTCACTTCAATAGAAGTCAAAACTATTTCCGCTAACTTTCAAACTTTTTGGAATAAATTTGAGTGTTTTAAGATTAGTACTTCAAGAGATAACAGGAGAGAGGATGCCCTAGGGTTTATTGTGCAACAATAATGTCCCAAAACTCCATGAGTTTGGAGTTTACGACCTAAACAAAGGTGTTTACGGCCGTAAACCCTAAAAGGGGGTATAAATATGACACTTAGTCATTATTTACCACTTTTCACATTTTCAAGATCCAAAACCTATTTCTCTCTCAAGTATCATCCGACTTTTCTTCAAGATCTTCAACTTTGTAAGTGTTTCTAGCCCTAAAAAGTTGATATCTTACTTAAACTAGTGATCTTACATGATTCCATCCGTGAAATCATTCCAAAAGTGTAGATCTTCAAGTTTCACCAAGAACACACACTAGTGTTCTTGGACTTTTAGCACCTTTTCAAGCTTCTACCTAGTAAGTACTCTTACCCTAGTGTATTATAAGACTTGTTACACTTCTAATCATCAAGAAAACGCTGAGTAAACACAAGATCAAAGGTGTTTACGGTCCAAGATGTTCTTGGACCGTAAACCTTAACAAAGGGGCCAAAGTGGCCCTAGTCCCTTGCCAAGCCTTGGAAACTGGCCTAGACCCCTTCCTTGATGTGCTTAGTACTTGAAAACATCAAAAGACCATAAACAATTTGGGTTTACAGCCGTAAACCCAAGGAGAAGTGGTCCAAGGACTGTAAACTCCCTAAAGGAGTGAAATGGTGCCCTAATCTCTTCCTAAGGCTTAAACATGAAGTAGGAATGCTTCTTATGATCTTTATGGCTTCAAAACACAAAATGGTCAAGTACCATGAGTTTATGGCCGTAAGCTCATGGGTTTACGACCGTAAACTCAATGAGTTATGGTCACCAAACCGTAAACTCCAAGGGAGTTTACCCTTGAACCCTAAACTCAGTAGCAGTGTTCTACAACACTTAGATACAATCCTTAGTACTTGTAACCCTTAAATAAAGTGTAAATCATGTCCTAGGATGTCTTAACATGGTTAATTAGTTGTTTAAATGACTAATTGGATACATATATGTGTGATTATATGTTAACTAGGATCTTTGTGTGTGTACAAGTCTTCACTTGACACCTAGCATCCTATCCATTCCGTTCATTCAAACCACTCACTACAGGTGAGTTCATACCCCCTTAATCAATCTTTTAAATGATTTTAAATGCTTTCATGGGGGAATACAAGTAGAAAACAGGAAGTTATAGAATCAATCACATGTGATTTATAACTGTGTTTTCAAACAACTGATTTCACATACTTCAAAATGTGATAAATACAATGCTTTTCAGTTATTTTTACTTTGTTATCAACAAATTACTTTTGAATTATTTTATAAACTGACATCAAGTCATTATTATTTATTGTTCAAAACTCTTAAATGTTTTGCAAAACCTCTTTCAATTTACTGTTAAAAAAACCATATCTATACACTTATGTTTCATGTGTATATGTATTGATATGAGAGCTTTCATTCTTTCTTCAGTTCCAACACTCTTGAGTAGCATGGGTGTATAAACCTACTTGGACATTCAATTTACATTCCAGTAAACAATTATAGGTATAGTTTAGGGGATACAAATTACTATTCCTATTACAAGGAATTACACAAGAGTCAGTTCATTCATGAGTCTATACTGCTATATGAAGAGATACTATTACATGTTATCCAGAGAGAAATAATATATCTATATAGAGAGAAATACTATATATATACTATACGGGACTGACCATCCTACACCTGGCTGCTAGCTACAGCGGGACCTGTTCATCGATGGATGATCTCGGTTGTACTGTTCGGCGAGTTTCCACGCCGTGATTATCCTAAGGCAAAAGGATACGATTTCAATGATTATATAATTTTCCCTATTACTTTTATTTTGTGACACATTCACATAAACGATGAGGTAGACTATATATTTTTATAATAATAGTTGTACAGGGAAAAATCTTCGTTGATACAGAAATGCAAACCTTCAAAGCATTCGGGTCTTGGTAGAAGACTACTTTTTATACTAGTAGGAAATCTGGTATTTTCTAGGGTTTTCACACTTATACTAAATGTTTTATTAAACATTTACAAGTCTTTCATAATAGCTTTTCGAATCAATGACACCATAATACTTATGAATTCACCAGCTTTATGTTGATCTACACTTTCAAAATAACTTGTATTCTCAGGTCAGCAGTAGACAGGTACGATGACCAGGTTTTGAGAAGACGGAGCACAGACAAGACTCGTCTTTTATTTTGATTACATATTTTGGTGTCTTATTACAATGAAAGAACACTCATGTATTAAAACTTTACTTTTAATGCAATGGATGATGTTGTTGCTTGTTTACTACTTTGCACTGTTATGATACTTTACATGACGTCCTCCACCCCTGAACGTTTCCGCCGTTCTTGGTTTTGGGGTGTGACAAAAGCTACGAATATTACCTAGGTTAAAAATATAACGTATGGAGTCATTCTACAGGCCCTGTTTTGTTTATGATTTCGGGACGTAATCATCCTAAGGGGAAGATAATTGTAATGCCCGCAGATTCGGGCTAGTCAATTTAGAGACGATAAGCGTCAAAAATGACTTTTTGATAGAGGATTATTTAGAATATATAATCTTAAATAAGTTGTAGTATCTTTCGCAAGGTTTCCGTACATATAAAGAACGCCGAAATCCGAGTTATAACGAAGAAGTTATGACATGTCGAAGTTTCTCGACAAAAACGACACGACATCAGGAATCATAAAAAGTGAGTTTATGATAGAGTACTTTTTAGCCTTAGGGTTCTAAATGAATATTTTATAGTACGTCTCCAACTTCGCGTGGATATAAATAAAATCAAAAACGGTGCTCGTATGCAATGGATTTCTCACGACGTGAGGAGTCATGGAAGTGAGGATGATAAGTCAAAAGCTCACGATGTGAGCAATGGGATGACTCATGGAAGTTCACGATGTGAGCCTATCATGTTCACGATGTGAATGGGCCCAGAACACCCTATAAATAGCAAGTTCAGCCCTTGCTCTTCTTACACCAATTCCTTTCTCACTCTCTCGTTTGTTGAAGCCGTTTCCGCTTCCCGAGCCCGGTGATCACGAACCGCTAACTGTTTCTAGTTAGATTCTATCAAAGCACGCTACAAGTGAGTGCATATTACTTTCATCTTACACATAGATATGAAGTATTTTATATAAAATTACGTGCTATGTGTGCATATTATCTGAATACTTGTTGTCTATGCTGGATGATCGATTTTATATACGTTTTTAATGATTTAAACTGTATATGTATTTTATATCTACAAATATGTTGGGGTAAAACATGGGTAGATAAAATAGTTGGTGTGTGATGAAAAATGAGTTGGAAGATGAGATGAAAGGCGATATAGATCATGAGATGAGGGTGAGAGTTGAAAAGTGAGAAAAGCCTTTACCCAAATGTTGGCCCCGTCATCTAGCAGAGTATGGATGACAACCACAGACTATTCTAGACAGTCTAGTGGAACACTAGCAGGATCGCAACCTGTTGGTGTTGTGAACGACGTGTTCACCCGGTGTACTCTAAAAACCCATTGACATGTATTTTGGGTGGATTGCCAAAAATAATATTGTCGATAAATGAGCTATAGACTTAGCACCCGTTGGATGAACCCTGGCAACTATGGATTTTGTGTCTGTTGTATAAACTCGGGCGACGATGTACTTCGTACCTATTCCTTAGGAAAATTCCTTAGCAATGAGTGGTAGATAATTCTTAGGCCAGATCCTTAAGAAATGAAGAAGATAATGGGGATGGGTAATTGGGTTAATTATTTGATGATAAAACATAATAACTTTAATATTGTGGGTTGAAAACCCTATGTACTCACCAGGTTTCCCAACCTGACCCACTCAAGCTTATTTATATCACAGGTGTCGATATGAAGCTACTTTACACTAAGAGATATAAAAGAGATGTAGATCACTAGTGTAAATGAATGTAAGTTCTGTTTATGCTTATGTTTCTGTATTGACAACGACATCCCAAAATGTTTTAAATGAATAAAATACATTTCTTCCGAAATGCTTTGATAAAGTACTTGTCATGTATTTTCTGGGAAAAATTCTGCAACATTTTTATTAAAAGGGTACTCTGATTTTCATAAAGCGTAAACACAATCGGTCTTTTCTTGTAACAACCCAATTTTACAAAGAAAATTTTCATTATATTTTTTTTCCTTTTAAAACCAAAGCCAATCCCCTAAACCATAAAATCCCAAAACATTTATTTTCAAATCAACATTCATTACTTCATTGTTTTCCTTTTTAAAACATCAGAGGGTCCCAAACACATCAAAAGAGAGATAGAGTGCACACCACGTCATCACGCCTTGCCCTTGCCCTTAGGCTCAGAAGTACCTGAAA
The DNA here is from genome assembly GCF_052849685.1 of Lactuca virosa. Taxonomy (NCBI): domain Eukaryota; kingdom Viridiplantae; phylum Streptophyta; class Magnoliopsida; order Asterales; family Asteraceae; genus Lactuca; species Lactuca virosa. The sequence continues at coordinate 390,700,718 of NC_136428.1, forward strand.
CAAATCAACAACATGTAAGAGAAATGCTTAGTGAGTTTCCCAGAGCATACCACACACATCCGCATACATATATCCTGATAGCAAAAAAATAAGCTATAAACATGCCACAGAAACTATGCAATACGATTCAACAAGAGTGCCATGGGCTACCCCACATGGTCTTTACCTAGGACCGCCATGGGCTACCCCACATGGTTTTACATCCAATGTCATGGGCTACCCCACATGGTCTTTACCTAGGACTGCCATGGGCTACCCTACATGGTCTTATATCCAATGCCACGGGCTCCCCCCGGGGTCTTCCATACCAACATAATATCACACAACATATCAATTCATAAATAATAACACACACATAACATGATCACATAATGGGCCGACCTTGGTGCCATAGACCCATAGGTATGGTGAGAAGACTCACCTCCGTCCAATGAATACAATTACTTCCCTCCTAATAATCTGCAACCTACCAAGCTGAATAATAACAATAATATATAATTAATGATAAGACCTTAAATTACCCAAGGAAAGGCCCAACCTTCAAACTCTACCCCCAACGCCTAATTACCCCTTTCTTGCAAATTGGACCCCAAAATCCAAGTCCAATATCCTTGATGGGACCCTTGGCCCAATAAGGCCCAACCAATAAGTCCTTGGCCCAAACAGATGAAAAGGCCCAAAGGCCCAAACAAGCTCATCAGCCAAATGACGCCCAAAGGCCCAAAACAGATTAGGGCCCATCTGAGTTGCGTACGCCCAGCGTACCTCCCTGGTACGCGCATCGTACTGAGGGTCTAGTGACTACGCGCTGCGTACAGATAGTTACGCCCAGCGTACAATCGTATTAAGCACTTTTCCCATTAAGTGCTTAATGCTCGAATCTCTCACGTCCAAAAGCTAGATCTAAGATTGAAAACATGTCCCAAGGCATAAAGTTGGCAACTTTATGCCCTTGCATGTCTCATACACTCCGAACCACCCCATTAAGACCTTTTCAAGGTCTTTCACCCAAGCATGAGGTCACAACTCTCATCAAGCTTCCATTTTTATATTTCTAAATAACCAGGGGGCCCCAGATCTGACTTTCATATCAAAAGGGAAGGCTTAACTCAACAAAAGAGGTCCAAAGTTCATAAAAGGGACAAACCACCAAAAACCTAGCTAGATCTAAAGATTAGAAAAGAAAGATGCAAGCTTTTTACCTCCAGAAGCTTTGCAAGATGCTTTTGGTGCAGGATCTTGAAGCACCCTCTTGATCCAAGCTTGCTTGACCACCCCTTCTTCTTGAAATACACACAAAAAGGCCATAAATGCACTCTTTAAGGCCTAAGAATGATCTCACAAGGTTTCCAGGAGTATATGGACGTTTTAGGTCTGTGGAGGCTCTCTAGGGTTCAGTCCAAGGGACTTAAAGTTGTTTAAATAGGCCTCAAGTCCGGAAAAATTAGGGTTTGCGTCCCTGGCACGTACGCCCCGCGTAACTCAAGGTACGCCCGGCGTACCCTGAATTCCCCGCGACTATTTTTACGCGGTACGCTAAGCGTACACTTAAGCACGCCCAACGTACTTAAGGAACCAATTATGCAAACTTATCATTTCTTAGGGTTTCAGGACATACCAAAATTTTGGATGTTACAACTCTCCCCCACTTGAACTAGACTTCGTCCCCAAAGTCTGCAGCTGAAAACAGTTCGGGGTAATGCTCCCGTATTTCCTCTTCTGGCTCCCAGGTCCATTCGGAGCCCTTTCGGTGCTGCCATTGCACTTTTACCAACTTTACTTTCTTATTCTGAAGTCCCTTCGTCTTCCTGTCTAGAATGGCAACCGGCCTCTCGACATAATTCAGGCCCCCATCCACCTTAATATCGTCCAAGGATATAACCGCGGACTCATCAGCAACACACTTCTGAAGCTGAGACACGTGGAAGGTGTTGTGAATCTGACTAAGCTCCTCTGGAAGCTCTAAGCGATAGGCTACCTTGCCCACTCGGGCTATGATCCTGAACGGGCCTATAAATCGAGGCCCCAACTTGCCTCTCTTACGAAACCTGATAATCCCCTTCCAGGGTGACACCTTCAGCAAAACAAAATCCCCCACCTGAAACTCCAGATCTGATCGTCGTCGATCAGCATAACTCTTTTGACGGCTCTGTGCGATCCGTAACCGGTCGCGCACCTGCTGAATCAACCCGGTGGTCTTGAGTACCACCTCCCTGCTTCCCATCACACGATGACCAACCTCGTCCCAACACACTGGGGTCCTGCACCTCCGACCATATAACATCTCGAATGCAGCTCGATCGATACTGGCATGATAACTGTTATTGTATGAGAACTCTGCCAGTGGGAGGTACGTATCCCAACTTCCTCCAAAATCCAGCACGCACGCTCGCAGCATGTCCTCCAATGTCTGGATCGTCTTCTCACTCTGACCGTCGGTCTGAGGGTGATATGTTGTACTGAAGTGTAGCTGAGTCCCTAGTTCCTCACGAAACTTTTTCCAAAACCCAGATGTAAGCCGAACATCCCTATCTGAAACCACTGACACCGGCACCCCGTGCCTAGCCACCACTTCTCGAACGTAGATATCTGCCAACTTTTCTGCGGATATACTCTCGGAGATCGGAATGAAATGGGTACTCTTCGTTAGTCTGTCCACAATAACCCATATGGCATCCACTCCCCTCGCCGTCCTCGGTAGCTTCGTAATGAAGTCCATAGTGATATCTTCCCACTTCCACATGCGAATGGGTAATGGCTGAACCTTGCCATGAGGCCGCTGGTGCTCGGCCTTGACCTTTCTGCAGGTCAAGCACCGCTCCACAAACCCGGCGATCTCCCGCTTCATGCAGGGCCACCAATAACTCAGTCTCAAGTCCCTATTCTTTTTTGTTGCACCTGGATGTATAGAAAACTTGGACTTATGCGCCTCCTCTAACAGTCTCCGCCTCACGCCCCCTGCCAAAGGTACCCACACTCGGCCACACTGAGTCAAAAGACCGCGGCTATCCTTGACAAACAAGGGATACAGACCCCGAATTTTCTCTGTTTTTCCAGTTCTCCTTTTTCACCCCCTCAACCTGAGCCCCCTTGATCATTTCCAACAAAGGCGAAATCACTGTCATCCTCATAGAAATGTCCCTAATCGGGGACCCCGTCACCTTGCGACTCAAAGCATCGGCCACCACGTTGGCCTTCCCTGGATGGTATAGGATCTCGCAATCATAATCCTTTAATACATCCAACCATCTCCTCTGCCGCATGTTGAGGTTCTGCTGATCCATCAAATACTTTAGACTCTTGTGATCGGTATAAATAATAAACCGCACTCCATACAAATAGTGTCTCCAAATCTTGAGGACAAACACCACCGCCCCCAGTTCCAAGTCATGTGTGGGGTAATTTGCCTCGTGAGGCTTCAACTGCCTCGACGTATAAGCAATCACATGCCCTCTCTGCATCAACACTGCACCCAACCCTGATATCGATGCATCACAGTATACCACTAGATCATCCAACCCCTCAGGCAGTACCAGGACTGGAGCCTCACCTAATCACCGCCTCAGGGTCTCAAAAGCCCTCTGTTGATCCTCATCCCACCGGGAAGTCACATTCTTCTTGGTCAAACGGGTCAATGGCGCAGCAATCTTGGAGAAATCCTGGATAAACCTCCGGTAGTAACCCGCTAAACCCAAGAAGCTACGAATCTCTGAGGCATTCCTCGGTACCTCCCATCGCATCACAGCCTCCACCTTAGCTGGGTCGACCGAAATACCCTCTTGATTGATGACATGCCCCAAAAATTGCACTTCCCGCAACCAGAAATCACATTTGGAGAACTTTGCATAAAGCTTCTCCGCCCTCAAAGTCTCCAGTACCTCTTTCAAGTGCTGATCGTGCTGCTCCCTGGTTTTGGAGTAAACCAGGATATCATCAATAAAAACGATCACTGACTAATCCAACATCGGCCTGCACACCCGGTTCATGAGGTCTATGAATGTTGCCGGGGCATTGGTGAGCCCAAATGGCCTCACCACAAACTCATAATGCCCATAACGAGTCCTGAAAGCTGTCTTCGGTATATCCTCGTCCCTAATTCTCATCTGATGATACCCAGACCGAAGATCAATCTTGGAAAACCAAGATGCATCATGAAGTTGATCAAATTAGTCGTCGATCCTTGGCAAAGGATAGCGGTTTTTCACTGTCAGCTTGTTCAACTCCCTATAATCAATGCACATCTTGTGCGATCCGTCCTTCTTTTTCACGAAAAGGATCGGTGCTCCCAATGGAGAACTGCTCGGACGGATGAAACCTCGGTCTAGCAGCTCTTGAAGCTGCGTAGATAACTCCTGCATCTCAGTTGGTGCCAACTGATACGGTTCCTTTGCTATCGGAGCGGCACCTGGCAACAATTCGATGCGAAACACCACCTGCCTCTCCGGAGGCACCCCAGGCAACTCTTCGGGAAAAACGTCCCGAAAGTCCTGCACTATCGGCACACTGTCAATATCTGCTACCTCCTCTATTCTCGTGTCCGTAACATAAGCCAAAAATCACGTGCAGCCCTGCTGCAAAAACCTCCTGGCCCTCGCGGCTGAACAGAGGGTCGGGCCCTGCTAGGCCCTCTCGCCCTGAATGACCAGCTCTCCCCCCTTTGGGGTTCGAACCCGGACCAACTGTCGCCCACAATCGATCATGTGTGCATATTATCTGAATACTTGTTGTCTATGCTGGATGATCGATTTTATATACGTTTTTAATGATTTAAACTGTATATGTATTTTATATCTACAAATATGTTGGGGTAAAACATGGGTAGATAAAATAGTTGGTGTGTGATGAAAAATGAGTTGGAAGATGAGATGAAAGGCGATATAGATCATGAGATGAGGGTGAGAGTTGAAAAGTGAGAAAAGCCTTTACCCAAATGTTGGCCCCGTCATCTAGCAGAGTATGGATGACAACCACAGACTATTCTAGACAGTCTAGTGGAACACTAGCAGGATCGCAACCTGTAGGTGTTGTGAACGACGTGTTCACCCGGTGTACTCTAAAAACCCATTGACATGTATTTTGGGTGGATTGCCAAAAATAATATTGTCGATAAATGAGCTATAGACTTAGCACCCGTTGGATGAACCCTGGCAACTATGGATTTTGTGTCTGTTGTATAAACTCGGGCGACGATGTACTTCGTACCTATTCCTTAGGAAAATTCCTTAGCAATGAGTGGTAGATAATTCTTAGGCCAGATCCTTAAGAAATGAAGAAGATAATGGGGATGGGTAATTGGGTTAATTATTTGATGATAAAACATAATAACTTTAATATTGTGGGTTGAAAACCCTATGTACTCACCAGGTTTCCCAACCTGACCCACTCAAGCTTATTTATATCACAGGTGTCGATATGAAGCTACTTTACACTAAGAGATATAAAAGAGATGTAGATCACTAGTGTAAATGAATGTAAGTTCTGTTTATGCTTATGTTTCTGTATTGACAACGACATCCCAAAATGTTTTAAATGAATAAAATACATTTCTTCCGAAATGCTTTGATAAAGTACTTGTCATGTATTTTCTGGGAAAAATTCTGCAACATTTTTATTAAAAGGGTACTCTAATTTTCATAAAGCGTAAACACAATCGGTCTTTTCTTGTAACAACCCAATTTTACAAAGAAAATTTTCATTATATTTTTTTTCCTTTTAAAACCAAAGCCAATCCCCTAAACCATAAAATCCCAAAACATTTATTTTCAAATCAACATTCATTACTTCATTGTTTTCCTTTTTAAAACATCAGAGGGTCCCAAACACATCAAAAGAGAGATAGAGTGCACACCACGTCATCACGCCTTGCCCTTGCCCTTAGGCTCAGAAGTACCTGAAACAAATCAACAACATGTAAGAGAAATGCTTAGTGAGTTTCCCAGAGCATACCACACACATCCGCATACATATATCCTGATAGCAAAAAAATAAGCTATAAACATGCCACAGAAACTATGCAATACGATTCAACAAGAGTGCCATGGGCTACCCCACATGGTCTTTACCTAGGACCGCCATGGGCTACCCCACATGGTTTTACATCCAATGTCATGGGCTACCCCACATGGTCTTTACCTAGGACTGCCATGGGCTACCCTACATGGTCTTATATCCAATGCCACGGGCTCCCCCCGGGGTCTTCCATACCAACATAATATCACACAACATATCAATTCATAAATAATAACACACACATAACATGATCACATAATGGGCCGACCTTGGTGCCATAGACCCATAGGTATGGTGAGAAGACTCACCTCCGTCCAATGAATACAATTACTTCCCTCCCAATAATCTGCAACCTACCAAGCTGAATAATAACAATAATATATAATTAATGATAAGACCTTAAATTACCCAAGGAAAGGCCCAACCTTCAAACTCTACCCCCAACGCCCAATTACCCCTTTCTTGCAAATTGGACCCCAAAATCCAAGTCCAATATCCTTGATGGGACCCTTGGCCCAATAAGGCCCAACCAATAAGTCCTTGGCCCAAACAGATGAAAAGGCCCAAAGGCCCAAACAAGCTCATCAGCCAAATGACGCCCAAAGGCCCAAAACAGATTAGGGCCCATCTGAGTTGCGTACGCCCAGCGTACCTCCCTGGTACGCGCATCGTACTGAGGGTCTAGTGACTACGCGCTGCGTACAGATAGTTACGCCCAGCGTACAATCGTATTAAGCACTTTTCCCATTAAGTGCTTAATGCTCGAATCTCTCACGTCCAAAAGCTAGATCTAAGATTGAAAACATGTCCCAAGGCATAAAGTTGGCAACTTTATGCCCTTGCATGTCTCATACACTCCGAACCACCCCATTAAGACCTTTTCAAGGTCTTTCACCCAAGCATGAGGTCACAACTCTCATCAAGCTTCCATTTTTATATTTCTAAATAACCAGGGGGCCCCAGATCTGACTTTCATATCAAAAGGGAAGGCTTAACTCAACAAAAGAGGTCCAAAGTTCATAAAAGGGACAAACCACCAAAAACCTAGCTAGATCTAAAGATTAGAAAGGAAAGATGCAAGCTTTTTACCTCCAGAAGCTTTGCAAGATGCTTTTGGTGCAGGATCTTGAAGCACCCTCTTGATCCAAGCTTGCTTGACCACCCCTTCTTCTTGAAATACACACAAAAAGGCCATAAATGCACTCTTTAAGGCCTAAGAATGATCTCACAAGGTTTCCAGGAGTATATGGACGTTTTAGGGCTGTGGAGGCTCTCTAGGGTTCAGTCCAAGGGACTTAAAGTTGTTTAAATAGGCCTCAAGTCCGGAAAAATTAGGGTTTGCGTCCCTGGCACGTACGCCCCGCGTAACTCAAGGTACGCCCGGCGTACCCTGAATTCCCCGCGACTATTTTTACGCGGTACGCTAAGCGTACACTTAAGCACGCCCAGCGTACTTAAGGAACCAATTATGCAAACTTATCATTTCTTAGGGTTTCAGGACATACCAGAATTTTGGATGTTACAACTCTCCCCCACTTGAACTAGACTTCGTCCCCAAAGTCTGCAGCTGAAAACAGTTCGGGGTAATGCTCCCGTATTTCCTCTTCTGGCTCCCAGGTCCATTCGGAGCCCTTTCGGTGCTGCCATTGCACTTTTACCAACTTTACTTTCTTATTCTGAAGTCCCTTCGTCTTCCTGTCTAGAATGGCAACCGGCCTCTCGACATAATTCAGGCCCCCATCCACCTTAATATCGTCCAAGGATATAACCGCGGACTCATCAGCAACACACTTCTGAAGCTGAGACACGTGGAAGGTGTTGTGAATCTGACTAAGCTCCTCTGGAAGCTCTAAGCGATAGGCTACCTTGCCCACTCGGGCTATGATCCTGAACGGGCCTATAAATCGAGGCCCCAACTTGCCTCTCTTACGAAACCTGATAATCCCCTTCCAGGGTGACACCTTCAGCAAAACAAAATCCCCCACCTGAAACTCCAGATCTGATCGTCGTCGATCAGCATAACTCTTTTGACGGCTCTGTGCGATCCGTAACCGGTCGCGCACCTGCTGAATCAACCCGGTGGTCTTGAGTACCACCTCCCTGCTTCCCATCACACGATGACCAACCTCGTCCCAACACACTGGGGTCCTGCACCTCCGACCATATAACATCTCGAATGCAGCTCGATCGATACTGGCATGATAACTGTTATTGTATGAGAACTCTGCCAGTGGGAGGTACGTATCCCAACTTCCTCCAAAATCCAGCACGCACGCTCGCAGCATGTCCTCCAATGTCTGGATCGTCTTCTCACTCTGACCGTCGGTCTGAGGGTGATATGTTGTACTGAAGTGTAGTTGAGTCCCTAGTTCCTCACGGAACTTTTTCCAAAACCCAGATGTAAGCCAAACATCCCTATCTGAAACCACTGACACCGGCACCCCGTGCCTAGCCACCACTTCTCGAACGTAGATATCTGCCAACTTTTCTGCGGATATACTCTCGGAGATCGGAATGAAATGGGTACTCTTCGTTAGTCTGTCCACAATAACCCATATGGCATCCACTCCCCTCGCCGTCCTCGGTAGCTTCGTAATGAAGTCCATAGTGATATCTTCCCACTTCCACATGCGAATGGGTAATGGCTGAACCTTGCCATGAGGCCGCTGGTGCTCGGCCTTGACCTTTCTGCAGGTCAAGCACCGCTCCACAAACCCGGCGATCTCCCGCTTCATGCAGGGCCACCAATAACTCAGTCTCAAGTCCCTATTCTTTTTTGTTGCACCTGGATGTATAGAAAACTTGGACTTATGCGCCTCCTCTAACAGTCTCTGCCTCACGCCCCCTGCCAAAGGTACCCACACTCGGCCACACTGAGTCAAAAGACCGCGGCTATCCTTGACAAACAAGGGATACAGACCCCGAATTTTCTCTGTTTTTCCAGTTCTCCTTTTTCACCCCCTCAACCTGAGCCCCCTTGATCATTTCCAACAAAGGCGAAATCACTGTCATCCTCATAGAAATGTCCCTAATCGGGGACCCCGTCACCTTGCGACTCAAAGCATCGGCCACCACGTTGGCCTTCCCTGGATGGTATAGGATCTCGCAATCATAATCCTTTAATACATCCAACCATCTCCTCTGCCGCATGTTGAGGTTCTGCTGATCCATCAAATACTTTAGACTCTTGTGATCGGTATAAATAATAAACCGCACTCCATACAAATAGTGTCTCCAAATCTTGAGGACAAACACCACCGCCCCCAGTTCCAAGTCATGTGTGGGGTAATTTGCCTCGTGAGGCTTCAACTGCCTCGACGTATAAGCAATCACATGCCCTCTCTGCATCAACACTGCACCCAACCCTGATATCGATGCATCACAGTATACCACTAGATCATCCAACCCCTCAGGCAGTACCAGGACTGGAGCCTCACCTAATCACCGCCTCAGGGTCTCAAAAGCCCTCTGTTGATCCTCATCCCACCGGGAAGTCAAATTCTTCTTGGTCAAACGGGTCAATGGCGCAGCAATCTTGGAGAAATCCTGGATAAACCTCCGGTAGTAACCCGCTAAACCCAAGAAGCTACGAATCTCTGAGGCATTCCTTGGTACCTCCCATCGCATCACAGCCTCCACCTTAGCTGGGTCGACCGAAATACCCTCTTGATTGATGACATGCCCCAAAAATTGCACTTCCCGCAACCAGAAATCACATTTGGAGAACTTTGCATAAAGCTTCTCCGCCCTCAAAGTCTCCAGTTCCTCTTTCAAGTGCTGATCGTGCTGCTCCCTGGTTTTGGAGTAAACCAGGATATCATCAATAAAAACGATCACTGACTAATCCAACATCGGCCTGCACACCCGGTTCATGAGGTCTATGAATGTTGCCGGGGCATTGGTGAGCCCAAATGGCCTCACCACAAACTCATAATGCCCATAACGAGTCCTGAAAGCTGTCTTCGGTATATCCTCGTCCCTAATTCTCATCTGATGATACCCAGACCGAAGATCAATCTTGGAAAACCAAGATGCATCCTGAAGTTGATCAAATTAGTCGTCGATCCTTGGCAAAGGATGGCGGTTTTTCACTGTCAGCTTGTTCAACTCCCTATAATCAATGCACATCTTGTGCGATCCGTCCTTCTTTTTCACGAAAAGGATCGGTGCTCCCAATGGAGAACTGCTCGGACGGATGAAACCTCGGTCTAGCAGCTCTTGAAGCTGCGTAGATAACTCCTGCATCTCAGTTGGTGCCAACTGATACGGTTCCTTTGCTATCGGAGCGGCACCTGGCAACAATTCGATGCGAAACACCACCTGCCTCTCCGGAGGCACCCCAGGCAACTCTTCGGGAAAAACGTCCCGAAAGTCCTGCACTATCGGCACACTGTCAATATCTGCTACCTCCTCTATTCTCGTGTCCGTAACATAAGCCAAAAATCACGTGCAGCCCTGCTGCAAAAACCTCCTGGCCCTCGCGGCTGAACAGAGGGTCGGGCCCTGCTAGGCCCTCTCGCCCTGAATGACCAGCTCTCCCCCCTTTGGGGTTCGAACCCGGACCAACTGTCGCCCACAATCGATCATGGCCCCGTTGGCCCCCAACCAGTCCATCCCAATGATCACCTTCAATCCTCGCAACGGTATGGGAACTAAATCAACGTGAAACCTCTCGCCATGCACATTCAGGATACAGTCCTGGTATACTCTCGCAGCACTCACAGTACGATCATCTGCAATCCCCACCTCGAGCGGGGTATCCAGAGTCCCCGGCGCGTCTCGGAACTTCTTCCTAAGCGCAACAGACACGAACGATCGGGTAGCACCCGAATCAAATAAAACATGAGCCGACATACCATTGACCTAAAAGGTCCCTATAAAAAAACATAATCCATACATATAAGCATTTAACAATACAAGGTAGAGAATAATAGACACATACCAGCCACAACGTCTGGCGCTGCCCGAGCCTCCTCGGTAGTCAGCTGAAAAGCGCGGCTTTTCACCGATGGAGCTTCCGCCCTGACAGGGCGACCATCAGTAATCCTCATAGTGGTGGGCGCGGGCGTCGCCACTGATCCTCCTCCTCATCCTCCTTGCAACTTCGGACAATCGGCCTTTTTAGGGCGTCTGTTTGTATTGAAAACATATCAAGCCCTTCTTGGGGCAATCCTTACTCATGTGCCCCTGCTGGCCATAAGAGTAACATCCTGATATCCCGGCTGTCTGACAAGTCCCACTATGAAACCTCCCGCACTTGGCACACCGGCCCCGGCCCTGCTGGCCCCTACCCGAAGAATCGAAGGTCTTAGGCTCCTCAGCCTGAGCCCCTGCTGCGTGTACCTGCTCAGTCTTCCGCTTCGTGCGGGACTCCAACTCCATCTCCCTCTTACGGGCCTTCTCCACCATCTCATTCACGGTTTTGCACCCTGTAAAGCTCACAAACTCCCGAATATCATCGCTCAGCATGGAATGATATCTCGTCCGCCTCATATCCTCATCGTAGCGTACTGTGGGATCAACAACGATCGCTCCCGAAACTTGGCGGTGATCTCCGCCACGGTCTCAGTGGTCTGCTGAAGGTCATGAAACTCCCTTACAAGTCGTTGCACCTCGATACGTGGTGCAAACTCCAAATCAAATCACCGAACAAACTCAGCCCACGCCATCTCAGCCACTCCAGCTGGCCCCACCTGGCTAGTAACCTCGCCCCACCAATCTCGGGCCCTGTCCCTCAGCATATAGGAGGCAAATCCAACCTTTGCCTCCTCCGGGCAAGAACTTGTGCGCTGGGCATTCTCAATGTCCGCTACCCAGCGTATGCTCACAATGGGATCCCTGACCCCCGGGAACTCTGGAGCTCCACATGCCTTGAACTCCCGAAACGAGGGAGTTCTGGCTCCACCCTGACCTGTAAAAACATCAGCCCTGAATGCCCTAAGCCTCTCTTCCATGATCTCCATCATGCCCTCCTTGACCGTCCCAAAGATGACTGGGGTAGCGTCAAGGATGCCCTTCGTAACCTCGGCCGCAATCAATACCATCAGTAGGGCCGCCTAACCCAGCCCCGGACCCAGATCCCGATCCTGATCCCCCTGCTCCAAACCGCGTCATCACCATGCTGAACTGAAATATCAAAACATAATGATCAGGATATCTATAACGAGGGTTCTTTCATACTGGTTTCCCTCCCCTTTGGAGCCCCAGGTAAAACATGGCTTTGGGTACAGGTCCTGTGCTTCCAGTAGTACGGGCCCCATACTACCTTCCACACCTACCTGTACCTTTTCCTCACTGCTCTACCTAATGAATCCAATACAACCCAATACGATACCATAATCCACAACTAACACCCGAAACAAATCCTGGGCTGCCCTATGATTTGTCCTACCCATGACAATAAACCCATCACAACAGGTTGCTTTTATGCATGCAAATTATACACAGAAAGAACCAAATAGATTTTCGAATAAGAGATTCCCCTAAGACCACATCCAAACAAGGAAAAGAAAATAAGGCCAAATCAATCATTCTGAGGCTATAAGCTCCTAGCCGTATATAATTCTAAAAGCATACACATAGCAAGCTCCATATAAGCCATAAGACTCAAATATCAGTATAGCATGGCTATTCAAATTGGGAAACTACTTACTTGGCTCGGCTGATCACGCGCGTTGCACTCTCATCTTTTGGGTTTCTTTGAATTCCTTTTTGGTTACTTTTGAAAACATTTTATCACCTTCTTAGTTTGAGTCCTGACACACCCGAGGACGTACCCGGATCCCTCAAACCAAGGCTCTGATACCAACTCGTAACAACCCAATTTTACAAAGAAAATTTTCATTATATTGTTTTTCCTTTTAAAACCAAAGCCAATCCCCTAAACAATAAAATCCCAAAACATTTATTTTCAAATCAACATTCATTACTTCATTGTTTTCCATTTTAAAACATCAGAGGGTCCCAAACACATCAAAAGAGAGATAGAGTGCACGCCACGTCACCACGCCTTGCCCTTGCCCTTAGGCTCAGATGTACCTGAAACAAATCAACAACCTGTAAGCGAAATACTTAGTGAGTTCCCAGAGCATACCACACACATTCGCATACATATATCCTGATAGGAAAAAAATAAGCTATAAACATGCCACAGAAACTATGCAATACGATTCAACAAGAGTGCCATGGGCTACCCCACATGGTCTTTACCTAGGACCGCAATGGGCTACCCCACATGGTCTTACATCGAATGCCATGGGCTACCCCACATGTTCTTTACCTAGGACTGCAATGGGCTACCCCACATGGTCTTATATCCAATGCCATGGGCTCCCCCTGGGGTCTTCCATACCAACATAATATCACACAACATATCAATTCATAAATGAATAACACACATATAACATGATCGCATAATGGGCCGACCTTGGTGCCGTAGACCCATAGGTATGGTGAGAAGACTCACCTCCGTCCAATGAATACAATTACTGCCAAGGCCCAATTATCTGCAACCTACCAAGCTGAATAATAACAATAATATATAATCAATGATAAGACCTTAAATTACCCAAGGAAAGGCCCAACCTTCAAACTCTACCCCCAAGGCCCAATTACCCCTTTCTTGCAAATTGGACCCCAAAATTCAAGTCCAATATCCTTAATGGGCCCCTTGGCCCAATAAGGCCCAACCAATAAGTCCTTGGCCCAAACAGATGAAAAGGCCTCAATCTTACAGAGTCCAAACAAGCTCATCAGCCAAATGAGGCCCAAAGGCCCAAAACAGATTAGGGCCCATCTGAGCTGCGTACGCCCAGCGTACCTCCCTGGTACGCGCAGCGTACTGAGGGTCTAGTGACTACGCACTGCGTAGAGACACTTACGCCCAGCGTACAATCATATTAATCACTTTTCCCATTAAGTGCTTAATGCTCGAATCTCTCACGTCCAAAAGCTAGATCTAAGATTTAAAAGATGTCCCAAGGCATAAAGTTGGCAACTTTATGCCCTTGCATGTCTCATACACTCCCAACCACCCCATTAAGACCTTTTCAAGGTCTTTTACCCAAGCATGAGGTCACAACTCTCATCAAGCTTCCATTTTTATACTTCTAAATAACCAGGGGGCCCCAGATCTGACTTTCATATCAAAAGGGAAGGCTTAACTCAACAAAAGAGGTCCAAAGTTCATAAAAGGGACAAACCACCAAAACCCTAGGTAGATCTAAAGATTAGAAAGGAAAGATGCAAGCTTTTTACCTCCAGAAGCTTTGCAAGATGCTTTTGGTTCAGGATCTTGAAGCACCCTCTTGATCCAAGCTTGCTTGACCACCCCTTCTTCTTGAAATACACACAAAAAGGCCACAAATGCACTCTTTAAGGCCTAAGAATGATCTCACACGGTTTCCAGGAGTATATGGACGTTCTAGGGCTGTGGAGGCTCTCTAGGGTTTAGTCCAAGGGACTTAAAGTTGTTTAAATAGGCCTCAAGTTCGGAAAAATTAGGGTTTGCGTCCCTGGCGCGTAAGCCCCGCGTAACTCAAGGTACGCCCGGCGTACCCTGAATTCCCCGCGACTATTTTTACGCGGTACGCTAAGCGTACTCTTAAGCACGCCCAGCGTACTTAAGGAACCAATTATGCAAACTTATCATTTCTTAGGGTTTCAGGACATACCAGAATTTTGGATGTTACAACTCTCCCCCACTTGAACTAGACTTCGTCCCCAAAGTCTGCAGCTAAAAACAGTTCGGGGTAATGCTCCCGTATTTCCTCTTCTGGCTCCCAGGTCCATTCGGAGCCCTTTCGGTGCTGCCATTGCACTTTTACCAACTTTACTTTCTTATTCTGAAGTCCCTTCGTCTTCCTGTCTAGAATGGCAACCAGCCTCTCGACATAATTCAGGCCCCCATCCACCTTAATATCGTCCAAGGATATAACCGCGGACTCATCAGCAACACACTTCTGAAGCTGAGACACGTGGAAGGTGTTGTGAATCTGACTAAGCTCCTCTGGAAGCTCTAAGCGATAGGCTACCTTGCCCACTCGGGCTATGATCCTGAACGGGCCTATAAATCGAGGCCCCAACTTGCCTCTCTTACGAAACCTGATAATCCCCTTCCAGGGTGACACCTTCAGCAAAACAAAATCCCCCACCTGAAACTCCAGATCTGATCGTCGTCGATCAGCATAACTCTTTTGACGGCTCTGTGCGATCCGTAACCGGTCGCGCACCTGCTGAATCAACCCGGTGGTCTTGAGTACCACCTCCCTGGTTCCCATCACACGATGACCAACCTCGTCCCAACACACTGGGGTCCTGCACCTCCGACCATATAACATCTCGAATGCAGCTCGATCGATACTGGCATGATAACTGTTATTGTATGAGAACTCTGCCAGTGGGAGGTACGTATCCCAACTTCCTCCAAAATCCAGCACGCACGCTCGCAGCATGTCCTCCAATGTCTGGATCGTCTTCTCACTCTGACCGTCGGTCTGAGGTACGTATCCCCGCGACCATTTTTATGCGGTACGCTAAGCGTACACTTAAGTACGCCCAGCATACTTAAGGGACCAATTATGAAAACTTATCATTTCTTAGGGTTTCAGGACATACCAGAATTTTGGATTTTACATTTCTTGCCATGAAAATGAGGATGTCACAGTCGGTATCATAGCATTAGGTTAAGCGAACTAGGAATTTGTAGGAAATTACTAGACTTAAACTTAGAATGCTAAGCGATGATTGTGAGATCAGTGCCTAATATATTTTAGGTAGTACACCTGAATTGACACAAGCACCAGTTTACTTTAGGACTAGATGCCTAAATTGCATTTATGTGCTAAATGATTTATGTTATAGCATTATATGCCTTATATGCTATTATTTGATTGGATCTATGGTCTGTTTCCGACCGGATCTAGAAATTTTATGTGCTCAGGATTCTATACGTTTAATTACGATATTAGAATTGGAATGTAACTTTTCGAAGTAATAAGGAGATTTATACGTCTATTGTAAATTAAGCTTTCATATCTTAAATTCTCGTCTTGGTACACCGAACGTCTGCTTTGGTGTACAAAACATCATGGTAAAGACAGACTAGGAAATATCCGAGGAAGACGACAACCTGAGCCTAAGAATGTGATGGGCCATGCATCGGTCGTTGCGCCTGCACCCGAACCTATCACGATGACAGAAGTTCAGGAAGTGATATAAAGCATGATAGAATGAGAAAATAGATGGCTTACGATAGTGAATGATACCTATCGAAAGATATTATAAGAGAGGTATCTTGCCTTTAGAATGCGTCCAAATAGATAATACGTATAGTACAGGAGAAGTACAATTTCGATTGGCAGAAAGAAATAACTTTTGGTCTAATCCATGTAGTTATCCCATCATCTGGCATTTCCGTCACCAACCGAGTTGAAGCAGAATTGATGATTGAAGATACGCATGGAAGAAGTCCTAGTAGAGTTTAGGGAAATTTTTAAGATTATTTGGACACATTCGTATGTGTTAAAATGTTTTGTGATTTTAGGAAATAAGAACTTGGGGACTGCAAGACAATACTTGGGACGAATATGAGTTGGTGTGAAAGGTAGTAGAGGCCTATACTACCGGAAGCACATGACTCGCACTTGGACAGGGAAAGTCACAAGGTTACCAAGAAGCTTGTAATTGAATACGTTTTCTTCAAGTATGTCGTTACCATCATTTCAGTAATGACTAAGAAGATGATTGCTTTTCCGACCCTAGTGGTCATATCAAATCGAGTCCGACTAAGACGAGTATGTTACATAGTTTTGAGAACCAATATCGATGTAACATCCGACTTATGCCAGAAGATTGAAGTGAAAGATAATCAAAGCGATCAATAGAAGTATCGCGACCGTTGTTTAAGTAAGAAGTATATAGCTAGAAATTCTACATACTAAAATGTGATTATGTCACATTAGAACATGAAGGAAGATATATTCCATTCTGGAATTTGACTCTAAGAGACCTTAGTCTAAGCGTTGCAACATACGATGGGAGGTCATTAGAACATGACACATCGGTCTGTTATGATAATTGAAGTAAAGAACTTCTCTTAATATTAGTTTTTTTAAGAAGAAGAAGGAGTCTCCAATAAGTATCAAATTTGTAACTCGAAGGTTACGAATTGGAAGTCCAACATAAGATAAAGAGCGGGTGCTAGATTGACCACCGCCTGCAGTCAAGAAGTCGAAGACTTAGATATTGATTTGAAGGAACAAAGAAGCTACGAATATTACATAGGGTAAAAAGATAACGTATGGAGTCATTATATAAGCCCTGTTTTGTTTATGATTCCGGGACGTAATCATCCTAAGGGGAAGATAATTGTAATGCCCACAGATTCGGGCTAGTCAATTTAGAGACGATAAGCATCAAAAATGACTTTTTGATAGAGTATTATTTAGAATATATAATCTTAACTAAGTTGTAGTATCTTTTACAAGGTTTCCGTACATATAAAGAACGCCGAAATCCGAGTTATAACGAAGAAGTTATGACCTGTCGAAGTTTCGCGACAAAACCGGCACGACACCAGGAATCATAAAAACTGAGTTGATGATAGAGTACTTGTTAGCCTTAGGGTTCTAAATGAAAGTTTATATTACATCTCCACCTTCGCGTGGATATAAAGAACGTCAAAAACGGAGCTCGTATGCAAAAGTTATGGCCTTCTGAAGATGTAGATGTGTGAGAGCATGACACGTGTCAGAAACCCTAATCTCACTGGACTCACGACGTGAACCTCTTTTCTCATGACTTGTGGAGTCAAAATGCCACATTTCAATCTAGAAGACACATGACAAGTCTACGGGATGATAATTCAACAGCTCACGACGTGAGCAATGGATTTCTCACGACGTGAGGAGTCAACAGATACTAATCGGGGCTAGAAAACACGCGTTAAGTCTAGGGGATGACTCATGGAAGTTCACGACATGAGTCTATCATGTTCACGACATGAATGAGCCCAGAACACCCTATAAATAGCAAGTTCAACCCTTGCTCTTCTTACACCAATTCCGTTCTCTCTCTCTCTCTCTCGTTTGCTGAAGCCGTTTCCGCTTCCCGAGCCTTGCGATCACGAACCGCTGACCGTTTCTAGTTAGATTCTATCAAAGCATGCTACAAGTGAGTGTATATTACTTTCATCTTACATATAGATAGGAAGTATTTTATATAAGATTACCTGCTATGTGTACATATTATCTGAATACTTGTTGTCTATGTTGGATCATCGATTTTATATACGTTTTTAATGATTAAAACTGTATATGTATTTTATGTCCACAAATATGTTGGGGTAGAACATGGGTAGATAAAATAGTTGGTGTGTGATGAAAAATGATTTGGAAGATGAGATGAAAGGCGATATAGATCATGGGATGAGGGTGAGAGGTGAAAAGTAAGAAAAGCCTTTAACCAAACGTTGGCCCCATCATCTAGCAGAGTATGCATGACAATCACAGACTATTCTAGACAGACCAGTGGAACACTAGCAGGCTCGCAACCTGTAGGTGTTGTGAACGACGTGTTCACCCGATGTACTCTAAAA
Organism: Lactuca virosa; assembly: GCF_052849685.1. Classification (NCBI taxonomy): domain Eukaryota; kingdom Viridiplantae; phylum Streptophyta; class Magnoliopsida; order Asterales; family Asteraceae; genus Lactuca; species Lactuca virosa. The sequence goes on from NC_136428.1 coordinate 390,719,322, forward strand.
ACCATTGACATGTATTTCGGGTGGATTGCCGAAAATAATAATGTCAATAAATGAGCAATGGACTTAACACATGTTGGATGAACCCTGGAAACTATGGATTTAGTGCATGTTGTATAAACCCTTGTGTCGATTTACTTCATGCCTATTCCTTAAGAAATTTCCTTAGGAATGAGTGGCAGATAATTCTTAGGGTAGATCATTAAGAAATGAAGAAGATAATGGGGATGGGTAATTGGGTTAATTGTTTGATGATAAAACATAATAACTTTATTATTGTGGGTTGAAAACCCTATGTACTCACCAGGTTTCCCAACCTGACCCACTCAAGCTTATTTGTATTACAGGTGTTGATATGAAGCTACTTTACTCTAAGAGATTTAAAAGAGATGTAGATCACTAGTGTAAATGAATGTAAGTTCTGTTTATGCTTATATTTCTGTATTCACGACGACATCCCAAATGTTTTAAATGAATAAAATACATTTGTTCGGAAATGCTTTGATAAACTATTTATCATGTATTTTCTGGGAACAAATTCCGCAACATTTTTATTAAAAGGGTACTCTGGTGTTTGTAAAGCATAAATAAAATCGGTGTTTTCTGGCCATGAAAATGGGGATATCACAATTGGTATCAGAGCATTATTTTAAGTGAAGTAGGAATTTGTAGGAAATTTCTAGACTTAAACTTAGAATGTTAAGCGATGATTGTTAGATGAGTTTCTAATATATTTTTGGTAGTACACCTGAATTGACACAAGCACTAGCATAATTTAGGATTAGATGCCTAAATTGCTTTTATGTGCCAAATGATTTATGTTATAGCATTATATGCCTTATATGCTATTATTTGATTGGATCTATGGTCTGTTGCTGTAACACTAGTCAAAATAGGTCAATAATAATCACATGTGATTATACCAATCATGTAATGTGGTTTTGTCAAAACAAGTAATGTAGTGAACTCACAATGTATTTCATGATAATTCTAATATAAATATGAACTTTCATACATAATTTATAGTATAAATCAAAGTATACATCCATACGATTCCAAAAATATAGAGAACATCTAAATCTGACTTCACGTGAAGAAGTTATGATAAACCAAACATTATAAATCTCTATAATAAGAGGAATTAAAAATAGTCTTAGAATTAGCTATTGAAGTCTAAAGGAGAGTTGTAGTACTCGTAAATAGCTACGCATGGATATAAAGAACGTCAAAACCGGAGTTCGTATGTGAAAGTTATTACCTTCCGAAGATTCAATTGTCAGAAACCCTAATATGACTGAGTTCACGGCGTGAGCACAGAAACTCACGACATGAGGAGTCATTTTTCCACATTTTGGATCAGGAAGGTACGTGACGAGGCTACAAAGGGATAAGTTCTAAGCTCACGACGTGAGCAAGGATATCTCACAACGTGAGGAAGCACATGGCCACCTTCCGAAGCTAGGGATGCAAATGGCAAGTCTACGGGGTGACCAGGCATGGCTCACGACGTGAGACTATAGGGCTCACGACGTGAGAGGCCAAAAATTTTCCTATAAATAGCAGGTCCGACCTTGACACTTCCTTACACCATTTCCCTTTCTCCTCTTTCATTTGCTGAAGCCCTCTTACATCTCGACCCTGACGACCTCGTACCGCTGACCGTTTCTGCTTAGATTACATAAAATCACGCTACTAGGGTGAGTTTCACGGCCTCACTTTCTAATATTTTCGGGGGGAAATGCATGCTAAATATTGTATATACGTTACTATTGTGTCTATATGATAGTATATTAGTATCAATGTAGATAGTTATAATAACCGGGATATAGTTGTTCTAAATATAATATTTTGAATATATACAACTATTATCAAATTGTTAGCATGTTCTTGTACTAATGTAGATCTTGAGTTATACTTAGGATTCTATATATATTTCGTGTGCGATATAGTTCCAGAGTTATACTTGGGAGTTCTATATGTTAATTGATATGTATGTTGTTATTATTGGTTTTATGTCAAGATAAAACTAGGAACATTATATGTTGTTATTATTGGTTTTATGTTAAGATAAAAATTTGGTTTTAATTCAAAGTTATAGCTATTATACTGCCTAATTATTATGAATATTAGGAGTAATGCTTAAAGCATATAATAACCTAGGGTTTTAGACACAAATATGATTTTACTACTAGAACTAACGGAACTCGACAAGTCTACATGAGTTATTGTATTCATCAAATAAGATTGGAAATCTTAGGGAAAATCCTCTGACCTGTAACAGTTAATCCCGTGTAAGCGAGGAACTCGTGTATGAATAACATACAGGTTGACAAACCCACTCGTGGTTGCTAGCTACAACCTAACGGTTTGCGAGTGACGAACTGTCCTTTTATTTGTTTATTGTTCCGATGTTGATGAAGCGTGTGGAACTTATCTTAAGATGTGAAACTTGTAGCATCATGCAGAGGTTTGAAACTATTCATATAGCCGCGGTTACAGATTCATGGTAGCAAATTGTTAGAAGCATTATACTTTGTCGTTATACAAGTATTAATGTTAAGTATAAGTTTCCCAAACATTTATACTCTAAGTACAAGAAACTGGTAGGTATATTACTTGTATATTAAGTAGATAATTATACCTAACACACATACTCGTATAGAAGTGAAATAGTATATGAGACTTATACCTAGGATATATATACTAAACGCTGGAGAGTCAAAATGATACTTTCAAAACTATACTTTTGAACTTGGAAAATGTATTATTTTTATATGGAGTCAAAACCTGTGGACTCAACAACTTTATGTTGACGTATTTTAAAATGCATGTGTTTTCAGGAAGTTTATAACTATGATACGAGAAATGAAGTTACACCGCCCGGTGTTTCCGCCGACGGCCGGGGTGTGCCAGATTGGTATCAGAGCTATTAACTATAGTGAATTAGTACTTTCTTAGGAAAGCATGACTATAGTTTAGGGCTTACTCTGTTAGGTTTAGGTATATCCCTTAGCCTACAATATAAAGTATTATTAATTATTGGATAGACATGTTGATTTGGGTTGTTGGATTCTAGAACGGCTATATGCTAAAATGATCCTGCTCTTTCGACTGTGCTAACTGGCCGGTGCCTTATCAAATAGACCTGAAGTAACAAAAAATAAGTAATAGAGCATGAATACAACAAATAATAAATATAGAGTCATATATGAAGACTCAGACTCGCAATGATAATACACCTAAATACCCGGAATGTTTTTGGTCTCAAGGATTTAGATCAGATATTCCAACTAAAGTTCATATGTGCATAGATCTTATCACAACTAGGTGTAGGTGAACAACTATATTTTATTATGATCAGATCATATCAACTATTTAAATTGGGAGTAATATTTGATAGACTAAACACTTGGTGATCCAAAATGTATAGGAGCTAGACAAAATGCCAAGAGGAAGTAGCGCTCGTCTAAACCTTAACCAACGACAAGAACCACAACAACAACAACCGCACACAAACCCCTCAATAAGTTCAGCAGAACTTGAAGAAATCATAGCTCAGAGAATTGCTGCAGCTCTAGGTAATGTCACAAGAGGTGGAGTTAGAAATGAAGGCAATGTAGGGACCGCCAGAATGTGTACCTACAAAGACTTTATGAATTGCAAACCAAAGAGCTTTCATGGAACTGAAGGAGTTGTTAATTTGACCAGGTGGATTGAAAAGACTGAGTCCGCCTTTCAAATAAGCTTCTGTCCAAATGATTGTAAAGTACGATTTGCAGCATGTACTTTGACTGATGCAACACTTACATGGTAGAACAGCCATGTAAATACAATGGAATTGATGCTGCAAACTCCGTGCAATGGGAAGAGCTGAAGAGGATGCTAGTAGATGAGTATTGTCCTAGGGAGGAAATACATAAGCTGGAACAAGAATTGTCGACCCTAACTATGAAGGGTTCATAGATAAATGCTTATACCGCTACATTCAATGATCTTGCGGTGATGTGTCCGGCACTTGTAACCCCAGAGTACAAGAAGATTGGGCGATATATCTGGGGTCTAGCATCGCAAATCAAAGGAATGGTGATCGCACCGAAGCCTACAACATATGATAGTACAAAGCGTATCTCATCAGCTAACCAGCACAGCAATCCAAGTGGGATTTATAGCTGAGTCTTCCGAATCTGGAAGGAACAAGCGCAAATTCAACGAGAAGAATCCCATACAATCATATGAGGAGAGACAAGATGTGGCAACTAATTATGCATCCATAACAACAATACCCGTACAACCAAGGAAGTATGAAGGAAAACTCCCAAAATTCACTTAGTGTAACTGTCACCATCTAGGTAACTGTTTTATATTCACTCAACGCAAGAAAAAGGGACACACCGCCAATTTCTACAGGAGCAAAACACTTACAATAGAAAATCAAGTAATAAACACTGGAACAGGATATGATGGAGGAAGAGCGTGTTTTGAGTGTGGTGAAATTGGGCATATCAAGAAGGAATGTCCAAAGTTAAGGAGTCAAGGAAGTTAGGCCGTAGCAGGGCATTCGTAATAGGAAGCAGGGAAGCTATCCAGGACCCTTCGGTGGTACCTGGTACAAAATAAATTCTCGGACAAAATTATTCTAACGGGGGGAGAATGTAACACTAGTCAAAATAGGTCAATAATAATCACATGTGATTATACCAATCATGTAATGTGGTTTTGTCAAAACAAGTAATGTAGTAAACTCACTATGTCTCTTATGATAATTCTAATATAAATATGAACTTTCATACATACTTTATAGTATAAATCAAAGTATACATCCATACGATTCGAAAAATATAGAGAACATCTAAATCTGACTTAGCGTGAAGAAGTTATGATAAACCGAACACCATAAATCTCTATAATAAGAGGAATTAAAAATACACTTAGAATTAGATATTGACATCTAAAATAGAGTTGTAGTACTCGTAAATACCTATGTGTGGATATAAAGAACGTCAAAAACGGAGTTTGTATGCGAAAGTTACGACCTTCCGAAGATTCAGCTGTCAGAAACCCTAATCTGACTGAGCTCCCGACGTGAGCATAGAAACTCACGACGTGAGGAGTCATATTGCCACATTTCGGATCTAGAAGGTGCATGAGGAGGCTACGAAGGGATAAGTTCTAATCTCACGATGTGAGCAAGGATATTTCACGACGTGAGGAGTTACACGGCCACCTTCCGAAGCTAGGGACGCAAATGGCAAGTCTACGGGGTGACCAGCCATGGCTCACGACATGAGACTATATGGCTCACGACGTGAGAGGCTAAAAATCTTCCTATAAATAGCAGGTCCGACCTTGACACTTCCTTACACCATTTCCCTTTCTCCTCTCTCATTTGTTGAAGCCCTCTTGCATCTCGAGCCCGACGACCTCGTACCGCTGACCGTTTCTGCATAGATTACATAAAATCACGCTACTAGGATGAGTTTCACGGCCCCACTTTCTAATATTTTCGGGGGAAAATGCATGCTAAATATTGTATATACGTTACTATTATGTCTATATGATAGTATATTAGTAGCAAGGTAGATAGTTATAATAACCGGGATATAGTTGTTCTAAATATAATATTTTGAATATATACAACTATTATCAACTTGTTAGCATGTTCTTGTACTAATGTAGATCTTGAGTTATACTTAGGATTCTATATATATTTCGTGTGCGATATAGTTCAATAGTTGTACTCGGACGTTCTATATGTTAATTGATATGTACGTTGTTATTATTGGTTTTATGTTAAGATAAAACTAGGATCATTATATGTTGTTATTATTGGTTTTATGTTAAGATAAAAACTTGGTTTTAACTCAAAGTTATAGCTATTATACTGCCTAATTATTATAAATATTAGGAGTAATGTTTAAAGCATAGTCTAATAACTTAGGGTTTTAGACACGAATATGATTTTACTACTAGAACTAACGGAACTCGACAAGTCTACATGAGTTATTGTATTCATCAACTAAGATTGGAAATCTTAGGGAAAATCCTCTGTCCTGTAACCGTTAATCTCGTGTGAGCGAGGAAGTCGTGTATGAATAAGATACGGGTTGACAACCCCACTCATGGTTTCTAGCTACAACCCAACGGTTTGCGAGTGACGAACTGTCCTTTTATTTGTTTATTGTTCCGACGTTGATGAAGCGTGTGGAACTTATCTTAAGATGCATAACTTGTAGCATCAAGCATAGGTTTGAAACTAGTCATATAGCCGCGGTTACGGACTCATGGTAGCAAATTGCTAGAAGCATTATACTATGTCGTTATACAAGTATTAATGTGAAGTATACGTTTCCCAAACACTTATACTCTAAGTACAAGAAACTGGTAGGTATACTAATTGTATATTAATCCAACAACTACTTGTATATTAAGTAGATAATTATACCTAACACACATACTCGTATAGAATTGAAATAGATTAATACGTAGCGGTTTTTACTCGTATAGAATTGAAATAATATTTATACGTAGAAACTTTTGTTTGTATGGAATTACAAACACTTATATTCATAGTATATGAGACTGATAGGTAAACTACTTATTTGGTAAGTAAACTTTTATACCTAGGATATATATACTAAACGCTGGAGAGTAAAAATGATACTTTCAAAACTATACTTTTGAACTTGGAAAATGTATTATTTTTATGTGGAGTCAAAAGCTGTGGACTCACCAACTTTATGTTGACGTATTTTAAAATGCATGTGTTTTCAGGAAGTTGATATCTATGATATGAGAAATAACGTTACACCGCCCGGTGTTTCGGCCGACCGCCGGGGTGTGATAGATTGGTATCAGAGCTCTTAGCTATAGTGAATTAGTACTTTCTTAGGAAAGCACGACTATAGTTTAGTGCTTACTGTGTTAGGTTTAGGTATATCCCTTATCCTACAATGTAAAGTATTATTAATTATTCTACTAAAGGACTACTTACGGGAGCGGTGACAGGATAGACATGTTGATTTGGGTTGTTGGATTGCAGAACGGCTATATGCTAAAATGATCATGCCCTTTCGACTGTCCGGACTGGCCGGAGCCTTATCAGATAGACCTGAAGTAACAAAAAATAATTGATAGAGCATGAATACAACAAATAATAAATATAGAGTCATATATGAAGACTCAGACTCGCGATGATAATACACCTAAATACCCAGAATGTTTTTGGCCTCAAGAATTTAGATCAGATATTCCAACTAAAGTTCATATGTGCATAGATCTTATCACAACTAGGTGTAGGTGTACAACTATATTTTATTATGATCAGATCATATAAACTATTTAAATTGGGAGTAATATTTGATAGACTAAACACTTGGTGATCCAAAATGTATAGGAACTAAACAAAATGCCAAGAAGAAGTAGCGCTCGTCTAAACCTTAACCAACGACCAGAACCACAACAACAACAACTGCACACAAACCCCTCAATAAGTTCAGCAGAACTTGAAGAAATCATAGCTCAGAGAATTGCTGCAGCTCTAGCTAATGTCACAAGAGGTGGAGTTAGAAATGAAGGCAATGTAGGGACCGCCAGAATGTGGACCTACAAGGACTTTATAAATTGCAAACCAAAGAGATTTCATGGAACTGAAGGAGTTGTTAATTTGACCCGGTGGATTAAAAAGACAGAGTCCTTCTTTCAAATAAGCTTATGTCCAGATGATTGTAAAGTACGATTTGCAGCATGTACTTTCACTGATGCAGCACTTACATGGTGGAACAGCCATGTAAATACAATGGGAATTGATGTTGCAAACTCCATGCAATGGGAAGAGCTGAAGAGGATGGTAGTAGAGTAGTATTGTCCTAGGGAGGAAATACATAAGCTGGAACAAGAATTGTGAACCCTAACCATGAAGGGTTCAGAGATAAATGCTTATACCGCTAGATTCAATGATATTGCGGTGATGTGTCCGGCACTTGTAACCCCAGAGTACAAGACGATTGTATGTTATATCTGGGGTCTAGCATCGCAAATCAAAGGAATGGTGATCGCATAGAAGCTTACAACATATGACAGTGCAAAGCGTATCTCATCAGCTAACCAGCACAGAAATCCAAGTGGGATTTATAGCTGAGTCTCCCGAATCTGGAACGAACAAGCGCAAATTCAATGGGAAGAATCCCATACAATCATCTGAGGAGAGACAAGATGTGGCAACTAATTATGCAGCCACAACAACAATACCCGTACAACCAAGGAAGTGTGAAGGAAAACTCCCAAAATGCACTCAATGTAACCGTCACCATCAAGGTAACTGCTTTATATGCACTCAATGCAAGAAAAACGGACACACCGCCAATTTCTGCAGGAGTAAAACACTTACAACAAAAAATCAAGGAACAAAGACTGGAACAGTCTATGATGGAGGAAGAGCATGTTTTGAGTGTCGTGAAATTAGACATATCAAGAAGGAATATCCAAAGTTAAGGAGTCAAGGAAGTTAGGCCGTGGCAGGGCATCCGTAATAGGAAGCAGGGAAGCTATCCAGGACCCTTTGGTGGTACCTGGTACAAAATAAATTTCGGGACAAAATTATTCTAACGGGGGGAGAATGTAACACTAGTCAAAATAGGTCAATAATAATCACATGTGATTATACCAATCATGTAATGTGGTTTTGTCAAAACAAGTAATGTAGTAAACTCACTATGTATTTCATGATAATTCTAATATAAATATGAAATTTCATACATACTTTATAGTATAAATCAAAGTATACGTCCTTACGATTCCAAAAATATAGAGAACATCTAAATCTGACTTCGCGTGAAGAAGTTATGATAAACAGGACACTATAAATATCTATAATAAGAGGAATTAAAAATAGACTTAGAATTACCTATTGAATTCTAAAAGAGAGTTCTAGTACTCATAAATACCTACATGTGGATATAAAGAACGTCAAAAACGGAGTTCGTATGAGAAAGTTACGACCTTCCGAAGATTCAACTGTCAGAAACCCTAATCTGACTGAGCTCACGACGTGAGCACAAAAACTCACGACGTGAGGAGTCATTTTGCCACATTTTAGATCTAGGATTTAGATCAGATATTCCAACCAAAGTTCATATGTGCATAGATCTTATGACAACTAGGTGTAGGTGTACAAATATATTTTATTATGATCAGATCATACGAACTATTTAAATTGGGAGTAATATTTGATAGACTAAACACTTGGTGATCCAAAATGTATAGGCACTAAACAAAATGCCTAGAAGGAGTAGTGCTCATCTAAACCTTAACCAATGACCAGAACCACAACAACAACAACCTCACACAAACCCCTCAATAAGTTCAGCAGAACTTGAAGAAATCATAGCTCAGAGAATTGATGCAGCTCTAGTTAATGTCACAAGAGGTGGAGTTAGAAATGAAGGCAATGTAGGGACCGCCAGAATGTGTACCTTCAAAGACTTTATGAATTGCAAACCAAAGAGCTTTCATGGAACTGAAGGAGTTGTTAATTTGACCAGGTGGATTGAAAAGACAGAGTCCGTCTTTCAAATAAGCTTCTGTCCAGATGATTGTAAAGTACGATTTGCAGCCTGTACTTTCACTGATGCAACACTTACATGGTAGAACAGCCATGTAAATACAATGGAATTGATGCTGCAAACTCCATGCAATGGGAAGAGCTGAAGAGGTGCTAGTAAATGAGTATTGTCCTAGGGAGGAAATACATAAGCTGGAACAAGAATTGTGGACCCTAACCATGAAGGGTTCAGAGATAAATGCTTATACCGCTATATTCAATGATCTTGCGGTGATGTGTCCGGCACTTGTAACCCCAGAGTAAAAGAAGACTGAGCGATATATCTGGGGTCTAGCATCGCAAATCAAAGGAATTGTAACACCAGTCAAAATAGGTCGATAGATAATCACATGTGATTATGCCAATCATGTAATGTGATTTTGTTAAACTACTAATGTGATAAACTTACTATGTAATTCATGTTAAATTATGAACTTTCATACATAATTTATGATACAACTCAAAGCATACATCCATACGATTCCAAAAATGTAGAGAACGTCTAAATCTGACTTCGCGTGAAGAAGTTATGATAAATCGAACACTATAAATATCTATAATAAGAGGAATTTAAAATATACTTATAATTAGCTATTGGGGTCTAAAAGAGAGTTGTAGTACTCGTAAATACCTACGCGTGGATATAAAGAATGTCAAAAACAGAGCTCGTATGCAAAAGTTATGGCCTTCCGAAGATGTCGCTGTCAGAAACCCTAATTTGACTGAACTCACGACGTGAGCATAAAAACTCACGACGTAAGGAGTCAAACTGCCACATTTTGAAGCTAGAAGTCTACGGAACGATAACCCAAAAGCTCACGACGTGAGCAAGGTTTTCTCACGACGTGAGGACGCTGCAGGACACGAATCGGGGATAGAAAACACGCGTTAAAGCTATAGGATAGCTCTTACCATAAATCACGGCGTGAGCATGCTTGGTTCACGTCGTGAATGGCCAAAAATCAGCCTATAAATACCAATTCGACCTAAACTCTTCTCTTTATCTCGTTTTAAGAGGCCATTTTGCAACCCGAGCCCCGACGACCTCGTACGCTGACCGTTTCTGCTTAGATTACATAAAATCACGCTACTAGGGTGAGCTTCACGGCCCCACTTTCTAATACTTCGGGGGAAAATGCATGGTAAATATTATATATACGTTATTATTATGTCTATGTGATAGTATATTAGTATCAACGTAGATAGTTATAATAAACGGGATATAGTTATTTCGTATCTGAAAGTATACAACTATCGTAAAGTTGTTAGCATGTTATTGTTATAGTAGTATACTAATGTAGATCTTGAGTTATACTTAGGTTTCTATATATATGTTGTGTGCGATATAGTTCCGAAGTTATATTCGGAAGTTCTATATGTTAATTTATAAAGTATGTTGTTATTGTTAGTTTTATGACAAGATAAAACTTGGTATGTTAGATGTTGTTGTTGTTATTGGTTTTATGTCAAGATAAAACCTGGTTTTACTTCAAGTTATAGCTGTTATACTGCCTAAATGTTATAAAGTTAGGAGTACTGTTTAAAAGCATAGTCTAGTAACTTAGGGTTTTAGACATGAAAATGCTTTTGTTGTTAGGACTATAGAACGCCGTCAAAGTCTACATGAGCTACCTCATTCATCACTAAGATTGGGGATCTTAGTGGAAGTCCTCTGACCTGTAACCGTTAATCCCGTGTGAGCAAGGAAGTCGTGTATGAATAAGATACGGGTTGACGACCCCACTCGTGGTTGTTAATTACAACCCAAGACAAGCGAGTGACGATCCATTCCTTTTATTTGTTATTGTTCCGGCGTCGATGAAGCACGCTGTGACAACCTGAAATTTCTATTCTGTACAACCATTCACTTCAATAGAAGTCAGAACTGTTTCTGCTAACTGTTAAGCTTTTTGGAGTCAGTTTAAGTGTTTTAAAGCTTAATACTTCAAGAGATAACAGGAGAGAGGATACCCTAGGGTTTATTGTGCAACAATAAAGTCTCAAAACTCCAAGAGTTTGGAGTTTACGGCCTAAACATGGTGTTTACAGCCGTAAACCCCAAGGGGTATAAATATGACACTTAGTCATTTTATATACTTTTTTACCATTTACAAGAACTAGAACTCAAATCCTCTCAAGTATCATCCGATTTTCCTTCTTGATCTTCAACTTTGTAAGTGTTTCTTGCCCTAAGTAGTTGATATCTTACTTAATCTAGTGATCTTACATGATTCCATCCGTGAAATCATTCCATTTGTGTAGATCTTCAAGTGTTCTTAGTTTCACCAAGAACACCAAGAACACACACTAGTGTTCTTGGACTTGTAACACCCTTTCAAGCTTCTACATAGTAAGTACTCTTACCATGGCTAGTTATAAGTCTTGTTACACTTCTTAATCATCTAGAAAACACAAAGAATCACAAGATCAAAGGTGTTTATGGTCCAAACATGTTCTTGGACCGTAAACCCTAATGAAGGGGCCATTGTGTGCCCTAGTCCCTTACCAAGCCTTGGATACTAGTCTAGATCACATCCTTGAAGTGTATGGGACCTTAAACATCGAAAACAACAAGGACCATTAGAATTTATGGCCATAAACTCATGGAGAAATGGTCCATGGGCCGTAAACTCTACAAAGGGGTGAAATAATGCCACAATCACTTCCTAAGGCTTAGACTTGAAGTAGGATGCTTCTTTATGACATATAAAGCTTCAAAACACAAAATGGTAGAAGTGCCATGGGTTTACGGCCGTAAACGCATGGGTTTACGACCATAAACTCCATGAGAGTTGGTCCCAAAAACCGTAAACTCCAAAAGAGTTTACCCTTGGACCCTAAACTCAAAATCCAAGCCCTACAACCCTTAAATGCAATCCTTAGTACTTATAGCACTTAAATCAAGTGTTTTACATGTCTTAGGATGTCTTAACTTGGTTAATTAGTTGTTTAATGACTAATTGGATACATATATGTGTTATTATATGTTAAATAGGATCCTTGTGTGTGCTCAAGTCTTCGCTTGACACTTAGCATCCTATAACATCCGTTCATCCAAACCACTCACTACAGGTGAGTTCATACCCCTTAATCAACCTTTTAAATGATTTTAAATGCTTTTATGGGGGGGGGGGAATGCAAGTTGAACTATTCTAGTTATTATATCAATCACTTGTGATTAATAACTACCAAACAAGTGGAATTCTTACTTTTCAAACTGTGTTATCAAACAACCTACTTCAAACTGTTTTATTAAACTCTTTTACATGTCAAATACTTTTATTAAACTCTTTTAAACTTATATTCTGTTAAATGTGTATCTATAGAGATATAGTTATATAAGTAGGATTTAAAGGACTTAGGACTGATAGCTCACCTTACCTCCTGTTCCTTGTTTGGATGTGGACTTAGGGTATCGGTTGTTTGTCCGAAGGTCGTTTGAATCCTAGTCATATATCATGTATATGTATATAGATATAAAAGGTTACTTCTTTCTATTCAATACCTTTGGGTAGCAAAGGTATACAAACATGTTCATACATTCAAACAACATTACAAGTAAGCTATAATAGGTATAGTTTAGGAAGATACTAATACTATTACTAGAACAGTGAAACATACAAAGAGTCAGTTCATACATGAGTCAATACCATACAGAGAGAACATAACATACAGATAGAGAATACTATGATGAGAAACGAACAATACCATACAGAGAGAACATACATACATACTAGACAGAGAGAGAACATACAATACAGCTAGTACATACAATACATTCACAAATGCACTAATACAGTTATGTGAGCCATGTAACGGGGCATGGCATCACCTATCATGGCCCGTTTTGTATCCAGAATCTCCTTAAATGGAGAGCGTTGAGTTTGTGTATAGATCTATACTGGATTGACTATCCTACACCTTGTTGCTCGCTATAGTGGGACTTGCAAGTCTACGGGTGCCAAACGTCATTTCTTCCGACGTCTTATATCATCGTGTTTATAGTCGGTAGTATGGTACAGGCCGATCACATGGTACTTTAAATAACAATTGGTTTAAGGTAGTTAGTACAACAGTAATTACTTAATACAACACTACAGTACTATTTCATTTTCCCATTGCATTCACTTTGTGATCTTCACACAATAAACAGTAATGTAAAAACTATATTTTTGGTTAATGATAGTCAGATTTAGGAAAATACATACTCTTACAAGAGACACACACACGACCACTAGATGTCTTGGTAGAAGGCTACTGTTAGTAGGAAACATAGGGTTTTCTATGAGAGTTCAAACAACTTACAAACATTTTCAAACGTATGCATTACATACTTACAAAGACTTTCATATAAAAGCAGACACTAATATACTTATGATCTCACCAACTTTAAAGCTGATAAACTCTTTCAAAATAACTTGTATTCTCAGGTCACCAGTAGATAGGTACCGGTGCCAGGTTTTGAGAAGATGGAGCTCGTTCAAGACTCATCTTTTATTTTGATTCATATTTTTTGTGTCTATATAACTTCACAGAACACACTTGTATTAAATTATATTATTAATGCAATGGATGATGTTGTTTCTTGTTTACTACTATGCATTGTTGTGATACTGTACATGACGTCCTCCACCCCCGAACGATTCCGCCGTTCCGGTTTTGGGGTATGACAGATTAGTGTCAGAGCATTGTTTATATTGAATCGAGTATATCAACCCATAAAAGATATACGAACTATAAACACAGCGGGATTAAAATACTCTGATAAAGAGTTTATACTTTTAAATAATAAAATATTTAACCAAGTATAAATACCTGCATTCATACTAAAAACAGTGTCACTAGGACAGAACAAAAGTATTACGATTGTTGGACAACACAATTAGACTTAGAGACATATGGTCAACCCTGGGAAGATATAGCCTGTCACACCCCGCTAAAGCGGAAATACGAGGCGTGGCAGTATAAAGGGTTTCATAGCAAAAGTTAAAAGACAACACCAACCATAGTATTAAAAATCATTACAATTTTACAATGGGTGTGAACAACTTTTAAAAGAAATTACAATGTAAATTGAAATACAACACATGCGAATGCTCCTAAAAGTGAAGTGTCCCTAAGTGCCACTTACTCGATGATTCCTGAAAAAGCATGTAAAACGAGCGTCAACTATAAAAATAGTTGGTGAGTACTCACAAGTTTAAAAATAATATTGGTTTCATGAATCGAAATCAAAGTTTTGATAAAAGTTTCCAATAATAAAAGTATATTGTTAAAAAGGAGTAAATAAGTTTGTAAAAACAAAGTTCTTTGTCATCATGAGAGATAAAGTATGTTGCCTGAATAAGATGCAACATTCATATTCTCATGGAAGATAAAGTTCGTTACTCAAACGAGTAAACAAGTTTCATTGCTATAATAAGTAACGAGTTTGTATGTGTATGAGCAAACAATGAGTCTCAACCAAACCTATGACTGAAGCCCTATCAAGATCTATGCTTATCGTTCCATAGATGAATATGGTATCATGCACTCCAGCAATAGGGCGAGTGAGGAGTTGTCAATTCCTAATAGCGCTATCCATAATTACCATTGGCTCAAAGAGTTAATGGTTAGAGATAAGGGAAGGGCCTTAATACGATAAGTTCTCATGTTCCATGTTGCATAAACATACATAGAGAGATATAGCAATAAAATAGCAATCATGTTTGATACAAATCAATTTAAATACAACATTCAAATAATAGGTTTTCGGGACATGCTTTTCCACCCCAAAACATAAAAACTGAAAATAGGGGAGTGCGTGAATACTCACAATGCATTGAGATGATGCAAATGATGCCTTGATCTACGCTCCACTCGTACCACTATCGTTTTCCTACAACGATGTTACACACTAATGAGTCTCTAATTGAAATCTAATACTAGTATACTTACTACTACAATAGAATTATGCCAATAATGTGTCAAAATTTAATATTGATAAGTTACAAACATTTTTCTGTGGAAATTAAGTTTCAAAGAATCAATTGTTATATAACAATTTAAGTGGAAAATTTCCATTATTGAAATGTTAATATTTAACATTTTAGAGGTGTTCTAATGATTAAATATTCAAAACGAAATCAATTTAGTTCTAAACTTTCCCAAACTTTGTATTTCATTTTTAATTGAAGTCAAACACCTTAAGATAAATTTTCTTGAATTTTTGATTTGTCTAACTATTTTTCACCATTTAATTCCATGAATAATCATAAAATCATGGAAAAATAGTAAATTATCATGAAAAATTCTTGTAATTTTTGTGTAACTATTTTACAGTGTACATAATCTAGAAAAAATATTAATATGTGTTTTCAAAAAGTTTAACTCAATTTTTCGGATTTTTGTACATTTAAGTGTATTAAATCTTGGGAAAATAGAAGAAAAATAGCATACAAAAGATAAAAATCATCAAAATGTTTATGTATCATCCTAACATATTATAAGAGTTTCTGGTAAATTTTCATGAATTTTGGATGTGTAAAACTATTTTTCCAGTTTTTAGTCCATTATAAACACAAAAATTCAAGAAAAATAGATATACATTTTCAAAAATTCCCAAAATATTTTTCGGAGTCTTAAATATAAGGTACAAGCTGCGAAAAATAAGAAATAATATTTTCACATTCCCTAAAGTGGTTTTATAATTTATTAGAGCTAAATAAAAAGAAAATTAAAAACCATACTAAACAGTAACAAAAATCGATGAAACTTCATGAGAGATGTTTATTAACTTAAAGGGTCATCCACAAATATTTCCAGAATTTATTTACAAGTTTAAGTATTTTATATGCTTTAACACTCTATTTTATTATTATTTTCATGTAAAAATAAAGAAAATATATATTGAGCTGAAAATTTCCAGAATGCAACTTCAAACAATTTAATAGCAATGAAAAATTGTTTTCTTATTTTTGATGTCGAAAAACATGCCTAAATGCTCAAACAATTATAGAGAAAACTTGATTCTTGTGATTTTGGTAAAAATTATTGATGTTACTTTGAGAATTTTTGCAACATGTTCCAAAGGCTTTTGAATCAAGATATTTTTATACCTCTTAATACATGATGTTAAGTGCTCAAGTTAATTTTTCCTTGATTTTTAGTGATGAATAAGATCTTTGAACATGCAATACAAAACTAGTATTCACAAAAAGGTGCTGATTGAGCAACAGTTTTGTAAAAATTGCTAAAAATCAAAATATTTGAATTTTCCAGTGAGGTCAGATGCGTTTGAAAGCTAACTCAAAATATTATATTTCATAAAAAGAATCCCGAATTTTGGTTAAGAAATGAGTGAGATATGACAGTTTATTGTCAGGTAAAGAAATCTGGCAGATTGCATGCATGGTGATTGGTTAGAAAAATGAGTTTTCATCATTTCTTTGAGTAAATCTTTTGAAATATTTTAAAAGATATCATGATAAACTTATATTCTAGTCATGTTTCCAGAGATCAAAAGATTAAAACTTATCAAAATGTATACATTCATTTATGAACAAAATTTTGTTTCTCAAAAACTCTTAACTTGAGTTTGATGTTTTAATCCTTAAAATCGATTTTTGCACTAAGATCATGAACATGCAACCTTTTTTATCATACATGCATGGTGTTAAAACACATCCATGATGTTCTAAAAACCATTTTAACAAAAAGAAAACAAGTTTGAAGAAGATGAAGAAGTAGAAGTCGGTTTTTGAAGTAAAATGCACATGCATGGCTTAAATCATTGTTGTGGATCTTCAAGAGATGTATGTTCTTTACCTTAAATTTATTTGTGGCTTGAAAAACCCTTATGAATCTCCATAATTTCGTGGTTAAGAGGCTGTGGTTGTGGTGTTTGGAGAAAAAAAATTAGAGAGAAGGTAGAGAGAGTTTTCTAGAGAGAGAAAGAAGAGAGATGTGTGTGTGTTGGAGAATGAGAGTGTGAGAGAGAGATATGGGAAGAGAGGGGTCCGAAAATTTGAGTATAATAACCCTTTCTCATTCATTTTGTTTTATAAAATTTAAGTTATTTTATAAAATATCTAAATTTTATATAAAATGTGCACTAAAATCAAGTTTTTATTCATGAAACCTTGATTTTTGACTTATAAATTAAGGATGAATGTTAATGACTTAAATTTTTATTTTCCTTGATTATATTTCCCTGAATTTAATTGTTTTAAGATAATATTATAAGTTTCATAACTATTTTTATAGAATTCATGATGTTAAACTTTATAAAATTTAAGTTTTAGGGTTTTTAGGGTTTTTGAGAGTTTGTAAAAATTTGGATATCAAAATAAATAGAATATTTGAGACTTTAAATTATCTTATGGTATTATAACTCTTTTATAGTTATAAATAATGTTTGTAATTTATTTTTATCGGTTTATTGGCATTCTATGTAGTGATTCCGAGATTCAAGCGAAATTGAGGAATCAAGTATACTAGTCCTAGTCTTCAACTTTGACTTAAGTTTCTATGAGACTTTGACCTAATTTCTACTTCTAGGTCAAGTGCATGATGTGTGTATATGATTCATGAAAAGGTGTTCGAGTCAAAGAGTGACCCGAATATGGATAGCCTCTACAGTTAAGTAGTTGTAGAATTCACATATCAATGTGAAATCTAAGTACATTATCCATTGTTTCTAGTTGCTTCCAAGTTTCTAGTAGGTTATAACTGAGCTTCTAGTCACTAAGTCCAGTATGTGTCGTGCGTATATGTGCAACTAAGTTTATTCAAATCTAGAACCGACTCAAATTTTGACGGTTGTCACATAGCCTGATCAATTATATTATCTGAGGAGTGACTAGCATGTGCCTAAGGATGGTTGTGAGGTTGCAACAAATCTAAAAACTTACCAACACTACTACAATGGAAACAATACAACAGAACATAAACTTAAAATACTATAGGAGTATTTTGTGTTACTATAATTACTTATCTGAGAACTAAAAAGGTCTTTATTAGTATGTCAATAGTTGCAGAGTGGATACACTAAGGTTATATGTAACTAGGATGTCATAGACTTAGAATCTATGATGTGTGCTTTACTTCCTGTTCCTTGTTTGGTTGTGGGCTTAGAGTTAGGGTCACTTATTCGAAGGTCTATCCTGTCTTGGTTACATATGACTGGTATGTACTACGCAAATGTTGAAGTAACTGATAAAGATCATCTTATAATTATCTAATTAGTGTGTCTATTTAGTTATTTCTTATACCCCCTTTTCTCGCGTAGATATCATGGCTGGATTCCATCTTTCCGGAGACCCGTACTATCCCAACGAAGGCAATGCTGGATGGTTTGGAGAAGAGCCAGAAGATGATCACCCAATCTCTTTGGATGATCACGAAGCTGAAGGCTTTTCTGACGGTTCTGACTCAGAACCTGAAGTCAACAACCTACCTCCAGCTGCTCAAGACCCAAATCCTAACCCTCATCCAGCATTTCAAGGACTCACACCTTTGTGGGCCACAAACTTGAACATATGGAGTCAGGAACAGGTTCAACCCATGCCCTACAATGGAGACAGAAGCATTTACAACCTCACCGAGGGAGGTTCAGCTGATCGTGTCCTACCCATCATGGTCTGTAGGATTTCTCATAATGCCGAGAAAGGTCGAGCAACTATCGACCGAGTCATGGAGATTGACGCCAACTCTGGCGTTAACACAGTCCGCATTCGCCAGCTAGATTCTGCACATGAAAGGACTCAGGTCAGCAATCCAGCTCTGCAGAGGGAACTTGCTGAAACCCAAGCTGAAGTCAGAGAACTTCGAGCTCAGCAAGCAAGATCCGAAAGGCGTATGAGGGACATAGAACGCCTTCTGTCGGAGTCAAGAACTCACTCTAGTAGTTCTCGTCGCCGATAGAGTCTCCTCGACTTCTCTTTTGGATATAACCTAGTTTGTGTAAAAACTCTAGTCTAATTTCCTATCTTCGTAAATCTTAGACCTGTTAGGTCTTGATTAGGTCGTAGTTCTGTCAAAATTTTCCCATCTTGGTTGATGTAAGGCCTACTTCTAGGTCATTTTCCCGAACTTACTACATCTGTAATTCCAGTATTATTGACAGATATCTAATCTCTTGGAAATTATTATCCAAATGCTATCATCTGTTAGTACTAGATCTACAATCAATCATACTATTCAATTGTGCTGTTGGGCTAGAGAGTTAGTCCATGAGTCATTCTCATCAATTTTCCTATTTAATTCTTAACAATATCTTCATCTTTCTAAACTTATAGTTAAAGGATGCCTCCACGCCGATCAACGAGACACGATCCTCCAATCACTGCAACACCACCTGCTCCTCAAATCGATACGGCAGCACTAAATGCTGCTGTAGCTGCGGCTGTGGCTACAGCCATGACACAATATCATTCTTCTGGTTTCACTGGAGGAGGAACCCCTGTTCAATCTACTCTTGGTGAAGCTCCTGTGCGCTTGAGAGAGTGCTCCTATAAGGACTTCACTAACTGCAAGCCCAAGTCCTTTAGAGGAACTGGCGGAGTCATTTCCCTCTCGCAATGGTTCGAGAAGACCGAATCGGTTTTCGAAATCTGCTCCTATCCAAAAGGGAGCAAGGTCAAGTTCGCTGCTTGCACCTTTGAGGAAAAAGCCCTGACATGGTGGAATAGCCATGTCAAGTCACTATCTCTTGTGGTGGCTAATGCTATGGGCTGGGAAGCTCTGAGAGAGCTAATGATTGAAGAGTACTGCCCGAGGGGCGAGATCCAAAAACTGGAGGACGAACTGTGGTGCCTAACCATGAAGGGCTCCGACATAGTCTCCTACACCACCAGGTTCTGTGAGCTGGTGGCCCTCTGTCCCAACATGGTTCATACAAATGGAAAGAAGATAGAAAGATACATATGGGGGTTGGTGCCTCCATTCCAGGGAAATGTTTTGGCTTCAAACCCCACTACGTTCGATAGTGCCAAGCGATTGGCACAACGGCTTATAGACCATGGGGTTCGTACCCCGGCCGCAACCACAACCCTGGCCATCTCAGAACCTTCCAAAACCGGTGATTCCAAGCAGAAGTTCTGGGATGACAATAAAAAGAAGAAGGCTGCCAAAAAGCAGCAGGTCGTGGCAGTACATGCTGCGATAGCACCTGCCGCTGCTGCTCCGGTAAAGCAGTACGCTGGAAGTTTGCGTAAGTGCAACAAATGCAACTTCCACCACACGGGAGCCTGCCGGGAAATGCAGTGTTCAAACTGCAACAGGAAGGGGCACAGTGCCCTTTTCTACAAGGCGACGACGAGGCCGCTCAACCAAATCCCCGGCGCAAGAGTGGGCCAAGCTTGCTACGGTTGTGGCGAGGTGGGCCACTACAAGAGGGACTGCCCTAAGGCAGGGAATGCAGGTGGAGTTGGGAGGGTTCTGGCCATAGGCTACGAGGAAGCGGTTGCCGACCCCACAGTGGTCACAGGTACATTTCTCCTCGATAACTCTTATGCAAGCTGTCACACCCCAAAACCGGAACGGCGGAAACGTTCGGGGGTGGAGGACGTCATGTACAGTATCACAACAATGCAAAGTAGTAAACAAGCAACAACATCATCCATTGCATTAATAACATAATTTAATACAGGTGTGTTCTGTCAAGTTTTATAGACACCAAAAATATACATCAAAATAAAAGATGAGTCTTGAAAGAGCTCCATCTTCTCAAAAACCTGGCTCTGGTACCTGTCTACTGACGACCTGAGAATACAAGTTATTTTGAAAGAGTTTATCAGCTTTCAAGCTGGTGAGTTCATAAGTATATTAGTGTTTGTAATTGTTATGAAAGTGTTTGTAAGTCTTGTAATGTATAAGTTTTGTAAAAGTTTGTAATTTTTTGAACTCTCCTAGAAAACCCTATGTTTCCTACTAAAAGTAGCCTTCTACCAAGGCATCTAGTATATGTGTGTGTGTCTCTTGTAAGAGTGTGTATATTCCCAAATCTGACTATCATTAACCAAAAATATAGTTTTTACATTATTGTTTATTGTGTGAATATCACAAAGTAAATGTAAAGGGAAAACGAAATAGTACTGTAGTGTTGTATTAAGTAACTACTGCTGTACTAATTACTTTAAACCAATTGATATTTAAAGTACCATGTGATCGGCCTATATCCTACTACCGACTCTATAGAAAAACGACGATGTAAGACGTCGTAAGAAATGACGTTTGGCACCCGTAGACTTGCAAGTCCCACTGTAGCGAGCAGCAAGGTGTAGGATAGTCAATCCAGTATAGATCTATACACAAACTCATACGCTCTCCACTTAAGGAGATTCTGGATACAAAATGGGTCATGACAGGTAGTGTTATGCCCCCGTTAAGTGGCTCACATAACTGTAAGTAATGTATATGTATATGTATATGCATGTGCTAGCTGTATTGTGTGTTCTTTCTCTGTCTAGCCTGTATGTTTTGTTTCTCATCACTGTATATTATGTTTGTTTCTCATCACTATGTATTATGTTTGTTTCTCATCACTATGTATTATGTTTGTTTCTCATCACTATGTATTATGTTTGTTTCTCATCACTATGTATTACTCATGAATGAACTGACTCATTGTATGTTTCATTGTTCTAGTAATAGTATCTTCCTAAACTATACCTATTATAGTTTACTAGTAATGTTGCTTGTGTATATGAACATGTTTGTATACCTTTGCTACCCAAAGGCATTGAGTTGAATGAAAGAAGTAACCTTTTATATCTATACACATATACATGATATATAACTAGGATTCAAACGACCTTCGGACAAATAACCCGAATACCCTAAGTCCACAACCAAACAAGGAACAGGAAGTAAGGTGAGCTATCAGTCCTAAGTCCTTTCAATCCTACTTATATAATTATATCCATATAGATACACAGAATATAGGTTAAAAGAGTTTAATAAAAGTATTTGATATGTAAAAGAGTTTGTAAAACAGTTTGAAGTAAAATAGTTTGATAACACAGTTTGAAAAGTAAGAAATCCACTTGTTTGGTAGTTATTAATCACATGTGATTGATATAATAACTATAATAGTTCAACTTGTATCCCCCCCATAAAAGAATTTAAAAACATTTAAAAGGTTAATTAAGGGGTATGAACTCACCTGTAGTAAGTGGTTTGGATGAACGGAATCTATAGGATGCTAGGTGTCAAGTGAAGACTTGTACACACACAATGATCCTAGTTAACATAAAATATCACATATATGTATCCAATTAGTCTTTAAACAACTAATTAACAAAGTTAAGACATCCTAGGACATGTAAAACACCTTATTTAAGTGCTATAAGTCCTAAGGATTGCATCTAAGTGTTGTTGGACATTGCTATTGAGTTTAGGGTTCAAGGGGACCCTTTATTGGAGTTTACGGTTTTGTGACCATAACTCATTGACTTTACGGTCGTAAACCCATGAGATTACGGTCGTAAACTCATGTTTGTTTGACCATTTTGTGTTTTGAAGCCTTAAAGATCACAAGAAGTATTCCTACTTCATGTTTAAGCCTTAGGAAGAGATTAGGGCACCATCTCACTCCTTTAGGGAGTTTACGGTCCTTGGACCATTTGTCTTTGGGTTTACGGCCATAAACCCAAATGATTTATGGTCTTTTGATGTTTTCAAGTACTAAACACATTAAGGAAGGGGTCTAGACTAGTTTCCAAGGCATAGAAGCAACTAGGGCACACTTTGGCACCCTTAATAGGGTTTACGGTCCAAGGTGTTCTTGGACCATAAACACCTTTGATCCTTTGTTTCTTGGGTGCTTTCTTGATGTTTAGAAGTGTAACAAGCCTTATAACACACTAGGGTAGGAGTAATTACTAGGTAGAAGCTTGAAAAGGTGCTAAAAGTCCAAGAACACTAGTGTGTGTTCTTGGTGTTCTTGGTGAAACTTGAAGATCTACACTTTTGGAATGATTTCACGGATGTAATCATGTTAGATCACTACATTAAGTAAGATATCAACTTTTTAGGGCTAGAAACACTTACAATGTTGAAGATCAAGAAGAAAAGTCGATGATACTTGAGAGAGAATTGAGTTTTGGGTCTTGAAATTGTGAAAAGTGATAAATAATGACTAAGTGTCATATTTATACCCTCTTTTAGGGTTTACGGCCGTAAACACCTTTGTTTAGGCAGTAAACTCCAAACTCTTGGAGTTTTGGGACATTATTGTTGCTCAATAAACCCTAGGGCATCCTCTCTCCTGTTATCTCCTAAAGTACTAATCTTAAAATACTCAAACTTATTCCAAAAAGCTTGAAAATTAGCAGAAACAGTTTTTACTCCTATTGAAGTGAATGGTTGTACATAATAGAAATTTCAGGTTGTCACACAAGCATTCTGTTTGATAGTGGAGCGGAGAGGAGTTTCGTGAACCAAAAGTTTGCTCATTTACTTAAGTAAAAATCACGATCACTTAAAGAACCGTTCACTGTAGAAATGGCTAATGGAAAGACGGAGAGCACTAGCAGTATATTCATAGGGTGTACCCTAACGCTAGATAGACATTCATTTTCGATCGACCTCATGCCGGTCTCAATTAAAAGTTACGACGTCATTATCGGCATGGACTGGTTAAGTCTTCATCGGGCCGACATCATGTGTTACGAAAAGGCTGTACGCCGTAATCTGCTGTCCGGCACAAACCTTCGTATCATCTCGAGCATTGAAGCTCAGAAATTCTTGCGAAAGGAATGCTGTGCATTCCTTGCTCATGTGGTCGATGTGAGCCAAGAAACGAAAGACATTCAGAACATTCCATTAGTACGCGAATTTCCCGATATCTTTCCAAAAGAACTCCCAGGATTACCTCCGCAACGTCAAGTCGAGTTCAGAATCGACTTAGTTCCAAGGGCTACTCCCGTAGCCAAATCACCCTATCGTCCAGCACCTGTAGAGATGCAAGAACTGTCCTGTCAACTTAACGAACTGCTCAGCAAGGGCTTTATAAGACCAAGCTTCTCACCCTGGGGAGCTCCAGTCTTGTTCGTCAAGAAGAAAGACGGATCGTTTCGTATGTGCATCGACTACAGGGAGCTCAACAAACTGACCGTCAAAAATCGTTATCCTCTGCCTCGTATTTACGATTTATTTGACCAAGTTCAAGGGGCGAACTTCTTTTCAAAAATCGACTTAAGATCCGGATATCACCAACTACGAGTGCTAGGGGAGGATGTTCCAAAGACAGCCTTCCGAACTCGTTATGCGCACTAAGAATTTGTAGTGATGCCGTTCGGATTAACAAACGCGCTCGCAATATTCATGGATTTAATGAATAGGGTGTGTCGTCCTTACTTGGATCAGTTCGTCATCGTCTTCATCGATGACATACTTATCTACTCTCGTAGTAAGGAGGAGCATAGTCAACATCTGCGACAGGTCTAAGAAACACTGCGTTCGGAGAAGCTCTATGCGAAGTTCTCGAAATGCGAATTTTGGATCCGAAGAGTCAAATTCTTAGGGCACGTGGTTAGCGAAGAGGGAATACACGTGGACCCTTCCAAAATCAAGGCCATTGAGAGTTGGTCAGCACCGAAGACGCCTATAGAAATTCGGCAATTTCTAGGCCTCGCTGGCTAATATCGCAGGTTCATTCAGAACTTCTCATGAATTGCAAAACCTCTCACGACTTTGACCAAGAAGGGCGTGGCCTTTGACTAGGAAGAGAAGCAGGAGAGAGCGTTCCAAACACTCAAGCGAGCCTTGTGCACCGCACCAATACTATCCCTCCCCGAAGGGATAGAAGACTTCGTTGTCTATTGTGATGCGTCAAATCAAGGGCTCGGCTGTGTTCTGATGCAACGGGGTAAGGTCATCGCCTATGCCTCGAGACAGCTAAAGACACACGAGGTCAACTACACTACGCACGATCTTGAACTAGGAGCAGTTGTGTTTGCTCTGAAGATCTGGAGACACTACCTGTATGGTACGAAAAGCACTATCTTTACATACCACAAAAGCCTACAACATATATTCGACCAGAAGGAGCTCAACATGAGACAACGATGGTGGGTCGAGCTACTCAGTGACTACGAATGCGAAATTCGTTATCATCCGGGTAAAGCCAACGTAGTAGCTGACGCCCTAAGTCGGAAAGAATATTCTGGTCGTAGAGTCAAATCATTGACTATGACTATCCATTCACACTTGTCCATGCAAATTAAGGAGGCTCAACTCGACGCTTTGAAACCTGAAAACGTGGCGGGTGAATCCCTGAGAGGGATGGATAAGAACTTGGAAGTCAAAGGTGGCGGAGCTTATTATCTCATCGATCGGATCTGGACCCCGAAACACGGTGGTTTCAGAGACTTGGTCATGAATGAGGCGCACAACACTCGTTATTCCGTCCACCCATGTTCAGATAAGATGTATCTGGATCTTAAAAAGCTATATTGGTGGCCTAACATGAAAGCAGAGATTGCTACCTTCGTGAGTAAATGCCTTACTTGCGTCAAGGTCAAGGTCGAATACCAGAAACCCTCAGGTCTACTACAACAACCGGAAATACCGGAATGGAAGTGGGAGCAGATCACTATGGACTTCATAACCAAGTTGCCCAAGACAACGGGTGGACTTGATACCATATGGGTCATCGTCGACAGATTGACCAAGTCCGCACACTTCCTGCCTATCAAAGAAACAGAAAAGATGGAGAAGCTTACAAGAACCTACATTCGGGAGATTGTATGACTGCACGGTGTTCCCATATCCATTATCTCAGACAGAGATAGTAGATTCACTTCGAGGTTCTGGCAGTCGCTACAAAGTTCCCTAGGAACTAGGATGGACATGAGTACAGCCTACCATCCACAGACCGACGGACAAAGTGAGAGGACTATCCAAACCTTGGAAGATATGTTGCGAGCCTGTGTTATTCTACTTTGGGAAAGTATGGGATACTTATTTACCCCTTTTAGAATTTTCCTACAACAACAGTTATCACACGAGCATAAAGGCTGCTTCATTCGAGGCCCTCTATGGCCGAAAGTGCAGGTCCCCTCTGTGCTGCGCTGAGGTGGGTGATACCCAGTTAGCTAAAGGACGAGTTCCTGAAAGCACTCTCACGGGTCCGGAGATCATTCGGGAAACAACAGAGAAGATCGTTCAGATTCGTGAATAATTGAAAGCCTCTAGAGACCGACAGAAAAGCTATGCAGATAAACGGAGGAAACCGTTGGAATTCAAGGTAGGAGACCATGTTCTATTGAAAGTCTCGCCTTGGAAAGGCTTGATACGCTTTGGAAAGCGTGGAAAGCTAAATCCAGGATACATAGGGCCTTTCGAGATTCTTGCCAGAATCGGCCCTGTAGCTTACAAACATAACTTACCACGTCTCGAACTTGAAAAAGTGTCTGTCTGACGAAACACTTGTAATCCCACTCGACGAGATCGAGATCAACGAGAGCCTCAACTTCATGGAAGATCCTATAGAGATCATGGACCGAGAGGTCAAGCAAATGAAACAAAGTCGTATCCCGATAGTGAAGGTTCGCTGGAACGCCAAGCGAGGACCTGAATTCACTTGGGAGCGAGAGGATCAGATGAAACTGAAATATCCTCGTCTTTTTACTTAGTTATTTGTAACTACTTATTTGCTTAAACTCTAATTTCGGGATGAAATTCCTTCTAACGGGGGATGATGTGACAACCCAAAATTTCTATTCTGCACAACCATTCACTTCAATAGAAGTCAGAACTGTTTCTGCTAACTGTTAAGCTTTTTGGAGTCAGTTTGAGTATTTTAACGACTAGTACTTCAAGAGATAACAGGAGAGAGGATACCCTAGGGTTTATTGTGCAACAATAAAGTCTCAAAACTCCAAGAGTTTGGAGTTTACAGCCTAAACATGGTGTTTATGGCTGTAAACCCCAAGGGGTATAAATATGACACTTAGTCATTTTATACACTTTTTTACCATTTACAAGAACTAGAACTCAAATCCTCTCAAGTATCATCCGATTTTCCTTCTTGATCTTCAACTTTGTAAGTGTTTCTTGCCCTAATTAGTTGATATCTTACTTAATCTAGTGATCTTACATGATTCCATCCGTGAAATCATTCCATTTGTGTAGATCTTCAAGTGTTCTTAGTTTCACCAAGATCACCAAGAACACACACTAGTGTTCTTGGACTTGTAACACCCTTTCAAGCTTCTACATAGTAAGAACTCTTACCATGGCTTGTTATAAGGCTTGTTACACTTCTTAATCATCTAGAAAACACAAAGAATCACAAGATCAAAGGTGTTTACGGTCCAAACATGTTCTTGGACCGTAAACCCTAATGAAGGGGCCATTGTGTGCCCTAGTCCCTTACCAAGCCTTGGATACTAGTCTAGATCACATCCTTGAAGTGTATGGGACCTTAAACATCGAAAACATCAAGGACCATTAGAGTTTACGGCCGTAAACTCATGGAGAAACGGTCCATGGGCCGTAAACTCTACAAAGGGGTGAAAAAATGCCACAATCACTTCCTAAGGCTTAGACTTGAAGTAGGATGCTTCTTTATGACATATAAAGCTTCAATACACAAAATGGTAGAAGTGCCATGGGTTTACGGCCGTAAACTCATGGGTTTACGACCATAAACTCCATGAGCGTTGGTCCCAAAAACCGTAAACTCCAAAAGAGTTTACCCTTGGACCCTAAACTCAAA
The DNA here is from genome assembly GCF_052849685.1 of Lactuca virosa. Classification (NCBI taxonomy): domain Eukaryota; kingdom Viridiplantae; phylum Streptophyta; class Magnoliopsida; order Asterales; family Asteraceae; genus Lactuca; species Lactuca virosa. The sequence continues at coordinate 390,747,620 of NC_136428.1, forward strand.
AGCCAAGCCCTACAACCCTTAGATGCAATCTTTAGTACTTATAGCACCTAAATCAAGTGTTTTACATGTCTTAGGATGTCTTAACTTGGTTAATTAGTTGTTTAATGACTAATTGGATACATATATGTGTTATTATATGTTAACTAGGATCCTTGTGTGTGCTCAAGTCTTCGCTTGACACTTAGGTGAGTTCATACCCCTTAATATACCTTTTAAATGATTTTAAATGCTTTTATAGGGGGGAATGCAAGTTGAACTATTATAGTTATTATATCAATCACATGTGATTAATAACTACCAAACAAGTGGAATTCTTACTTTTCAAACTGTGTTATCAAACAAACTACTTCAAACTGTTTTATTAAACTCTTTTACATGTCAAATACTTTTATTAAACTCTTTTAAACTTATATTCTGTTAAATGTGTATCTATATAGATATAGTTATATAAGTAGGATTTAAAGGACTTAGAACTGATAGCTCACCTTACCTCCTATTCCTTGTTTGGTTGTGGACTTAGGGTATCGATTGTTTGTCCGAAGTTCGTTTGAATCCTAGTCATATATCATGTATATGTATATAGATATAAAAGGTTACTTCTTTCTATTCAATACCTTTGGGTAGCAAAGGTATACAAACATGTTCATACATTCAAACAACTATAATAGGTATAGTTTAGGAAGATACTAATACTATTACTAGAACAGTGAAACATACAAAGAGTCAGTTCATACATGAGTCAATACCATACAAAGAGAACATAACATACAGATAGAGAATACTATGATGAGAAACGAACAATACCATACAGAGAGAACATACATACATACTAGACAGAGAGAGAACATACAATATAGTTAGTACATACAATACATTCACAAGTGCACTAATACAGTTATGTGAGCCACGTAACGGGGCATGGCATCACCTGTCATGGCCCGTTTTGTATCCAGAATCTCCTTTAATGGATAGTGTTGAGTTTGTGTATAGATCTATACTGGATTGACTATCCTACACCTTGTTGCTCGCTACAGTGGGACTTGCAAGTCTACGGGTGCCAAACGTCATTTCTTCCGACGTCTTACATCGTCGTGTTTATAGTCGGTAGTATGGTACAGGCCGATCACATGGTACTTTAAATAACAATTGGTTTAAGGTAGTTAGTACAGCAGTAATTACTTAATACAACACTACAGTACTATTTCATTTCCCATTGCATTCACTTTGTGATCTTCACACAATAAACAGTAATGTAAAAACTATTTTTTTGGTTAATGATAGTCAGATTTGGGAAAATACATACTCTTACAAGAGACACACACACGACCACTAGATGCCTTGGTAGAAGGCTACTGTTAGTAGGAAACATAGGGTTTTCTAGGAGAGTTCAAACAACTTACAAACATTTTCAAACTTATACATTACATACTTACAAACACTTTCATACAAACACAGACACTAATATACTTATGATCTCACCAGCTTTAAAGCTGATAAACTCTATCAAAATAACTTGTATTCTCAGGTCACCAGTAGACAGGTACCGGTGCCAGGTATTGAGAAGATGGAGCTCGTTCAAGACTCATCTTTTATTTTGATTCAAATTTTTGGTGTCTATATAACTTGACAGAACACACTTGTATTAAATTATATTATTAATGCAATGGATGATGTTGTTGCCTGTTTACTACTATGCATTGTTGTGATACTGTACATGACGTCCTCCACCCCCGAACGATTACGTCGTTCGTGTTTTGGGGTGTGAAACGCACGGTATTGTTTCTAAAGGTAAATCATGTGTGTATTGTTTCTCATGGTATATCATGAGTGTATTGTTTCTCATGGTAAATCATGAGTGTGTTTTGTTAGAGGTTTTGTTGTCAAGCAGCGGTTACAGAGTCATGGTAGCAACTTGTTAGAAACATTATACTTCGTCGTTATACAAGTATTAATGTTAAGTATAAGTTTCCCCCTACTTATACCCTAGGTACTACTTGTATATTAAGTAGATAATTATACATAACACACATACTCGTATAGAATTGAAATAAGATTTATATGTATCTGTTTTACTCGTATAGAATTGAAATAAGATTTATACGTAGCAACTTTCATTTGTATGGAATTACAAGCACTTATATTCATAGTATATGATACTTATAGGTAAACTACTTATTTGGTAAGTAAACTTTTATACCTAGGATATATATACTAAACGTTGGAGAGTCAAAATTATACATTCAAAACTATACTTTTGAACTTGGAAAATGTATTATTTTTATATGGAGTCAAAACCTGTGGACTCACCAACTTTATATTGACGTATTTTAAATTGCATGTGTTTTCAGGAAGTTGATAACTATGATACAACTAATGACCTTACACTGCCCGGTGTTTCCGCCGACGGTCGGGGTGTGAAAGATTGGCATCAGAGCTTTTAACTATAGTGAATTAGTACTTTCTTAGGAAAGCACGACTATGGTTTAGGGCTTACTCTGTTAGGTTTAGGTATATCCCTTAGCCTACAATATAAAGCATTATTAAATATTCTACTGAAGGACTTCTTACCGGAGCGGTGACAGGATAGACATGTCGATTTGGGTTGTTGGATTTCAGAATGGCTATATGCTAAAATGATCCTGCCCACCGACTGTCCTGACTGGCCGGTGCCTTATCAGCTAGACCTGAAGTAACAAACAATAATTAATAATGCTCGTGAACATAATAGACACAAAGATATAGAGTTATATATGAACTCATTCCCGCAATGAGAACACATGTATAACCCAATAATATAGAAAACCTAAACCCTCGATAGCAATACAACGCAATGTTTTAGGTCAAAATCCATAATCGATTTTTATTGTACATGGGCCGAACCACAACTAAACGTAGATTGATCACCTATTTTTAATTATGGTCAGACCGATGCACTACTATACTTGGATGTGGTGGTTGATAGACTTAAACACCTGAAGATTCTAGAAGATTAAAGATAGATCTCAGATCAAGATACCATCAACTTCGAGTACAAGAAGACGATATTCTGAAAACAACATTTAGGACTCGATATGGTCATTAAGAGTTCTTAGCTATGCCTTTGGATCGACCAACGCTCCAACAATGTTCAAGAACCTCATGAATAGTGTTTGCAAACCGTACTTGGATAAATTTGTGATAGTAGTTATCGATGATATATTGATATATTCACGAACAAAGGAAGAACACGGTCAACATTTGCAAATAATCTTGGAACTACTGAGAAAAGAAAAGTTGTACGCCAAATTCTCCTAATGTGAATTTTGGATTAGAGACGTACAATTTTTAGAACATGTAGTTAGTAACAAAGGGATTCATGTCGAACCTTCCAAGATTGAAGAAATTAAGAATTAGGAGGCACTAAAGACGCCAACAAAAGTGCATCAATTCTTAGGGCTTGTTGGCTACTACCGTAGATTCATAGAGAATTTCTTCGAGGTAGCCAAGCCGCTTAGAACGCTAACAAAGAAAGATATGAAGTTCAACACGGAAGAAAAACAAGAAGATTCTTTCTAGAAACTAAAACAAATATTGTGTAGTACACCAATCCAATCCCTTCTAGACGGGACAGAAGATTTCATCATGTACTGCGACCCATCAAATCAAGGATTGGGATGTGTGTTGATGCAAAGAGGAAAAGTTATCGCCTACGCATCACGACAACTTAAGGTGGATGAGAATAATTAGACTACCCATGACCATGAATTAGGAGCTGTAGTTTTTGCACTGAGAAGTTGGAGACACACAATTGGCCAGAGAACATATAGGTGATACCTTATGTGCCGAGCCAGAAGTAATCCACAAGACAAACTTAAAAAGATCGTGCAAATTAAGGATCGATTAAAGTCTGTATGTGATCGTCAAAAGAGTTATGCTGACGTAAGACGTAAGCCTTTAGAATTCCAAGATAAAGATAAAGTAATGTTAAAGGTCTCTCCTTGGAAAGTTGTAATTTGATTCAGGAAACAAGGCAAACTAAACCCATGGTCTATAGGACCTTTTGAAATTCTAGCAAGAATTGGTTTTGTCGCATACCAACTCAAGTTACCTTAAGAGCTAAGCAATGTACACGATGTTTTTCACGTGTCAAATCTCAAAAGATGTCTATTCGATGACACTCTTTTTGTACCTCTCGACGAGATACACTTCAATACCAAACTCAACTTTGTAGAAAAACCTGTCAAAATCATGGATCGAGAAACCAAACGATTAAAACAAAGTCGTATTCCCATAGTGAAAGATCGGTGGAACTCTTTATGAGGACCTGAATTTACATGGGGATTTGAATATCAGATGAAACGAAAATACCCCCAACTATTTAACAAAACCCCATCCACAAGATAAATTTCGGGACGAAATTTCTTTAATGGGGGGAGAATGTAACACCAGTCAAAATAGGTCAATAGACAATCACATGTGATTATGCCAATCATGTAATGTGATTTTTTAAACTAGTAATGTGATAAACTTACTATATAATTCATGTTAAAGTATGAACTTTCATACATAATTTATGATACAACTCAAAGCATACATCCATACGATTCCAAAAATGTAGAGAACGTCTAAATCTGACTTCGTGTGAAGAAGTTATGATAAACCGAACACTCTAAATCTCTATAATAAGAGGAATTTAAAATAGACTTATAATTAGCTATTGGAGTCTAAAAGAGATTTGTAGTAATCGTAAATACCTACGCGTGGATATAAAGAACGTCAAAAACAGAGTGCGTATGCAAAAGTTATGGCCTTCCGAAGATGTCGCTGTCAGAAACCCTAATTTGACTGAACTCACGACGTGAGCATAAAATTCACGATGTGAGGAGTAAAACTCACGACGTGAGCATAAAAACTCATGACGTGAACTCACTAGAAGTCTACGGAACGATAACCCAAAAGGTCACGACGTGAGCAAGGTTTTCTCACGACGTGAGGACGCTGCAGGACACGAATCGGGGCTAGAAAACACGCGTTAAAGCTATAGGATAACTCTTACCATAATTCACGGCGTGAGCATGCTTGGTTCACGTCGTGAATGGCCAAAAATCAGCCTATAAATAGCAAATTCGACCTAAACTCTTCTCTCTATCTCGTTTTAAGAGGCCATTTTGCATCCTTAGCCCCGACGACCTCGTATGCTGACCGTTTATGCTTAGATTACATAAAATCACGCTACGAGGGTGAGTTTCATGGCCCCACTTTCTAATATTTCGAGGGAAAACGCATTCGAAATAATATATATACGTTATTATTATGTCTATATGATAATATATTAGTATCAATGTAGATAGTTATAATAATCGGGATATAGTTATTTCGTATCTGAAAGTATACAACTATCGTAAAGTTGTTAGCATGTTATTGTTATAGTAGTATACTAATGTAGATCTTGAGTTATACTTAGGTTTCTATATATATGTTGTGTGCGATATAGTTCCGAAGTTATATTCGGAAGTTCTATATGTTAATTTATAAAGTATGTTGTTATTGTTAGTTTTATGACAAGATAAAACTTGGTATGTTATACGTTGTTGTTGTTATTGGTTTTATGTCAAGATAAAACCTGGTTTTACTTCAAGTTATAGCTGTTATACTGCCTAAATGTTATGAAGTTAGGAGTACTATTTAAAAGCATAGTCTAGTAACTTAGGGTTTTAGACAGGAAAATGCTTTTGTTGTTAGGACTATAGATCGCCGTCAAAGTCTACATGAGCTACCTCATTCATCAACTAAGATTGGGGATCTTAGTGGAAGTTCTCTGACCTGTAACCATTAATCCCGTGTGATCGAGGAAGTCGTGTATGAATAAGATATGGGTTGACGACCCCACTCGTGGTTGTTAATTACAACCCAAGACAAGCGAGTGACGATCTGTTCCTTTTATTTGTTATTGTTCCGGCGTCGATGAAGCGCACGGTATTGTTTCTCATGGTAAATCATGAGTGTATTGTTTCTCATGGTAAATCATGAGTGTGTTTTGTCAGAGTTTTTGTTGTCAAGCAGCGGTTACAGACTCATGGTAGCAACTTGTTAGAAACATTATACTTCGTCGTTATACAAGTATTAATGTTAAGTATAAGTTTCCCCCTACTTATACCATAGGTTGTGACAACCCGAAATTTTCATTTGTATAAACTCTACAGTCAAACACTACAAATAATAGTCAAATTCATTTCAGTACATTTTTGGCCAGTTTAAAGTCCGTTTGGGTGTTTTTTAATAAAATTTCGTCAAACGAGCAAATAAAAGGGAGTATTTTCTACGATAACTGGGGAACAAATAAAACAACTAACACCTCAATGAGGTGTTTATGGCCAAACATGAGGAGTTTGGGCCGTAAACTCCTCTTCACCATGGACATATGCATAAGGCATGAGTTTACTCCCCACTTCCTCACTTTACACCTTCAAGCTCAAGAACACTCCCTTTTCTCTCTCAATTATCATAACACATTTCTTCAAATCCTCCAAAAATGTAAGTGTTTCTTCCTTTGAGTTGTTGATACAACACTTTATCTAGTGTTCATACACGATTTCATCCATGGAAATCTCCTCTTTTCTTAGATCTTCAAGTGTTCTTCAAGAACACCAAGAACACCAAGAACACATACTAGTGTTTTTGGCCCTTAAACACTCTTACAAGCTTCCTATAAGTAAGTACACTCCTCTAACTAGTTACTTGCTTAGAATACTTGTTAATCCATTGAAAAACATCAAAAATCCCCAAGAACACATGGGTTTACGGTCAAGGGATCTCCTTGAACCGTAAACACCATCAAGTGGTGTATAAGTGCCACTAACACCTTCTAGGGCTTGGATATTGGACTAGAACCTTGCATGCATGAGCTAAAAACCCCAAATCATGAAATGGTAGGAGTCGCCATGAGTTTACGGCCGTAAACTCATGGGTTTACGACCGTAAACTCCAATGGAGTGGTCCAAGAACCGTAAACTCCAATGAAGGGCCATTTTGAGCCCTAGTCCCTTCCTAAGCCTTGGATACAAGCCTAGAACACTTCATTGAGGGGTATATGACCTTAAAACACACAATGGTACAAATTACCATGAGTTTACGGCTGTAAACTCATGGGGGAAATGACCAAAAGCGTAAACTCATGTGTGGTCACCAAATGGGAAGTAAACTTCAATGTGAGGCCATACTCTCTTTAGATGCAACCCTTTAGTACTCCTAGCACTTGAAACAAAGTGTTTCCATGTATTAGGGTGTCTTTACTTGATTAATTAGTTGTTAAATGACTAATTAGATACATTATGTATCGCTACATGTTAAATAGGATCCGTGGGTGTGTTCAAGTCCTCACTTGACACCTAACGTCCTACCCGACACTTCCATCCAAACCACTCACTGCAGGTGAGTTCATACCCCTTAATCAACCTTTTAAATGATTTTAAATGCTTTTATGGGGGGGATACAAGTTGAAACATTCTAGTTATTGCTTTAATCACATGTGATTAATAACTAGAATAAATAGAAAGATTTACTACTACTTTCAAATTGCTATCAAACTTATGAATTTTCAAGCTTCCAAACCTTTTTATTAAACTCTCTAGATGCTAAAACTGTTTTCAAACTCTTTTATACTTGCAATATTTTCAAATCCATATCTACACCAGTATATTTATATAAGTAAGACTTGAAGGACTTAGGACTGATAGCTCACCTTATTGCCTGTTCCTTGTTTGGTTGTGGACTTAGGGTATTATGTTATTTGTCCGAATGTCGTTGAATTCTTAGTTATATATCATATATATATATATATATATATATATATATATATATATATATATATGATGGATATAAAAGCTTTCACTTCAGTTCAGTACCTTTGTGTAACAAAGGTATGCAAACAACCTTACTATTTAACTATAATAGGTATAGTTAAGGGATTACTACTCATTACTACTATTACAACGACCCATACAAGAGTCGGTATATTTATGAGTCACTACATAAGTACTACATTGAGTAACAATACATACTATACACTATACAAGAGAACATACTATACACTATACAAGAGAACATACTATACACTACACAAACATTGAATACTATAACAGAATGTGACATACTACATCTCGATACGACACTTCATCGTGGTATCACTTTGTAACTAGAGTCACCTGGAGGGAGAGTGGGCATTGTGTGTATAGATCTATACGGGACAGACACTCCCACATCCTGACTGCTAGCTACAGTCCCAGCCGAAAGGCCAAGGGGTGACAGAATGCTACCTCACTATATATGACCTGGAGGGTCATCTGATATTCAGCCGTCGATCAGCATGGTTACATACGAGTTCACATTCAAACCTTTAATTAACCAATTAAGAATTAAAGGCAAAATAGACTCTCCGAGGCGTACTGTTCATTTAATACCACCTGGAGTCTACATTTTCATTACTTTGGACTCCCCGAGGTGTGCTGTACATTTAGTACTACCTGGAGTCCGTATTTTATTACTTTACGACCAGCAGTGATACTGCTGAGGAAAAATACTATTTTCCCCTAATACAATCATTTTGTAATCACCCTTCGTGAGTGAAGTCTAAAACTATATTTTCATACAGATAGTTTCACTGGGGAAAACCTTTACATTTACGAAAGAACAAACATACAAACAATCGGGTCTTGGTAGAAGACTACATTTTACTGGAAAATATAGGATTTTCTAGGGAGTATACTATTTACAAACATTTGAAATCAGCTACTACATTACAATGTTATAAACATTTTTCTTATACAAGCAATGACACTAAATACTTATGAACTCACCAGCTTTATGCTGATAAACTCTTTCAAAATAACTTGTATTCTCAGGTCATCAGTAGACAGGTACAGATGAAGCTTTTGATAAGATGGAGCACATACAAGACTCATCTTTTATTTTGATTATACTTTTGGCGTCTCACAAACTATACAGAACACGCTTGTATTACAATTATTATATTAATGCAATGGATGTTGTTGCTTGTCTTTACTATTATCCATTGTTGTGATACTGTACATGACATCCTCCACCCAGAACGTTTCCGCCGTTCCGGTTTTGGGGTGTGACAGATTGGTATCAGAGCACTGTTTATAGTGAATCAAGTATATCAACCCATAAAAGATATACGAACTATAAACACATCAGGATTAAAACACTCTGACCAAGAATATATACTTTTAAATAATAAAATATTTAACTAAGTATATATATACATCTATTCATACCAGGGTCAGTACCATACTAGAACATAACAAAAGTATTATGATTGTTGAGCATCAGAGTTAGGCTTAGAGACATATAGTCAAACCTAAGGGGATATAGCCTGATCAACTATATTTTCTGAGGAGTGACTAGCATGTGCCTAAGAATGATTGTAATGTTGCAACAAGTCTAAAAACTTACCAACACTACTACAATAAGAACATTAGAACAGAATACTATAGGAGTATTTTGCGTTACTATAAATTACATACGTGAGAACTAAAAAGGTCGTTACTAGTAGGACAATAGTTGCTAAGTGGATACTCTAAGGTTACATGTGACTAGGGCGCTATAGACTCAGAATCTGTGATCTTTGCTTTATTTCCAGTTCCTTGTTTGGTTGTGGATTTAGAGTTAGGGTCACTTATTCGAAGGTCTATCCTATTTTGGTTTCATGTAATTGGTATGCACTATGCAAGTATTGAATCAACTAATAACGATCATCTTATAATTATCTTAGATTAGTATGTCTATCAACTATTCTTTTCCCCTATTCTCACGTACCTAACATGGCTGACCTAAGGGGTGCCCGTCGCCAGTAGGGGATTATCTGCTCATCCTTTCTCTTCTTAAAAGAATAGCCTTTCTCTTCAGTATCTCTGTTTCACTTATCTGTAAACATTCCTAACCTTGAAAGTACTCTAACTAGACTTCTAAGATGCCAACATTTTCCCTTATGGTTTGATGTAAGACCTACTGGTAGGTAATTTTCCCGAACTCATTTTGCGTCATTACTATCAGTAATATTGGCAGTTGTCTAATCTATGGGAAAGTCTGTACTCTTGTGTTCCCTACTCTATTGATATGACTCTATCTGATATTTGGACTATGGCGATTTAGTCCATGGAACACGCTCATCATACTTATAATCGATTCTTACTATTATAATCATCTTTATGAACTTTCAGTAAAAGATGTCGCCTCGTCCTCGTCCGACCAGGGGCAGACCTACAAATCAAACTCCACCACCACCACCCCCTCTGCAGTTCGATGCGGTGATGTTCCAGGCAGCTGTGACCGCTGCCATGGCCCAAGTAAACTCTGGCGGTGTTAGCGGAACGGGTACTGGCACCAACTCTAGCCATGGTGAAATCCATCCACGTGCACGGGAGTTCACCTATAAGTATTTCATCAGCTGCAAACCTACATACTTCAATGGAACTGTAGGGATCATTGCACTGTCCCAATGAATCGAGAGAACATAAGCAATCTTCGAGATGTGCTCATGCCCTGAGGGAAGCAAGATAAAGTTCGCTGCTTGCACCTTCATCGACAGGGCCCTGACGTGGTGGAATGGCCATGTCAAATCACTCTCACTGGTAACAGCTAATATCATCGGCTGGGATACACTGAAGGACCTTATGACAAGGGTGTACTGCCCGAGGGGCGAAATTCAGAAACTCGAGGAGGAACTGTGGAACCTCAAAATGCAGGGTTCCGACATAGTGGCTTATACAGCCAGGTTCTGCGACCTGGTGGCTCTATGTCCTAACATGGTCCCCACCGAAAACAAAAAGATCGAAAGATACATCTGGGGTCTGGTGCCCCGATATCGAGGGAACGTTCTAGCATCACACCATGCGACCTTTAATAGTGCCAAGGAATTGGCCCAAAGGCTCATCGATCACGAGGTTCCTTCTACTCCAATAACAACTACAACGACTACCCCCGCATCATACAAGACATCTGACAACAAGAGGAAGCGTTGGGACCGGAAGAAGGGTAAATCAGCTCAATCCTCTTCCAAGAACCAACAGACGGTGGCTGTCCATGCTGCCACTACTCCTGCTGCCCCTGTATCAGCCAAACCGCATGCAGGGAACCTACCCAAGTGCACCAAGTGCTCCTTCCATCATAACGGCCCCTGCCGTGAAATGCACTGCACTAATTGCAACCGGAAGGGCCATACCGCCCAGTTTTACAGAACACAAACCAAACCCATCACCCAGGTTCCCGGTACCGGAATGAGTCAAGCCTGCTACGGGTGCGGCGAGACAGGACACTTCAAAAGAAACTGTCCGAAAGCTGGAAATGCGGGAGGAGCAGGAAGACTACTTGCTATTGGCCACAATGAGGGCGTAGCAGACCCCACGGTAGTCACGGGTACGTTCCTTCTCGATAACTCTTATGCTTGTATCCTATTCGATAGTGGGGCAGAAAGGAGCTTCGTAAACCAAAAATTTAAACACTTACTTAATCAAGCACCGCAATCACTAAAAGAAACCTTCGTCGTAGAAATGGCTAACGGCAAGACAGAGAGTTCTAACGAGATTTACATAGGTTGTACCCTCACGCTAGATAATCATTCGTTCCCAATCGACCTCATACCAGTAACTATCCAGAGTTTCGACGTCATCATAGGCATGGACTGGCTGAGTCTTTATCGTGCCGACATTCTGTGCTTCGAAAAAGCAGTCCGCCTGAATCTACCAAATAACGAAACCTTGTTGATCTACGGAAACAAATCCAGTACGAGCCTTTGTATCATCTCGAGTATTTAAGCCCAAAAGTACCTGCGTAAGGAATATCGTGCATTCCTGGCACACGTTGTCGATACGAGCCAGAAAACAAAAGACCTAAAAGACCTCCCCTTAGTACGCGATTTTCCTGACGTCTTTCCGGAAGAACTTCCAGGATTACCCCCGCAACGTCAAGTCGAGTTCCGAATCGACTTAATTCCAGGAGCGACCCCCGTAGCCAAATCGCCCTATCTTCTAGCACCTGCTGAGATGCAAGAACTGTCCGGTTAACTTAACGAACTGCTCAGCAAGGGCTTTATAAGACCAAGCTTCTCACCCTGGGGAGCACCAGTCTTATTCGTAAAGAAGAAAGACGGATCGTTCCGTATGTGCATCGATTACAGGGAACTCAACAAGCTTACAATCAAGAATCGTTACCCACTTCCTCGAATAGACGATTTATTCGACCAGCTGCAAGGGGCGAGCTACTTTTCGAAGATTGATCTGAGGCCCGGGTATCACCAGTTACGAGTGCTTGAGGAGGATGTTCCGAAGACAGCCTTCCGAACTCGTTACGGACACTACGAGTTCGTAGTGAAGCCCTTCGGATTGACCAATGCGCCCGCAGTATTCATGGACTTAATGAATAGGGTATGACGTCCTTACTTGGATCAGTTCGTCATCGTTTTCATCAATGACATACTTATCTACTCTCGAAGTAAGGAGGAACATAGCGATCATTTACGACAAGTCCTAGAAACCTTATGATCAGAGAAGCTTTATGCGAAGTTCTCTAAATGCGAATTTTAGATCCGAAGAGTCGAATTCTTAGGACACGTGGTTAGCGAAGAGGGAGTCCACATGGACCCTTCCAAAATTAGAGCCATTGAGAACTGGTCAGCACCAAAGACGCCTACGAAAATTCGTCAATTTCTAGGCCTCGCTGGCTACTACCGCAGATTCATTCGGAACTTCTCTCGGATTGCGAAACCCCTCACTACATTGACCCAGAAGGGCGTGGCCTTTGACTGGGAAGACAAGCAGGAGAAAGCATTCCAAACGCTAAAACGAGCCTTGTGCACCGTACCGATATTGTCCCTCCCCGAAGGAACAAAAGACTTCGTGGTCTATTGCGATGCGTCAAATCAAGGGCTCGGCTGTGTTCTGATGCAACAAGGTAAGGTCATCGCCTACGCATCAAGACGGCTGAAGACACATGAGGTCAACTACACCACACATGATCTCGAATTAGGAGCGGTTGTGTTCGCCCTAAAGATCTGGAGACACTACCTGTATGGTACGAAGAGCACTATCTTTACAGACCACAAAAGCCTACAACATATATTCAACCAGAAGGAGCTCAATATGAGACAACGACGATTGGTCAAGCTACTCAATGACTACGAATGCGAAATTCGTTATCATCCGGGTAAAGCCAACGTGGTAGCAGACGCCCTAAGTCGGAAAGAATATTCTGGTCGAAGAGTCAAGTCATTAACAATGACTATCCATTCGCATCTATCCGCACAAATTAAGGAGGCTCAGCTCGAAGCCTTAAAACCTGAAAATGTGGCAGGAGAATCCCTACGCGGAATGGATAAGAACTTGGTAGTCAAGGGTGACGGAGCCCTATATCTCATGGACCGGATCTGGACACCGAGACAAGGTGGCTTCAAAGACTTGGTCATGAAGGAAGCGCACAACACTCGATATTCCGTCCACCCCGGTTCAGATAAGATGTATCTGGATCTTAAAAATTAATATTGGTGGCCTAACATGAAAGCAGAGATTGCTACCTTCGTAAGTAAATGCCTTACATGCGCAAAGGTTAAGGTCGAATACCAGAAACCATCAGGTCTACTTCAACAACCGGAGATACCTGAATGGAAGTGGGAGCGGATCACTATGGACTTCATAACCAATCTACCCAAGACAACGGGCGGGCTTGATACCATTTGGGTCATCGTCGACAGATTAACTAAGTCCGCACACTTCCTGCCCATCAAGGAAACTGACAAAATGGAGAAGCTCACAAGAACATACATTAGGGAGATTGTGCGACTGCATGGTGTTCCTATATCTATTATCTCCGATAGAGATAGTAGATTCACTTCGAGGTTCTGGCACTCACTACAAAGCTCCTTAGGAACGAGGCTGGACATAAGTACAGCCTACCATCCACAGACCGATGGACAAAGTGAGAGAACTATACAAACCTTGGAAGATATGTTGCGACCCTGTGTGATCGACTTTGGGAAGGCATGGGATACTCACTTGCCCATCGTCGAATTCTCTTACAACAATAGTTATCACACGAGCATCAAGGCTGCTCCATTTGAAGCCCTCTATGGCCGGAAGTGCAGATCCCCTCTGTGTTGGGCTGAGGTGGGTGACACTCAGTTAGCTAAAGGACGAGTTCCTGACAGCGCTCTCACGGGTCCGGAGATCATTCGGGAAACGACAGAGAATATCGTTCAGATTCGTGAACGATTGAAAGCCTCTAGAGACCGACAGAAAAGCTACGCAGACAAACGGAGGAAACCTTTGGAATTCCAGGTTGGAGACCGAGTCCTTTTGAAGGTCTCACCCTGGAAGGGCTTGATACTCTTCGGAAAGCATAGAAAGCTAAATCCAAGATACATAGGGCCTTTCGAGATTCTCGCCAGAAATGGCCTTGTAGCTTACAAACTCAACTTACCCCGTGAACTTAGTAATGTACATCCTACCTTCCACGTCTCGAACTTGAAAAAGTGCCTATCCGATGAGACTCTTGTAATCCCACTCGACGAGATCGAGATCAACGAGAGCCTCAACTTCGTGGAAGAACCTGTAGAGATCATTGACCGAGAGGTCAAACGAACGAAACAAAGTTATATCCCGATATGAAGGTTCACTGCACGCCAAGCGAGGACCTGAATTCAACTGGGAGCGCGAGGATCAAATGAAACTTAAGTATCCTCATCTTTTTACTTAGTTATTTAGTAATAACTTAGTTGCTTGAACTCTAATTTCGGGACGAAATTCCCTCTAACGGGGGGATGATGTGACAACCCGAAATTTTCATTTGTATAAACTCTACAGTCAAACACTACAAATAATAGTCAAATTCATTTCAATACATTTTTCGCCGGTTTAAAGTCCGTTTGGGTGTTTTTAATAAAATTTCGTCAAACGAGCACATAAAAGGTAGTATTTTCTACGATAATTAGGGAACAAATAAAACAAGTAACACCTCAATGAGGTGTTTACGGCCAAACATGAGGAGTTTGGGCCGTAAACTCCTCTTCACCTTGGACTCATGCATAAGGCATGAGTTTACTCCCCACTTCCTCACTTTACACCTTCGAGCTCAAGAACACTCCATTTTCTCTCTCAAGTATCATAACACATTTCTTCAAATCCTCCAAAAATGTAAGTGTTTCTTCCTTTGATTTGTTGATACAACACTTTATCTAGTGTTCATACACGATTTCATCCATGGAAATCTCCTCTTTTCTTAGATCTTCAAGTGTTCTTCAAGAACACCAAGAACACACACTAGTGTTTTTGGCCCTTAAACACTCTTACAAGCTTCCTATAAGTAAGTACACTCCTCCTAACTAGTTACTTGCTTAGAATACTTGTTAATCCATTGAAAAACATCAAAAATCCCCAAGAACACATGGGTTTATGGTCAAGGGATCTCCTTGAACCGTAAACACCATCAAGTGGTGTATAAGTGCCACTAACACCTTCTAGGGCTTGGATATTGGACTAGAACCTTGCATGCATGAGCTAAAGACCCCAAATCACGAAATGGTAGGAGTGGCCATGAGTTTACGGCCGTAAACTCATGGGTTTACGACCGTAAACTCCAATGGAGTGGTCCAAGAACCGTAAACTCCAATGAAGGGCCATTTTGAGCCCTAGTCCCTTCCTAAGCCTTGGATACAAGCCTAGAACACTTCCTTGAGGGGTATATGACCTTAAAACACACAATGGTACAAATTACCATGAGTTTACGGCCGTAAACTCATGGGGGAAATGACCAAAAACCGTAAACTCATGTGTGGTTACCAAATGGGAAGTAAACTCCAATGTGAGGCCATACTCTCTGTAGATGCAACCCTTTAGTACTCCTAGCACTTGAAACAAAATGTTTCCATGTATTAAGGTGTCTTTACTTGATTAATTAGTTGTTAAATGACTAATTAGAGACATTATGTATCACTACATGTTAAATAGGATCCGTGGGTGTGTTCAAGTCCTCACTTGACACCTAGCATCCTACCCGACACTTCCATCCAAACCACTCACTGCAGGTGAGTTCATACCCCTTAATCAACCTTTTAAATGATTTTAAATGCTTTTATGGGGGGGAATACAAGTTGAAACATTCTAGTTATTTCTTTAATCACATGTGATTAATAACTAGAATAAATAGAAAGATTTACTACTACTTTCAAATTGCTATCAAACTTATGGATTTTCAAGCTTCCAAACCTTTTTATTAAACTCTTTAGATGCTAAAACTGTTTTCAAACTCTTTTATACTTGAAATATTTTCAAATCCATATCTACACCAGTATATTTATATAAGTAAGACTTGAAGGACTTAGGACTGATAGCTCACCTTATTTCTTGTTCCTTGTTTGGTTGTGGACTTAGGGTATCGTGTTATTTGTCCGAATGTCGTTGAATTCTTAGTTATATATCATAAATATGTGATGAATATAGAAGCTTTCACTTCAGTTCAGTACCTTTGTGTAACAAAGGTATGCAAACAACCTTACTATTTAACTATAATAGGTATAGTTAAGGGATTACTACTCATTACTACTATTACAACGACCCATACAAGAGTCAGTATATTTATGAGTCACTACATAAGTACTACATTGAGTAACAATACATACTATACACTATACAAGAGAACATACTATACACTATACAAGAGAACATACTATACACTATACAAACATTGAATACTATAACAGAATGTGACATACTACTTCTCGATATGACACTTCATCGTGGTATCACTTTGTAACCAGAGTCTCCTGGAGGGAGAGCGGGCATTGTGTGTATAGATCTATACGGGACAAACACTCCCACATCCTGACTGCTAGCTACAGTCCCAGCCGAAAGGCCAAGGGGTGACAGAATGCTACCTCACTATATATGACCTGGAGGGTCATCCGATATTCAGCCGTCGATCAGCATGTTTACATACGAGTTCACATTCAAACCTTTAATTAACCAATTAAGAATTAAAGCCAAAATAGACTCTCCGAGTCGTACTGTTCATTTAATACCACCTGCAGTCTACATTTTCATTACTTTGGACTCCCCGAGGTGTGCTGTACATTTAGTACTGTCTGGAGTCCCTATTTTATTACTTTACGACCAGCAGTGATACTGCTGAGGAAAAATACTATTTTCCCCTAATACATTCATTTTGTAATCACCCTTCGTGAGTGAAGTCTAAAACTATATTTTCATACAGATAGTTTCACTGGGGAAAACCTTTACATTTACGAAAGAACAAACATACAAACAATCGGGTCTTGGTAGAAGACTACTTTTTACTGGAAAATATAGGGTTTTCTAGGGAGTGTATTTACAAACATTTGAAATCAGCTACTACATTACAATGTTATAAACATTTTTCTTATACAAGCAATGACACTAAATACTTATGAACTCACCAGCTTTATGCTGATAAACTCTTTCAAAATAACTTGTATTCTCAGGTCCTCAGTAGACAGGTACAGATGAAGCTTTTGAGAAGATGGAGCACATACAAGACTCATCTTTTATTTTGATTATACTTTTGGTGTCTCACAAACTATACAAAACACGCTTGTATTACAATTATTATATTAATGCCATGGATGTTGTTGCTTGTCTTTACTATTATGCATTGTTGTGCTACTGTACATGACGTCCTCCACCCCAGAACGTCCCGCCGTTCCGGTTTTGGGGTGTGACATAGGTACTACTTGTATATTAAGTAGATAATTATACCTAACACACATACTCGTATAGAATTAAAATAAGATTTATATGTAGCAGTTTTACTCGTATAGAATTGAAATAAGATTTATATGTAGCAACTTTCATTTGTATGGAATTACAAGCACTTAAATTCATAGTATATGAGATTTATAGGTAAACTACTTATTTGGTAAGTAAACGTTTATACCTAGGATATATATACTAAACGTTGGAGAGTCAAATTTATACTTTTAAAACTATACTTTTGAACTTGGAAAATGTATTATTTTTATATGGAGTCAAAACCTGTGGACTCACCACCTTTATGTTGACGTATTTTAAATTGCATGTGTTTTCAGGAAGTTGATAACTATGATACAAGAAATGACGTGACAGGAATGGTGATCGCATTGAAGCCTACAACATATGACAGTGCCAAGTGTATAGCTCATCAGCTAACCAACACAGAAATCCAAGTGGGATTTATAACTGAGTCTCCCGAATCTGGAACGAACAAGCGCAAATTCAATGGGAAGAATCCCATTCAATCATCTGAGGAGAGACAAGATGTGGCAACTAATTATGCAGCCACAACAACAATACCCGTACAACCAAGGAAGTATGAAGGAAAACTCCCAAAATGCACTCAGTGTAACCGTCACCATCTAGGTAACTGCTTTATATGCACTCAATGCAAGAAAAAAGGACACACCGCCAATTTCTGCAGGAGCAAAACACATACAACAGAAGATCAAGGAACAAACACTGGAACAGGTTACGATGGAGGAAGAGCATGTTTTGAGTGTGGTTCAATTGGACATATCAAGAAGGAATGTCCAAAGTTAAGGAGCCAAGGAAGTTAGGCTGTGGCAGGGCATTCGTAATAGGAAGCAGGGAAGCTATCCAGGACCTTTCGGTGCTACCTGGTACAAAATAAATTTCGCGATGAAATTATTCTAACGGGTGGAGAATGTAACACTAGTCAAAATAGGTCAATAATAATCACATGTGATTATACCAATCATGTAATGTGGTTTTGTCAAAACAAGTAATGTAGTAAAATCACTATGTATTTCATGATAATTCTAATATAAATATGAACTTTCATACATACTTTATAGTATAAATCAAAGTATACATCAATACGATTCAAAAAATATAGAGAACATCTAAATCTGACTTCGCGTGAAGAAGTTGTGATAAACCGAACACTATAAATCTCTATTATAAGAGAAATTAAAAATAGAACTAGAATTTGCTATTGAATTCTAAAAGAGAGTTGTAGCACTCGTAAATACCTACGTGTGGATATAAATAATGTCAAAAACGGAGTTTGTATTCGAAAGTTACGACCTTCCGAAGATTCAGCTGTCAGAAACCCTAATCTGACTGAGCTCACGATGTGAGCACAGAAACTCATGACGTGAGGAGTCATTTTGCCACATTTCGGATCTAGAAGGTGCATGACGAGGTTGCGAAGGGATAAGTTCTAAGCTCACGACGTGAGCAAGGATATCTCACGACGTCAGGAGTCACATGGCCACTTTCCGAAGCTAGGGACGCAAATGGCAAGTCTACGGGGTGACCAGCCATGGCTCACAATGTGAGACTATATGGCTCACTACGTGAGAGGCCAAAAATCTTCATATAAATAGCAGGTCCGACCTTGACACTTCCTTACACCATTTCCCTTTCTCCTCTCTCATTTGTTGAAGCCCTCTTGCATCTCGAGCCCGACGACCTCGTACCGCTGACCGTTTCTGCTTAGATTACATAAAATCACGCTACTAGGGTGAGTTTCACGGCCCCACTTTCTAATATTTTCAAGGGAAAATGCATGCTAAATATTGTATATACATTACTATTATGTCTATATGATAGTATATTAGTATCAACGTAGATAGTTATAATAATCGGGATATAGTTGTTCTAAATATAATATTTTGAATATATACCACTATTATCAACTTGTTAGCATGTTCTTGTACTAATGTAGATCTTGTGTTATACTTAGGATTCTATATATATTTCGTGTGCGATATAGTTCCAGAGTTATACTCGGAAGTTCTATATGTTAATTGATATATACGTTGTTATTATTGGTTTTATGTCAAGATAAAACTAGGAACATTATATGTTGTTATTATTGGTTTTATGTTAAGATAAAAACCTGGTTTTAACTTAAAGTTATAGCTATTATACTGTCTAATTATTATAAATATTAGGAGTAATGTTTAAAGCATAGTCTAATAACTTAGGGTTTTAGACACGAATATGATTTTACTACTAGAACTAACGGAACTCGACAAGTCTACATGAGTTATTGTATTCATCAACTAAGATTGGAAATCTTAGGGAAAATCCTCTGACCTGTAACTGTTAATCCCGTGTGAGCGAGGAAGTCGTGTATGAATAAGATACGGGTTGATAACCCCACTCGTGGTTGCTAGCTACAACCCAACGGTTTGCAAGTGACGAACTGTCCTTTTCTTTGTTTATTGTTCCGACGTTGATGAAGCGTGTGGAACATATCTTAAGATGCAAAACTTGTAGCATCCAGCAGAGGTTTGAAACTAGTCATATAGCCATGGTTACGGACTCATGGTAGCAAATTTTTAGAAGCATTATACTTTGTCGTTATACAAGTATTAATGTTAAGTATATGTTTCCTAACAGCTTATACTCTAAGTACAAGAAACTGGTAGGTATACTACTAATGGGTTTTAAGCATTCTAACACTCCTATGTTGTACATGCAACCCTATAAACCTTGGATCTATGTTTTCTCTATTATACATGCAAATATTAACTATTCCAAGGTTTCATCCTAACTAGCATATTATGAAGCACCTATACTACAAAGTTCTAGTTAGATGATGTAGCTTGATGTCTTCAAGCTTTAAGAGCTTAGCCCCAATAGTGTGGAAGCCTCAAATGGAATCACAAATCACCAAAACACCTTGGAAGAACTTGAGAGAATATGTATGCACACTAAAATCGGCCCACTCTTATTTTCACACACTTGTGTCAATTTTGTGAGCCAAGGACCCCTTTATATATTATGGAGGATTAGGGTTACATCCATGTAAACCCTAATACCCATGACCTTTCATTTACATAGGATCGATGGGTTAAAAGCTCCATGGACCATCCATGAAAGCTTAGCCCAACCTAAATGAACTTGGCCCATTCCATATATATAAGAGTCCATATTTCTTAGTTCTTTTTGATCACTTAATTAATTCTAAATTAATTCTTGATCAGTACTAATTAAATAATATGAATCCATACTAATATATTAGAACTTATAATATATTAATATAAATCATAAATATACTATTCTCAAAAGACTATCCATATAAATTGTGCCGGTGAAGTGCAACCCAAATGGACCATGCCGGGTCGGGTCAAGTACATACCAAATATAGTTATGGACTTAGACATTAATCCAACAGTCTCCCACTTGGATAAGTCTAAAACTATTATTGAGTATGACTTCAAAACCTAACTGGCAATCGTAGCTCTTAAAGCCGGTGTCGAACTCTGACCTTGTCAATGACTTGTCCATTAGATAAGGGATCATATTTTCCTCCATTCTAGATATCATATGGACTGAGACATGGATTATAATCATTCTCTCTGTCCATTTCTTATTTCCCGATTTTCGATTTATGATGACTGACTGATTGAACAAATCAAATCAGTCCTGGCTTGGCCAAGCACTCACATGTGTCATCGCTAAATCATCGAGGGGCCCACAGATATCGCTTTTATCCCGAAGGTAAAAGGAATGGATAAACTTTGACTCATATGGCTTGTTCTACTACTTGCTGAATCATACACAAAGGTACGTTTTATAACATCGAGTTACCAATGCGTTTTCGTGCAATCAATGTATAACCAACTCATAGTAACAACTCATATCTCTAGGTTTTAAGAATATAAGATATTATCGTCTCATGATCACTCGTGATAAAATCCATGAAGTGATTCAAATGAGCGTGGGTTGAATCCAATACTCAGAACTTATGAGCACTCATGAGTGTTGTAGCACCACTTTGTCCACCAACTTGGACCTCTACAAACCAACCCATGACAGTCTTGATTCATATCTACTTCCAACATATGACCGACTGTGGATGGTTTGAATAACTTAATCATTCAGGAAGAGAGACTTAGTTATTCTGGAAGTCAAAACATGCAAAGTGAAACACAAGAATAAATGAATCAAATATGGTATCAAACCCTATGAATATAAATAAACACTTTTATTTATCACCATACTGATTACTCATTATTCATTGTTTCGGTTTTATCAACTTTATACTTCAATTAAAAACACTAGTTGTCCCATGCTCCAAGCATGTACACTATGTTTTTCTTAAACAATAGCTTTGCCATACACCAAGTATCCACTCTATGTTTGTCTATGATCCTTACTTTGTGAAATAAACCAATTGAACATAATTTCAATGATTCTAATTTCACACTCCCAAATCCTTATCGAAAAATGTGAGAATTTCAAATTCCTATCATTTATCAAAATCTGTTTAGATTTTAAACTTATATGCACTGACCCTCCTGTAATGAATATGTACAAAGTCACAAAGACTTGTCAACAGTCATTATAAGGTATTCCAATGGAGATCAACTCCATGGAAACTAAGTCTCATATTCAAAGTACATTGCTTTGGACATGCTTCTTGCATTAAGTTTTCTAATCTTACACAGATAACTTCCACCTATGGAGACAACTCCATATTCTCATTTTGACTATCACTTCTGAATAAGAGATGCCTCTTTTCAGAATATGTCATTATGGTCCTTCCAAAATTACCACTATACTTCCAACTGTCCCTGAGCAACCAATCTTTGGTAAACCTCAGATTGTCCTCGACAATTGCTTAATCATTTTAGTCATATCCAATTCTAGAACTTTTCCCTTCTTAATGCCTCTGGGCATTTGGAAAAATTTAGAAATGACAAATATTATAGCACATGCAATCGATCCTGTACCCAAACCAAATGGTACACGATTCATGATGTCTCACATAAAGACATGATTCTAGACCAGTCTTTTGCTACAATATTTTTATTTGCCATGTTTCCAAAATTTGACTATGAAGAGGGATGCCGTAATCATAATCGAATTTTGAGAACACAATATATAGAATTTCCTTAAGTTGAACCAATCCAACATGAAATTCATATATATATTCTTGACTAAGGATGATTAAGGTCTCAATCTAAGCCTTTAGAACTGAAATGAAGTATATCATCTCCCTTAATTATAGCAAAACAACTTTTTCAATCCCTGCAGCCTCACGAATTGAAACTTTTGTTTTCTATAATTAACATTGCTAACTTGCAACACTAACAATAATTATCATGCTCCCACTAACATGATGATTATTAGCATAACACTTATGCTCCCACTAGCTTTGACATATACTCAGAAATCAGCTGGACTTCTAGAAATCAATACTTTATTGACTTTCTTACCAAGGTTCAGATTACTGATACGAGATGCTTTGATAAAACTTTATCAAAATCATACACCTTTCCTTAGATAGCATGCATGTGTGTCTAAACAATTTCAGAACTATGAAAAAGGATGCCTTAATCATAGTCTCAATTGTTTAGACCTTTTGCCATCTGCTTCAAATCTACTTGGTGGAAGTGTTTCCTCACCATCATTTTCATGAATCGGAGAGAAACCTTATGACCCTTAGATTTTATGGTGTATGTGTTCTTATCCATGTGAATCGTCAAAACCATAGTCACAAGACAAGGATAATGACAAATCCAAACTCATATGGACTGAACTTATGCAATCTTAACTTCTTGCCACCTGGCAGTACAGGGCCTGCCATTGCTTCCAAGTTGTTATGCAACCAATTGAGAACTTTCAGAACTCCTATGCAAACCCAACTTTAACTGGAATGGGCACAGAATATGTCAACGCGATAGGTTATAAACCTCAAGTCGTGTGCTAGTGAAGAACCTCAAGTTTTATTCTTGATTAGTTCTTGAAATTCTTTTTAGGATCTTTAAGACTCCCACTATCCTCTTGACATATAAGACTATCTTGCCAAATATTCAAGAGATAGTGCGGATTCTTTATCAAGACAAACACTTCACACAATTGGCCTTAGTTGTTCTTTGTTTTATCCAAAACATCACAACTTACCAATTTCAAATGTACAAGAGTAGGACACTTTTACTCTTACATTTGACAAGTGTTTTAAACCTTTCTTTAAGATATGTCACTCAAGTTACAATCTTGGAGTATGACTCTAGGAATTGTTTTGGAACGAAGTATGACTCATCTTCCTGATCTAACCATTTCAACAATTCATGACTCATCTTCTTAGTCATAAGAATGCACTAAGATGACCTTTAGAGGACTAATTGTGATATGATTTCTAAATCATTAAGATGATCACAAACATGATACTAAAGTACTCTCCCATCTTTTCAGATTTGAGAAAGTTTTATCTTTCTGCCTAATTTGATTCTTTCCATTCGTTCTGCCATACTTTGAGACTTTTCCAATGTTTCAGAATTATACTTAAACTTGTAAGTATAACCATATTTAATAAAATTTAGTAAATCAAATAGTCTTAACGAGCTTTGTGGTGGACATGACCAGTGCACAAGAATGTGTACTCGATCCCTTTAGTCCTTCACTTGACTCACACATCCATGTGAACAAGTAATTAGTCTTGATTTTCCAATGCTTGAAAGTTCTCATTCATCATACTATTCAACTTGCATGATTCCAAGTTTCGGTCCAATTGAAACTTGGGCGATGAGGAAGAGTCCTGATTTGGTAAATTTAGACACTACCATAAATGAAAGAATCAAATCCATTTTCCAATATTGCTGTCAGTGGAATCATATAAGCAATAATTTTCCACAAATGCCATTGGAAGGATACTTCAAATAAATAAAATTAAACAATTTTCTTTTATTTTAAAACTTTGCGGAAAAACTTATCCTTACAATCCACATGGAAAATTGTTGTTATCTATTCCTTAGCAATATATCATACCTTCTTAAGCAACTGCTCAAAATTCTGATGCGATCGAAATCCACCTTCGCGATCAGAATCAACATATACTTCCTTTAAGATTTCTCTCTATTCTTTGATTATTAAAACATCAACATGTGACCCAGTCACATCATGTAATGAGGATCTCAGAATAGAACTTAACAGAGTTAGATAATGGTCTCTACCCGATGTAGAGTCAAACTTATTGACTTTAACATCCTTAGGTAAATTTGGCAGCTTTGCAATCAACGCCCCTTCCTTTTGCAAAATAAACATATGGACCCTTTGGTAATGGGACTATCTCAGACTTAGCCTTTCTCTTTACCATTTGGTCAACCGGGTTGACTATGGCCAATCCCTTTCCATTGGGAAGAGAATGCTTTTTCTGGATTTCCAGTGTCACCATTGTCACTGTCCATAAAGTTTTTGGGAAGTTGATCTTCTAATCAAATTTGCTTTACTATCGTTCCAAATCATTGTTGATTCAGCAACACCAAGCAAATAGATATGATCATTAAGGTTCATGTCATAGTTTGTTTCATAGTAGTCCCAAAGGAACTCACCATGTGACTTAGAAAGTGATTGAACATCCAACTTTCTCAAGACTTTGACACCCAACTCTCTCGGCTTGTCAATATGTGACTTCATCTCTAAGATGTGATCACACATATACCTTGCTTGCCATTAGGGCTTGAGTGACCTTGAACTTGTGGGTTAGGGAGAATAATTGGAGGAGGTGGAGGAAGAGAAGTATGACTTCCATGAGCCAAACTCGGGAAGTCATATTCATTAGGAAAGCTTGGTTTGGGAAGATCATTGTTGTCTAAACCAGACATCAACAATGGGAGAAATTCACGTAAAGTTGATTTAAGTCCTTAATATAACACCCAATATGATATATTAAGGCTAGGACCCAACAAACTATTTTATAACTTGGAAGAGGGATGCCGTAATCCAAGCTATAAAATATTTGAAGGTAGGTGAATGACGATTCACCAATTTCCACCAAGATAAACGAAATGTATTATTAGGTTTTAATCGGTTTTGAAACTCCTAGATTCTTTTGAGATTCATTGAACTTTTCAATGGCATGTTTCAATCTCGAGTGTGCCCTTCAGGTTTTGTGACTGGGATGCCGAGGATCACAAAATAAGGTGTGAAGTAACCATGCAAATATACTTGGTACCCTTAATATTTACCCCTCAATCGATGTGCCGGTTAACCACACACGCTCCAACGATACTATGATAAACATTAAGTTACCCTTTGCCTACCTTGTTAAGTCCAGGTTAGTGTGCCGGTTAACCACACACGCTCCACTAACAGCTTAAACAAAGTGCAAAGTGTAATTTCATGGATTAGCACCTTATTCACATTTTCCTAAGTAACTAAGATTGGGAATTTATAGAAAGTTTAGTTACTTAGTATTTATCATTAATACTTTTAATGAAGGGAGAATTATAGTCCTTCTCCTACCTGTTCGGCTAACGACCCTCCACCAGTCAAGGAAGCGGTGGGTGAGAGTGGACACCCATTAAACTGCCATTTTATAGGCAGTAACCTTATACCCCCCTTATAGACCGGCTTCGTGAATGAGGCCTACTAATGGTAAGACGACTTGCTCTTATACATATAATATATTAAACTTTTAATACTATAATAGTATAAGGGTGTATTTTAGACATTTAAAATACTTGGTGGTTTAATCTATTAATTAAACTATACTCTTAATTTAATTAAATTTAAACCATGTCATTATGGAATTATTAATTCTCTTTTAATTAAACACTTTAATTATCTATTAATAAAGTCCATAAGAGTTAATTGAATTATTCAATAAAACATCATAATTCCAATTATTAAATTCAAAATTAAAACCATTTAATTAATTGTTTAAGTTATGAACCCAAGGGTTTTAGAATTCAATTCTTTTTTTTTATCATAAAAAAACTTTTTCCAAATTCCAAAACTTAAGGGTAAGTTTTGTAACTCTTGAAAACTTTTGGATTCCATAACTTATGGAGTTAAATACTTGTTTTATGATGAAACTTTTCATGTTCCATAACTTAAGAACAAGTTATGGAATTCTTTAAAACATTAAGACCAAGTTTTGTAACTCCATAAAAAACTTTGAATCAATTTTTTTAAAAAACCTTTTCATATCCATAACTTATGGAGGTTTCAAAAAACTCTTTAGATCAAACTTTTAAAACTAATAAAATAATCATATCATTTTATCTTTTACTAAATTTGACCTAATTCAACTCATATAGCAAATGATTCAAATTTTACAAATAATTAGTTTTTCACAAAAACAAGTAATTATCTTAAAATTTGACAAACGTCATGTTTTTTTTTCTTTTTTTTCCAACTTTGAAAATAAAACATTTGCATCAATATAACAGAAAACAACCCATGGCTCTGATACCACTATTGGGTTTTGAGCATTCTAACACTCCTATGTTGTACATGCAACCCTATAAACCTTGGATCTATGTTTTCTCTATTATACATCCAAATATTAACTATTCCAAGGTTTCATCCTAACTAGCATATTATGAAGCACCTATACTACAAAGTTCTAGTTAGATGACATACCTTTTGATGTAGCTTGATGTCTTCAAGCTTTAAGAGCTTAGCCCCAATAGTGTGGAAGCCTCAAATGGAATCACAAATCACCAAAACACCTTGGAAGAACTTGAGAGAATATGTATGCACACTAAAATCGGCCCACTCTTATTTTCACACACTTGTGTCAATTTTGTGAGCCAAGGACCCCTTTATATATTATGGACGATTAGGGTTACATCCATGTAAACCCTAATACCCATGACCTTTCATTTACATAGGATCCATGGGTTAAAAGCTCCATGGAACATCCATGAAAGCTTTGCCCAACCTAAATGAACTTAGCCCATTCCATATATATAAGAGTCCATATTTAATTAGTTCTTTTTGATCACTTAATTAATTCTAAATTAATTCTTGATCAGTACTAATTAAATAATATGATTCCATATTAATATATTAGAATTATAATATATTAATATAAATCATAAATATACTATTCTCAAAAGACTATCCATATAAATTGTGCTGGTGAAGTGCAACCCAAATGGACCATGCCGGGTCGGGTCAAGTACATACCAAATATAGTTATGGACTTAGACATTAATCCAACAACTACTTGTATATTAAGTAGATAATTATACCTAACACACATACTCGTATAGAATTGAAATAGATTAATACGTAGCGGTTTTTACTCGTATAGAATTGAAATAATATTTATACGTAGAAACTTTTGTTTGTATGGAATTACAGACACTTATATTCATAGTATATGAGACTTATAGGTAAACTACTTATTTGGTAAGTAAACTTCTATACCTAGGATATATATATACTAAATGTTGGAGAGTCAAAATGATACTTTCAAAACTATACTTTTGAACTAGGAAAATGTATTATTTTTATATGGTGTCAAAACCTGTGGACTCACCAACTTCATGTTGACGTATTTTAAAATGCATGTGTTTTCAGGAAGTTGATAACTATGATACGAGAAATGACGTTACACAGCCCGGTGTTTCCGCCGAAGGCCAGGGTGTGACAGTTGCCGACCGGATCTAGAAATTTTATGTGCTCAGGATTCTAAACGTTTAATTACGATATTAGAACTGGCATGTAACGTTTCGGAGTAATAAGGAGATTGATACGTCTATTGTAAATTAAGCTTTCGTATTTTAAATTCTCGTCTCGGTACACCGAATGTCTGCTTTGGTGTACAAAACGTCATGGTAACGATAGACTAGGAAATATACGAGGAAGACGATAACATGAGCCTAAGAATGTGATGGGCCATGCATCGGTCGTTGCAGCTACACCCGAACCTATCACGATGACGAAAGTTCAGAAAGTGATGCGAACCATGATAGAATGAGAAAATAGATGGCTTATGATAGTGAATGATACCTATCGAAAGATATCGTAAGAGAGGTATCTTGCCTTTAGAATGCGTCCAAATAGATAATATGTATAGTACGGGAGAAGTACATTTTCGATTGGCAGAAAGAAATAACTTTTGGTCTAATCCATGAAGTTATCCCATCATCTGGCATTTCCATCACGAACCGAGTTGAAGTAGAATTGATGATTGAAGATACGCATGGAAGAAGTTGTTGGGCTTATAGTGTTGAGTCATGGGCTCGGTCCTTAGCCCAGTTTTGATTGCCGGTTTGGGCCTGTCCAACCGTGCATGTTTTCACTAGGGTTTAGTATTTAAGCTGCATGCATGCAGCCTTTGTAAAAATGCTTTTGATTATTATTCTGATTGAGGATTGTAAACCCTAGCTCGCCTCTACAGTGGAAGTTCTTCATAGAGCTATGCTGAGGCGTGACTATATTTGAATCATAAGCATAACGTTGATTATGTTCTGTGTTCTTAATATTATTGTGTTTGTTTTGTTTAATCTTCATCTTTTACCTGTGAAAGATCTAATCGATCTGAGATTTATTCTCTTCAATTGGTATCAGAGCAGGAGACTGTGTAATTCATACACATCTCTTCTGTCGAAGAAGTTATTAGGGTTTTTCCGCATTGATTGATATTAATCGAGCCGTCATTCCATATTGGCGTATCTCATTAATTATCGATCTTTCTCTAACGAAAAATTACAAGTCTGATCTTAAACAGGTTATCGATCAAACTTCATCACAATGGCCATGGATGATTCGCAAACCAATCCAATTAACATCTCCAACAGTATCGGATCAACGACTAGGATTCCAATCTTGTACACTCAGGATTATGAGGTTTGGACGCATCACTTCGAAGATTATGTGATTGGCTCAGAAGATAATGGGTACTTGATCTGGGAAGCTATCACAGTTGGCCAGTTTGCTCATTCAAACACCTCAAGGATTGTCAAAACCCAAAAGGAGTACAATCAGCTTGTGAGTGATGTGAAAGACATTCCTCAAGACAAGAAAGAGAAGTTTAAATGTAACATTAAAGCCTTAAGAATGATTAGGTTTGCATTGCAGTCAGATACGTTTCGTTTGGTGAATTCTTGCACTACAGCTAAAGAGATATGGGACAGGCTAAAAGAATTGTATTCCACTGACGCAGATCTGGAACATTCGATTCAAACTCTTTTGCTTTCTGAATTTGGTGATTTCAAACAGAAGCCCGAAGAGAAACTGGTTCAGGATTTTGATTGCTTTAATCATCTTTTAAGTAAAATGATAAAGCATGGGATCGAAAGGAAGGTTATTGAACAGAAGGTCACATTCATGAACGGTCTAAGACCTGAATGGATGGCTGTCGTATCTACTGTTAAAGCACATGAACAGTTTAAATCGTATTCACTGGCGAAACTGGTGGGAATTTTTAAATCCCATGAAAGTGCACTGTCTAAGGAAACGAATGTGGTTTCTAGCTTGGGTTCGTTAGTCCTTGTTTCTAAAGGAAAAAGTTATGTTGAAGAAGAAGAGGAATTGGATCTTGCCGACTACGATCTAACCGGTGAAGAGTATGCCCTGATGGTGTCTAATCCTAGAAAGTTCATTAAAAGAAACTTCCCAGCCAACAAGAACCGAAACTGGCAGGGAAGTTACAGCGCTGAAAAGGTTAAGGAGGAACCGAAGATAGCGTCAAAGTCAGAAGAGTCCAAGAAAGAAGTGAAAATTGGTGGAGACTCAGGATTTGATTGCCATTACTGTGGAGGCAAGAATGACTTTGCCAAGGACTGCATGCTGAAAAAGAGGGCAGAAAAGACGGATGATGATGATGAGGAAGCGAGCCTCATCAGACGACTGGAGGATATCAAGAAAAGAAAGTCTGCTGCTAACAATAAAACTATGAATGCTTTGATTGTACAGGATACAGACTACCGTGATGAATTCGGTGGCGTGGAAGTATGGTCCACAGACTCAGAGGACGAAGAAGTAAGAAAACCCACTCATGGCAAGGCGATGCTGGTAAAAGAAGAACACACTGCTGGAAGGTGTTTCATGGTGACCGAAGGTGTATCCCAGATGAGAGGATATACAACTGATGGAGGAATAGAAGGTGAGAAGGAGCGAGAGGACAGGTGTTTTGCTACGAAACCTGTTAGTACACAGATCAATGAATGTGATGAGTTGATCAAGAAGGTACAAAATATTCTTGCTTCTCTAAAAATACCTGTTACTAACTATGAAAAGGAACTGAATAGCTTAAAATCTAAATTTTCTAGTATAAGTAGTAGTCTTTCCCAAACCCGTGTCACAAACTCTAACCTGACTGATCAAATTAGCAGGGTATCGTCGAAGAGTGAGGAAAGGAGGATGTGGATTGAGCTGAAGGAAAAAGAGTTGATTAGGTCTAAGGATGAGTCAATTTATTTGCAAAGAGACAATCTTAAACTGTTAAAACAACGAAATGTGTTTTGTTTGATTGCTAAAAGACTTTATTTTAATATCACACAGTTGCATCTCGATTGTGAAATAGGAAAGAAGATACATCGCATGATTTTTCCCTTCCTTGAGTTAAAGGAGGATGAAATCGATGCTGAAGCTTACATCTGTGAAAGTGTTGTATCCTCTGATGAGATCTCACCTACAAACAAAATCGGTCTTGACAAAATTGAATCCTACATAAAGTCCAAGGACCATAAGGACATGCTCAAAAATCTGTTAGATGAGAATGATAGATTGAAGTTAAGAGCCGAAACTGTACAGATATTTGACTCGGTTAATGCCAAATTAAGTTTAGAAAATAAAATTAATGTTGAAAGTGCATCTTTACTTAATAAGGACGATGAT
The DNA here is from genome assembly GCF_052849685.1 of Lactuca virosa. Lineage (NCBI taxonomy): Eukaryota > Viridiplantae > Streptophyta > Magnoliopsida > Asterales > Asteraceae > Lactuca > Lactuca virosa. The sequence continues at coordinate 390,779,227 of NC_136428.1, forward strand.
CTGAGTGAAATCTCTGTAGAAGATGTGGTGGACTGTTCTGAGTTTGTCAAGAGCGAACCTAAAACCCACAAAAATCTTATTTCTGAAAATTCAGTTGAATACGCTCGACTATCCAAAGACGCGACCAAAGTCCTTAAAGAAAAAGCGGTTGTGTATCAAAAGGCACAATCCACTCCAAATCAAGTATACAAGGTTAATGGAGTAACTCAGCAACAAACAGCTGAACTGACGGCGATAGTAGCAGAAGATAATGCTGACGGATGTGATGAATTCTTCTGGTCAGCACCTATTGACAATGCTGATGAAACAGTAGGTCTATCACAGAAGACCACATGGAGAGTGAGAGGAAAATATATAGCCGAACCACTTAATGATCCTACTCGTTTTGATGAGCCGAGCACAAGTGGGACTAAAAAGTCTTCAGATGAGCAAGTGGTTATTTCAAGCGAAACCAATTCACCTAGGTGCAATGTTAATACTCAAAGTTCTGAGAAAAAGGCTAACATTCACAGAAACCCAAAATAGGTGAGAGAAAGAAAGCATCAAAGAAATGTGAGGTACAAGAAAAACCTTACCGAAAGGAAGCAATTCTGGAGATCTCAAAATCCTAATTATGTTCACTATGAAAAACCTTCAAAACAAAAGGAGATAAGGAACCAAAAGGAAAGCTTAGGTTCGCAGCAAGAAAGGAACCGAAAGTATAGTTTCGGTCCCTCAACTGAAATGAACCAAAAGGGTTGTTTCGGTCCCTCGACTGAAAGGAACCGAAAGAGCGGTTTCGGTCCTCAACCCAATATCAACCGAAAGAGTGGTTTCGGTCCTCAACCCAACATCAACCGAAAGAGAGGTTTCGGTCCTCAAACCTACAAGTCCAATCAAACGAACAGAAGATCCAATGTCGCTTCTAAACCTAACTCTTCTCATTCCAATTCTTATTCTTCCAAAGATTTAAAGGGGAAAGGAAAGCTCTTTCCAGAAGATAACAGACGTCCAAAAGAGTTCCAAAAGAATGCAGACGTCAACACTTCAAATCCTACGTCTATCGAATCTAAGTCAAATAAAATTAAAGTTTTCACTATAAAAAGAAAAGATGAAACAACTTTAATTAAACGTACTTATTTGGTTGATATCTCTCTTACTATTCCCTCTCCTGTAAAAGGCTCACAAGGACCCAAGAAACTTTGGGTTCCTAAATCTGCTTAATTTTTGCAGGTTATGCGTGACGAGCAGTTTGACAAAGAATGGTATATTGATAGTGGCTGCTCGCGTCACATGACAGGAAGGAAGGAAGAACTGAGGGAATTTAGGTCTCTCAAGGATGGTGGTATTGTAAAGTTTGGCAACAACTCGTTTGGAACTATCAAAGGCAATGGAATGATTACGAATGGTGATTTCTCAATCAGAAAGGTCGCGTATGTTGAAGGGCTCCAACACAATCTTATCAGCGTATCTCAGCTGGTAGTTGGAACTGGATTGAAGGTATCGTTTGATGATGAAGGCTCAGAAATCGTTGAGAAGAAGTCAAATAACATTCTACTGGAATCGAAGCGAAAGGGGGAAATGTAGCCTTTGAACCTCAACCCAATTCGAGGTAAACCAACAGTTTGCTTACTCACGAAGGCTCATTCGGATGAAAGCTGGTTATGGCATCGACTCCACAGCAGAATGGAATCGTCGAAAGGCGAAACCGATCTCTGTGCGTAGCAGCTCGCACTATGCTCAGCTTCGATTCATTGCCTCTGTATTCCTGGGCTGAGGCTATAGCTGCCGCTTGTTACACTCAGAACAGATCATATCTAAACAAGCAATTCTCCCACACTCCTTACGAGATCTTGAACAATCGCAAACCGAACGTGAAATTCTTCCATGTGTTTGGTTCAAGGTGCTTCGTCTTCAACTCTAAAGAGAAGCGAAATAAGTTCGATGCTAAGGCTGATGAAGGAATATTCTTAGGTTACTCCCTGAATTCTATGGCATATAGGGTTTTAAACAAGCACTCTAAGAAGATTGAAGAAACATACTATGTCACTTTTGACGATAGATATGTCAAGAAGATGAAAGCAACCGAAGGTACAACTCAGGAAATCTTTCCAAAGACTGGTCAAGTAACAACCCCTATTTCAAATCTTTTCGAGCAATATATGCTTCTTTTTTATGAGCCTCCAACGGCAATTCATTCTGAATTAATGGCGAAAGATAACAAGGTTGATAGTCTAAAGCAAATCATCAATGATGCTGCTCAAAAGATGGCTGCTGATCAACCTAAAGCAACCGAGAGGCCAGTCGAAGGTGAACCTTCAAATGACCGTCTTTCTGTCCAGGGGGAGGGTCCGACTCTACAACACGATCAAGGTCCTTCATTCCAGGGGGAGAATTCAACGTCACAATCATCTGGCTCAACCGAAAGTCCAAAAGAAGGGGAACATTCTGATCCAGAATTAGTGTCATCATTCGAGGGGGAGAGTACACATGTCAATTATGATGATACTCTATCAGAATTGGAAGAAGAAATAAATGCAGAATTAGATCCCTCTTGTGATCCAAACTATCCACCGCTTATTAAATGGACCAAAGATCATCCTCATAGTCAAATTATTGGAGAATCTTCAGAAACAGTGTTAACTCGATCACAGATCAAAGCGAAACAAGCTGCACTCTTTTCTCAAGTAGAGTTTTGCATGTTCAACTCCTTTGTTTCCAAAGTTAAACCGAAGACTGTTAATTCAGCACTTGATCATTCTGACTGGGTTCAGGCCATGCAAGATGAGCTGAATGAGAAACAAGATGGATAAGGAAGGGAACGTAATTCGTAACAAAGCTCGCTTAGTGGTGAAAGGCTATTGTCAAGAAGAAGGTATCGATTATGAAGAGACTTTCGCTCCAGTTGCAAGATTAGAGTCTGTTCGTATCTTTCTTGCCTATGATGCATACAAAAACTTTGAAGTCTATCAGATGGACGTCAAGTGTGCTTTTCTCAACGGCGAACTTGAAGAAACTGTGTACGTTGAGCAACCGCCAGGCTTCGTAAATGAGGAGCATCCAGATCACTGTTATATTCTTGACAAAGCGGTATATAGCCTAAAACAGGCTCCCAGAGCATGGTATGAAACTCTCACTCAATTTCTAAAAATGTCTAAATTCAAACAAGGTTCGGTTGACCCAACCTTCTTTCGTAAGAGAGAAGGTAACCACCTTATGATAGTCCAAATTTACGTTGATGATATCATCTTCGGCTCCACGAATCCCAGCTTAACAGCTGAATTCAGGAAGTTGATGGAAACTAAATTTGAGATGAGCTCAATGGGTCCAATTAACTTTTTCCTTGGCTTAAACATTAGACAGGGACCCGAAGGCATTTTTATTAATCAGGAGGCATACACCAAGACCCTACTTGCTAAGTTTGGTATGATGGGAGATTCCAGAGTTAAAGTTCCAATGGCTTTTGGGACAAAGCTTACACCTTCATTAGAGAAACCAGCCGCTGACATGACGCTTTATCGACAAATGATTGGCTCACTTATGTATCTCACAGCCAGTAGGCCTGACATCATGTTCTCAGTTTGCTATTGTGCCAGATTCCAAGCTAACCCACGTGAACCTCATTTGCAAGCTGTGAAAAACATCTTTCGCTATCTGAAGCGAACCTCCTCTCTCGGTCTGTGGTATCCAGCCAACTCAGGATTCTTTGTTCAAGCGTTCTCAGATGCTAACTTAGGTGGCTATGGATTAGACCGTAAAAGCACCACTGGAGGATGCCAATTTCTAGACGGTAAATTGGTTAGCTGACAATCGAAGAAACAAACATGTGTTTCTCTTTCCACTGCAGAAGCTGAATACATCGCTGCAGCATCATGCACATCTCAAGTTGTATGGATACAAAGTCAGCTTAGATATTATGGGCTGAACATGAAGAAAATCCCACTATATTGCGACTCTGAAAGTGCAATTAGAATCTGTCACAACCCAGTGCAACATTCAAAGACTAAACATAACGCACTGAGGTATCACTTCATCAAAGATCACGTGGAAGATGGCAATGTAGAAATTCACTTCGTAAGGACAACTGATCAATTGGCAGATATATTCACTAAGGCTCTTCCTGAAGCAAGCTTCAACAAGATTTTGCAAGGCCTAGGAATGATGGAATCAGAATCAGTACCAAAATCGCCTTCGCTTCAATAAAGGTAAGAAGCGAAATAGAGTGAACCGAAATGAACCGAGCGTTCGGTCTATTTCGGGTTCGACTCGACCATGAACCGAAATGAACCGAGCGTTCGGTCTATTTCGGGTTCGGTCTATCTGAACTCGTTCGCTTCTTTTTCATTTCAAGGCGTTATCATTGTATTCTTTTGTATACTATTTTAAAATCCAAAAATATTGTTTTTTTTCATAAAATCCAAAAATATTGTTTTTTCCTTTCGTTTTAATTAAAATTTTCACAAAAGACAAAAATATTTTTTTTATGCTTTCTCTTGTATAAATGTTACTCTCACTGATAAGGCTCCAACAGGTATTAATCTCAACTGTGTACTAGTTAAGTGTCCCTAGAAGCATGTTGTTGTATGTTGACCAAAGCCTCGAACGATTCTGAGTAAAGCCTTAATGACTTGATACATACAAATCTTGTCTCACCAATCCGGCTATCACATTTACTCTAATCATGAGCTGCCATACTCTTCTCAAATTGAGTTAAGAGTTTTTCTGCTTTCTCAATCTGTTCTAGCAGAGGCACTTTCGGTTCTATTACCCACCTTATTTTTCTCCATCACTGATTCGTTTCACATATTGTAACCCTTGAGACTCTCAGCAATAACCACTGAGGTTTATGGTTATACAAAATCTGTGTTAATGATCTTAGTTTCGTGTCACTACGTACTAAGTGAAACCCACCATTCAATACCATTAACGAATTGACGGTACATGACCAATATATTATAAATGAAATCTCTTTTATTTTGAGTGATTCTTCTGAAAAATTCTATTACCAAGAATCTTTCTTCCCCAAGGATCCAGTTATTTTTTTGAGATTTCCGGCTATAATTTTCACCAAGTCACTGAATATGTTTCCTACCTACTTGTTTAAAAGGCTACATTGGCCCCATAAGTACTTCATTCTGTTCGGTCTTATATCAAGTCTCGAATTCATGAATTGAAGCGACGACCACCCGTTATAAGCTTTAAATTTAAAAGATGCCTTTCAATACTTCTTAACAAGTATTTGATCGTTATTTAATGGGAAGCCACACAAGCACTTTAATGTCTCTCTTGACTTTGAAGGAAGAGATTCGTGCCCAGAATCAGTTGTTTTATGTCTTTTTAAGACATCATCACTTATCATAAAAAGTTTGCTTTATTTCTTTATTATTTACACTCTATCACGAAAATCTTTTGATTTTCCAAAATCTGGTTCTATTCATGGTGCTCTAATTATTCCGGCTTCGTTTCATCAAGTATTTCAATGCTCGATAAAGTTAAAAGGCAATGACGATTCATGTGAAATATGGGGTGACGATTGGGATAACGTTAAGGTTGACTCCGCATTATCCAATCGTTTCAACGGTTTGAAAAAGCACTTTTTATGGACTGGCGTGTAAAAAGGAAACATCCTTTCTCTTTCCTGCGTCATCATCGGGTATGCCAACTGTTCATCCGTCAAATCAGGCGTCGTTTCAAATAAATCCAAAATATCAGCTGGATTTTTCTCTCTCCTACTTGTACGTATAAAAGGTTTTGGCACGCTGATCTTTCACCTTTTATCACCTCCAAAACTCTCTCAAAGAACAAAGGCGATTCATCTTACTGTTCATCTTCTTCTCCAAGCTTCTACAATGGCTGAATCATCATCTGTTCAAGAAACTTCTGCACGCTCCACTCTTCTTGCCATCAAGCCTAATCAGAACCTACTGATCGATCTCTCTCCTTTTCTGTATCATACGTACATGTATCAAGTGGTGGAATGTCTGAAGTATTCCCCACTCGCCAAAGCCCTAACAACCGCTGAAGTTGTTCCGATGTCTTGTCTCTCTCAAGTCTACTCATCTGCAACATATGACAAAGGGGCAGACAAAATTTTCTTTGATATTCTCAATCAAAAGGCTTCAATCTGAAAGAATCGTTTATGTACTCTTCTAGGGCTTGCAAACGAAGAGTCCATGGTGAACCCTGATTCTATTACCACTGGCCAACTCTTCTTAATGTTCTACAACATGGGTTACACTGAAACCCTAACAACTGTGACAAGGTTCAAAAAGTCCTGCCTTCCTCCTCCATGGAATGGCCTCTTCACACTGCTCTTCAAAGGACTTTCTGAAAGAAGTGCTGGTTCCGATGGTGCAAGTAAGTTCTTCATGACTATTCTTTATGGGGTGTATCACGGTCTCAATCTAGACTTTGGCACGGTTTTATGGCATCAACTGATTCAAAGTTTATCATCTTCATCCCGGCACACTGAGATTTCTTGTGCTTGTTTTTGGACTGTTGTTACTCAGTGGATCATGCATCGGTTTCATGTTCCGATTATGGCAGACTCCATGCTTTCTACCATTACCACTTTTCACACTACCAACATCATCATTACTCATGCCTCAAAATTCATTTTCATTGGCTCCATTCTTGAGTCGATGTATGCTTCTGTGCCTCATACAAGCAAAATTATTCAGGAGTACAAGAAGCTTCCCTCCTCTAGTCCAAGGGAACTCACGGCCGAAATGATAACATCAATCGAAGAAGCAGACATGCCTGCGAAAAGAGGCAAAAAGCCAGAAGTGAAAAAGGGGGATAAGGGGGGCCAAGTCTCCAAAGTTCAAACCCCTCGGAAGCGAAAGTTGGAAAAAGCAGCTCCAGCCCAGCCGAAAGCGAAGAAAGTTAAGAAACCTACTCGCCGGTTAATTCTCCAATCATCCAGTGATTCTGATTCAGAGTATGTTCCTCCTACTCAACCACCAACTCCACCAAGTGAATCTGAAGGTGAGAGTTCAGAGGATGAGGTTTCGGTTCGTGGTAATACTCCACCACGTTCGCCCACACCAGAGGTACCCTTTCGGTCCCATGCTCCCTCTCCTCCACCAGTTTCGGTACCTATCTCCATCCCTCCCATTTTTCCTGTGATTACATCTCAACCTTCCTCCAGTATTCCCATTCATACACCTATCTTCACCGATTCCACTACTACCACCACTACTGGAGTTCGAACCAACGTATCTGATACGGGGGCTCGTTCTTCAGCACCCGAAACTACATTCACAACCGAACCCCCTGTTACCACCGAACCTCCACTAACAAACGAACCTTAATCACCAACACCATCTACTAACACCACCCCAGTTCTAGGCGGTGAGGACTTGGAATTTGATTCCACTTATTTTAGTCCTTACCGTGTACAAAGTGATGAAGACGACGATGAACCTGTTACCAAGCGTCATCTCAAAGCAGTCAACAACAAACTTGATCAGCTGCTTTCCTCCTCTTCCTCTGGGGCTTATTCAGACACTGCTCTCAAGGCATTGTTCTCCTCAGTGGTTCAAGAACAAAGTGCCTCCCTTACCGCTGCAGCTAAAGCTATTGACGCATCCACTTCCCAATACCAGAAAGCCTCCCTTGTTGTTGAGGCTTCCACCAAAGAAAGCAAAGATGCGACCGAAAAAGTCAAAAAACTAATTTCTGAAGCTCAATTATTCTTAGATTCTTTGCAGGCTGCTGCTCAAAAGAACGCCAAAACAGTCAATGACTCGGTTGCGACTCTCCAGAGTTCTCTTGAAACTGAAAGGGCTAATCTTGAGGGTGCTCGAAAGGCCATTGAAAGTGCCAACGCACGTCTTCATACACAGGTGAATGAGCATCTAACTCAGTTGGAAACAGAACTTGCTGTGGAAAATCGCATCATGGATGAACTCGACAAGCGAACCTCTCAGCTGAAGATGCAGAACCTCAAGCTTCGCACTGCCATAGCGGAACTCAACGATTTGAAGTCTGAGAGGGAGGTAATACGAAGCTCAGTTGGTGACGTTCATTCCATTTTGCTTCACATTATTGAAGCCTATGATCCCATTCTCTCCATTACTATCCGAAGACACTTGGCTGAGAAACTTAGGCCAGCACTGGACATCCTAAGTCGTATTGAGTGTTTTTCGGTGACCCCTGTTCAGCGGAAACAAGGGGGAGAAGAAGGGAAAGAAAAGGAAAAGGAAAAGGACCAAACTCAACCTCCTCCCGAACCTAACTCAACTGCTGCACCGAAGGATAATGTAGCTTCGGGCAGCAAAAGGGATAAAAAGAAGAAGAAAATTGGAGAAGATGACGAAATTGATGATGATGACATTGAAGATAATTTTCAAGCAGATCCCTCTAATCCTTTTCAGAAAACGAAGACATCTGATAAAGAGCTTGAAGAAAAGCTTAGGAAGGAATCGCTTGAGCTTGAAAAAGAGCTGAAAGAAAAAGAGCTCCTGGAAAAGAAGAAGTCCATTTTTCCTGAGTGGACTCTTGATTCGCTCCAAAGGTGTGCTATTGACGAACCAAGTACACTTTGGCTTGAGCCTGTGATGTCGTTTGGGCTTGAAAACTCCAAGGATGCACAGTTTGACATGCCTATCACGTGAAAGGCATTCATTTTTCACTGCTTCAACTCTACTGTGCCTATTCCCTCTCCAGACCCGAAGGTTGATCGGGATCTTTTGGAGTTCTATCTGGAATTTGCTCAACCACAGTACCTGACATGGAGCTTACAGAAAATTACTACTGTCAAGGTGCTGAAGCCTTACTCAGCAGGGAAGTTTGTTAATGTGAAATTCAAAGTGACTCGAGGCTATGAAGGCTCGGTTCACAACTTTTCCTTGGCTGATCTACCGAACCTTAACCCACACGACTGGATACTCCTCAACAACATTTTGCTGTCCAATCCTCAGGAGTATTAGCTGATCATAGACCATATCAAGTGAATGCTTGTATGCTACATTCACGAAGTAGCGAAAATGGACCAAGAGGTCGCCTCTGCCATTCACAAGCGTCCAACGATAAAACCTTCTGGCAGAATGGGCGATGTAAATGTTATGGTCAAGGGTAGAATTGATCCCCAGTCTCACACAGTGATGTTCCCCAGAGGCAAAAAGCAAAAGTGTATCTTCGCTCTGTGTGATAAGCACTTATTCTCAACTGCTTGCTTGGAGCATATTTTGGAGATTATCCACAAGTGCAATCAGAATTCTGCAACCGACAAGAAGCTGTTTACTGACATGCTACGATGGTACATTCAGTTTCGGCAAACACTTCTTGCAATCATCCCTCGGTTGTTCAAGGTTGTCAAGACTGGGAAGCCTACTCAAAGAAAATGATCTCTCGCCTCATTTGACGCAAAGGGGGAGATTGTTGGGCTTATAGAGTTGCGTCATGGGCTCAGTCCTTAGCCCATTTTTGATTGCCGGTTTGGGCCTGTCCAACCGTGCATGTTTTCACTAGGGTTTAGTATTTAAGCTGCATGCATGCAGCCTTTGTAAAAATGCTTCTGATTATTATTCTGATTGAGGATTGTAAACCTTAGCTCGCCTCTACAGTGGAAGTTCTTCATAGAGCTCTGCTGAGGCGTGACTATATTTGAATCATAAGCATAACGTTGATTATGTTCTGTGTTCTTAATATTATTGTGTTTGTTTTGTTTAATCTTCATCTTTTACCTGTGAAAGATCTAATCGATCTGAGATTTATTCTCTTCAGAAGTCCTAGTAGAGTTTAGGGAAATTTTTAAGATTATTTGGACATATTTGTGTGTGCTAAAATGTTTTGTGATTTTAGGAAGTAACACCTTAGGAAATGCAAGACAATACTTGGGACGAGTATGAGTAGGTGTGAAAGGTAGTAGAGGCTTATACTACCGGAAGCACATGACTCGCACTTGGATCAGGGAAAGTCACAAGGTTACCAAGAAGCTAGTAATTGATTACGTTTTGTTCAAGTATGACGTTACCATCATTTCGGTAATGACTAAGAAGATGATTGTTTTTTCGACCCTAGTGGTAATATCAAATCGAGTCCGACAAAGATGAGTATGTTACATTGTTTAGAGATCCAAGATCGATGTAACATCCGACTTATGCCAGAAGATTGAAGTGAAAGATAATCGAAGTGATCAATAGAAGTATCGCGACCATTGTTTAAGTAAGAAGTATATAGCTAGAAATGCTTCATACTAAAATATGATTATATCACATTAGAAGATGAAGGAAGATATATTCAATTCTGGAATTTGACTCTAAGAGACCTGAGTCTAAGCGTTGCATCATACGATGAGAGGTCATTAGAACATGACCCATCGGTCTGTTATGATAATCGAAGTAAAGAAATTATCTTAAGATTAGTTTTTTTAAGAAGAAGAAGGAGTCTCCAATAATTATCAATTTTGTAACTCGAAGGTTACGAATTGGAAGTCCAACATAAGATAAAGAGAGGGTCCAATATTGACCACCGCCTGCAGTCAAGAAGTCCAAGACTTAGATATTGATTCGAAGGAACATAGAAGCTACGGTTATTACCTTGGAAGAAAAGATAACATATAGAGTCATTATACAAGCCCAGTTTTGTTTATGATTCCGGGACCTAATCATCCTAAGGGGGAGATAACTGTAACGCCCGTAGATTCGGGCTAGTCAATTTAGAGACGATAACCGTCAAAAATGACTTTTTGATAGAGGATAATTTATAATAAATAATATTAACTAAGTTGCAGTATCTGTCACAAGGTTTCCGTACATATAAATAACGCCTAAATCCGAAGTTATAACGAAGAAGTTATGACTTGTCTTCGCAACAAAACCGGCACGACACCGGGAATCATAAAAAGTGAGTTTATGATATATTACTTTTTAGCCTTAGGCTTCTAAATGAATGTGTTAGAGTACGTATCCACCTTCGCGTGGATATAAATAACGTCAAAAATGGAGCTCGTATGCAAAAGTTATGGCCTTCCGAAGATGTAGCTGTCTGAGAGCATGACACATGTCAGAAACCCTAATCTCACTGGACTTAGGACGTGAACCACTTTTCTCACGATGTGAGGAGTCAAAATGCAACATTTCAAGCTAGAAGACGCATGGCAAGTCTACAGGATGATAATTCAAAAGCTCACGATGTGAGCAATGGATTTCTCACGACGTGAGGAGTCAACAGACACTAATCGGGGCTAGAAAACACGCGTTAAGGCTAGGGGATGACTCATGGAAGTTCACGACGTGAGCCTATCATGTTCACAATGTGAATGAGCCTAGAACACCATATTAATAGCAAGTTCAACCATTGTTCTTCTTACAACAATTCTCTTCTCTCTCTCTCGTTTGCTGAAGACGTTTCCGCTTCCCGAGCCCGGCGATCACGGACCACTGATCGTTTCTAGTTAGATTCTAACAAAGCATGCTACAGGTGAGTGCATATTACTTTCATCTTTCAGATAGATAGGAAGTATTTTATATAAAATTACGTTCTATGTGTGCATATTATCTGAATACTTGTTGTCTATGCTGCATCATCGATTTTATATATGTTTTTAATGATTTACATTGTATATGTGTTTTATATCTACAAATATGTTGGGGTAAATCATGGGTAGATATAAAATAGTTGGTGTGTGATGAAAAATGAGTTGGAAGATGAGATGAAAGGCGATATAGATCATGAGATGATTTTGAGAGGTGAAAAGTAAGAAAAGCCTTTACCCAAACGTTGGCCCCGTCATCTGGGAGAGTATGGATGACAACCATGGACTATTCTAGACATTCCAGTGGAACACTAGCAGGCTCGCAACCTGTAGGTGTTGTGAACGACGTGTTCACCCGGTGTACTCTAAAAACCCATTTACATGTATTTCGGGTGGATTGTCGAAAATAATAATGTCGATAAATGAGCTATGGACTTAGCACCCGTTGGATGAACCCTGGTGTGAAATACCTATTTTTACGGCTAGAAAAGACCGATTTCGTTTATGCTTTTATAATAAAATCAGAGTAATTTTCCAAAGAAATGCATTGCGGAATCTGTTCCCAGAAAAACATGGTAAATATCTTATCAAATCATTTCCGAAGAAATGTATTTTATTCATTTATACCATTGGGATGTCATCGTCAATACAGAAACATAAGCATAAACAGAACTTACATTCATTTACACTGGTGATCTACATCTCGTTTAATCTCTCAGTGTAAAGTAGCTTCGCATCGATACCTGTGATACAAATAAACTAAGTGGGATAGGCTTGGGAGCCTGGTGAGCATATAGGGTTTTCAACCCACAATAAATAAATTTATTATGCTTAAACATCAAACAATCAACCAAATTACCCAACCCGATTATCTTATTTATTTCTTAAGGATTTAACCTAAGAATCATCTATCACTCATTCCTAAGGATTTATCCTAAGGAATAGGCACGAAGTCACTTCGTCGCCAGGGTTTATACAATAGGCACTAAGTCCATAGATGTCAAGGTAACCAAAGGAATAGGCACGAAGTCACATCGTCTCCAGGGTTTATACAACAGGAACTAAGTCCATAGCTGCCAAGGTAACCAAAGGAATAGGCAGGAAGTGTTGGGATTTGAGCAAACTAACACTACTAAGGTGTTCATGCAACCCTAGAAACCTTGGATCTATGTTTGTTTAATATACATGAAAAATAATTTTCCAAGGTTCATAACTTATCTAGCATGCATGGGGTACTTTTAAACATAAAAGATACTAGAAGAATTGCATACCTTTGTTAATGAGATGATTCCTTTGGAGTTTGAGAGCCAAACACCAATAGTGTGAATGCCTCAAATGGAAATCACAAATCACCACAAACTTGGAAAAACTTATGAGAGAGTATACAAGCACTCTTAGAATTCGGCCACTCTTATGTACACACACATAGTGTCTTTTCAAGCACCACTAGCCTCTTTATATAGTGTAGATGATTAGGGTTATGAACCATGTAAACCCTAATAACCCATGTCTTTTCCTTTTCCAAGGATCCATGGGTTAAAAGCTCCATGGACAGCCATTTAAGCTTAGCCCACTTCCAAATGAGTGTTAGCCCACACTATATAAATATAATAGCCCATTATTTAATTAGTCACCTTTTGATCACTAAATTAATTCATAATTAATTTAAGATCAATACTAAATAAATAATACAATTTCATATTAACATGTTATAACTTATAATATATTAATAAGCCGCAAATATACTCTTCTCATAATATTATCCATATAAATAGTTCGGGTGAAGTGCAACCCAAATGGACCATGCCGGGTCAGGTCAAGTATATACCAAATAAGTTATGGACTTAGACACCTTATCCAACAGTCTCCCACTTGGATAAGTCTAATAACTGTATTTGCAAATATCGCTTCAGGAACCAACCAGAAATCGTAGCTCTCGAAAACTCTGTTGAACTATGAAGCGCCATTTTAGATAAGTGATCCTATAATCCTCTGTTCTCATGATATCGGCCGGACAAATACATGGAACAATGTCTTACTTATTGTCCTGCAGTTTGTTTCTCGATTTCCAATTTGTTTGACAAAGAACTTAATCGAACACATCAATTTAGTTCTGACCGGGCCCGGTACATAGGTCAAAAAAAATCATCGAGGGGCCCAGATATCGCTTCTAATTCAAGAAGGAACAGATAAACTTCGACTCATATGCTTGTTCTACTACTTGTTGAATTGTATACAAAGGCACGTTTTATAACATCAAGTTACTGATGTGTTTACGTGCAATCAATGCACAACCAACTCATAGGTAACAACTCATATCTCTAGGTTTGAAGACTTATATGATATTACCGTCTCACGATCACTCGATATAAATTCCATGAAGTGATACAAGTGAGCGTGGGTTTATTACAATACTCATAACTTATGAGCACTCATAAATGTTGTAGCAACCATTGCTATGGCTAAACACCTTTAGTCATCTACAAGCCCAATTCATGACAGTCTTGATTCATACCTACTTCCGACGTATGACCGACTGTGGAAGTTTGAATAAAGTAATTTATTCAGGAAGTCAAAACATGCAAAGATGAAACAATAGTAAATAATTGACAATGATAGCAACATCTTACTCATAAATAAATCATAACTTTTATTCATCATCAAACGTCGATTACATTTTACAAGTTTCAGTAATAACTATCTAATCTGTGAAACTAATATCGTCTCTAAGCCCGATGCGTCTCGCATGCTGTAAATGCCTAACCCTCGTTAGTCCCTTCGTAAGGGGGTCCGCAGGGTTCTCATCTGACGATACCCTCTTTGCCACGAGGAGTCCTTCTTCTATTTTGTGTCTTATGAAGTGATATTTTCTGTCAATGTGTCGGGATCTGCCATGATCTCTTGGTTCCTTGGCTAAGGCAACCGCACTATTGTTGTCATAGAAAATCTCCATAGGCTCCTTAATAGCTGGTACAACTCCAAGGATTCCGATGAAGTTCTTCAGCCATATCGCCTCCTTTGCCGCTTCACTTGCTGCTATGTACTCTGATTCACAAGTCGAATCAGCTACCGTCTCCTGTTTGGAACTCTTCCAAGTGATTGCCCCTCCATTTAGGGTAAAGACCCAGCCCGACTGAGAGCGGAAGTTATCCCTATCAGTCTGAAAACTAGCATCACTATACCCTACTACTCTCAAGTCATCACTCCCACCAAGGATAAGGATCCAATCCTTAGTCCTCCGCAGGTACTTGAGAATATTCTTTACTGCAGTCCAATGAGCTTAGCCAGGGTTTCCCTGATATCTGCTGACCATGCTCAAAGCAAAGGCCACATCAGGACGAGTACAAGTCATAGCATACATGATCGAGCCAACAGCGGAAGCATAAGGTAATCGACTCATCTCAGCTATCTCAGCCTCTGTACTCGGGCTCTGAGCCTTGCTCAGTTTGGCATTGCTTAGGATCGGTAACTTGGAATTCTGCATGTTGAACCTTTTCAACACCTTATCCAAGTAGGTACTCTGACTAAGTCCAATTAGTCTTTTACTCCTTTCTCTTAATATCCTTATCCCTAGGATATAGGCAGCTTCTCCTAGGTCCTTCATAGCAAAGCACTTCCCAAGCCAGGACTTAACCTCCTGCAAGGTTGGGATGTCATTTCCTATGAGTAGTACGTCATCTACATACAGTACCAAAAAGCTAACTATACTCCCACTAGCTCTGACATACACGCAAGACTCATCTTCACTTCTCGAGAAGCCAAACTCTTTGACCTTCTCATCGAAACAAAGATTCCAGCTTCGAGATGCTTGTTTCAATCCATAAATGGATTTCTCAAGCTTGCACACTCTATTAGGATACTCTGTATTGACAAAACCCTCTGGCTGATTCATATAAACATCCTCAGCCAACTTTCCATTAAGGAAAGCGGTTTTGACATCCATTTTCCATATTTCATAATCATGAAATGCAGCAATGGCTAGCATAACCCTAATAGACTTAATCTTTGCTACTGGTGAAAAAGTTTTATCATAATCAATACCCTGAGTCTGAGTAAAACCCTTCACGACCAGTCGCGCTTTATCAGTGTGTACCTTCCCATCCATGTTGGTCTTCTTCTTGAAGATCCATTTGCACCCGACTGTCTTACGGCCTGGTACATTGTCAACTAAGTTCCAAACTTGATTGTCATACATGGACTGTATCTCGCTGTCCATAGCCTCCTTCCATTTAGCAGAATCTGGGCCTGCCATGGTTTCCTTAACACTATTAGGTTCATCCAGATTTACCAGTGTACTATCACTAATAAATGTATCACCTTCTGTAGTAATATGAAATCCATAGTAAAACTCAGGTGTGTTCCTAACCCTTGTGGAACGCCTCGGAGGTACAGACTCGTCAGCTGGATCAACAAGAGTTTCCGCCTCAGGTTGATTGCTACTGTTTGAGGTTCCTTCACCAATTGACTCTTGAATTTCTTCAAGGTCAATATGCCTCCCACTGTCACCTTGGCTTATAAGTTCTCTCTCTCGAAAGACCCTTCTCCTTGCCACAAAGACCACATTCTCACTGGGTCTATAGAAAAGGTAACCAAAGGATTTTTGTGGATAGCCGATGAAGATACACCTTTCACTTCGAGGTTCTAGCTTATCATGAGTCTCGCGCCTCACGAAAGCCTCGCAACCCCAAATCTTGATGTGGTCCAAATTGGGAACTTTCCCAGTCCACATCTCATGAGGTGTTTTGGCAACCTTCTTTGTAGGGACTAGATTAAGGATGTGGGCGGCAGTCTCTAAGGCATACCCCTAAAAAGAGATTGGTAGTGAAGCTCGACTCATCATAGAGCGAACCATGTCCAACAAAGCTCGATTACGCCTCTCAGCCACACCATTCAGCTCTAGTGTCCTGGGAGGTGTCAATTCTGAGACAATCCCACACTCCTTAAGATAGTTGAGGAACTCAGTGCTAAGATACTCACCACCTCGATCGGATCGAAGCATCTTAATGTTCCTGCGCAATTGATTTTCTACTTCCTGTTTAAACTCTTTAAACCTTTCAAAAGTTTCTGATTTATGTTTGATTAAGTAGACATAACCATATCTACTAAAATCATCAATAAAAGTCACATAATAGCGATTAGCATCCCTTGTGGCGGTTTTGAATGGTCCACATACATCAGTATGTATAAGGTCCAACAAACCCTCACCCCTTATACAAGTACCAGTGAAGGGTGATTTTGTCATTTTTCCAAGTAGACAAGATTCACAACTATCATCTGACTTAAGGTCGAACGACTCCAAGACTCCATCCTTTTGGAGCTGGCCTATGCGTTTCTTGCTTACATGTCCAAGACGACAATGCCACAAAGATGCTTTATCCAAGCTAGTAGAAGAATCAATATACAATACATTATTTCCTAAATTATCTACAACCGATACAGCTTCATACACACCATTACAAGGTAATGCTTTAAAATAAAGAGAATTATTAAAGAAAGCATTAATACTACCAACTTCATTATCAAAAGAAAAGGTAAAACCTTGTTTATACAAAGCATGAAAGGAAATAATATTCCTCGCCATTTCTGACGAGTACACACATTTATTCAAATCTAATTCTAACCCACTATCTAGCAACAAAGTATAAACTCCAATCTTGGTAACAGGTGAAATCTTCCTATTCCCCATGATTAAGTTTATCTTCCTGTGCTCCACATCCTCACTTCTTCTTAGGCCCTGCATGGGGTGGTTTCACTTTCCCATCCTTGACATCCTGCAAGTACTTTGGGCAGTTTCGCTTCCCGTGCCCCTTATTCTGACAGTAGAAGCATTCAGCATCCTTAGGGATGGCAGAAGGAGTGATAGAACCACCTTTGGTTCCAAATGAGGAGCCTTCAAGAGACTTTCCCTTGGTACCCTTCGAAGGGTGCTTCCTCTTCTTCCCTTTGCCTTGCCTGATAGCCAAAACAAGGGTAGTTGTAGGAGTAGGAATAGCAACCGACTTACTTTTAAGACCACTTTCGGTGGTCTTCAGAAGTCCTTGAAGCTTACTGAGTGTAACTTCCTCCTTGTTCATGTGGTATGTAATACGGAATTGATCATAACATGAGGGTAAGGAGAGCAAAATGATATCAATTGCCAACTCCTCTGGGAAGTTCACATTCAGTTTCATTAGACGGTCCACATACCTTTTCATTTTCTGCATGTGGCCCGTGATTGGTTCGCTATCCTTCATATGGGTAGTGATCATGGAGGAGATTATTTCATACCGCTCTTGACGAGCACTCTGATGGTACCTTTCCATCAGATCCTGATGCATCTTAAAAGGGTAATAGTCCTCATAGGACTTTTGGAGTTCAGCTGTCATGGTGGCCATCATGATGCATGACACTTTGGTGGCATCTCTCTCATGTGCCTAATACTCAGCGACCTCCTCAGGAGTAGCAGTGGACTCATCAAGCTCCTTTAGCTCCTTATCGAGGACATATTCCTTGTCCTCGTAACGAGTAACCATCCTGATGTTCCGGATCCAATCCATGAAGTTGGAACCATCAAAGATGACCCTCCCACAAAGGTTCATGAGGGAGAAGGAGCCAGTAGGGTTAGAGCCCGAAGCATTGTTGTTGGAAGACATCTGAAAAGAAGAAAACAAGTTTAGATTAGATATATCGAATCCTTAATAAAACACCCAAATGTAATATTAAGGCTAGGATCCAACACAATATATTATAACTTAGAAGAGGGATGCTGTAATCTAAGCTATAACATATTTGAAGGTAGGTGAATGACGATTCACCAATTTCCACCATGAAAACTAAATGAATTATTAGGTTTAATTGGTTTTGAAATTCCTAGATTCTTTTGAGATTCATTGAACTTTTCAATGGCATGTTTCAATCTCGATTGTGCCCTTCAAGTTTTGTGACTATGATGCCGAGGATCACAAAACAAGGTGTGAATAACCATGCAAATTCACTTGGTACCCTTAATATTATCACCTAATCAACGTGCCGGTTAACCACACGCGCTCCACCGATCTATGATAAACATTAAGTCACCCTTCGTGATCCTTACTAGTCCATGTTAGTGTGCCGGTTACCCACACACGCTCCACCAACGAATTGGTAAGGTACAAAGTGTGAATTTCATGGGTTAGCACCATATTCACATTTTCCTAAACTAAATAAGATTGGGAATTTATAAAAAAAATATTTAGTTACTTTATAATATTCATTATACTTTTAATGAGAATTAAATCATTGTCCTACCCGTTCGGCTAACGAGCCTCCACCGATCAAGGAAGCGGTGGGTGAGAATGGACACCCATTAAGCTGCCATTTTATAGGCAACAACCTTATACCCCCCTTATACACCTGCTTCGTGAATCAGTCCTACTAACGGTAAAACGACTTAATCTTATACATATATATATAATAATCAACCATTAATGTTATAAATAGTATAAGGGTTGAATTTTAACTTTTAAAACTCTAAGGGTTGGAATTAAAGTATATTAAAGTGTGTGTAACTTTACAAATTCCAAAACTTGAGGACAAGTTTGGAAACTATTCAAAACTTTTCATTTCATAACTTATGAATTAAAGGTTCATAAAAATGAAGACTCTTCGTTTTCATGTAACTTATGTGTTTTAATGTGTATAAAAGAAAGTGACCTTTGGAAATCCATAACTTGAGGAAAAATTATGGACTCCATTAAAACACATAAATGATCAAGAATTAATTAATAAACAATTTAGCAAATAATTCCTATGATCTAACAATAATTCATAAGAACATGAACATCATATCAAAACTTCAAGAACATATGAACACATATAAACATGTAATTTTGATATTAGCCATTGTAAATGGATTAGCATAAACATTACAGCATCTAAAACAGGTTTTAAAACATCAAAACAGTTTAGGGTAATGTTTCTAGTCCATTTCCAGCAGCAAAAGTCGAAAAACTGCTTTCTGAGCCTCCTACTCGTCGAGTGCAGTAACCTACTCGATGAGTAGGATGAATTTGTACATGGACTCGTCGATTCCCCCCATGGACTCGGCGAGTCCCCTGTTCAGACAGCAAAAATTCGACTTTTTTCAGCTATTTTGCATCAAGTATCAAACAAACAAGCCTAGGCTCTGATACCACTGTTGCGATTTGAGCAAACTAACACTCCTAAGGTGTTCATGCAACCCTAGAAATCTTGGATCTATTTTTGTCTAATATACATGCAAAATAATTTTCCAAGGTTCATAACTTATCTAGCATGCATGGGATACTTTTAAACATAAAAGATACTAGAAGAATTACATACCTTTGTTAGTGAGATGATTCCTTTGGAGTTTGAGAGCCAAGCACCAATAGTGTGAATGCCTCAAATGGAAATCAGAAATCACCACAAACTTGGACAAACTTATGAGAGAGTATATAAGCACTCTTAGAATTTGGCCACTCTTATGCATACACACATAGTGTCTTTTCAAGCACCACTAGCCTCTTTATATAGTGTAGATGATTAGGGTTATGAATCATGTAAACCCTAATAACCCATGTCTTTTCCTTTTCCAAGGATCCATGGGTTAAAAGCTCCATGGATCATCCATGGACTCCCATTTAAGCTTAGCCCATTTCTAATGAGTGTTAGCCCACACTATATAAATATAATAGCCCATTATTTAATTACTCACCTTTTGATCACTAAATTAATTCATAATTAATTTAAGATCAATACTAAACAAATAATACAATTTCATATTAATATATTATAACTTATAATATATTACTATGCCGCAAATATACTCTTCTCATAATATTATCCATATAAATAGTTCGGGTGAAGTGCAACCCAAATGGACCATGCCGGGTCGGGTCAAGTATATACCAAATAAGTTATGGACTTAGACACCTTATCCAACAGGAAGTCACAACGTCGCTAGGGTTTATACAACATGAACTAAGTCCATAGCTACCAGGGTTTATACAACATTTGCTAAGTCCATAGCTCTCATTTATCGACAGTATTATTCACGGGAATCCACCTGCAATACATGTCAATGGGTTTTTAGAGTACAACTGATGAACATATAGTTCACACACTTATAGGTTGCGAGTCTGCTAGTGTTCCACGGACCGTCTAGAATAGTCCATGGTTGTCATCCATACTCTGCTGAATGACGGGGGCCAATGTTTGGGTAAGAGCTTCTCTCATATTCCATCCCTCATCCTCTTCTCATGATTTATATCACCGATCATCTCATTTATCCAACTCATCTTTCAACATATACTAACTATTTTATCTACCCATGTTTTACCTAACATTTCTGTAGATATAAAATACATATACAGTTTAAATCATTTAAAACCTGTATAAATCATTCATTCAACATTCATCTCAAATAAACAAACAATATATATTCACATAGCACATATTTTAAATAAAATACTTCCTATCTATGTGTAAGATGAAAGTGACTATACACTCACCTGATAAGACGGTGATTGGACAACACTTCGTCCCTTATAACAATATTTTTCGATGAAACCGGGATGTTTTCTCAAAAACCGGGCTTCACGCGGGCAGAGTTTTGGCTCGAAAAACTCTTTTTCTTGGAGACTTTAGGGCTCCGGGCTTTCTTCGGATGCTAGGATGGTACCCTAGGCTACAGGGTGTTTTAAGATGGCTAGAGAGGGCATAGAGAGCGAAAGAGAGTGTGAATTAGCAACCATTCACGGACACCCTCGCTATCTATTTATAGGGTGTTCAGGGCCCATTCACATCGTGAACTTCCATGAGTCATCTCGTAGCTTTAACACATGTTTTCTATCCCCTATAGGTGTCTCTGACACGTTTCACGTCGTGAACTTCATGTTCACGTCGTGACTTAAGGCGGCTAGGGTTTCTGCCACGTATCATTCCCTTAGACAGCTACATCTTCGGAACGCCATAACTTTTGCATACGAGCTCCGTTTTGACGTTATTTATACCCACATATAGGTGGAGACGTACTCTACAACTTTCATTTAGACCCCTAAGGCTAAAAAGTAATTTATCGTCAAGTCACTTTTTAGGATTCTCGGTGTCGTGTCGGTTTTGTCGCGAAACTTCGACAAGTTATAACTTCTTCGTTATAACTCGTATTTCGGCGTTCTTTATATGTACAGAAACTTTGTTACATATACTACAACTTAGTTATGATTATTTATTCTAAATAATCATCTATCAAAAAGTAACTTTTTTTACGCTTATCCTCTCTAAATTGACTAGCCTGAATCTGCGGGCGTTACAATTATCTCCCCCTTAGGATGATTATGTCCCGGAATCATCAATAAAACAGGGCTTGTATAATCACTCCATACATTATCTTTTCATCCTAGGTAATAACCGTAGCTTCTATGTTCCTTCGAATCTATATCTAAGTCTTCAACTTCTTGACTGCAGGCGGTGCTAAATCTTGCACCTGCTCTTTATCCTATGTTGGACTTTCAATTGTAACCTTCGAGTTACAAAATAGATCCTTAGTGGAGACTCCTACTTCTTCTTAAATAGAATTATCTTAAGAGAAGTTTTTTACTTCGATTATCGTAACAGACCGATGGGTCATGTTCTAATGACCTCTCATTATATGATGCAACGCTTAGACTCAGGTCTCTTATAGTCAAATTCCAGAATGGAATATATCTTCCTTCATGTTCAAATGTGATATAATCACATTTTAGCATGTAGCATTTCTAGCTATAGGATTCTTACTTAAACAATGGTCGCGATACTTCTATTGATCGCTTCGATTAACTTTCACTTCAATCTTCTGGCTAAAGTGGGATGCTACATCGAAATTGGTTCTCTGAACCACATAACATACTTGTCTTAGTCGGACTCGATTTGATATGACCACTAGGGTTGGAACAACAATCATCTTCTTAGTCATTACCGAAACGATGATAACGACAGACATGAACAAAACAGAATCAATTACTAGCGCCTTTGTAGCCTTCTGACTTTCCCTGATCCAAGTGTGAGTCTTGTGCTTCCAGTAGTATAGGCCTCTACTACCTTTCACACCTACTCATACTCGTCCCAATTATTGTCTCGCAATCCCCAAGTTCTTATTTCCTAAAATCACAAAACAGTTTAACACATACGAATGTGTCCAAATAATCTTAAAAATTTACCTAGACTCTATCAGGACTTCTTTCATCCGTATCTTCAACATAAATTCTGCTTCAATTCGGTTGGTGATAGAAATGCCAGACGATGGGATAACATCAAGGATTATACCAAAAGTTCTTCCTTTCTGTCAATCGAAAGTGTACTTCTCCTGTACTAGACGTGTTTATTAATAGACGCATTCTAACGGCAAGATACCTCTCTTACGATATCTTCCGATAGGTATCATTCACTATCATCAACTTTCTTATTTCCTCTATTTTATCCATCTGGTACGAGTCATTATCATGACGTTCCATACACCATAATAATTGTTCACGACAAGAAATTTAAGATAGAGAAGATTTAGATGTGTAATCCTCCTTATTACTTCGAAAAGTTACATGCTAGTTATAATATCGTAATTAAACGTTTAGAAATCTGAACACATAATGTTTCCAGATCCGGTCGGCAATAGACCATAGATCCAAACAAATAGTAGCATATAAGGCATCTATATAGCTATAACATAAAGCATTTAGCACATAAAAACATTTTAGGCATATTTCCTAAAAGAAACTAGTGCTCGTGTCGAAATTATGGTAGACACTCATCTCACGATCATCGCTTAGCATTCTAAGTTTAAGTCTAGAAGTCCTACAAATTCCTAGTTCGCTTAAACTAATGCTCTGATACAAACTGTGACATCCCTATTTTTACGGCCAGAAAAGACCGATTTCGTTTATGCTTTTATAGTAAAATCAGAGTAATTTTCCAACGAAATACATTGCGAAATCTGTTCCTAGAAAAACATGATAAATATGTTATCAAATAATTTCTGAAGAAATGTATTTTATTCATTTAAACCATTGGGATGTCATCGTCAATACAGAAACATAAGCATAAACAGAACTTACATTCATTTACACTAGTGATCTACATCTGTTTTAATCTCTCAGTGTAAACTAGCTTCGCATCGATACTTGTGATACAAATAAATTGAGTGGGTCAGGCTTGGGAGCCTGGTGAGCATATAGGGTTTTCGAACCACAATAAATAAATTTATTATGATTAAACATCAACCAATCAACCCAATTACCCAACCCCATTATCTTATTTATTTCTTAAGGATTTACCCTAAGAATCATCTATCACTCATTCCTAAGGATTCATCCTAAGCAATAGGCATGAAGTCACATCGTCGCTAGGGTTTATACAACAGACACTAAGTCCATAGCTGCCAAGGTAACTAAAGGAATAGCCACAAAGTCACATCTTCGCCATGGTTTATACAACATACACTAAGTCCATAGCTTCCAAGGTAACCAAAGGAATAGGCACGAAGTCACATCATCACCAGGGTTTATACAACAGGCACTAAGTCCATAGCTACCAGGGTTTATACAACATTTTCTAAGTCCATAGCTCTCATTTATCGACAGTATTATTTACGGAATCCACCTGCAATACATGTCAATGTGTTTTTAGACTACAACTGATGAACATATAATTCACACACTTACAGGTTGCGAGCCTGCTAATGTTCCACGGACCGTCTAGAATAGTCCATGGTTGTCATCCATACTATGGTGAATGACGGGGGCCAACGTTTTGGTAAGGGATTCTCTCATATTTCATCCCTCATCCTTTTCTCATGATCTATATCACCGATCATCTCATTTAAAACCTGTATAAATCATTCATTCAACATTCATCTCCAATAAACAAACAATATATATTCACATAGCACGTATTTTAAATAAAATACTTCCTATCTATGTGTAAGATGAAAGTGACTATACACTCACCTGATAAGACGATGGTTGGACAGCACTTCGTCCCTTATAACAATCTTTTTCGATGAAACCGGGATGTTTTCTCAAAAACCGGGCTTCACGATGGCAGAGTTTTGGCTCAAAATACTATTTTTTCTCGGAGACTTCGGGGCTCTGGGCTTTCTTCGGATGCTAGGATGGTACCCTAGGCTTCAGGGTGTTTTAAGATGGCTAGAGAGGGTATAGAGAGCGAAAGAGAGTGTGAATTAGCAACCATTCCCGGACACCCTCGCTTTCTATTTATAGGGTGTTCTGGGCCCATTCATGTCGTGAACTTCCATGATTCGTCCCATAGCATTAACACGTGTTTTCTAGCCCTGATTAGTGTCCCTGACACGTTTCACGTCGTGAACTTCATGTTCACGTCGAGACTTAAGGCGGCTAGGGTTTCTGCCACGTGTCATGCCCTCAGACAGCTACATCTTCGGAAGACCATAACGTTTGTATACGAGCTCCGTTTTTGACGATCTTTATATCCACGCATAGCTGCAGATGTACTCTACAACTTTCATTTAGACCCCTAAGGCTAAAAAGTGATTTATCATAAATTCACTTTTTCACGATTCCCGGTGTCGTGTCGGTTTTGTCATGAAACTTCGACAGGTCGTAACTTCGTCGTTATAACCTGGATTTCGGCGTTCTTTCTATGAACGATAACCTTGTGACATATACTACAACTTAGTTATGATTATTTATTCTAAATAATCGTCTATCAAAAAGTCATTTTTTTGACGCTTATCATCTCTAAATTGACTAGCCCGAATCTACGGGCGTTACACCTGGCAACTATGGATTTAGTGCATGCTGTATAAACCCAGGAGACGATGTACTTTGTGCCTAATCCTTAGGAATGAGTGGTAGATAATTCTTAGGGTAGATTCATAAAAAATGAAGAAGATAATGGGATGGGTAATTGGGTTAATTGTTTGATGATAAAGCATAATAACTTTATTATTGTGGGTTGAAACCACTATGAACTCACCAGGTTTCCCAACCTGACCCTCTCAAGCTTATTTATATTACAGGTTTCGATATGAAGCTACTTTACACTAAGAGATTAAAAAGAGATGTAGATCACTAGTGTAAATGAATGTAAGTTCTGTTTATGCTTATATTTTTGTATTGACGACGACATCCCAAATGTTTTAAATGAATAAAATACATTTCTTCGAAAATGCTTTGATAAAGTATTTATCATGTATTTTCTGGGAACAAATTCCGCAACATTTTTATTAAAAGGGTACTCTGTTTTTTATCATGTATCAGAGCATTATTTTAATCGAACTAGGAATTTGTAGGAAATTTCTAGACATAAACTTAGAATGCTAGGCGATGATTGTGAGATGAGTGTCTAATATATTTTAGGTAGTACACCTGAATTGACACAAGCACTAGCTTAGTTTAGGATTAGATGCCAAAATTGCTTTTATGTGCTAAATGATTTATGTTGTAGCATTATATGCCTTATATGCTATTATTTGATTGGATCTATGGTCTGTGTCCGACCGGATCTAGAAATTTTATGTGCTCAGGATTCTAAACGTTTAATTATGATATTAGAACTTGCATGTAACTTTTCAGAGTAATAAGGAGATTTATACGTCTATTGTAAATTAAGCTTTCCTATCTTAAATTCTCGTCTCGGTACACCTAAAGTCTGCTTTGGTGTACAAATTGTCATGGTAAAGACAGACTAGGAAATATCCGAGGAAGACGACAACCTGAGCCTAAGAATATGATGGGCCATCCATCGGTCGTTGCGCCTACACCCGAACCTATCATGATGACGGAAGTTCAGGAACTGATGGGAACCATGATAGAATGAGAAAATAGATGGCTTACGATAACGAATGATACCTATCGAAACATATCGTAAGAGATGTATCTTGCCTTTAGAATGCGTCCAAATAGATAATCCATATAGTACGGGAGAAGTACACTTTCGATTGGCAGAAAGAAATAAATTTTGGTCTGATCCATGAAGTTATGCCATCATCTGGCATTTGCATCACCAACCGAGTTGAAGCAGAATTGAAGATTGAAGATACGCATGGAAGAAGTCCTGGTAGAGTTTAGGGAAATTTTTAAGATTATTTGGATACATGCGTATGTGTTAAAATGTTTTGTGATTTTAGGAAATAAGAACTTGGGGACTGCAAGACAATACTTGGGACGAGTATGAGTATTTGTGAAAGGTAGTAGAGGCCTATACTACAGGAAGCACAGGACTCGCACTTAGATCACGGAAAATCACAAGGTTACCAAGAAGCTAGTAATTGATTACGTTTTGTTCAAGTATGTCGTTACCATCATTTCGGTAATGACTAAGAAGATGATCGTTTTTCCGACCCTAGTGGTCATATCAAATCGAGTCCGAAAAAGACGAGTATGTTACATGGTTTATAGAACCAAGATCGATGTAACATCCGACTTATACCAGAAGATTGAAGTGAAAGATAATCGAAGCGATCAATAGAAGTATCGCGACCATTGTTTAAGTAAGAAGTATATAGCTAGAAATGCTACATACTAAAATGTGATTATATCACATTAGATCATGAAGGAAGATATACTCCATTCTGGAATTTGACTCTAAGAGACATGAGTCTAAGCGTTTCATCATATGATGAGAAGTCATTAGAACATGACCCATCGTTCTGTTATGATAATCGAAGTAAAGAACTTCTCTTAAGATTAGTTTTTTTAAGAAGAAGAAGGTGTCTCCAATAAGTATCAATTTTGTAACTCGAAGGTTACGAATTGGAAGTCCAACATAAGATAAAGAGTGGGTGCAAGATTGACCACCGCCTGCACTCAAGAAGTCCAAGAATTAGATATTGATTCGAAGGAACATAGAAGCTACGGTTATTACCTAGGATGAAAAGATAACGTATGGAGTCATTATACAAGCCATGTTATGTTTATGATTCCGGGACGTTATCATCCTAAGGGGGAGATAATTGTAACGCCCGCAGATTCGGGCTAGTCAATTTTGAGACGATAAGCGTCAAAACTGACTTTTTCATAGAGGATTATTTAGAATAAATAATATTAACTAAGTTTTAGTATCTGTCACAAGATTTTTGTACATATAAAGAACGCTGAAATCCAAGTTATAACGAAGAAGTTATGACTTGTCTTCGCGACAAAACCGGCACAACACCGGGAATCATAAAAAGTAAGTTTATAATAGATTAATTTTTAGCCTTAGGGTTCTAAATGAAATTGTTAGATTACGTCTCCACCTTTGCGTGGATATAAAGAACGTCAAGAACGGAGCTCGTACGCAAAAGTTATGGCCTTCCGAAGATGTAGTTGTCTGAGAGCATGAAACGTGTCAGAAACCCAAATCTCACTGGACTCACGATGTGAACCTCTTTTCTCACGACGTGAGGAGTCAAAACGCCACATTTCAAGCTAGAAGACGCATGGCAAGTCTACGGGATGATAAGTCAAAAGCTCACGACGTGAGCAATGGATTTCTCACGACGTGAGGAGTCAACAGACACAAATCGGGGCTTGAAAACACGCGTTAAGGCTAGGGGATAACTCATGGAAGTTCACGACATGAGCCTATGATGTTCACGACGTGAATGGGCCCAGAACACCCTATAAATAGCAAGTTCAGCCCTTACTCTTCTTACACCAATTCCTTTCTCTCTCTCTCTCTCTCGTTTGCTGAAGCCGTTTCCGCTTCCCGAGCCCGGCGATCACGAACCGCTGACCATTTCGAGTTAGATTCTATCAAAGAACGCTACTAGTGAGTGCATATTACTTTCATCTTACAAACAGGTATGAAGTATTTCATATAAAATTACGTGCTATGTGTGCATATTATCTGAATACTTGTTGTCTATGCTTGATGATCGATTTTATATACGTTTTTAATGATTTAAACTGTATATATATTTTATATCTACAAATATGTTGGGGTAAACATGGGTACATAAAATAGTTGGTGTGTGGTGAAAAATGAGTTGGAAGATGAGATGAAAAGCGATATAGATCATGTGATGAGGGTGAGAGGTGAAAAGTGAGAAAAGCCTTTACCAAAACGTTGGCCCCGTCATCTAGCAGAGTATGGATGACAACCACGGACTATTTTAGACAGTCCAGTGGACCACTAGTAGGCTCGCAACCTGTAGGTGTTGTGAACGACGTGTTCACCCGATGTACTCTAAAAACCCATTGACATGTATTTCGGGTGGATTGCCGAAAATATTACTGTCGATAAATGAGCTATGGACTTAACACCCGTTGGATGAACCCTGGCAACTATGGATTTAGTGCATGTTGTATAAACCCTGGCGATGATGTACTTTGTGCCTATTCCTTAGGAATGAGTGGTAGATAATTCTTAGGGTAGATCCTTAAGAAATGAAGAAGATAATGGGGATGGAAAATTGTGCGTTGAAAACCCTATGTACTCACCATATTTCCCAACCTGACCCACTCAAGCTTATTTGTATTACAGGTGTCGATATGAAGCTACTTTACAGTAAGAGATTTAAAAGAGATGTAAATCACTAGAGTAAGTGAATGTAAGTGCTGTTTATGCTTATATTTCTGTATTGACGACGACATCCCAAATCTTTTAGATAAATAAAATACATTTCTTCAGAAATGTTTTGATAAAGTATTTATCATGTATTTTCTGGGAACAAATTCTGAAACATTTTTATTAAAAGGGTACTCTGGTTTTTATAAAGCATAAACAAAATCATTCTTTGTCACACCCCGCTAAAGCGGAAACACAAGGCATGATAGTAAAAAGGGTCTCATAGCAAAAGTTTAAAGACAACACCAACCATAGTATTAAAAATCATTACAAATTCACAATATTTTTGAACAAATTTTTAAATGAAATTACAATGTAAATTGAAATACAACACATGCGAATGCTCCTAAAAGTGAAGTGTCCCTAAGTGCCACTTACTCGATGATGATTCCTGAAAAAGCATGTAAAACGAGCGTCAACTATAAAAATAGTTGGTGAGTTCACAAGTTAAAAATAATGTTGGTTTCTTGAATCGAAATCAAAGATTTGATATAAGTTTCCATAGATAAAAATATATTGCTAAAATGAGTAAATAAGTTTATATAAACAAAGTTCGTTGTCATCATGAGAAATAAAATTCATTGCTATAATGTGAAACAAAGTTCATTGCTATAATTAATAAACGAGTTTGTTGCCATAATAAATAACAAGTTTGTATGTGTATGAGCAAACAATGAGTTCCCAACCAAGCCTATGACTGATGCCCTATCAAGATCTATGCTTATCGTTCCATACATTATATGGTATCATGCACTCCAGCAATCGGGCGAGTGAGGAGTTGTCAATTCCTAATAGCGTTATCCATAATGACCATTGGCTCAACGAGTTAATGGTTGGAGTAAAGTATAAGGGAAGGGACTTAAGACGATAAGTTCTCATGTTCCGTGTTGCATAGACATACATAGCAGAATATAGCAAATTATAGCAAAATATAGCAATCGAGTTTGATACGAATCAATTTAAATACAACGAACAATAAATAGTTTTTCGGACATGCTTTTCCACCCCAAAACATAAAAACCGAAAATAGGGGAGTGTGTGAATACTCACAATGCATTGAGATGATGCAAATGGTGCCATGAACTACGTTCCACGTGTACCACTACCGATTCCTACAATAATAGTATTCGCTAATGAGTCTCTAATCGAAATCTAACACTACTATACTTACTACTACAATAGAATTATGCCAATATTGTGTCAAAATTTAATATTGATAAGTTACAAACATTTTTCTGTGAAAATTAAATTTCAATGAATCAATTTTTATATAACAATTTAAGTGGAAAATTCTCATTATTAAAATGTTAATATTTAACATTTTAAGAGGTGTTCTAATGATTAAATATTCAAAAACTAAATCAATTTAGTTCTAAAATTTCCCAAACTTTGTATTTCAGTTTTAATTGAAGTCAAAGACCTTAAGATAAATTTTCTTGAATTTTTGATTTGTCTAACTATTTTTCACCATTTAATTCCTTGAATAATCATAAAATCATGGAAAAATAGTAAATTATCAAGAACAATTCTTATAATTTTTGTGTGACTGTTTTACAGTGTACATAATCTAAGAAAAATAATAATATGTGTTTTCAAAAAGTTTAACACCATTTTTCTGATTTTTTGTACATTTAAGTGTATTAAATCTTGGGAAAATAGAAGAAACATAGCATACAGAAGATAAAAATCATCAAAAATTTTATGTATCATCCTAAAATGTTATAAGAGTTTCTGGTAAATTTTCATGAATTTTGGATTAGTACAACTATTTTTCCTGTTTTTAGTCCATTATAAACACAAAAATTCAAGAAAAATAGATACATTTTCAAAAATTCTCAAAATTGTTATCTGAGTCTTAAATATAAGGTAAAAGCTACGAAAAATAAGAAATAATATTTTCACATTCCCTAAAGTGGTTTTATGATTTATTGGAGCTAAATAAAAAGAAAATTAAAAACTACACTGAACAGTAACAAAATTCGATGAAACTTCATGAGAGATTTTTATTAACTTAAATGGTCATCCATAAATATTTCCAGAATTTATTTACAAGTGTAAGTATTTTATATGCTTTAACACTCTATTTTCTTATTATTTTCATGTAAAAATAAAGAAAATATATATTGAGCTGAAAATTTCCAGAATGCATCTTCAACCAATTTAATAACAATGAAAGATTGTTTTCTTATTTTTGATGTTGAAACACATGCCTAAAGGCTCAAACAATTATAGAGAAAACTTGATTCTTGTGATTTTGGTAAAGATTATTGATGCTACTTTGAGAATTTTTGCAACATGTTCCAAAGCCTTTTGAATCAAGATCTTTTTGTACCTCTTAATAGATGATGTTAACAGTTCAAAATAATTTTTGAATGATTTTTAGTGATGAATAAGTCCTTTGATCATGCAACACAAAACAAATATTCACAAGGAAAGTGCTGTTTGAGCAACAGTTTTTTAAATATTGTTAAAAATCGAAATATTGGAATTTTCCAGTGAGGTCAGATGGGTTTGAAAGCTAACTCAATATATTATATTTCAGAAAAATAATCACGAATTTTGGTTAAGGAATGAGTGAGATATGGCAGTTTAAAGTCAGGTAAAGAAATCTGGCAGATTGCATGCATGATGATTGGTTAGAAAAGTGAGTTTTCATCATTTCCTTGAGTAAATCTTTTGAAATATTTTAAATATATCATGATAAACTCATATTTTAGTCATGTTTCCAGAGATCAAAAGATTAAAACTTATCAAAATGTATACATGCATTTATGAACAAAATTTTGTTTCTCAAAAACTCTTAACTTCAGTTTGATGTTTTAATCCTTAAAATCGATTTTTGCACTAAGATCATGAACATGCAACCTTGTTTATCATACATGCATGGTGTTAAAACACATCCATGATGTTCTAAAAACCATTTTAACAAAAAGAAAACAAGTTTGAAGAAGATGAAGAAGGAGAAGAAGGAGAAAGTGTAAAAAACTAGCAAAACTTGAAGGAAAAGTAAAGTAGAAATCGATTTTACCTTCAAGAAACCACAATATAATGAAGATTTGAGTATCTTGAGTGTTCTTGGACTGATTTTCTGGAGAAATTTCGCGGTTCTTAGGGGGGGGAAGAGATAAAATGGAGTGGTGTTTGGAGAGAAAAAAAATTAGAGAGAAGGTAGAGAGAGTTTTTTAGAGACAGAAAGAAGAGAGATGTGTGTGTGTGTTGGAGAATGAGAGTGTGAGAGAGAGATATGGGGAGAGAGGGATCCGAAATTTTGAGTATAATACCCCTTTCTCATTAATTTTTTTTATAAAATTTAAGTTCTTTTATAAAATATCTCAATTTTAATATAAAATGTGCACTAAAATCATGTTTTTATTCATAAAACCTTGATTTTGATTTATAAATTAAGGGTAAATGTTAATGAGTTAAATTTTATTTTCCTTGAATGCATTTTTATAATTTTAATTATTATAAGATCATATTATGAGGTTCATAACTATGTTTATAGAATTTTTAAGGTTAAATTTCATAAATTTAGGTTTTTAGGGCATTTAGGGTTTTTGAGAGTTTGTAAATCTTTGGATATCAAAATCAATAGAATCTTTGAGACTTAAATTTGTCTTATGGTATTATAACTCTTTTATAGTTATAATAATGTTTGTAATTCCTTTTTGTCGGTTTATTGGCATTTATATGTAGTGGTTCCGAGATTCAAGTGAACTTGAGGAACCAAGTATACCAGTCATAGTTTCAACTTTGACTTAAGTTCCACAAGACTCTGACCTAATTTCTACTACTAGGTCAAGTGCATAATGTGTGTGTATTATTCATGAAAAGGTGTTCGAGTCAAAGAGTGACCCGAATATGGATAGTCATTACAGTTAAGTAGTTGTAGAATTCACATACCAATGTGAAATCCAAGTACACTATCATTTGATTATACTTGTTTCCAAGTTTCTAGTAGGTTATAACTTAGCTTCTAGTTACTAAGTCTAGTATGTGTCGTGCCTATACGTGCAACTAAGTTTATCTATTCTAGAACTGACTCGAATTTTGACGGTTGTCACAGTCTTTTCTGGCCGTGAAAATGGGGATGTCACAGTTGGTATCAAAGCATTAGTTCAAGCGAACTAGGAATTTATAGGAAATTTCTAGACTTAAACTTAGAATGCTAAGTGATGATTGTGAAATGAGTGTCTCATATATTTTAGGTAGTACACCTGATTTGACACAAGCACTAGCTTACTTTAGGATTAGATGCCTAAATTGTTTTTATGTGCTAAATGATTTATGTTATAGCATTATATGCTTTATATGCTATTATTCGATTGGATCTAAGGTCTGTTGCCGACCGGATCTAGAAATTGTATGTGCTCAGGATGCTAAACGTTTTATTACGATATTATAACTGGCATGTAACTTTTTGGAGTAATAAGGAGATTTATACGTCTATTGTAAATTAAGCTTTCCTATCTTAAATTGTCGTATCGGTACACCGAACGTCTGCTTTGGTGTACAAAACGTCATGGTAAAGACAGACTAGGAAATATCCGAGGAAGACGACAACCTGAGCCTAAGAATGTGATGGGCCATGCATCGGTCGTTCTTCCTGCACCCGGACCTATCACGATGACAGAAGTTTAGGAAGTGATGCGAACCATGATAGAATGAGAAAATAGATGGCTTACGATAGTGAATGATACCTAGCGAGAGGTATCGTAAGAGAGGTATCTTGCCTTTAGAATGCGTCCAAATAGATAATACGTATAGTACGGGAGAAGTATACTATCGATTGGCAGAAAGAAATAACTTTTGGTCTAATCCATGAAGTTATCCCATCATCTAGCATTTCCATCACCAACCGAGTTGAAGCAGAATTTATGATTGAAGATACGCATGCAAGAAGTCCTAGTAGAGTTTAGGGAAATTTTTAAGATTATTTGGACACATTCGTATGTGTTCAAATGTTTTGTGATTTTAGGAAATAAGAACTTGGGGACTGCAAGACAATACTTGGGACGAGTATGAGTAGGTGTGAAAGGTAGTTGAGGCTTATACTACCGGAAGCATAGGACTCGCACTTGGATCAGGGAAAGTCACAAGGTTACCAAGAAGCTAGTAATTGATTACGTTTTCTTCAAGTATGTCGTTACCATCGTTTCGGTAATGACTAAGAAGATGATTGTTTTTCCGACCCTAGTGGTCATATCAAATCGAGTCTGACAAAGACGAATATGTTACATGGTTTAGAGAACCAAGATCGATGTAACATTCGACTTATGCCAGAAGATTGAAGTGAAAGATAATCGAAGCGATTAATAGAAGTATCGCGACCATTGTTTAAGTAAGAAGTATATAGCTAGAAATGTTACATACTAAAATGTGATTATATCACATTTGAACATGAAGGAAGATATATTCCATTCTGGAATTTGACTATAAGAGACCTGAGTTTAAGCGTTGCATCATACGATGAGAGGTCATTAGAACATGACCCATCGGTGGGTTATGATAATCGAAGTAAAGAAATTCTCTAAAGATTAGTTTGTTTAAGAAGAATAAGGATTCTCTGATAAGTATCAATTTTGTAACTCGAAGGTTACGAATTGGAAGTCCAACATAAGATAAAGAGCGGGCGCAAGATTGACCACCGCCTGCACTCAAGAAGTCCAAGACTTAGATATTGATTCGAAGGAACATAGAAGCTACGGTTATTACCTAGGATGAAAAGATAACGTATGGAGTCATTATACAAGCCCTGTTTTGTTTATGATTCCGGGACGTAATCATCCTAAGCGGGAGATAATTGTAACGCCCGCAAATTCGGGCTAGTCAATTTAGAGACGATAAGCGTCAAAATTGACTTTTTGATAGAGGATTATTTAGAATAAATAATCTTAACTAAGTTCTAGTATCTATCACAAGGTTTCCGTACATATAAAGAACGCCGAAATCCGAGTTATAACGAAGAAGTTATCACTTGTCTTCGCAACAAAACCGGCACGACACCGGGAATCATAAAAAGTGAGTTTATGATAGATTACTTTTTAGCCTTAGGGTTCTAAATGAAAGTTTTATAGTACGTCTCCACCTTCACGTGGATTTAAAGAATGTCAAAAACGGAGCTCGTATGCAAAAGTTATGGCCTTCTGAAGATGTAGATGTCTGAGAGTATGACACGTGTCAAAAACCCTAATCTCATTGGACTCACGACATGAACCACTTTTCTCACGACGTGAGGAGCAAAACGCCACATTTCAAGCTAGAAGACGCATGGCAAGTCTACGACGTGAGCAATGGACTTCTCATGACGTGAGGAGTCAACAGACACTTATCGGGGCTAGAAAACACGCGTTAAGGCTAGGGGATGACTCATGGAACTTCACTACGTGAACCTATCATGTTCACGATGTGAATGGGCCCAGAACACCCTATAAATAGCAAGTTCAGTCCTTGCTCTTCTTACACCAATTCCTTTCTCTCTCTCTCTCTCTCTCTCGTTTGCTGAAGCCGTTTCCGCTTCCCGAGCCCGGCGATAACGAACCGCTGACCGTTTCTAGTTAGATTCTATCAAAGCACGCTACAAGTGAGTGCATATTACTTTCATATTACACATAGATATGAAGTATTTTATATACAATTACGTGCTATGTGTGCATATTATCTGAATACTTGTTGTCTATGTTGGATGATCGATTTTATATACGTTTTTAATGATTTAAACTGTATATGTATTTTATATCTACAATTATGTCGGGGTAAAACATGCGTAGATAAAATAGTTGGTGTGTGATGAAAAATGAGTTCGAAGATGAGATGAAAGGTGATATAGATGACGAGATGAGGGTGAGAGGTGAAAAGTGAGAAAAGCCTTTACACAAACGTTGGCCCCGTCATCTAGCAGAGTATGGATGACAACCACGGACTATTCTAGATAGTGCAGTGGAACACTAGCAGGCTCGCAACCTGTAGGTGTTGTGAACGACGTGTTCACCCGGTGTACTCTAAAAACCCATTAACATGTATTTCAGGTGGATTGCCAAAAATAATATTGTCGATAAATGAGCTATGGACTTAGCACCCATTGGATGAACCCTGGCAACTACGGATTTAGTGCCTGTTGTATAAACCCTGGCGACGATGTACTTCGACAGGTCATAACTTCTTCGTTATAACTCGGATTTCGGTGTTCTTTATATGAACGGAAACCTTGTAACATATACTACAACTTAGTTATGATTATTTATTCTAAATAATCCTCTATCAAAAAGTCATTTTTTTGACGCTTATCGTCTCTAAATTGACTAACCCAAATCTACGGGTGTTACACCTGGCAACTATGGATTTACTGCATGTTGTATATGTTGGATTAATGTCTAAGTCCATAACTATAATTGGTATATTCTTGACCCGACCCGGCATGGTCCATTTGGGTTGCATGGCATCATGCATTTGGATAGACTAAAATGAGAGAAATAACACTTAAGGTTTATTAATATATTATAAGTTCTAATATATTAATAAGATTATTTAATTAGTATTGATCAAGAATTAATCTAGAATTAATTAAGTGATCAAAAGAAGACTAATTAAATATATGGGTCGATTGAGTAAATCATCCATACTTATATAGTGGGCTAATGCTCCATGGATTATCAAGTTGGGCTAAAACCCATAGGATGGTCCATGGTGTATTTGAACCCATGGATCCAAGGAAATGGAAAGCCATGACAATTAGGGTTTACCCTAATTGTGACTAACTATATAATGATCTTATTATTGAAGAAATCGGTGACTAGAGAAAAACAAGTGAGGGCAAACCGATTTTAGAAGTGTTCTACTTTCTCTCAAGTTATTCCAAGTGTTCATGATGTTGTGTGAACCATTTGAGGTGTCACACTTGGGGCACTAGGCTCTTGACTCCATGGAATCAAGTACCAAACAAGAGGTATGTAATTCTACTAGAATTTATATTATGTGTACTTTATATTATGCTAGTTAGAACAATACCTTGGAAAATTGATATTTGCATGTATAATAGAGAAAACATAGATCCAAGGTATTTAGGGTTCCATGTACACCATAGGAGTGTTAGAATGCTCAAAACCCAACAGTATAAACCCTGGAGACGATGTACTTCATGCCTATTCCTTAGGAATGAGTGGTAGATAATTCTTAGGGTAGATCCTTAAGAAATGAAGAAGATAATGTGGATAGGTAATTGGGTTAATTGTTTGATGATAAAACATAATAACTGTATTATTGTGGGTTGAAAACCCTATGTACTCACCAGGTTTCCCAACCTGACCCACTCAAGCTTATTTGTATCACAGGTTTCGATATGAAGCTACTTTACACTGACAGATTTAAAAGAGATGTAGATCACTAGTGTAAATGAATATAAGTTCTGTTTATGCTTATGTTTCTATATTAACGACGACATCCCAAATGTTTTAAATGAATAAAATACATTTCTTCGGAAATGCTTTGATAAAGTATTTATCATGTATTTTCTGGGAACAAATTCCACAACATTTTTATTAATAGGGTACTCTAATTTTTATAAAGCATAAATAAAATCGGTTTTTTCTGGCCGTGAAAATGGGGATGTCACAGAGATGATTCAACAGATTCGTGGTAGAATTCAGACAGGGCAGAGTATGCAGAATAGCTATGTAGACAGACACCGGTCATACTTGGAGTTCCAGGTCAGGGATATGGTACTCCCGAAGGTGTCACCATGGAAAGGTGTCATCGGGTTCAGGAAGCGGGGTCAGATAGGCCTTAGGTATATCGGTCCTTTCATGGTTTGAGCCTAGGTGGGTAGAGTGGCGTATCGATTAGATCTACCAGAGGAGCTCAGTCAGATTCACAGTACTTTTCATGTCTCTGAGCTGTGGAAGTGTTTGTGTGATGATTTCGCATTAGTTCCATTGGAGGATATTGTTGGGTCAAAATTATAGTTTATACTTTGCTTTTTTAGGA
The DNA here is from genome assembly GCF_052849685.1 of Lactuca virosa. Lineage (NCBI taxonomy): Eukaryota > Viridiplantae > Streptophyta > Magnoliopsida > Asterales > Asteraceae > Lactuca > Lactuca virosa. The sequence continues at coordinate 390,817,211 of NC_136428.1, forward strand.
AAATGTATTTTTATGTCTAGGACCGTAAAGATCTTCGTGTTTCCGGTTGTATACGTGTTTACAGTTGTGTTTACGGACGTGAACAGGTTTACGGCCGTAAACCCATTCACGGTCCATGTTTCCTATATATATATATATATATATATATATATATATATATATATATATATATATATATATATATATATATATATATATATATATATATATATATATATATATATATATATATAGGTGTAAGGGGTGAGGAGTGGTTAATGAAAAAGAGGAGTGTAAGGCTAGACTGGAGAACATATGGTAGAGAGAGAAAGTTAGAGAGAAGAGAGGAGCTTTAGTGTGTGTTAGTGTGTGTGAATCTTGTATCTGGATCTTCGTTCATATCAAATCATACAAGATTCATCATCTTCTTCTTCTCCTTCTTCTTCATTAGATCTGGCATCATCCGCTTGATTGGGATTCCGCACCATCAAACGGATCTGATTGATACACAAGCAGATTGGGGACTTACAAGTGGTATCAGAGCTTGGATTGTATCAATCAATTTTTCCAGATATGGAGCGTATTTGATCTTATTTTTGAAGGATTTCTGCGTTTTTGGATAGGTCTTGGCAGAATAGGGGGGTTTGTTCTTCGCGTTTTTGATAAAAACGAGTTTTTGATCGAGTTCAGATTGGGGACTTACAAGTGGTATCAGAGCTTGGATTGTATCAATCAATTTATCCAGATCTGGAGCGTATTTGATCTTATTTTTGAAGGATTTCTGCGTTTTTGGATAGGTCTTTGCAAAATAGGGGGGTTTGTTCTTCGTGTTTTTAATAAAAACGAGTTTTGGAGCTACAAAGTTGAAAAAATGCTGTTTTTGGTCGTAACCAGCGAGGGGGTTGCGGCGTGTACGGCCAGCAGCTAGGGTTTCCGGAGTTTACGGCCTCGGAGGCCTCGCACCCCGCACGTATTCGTTCAGCAGGAGTCCTCGCAACATCTTATTAAAAAAGGGGAAGTGAAATTGAGGTTGTCAGGTTTCGAACCTGGGTCCCCTGATTCGTAATTGCAACGCCTTAACCATCTGATCTAGCTTGCTGGATGGTTTTTCCCCTCCAAATTTAATTCAAAAGGCTTCTTCTTTCGAACCAAATTTCGCATTTTTGACACTTTTAACCCAAAAATCAATTTTCTTTATTTTTAAATTACATTTTCAACCCAAAAATTTTAGTTTTTAATTTTTTACTTTTATTTTTGACTTTTGACCTTAAATTTTGACTTTGACTTCCAAGTTTGACCATTGACTTTAAACTTTGACTTTCTCGTTTAACCTTCAAATTTTCAAATTTAGGTTTTCGGTTTGACTTTTAAGTTTGACTTTTTAAATTTGACTTTTAAGGTTGACTTTTGAGTTTTTAGTCAAAGGGCATATTTTTTATAAAAATGAGTTCCTCATCCATTCCGGTAAATGAAGTTTCATGTACTCCATCTTGTGAAGCTACGATTAAATTTCTTCGCGAACAAATTGATTTGCTAAAAAGGGAAAATGAGGACCTAAAATACGAAGGATATCAACTTAGGAAAGGACAAAAACACCTAAATGAACAATTAGAGACCAAAACCAAGGACTTCCGAAAGCTACAAGAATAATATACCAATAAATGTGCAAACTATAGATTTGTGACACAACAACTTGCTGAGTTAACTGCTTAACTTGACACATTGAAAAATAAGTTTGAAAATGCAGATTTTAATTTCAAACAATTTGATGTGTCAAGTGAAGTAGTTGCGTCAATGATGGAAAATAGTTTGAGATTTAAAAATAACCAGCAAAAAGGTTTAGGGTATGATAAAGTGTCTCCTACTTTTAATCACACCTATCAGTATAACCCTTTGACAAAAGAGGAAATGGACAGAGAGGCACATCTCAAATATGGCAAACTAGCTGTATTTGTGCCGGCAAGTGGTCCTCAGAATGAAAATACTAATGCTTCTACTTCCTATGCAGATTCACCACTAAGTCATTGCAAACAAGCAGCCGAAGAGAGTGTGTCTGATAATGAAATTGTGTTAAAGTCTGATGACTTAAATTTTTTCAATATATTTGATGATCTTTGATAATCTGTCGTGGTTGTGCCAGAAAGTGTTGAGTTGAACGATTCTAATGCTTCTACTTCTTGTGCAGGTAAAGTAACAGAAGATGAGAACAAGGAGAAAACTGTTGAACAAATCAATGTCTCCTTGAACTCTGAATCTGTTGCTTCTAACTCAGTTACTTCTGACAAACCTGCCATTGAGAAATACAGGCCACCAAAACAAGCGAAACCGACGGCTTGCTGTATGTGTGCATGTGGGAACAACCAGAAGCGAGGCAAAGATACGCCGCCAGGGGCAGGAAGAAACAACTTCCCAGTGAAGAAATGGACATGTTTTCACTGTGGAACACCTGGACACATTTCCAGAAATTGTCCAAATCGTGCATACGTTCCCTACTACGCACAAGGCTGGCAGAACGCGCCAAGAGGGAGATTTTCCAAAAGAAACCCTTTGAGGCCACGTTCAAACAATGGCGACTAGAATGCCATGAAGGGCAAGAGTTCAACTCCCAAGGCCAAGAAATCAACTCCCAACAACAAGAAGGATATGCCGGCCAAGAATTCCAATCAAAGAGATGCTCCAGCGAAATCAAGATCAGTCAGATCAAAGTCATCTGAACAATCGGCTTCCAGTTCAAAATCAAGTGCCAAGGCACCCTACCGCTCGAACAATAAATGGGTTAAACCCAACTATAGATGGGTTTCGAAGGTTCACTCTCCCAAATCTCCTAATGCTTCTAATGTTTCTTCATCTTCTGTTTGTGATGAACATGATATGTCATGGGAGAGGGTACCGTGTAAGGATGACAAAGGTCAACCCAGTTTCAAAATGGACTGGGTTCCAAAGACCAACTAATTCCGCTCTGTGTCGGAGCAGCTATGGAGGCATATCATCAGACTTCGGTTTGTTGGTAGTGGCTGTTCCAGGCACATGATAGGAGACATCTCTCAACTGTACAACACTCAGAACTTCGTTTGAGAGTATGTGTCCTTTGCGGGAAAGGAAGAAAGGAAGGGATCATTCATGGGGTTAGTGCTTAATGACATGAAGAATTTTTGGATCTGTTGTGAGATTATGCGTGCTGTTCTCAGACCCTCTGGATGCAAATTCAATCAGTGACTTACGGTTTGATTTTTCTTCTCGATACTCCTGAGTTTATCTTACACTGATTCGTGTTGAAGACAATTATTTTCTTTCTTATAGTTTTTCTTTAGTAGGTATTGTTTGGGAAGTGATATGAAGTATAGTGCTAAAGCGTAATTTATGATGCGTGTAATGTACTAAAGCCGAATTGTCTAGACTCTGTATTCAATGTGTTGGTAGGCACAAAGGATTCAAAAGAAATAGACTCAATTTGAAAAATGGAAAGGAATTGACTAATATGAACTTAGATAGTTTCATTTGGACTGACCATATGACGCTCGGGTAGATTGAGCAGTGAGATAAACATGGGAGCCTGCGAGATACACTAAAAGTTAATTATCTAGAACTGTGGCTCAACATTTCCTTGATGTATGGACTTATGTCCTTAATTCCGGTATTGATAGGGAAACTGGGGGGTTCTGATAAAGTAGGTCTGTAGGAAATTATTTTCTTGCTTTCTATCTGTCAATCATATGTTGCTTCCTTTGCGTGATTGGAACATATCCGACCTGGAATGCAACATATGCAACTCTATCTCTATGCATTTCCATATCTATGAAATTCTTTCTATCTGTTAGCCATATGCTATTCCCTCTACGTGATCGGAAGATCCGACCTGGGACACAGCATATGCATTCTACATCTCAATGCCTCTATCTCTGTTAGTCATATGTTGTTCCCTCTATGTGATTGGAAGACATCCGACCTGGGATACAACATATGCACTTCTATATCTGACTTCTTTCTTAATGATTAAATGCTCACCTAAAGTAAGGAGTTCTTTGGAAGTTCTTGATTATCGGGGTATATGGGGAAGTGGGAAACATGTTCTCCTACATCTAAAATTGAACCATTTAATAGGTTGTTTGTAGATCTTGCTGCTTAATTTAAGTCGACAACAATATCCTTGGTCGTCGTCAGCTAAATGTCCATTTAGGAATATATATCACAATGACTCGCCACTTATAATCTGTCAAATTTGTCAACATCCTTTGTGTTTAAGTGGATCACAATACCGGTGATTGATCAGATCTAAACATGCAGGTGTGTGTAGATAAACGATATTGGATTGTCTCACAACTTTGATCCCAAATTTTTTTGTTTTTGTTAAATTTGTTCATAGTATTCCTCTATGCATAAATTTAGGGGGAGAATTAAAATTATCAAAAATCAAACAAAAATCAAAAAATTCAAAAATCAAACAAAAATCCAAAAATCCAAAAATATTTTTGTTTCTATTTTAATTTTTTCAGAAAATTTGAAAAATTCAAAATATTGTGTGCTAAGTTTTCTTTTAGTTTTGTTTTGTCTTAAAAAGTGAATTCAGATGTAGATGAGACTCATGGAGACTGAATCGAAAATTTACGAGCCAAGGCTTCATCCGTGATCATCGAAGAATTCTCATTCGAAGGAGCAAGAAATGAAGATTATTCTTTAAACATTCAATCCTTCAACCCCATAAGCAAGGTGAATGTGCACTTGAAGATCATGTGACAGATTGCATTGAAGCCTCCTCAATCAATTTGATGTTATTCTTGTACTTGCTGAAGTGATCCAGAAGATTATATCTCTCTATTGTTCTCTCTGAAGATTCTCAAGCTGAAAGCGCTATTTTTCAAAGAATCTTTTCAAGAAGCCTACTCACCCAACGTGCGTTCAAAGCTAAATCCTGAAGAAAAGCCCAACCGCTCAAGATGAAGTCATTCATTGAAGATTCATCAAGTTCATCTTGAAGTTGTGAAGAATTTGAAGATTAATGTTGAAGCTAAGCTCCCAATGAAGATTAACAAGAAAAGCCAGCTACTTTTTTAGGGGGAGTTTGTTGGGTTAATTAGAAAATAAAGCTATTAACCAAGGGGGACATTGTTCGGTGAAAATTATGGTTTATACTTTGCTTTTCTAGGAAAATGTATTTTTATGTCTAGGACTGTAAATAGCTTGGTGTTTAAGGTTGTATACGTGTTTACGGTTGTGTTTACGGTCGTGAACAGGTTTACGGCCGTAAACCCATTCACGGTCCATGTTTCCTATATATATATAGGTGTAAGGGGTGAGGAGTGGTTAATGAAATAGAGGAGTGTAAGGCTAGAGTGGAGAGCATATGGTAGAGAGAGAAAGTTAGAGAGAAGAGAGGAGCTTTAGTGTGTATTAGTGTGTATGAATCTTGTAGCTGGATCTTCATTCATATCAAATCATACAAGATTCATCATCTTCTTCTTCTCCTTCTTCTTCATTAGATCTGGCATCATCCGTTTGATTAGGATTACACACCATCAAACGGATTTGATTGATACACAAGCAGATTGGGACTTACAGATATTCAGGTGGATGACCTCCTGAACTACATTGAGAGACCGGTGGCGATCCTTGACCGAAAGACGAAAACCTTGAGGAAAACGTATGTGGGGTTCGTGAAGGTGCAGTGGTAGCACCGGAAGGGTTTCGATTGGACGTGGAAACCTGAATAAGAGATGAGGGAGCATTACCTAACGGTATTTATGACAACAAACTTCGAGGACGGAGTCTTATTCAAGTGGGGGAGAATTGTAACGTCCAAATCGCCAGTTAAAACTTTTGCAATTATTTTTATTATCCAAGGACTAGATCAGAATACGTTGGGCGTACATAATGTCACAATTAGCCTTTTTGGCTAGGAAATTTCATCCTCAAATAAGCAAGGACTATTGTGAGACTTGTGCTAACACACCTAATTGTACAATATGAGTTCCTAAGGAGCCATATAGTGTTAGGATGCAAATATCTCCAAGTATGTGAAATCTCTCCCAAATCTCTCCAAGTATGTGAAATCTCTCCCAAAATCTCTCCAAGAATGTGAAATCTCTCCAATTATATCGAATCTCTCCAAAATCTCTCCAAGAATGTGAAATCTCTCCAATTATATCGAATCTCTCCAAGAATGTGAAATCTCTCCCAAATCTCTCCAAGTATGTGAAATCTCTCCCAAATCTCTCTAAGTAAGTGAAATCTCTCCAAGTATATCGAATCTCTCCCAAATCTCTCCAAGTATGTGAAATCTCTCCAAGTATGTGAAATCTCTCCCAAATCTCTCCAAGTATGTGAAATCTCTCCACGTATCTCAAATCTCTCTCAAATCTCTCTAAGTACCTTCCTCAGTCGAAAACAGCTCAAAACAGGAAGAGGAACCCCAAAAGGACCCTCTTGGTCCGGAATCCTCTTGGTCTGGAACCCTCTTGGTCCTGAACCCTCTTAGTCCGGATACCTCCTAAGGAACCAAGAAGGCTCTCATCCCGGAACCCTTTGCTTCGGACCATTCGGATCTACTTCGGAAACTCCTAGCCGGCTTCGCACCTCGGTCCGGATCAGCTAGCCTCGCATCCGAAGCAAGTGCTTCGGAAATAGAAGAGCTTCGGCATGTGACTCCGGAACTCCCATGCTGCCACTTCGGAACCTCGCAAGCTTGCAGCCCTACTCTGGAATTCGAGATACAGCTTCGGATTTCATCTTATGACTCCGAAATTCATCCTTTAGCTCCAGATTTTGGACTATTTCGGACCTTTTCTCCATTTTGGGGTATTTTGACGTCAGGAATCCCACCAAACTCGTGTTTTTCTTAACTAAGACCCCTAGAACCTCTATTTTATACCAAATTTAATTATTTAAATTATATTTACATAAAAATAAAAGTTTAGGATTTAGAAAAACCTTATCCTAAATCAAGAAAAGGTCAAGGAAGTTTGACTTGGTGATTTGATGAAACTCCTATTCCCCATGCAAATCACAGTATCCCATGCTTTACCCACCAAATATCCATGCATGGAGCATCAGATGACCATGCACCAAAGATTCCCTCCCTTTTACACCCTCAAAGCAACGTCAGTAAGGAGTTTAGACTTCACCCTCTCTCCCACTTTTCCCATTTCTCCTCAAAAATTCATCTTCAAGCAAGAACAGGGAATCTTGCTGAAAGGAAATTTCTCAACTTCTTCCTGGGAAATTTTAAGGTAAATTCCTCCACTCATCTAATATTTTATAATATTTCAAGATGAATCCATATTATTTTACTCATAATAATATGTGATGATCATCCTTAGGAAAACATCCCTCCCAGGGAAGTTCCTCATCTCAGCCAAAGTTTAGGCTTGGAATCTCCACTCCATCACCCCAAACAACTCCTCAACCAACTCAAGGTGAGCTTCATACCCCACCTTTTTTCAATTTTTTAATGTTTTTGGGGGAGAGTACAAGTCAAATCTTGCCTAAATACTTGAATAATTGCATGTGTACGTATGTTTATATGTGTGTGTGAAATATTATTAAATTATTATTTTATTAATATCCTCATGAACGTAAGATTTCACAACTTCATAAGGAACAGAGGATACTTTGTCAACAAAAGAGCCTCCCAACTACTGGTTGTGTCAAACTTAACCCCTTTATCTATGCTTTCATGTCTAGAGATAAAACTTATAAAAAGGGACATTGATAAGTTGACACTATTTCTAGTGATTTTCGAAAATGGGAACTTTGTGAATATTTTGCAAACCATCAACGACTATTTTATAAATATTCAATATAAAAGTTTGCGTCAAGAAAATACACAAATAGAGCCTTTATGACAGAAATATTTGCATGTCATAAACTGCTGTCGTAAAACCTTCAACAACATAAGTAATGTTCTATATGTCGTAAAACAGAAAATGTGTGTCATAACCGGCAATTATAAATTTATACAAATTATAACTTGACACTTTTTCTCTTGACTAAAATGACTTATTTTTCAATAAACGAAAAGGAACGAACACGAGCACCTAGTTAACGAGCACAATCAACGATATGGAACGAGAACGATATTTCTATTCAATAAGTACGAATTTCATTATTTATCTAACAAATAATGGATCTCTAACGATTGCTCAAAAGATTGTTAATATTCTAGTCAGACAAATCTCAAAAGTACCTAAATATAAAAATATTAGTGTACGTCCAAGTCCTGTAAGGAGTTATAGCCAGAGTCTCCTGGAGGGAGAGTGGGAATTTGTGTATAGATCTATACGTGGTTGACACCCCGCACATTCGTTGTTCGCTACAGCTAGACAGGCCAGTCTAGGGTGACAAATGTCTTTTCCAAACCGAGGGCGCCTGAGAAACGCCAAAACAGGCACTCCGTCAGATTAGTATGGTTATAACGGCTCACTAGAATATGTTATGTCATCTAGAAATTTATGTAAGTTAAAATCTCGTAAATAATTTTTGGCACGTTGTGTTGACCGTCCTATACATGATAAGTGATGGTCCGCATTTGTTGCATTGACTGTCCTTTTTCATCGCGTGGAATGTCCACAATTGCCATGTTGATTCTTTCTCCTAACAAGTATAGAGTCGTAATACTGATATTTTACAAATTAAAAAGCGTAGGACTCTATGGAAAACGTTTGTAAACGATTTTGAAAATGATAAACTAACCCACACATATACATAGTTGGAACTAGAACTTATGAATATTTTATAGCAAAAAATATAGGATTTTCTGGAGAAAACGATTTTGTACGATTTCGATAACGATAAACTAGAACGCACACTCAATTTTACTCGATAATAGGAACAAGATTTTCAACCATATTCTCTTTTTCAAAATAAGGGATTTTTCTGGAAACGGTTGACCATTACTATTCAAAGGAACTATTCTCGTACACAACTCGCTTTTACAAATTACACTTGTTGGATTAATGTCTAAGTCTATAACTATAATTGGTAAGACTTGACCCGACCCGACATGGTCCATTTGGGTTGCATGGCATCATGCATTTGGATAGACTATAATGAGAGAAATAACACTTAAGGTTGGTTAATATATTATAAGTTCTAATATATTAATAAGGTTATTTAATTAGTATTGATCAAGAATTAATTTGGAATTAATTAAGTGATCAAAAGGAGACTAATTAAATATATGGGTTGATTGTGTAAATCATTCATTCTTATATATGTGGGCTTGTGATCCAAGATTCCTTATGTTGGACTAAGTCCATGGGGTGACCCATGGATACTCCATGGAGGTTAAAATCCATGGAGCATAAGGAATGGGTAAAGTTATGAGTTACATGGTGTAACCCTAATAGCCACCATATAAAAGAATCCCATGGCTCAAGAAATCGTGCACTAATGTGTGAGTGTGAGGGCTAGACGATTTCAAGGAGTGTTCAAGTTTCTCTCAAGTTATTCCAAGTGTATTTGGTGTTGTGTGAACCATTTGAGGTGTCACACTTGGGGCACTAGGCACTCAAGCTTCATGAAGACATTCTACATCAAAGAGGTATGTATTCTATCTTGTTATATTTATTATTTTGTATGCTAGATTAGGATAATACGTTGGATGTTCATAATTGTATGTATAATAGAGAAAACATAGATCCAAGGTATTTAGGGTTGCATGTACACTTAGGAGGTATGTATTCTATCTTGTTATATTTATTATTTTGTATGCTAGATTAGGATAATACGTTGGATGTTCATAATTGTATGTATAATAGAGAAAACATAGATCCAAGGTATTTAGGGTTGCATGTACACTTAGGAGTGTTAGAATGCTCATAACCCAACAGTGGTATCAGAGCCTACGCTTGTTTTCTTGTTATACTTGCAAAAGTAGCTGAAAAAACGAGTTGGATGCATATATTCGATTGTTTTGGCTGGAATTGGACTAGGAACATTACCCTAAGATGTTTTTGGACTTATAAACTTGTTTTTGATGTGGTAATGTTCATGCTAATCCAATTTCTAAGATAATTGTCATAATTTCAAGATTTGTATTAGTTTGTATGTTCATGCTAATTTCTTGAAGATTGATGATTTGAATTATCTTGTTCTTATGAGGTTCTTAGATTAATAGAAAAGTTGTGTGAAATAGTTGTTTTCAATCCATTTTAATCTAAGAGTTGATTCCAAAGTGTGTTTTTGTAACTTGTCCTCAAGTTATATGAAAAGTCACATTTAAGAATCATAAAACTCATAAAAGTTGGCAAAGGTTACAAAATGAAGAGTCTAGTTCTAATTAAATGGTTTTATGACTCCATAACTTGTCCTCAAGTTATGGAGGTTCAAGAGTCTCTTCATTAAATTAAAAAAAAAAGTGTAACCTTAATTAGTTCCATAAGTTACAATAAAAAAAAGTTATTTTTTTTATTAATTAGTTTAAAGTCTTCCATAACTTGTCCTCAAGTTATGGAACTTGAAGAGTTTTTTCTTTTTTTTAATTAATACTACTTTAAACTCATAAGTTATGGAATTAATTAGTTTTGAATAGTTTCAAAACTTGCCCTCAAGTTTTGGAATTTGAAAAGTTTTCACTTATGAATACTTTAATTCCAAGTAAGCCCTTAGAATTTTAAAAGTTAAAATTCAACCCTTATACTTTATAATATTATAAGTTAATAATATTTATATATATGTATAAGAGTAAAGTCAGTCTTACCGTTAGTAGGCCTCATTCACGAAGCCGGTCTATAAGGGGGGTATAAGGTTACTGCCTATAAAATGGCAGTTTAATGGGTGTCCACTCTCACCCACCGCTTCCTTGACTGGTGGAGGGTCGTTAGCCAAACGGGTAGGACAAGGACTATAATTCTCCTTTCATTAAAAGTATTAATGATAAATACTAAGTAACTAAACTCTTATTAATACCCAATCTTAGTTACTTAGGAAAATGTGAATTTGGTGCTAACCCATGAAATTACACTTTGCACTTTGCTTAAGTCGTTAGTGGAGCGTGTGTGGTTAACCGGCACACTAACCTGGACTTAACAAGGTAGGCAAAGGGTAACTTAATATTTATCATAGTATCGGTGGAGCGTGTGTGGTTAACCGGCACACTGATTAAGGGGTAAATATTAAGGGTACCAAGTATATTTGCATGGTTATTCACACCTTGTTTTGTGATCCTCGGCATCCCAGTCACAAAACCTGAAGGGCACACTCGAGATTGAAACATGCCTTTGAACAGTTCAATGAATCTCAAAGATCTAGGACTTTCAAATCCAATTAAAACCTAATAAATTATTTCGTTTTTCATGGTGGAAATTGGTGAATCGTCATTCACCTACCTTCAAATATTTTATAGCTTGGATTACGGCATCCCTCTTCTAAGTTATAAAATAGTTTGTTGGGTCCTAGCCTTAATATTTCATATTGGGTGTCATATTAAGGACTTTAAATCAACTATCTTGAATATCTCCCAAAAAGATGTCTGGTCTAGACATTTATGATCTTCCCAAATCTCTTGAAACAAGCTTTCCTAAATGAAGATGATGTCCCATGGATATCATACTTCTTTCACCTCCTCCAATTATTCTCCCTAACCCACAAGTTCCTAAAAAGTTTAAGGTCACTCAAGCCCTATTGGCAAGACAAGGTCTAGGTATGATCACATCTTGGAGATGTAGTCACATATTGACAAGCCGGGAGAGTTGGGTGTCAAAGTCTTGAGAAAGTTGGTGGCTCAACTACTTTCTAAGTCACATAGTAAGTTCTTTTGGGAATCCTATGAAACAGACTAAGACAAGACCCTTAATGATCTTATCTATTTGCTAAGATCAACTTCCTAAAACGCTATGGACATTGACAATGATGACATTGGATATCCAGTAAAGCTCTCTCTTCCCAATGGAAAGGGATCGGCCATAGTCAACTCGGTTGACCCAATGGTAAAGAGAGAGGCGAAGTCTGAGATAGTCCCATTATCAAGGGTCCATAGGTAACTATTGCCAAAGGAAGGGGCATTGGTTACGAAGCTGCCAAATTTACCTAAGGATGTTAAAGTCAATAAGTTTGGCTCTACTTCAGGTAAAGTCCATTGTCTAACTCTATTAAGTACATGCTGATTTTGATCGCGAAGATGGATTTCAATCGCATGGTTCGGTGATCAGAATTTTGGGCTATTACTTAAGAGTTATGATATTTATATTGCTTAGGAATAGATAACAACAAGGTTTTCATATGGATTGTAAGGATAAGTTTTTCCGCAAAGTTTTAAAATAAAAGAAAAAGGTTTTGATTTTATTTATTTTAAGTATCCTTACAATGGCATTTGTGAAAAGTTGTTGCTTATAAGATTCCATTGATAGCAATATTGGAAAAATGGATTTGATTCTTTCGGTTGTGGTAGTGTCTAATATTACCAAATAAGGAAAGATTCTCATCACCCAAGGTTCAATTGGACCGAAACTTGGAATCATGCAAGTTGTATAGTATGATGAATGAGAACTTTCAGCTTGGAAAATTCAGACTAATTCCTTATGTGAATAAGGAAAGCACTAAGGGATCGAGTACACATTCTTGTGCACTGGTCAAGTCCACCACAAAAGATCAAGAAGACTATTCATCATGATTTACTTAAGTTCAGTAAATATGGTTATACTTATAAGTTTAAGTATAAGTCTGTAGCATTGGAGAAGTTTCAATGTGAGACAGAACGAATAAGAAGAATCAAAGAATGGCAGAAAGATAAAAGTTTCTCAAATCTGAAAAGATGGGAGAGTACTTTAGTATCATTTTATGACTAAGAAGAGGAGTCATGAATTGTTGAAATGGTTAAATCAAAAAGAAGAGTCATATTTCGTTCCAAAACAATTCTTAGAGTCATACTCCAAGATTGTAACTTGAGTGACATATCTTAAAGAGGGTTTGTTAACACTACTCAAATGTAAGAGTAAAAGGTTATCTACTCTTGTACATTTGAAATTGGTAAGTTGTGATGTTTTGGATAAAACAGAGACCAACTTAGGCCAATTGTGTAAAGTGTTAGTCTTGATAAAGAATCTGCACTATCTCTTGAATATTTGACAAGGGAGTCTTATATGTCAAGAGGAAAGTGGGAGTCTTAAAGCTCTTGAAAGTTTCAAGAACTAATCAAGAATAAAACCTGAGGTTCTTCACTAGCACACGACTTGAGGTTTATAACCTATCATGTTGACATATTCTGTGCCCATTCCAGTTAAAGTTGGCTTTGCATAGGAGTTCTGAAAGTTCTCAATTGGTTGCATAACAACTTGGAAGCAATGGCAGGCCCTGTACTGCCAGGTGGCAAGAAGTTAAGATTGCATAAGTTCAGTCCATATGAGTTTGGATTTGTCATTATCCTTGTCTTGTGACTATGGTTTTGACGATTCACATGGATAAGAACACATACACCATAAAATCTAAGGGTCATAAGGTTTCTCTCCGATTCATGAAAATGATGGTGAGGAAACACTTCCACCAAGTAGATTTGAAGCAGATTGCAAAAGGTCTAAACAATTGAGACTATGATTACGGCATCCCTTTTCATAGTTCTGAAATTGTTTAGACACACATGCATGCTATCTAAGGAAAGGTGTATGATTTTGATAAAGTTTTATCAAAGCATCTCGTATCAGAAATCTGAACTTTGGTAAGGAAGTCAATAAAGTATTGATTTCTAGAAGTCCAGCTGATTTCTGAGTACATGTCAAAGCTAGTGGGAGCATAAGTGTTATGCTAATAATCATCATGTTAGTGGGAGCATGATAATTATTGTTAGTGTTGCAAGTTAGCAATGTTAATTATAGAAAACAAAAGTTTCAATTCGTGAAGCTGCAGGGATTGAAAAAGTTGTTTTGCTATAATTAAGGGAGAGGATATACTTCATTTCAGTTCTAAAGGCTTAGATTGAGACCTTAATCATCTTTAGTCAAGAATATATAGATGAATTTCATGTTGGATTGGTTCAACTTAAGGAAATTCTATATATTGCGTTCTTAAAATTCGATTATGATTACGGCATCCCTCTTCATAGTCAAATTTTGAAAACATGGCAAATAAAAATATTGTAGCAAAAGACTGGTCTAGAATCATGTCTTTATGTGAGACATCATGAATCGTGTACCATTTGCTTTGGGTACAGGATCGATTGCATGTGCTATAATATTTGTCATTTCTAAAATTTTCCAAATGCCTGGGGCATTATGAAGGGAAAAGGTCTAGAATTGGATATGACTAAAATGATTAAGCAATTGTCGAGGACAATCTAAGGTTTACTAAAGATTGGTTGCTCAAGGACAGTTGGAAGTATAATGTTAATTCTGGAAGGACCATATTGACATAATCTGTAAGGAGGCAACTCTTGTTCAGAAGTGATAGTCAAAATGGAATATGGAAATGTTTAAAAGTTAGAAATTATTCAATCTGTGTAAGATTAGGAAACTTAATGAAAGAAGGATGTTTCCAAGGAGCTGATCTCCTTTGGAATGCTCTGTAATGATTGTTGTCAAGTCTTTCTGACTTCGTGCATAATCATTAAGAGGATCAATGCATATAAGTTTAGAATCTAACAGATTTCAGTAAATGGCATGAATTTGGAATTCTTGCATTTGCAGTAAGGATTTGGGACTGTGAAAAGAGGATCATTGGAGTGATGTTCAATTGATCTATTTTACAAAGTAAAGATCATAGACAAACATAGTATGCATACTTGGCGTATGGCATGACTAGTGTTTAGAAAACATAGTGTACATGCTTGGAGCATGGGACAACTATTGTTTTAAATATAAGTATAAAGTTGATAAAACCGAAAAAATGAATAATGAGTAATCAGTATGGTGATAAATAAAAGTGTTTATTTATATTCATAGGGTTTGATACCATATTTGATTCATTTATTCTTGTGTTTCACTTTGCATGTTTTGACTTCCAGAATAACTAAGTCGCTCTTCCTGAATGATTAAGTTATTCAAACCATCCACAGTCGGTCATATGTTGGAAGTAGATATGAATCAAGACTGTCATGGGTTGGTTTGTAGAGGTCCAAGTTGGTGGACAAAGTGGTGCTACAACACTCATGAGTGCTCATAAGTTCTGAGTATTGGATTCAACCCGCGCTCATTTGAATCACTTCATGGATTTTATCACGAGTGATCATGAGACGATAATATCTTATATTCTTCAAACCTAGAGATATGAGTTGTTACTATGAGTTGGTTATACATTGATTGCACGAAAACGCATTGGTAACTCGATGTTATAAAACGTGCCTTTGTGTATGATTCAACAAGTAGTAGAACAAGCCATATGAGTCGAAGTTTATCCATTCCTTTTACCTTCGGGATAAAAGCGATATCTGTGGGCCCCCTCGATGATTTAAAGATGATACATGTGAGTGCTTGGCCAAGCCAGGACTGATTTGATTTGTTCAATCAGTCAGTCATCATGAATCGGAAATCGGGAAACAACAAATGGACAGAGAGAATGATTGATAATCCATGTCTCAGTCCATATGATATCTAGAATGGAGGAATATATGATCCCTTATCTAATGGACAAGTCATTGACAAAGGTCAGAGTTCATCGACAAGGTCAGAGTTCGACAGAAGCTTTTGAGAGCTACAATTGCTGATCGGTTCCTGAAGTCATACGCAATAATAGTTTTAGACTTATCCAAGTGGGAGACTGTTGGATTAATGTCTAAGTCCATAACTATAATTGGTAAGACTTGACCCAACCCGGCATGGTCCATTTGGGTTGCATGGCATCATGCATTTGGATAGACTATAATGAGAGAAATAACACTTAAGGTTGGTTAATATATTATAAGTTCTAATATATTAATAAGGTTATTTAATTAGTATTGATCAAGAATTAATTTGGAATTAATTAAGTGATCAAAAGGAGACTAATTAAATATATGGGTTGATTGTGTAAATCATTCATTCTTATATATGTGGGCTTGTGATCCAAGATACCTTATGTTGGACTAAGTCCATGGGGTGACCCATGGATACTCCATGGAGGTTAAAATCCATGGAGCATAAGGAATGGGTAAAGTTATGAGTTACATGGTGTAACCCTAATAGCCACTATATAAAAGAATCCCATGGCTCAAGAAATCGTGCACTAATGTGTGAGTGTGAGGGCTAGACGATTTCAAGGAGTGTTCAAGTTTCTCTCAAGTTATTCCAAGTGTATTTGGTGTTGTGTGAACCATTTGAGGTGTCACACTTAGGGCACTAGGCACTCAAGCTTCATGAAAACATTCTACATCAAAGAGGTATGTATTCTATCTTGTTATATTTATTATTTTGTATGCTAGATTAGGATAATACCTTGGATGTTCATAATTGTATGTATAATAGAGAAAACATAGATCCAAGGTATTTAGGGTTGCATGTACACTTAGGAGTGTTAGAATGCTCATAACCCAACAACACTACCTTTCAAAATCACTCCTTATAAGGATGAACAAAAGTAATGACATGTACACACATATATCCATGATTTTCAAGGCAATACTTCAAACGATTTCATAGAAAATATCGGATTTTCTGAAAGTGCAATAAGAACGATCCTAAACAAGTGTAAACGATTTTATACATAAATGCTTATGAACTCACCAACTTTTTAGTTGATGCTTTTAAAAACAACTTGTATTCTCAGGGATCTAGTAAGCAGGTAACAAGGGACGCGGATGCAAGATTTTTAGTTGTAGCTTGGAATTTTCTACTTATATCTCTTTTGTGTAACCCGAAGAACAAATACAATATGTAAACAATGTAAGTTTGTTATCTCAATGTATGATGTTTGGATTGCTCTGTTTCATTTATATTCAATTGTTATGATACGGCACAATGAAGTCACCCGCCTCCGGACGTTTCTGCCGTCTGGTCCAGGGGTGTGACACATAAGGTATGCACCGCGTACTCCCATGCATGTGCGAAGCGGGGGTATCCCCTACGTACGCTTGGCATACCCATGTGTACGTTGGGCATACGCAAGCAAGGTGTAAACCCTAATTTTTAGGGTTTGTACCCTATTTAAGCTCATTAAGTCGCTCAAGCCCTTTACCTTATCAGCACCTATTGCCTTTTGAGCTAATCTCAAAACCCTAGGCATATTGAGAGCATTCTTAAGCTTACAAAGAGATTTTGGGTGTTCTTTTGTGATCTTGAAGAATAAGGAGGCTTGATGAGAAGCATTGGACAAGAAGGAGCTTGTAGATGCAGAGGTTGTTCATCATTTCTAGCTCATTTGTGGTATAAAGTTTGAAACTTGTTCATTCTAGTTCTAGATCTAGGTTTGGGGAAGAACTTAGCATCTTTTGATCGCATAACTTGGTCTCATGGAATATAGACTACTCCATACCATTTGAATTGTCCTTTTGGGCTCTTAAGGGTGCATGGAGTCATAAAAATCGAATCTTAGAGGTTAGAACTCAACCATGCTTGAGTTGGCGACCACTTAAGGGAGATAGAAGGCTTAATTCATGGTTTGAAGTCATGCAAAAGCATAATTTTTGAAACTTTATGGATTAATACACTTTAAAGACCTTGGATCTAAATTTGGACGTCAAAAACTTAATGGGTTAAGACAATTCGAGAAGGTTGGTTGTCCGACCAGTACATAGGGCATACTTATAAGTACATTGCGCGTACTTGGCCATCGCCTCAATTCTAGATCAACGATAGCGAAATATGTCGGGCGTACGAGCTAGGTACGCCGCACGTACGTCCGTCTATGAGCCTTGGGAGTTTTAGGCTCGGAATTAGATGGGCTTTTTGACTTGTTTGAGTTTCGGCCTTAGGTTTATCTATAGAATCAGGTCAGATTATTGACTCGGGGTGATTGTAGTGCACACACGATATTATTCCCCATTTCATGCTAACTCTGATATTTTATGATGGTTTTATACATTTGTTCCACTTGGGATTTACAATGATGTTTTGGGATATTTTTTTTATGAATTGAAAAATGAAAATTTTGGGTCTTATTCACGAAGTATCAAATAATAACCTCAATTCTTAGAAGTATCAAATACACTCTCGACTGATCAATCGAAGCAGGTGATAATTATCTTTAGTCTTTATCCACGATGTCCAATGAAACATCGTAAGGGGGTTATATCTAGACATTGCTCCGTTATAGGGCTCATTATAAGCATCAACTAGATTCTTTATCTAGAAACCACATATTCAGTTTCTCTCTTTATCAAATATTTTCAAACATGGTTTTAACTACAACAGAAATACTTTTTAGACTTTTTTAAAAGTATCAATACTGCAATTAGTAGAAAACTTGTATTTCTCACCAACCTTTGTGTTGACTCTCAAACTATATGTATTCTCAGGAGATCACTGAACAAGCATTTAGCAGAAGGAATAGTCATGGATTTCAGGTAACCTAGTTTTTTCTAGTTTTTGTTATATCGGCCTATATGTTAAGGTAATTCATGTCTATATTTATCATTATCTGAAGAACCATGTATTCAAAATTTAAAGTGGAATATAACTATTTTTTTATTATTGTTGTACTTGTGGTGTATATTTAATTTGTTTGTGATCCATGAACAAAGTCGCACAATCCGACATGTTCCCCCGCCTCGGTCGGGGGTGTAACATGTTAAGTGTTGAACTTCTAACAATAAAAGACAAATATTAAGGGAGGAGTGTTTATACTTTCTTTTTTTCTTTTTTTATTATTTATTCTAATAAAAAAACTAATAATTATTACAGAAAACTAAAAAGAAAAAATTTAAGAGCAAAATCGTCATTATGAAAGAGTTTAAAACAAGTTGGACCAAACTCGAAAGATGATGAAAAATTAGACTTCTGTTACTAGTCCAAACATTTTTGGACTAAAGTGTCAATTTTTAACTAACGACATGGACCATTTTGTCTGTTTTGTCTTTTAACAATTTAAATATGATTAACAAATAATGAAAAATTAAAAAATAAATTATTAAGGGTAAAATAGTCTTTTTATATATAGTAGGACGAAAGACGCAACAAAAATATATTACAGAGATTGTCCGAGTTAAAAAAAAAAGGTCAATACCAAACATACAAATTACCCCAAACCACATGAATCATACCTGACAACAAAACTCCAAGTTTAATCTAATTTCCTTTTCGCTTTAAAAAATCTTAAAACGTTTTTTTTTTTAAATCATTATCACTTACTTTCATGATTATTATATTTTCTATTTTATCCATTTACTTTGCCTAAGTGTATGCTAACTTAATGGGTAAAACAAAATTAACCCTAGATTTAATAAAAAAAATAACTATAAGATATTATGTAGGCTTTCAACCTTCCTGTGATGGGTCCCACAGTATACATTTCCTTTCTTGCTAATGACTTTTCTCTATTTAAAGCGAAGTTGTCAAATTATTCAAGTATCAAATAATAACCCACTCAATTTCCTCTCCCTCTATGTTCCACCATTCAGCAACATTCTTTGTAGCTGGCAATCACAATTTCCATACAACAGGAAAAGCCAATATGGAAAATGCTTGTAAAGTCAACCTACTCTCATCTTCTTCTTGCACCTCCACCTCCACCTCCACCTCCACCACCACCACCACTACCACAACCACAACCACCGTCTCTACTATCACTCCAATGGGCAGCAACCCTCAAAAACGATCAAAGAGATCTCAAGAGGGAAACAATGTCAGCGACCAAAAGAAACGCCATCACCCTTCCTATCGAGGTGTAAGAATGAGGAGTTGGGGCAAATGGGTGTCTGAAATTCGTGAGCCAAGGAAGAAATCAAGGATATGGCTTGGAACATTCTTAACAGCTGAGATGGCAGCCAGAGCCCATGACGTGGCAGCAATAGCCATAAAAGGCCGTTCAGCTTACCTCAATTTCCCTGACACCGTGCATCTACTTCCACAGCCAGCCACCACATCACCTAAGGACATTCAAGAAGCGGCGGCTAAGGCTGCAGCTTCATGTGGCGGAGATGAACCCCAATCACCTAGTAATACAGTTCTTTCTCACTCTAATTCATCAAACACTTTATCATCATCAGATAACACACAAGATTCAGTGGCATCCATAGTAGAAGACGATGAGGCATTCTTTCAACTGCCAGATCTTTCTCTAAACAGCAACCATAGGAGCGATATGTTTGGCTATTACCATTCATCATGGCATCTGGGGCCTGAAATTGATATCGACTTTAGGCTTCAAGCAGAAGAGCCATATCATTGGTAAATATATCACCTGGCTTGTAAATTAGACATTTCAACTGTAAAACTCACCACCAACGTACGTTTACATCTACTTATTGTATGCATAACTGTCAGCGACACTTTTCAGGGATACATCTGGCGTCATAATTTACCGAGATGCTAGGAGAGTTAGTAAAGCCGTAAGACTGGTAGTTATTAGTAATTCATTCAGTAAGTTGACCAGCCATATCCGATGGTAAATGTTTTTATTTTCGGTTGTGTGTAATGATTTAAGAGAATGAGAAATTCGAAAGCACGAGTCTGCAAACATTAATTTTCATTATTGGATGATAATGAAATATTGTTTGAACTCAATTATGAGACAATTGTGACTTTATTCTATGCGTCTATAGAAGTCAAACATAAAACTTTTTTGATTTTAATTAAATAAATGTAAGCACAAAAACATATATTTCTTAATTTGATACGCAAGGAGTAATATATTGCAAAAAAAATCACATGGATGACTATTCAATATAAAACAAAAAGAAAAAGACCATATCATTTGATCAGCATTGTGTCTAATTAAGTTTAAGAAAATAGAGAAGGTATAATAATGGCATGATGTCATTTGTCAAAAATTTCAATTGCATTTGTATGAAAATGTTGGAGTTTTTAGTGTTTTTGAAAAACTTATTTATCTAAAAGGTATACTTTTAAACATATTTAGCATATAGGGTTATTTAGTATTTTATTTTATTTTTTAAAATATATGATTCTCCTTTCTTTCTTTCACACAACCATAAACCAAAAGTAAAACAATATTCATAACATTCTAAAACATTCACTTTAACTAACTTTTTATTTATTTAATATAATTTTTTGTTTTCTTTTTCTTTGCTTTTAATGTTTATTAATTGTTTTTTACAAACATTATTATAACTAACAATTTTTCTTATAAAAACTAAGAAACTAGGGGTGGGCATGATGCGGTTTGGTGCGGTTTTAAGACCAAACCGAACCGTAAAACCGCATGGTGCGGTTTTTGCATTCCTAAAACCGTTGGGTGCGGTTTTGCAATGGTTCGGTTTTACGGTTTTCAAATGCGGTTTCGGTTGTATCGGTGCGGTTTTGGTTTTAAATAGTGTTTAGGCTTTGGTGTAGTTTTTTATGTTTATTGGTGCGGTTTTTTAAAACCGTAAGAACTGAAAACCATGTGCATGTAAGCTTGTATTGTTTTTTTTTAAACCATTCATTTTCGGCCCAAAACAAAAATACATAATCAAAAATTGTAAGTGGCTTAAAATACAACATGTGACTACTTTCACAAAGTAATTAATAATTGAAGGTTGGTTGACTTTGACTTAATTTGTTACAAGCTTATTACACATAATTGATTAGTACGTTTCCCTATACATATAACATTTCTTTTGCACTCAATATAGTCTTACACAAACATTTTTCATCATCTTCTTCTCTAATTTCTTCTTCTAATACATCATTTGCAACAACTTTATTATCAATTATTATTGCATTGCTTGCAACAGAAACTTGAGAGATTGAGTGGAAATTCTCATTCTGAACAATGTCTAATATGACATTAGCATCCATCTACAATCAAATACATAAAATAAGA
The DNA here is from genome assembly GCF_052849685.1 of Lactuca virosa. NCBI lineage: Eukaryota > Viridiplantae > Streptophyta > Magnoliopsida > Asterales > Asteraceae > Lactuca > Lactuca virosa. The sequence goes on from NC_136428.1 coordinate 390,839,006, forward strand.
AAAACAAAAAAAAAAGAAACCAGAAATCAATAGATAAATCAGCACCTGTTACAATCAAATGGATAAATCAGAACATAAACTCAATCTCAAATACTTTAATTGTTGCAATTAGCACATCTTTGCATATTCAAGCAAATAGAAACCAAAAATCAATCTCACAAATGTGATTGAAGCAAATACAAATTAGAAATCAAGATCAACAATCAAACATCAGAAATTGATTTCACAAACCTGTGACAGAAGCAAATACAAAAGCAGAACAAAATCAACTATCAAATAAACAAACCTGTGACTGAAGCAAATACAAAATCAGAAATCGATTTCACAAATGTAGAAACCAAAAATCGAACTTCAAATCGACCTAAACTAAAGATTACAGCCTAAAAATTGAAGTTATAATTCAAAAACGAAGTTGTATCTAAAGCAGAAAAACGTACCTAGATCGTAGTAGTTGTCGAATTCGTCGATGGAGTCAGAAGGTGCCATCGCTGGAGTTAGGGGTGGAAATTATTTGGTCCGGAACTGAAAAACCCAAAAACCAAATCGAACCGAAATCAATTTCAAACCGAACCATATTCAAATTCGGTTTTTGGTTTGGTTTGAGACCAAACCGAATTGTAAATTTGGTTTTTGGTTCGAGTTTCGGTCTCATAAAGTTTAAAGCAAACCAAACCGAAAAACCGAATTTCATAAATCAATTAATTAAAAAATATATTTTATATTTTATATTAAATAAAAGTATTAATTATAAAGTAAAAATCATTTTAACCCATTTACTCTTTGGATCATTTTGTATGAAACTTTACATCTTTCTGTTTGTAACTTTAGGTTTCTATGTTAAAAACGTTTTAATTTATGTTTGAATTTTTTTTAAGTTAATATTTGGTTTCCTCGGTTTTCAAACCGAACCAAACTGAATTAGAATTCCGTTTTCGGTTTGGTCTAGAAAATTTTAATTCGATTTGGTTCGGTTTTCAAATTGGACAAAAAAATAATTTCAAACCGAGCAAACCGTTTCGAGGAAATCGAAAAACCAAAAAATCGAACCGATTCCCATCCCTAGCTGGAATCGCCGACGTCGTCGTTGGAGTCGCCGGCAGAGGAGTGTCGTTGATGATGGTCTTGCTGGAAGGTGTGCAATCATGTTTTACCCAGGGAAGAAGACGTAACAGTAGGAAATCTATTTCAGTAAAAAAGCAAATTAGGGCACAATTGTTTTCTTCATTAAATAGCTAAATGACCCTATATGGTAAATAAGTTTGAAAGTATACCTCTTGGGTAAATAAATTTTTTAAAAACACTTATATGGTCAATAACTCAATAAATGTTTGATACAGCAATTGATTTTTCTTCCACAAAATATAGATATTCTCCATTAATTCCAAAGTAAATAAGACAAATACTATGTTTGGCGCCTCACAACTAAAGACTTATAATGTAGCTTTTTTCAAGCAATTAATGTTGTAAACCATATCAAAACATAAGTTTTAATACACTTGTGGTATTTTATTATTTTGCTAAAATTATATAGTAGTTATATAATTTTCTAAATAAAAAACGTCAAAGATATTTAATTCGAACATATGTCATGGTTAACATATACTTTACATATAATTTTATTCAAAATATTATGATCTCATCGTTCTATTAATTTAGATCTCTAATAAACGACCTTTAAAATTATTAACCTATTATAGTATTTTTTAAAATAAATATTGCTAATTTATCCACATCTATTTAAAAAAAATCTTTTATAAAGTCCTCTCATTTAATTAGTTGTTTTCAAATATAAATCATATTTTAAAATGAAATTATAAATACACGTTTATTCAACATAAGTTTTGAAATTTTTCTCAGAGAAATTTGATGAAACTCTCATTGTGATGTCGAGTTTGGTTAGTGAGAGATTTTGAAAGCTCTCATTGGAAGAATATACGTTTTTGGAAGCTCCTTTCTCTTTAGATGAGCTAAAAATGGCGATTTGGCCTTGCAGTAGTGAAAAAGCATTGGGTCCCGACCACTTTTCGTTCATGTTTTTGAAGGTTTTTTTGGGAGGACATATGGCCAAATTTTTACTAACTTTTGTAAAAGATTTTGAAGCTGGGGGGGTCTTTGAAAAAGGGGTTACAACTCCTCCTTCACCACTCTTACCCCTAATGTTAATGATATGTTCTCTCTTAAATATTATCGACCAATCAACCTGATTGGTTGTATGGATAAAGCGTTGTGTAAAATTCTTCTAAATCGTCTCAAAGTGTCATTAGTAAAAAAGCGAAGAAGGAAGAACATAAAAGAAGGAAGTTATGATCTTTAATGTGGATTTCGATAAAGCCTTGACTCTTTGAATTGGGGATTTCTTGATTCAGTTATGGAGCAAATGCAATTTGGATGCAAATGGAGAAAGTGCATAGTGAGGTCTCTTTCTTCTGGACGTGATCCTGTCTTAGTTAATGGCTCTCCAACTAAGGAGTTTTTTTTATTAGTAGAGGTGTAATTCAAGGAGATATTCTCTCCTTTCCTCTTCACTCTTTACATGGAGGGACTTCATGTTTTCTTGAGAGGGGTTTATGACAATCACTTATATTATTGCACTTAGCTACCTAAAAGCAGCCATATATTGTCTCATCTCATGTATGCCAATAATGTTATTTTTATTAGTGAATTGTCCTCAATCAACATAATAAATTTAAATAGGTTGCTTAGAATGTTTCTTTATTGCTTCCAATCTTAAAGTTAACCTTCACAAATGTAAATTTTATGGCACTGGGATGATAAGTAGGAGATAAACATACTTTCTTGGAATTCTAGTCGATGATAATATGAACCTTGCTAAAGTTTTTGATCCTATTTTGGGGAGGCTTCAAGCTAAATTGGGCTCTAAGAAAGCTAAAAATCTCTCATTTAGTGATTGGCATGCTGGTGATGTCGGTCTTAGGGATTCTCCCGCTTTATTATTTCTCTCTTTTTAAGGCGCCTTGTAAAGTGATAAAGTTGTTGGAGCAATTTAGAAAGAGATGTGATTGGGGGCTTGTTGTGGGATGTCTCAAACTACTTAATTTAGATCGTTTAACTAAATAGTGGTGACACTTTGAAGGACGGAGTTAACCATTTTTTGTGTAATTCCACAACTCTTTTCATTTTATGTATTTTATTGATAATAAGCATCTTGCTAAAAAAACCGACTCGGACATTTAGCTTAATATTTTTCAAATTGAAGAGGATTACTTGAAGTTAGGTGTAAAGCTTCATGATTTATTTAGAATGAAGGTTGTGGTGGGTAATGGAAGGTTATTCTTATTGGATCTATATGCTCATGAATCATTATTGACTGATATTGGTAATATTATATGATCCTATAGTGTCACAATTTAATCAAGTTGATACTTATTGAATATTTATTAAGTATTTAATTATCAATAAATGAATTCAACTCTTGTATTTAATTAAATTGTTTTACGAAAATTAAAAAAAATGAAAAGGGGAACTAGTTATTATATCATATGATATGATTAATAAGTCATATAGAAATGTTTTGGACACTTTAGTTAACCATGTACTTACTAGTTAGTTAGCCTTTCTAGTTAGGTAAACTAGTCTAACTCTTGTCCCCATCCTTTCAACATAATGTTGTAAGCTTTATGAGAGTATGGAAGTTGCTTTTCAACCTCCATGCTTTGTTCCCCATGTCTCTTATCTAGTGTATTACTTTAGAATAAAATAAGGTATTACCTTTTTGCTTGCATGGGAATATACAAGAAAGTCGTATGCTTATGCGTGAGAAAAGTTGGTTCTATGGTCTTGTAATTCTCTAAAGAAGTCGTAGCTTCTTCTCATTGTCTTACTATCTACCTTTTGAAGTTAGTTTTCTAGATTCGGTGCCTCCTTTTGTTTCTCCTTTAGTTCTTATTTTGTTAAGCACTGAAAGGTTTAAGAAACTCAAGAATACAAGAAGGAACTAGAATTCAAAAATGCCTTACTCTTAGTGGTGAATACTTCTAAAAATATCATACTCTTTGATCTTGTCATCTACTTCAACACCCCAAAACCAAGTGGGTCCAAAAGCTTCAAAGGTTATCATTCTTAAACATCCTATGGTTGCTTTTATAACATTCAAACCTATGTAAAAGGATCACTGATGGTTTTATTTTAAAATGCTTTAAAATAAACTAGTTATTTTTACGAAGCTTCTGTTGCGGTTTTTATTAAAAAGACTCTATTTTTTGTACCAAAACCCATCAATTCTGTAAAAGGATGTGTGGCTCGGAAACACTACTCTTCAAGATCGCTTCATAAAGTTATTTGCCTTATTGTGGTATAAAAATTGTTTCCTCTAGAATAAAATTAGAAGAGATGAATATGAGAATATTTTTTTTGTTGTTGATTGGGGTAGGCATCCAAGAAGGGGACGAAAATATAGAGAATTAGAGGTCCAAAATTCTCTTTTTATCCGGTTCTCCTAAAATGTATATGATGGCTTGGAGAGGATTAAAGATCTGAGTGGCACTTTTTTAGTGGGTTCGGTTAGAAAATGTTTATCAGAGATAGAAAGGACATGGATGGATAGATTCTGAAACGTTTTATGGGTAAACTAGGTCACAATCAAGGTCTTGTGTTTTGTCCCGAGACTTACTAGAAACGGGATTCCAACTTCTTGTAACTTGTGACTAGGGGTGTTAACGTTTCATTAACTTGATCTTTTTATCGCTTTGAATGTGAGACGTCGAATCACTTATTCGTTTGTTGTAATTTTGCAAAGGCTAACTGTAATTAATTTAGCAGTTGGTCTGGTGTGTCTAGTTCGAATCCTTCTAGTCTCATGGATATGTCTTCGTTTCTTGCGGATTGCCCCTACAGTAAGAGGCATTTTAAGCTTTTGCATATTTTTATTTACTTGGTGATATGGATGATTTGAATCTACAGGACAACACACGGTTTATGCCCCCAGTTACAGATAACACATGAGAGACAACTTTTTACATTTAGTTTTATTAGACATATGGCAAAGTCGTTTCTTATTAATTTAGTGGAGTGGTGTTGCTCTCCCTTTTCTAACTTTTTATGTGTCTCTTTTTGTAACATCTCATTAGCCTTTGTGCTAATATATTTTTCGACATTCTACAATAAAATATAAATACAACCATATTAGGTCTTAAATTATATACATAAAATATGAAAATTATTACGTTATAGCTATAAAAAGAAATTTAAACATCTCCTTAAAAAAATAAATTTAAACATTAAATATTTTATATAATTGTTATAGATTTTAAATTTTGTAACTAAAATATCACGAATTATTTATTATAAGTACTTAATTTGTAAAAAATAGATTACATTTGAAAGTAGCAAATATAACTAAAAAGGTAAAACAAATATTAATAGGATTAAAATAGAAAAAGCTTAGATGTACGGGACCCATAATTTTTTCGAAAACCGGGCAAAAAATAATTTAATTTTTTTTATGGGGGCAAAAAAAATTTAAAGAGTAAAAATATGTTATTTTGAAAGGGCAAAATAATTTGTTTTTAAAAAAATACATATTTTTAATATCATCTAAACTTGTAAAAAAAATAATTTTTACAAATAATTTAATTGTTTTTTTATGTATTTGTTTTACGTAAAATATTTTTTTATCTATTTAAAAAAATACGTTTTCGTATAATATGTTTTTACATTGCTATTATCCTAAAACATATTTTTACGTTTTCATATAAACATATTTTTTTTTTTTCTTTCACATAGAAAAAAAAGTTTTTTTTATTACGTATTTATTTCATGTAAAATATGTTTTTTATATATTTAAAAAATACATTTCATATAAAATGTTATTACATTGCTATGATCTTAAAACATATTTTTACGTTTTCATATAAAAATAATTTTTTTTTCTTGCACATTGGAAAAAAAGTTTTTTTTTGTGTATTTATTTTATGTAAAATATGTTTTTAATCCAAAAATATATTTTTAAATACATAAAAAACGTAATAACATATTATACTAAAACGTAATCTTAAAAAAACAACAAAATAGTTTTTTCTGTATATGCAAATATTTAGTTGATTTAAAGTGAATATGCAACTATTATTTTACGTTTTCGTATAATATGTTATCACGTTAACGTTTTTCGTATAATATGTAATCACGTTAACGTTTTAACGTAAAATAAGTAATTGCATATTCGCTTTAAATCAACTAAGGACGTTAAGGTAACGTAAAATTATATTTTCGGATTATAATAACATAATAGTGTATTATACGAAAATGTATTTTTTAAATACATAAAAAACATGCTTCACATAAAATAAATATATACAAATTTTTTTTTTACATTTTATTTAGGATTACGTCTTCGTATAAAATATTATTACAATTTTATAATCCAAAAATATACTTTTAAATACATAAAAACGTAATAACATATTTTACTAAAACGTAATCTTAAAAAAACGACAACATAGTTTTTTTTGTATATGCAAATATTTAGTTGATTTAAAGTGAATATGCAAGTATTATTTTACGTTTTCGTATAATATGTTATCACGTTAACGTTTTTCGTATAATATGTAATCACGTTAACATTTTAACATAAAAAAAATAATTGCATATTCGCTTTAAATCAACTAAAGACGTTAAGGTAACGTAAAAGTATATTTTCGGATTATAATAACATAATAGTGTATTATACGAAAATGTATTTTTTAAATACATAAAAAAATACTTCACATAAAATAAATATATACAAAACTTTTTTTACATTTTATTTAGGATTACGTCTTCGTATAATATGTTATGATGTTAACGTTTTAACATAAAAAAAACTTGCATATTTGCTTTAAATCAACTAAATACTTGCATATACAATAAACTTTTTTGTCGTTTTTTTTTTCGGATTACGTTTTTGTATTATATGTTATTACGTTTTTTTTATGTATTTAAAAGTATATTTTCGGATTATAACAATGTAATAATATTTTATACAAAAACATATTTTTTAAATATATACAAAAAACATATTTTACATAAAATAACTACTTAAAAAAAATTCTTTCCTATGTGAAAGAAAAAAAAAACTTATTTTTATATGAAAACGTAATTTTTTTTAAGATTATAGTAATGTAATAACATTTTATACAACGTATTTTTTTAAATATATAAAAAAACATATTTTACATGAAATAAATACGTAAAAAAAACTTTTTTCTATGTGAAAGAAAAAAATTATTTTTATATGAAAACGTAAACATATGTTTCAGGATGATAGCAATTATATAACATATTATTCGAAAACGTAATTTTTTTAAATATATAAAAAAAAATCTATTTTACGTAAAAGAAATACGTAAAAAACAAATAAATTGTTTGTAAAAAATATTTTTTTAACAATACGCTAAAAATATATTTTATTTTATTAACTTTTTTTTTTGTAAAAATATGTTTTTTTTTTATTAATATATTTACGATTTTTGATAATATTATTTAGTTTTGAGAAATATATAACAAGTTTGGGTCTAATCTAGGGCTGATTAGGGGAGGTGGAGGAGGTCTCAAGTTTTGATCATACTCCTCTCTTTTTCTAGCATTTGTATTATTTTAAGACAAATTACAAAAATGGTCCCAGTGATTTATCAAATGATACGAATTCAATACCTTTATATTTAAAAATACGAAAATGCCCTTACAAATTCAGTTTCTAACGCCTGAATACTAGCAGAGTTAGTAAAAATGGTCATCCGTGCAAGTTTTACAAACCATAAGGACCATTTGCATAAAAAATTTAACAGAAACTGACTTTGTTACTTTTTGAAAACCTTAGCGACTACATTTGTAATTTTGTCTAAAGTATAAAGTCGGAAATCCAATTTTTATATTTAAGTGAATTCTTATATAAATATTAAAGTAATAAAATTTAGATTTGAAATTTAAATTAAAGTAAAATAGATTTATCAAATTAATGTGTGAAGTTTGGTTAAAAAAAAAAAAAAAAAAAAAAACATCTCCATATGATGCATTCATTCTTCCTTTTAACTTTTTGTACTGTAATACAAAAAACGACATTATCATAGTGTATTATATCTTCAATATAGACATAAATATTTGAAGAAATATAATTTAAATATATTATATATTTACTTTATAACATTTTATCATTTTTATATATGTGTTTTGTGTTATTTATATTTTATAACTAGATTATCACTAGTTTTCACAAACATAATCTTTTTTTATCGATTATTCTTCGAACTTTTAAATCACAAATAATTTTTCAGTTATTTGTTAGTTAGTTTTCACTTTGACGTTTGTTTTTTTCATTTATATATAAAGCATAACCAAAATTAATAATCGCATATGTATGTTACTTACATTATATGGATGGATGTTAATTTATTTTTCCTTGTCATAATCAAAGTATGTTGTGGGCTTTTTCGATTTCCAATAATGTCATGAATTGTTTTGTTTATTTGGTTTTAAAATTTATGTAACCTTTGATATTTTCTCAACTATACTAAATTTGCTGTGGGGTCTTTGGATTTCCAATAATGTCATGAATTGTGTTGTTTATTCGTTTTCAAAACTCTTGTAACCTTTGATATTTTATCAACTATACTAAATGTATGTACAAGTAAGCAGAAATGTTTTGATTATGTATTATACGAGAGGCAAGTTTTATTCAAGACACTCCCAGAGAACTAGTGCATATAGAATGCTAGTTTACATTCAATTATAAATTGGCATCAACATGATTTATTAAAAACGAGTCTAGCAAAAATTAGTCGAAATTCTTCATATAATCAATTACAAGTTTTAACAGGGTCTCCTCACCAACCATGCCAATCTATATTAATCTTTTCTAGACAATAAGCTACAATATGAATATCCCCATGGGCAAAAACTTAGGGAACCATCCGGAACTTTCAGAAACCCAAGTGTTCCAATGTTAGTTCTTGGCTCCGTTTCTGAATCGAATAATCTACAAGAAAAACGTTAGTAATAAACGCAATGGTTGAGGCTCGAGTTGGATTCGATTCCTTTAAACAGATCCGATGTCTGTTCCTAGGATACAACAACTGAAATAGTGTGTACTATCGGATATGGCTACTTGCCTGAAAGAGTCTCCGGAAATAGTTGCAGAGAAAATGAGGGAGAAGATGAGTATTTTCATGTGTGTCGAATGAGGTAGTGGTGGTCTGCTTTTATACTGGTTTTTATAACAACTAGAAATCAATTCGTCATTAAGGAATTGATTGTGGCAATAAATGTCATTCAATGCACAATAAATATGCAATTAATGCATCAGTTACAAAAATTTAAAAACAAGGACAAAAACTGTCAAGTTTAGCAAAAACAAGGTTGCGAGCCCATGTTTTCGGAGTTGCATTTGTGTCCGCAAGTCGCGCTCACACACAATTTTGGTGAATTTGGCCTACGTAATCCAAGATTCGCACCCCCTATGCGCGGGTAGGAGTTGGAATAAACCATATGTACAAGCTTGTAAGTTTATCATACATTCAAATTTATAAACTCACTAGAGTATGATCTTTCTACCAATGTGGGATTCATTCTCACACCCACTCCACTTGCTAACTCTTATTCTCACATAACAAAGATTGAGTATCGATATCTCATTCACATATACTTCATTTTGGACATATGATATATCGTTTTGAAGCTCTCACGGAGTAGAACACAAACCCACTTAGAGTTAACAACATATGTATATATTTATATTTGTCCCAAGTTAGTAAAAATATAAATATTTATACTAAAATTTACAACAATACCCGACATGAATGAAATATCGATCACCGCACATCAATCTTCTATACGAAACTTTCAATAGTTAAATCCTGCATAGGATAGATAGGTGTTACCCTTTGAACCCTCCCTTAAGAACTTATACTTAATCTCCCACCAGACAGTAGATCTTAATGTTTTTGAAATGATCTGCCATTTGTGTAGATAACAGTATAATTCTCACATGACTCTCCCTAACAAGGTCATATCCTCATAGACGTGTTTGTTTTGGTCATGAACAATAACTTAGTTCTGCAAGAGCTTTAAGAATTGTGCCCCCATAATTCCTTTTCAAGCGACCCCACTTCTCTCTCACATAGGTAATTCCAAAAATCATTACAAACCATATGTTTAGCCTCATTTTCACTACATATAGGAATGGACTTGGAAGTATTGTTAGCTCCACCACCTCCTCCTCCCCCCCCTCCCCTCCCCCCCCCCCCCCCAAGAGTGACCTGCCTCACTCATACAACTAGGTTGTCCTTTTAAACCCATATATTCGGATCTCCAGTCTTTTGGGTAACGTTTCCTTCGTATGAATTTATTCATTCAAGGGCTTTAGTCTCATTCCTGTTTGACGACTTATAAACTACATCTCTACTCAATCCTTTTGTAAGTGGATCCTCAATGTTATCCTTTGACTTCATCCAGTCAACCGTGATAACCTCCATAGAGATTAGTGGTCGTATCGTTTCATGTCTACATCTAATGTGTCTTGATTTCCCATTATACATTGTACTTTGAGCTCTACCAATTTCCGATTGGTAATCACAATGTATACATATGGCTGTTACCGGCTTTTGCCATTCGGGAATGTCCTCAAAAAATTGACGTAGCCACTCTGTCTCTTCAGCACAAATATATAAGGCTATAAATTTATATTCCATCATAGATCTGGATATAACTGTTTGCTTGGACAATTTCCAAGCTATAACAACACCTCCATGTGTAAACACATATACACTTGTAGATCTACAATCTCTTATGTCAGATATTCAATTTGCATCGGTGTATCCTTCGATAGTAGTTGGATGTCTTCCATAATGCAAACCATATTCACGTGTGTATCTTACATACCTTAACAACCTAGTAATACTTTTCTAGTGTTCAGAAATGGGTTTACTAGTATATCTACTTAGTCTACTCACAACATATGCTAAGTCAGGTCTCGTACAACTCATTATATACATCAGACTGGAAAAAATTCTTGAATATTCCACTTGATTAACAGTAACACTATCACGTTTGTTTTTACGTATATGTTTACTAGTGTCAATTGGAGTTCTAGCTATGCTAGTTTCTCCCTTAGCAAAATTTTCAAGAATCTTATCCACATAGTGTGTTTGACTTAAAATCAAACCATTCTGGGTTCTTGTGATCTTGACTCCAAGAATCACATCCGCTAAACCCATGTCTTCCATGTCGAACTTGGATTTGAACATATCCTTTGTGGATCTTATCATCTTGTCATCATTTCCAATGATAAGCATATCATCAACACATAAACACAAGATGACATAACCATGAGTAGTGTTTTTCACATAGATACACTTATCACACTCATTGATTCTAAAACCAGTTTCCGTCATGACTTGATTAAAATTTTGATCCCATTATTTTGGAGCTTGTTTTAATCTATATAGAGACTTAACAAGTTTACAAACCATGTTCTCCTGCCCCGAGGCAATGAATCCCTCAGGTTGCTTCATATAAATTTCTTCTTCAAACTCCCCATTTAGGAAAGTAGTTTGCACATCCATTTGATGAACATGCATGTTTCTAATAGCTGCAATGGCAAGCACTAATCTAATGGATGTTATTCGCGTTACTGGCGAAGACGTATCCAAGTAAACTGGACCATCCTTTTGTCTATACCCTTTGGTTACCAATCTTGCCTTGTATTAATCAATACTACCATCGACTTTCATCTTTCTCTTAAAGATCAAATGGTAACCAAATGGCTTGCTACCTGGAGGCAGATCCACTAGTTCCCATGTATGATTTTTTAAGATAGATTCTACCTCATTTTGGATGGATTCTTTCTATTCAGGTCTCTCAGAAGAAGTAACCGCCTCTTGGTAGGTTTTAGGTTCACTTTCCACCATATATGTGTAAAAATCGTCACCAAATGAATTTTCAACTCTAGCCCTCTTACTTCTTCTAAGTTCAATCTCTTCTTCCTTGGATTGAGCTTATTCGTCCTCTCGAACAACTTTGTTGATTCCATTATTGTATTCTTGTGTATCTCAGGATTCTTAGAATCACGCACAAGAAAAAAATAGGCAACTTATAAGTACTTATATGATGGCTTTCTTCCCATCCAAAGTTCATACGGTGTTTCATCCTTTTCTTTGCGAGGTATCTTATTTAAAAGATAGTGAGCCGACAAAATAGCTTCCCCCACATTGACTGATTTACACCATAACTATTTAGCATGACATTAACCATCTCTTTCTAGGTAAACTTCTTTCTTTCAGCAATGCCATTAGATTAAGGTGAATAGGGTGATGTGAATTCATGTCGGATTCCAATTTGTGTACAAAACCCAGTATATGGAGAAACATATAATCCACCCTTATCACTTCTAACTACTTTCATTTTCTTGTTGAGTTGGTTCTCAACTTCCTTTGTATACAAGAAAACTTTTCCATTGCTTCATATTTACTGTTAACTAAGTATATGTAACAATATTTTGTGCTATCATCGATGAACATAATGAAGTATTTGTTCCCACCTTGAGTAGGATTTGATTTTAAATCACACACATCAATGTGAATTAAAACAAGAGGTTTGATGTTTCTTTTGATTGTTTCGGAAGATAATCTAGTTACTTTGGCTTCAACACATGTGGGACATTTTATATTTGATTCAATATCAAATTTTGGTATGTAGTCTAGTTTAACTAGACATTTAATAGAATTGTAATTTACATGTCCTAAACAACCATGCCAAACATTTGAACACAAAAGTATATACGCAGAACTGGAACTCACTTTACTCATTTCATTTGTCACTGTTACATTCATTTTGAACATGTCATTCTAGGCATATCCTTTCCACACAAACATACAATTCTTGGATAAAATAAACTTGTCCGACTCAAACACAAGCTTTAGGCCAAAGATACTCAACAAACCACCCAACATTAGATTCTTACGAAGTTATGGAACATAAAACATCCCTATGTTTAACATCTTTCCCTGATGTTATTTTGAGAACAACATCACCAAAACCTTTGATATCCGCGATAGCTGCATTTCCCATTTAGAGCTTTTCACCGTCATCAACTTCCTTCTAGGTTTTGAAATAACTCTTGTTATGAAACACATGAAAAGTAGCCCCCATGTCGATCCGCTGCTCCTTTCAATCAGTATTCATGATATTCACCATAGAGACCATAATCGTGAGATCATTTATTGTGGCCACCAACTCGATGTCATCATTCACCATGTTTGCTTGATGGTTCTCACGTTTGGGCTGTGGGCACTCTGAAGCCTTGTGACCTGGTTGGTGTTGCACTTTAACTTCTTCTTGAAAGTTCCTGCCTTAGGGCCTAGGTTTTTACCCTTTCCTTTCCCTTTGTGAGCTCCCTTGCCTTTTTTCTTGGATGTTTGACTAACTTCCACCACATGAACCTTAGAAGATTTAACATCACCACCTTTTTTCAAAGTCATTCGGTTGTCTTCTTCAATGCGAACAGGTCCGTAACAACCCCTGGTCCGTATCAACCTTACATAATAGTGAATAGATGTGTCAGGTCCGTATCAACCATAATTCCATAATGACTATGAGCCCAAATTGGCACCATCCATATATCATACAATCACATAAGTAATAGTCACATAATGACATACATCCTACACATACAAATCAAGGGGTCGGCCTTGATACTTTCAACCCACTTGTGCAGTAAGAACAATCACCTCTAACTGAAGATAACTGAATCGAACACTCGAGATGTTGCTAAAATGGCTCCTCACACTAAACATAACCCAATACAATCCTAATTAATAATCGGGTTTAATCCATAAACAACGGTCTAATTCATTATGCCCAGTGTACATCATTTGATACAGAAGGATTACAGAGCTATGATCCGGTACGAGCAACGTACCCAAGGTTACGCCCGTCGTACTCTTCAAAAATCTAGACCTTTTATTAAGGTCTTAACGCTTTAAGACTTAATGTCCAAACTTCAGATCTAACTCTAATAAACATATAATACCATAAATTTGCAACCTTTACGGCTTTGCATGGCTAAAACGAGCCAACACCAAAACCCTAATTCATTTAATAATCTAAAACTCCATAACACTTGCATTTTTATGACACTAAAAACTCTAAAGTGCCTGAAAGGACAGCTCAAAACCTTTGGAGTATTCCATACTCACAATGATCACGGTCTTCATACCAAAAGAGCATAAATCTAAGTTTAAAAAAGATCAAACAAAGCAATCATCAATATTTGAACTTTATACCTCATGAAGATGCACAAAGATAAGAAGAATCTGGATCCAAAGGCTTGAGAGTAACACCACAACTCCAAAGGCTTTCCTTCACCACAAAGAAAACCAAAATATCACTAAAAAGCTTCAAAGTTCGCAAACAAGGATTAGGGTTTCGATATGAGGGCTAAGAGGTGTGGACGCTGGAGGTAAATAAATGTTTGAGGCCATAAAGTTCTTTAAATAGGGTCCAAACCCTAAAAATTAGGGTTTGAAGTATTTACAAGTAATCCCAACATACTCTTTTATATGCCCAGGATATGAAATAGCCTCTCCGCCACCACTTAGTGTACTACAGCCGACGTACCAAAACGTATGCCCTACATAAGGACCATTTTCGCAAATAATTTTATACTTTAAGGTAAAAAATGAAAGATACCTGGAACACGGATGTTACAGATTCACCAATCACCAAACACTTTGTCAAGTGAGTACGTAGTTATTATCAAGAACATAATCTTAATTTAAAAAGTATTAATACTATTAAGTAATATTAAATTTTTACCTGTAATATCTATGATATGTGCTACTTGTATGAATATGATAACTGGTATAGAAACCGTATTGGGAATCGATTGCCTTTAACTATAGGTCGTGCCTTAGGTTTAAGAATAAGACTCATAAAGGTTGCTTCGGTCTCTTAGTTGCGACAAAACGTGAGATCAGAACGGAGTGAAGTCCTCCTCTTTCTTGGATGACTAGCAATGGTCGGTCCAGATCAGACAACCGACAAGTATGTCTAGGTCATCGACAAGAGTAGATGACAACACTTGACTATTCTATGTGGTCTAGTGAATTACGTTGCTAGCATGGACTTATAACCCATGGACGTAGATAAAATGGGATACCATATTTATCAAATCTTTGAACATTCGTTGCCTTTATATTACTTACACTCGCCAAGGACTCCCCTAACAGTGTAGTGAAATAGTTACTCGAGCAATTTATCAGGTTGGGTGATTCCTCCAAATGATCGTGCTTTAGGATCTGTGAGGATCGGTTGGGTTGGGTAGTTGGTCTTAGGTCAGATTCAATATATACCTATATTATCTGATAATGTAGTCCTACATGATTGATATTACTTAGTATCATTAAACCATTTTTGGCTTGAAAACCCTATGCATCTCACCAGATTTTCCCAAACCTGACCCACTCATTTTATGCATCACAGGTAGCGGAAGTAAGGCTGTTGAAGTCTAGTTAGGATGCTAAGCGGAATAAAGGGATGAGTCTGTAATAAGTAGTTTCATGGCCTTTTAGATTTTACGTTGTAATGTATGTTAGGATATGAATGAATGACATCCTCAAGGTTTTTATAAAACAACTTTTCTTATCTTAAAAATGTTATATTTAACTAGGAGTTTCCGCATTTCAATTTATAAAGCGTAAAGAAAATGCTTTAGTTGGTTCTGAAAAATAGGGGATTTCACAGTTGGTATCAAAGCATTAGTTTAAGCGAACTAGGAATTTATGAAAACTCTACACTGAAAATTAGAAGCTAAGTATGATCGATGAGGCTTGTGATAGATTACTTTAGGATAAATGCATTAGTTTCTTAAGACTCTAGCACTAGTATAATATAGGAAGTTACCTTAACCGCGTATTATGTGCTAAGTGTATAGTAAGTAATATATCGACATATTACACTACTCGCCTCTAGGACTATAAAACATCATGACAATCACTAGGAGCAGAAGATTCATCAATAACGAAGGAGATGCAACACCTCAGAACGCTGGAGGAACTATTGCAAACCCGATAAATGAAGCTAGAGAAATGACGCAAGAAATGCTCGATCAGCAACGACGTGAGTTTAGGGAGCTCTTAGCTCAAGAACTAGCTAATGATAGAAGAGGAGCGCGAGTGATCAATGAGCCGAAGACTTGGAAATTCATCAAGGACCACTCCCTCCTCCGGAAGACTTGGAAATCCAAAGGAATGCTGAGCCAAGCAAAATTTGCAAGTACAAGGATTTTAAGACTTGCAAGCTATCATCCTTCAATCGAAAATAGGATCCAGTTGGATTCATGGATTGGATATCAGAGATGGAGTTAGATCTCGTAACATGTGGTTGCACGGGGAAGCTACAAACTACCTATGCTATGAGGATGTTCAAAGGCGCCACACTTCATTGGTGGAAAATGTTAGGGAAGATTGTGAGGCCCAACAAGCCACTTCAGCTGACATGGGATGAATTCTTGACCCATTTCAAGAGGAAGTACTGTTCGGCTTAGAAAATGTTGGAATTGGAGAATCAATTCATGGCATTGACAAAGGGAAGCATGGCAGTGGACGAGTACATCAATGCTTTCACTGATAAAATGGAGTTTGTCATGCGACTTGTTTCGGATGAATTGACCAAGACCGATCAGTATGCAAATGGATTGCCTTGGGGGTATATTGTGCTAGTGAAGCACTCACTCAATTTTATAGCAGCCATCTGGGCTGCAAAATATGTGGAAGGTTTGATGAAGATGAGAGTTGTCGGTGAAAAGAGGAAAGCTGAGGGAAACAACAACAATAACAGTTTGAAGAATAAGAGGTTCTCAAAATCAAGCAACATATATGGAAGCAACCAAAAAAGGAAGTGTGTGACGAGTGCAAGAGATAGAACTTTCGTGATTGTGTCATCTACTTCAAACGCAAGAAGCTCAGACATATTTCTACAAATTTCCCAATAAAAGGAAAATTTTCTTTCAATTGTGGAGAAGAGGGGCACATAAAGGCAGTATGCCCAAAGCTTGAGAAACCCATCCCAATGATCATGCCACCAAAGCCCAAGGGTCGAAGATATCAGATGACCCTCAATGAAGCAAAGGACGAGACCGATAATTCTTTAGCTATATTCTTAGTTAATCAAATTCGTGTATAGTTATTATTCGATTCTGGAACATATCATTCATTTATATCACATGAATTTGGTAGGAAACTTAAGTTATCACCACTTAGGCTAAGTACCCCTATCTTAGTAGATGGTGGTAGGAATATATCTATTAGCAAGAAGACAACCTTTAGAACAAGGTATGGACATTATGAATTCCTTTTTACATTGTTCAGACTAACAAATGCTCTAACAATATTCATGGATGTTATGCATCGAGTTTGTTAACCTTTTCTCGATAAATCAGTAATAGTGTTCACTGAAAATATCTTGATTTACTCCAAAAAGAATGAAGATTATGGTAAATATCTCTGAGAAATATTGGAAGTCTTTTTGTAATACCCATAATTTTTTTTTTCCAAATTTAACTTGAAAACTCATTCCAAATTCATCAAAACATTATGCACTGGTTTTCAAAATGTATAATATTAGAGTTTTCCCAGAAACATAAACAAAACATGAGGAGCTGTACGATCACGCCTTCGCCTTGCCGCGATCCCCTGATGTACCTGAAGCAATAAACTGAAACTGTAATCCCGAGAGCTTAGTGAGTTCCCCCAAAATACCGATACACTGCATATAACACATATATAAACAACAACATGTACTGGGTCCACAACTTTACAGAATGGATTACCCCCTGGGTCCACAGTGTGAGTCTGGATTGCCTTACGGGCCCGCAGCTCACATCTGGCTTGCCATCGATCCCACGGTACGAGTCTCCCTCAGCTCGTAACTGGAATGCTCTCGAGCCCACAGTATGAGTCTCCCTCAGCTCGCATTTCGAATTCTCCTGGGTTTGTTGGTTACCGCACAGAGCAGTATCACCTCAACCCATCCCACATAACATGTCCACATATAAACATAACCACTGTGCATGCAAATAATCATATAACAACACAGGTAGTCCTACAGATCTACCTACCTGGCATAACCACTAGCATGCAATACTAACTCATACTCAATATCTAACACTTCTAGGATAACATATCCACTGGGCCGGCCTTGGTGCCTTAGACCCCTTAGTATAGTGAGGATAACTCACCTCACAACTATCGTCTGAACCTAGAAAGCTCAACTCCCGGATCACCACCACAAACTCCACCACCTATATCCGACACATCACAAAGTTCATAGGTTTCCCAAGATACATCCAGAAGTCCAATAGTCAACCCTTGCCCAAAGTCTAAGTCAACTTTCAAGATCAACAGTCCATGTTGACCTCAACTCGTCGAGTACCCTTAGCTACTCGCCGAGTTTCTGGCATGACTCGCCAACTCGCCGAGTCACTCGAGTGGCTCGTCGAGTTCCTAGTATCAGTGGCCGTAACCCCTTGGCCAACCCGCCGAGTTTTCCCTTTACAACTCGCCGAGTTCATACGTGTCCGCAGGTTGGGAAAACCCTAACTGACTCGCCGAGTCATTCTACTGACTCGCCGGGTCTACGACAATCTTCAACGGACTCGCCGAGTTGTTCATCCAACTCGTCGAGTATAGGACCATCTTCATGTGGCTCACCGAGTTGCCTATGCAACTCGCCGAGTCCCTTCAGACCTTCATCCATACAGGTACTTTTTAAGCCATGCAACGGCTCCATATTGTAGATCCAAGCTTCTAAGGCATGTTTATCACATAAAGTTGCAAACTTTACGTGCATGCAAGGTCCTAGAGACTCTAAATGACCAATCTAAGCTTCTAATGGAGCTTTACACCTTAGGAGAGTCTCATTCTTGCAAAAGCTGGGAACTTTATGGACTTAGAGATCCAAGAGAGTTCAGATCTGAGGTTGCAACCTCAAATCTTAACTCAAACACAAGAAAGGCTTCCTAATATGCTATAAATGCCCTAAAATTTACCCAAAAGGGATCTAGAAATGAAATTAGGTCAAGATAGCGATTTGATACCTTCCAGAAGATGCCAACTAAGAGAGATTTCAGATCCCACACGTTCCTTGCTTCTGGATACTTGCTCTCCAAGCTCTTTTCTCCAAAATCCTCTTCCAAAGCTTAAGAATACACAAATGGGAGCACACTCACAAACTCCACCACCTATATCCGACACATCACAAAGTTCATAGGTTTCCCAAGATACTTCCAGAAGTCCAATAGTCAACCCTTGCCCAAAGTCCAAGTCAACTTTCAAGATCAACAGTCCATGTTGACCTCAACTCGTCGAGTACCCTTAACTACTCGCCGAGTTTCTGGCATGACTCGCCAACTCGCCGAGTCACTCGAGTGGCTCGTCGAGTTCCTAGTATCAGTGGCCGTAACCCCTTGGCCAACCCGCCGAGTTTTCCCTTTACAACTCGCCGAGTTCATACGTGTCCGCAGGTTGGGAAAACCCTAACTAACTCGCCGAGTCATTCTACTCACTCGCCGGGTCTACGACAATCTTCAACGGACTCGCCGAGTTGTTCATCCAACTCATCGAGTATAGGACCATCTTCATGTGGCTCGCCGACTTGACTATGCAACTCGCCGAGTCCCTTCAGACCTTCATCCATACAAGTACTTTTTAAGCCATGCAACGGCTCCATATTGCAGATCCAAGCTTCTAAGGCATGTTTATCACATAAAGTTGCAAACTTTACGTACATGCAAGCTCCTAGAGACTCTAAATGACCAATCTAAGCTTCTAATGGAGCTTTACACCTTAGGAGAGTCTCATTCTTGCAAAAGCTGGGAACTTTATGGACTTAGAGATCCAAGAGAGTTCAGATCTGAGGTCGCAACCTCAAATCTTAACTCAAACACAAGAAAGGCTTCCTAATACGCTATAAATGCCCTAAAATTTACCCAAAAGGGATCTAGAAATGAAATGAGGTCAAGATAGCGATTTGATACCTTCCAGAAGATGCCAACTAAGAGAGATTTCAGATCCCACACGTTCCTTGCTTCTGGATACTTGCTCTCCAAGCTCTTTTCTCCAAAATCCTCTTCCAAAGCTTAAGAATACACAAATGGGAGCACACTCACAA
The DNA here is from genome assembly GCF_052849685.1 of Lactuca virosa. Lineage (NCBI taxonomy): Eukaryota > Viridiplantae > Streptophyta > Magnoliopsida > Asterales > Asteraceae > Lactuca > Lactuca virosa. The sequence goes on from NC_136428.1 coordinate 390,859,160, forward strand.
ACTCCACCACCTATATCCGACACATCACAAAGTTCATAGGTTTCCCAAGATACTTCCAGAAGTCCAATAGTCAACCCTTGCCCAAAGTCCAAGTCAACTTTCAAGATCAACAGTCCATGTTGACCTCAACTCGTCGAGTACCCTTAGCTACTCGCCGAGTTTCTGGCATGACTCGCCAACTCGCCGAGTCACTCGAGTGGCTCGTCGAGTTCCTAGTATCAGTGGCCATAACCCCTTGGCCAACCCGCCGAGTTTTCCCTTTACAACTCGCCGAGTTCATACATGTCCGCAGGTTGGGAAAACCCTAACTGAATCGCCGAGTCATTCTACTGACTCGTCGGGTCTACGACAATCTTCAACGGACTCGCCGAGTTGTTCATCCAACTCGTCGAGTATAGGACCATCTTCATGTGGCTCGCCGAGTTGACTATGCAACTCGCCGAGTCCCCTCAGACCTTCATCCATACAGATACTTTTTAAGCCATGCAACGGCTCCATATTGCATATCCAAGCTTCTAAGGCATGTTTATCACATAAAGTTGCAAACTTTACGTGCATGCAAGGTCCTAGAGACTCTAAATGACCAATCTAAGCTTCTAATGGAGCTTTACACCTTAGGAGAGTCTCATTCTTGCAAAAGCTGGGAACTTTATGGACTTAGAGATCCAAGATAGTTCAGATCTGAGGTTGCAACCTCAAATCTTAACTCAAACACAAGAAAGGCTTCCTAATATGCTATAAATGCCCTAAAATTTACCCAAAAGGGATCTAGAAATGAAATGAGGTCAAGATAGTGATTTGATACCTTCCAGAAGATGCCAACTAAGAGAGATTTCAGATCCCACACGTTCCTTGCTTCTGGATACTTGCTCTCCAAGCTCTTTTCTCGAAAATCCTCTTCCAAAGCTTAAGAATACACAAATGGGAGCACACTCACAAACTCCACCACCTATATCCGACACATCACAAAGTTCATAGGTTTCCCAAGATACTTCCAGAAGTCCAATAGTCAACCCTTGCCCAAAGTCCAAGTCAACTTTCAAGATCAACAGTCCATGTTGACCTCAACTCGTCGAGTACCCTTAACTACTCGCCGAGTTTCTGGCATGACTCGCCAACTCGCCGAGTCACTCGAGTGGCTCGTCGAGTTCCTAGTATCAGTGGCCGTAACCCCTTGGCCAACCCGCCGAGTTTTCCCTTTACAACTCGCCGAGTTCATACGTGTCCGCAGGTTGGGAAAACCCTAACTAACTCGCCGAGTCATTCTACTCACTCGCCGGGTCTACGACAATCTTCAACGGACTCGCCGAGTTGTTCATCCAACTCATCGAGTATAGGACCATCTTCATGTGGCTCGCCGACTTGACTATGCAACTCGCCGAGTCCCTTCAGACCTTCATCCATACAAGTACTTTTTAAGCCATGCAACGGCTCCATATTGCAGATCCAAGCTTCTAAGGCATGTTTATCACATAAAGTTGCAAACTTTACGTACATGCAAGCTCCTAGAGACTCTAAATGACCAATCTAAGCTTCTAATGGAGCTTTACACCTTAGGAGAGTCTCATTCTTGCAAAAGCTGGGAACTTTATGGACTTAGAGATCCAAGAGAGTTCAGATCTGAGGTTGCAACCTCAAATCTTAACTCAAACACAAGAAAGGCTTCCTAATACGCTATAAATGCCCTAAAATTTACCCAAAAGGGATCTAGAAATGAAATGAGGTCAAGATAGCGATTTGATACCTTCCAGAAGATGCCAACTAAGAGAGATTTCAGATCCCACACGTTCCTTGCTTCTGGATACTTGCTCTCCAAGCTCTTTTCTCCAAAATCCTCTTCCAAAGCTTAAGAATACACAAATGGGAGCACACTCACAAACTCCACCACCTATATCCGACACATCACAAAGTTCATAGGTTTCCCAAGATACTTCCAGAAGTCCAATAGTCAACCCTTGCCCAAAGTCCAAGTCAACTTTCAAGATCAACAGTCCATGTTGACCTCAACTCGTCGAGTACCCTTAGCTACTCGCCGAGTTTCTGGCATGACTCGCCAACTCGCCGAGTCACTCGAGTGGCTCGTCGAGTTCCTAGTATCAGTGGCCATAACCCCTTGGCCAACCCGCCGAGTTTTCCCTTTACAACTCGCCGAGTTCATACATGTCCGCAGGTTGGGAAAACCCTAACTGAATCGCCGAGTCATTCTACTGACTCGTCGGGTCTACGACAATCTTCAACGGACTCGCCGAGTTGTTCATCCAACTCGTCGAGTATAGGACCATCTTCATGTGGCTCGCCGAGTTGACTATGCAACTCGCCGAGTCCCCTCAGACCTTCATCCATACAGGTACTTTTTAAGCCATGCAACGGCTCCATATTGCATATCCAAGCTTCTAAGGCATGTTTATCACATAAAGTTGCAAACTTTACGTGCATGCAAGGTCCTAGAGACTCTAAATGACCAATCTAAGCTTCTAATGGAGCTTTACACCTTAGGAGAGTCTCATTCTTGCAAAAGCTGGGAACTTTATGGACTTAGAGATCCAAGATAGTTCAGATCTGAGGTTGCAACCTCAAATCTTAACTCAAACACAAGAAAGGCTTCCTAATATGCTATAAATGCCCTAAAATTTATCCAAAAGGGATCTAGAAATGAAATGAGGTCAAGATAGCGATTTGATACCTTCCAGAAGATGCCAACTAAGAGAGATTTCAGATCCCACACGTTCCTTGCTTCTGGATACTTGCTCTCCAAGCTCTTTTCTCGAAAATCCTCTTCCAAAGCTTAAGAATACACAAATGGGAGCACACTCACAAACTCCACCACCTATATCCGACACATCACAAAGTTCATAGGTTTCCCAAGATACTTCCAGAAGTCCAATAGTCAACCCTTGCCCAAAGTCCAAGTCAACTTTCAAGATCAACAGTCCATGTTGACCTCAACTCGTCGAGTACCCTTAACTACTCGCCGAGTTTCTGGCATGACTCGCCAACTCGCCGAGTCACTCGAGTGGCTCGTCGAGTTCCTAGTATCAGTGGCCGTAACCCCTTGGCCAACCCGCCGAGTTTTCCCTTTACAACTCGCCGAGTTCATACGTGTCCGCAGGTTGGGAAAACCCTAACTAACTCGCCGAGTCATTCTACTCACTCGCCGGGTCTACGACAATCTTCAACGGACTCGCCGAGTTGTTCATCCAACTCATCGAGTATAGGACCATCTTCATGTGGCTCGCCGACTTGACTATGCAACTCGCCGAGTCCCTTCAGACCTTCATCCATACAAGTACTTTTTAAGCCATGCAACGGCTCCATATTGCAGATCCAAGCTTCTAAGGCATGTTTATCACATAAAGTTGCAAACTTTACGTACATGCAAGCTCCTAGAGACTCTAAATGACCAATCTAAGCTTCTAATGGAGCTTTACACCTTAGGAGAGTCTCATTCTTGCAAAAGCTGGGAACTTTATGGACTTAGAGATCCAAGAGAGTTCAGATCTGAGGTTGCAACCTCAAATCTTAACTCAAACACAAGAAAGGCTTCCTAATACGCTATAAATGCCCTAAAATTTACCCAAAAGGGATCTAGAAATGAAATGAGGTCAAGATAGCGATTTGATACCTTCCAGAAGATGCCAACTAAGAGAGATTTCAGATCCCACACGTTCCTTGCTTCTGGATACTTGCTCTCCAAGCTCTTTTCTCCAAAATCCTCTTCCAAAGCTTAAGAATACACAAAAGGGAGCACACTCACAAACTCCACCACCTATATCCGACACATCACAAAGTTCATAGGTTTCCCAAGATACTTCCAGAAGTCCAATAGTCAACCCTTGCCCAAAGTCCAAGTCAACTTTCAAGATCAACAGTCCATGTTGACCTCAACTCGTCGAGTACCCTTAGCTACTCGCCGAGTTTCTGGCATGACTCGCCAACTCGCCGAGTCACTCGAGTGGCTCGTCGAGTTCCTAGTATCAGTGGCCATAACCCCTTGGCCAACCCGCCGAGTTTTCCCTTTACAACTTGCCGAGTTCATACATGTCCGCAGGTTGGGAAAACCCTAACTGAATCGCCGAGTCATTCTACTGACTCGTCGGGTCTACGACAATCTTCAACGGACTCGCCGAGTTGTTCATCCAACTCGTCGAGTATAGGACCATCTTCATGTGGCTCGCCGAGTTGACTATGCAACTCGCCGAGTCCCCTCAGACCTTCATCCATACAGGTACTTTTTAAGCCATGCAACGGCTCCATATTGCATATCCAAGCTTCTAAGGCATGTTTATCACATAAAGTTGCAAACTTTACGTGCATGCAAGGTCCTAGAGACTCTAAATGACCAATCTAAGCTTCTAATGGAGCTTTACACCTTAGGAGAGTCTCATTCTTGCAAAAGCTGGGAACTTTATGGACTTAGAGATCCAAGATAGTTCAGATCTGAGGTTGCAACCTCAAATATTAACTCAAACACAAGAAAGGCTTCCTAATATGCTATAAATGCCCTAAAATTTACCCAAAAGGGATCTAGAAATGAAATGAGGTCAAGATAGCGATTTGATACCTTCCAGAAGATGCCAACTAAGAGAGATTTCAGATCCCACACGTTCCTTGCTTCTGGATACTTGCTCTCCAAGCTCTTTTCTCGAAAATCCTCTTCCAAAGCTTAAGAATACACAAATGGGAGCACACTCATAAACTCCACCACCTATATCCGACACATCACAAAGTTCATAGGTTTCCCAAGATACTTCCAGAAGTCCAATAGTCAACCCTTGCCCAAAGTCCAAGTCAACTTTCAAGATCAACAGTCCATGTTGACCTCAACTCGTCGAGTACCCTTAACTACTCGCCGAGTTTCTGGCATGACTCGCCAACTCGCCGAGTCACTTGAGTGGCTCGTCGAGTTCCTAGTATCAGTGGCCGTAACCCCTTGGCCAACCCGCCGAGTTTTCCCTTTACAACTCGCCGAGTTCATACGTGTCCGCAGGTTGGGAAAACCCTAACTGACTCGCCGAGTCATTCTACTCACTCGCCGGGTCTACGACAATCTTCAACGGACTCGCCGAGTTGTTCATCCAACTCATCGAGTATAGGACCATCTTCATATGGCTCGCCGACTTGACTATGCAACTCGCCGAGTCCCTTCAGACCTTCATCCATACAGGTACTTTTTAAGCCATGCAACGGCTCCATATTGCAGATCCAAGCTTCTAAGGCATGTTTATCACATAAAGTTGCAAACTTTACGTGCATGCAAGCTCCTAGAGACTCTAAATGACCAATCTAAGCTTCTAATGGAGCTTTACACCTTAGGAGAGTCTCATTCTTGCAAAAGCTGGGAACTTTATGGACTTAGAGATCCAAGAGAGTTCAGATCTGAGGTTGCAACCTCAAATCTTAACTCAAACACAAGAAAGGCTTCCTAATATGCTATAAATGCCCTAAAATTTACCCAAAAGGGAACTAGAAATGAAATGAGGTCAAGATAGCGATTTGATACCTTCCAGAAGATGCCAACTAAGAGAGATTTCAGATCCCACACGTTCCTTGCTTCTGGATACTTGCTCTCCAAGCTCTTTTCTCCAAAATCCTCTTCCAAAGCTTAAGAATACACAAATGGGAGCACACTCACACGAATTAGGGTTTCTGGATTATCAAGAGGCTGTAAGGGGAGGCTGATAAAGGCCAATGATCCTTTAAATAGGGTGCAACACCCCGAGATTTAGGGTTTCATCTGCCAGCTCCTACTCGTGGAGTCCCTTCTTGGATTGGGCGAGTAAGTCACTAAACTACGTGGACCAACCCGCTGCTACTCGATGAGTAGGGCAACCAACTCATCGAGTAGACCTTGAAATCAAAAAAATTCTTATATAAATCAATACCTGAGAATCGGGGTGTTACAATTCTCCACCACTTGAACTAGACTTCCTCCTCGAAGTCTGCCGCGGCGAACAGCTCAGGGTAGTGCTCCCGCATCTCTCCCTCTGGCTCCCACGTCCACTCAGACCCCCTACGATGCTCCCACTGTAACTTCACCAAAGGTATCTCCTTGTTCCTCAGAACTTTCGTCTTCCTCTCCAGTATGGCCACAGGCCTCTCCACATAATTCAGGCATTCATCGACCTGAATATCATCCAGCGACACCATTGCCTCCTGATCCATAATGCACTTTCGCAACTGCGAAACGTGGAAAGTGTTGTGGATCCGACTAAGCTCCTCCGGTAGCTCTAGCCTGTAAGCCACCTTGCCAACCCTGGCAATGATCCTGAACGGACCAATGTAACGGGGACCCAATTTCCCCCTCTTCCTGAAGCGGATCACACCCTTCCAGGGTGAGACCTTCAGGAGAACCACATCACCCACCTGAAATTCTAACTCAGATCGACGTCTATCGGCGTAACTCTTCTGCCGAATCTGAGCGGTCTGCAATCACTGCCTAATCTGCTGAATCTTCTCAATAGTCTGCAAGACTACTTCCGTCCGCCCCATCACCCTGTGTCCCACCACACCCCAACAAACCGGGGTGCGACATCTCCGTCCATACAACAGCTCGAAAGGCGGGGTGCCAATGCTGGAATGATAGCTGTTGTTGTAGGCGAACTCCGCAAGCGGTAGGTGGGAATCCCAACTCCCACCAAAGTCAATGACGCACGCCCTTAACATATCCTCAAGGGTCTGAATGGTCTGCTCGCTCTGACCGTTAGTTTGCGGATGGAATGTTGTGCTAAAGTGCAACCGCGTGCCTAGTTCCTCATGGAACTTCTGCCAGAAACGCGAGGTAAATCTAACATCTCGGTCGGAAACAATAGAGACCGGAACTCCATGGCGAGCGACGATCTCACGAACATACACGTCAGCCAACTTCTCGGCCGAAGAACTCTCCCGAATAGCCAAGAAATGGGCGCTCTTGGTCAATCGATCTACGATGACCCATATAGCATCAAATACCTTTGCTGTCCTTGGCAACTTGGTAATGAAGTCCATCGTGATCTGTTCCCATTTCCACATGGGAATCTCTAGAGGCTGCAGCTTACCATGCGGCCTCTGATGTTTGGCCTTGACCATCCTGCAGGTTAAGCACCTCTCGACATACCAAGCGACTTCTCGTTTCATACATGGCCACCAGTAACTCAAACTCAGGTCTCTGTACATCTTGGTGGCCCCCGGGTGAATAGAAAAATGAGACTTGTGAGCCTCTTCCATGACCGTCTGCCTGACCGCACCAGACATCGGAACCCAAACTCGACCGCATCGGGTCAACAATCCCCGGCTATCCTGCACAAACCGGGTACTCTCACCCTTGATCCTCTCCAGCTTCCAATTCTCCGGTCGCATGCCCTCAACTTGGGCATCTTTGATCAAACTCACAAGCGGAGAATCCACCGCTATCCTCATACATCTCATTGGGGTGGAAGACCCAGCTGACTTGCGGCTCAGAGCGTCCACCACGACATTCACTTTACCGGGGTGGTAAAGGATCTCACAATCGTAGTCCTTGACTACATCCAACCACCTGCTCTGCCTCATGTTCAGGTTCGGCTGATCCATGGTATGCCTCAAGCTCTTGTGATCCATGTATATGGTGCAACGGACCCCGTATAGGTAATGTCTCCATATCTTGAGAGCGAACACCACTGCTCCCAGCTCCAGATCGTGTGTAGGGTATCTCGTTTCATGCGGCTTCAGCTGCCACGATGCATAAGCTATCACTCATCCTCTCTGCATGAGGACCGCCCCCAAACCTGTGATGGATTCATCACAGAACACCACAAAATCCTCAATTCCCTCCGGGAGTGTCAAGACTGGAGCCTCGCACAACCGCTGTCGGAGGGTGTCAAACGCCCTCTGCTGCTCAGGGCCCCACCGGAAATCCACCCCCTTCCTCGTCAGACGAGTGAGGGGTACTGCAATCTTGGAGAAATCACAAATTAGAGGATCTAATAGCGCTACATTTACTTCGACTGTAGAGGTGTGTTTAGGGTTACAATGCAAAAGCTATTAACGAGAACATTTTTTTTGAAAGCTATACATGCATGCATAATATATAAGCTAACCCTAATGATAATCCATGGTTGGACAGGCCCAAACCGGGTAAACAAAATGGACTATTAAACGAGCCTAAAGATGCAACACTTAAACCCAACAATCTCCCCCTCTGCGACAATAGAGGCGAGAGATCAATTCGGTTGAGCAAGTGTAGACTTCTTCACTGTCTTGAATACATTCGGTATAATGGCCAAAAGAGTGTGACGAAATGCTATATACCATCGAAGCACGTCAGAGAAGTTCTTCTTATCCAAATCACTGTTCTGTTTACACCTGTGAGTTATATCAAGTACATGCTGCAAACAAGTTGTGGAGAACAGGTGTTTGTCAACAAGAGCAAAAAGAAAATTTTCACCTTCACTTCTAGTGAACATAACAGTGTGATGAACCGGATCTATCTTGCCCATTTTCATCTTGTTTAGATCACTTTCCTTCCCGATAGTCTTCACAATCAGCTTCTTTCTCATAACATTTGCAACCACCTGATCCATCTTAGCAACTTCATGGATGTAGGAAGCCAACATTCTTTTAATGTGATCGAGGATTGGCTCATACTGCTGTTGATTGGTAAGCATAATGTTGAACAGTAAAATCCAATCGTGTGGGTTCAGGTTTGGAAGATCAGCTAATGAAATCATATGAACCGAGTTATCAGAACCTCGGGTCACCCAGAACTTGATGTTGATAAATTTTCCAGCAACAGTTGGTTTCAATACCTTGACAGAGGTTATTTTCTGAGCACTCCATGTCAAGTATTAGGGTTGGGCAAATTCAAGATAATAATCGATTAGATCTTGATCAACCTGTGGGTGAGGAGAAGGGACTTCAACCGTTGAATCAAAACAATGGAACGCGAATGCCCTACAGGTGATGGGCATGTCAAATTGAGAATCCCTTGTATTTTCACGATCAAACGAGGCAACAGGTTCCAGCCAGTGAGTGCTTGGAGACTCAATCGCTTCTTTGATTAATCTTTCCTGGGTCCAAGTGGGAAAAAGAGCCTGCTTGCAAATCAATGCGTCTTGGGCTTCTTTCTACTTTCGCTCTTTCTCTTCTTCCTCTCTGGCTATTCTTAGATTTTCATTGATCTCTTTATCCCTTTTCTTCCTCTTTAAAGCCTCAACAATTGTTTCTTCTTCTTCATCATCACTATTTTCCACAACACCCTTCGATTTTTCCTGTCCACCAGAACCCGAAGCTACATTAACCTTCGGTCCAGTTTCGATAATGACTTTAGGTGGAATTGGAGGATTTTGATCAGCTTCTCCCCCTTGTTGCGGAGTGACCACGGGCTTCGTAACACCCAGAATCCGACTCAATATCTGAATAGCAGGAAGAAGTCTAGCAGTCAAGTGATTCCAGATAGTAAGGGTGAGAACAGGATCATGAGCATTAACAAGATTACTGAGAATCGAGAGAACATCCCAACCACACAACTTTTAAGAACTGCCCGCTCAGTCTTGAGTGATGCAATTTCCTTCTGGGCATGAGCAAGATGAGCAGACTGGACTTCAATTTGTGTAGTCTTTCGAGCAAGGTCGTCCATAATCTTGTTTTCCATGGCCAGGTCAGCCTGAAGCTTATCAAGGCGAGAGTTGACCGAAGTGAGAAGAGAAGTGTGATTAGCTTGGAACTCAGTTCGAACAGAATCAAATTTTGCTTTCTCTTCTTGAAGGGACTTTGAGAGACAATCAACAGAAGCATTAACCTTTGTAGCATTGGAATCAGCATGGGCTTTGAGTGATTCCAAAAAGATCTTTGAATCACGAACAAGATCTGTTACTTTGGTTGTTGCTTTCTTGCAGGTAGATGTGGAGGCATCCACAACCTTTGTAGATTTGTCGATTGAGGCTGTATATTGCTGAAGAGCAGTGTCAAGAAAAGCTTTTAAAACAACATCTGAATAAGTTGCTGAGGTACCAAGGAATTTGTCAAGCTTATCATGAAGATCTTGTAAATGGAGCCTTGTCACCGGAGCATCATCTTCATCTTCACTTGGAAGCCGATAAGGACTATAATAAGTGGAGTCAAAATCAAAGTTTTCACCTCCCAGAGTAGGCTCATAGTCTGTTGAAGGTGATGGTGAGAGAGGTTTGGTGGTAACAGGGGTATCAATGTGAACGGTATGTGCCCCCGTATCAGATACGTTGACACTCACCGATGGTCCAGTGGTTGTGGTTGTTGTAGTTTGAGAAAAGATTGGTGGTGGTAGTGGAGCAACCGAGATTGGTATTGTAGTTTGTTTTGGAGAAGGAGGAGGAGTAGGAACGTGAATCTGTACCTCAGGAGTAGGAGACCTGGGAGGAGTATTTCCCCTTGGTAAACCTTCGTGTTGACCTTCCTCTTCTTCATTGGCTGGTTGGTCCTCTTCATTGGAAGCAGAAGGTCTCGTTGCCTTTGGTCGGTTAGCCATCTTGACCTTTTTCTTTTTGGAAGCCGAAGGTGCAGCTTTATTAGCCTTACGCTTTTTAGGAGATGAGGGACCTTCGGTCTTGACTTTCTTAGACTCCTGTTTCTTCCCCCACTTGGCAGGTTTGTCAGCTACCTCCAAAGCACTCTGCATCTCATGAGTGAGTTGGCATGGACCCAAATGAGGCAATTTCCTGTAATCAGCTATAACTCTACTTTCACTCGAGACACATCGGCTCATTGATTCAGGAATAGAACCGATGTATTGGAACTTCGTAGGGTCAGTCACAATAATTTTGACCGTGTGAAAAGTAGCAATAGAAGACAGCAGAGCATCTGCCATGACAGGAATCTGAAAAGTCTCAATGGCTCTGTGAGTGACCAATGTCCAGAAACGACTGCATGAAATCTCAGAATGTTTGGAGGAGGAGTTGAGACTCTGCACCAGTTGTGAGCAGATTAGTGAACCATAATCCAAATTGATTCCATTGTAGAGACCATAAAGAATGGTCATTAAACCTTTACTCGCCCCATCTGACCCTGCAACCCTTTCTGCTAACCCCTTGTAGAGAATTGTAAGTAGACCATTCCATTGAGGAGGTAAACATGACTTCTTGAATTTCGTCACCGTAGTTAGAACGTCCGTGTATCCCATGTCATATAACATCGAAAACAACTAAGTTGTTGTTATGAAATCCGGTGAGATGACAGAAGCATCTACAGCAAGCCCTAGCAGTGAACAAAAGCATGCTTTGGATACAGATGTCTTGTGATCAGAGATATCGAAGAAGATCCGTTCCTTGCATTTGTCGTAGGAAGCAATGAAATAGACCTGTTATAGAAGGGACATGAGAACTTATTCGACTTGTGTGAGAGCAATCACCAATGGAGAATACTTGAGACACTCTACAACGTGAAGCATGTACGAATCATAAAGGAAAGGGTCCAGTTGAAAGATGAGATTCTGATTGGGTTTTATCGTAAGCAAAGATGATGAAGCTGTTTGATCTTGAAGAGTGGATGATTCCGCCATGGTTGTAGTGAAGAAGAAGATGAACAGTTGTATATCGCCTGTAGTGTTCAAGAGAGAGGTTGAATAAGGTAAGGAGGTACAGTAGGTGTGAGAACCCCCTTTTATACCATTGCCAGGTGAGATAAAATATCCGCTGTGATGATGATACGATCTCTGAAATGTCGCCAGAAAAAGCGCGATTTGACAGCTTGGTTTCCCTAGATATACGTCAGCAGGCGTGGTTGTAGGAACCGTTTCAAATTCACACACTCAATCCAATTTCTTATCCAATTACCGTCTCTTCAATTTTGAAAATGCTTCAAAGTCAAGTATAAGTAGCTACAAACGAGACTCATTCGTTCGCTTCATGTTAAGTAACCTTCGCTCCTCCATAAGAAAGGGAACCACCATATCTGTTAGAACCGAAAGCACAAATCTGAAAAGTGCCATTAGTACCACAAACAAGAGTTTGGAAAGTCATAAAGACCTTCGTGCAAGAGTGTGCCAAAGAAAACGAAATAATGCAAGATGTGTATGGGATATAAGTGATGTCTTTGAAGACATGAAACGAATGATCCCGGGCACAAATCTCTTCCTTCAAAGTCAAGAGAGACTGAGAAGTGTCTGTGTGGTTTCCCGTGAAATACGATCAAATGTTTGTTAAGAAACATTGAAAGGCATCTTTTCATGTATAGACTTTAGTTGGTGGTTTAGCTTCAACTGGACTTCGATACTTAACATAAGATCGAAAGAAGGATGAAGTACTTGTGAGACCGATGTGGTCTGTTGAACAAGTAGGTTGGAGAATTTATTTTGTGACTCGATAATAATAAGAAATCTCAAAAACAAATCTGAAAGTGGATCTTATGGGAAGAAACGTCTTGGTGATAGACAATATCATAAATATCACGCAAAAATTAATAAGGAGATTTCTTGATGTACAAGTTATGGCTTGAACATTTTAGCGTTCACCGTCACTTCATTCAAGGTGTTGGATTTTGGGTCTCACTCAGCACGTGGTGAGCGTGTCTAAGATCATCAACATAGATGTTGTGTAACCATAAACCTCAGTGGTATTAAGTGAGAATCTCAAGGGTTACGATTGTGGAGCGAAACGGGATGGAGAAAAATGAGGTGGTTAAAGAGCCGAAAGTACCTCTGCGAATTAAGAATGACAAAGCAGAAAACTATTAACTCACTGTGAGAAGAGTAAGGTAGCTCATGACTGGAGTGAATTTAGCATCCGAATTGGGAAGAAACGATAGGTGTCGATCGAATCATTAAGGCTTCACTCAGAGTCTAGGAGGCTTTGGTCTACATGCAGCAGCATGCTTCTAGGGACACTTAACTAGTACAAAGATAAGGATGTTATACATGCCCCAATGCCATTCTGTTTCGCATCTGTTAACTTGAATCAAGGTGAGAATTGAGAGATAAAACTAAAACCAAATGGAAATATTTTTGTAGTTTTTGAATTTTTCTGAAAAATAGTAAAAACAGAAAAGAAAATATTTTTGGATTTTTGTAATTTCTGAAAAATAATAAAAACAGAAAAGAAAATATTTTTGGATTTTTGGAATTTCTGAATAATAATAAAAACAGAAAAGAAAATATTTTTGGATTTTTGGAATTTCTGAAAAATAGTAAAAACAGAAAAGAAAATATTTTTGGATTTTTGGAATTTTTGAAAAATAATAAAAACAGAAAAGAAAATATTTTTAGATTTTTGGAATTTCTGAAAAATAATAAAAACAGAAAAGAAAATAAATACTAACGTCAAACACACGAAAGAATAAATAAGCTTAAAAAAAATATACAACCAAAACCATACCTTAGAAAAGATGAAGCGAAATGGGCCGAGCGATCGGTTCATTTCGGTTCCCGAAAAATTCTAGAGCTGAAATAGACCGAGCATTCGGTTCATTTCGGTTCCCGAAAAATTCTAGAGCCGAAATAGACCGAGCGTTCGGTTCATTTTGGTTCCCGAAAAATTCTAGAGCCGAAATAGACCGAGCGTTCGGTTCATTTCGGTTCCCGAAAAATTCTAGAACCGAAATAGACCGAACGTTCGCTCTATTTCGCTTGTTCAATTTTAATGAGAAGAAAGGGGTTTCGGTACTGAATCAGCTTCCATTATTCCCAAGCCTTGGAGTGTCTTGTTAAAGCTTGCTTCTGGTAAGGCCGTAGTTAAAATGTCAGCCAGTTGATCTAAGGACCGAACAAACTGAACTTCAATATTACCATCTTCAACGTGGTCCTTGATAAAGTGGTATCTCAGTGCAATATGCTTCGTTTTGGAATGTTGCACTGGATTGTGACATATTCGAATCGCACTTTCAGAGTCACAGTAGAGAGGAATCTTCTTCATGCTTAAGACCTAATCTCTAAGTTGGCTTTGTATCCATATGACTTGTGATGTACAGGATGATGCAGCGATGTACTCAGCTTCGACTGTGGAAAGAGACATGCAAGTTTGTTTCTTTGACTGCCAGCTGACAAGTTTGCCATCAAGGGACTGGCATCCACCGGTTGTGCTCTTTCGGTCCAATCCACATCCACCAAGATCAGCGTCAGAGAAAGCTTGAACAAAGAAGCCACATTTTGCAGGATACCAAAGACCGAGAGACGAGGTTCGCTTCAAATACCAGAAGATATTTTTCACTGCAATCATATGAGGTTCTCTTGGATTTGCTTGAAACCTGGCACAATAACAGACAGAAAACATTATGTCCAGTCTACTAGCCGTTAGATACATTAGTGACCCTATCATTTGACGATAGAGGGTCACATCAACAGACGGTTTCTCAAGAGATGGAGTTAGCTTCGTGCCAAATGCAATTGAAACCTTTACTTTGGAATCTCCCGTCATGCCGAACTTCGCCAACAGAGTCTTCGTGTATTCTTCCTGATTAATGAAGATGCCTTCTGGTCCCTGTCTTATATTCAATCCAAGAAAAAAGTTAATCGGACGCATTGTGCTCATTTCAAACTTAGTCTCCATCAGCTTCCTGAATTCAGCTGTTAAGCTACGATTCGTGGAGCCGAAGATGATGTCATCAACGTAAATTTGAACAATCATTAAGTGTTCGCCTTCTTTCTTGCGAAAGAAGGTTGGGTCGACCGAACCTTGTTTGAATTTTGACATTTTGAGAAAACGTGTTAGAGTTTCATACAAGGCTCTCGGGGCTTTCTTCAAACCATAGACTGCTTATCCAGTATGTAGCAGTGATCAGGATACTTTTCGTTCACAAATCCAGGTGGTTGTTCAACATATACCGTTTCTTCTAGTTCTCCATTCAAAAAAGCACATTTTACATCCATTTGGAAAACTTCGAAGTTTTTATGTGCAACATATGCCAGAAAGATTCTCACTGATTCCAACCTTGCTACAGGAGAGAAGGTCTCTTCATAGTCTATTCCTTCTTCTTAACAATATCCTTTCACCACCAGCATCACTTTGTTGCGAATGACGTTGCCCTCTTTATCTAACTTATTTCTAAAAACCCATTTTAAACCGAATACAGATGCATCCTTTGGTGTGGGAATCAACCTCCAAACCCGATTTCGTTCAAACTCATGGAGTTCGTCTTGCATAGCTTGCACCCAATCAGAATGATCAAGAGCAGCATTTACCGTCTTCGGTTCAACTTTAGAGACAAACGAATTAAACATGCAGAAATCTACTTGAGAGAATAAAGCGGTTTGCTTCGCCTTCATTTGAGGGCATGTGAGAACACCCTCAGATGATTCACCAATGATTTGAGTTTTAGGATGATCCTTTGTCCATTTTATGAGAGGAGGGTAATTTGGATCATAGGCACGATCCAATTCAGCATTGACTTCTTCATCCAGTTCTGACAGATCGCCTTCGTCATTTGCCTTTTCATTTGCATTTTCATTCTCCCCCTCAAATGGCGAACCGAATCCCATGTCAGGTTTAGTATTCTCCCCCTCAAATGGACCTTCATGAGGTGGGGTTTTTGATGGATTCTCCCCCTGGAAAGGCATGTCGGTAGTGTTTGGTGTAGACGAACCCTCCCCCTGGATTGTAGAGCTTTTATTTGGAGGGTCTTTTGAAACTGGACGTTTGCTAGATTCTGGAGGTTCGCTTAAAGGTTGCTTCTCGGATGGATGTTGAGGCTCCCTACCCATGTCTTTTGCAGCTTTGTCGATAACCTTCTTCAAGTTGTCGATTTTGTTATCAGCTGCTTTCGCTTCTGAGTGGATCGCCTTCTCTGGTTCATCAAAGAGCAGCATGTACTCTTCAAACAGATTGGAAATAGGAACCAAGACTTGACCTGATTCTGGAAAGATTTCCTCCGTTGGACTTTCAGTTGTTAATATTTTCTTCACGTAATTGTCATCAAAAGTAACATAGTATGTTTCTTCAATCTTCTTCGAGCGTTTATTTAGAACCCTATATGCTTTTGAAGTAAGCGAATAACCAAGAAATATCCCTTCGTCTTCCTTAACATCAAATTTGTTTCGGTTCTCTTTGGAGTTGAAAATAAAGCATCTTGAACTGAACACGTGGAAAAACTTTACATTGGGCTTACGATTATTCAGAATCTCGTATGGAGTGATGGAAAATCGCTTGTTGAGGAAGGATCGGTTTTGAGTGTAACATGCAGCAGCAATTGCATCAGCCCAGAAGTATAGTGGAAGAGAAGCGAAGCTCAGCATGGTTCGGCTGGCTTCACATAAAGAACAGTTTCGCCTTTCAACGATCCCATTCTTTTGTGGAGTGTAGGGAGAAGAGAAGTTGTGAGTTACTCCCTTTTCAGCCAGAAACTCTTCAAAGTTTTTGTTTTTGAACTCTAGACCATTGTCGCTTCTTATATTTCTTACCACCTTTCGCAGTTGCAATTCCACTTACTTGATAAATACCTTCAGCTTGGGAGTGGCCTCTGATTTATGTTTAAGAAAGAAAACCCAGGTGAAGCGAGAAAAGTCATCTACAATTACAAGTATAAACTTACTACCACCAAAGCTTTCGATAGCCGAAGGACCACATAAATCGATGTGCAGTAATTCAAGAGGTTCGATGATTTTTCTATTGATACGAGAAGGGTGACTCTTTCTGCTTTACTTGCCCATCTCGCATGCTGCGCACATGTGTTCTTTGTGAAATTTGAGAACAGGAAGTCTACGCACGTGATCACCAAGCACCATTTTATTAATATCTTTGAAGTTCAGGTGCGATAGTCTTCGGTGCCACAACCAAGTTTCATCTGAGTTCGCCTTCGACAACAAGCACATTGTTGGCTTTCCTTTTATCGGGTTGAGATTTAGAGGATACATCTCCCCTTTGCGCTCATATTTCAATAGAACTTTCTTCGATTGCTTTTCAATTATCTCTGAGCCCTCATCATCGAACGAGACTTTCAAACTGGTTCCCACGACTAGTTGAGAAACACTGATGAGGTTGTGCTGCAATCCTTCCACGTAGGCTACTTTTCGTATTGAGAATTCTCCGTTGTTGATCATCCCATACCCTTTGATCCTGCCGTATGAGTTGTTTCCATATTTAACACATCCACCATCCTTAAGGGACCGAAACTCCCTAAGCTCTTCCCTCCTTCCTGTTATGTGACGAGAGCAGCCACTGTCAATATACCATTCATCGTCAAACTGCTCGTCACTGATAACCTACAAAATTAAGCAAATTTAGGAACCCAAAGTCTCTTGGGCCCTAGTGAGGTTTTTACAGAATAGGGAATTGCAACAGAAAGATTAACCAAATATGTTCTTTTTATTAATGTGGTTTCATCTTTTCGTTTGATGGTGTAAACTTTGATTTTATTTTTATCTTGCTTCAATTGGGGTGTGTTATTGTTTGTTGATTTTTCAGTTGAGTTTTTCTTTGGAGTCCTAGGGTTAGCTGACTTTTTGGTATTTTGGATTTCAGAATCTGAGACGAGCTTCCCTTTTCCTTTGATATCCTTTACAGTGTTAGGCTTTGTTGGTAGTGAGGAGGATGGGATTTAGGACTGAAACTTGACTTTTGGTTCTGAGCACTTGTGTTGGGACCGAGACAGGACTTTCGGTTCTTGGCGTAGTAAGAGTTGGGACCGAAACTTGACTTTTGGTTCTTGCGACTACTAGAATTAGGACCGAAACTGGTAGTTCGGTTTACCTTACTGCATGAATGGCAGCGATTGCAAGAAGGAGACTTGGCCTGTGCTTCCTTTTTGAGATTAGAAGCTTTTTTAGAGCGAACATAAGAGGGGTTTTGGGAATGCCAAAACTGTTTTCTCTTATTGAGGTTCTTCATGTATCTTTGGTTCCTCTGGCGTTTTTGTTCAGCAAGTTGCTCTTTAGTCAAGTGAATGTTGGCCTTAGGTTTTCTTTTCTTCTCATAAGCTTCGGTTGTTGTTGATGATACGCTGGAAGCTATCAGTGGTTTGTTTGGTATTTCTTTTGTACCACTTGAACTGGGTTTATCAAAGCTTGAGGGCTTGTTGAGAGGTTCGGGAATATATCGTCCCTTAACTCTCCATGAGGTCTGCTCTGACAGACCAACTGTTTCGTCTGCATTATCGATGGGAGAGGACCAGAAGTGGTTATCGCAACCTTCAACATTATCTTTGTCAACCATGGATGTCAACTCCGCCGTTTGTTTCTTAGTTACTCTTGTGACTGCATACACTTGGTTTGGTGTAGTTTGTACCGTCTGATAAACAATGGACTTTTCTTTAAGTTTCTTGGATTTGTCTTTTGACACACGAGCGTACTCAACCGAATTTTCAGATATGAGTGGTTTTGCTGCATCAGGTTCGCTCTTAAGAAATTCTGAACAATCGACCACGTCTTCTACGGAGATTTCGCTCATCTCACTGTCCTCATCAAATTCAGAAGTGGTTTCTAAATTTATTTTATATTCTGAACTAAATTTGGCGTTGGATGAGTCAAACTTCTATATAGTCTCGGTCTTCATTTTTAATTTATCATTTTCGTCCAGTAAATTCTTAAGCATGCATTTATGTTCTTTGGACTCAATGAAAGATTCAATTTTGTCCAGTCCATATTTGTAGGTTACTGAAATCTCATCTGAAGACATTATAGATTCACATTCAGCAATGACTTCGTCTTCCTTAAATTTAAGGAAGGGCAAAATCATTTTATGAATCTTTTTACCTATCTCACAATCTAGATATAACTGGGTGATGTTAGTATATAAGCGTTTAGCAATCAAACAGGAAACATTTCTTTGTTTTAAAAACTTCAAATTGTCTCGTTGCACATAAATAAGTTCATCCCTAGCCCTAACTAACTCTGACTCCTTCAGCTGAATCCACATCCTTCTCTCCTCACTCTTGGAAGATTCCCTGCTGAGTTGGTCAGTTAGGTTAGAATTAGCTAAGCGAGTTTGCATAAGACTGCCACTTAAGTTAGAAAACTTGAATTTTAATTCATTTAGTTCTTTTTCGTGTATTTTAAGTGATTCTAGGATAGATTGTACCTTCTTGATCAACTGATCACAATCGCTGATCTTTTCACTCACAGGCTTGGCAGCGAAACATTTGTCTTCCGTCAGCTTCGCTTCCTCATGCTCACCTTCGGTTGTATATCCCCTCATTTGTGACACCCCCGCTGTCACCATTAAGCATCTCTCAGCTGATTCAGCAACTCCTTCTCTCGCCACATAAGCTCTTCCATGCGAGGGTCTGCGTACCTCTTCATCTTCAAAGTCTGTAGACCAGACTTCTACTCCACCAAACTCATCATCAATAATATTTTCCTGTACAATTAAAGCATTCATAGAAACGTTAGTTGCTTTCTTCTTCTTTATCTCCTCCAGCTTTCTCATGTAGTAAGCCTCGTCATCTCCACCATCCTTCTTCTCAGCCGTCTTCCTTAGCATGCAATCCTTGGCAAAATGGTTCTTGCCATGACAGTAGTTGCAATCGTACCCAGAGTCTCCCACAAGCTTACTCTCCTTTTCGTCGTCCTTTTGAGTGGTGTTCTTGGTTTCTTCTTTCACCTTTTCAGAGCTGTAGCTTCCCTGCCAGTTTCGGTTCTTGTTGACAGGGAACTTTTTGCGAGAAAACTTCTTTGGGTTTGTAACCATCAGTACATATTCTGTTGGATTAATGTCTAAGTCCATAACTATATTTGGTATGTACTTGACCCGACCCGACATGGTCCATTTGGGTTGCACTTCACCGACACAATTTATATGGATAGTCTTTTGAGAATAGTAGATTTATGATTTATATTAATATATTATAAGTTCTAATATATTAATATATAATCATATTATTTAATTAGTATTGATCAAGAATTAATTTATAATTAATTAAGTGATCAAAAGGAACTAATTAAATATGGACTCTTAGATATATATATGTGTAGTGGGCCAAGTTCATTTAGGTTGGGCTAAGTCTTCACGGATAGTCCATGGAGCTTTAACCCATGGATCCTAGGAAATGAAAGGTCATGGGTATTAGGGTTTAACCCTAATCCTCCACACTATATAAAGGGTCTTATGGTTCATGAAATTATGCTAGTGGCTAGTGTGGATACACTAAAGAGGGCAATAACCGATTTCATAGTGTGAGCCAAGTATCCATATTCTCTAAAGGTTTTCCAAGGTGTTTTGGTGATTTGTGATTCCACTTGAGGCTTCCACACTATTGGGGCTAAGCTCTTAAAGCTTGAAGACATCAAGCTACATCAAAAGGTATGTCATCTAACTAGAACTTTGTAGTATAGGTGCTTCATAATATGCTAGTTAGGATGAAACCTTGGAATATTTAATATTTGCATGTATAATAGAGAAAACATAGATCCAAGGTTTATAGGGTTGCATGTACACCATAGGAGTGTTAGAATGCTCAAAACCCAACAGTGGTATCAGAGCCTGGTTGTTTTCTGTTATATTGATGCAAATGTTTTATTTTCAAGTTGAAAAAAAAAGGAAAAAAAACATGACGTTTGTCAAATTTTAAGATAATTACTTGTTTTGTGAAAAACGAATTATTTGTAAAATTTGAATCATTTGTTATATGAGTTGAATTAGGTCAAATTTAGTAAAAGATAAAATGATATGATTATTTTATTAGTTTTAAAAGTTTTATCTAAATGTTTTAAGGAGTTACAAATTTTGTCGTAAAATTTTGGAGCTCAAAATTTTTCTTTTTTAAAGTTGTGATGTTAAGAGTTTTGAAACTTCCATAAGTTATGGATATGAAAGTTTTTTTTTAATAAAAGAAAATTGATTCAAAGTTTTTATGGAGTTACAAAACTTGGTGTTAATGTTTTAAAGAATTACATAACTTGTTCTTAAGTTATGGAACATGGAAAGTTTCATCATAAAACACCATTAATTCCATAAGTTATGGAATCCAAAGGTTTTCAAGAGTTACAAAACTTGCCCTCAAGTTTTGGAATTTGAAAAAAGTTTTTTATGAAAAAAAAAAAGAATTGAATTAATTCAATTCTAAGACTCTTGGGTTCATAACTTAAACAATTAATTAAATGGTTTTAATTTTGAATTTAATAATTGGAATTATGATGTTTTGTTGAATAATTCGAATTAACTCTTATGAACTTTATTAATAGTTAATTGAAGCGTTTAATTAAAAGAGTATTATTAAATCCATAAATAAAGATATGGTTTGAGTTTAATTAAATTAAAAGTTTAGTTTAATTAATAGATTAAACCACAAAGTATTTTAAATGTCTAAAATACACCCTTATACTATTATAATATTAAAAGTTTAATATATTATATGTATAAGAGCAAGTCGTCTTACCATTAGTAGGCCTCATTCACGAAGCTGGTCTATAAGGGGGGTATAAGGTTACTGCCTATAAAATGGCAGTTTAATGGGTGTCCACTCTCACTCACCGCTTCCTTGACCGGTGGAGGGTCGTTAGCCGAACAGGTAGGACAAGGACTATAATTCTCCCTTCATTATAAGTATAATGATAAATACTAAGTAACTAAACACTTATAAATTCCCAATCTTAGTTACTTAGGAAAATGTGAATAAGGTGCTAATCCATGAAATTACGCTTTGCACTTTGTTTAAGCTGTTAGTGGAGCGTGTGTGGTTAACCGGCACACTAACCTGGACTTAACAAGGTAGGCAAACGGTAACTTAATGTTTATCATAGTATCGTTGGAGCGTGTGTGGTTAACCGGCACATCGATTGAGGGGTAAATATTAAGGGTACCAAGTATATTTGCATGGTTACTTCACACCTTGTTTTGTGATCCTCGGCATCCCAGTCACAAAACCTGAAGGGCACACTCGAGATTGAAACATGCCATTGAAAAGTTCAATGAATCTCAAAAGAATCTAGGAGTTTCAAAACCAATTAAAACATAATAATACATTTCGTTTATCTTGGTGGAAATTGATGAATCGTCATTCACCTACCTTCAAATATTTTATGGCTTGGATTACGACATCCCTCTTCCAAGTTATAAAATAGTTTGTTGGGTCCTAGCCTTAATATATCATATTGGGTGTTATATTAAGGACTTAAATCAACTTTACGTGAATTTCTCCCATTGTTGATGTCTGGTTTAGACAACAATGATCTTCCCAAACCAAGCTTTCCTAATGAATATGACTTCCTGAGTTTGGCTCATGGAAGTCATACTTCTCTTCCTCCACCTCCTCCAATTATTCTCCCTAACCCACAAGTTCAAGGTCACTCAAGCCCTAATGGCAAGCAAGGTCTATGTGTGATCACATCTTAGAGATGAAGTCACATATTGACAAGCCGGGAGAGTTGGGTGTCAAAGTCTTGAGAAAGTTGGATGTTCAATCACTTTCTAAGTCACATAGTGAGTTCCTTTGGGACTACTATGAAACAGACTATGACATGAACCTTAATGATCATATCTATTTGCTTGGTGCTGCTGAATCAGCAATGATTTGGAACGATAGTAAAGCAAATTTGATTAGAAGATCAACTTCCCAAAAACTTTATGGACAGTGACAATGGTGACACTGGAAATCCAGAAAAAACATTCTCTTCCCAATGGAAAGGGATTGGCCATAGTCAACCCGGTTGACCAAATGGTAAAGAGAAAGGCTAAGTCTGAGATAGTCTCATTGCCAAAGGGTCCATATGTTTATTTTGCCAAAGGAAGGGGCGTTGATTGCAAAGCTGCCAAATTTACCTAAGGATGTTAAAGTCAATAAGTTTGACTCTACATCAGGTAGAGCCGATTATCTAACTCTGTTAAGTTCTATTCTGAGATCCTCATTACATGATGTGACTGGGTCACATGTTGATGTTTTAAGAATCAAAGAATAGAGAGAAATCTTAAAGGAAGTATATGCTGATTCTGATCGTGAAGGTGGATTTCGATCGCATCAGAATTTTGAGCAGTTGCTTAAGAAGTTTTGATATATTGCTAAGGAATAGATAACAACAATTTTCCATGTGGATTGTAAGGATAAGTTTTTCCGCAAAGTTTTAAAATCAAAGAAAATTGTTTAATTTTATTTATTTGAAGTATCCTTACAATGGCATTTGTGGAAAATTGTTGCTTATATGATTCCACTGACAGCAATATTGGAAAATGGATTTGATTCTTTCATTTGTGGTAGTGTCTAAATTTACCAAATCAGGAAAGTTCCTCATCACCCAAGTTTCAATTGGACCGAAACTTGGAATCATGCAAGTTGAATAGTATGATGAATGAGAACTTTCAAGCATTGGAAAATCAAGACTAATTACTTGTTCACATGCATGTGTGAGTCAAGTGAAGGACTAAAGGGATCGAGTACACATTCTTGTGCACTGGTCATGTCCACCACAAAGCTCGTTAAGACTATTTGATTTACTAAAGTTTAGTAAATATGGTTATACTTACAAGTTTAAGTATAATTTTGAAACATTGGAAAAGTCTCAATGGATGGCAGAACGAATGGGAAGAATCAAATTAGGCAGAAAGATAAAAGTTTCTCAAATCTGAAAAGATGGGAGAGTACTTTAGTATCATGTTTTGTGATCATCTTAATGATTTAAGAACCACATCACAATTGGTCTTCTAAGGACATCTTAGTGCATTCTTATGACTAAGAAGAGGAGTCATGAATTGTTGAAATGGTTAAATCAAGAAGATGAGTCATACTTCGTTTCAAAACAAGTCTTAGAGTCATACTCCAAGACTATAAGTTGAGTGACATATCTTAAAGAAAGGTTTATAACACTTGTCAAATGTAAGAGTAAAAGTGTCCTACTCTTGTACATTTGAAATTGGTAAGTTGTGATGTTTTGGATAAAACAAAGACCAACTAAGGCCAATTGTGTGAAGTGTTTGTCTTGATAAAGAATCCGCACTATCTCTTGAATATTTGGCAAGATAGTCTTATATGTCAAGAGGATAGTGGGAGTCTTAAAGATCCTAAAAAGAATTTCAAGAACTAATCAAGAATAAAACCTGAGGTTCTTCACTAGCACACGACTTGAGGTTTATAACCTATCGTGGTGACATATTCTGTGCCCATTCCAGTTAAAGTTGGCTTTGCATAGGAGTTCTGAAAGTTCTCAATTGGTTGCATAACAACTTGGAAGCAATGGCAGGCCCTGTACTGCCAGGTGGCAAGAAGTTAAGATTGCATAAGTTCAGTCCATATGAGTTTGGATTTGTCATTATCCTTGTCTTGTGACTATGGTTTTGACGATTCACATGGATAAGAACACATACACCATAAAATATAAGGGTCATAAGGTTTCTCTCCGATTCATGAAAATGATGGTGAGGAAACACTTCCACCAAGTAGATTTGAAGCAGATGGCAAAAGGTCTAAACAATTGAGACTATGATTACGACATCCCTTTTCATAGTTCTGAAACTGTTTAGACACACATGCATGCTAGCTAAGGAAAGGTGTATGATTTTGATAAAGTTTTATCAAAGCATCTCGTATCAGAAATCTGAACTTTGGTAAGAAAGTCAATAAAGTATTGATTTCTAGAAGTCCAGCTGATTTCTGAGTACATGTCAAAGCTAGTGGGAGCATAAGTGTTATGCTAATAATCATCATGTTAGTGGGAGCATGATAATTATTGTTAGTGTTGCAAGTTAGCAATGTTAATTATAGAAAACAAAAGTTTCAATTCGTGAGGCTGCATGGATTGAAAAAGTTGTTTTGGTATAATTAAGGGAGAGGATATACTTCATTTCAGTTTTAAAGGCTTAGATTGAGACCTTAATCATCTTTAGTCAAGAATATATATATATGAATTTCATGTTGGATTGGTTCAACTTAAGGAAATTCTATATATTGCGTTCTCAAAATTCGATTATGATTACGACATCCCTCTTCATAGTCAAATTTTGAAAACATGGCAAATAAAAATATTGTAGCAAAAGATTGGTGTAGAATCATGTCTTTATGTGAGACATCATGAATCGTGTACCATTTGCTTTGGGTACAGGATCGATTGCATGTGCTATAATATTTGTCATTTCTAAATTTTTCCAAATGCCCAGAAGCATTAAGAAGGAAAAAAGTCTAGAATTGGATATGACTAAAATGATTAAGGAATTGTCGAGGACAATCTGAGGTTTACCAAAGATTGGTTGCTCAGGGACAGTTGGAAGTATAGTGCTAATTTTGGAAGGACCATATTGACATATTCTGAAAAGAGGCATCTCTTATTCAGAAGTGATAGTCAAAATGAGAATATGGAGTTGTCTCCATAGGTGGAAGTTATCTGTGTAAGATTAGAAAACTTAATGCAAGAAGCATGTCCAAAGCAATGTACTTTGAATATGAGACTTAGTTTCCATGGAGTTGATCTCCATTGGAATACCTTATAATGACTGTTGACAAGTCTTTGTGACTTTGTACATATTCATTACAGGAGGGTCAGTGCATATAAGTTTAAAATCTAAATAGATTTCGATAAATGATAGGAATTTGAAATTCTCACATTTTTCGATAAGGATTTGGGAGTGTGAAATTAGAATCATTGAAATTATGTTCAATTGGTTTATTTCATAAAGTAAGGATCATAGACAAACATAAAGTGCATACTTGGTGTATGGCAAAGCTATTGTTTAAGAAAAACATAGTGTACATTCTTGGAGCATGGGACAACTAGGGTTTTTAATTCAAGTATAAAGTTGATACAATGAATAATGAGTAATCAGTATGGTGATAAATAAAAGTGTTTATTTATATTCATAGGGTTTGATACCATATTTGATTCATTTATTCTTGTGTTTCACTTTGCATGTTTTAACTTCCAGAATAACTAAGTCGCTCTTCCTGAATGATTAAGTTATTCAAACCATCCACAGTCGGTCATATGTTGGAAGTAGATATGAATCAAGACTGTCATGGGTTGGTTTGTAGAGGTCCAAGTTGGTGGACAAAGTGGTGCTACAACACTCATGAGTGCTCATAAGTTCTGAGTATTGGATTCAACCCGCGCTAATTTGAATCACTTCATGGATTTTATCACGAGTGATCATGAGACGATAATATCTTATATTCTTCAAACCTAGAGATATGAGTTGTTACTATGAGTTGGTTATACATTGATTGCACAAAAACGCATTTGGTAACTCGATGTTATAAAACGTGCCTCTGTGTATGATTCAACAAGTAGTAGGACAAGCCATATAAGTCGAAGTTTATCCATTCCTTTTACCTTCTGGATAAAAGCGATATCTGTTGGCCCCTCGATGATTTAGCGATGACACATGTGAGTGCTTGGCCAAGCCAGGACTGATTTGATTTGTTCAATCAGTCAGTCATCATAAATCGAAAATCGGGAAACAACAAATGGACAGAGAGAATGATTATAATCCATGTCTGAGTCCATACGATATCTAGAATGGAGGAATATATGATCCCTTATCTAATGGACAAGTCATTGACAAAGGTCAGAGTTCATTGACAAGATCAGAGTTCGATAGCGGCTTTAAGAGCTACGATTGCCAGTTGGTTTTTGAAGTCATACTCAATAATAGTTTAGACTTA
Source organism: Lactuca virosa (assembly GCF_052849685.1). Classification (NCBI taxonomy): domain Eukaryota; kingdom Viridiplantae; phylum Streptophyta; class Magnoliopsida; order Asterales; family Asteraceae; genus Lactuca; species Lactuca virosa. The sequence continues at coordinate 390,885,590 of NC_136428.1, forward strand.
TCCAAGTGGGAGACTGTTGGATTAATGTCTAAGTCCATAACTATATTTGGTATGTACTTGACCCGACCCAGCATGGTCCATTTGGGTTGCACTTCACCGACACAATTTATATGGATAATCTTTTGAGAATAGTATATTTATGATTTATATTAATATATTATAAGTTCTAATATATTAATATATAATCATATTATTTAATTAGTATTGATCAAGAATTAATTTATAATTAATTAAGTGATCAAAAGGAACTAATTAAATATGGACTCTTAGATATATATATGTGTAGTGGGCCAAGTTCATTTAGGTTGGGCTAAGTCTTCATGGATAGTCCATGGAGCTTTAACCCATGGATCCTAGGAAATGAAAGGTCATGGGTATTAGGGTTTAACCCTAATCCTCCACACTATATAAAGGGTCTTATGGTTCATGAAATTATGCTAGTGGCTAGTGTGGATACACTAAAGAGGGCAATAACCGATTTCATAGTGTGAGCCAAGTATCCATATTCTCTAAAGGTTTTCCAAGGTGTTTTGGTGATTTGTGATTCCACTTGAGGCTTCCACACTATTGGGGCTAAGCTCTTAAAGCTTGAAGACATCAAGCTACATCAAAAGGTATGTCATCTAACTAGAACTTTGTAGTATAGGTGCTTCATAATATGCTAGTTAGGATGAAACCTTGGAATATTTAATATTTGCATGTATAATAGAGAAAACATAGATCCAAGGTTTATAGGGTTGCATGTACACCATAGGAGTGTTAGAATGCTCAAAACCCAACATATTCTTCACTAGACAGATCGCACTCTGACATATCAGATTCCTCCTCTTCGTCTGCTACATTCTTGCTCTTAGAAACCAGGGCCAATGAACGCACACCCGAAACTACCTTCGCTTCCTTTGTCACCGCGCTTTCATGAGATTTGAGTATACCCATCAGTTTTGCCAGTGAATATGATTTAAATTGCTCATGAGCCTTCACGGTCGAGACCACTGCCATCCATTCGGGCCTTAAGCCATTCATGAAACTAACCTTTTGTTCGATCACCTTCCTTTTAATACCATGCTTCATCATCTTGCTAAGCAAATGGTTGAAACGATCGAATGTCTGAATGACTTTCTCTTCAGGTTTTTGTTCGAAATCACCAAATTCAGAGAGTAATAGGGTTTGGATCGAGTGCCCTAGATCCTCATCAACTGAATATAGTTCTTTCAACCTATCCCATATTTCTTTAGCTGTTGTGCATGAACTTACCAGACGAAAAATTCCAGAGCGAATCTGATCATCCTCATGGCTTTAACGTTGCATAACACCTTGTCTTTTTCGTCTTGAGGAATCTTCTCTACGTCTGCGAAGAGTTGGTTATACTCTTTTTGAGTCTTGATCGTTCTGTTCGTTCTTGAGTGAACAAACGGACCCAATGTTATTGCTTCCCAGATAAGATAGCCATTATCTTCAGATCCAACGACATAGTCTTCAAAGTGATGCGCCCATACTTCATAATCTTGAGTATAGAGAATGGGAACCCTCGTAGTGGATCCTATACTGTTGGAGATGTTGTTTGGATTGACTTGAGAATCGTCGTGAGACATGATGAAAAACTTCTTCTTTTAATCTGCTTGAATCAGACTTGTGATGTTGAAAATTGGGTTTTATCGAACACCAGATACACCGTCGACAAGAAGTAGACGGCTTCTATATATTCGACAAAAGCGGAAACCCTAATGGATTCTTCAAATAGAAGAGATGCGTATATATTACACAGTCTCATGCTCTGATACCAATTGATGAGATTATAGCGCTATTAGATCGATAGATTCAAAACAGATAAACTAGATTGAAGCAATCAAAGAACACAAGAATGGATCAAAATATGTCGAATGATTAATATCTCACACCTCAGAAGAACTATATGAAGAACTTCGACTGTAGAGGTGTGTTTAGGGTTACAATGCAAAAGCTGTTGTGCATGAGTTTCTCTTCAGGTTTTTGTTCGAAATCACCAAATTCAGAGAGCAATAGGGTTTGGATCGAGTGCCCAAGCTTTCAAAGACCGTAAACCCTGTTCTTGAGTTTACGACCGTAAACTCACCAAGCCTTCAAAAACCGTAAACCCCAGTTCACGGCCGTAAACCCTGTTCACGGTCGTAAACTGTCTGTCGACCGTAAACCCTTGTTCACGGTCGTAAACACTTTTCCAAGTAGTGCTTTTGGCTGAAAACCCACTTTCCTCGATTCGATCAAGTCCCGGTAACATTCCTCAACCGAACACAAGTGTTCTTTTAACACTTTATCTAACGAAATCGCTAATTTAGATACGTATACGTATTTATTTGATAATAGGATTCCGTTAAGTGTCACGTGCAACAACTCGAGGATCTTCATTTCAGTCAGCACTTTCACGCAACAACTGTGACTTCATACCCCTACATTTTCCGTATTTTTACTGTTTTCAGGGGGAATACAAGCTAAACATAAATGTTTTCAAAACTTATGCAAATCTCATACTTTAACCCTTTTGTACTGTGTTGAGCATAAGGGACGTTTTCACTAAAATTGCATAGTTTTCCGGACACGCTATTCACTATACATGCAAACTATAATCGGTATAGTTTGGGATTTTCTAAACATAACGAGTACAGAAACTTTCACTACTAAACATATGCACTAAGACAGAAATAGTTTACAGTTACATCACTACTTTATCATGGTTTTCATAACTGTAATTATCACTACATACGGTATACATACAGATTTTCACTACGGTAGAACGCTACTACACTACATGTAAACAAGATTGTACGATACTGTGAGACGCTACTTCAATACTGTACCCTTAGGTGTACAGGGATAAATCCTATCATAGTATAACCAGAGTCTCCTGGAGAGAGAGCGTGAGATTTGTGAATAGATCTATTCGAGACTGACAATCCCACATCTGAACTGCTAGCTACAGTTAGGCGGGCACGCCTAGGATATACAAATGTCATTTAACTCGACGCCTGAAGAACGTTGGAAAGGTCTCTAGTCATATCAAACATGGTTATACGACTCACATTATGTATAAATCACCTTTAGTTTACAAATTGACACTCTTCAAGAATTTTATTTATACTAAATAGAACTAATACACACTACGACCGGAAAACTTTCATAGTTTACAAACAGAACTGAACATACAATGGTTTCACATACGAAATACTTATACATCATGATTATCATTTGCTAGTCACATGGAGTATTACTTTCGCGCATCACTACAGTTTTCAGTAACAAACATTCACGATTTCATACAGAATTGAGAACACTACATTTTCATTAAAGAAAATATCGGATGTTCTTGAAGCTATACAAAAACACTTTCACGAACTCATCAATGATTTTCATTACAAACCACCGCTTATGAACTCACCAGCTTTATGCTGATATTTTCAAACTGCTTGTATTCTCAGGAAATCAGTAGACAGGTACTTGTTGGATTTTTGAGAAACTGGAGCAATAAGAGTTTTATGTTTATACTTTACAAAGCTGGTTGATGTAATTCAAACAAGTATCAGACAAAGTTTCAAACTGATGTAAACATTTTCATATAAGTATTCACTGTAACGGTTGTGTTGCTATGATTGCTATTACTCATTGGTTGTGATGCTACACATGACGTCCTCCACCCCAGAACGTTTCCGCCATTCTGGTTTTGGGGTGTGACACCACTGATGGGTTTTGAGCATTCTAATACTCCTAAGGTGTGCATGCAACCCTAGAAACCTTGGATCTATGGTTTCTCTACTATACATGCAAACTTTCATTTTTCCAAGGTTTTATCCTAAATAACATATCATGAAGTATATGTAATACAAAAAACTAGTAGAATGACATACCTTTTCTTGTAGCTTAATTCCTTAATCCTTTAAGAGCCTAGCACCCCAAGTGTGATGCCTCAAATGCTTCACACAACATCACCAACAAATGGAATGACTTGAGAGAAGAATCCTTGCACTCAAAATCGGCTAGTCCTCTTTCCTTTAACTTCAGTACCAATTTTGGTTTATATGGGGTCCTTTATATAGTGTGACATAACTAGGGTTACACCATGCAAACCCTAATGTGCATGACTTCCATATTCCTCATGCTCCATGGGTCACCACATGGGTTTAGCCCAACATAAAGGATTGTGGATCATAAGCCCAGTATATAAGAATGAATGATTTACACAATCAATCCCCATTTATTTAATTAGTCTCTTTTGATCACAAAATTAATTACAAACCAATTCTTGATCGATACTAATTAAATAATATGAGTTCATATTAATATATTAGAATTTATAATATATTAATAAGTCATAAATATCCTCTTCTCAAAAGTCCATCCTTTTAGATTGTTCCGGTGCCATGCAACCCAAATGGACCATGCTACTCTTGGGTCAAGTACATACCAATTATAGTTATGGGCTTAGACACTAAATCCAACACTTCATTCAATACATCCACGTCGCCGGTTGAGGGAGAAAGCTCAAATCCTTTGGAAATCACAACAATCGAGGTTCCAATACTTAAAGATGCTGCTCTGGTACCCGTCTACCAAGTGACTAATCAATCAACTGTATCTGAAGATTCTAAGGAGGAAGAAGTGAAAAAAATTGATATCAAAGGGGATCCAAGAATAGTAAATCAGGCACCTGGCCAAATCATTGAAAATCCATCTGCAGGTATACAAACTCGTTGCTCTTCAAATTTAACTAATCATTGTCGCTATGCAACTTTTATGTCATCAACCGAGCCCATAACCATGAAAGAGGCACTTCTGGAGCTTGATTAGATTGTTGCAATGCAAGAGGAACTGACCAAGTTTGAAAGAAACAAGGTTTGGAAACTTGTACCAAAGCCTAAAAGACATACTACAGTTGGAACCCGATGATTCTATAAGAACAAACTGGATGAATCGGGTGTTGTGATCTGCAAAAAAGCCCGATTTGTAGCCAAAGGGTATAGTCAACTAGAAGGAGTTGACTATGATGAAACCTATGCTTTGGTAGCAAGCATGGAAGCCATACGCATCTTTCTCGTGTATGAGGCAAATAAAAACATCAAACTTCATCAAATAGATGTAAAAAGTGCTTTCCTCAATGGCGAATTGAAAGAAGAGGTAAATTTACAGCAACATATAGGCTTCAAAATTTAGATTTTCCCAATCATTGCTATATGTTGGATAAACTGTCTACGGTTTCAAACAGGCACCAAAAGCATGGTATGAAACTTTTTTAACGTTTCTTGTCAACTTCGGGTACTAACAAGGTGTAATAGAACCTACCCTTTTCAGACGAGCAAATGGCAAGAACTTAATGCTTGTGCAAATCTATGTGGATGATATTATCTTTGGGTCAACTGATCAAGGGATGGTGGATGACTTTGCTAAGCTCATGACGAACAAATTCCAAACGAGCATGAATAGATAGATTAATTTCTTTGTAGGTCTTCAGTTCCAGAAGGTCCCTCAAGGAATGTTCATTCATCAAGAAAGGTATACTACTAAACTGTTGAAGAAATTCTCAATGGACAACTGCTCCTCGGCAAAGGTTCCCATGGCCTTCGGTTACAAGATCTCAGTTGACCCTACAGGAGAGTCAGTTGATCGAAAGGTATACCGAGGAATGAGTGGCTCCATGATATATCTCATTATAAGTAGACCACATATAGTCTTTGCCACAGGTTTATGTGCTAGATACCAGACGGATCCCAAAGCATCACACTTGACTGCAGTCAAGAAGATATTAAGATATCTCACAAGGAGTAAGGCCTTAAGTCTCTAGTATCCAACGGGAAATGATTTCATTCTGCAAGCTCTCACTGATGCAGACCATGCATGGTGCAGACTCGATAGAAAAAGTACCTTGGGAGGATGTCAATTTCTTGGTGGAATATTAGTGATTTGGTCCTCAAGGAAACAAAATTGTGTCTCACTTTCGACCGCAAAGGCTGAATATGTTGCCGCAACCAGCTGCTGCTCTCATGTCCTCTGGGTGAAAACACAACTGATGGATTACGGGTATAGGATGCTACGGGTACCCATATATTGTGATTCTGAGAGTGAAATAGCCATCTCACACAATCCTATTCATCACTCAAAGAATAAACACATCAAACAGTGGTATCACCTCATCATGGATCATATCCTCAATGGTAATATTGAACTAATCTTTGTTCCATCTCACGAGGAAATAGCTGATGTCTTCACAAAAGAACTTGACTCCGCAAAACTTAATGGCATTTTAGAAATGTTAGAAATGATGAATACAGATCCTCAGTTCTTCTTGAAAGGTAAAAACCCAAAGATCTCATAATCTTTGGGTATAATTAAATCTGTTTCTTTTTTTTTAAATTAAATTTTTTTAAAAACAAAAAAATAAAATATCTTGAAACATTTTTATTTACTTTATCTATTTAATTTTTTGAATTACTAACGTAGTACAAACTTCATAAGTTGCTCATTAGTATGCTCTATATACCGAAGATCATTTATGATCTACGTACTCCTCGGGTCTCCTTATTATTTCTATTTCTAACCTTGTGATTAAGTTGCTCTTCAGTACCCTCTACCCACAAACTCACTCAACAACCCGAAGTCATCGCTCATCAGACTTATCAAAATTCTTTGTGTGCTATTTAATGAATCAGAAGCATGAAATCTTTCAAAACAAAATATTTTCTTCTTCTTCATTAAAATCTTTGCACATGTAAATCGGTTGTTTTTCAAAAGACTTTTCTTAAAGCATGTCTATTTTTGGCTAAAAGACAATCAATTTGATTTTCCTTAAAAGAAATATTTTTCAAAAAACTTTTTATTCAACCAATCCAAAAAAGCAACCGTTGGGGTCACATCCGTTCTACTTCCCCATTTTATTCAACAGATGAAACAGTTTTCACCCCACGATGGTCTGACACATCATCACACGCCTGCAACTGCATTAAATGCTTGCTTTTTCCAGAAACACTTTTGATTTAAATTAAATAAAAAATGGTAAAAACCCAAAAGTTTTTTTACCAGCTATCATTAAATTGATTTTAATTCTTTTTGGAGTTCGGTCGTATAAAAACCCATTTTTCTTCCCCAAGAAAGCTTACGCTTTCTAAACTCTCAAGTCGATCTTCATTCTCTTCATCTTCTTGCAAAACCCTTTCCAGTAAGTTCTCCAAATCATTTTCAGTTAACGATGTTGAAATTAGGTGCTTCTAAGACACAATCCAAGTCTTCCGGCTCTTTGTAACCAACTAGTTCACGTTCAACCATCAACAATATCAGCTCTTCCATTGCTGCAAGCAATTGCAGGGGAATCTTCGATGATCATGACAGTTACAATGACTCCATCAGGCTCATGATCGAATATCTTACAACTCATCCATTATTCGGAGTTTTCGACTCATTCACAGAAGTATTATACTAGACAATTCTGTTCAATATGTGCCTTTTCTGCATTCAGACCTTTAGACAATTTGCATGAAGTTCATCTAAGACTAATCAATGATTCTATGGTTGCTCTTACCAAAGAAAAGTTCTTGGAAGCCAATAATGTTCAAATTACTCCACCCACTAAACTCTATACACCTAGCAACACTGACATTTTTACTACTCTATACCAAATGGGGTACCAATCCAACCTGAAAGGGATTGCTGAATTCAAAAAAAGGAAAGCTACCAGCTGTTTGGAAACATGTTTGCCATTATGTTATCCGGTGTTTGTCTTGAAGAACCTATGGGACGGATAACATGGGTAAGCCACTCCTGGACATTGTGTGGAGCATTTTCATGGGAAATTCAGTTAACTATGGAAACATCCTTTGGGATGATTTCCTTCAGTATGTCAGCAAGGGGACCCTAAAGGAAGGAATGATGAAGCTTACCTCGGCAAGATACTGGTCCCTATGCCTGACTGTTTTACACAAGGATGCATAGCTCAACCTCGGCAACAACATCAATCTCTTCTCCTGCCGAGATCTAAAAAGGTACACTCCTTCTAAAGATCAATCACTCTTTGGTCAAATTAGACGCCTTCTAATGCACATACTAGAGTCTATCGAGGCTACGAGCAGTATTTCCCCACACCGCTCTACTCCAAATAGCCCCCCCCCCCCGCCCACCCCCCACAGCTAACTAAGGTCCAAGCCCCACAGCCCAAGCCAAAAAACATCAAATCCATGGCTATCAAGAAGGCACCTTCAAATGTAGTAACGAAGGGTGTGGATGCTTCCAAGAAAAGAAGTGCCTCTATTATAGAGTCAATTCACCATGTACAATCATCTCCCACCAAGGCACTTGATCAACCCGTAAATATGGTTGATGATAGTTTGATTGAGTCCTCGGAATTCGGAGATGTTTTCAAGAGAAAGAAGCTGAAACTCACCCCTTCCCATGGCTAATAGTGTCACCAGGGAAATATTGGAGTCTCTCAAAAGACTCCGATAGTCGTTGGAGTCCACGCTGACTCACCTACAACAACCGCATCCATCCACTCTGGTACAGTAAGTGTTCAGTTTGATCTGAACATTGAGACATGCCCCAACTCCGATTCCAAGAGAACTAGGATGTCGTTTATTACCCTAAGGTCTCTAGGGCCTCGAGTCTGCCCTTTGTAAACCCCAAGGAGCTTAACTCCATTTAATTAGGTATCACACATACACTTCAAACACATTCGCATAGCAGGGTTCCTTTTCAGAAACCCTTGCCATAATAGGGTCGAGGCCATGCTTGGTTTCAGACCAGGGAGACGAAGGAAGCCCTAGAAATCCTTTGCTATCGACATTATGACCAAGCGGCGTAGGCATGGGTAGCACCATCATGCCAGGACCATGGACCCGAAGGACACCTCGGTACAAAAAGGAATTGACGGTTATGCTTCAGATGATAGCTGGTCTAGGTACCGACCAACCACATATTCAAGGATGCGGAAATTTGAAGCCTTTAAAAGAGCAATCCAGTCCCGCAATCTAGACAAAGTCAACAACAAAAAAGGAGGATTCTCTTCTTTATGTTTCCAAATATTGGGCCACAACAATAAACAACGAAAAAACGCTCCACGACATCCTGCAAGCTCAAGAATAGATGTCCAATATGGAACAAACAATTCATCGGGTTCAGGCTATGGAAGCCAATGTTGGTGGATCAAAGCCTCCTCTATTCGGCACTGAAGTGCATGATTCAAATGAGGGAGAAACAGAGATTGAGATAAGTGCATAACCAATATTTGAGTGAGAATGATGAAGACCATGATGAAGTATAACAACCTCATCACTCTGACGACTTCATAATGGTTCTTGATGATGAGTAATCAAGTGGCTCACACCATTCCATCTCCAATCCAAAGAAGCAATAGCAGAAGAAGAAAAAGAAGAAGAAGAAGAAGAAGAAGAAGAAGAAGAAGAAGATGGCAGTATCAAGGAAAGAACTCCTTGATCTACAATCTAAAGTTGATAAAATCTTGGCTACAGTCACATCAGCAACCCCACAGATAACCACAAATTTATCTTAGCAGACACTGGCTGACCGGTTATAAGCCCTGGAAACCAAAGAAAACCTATCTACAAATAGAATGCTTCTACATCTGGAAATGGGAATTCGTCATCTTGACAACCAAAGAACAACTGATCATCAGGAATTCACCTCAAAAGCCAAAGGACTTATCAACGATGTGAAGGATCTCAACAATGAACTTTAGAAAACTCTGCTCAATCAAGAAAACAAGTCTCAACAGCTTATCAATGATACTTATATTGCATATGAAACGGGCTATTCGGTTCTACATGGCACGATCAAAGGATTGGGGTGATCTCTCACCGCCAAGGAAAGTGTTGATGAAATTATTCTACCTACCAAGGGGATTTATAAAACACTCTTCAATCCCGACATTCCAACCAACAAAGAATTATATGCTCAGATGGCGACTCAATTTAATGCCACCTTCAAGAAGATTGATGATTTAAAAGAATGGTTTGAGGAGCACATCGAGCATGCTTCCTCAAAAGAGGGAAGTGATCCCAATCAGGAGATAAGGATTAAAACTATTTCATCCTCAGGATCATCAAAGTCTAAATCTCCCTCTATAAACCAGACCAAAATTCCGCCTCGGCATTAAACTCCATCAGAACATATCAAAGAATGAACTCCTCCCCAAAATTCAACTCCTCCTCGAGTTCCAACACCACCAAATTCTCCTCGGCATACAACACCACCAATTTCTCCTCGGCCTTCAACTCCTCCTAACATGAAAAATTTAGAGGAAGATGTATCGTCGATTCACTCCACTGACTCCCCAACCATAGTTCAAAGAAAGAAAGACTGGAGAGCTACAATAGTTGCACATGAGATATGGAGAGCCAAAGGTTTCGATACTAGCTTTAATGAAACCCTGATCAACTCTTAGGTGAATCCTACCCGCAGACTTTTGGATTCAAACTATCTTTCGTGCCTCACTTATGCAAATCTTCAAATCTTTTGAGCTTATCATACCTGATGAACGGAGACTACCCATGGAATTCGAAAGGCTGAATCTGTTTCATGCCAAACATGGTGACAAATTTGAAAACATATGGTCGAATGATAGACCGCAGGCAGTGAAGACCTACAAAGCTAGGAAGTTTATGAGGAGTGAATTCATCCAGTACACCTTATACCTCAGAGGATGCGACTACATAAGAAGACAGGTAGATTTTGTGTTCATGAATCTGGAAGAAATCTTTTTAATTTCCTGATTATTCCATTTAAAGGCTGAGTGTGACAACCGTCAATTTTTGGCCAAGTCAAAGTCAGCTAAAGTCAACAAGTCGAACCGGTCAACTCATCTAACCCTTGTATATTAGGGTTTCCATTACGTTTCTTATTGTACAACTCGGAATCCTAATACAAAGTATCACTTAGAGTTTTCACGTGTTCAGAAATTCTAAACCCTAATTAGGGCAAGTGATGAAACTATTCGATAAAACGTTATTCCTTAACCCTCGGGGGCATATACCAATCATAACGAGACTTAACAGGATGTACAAACCTTGCGTTACGAAGCCAAACACTCAAAAAGGTCACAAAAGAAGTCTCTCCCAATCTCTTTCACTCTATCTCTCTTTACCTCAAATCTTTCCCAAATCTCTCCAAGTATGTGAAATCTCTCCCAAATATCTCTCTGTATGAGAAATCTCTCTAAGTGTGTGAAATATCTCCCAAATCTCTCTCTGAATGAGAAATCTCTCTAAGTGTGTGAAATCTCTCCCAAATCGCTCTCTGAATGAGAAATCTCTCCAAGTGTGTGAAATCTCTCCCAAATCTCTCTCTGAATGAGAAATCTCTCCAAGTGTGTGAAATCTCTCCCAAATCTCTCTCTGAATGAGAAATCTCTCCAACTATGTGAAATCCCTCCCAAATCTCTCTCTGAATGAGAAATCTCTCCAAGTGTGTGAAATCTCTCCCAAATCTCTCTCTGAATGAGAAATCTCTCCAAGTGTGTGAAATCTCTCCCAAATCTCTCTCTGTATGAGAAATCTCTCCAAGTGTGTGAAATCTCTCCCAAATCTCTCTCAAAATATCTCTCAACTTTTTATAATCACTCGGGGCATCCCGACCCTCGAATTAGACTAAAACAGCTCGAAAACGGAAGTCTACGCGAAAAACAGCCTTAAGGAGCCGAACCCTCTTAAGGAGCCGAACCTCCCTTAAGGAACCGAAACCTCCTGAGAACCGAAACCACCTCCTGAGCCGAACCTGCTAAGGAACCGAACTTAACCTTCGGTCCGGGAGGCTACCTTCGGTCCGAGAAGACTACCTTCGGTCCCTTCTGATGAGTCGCCTACGAGACCTCTCGGTTCCCATATACAACCGAACCCCACCTTCGGTTCTATGCTCCTAAGGAGCCGAACCTTCGCACCTTCGGCCCTGAATTTCGGATTTTAGCAATTTCTACCCGGTTTTCAATATTTTTAGCGTTTTGAGCCCGTTTTCATGATTTTAACGCGAGATTTTCACCCAAACTCGTATTTTAACATAATAAACCCTAAATATTCATATTTTAATTATATTTTGGGGAAAATCCTTGCCTAAGAATAAAATCTAGTAGGTAAGATTTATGGGTGGAGTGTTGACTTTACTTTAGTGTATGACACAAGCAACCACCCATACCCACTCAATGACCAGCCCTTGTCCTTCCACCATACCTAGTCCTTTCATTGTACTCTTTCCATCATTTTTCCAGCCACATCCTTGATCAAAGCCTGGAAAACTCCCCTCTCTCCTCACATTTCTCTCATTTTCCACCAAAGAACAAACTTCATTCTCTCTCACTTTCTCTCTCTAAATTTCGAGATTCAAGGCTATTCTCCAAGCTTTTCTTCTACTTTTGGTAAGTATTATCTGTTGGATTAATGTCTAAGTCCATAACTATAATTGGTAAGACTTGACCCGACCCGGCATGGTCCATTTGGGTTGCATGGCATCATGCATTTGGATAGACTATAATGAGAGAAATAACACTTAAGGTTGGTTAATATATTATAAGTTCTAATACATTAATAAGGTTATTTAATTAGTATTGATCAAGAATTAATTTGGAATTAATTAAGTGATCAAAAGGAGACTAATTAAATATATGGGTTGATTGTGTAAATCATTCATTCTTATATATGTGGGCTTGTGATCCAAGATTCCTTATGTTGGACTAAGTCCATGGGTTGACCCATGGATACTCCATGGAGGTTAAAATCCATGGAGCATAAGGAATGGGTAAAGTTATGAGTTACATGGTGTAACCCTAATAGCCACCATATAAAAGAATCGCATGGCTCAAGAAATCGTGCACTAATGTGTGAGTGTGAGGGCTAGACGATTTCAAGGAGTGTTCAAGTTTCTCTCAAGTTATTCCAAGTGTATTTGGTGTTGTGTGAACCATTTGAGGTGTCACACTTGGGGCACTAGGCACTCAAGCTTCATGAAGACATTCTACATCAAAGAGGTATGTATTCTATCTTGTTATATTTATTATTTTGTATGCTAGATTAGGATAATACCTTGGATGTTCATAATTGTATGTATAATAGAGAAAACATAGATCCAAGGTATTTAGGGTTGCATGTACACTTAGGAGTGTTAGAATGCTCATAACCCAACAGTGGTATCAGAACCTGGTTTTTTTTTCTTGTTATACTTGCAAAAGTAGCTGAAAAATCGAGTTGGATGCATATATTCGATTGTTTTGGCTGGAATTGGACTAGGAACATTACCCTAAGATGTTATTGGACTTATAAACTTGTTTTTGATGTGGTAATGTTCATGCTAATCCAATTTCTAAGATAATTGTCATAATTTCAAGATTTGTATTAGTTTGTATGTTCATGCTAATTTCTTGAAGATTGATGATTTGAATTATCTTGTTCTTATGAGGTTCTTAGATTAATAGAAAAGTTGTGTGAAATAGTTGTTTTCAATCCATTTTAATCTAAGAGTTGATTCCAAAGTGTGTTTTTGTAACTTGTCCTCAAGTTATATGAAAAGTCACATTTAAGAATCATAAAACTCATAAAAGTTGGCAAAGGTTACAAAAATGAAGAGTCTTGTCCTCATTAAATGGTTTTATGACTCCATAACTTGTCCTCGAGTTATGGAGGTTCAAGAGTCACTTCATTAAATGATAAAATGTGTAACCTTAATTAGTTCCATAAGTTACAAAAATAAAGAAAAGTTACATTCTTTTATTAGTTTAAAGTCTTCCATAACTTGTCCTCAAGTTATGGAACTTGAAGAGTTTTTTTTAATTAAAACTACTTTAAACACATAAGTTATGGAATTAATTAGTTTTGAATAGTTACAAAACTTGCCCTCAAGGGGGGTATAAGGTTACTGCCTATAAAATGGCAGTTTAATGGGTGTCCACTCTCACCCACCGCTTCCTTGACTGGTGGAGGGTCGTTAGCCAAACGGGTAGGACAAGGACTATAATTCTCCCTTCATTAAAAGTATTAATGATAAATACTAAGTAACTAAACACTTATAAATTCCCAATCTTAGTTACTTAGGAAAATGTGAATAAGGTGTTAATCCATGAAATTACACTTTGCACTTTGTTTAAACCGTTAGTGGAGCGTGTGTGGTTAACCGGCACACTAACCTGGACTTAACAAGGTAGGCAAAGGGTAACTTAATATTTATCATGGTATCGGTGGAGCGTGTGTGGTTAACCGACACACTTATTAAGGGGTAAATATTAAGGGTACCAAGTATATTTGCATGGTTATTCACACCTTGTTTTGTGATCCTCGACATCCCAGTCACAAAACCTGAAGGGCACACTCGAGATTGAAACATGCCTTTGAACAGTTCAATGAATCTCAAAGATCTAGGACTTTCAAATCCAATTAAAACCTAATAAATTATTTCGTTTTTCATGGTGGAAATTGGTGAATCGTCATTCACCTACCTTCAAATATTTTATAGCTTGGATTACGGCATCCCTCTTCTAAGTTATAAAATAGTTTGTTGGGTCCTAGCCTTAATATTTCATATTGGGTGATATTAAGGACTTTAAATCAACTATCTTGAATATCTCCCAAAAAGATGTCTGGTCTAGACATTTATGATCTTCCCAAATCTCTTGAAACAAGCTTTCCTAAATGAAGATGATGTCCCATGGATATCATACTTCTTTCACCTCCTCCAATTATTCTCCCTAACCCACAAGTTCCTAAAAAGTTTAAGGTCACTCAAGCCTTATTGGCAAGGCAAGGTCTAGGTGTGATCACATCTTGGAGATGTAGTCACATATTGACAAGCCGGGAGAGTTGGGTGTCAAAGTCTTGAGAAAGTTGGTGGCTCAACTACTTTCTAAGTCACATAGTGAGTTCTTTTGGGAATCCTATGAAACAGACTAAGACAAGACCCTTAATGATCTTATCTATTTGCTAAGATCAACTTCCTAAAACGCTATGGACATTGACAATGATGACATTGGATATCCAGTAAAGCTCTCTCTTCCCAATGGAAAGGGATCGGCCATAGTCAACTCGGTTGACCCAATGGTAAAGAGAGAGGCGAAGTCTGAGATAGTCCCATTATCAAGGGTCCATAGGTAACTATTGCCAAAGGAAGGGGCATTGGTTACGAAGCTGCCAAATTTACCTAAGGATGTTAAAGTCAATAAGTTTGGCTCTACTTCAGGTAAAGTCCATTGTCTAACTCTATTAAGTACATGCTGATTCTGATCGCGAAGATGGATTTCAATAGCATGGTTCGGTGATCAGAATTTTGGGCTATTACTTAAGAGTTATGATATTTATATTGCTTAGGAATAGATAACAACAAGGTTTTCATATGGATTGTAAGGATAAGTTTTTCCACAAAGTTTTAAAATAAAAGAAAAAGGTTTTGATTTTATTTATTTTAAGTATCCTTACAATGGCATTTGTGAAAAGTTGTTGCTTATAAGATTCCATTGATAGCAATATTGGAAAAATGGAATTGATTCTTTCGGTTGTGGTAGTGTCTAATATTACCAAATAAGGAAAGATTCTCATCACCCAAGGTTCAATTGGACCGAAACTTGGAATCATGCAAGTTGTATAATGATGAATGAGAACTTTCAGCTTGGAAAATTAAGACTAATTCCTTATGTGAATAAGGAAAGGACTAAGGGATCGAGTACACATTCTTGTGCACTGGTCAAGTCCATCACAAAAGATCAAGAAGACTATTCGTCATGATTTACTTAAGTTCAGTAAATATGATTATACTTATAAGTTTAAGTATAAGTCTGTAGCATTGGAGAAGTTTCAATGTGAGACAGAACGAATAAGAAGAATCAAAGTATGGCAGAAAGATAAAAGTTTCTCAAATCTGAAAAGATGGGAGAGTACTTTAGTATCATGTTTATGATCATCTTAATGATTAAGATATCATATCACAATTGGTCCTCTAAAGTCATCTTAGTGCATTCTTATGACTAAGAAGAGGAGTCACGAATTGTTGAAATGGTTAAATCAAAAAGATGAGTCATACTTCGTTCCAAAACAATTCTTAGAGTCATACTCCAAGATTGTAACTTGAGTGACATATCTTAAAGAGGGTTTGTTAACACTAGTCAAATGTAAGAGTAAAAGGTTATCTACTCTTGTACATTTGAAATTGGTAAGTTGTGATGTTTTGGATAAAACAGAGACCAACTTAGGCCAATTGTGTAAAGTGTTAGTCTTGATAAAGAATCCGCACTATCTCTTGAATATTTGACAAGGGAGTCTTATATGTCAAGAGGACAGTGGGAGTCTTAAAGCTCTTGAAAGTTTCAAGACTTAATCAAGAATAAAACCTAAAGTCCTTCACTAGCACACGACTTGAGGTTTATAACCTATCGTGTTGAAATTTTTGGGCCTATTCAAGTTGGCTTTGCATAGGAGTTATGAGAGTTCTCAATTGGTTGCACAACTACTTGGAAGCAATGGCAGGCACCTGAGCTGCCAAATGGTAAGAATTTAAGATTGCACAAGTTTAATCAATATGAGTTTGGATTTGTCACTAACCTTGTCTTGTGATTATGGTTTTGACAAATTCACATGGATAAGAACACATACACTATTAAATCTAAGTGTCATAAGGTTTCTCTCCGATTCATGAAAATGATGGTGAGGAAACACTTTCACTAAGTAGATTTTAGCTAGATAACAATTGTGATATTTGCATTCTCAAAGTCGTTAGTGGAGCGTGTGTGGTTTACCGGCACACTAACATGGACTTGTGAGAAGTGGCAAAGGTCTAAACAATTGAGACTATGATTACGGCATCCCTTTTCATAGTTCTAAAATTGTTTAGACACACATGTGAGCTATCTAAGAGAGGTGTATGATTTTGATAAAGTTTTATCAAAACAATCTAGTATCAGAAATCTGAACTTTGGTAAGAAAGTCAGCTGATTTCTGAGTACATGTCAAAGCTAGTGGGAGCATAAGTGTTATGCTAATAATCATCATGTTAGTGGGAGCATGATAATTATGACAAAGGTTGCAAGTTAGCAATGTTAATTATAGAAAACAAAAGTTTCAATTCGTGAGGTTGCAGGGGTTGAAAAGGTTGTTTTGCTATAATTAAGGGAGAGGAAATTATACTTCATTTCAATTCTAAAAGCTTAGATTGAGATTTTAATCGTATTTAATCAAGGATATATATATATATGAATTTCATGTTGGAATGGCTCAACATAAGGAAATTCTATATATGGGTCCATTATTTGCGTTCTAAAATTCGATTATGATTACGGCATCCCTTTTCATAATCTGAATTTTGAGAACTTGGCAAATTGAAATGGAAATATTATAGCAAAAGACTGGTTTAGTCTTTATGTGAGACATCATGAATCGTGTCCCATATGCTTCGGATATAGGATCGATTACATGTGCTATATTCATCCTTTCTAAAATTTTCCAAATGCCTGGGGCATTATGAAGGGAAAAGGTCTAGAATTGGATATGACTAAAATGATTAAGCAATTGTCGAGGACAATCTAAGGTTTACCAAAGATTGGTTGCTCAAGGACAGTTGGAAGTATAATGTTAATTCTGGAAGGACCATATTGACATAATCTATAAGGAGGCAACTCTTGTTCAGAAGTGATAGTCATAATAGAATATGGAAATGTTTCAAAGTTAGAAATTAGTCAATCTGTGTAAGATTAGGAAACTTAATGAAAGAAGGATGTTTCCAAGGAGCTGATCTCCTTTGGAATGCTCTGTAATGATTGTTGTCAAGTCTTTCTGACTTCGTGCATCATCATTAAGAGGATCAATGCATATAAGTTTAGAATCTAACAGATTTCAGTAAATGACATGAATTTGGAATTCTTGCATTTGCAGTAAGGATTTGGGACTGTGAAAAGAGGATCATTGGAGTGATGTTCAATTGATCTATTTTACAAAGCAAAGATCATAGACAAACATAGTATGCATACTTGGTGTATGGCATGACTAGTGTTTAGAAAACATAGTGTACATGCTTGGAGCATGGGACAACTATTGTTTTAAATTCAAGTATAAAGTTGATAAAACCGAAACAATGAATAATGAGTAATCAGTATGGTGATAAATAAAAGTGTTTATTTATATTCATAGGGTTTGATACCATATTTGATTCATTTATTCTTGTGTTTCACTTTGCATGTTTTGACTTCCAGAATAACTAAGTCGCTCTTCCTGAATGATTAAGTTATTCAAACCATCCACAGTCGGTCATATGTTGGAAGTAGATATGAATCAAGACTGTCATGGGTTGGTTTGTAGAGGTCCAAGTTGGTGGACAAAGTGGTGCTACAACACTCATGAGTGCTCATAAGTTCTGAGTATTGGATTCAACCCGCGCTCATTTGAATCACTTCATGGATTTTATCACGGGTGATCATGAGACGATAATATCTTATATTCTTCAAACCTAGAGATATGAGTTGTTACTATGAGTTGGTTATACATTGATTGCACGAAAACGCATTGGTAACTCGATGTTATAAAACGTGCCTTTGTGTATGATTCAACAAGTAGTAGAACAAGCCATATGAGTCGAAGTTTATCCATTCCTTTTACCTTCGGGATAATAGCGATATCTGTGGGCCCCTCGATGATTTAAAGATGATACATGTGAGTGCTTGGCCAAGCCAGGGTTGATTTGATTTGTTCAATCAGTCAGTCATCATGAATCGGAAATCGGGAAACAACAAATGGATAGAGAGAATGATTTATAATCCATGTCTCAGTCCATATGATATCTAGAATGGAGGAATATATGATCCCTTATCTAATGGACAAGACATTGACAAAGGTCAGAGATCATCAGCAAGGTCAGAGTTCGACAGAAGCTTTTGAGAGCTACGATTTCCAGTCGGTTCTTGAAGTCATACACAAGAATAGTTTTAGACTTATCCAAGTGGGAGACTGTTGGATTAATGTCTAAGTCCATAACTATAATTGGTAAGACTTGACTCGACCCGACATGGTCCATTTGGGTTGCATGGCATCATGCATTTGGATAGACTATAATAAGAGAAATAACACTTAAGGTTGGTTAATATATTATAAGTTCTAATATATTAATAAGGTTATTTAATTATTATTGATCAAGAATTAATTTGGAATTAATTAAGTGATCAAAAGGAGACTAATTAAATATATGGGTTGATTGTGTAAATCATTCATTCTTATATATGTGGGCTTGTGATCCAAGATTCCTTATGTTGGACTAAGTCCATGGGTTGACCCATGGATACTCCATGGAGGTTAAAATCCATGGAGCATAAGGAATGGGTAAAGTTATGAGTTACATGGTGTAACCCTAATAGCCACCATATAAAAGAATCCCATGGCTCAAGAAATCGTGCACTAATGTGTGAGTGTGAGGGCTAGACGATTTCAAGGAGTGTTCAAGTTTCTCTCAAGTTATTCCAAGTGTATTTGGTGTTGTGTGAACCATTTGAGGTGTCACACTTGGGGCACTAGACACTCAAGCTTCATGAAGACATTCTACATCAAAGAGGTATGTATTCTATCTTGTTATATTTATTATTTTGTATGCTAGATTAGGATAATACCTTGGATGTTCATAATTGTATGTATAATAGAGAAAACATAGATCCAAGGTATTTAGGGTTGCATGTACACTTAGGAGTGTTAGAATGCTCATAACCCAACATTATCATCCTCCATATGATTATTGTAACATCCAAAAATTCAAGCCATTTTAAAACTTTTTAAACAACCCAAAAACCATTAGTTATTACAAACTTGTTTTCAAAATGTATAATATCAGAGTATCCCAGAAACATAGTCATAAAAAGTGAGGAGCTGTACGATCACGCCTTTGCCTTGCCTTGCCACGATCACGCCAGAAACATAGTCATAAAAACTGAGGTGATGCTACGATGACGAGGCAGAGGAACGACGGCTGCACCCAACGGGTGATCTTCCAGCTTCAATGGATACATCAGCGGTGAAATATGGTCCGACGATCCACGGACCCAATCATCACAGAGGCTATTCGTCGCGGTTGTTGGTGGTAGCGCTCAACAGGGCAGCAGCGTATCCGGCGGCTTCGGTCTTTGGCTGTGGTGGTCGCAACCCCCACCGGAAACGACTACAGCGGCTTCGTTCCCGGTTCACCCATTGACCCTTGGTATCTCCAGTCGTGGCAGACGTTATTGAGGTCTCGGCTGGTCATCACAGGAGAGGTGGTGATGGCGCCGGAGATAGGAGGGGAAGAGAGGTGGTGACGGATGGAGGAAGGTGGGGTGAGGGAAGGGTGGCGGCTGATGCATCAATTAGGTTTAGGGTTTAGAAGGTGACGGAAATGAAAATATATACCCGCCTCCAATCAAACTTAATTCCATAATGCCATAATTGGCCCCTCCCCATAGGATTCTTTTCACAACAAGTCCATAATTTACATTTCCTACCCTTGCTCACATAATTCCTTTCAAATTAAATCAAAATAATACCAAACACCCCTTGACTTATGAGAATCTTTACAAATTAAGTCCCGAACTTACACTTTAACCCCTATAAATCAAAAGTATAACATTTGGCACCCTGAAACCAACACCCCACTAATTATTAATTAATTTGAGCTCTAATAATATAAAATAATCATAATAATTTACTTCCCGGGGTTCCTGATTTATTATTTCATTACTTTTCTTAAAACGGGATGTTACAATTCTCCCCCACTTAATTTGATTTCGTCCTCGAAATCGTTTCTTATCATTCCTTACACGCCAAACAACTTGAACTACTTGGCTACAATCCCGAGCATAACCCTAGCCTTTCCGGGGCAACCGTAATCAACCCTCGCGGGGTTCTAAAATTTGAATATTAACAAATTCCTTGCAATATAATCGCATTCACTCAATCCGAAAACTGAAGTCTTGTGATCGTCTGGCCCCATGACAGAACGCCCACACTGGATCATTAGCGAGTTCATAGCACTTATCTCCCAACTAGCTACTGAACTGCTAATAACCTGGGTTCCCACCCAAAATAGAATCGCAATTCCCACATTGCTACCTATAACTCCCTCCTGGACAAGAGATTAGATACTCCTTCAAGAGAAATTCGTTCTGATAACCAATTCACATCGATATAATGAATAACGAGATGTAAACTGGGTGATGAACCCTCTTGGATCCACATAACAATGTTTCCTTTGGTTCCTGAATCACATACACATAATGATCGACTCATAAGCTCAAACGCTCATACCTGGCCCAATCAGCCTCAGGTTGGAATACCAGGCATGCCTATGACGGGTCCAGTCATCCCTAGGATGGATTACCCTCGTATCACACACATGTTTGGTCCAATCAACCCTCGGGTTGGAATACCAAACACGTCAGGTCCACTCAATCGTAGGGTCCGGTTATCCTCATGATGGAATACCCTAGATTGGAATACCACTATATAGATAACTCGGGTCTAACCCATAACTTAAAATCCAAGGACCTATCCTTGCATCTCATCCAATAATCCTCTGATTCGCCACAACCGAGTGACACTCATCTGAAATACCGGGTTCCGGCCCGGTCGCGGAGCTAAAGGTCTCCCACATAGTTGCCTCACAGGACTTCCGAACGAAATCCTTCCCTAGAACTAGTTGCCAGTAGTTATCATGCCACTGCGACTCTAACAACCTTCTGATCCAACCGATCGGATCCATGCGTCGTATCCAGTTGTTACAGAATCCACGGCTAAAAGCAATTGCTACAGGACCAATGGTAGACTTATATCACAAACAACCTTAAGAAATCCATTTCTTCCTTGGTCTCATAACTGTAGTGATGTTTCTACAGTCTTAACGCTGGCTCAACCCTATCCAATCCGTCTGGGTAATTCCGAAATACAATCCGTGGGTTTCCATATCCTCACTGCTACACCCGAACTGGTGGTTACTACTATCCCTTCCGCGTCCTAGCAACGCGCTCATGCTATCTACCAACCTAGTGAATGTTGCGGCTACACCCACATACTTACATCACTTTCCATACCAACTGATCGCTATTGAATGCTACGGCTACCCCCGCAGTCTTACAACACTTTCCATACCGGTCAAACACGCACTCGACCTAACACACAACTGAACGTATCTCATGGTTAGAATCCCAACCTGATTCCCCAAATCCTGCTATCAAGCACCGAGAAGACGCGATTCATATGCTGGGGAGTTTTACCGAACTCCCAACTCACACAACCCTCAAACCAGTCACTTAGGTTGTCTTCCTTCCTGACATCGATGCGAAACTTATTCCATTTTCAAAACCGCTCCTGCTTCTGTATGCCGCGACGATTCTCCCCCATTAGATTCGACTAAGTCTTCACAATACATGAAAATGGGAGAATTCCCAAACTTTCTCACTTTCCAACGGTCGATCTGATAACAACCAACTGCTACAAATTATTGCTCCATTACTGGCAATCCCAAATGATCACACACTTATAAGAAATAGAAGAACATTTCCTGAATCCGAGTAAAACCGACAGTCCCTAATGCTTGAATGATCCCACACTCAAATCTTGAAGACCAAAAGACAGATACTCCCACTAATACCTCAGCAACGAGCTACTTCCTTTGGTGATTTCATCCGCCAATCAATAACGGTTACTAAAACCACTTACTTCTGACAATGCTGATTAACCATCCTGTTGGACGCTGTCCGTAGAGCTCCCATATAATACCCTTCTTCCCAAGATGTTCCAACAATCCTCCCGCTCTCGACTCTAGAACTCATATCATTCAGGGCCTCGCACCCTGACTCACTCACCAGCTCAATCATCCACAACTGAACTGTAGTAGCTGAAACAACATTTGCCCTAAACCAGGCTACAACTGCTCCACAGACATAGTCTACAATTCCAAGAGTGCAATAGATCGTACAATCAATCCATACCGTCCGATACAAGAGATCCAATGAGAACTGGACCTCCAAATACTTATGCCACATCGACCCACCCGCGCTTACCAGTGCTGAACTACTGTCGCTGTGACAACCCGAAATTTCTATTCTGTACAACCATTCACTTCAATAGAAGTCAAAACTGTTTCTGCTAACTGTTAAGCATTTTGGAGTCAGTCTGAGTGTTTTAAAGTTAGTACTTCAAGAGATAACAGGAGAGAGGATGCCCTAGGGTTTATTGTGCACCAATAAAATTCCAAAACTCCAAGAGTTTGGAGTTTACGGCCTAAACAAAGTGTTTACGGCCGTAAACCCCAAGGGGTGTAATTATGGCACTTAGCCATTTTATTCACTTTTTCACATTTTCAAGAAATAGAACTCATTTCTCTCTCAAGTATCATCCGATTTTTATTTCAAGATCTTCAAGAAAGTAAGTGTTTCTTGCCTTGTTTAGTCGATATCTTCCTTAATCTAGTGATCTTACATGATTTCATCCGTGAAATCATTCCATTTGTGTAGACCTTCAAGTGTTCTTAGTTTCACCAAGAACACACACTAGTGTTCTTGGACTTTTAGCACCTTTTCAAGCTTCTACCTAGTAAGTACTCTTACCCTAGAGTATTATAAGATTTGTTACACTTCTAACCATGAAGAAAACACCCAAGAAACACAAGATCAAAGGTGTTTACGGTCCAAGATGTTCTTGGACCGTAAACCCTAAAAAGGGTGCCAAAGTGTGCCCTAGTCCCTTACCAAGCCTTGGAAACTAGCCTAGACCCTTCCTTGATGTGCTTAGTACTTGAAAACATCAAAAGACCATAAACCATTTGGGTTTATGCCCGTAAACCCAAAGACAAATGGTCCAAGGACCGTAAACTCCACAAAGGAGTGAAATGGTGCCCTAAACACTTCCTAAGGCTTAAACATGAAGTAGGAATGCTTCTTATGATCTTTAAAGCTTCAAAACTCAAAATGGTCAAAGTACCATGAGTTTACGGCCGTAAACTCATGGGTTTACGACCGTAAACTCATTGAGTGATGGTCACAAAACCGTAAACTCTAAACCCAATAGCAATGTCCTACAACACTTAGATGCAATCCTTAGCAATTATAACACTTAAATAAGGTGTTTGCATGTCCTAGGATGTCTTAACTTTGTTAATTAGTTGTTTAAAGACTAATTGGATACATATATGTGTTATTATATGTTAACAAGGATCATTGTGTGTGTACAAGTCTTCACTTGACACCTAGCAATCCTATATCATCAGTTCTTCCAAACCAGTCACTACAGGTGAGTTCATACCCCTTAATTAACCTTTTAAATGTTTTTAAATGCTTTTATGGGAGGGAATACAAGTTGAACTATTATAGTTATTATATCAATCACATGTGATTAATAACTACCAAACAAGTGGATTTCTTACTTTTTAAACTGTATTACCAAACTGTTTTACTTCAAACTATTTTATAAACTCTTTTTCATATCAAATACTTTTATTAAACTCTTTTAACTTATATTCTGTGTATCTATGTAGATATAGTTATATAAGTAGGATTAAAAGGACTTAGGACTGATAGCTCACCTTACTTCCTGTTCCTTGTTTGGTTGTGGACTTAGGGTATTCATGTTATTTGTCCGAAGGTCGTTTGAATCCTAGTTATATATCATGTATATGTATATAGATATAAAGGGTTATTTTATTCAGTTCAATACCTTTGGGTAGCAAAGATACACAAACATGTTCATACATTCAAACAACATTACTAGTAAACTATAGTAGGTATAGTTTAGGGAGATACTAATACTATTACTAGAACAGGGAAACATACAATGAGTCAGTTCATACATGACTCAATAACAAACAAACGATAGATACTATGATGAGAAACAAACAATAGATACTATGATGAGAAACAAACAATAGATACTATGATGAGAAACAAACAATAGATACTATGATGAGAAACAAACAATAGAATACTATGATGAGAAACCAACAATACATGCTAGACAGGGAGAGAACACACAATACAGCTAGCACATACATATACTAGAACATTATTACATTTATGTGAGCCACGTAACGGGGCATGGCCCTACCTGTCATGACCGTTTTGTGTCCAGAATCTCCTTAAGTGGGGAGAGTATGAGTTTGTGTATAGATCTATACTGGATTGACTATCCTACACCTTGCTGCTCGCTACAGTGGGACTTGCAAGTCTACAGGTGCCAAACATCATTTCTTACGACGTCTTACATCGTCGTTTTTCTATGAGTCGGTAGCAGGATACAGGCCGATCACATGGTACTTTAAATAACAGTTGGTTTAAGGTAGTTAGTACTGTAGTAGTTACTTAATACAACACTACAGTACTATTTCATTTTCCCATTACATTTACTTTGTGATCTTCACACAATAAACAATAATGTAAAAACTATATTTTTGGTTAATGATAGTCGCATTTGGGAAAATACACACTCTTACAAGAGACACACACACATACACTAGATGCCTTGGTAGAAGGCTACTTTTAGTAGGAAACATAGGGTTTTCTAGGGGAGTTCAAACAATTACAAACTTTTACAAACTTATACAATTACAGACTTACAAACACTTTCATGTAAATACAGACATTAATATACTTATGATCTCACCAGCTTTAAAACTGATAAACTCTTTCAAAATAACTTGTATTCTCAGGTCACCAGTAGACAGGTACCGGTGCCAGGTTTTGAGAAGATGGAGCTCGTTCAAGACTCATCTTTTATTTTGATGTATATTTTTGGTGTCTATATAACTTGACAGAACACACTTGTATGAAATTATATTATTAATGCAATGGATGATGTTGTTGCTTGTTTACTACTTTGCATCGTTGTGATACTGAACATGACGTCCTCCACCCCCTAACGATTCCGTCGTTCCGGTTTTGGGGTGTGACAGATTGGTATCAGAGCATTGTTTATAGTGAATCGAGTGTATCAACCCATAAAAGATATACGAACCATAAACACAGCTGGATTAAAATACTTTGATAAAGAGTTTATACTTTTAAATAATAAAATATTTAACCAAGTATACATACTTGCATTCATACTAAAATCAATGTCACTAGGACAGAACAAAAGTATTACGATTGTTGGGCAGCATAAGTAGACTTAGAGACATATGGTCAACCCTGGGAAGATGTAGCCTGATCAACTACATTTTTCGAGGAGTGATTAGCATGGGCCTAAGTGTGGTTGTGAGGTTGCAACAAGTCTAAAAACTTACCAACACTACTACAATGAGAACAGTAGAACAGAACATAAACTTAAAATATTATAGGAGTATTTTGTGTTACTTTAATTACTTATCTGAGAACAAAAGGTCTTTATTAGTATATTAATAGTTGTTGAGTGGATACGCTAAGGTTATATGTATCTAGGATATCATAGACTTAGAATCTGTGATCTTTGCTTTACTTCCTGTTCCTTGTTTGGTTGTGGGCTTAGAGTTAGGTTCCCTTATTCGAAGGTCTATCCTGTCTTGGTTACATATGACTGGTATGCACTACGCAAATGTTGAAGTAACTGATAAAGATCATCTCATAATTATCTAATTAGTGCGTCTATTTAGTTATTTCTTTACCTCTTTTCTCGCATAGATATCATGGCTGGATTCCATGTCCCCGGAGACCCGTACTATCCCAACCACGACAACGCAGGATGGCTGGGAGAAGAGCCAGAAGATGATCACCCAATCCCATTGGATGATCACGAAGCTGAAGGCTTTTCTGAGGATTCTGACTCAGAGCCAAAATTCAACAACCTACCCCCAGCTACTCAGGACCCAAACCTGAATCCTCGTCCAGCTTTTCAAGGACCCACACCCCTGTGGGCAACAAACTTGAATAGATGGAGTCAGGAACAGGGTCAACCCATTCCCTATAATGGAGACAGAAGCTTCTACAACCTCACCAAGGGAGGTTCAGCTGACAGGGTCCTACCCATCATGGTTCGTAGGATTACTCGGAACACCGAGCAAGGTCGAGCGACTATCGACCGAGTCGTGGAGATTGACGCCAACTCTGGCGTTAACACAGTCCGCATTCGCCAACTAGAGTCTGCTCATGAAAGGACTCAGGTCCGCAATGTAGTTCTACAGAGGGAACTTGCTGAAACCCAAGCTGAAGTCAGGGAACTTCGAGCTCAGCAGGCAAGGTCTGAAAGGTGTATGAGGGACATAGAACGTCTACTGTCGGATTCAAGAACTCACTCTAGTAGTTCCCGTCGCCGTTAGAGTCTCATCGATTTCTCTTTTGGATGTAACCTAGTTAGTGTAAAAACTCTAGTCTAATTTCCTATCTTTGTAAAACTTAGACCCGTTAGGTCTTGATTAGGTAGTAGTCTGTCAAAATTTTCCCATCTTCGTTGATGTAAGGCCTACTTCTAGGTCATTTTTCCCGAACTCCTTACATCTGTAATTCCAGTATTGTTGACAGATATCTAATCTCATGGAAATTATTATTCAAATGCTATCATCTGTTAGTTCTAGATCTACATTCAATCGTGCTATTCAATTGTGCTGTTGGGCTATGGAGAGTTAGTCCATGAGTCATTTTCATCAATTGTCCTATTAAATTCTTATCAATATCTTTGTCTTTGTAAACTTATAGTTGAAAGATGCCTCCACGTCGATCGACAAGACATGATCCTCCCGCACCAACACCACCTGCACCTCAAATCGAATACAGCAGCTCTAAATGCTGCTGTAGCTGTGGCTGTGGCTACAGCCATGGCTCAATATTATTCGTCTGGTTCCACTGGGGGAGGAACTCTGGTTCAATCTACTCATGGTGAAGCTCCTGTGCGCTTGAGAGAGTGCTCCTATAAGGACTTCACTAACTGCAAGCCCAAGTCCTTCAGAGGGACTGGCGGAGTCATTGTCCTCTCGCAATGGTTCGAGAAGACCGAATCGGTTTTCGAAATCTGCTCTTGTCCAGAAGGGAGCAAGGTCAAGTTCGCCGCTTGCACCTTTGAAGACAAAGCCCTGACATGGTGGAATAGCCATGTCAAGTCACTATCTCTTGTAGTGGCTAATGTTATGGGCTGGGAAACTATGAAAGACCTCATGATTGAGGAGTACTGCCCCAGGGGTGAAATCCAAAAGCTAGAAGAGGAACTGTGGAGCCTAACCATGAAGGGCTCCGACATAGTCTCCTACACCGCCAGGTTCTGCGAACTGGTGGCCCTCTGTCCCAACATGGTTCACACAGAAGGAAAGAAGATCGAAAGGTACACATGGGGGCTGGTGCCTCCATTCCAGGGAAATGTTTTGGCTTCAAACCGCACCACATTTGATAGTGCCAAGCGATTGGAACAGCGGCTCATAGACCATGGGGTTCGTACCCCGGCCGCAACAACAACCCTGGCCATCTCAGAACCCGCCAGAACCACTAATTCCAAGCGGAAGTTCTGGGATGACAAAAAGAAGAAGAAGGCTACTAATAAGCAGCAGATCGTGGCAATACACGCTACGATAACACTTGCCATTGATGCTGCTCCGACAAAGCAGTACGCTGGAAGTTTGCCCAAGTGCAACTTCCACCACGCAGGAGCCTGCCGGGAAATACAGTGTTTGAACTGCAACAGGAAGGGGCACACTGCCCGTTTCTCCAAAGCTCCGGCGAGGCCAATCACCCAAGTCCCCGGCGCTGGTGTGGGCCAAGCTTGCTACGGTTGTGGCGAGGTGGGCCACTACAAAAGGAACTGCCCGAAGGCAGGGAATGCCGGTGGAGTGGCAAGAGTTCTGGCCATAGGCCACGAGGAAGCGGTTGCCGACCCCACAGTGGTCACTGGTACGTTTCTCCTCGATAACTCTTATGCATGCATACTATTTGATAGCGGAGCGGAAAGGAGTTTCGTGAACCAAAAATTTGCTCATTTACTTAAGCAAAAATCACGAGCACTTAAAGAACCGTTCACTGTAGAAATGGCTAATGGGAAGATAGAGATCACGAACAGTATATTCATCGGGTGTACCCTAACTTTAGATAGCCATTCATTTTCGATTGGACCTCATGCCGGTTTCAATTAAAAGTTTCGACGTCATTATCGGCATGGATTGGTTGAGTCTTCATCGTGCCGACATCATGTGTTATGAAAAGGCTGTTTGCCTTAATCTGCTGTCTGACGAAACTCTAGTAGTCTATGGCGACAAACCCGACACGAACCTTCGTATCATCTCGAGCGTTCAAGCTCAGAAATTCTTGCGAAAGAAATGTCGCGCATTCCTTGCTCATGTGGTCGATGTGAGCCAAGAAACGAAAAACATTCAGAACATTCCAGTAGTACGCGACTTTCCCGACATCTTTCCGGAAGAACTCCCAGGATTACCTCCGCAATGTCAAGTCGAGTTCAGAATCGACTTAGTTCCAGGGGCTACCCCCATAGCCAAATCGCCCTATCGTCTAGCACCTGCAGAGATGCAAGAACTATCCTGTCAACTTAACAAACTGCTCAGCAAGGGCTTTATAAGACCAAGCTTTTCACCCTGAGGAGCTCCAGTCTTGTTCGTCAAGAAGAAAGACGGATCGTTTCGTATGTGCATCAACTACAGGGAGCTCAACAAACTGACCGTCAAAAATCGTTACCCTCTGCCTCGTATTGACGATTTATTTGACCAACTTCAAGGGGCGAACTTCTTTTCAAAAATCGACTTTAGATCCGGATATCACCAAATACGAGTGCTAGGGGAGGATGTTCCGAAGACAGCCTTCCGAACTCGTTATGGGCACTACGAATTCGTAGTGATGCCGTTAGGATTAACAAACACGCCCGCAGTATTCATGGATTTAATGAATAGGGTGTGTCGTCCTTACTTGGATCAGTTCTTCATCGTCTTCATCGATGACATACTTATCTACTCTCGTAGTAAGGAGGAACATAGTCAACATCTTCGTCAAGTCTTAGAAACGCTGCGTTCGGAGAAGCTCTATGCGAAGTTCTCAAAATGCGAATTTTGGATCCGAAGAGTCGAACTCTTAGGGCACGTGGTTAGCGAAGAGGGAATATGCGTGGACCCTTCCAAAATCAAAGCCATTGAGAGCTGGTCAGCACCGAAGACGCCTACAAAAATTCGTCAATTTCTAGGCCTCGTTGGCTACTATCGTAGGTTCATTCAGAACTTCTCCCGCATCGCGAAACCTCTTACAACACTGACCTAGAAGGGCGTGGCCTTTGACTGGGAAGAGAAGCAGGAGAGAGCGTTCCAAACGATCAAGCGAGCCTTGTGCACCGCGCCAATACTATCCCTACCCGAAGGGATAGAAGACTTCGTTGTCTATTGTGATGCGTCAAATCAAGGGCTCGGATGTGTTCTGATGCAGCGAGGTAAGGTCATCGCCTACGCCTCGAGACAGCTGAAGAAAGATGAGGTCAACTACAGTACTCACGATCTTGAGCTAGGAGCAGTTGTGTTTGCTCTGAAGATCTGGAGACACTACCTGTATGGTACAAAAAGCACTATCTTTACAGACCACAAAAGCCTACAACATATATTCGACCAGAAGGAGCTCAACATGAGACAACGACGGTGGGTCGAGCTACTCAGTGATTACAAATGCGAAATTCGTTATCATCCGGGTAAAGCCAATGTAGTAGCTGGCGCCCTAAGTCGAAAAGAATATTCTGGTCGTAGGGTCAAATCATTGACTATGACTATCCATTCGCACTTGTCCACACAAATTAAGGAGGCCCAGCTTGACGCTTTGAAACCTGAAAATGTGGCGGGTGAATCCCTGAGAGGGATGGATAAGAACTTGGAGGTTAAGGGTGGCGGAGCTTATTATCTCATGGATCAGATCTGGACCCCGAAACTCGGTGGTTTCAGAGACTTGGTCATGAACGAGGCGCACAACACTCGTTATTCCGTCCACCTAGGTTCATATAAGATGTATCTGGATCTTAAAAAGTTATACTGGTGGCCTAACATGAAAGCAGAGATTGCTGCCTTCGTAAGTAAATGCCTTACTTGCGCAAAGATCAAGGTCAAATACCAGAAACCCTCCGGTCTACTACAACAGCCGGAGATACCGGAATGGAAGTGGGAGCGGATCACTATGGACTTCATAACCAAGTTGCCCAGGACAACGGGTGGACTTGATACCATATGGGTCGTTGTCGATAGATTGACCAAGTCCGCACACTTCCTGCCTATCAAGGAAACAGACAAGATGGAGAAGCTTACAATAACTTATATTAGGGAGATTGTACGACTGCACGATGTTCCCATATCCATTATCTCGGACAGAGATAGTAGATTCACTTCGAGTTTCTGGCAGTCGCTACAAAGTTCCCTAGGAACTACGCTGGACATGAGTACAACCTATTGTTGGGTTTTGAGCATTCTAACACTCCTATGGTGTACATGCAACCCTATAAACCTTGGATCTATGTTTTCTCTATTATACATGCAAATATTAACTATTCCAAGGTTTCATCCTAACTAGCATATTATGAAGCACCTATACTACAAAGTTCTAGTTAGATGACATACCTTTTGATGTAGCTTGATGTCTTCAAGCTTTAAGAGCTTAGCCCCAATAGTGTGGAAGCCTCAAATGGAATCACAAATCACCAAAACACCTTGGAAGAACTTGATAGAATATGTATGCACACTAAAATCGGCCCACTCTTATTTTCACAACTTGTGCCAATTTTGTGAGCCAAGGACCCCTTTATATATTATGGAGGATTAGGGTTACATCCATGTAAACCCTAATACCCATGACATTTCATTTGCATAGGATCCATGGGTTAAAAGCTCTATGGACCATCCATGAAAGCTTAGCCCAACCTAAATGAACTTGGCCCATTCCATATATATAAGAGTCCATATTTAATTAGTTCTTTTTGATCACTTAATTAATTCTAAATTAATTCTTGATCAATACTAATTACATAATATGATTCCACATTAATATATTAGAACTTATAATATATTAATATAAATCATAAATATACTATTCTCAAAAGACTATCCATATAAATTGTGCCGGTGAAGTGCAACCTAAATGGACCATGCCGGGTCGGGTCAAGTACATACCAAATATAGTTATGGACTTAGACATTAATCCAACAGTCTCCCACTTGGATAAGTCTAAAACTATTATTCAAGTATGACTCCAAGATCCCGACTAGCAATCGTAGCTCTTAAAGCCGCTGTCAAACTCTGAACAAATCAAATGACATGTCCATTAGATAAGGGATCATATATTCCTCCATTCTAGATATCATATGGACTGATACATGGATTATAAACATTCTCTCTATCCATTTGTTGTTTCCCGATTTCCGATTTATGACGACTGACTAATTGAACAAATCAAATCAGTCCAGGCCCGGCCGAGCACTTACGTTTGTCATCACTAAATTATCGAGGGGCCCACAGATATCGCTTTTATCCCGAAGGTAAAAGGAATGGATAAACTTCAACTCATATGGCTTGTTCTACTACTTGTTGAATCATACACAAAGGCACGTTTTATAACATCGAGTTACCAATGCGTTTTCGTGCAATCAATGTATAACCAACTCATAGTAACAACTCATATCTCTAGGTTTGAAGAATATAAGATATTATCGTCTCATGATCACTCGTGATAAAATCCATGAAGTGATTCCAATGAGCGCGAGTTGAATCCAATACTCAGAACTTATGAGCACTCATGAGTTTTGTAGCCCTTTGTCCAACATCTTAGACCTCTACAAACTAACCCTTGACAGTCTTGATTCATATCTACTTCCAACATATGACCGACTGTGGATGGTTTGAATAACTTAATCATTCAGGAAAAGCGACTTAGTTATTCTGGAAGTCAAAACATGCAAAGTGAAACACAAGAATAAATGAATCAAATATTGTATCAAACCCTATGAATATAAATAAACACTTTTATTTATCACCATACTGATTACTCATTATTCATTGTTTCGGTTTTATCAACTTTATACTTGAATTAAAAACACTAGTTGTCCAATGCTCCAAGCATGTACACTATGTTTTTCTTAAACAATAGCTTTGCCATACACCAAGTATGCACTCTATGTTTGTCTATGATCCTTACTTTGTGAAATAAACCAATTGAACATAATTTCAGTGATTCTAATTTCACACTCCCAAATCCTTATCGAAAAATGTGAGAATTTCAAATTCCTATCATTTATCGAAATCTGTTTAGATTTTAAACTTATATGCACTGACCCTCCTGTAATGAATATGTACAAAGTCACAAAGACTAGTCAACAGTCATTATAAGGTATTCCAATGGAGATCAACTCCATGGAAACTAAGTCTCATATTAAAAGTACATTGCTTTGGACATGTTTCTTGCATTAAGTTTTCTAATCTTACACAGATAACTTCCACCTATGGAGACAACTCCATATTCTCATTTTGACTATCACTTCTGAATAAGAGATGCCTCTTTTTAGAATATGTCAATATGGTCCTTCCAAAATTAGCACTATACTTCCAACTGTCCCTGAGCAACCAATCTTTGGTAAACCTCAGATTGTCCTCGACAATTGCTTAATCATATTAGTCATATCCAATTCTAGACCTTTTCCCTTCTTAATGCCTCTGGGCATTTGGAAAAATTTAGAAATGACAAATATTATAGCACATGCAATCGATCCTGTACGCAAAGCAAATGGTACACGATTCATGATGTCTCACATAAAGACATGATTCTAGACCAGTCTTTTGCTACAATATTTTTATTTGCCATGTTTTCAAAATTTGACTATGAAGAGGGATGCCGTAACCATAATCGAATTTTGAGAACGCAATATATAGAATTTCCTTAAGTTGAACCAATCCAACATGAAATTCATATATATATTCTTAACTAAAGATGATTAAGGTCTCAATCTAAGCCTTTAGAACTGAAATGAAGTATATCCTCTCCCTTAATTATAGCAAAACAACTTTTTCAATCCCTGCAGCCTCACGAATTGAAACTTTTGTTTTCTATAATTAACATTGCTAACTTGCAACACTAACAATAATTATCATGCTCCCACTAACATGATGATTATTAGCATAAGACTTACGCTCCCACTAGCTTTGACATGTACTCAGAAATCAACTAGACTTCTAGAAATCATTACTTTATTGACTTTCTTACCAAAGTTCAGATTTCTGATACGAGATGCTTTGATAAAACTTTATCAAAATCATACACCTTTCCTTAGATAGAATGCATGTGTGTCTAACCAATTTCATAACTATGAAAAGGGATGCCGTAATCATAGTCTCAATTGTTTAGACTTTTTCCCATCTACTTCAAATCTACTTGGTGGAAATGTTTCCTCACCATCATTTTCATGAATCGGAGAGAAACCTTATGACCCTTAGATTTTATGGTGTATGTGTTCTTATCCATGTGAATCGTCAAAACCATAGTCACAAGACAAGGATAATGAAAAATCCAAACTCATATGGACTGAACTTATGCAATCTTAACTTCTTGCCACCTGGCAGTACAGGGCCTGCCATTGCTTCCAAGTTGTTATGCAACTAATTGAGAACTTTCAGAACTCCTATGCAAAGCCAATGTTAACTGGAATGGGCACAGAATATGTCACCACGATAGGTATTAAACCTCAAGTCGTGTGCTAGTCAAGAACCTCAGGTTTTATTCTTGATTAGTTCTTGAAATTCTTTTTAGGATCTTTAAGACTCCCACTATCCTCTTGACATATAAGACTATCTTGCCAAATATTCAAGAGATAGTGCGGATTCTTTATCAAGACAAACACTTCACACAATTGGCCTTAGTTGGTCTTTGTTTTATCCAAAACATCACAACTTACCAATTTCAAATGTACAAGAGTAGGACACTTTTACTCTTACATTTGACAAGTGTTTTAAACCTTTCTTTAAGATATGTCACTCAAGTTACAATCTTGGAGTATGACTCTAAGAATTGTTTTGGAACGAAGTATGACTCATCTTCCTGATCTAACCATTTCAATAATTCATGACTCCTCTTCTTAGTCATAAGAATGCACTAAGATGACCTTTAGAGGACTAATTGTGATATGATTTTTAAATCATTAAGATGATCACAAACATGATACTAAAGTACTCTCCCATCTTTTCAGATTTGAGAAACTTTTATCTTTCTGCCTAATTTGATTCTTCCCATTCGTTCTGCCATACATTGAGACTTTTCCAATGTTTCAGAATTACACTTAAACTTTTAAGTATAACCATATTTACTAAACTTTAGTAAATCAAATAGTCTTAACGAGCTTTGTGGTGGACATGACCAGTGCACAAGAATGAGTAATCGATCCCTTTAGTCCTTCACTTGACTCACACATCCATGTGAACAAGTAATTAGTCTTGATTTTCCAATGCTTGAAAGTTCTCATTCATCATACTATTCAACTTGCATGATTCCAAGTTTCGGTCCAATTGAAACTTGGGTGATGAGGAACTTTCCTGATTGGGTAAATTTAGACACTACCACAAATGAAAGAATCAAATCCATTTTCCAATATTGCTGTCAGTGGAATCATATAAGCAACAATTTTCCACAAATGCCATTGTAAGGATACTTCAAATAAATAAAATTAAAAAATTTTCTTTTATTTTAAAACTTTGCGGAAAAACTTATCCTTACAATCCACATGGAAAATTGTTGTTATCTATTCCTTAGCAATATATCATAACTTCTTAAGCAACTGCTCAAAATTCTGATGCGATCGAAATCCACCTTCGCGATCAGAATCAACATATACTTCCTTTAAGATTTCTCTCTATTCTTTGATTCTTAAAACATCAACATGTGACCCAGTCACATCATGTAATGAGGATCTCCGAATAGAACTTAACAGAGTTAGATAATGGGCTCTATCTGATGTAGAGTCAAACTTATTGACTTTAACATCCTTAGGTAAATCTGGCAGCTTTGCAATCAACGCCCCTTCCTTTGGCAAAATAAACATATGGACCCTTTGGTAATGAGACTATCTCAGACTTAGCCTTTCTCTTTACCATTTGGTCAACCGGGTTGACTATGGCCAATCCCTTTCCATTGGGAAGAGAATGCTTTTTCTGGATTTCCAGTGTCACCATTGTCACTGTCCATAAAGTTTTTGGGAAGTTGATCTTCTAATCAAATTTGCTTTACTATCGTTCCAAATCATTGCTGATTCAGCAGCACCAAGCAAATAGATATGATCATTAAGGTTCATGTCATAGTCTGTTTCATAGTAGTCCCAAAGGAACTCACTATGTGACTTAGAAAGTGATTGAACATCCAACTTTCTCAAGACTTTGACACCTAACTCTCCCGGCTTGTCAATATGTGACTTCATCTCTAAGATGTGATCACACATAGACCTTGCTTGCCATTAGGGCTTGAGTGACCTTGAACTTGTGGGTTAGGGAGAATAATTGGAGGAGGTGGAGGAAGAGAAGTATGACTTCCATGAGCCAAACTCGGGAAGTCATATTCATTAGGAAAGCTTGGTTTGGGAAGATCATTGTTGTCTAAACCAGACATCAACAATGGGAGAAATTCACGTGAAGTTGATTTAAGTCCTTAATATAACACCCAATATGATATATTAAGGTTAGGACCCAACAAACTATTTTATAACTTGGAAGAGGAATGTCGTAATCCAAACTATAAAATATTTGAAGGTAGGTGAATGACGATTCACCAATTTCCACCAAGATAAACGAAATGTATTATTATGTTTTAATTGGTTTTGAAACTCCTAGATTCTTTTGAGATTCATTGAACTTTTCAATGGCATGTTTCAATCTCGAGTGTGCCCTTCAGGTTTTGTGACTGGGATGCCGAGGATCACAAAACAAGGTGTGAAGTAACCATGAAAATATACTCGGTACCCTTAATATTTACCCCTCAATTGATGTGCCGGTTAACCACACACGCTCCAAGGATACTATGATAAACATTAAGTTACCCTTTGCCTACCTTTTTAAGTCCAGGTTAGTGTGCCGGTTAACCACACACGCTCCACTAACAGCTTAAACAAAGTGCAAAGTGTAATTTCATGGATTAGCACCTTATTCACATTTTCCTATGTAACTAAGATTGGGAATTTATAAGTGTTTAGTTACTTAGTATTTATCATTATACTTATAATGAAGGGAGAATTATAGTCCTTGTCCTACCTGTTCGGCTAACGACCCTCCACCGGTCAAGGAAGCGGTGAGTGAGAATGGACACCCATTAAACTGCCATTTTATAGGCAGTAACCTTATACCCCCTTTATAGACCGGCTTCGTGAATGAGGCCTACTAATGGTAAGACGACTTCCTCTTATACATATAATATATTAAACTTTTAATATTATAATAATATAAGGGTGTATTTTAGACATTTAAAATACTTGGTAGTTTAATCTATTAATTAAACTAGACTTTTAATTTAATTAAACTCAAACCATATATTTATGGATTTAATAATACTCTTTTAATTAATCGCTTTAATTAACTATTAATAAAGTTCATAAGAGTTAATTTGAACTATTCAACAAAACATTATAATTCCAATTATTAAACTCAAAATTAAAACAATTTAATTAATTGTTTATGTTATGAAGCCAAGAGTTTTAGAATTCAATTCTTTTTTTCATAAAAAACTTTTCTCAAATTCCAAAACTTGAGGGCAAGTTTTGTAATTCTTGAAAACCTTTTGATTCCATAACTTATGGAATTAATGGTGTTTTATGATGAAACTTTCCATGTTCCATAACTTAAGAACAAGTTATGGAATTCTTTAAAACATTAACACCAAATTTTGTAACTCCATAAAAACTTTGAATCAAATTGTTTTTAAAAAAAAACTTTCATATCCATAACTTATGGAAGTTTCAAAAACCCTTAAGATCACAACTTTAAAAAAAACTTTTGAGCTCCAAAATTTTATGACAAAATATGTAACTCCTTAAAACATTTAGATCAAACTTTTAAAACTAATAAAATAATCATATCATTTTATCTTTTACTAAATTTGACCTAATTTAACTCATATAACAAATGATTCAAATTTTACAAATAATTTTTTTTTCACAAAACAAGTAATTATCTTAAAATTTGACAAACGTCATGTTTTTTTTTCCTTTTTTTTTTCAACTTGAAAATAAAACATTTGCATCAATATAACAGAAAACAACCCATGGCTCTGATACCACTGTTGGGTTTTGAGCATTCTAACACTCCTATGGTGTACATACAACCCTATAAACCTTGGATCTATGTTTTCTCTATTATACATGCAAATATTAACTATTCCAAGGTTTCATCCTAACTAGCATATTATGAAGCACCTATACTACAAAGTTCTAGTTAGACGACATACCTTTTGATGTAGCTTGATGTCTTCAAGCTTTAAGAGCTTAGCCCCAATAGTATGGAAGCCTCAAATGGAATCACAAATCACCAAAACACCTTGGAAGAACTTGAGAGAATATGTATGCACACTAAAATCGGCCCACTCTTATTTTCACACACTTGTGCCAATTTTGTGAGCCAAGGACCCCTTTATATATTATGGAGGATTAGGGTTACATCCATGTAAACCCTAATACCCATGACCTTTCATTTACATAGGATCCATGGGTTAAAAGCTCCATGGACCATCCATGAAAGCTTAGCCCAACCTAAATGAACTTAGCCCATTCCATATATATAAGAGTCCATATTTAATTAGTTCTTTTTGATCACTTAATTAATTCTAAATTAATTCTTGATCAATACTAATTCAATAATATGATTCCATATTAATATATTAGAACTTATAATATATTAATATAAATCATAAATATACTATTCTCAAAAGACTATCCATAT
The DNA here is from genome assembly GCF_052849685.1 of Lactuca virosa. Classification (NCBI taxonomy): domain Eukaryota; kingdom Viridiplantae; phylum Streptophyta; class Magnoliopsida; order Asterales; family Asteraceae; genus Lactuca; species Lactuca virosa. Next base: position 390,924,407 of record NC_136428.1, read on the forward strand.
AAATTGTGCTGGTGAAGTGCAACCAAAATGGACCATGCTGGGTCGGATTCTCCTCGGACACCCCTTCGCATGGGTGTACTCTTCTTATTGGACCGAGGCTGCTGACCAATCCGAAGCTCGCAGCTGTCCGACCGCGCCTCGCCCTGCTGCCACCTGGTCTGAGCCTCGCAGATACGTGCCTCCCCCTCCTTGCTTTGGATCCAACCCTCGCTGCTATATATAGTGGTGGCTGCGAGACTTCCCGGGTAGAATTCCGAAATTTGACACTTTTCACCCATTTTTCATCTTTTTTATCATTTTGACTTTCCCCGAAGCCCCGATATAATTTCTAAAGCCCGAAATACGTTCCGAAGTTCCCGAAGACCCGGAAAATTTATCTTTTTGGTTTTGAATCCCGACCTTTCGCAAAGCCCGATTTCTCAATAAAACTCCCGGTTTTATTAGAAACGATCGTTTTTGGAAACGAATTGCTGCCCGATTTTCATCAAAACATGTGAGTGTATAGTCACTTTCATTTTACACATAGATATGAAGTATTTTATATAAAATACGTGATATGTGTATATATGTTGTTTGTTTATTTGAGATGGATGTTGAGTGAATATTTTATACATGTTTAAAATGATTTAAAATGTATATATATTTTATCTTCAAATATGTTCGGTAAAACATGGGTAGATAAAGTATGAGGGATAGAAGTACAGTATAGATGTACGTTGGTAGCTATGAATTTAGTACAATATAGATGTATGTTGGTAGCTACGGATTTAGTATGTTGGCAGCTATAGACTTAGTGCCTGTTGTATAAACCTTGGCGACGATGTGACTTCGTGCCTATTTGACATAAATAGTTGAAGGAAAACAATGTTGTCACCCCGGTGTTTGTTTTATTTGACATAAATTGCTGAGGGAAAGCAATGTTGTCATCCAGGTGTTTGTTTTATTTGACATAAATTGCTGAGGGAAAGCAATGTTGTCACCCCGGTGATCGTTTTATTTGACATAAATTGCAGAGGAAAGCAATGTTGTCACCCTATTGTTTGTCTTATTTGACATAAATTGCTGAGGAAAGCAATGTTGTCACCTTATTGGTTGTTTTATGTTAGGTTGTCTTGTTTGACATAATTTGCTGAGGAAAGCAAAGTTGTCACCCCGATGGTTGCCTTATTTGATATAAATTACTGAGGAACCCCCGAAGCAATGTTGTCACCCCTAATGAAAATCCTTAGGCTAGGTCCCTTGTGATAGTTGTTTTATGGACGTAAGATGAGGATAACGGGAATGGGTAATTAGGGTTAATTTGGTTGATTGATTGATGTTGAAGTATAATAAATTTATTTATTGTGGGTTGAAAACCCTATATACTCACCAGACTTCCAAGCCTGACCCACTCAGCTTTTTATATTACAGGTAGTGGACCCCGAGCATAGTCGGATGATGATGATGAGTGATTTTTGGATTATAGGCCAGTAGTTATAAATAATTGTTGTAAGGCTTATAATGTCTTGTTTATGCTTTTGATCTGTATCGGAACATGACATCCCGAGGTTTTGATATAAAAGGAAATTATATATTTCTTAAAGAAAGGTTTTGACAAACTTTTATCATTTTTTGTTTTGGGGACCAATTCCACAACATCTTTTAAAAAGATTTCTCTAATTGTATTTTGAAAAGCATAAAATAAATCGGTCTTTTCTGGCCGAGAAATTAGGGGATGTCACAGTTGGTATCAGAGCATTAGTTTAAGCGAACTAGGAATTTGTAGGATTTCTAGACATAAACTTAGAATGCTAAGTGATGATTGTGAGATGAGTGTCTACCATATTTTAGACACGAGCACTAGTTTATTTTAGGAAAGATGCCTAAAATACTTTTATGTGCTAAATGTTATACGTTTTCCATATATGATATTAATTGTTCGGATCTATGGTTTGTTGCCGACCGGATCTGGAAACCTTATGGTAGCAGACAACAGATCGTCATGAACCTTGAGCATGGAAGAGATAGTGTTGAGGTAGTTGTCGACAAGAGTATCGTACTTGGAATCAATCTGCTCAACGGTGTGTTTCAGCCGGATGGAGATCAACTGGTCAAGATGGGCTTCTCTCTATGCTATTGATGGTACAGACTGTTGAGAGAGAGATTGAAGGATGGCATCAAGTTTTGAATCAAGTCCGGAGACTTTTTGATCCAGCTTCGAATTTAGCTCTGTTACGGAAGTCTCTACAGATGACACTTTAGCCATAGTGTCGGAGACATTGGTGCGGATCTTCAGTCGGGCGAATGGGTCAACATGGTCACCAACGGAGGATTCGGAATCGAAATCTGAGTGTTGCGGAGGAGGTTGGTGAGTGTCCGGATTGGAAGAGGGACCCGGTTTGGCAACATCATCGACTTCTTGAAGATGTGAGTTGGAGCCGTCATCCGGAGTGGAAGTGGAGGAGGATCCGAAGTCAAAGGCAGACTTGGATACGGATGCTTTGGAATGATAATAAATTGAGGTCATGAGATGAGCATCCAGAACTGTTGTTGCTTCTTCCACCAACATAACCTCTTCTAAAATTTCTACTTCCGGATCAGTATGGAAGATGCTTTGGTGAATGACGATAGGGGGCAGTTCGGAAGAGAGTTCTTTGAAGGCGTCATCGTCTGAGGGAAGGACATAGGGCATGTTGCTTTGGATAGCCCGGTTCCTCATGGAGATGAGAGTGGATTCAACTTGAGCACGAGTCAGGTCCGGACGCCTTGATGCAGCCCTGTTCACATAATCTTCCCATAAAGGATCATTAGAACATGGTTGTCCTGTACGCCTTCCGGGTATCAGACCAGTTGGGGCATCGGAAGTTGGAGAGACTGCTCCTCCTTCCGGATGCTTGGGTTCCGGAACAACGGTTCCGGAGTGTGTGCGTGTGGAAGAAATAATGGGATTATCAAAGGTGACACGTGGGTGTGTTCCAGGGGGCTGCAAGGAACTTTGTTCAACACCGACATCACCCTTTTGGGTGGGTGAGGGTGAAATATGTGTAGAATCCCCGTGAGTGTGTGCTTGTGATGATGAAACATTGAGGGGGTACCTCAGATGAGTGGACAGGAGGCGTGTGCGGACGACCAGAATCAACCGGAATATCATGGGTGCCCTCCTGTTGAGAGAGGGCACTGACTTTGGTTTTCTTTTTGGCCTTAGGTTTGGTGGGGGAGGCCTTTCGTTTGGCCGGTTGCTTAACCTTGGGTGCGGACTTGGTGTGAGTGGCCTCTTCCGGAATGGGCTCAACTGAAACCGGGGCAGGCTGTGTTGGCTCGAACACAACCGAGATCTCAAGATGGTGTTTCAAAAAGGGAGATCCGGAAGGAATGAGGGCCAACATATTGTCCGGAAGTCGTCTGACCGGACCAAAAGATGATTGGTCCGGAATTCTGTAAGTCTTAACGAGTTTGAAAGATACACATACCTCTGGAGGAATGGTTCTCACCGAATGGGGACGTTAAGTTCCTTGAAGATCTGTTCAATCGTTAGGGCCCAAAATCTAGGGCTTGAAATCTCATTCGGTTTCCTCTTGATGGCAAACTTGTAATAGTCTTGCCATAATACTTCCGGAAGGTCGACAACATTCTTTCGTCCGGAATAGATGCTGAATACCACATTCAACCAATCCTTGCTGAGGGTATCAGTGCCGCCGTGCTTGCCCGATAGTCCACGGATGATGAAGTGCATAAGGACGGTCCAGAGCCCTGAAACTGCAGTCTTCTTAAAATCCTTTGCCCTATAGTCTTGATTGTATCCGATGAAGTTAAGAAACTTCTGGAACTCTTCAGCAGTTGGTTCCACCACTTTGAAACTAACAGGGTTTGGTGAAATTCCAATGGCCTTGAGAAAGGTTGCTTTGTAGACAGGAATGGAGCGATCATCGATGATGGAGGCTAACAGAACATCATCTTCAAGTTTAATGCTAGTGAATACACGATGAAGATGAGAAAGAGGGAGTGGAGGATCTGGGATTTTGGTAAGTGGAATGGAGAGAGGATGATGAGCAAGGAACTCAATCATGATCCTGATTGATTCGTCGTAGTCAAGAGGGTTTAAGGAAAACCATTGGGTAGTGTCCCTAAGAAAGGGTTCTTGATCTGCCGACGATGATGATCCCTTCGATCCTTTCGATGATTTCTTCCTGGTGATGGATTTCTTGGGAGGTTGAGCAGTTGAAGCTTGGATCTTGGAGGACTCCATTGAAGAAGATGATGAAGGCTTGAAGAACACGAAGAACTGTGAGGGTTTTAGAAAGGTTTGAGAATTGAGAGATCGTAAAGAGGTAAAGGTAAATGTGAAAAAGTATTTATAGATAGGAAAAGTCGGGTCGGGTCGAAAAAGGGTAATGATGATAATCCGAGATCTATTGGGTCGCATTTAATGTTGGGACAATGAGATTAGACAAGTGAGGTGAAAGGGCAAGGCAATTGGTCTAAGAAAGGGGAATGTAACCGTCAATTCGTTTTCCATTTTAGAGGGCGTGCACTCGTGTCACGCAAATCGAGGAAGATTGGATAAGGATCTTCCTAAAAAGTAACCGTTGAGAAAAACCGTTTCACCTTATTTCCTCTTGGTATTCCGGATGAATTGTTCCAGGCAGGGCATGATTCGGAAGATAAAAGAAATGTTTCGGAATATATATGATAAAAAGGGTTTCCGGAATAATTTTGAAAATTCCAGAGCACATTTGAAAATTCCGGAGCATTTTTGAAAATTCCGGAGCAAGTTTAAAATTACGGAGCAGATTTTGAATTTCCGGAGCAAATTTGAAATTTCCTGAACAATTTTTAATTCCGGAGCAAGTTTTGAAATTCCGGAGCAGATTTTGAATTTTCGGAGCAAATTTGAAATTCCGGAGCAAGTTTTGAAAATTCCGGAGCAATTTTGAAATTCCGTAGCACTTTTGAATTTCCGGAGCACTTTTGAATTTCCGGAGCACTTTTAAAAATTCCGGAGCAAATATCCTTTTCTTGAGTGGATTTCCGGAAAGAGTTCCGAAATGGTGATCCGGATGATGGTCGGTCTTGATAGTCGTGAAGAAGAGAATAAACTGTACAGGTTAAGAAACTCAAGGGATAATCAGTAAAAAAGATAGGTAAAAGGATCCTATGTATTTAGAGGGAAAATAGTTCCGAAGCAAAAATAAATGTGTTCGGAGCATATTTTTCTTTTGAATAATTCTATCGAAGAGAACATGTCTCCTGAAAGAATTGAGGATCAGGCATCATCATACCCATTTTCTTCAGAAAACCATTGAATTTGCTTTCGTCTAATGCCTTAGTAAAGACATCAGCAATTTCATCGTCAGATGGAACAAAAATAAGTTCGATGTTACCATTTAGAACATGATCTTTAATAAAGTGGTACCGAATGTCAATGTGCTTCGTCATGGAGTGCTGAATTGCATTGTGTGAGATTGCAATGGCACTTTGAGAATCACAGTAGATAGGAATGCGTTGAAATCGGTAGCCATAATCCAAGAGTTGAGATTTCATCCAGAGAACTTGAGAGGTACAGCTGGCAGCAACAATGTATTCAACTTCGGCTGTAGAGAGAGCAATGCAGTTTTGTTTCTTGGATGACCAGCTGACTAAACGACCACCTAGGAATTGACATCCTCCTGATGTACTGTGACAACCCGAAATTTCTATTCTGTACAACCATTCACTTCAATAGAAGTCAGAACAGTTTCTGCAAACTTTCAAACTTTTTGGAATAAGTTTGAGTGTTTTAAGATTAGTACTTTGGGAGATATTAGGAGAGAGGATGCCCTAGGGTTTATTGTGCAACATTAAAGTCCCAAAACTCCAAGAGTTTGGAGTTTACGGCCTAAACTTGGTGTTTACGGCCGTAAACCCCAAGAGTATATATATGGCACTTAGCCATTTTAATCACTTTTTCACTTTTCAAGAGCAAAACTCAAATCCTCTCAAGTATCATCTGTCACACCCCAAAACCGGAACGGCGGAAACGTTCTGGGGTGGAGGACGTCATGTAAAGTATCATAACAGTGCAATGTAGTAAACAAGCAACAACATCATCCATTGCATTAAAAGTAAAGTTTTAATACATGCGTGTTCTTTCATAGTAATAAGACACCAAAATATGTAATCAAAATAAAAGACGAGTCTTGTCTGTGCTCCGTCTTCTCAAAACCTGGTCATCGTACCTGTCTACTGGTGACCTGAGAATACAAGTTATTTTGAAAGTGTAGATCAACATAAAGCTGGTGAATTCATAAGTATTATGGTGCCATTGATTTGAAAAGCTGTTATGAAAGACTTGTAAATATTTGATGAAACATTTAGTATAAGTGTGAAAACCCTAGAAAATCCCATATTTCCTACTTGTATAAAAAGTAGTCTTCTACCAAGACCCGAATGCTTGAAGGTTGCATTTTTGTATGAATGAAAGTTTTTCCCATGTGCGACTATTATTATAAATATATAGTCTACCTCATCCTTTATGTGAATGTGTCACAAAATAAAAGTAAAAGGGAAATTATATAATCATTTAAATATTATCCTTTGGTACTAGGATAAACACGACATAGTAATTGCCGAATAGTATTAACCGTAGACATCCGTCGATGTGCATTTTCCCTTTGTAGCTAACAGCTGGGTGTAGAATAGTTAGTCCCGTACATATATAATAGTATCTACACATATAATATGTAATAGTATCTCATCATATAGTATCTATGTAACAGATTCCATGTAAAAGTCTCCATGTAATGATATCCATGTAATAGTATCTCTTCATATTGCATGTAATGTATTAGTATAGACTCATGAATGAACTGACTCTTGTGTAATTCCTTGTAATAGGAATAGTAGTTTGTATCGCCTAAACTATACCTATAATAGTTTACTGGAATGTAAATTGAATGTCCAAGTAGGTTTATACACCCTTGCTACTCAAGAGTGTTGGAACCGAATAAAAAATGAAAGCTCTCTTATCAATACATATATTCATGAAACATAAGTGTATAGATATGGTTTTTAACAGTAAATTGAAAGAGGTTTTGTAAAGCATTTAAGAGTTTTGAACAATAAATAATAATGACTTGATGTCAGTTTATAAAATAATTCAAAAGTAATTTATTGATAACAAAGTAAAAATAACTGAAAAGCATTGTGTTTATCACATTTTGAAGTATGTGAAATCAGTTGTTTGAAAACACAGTTATAAATCACATGTGATTGATTCTATAACTTCCTGTTTTCTACTTGTATTCCCCCCCATGAAAGCATTTAAAATCATTTAAAAGATTGATTAAGGGGTATAAACTCACCTGTAGTGGGTGGTTGTGGATGAACTGAATGATGTAGGATCCTAAGTGTCAAGTGAAGACTTGTACACACACAATGATCCTAGTTAAAATATAATCCCATATATGTATCCAATTAGTTATTAAACAACTAATTAACCAAGTTTAAGACATCCTAAGACATGTAAAACACTTGATTTAAGTGCTATAGGTCATAAGGATTGCATCTAAGGGTGGTAGGACCTTGCTATTGAGTTTGGGGTCAAGGGTAAACTGCCTTGGAGTTTACGGTCTTGTGACCATAACTCCTTGAGTTTACGGTCGTAAACCCATGAGTTTACGGCCGTAAACTCATGTTTCTTGACCATTTTTTGTTCTGAAGCCTTAAAGATCACAAGAAGCATTCCTACTGCATGTTTAAGCCTTAGGAAGAGATTAGGGCACCATTTCACTCCTTTTTAGGAGTTTACGGTCCTTGGACCATTTCCCTTTGGGTTTACGACCGTAAACCCAAAGGATTATGGTCTTTTGGTTGTTTTGAGTCCTAAGCACAGTAAGGAAGGGGTCTAGACTAGTTTTCCAAGGCTTAGAAGGGACTAGGGCATACTTTGGCACCCTTAATAGGGTTTACGGTCCAAGAACATCTTGGACCGTAAACACCTTGATCTTGTGTTTCTTGGTTTTTTTCTTGATGTATAGAAATGTAACAAGCTTTATAATACAATAGGGTAGGAGTACTTACTAGGTAGAAGCTTGAAAAGGTGCTAAAAGTCGAAGAACACTAGTGTGTGTTCTTGGTTTTCTTGGTGAAACTTGAAGATCTAACCTTTTGGAATGATTTCACGGATGGAAGTGTGTTAAATCACTAGATTAAGTAATATATCAACTTATTAGGGCTAGAAACACTTACAAGTTGAAGATCTTCAAGAATTGTTGGATGATACTTGAGAGAGAATTTGATTTTGGATCTTGAAAATGTGAAAAGTGGTAAAATATGACTAAGTGTCATATTTATACCCTCTTTTAGGGTTTACGGCCGTAAACACCCTTGTTTTGGCCGTAAACTCCAAACTCTTTGAGTTTTGGAATATTATTGTTGCACAATAAACCCTAGGGCATCCTCTCTCCTAATATCTCCTGAAGTACTAACTTAAAAACACTCAAACTTATTCCTAAAAGCTTGAAAGTTAGCAGAAACAATTCTGACTTCTATTGAAGTGAATGGTTGTACATAATAGATATTTCGGGTTGTCACATCATCCAACAATTCTTCAAGATCTTCAACTTGTAAGTGTTTCTAGCCCTAATAAGTTGATATATTACTTAATATAGTGATTTAACACACTTCCATCCGTGAAATCATTCCAAAAGGGTAGATATTCAAGTTTCACCAAGAACACCAAGAACACACACTAGTGTTCTTGGACTTTTAGCACCTTTTCAAGCCTCTATCTTGTAAGTACTTCTATCCTAGAGTATAATAAGGCTTGTTACACTTCTATACATTAAGAAAACACCAAGGAAACCAAGGATCAAAGGTGTTTACGGTCCAAGAACACCTTGGACCGTAAACCCTAAAAAGGGTGCCAAAGTGTGCCCTAGTCCCTTCTAAGCCTTGGAAACTTGCATAGATCCCTTCCTTAATGAGTTTAGTACTTGAAAACATCAAAATACCATAAACCATATGGGTTTACGGCCGTAAACGCAAGAAGAAGTGGTCCAGGGACTGTAAACTCCATTTAGGAGTGAAATGGTGCCCAAATCTCTTCCTAAGGCTTATACTTCAAGTAGAAATGCTTCTAAGGACTTGTAAAGCTTCAAAACGCAAAATGGTCAAGAAACATGAGTTTACGGCCGTAAACTCATGGGTTTACGACCGTAAACTCAATGAGTTATGATCACAAAACCGTAAACTCCAATAAAGGGTCCCCTTGAACCCTAAACTCAATAGCAATGTCCTACAACACTTAGATGGAATCCTTAGGACTTATAGCACTTATATAAGGTGTTTTACATGTCCTAGGATGTCATAACTTTGTTAATTAGTTGTTTAAACACTAATTGGATGCATATATGTGATATTATATGTTAACTAGGATCATCGTGTGTGTACAAGTCTTCACTTGACACCTAGCATACTATACATTCCGTTCATCCAAACCACTCACTACAGGTGAGTTCATACCCCTTAATTAACCTTTTAAATGTTTTTAAATGCTTTTATGGGGGGGAATACAAGTTGAACAAATTATAGTTATTATATCAATCACATGTGATTAATAACTACCAAACAAGTGGATTTCTTACTTTTCAAACTGTGTTACCAAACTGTTTTACTTCAAACTGTCTTACAAACTCTTTTACATACCAAATGCTTTCATCAAACTCTTTTACATGTTAAATACTTTTACTTAAATTCTGTTAACTTATATTCTGTGTATCTATATAGATGTAGTTATATAAGTAGGATTGAAAGGACTTAGGACTGATAGCTCACCTTACTTCCTGTTCCTTGTTTGGTTGTGGACTTAGGGCATTCAGATTATTTGTCCGAAGGTCGTTTGAATCCTAGTTATATATCATGTATATGTGTGTAGATATAAAAGGTTACTTCTTTCATTCAGTTCAATGCCTTTGGGTAGCAAAGGTATACAAACATGTTCATATACACAAACAACATTACTAGTAAACTATAATAGGTATAGTTTAGGAAGATACTATTACTAGAACAATGAAACATACAATGAGTTAGTTCATTCATGAGTAATACATAGTGATGAGAAACAAACATAATACATAGTGATGAGAAACAAACATAATACATAGTGATGAGAAACAAACATAATACATAGTGATGAGAAAAAAACATAATACATAGTGATAAGAAACAAACATAATACACAGTGATGAGAAACAAAACATACAAGCTAGAGAGAGAAAGAACACACAATATAACTAGCACATACATATACATTACATACAGTTATGTGAGCCACTTAATGGGGGACATGGCACTACCTGTCATGACCCGTTTTGTATCCAGAATCTCCTTAATTGGGGAGCGTATGAGTTTGTGTATAGATCTATACTGGATTGACTATCCTACACCTTGCTGCTCGCTACAGTGGGACTTGCAAGTCTACGGGTGCCAAACGTCATTTCTTATGGCGTCTTACATCGTTGTTTTACTAAAGTCGGTAGCAGGATACAGGCTGATCACATGGTACTTTAAATAACAATTAGTTTAAAGTAGTTAGTACAACAGTAGTTACTTAATAGAACACTACAGTACTATTTTATTTTCCCTTTACATTTACTTTGTGATATTCACACAATAAACAATAATGTAAGAACTATATTTTTGGTTAATGATAGTCAGATTTGGGAAAATACACACTCTTACAAGAGACACACATACAGACACTAGATGCCTTGGTAGAAGGCTACTTTTAGTAGGAAACATAGGGTTTTCTAGGAGAGTTCAAACAAATACAAACTTTTACAAAACTTATACATTACAAACATCTTACAAATGCTTTCATACAAACACAGACACTAATATACTTATGATCTGACCAACTTTAAAGCTGATAAACTCTTTCAAAATAACTTGTGTTCTCAGGTCACCAGTAGACAGGTACCGGTGCCAGGTTCTGAGAAGATGGAGCTTGTTCAAGACTTATCTTTTATTTTTGATGTATATTTTTGGTGTCTATATAACTTGACAGAACACACTTGTATGAAATTATATTATTAATGCAATGGATGATGTTATTGTTTGTTTACTACTTTGCATTGTTGTGATACTAAACATGACGTCCTCCACCCCCGAACGTTTCCACCGTTCCGGTTTTGGGGTGTGACAGATTGGTATCAGAGCATTGTTTATAGTGAATCGAGTGTATCAACCCATAAAAGTTATACGAACTATAAACATAGCGGGATTAAAATACTCTGATAAAGAGTTTATACTTTTAAATAATAAAATATTTAACCAAGTATACATACCTGTATTCATACTAAAATCAGTGTCACTAGGACAGAACAAAAGTATTACGATTGTTGGACAACACAAGTAGACTTAGAGACATATGGTCAACCCTGGGAATATGTAGCCTGATCAACTATCGAGGAGTGATTAGCATGTGCCTAAGTATGGTTGTGTGGTTGCAACAAGTCTAAAAACTTACCAACACTACTACAATGAGAACAATAGAACATAACATAAACTTAAAATACTATAGGAGTATTTTGTGTGACTATTAATTTCTTATCTGAGAACTAAAAAGGTCTTTATTAGTATGTCAATAGTTGCGGGGTGGATACAGTAAGGTTATAGGTAACTAGGATGGCATAGACTTAGAATCTGTGATCTTTGCTCTACTTCCTATTCCTTGTTTGGTTGTGGGCTTAGAGTTAGGGTCACTATTTAAAGGTTTATCCTGTCTTGGTTACATATAACTGGTATGTACTAAACAAGTGTTGAAGTAACTGATAAAGATCATCTTATAATTATCTAATTAGTTCGTCTATTTAGTTATTTCTTTATCCCTTTTCTCGCGTAGATAACATGGCTGGATTCCATCCCCACGGCAACTTGTACCTCCCTAACCAAGGTAATGATGGAGGGTTTGAAGTAGAGCCAGAAAATGATCATCCAATCCCTATGGATGGTCACCAGGCTGAAGGCTTTGCATATAATTCTGTCTCCGAGCCAGAAGTTGAGAACCTACCCCCGATGGCTCTTGTTCAAAATCCTAACCCTCGTCCGGATTTTCAAGGCCCGACGCCTCCGTGGGTGGAAAGCTTGGAAACATGGAGCCAAGGACAGGAACAGCCCATGCAATTCAATGGAGACCGAAGCTTTTATGACCTGAGCGAAGGGGGCTCAGCAGACAGAGTCTTGCCAATCCTGGTCCGCAGAGTGGCCCGAAATGAGATTCAAGGCAGGACAGCTCTCCATCAAATCACGGAAGTTGTCACCAATGCAAGAATGCATACACCCCGCACCATTCGTCTGGAAGATGCTCGTGACAGATCCACAGTAGACCATGAGACCCTGCAGCAAGAGTTAGCTGAAACTCAAGCTGAAGTCATAGAGCTCCGTGTACGCCAAAGGGTGTACGAAAGGCACCTAATTGATATGGAGCGCCAACTGGCTGAACTAAGGGTTCACCCAAGGGATAACCGTCCCCAGTAAGAGACATTCTACCTTTCTTTCCCTAGTTGAAAGAATAGTCTTCTTAGCTATGGTCTAAGTACTACCTTTCTAAGTAGCTAACTTTGTACTGTAAGTACCTTCTAGTTAGGCCAGTATGCCGTCAAAACTTTTGTTACCTCGTATAAGATGTAAGACCTACTCCAAGGTCATTTTTCCCAAGCGTATTACATCTTAAATATCAATGATTTTGGCAGTCGGCTAATTTCCGTGTCACGCTTTGTTCAAATACTTTCATCATACTATCGTTACAGTTTATCTGAAACCCACTCCAGTCAAGTTATTGGACTAGGGTAATTTAACTGAGGGATCATTCTCATTTCTCTTTCCGAGGTTGGATCATGTTATCCACCAACCAATGGAACCCCGGTTTGAACGACAAACGTCATGTACCCATTCTATGAACTTACTCCTACCCTGTACTATGACTACATCATAGGGGTGTAGGTCAAACCCTCGAGATTATACTTCTAGTCTTTTCATGAGCGATCGAAATACATCTAGGTTCAACCAAAATCGCTCACAAACTCATTTTCTTTTCATGTAACATAATCATGTCATCAAAGAAAAGTAAACAACCCATCAGCCAAACACCAACCCTTCAGATTGATGCAGCCACCTTTCAAGCTGCAGTCACAGCTGCCGTGACAGCTGTCATGACACACCTAAACGCTAACAATGGAAATGTTAGCGGGATGGGTATCAATAATTCAAATCAAAGTAACAACCAAATACATCAGCGAGTCTCAAACTACCACGACACTCCGAATCTCAAACCCAACAGTAATAAACGAAAATTTCAGGATGGATTTAAAGGCAAATCACCCTAAGGGACGAACAAGAGACAAAAACATGTGGCAGCCTTCGCAGCCACGACGTCTGTAACTCCTACTACCATCCCTACTAGTATCCCGGTTATTCCTAACCCAGCCAGACAGTATGCTGGAAACCTACCGAAGTGCAATAAGTGCAGCTTCCATCATCTACATAGTTGTCGTCTGTTGCACTGCAATAACTGCAACAAAGACGGACACGCTACCCGTTTCTGCAGGACAAGGATACAACACCTTACTTCAACCACCAATATCAAAATCTCTCGGATATGCCATCTATGTTGCGGAATGGGACATTTCAAAAGGGACTGCCCAACAGAGAGGGGTGACGGGGGAACAGGAGGAATTTGACCCCAGAACAACGAAAGACAGCTAAGGACCCTACTATAGTGTAGGAACGCTTCCAATCGGCAATATTTTGTATGCTTTCAAAATGTTTAAAACTAGTGCAACTCGAGTCGTATCTTTTGCGAGATCCCGTCAATAAAGGGATCCTCGTGCTGCGTATACTTGTCTTTTGTAGTATACCTTGTTCGCAGCAATAGTCTAGTAGTTAATATAAAGTACTGTAACTCTGTTTAAAATTGAACTTTCGTGTTTTGTCTGTAACGCCATTATGATCAAATCTAGTGCCTTTATTTCCGAGTGATTCCTATATTATCATACAACTTGAGTCAATTCGATCCACACAATACCAGTTTCGTGCGCACATCTCTTTTTCGAAATCGCCTTTCTAGCGAAGCAGTCATTCTAGAACTCCGCAGTACTCATGCATAGAGTGCCTCATGTTTTGTAACTTTCCGAAGAAACCTCAGAAAAACCTCCCCGGAATACCACTCGTACAGTACGTCAAGTTCAATACAAGGACCCTTACGGTTGATCTATCCCTGAAGAATGTATACGCAAGGGTAGTATATAATCAAGGTTCTACAAGTTTAGAATTGATGATTCCGCTTTAACTTCTTTTCCTTGTTTGGATGTGAGCTTAAAGGAGAATCATTTATTCGACTACCTTTTCAATCTTAATTATATACGACTCGTATACACGAGACTGTGATTAATGAACCATGTATGACTTCTAATATGAACTTCAGGACGGAGACTACTCAAGACTATGAGTGATCGTGCCGTTATGCGAACAAACGAAGAACCCAACACGACTCCTGTAACCAGATCGCCCTACAGTCTAACACCTACGGAGATACAAGAACCGTCCGGACAACTTAACGACTACTCAGCAATAGAATTGGAAGACCAAGCTCCACACCATGGAAAGCTCCGGTCTTATTCTTCAAGAAGGTAGACATATTGTATTGTAAGTACATCGACTATCGGAGACCTCGCCAAGATTTCCATTAGAAATCATTATCTCTGCCTCGCATAGATGAGTTAGTTGACCAACCGCATGGAACGATGTACCTTTCAAAAATGGACCTAAGATCCGAATATCACCAGTTGCAAGTATTAGAGAAGGATGTTCCGAGGACAATCATCCGAACTCGATGCAGACGCTTCAAGTCCGTAGTGATACCCCTCGGATAGGACCAATACGCCCATGGTATTCATGAACTTAATGAATTGGGTACGCCATTCTTACTTGGATCAGTTCGTCATTGTCCTTGTAAATGACTTACTTATCTACTCTCGAAGTAAGAAGGAAATCATAAAGAGCATCTACAACAAACCATGGAAACAATACGATCAGAGAAGCTTTACGCAAAGTTCTCTAAATACGAGTTTTGGAATTGAAGAGTCAAATTCCTAAGACACACCATTAGTGACGTGGGAATTCTTGAGGACCCTTTCAATTAATCAAAACCGTTACGAAATTTTCAACACCGAAGACGCCGACGGGAATTCGCCAAATTCTAGGTCTCGCTGACCTACTGTCGTAGTTCATTTAGAACTCCTCGCAAATTACGGAACCTCTTACGACTTTGACCCAGAAGAGAGCGGCCCATGACTAGGAAGAGAATCAAGAGGAAGAAACCTTTGGAACTCCAGGTGAGAGACCAAATTCTTTTGGAAGTCTCACTCTGGGAAGGCTTGATACGCTTCAAAAAGCGTGGAAGGCTAAAATCCAAGATAGTTAGGACCTCCGAGATTCTGGCCAGAATCGGCCCTGTAACTCACAAATTCAACCTACTCGCGAACTCAGTAACGTAAATTTTACCCTCCACGTCTCGAACTTGAAAAAGTACCTTTCCGTCAGGACTCTTTTAATCCCACTCAACGAGATCGAGATCAACGAGAGCCTCACCTTCGTGGAAGAACCGTAGTGACCATGGACCGAGAGGTCAGACGAACGATTCAGAGCCGCTTCCCATTAGTGAAGGTTCGCTGGAATGCCAACCGAGGACCTGAATTCACTTGGGAGCGCGATAATAGATCGATTAGGAAATATCCCCACTTCTTGTCTCGATTATTCATGCCTACTCCTTTACCTAAATTCTAATTTCGGGATGAAATTCCTTTTAAAGGGGGGATGATGTGATAACCCGAAATTTCTATTCTGTACAACCATTCACTTCAATAGAAGTCAGAACAGTTTCTGCAAACTTTCAAACTTTTTGGAATAAGTTTGAGTGTTTTAAGATTAGTACTTCGGGAGATATTAGGAGAGAGGATGCCCTAGGGTTTATTGTGCAACAATAAAGTCCCAAAACTCCAAGAGTTTGGAGTTTATGGCCTAAACTTGGTGTTTACGGCCGTAAACCCCAAGAGTATATATATGGCACTTAGCCATTTTAATCACTTTTTCACTTAGCAAGAGCAAAACTCAAATCCTCTCAACTATCATCCAACAATTCTTCAAGATCTTCAACTTGTAAGTGTTTCTAGCCCTAATAAGTTGATATATTACTTAATCTAGTGATTTAACACACTTCCATCCGTGAAATCATTCCAAAAGGGTAGATCTTCAAGTTTCACCAACAACACCAAGAACACACACTAGTGTTCTTGGACTTTTAGCACCTTTTCAAGCCTTTATCTTGTAAGTACTTCTATCCTAGAGTATAATAAGGCTTGTTACACTACTATACATCAAGAAAACACCAAGGAAACCAAGGATCAAAGGTGTTTACGGTCCAAGAACACCTTGGACCGTAAACCCTAAAAAGGGTGCCAAAGTATGCCCTAGTCCCTTCTAAGCCTTGGAAACTTGCATAGATCCCTTCCTTAATGAGTTTAGTACTTGAAAACATCAAAAGACCATAAATCATATGGGTTTACGGCCGTAAACCCAAGAAGAAGTAGTCCAGGGACCATAACCTCCATTTAGGAGTGAAATGGTGCCCTAATCTCTTCCTAAGGCTTATACTTCAAGTAAAAATGCTTCTAAGGACTTGTAAAGCTTTAAAACGCAAAATGGTCAAGAAACATGAGTTTACGGCCGTAAACTCATGGGTTTACGACCGTAAACTCAATGAGTTATGATCACAAAACCGTAAACTCCAATAAAGGGTCCCCTTGAACCCTAAACTCAATAGCAATGTCCTACAACACTTAGATGCAATCCTTAGAACTTATAGCACTTATATAAGGTGTTTTACATGTCCTAGGATGTCATAACTTTGTTAATTAGTTCTTTAAAGACTAATTGGATACATATATGTGATATTATATGTTAACTAGGATCATCGTGTGTGTACAAGTCTTCACTTGACACCTAGCATCCTAGACATTCCGTTCATCCAAACCACTCACTACAGGTGAGTTCATACCCCTTAATTAACCATTTAAATGTTTTTAAATGCTTTTATAGGGGGGAATACAAGTTGAACAAATTATAGTTATTATATCAATCACATGTGATTAATAACTACCAAACAAGTGGATTTCTTACTTTTCAAACTATGTTACCAAACTGTTTTACTTCAAACTGTCTTACAAACTCTTTTACATACCAAATGCTTTCATCAAACTCGTTTACATGTTAAATACTTTTACTTAAATTCTTTTAACTTATATTCTGTGTATCTATATAGATATAGTTATATAAGTAGGATTGAAACGACTTAGGACTGATAGCTCACCTTACTTCCTGTTCCTTGTTTGGTTGTGGACTTAGGGCATTCAGGTTATTTGTCCGAAGGTCATTTGAATCCTAGTTATATATCATGTATATGTGTGTAGATATAAAAGCTTACTTCTTTCATTCAGTTTAATGCCTTTGGGTAGCAAAGGTATACAAACATGTTCATATACACAAACAACATTACTAGTAAACTATAATAGGTATAGTTTAGGAAGATACTATTACTAGAATAATGAAACATACAATGAGCCAGTTCATTCATGAGTAATACATAGTGATGAGAAACAAACATAATACATAGTCATGAGAAACAAACATAATATATAGTGATGAGAAACAAACATAATACATAGTGATGAGAAACAAACATAATACACAGTGATGAGAAACAAAACATACAAGCTAGACAGAGAAAGAACACACAATACAACTAGCACATACATATACATATACATATACATTACATACAGTTATGTGAGCCACTTAACGGGGGACATGGCACTACCTGTCATGACCCGTTTTGTATCCAGAATCTCCTTAATTGGGGAGCGTATGAGTTTGTGTATAGATCTATACTGGATTGACTATCCTACACCTTGCTGCTCGCTACAGTGGGACTTGCAAGTATACGGGTGCCAAACGTCATTTCTTACGGCGTCTTACATCGTCGTTTTACTAGAGTTGGTAGCAGGATACAGGCTGATCACATGGTACTTTAAATAACAATTAGTTTAAAGTAGTTAGTACAGCAGTAGTTACTTAATACAACACTACATTACTATTTTATTTTCCCTTTACATTTACTTTGTGATATTCACACAATAAACAATAATGTAAGAACTATATTTTTGGTTAATGATAGTCAGATTTGGGAAAATACACACTCTTACAAGAGACACACACAGACACTATATGCCTTGGTAGAAGGCTACTTTTAGTAGGAAACATAGGGTTTTCTAGGAGAGTTCAAACAAATACAGACTTTTACAAAACTTATACATTACAAACATCTGACAAATGCTTTCATACAAACACATACACTAATATACTTATGATCTCACTAGCTTTAAAGCTGATAAACTCTTTCAAAATAACTTGTATTCTCAGGTCACCAGTAGACAGGTATCGGTGCCAGGTTCTGAGAAGATGGAGCTCGTTCAAGACTCATCTTTTATTTTTGATGTATATTTTTGGTGTCTATATAACTTGACAGAACACACTTGTATGAAATTATATTATTAATGCAATGGATGATGTTGTTGCTTGTTTACTACTTTGCATTGTTGTGATACTGAACATGACGTCTTCCACCCCGAACGTTTCCGCCGTTCCGGTTTTGGGGTGTGACATGTACTCTTCCTATCGAGTTCAAGACCACCATAGTTCGAATCAGAATAACCTTGCAGAAGGAAACTTTTATTTGCTGGATACCAGATTCCGAGGTTCTTTGTACCTTTGAGGTACCGGAATATTTGATTCACAGCCAAAAGATGAGACATCTTCAGATTGACTTGAAATCTGGCATATAAGCATGTTGAGAACATTATGTCCGGACGACTTGCAGTGAGATAGAGTAAGGATCCAATCATTCCACGATACTTCTTTTCATCTATTGAAACACCCGAAGGGTCGGCAAAGATTTTGTGACCGAAACCCATAGGTACCTTGGCTGAGGCACATGTGTCCATGGAGTATTTCTTGAGAAGCTTAGAAATGTACTTCTCTTGGTGAATGAAAATACCTTTGTTAGTCTGTTTTACTTGAAGGCCAAGGAAGAAGCTTAACTCTCGATTCATGCTCATTTGGAAACGACTGACCATAAGTTTGGCAAAATCAGCAACCATAGATGAATCTGTAGATCCAAAAATGATGTCGTCCACATAAATTTGCACCAGCATGAGATGATTTCCATTTGATCTTCGAAATAAAGTGGGATCAAGTATACCTCTTTGAAAAACTGAGCGCTTGAGAAAATTGGTGAGTGTCTCGTACCAAGCCCGACGAGCTTGCTTGAGTCCGTAGACAGCCTTTCAGAGTTTATAATAGTAGTTCGGAAAGGAAAGATTAATAAATATGGGGGGCTGTTGAAGGTATACTTCAGTGTCAAGTTCACCATTAAGAAAAGCACTTTTAACATCCATTTGATAAACTTTGAAACTTTTGTAGTCAAGACCTTCAATTTGAGTGAAACCTTTTGCTACCAATCTAGCCTTATTTCAGATGATAACTCCTGCATCGTCTAGCTTGTTGCGAAATACCCATCTTGTACCAACAATTGGGTGATGTTGAGGAGGAGGTACGAGAGTCCAGACTTCATTTCGGTCAAATTCTGTCAGTTCTTCTTGCATGGCTGTAATCCAATCAGCATGCTCTAATGCTTCCTTGATAGATTTGGGTTCAACCATGGATATGAATGCTGAAAAATGGCATTCATTTTCGATGTTGGTAGCTGAGCGAGTTTGTACACCAACATTCGGATTGCCTATCACTTGGTTTGGAGGATGATGCTTTGTCCAAACATGCAATCGAGGGAGTTCTTGTGCAACGGAGGATCCTACATCAGCAGTAGAATTGATTTGCTCCCCCTGAATGATTTGAATATTGGGATGATGCTCCCCCAGAACTTCTAAACCGGAGAGGTTTACATCATCATAAGAAGGAAACTCAAAGAAATTTTCGTTTTCATCAATGTTGAGAGGATTTGAGTCATCGAAATCAGCAGTTGCATCTTGGAAGCCATCCACATTTGATTCAAGAGAGGGATTTGCATTATTCTCCCCTTCAACCTGAGAAGGTTGATACAGTTCAGAATCAAATGGAGGGAGGCTCGGAAGAGGACCGGAGAGGTTGTGAGAAACTGGGGCTTCCGAAGGAGGAATTGGAATCAGAGATGGTCGTGATCGAGATTATGAATCAAGAGCTATTTCGGAAGGACCAAAGAGGGTTTCAAAGTCAACCTCGAGAATGGTTTGAGGGTTCGGACATCCTGGTGGAGGAGCATCAGACTCCATGATATGAGTTGTGATGTGAGTGGGGCCAGAATTTCGAACAAAGTTGTCATCAAAGGTAATATCGAAGCTTTCTTCCAGAACACGAGTTCTTCGGTTGAGAACTCTGTAAGCCTTGGACTTTGAAGAGTACCCTAGAAAGATGGCTTCATCAACTTTAGGTTGGAACTTTGTAAGCTGATCACGGTTGTTTTTGATGAAGCATCTGCATCCGAAGACATGTAGGAATGAGATCGTTGGATTTCGACCATTAATTGCTTCGTATGGTGTCATGTTGAGCCGTCGATTGATAATACTTCGGTTTTGAGATAAGCAGGTAGTGGATACAGCTTCAGCCCAAAGATAGAGTGGAAGGTTTGCATAGTTCAGCATGTATCGAGCAGCTTCAACGAGTGTTCTATTGCGTCTTTCAACTACACCATTTTGTTGTGGAGTGTAGGGAGCTGAGAAGTTATGATCGATTCCTTTTTCTGTGAGGAACTTCTCAATGGTGGAATTAATAAATTCTGAACCATTATCACTTCGGATTATTCTGACCGGGAGTTTGATAAGAACTTCTATTCCTTTGATAAAATTGATGAGCTCAGAGGCTGTTTCAGATTTCAGCCTTAGAAAGAAGACCCAGGTGAACCTTGTAAAATCATCAACAATCACAAGAATGTATTTCTTATGATGAAGACTTTCTACAGTGGATGGTCCACAAAGATTAATGTGTAGAAGTTCTAAGGGATCCGAAATGGATTTTTCGATGATAATAGGATGACCCTTCTTTGATTGCTTACCACACTCGCATGCAACACGTAAATGATCATTTTCGAATTTGAGAAGAGGTAAACCTCTTACCATTTCTCCTGAGACAAGATCATTCATGTACCGAAAGTTCAGATGTGCAAGCCTTCGGTGCCATAACCAACTAACGTCAGGAACAACTTTGGAGAGAAGGCATTGTTGTAGTTTGCCAATGATCATATTGATGTCAAGTGGGTACATGTTTTTGTTGCGAAGAGACTTTATCAAACATTCTTTTCGTTCTTCAGTCATCACATAACTATATTTTTGCAAAATTCCTCACGTCGGCTTGAGTCAGTAAGCTGAGCAACACTTATCAAATTATGTTTCAGGTCAGCTACATAAGCAACATGTGAAATAGAGAAGTTTCCATTGGTGAGAGTTCCATAACCGCGAATTTGAGAATTTGAGTTGTTGCCGTACGTCACGTAACCAGCATTTGGAGAGAGCTTTAAATCTCGCAGAAAGTCCTTCTGCCCCGTCATGGGCATGGAGCAAGCACTATCAATATACCATATTGTTTCTTGCTCCGAAGCACAAAGTGCCTACCAAAATTAGTGAGCAATGGAGCTTTTAGGCTCCGAGTTACTTTGGGACGTAGGCATGGACTTTGGAGTTTGATTGTGACTTTGAAACAACTATGTGTTTCTTGGTGAGATTACTTGAATTCTTTGGAAACAGACAGAACCCTAAAGTCTTTTCATCAATCCAGTAGTCATATTCAACTACTTTTGGGTTCGGAGCTGACTTCTTCGGAACTGTGGTATCCGAAGGATTGACACTTGTTGTTATCTCCGAGAAAGTTGTTTTGTTACCAGATGTTTTGATTTTCCACACAAGATTTTTGTTTGAGGATTTTGAAATAGTGGTTTTTGAACTTGTGGATTTGTTTGATGACACATTGTTCTTAGAAATTTTTGGTTTAAAAATTGTGCCATCAGATATTGCAATAAAGGCATATGAAACATTTCGAGGTGCCGCGCGAAGTGTTTCGGATGGTTTTGACATTAGCATGAGATTGAGGTGATTTGGAGCTAAGGACTTCCTTTGGTTCCGAATGAACAGGAGGTTCGGAAGGTCTCTTTAGGATCCTTGTGGGAACAAATGAATTTTGACTATGGTTTTAACATAAGGACTTCCTTGTGTTGTTCCGAGATGAGTTTGGTTTAGAGTTAGCAAGGAACCTGGAATTTTGTCTATTCTTAACTTCCTTTTTGTAAGCATTTGTAGCTTCTACCTTGGGATCTACAATATCTTTTTTATTCAACATTGGTTTTCTCTTAGAATGAGGAGAGGATCCAGAAGTTTGTCCTTTGGATGGATTTGAAAACTTAGGAGTAATGGGAACCAATTTGGTTTTTGAAAGAACTGTGGAGTCTGATTCACATGAATCAGAGGACACATTGCTTGAAACTTCAACTTTATCATCTAAGGATGCCCATACAAATTCCGAAGAATTAACTTCAGTTGTTTCCGGAATGATTTCCTCAATCACACAGTTGTGACGTGATTACTTATAGGAACATAGTCTACACAATTTGGAAGACTATAATGATATTCCGTGGTCCGATTCAGGTCCAGGTTTATCAGAGGCGGAAGAGGTGTGGAATCAGGATATTTGACAACTATTGGTTGGAACTCAGGAATTAGGGATTCAAAAGATCTTTTAGCCTCCGGAAGGGGTGACAATGGAGAGACAGGAGTGTCCGAATGTTTAATGTTCGAAACCTCTCCCATGAATGTCAGATTTTGCAATTCCTTCAGGGGACTAGTAATTGGTTTCGGAAACTCGCTTCCGAGACCAGGAGCTTTGGACCATGGATGACGAAAATTATGAGTCATCCGAATGTCAGCTTCAAGCATGTCCACAGAGTTATGCAAAGCATCTATTTTGGCATTGAGACGTTTGTTATCAGAAATCAAAATATTTCGTTCGGAATAACTGATTTCACATTTATCTTTCAAAATGATACATTCATCTTTTGACATTACAAGTTTATGTTCTAATGACTCGATTTTCAATTTCTTATCCTCAAAACGTAATCTAAGACGACTTAGTTTACAGTCTTTCTTCTCACTGGCTTCTATGACAGACTCATAGGCTTTATAGATGGTGTTCATATCTGTTTGGATCTGGGTTAGATAAGGTTCACATAAAGTCAAATCAAAATTATTATCAGAGATCATGGATTTTACCTGCTGAACAATGCTTCGACCTGGTGGATCGTTGGTCGCCATGTAGCAGTAGTGAGGTTCAACAACATCTTCTTCATCTTCGGATCCAGAAGACCAATAACCTTCATCACATACAACTGTTTGTCTTGCCATCAAACACATGTTTCTTCCAGTTACTACCTCATCATCATCTCCGAATGACTAGTATCCATCGACATCTCTTGAAACAGTAGTAACAAATGCTTTTTCACTTTCAGCCATTTCTTGTGCTTTTCGGACATAATAAGCTGAGTCTTTGATTTTTTGTTTTTGTGGAGCATCAGCTAGACAATCTTTGGCAAAATGGTTTGCATTACCACATTTATGACACAAGATCTTTGGTTTTTCTGAGTTGGAATTTTATGAATATTTCGGGGCTGAGTTTGGTTTAGTGAGGTTATGCTTGTATGCAGGAGGATTTTCGGAGGTATGTTTTGGTTCCAAAGCAGAATATGGTTGAGGATGGTTTTGGTGAGGAGCGCTGAATCTATTTTGGTATGGTTTGTAAGAAGTATTGAAAGGTCGTTTGTATTTCATGGAGAGTAAGGCGAATTCTTGTTTGAACCGGAGTTCAGAATGCAAGGTTTCAGAATCATCGTCAGGATAGATGTGTGTGGGTAAAGACGTTAGGGATGTATGAGTCAAAGGAACAGTGGGTTTGTAAGGTTCCGGAGCAGGTGGGTTCGAAACGGTTGATTCAAAAGAACTGACTAGAGCAAGTGGTCCTCCGGAAAGTTCCCTTATGGTTTGAGCAACGTTTGATTCATGTCCTTGAAGCTCATCAAAAAGTTGATAGAGTTTCAATTTTTTTAGGGAACCATTGCTTTGAAGACTGGACTTTACATTTCCCCATCCTTAACCAAGACTGTTAATAAACTTGAGATTGTACTCGAGATTAGTTCGAACAATCCCATGAGCAGTCATGTTGTTGACAACGATTCGATATCGGTTGGAGGCTGAGGCTACAAATTCGCCTGGAGTAGTGGTGAAGGTGTCAAATTCATTGACAACTGAGGTGAGGCATTTGTCCTTCATATTTTCGGAACCTTCAATCAGATCCTGAAGAGTGTCCCAAATTTCTTTGGCTGATTTACATAGCTTGATGTTCTCAAAGAGTGATGGAGGAACACCAAACACCATTTCAGAGAAGGCGACTTGATCAACATGCAGCTTCTCAATATCATCAGCAGTTAGAGGGGCTGGACGAACTTCATCTTCTCGCATGAGTTGAGCTGCTGCATCTCTTACAACTGTTCTTACAGGAACATGAGGGCCTTCTTTGACGGATCTCCAGATTTGTTCACCTTTCTCTTTGGCTAGTAAAAAAATTTTCCATTCTAACTTTCCAATGATCATATTCTTCCACAACTAGCAATGGGGCACGTGTATGGCCACCCACGCTATTTGCGATTTGCATTGAAATCATTTGTTGAGGATTTGAAGCAGCCATTGAAGTCAAGATATCTTCAAGCTTAAGTGGTATATAGAAGAACTTTTATCCTTATTGTGACATCCACCAAAACTCAGGTCAATACTCATCTAGAACCTTGTCATTTCCTTGTGTGCACTTAACTTGGCTCTATAGTTACAAGTTGAACTAGGTTTGTGACTTAATAGATCCCTCGGAACAAGTAGTGTACATTAGTTGTATTGAACGATCACATTGATATGTAAAGGAACCAACTGAGTGGTAAAGTGCCAAAGCTGAACCTTAAGTCTAAACATAAAACTATGTTCGATAGATTACAACTCAAGGGTAGGTTATTAACCCTAAAAATTTCATATTGGAACAAATTGATGCTTAACAAGGTTAAGTATCACAAGCTAATATGAACAAAAATTAGATCATAATATGAACCAACTATAAAGTTGATGACAAATTCATACACTTCATGATTCGAAATGTGAACCAAAAGTAAAATCCAAGAATATCAAATTCTTACAATCACATATTATGAATCCTTGTTAGAATTGTTGAAATATGATAAATTGATTTTTATAAAAATTAAATAATAGGTTATCATTATATAAATTAATTCAACAAATATAATTTTTGGAAGTCATTACCAAGTGTAAATACCTCAACAAAACCCAATAATTAAAACCTTAGGAGATTATGAAAATGTTTGAGTTTTATAAAAATTAAAATCTAGATTTATAAAAATTCAAGGGAGGCTTTTATTATTTGATCAAATACCAATAAAAATACCATATCCTTCTTAAATTTTCTTCCATTAGGCTTTTCCCTCTCCCCCATGCCTTAAAACCCATCATTACACCTCATTTGAACCACCTACACACTCCATCTCACACTCCTTCTCCAAGAAAACTCTCCCACTTCCAAGACCACTCCTACACATCAGAAAATCCTCCATTCTCTGCCATAATTTCGAAATTGAGAAGGTCTTGAAGTGTTCTTGCTTCTCTCAAGATCAAAACCAAGGTAAACAACACAATCCTCCCTCATAGTTTCATGATTTTACTTCCTCTTCTTCATGGTTCTTCTCTACTCTTCGGATTCTATGCCCTTCTATGGCTAGAAATCCTTACTTTTTCCCTTGTGGTTTGTAGATTCTCACCATAACACAATGCATGTGTTTGAGATGGTGAAAATCCGGGATCAAACCCATGCAAGGAGTGAAAAAGATGCACATGTGTTCATATGACTTCAAAACCGAGTATTACATCTTCTTCTCCATTTCTTTTGTGTTCTTGCATGACCAAAAGCATTTAAACCATTTCTAGTACATCTTGGATGCTCATTCACTCCATGCATGTGCTAGAAATCGGACCTTAACAGAAGCATGCATGTTGTTCTTGTCAAAGTGCCCTAAGAATGCACTCAAAGCAACCAGGGGAGACATGCAATCTGCCAGACTATTTTGTTCAGATTTGAACGGCCATAACTCGGTCATTACTTAACCAAATCCTGATATTCTTTTTGTATTGGATAGTTCCACGAGTTATCTTTCAAACCCAACTAGTCTCACTGTAAAAGATTAAATATCGGATTTTTGGCAATTTTTACAAAATAATGTATTATTATAAACCTGTGAACTCACCAACTATTTTATGTATTATTATAAACCTGTATTATTATAAACCTGTGAACTCACCAACTATTTTATAGTTGACCCTCATTTTTGCATGCTTTTCAGGGAACGGTCAGTGAATCAAAAAGACGTTAGCATGATTTAAGTTGTTACCTTTGCTATGTATTAAATTATGTATTGTGAAAACTGAATGTATTTGTTTTGTACGCGATGTAAACTTAAAACGCTTAATGTTTATGGTTGGTACTTCTATTTACCTTTGTGATGAGACCTTAGCCTGTCACTCTTCGTGTTTCCGCTTTAACGGGGTGTGACAGATTTGGTATCAGAGCCTAAGGTTATAGAGAATACCGGCTTCCCCTTTCCCTTAGGGACGCCTAAACTATAACCATTGAGTTAATAAAACATGCCATTAAGTATAAGTAATTCCGGTAATGCGCTACTGGACCTTAATTATACATAGCCTTATCACCTATGTATAATTAAGGAAGAGTTAGTGCAAGACCGGAATTGATTATAGTGAATGGTATCAACACCCTAGGATAAACATAAACATCAAACATAATAGAAATTTTCTAGAAGGCTAAAAATTCATCTAAACATTAGAGTTTCTCGTGTACAGCGTAGCCATGTCAAACACTAGCTCTCAAGCACTTGGATCGGCAGATGAGTCTGGTTACGTCACTGCGCACCCGAAAGTCAACCGCGACTCGAGCACCGAACCGACTGAAGATCCGTCTATAGGATCAGAGACTGGAGAGGAAGTGAGCAGCCAGGCACCGACTGAGGAAACTTCAGCCCCGCCGATACCCGAGCCTTCGCGACAGCTGACGCCTCGGCCACCCCTTTATGGACTATACCACAGGAGGACAGCGAGAAAGAGCGCACCAATGCCGAGAGAAGTGTTGAGGTTCGAGCGTCCAGAACCCGTGCCAGCACCTCCCGCACCAAGGAGTGAGCGTCACGAGCCTAGTCAGCCTCGACCCCCAGTCATAGGGATGCCTTATATGTGAGCACCCGGGATGACTTGTCAGGAGCGACGCAGCATGGAGGCCATGGCCCGAGACCTGCATGATTCCCGTAGTAGGATTCCTTATCATCATCACAGCATAGCCGACATGTCAGACGTGGTGTATGCGGTGTGTGGTTATGCATACTCCGCCCAGAGGACAGCAATCAGAGCTATGATCACTAGCGCTATCGCTGGAGGGCTAGCATTGATTCTGGCAGTGGCACTTGTCTGGGTGATTGTGTTTTAGGGTTGAATCAAAGCGTCATGGTTTATGTTTTATGGTCTTTGGTCTATGTATTTTGATGTAATGCCTTTGGCTTATGGCTTTTGAAAAGTATGGTTGAAGTATCTTTTGTAGCTTGCAGTGCCAAGCAGTATGCTTTGTTAAACCTTTTATTTACAAACTATGAATGAAAATCTATTTTAATGACTTTCAATTTCCATGTTATTTCGCATTTATATTGTTCATAAACTGTAAATTGTTTTGATGATTTGAAATCTTTCTTGAAAATATATTTTATTATATTTATTTCTTGCAAAAAGAGAGAATTTTTCTTTTTATGATGGTAACGTCTTAAATTTTGTTGTGTGTTATAGAACCATGCCCCCAAGAAGGAACACCCGCTCCCGCCAAACACAGCCTGAGAATGCCACTCCCGATATTGCACAACTGGTCTCACAACAACTGATGGATGCTATCCCTAACATTGTGGCTCAAGTCACTGCGGGAATCCATACTAGTCAGACAAACCGCGGAGGCCCTACACCTACTGTGAACATGGATGGAAGCGGAACTCGTAATGAGGAAACAAGGGGATGCACCTATAAATACTTCATGTCTTGCAAACCCAAGGAGTTTCACGGAACAGAAGGTGCGGTGGGATTGTTGAAATGGATAGAAGGAATAGAGGTCGTACTCCACATCAGCAAATGCTCAAATGACTGCAAGGTTCCCTATGTTGCATGCCTTCTACAAGACAGAGCTTTAACTTGCTGGAATGCGCAAGTCCGAAACCGTGGAAGGGAGGCGGCGAACCAGTTAGCTTGGGAGGTATTCAAAGAGTTACTCAAGAAGGAATACTGTCGTAAGGATGAAATCCAGAAAATGGAATCTTACTTCTGGAACCATGCCATGGTAGGAGCCAATGTGGAAGGCTACACTGTGCGTTTCCATGAACTCGCTGAACTAGTGCCACACATGGTCACCCCGGAGAGCAAAAGGATCGACCGATACATATGGGGATTGGCACCCGAAATCTGAGGCATGGTTACTTCAGCAAATCCTACCTCAATCCATAGCGCTATAGACCTGGCGCACCGACTTACGAATGATAAAGTGAAGGCTGGGATATTAACCATAAGCAACACCAGTAACAAAAGAAAACCGGAGAGCCAGATTGGAAGGAAGAAGAATGACAACTCAGAAAGGAACAAGAGAAGGGCAACGAACTTTGCGGTTAAAACAGAGGAACCTGTGCCATACCGTGGGCCGAAACCTAAGTGTGAGAAATGCAGCTATCACCATGAGGGTGCCTGCCCTATTTGCCACAAGTGCAACCGATCTGGGCATTTCGCGAAGTATTGCAGGATAGATAAGGATCACAAGGGTGGTAAACGGGTGTGCTATGAGTGTGGAAGTGTGGACCACTTTAGGAATGCATGCCCGAATCTAAACAAGGGCCCCAACAACAACCAGGCAGGTCATAACAACCATGGAAATCCAGGAGGTCAGGCTCGTGGGCGAGCATTTGTGATCAAGGCGGAAGAGGCCCGCCAGAACCAGGAGGTGGTAACAGGTACATTCCTCCTAA
Organism: Lactuca virosa; assembly: GCF_052849685.1. Taxonomy (NCBI): domain Eukaryota; kingdom Viridiplantae; phylum Streptophyta; class Magnoliopsida; order Asterales; family Asteraceae; genus Lactuca; species Lactuca virosa. The sequence continues at coordinate 390,953,679 of NC_136428.1, forward strand.
ACAACCACTATGCATCAGTATTATTTGACTCTGGTGCAGATAGAAGTTTTGTGTCACATGAATTTAGATCACTAATCGACTTGAAATCAAAAAATGTTGGAACATGCTTACATAATTGAACTTGCTAACGGCCATGAAATTAAGGCTAAGGAGATAGTTCCTAATTGTACCTTGAACTTAGCCGGTAAAAATTTTAGTATTGATCTGATACCCATGGAACTCGGAAGCTTTGACGTAGTGGTAGGAATGGACTGGTTATCCAAGAATCGAGCAGACATTGGATGCTTTGAGAAAGTTGTCAAAATGCCCCTCCAAAACAACGAAACCCTATTAGTGTACGGAGAGAAACCAGGCAAGAACCTGAAGATAGTCTCATGCATGAAGATTCACAAATATCTGAAGAAGAAGTACCTTGCGTTCTTGGCTCATGTAGTGGAAAAGAATTCAGAAGAAAAACATAATCAGGATATTCCAATAGTGCGAGAATACCCCGAAGTGTTCACGGAAGAGTTGCCCGGACCCCCCCCCCCCCAACAAGACAAGTCGAGTTCAGAATTGATCTAATTCCTGGGGCGGCACCTATAGCTAAAGCACTTTACCGCTTGGCACCTTCTGAAATGCAAGAGCTTTCGAGTCAACTTCAGGAACTTTTGGAAAAAGGATTCATTCGTCCAAGTTCCTCACCGTGGGGCGCACCGGTCTTATTTGTGAAAAAGAAGGATGGATCAATGCGAATGTGCATCGATTATAGAGAACTAAATAAATCGACTATCAAAAATAGATACCCCCTTCCTCGAATAGACGATTTGTTTGACCAACTCCAAGGTGCCTCGTACTTTTCAAAGATTGATTTACGATCGGGATACCACCAATTAAGGGTACGCGACGAAGACGTTCCTAAAACCGCCTTCAGAACTCGTTACGGACACTACGAGTTCTTAGTTATGCCTTTTGGGCTAACTAACACGCCAGCTGCCTTCATGGATCTTATGAATAGGATTTGTAGGCCGTACCTTGACAAGTTTGTTATCGTGTTCATTGATGACATACTAGTCTATTCCCAAAACAAAGAAGAGCACGAACGACATCTCAGGCTAGTGTTGGAACTGTTGAAAGACCAAAAGTTGTTTGCAAAGTTCTCTAAGTGCGAATTTTGGATTAGGGAAGTACGATTCCTTGGTCATGTGGTTGGAGAAAAAGGAATACACGTGGATCCCACCAAAGTTGAAGCAATTAAGAAATGGGAAACCCCAAGATCCCCGACGGAAATTCAGCAATTTCTCGGATTGGCGGGCTATTATAGGCGCTTTATTGAGAACTTCTCCAAAATTGCCCAGCCATTGACTATTCTGACCCAAAAGGATAGGAAATTTGTATGGGAAGAACCACAAGAAGATGCCTTCCAATTGCTAAAACATAAGTTATGTAATGCGCCAGTCTTGGCATTGCCAGATGGTGTGGAGAACTTCACAGTGTATTGTGATGCGTCACACCAAGGTCTGGGTTGCGTACTGATGCAGAAAGGCAAGGTTATTGCATATGCGTCAAGGCAGTTGAAGGTTCATGAGAAAAACTACACAACCCACGACCTAGAACACATCTTGGATCAAAAGATGCTTAACATGAGACAGAGGCAGTGGGTAGAATTACTCAACGACTATGATTGCGAAATTAAATACCATCTAGGAAAGGCCAACGTTGTAGCCGATGCGTTGAGTAGGAAGGAAAGGGTGAAACCCTCACGAGCTCATGCCTTCGGAGCCCTTGTTCAAACCAGTTTGAAGGACGAAATCCTTGCTGCTCAAGGCGAAGCATTAAAGACTGAGAACTTGAAATGTGAAACATTGCAATGTCTAGAACAACGATTTGAAACAGGTTCGGATGGAGTGAAGTACTTCAAAAATAGAGTATGGGTACCAAAGATCTACGAATTGCGTGAGGTAATTTTAAAGGAAGCCCATAATTCCCGATACTCGATCCACCCTGGAGCCGACAAAATGTACTTGGATCTAAAGGAATACTATTGGTGGCCTGGAATGAAGAAAGATATTGCTTTGTATGTTGGGAAATGTTTAACTTGCTCTAAAGTGAAGGCTGAATATCAAAAGCCCTCCGGTTTGCTTCAGCAACCAGAAATACCTCAATGGAAATGGGAGCAAATATCCATGGATTTTGTGTTAAGATCGAGACACTTAACACACGACTCTAAACACACACACAGCTCACGAAAAACAAGAACACAAGGATGAACATGAGGGATTTAACGTGGTTCGGTCCTTCTCTGACCTACGTCCACCGGTAACTAGGAATTTACATTTCTCGGTGCTAATCTGCACTCTTTCTTTGTTACACTAGATACAAGTTTTACAAATGAAAGGAAGAAGCCTATTTATAATATTTTGAGTCGTAAGCCTTTTCTTTCATTCACATACATGTGAAATTGATAAGGCCACCATTGTTGAAATTCTGCAGCCGTAACAATTTTTCCATGTTCACATGAGAGTCCTTGTTTCCTGCCACTTCTTTTGACTAACCCAATGGCTTCACACTCAACAATCTCCCACTTGAAGCCACGAAACAATCTTCACCATTGCTTCAACTGTGTATCTGTATTTCTGTTAAAACTTTTGATCTTGACTCCTTCCTAGTTACCCTGGCCTTCTCTTCAATTTACCTGAAGGCTAGTTGAAGCTTCCGTTAGCTCCAACACATCAGTCATGGCTAAGTCTGCCACTGAACTGTTCTCTGTCTCCACCGGCTCCCACTGAAATGAACTGCCCGATCCTGGAACATCCTGAGAACAAACGACACTCTCCATGTGAAGCAGATAATCTGGAGAGACTTTTACAGATGGAATACTGGTTCTCTTAACCCACTGTGTTCTGGGTATTCTAGCTGAAGCACAACCCTTGCTCCCACTGCTATGAATGCCCTTGACTGGTTTTTCTGAACCGTTCCAAACACGTTCAACCTGAATCTGACCTGTGACTCTGGGTTTGCCATCTGCAAAGCAAACCTTCTTCTGTCCACGAGACTCTATGAACCGGATTTTGTTTTTCTTCTGAACTGGGACAGTTACTCCCTCAGACGGTAAACTGACCATATATAATGAACCCCTCTTATGTCCACGAGCTATCACAAGATTTCCTTTGACAACCTTCCACTGCCCATTCCTGAACTTAACCTCGTGTCCCTGTTCATCCAACTGCCCAACAGAAATCAACTGTTTCTTTAGACTTGGAATTACCTGGACATCCTTCAAAGTCCATGGACCAACTGGAGTCTTCAGATCTAAGTCACCTATGCTCGTCACATCAAGAACCTCATCGTTCGCCAGTCTTACCTTACCAAAATCCCCTTCTTTCAGATTCTGCAGTGCTTCACGGTTGTGGGTAGCGTGAAATGAAGCACCCGAATCCATAACCCAGGAATCCACATTGCTCTCCACACTACAGATCAAAACATCATCATCTGAATGGTCTACTGCAACGTTAACTTCTTTCTTGTCTTTTGGACATTGATTCCTGAAATGTCCAACCTCTTTACAGTTCCAACAAGTCACATCATTTCGAGTCCTCGACTGACTCCTTCTCCTGTTCCCGCTCCCACTACCTCTGTTATTTCTTCTACTTCTGACGGCATTCAATTGTTCACTTGATGATTCCCCGGAATTTCTTCGTCTGACGTCTTCGCCTAGAATTAAATCCCGAATTCCCTCAAAAGTGAGTCCTTTCGATCCCGTGGAACTAGTAACGGCTGTAACTGTTCCAGACCAACTGTCAGGTAATGATGATAACAGTAGTAAAGCTTGAACTTCGTCCTCAAATTTTATTCCCACTGACCCAAGTCTGGATAAAATCGAGTTCAAATTGTTGATGTGTACTGTAACTGAACTTCCTTCCCTCATCCTCGTGTTGACTAGTTCCCGAATCAGGAAGACTTTATTTGTTGCCGACGGCTTCTCGTACATATTAGACAATGCCTCCATGATTCCCTTTGCCGAGGTCTCCTTCAAAATGTTGAAGGCAACATCCTTTGACAAAGTCAGTCTAATAAATGCCTTGGCCTTCTTATCCAAAGTCTCCCAGTTTGTCTGGGTCATCGCCTCCGGTTTTTCATCTAAAACTGCGTCCAAGTCTTTCTGCACGAGCAAATCTTCAATTTACATCTTCCACCAACCAAAATCTTTCCCATCAAACTTCTCAATCTGAAGCTTACTGCTTTCTGCCATTTTCTGAAAGATTAGGGGCTAAACTGCAATTTTCTGAAAATTCAGGGGCTAAACTGCAATTTTCTGAAAGTTCAGGGGCTAAACTGTAATTTTTCAAATATGCTACAGTGTTGCTACAGTGCCTGCTGGCGTCTCCGCTGACGGCGTGCTACAGTGTCTGCTGACGTCACCACTGACGTCGTGCTACAGTGTTGCTACAGTGTCTGCTGACGTCACCGCTGACGTCGTGCTACAGTGTCGTCTTCTCCGGCGGAACTTCGGTGCTACAGTGTCGTCTTCTCCGGCGATTTCAGGTACTACAGTGTCGTCTTTTCCGGCGAAACTGGTTTTTCCGGTCACTATTCCGTCAAACCTTTGACCGGCGATTTGGACATCTTCCGGTGGTCAAAAGATTCAGGAAAAAATATTTTCGGAATCTTCGGAACGAGACCTTTCCAACGGTATACACCAAAATCGTTTTTGACGAAAAAAAATTCCGACCAAAAACTGAAAATCACCCTCTGGAGCTAAACCAAGGCTCTGATACCACTTGTTAGGATCGAGACACTTAACACACGACTCTAAACACACACAGCTCACGAAAAACAAGAACACAAGGATGAACATGAGGGATTTAACGTGGTTCGGTCCTTCTCTGACCTACGTCCACCGGTAACTAGGAATTTACATTTCTTGGTGCTAATCTGCACTCTTTCTTTGTTACACTAGATACAAGTTTTACAAATGAAAGGAAGAAGCCTATTTATAATATTTTGAGTCGTAAGCCTTTTCTTCCATTCACATACATGTGAAATTGATAAGGCCACCATTGTTGAAATTCTGCAGCCGTAACAATTTTTCCATGTTCACATGAGAGTCCTTGTTTCCTGCCACTTCTTTTGACTAACCCAATGGCTTCACACTCAACATTTTGTTACTAAGCTACCGAGGACAGTGAAAGGACACGATTCTATCTGGGTAGTGGTGGACAGACTGACGAAATCCGCACATTTTCTTCCCATTCGGGAAGATTACCGAATGGAACGGCATGCTCGAATTTACATAGATGAGATCGTAGTACGTCACGGAGTACCTATTTCCATCATATCGGATAGAGATGGCCGTTTTACATCTCGATTTTGGCAGTCGCTTCAAAAAGCCTTGGGGACACGTTTAGACTTAAGTACCGCATATCATCCCCAGACAGACGGTCAGAGTGAACGAACCATCCAGACGTTAGAAGATATGCTCCGGGCTTGCGTGATCGACTTTGGAGGAAGTTGGGATAACCATTTGCCATTTGTTGAGTTCTCCTATAATAATAGCTACCATACCAGCATACAATGCGCCCCCTATGAGGCCTTGTACGGGCGTAAATGTCGCTCCCCAGTATGTTGGCTGGAAATTGGCAATAGGCAGTTAACGAGACTGGATTTAATTCAAGAGACCACTGAGAAGATCTCGATAATACTTGATAGACTGAAAGCTGCCCGCGATCGCCAGAAGAGCTATGCTGACAAGCGTAGGAAACCTTTGGAATTTCAAATAGGAGACAAAGTACTCTTAAAAGTATCCCCATGGAAGGAATCGTGCGTTTTGGTAAAAGAGGAAAACTGAGTCCCCGTTATGTAGGACCCTTCGAGATTATCGATAGGGTCGGTCCAGTGGCATATAAATTAAAGCTACCAGATGAACTGAGTGCGATACACGACACATTCCGTGTGTCGAACCTCAAAAAGTGCTTGGCGGAGGAATCCCTACACATACCTCTCGGGGACCTCCAAATTAATGATCAACTAAAGTTCTTGGAGGAACCTGTAGAAATTCTCGATCGAGAGGTTAAGCAACTAAAACGAAGTAAAATACCGATCGTGAAAGTTCGTTGGAACTCTAAGCATGGACCCGAGTTTACGTGGGAACGAGAGGATTTCATGAAGAACAAATATCCTCAACTATTCGCTATGTCTGAACCAGTGTTACTGCCAGTTGAATTTCGGGACGAAATTCCCACAACTGGGGGAGACTGTGACATCCACCAAAACTCAGGTCAATACTCATCTAGAACCTTGTCATTTCCTTGTGTGCACTTAACTTGGCTCTATAGTTACAAGTTGAACTAGGTTTGTGACTTAATAGATCCCTCGGAACAAGTAGTGTACCTTAGTTGTATTGAACGATCACATTGATATGTAAAGGAACCAACTGGGTGGTAAAGTGCCAAAGCTGAACCTTAAGTCTAAACATAAAACTATGTTCGATAGATTACAACTCAAGGGTAGGTTATTAACCCTAAAAATTTCATATTGGAACAAATTGATGCTTAACAAGGTTAAGTATCACAAGCTAATATGAACAAAAATTAGATCATAATATGAACCAACTATAAAGTTGATGACAAATTCATACACTTCATGATTCAAAATGTGAACCAAAAGTAAAATCCAAGAATATCAAATTCTTACAATCACATATTATGAATCCTTGTTAGAATTGTTGAAATATGATAAATTGATTTTTATAAAAATTAAATAATAGGTTATCATTATATAAATTAATTCAACAAATATAATTTTTGGAAGTCATTACCAAGTGTAAATACCTCAACAAAACCCAATAATTAAAACCTTAGGAGATTATGAAAATGTTTGAGTTTTATAAAATTTAAAATCTAGATTTATAAAAATTCAAGGGAGGCTTTTATTATTTGATCAAATACCAATAAAAATACCATATCCCTCTTAAATTTTCGTCCATTAGGCTTTTCCCTCTCCCCCATGCCTTAAAACCCATCATTACACCTCATTTGAACCACCTACACACTCCATCTCACACTCCTTCTCCAAGAAAACTCTCCCACTTCCAAGACCACTCCTACACATCAGAAAATCCTCCATTCTCTGCCATAATTTCAAAATTGAGAAGGTCTTGAAGTGTTCTTGCTTCTCTCAAGATCAAAACCAAGGTAAACAACACAATCCTCCCTCATAGTTTCATGATTTTACTTCCTCTTCTTCATGGTTCTTCTCTACTCTTCGGATTCTATGCCCTTCTATGGCTAGAAATCCTTACTTTTTCCCTTGTGGTTTGTATATTCTCACCATAACACAATGCATGTGTTTGAGATGGTGAAAATCCGGGATCAAACCCATGCAAGGAGTGAAAAAGATGCACATGTGTTCATATGACTTCAAAACCGAGTATTACATCTTCTTCTCCATTTCTTTTGTGTTCTTGCATGACCAAAAGCATTTAAACCATTTCTAGTACATCTTGAATGCTCATTCACTCCATGCATGTGCTAGAAATCGGACCTTAACAGAAGCATGCATGTTGTTCTTGTCAAAGTGCCCTAAGAATGCACTCAAAGCAACCAGGGGAGACATGCAATCTGCCAGACTATTTTGTTCAGATTTGAACGGCCATAACTCGGTCATTACTTAACCAAATCCTGATATTCTTTTTGTATTGGATATTTCCACGAGTTAGCTTTCAAACCCAACTGGTCTCACTGTAAAAGATTAAATATCGGATATTTGGCAATTTTCACAAAAAGGTTGCGCGAACAGCTCTTTTTCTGTGATCACCATTTTTACTTTACGTGATCAGTGGCCTTAAACCCAACCATAAATCTGGGGAAAAATAGTTTAGAAACTTAACATATCCAGTGAATGATGGCTGAAATTTCGTGGTTTAAAACCCCACAGAATGTGCTACTCAAATTCATGAACTTCAGCCACATTTACATCTCATGCACTATAATGTGCAACATTTCTTAACTTGTTTGGGTTCAATACCCCTATTTCCCTTCTGAATAAATTTTGAACATTTTTCCTTTTGAAAGCCCTCACATGCATGTGATAATCTGTAAACTACCAAGGGCTAGAACCAATTCCTTATTTATTTATAAAAATAGTTATTTAATGGCTATAAATTCCAAATAATCATTTTCGGAAGGTATAAAAATCTGAAAATTTTTATTATGAATATAATCACAGAATAAGAAAGCCATGTAAATTTTCAGACATTTTGGACACTGTTTGATATTTATTCCATATTTTTCATTAAATTGGAGCATGAAATTATAATCTCGGGTTATTGGACTCAAAGTTTCTAACCAATATTTTTCTCAACCTTAGGAACATTATAATAACCTGTAAAAATTAAATTGGGAATTTTAGAAACTGTTTACCAATTTATTTGGATTTTCTATATTATTTGATCCTAAATAACAAATAAATATAAAACGGCCATCAAAAATGTCTATAAAATATCTGGACACTAATACCCTCCTGTAGAAACACAATATAAAGTTTTACAATTTTTGAAGTTCATTTTCATGCCTTTATGAATTTTTTTTTGAATATAAGACACCATGAATTCAATAATACTAATAATGAACCAAACAAACTTTGGGCACTTAATGACACCACTAGTAGGATAAGTAGACTTAGATAATGATTTAGTGAATTATATCTCACTAGAGACTATTTGTTCCGTAGGACGCTATTAGGATTCGCACTCACCAACATCAACCTGCAAAGCCCGAGCCGCAAACTTTCCAGAGTGAGTATTCACGCACTCCCCTATTTTCGGTTTTTAATGTTTTGGGGTGGAAAGCATGCCACAATATCTATGAACATTATTTTATGAACTTGTGCTATGAATTTGTGATATGAACTTTGTTGTATGAACTTGTATTATGAATTTGGTGTTATGAACTTGTATGATTAAGTCCCCGGAGAACCGATACAACCTATTAACTCATATTTGAGCCGATGGTCTTATGGATAGCGCTATTTGGGGTCGACAGCCCCCACTCGCCCGGAACCGCGAGTGCATATTTCCATGAACTGACATCATGGGAACCATGGACATGATGGAATGGGGCAGGAACGGTCGTTAGGCTTGGTTGTGAACGGAATGCAATGGCATTCATCGTCTTCTAAATTGGAACATTTATAGAATAAACTATATTTTTGAAATAATGTATTATTATAAACCTGTGAACTCACCAACTATTTTATAGTTGACCCTCGTTTTTGCATGCTTTTCAGGGAACGGTCAGTGAATCAACAAGACGTTAGCATGATTTAAGTTGTTACCTTTGCTATGTATTAAATTATGTATTGTGAAAACTGAATGTATTTGTTTTGTACGCGATGTAAACTTAAAACGCTTAATGTTTATGGTTGGTACTTCTATTTACCTTTGTGATGAGACCTTAGCCTGTCACTCTTCGTGTTTCCGCTTTAACGGGGTGTGACACTTATCACATAAATGATTGAAGTACCAAGGTAAATTCTAACCAACTTTAATATGATCTTATGGATTCATAGGACAACCACTCGAGCTCTGATACAAATTCTGAGAACAAGATCTTTGCGCAGGGACAAGGTTTGAGAACTCAAACCTTGAGTGAATGCTTGAGATCAATGTCTGCTTAATAATGGATGTTCAAGTCGAGACTGGAAAGACCAGTCAAATCTTAGATAATTGATTCAACAAACGATCAAGACATTAATTAAGAACAAGTAAATAGTGATCAAAGTAAAGTTAATAAATGAGGAACAAGAAGATAGTTTTAAATGTGATAAGAGTAATTGCCAACAGTTTTAGAAAAATCCGTAGTTGACTTGTATTGAATGCTCCTATTTAAAGGAGAGAATGTTACAGTGAATTAACCCAAGTGTTTACATAGGACCGGACAAAAGATACAAGTCTGACATTCTGATTGTCGTAAATCAACTTTAGACTAAGTCCTATGAAATGTTACATCAAAATACAAGAAAAAAGTAATAAATGCACAAGAGACAAAATAACTTCATTCCGGACAAGTAATTTTCCGGAGATGAAAGTTTACGTCCGGATCAGCATGCATTCCGGACTTCAGGATCAGCTCCGGAATGCGTTCCTCTTCAACATACTTTACTCCTTTTCTTCAGCTCCGGACAGGTTCCGGATCACATCTTCCTTCGGAACGAACAGCCTTCGGAATATGTACTTAGGATTGCTAGAGGTTCACTTTCAGGTTCCAACAAGTTTGCTTTGCATATTGTCCCAGATGAGCTGGCGAAAATCGACAGGTACGCAATGGGACTTCCATGGGAGTATGCGGTGCCAGTACGTCAGGCACTTACTTTGGAGGCAGCTATCTGGGCTGCCAAGTCTGTTGAAGATATGATTAAGGGGAGAGCCGCCAACAAGGTTGAAGTTGGCGAGAAAAGAAAGTTTGAAAGGACTTCAGGGTCCAACGAGAAAAGAACATTCTCGAAGTCTAGAGGAGGAGAAGGCAACGAAAAATGGTGCGAGAAGTGCAAAAAAAAGCACTTCGGGAAATGTAGCGAAGAGGTGACCTGCTACAAGTGTGGAAAGACTGGGCATTATGCCAACGAGTGTCCGTACAACAAGAGGATGTGTTATCGATGTAACGAGGAAGGGCACATTTCGAAACACTGCCCAAAGAAGAAAGAGGCAGCAATGCCCAATGTTCCACCGAAACCAAAACCAAAGGCATTCCAAATGATCCTTAATGAAGCAGATGGAAATACAAGGGATTAGGAGTAAGGACCTTATATTCCCAAAGCCAAGATATAAAGTAGCAATGCAGTTTGTAACTTATGGTGTAGCCTATTAGAGGCGTAGTATAGGGTAAACTCGAACCTCTGTGTAATTATTTTAAGAAATAATATAAACCCTGGTTTTGTCATCTGATGAATTGAATGACTATGTGAAATTCTTGTATGGTGACTTGGAGAACTGCGAGACAATACTTGGGACGAGTAGGAGTAGGTGTGAATGGTAGTAGAGGCCTATACTATCGGAAGTATAGGACTCGTACTTGGATCAAGGAAAGTCACAAGGTTACAAAGAAGCTAGAAATTGATTCCGTTATTGTTCGAGTACTTCATTACCTTCGTTTCGGTAATGACTCAGAAGATGATTGTTATTCCGACCCTGGAGGTCATATCAAATTGAGTCCGACTACGATGAGTTTGTTACGTGGTTCGGAGAACCAAGTTCGATGTAGTAGTTGACTTAAGTCGAATTGAAGTAAAGAATGTTAGCAGCTCAAGATCGTCAAAAGAGCTATGCTGACAAGAAAAGACAATCGATATCATTCGAAGTTGGAGATTCGGTTTTACTTAAAGTCCCTCCATGGAAGAGATTTATAAGATTTGGTAGAAGGGTAAAGTTGAGTCCAAGATTTATTGGACCGTTTAAAGTTCTTCAAAGGATCGGGAATCAAGCTTACAAGCTAGAATTACCGGAAGAACTGGAGGGTATTCATAACAGCTTTCATGTGTGTTAAAGTTCATGGGAGATGTGCCCGACATAATTCCCATTTCTGAATTAAGGTTGGATGAAAACAAGAGGTTAATTGAAGAACCTGAGGCAATCGTTGACCGTAAGAGTAAGAAGTTGTGACGCTAGATGGTCGATTTAGTGCTTGTGCGTTGGAAACATACGAATGGTCCAAATCTCACCTGGGGAAAATGGAGAGTGATATGATGAGTCGCTACCCGTATTTGTTTGCTGATGTGTGATTCCGGGGACGGAATCATTCTAATGGGGAGAGAATTGTAATGCCCGTGTTTCTAGGCGAGGCATTAATATTGACATGATAGTCTAGGTTAACCTTTGTGACTCATTTTGGAGAAATGAAAAGGAATTATGTGAATATTATGTGTTTTATGTGTTTTATGCTTAATTATTAGGGTTTAATTAATTAAGACTAAAAATGAGCGTCGAAAATAAATATTATATAAAGCCGATATTTATTAAGAAAGTTGTAGTGGTCGTGACAAGGATTACGGATATATAAAGAATGCCGAAATCCGAGTTCTAACGAAGAAGTTATGACCTATCGAAGTTTCGCGACAAACCGACACGGTGCCGAATGTCGTAAAAAGTGAGTTTTTGATAAATAACTTTTTAGCCTTAGTGATCTAAACGGAACTCGTAGTATTCGTTAAACCGAGAAGTTCGATAAAAAGAACGCTCAAATCTGACTTCGTATGAGGAAGATATGATTTTTCAAAGTTTCAACTTAGTAGTAGACAGCTAAAAACTCAAAGTTTAGATCGAGTGATTTTTAGCCAACACGACCTAAACGAGAACCGAAGGTGTCGTCATTTGTAGCACAACGGTAAAAAGACAGACGAAAACGGACGTCGGATAAAGAAGTTATGAATTTTTAACAAAATTCATGTCCCGGTCTGTTAAAAATAATAATATAAAAGTTAAACTCAAAATTAGCCGACGAATTCTAAACAAAAGTTGTAGAGCGTAATTTTACCTACGCGTGCATATAAAGAACGTCAAAAACGGAGCTCGTATGCGAAAGTTATGATTTTCGCAAGTTTTTGGCACAAAAATCAAGAAAATGTGGAAAACCGGGAAATTTCGCTGAGTCACCTCGGACACGTCATACCTCGCATACGAGGCCTCCACATGGCACCTCCTGGTAGGACCGAGCTTCGCTTGTCGTCTTCGCTTGTCGTCCTCGAACACCCCTTTGCATGCGTGTACTCTTCTTATTGGATCGAGGCTGCTGACCAATCCGAAGCTCGCAGCTGTCCGTCCGAGCCTCACCCTGCTGCCACCTGGTCCGAGCCTCGCAGATGCATGCCTCCCCGAACTTGCTTCGGATCCAACCCTCGTTGCTATATATAGTGGTGGGTGCGAGACTTCCCGGGTAGAATTCCGAAATTTGTCACTTTTCACCCATTTTTCATCTTTTTTATCATTTTGACTTCCCCCGAAGCCCCGGTATCATTTCTAAAGCCCGAAATACGTTCCAAAGTTCCCGAAGACCTGGAAAATTTATCTTTTCGGTTTTGAAGTCCGATCTTTCGCAGAGCCCGGTTTCTCAATAAAACTCCCGGTTTTATTAGAAACGATCATTTTAGGAAACGATTTGCTGCCTGATTTTCATCAAAACATGTGAGTGTATAGTCACTTTCATCTTACACATAGATATTAAGTATTTTATATAAAATACGTGATATGTGTATATATGTTGTATGTTTATTTGAGATGGATGTTGAATGAATGTTTTATACATGTTTAAAATGATTTAAAATGTATATATATTTTATCTTCAAATATGTTGAGTAAAACATGGGTAGATAAAGTATGAGGGATAGAAGTACAGTATAGATGTACGTTGGTAGCTATGAATTTAGTACAATATAGATGTACGTTGGTAGCTACGGATTTAGTATGTTGGCAGCTATGGACTTAGTGCCTGTTGTATAAACCTTGGCGACGATGTGACTTCGTGCCTATTTGACATAAATTGTTGAAGGAAAACAATGTTGTCACCCCGGTGTTTGTTTTATTTGACATAAATTGCTGAGGGAAAGCAATGTTGTCATCCAGGTGTTTGTCTTATTTGACATAAATTGCTGAGGGAAAGCAATTTTGTCACCCCGGTGATCGTTTTATTTGACATAAATTGCAGAGGAAAGCAATGTTGTCACTCTATTGGTTGTCTTATTTGACATAAATTGCTGAGGAAAGCAATGTTGTCACCTTATTGATTGTTTTATGTTAGGTTGTCTTGTTTGACATTATTTGCTGAGGAAAGCAAAGTTGTCACCCCGATGGTTGTCTTATTTGATATAAATTGCTGAGGAAAGCAATGTTGTCACCTTATTGGTTGTTTTATGTTAGGTTGTCTTGTTTGACATAATTTGCTTAGGAAAGCAAAGTTGTCACCCCGATTGTTGCCTTATTTGACATAAATTGCTGAGGAACCCCCGAAGCAATGTTGTCACCCCTAATGAAAATCCTTAGGCTAGGTCCCTTGTGATAATTGTTTTAGGGACGTAAGGTGAGGATAACGAGAATAGGTAATTAGGGTTAATTTGGTTGATTGATTGATGTTGAAGTATAATAAATTTATTTATTGTGGGTTGAAAACCCTATATGCTCACCAGGCTTCCAAGCCTGACCCACTCGGCTTTTTATGTTATAGGTAGTGGACCCCGAGCATAGTCGGATGATGATGATGAGTGATTTTTGGATTATAGGCCAACAATTATAAATAACTGTTGTAAGGCTTATAATGTCTTGTTTATGCTTTTGATCTGTATCGGAACATGAAATCCCGAGGTTTTGATATAAAAGGAAATTATATATTTCTTAAAGAAAGGTTTTGAAAAACTTTTATCATGTTTTGTTTTGGGGACCAATTCCGCAACATCTTTTAAAAAGATTTATCTGATTGTATTTTGAAAAGCATAAAATAAATCGGTCTTTTCTGCCCGAGAAGTTAGGGGATGTCACAATATGTCTCGATCTGCCATGATCTCTTGGTTCCTTTGTTAAGGCAACTGCACCTTCACTATCACCAAAATCTTCATTGGCTCCTTGATATTTGGAACAACTCCAAGGTCTCTGATGAAGTTCTTCAACCAAATAGCCTCCTTTGATGCTTCGCTCGACGCTATGTACTCTAATTCACAAGTGGAATCAGCCACCGTCTCCTGGTTGGAACTTTTCCAGATTACCGCTCTTCCATTTAGGGTAAACACCTAGCCAGATTGAGAATGGAAGTTGTCTCTGTCTGTTTAAAAATTGTCGTCGCTATATCCAGTTACTCTCAACGTATCACTACAACCAAGAACAAGGACCCAGTCCTTTGTTCTCCGCAGATACCTGAGAATATTCTTAACTACTATCCGGTGATCTCTACCTGGATTTCCCTGATAACGATTAACCATGCTCAAAGCAAAAGCCACATCATGGCGAGTACATATCATAAAATACATGATAGATCCAACTGCAGAAGCATATGGAACTCTAATTTCTACTATCTCTGCATCAGTACTCGAGCTTTGAGTCTTACTCATTTTCGAAGTTTTCTATATAGGCAGTTCTCTTTTCTTGGAATTCTCCAAACTAAAACGATTTAGCACATTTTCCAAGTATGTACTTTGACAAGTGGAATCAGCACCGTCTCCTGTTTGGAAATTTTCCAGATTACCGCTCTTCCATATAGGGTAAACACCTAGCCAGATTGAGAACGAAAGTTGTATCTGTCTGTTTGAAAGTTGTCGTCGCTATATCCAGTTACTATCAACACATCACTACCACCAAGCACAAGGACCCAGTCCTTAGTTCTCCGCAGATACATGAGAATATTCTTAATTACTATCCAGTGATCTCTACCTGGATTTCCCTGATAACGGTTGACCATGCTCAAAGCAAAAGCCACATCATGGCGAGTACATATCATAGAATACATGATAGATCCAACTGCAGAAGCATATCGAACTCTAATTTCTACTATCTCTGCATCAGTACTAGAGCTTAGAGTCTTAATCATTTTGGTATTACTCTGTATAGGCACTTCTCTTTTCTTGGAATTCTCCAAACTAAAACGATTTAGCACATTTTCCAAGTATATACTTTGACAAGTGGAATGAGCCACCGTCTCCTGTTTGGAACTTTTCAGATTACCGCTCTTCCATTTAGGGTAAACACCTAGCCAGATTGAGAAAGAAAGTTGTCTCTGTCTGTTTGAAAGTTGTCGTCACTATATCCAGTTACTCTCAACGTATCACTACCACCAAGCACAAGGACCCAGTCCTTAGTTCTCTGCAGATACCTGAGAATATTCTTAACTGCTATCCAGTGATCTATACCTGGATTTCCCTGATAACGATTGACCATGCTCAAAGCATACATGATAGATTAAACTGCAGAAGCATATGGAACTCTAATTTCTACTTTCTCTGCATCAGTAGTCGAGCTTTGAGTCTTACTCGTTTTGGT
Organism: Lactuca virosa; assembly: GCF_052849685.1. Classification (NCBI taxonomy): domain Eukaryota; kingdom Viridiplantae; phylum Streptophyta; class Magnoliopsida; order Asterales; family Asteraceae; genus Lactuca; species Lactuca virosa. Next base: position 390,969,670 of record NC_136428.1, read on the forward strand.
ATTACTGAGTATAGGCAGTTCTATTTTCTTGGAATTCTCCATACTAAAATGATTTAGCACATTTTCCAAGTATGTACTTTGACTAAATCCAGTTTGCCTTTTACTCATGTCTCTCAAAATCCTTATCCATAGAATTTAATCAGCCTCTCCCAGTTACTTCATAGCGAAACTCTTTCCAAGCCAAGAGTAAAGCTATTGCAAAGTTGGAATGTCGTTTCCTATAAAAAGTATGTCATCAACATGTAATACCAGAAAGGTTACTATACCCCCACTAGCTTTGAGATATACATAATATTCATCTTCACTTCTAGAGAAGCCAAACTCTTTGACCTTCTCGTTAAAACAACGATTCCATCTACGAGAAGATTGTTTCAATCAATAGATTGATTTCTCAAGCTTACACACTCTATTTTGATACTTTGCATCCATAATACCCTTTGGATGACTCTTGTAAAAATCCTCAGCCAACTTCCCGTTAAGGAAAGCAGTTTTGTCATCCCTCTGCCAAATTTCATAGTCGTGAAACGAAACTATGGTTAACATTACCCTAATAGACTTCATCTTAGGTACCGGGGAAAAGGTCACATCATAGTTAACTCCCAGGGTTTGAGTAAAGCCCTTCGCAACTAGTCGAGCCTTGAAAGTGTGTACCTTGCCATCCATGTTAGTCTTCTTCTTGAAGATCCAAATGTACCTTTCCATCGTTGTTAATCTTTTTCTTTCACCGAACTGTCTTATGTCCTGGTACACCTTCAACCAAATTCCAAACTTGGTTGTCATACAAGGAATTGATATCGCTATCCATTTCCTCTTTCCACTTGGCTAACTCCGGGCCTGCCATTTCTTCCTCGTAGTTAGCTGGTTCATCCAAATTTACCATTGTACTATCACAGATAAACCTATCACCATCTGTAGTGATATGGAAACCATATAACTCAGGTTGCATTCTAATTGTAGTGGAATGCCTAATAGGTAATGATTCTACAATTGGTTCAACTGGAATTTCTTCCTCAAGTTGAACCCTAACATCCCCAGAGGTTCCTTCATCGTTTGATTCCTCAATTTCTTCAAGATCAATTGTACTCCCACTATCCTCTTTGCATATGAGCTCTCTCTTGCGAAAGACTGCCCTTCATGGTACAAAGACCACGTTCTCACTAGGTTTGTAGAACAAATATCCAAAGGATACCTGTGGATGTCCGATGAAAATAAATCTCTCACTTCGACATTCAAGCTTGTCGTGAGTCTCTCGTCTAATGAAACCTTCACAACCCCAAACCTTTGTATGTGCTAACGAGGGAACCTTCCATGTCCATATTTCATGAGGTGTTTTGGCAACCTTCTTAGTTGGGCCAAGACTAAGAATGTTGGCGGTAGTCTATAAGGCATACCCCCAGAATGAGATGGGAAGAAAATCTCGACTCATCATGTAACGAACCATAGTCAACAAGGTTCGATTACGCCTCTCAACCACACCATTAAGTTGTGGTGTCCTAGGAGGTGTCAACTGTGAAACTATTCAACATTCCTTGAGGTAGTCGTGGAACTCGATACTAAGATACTCACCGCCTCTATCGGATCTAAGAATCTTTATCTTCCTGCCCAATTGATTCTCGACTTCACGTTTAAGCTCTTTGAACTTTTCAAAGGTTTGTGACTTATGCTTGATTAAGTAGATATAACCATATCTACTATAATCATCAGTAAAAGTCACAAAATATTGATTTGCATCACTTGTGGTAGATCTGAAGGGCCCACGCACATCGGTGTGTATGAGATCCAACAATCCTTCACCTCTTTTATAAGAACCATTGAAAGGTGACTTTGTCATCTTTCCCAATAAACAAGACTTCCATGTATCAGCTGACTTTAAGTCAAATGATTCCAACACTCCATCCTGTTGGAGTTGGGTGATGCATTTCTTATTAAAATGTCCAAGACAACAAGGCCACAAGCATGCTTTGTCTATACCATTAGATGAATCAATATGAAAAACACTATTACCTAAACTGTTTACAATCATCACAGTTTCATACACAACATCACAAGGTAAAAGTTCAAAATAAAAAACACCATTTTTATAAGCATAAATAGAACCATTTTCATCATTAAAACAATATCTAAAACCTTGTTTAAACAATGCATGAAAATAAATGATGTTTCGGGTCATCTCTGACGAGTAGCAAGAATTTATTAAATCTAATCCTAATCCACTACTAAGCACTAAGCCATAAACTCCAATCTTGGTGACAGGTGAAGATCGCCTATTTCCCATGATCAAGTTCATCCTTCCATGATTCACATCCTCACTTCTTTTTAGCCCCTACAAATTAGAATAAATGTGAAATCCACATCCTGTATCAAGGACCCATGAACGAGAATACGATGAGTTATTAGTTAAGATAGTGTAAATACCTGCCAAGGTTGGCTTCACCTTGCCATCCCTGATATCCTATAACTATTTTGGACAACTTCGTTTCTAATGCCCCTTGTCATTGCAATAGAAGCAAGTGGCCTCTTTGGGATCAGAAACAGGGGGAGCATCAAAACTAGAATTTCCTTTGATCTTGTGCTTGATGACCCGACTTGGTACTTTCCCTTCCTGTTTTTTTTTTGGAGGACCATTCCTCTTCTTCCCCTTCCATTGGCCAATGGACAGAACAGGTTCACTAGTAGGAGTCGAGGCAACACGTTTTCCATTCATTCCTGCTTCAGCTGTTCATAAGAGGTTGTGCAATTGAGACAAAGTAGTTTCATTGTTGTTCAAATGATATGTCAATATGAATTGATCATAACAACTTGGGAGAGAGTTCAACACTATGTCCATTGCCAACTCTTCATCAAAATTCAGGTTGAGCTTGATTAGCCTGTCCACGTATCATTGCATTCTCTGAACGTGGCTACTAACATACTCACCCTACTTCATCTTTCTAGCAATGAGGTACTTTACTACCTCGCACTTTTCCTGACAAGCTCGCTTATGGTATTTCTCCTTAAGGTCGTTGTTCATCTCGTACAGCCAATAATCCTCATAGTGCCTTTGCAATACTGGAGTCATTGTGGACACCATGATGCACCCAACTTTTGTGGCATCATTATAGTGTTTCTTGTAGGCGACCATTTCTTTAAGAGTGGCATTCTCTTTGTCAATTTCATCCAATGGTTTCTCGATGACATATTCCTTGTCCTCAAAATGAAGGGCCATTTTAATTTTGCGCCTACAATCGATATACTTGGTTCCATCCAATTGCACCTTCGAACAGATGTTCAACAAGGAGAAGTTATTGTTGTTGTTAGAGGAGAAGGAACCAAAAGCATCAGTTGGAGTAGACATCTATAAAAGAAAGATAATTTTAGTTAGATAAAAATAGTCCTCAATATAACACCGAAAATGAAATATCATGGCTAGGATCCAACTAAATAATTCAAAACTTAGAAAAGGGATGTCGTAATCTAACTGTAAATTATATGAAGGTAGGCAAATGACTATTTACCAATTTCATCATCGAAAAAGGAAATTTGAATGAATTAGGTTTTTAAATGAATTTTCTAGATCGTTTGAGATTCATTGAACTCCTCAATGGCATGTTTAATCTCGATTATGATCTTCCATTTCTTACTAGGTACGAGGATCACAAACAAGATTTAAAGAACCATCCAAATTAGCTTGGTACTCTCGATGTCATTTATCATCTCATTTTAATGTGCCAGTTAGCCACACGCGCTCCATTAATCAATGATAATTTTCGAGACCCCACATTGCCACTCTTTATTTGTACCTATTAGTGTGCTGGTGAACCACGCGAACTCCACTAACGACATATAAAGTGCAATGTGCAATTTCATGTGTTAGCTGTCACACCCCAAACCAGAACGGCGGAAACGTTCGGGGGCGGAGGACGTCATGTATAGTATCATAACAATGCACAATAGTAAAACAAGCAACAACATCATCCATTGCATTAATAATATAATTTAATACAAGTGTGTTCTGTGTAAAGTTTGAAATACACCAAAATATGAATCAAAATAAAAGACGAGTCTTGAACATGCTCCGTCTTCTCAAAACCTGGTCTAGTGTACCTGTCTACTAGTGACATGAGAATACAAGTTATTTTGAAAGAGTAGATCAGCATTTAAGCTGGTGAGTTCATAAGTATTTTAGTGTCAAATGTTTGTATAAGTTTGATGAAAATGTTTGTGAATGTTTGATGTAAATGATTGTATACTTCCTAGAAAATCCTATATTTTCTACTAAATTGGAAAGTAGTCTTCGACCAAGACCCGGCTGTTTTGTATGCCTATTATTTTGTAAAACTGAGTGTTTTCCCAAGTATGACTATCATTACCAGAAAATAGTTTACATTACCGTTTATGTAAGGGGAAAAATGAAGATGCACGGTAGTATTGTATAAAGTAACTACTGATGTACTAACTACCTTAAACCAATTGTTTAATTAAGGTAAAATGTGATGAGATTATAACCATACTTGATTGACTAGTAAAACACGACGATCAAAGACGTCGAAATGGTATGACATTTTTCACCCGCAGACCTACAGGTCCCACTGTAGCTAGCAACAAGGTGTAGGATGGTAAATCTCGTATAGATCTATACACAAACTCACGCTCTCCCTCCAGGAGACTCTGGTCACAAAAGGTGACACAGAAGTATATTGCCATGCCATGAAGTAGTGGCTCACATTAATGTTATCTTTGTTACTGTATTAGTATGTATGTTCCTTCCTGTTCTAGTTATATTATGTTCCTTCTTGTTCTAGTTATAGTATGTTCCTTCTCGATCTAGTTATAGTATGTTTGAACTGACTCTTGTATGAACTGAATCTTGTAAGTTTCACTGTTCTAGAAGTAGTAAGCAGTAATCCTTTAAGCTATACCTATTATAGTTTACTAGTATGATTTTTTGACTGATACTCATGTATGGAAAAGCCTCAATTACTTACCAAGCAACTAAGTTAAGTATAATCCTTAAAAATGAGTTTAATATCCACATATGTATTTAATAAGTATAACTATGATTTAACCGACATTCGGACTAGTGATCCTACCCCGAGCCCACAACCAAACAAGGAGCAGGATTCAAGGTATGTAGCAATAGTCCTAAGTTTGTTAAAGCATACTTATACGTAAATAGGTAGACGAATATGATTTGATATAAAATAAGTTTATAAAATGATTTGAAACAGTTTGTTTGATAACACAGTTTTGAAGTCTAAGAAATCCTTTTGTATGATAGTTATAAATCACATGTGATTGATATTATAACTATAATGTTTTCTACTTGTATTCCGCCCCCCCCCCCCCATAAAAGCATTTAAAATCATTTAATTATAAGTTTAGGGGTATGAACTCACATGCATTTAGTGATTTGAATGTAAGATCGATTAGGATGTTAAGTATGCCAAGTTAAGTCTCGAGGACAAACGAATCCTATTAAGCATATAATGACACCATATATGTATATAATTAGTGTATATCACAACTAATCATGTAAGGGAACAAACTTAGGTGCTAGGGAACACTTGGAATGAAGTGTTACAATCACATATGATTGAGAGAAAGGGTGTTCACGGCCACACTATAAGTGTTTACGGCTATAGGAGAGTTTACGGCCACACATGAAGTGTTTACGGCCCTAGGCTTGATCCTATGAAGGTTTACGGCCATGGGTTGAAGGGTTCACGGCCACCATATGATATGTGAAGGGTTTATGGCCCAATGAAGGGTTTACGGCCGTAAAATCTTAAATATCATGCATAAAGTGGTTGTTTCTTGGTTGGAAATCAAGACCTTCTAATGGACAACAAGTATATGGAAGAGATACTTACATAATGGAAGTCTTGAAGGTGTTTACGGCCCCAAGAACAAGTGTGTGTTCTTGGTGTTCTTGGTGAAAAGATGATGATTTGAAGATCTAAACCCAAAAGAGTTGAATTCATGGATGAAATCAAAGCGTTTCAGTTGAATAAGAATGATACCAAGAAAGCATGCAAGAATCACTTACACTTTTGAAGATCAAGGAGGATATCCTTGATGATCCTTGAGAGAGAAAGCATAATTCTTGACTTGAAGATGTGAGAAATGAATGAATAATGAAGTAAAACATTCATATGAAGAGGGGTTCCGGTTCCGGTTCAATTGCAACTAAATGTGAGAAATGAATGAATACTTGCGGCCATGAACTCCTTGTGAAGGTGGTTCCGGTTCAATTGCAACTAAATGATCTTAAGTTAATACCTCCTAACACCCAATCCTTGGGTGTACTAGGATTTAAACTCTCAAACAGACCCTTAACAAAGCTCAAAGTTATCAGAAACAAGTCTGACTTTTGATTGAATTGACTGGCTTTACAAGATAGAATTTTCGGGTTTTCACATCATCCCCCCGTTAAAGGGAATTTCGTCCCGATATTAGAGTTTAAGCAAATAAAAATAACTAAGGGAAAAGATGACGATATTTCAGTTTCATTTGACCCTCCCGCTCCCAAGTGAATTCAGGTCCCCGCTTGGCATTCCAGTGAACCTTCACTATCGGGATACGACTTTGCTTCGTTTGTTTGACCTCACGGTTCATGATCTCTATTGGTTCTTCCACGAAGTCGATGCTCTCTTTGATCTCGATTTCTTCCAATGGTTTCTCGATGACATATTCCTTGTCCTCAAAATGAAGGGCCATTTTAATTTTGCGCCTCCAATCGATATACTTGGTTCCATCCAATTGCACCTTCGAACAGATGTTCAACAAGGAGAAGTTATTGTTGTTGTTAGAGGAGAAGGAACCAAAAGCATCAGTTGGAGTAGACATCTATAAAAGAAAGATAATTTTAGTTAGATAAGAATAGTCCTCAATATAACACCGAAAATGAAATATCATGGCTAGGATCCAACTAAATAATTCAAAACTTAGAAAAGGGATGTCGTAATCTAACTGTAAATTATATGAAGGTAGGTAAATGACTATTTACCAATTTCATCATCGAAAAAGGAAATTTGAATGAATTAGGTTTTTAAATGAATTTTCTAGATCGTTTGAGATTCATTGAACTCCTCAATGGCATGTTTAATCTCGATTATGATCTTCCATTTCTTACTAGGTACGAGGATCACAAACAAGATTTAAAGAACCATCCAAATTAGCTTGGTACTCTCGATGTCATTTATCATCTCATTTTAATGTGCCAGTTAGCCACACGCGCTCCATTAATCAATGATAATTTTCGAGACCCCACATTGCCACTCTTTATTTGTACCTATTAGTGTGCTGGTGAACCACGCGAACTCCACTAACGACATATAAAGTGCAATGTGCAATTTCATGTGTTAGCTGTCACACCCCAAACCAGAACGGCGGAAACGTTCGGGGGCGGAGGACGTCATGTAGAGTATCATAACAATGCACAATAGTAAAACAAGCAACAACATCATCCATTGCATTAATAATATAATTTAATACAAGTGTGTTCTGTGTAAAGTTTGAAATACACCAAAATATGAATCAAAATAAAAGACGAGTCTTGAACATGCTCCGTCTTCTCAAAACCTGGTCTAGTGTACCTGTCTACTAGTGACATGAGAATACAAGTTATTTTGAAAGAGTAGATCAGCATTTAAGCTGGTGAGTTCATAAGTATTTTAGTGTCAAATGTTTGTATAAGTTTGATGAAAATGTTTGTGAATGTTTGATGTAAATGATTGTATACTTCCTAGAAAATCCTATATTTTCTACTAAATTGGAAAGTAGTCTTCGACCAAGACCCGGCTGTTTTGTATGCCTATTATTTTGTAAAAGTGAGTGTTTTCCCAAGTATGACTATCATTACCAGAAAATAGTTTACATTACCGTTTATGTAAGGGGAAAAATGAAGATGCACGGTAGTATTGTATAAAGTAACTACTGATGTACTAACTACCTTAAACCAATTGTTTAATTAAGGTAAAATGTGATGAGATTATAACCATACTTGATTGACTAGTAAAACACGACGATCAAAGACGTCGAAATGGTATGACATTTTTCACCCGCAGACCTACAGGTCCCACTGTAGCTAGCAACAAGGTGTAGGATGGTAAATCTCGTATAGATCTATACACAAACTCACGCTCTCCCTCCAGGAGACTCTGGTCACAAAAGGTGACACAGAAGTATATTGCCATGCCATGAAGTAGTGGCTCACATTAATGTTATCTTTGTTACTGTATTAGTATGTATGTTCCTTCCTGTTCTAGTTATATTATGTTCCTTCTTGTTCTAGTTATAGTATGTTCCTTCTCGATCTAGTTATAGTATGTTTGAACTGACTCTTGTATGAACTGAATCTTGTAAGTTTCACTGTTCTAGAAGTAGTAAGCAGTAATCCTTTAAGCTATACCTATTATAGTTTACTAGTATGATTTTTTGACTGATACTCATGTATGGAAAAGCCTCAATTACTTACCAAGCAACTAAGTTAAGTATAATCCTTAAAAATGAGTTTAATATCCACATATGTATTTAATAAGTATAACTATGATTTAACCGACATTCGGACTAGTGATCCTACCCCGAGCCCACAACCAAACAAGGAGCAGGATTCAAGGTATGTAGCAATAGTCCTAAGTTTGTTAAAGCATACTTATACGTAAATAGGTAGACGAATATGATTTGATATAAAATAAGTTTATAAAATGATTTGAAACAGTTTGTTTGATAACACAGTTTTGAAGTCTAAGAAATCCTTTTGTATGATAGTTATAAATCACATGTGATTGATATTATAACTATAATGTTTTCTACTTGTATTCCGCCCCCCCCCCCCCCATAAAAGCATTTAAAATCATTTAATTATAAGTTTAGGGGTATGAACTCACATGCATTTAGTGATTTGAATGTAAGATCGATTAGGATGTTAAGTATGCCAAGTTAAGTCTCGAGGACAAACGAATCCTATTAAGCATATAACGACACATATATGTATATAATTAGTGTATATCACAACTAATCATGTAAGGGAACAAACTTAGGTGCTAGGGAACACTTGGAATGAAGTGTTACAATCACATATGATTGAGAGAAAGGGTGTTCACGGCCACACTATAAGTGTTTACGGCTATAGGAGAGTTTACGGCCACACATGAAGTGTTTACGGCCCTAGGCTTGATCCTATGAAGGTTTACGGCCATGGGTTGAAGGGTTCACGGCCACCATATGATATGTGAAGGGTTTATGGCCCAATGAAGGGTTTACGGCCGTAAAATCTTAAATATCATGCATAAAGTGGTTGTTTCTTGGTTGGAAATCAAGACCTTCTAATGGACAACAAGTATATGGAAGAGATACTTACATAATGGAAGTCTTGAAGGTGTTTACGGCCCCAAGAACAAGTGTGTGTTCTTGGTGTTCTTGGTGAAAAGATGATGATTTGAAGATCTAAACCCAAAAGAGTTGAATTCATGGATGAAATCAAAGCGTTTCAGTTGAATAAGAATGATACCAAGAAAGCATGGAAGAATCACTTACACTTTTGAAGATCAAGGAGGATATCCTTGATGATCCTTGAGAGAGAAAGCATAATTCTTGACTTGAAGATGTGAGAAATGAATGAATAATGAAGTAAAACATTCATATGAAGAGGGGTTCCGGTTCCGGTTCAATTGCAACTAAATGTGAGAAATGAATGAATACTTGCGGCCATGAACTCCTTGTGAAGGTGGTTCCGGTTCAATTGCAACTAAATGATCTTAAGTTAATACCTCCTAACACCCAATCCTTGGGTGTACTAGGATTTGAACTCTCAAACAGACCCTTAACAAAGCTCAAAGTTATCAGAAACAAGTCTGACTTTTGATTGAATTGACTGGCTTTACAAGATAGAATTTTCGGGTTTTCACATCATCCCCCCGTTAAAGGGAATTTCGTCCCGATATTAGAGTTTAAGCAAATAAAAATAACTAAGGGAAAAGATGACGATATTTCAGTTTCATTTGATCCTCCCGCTCCCAAGTGAATTCAGGTCCCCGCTTGGCATTCCAGTGAACCTTCACTATCGGGATACGACTTTGCTTCGTTTGTTTGACCTCACGGTTCATGATCTCTACTGGTTCTTCCACGAAGTCGATGCTCTCTTTGATCTCGATTTCGTCGAGTGGGATAATAAGAGTCTCATCGGATAGACACTTTTTTAGGTTCGAAATGTTGAATGTAGGGTGTACGTTACTAAGTTCTTGAGGTAGTTTGAGTTTGTAAGCTATAGGGCCGATTCTAGTGAGAATCTCCAAAGGCCCTATGTATCTTGTATTTAGCTTCCCACGCTTTCCAAAGCGTATCAAGCCCTTACAGGGTGAGATCTTCAATAGAACACGTTCACCAACCTGGAATTCCAAAGGTTTCCTTCTCTTGTCTGTGTAGCTTTTCTGACGGTCTCTAGAGGCTTTCAATCGTTCACGAATTTGGACGATCTTCTCTGTCGTTTCCCGAATGATTTTCGGACCCGTGAGAGTGTTGTCAGGAACTCGTCCTTTAGCTAACTGTGTTTCACCCACCTCAGCCCAACACAGAGGGGATCTGCACTTCCGGCCATAGAGGGCTTCAAATGGAGCAACCTTTATGCTTGTGTGATAATTGTTATTGTAGTAGAATCGACAAGGGGTAAATGAGTATCCCATGCCTTACCAAAGTCTATCATACAGGCTCGCAACATATCTTCCAATGTTTGAATAGTCATATCACTTTGTTCGTCGGTTTGTGGATGGTAGGTTGTACTCATGTCCAGCCTAGTTCCTAGGGAACCCTGTAGCGACTGCCAGAACCTTAAAGTGAATATACTATCTCTATTAGAGATAATGGATATGGGAACACCATGTAGTAGTACGATCTCCCTAATGTAGGTTCTCGTTAGTTTCTCCATCTTGTCAGTTTCTGTAAGGGTTAAAATGTTGTAATTAGTCGAAATATATTTTGCCTCTTCGAATGTTTTGTAATGTATTTTACTAAGGCGCTTTTATTCGAAACTTTAGTGTCTATGCCTTAGTATATTTTTTGTACGCTTTCTGTTCCCTATAAATAGGGATATTTACTAGAGTTAGATAAGAGTTTTTATAGACCTGTCTTTGTACTCTATAACATTCGAAAGCGTAATAGAGCTGAAACAATATCATATTTACACTCGGTGTTCAATTTCGCTTTCTTACTTGATTCTACACTCTGATTCATTTTATACTCGATCCTTTGATTCTTCAATTGGTATCAGAGCAGGAATCACATCTGTGATCTGATTTTCATCCATTCAAAAAGTTTTTGAATCATATTTTTTGTTCAAAAGTTTCTGCACTTTTTGATCGTGAAAAATTTGTCTAGATTTTAGTTTGTGATTTGATTCTATATTTTAATTGTTGAATCGAGTGTTCTTCTTGTAATTCCGATTTGCTTCAACTAGTTTGTTTTCAAATTTCCAAATCTTCTTAAAAAATTTCAAAGTCGTCTTCCGTACAACAATGGCGAGCTTCAATCTCAATTCGATGACCTTGTTTTCTCATTTGTTAGGATCATCAACCAAACTTACAATGCTAATCCCTGAATATTATGATCAGTGGGCTGATCGTATGCAGGATTATCTGAATGGTCTTGATGAAGAATTATGGTCATGTGTCACTGGAAATGTCAATGTTCCGGTGAATGTTCAAGCAATTGGATCATCTTCTACAAGTTCTGGTGTTGATAATCAAACTGATCGTCTAAAGAAACTGGAGAAGAGGTGTATGAGGGAATTGCGAGGAGCTTTACCTCCAATTGTGTACAATTATATAAGGAGTTGTACAACTGCAAAGGAGATCTAGAACAATCTAAAAGATAAGTTTCAAGGAAGTGAGAAGACGAAAATCAATTCAGTCAAACAGTGTTTGGTTGAGCTGAAAGGTTTCAAACAAAAAGAAGGTGAAACAATTGAAGTCTACTATGATCGACTGAACGAGTTAATCTATCGTTGTAATCGCTATGCAATTACCAGGACTTCAATGTAATTCAATCTCATCTTTGTAATGGGTCTTCGAAAAGAATGGAGAAGCGTGAGTATGATGGTGAAGAATCAGGAAAGTTTTGATACATCAACTCTCAATGATTTGTACAATCAGTTGAAGCCACACGAAACTGAGGTAAATAAAATTGCTGAGGAGACGAAGCTGAACTTGGGAGGTCCATTGGCACTTGTGTCAAAGGTATCTGAGAAAGAAGCTGAAAATGGTGATTCTGAGGAAGAAGAGGGATTCTTCATGAATTCGGATGATGAGGCAATAGCATTTTACTCGAATAATCGTGTCAAGAAGTTTTTCAAAAAACCGTTCAATCCGAAGGCTAAGCTTGCTGGGGTAAAAGGAAGTACTGTGAGTAAAATTGTTGTTAAGGAGAAAAATAAGATTGAGAAGAAAGATTCGAAAATGTCTGAAGGAAAGAGTGAGAAAAAACTGAAAGGTGATGCTGGTGTTGATTGTCATTATTGCAATGGAGCCAATCATCTTGCGAATGATTGTATGCTTAGGAAGAAGGATGAGAGAAAGAATAAAGTCAAAGATGAGGCTTATTATGCAGAGAGGCTTGAGGAGGTTCGTACGAAAGCCAAGAATTTATCACTGGTTTCAAGGGGTGAACAGGAGGAGGATGGAACATATCAAATCTGGTCATCCGGATCAGACGATGAAGAAATGAGGAATCCAACCCATGGAGCAATGTATGCGAAGATGGAGGAGGACTCAGATGAAGAGGAATTCAAAGTGAAAGGAAGATGCTTCGTATCCAAGACAGCAGACAAATCTCCAATGACAACAAAGGTACGTAATATTCTCGAATCTTTTAATATTCCTACACATGCTTATGAGTCTGAACTAATATCTTTTGATGAGACTGTTACTTATTTTGATTCAATTGTTGTGTCTGCTAGCAATGAGGCCAACAAGTTGTCCATGGAGTTATTAGAGAACAAAAAGCGATTAGACATGAAAATAAGTAAAGTTGATTGTTTAGAATTACAAATAACGAATATTATGTGTGATAGAGATACTTTGTCAAATGAAGTCAAACTTTTGCTAGCACAAAGAAACATATACTGTAATTCTGCTAAGAGACTTTATGGCAAATTAACTGATTTACATCATTCATGTGAAATTAGTAAAGAGAAACATAGAAAATTACTACCTTTTCTAGCATTCGAAATAGCTACGGTAGATAATATTTCGTATGATTGTGATAAAATAATAGCTAATTTTGACAAAGTTCCTGATGATAGATATAAATATGGAATTGTCAAATTGATGAATGTCTTGATGTGAATGAGTTAGTTAACATAGTGAATGATACTTTGACTATATCTGAACAAATTCAAATTTTGAAAAAGACTGAGAATTCAACATCTGATTCTCAATCTAATTTTGCTAATATTGAAGATAATTCTGACAATATTAGTGAAAGTAGTGATCTTGAGGATATTGATTGTTCCCAGTTGTCTGTTGTTAATGTTGCATCAACATTTAAAGGGAAAGAAAAAGTTAAGGACTTGATGGTTAAGAAAGAAACTGATATACCCTCAACTTCGAAAGTTTGTGATATGGACTTCGTGGATCTCAGAGACGGTCAAACTGATGATAGCGATGATGAAAAGAAGAAGAAATTTCGAAGGAAAAGAAATCTTCAAAGGAAGCAGAAATTCCTCGAATAGTGGTTGATCAAGTGTATGGTGAGACACAAAAGTTTGAAAAAGTGATGAATGAAAAAGGTGATCACTATCTTGAAACAAATATTATGGTTTATCCAAATTTCAAGTGTACAGATGATGTCATTTTTCCAAATCAAGTATTCGTAACTACTGAAAATGTTGAGAATATCAAACCAGAATTAATGAAGTTAGTTGAAGAAGATAATTTGAAATCAACTGATGAAGGTTTCTTTGTAAATCAAAGCACAGTTGAAAACAACCTAACAAAGAATTCGTATGTTTTTCACCGTCAAAAACCGCAAAGAAAATGGGTTGAAAAATCAAAAGTTGAAAAAGAGAATTCAAAACAAGTTGAAAAGGAAAATGAAAAAGTTTTCAAACTAAATTCCACGGAATTCAAAGATCAAATTGACAAATTTTCGAAGGAAAATAATATTTCAAAAAGACAAGCTAGGAAGAAAATATTTTGGCAGATTATTGAGTCTTAAAAGATGTCTGAATTAAAAAAACCCAAAAACGTTTTTAAAGCTAAAAATTCCTCTTTTTGAACAAATAATCAACATTCATCAAAATCAAATCATTTAAGGTCTGAAGTGAATAAACAACCAAAGTTTTCGAAAGTCTCAAAAACTAATACATCAAATCCAAATCAAAAATTCTTTCAACGTCAAGATTTGAAATCCACTGTTGATACATCTTATGGTGAATCTTTTCTAACCAATCCAAAACATGATTTTGTTCCTAAAAAGCCAAATTTTCCTAATCATACGAAGAAAGAAACTATGAAAATTTCACATGAAAAGGGAATAACTTCAAGGAAGAACATTGATCATTGTCTTGAAGGCAAAGGAAAAATGTATCAGGCGAATACATTTTCAAAGGACCAAATTCACGAAGCCTATGAAAAGTATGTAAATACTTCATCAAATGGAAGTTTATCTTCTAAGGATTCGAACATATCTGTCAAAGCATGGAAACCAGTAATCAAAACAAAGAATGTACATTCACAAACTCAGAATACGAAGGGTAATGTTAGTGAACATTCGAAATCATTAAAATCTTATGTTTCGGTTCCTTTAAATGAAGATGTAAACTTAATTGATAGTCTCAAAACCAAAGTTTGTGATTGGGTTAAAAGTTCTTCATTACATTCGAAATTGAAATCTAATTTCCATGGACCCAAAAAGCCTTGGGTACCTAAATTTTTCCACTGATTGTAGGTACTATGTGACGAGCAATATGATAATAAATGTTACATTGATAGTGGTTGCTCTCGTCACATGACTGGGAAGAAGGAGAATTTAGGTGATTTTCGAAGCCTAAAGAATGTTGGAGTTGTGAAGTTTGGGAACAATAAAAAATGTCAAGTCAAAGGCTATGGGAAGATCACAAACAGACAATTCATAGTGAATCGTGTTGCGTATGTTGAAGGTGTTCAACATAACTTGATAAGTGTTTCCCAACTTGTTGTGGGCACTGGCAATCAAGTTCTTTTTAATGAAGAAGGAAGTGTTATTTCGAATGTCAATACTAAAGAAGTTTTACTTAAATCCAAAAGGAAAGGTGACATGTTTACTTTGGACATCAATCTGATAGTAGGGAAACCTGCTATATGTCTTCTTTCAAAAGCAACATCAGACTTAAGTTGGCTTTGGCATCGAAGACTTTCTCATCTCAACTTTCAAAATATCAATAAACTTGTGATACAAGATCTGGTAAGAGGTTTACGTGTACTTAAATTTGATAATGATTCTTTATGTGCAGCTTGTGAAGTTGGAAAGAAACATAAACAAGGACATCCAATTACGATAGATTCGAAAATAGTCGCACCTCTGGAACTGTTACATATTGATTTGTGTGGTCCATCAACAGTTTGAACAATCAACAAGAAACGGTACATATTAGTCATTGTTGATGATTTTTCCAGATTTACGTGGGTTTATTTTCTCATGCTTAAATCCGAAGTTGCACAAATCATGATTGACTTTATCAAAAACATGGAAACAAAATTGAAGAAGATTGTTCGAAAAATTAAGAGTGATCATAGAACTGAATTTAAGAACAATGTTCTTGATTCATTTTTGGTGGACAAAGGGATTTCGCATAATTTTTCATCTCCATACACACCACAACAAAATGGTTTTGTTGAACTAAGAAATAGGTCTCTATGCGAAGCGGCAAGGACTATGTTGGCATATGTGAATCTTCCACAATACCTTTGGGTTGAAGCAGTATCTACCGCATGTTTTACTCAAAACAGATCATTCATTCATCGTCGTTTTAACATCACTTCATATGAAATTCTTAACAATCAAAAATCAAACGTCAAATTTTTCCATGTTTCGGATGCAGGTGCTTTATTATGAATCTCAAGGATAATCTTACAAAATTTCAAGATAAAGCAGATGAAGGGATTTTCTTGGGATATTCGCATAATTCAGTCGCATATCGTGTGTTGAACAAAAGAACACGAAAAGTTGAAGAAACTTTTAATCTTACGTTTGATGATTACTATATTAAACAAACTGAAACGAAGTGTGAAAATCATCCTATTCTAAAAGAAATACAAGATGAATCTGAATCTTCACAAAGGAAGAATGCAAGTATATGCCATGGTTGCTGGGCTATACTATGATCTTCAAGTGGATTATTCTACACAATTGTGGAAGGAATTCCAAAAGAGTGTAGAACACACGAATGTTATTCATGGTATTTCGTGTGCAAGATACTGGAGCTTCATTTTACAACATTTTTACAACAAGGAAGGGATTTTGGTACCCAATGCTGAAGAAAAAGCTGTTTTTCAACCATACCACTATCCGAAGGATGTCACAGATAGTGCTGAGGTTTTTCCATCTGTTACTCGTATTCCAGATGCAATGCTCAAAAGAGTTGATCCTTCGAATTCTGTTTTAGTGGCATATTTGACGACTATTGATTCTTCTATCGAAACTGGGAAACTATTGGACAGGGAAGGTAAGAAATCCAAGCGGTCAAAGAAGATTGAAACTACTTCTCATGAAGACAAAATCACAGAGTTGACGTCTTCGAAATCTCCAAAGAAGAAGCCTCTAACAGTTGAAGTGTCTGTTGCTGAGACACAAGTGATTGAGCCTGTCGCTGAAGAAACTCAAGAACACGTGATCATTCCTTCGATGACTGGTATGTTTCGTAGAATCAAAATGAAGTCCACACATAAAAGCAAGTCTCCAACACAAAAAGTGGTTCGAAAACCTCACATCACTCATCAAGGTGTTTTAATTCGAGAAGTGCCAGCACCTGTTTCTCCATTATCCAAGAAACGAAGGGCTGAGGATATGGCCAAACATTTGTCGAAGAGGAAGAAGAAGAAGACACGAAAGCTTATGCTTTCTATTGAGTCTACAGAAGATGATGATGAAAGAATTCCTGAAACACGAGAAGTAACTCTTCATGTAGAAAGTTCAACTCCTGAGCAGACAATAGTCATACCACCCGAAGATTCAGTTGCCAAATCAGTTTCTGAGGAGGTACGAACTTCAGGTATCCCTGCAAACGTATCTGATACGGATGCAAATGTCAATATGGGTGAAGGAGATTCGAATAAAGAAGATCAAGGTCATCCAACTTCTTTAACTCTCGAACATATTGTTTCTTTACCTCCACCAATTATTCCAATTACTTCCACCACTGATTCCCCTACATTCGAAAACATAATCAATCAACCCTTCACTTCTATTTTTTCTTCTCAATCCACTGATACACCCAAACCTAATTCCACCGTTCAAGAAACTGTTTTTATGGAAACAAAAACTGATAATGAGGGTTTTGGAGGTACGTTTGAAGAATTAGAGTTTCATGAAGACGAAGAGGAGTTTCCAGATCATATGCTGATGACAATGAAGCAATTTAAAATTTTGAATCAGAAGTTGAATTCTATAATTTAATCTCAAGCTGATCTGGGGGGTGGTTCGTCTGTTTCAAGTTTAGAGGTTGATTCATTGTTGAAAATGTTCGAAGCCAGATTTGTAAGTAAAGTATCTAGAATGATTACAGACTCTGAATCTCAAATTTTGGTGAAGGTTGATCATAGTTATCAAAATAATGAACTAAGCATACATTCTCAAAATTCGAAGTTTGCCGGAGATCTGAAAGAATTCAAGCATGTAACAAAGGAAAGGCATGTTCTATTTGTTCAAGAAGTAAAGAAAGTCAGGGAGGATGTCAATCTGCAGATTCATGAACTTCGTGAAGATATGCAAAAAGAGATTGCCACTGTTCAAAAAGATTACGCATCTCTGACTCAGAAGGTTGATATTATTTGTGACGCTGTCACAAGATTTGTCAAGTTATATGAAAATTTGAGTCCTCAACTTACTCATCTTTCAACAACCGAAAGTGCCAACTTTTTGGAAGTGACTACTTTGCTAAAGGAATTAAAAGACCTATCTGTCCAGCCGGTTTCCTCTTCCCTGATTACTCCTGATTTTTTATCTCAAATGTTCCTACACTTCGAAGCAATTCTCAACAAGCAACTTCCTCCTCTATCTCGCATATCCAGCCTTCTTCCAACAACAAATGCCCCACCTGTTTTCAAAGGGGTGCAAGGGGGAGAAAGAAAAACTGGTGATTCGAAGGCCAGTGGTGATGATGTGAAGGTAGTAGGAAATATGTTTTCTTCAAAGATTCCAACAACAAAGCCAGTTATAGCATCTGCTGGGCCGATTACTTTAACAGTCGTAACAACCATGCCAATTACAAGACCAATTTCGAAAGGAATTGTGATTGGTAAACCTACTGATAATGTTGGGAGTAGTTCGAAAACAATAGAGGTGAAAGATGATTCAGTCGTGAAAGATAAAGGGAAAACAATTGTGGTGGAAAAATCGAAAGAAGAAAGGAAAGCCAAAGCAGAAGCTGAAATCGAAAAGCTAAGATTAATTCAAAGCATAATGACTCAGCGTGCAAGTGATCCGAAGGGAATGGACAAAGGTGATCCGGCCAAACACTACAATTATGAAACAATTGAGGCCAAAGTAGCTTTTAATCATATGTTTTTGTTTGAGAAGAAACCAAAACAAAGTTATATGGTTACGAATACTGATTCAAGTCAGCTGGACTTTCTGATAAACGAAATGATGTTCATCATGCCTCAATTTAAAGCAGAAGGTAATTTCAAAGAAAGGGATGATGGTACACACATGAAAATTCGATTTCATGCTGTTCTTGTAAAAGCCCCTGAGGAAGTTTGGTCATTGATAAAGATCAATAAAGTGATCAGTATGAAAAAGGATGTAGTTTTCGAAAACACAGTCCAAAATATCAAGTATGTGGTTGCCAGGGCAAATGGAAATATTTGCAAATTTACTATTGCAGATTTTCCATTAATGAACTTGTATGATCTTATACAAGTTGCTTTGATTCTGAAAGACAAATCGTTTTCATATCTTCAAAACACGGAACCTGAAGAATTTAAGCTTAGGGTTGCTCACATCAAGATTTTCATTGAAAATTATTATGAGTGCTTGGCTCTAACTGATGTGGAGTTATCTATGGATAAAGGTATGGAAATTAAAGCTCCAATGGCTCCTACGAAGACTCAGGCAGAATTGAAGAAGCATGATGATGGTGAAATTTGCTTGAAGCCTTTTGGAATGATCTTCGTAGGAAAAGACAAAGCTGGAAAAGCAAAACATTTCTTGTTCTAGGCATGCGAAGTGGAAAGGTATTTAACGTCTCAATATACGAACTTAATTGTTCGTATGAATCATTGTAAGAAGAACAATGAAGGAGATAAGAAAGAGCTTAAGAAGATTATTTCCTGGTACACGGAAATTCGAAGAGTGATGTTGTATTCCATCCAGCTTCTTACGAATTAAGATGTTCGACTATGATTACAAAGGGGAAGATTGTAAGGGTTAAAATGTTGTAATTAGTCGAAATATATTTTGTCTCTTCAAATGTTTTGTAATGTATTTTACTAAGGCGCTTTTATTCGAAACTTTAGTGTCTATGCCTTAGTATATTCTTTGTGTGCTTTATGTTCCCTATAAATAGGGATATTTACTAGAGTTAGATAAGAGTTTTTACAGACCTGTCTTTGTACTCTGTAAACATTCGAAAGTGTAATAGAGCTGAAACAAGATCATATTTACACTCGGTGTTCAATTTCGCTTTCTTACTTGATTCTACAGTCTGATTCATTTTATACTCGATCCTTTGATTCTTCAGTTTCTTTGATAGGCAGGAAGTGTGCGGACTTTGTTAACCTATCTACGATAAACCAAATGGTATCGAGATGACCCGTTGTCTTGGGCAACTTGGTTATGAAGTCCATTGTGATCCGCTCCCACTTCCATTCTGGTATCACCGGTTGTTCTAGTTAACCTGAGGGTTTCTGGTATGCGACGTTAACCTTGGCGCAAGTAAGGTACTTGCTCATGAAGGTAGCAATCTTTGCTTTCATGTTAGGCCACTAGTATAACTTTTTGAGGTCAAGATACATCTTATCTGAACCTGGGTGGACGGAATATTGAGTGTTGTGCGCTTCGGTCATGACCAAGTCTCTGAAACCACTGTGCCTCGGTATCCAGATCTGATGCATGAGATATAAGGCTCCGCCACCCTTAACTTCCAAGTTTTTATCCATCCCTCTCAGGGATTCACCCGAAACATTTTCAGGTTTCAAGGCTTCTAGCTGAGCTTCCTTAATTTGTGCGGATAGATGTGAATGGATAGTCATAGTCAATGATTTGACTCTACGACCAAAGTATTCTTTCCGACTTAGGGCGTCAGCTACTGTGTTGGCTTTACCGGGATGATAACAAATTTCGCATATGTAGTCATTGAGTAGCTCGACCCACCCTCGTTGTCTCATGTTGAGCTCCTTCTGGTCGAATATATGTCGAAGGCTCTTGTGGTCTGTAAAGATAGTGCTTTTTGTACCATACAGGTAGTGTCTCCAGATCTTCAGAGAAAATACCACTGCTCCTAACTTAAGATCATGTGTGGTGTAGTTGACTTCGTGTTTCTTTAGCTGTCTTGAGGCATAGGCGATGACCTTACCTCGTTGCATAAGAACACAACCAAGCCCTTGGTTGGATGCATCGCAATAAACCACGAAGTCTTCTATCCCTTCTGGGAGAGATAGTATCGGTGCGTTGCATAAGGCTTGCTTCAGCGTTTGGAATGCCTTTTCTTGTTTCTCTTCCCAGTCAAAGGCCACGCCTTTCTGTGTCAATGTAGTAAGCGGTTTCGTGATCCGAGAGAAGTTCTGAATGAACCTGCGATAGTAGCCAGCGAGGCCTAGAAATTGACGAATTTTTGTAGGCGTCTTCGGTGCTGACCAGTTCTCAATGGCCTTTATTTTGGAAGGGTCCACGTGAATTCCCTCTTCGCTAACCACGTGACCCAAGAATTCGAATCTTCGAATCCAAAATTCGCACTTAGAGAACTTCGCGTAAAGTTTCTCTGATCGTAGTGTTTTTTAGATCTAACGTAGATGTTGACTATACTCCTCCTTACTTCGAGAGTAGATAAGTATGTCATCGATGAATATAATAACGAACTGATCCAAGTAAGGACGGAACACCCTATTCATTAAGTCCATGAATACTGCGGGCGCATTGGTCAATCCGAATGGCATCACTACAAACTCGTAGTGTCCATAACGAGTTCGGAAAGCTGTCTTGGGAACATCCTCCACTAACACTCGTAACTGGTGATACCCGGATTTCAGATCAATCTTTGAAAATTAATTCGCCCCTTGCAGTTGGTCGAACAAGTCGTCTATGTGAGGTAGTGGGTAACGATTCTTAACAATAAGCTTGTTTAGTTCTCTGTAGTCAATGCACATACGGAACGATCCGTCTTTTTTCTTCACGAACAAGACCGGTGCTCTCCAGGGTGAGAAGCTTGGTCTAATAAAGCCCTTGCTGAGTAGTTCGTTAAGTTGACCGGATAGTTACTGCATCTCAGCTGGTGCCAGACGATAGGGCGATTTGGCTACTAGGGTAGCCCCTGGAACTAAGTTGATTCTAAACTCAAATTGACGTTGTGGTGGTAATCCTGGTAGTTATTCTGGAAAGATGTCGGGAAAGTCGCGTACTTCTTGGATGTTCTTTATGTCTTTCGTCTCTTGGCTCATATCGACTACATGAGCAAGGAATGCATGACATTCCTTTCGTAAGTACTTTTGGGCTTGTATACTCGAGATGATACGAAGGTTCGTGTCGGGTTTGTCGCCATAGATAACCAGAGTTTCGTTAGACGGTAGATTAAGACGAACGGCCTTTTCATAACACATGATGTCAGCACGATGAAGACTCAACCAATCCATGCCGATAATGACTTCAAAACTTTTAATTGAGACTGGCATGATGTCGATTGGAAATGAATGGCTATCTAGAGTTAGGGTACAACCTATGTATATATAGATAGTGCTCTCAGTCTTTCCGTTAGCCATTTCTACAGTGAACGGTTCTTGAAGTGCACGTGGTTTTTGTTTAAGTAAGTGTGCAAATTTCTGGTTCACGAAACTCCTCTCTTCTCCACTATTAAATAGTATGCATGCATAAGAGTTTTCGAGGATAAACATACCAGTGACCAGTGTAGGGTCTGCTACCGCTTCCTCGTCGACTATAGCCAAAACTCTTCCCACTCCGCCCGCGTTCCCTGCCTTCGGGCAGTTCCTTTTGAAGTGACCCACCTCGCCACATCCGTAGCAAGCCTGGCCCACACCAACGCTGGGACTTGGGTAATTGGCCTTGCCCGAGACTTACAGAAACGGGCAGTGTCCCCTTTCCTATTGCAGTTTACACACTGCATTTCCCGGAAGGGTCCATTGTGGTGGAAGTTACACTTGTTGAACTTGGGCAAGCTTCCCGCATACTGCTTCATCGGCGCGGTGGCAGTAGGTGCTAACGTGGCATGAACAGCCATGACCTACTGCTTATTGGCAGAGTTCTACGCTGCGTTGTTCTTCTTCTTCTTGTCCCAAAACTTCCGCTTGTTGTCGGAGGCTTTGGATGGTTCTAGGATGGCAATGGTTGTTGTCGTTGTCGGTGTGCGGACTCCATGATCGATGAGCCATTGTGCCAATCGCTTGGCACTGTCGAATGTAGTAGGGTTGGAAGCTAAGATATTCCCCTGGAATGGAGGCATCAGCCCCTGGATATACCTCTCGACTTTCTTTCACTCAGTAGGGACCATTCCCGGACATAGAGGCACCAGAAAGCTGAACCTGGCTGTGTAGGCAACTATGACGGAGCCCTTCATGGTTAAGCTCCAAAAATCTTGTTCAAGTTTCTGAACCTCGCCCCTCGGGCAGTATTCCTCAATCATAAGCTCCTTCAGAGCTTCCCATCCCATTGTATTAGCCAGTATCAGGGTTAGTGACTTGACATGGCTATTCCACCATCTCAGGGCTCTGTCCGCGAAGGTGCATACATCAAATTTCACTTTGCTTCCTTCCAGACAGGAGCATATCTTGAAGATCGACTCCGTCTTTTTGAACCATTGCGAGAGAGCAATGATCCCACCACTGCCATTGAAGGCTCTGGGTTTGCAGTTGGTGAAGTCCTTATACGAGCACTCTCTAGAGTGCACGGGAGCATCACCTTGAGTGGAATGCACAGTTGTTCCACTCCCGCTAGTACCGGTGGTGTTGAATTGAGCTAGGGATGCCGTAACAGCCGCAGCCACTGCAGCTTGGATATATGAGGATTACCTCTCGATGATCGACGTGGACGAATATTTCAACTAAAAGTTTATAAAGATGACGATGATTGTAAGAATTCAAATGTGAGTATAATGACAGTGGTCCATGGACTAAATCACCATAGCCCAACAAATAGACGAGAGTATGATTGTAATGAAGATATAACAATAGCAGAATGAAAGCATTTGGATAAAATTTCCCATGAGATTAGATGTCTGTCAATAACATTGGCATTAAACATGTAACAAGTTTGGGAAAAAATGACCTTGGAGTTGGTCTTACATCAAACCAGAATAAGAAAATTTTGACAGAACTAAGACCTAAAAGACTGAAAGTTCAAGGTCTTAACATAAGAAGGAAATTAGTACTACAGTTTATACATAGACCTACTTATATCCAAAAGACAGAGTACAGTAGATTCTACTCGCGAGGGGAGTTATTCTGTTTGGTACTTGATTCAGCCTTGGCTTCAGCCAGCTGCTGTTCCGTTTCCCAAACACATCTCTGCAATGCCACCTAGTTCTGATGAAGATCGCTGGTCTCCTATCGGCAGGCATTCAGCTCCACCTGTAGGGCATCAGTATGAGACCTTTCAAAGTTTTGGTCATCGGTCAGATGACGTTGATGAACTATGTTGACTCCGGAGTTAACACGGATCTCCATGCTTTGGTCAAAGTTTGCTCTACCTTGTTCTGCATTGCGAGCAACACGTCACACCAAGATAGGAAGGACTCTGTCTGCTGAGCCTCCCTCATTCAAGTTATAGTAACTCCCGTCTCCGTTGTTGGGAGGTGGTTGTCCCTGCTCGTGGCTCCACCTGCCCAAGTTCACCGCCCACAGTGGCGTCGGGCCTTGAAAAGCAGGACGAGGGTTAGGATTTTCAACAACTTGGGGTGGATTGTAGACCTCCGGTTTTGAGTCTGAGTCTTCTTGGAAACCCTTATCGTTCTCTTCCTCAGAACTTTCCTCGGGGTCTTCTATTGCTGGGACCACTGGGTTCTCTTCTTCAGGCTCTGCATCAAGCCATCCACCATTCCCTTGGTCGGGAAAGTACGGGTCGTCGGGGAGATGGAATCCAACCATGTTATCTAAGAGAGAAAATGGATGTAAGAAACATATAATAGACGTACTACTTAAGATAATTATAGGATGCTCCTTACCAGTTACTTCAATACCTGTGTAGTGCATACCAGTCATATGTAACCGAAACAGAATAGACCTTCGAATAAGTTACCCTAACTCTAAGTCCACAACCAAACAAGGAACAAGAAATAAAGCATAGATCACAGATTCTAAGTCTATGACACCCTAGTAACATATAACCTTAGCGTATCCACTCAGAAACTATTGACCTACTAGTAAAGACCTTTTAGTTCTCAAATAAGTAATTATGTTAACACAAAATACTCCTATAGTATTTTAAATTTATGTTCTGTTCTAAAGTTTTCATTGTAGTAGTGTTGGTAAGTTTTTAAACTTGCTACAACACCACAACCATTCCTAGGCGCATACTAATCACTTCTCGGAAAGGTATAGTTGATCAAGCTATATCACTCCCAGATCTGATCATATGTCCCCAAGCCTACTTGTGCTGTCCAACAACCGCAATACTTTTGTTTTGTTCTAGTATGAAACTGATCCTAGTATAAATGCATGTATGCATACTTTAGTTAAATATTTTATTATTTAAAAGGTATAATGTCACACCCCAAAACCGAGAACGGCGGAAACGTTCTGCGGTGGAGGACGTCATGTAGAGTATCATAACAATGCATAATAGTAAAGACAAGCAACAACATCCATTGTATTAATATAATAATAGTAATACAAGCATGTTCTGTACAGTTTGTAAGACACTGAAAAATATAATCAAAATAAAAGAGGAGTCTTGTATGTGCTCCATCTTCTCAAAAGCTGCATCTGTCATTGTCTACTGATGACCTGAGAATACAAGTTATATTGAAAAGAGTTTATCAGCATAAAGTTGGTGAGTTCATAAGTATTTAGTGTCTTTGCTTGTATAAAAATGTTTACAGCAATGTAGTATAATAGCTGATATCAATGTTTGACAATAGTATACTCCCTAGAAAATCCTATATTTTCCAGTAAAAGTAGTCTTCTACCAAGACCCGTTTGTTTGCATGTTTGATCCTTTGAAAATGTAAAAGTTTTCCCCAGTGAAACTATCAGTAAGAAAATATAGTTTTAGACTTTATTCATGTAAAGTAATTGGGAAAAATAAGGTTTTACCCCAGCAGTGTCACTGCCGGCTAAATGAAATAAAAATAGACTCCAGGTAGTATTAAATGTACAATACACCTCGGGGAGCCTGTTTGGCCTTTAATTCTTAATGTGTAATTAAAGGTTTGAATGTGAACTCGTATGTAACCATGCTGATTGACGATCGAATAACTGATGACCCTCAGAGGCATATGTAGTGATGTGACATTTTGTCACCCCTTGGCCTTTCGGCGGGGACTGTAGCTAGCAGTCGGGATGTGGGAGTGTCTGTCCCGTATAGATCTATACACACAATGCCCGCTCTTCCTCCAGGAGACTCTGGTTACACGGTGATACCACTATGAAGTGTCGTATCGAGAAGTAGTATGTCACATTCTAATTATAGTATATTATCTTGTATATTGTATAATGTATTTTTTGGTATATTGTATAGAGTGTTCCTCTTATATAGTATTCTCTTTGTATAGTATTTAGCATGTATTGACTCATAACTGTACTGACTCTGGTAGGTGTCATGGTAATAGTAGTAATGAGTAATAATCCTTAACTATACCTATTATAGTTAAATAGTAATCTTGGTTGCATGCCTTTTTTACAGAAAGGTACTGAACTGAAGTGAAGACTTTTATATCCAACACAAATATATATGATATATAACTAAGAATTCAATGACAGTCGGACAAATAACAGAATACCCTAAGTCCACAACCAAACAAGGAACAGGAAATAAGGTGAGCTATCAGTCCTAAGTCCTTCAAGTGTTACTTATATAAATATATTAGTATAGATATGGTTTTGAAGATAAAAAAAGTTTAAAAGAGTTTGAAAATAGTTTTAGTATTTAAAGAAATTGATAAAAGGTTTGAAACACTTGAAAACCCAAAGTTTGATGGAAATCTGAAAGTAGCAACAAATCTTGTAGTCTGTTCTAGTTATTAATCACATGTGATTGATATCAT
This sequence comes from Lactuca virosa, assembly GCF_052849685.1. Taxonomy (NCBI): domain Eukaryota; kingdom Viridiplantae; phylum Streptophyta; class Magnoliopsida; order Asterales; family Asteraceae; genus Lactuca; species Lactuca virosa. Next base: position 390,996,266 of record NC_136428.1, read on the forward strand.
AACTATAGTAGTTCAACTTGTATCCCCCCCCCCCATAAAAGTATTTAAAATCGTTTAAAAGGTTGATTTAGGGGTATGAACTCACCTGCAGTGAGTGGAGTGGATGGAAGTGCCAGGTAGGATGCTAGGTGTCAAGTGAGGACTTGAACACACACACGGATCCTATGTAACATGTAGTGATACATAAATGTATCTAATTAGTTATTTAATCACTAATTAAGCAAGTAAAGACACTCTAATGCATGAAAACACTTTGTTTCAAGTGCTAGCAGTGCTAAGGGTTGCATCTAAGGAGAGTATGGCCTCACCTTGGAGTTTACTCCTCATTTGGTAGCCCTTATATGTGTTTACGGTTTCTGGACCATTTCCCCCATGAGTTTACGGCCGTAAACTCATGGTAATGGTGTATTTGTGTGTTTTAAGGTCTCATATCTCACAAGGAAGGGTTCTAAGTTTGAATCAAAGGCTTAGGAAGTGGTTAGGGCAAAATAGGACTCACCATTGGAGTTTACGGTCCTTGGACCACCCTTGGGAGTTTACGGTCGTAAACACTTGGGTTTACGGTCGTAAACCCATGAGTTTATGGCCGTAAACTCATGGTTACTCCAACCATTTCGTGTTTTGGTGTTTCTAGTTCATGCATGCAAGGTTCTAGCCTTTTATCCAAGCTATAGAAGGTGTTAGGGGCATCTAAACACCACTTGGTGGTGTTTACGGTTCAAGGATATCCCTTGACCGTAAACACATATGATCTTGGGGATTTTGAATTTCATTCCATGGATTAGCAAGTAACTAGTTAGGAAGAGTGTACTTACTTATAGGAAGCTTGTAAGAGTGTTTAGGGCCCAAGAACACTAGTGTGTGTTCTTTGTGTTCTTGGTGTTTTGAAGAACACTTGAAGATCTAAGTAAAAATCAAGAATCCATGGATGAAATGATGTATAAACACTTGATTAAGTGTTGTATGAACAAATCTAGGAAGGAAAACACTTACATTTTGGCCGATTTGAAGAAGTGTGTGATGATACTTGAGAGAAAAGTGGTGGGTGTTCTTGAGGCGGAAAGTGTAAAGTGAGGGAATAGTGGGTAAACTCATGCTATATGCATGAGTTCTTGGGAAAATGGTGTTTACGGCCTAAACTCCTCTTGTTTGGCCGTAAACACCTAGCTAAGGTGTTGTTGTTTTTGTTTGTTACACATCACTCGTAACGACACTTCCTTTTATTTATTCGTTTGACGAATTTAAAAAAAAATAAAACACCCAAACGGACTTAAAACCGGCCAAAATGTACTGGAATATATTTGACTATTTATTTGAAGTGTTTAACTGTAGAGATTATACAAATGAAAATTTCGGGTTGTCACATATAAACTCTTGGTCAGAGTATTTTTAATCCCGATGTTTTTATAGTTGTATATCTTTTATGGGTTGATATACTCAATTCACTATAAACAAAGCTCTGATACCAATCTGTCACACCCCCAAACCAGAACGGCAGAAAAGTTCGGGGGCGGAGTACGTCATGTACAGTATCATAACAATGCACAATAGTAAAACAAGCAACAACATCATCCATTGCATTAATAATATAATTTAATATAAGTGTGTTATGTGTAAAGTTTGAAAGACACCAACATAACCCTTATAGATTTAATCTTCGCTACTGGTGACAAGGTCTCATCATAGTCAACTCCCAGAGTTTGAGTAAAGCTCTTCGCAACAAATCGTGCTTTATATGTGTGTACTTTCCCATCCATGTTGGTCTTCTTCTTGAAGATCCATTTGCACCCGATTGTTTTACGACCTGGTACATTGTCAAACAAGTTCCAAACTTGATTGTCATACATGGACTGAATCTCGTTGTCCATAGGATCTTTCCATCTTGCAGACTCGGGGCCTGCCATGGCTTCCTTGTAGTTGTTAGGTTCATCTAAATTTACGAGTGTGCTATCACTGATAAATGTATCACCTTCAGTAGTAATATGGAAACCATAAAACTCAGGTGTATTTCTAACTCTACTGGAACGCCTCAGAGGTAACGACTTGTTAATTGGATCAACTGGAGTTTCCTCCTCAATTTGATTGCTAGTGTTTGAGGTTCCTTCACCGATTGACTCTCATGAAATACTCCTCTCCTCGTAACGAAGACAACATTGTCACTCGGTCTATAGAAGAGATATCCAAAGGATTTTTGTGGGTAGCCGATGAAAATACATTGCTCACTTCGAGGTTCGAGCTTGTCGTGAGTTTCTTTGCTCATAAAAGCCCCGCAACCCCAAACTTTGATGTGGTCTAATATGGGAACTTTCCCTGTCCACATATCGTGAGGTGTGTTGGAAACCTTTTTGGTATGGACTAGATTAAGGATATGGGCGGCAATCTCTAAGGCGTACCCACAGAATGAAATAGGTAACGCAGCTCAAATCATCATGGAACGAACCATGTCTAGAAAGGTTCTATTACGACTCTCATCCACACCATTAAGTTGTGGTGTCCTAGGTGGAGTCAATTGTGAAACAATTCCACATTCCTTTAGACAGTCAAGGAACTCGATACTAAGATACTCTCCTCCACGATCGAATCATAGCATCTTTATCTTCCTGCCCAATTGATTCTCCATTTCTTGCTTAATCTCCTTGAACTTTTCAAAAGTTTCCGACTTATGCTTGATTAAGTAAATATACCCATATCTACTATAATCATCAGTAAAAGTCACATAGAAGCGGTTAGCATCCCTTGTGGCGCTTCTGAATGGTCCACACACATCAGTGTGTGTGCGATCAAATAGACCTTCACCCTTTTCACAAGTACCAATGAAGGGTTACTTGGACATCTTTCCAAGTAAACAAGATTCGCAAGTGTCATCCGAGTTTAAGTCGAATGACTCCAAGACTCCATCCTTTTGGAGTTGGGCTATGCGATTCTTATTGACATGTCCAAGGCGACAATGCCACAATCATGCCTTATCCAAATCATTAAAAGAATAAATATTCAACACATTATTTCCTAAGTTATCTACAACCATCACAGTTTCATATATACCATTGCAAGGTAATGCTTCAAAATAAAATACGCCATTACAATAAGCATAAATACCACCATTTCCATTATTGAAGGAAAAGGTAAAACCTTGTTTATACAAACTATGAAAGGAAATAACATTTCTCGCCATATCGGTCGAGTAACAACAATTATTGAAATCTAAATTTAAACCATTACTAAGCAATAAAGAATAAACTCCAATCTTGGTCACATGAGACACTTTCCTATTTCCCATGATTAAGTTTATCTTCTCGTGCTCCACATCCCTAGTTCTTTTTAGTTTCTGCAAATCAGAACAAATGTGAATACGACAACCTGTATCAAGGACCCAAGAATTACCATGTGATGAGTTATTAGATTGAATAGTGTAAATACCTGCAATATAACACACAGCATACATATATCACAATGCACATAAACTCAAACATACACATAACTCATAAGACCCTCCGGTTTGCACATAGATACCACTCTGGGTAATGTATAGTGAGAAGACTCACCTCGGGTAATCTCGCAAAGTCTCGAACTCGAATCACTGATCTAGCCTCCGCCTAATCACATAAAGTAATTTATCTCTAATTAACAACGATTCTCATATGCTAGATTAATCCCTTCCTATAATCTCCCATAAGGGAAAAAGACCATTTTACCCCTCCAATGGTCCAATTATCCAAATGCTAACCAACCCTAAAAGTCAACGAAAATCAACTCCAGTCAACGGTCCAACTCTGACCAGACTCGCCGAGTGCTCTCGTGCGACTCGTCGAGTCCCATCGACTTTAGTGAACTCAGGAAGACCCAGCTCGTCGAGTTAACCCCTAACTCATCAAGCTATCGCATGATTCAAATCATCAGGACAAACCCTAAGCTACTCGCTGAGTCAGCTCATCAACTCGGCGAGTCTATTAAGACTCATCTTGCATTCATACGATTTTAAGGCGGAATACTTCCTCAAACTCCAGATTCATACTCTAAAGGCTCATTTACCACGTAATGTCATAAACTTTACGTCCATGCATGGCATTTTGGGCATGAAATGCCAAGAACATGATCTAAATGGGGTTTTCACTCATAAACACCGTCAAGGCTGAATAAAGCAGGAACCTTTGGATGCTAGGGACCTCCTAAAGTCCAGATCTGGAGATCAAGCCTCCTCATGAACCCTAAATCCTCAATGTCCCAAAATGAAAGGAAAAGAAGCCCTAATCTTCAAAATGAGAGATCTACTCAAATAAAAGGGAAAGGTTCGAACTTGATACCTCTAATAGAAGCTCTTGGGCGTATAAGTAGTAGATCTATCAGCCTCTTCTCAATCCTAGCTTGGAATCTTCCTTTCCTTCACCAAAATGCACTCACAAATCTCAAGTAAGGCTCAAGTCTCTCTCACAAGCTCAAGGGGCGATTAGGGTTTCTTCTCAGTGTGGTGTGGCCGCAAATGAGGCTATAATTGCCTTTAAATAGTTCCCAAACCCAGGGATCTAGGGTTTCCACTTACAGCGCCTACTCGGTGAGTCTACTCTTGGACTCGTCGAGGAGTTCATTAAACTCATGTGGCCACCCCGCTTCTACTCGACGAGTTATAGCACCAACTCGTCGAGTAGATCAATGATCCTCAAAAATAAATGATCAAAATAACATACCTAGAAATCCGGATGTTACAATTCTCCCCCACTAGAATCAGCCTTCGCCCTCGAAGTCTTGCTCTGAAAACAACTCTGGATGTTGCTCACACATCTCCGTCTCCGGCTCCCAAGTCAGCTCGGACCCTCTCCGATGTTGCCACTGGACCTAAACCAGAGGCACCTCCTTGTTCCTAAGAACCTTGATCTTCTGATCCAAGATCGCGATCGGCCTCTCAATGTAATTCAGGCTCGTATCCACCTGAATATCCTCTAGCGGCACTACTGCCGTCTCAACGGCTATACACTTCCTCAACTGGGATACGTGGAAGGTATCATGAATCTGGCTCAACTCCGCAGGTAGCTCTAAACAGTATGCTACCTTACCCACTCTCGCGGTCACCCTAAACGGACCAATGTATCGGGGCCCCAATTTGCCCCTCTTCCTAAATCGGATCACTCCTTTCCAAGGAGATACCTTCAGGAGTACGAAATCTCCAACCTGGAACTCGAGCTCGGATCGCCCTCTATCCGCATAGCTCTTCTGGCGGCTCTGGGCTGTCAGCAACCTCTGTCTGACTTGCTGTATCTGCTCAGTCTTCTTAAGCACTATCTCAGTGCTACGCATCACTCGCTGCCCTACCTCTCCCCAACAGATGGGAATCCGACACCTCCTCCCATATAAAAGCTCAAAGGGAGGCATACTAATACTCGAATGGTGGCTGTTGTTGTAAGAAAACTCAGCCAAAGGTAGGTATGTGTCCCAACTTGCACCGAAGTCCATAACACATGCCCAAAGCATGTCCTTGAGTGTTTGTATCGTTCGCTCACTCTAGCCATCCGTCTGTGGGTGGTAAGCAGTACTGAAGTGCAATCTCGTACCCAACTCCTCATGGAACTTCTTCTAGAACCTGGAAGTGAAACGTACATCTCGGTCTGACACAATCGAGATCGGCACTCCATGTCGCGACACCACCTCTCTCACATATGTCTTTGCCAGCCTCTCCGCAGAAGAGCTCTCACTAATAGCAAGGAAGTGAGCGCTCTTCGTCAGCCGGTCCACAATCACCCAAATTGCATCAACACCCCTCGCAGTCCTCAGCAATTGGTGATAAAATCGATAGAAATAAGTTCCCACATCCACTGGGGAACCTCTAATGGCTGCAACTTGCCATGCGGACGCTGGTGCTCGTCCTTAACCCAACGACAGGTCAAGCACCTCTCTACTACCCATGCAACATCCCTCTTCATACAGGGCCACCAGTAGTTTCTCTTTAGGTCCAAATACATCTTAGTGGCCCCAGGATGGATCGAAAATCTCGATCTATGCGCCTCCTCCAATAGAGTGCTACATGCCCCGCCTGTATACGGCACCCAAATCCGACCACGAAAGGTCATAAGCCGCCGACTATCTGTTACAAACTCGGACACCTGTCCAATCACCTGCTCCATCTTGTGGTTCTCCGGTCTCACAACCTCTGCCTGGCCCTCTCGAATGGTATCCAATACCAGAGTCGTCACCGTTATCCTCATACATATATCTTGAATCGGAGCACTCTCCGCCATGCAACTCAGAGCATCGGCTACAACGTTAGCCTTGCCCAGGTGGTACAGGATCTCATAGTCGTAATCCTTTACCACATCCAACCACCTTCTCTGACGCATGTTCAGCTTGGGCTGATCCATCAGATACTTCAATCTCTTGTGGTCCGTGTATATGGTACACCGAACCCCATACAAATAGTGGCGCCATATCCTAAGGGCGAAAACCACTGCCCCCAAATCCAAATCGTCGGTAGGATACCTCGTCTCATGAGGCTTCAGCTGCCTCGATGCGTATGCTATCACGTGCCCTCTCTGCATAAGCACCGCACCCAACCCCGATATAGACGCATCACAATACACCACGAAATCCCCCATCCCCCCCTAAAGGGCTAACACCGGGGCTTCGCATAATCTCTGGCGAAAAGTCTCAAACGATGTCTGCTGCTCGGGACCCCAAATAAAAGCAACACCCTTCCGGGTCAACCTGGTGAGGGGAACGGAAATCTTGGAGAAATCTCTGATAAATCTCCGATAGTTTCCGGCCAACCCCAGAAAACTCCTGATCTCGGTAGGGGATCTCGGCACCTCCCAACTCATGACAGCCTCAATCTTGGCCGGATCGACCAATATCCCATTCTGATTAACGAGATGTCCGAAGAACTGGACCTCTCGTAACCAGAAATTACACTTGGAGAATTTGGCAAAAAGCCTCTCCGATCTTAGCACTCCAAGGATCTCCCTCAGATACTCCTCATGCTGCTCTCTGGATCTCAAATACACTAAAATATCGTCGATGAACACAATCACCGATCGATCCAACATCGGCCTGCATACTCGGTTCATGAGATCCATGAACGCTGCTGGTGCATTGGTGAGCCCAAAAGGCATCACCACGAACTTGTAACGCCCATAATGAGTCCTGAACGCCGTCTTCTGGATATCCTCATCACGCACCCTCATCTGGTGATATCCAGACCTCAAGTCTATCTTGGAAAATCAATACGCTCCCTGTAACTGATCGAACAGATCGTCGATCCTCGGTAATGGATAACGATTCTTAACCGTCAACTTGTTCAACACCCGGTAATCGATGCACATCCGGTGTGAACCATCCTTTTTCTTTACAAAAAGGATCGGCACTCCCCACGGCGAGCTACTCGGTCGGATGAATCCCTTTCACAACAGCTCCTGAAGCTACGAGGATAACTCATGGCGCAACGCGATAGGGTGCATTGGCAGTAGGCGCTGCCCCCGGAACCAAATCGATGCGGAACTCCACCTGCCTCTCGGGAGGCACTGTGACACCAGTCAAATTTAGGTCAAAAATAAATTGATCAATAATCGTAATTGGGATTAACCAAGTGGTAGAGATTGTAACAAGGTTTCCAAAAATATAAAGAACACTGAAATCCGAGTTATAACGAAGAAGTTATGACCAATCGAAAATCCGCAACAAACCGGCAAAACACTGTTCAGTCTTAAAAGTGAATTTTCGATAAAAGGATTTTTAGCCTTAACAAGCTAAATGAAAGTTGTAGAATATGTTAAACCGAGAACGTTCATAAAAAGAACGTAAAAATCTGACTTCGTATGAGGAAGTTATGATTTTTCTAAGTTTCGGTTTAGCAGTAGACAGCTAAAAATTCGAAATATAAATCGATCGATATTTAGCCGACACAACTTAAATGAGAATTTAATGTCTCGTCAAAAGTAGTACAATGGTAAAAAGACAGACGAAAACGGACGTCGGATGAAGAAGTTATGATTTTTTAACGGATTTCCTGTCCCGGTCTCTTAAAAATAATAATATTAAAAATAAATTCAAAATTAGCCGACCAAGTCTAAATGAAAGTCACAGAGTATAAGTTTACCTACGTGTGCATATAAAGAACGCCAAAAACGGAGCTCGTATGCGAACGTTATGAATTTCGCAAGTTTTTGGCACGAAAATCATGAAATGTTGAAAACGGGAATTTTCGCATGGATCCTCTTTCGCCACGTCACCCTCGCATGCAAGGCTTCCATGTGTCTGCTACATGGCGTCTTCTGATTGGACCGCAGCCTCGCATGTCACCTGCTGATTGGACCGAAGTCCGGTCCTCTCCTGATCCGACACGCATCCGAGAACCGCCTCCACCTTCGCTCCTCCTTCTAACGCGTGGCTGCTGACTCGCCTTCGCATGAGCCAGGTGTCCGAGCCCTCACCACCTGTCCGATGACACACCTCCTCGGCCGAACCCTCGCACCCCTATATAAAGTGTGCGAGACTTCTCAGATTTGAGAGGTTATTCACCCCAAATTTCACCATTTTTCACCTTTTCACCCCTAAACTTTCTCACGACCCCCCAAGACCTCGGTATCGTGTCTAAAACCCGAAGCAAGCCCCGGAGCCCCAGAATTCTTGAGAAGATAACCTCTTTCCAGTCGAAGTGCTGCCCGCATAAAGCCAGTTTGTACTTAAAAACTCGCAGTTTCTTCGAGAAAGATCATCTATAGAAACGAAACGCTGCCCAAATCACCACTTATCAAGGTGAGTTCAGACCCCTATAATTTACCTTTTTAATGGTTTTTAAATGCTTTTTAGGGGGGTGGGAATACAAGTTGAACACAATATAAATTGTGTTAATAACTGTATGTGATAATAATCACACAAAGGCTTTCCTTATGCTTTTAAGGATTCCCAAATATTTTCAAAATGACTTAAAGCCATGTTAAATCTTTAAAGTCATGTAAACTCCGTTAAATTCTTTGAAAAAGGTTTTATAAACTATTTCAAATTATAATCGCCGAAATCATGTTTATATATGTATAAATATATAAATAAGATTTTAAGGGCTTAGGACTAATGAATTATCTTATTTCCTTTTCCTTGTTTGGATGTGGAATAAAGGTGGTGTTATTTGTCTGAAGGTCGTTTCCTTCTTAATTATATATATATTATACATATATGAATATAAAAGATTACTTCATTCGGTATCATTACCTTTGTATTATGTTGAGCAAAGGTGTTCATCCATGAGAAATCATGCTAATCAGATAGAACATATAAATTATAATAGGTATGATTTATGATTCAAAACTAAATATACAAGTATGATTCACGATTGTATACTTTCCAAGGAAATTACCAACAATTCATTGATCTATACCAGGATATGTATAATACTTTTAATATATTGATAACATATTAAAGAAGTAACAATACATCATACCGGGTTTGCATTAACAAAGGTACAATAGAGAGTACCAGGGTTAGCAATCACGGGGTAATAACACATCATATCGAGTTTGCATTAACAAGGGTACGATACAGAGTACTAGGGTTAGCAATCACGGGGTAATAATACATCATACCGAGTTTGCATTAACAAAGGTATGATACAGAGTACCAGGGTTAGCAATCACGGGGTAATAATACATCGTAAATCTCGTTGAAACAATAAATTTGTGAGACTCTTCATGGTGTACTTATCTAAGTACAACCTTAAGTCCTGACTTTTTAACCAGAATCTCCTGTAGGGAGGGCGTGAATTTGTGTATAGATCTATATGGGACTGACAATCCCGCACCTTTACTGTTCGCTACAGTTTGGCCTGCAGGCCTAGGGTGTCAAATATCATATCGTTTCCGACGCCTGAAGAACGACGCAGCAGGCATATCAGTCATATTAGTATGGTTAATAGAACTCACATGGATAAAACAACGAGTAAATTACTAAGTAATATACTTCTCTTAAAATAGTAAAAAAAGATAATTACATCCTGACCAAATATACCTTCTGTTAGTTTTTACTTACAGTAAAAACAACGTATCATGAAATCAAGTATGGTAAATATACTTGTACTTCTGGTTTTGGAACATTTAAAACCACAAGGCAGTATTATGGATAATATCATATTTTCCAGGATTAATACTAATGTTTTACTGTAGAATGGATAAAACTAAGAATACTTTTACAAATGAAACGGTTTATGGGATTAAACCACTTTTACAAAGGAAACGGTTTATGGGATTAAACCACTTTTACAAATGAAACGGTTTATGGAATTAAACTACTTTTACAAATGAAACGGTTTATGGGAATAAACCACTTTTACAAATGAAACGGTTTATGGGATTAAACTACATTTACAATTGGAACTTAGTCAACTAGTATAACATAAAGGACCTTTAGTGGTTAATTCTATAATTCCTTAGTTATTACATCAGAGTTATACAAAAGTAATATCCGATTGATAGTGAAATGTGTGACTTCCGCCTTACTTCCTGTTCCTTGTTTGGTTGTGGGCTTAGGGCAGATACACCCATTTACCTCTCCGTTCGATATTAGGTTATATATAATTAGTATAAACTATGTAATTAAAGAGGGAGACTATTGAGGTTATCAGTTTATCACCTCAGGAAATATAGGATTTTCTGGAGGAACCAGTGAACTTTTCCAAAGAACTTAGAGTATACTTAACAGAACTAAAATACTTATGAACTCACCAACTTAAATGCTGATCTACTCTTTCCAAATAACTTGTATTCTCAGTAATCCAGTAGACAGGTAGACTCCCGAAGCTTTTGAGAAGACTACCTAGTACCGTACCGCAACTCTTGTCTTCTACTGTACCTACTTTCGTGTTTGAATATGTAATGTTTAAACACTTATGTAAAACTTATACTTATTAATGCAATGGTTGTTTGTACTTTGATTACTATATTTCATGTGTTGTGATACTTACCTGAAGTCCTCCGCCCGCAAACGTTTCCGCCGTTATGGTTTGGGGGTGTGACAGATTGGTATCAGAGCAGTGTTTATAGTGAACTCATTATATCAGTCATAAAAGATATATAACTATAAACCCATTGGGATAAAAACACTCTGACCAAGAGTTATACTTTAAAAACATAACAATGTTTTATAAAAGTATAAGTACATGCAGAATATATATACTAGAATGAGTATCACAAGAAGAACAAAACAAAAGTATTTGGATGTTGGACATTACAGTTAAACCTAGACAGTGACGTAATCATATCTGGGATCAATATAGCCTGATCAACTATATTCATTCGAGATATGACCAACATGTGTTTGGGGAGTGATTGTAGTGTTGCAACAAGTCTAAAACTTACCTAAGTACCAGAAGAATTCTAGAACCAAACATAAAGGTTAAAATACTATAGGAGTATTTTAGGATGCTATAACAAGAAAACTGAAAACTTATCAACTTCTTATATTTAGAAGTCTAAAATCATAACTAAAATAACATGGAGGTATTTTAGATACCATAAATAACCTTGGGGAAATGTTAAAAAGATCTTTTCTGATAAGTCTATAATTACTAAGTGGGTACGTTAACGTTATATATAGCCGAGATTTTATAGACTTAGAATATGTGATTTTCACTCTACTTCCTTTTCCTTGTTTGGATGTGGTTTTAGAGTAGGATTACTTATTCAAAGGTCTATTTGAGCTGGATTATATATAATCAGTACACACCATATGATTATAGAAGGACCAGAAAGAATCACCTTCGTAAAAATTTAAATTTTCTCATAGATTCTTTAGACATTCCCATTCTCGTATAAACCCCTTAGATAAACGTAGTTACTCCAACAATCAATAGGAGAGTCAAGGAGGATCCAACAAAATTTCATTAAGAGAATTCTGAGAAAGAAACAGATGATAATGGGGATTCGCATGAACTTACCCTATTAAGGACACCAATGAGAGATTCGCATGAACTTCCGAGATTCAAAATATTCATTACGAAGTAATGGGGATCAGTGTCAGAATCGGAAGTAAGATAGCTTGGGAATTCAATATACCTACATAGGAGAAGGACACCCTATAGATACCAGGAGGAAACAAATCATTACCACCCAGAATAGAACAGAGAACAAAGGAAAACCACGTGTGATTCGTGTGAAGTGTTTGAGCACCTTTTCATCTGAGTAATAACTAGTAAATCGATTCAACCTAGTGAGTTATTGATTACATTACTCACATTAGGTTTTGAGCTTATCCTCTTTTCCTGTCACGGCTAATAACAATAAATCAGATCACGAAATCTTAATTGATAGTGATTACTTCTCAAATTCATAAGTCTATTTTATGTAGACACTATCATGAATTGTTTTCGAATATTTTCGAAAGTTGGAAAACGATATCCACCAATCGAAAGTAACTTAGTTCGAATGACACCCGGTTCATAACCATTCTAGAAACTTATTTATGTTCCTTACCAGGACTGCATCATAGGGATGCAGGTCGAATCATTGAGAACAATATAACGAAACGAAAGATTTATACATAGATACAAATGGTTAGAATACATCTAGAGACAAAGATAGTCGCTCACGAGCTCATTTTCTTATCATGAAACAGAATCATGCCTCCGAAGGAACGTAACCAACCCACCAGCAAAACACCAATCCTTCAAATAGATGCGGCTACGTTTCATGCTGCGGTCACACCAGCTGTAGCAGCTGTCATGGCACACCTTAATGCTAACAATGCAAATGTTAGTGGTAATGCTATCGGTAACCCCGATCGTGGTGATGGCCAAGTACAGCAACGAGTACCTATTTGTAAGGACACTTCAAACCTTAAGCCTAATATCCTGAAACGAAAGTTCGAAAACAAGAAAGGGAGTTGTTCAACCTAAGAACCTAACAGAGGGCAACGAGTTGGGGCTGTCAATACCCCCATCAGCCCTGTTATTCCAGTACCGACCACGCCGTACTTAGGAAACCTCCCACACTGCAGCAAGTGCAACTACTATCATCATGGAGTTTGCCGAGAGCTGCATTGTAATAGATGCAACCTGAAGGGGCATACCGCCCGCATCTGTAGAACTCCGGTGGAGTTCATCACTTCAACTACCAATGTCGAAAGCTTTCCCATATGTCACCTTTATGGTGAAATAGGACATTACAAGAGCGACTATCCAACAGAGAAGAACGACGGGGGAGCAGGAGGAGTTTGACCCCAATACATGGGAAAGCATCAAAGAACCCTGCTATATTTTGGTACGCTTCCAAACCCCGATAATTATCTATAATTATGATTACTCTCCCGTTCAAATTAAATCACAACAATTATATAAAATTTGAAACCCTAACAGCTAAGCTATGATGACTTAGTGTATACATAAGGGTCATTTATAATTAAGATTTGTAAACTTAGAGTGAGTAATCCCGCCTCATTTCCTGTTCCTTGTTTGGTTGTGGATTTAGGGCAGGGTTGCTCATTCAAAGGTCTTACCACTCTTAATTATACATGACTTGTATACACCAAGCGATTATAAAGAGACCTAGTAAGGATCGTTTCATGAAAGTTCATAATTTCAAATTATCAGAATAATCGTATTGGTAGTACCCGCCAATTTCGAATCAAAAAGGGGTTTGTAGCGATAATAACATAATAAAACAAGAAGCACTGAAAACTTAGGTACATAGGATATCATCCTAGTAATCATTCCTCCCAGAACGTCTTAATATCTATTTCGTCGAGAAAATTCCGACATCCTTATTCGACATGGTTTGGCCTGCCCCTTACCATGTGAAAATTCTTATGTTGTATAAGAGAACTTTTTCCTTAATCAGCCGTAAGATGAAATTCTTCCAATCTATAACGCAAAACCCTTAGGTTGTCTCTCATCTCAAAACTTCAGAAGTACCCATGCGAAGGGTAGCACGCCATTCTAGCCTACTCACTAGATAGGAAACTTCAAACGAAAAGCACCGAAGTAGTCTTAGTCAGTAACTACCCAAGTACCCCAATAGATCTCATAGGAAAATCATGGTACCCCAGGTCAACTTCAAGAATAGAGACTAAGAACTCATTAAGTTAATGTATCGCTGCTAAGTGTATACATGAGAGTGGTATATAATTTAGACTTAACAAGATTAAGGATGTGTAATTCCGCCCTATCTCCTGTTCCTTGTTTGGTTGTGGACCTGGTGCAGAGTCACCCATCCGAACGTTTTGTGAAATCTAAATTATATACGACTTGTATACACGAGGTGATGGTGGATGAGCCAAGTATGAGTCTGATCATGAACTTCGGAGCAAAACCCTTCATCATATATTCTACCAGGAGGAATTCAACGTGAGACCACGACAATGGGTCGAGCTACTAAATGACTACGAATTCGAAATTCGTTATCATCTCGACAAAGCCAATAGTAGTTGACACCCTAAGTCGGAAAGAGTACCCAGGTCGTAGAGCCAATCATTGACTATGATACCCCATTCAAATATGTCCACACAAAGTATGGAGGCTCAACAAGAAGCCTTGAAACCTGAAAATGTGGCAAGTAGAGAAGATAACTAGAACGTGTGACTGCACGGTATGCCAATATCTGTTATCTCCGCTGAGATAATAGAATCATCTCCCCGTTCAGGCAGTCACTCAAAAATCTCTGGGAACTAGAGTAGTCATGAGCCTATGTGATCGACTATGGTAAAGAATGGGATACCCATTTACCAAGTAGTCGAGGCCTTTATAAGGCTAGCATTCAAGTTGCTCCATTCAAAACCTTCTGCGGTCACAAGTGCAGATCCTATCTGAACTGGACTAAATTAGGTAATACGCAACTAGCTAGAGATCCAATTTCCACACAGCACCTTCGCTGATCTGGAATTCATCCGAGAAACTACCAAAAACAAAATACGAATCAGGAAGCGACATAAAGCTTCCGGAGTTACTCACAGAAGCTACGGCTTAGATAAAAGAAAACCCTTGGAATTCTAGGTTAATGACCTTGTCATATGAAGGTCTCACCCCGGAAGGACAAGATACACTTGAGAAAGCGTGGAATACTAAATTCAAGGTACATAAGACCATTTGATATTCTTACCAGAATTGGTCTTGTACTTATAAACTTAGACTACCACAAAAACTTAATAACATTCATCCCACCTTTCACATATCTAATCTAAAGAGGTGTCTATCCGATGAAACACTTGTTATTTCACTCGATGAAATCAAGTTAAATAAAAGTCTACACTCTGAAAAAGAACCAATGGAAATCATGGATAGGGAAATCAAAAGAACCAAGCAAAGTCTTATCCCGTTAGTGAAGGTTTGTTGGATTACAAATCGGGGACCTGAATTCACTTGGGAAAGGGAAGATTAGATCTAGTCCATGAGTATCACTTTAGACATAATTTCGGGACGAAATTCCCTCTAATGGGGGGATAATGTGACACCAGTCAAATTTAGGTCAAAAATAAATTGATCAATAATTGTAATTGGGATGAACCAAGTGGTAGAGATTGTAACAAGGTTTCCAAAAATATAAAGAACACTGAAATCCGAGTTATAATGAAGAAGTTATGACCAATTGAAAATCCGCGACAAACCGGCAAAACACTGTTCAGTGTAAAAAGTGAATTTTCGATAAAAGCCTTTTAAGCCTTAACAGTCTAAATGAAAGTTGTAGAATATGGTAAACCGAGAATGTTCATAAAAAGAACGTAAAAATCTGACTTCGTATGAGGAAGTTATGATTTTTCTAAGTTTCGGTTTAGAAGTAGAGAGCTAAATATTCGAAATATAAATCGATCGATATTTAGCCGACACAACTTAAACGAGAATCGAAGGTCTCGTCAAAAATAGTACAACGGTAAAAAAATAGACGAAAATCGACGTCGGGTGAAAAAGTTATGAATTTTTAACGGATTTCCTGTCCCGGTCAGTTAAAAATAATAATATTAAAAATAAAGTCAAAATTAGCCGACGAAGTCTAAGCGAAAGTCATAGAGTATAATTTTACCTACGCGTGCATATAAAGAATGTCAAAACCGGAGCTCGTATGCGAAAGTTATGAATTTCGCAAGTTTTTCGCAAGTTTTTCACCATTTTTCACCTTTTCACCCCCTAAACTTTCTCACGACCCCCCAAGGCCCCGGTATCGTGTCTAAAACCCAAAGCAAGCCACGGAATTCTCGAGAAGATAACCTCTTTCCAGTCGAAGTGCTGCCCGCATAAAGCCGATTTTTACTCAAAAACTCGCGGTTTCTTCGAGAAAGATCATCTATAGAAACGAAACGCTGCCCAAATCACCACTTATCAAAGTGAGTTCATACCCCTATAATTTACCTTTTTAATGGTTTTTAAATGCTTTTTAGGGGGGGAATACAAGTTGAACACAATATAATTTGTGTTAATAACTGTATGTGATAATAATCACACAAAGGCTTTCCTTATGCTTTTAAGGATTACCAAATATTTCTAAAATGACTTAAAGCCATGTTAAATCTTTAAAGTCATGTAAACTCCGTTAAATTCTTTGAAAAAGGTTTTATAAACTATTTCAAATTATAATCGCCAAAATCATGTTTATATATGTATAAATATATTAATAAGATTTGAAGGGCTTAGGACTAATGAATTATCTTATTTCCTTTTCCTTGTTTGGATGTGGAATTAAGGTGGTGTTATTTGTCCGAAGGTCGTTTCCTTCTTAATTATATATATATATATATATATATATATATATATTATACCTATATGAATATAGAAGGTTACTTCATTCGGTATCATTACCTTTGTATCATGCTGAGCAAAGGTGTTCATCCATGAGAAATCATGCTAATCAGATAGAACATATGAATTATAATAGGTATAATTTATGATTCAAAACTAAATACACAAGTATGATTCACTACTGTATACTTTCCAAGGAAATTACTAACAATTCATTTATCTATACCAAGATATGTATAATACTTTTAATATATTGATAACATATTAAAGAAGTAATAATACATCATACTGGGTTTACATTAACAAAGGTACAATACAGAGTACCAGGGTTAGCAGTCACGGGGTAATAACACATCATACCGAGTTTGCATTAACAAGGGTACGATACAGAGTACCATGGTTAGCAATCACGGGGTAATATAACATCATACCGAGTTTGCATTAACAAAGGTACGATACAGAGTACCAGGGTTAGCAATCGCGGGGTAATAATACATCGTAAATCTCGTTGAAACAATAAATTTGTGAGACTCTTCATGGTGTACTTATCTAAGTACGACCTTAAGTCCTGACTTATTAACCAGAATCACCTGTAGGGAGGGCGTGAATTTGTGTATAGATCTATATGGGACTGACAATCCCGCACCTTTACTGTTCGCTACAGTTTGGCCGGCAGGCCTAGGGTGTCAAATATCATATCGTTTCCGACGCCTGAAGAACGACGCAGTAGGCATATCAGTCATATTAGTATGGTTAATAGAACTCACATGGATAAAACAACGAGTAAATTACTAAGTAATATATTTCTCTTAAAACAGTAAAAAAAGATAATTACGTCCTGACCAAATATACCTTATGTTATTTTTTACTTACAGTAAAAACTACGTATCATGAAATCCAGTATGGTAAATATACTTGTCCTTCTGGTTTTGGAACATTTAAAACCACAAGGAAGTATTATGGATAATATAACATTTTCCAGGATTAATACTAATGTTTTACTGTAGAACGGATAAAACTAAGAATACTTTTACAAATGAAACGGTTTATGGGATTAAACCACTTTTACTAAGGAAACGGTTTATGGGATTAAACCACTTTTACAAATGAAACGGTTTATGGAATTAAACTACTTTTACAAATGAAACGGTTTATGGGATTAAACCACTTTTACAAATGAAACGGTTTATGGGATTAAACTACTTTTACAATTGGAACTTAGTCAACTAGTATAACATAAAGGACCTTTAGTGGTTAATTCTATAATTCCTTAGTTATTACATCAGAGTTATACATAAGTAATATTCGATTGACAGTGAAATGTGTGACTTCCGCCTTACTTCCTGTTCCTTGTTTGGTTGTGGGCTTAGGGCAGATACACCCATTTAACTGTCTGTTCGATATTAGGTTATATATAATTAGTATAAACTAAGTAATTACAGAGGGAAACTATTGAGGTTATTAGTTTATCACCTCAGGAAATATAGGATTTTTTGGAGGAACCAGTGAACTTTTCCAAAGAACTTAGAGTATACTTAACAGAACTAAAATACGTATGAACTCACCAGCTTAAATGTTGATCTACTCTTTCCAAATAACCTGTATTCTCAGGAATCCAGTAGACAGGTACACTCCCGAAGCTTTTGAGAAGACTACCTAGTACCGTACCGTGACTCTTGTCTTCTACTGTACCTACTTTGGTGTTTGAATATGTAATGTTTAAACACTTATGTAAAACTTATACTTATTAATGCAATGGTTGTTTGTACTTTGATTAATATATTGCATGTGTTGTGATACTTACCTGAAGTCCTCCGTCCCCGAACGTTTCCGCCGTTCTGGTTTGGGGGTGTGACAGGCACACCTGACAACTCCTTGGGGAAAACATCCGAAAACTATCGCACTATCGGTACCTCACCGACAGAACTCGGCCTCTCTGCAGCAACTCGTGTATCCATCACATAGGCTACAAACCCTCTACAGCCCTGCTGTAGACTCTGTCTCGCTCTAGCAGCCGAACAAAATGCTGACCCAGATCGGGTACCCTCTCCATATGTAACAAAACGTTATTTCAAACCTATGTAATAATGTAGGTCAATTTGTATTTCTTTTTATATATAAAGAGAAATTTTAGCATACTATGCATATTTACATAATTGACCCTCAAAAATAAATTATTAAACAATCTCAATTGGAATGAACCAAGTGATAGAGATTGTAACAAGGTTTCCAAAAACATAAAGAACACTAAAATCCGAGTTATAACGAAGAAGTTATGACCAATCGAAGATCCGCGACAAAACCGGCAAAACACTATTCAGTGTAAAAACTGAATTTTCAATAAAAGGCTTTTCAGCCTTAACAATCTAAATGAAAGTTGTAGTTTATGTTAAACGGAGAACTTTCATAAAAAGAACTGCAAAATCTGACTTCGTATGAGGAAGTTACGATTTTTCTAAGTTTCAGTATAGTAGTGTACAGCTAAAAACTCGAAATAAAGATCGAGTGATTTTTTAGCCGACACAACCTAAACGAGAATTGAAGGTCTCGTCAATAATAGTACAACGGTAAAAAGACAGACAAAAACGGACGTCGGATGAAGAAGTTATGAATTTTTAACGGATTTCCGTCCCGGTCTGTTTAAAATAATAATATTAAAAATAATGTCAAGATTAGCCGACGAATGTCGTAGAGTATGATTTTACCTACGCGTGCATATAAAGAACGCCAAAAACGGAACTCGTATGCGAAAGTTATGATTTTCGCAAGTTTTTGGCACAAAAATCAAGAAAAATAGAAAACCGGGTATCAAGTCTCAAACCCTAAGCAAGCCTCGAAACCCCGAGATTCCCGAGAAGTTAACCTCTCTCCAGTCGAAACTCTGCCCAACTTAAGCCGGTTTCTCGTCAAATAAACTCCTTTTCGTGAAACGAAACGCTGTCCGAATCACCACCTATCAAGTGAGTTCATACCCCCGTATTTTCATAATTTCAACTGTTTTAAGGGGGGAATACAAGCATAACACATGAACTTTGTGTTATAAAATCATGATAAAACAACATTAAATCATCAAAAATACTCAAAACATTATACTCTTTTATAAACTTATATTTTTCCCCAAATTTCATATTTGTATATATATATATGTATATAAATGAGATTTAAAAGACTTAGGACTGATAACTCATTCTGGGTCCTTTTCCTTGTTTGGATGTGGGCTTATAGTACCGGTTATTTGTCCAAGTGTCCTTTAAATTTTACTTATATATAAAATTGTATATGTATATAAATATAATAGTTATTTCATCAGTTTAACTACCTTTGTAACATGCTGAGCAAGGGATTACATGCAAACATAGTTAAATACAGATTCAGAAAGTACATATAAATTATAATAGGTATAATTTATACATAGAACAATAATTCGTGATTCAAGTATACTAGAATACACTGTCTTACAAGAAACAAGGGTTTTGATTCAGAACAAATCAAGAGTTTACACTTATCAAATACATGTTCGGGATACTAATTCAAGAACATACTGTCAATCATTTATTTCAGAATGATTGGGTTTTGATTCAAGAACATACTGTCAATCATTTATTTTTCAGAATGATTGGGTTTTCATAACTAATATACATGTAACGTTTATATGCTTTTTATGAGACATTCAATTCAGGTTGTTTAATTCATTTTAGACAACAAAGGTAAAGCCCTGACATTATAACCAGAATCTCCAGCCCGGGGATCGAAACAAGTTGTGTGTGGATCTATATCGGGATTGACAACCCCGCACTCAGGCTGCTAGCTACAGTCAGGCATACGCGCCGATGAGTGGCAGTTGTTATCAACAGTTTAAACGCCCACAAAGCGTTTGTTTCAGGCCATCCGTCATAGTATGGTTATAATAACTCATTAAAAAGATATTAACAATACGTTAGTGTATAAACAACTAAACGAAAGTACACCTTCAAAGTACCAGTTTACAGAATACAAACTACAATGGTTCAATACAGTTTTCAATAACAGCTGGTGGAGCCAGGCACACTCTCAGTACAAGTTTTTCATAAAGGAATACAAATACAAAACATTGATACAAAGAGAACGGTTTTATAGGAATAAAACTATTTTTCATATACAACAGAAAATATAGGATTTTCTGGAAAAATTTACATATACAAGATACAGAGACACCCTTTAAACATAAACACTTATGCACTCACTCAACTTTATGTTGATACTCTCTTTTCAAATTACTTGTATTCTCAGGGAAATAATACACAAGTACTCCCCGAGCTTTTTGAGAAGATGGAGCTATGTTGAGTCATATCTTCTTTTGTATAACTATATTTTGGTTCAATATACAATGATTGAACACATGTAAATACTTATACCTTTTAAATACAATGGTTGTTTATACTTTGATTACTATGATGCATGTGTTGTGATATTACAATTGAAGTCCTCCACCCCCAGACGTTTCCGCCGTCTGGTTTGGGGGTGTGACACCATACACCGTAAGTACTCCCCCACTAGGGTCTCATATGGTCACCAACTATCGCTCGCAGTTTATAACAGCTCCAAATCGGCTCAACCAGTCCATGCCCACGATGACACATACATCCCCCATCGCAATCGGTACCAGATCTATCGGGAACTCAATACCGAAAATCTCGAGTACACATCCTCGAATCAAATCAGTAGCATAAACCGCTCGCTCGTCAGCAATAAAAACTCGTAGAGGTCAACTCAACGCCTCTCGTCGGGTACTGATGTGCTGGCTAAACGCTAATGACACGAAAGATCGAATCGCACCCGAGTCAAATAACACCAAAGCAGGTACATAACTCACAAGAAAATTACCTATGCATACCACAATATAAGCAAAATATCTTAACTCAGTATAAGTAAATAAAAGAATACATACCAGCCACGACATCGGGCGCTGCGCGGACCTCCTCCGTTATCAACTGAAAGGCTCTCCCGCGAGCCTTCGGTGCCTCGGCCTTCACTGGCCGGGCCTCGGTAGCTCTAGCAGTAGGTACAGATCCCTGTGCTGATCCCTGAAGTAGCTGTGGGCACTCGGCCTTCCGATGGCCAGTCTGGTTGCAGTGAAAGCAAACTGCAAACCCCTTGGGGCAATCCCTCGCGAAATGCCCCTCCTTGCCACAGTTGTAGCACACACCCACTCTGCACACCCCCTCATGGCTCTTGTCGCACTTCCCGCAAGTGCGGCCCTTCGGACCTCCAAATATCGAATCAGCGGGCTTTACCCGCTTGGCTGCCGGCTGAGACTGTACCGGCCGCCTATCCCTCCTCTGAGACTCGGCCTCCTCCCTGGCCTGCGTCTCTAGCTCAATCTCCCTCTTTCGGGCATTCGCCTGGAGCTCGGCAAATGTCCGGTATGTCGAGTTCGCCACGAACTCACGAATATCCCTCCTCAGTATGCTCAGATATCGGCTCATACGTGCCTGCTCGGTATACACGTGCACAGGTCAAAACAACGCCCTCTCATGAAACATCCATGTAATCACAGTCACAGGTCAAAACCTCTCCCAGGTCACCACTGTAATCTCTGCAGGAGTGAAGTCTGCCGTCACAAACTTCCACCAGTCCTGCGCTCCCAAGCGAAGTTGGTTCAGTGCGAACCGTACCCTCAGATGCTCAGGACAAGAACATATGTAGAAGCATCCCTCAATGTCAGAGATCTATCTCATCGCAGCTATCGGATCTTGAGTCCCATCAAACTCTAGTGGCTTCGTGTTGCTGAACTCCCGGTACAGCAACGAGTCACCCCCCCCTGTGGCCTAGCAGCGGCAACGGCTGCGGTGGCCGCAACAACAACAACATCGGTAAGAGCAGCATACCGCTCGTCAAACATCTCAATCAGCGTGGTCTTGATAGACCCAAACATCTCCGGTATCTTAGCTCGGATGGCTACTGCCACCTCATCATGAATCATCCTGCGAATCTCATCATCGCTAACACCGCTGCTCTCTGGAGTGTGGCACGTATGCACCATAATGTCTCTGAAACACAACACAAGAGAAATTAGAGACTCGCTCGACTATACTCGCACTCGATAACTCAACCCTACTTGTTCCTTAGTACCCTAAGGATTCTTACTTGGACTGCTCACTGATCCGGTGTTTCCAGTAGTACGGGCCCTATACTACCTTCCACACCGCATTAGTATTCACCCCAAGTCCTCCTCCTAGGATCCCAGATCACATGTACTCTATATCTCGCTAGACACAGGCTACCCTCCAGTAGACCTATCATAAGCTCGTCGCTGCTACCTACTCACTCTCGAAGTAACTCATAGTAGCAGTAATCTCCTAGGCTAAGGCATCGCAAATCAGGCCACGCTAGTCCTAAATATGAATACCTAGCCTACTCTAGCATGCATAGCACATCACATAATATCTCATAACACATAATGTAAGGGTATTTTGGGAAATCACCGTTCGGGCGCTGGCTGATCGTACACACTGCTCCTTTCTGCTTTTCTCAAAATCTTTTACTCTTTTTAGAAAAATTGTTCCTTTTGTGAAATTTTTTCTCAAATCCTCAGTTTGAGTTCAGATACGCCCGAAGGTGCAACCGAATCCCTCAAACCAAGGCTCTACTACCAACTTGTAACGACGTGAATTTTCTAAACAATTTTTCATATTTCAAACATAATAAAACTCATATAATATTCTCAAAATCTCATGTATCAAATGTCATCACAATAAAACATATCCCATAATCTCAACACATAATCCTCTGCCAATGTGTAGAAATCATGCCGACGCCTTCCCGCGATCCTCGCTGGTACCTAAAACACATATCACATATCACGGTAAGCATAAATGCTTAGTGAGTTCCCCAAAATACCACATACAACACATAAGCCACTCGAGGCTATAACTCGTTATGACCTTCCGATCAATGTGTCTCAGCGGGACCCTCCAGTCCCGTAGCTCATTGGACCCTCCAGTCCGGTCTAGCTCGTTGGACCCTCCGATTCGGTCTAAAGCGTTGGACCCTCCGATCCGGTCTAAATCGTTGGACCCTCCGGTCCGTTCTAAATAACACATAGCATACATATATCACAATGCACATAAACTCAAGCATACACATAACTCATAAGACCCTCCGGTCTGTACATAGATACCACTCTAGGTAATATATAGTGAGAAGACTCACCTCGGGTAATCTCGCAAAGTCTCGAACTCGAATCACTGATCTAGCCTCCGCCTAATCACATAAAGTAATTTATCTCTAATTAACAATGATTCTCATAGGCTAGACTAATCCCTTCCTATAATCTCACAGAAGGGAAAAAGACCATTTTACCCCTCCAATGGTCCAATTATCCAAATGCTGACCAACCCTAAAAGTCAACGAAAGTCAACTCTAGTCAATGGTCCAACTCTGACCAGACTCGCCAAGTGCACTCGTGCGACTCGTCGAGTCCCATCGATTCTTAGTGAACTCAGGAAGACCCAGCTCATCGAGTTAACCCCTAACTCGTCGAGCTATCGCATGATTCAACTCATCGGGACAAACCCTAAGCTACTCGCCGAGTCGGCTCATCAACTCGGCGAGTCTATTAAGACTCAGCTTGCATTCAGACGATTTTAAGGTGGAATACTTCATCAAACTCCAGATCCATACTCTAAGGGCTCATTTACCACGTAAAGTCATAAAGTCTACGTCCATGCATGGCATTTTGGGCATGAAATGCCAAGAACATGATCTAAATGGGGTTTTCACTCATAAATACCATCAAGGCTGAATAAAGTAGGAACCTTTGGATGCTAGAGACCTCCTAAGGTCGAGATCTGGAGTTCAAGCCTCCTCATAAACCCCAAATCCTCAAAGCCCCAAAATGAAAGGAAAAGAAGCCCTAATCTTCAAAATGAGAGATCTACTCAAATAAAAGGGAAAGGTTCGAACTTGATACCTCTAATAGAAGCTCCTAGACGTATAAGCAGTAGATCTATCAACCTCTTCTCAATCCTAGCTTGGAATCTTCCTTTCCTTCACCAAAATGCACTCACAAATCTCAAGTAAGGCTCAAGACTCTCTCACAAGCTCAAGGGGCGATTAGGGTTTCTTCTCAGTGAGGTGTTGCCACAAATGACGCTATAAGTGCCTTTAAATAGGTCCCATACCTAGGGATCTAGGGTTTCCACTTACATCGCCTACTCGACGAGTCTACTCTTGGAATCGTCGAGTAGTTCATTAAACTCACGTAGCCACCCCGCTTCTACTCGACTAGTTATAGCACCAACTCGTCGAGTAGATCAATGATCCTCAAAAATAAATGATCAAAATAACATACCTGGAAATCCGGATGTTACAATAAGACTTCTGCAGCTCAGCAGTCATGGTAGCAATCATTAGACACGACACCTTTGTCGCATCCCTCTCATGAGTAGTGTGTTCAGCGATTTGTTCAGGAGTAGCATTGGTGACATCAATCTCTTTGAGCTCTTTATCTATTGCATATTCTTTTTCCTCATAGCGAATGGCCATTCTGATGTTTCGAATCCAGTCATTGAAGTTCGAGCCATCGAAAATGACCCTCCCACATAGGTTCATGAGGGAGAAAGATCTTGAAGGGATTGGGTTGGAAGAATTGTTTGGGATAGACATCTGTAAAAGAAGAAGAACAAAGCTTAGTTTAGATGATAATCCTTAATATTACACCTAATATGAAACATTAAGGCTAGGACCTAACACAATGTTCTACAATTGCGAAAATGGATGTCGTAATCCAATTGTAAAATATTTGAAGGTAGGTAAATGAGGATTTACCAATTTCCACCATGAAAAACGAAATAGATTATTAAGTTTTAATTGGTTTGAAATTCCTAGATCTTTGAGATTCATGGAACTTTTTCAATGGCATGCTTAAATATCGAGTGTGCTCTTCAACTTTGTGACTAGGATGCCGAGGATCACAAAGAAGGAGTGAATAACCATGCAAATTAACTTGGTACACCCAATGTTACAAATCACCTAATTAATGTGCCGACAAACCACACACGCTCCACTGATCTTTGATTAACATAAAGTTACCCTTTGCCACATATTGTCAGTCCCAAATTAGTGTGTCAGTTAACCACACACGCTCCACTAACGACTTAACAAGGTGCAAAGTGTAATTTCATGAATTATCACCATTTCACATTTTTCCTAAAGTAACTAAGATTGGGAATTTTAATAAAAGGTTTAGTTACTTTATTTTCTATCATTATACTTTTAATGAGGGATAATTAATGTCCTATCCTACCCGTTCGACTAACGACCCTCCACCAGTCAAGGAAGTAGTGGGTGAGAGTGAACACCCATTAAACTACCATTTTATAGGCAGTAACCTTATACCCCCCTTATAGACCGGCTTCGTGAATGAGGCCTACTAACGGTAAGACCGACTTGTCTTATATATATATATATATATATATATATATATATATATATATATATATATATATATATATATATATATATTATATTTATAATATTATAAAGTATAAATGTTGAATTTTAACTTTTAAAACTCTTGGGTTTGGAATTAAAGTTTCATTAGTTTGACTTTACAAATTCCAAAACATGAGGGCAAGTTTTGAAACTTGTCAAAACTCTTCACATTCATAACTTATGAGTTTAATAAGATTTTAATGTATGAGACCTTTCATTTTCCATAACATGAGGACAAGTTATGAAGGTCATTAAAATTCATTTATATCATTTTTCTAACAACTAAAATTATCACATAATATATGATTTAACTAAACTCATAATCAAGATAATTTCAAGTCAACAATTTGAAAGCAATTTTTTTTGTTTATCATAAAAACAATAATTATTTTAAAACTTTGACAATTATCTTGTGGTTGGATGAGTACAAGCACTACCATATCATAAAAAAAATTTCCAATAATCCAAAACAGTTTGTTGTAGTGTTCCAAATCTAAACTACGCCAAGAAACTCAAAATTCTGCAAATAGTGCCTTCAAATCGTCGAGTACATGAACTGGACTCGGCGAGTTGCTCTGTTAGTGAGTGGACTCATCGAGTCTGTTCATGTACTCGACGAGTTCACCAGTCAGGGGCTAAAATTTTGACTTTTTCAGCTTTGAAAAACTAGTAAGCGTCAAATATAATAGAAAGCAATCCTAGGCTTTGATACCACTGTTGGGTTTTGAGCACTATAACACTCCTATGGTGCACATGCAACCCTAAATGCTTTGGATCAATGTTTTCTCTGTTATACATTCATATTTTTTAATTTTTCCAAAGCATTGTCCTAACTAGCATACAAATTGCCAAATAATAAATCATCTAGATAGATGACATACCTTTTGAAGGACTTGTAGTTCTTGACCTTTGAAAGCTTGAGCACCTCAAGTGTGATGCCTCTAATGGTTCACAAACGCCAATATGCAAGAGGATGACTTGAAAGAATAAGCTACTTATCTCAATGAGAAGGTGTAACCGATTTTGGCTCATGGAGGGTTCTATTTATAGTGTTGCACACGCTATGGTTACACTTTGTAAACCCTAATGCTCCATGACTTTCCACATTTTTATGCTCCATGGGTTTAACCTCCATGGACTATGCATGGATTAACTTATTGGTTTAGCCCATTAAACAATCATGGATCATTAGCCCACACTACAAGAATCATTGGTTTACATAATCAATCCTCATATATTTAATTAGTCTCTTTTTTACCACAAAATTAATTCCAAATTAATTATTGATCAATACTAATTAAATAATTTCATATTAACATATTATACTTGTAATATATTAATAAACCATAAATAACCTTATTCTCAAAATTCATCCTATCAAATTGCATTGGTGAAGGCAATCCAAAAGGACCATGCTACAATCGGGTCAAGTACATACCTGTTATAGGTATGAGCTTAGACACCAAATCCAACAGAACCTTCACTTGTTATTTTTCAGATGATATATAAGAAGTTATGGATTTCGAAACATTAGAATTTTATTATGAACATGTACTCAAAAACATCAGAACTAGGATCATGTAACTTCCACTCAACATAAGCATTTGGAGTTATAACCTTTTCTAGATAACGAAGAACAACATGACCATCTTCAACAACTTCAAAAATACCACTAGGAACTTCATATAAATATTCAAGACAAGCTTTCTTTGTGATATCTTTTTCATCTTCTTTCTTAGACTATGCTATGATTGTATCAAGATCCAATCGATAGTACAACTCTGCACTAAATTCTTGAAAAGGATAACTAAAAAGCTTTCCGAAGTTATCATTTTCACCAGAAGAAAAGAGTGTATATGATTTGATACGTCAAATTTTAGAACATTTAATACGATCTTCATGATTATGAGTGCAATGAAAAAATGTTACAATCCATCTTTTATTTAATAGTTCTCCCATTTCTGATCAGACAACAAAAAGATCACCAGATCTTAGATACATAAAGAGAGAGAAAATAAACCTGAAGGAAGTTATACAGAGAGAATGTAGATGTAAAACGAAATTTAACAGATCTAGAATGAATCTATGGATAAAATTGAAATCTCTTCAAAAAAGATTACTTCTAAAACACGAATCAGTAACTGGTCTGAATGAATTTTGAAAATGAAACAAGGTCTGAAAAATGCTCTAGATAGAGAAAACCGAAACTAAATGAATCAAAGAATAGAATTGGATTTATAGAACACAATTTTCTAACAAGACATAATACTTACTAGAATTGAAGAAAAATGTAATATTCAAGAGATAAAATTGCCATTTCGGATCGTTGTCTTGAAATAGTTTCTTAAACCTCCAAGATTAAGCTTTGATACCACATATAGGATCTCATTGAAATGGCATAGTGGAATTAAGAACATCAAACATGAATCAAATGATAAGGAAATAATCACAAAGTGTAAATAATTTTGTTTAAGCTCAATTACAGTCTGGAAGCAATATCAAGTGTACAAGTATGGAAATGTAAGAACACTTTCTTTTAACACGTAAGACTACAACACTATTTATAGTGCTATCAACAGACTAAAAATATACAGAGAGACTTCGACATCAAAGTGTAACAATATAAATTCTCTATGAAATACTTAGATATATCAAAGGTGCATAACCTTCGATATAGAGTACAACTCATTTTCCTTTTATGAGAAGTTGTTTCATCTACATGACCTTCTATAGAGAAGCTTCTCCATCTGCATTCTGTATCAGCCTTCTATTTCACCTTCTCTATCAGCCTTCTCTATCATACTTCTCTATCAATCTTCTCTATTATCCTTCTCTATCAGTCTTCTCTATCACATTCTCCAAGTCTTCTCTATCAGCCTTCTCTATAACCTTTTACAACATAAATTCCACATCATCATATTCATTATTTCTTGAGTCAACGGAGAAGAGCTTGACATCGGTGACGTGGAGCTCGACATGGTGAGGGCACACCACCCCTCAAACTAAGAACATTAAGAAAAAAATGCCTAATTCGATAGCCTACTGCCGAGTTTTCCTTCTCTTTAGGGTTGAATATCAACGTGGAGACGGCAAGAAGCTACAGTGATTCTTGCCAATTCCGACACTGCTCCTCATTGTCTTATTCCATCATAGTAGATTAAAACGGGTTCTTACGGACTATGGGTGTCCTATGTTCATTTATGTACATATATGTTCAATTATGTTTGTTTATCTATGTTCATTTATTTTCGTTCGTTTATGTTTGTTTAGCATGTTCACGAACATAAAATAAACATGAACAATGTAATTATTAAACGAACGAACATGAACAAAATAACTCGTTCGTTTATCTGTTCATGTTCGTTCATTTGTTCGAATAACTTAAACGAACGAACATGAACAAGCTCCCGTTCGAGTTCGTCTGATTCATTTACAACCTTAATTATTTATAATATTATGTTCCCAATGAACTACAATGGATAAGCGTACAACCCAACAATAAAAATAGCATTTTTGGTAGGGATGAGCATAGGCTGGTAGCAGCCTCATTTTGTTGCAACCGGAACTGAACCAGCTGTTCCAGTGAAGTTAGAACCAGAACCGGAACCAGTCTAGGCAGTTCTTAAATTTTTGAAACCAAACCCGGAACCGGCAGTTCCGCTTCCGATCGCAGGTAACCCGGTTACGTCATTTTTTTGGTTTCATTAATACAACATAACTCTTAGCCATTGAAAAAAAAATATGTTATAACTATTTCATTACTATACAAGTTACAAACGCCATAAAATAATAGTATTAAAAGATAATCTAAATTGCTGAATATAAGTCATAAATCAAAGTTCATGTTTTTACCATAAACCTGTTAATGCTATTAACATCAGATCTTTTCGAGAAATATTACCATCACATATATATTCAGTTTTTTTTACAGTCATCCGTTCACATTCTTATCACACCATTTGTTTGAAAAAGAAACATTCCAAAATCCTGTTAAATAGTCGCAACACATGCTTTAGTCATAAACATTGTTACGGCCAATTCGTTTAAGTATTAAGTATTTTTAGATTTTAATATTTTAGTACCGGTTCCGGCCGTTACCCGACAGTTCCAAAAGAGGGTACGCGAGGTGGTTCCAGTTCCAAAACAGGTACCGCTATCGGTGCTCATCCTTAATTTTTGGCATAACAATTAAAACTTACTGATAATTATTAAATTGGGAACCTACCACAAATCCAAGACCGGCCCTTGCAGTTAAACCACGATTTGCAAAGTCTTCAACCACAATATATTGTGTAACAAAAATCCATATCCATGTGAGTATGAAACAGAAAGAAGCTTCGAGTTGAAAATCAAAACCAACACTTCTGCCGAAACCCTGAATGAAATTGAAAATCATCAATGTCATTGTGAAGTCCATGATAAAATGTGCTTTTGCAGAAAGTTTGAACTTCAGAAAATTTTGGGAGTGTTTCTCATTTGTTGAATTAGGAATTCCAAGTTCTGTAGTATAAGGTCATTTTGTTAGAAATATTGAAAAGATCCTGAGATGGTTGATAAGAGACGTTGTATTTTGGTTTAGGGTAGAATAACCTTATTTTGGTCAATTTTATCATTAGCGAAATAAATAAACAAAGGATAGAAAACATACCTTGCTTAATTTTGTTTAATTTAACATTAGGATCCTGTCATGTTTCTATTGTCACTTTCATATGTGTCTTTATGCGAGTAGTAGGTACGGCTTTTATCCTTTTTTTTAAGGCAAAGTAGACAATAATAGTGATGGCAAAAGGTCACAATTTCGTCTGGAGATTGCTAATTATAGTAAATCTTGATAAATTAGTTTTATTTGGACAAATAAAGTATTAATTTATGGGGTGACAATTTCCCTTCTGTATGAAGATTTACTGTTCTCTTTAATATAAGCAATACATATTTATGTATTATGGATTGTTGTTTGAGGGAATTAATTTAGGTGAAACTTGGTGCGTTTTCAAATTCTACTTGGTAACGAACGGGAATGGAATGAGCTTTAAGCTATTGGGTGTAGGCAACATTTATAAAGATGTTATCACACCCAAAATGTTTACCTCATCATCGTATTCATACTTTTGGTGTTATAACACCCAATGTGGAAATGGGCAACACCAAATAACATATAATAACACCTATCATTTCTACATAATTTTTTTTATGTTTGTAATACCCATTTTTCTATTTTGTTTTATTTTTTTAATTTATGTCATAATAATTTTAAAAAAAACATATAAATTAAATAACACATAATTAAAATAAATAGTAATTAAAAACTACATTACAACGAAAAAACATAAAAAGACAATCCAACGAAAAAAAAACATAGACCGACAAAAAAATAACAAAAAAGAACATTACAACGAAAAAAAACACTAATCTTCGTCTAAATATTTCTGCTCAATCTTTGCCTTCATTTTTCGGAGTGCCTCCAACCGTCTCGGTGGCAAATTATCCTCGCTAGCTTGAAGAATTGTCAAATCTTTCGCAATACGATCGTCCTCGGTTTCACGACGTAGGAACTCAAAATGATCCCGTGGCAACTCTCATTTTGGCTTGCTCTCGTCGTCTACTTTCGGCTTCATCCGCGTGCTGTTGATCACGCCTCACTTTGTCGCGGCCTATCGGTCGTCGAGGCGGGGATATCTCTTCAACGTCGTTCAAGTCGTCCGGTATCTCATCCGTGTCCGCGTTGAGGTCGATGTTCGTCCGTGTGTCCGAAACATCGACCGAACCCGAGCCGCGCGACTTCTTCGATTGTTGTTCCGTAAATGTGTCCGTTTTATTCCACTTTTGGTCTTCCTTCACAATCTCCCAAATTTTTTTGTGCTAAAAAACGTGACCGGTCTCGACATGATATTGCTCTCTCGCCGCTCTAAACGTCAAAATCGGTCGCACCACTTTGCTTGTGCGATGAAAGTTTGTTGTAGATGGAATTGAACTTGGTGCACTTCTTGCTTATTTTAGTCCACTTGCTACTCAACATGTCGTGATTGCGGTAGTTTTCATCTTTATTCAAAATGGCACGAAATTTCACAATCACGGCTTCCCAAAAAGCAACTCTTCGCATATCGTTTCCTTGGGTTGGATTTTTTGATGTCCCGTACCAAGCCACCGCCAACGCGTATTCCTCGTCTGCGGTCCACCATGTAGGAGGTTCGTCTTCCGATTGTTCCACCACAACCACTTTCCCTTTCCTTCGTCCTCTACCTTTTTTGGCCGTTTTTTTCCCGCTCCCCCCCCCCCCCTCGCTTGCGTCTCGGGTACAGTATGTTGGGTGGGTTGTGGTTGTGTGACATTTTGTTGCATTGTAGCAAATGGATTGAAAATGTTTTGTGGAAGGTTTGTAGTGAATTGTGGTGGGGTGAGGTGGGATTGAAAAAGTGGTCTTGTGTGTTGAGAATGTTCGCGTACATTTCGTATTGTGCAAAACCAAGAGGCAGAGGTGTATTTTTGTTTGGAGGAGGAGTGTTGGGGTTTTGATCCATAGTTGGGAAAAAAGATTTTTTTTGAAGATTTGAAAGTAAAAAGGTTTGTATAAAAGATAAAGGTTGATGTATATGTATATATATAGTTGTAAAAAGACTGAATATCTATTAAATTGTTTTTTTACATTTTTGACCGTTTTACAACGGTTGAAAAATAAAAAATATAGATGTTGTAGTGAATTTGCGTCAAAATCATGCCCGTTGTCAAGTGTTACCATCGTAACGCCTTATACCATAACGGCTAAAAACGCAAGCTGGGCGCGGTGTTCGGCACGATATACCGCCGCTATTACATAGCCACGTCGGAATAACGCGTACTCGCGTTGCCAATACCTACCCGTCTTAACTGCAGAAAACGAGCATTAACGCAATCATAAGCGAGCCCTAATTTGGAGCAAAACAATGTTAGTAATGTGTAGATGATATGTAACGATTTATATGAAAACGGAGAACATGAATATATGCTTCTATAGTTAATTTATGAAGTCTCAACATTATAATTCTATAATAATATCCATTAAAATCTACTCTAATAAATGAAGGTTTTTTTGTCATATGTCACACTTTCATTCAATTTGTCAAATGTTATTTTTTGGTTATTTTAAATTAATTTTTTTCCACATGTTATTTTATGAGTTTTTTTTATTAAATTCAACATAATAATTTGATACGATAATTGCAATAAATATAGTAATAAATAGATATCAATTTCATTAATTAACTTACATTTTAATTTTAAAATTCTCAACTTAAAGCTCACTAGCTTCTTTTGTTTATTTATTTAAATTATTTGTTTAAATTTAAAAGATAAAAAAAACATTTGAATTCTAATATTTCATTATTTTTCTTATTTTCTTATAAATTCAAAGTTCTTAAATATTTTTGACCTATATATTTAATTTTTTTTAAAACTAACACATGTATTACATGTGTCTCACAACTTGTTCTATAATAATATCCATGCCGACAAAGGAAATAATATTTTTTTAGCATTTTCATCGTAAATTCGTTATAATAAATACGGTTTATAAAATCCACAATATTTTAATTTTTTTTTCTGTTTTAAAATTATTTTTATAAGAACCCATTTTTACGTATTTCATTTATTTCAGTTATGATGTGGGTTACTAATACAAGTGGCGGAGCCACGACAAAACCTCGACTGTAGCACATGAGATTTTAGGGTAGCACCTCAGCTCGGAAAATTTACACTACGGCAGAAAAATCTCTTGTATTTCTTCTCTTGTACCCACTTATCTCAGTCACTTCAGACTAACTCCTTATAGGTCTTAATCTATTAATTACAAACTTGGCATAGAATTCATAAATTCCTATTTTATCTGTTATTGGCTAAATGCACTATCTCTTGCATTTCTTCTCTTTTACCCACTTATCTCATCTCATAAAAGTGACTTAGGTGCTGTTTGTTTTTTCTGAGGCAAAATGTCTGCAGTCTGCGGACCACATCTGTAGACATCTGCAGTAGAAGAGGTGGACCAAACATCTGCAGTCTGAAAAAAGAAGACTGTTTGTTTTTTTAACATCTGCGGACTACTAAAATAAACTGAAATCTAAATAAATTGATTTTTTTAAACTTCAAAGTGATTTTTTAATATTTTTATGACTTTCTTATAAATAATTAACGAATGTAGATCAACTTTTATGTATTATTGTATAAAAAATAAAAAAATTGTATTAATTAACCTATATATTTGATAAAAACCAACAACTTTGGTTGCAAAGTTATAACTAAACAGTATAATTAGTGATCAAAGAATTTGATACATAAATGGATGGAAATAAACTTCGATTTTTTCAGTTAACTCCATTAAAAACGTACCATAAATATTTTCTCGAAAAATTGACGATACTGTATTAAATAATATTTTACAAAATTTGGCAAAAAATATAAGAATATATTATGATTTTTTTTTCATATTTATATAAACAACTTCAACGACTATTATTGTAATAAATCTTTATTTATAAATTTGTCAAAAATATTATGTTTGTATTGTCGAACGTTTTTTTTAAGTTTTGTAATTTTTTTTTCAAATTGTTTATCATTACTAAAGTTGGAAAAAATATAAATTAAAAAAAAAAACTTAAAAAAAATAAAGATATATATGTTTTTTTAGGCTAGAAGATGTCTGAAGATGTTAGAAGACTCTGGTCCACATCTGCGCCAAGAAGAGGGTGCGCAGGTCTGCAGTCTTCAAAAAAACAAACAGTCTGCGAAGGCTAATGTCTGCGCGTGGTCTGCGCGGCGCAGACAGAAGAGGCCACGCATATCTGCAGACAAAAAACAAACACTACCTTAGACTTATATCAACTCATTTTATGAAGTTACATCTTTTCAATTCATGAAATTCCTCTAAATGACCAAATTTCCTTTTAGTTAATTATTCACCCAAAGTCAAATCTTTCCAATTTTTAGATTCTTACAATCTCCCCTCCTTAAAGACATTTTGTCCTTGGAATATTTTCTTAATTTCATAGACATTCTCTCACGTTACGGTTCTTTTCTACTAGTTTTTCTTCTTATTTCTCATTTCACAAAATGGCAATCTACTTGTCATTTTTTGCATTCGTAGTGCACTAACTAAGCCTTCTTACACCAACTATTAAAAATGGTTAATATTGGACATTTACTACATCTACTCTTATGCAAACATATTGCATATATAACACTATCTTTCATATTTTGTCCCACTCTACACAACCTTAAGTATATGCTTATCTTTTCATTCATTTTCTCATAAGTGTGGTTACAAACCAACACAATTCTTAACCAAAAGTTCTTAGGCAGGTTACAAACCTACATCACTACTTTAATGTCATATGTTGCTACACCATCACTTTTATAACTCTCTTCTAAATTATTTATTAAGTATCATCTCTATTTACTTCACATTCTTTCTGATTGACGCATCTAACCAGAACCCTTTTGCTTAATAAAATCTTAGCGTTCATACATGGAACCTTCACATCTACTATTGTTCTATTTATGAGACCTAAAGTATTAATACAAATATGGTAAGTTCTTCTCAAGCACCATGCTAGTATTGGTCATTCCAATCACTAGAACAAAAATGACCTACAGACACACCATAAAAGTGTGACCCTATGCGTATAGTGACATTTTATTTTTTCACTAAAAGTGTGACGGAAGGTGACGACATCGTATGGGTCTTATGGTCACTTTAAAATGTAGTGTCCGTATGATATGAAAAAGTGTGGCTGTATTATAAAAGTGTGGCTATTGGGTAGAGAATTTTGTTGCTAAAATCAATCATTTTATCCAATATTGTGGCGTTAAACCGTCAGTAGACACATTTTTTAGTAATTGTAGTGACTGTTTATCACCAACCGACGACATACATTTTGTTTCAATGTGGTGTTTTGCAAATAAACTATCACATAATTTAAAGTTTATTAACACTGTTGGGTATCTTTTGCAGACATGCAATTACGGTGAACATGACCATGTTCACTAAATGGCCACAAATAATTAATTTCATAAGTGGTGATATGCAGATAATTAGTCACAAAACAGTATTTGATTGTAACTATTGCTCATACAACTCACATGAGTTTATTTTTAGTGTGGTCGTACCTATTATTTAGTCACTTGAAAGATTGTTTATTGATTTTTTAGTCACGTCAATTTAAGAAAAATATAGTAAAAGTGTCGTTGTAATCAAGCATTTTGTCCAAAAATTGTGACTATAGAGTCTTTAAAGATGCACATACATTTTTTTATATTGACTACCACTCATCTAACAACCACATTAATTTATTGTTAGTGAGATACTTTCAACTATTTAGTCACACATAATAAATTAAACCATGACATAACGTTACTCATAGTCACAATAAATTTTACTTTGTAGTCACACATAATATAATTAAATTATCACTATTAAGTGCTTATAATCATTGTTTTTTTCTTTTATCAATACTATTATTATGTTTAGTCACACACTTATATTTTAAAATGAAAATATACAATACAATGTAAACAAAAAACAAATTTTTATTAATAATAATTAAAAATTCTTACAACGATACAAATCCAAAATTACAAAACAAAAACTAAAAAAATATGCACAAATATTAAACCTAAAAATAAAACTTATATATTCTTTTCTTAATAACATTGATTCTTAGCTTGCTTTATCTGACGAATATTTGTTGCCTTCGTCATTTCATTAAAAACTCAATCCACAAATGCAAACCTTCTATTGCCAAAGCTCATTTACCCAAGATTTGGTGTGTCATTTCCTGATGCCAGATTCCATAATGAATTTCAAAAACTTTACACGATTCCTTTTACCAACAATGTCATAATTGCGTAGACAAACTTAATATAATATCACTCATTAGACTTTTATCACCATGGAATAAAGATTTACATATAAAATAAAATCATGGGTACTCACTTTTCACAAAAGAGAACCATAAAGAGATATCATAACAATCATGATCATGGCTAATAAGTTGTTTGAAACATTTATTCATGAGAACGGAGAGTAATTGAAGTGGTGGGCATAAATATTCGAAAAAAAATTGGCAACAACATTCAATACATAAACCAAAAGAAGGATGCTTTTAGAAAATGGTCAATCTACATCTTCCAATTCAGTAAAATAAAGTCAATTATAGAGCTTGAAGCTATAATACAATATCGACACAAAACTATATGTATTCTTATTCTCAAAAGATGTCATCAAATTAACATCATATCAATGATTGATGCTTAATTACGAAAAAGAAATATCATTTATCTCATGTGTCAGAAATGCATACTACAAGGCTTTTTCAAGAGAAAGCAAACAATGGTCACATGACTAGACACCCATAAAGAGAAATCAAAGATCAAAAAAAAGAATGCAATATCCACAACCAATGGGAAGGGGTGACAAGTTTATTTAGAAAATGGAGCTCACAGTATGATGTATGTTAGCAACTAAGTGAACTGCAATTCCTCTCCACAACATCAAGTCGTTATCTCTATTAATTCCAAATGAAGCAATTTAATGTAGTTTGAAAGAGTATAATATCAAGTGGTAAGTTATTAACCTTTAAATTTCTAACTTGATGGGGAAACCAGCAGGTGTAAAGACAACAACTCCAAGCTTTTGAACAAAACTCCATTCTTCAACTTCTAATGGGAACAAAAAGTAAGCACAATCAGAACTTGTATATTAGTAAAACTTGATACATAACTTGCAAATGCTTATCGACCAAACTCTTCATTTAGCTTCCTTTTATGCTCCATGATTAAGGAGAATGTTTGGTTGAATTAGATGTATAACCTAGAACAAAAAATTAGAATGAAACAATTTAAAATGTTACTATTTAGGATTGTGATGCTATACATATAAGATCTTCTGATAGAAAACTATGTTTTCACATGAAATTAATTAGCATTATCAACCAATTGCACAACTTTAATAATTTATAACAAATCAATTGAAATCAGTTGAAGTTAGTGAAATTGATAGTGATAATATTCTGTCAAATGAATGCATTCAGAAAAAATGGAGAACTTAACGCCAATAGATAGTTTCGAAAAGCTAGAAAAAAACAACCAATGGAAACCCCTAAAACCCAAAAATGGCAATTTTCTTCAAAACTTAACCAATATATTGGACCGCTTCAAAAACTTTTGTAGATCTAAAAAAGTAAAAGGAAAAAGAATACTTTCAAAAACAATCAACGAAGATAAAAAAAAAAAAAACAAACCTCATCAGCATAAACTTTAATTCAATAACTAAGTTAACAGTGTAAAAATGCTAAGATGGAAACCTTTAATAGGTATAAATCCACCTAATTAAATTGAAATTCGACAAGGAAACATTCATCAATAATGCCATTGTTCTCCCGCTTAACGATAGGATCATCATTGAGATCAGGTTCGATATCTATCACATTGAATCGATGCTTGAAGGTCTGATGACAGTCTAAACTGTATGTACATAAGGGAGTAAATGTGACAATTCGTGTGTAGGTAGCGTATTGTGGTGATGAGTGTGTAACTGGCGTATGGTGGTAACCAGTGTGTAGGTGGCATACGGAGTCATGATTTCTAGTGGGTGGAGGTGTCGAGGTCGCCGATGGTGAGTGGCTAGAGGCTCTCAGTTATCTGAGATGTGAGGTCGTCATCGTAGTGATTGGCCGGGCGATGGATATGGCCGATGTTTGACTGTAGGTTAGAAAGAAAAGAGGGAGGAGCGGATTAGGTATGTCTGAAAACGTAATTAGGTTTAAAAAGGGAGACATTGAAACTTGGAAAGTAAGAAATGAAAATAAGATTAGGATCGTGAAATTTAGAATTAATTTTGAAAATTTTGTATAAGTATTAAAAGTATAACTCTAATGTTTATGATTGAAATATATTATTAAATAAATTTTTAATAGATCATGTGACATCCCCAATTTTCACGGTCAGAAAAGACCGATTTGTTTATGCTTTGTTTTATAAAATCAGAGTAATCCTTTGATTAAAAGAGTTGCGGAATTTGTTCCCAAAACAAAATATGATAAGAATTTATCAAAACATTTGTTAAAGAAATGTATTTTCATTAAATAATAAAATCTCGGGATGTCATGTTCCGATACAGACCAAAAGCATAAACAGTACTAAATAGACCTTACAACAGTTATTTACAACTACTAGTCTATCCAAAATATCTTGATAAGTCATCCAACTTATGCACTGGTGCCACTACCTGTAATACAAAGAAAAACTTAGTGGGTCAGGCTTGGGGGCCTGGTGAGCATATAGGGTTTTCAACCCACAATAATATAATTATTATATTTAATCAACAAACAATCAACCCAATTACCCATCCCCATTATTTCATTTAATTCTTAAGAATTTACCCTAAGAATCAATCATCCTTCACTCATTTATTCCTAAGGATTAACCTAAGGAATTCGCACAAAGTTCATTGCTGCCCCAGGTTCATATAACAAGCACTAAATCTATAGCTGCCAAGGTTTATACAACTGATAAACACGTAGTTTAAAACATATAGTAAACACTCAGTTCAAAATACTTAATGAACACCTAGTTCAAAAACACCTAGTGAACACTTAGTTCAAATATACCTGGTAAACACATAGTTCAAAACATCTAGTGAACACTTACTTCAAATATACCTGGTAAACACATAGTTCAAAACATCTAGTGAACACTTAGTTCAAAAATACCTAATGAACACAATCACCTAATGAACACATAGTTCAAAAACGCCTACATGTTACGAGTCTGCTAACGTTCCACTGGACTATCTAGAATAGTCTGTGGTCGTTGTCTATACTCTGCTAGATGACTAAATCATCTTAAACATCGATACCTCTCATCAATTTTATTTCGTCTCACATCAACTATTTCATCTACCCATGTTCTACCCAACATATTTTTAGATACAAATTCATATACTGTTTAAATCATTCTAAACATGTATAAATCATTCAATAAACATCCATCTCAAATAAACTAATAATATAAAAACATATAGCACGTATTTTATAGAAAGATACTTCATATCTATGTGTTAAATGAAAGTGACTACACACTCACCTGTTAAGACGATTGTCGGACAGCACTACGGCTCTTCAAGTAGTATTCTTTGATGAAACCAAAATGTTTTCTCAGAAAGCGGACTTCTCGCGGGTAGAGTTTCGGCTCGAAAACTCTTTCTCTCGGGGTCTTTGGGGCTTCGGGACTCGCTTCTGATGTCGGGATGATACCGGGACTTCGGGGGCACTTTAAGAGGGCTAGAGAGGGTATCGGAACTGAGAGAGTGAAGGAATTAGCAACCATGGCCGACTGCCCTTCGGTTTCTATTTATAAGGCCATTTTGCTGGATTCACGTCGTGAATATCAAAATTCACGTCGTGAGCTCAGTAGACATCAGGTGGTTCATCGCAACTTGCATCTGTCAGGCTCCAGAAGTCATTAATACTGAGTTCACATCGTGAACACTGTATTCACGTAGTGAACTCTGACACAGTGTCAGGATTCGTACCCCGAACTTCAGAAATTCATAAATCTCGCATACGAGCTCCGTTTTCCGTGTTCTTTATATCCACGCGTAGGTGAGATTATGATCTACAACTCTTGTTTAGACTCCGTCGACTAATTTTGAATTTATTTTTTAATATATTATTTTTACTAGGCCGGGACAGGAAAACTCGGTTAGGAATTCACAACTCCTTCACCTGTCATCCGTTTTCGTCTGTATTTTTACCGTTGGACTACTATCGATGAGATCTTAGATTCTCGTTTACATTGTTTCGGCTAGAAACCACTCGATCTCATATTCGAACTTTGGGCCGCATACCGCTAAGTCGACACTTCGAAAAATCATAACTTCCACATACGAAGTCAGATTTAGACGTTCTTTTTATGCACACTCTCGGTTTAACGTATTCTAAGACTTTCGTTCAGATCACTAAGGCTAAATATCACTCTATCGTAAATTCACTATTTACGTCACGCAGTGTCGTACCGGTTCTGTCGCGAAACTTCGACAGTTCATAACTTCTTCGTTATAACTCGGATTTCGGCATTCTTTATATATTTGGAATCCTTGTCACGACTACTAAAACTTAGTTAAGATTATTCAGTCTAAATAATATTTGATCAAAAAGTCACTTTTGATGCTTATCGTCTCTAAATTGACTAGCCCGGATCTACGGGCGTTACAATTATCTCCCCCTTATGATTATTATGTCCCGGAATCATCAACGAAAATAGGGCTTGTATAATGATTCCATACGTTATCTTTCCGTCCTAGGTAATAACCGTGATGTTAAATCTTGCACCTGTTCTTCGTACTATGTTGGACTTTCATTCGTAACCTTCGAGTTACAAAATAAATCCTTATTGAGGACTTTCTTCATAGAATAAGTACTTTCCTTTATCTATTGTAACAGAATGATGGGTTATTGTAACGCCCCAGTTATTTAAATAGATTAATAAATATAAGTCCTGGACTAATTTGTGAAGAATTTTAGAAGTCGGGGGTTAAAAGTGTAAAATCCGAATTTAATTGGTAAGTATTATATAAGACAGGGACTAAATGGTAATTTTTGGGGCTTAATTTGAAGAGATTTTATGGAGTAAGGGGCTGTTGGTAAAATTCGGATTTAACTTGTAAAGAGTTTTATAGTCAGGGGGTTAAAATGGTAACTCTTGGATTACATTTGAATAAAAAGGGCATGGAGGGACTATTATTGCCATTATGGCAAACTATGGAGTGGAGTCGGGTATAAAGGTTTAAATAAACCCTAACCCTAACGACTATTGCAGCCGACATACTTCCTTTCTCTTTTTATCGGCGCCGCACCTCCCTTTAGGTCATCCTCACCACCAAGACTGTTGGAGTCGGAGGGACCGCCGCCATCACTATGGGAACCCTCATTAGCCGCTGATGCAACACCTAGTCCGACAGCTCGGTCGTGCCATCGTGTTATCGCCATCATCGATCCTCCTTGTCACCGGAAACATTAAAGACCGACGAGGGTGGAGGGCAGCCTCCAGGCGCTGTTACGTCGTCGATCGCCATTAACAACCAAGCCGCCGGACCTTTTCCACCTTGCTGCTATCGTTGTTGTCACTTTGACGAGAAGAGAGGATGAGATTGGAGCTGGGTGTTACGGAGGTTCTTTCTCTTTCCCTCGTGTGTGAAGCCACCGACAACCAGCTAGCCCGCTGCTCCCATGTACCGGTCGATCTGCAATGCTCTTCTCTGTCTCCTTCCGCCGCTGTTGCCCCTACATGTGCGCCCTTCCGCCGCCAAACGCCACCAAGAGGGTGGAGGTGCTCCTGTTCCGAGCAAGACTAATATGTGAGTGCGTTTTCTATGGAAGTATGTGTTGTGTGTGCTTTGTTTAGTCAGAATCTTCGGGAAAAGCCACCGCCACCACCATGAGGTGGTGGCTGCCACCCTCTACCACCGCCGGCCACCACTAGGGTGGTTGTGTGTGTGTGTGTGTGTTAAGGGAAGACCATGTAAACGGTTGGGCCCAATTTGGAAAATTGGGCCATATGTTGGGCTTTGAGCCATAGTGGGACTTTTGGGCCTTTGGATTGGGCCTTGGGCTTGAGTCAAGCTAGGTTAGGGGTAAAGTAATCTTTTACCCCAAGCATGGATTTATGGATATGCGTTAGAACCCAATTATTAATTGGGTGTTATTTTGATGTTGACAGATTCAGGACTCTGTCATCCAGCAGCTATGGTTTTGTCAGCAGGACTTCAGCAGCGTGAGGTGAGTCCTCTTCCAGTAGGAACGGGTCTAAGGCACCAAGGCCAGCCCGTTTAAGTAGTTGTAGTATGCCGGGGTAGCCCGATGCAGTATATATGTTTCTGGACTTCGGTCCGATGCCGGCGCGGTCCCGAGAAGTAGTTCAGTATGCATGATGTCTTTGTGATTAATGCAGGTTATATGATATGTGTTATGTGTTACGGGGTAAGCCCAATGTATATTAGCTATTACGCCATGTATTATGTGTTTCGGGGCAAGCCCGATGTATGCTAGCTTATATGTTATATGTTATATGTTCCGGACTTCGGTTCGATGTCGGGGCGGTCCCAAGAAGTAGTTAAGTATGCATGATGTCTTTGTGATTTATGCAGGTTATATGATATGTGTTATGTGTTACGGGGTAAGCCCGATGTATATTAGCTATTACGCCATGTATTATGTGTTTCGGGGCAAGCCCGGTGTATGCTAGCTTATATATTATATGTTATATGTTCCGGACTTCGGTTCGATGCCGGGGCAAGCCCGATGCAGATTATGTGATTATGTTAT
Source organism: Lactuca virosa (assembly GCF_052849685.1). Taxonomy (NCBI): domain Eukaryota; kingdom Viridiplantae; phylum Streptophyta; class Magnoliopsida; order Asterales; family Asteraceae; genus Lactuca; species Lactuca virosa. Next base: position 391,039,778 of record NC_136428.1, read on the forward strand.
GTGATTATGTTATATGTTATGTTGTGTATGTGTCGGGGTAAGCCCGATGCCGGGGTGAGCCCGATGCCCAATGCGGTCGGATGTCGGGGTGAGCCTGATGCCGGACAAGAGTCCGATGTCGGGTAAGCCGATACCGGGATTCGTCCCGATGCAGTTGGGAGTAGTCCCGGAGTTATATTATGTGTTTATGTTATATGCATTGTTGATATGTTTATATGTGTATCAGATTACGGTCCGATGCAGGGCAGGTCCCGATGCAGTGGGTTGGGCCCAAGTTATTAGATTATGTATACGGTATGTGGTAGTTGTTGGATTAGATGTCTAATCCCATAACTATTATTGGTATGTACTTGACCCGAGAGTAGCATGGTCCATTTGGGTTGCATATCATCAGGACAATTTGTTAGGATGGACTTTTGAGAGAAGGTTATTTATGGTTTATTAATATATTATAAGTTATAATATATTAATATGAAATCATATGTTTTAATTAGTATCGATCAAGAATTAATTTGGAATTAATTTAGTGATCAAAAGAGACTAATTAAATCTATGGGGACTAATTATGATAATTAGTTATATATTTATATGTGTTGGGCTTATGATCCATGTTGGACCAAGTTTATGTATGAATACATAAAGAGTTGGGCCACATGAACCATGGATCACAAAACCCATGGGTATGGATTATGGGTTATACCCATGACCCTTGGAATCCTACATATAAATAGGTTACTCCATAGCCAAAATCACCACTTATTTTCTTAGAGAAATATGGAGGTGTTTTGGTGCATGGAATTCTCTCTCAAGAGCCACCTTTGTCCTAGGTGTGTTGTGATTCCATTTGAGGCATTTCATACTATTGGTGCTAAGCTCTTAAGGCCAAATACCTCAAGACTTCAAGCCACATAAAAGGTATGTTTCCCTAACTAGTATATTATATGGTTTATGTCAAATGCATGCTAGTTATAGGTTTAAGGCCTTGGAAACCATTTTCATGTATAATAGAGAAAACATAGATCCAAGGTTTATAGGGTTGCATGTACACCATAGGAGTGTTAGAATGCTCAAAACCCAACAGTGGTATCAGAGCGACGGGTTGTTTTCTATTATATTTGATGCAAATGTATTTTTTTTTTCAAGTTGAAGGAAAAAAAAAAGAAAAAAAACATGAAGTTTGTCAAATTTTATGATAATTACTTGATTTTATGAAAAACTAATTATTTATAAAATTTGAGTCACTTTACTACAAGAGTTGAATTAGGTCAATTTATTAAAAGATAGAATGATATGATTATTTTATTTGTTTTAAAAGTTTGATCTAAATGTTCTTAAGGAGTTACAAGTTTCATCATAAAACAAGTATTTAACTCCATAAGTTATGGAATCCAAAAGTTTTCAAGAGTTACAAAACTTGCCCTCAAGTTTTGGAATTTGGAAAAAGTTTTTTTATGATAAAAAAAAAGAATTGAATTCTAAAACTCTTGGGTTCATAACTTAAACAATTAATTAAATGGTTTTAATTTTGAATTTAATAATTGGAATTATGATGTTTTTATTGAATAATTCAATTAACTCTTATGGACTTTATTAATAGATAATTAAAGTGTTTAATTAAAAGAGAATTAATAATTCCATAATGACATGGTTTAAATTTAATTAAATTAAGAGTATAGTTTAATTAATAGATTAAACCACCAAGTATTTTAAATGTCTAAAATACACCCTTATACTATTATAATATTAAAAGTTTAATATATTATATGTATAAGAGCAAGTCGTCTTACCATTAGTAGGCCTCATTCACGAAGCCGGTCTATAAGGGGGGTATAAGGTTACTGCCTATAAAATGGCAGTTTAATGAGTGTCCACTCTCACCCACCGCTTCCTAGACTGGTGGAGGGTCGTTATCCGAACAGGTAGGACAAGGACTATAATTCTCCCTTCATTAAAAGTATTAATGATAAATACTAAGTAACTAAACTTTTTATAAATTCCCAATCTTAGTTACTTAGGAAAATGTGAATAAGGTGCTAATCCATGAAATTACACTTTGCACTTTGTGTAAGCTGTTAGTGGAGCATGTGTGGTTAACCGACACACTAACCTAGACTTAACAAGGTAGGCAAAGGGTAACTTAATGTTTATCATAGTATCGTTGGAGCGTGTGTGGTTAACCGGCACATCGATTGACGGGTAAATATTAAGGGTACCAAGTATATTTGCGTGGTTACTTCATACCTTGTTTTGTGATCCTCGGCATCCCAGTCACAAAACCTGAAGGGCACACTCGAGATTGAAACATGCCATTGAAAAGTTCAATGAATCTCAAAAGAATCTAGGAGTTTCAAAACCAATTAAAACCTAATAATACATTTCGTTTATCTTGGTGGAAATTGGTGAATCGTCATTCACCTACCTTTAAATATTTTATAGCTTGGATTACGGCATCCCTCTTCCAAGTTATAAAATAGTTTGTTGGCTGCTAGCCTTAATATATCATATTGGGTGTTATATTAAGGACTTAAATCAACTTTACGTGAATTTCTCCCATTGTTGATGTCTGGTTTAGACAACAATGATCTTCCCAAACCAAGCTTTCCTAATGAATATGACTTCCCGAGTTTGGCTCATGGAAGTCATACTTCTCTTCCTCCACCTCCTCCAATTATTCTCCCTAACCCACAAGTTCAAGGTCACTCAAGCCCTAATGGCAAGCAAGGTCTATGTGTGATCACATCTTAGAGATGAAGTCACATATTGACAAGCCGGGAGAGTTGGGTGTCAAAGTCTTGAGAAAGTTGGATGTTCAATCACTTTCTAAGTCACATAGTGAGTTCCTTTGGGACTACTATGAAACAGACTATGACATGAGCCTTAATGATCATATCTATTTTCTTGGTGCTGCTGAATCAGCAATGATTTGGAACGATAGTAAAGCAAATTTGATTAGAAGATCAACTTGCAAAAATTTTTATGGACAGTGACAATGGTGACACTGGAAATCCAGAAAAAGCATTCTCTTCCCAATGGAAAGGGATTGGCCATAGTCAACCCGGTTGACCAAATGGTAAAGAGAAAGGCTAAGTCTGAGATAGTCCCATTACCAAAGGGTCCATATGTTTATTTTGCCAAAGGAAGGGGCGTTGATTGCAAAGCTGCCAAATTTACCTAAGGATGTTAAAGTCAATAAGTTTGACTCTACATCAGGTAGAGCCCATTATCTAACTCTGTTAAGTTCTATTATGAGATCCTCATTACATGATGTGACTGGGTCACATGTTGATGTTTTAAGAAGCAAAGAATAGAGAGAAATCTTAAAGGAAGTATATGCTGATTCTGATCGCGAAGGTGGATTTCGATCGCATCAGAATTTTGAGCAGTTGCTTAAGAAGTTATGATATATTGCTAATAAATAGATAACAACAATTTTTCATGTGGATTGTAAGGATAAGTTTTTCCGCAAAGTTTTAAAATAAAAGAAAATTGTTTAATTTTATTTATTTGAAGTATCCTTACAATGGCATTTGTGGAAAATTGTTGCTTATATGATTCCACTGACAGCAATATTGGAAAATGGATTTGATTCTTTCATTTGTGGTAGTGTCTAAATTTACCAAATCAGGAAAGTTCCTCATCACCCAAGTTTCAATTGGACCGAAACTTGGAATCATGCAAGTTGAATAGTATGATGAATGAGAACTTTCAAGCATTGGAAAATCAAGACTAATTACTTGTTCACATGGATGTGTGAGTCAAGTGAAGGACTAAAAGGATCGAGTACACATTCTTGTGCACTGGTCATGTCCACCACAAAGCTAGTTAAGACTATTTGATTTACTAAACTTTAGTAAATCTGGTTATACTTATAAGTTTAAGTATAATTCTGAAACATTGGAAAAGTCTCAATGTATAGCAGAACAAATGGGAAGAATCAAATTAGGCAGAAAGATAAAAGTTTCTCAAATCTGAAAAGATGGGAGAGTACTTTAGTATCATGTTTGTGATCATCTTAATGATTTAGAAATCATATCACAATTAGTCCTCTAAAGGTCATCTTAGTGCATTCTTATGACTAAGAAGAGGAGTCATGAAGTGTTGAAATGGTTAGATCAGGAAGATGAGTCATACTTCATTCCAAAACAATTATTAGAGTCATAATCCAAGATTGTAACTTGAGTGACATATCTTAAAGAAAGGTTTAAAACACTTGTCAAATGTAAGAGTAAAAGTGTCCTACTCTTGTACATTTGACATTGGTAAGTTGTGATGTTTTGGATAAAACAAAGACCAACTAAGGCAAATTGTGTGAAGTGTTTGTCTTTATAAAGAATCCGCACTATCTCTTGAATATTTGGCAAGATAGTCTTATATGTCAAGAGGATAGTGGGAGTCTTAAAGATCCTAAAAAGAATTTCAAGAACTAATCAAGAATAAAACCTGAGGTTCTTCACTAGCACACGACTTGAGGTTTATAACCTATCGTGTGGACATATTCTGTGCCCATTCCAGTTAAAGTTGGTTTTGCATAGGAGTTCTGAAAGTTCTCAATTGGTTGCATAACAACTTGGAAGCAATGGCAGGCCCTGTACTGCCAGGTGGCAAGAAGTTAAGATTGCATAAGTTCAGTCCATATGAGTTTGAATTTGTCATTATCCTTGTCTTGTGACTATGGTTTTGACGATTCACATGGATAAGAACACATACACCATAAAATCTAAGGGTCATAAGGTTTCTCTCCGATTCATGAAAATGATGGTGAGGAAACACTTCCACCAAGTAGATTTGAAGCAGATGGCAAAAGGTCTAAACAATTGAGACTATGATTACGGTATTCCTTTTCATAGTTCTGAAATTGTTTAGACACACATGCATGCTATCTAAGGAAAGGTGTATGATTTTGATAAAGTTTTATCAAAGCATCTCGTATCCGAAATCTGAACTTTGGTAAGAAAGTCAATAAAGTATTGATTTCTAGAAGTCCAGCTGATTTCTGAGTACATGTCAAAGCTAGTGGGAGCATAAGTGTTATGCTAATAATCATCATGTTAGTGGGAGCATGATAATTATTGTTAGTGTTGCAAGTTAGCAATGTTAATTATAGAAAACAAAAGTTTCAATTCGTGAGGCTGCAGGGATTGAAAAAGTTGTTTTGCTATAATTAAGGGAGAGGATATACTTCATTTCAGTTCTAAAGGCTTAGATTGAGACCTTAATCATCTTTAGTCAAGAATATATATATGAATTTCATGTTGGATTGGTTCAACTTAAGGAAATTCTATATATTGCGTTCTCAAAATTCGATTATGATTACGGCATCCCTCTTCATAGTCAAAATTTGAAAACATGGCAAATAAAAATATTGTAGCAAAAGACTGGTCTAGAATCATGTCTTTATGTGAGACATCATGAATCGTGTACCATTTGCTTTGGGTACAGGATCGATTGCATGTGCTATAATATTTGTCATTTCTAAATTTTTTCAAATGCCCAGAGGCATTAAGAAGGGAAAATGTCTAGAATTGGACATGACTAAAATGATTAAGCAATTGTCAAAGACAATCTGAGGTTTACCAAAGATTGGTTGCTCAGGGACAGTTGGAAGTATAGTGCTATTTTTGGAAGGACCATATTGACATATTCTGAAAAGAGGCATCTCTTATTCAGAAGTGATAGTCAAAATCAGAATATGGAGTTGTCTCCATAGGTGGAAGTTATCTGTGTAAGATTAGAAAACTTAATGCAAGAAACATGTCCAAAGCAATGTACTTTGAATATGAGACTTAGTTTCCATGGAGTTGATCTCCATTGGAATACCTTATAATGACTGTTGACAAGTCTTTGTAACTTTGTACATATTCATTACAGGAGGGTCAGTGCATATAAGTTTAAAATCTAAACAGATTTTGATAAATGAAAAGAATTTGAAATTCTCACATTTTTCGATAAGGATTTGGGAGTGTGAAATTAGAATCATTGAAATTATGTTCAATTGGTTTATTTCACAAAGTAAGGATCATAGACAAACATAGAGTGCATACTTGGTGTATGGAAAAGCTATTGTTTAAGAAAAACATAGTGTAAATGCTTGGAGCATTGGACAACTAGTGTTTTTAATTCAAGTATAAAGTTGATAAAACCGAAACAATGAATAATGAGTAATCAGTATGGTGATAAATAAAAGTGTTTATTTATATTCATAGGGTTTGATACCATATTTGATTCATTTATTCTTGTGTTTCACTTTGCATGTTTTGACTTCCAGAATAACTAAGTCGCTCTTCCTGAATGATTAAGTTATTCAAACCATCCACAGTCGGTCATATGTTGGAAGTAGATATGAATCAAGACTGTCATGGGTTGGTTTGTAGAGGTCCAAGTTGGTGGACAAAGTGGTGCTACAACACTCATGAGTGCTCATAAGTTCTGAGTATTGGATTCAACCCACGCTCATTTGAATCACTTCATGGATTTTATCACGAGTGATCATGAGACGATAATATCTTATATTCTTAAAACCTAGAGATATGAGTTGTTACTATGAGTTGGTTATACATTGATTGCACGAAAACGCATTGGTAAGTCGATGTTATAAAACGTGCCTTTGTGTATGATTCAACAAGTAGTAGAACAAGCCATATGAGTCGAAGTTTATCCATTCCTTTTATCTTCGGGATAAAAGCGATATCGGTGGGCTCCTCGATGATTTAGCGATGACACATGTGAGTGCTTGGCCAAGCCAGGACTGATTTGATTTGTTCAATCAGTCAGTCATCATAAATCGAAAATCGGGAAACAACAAATGGACAGAGAGAATGATTATAATCCATGTATCAGTCCATATGATATCTAGAATGGAGGAATATATGATCCATTATCTAATGGATGCGTCATTGATTTGTTCAGAGTTCGACAGCGGCTTTAAGAGCTACGATTGCTAGTCGGGTTATGAAGTCGTACTTGCAATAATAGTTTTAGACTTATCCAAGTGGGAGACTGTTGGATTAGATGTCTAAGCCCATAACTATTATTGGTATGTACTTGACCCGAGAGTAGCATGGTCCATTTGGGTTGCATATCATCAGGACAATTTGTTAGGATGGACTTTTGAGAGAAGGTTATTTATGGTTTATTAATATATTATAAGTTATAATATATTAATATGAAATCATATGTTTTAATTAGTATAGATCAAGAATTAATTTGGAATTAATTTAGTGATCAAAAGAGACTAATTAAATCTATGGGGACTAATTATGATAATTAGTTATATTTATATGTGTTGGGCTTATGATCCATGTTGGACCAAGTTTATGTATGAATACATAAAGAGTTGGGCCACATGAACCATGGATCACAAAACCCATGGGTATGGATTATGGGTTATACCCATGACCCTTGGAATCCTACATATAAATAGGTTACTCCATAGCCAAAATCACCACTTATTTTCTTAGAGAAATATGGAGGTGTTTTGGTGCATGGAATTCTCTCTCAAGAGCCACCTTTGTCCTAGGTGTGTTGTGATTCCATTTGAGGCATTTCATACTATTGGTGCTAAGCTCTTAAGGCCAAATACCTCAAGACTTCAAGCCACATAAAAGGTATGTTTCCCTAACTAGTATATTATATGGTTTATGTCAAATGCATGCTAGTTATAGGTTTAATGCCTTGGAAACCATTTGCATGTATAATATAGAAAACATAGATCCAAGGTTTATAGGGTTGCATGTACAGCATAGGAGTGTTAGAATGCTCAAAACCCAACAGTAGTTTGGGGAGACTCACTAAGCTTCGTGCTTACAGTTTTCAGTTTTGGTTTCAGGTTCTTCAGTTTTCAAAATAGGAGCTCGGGAAGATTGCAGTGCACACACCATTTGTTCAGCCTGGGATGTTTATATTCCGATATACATGACAGTTGTTATATTATTCTGAGATACATTGTTCTGATTTTTTATATGACGTATGATGACTATGGTTTTATTACTGATTTAAAACTAAATTTTCAGACTGTGTTTTTGGAATGTTTCAAGTTGGTATCAGAGCCTTGGTTTGAGGGATTCGCGCACACTTCCGGGTGTGTCTGAACTCAAACTAAGGAATTGGTAAAGAAATTTTCAAAAGGAAAATCAATTTTTGTAAGAAGGATTTTGAGGAAAGAAAAGTGTTTTAGAAAAACCGAAACGAATTTTTAGAAAGAAAATAACTTTGAAAAGAGAAAAGGGTGTGGTGCATGCAATCAGCCGAGCTCAAGTAAGTACTCCCAAATTACCCATAAAAGTTCATGTTATGATATGATTACCAACTTATTGAGAACTGCATGCTAGTACAGATTAGTTAGTATGATAGCCAGAGTAGTATACGCTTGATTATGTGTACTCAATGCACGAATGCTGCTTGCTTTGTGCTTCTAGCAGTTCTAGTTGTCTTTCACAAACTAATAAACGAATATGTTAAGTTACATATTGCAAGGACTAAATAATTTCAGAAGGTTAGGTCTAGCTCTATTTCGCAGCTCTTGTTTGAGTCCAACCGTTGTAGGGTAGGATATTTCATTCAAAGAATTATCTAGTATGAGTAATATGTAATAGTATTCGCGAGCTAGTTAGGGGGAGAAAGCAGGGACTTCTTATGCAACTGATGGCGGAGAGTGAGTTGGTGATTACCCTAGAGCAAGCCTAGGATGAGATTAGCATGAGATCAGCAGTAGTAGTAGAAGGGAATTGGTGGAGTCGAGGCAGTTCTTGAGGAAACTACGGATAGATGTGGAAGGTAGTAGGGACCCATACTACTGAAAGCAGAGGATCTGTACTCGAATCAAGGAAGGCTGAGATAAGACCAGGGAACTTGTATTGTGTGAGATCCCTCGAGTATGATGAGTATTATGATGATCGTGATGGTATATTTCCAATGTATAGTGACGCTTAGAGGTAGACCAGATGGCAGTTCTGGTGTCGATGAGGCATCAGGCTCTGACTCTGTAGCCGGGCAGCTCGATGATCAGATTAGGGAGATCATTCCATCTGAGGCTACGTGCAGTATCATTGACCAGACTCCCGTGATCCTCATTATGATCAAGGAGGGCATTATAGAGATTGTGATGAGAGGCCGAGTACATTCTGCACTGAGATAACAGTCATGATAGGGACCCGTACGGGGATGTTTCGGGAATTCAGGGTTTATGAAGCTTTAGATTGTCAGGGGGGTTTGGGACCCCATTGCTAGCAACAGATGGTTGGCAGATGTTTCCAACGCTTTCAGTACCAGCTGTTGTTTGGAAAAGGGGACAAGAACCGACTTCCTTTTTGTCTCTTGAGGGACAGAGCAAGAGATTGATAGGAAGAGGTCGGTAGTGAGTTGAGTGATGAAGCGGTTGATGTTATGACATGGGATGACTTTTAGACCAGATCCTGGGCAGTGTACCCAAGCGATTGAGGCGCAACAGTTGGCGCAAGAGTTGTTAGATCTCCACCAGACGACTGAGACTGTGGCAGAAATCACTGCCAAGTCTCGGGAAAGAGCATATATGGTACCACAGTATGCAGCCGATGAGGAAATGAATAAGGTAAGTTATCAAACCATACTGTAGAATGATAGCAGGGAGATCATGAGTATCTCGGGGTGCAAGAACCATAATGATATGACTTCTAGAGCTTGAGAACAGGATGTGGACTTGGATCACATTGGTAAGAGGGAACCAGATCAGTTGCTTATATTGAAGGGTCTCGGGAGGAGACCCTAGATTTAGGATTAGCTTTCGAGAGACCAACAAGACCAAATTCGGCGCAACACTTGAGGGAAACTGCAAAAGGGAGCCTTTCGTTCCAAGGGTTTGAGTAAGTGTGACTCTGGGTATCCTCTATTTGTGTTTGAATTATACTTCCAAGAAATGGCATATGCCAATTGCATACTGAGAATTATTAGTGGATAACGAAAGATCATTTCCTAATTTCCGGTTAGGAGAGTACAGCGTCATATTGGTTTATTCCAAGACTGAGGAGCAGCACGAGAAGCACCTGAGAGAGGTGCTAGAGACTTTGAGGTGGGGGAGACTTTTTGCAAGGTACTCCAAATGTGAGTTCTGGTTGCGCGAGGTGCAATTTCTTGGGCACCTTGTCAATCAGAAAAGGTATTCTAGTCGATCCGGCCAAGATAGAGGTCGTGATGTAGTGGGAGATTCCGAGGTCTCCAATTGAGATCCAGAGCTTCCTGGGTCTAGCAGGTTATTACTGGAGATTTATTCGGGTTCTTGGAGGTGGTGTGATCTTTTGGACTGGCTAGTATTGAAACACAAACAATGGTAAGCATGGTTTCAGCAAATTGGGCATAGAATAGTAAGAAGGATTGAGAATCTTTCCAATTTTGTGTGCTGTAAGACGTTAGTTGAATCAAAGTGGGGGAGAATCATCCAAGGATTCAGAAGTAGGAGCAGTTTTGAAACTGGGATAAGTTTCACATCCTTGTTTGGAATGAAGACAGTGTATGGTTTGAGGATATTGTTAGAGTGTAGTAAGTCTGCGGTTGTAGCCGTAGCATTCACTAGCAGCCAGACAGTGTTAGAGTGTTGTAAGTTTGCGGTTGTAGCCGTAGCATTCACTAGCAGTCAGATAGTGTTAGAGTGTTGTAAGTTTGCGGGTGTAGCCGTAGCATTCACTAGCAGCCATATAGTATTAGAGTGTTGTAAGTCTGCAGGTGTAGCCGTAGCATTCACTAGGTTGGTAGATAGCATGAGTACGTTGTTAGGACGCGGAAATATCGGTAGTACCCACCAGTTCAGGTGTAGCAGTGAGGATATGGAAATCCACGGATTGGATTTCAGAATTACCCAGACGGATTAGACCTGGTTAAGCCAGTGATAAGACTGTAGGAACGTCACTACAGTTATGAGATCAGCGAACCAATGGACTGCTTAAGGACGTGTGAGATAAGGCTACCATTGGTCAGGTATCAATCACTTTTAGTCTTGGATTGGATGATGACAGGATTCGACGCATGGACCCGATCAGTTAGATCAGAAGGTTGTTAGAGCCACAGTGACATGATAACTAGTGGCAACTAGTTCCAGAGAAGGACTTCATTCAGAAGTCGTGTGAGTCGAATAAGTAGGGAGTCCTTTGGCTCCATATCCGGGCCAGAACCCGATATTTCAGGTGATTGATGAACGAGTTGAGACCAGGGAGGTCTCATTAGATTTTGGAAAGTAGCCATGTGACAACATACTGCTTCAGGCAGTTCAGTGTTCGGGCAGTTTCAGCGTTTGGGCAGCATTAGTATTTGTGTTTTAGGTTGGAAGTTCGGACGGATTAGCAGATTGTTCGGGTTATGCTAAGTCACTGACAACAGGATTATTTGAGCCTTGGCCAATTATAGGTGACCTGTATGGGTAATCGGCCATGATCCTATTTATGGTGGGAACCTCGAGTTATCAGAAGTAGAGTAGGCAGCTAAGAGACGAGTGGACTAGATTCAGCAATAATGATTCAGTAAGAGTGGTCTATCGGGGATTCAGACCATCCCGAGACAGCAATATTCAGATGAAGTAGGTGTGAACTTGTTGCAAGGAATTAGTTCTCTTGCAGATATTAGGGCTTTGCGATGACTAGTCACGGCTACCCTGAGAAGACTAGGGTGTATCCAGGATTATGACCATGTTACTTGAGAAGTGAGCGGGTAAGGAATGATTTTGAGGGCGAACTCTAATTTAAGTGGGGGAGAGTTGTAACGCCCCGATTATTTAAATAAATTAATAAATATAAGTCCTGGACTAATTTGTGAAGAATTTTAGAAGTCGGGGGTTAAAAGTGTAAAATCCGAATTTAATTGGTAAGTATTATATAAGACAGGGACTAAATGGTAATTTTTGGGGCTTAATTTGAAGAGATTTTATGGAGTAAGGGGCTGTTGGTAAAATTCGGATTTAACTTGTAAAGAGTCTTATAGGCAGGGGGTTAAAATGGTAACTTTTGGATTACATTTGAATAAAAAGGGCATGGAGGGACTGTTATTGCAATTATGGCAAACTATGGAGTGGAGTCGGGTATAAAGGTTTAAATAAACCCTAACCCTAAGGACTATTGCAGCCGACATACTTCCTTTCGCTTATTACCGGCGTCACACCTCCCTTTAGGTCATCCTCACCACCATGACTGTTGGAGTCGGAGGGACCGTCGCCATCACCATTGGAACCCTCATTAGCCGCCGGTGCAACATCTAGTCCGATAGCTAGGTTCCGCCAGCGTGTTATCGCCATCATCGAGCCTCCTTGTCACCGGAAACATTGATGACCGACGAGGGTGGAGGGAAACCTCCAGGCGTTGTTACGTCGTCGATCGCCATTAGCAACCAAGCCGCCGGACCTTTTCTGCCTTGCTGTTGTCGCTGTTGTCACTCCGACGAGAAGAGAGGCTGAGATCGGAGCTGGATGTTACGGAGGTTCTTTCTCTTTCCCTCGTGAGTGAAGCCACCGACAACCAGCTAGCTCGCTGTTCCCATGTACCGGTCGATCTGCAACGCCCTTCTCCGCCTCCTTCCACCGCTGTTGGCCCGTTATGTGCGCCCTGCCGCCACCAAACACCACCAAGAGAGTGGAGGTGCTCCTGTTCCGAGCAAGACTAATGTGTGAGTGCATTTTCTGTGGAAGTATGTGTTGTGTGTGCTTTGTTTAGTCGGAATCCTCGGGAAAAGCCACCGCCACCACCATGAGGTGGTGGCTGCCACCCTCTACCACCGTTGGCCACCACTAGGGTGGTTGTGTGTGTGTTAGTTAGTTAGTGTGTGTTTATCCTTGAGTAAAGCATTGTAATTGTAATTTCCAAGAGATTAATGAAAAGAAAGTCAAACCACCACCATAACATGGTGGCCGCCACCGTGAGCCGCCATTGACGACCACTACCCGAGGTGGTAGTGGGTGGTGCCCCACAAGCAAACCCTAATGGACCTAGCAAATCCTAATGGGCTTAAAGATTTATTTTTGGGCCTATTGGGCCATTGTTGGGTGGAAACCCTAATTAGGGTTAGAAAACCCTAATTGTGAGTATTTGGGCCTTGGACTTATTGGACCCACCTTTGGGCCATTGGGATTGGATTGTGTATTAAGCCCAAATTATTCCATATCATTTTGTCTAGAAGAATAAAGGACTTAATGGATTAAGCCCTTAATGGGTTAAGTAAGAAACACTTAACCCTAATCATCATTTTATGTGAAACCCTAATTTCACTCGGGCTTTGTGTTGGGCCATCCAAGAACAAGCAATTGGGCTAAAATAATTTAATGGGCCTCGGATAAGGCCCATGTAAGGGGTTTGGACCCAATTTGGAAATTGGGCAATAGATGGGCCATAGTTTGGGCCTTGACGGTTATATTATGTTGGGCCATTAGAATGCCAAATGTTTGGACTGGACTAAATGGTCGGGCCTTAAGGGAAGACCATGTAGAGGGTTGGGCCCAATTTGGAAAATTGGGCCATATGTTGGGCTTTGAGCCATAGTGGGACTTTTGGGCCTTTGGATTGGGCCTTCGGCTTGACTCAAGCTAGGTTAGGGGTAAATTAGTCTTTTACCCGAAGCGTGGATTTATGGATATGCGTTAGAACCCAATTATTAATTGGGTGTTATTTTGATGTTGACAGATTCGAGACTCTGTCATCCAGCCGCTATGGTTTTGTCAGCAGGACCTCAGCAGTGTGAGGTGAGTCCTATTCTAGTAGGTACGGGTCTAAAGAACCAAGGCCGGCCCATTTAAGTAGTTGTAGTATGTCGGGGTAGCCCGATGCAGTCTATATGTTTCCGGACTTCGGTCCGATGTCGGGGCGGTCCCGAGAAGTAGTTAAGTATGCATGATGTCTTTGTGATTCATGCAGGTTATATGATATGTGTTATGTGTCACGGGGTAAGCTCGATAAATATTAGCTATTACGCCATGTATTATGTGTTTCGGGTCAAGCCCGATGTATGTTAGCTTATATGTTATATGTTATATGTTTCGGACTTCGTTCCGATGTCGGGGCAAGCCCGATGCAGATTATGTGATTATGTTATGTTCTTATGATATATGCTATGTTGTGTATGTGTCGGGGTAAGCCCGATGCCGATGCGGTCGGATGCCGGGGTGAGCCCGATGCCGGACAGGAGTCCGATGCCGGGTAAGCCGATGCCAGGATTCGTCCCGATGCAGTTGGGAGTAGTCCCAGAGTTATATTATGTGTTTATGTTATATGCATGGTTGATATGTTTATATGTGTACCGGATTACGGTCCGATGCCGGGCAGGTCGCGATGCAGTGGGCTAGGCCCAAGTTATTAGATTATTTATACGGTATGTGGTAGTTTGGGGAGACTCAATAAGCTTCGTGGTTACAGTTTTCAGTTTTGGTTTCAGGTTCTTCAGTTTTCAAAATAGGAGCTCGGGAAGATTGCAGTGCACACACCATTTGTTCAGCCTGGGATGTTTATGCTCTGATATACATGACAGTTGTTATATTATTCTGAGATACATTGTTATGATTTTTTATATGACGTATGATGAGTATGGTTTTATTACTGATTTAAAACGAAATTTTCAGACTGTGTTTTTGGGATGTTTCAGTCATGTTCTAATGACCTTTCATCGTATGATGCAACGCTTAGACTCAAGTCTCTTAGAGTCAAATTGCAGAATGGAATATACTTTCCTTCATATTCTAATGTGATATGATCACATTTTAGCATGTAGCATTTCTAGCTACTAACTTCCTTAACAACGAGCGCGATATAATTGATCGCTTTGATTTCAATCTTCCGATTTAAGTCAGATGCTACATCGAACTTGGTTCTCTGAACCACGTAACAAACTCATCGTAGTTGGACTCATTTTGATATGACCACTAGGGTCAAAATATCAATCATCTTCTTAGTTATTACCGAAACAATGGTAACGACATACTTGAAATAAAACGGAATCAATCACTAGCTTCTTGGTAACCTTGTGACTTTCTATGATCCAAGCGTGAGTCCTGTGCTTCCAGTAGTATAGTTCTCTACTACTATTCACACCTACTCATACTCGTCCCAAGTATTGCCTCGCAGTCCCAAAGTCCTAAAATCACAAAACAATGTAACACATACGAATGTGTCCAATTAATCATAAATTTTTGCCTAGACTCTAGTAGGACTTCATTCATGCGTATCTTCAATAATCAAGTCTACTTCAACTCGGTTGGTGATGGAAATTCCAGACGATGGGACAACTTCAAGAATTACACCAGTCGTTCCATCATCCTGCCAATTGAAGGTGTACTTCAGACGTACCGTACTCCTCTAAACGTTCCGTTATTTTATCAGACATATTTTAAAGGCAATATACCACTCTTATGATATCTTCCGATAGGTGTCATTCAGTATCATAAGCCATTCATTTCCTCTATTTACTCAATTCTCTATGAGTCTTCACCATAACGTTTTGTACATGCAAGCAAACGTTCGGTGTACCCGACGATAATTTAAGATAAGAAAGTTTTATTTACGATAGACGTATAAATCTCCTTATCACTCCGAAACATTTACATGCTAGTTCTAATACCGTAGTCATACGCTTAGAATCCTGAACACATAAGGTTTCTAGATCCGGTCGGCAACAGACCATAGATCCAAACAAATAATAGCATATATGGTAAACATATAGCATTTAGCACATAAAAGCATTTTAGGCATCTTTCGTAAATTAAACTAGTGCTCGTGTCAAAAAATATGGTAGACACTCATCTCACAATCATCGCTTAGCATTCTAAGTTTAAGTCTAGAAAATCCTACAAATTCCATGTTCGCTTAAACTAATGCTCTGATACCAACTATGACATCCCCAATTATCATGGTCAGAAAAGACCGATTTGTTTATGCTTTGTTTTATAAAATCAGAGTAATCCTTTGATTAAAAGAGTTGCGGAATTTGTTCCCAAAACAAAATATGACAATAATTTATCAAAACATTTCTTAAAGACATGTATTTTCATTAAATAACAAAATCTTGGGATGTCATGTTCCGATACAGACCAAAAGCATAAACAGTACTAAATAGACCTTACAGTAGTTATTTACAACTACTAGTCTATATCCAAAATATCTTGATAAGTCATCCAACTTATGCACAGGTGCCACTACCTGTAATACAAAGAAAAACTGAGTGGGTCAGGCTTGGGGGCCTGGTGAGCATATAGGGTTTTCAACCCACAATAATATAATTATTATATTCAATCATCAAACAATCAACCCAATTACCCATCCCCATTATTTCATTTAATTCTTAAGAATTTACCCTAAGAATCAACAATCCTTCACTCATGCATTCCTAAGGATTAACCTAAGGAATTGGCACAAAGTTCATTGCTGCCCGAGGTTCATACAACAAGCACTAAATCTATAGCTGCCAAGGTTTATACAACTGGTAAATACATAGTTTAAAACATCTGGTAAACACTCAGTTCAAAATACTTAATGAACACCTAGTTCAAAAACACCTAGTGAACACTTAGTTCAAATATACCTGGTAACACACATAGTTCAAAACATCTAGTGAACACTTACTTCAAATATACCTGGTAAACACATAGTTCAAAACATCTAGTGAACACTTAGTTCAAAAATACCTAATGAACACAATCACCTAATGAACACATAGTTCAAAAATGCCTACAGGTTACGAGTCTGCCAACGTTCCACTGGACTATCTAGAATAGTCTGTGGTCGTTGTCTATACTCTGCTAGATGACTAAATCATCTTAAACATTGATACCTCTCATCAATTTTATTTCACCTCACATCAACTATTTCATCTACCCATGTTCTACCCAACATATTTGTAGATACAAATTCATATACTGTTTAAATCATTCTAAACACGTATAAATCATTTAATAAACATCCATCTCAAATAAACAAATAATATAAAAACACATAGCACGTATTTTATAGAAGATACTTCATGTCTATGTGTTAGATGAAAGTGACTACACACTCACCTGTTAAGACGATTGTCGGACAACACTACGACTCTTTAAGTAGTATTCTATGATGAAACCGGAATGTTTTCTCAGAAACCGGACTTCTCGCGGGCAGAGTTTCGGCTCGAAAACTCTTTCTCTCGGGATCTTCGGGGCTGCGGGACTCGCTTCGGGTGTCGGGATGATATCGGGGGTTTGGGGGCACTTTAAGAGGGCTAGAGAGGGTATCGGAAGTGAGAGAGTGAAGGAATTAGCAACCATGGCCGGCTGCCCTTCGGTTTCTATTTATAGGGCCATTTTGCTGGATTCACATCGTGAATCTCAAAATTGACGTCGTGAGTTCAGTAGTCCTCAGGTGCGTCATCGCAACTTGCGTCTGTTAGGCTCCAGAAGTCATTAATACTGAGTTCACGTCGTGAACACTGTATTCACGTCGGGAACTCTGACATAGTGTCGGGGTTCGCGCCCCGAACTTCAGAAATTCATAACTTTCGCATACGAGCTCCGTTTTCGACGTTCTTTATATCCACGCGTAGGTGAGATTATGCTCTACAACTCTCGGTTAGACTCCGTTGGCTAATTTTGATTTATTTTTTATTATATTATTTTTAGTAGACCGGGACATGAAAACTCCGTTAGGAATTCACAACTCCTTCATCTGTCATCTGTTTTCGTCCGTCTTTTTACCGTTGGACTACTATCGATGAGATCTTCGATTCTCGTTTAGATTGTTTCGGCTAGAAACCACTCGATCTCATATTCGAACTTTGGGCTGCATACCGCTAAGTCGACACTTCGAAAAATCATAACTTCCTCATACGAAGTCAGATTTAGACGTTCTTTTTATGCACGCTCTCGGTTTAACGCATTCTACGACTTTCGTTTAGATCACTATGGCTAAATTGTCACACCCCGTTAAAGCAGAAACACGAAGAGTGACAGGCTAAGGTCTCATCACAAAGGTAAATAGAAGTACCAACCATAAACATTAAGCGTTTTAAGTTTACATCGCGTACAAAACAAATACATTTAGTTTTCACAATACATAATTTAATACATAGCAAAGGTAACAACTTAAATCATGCTAACGTCTTGTTGATTCACTGACCGTTCCCTGAAAAGCATGCAAAAACGAGGGTCAACTATAAAATAGTTGGTGAGTTCGCAGGTTTATAATAATACATTATTTCAAAAATGTAGTTATTCTATAAATGTTCCAATTTAGAAGACGATGAATGCCATTGCATTCCGTTCACAACCAAGCCTAACGACCGTTCCTGCCCCATTCCATCATGTCCATGGTTCCCATGATGTCAGTTCATGGAAATATGCACTCGCGGTTCCGGGCGAGTGGGGGCTGTCGACCCCAAATAGCGCTATCCATAAGACCATCGGCTCAAATATGAGTTAATAGGTTGTATCGGTTCTCCGGGGACTTAATCATACAAGTTCATAACACCAAATTCATAATACAAGTTCATACAACAAAGTTCATATCACAAATTCATAGCACAAGTTCATAAAATAATGTTCATAGATATTGTGGCATGCTTTCCACCCCAAAACATTAAAAACCGAAAATAGGGAGTGCGTGAATACTCACTCCGGAAAGTTTGCGGCTCGGGCTTTGCGGGTTGATGTTGGTGAGTGCGAATCCTAATAGCGTCCTACGGAACAAATAGTCTCTAGTGAGATATAATTCACTAAACCATTATCTAAGTCTACTTATCCTACTAGTGGTGTCATTAAGTGCCCAAAGTTTGTTTGGTTCATTATTAGTATTATTGAATTCATGGTGTCTTATATTCAAAAAAAAAATTTCATAAAGGCATGAAAATGAACTCCAAAAATTGTAAAACTTTATATTGTGTTTCTACAGGAGGGTATTAGTGTCCAGATATTTTATAGACATTTTTGATGGTCGTTTTATATTTATTTGTAATTTAGGATCAAATAATATAGAAAATCCAAATAAATTGGTAAACAGTTTCTAAAATTCCCAATTTAATTTTTACAGGTTCTTATAATGTTCCTAAGGTTGAGAAAAATATTGGTTAGGAACTTTGAGTCCAATAACCCGAGATTATAATTTCATGCTCCAATTTAATGAAAAATATGGAATAAATATCAAACAGTGTCCAAAATGTCTGACAATTTACATGGCTTTCTTATTCTGTGATTATATTCATAATAAAAATTTTCAGATTTTTATACCTTCCGAAAATGATTATTTGGAATTTAAAGCCATTAATTAACTATTTTTATAAATAAATAAGGAATTGGTTCTAGCCCTTGGTATTTTACAGATTATCACATGCATGTGAGGGCTTTGAAAAGGAAAAATGTTCAAAATTTATTCAGAAGGGAAATAGGGGTATTGAACCCAAACAAGTTAAGAAATGTTGCACATTATAGTGTATGAGATGTAAATGTGGCTGAAGTTCATGAATTTGAGTAGCACATTCTGTGGGGTTTTAAGCCACGAAATTTCAGCCATCATTCACTGGGTATGTTAAGTTTCTAAACTATTTTTCCCCAGATTTATGGTTGGGTTTAAGGCCACTGATCATGTAAAGTAAAAATGGTGATCACAGAAAAAGAGCTGTTTGCGCAACCATTTTGTAAAAATTGCCAAAAATCCGATATTTAATCTTTTACAGTGAGACCAGTTGGGTTTGAAAGATAACTCGTGGAACTATCCAATACAAAAAGAATATCAGGATTTGGTTAAGTAATGACCGAGTTATGGCCGTTCAAATCTGAACAAAATAGTCTGGCAGATTGCATGTCTCCCCTGGTTGCTTTGAGTGCATTCTTAGGGCACTTTGACAAGAACAACATGCATGCTTCTGTTAAGGTCCGATTTCTAGCACATGCATGGAGTGAATGAGCATCCAAGATGTACTAGAAATGGTTTAAATGCTTTTGGTCATGCAAGAACACAAAAGAAATGGAGAAGAAGATGTAATACTCGGTTTTGAAGTCATATGAACACATGTGCATCTTTTTCACTCCTTGCATGGGTTTGATCCCGGATTTTCACCATCTCAAACACATACATTGTGTTATGGTGAGAATCTACAAACCACAAGGGAAAAAGTAAGGATTTCTAGCCATAGAAGGGCATAGAATCCAAAGAGTAGAGAAGAACCATGAAGAAGAGGAAGTAAAATCATGAAACTATGAGGGAGGATTGTGTTGTTTACCTTGGTTTTGATCTTTAGAGAAGCAAGAACACTTCAAGACCTTCTCAATTTCGAAATTATGGCAGAGAATGGAGGATTTTCTGATGTGTAGGAGTGGTCTTGGAAGTGGGAGAGTTTTCTTGGAGAAGGAGTGTGAGATGGAGTGTGTAGGTGGTTCAAATGAGGTGTAATGATGGGTTTTAAGGCATGGGGGAGAGGGAAAAGCCTAATGGACGAAAATTTAAGAGGGATATGGTATTTTTATTGGTATTTGATCAAATAATAAAAGCCTCCCTTGAATTTTTATAAATCTAGATTTTAAATTTTATAAAACTCAAACATTTTCATAATCTCCTAAGGTTTTAATTATTGGGTTTTGTTGAGGTATTTACACTTGGTAATGACTTCCAAAAATTATATTTGTTGAATTAATTTATATAATGATAACCTATTATTTAATTTTTATAAAAATCAATTTATCATATTTCAACAATTCTAACAAGGATTCATAATATGTGATTGTAAGAATTTGATATTCTTGGATTTTACTTTTGGTTCACATTTCGAATCATGAAGTGTATGAATTTGTCATCAACTTTATAGTTGGTTCATATTATGATCTAGTTTTTGTTCATATTAGCTTGTGATACTTAACCTTGTTAAGCATCAATTTGTTCCAATATGAAATTTTTAGGGTTAATAACCTACCCTTGAGTTGTAATCTATCGAACATAGTTTTATGTTTAGACTTAAGGTTCAGCTTTGGCACTTTACCACTCAGTTGGTTCCTTTACATATCAATGTGATCGTTCAATACAAGTAGGGTACACTACTTGTTCTGAGGGATCTATTAAGTCACAAACCTAGTTCAATTTGTAACTATAGAGCCAAGTTAAGTGCACACAAGGAAATGACAAGGTTCTAGATGAGTATTGACCTGAGATTTGGTGGATGTCACATAAATATCGCTCTATCGTAAATTCACTATTTACGTCACGAAGTGTCGTACTGGTTCTGTCGCGAAACTTCGACAGGTCATAACTTCTTCGTTATAACTCGGATTTCGGCATTCTTTATATATCTGGAATCTTTGTCACGACTACTAAAACTTAGTTAAAGTTATTCATTCTAAATAATCTTTTATGAAAAAGTCACTTTTGATGCTTATATTCTCTAAATTAACTAGCCCGGATCTACGGGCGTTACAGATCAATTATAATAAACAATAAGTAATTTCAAAAAAGTAAATACATAAATCATAAAGAGGGTATTATAATAATTTCATTTAGATAGGCACAAAAATCATAAGGTTCCTATTGTACAAACAAAAGACAAATGAAATGCACAAGTTGGATGAAACCATGTATATTATTTGTGTAATCTATATGGAATAAGCCATAATCGTTAAGCTTTAACATTAAACCATAACATTGGTGAATCTAGAACAAAAAATAGCACACACACATGCACCGCTACATCATCTTCACATACCCACCCAAGCACCCCTACCTACACCTACACCTACACCCAATACCCATCCTTAAATGCAAAGTGCCACCACAACCAAAGACCCCGATGTACAAACGTACACCAACACCTGCCCCACCCTACCCTGTCACACCCCAAAACCGAGAATGGCGGAAAACGTTCTGGGGTGGAGGACGTCATGTACAGTATCATAACAATGCATAATAGTAAAGACAAGCAACAACATCCATTGCATTAGTATAATAATTGTAATACAAGCGTGTTCTGTATAGTTTGTAAGTCACCAAAAGTATAATCAAAATAAAAGATGAGTCTTGGGAAGGGTTAGAAAACATCACAAAATCGGGCCAAACACACCTTGCAAGGTGTGTGCGGCCGCACACCTGAGTGTGCGGCCAGCCAGCCGCACACAGCCAACCGCACACCCTCCCAACCTCACTCTCTAGCCTATATAAAGGACCCCAAGTCAACCTCACACCCTTTTCACACTCCTTGAAGCTGGAACATATCTCTCTCTCGAGTCCTTCAAGTTTTCCTCTCCAATCATCAAAACAAGTAAGTAAACACCCTTAGATCTTTACTACAACACGTTAGAAAGTCTTTGCCTCGAGTTTGATCTATGAAATCATCATTTTAGATGATCGTCATGTGTGTACGGCCGCACACACATCATGTGTGACCGCACACATATCTTTTGGTACTAAAATGGGCTTAAACACTCACCCAAAGCTTAGCATCGACCAAAACACCTCCTTAGGATCATCACAAAGCCTTGGAAAATCGATTTGGACACATTTGTAGGAGTGTGTAAGGCTGCACACAGGCCTGGCCGCACACACCTGACCGCACACGCCATGTGCAACCGCACACACCCTTTTAAGGGTCCAAAATGGCCCCAAACTCACAATCCGGTTATGCAATGGTCTAAACACCTTCACTAGAACACCCCAAAGGCTTGGAACCACGATTTTGACACACTCCATAGTGAGTGTGCGGCCGCACACATGCCTGGCCGCACACTCTCGCCGCACACACACAAAATCCATGTTTTTGTGGCCTTACACTCCAATATAGGGCCATACACTCCTTATATGCAACCATAAGAGTTGGTAACACTTAATCCTAAGTGTTTTTATGTCCTTAGGACATGTCCCTATCACCATTAGTGGTTACATCTACTAGTGTATTCATATAAGTGTTATTACATGAAAATAGAACTCGTTTGTGCTCAAGACTTCAATTGACACCCGACGATCCTATATCGATCTTTCATTCAAGTTGCTCACTGCAGGTGAGTTCATACCCCTAATTAACCTTTTTAAATGAATTTAAATGCTTTTATGGGGGGGAATACAAGTTGGACCATTCTAGTTATTGCTCTAATCACATGCGATTTACAACTAGAACAAACAAAAGGATTTCCTATTACCTTCAAATGGGTATCAAACTTATGGATTTTCAAGCATTTCAAACCTTCTATTAAAACTTTAAAATGCTAAAAATGTTTTCAAAATCTTTTAGCATGTCTTATTTTCAAACCCATATCTATGCTAGTATATTTATATAAATAAGACTTGAAGGACTCAGGACTAATAGCTCACCCGATTTCCTGTTCCTTGTTTGGTTGTGGACTTAGGGTATTCTGTTATTTGTCCGACTGTCGTTGAATTCTTAGTTATATAACATATATATTCGTGTTGGATATAAAAGTCTTCACTGCAGTTCAGTACCTTTGTGCAACAAAGGCTTGCAAACAAACATTCTATATAACTATAATCGGTATAGTTAAGGGTTTCTACTCATTACTACTATTTGAATGACACTACCAGGGTCGGTATAGTTAAGAGTCAATACATGCTATATAGTATACAAAGAGAACACTATATACTATACAAAGAGAACACTATACACTATACAAAGAGAATACCATACAAAGAAAACTCGATATACTATTACAGAGAAAACATCATTATACAATGGCATAGTATACAACATATGATTTCTCTAATTAGAATGTGACATACTGTCTCTAGATACGACACTTCATTGTGCTATCACCGTGTAACCAGAGTCTCCTGGAGGGAGAGTGGGCATTATGGGTATAGATTTATACGGGACAGACGTTCCCACATCCCGACTGCTAGCTACAGTCCGAGCCGACTAGGCCCAGGGGTGACAATATGCCACCATACTACGTGTGACCTGGAGGGTCATCAGTTTTTCAGCCGTCAATTAGCATGGTTACATACGAGTTCACATTCAAACCTTAAATTAACTAAATAAGTATCTTAAGGCAAAAATAGACTTTGCGAGGCGTACCGCCTGGAGTCTACATATTTACTACTCTGGACTTTTCGAGGCGTACCGCCTGGAGTCGACATATATCTGCTTAGACTTTTCGAGGCGTATTGTTCACTCAGTACCGCCTGGAGTCTACATATATCTACTTAGACTTTTCGAGGCGTATTGTTCACTCAGTACCACCTGGAGTCTGTATTTTCATCACTTTGTGACTTTGTCACATACTCATTTCAGTAAACTCTATTCTTATATACTAATAGTTTTCACTGGGGAAAAACCCTTACCCTTACAAAAGAACAAACATTCAACAAATCGGTTCTTGGTAGAAGGCTACTTTTTACTAAAAAACATAGGGTTTTCTAGGGAGTATACTATTTCCAAAACATTTGAAACCAATTACTACACTACATCGTTGCTAACATTTTTATACAAGCAATGACACTAAATACTTATGAACTCACCAGCTTTATGCTGATACTCGCTTTCAAAATAACTTGTATTCTCAGGTCATCAGTAGACAGGCACAGATGAAGCTTTTGAGAAGATGGAGCACATACAAGACTCATCTTTTATTTTGATTATACTTTTGGTGACTTACAAACTATACAGAACACGCTTGTATTACAATTATTATACTAATGCAATGAATGTTGTTGCTTGTCTTTACTATTATGCATTGTTATGATACTATACATGACGTCCTCCACCCCATAACGTTTTCCGCCATTCTCGGTTTTGGGGTGTGACATACCCTATCCCAAATCCATATATACATTCATCCACCTCGCCCCCACTCACACATATAATCATATCCCCATCAACACCCCATATATCCACTCTGACCCAACCATACCTATACTTACATCACCATACTCCACCTATACCCTTATACACATCCACATGTAGACTCACACCTTTCATTAATATTTTGTTTATTAGTTGCAAACTATTAGCAATATAGTTTTAAATTTATAAGTTATATTCCAAACATAGTATATTTTTTGTTATTTTTTTATGATAACGTATTTATATCACAATAACTTGAGTCTTCCCTCCACTGTACTATTTTTGTTTAAAATCACAAAACATCTCCAGCTCACAAGAGTTCTTGCTAATAGTATTTTTTCTAATTTTTGTTTTTTCGGGCACAGACGTCGTTTTTTCCGCTTATTTTTTTTCACTTACACATAGACTCATACATTCACATACACATATACATACACACATACACACATATACAAAATAATAAAAATACAAAAAAAAATAATAATAATAAGAATAATAATAATAATAATAATAATAATAATAATAATAATAATAATAATTTTAAAAATTAAAATTTTGATATTTGTTTTTAATTCCGTTGGATATTTCCAACATACCGTGGTCCCCCAAAACTTTGGTGAGCAAAGGAACCGGCCCGAACCGGACCCGACTCGGGAACCGAAGTCGGCCGAAATTAAGAACCGAACCGGACCGCCGGTTCTATCAGTTCCGGCTATTGGTTCCCGGTTCCTATCGGTTCTTGCCGTGTCTTCAATGTTGGAACCGATCATCGAGAAATAGCAACATACGGTTCCGGTTTTTGCCGGTTCTACCGGTTCCCGGTTCCCAAAATCCACAAGAATATTGTCCCGGTCCTGGCCCGACCGGTTTCATCGGGTTTCGGTTCCGGTACCGGTGCCGACCGGTTCCCCGCTCCAAATGCTCATCCGCATTGGCTATGGTTTACATTTCAAAATTCCCCCTATATTTTGACCAATCTCTCACCACCCGCCAATCGATCTCAGATCCCAGTCACACCAAACCTCAATGGATGCTCCACATCTTCTATGTTGCATTTGTTAGTCATCTGCAGCCTGCTCCGTCGTTCTATGCACCACCACCGGTCTAATGCCCCACCACCACTCAACCAAAGCTTCGCCTTGCTGTAAACCTTCACCGATCCACCCTGCCTCTGTTGTCATCGATCGAGGAGGGCATCAGCGACACATTCAATCCAAAAAATAAGGAAAAAATTGGATTTGAATACCTAAATCCAAATCAGTTAGACCCAAATCCATTTTATTTTCTTTAGGTTTTTTTGTGGTTATAGTTGAAGCTTTACTGGGTTTCTGTTTCCAGATTTGCAAATTGGAATCCATTGATCCAAACAAATTAATTACATCTGCTGGTCAATTGGTACTCAGGGTAAGAACTTATATTTACCATATAAATGACACTTTTTGGTGATCAATCCACACTGATGACAAAGCTTCTCATCAGTGTATTTATCAAAAATTGATGTACACTTTGAATTGTAGTCATAGGCTGGTATACGGTGCTGTTTCACAAATTAAGAATGGTACAAATTCCTTATTGGGTGCTAATATGTATAAGTCTTTCTGAATGCTCCTATTGTTCCTGGTTGCTTCTACTAATATTAGATCTAGTGGTTTCTTCAAGCTTGACCCACTATTCTTGCATATGATTCACTTTTAAGAGTATAATTCATATGCATAAACACTCTACACAACTTGGTTGGTGCTGTTGGATTTGCTTTTTTCATGCTAAAAAGGGATCTATAATTAGGGCTTTTATTGCATAAATGAATTACAAAAAAGTGATTTCAATCGATTATGAAGGGCTAGAAGAGACAAATTTTAAACTGTAGAAATTTTTTTTTCACAGGTTTGATATTAGACGTTAGTTTTCCATTTCTAATTGATCAAACTTGTGTATTTTTTCCATTGGTGCTCAACAATAGAGGTATGATAATCTTGTGGATAGAAATGGTGCAACATTTATGGATGGAGTAAATAATCGCGGCGGCTGATGAGTTACAGGGGCACACCTTGAAGCATGAAAGAACTTATAGTTTTGGATGAAAGTTTAAATATCGAATGAAATTTCTCAAAAGTAATTACTATATAGTAAAAAGTAATAGTAACAATTACAGTGAAAAAGAACTAGTAAACAATTAAGGACAATTTGGTAATTTAAATATTTTCTTGTGTGTTGTTCTAATATCACCAAACGTTATAATAATTATTTTTACGGTTTTTTCCTTTCCAGTTCACTCCAATTTCTTTAAGTATCGTACAGTCTCATACATCAAATGCTACCCGAAAGAAATAACAATGTACATATAGTCTTAAACATAAATAGCAATGTACTTATCATTTATAACAAAGGTAGAAAGATATTTTATCATTTATGACATACTTATAATTTTTTTTGTGGAGATATCCACATAGTAATCATTTTAATAGAAATAGCAATGTACTTATCAATGGCAAAAAAGTACTTATGGTCACATGCTTTTATTATTATTATAAAGCCTTATTCACTTTAGATACACTATAAAGTAGAACATGATGGTACAATATTTATATGCACAAGTTTTAATCTCTCATATCATGAAAATTCTTCATTCTCAACACTCATAAAAATTTCACCGTGACCATGAAATACTAATAGTCATATATTTCTTCTTTTTCCATGACGATTGTTTACTTTTAAAAGCACATAAAATTTAAACCATAACCATAAAGCACAAGTAGTTCAAGGTTTTTTTTATTAAACCGTAACCATATATACTTATAGTCATTGTTTTTTCCTTAAAATATAATACTAAAGGTCACATGTTTTATTATTATTATTATTATTATTATTATTATTATTATTTACTTATAATCAGACATATGAAATGAATATATTTCCAAAAAATAGTAACAATCATATCATTTTCATTTTATCATTGACCATTGTTTACTATTAAACACACATAAAAAGTAAATCATGACAAGTGTTCTTAAAAGTGGCAACAAAATACCAAGAGTTACATGTTTTATATGTAATCATATTTTTTATGCTTTTACACACTTAATAATTTAATCAGTGACCATTAAATTCTTACAATCATATTTTTTGCTTTTCTGATTACTATGTTTTACTTTTAGACATACACCAAATCGTATAAAATAACAACAAATTACTTATAGCCACAAGTATTTTCTTTTTTAATGAACATGATTTACCTTTTAGCCACACATAACAAGTTTAACTATGACTATAACATATTTATACTTATACATTTTCTCTTTATCAATGGAAAATATTCAATTTTAGACACAGAGTAAATGAAACATGACCATAAAATACTTATAGTTACTTGTTATGTTGCTCTTAATCAATGTGTAATAAATGCTATCGTATGGACACCCAAAAAATTAATGTGGCCATATATTACCTTTTAGCTACATTACATTCAAATTTCAACATCTGCTCCAAGATATACATACATAAATATTTGCTGCATGTGACTATATATTAATCTATCGTCTTTTATAAAACCCGAAATAATTTTTTTTTCATATATCTAACAAACCTATGGCAGATGGTGACATTTGACCATGTTGTTCAAGTGTGGCTAATTATTGTCACATTTTTTATGTTTAAGCGTGTCTAAAGGTTTCAAGTATATTACAAATCGTCACGAAATTCAACTTAAAATGTCGCTAAAGCAAATACAGTATTTTAGAAAGAACCTTTAGACACAATTTTAGGAAAAAGTGTTGTTGTGCGGCTTTGGCAAAAGTGTGACCATTGGTCATTTTTGTACTAGTGAATCCACTTGATCCTTAAGTAACTTTATGACTCCATTCAATCGCAATAAGTACCATGTGTTTGTGGTGACTTGTGCCATTAACACTACAAGCACATCATACCTATATGCTTTCAATCTCACCACTTCATTACTTGATTCACACTTTTTCCAATCTCTTTTCTACATCCCAATTTCTCTACATGAGATTTTTGGGAGTTTAGTTTCTTTAACTCTCGTCTGCTCACTAGTCAACTTCTGTTACTTTCATATTTCTACTTACAAAATCTATATTCGATACATCAACATAGGTATTTGAAAATACATACTTATCCCTCATATTAGGAAATCATACACTCCCAATGTTTCTAAGTTTTCACTTCTATAGAACACTCGGTCGTCACATGCTCTACTGGGACTATATACTCATCCTTAGACTTTTATCATAAGTCCACTAACTTCTCGTCATTCTATGAAATTGCACAATCTTATTTAACAACTCCTTATTACACATAAGGTTCAATCTTCTTCCTTTTCTAATAGTTATTCACAATGAATTCTTACTTAACATGCACATATCTTCATAATCTCACGGGTCCATCTTTTCTCACTCTTGGAGTCACATTTCCATCTCTTTTCTTTGAACATGTTCAAAAATTTCTACTATGGACACGTGATCAAAATGTGTTCTTTCACACGGTGTGCACTATATCTTACTTCCATAGCTGTCTTGACCTGTTTTCTCTTTATCTTCTTAAATTTTCTTTCTCTCTTTACTTCTATGCTCAAGTTCATTCTCTATCTCATTTTTCTCTTATTCTTTTTGTTTTCTTTCTCTTTCTCTGTGCATACCAACTCTCCCTACTCATCCTGTCCTTTTCATTATATTCTTTCTCCATTATTTCTCTACTATTTCTACTCATTATTTCTCTATATTCCACCCTTTCTATATTCCTTCTATACCCTTTATTTTCATCCCTTTATACTCCTTCTCTGCTTTCTATCTCCACATCTTTATCTTTATGTATTTCTGCATCTCTATCTCTTTCCATATCTCTCTATTTCTAACTCTTCTCTTTATCCTTATCTCTATCTGTATGCCTCTCCATATCTTTATCGCTATGTATACTATCTTTTTTATTTAGAGACACCTACACTAACTATTTTCCACCTACTAGGACACATCATCTTTAACCCATCTCTATCATGGTAATCATGATCTCATTCTCTTTACACACATAAAATCTCTATACTTAGAGATCCAATTCTTATGTCATTTCACGAAATGTAACACCCAAAATCTTGAGGATCAATTGTTGGGACTAAATCCCCTTTTGAGGATGGGACACGACGTGTTGGAAGAGCCAACACAGCGTGTCTAGATAAGAAGATGCGCGACTTCATTAAGGGAACACATGGCGTGTTGACTCTTGGAACACGGCGTGTTGACGGTTGGAATGAAAACCCAAATCTTCTGTGTTTTTTCTCCCTATTTAATGGAATAAGGAGGCTAGGGTTGTCCATCCTAAGCCCCTCAAGCCCTGAAAAAAACCCTAATCATCTTCCTACATTTTTAGAACTAGTTTGGCGTTTTTTGAAGCTAGAAGTATGAAGGAGGAGGAAGGAAGCAAAGATCAAGCAAGCAAGTCCCCATTCTCCATCTTGGCACTCTTCTAGGCCTTTGTAAGTGTCCAAGACTCGAGTTTTATCATTCCAAGTTGTTAGATCTTGAGTTTTGTCCCTTTAACTTCTTGTTTTTGAATGATTGAATGGTTAGATCTCATAAAGTTTGAAACTTTATAAATGTCCAGGTCAAGGTGACTTAGTAGTATTTTGGATCTAGATTATGATCAAGTTTTGATGTCATGCATAGAGATTAGGTCATAAATCCCGATTTTGACCTAGTATGGGTTCAAGACAGGCAGTATACATGCATGTCTATAAAGCACCAAACTTTGGGATGGTTTTAGTGTTTGAATCACTTCTGGAAAGGACGGACTTCAAATTTTAAGGATTAAGTGCTTGATGGGTTAGTCTCTTGCATTAATAAGCTTTACGGATTGAGTTTTAAACCTTTTTGGGCAGTCCCAATGGATAAAGTTGGAAACTTTATCCTTCTGGACCACATTATGGACTAGATATGAGCTTTGGAGCTCTTGGAATCAACGAAAACAACTTAATGTATTAAGTTGTTGGAACTCCGGAAAACATGGCGTGTTCTAGGTCAACACAACGTATTGGCTGGGGTTTTCCTGACTGATTGGTTGATGTTGGAGCACGGAGTGGCCAAGGGGTAACACGATTTGTTTGGTCAACATGGATTGTTGACTTTGACTTTGACCAGAAGTTTGACCAGGGTTGACCGTAACATCTGGATTTCTATGTATCATAAATTAAGTATTTATCTATGAGTTAAGGAGAGGGACTCGACGAGTCGACGCCTAAACTCGTCGAGTAGGATCGTGACTACTGACTAGGATTAATGAATGGACTCGAAGAGTCGGCGAGTCGACTCGACGAGTCCGTGCTGTGGACAGAAACCCTAAATCTTCGGGCATGTGCCCTATTTAAGGGTCCTTATGGCCGTCATTGCGGCCACACACCCACTTGAGAAACCCTAACGAACCAAAGAGCATTGAGATTGAGGGAATGAGCTAATTACATCACCTTTAGTGCATTCTTGCAAGAAGGAAGGAGAGGGTTCAAGCTAGGTTGATTGAGGAGCTCAGATCTACTATTACATCTTAAAAGGTTGCTGTTTGACGTATGAATCCATGCCTATTTTCGTGTATTTAATAGATCTCATGAATCTAGGTTTTCTTTGCTCCTTCTTTAGTTGGAACATAGGGCATGTGGAGTCCCATTCAGGAATAGAATTTAGATATGGACCTTGAGAGGTCCAGAGAGTCCCAATCATCCAGCTTTATGTAGTCCTATAAGAGTTTTAGGTCTAGGTGTCTATTTTAAGTGTTATTTCATCAAATAGGGCCATATGTGCGATGCATGGACATAAAGTTCAGACCTTTACATGACTTTTGGGTGTTAGAAGGTCAGATCTATAAGTTAGAGAAACAGATCTGAGCTCAGATGGTCGTTTGTGCATTCTCATGGAGGAAACTCGCCGAGTCCATGAGAGGACTCGACGAGTCGGATTGTGTTGCACCACGATTCATGATCAGTGGTAACCCGTCGAGAGAAAGGTTAACTCGACGAGTAGAGTGAAGCCTTAGGAGGATTCAGAGGACACGCATGGACTCGCCGAGTCACCCGAGTGCACTCGACGAGTCTGGTCAAAGTTGGACCATTGACTAGAGTTGACTTTTGGGGTTTGGTTAACATTTGGACATTGGACCATTGGAGGGGTAAAATGGTCTTTCCCCTTCTGAGAGATCATAGGAAGGAGTTTGTCTAGCCTATGAGAATCGTTGTTAATTAGAGGTAAATTACGTTATGTGATTAGGCGGAGGCTAGAACAGTGATTCGAGTTCGAGACTTTCCAAGGTTACCCGAGGTGAGTCTTCTCACTATACATTACCTAGAGTGGTATCTATGTGTAGACCAGAGGGTCTTATGTGTTATGTGTATGTTTGAGTTTATGTGCATTGTGATATACATATGCTATGTGTTATATACACCGGACCGGAGGGTCCAACGATTTAGACCGGACCAGATGGTCCAACGATTTAGACCGGACCGGAGGGTCCAACGATTTAGACAAAACCAGAGGGTCCAACGATTTAGACCGGACCGGAGGGTCCAACGAGCTAGACCGGAATGGAGGGTCCAAAGAGCTATGGGACTGGAGGGTCTCGCTGACACACATTAACCGGAGGGTCATACCGAGTTATAGCCTCGAGTGGCTTATGTGTTGTATGTGGTATTTTGGGTAACTCACTAAGCATTTATGCTTACCGTGTTATGTGATATGTGTTTCAGGTACGAGTGAGGATCGCGGGAAGGCGCCGACATGATTTGTACACACTGACAGAGGATTTTGTATTGAGATTCTGGGATATGATTTACCATGATAACATTTGATACACTTGAGTTGAGATGATTTATATGACTTATGTTATGTTTGAAAAATGAAAAATTGTTTTGAAAATTACGTCGTTACAAGTTGGTATCAGAGCCTTGGTTTGAGGGATTCGGATGCACCTTCGGGCGTATCTGAACTCAAACTGAGGATTTGAGAAAATTTTGCACAAAAGGAACAATTTTTCTAAAAAGAGTAAAAGATTTTGAGAAAAGCAGAAAGGAGCAGTGTGTACAATCAGCCAGCGCCCGAACAGTGATTTCCCAAAATACCCTAACTTTATGTATTACGAGATATTTTGTGATATGCTTTGCATGCTAGAGTAGTCTAGGTATTCATATCTAGGACTAGAGTGGCCTGATTTGTGATGCCTTAACCTAGGAAATTACTGCTACTATGAGTTACTTCGAGGGTGAGTAGGTAGCAGCGAGGAGCTTATGAGTGGTCTACTGGAGGGTAGCCTGTGTTCAGCGAGATATAGTGTACTTGTGATCTGGGATCCTAGGAGGAGGACCTGGGGTGAATACTAATGCGGTGTGGAAGGTAGTATAGGGCCCATACTACTGGAAACACTGGATCAGTGAGCAGTCCAAGTAAGAACCCTTAGGGTACTAAGGAACGAGTAGGGTTGAGTTATCGAGTACGAGTATACTCGAGCGAGTCTCTGATTTCTCTTGTGTTGTGTTTAAGAGACATTATGGTGGGTACGCGCCACACTCCAGAGAGTAGCGGTGTTAGCGATAATCAGATTCGTAGGATGACTCATGATGAGGTGGTAGCAGCCATCCGAGCTGAGATACCAGAGATGCTTATGTCTATCAAGACCATGCTGATTGAGACATTTGACGAGCAATATGTTGCTCTTATCGACGCTGCTGTTGCTGCGGCCACCATCGCCATTGCCGCTGCTAGGCCACAGGCGGGTGACTCGTTGCTGTACCGGGAGTTCAGCAACATGAAGCCACCATAGTTTGATGGGACTCAGGATCCGATAGCCGCAATGAGATGGATCTCTGACATGGAGAGATGCTTCTACACATGTTCTTGTCCTGAGCATCTGAGGGTACGGTTCCCACTGAAACAGCTTCGCTTGGGAGCGAAGGAATGGTGGAAGTTTGTGACGGCAGACTTCACTCCTGCAGAGATTACAATGGTGACCTGGGAGAGGTTCACCACCATGTTCCGAGATGAGTATGTTCCCCCGGTGGAGAGGGAACGGTTGGTGCAGGAGTTCTTGTCCCTCAAGCAGGGGACGAAGTCCGTGACTGTGATTACACGGATGTTTCATGAGACGGCGTTGTTTTGCCCTGAGCACGTGTCTACCGAGCAGGCACGTTTGAGCCGATTGTTAGGTTTTGAGCATTCTAACACTCCTAAGTATACATGCAATCCTAAATACCTTGGATCTAGGTTTTCTCTATTATACATGCAAATATGAATTT
This sequence comes from Lactuca virosa, assembly GCF_052849685.1. NCBI lineage: Eukaryota > Viridiplantae > Streptophyta > Magnoliopsida > Asterales > Asteraceae > Lactuca > Lactuca virosa. Next base: position 391,073,787 of record NC_136428.1, read on the forward strand.
TCCAAGGTATTCATCCTAACTAGCATAATAACATTGATTCATATGAATATATCAAGTTAGAATTACATACCTCTTTGATGTAGAATGACTTCATGAAGCTTGAGTGCCTAGTGCCCCAAGTGTGACACCTCAAATGGTTCACACAACACCAAATATACTTGGAATAACTTGAGAGAACATATACACTTCATGAAAATCGGCTAGCCCTCATGTTCATTCTCTAGTGGCCGATTTTGTCAACAATAAGATGCTTATATAGTTAGTGACAATTAGGGTAAACCCTAATTGTCATGGCCTTCCATTTCCTTGGATCCATGGGTTCAAACATACCACGGAGCATCTTATGGGTTTTAGCCCAACTTGACAATCCATTGAGCATTAGCCCACTATACAAGTATGGGTGATTTACACAATCAACCCATATATTTAATTAGTCTTCTTTTGATCACTTAATTAATTCCAAACTAATTCTTGATCAATACTAATTAAATAATCTTATTAATATATTATAACTTATAATATATTAACAAACCTTAAGTGTTATTTCTCTCATTATAGTCTATCCAAATGCATGATTCCATGCAACCCAAATGGACCATGCCGGGTCGGGTCAAGTCTTACCAATTATAGTTATGGACTTAGACATTAATCCAACAGTCTCCCACTTGGATAAGTCTAAAACTATTATTGCGTATGACTTCAAGAACCGACTGGCAATCGTAGCTCTCAAAAGCTTCCGTCGAACTCTGACCTTGCCGATGATCTCTGACCTTTGTCAATGACTTGTCCATTAGATAAGTGATCATATATTCCTCCATTCTAGATATCATATGGACTGAGACATGGATTATCAATCATTCTCTCTGTCCATTTGTTGTTTCCCGATTTCCGATTTATGATGACTGACTGATTGAACAAATCAAATCAGTCATGGCTTGGCCAAGCACTCACATGTATCATCACTAAATCATCGAGGGGCCCACATATATCGCTTTTATCCCGAAGGTAAAAGGAATGGAGAAACTTCGACTCATATGGCTTGTTCTACTACCTGTTGAATCATACACAAAGACACGTTTTATAACATCGAGTTACCAATGCGTTTTCGTGCAATCAATGTATAACCAACTCATAGTAACAACTCATATCTCTAGGTTTGAAGAATATAAGAGATTATCGTCTCATGATCACTCGTGATAAAATCCATGAAGTAATTCAAATGAGGGTGGGTTGAATCCAATACTCAGAACTTATGAGCACTCATGAGTGTTGTAGCACCACTTTGTCCACCAACTTGGACCTCTACAAGCCAACTCATGACAGTCTTGATTCATATCTACTTCCAACATATGACCGACTGTGGATGGTTTAAATAACTTAATCATTCAGGAAGAGCGACTTAGTTATTCTGGAAGTCAAAACATGCAAAGAGAAACACAAGAATAAATGAATCAAATATGGTATCAAACCCTATAAATATAAATAAACACTTTTATTTATCACCATACTGATTACTCATTATTCATTGTTTCGGTTTTATCAACTTTATACTTGAATTAAAAATACTAGTTGTCCCATGCTCCAAGCATGTACACTATGTTTTTCTTAAACAATAGCTTTGCCATACACCAAGTATGCACTCGATGTTTGTCTATGATCCTTACTTTGTGAACTAGATCGATTGAACATACTTTCAATGATTCTCTTTTCACACTTCCAAATCCTTATCAAAAAATGTGAGAATTTCAAATTCCTATCATTTATCGAAATTTGTTTAGATTTTAAACTTATATGCACTGAACCTCCTGTAATGAATATGTACAAAGTCACAAAGACTTGTCAACAGTCATTATAAGGTATTCCAATGGAGTTCAACTCCATGGAAACTAAGTCTCATATTCAAAGTACATTGCTTTGAACATGCTTCTTGCATTAAGTTTTCTAATCTTACACAGATAACTTCCACCTATGGAGACAACTCCATATTCTCATTTTAACTATCACTTCTGAACAAGAGATGCCTCTTTTCAGAATATGTCAATATGGTCCTTCCAAAATTAGCACTATACTCCCAACTGTCCCTGATCAACCAATCTTTGGTAAACCTCAAATTGTCCTCGACAATTGCTTAATCATTTTAGTCATATGCATATCTAGACCTTTTCCCTTCTTAATGCCTCTAGGCATTTGGAAAAATTTAGAAATGACAAATATTATAGCACATGCAATCGATCCTGTACCCAAAGCAAACGGTACACAATTCATGATGTCTAACATAAAGACATGATTCTAGACCAGTCTTTTGCTACAATATTTTTATTTGCCATGTTTTCAAAATTTGACTATGAAGAGGGATGCGGTAATCATAGTCGAATTTTGAGAACGCAATATATAGAATTTCCTTAAGTTGAACCAAACCAACAAGAAATTCATATATATATTCTTGACTAAAGATGATTAAGGTCTCAATTTAAGCCTTTAGAACTGAAATGAAATGTATCCTTTCCCTTAATTATAGCAAAACAATTTTTTTAATCCCTGCAGCCTCACGAATTGAAACTTTTTTTTTCTATAATTAATATTGGTAACTTGCAACACTAACAATAATTATCATGCTCCCACTAACATGATGATTATTAACATAACATTTATGCTCCCAATAGCTTTGACATGTACCCAGAAATCAGCTGGACTTCTAGAAATCAATACTTTACAGACATTCTTGCCAAAGTTCAGATTTCTGAGACGAGATTGCATTGATAAGACTTTATCAAAATCATACACCTTTCCTTAGATAGCATGCACGTGTGTGTAAACAATTTCAGAACTATGAAAAGGGATGTCGTAATCATAGTCTCAATTGTTTAGACCTTTTGCCTTCTGCGTCAAATCTACTTGTTGGAAGTGTTTCCTCACCATCATTTTCATGAATCAAAGAGAAACCTTATGACCCTTAGATTTTATGGTGTATGTGTTCTTATCCATGTGAATCTGTCAAAACCATAGTCACAAGACACGGATAATGACACATCTAAACTCATATGGACTGAACTTATGCAATCTAAAGTTCTTGCCACCTGGCAGTACAGGGCCTGCCATTGCTTCCAAGTTGTTATGCAACCAATTGAGAACTTTCAGAACTCCTATGCAAAGCCAACTTTAACTAGAATGGGTACAAAATATGTCAACACGATAGGTTATAAACCTCAAGTCGTGTGCTAGTGAAGAACCTCAGGTTTTACTCTTGATTAGTTCTTGAGACTTTCAAGACCTTTAAGACTCCCACTGTCCTCTTGACATATAAGACTATCTTGCAAAATATTCAAGAGATAGTGCGGATTCTTTATCAAGACAAACACTTCACACAATTGGCCTTAGTTGGTCTTTGTTTAATCCAAAACATCACAACTTACCAAATTCAAATGTACAAGAGTAGGACACTTTTACTCGTACATTTAACAAGTGTTATAAACCTTCTTTAAGATATGTCACTCAACTTATAGTCTTGGAGTATGACTCTAAGACTTGGTTTGAAACGAAGTATGACTCATCTTCTTGATTTAACCATTTCAACAATTCATGACTCCTCTTCTTGGTCATAAGAATGCACTAAGATATCCTTAGAAGACCAATTGTGATGTGGTTCTTAAATCATTAAGATGATCACAAAACATGATACTAAAGTACTCTCCAATCTTTTCAGATTTGAGAAACTTTTATCTTTTTGCTTAATTTGATTCTTCTCATTCGTTCTGCCATACATCGAGACTTTTCCAATGCTTCAGAATTACACTTAAGCCTGTAAGTATAACCATATTTACTAAACTTTAGTAAACCAAATAGTCTTAACGAGCTTTGTGGTGGACATTACCAGTGCACAAGAATGTGTACTCGATCCCTTTAGTCCTTCACTTGACTCACACATCCATGTGAACAAGTAATTTGTCTTGATTTTCCAATGCTTGAGAGTTCTCATTCATCATACTATTCAACTTACATGATTCCAAGTTTCGGTCCAATTGAAACTTGGGCGATGAGGAACTTTCCTGATTTGGTAAATTTAGACACTACCACAAATGAAAGAATCAAATCCATTTTCCAATATTGCTGTCAGTGGAATCATATAAGCAACAATTTTCCACAAATGCCATTGTAATGATACTTCAAATAAATAAAATTAAACAATTTTTCTTTTATTTTAAAACTTTGCGGAAAAACTTATCCTTACAATCCACATGGAAAATTGTTGTTATCTATTCCTTAGCAATATATCATAACTCCTAAGTAACAGCTTCAAAAATTCTGATCACCAAACCATGCGATCGAAATCCATCTTCGTGATCAGAATCAGCATGTACTTCTTTTAAGTTTCTTCACTTTTCTTTGATTCTTAAAGCATCAACATGTGACCCAGTCATATCATGTAATGAGAATCTCAGAATAGAAACTTAACAGAGTTAGATAGTGGACTTTATCTAAAGTAGAGTCAAACTTCTTGCCTTGATCAACCTTATGATCTTTCAGGTAAATAGGCAGCTTCGCAATCAATGCCCCTTCCTTTGGCAAGAGAAACATATGGACTCACTGGGAATGGTACATGGGACTATCTCAGACTTAGCATTTCTCTTTACCATTTCGTCAACCTAGTTGACTATGGTCAAACCCTTTCTTTGGGATGAGAAGTTTTTTCAAGATATCCAATATTACCATTGGCAATGTCCATTGGGAAGTTTATCTCCTAATCAATTTGCTTTACTAGTCCTCAAATCATTGCTGACCAGGCAAATAGATAAGATCACTAAGGGTCATGTCATAGTCTGTTTCATAGTAGTCCCAAAGGAACTCACTATGTGACTTAGAAAGTGATTGAACATCCAACTTTCTCAAGACTCTGACACCCAACTCTCCCGGCTTGTCAATATGTGACTTCATCTCTAAGATGTGATCACACATAGACCTTGCTTGCCATTAGGGCTTGAGTGACCTTGAACTTGTGGGTTAGGGAGAATAATTGGAGGAGGTGGAGGAAGTAAAGTTCCAAGAGATTTGGGAAGATCATAGATGTCTGAACTAGACATCTTTTGGGAGATATTCAAGATAGTTGATTCAAAGTCCTTAATATAACACCCAATATGAAATATTAAGGCTAGGACCCAACAAACTATTTCATAACTTGGAAGAGGTATGCCGTAATCCAAGCTATAAAATATTTGAAGGTAGGTAAATGACAATTTACCAATTTCCACCATGAAAAACGAAATATAATTAAGTTTTAATTGGATTTGAAACTCCTAGATCATTTGAGATTCATTCAACTGTTCAATGGCATGTTTCAATCTCGGGTGTGCCCTTCAGGTTTTGTGACTGGGATGCCGAGGATCACAAAACAAGGTGTGAAGTAACCATGCAAATATACTTGGTACCCTTAATATTTACCCCTCAATCCATGTGTCGGTTAACCACACGAGCTCCACCGATACTATGATAAATATTAAGTTACCCTTTGCCTACCTTGTTAAATCCAGGTTAGTGTGCCGGTTAACCACACGAGCTCCACTAACGGTTTATACAAAGTGCAAAGTGTAATTTCATGGATTAGCACCTTATTCACATTTTCCTAAGTAACTAAGATTGGGAATTTATAAGAGTTTAGTTACTTAGTATTTATCATTAATACTTTCAATGAAGGGAGAATTATAGTCCTTGTCCTACCTGTTCGACTAACGACCCTCCACCAGTCAAGGAAGCGGTGGGTGAGAGTGGACACCCATTAAGCTGCCATTTTATAGGCAACAACCTTATACCCCCCTTATAGACCGGCTTCGTGAATGAGGCCTGCTAATGGTAAGACTGACTTGCTCTTATACATATATATATATATATATATATGTATATATATATATATATTATTATTAACTTATAATATTATAAAGTATAAGGGTTGAATTTTAACATTTAAAATTCTAAGGGCTTAACTTGGAATTAAAGTATTTATGAGAGAAACTTTACAAATTCCAAAACATGAGGGCAAGTTTTGAAAATATTCAAAACCATTTAATTCCATAACTTATGTGTTGAAAGTAGTTTTAATTAAAACTCTTCAAGTTCCATAACTTGAGGACAAGTTATGGAAGACTTTAAACTATTAAAGAATGTAACTCTTCTTCTTTTGTAACTTATGGAACTAATTAAGGTTACGCATTTTTACTATTTAATGAAGTGACTCTTGAACCTCCATAACTTGAGGACAAGTTATGGAGTCATAAAACCATTTAATGAGGACAAGACTCTTCATTTTGTAACCATTGCCAACTTTTATGAGTTTTAAGAAACTTTAATGTGACTTTTCATGTAACTTGAGGACAAGTTACACAAACACATTTTAGAATCCACTCTTAGATTAAAATGGAGCAAAGACACATAATCAATCAACATTTTCTATTAATCTAAGCAACTCATATGAACAAGATAATTGGAATCAAACTTTTTCATGTAATTAGCACAACACTTAAACTAATACAAAACATGAATCTATTGACAATTATCTTTGAAATTGGATTAGCATGAACATTACCACATCAAAAACAAGTTTATAAGGTCAAAAACAGCTTAGGGTAATGTTCCTAGTTCAATTCCAGCCAAAACAACCGAATATATGCTGTCAGGGGGTCCAACTCGTCGAGTGCATGAACCAACTCGGCGAGTTGGATGCATTTTACCTTGGACACGTCGAGTACCTTCATGGACTCGGCGAGTCTGCTGTTCAGACAACAACAAAATTCGATTTTTCAGCCATTTTTGCAAGTATAACAAGAAAACAAGCCTAGGCTATGATACCACTGTTGGGTTTTGAGCATTCTAACACTCCTAAGTGTACATGCAACCCTAAATACCTTGGATATAGGTTTTCTCTATTATACATGCAAATATGAACTTTCCAAGGTATTCATCCTAACCAGCATAATAACATTGATTCATATGAATATATATCAACTTAGAATTACATACCTCTTTGATGTAGAATGACTTCATGAAGCTTGAGTGCCTAGTGCCCCAAGTGTGACACCTCAAATGGTTCACACATCACCAAATACACTTGGAATAACTTGAGAGAACATACACACTTCATGAAAATCGGCTAGCCCTCATGTTCATTCTCTAGTGGCCGATTTTGTCAACAATAGGATGCTTTTATAGTTCGTGACAATTAGGGTAAACCCTAATTGTCTTGGCTTTCCATTTCCTTGGATCCATGGGTTCAAACATACCATGGAGCATCCATGGAGCATCTTATGGGTTTTGGCCCAACTTGACAATCCATGGAGCATTAGCCCACTATACAAGTATGGGTGATTTACACAATCAACCCATATATTTAATTAGTCTTCTTTTGATCACTTAATTAATTCCAAACTAATTCTTGATCAATACTAATTAAATAATCTTATTAATATATTATAACTTATAATATATTAACAAACCTTAAGTGTTATTTCTCTCATTATAGTCTATCCAAATGCATGATGCCATGCAACCCAAAGGGACCATGTCGGGTCGGGTCAAGTCTTACCAATTATAGTTATGGACTTAGACATTAATCCAACACCGATATCTGAGCATACTGAGGAGGGACATTCGTGAGTTCGTGGCGAACTCGACATACCAGACATTTGCCGAGCTCCAGGCGAATGCCCGGAAGAGGGAGATTGAGCTAGAGACTCAGGCCAGGGAGGAGGCCGAGTCTCAGAGGAGGGATAGGCGGCCGGTACAGTCTCAGCCGACAGCCAAGCGGGTAAAGCCTGTCGATTCGAGATCCGGAGGTCAGAGGGGCCGCACTTGTGGGAAGTGCGGCAAGAGCCATGAGGGAGTATGTAGGACAGGGGTGTGCTACAAGTGTGGGAAGGAGGGGCATATCGCGAGATATTTCCCCAAGGGATTTTCGGTTTGCTTTCACTGCAAGCAGATGGGCCATCGGAAGGCCGAGTGCCCACAGCTACTTCAGGGATCTGCCCCTGCCACAACACGAGTTATTGAGGGTAGGCCAGCGAAGGCAGAGGCACCGAAGGCTCGCGGGAGAGCCTTCTAGTTGACAGTGGAGGAGGTCCGCGTAGCGCCCCATGTCGTGGCTGGCATGTATTCTTTTATTTACTTATACTGAGTTGAGATATTGTGCTTATAATGTGGTATGCATAGGTACTTTTCTTGTGAGTTCTGTACCTGCTTTGGTGTTATTTGACTCGGGTGCGAGTCGATCTTTCGTGTCATTAGCGTTTAGCCACCACATCAGTACCTGACGAGAGGCGTTGAGTCGACCTCTACGAGTTTCTATAGCTGATGAGCGAGCGGTTTATGCGACCGATGTGATTCGAGGATGTGTACTCGAGATTTTCGGTGTTGAGTTCCCGATAGATCTGGTACCGATTGTGATGGGGGATGTCTGTGTCATCGTGGGCATGGACTAGTTGAGCCGATTTGGATCTGTTATAGACTGTGAGCGACAGCTGGTGACCGTACGAGACCCTAGTGGGGGAGTACTTACGGTGTATGGCGAGGGTACCCGATCTGGGTCAGCATTTGTTCGGCTGCCGGAGCGAGACAGAGTCTACAGCAGGGCTGTAGAGGCCGAGTTCTGTCGGTGAGGTACCGATAGCGCGAGAGTTGCCGGATGTTTTCCCCGGGTGTGCCTCCCAAGAGGCAGGTGGAGTTCCACATCGATTTGGTTCCGGGGGCAGCGCCTATTGCCAAGGCACCCTATCACCTTGCGCCACTGGAGATGCATGAGTTATCCTTGCAGGTTCAGGAGCTGTTGGGCAAGGGATTCATCCGACCGAGTAGCTCGCCGTGGGGAGCACCAATCCTTTTTGTAAAGAAAAAGGATGGTTCACACCGGATAGGCATTGATTACCTGGATTTGAACAAATTAATGGTCAAGAATCGTTATCCATTACCGAGGATCAACAATCTGTTCGATCAGTTGCAGGGTGCGTCTTGGTTTTCCAAGATAGACTTGAGGTCTGGATACCACCAGGTGAGGGTGCGTGATGAGGATACCCAGAAGACGGCGTTTAGGACTCGTTATGGGCATTACGAGTTCATGGTGATGCCTTTTGGGCTTACCAATACACCAGCGGCGTTCATGGACCTCATGAACCGAGTATGCACGCTGATTTTGGATCGATCGGTGATTGTGTTCATCGATGATATTCTAGTGTATTCGAGATCCAGAGAGCAGGATGAGGAGCACTTGAGGGAGATCCTTAGAGTATTGAGATCGGAGAGGCTTTATGCCAAATTCTCCGAGTGTGATTTCTGGTTACGAGAGGTCTAGTTGTTGGGACATCTCGTTAATCAGAATGGGATGTTGGTCGATCCGGCCAAGATTGAGGCTGTGATGAGTTGGGAGGTACCCAGATCCCCTACCGAGATCAGGAGTTTTTTGGGGTTGGCCGGCTACTATCAGAGATTTATCAGAGATTTCTCCAAGATTGTCGTTCCACTCACCAGATTGACCCGAAAGGGTGTTGCTTTTATTTGGGGTCCCGAGCAGCAGACTTCGTTTGAGACTCTTCACCAGAGATTATGCGAAGCCCTAGTGTTAGCCCTTCCGGAGGGAATGGAGGATTTCGTGGTGTATTGTGATGCGTCTATATCGGGGTTGGGTGCGGTGCTTATGCAGAGAGGGCACGTGATAGCATACACATCGAGGCAGCTGAAGCCTCATGAGACGAGGTATCCCACCCACGATTTGGAGTTAGGGGCAGTGGTGTTCACCCTCAAGATATGGTGCCATTATTTGTATGGGGTTCGGTGTACCATATACACGGACCACAAGAGTTTGAAGTATCTGATGGATCAGCCCAACCCGAATACGCGCCAGAAGAGATGGTTAGATGTGGTAAAGGATTACGACTGCGAGATCCTGTACCACCCGGGCAAGGCTAACGTGGTAGCCGATGCTCTGAGCCGCAGGGCGAAGAGTGCCCCGATTCGAGATATATGTATGAGGATGACGGTGATGACTCCGACGTTGGATACCATTCGAGAGGCCCAGACAGAGGCTGTAAGACCGGAGAACCGCAAGAGGGAGCGGGTGATTGGACAGGTGTCCGAGTTTGTGATGGATAGTCGGGGGCTTATGACCTTTCGTGGTCGGATTTGGGTGCCGTATACGGGTGGGGCACGTAGCGTTCTGATGGAGGAGGCGCATAGTGTGACACCAGTCAAAGTTATTACGAAGAAGTTATGACCAATCGAAAATCCGCGACAAAACCGGCAAAACATTGTTCAGTGTAAAAAATGAATTTTCGATAAAAAGCTTTTTAGCCTTAATAATCTAAATGAAAGTTGTAGAATATGTTAAACCGAGAACGTTCATAAAAAGAACGTAAAAATCTGACTTCGTATGAGGAAGTTACGATTTTTCTAAGTTCCGGTTTAGCAGTAGACAGCTAAAAATTCGAAATATAAATCGATCGATATTTAGCCGAAACAACTTAAACGAGAATCGAAGGTCTCGTCAAAATTAGTACAACGGTAAAAAGACAGACGAAAACGGACGTCGGATGAAGAAGTTATGAATTTTTAATGGATTTCCTGTGCAGGTCTGTTAAAAATAATAATATTAAAAATAAGTTCAAAATCAGCCGACGAAGTCTAAACGAAAAGTCGTAGAGTATAATTTTACCTACGCGTGCATATATAGAACGTCAAAAACGGAGCTCGTATGCGAAAGTTATGATTTTCGCAAGTTTTTGGCACAAAAACCAAGAAATATTGAAAACCGGGCAATTTCGCATGGGTGACCTTTGGACACGTCACCCTCGCATGCGAGCCTCCACATGTCACCTTCTGATAGGACCGAAGTTCACCGTGTCACCATCTGATTGGACAGCAGCCGAGGTCCAGTAAGCAGCCGACACCTCCGCATGAGACACCCCCCGGACACCCCTCGAACACCCCCTCGGACACATGCCCTCTTCCCATTGGACCGAAGTTCGGCCCACTCAGAAGCCACCACGTCCAAAGCCTCGCCCCGTGTACCCTTCGCATGACCGACGCGTGTGCTGCTGACTCCTTCCTTCGCCACCTGTCCGAACACGTGGCAGCCTCGCACAGCCTCGCATAGCCTCAGATCCAAGGCTCCGGCCTATATAAGGCATGCGAGGGCTTCCGAAGAATTCACATATTTCACCCCAAAATTCATCTTTCTTCACACTTTCTACCCCCACAAGCATATTTACAATCCCTAAAGCCCCGATATCCTATTTCAAACCCTAAGCAAGCCTCGAATATAAAAGGTTACTCCATTCGGTATCATTACCTTTGTATCATGCTGAGCAAAGGTGTTCATCCATGAGAAATCATGCTAATCAGATAGAACATATAAATTATAATAGGTATAATTTATGATTCAAAACTAAATATACAAGTATGATTCACGCTTGTATACTTTCCAAAGAAATTACTAAAATTCATTTAACTATACCAGGATATGTATAATACCTTTAATATATGAACAACATATTAAAGAAGTAATAATACATCATACCGGGTTTGCATTAACAAAGGTACAAATACAACGTACCAGGGTTAGCAATCACGGGATAATAATACATCATACCGGGTTTGCATTAACAAAGGTACAAATACAACGTACCAGAGTTAGCAATCACAAGGTAATAATACAGCATACCGGGTTTGCATTAAGAAAGGTACAAATACAACGTACCAGGGTTAGCAATCACGGGGTAATAATTCATCATACCGGGTTTGCATTTACAAAGGTACAATACAGAGTACCAGGGTTAGCAATCACGGGGTAATAATACATCGTAAATCTCGTTGAAACAATAAATTTGTGAGACTCTTCATGGTGTACTTATCTAAGTACGAACTTAAGTCCTGACTTATTAACCAAAATCTCTTGTAGTGAGAGCGTGAATTTGTGTATAGATCTATATGGGACTGACAATCTCACACCTTTGCTGTTCGCTACAGTTTGGTCGGCAGGCCTAGGGTGTCAAATATCATATCGTTTCCGACGCCTGAAGAACGTCGCAGCAGGCATATCAGTCATATTAGTATGGTTAATAGAACTGACATGGATAAAACAACGAGTAAATTACTAAGTAATATACTTCTCTTAAAACAGTAAGAAAAGATAATTACATCCTGACCAAATATACCTTCTGTTAGTTTTTACTTACAGTAAAAACTACGTATCATGAAATCAAGTATGGTAAATATACTTGTACTTCTGGTTTTGAACATTTAAAACCACAAGGCAGTATTATGGATAATATAATATTTTCCAGGATTAATACTAATGTTTTACTATAGAACGGATAAAACTAAGAATACTTTTACAAAGGAAATGGTTTATGGGATTAAACCACTTTTACAAATGAAACGGTTTATGGAATTAAACCACTCTTACAAATGAAACGGTTTATGGGATTAAACCACCTTTACAAACAAAACGGTTTATGGGATTAAACCAGTTTTACAAATGAAACGGTTTATGGGATTAAACTACCTTTACAATTGGAACTTAGTCAACTAGTATAACATAAATGACCTTTAGTGGTTAATTATATAATTCCTTAGTTATTACATCAGAGTTATGCATAAGTAATATCCAATTGATAGTGAAATGTGTGACTTCCGCCTTACTTCCTGTTCCTTGTTTGGTTGTGGGCTTAGGGCAGATACACCCATTTAACTGTCCGTTCGATATTAGGTTATATATAATCAGTATAAACTAAGTAATTACAGAGGGAAACTATTGAGGTTATCAATCTATCACCTTAGGAAATATAGGATTTTCTAGAGGAACCAGTGAACTTATCCAAAGAACTTAGGGTATACTTAGCAGAACTAAAATACTTATGAACTCACCAGCTTAAATGCTGATCTACTCTTTCCAAATAACTTGTATTCTCAGGAATATAGTAGACAGGTACACTCCCGATGCTTTTGAGAAGACTACCTAGTACCGTACCGCAACTCTTGTCTTCTATTGTACCTACTTTGGTGTTTGAATATGTAATGTTTAAACACTTATGTAAAACTTATACATATAATGCAATGGTTGTTTGTACTTTGATTACTATATTTCATGTGTTGTGATACTTACCTGAAGTCCTCCGCCCCCGAACGTTTCCGCCGTTCTGGTTTGGGGGTGTGACACATAGATCGAGATTCTTAATCCATCCCGGGGCCACTAAGATGTATTTGGACGTGAAGAGAGACTACTGGTGGCCCTGTATGAAGAGGGATGTTGCATGGGTAATAGAGAGGTGCTTGACATGTCGCCGGGTTAAGGCCAAGCACCAGCGTACGCATGACATGTTGCATCCATTAGAGGTTCCCCAGTGGAAGTGGGAATAAATTTCTATGGATTTTATCACCAAATTGCCGAGGACCGCGAGAGGTGTTGATGCAATTTGGGTGATTGTGGACCGGCTGACGAAGAGCGCTCACTTCCTTGCTATTAGTGAGAGCTTTTCTGCGGAAAGGTTGGCAGAGACATATGTGAGAGAGGTGGTGTCGCGACATGGAGTGCCGATCTCGATTTTGTCAGACCGAGATGTACGTTTCACTTCCAGGTTCTGGAAGAAGTTCCATGAGGAGTTGGGTACGAGATTGCACTTCAGTACTGCTTACCACCCACGGACGGATGGCCAGAGTGAGCGAACGATACAGACACTCGAGAACATGCTTCGGGCATGTGTTATGGACTTCGGTGGAAGTTGGGACACATACCTACCATTGGCTGAGTTTTCTTACAACAACAACCACCATTTGGAGTATTGGTATGGCTCCTTTTGAGCTTTTATATGGGAGGAGGTGTCGGACCCCCATCTGTTGGGGAGAGGTAGGGTACCGAGTGATGGGTAGCACTGAGATAGTGCTTAAGACGACTGAGCAGATACAACAGGTTAGACAGAGGTTACTGACAACCTAGAGCCGTCAGAAGAGTTATGCGGATAGGCGGCAATCCGAGCTCGAGTTCCAGGTTGGAGATTTCGTACTCCTGAAGGTATCTCCTTGGAAAGGAGTGATCCGATTCAGGAAGAGGGGCAAGCTGGGGCCCCGATACATTGGTCCGTTCAGGGTAACCGCGAGGGTGGGTAAGGTAGCATACCGTCTGGAGCTACCCGAGGAGTTGAGTCAGATCCATGATACCTTCTAGAAATCAAAATATCCAAAAGTGAAACAATAGTAAACAATTGACACAAGATAGTAACTTTACTTATAAATAAAACTCCTTTTATTCAATCATCAAATGCCAATTACATTTTTATCTATTACAAGTTTCTAAACAGCTATCTAATCACTAAAAGTAATATCGTCCCTCAACCTAATACTCCTAGCATGTTGCAAGTGCTTAACCCTACTCAGTTCCTTCGTAAGGGGATCTGTTGGGTTATCGTCTGACGATACCCTCTTTACTACGAGGAGTCCTTCTTCTACTCGATGTCTTATAAAGTGGTATTTTCTATCGATATGCCTGGATCTTCCATGATCCATCTGTTCCTTTGTTAAGGCGCCTGCTCCTTCGTTATCGCAAAAAATCTCCATAGGCTCCTTTATGGATTGTACAACTCCAAGGTCTCCGTTGAAGTTTTTCAACCACATCGCCTCCTTTGATGATTCGCTCGCTGCTATGTACTCTGATTCGCATGTTGAATCAGCAACAGTCTCCTGCTTGGAACTTTTCCAAGTTACTGGTCCTCCATTGTAACATCCGGCCTCAGGTACGCATTTAAATTCAAGCCAAATTTCATATTTTTACTCTTGGACTCGGCGAGTTGGAAGCCCAACTCGTTGAGTAGGATCGACTCCGGTTCGGGGGGATTATGTGACCTACTCGATGAGTCGGAGGACCGACTCGACGAGTAGGAGCTGTTGAGTGAAACCCTAATATTTAGGGTTTGCACCCTATTTAAGCAACATTATGGGCCTCTATTCCAGCCTCCATTACCTCCAGAGCATAAATCACGAAACCCTAATCCTCTATAAGTGAACTTGAGCTTTCTTGGTTATTTTGAGTATTATTTGGTGTGTCTTGAAGCTAGTGGAAGAAGTGGAAGATAGAGGACTCAAGGGAGAAGGAGTAGATCCAAGAACTACACCCCATTTGCCATCTTTTATGGTAATCAAGCTTCCAACTTGATCTTCTTTCTCTTAGATCTATTTTCCCCATATTAAGAAGGTTTCGGCTCAAAACCCTTGGTCCTTGGTGTTGGGACGTCCCAAGTGGTTCATATCTCAGATCTAGGTCCTAGGAAGGGTTACATCGCTTAAAGGTGCAACATTATGACCATAAAAACCCCTATGCATCTTGTAGACCACATTTTTGGGTCTTTTAAGCCTATGGACCAATGCATGGATGTAAAGTTCATGACTTTACGTGCTATATCGACATTAGGAGTCCAGATCTACCTTTTGGATGAGTTTTGCACAACGGAAATCGAGTTACGGACTTGGACATAAGTCGACTCGATGAGTCGCTCATGGGACTCGGCGAGTCAGGGGTTTGGTTTCCCCAACCTTTTTTGATTCGAAGGGATCTAGATGAGTCCAGAGGGGGGGACTGAACAAAATAGATGTAGTTATGGACCTGGAAACCATGGGACTCGGCGAGTGTATGAACACACTCGGCGAGTCGAAGGCAATCTCCCAACCTATGAAGGCGGACTCGACGAGTTGTTGATACAACTTGGCGAGTCACAGACTTGTCACACTCATATGCTGAAGATGGACTCGACTAATTCAAGGATGAACTCGGCGAGCCATATGAAGATAGTCATGATGTTATGTTTAAACGGGAACTCATCGAGTTCTTGCTAGACTCAACGAGTAGAGTCGGGGTTGGGAACAGATGACAGAATAGGGACTCGACGATTTGATGAGCCAACTCAGCGAGTCAGGTCAACTAGGTGTTGACGTTGACCAGGATCTTGACTTTAGCCAGGGGTAAAACGGTCATTTTAACATAAGAGTAGTTATCAGTTTTTGACTAAGTACCTTTATGGAAATTTATAACCGGAGAGTCGCCAGAGCAGCAGACCGAGATTCCTCACCCAGTTGTTCAGCAGTCAGTCATATGAGGTGAGTTTTCCTCCAGTAGGAACGGGTCTAAGGCACCAAGGCCGACCCATTTAAGTAGTAGAGTATGCCGGGGTGAGCCCGATGCCGGAGTTAGCCCGATGCAGTTTATATGCTTCCGAACTTCGGTCCGATTCCGGGGCGGTCCCGAGAAGTAGTTATGTATGCTTGATGTCTTTGTGATTCATACATGTTTATGTGTTATGTGTTATGTGTTATGTGTTCCGGGGTAAGCCTGATCTCGGGGCAAGCCTGATGTATGTTAGTTATTATGCCATGTATTATATGTTCCGGGGCAAGCCCGATGTATGCTAGTTTATATGTTATAATTATGTGTCTCGGGCTTCGGTACGATGTGGGGGCAAGCCCGATGCAGATTATGTGTTTATGATATATATTATGTTGTGTATGTGCTGGGGTAAGCCCGATGTCGGGGAAAGCCCGATGTCGGGGTGAGCCCGATGCCCGATGCGGTCGGATGTCGGGGTTAGCCCGATGCCGAGCAGGAGTCCGATGTCGAGTAAGCCGATGTCGGGATTCGTCCCGATGTGGTTGGGAGTAGTCCCAGAGCTATGTTATTTGTTATATGTGCTTGTATGGTATGTGATAGTTTGGGGGAGCTCACAAAGCTCCGTGCTTACAGTTTTTGTTTTTGTTTCAGGTACTTTCGGTAGCAAAGGGAAGAGCTCGGGATAATCACATGACACACACCACAGTCTTCAGCCTTGGAGTTTGCTCTGATATTTTTGATATGACATGTGACATGAGATTTGATATATGATATTTATTGTGAGATTTTGAAACAAATGGTTTATGATTTTTATACGTTGGCAATGAAATTATGGTTTTAATAATACTTTTAAAACGAAATTTTTGGCTTGTATTTTGGGATGTTTGAAGTTGGTATCAAAGCCTTGGTTTGAGGTATTCGGGCACACTTTCAGGTGTCTCTGAACTCAAACTAAGGAATTGGTATAGAAATTTTCAAAAAGAAAATCATTTTTACAAAAATAATTTTGAAAATAGAAAAGAATTTTGAAAAGAGAAAAGGGTGTGGTGCATGCAATCAGCCGAGCTCAAGTAAGTAGTCCCAAATTACCCGTACAAGTTATGCTATGTTATGATTATCAGATTTGTTAGAACAACATGCTAGATTAGGACTAAGGATCTAGGAAGGATGCCTTATGTGCCTGTTAGATGTGTTTCAGCTTTATGAGAACTGCATGCTAGTACAGATTAGTCAGTATGATAGCCAGAATAGTATATGCTTGATTATATGTACTCAATTCCCGAATGTTGCTTGCTTTGTGCTTTTAGGAGTTCTAGTGGTATTTCACTAACTAGTAAACGAATATGTTAAGTACATATTGCAAGGACTAAATAATTTCAGAAGGTTAGGTCTAGCTCTATTTCGCAGCTCTTGTTTTAGTCCAACCGTTGTAGGGTAGGATCTCTCATTCGAAGAATTATCTAGTCTGAGTGGTATGTAGTAGTATTCGCAAGCTAGTTAGGGGAAGAAGGGAGTGACTTCTTGTGCAGCTGATGGCGAAGAGTGAGTTGGTGATTACCCTAGGGCAAGCCTAGGATGAGAGTGTTGGATTAATGTCTAAGTCCATAACTATATTTGGTATGTACTTGACCCGACCCGGCATGGTCCATTTGGGTTGCACTTCACCGGCACAATTTATATGGATAGTCTTTTGAGAATAGTATATTTATGATTTATATTAATATATTATAAGTTCTAATATATTAATATGGAATCATATTATTTAATTTGTATTGATCAAGAATTAATTTAGAATTAATTAAGTGATCAAAAAGAACTAATTAAATACGGACTCTTATATATATGGAATGGGCCAAGTTCATTTAGGTTGGGCTAAGATTTCATGGATGGACCATAGAGCTTTTAACCCATGGATCCTATGTAAATGAAAGGTCATGGGTATTAGGGTTTACATGGATGTAACCCTAATCCTCCATAATATATAAAGGGGTCCTTGGCTCACAAAACTGGCACAAGTGTGTGAAAATAAGAGTGGGCCGATTTTAGTGTGCATACATATTCTCTCAAGTTCTTCCAAGGTGTTTTGGTGATTTGTGATTCCATTTGAGGCTTCCACACTATTGGGGCTAAGCTCTTAAAGCTTGAAGACATCAAGCTACATCAAAAGGTATGTCATCTAACTAGAACTTTGTAGTATAGGTGCTTCATAATATGCTAGTTAGGATGAAACCTTGGAATAGTTAATATTTGCATGTATAATAGAGAAAATATAGATCCAAGGTTTATAGGGTTGCATGTACACCATAGGAGTGTTAGAATGCTCAAAACCCAACAGTGGTATCAGAGCCATGGGTTGTTTTCTGTTATATTGATGCAAATGTTTTATTTTCAAGTTGAAAAAAAAGGAAAAAAAAACATGACGTTTGTCAAAATTTAAGATAATTACTTGTTTTGTGAAAAACGAATTATTTGTAAAATTTAAATCATTTGTTATATGAGTTGAATTATGTCAAATTTAGTAAAAGATAAAATGATATGATTATTTTATTAGTTTTAAAAGTTTGATCTAAATGTTTTAAGGAGTTACATATTTTGTCATAAAATTTTGGAGCTCAAAAGTTTTTTTTTTAAAGTTGTGATCTTAAGGGTTTTTGAAACTTCCATAAGTTATGGATATGAAAGTTTTTTAAAAAAAATAAAATTTGATTCAAAGTTTTTATGGAGTTACAAAATTTGGTGTTAATGTTTTAAAGAATTCCATAACTTGTTCCTAAGTTTTGGAATTTGAGAAAAGTTTTTTATGAAAAAAAGAATTGAATTCTAAAACTCTTGGGTTCATAACTTAAACAATTAATTAAATGGTTTTAATTTTGAGTTTAATAATTGGAATTATGATTTTTGTTGAATAGTTCAAATTAACTTTTGTGGACTTTATTAATAGTTAATTAAAGCGTTTAATTAAAAGAGTATTATTAAATCCATAAATATATGGTTTGAGTTTAATTAAATTAATAGATTAAACCACCAAGTATTTTAAATGTCTAAAATACACCCTTATACTATTATAATATTAAAATTTTAATATATTATATGTATAAGAGCAAGTCGTCTTACCATTAGTAGGCCTCATTCACGAAGCCGGTCTATAAGGGGGGTATAAGGTTACTGCCTATAAAACGGCAGTTTAATGGGTGTCCACTCTCACTCACCGCTTCCTTGACCGGTGGAGGGTCGTTAGCCGAATAGGTAGGACAAGGACTATAATTCTCCCTTCATTATAAGTATAATGATAAATACTAAGTAACTAAACACTTATAAATTCCCAATCTTAGTTACTTAGGAAAATGTGAATAAGGTGCTAATCCATGAAATTACACTTTGCACTTTGTTTAAGCTGTTAGTGGAGTGTGTGTGGTTAACCGGCACACTAACCTGGACTTAACAAGGTAGGCAAAGGGTAACTTAATGTTTATCATAGTATCGTTGGAGCGTGTGTGGTTAACCGGCACATCGATTGAGGGGTAAATATTAAGGGTACCAAGTATATTTGCATGGTTACTTCACACCATGTTTTGTGATCCTCAGCATCCCAGTCACAAAACCTGAAGGGCACACTCGAGATTGAAACATGCCATTGAAAAGTTCAATGAATCTCAAAAGAATCTAGGCGTTTCAAAACCAATTAAAACCTAATAATACATTTCGCTTATCTTGGTGGAAATTGGTGAATCGTCATTCACCTACCTTCAAATACTTTATAGCTTGGATTACGACATCCCTCTTCCAAGTTATAAAATAGTTTGTTGGGTCCTAGCCTTAATATATCATATTGGGTGTTATATTAAGGACTTAAATCAACTTTACGTGAATTTCTCCCATTGTTGATGTCTGGTTTAGACAACAATGATCTTCCCAAACCAAGCTTTCCTAATGAATATGACTTCCCGAGTTTGGCTCATGGAAGTCATACTTCTCTTCCTCCACCTCCTCTAATTATTCTCCCTAACCCACAAGTTCAAGGTCACTCAAGCCCTAATGGCAAGCAAGGTCTATGTGTGATCACATCTTAGAGATGAAGTCACATATTGACAAGCCGGGAGAGTTGGGTGTCAATGTCTTGAGAAAGTTGGATGTTCAATCACTTTCTAAGTGACATAGTGAGTTCCTTTGGGACTACTATGAAACAGACTATGACATGAACCTTAATGATCATATCTATTTGCTGGTGCTACTAAATCATCAATGATTTGGAACGATAGTAAAGCAAATTTGATTAGAAGATCAACTTCCCAAAAACTTTATGGACAGTGACAATGGTGACACTGGAAATCCAGAAAAAGCATTCTCTTCCCAATGGAAAGGGATTGGCCATAGTCAACCCGGTTGACCAAATGGTAAAGAGAAAGGCTAAGTCTGAGATAGTTCGATTACCAAAGGGTCCATATGTTTATTTTGCCAAAGGAAGGTGCGTTGATTGCAAAGCTGCCAAATTTACCTAATGATGTTAAAGTTAATAAGTTTGACTCTACATCAGGCAGAGCCCATTATCTAACTCTGTTAAGTTCTATTCTGAGATCCTCATTACATGATGTGACTGGGTCACATGTTGATGTTTTAAGAATCAAAGAATAGAGAGAAATCTTAAAGGAAGTATATGCTGATTCTGATCGCGAAGGTGGATTTCGATCGCATCAGAATTTTGAGCAGTTGCTTAACAAGTTATGATAGATTGCTAAGGAATAGATAACAACAATTTTCCATGTGGATTGTAAGGATAAGTTTTTCCGCAAAGTTTTAAAATAAAAGAAAATTGTTTAATTTTATTTATTTGAAGTATCCTTACAATGGCATTTGTGGAAAATTGTTGCTTATATGATTCCACTGACAACAATATTGGAAAATGGATTTGATTCTTTCATTTGTGGTAGTGTCTAAATTTACCAAATCAGGAAAGTTCCTCATCGCCCAAGTTTCAATTGGACCGAAACTTGGAATCATGCAAGTTGAATAGTATGATGAATGAGAACTTTCAAGCATTGGAAAATCAAGACTAATTACTTGTTCACATGGATGTGTAAGTCAAGTGAAGGACTAAAGGGACCGAGTACACATTCTTGTGCACTGGTCATGTCCACCACAAAGCTCGTTAAGACTATTTGATTTACTAAAGTTTAGTAAATATGGTTATACTTACAAGTTTAAGTATAATTCTGAAACATTGGAAAAGTCTCAATGTATGGCAGAACGAATGGGAAGAATCAAATTAGGTAGAAAGATAAAAGTTTCTCAAATCTGAAAAGATGGGAGAGTACTTTAGTATCATGTTTGTGATCATCTTAATGATTTAGAAATCATATCACAATTAGTCCTCTAAAGGTCATCTTAGTGCATTCTTATGACTAAGAAGAGGAGTCATGAAGTGTTGAAATGGTTAGATCAGGAAGATGAGTCATACTTCGTTCCAAACCAATTCTTAGAGTCATACTCCAAGATTGTAACTTGAGTGACATATCTTAAAGAAAGGTTTAAAACGCTTGTCAAATGTAAGAGTAAAAGTGTTCTACTCTTGTACATTTGAAATTGGTAAGTTGTGATGTTTTGGATAAAACAAAGACCAACTAAGGCCAATTGTGTGAAGTGTTTGTCTTGATAAAGAATCCGCACTATCTCTTGAATATTTGGCAAGATAGTCTTATATGTCAAGAGGATAGTGGGAGTCTTAAAGATCCTAAAAAGAATTTCAAGAATTAATCAAGAATAAAACCTGAGGTTCTTAACTAGCACACGACTTGAGGTTTATAACTTATCGTGTTGACATATTCTGTGCCCATTCCAGTTAAAGTTGGCTTTGCATAGGAGTTCTGAAAGTTCTCAATTGGTTGCATAACAACTTGGAAGCAATGACAGGCCCTGTACTGCCAGGTAGCACGAAGTTAAGATTGCATAAGTTCAGTCCATATGAGTTTGGAAAACAAAAGTTTCAATTCGTGAGGCTGCAGGGATTGAAAAAGTTGTTTCGCTATAATTAAGGGAGAGGATATACTTCATTTCAGTTCTAAAGGCTTAGATTGAGACCTTAATCATCTTTAGTCAAGAATATATATATGAATTTCATGTTGGATTGGTTCAACTTAAGGAAATTCTATATATTGCGTTCTCAAAATTCGATCATGATTACGGCATCCCTCTTCATACTCAAATTTTGAAAACATGGCAAATAAAAATATTGTAGCAAAAGACTGGTCTAGAATCATGTCTTTATGTGAGACATCATGAATCGTGTACCATTTTCTTTGGGTACAGGATCGATTACATGTTCTATAATATTTGTCATTTCTAAATTTTTCCAAATGCCCAGAGGCATTAAGAAGGGAAAAGGTCTAGAATTGGATATGACAAAAAAGATTAAGCAATTGTCGAGGACAATCTGTGGTTTACCAAAGATTGGATGCTCATGGACAGTTGGAAGTATAGTGCTAATTTTGGAAGGACCATATTGACATATTCTGAAAAGAGGCATCTCTTATTCAGAAGTGATAGTCAAAATGAGAATATGGAGTTGTCTCCATAGGTGGAAGTTATCTTTGTAAGATTAGAAAACATAATGCAAGAAGCATGTCCAAAGCAATGTACTTTGAATATGAGACTTAGTTTCCATGGAGTTAATCTCCATTGGAATACCTTATAATGACTGTTGACAAGTCTTTGTGACTTTGTACATATTCATTACAGGAGGGTCAGTGCATATAAGTTTAAAATCTAAACAGATTTCGATAAATGATAGGAATTTGAAATTCTCACATTTTTCGATAAGGATTTGGGAGTGTGAAATTAGAATCATTGAAATTATGTTTAATTGGTTTATTTCACAAAGTAAGGATCATAGACAAACATAAAGTGCATACTTGGTGTATGGCAAAGCTATTGTTTAAGAAAAACATAGTGTACATGCTTGGAGCATGGGACAACTAGTGTTTTTAATTCAAGTATAAAGTTGATAAAACCGAAACAATGAATAATGAGTAATCAGTATGGTGATAAATAAAAGTGTTTATTTATATTCATAGGGTTTGATACCATATTTGATTCATTTATTATTGTGTTTCACTTTGCATGTTTTGACTTCCAGAATAACTAAGTCGCTCTTCTTGAATGATTAAGTTATTCAAACCATCCACAGTCGGTCATATGTTGGAAGTAGATATGAATCAAGACTGTCATGGGTTGGTTTGTAGAGGTCCAAGTTGGTGGACAAAGTGGTGCTACAACACTCATGAGTGCTCATAAGTTCCGAGTATTGGATTCAACCCGCGCTCATTTGAATCACTTCATGGATTTTATCACGAGTGATCATGAGACGATAATATCTTATATTCTTCAAACCTAGAGATATGAGTTGTTACTATGAGTTGGTTATACATTGATTGCACGAAAACGCATTTGGTAACTCGATGTTGTAAAACGTGCCTTTGTGTATGATTCAACAAGTAGTAGAACAAGCCATATGAGTCGAAGTTTATCCATTCCTTTTACCTTCGGGATAAAAGCGATATCTGTGGGCCCCTCGATGATTTAGCGATAACATATGTGAGTGCTTGGCCAAGCCAGGACTGATTTGATTTGTTCAATCAGTCAGTCATCATAAATCGAAAATCAGGAAACAACAAATGGACAGAGAGAATGATTACAATCCATGTCTCAGTCCATATGATATCTAGAATGGAGGAATATATGATCCCTTATCTAATGGACAAGTCATTGACAAGGTCAGAGTTCGACAGCGGCTCTAAGAGCTACGATTGCCAGTTAGGTTTTGAAGTCATACTCAATAATAGTTTTAGACTTATCCAAGTGGGAGACTGTTGGATTAATGTCTAAGTCCATAACTATATTTGGTATGTACTTGACCCGACCCGGCATGGTCCATTTGGGTTGCACTTCACCGGCACAATTTATATGGATAGTCTTTTGAGAATAGTATATTTAGGATTTATATTAATATATTATAAGTTCTAATATATTAATATGGAATCATATTATTTAATTAGTATTGATCAAGAATTAATTTAGAATTAATTAAGTGATCAAAAAGAACTAATTAAATATGGACTCTTATATATATGGAATGGGCCAAGTTCATTTAGGTTGGGCTAAACTTTCTTGGATGGTCCATGGAGCTTTTAACCCACGGATCCTATGTAAATGAAAGGTCATGGGTATTAGGGTTTACATGGATGTAACCCTAATCCTCCATAATATATAAAGGGGTCCTTGGCTCACAAAATTGGCACAAGTGTGTGAAAATAAGAGTGGGCCGATTTTAGTGTGCATACATATTCTCTCAAGTTCTTCCAAGGTGTTTTGGTGATTTGTGATTCCATTTGAGGCTTCCACACTATTGGGGCTAAGCTCTTAAAGCTTGAAGACATCAAGCTACATCAAAAGGTATGTCATCTAACTAGAACTTTGTAGTATAAGTGCTTCATAATATGCTAGTTAGGATGAAACCTTGGAATAGTTAATATTTGCATGTATAATAGAGAAAACATAGATCCAAGGTTTATAGGGTTGCATGTACACCATAGGAGTGTTAGAATGCTCAAAACCCAACAGAGAGTAGTAGAGAGTAGTAGTAGTAGAAGGGACTTTGTGGAGTCGAGGCAGTTCTTGAGGAAAGTATGGATAGATGTGGAAGGTAGTATGGGCCCATACTACTGAAAGCAGACGATCCATACTCGAATCAAGGAAGGCTGAAATAAGACCAGGGAACTTGTAGTGTATGTGATCTCTCTAGTTATATTAGTATTCTGACGCTTGTTATGATGTGTTTTAAGAATGGTGGTTTTACGTTCTAGACCAGCAGTTGGTAGCTCAGGTGCAGGAGAGGGATCGGGCTGAAGCTCTGGAGTCGGGCAGTTAGATGAGCAGACCAGGGAGTTCATCTCCTCGGAGATCACACGCAGCAAACTAGACCAGACTCCCGTGATTTTTGGATCGGTCAAGGAGGGTATCCTAGAGCTTCTGGGTGAGAAGCTGAGCGTGTTCCGTACTGAGATAGCGACCATGATGGGATCGCGCACATTGACTTTCAGGGAGTTCAGAGCTTGTGGAGCTCCCGACTACGATGGGGCTCGGGACCCCATTGCGAGTACCAGATGGTTGGCTGATGTCGCCAACGCGTTCCGCACCAGCAAATGTCCCGAGGGGGACAAGGTCAGATTAGCATCCTGTCTTCTGAAGGACAGGGCATGAGATTGGTGGGAGGAGGTCGGGAGAACCATTGGAAATTACACTGTGTTGGATGCTATGACCTGGAGTGATTTCACGACCAGGCTCATAGTCGAGTTCGCACCTTTTATTGAGGTGCAGCAGCTTGCTAGGGAGTTTCAGGACCTCCAACAGACGACGAACACTGTGGCGGAGATTACCGCCAAGTTTAGGGAGAGGGCCCTTCTTGTTTTGTAGTATGTGGTAGACGAGGAGATGAAAAGGCCCGATATCATGAGATGTTGCGGAGTGACATCCGCTAGTTTATGAGCCGATCCAGCTGCAAGACGCCAGAGGATATGATAGCGAGGGCTAGAGAGAGAGAGATGGAGAGGAAGAGGAAGCGGGAGGGAGTTCAGTCAGGAGGTTCGGGCAAGAAGCCCAAGGTATCAGATCAGAGATCTCGGAGCCAGCAGAGCCACGGTCGTTGTGGCAAATGCAGCAGGATGCACGAGGCGGCGTGCAAGGCAGGGAGTTTGGGTTGCTATAAGTGCGGCCGAACGGGTCACATGAGCCGAGATTGTACAGCTACTACCACCTCCACACCAACATTAGATCTAATTTGCTTTCAGTGCAATCAGAGGGGACACAAGCGGTCCCAGTGCCCTAGCTTAGCAGCAGCAGGGAAGGTGGCAGCACCTTCTCCTGCCACCTTGAGGATTACAGATGGCCATCAGGGTCGGGCTGAGGCGCCTACAGCGCGGAGCAGGGCTTTTCAGCTTACTGCAGAGGAGGCTCGAGCAGCTCCTGACGTGGTGGCGGGTATGTATTTCATCTTATCTTTGTTTTTGATATTATTTGTTTCTCATATTTATGCGTTTGTGTATAGGGTCGTTCTTAGTGAACGGCATTTCAGCTATGGTATTGTTTGATTCGGGGGCTACCTGATCATTTGTGTCGCTCGCTCTTTGCAAGCGATTTAGCAGAGCTCCGGGGGAGCTGGATTGCCCACTTGACGTTGAGATAGCTGATGACAGGACCATCAGGGTCACGAGAGTTCATAGAGGATGTACACTGTGGTTATTTGCTGAGCGGTTCTCCGTGGATTTGGTGCCTATTCCCCTGCGAGGGAATAAGGTTATAGTAGGCATGGATTGGTTGAGCCCCAATAGGGTGGTGATAGATTGTGAGCAGCAGCTAGTCAGGGTTCGTACTCCTAGTGGGGGAGAGCTAGTGATTCAGGGTGAGAGACCACAGTGCGGACCGATTCTTTGTTCAACAGCGAGAGCGAGACGTTACTTTCAGTAGGGTTGCACAAGATATGTTGCTTACGTCATGGATACCCGGGATAAGGGTAAGACGACAGTCGATGATGTACCAGTGGTACGAGAGTATCCGGACGTATTCCCGGAGGAATTGCCTGGGATACCTCCGGGGAAATAGGTTGAGTTCCGGATTGACCTGGTCCCTGGTTCGGCTACGATAGCCAAGGCACCATATCGGTTGGCTCCTCCTGAGATGCAGGAGTTGTCTACGCAGCTGCAACAGCTGCTAGACAAGGGTTTTATCAGGCCGAGCAGTTCACCATGGGGAGCCCCAATCCTGTTTGTGAAGAAGAAGGACGGGTCGCACCGTATGTGCATAGATTACCGAGAGCTGAACAAGGTGACGGTGAAGAACCGTTACCCACTCCCGAGGATAGATGATTTGTTCGACCGGCTTCAGGGAGCATCTTGGTTTTCCAAGATTGATCTATGGTCCGGATATGGGAGTAGACGACTTTGTAGTCTACTGTGACGCTTCGATCACAGGTATGGGAGCAGTGTTGATGCAGCGGGGGCACGTGATAACTTATGCCTCGAGACTTGGCGGTGGTGTTCGTCCTCAAGATCACAGGTATGGGAGCAGTGTTGAAGACTCACGAGGGTAACTTGCCGACGCATGATTTGGAACTGGGGGCGGTGGTGTTCGTCCTCAAGATTTGGCGGCATTACCTCTACGGGGTCCGGTGTACTATCTACACGGATCACAAGAGTTTGAGGTAACTCATGGATCAGCCGAATATGAACATGAGGCAGCGTCGGTGGTTAGATGTGGTAAAGGATTACGACAGTGAGATCCTTTATCACCCGGGCAAGGCCAATGTAGTGGCCGACGCCCTGAGCCGCAAGGCGGTGGCTTCTCCGTTCCGAGATATCTGTCTGAGGATGGCAGTGATTACTCCACTACTGGAGTAGATTAGGGAGGCGCATGTTGAGGGCCTGAAGGAGGAGCGCCAGAAGTGCGAGAGGATAGTGGGTCGAGTAGCTTCGTTTGATTATGATAGCCGAGGGTTGTTGACCCTGCATGGGAGGGTCTGGGTACCGTACAGGGGCGGAGTACGACATGTGTTGATGGATGTGGTCCACAAGTCTCGGTTCTCCATCCATCCAGGGGTGACAAAGATGTACAGAGATCTTCGACATGATTACTGGTGGCCCTGCATGAAGCGGGACGTAGTGTGGTATGTGGAGAGATGTCTGACCTGCAGGAAGGTCAAGGGAGAGCACCAGAGGCCCCACGGCAAGATGCAGCCGTTAGACATTCCCGTGTGGAAGTAGGAGGATATCACTATGGACTTCATTACTAAACTTCCCAGGACCGCACGTGGGGTTCATTCGATATGGGTCATCATGGATCGGTTTACCAAGAGCGCCCATTTTATACCGATCCAGGAGAGCATCTCGGCTGAGAATTTGGCCAAGATTTATGTGCGAGAGGTAGTGACACGTCATGGAGTGCCCGTCTCGATGGTGTCTGACCGAGATGTCCGGTTTACTTCCAGGTTTTGGAAGCGGTTTCACGACGAGATGGGTACTCGTCTCCATTTCAGCACCGCGTTCCACCCTCAGACGGACGGACAGAGTGAGAGGACGATTCAGACTCCGAGGACATGCTTCGGGCATGTCTGCTAGATTTTGATGGCCGTTGGGATACGTATCTTCCGTTAGCAGAATTTTCGAATAACAACAGCTATCACTCCAATATAGACCGACCTCCCTTCGAGATGCTCTACGAGGGGAAGTGTAGGACTCCAATCTGTTGGGGTGAGGTCGGTCAGAGAGTCATGGGGAGTACGGAGGTAGTACTGAAGACCACAGAGAAAATTCAGCAAGTCCGGAGCAGGCTCCAGATTGCTCAGAGTCGGCAGAAGAGTTACGCCGACAAGCGGCGTTCAGACTTGCAGTTTCAGGTGGGCGATGTGGTCCTCCTGAAGGTGTCACCTTGGAAGGGTGTTATTAGGTTTCGGAAGCGGGGCAAGCTGGGCCCCAGGTTCATTAGTCCATTTGGGGTTTTGGCTCGGGTGGGCCGGGTTGCCTATCGGTTAGATTTTCCAACAGAGCTCATCCAGATCCACAGCACGTTCCATGTTTCTCAGTTGTGGAAATGCTTAGTGGATAATTCAGCAGTGGTACCCCTAGAGGACATTCAACTTGACGATAGCCTGAACTACATCGAGAGACCCGTGGCGATTTTAGATCGCAAGACGAAGGAGCCGAGGAACAAGAGGGTAAAGTTAGTGAAGGTGCAGTGGCAGCACCACAAGGGTTCGGAGTGGACGTGGGACTCTGAGGAGGAAATGAGGGAGCACTACCCAGAGTTATTTTCAGAGACAACAGACTTCGAGGACGAAGACTAAGACAAGTGGGGGAGAATTGTAACACCTGGCTCAAAAACCTTGGTCCTTGGTGTTGGGACGTCCTAAGTGGTTCATATTTCAGATCTAGGTCCTAGGAAGGGTTACATGGCTTAAAGGTGAAACATTATGACCATAAAAACCCCTATGCATCTTGTAGACCTCATTTTTGGGTCTTTTGAGCTTAAGGACCCATGCATGGACGTAAAGTTCATGACATTACATGCTATATCGGCATTAGGAGTCCAGATCTACCTTTTGGATGAGTTTTTCACAACGGAAATCGAGTTATGGACTTGGATATAAGTCGACTCGACGACTCGCTCATCGGACTTGGCGAGTCAGGGGTTTGGTTTCCCCAACCTTTTATGATTCGAAGGGATCGAGATGAGCCCGGAGGGTGGGACTCAACAAAATAGATGTAGTTATGGACCAGGAAACCATGGGACTCGGCGAGTGTATGAACACACTCGGCGAGTCCAAGGCAATCTCCCAACCTATGAAGACGGACTCGACGAGTTGCTCATGCAACTCGATGAGTCACAGACTTGTCACACTCATATGATGAAGATGGACTCGACTAGTTCAAGGATGAACTCGGCGAGCCACATGAAGATAGTCCTGATGTTATGTTTGAAGGGGAACTCGTTGAGTTCTTGCTAGACTCGACGAGTAGAGTCGGGGTTGGGAACAAATGCAGGAATAGGGACTCGACGAGTTGATGAGCCAACTCGGCGAGTTAGGTCAAGTAGGTGTTGACGTTGACCAGGATGTTGACTTTAACCAGGGGTAAAATGGTCATTTTAACCTAAGAGTAGTTATCAGTTTTTGAATAAGTACCTTTATGGAAAATTATAGCCAGAGAGTCGCCGGAGCAGCAGACCGAGATTCCTCACCCAGTTGTTTAGCAGTCAGTCATACGAGGTGAGTTTTCCTCCAATAGGAACGGGTCTAAGGCACCAAGGCCGGCCCGTTTAAGTAGTAGAGTATTCTGGGGTGAGGCCGATGCTGGGGTTAGCCCGATGTAGTTTATATGTTTCCGGACTTCGGTCTGATGCCTGGGCGGTCCCGAGAAGTAGTTATGTATACTTGATGTCTTTGTGATTCATGCATGTTTATGTGTTATGTGTTATGTGCTCCGGGGTAAGCCCGATGCCGGGGCAAGACCGATGTATGTTAATTATTATGCCATGTATTATATGTTCTGGGGCAAGCCCAATGTATGCTAGTTTATATGTTATGATTATGTGTTCCGGGCTTCGGCCTGATGTCGGGGCAAGGCCGATGCAGATTATGTGTTCACGATATGTGTTATGTTGTGTATGTGCCAGGGTAAGCCTGATATCGGGGCAAGCCCGATGTCGGGGTAAGCCTGATGCGCGATGCGGTCGGATGCTGGGGTGAGCCTGTGACAACCAGAAAATTTTTGCCTCGTAAGTCCAGCCACCCAATTCAACCGTGTGTCAGACTCGTTCCTGCTATCAGATAGCATCGTTTAGAGTCTGTCTAAGGGTTCTAAACTCAGTACATTCAAGCATTGGGTTTAGGGAAGTGTCAGCTAAAGTTATTCGCGTTGAAATCGAGCCGAACACTCCATTAGAGGGAGTGTACGACCGTACACATGAGTATACGGCCGTACACATGTGTGTACGACCGTATACATGAGTGTACTGCTGTACACCCATGTTGGCCGTACACCCCCTCCATAAGTATGATATCCCTTCATTTCTAAGTCATTTCTTCAATTTCCAAGTCAAGAACTCGAGTTTTCTCTAAACTATCATCAAGCTTTTCACCCCGATCTTCAAGAATGTAAGCCTTTCTTCATTTTAATTAGTTGTTATCCTTATTAACCTGGTAACACCCTTTGATTTCATCCATGCAAATCATCTTTTTGGGTAGATCTTCAAATCTTCATCCATTTCACCAAGAACACCAAGAACACACACTTGTTCTTGGTGGCTGTGAACATCCTTTTGAGCTTCCAAAGTGTAAGTACCCTTTCCCTATGCTTAGTACATGTTAGATACTCATGTTAAACACCCTAGAATCGTCATTCTAACTGGAACATAAGGAGTGTACGTCCGTACACCCATGTGTGGTCGTAGACCCCTCAAAACACCCCAAAAGGGCCTCCAAAATGCAAATCTAGCTTCAACACTTGATGAGCAATAGTCCCGCTAGCTTCCCCATTTATCAAAACACCCTTTTGTGCAAATTTTACCATGAGTGTACGGCCGTACACTCGATGGCCATACACCCATGGCCGCAAACTCCTCATTGTGGCCGTACACTCCCCTTTGATGAATCACATGTGATTCTAACACTTGCTCCAAGTGTTTCCTAGTCCCTAAGAGTGTTTCCTTGCATGTAGTTGCTTCTAAACACTATACTCATGCCAATATATGCCAATATATGTCATTTAGGAGTCGTTTGTGTCTCAGGACTTCATTCGTGGAACTTTTCATCCTTACGCACATATTCGATTGAATCACCCACATAAGGTGAGTTCATACCCCTATAATCAATCTTTTAAATAGTTTTGAATGTTTTTAAGGGGGGGAATACATGTTAAACAAAATGATAATTGTGTAAATGTTTTGTTATAAACATCTTTTAAAGGATTTCTTATGTATTTATAAGTGATCAAAACATTTCAAAAACTCTTTTTAAGTTATGTTAGTTTACACGTTACAAAACTCCGTTTTTAAAGTGAAAACATAACTTAGTAGATAAAATGAGTCTTTTCATCAAGTCGATAACAGTTCAAAGTAAAGATACTAGTAAAATATAATAGCTATAGTTTAGAGGTTCAGTTCACACTAGACAGTAGAACAGAGAGAACATACTATAAAGAGAAACAGGGAGGAAGATACAATACACGATAACAGAAAGAACATACTAAGATACTATAACAAAAAGAACATACTAAGATACTATAACAGAAGAACAATCTAGGATCTAATTATACCAATGATCACTAACGCATTGTTCTAAACAAAAGGTGATAATAAATTGGGTATACATGATCATATAACTTTAATGTGAGATTTACACGGCTTAGCAATTCATTTGGTGAAGTAGCGTTTTGGTAACCAGAATCTCTTGTAGGGAGAGCGTACAGTATGGGTACTACTCATCACATTATGACCTTAATAAAAACAAATTAAATTTAAGGTAATTAGTACTTCAGTATGAAAAACAACTGAAAATGTACATCAATACAATCGACAAACAGAACAGTCGATTCATAATACATTCAGTAGAAAGTGGCCTATAATGCTAACTTTATGATTCCTTAGTTTATACATCAGGGATATATAGTAATCGGATCCGACCGGTAGTAGGATGTGTGCTTTCCGCTTCATTTCCTGTTCCTTGTTTGGTTATGGGCTTAGAGCAGATTCACCCAACCTACTACCTATTTGATCTTAGATATATATATATATATATATATATATATATATATATATATATATATATATATATATATATTCCGTATACACCAAGTAATCATAAGGAGTACCAGGTATGGGTCAGGTCCTAGTATACTAATTCAATACACCGTTTTCTAGTACAAAAACATACTTTTCAAGTAGAACATTTGGTAGACAAAACTAGAAACTTACCTGTAAAAGGGTTTAATCCATTTTATTAAACCAGTATAACTCAAAGGACCTTACGTGGTTAATTCTGTAATACTTTAGTTTATACATCAGGGTTATATATAATTAATACCTGATAGGTAGTTGGATGTGTGCTTTCTGCCTTACTTCTTGTTCCTTGTTTGGTTGTGGGCTTAAGGCAGATTCACACAATTAACTATCCGTTCGATATTAGATTATATATAGCTTGTATAAACTAAGTGATTATAGAACGAACTAGTGCGGTTACTATTTTACTACAGGAAACAAGGGATTAATGCATTTTATTAAACCAACATAACTTAAAGGACCTTAGGTGGTTAAATCTGTAATACCTTAGTTTATATATCAGGGTTATACATAATTAATACCCGATAGGTAGTTGGATGTATGCTTTCCGCCTTACTTCCTGTTCATTGTTTGGTTGTGGGCTTAGGGTAGTTTCACACAATTAACTATCCTTTCGATATTAGATTATATATAGCTTCTATAAACTAAGTGATAATAGAAGGAGCTATTGTGGTTACTATTTTTACTAAAAGAAATAAGGGTTTTCTTAAAGAATGTTTTCATCAGATATAAAGGAACTATTACAGATAACTCCGTGAGTACCAAGTGAATACGCCAGGGTTATATACAACGATGATCTAACAAACAATGGGATGTGTGCCTTCCGCCTCATTTCCTGTTCCTTGTTTGGTTGTGGGCTTAGGGCAGATACACACAATCGATTGTTTATTTACTCTGGTTTTTATATAACTCGTATCCATTTAGTACTCATAGAAAGGATTGTAGAGTCATTTTTACTTATCTTTCATCAAAGCATGAAATATAGGATTTCCTTGAGGAACAGACGAACTTTTCTAAAAGAACTTTCAACTTACTTACGTCACTAAAATCTTATGAACTCACCAGCTTAAATACTGATCTACTCTTTCAAAATAACTTGTATTCTCAGGAAACCACTCAACAGGTACGCGCATTGGGATTCAGAAGATGGAGCATAATAGCTTAATGTCTTGTTTTGTTATTTACTTTGTAGTCTATGTTATGTGAACCACATACTTTGTAAACACTTTCTTTGTAACAACGTAAATTTCCAAAACAATTTTTCATTTTTAAATCATACTTTCAATCACACGGTAAACACAAAACATAATGTATCCACTGTGTCGTAATAAAACATGTCCCAGAATCTCAATAACATAAACTCTATAAGTGCGTACGGATCATGTCGACGCCTTCCCGCGATCATCACTAGTACCTGAAACACATAATATAACAACTGTAAGCATAAATGCTTAGTGAGTTCCCCAAGATACCACATACAACACATACGCCTTTCCAGGCCATAACTCTGTAGGATCTTCCGATCCATGTGTCTCAGGTAACTTCCGTCCCGAATCCCGGTAAACCTTCCGGTCCTACCCCTATCGACCTTCCGGTCCGTAACCACTTGACCTTCCGGTCCATATCATCTTGACCTTCCGGTCCATATCATCTTGACCTTCCGGTCCTTATCGTACATAACATACATAACACATACATATCACATAAAAACATACAGCTCATACATCTCATAGCATATAAGACCTTTCGGTCACATATGGGTACCCTTCCAGGTACAGTATAGTGAGAAGACTCACCTCAATGAAGTCGGATAAACTTTCGTGCTCAACGTCCCGACTTAGCCTCCTCCTATAATTCAAATAACATCCCCGATCAATATTCTCTTGTGATCTCATCTCTACAGATTGGGTAGAAGGCCATTCTACCCTTCCCTGAACTCTCTTGAATCAGTCTTGACCAGAACCCTAAGGTCAACGAAAGTCAACGGTCAAACATTGACCCAACTCGTCGAGTGCACAAGGGCGACTCGGCGAGTCCATGCGGGTCCTCTGAATCCTTTCAGCCTCTCTTGGCTCGTCGAGTCATCCTTCCACTCGACGAGTTACACCTGTCACGAATCGCGGGGCAACCCCGACTCGACTCGTCGAGTCCACTTATGGACTCGGCGAGTTGCTCCCATAACAACTCTCAAATGACCTTCTGAGGTCAGATCTGCTTCTCTAAACTATAGACCTGGCCTTCAAGCGCTCAAAGGTTACGTAAAGGTGCAACCTTTACGTGCATGCAACCCACATCAAGTCATAAATGGAGAAATAACTCTAAAAATGGCAACCTAGTCTCCAATCCTCCATAAACAAGCATAAAGCAGAATGGGAAAGGTTCTCTGGACCTCTATGGGTCCAGATCTGAGGTCTAACGCAGCAAGGGACCATAACCTCAACCTTTCCAGCCTAAAAAGGTTTATAGAAAACCCTAAATCATAGATCTTAACCCAAAACAGAAGGGAAGTTCGATTTGATACCTCAATAGTGTAGATCTGAACTTGAAAACCCTGGATCCACAGCTGCCTTGACCTCCTCTTGTTGGAAACTACTTCTCTTTTGCTAAAACACACAAGAAATGGTGAATTAGCCTTCCTCTTGCACCACAAACGTTCTCTTTCTCTCTCTAGGGTTTCTCAGGGGTGAAGTGGCCGCAATGGAGGCTATAAAGGCCTTTAAATAGGGCACATGCCCCGAGAATTAGGGTTTCACTTAACAGCGCGGACTCGCCGAGTCCACGCAGCGACTCGTCGAGTCCTTCATTAAATCAGACCAGAAATGCGCGATCCCACTCGACGAGTCTGAGCGCCTACTCGCCGAGTCCCTCTCTAAAATTCAATATAAATACTTAAAATAAGATACCTGGGAATCCGGATGTTACAATTCTCCCCCACTAGAATCAGATTTCGCCCTCGAAGTCCTGCTCGACAAACAACTCTGGATGCTGCTCCCGCATCTCCAACTCCGGCTTCTAGGTCAGCTTGGACCCTTTCCGATGTTGCCACTGGACCTGCACCAGGGACACTTCCTTGTTCCTCAGAACCTTGATCTTCTGATCCCGGATCGCGATTGGTCTCTCAGCATAATTCAGGCTCGCATCCACCTGAATATCCTCCAGCGGTACCACCGCCGATTCGTCGGCAATACACTTCCTCAACTGAGACACGTGAAAGGTATCATGAGTCTGTCTCAGCTCCTCAGGTAGCTCCAACCGATAAGCTACCCTGCCCACCCTCGCGGTCACCCTAAATGGCCCGATATACCGGGGCCCCAGCTTGCCCCTCTTCCTGAATCGGATCACTCCTTTCCAAGGAGACACTTTCAGGAGTACGAAGTCTCTTACTTGGAACTCAAGCTTAGATCGTCGCCTAACCTGCTGTATCTGCTCTGTCGTCTGAAGCACTATCTCAGTGTTACCCATCACACGCTGTCCTACCTCTCCCCAGCAAATGGGAGTCCGACACCTCCTACCATACAACAACTCGAAGGGAGGCATACCAATACTCGAATGGTGGCTGTTGTTGTAGGAAAACTCAGCCAACGGCAAGTACGTGTCCCAAATTCCTCCGAAGTCCAACACACATGCTCGAAGCATGTCCTCGAGTGTCTGAATAGTCCGCTCACTCTGTCCGTCCATCTGGGGGTGGTCGGCGGTACTGAAATGCAACCTTGTACCCAACTCCTCGTGGAACTTCTTCTAGAACCTGGAAGTGAAATGTACATCTCGATCTGACACAATCGAGATCAGTACTCCATGAAGCGATACCACCTCCCTCACATACAACTCTGCCAACCTCTCAGCAGAAGAGCTCTCACTAATAGCAAGAAAATGCGCGCTCTTCGTCAGCCGGTCGACGATCACCCAAATTGCATCGACACCCCTCGCAGTCCTCGGCAATTTGGTGATGAAATCCATGGAAATCTGTTCCCACTTCCACTGGGGAACCTCATGCAGCTGCAACTTGCCATGCGGACGCAGGTGCTCAGCCTTAACCTTGCGACAGGTCAAGCACCTCTCGACAAACCACGCGACATCCCTTTTCATACAGGGCCACCATTAATCTTTCTTCAGGTCCAAATACATCTTAGTGGCCCCGGGATGGATCGAGAACCTCGATCTATGCACCTCCTCCATCAGAATGGTACGTGCCCCGCCTACATACGGCACCCAAATCCGACCTTGAAAGGTCATCAGCCCTCGACTACCTATAACGAACTCGGACACCTGCCCGATCACCCGCTCCCTCTTGCGGTTCTCCGGTATCACGGCCTCTGCCTGGGCCTCCCGAATGGTGTCCAACACTGGAGTCATCACTGTCAGTCGCATGCAAATGTCTCGAATCGGGGCGCTCTCCGCCCTACGGCTCAGGGCGTCAGCTATGACATTAGCTTTGCCCGGGTGGTACAGGATCTCACAATCGTAATCCTTTACCACGTCCAACCATCTCCTCTGGCGCATATTCAGATTGGGCTGATCCATCAAATACTTCAAGCTCTTGTGGTCTGTGTAGATGGTACACCGAACCCCATATAAATAATGATGCCATATCTTGAGGGCAAACACCACTGCCCCCAACTCCAGATCGTGGGTGGGATACCTCGTCTCATGAGACTTCAGCTGCCTCGATGCATACGCTATCACATGCCCTCTCTGCATAAGCACCGCACCCAACCCTGATATCGATGCGTCACAATACACCACAAAATCCTCCATCCCTTCCGGTAGGGCTAACACAGGGGCTTCACATAACTTCTTGCGAAGTGTCTCAAACGAGGTCTGCTGCTCCGGACCCCATGAAAAAGCAACACCCTTCCGGGTCAACCTGGTGAGAGGCACGACGATCTTGGAGAAATCTCTGATAAATCTCCGATAGTAACCGGCCAATCCTAGGAAACTCATGATCTCGGTGGGAGATCTCGGCACCTCCCAACTCATCACTGCCTCAATCTTGGCCAGATCGACCAAAATCCCATCCTGGTTGACGAGATGCCCCAAGAACTGGACCTCCCGTAACCAGAACTCGCACTTGGAGAATTTGGCATAAAGCCTCTCCGTCCTCAATACCCCGAGGATCTCTCTCAGATGCTCCTCGTGCTGCTCTCTAGATCTCGAATACACCAGTATATCGTCGATGAACACGATCAACGAGTGATCCAACATCGGTCTACACACCCTGTTCATGAGATCCATGAACGCTGCTGGTGCATTGGTGAGCCCGAAAGGCATCACCACGAACTCGTAATGCCCATAACGAGTCCTGAATGCCGTCTTGTGGATATCCTAATCGCGCACTCTCATCTGATGATATCCAGACCTCAGATCAATCTTGGAGAACCAAGACGCTCCCTGCAACTGATCGAACAAATCGTCGATCCTTGGTAATGGGTAACGATTCTTGACCGTCAACTTGTTCAACTCCCGGTAATCAATACACATCCGGTGTGAACCATCCTTTTTCTTGACAAAAAGGATCGGTGCTCCCCAAGGGGAACTACTCGATCTAATAAACCCCTTCCCCAGCAGCTTCTGAAGCTGCGAGGATAACTCCTGCATCTCTGGCGGCGCAAGGCGATAGGCGCTGCCCACGAAACCAAATCGATGCGGAACTCTACCTGCCTCTCGGAAGGCACACCCGACAACTCCTCGGGAAAAACATCCAGGAACTCACGCACTATCGGAACGTCATCCATCGAACTTGGCCTCCCAGCGGCCTCTCGTGCGTCCATCACATAGGCTACAAACCCGTTGTAGCCCTGCTGTAAACTCTGTCTCCCTCTGGCAGCCGAACAAATCGCCGACCCACATCGGGTACCCTCGCCGTACACCGTAAGTACTCCCCCACTAGGGTCTCGTATCGTCACCAACTATCGCTCGCAGTCTATAACAGCCCCAAATCGGGTCAACCAATCCATGCCCACTATGACACACACGTCCCCCGTCGCTATCGGGACCAGATCTATCAGGAACTCAACACCAAAGATCTCGAGTACACATCCTCGTATCACATCCGTAGCATACACCGCTCGCTCGTAAGCTATGGAAACTCGCAGAGGTCGACTCAACGCCTCTCGTCTGCTACTGATGTGTCGACTAAACGCTATCGACACAAATGATCGACTCGTACCCGAGTCAAATAACACTAAGGCAGGTACAGAACTCACAAGAAAAGTATCAACCACTACATCGGGCGCTGCGTGGACCTCCTCCGTTGTCAACTGGAAAGCTCTCCGGCGAGCCTTCGGTGCCTCGGCCTTCGCTGGCCGAACCTCGGTAACCCTAGCAGCAGGGGCAGATCCCTGTGCTGAACCCTGATGTAACTGCAGGCACTCGGCCTTCCGATGGCCAGTCTGGTTGCAATGAAAGCAAACCTTAAATCCCTTGGGGCAATCCTTGGCGATATGCCCCTCCTTGCCACATTTGTAGCAAACACCTGATCGACAGACCCCATCATGTCCCTTGCCGCACTTCCCACAAGTGCGGCCCTTTTGGCCTCCAGATCTCGTATCAGCGGACTTTGCCCACTTGGCTCCCGGCTGAGACTGTGCCGGCCGGTGATCCATCCTCTGAGACTCGGCCTCCTCATTGGCCTGAGTCTACAACTCAATCTCCCTCTTCCGGGCATTTGCCTGGAGCTCAGCAAATGTTTGGTAAGTCGAGTTCGACACGAACTCCCGAATATCCATCCTCAAAACGCCCAAATACCGGCTCATGCGTGCCTGATCAGTAGACACCTGCTCAGGGCAGAACATCGCCCTCTCATGAAACTTCCTGGTAACCACAATAATCGAATCAGTACCCTGCTTGAGGGTCAAGAACTCCTGAACCAATCGTTCCCTCTCCACCGGGGGAACATACTCGTCTCTGAACATGGTGGTGAACCTCTCCCAGGTCACCGCTGAAATCTCTGCAAGAGTGAAGCTCGCCGTCACGAACTTCCACCAATCCTTCGCTCCCAAGCGAAGCTGGTTCAACGCGAACTGTACCCTCAGATGCTCCGGACATGAACACGTTAGAAGCATCCCTCGATATCAGAATCCATCTCATCACAGCGATCAGATCCTGCGTCCCGTCAAACTCTGGTGGCTTCTTGTTGCTGAACTCTCGAAGCAACAACGAGTCACCTCCCTGAGGTCTGGCAGCAGCTACAGCTGCAGTAGCTGCAGCAGCCACAGCCTCAGTCACTGCTGCGTACCACTCATTAAAAGTCTCAATC
The DNA here is from genome assembly GCF_052849685.1 of Lactuca virosa. Lineage (NCBI taxonomy): Eukaryota > Viridiplantae > Streptophyta > Magnoliopsida > Asterales > Asteraceae > Lactuca > Lactuca virosa. The sequence continues at coordinate 391,113,542 of NC_136428.1, forward strand.
AATGTGGTCTTGATAGACCCAAACATCTCCGGAATCTCGACTCGAATTGCGGCCGCCACCTCATCGTGGATCATCTGATGAAGCTACTCGTCACTCACGCCACTCGGCTCAGGTCTGTGACATGTCCCACCCATGATGTCTCTCAAATACAACATAAAAATATCAGAGACTCGCTCGAGCATACTTGCACTCGATAACTCAACCCTACTTGTTCCTTAGTACCCAAAGGATTCTTACTTAGAGTGCGCACTGCTCCGGTGTCTTCAATAGTACGGGCCCTATACTACCGTCCACATCGCATCAGTATTCACCCTAAGTCCTCCTCATTGGATCCCAGATCACAAGTACACTATATCTCACTGGCATAGGCTACCCTTGGTAGACCCCTCATCAGCTCCTCACTGCTACCTACTCGCTCTCAAGCATCACATAGCAGCAAAATCCTTCCTAGGCTAAGGCATCACAAAATCAGGCCACTCTAGTCCTAATATGAATACCTATCCAACTCTATCATGCATATCATATCATAACATATCTCATAACACATAATGTAAGGGTATTTCAGGAAATCACCGTTCAGGCGCTGGCTGATCGTACACACTGCTTCCTTCTGCCTTTCTCAAAATCTTTTACTCTCTAAATTTTTTTTTTTATTTTATGAAGAACTTTCTCAATTCCTCAGTTTGAGTTCAGATTCATCCGAAGATGCACCCGAATCCCTCAAACCAAGGCTCTGATACCAGCTTGTAACAACGTAAATTTCCAAAACAATTTTTCATTTTTAAATCATACTTTCAATCACACGATAAACACAAAACATAATGTATCCACTGTGTCATAATAAAACATGTCCCGGAATCTCAATAACATAAACTCTATAAGTGGGTACGGATCATGCCGGCGCCTTCCCGCGATCATCACTAGTACCTAAAACACATAATATAACAACTGTAAGCATAAATGCGTAGTGAGTTCCTCAAGATACCACATACTACACATACGCCTTTCCAGGCCATAACTCTGTAGGATCTTCCGATCCATGTGTCTCAGGGGACTTCCGTCCCGAATCCCGGTAGACCTTCCGGTCCTACCCGTATCGACCTTCCGGTACGTAACCACTTGACCTTCCGGTCCATATCCTCTTGACCTTCCGGTCCATATCATCTTGACCTTTCGTTCCTTATCGTACATAACATACATAACACATACATATCACATAACAACATACAGCTGATACATCTCATAGCATATAAGACCTTCCGGTCACACATGGGTACCCTTCCAGGTACAATATAGTGAGAAGACTCACCCCAATGAAGTCGGATAAACTTTCGTGCTCAACGTCCCGACTTAGCCTCCTCCTATAATTCAAATAACATCCCCGATCAATATTCTCTCGTGATCTCATCTCTACAGATTGGGTAGAAGGCCATTCTACCCTTCCCTGAACTCTCTTGAATCAGTCTTAACCAGAACCCTAAGGTCAACGAAAGCCAACGGTCAAACTTTGACCTGACTCGTCGAGTGCACAAGGGCGACTCGACGAGTCCATGCGGGTCCTCTGAATCCTTTCAGCCTCTCTTGGCTCGTCGAGTCATCCTTCCACTCGACGAGTTACACCTGTCACGAATCGCGGGGCAACCCCGGTTGGATAAGGTGTCTAAGTCCATAACTATTTCTGGTATGTACTTGACGCGACCCGACATGGTCCATTTGGGTTGCATGGCATCATGCATTTGGATAGACTAAATGAGAGAAATAACACTTGTGGTTTATTAATATATTATAAATTCTAATATATTAATAGTATTATTTAATTAGTATTGATCAAGAATTAATCTAGGATTAATTAAGTGATCAAAAGATGACTAATTAAATATATGGGTTGATCATGTAAATCATCCATAACTTGTATAGTGGGCTAAAAGGCTCCATGGATAATCAAGTTGGGTTAAACCCATTGAATGCTCCATGGAGGCTCCATGGGAGTTACAAACCCATGGGTCATGGAAATGAAGAGTCATGCCACATTAGGGTTTACATGGTGTAACCCTAGATGTGACACACTATATAAGCAACATGTTCTCCACCAAAATCAGCGACACTAAGAAACAAGAGGGTTAGAGCCGATTTTGCAAGTGTAAGATTATCTCAAAGTTTACTCCTTTGCATTTGGTGTTGTGTGAAGCATTTGAGGCATCACACTTGGGGTGCTAGGCTCACAAGGTTTCAAGGATCATAATCAATAACAAGGTAAGTTATTCTATCTTTCATTCAAGTTAAAAATGTTCCCCATGTATGCTAGATAGGAATATAACCTTGGAATTCAACTTTGCATGATAATTAGACAAACATAGATCCAAGGTTATTAGGGTTGCATGTACACTTAGGAAGTGTTAGAATGCTCAAAACCCATCAGTGGTATCAAAGACTAGGTTTGTTTGTTGTGTTTTTTTTTGTGTTCAAACAGCTTGAAAAAAAAAAATGTTTTTCTGTTTTCTGCTCGTATGAAAGTTTGCACATTTGTTGCTGGAAATGGACTAGAAACATTACCCTAAACTGTTTTGATGTTTTAAAGCTTGTTTTAGATGGTGTAATGTTTATGCTAATCCATTTACAATGGCAATTATTAAAATTACAAGTTTTTTTTAAGTGTAATTTTGATTCTTGAAAGTGTTCATATTCATGTTCTTGAACTTATGAAGATTAGATGATCATAGGAATTGTTTGTAACCTTCATGGTAGTTTAATTCATGATCATAATGTGTTTTAATGGAGTCCATAACTTGTCCTCAAGTTATGGAAAACCAAAAGTCTCACTTTTATTAAAGCCATTAAAAGAACACAAAAGTTATAAAAATGAAGAGTCTTCATTTTTATTACTCAATTAATTCATAAGTTATAAGAAATGAAAAGTTTTGGAAGTTTACAAAACTTGCCCTCAAGTTTTGGAACATGTAAAGTCTTGATTAAAACTTTAGTTCCAACCCTTAGAATTTTAAAAGTTAAAATTCAACCCTTATACTTTATAATATTATAAGTTACTAATATATATATGTATAACGTCAAGTCGTCTTACCGCTAGTACGCCTCATTCACGAAGCCGGTCTATAAGGGGGGTATAAGGTTGTTGCCTATAAAATGGCAACTTAATGGGTGTCCACTCTCACCCACCGCTTCCTTGATCGGTGGAGGGTCGTTAGCCGAACGGGTAAGACAAGGACTTATAACTTCTCATTAAAAGTATGATGAATATTATAAAGTAACTAAATGCTTTTATTAAATTCCCAATCTTAGTTACTTTAGGAAAATGTGAATAAGGTGCTAATCGATGAAATTACACTTTACACTTTGTTTAAGTCGTTGGTGGAGCGTGTGTGGTTAACCGGCACACTAACTTGGACTTAACAAGGTAGGTAAAGGGTGACTTAAGGTTTCCCATAGCATCGGTAGAGCGTGTGTGGTTTACCGGCACATCGATTGAGTGATAAACCTTGAGGGTACCAAGTGATTTGCATGGTTACTTCACACCTCGTTTTGTGATCCTCGGTATCCCAGTCACAAAACTTGGAGGGCACACTCGAGATTGAAACATGCCTTTTAAAAGTTCATTGAATCTCAAAAGAATCTAGGAATTTCTAAGAACCAATTAAAAACCTAATATCTATATTTCGTTTTTCATGGTGGAAATTGGTGAATCGTCATTCACCTACCTTTCAAATATGTTATAGCTTGGATTACGGCATACCTCTTCTAAGTTATAATATATTGTGATTGGATCCTAGCCTTAATATTACATTTGGGTGTTTTATTAAGGACTCTCTTAATATCTAAACTAATCTTGTTCTCTTCTTTCAGATGTCTTCAAACAATGCTGCTTCTGGCTCTAATCCTAATGGCTCCTTTACCCTTATGAACTTGTGTGGGAAAGTCACTTTGGATGGATCCAACTTCAATGAATGGATCAGAAACATCAGGATGATTACCCGCTACGAGGACAAAGAATATGTCCTTAACAAGGAGCTTAAGGAGATTGATGAGACCACTGTAACTCCCCAGGAGATCGTTGACTTCCGGGCACATGAAAGGGATGCTACAAAAGTGGCATGCATCATGTTGGCCACCATGACAGCGGAACTCCAAAAGTCCTATGAGGACTTCTACCCTTTTGAAATGCACCAAGATCTGATGGAAAGATACCATCAAAGTGCACAACAAGAGAGGTATGAAATCATATGCACTATCATAACAACCATGATGAAGGACGGGGAATCCGTCACGAGCCACATGTAGAAAATGCAAAGGTATGTGGATCGGTTGCTGAAGCTTAATGTGAACTTCCCTGAGGAGCTTGTAATAGATATCATTTTGCACTCCTTACCATCGTACTATGATCAATTCCGCATGACATATCACATGAATAAGGAAGAGGTCACACTCAGCAAACATCAGGGACTCCTCAAGACCGCAGAAACAGGTCTTAAGGGTAAGTCGGTTGTTAACACTCCTACTCCAAACTCTGCCCCGATTTTGGCAATCGGGAAAGGTAGAGGGAAGAAGAGGAAGAGCTCTTTGAAGGGTACCAAGGCTAGGACCCTTGATGGCTCTTCTTCAAGTGGAACCAAGAAAGGTTTTGTCACTCCTTCTTCTGACCCTAAAGAGGCTGAATGCTTCTATTGCCATGAAAAGTCACATTGGAAGCGGAACTGCCCAAAGTACCAACAAGATGTGAAGGATGGGAAAGTTAAACCCAACCATGCAGGTATTTACACTATCTTATCTAATAACTCACCCCATTCTAACTCTTGGGTCCTTGATACCGGTTGTGGTATTCATATATGTTCTGATTTGCAGGGCCTAAGAAGAAGTGAGAATGTGGAGCATGGAAGAATAAACTTAATCATGGGGAATAGGAAAGCTTTACCTGTCACCAAGATTGGAGTTTATACTTTATTGCTAAGTAGTGGGTTTAGTTTAGATTTAAATAAGTGTTGTTATTCGCCAGAAATGGCAAGAAACATTATTTCCTTTCATGCATTGTATAAACAAGGTTTCACCTTTTCATTTGATAATGAAGTTGGTTCGATTAATGCTTTCTTTAATAATGTTCTTTATTTCAAAGCACTACCTTGTGATGACGTGTATGAAACTGTATCTGTGGTTGATAACTTAGGAAATAATGTATTGTGTATTGATTCTGTTAATAATACTAACTTGGATAAAGCATCATTATGGCATTTTCGTCTTGGACATATAAGCAAGAAACGCATAGGCCAACTCCAAAAGGATGGAGTATTGGAGTAATTTGACCTAAAGTCAGATGATAGTTGCGAATCATGCTTACTTGGAAAAATGACAAAGTCACCCTTCACAGGTTCTTGTGAGAGGGGTGAAGGTTTGTTGGATCTTATACACACGGATGTGTGTAGGCCCTTCAAACATGCCACAAGGGATGCTAATCGTTATTATTTGTCTTTTACTGATGATTACAGTAGATATGGATATGTCTACTTAATCAAGCATAAGTCAGAGACTTTTGAGAGGTTTAAAGAGTTTAAACAGGAAGTCGAGAATCAATTGGGCAGGAACATTAAGATGCTTCGATCCGATCGAGGTGGTGAGTATCTTAGTTCAGAGTTCCTAGACTATCTTAGGGAATGTGGGATTGTCTCACAATTGATACCTCCCAGGACACCGCAGTTGAATGGTGTAGTTGAGAGGCGTAATCGAACCTTGTTGGATATGGTTCGTTCCATGATGAGTCGAGCTTCGCTACCAATCTCATTTTGGGGGTATGCCTTAGAGACTTCCGCCCATATCCTTAATCTAGTTCCTACAAAGAAAGTTGCCAAAACTCCTCATGAGATGTGGACTGGTAAAGTACCCAAACTAGACCACATTAAGATTTGGGGTTGCGAGGCTTTCGTGAGACGCGAGACTCATGATAAGCTCGAACCTCGAAGTGAGAGGTGTATTTTCATCGGCTACCCACAGAAATCCTTTGGTTACCTCTTCTACAGACCTAGTGAGAATGTGGTCTTTGTAGCTAGGAGGGCTTTCTTTCGAGAGAGAGAGTTCATAAGCCAAGGAGACAGTGGGAGGCAAGTTGACCTTGAAGAAATTCAAGAGTCAAGTGGTGAAGGAACTTCAAACCCTAGCACTCAACTTGAGGAGGAAACTCCTGTTGAGCCAATTGACAAGTTTGTACCTCTGAGGCGTTCCACAAGGGTTAGGAATGCACCTGAGCATTACTATGGATTCCATATTACTGCGGAAGGTGATACACTTATCAGTGATGAGACACTGATAGGTCTGGATGAACCTAACAGTTACGCGGAAGCCATGGCAGGCCCTGAGTCAGCCAAGTGGAAAGAGGCAATGGACAGCGAGATATAGTCCATGTATGACAATCAAGTTTGGAACTTGGTTGAGAATGTACCAGGTCGTAAGACTATAGAGTGCAAATGGATCTTCAAGAAGAAGACCGACATGGATGGTAATGTACACACTTATAAGGCACGACTGGTTGCAAAGGGTTTCTCACAAACTCCGGGAGTTGATTATGATGAGACCTTTTCTCCAGTGGCCAATATTAAGTCTATTAGGGTTCTGTTAGCCATAGCCGCATTTCATGACTATGAAATATGGCAAATGGATGTGAAAACCGCTTTCCTTAATGGAAAGTTGGCTGAGGATGTTTACATGAGTCAGCCAGAGAGTTTTGTCAATACAGAGTACCCTAATAAAGTGTGTAAGATTGAGAAATCCATTTATGGGTTAAAGCAAGCACCTCGCAGATGGAATCTTTGCTTTGATGAGAAAGTCAAAGAATTTGGCTTTTCCAGGAGTGAAGATGAATCTTGTATATATGTCAAGGCTAGTGGGAGTATAGTTAGCTTTTTGGTATTGTATGCGGATGACATACTACTCATAGGAAATGACATCCCAACTCTGCAGGAAGTTAAGTCCTAGCTTGGGAAGTGTTTCTCTATGAAGGACCTAGGAGAAGCTGCTTATATTCTAGGGATAAGGATCTTGAGAGACCGGAGTAAAATACTAATTGGACTTAGTCAGAGTACCTACTTGGATAAGGTGCTGAAGAGATTCGGCATGCAGGACTCCAAGAAAGGAGAGTTACCCATCCAGAGTAACGCCAGATTGACTAAGACACAAAGCCCTAGTACTGAGGCTGAGATAGCAGAAATGAGTCGAATACCTTATGCTTCGGCTGTAGGATCGATCATGTATGCTATGACGTGTACTCGACCTGATGTAGCCTTTGCTTTGAGCATGGTTAGTAGGTATCAGGGGAACCCTGGCAAGGCACACTGGACTGCGGTAAAGAATATCCTCAAGTACCTACGGAGGACTAAGGACTGGGTCCTTACCCTCGGTGGGAGTGAAGACTTGAGAGTTGTAGGGTATAGTGATGCTAGCTTTCAGACTGATAGGGATAATTTCCGCTCTCAGTCAGGCTGGGTCTTTACCTTAAACAGAGGAGCAATTTCTTGGAAGAGTTCCAAGCAAGAGACAGTGGCTGAAGAACTTCATTGGAGACCTTGGAGTTGTACCAGCTATTAAAGAGTATATAGCAGCTAGCGAGGCAGCAAAGGAGGCGATATGGCTGAAGAACTTCATTGGAGACCTTGGAGTTGTACCAGCTATTAAAGAGCCAATGGAAATTTTATGTGATAGTGAAAGTGCAGTTGCCTTAGCCAAGGAACCAAGGGATCACGGGAGATCCAGACACATCGACAGAAAATACCATTTCATCAGACATCGAATAGAAGAAGGACTCCTCGTGGCAAAGAGGGTATCATCGGATGAGAATCCAGCAGATCCCCTCACGAAGGGACTGACTCGGGTTAAGCATCTCCAGCATGCTCGGAGCATAGGGCTGAAGGATGATATTAGATTTAGTAGTTAGATAACCTTGAAATTTGTAAAGTGTAATTGACATTAGATGATGAATAAAAGGTGTTTTATTTATGAGTAAAGTGTTGCTATCTCTTGTCGATCGTTTACTATATTTCTTTTGCATGTTTTGACTTCCAGAATAATTATGTTTGGTATATCATATTATTCGAACCTCCACAGTCGGTCATATGTCGGAAGTAGGTATGAATCAAGACTGTCATGATTGGTTGCAAAGGTCTAAGTTGTTGGACATGGCTACAACACTCATGAGTGCTCATAAGTTCTGAGCATTGGACTCAACCCACGCTCACTGGAATCACTTCATGGAATTTATCTCGAGTGATCGTGAGACGGTAATATCATATAAGTCTTCAAACCTATATATATGATTTGTTACTTATGAGTTGGTTATGCATTGATTGTACGAAAACGCATTGGTAACTCGATGTTATAAAACGTGCTCTTGTGTATAATTCAATGAGTAGTAGAACAAACATATGAGTCGAAGTTTATCTGTTCCTTCTTGGATTAGAAGCTGATATCTGGGCCCCTCGATGATTTTGTTTTGACCTATGTACCGGGCCCGGTCAGAACTAAGTTGATGTGTTCAATTAAGTTCTTTGTCAAACAAATCGGAAATCGGGAAACAAACTGCAGGACAATAAGTAAGACATTGTTCCATGTATTTGTCCGGCTGATATCTAGAACAGAGGATTATATGATCACTTATCTTAAATGGCGTATCATCATCTTCTCAGTTCCGAGAGACCTTGAAAGAGCTACGATTGCCGATCGGTTCCTGAAGTATTGCAGTTATAGTTATTAGACTTATCCAAGTGGGAGACTGTTGGATAAGGTGTCTAAGTCCATAACTATTTCTGGTATGTACTTGACCCGACCCGACATGGTCCATTTGGGTTGCATGGCATCATGCATTTGGATAGACTAAATGAGAGAAATAACACTTGTGGTTTATTAATATATTATAAATTCTAATATATTAATAGTATTATTTAATTAGTATTGATCAAGAATTAAGCTAGGCTTAATTAAGTGATCAAAAGATGACTAATTAAATATATGGGTTGATCATGTAAATCATCCATAACTTGTATAGTGGGCTAAAAGGCTCCATGGATAATCAAGTTGGGTTAAACCCATTGAATGCTCCATGGAGGCTCCATGGGAGTTACAAACCCATGGGTCATGGAAATAAAGAGTCATGCCACATTAGGGTTTACATGGTGTAACCCTAGATGTGACACACTATATAAGCAACATGTTCTCCACCAAAATCGGCGACACTAAGAAACAAGAGGGTTAGAGCCGATTTTGCAAGTGTAAGATTCTCTCAAAGTTTACTCCTTTGCATTTGGTGTTGTGTGAAGCATTTGAGGCATCACACTTGGGGTGCTAGGCTCACAAGGTTTCAAGGATCATAATCAACAACAAGGTAAGTTATTCTATCTTTCATTCAAGTTAAAAATGTTCCCCATGTAAGCTAGATAGGAATATAACCTTGGAATTCAACTTTGCATGATAATTAGACAAACATAGATCCAAGGTTATTAGGGTTGCATGTACACTTAGGAAGTGTTAGAATGCTCAAAACCCATCAACCCCGACTCGACTCGTCGAGTCCACTTATGGACTCAGCGAGTTGCTCCCATAACAACTCTCAAATGACCTTCTGAGGTCAGATCTGCTTCTCTAAACTATAGATCTGGCCTTTAAGTGCTCAAAGGTCACGTAAAGGTGCAACCTTTACGTGCATGCAACCCACATCGAGTCATAAATGGAGAAATAACTCTAAAAATGGCAACCTAGTCTCCAATCCTCCATGAACAAGCATAAAGCAGAATAGGAAAGGTTCTCTGGACCTCTATGGGTCCAGATGTGAGGTCAAACCCAGCAAGGGACCATAACCTCAACCTTTCAAGCCTAAAAAGGTTTATAGAAAACCCTAAATCATAGATCTTAACCCAAAACAGAAGGGAAGTTCGATTTGATACCTCAATAGTGTAGATCTGAACTTGAAAACCCTGGATCCACAGCTCCCTTGACCTCCTCTTGTTGGAAACTACTTCTCTTTTGCTAAAACACACAAGAAATGGTGAATTAGCCTTCCTTTTGCACCACAAACGTTCTCTTTCTCTCTCTAGGGTTTCTCAGGGGTGAAGTGGCCGCAATGGAGGCTATAAAGGCCTTTAAATAGGGCACAGGCGCCGAGAATTAGGGTTTCACTTAACAGCGCGGACTCGGCGAGTCCACGCATCGACTCGTCGAGTCCTTCATTAAATCAGACCAGAAATGCGCGATCCCACTCGGCGAGTCTGAGCGCCTACTTGTCGAGTCCCTCTCTAAAATTCAATATAAATACTTAAAATAAGATACCTGGGAATCCGGATGTTACATTCTTTCTAATAAAAGGGTTTTTTGTTACTTTGATTACTATGATACATGTCTTGTGATACTAAACATGACGTCCTCCGCCCCCGAACGTTTCCGCCGTTCCGGTTTGGGGATGTGACAAATTGGTATCAGAGCATTGTGCTCTGGATAATAATATATTTTAAGGATATAACAATACCTAATAAAAGTATACATACGTGCTTATACATATATACATACTAGAACAAGTATCACAAGAAGAACAGAACAAAAGTATTTAAAGGTTGAACACTGCGGTCCAACCTGGACAGTTATGTAATCATAGCTAGGATCAATATAGCCTGATCAACTATATTCATTCGAGATGTGACCGACATGTGTTTGGGAGTGATGTGGTGTTGTAACAGTCTTAAAACCTACCAAACTCTATTCAAGGGAATTCTAGATCAGAACATAAAGATAAGATACTATAGGAGTATTTTATGATGCTATAACACGACAACAAGTTTAAAACATATCAAGTACAATACATTAAAATACTATAGGAGTATTTTAGGCACTATATAAATAACATATGTGATAACTTAAAAGACCCTTATGGATAGGTCTATAATCTTGCAATGTATACTTCCAAGGTTTTATATAATTGAGATTTTATAGACTTAGAATTTGTGATCTATGCTTCACTACCTGTTCCTTGTATGGTTGTGGTTTTGGAGTAGGATCACTTATTCGAAGGTCTATTTAATCTTAAATTATATACAACTTGTATACATTGTGCAATTATAGGAGGACTCTGTAAGGATCACCCCATACTGTTTCACTTAATCTCATAGATTCTTTAGACGCTTCCATTCTCGTACGACAAACCTAGATAGATGTAACCACTTCCTCATAGCAATCAATAGAAGAGTCAAGGAGGAACAAGAGCAGGTTCATGAGAAGTTTTCAAAGAAGGATCGGCCGAATTAACCAAAAACGTCTTATGCGTCACACTAATAAATAATAATCTAGTTTAACTTAATGAGCTAATGGAGACACTGCTCACATTATGTGTTAGGATTATTTTCTTTACATGCAACTGGTAACAGTTATTCAGGTCACATATATTCATTCGAGAATAGCCATTCTAATTCATAGAGTTTATTTTATATAGACCCTTTTATGAATTGTTTCCAGAACCCTGTGAAAGTCAGGACCAGATACACTCAGAACTAGGATAACCTTGTTTTTCAGCTTTTAGCTTATAAACCACTGCTATAGACTTATTCCATTTCATCTTTGTATTCTTTTAGCGAAGATACCTCCTCGCAGATCAAACAGACGCACTACTCCGATAAGTCCAACGCAACCGCCACTACCTCCTCCACAGTTCGATCCTGCTACTCTTCAAGAAGCAATATCAGCCGCAGTGACAACTGCTCTAGCTCACTTCGGCGAAAGTGGTACCTTTGGATCTGGTAGCAGTACCCACTTAACTAACCCTGGAGTTACTCATGGACACCCAAGGGAGTGTTCGTATAAGGACTTCATGAACTGCAAACCCAAATTCATTAATGGAAATGGTGGAGTCATCTCTCTGATGCGATGGTTCGAGAAAACAGATTCGGTCTTCGCAATCTGTTCGTGCCCAGAAGGGAGCAAAGTAAAGTTTGCTGCCTGCACCTTCTCCGACAGAGCCCTGACATGGTGTAATACCCATGTTAATTCACTGATCATAACAGTGGCTAACTCAATAGGTTGGGAGAACCTAAAAGAGATGATGCTGGAAGAATACTGCCCGAAGGGCGAAGTTCAAAAGCTAGAACAAGAATTATGGGAGCACACTATGGTCGGCTCAGACATAGTGGCCTACACTGACAGGTTTAGCGACCTGGCAGCACTATGCCCCGGGATGGTGACCCCGGAGAACAAGAAGATAGATAAATACATGTGGGGTTTATCTGCCCCAATTCAAGGAGATGTATTATGTTCTAACCCAGCCACATTCGATAGTGCCAAACGCCTAGCTCAACGACTCATTGAACATGGAGTCCTCCATGGCGTGGTAGTCCCCGTTTCAGAGCCATCAAAGGGAGAGGACTACAAACAGAAGTCGGGGAAGAAGAGGAAGAAGAAGCGAACAATACAGGAAACCCCGCAGGAGCAACAAACGAGTACTATGTACACCGACACAACACCTGCTACTCCAGCACCTACCAGTCGGTATGTTGGAACCCTCCCGAAGTGTGGAAAGTGAAACTACCACCACACCGGAGTATGTCGAGAAATGCAGTGTCTGAACTGCCACAGAAAGGGACACATAGTCCGTTTCTGCAGGGCACCGGCTCAACCGATCTCCCAAGTCCCCAGAGTTGAAGAAAACCAAGCCTGCTATGGCTGTGGTGAGAATGGACACTATAGGAAGGACTGTCCGATAACAAAGAACTCAGGATCGGATGGACGAATTCTGATGATCAGCACAGGAGAATCTACCCCGGAGTCGCCAGCAAGCAGCGGTACGTTTTCAAAATAAAATATTTACTATAAAAATTAATTTATATTTATATAAGATTAAAACTTGGGGAAAATACTTAAAAGTTATTATAATAACTCACATATCGGAACAATTCACAATATTAAAGGGAACTAAAAGATCCGTTCAGAGAAGCTATGATGGCTTAGTATGTACATCAGGGTTGTGCATAGCTATGATTTTGCAGACTTAGAGTGAGTGATTCCGCCTTAATTCCTGTTCCTTGTTTGGTTGTGGATTTGAGGCAGAGTTACTCATTCGACTGTCTAATTCTTCTTAATTATTCATAACTTGTATATTCCAGGCGATCGTAGTGGTACCAAGGAGGATCGTAGTATAAAGTATCGAAACTAGTTATCAAGAAACTTGCATTGTATGTACTTGCTCATCGCGGTACAATACGCATAAGTGTTAACATCAAAGAGAAAACAGAAAGCACTAGAAAGTATACACAGAGTACATTGTCGAGCACACTAGGGACACATCATCGTATAACAGACGCTTGTTTCAAATCGGCCAAACTTTTGTTCAGTAAAGAGTCTGTTTCTATCATTTGTCATGAGTTGGCGTGGTCCTCACCATACTAAATTCATATGTTTCTAATCGCCTTGAACGTCAAATTCACGCAACCTTCGTCATTCGTAACGATGGTTCAACATAGACCTCAGTTTTGTCCCTCGTATTCTAAACCCCGAAGTACTTGTGCGAAGAGGATTTTGCCCTCCGAAGCCTTGTCGCCGTATGTTCAGCAGACCTTCCCGAGATACCACTTGTTCAACAGATCAAGTTCAAACATAGAGGCTAAGGACAAATACAGCCCACCTATCACTATTCAGTGTATACGCGAGGGTGGTATATGGTTATGATTATGCAGATTTAGTATGTGTGCTTCTGCCCTATCTCCTGTTCCTTGTTTGGTTGTGGACGCAAGGCAGAGTCGCACATCCGACCGTCTAACTAATCTTAATTATATACGACTTGTATACACGAGGTAATGATAGATGGACCTAGTATGAATCCGATCATGAACAGTAGAGCAAAGTTGCCAGGTCTACGAGTGAGTATTCCGCCAATCAGAAGAGCACAACCCCAGTAGTACTGCGAAGAAATCTAATTTCGGGACGAAATTCCATCAAACGAGGGGATGATGTGACAACCCGAAATTTTTTGCCTCATAAGTCCAGCCACCTAATTCAACCGTGTGTCAGACTCATTCCTGCTATCAGTTAGCATCGTTTAGAGTCTATCTAAGGGTTCTAAACTCAGTACATTCAAGCATTGGGTTTAGGGAAGTGTTAAACTAAAGTTCTTCGCATGGAAATCGAGCCGAATACTCCATTAGAGGGAGTGTACGGCCGTACACATGTGTGTATGGCCGTACTCCCATGTTGGCCGTACACGCCCTCCATAAGTATGATACCCCTTCATTTCTAAGTCATTTCTTCAGTTTCCAAGTCAAGAACTCGAGTTTTCTCTCAACTATCATCAAGCTTTTCACCCCGATCTTCAAGACTGTATGCCTTTCTTCATTTTAATTAGTTGTTATCCTTATTAACCTAGTAACACCCTTTGATTTCATCCATGGAAATCATCTTTTTGGGTAGAACTTCAAATCTTCATCTATTTCACCAAGAACACACACTCGTTCTTGGTGGCTTTGAACATCCTTTTGAGCTTCTAAAGTGTAATTACTCTTTCCCTATGTTTAGTACATGTTAGATACTCATGTTAAACAACCTAGAATCGTGATTCTAACTGGAACATAAGGAGTGTACGGCCGTACACCCCTCAAAACACCCCAAAGGGGCCTCCCAAATGCAAATCTAACTTCAAGACTTGATGATCAATAGTCCCACTAGCTTCCCCATTGATCAAAACACCCTTTTGTGCATATTTTACCATGAGTGTACGACCATACACTCCATGGCCGTACACCTATGGCCGCACACTCCTCATTGTGGCCATACACTCCCCTTTGATGAATCACATGTGATTCTAACACTTGGTCCAAGTGTTTCCTAGTCCCTAAGAGTGTTTCCTTGCATGTAGTTGCTTCTAAACACTATATTCATGCCAATATATGCCATTATATGTCATTTTAGACTCGTTTGTGTCTCGGGACTTCATTCGTGGAACTTCTCATCCTTACGCACATATTTGATTGAATCACCCACATAAGGTTAGTTCATACCCCTATAATCAATCTTTTAAACTGTGAGATTTAATGTGAGATTTACACAGCTTAGCAATTCGTTTGCTGATGACGCATTTTGGTAACCAGAATCTCTTGCAGAGAGAGCGTACAGTATGGGTACTACTCATCACATTATGACCTTAATAAAAACAAACTGAATTTAAGGTAATCAATACTTCAGTATGAAAAACAACTGAAAATGTACATCAATACAATCGACAAACAGAACAGTCGAGTCATAATACATTCAGTAGAAAGTGGCCTATAATGCTAACTTTATGATTCCTTAGTTTATACATCAGGGATATATATTAATCGGATCCGACATGTAGTAGGATGTGTGCTTTCCGCTTCATTTCTTGTTCCTTGTTTGGTTGTGGGCTTAGAGTAGATTCACCCGACCTACTACCTATTTGATCTTATATATATATATATATATATATATATATATATATATATATATATATATATTCCGTATACACTAAGTAATCATAAGGAGTCCCAGGTATGGGTCAAGTCATAGTATACTAATTCAATACACCGTTTTCTAGTACAAAAACATACTTTTCAAGTAGAACATTTGGTAGACAAAACTAGAAACTTACCACTCAAAGGGTTTAATCCATTCTATTAAACCAGTATAACTCAAAGGACCTTAGGTGGTTAATTTTATAATACTTTAGTTTATACATCAGGGTTATATATAATTAATACCCGATAGGTAGTTGGATTTGTGCTTTCCGCCTTACTTCCTGTTCCTTGTTTGGTTGTGGGCTTAAGGCATATTCACACAATTAACTATCCGTTCAATATTAGATTATATATAGCTTGTATAAACTAAGTGTCACACCCCCAAAAACGGAACGGCGGAAACGTTCGGGGGTGGAGGACGTCATGTACAGTATCACAACAATGCAAAGTAGTGAACAAGCAACAACATCATCCATTGCATTAATAATATAATTTCATACAAGTGTGTTCTGTCAAGTTATATAGACACCAAAAATATACATCAAAATAAAAGATGAGTCTTGAACGAGCTCCATCTTCTCAAAACTTGGCACCGGTACCTGTCTACTGGTGACCTGAGAATACAAGTTATTTTGAAAGAGTTTATCAGCTTTAAAGCTGGTTAGATCATAAGTATATTAATGTTTGTATTTGTATGAAACTTTTTGTAAGTCTGTAATTGTATAAGTTTGTAAAAGTTTGTAATTGTTTGAACTCTCCTAGAAAACCCTATGTTTCCTACTAAAAGTAGCCTTCTACCAAGGCATCTAGTATCTGTGTGTGTGTCTCTTGTAAGAGTGTATATTTTCCCAAATCCTACTATCATTAACCAAAAATATGGTTTTTATATTATTGTTTATTGTGTGAAGATCACAAAGTAAATGTAATGGGAAAATGAAATAGTACTGTGTGTTGTATTAACTAACTATTGTTGTACTAACTACCTTATACCAAATGTTATTTAAAGTACCATGCGATCGGCCTGTATCCTGCTACCGACTCTATAGAAAAACGACGATGTAAGACGTCGTAAGAAACGACGTTTGGCACCCATAGACTTGCAAGTCCCACTATAGCGAGCAGCAAGGTGTAGGATAGTCAATCCAGTATAGATCTATACACAAACTCATACGCTCCCCGTTACGTGGCTCACAAAAATGTAATAATGTTCTAGTATATGTATGTGCTAGTTGTATTGTGTGTTCTCTCCCTGTCTAACATGTATTGTTTGTTTCTCATCATAGTATTCTATTGTTTGTTTCTCATCATAGTATCTATTGTTTGTTTCTCATCATAGTATCTATTGTTTATTTCTCATTATCGTATCTATTGTTTGTTTGTTATTGACTCATGTATGAAGTGACTCGTTGTATGTTTCCCTGTTCTAGTAATAGTATTAATATCTCCCTAAACTATACCTATTATAGTTTACTAGTAATGTTGTTTGAATGTATGAACATGTTTGTGTACCTTTGCTACCCAAAGGTATTGAACTGAATGAAGTAACCTTTTATATCTATACACATATACATGATATATAACTAGGACTCAAACGACCTTCGGACAAATAACCTGAATACCCTAAGTCCACAACCAAACAAGGAACAGGAAGTAAGGTGAGCTATCAGTCCTAAGTCCATTCAATCCTACTTATATAACTATATCTACATAGATACACAAAATATATGTTAAAAGAGTTTAATAAAAGTATGTGATATGAAAAAGAGTTTGTAAAACAGTTTGAAGTAAAATAGTTTGATAACACAGTTTGAAAAGTAAGAAATCCACTTGTTTGGTAGTTATTAATCACATGTGATTGATATAATAACTATAATAGTGCAACTTGTATTCCCCCCATAAAAGCATTTAAAAACAATTAAAAGGATAATTAAGGGGAATGAAGTCACCTGTAGTGAGTGGTTTGGAAGAACTGATGAGATAGGGTGTTAAGTGTCAAGTGAAGACTTGAACACACACAAGGATCCTAGTTAACATATAATAACACATATATGTATCCAATTAGTCATAAAACAACTAATTAACCAAGTTTAAGAAATCCTAAGACATGTAAAACACTTGATTTAAGTGCCATAAGTCCTAAGGATTGCATCTAAGGGTGGTAGGACCTTGCATTTGAGTTTAGGGTTCAAGGGTGAATTCCCTTGGAGTTTACGGTTTTGTGACCATAACCCCTTGAGTTTACGGTCGTAAACCCATGAGTTTACGGCCGTAAACTCATGGTACTTGACCATTTTGCGTTTTGAAGCTTTAAAGATCATAAGAAGCATTCCTACTTCATGTTTAAGCCTTAGGAAGTGTTTAGGGCACCATTTCACTCTTTTGTGGAGTTTACGGTCCTTGGACCATTTGTCTTTGGGTTTACGGCCGTAAACCCAAATAGTTTATGGTATTTTGATGTTTTCAAGTACTAAGCACATCAAGGAAGGGTCTAGGCTAGTTTCCAAGGCTTGGTAAGGGACTAGGCCACACTTTGGCACCCTTTTTAGGGTTTACGGTCCAAGAACATCTTGGACCGTAAACACCTTTGATCTTGTATTTCTTGAGTGTTTTCTTGATGATTAGAAGTGTAACAAGTCTTATAATACTCTAGGGTAGAAGTACTTACTAGGTAGAAGCTTGAAAAGGTGCTAAAAGTCCAAGAACACTAGTGTGTGTTCTTGGTGTTCTTGGTGAAACTTGAAGATCTACACTTTTGGAATGATTTCACAGATGGAATCATGTAAGATCACTAGATTAAGTAAGATATCAACTTTTCAGGGCTAGAAACACTTACAAAGTTGAAGATCAAGAAGAAAAGTCGGATGATACTTGAGAGAGAATTGAGTTTGGATCTTGAAAATGTGAAAAAGTGGTAAATAATGACTAAGTGTCATATTTATACCCCCTTTAGGGTTTACGGCTGTGAACACCTTTGTTTAGGCCATAAACTCCAAACTCTTGGAGTTTTGGGACATTATTGTTGCACAATAAACCCTAGGGCATCCTCTCTCCTGTTATCTCCTGAAGTACTAACTTTAAAACACTCAAACTTATTCCAAAAAGCTTGAAAGTTAGTAGAAACTGTTCTGAATTCTACTGAATTGAATGGTTGTACAGAATGGAAATTTCGGGTTGTCACATCATCCCCCCGTTAGAAGGAATTTCCTCCCGAAATTAGAATTTAAGCAAATAAGTAGTTACAAATAACTAAGTAAAAAGAAGAGGATATTTCAGTTTCATCTGATCCTCTCGCTCCCAAGTGAATTCAGGTCCTCACTTGGCGTTCCAGCGAACCTTCACTATCGGGATACGACATTGTTTCGTTTGCTTGACCTCCCGGTCCATGAGCTCTACTGGTTCTTCCACGAAGTTGAGGCTCTCGTTGATCTCGATCTCGTCGAGTGGGATTACAAGAGTCTCGTCGGACAGACACTTTTTCAAGTTCGAGACGTGGAAAGTAGAATGTACGTTACTGAGTTCGCGTGGTAAGTTAAGTTTGTAAGTTACATGGCCGATTCTTGCGAGAATCTCGAAAGGCCCTATGTACCTTGGATTTAGGTTTCCACGCTTTCTGAAGCGGATCAAGCCCTTCCAGGGTGAGACCTTCAATAGAACACGGTCGCCCACCTGGAATTCCAACGGTTTCCTTCGTTTATCAGCGTAGCTTTTCTGTCGGTCTCTAGAGGCTTTCAATCATTCATGAATTTGAACGATATTCTCTGTCATTTCCCGAATGATCTCCGGACCCGTGAGAGTGCTTTCAGGAACTCGTCCTTTAGCTAACTGGGTATCACCCACCTCAGCCCAGCACAGAGGGGATCTGCACTTTCAGCCATATAGGGCCTCGAATGGAGCAGCCTTTATGCTTGTGTGATAGCTGTTGTTGTAGGAAACGACAAGGGGTAAATGAGTATCCCATGCTTTCCTAAAGTCGATCACACAGGCTCGCAACATATCTTCCAAGGTTAGGATAGTCCTCTCACTTTGCCCGTCTGTCTGTGGATGGTAGGCTGTACTCATGTCCAGCCTAGTTCCTAGGGAACTTTGTAGCGATTGCCAGAACCTTGAAGTGAATCTACTATCTCTGTCCGAGATAATGGATATGGGAACACCGTGCAGTCGCACAATTTCCCTAATGTAAGTTCTTGTAAGCTTCTCTATCTTGTCTGTTTCCTTGATAGGCAGGAAGTGTGCAGGCTTGGTCAATCTGTCGACGATGACCCATATGGTATCAAGTCCACCCGTTGTCTTGGGAAACTTGGTTATGAAGTCCATAGTGATACGCTCCCACTTCCATTCAGGTATCTCCGGTTGCTGGAGTAATCCTGACGGTTTCTGGTATTCGACCTTGACCTTGGCGCAAGTAAGGCATTTACTCACGAATGTAGCAATCTCTGCTTTCATGTTAGGCCACTAGTATAACTTTTTAAGATTCAAATACATCTTATCTGAACCTGGGTGGATAGAATATCGAGTGTTGTGCGCCTCGTTCATGACCAAGTCTCTAAAACCACCGTGTTTCGGGGTCCAGATCCGATCCATGAGATAAAAAGCTCCGCCACCCTTAACCTCCAAGTTCTTATCCATCCCTCTCAGGGATTCACCCGCCACATTTTTAGGTTTCAAAGCGTCGAGCTGAGCCTCCTTAATTTTGTGGACAAGTGTGAATGGATAGTCATAGTCGATGATTTGACTTTACGACCATAATATTCTTTCCAACTTAGGGCGTCAGCTACCACGTTGGCTTTACCCGGATGATAACGAATTTCGCATTCGTAATCACTGAGTAGCTCGACCCACCGTCGTTGTCTCATGCTGAGCTCTTTCTGGTCAAATATATGTTGTAGGCTCTTGTGGTCTGTAAGATTATGCTCTTTGTATCGTACAGGTAGTGTCTCCAGATCTTCAGAGCAAACACAACTGCCCCTAGTTCAAGATCATGAGTGGTGTAGTTGACCTCGTGTGTCTTCAGTTGTCTCGAGGCGTAGGCGATGACCTTACCTCGCTGCATCAGAACAGCCGAGCCCTTGATTAGAAGCATCACAATAGACAACGAAGTCTTCTATCCCTTCGGGGAGGGATAGTATCGGTGCGGTGCACAAGGCTCGCTTGAGCATTTGGAATGCTCTCTCCTGCTTCTCTTCTCAGTCAAAGGCCACGCCCTTATGGGTCAGTGTTGTAAGAGGTTTCGCAATGCGGGAGAAGTTCTGAATGAACCTGCGATAGTAGCCAGCGAGACCTAGAAATTGACGAATTTCTGTAGGCGTCTTCGGTGCTGACCAGTTCTCAATGGATTTAATTTTGGAAGGGTCCACATGTATACCCTCTTCGCTAACCACGTTCCCTAAGAATTTGACTCTTCGGATCCAAAATTCGCATTTCGAGAACTTCGCATAGAGCTTCTCCGAACGTAGTGTTTCTAAGACCTGTCGCAGATGTTGACTATGCTCTTCCTTACTACGCGAGTAGATAAGTATGTCATCGATGAAGACGATGACAAACTGATCCAAGTAAGGAATACACACCCTATTCATTAAGTCCATGAATACTGCGGGCGCGTTTGTTAATCCGAACGGCATCACTACGAATTCGTAGTGTCCATAACGAGTTTGGAAGGCTGTCTTCGAAATATCCTCCCCTAGCACTCGTAGTTGGTGATATCCGGATCTTAAGTCGATTTTTGAAAAGAAATTCGCCCCTTGAAGTTGGTCAAATAAATCATCAATACGAGGCAAAGGATAACGATTTTTGACGGTTAGCTTGTTGAGCTCCCTGTAGTCGATGCACATACGAAACGATCCGTCTTTCTTCTTGACGAACAAGACTGGAGCTCCCCAGGGTGAGAAGCTTGGTCTTATAAAGCCCTTGCTGAGCAGCTCGTTAAGTTGACAGGATAGTTCTTGCATCTCTGTACGTGCTAGACGATAGGGCGATTTGGCTACGGGGGTAGCCCCTGGAACTAAGTCGATTCGGAACTCGAGTTGACGTTGCGGAGGTAATCCTGGGAGTTCTTCTGGAAAGATGTCGGGAAAGTCGCGTACTACTGGGATGTTCTTAATAGATTTCGTTTCTTGGATCACATCGACCACATGAGCAAGGAATGCGTGACATTCCTTTCGCAAGAATTTCTGAGCTTGAATGCTCGAGATGATACGAAGGTTCGTGTCGGGTTTGTCACCATAAACTACTAGAGTTTCGCCAGACGGCAGATTAAGGCGTACAGCCTTTTCGTAACACATGATGTCGGCAGGATGAAGACTCAACCAATCCATGTCGATAATGACGTCGAAACTTTTAATTGAGACCGGCATGAGATCGATTGAAAAAGGATGGCCATCTAAAGTTAGGGTACACCCTATGTATATACTGCTAGTGCTCTCTGTCTTTCCCGTAGCCATTTCTACAGTAAACGGTTCTTTAAGTGCTCGTGATTTTTGCTTAAGTAAATGAGCAAATTTTTGGTTCACGAAACTCTTTTCCGCTCCACTATGAAACAGTATGCATGGATAAGAGTTATCGAGGAGAAACGTACCAGTGACTACTGTGGGGTCGGCAACCGCTTCCTCGTGGCCTATGGCCAGAACTCTTGCCACTCCACCGGCATTCCCTGCCTTCGGGCAGTTCCCTTTGTAGTGGCCTACATCGCCACAACCGTAGCAAGCTTGGCCCACTCCTGTACCGGGGACTTGGTTGATTGGCCTAGCCGGAGCTTTGCAGAAACGGGCAGTGTGCCCCTTCCTGTTGCAGTTCAAACACTGCATTTCCCGACAGGCACCGACGTGGTTGAAGTTGCATTTGTTGCACTTAGGCAAACTTCCAGCGTACTGCTTAACCGGAGCAGTGGCTGCAGGTGCTATCGCAGCATGAACTGCCACGACCTGCTGCTTTTTGGCAGCCTCTGTCTTTCTCTTGTCATCCCAAAACTTCCGCTTGGAATCAGCGGTTCTGGCGGGTTCTGAGATGGCCAGGGTTGTTGTTGCGGCCGGGGTACGAACCCCATGGTCTATAAGCCGCTGTGCCAATCACTTGGCACTATCAAATGTAGTGGGGTTTGAAGCCAAAACATTTCCCTAGAATGGAGGCACCAGCCCCCATATGTATCTTTCAATCTTCTTCCCCTCTGTATGAACCATGTTGGGACAGAGGGCCACCAGTTCACAGAACCTGGCAGTGTAGGAGACTATGTTGGACACCTTCATGGTTAGGCTCAACAGTTCTTCCTCCAGTTTTTGGATTTCACCCCTCGGGCAGTACTCTTCAACCATTAGCTCTCTCAGGGCTTCCCAGCCCATAGCATTTGTCACTATAAGGGATAGTGATTTGACATGGCTATTCCACCATGTTAGGGCTTTTGCCTCAAAGGTGCAAGCAGCAAACTTTACCTTGCTCCCTTTTGGACAGGAGCAGATCTCGAAGACCGACTCTGTCTTTTCGAACCATTACGAGAGGGCAATGACTCAGCCAGTCCCTTTAAAGGACAATGGCTTCCAGTTAGTGAAGTCCTTATAGGAGCACTCTCTCAAGCGCACATGGATTTCACCATGAGTAGAGTGAACAGGGGTTCCTCCTCCAGTGGAACCAGATGAATGATATTGAGCCATGGCTGTAGCCACAGCTGCAGCTACATCAGCATTCAGGGCTGCCGTGTCGAATTTAGGAGTAGGTGGTGTTGGTACGGGAGGATCGCGTCTTGTCGATCGACGTGGAGGCATCTTTCAACTATAAGTTTACAAAGACGAAGATATTGATAAGAATTTAATAGGAAATAGATAAGAATGACTCATGGACTAACTCTCCATAGTCCAACAGCACAAATGAATAACACGATTGATTGTAAACGAAAGCATTTGGATATAATTTCCATGAGATTAGATATCTGTCAATAATACTGGAATTACAGATGTAATGAGTTCGGGAAAAATAACCTAGAAGTAGGTCGTACATCAACCAAGATGGGAAAATTTTGACAGACTACTACCTAATCAAGACCTAACGGGTCTAAGATTTACAAAGATAGGAAATTAGACTAGAGTTTTTACACTAACTAGGTTACATCCAAAAGAGAAGTCGATGAGACTCTAACGGCGACGAGAACTACTAGAGTGAGTTCTTGAATCTGACAGTAGACGTTCTATGTCCCTCATACGCCTTTCAGACCTTGCCTGCTGAGCTCGAAGTTCCCTGACTTCAGCTTGGGTTTCAGCAAGTTCCCTCTGTAGAAATGCATTGCAGACCTGAGTCCTTTCATGATCAGACTCTAGTTGGCGAATGCGGACTGTGTTAACGCCAGAGTTGGCGTCAATCTCCACGACTCGGTCGATAGTCGCTCGACCTTGCTCGGTGTTCCGAGCAATCCTACGAACCATGATGGGTAGGACCCTGTCAGCTGAACCTCCCTCGGTGAGGTTGTAGAAGCTTCTGTCTCCATTGTAGGGAATGGGTTGACCCTGTTCCTGACTCCATCTATTCAAGTTTTTGGCCCACAGAGGTGTGGGTCCTTGAAATGTTGGACGAGGATTCAGGTTTGGGTCCCGAGCAGCTGGGGGTAGGTTGTTGACTTCTGGCTCTGAGTCAGAATCCTCAGAAAAGCCTTCAGCTTCGTGATCATCCAATGAGATTGGGTGATCATCTTCTGGCTCTTCTCCCAGCCATCCTGCATTGCCGTGGTTGGGGTAGTACGGGTCTCCAGGAAGATGGAATCCAGCCATGATATCTATGCGAGAAAAGAGGTAAAGAAATAACTAAATAGACGCACTAATTAGATAATTATAAGATGATCTTTATCAGTTACTTCAACATTTGCGTAGTGCATACTAGTCATATGTAACCAAGACAGATAGACCTTCGAATAAGTGACCCTAACTCTAAGCCCACAACCAAACAAGGAACAAGAAGTAAAGCAAAGATCACAGATTCTAAGTCTATGATATCCTAGATACATATAACCTTAGCGTATCCACTCAGCAACTATTAATATACTAATAAAGACCTTTAGTTCTCAGATAAGTAATTAAAGTAACACAAAATACTCCTATAGTATTTTAAGTTTATGTTCTGTTCTACTGTTCTCATTGTAGTAGTGTTGGTAAGTATTTAGACTTGTTGCAACTTCACAACCACACTTAGGCACATGCTAATCACTCCTCGGATAATGTAGTTGATCAGGCTACATCTTCCCAGGGTTGACCATATGTCTCTAAGTCTACTTGTGCTGCCCAACAATCGTAATACTTTTGTTCTGTCCTAGTGACACTGATTTTAGTATGAATGCAGGTATGTATAATTGGTTAAATATTTTATTATTTAAAAGTATAAACTCTTTATCAGAGTATTTTAATCCCGTTGTGTTTATAGTTCATATATCTTTTTTGGGTTGATACACTCGATTCACTATAAACAATGCTCTGATACCAATCTGTCACACCCCCAAAACCGGAACGGCGGAAACGTTCGGGGGTGGAGGACGTCATGTACAGTATCACAACAATGCAAAGTAGTAAACAAGCAACAACATCATCCATTACATTAATAATATAATTTCATACAAGTGTGTTATGTCAAGTTATATAGACACTAAAAATATACCTCAAAATAAAAGATGAGTCTTGAACGAGCTCCATCTTCTCAAAACCTGGCACCGGTACCTGTCTACTGGTGACCTGAGAATACAAGTTATTTTGAAAGAATTTATCAGCTTTAAAGCTGGTGAGATCATAAGTATATTAATGTCTGTATTTGTATGAAAGTGTTTGTAAGTCTGTAATTGTATAAGTTTGTAAAAGTTTGTAATTGTTTGAACTCTCCTAGAAAACCCTATGTTTCCTACTAAAAGTAGCCTTCTACCAAGGCATCTAGTATTTGTGTGTGTGTCTCTTGTAAGTGTGTATATTTTCCCAAATCCTACTATCATTAACCAAAAATATGGTTTTTACATTATTGTTTATTGTGTGAAGATCACAAAGTAAATGTAATGGGAAAATGAAATAGTACTGTAGTGTTGTATTAAGTAACTACTGCTATACTAACTACCTTAAACCAAATGTTATTTAAAGTACCATGTGATCGGCCTGTATCCTGCTACCGACTCTATAGAAAAACGACGATGTAAGACGTCGTAAGAAATGACGTTTGGCATCCGTAGACTTGCAAGTCCCACTGTAGCGAGCAGCAAGGTGTAGGATAGTCAATCCAGTATAGATCTATACACAAACTCATACGCTCCCCACTTAAGGAGATTCTGGATACAAAACGGTCATGACAGGTAGTGTCATGCCCCGTTACGTGGCTCACATAAATGTAATAATCTTCTAGTATATATATGTGCTAGCTGTATTTTGTGTTCTCTCCCTGTCTAGCATGTATTGTTTCTTTCTCATCATAGTATTCTATTGTTTGTTTCTCATCATAGTATTTATTGTTTGTTTCTCATCATAGTATCTATTATTTGTTTCTCATTATCGTATCTAGTGTTTGTTTCTCATTATCGAATCTATTGTTTGTTTGTTATTGACTCA
The DNA here is from genome assembly GCF_052849685.1 of Lactuca virosa. NCBI lineage: Eukaryota > Viridiplantae > Streptophyta > Magnoliopsida > Asterales > Asteraceae > Lactuca > Lactuca virosa. The sequence goes on from NC_136428.1 coordinate 391,139,583, forward strand.
TGTATGAACTGACTCATTGTATGTTTCCCTGTTCTAGTAATAGTATTAGTATCTCTCTAAACTATACCTATTATAGTTTACTAGTAATGTTGTTTGAATGTATGAACATGTTTGTGTACCTTTTCTACCCAAAGGTATTGAACTGAATGAAGTAACCTTTTATATCTATACACATATACATGATATATAACTAGGATTCAAACGACCTTCGGACAAATAACCTGAATACCCTAAGTCCACAACCAAACAAGGAACAGGAAGTAAGGTGAGCTATCAGTCCTAAGTCCTTTCAATCCTACTTATATAACTATATCTAGATAGATACACATAATATAAGTTAAAAGAGTTTAATAAAAGTATTTGATATGAAAAAGAGTTTGTAAAACAGTTTGAAGTAAAACAGTTTGATAACACAATTTGAAAAGTAAGAAATCCACTTGTTTGGTAGTTATTAATCACATGTGATTGATATAATAACTATAATAGTGCAACTTGTATTCCCCCCATAAAAGCATTTAAAAACAATTAAAAGGATAATTAAGGGGTATGAACTCACCTGTAGTGAGTGGTTTGGAAGAACTGATGAGATAGGATGTTAAGTGTCAAGTGAAGACTTGAACACACACAAGGATCCTAGTTAACATATAATAACACATATATGTATCCAATTAGTCATAAAACAACTAATTAGCCAAGTTTAAGACATCTTAAGACATGTAAAACACTTGATTTAAGTGCCATAAGTCCTAAGGATTGCATTTAAGGGTGGTAGGACTTTGCATTTGAGTTTAGGGTTCAAGGGTGAACTCCCTTGGAGTTTACAGTTTTGTGACCATAACCCCTTGAGTTTACGGTCGTAAACCCATGAGTTTACGGCCGTAAACTCATGGTACTTGACCATTTTGCGTTTTGAAGCTTTAAAGATCATAAGAAGCATTCCTACTTCATGTTTAAGCCTTAGGAAGTGTTTAGGGCACCATTTCACTCCTTTGTGGAGTTTACGGTCCTTGGACCATTTGTCTTTGGGTTTACGGCCGTAAACCCAAATGGTTTATGGTCTTTTGATGTTTTCAAGTACTAAGCACATCAAGGAAGGGTCTAGGCTAGTTTCCAAGGCTTGGTAAGGGACTAGGGCACACTTTGAACCCTTTTTAGGGTTTACGGTCCAAGAACATCTTGGACCGTAAACACCTTTGATCTTGTGTTTCTTGTGTGTTTTCTTGATGATTAGAAGTGTAACAAGTCTTATAATACTCTAGGGTAGAAGTACTTACTAGGTAGAAGCTTCAAAAGGTACTAAAATGTGACAACCCGAAATTTTCATTTGTATAATCTCTACAATTAAACACTTCATATAATATTCAAAAAAAAAAAAACACTTCAGCGCATTTTTGGCCGGATTTAAGTCCGTTTGGGTGTTTTATTTTATTTTTCGTCAAACGATTTAATAAAAGGAAGTGCCGTTATTAGTGATGTGTAGCAAACAAAACAATCAACACCTTAGCTAGGTGTTTACGGCCAAACAAGAGGTGTTTGGGCCGTAAACACCATTTTCCCAAGAACTCATGCATATAGCATGAGTTTACACACCTTTTCCTCATTTTCCACTTCCCACCTCAAGAACACCAAGCTTTTTCTCTCATGTATCATAAGTTCATTTCTTCAAATCCACCAAAAATATAAGTGTTTCCTTCCTACATTCGTTCATACAACACTTAATCTAGTGTTTATACATCATTTCATCCATGGATTCTTGGTTTTTACTTAGATCTTCAAGTGTTCTTCAAAACACCAAGAACACCAAGAACACACACTAGTGTTTTTGGGCTTTAATCACTCTTACAAGCTTCATATAGGTAAGTGTACCCTTCCTATCTAGTTACTTACTTAGTATACTTGTTAATCCTTTGGAAAATCATCAAAATCCCCAAGAACATATGTGTTTATGGTTTGGGGATCTCCCAAAACCGTAAACACCCCCAAATGGTGTTTTGATGCCCCTAACACCTTCAAATGCTTGGATAAAGGGCTAGAAACTTGCATGCATGGGCTAGAAACACCAAAACACGAAAAGGTTGAGGCATACATGAAATTACGGCCGTAAACTCATGGGCTTATGACCGTAAACGCAAGTGTTTATGACCATAAACTCTCAAGGATGGTCCAAGGACCGTAAACTCCAATGAGGGGTCCTTTTGCGCCCTAACCACTTACTAAGCCTTTGATTCGAACTTAGAACCCTTCCTTGTGAGATATAGGACCTTGAAACACACAAATGCACATTACCATGAGTTTACGGCCGTATACTCATGGGGGAAACGGTCCATCAACCGTAAACACATGTAGGGTGACCATTTGAGGAGTAAACTCCAATGTGAAGCCATACTCTCCTTAGATGCAACCCTTAGCACTCCTAGCACTTGAAACAAAGTGTTTTCATTGATTTAGTGATTAAATAACTAATTAGATACAATTATGTATCACTACATGTTACATAGGATCCGTGTGTGTATTCAAGTCCTCACTTGACACCTAGCATCCTACCCAACACTTCCATCCAATTCACTCACAACAGGTGAGTTCATACCCCTTAATTAACCTTTTAAATGATTTTAAATGCTTTTATGGGGGGGGGGGGGGAATACAAGTTGAATATTTCTAGTTATTGCTTTAATCATATGTGTTTAATAACTAGAACAGACTACAAGATTTGCTTCTGCTTTCAAATTAGCATCAAACTTTGGGATTTTCAAGTGTTTCAAACCTTTTATCAAACTCTTTAAATGCCAAAACTGTTTTCAAACTCTTTTAAACTTGCTTTATTTTCAAACCCATATCTATACTAATATATTTATATAAGTAAGACTTGAAGGACTTAGGACTGATAGCTCACCTTATTTCATGTTCCTTGTTTGGTTGTGGACTTACGGTATTCTGTTATTTGTCCGATTGTCGTTGAATTCTTAGTTATGTATCATATATATATGTGTTGGATATAAAAGTCTTCACTTTAGTTCAGTACCTTGTGTATCAGAGGCATGCAACCAACATTACTATTTAACTATAATAGGTATAGTTAAGGATTATTACTCATTACTTCTATTACAGTGACGCCTACCAGAGTCAGTACGGTTATGAGTCAATACATGTTAAATACTATACGAAGAGAATACTATATACTATACAAGGGAACACTCTATACATTATACCAGAAAATACATTATATAATATATAAGAGAATATACTTAATTAGAATGTGACATACTACTTCTCGATACGACACTTCACAATGGTATCACCGTGTAACCAGAGTCTCGTGGAGGGAGAGCGGGCATTGTGTGTATAGATCTATACGGGACAGACACTCCCACATCCCGACTGCTAGCTACAGTCCCAGCCGAAAGGCTAAGGGGTGACAAAATGTCACATCACTACATATGACTTGGAGGGTCATCAGTTATTCGATCGTCAATCAACATGGTTACATACAAGTTCACATTCAAACCTTTAATTACACATTAAGAATTAAAGGCCAAACAGTCTCCCCGAGGTATATTGTATATTTAATACTACCTGGAGTCTGCATTTTATTTCATTTAGCCGGCAGTGCCCACTGCTGGGGTAAAACACTATTTTTCCCAATTACTTTACATAAATGAAGTTTAAAACTATATTTTCATACTAATAGTTTCATTGGGAAAACTTTAACATTTCCAAAGGATCAAACATGCAAACAACCGGGTCTTGGTAGAAGACTACTTTTATTGGAAAACATAGGGTTTTCTAGGGAGTATACTATTTTCAATCATTGAAGTCAGTTATTATACTACATTGTTGTAAACATTTTTATACAAGTAATGACACTAAATACTTATGAACTCACCAACTTTATGATGATATTCGTTTTCAAAATAACTTGTATTCTCAGGTCATCCGTAGACAGGTACAGATGCAGCTTTTGAGACGATGGAGCACATACGAGACTCCTCTTTTATTTTGATTATATTTTTGGTGTCTTACAAACTATACAGAACACGCTTGTATTACAATTATTATTTAATGCAATGGATGTTGATGCTTGTCTTTACTATTATGCATTGTTATGATACTGTACATGACGTCCTCCACCCCAGAACGTATTGCACCGTTCTCGGTTTTGGGGTGTGACAGATTGGTATCAGAGCACTGTTTATAGTGAATCAAGGATATCAACCCATAAAAGATATACGAACTATAAACACATCGGGATTAAAACACTCTGACCAAGAAAATATACTTTTAAATAATAAAATATTTAACTAAGTATATATATACATTTACCCATACAAGTGTCAGTATCATACTAGAACAGAACAAAAGTATTACGATTGTTGAACAGCACAATTAGGCTTAGAGACATATGGTCAAACCTCAGGGGATATAGCCTGATCAACTATATTTTCTGAGGAGTGACTAGCATGTGCGTAAGAATGATTGTGGTGTTGCAACAAGTCTAAAAACTTACCCACACTACTACAAGAGCATTAGAACAAGAATACTATAGGAGTATTCTGCATTACTATGAATTACATATGTGAGAACTAAAAAGGTTGTTAGTAGTAGGACAATAGTTGCTAAGTGGGTACACCAAGGTTACATGTGACTAAGGCGCTATAGACTTAGAATATGTGATCTTTGCTTTACTTCCTGTTCCTTGTTTGGTTATGGATTTAGAGCTAGGGTCACTTATTCGAAGGTCTATCTTGTTTCGGTTGCATGTAATTGGTATGCACTATGCAAGTATTGAATGAACTAATAACGATCATCTTATAACTATCTTAGATTAGTACGTCTGTTAACTATTCTTTCCCCATTCTCGCATAGATAGCATGGCTGGCTTTTATCTCCCTGGCGATCCGTACTATCCAAACCAAGGCATTGGAGGATGGCTTGATGATGAGCCGGAAGATGATCGCCCAATCCCTTTGGATGATCACCTTGCAGAAGGCTTTTCAGATGGCTCCGACTCCGAACCAGAAGTCAATAACCTACCCCCAGTAGCTCCAAACCCCAACCCCCGTCCGGCATTTCAAGGACCCACTCCCATGTGGGCAACAACCATGAACCAATGGAGTGATGAGCAGGGTCAGCCCTTACCCTTCAACGGAGACCGAAGCTTTTACAATGTAATCGAGGGAGGATCAGCTGACCGAGTCCTGCCCATCGTGGTCCGAAGGATTGCTAGGAACGTCGAGCAAGGTCATGCGGCCATCGAGCGTGTAGTAGAAATTGATGCTAACTCTAGCCTTAACACAGTCGTATTCGTCAACTCGAAGAGACGGTGGATAGGACTAGGAGGCCTAATGAGACTCTGCAGCTGCAACTAGCTGCATCCCGAGCCGAAGTCATGGAACTCCGAGTGCGTCAGAGAGCGCATGAGCGACATCTTCAGGAAGTTGTACGTCAACTGGCAGACCTAAGGGTTCGTCCAAGAGACACCCGTCGCCGGTAGAAGATGTCAACTCGTTTTTACTTTTGAATTAAGGAATAGCCTTTCTTTCCTATGCTCTAGAGAGCACTTGTCTGTAAAACATACCTAACTTTTAAAAGTACTCTGGCTAGACTTTTAAACTGCCAACATTTTCCCCTGATGGTTTGATGTCAGACCTACTGTTAGGTCAACTTTCCTGAACTCATTTTACATCAGTAATACCAGTAATATTGGCAGATATCTAATCTACTGGAAAGTTCTTACTCTTGCGTTTCCCTACTCTATTGTTATGTCACTACCTAACAGTTGGACTATGGCGATTTAGTCCATGAAACACTCTCATTTGTACTTACAGTTGATTCTTATGGCTATCATCGTTTCTACAAACTTTAAGTAAAAGATGTCGCCTCGCAAGCGTACGACCAGAAGCACGCCTGCAAGTCAAACTCCACCACCACCACCCCCTCCGCAGTTCGATGCGGTGATATTTCAAGCAGCTGTGACCTCAGCTATGGCCCAAATAAATTCTGGTGATGCAAGTGGAGCTGGAACAGGCACCAACTCTAGACATGGTGAAATCCACCCACGTACACAGGGGTGTACCTATAAGGATTTCATGAACTGCAAACCAACATTCTTCAATGGGACCAGAGGGATCATTGCACTTTCCCAATGGATCGAAAGAACTGATGCCATCTTCGAGATGTGCTCGTGCCCCGAAGAAAGCAAGATAAAGTTTGCTGCTTGCACCTTCACTGAAAGGGCCCTGACATGGTGGAATGGCCATGTCAAATCACTCTCTTTAGTAACAGCCAACGCCATGGGCTGGGACACATTGAATGACATTCTGACAAGGGAGTACTGCCCTAGGGGCGAAATCCAGAAACTCGAGGAGGAACTCTGGAACCTCAAGATGAAGGGGACCGACATAGTGGCGTATACAGCCAGGTTCTGCGACCTGGTGACTCTGTGTCCTAACATGGTCCCCACCGAAGGCAAGAAAATTGAAAGATACATCTGGGGTTTAGTTCCCCCGTATCGAGGGAACGTTTTAGCATCACACCCTACGACCTTTGACAGTGCCAAGCAATTGGCCCAAAGGTTGATTGAGCATGAAGTTCCTTACACTCCATCAGCAACCACAACGGTTGCCACTGCACCGACCAAGACATCCGACAACAAAAGGAAGCGGTGGGACCGAAAGAAGGGTAAACTAGACCAATCCTCTTCAAAGAACCAACAAACGATGGTTGTCCATGCTGCCACTACTCCTGCTGCCCCTGTACCCGCCAAAACATATGCAGGGAGCCTACCCAAGTGCACCAACTGCTCTTTCCATCACAACGGCCCCTGCCGGGAAATGCACTGCACTAACTGTGAACGGAAGGGCCATACCGCTCGGTTTTGCCGAACACCGCCCAAACCCATTTCCCAGGTCCCCATTGCAGGAGTCAGTCAGGCCTGCTACGGCTGTGGCGAGGTAGGACATTTCAAAAGAAACTGTCCAAAGGTTGGGAATGCGGGAGGAGCAAGCAGACTACTCGCTATTGGCCACAATGAAGCAGTAGCAGACCCCACAGTAGTCACGGGTACGTTCCTTCTTGATAACTCTTATGCTTGTATCCTATTTGATAGTGGGGCAGAGAGGAGCTTTGTAAACCAAAACTTTAAACACTTACTTAAACAATCACCGAAACCACTAAAAGAAACCTTCGTCGTAGAAATGGCTAACGGAAAGACAGAGGGTTCTAACGAGATCTACATAGATTGTACCCTCACGCTAGATAACCATTCGTTTCCAATCGACCTCATACCAGTAGCAATCAAGAGCTTCGATGTCATTGTGGGTATGGACTGGTTGAGTCTCCATCGTACCGATATCCTGTGTTTCGAGAAAGCAATCCGTCTAAACCTACCAAATAACGAAACCTTGTTGATCTACGGAGACAAACCCTGTACGAGCCTCCGTATCATCTCAAGTATTCAAGCCCAAAAGTACTTGCGTAAGGAATATCGCGCGTTCCTTGCACACGTCGTCGACACGAACCAGAAAATGAAAGACCTAAAAGACTTCCCCGTAGTACGCGATTTCCCCGACGTCTTTCCAGAAGAGCTACCAGGTTTACCTCCGCAACGACAAGTCGAGTTCCGAATCGACTTAATCCCAGGAGCTACCCCCGTAGCCAAATCGCCCTATCGTCTAGCGCCTGCTGAGATGCAAGAACTGTCCGGTCAACTTAACGAACTGCTCAGCAAGGGCTTCATAATACCAAGCTTCTCACCCTGGGGAGCACCGGTCTTGTTCGTGAAGAAGAAAGACGAATCGTTCCGTATGTGCATCGATTATAGAGAACTCAACAAACTGACGGTAAAAAATCGTTACCCTCTTCCTCATATAGACGATTTATTCGACCAACTGCAAGGGGCGAGTTACATTTCCAAGATTGATCTAAGGTTCGGGTATCACCAGTTACGAGTGCTCGAGGAGGATGTTCCGAAAACAGCCTTCCGAACTCGTTACGGACACTACGAGTTCGTAGTGATGCCGTTCGGACTGACCAATGTGCCCGCAGTATTCATGGACTTAATGAATAGGGTGTGCCATTCTTACTTGGATAAGTTCGTCATCGTCTTCATAGATGACATACTTATCTACTCTCAAAGTAAGGAGGAGCATAGCAATCATCTACGACAAGTCCTGGAAACCTTACGATCAGAGAAGCTATACGCGAAGTTCCCTAAGTACGAGTTTTGGATCCGAAGAGTCGAATTCTTAGGACACGTGGTTAGCGAAGAAGGAATCCACGTGGACCCATCCAAGATTAAAGCTATTGAGAACTGGTCAGCACCGAAGACGCCTACGGAAATCCGCCAATTTCTAGGCCTCGCTGGCTACTACCGCAGGTTCATACAAAATTTCTCTCGAATCGCGAAACCCCTTACGACATTGACCCAGAAAGGTGTGGCCTTTGACTGGGAAGATAAACAAGAGAAGGCATTCCAAACCCTGAAAAGAGCCTTATGCACCGCACCGATACTATCCCTCCCCGAAGGGATAGACGACTTCGTGGTATAATGCGATGCATCCAATCAGGGGCTCGGTTGTGTTCTGATGCAACGAGGTAAGGTCATCTCCTATGCCTCAAGACAGCTAAAGACACACGAGGTTAACTACACCACACACGATCTCGAATTAGGAGCAGTTGTGTTTGCCCTAAAGATCTGGAGACACTACCTGTATGGTACGAAGAGCACTATCTTTACAGACCACAAAAGCCTCCAACACATATTCAGTCAGAAAGAGCTCAACATGAGACAACGACGGTGGGTCGAGCAACTCAATTACTACGAATGTGAAATTCGTTATCATCCGGGTAATGCCAACGTGGTAGCAGACGCCCTAAGTTGAAAAGAATATTCTGGTCGAAGAGTCAAGTCATTAACTATGACTATCCATTCACATCTACCCGCACAGATAAAGGAGGCTCAGCTCGAAGCTTTGAAACCTGAAAATGTAGGTGGAGAATCCCTGCGAGGAATGGATAAGAACTTAGAAGTCAAGGGTGATGGAGCCTTATATCTCATGGACCGGATCTGGACACAGAAACACGGTGGCTTCAGAGACTTGGTCATGAAGGAGGCACACAACACTCGATATTTCGTCCACCCAGGTTCAGATAAGATGTATCTCGATCTCAATAAATCATACCGGTGGCCTAACATGAAGGCAGAGATTGCTACCTTCGTGAGTAAATGCCTTACTTGCGCCAAGGTCAAGGTCGAATACCTAGAAACCATCAGGTCTACTCCAGCAACCGGAGATACCTGAATGGAAGTGGGAGCGGATCACTATGGACTTCATAACCAAGCTACCCAAGACAACGGGTGTACTTGATACCATATGGGTCATCGTCGACAGATTGACCAAGTCCGCACACTTCCTACTCATCAAAGAAACCGACAAGATGGAGAAGCTAACAAGAACATACATTAGGGAGATCGTACGACTGCATGGTGTTCCTATATCTATTATCTCCGATAGAGATAGTAGATTCACTTCAAGGTTCTGGCAGTCACTACAAAACTCCTTAGGAACGAGGTTGGACATGAGTACATCCTACCATCCACAGACCAACAGACAGAGTGAGAGAACTATCCAAACCTTGGAAGATATGCTGCGAGCCTGTGTGATCGACTTCGGGAAGGCGTGGGATACCCACTTACCTCTCGTCGAATTCTCTTAGAACAACAGTTATCACACGAGCATCAAGGCTGCTCCATTTGAAGCCCTCTACGACCGGAAGTGCAGATCCCCTCTGTGCTGGGCTAAGGTGGGTGACACTCAATTAGCTAAAGGACGAGTTCCTGACAGCACTCTCACGGGTCCAGATATCATTCGGGAAACGACAGAGAAGATCGTTCAGATTCGTGAACGATTGAAAGCCTCTAGAGACAGACAGAAAAGCTACGCAGACAAACGAAGGAAACCTTTGGAATTCCAGGTAGGAGACCGAGTCCTTTTGAAAGTCTCACCCTGGAAAAGCTTGATACGCTTCGGAAAGCGTGGAAAGGTGAATCCAAGATACATAGGGCCTTTCGAGATTCTCGCTAGAATCGGCCCCGTAGCCTACAAACTCAACCTACCCCGCGAACTCAGTAATTTACATCCTACCTTCCACGTCTCAAACTTGAAAAAGTGCCTATCCGACGAGACTCTTCTAATCCCACTCGACGAGATCGAGAACAACGAGAGCCTCGACTTCGTGGAAGAACCTGTAGAGATCATGGATCGCGAGGTCAAACGAACGAAAGAAAGCCGCATCCCAATCGTGAAGGTTCGCTGGAACGCCAAGCGAGGACCGGAATTCACATGGGAGCGCGAGGATCAAATGAGACTTAAATACCCTCATCTTTTTAATTAGTTATTTTGTAATAACTTAGTTGCCTGAACTCTAATTTCGGGACGAAATTCCCTCTAACGGGGGGATGATGTGACAACCCGAAATTTTCATTTGTATAATCTCTACAGTTAAACACTTCATATAATATTCAAAAAAAAACATTTCAGTGCATTTTTTGCCGCATTTAAGTCCGTTTGGGTGTTTTATTTTATTTTTCGTCAAACGATTAAATAAAAGGAAGTACCGTTATTAGTGATGTGTAGCAAACAAAACAATCAACACCTTAATTAGGTGTTTACGGGCAAACAAGAGGTGTTTGGGCCGTAAACACCATTTTCCCAAGAACTCATGCATATAGCATGACTTTACACACCTTTTCCTCATTTTCCACTTCCCACCTCAAGAACACCAAGCTTTTTCTCTCAAGTATCATAAGTTCATTTCTTCAATTCCACCAAAAATGTAAGTGTTTCCTTCCTAGATTCATTCATACAACACTTAATCTAATGTTTATACATCATTTCATCCATGGATTCTTGGTTTTTACTTAGATCTTCAAGTGTTCTTCAAAACACCAAGAACACACACCAGTGTTTTTTGGCTTTAATCAGTCTTACAAGCTTCATATAAATAAGTGTACCATTCCTATCTAGTTACTTACTTAGTATACTTGTTAATCCTTTGGAAAATCATCAAAATCTCCAAGAATATACGTGTTTACGGTTTGGGGATCTCCCAAAACCGTAAACACCCCCAAATGGTGTTTTGATGCCCCTAACACCTTCAAATGCTTGGATAAAGGGCTAGAAACTTGCATGCATGGGCTAGAAACACCAAAACACGAAAAGGTTTAGGCATACATGACTTTACGGCCGTAAAGTCATGGGCTTACGACCGTAAACGCAAGTGTTTACGACCGTAAAATCTCAAGGATGGTCCAAGGATCATAAACTCCAATGAGGGGTGCTTTTGTGCCCTAACCACTTCCTAAGCCTTTGATTCGAATTTAGAACCCTTCCTTGTGAGATATAGGACCTTGAAACACACAAATACACCATTACCATGAGTTTACGGCCGTAAACTCATGGGGGAAATTGTCCATCAACCGTAAACACATGTAGGGTGACCATTTGAGGAGTAACCTCCAATGTGAAGCCATACTCTCCTTAGATGCAACCCTTAGCACTCCTAGCACTTGAAACAAAGTGTTTTCATTAATTTAGTGTGTCTTTACTTACTTAATTAGTGATTAAATAACTAATTAGATACAATTATGTATCACTACATGTTACATAGGATCCGTGTGTGTGTTGAAGTCCTCATTTGACACCTAGCATCCTACCCAGCACTTCCATCCAATCCACTCACAACAGGTGAGTTCATACCCCTTAATTAAACTTTTAAATGATTTTAAATTCTTTTATGGGGGGGGGGAATACAAGTTGAATATTTCTAGTTATTTATTTAATCATATGTGATTAATAACTAGAACAGACTACAAGATTTGCTTCTGCTTTCAAATTAGCATCAAACTTTGGGATTTTCAAGTGTTTCAAACCTTTTATTAAACTCTTTAAATGCCAAAACTATTTTCAAACTCTTTTAAACTTGCTTTATTTTCAAACCCATATCTATACTAATATATTTATATAAGACTTGAAGGACTTAGGACTGATAGCTCACTTTATTTCCTATTCCTTGTTTGGTTGTGGACTTAGGGTATTCTGTTATTTGTCCGATTGTCGTTGAATTCTTAGTTATATATCATATATATTTATGTTCGATATAAAAGTCTTCACTGCAGTTCAGTACCTTGTGTATCAGAGGCATGCAACCAACATTACTATTTAACTATAATAGGTATAGTTAAGGATTATTACTTATTACTTCTATTACAGTGACGCCTACCAGAGTCAGTACGGTTATGAGTCAATACATGCTAAATACTGTACAAAGAGAATACTATATACTATACAAGGGAACACTCTATACATTATACCAGAAAATACATTATACAATATACAAGAGAATATACTATAATTAGAATGTGACATACTACTTCTCGATACGACACTTCACAGTGGTATCACCGTGTAACCAAAGTCACCTGGAGGGAGAGTGGGCATTGTGTGTGTAGATCTATACGGGACAGCCACTCCCACATCCCGACTGCTAGCTACAGTCCCAGCCGAAAGGCCAAGGGGTGACAAAATGTCACATCACTACATATGACTCGGAGGGTCATCAGTTATTCGATCGTCAATCAGCATGGTTACATACGAGTTCACATTCAAACCTTTAATTACACATTAAGAATTAAAGGCCAAACAGGCTCCCCGAGGTGTATTGTACATTTAATACTACCTGGAGTCTGCATTTTATTTCATTTAGCCGGCAGTGCCACTGCTGGGGTAAAACACTATTTTTCCCAATTACTTTACATAAATGAAGTTTAAAACTATATTTTCATACTAATAGTTTCATTGGGAAAACTTTTACATTTCCAAAGGATCAATCATGCAAACAAACGGGTCTTGGTAGAAGACTATTTTTATTGGAAAACATAGGGTTTTCTACGGAGTATACTATTTTCAAACATTGAAGTTAGTTATTCTACTACATTGTTGTAAACATTTTTATACAAGTAATGACACTAAATACTTATGAACTCACCAGCTTTATGCTAATACTCGTTTTCAAAATAACTTGTATTCTCAGGTCATCCGTAGACAGGTACATATGCAGCTTTTGGGACGATGGAGCACATACGATACTCCTCTTTTATTTTGATTATATTTTTGGTGTCTTACAAAGTATACAGAACACGCTTGTATTACAATTATTATTTAATGCAATGGATGTTGATGCTTGTCTTTACTATTATGCATTCTTATGATACTATACATGACGTCCTCCACCCCAGAACGTATTCCGCCGTTCTCAGTTTTAGGGTGTGACATAAAAGTCCAAGAACACTAGTGTGTGTTCTTGGTGTTCTTGGTGAAACTTGAAGATCTACACTTTTGGAATGATTTCACGGATGGAATCATGTAAGATCACTAGATTAAGTAAGATATCAACTTTTTAGGGCTAGAAACACTTACAAAGTTGAAGATCAAGAAGAAAAGTCGGATGATACTTGAGAGAGAATTGAGTTTGGATCTTGAAAATGTGAAAAAGTGGTCAATAATGACTAAGTGTCATATTTATACCCCCTTTGTTTAGGCCGTAAACTCCAAACTCTTGGAGTTTTGGGACATTATTATTGCACAATAAACCCTAGGGCATCCTCTCTCCTGTTATCTCCTGAAGTACTAACTTTAAAACACTCAAACTTATTCCAAAAAGCTTGAAAGTTAGTAGAAACTGTTCTGACTTCTATTGAATTGAATGGTTGTACAGAATGGAAATTTCAGGTTGTCACACTAAGTGATTATAGAAGGAACTATTGTGGTTACTATTTTACTAAAGCAAACAAGGATTAATCCATTTTATTAAACCAACATAACTTAAAGGACCTTAGGTGGTTAATTGTATAATACCTTAGTTTATACATCAGGGTTATACATAATTAATACCCTATAGGTAGTTAGATGTGTGCTTTCCGCCTTACTTCATGTTCCTTGTTGGGTTGTGGGCTTAGGGCAGATTCACACAATTAACTATCCGTTCGATATAGAAGGAACTATTGTGGTTACTATTTTACTAAAAGAAATAAGGGTTTTATTAAAGAATGTTTTCATTAAATATAAAGGAACTATTACTGTTAACTCTGTGAGAACCAAGTGAATACGCCAGGGTTATATACAACGATGATCTAACAAATAATGGGATGTGTGCCTTCCGCCTCATTTCCTGTTCCTTGTTTGGTTATGGGCTTAAGGCAGATACACACAATCGATTGTTTGTTTACTCTAGTTTTTATATAACTCGTATCCATTTAGTACTCATAGAAAGGATTGTAGAGTCATTTTTACTTATCTTTCATCAAAGAAGGAAATACAGGATTTCCTAGAGGAACAAACAAACTTTTCTAAAAGAACTTTCAACTTACTTACATCACTAAAATCTTATGAACTCACCAGCTTAAATGCTGATCTACTCTTTCAAAATAACATGTATTCTCAGGAAACCAGTAGACAGGTATGCGCATTGGGATTCAGAAGATGGAGCATAATAGCTTCATCTCTTGTTTTGTTATTTACTTTGTAGTCTATGTTATGTGAACCACATACTTTGTAAACACTTTCTTTCTAATGAAATGGTTGTTTGTTACATTGATTACTATGATACATGTCTTGTGATACTAAACATGATGTCCTCCGCCCCAAAACCTTTCCACCGTTCCAGTTTGGGGGTGTGACAAATTGGTATCAGAGCATTGTTTATAGTGAACTAAGTATATCAACCGATAAAAGATATACAACTATAAATAGAATGGGGCTGAAGTGCTCTAGATAATAATATATTTTAAGGATCTAACAATACCTTATAAAAGTATACATACGTGCTTATACATATATACATACTAGAACAAGTATCACAAGAAGAACAGAACAAAAGTATTTAAATGTTGAACACTGCGGTCAAACCTGGACAGTTATGTAATCATAGCTAGGATAAATATAGCCTGATCAACTATATTCATTCGAGATGTGACCGATATGTGTTCGGGAGTGATGTGGTGTTGCAACAGTCTTAAAACCTACCAAACTCTATTCAAGGGAATTCTAGATCAGAACATAAAGATAAGATATTATGGGAGTATTTTATGATGCTATAACACGACAAAAAGTTTAAAACATATCAAGTACGTTACATTAAAATACTATAGGAGTATTTTAGGCACTATATAAATAACTTATGTGATAACTTAAAAGACCCTTATGGATAGGTCTATAATCTTGCAATGTATACTTCCAAGGTTTTATATAATTTAGATTTTATAGACTTAGAATTTGTGATCTATGCTTCACTACCTGTTCCTTGTATGGTTGTGGTTTTGGAGTAGGATCACTTATTCGAAGGTCTATTTAATCTTAAATTATATACAACTTGTATACATTGTGCAATTATAGGAGGACTCTGTAAGGATCACCCCATACTGTTTCAATTAATCTCATAGATTCTTTAGACACTTCCATTCTCGCACGAGAAACCCATATAGATGTAACCACTTCCTCATAGCAATCAACAGAAGAGTCAAGGAGGAACAAGAGCAGGTTCATGAGAAGTTTTCAAAGAAGGATCAGCCGAATTAACCAAAAACGTCTTATGCGTCACACTAATAAATAATAATCTAGTTTAACTTAATGAGCTAGTAGAGACACTGCTCACATTATGTGTTAGGATTATTTTTATTACATGCAACTGGTAACAGTTATTCAGGTCACACATATTCATTCGAGGATAGCTATTCTAATTCATAGAGTTTATTTTATATAGACCCTTTTATGAATTGTTTCCAGAACCCTGTGAAAGTCAGGACCAGATACACTCAGAACTAGGATAACCTTGTCTTTCAGCTTTTGGCTTATAAACCACTGCTATAGATTTATTCCATTTCATCTTTGTATTCTTTTAGCGAAGATGCCTCCTCGCAGATCAAACAGACACACTACTCCGATAACTCCAACGCAACCGCCACTACCTCCTCCACAGTTCCATCCTGCTACTCTTCAAGAAGCAATATCAGCCGCAGTGACAACTGCTCTAGCTCACTTCGGCGAAAGTGGTACCTTTGGATCTGGTAGTGGTACCCACTTAACTAACCCCGGAGTTACTCATGGACACCCAAGGGAGTGTTCGTATAAGGACTTCATGAACTGCAAACCCAAATTCTTTAATGGAAATTGTGGAGTCATCTCTCTAATGCGATGGTTCGAGAAAACAGATTCGGTCTTCGCAATCTGTTCGTGCCCAGAAGGGATCAAAGTAAAGTTTGCTGCCTGCACCTTCTCCGACAGAGCCCTGACATTGTGGAATACCCATGTTAATTCACTGACCATAACAGTGGCTAACTCAATAGGTTGGGAGAACCTAGAAGAGATGATGATGGAAGAATACTGCCCGAAGGGCGAAGTTCAAAAGCTAGAACAAGAATTATGGGAGCACACTATGGTCGGCTCAGACATAGTGGCCTACACTGACATGTTTAGCGACCTGGCAGCACTATGCCCCGGGATGGTGACCCCGAAGAACAAGAAGATAGATATATACATGTGGGGTTTATCTGCCCCGATTCAAGGAGATGTATTATCTTCTAACCCAGCCACATTCGATAGTGCCAAACGCCTAGCTCAACGACTCATTGACCATGGAGTCCTCCATGGCGTGGTAGTCCCCATTTCAGAGCCATCAAAGGGAGAGGACTACAAACAGAAGTCGGGGAACAAGAGGAAGAAGAAGCGAACAATACAGGAAACCCCGCAGGAGCAACAAACGAGTACTATGTGCGCCGACACAACACCTGCTACTCCAGCACCTACCAGTCGGTATGTTGGAACCCTCCCGAAGTGTGGAAAGTGAAACTACCACTACACCGGAGTATGTCTAGAAATGCAGTGTCTGAACTGCCACAGAAAGGGACACATAGTCCGTTTCTGCAGGGCACCGGCTCAACCGATCTCCCAAGTCCCCGGAGTTGAAGAAAACCAAGCCTGCTATGGCTGTGGTGAGAATGGACACTATAGGAAGGACTGTCCGATAACAAAGAACTCAGGATCGGATGGACGAATTCTGATGATCACCACAGGAGAATCTACCCCGGAGTCGCCAGCGAGCAGCGGTACGTTTTCAAAATAAAATATTTACTATAAAAATTAATTTATATTTATATAAGATTAAAACTTGGGGAAAATACTTAAAAGTTATTATAATAACTCACATATCGGAACAATTCACAATATTAAAGGGAACTAAAAGATCCGTTCAGAGAAGTTATGATGGCTTAGTATGTACATCAGGGTTGTGTATAGCTAAGATTTTGCAGACTTAGAGTGAGTGATTCCGCCTTAATTCTTGTTCCTTGTTTGGTTCTGGATTTGAGGCAGAGTTACTCAGTCGACTGTCTAATTCATCTTAATTATTCATAACTTGTATATTCCAGGTGATCGTAGTGGTACCAAGGAGGATCGTAGTATAAAGTATCGACACTAGTTATCAAAAAACTTGCATTGTATGAACTTGCTCATCGCGGTACAATACGCATAAGTGTTAACATAAAAGAGAAAACAGAAAGCACTAGAAAGTATACACAGAGTACATTCTCGAGCACACTGGGTACACATCATCGTATAACAGACGCTTCTTTCAAATCGGCCAAACTTTTGTTCAGTAAAGAGTCTGTTTCTATTATTTGTCATGAGTTGGCGTGGTCCTCACCATACTACGTTCATATGTTTCTAATCGCCTTGAACGTCAAATTCACGCAACCTTCGTCATTCGTAACGATGGTCCAACATAGACCTCAGTTTTGTCCCTCGTATTCTAAACCCCGAAGTACTCGTGCGAAGAGTATTTTGCCCTCCGAAGCCTTGTCGCCGTATGTTCAGCACACCTTCCCGAGATACCACTCGTTCAGCAGATCAAGTTCAAACACAGAGGCTAAGGACAAATACAACCCACCTATCACTATTAAGTGTATACGCGAGGGTGGTATATGATTATGATTACGCAGATTTAGTATGTGTTCTTCTGTCCTATCTCTTGTTTCTTGTTTGGTTGTGGACATGGGGCAGAGTCGCACATCTGACCGTCTAACTAATCTTAATTATATACGACTTGTATACACGAGGTAATGATAGATGGACCTAGTATGAATCCGATCATGAACAGTAGAGCAAAGTTGCCAGGTCTACGAGTGAGTATTCCGCCAATCATAAGAGCACAACCCCAGTAGTACTGCTAAGAAATCTAATTTCGGGACGGAATTCCATCTAACGGGGGGATGATGTGATAACCCAAAATTTTTTGCCTCATAAGTCCAGCCACCCAATTCAACCGTGTGTCAAACTCGTTCGTGCTATCAGTTAGCATCGTTTAGAGTCTATGTAAGGGTTCTAAACTCAGTACATTCAAGCATTGGGTTTAGGGAAGTGTCAGCTAAAGTTCTTCGCGTTAAAATCGAGCCGAACACTCCATTAGAGGGAGTGTACGGCCGTACACATGAGCGTACGGCCGTACACATGTGTGTACGGCTGTACTCCCATGTTGGCCGTACACCCCCTCCATAAGTATGATACCCCTTCATTTATAAGTCATTTCTTCAGTTTCCAAGTCAAGAACTCGAGTTTTCTCTCAACTATCATCAAGCTTTTCACCCCGATCTTCAAGAATGTAAGCCTTTCTTCATTTTAATTAGTTGTTATCCTTATTAACCTAGTAACATACTTTGATTTCATCCATGTAAATCATCCTTTTGGGTAGAACTTCAAATCTTCATCCATTTCACCAAGAACACACACTTGTTCTTGGTGGCTTTGAACATCCTTTTGAGCTTCCAAAGTGTAAGTACCCTTTCCCTATGCTTAGTACATGTTAGATACTCATGTTAAACAACCTAGAATCGTCATTCTAACTGGAACATAAGGAGTGTACGGCCGTACACCCATGTGTGGCCGTACACCTCTCAAAACATCCCAAAGGGGCTTCCAAAATGCAAATCTAGCTTCAACACTTGATGATCAATAGTCCCACTAGCTTCCCCATTGATCAAAACACCCTTTTGTGCATATTTTACCATGAGTGTACGACCGTACACTCCATGGCCGCACAAGGCGAGTACATGTCATAGCATACATGATCGAGCCAACTACGGAGGCATATGCCATTTGACTCATATCCACTATCTTTTCATCAGTTCTTGGACTCAAAGCTTTGTTCAGTTTGGTATTGCTCTGGATGGGCAATTCACTTTTTTTTGAATTCTACATGTTGAAATGTTTCAACACCTTATTCAAGTAGGTACTTTGACTAAGTCCTATTAGCTTTTAACTCCTATTTCTCATAAGCAGCTTCTCCCAGGTCCTTCATAGCGAAACACTTCTCAAGCCAGGACATAACCTCCTACAAGGTTGGGATGTTGTTTCCTATGAGAAGTATGTCATCTACATACAATACCAGAAAGCTAACTATACTCCGAATAGCCTTGACGTATACACATGACTCATCCTTGCTTCTCGAAAATCCAAACTCTTTGACTTTCTCATCGAAACAAAGATTCCATCTGCGAGATGCTTGTTTCAATCCATAAATGGATTTCTCAAGCTAACACACTCTATTAGGGTACTTTGCATTGACAAAACCCTCTGGCTGACTCATGTAAACATCTTAAGCCAACTTCCCATTAAGCAAAGCGGTTTTGACATCCATTTGCCATATTTCGTAATCATGAAATGCAGCTATGGCTACCATAACCCTTATAGATTTAATTTTGGCCACTGGTGAGAAGGTCTCGTCGTAGTCAACTCCAGGAGTTTGAGTAAAGCCCTTCGCAACCAATCGCACCTTATAAGTGTGTACTTTCCCATCCATGTCGGTCTTCTTCTTGAAGATCCATTTGTACCCGACTGTCTTACGACCTTGTACATTGTCAACCAAGTTCCAAACTTCATTGTCGTACATGGACTGAATCTCGTTGTCCATCGCCTCTTTCCATTTCTAAGACTCGGGGCCTGTCATGGCTTCCTTGTAGTTGTTAGGTTCATCCAAATTTACCAGTGTACTATCACTGATAAACATATCACCTTCAGTAGTAATATGGAAACCATAAAAATCAGGTGTTGTTGTAACTCTACTGGAACGCCTCAGAGGTAAGCACTCGTCAATTGGTTCAACTGGAGTTTACTCCTCAGGTTGAGCGCTAGTGTTTGAGGTTCCTTCATCACTTAACTCTTGATGCTCTTCAAGGTCAATTTGCCTCGCACTTTCCTCTTGGCATACGAGTTCTCACTCTCAGAAAACCCCTCTCCTCGCAACGAAGACGACATTGTCACTTGGTCTATAGAAGAGATACCCAAAGGACTTCTGCGGGCAGCCGATGAAAATACATCGCTCACTACGAGTTTCAAGCTTCTCGTGAGCCTCTCGTATTACGAAAGCCTCGCAACCCCAAACCTTGATGAGTGCTAACGAGGGAACCTTCCCTGTCCACATCTCGTGAGGTGTTTTGGCAACCTTCTTAGTTGGGACTAGATTAAGGATATGGGCGGCAGTCTTTAAGGCATACCCCCAGAATCAGATCAGTAACGAAGCTCGACTCATCATTGAACAAACCACGTCCAACAAGGTTCGATTCCGCCTCTCAGCCACACCATTCAATTGCGGTGTCGTAGGTGGCGCCAATTGTGAAACAATTCCACATTCCTTAAGATAGTCGTGGAACTCGATACTAAGATACTCACCACCTAGATTGGATCGGAGCATCTTTATCTTCCTGCCCAATTGATTCTCTACTTCTTGCTTAAACTCTTTGGACTTTTCAAAGGCTTCTGACGTATGCTTGATTAAGTAGATATACTCATGTCTACTATAATCATCGGTAAAAGTCACATAGAAGCGGTTAGCATCCCTTGTCGCAAATCTGAAAGGTCCACAGACATCGGTGTGTATGAGATCCAACAAACCCTCACCTCCTCCACAAGTACCAGTGAAAAGTGACTTGGTCATCTTTCCAAGCAAACAAGATTCGCATGTGTCATCCGACTTTAAGTCAAATGACTCCAACACTCCACCCTTTTGGAGTTGGGCTATGCGCTTCTTATTTACATGTCCAAGACGACAATGCCGCAAGCATGCTTTGCCCAAATCATTGGACAAATCAGTATGCAAAACATTATTTCCTAAGTTATCTACAACCATCATAGTTTCATATACACCATTACCAGGCAATGCTTCGAAATAAAATATACCATTAGAAAAAGAATTTATAGAACCAACTTCTTGTTAAATGAAAATCTAACATCTTGTTTATACAAACCATGAAAGGAAATAATGTTTCTTGCCAAATCAGACGAGTAGCAACAATTATTCAACTCTAAATTTAACCCACTACTAAGCAATAAAGAATAAACTCCAGTCTTTATGACATGCGACACTTTCCTATTCCACATGATCAAGTTAATCTTCCCGTGCTCCACATCCCTACTTCCTCTTATACCTTGTAGTCAGAACAAATGTGAAAACCACATCCTGTATGAAGGACCCCAAGAATTAGCATGCGATGAGTTATTAGATAGAATAGAGTAAATACGTGCGAAGGTAGGCTTTATCTTCCCATCCTTAATGTCGTGCAAGTATTTGGGGCAGCTTCGTTTCCAGTGCCCTATTTCATAAAAATGGAAGCACTCTGCTTACTTTGGATTGGAAGAGGGTTTAGCAGAACCACTTTTGGTCCCACTTGAAGAGGATCCATCATGGGAATTTCCCTTGTGGCTCTTAGAAGGAGCCTTCCTCTTCTTTCCTTTCCCATGTCCAATTGCCATAACAGGGGAAGCAACAGTAGGAGTGGGTACAACAGACTTGCCTTTCAAATTACTTTCAACAGTTCTTAGTAGGCTTTGAAGCTTGCTCATAGTGACTTCCTCCTTGTTCATATGATAAGTCATTCTAAACTGATCGTAACAAGGAGGAAAAGAGTGTCGGATAATGTCAGTAGCCAACTCTTCATCGAAGTTGACATTCAACTTCAGCAAGCGGTCCACAAACCTTTGCATCTTTTGCGAGTGGGCCGTTATAGACTCTCCAACCTTCATTTTTGTTGTAATCCTGGAGGTAATGATTTCATACCTTTCCTATCAAGCACTTTGATGGTACCTTTCCATCAAGTCTTGGTGCATCTCGTAGGGCCAAAAGACCTCATAGGAATTTTGAAGCTCAGCAGTCATGGTAGCAATCATGATGCACGACACCTTTGTCGCGTCCCTATGATGAACCATGTATTCCTCGATTTTCTCGGGAGTAGCAGTTTGTTCATCAATCTCCTTTAGTTCTTTATCGAGGACATATTCTTTTTCCTCGTAGAGAAGGGCCATACGAATGTTTCGGATCCAATCGTTGATGTTTGACCCATCAAAGATAATTCTCCCAATCAAGTTCATGAGGGAAAACGAACCACAAGGGTTGGAGCCTGAAGCATTGTTTGGGGTAGACATCTGAAAAGGAAAAAGTTTAGATTAGATAAGAATCCTTAATATAGCTCTCAAATGAAATATTAAGGCTAGGACCCAACACAATATTCTACAATTCGGTAGAAGGATGTCGTAATCCAATTGCAAAATATTTGAGGTAGGTAAATGACGATTCACCAATTTCCACCATGAAAAACAAAAAAGACATTAAGTTTTAAATGAATTGAAATTCCTAGATTCTTTTAAGATTCATTGAAATTTTCAATGGCATGTTTAAATCTCGATTATGCCCTTCAACTTTGTGACTGGGATACCGAGTATGACAAACAAGGTATGAATAACCATGTAAGTTTCTTGGTACTCTTGATGTCACTTATCACTTTATCAATGTGCCGGTAAACCACACACGCTCCATTGATCTATGATAAACATCAAGCTACCCTTTGTCACCCTTGTTAGTCGCAAATTAGTGTGCAGGTTAACCACACACGCTCCGCTAACGACTTGACAAGGTGCAAAGTGCAGTTTTATAGAATAGCACCATTTTCACATTTTACCTAAAGTAACTAACATTGGTAATTTATAAAAGTTTAGTTACTTTATAATATCGTTATACTTATTAATGAGGATTAATGTCCTATCCTACCCGTTCGACTAACGACCTTACACTAGTCAAGGGAGCGGTGGGTGAGAGTGGACACTCGTTCAATCACCATTTTATAGGAAATTTCCTTATACCCCCCTTATATACCAGCTTCATGAATGAGGCCGATTAACGGTAAGACTGACTTGTCTTACACACACACACACACATATATATATATATATATATATATATATATATATATGTATTAATCTTTTAATATTATAATAGTATGAGTGTTGAATTTTAAACTTTTAAAATCTAGGGTTTAGAATTAAATTTTCATACATGAGACTTTTCAAGTTCCAAAACTTGTGGACAAGTTTTGTAACTCTTCAAAACCTTTTGAGTTCCATAAATTATGAAGTTAATGTTTCATGAATGAGACTTTTCATATTCCATAACTTGAGGGTAAGTTATGAAACTCTTCAAGAAACATTTAGATCAAAATTTTAAACTAATACAATTATAATATAATTTATCATTTACATATTTGACCTAATTTAATTTATATAGCTAGATAATACAAATAATCAAATTATCATATAATCAAATCATTTACCTTAAAATTTGATAATTGTCTTTTAATTGCATAAAGATTTTCACTACCATATCAGGAAAACCAATTTTATGATACCAAACAGTTTGTGGTAATGATCCTAATCCAATTCTGGCCAAAAATTCAAAAAAAAAAAAAAATTGCCATCTGGCGATCCAACTCGTTGAGTCTGGCTATGGACTCGTCGAGATCATCATCAAATCATCCAACTCGTCGAGTCCATTCATATGACTCGTCAAGTCCAGCAGTTAGAGTCTAGAATTGTAATTTTTCCAGCTTTGAAAATAACACAATTGCATCAATATAATAGAAAACACTGTAGGCTTTGATACCACTGTTGGGTTATACGTACTATAACACTCCTATGGTGCACATACAACCCTAGATGATTTCAATCTAAGTTTTCTCTAATTATACATGCAATTTCATTTTCTAAAGCATACACCCTAACTAGCATGCAATTGGAGATATACAACATAAAAACAGGTTAGTTGAATACCTCTTAGTGTAGCTTGTACTTCTTTTCCTTTAAAAGCTTTAGCACCTCAAATGTGATGCCTCTAATGTGTTACAAACACCAAATGCAAGAGGAGGCTTATGAGAGAGAGACTAGGAAGCACCAAATCGGTTATGGTTCACATTTAGAATGCACTAGCTGATTTTGGGGGTTAAGGGTTTACTTTTATAGTGTGGAAATCCTAGGGTGACTTCCATGCAAACCCTAATTCACCATGAACCTTCATATTTATTAGGCCCTTTGGGTTAAACCTTCGTGGACTATCATATAGGTTTAGCCCATCCCTAATCAACATGGATCATTAGCCCAAATATAAGTATTACTGATTTACTTAATCAGTCCCCCTAAATTAAATCAGTCTCTTTTGATCACTAAATTAATTGCAAATTAATTCTTGATCAATACTAATTAAATAATATGATTTCTCAATTAGTATATTGTTCATATAATATATTAACAGTTCACAAACAACCACTTTGTCAAAAGTCCATCCTATCAAATTGCTCCGGTGAAGGCAACCAAAAAGGACCATGCTACTATTGGGTCAACTACATACAAATTATAGTTATGGGCTTATACACCTAATCCAAAAGATTCTTGCGTATATTCGGATCTTGTGCATGTTGTTTTCGGTATGCTGTTGAGCACTCAAGAATGGGGTTTAGGTTCTGGTTCTGGCTCAGGAGCAGGTACTGAGCCGATCAATGCGCGAATGCGGGAGTTCATCTCATCGGAGATTACTCAAGGTATCTTGGAATGGACCTCAGTGGTCTATGGTTCAGCTAAGGAAGGGATTTTGGAGCTTTTGGAAGGTCATCTCGGCGCCTTTTGGGCCGAGGTTATGGTAGGGCAGTTGGGGACTCATCTGGAGCTCAAAGCTTGTGGATCCCTAGAATCCTTCAGGAAGGAGGATCTTATTGTTAGTTCATGTCTTTTAGAATCGGAGGGGATTTTTGCACTATGTCCTTAGGAGGAGGAAATCAGGATTCCTTCAGATTCTTTTTACAGGTATGATATCTTTTGTTTTCTTCTGGGTAGTTATCAGGAATTTGTATTGCGTTGGAATGTTTTGTCACACCCCCGGACCAGACGGCGGAAACTTCCAGAGGCGGGTGACTTCATTGTGCAGTATCATAACAATTGAATATAAATGAAACATAGAAAAATCCAAACATCATACATTGAGATAACAAACTTACATTGTTTACATATTGTTTTTGTTCTTCAAATTACACAAAAGAGACATAAGTAAATAAGTTCCAAACTACAACAAAATAATCTTGAATCCACGTCCCTTTAACCTGCTTACTGATTTCCTGAGAATACAAGTCGTTTTGAAAAGCGTCAACTAAAAAGTTGGTGAGTTCATAAGCATTTTTGTATAAAATTGGTGATAGTTTAGAAATCCTGAAAATTCCAGTGTTTTCTTATCAAAACAGTTGTAAGTCTTATTTTCTATCTAGTATAGTTGCATGAATGTATTTTAGTCTATCATCTTTCGAAATTGTGAAGTCGTTTTCTCCAGAAAATCCTATATTTTCTTGTATAAAATAATCATAAGTTATGTTTGCAATTGAGTATAGTTACATGCGTGTGTGTCTTAGTCTATCGTTTTCGAAATCGTATAAAATCGTTTACTCTAGAAAATCCTATATTTTCTGATATACAAAATGGTGGTCTTAACCTTAAGACTGGTGAGATGTGAAAAATCAACAGGCAATTATGGACGTTCCACACAATGCAAGTGGACGATCAACACAACGAATGCGGACAATCACTACCATGCATAGGGGGCAGTCAACCCAATGTGCCAGATTATTTGTAAGGTTTCCCCTACATAAATTTCTAATTAACATTATCATATTCTAGTGAGTCGTTATAACCATACTAATATAACAGAGGCCTGTCTTGGCGTTTCTCAGGCGTCCACTTCGATTAAAGACATTTGTCACCCTACACTGGCCGGTCTAGTTGTAGTGAACAGCAAAGGTGTGCGGTGTCAACCCCGTATAGATCTATACACAAATTCCCGCTCTCCCTCCAGGAGACTCTGATTATATATATATATATATATATATATATATATATATATATGTATGTATATAGGTACTTTTGAGACACGTCTGACTAGAATACCAACAGGTTTTTGAGCAAATCGATGAAATCCGTTATGTGATAAATAACAATATTTGTGCTAGTTGACTAGGTCTATTGTTTTCGTTTATTGAGGATAATCCACTTGAAATCGTAATTATCAAAAATAACCCAAAATTATCGGCATTGGCAAAAATGGTCCTTGTTTTATAAATTATCAAATAAGACTCTTATTTATCAAAAGGTCTCATAAGTGGTTCAAAACTAGGTGAATTGTCGAAAATGGCCCATTTCTTATAAAATGTTCATTTTCGACTTATATTTATGAAAATATTCAAAAAGGCCCTTGTTTATCCAGAAATTTCATTTTGGTCCTTTAAAAATTGAGATGTTTAATAATTCTTCATATTTATTCCATTTTCCAAAATGGTCCTTGTAACATCCCAATTTTCAAGCCAATTTTTTTTTAATTTAAGTAATTCTCCACATAGTTTACCAAAACATTTCCCATGCCATATCATTTGCAAACAAGAATATAACAATGTGTCTGAAAATCATAATGTCAAAGTAAAATCAATCAGAGTACAATCCCAGAAAACTCCATGCGGAAATCATGTGTGTGTGTGATGCGCTGCTACACTGTCGGCTCCTTCCCCTTAGACGAAGAGGTACCTGAAACCAAAAGTAAAACTGTAAGCACAAAATCTTAGTGAGTTCCCCCATCATACCACATACCATACAGATACATCATAGACATACTGCCGGGCAATTCTGAGGTGCCCGACCTACCCAGTACGACCATTTTGGGGTGCCGACCTACCCATGTCAAGCCATTCTAGGGTGCTGACCTACCCATGTCAAGCCATTCTGGGGTGGTGACCTACCCTTCGGTCCTAACAACTGAACCTCGGGGGCTACTCCACCCCTACTGCTATTAGCACATATATCATAACATAAACATACTGTCAGACATATATGGGGTGTCTGACCTACCCTTCGGTCCTAACAACCGAACTTCGGGGCTATTCCCTCCTTACTACCACTATCACATATAACATATCATGCTAGCATATAAACATATCATCACTTACTGTCAGACATATTTGGGGTGTCCGACCTACCCTTCGGTCCTAACAATCGAACCCTACTACTGTCATATATAACATATCATGCCAGCATATAACATATCAGGTAGTAGCAAATCCAGATGACATCACAAAGACAATCATCTAACATACAACTCCTACTGGTGGGCCGACATTGTGGCCGTAGACCCACCGCTACTGGTAGGTAACTCACCTCGAACGAGTAGCTGCTGATAATCTGTGCGGTAAATATCTCTCTGCTGCTGCTTCGGAAATCCTCCGGCTATAATCCCCATAAAACACTTAATCAGAGTCTGATATCTATTCTTAGGGTAAAATGACCATTTACCCCTGACCAATGTCCAAGTCAAAGTCAAAGTCAACTTCCAGTTGACCCGACTCGCTAAGTTGGGGCGCCAACTCGTCGAGTCCCTATCTCTTCAACTGTCCCCCCATCCACGTCTCTACTCGTCGAGTTTAGCAACGACTCGACGAGTTCTCCTTCTAACACAACCTCGGATGAACCCTCATCCGACTCGCCGAGCGGTATGAACACTCGTCGAGTCTATCTTCATCCTATGAACACGTCCTGTCCTCGACTCGCTGAGTTGTATGAACAAGTCGTCCAGTTCATCTTCAACAGTTGGGAGATTGCCTTGGAATCGCCAAGTCGGCTCATGCACTCGCCGAGTCCTATGAACTCCAGGACTAAGGCTTATCCCAATACATTTGGGTCACTCCCTTGGACCCTCTAAAACCTTTCTTTCACTCAACTGGGTCTCTTGAACCATAACAGAAAAAAAGAAGTCAAGCCTCGGACTCGCAGAGTCCTAAGAACGACTCGCCGAGTCGATACAGTCCCAAGTCTATTCCTTCGATTTCTGGTGTACAACTCTTGTCCAAATGATAGATCTAGGCCCCTAAACTCGATCTAGCACGTAAAGTTATGAACTTTACGTGCATGCATGGGACTTTGAGCCAAAAAGGCTCTAAAAGAGGCTCTTAAGTTGCATGGGGGCTTCCATGGGTGCAAAAGCAGCCCTTTTATGCCTTGTAACTCTTCCATGGGCCTAGATCTGAAGCCTCAACCCCCAACCATGCTTGCAATCATGGTTGGTTACCAAGAATGGCTTATAAAAGCCCTAAATCTCCCCAAAAAGGGACCAAACGAATAAGCAAGCAAGGTACAGACTTTATACCTTTCAAACATTGAAAATGATGCACCAAACTCGAATCCTTCAGTCTCCTCTTGATCCTTCTATGCTCTTCCTTCTTCCTTGTGGTCAAAACCCACAAAATTACTCAAAAGCCTTAGATGTTGCACCAAAACGCTTAGGGTTTGCTATGGAGGGTTTCTGGGAGCATAAAGGGGCGATGGAGGCTGTATAAGGTTGTTTAAATAGGGTGCAAACCCTCAGATTAGGGTTTCTTCCAGACAGAGCCTACTCGTCGAGTCCAGGACCCGACTCGACGAGTCCCATACTTAAATCCCGCGTCTCATCCCGCTTCTACTCGGCGAGTTGGGCCTTCAACTCGCCGAGTCCAAGGCCAAAAATGCAAATTTACTTCAATAAAATACATACAAGGAACCAGGTGCTACATATTTAGGGTTGCATGTACACTTAGGAGTGTTAGAATGCTCAAAACCCAACATTGGTATCAAAGCCTAGGCTTGTTTTCTTGTTATACTTGCAAAATTGGCTGAAAAATCGAAGTTTGTTGCTGTCTGAACAGCAGACTCGCCGAGTCCATTGAGGGACTCGACGAGTCCAAGGCTAAACTCATCCAAGTCGCCGATTTGGTTCATACACTTGAAGAGTTGGATCCCCAGACAGCATATCTTTGACTTTTTTGGCTGGAATTGGACTAGGAACATTACCCTAAGCTGTTTTTCAACTTATAAACCTATTTTTGATGTGGTAATGATTATGCTAATCCAATTTCAAAGATAATTGTCAATTGATTCATGTTTTGTATTAGTTTAATGGTTAGGCTAAATACATGAAAATTTTTGATTGAATTATCTTGTTCTTATGAGTTGTTAGATTAATAGAAAAGTTATGTGAAATTGTTGTTTTCAATCCAAATTAATCTAAGAGTTGGTTCTAAAATGTGTTTTGTAACTTGTCCTCAAGTTATATGAAAAGTCACATTTAAGATTCATAAAACTCATAAATATTTCCATAGGTTATGAATAAAGAAAAGTCATATTCTTTTAATAGTTTAAAGTCTTCCATAACTTGTCCTCAAGTTATGGAACTTGAAGAGTTTTTTGGATTAAAAGTACTTTAAACACATAAGTTATGAAATTAAATAGTTTTGAAAAGTTTCAATACTTGCCCTCATGTTTTGGAATTTATAAAGTTTTGCTTATCAATGCTTTAAATTCCAAATCAAACCCTGGAATTTTAAAAGTTTAAAATTCAACCCTTATACTATTATTATAATTTTAATTATGTAGATATGTATAAGATAAATCCATCTTATAATTAGTAGGCCTCATTCACGAAGCCGGTCTATAAGGGGGTATAAGGTTACTGCCTATAAAATGGCAGTTTAATGGGTGTCCACTCTCACCCACCGCTTCCTTGACTGGTGGAGGGTCGTTAGCCGAACGGGTAGGATAACGACTATAATTCTCTCTTCATTAAAAGTATACTGATAAATACTAAGTAACTAATCACTTATAAATTCCCAATCTTAGTTACTTAGGAAAATGTGAAAAGGTGCTAACCCATGAAATTACACTTTACACCTTTGTTAAGTCGTTAGTGGAGCGTGTGTAGTTAACCGACACACTAACATGGGATTGAAAATGTGTGGCAAAGGGTAACTTAAGTTTATCATAGATTGGTGGAGCGTGTGTGGTTAACCGGCACATCAATTAGGTGATAAAGTTGAGGGTACCAAGTCAATTTGCATGGTTATTCACACCTTGTTTATGATCCTCGGCATCCCAGTTACAAATTTGAGAGGGCACAATCGAGATTCAAACATGCCATTGAAAGTTCAATGTATCTCAAAAGATTTAGGAGTTTCAAATCAATTTAAAACTTAATTATATTTCGTTTTCATGGTGGAAATTGGTAAATCATCATTTACCTACCTTCAACTATTTTATAGCTTGGATTACGACATCCCTCTTCCGGTTATAAATAGGTTGTTGGATCCTAGCCTTAGTATTTCATATTGGGTGTTATATTAAGGACTTTAAATCAACTAAACTTGAATTTCTCACATTATAGATGTGTAGTTAAGACAACTATGGTCTTCCCAAATCTTTAGGAACAAGCTTTCCTATTGAAGATGATATCCCACATGACAATCAAGGTGAAAGATTAATCCCTCTGTTGTGCATTAATGGGACTGGAAATCAAGTTTCACTTCCTCCACCTCCTCCAATAGTTCTCCCTTATCCCACAAGTTTCAAGATTTGAAAAGTTCTAAGTCACTTAATCCCTATTGGCAAGCAAAGACTATATGTGCTTACATCTTGGAGGTTAAGTCACATATTGACAAGCCGGGAGAGTCGGGTGTCGAAGTCTCGAGGTAGCTGGTTCTTGACTTGGTTCTTCAGTCACTCACTGATGACAGATCACGACATGACCCTTAGTGATCTTAACTATTTGCTTGATGCTGATAAACCAGCAATGATTTGGAGCATTGGTAACGCAAATTAGATTGGAAGATCTACTTCCCAAAACTATTTGGACATTGATAATGGTGACATTAAAAGTTTGGAAAAGCTTTCTCTTCCCAACGTAAAGGGATCGGCCATGGCCAAGTCATTTGACCAATTGGTAAAGAGAAAGACTATTTCTGAGACACTCAAGTGTAACATTTCCAAAAGGTCCATATGTTTCTTTTGCCAATGGAAGGGACATTGGTTGCGAAGCTGCCGAATTTACATGAAAAGTTTATAAGGATGGTAAAAGTCAAAAAGGTTTGACTTTGCTTCAGGTTAAAGTCCATTATCTAACTCTATGAAGTCTCTTTTGGAGATTCTTAATACATGATGTAATGTAATTACATTTTGATGTTTTGGAAGAAACTAAGGAAGCTTAAAGAAAGAGTGTGTTGATTCTGTTCGCGAAGATGGATTCCTATCACATGGTTCAATGATCAGAATTTTGAGCTGCTGCTTAAGATTTATGATATGTTGCTTAGGAATAGATAATAACATGTTTTTCATATGTATTTACATTGTAAGGATAAGTTTTTTCCGCAAGTTTAAAAATAAAAGGAAATTTTTATTCTATTTACTTTAAGTATCCTTACAATGCCATTTGTGAAAAAATTGTTGTTTATATGTTTCCATTGATAAGCAATATTGAAAATGGATTTGATTCTTTCATTTGTGGTAGTGTCATAATTTACCAAATAAGGAAAGATTCTCATCACCCAAGTTTCAGTTGGATAGAAACTTGGAATCATGCAACTTGTATTGTGTGATGAATGAGAATTTTTTCATATTTGGGAAATTAAGACTAAGTCCTTGTACACATGTATATGTGAGTCAAGAGAAGGACTAAAGGATCGGGTGCACTAGGTTGAGCGCTGATCAGGTCCACCACAAAGAATGATAAGATTATTTGTCATGATTTACTAAAGTTTAGTAAATATGTTTATGCTTACTAGTTTAAGTGTAATTGTGAAACATTGGAAAAGTTTCAATGTATGGCAAAACGGATGAGAAGAATCAAATAAGGCAGAAAGATAAAATTTTCTCCAATCTGAAGAGATGGGAGAGTACTTGAGTATCTTGTTTTTTGATTATCTTAGTGATTATGAAACCATATCACAATTGATCCTCTAAGGACACCTTAGTGCATTTGTTTGACTAAGGAGAGGAATCATAAATTGTTGAGATGGTTAAATCAAAAGATAAATCATACTTCGTTCCAAAATCAACTCTTAGAGTCATACTCCAAGATTGAGCCTTGAGTGACATAATCTTAAGAAAAGGTTTAAAACACTTGTCAAATGTAGAGTAAAATGTTTTCTACTCTTGTACATTTGAGATTGGTAAGTTGTGATGTTTTGGATAAGACAAAGACCAACTAAGACTAATTGTGAGAAGTGTTTAACTTGATAAGAATCTGCACTAAGAAGTGTTTAACTTGATAAGAATCTGCACTAACTCTTGAATATTTGTTTTGTCAAGGAATGATTCTTGACAAAAGAGAATCTTATATGTCAATAGGTCAGTGGGAGTCTTAAAAGATCTTGAGATAGTTTCAAGAACTAATCAAGAGTATTGTTAATCACTAGCCCACGACTTGAGGTTTGTAACCTATCGTGTTGACATATTCTTATTTTTGTGCCTATTCCAGTTAAAGTTGACTATGGTTGTGAGTTCTATGAGTTCTCAATTGTTTGCATAACAATGTGGAAGCAATGGTAGACCCTTGAGCTGCCAAGTGGCAAGAAATTAAGATTGAAAAAGTTCAGTCCTTATGAGTTTGGGTTTGTCACTAACCCTGTCTTGTGATTATGTTTTTAACAAATTCACATGGATAGGAATACATACAGCATAAAAATCTAAGTGTCATAAGGTTTCTCTCTGATTGATGAAAATGATGGTGAGGAAACGCTTTCACTAAGTAGATTTTAAATAGATAGTAATTGTGAGTTTTGCATTCTCAAAGTCATTAATGGAGCGCGTGTGGTTAAGCGGCACACTAACATGGACTTGTGAGAATGGCAAAAGGTCTAAACATTATGATTACAGCATCCCTCTTCATAATTGTTTAGACAAACATGAGAGCTATCTAAGGAAAGGTGTATGTTTTTGATAAAGTCTTATCAAATAAATCTTATATCAAAAATCTGAACTTTGGCAAGAAAGTCAATAAAGTATTGATTTCTAGAAGTCCAGTTGATCTCTCAATACATGTCAAAGCTAGTGGAAGCATAAGTGTTGTGCTAGTGAGATAATAATCATTGTGCTAGTGGGAGCATGATTATTATGGTTAGTTGTCACACCCCAAAACCAAGAACGGCGGAAACGTTCGGTGGCGGAGGACATCATGTACAGTATCACAACAGTGAATAGTAGTAAACAAGCAACAACATCATCCATTGCATTAATAATATAATTTTAATAAAAGTATTAAATGTCAAGTTATATAGACACCAAAATATAAATCAAAATGAAAGATGAGTCTTGAACGAGCTCCATCTTCTCTAAACCTTGCATCGGTACCTGTCTACTGGTGACCTGAGGATACAAGTTATTTTGAAAGAGAGTATCAGCTTTAAAGCTGGTGAGATCATAACTATTTTAATGTCCGTATTTGTATGAAAGTGCTTGTAAGCATGTGATGTGTAAGTGAGTAAAAGTTCATGAATGTTTGTGAAAGTTTTGACTCTCCTAGACAACCCTATGTTACCTACTAAAAGTACCCTTCTACCAAGGGATCTAGTAACGGTGTGTGTGTCTCTTGTAAGAGCGTGTATTTCCCCAAATTTGACTATCATTTACCAAAAACATAGTTTTTACACTATTGTATATTGTGTGAAGATCACAAGTGAATGCAATGGGAAAATGAAATAGTACTGTAGTGTTGTACTACGTAACTACTGCTGTACTAACTACCTTAAACCAATTGTAATTTAAAGTACCATGTGATCGGCCTATATCCTGCTACCGACTATAGTACGCGACAATGTAAGATGTCGGAGAAAATGACGTTTGGCACCCGTAGACTTGCAAAGTCCCACTGTAGCTAGCAGCAAGGTGCAGGATAGTCAATCCAGTATAGATCTATATGCAAACTCATACGCTCCCCAACTAAGGAGATTCTGGATAAATGAATGGTCATGACAGGTAGTGCCATGCCCCTTTACGTGGCTCACATAACTGAAGAAATGTATATGTAATGTAGGTGCTAGCTGTATTGTATGTTCTCCCTCTGTCTAGCCTGTATCGTAATGTATTGTGTGTACTAGCTGTATTGTGTGTTCTCTCTATCTAGCATGTATTGTAATGTACTGTGTGTACTAGCTGTATTGTGTGTTCTCTCTCTGTCTAGCATGTATTGACTCATGTATGAACTGACTCATTGTATGATTCATTGTTCTAGTAATAGTATTAGTAACTTCCTAAACTACGCCTATTGTAGTGTACTAGTAATAATGTTTAACTGTATGAGCATGTGTGTATACCCTTGCTACCCAAAGGTATTGAACTGAATGAAATAAGGAACCTTTATATCTATATACATATACATAATATATAATTAGGTTTCAAACGACCTTCGGACAAATAACCGATACCCTAAGTGCACAACCAAACGAGGAACAGGAGGTAGGGCGAGTTATCAACTCTAAGTCCTTTCAATCCTACTTATATAACTATATCTATAAAGATATACATTTAACAGAATATATAAGTGTAAAAGATTTGAAGTAAAAGTATTTGACATGTAAAAGAGTTTGATAAAACCATTTGATATGTAAAAGAGCTTGTAAAACCGTTTGAAAAGTAGTTTGTTCAAAACACAGTTTGAAAAGTAATAAATCCACTAGATTGGTAGTTATTAATCACATGTTATTGATATAATAACTATAATTGATCAACTTGTATCCCCCCCCCCATAAAAGCATTTAAAAACATTGGAAAACATTTAAAAGGTTAATTAAGGGGGTATGAACTCACCTGTAGTGAGTGGTTTGGATGAACGGAATGTATAGGATGCTAAGTGTCAAGTGAAGACTTGAACACACACAAGGATCCTAGTTAACATATAATAACACATATATGTATCCAATTAATCACAAAACAACTAATTAACAAAGTTTAAGACATCCTAAGACATGTAAAACACTTGATTTAAGTGCTATAAGTCCTATGGATTGCATCTAAGGGTGGTAGGACCTTGTAATTGAATTTAGGGTTCAAGGGGACCCTGTATTGGAGTTTACGGTTTTGTGACCATTTCCCCCTGAGTTTACGGTCGTAAACCCATGAGTTTACGGCCGTAAACTCATGGTACTCATACCATTTTGCGATTTGAAGCTCTAAAGGTCATAAGAAGCATTCCTACTTCATGTTTAAGCCTTAGGAAGATATTAGGGCACCATTTCACTCGTTTGTGGAGTTTACGGTCCTTGGACCATTTGTCTTTGGGTTTACGGCTGTAAACCCAATTGGTTTATGGTCTTTTTATGTTTTCAAGTACTAAGCACATCAAGGAAGGGGTCTAGGCTAGTTTCCAAGGCTTGGTAAGGACTAGGGCACACTTTGGCACCCTTTTTAGGGTTTACGGTCCAAGGTGTTCTTGGACCGTAAACACCTTTGATCCTTTGATTCCTTGTGTTTTCTAGATGATTAGAAGTGTAACTAGCCTTATAACACACTAGGGTAAGAGTACTTACAATAGAGAAGCTTGAAAGGGGCTAAAAGTCCAAGAACACTAGTGTGTGTTCTTGGTGTTCTTGGTGAAACTTGATGATCTACACATTTGGAATGATTTCACGGATGGAATCATGTAAGATCACTAGATTAAGGTAGATATCAACTTATTAGGGTAAGAAACACTTACAAGTTGAAGATCAAGAAGGAAATTTCGGATGCTACTTGAGAGGATTCGAGTTCTAGCTTGAAAATGGTGAAAAGTGATTAAAAATGGCTTAGTGCCATATTTATACCCTTGGGGTTTACGGCCGTAAACACCCTGTTTAGGGCGTAAACTCCAAACTGTTGGAGTTTTGGGACATTATTGCTACACAATAAACCCTAGGGCATCCTCTCTCCTGTTATTTCCTGAAGTACTAACTTAAAAACACTCAAACTGACTCTACACAGCTCAAAAGTTAGGAGAAATTATTCTGACTTCTATTGAAATGAATGGTTATACATAATAGAAATTTCGGGTTATCACATCATCCCCCCGTTAGAAGGAATTTCGTCCCGAAATTAGAGTCTAAGCAAATAGGTAGTTACAAATAACTAAGTAAAAAGTCGAGGATATTTCAGTTTCATCTGATCCTCTCGCTCCCAAGTAAATTTAGGTCCTCGCTTGGCGTTCCAGCGAACCTTCACTATCGGGATACGGCTTTGTTTCGTTTGCTTGACCTCCCGGTCCATGATCTCTACTGGTTCTTCCATGAAGTTGAGGCTCTCGTTGATCTCGATCTCGTCGAGTGGGATTACAAGAGTCTCGTCGGACAAACACTTTTTCAAGTTCGAGACGTGGAAAGTAGAATGTATGTTACTGAGTTCGCGTGGTAAGTTAAGTTTGTAAGCTATAGGGCCGATTCTTGCGAGAATTTCGAAAGGCCCTATGTACCTTGGATTTAGCTTTCCACGCTTTCCAAAGCGTATCAATCCCTTCCAGGGTGAGACCTTCAATAGAACACGGTCTCCGACCTGGTATTCCAACGGTTTCCTTCATTTATCAGTGTAGCTTTTCTGTCGGTCTCTAGAGGCTTTCAATCGTTCACGAATCTGAACGATCTTCTCTGTCGTTTCCCGAATGATCTTCGGACCTGTGAGAGTGCTGTCAGGAACTCGTCCTTTAGCTAATTGGGTATCACCCCCCCTCAGCCAAGCACAGAGGGGTCCTGCACTTTCGGCCATAGAGGGCTTCGAATGAAGCAGCCTTTATGCTTGTGTGATAACTGTTGTTGCAGGAAAATTCGACAAGGGGTAAATGAGTATCCCATGCTTTCCCAAAGTCGATCACACAGGCTCGCAACATATCTTCCAAGGTTTGGATAGTTCTCTCACTTTGTCTGTCGGTCTGTGGATGGTAGGCTGTACTCATGTCCAGCCTAGTTCCTAGGGAACTTTGTAGCGACTTCCAGAACCTCGAAGTGAATCTACTATCTCTGTCCGAGATAATAGATATGGGAACACCGTGCAGTCGTACAATCTCCCGTATGTAAGTTCTTGTATGCTTCTCCATCTTGTCCGTTTCTTTGATAGGTAGGAAGTGTGTAGACTTGGTCAATCTGTCGACGATGACCCATATGGTATCAAGTCCACCCATTGTCTTGGGCAACTTGGTTATGAAGTCCATAGTGATCCGCTCCCACTTCCATTCAGGTATCTCCGGTTGCTGGAGTAATCCTGACGGTTTCTGGTATTCGACCTTGACCTTGGCGCAAGTAAGGCATTTACTCACGAAGGTAGCAATCTCTGCTTTCATGTTAGGCCACCAGTATAGCTTTTTCAGATCCATATACATCTTATCTGAACCTGGGTAGACGGAATAACGAGTGTTGTGCGCCTCGTTCATGACCAAGTCTCTGAAACCACCGTGTTTCGGGGTCCAGATCCGATCCATCAGATAATAAGCTCCGCCACCCATAACCTCCAAGTTCTTATCCATCCCTCTCAGGGATTCACCCTCCACATTTTCAGTTTTCAAAGCGTCGAGCTGAGCCTCCTTAATTTGTGTGGATAAGTGCGAATGGATAGTCATAATCAATGATTTGACTCTACGACCAGAATATTCTTTTCGACTTAGGGCGTCAGCTACTACATTGGCTTTACCCGGATGATAACGAATTTCACATTCGTAATCACCGAGTAGCTCGACCCACCGTCGTTGACTCATGTTGAGCTCCTTCTTGTTGAATATGTGTTGTAGGCTTTTGTGGTCTGTAAAGATAGTGCTTTTTGTACCGTACAGGTAGTGTCTCCAAATCTTCAGAGCAAACACAACTGCTCCTAGTTCAAGATCGTGGGTAGTGTAGTTGACCTCATGTGTCTTCAGCTGTCTCTAGGCATAGGCGATGACCTTACCTCGCTGCATCAAAACACATTCGAGTCCTTGATTTGACGCATCGCAATAGACAACGAAGTCTTATATCCCTTCGGGGAGGGATAGTATTGGTGCGGTGCACAAGGCTCTTTTGAACGTTTGGAATGCTCTCTCCAGCTTCTCTTCCCAGTCAAAGGCCACGCCCTTCTGGGTCAGTGTTGTAAGAGGTTTAGCAATGCGGGAGAAGTTCTGAATGAACCTGCGATAGTAGCCAGCGAGGCCTAGAAATTGACGAATTTCTGTAGGCGTCTTTGGTGCTGACCAGTTCTCAATGGCCTTGATTTTGGAAGGGTCCACGTGTATTCCCTCTTCGCTAACCACGTGCCCTAAGAACTCGACTCGTCGGATCCAAAATTCACATTTCGATGAAGACGATGACGAACTGATCCAAGTAAGGACGACACACCCTATTCATTAAGTCCATGAATACAGCAGGCGCGTTTATTAATCCGAACGGCATCACTACGAATTTGTAGTGCCCATAACGAGTTCGGAAGGCTGTCTTCGGAACATCCTCCCCTAGCACTCGTAGTTGGTGATATCCGTATCTTAAGTCGATTTTTGAAAAAAAGTTAGCCCCTTGAAGTTGGTCAAATAAATCGTCGATACGAGGCAAAGGATAACGATTTTTGACGGTCAGTTTGTTGAGCTCCCTGTAGTCGATGCACATACGAAACGATCCGTCTTTCTTCTTGAGGAACAAGACTGGAGCTCCCCAGGGTGAGAAGCTTGGTCTTATAAAGCCCTTGCTGAGCAGTTCGTTAAGTTGACAGGACAGTTCTTGCATCTCTGCAGGTGCTAGACGATAGGCCGATTTGGCTACTGGGGTAGCCCCTGGAACTAAGTCGATTCGGAACTCGACCTGACGTTGCAGAGGTAATCCTGGGAGTTCTTCTGGAAAAATGTCAGGAAAGTCGCGTACTACTGGAATGTTCTGACTGTCTTTCGTTTCTTGGCTCACATCGACCACATGAGCAAGGAATGCGCGACATTCCTTTCGTAAGAATTTCTGAGCTTGAATGCTCGATATGATACGAAGGTTCGTGCCGGGTTTGTCGCCATAAACTACTAGAGTTTCGCCAGACCACAGATTAAGGCGTACAGCCTTTTCGTAACACATGATGTCGGCACGATGAAGACTCAACCAATCCATGCCGATAATGACGTCGAAACTTTTAATGGAGACCGGCATGAGGTCGATCGAAAATGAATGGCTATCTAGTGTTAGGGTACACCCTATGAATATATTGCTAGTGCTCTCCGTCTTTCCATTAGCCATTTCTACAGTGAACGGTTCTTTAAGTGCTCGTGATTTTTGCTTAAGTAAATGAGCAAATTTTTGGTTCACGAAACTCCTCTCTGCTCCACTATCAAACAGTATGCATGCATAAGAGTTATCGAGGAGAAACGTACCAGTGACCATTGTGGGGTCGGAACCGCTTCCTCGTGGCCTATGGCCAGAACTCTTGCCACTCCACCGGCATTCCCTGCCTTCAGGCAGTTCCTTTTGTAGTGGCCCACCTCGCCACAACCGTAGCAAGCTTGGCCCAGACCAGCGCCGGGGACTTGGGTGATTGGTTTTGCTGGAGCCTTACAGAAGCGGGCAGTGTGCCCCCTTCCTGCTGCAGTTAGAGCACTGCATTTCGCGACAAACTCCAACGTGGTGGAAGTTGCATTGGTTGCACTTAGGCAAACTTCCAGCGTACTGCTTTACCGGAGCAGCAGCAGTGGCAGGTGCTATCGCAGCATGAACTGCCACGACCCGCTGCTTCTTGGCAGCCTTCTTCTTCCTCTTCTCATCCCAGATCTTCCGCTTGGAATCAACGGTTCTGACTGGTTCTGAGATGGTCAGGGTTGTTGTTGTGGCCGGGGTACGAACCCCATGGTCTATGAGCCGTTGTGCCAATCGCTTGGCACTATCGAATGTAGTGGGGTTTGAAGCCAAAACATTTCCCTGGAATGGAGACACCAGCCCCCATATGTATCTTTCGATCTTCTTTCCCTCTGTGTGAACCATGTTGGGACAGAGGGCCACCAGTTCGCAGAACCTGGTGGTGTAGGAGACTATGTCGGAGCCCTTCATGGATAGGCTCCACAGTTCCTCTTCTAGCTTTTGGATTTCGCCCCTCGGGCAGTACTCCTCAATCATGAGGTCTTTCATAGTTTCCGAGCCCATAGCATTAGCCACTACAAGAGATAGTGACTTAACATGGCTATTCCACCATGTCAGGGCTTTGTCTTCAAAGGTGCAAGCGGCGAACTTGACCTTGCTCCCCTCTGGAGAAGAGCAGATTTCGAAAACCGATTCGGTTTTCTCGAACCATTGCGAGAGGGCAATGACTCCGCCAGTCCTTCTAAAGGACTTGGGCTTGCAGTTGGTGAAGTCCTTAAAGGAGCACTCTTTCAAGCGCACATGAGCTTCACCAAGAGTAGATTGAACAGGGGTTCCTCCTCCAGTGGAACCAGATGAATGATATTGGGCCATGGCTGTAGCCACGGCCGCAGCTACAGCAGCATTCAGAGCTGCCGTATCGATTTGAGGAGCAGGTGGTGTCGGTGCTGGAGGATCGCGTCTTGTTTATCGACGTGGAGGCATCTTTTAACTATAAGTTTAGAAAGATAAAGATATTGATAAGAATTTAATAGGAAAATTAATGAGAATGACTCATGGATTAACTCTCCATAGCTCAACAGCACAATTGAATAGCACGATTGAATGTAGATCTAGGACTAACAGATGATAGCATTTGGATATAGTTTCCATGAGATTAGATATCTGTCAATAATACTGGAATTACAGATGTAATGAGTTCGGGAAAAATGACCTAGAAGTAGGTCTTACATCAACAAAGATAGGAAATTTGACTAGAGTTTTTATAGTAACTGGGTTACATCCAAAAGAGAAGTCGATGAGACTCTAACGGCGACGAGAACTACTAGAGTGAGTTCTTGAATCCGACAGTAGACGTTCTATGTCCCTCATACGCCTTTCAGACCTTGCCTACTGAGCTCGAAGTTCCCTGACTTCAGCTTGGGTTTCAGCAAGTTCCCTCTGTAGAACTGCATTGCGGACCTGAGTCCTTTCATGAGCATACTCTAGTTGGTGAATGCGGACTGTGTTAACGCCAGAGTTGGCGTCAATCTCCACGACTCGGTCGATAGTCGCTCGACCTTGCTCGGTGTTCTGAGTAATCCTACGAACCATGATGGGTACGACCCTGTTAGCTGAACCTCCCTCGGTGAGGTTGTAGAAGCTTCTATCTCCATTGTAGGGAATGGGTTGACCCTGTTCCTGACTCCATCTATTCATGTTTGTGGCCCACAGAGGTGTGGGTCCTTGAAATGTTGGACGAGGATTCAGGTTTGGGTCCCGAGCAGCTGGGGGTAGGTTGTTGACTTCTGGCTCTGAGTCAGAATCCTCAAAAAAGCCTTCAGCTTCGTGATCATCCAATGGGATTGAGTGATCATCTTCTGGCTCTTCTCCCAGCCATCCTGCATTGTCGTGGTTGGGGTAGTACAGGTCTCCAGGAAGATGGAATCCAGCCATGATATCTATGCGAGAAAAGAGGTAAAGAAATAACTAAATAGACGCACTAATTAGATAATTATAAGATGATCTTTATCAGTTACTTCAACATTTGCGTAGTGCATACTAGTCATATGTAACCAAGACAGGATAGACCTTCGAATAAGTGACCCTAACTCTAAGCCCACAACCAAACAAGGAAGATGGAATCCAGCCATGATATCACATATTCTAAGTCTATGATATCCTAGATACATATAACCTTAGCGTATCCACTCAGCAACTATTAATATACTAATAAAGACCTTTAGTTCTCAGATAAGTAATTAAAGTAACACAAAATACTCCTATAGTATTTTAAGTTTATGTTCTGTTCTATTGTTCTCATTGTAGTAGTGTTGGTAAGTTTTTAGACTTGTTGCAACTTCACAACCACACTTAGGCACATGCTAATCACTCATCGGATAATGTAGTTGATCAGGCTACATCTTCCCAGGGTTGACCATATGTCTCTAAGTCTACTTGTGCTGCCCAACAATCGTAATACTTTTGTTATGACCTAGTGACACTGATTTTAGTATGATTGCAGGTATGTATACTTGGTTAAATATTTTATTATTTAAAAGTATAAACTCCTTATCAGAGTATTTTAATCCCGCTGTGTTTATAGTTCGTATATCTTTTATGGGTTGATACACTCGATTCACTATAAACGATGCTCTGATACCAATCTGTCACACCCCAAAACCGGAACGACGGAATCGTTCGGGGGTGGAGGACGTCATGTTCAGTATCACAACAATGCAAAGTAGTAAAAAAGCAACAACATCATCCATTGCATTAATAATATAATTTCATACAAGTGCGTTCTGTCAAGTTATATAGACACCAAAAATATGCATCAAAAATAAAAGATGAGCCTTGAACGAGCTCCATCTTCTCAGAACCTGGCACCGGTACTTGTCTACTGGTGACCTGAGAATACAAGTTATTTTGAAAGTGTAGATCAGCTTTAAAGCTGGTGAGATCAAAAGTATATTAGTGTCTGTGTTTGTATGAAAGCATTTGTAAGATGTTTGTAATGTATAAGTTTTGTAAAAGTTTGTAATTGTTTGAACTCTCCTAGAAAACCCTATGTTTCCTACTAAAAGTAGCCTTCTACCAAGGCATCTAGTATCTGTGTGTGTGTCTCTTGTAAGAGTGTGTATTTTCCCAAATCTGACTATTATTAACCAAAATATAGTTCTTACATTATTGTTTATTGTGTGAATATCACAAAGTAAATGTAAAGGGAAAATGAAATAGTACTGTAGTGTTGTATTAAGTAACTACTGCTGTACTAATTACTTTAAACTATTTGTTATTTAAAGTACCATGTGATCGGCCTGTATCCTGCTACCGACTCTATAGTAAAACGACGATGCAAGACGTCGTAAGAAATGACTTTTGGCACCCGTAGACTTGCAAGTCCCACTGTAGCGAGCAGCAAGGTGTAGGATAGTCAATCCAGTATAGATCTATACACAAACTCATACGTTCCCCAATGAAGGAGATTCTGGATACAAAACGGGTCATGACAGGTAGTGCCATGTCCCACGTTAAGTGGCTCACATAACTGTATGTAATGTATATGTATATGTATATGTATGTGCTAGCTGTATTGTGTGTTCTTTCTCTGTCTAGCTTGTATGTTTTGTTTCTCATCACTGTGTATTATGTTTGTTTCTCATCACTATGTATTATGTTTGTTTCTCATCACTATGTATTATGTTTGTTTCTCATCACTATGTATTACTCATGAATGAACTGACTCATTGTATGTTTCATTGTTCTAGTAATAGTATCTTCCTAAACTATACCTATTATAGTTTACTAGTAATGTTGTTTGTGTATATGAACATGTTTGTATACCTTTGCTACCCAAAGGCATTGAACTGAATGAAAGAAGTAACCTTTTATATCTACACACATATACATGATATATAACTAGGATTCAAACGACCTTCGGACAAATAACTTGAATGCCCTGAGTCCACAACCAAACAAGGAACAGGAAGTAAGGTGAGCTATCAGTCCTAAGTCCTTTCAATCCTACTTATATAAGTATATCTATATAGATACACATAATATAAGTTAAAAGAATTTAAGTAAAAGTATTTAACATGTAAAAGATTTTGATAAAAGCATTTGGTATGTAAAAGAGTTTGTAAGACA
This sequence comes from Lactuca virosa, assembly GCF_052849685.1. Classification (NCBI taxonomy): domain Eukaryota; kingdom Viridiplantae; phylum Streptophyta; class Magnoliopsida; order Asterales; family Asteraceae; genus Lactuca; species Lactuca virosa. The sequence continues at coordinate 391,183,492 of NC_136428.1, forward strand.
GTTTGAAGTAAAACAGTTTGATAACACAGTTTGAAAAAGTAAGAAATCCACTTGTTTGGTAGTTATTAATCACATGTGATTGATATAATAACTATAATTGTTCAACTTGTACCCCCCCCATAAAAGCATTTAAAAACATTTAAAAGGTTAATTAAGGGGTATGAACTCACCTGTAGTGAGTGGTTTGGATGAACGGAATGTATAGGATGCTAGGTGTCAAGTGAAGACTTATACACACACAATGATCCTAGTTAACATATAATAACACATATATGTATCCAATTAGTTATAAAACAACTAATTAACAAAGTTAAGACATCCTATAACATGTAAAACACCTTATTTAAGTGCTATAAGTCCTAAGGATTGCATCTAAGTGTTGTAGAACATTGTTGTTGCAGTTCAAACACTACATTTCCCGGCAGGCTCCTACGTCGTGGAAGTTGCACTTGTTGCACTTGGGCAAACTTCCAGCGTACTGCTTTACCGGAGCCGCAGCGGCAGGTGCAATCGCAGCATGAACTGCCACGACCTGCTGCTTTTTGGCAGCCTTCGTCTTTCTCTTGCCATCCCAAAACTTCCGCTTGGAATCAGCGGTTCTGACGGGTTCTGAGATGGCCAGGGTTGTTGTTGCGGCCGGGGTACGAACCCTATGGTCTATGAGCCGCTGTGCCAATCGCTTGCCACTATCAAATGTAGTGGGGTTTGAAGCCAAAACATTTCCCTGGAATGGAGGCACCAGCCCCCATATGTATCTTTCAATCTTCTTCCCCTCTGTATGAACCATGTTGGGATAGTGGGCCACCAGTTCACAGAACCTGGCGGTGTAGGAGACTATGTTGGAGCCCTTCATGGTTAGGATCGATAGTTCTTCCTCTAGCTTTTGGATTTCGCCCCTCGGGCAGTACTCCTCAACCATTAGCTCTCTCAGAGCTTCCCAACCCATAGCATTTGCCACTATAAGGGATAGTGACTTGACATGGCTATTCCACCATGTTAGGGCTTTTGACTCAAAGGTGCAAGCAGCAAACTTGACTTTGCTCCCTTCTGGACAGGAGCAGATCTCGAAAACCGATTCGGTCTTCTTGAACCATTGTGAGAGGGCAATGACTCCGCCAGTCCCCTTAAAGGACAATGGCTTGCAGTTTGTGAAGTCCTTGTAGGAGCACTCTCTGGAGCGCACAGGGATTTCACCATGAGTAGATAGGACAGGGGTTCCTCCTCCAGTGGAACCAGAAGAATGATATTGTGCCATGGCTATAGCCACAGCCGCAGCTACAGCAGCATTCAGGGCTGCCGTGTCGAATTGAGGAGCAGGTGGTGTTGGTGCGGGAGGATCGCGTCTTGTCGATTTACGTGGAGGCATCTTTTAACTATAAGTTTAGAAAGATGAAGATATTGATAAGAATTTAATAGGAAGTAGATAAGAATGACTCATGGATTAACTCTCCATAGTCCAACTGCACAAATGAATAGCACGATTGAATAGTATGATTGAATGAAGATCTAGTACTAGCAGATGATAGCAATTGGATATTGATTTCCATAAGATTAGATATCTGTCAATAATACTGGAATTACAAACGTAATGAGTTCGGGACAAATGACCTAGAAGTAGGTCTTACATCAACCAAGATGGAAAATTTCGACAGACTACTACCTAATCAAGACCTAACGGGTCTAAGATTTACAAAGATAGGAAATTAGACTAAAGTTTTTTACACAAACTAGGTTATATCCAAAAGAGAAGTCGATAAGACTCTATCGGCGACAAGAACTACTAGAGTGAGTTCTTCAATCCGACAGAAGGCGTTCTATGTCTCTCACGCGCCTATCAGATCTTGCTTGCTGAGCTCGAAGTTCCCTAACTTCAGCTTGGGTTTCAGCAAGTTCCCTCTGTAGAACTGCATTGCGGACTTGAGTCTTTTCATGAGCAGACTCTAGTTGGCGAATGCAGACAGTGTTAACGCCAGAGTTGGCGTCAATCTCCACTACTCGGTTGATAGCTGCTTGACCTTGCTCGGTTTTCCGAGAAATCGTACAGACCATTATGGGTAGGACCCTGTCAGCTGAACCTCCCTCAGTGAGGTTGTAGAAGCTTCTGTCTCCATTGTAGGGTATGGGTTGACCTTGTTCCTGACTCCATCTGTTCAAGTTTGTGGACCACAGAGGAGTGGGTCCTTGAAATGTTGGACGAGGGTTCAGGTTTGGGTCTTGAGCAGCTGGGGGTAGGTTGTTGACTTCAGGCTCTGAGTCAGAACCATCAGAAAAGCCTTCAGCTTCGTGATCATCCAAAGGGATTGGGTGATCATCTTCTGGCTCTTCTCCCAGCCATCCTGCATTGCCGTTGTTGGGATAGTACAGGTCTCCGGGAAAATGGAATCCAGCCAGTATATCTACACGAGAAGAGGGATAAGGAAATAATTCATAGACGAACTAACTAGATAATTATAAGATGATCTTTATCAGTTACTCGAACATTTGCGTAGTGCATACCAGTCATATGTAACCTAGAAAGGATAGATCTTCGAATAAGTGACCCTAACTCTAAGCCCACAACCAAACAAGGAACAGGAAGTAGAGCAAAGATCACAGATTCTAAGTCTATGCCATCCTAGTTACCTATAACCTTAATGTATCCACCCCGCAACTATTGACATACTAATAAAGACCTTTTTAGTTCTCAAATAAGTAATCAATAGTCACACAAAATACTCCTATAGTATTTTAAGTTTCTGTTCTGTTCTACTGTTCTCGTTGTAGTAGTGTTGGTAAGTTTTTAGACTTGTTGCAACCTCACAACTACACTTAGGCACATGCTAATCACTCCTCGGATAATGTAGTTGATCAAGCTACATCTTCCCAGGGTTGACCATATGTCTCTAAGTCTACTTGTGCTGTCCAACAATCGTAATACTTTTGTTCTGTCCTAGTGACACTGATTTTAGTATGAATGCAGGTATGTATACTTGGTTAAATATTTTATTATTTAAAAGTATAAACACTTTATCAGAGTATTTTAATCCCGCTATGTTTATAGTTTGTATATCTTTTATGGGTTGATACACTCGATTCACTATAAACAATGCTCTGATACCAATCTGTCACACCCTGAAAACCGAAACGGCGGAAACGTTCGGGGGTGGAGGACGTCATGTACAGTATCACAACAATTCAAAGTAGTAAACAAGCAACAACGTCATCCATTGCATTAATAATATAATTTCATAAAAGTGTGTTCTGTCAAGTTATACAGACACCAAAAATATACATCAAAATAAAAGATGAGTCTTGAACGAGCTCCATCTTCTCAAAACCTGGCACCGGTACCTGTCTACTGGTGACCTGAGAATACAAGTTATTTTGAAAGAGTTTATCAGCTTTAAAGCTGGTGAGATCATAAGTATATTAATGTCTGTATTTGTATGAAAGTATTTGTAAGTCTGTAATTGTATAAGTTTGTAAAAGTTTGTAATTGTGTGAACTCTCCTAGAAAACCCTATGTTTTCTACTAAAAGTAGCCTTCTACCAAGGCATCTAGTATCTGTGTGTGTGTCTCTTGTAAGAGTGTATATTTTCCCAAATCCTACTATCATTAACCAAAAATATGGTTTTTACATTATTGTTTATTGTGTGAAGATCACAAAGTAAATGTAATGGGAAAATGAAATAGTACTGTAGTGTTGTATTAAGTAACTACTGCTGTACTAACTACCTTAAACCAAATGTTATTTAAAGTACCATGTGATCGGCCTGTATCCTGCTACCGACTCTATAGAAAAATGACGATGTAAGACGTCGTAAGAAATGACGTTTGGCACCCGTAGACTTGCAAGTCCCACTGTAGCGAGCAGCAAGGTGTAGGATAGTCAATCCAGTATAGATATATACACAAACTCATACGCTCCCCACTTAAGGAGATTTTGGATACAAAACGGTCATGACAGGTAGTGTCATGCCCTGTTACATGGCTCACATAAATGTAATAATGTTCTAGTATATGTATGTGCTAGCTGTATTGTGTGTTCTCTCCCTGTCTAGCATGTATTGTTTGTTTCTCATCATAGTATTCTATTGTTTGTTTCTCATCATACTATCTATTGTTTGTTTCTCATCATAGTATCTATTGTTTGTTTCTCATTATCGTATCTATGGTTTGTTTCTCATTATCGTATCTATTGTTTGTTTGTTATTGACTCATGTATGAACTGACTCATTGTATGTTTCCCTGTTCTAGTAATAGTATTAGTATCTCCCTAAACTATACCTATTATAGTTAATTAGTAATGTTGTTTGAATGTATGAATATGTTTGTGTACCTTTGCTACCCAAAGGTATTGAACTGAATGAAGTAACCTTTTATATCTACACACATATACATGATATATAACTAGGATTCAAACGACCTTCAGACAAATAACCTGAATACCCTAAGTCCACAACCAAACAAGGAACAGGAAGTAAGGTGAGCTATCAGTCCTAAGTCCTTTCAATCCTACTTATATAACTATATCTACATAGATACACAGAATATAAGTTAAAATAGTTTAATAAAAGTATTTGATATGAAAAAGAGTTTGTAAAATAGTTTGAAGTAAAACAGTTTGATAACACAGGTTGAAAAGTAAGAAATCCACTTGTTTGGTAGTTATTATCACATGTGATTGATATAATAAATATAATAGTTCAAATTGCATTCCCCCCCCCCATAAAAGCATTTAAAAAGAATTAAAAGGTTAATTAAGGGGTATGAACTCACCTGTAGTGAGTGGTTTGGAAGAACTGATGATATAGGATGCTAAGTGTCAAGTGAAGACTTGAACACACACAAGGATCCTAGTTAACATATAATAACACATATATGTATCCAATTAGTCATAAAACAACTAATTAACCAAGTTTAAGACATCCTAAGACATGTAAAACACTTGATTTAACTGCCATAAGTCCTAAGGATTGCATCTAAGGGTGGTATGACCTTGCATTTGAGTTTAGGGTTCAAGGGTGAACTCCCTTGGAGTTTACGATTTTGTGACCATAACCCCTTAAGTTTACGGTCGTAAACCCATGAGTTTACGGCCATAAACTCATGGTACTTGACCATTTTGCGTTTTGAAGTTTTAAAGATCATAAGAAGCATTCCTACTTCATGTTTAAGCCGTAGGAAGTGTTTAGGGCACCATTTCACTCCTTTGTGGAGTTTACGGTCCTTGGACCATTTGTCTTTTGGTTTACGGCCGTAAACCCAAATGGTTTATGGTCTTTTGATGTTTTCAAGTACTAAGCACATCAAGGAAGGGTCTAGGCTAGTTTCCAAGGCTTGGTAAGGGACTAGGCCACACTTTGGCACCCTTTTTAGGGTTTACGGTCCAAGAACATCTTGGACCGTAAACACCTTTGATCTTGTGTTTCTTGGGTGTTTTCTTGATGATTAGAAGTTTAACAAGTCTTATAATACTCTAGGGTAGAAGTACTTACTAGGTAGAAGCTTGAAAAGGTGCTAAAAGTCCAAGAACACTAGTGTGTGTTCTTGGTGTTCTTGGTGAAACTTGAAGATCTACACTTTTGGAATGATTTCACAGATGGAATCATGTAAGATCACTAGATTAAGTAAGATATCAACTTTTTAGGGCTAGAAACACTTACAAAGTTGAAGATCAAGAAGAAAAGTCGGATGATACTTGAGAGAGAATTGAGTTTGGATCTTGAAAATGTGAAAAAGTGGTAAATAATGACTAAGTGTCATATTTATACCCCCTTTAGTGTTTACGGCCGTAAACACCTTTGTTTAGGCCGCAAACTCCAAACTCTTGGAGTTTTGGGACATTATTGTTGCACAATAAACCCTAGGGCATCCTCTTTCCTGTTATCTCCTGAAGTACTAACTTTAAAACACTCAAACTTATTCCAAAAGCTTGAAAGTTAGTAGAAACTGTTCTGAATTCTATTGAATTGAATGATTGTACAGAATGGAAATTTCGGGTTGTCACATGGTGGCCCTGCATGAAGCGGGATGTAGCATGCTACATGGAGCGGTGCTTGACCTGCAGGAAGGTCAAGGCCGAGCACCAGAGGCCACACGGCAAGATGCAGCCGTTGGATATTCCGCTGTGGAAATGGGAGGACATTACGATGGATTTTATCACAAAGCTTCCCAGGACAACGCGAGGAGTGGATTCGATCTGGGTCATCGTCGTTCGATTGACCAAGAGCTCTCATTTTATTCCGATTCAGGAGAGCATCTCGGCCGAGAAGCTGTCCGACATCTATATCCGAGAGGTGGTAGCTCGACACGGAGTGTCAGTTTCAGTGATTTCCGACAAGGATGCACGATTCACTTCCAGGTTTTGGAAGAAGTTTCATGACGAGCTGGGTACTCGTCTGCATTTTAGCACCGCCCTTCACCCGCAGACAAATGGTCAGAGCGAGCGGACCATCCAGACGCTAGAGGATATGCTGCGGGCATGTGTTTTAGACTTCGGAGGTAGCTGGGATACCTACCTTCCGTTGGTGGAGTTCTCGTATAATAATAGCTATCATGTGAGTATCGACCGTCCTCCCTTCGAAATGTTATACGGGAGGAAGTGCAGAACCCCGATATGTTGGGGTGAGGTTGGCCAGAGAGTCATGGGGAGCACCGAAGTGGTGCTCAAGACGACAGAGAGGATTCAACAGGTTCGGAGCAGAGTTCAGACTGCTCAGAGTCAGCAGAAAAGTTATGCCGACAAGCGCCGATCGGACCTGGAGTTTTAGGTCGGGGATATGGTTCTTCTGAAGGTATCGCCATTGAAGGGTGTCATCCGATTCAGGAAACGGGGCAAGTTGGGTCCCAGGTACATTGGACCATTCAGGGTCCTAGCCAGAGTGGGAAAGGTGGCATATATGTTGGATCTGCCAGCCGAACTCAGTCAGATTCATAGCACTTTTCACGTCTCCCAGTTACGGAAATGTTTGGTGGACAACTCAGTAGTGGTACCCTTAGAGGATATTCAGGTCGATGACAGCCTGAATTATATTGAGCGGCCTGTAGCGATTCTCGACCAGAAGTCGAAGGATCTGAGGAATAAGAGGGTGGAGCTCGTGAAGGTGCAATGGCAGCACCGGAAGGGCTCGGAATGGACTTGGGAGCCGGTGGATGAGATGATGGAGCATTACCCAGAGCTTTTCCAGGAACGAGTAGCAGACTTTGAGGACGAAGTCTAAAATAAGTGGGGGAGATTTGTAGCACCTGGTTCCTGGTATGTATTTTAATTAAGTAATTTTTCATTTTTGGCCTGGGACTCGACGAGTTGAAGGCCCAACTCGCCGAGTAGAAGCGGGATGAGACGCGGGATTTAAGTGATGGACTCGTCGAGTCGGGTCCCGGACTCGACGAGTAGGCTCTGACTGGACAAAACCCTAATCTGAGGGTTTGCATCCTATGTAAACAACCTTATACAGCCTTCATCGCCCCTTTATGCTCCCAGAAACCCTCCATAGCAAACCCTTAGTGTTTTGGTGCAAGATCTAAGGCTTTTGAGTGATTTTTGTGGGTTTTGACCTCAAGGAAGGAGGAAGGACATAGAAGGATCAAGAGGAGACTGAAGGATTCGAGTTTGGTTGATCATTTGCAGTCTTTGAAAGGTATAAAGTATGTACCTTGCTTTCTTGTTTGTTAGATCCCTTTTTGGGGAAGATTTAGGGCTTTTTAAGCCATATGAGGTAGCCAACCATGATTGCAAACATGGTTGGGGGTCAAGACTTCGGATCTAAGTCTTTGGAAGAGTCACAAGGCAGATTTGGCTTGCTTTTGCACCCAAGGAAGGCCTCATGCAACAAAAGAGCCATTTTAGAGCCTTTTTGGCTCAAAAGTCCCATGTATGCATCTAAAGTTCGTAACTTTACGTGCTAGATCGAGCTTAGGGGCTTGGATCTATCATTTGGACAAGTGTTGTACATCAGGTATCGAGGATTCAGGGTGTGGACGTTATCGACTCGGCGAGTCTGTTCTTGGGACTCGACGAGTCCAAGGCTTTGAGTTTCATATCTGTTGAGGGTCAAAGAACTCAAATGGGTGTTAGAAGGGTTGTAGCAGGACATAAAGAGTGACCCAATGCATTGGACTTAGTTTTAGACCTGGAGTTCATGGGACTCGACGAGTGCTAGAACAGACTCGGCGAGTCCAAGGCAATCTTCTTATTATTGAAGATGTACTCGACGAGTTGTTCATACAACTCGGCGAGTCAAGGTCAGAACTTGTTCATCAGATGAAGGTGAACTCGACGAGTTGTTCATACAACTCGGCGAGTCGGATGAAGGTCCATTCGATGTTCATATCGAAGAGGAACTCGTCGAGTCGTCGCTAAACTCGACGAGTAGGGTCGTGGATGAGGACAGTTGGAGAGATAGGGACTCGATGAGTTGGCGGCCCAACTCGACGAGTCGGGTCAACTGGAAGTTGACTTTGACTTTGACTTGGACTTGGTCAGGGGTAAAATGGTCATTTTACCCTAAGAGTAGATATCAGATTCTGACTGACTGTTTTGTGGGAATTGTAGCCGGAGGATTTCCGGAGCAGCAGCGGACAGAGGTTCCCGCACAGATTATCAGCAGCTACTCATACGAGGTGAGTTACCTTCCAGTAGGGGTGGTTCTAAGGCCACAATGCCGGCCCACCAAAGACGAGTATTTAGAAGACGAGTATATAAAAGCCTCTTCGTGTAATGGCTCTAACCCTAACCACCAACTCCAATCTCAGCACCCAAATTCGTGATGCTCAGCTAAAATCACTCGAACCCGAGAATATCGTGGAAGAAAAACCTTCGAGGAATGGACAAAGAGTTCGACCTCAAGGAAGACGGAACACGATATTTCATGAACCAAATTTGGAACCTAGACCAAGATAGTAGATTCACTTCCAAGTTTGGGCAATCACTGTAAAGGTTCCTAGGAACCAAACTCGATATGATTACAACCTACCATCCTCAAACGGATGACCAGAGTGAAAGAACGATACAAACTTTAGAATACATACCCCCGTGCTTGGGTGATAAACTTTAGTAATTCATGGGAAAACAAGGTAAACTAAACCCCCGTTACATCGAACCTCTTGAAGTCCTGGCAAGGGTAGGTCCGGTGGCTTACAAAGTCAAAATTTCCTCAAGAACTCAACAAAGTTCACAACACCTTCCATGTATATGATTTCAAAAGTGTCTCTCTAATGGGAACCTTGTCATTCCTCTCGATGAGATCCAGGTCAACAAAGTTTTAAACAAAGTTGGAGATCCTGGATCGAGAAATCAAAAGCCTCAAACAAAGTTGTGTACCTATAGTAAATGCCTGATGGAACTCTAGTAGAGAGCCGATGTTTACTTGGAAACGTGAGGACCAAATGAAACGAAAGTATCCGCAATATTTATGCGGTGCTCCCTTCACTATTGGAATAAAATACAAGTAGAACAAAATGATAAAGGAATAAAATATTCTAGAACAAAATAATTTCGGGACGAAATTCCCTTAACGGGGAGGTAATGTGACATCCCGAAATTTAGGTCACAGACTGTGAAAGGTCAAATTCAGAGTAAATCTTTTTGTAATTTCATTCATTGAGTTTTAGTTCATATAATATAAAATAAATGATTTATTTCAACTATTATAAGATAACATATGATATCTTACTTACGAATATGTAATCTACCAAAGAAATCTAACAGCTCAAACTGCAACCTTAGGAGTGCGTCTGAAAAACTGAAATTTCGCATTAAGCATTTGTGAGAAAAACAAACACTCTAGTCTTGTAGTACGTGTTTCCCTGCTTCCGAAAATATAAAGAACGTCCAAAATGGAGTTCGTATGCACAATATAAGTTCGTTTTAAGAATTAAAAAAAAACCAGTATAATACTGATTTTCTTAAAATCGCTAAAACTGTTTCTAAACGTTGAGGGACTTGCACACCTCAAATAGAGATTCCGAAAGCATTTTTGGACTCAGGCTATAGCATAATATTTAATTCGATATTTGAAATATTTTAGGTAAAAGTAATTATAAAAGTTGACAAATCAAACGTTTTTCAGGATTTGAATCACGAAACATTACAGTATTTATTTCGACATGATTTCTATTATTAGTTATGTATTCCAGAATAATATATATACATCAAAATCCGGTTGATGTGGAATAGCCTAGTACTTATAAAATCGTGAACGACTAGATATATGTACGTATATACAAGTATGAGATATGTTTCATGGTCAAATACAAATCGTATCTACAACTAGAGTTTTGATAAAATATACAATATGAGACAGTTATGCAATTCATATATGTTATATAATTAAAATTATATAACAACACTGAATATATAAATATTTATATAAATCATATATCATTTTTCCAAATACGTATGCTAGTGTATATAACTAGTAAAAATAAATCAATACTCATCCAAATACACGAATAATTGGGGTATTACAAAGCTTCTAAAAGCCAAATCAAACAAATACACACATGTCACATTTCATAATGAAACAAATACATAATACTAAAATGAATTTACTCTTAAATTAACTATTTTACTCTTAAATTTACAGCCAAATAAGGATGAAACTTGCACACTACTCAACTAACGTACTCAACTATTGTACAACTTGCTTCTAACTTTCAACTTATACAAAATCATACGCCAAGGGTCTGTTTCTTTTGTTGTCCTTCAATTGCTGCCAGGACTCATCCAAGAGGGCAACAACCCTCTTTCGATCTTTCTTCTTTCCCATGGGTTTTACAGTAACACTCTAAAGGTTTTGTTGCTATTCTTTTTCTCCTTCACTTCCCTGTTAAATGAACCAACCAAACACACCATCGATATCTATCCAAACAAAAGCAAACCATAGCAAACAAACACCCCGAGATTATTGTAATCTGTCTTCTTTCCCTGGAATCAGAACCATCCTAAAACATCCACTTAGGTTTTACCCACTACTGTGAATCAATCAAAGAAAAAGAGAAGAAGCAAACCTGTTACGATCAGTAGAAGGGAGGAACCAAAGGTCGGCTATTCCCTCCATCCCTCCATCTCGTCGAGTTAACCTTCCAAACACCCCTGAAGACCATTGATGTTGCCGTTTCACCTATCCCATTCGATCCAACTGTTTCCCCTCTCTCATTCTCGCAACAGGAGAGGAACGGTGACAACAAGAGGCTGCCACCGCTAGCAAACCATTGCCATCACCGAGCTTCTTCAACCCAACCTCCCTTCTTCCTTCTATTTTTGATGGCAGGCTGATCCAATCACCGCCAAACCACCGCCATGGCCAGTTGATGCAACCCACGATCATAAAAGGCCCCTGTTGGCACAGTTCACTGGAGAAGAAGAAGCAGCGACCACCACCATTTTCCTTCCTGCCTTTACTTATTCGACTCTCAAACAGCTTCCAGTCGCCTTTTCCTTGCTTCTCCATCAACCTCAGGACGACTCCATGGTTCCCGGTACAAAACCCGCTTATAACACGATCTTCTCGACACGTCCGACCCTCCTCCGTCTGCTGCTGTCGCAGAGCCACCCTCCGCCGCTGTCTCCGCGTGTTGTCATTGCTATGGAACCCCGACCGGCCACCACTTACCGCCACTGTGAGTATTCGATCGACCACCACCACTATGTAATTTCTACAGATTGGAGGTCCATTTGACTGCTCAAGTCGGAAACGCTAGACTTAGGTCATGGTCTCATCCCCAAATTGTATGAACTGCAAAGAAATCGCGACTGGTAAATGAAGGGGAACTGTTCAAACTTGAATCCCATTTAATTAAATATAACCCTCAAGTTAGATGATTTACGAAATCGGTCCCTCCTGTGAAATGATTTTCACTTAAGTCAAATTGCCATCAAAATAATCAAAAACAGACCCTCCCTTCGAAAATCCTAGCAAGATGGGTCTGAAAACTGTAATTTAGGCTGAGAATGTACAGTTTCAGTCCCTGTCTTGTAAACAGATTACAAGATCAGTCCCTTGTTGAATGATTTTAGCAAAATCGATCCCTTGAAATTATTTGTATTAACAAAAACCACCCTACACTTAATAATTAATACCAAAAGTACTCTCTTGGTTTTATTAGGTAATATAAATATACCTGGTGGTTCGTTTTAAGAACGAGAAATGTCATGTAACACATCTCACGACAAGTTTCTCAAAAGGAAACGACTTCGAATGATTGGAACTCACGCTTAAACGGTGAGTGGTTACGGCCCCTTTTTAATATTTCAATTACTTCGGGGGGGAATACATGTGCCAATATATTTTGCTTATACATACAAATAACCTTTTTATGCGAAAAACCTAGTTTATAAAAACATTATTATTTAATAATTTACTATATTGTTACCAATAAACTAGATTATATTTTTCGTATACGTATTACGATTATTTTATTGTGAAATAACCATTTCACACAATAAATACTACACGATACAAAGTTTTATGATTCTTATATTATAACAAGTACGTTATGAAACTGTGTAGTATTTCAATGGTTCAAGATATTACTATACATGTATATTTATATGTTTATATGCATAAAGTTTATACATGTACATATGTTCATTAATTTGAAACATTCATTTTTAGTATTATATGATATGCATACTACCAGTTTAAAGTATTTCAAAGTTTCAAGACTTCTATAAATGAATACTTTTATGCATAAGGCTTTACACACATGTACAAGTTTAAAGTATTTCAAAGTTTCAAGACTCCTATACATGAATACTTTTATGCATGGCTTTACACACATATACAAGTTCGTTATGTTGAAATACATATCTCTATAAAAGCGAGTAATTTATACTTTTATAAATACGTCAACCATACTCGGCTTTTACAAATGCTATACTTCAAAATTCATTATGCCCGATACTTAACTATAATTAAGTTAGGGCTGAGAGTTATTCACAAACTTTTCGTTAATGGTTTTTGAGTGAGACGCTACTATTCATTAGCTGAGTTTAATCACTTAGCCTGCCCCACACTGCTATAATCGTTAATCTTCGGAGCGAGGTACATATGTATAGATCTATGTAGGGTCGACAACCCCACCTGCGGTTGCTAGCTAGAACGATCGACTGATCAATCGTAGCAGGTGATATGTGTCTACGATCGTTACTACGACGTCCAATGAAGCGTCGTAGGGGGGGTACTTTTCGTCTATAGCTCGATTATAGAACTCACTAAAAACATTAACACGAATTTCTCTCTCTCTTATTACAACCATAGGTTTGGTTGCCTTCAAGTATATTTTTTTTAAGTATGAAAATTATTTATACAAAGCATTCATTTCGACTTTTAAGAAGTCATTACAAGTACATTTTTAAGTACGGAAATTACTTATACAAAGCATTCATTTTGACTTTTAAGAAGTCATTACAAGTACATTTTTAGGTACGGAAATTACTTATACAGAGCATTCATTTTGACTTTTAAGAAGTCATTACAAGTACATTTTAAATATGAAAATTACTTATACAAAGCATTCATTTTGACTTTTAAGGAGTTATTACAAGTACATGTTAAAAGCATGAATTTATTCATATCAAAATACATTCTTGGCTTTCAAAGACTCTTTGCAAATACTGTTTTTAACTATCGTTATACATACAAAGATAATACTTTTAGACTTATTAAAAGTAGTACTGCGTTAGCAGAAAACCTGTGACACTCACCAACCTTTGTGTTGACTTTTAAAACTACATGTATTCTCAGGAAAACACTAAACAAACATTCAAGACAGATTGGATTACAGGTGACCAAGTTTATTTGTTGTTGTATCATATGCCTACCTGTTAAGGCAATTCATGTATTATTATTATTTGTAAAACCTTGTATTCAAATATCAAGATGGAACATGAATGTTATTTTGTTTATTGTTGTAGTTGTGCTATATATTCAATTTGCCTGTGATCCATGAACTTAGTCGCACAGCCCGGCGTGTTCCGCCGCCTCGGCCGGGGGTGTGACAGATTGGTATCAGAGCTAAATTGGCTATAGAGAACTCGTATCCTTGAAAGAGGAATACAACTATAGCAACTAGCTTCTAATAAAAGTATTATTAATATTAATAACACTACTTCTCGACTACTTACGGTACTTCATGTCTGGCCCACATTTGTGCTCGGTAGTTGGGAAGTACAAAACAAAAATTAATAATACTGCAAACCCCACCAACAATAACATATAAGAGTTATATATATTCTGACCCGCGATGAGAACACTTAATAAAATTCTAACATGCCTCCAACTAAAACTATCAACTCAACCCTTTAGGTCAAACGCCTCAATTAAGGTTAGTATCGTACATAAGCCATACCATAAATAAACCTGGAACGTACGCCTATGTTATTTATGGTCGGACAGGTGAACAACCAACCTTGAGCAAGGAGTTTGACAGACTACAATGGTTGAAAGTTTTAGAGATTGAAGGATGTTCTCAAGATTCGCTGCAGAAACCTAGTACTTTAGAAACCTTATATGAACCTGAAAACAACAACATATACATTTTTAAAATATTAAAAGAATCTGGAATAACGTTCAGATTTTCATAGTTCGCCTAAACCCAAAGAAGAACAAAGAACCAATGGCTCCGCTACCATCGTAGCAGAGAAACCCATTGTTCCCAATCGATCCATCAATAGTCTCCAAACTTCTTTCTCTATCATTTGAAATTGGTAGGATTTCAATTCACTCTCTATGATTAGGAAATCTATAGGAATTCTAGAATCAAACACTCTCTAATTTGGAACTTTACCATGAAAGGATCATAGGTGACTACTTACACCTCCCGATTTAACAAACTCGCAAACCTTTTCCCAGGAATAGTGAACCCGGAATACAAAAATACCGAAAGGTACTTCTGGGGATTAGCTTCACCAGTTCAAGGTCTTGTTACTACATCCAAACCCACTATCTTTAATAATGCCAAGCAGTTGGCCTATCAATTGATTGAGCAGTGTATCAGTCAGGGTACCATGACCCCACAAACTTAAAAGAACTACGTTGGGAGTACAAAAAGGAAGTTCCATGACAAGTCAAAGGAGAACTTCAAGCATTGCAAACCCAATCCAAAATCTATGGTTGTGTACACTATAATCATAAACACACACACTCAATCAAAGCCCTACTGTAGGACTTTACCTCACTATACTAAGTACAATTTCCACCATGTCGAAAATTGTGTGATCTGCAACATCTGTAACTTGAGAGGTCACACCTCTAAGTTTTGCAGAAATGCCCCGAATAACCACGTCTTTCACGTCAACCTAATACCTACGACCATTGGAAGTTTCGATGTGATCATCGAAATTGATTGGTTACCACTTCATCTAACAGGGAATCTTATGTTACTAAAAATCCGTTCGACTACCCCCTTCCCAACGAAAAAAAACCCTCATGATTTACAGAGACAAATCAAGAAAGAATCTAAGAATCAACTCTTGCATGAAGGCAAGGAGGTGACTGTAGAAGAGATATTTCGCTTTCTTGGCCCACGTGGTGGATATGCAAGACAAGGGTAAGGAAATCAAAGACATACTCCAAGTGTGCGATTACCCAGACATGTTTCCTGGAATACCTCCAGTCAGACAGGTCGAATTCCGGATTGACCTAATCCCTGGTGCAGCACTAGTGGCAAGATCTCCTGATCGTCTCGCTCCATCGGAAATGCAAGAACTATCCAACCAACACCAATAACTTCTAGACAAAGGCTTTATCCGGTCAAGCTTCTCTCCATCAGGAGCTTCAGTGTTGTTGTCAAATAGAAGGTCGGATCATTCAGGATATGCATCGGCCGTCAAGAGTTGAACAAACTCACCATCAAGAACCGATATCCACTCCCGAGGATCGGTGACCGGTTCGACCAGCTACAAGGATCTCGTCACTACTCAAAGATCGATATGAGAGTCGAATACCATCAACTCAGAGTGCAAGAAGCAGACATTCCAAAGACAACAATTAGGACTCAGTTCAGTCTCTACAAGTTTCTGGTTATGCCATTCAGATTGACCAACGACGCCAAACGAGGTACACCAATTCATAGGGATTGCAGACTATTGGAGAAGATTCATCGAGAACTTTTCCAAAATAGCCAAGCCCCTCACTGTACTAATCAAGAAAGACAAAAAGTCCAATTGGGGAGACAGACAAGAGTCTGCCTTCCAGAAATTGAATCAATTATTATGCAGTGCACCCATTTTGTCTCTTCCAGAGAGAACAAAAAAAAACTTTGTAGTATTCTGCGACACCTCACACAAAGGATTAGGATGTGTGCTGATACAGAAAGAATAAAGTCACTGCATATGCATCCAGACAACTCAAGTCAAACAAAACCAACTACATTACCCACAACTTAGAGCTAGGAGCCGTAGTGTTGCCTTAAATATTTTGAAGCACTACCTGTAAGGAACAAAGTGTGTCATGTTCATCGACCATAAAAGCCTTCAACACATCTTTGACCAGGAGAAGCTCAACATAAGACAACGAAAGTATGTTGAATTGCTAAATGATTACAAATGCTAAATTTGTTGTGATCCTGGTAAAACAAATGTCGTAGCAGACGCTTTAAGCAGGAAAAAGCAAGCAAAGCCTCTTCGTGTAAAGGCTCTAACCCTAACCACCAACTCCAATCTCAGCACCCAAATTCATGATGCTCAGCTAAAATCATTCGAACCCGAGAATATCGTGGAAGAAAAACCTTCGAGGAATGGACAAACAGTTCGACCTCATGGAAGACGGAACACGATATTTCATGAACCAAATTTGGAACCTAGACCAAGATAGTAGATTCACTTCCAAGTTTGGGCAATCACTGTAAAGGTTCCTAGGAACCAAACTCAATATGATTACAACCTACCATCCTCAAACGGATGACCAGAGTGAAAGAACGATACAAACTTTAGAATACATACCCCCGTGCTTGGGTGATAAACTTTAGTAATTCATGGGAAAACAAGGTAAACTAAACCCCCGTTACATCGGACCTCTTGAAATCCTGGCAAGGGTAGGTCCGGTGGCTTACAAAGTCAAAATTTCCTCAAGAACTCAAGAAAGTTCACAACACCTTCCATGTATATGATTTGAAAAGTGTCTCTAATGGGAACCTTGTCTTTCCTCTCGATGAGATCCAGGTCAACACTAAACTTCACTTCATGAAGGAACCGATGGAGATCCTGGATCGAGAAATCAAAAGCCTCAAACAAAGTTGTGTACCTATAGTAAATGCCTGATGAAACTCTAGTAGAGAGCCGGTGTTTACTTGGAAACGTGAGGACCAAATGAAACGAAAGTATCCGCAATTTTTCAGCGGTGCTCCCTTCACTACTGGAATAAAATACAAGTAGAACAAAATGATAAAGGAATAAAATATTCTAGAACAAAATAATTTCGGGACGAAATTCCCTTAACGGGGAGGTAATGTGACATCCCGGAATTTAGGTCACAGACTATGAAAGGTCAAATTAATAGTAAATCTTTTTGTAATTTTATTCATTGAGTTTTAGTTCATATAATATAAAATAAATGATTTATTTCAAATATTATAAGATACCAGATGATATCTTACTTACGAATATGTAATCTGCCAAAGAAATCTAACAGCTCAGACTGCAACCTTAGGAATGCGTCTGAAAAACTGAAATTTCGCATTAAGAATTTGTGAGAAAAACAAACACTCTAGTCTTGTAGTACGTGTTTCCCTGCTTCCGAAAATATAAAGAACGTCCAAAATGGAGTTCGTATGCAAAATATAAGTTTGTTTTAAGAATTAAAAAAAAAACTAGTATAATATTGATTTTTTTAAAATCGCTAAAACTGTTTCTAAACGTTGAGGGACTTGAACACCTCAAATAGAGATTCCGAAAGCATTTTTGGACTCAGGCTATAGCATAATATTTAATTTGATATTTGAAATATTTTAGGTAAAAGTAATTATAAAAGTTGACAAATCAAACGTTTTTCAGGATTTGAATCACGAAACATTAAAGTATTTATTTCGACATGATTTCTATTATTAGTTATGTATTCCAGAATAATATATATACATCCAAATCCGGTTGATGTGGAATAGCCTAGTACTTATAAAATCGTGAACGACTAGATATATGTACGTATATACAAGTATGAGATATGTTTCATGGTCAAATACAAATCGTATCTACAACTAGAGTTTTGATAAAATATACAATATGAGACAATCATGCAATTCATATATGTTATATATTTAAAATTATATAACAACACTGAATATATAAATATTTATATAAATCATATATCATTTTTCCAAATACGTATGCTAGTGTATATAACTAGTAAAAATAAATCAATACTCATCCAAATACACGAATAATTGGGGTATTACAAAGCTTCTAAAAGCCAAATCAAACAAATACACACATGTCACATTTCATAATGAAACAAATACATAATACTAAAATGAATTTACTCTTAAATTAACTATTTTACTCTTAAATTTACAGCCAAATAAGGATGAAACTTGCATACTACTCAACTAACGTACTCAACTATTGTACAACTTGCTTCTAACTTTCAACTTATACAAAATCATACGCCAAGGGTCTATTTCTTTTGTTGTCCTTCAATTGCTGCCAGGACTCATCCAAGAGGGCAACAACCCTCTTTCGATCTTTCTTCTTTCCCACGGGTTTTACAGTAACACTCTAAAGGTTTTGTTGCTGTTCTTCTTCTCCTTCACTTCCCTGTTAAATGAACCAACCAAACACACCATCGATATCTATCCAAACAAAAGCAAACAATAGCAAACAAACACCCCGAGATTATTGTAATCTGTCTTCTTTCCCTGCAATCAGAACCATCCTAAAACATCCACTTAGGTTTTACCCACTGTGAATCAATCAAAGAAAAAGAGAAGAAGCAAACCTGTTATGATCAGTGGAAGGGAGGAACCGAAGGTCGGCTATTCCCTAAATCCCTCCTTCCCGTCGAGTTAACCATCAAAACACCCCTGAAGACCATTGTTGTTGCCGCTTCACCTATCCCATTCGATCCGACTGTTTCCCCTCTCTCATTCTCGCAACAGGAGAGGAACGGTGACAGCAGGAGGCTGCCACCGCTAGCAAACCATTGCCATCACCGAGCTTCTTCAACCCAACCTCCCCTCTTCCTTCTATTTTTGATGGCAGACTGATCCAATCATCGCCAAACCACCGCCATAGCCAGTTGATGCAACCCACGATCATAAAAGGCCCCTGTTGGCACAGTTCACTGGAGAAGAAGAAGCAACGACCACCACCATTTTCCTTCCTGCCTTTACTTATTCGACTCTTAAACATCTTCCAGTCGCCTTTTCCTTGCTTCTCCATCAACCTTAGGTCGACTCCAAGGTTCCCGGTACAAAACCCTCTTAGAACATGATCTTCTCGACACGTCCGACCCTCCTCCGTCTGCTACTGTCGCAGAGCCACCCTCCGCCGCTGTCTCCGCTTGTTGTCATTGCTATGGAACCCCGACCGGCCACCACTCACCGCGACTGTGAGTATTCGATCGACCACCACCACTATGTAATTTCTACTGATTGGATGTCCATTTGACTGATCAAGTCGGAAACGCTAGACCTAGGTCATGGTCTCATCCCCAAATTGTATGAACTGCAAAGAAATCGCGACTAGTAAATGAAGGGGAACTGTTCAAACTTGAATCCCATTTAATTAAATATAAACCTCAAGTTAGATTATTTACGAAATCGGTCCCTCCTGTGAAATGATTTTCACTTAAGTCAAACTGCCATCAAAATAATCAAAAACAGACCCTCCCTTCGAAAATCCTAGCAAGATGGATCCGAAAACTGTAATTTAGGCTGAGAATGTACAGTTTCAGTCCCTGTCTTGTAAACAGATTACAAGATCAGTCCCCTTGTTGAATGATTTTACCAAAATCGATCCCTTGAAATTATTTGTATTAACAAAAACCACCCTAAAACACTTAATAATTAATACCAAAAGTACTCTCTTGGTTTTATTAGGTAATATAAATATACATGGTGGTTCGTTTTAAGAACGAGAAATATCACGTAACACATCTCACAACAAGTTTCTCAAAAGGAAACGACTTCGAATGATTGGAACTCACGCTTCAACGGTGAGTGCTTACGGCCCCTTTTTAATATTTCAATTACTTCGGGGGGGAATACATGTGCCAATATATTTTGCTTATACATACAAATTACCTTTTTATGCGAAAAACCTAGTTTATAAAAACATTATTATTTAATAATTTACTATATTGTTACCAATAAACTAGATTATATTTTTCGTATACGTATTACGATTATTTTATTGTGAAATAACCATTTCACACAATAAATACTACACAATACAAAGTTTTATGATTCTTATATTATAACAAGTACGTTATGAAACTGTGTAGTATTTCAATGGTTCAAGATATTACTATACATGTATATTTGTATGTTTATATGCATAAAGTTTATATATGTACATATGTTCATTAATTTGAAACATTCATTTTTAGTATTATATGATATGCATACTACCAGTTTAAAGTATTTCAAAGTTTCAAGACTTCTATAAATGAATACTTTTATGCATAAGGCTTTACACACATGTACAAGTTTAAAGTATTTCAAAGTTTCAAGACCTCTATACATGAATACTTTTTTGCATGGCTTTACACACATATACAAGTTCGTTATGTTGAAATACATATCTCTATAAAAGCGAGTAATTTATACTTTTATAAATACGTCAACCATACTCGGCTTTTACAAATGCTATACTTCAAAATTCATTATGCCCGATACTTAACTATAATTAAGTTAGGGCTGAGAGTTATTTACAAACTTTTCATTAATGGTTTTTGAGTGAGACGCTACTATTCATTAGCTGAGTTTAATCACTTAGCCTGCCCCACACTGCTATAATCGTTAATCTTCGGAGCGAGGTACATATGTATAGATCTATATGGGGTCGACAACCCCACCTGCGGTTGCTAGCTACAACCATCGACTGATCAATCGTAGCAGGTGATATGTGTCTACGATCGTTAGTACGACGTCCAATGAAGCGTCGTAGGGGGGGTACTTTTCGTCCATAGCTCGATTATAGAACTCACTAAAAACATTAACACGAATTTCTCTCTTTCTTATTACAACCATAGGTTTGGTTGCCTTCAAGTATATTTTTTTTACGTATGAAAATTACTTATACAAAGCATTCATTTTGACTTTTAAGAAGTCATTACAAGTACATTTTTAAGTACGGAAATTACTTATACAAAGCATTCATTTTGACTTTTAAGAAGTCATTACAAGTACATTTTTAAGTACGGAAATTACTTATACAGAGCATTCATTTTGACTTTTAAGAAGTCATTACAAGTACATTTTAAATATGAAAATTACTTATACAAAGCATTCATTTTGACTTTCAAGGAGTTATTACAAGTACATGTTAAAAGCATGAATTTATTCATATCAAAATACATTCTTGGCTTTTAAAGACTCTTTGCAAATACTGCTTTTAACTATCGTTATACATACAAAGATAATACTTTTAGACTTATTAAAAGTAGTACTGCGTTAGCAGAAAACCTATGACACTCACCAACCTTTGTGTTGACTTTTAAAACTACATGTATTCTCAGGAAAACACTAAACAGACATTCAAGACAGATTAGATTACAGGTGACCAAGTTTATTTGTTGTTGTATCATATGCCTACCTGTTAAGGCAATTCATGTATTATTATTATTTGTAAAACCTTGTATTCAAATATCAAGATGGAACATGAATGCTATTTCGTTTATTGTTGTACTTGTGCTGTATATTCAATTTGCTTGTGATCCATGAACTTAGTCGCACAGCCCGGCGTGTTCAGCCGCCTCGGCCGGGGGTGTGACAACGGCCAAGGGAAGTTTACGGCCAATGGCGGTTTACGGCCAATGGCATTTTATGGCCAATGGCAGTTTACGGCTACTGGCAGTTTACGGCCAAGGCAGTTCATGGGCAAGGCTGTTTACTGCCAAGGCTGTTTACTGCCAAGACTGTTTACAGCCAAATTTTAAATATTTGAATATGTTGTTTTCTTATTTCACTTGTTTGATTGGAGATTCAAATGTCAGAGCTCAAGTTTGCTGACAGTCACAACCTGGCTATCATCCTGGCTGATCCTTCGGCTGCTCACGGAGAATTCAAGTCTATGATGCATGGATTGCGAGAGTGTTGCTTGTCTACAGCGTTGACTGTTAATCCAAACATTTTTCAAGGATTGGTTAAGGATTTCTTGAAGTCTGCATCAGTGAAGAAGGGAAGTGATGCAGCTGTTTGTGTTGAGGCTTTTGTCAACAACTGTAAAATCATCATCAATGAGTAGTTCATCAGAAGTACGCTCAAAATTGAAGATCAATTGATCTCCTCCTCTGAGATTGAGATTTCCCATTTTGAAGAGTTTCTTGTCAAAATGGGATATGAAGGTGTCTTCCCTCCAACCATAAAGAAGTTACTGCCACCATTCTGGAGATTTTTAGCTCATGTCTTCGTGAGTTGCATTTCCAGAAGAAAATCTGGCGCAGATGAGATATCTCTAAGAAACACTAGTGCCATCATCGCTCTGGCTGTGGGACTGAATTTCAACTTCTCGATGTTCATTCTCGAAGAACTGATTACAAACATCAAAAAAAAACTAGGGAGAAGTTCTTGTTGTACCCTAGGTTCATTCAAGTATTCATTGATGAACAATTTCCAGAAATGGCTAAAGATGGAGAACTTCTTGACATGAAGTCTTTAGGGCCACACACCGTCGGTTTGATAAAGCAGAACCGAAAGGGAAAAATAACTTTTCAAGGAAAGTTCCCCTTGATGAAGTTTGGCTTATTTGCCGACTCAAATGAGGCATCTGGGTCTTATGTTTCCTCTGATCGAGTGACATCTGAAGATGACATTTCTTCTGAAGACGAAGTCATTCTAGTTTCTGATCACGAAGATGATGATGCTACTCTTGCTGCTATGGTAGATGAAGAACATGATCTACACTCTGTGAATGTCGAGAGTGATTTTAACAAGGGAACTTCTGAGGATGCGACAGAGAATGATGAAAATGATTCATTTGAAGACTTGGATCTTTCGGGCTATGACAAAGATGATATTCCTTTGATTGTCGGAGTACATGCAAATCTTTTGTCAAATGAGGATTTGGACTCTTTCTTTGACTCTATCCATGATGTTGCTCATACAGCAACAGAGATAAGGGAGTCAGAAGACGTTCTTGAAGCTTCGCCTCCCTCTCCAACTCAACTGGCTGAAACCTCAACTCCTAAGGAGACATCTTTGGAGATTCCTCCCTCTAAGAATGTCATTCCTACCATTGAGCCAGCAGTAAGTGAACCTCTGACAAATCAGACCTCTTCGCCTTCATTGAAGAGAAGAAGACTTGATCCTAGACCAGGTGTATTCGTGCCTGATCTATCTCATGGCTTGTCAACTCCACCATTTACTACTTCCGTTGCTATTTCACCTATTCCATCCAATGAAGGTCCGAGCACAGTTTATGAAGCTGGTGGTTCATCTATTCCTTCAGGATCCTCTCCTCTCAGGCCTTATCACGACATTGTCTCTGAGAGACTCGCTCTTCATTTGGCCCATGAACAAAGCTCAGTGCCTTCCTCCCGAGCTAAGGGAATATTTATTGAGGAAGGCCACTCAAAAGAGGATGATCCCACCATACCTGGACTTTAAAAAGAGATCGGGGTTTTAAATCAGAAGAATATAGAGCTTGACATCCGTGTGCATGAGCTAGAAGCTGAAAAAGCTCAACTTAAAATCGAAGTTGAAGATCTTAAAGCGAAGAGAGTTCTGAAAACAAAGCAAATTTCTGATCTGCAAATTCATATGGGAAAGTTGACTGCGTGTTACATTGATTTGAAGGAGAAGCTGACAGAGAAACTTGGCGACAAGTTTAGTTTATCTGTTCAACATCTCAATGCTGGCCAGTCTTTTGCTCAACAAGTTCAAGAACCCCCTGTTGAACCGCCTACTCAAAGAAGAACTCGAATTGTCGATCTCTTTGAAAAAGAACCAGCTCAGGCGCCAAGCATTACTGAACTCAAACGTGCCAAGTTAGCAGCCTCTGAAAAGAAAAGGAAACTTCTCTTTAAGAAATCTTCTGATCAAAATGCTCCTGGAAATAAACCAACTATCACCGTGACTAATCTTGAACAGAAGAAATTTGGTCACAAGTATGGTGACAGATCGGGAATTATGTCATGGGGCTTTCATGACACGCTCAACATGTGGATCATAAAGCGCAAAAGCAAAAATTTGGAGTACTACAAAGATTTCCATGATTTCCATTCATGGACAAGAGTTGATCTCTCAGAATTATCAAGTGCTCCTTTCTTCAATCCATCAGGTGATCCAAAGGCTTCGCATTTGAAGCTATACTTGGAGGATCAAGTAAATAAGGGATTCCCTGGCATGAAGGCTACTGATTCCTTCATCAAAAGCTTCCCTAACGTGCTTGATCCCAAGACCAACAAGCCCTTTCAGACTGTCATGTGGCCGCCAACAAATCAAGTCAGACAAGTTCTAGTGTTTCAGACCTTTAGTGATGGATCTCTCAGAGACATGCATTACTGGGTCTATGATGAAACTACTACGTCTGCTGTCATCAAGTTCCAAGGTGACTGCTTTCGCCTATACGACAAATAAGACCTACTTCAATTTGGGAGGTAGGATATTCATCATCTGGCACTACATCAGATCAAGGTTGTTGAAGACATTTTCGAGCCTGTTGCGAAAGAGTACACAACAATGGTTATCGAGATTATTGCTAAGGAGATGTGGCAAAGAGCAATGGGAGGGTCCGATGTTCTTGTTATTGAGAGAGACTGAGTTACAGCTAGCCCCAAACCAAGGGGGAGATTGAAGGGTCCATGTTATGGTTTGGTTTAGGCTTTGGATGTATAGATCTTTTAGCATTGTAATAGAAGTATTTTAGTATGTTTATGGCCATGAGTATGTTTACGGCCGTAAATATGTTTATGGCCATGACCATGTTTACGACCATGACTTGTTTACGGTCAGGTCTTCTTTCCTATATATAGGACTAGTCTGTGTCTGTTAGTGGTTGTTGATTTATAGCAGTTTACGACAAGTCAGAGTTGTACCAGAAGGTTTCTTAATACAAGCATGTGCAAGCTTTGATTCATTCTTCTTCTACTCAATTTTCATCTTATTTGATTGTTAGATTGCTTGATCAGTAGTAAAGATCGTGTTTCTAGGACCTTACATATGTTAGACCTCGAATCTGATTAATGACTTAAAGTCCTGAACATGAGATATAATCCATGTAAAATAATCAAGTACGGTCTTGATTGAACTTTCTCTCTATAGGAAGGCTAAAAGGAGTAAGTGATTATTCTACATATAATGCATTACATGGATCATAATACACATTTAAAGCAAGACTTGTTATAACAGGATTTTCTCAAACTCATGTCATTGACCATGGTCCTTATCATGCTCATGAAATTAACTATGATCAATCCTTTTTCACAAGTAGCTATAATTAGATCAATAAGGATATTATTTACTATAAATTCATACTCTTAATATGAGATATAGAAAACAGATTTCAAGAAAGACCGCTTTTCTTAATAGACATCTACTAGAAGATATTTATATAGATTATCCTGGAAGTTTTTTTAATCCATGATATCCTAACAAAATGTGTAAAGCTTGAGATCCACTTATGGATATAAAGCAAACATCTCAATGTTGCAATCATCATTTTAATGTAGAACCACAAGATATGTTTTTATATCAAAATAAATAGAACATGTGTGTTTACTAAGAACTAGTGGGAGCATTGTGACATTCCTAATATTGTATGAATGAGACATACTTAATCATGAGAAACTACATTATGACCATGCCAGGGATCTTCACCTTGATTCAGAATATATTTCTAAAATGAAAGACTTAGGAAGAACAAGATACATTCTTGGAATGTAAAATCTATAAGGATGGATAAAATGAATGTTAAAAGTTTTATATACTTATGCATATATTGACAATGTCTTGAAAGAGATCAAGATAGAAGGTTCCTTTGGAGGAACCTTACCATTGTCACATGGCACTAAGTTTGAGCCGACCTCAAAAGGACCTAGCTCATATGTTTGAACTACCTGAAATGATTTATCTTCAATTTTCTTGACAAATAAATTCATCATTTATGCCATGTTATGCATAAGACCTGGTGTATGATTATTCTATGAACATATCATAATATGCCAATTGAATACACAGTTAAGTCACCGGATGACTATAGAAATATTCTAAGAGTACTTTGGAATAACTAAGTGATTGTATACGAGACATGTAGTTTAAAATAAAAGATCTTTATGTAAAGAGCTACATAAGATTCTGATTCTAAACAAATGTATATAATTATGAATTATAATTGGATTATGACTTCATTAAGGGATGAAGAGCAAGTTTAGTTGGAATGAGGTCCAAGAAAAACAAAAAATAAGACAATATACTACAAAATAAGAATACGCTACTTTAGAAGTTGAAATTTAATATGATTGGATGAATGAGTTCATTGAAAAGCTATGTTGATCTCTGTCATTCAATGATTACATACAAATCATTGAGATTTCGAGAGTATACTTAATCGAGCTAAGAGACTCTATATCACAAAGGAACCCTAATCCTATACTCTAAGATATTTAACTAAACCTAGAGTAAATTCAAATATGGAGATGATAATATTTTGAGAATTCACACAAATTAAGTTTAGTCAAACTGATTAATAAAGTCCTTCTTTTAAGCTAATTATGGATGGCCACACTTCAGCTATAAGACTTTATTATTCTACAATTGGGATTTTGATTTGGATTTAGTATTTGGATATTCGAATGTTGTAACAACAACTATTATATAATGTTTTGATATATATGATTATAAACATCAATACTTGTTGTGTTCTATATTAACATGTTTAATCCATGACTAATCTTATTATTCTATAATTTCATAATCAGTTATAATTATCGGAGCAATTATGAAGTAAGATTAATATGAATTGGATTGGTTGACTTTCACTAGATGAAGGTAGGCAATGAGTTGTAACCAAGTTTCATAGGTACTTGTCAGAGAACTAGTGTTGAACTGACCTGTATCCTGATCATCTACTATATTTGTATCCTTAACACCTCAGATACATAATAGGACTTATGTGTAGGGAGTATTGTGCTTAGATATGGTCAAACGTTGGTCGTTAACCGGACCGTTATAAAAGCCACTTTCAGGTATGGTGTGAACTATGCAAGAGGCTTATATAGTCAAGATGGGATTTGTTCCTCTTATCTGTTGAGAGTAAGAAATCCAACGCCCTTACCAAAAGTTGAACACCATATGAGATTGATTGTGATCCGTATCTCATGTTTAACATGATGTCTGTGACAAAGGGATAACTGATAAACTTACCTTATACACCAAATGTACAAAGTCGAATGTTAATGGGGGTAGTGAAATGTTGCCAGATGTTCACCACTGTCTATATCAGTCTAATATCAGTCTCGCGCAAGTGGGAGATTGAAAGATCTAGTATGCCCAAGAATCATGTTAAAGTGATATTGCTAATTAACATGTGATACTAATGGGTCACACTAACAACAACTTGATATAATTGATTACTTATTAAACATTGATTTTAATAAATGTTCAATAAACTCTTATAATTAATTGGAAATTATTTATTTCTAGGAAATAATAATTTTAGAATTACAAGTAACATATTATTTCATATTGTATAAATTAATAAGTCATGTACAACCTTTTGGACTGGTTAGATCATTTTGTCTTTTACATAAAGACAAAGTTTATATTTTATAAGCATAGACATTATAAAATTTAAACAATTCTTTTCTTATTTCATCATAAGGCCGAAAGTATAGTGTAGGAGGAGGAGAATGGGTTTCCAATTTGTTTAATGTAATGTATTAAACATCGGCATGCATGGGGACAAGTTTGTTTAAAGTTCTTAATGGTTAAGGACCTTTAGACTAAGTTTTTTCATTAACTAGTGAAGAAGGCTTTCATTTGTGTTGCTTCTTCTTGTATTAGGCCGAGAGCACTCTTCCTCCTCCACTCGCTTCTTTTGCTTTTGAAGACTTGAAGAAATTGCCATTTTCTTATGCTCTTTTGAACCTCACTTGAGTTTGGTTCAAATCTTAAGAGTTTTATACAAAAGAACTAGCATTCTAAATTATTTTGAGAACTTATTGGTTTCTTTAAAGTTCATCATTCTTCATCAACTTCCCAGCCTCCCAAGAGGATCAAAAGAAATACAAAGGTTTTAATTTATTCATCTTATTCTTTGGTTGTGTTTGTTTTCTTTCCAAGATTTGCAAGATGATCCATGGTGGGTCATAAACTTGTTTATTTTATTCAAAATCTTATAAGTCTTCCGTTGTTGAAATCGTGTGTTTGAAACTAGTTTTTGAATTAACACCCAACATCATCTTCAGATGTCTCCTCTTCATCCACCCATTCTTCATGATCCTCTTGTTTTGAAGTGAAAGCTTTTGGCAGTGAGTGGTTTTCCTTTTTATACTAGCCACATGCTTCTAGTACAAGACTTCATAATTATCAGGACTTTGGGCATCTTTCTTCTCTTTGCAGTCCCTGACAAAATGATCAGGACTTCCACAGTTAAAGCAGTTACCTGCGTTTCTCTTCTCTGATGTGGATCTCCTTGATGAATTGCTTCCTTTGAAATGGGCTCTTCTAAACCTGTTTTCATTGCTTTCTTTGTATCGCTTGACGATAAGTGCAAGACTGGAAACAAGCTCATCACTGAGATCTTCATCACTTTCTTCACCCTGATATGAATTATCTGAGTCGCTGATGTGCTTCATTGCTACCTTTCGAGACACCAATACAACATAATTTTCCTTGTTCGAGTCCTTCATGATTTCTTTACGAAGAGCTTTAATCTCTTCATAATTTTGCAGATTACCGAACAAAGATTTCAGATCCATAGTATCGATCCTTTCACCATTCTTGAGGACATCAGGGTGATGTTCCCATCTTTTTCCAAGAGAATCGAGAAATTTCAGAATCAAATGAGATGAAAGCTTGACGATTCCCAGCCTTCGAAAATCATTAACTAATCAGTTAAGACTATTAAAGGTTTGGGTAAGAGACTCACCTTGTTCAACAAAGAAATTCTCGTATCTCTGATTCAGGTTGTTGATGGTCGTAGCCCGGACTTCCACATTGCCTTCATAAGCCACTATCAGCGTGTCCATCATCTCTTGGGCTGATTCACAATTCTATACGGGATGATACGCGTGGTATGGAAGAGAGTTTCCAATAGCAACCCAGGCTTTTACATCAATACTGAGCAGTCTCTTATCAATATGGGTTGGTACGTATGAATATGGGGACGTTTTTTAATAATATTTCTCATCTCATAGTCCATGGTTTCAACAACCACCATGGCCTTGGTTTTCCACATGGCGAAGTTATGTTCATCGAACGGAGGAATTTTTTTGAGAACAATGGATTTGGAATTACTTGAAGTCGAGAGGATTACTTGAGTGTATCAAAAAACTGTTCTGATACCAATTTAAGGTTTGTATCGATTAGATACACTTCAAGTATAGGACTAAAGAGAAATGTAAAGAAATAAAAATAAAGACCATAATTTAAAAGACATGGAGAGTTCTCCAAATTGTTTCTTTCACCAAGAAAGAGGTTTTGTCCACATCAAGAGGACGATTGTCACAAAAACGATTACGACACCAAGCCGTGTTCACAGGATTAGGGATTTCCTAATGTTGTATATATACTAATCCATACACGTATATCCCATGATTCAAGGGATTGCGTCTAATCTCTACTAACAAGCGATGTTATCACAAAGATATCGGATCTATGATCTGTTCTATACTTATCTATATCATTACCTAATATACAAAATATTACAATCGGATAAATGTACTATAAGCTAACTTATAAGCTTGATACGTTGGTGTTGTAGATGTAGTAGACGCTGACGCTGATCTCAATATGTCGTGTTTTTGACTCATCGGATCATTAGGTGTGACCTTACATATAGTTTGATTTCTCTAATGGAAAATCTATATTCGCTATAATCTTTGGCTCTGATTTCATTCTTTGTCACACCTGGCTTAAGCGAAAAAAGAAGGTGCAATAGTACAAAGGGTCTCATTACAAAGTTAAAAGACAACACCAACTATAATATTAAAAAAATTACAATTTATAATAAGTTTTGACCACCATTAAAAAGGATTACAATATAATCGAAAGACAACACATGCATAATGCTTCTACAGGTGTTTTACTCTAAGTGCCACTTACTAGATGATACCTAAAAAAAAATGTAAAATGAGGGTCAACTATGGATTTCGTTGGTGAGTTTACTGGTTTACAAAAATAGAATCCTTGCAAGTCAATAAAAAGTTTTGATAAAAGTTTGCCATAAATAAAACTTTGTTGTTGTAAATTGTAATAAGTTTGTATGTGAAATATAATCTAACCATGAGTTCTCAACCCAAGCCTAATAACCAAGGGTGCCTTATAGAGATCTACTTGTAACTCTCACATAGATAGAAAGGGTCAAATGCACTCCGCAAACCGTACAAGTGAGGAGTTGTCTACCTCATAATAGTGTTATCCATTATGACTAACTACTCAAAGAGTTAATGAGTTGTGTAAGTTCCATGGACTTAGTGCGATAAGGCTTCATCTTCACAATTACATATTGTGACAACCCGAATTTTTTTGTTTTGAAAGCTCAGTCCGTCAACTCAACTGAGTGTCAGACTCATTGGTAATGAGTTCTAGCCTGGTTAAAGGTCATTCTAAGGAGTTTTAAGCCTAATACACTCAAGGAATGTGTGTTAGGAAGTACCTGCTAGAACCACAGGATAACATGCAAGCCTTAAACTCCATCAAGAGGAGTTTACGGCCAAGTTACCAAGAGTTTACGGCCTTAAACTCAAGGGGGCCGTAAACTCACCTCTACATATATAAAACGTGGCCATTTTTCTTATTCCTTATTTCCTTGGTCGATTTTCTTCAAATCCTCTCAAGTATCATCCAACTTTTCATCCAAGATCTTCATATATGTAAGTATTCTATCCTTTGACTAGTTAATACGCCTTCTTAACTAGCTTCATCCATTGATTTCATCAATAGAAATCAACTTCTCTTAGATCTTCAAGAAACACCAAGAACACCAAGAACACACACTAGTGTTCTTGGCCAAAATCAACCATTTTAAGACTCTACATCGTAAGTACTCTTCCTTACACTTGATATCTAGTTAGGACTCATTCTTAGAGCCTTGAAAACATAAAAAACACAAGACCAAAAGGAGTTTACGGCCAAGCCATATCCCATGGCCGTAAACCCTTTTAAGGGTGCCATTTTGGCCATAAACCCTCCTAGATGCAAAGCTTGTGACCTAGAACCCTTCATTGATGGAAATAGGCCCTTAAACTACTCTCAAATACATAATGACCATGAGTTTACGGCTGTAAACTCCTTAGGGCCGTAAACTCATCAAAAGCCTCCATTGAGTTGGTCTTTCTCATCCTTGTGTAGAGCAAAAGTCCCTCAAGCTTCCCTAGCCTTCAAACAAACACTTGTGCATGTTTGACCATGAGTTTATGGCCGTAAACTCCCTTTAGCCGTAACCCATGGTTGTAAACTCATGGTATTACCATTCTACTTCCCTTTGATGAATCAAATGTGATTCCAACACTTGGTCAAAGTATTTCCTAGTCCCGGAAGGTGTTTCCTTTCATATAGTTGCTTATAAACACTATATTCATGCCAATATATGTCATTTAGGACTTATTGTGTCTCGGGACTTCATTCGTGGAACTTGTCATCCTTACACGTGTATTCGTTGAATCACCCACATCAGATGACATCATACCCCGT
Organism: Lactuca virosa; assembly: GCF_052849685.1. Taxonomy (NCBI): domain Eukaryota; kingdom Viridiplantae; phylum Streptophyta; class Magnoliopsida; order Asterales; family Asteraceae; genus Lactuca; species Lactuca virosa. The sequence goes on from NC_136428.1 coordinate 391,215,485, forward strand.
AGTGAATCTTTTAACTGCTTTAAATGCTTTTGAGGGGGGATACAAGTTGAACACAATGATAATTGTGTAATTGTTTGTTATAAACATCTTTCAAAATGTTGCTTATGTCTTTTATAAGTGATCAAAACATTTCAAAAACTCTTTTAAAGTTATGTTACTTTATAGTTAATCAAACTCCGTTTTTAAAGTACAAGCATAACTTAGTAGTAAAATGAGTTTTCCAATAACAGTTCAAGTAAAAACATTAGTAAAGTATAATAGGTATAGTTTAGGAAGATACTATTCATTACTTCTAGAACAATGAAACAAACAAAGAGTCAGTTCATATATGAGTCAATACATACTATTATGAGAAACAAAGAGAACATACTATTATGCGAAACTAAGAGAACATACGTACATACATACTAGACAGAGAGAACATACAATACAGATAGTACATACATTACATATACAAGTATACAATAACATAAATGTGAACCATCGTTCGGGGCAGGGCATCACCTGTCATGGCTCGATTTGTAGCCAGAATCTTCTAGAGGGAAAGCGTGAAATTGTGTATAGATCTATACTGGGTTGACTATCCTACACCTTGCTGTTAGCTACAGTGGTACTTGCAAGTCTACGGGTGCCAAATGTCATTTCTTCCGACGTCTTTCATCGTCGTGTTATTAGTCGATAGTATGGTGCAACCATTTCACATTTAACCTTAATTAACGGTCGGATTAAGGTAGAAAGTACAGTAGTAGTTACTATAATACAACACTACAATACTTTATTATTTCCCCATTTCATTCACATTGTGATCTACTCACAATAAACAGTAATGTAAAAACTATATTTTTGGTTAATGATAGTCTCACTTGGGAACTTACACAACTCATTCAAGAAAGAAACATAGATAACATTAGATGCCTTGGTAGGAGGCTACGTTTAGTAAGAGATGACCATAATGCTAACCTTATGATTCCTTAATGTATACATCAAAGGATATATATATATATATATATATATATATATATATATATATATATATATATGTATATATATATATCAATAGGATCCGACAAGTAATAGGGTGTGTGCTCTCCGCTTCATTTCCTTTTCCTTGTTTGTTTGTGGGCTTGGAACAAATTCACCCAATCTATTTTCTATTCGATTCTAGATATATATATGCTTAGTATACATTAAGTCATCATAAGGGTACCAAGTATGGGTCAAGTCATAGGACAAAGAGTCAATGCACAGTTTTCTAGTACAAAACATACTTTCCAAATCAGAACTTTTGGTATACAAAACTAGAAACTTACCAGTTAAAGGTTTAATCCATTTTATTAAACCAATATAAACTTAAAATATCTTAGGTGATTAACTCTATAATACTTTAGTTTATACATCATGGTTATATATGATTAATACCCAATAGGTAGTTGGATGTGTGCTTTCCGCCTTACTTCCTGTTCCTTGTTTGGTTGTGGGCTTATGGCAGATTCACCCAATTAACTTTCTATCCGATATTAGATCATATATATCCAGTATAAACTAAGTTATTATAGAAGTAATCACTATGGTCACCATTTTATTATAAGAAATAAGGGTTTTCTTAAAGAATCTTTTCATTAAATATAAAGGAACAATTACAATTAACTCCATGAGTAACAAGTGAATACACCAGGGTTATATACCACAATGATCAAACAAAAAATGGGATGTGCGCTTTCCGCCTTAGGGCAGATGCGCACAATCGATTGTTTGTTTACTCTGAGTCTTATATCATTTGTACCCATTTAGTAGTCATAGAAAGGATTGTAGAGTCATTTTTAAATATCTTTCATTAAAGTAGGAAATATAGGATTTTCTAGAGGAACAGGCGAACTTTTCTAAACATAACTTACAACTTAATACATTTTACAACTACATTTTCAAATACATTTTCAACTACATTTTACAACAACATTTTACAACTTAGTTACATCACTAAAATCTTATGAACTCACCAGCTTAATTGCTGATCAACTCTTTCAAATAACTTGTATTCTCAGGAACCTAGTAGACAGGTACTTGTGCTGGGAATTCGGAAGATGGAGCATAATAGCTTCATGTCTTATTTGTTATTTGCTTATGTATTCTATGTTTGGTGAAAACACACTTTGTAAACACTTTCTTTCAAATGAAATAGTTGTTCATTACTTGCTTACTATAATGCATATCTTGTTATACTACACATGACGTCCTCCACCCCCGAACGTTTCCGCCTTTCCGGTTTTGGGGTGTGACAGATTGGTATCAGAGCATTGTTTATAGTGAACTAAGTATATCAACCGATAAAAGATATACAACTATAAATACAATGGGGCTTAAGTGCTCTGGATAATGATATATTTTAAGAGTATAACGATAAGTTATAAAAATATACCTACTTGCTTATACATGTACATACTAGACCAAGTATCACAAGAAGAACAGAACTAAAGTATATAAAGGTTGAACACTGTCGTCAAACCTTAATAATTATGTAATCATAGCTAGGATCAATATAGCCTGATCAACTATATTCATTCGAGATGTGACCGACATGTGTTTGGGAGCGATGTGGTGTTGCAACACTCTTAAAACATACCTAAACACCAGTCAAGAGAATACTAGCTCAAGTACATTAGAGTTAGAATACTATAGGAGTATTTTATGATACCATAACGCGATAACAAGTTTAAAACATACCAAGTACATTACGTTAAAATACTATAGGAGTATTTTAGGCACCATATAAATAACTTATGTGATAACTTAAAAGACCCTTACGAATAGGTCTATAATCTTACAATGTATACTCTTAAGGTTTTATATAATTGAGATCTTATAGACTTAGAATTTATGATCTACGCTTCACTACCCATTCCTTAATTGGTTGTGGTTTTAGAGTAGGATCACTTATTTGAAGGTCTATTTAATCTTGAATTATATACAACTTGTATACATTGTACAATTATAGCAGGACTCTGTAAGGACCACCCCATAAAGTTACCATTAATCTCATAGATTCTTTAGTCACTTCCATTCTCGCACGAGAAGCCCAGATAGATGTAACCACTTCCTCAAAGTAGACAACAGAAGAGTCCAGGAGGATCAAGAACAAGTTCATCAGAAGTTTTCAAAGAAGGATCAGCCGAAATAACCAAAATGTCTTGCACGTCACACTAATAAATAATAATCTTGTTAACTTAATGAGCGAGTGGAGACACTGCTCACATTATGTGTTAGGATTATTTTCTTACATGCAGCTGGTATCAGTTATTCAGGCAACAAATATTCATTTGAGGATAGCCATTTCAAATTTATAGAGTTTATTAGGTATAGAATCTTTTATGAATTGTTTCTAGAACCCTGCGGAAGTAAAGACCCGATACACCCAGAACTAGGATAACCTTGTCTTTTCAGCTTTTGGCTTGTGTCCATTGCTTTAGACTTATTCCGTCTCATCTTTGTATTCTTTTAGCAAAGATGCCTCCTCGCAGATCAAACAGACGCACTACTCCGATAACTCCAACTCCACCATCACAATTCGATGCTGCTACTCTTCACGCAGCGATATCCTCCGCAGTGGCAACTGCTATAGCTCACCTCGGTGAAAGTGGTACCTTCGGATCTGGTAGCGGTACCCACTTAGCCAACCCCGGAGCTACTCACGGACACCCAAGGGAGTGTTCATATAAAGACTTCATGAACTGCAAACCAAATTCCTTTAATGGAAATGGTGGAGTCATCGCTCTGATGCGATGGTTCGAGAAAACAGATTCGATCTTCGAAATCTGTTCGTGCCCAGAAGGGAGCAAAGTGAAGTTTTCTGCCTGCACCTTCTCTGATAAAGCCCTAACATGGTGGAACAACCATGTTAAGTCACTGACCCTATCAGTGGCTAACTCAATCGGTTGGGAAAACCTAAAAGAGTTGATGCTGGAAGAATACTGCCCAAGGGGCGAAGTTCAAAAGCTGGAACAAGAACTATGGGAGCTCACTATGGTCGGCTCAGACATAGTGACCTACACTGACCGGTTCAGCGACCTAGCAGCTCTATGCCCCGGGATGGTTACCCCGGAGAGCAAGAAGATAGAAAGATACATCTGGGGTCTGTCTGCCCCGACCCAAGGAGATGTGTTGTCTTCTAACCCAGCCACATTCGATAGCGCCAAACGCCTGGCCCAACGACTCATCGACCATGGATTCCGCCATGGTGTGGAAGTCCTCATTCCCGAGACATTAAAGGGAAAGGACTATAATCAGAAGTCGGGGAACAAGAGGAAGAAGAAGCGAACAACACAGGACACCCCGCAAGAGCAACAAGCGAGTACTATGTACGCCGCTACAACTCCTGCTGCTCCAGCACATGCCAGTCGATATGCTGGAACCCTCCCAAAGTGTGGAAAGTGCAACTATCACCACACCGGAGTATATCGGGAAATGCAGTGTCTGAACTGCCACAGAAAGGGACACACAGTCCGTTTCTGTAGGGCACCGGCTCAACCGATCTCCCAAGTCCCCGGAGCTGAAGAAAACCAAGCCTGTTATGGCTGTGGTGAGACTGGACACTATTAGAAGGACTGCCCAATAACAAAGAACTCAATAGTGGATGGACGAATTCTAATGATCACCGCAGGGGAATCTACTCCAGAGTCGTCGACGAGCAGCGGTACGTTTTCGAAATAGTAATTACTTTGAAAATTAATTTATATTCGTATAAGATTAAAACTTGGGGAAAACACCTAAAAAGTAATTATAATAACTCACATATTGAGATAGATCACAATATTCAAGAGAACTAAAAGATCCGTTTAGAGAAGCTATGATGGCGTAACATATACATCATGGTTGTGAATAACTAAGAGGTTGCAGGCTTAGAGTGAGTGATTCCGCCTTAATCCTTGTTCCTTATTTGGTTGAGGATTTGAGGCAGAGTTACTCAGTCGACCGTCTTATTCACCTTAAATATTCAAAACTTGTATATGACAGGCGATCGTAGTGGTACCAAGGAGGATCATGATATAAAGTATCATCACCAGTTATCAAAGCACTTTCATTTGTATGTATGCGCACATAGCGGTACGATACATAGAAGTGTTAACATCAAAAGGGAAAACAGAAAGTACTAGAACAGTTACAAAGAGTACATTGTCGAACACACTAGGAGTACATTGTCGAACACACTAGGGATACATCATCGTATAACAGACGTTTCTTTCAAATTGGCCAAAACTTTGTTCAGTAAAGAGTCCGTTACTATCATTTGTCATGAATTGGCGTGGTCCTCACCATACTAAATTCATATGTTTCTATCGCCTCGATCGGCAAGTTCTCCAAACTTTCGTCATTCGAATCGACAGTCCGACCTAAACCTCGGTTTTATTTTTCGTATTCTAAACCCCGAAGTACTCGTGCGAAGAGTACTTTGTCCTCCGAAGCCTTATCGTCGAATGTCCGCAGACCGTCACGAAATACCACTCGTCCAACCGACCAAGTTCGAGCAAGAGAGGCTATGGACGAATACAACCCACCTATCACTATTCAGTGTATACGCGAGGGTGGTATATGATAATGATTATGCAGATTTAGTATGTGTGTTTCCGCCCTATCTCCTATTCCTTCTTTGGTTGTGGACCTGGGGCAGAGTCGCACATCCGACCGTCTTACTAATCCTAATTATATACGACTTGTATACACTAGGTAATTATAGATGGACTAAGTATGAATCCTATCATGAACACCAGGGCAAAGTTGCCAGGTGTACGAGTAGGTATTCTGCCAATCAGAGGAGCGCAACCCTAGTAGTACTGCTAAGAAAGCTAATTTCGGGACGAAATTCCATCTAACGGGGGGATGATGTGACAACCCGAAAATTTTTTGTTTTGAAAGCTCAGTCAGTCAACTCAACTGAGTGTCAGACTCATTTGTAATGAGTTCTAGCCTAGTTAAAGGTCATTCTATGGAGTTTTAAGCCTAATACACTCAAGGAATGAGTGTTAGGAAGTACCTGCTAGAAGCATAGTATAATATGCAAGCCTTAAACCCCATCAAGAGGAGTTTACGGCCAAGTTACCAAGATTTTACGGCCGTAAACTCAAGGGGGCCGTAAACTCACCTCTACATATATAAAACTTGGCCATTTTTCTTATTTCTTCTTTCCTTGGCCGATTTTCTTCAAATCCTCTCAAGTATCATCCAACTTTTCATCCAAGATCTTCATATATGTAAGTATTCTATCCTTTGATTAGTTAATACACCTTCTTAACTAGCTTCATCCATTGATTTCATCCATAGAAATCAACTTTTCTTAGATCTTCAAGAAACACCAAGAACACCACGAACACACACTAGTGTTCTTGGCCAAAATCAACCATTTCAAGCCTCTACATCGTAAGTACACTTCCCTACACTTGATATCTAGTTAGGACTCGTGCTTAGAGCCTTAAAACCATCAAAAACACAAGACCAAAAGGAGTTTACGGCCAAGCCATCTCCCATGGCCGTAAACCCCTTTAAGGGTGCCATTTTGGCCATAAACCCTCCTAGATGCAAAGCTTGTGACCTAGAACCCTTCATTGATGGAAATAGGACCTTAAACTACTCTCAAATACATAATGACCATGAGTTTATGGCTTTTAACTCCTTTGGGCCGTAAACTCATCAAAAGCCTCCATTGAGTTGGTCTTTCTCATCCTTGTGTAGAGAAAAAGTCCCTCAAGCTTCCCTAACCTTCAAACAAACACTTATGCATGTTTGACCATGAGTTTACGGCCGTAAACTCCCTTTGGCTGTAAACCCATGGTAGTAAACTCATGGTATTACCATTACACTTTCCTTTGATGAATCACATGTGATTCCAACACTTGGTCAAAGTATTTCCTAGTCCTGGAAGGTGTTTCCTTTCATATAGTTGCTTATAAACACTATATTCATGCCATTATATGTCATTTAGGATTTATTGTGTCTCGGGACTTCATTCGTGGAACTTCTCATCCTTACACGCGTATTCGTTGAATCACCCACATCAGGTGAGTTCATACACCGTAATGAATCTTTTAACTGTTTTAAATGCTTTTAAGGGGGGGGGAATACAAGTTGAACACAATGATAATTGTGTAATTGTTTGTTATAAACATCTTTAAAAATGTTGCTTATGTCTTTTATAAGTGATCAAAACATTTCAAAAACTCTTTGAAAGTTATGTTACTTTATAGTTAACTAAACTCCGTTTTTAAAGTACAAGCATAACCTAGTAGTAAAATGAGTCTTTTCAATAACAGTTCAAGTAAAAACATTAGTAAACTATAATAGGTATAGTTTAGGAAGATACTATTCATTACTTCTAGAAAAATGAAACATACAAAGAGTCAGTTCATACATGAGTCAATACATACTATTATGAGAAACAAAGAGAACATACTATTATGAGAAACTAAGAGAACATACATACATACATATTAGACAGAGAGAACATACAATACAGCTAGTACATACATTACATATGCAAGTATATAATAACATAAATGTGAACCATCATTCGGGGCATGGCATCATGTGTCATGGCTCGATTTGTAGCCAGAATCTCCTAGATGGAAAGCGTGAATTTGTGTCTAGATCTATACTAGATTGACTATTCTACATCTTGCTGTTAGCTACAGTGGGACTTGCAAGTCTACGGGTGCCAAATGCCATTTCTTCCGACGTCTTTCATCGTGGTGTTATTAGTCGATAGTATAGTGCAACCATTTCACATTTAACCAAAATTAACGGCCGGATTAAGGTAGAAAGTACGGCAGTAGTTACTATAATAAAACACTACAGTACTTTATTATTTCCACATTCCATTAAAATTGTGATCTTCTCACAATAAACAGTAATGTAAAAACTATATTTTTGGTTAATGATAGTCTCACTTGGGAAATTACACAACTCATGCAAGAAACAAACATAGATAACATTAGATGCCTTGGTAGGAGGCTACATTTAGTAAGAGAGGACCATAATGCTAACCTTATGGTTCCTTAATGTATATATCAAAGGATATATATATATATCAATAGGATCCGAGAGGTAATAGGGTTTGTGCTCTCTGCTTCATTTCCTGTTCCTTGTTTGGTTGTGGGCTTGGAACGAATTCACCCAGTCTATTTTCTATTCGATTCTAGATATATATATCCTTAGTGTACATTAAGTCATCATAAGTGTACCAAGTATGGGTCAAGTCATAGGACACAGAGTCAATGCACAGTTTTCTAGTACAAAACTTACTTTCCAAAGCAGAACTTTTGGTATACAAAACTAGAAACTTACCAGTTACAGGTTTAATCCATTTTATTAAACCAGTATAAACTTAAAAGACCTTAGGTGATTAACTCTATAATACTTTAGTTTATACATCATGCTTATATATAATTAATACCCAATAGGTAGTTAGATGTGTGCTTTCCGCCTTACTTCCTGTTCCTTGTTTGGTTGTCGGCTTAGGGCAGATTCACCCTATTAACTTTCTATCCGATATTAGATCATATATATCCAGTATAAACTAAGTTATTATAGAAGTAATCACTGTGGTCACCATTTTATTATAAGAAATAAGGGTTTTCTTAAAGAATCTTTTCATTAAATATAAAGGAACAATTACAATTAACTCCATGAGTAACAAGTGAATACACCAGGGTTATATACCACAATGATTAAACAAACAATGGGATGTGTGCTTTCCGCCTTAGGGCAGACGCGCACAATCGATTGTTTGTTTACTCTGAGTCTTATATAATTTGTATCCATTTTGGTACTCATAGAAAGGATTGTAGAGTCATTTTTAAATATCTTTCATTAAAGTAGGAAATATAGGATTTTCTAGAGGAACATGCGAACTTTTCTAAACAGAACTTACAACATAATACATTTTACAACTACATTTTACAACCGCATTTTCAAATACATTTTCAACTACATTTTACAACAACATTTTACAACTTACTTACATCAATAAAATATTATGAACTCACCAGCTTAATTGCTGATCAACTCTTTCAAATAACTTGTATTCTCAGGAACCTAGTAGACAGGTACTCGTGCTGGGAATTCGGAAGATGGAGCATAATAGCTTCAAGTCTTGTTTGTTATTTGCTTATGTATTCTATGTTTGGTGAACACACACTTTGTAAACACTTTCTTTCAAATGAAATGGTTGTTCATTACTTGCTTACTATAATGCATATCTTGTGATACTAAACATGACGTCATCCACTCCTGAACGTTTCCGCCGTTCCGGTTTTGGGGTGTGACACATACATTGTTCCTAAGACTTAAATATGGTTCTGATACCATTCTCTATCACACCCCGCTAAAGCAGAAACATCGGGTGCAACAATACAAAGAGTCTTATTTCAAACGTTAAAAGAGAACACCAACCATAGTATTAAAAAGCTTTACAATTTAAAATAAGTTTTTTATTTTAAAAAGGATTACCATACAATCGAAAAACAGCACATGCATAATGCTTCTACAAGTGATGTGCTCTAACTACCACTTACAAGATGATACCTGAAAAAGCATGTAAAATGAGGGTAAAAAATGGAAATAGTTGGTGAGTTCAAAGATTTACAAAAATAGAATCTTTGCAAGTCAATAAAAAGTTTTGATAAAATTCGCCATAAATAAAAGTTTGTTGCTATAATGAGTAATAAGCTTTTATGTGTAATATAATTCAACCATAAGTTCACAACCCAACTTAAAGACTGAGGGTTTCCTATGGAGATTCACGTGTATCGCTCATACAGATAGAACTGGTCAAATGCACTCTGCGAACTATGCGAGTGATGAGTAGTCTATGTCTTAATAACGCTATCCATTATGACGAATGGCTCAAAGAGATAATGAGTTGTGGAAGTTTTGGGGACTTCGTGCGATGAGTCCTCATGTTCGCAATTGCATATACATACACGAAAAATATAACAATCAATTTGTAACAAGATAATTGAAATGCAGCAAATATAGTAAAACATGGACGTGCTTTTGCACCCCAAAACGTAAAAACCTAAAATAGGTGTCCTAAATACTCACAATGATTTGAGATGATGCTAATGATGCCTTGAACTATGTTCCACACGAGCTACTACTGTAGTCCTACAATGATGTTACACACTAGTGAGTCTCTAATCGAAATATAATACTAGTATACAAATCTTATACAATAGAATTATCCCAATAATGTGTCAAAATTTTAGTTTTGAATAAGATAGAATATTTTTCTGGAAAATTCAGAATTACATGAATCAATTTGTTAAATAACAATTGAAGTGAAAAATTTCCATTTTTGAAACGTTAAAATTTGACATTTTAGAAGATGTTCCAAAGCCTAAATTTTCAAAAACTAAATCAAATTAGTTCTAAAATTTCCCAAATTTTGTATTTCAGTTTTAACCGAAGTCATAGACCTCAAGATATATTTTCTTGGATTTTTTATTGTCTAACTATTTTTCATTCATTAAATCTCTTGAAATAACCAAAAATCATGGAAAAGTACTAAACAAATTTCAAAAATCCTCGACCTTTTGGGGCAACTGTTTTACGGTTTATAATTGTAACAAACCGTTATTTCAAACTTATGTAATAATGAAGGTCAATTTGTAGTTCTTTTTAAAATGATAAAGAGAAATTTTAGCATACTGTGTATATTTACATAATTGACCCTCAAAAATAAAGTATTAAATAATCTCGATTGGGATGAACCAAGTGGTAGAGATTGTAACAAGGTTTCCAAAAATATAAAGAACTCTAAAATCCGAGTTATAACGAAAAAGTTATGACCAATCGAAGATCCGCGACAAAACCGGCAAAACACTGTTCAGTGTAAAAACTGAATTTTCAATAAAAGGCTTTCCAGCCAGAACAATGTAAATGAAAGTTGTAGATTACGTAAAACCGAGAACTTTCATAAAAAGAACATCAAAATTTGACTTCGTATGAGGAGTTATGATTTTTCTATGTTTCAGTATAGCAGTATACAGCTAAAAAACCCGAAATAAAGATCGAGTGATTTTTAGCTGACACAACCTAAACGGGAATTGAAGGCCTCGTCAATAGTAGTACAACGGTAATAAGACAGACAAAAACGGACGTCGGATGAAGAAGTTATGAATTTTAACGGATTTCCTATCCCGGTCTGTTAAAAATAATAATATTAAAAATAAATTCAAAATTAGCCGACGAAGTCTAAACGAAAGTCGTAGAGTATAATTTTACCTACGCACACATATAAAAAACGTCAAAAACGGAGCTCGTATGCGTAAGTTATTAATTTCGCAAGTTTGGGCACAAAAACCGAGAATTAGTGGATAACCGGGAAAAATCGCATGGCCAAAAACCGGACACGTCACCTCGCATGCGAGGCCTCCCCATGTCGGACTCGTGTCGCCTTCTGATTGGACCGAAGCCGCGGTCCAGTAGCCGTCAGACACGCCCTTTGCACGCTGGAGCTTCCGAACTCGCACCGTGCCTTCTTCCGATTCGACTGAAGTCCGGTCCAATGTCCATCCGACACGCCGAGCCAGCTGTCTGAAGCGAGCCCCTTCCCCTCGCCACCTGTCCGAACACGCAGTAGCCTCCCATTGCTTCGGATCCGAGGCTTCGGTCTATATAAGGGCTGCGAGATTTCTCGGATTTTACACATTTCTTTCACCATTTTCCATCCTTTTTCACCCCTTTCACTTGCATAAACTTAGAAACAACCCCCAAAGCCCCGATATCATATCTCAAACCCTAAGCAAGCCTCAAAGCCCCGAGATTTCCGAGAAAAAAAATTTCTCCAGTCAAAACTCTGCTCGATATAAGCCGGTTTTCGTCAAATAAACTCCTTTCCAGGAAACGAAACGATGTCCAAATCACCAACTATCAAGTGAGTTCATACCCCCGTATTTTCATAATTTCTACTCTTTTAAGCGGGGGATACAAGTATAACACAACAACTTTGTGTTATAAAATCATGACTTTAAATCATGATAAAACGACATTAAATCATCAAAATATTCTAAAAACATTAAACTCTTTTGTAAACTTATATTTTTCCCCAAAATTCATATTTGTATATATATACATATATATTTATATAAATAAGATTTAAAAGGCTTAGGACTAACAACTCATTATGGGTCCTTTTCCTTGTTTGGATGTGGGCTTATAGTACCGGTTATTTGTCTGAATGTCGTTTAATTTTTACTTATATATAATTGTATATGTATATAAATATAGAAGTTATTTCATTCAGTTTAAATACCCTTTGTAACATGTTGAGCAAGGGATTACATTCAAACACAGTTAAATACCAAATCAAAAAGTACATATAAATTATAATAGGTATAATTTATGATACATAGAACAATAATTCATGATTCAATTATACTAGAATACACAGTTTTACATGAAACAAAGGTTTGATTCAAAACAAATCAAGGGATATACAATTTTCATATACATGTTAAGAATACTAATTCAAGAACATATTGTCCATCATTTATTTCAGAATGATTGGGTTTTCATAACTAATATACATGTAACTTTTATATGCTTTTTATGAGACATTCAATTCAGGTTGTTTAATTCATTTAGACAACCAAGGTAAAGTCCGGATATTATAACCAGAGTCTCCAGTCAGGGGATCGAAACAAGTTGTTTGTAGATCTATATCTGGATTGACAACCCCGCACTCAGGCTGCTAGCTACAGTCAGGCATACACGCAAATGAGTGGCAATTGTTATCAACAGTTTAAACGCCCACAAAGCGTTTGTTTCAGGCCATCATGTCTTGGTATGGTTATAATAACTCATTAAAAAGATATTAACAATACGTTTGTGTATAATCAACTAAACGTAAGTACACCTTCAAAGTACCAGTTTATAGAATACAAACTACAATGGTACAATACAGTTTTCAATAACAGCTGGTGAAACCAGGAACACTCTCAGTTACAAGTCTTACATAAAGGAATACAAATACAAAACATTCATTTACAAATAGAACGGTTTTATGGGAATAAAACTACTTTTCATATACAACAAAAAATATAGGATTTTCTGGAACAACTTACATATGTAAGATACAGAGACATCCTTTCAAACATAAACACTTATGCACTCACTCAACTTTATGTTGATACTCCCTTTTCAAATTACTTGTATTCTTAGGGAAACAATAAACAGGTACTCCCCGAGCTTTTGGGAAGATGGAGCTACTTTGAGTCATATCTTCTTCTTTTGTATAATTATTTTTGTTTCAATATACAATGATTGAACACATGTAAATACTTATACTTTTTTAAATACAATGGTTGTTTGTACTTTGGTTACTATGATGCATGTGTTGTGATACTACAAATGAAGTCCTCCACCCCCCAGACGTTTCCGCCGTCTGGTTTGGGGTGTGACAATAATAGATAGGAAAAATGTTATATAAAAATTTTAATTACTAAAACCAATTTTTATGATTTTAGGTGTATTTACTTCCCAGGAATTTGAAATAAATAGAAAACAGTGTAGAAAAATAATACAAGTTTTTATTTATGACATATATGATTTGAGATATCCTGGTAAGGTTTCATGATTTTTATAGTAGTTTATCTAATATTCTTTGATTTAAACCCTTAAATAGGAATTTAATTAGTGAAAATTAGTAAACTATAGATAAAAATTCCCAAACCTTTTTCGTTTCATCTTACTGTAGTAAAGGAGGTTCTCGTAAAGTTTCATAAATTTTGGATATCCGCAACAATTTTTCCTCAATTTAGTCCTTTAAACATCCATTAAATCTTCGAAAAATAGGAAAATGTTATGAAAAAAATATATAAACTCTTCTATGATGGTTTCATAATGTCAAGAAGGTCTGAAACTTGTTAGAAAAGATTTTCAATACTCATAACTGGATTTACCATTTGTTTGTGTTTTATAAAAACAAAATCAAAATAAATAGAAAATAGCCACAAAAATTCGAAAAACTCCATGAAAGGTCTTTATTCAGTGTGGAAGTCAACACATAATTTGCCTAATATTTATTAAATAAAATAATTATTTTATTTGATTTATTGACCTCATTCTTTGCAAAAATCATAATAATTCAAGAGAAATGATTTATTTTCTAACACTTTGCAGATCATCTTATTTTATTGTTTGGATTATGTAAAATCGTATTTGAATAAATAATGAGTATTATATATTTTTGTAGATTAAAATCTTTCATTTACGTGTTTGAAGCTGTTAACAACGTACTTTGGTAATCTAGCATCTATGCTTGAAGATCAACACACGCTTGTTGGTTTAAGGGTCGTGCAAGAAATTGAGTGTTTAAAAATCGTTTTTGCAAGAAAAGATATGGTTCATGTGGTGATTTTCCACTAAAACTAGTAGAAAAATGTGTTATTTTGATTTTGACATAGGTTTACATCACTGTATATCACCATCAAGCAACATGGATTATGATTTTAGATGAGATCCTACCAAAATCATCATCAAAACGTGGGTGCATGAACATGCATATAGTTTCACATAAGAATGGTGTAGAAGAGGGAGAAAATGCAAGAAAACGTGAAATTTTTTGTAAGGAAAGTGAAGAAAATGTAAATAATATGATTTTAACTTGAAGAGCAACTTCAAATGATGAAGATTTTTGAGTAAAATGAGGGTCATTTAGCTGAAAATTCATGGGTTTGGGGCTGATTCATAGAGGGAAAGAATGGGGGGTTTTAGAAAGAAGAAAAGAGAATAATCGGATTGTAACATCCGGATTTTCAGGGACATTATTGTGTATGTTAATCTTGAGATTTAAGGAGGGACTCGACGAGTTTAGGGACCAACTCGCCGAGTCAAGTCGGGTTTGTCTCGTGGATTTAATGAGTGGACTCGACGAGTCTGAGGAGAGGGACTCGCCGAGTAGGCGCTGATTAGAGAAACCGTAATTTCCAGGGTTTGGGACCTATTTAAAGGCACTTATAGCCTCATTTGCGGCCACCCTTTCCCTGGAAGCAAACCCTAAAGGTCATTTGAGCTAGAAAGTGAGAGAGAAGCTATCTTGGGATTTTTAGTGCATCATTTGAGAAGAAGAGAAGGAGATCAAGCAAGGATCAAGAGGGGGAAAGTTGGATCCAGTGATAGATCGTCCAGAGCTTCCGAGGAAGGTAAAATTCTGCACCTTTCTCATTATTTTGGTTAGATCCCATGTGTTTGGAGTTCTAGGGCTTTTACCACCTTTGGTTTGGGACTTTGTGTAAAATGGATTAGCTAGAAGCCTAGTCCTCAGATCTGGACCTTGTGAGGTCCCTAGAGTCCAAAGGTCCCAACTTTATTCATCCAAATGAGGATTGTTGTGCTTAACACCTTAAGAAGGGCTTCTTTTGGCATTTTGAGGCATTTATGCCATGTATGAACGTAAAGGTCGAGACTTTATGTGTCTCGGGTGTATTAAAGGGCTAGATCTAGGGTTTGGAATGAGAGATCTGACTTTGGACGTCTGAATGAGGAATCAGACCGAGGGGACTCATCGAGTCCATGAGTTGACTCGACGAGTCAGTGAGGGTTTGTCCCGATGAGCTTGAGCATGCGATAGCTAGACGAGTTGGGGGTCAACTCGATGAGCTGAGCTAGACTGTCACGAGATTTCTGAGGAAAGTAAGTGGACTCGGCGAGTCGCAAGGGTGCACTCGGCGAGTCGGGTCAAATATGGACTGTTGACTCGAGTTTGACTTCTGTTGACTTTGGGGATTTGACCAACATAAGTAGTAGAGACCATCAAGGGGTAAAATGGTCTTTTATCCACTTCAAAGAGTTAAAGAGAGGAAGAATAGCCTTTGGCCTTTAGAGTTGTGATTAGAGTATCACTTAGTGATATTCATCCCTTGTGTTAGGTGGAGGCTAGTTCGAGATTCGGGAGCGGGGTCTTTACTTGCTGCTGATCAGGTCAGTCTTCTCACTATACATTACCTAGAGTGGTATTTATGTGTAGACTAGAGGGTCTTGTATGCTATGTGTATATATGAGATTATGTGCATTGTGTTATATGTATGCTATGTGTCGTACAGACCGGACCGCAGGGTCCAACGATAGAGACCGGACCGAAGGGTCCAACGATACAGACCGGACCGAAGGGTCCAACGATATAGACCGGACCGAAGGGTCCAACGATATAGACCGGACCGAAGGGTCCAACGATACAGACCGGACCGAAGGGTCCAACGAGCTACGGGACTGGAGGTGGCCGTTGAGACAAATCAACCGGAGGGTCGTACTATAGCCTCGAGTGACGTATGTGTTGTATGTGGTATTTTGGGGAACTTACTAAGCTTCGTGCTCACCGTGTTATATGTTATGTGTTTGAGGTATCTTAGAGGATCTCAGGAAGGCACCGACTTGATTGTACACACCAGACAGAGAGTTATGTTTTGAGGATCTTGGATTACTAATGGAGTTGTGTTTGTAATTTGAATAAACGAGATTTCTATACAATTTGCTATGAAAAGTATGCGTTTTTGGAATGAAAAATTTGTTTGAAAAATTACAGTGTTACAAGTTGGTATCAGAGCCTTGGTTTGAGGGATTCGGATGCACCTTCGGGCGTATCTGAACTCAAACTGAGGATTGGAGGGAATTTTCATAAAAGAAACAATTTTTCTAAAAAGAGTACAAGATTTTTGAGAAAATCAGAACGGAGCAGTGTGTACGATCAGCCAGCGCCCGAACGGTGATTTCCCAAAATACCCTTTCATTATGTGTTATGAGATATTATGTGATATGTTATGCATGCTAGTGATAGGCTAGGTATTCATATTTTAGGACTAGAGTTGCCTGATTTGTGATGCCTTAGCCTAGGAGTTGCTGTTATATGTGATGTGCCTTCGAGTATGTGCTGAGTATGAGTATCCAGCAGGAATCCTTTTAGAGAGGGATCTGAGTAGAGGAGTAATCTAGGAGAGATACCTAGATGAGCATTTGAGGAGCCTACTGAGAGAGTAGTCAGATGCCCGCGTGGGGTGAAGTTGCCCGCGTGGGGTGAAGTTGCTTGATTCAATGATATCCTTTGAGTTGAGGAGAGCAAGTGGGTAATAACCTAGAGTGGTTTTACATGTTGGTAGAGATTATTCACTGCGCGAATGCTGCTTGCTTCGTGCTTTGTGGAACTCTTGATGATGGGAGTCACCTACTAAGTGAATATGATGAGATTCAGGAGGTAGATGGCTGGCATCATAAGGAGTTCTTCAGCAGTTGATGGCGGAGAAGTGTGAGAACCTAGGAAGAGCCTAGGAAAGGGTGACCCTAGTCACATGAGTACGCTGACAGAGTAGAGCATTTCGTAGAGGAGCGAACACACGTGACAGGATTGGTGATCGAGAAGGTTGAGCAGCTACTTAGGAACTTGAGGATGGTCCGTGTAGAAAGTATGGGTAGAAGTGGCAGGTAGTATGGGCCCGTACTACTGAAAGCAGAGGACCCATACTCGATACAGGGAACATTCCGGAGGACCTAAGTAGCAGATCGAGAGGTGATTTCATGGTTCGAGTATCATGATTTGTAGCAGATCGAGAGGTGATTTCATGGTTCGAGTATCATGATTTGTAGCAGATCAAGAGGTGATGTCATGGTTCGAGTACCATGATTTGTAGCAGATCAAGAGGTGATTTCATGGTTCGAGTACCATGATTTGTAGCAGATCAGGAGGTGATTTCATGGTTCGAGTACCATGATTTGTAGCAGATCAAGAGGTGATGTCATGGTTCGAGTACCATGATTCGTAGCGGATTGAGAAGAGATAACATGGTTCGGGTACCATGATTCATAGCTAATCGAGAGGTGGCCACATGGTTCGAGTACCATGACCCTTGGTGGTTAGTGTTACTGGTTCTACCAGTTATACCGTTGTGATTGACTAGACTGAGATCAGATATGAAAGAATATGGGGCCAGAGGGCCATGATGATCGAGTTTTAGTGGAGCATCCCTTAAAAGGGAAATCGAGTTAGCTTCGAGGGATTGCTGGTGAGATGCCAGTGGGAGTCGCAAGACTCTGGGGTGAGTAGGGATGGTGCGTTATGGGAGAATACGGTTGGGCTGAGTGATCGGCCGATGGTGGGAATGTCATTTTCTGTGACCTGAGCGGTACTATTTCTGTTCCTGTGGGAAACAGGAGAGGTATTGAGATTTTCGGTTTCCAAGGTTGGGGGTGAGCCCTGTGGGGTAGCTTTGGTTACGATCTTTCATCAGAGTATTTGGGCAGTATGTCTACCAAGAGGTAATGTTAGAGCATGAGCAGGTTATCAGCGGGGACTGAGATGGTTAAGGGCGAGGATGCACCCTACTTGAGCATAGTAGGGCATGTATCAGCTGCAGCTGCAGACGATCAAGAAGAGGATATTGGGGCGGTGGCTCTTATTGTCTATGATGAGTATCGAGTGTGGTAATGAGGACTCCACTCTTATTACAACCCACATGATGGAACGTTGGTTGAGGAGTCGAGAAGGAGGAGTATGATAGTCCATTATTTCAGATTAAGAGTCAGAGTTACTACTGGACAGTTGAGATGTCTGGTAGTGGGATGGTGCGAGATTCTGAATGAGTAGAGGCAGTCATGATGAGAAGTTTCTGAGGATTTCATCTGTGATTCGGGGTAGTTGGAGTTGTTTGATCTCCATCGGGGAGACCATCGAGCATTGTGTATCACATTCCAAGGGTAGGTGCGATGTTACTGGTAAAAACAGTCTCTGGGATAGATTGTTGGTGAACCAATTGGTGATGGTTCGAACCCTGAGTGGGGGAGAACTGGGTACATTTGAGGAGATTAGAGGTTGTTCATTAGTGGTTGGAGAACTGGATATAGAGACCTGCGGTGCGGATTCCTGAGACCAGGGTTATTGGTGGTCAAGGCGAAGTGCAGAGCGAGATAGTGCATGTGGTATGTGTTAAGGAAAGGATGAGTGTCTCCACGGCAGGTGGCTGTCGATCGAAGACCGTGTGTGGCATGAAGATTAGTGGTGAATCCTGAAGGAACGCATTGTTGTATCTGTGTATGATACGGTAAGTAGGAGATCGGTGGTTGAGACAAGACATCATGAGGTTCTGTGATGGGGTACCGAGGTATCCGAGTATGATGTTCTAAATTTCGGACTATTTTGAGACTTTAGTTGTGGGATGACGAGTGGTGTATCAGGTGTCTACGGTTCCAGTGGGAGCCCTTTCAGCTAGTTGACATCAAACGGGATTATTCGAGAATGTGGATTGTAGCAGGGAAAGGTGTTTTGTTATGGCAGATGTCGTCAGAAATAGAAATGCATAATTTGGGTAAGTATGTACACCTATGGTTGGTCCGCAGGGCATGAGTTAATGATCGCAGTGTGGCGTCGACCTCAGGATGTGATTGTGAAGTGGTAAGAGCAAGGTTGTGGTGATGCTACGGGGAGCCGTAGTACTCATTATTCAGTGAGAGGTTGTGGTGATGCTGCGGGGAGCCGTAGTACTCACTATTCAGTGAGAGGTTATGGTGATGTTGCGGGGAGCCGTAGTACTCACTATTCGGTGAGAGGTTGTGGTAATGGTACGGGGAGCCGTAGTACTCACTATTCAGTGAGAGGTTGGGGTGATGCTATGGGGAGCCGTAGTACTCACTATTCAGTGAGAGGTTGTGGTAATGCTACGGGGAGCCGTAGTACTCAATATTCAGTGAGAGGTTGTGGTGATGCTACGGGGAGCCGTAGTACTCATTATTCTGTGAGAGGTTGTTGTGATGCTGCGGGGAGCCGTAGTAGTCACTATTTAGTGAGAGGTTGTTGTGATACTACGGGGAGCCGTAGTACCCACTAGTCAGCAAGAGAATGTTGCGACGAAGTACTCTCTGATCAGAGCGTGAGACAGAGGAGTTTTGGGCTTGGGTAGCCCTAATATTTGAGTTTTGTGGGAGCCTAGTGGTCGAATCAGGGGTGAGACTGGAATCTCCATAATTGTCGGGAGTTGTTATATCCTGAATTGAGTAATGGTTGTCGCAACCAAAGGGAAGTGGATAAGTGAAGAACGCATGAGTTGCGGGTCATGAGTCATGAGTTGAGTGGTTCGTTGGGACGAGTGGTTCCAATTTTGTGCCGGATCAAACTCTCGAGTTGAGTTCGATTCTAGTAGTGTATCGAGTAGACAAAATGAGATTCCATATTCAGAGATGCATTTCATTTGGAAGGGGGTATTGTTCCATATGGTGTCTTGGACCGGAGTGGGTCAATTCGTTGGTATGAGAAAACCATGAAACGCATGGAACTAATGAGTAGTGGACGACAGAGATGGAGAGTGAGTCGAATTCAGTATCCGCTTGAGGTACAGCGAACTCCGTGACTGGTGTGTGTCACACTAGGCCTAGATAGTTGTTGTGAAAAGGAAGTAGACGAGACGTTTTGGGACATGCTAGTGGTAACCTTTAGAGGTTCAGCTGCTGGATCGGGTGAGGACCCGGTGCTCAGTTTTGAGAGGGGTGTTGAGGTTTATGTTTGTTAGATGTCGTAGGATGCTTCAGAACAAGCATGATCATTATCTGTGTTTGAGGTCAGGGTGTTGAGGATTCGTTGTTCAGATGGGTTTGATTGCAGTACAGTGGATGAGTCCCTGGTGTGATGTGATCCTTTCATTCCTTGGTATATGATCTGGGTTGTTTATCATGTCTGGGACGAGTGATCGGTAGCCAGTTTTGGGCATGGACTTGTTTTTTTATCGGTCCCCACCAGAGAATCAGAGGTGCAGTGAGCTATAGGGGTTTATTATTCGAGGAGCGAATAACGAGGTGACACCTGAAGAGGGCGGTCTGGCTGTGTATCGAGATACTAGAGTTTCCAGACTCTTGAGAGTCAGCAGGGGTAGCGTAGTGGCAGTGAGTCTGTCCTTTTCCAGGGAGGAGTTCTTGTTGGATTCAGGTGCGCAGAGAGAAAGATAGTTGTGTGGTATGAGATCCTTTGGATGGTGCTGTTCGATTATTGGATTAAATCTATATATTGTTGAGAAGCGATTTCGAGGGCGAAATCTAATTCAAGTGGGGGAGAATTGTAACATCAGGATTTTCAGGGACATTATTGTGTATGTTAATCTTGAGATTTACGGAGGGACTCGACGAGTTTAGGGACCAACTCGCCGAATCAAGTTGGGTTTCTCCCGTGGATTTAATGAGTGGACTCGACGAGTCCGAGGAGAGGTACTCGCCGAGTAGGCGCTGATTACAGAAACCCTAATTTCCGGGGTTTGGGACCTATTTAAAGGCACTTATAGCCTCATTTGCGGCCACCCTTTCCCTGGAAGCAAACCCTAAAGGTCATTTGAGCAAGAAAGTGAGAGAGAAGCTATATTGGGATTTTTAGTGCATCATTCGAGAAGAAGAGAAGGACATCAAGCAAGGAACAAGAGGGGGAAAGTTGGATCCAGTGATAGATCGTCCAGAGCTTCTGAGGAAGGTAAAAGTCTGCACCTTTCTCATTATTTTGGTTAGATCCCATGTGTTTGGAGTTCTAGGGCTTTTACCACCTTCGGTTTGGGACTTTGAGTAAAATGGATTAGCTAGAAGCCTAGTCCTCAGATCTGGACCTTGTGAGGTCCCTAGAGTCTAAAGGTCCCAACTTTATTCATCCAAATGAGGATTGTTGTGCTTAACACCTTAAGAAGGGCTTGTTTTGGCATTTTGAGGCATTTATGCCATGTATGAACGTAAAGGTCGAGACTTTATGTGTCTCTGGTGTATTAAAGGGCTAGATCTAGGGTTTGGAATGAGAAATCTGACATTGGACGTCTGAATGAGGAATCAGACCAAGGGGACTCGTCGAGTCCTTGAGTTGACTCGACGAGTCAGTGAGGGTTTGTCCCGATAAGCTTGAGCATGCGATAGCTCGACGAGTTGGGGGTCAACTCGACGAGCTGAGCTGGGCTGTCACGAGATTTCTGAGGAAAGTAAGTGGACTCGACGAGTCGCAAGGGTGCACTCGGCGAGTCGGGTCAAACATGGACTATTGACTCGAGTTTGACTTCTGTTGACTTTGGGGCTTTGATCAACATAAGTAGTAGAGACCATGGAAGGGTAAAATGGTCTTTTATCCACTTCAAAGAGTTAAAGAGAGGAAGAATAGCCTTCGGCCGTTAGAGTTGTGATTAGAGTATCACTTAGAGATATTCATCCCTTGTGTTAGGTGGAGGCTAGTTCGAGATTCGGGAGCGGGGTCTTTACTTGCTGCTAGTCAGGTGAGTCTTCTCACTATACATTACATAGAGTGGTATTTATGTGTAGACCGGAGGGTCTTGTATGCTATGTGTATATAGGAGATTATGTGCATTGTGTTATATGTATGCTATGTGTTGTATAGACCAGACCGGAGGGTCCAACGATATAGACCGGACCGAAGGGTCCAACGATACAGACCAGACCGAAGGGTCCAACGATACAGACTGGACCGAAGGGTCCAACGAGCTACGAGACTGGAGGGTTCCGCTGAGACACATCGACCGGAGGGTCGTACTATAGCCTCGAGTGGCGTATGTGTTGTATGTGGTATTTTGGGGAACTCATTAAGCTTCGTGCTTACCGTGTTATTTCTTATGTGTTTCAGGTATCTCAGAGGATCTCGGGAAGGCACCAGCTTGATTGTACACACCAGAGAGAGAGTTATGTTTTGAGGATCCTGGATTACTAATGGAGTTATGTTTGTAATTTGAATAAACGAGATTTCTATACAATTTTCTATGAAAAGTATGCGTTTTTGGAATGAAATTTTTTTTTGAAAAATTACGGTGTTACACAGATGGATACCCAATCTCTCTTGTCATATCTTTATGATTATATCACTCAGGATTCCCAATCTCTCTCTTCATCTCTTTGAGGTTCTCTCCACCAAAACCGGTCACCAATATACAAAAATGTATGTAGAGTCATGAATAATCGAATGGCAAAATCTCTCCCATTGATTTTGTTTCTAAGTCCGTATCTTCTAGAGAGAAGGAAGAGAAAAAATATAGAGAGAAAAGGGAGGAAGGAGAAGAGTGTGGATGTAGTTAAAATGATTGAAAACTTGGGGAAAAGCTCTCCTTGGGGAGAGGAGGCCGAAAATTTGGAGAGAGACTCCCCTCTCATCATTTATTTTTTTATAAATTTCACTCCGTTTTTTTTATTATAGATTTTCCTATTTTATTTTTTATAAATTATGCATTAAGCCTTGATTTGTTTTATAAAATTATTGATTTAACTTGTTAATTAGGAATAAATGTTGATAGTTTAAATTTTATTTCTTTGATTATATTCCCTAATTTAATTATTTTAATTTTTATAATAAAGTGTATAATAGTTTTTATAGAATTTTTGGAGTTAAACTTTATAAGTTTAGGTTTTTAAGGCTTTTATGATTTTTAGGAATTTTTTTATCTTTGGATATCAAAATCAATTGGATTTTTGAGATTTAAAACTGTTTTTGGGTTTCATAACACTTTTTCGGTTAGAAATAAAGATTGAAATTTATTTTTTTCGGTTTATTGGCTTTTCTATGCAGTGATTCCGAGATTCAAGTGAAATTGATGTTGGATTAGGTGTTTAAGCCCATAACTATAATTGGTATATAGCTGACCCGATACAAGCATGGTCCATTTGGGTTGTAACACTCTGGAACAATTTGATAGGATGGATATCTGAGAAAGAGGTTAATGTGCTATATTAAAATATTATAAGTATAATATATTAATTGAGAAATCATATTATTTAATTAGTATTGATCAAGAATTAATTTGGAATTAATTTAGTGATCAAAAGAGACTAATCAAAAGAGACTAATTAAATTTAGGCTAATGATCCATTTTGATTAGTAATGGACTAAGTTGATGTAAGATTCCATAAAGAGTTAGTCCAAAGGGCTTATCATATGGATTATTGGATTAAGGCGCAAGGAAGTGGATTAGGTTTAACTCTTGGATTCTGCATTATATAAATGTAACCCCTAAGCCAAAAATCGTGCACTAGTGATTCCAAGAAGCTCTAGACAATTTTTGTGTCTCCAAACCTTTCTCTCAAGTTCCTCCTCTTGTTCTTGGTTTGTTATAAGGCATTTGAGGCATCACACTTGAGGTGCTAGACTCTTGAAAGACCAATTCATACAAGTTACAATTAAGAGGTATTCTTCTAACTTACTGTTATGTTTCAAGCTTTGGAAATTGTATTGTATGTATAACTAGAGAATACATAGATCCAAAGCATTTAGGGTTGTATGTGCACCATAGCAGTGTTATAGTACCTAAAACCCAATAATTGAAGAATCAAGTGTAGTAGTCATACTTTTCAAATTTGACTTAAGTTTCTTCGAGACTCGGACCTAATTTCTACTACTAGGTCAAATGCAAGATGTCTCTACATGAATGTACAAAGATGCTCGACTCAAGGATTGACCTATGGTCGAGAGTTGTTATAGTTAAATTTGCTATAAAATCTACGTATCAATGGGAAATCTGAATACAATATCCCTCATTTCTACTTGTTTCTATGTTTCTAGTACGTCGTAACTTAGTTTCAAGTTTCTATGTCTAGAATGTGGCGTGCCAAGACGTGCAACTGAGTTTAGTCAAATCTAGAACCCTCTCGAATTTTGACGGTTGTCACTAATATGTACATAAACTAAAGACGTAAGAAGAAGATGATGTGGCACTTGTGGTTACGGTATATTGGCACAATGTGTGTGGTTAACGGACAAGTCAATAGAGGATCATGACATAATCAAGGGTCATCCACTTTCCCATGGTTAGTTCATAATCTTATTTGTGAGCCCTCGGTATCCCAGGCACAAATAAAGGATAGGAAATACGAGAATAGTATATCATTAAATAGTTTTAACAATGTCAAACGATCTAGGAGTTTCATGGATATTTAAAATGGAAAATCATGTTGCCTACCTAAATAACCTTGTAGTCTATTGAGAGGATCCCATTACACATCTCAAAGCCAAATATAGATCCTAGCTTTTGTAAATAATAAATTTGGGTTTAGAAAACTATTTAAATGATGAATAAAACAAACAAGAATGAAATTAATTGTGAATGATGTCAGCAGGATACTCCACTGAAATCTATTTCTATAAGACCTCTCAAAAGGATAAGTTTGAATGATATTCAAATTTTTATTTTGGGAATAGTACTCATTTCTCAATAAAAAGATCATTTCATAGATTAAGCTCTTCCTAAGATTCCACTATCCACTATATTTGTTAGGTCATAATTATATGGTTTGGGCTAGGCATCTTATTGTATAAGTCTTGATAGAGTGGTAGAGTATGATTGTTGTGTTTGTAACATGTTTGTGGTGTGTTCTGCCGTACACAGTGTGTGCGGTTGCACACGTGTGTATGGCTGCACTCTTGTGTGCTGCCTCAGGAGGCATAAATAGTCTGAGTCTGTGTCAGTTGAATAGTGACGTATGTGTGTGTGTTTCCCAAGGTGTACCTGACATTTATACGTAATAGATGTGTGCATGCTTGGATTAATTTTTCTTCTACTTCTTCTACACTCTGTTGGATTGTTTGCATTAATTGATCACTGATTTGGATCTATAGTTTTCGGGACTTATAATTGGTATCAGTGCAAGTTCAGTGTCAATTTAAAGAATCATAAGAGTGTGCGGTTGAGGATAGTTGTGGTTTTTGAGGTGCCTTTATATTTTTTCTATTGAGAAACTGCTTCTAATAAGTGTTTTTACCAAGTGTGGAACCAAAATTCATTCAAGAATCTAATATTTTTGGGTGTGCGGTTGAAACTTTGAAGGAGTACGGTTGAACGAGTGATGCTAAGTGTACGGTTGGTGTGTGCGGTTGAGTGAGCAGTTACGTGTACGGTTGAGTGAGCGGTTGCGTGTACGGTTGAAGTGTGCTGTTGGGTGTGTTGCTGGTGTGTACAGTTGCAGTGTGTTGTTGAGTGTGTTGCTGGTGTGTGCGGTTGAGTGTGTTGTTGAGTGTGTTGCTGGTGTGTGCGGTTGAGTGTGCTGTTGAGTGTGTTGCTGGTGTGTGCGGTTGAGTGTGCTGTCATAGTGTGCGGTTGACTTTACTGTAAGGGTGTACAGTTGGAGTGTGCGGCCATACTCATTTTAATTAAAGAAATTTTTGTTGTTCAGAAATGGAATCTCAAAGCATGTCTGCTCATCATGAATTGCATGCTATTATGGGTACCGCTTCTCGCATTCCCCGGTTGTTGTCGGCAGAAGGATTTCCTGAATGGAAATATCAAATTGAGAAGTACATCAAAATGAAAGATTTGAAGATATGGCGCAGTATTCTAAGAGCTCCAATCCGCATCACAATCGCGTTGGAAGATGGAACCATAACTGATAAACGGATTGAAAATTACACGGACGATGATTTTGAGAGAGTCGAGGAGCAGGAAAAGGCTCTTGCTACACTTACCATGGGATTATCTCCGGAAATTGCTCAAGGTTTCCGTGAGTATACATCAGCGAAAGCTTTGTAGGAAGCACTGATTGAAGTCTATGAAGGTAATGAAGACATGAAACAGAGTCGCCAAGACATGTTGCGACAGAAGTTCAATATGTTTAACCACGTCTTGGGAGAAACAATTGAAAATCAGCTGCAAAGATTTATCACACTTACCACAGAAATGAGCTCTGCTGGTGTTATGGTCACAAGATCTGAGATGAACAAGAAATTACTGAATTCTTTACCAAAGTCCTGGGATATGAACGTCTCAGTGATCAAAAAGTCCAAAGATCTGAACCGTTTAAGTTTGGCTGAAACAATGGCAATCATTAAGGCTTGTGATCTCGATGATAAGCAAAGAAAAATTAATCATGTTAATTCATACTCCACAGCAAATCTTGGAATCCAAACCATCAACAACACTGCTTTTTCAAGCTTTACTACCTCTCAAGTTCCTCAAGTTTCTCATGTTCCACAAGCTCAACCATATGTGACTCATCAACCTACCTCTTACGTGATCCCTCAAATGCAACATATTCAAGTTTCTCAACCTCAAGCTTTATCTCAACAAGTTGGTTCATCCACAGCTGCACCCAGTCAATCTCAAGGATTCAGTTTTGAAGTCTCATCTTTGAAAGAAAAGGAAGAAAATATGGCCCTCGCCACTGGTCTGGTGAACTGTTACAACGCTTTTGTGGCTGGAGAGCTTTCCCTACAATTATCTTTTGCTGACCTAGACCAGATCCATCCTGAGGATGTGGAGGAGATGGACATCACTTGGCAAATGGCCATGGCTGTCTTTAGAGCAAAACAGTTCTCCAAGAAGACAGGGAAAAACAACTGGAGTGTGAACTCTGACAAGAAAGTGGGGTTCAACAAAGGGAAGCTGAGATGCTACAATTGCCATGAGCCTGGTCATTTTGCAAGGGAGTGTCCAAGGCCAGACCGAAGAGAGAACTCTGAAAGAACCATGGTGTCGGTGACCTATGTCAACAAGGGATCTTCTTCAAGCAATCAGACTGCCAACTTGGCAATGGTAGCCCAATCCTTTGATTGGGAAGATCAAATTCAGGCTCTTAATATTTCAGGATCTGAAAATGCGCATCTTGCTCAAATCAAGGATGGTGTGGAGGAAGAAGCAGAAAGAGACCCGGAAGAGGAAATGATGAATCTTCAGTTTGCGTTCATGGTGCAAACTTCTCCTGAGCCAGTTAAACCCGAGGTCAGTGAATTCGGTTGCTCTCAATCGTGTATAAAAACTGTTAAATTCTTACGTGAACAAATTGAATTAATCAAGAGATAGAACGAGGACCTTAAGTATGAGGGTTACACATTTAGGAAAAATCAAAAACCTTTGAAAACATAATTGGAGAATAAAATAAAGGACTTTAAGAAACTACAAGAGGATTACAGCAACAAATGCGAGAACTATGATCATATCAAAAGAAAATTTGTTGTTGTGACCGCTGAACTTGACTCATTGAAAAATCGTCTTGAAAATACTGAATTTATTTTTAACAAATTCGATGGGTCAAGCAAAGTAGTTGCAAAAATAATTGAGAAACAAATGAAGTGGAAGGACATTACCTGTGGAAACCAAAAGAAGGTAGGGTTAGGTCTTGAGAGTATCCCTCCTCCATTCAATCATACTTACAATGTTATTCCTCTATCTCAAGAAGAAATTGATAGAGAACCTTTCATGGTTTATGGAAAGCCTACTTCTGAACAAGCAACATGCTCTACTGATAAAATTTTGGATACTAACATTGCTACCTTAAGTGCAAATGTGTCAGTAGTTCAGGGGGAGCATGAAGCTGAAAAGTCTGAGGCAAATAACTCTGTGTCTAAATTTGGTGTTGAGTTTTGTGACGAGTCTATCTTAAATTCTAAAACTGATGTGTTTGTTTCTGGTGGTGTGTTATTTCAGAATGATAAAATTGAAAATAATGATGTTGTTTCTGATGTGTTTCTTCCACGTTTGCTACACAATCTAGTGCTTGTTCTTGCAAATGTGAAAATCCTAGAAAAGATAAGAAAAACCAGAAATCTGACAAAAGCAATACCACTTCAAATGAGAATAAACAAATTTGTTTCAACTGTGGTACTGCTGGTCATATTGCCAGAAATTGCCCAAACCCGATGTTTGTGCATCACATGTCAAAAAGAGGAGAGAATGAGTCTAGAGGACGATTGTTAATCAGAAAATCCTCCAGAACTCGCTCTCGAGATGATGACTGGAAAACAAATCAAAACAAGAAAATGGCAGTCTTTTAAAAGAACAAACAGGTTTTCAATAAATTCACAAACCGTTTGCCTAACTCGACCCAAGCTAAGCCAAAGTCGATTTCGTCAAAGACTAGGTCTGGATCTTCAAACTCTTCGAGTAGAAAATTCACCGGCTCGAAGCAAACTCAAACGAAAAATGTTTCAAAACCGAATTTTCAACGGATGACAAAATTAAAATCTGATCAGTCATCATCATCGTCTGTATTTGTTGGAAAAGAGAAATTAAGGGATGAATTTGTGAAAGTTAAGGGTCAACCCAGGACTGTAATGACCTGGGTCCCCAAATCTAAATGATTTCGCTCATCGTGCAGGGACAGTTGCAGAGGAATGTCGTCAGACCCTGGTATGTCGACAGCGGCTGCTCCCGTCACATGACAGGAGATATCTCCAACTGCACGACATTCATACATTTAATGGGGGATATGTCTCCTTCGCGGACGGAGAAGGCGGAAAGATAACATAAAAAAGGAACGGTGACGAACGGAGTGCTTAGTTTTGAGAATGTCAACTATGCTCCCGAGCTGAAGCACAGTCTGCTGAGTGTTTCCCAAATCTGTGACAAGGGTTTCTCATCACACTTCACCGATAAAGAATGTCTGATCTTAAAGCCGGGCATTGTCATTCCGGAGGAATGGATTCTCGTAAAATCATAGCGGGATGGGAATGCCTATATTCACGACATGAACAACAATGTACCTGATGAAGTCACTTGTCTCTTTTCAAGAGTCTCAGAACAAAGCGCAATGTTGTGGCATCGTCGACTTGGCCATGCAAATGCAAAGAACCTGAACCGGCTTGCCAAGAACGAAATGGTCCGCGGTCTGCCTGTCAGATATTTTATTACTTTTGAAAAATGTGTCTCCTGCGCTCAAGGCAAACACCATCGGAAACCACATATGCCAAAGCAGGTTAACTCCATTAATTAGGTGCTCCAGTTGTTGCACATGGACTTGTTTGGTCCGGTCAACGTCCTCAGTATCAACCAAAATTCATATTGTCTCGTTGTGATAGACGATTTCTCTCATTTCACGTGGGTCTTCTTTCTGTCGAACAAAACTGGGATTGTTGACCTCATCAAGAAGTTCATTGTAATGATTGAGAACCAAACCAACCACCAAGTGAAAGCGTTACGCACAGATAATGGAACAGAGTTCAAGAATGTTGTTCTTGATCATTTTTGCGCTGAGAAGGGTATTATGCGTCAGTATAGTTCTGTTCGGACACCACAACAAAATGGTGTTGCTGAGCGGAGGAATCGGACGCTACAAGACGCAGCAAGGACGATGCTTTGTGATTCGAAACTTCCAGTTTTCTTTTGGGCGGAGGCGATCAACACTGCCTGCTACGTTCAAAATCGTGTTCTTATCAACAAAGCCCAGATGAAAACACCATATGAACTTCTCTATGGACACAAGCCATCTGTTAGTCATTTTCGAATATTTGGCTGCCCTTGCACCCTTCTCCACTTGGAATCCAACCCAAAATTCAATGCAAAAGCTGATGATTGTTACTTTGTTGGTTACGCTGCTCGTACTGCTTACAGGGTATACAACAAGAAGACGAAACAAATTGTGGAGTCTTTTGATGTTCGTTGGCTTGAAGAGAACGCGACGGACGCTAGGGTGGGTCCGGATTGGCTATTTAACTACACATCGCTATTCAAATCTTTTTGTGAGTCGTCCAATAACCAAGCTGGGTCTACCTCTTGCTCGAAAACTATTATTGAAGACGAAGATGAAGAGGTTGTCTACAGACCACCATTGGTTTCTGCTACTGATCCTACGGTGGAGTCTACTGTTCCAATTGCTTCTCCTGAGTCCTCAACACAACAATCCGCTCCAGATGCTGATGCTACTCCTCTAACTCCAGTGGAAAGAGAGTTCATGAACCAAGAGACTTCCGCTGTAACTTCAAATCTGATGGAACTTCTCTTTCCGGAAAGAATCGCTGATGAGTTTGTAGCAGATCCGACAAACGAACATAGTTCATCTACCGTGGATCATTCAGCAAATGAAGGAGTGGTTACCATCCATAATCTTCCAGTCTCTATCAATGACATCAGCCACGAGATCCCTGCTCGCATTCACCGCGACCATCCTATAGAAAACGCCATTGGCCAGCTGGGCGACGGTGTTCAAACGCGAAATAAGAGTGGAGACGTCAATACGTGTCTCTACTCCTGTTTTATTTCTCAGATAGAGCCCAAGAATGTCGAAATGGCTCGGAATGAGCCCAACTGGGTTGACGCCATGCATGACGAACTTAATCAATTCGAGAAGCTCGGGGTCTGGAAGTTGGTGGAGCTGCCCAAAGGAAAGAAATCTCTTGATACCAGATGGGTCTTTCGGAACAAGCAAGACGATTCGGGTGTCATCGTGCGTAACAAGCCGAGATTAGTGTTTCGATGGTTTCGGCAAATTGAGGGTCTTGACTATACGGAGGTTTATGCTCCGGTGGCGCGCTTGGAGGCTATTCGTATCTTCCTCGCATATGCTTCCTACATGAACTTCACAATATACCAGATGGACGTCAAGACGGCTTTCTTGTATGGCAAGGTTAAAGAGGAGATTTATGTTGACCAACTTCCCGGTTTCGTTAACTCAAAGCTTCCCAACCATGTCTAAAAGTTAGACAAAGCCTTGTATGGGCTACATCAAGCTCCTAGAGCTTGGTATGCTACCCTAACTCAGCATTTACTCGATCACGGCTATTCCCGAGGCACCATTGCTCAGACCTTATTTATCAAACATGTCGGTCCTGATCAAATTCTTGTTGAAATCTATGTGGACGACATTATATTCGGGTCGACAAGCCAACAACTTTGCAAAGAGTTCGAAGACGTGATGAAGAAGCGGTTCGAGATGAGTTCACTTGGGGAAATGACCACATTTTTGGGGCTTCAGGTCAAACAATCTTCAACCGGAATCCTTATTCACCAAGCAAAGTATGTGGATGATATGCTGGAGAAGTTCGGGTTCCGAGACGCGAAACCTGCTCTTACACCCATGGCGGAGAGACCTTTACTGGCTCCTGATCTTGAAGGCGGATCAGTAGATCAGACGTACTATCGATCAATGATCAGATCGCTCATGTGTCTGACTACTAGTCGCCCAGATGTAATGTTTGCGGTCCGTCAATGCGCACACTACTAGGCTAATCCTAAACTTTCTCATCTTATTGCTGTTAAACGGATTTTTCGATACCTCAAAGGTTGCCCAAAACTGGGTCTTTGGTATCCGAAAAATCCCGAATTTGATCTGTTGAAAAATGTTTTTATATGTGATCATCACTGAAATAAGACGAATTGGTTTTATATTATCTAACAAATATTATCAGTTATTTCAGGTTGCGTGGATTCGTGCTTAATTATGAAATAGAAAAATATGCAAAAGACGAAATACGCAATGATGGAAAAATAGACGCAATATTTGGTCGTTTGAAGACAAAACAAATCAACACTAAAATTGTCAAGAATTTAAAAACCTCAAGGGTCAAAAATGGAAATTCAATTCACAATTGGATATATATATATATATATATATATATATATATATATATATATTATATAAATATATATGTATATATATTATATTGTATATATATATGTATGTATATTGTATATTATATATATATATATATATATATATATATATATATATATGAATCATGCATATATATATATATATATTGGAAAGAAATCTTCACAAAAGCAAAAGTACCAAACATCATGTGTGCTTCCAACCTTTACAATCAATCACTTCATTACTTTTCCTTAAACAAACAAGAGTTACTTGATTCCTTTGCATATATATAGATGCATGTTTACATGAGTTTTTGTGTGTGTTTTGTGTTTCCTTGTAATATATCTCCTATTACTCTCTCATCTCCAGAAGAATAAACACATAGCCAACCTCAAAATACTCTCCAAACACCCTCCAAATACCCTCCTTAAACCTCCTCCAAAAACCCTTTCAAATCACCACAACCATCATCACCTTGCTGTTTTTCGACATCAGAATTTGCAAGTTAAGAAAAAATTCACCGAGCACAACTCAACAAGATAATACAGGAGAGATTTGCACCGCAAATTATTCAGGACTTAACCTACATCCAGGAATTTTCCTCGATTTTTTTGACCACTGCAAACCCCAGAGAGACGCGAGAGAGAATTGGCTATCCAGAGAGATTTACTACGAAAATCTATATTCATAACCACCCAAAGCTCTTTCAACATCACCCTCTTTGTTACCTTATACCACCAAAATTACAACCTTATTCCACCTTCTACCACCCTCCAAATACCCACTTCAACCTCATCAAATCACCTTAAAAAACCCCATACCCACATACAAAAAACATTACCCGTGTATTTTGTATCGTTTTGTAAACAATTCATTGTTAAATAAAAAGAACTTATTGTTACTTACCAGATTGAACTTTGAACAAATAGAGACACAGTCTATTAAGATCCAGTCCAATTCTAAACCAGTTCAGTCAATTTATTGACGAACCGACTTTATATATATTTATATATTTATATATTTTATTACAGCTTTACGTCATTTAAATACTGTCATTTATTTCATTTATAGCTTTCAGTCATTTATAGCTTTCCAGTTTATATTTATTCCGCACTTCTTATTTTTTTTCCGCATCTTATCTCCTTAAATATATATATTTGTCACCCAGTAACTGGTATCCGAGCCTTTATTCGTGGTAATCAGATCGTATATTTTCAACAATTGGTATCAGAGCTTGTGTGATTTACCTTGAAATTTTTGTCGAAAACTTTTGGTTAGCGTTTATAAACCTTCCATAAGCTTTTCTTTAAAAATTTCATTTTAATATCACTTGTTCAAAATCCTTAAAAAAAATTAAAAAAATTAAAAAAAAAATCTTAAACAAAAAAAATTCAGAGCTTGTGTGATTTACTTTGAAATTTTTGTCGAAAACTTTTGGTTAGCGTTTATAAACCTTCCATAAGTTTTTCTTTAAAAATTTCATTTTAATATCACTTGTTCAAAATCCTTTCAAAACAAAAAAATGCCTTCTGCTAATTACTCCAACATGAACTTTATTTCTATTGTTAACAACTTGGGATCTGGTTCACGGGCACCCATACTTATTCCTGAAGAGTATAATTCGTGGGTTGGCCGTATGAATCTTCATCTTAACACCATAAGTGAAGATGTCTGGAATTGTGTAGAAGGAACATATGTTACTCCAGAAAATATGGCTACTCTTGCTACAAATCAAGCCACTCTTGCTGAAACAGAAAAAAGGCTGCAACTCCAAGCCAAAAAGGAACTTGTGTCTGGAATTCCCCACAGTATTCTAAGTCAAATGGATGACATAATACTGTTGACTGCAAATCAAATCTGGGAAAATTTAAAAAATCGTTTTTGTGGAAATCAAAGAATTATTGGAAACAAAAGAACATCTGTTTTAAATGAATTCGATAATTTCAAGATGCTTTCATCAGAAACCATCCATGATGTTCATGATAGGTTCAATTTTATCATGGTAAAAATGAACAATTTGGGCATCAAAAAGACACAACACGAGATAAATCTCAAGTTTCTAAACAATCTTTACGAAAGCTGGAAGATGGTTAAACTCATCATTCAGGGAAATCCAGCCATTCATACTGAAACTTTATATAATTTGTATGGAGAACTTCAATCGTATGAATCCTCGATTGACCCACCAACCACTACAGCTTTTGGAGGACCACTTGCTCTCGTTTCCACATCTTCTCAAAACCAAACACCTTTTAATGAACAAAACTTCAATCATTTTAATCAGACATCTTTTCAAAACCAACCCTTTTTGAACAATTCTTTTGATCAATCTGATTTAAATGATGAAGCAGACTACGAACAACTGTGTGCTTTGGTAGCAAACACAAACCTCCAGAGATTTATTCCAAATCACGGTCAATCGAATTTTAAACCAAAATTTCAAAACCGACCATCATTTGGACAAAATAATTCTGGATTTCAACCAAGACCTCAACCTGTTCAAAACAACTCAGGTTTTCAACCAAGACCTTATTTTGGACAAAATTTTCAAAGACCTTCCTTCCAAAACAATTCAAACCAAGGTTTTCAAAACCAGGGATTTCAAAACAATCCCAACTCAAGTCATCATAACAATAACCAAAAAAACAGTTTTCAAAACCAAAACAGAGGATTCCAAAATCAAGGTTACACTAATCAAAACAATGGCTTTCAAAACAACCAAAATTTTGGATCCCAACAGAACCCTTCCCAATCTTCCCAACAAATCCAAACTCAAGCTCCTGAAATACTTCCGATTAAAAGTCAAAAGGATGACAGTGATGAAGAAGTGATCATTTGTCACAACTGCAAAGGAACTAATCACTATGCCAGAGAATGCCGAGCCAAAAACAAAACCAATGTCAAAGACTCAACATACTACGCTCAAAAAGCCGATGAATTAAAGAAACAGGAAAATCAAGATAAGCAAAGAGCATTGATGGCACTCCATGAACCAAACGTGGAATACTGGCCAACTTCTGAAGACGAAGCTGACAATGAACCAACACAATCAAACTTCTGTTTCGTAGTTGGTGTTGATAGACCTTCAAGAGCTCCAAACGTCATAGAACAGGTATGGTCTATGATCTCTGAACTTGGTCTTTCCAAATCAATTTTTGAGTCCCATATAACCAAGATTGAGAAAAGTCTAGAAGTTGATCTCAAAAAATATCATGACACAGTGATCAATTCCGATATCTGCAAATCTGAGTTACAAACCTTGCAACTCAAATTTGGAGAATCAACAAGGATAAAGAACAAATTGGAAAGAGACGTTGAAAGAAAATCAGAAGATTATAATCACGTCTTGGAACAATTAAATCAAACCCTAATTCAGAAAAAGGATTTGGAACAAAAAAATCAGTCAGTCATTTCCTCTGAAACAAAAGATGTTTTAGAAAAGGAAATCCTTCAGTTGAAACAAAACTTTCAAGAATCAACTGAAAAATACAAAACTTTAAATGAAAAACTGACTGATTCTTTAAACCAAACCAATTTTCTTGAATCTGAAAACAAAAGATTGATATGGAATATGAATTCTATCAAAATTGCTAGAAAACTAAGTGATGATGTTTTCACCAAAGCAAACACCTTAGGAACTGGCAAAATTGATACGAATTACAGACCAGGAATTAGAAGAGAATCCTTTGAAAATGAACTAGCTAAACAAGAAAACATGACAATTTGTGAAAACTCTGAATCCACTCTTCCAGATCTTTTCACATCTGCTAATGAGGAAGATTCAGATGACGAAACAGTTATCAACTGTAGCCCAGATGATACTGCTTTCACTGTTTCCAAAAAGTCTATAAAAAGAGTTGTAAAATCTGAAACAGACTCTGCTAGTTCTTCAACTCACCAAATCAAACATACCAATGAAACCACCAAAACCCCACTTAACAAACCAAAAGTTTTTGAAAACAAACCAAAGAAACCAGTTCAACCTTACCTCATACCTCAAAAACAGGTTTCCAAACAAAAACCAAAACCTTTTCAAAAACCTTTTGAAAACCGCTTTCAAGAGATCACCTTTAACCATTCAAGGAACTTTAAAAAACGACCAAATCAGAAAGTTCCAAACCATCATCTTCAAAACGCTTTTCATAACCGCCAATCACATCCCAGATATGAAGAGAACTTTTCAAACAAATCTTCACATCTAGGATATCGTTCACCAAATCACAGATTTTATAAACCCACAGGTTTTCAAAAACAAACCACATTTTGGGAAAACTTGATAAATAAAATCAAACCTCAACCATTCCATCCTAATAAACCAAACTCTTATAGAAACGTGAAGTCAAATGCTATAAGAAATTCATTAAGCAAAACACCCAAAATAGCAACAACTAACAAACCAGGACCCATTCAGATTTGGGTACCTAAACCTTCTGTCTAATTGTAGGTATTTAATGTTGGAGAACCCAATGATGATACATGGTATATTGATAGTGGCTGCCCCAAGCATATGACAGGAAACCGAAACTACCTGCGTGACTTCAAACCCACCCAAACAAATCAAGATGTTACCTTCGGCAACAACATGACGGCAAAAATCAAAGGTTATGGAAACATAACAAATGGTAATTTCACCATAAAGAAAGTTGCCTATGTCGACGACCAGAAACACAACCTCATCAGTGTTTCTCAACTGTGTGATAACAATCTTGAAGTCCTATTCACCAAACAAAGAAGCTTGATCATGGACGCCAAAACCAAAGAAATCATTGTTGATTCTTACCGTGCCGGAAATATGTATCCACTTGACATGGATCTTATCTATGGTAAACCCGATATATCAAAAGCCCCAGCAGATATCAGTTGGTTATGGCACCGCCGCCTTTCCCATCTAAACTTTGGGTACATCAACAAACTGATCGGCGATGATCTTGTTAGAGGACTGCCACTTCTGAAGCTTGATAATGAAACTCTTTGTGCTGCATGTGAAAAGGGAAAACTTTCCAAATCCACTCACAAAAGCATCTCAGAATCTAGTGTATCCGAACCACTAGAATTGCTGCACATAGACCTTTGTGGCCCTGCCAAAACCCAAACCATACAAGGGAAGAAGTACATTCTTGTTGTCGTTGATGGCTTCTCGCGCTTTACTTGGGTCTTCTTCTTAAGACTAAAATCAGAAGCACCTAAAGAGATGATCAACTTCATAAAACAAATCGAACTGAAGCTCAAACGACCTGTTCGAAAAATCCGAAGTGATAATGGTTTAGAGTTCAAAAACAAGACTCTAGATTCATTTCTCAAAGACAAAGGAATTGAACATAACTTCTCAGCCCCATACACTCCACAACAGAACGGAGTTGTCGAAAGAAGGAACAGAACTCTATGTGAAGCTGCAAGATCAATGCTTATCTTCGCTGATCTACCACAATACTTCTGGGCAGAAGCAATAGCCACAGCTTGCTACACTCAAAATCGTTCCTTAATCCATAAACATATTCATAAAACACTATATGAAGTCATTAACAACCGAAAACCAAACATCAAATTTTTCCATATTTTTGGTTGTAGATGCTTCATAAAGAACAATAAAGACCACCTCTCAAAATTTGAATCAAGGTCGGACGAAGGAATTTTCCTTGGTTACTCATTTTCTTCAGCTGCTTATCGAGTACGGAAGAAACGTACCAGAGTAATTGAAGAAAGTACCGATGTTCATTTCAATGAATTTTATGTCAGGAAATTGGATCGTGAACATTTTGGTTCAAAAATGATCGATAAAATTTTTCAAAATCCAATTCAACAAACACCTTCTCCTGACAGAGATATTGAAATCGATCTTGATTTACTTTTTGAACAACCCAAAACCGCTTACAATTCTGAACTTCTAACTACTTCTATTGATTCTACAGGAACAACCACTGAAGGAACTCCACAAACAAACCGAAATGATGCAGATCAATTCGAGGGGGAACCACCTACACATACTTCTTCATTGGAACAAACACCAAATCCTCCTTTAAATACCCCATCCCCAAATATCCAAAACAATCCCGATGCATCATTTATGGGGGAACCTTCAAACCTATTCCAAGATGAAACTCCCGGAGAAGAACAATGGGATACTGAAATTCCAATTATTATAGCGGAAGAGAATCGCTTAATAAAATGGACCAGAAACCACCCAACTGACCAAATCATCAGAGATCCAAACTCAGGCATCCAAACTAGAGCCGCAACTTCTAATGATTGTTTATTTGGAGCCTTCTTATCCATGACTGAACCCAAAACCATACATTCTGCTCTTAAAGATCCAGACTGGGTAAAAGCTATGCAAGAAGAGCTAGAAGAATTTGAAAGAAATGACGTATGGAATCTTGTCCCTACCCCACCCGATGTTTCTGTTATAGGTTCAAGATGGGTATTCAGAAATAAAACTGACGATCAAGGAATCGTTTGTCGAAACAAGGCACGTCTCGTAGTCAAAGGATATTCACAACAAGAAGGAATCGACTACGATGAAACATATGCTCCAGTTGCCAGAATTGAAGCAATTCGCATCTTTCTTGCATATGCTGCACATAAGAACTTCACAGTATTCCAAATGGATGTTAAATGTGCATTCCTACATGGAGAGTTAGATCGCGATGTATACATCCAACAACCACCAGGTTTCGAAGATCCCAAATTTCCTGATCACAACTTCAAATTGCAGAAAGCTGTCTATGGCTTGAAACAAGCACCCCGAGCCTGGTATGCCACATTGACAACCTTTCTCGAAGAATCAGGTTTTAAAAGAGGTTCAATCGATCAAACCCTCTTTCGTAAAATCTATAATAAACATCTTTTAATCGTACAAATTATGTTGATGACATTATTTTCGGTTCTACTGATGAATCTTTGAGTATTAAGTTTGCAGATCTAATGAAGAGCAAATTTGAAATGAGCATGATTGGGGAGATGACTACTTTTCTTGGACTTCAAATCAAATAGTCAACTGATGGCATTTTCATCAACCAAGAGAATTATGTCAAAAACCTACTAACTCGCTCTTCAATGGACAAATCCAATACCGCAAAAACCCCAATGGCTTTTGGATACAAAATCGATGCAGACTTAAATGGCAAACCTGTTGATCAGAAAAGATATCGTGGAATGATCGGATCACTCTTATACCTCACTGCCAGCAGACCTGACATCATGTTTTCTACATGTGTCTGTGCCAGATACCAAGCAAATCCTATGGAATCCCATGTAGTCGCTGTGAAACGCATCTTCAAATACCTAAAAGGCACTCCCAAACTTGGCCTTTGGTATCCAGCTAAATCCGATTTTCAGCTGAACGCTTTCACCGACTCAGACTATAGAAGATGCAAGTTAGATAGAAAGAGTACATCTCGTAGCTGTCAATTCCTAGGAGGTAGACTAGTGAGTTGGACTTCAAAGAAACAGACTTGTGTATCCACATCAACAGCAGAAGCTGAATACGTCGCTGCCGCCAGCTGTTCTTCGCAAGTCATATGGATGCAAACTCAACTGCGAGACTATGGCTTCAAAATTTCACAAATTCCCGTATTTTGTGACTCAACCAGTGCAATTGCCATTTCTCACAATCCCGTTCACCATTCCATGACAAAGCACATCGACATTCAATATCATTTCATCAAAGACAACATTCAAAAGGGTCATATCGAATTGCACTTCATCAACACCGAAGATCAAATTGCCGATGTCTTCACTAAGGCTCTCGATGAAACAAAGTTTCAATACTTCCTAGGCCGTCTAGGAATGTTAAATCCAGATAACATCTATCCTTAAACTTTTACTTTTTGTTTGTACAAAAGTGTGTTTACTTTCATTCAAAAGGAAAATTCAAAAACAATTGAAAATTGCTTTCCTTTTAAAAATACCAAAAACATTCAAATAACCAATATTTCCAAAAACATTCAGAAAAACAAATCTTCAAAAAAAAAAATTAATAAAAGACTTGCCATAATAAGCTTTTATAGAACCTTGTGATTAATCTTCTCTTCACTTAATTTTCAGATGCTTATGCTCGATGAAGATTTTAAGTCATATTGATTCTCAATTGGAGTGAAGGTTCAAATATCCTACTTTTCATAATGTATATAACTTTATTTCCTTCGATTTTATTTCATTATTGACGATTTTAAACAATCAAGGGACATAAGGTTAGGAGGTTCAGATGAAAACAAAAACCCATGTGAGAATTTGTGCCTCGTCGATCTAAATCATTGTGGAATTCATTTCTGGTGAGCTTAGGTGTGTCACTATTGCTTATAAGGTATACCCAATTATACCTTGTCACGGTCTCATTTTTGCTTAGATATCAAAATGACCAGGGACGATACATTCATTTCTTAGATACTAGACAAACTGTCTTTTATGCCACCTATCCCTACCTAGATAAAAGCCAACCAAAAATGAAGACTTGCGATCCCATGATCCATCAAGCAAACAATGACATATCCTTACAAGAAAACCAAATGAGAAACAAATATCTATCAACATCTAATCCTCAAAGACAAATCAACAAGAACACAAATGGATTCAATAAAGATATACCAAACAAAAAAAAAATATTCTATATTTGGTATTTTCAAACAAACTTTCAACCAAATGGTTATTTCAAAACAAAAATCATAAAATCCCGCGATTTGTTTTAACCATTTTTCACAAAAGAAGATATCTCAATCACTCAAGTCAAATACTCTTAAAAAGGTCTCAAATGTAGCAAATTCTCAATGCTAAAACAAAATATCTTTTTACAATAAATCGATATTGATCAACAAACAGGATACTATCAAAGAAGAAGCTGCAACAACAATGGATTTCCCGGGATACTGTAGCCTTCATCACTGAAGAATCTTAGTTGCAAACTGCACTATGAAAATTGCTAAACCCCTCTACATGTATTTCCCGACGGAGAGAGAGTGAACTTTAATGGCATGAATGAAGAAACCCGCTGAGTAATGCCGAAACTAGTCTTATGTGATTGATTATCTAATAAGGCGACTAAGTGACTTTAGAGGAAAAGCATAGGCGAACACCTCCGATATGAGTGTGAGTCGTCAGAGAGAGATATCACTCATTTTTAGTGATCATTAACTTGTTCTGCTGCCAGAACAACCAAACACCCAAGTGAAGTGTGAGCTATACCTATGAGCGTTCATCTGAATCGACCTGTTAGACCACTTGTCGTCATTAATAATGCTATAAAATCTAAGGAAATTTCTTTAGAAACATATATGACTACCCTTTGATAACCGAACCCGAGACTTTGATTCGGAAACAAATTTCTGAAAATCTTTTACATAAGATACGTTAAACCAAGTCACAAACTTTCAAAACGATTACAATGGTTTTATATATATCTTCTCATTGACAAAACTTTTATCCCAAATCTTCAAGATTAAAACTGTTAATGTGATTATATCTATCCTTATTTCATCAATGATCACATAGGGGGAAATTGTTGAAAAATGTTTTTATATGTGATCATCACTGAAATAAGACGAATTGGTTTTATATTATCTAACAAATATTATCAGTTATTTCAGGTTGCGTGGATTCGTGCTTAATTATGAAATAGAAAAATATGCAAAAGACGAAATACGCAAAGACGGAAAAATAGACGCAATATTTGGTCGTTTGAAGACAAAACAAATCAACACTAAAATTGTCAAGAATTTAAAAACCTCAAGGGTCAAAAATGGAAATTCAATTCACAATTTGATATATATATATATATATATATATATATATATATATATATTATATAAATATATATGTATATATATTATATTGTATATATATATATATATATATATATATATATATATGTATGTATATTGTATATTATATATATATATATATATATATACATGAATCATGCATATATATATTGGAAAGAAATCTTCACAAAAGCAAAAGTACCAAACATCATGTGTGCTTCCAACCTTTACAATCAATCACTTCATTACTTTTCCTTAAACAAACAAGAGTTACTTGATTCCTTTGCATATATATAGATGCATGTTTACATGAGTTTTTGTGTGTGTTTTGTGTTTCGTTGTAATATATCTCCTATTACTCTCTCATCTCCAGAAGAATAAACACATAGCCAACCTCAAAATACTCTCCAAACACCCTCCAAATACCCTCCTTAAACCTCCTCCAAAAACCCTTTCAAATCACCACAACCATCATCACCTTGCTGTTTTTCGACATCAGAATTTGCAAGTTAAGAAAAAATTCACCGAGCACAACTCAACAAGATAATACTGGAGAGATTTGCACCGCAAATTATTCAGGACCTTACCTACATCCAGGAATTTTCCTCGATTTTTTTGAGCACTGCAAACCCCAGAGAGACGCGAGAGAGAATTGGCTATCCAGAGAGATTTACTACGAAAATCTATATTCATAACCACCCAAAGCTCTTTCAACATCACCCTCTTTGTTACCTTATACCAACAAAATTACAACCTTATTCCACCTTCTACCACCCTCCAAATACCCACTTCAACCTCATCAAATCACCTTAAAAAACCCCATACCCACATACAAAAAACATTACCCGTGTATTTTGTATCGTTTTGTAAACAATTCATTGTTACATAAAAAGAACTTATTGTTACTTACCGGATTGAACTTTGAACAAATAGAGACACAGTCTATTAAGATCCAGTCCAATTCTAAACCAGTTCAGTCAATTTATTGACGAACCGACTTTATATATATTTATATATTTATATATTTTATTACAGCTTTACGTCATTTAAATACTGTCATTTATTTCATTTATAGCTTTCAGTCATTTATAGCTTTCCAGTTTATATTTATTCCGCACTTCTTATTTTTTTTCCGCATCTTATCTCCTTAAATATATATATCTGTCACCCAGTAACTGGTATCCGAGCCTTTATTCGTGGTAATCAGATCGT
Source organism: Lactuca virosa (assembly GCF_052849685.1). Lineage (NCBI taxonomy): Eukaryota > Viridiplantae > Streptophyta > Magnoliopsida > Asterales > Asteraceae > Lactuca > Lactuca virosa. Next base: position 391,258,726 of record NC_136428.1, read on the forward strand.
ATATTTTCAACATGATCATTATGCTTTTGCAGACAGCAACTATGGCGGGTACGAGCTTGATAGAAAATCAACTTCAGGAGGATGCCAATTTTTGGGAGATAGACTGGTCTCATGGCAGTGCAAGAAGCAACATACCGTCTCAACCTCAATAGCAGAAGCGGAATATGTCGCTGCATCTGCCTGTTGTTCTCAAGTCATATAGATCCAACATCAACTGTTGGATTACGGTTTGAACTTCTAAGAAACCCCTATTTTTTGTGACAATGAAGCTGCGATCCAAATTGCTAAAAATCCGGTTCAACACTCAAAAACCAAGCACATCGACATCAAAGTTCATTTTATCAGAGATTGTTATGAGCGCTCGCTCATTCGGCTAGAACAGATTCCTACTGCTAATAATGTGGCAGATCTGTTCACCAAGCCATTTAACAAAGCTCGATTCGATGTGCTTGTAAACTTTTTGAAAATGATTCGCTTTGAGGATTAATTTTTGTTTAGGTTAGTTTAAATTTGCGCATTTTAATTTCATTCTCACCCATGCACAAATTTAGCGGGAGAAATAATCAAAAATCAAACAAAAATTAGAAAATTAAAAATCCAAAAACAATAGAAAATCAGAAAATCCAAAAACATTAGAAAAACAGAAAAATCAAAAATATTACTGGGAAGTGATATTAACAAGTGATAACAGACAATCTGAATCTGTGTAAAGTACCAAAGTTGAATTGCCTAGGCTCTATGTTCGATGCGCTGGTAGGCACGAAAAATTTAATGGACTTGACTAGGTGCATATGAACTTAAGGAATCCAGAGACTTGATAAATTCTGACCTAATTAGTTTCAGCCTGACAATACGACGCTCGGATAGGTTGAGCAGGGAGATATACATGAGAATCCTCCAGTCACATTAAAAGAACCCGTATCTAGAACTGTGGTTTCACTTTTCCTCGATGTACAGACTCCGTCCTTAATTCCGATATTGATGGGGCGACTGGGGAATTCCGACAAACTAGGTCTGTAGGAAATTATTTTCTTTCTTTCCAAACTGTTAGACATATGTTGCCTCCGCTGTGTGATCGAAAGATCCGACCTGGACTGCAGCATATGCAACTCCATCTCTCTGCATCTTCTATCTATGCAATTCTTCCTATCTGTTAGCCATATGCTGTCTCCTCTCCGTGACTAACAATCCGACCTGGTACACAGCATATGCAACCTTCTACTTCTCAATCCCTCTGAAATTGAAGTCAGTCATATGTTTCACTCTCTGCATGATTGAGAGATCCGACCTGAGTGTACATCATATGCATTCTAAATCTATCCTTTCTATGAATAACAGTCTGCTCACCTAAAGTAAGGAGTATCTCGGAAGTTCTTGATTATTGGGGTATGTCAGGAAGCGGGAAACATGTTCTAGTACACTTAGAATTGAATAATTCTAGATTGTCTGTAGATCTCGCTGCTCAACTTAGGTGGACAACAATATCCTTGGTTGTCGTCAGATGAATGGTCCTTAGGTAATTTTATCTAGTAACTTAGGATCAATCTGGCTTGTCACTGATAGAATTTCTAAATCTTGTCACAAATTTTTTCGAGTTTAAGTGGACCACAATACTGGCGATCGACCAGATCTATTCATGAAAGGAGAGGGACTGATAAACGGGTAATAATTGTTTAACAAACTTTGATCCCATATCACAAAAGATTCATCAAATTCAATAGAGGTTTAAAAATTCTAATTTTATTTTTATTTTTGTTTTTTATTTTTAATCTTTTAGGATTGGTAAATCTTAGAATTTATTTCTAATTTTCATTTTTATTTTTATCCTGTTATTAATCCTCAAAATGATTCTTTTTTAAATGTTTTTGAGTTTTGGGTCTTTATTGTCAAAAAGGAAAAGATAAAAGGGGGGGCGCAGTATATTGGTTTGTATAAAAGGGGATTTGTGCGGTCAAAATAACCCTCTTCACTTTTTGCCTTGACCACACACGTTTCTATTCACTCTCTCTCTAAATCTTCAAGAACACATCTCTCTTTTGTGAAATTAAGACTTAATTTTTGTAAGTATCATGAAATCGACTTCATAATACAGTTCTTGAGCAAAATCGACATTGAATCAATGGTCGTTTAAAGGATTCTGTATCAGCTGTGCGTGTGCGGCCGCACACACTGTGTGCGGTTGACTGTGTGCGGCTGACTGTGTGCGGCTGGCTGTTTGCGGCAGGTCCCGGGTGCGGTTGCCCCGTGTGCGGTTGCCTTGTGTGCGGTTGAAGTCATTATGTAACAGTACACCGTGTGCGGCCGCACACCTTGTGTGTATGGCTGAATTTAGGTGTATGGTTGCATACCTAAAATTGACTGTAATTTTTAAATCTTTTAATTTTTCTAAATGATTTAAATTTATTTTCTTAGGAAAAATCATGGGAGACTCTGAGTTCGCAAAGGTGCACAACTTGGCTATTTTTCTAGAAGATCCTCCTATGGCCCACAATGATCTCAAATTTATTGTGGATGGTTTGAGAAAATGCTGCTTGGTCTCCGCTTTCACATTTAGTCCAACAATTTATCAAAATCTGATTAAGGAGTTCTGGAGAAGTGCTTCTGTAAAAAGGGACAATGACGATGAGAAGTATCTTGAAGCATATGTACAAGGAAAGAAAGTTTTTAGTCTCGGAAGACATCATTCGAGAAGCCCTACAAATTGGTGATAAGCCTTAATATCCAAGGGAATTTGATGTTAACCATATTCAAAATGTCCTTGGACAAATGGGCTATGAAGGAACCTTTCCTCCTACCCACAAGAAGTTATTGCCACCTTGTTGGAAATATTTGGCTCATGTCTTTGTGAGTTGTATTTCAGGACGCAGATCTGGCGCTAACGAGATATCTCTGGCAAATATTGGTGCCATCACTGCTTTGGCCTCTGGAGTGAACTTTAATTTTTGAATATTCATCTTGCATGAGATGATTCTGAATATTGAAGGAAATAAAAGGGACAAATTTTTGATGTATCCAAGATTTATCCAATTTATCCTTAATATCATGCATCCTGAAATTGAAAGGAAAGGAGAGACCCTGGATATCAAATTAATCGGCCCAAATGCTTTTGGTTTAATGAAGCAGAAGAGATCAGGAAAACTAAACTTTGAAGGAAAACATCCTTTAATCAGATTTGGTATCTTTGCCGAGGAAAGTGATCAGTCAGAACCAAACGAATCTTCTTGCCCTACGGAGACTGACGATGTGGTCATCTCCACTTCTGAACATGATACTGAAGAAGGCTTAAACTCTCCTGTGGCCATAGTTGCATCAGAACATGAAATGATACAGAATGTGGAGGATGAGAGTGATTTTGATGGAGATAGAGGAGAACGTGAAGGAAGTGACGAATTTCTACATGAAATGGACTTCTCAGGGCTTGATAATTTATCCATTCCCCTCAACTTCAATTTTGAACATGAAGTTGAACAGGACACAGGTCTGGATCTCTACGACAGATTCTTCGAAAATGTCGATGAAGTTGCTCAAACTGCAACTGAGACTAGGGCTGCAGAGAAGACTCTCAAAACTATGCCTCCCTCGTCTACCCAAATGGAAGAAAATTTAAGTCAAAAGGATACAGATTCAAGGATTCCTCCCCTAGATTCTGCTATTCCTACAACAGTTCCCTTTCCAAGTATCTCGACACAGACGCAGACCTCTCTGCCTCCCATACAAGGAAGGCATTCGAATTTGAGGCAGAGAGTGCTCACTCAAAGTCAGTCATCACTTGTTTCAGCCTCTGTTATCACCACAACTGTCGCAACACCACCCCTCCAATCCCATGAAGGTCCAAGTTCCATGCTTGAGACAGGAGGACCATCTAATGTTCCAGCACATTCCCCATCAAGACCGTCACTAGATGATGCTTCAATCAGACTCGCTATGCATTTGTCTCAATGCCCAGAATCTTCCCCTTGTGGAAAAGGAATATCTTTCGAGGAAGGGCGCTCAGGGGTTGATAATCCTCAAATGACCAAACTTCAAGAAGAAATTGGCATTCTGAAGCAGCAAAACATTGAAAAGGACATCTTGCTGGAACAACATGACAACCTTATCGTTGAGCTTCAGGCAGAGAATGCCTCAAAGTCAAAATAGATTATTGACTTGCAAACCAATCTTGGGTCAGTAACTGCCTTTTACTTTGACTTGAAGAACAAGCTCTTTGACGCTTTTGGGGATAAGCTCAAATCTCTGTTTCAACAGCCCCATGGTATTGATGATCCTCCCACTGCTTCCTCTCAACCTTCAGAAAGCGACTTTCCTGCTAATCCACCTCCTCCAAGAATAACAACCGTCATTAATCGATTTGAAAAGGAACCTGAAGGTGCCAGACCTCGGATCACACTCAAACATGGAAAAAGGATCGTCACTGCCAATAGAAGTGAAGGATTACTTTTCATGAAAAATTCAAACGAAAATCGCAAGTCAAAGGATCCTGAATTGACAGTGACGGATCTTAAAAAACAAAAATTTGGTGACGAGTTTGGAGATCGCTCCGGGATCAGAATGTGGGGTTATGATCCTGAGTCTAATCTATGGGTGGTTAAGAGGAATTATGGTCACTCTGAGTACTACAAGAACACCCATGATTTTAACTCATGGACAAAGGTCGATCTCTCTGATCTCTCAAGAGCTGCATTCCACAATCCCTCTAACAATCCCAGTGCTACGAGCTTCAAGCAGTTTCTGGACAGACAGGTCAGGGATAACTTCCCTTCAATGAAGACGGCAAGTGCGCTGGTTATGAAGGATAAGGACATTATTGATCCTGAAACACACCGACCAATGAAGATCATGCTGTGGCCTGCTACAAAACAAGTCAAGGAGATTCCCATTCCACAACATTTTCAGGATGGATATCTTGACGATTTGGAGTTCAGGGCTTTTGATGATGAAACGGCAACTGCAGCAATAAAGTTCAAAAACAGTGACACTGTTCTGAGGCTCGTCTGCGCAAAGGATCTTCTGAGATTCAGGGAGAGAGACATTCATACCCTAGCTCGTAACCAAATTATCTGTAGGAAAGAAGTCATGGAGGTTGCAGCCAAGGATAACTTCCCTTCAATGAAGACGGCAAGTGCGCTGGTTATGAAGGATAAGGACATTATTGATCCTGAAACACACCGACCAATGAAGATCATGCTGTGGCCTGCTACAAAACAAGTCAAGGAGATTCCCATTCCACAACATTTTCAGGATGGATATCTTGATGATATGGAGTTCAGGGCTTTTGATGATGAAACGGCAACTGCAGCAATAAAGTTCAAAAACAGTGACACTGTTCTGAGGCTCGTCTGCGCAAAGGATCTTCTGAGATTCAGGGAGAGAGACATTCATACCCTAGCTCGTAACCAAATTATTTGTAGGAAAGAAGTCATGGAGGTTGCAGCCAAGGAGTTCACTGGGATGGTCGCCACTATCATAATGGAAAGCTTTGGATGGGATCCATAGGAAAGTCTGATCTGAAGCTATTTGACAAATATGTAGAATGAAGACCATTTCTATGCTAGCCACAAACCAAGGGGGAGATTGTTAGGTCATAATTATATGGTTTGGGCTAGGCATCCTATTGTATAAGTCTTGATAGAGTGGTAGAGTATGATTGTGGTGTTTGTAACATGTTTGTGGTGCATGTTGCCGTACATGTGTGTGCAGCCGCACACGTGTGTATGGCTGCACTCTTGTGTGCTGTCTCAGGAGGTATAAATAGTCTGAGTCTGTGTCAGTTGAATAGTGACGTATGTGTGTGTGTTTCCCAAGGTGTACCTGACATTTATACGTAATAGATGTGTGCATGCTTGGATTAATTCTTCTTCTACTCCTTCTACACTCTGTTGGATTGTTTGCATTAATTGATCACTGATTTGGATCTATAGTTTTCGGGACTTACAATATTCCTACACTGTTAAGAACAATTGTGACATCCCCTAATTTCTTGGCCAGAAAAGACCGATTTAATTTATGCCTTTTAAAATAAAATCAGAGAAATCTTTTTAAAAGATGTTGCGTAATTGGTCCCCAAAACAAAACATGATAAAAGTTTATCAAAACCTTTCTTTAAGAAATGTATAGTTTCATTTCATATCAAAACCTCGGGATGTCATGTTCCGATACAGATCAAAAGCATAAACAAGAAATTATAAGCCTTACAATAGTTATTTACAACTACTGGCCTATAATAAAAAATCTCTCATCGTCCTCCGACTATGCTCGGGGTCCACTACCTGTAACATAAAAAGCTGAGTGGGTCAGGCTTGGGAGCCTGGTGAGCATATAGGGTTTTCAACCTAGAATAATAATAAACTTATTAAGTTCACCAATCAACAATAACCCTGATTATCCATTCCCGTTGTCCTCACTTTACGTCCCTAAACACCTATCACAAGGGACCTAGCCTAAGGAATATCATCGGGATGGACACTACTGCTAAGGGGACTCCTCAGCCATACATGTCCTAAAGGCAACCATGAGGGGGATGGAGTACACCAATGAACATTTAGTTCATCAACACCTACAAGTTGCGAACCTGCTAGTGTGCCACTGGACTGTCTAGAAAGGTCTGTGGTCGTCATCTATCCTCCTTTAGACGACTTCATCAACAACAACAACAACAACACCGAGGCCTCTCATCATTTTAACAACCATCGACTATTTCGTCTACCCATGTTCTACCCAACATATTTGTAGATAAAATACATATACAGTTTAAAACTTGTATAAAACATCTATTCAACAGTCACCTCAAATAAACAATTAATATATTTACACATAGCACGTATTTTAAGGTAAATACTTCATATCTATGTGTAAAGTGAAAGTAACTACACACTCACATGATTTGATGAAAATCGGGCAGCAATTCGTTTCCTAAAACGTTCGTTTCTAATAAAACCGGGAGTTTTATTGAGAAACCGGGCTCTGCAAAGATCAGGCTTCGAAACCGAAAAGATAAATTTTTCGGGCTTCTCGGGCACTTCGTGGCGTATTCTGGGGGTTATAATTGATACCGGGGCTTTGGGGGATGTTAAAACGAAAGAAATATGGAAAGAGGGGCTAAAAGTGTCAAATATTCAAATATTCCCTAGGAGGTCTCGCACCCTCCTATTTATAGGCCGAGGCTGCTGATCCAAGGGTTGAGAAGCCTCCAGGTGGCATCAGATGCGAGAAGGGGATCACATGGGCTGCGCATGCGAGGGCCTCGCTAGCAGCCTCTGATTGGACCGAAGTCCGGATCCGAGGAGGGGGGCTCGTGGCTCATGCTAAGGCTCGGATGTGATGAGTCACTATACACTCGTCGGACGTAGGAAAGGCGGCTTCGGAAAGCTCTCCGGATTCGAACACGCGTCTGCCAGCTGCTCGGATGACTCATCCATTCTCGGACACGCGTCGGATGCGAAGCGAGGACACGTGGGCGAAGTCCACGTATGCGAGATTTCTCGGTTTTGGGGATTTTTCTTGATTTTCGCGCCAAAACTTCTAAAATCCATAACTTTCGCATACGAGCTCTGTTTTTGACGTTCTTTATATGCACGCGTAGGTAAAATTACGCTCTACAACTTTTGTTTAGACTTCGTCGGCTAATTTTGATATTAATTTTGATATTATTATTTTTAACAGACCGGGATAGGAAATCTGTTAAAAATTCATAACTTCTTCATCCGACATCCGTTTCCGTCTATCTTTTTACCGTTGTGCTACTATTGACGAGACCTTCGATTCTCGTTTAGGTCGTGTCGGCTAAAAATCACTCGATCTGAAATTCGAGTTTTTAGCTGTCTACTACTAAGCTGAAACTTCGAAAAATCATAACTTCCTCATACGAAGTAAGATTTGGGCGTTCTTTTTATACCTACTCTCGGTTTAACGAACACTACGAGTTTCATTTAGATCACTAAGGCTAAGAAGTAGTTTATCAAAAACTCACTTTTTACGACATTCGGCACCGTGCCTGTTTTGTCGTGAAACTTCGACAGGTCATAACTTCTTCGTTATAACTCGGATTTTGGTATTCTTTATATATCTGTGATCCTTGTCACGACCACTATAACTTTCTTAATAGATATTGGCTTTATCTAATATTTATTTTCGACGCTCATTTTTATTCTTATTTAATTAACTCCTACTAATTAAGCATAAAACACATAAAACACATAATATTCACATAATTCCTTTTCATTTCTTCAAAGTGAGTTATGAAGGTTAAGCTAGACTATCATATCAATATTAACGCGTAGCCTAGAAACACGGGCATTACAATTCTCTCCTCCTTAGGATGATTCCGTCCCTGGAATCACATATCACCAAACAACTGCGGGTAACGACTCATCATGTCACTCTCCATTTCCCAGGTGAGATTTGGCCCATTCGTATGTTTCCAACGCACAAGCACTAAATCGACCATCTTGCTTCGCAACTTCTTAGTCTTACGATCAACGATTGCCTCAGGTTCTTCAATCAACCTCTTGTTTTCATCCAACCTTAATTCAGAAATGGGAATTATGTCGAGCACATCTCCCATGAACTTTCTCAAATAACACACATGAAAGGTGTTATGAATACCCTCCAGTTCTTCCGGTAATTCTAGCTTGTAAGCTTGATTCCTGATCCTGTAAAGAACTTTAAATGGTCCAATAAACCTTGGACTCTATTTTCCCCTTTTACCAAATCTTATAAGTCCCTTCCACGGCGATACTTTAAGTAAAACCGAATCTCCAACTTCGAAGGATATCCGTTGTCTTTTCTTGTCAGAATAACTCTTTTGTCGATCTTGAGCTGCTAACATCCTTTCTCTAATCACTTTCAACTTTTCAGCAGTCTGATAGACTATTTCAAGTCCCATAAACTGCTTTTCCCCAGCTTCCAGCCAACATGATAGCATTCGATACTTTTCTCTATACAAAGCGTGATAAGGTGCCATCTTGATGCTTGAACGGAAACTATTATTATAGGAAAATTCTACTAGAGGTAAGTGTTCATCCCAGCATATCCTCCAATGTTTGAATTGTTCATTCGCTTTGACCATCAGTTTGAGGATGGTAAGCTGTACTCAAACACAACTTGGTACCCAATTCCTCTTGTAGACTTCTCCAAAACCTTAAGGTAAAACGGCTGTCATAATTGGATACAATCGTTAACGGAACACCGTGAAGCCTCACAATTTCCTTCATGTAAGAATTCGCAAGTTTATCCATAGACCATTTCTCGTTAGCGACTATGAAATGCGCACTCTTAGTGAAGCGATCAACGACCACCCAAATCATGTCGTGACCGTTCCTTGTTCTGGGCAGTTTAGTCACAAACTTCATTCTGATATCCTCCCATTTACCCATGGGTACAGGTAAAGGTTCTAAACTCCCATACGGTTTTTGATGTTGTGCCTTAACCCTAGCACAAGTTACACAGTCGGACACATACTTAGCAACATCAAGCTTCATCGTCGGCCACCAGTAATAGGGTTTTAGATCCCTATATATTTTTGTACTGTCGGGATGAATCGAGTACATGGTCTTGTGAGCTTCTTCCATCAGAAGATCTCTTACTCCTCCCGTCCTAGGTACCCAAATCCTATCTTTGAATACCTTTAGTCCTTTACCGTTTGTATCAAACACCAACGTTTTCCCCAAACGTTCCTCCTTCTGGTCATTTTTCTCTAAAGCTTCCTCCTGAGCTTTCTTTATACTTTCCACAATTGTAGAGACAACTTCAATCCTCAACGCTCTTGGCCTTTTCTTTTCAAGATTCACCTTCCGACTGAGAGCATCAGCAAAAACATTTGCTTTACCAGGGTGGTAAAGTATCTCACAGTCGTAGTCCTTGAGTAACTCCAGCCAGCACTGTTGCCTCATGTTCAATTCCTTCTGATTAAAGAGATATTGAAGACTCTTATGATCAGTGAAAAGTTTGCATTTAGTACCATAAAGATAGTGCCTCCATATCTTTAAGGCGAATACTACCGCTGCCAACTCCAGATCATGAGTGGGGTAGTTCTTTTCATACTCTTTCAATTGCCTCGCTGCATACGCTATCACTTAATCACTTTGGGTCAGAACACAACCTAACCCAACTCCAGAGGCATCACTGTAGACTGCGAAGTCATCAACTCCTTCCGGTAACGAAAGAATCGGTGCTTCATACAATCTCTTCTTTAACTTTTCAAAGGCTTCCTTATGCTTCTCATTCCAAGTATAAGTAGCTAGCTCCTTTATGGGTCAAAGCTGTTAATGGAGTAGAAATCGAAGAAAAGCCTTGGATAAATCGGCGATAATATCCGGCTAATCCTAAAAAGCTTCGAATCTCCATAGGACTTTTTGGTTTTTCCCACTTCATCACAGCTTCAATCTTTGCTGGGTCAACCATTATTCCTTCTTGGTTAACCACATGACCTAAAAATTGGACTTCTTGAATCCAAAATTCACATTTGGAGAACTTTGCATACAACATCTCCTTTTTCAGAACTTCTAGCACTTCCCACAGATGTTTTTCATGCTCCTGCTTGCTTTTCGAATAAATCAAGATATCGTCTATGAATACTATCACGAATTTATCAAGGTATGGTTTACAAACCCTGTCCATCAAATCCATGAAAGTTGGTGGGCCATTGGTTAGTCCGAACGACATAACCAAAAATTCATAGTGTCCATATGTTGTTCTAAACGCAGTCTTTTCGATATCCTGCTCTCTCACCTTTAGTTGATGGTATCCGGACCTATGATCGATCTTCAAGAAATAGCTCGAACCTTGCAACTAGTCGAACAGGTCATCGATCCTCGGCAACGGGTACTTGTTCTTTATTGTTGCTTTATTCAGCTCTCTGTAATCGATGCACATTCTCATGCTCCCGTCTTTCTTCTTTACAAATAACACAGGGACTCCCCAGGCTGATGAACTAGGTCGAATGAAACCTTTGTCCAATAACTCCTGAAGTTGTGTCATAAGTTCTTTCATCTCTGTTGGTGCTAATCGATACGGTGCTTTCGCTATCGGCGTCGTTCCTGGTAACAAGTCGATACAGAATTCTACTTGTCGATCGGGGGCAATCCGGGAAGATCTTCGGGAAAGACTTCCGGATAATCACACACCACCGGAATATCCTGCACCTCCTTCTTTTCCTTCTGAGCATCTATCACGAACGCTAGATATGATGTACACCCCTTCGCCAAACACTTTCTCGCTTTCATTAGGGAAATGATTCCAGAGTTTACTCTACGTTTGTCTCCGTACACCATAAACGACTCTTTCCCTGGCGGGTTTACTTTTACTATCTTCTTCCTACATAATATTTCGGCATCATTGGCGCTAAGCCAATCCATTCCTAAAACTATGTCGAATCCATTTAGCTCGATAGGCAATAATTCCTCGTGGAACTTATTCCCATCTGTGACAACCCGAAATTTCTATTTTGTACAACCATTCACTTCAATAGGAGTCAAAACTGTTTATGCTAATTTTCAAGCTTTTTGGGAATAAGTTTGAGTATTTTAAGATTAGTACTTCAGGAGATACCAGGAGAGAGGATGCTCTAGGGTTTATTGTGCAACAATAAAGTCCCAAAGCTCCAAGAGTTTGGAGTTAACGACCTAAAAAAAGGTGTTTACGGCCGTAAACCCTAAATTGGGGGTATATATATGACACTTAGTCATTATTTACCATTTTTCACAAATTCAAGATCCAAACTCAATTCTCTCTCAAGTATCATCTAACAATTCTTCAAGATCTTCAACTTGTAAGTGTTCCTAGCCCTAATAAGTTGATATATTACTTAATCTAGTGATTTAACACAATTCCATCCGTGAAATCATTCCAAAAGGTTAGATCTTCAAGTTTCACCAAGAACACACACTAGTGTTCTTGGACTTTTAGCACCTTTTCAAGCCTCTATCTTGTAAGTACTTCTATCCTAGAGTATAATAAGGCTTGTTACACTTCTATACATAAAGAAAACACCAAGGAAACCAAGGATCAAAGGTGTTTACGGTCCAAGAACACCTTGGACCGTAAACCCTAAAAAGGGTGCCAAAATGTACCCTAGTCCCTTCTAAGCCTTGGAAACTTGCATAGATCCCTTCCTTAATGATTTTAGTACTTGAAAACATCAAAAGACCATAAACCATATGGGTTTACGGCCGTAAACCCAAGGAGAAGTGGTCCAGGGACCGTAAACTCCATTTAGGAGTGAAATGGTGCCCTAATCTCTTCCTAAGGCTTATACTTCAAGTAGAAATGCTTCTATGGACTTGTAAAGCTTCAAAACACAAGATGGTCAAAGAAACATGAGTTTACGGCCGTAAACTCATGGGTTTACGACCGTAAACTCAATGAGTTATGGTCACAAAACCGTAAACTCAAATAGGGGTTCCCTTGAACCCTAAACTCAATAGCAATGTCCTACAACACTTAGATGCAATCCTTAGGACTTATAACACTTAAATAAGGTGTTTTACATGTCATAGGATGTCTTAACTTTGTTAATTAGTTGTTTTATAACTAATTGGATACATATATGTGTTATTATATGTTAACTAGGATCATTGTGTGTGTATAAGTCTTCACTTGACACCTAGCATCCTATACATTCCGTTCATCCAAACCACTCACTACAGGTGAGTTCATACCCCTTAATTAACCTTTTAAATGTTTTTAAATGCTTTTATGGGGGGGGTACAAGTTTAACAATTATAGTTATTATATCAATCACATGTGATTAATAACTACCAAACAAGTGGATTTCTTACTTTTTCAAACTGTGTTATCAAACTGTTTTACTTCAAACTGTCTTACAAACTCTTTTACATACCAAATGCTTTTATCAAAATCTTTTACATGTTAAATACTTTTACATAAATTCTTTTAACTTATATTATGTGTATCTATATAGATATACTTATATAAGTAGGATTGAAAGGACTTAGGACTGATAGCTCACCTTACTTCCTGTTCCTTGTTTGGTTGTGGACTTAGGGCATTCAAGTTATTTGTCCGAAGGTCGTTTGAATCCTAGTTATATATCATGTATATGTGTGTAGATATAAAAGGTTACTTCTTTCATTCAGTTCAATGCCTTTGGGTAGCAAAGGTATACAAACATGTTCATATACACAAACAACATTACTAGTAAACTATAATAGGTATAGTTTAGGAAGATACTATTACTAGAACAATGAAACATACAATGAGTCAGTTCATTCATGAGTAATACATAGTGATGAGAAACAAACATAATACATAGTGATGAGAAACAAACATAATACATAGTGATGAGAAACAAACATAATACATAGTGATGAGAAACAAACATAATACACAGTGATGAGAAACAAAACATACAAGCTAGACAGAGAAAGAACACACAATACAGCTAGCACATACATATACATATACATATACATTACATACAGTTATGTGAGCCACTTAACGTGGGACATGGCACTACCTGTCATGACCCGTTTTGTATCCAGAATCTCCTTCATTGGAGAGCGTATGAGTTTGTGTATAGATCTATACTGGATTGACTATCCTACACCTTGCTGCTCGCTACAATTGGACTTGCAAGTCTACGGGTGCCAAAAGTCATTTCTTACGACGTCTTGCATCGTCGTTTTACTATAGGGTCGGTAGCAGGATACAGGCCGATCACATGGTACTTTAAATAACAAATAGTTTAAAGTAATTAGTACAGCAGTAGTTACTTAATACAACACTACAGTACTATTTCATTTTCCCTTTACATTTACTTTGTGATATTCACACAATAAACAATAATGTAAGAACTATATTTTGGTTAATAATAGTCAGATTTGGGAAAATACACACTCTTACAAGAGACACACACACAGATACTAGATGCCTTGGTAGAAGGCTACTTTTAGTAGGAAACATAAGGTTTTCTAGGAGAGTTCAAACAATTACAAACTTTTACAAACTTATACATCACATACTTACAAACACTTTCATACAAACAATGACACTAAAATGCTTATGATCTCACCAGCTTTAAAGCTGATCTACACTTTCAAAATAACTTGTATTCTCAGGTCACCAGTAGACAAGTACCGGTGCCAGGTTCTGAGAAGATGGAGCTCGTTCAAGGCTCATCTTTTATTTTTGATGCATATTTTTGGTGTCTATATAACTTGACAGAACGCACTTGTATGAAATTATATTATTAATGCAATGGATGATGTTGTTGCTTTTTTACTACTTTGCATTGTTGTGATACTGAACATGACGTCCTCCACCCCCGAACGTTTCCGCCGTTCCGGTTTTGGGGTGTGACAGATTGGTATCAGAGCATTGTTTATAGTGAATCGAGTGTATCAACCCATAAAAGATATACGAACTATAAACACAACGGGATTAAAATACTCTGATAAGGAGTTTATACTTTTAAATAATAAAATATTTAACCAAGTATACATACATGCATTCATACTAAAATCAGTGTCACTAGGACAGAACAAAAGTATTACGATTGTTGGACAGCACAAGTAGACTTAGAGACATATGGTCAACCCTGGGAAGATGTAGCTTGATCAACTACATTATCCGAGGAGTGATTAGCATGTGCCTAAGTGTAGTTGTGAGGTTGCAACAAGTCTAAAAACTTACCAACACTACTACAACGAGAACAGTAGAACAGAACAGAAACTTAAAATACTATAGGAGTATTTTGTGTGACTATTGATTACTTATCTGAGAACTAAAAAGGTCTTTATTAGTATGTCAATAGTTGCGGGGTGGATACATTAAGGTTATAGGTAACTAGGATGGCATAGACTTAGAATCTGTGATCTTTGCTCTACTTCCTGTTCCTTGTTTGGTTGTGGGCTTAGAGTTAGGGTCACTTATTCGAAGATCTATCCTTTCTAGGTTACGTATAAATGGTATGCACTACGTAAATGTTCGAGTAACTGATAAATATCATCTTATAATTATCTAGTTAGTTCGTCTATGAATTATTTCCTTATCCCTTTTCTTGTGTAGATATAATGGCTGGATTCCATTTTCCCGGAGACCCGTACTATCCCAACAACGGCAATGCAGGATGGCTGGGAGAAGAGCCAGAAGATGATCACCCAATCCCTTTGGATGATCACGAAGCTGAAGGCTTTTCTGATGGTTCTGACTCAGAGCCTGAAGTCAACAACCTACCCCCAGCTGCTCAAGACCCAAACCTGAACCCTCGTCTAACATTTCAAGGACCCACTCCTCTGTGGGCCACAAACTTGAACAGATGGAGTCAGGAACAGGGTCAACCCATACCCTACAATGGAGACAGAAGCTTTTACAACCTCACTAAGGGAGGTTCAGCTGACAGGGTCCTACCCATAATGGTCCGTACGATTGCTCGGAAAACCGAGCAAGGTCAAGCAGCTATCAACCGAGTAGTGGAGATTGACGCCAACTCTGGCGTTAACACTGTCTGCATTCGCCAACTAGAGTCTGCTCATGAAAGGACTCAACTCCGCAATGCAGTTCTACAGAGGGAACTTGCTGAAACCCAAGCTGAAGTTAGGGAACTTCGAGCTCAGCAAGCAAGATCTGATAGGCGCGTGAGAGACATAGAACGCCTTCTGTCGGATTGAAGAACTCACTCTAGTAGTTCTCGTCGCCGATAGAGTCTTATCGACTTCTCTTTTTTATATAACCTAGTTTGTGTAAAAACTTTAGTCTAATTTCCTATCTTTGTAAATCTTAGACCCGTTAGGTCTTGATTAGGTAGTAGTCTGTCGAAATTTTCCATCTTGGTTGATGTAAGACCTACTTCTAGGTCATTTGTCCCGAACTCATTACGTTTGTAATTCCAGTATTATTGACAGATATGTAATCTTATGCAAAATCAATATCCAATTGCTATCATCTGCTAGTACTAGATCTTCATTCAATCATACTATTCAATCGTGCTATTCATTTGTGCAGTTGGACTATGGAGAGTTAATCCATGAGTTATTCTTATCTACTTCCTATTAAATTCTTATCAATATCTTCATCTTTCTAAACTTATAGTTAAAAGATGCCTCCACGTAAATCGACAAGACGCGATCCTCCCGCACCAACACCACCTGCTCCTCAATTCGACACGGCAGCCCTGAATGCTGGTGTAGCTGCGGCTGTGGCTACAGCCATGGCACAATATCATTCTTCTGGTTCCACTGGAGGAGGAACCCCTGTCCTATCTACTCATGGTGAAATCCCTGTACGCTCCAGAGAGTGCTCCTACAAGGACTTCACAAACTGCAAGCCATTGTCCTTTAAGGGGACTGGCGGAGTCATTGCCCTCTCACAATTGTTCAAGAAGACCGAATCGGTTTTCGAGATCTGCTCCTGTCCAGAAGGGAGCAAGGTCAAGTTTGCTGCTTGCACCTTTGAGTCAAAAGCCGTAACATGGTGGAATAGCCATGTCAAGTCACTATCCCTTATAGTGGCAAATGCTATGGGTTGGGAAGCTCTGAGAGAGCTAATGGTTGAGGAGTACTGCCCGAGGGGCGAAATCCAAAAGCTAGAGGAAGAACTATCGATCCTAACCATGAAGGGCTCCAACATAGTCTCCTACACCGCCAGGTTCTGTGAACTGGTGGCCCACTGTCCCAACATGGTTCATACAGAGGGGAAGAAGATTGAAAGATACATATGGGGGCTGGTGCCTCCATTCCAGGGAAATGTTTTGGCTTCAAACCCCACTACATTTGATAGTGGCAAGCGATTGGCACAGCGGCTCATAGACCATAGGGTTCGTACCCCGGCCGCAACAACAACCCTGGCCATCTCAGAACCCGTCAGAACCGCTGATTCCAAGCGGAAGTTTTGGGATGGCAAGAGAAAGACGAAGGCTGCCAAAAAGCAGCAGGTCGTGGCAGTTCATGCTGCGATTGCACCTGCCGCTGCGGCTCCGGTAAAGCAGTACGCTGGAAGTTTGCCCAAGTGCAACAAGTGCAACTTCCACCACGTAGGAGCCTGCCGGGAAATGCAGTGTTTGAACTGCAACAGGAAGGGGCACACTGCCCGTTTCTGCAAAGCTCCGGCGAGGCCAATCACCCAAGTCCCCAACGCTGGTGTGAGCCAAACTTGCTATGGTTGTGGCGAGGTGGGCCATTACAAAAAGAACTGCCCGAAGGCAGGGAGTGTCGGTGGAGTGTCAAGAGTTCTGGCCATAGGCCACGAGGAAGCGGTTGCCGACCTCACAGTGGTCACTGGTATGTTTCTCCTCGATAACTTTTATACATGCATTCTGTTTGATAGTGGAGCGGAGAGGAGTTTCGTGAATCAAAAATTTGCTCATTTACTTAAGCAAAAATCACGAGCACTTAAAGAACCGTTCACTGTAGAAATGGCTAATGGAAAGACAGAGAGCACTAGCAATATATTCATAGGGTGTACCCTAACACTTGATAACCATTCATTTTTGATCGACCTCATGCCGGTTTCTACTAAAAGTTTCGACGTCATTATCGGCATGGATTGGTTGATTCTTCATCGTGCCGACATCATGTGTTACGAAAAGGTTGTACGCCTTAATCTGTCGTCTGGCGAAACCCTAGTAGTATATGGCGACAAACCCGACACGAACCTTCGTATCAGCTCGAGCATTCAAGCTCATAAATTCTTGCGAAAGGAATGTCGCGCATTCCTTGCTCATGTGGTCGATGTGAGCCAAGAAGCGAAAGGAATCCGGACATCTTTCCAGAAGAACTCCCAGGATTACCTCCGCAACGTCAAGTCAAGTTCCGAATCGACTTAGTTCCAGGGGCTACCCCCGTAGCCAAATCGCCCTATCGTCTAGCACCTGCAGAGATGCAAGAACTGTCCTGTCAACTTAACGAACTGCTCAGCAAGGGCTTTATAAGACCAAGCTTCTCACCGTGGGCAGCTCCAGTCTTGTTCGTCAAGAAGAAAGGCGGATCCTTTCGTATGTGCATCGACTACAGGGAGCTCAACAAACTGACTGTCAAGAATCGTTATCCTTTGCCTCGTATTGACGATTTATTTGACCAACTTCAAGGGGCGAACTTCTTTTCAAAAATCGACTTAAGGTCCGAATATCACCAACTACGAGTGCTAGGGGAGGATGTTCCGAAGACAGCCTTCCGAACTCGTTATGGGCACTACAAATTCGTAGTGATGTAGTTCGGATTAACAAACGCACCTGCTGTATTCATGGACTTAATGAATAGGGTGTGTCGTCCTTACTTGGATCAGTTCGTCATCGTCTTCATCGATGACATACTTATCCACTCTCGTAGTAAGGAGGAGCATAGTCAACATCTGTGACTAGTCTTAGAAACCCTTCGTTCGGAGAAGCTCTATGCGAAGTTCTCGAAATGCGAATTTTGGATCCGACGAGTCGAATTCTTAGGGCACATGGTTAGCGAAAAGGGAATACACATGGACCCTTTCAAAATTAAAGTCATTGAGAACTGGTCAGTACCAAAGACGCCAACATAAATTCATCAATTTCTAGGTCTCGCTGGCTACTATCGCAGGTTTATTCAGAACTTCTCCCGCATTGCGAAACCTCTTACGACACTAACCCAGAAGGGCATGGCCTTTGACTGGGAAGAGAGGCAGGAGAGAGCGTTCCAAACGCTCAAAAGAGCCTTGTGCACCGCACCAATACTATCCCTCCCCGAAGGGATAGAAGACTTCGTTTTCTATTGCGATGCGTCAAATCATGGACTCGGATGTGTTCTGATGCAGCGAGGTAAGGTCATCGCCTATGCCTCGAGACAGCTAAAGACACATGAGGTCAACTACACTACCCACGATCTTGAACTAGGAGCAGTTGTGTTTGCCCTGAAGATCTGGAGACACTACCTGTACGGTACAAAGAGCACAATCTTTACAGATCACAAAAGCCTACAACATATATTCAACCAGAAAGACCTCAACATGAGACAACGACGGTGGGTCGAGCTACTCAGTGATTACGAATGTGAACTTCGTTATCATCCGGGTAAAGCCAACGTAGTAGTTGACGCCCTAAGTCGGAAATAATATTCTGGTCGTAGAGTCAAATCATTGACTATGACTATCCATTCACACTTGTCCACACAAATTAAGGAGGCTCAGCTTGATGCTTTGAAACCTGAAAATGTGGCGGGTGAATCCCTGAGAGGGATGGATAAGAACTTGGAGGTTAAGAGTGGCAGAGCTTATTTTCTCATGGATCGGATCTGGACCCCGAAACTTGGTGGTTTCAGAGACTTGGTCATGAACGAGGCGCACAACACTCGTTATTCCGTCCACCCAGGTTCAGATAAGATGTATCTGGATCTTAAAAAGTTATACTGGTGGCCTAACATGAAATCAGAGATTGCTACCTTCGTAAGTAAATGCCTTACTTGCGCCAAGGTCAAGGTCGAATACCAGAAACCCTCCGGTCTACTACAACAGCCAGAGATACCGGAATGGAAGTGGGAGCGGATCACTATGGATTTTATAACCAAGTTGCCCAAGACAACGGGTGGACTTGATACCATATGGGTCATCGTCGACAGATTGACCATGTCTGCACACTTCCTGCCTATCAAGGAAACAGACAAGATGGAGAAACTTACAAGAACTTACATTAGGGAGATTGTACCACTGCACGGTGTTTGCATATCCATTATCTCGGACAGAGATAGTAGATTCACTTCGAGGTTCTGGCAGTCGTTACAAAGTTCCCTAGGAACTAGGCTGGACATGAGTACAGCCTACCATCCACAGACAGACGGGCAAAGTGAGAGGACTATCCAAACCATGGAAGATATGTTGCGAGTCTGTGTGATCGACTTTGGGAAAGCATGGGATACTCATTTACCCCTTGTCGAATTTTCCTACAACAACAATTATCACACGAGCATAAAGGCTGCTCAATTCGAGGCCCTCTATGGCCGAAAGTGCAGATCCCCTTTGTGCTGGGCGGAGGTGGGTGATACCCAGTTAGCTAAAGGACGAGTTCCTAAAAGCACTCTCACAGGTCCGGAGATCATTCAGGAAACGACAGAGAAGATCGTTCAGATTCGTGAACGATTGAAAGCCTCTAGAGACCGACAGAAAAACTACGCTGATAAACAAAGGAAACTGTTGGAATTCTAGGTGGGCGACCGTGTTCTATTGAAGGTCTCACCGTGGAAGGGCTTGATACGCTTTGGAAAGCGTGGAAAGCTAAATCCAAGGTACATAGGGCCTTTCGAGATTCTTGCCAGAATCGGCCCTGTAGCTTACAAACTTAACTTACCATGCGAGCTCAGTAACGTACATTCTACTTTTCACGTCTCGAACTTGAAAAAGTGTCTGTCCGACGAGACTCTTGTAATCCCACTCGACGAGATCGAGATCAACGAGAGCCTCAACTTCATGGAAGAACCAGTAGATATCATGGACCGGGAGGTCAAGCAAACGAAACAAAGCCGTATCCCGATAGTGAAGGTTCGTTGGAACGCCAAGCGAGGACCTAAATTCACTTGGGAGCGAGAGGATCAGATGAAACTGAAATATCCTATTCTTTTTACTTAGTTATTTGTAACTATTTATTTGCTTAAATTCTAATTTCGGGACGAAATTCCTTCTAACAGGGGGATGATGTGACAACCCGAAATTTCTATTATGTACAACCATTCACTTCAATAGGAGTCAAAACTGTTTCTGCTAATTTTCAAGCTTTTTGGGAATAAGTTTGAGTATTTTAAGATTAGTACTTCAGGAGATACCAGGAGAGAGGATGCTCTAGGGTTTATTGTGCAACAATAAAATCCCAAAGCTCCAATAGGTTGGAGTTTACGGCCTAAACAAAGGTGTTTACGGCCGTAAACCCTAAATTGGGGGTATATATATGACACTTAGTCTTTATTTACCATTTTTCACAAATTCAAGATCAAAACTCAATTCTCTCTCAAGTATCATCCAACAATTCTTCAAGATCTTCAACTTGTAAGTGTTCCTAGCCCTAATAAGTTGATATATTACTTAATCTAGTGATTTAACACACTTCCATCCGTGAAATCATTCCAATAGGTTAGATCTTCAAGTTTCACCAAGAACACACACTAGTGTTCTTGGACTTTTAGCACCTTTTCAAGCCTCTATCTTGTAAGTACTTCTATCCTAGAGTATAATAAGGCTTGTTACACTTCTATACATCAAGAAAACACCAAGGAAACCAAGGATCAAAGGTGTTTACGGTCCAAGAACACCTTGGACCGTAAACCCTAAAAAGGGTGCCAAAATGTACCCTAGTCCCTTCTAAGCCTTGGAAACTTGCATAGATCCCTTCCTTAATGATTTTAGTACTTGAAAACATCAAAAGACCATAAACCATATGGGTTTACGGCCGTAAACCCAAGGAGAAGTGGTCCAGGGACCGTAAACTCCATTTAGGAGTGAAATGGTGCCCTAATCTCTTCCTAAGGCTTATACTTCAAGTAGAAATGCTTCTATGGACTTGTAAAGCTTCAAAACACAAGATGGTCAAAGAAACATGAGTTTACGGCCGTAAACTCATGGGTTTACGACCGTAAACTCAATGAGTTATGGTCACAAAACCGTAAACTCAAATAGGGGTTCCCTTGAACCCTAAACTCAATAGCAATGTCCTACAACACTTAGATGCAATCCTTAGGACTTATAACACTTAAATAAGGTGTTTTACATGTCATAGGATGTCTTAACTTTGTTAATTAGTTGTTTTATAACTAATTGGATACATATATGTGTTATTATATGTTAACTAGGATCATTGTGTGTGTATAAGTCTTCACTTGACACCTAGCATCCTATACATTCCGTTCATCCAAACCACTCACTACAGGTGAGTTCATACCCCTTAATTAACCTTTTAAATGTTTTTAAATGCTTTTATGGGGGGGGGTACAAGTTTAACAATTATAGTTATTATATCAATCACATGTGATTAATAACTACCAAACAAGTGGATTTCTTACTTTTTCAAACTGTGTTATCAAACTGTTTTACTTCAAACTGTCTTACAAACTCTTTTACATACCAAATGCTTTTATCAAAATCTTTTACATGTTAAATACTTTTACATAAATTCTTTTAACTTATATTATGTGTATCTATATAGATATACTTATATAAGTAGGATTGAAAGGACTTAGGACTGATAGCTCACCTTACTTCCTGTTCCTTGTTTGGTTGTGGACTTAGGGCATTCAAGTTATTTGTCCGAAGGTCGTTTGAATCCTAGTTATATATCATGTATATGTGTGTAGATATAAAAGGTTACTTCTTTCATTCAGTTCAATGCCTTTGGGTAGCAAAGGTATACAAACATGTTCATATACACAAACAACATTACTAATAAACTATAATAGGTATAGTTTAGGAAGATACTATTACTAGAACAATGAAACATACAATGAGTCAGTTCATTCATGAGTAATACATAGTGATGAGAAACAAACATAATACATAGTGATGAGAAACAAACATAATACATAGTGATGAGAAACAAACATAATACATAGTGATGAGAAACAAACATAATACACAGTGATGAGAAACAAAACATACAAGCTAGACAGAGAAAGAACACACAATACAGCTAGCACATACATATACATATACATATACATTACATACAGTTATATGAGCCACTTAACGTGGGACATGGCACTACCTGTCATGACCCGTTTTGTATCCAGAATCTCCTTCATTGGAGAGCGTATGAGTTTGTGTATAGATCTATACTGGATTGACTATCCTACACCTTGCTGCTCGCTACAATTGGACTTGCAAGTCTACGGGTGCCAAAAGTCATTTCTTACGACGTCTTGCATCATCGTTTTACTATAGAGTCGGTAGCAGGATACAGGCCGATCACATGGTACCTTAAATAACAAATAGTTTAAAGTAATTAGTACAGCAGTAGTTACTTAATACAACACTACAGTACTATTTCATTTTCCCTTTACATTTACTTTGTGATATTCACACAATAAACAATAATGTAAGAACTATATTTTGGTTAATAATAGTCAGATTTGGGAAAATACACACTCTTACAAGAGACACACACACAGATACTAGATGCCTTGGTAGAAGGCTACTTTTAGTAGGATACATATGGTTTTCTAGGAGAGTTCAAACAATTACAAACTTTTACAAACTTATACATCACATACTTACAAACACTTTCATACAAACAATGACACTAAAATGCTTATGATCTCACCAGCTTTAAAGCTGATCTACACTTTCAAAATAACTTGTATTCTTAGGTCACCAGTAGACAAGTACCGGTGCCAGGTTCTGAGAAGATGGAGCTCGTTCAAGGCTCATCTTTTATTTTTGATGCATATTTTTGGTGTCTATATAACTTGACAGAACGCACTTGTATGAAATTATATTATTAATGCAATGGATGATGTTGTTGCTTTTTTACTACTTTGCATTGTTGTGATACTGAACATGACGTCCTCCACCCCCGAACGTTTCCGCCGTTCCGGTTTTGGGGTGTGACAGATTGGTATCAGAGCATTGTTTATAGTGAATCGAGTGTATCAACCCATAAAAGATATACGAACTATAAACACAACGGGATTAAAATACTCTGATAAGGAGTTTATACTTTTAAATAATAAAATATTTAACCAAGTATACATACATGCATTCATACTAAAATCAGTGTCACTAGGACAGAACAAAAGTATTACGATTGTTGGACAGCACAAGTAGACTTAGAGACATATGGTCAACCCTGGGAAGATGTAGCTTGATCAACTACATTATCCGAGGAGTGATTAGCATGTGCCTAAGTGTAGTTGTGAGGTTGCAACAAGTCTAAAAACTTACCAACACTACTACAACGAGAACAGTAGAACATAACAGAAACTTAAAATACTATAGGAGTATTTTGTGTGACTATTGATTACTTATCTGAGAACTAAAAAGGTCTTTATTAGTATGTCAATAGTTGCGGGGTGGATACATTAAGGTTATAGGTAACTAGGATGGCATAGACTTAGAATCTGTGATCTTTGCTCTACTTCCTGTTCCTTGTTTGGTTGTGGGCTTAGAGTTAGGGTCACTTATTCGAAGATCTATCCTTTCTAGGTTACGTATAAATGGTATGCACTACGTAAATGTTCGAGTAACTGATAAATATCATCTTATAATTATCTAGTTAGTTCGTCTATGAATTATTTCCTTATCCCTTTTCTCGTGTAGATATAATGGCTGGATTCCATTTTCCCGGAGACCCGTACTATCCCAACAACGGCAATGCAGGATGGCTGGGAGAAGAGCCAGAAGATGATCACCCAATCCCTTTGGATGATCACGAAGCTGAAGGCTTTTCTGATGGTTCTGACTCAGAGCCTGAAGTCAACAACCTACCCCCAGCTGCTCAAGACCCAAACCTGAACCCTCGTCCAACATTTCAAGGACCCACTCCTCTGTGGGCCACAAACTTGAACAGATGGAGTCAGGAACAGGGTCAACCCATACCCTACAATGGAGACAGAAGCTTTTACAACCTCACTAAGGGAGGTTCAGCTGACAGGGTCCTACCCATAATGGTCCGTACGATTGCTCGGAAAACCGAGCAAGGTCAAGCAGCTATCAACCGAGTAGTGGAGATTGACGCCAACTCTGGCGTTAACACTGTCTGCATTCGCCAACTAGAGTCTGCTCATGAAAGGACTCAACTCCGCAATGCAGTTCTACAGAGGGAACTTGCTGAAACCCAAGCTGAAGTTAGGGAACTTCGAGCTCAGCAAGCAAGATCTGATAGGCGCGTGAGAGACATAGAACGCCTTCTGTCGGATTGAAGAACTCACTCTAGTAGTTCTCGTCGCCGATAGAGTCTTATCGACTTCTCTTTTTTATATAACCTAGTTTGTGTAAAAACTTTAGTCTAATTTCCTATCTTTGTAAATCTTAGACCCGTTAGGTCTTGATTAGGTAGTAGTCTGTCGAAATTTTCCATCTTGGTTGATGTAAGACCTACTTCTAGGTCATTTGTCCCGAACTCATTACGTTTGTAATTCCAGTATTATTGACAGATATGTAATCTTATGCAAAATCAATATCCAATTGCTATCATCTGCTAGTACTAGATCTTCATTCAATCATACTATTCAATCGTGCTATTCATTTGTGCAGTTGGACTATGGAGAGTTAATCCATGAGTTATTCTTATCTACTTCCTATTAAATTCTTATCAATATCTTCATCTTTCTAAACTTATAGTTAAAAGATGCCTCCACGTAAATCGACAAGACGCGATCCTCCCGCACCAACACCACCTGCTCCTCAATTCGACACGGCAGCCCTGAATGCTGGTGTAGCTGCGGCTGTGGCTACAGCCATGGCACAATATCATTCTTCTGGTTCCACTGGAGGAGGAACCCCTGTCCTATCTACTCATGGTGAAATCCCTGTGCGCTCCAGAGAGTGCTCCTACAAGGACTTCAGAAACTGCAAGCCATTGTCCTTTAAGGGGACTGGCGGAGTCATTACCCTCTCACAATGGTTCAAGAAGACCGAATCGGTTTTCGAGATCTGCTCCTGTCCAGAAGGGAGCAAGGTCAAGTTTGCTGCTTGCACCTTTGAGTCAAAAGCCGTAACATGGTGGAATAGCCATGTCAAGTCACTATCCCTTATAGTGGCAAATGCTATGGGTTGGGAAGCTCTGAGAGAGCTAATGGTTGAGGAGTACTGCCCGAGGGGCGAAATCCAAAAGCTAGAGGAAGAACTATCGATCCTAACCATGAAGGGCTCCAACATAGTCTCCTACACCGCCAGGTTCTGTGAACTGGTGGCCCACTGTCCCAACATGGTTCATACAGAGGGGAAGAAGATTGAAAGATACATATGGGGGCTGGTGCCTCCATTCCAGGGAAATGTTTTGGCTTCAAACCCCACTACATTTGATAGTGGCAAGCGATTGGCACATCGGCTCATAGACCATAGGGTTCGTACCCCGGCCGCAACAACAACCCTGGCCATCTCAGAACCCGTCAGAACTGCTGATTCCAAGCGGAAGTTTTAGGATGGCAAGAGAAAGACGAAGGCTGCCAAAAAGCAGCAGGTCGTGGCAGTTCATGCTGCGATTGCACCTGCCGCTGCGGCTCCGGTAAAGCAGTACGCTGGAAGTTTGCCCAAGTGCAACAAGTGCAACTTCCACCACGTAGGAGCCTGCCGGGAAATGCAGTGTTTGAACTGCAACAGGAAGGGGCACACTGCCCGTTTCTGCAAAGCTCCGGCGAGGCCAATCACCCAAGTCCCCAGCGCTGGTGTGAGCCAAACTTGCTATGGTTGTGGCGAGGTGGGCCATTACAAAAAGAACTGCCCGAAGGCAGGGAATGTCGGTGGAGTGGCAAGAGTTCTGGCCATAGGCCACGAGGAAGCGGTTGCCGACCTCACAGTGGTCACTGGTATGTTTCTCCTCGATAACTTTTATACATGCATTCTGTTTGATAGTGGAGCGGAGAGGAGTTTCGTGAATCAAAAATTTACTCATTTACTTAAGCAAAAATCACGAGCACTTAAAGAACCGTTCACTGTAGAAATGGCTAATGGAAAGACAGAGAGCACTAGCAATATATTCATAGGGTGTACCCTAACACTTGATAACCATTCATTTTTGATCGACCTCATGCCGGTTTCTACTAAAAGTTTCGACGTCATTATCGGCATGGATTGGTTGATTCTTCATCGTGCCGACATCATGTGTTATGAAAAGGTTGTACGCCTTAATCTGTCGTCTGGCGAAACCCTAGTAGTATATGGCGACAAACCCGACACGAACCTTCGTATCAGCTCGAGCATTCAAGCTCATAAATTCTTGCGAAAGGAATGTCGCGCATTCCTTGCTCATGTGGTCGATGTGAGCCAAGAAGCGAAAGGAATCCGGACATCTTTCCAGAAGAACTCCCAGGATTACCTCCGCAACGTCAAGTCAAGTTCCGAATCGACTTAGTTCCAGGGGCTACCCCCGTAGCCAAATCGCCCTATCGTCTAGCACCTGCAGAGATGCAAGAACTGTCCTGTCAACTTAACGAACTGCTCAGCAAGGGCTTTATAAGACCAAGCTTCTCACCGTGGGCAGCTCCAGTCTTGTTCGTCAAGAAGAAAGGCGGATCCTTTCGTATGTGCATCGACTACAGGGAGCTCAACAAACTGACCATCAAGAATCGTTATCCTTTGCCTCGTATTGACGATTTATTTGACCAACTTCAAGGGGCGAACTTCTTTTCAAAAATCGACTTAAGGTCCGAATATCACCAACTACGAGTGCTAGGGGAGGATGTTCCGAAGACAGCCTTCCGAACTCGTTATGGGCACTACAAATTCGTAGTGATGTCGTTCGGATTAACAAACGCACCTGCTGTATTCATGGACTTAATGAATAGGGTGTGTCGTCCTTACTTGGATCAGTTCGTCATCGTCTTCATCGATGACATACTTATCCACTCTCGTAGTAAGAAGGAGCATAGTCAACATCTGTGACTAGTCTTAGAAACCCTTCGTTCGGAGAAGCTCTATGCGAAGTTCTCGAAATGCGAATTTTGGATCCGACGAGTCGAATTCTTAGGGCACATGGTTAGCGAAAAGGGAATACACATGGACCCTTTCAAAATTAAAGTCATTGAGAACTGGTCAGTACCAAAGACGCCTACATAAATTCATCAATTTCTAGGTCTCGCTGGCTACTATCGCAGGTTTATTCAGAACTTCTCCCGCATTGCGAAACCTCTTACGACACTAACCCAGAAGGGCATGGCCTTTGATTGGGAAGAGAGGCAGGAGAGAGCGTTCCAAACGCTCAAAAGAGCCTTGTGCACCGCACCAATACTATCCCTCCCCGAAGGGGTAGAAGACTTCGTTTTCTATTGCGATGCGTCAAATCATGGACTCGGATGTGTTCTGATGCAGCGAGGTAAGGTCATCGCCTATGCCTCGAGACAGCTAAAGACACATGAGGTCAACTACACTACCCACGATCTTGAACTAGGAGCAGTTGTGTTTGCCCTGAAGATCTGGAGACACTACCTGTACGGTACAAAGAGCACAATCTTTACAGATCACAAAAGCCTACAACATATATTCAACCAGAAAGACCTCAACATGAGACAACGACGGTGGGTCGAGCTACTCAGTGATTACGAATGTGAACTTCGTTATCATCCGGGTAAAGCCAACGTAGTAGTTGACGCCCTAAGTCGGAAATAATATTCTGGTCGTAGAGTCAAATCATTGACTATGACTATCCATTCACACTTGTCCACACAAATTAAGGAGGCTCAGCTTGATGCTTTGAAACCTGAAAATGTGGCGGGTGAATCCCTGAGAGGGATGGATAAGAACTTGGAGGTTAAGAGTGGCGGAGCTTATTTTCTCATGGATCGGATCTGGACCCCGAAACTTGGTGGTTTCAGAGACTTGATCATGAACGAGGCGCACAACACTCGTTATTCCGTCCACCCAGGTTCAGATAAGATGTATCTGGATCTTAAAAAGTTATACTGGTGGCCTAACATGAAATCAGAGATTGCTACCTTCGTAAGTAAATGCCTTACTTGCGCCAAGGTCAAGGTCGAATACCAGAAACCCTCCGGTCTACTACAACAGCCAGAGATACCGGAATGGAAGTGGGAGCGGATCACTATGGATTTTATAACCAAGTTGCCCAAGACAACGGGTGGACTTGATACCATATGGGTCATCGTCGACAGATTGACCATGTCTGCACACTTCCTGCCTATCAAGGAAACAGACAAGATGGAGAAACTTACAAGAACTTACATTAGGGAGATTGTACCACTGCACGGTGTTCGCATATCCATTATCTCGGACAGAGATAGTAGATTCACTTCGAGGTTCTGGCAGTCGTTACAAAGTTCCCTAGGAACTAGGCTGGACATGAGTACAGCCTACCATCCACAGACAGACGGGCAAAGTGAGAGGACTATCCAAACCATGGAAGATATGTTGCGAGCCTGTGTGATCGACTTTGGGAAAGCATGGGATACTCATTTACCCCTTGTCGAATTTTCCTACAACAACAATTATCACACGAGCATAAAGGCTGCTCAATTCGAGGCCCTCTATGGCCGAAAGTGCAGATCCCCTTTGTGCTGGGCGGAGGTGGGTGATACCCAGTTAGCTAAAGGACGAGTTCCTAAAAGCACTCTCACAGGTCCGGAGATCATTCAGGAAACGACAGAGAAGATCGTTCAGATTCGTGAACGATTGAAAGCCTCTAGAGACCGACAGAAAAACTACGCTGATAAACGAAGGAAACTGTTGGAATTCTAGGTGGGCGACCGTGTTCTATTGAAGGTCTCACCCTGGAAGGGCTTGATACGCTTTGGAAAGCGTGGAAAGCTAAATCCAAGGTACATAGGGCCTTTCGAGATTCTTGCCAGAATCGGCCCTGTAGCTTACAAACTTAACTTACCATGCGAGCTCAGTAACGTACATTATACTTTTCACGTCTCGAACTTGAAAAAGTGTCTGTCCGACGAGACTCTTGTAATCCCACTCGACGAGATCGAGATCAACGAGAGCCTCAACTTCATGGAAGAACCAGTAGATATCATGGACCGGGAGGTCAAGCAAACGAAACAAAGCCGTATCCCGATAGTGAAGGTTCGTTGGAACGCCAAGCGAGGACCTAAATTCACTTGGGAGCGAGAGGATCAGATGAAACTGAAATATCCTATTCTTTTTACTTAGTTATTTGTAACTATTTATTTGCTTAAATTCTAATTTCGGGACGAAATTCCTTCTAACGGGGGGATGATGTGACAACCCGAAATTTCTATTATGTACAACCATTCACTTCAATAGGAGTCAAAACTGTTTCTGCTAATTTTCAAGCTTTTTGGGAATAAGTTTGAGTATTTTAAGATTAGTACTTCAGGAGATACCAGGAGAGAGGATGCTCTAGGGTTTATTGTGCAACAATAAAATCCCAAAGCTCCAATAGGTTGGAGTTTACGGCCTAAACAAAGGTGTTTACGGCTGTAAACCCTAAATTGGGGGTATATATATGACACTTAGTCTTTATTTACCATTTTTCACAAATTCAAGATCCAAACTCAATTCTCTCTCAAGTATCATCCAACAATTCTTCAAGATCTTCAACTTGTAAGTGTTCCTAGCCCTAATAAGTTGATATATTACTTAATCTAGTGATTTAACACACTTCCATCCGTGAAATCATTCCAATAGGTTAGATCTTCAAGTTTCACCAAGAACACCAAGAACACACACTAGTGTTCTTGGACTTTTAGCACCTTTTCAAGCCTCTATCTTGTAAGTACTTCTATCCTAGAGTATAATAAGGCTTGTTACACTTCAATACATCAAGAAAACACCAAGGAAACCAAGGATCAAAGGTGTTTACGGTCCAAGAACACCTTGGACCGTAAACCCTAAAAAGGGTGCCAAAGTGTGCCTAGTCCCTTCTAAGCCTTGGAAACTTGCATAGATCCCTTCCTTAATGAGTTTAGTACTTGAAAACATCAAAAGACCATAAACCATATGGGTTTACGGCCGTAAACCCAAGGGGAAGTGGTCCAGGGACCGTAAACTCCATTTAGGAGTGAAATGGTGCCCTAATCTCTTCCTAAGGCTTATACTTCAAGTAGAAATGCTTCTATGGACTTGTAAAGCTTCAAAACACAAGATGGTCAAAGAAACATGATTTTACGGCCATAAACTCATGGGTTTACGACCGTAAACTCAATGAGTTATGGTCACAAAACCGTAAACTCAAATAAAGGGTTCCCTTGAACCCTAAACTCAATAGCAATGTCCTACAACACTTAGATGCAATCCTTAGGACTTATAGCACTTAAATAAGGTGTTTACATGTCCTAGGATGTCTTAACTTTGTTAATTAGTTGTTTTATAACTAATTGAATACATATATGTGTTATTATATGTTAACTAGGATAATTGTGTGTGTATAAGTCTTCACTTGACACCTAGCATCCTACACATTCCGTTCATCCAAACCACTCACTACAGGTGAGGTCATACCCCTTAATTAACCTTTTAAATGATTTTAAATGCTTTTATGGGGGGGATACAAGTTGAACAATTATAGTTATTATATCAATCGCATGTGATTAATAACTACCAAACAAGTGGATTTCTTACTTTTTCAAACTGTGTTACCAAACTGTTTTACTTCAAACTGTCTTACAAACTCTGTTACATACCAAATGCGTTTATCAAACTCTTTTACATGTTAAATACTTTTACTTAAATTCTTTTAACTTATATTCTGTGTATCTATATAGATATACTTATATAAGTAGGATTGAAAGGACTTAGGACTGATAGCTCACCTTACTTCCTGTTCCTTGTTTGGTTGTAGACTTAGGGCATTCAGGTTATTTGTCCGAAGGTCGTTTGAATCCTAGTTATATATCATGTATATGTGTATAGATATAAAAGGTTACTTCTTTCATTCAGTTCAATGCCATTAGGTAGCAAAGGTATACAAACATGTTCATATACACAAACAACATTACTAGTAAACTATAATCGGTATAGTTTAGGAAGATACTATTACTAGAACAATGAAACATACAATGAGTCAGTTCATTCATGAGTAATACATAATGATGAGAAACAAACATAATACATAGTGATGAGAAACAAACATAATACATAGTGATGAGAAACAAACATAATACATAGTGATGAGAAACAAACATAATACACAGTGATGAGAAACAAAACATACAAGCTAGACAGAGAAAGAAC
The DNA here is from genome assembly GCF_052849685.1 of Lactuca virosa. Lineage (NCBI taxonomy): Eukaryota > Viridiplantae > Streptophyta > Magnoliopsida > Asterales > Asteraceae > Lactuca > Lactuca virosa. The sequence goes on from NC_136428.1 coordinate 391,290,490, forward strand.
ACACAATACAGAACACACAATACAGCTAGCACATACATATACATATACATATACATTACACACAGTTATGTGAGCCACTTAACGGGGGACATGGCACTACCTATCATGACCCGTTTTGTATCCAGAATCTCCTTAATTGGGGAGCGTATGAGTTTGTGTATAGATCTATACTGGATTGACTATCCTACACCTTGTTGCTCGCTACAGTGGGACTTGCAAGTCTACGGGTGCCAAACATCGTTTCTTACGACGTCTTACATCATCGTTTTACTATAGAGTCGGTAGCAGGATACAGGCCAATCACATGGTACTTTCAATAACAAATAGTTTAAAGTAATTAGTACAACAGTAGTTACTTAATACAACACTACAGTACTATTTCATTTTCCCTTTACCTTTACTTTGTGATATTCACACGATAAACAATAATGTAAGAACTATATTTTGGTTAATAATAGTCAGATTTGGGAAAATACACACTCTTACAAGAGACACACACACAGATACTAGATGCCTTGGTAGAAGGCTACTTTTAGTAGGAAACATAGGGTTTTCTAGGAGAGTTCAAACAATTACAAACTTTTACAAAACTTATACATTACAAACATCTTACAAATGCTTTCATACAAACACAGACACTAATATACTTATGATCTCACCAGCTTTAAAGCTGATCTACACTTTCAAAATAACTTGTATTCTCAGGTCACCAGTAGACAGGTACCGGTGCCAGGTTCTAAGAAGATGGAGCTCGTTCAAGACTCATCTTTTATTTTTGATGTATATTTTTGGTGTCTATATAACTTGACAGAACGCACTTGTATGAAATTATATTATTAATGCAATGGATGATGTTGTTGCTTGTTTACTACTTTGCATTGTTGTGATACTGAACATGACGTCATCCACCGCCGAACGTTTCCGCCGTTCCGGTTTTGGGGTGTGACACCATCCAAGTCAATGAGGATTTTTTTCATACAATGGCTAACATGTACAAACTTGCCACTAGCAATCTCGACTATTATAGCATTAACTAGTCTATCTACAGGAAAAGCTAGTTTTCTACCAAATTCATGTGAAATAAAGGAGTAATTGGCTCCAGAATCAAACAAAATTTGGGCAGGCAATTCATTTACGAGAAAGGTACCTGAAGCGACATCGACTTCTTCTTTTGCAGCTTCAAGTGTCATCTGAAAGGCTCTCGCCTTCGGCTTTGGTGGAAGATTGGGTTTTGCTGCGTACTTCTTCTTCGGGCAATCCCTCAAAATATGCCCTTCTTCATGGCACCCATGACATACGTTATTAGTGAAGGTGCAGTTATTGGCATAATGCCCTGGCTTTCCACATTTGTAACAAGTGAGTTCCATGCTGCACTTCCCAACATCTTTCTTCTTACACTTGTCACACCACTTAGCTTCGGCTCCTCCTCCGAATTTTCTTGAACCAGTCTTCGAGAACTTGTTCTTTTTATTGGAACCTGAAGTTCCTTCAAACTTTCCCTTTTCGCCAACTTCAACCTTGCTGGTCGCTCTCCCCTTAATCATATCTTCAACAGACTTGGCAGCCCAGATAGTTGCCTCCAAAGTAAGTGCCTGACATACTGGCACCGCATACTCCCATGGAAGTCCGTTTGGGTACCTGTCAATTTTTGCCAGATCATCTGGGACAATACGCAAAGCAAACTCCATTTTGTCTATGAAGTTATTCGTATATTCGTCAACGGTCATACTCCCCTTCTTCAACGTTAGAAATTGGTTTTTTAACTCAAGCACGTTTTGGGCCGCGCAGTACTTATGCTTGAAGTGCACCAAGAACTCTGACCAAGTCAGTTGTAGTGGCTCATTAGGGCTTAGGGTTTTCCCCAGAGTGTTCCACCAACGAGCAGCACTACCCCTGAACTGACGCACTGCAAAGGTGGTTTGTAACTTGCCTTCGCAATCACAAGTCATGAAAGCCAATTCCATTTCTGAGATCCAGTCCATTACTCCGACATGATCTTCTTTTCCAGTGAAGGTTGATGGCTTGCAAGTCATAAAGTCCTTATACTTGCACCCATTTCTCTCCACTCTATCTTCGTGGTTATTTCTGCCAACCACAAGCGGTTCACTATGACCAACCGATCTACTGTTGTTTCCTTCTTCAGATCGATAGTCATTCAATTCACATTGTTCAACAGGAACTGAAGGTTCATCCCTGTTGTTCTGCAACATTTGCCTCAATTCCTCCCTCTGTTCAGCAATCATGGTCTGAATCAAAGTTCGTACTCCAGCCATGGTGATGGATTCGGGTGCAGCTCCTACTATCGGCACCTGTTCCACCACTTGAGGTTGAGGTTGTTGGTTTCTGTTTGCGTTTCCTGCTCCACTTCGAGTTCTTTCCATTACAATCTATATACCGAATAAGGCGAATTTTGGTCTTTATCCTTGTTAGATATTTCAATTCCCTTATCACTCCGAAACGCTTACATGTTAGTTCTAATCTCCTAATCATACGCTTAGAATCCTACACACATAAGGTTTCCAGATCCGGTCGGCAACAGACCATAGATCCGAACAAATAATGGCATATATGGCAAACATATAGCATTTAGCACATAAAAGCATTTTAGGCACCTTTCCTAAAATAAACTAGTGCTTGTGTTTAAAATATGGTAGACACTCATCTCACAATCATCACTTAGCATTCTAAGTTTAAGTCTATAAATCCTACAATTTCTTAGTTCGCTTAAACTAATGCTCTGTTACCAACTGTGACATCCCCTAATTTCTCGGCCAGAAAAGACCGATTTAATTTATGCTTTTTAAAATAAAATCAGAGAAATCTTTTTAAAAGATGTTGCGGAATTGGTCCCCAAAACAAAACATGATAGAAGTTTGTCAAAACATTTCTTTAAGAAATGTATAGTTTCATTTCATATCAAAACCTCGGGATGTCATGTTCCGATACAGATCAAAAGCATAAACAAGACATTATAAGCCTTACAACAGTTATTTACAACTACTGGCCTATAATCAAAAATCTCTCATCGTCCTCCGACTATGCTCGGGGTCCACTACCTGTAACATAAAAAGCTGAGTGGGTTAGTCTTGGGAGCCTGGTGAGCATATAGGGTTTTCAACCTACAATAATAATAACCTTATTAAGTTCACCAATCAACAATAACCCTGATTACCCATTCCCGTTGTCCTCACTTTACGTCCCTAAACACCTATCACAAGGGACCTAGCCTAAGGAATATCATCGGTATGGACATTACTGCTAAGGGGACTCCTCAGCCATACATGTCCTAAAGGCAACCATGAGGGGGATGAAGTACACCAATGGACATTTAGTTCATCAACACCTACAAGTTGCGAACCTGCTAGTGTGCCACTGGACTGTCTAGAAAGGTCCGTGGTCGTCATCTATACTCCGTTACACGACTTCACCAACAACAACAACAACAAGACTAAGGCCTCTCATCATTTTAACACCCATCGACTATTTCGTCTACCCATGTTCTACCCAACATATTTGTAGATAAAATACATATACAGTTTAAAACTTGTATAAAACATCTATTCAACTGTCACCTCAAATAAACAATTAATATATTTACACATAGCATGTATTTTAAGGTAGATACTTCATATCTATGTGCAAAGTGAAAGTAACTACACACTCACATGATTTGATGAAAATCGGGCAGCAATTCGTTTCCTAAAACGTTCGTTTCTAATAAAATCGGGAGTTTTATTGAGAAACCGGGATCTGCAAAGATCGGGCTTCGAAACCGAAAAGATAAATTTTCCGGGCTTCTCGGGCACTTCGTGGCGTATTCCGGGGGTTATAATTGATACCAGGGCTTTGGGGGATGTTAAAATGAAAGAAATATGGAAAGAGGGGCTAAAAGTGTCAAATTTTCAAATATTCCCCGGGAGGTCTCGCACCCTCCTATTCATTGGACCGAAGTCTGGATCCGAGGAGGGGGGCTCGTGGCTCATGCGAAGGCTCGGATGTGATGAGTCACTCTACACGCGTCAGACGTAGGCGAGGCGGCTTCGGACAACTCTCCGGATTCGAACACGCGTCTGCCAGCTGCTCGGATGACTCAGCCATTCTCGGACACGCGTCGGATGCGAAGCAAGGACACGTGGCCGAAGTCCACGTATGCGAGATTTCTCGGTTTTGGGGATTTTTCTCGATTTTCGCGCCAAAACTTCTAAAATCCATAACTTTCGCATACGAGCTCCGTTTTTGACGTTCTTTATATGCACACGTAGGTAAAATTACGCTCTACAACTTTTGTTTAGACTTCGTTGGATAATTTTAATATTAATTTTGATATTATTATTTTTAACAGACCGGGAGAGGAAATCCGTTAAAAATTCATAACTTCTTCATCCGATATCCGTTTTCGTCTGTCTTTTTACCGTTGTGCTACTATTGACGAGACCTTCGATTCTCGTTTAGGTCGTATCGGCTAAAAATCTCTCGATCTAAAATTCGAGTTTTTAGTTGTCTACTCTAAGCTGAAACTTCGAAAAATCATAACTTCCTCATACGAAGTCAGATTTGAGCGTTCTTTTTATACCTACTCTCGGTTTAACGAACACTACGAGTTTCGTTTAGATCACTAAGGCTAAAAAGTAGTTTATCAAAAACTCACTTTTTACGACATTTGGCACCGTGCCGGTTTTGTCGTGAAACTTCGACAGGTCATAACTTCTTCGTTATAACTCGGATTTTTGTATTCTTTATATATCCGTAATCTTTGTCATGACCACTAAAACTTTCTTAATAGATATCGGCTTTATCTAATATTTATTTTCGACGCTCATTTTTATTCTTACTTAATTAACTCCTACTAATTAAGCATAAAACACATAAAACACATAATATTCACATAAATCCTTTTCATTTCTTCAAAATGAGTTACAAAGGTTAACCTAGACTATCATATCAATATTAATGCCTAGCCTAGAAACATGGGCATTACAACAATGATCAAATAAACATATTGAATTGAAATGGAATTTCTTTAAGCTAGGTATTGATTGTTGTCGTCATAGTCAACTAGTTGATATAAACATAACACCGTTGGAACATTACTTCTAATCATTGAGTATTTTACTACACGATAAAGTACAAACATGCGCAAGAATATGCAGTGCCTCTAAAGAACTAAATGGACTGAAAGAAAGAGAAATATATGTGATCTTGAATATCGGGCCATTGCTACTATTCATAGGATCAAAAGACATCATTCTCCCAAAAGTTTAGTTTATGTTATTATGATTCAAAAAAAATTTATACAATTTTCATGTAATTATTCTTACTCGTTTAAATGTAGAACATTTCATATGTATTTTATTTAAAAGAAAAGTCATTGAATCTGGGAAACATGTATGTTAGGAACAGTTAAATAAGGATGATTCGAATATAGAATGATATGTAATATTGTGGATTCATATTCTTGAAAATAAGAATTGCATTGTCAAAGATCCAGTTGGATAGGACTTTGGAGTACATCTGACCATAAGTCTTACGATAAATGCGACTCCTATTTTTTAAGACATATGATAAAATCACTATTCGATAGTCTGAATATTTGTTGGAATTAGCTTTCTCTAATGGTTCATTCAGTCTTTCCACAATACCTACTAATTTGAATACATCCAAAAGTTTGGATAAAAATGTTTATTTTGGAATCATTTTCTTGGGCATGTAAACATGAATACATTACCAACTATCCAATTGGATTGGATCTTGCATATCATTTGGTTGCAAGTCTTATGATATATGTAAATCATGCTTTTCAAGATAGATGATTAACACATTACTTGGTAACGTACATATATTTTGGAATTAGTTTGCACTAATGAACCGTTCAGATAAACCACAATACATAGTATGACTAATTGCATGTGAACATGTTTATCTGAAAAAACATTGAGACTAGAACCTTCTATGTATTCAAAGTTTTCATAAAACGATGTTGATAATCATTGAGTAAAAATGATAAGATACTCAGATCCAATAAGATTGGTGAGGATCTTAGCCAAAACCATATCGAACATCTAAGGAATTATGGCAAGTTGTCATAAGTTGTCTCTGCCAAAAACAGTGCCACAAAGGAGTGTTGTTGGATAAAGAGAAACACATCATTTTTTGATACTTGATGAGTTGAATTATGCTTAACAGAACAACTCATGGATTGTACCATGAATAGTGTTACACGAGTCCTTGGTCTTATACCAATTTAGAAGGTTTCTTAACCACTCTGTGAGATGTGGAGTATGGGTTTATCCTTCACAAAGTACATTCAGAATTGTAGGATTACGAGGTTCACATTCTTCGTGAATTACTCGACAGTCAAGGACTTAGATTAGATATTTGTTATGTCGTTGGACATCCCAACAAGCATTTTGGATAATTTTTTTAAACCTTCTGAGAACAAAATGTTTGTTGCTTGAAAGCTAGTATTCCAAGAGAGGGAGCTTACATCCAAAAGAGTTAGTGGGACCTAAACTGATCTGGATAAGATTGACCAGTTAACCAATAAAGAACCTAAAAATGGTCCTAACAATCAATTCGAGATTGAAAGACTTGTTGAGAAAATTGACATACCTCCAAATCATCCTAATATACTTGATAAAGGACATCATATACCTAATCGTATATATTGAGGTTATATGAGTCACTAGAAGACAATAATCAGATTGTGCCGGCTATCGGAAGCTATGGGGGACCCTATAAGGCAGGAGGATAAATGAGGGGCATGGAGAGCGAGATTTAGTCTATGGAAGTTTGAAAACTTGATTGATGAAACACTTAACATTAAAATCGTAAGTGTTAGTTAATGATCAAGAAGATGACAAACATTGATGGGAAGTAACACATACTCGATCCAAGTTAGGTTGTGAAGAATGTGTAAGCTTATGAAGCTCATTTGCTTTAACGAAAGAATTCAAGGAGTTTGAATTCCGAGAAACGAAAATAAGCTATATCTCTCTCTCTCTCTCTCTCTCTCTATATATATATATATATATATATATATATATATATATATATATTTGTGTGTGTGTAGCGTCCCATTTTCACAACCAAAAATTTTCATTTTTATTAAGGTGAAACGTCCAAATTATAAATCCATTTCCAGGAAACAAATTATTCCAAATTATATTTATCAAAAATCAGAGTAATATGATGAACGCAGAATCCTCAATGCTGTTGTGGAGTGTGTGATATCACGCCTTCACCTTTCCACAATTACTGATAGAACCATAAAACATAAACATCTGGGTAAGCACAAAGCTTAGTGAGTTTCACCCAAAATAACACACAATAGAAAATTAAAGAAGCATGCATACTATGTCCACAGTCGTCGGAATGGATTACCAATGAGACTACAACATATGTCCAGATTGCGCCCTAGCCCTCAGCTCATGTCTGGATTTCCCCCAAGCCCACAACATAAGTCTGTATTGTCCTTCGACCCTCAGCTTATGTGTGGATTGCCCACAACATAAGTCTGGATTTCCCTTCTGGCCCTCATATTATGTCAATATTCCTCCTGTGCCCACATCATAACTCTGGACTGCCCTCCTTGCCCTAAGCTTATATCTGGATTGCTTCTGAGTTTGATGGCTTCCACACAAAGTAGTATCACCTCAACCTCAACCACCACAATATGTCGACATGGATCATGTAGGCACATAAAACAGGAAATTACCAATCGTACAACTCAATATCTCTTACTAGACCTCTCACAGCACACTGCTTCGCTGCCAAGTAATCTCCATGGAATACATAACCATAAGCAACCATAGGTGAGATAGCCACCCAAACATATAATCCTACTCTAAAGCCACAATCAAAGAATGAATAAGCAAGAAAGCCTAGATCAAGAGTCCTCAGGCTATCCTACATGACTACATACAACCCCTAGGGCACCCCACTAGACGATAACCAACCTCCTGGTACTCTAACAAGCATACCACTACTGTTGCATCCTAACACACAAGGATATATACGTATATGTATATATATATATATATATATATATATATATATATATATATATATATATATATATATATGCGTGTGTGTGTGTGTGTATAAATCTAGTAGATTACTAAAACATATCAAGATCCTATATACAGGGATGCATAATGAACTCTCCAAGGAATGTGTAACCATATGTACCCGAACGTGAGATAGACACCTGGACAGATGATCCTATCTGACTACATACAGTTCCTAGGGCATCCCTCTACCCAAAGGTAACAAAAACAAGTGGACCGTCATTGGTGCCTTCGACCTACAAGTACAATGAGGAAAACTCAACTGAAACGAAAAAACCAAAAACATTGTGACACACTTTCTTTTCTGCACTGCTTGCTCCCACGAGCCCTCTAGAACCAAAACATGGAAGAATCTTAATCAACATGCCAAATCCTTCAAGTTTGACCCAAAGTCAAAATGGTAAAAAAGTCAACGGCCAACGGTCAACAAAATTCAACTATCAGCTGCCCCTTATGACGTGACTAGCTATTTCTTACATTGAGAGCCACTAAAGGACAAAATAATTGAGACTATTGATCCTCACGAGTTGACATGCATAGTATCACGCCATGAGATGAATCAGAATGATATTTTGATAAATAAACTTCTTAATCCATTAAGCCACCAATCCATTTTCTCGAAAAGGATTCCTAATACGCCAAATACCATATAAAATTGATGCTTTAAGGTCTTCCATGTCCAATGCAAGTCATATAGCAAAAATTAGAGCATTTATGAATGAGTGGTGGTGAAAAGCTCAAACATTATCCAAACTTCAGATCCGTCACATATAATCACCAAGGGACTCTAAGGACCCAAAAGGTTGCTAACTTTATGGAGTCCCAACATTGTAACTCAACTATCCTTGGATAAACATGCATAAAACTGTAGATCTAGCAACAAGGAATCATAAAGATTTAATCTTGATTGCTCAAAATGGTCCAAAGATGTTGCTAGAAGATGCAAATGAAACTTCCTAGTTGGATCTATGCTGCAAAGGTAATCCATTTTACTTCAAGCCACCAAATTACCACCAAAAAGCTCAAAAATCACAAGGAGAGGCTAGGGTTAGGGTTTTTTTCTGTGATGAGGATGAATGAGGTTGTTAAGGAACCGTAACATGAAGTTTATTGGCTTTTAATAAGAACGAAACCCTAAAAGATCATGGGCTTGGGTTGCGGAATATACCACGTCATGAGCACATAGGTCTCACATCGTGAGCTCAATTAAATAAACTTTTTTCATTTAATTTTTTATCACGTCATGAACTCTCTATGGCGACGTCGTGACACCTGGCTTTACCTAAAAACCATATCTTTGACTCCTTAAAGCCCTAGACTGATCCGTTCTGGAAATCGGGTGTTACAATTCTCCCCCACTTAAATTATATTTCGACCTTGAATTTTGTTCTCGCTTCCACTCTCGGAGTAACCCCTTGCTAACGGTCTGAGATCATTTGAATACTAATACCGACAACCATTAACAACCATTGTTTCAAAACCAGGCCCATGAGCCAATTCGGGAAGAGACTCCAATTGTTTGAATCACAATTGGTACGACATCCCTTGATAATTCGACCACCTCCCGACACCTCTATAGACTTTAACAAGGAACAAGAAACCTGAAGAAAAACACTACTGTACACAACATTCTTAACCGCAAGTGAAAAATCCAACTCTTAGTCGAGGACCTGCAGATTCCGAAAGCATGCATAACCCACAGGTAGACTGAATCACCCCATCTATCACCCACGCTAACCAAAACTTGCAACCCAACCCGAGAAAGGTCCTGGTCTTGCGTCGTCTATATAACATCAAAAATACAAACTACATCCTACACTATACTGTTGGATTTGGTGTCTAAGCCCATAACTATAACTGGGATGTACTTGACCCGATAGTAGCATGGTTCTTTTGGATTGTCTTTATTAGTGCAATTTGATAGGATGGACTTTTGAGAATAAGGTTATTTATGATCTATTAGTATATTATAAGTATAATATATTAATGTAGAAATCATATTATTTAATTAGTATTGATCAAGAATTAATTTGGAATTAATTTAGTGATCAAAAGAGACTGATTAAATATACGGGGACTGATTAAGTAAATCAATGATTCTTATAGTGTGGGGCAATGATCCATGGTTAATTAGGATGGGCTAAAACAATATAAAGTTCATGGATAGTCCACAGAGGTTTAACCCATGGAGCCTAAGTAATATGAAGGGTTATGGTGCATTAAGGTTTGCATGGATGAATCCTTAGCCTTTGTAACACTATAAAAGGAATCCCCTAGAGCCAAAATCGGTTGGCCATTCATTCTAAGAGAGTGATAATTGATTTTGAGCTAACTAGCCTATTATCTCAAGTCTCCTCTTGCATTTGGTGTTTGTGACACATTAGAGGCATCACACTTGAGGTGCTAAAGCTTTCTAAGGCAAAGAACTACAACTACATAAGAGGTATTCATCTAAATATGAGTTTTATATTGTATATCCTCTATTGTATGCTAGTTAGGATGTGTGCTTTGGAAAATTGAAATTGCATGTATAATTCGATAAAACATAGATCCAAAGCATCTAGGGTTGCATGTGCACCATAGGAGTGTTATAGTGCTTAAAACCCAACAGTAGTATCAGATCCTAGGATTGTTTTTTGTTATATTTGTGTAACATCCCAAAATTTCAAAACCAAAAATTGTGTTTTTAATTATGTTACTTATAAATTAGTTTAATGGAAAACATAATCGATATCATATAAAGCCATAAAACCATAACCACATGTTTCAAAAATCATATCATCAATAGTAATAATGTCAAAGTACAATCCCATGGATCTCAAAATGCGGAAATCAGGTTTGTGTGATGCGATGCTACCGTGCCAGCTCCTTTCCCTTCGCTGAAGAGGTACCTGAAACAATGCTGAAAACTATAAGCACGAAGCTTAGTGAGTTCCCCCAACATACCACATACCATACAAATCACATACTACTGGGCATATTTCGGTGCATGGCCTACCCTGTAAGGCATATCTAGGTGCCCGACCCATTATCACATAACATCATATCTTGCTAGCACATAAAACATATCAGATAGTGGCTAACCAGACAATTATCACAAAGACAATTATCTTAAAAATCAACTCCTGCTAGTGGGCCGACATTGTGGCCTTGGACCCACTTTTACTGGAAGGTAACTCACCTCAGTGTCATGAAGTGTCTGAGCTGTTCTCGTTGACGGGATCAACTCCTCTCAACTCCTATACATAACAACCTTACTTAATTTACCAATACATACTCTTAACCCTTACAATGGTTACTCAGGTTAAAGCCAAAGTCAAGGTCAACACCTTGGTCAAAGTCAACTCCGGGTCAAAGTCAAGATCTGGTTGACTCTACTCGCCGAGTCCCCAAATCCTCAAAACACTAGAACATCCATCCTACTCGCCAAGTATTTCACGCACTCGCCGGGTTCTCCTTCATACAAAGTCAGGACATTATTCAACTCACTGGCCGAGTTCATCACTGAATTCGTCGAGTCCTCCTTCATGCAAGAAGGCACATTTAGCCCTGCACTCGCCGAGTTCCTTAGGAACTCGTCGAGTTCGTCTTCATGCAGTTGGGACTTTCCTTGAACTCGCCGTTCTGTTCTTGAATCTGCTGAGTTCCATGATTTCCAGGTCTAGTTTTCACATCTAACTTCTTGAGTCCTCTTCTAAACTCAACCAGTTCGATCAAAGCAGAAAAGGGTTGGGGAACCATACCCCGACTCATCGAGTCCCATGAATGACTCACCGAGTCCCCCAAAGTCCATGTCCATACAGTTGATTTCAGTCGGATTTAACACATCCAAAGCATAGATCTAGCCTCCTAGGGCCCATAATACACGTAAAGTTACAAACTTGATGTTCATGCATGGGCTATTTGGCACAAATGGCCCTAAAATGGAGTCTACAAGGTGCATGGGGCTCTTATGGCAATAGAGTTGGCACCTTTATGCCATATGAACCCTCAATGGTTCTAGATATGAAGTCATACCCCTTTATAACCACAAAATCCCAAATATGGCACTTCTTGTTGGATTAATGTCTAAGTCCTTAACTATAATTAGTAAGACTTCACCCGACCCGGCATGTTCCATTTAGGTTGCATGGCATCATGCATTTGGATAGACTATAATGAGAGAAATAAAACTTAAGGTTGGTTAATATATTATAAGTTCTAATATATTAATAAGGTTATTTAATTAGTATTGATCAAGACTTAATTTGGAATTAATTAAGTGATCAAAAGGAGACTAATTAAATATATGGGTTGATTGTGTAAATCATTCATTCTTATATATGTGGGCTTGTGATCCAAGATTCCTTATATTGGACTAAGTCCATGGGGTGACCCATGGATACTCCATGGAGGTTAAAATCCATCGAGCATAAGGAATGGGTAAAATTATGAGTTACATGGTGTAACCCTAATAGCCACCATATAAAAGAATCCCATGGCTCAAGAAATCGTGCACTAATGTGTGAGTGTGAGGGCTAGACGATTTCAAGGAGTGTTCAAGTTTCTCTCAAGTTATTCCAAGTGTATTTGGTGTTGTGTGAACCAGTTGAGGTGTCACACTTGGGGCACTAGGCACTCAAGCTTCATGAAGACATTCTACATCAAAGAGGTATGTATTCTATCTTGTTATATTTATTATTTTGTATGCTAGATTAGGGTAATACCTTGGATGTTCATAATTGTATGTATAATAGAGAAAACATAGATCCAAGGTATTTAGGGTTGCATGTACACTTAGGAGTGTTAGAATGCTCATAACCCAACAGTGGTATCAGAGCCTAGGCTTGTTTTCTTGTTATACTTGCAAAAGTAGCTGAAAAATCGAGTTGGATGCATATATTCGATTGTTTTGGCTGGAATTGGACTAGGAACATTACCCTAAGATGTTTTTGTAAACTTGTTTTTGATGTGGTAATGTTATGCTAATCCAATTTCTAAGATAATTGTCATAATTTCAAGATTTGTATTAGTTTGTATGTTCATGCTAATTTCTTGAAGATTGATGATTTGAATTATCTTGTTCTTATGAGGTTCTTAGATTAATAGAAAAGTTGTGTGAAATAGTTGTTTTCAATCTAAGAGTTGTTTTTAATCTAAGAGTTGATTCCAAAGTGTGTTTTTGTAACTTGTCCTCAAGTTATATGAAAAGTCACATTTAAGAATCATAAAACTCATAAAAGTTGGCAAAGGTTACAAAATGAAGAGTCTAGTTCTAATTAAATGGTTTTATGACTCTATAACTTGTCCTCAAGTTATGGAGGTTCAAGAGTCTCTTCATTAAATTAAAAAAAAAGGGTAACCTTAATTAGTTCCATAAGTTACAATAAAAAAAAGTTATTTTTTTTATTAATTAGTTTAAAGTCTTCCATAACTTGTCCTCAAGTTATGGAACTTGAAGAGTTTTTTTTTTTATAATTAAAACTACTTTAAACTCATAAGTTATGAAATTAATTAGTTTTGAATAGTTTCAAAACTTGCCCTCAAGTTTTGGGATTTGAAAAATTTTCACTTATGAATACTTTAATTCCAAGTTAGCCCTTAGAATTTTAAAAGTTAAAATTCAACCCTTATACTTTATAATATTATAAGTTAATAATATTTATATATATATAAGAGTAAAGTCAGTCTTACCGTTAGTAGGCCTCATTCACGAAGCCGGTCTATAAGGGGGGGTATAAGGTTACTGCCTATAAAATGGCAGTTTAATGGGTGTCCACTCTCACCCACCGCTTCCTTGACTGGTGGAGGGTCGTTAGCCGAACGGGTAGGACAAGGACCATAATTCTCCTTTCATTAAAAGTATTAATGATAAATACTAAGTAACTAAACTCTTATTAATACCCAATCTTAGTTACTTAGGAAAATGTGAATTTGGTGCTAACCCATGAAATTACACTTTGCACTTTGCTTAAGTCGTTAGTGGAGCGTGTGTGGTTAACCGGCACACTGATTAAGGGGTAAATATTAAGGGTACCAAATATATTTGCATGGTTATTCACACCTTGTTTTTGTGATCCTCGGCATCCCAGTCACAAAACCTGAAGGGCACACTCGAGATTGAAACATGCCTTTGAACAGTTCAATGAATCTCAAAGATCTAGGACTTTCAAATCCAATTAAAACCTAATAAATTATTTCAATTTTCATGGTGGAAATTGGTGAATCGTCATTCACCTACCTTCAAATATTTTATAGCTTGGATTACGGCATCCCTCTTCTAAGTTATAAAATAGTTTGTTGGGTCCTAGCTTTAATATTTCATATTGGGTGTCATATTAAGAACTTTAAATCAACTATCTTGAATATCTCCCAAAAAGATGTCTGGTCTAGACATTTATGATCTTCCCAAATCTCTTGAAACAAGCTTTCCTAAATGAAGATGATGTCCCATGGATATCATACTTCTTTCACCTCCTCTAATTATTCTCCCTAACCCACAAGTTCCTAAAAAGTTTAAGGTCACTCAAGCCCTATTGGCAAGGCAAGGTCTAGGTGTGATCACATCTTGGAGATGTAGTCACATATTGACAAGCCGGGAGAGTTGGGTGTCAAAGTCTTGAGAAAGTTGGTGGCTCAACTACTTTCTAAGTCACATAGTGAGTTCTTTTAGGAATCCTATGAAACAAACTAAGACAAGACCCTTAATGATATTATCTATTTGCTAAGATCAACTTCCTAAAACGCTATGGACATTGACAATGATGACATTGGATATCCAGTAAAGCTCTCTCTTCCCAATGGAAAGGGATCGGCCATAGTCAACTCGGTTGACCCAATGGTAAAGAGAGAGGCAAAGTCTGAGATAGTCCCATTATCAAGGGTCCATAGGTAACTATTGCCAAAGGAAGGGGCATTGGTTACGAAGCTGCCAAATTTACCTAAGGATGTTAAAGTCAATAAGTTTGGCTCTACTTCAGGTAAAGTCCATTGTCTAACTCTATTAAGTACATGTTGATTCTGATCGCGAAGATGGATTTCAATCGCATGGTTCGGTGATCAGAATTTTGGGCTATTACTTAAGAGTTATGATATTTATATTGCTTAGGAATACATAACAACAAGGTTTTCATATGGATTGTAAGGATAAGTTTTTCCGCAAAGTTTTAAAATAAAAGAAAAAGGTTTTGATTTTATTTATTTTAAGTATCCTTACAATGGCATTTGTGAAAAGTTGTTGCTTATAAGATTCCATTGATAGCAATATTGGAAAAATGGATTTGATTCTTTCGGTTGTGGTAGTGTCTAATATTACCAAATAAGGAAAGATTCTCATCACCCAAGGTTCAATTGGACCGAAACTTGGAATCATGCAAGTTGTATAGTATGATGAATGAGAACTTTCAGCTTGGAAAATTAAGACTAATTCCTTATGTGAATAAGGAAAGGACTAAGGGATCGAGTACACATTCTTGTGCACTGGTCAAGTCCACCACAAAAGTTCAAGAAGACTATTCGTCATGATTTACTTAAGTTCAGTAAATATGGTAATACTTATAAGTTTAAGTATAAGTCTGTAGCATTGGAGAAGTTTCAATGTGAGACAGAACGAATAAGAAGAATCAAAGTATGGCAGAAAGATAAAAGTTTCTCAAATCTGAAAAGATGGGAAAGTACTTTAGTATGATGTTTATGATCATCTTAATGATTAAGATACCATATCACAATTGGTCCTCTAAAGTCATCTTAGTGCATTCTTATGACTAAGAAGAGGAGTCATGAATTGTTGAAATGGTTAAATCAAAAAGATGAGTCATACTTCGTTCCTAAACAATTCTTAGAGTCATACTCCAAGATTGTAACTTGAGTGACATATCTTAAAGAGGGTTTGTTAACACTAGTCAAATGTAAGAGTAAAAGGTTATCTGCTCTTGTACATTTGAAATTGGTAAGTTGTGATGTTTTGGATAAAACAGAGACCAACATAGGCCAATTGTGTAAAGTGTTAGTCTTGATAAAGAATCCGCACTATCTCTTGAATATTTGACAAGGGAGTCTTATATGTCAAGAGGACAGTGGGAGTCTTAAAGCTCTTGAAAGTTTCAAGACTTAATCAAGAATAAAACCTAAAGTCCTTCACTAGCACACGATTTGAGGTTTATAACCTATCGTGTTGAAATTTTTGTGCCTATTCAAGTTGGCTTTGCATAGGAGTTCTGAGAGTTCTCAATTGGTTGCAAAACTACTTGGAAGCAATGGCAGGCACCTGAGCTGCCAAATGGCAAGAATTTAAGATTGCACAAGTTTAATCAATATGAGTTTCGATTTGTCACTAACCTTGTCTTGTGATTATGGTTTTGACAAATTCACATGGATAAGAACACATACACTATTAAATCTAAGTTTCATAAGGTTTCTCTCCGATTCATGAAAATGATGGTGAGGAAACACTTTCACTAAGTAGATTTTAGCTAGATAGCAATTGTGATATTTGCATTCTCAAAGTCGTTAGTGGAGCGTGTGTGGTTTACTGGCACACTAACATGGACTTGTGAGAAGTGGCAAAGGTCTAAACAATTGAGACTATGATTACGACATCCCTTTTCATAGTTCTAAAGTTGTTTAGACACACATGTGAGATATGTAAGAGAGGTGTATGATTTTGATAAAGTTTTATCAAAACAATATAGTCTCAGAAATCTGAACTTTGGTAAGAAAGTCAGCTGATTTCTGAGTACATGTCAAAGCTAGTGGGAGCATAAGTGTTGTGCTAATAATCATCATGTTAGTGGGAGCATGATAATTATGACAAAGGTTGCAAGTTAGCAATTTTAATTATAGAAAACAAAAGTTTCAATTCGTGAGGTTGCAGGGGTTGAAAAAGTTGTTTTGCTATAATTAAGGGAGAGGAAATTATACTTCATTTCAATTCTAAAAGCTTAGATTGAGATTTTAATCGTATTTAATCAAGTATATATATATGAATTTCATGTTGGAATGGCTCAACATAAGGAAATTCTATATATGGGTCCATTATTTGCGTTCTAAAATTCGATTATGATTACGGCATCCCTTTTCATAATCTAAATTTTGAGAACTTGGCAAATTGAAATGGAAATATTATAGCAAAAGACTGGTTTAGTCTTTATGTGAGACATCATGAATCGTGTTCCATATGCTTCAGATATAGGATCGATTACATGTGCTATATTCATCCTTTCTAAAATTTTCCACATACCTCGGACATTATGAAGGGAAAAGGTCTAGAATTGGATATGACTAAAATGATTAAGCAATTGTCGAGGACAATCTAAGGTTTACCAAAGATTGGTTGCTCAAGGACAGTTGGAAGTATAATGTTAATTCTGGAAGGACCATATTGACATAATCTGTAAGGAGGCAACTCTTGTTCAGAAGTGATAGTCAAAATGGAATATGGAAATGTTTCAAAGTTAGAAATTATTCAATATGTGTAAGATTAGGAAACTTAATGAAAGAAGGATGTTTCCAAGGAGCTGATCTCCTTTGGAATGCTCTGTAATGATTGTTTTCAAGTCTTTCTGACTTCGTGCATAATCATTAAGAGGATCAATGCATATAAGTTTAGAATCTAACAGATTTCAGTAAATGGCATGAATTTGGAATTCTTGCATTTGCAGTAAGGATTTGGGACTGTGAAAAGAGGATCATTGGAGTGATGTTCAATTGATCTATTTTACAAAGTAAAGATCATAGACAAACATAGTATGCATACTTGGTGTAGGGCATGACTAGTGTTTAGAAAACATAGTGTACATGCTTGGAGCATGGGACAACTATTGTTTTAAATTCAAGTATAAAGTTGATAAAACCGAAACAATGAATAATGAGTAATCAGTATGGTGATAAATAAAAGTGTTTATTTATATTCATAGGGTTTGATATCATATTTGATTCATTTATTCTTGTGTTTCACTTTGCATGTTTTGACTTCCAGAATAACTAAGTCGCTCTTCCTGAATGATTAAGTTATTCAAACCATCCACAGTCGGTCATATGTTGGAAGTAGATATGAATCAAGACTGTCATGGGTTAGTTTGTAGAGGTCCAAGTTGGTGGACAAATTGGTGCTACAACACTCATGAGTGCTCATAAGTTCTGATTATTGGATTCAACGCGCGCTCATTTGAATCACTTCATGGATTTTATCACGAGTGATCATGAGACGATAATATCTTATATTCTTCAAACCTAGAGATATGAGTTGTTACTATGAGTTGGTTATACATTGATTGCACGAAAACGCATTGGTAACTCGATGTTATTAAACGTGCCTTTGTGTATGATTCAACAAGTAGTAGAACAAGCCATATGAGTCGAAGTTTATCCATTCCTTTTACCTTCGGGATAAAAGCGATATATGTGGGCCCCTCGATGATTTAAAGATGATACATGTGAGTGCTTGGCCAAGCCAGGACTGATTTGATTTGTTCAATCAGTCAGTCATCATGAATCGGAAATCGGGAAACAACAAATGGACAGAGAGAATGATTGATAATCCATGTCTCAGTCCATATGATATCTAGAATGGAGGAATATATGATCCCCTATCTAATGGACAAGTCATTCACAAAGGTCAGAGTTCATCAACAAGGTCAGAGTTCGACAGAAGCTTTTGAGAGCTACGATTGCTGATCGGTTCCTGAAGTCATACGCAATAATAGTTTTAGACTTATCCAAGTGGGAGACTGTTGGATTAATGTCTAAGTCCATAACTATAATTGGTAAGACTTGACCCGACCCGACATGTTCCATTTGGGTTGCATGGCATCATGCATTTGGATAGACTATAATCAGAGAAATAACACTTAAGGTTGGTTAATATATTATAAGTTCTAATATATTAATAAGGTTATTTAATTAGTATTGATCAAGAATTACTTTGGAATTAATTAAGTGATCAAAAGGAGACTAATTAAATATATGGGTTGATTGTGTAAATCATTCATTCTTATATATGTGGGCTTGTGATCCAAGATTCCTTATGTTGGACTAAGTCCATGGGGTGACCCATGGATACTCCATGGAGGTTAAAATCCATGGAGCATAAGGAATGGGTAAAGTTATGAGTTACATGGTGTAACCCTAATAGCCACCATATAAAAGAATCCCATGGCTCAAGAAATCGTGCACTAATGTGTGAGTGTGAGGGCTAGATGATTTCAAGGAGTGTTCAAGTTTCTCTCAAGTTATTCCAAGTGTATTTGGTGTTGTGTGAACCATTTGAGGTGTCACACTTGGGGCACTAGGCACTCAAGCTTCATGAAGACATTCTACATCAAAGAGGTATGTATTCTATCTTGTTATATTTATTATTTTGTATGCTAGATTAGGGTAATACCTTGGATGTTCATAATTGTATGTATAATAGAGAAAACATAGATCCAAGGTATTTAGGATTGCATGTACACTTAGGAGTGTTAGAATGCTCATAACCCAACACTTCTAAGGCTTAGAAAAGGTAGAAATGAACCCTAACTAGAGATCTAAGAGATAGATGTTCAAGGTTTCAGCTTTACACCTCAAATAAGCTGGAAATGTGCCAAAACCTCTGGATCTTCTTGCTTCCTCTTGATCTCTCAAGCTTCCTTCTCCTTTTCAAACTTCAAATACACATAAATGGCACCAAAAAGCTCAAGAGCACTCAATAAGCGATTAGGGTTTCGAGTTAGGTCTTTTAAGGACTGTGAGGGACGATGGAGGTTGGGTTGGGAGAAGATAAGGTGCTTAAATAGGGTGCAAACACTAAATATTAGGGTTTCATCCAAACAGTCCTACTCGCCGAGTCGGGCTCTCCGACTCGTCGAGTAGGTTACTTAAATCTCGCGTCCAAGAGTCTCATCTACTCGACAAGTTGGGCCTCCAACTTGCCGAGTCCCAGCGTAAAAACATACAATTAATTAAATTTAAATATGTACCAAGAACCGGGTGTTACAATTTGATGCTTTTTAATTTTCAAAGCTGAAAAAATCGATTTTATGGCCTATGACTGATGAACTCGCCGAGTCCATTGACGGACTCGACGAGTCCACTCAGTAAAGGGCAACTCAACAAGTCTAGTTCATGTACTCGTCGAGTAGAGGGTTCAGGTTGCAGAATTTCGAGTTCTTGGCCAGATTTGGACTAGGATCATTACCACAAACTGTTTTGTAATCATAAAAATTGTATTTTCTAATTTGTTAATGATGTTCCACATCCAATTAAAGGACAATTGTCAAATTTAATATAATAAGATAATTATTTGTATTATTTGATATGAATTGCCTTGCTATATGAGTTAGATTAGATCAATGGTATATTACATGATAATGTTGTCCTTGAAGTGAGTTTTTTTAACTTGCCCTCAAGTTATATGAAGAGTTACAAGACTTGCACTCAAGTTTTGGAATTTGTAAAGTCTTACTAATGAAACATTTAATTCCAAACCTTAGAATTTTAAAAGTTTAAAATTCAATCCTTATACTATTATAATATTGTAAGTTTAATAATATATATATATATATACACACACATATATATATATATATATATATATATATATATATATATATATATATATATAAGACAAGTCAGTCCTACCGTTAGTAGGCCTCATTGACGAAGTCGTTCTATAAGGGGGGTATAAGGTTACTGCCTATAAAATAGCGATTTAATGGGTGTCCACTCTCACCCACCGCTTCCTTGACTGGTGGAGGGTCGTTAGTCGAACGGGTACGATATGACATTAATTCTCGTTATAAGTATAATGATAATTATAAAGTAACTAAACCATTATTAAATTCCCAATCTTAGTTACTTTAGGAAAAATGTGAAAATGGTGCTATTCCATGAAATTAAACTTTGCATCTTGTTAAGACGTTAGTGGAGTGTGTGTGGTTAACCGGCACACTAATATGGGACTAACCAGGGTGGAAAAGGGTAGCTTGATGTTAATCATAGATCAATGGAGCGTCTGTGGTTAACTGGCACATTGATTAGGTGATTTGTAACATTAAGAGTACGAAACACATTTTCATGGTTATTCACACCTTGTTTGTGATCCTCGGCATCCCAGTCAAAAACTTGAAGGGTACAATTGAGATGTAAACATGCCATTGAAAAGTTTAATGAATCTCAAAAGAATATAGGAGTTTCAATCCAAGTAAAACTTAAGAATCCATTTTGTTTTTCATGGTGGAAATTGGTAAATCGTCATTCACCTACCTTCAAATATTTTGCAATTGGATTACGACATCCCTCTTCCGAATTGTAGAATATTGTGTTGGCTCCTAGCCTTAATATTTCATTTGGGTGTTATATTAAGGATTCACATCTAATCTAAACTTTGTTCTTTTTCTTTTCAGATGTCTATCCTAAACAATGTTTCAGGCTCCAACCCTTCTAGCTCATTCTCCCTCATGAATTTGGTTGGGAGAACTATATTCGATGGGTCAAACTTTAACAATTGGATAAGAAACATTCGTATGGCCCTTCGCTACAAGGACAAAAAATATGTCCTGGATAAAGAGTTGAAGGAGATTGATGAAGAAACTGCCACTCCTGAACAAATCGAGGAATACAGGGTTCATGAGAGGGACGCGACAAAGGTGTCGTGTATAATAATTTCTACCATGACTGCTGAGCTTCAAAAGTCCTATGAGGACTTCTGGCCCTTCGAAACGCACCAAGATTTGATGGAAAGGTACCATCAAAGTGCTCGGCAGGAAACGTATGAGATCATTGCCTCCATGATCACAACCAAAATAAAGGATGGAGAGTCCACCACGGCCCACTTGCAAAAGACGCAGAGATATGTGGACCGCTTGCCGAAGTTGAATGTGAACTTCGATGAAGAGTTGATTATTTACATCATCCTAAATTCGTTGCCTTCTTGTTATGATCAGTTCCGTATCACCTATCATATGAACAAGGAGGATGCCGCTCTTAAGAAGCTTCAAGGCCTTCTAAGAACTGCATAAAGCAACTTGAAAGGCAAGTCGGTTGTACCTACTCCTACTGTTGTTGCCCCTATTCTGGAAATTGGACATGGGAAAGGGGAGAAAAGGAAGGCTCCTTCTAAGGGCCGCAAGGGAAAGTCTCTTGATGGATCCTCTTCCAGTGGGACCAAAGCTGGTTCTGCTAATCCCTCTACCAATCTAAAGGATGCAGAGTGCTTCCATTGTCATGAAAAAGGGAAATGGAAACAAAGCTTCACCAAATACTTGCACGACATTAAGGATGGGAAGATAAAGCCCACCTTCACAGGTATTTACACTATTCTTTCTAATAACTCATCACATGCTAATTCTTGGGTCCTTGATACATGTTGTGGATTTCACATTTGTTCTGATGTGCAGGGACTAAAAAGAAGTAGGAATGTGGAGCACGGGAAGATAAACTTAATCATCGGAAATAGGAAAATGTCGCCTCTCACCAAGATTGGAGTTTATTCTTTATTGCTTAGTAGTAACTTAGAATTAAAATTGAATAATTTTTGTTACTCGTTGAATATGGCGCGAAATATTATTTCCTTTTATAATTTGTATAAACAAGGTTTTACCTTTTCTTTTAATAATGAAATTGGTGGTATTAATGCTTATTACAATGATGTATTTTACTTTGAAGCATTACCTTGTAATGATGTGTATGAAACTGTGAATTTTGTAGATAACTTTGGAAATAATGTGTTAGACAATGATTCTTCCAATGATTTGGATAAAGCATGCTTGTGGAATTGTCGTCTTGGACATGTCAACAAGAAGCGCATATCCCAACTCCAAAAGGATGGAGTTTTGGAGTCATTCGACTTAAATTCGGATGACACTTGTGAATCTTGTTTACTTGGAAAGATGACCAAGTCACCCTTCACTGGTTCTTGTGAGAGGGGTGAAAGTTTGTTGGATCTCATACACACAGATGTGTGTGGACCCTTCAGAACAGCCACAAGGGATGCTAACCGCTTCTGTGTGACTTTTACTGATGATTACAACAGATATGGTTATATCTACTTAATCAAGCATAAGTCAGAAACCTTTGAAAAGTTCAAAGAGTTTAAGAAGGAAGTGGAGAATCAATTGGGCAGGAAGATAAAGATGCTCCAATTCGATCGAGGAAGAGAGTATCTTAGTATCGAGTTCCAAGACTATCTTAAGGAATGTCGAATTGTTTCACAGTTGACGCCACCTAGGACACTGCGGTTGAATGGTGTGGCTGAGAGGCGCAATCGAACCTTGTTGGACATGGTTCATTCCAAGATGAGTCAAGCTTCATTACCTATCTCATTATGGGGGTATGCCTTAGAGACTGCCACCCACATCCTTAATGTAGTCCCTACTAAGAAGGTTGTCAAAATTCCTCACGAGATGTGGACAGGGAAGGTTCCTTCGTAAGATCACATCAAGGTTTGGGGTTGCGAGGCTTTCGTGAGACGGGAGACTCACGACAAGCTCGAACCTCGTAGTGAGCGATGTATTTTCATCGGCTACCCACAGAAATCCTTTGGATATCTCTTCTACAGACCGAGTGACAATCTTTTCTTCTTGCGAGGAAAGGGGTTTTACGAGAGAGAGAACTCATATGCCAAGAGGTCAGTGGGAGGCAAATTGACCTTGAAGAGCTTCAAGAGTTAAGTGATAAAGGAACCTCAAACACTAGCACTCAACCCAAGAAGGAAACTCATGTTCAACCGATTGACGAGTCTGTACCCCTAAGACGTTCCAGTAGAGTTAGTGTTCCAGCTGTGTTATATGGTTTTTATATAACATGTGAAGGTGATACATTTATTAGTGATAGTACATTGATAAATTTGGATGAACCTAACAACTAGAAGGAAGCAGTGGCAGGTCTTAAGTCTTCTAAATGGAACGAGGCAATGGACAGTGAGATTCAGTCCATGTATGACAATGTACCGGGTCGTAAGACAGTCGGGTGCAAATGGTTCTTCAAGAAGAAGATAGACATGGATGGGAAAGTACACACATATATGGCACGATTGGTTACGAAGGGATTTACTCAAACTCAGGGAGTTGACTATGATGAGATCTACTCACCAGTAGCGAAGATTAAATCTATAACAGTTATGTTAGCCATAGCTGCATTTCATGATTATGAAATTTAGCAAATGGATGTCAAAACTGCTTTCCTTAATGGAAAGTTGGCTGAAGATGTTTACATGTGTCAGCCAGAGGGTTTTGTCAATGCAAAGTACCCTAATAGAGTGCGTAAGCTTGATAAATCCATCTATGGATTAAAAGAAGCATCTCGCAGATGAAATCTTTGTTTTGATGAGAAAGTCAAAGAATTTGGATATTCGAGAAGCGAAGATGAGTCTTGCGTATATGTCAAAGTTAGTGGTAGTATAGTTAGCTTTGTGGTGTTGTATGTGGATGACATACTTCTCATAGGAAACAACATCCCAACCTTGTAGGAGGTTAAGTCCTGGCGTGGGAAGTGTTTCCTATGAAGGACCTTGCGGAAGCTGCTTATATTCTAGGAATAAGGATATTGAGAAACATGAATAAAAGACTAATAGGACTTAGTCAAAGTACCTACATGGACAAGGTGTTAAAGCGTTTCAGCATGGAGAACTCCAAGAAAGGCGACTTACCTATCCAAAGCAATACCAAACTGAATAAGACTCAGAGTCCGAGTACAGAGGCTGAGATAGCAGAGTTGAGTGGAGTACCATATCCTTCCGCGGTTGGCTCGATCATATATGCTATGACTTGTACTCACCCTGATGTGGCATTTGCTTTGAGCATGGTCAACATATATCAAGGGAATCCTGGTAGAGCTCACAGGACTACAGTAAAGAACATTCTTAAGTACGTGTGGAGGACTAAGGACTAGGTCTTTACCCTCGGTGGAAGTGATGACTTGAGAGTGACGGGGTATTGTGATGCCGGTTTTCAGATCGACATAGATAATTCACGCTCTCAGTCGGGCTGGGTGTTTACCCTAAATGGAGGAGAAGTAACATTGAAAAGTTCCAAGAAGGAGACTGTAGCTGATTCAACGTGTGAATCAGAGTACATATCGGTGAGCAAAGCATAAAAAAAGGCGATATTGTTGAAAAATTCATTGGAGACCTTGGAGTTGTGCCATTAATAAAAGAGCCTGTGGAGATTTTCTGCGATAATGAAGGGGTGGTTGCTTTAACCAAGGAACCGAGAGATCATGGTAGATCCATGCATATCGACAGAAAGTATCACTTCATAAGACATTAAGTAGAATAAGGACACCTCGTGGTGAAGAGGATATCATCAAAGGAGAGCCCAGCTATCACACCCCCAAATCGGAACGGTGGAAATGTTTAGGGGCGGAGGACGTCATGTATAGTATGACAACAATTGCATAACAGTAATCAAAGTACAACAACCATGTATTGATAAATTATAAGTTATTACATGTGTGTTCAAATCATTGAAACCAAAAATGTATAACAAAAGTTAAAAGACGTGAGTTTATGAAGCTCCGTCTTCTCAAAAACTCGTGGATGTACCTGTCTACTGATTTCCTGAGAATACAAGTAGTTTTGAAAAAGAGTGGCAACAATTAAGTTAGTGAGTTCATAAGCATGTTTGTAACTGAAATCTAATATTTGTTCCTTGAAAATGTAAGTATGTTTTGTCCAGAAATCCTATATTTTCTGTTGTAATATGTTGTAATCAAACGTGTAATTGTTATTGTACTCTGAGATAGTAAAATGTAATTATGACTCATATAATACCATGTAAAGTATGTTCTCTCTAAACCAGAATAGTATTCTGTATTAGTACTTGTATGAAAACTATGTATTTGTAATTATCTGGGTTCACCAGTTGTACTTGTAAAATACTGTATTATAGTCTTATTTGTTAATAAAACTATGTGAAGTTGTTTACTTATTCATACACCAATCATAATATTCAATACCAAATTGTGAGTTATTATAACCATGCTTGATGACCTAAGATGGCCTGAACACGACGTTCTTCAGGCGTCGATATCGTTACGACATTTGTCACCTTAGGCCTGCCGGTCTAACTGTTGCAAGCAGCTTAGGTGCGGGATTGTCAGTCCTGTATAGTTCTATACACAAGTGTCACGCTCTCCCTCCAGGAGACTCTGGTTATAATTTCAGGACTTGGTTGGTACTCAAATAAGTACTTGAAGTGTGTCTCACAAATGCTATATTGATCATTATGTATGGAATAATGAAAAGTTATTTTGTAATGAGTAAAGTGTAAGTATGTCTCATAAAGTATATTTAATATAGTTTATATTTTTGTTTTTCCATCATGTTTTTTGAGTATGTAAAGTAGTGCATATGATTCATATTGTTTTCTGAACTTTGAAAAGTAATATGTAAGTTCCATAAACTATACTTATTTTAGTTTATATGTTTGTATTTTATCGAAACGAATACCTTTGTTTAATTTGTAAAATTTGTAATATGGTTATTCCTTGAAATTCAATATTTATGTCCAATTGGTACTACAACAGTTTGCAAAATTTATATTTTTGTTCAACAAGTTTGAAATCATTTTATACTTATATAAATATAATATTTATATAATTATGATTAAATAGACAGTCGAATAAATAATTTTACCCCAAGCCCACAACCAAACAAGGAACATGAAATGGAGCCAAATTATCAATTTTAAGCCTATTGAACCGTAATTATATAATTTACACATATATAAATATATATTTTTAACACATTATCCCCCCCCCCCCCCCCGTTAATGGGAATTTCTTCGCGAAATTGTTTCTAAAGTGGTACTCATGAACAAGGGCAAAAATGTGGATGCTTTTGTTTCATTTGATCTTCCCGTTTCCAAGTGAGTTTAGGGCCCCGTTTGGCATTCCAGGGATCCTTAACTATTGGTATACGACTTTGTTTTATTCATTTTCACTTCCCTATCCAAGATTTCCACTGGTTCTTCCACGAAGTGTAGACTCTCGTTTAACTCGATTTCGTCAAGTAGGATCACAAGAGTCTCGTTAGACTGACACTTCTTGAGATTAGAGGCGTGAAAAGTAGGATGAATGTTACTGAGTTCATGCGGTAGTTTGAGTTTGTAAGAAACCCGACCAATTCTAGCAAGAATCTTGAATGGTCCAATGTACCTTGGATTTAGTTTTCCACGTTTTCCGAAGTGTATCATTCCTTTCCAGGGTGAGACCATTAATAAGACGCGGTCACCAACCTGGAATTCCAAGGGTTTTCGTCGTTTGTCCGCATAACTCTTATGTATGTCTCTAGAAGCTTTCAATCGTTACGTGATTTGTACCATCTTTT
Source organism: Lactuca virosa (assembly GCF_052849685.1). Taxonomy (NCBI): domain Eukaryota; kingdom Viridiplantae; phylum Streptophyta; class Magnoliopsida; order Asterales; family Asteraceae; genus Lactuca; species Lactuca virosa. Next base: position 391,317,838 of record NC_136428.1, read on the forward strand.
CTGTGGTTTCTTGAATGATCTCGGGACCGGTTAGAGTGCTATTAGGTATTTGGTTCTTGGCTAGTTGCGTTTCACCCACTTCAGCCCAAAACAGAGGAGATCTGTACTTGCGACCATAGAGGGCTTCAAATGGAGCAACTTTGATGCTAGTGTGATAGTTGTTGTTGTACGAGAATTCGACGAGCGGTAAATGGGTATCCCAAGCTTTACCAAAATCTATCACACAAGCTCTCAACATGTCTTCCGGTGTTTGTATTGTTCTGTCGCTTTTCCCATCCGTCTGAGGATGGTACGCTATACTCATGTCAAGATTGGTTCCCAAGGACTTTTGCAGTGATTGCCAAAACCACGAGGTAAATCTACTATCTCGGTCGGAGATAATAGATATTGTCACACCATGCAATAATACTATGTCTTTAATGTGCGTCGTTGTTAACTTCTCTATTTTGTCAGTTTCATTTATTGGCAGGAAGTGTGTGGATTTGGTTAATCTGTCACCGATTACCCAAATGGTGTCATGACCACCCGTTGTCCTGGGTAGTTTGGTTATGAAATCCATTGTAATATGCTCCCACTTCCACTCAGGTTTTTCTGGTTGTTGAAGTAGACCTGAGAGCCTTTGATATTCTACCTTGACTTTGGCACAAGTAAGAAACTTGCCCACATAAGTAGCAATCTCAGCTTTCATATTCGACCACCAATAGAGTTTCTTGAGGTCCAGATACATCTTGTCTGAACCTGGATGAATGAAGTATCGAGTTTTATGGGCTTCATTAATGACGACATATCTCTAGCCACCAAACTTCGGTGTCCAGATTCGATTCATGAGATAACGAACTCTGTCACCCTTTATTTCCAAGTTCTTTTCCATTCCTCTTAGTGCTTCACCTGTCACATTTTCGAGTTTGAAGGCTTCCAGTTGAGCCTCCTTGATCTGTGTGGATAGGTGGGAATAGATAGTCATTGTTAGGGACTTTACTCGGCGGCCCGGGTACTCTTTTCGACTAAGGGAATCTGCTACTACATTGTCTTTACCGGGATAATAGTGAATTTCGCACTCATAATCATTGAGTAGCTCTACCCACCATCGCTGTCTCATGTTAATTTCGTTCTGATTGAATATGTGCTGGAGGCTTTTATGATCAGTAAAGACTATGCATTTTGTACCATACAGAAAATGCCTCCAGATCTTTAAAGCAAAAACCACTGCTCCCAGTTCGAGGTCGTGTGTGGTATAGTTGACTACATGATTCTTAAGTTGTCTGGAGGCGTACGATATGACCTTTCCTCACTACATAAGAACGCAGCCTAGCCCTTGCTTGGATTCATCGCAGTAAACTACAAAATATTTCGTCCCTTCAGGGAGGGACAAGATCGGTGCGCTACAAAGGGCTTGCTTTAGTGTCTGGAAAGCAATTTCTTGTTTCTCCTCCTAGTTGAAGGTTACACCCTTCTGGGTTAAGGTGGTGAGTGGTTTCGCGATCTTTGAAAAGTTTTGAATAAATCTACTGTAGTAGCCAGCGAGACCTTGAAACTGACGAATTTCTGTTGGGGTTCGTGGGGTCGCCAAATTTTCGATTGCCTTGATCTTGGAGGGATCAAAATGTATCCCTTCCTTGCTGACTATATGACCCAATAATTCTACCTTCCGGATCCATACTTCTTGGCCTTGACGCAAGAAATGATTTGAAGATTTGCACCAGATTTGTCGCCATAGATAACGAGAGATTCGTTACTTGGCAGATTCAGACGAATGGTTCTTTCAAAACATAGGATATCAGCACGATGAAGACTTAACCAATCCATGCCGATTATAATGTCAAAGCTTTTAATTGAGACCGGCATAAGGTCGATTTGAAATGAATGGTTGTTTAGAGTAAGTGTGCATCCTATGTATATGTCATTTGTGCTCTTGATCTTTCCATTTGCCATCTCTACTATGAATGTATCTTTTAATGATTGAGGATTTTGTTTTAGTAGATGTTTGAATTTATGGCTCACGAAGCTTTCCTCCACACCACTGTCGAAAAGAATGCATGCATAAGAATTGTTGAGAAGAAACGTACCGGTAACTACGTTAGGATCTGCCCTTGCTTCTTCATGGCAAATTGCCGAAATTCTCCCCACACCACCATCATTCTATGTCTTTGGGCAGTTTCTCTTGAAGTGCCTAGTTTCGTCACACTCATAACAAGCTTGGCTTACTCCCGCGACAGGGACTTGAGAGATGGGTTGTGCTGGCGCTTTGCAAAAACGGGCGGTATGCCCTTCTAGTTGTAGTTTCTACAGTGCATTTCCCTGAAAACTCATGTGTGATGGAAGTTGCATTTATTGAACATTGGCAAAGTTCCATCATAACGACTCGGGGTTGCTGGAGTAGCAGAAACAATGGTAGGTGTAGGAGTAGGAATAGCAGCAGGAACAATAGCAGTGTGTACTGTCATAGTTTGTTGTTTCTTAAAAGGCTCTTGCGATGAGTTGATGAAGCTCCGTCTTCTCAAAAACTCGTGGATGTACCTGTCTACTGATTTCCTAATAATACAAGTAGTTTTGAAAAAGAGTGTCAACAAATAAGTTGGTGAGTTCATAAGCATGTTGGTAACTGAAATCTGATATTTGTTCCTTGAAAATGTAAGTACGTTTTCTCTAGAAAATCCTATATTTTCTGTTGTAATATGTTGCAAGAAAACATGTAATTGTTATTGTACTCTGAGATAGTAAAATGTAATTCTGACTCATATAATACCATGAAAAGTATGTTCTCTCAAAACCGGAATACTATTCTGTATTTGTACTCACCAGCTGTAGTTGTAAAATATTGTATTATACTTTTATTAGTTAATAAAACTATGTGAAGTTGTTTACTTATTCTTACACCAATCATAATATTCAATACCAAATTGTGAGTTATTATAACCATGCTTGATGACCTAAGATAGACTTAAAACGACGTTCTTTAGGTGTCGATATCGGTACGATATTTGTCACCTCAGGCCTGCCGGCCTAGCTGTTGCAAGTAGCTCAGGTGCGGGATTGTCAGTCCCATATATCTCTATACACATGTGTCACGCTCTTCCTCCAGGAGACTCTGGTTATAATTTCAGGACTTGGTTGGTACTCAAATAAGTACTTGAAGTGTGTCTCACAAATGCTATATTGATGATTATGTATAGAATAATGAAAAGTTACTTTGTAATGAATAAACTTTATGTATATCTCATAACCTATATTTAATATAGTCTATATGTTTGTTTTTCCATCATGTTTTCTGAGTATGTAAAGTAATGCATATGATTCATATTGTATTCTGAATGTTGAAAACTAATATGTAAGTTCCATAAACTATACCTATTATAGTTTATATGTTTGTGTTTTATCGAAACGAATACCTTTTTTTAATTTGTAAAATCTGCAATATGGTTATTCCTTGAAATTCAATATTTATGTCCAAATGGTACTAAAACAGTTTTCAAAATTTATATTTTTGTTCAACAAGTTTGAAATCATTTTATACTTATATAAATATAATATTTATATAATTATGATTAAATAGTTAGTACAAGCATATAATGTCGAAGTTTATCTGTTCCTTTTATCCTAAGAGGATTAAAAGCGATATCTTGAGACCCTCGATGATTTTGTTTTGACTTATGTATCGGGCCCGGTCAGAACTAAATTGATGTGTTCGGTTATGTTCTATGTCAGACATATCGGAAATTGGGAAACAAACTGCAGGACAATATGTATGATTGTGTTCCATGTATTTTTCCACATGATAACTTGAAGAACAGAGGAATATATGATCCCTTGTCTAAAGGATGTGTCACTGAGTAGGTCGGAGTTCGACAGCGGCTTTGGAAAGGTACGATTGCTAATCGGATCCTGAAGTTACATTAGCAGTTATTGTTATTAGACTAAGCCAAGTGGGAGACTGTTGGATTTGGTGTATAAGACCATAACTATAACTGGGATGTACTTGACCCGATAGTAGCATGGTCCTTTACGCTTGCGTTCATCAGTGCAATTTGATAGAATGGACTTTTGAGAATAAGGTTATTTGTGATTTATTGATATATTATAACTATAATATATTAATTGAGAAATCATATTATTTAATTAGTATTTATCAAGAATTAATTTGGAATTAATTTAGTGATCAAAAGAGACTGATTAAATATACGCGGAGTGATTAAGTAAATCAATGATTCTTACAGTGTGGGCCAATGATCCATGGTTAATTAGGATGGGCTAAACCAATATGATAGTCCATGGATAGTCCATGGAGGTTTAACCCATGGAGCCTAAGTAATATGAAGGGTCATGGTGCATTAGGATTCGCATGGATGAAACCCTAGCCTTTGTAACACTATAAAAGCAATCCCCTAGAGCCAAAATTGGTTGCCCATTCATTCTAAGAGAGTGATAATCAATTTTAAGCTAACTAGCCTATTCTCTCAAGTCTCCTCTTGCATTTGCTGTTTGTGACACATTAGAGGCATCACACTTGAGGTGCAAAAACTTTCTAAGGCCAAGAACAACAACTACATAAGAGATATTCATCTAACTATGAGTTTTATATTGTATATCCTCTATTGTATGCTAGTTATGATGTGTGCTTTGGAAAATTGAAATTGAATGTATAGTTAGAGAAAACATATATCCAAAGCATCTAGTATTACATGTGCACCATAGGAGTGTTATAGTGCTTAAAACACAACACATAGTTGTCAACCTCACACACTAACGCGTTAGTGAGAAATCCTTACAAAATCTACCAGACGAGGCCATACCACACTTCCTATCAACTATCTTGACCAAAATCCGCAAATTTTATCGGTACTAGATCTTCTCAGCCATACGTCGTCCTTTTGAACAATGATTCCCGAAACTGTCATCCTACCACCGTTATGCTAACCCCACAAATAAATGCACCAATGCAAGGAAACCCAAAGATCACATACTAAAATAGACCATGCTCTTATTTGGCTCTAACATCCATACTTTGCTATCCACTGACAACACTTAGGATTCCCTGCAATCCACTAATCAACAATTGCACTCGGACTTACCCCCGATTCGCTAACCAACAACAACACTCGGGCTTACCCCCGATCCGCTAACCAATAACAACACTCAAGCTTAACCTGATCCGTTAACAAATAACTGCACTTTCAGCCTAACATAACACATATTAACCCCAACAAGACTTAACTAATCCTATCAGGCTTTTAGGCCTTGAATCAGACTTCTGAGCCCTAATCAAACAAGAACAAACGAGGAACCCTTTGTAGAGTCGAAATGTCTTGTAATATGTCGAAGTCTGTGTATTTGTCAATTTCATATATTTTCTATGCATTTACTAAGGCGTCTTTTTAACGAAGCGTAATGTCCAGCCTTAGTATTTTTTGTAATTTCAGCCTCCTATAAATAGGAGCTGAACATAGAGTTGATAGTAGAGTTTTCCCATGTTTACTAACAGTTTTGTACTATTGTTCTCTGAAAGTAATATGAGCTGAACCAGACCTTATTTACTTTTCGTGTTCGTCTTTTACTCTGATTTGATTCTCATACTCGATTGATCTCACCTACAATTGGTATCAGAGCAGGAATCAATACTGCTAAGATCTGATTTTCAATTGAATCTCTAGTTTTTGAGTCGCGAGTTAGTCTCAAAAGTTTATGCACAGTTTGATTGTAAAAATCATCTCTGATCTACAGTTTTGATTTGATTCTACGTTTAAATTGTGTAATCGAGTAATCGTTTTTGAGTTGCTGATCAATTCATTCACTCAATTTCAAATTTCTTCAAGTTCTTTTGAAAAATCTCATCCGTTCGTTAATGGCGAATTTCAACATGAACACGATGACTTCATTTTCTCATCTTTTAGGATCTTCAACGAAGATTCCTGTGTTGATTCCAGAGTACTATGATCAGTGGGCTGATCGAATGGAGGATTACTTGAATGGATTGGACGAGGAACTCTGGAGATGCATTACAGGAATCGCTCAACCGCCATCGAATGTTCAACAAATTGGATCATCTGGATCAGCACCTGCAGTTACTGATCAATCCACCAGGCTGAAGAACAACGAAAAGCGTTGTTTGAGAGAATTGCGAGGTGCCTTGCCACCTATTGTTTGCAATTGCATCTGTGGTTGTAACACTGCAAAGGAAATTTGGAATACTCTTAAGGAAAAGTATCAGGGAAGCGAGAAAACGAAGATAAATTGTGTTAAGCAGTGTCTTGTGGAGCTGAAAGACTTCAGACAAAAAGAGAATGAAACGATTGAATTGAGAAGAATGATGTGAAGGCAACTGAATCCATAATTGATAAGAAACTTAAGGGAGATTCGGGCATTGACTATCATTACTGCAACGGAGCAAATCATTTGGCTAATGATAGTATGCTTCGTAAGAAAGAAGAGAAAAATAATAGGGTCAAGGACGAAGCCTATTATGTTGAAAGATTGGAAGAAGTTCGTGCAAAGACAAAGGGGTTGTCTTTGGTTGCACAAGGCGAAGGTGAAGAAGATGGCACGTATCAGATCTGGTCTTCTAGATATGATGATGAAGAGATGCGTAATCCGACGCATGGGGCTATGTTCACACAATTTGAAGAGGATGAGGACGAAATGGTGACTGGTTGTTGTTTCATGACCGAATCAGGAGACAAATCACCGATGATAACCAAGGTACGTGCTATTCTTTAGTCTTTTAACATTTCTTTACAGGCTTATGATTCTGAAATAATTGCATTTGATGATATTGTTGCTTACTTTGATACAATTGTGGTGTCTGCTAGTAATGAAGCTAAGAAAGTGAACATCCAGTTGCTAGAGACCCAAAAATTGCTGGATTCGAAACGAAGCAGAGTAGAGTATCTAGAATTGCAATTAAATAATGTGAATAATGATAGGGAATGTCTAGATAATGAAGTTCGAATGTTACTTGCTCAGCGAAACATTTACTGTAATTCAGCAAAATGATTATATGCTAAATTGGCTTCTTTGCATCATTCATCTGACATTAGCAAAGAACAACAGAGGAAATTATTGCCTTTTCTTTTTTTCGAAAGAGAGAAAGTGGATAGTTTGTCCTATGATTGTGAGAAACCCATAGCAGAATTCGATAAAGTTCCTGATAATCGATTTGCTTATGGTATTGTTAAGATAGACGAATATTTGAATGTTGATGAACTTGTTGAGATAGTGAATGATACTTTGACCAAAAGTGAACAAATCAAAATTTTGAAAAGAACTGAGAATTTGAAACTTGACTCTCGATCTAATTTTGCTGATATCGATAATAATTCTGATAGTTTTAGCGAAATCAGTGAAATTGAGGAGGAGGAAAGTATCGATTGTTCTCAGTTATCTGTCATTAATGTCACATCTAAGTCAAAAGGCAAAGAAATTTGTAAATATTCGATGGTTGAGGATGACACTGATATACCATCAACTTCGAATGTTTGTAACCTTGATCATGTGAGTATAAGAGACAGTCAAACGGATAGTAGTGATGATGAGAATGAAGAAGAAGTGTCAAACAATTTTGAAACAGAAAAGAATGTTTCAAATGAAACAACCATTACACGAGTTGTTGTTGATCAAGTGTTTGGAGACACTGAAAATTTCGACAAAGTGTTATCTGAAAAAGGTGCTCATTATTCGGAAACAAATACTGTTGTGTATTCAAATTTGAAGTGTTCAGATGATGTTGTATTTCCGAATCAAGTGTTTTTCACTACTGGAAATGTTCAAAACATCAAACCAGAGTTCAACAAAATGGTCGAAGAAGATAACAAGAAAACATCAGACGAAGGATTCTTTTCAAACCAAAGCACTATCGAAAATAATCTAACAAAGAATTCGTGTGTTTTTCAAAGACAAAAACCACAACGAAAATGGGATGACAAACCGGAAAATACTAAAGAAATTTTGAAACAAGAATCTAATGAAACAAATGAGAATGTGAAACTTAATTCACAAGAATTTAAGGATCTTGTTGAAAAATTTTCGAATGAAAAAGGAATTTCGAAAAGACAGGCACGACAGAGAATTTTTTGGCAAATAGTGTCCAATGAAAAGCAATCAAAAATACCAACCAAGAGAATGTCTGAAAATGGGTTGCCTAAATCAGTACAAACAAAGTTTTCAACTCGTTCGGATAAAAAGGAAAATCCCGCTAAACTAATTTCGTCTGATACTCAAAATTCTTCAACGAAGTTTTCAAAATCAACATCTTCAAAGACTTTTCAAACAAATGTGCAACAAAAGAATTTTCATTCACAAAACCAACAAAAGTTTTCACCTTCAAATTCATCTTTTCCAAAATCAACAAACGATCAAAACAGATTTTCTTCAAATAGAACAAATCGAAAATTTGACAATGTTCGTCAATCTGAGAATATTCAAAAATTTGACAATGTTTGAAAATTTGAGAATATTAAAAAATTTAACAATGTTCGAAAATTTGAGAATGTTCGAAAATTTGACAATGTTCGAAAATTTGGGAATGTTCGAAAATTTGAAAACGTTCGAATGTTTGCAGACAATGAAACAATTGAGAATAATAAATCCAAAACATCTGCAAAGTTTATTCCACAAAAACCAAATTTTCCGAATCCATCTGCACACAAAGCCAGTAAAGTCTCGTGCACAAAAGGTTCATCTGGTGTGGAAAGAATCAATCATTGGCTTGAGGAAAAAGGGAAAAAGTATCAATCGGGAAAGTTTTCTCAAAATCAAATCAAGAAGGCCTATGAACAATATTTGAATGATACTTCATCTGGAAGTTCATCTTCGATAGAATCATATACTCCAGTTCAAAAATGGCAACCAATTTCAAAGGCAAAACATACTGAGAAGCCCGAGAAGAAAGTCAGTGAAAGTCCAAAACTATCAAAAAATTATGTTTCGATATCTTTAACTAATGACGTCGACTTAATTGATACTTTCAAAACAAAAGATCAAAATTGGGCTTTAAGTTCTAAGTTTCATTCACTTTTTCAAACTAATGACCGTGGACCCAAACAGCCTTGGGTACCTAAATTCTTTTAATGAATGCAGGTACTGAGTGACGAGAAATATGATGAAAAATGGTACATTGATAGTGGTTGCTCACGTCACATGACTGGAAGGAAGGAGAATTTGCGTGATTTTAGAAGTTTGGAAAATGCAGAAGTAGTGAAGTTTGGAAATAATCACAAGTGTCAAGTTAAATGTTATGGAAAAGTAACAAATAGACAATTTACAGTGAATCGTGTTGCTTATGTTGAAGGTCTTAAACATAATTTGATAAGTGTTTCACAACTAGTTGTGGGCACTGGTAATCAAGTTGTGTGTAACGAAGAAGAAAGTATCATTTCTAATGTTGAGACGCACGAAGTATTGCTGAAATAAAAAAGATATGGCGATATGTTCACTCTTGACATCAAACCTATTGTTGGGAAAACCTCAGTTTGTTTACTTTCGAAAGCTTCATCTGATGTTAGCTAGTTGTGGCATCGACGTCTATCTCATTTAAACATTCGAAATCTGAATAAGTTGGTAGTAGAAGATCTTGTTCGAGGTTTACTTATTCTAAAATTTGACAATGATACTTTATGTGCAGCTTGCGAACAAGGAAAACAACATCGTAAGACCATCAACTGTTGAAACTCTCAACAAGAAACGGTACATTTTGGTTATTGTTGATGATTTTTCACGATTTACTTGGGTGTATTTTCTCAGGTTAAAATCTGAAGTCGCTCAAACAATGATTCAATTTATCAAGAAAATTGAGACAAGTCTGAAAAGGAAAGTTCGTAAAATCAAAAGTGATAATGGTTCCGAGTTTAAAAACAACGTGCTCGATTCGTTCTTAACTGAGAAAGGAATTTCGCATAATTTCTCATCGCCATATACACCATAACAAAATGGTGTGGTTGAAAGGAGTAATAGGTCTCTTTGCGAAGCAGCAAGAACAATGTTGACATATGCGAATCTTCCTCAATATCTATGGGCAGAAGCAGTTTCGACAACATGTTTTACTCAGAAATGATCTTTTATTCATCGTCGTTCCAATATAACTCCGTATGAAATCATAAATAACCGAAAACCAAATGTTAAATTCTTTCATTTGTTTGGTTGCAGATGTTTCATCATGAATCTCAAAGATAATCTTTTGAAATTTCAAGCTATGGCTGATGAAGGTATATTTTTGGGATATTCAAATAATTCGGTTGCATACACAGTGTTGAAGAAGCGCACAAGAAAAGTTGAAGAAACGTTTAAACTCACTTTTGATGATTACTATGTGAAACAAGCTGAAAAAAGTTTCGAACAAAAACCAATTCTTAATGAATCAAATGATGAGTCTGAAATTTATCATTCATCTGATTTTGATTATGATTTACTTTTTGGTGTTACAGACAGGGCTGCTGATGCTGAAGTAAATGGTGTTGATAATCAAACTCCTGAATCTTTCAAACATACTAATGATACGACAATCAAATCAGATACAACTACTAATGGCGAAAGTATGCTAGATGCTCAAGTGGAGGGGGAACACTTGAATATACCTTCACATGTTGAGGGGGAGCATCCTTTCAAGGGGGAGAATAGTAGTGTAAATGAAAGTTTCGAGGGGGCGCATCAGAATGACAATTATGTTGAGGGGGAGCATAATGATACTGAAACCATAAATCTTGACGAAAATGATGAATTTCATGAACTAAATATTATGTTGAGGGGGAGCATAATGATACTGAAATCATAAATCTTGATGAAAATGATGAATTTCATGAACTAAATGATAATAATTTTGTTGCAGGATCTGAAAATGAAGAAATGTATGAAGATGCACCATTAGACTTTGATCCAGCATATCCACCATTGGAAAAATGGACAAGAAATCATCCAAAAGAACAAGTCATTGGGAATCTAGAAGATGGAGTTTTGACTAGAGCTCAAATTCGTGCAAAGAATGAGGAACTAAATGCTCGTCAGAATTTTGCATGTTTAATGTTTTCATTTCGAAAATAGAACCAAAGACAGTTAAGGTTGCAATGGAACACTCAGATTGGGTTGTAGCAATGCAATATGAGCTTGTTGAGTTCGATAGAAACAAGGTTTGGAGGTTAATTCCTAATCGTGAAAATGTTTCAATTGTCGGATTAAAATGGATTTTCAAAAACAAAACCGACAAGGATGGAAATATTGTTCGAAATAAAGCACGATTAGTCGTTAAAGGATATTCGCAACAAGAAGGTATCGATTATGAAGAAACCTTTGCCCTTGTCGCAAGACTCGAGGCTGTTCGAATATTTTTGGCTTATGCGGCTCACAAAGATTTTGATGTTTATCAAATGTGCTTTTCTTAATGGTGAACTCGAAGAAACAGTTTATGTTGAACAAGCTCCCGGATTCATAAACGAAGAATATCCTAATCATGTTTTATATTTTAGATAAAGTAGTATATCGGTTAAAATTGTTGGATTTTGAGCATTCTAACACTCCTAAGGTGTACATGCAACCCTAAATACCTTGGATCTATGTTTTCTCTATTATACATGCAAATATCAATTTTCCAAGGTATTACCCTAACTAACATACAATCATATGTAATAGGATAACCAAACTAGATAGAATACATACCTCTTTGTTGTAGCTTGATTCCATGAAGCTTAAGAGCCTAGTGCCCCAAGTGTGACACCTCAAATGGTTCACACAACATCATGAACATCTTGGAATAACCATGAGAGAGGATACTTGACTCGTAGAAATTGGCTCGCCCTCTTGTGTATGCACTAGTTCAAATTTCACCAACCAATGGGGTCTTTATATAGTGTATCTATTAGGGTTACACCATGTAACTCATTACTTTACCCATTCCTTATGCTCCATGGGTTTTAACCTCCATGGAGTATCCATGGGTCACCACATGGGTTAAACCCAACATAAGGAATCATGGATCATAAGCCCACATATATAAGAATGAATGATTTACACAATCAATCCCCATATATTCAATTAGTCTCTTTTGATCACTAAATTAATTCCAAATTAATTATTGATCAATACTAATTAAATAATATGATTTCATATTAATATATTAGAACTTATAATATATTAATATGTCACAAGTATCCTCTTCTTACAAAAGGTCTATCCAAATGTCCCGATGGCATGTAACCCAAATGGACCACACCAAATCGGCTCAAGTACATACCAATTATAGTTATGGACTTAGACACTAATCTAACAAAAACAAGAACCAAGAGCCTGGTATGCAACTCTTACCAGTTTCTTAAAACAATCGAAATTTAAACAAGGATCAGTTGACCTCACATTATTGTTGGATAAGGTGTCTAAGTCCATAACTCATTTGGTATATACTTGACCCGACCCGGCATGGTCCATTTGGGTTGCACTTCACCCGAACTATTTATATGGATAACATTATGAGAAAAGTATATTTGCGGCCTACTAATATATTATAAGTTATAATATATTAATATGAAATTATATTATTTAATTAGTATTGATCTTAAATTAATTATGAATTAATTTAGTGATCATAAGGTGACTAATTAAATAATGGGCTATCGTACTTATATAGTGTGGGCTAACACTCATAAGGAAATGGGTTAAGCTTGAATGGGAGTCCATGGATGATCCATGGAGCTTTTAACCCATGGATCCTTGGAATAGGAAAAGACATGGGTTATTAGGGTTTGCATGGTTCATAACCCTAATCATCTACACTATATAAAGAGGCTTATGGTGCTTGAAAAGACACTATGTGTGTGTGCATAAGGTGTGGTCGATTTCTAGAGTAGTAGAGTGCTCTCTCATAAGTTTTCCAAGTTTGTGGTGATTTGTGATTTCCATTTGAGGCATTCACATTATTGGTGCTTGGCTCTCAAACTCCCAAGGAATCAACTCACTAACAAAGGTATCTAATTCTTCTAGTATCTTTTATGTTTAAAAGTACCCCACGAATGCTAGATAGGTTATGAACCTTGGAAAATCATTTTGCAAGTATTTTAGACAAACATAGATCCAAGGTTTCTAGGGTTGCATGAACACCTTAGGAGTGTTAATTTGCTCAAAACCCAACAGTGGTATCAGAGCCTAGGCTTGTTTGTTTGATACTTGATGCAAACTTGTTGAAAAACTCAAGTTTTCTGCATTCTGCAGCATAAACTCGCCGAGTCCATGGGGGGACTCGCCGAGTCCATGAGTAAATTCATCGTACTCGTCGAGTAGGTTCGTGCACTCGACGAGTAGAAGCCTCAGAATGCAGATTTTTGAGTTTTGCTGCTGGAAATGGACTAGAAACATTACCCTAAACTGTTTTGGTGCTATAAAACCTGTTTTAGATGGTGTAATGTTTATGGTAATCCATTTACAATGGCTTATATCAAAATTGCATGATAATATGTGTTCATATGTTCTTGGAATTTTTGATATGATGTTCATGTTCTTATGAATTATTGCTAGATCATAGGAATTATTTGCTAAATTGTTTATTGATAATTCTTGATCATTTATGTGTTTTAATGGAGTCCATAATTTGTCCTCAAGTTATGGATTTCCAAAGGTCACTTTCATTTATGCACACTTAAAACACATAAGTTACATGAAAATGAAGAGTCTTCATTTTATGAACCTTTAATTCATAAGTTATGAAATGAAAAGTTTTGAATAGTTTCAAAACTTGTCCTCAAGTTTTGGAATTTGTAAAGTTACACACACTTTAATATACTTTAATTCCAAACCCTTGGAGTTTTAAAAGTTAAAATTCAACCCTTATACTATTTATAACATTAATGGTTAATTATTATATATATGTATAAGATTAAGTCGTTTTACCGTTAGTAGGCCTCATTCATGAAGCCGGTCTATAAGGGGGTATAAGGTTGTTGCCTATAAAATGGCAACTTAATGGGTGTCCATTCTCACCCACCGCTTCCTTGATCGGTGGACGGTCGTTAGCCGAACGGGTAGGATAATAACTTTAAATTCTCATTAAAAGTATAATGAATATTATAAAGTAACTAAACCTTTAATAAATTCCCAATCTTAGTTACTTTAGGAAAATGTGAATATGGTGCTAACCCATGAAATTCACACTTTGTACCTTACCAAGTCGTTGCTGGAGCGTGTGTGGTTAACCGGCACACTAACTTGGACTAGTAAGGATCACGAAGGGTGACTTAATGTTTATCATAGATCGGTGGAGCGTGTGTGGTTAACCGGAACATTGATTAGGTGATAATATTAAGGGTACCAAGTGAATTTGCATGGTTATTCATACCTTGTTTTGTGATCCTCGGCATCCCAGTCACAAAACTTGAAGGGCACAATCGAGATTGAAACATGCCATTGAAAAGTTCAATGAATCTCAAAAGAATCTAGGAATTTCAAAACCAATTAAACCTAATAATTCATTTCGTTTTCATGGTGGAATATGGTGAATCGTCATTCACCTACCTTCAAATATGTTATAGCTTAGATTACTGCATCCTTCTTCTAAGTTATAATATATTGTGTTGGATCCTAGCCTTAATATTACATTTTGGTGTATTATTAAGGATTCGATATATCTAATCTAAACTTGTTTTCTTCTTTTAGATGTCTTCCACCAACAATGCTTCGGGCTCTAACCCTACTGGCTCCTTTTCCCTCATGAACCTTTGTGGGAGGGTCATCTTTGATGGTTCCAACTTCATGGATTGGATCCGGAACATCAGGATGGTCACTCGTTACGAGGACAAGGAATATGTCATCGATAAGGAGCTAAAGGATCTTGATAAGTCCACTACTACTCCCGAGGAGGTCGCTGAGTATCAAGCACATGAAAGAGATGCCACCAAGGTGGCATGCATCATGATGGCCACCATGACAGCTGAACTCCAAAAGTCCTATGAGGACTATTACCCTTTTGATATGCATTAGGATCTGATGGAAAGGTACCATCAGAGTGCCCGTCAAGAGCGGTATGAAATAATCTCCTCCATGATCACTACCCGTATGAAGGATAGCGAACCAATCACGAGCCACATGCAGAAAATGCAAAGGTATGTGGACCGTCTAATGAAACTGAATGTGAACTTCCCTGAGGAGTTGGCAATTAATATCATTTTGCACTCCTTGCCCTCGTGTTATGACCGATTTCGTATAACATACCACATGAACAAGGAGGAAGTCACACTCAGTAAGCTTCAAGGACTTCTGAAGACTGCCGAAAGTGGTCTTAAGAGTAAGTCGGTTGCTACTCCTACTCCTACTACTACCCCTGTTTTGGCTATCGGGCAAGGCAAAGGGAAGAAGAGGAAGCACCCTTCGAAGGGTACCAAGGGAAAGTCCCTTGAAGGCTCCTCATCTGGAACCAAAGGTGGTTCTATCACTCCTTCTACCATCCCTAAGGATGCTGAATGCTTCTACTGTCAAAATAAGGGGCACTGGAAGCGAAACTGCCCAAAGTACTTGCAGGATGTCAAGGATGGGAAAGTGAAACCATCCCATGCAGGTATTTACACTATATTGTCTAATAACTCACCATATTCTAATTCTTGGGTTCTTGATACAGGTTGTGGTATTCACATCTGTTGTGACTTGCAGGGCCTAAGAAGAAGTGAGGATGTGGAGCACGGAAAGATAAACTTAATCATGGGGAACAAGAAGGTTACACCTGTTACCAAGATTGGAGTTTATACTTTGTTGCTAGATAGTGGGTTAAAGTTTGATTTGAATAAATGTGTGTACTCGTCTGAAATGGCGAGGAATATTATTTCCTTTTATGCTTTGTACAAACAAGGTTTTACCTTTTCTTTTGATAATGAAGTTGGTAGTATTAATGCTTTCTTTAATAATGTTCTTTATTTTAAAGCATTACCTTCTGATGGTGTGTATGAAGCTATATCGGTTGTAGATAATTTAGGAAATAATGTATTATGTATTGATTCTTCTACTAGCTTGGATAAAGCATCTTTGTGGCATTGTCGTCTTGGACATGTAAGCAAGAAACGCATAGGCCAGCTCCAAAAGGATGGAGTCTTGGAGTCATTCGACCTCAAGTTGGATGATAGTTGTGAGTCTTGTCTACTTGGAAAAATGACAAAATCACCCTTCACTGGTACTTGTGCAAGGGGTGAGGGTTTGTTGGACCTTATACATACTGATGTATGTGGACCATTCAAAACCGCCACAAGGGATGCTAATCGCTATTATGTGACTTTTATTGATGATTTTAGTAGATATGCTTATGTCTACTTAATCAAACATAAGTCAGAAACTTTTGAAAGGTTTAAAGAGTTTAAACAGGAAGTAGAAAATCAATTGGGCAGGAACATTAAGATGCTTCGATCCGATCGAGGTGGTGAGTATCTTAGTACTGAGTTCCTCGACTATCTTAAGGAGTGTGGGATTGTCTCACAATTGACACCTCCCAGGACACCACAACTGAATGGTGTACCTGAGAGGCGTAATCGAACTTTGTTGGACATGGTTCGCTCTATGATGAGTCGAGCTTCGCTACCAATCTCTTTTTGGGGGTATGCCTTAGAGACTGCCGCCCACATCCTCAATCTAGTCCCTACAAAGAAGGTTGTCAAAACACCTCATGAAATGTGGACTGGGAAAGTTCCCAATTTGGACCATATCAAGATTTGGGGTTGCGAGGCTTTCGTGAGGCGCGAGACTCATGACAAGCTCGAACCTCGAAGTGAAAGGTATATTTTCATCGGCTACCCACAAAAATCCTTTGGTTACCTCTTCTACAGACCCAGTGAGAATGTGGTCTTTGTGGCAAGGAGAGGGGTCTTTCGAGAGAGAGAATTTATAAACAAAGGAGACAGTGGGAGGAAAATTGACCCTGAAGAAATTCAAGACTCAATTGGTGAAGAAACCTCAGACACTAGCAATCAACTTGAGGAGGAAATTCCTGTTGATCCAGCTGACGAGTACACTAGGGTTAGGAACACACCTGAGTTTTATTATGGATTTCATATTACTACGGAAGGTGATACATTTATCAGTGACAGTACACTAGTAAATCTGGATGAACCTAACAGTGTTAAGGAAGCCATGGTAGGCCCAGAGTCTGCTAAATGGAAGGAGGTTATGGATAGCGAGATACAGTCCATGTATGACAATCAAGTTTGGAACTTGGTTGACAATGTACCAGGCCGTAAGACAGTCGGGTGCAAATGGATCTTCAAGAAGAAGACCGACATGAATGGGAAAGTGCACACTCATAAGGCTCGACTGGTCGCGAAGGGTTTTACTCAGACTCAGGGTGTTGATTATGATGAAACCTTTTCACCAGTAGCAAAGATTAAGTCTATTAGGGTTATGCTAGCCATTGATGCATTTCATGATTATGAAATATGGCAAATGGATGTCAAAACCACTTTCCTTAACGGAAAGTTGGCTGAGGATGTTTACATGAATCAGCCAGAGGGTTTTGTCAGTGCAGAGTACCCCAATAGAGTGTACAAGCTTGAGAAATCCATTTATGGATTGAAACAAGCATCTCGAAGTTGGAATCTTTGTTTCGATGAGAAGGTCAAAGAGTTTGGTTTCTCAAGAAGTGAAGATGTGTCCTGCGTGTATGTCAGAGCTAGTGGGAGTATAGTTAGCTTTTTGGTACTGTATGTGGATGACATACTACTCATAGGAAATGACATCCCAACCTTGTAGGAGGTTAAGTCCTGGCTTGGGAAGTGCTTTGCTATGAAGGACCTTGGAGAAGCTGCCTATATCCTAGGGATAAGGATATTAAGAGAAAGGAGTAAAAGTCTAATTGGACTTAGTCAGAGTATCTACTTGGATAAGGTGTTGAAAAGGTTCAACATACAGAATTCCAAGAAAGGAGAATTACCGATCCAAAGCAATGCCAAACTGAGCAAGGCTCAGAGCCCAAGTACAGAAGATGAGATAGCTGAGATGAGTCGATTACCTTATGCTTCCGCTGCTGGCTCGATCATGTATGCTATGACTTGTACCCGTCCTGATGTGGCCTTCGCTTTAAGCGTGGTCAGCAGATATCAGGGGAACCCTGGCAAGGCTCATTGGACTGCGGTAAAGAATATTCTCAAGTACCTGCGGAGGACTAAGGATTGGATCCTTACCCTTGGTGGGAGTGATGACTTGAGAGTAGTAGGGTATAGTGATGCTAGATTTCAGACTGATAGGGATAACTTCCGCTCTCAGTCGGGCTGGGTCTTTACCTTAAATGGAGGGGCAATCACTTGGAAGAGTTCCAAACAAGAGACTGTAGCTGATTCAACTTGTGAATCAGAGTACATAGCAGCGAGTGAATCGGCAAAGGAGGCGATATGGATGAGGAACTTCATCGGAGACCTTGGAGTTGTACCAGCTATTAAGGAGCCTATGGAGATTTTCTGTGACAGCAATAGTGCGGTTGCCTTAGCCAAGGAACCAAGAGATCATGGCAGATCCCGACACATTGATAGAAAATATCACTTCATAAGACACAAGATAGAAGAGGGACTCCTCGTGGCAAAGAGGGTATCGTCAGATGAGAACCCTGCGGATCCCCTTACGAAGGGACTGACGAGGGTGAAGCATTTGCAGCATGCGAGACGCATCGGACTGAGGGACGATATTAGTTTTACAGATTAAATAGTTATTACTGAAACTTGTAAAATGTAATCGAAGTTTGATGATGAATAAAAGTTGTGATTTATTTATGAGTAAGTTGTTTCTATCATTGTCAATTATTTACTATTGTTTCAGCTTTGCATGTTTTGACTTCCAGAATAATAAGTTTATTCAAACTCTCCACAGTCGGTCATATGTCGGAAATAGGTATGAATCAAGACTGTCATGAATTGGGATTGTATATGACTAAAGGTGTTTACCCATAGCAATGGTTGCTACAACATTCATGAGTACTCATAAGTTATGAGTATTGGAATAAACCCACGCTCACTTGTATCACTTCATGGAATTTATCTCGAGTGATCGTGAGACGGTAATATCATATAATTCTTCAAACCTAGAGATATGAGTTGTTACCTATGAGTTGGTTGTGCATTGATTGCACGTAAACGCATCAGTAACTTGATGTTATAAAACGTGCCTTTATGTGCAATTCAATAAGTAGTAGAACAAGCATATGAGTCGAAGTTTATCTGTTCCTTCTAGAAATAGAAGCGATATCTGGGCCCCTCGATGATTTTGTTTTGACCTATGTACCGGGCCTGGTCAGAACTAAATTGATGTGTTCGATTAAGTTCTTTGTCAAACAAATCGAAAATCGGGAAACAAACTGCTGGACAATAAGTAAGACATTGTTCCATGTATTTGTCCGGCTGATATCATGAGAGCAAAGGATTATGTGATCACTTATCTAAAATGGCGCTTCATAGTTCAACAGAGTTTTTGAGAGCTACGAGTGTCGGTTGGTTCCTGAAGCTATATAGGTAAATACAGTTATCAGACTTATCCAAGTGGGAGACTGTTGGATAAGGTGTCTATGTCCATAACTTATTTGGTATATACTTGACCCGACCCGGCATGGTCCATTTGGGTTGCACTTCACCCGAACTATTTATATGGATAACATTATGAGAAGAGTATATTTGCGGCCTACTAATATATTATAAGTTATAATATATTAATATGAAATTGTATTATTTAATTAGTATTGATCTTAAATTAATTATGAATTAATTTAGTGATCAAAAGGTGACTAATTAAATAATGGGCTATTGTACTTATATAGTGTGGGCTAACACTCATTAGGAAATGGGCTAAGCTTGAATGGGAGTCCATGGATGATCCATGGAGCTTTTAACCCATGGATCCTTGGAATAGGAAAAGACATGGGTTATTAGGGTTTGCATGGTTCATAACCCTAATCATCTACACTATATAAAGAGGCTTATGGTCCTTGAAAAGACACTATGTGTGTGTGTGCATAACGTGTGGTCGATTTCTAGAGTATTAGAGTGCTCTCTCATAAGTTTTCCAAGTTTGTGGTGATTTGTGATTTCCATTTGAGGCATTCACATTATTGGTGCTTGGCTCTCAAACTCCCAACGAATCAACTCACTAACAAAGGTATGTAATTCTTCTAGTATCTTTTATGTGTAAAAGTACCCCGTGAATGCTAGATAGGTTATGAACCTTGGAAAATCATTTTGCATGTATTTTAGACAAACATAGATCCAAGGTTTCTAGGGTTGCATGAACACCTTAAGAGTGTTAGTTTGCTCAAAACCCAACAATTATTTCGAAAGAAAGTTGGGAATCATCTAATGCTTGTTCAAATTTATGTCGATGATATTATTTTTGGCTCTACTGACCCTGCTTTGGCTAGTGAATTCGAATGTTTGATGAAAAGCCAATTTGAAATGAGCATGATGGGTAAAATCAATAATTTTCTTGGTTTAAATATTTATCAAAGCAGAGAAGGAATTTTCATCAATCAAGAAAAATTGTAGAAGTGATAATCGAGTATGAAACAAATCAGACTAAATCAAATGTAATTTGAACATGAGAAGTAAATATAATCTGGTTTCAGCTCAATTACTTCCGATGAACACAAGTACAAAAACGATAGTAAAAAGGGTGAACTCTTACAATCACGCTCTGACTCTTACTATCAACTCAATGCTTATCCCCTATTTATAGGAAACAGGAAGTACAAAAAATACTAAGGCTTAGACATTATGCTTCGTACAAAAGACACCTTAGCAAATACATAACAAAACATAAGAAGAGTACAATTAAGCAGACTTCGACTGAATACATCATATTTCGACCCTACAATCTCCCCCTTTGTAATCAAATCGACCTTCTCAAGGTGAGAGAATCTGTGCAGCAAACAACATCACTCTTCGTATCTCCGTATAACATGAAATAATCTTATTTAACTCCTTATCCCCTTGGTTGTTTTTCGAACAGTTATTCATAGGAACAATAACGTTCGTATACTGGGATGTAGTGTACCTCTCCACTTCACTTGCCTGGAACAAGAATCTTTTCACCTTTCCATTCTTATCCTTTCCTGCGAAAACCAATCCAAATGGTTTCAAGCAAATCTCCCCATCAGCAAATTTCTTCAACTCATGTTGGGTCTTCGAAACTTCCATAGGGACTTTCACTTCATTCCCCAATGTTGTAGCCAACTCCACATCAGTCAAAGCCAAACACTCATAGTAATTATCTATGAATATTTTGATGTGAGCAAGACAAAGTCTAAAAACTTCAGGATCTAATTCTTGAAGATGCAAAGCAGTCTTGTCTTTCAAAAGTAAAGCAACTTGTATAAGATCGTACAAGTTCATTAACGGAAAGTCAGCAATAGAGAAATCACAAACTTTACTGTTCGTCCTTACTACATGGTAACGAAGATTTTGTAATGTATTTTCGAACAATACATCCTTCGTTATGCTGATCACCTTCTTGATTTTCACCAAATACCATATCTCCTCTAGCAATTTTCCAAGAACAGCATGAAACCTAACTTTCATATAAGTGTAGTCATCATCATTATCAAACTTTTCAGCAATCCTGTACTGAGCCATCATGAACATCATTTCGTTCACTGGAAAATCTAACTGGCTCATATCCGTATTAGTAACAACATAGCTTTGCTTGGGCTTTTTCTTGAAAGCATACATATGATTGTAAGCAACTTTTGCTTCAATAGTTTCGTAATTGTAATGCTTCCTTGGATCACCCTTATTCATTCCTGGTGGATCATTTGCACGAAGTCTGATAATACTATGAATCACCCTTTGTTTCTCCATTTCAGCTTCAACTTTTGCTTTTCTCTCTTCTTTTGACTTCTCCACAACAATCGTTTTCCCTTTGTCTTTATTCCCAGGAATGTCAACAACTTCCTTTGGTTTCGAACTACTTCCACCTTTAGCTGAAGAACCAATCAGAATGCCTTTGGCAATTGGCTTTGTAGTTATCACTGTCGAAGTCACCGGACCAGCAGTTGAAACAATTGGCTTTGTTGTTGGAATTTTCGTTGAGAAAACTTTTCGAACAACCTTGACATTTTCATGCGAAACTCCACCTCCAACCTTTCCTTCTCCCCCTTGCACCCCTGTAACAACAGGAGGGGCATCCATTGGTAACAGACTTGAAATTCGTGACAATGGGGCCAATTGTTTATGAAGAACAGCTTTAAACTGAACAAACTTCTGGTACAAAAACTCTGGAGTTATTAATGGAGAGGAACTTGACTTCGTGATTAAAGACTTCAACTCAGTCAACTGAGTAGTGATCTCAGTTAAGCTGTTCGATTCTTGAGTAGACATCTGAGTAAGTTGAGGACTCAATGCTTCGTATAATTTCACAAACTTGGTGACCACATCAGCAATAACATCAATTTTCTGATTAAGAGAAGTATAATCACGTTGCACCACTGCAATTTCTTTGGTCATATCTTCACGAAGTTCTCGAATTTGCAAATTAACATCCTCCCTTACCTTCTTCACATCATGAACAAACATTACATGTCGTTCCTTAGCCAACCGTCGAAAATCTTGAACTTCTCCCACAAAATTCGAAGATTGAGACTTCACACTTAACTCATTATTCTTATCTTTCAGATCCAACTTCTCCATGAGGTGTGATTCAGAGTCTTTGATCAATCCAGAACATTTGGTAATCATTCTGGCTTCGACAGCTTTGAGCAAACCATCAATCTCCATACTTGACACCGAATTACTTCCCCCCATATCAGCTTGAGATTGAATAATCGAATTCAACTTCTTGTTAAGAATCTTGAATTCCTTCATGGACATTAACATGTGATCTGTAAAATTCTCTTCCTCTTCATGAAATTCCAAATCATCGAAAGTGCCTCAAAAACCTCCTTCGTCAGTATCAGTTTCAGTTTAATCAATAGATTTGGGTGGATCAGTAGATTGGGTGGATCAGTAAATGGATTTTAGATAACATGCTCAAAAGTAGGTGAGTTTGTTGTGTTTGAAACAGGGATGATATAAGGAGGCAAAGAAACAGAAGTATCCATGGAAGATAATACAGGAATACCTTGGACTGATACTGAAATCACTTTAGACGAATCTCCTTCATCCTTGTTGACATTTACATCCGTATCAGATACGTGTGTAGTGATGTCTGAAATTCGAACCTCCTCAGGAACTGACTTGGTTAACGAAACTTCAGGTTGTATGACTTCAGTCTGCTCATTAGTTGGAGTTGATTTGCTAAGATTTTCTTCAGGAGTTTCAGGAACTTGCTCATCTTTAGAAGATTCTTTTTGAAGAATCAACTTCCTCTTTTTAATCTTTGTAGAAAGATTTTTCGCCATATCCTCCGCCATTCGGTTCTTTGAGGACGGAGAAACTGTGACAACTCGAAATTTCTATCTTAAACAACCATTCACTTCAATCTAAGTCAGACTTATTTCTGCTTACTTTTAGCACTGTTTTAAGTCTGTTTGAGTGTTCTAAGCCTAGTACCTTCAAGAGGTAATTATAGGAGGTATACTCTAGAGTTATTTGTGCAACATTTAAGTCTCAAAACTCCAAGAGTTTGGAGTTTACGGCCATAACATGGAGTTTACGGCCGTAAACTCTAAGGTATAAATATGACACTTAGCCATTTTAGTCATTTTTACCATTTTCAAGCCTAGAAGTCATTCTCTCTCAAGTATCATCCGATTTTTCTTCTTGATCTTCAACTTTGTAAGTCTTTCCTTCCTTGATTAGTTGATATATTACAACATCTAGTGATTGTACATGATTTCATCCATGAAATCTCTTCATTTTGATAGATCTTCAAGTGTTCTTCATTTCACCAAGAACACCAAGAACACACACTAGTGTTCTTGGACCTTAAGCACCCATACAAACTTCTATATTGTAAGTACACTTGCCTTAGCTTGTTATATGCTTGAATCAGTTAGTTTACACCTAGAAAACATCAAAAGAACAAAGAGGAAGTGGTGTTTACGGCCAAGGCAAACACCTTGGGCCGTAAACATTAGTTAGTGGTGCATATGAGCCACCACTCCTTCCTAAGGCTTAAAACTTGGTCTGGCACCCTTCCAACTTGAACTAATTACCTTGAATATCAAAATGGTAGAAGTTACCATGGGTTTACGGTTGTAAACCGATTAGGGCCGCAAACCCTAGGCCGTAAACTCATGGAGAGTTTACTCTTGGACCGTAAACTCCAAAGCAAAGCCCTATAACCCTTAGATGCAACCTTCTGATCTTCTAACGCTTGAACCAAAGTGTTTTCCATGATTTAGGGTGTCTTTACTTGCCTAATTAGTGTTATAATCACTAATTAGATACATATATGTGTCTTTATATGTTAAATAGGATCAGTGTGTGTAACGCCCCGTTCTAAGAGTAATTATTCATGGATCCCCGAGATCAAGAGTAAGGGCGTTTCGGTCTTTTATGGTAAATGGGTTTTATTCGAGAAGGTTTCGGGTCAGGGTGTGTTGCTAGAAGCGTAGGGCTTCTCGCCACCTTTTCGTGGATATAAAGTTCGTCCGAAACGGGCTTAGAATAAAGGAGTTATGACACTTTGAAGATAGTGTCAATAATGGTCCCTAAAAGGAAATATTTGGCAAAGGGGTCCTAGGCATGCATGGAGTGCATGCGTGTAATTGGCTGGGTACGCCCAGCGTAAGCTAGGTTACGCCCAGCGTAGATCGGTTAAATGAATGTGGGTGTTGGGGGCGTACGCCCAGCGTACGACCAGTGTCTCGAAACCCTAATTTTAGGGCCAGCCACTATATAAGGAACATTATGGTTCCAACCCTAGCCTCCATATCTGCTCTCTTACTCTCAGAAACCCTAAGTAACCGTTTTCTTCCATGATTGTGGATATTTGACCTTGGGGAGCTTGGTTTGGCAAAGGAGAGCCTAGGAGAAGAAAGAAGAAGTTGTCAAGGAAAGAGTTGGGTGGCTGGAGCTCGTACATCTGGGAAGGCATCATCTTCTGGAGCCCTTTTCAGGTACAAAGTCTCTTGCTTGACATCTATTTTGTGTAGATCTAGGTGTTATGAGGTTTTGACATTATTTCTTGTCCCAAAACCCCCAAAGTGATGCATGATGCGAGTTGGTTGAGATTAGCTGTCCTTTCAGACCTTAGGAGAGGTCTTGAGTGAGAAAAATGAGGTCCCAAAGGCTTTGATTGTCTCATGTGTGATGTAGGTGGGTCTTAATTGATTAAGACCTTGAGTTAAGAGCTTTATGGACGTCCCAAGTAATAAAGTTTGAGACTTTATGAATCCTAGGCATGTTTGGTCGATAGATCTGAAGTTTGGGCTTAAGGGCTTAAGCCATTAAGAACTTATGTGGAATTTTAGTTCAGCGAGATTACGCCCCGCGTAAGCTGATGTACGCCCAGCGTAGTGGGTCAGTGTCCCGTTCCCAGTCGGCGAGAATCGAAGTACGCCCAACGTACCAAGAGGGGTACGCCCAGTGTACTCCCTCTATTGGGTTTTTGATTTTGGGCCTTAAGTGATTGGGCTGTTTATGGGCTAGTGGGGCTTGGGCCGTGACTGAACATTATGGATGGAGTAATTTAGACCCAATAATTATTATGGACCTTGGATCTAGGCCCATTTGGAGAGGTGGGCCCAATTTAGTAAATTGGGCCAATATTGGGCTTTGCATGAGGATTTGGTTTTGGGTCTTGGCCCAATAAGAGGATGATGGACTTAATGAGTGTTGTGGGCCCTTGGCCTAGAAAGTCATGTCGGATTCTAACTTGGTGATTATCATGTGATAGTTGGGAGTCCCGATGAGTCAGCGGTCAGAGATTTGCAGGATTTCGGCAGCTGCAAGGTGAGTTATCCTCACCATATCGACAGGGTCTATGGCACCAAGGCCGCCCTTTATCGGATAGAAATCTGGGTATTGTTGTTATGTTATTGTTTTGCTAGATCTGCATTATGGTATTTAGGATGGTGTTAGGTTAGGTCGGAATCCTGGTTAGGATGTTGATATGCTATGTGATCTGTTAGACTGTTTGTTTGGTTGAGGATTGTTATGTGATTAATTGTTGTATGTACACATGGTTGTTTGACGGGGGTTGGGTTGAGGCGGGTCCTGCTTTGTGCTGTAGGCCAACATACCCAGGGCGGACTGGATATTCCGAAGGCCCAGCGAGCGGTCCGGATAGGCTGAAGGCCCTAAGAGGGCGGACCAGACGTGCCGAGGCTCCGGGAGTGGAGCAGGCCGACTGAAGGCCCGGTGCGGGCGGACCAGTCATACTGTAGACTCAGAGAGTGGACCAGGTGGATTGTAGGCCCGGTGCGGGCGGACCAATCACACTGGAGACTCGACGTACATGGCTAGAATCGGAGGGTGGACCAGGTGGACTGAAGGCCCGGTGAGGGAGGACCAGTCACATAGTAGACCCGATGTGCATGGCTGTTCTATTTATGATATGTTATGAGTATGATATGTGTGGTTGGTATTTTGGGGGTAACTCACTAAGCTTTCGGGCTTACAGTTTCGGTGTATTGTTTCAGGTACTTCAGGAGATCGTGGCAAGGCGAAGGCGTGATCGTACCGCTCCTCATGTTTTATGATTTATATGATATGGTTCTGGGGGATACTCTGATGTTTAAACTATTTTGAAAACGAGTTGTATGAACGTAATGGTTTTTGAATGATTTAAAATGTTTTAATTTGGCTCAAATTTTATGGGTGTTACAAGTTGGTATCAGAGCCTTGGTTTGAGTGAATTGGAGGAACATTCGTGTGAATCTAGTCTCAAATCAAGGAGGGATTTTAAAAATGGTTTTCAAAAGGTTTTCGAAATAAGTAAAGGAGGATGCAAAGGGTACGATCAGCCAGAGCCAGTAAGTAGACCCCAAAATACCGTACAAGTTATTTGATTATGTGATATGTTAGAACAGCATGCTAGTACTAGGCTAGGGATCTTCAGGAATTGCATGATAGAGTGGCCTGATTATGTGATGCCTATTAGCCTAGAGTTTTCCTTATTCGAGATATGCAACTTTTCCTCTAGGAGTGAGGATTGAGCGGGTGTGTGTATATATGGTTAGAATGTTGTGGCGATACTTGAGACAAATATGGGTAGGTGTGGAAGGTAGTATGGGCCCGTACTAGTGAAAGCACATGACCCATACGCGTATCAAGGAAGTCACAACTCTCTAGGGTATCGGTTATGAGATAGTTCCCCGGGTGGACATGTGATGTGTCTAAGGGTCTTGTTGGTGCATTGAAGTACGGTGATTACGAGACGTTTCGGGGCAGGATCCGGTTCGGGATCAGGATCGGGAGAGGGTGGTCAGGATGGGTCAGTACCACCCGAGGTCATTGGTCAGATGAGCACGGACGAGTTGGATGCCAGGATTCGTGAGACACTGCATGATGAGGTTGCTGCTATGTTCCGGGCCGAGTTGCCGGAGATGTTTGGGTCGATCAAGAACGCCATGGTCGAGTACTTTGATGAGCACTATGCAGCTCTTGCAGAGGCGGCTGCCGCGGCAGCTACAGCGGTTGTAGCAGTGGCAGGGGGAGGAACCGGTCGAGGTTTTCAGTATTTGGACTTCGACAATACGAAGGCCCCTACTTTCGATGGAGTTTAGGATCCGATCGTTGCTATGAGGTGGTTGTCAGACGTGGAGGTATGTTTCATCACGTGTTCATGCCCTGCTGATCAGAGGGTGAGGTGTGCTCTGAACCTTTTGAGGATCGGAGCGAAGGATTGGTTGAGGTTGACTACGGGATCTTATTCTGACGCGCAGCGGGCTGCGGTTACGTGGGACCAGTTCCGGGAAATGTTCAGTACCCGTTATGTTCCACGGGTTGAGAGAGAGAGGTTGGCTCAGGAGTTCCTGGAGCTGAACCAGGATTCAGAGTCGGTGACGGAGATCACGAGGATGTTTACTGAGAGGGCGATGTTTTTCCCAGAGTTTGCTATAGAGCAGGCTCAGATGTCCCGATATCTGAGTATGCTCAAGAGGGACATCAGGCAGTTTGTGTCCACGTAAAGGTGTGATACCTTGTTAGAGCTACAGGAGGCCGACAGGCAGTGGGAGTTACAGATGGAGTTGCAGTTACGAGAGCAGAGACAGGCCCCGGTGCAGTGCCAGCCGGCGCCGAAACGGTCCAAAACCATCGACTCCAGGATTGGGGGTCAGAGCAGCCACACTTGTGAGAAGTGTGGGAAGGGTCATACCGGAGTTTGTAGGTCCGGTGGTGCGTGCCGCAAGTGCGGGAGAGAGGGGCATTATGCGAGGGATTGCCGTCAGTCGGCCCCGGGGCAGGATACGAGAATTTGTTATCATTGCCATAAGGTTGGACACTTGAGGGCCAACTGCCCACAGTTTGCTGCTGGAACGGTTCAGGCTCCAGCACCGGCCACTTTGAGGATTACGGGTGGAGGTCAGGGTGGAGCGGAGCCTCCGAGGGCTCAGGGACACACATTTCGGCTTACAACAGAGGAGGTCAGGGCAGAGCCAGATGCAGCTGCGGGTATGTTTCCATTGTGATATCTTGTTATCTTGTTGATTGTGTAGTATGGTAAATCTGTCTGCCTTATTCCACATGTTTCATAGTATGATTGGGGATCTTAGTAGTTAGGAGTGGTAGTTAGTGTTCAGGAGGATTCTTGATCGAAAGATAAGGTATATGATCTCGTTGCTTGGAATAGCGACTGCGTTGCGAGGAGTGTTCAGTTGAGATTCGAACTTCCTTGGAGTTTAGGTGTGCGATGGCGGAAGGGTTATACGGTGAAGGTTACTCACTCCCGAGGGAGTCAGTTCATGGATAAGAGGGAATATATGGAGTAAGGGCGATTGAGCCATGCCGGTTTTGGAAACGGTGGTTAGTAGTCGATGCACTAAGTGGGGGAGAATTGGAAAATTCTCCGGTAGAACAACATGCATCCAGGGATGGTTAGCTGTTGGATTTCAGCGTTGTGTTAGCCGAGAGTGTGGAGATAGACACGTGGGGCAGGGAAGAGACCATGGTTTTCAGAGAAAGTGATTGTTGAGAGGCCTGGGATCAGGCCGGGGTAAAAGATTCATAGAACGGTTGTGGAGTTCGGAACCCCTAGAGGGCTAGAACAGACTGCATGGGAGGGATTCTCGGAAGGAATGGTTCAGGGTGATGTGCGACGGCATTTGAGCGGTTCGGATAGAATGAAGGTCGGGAGGTGTACCAGTCAGGTTGAAGGCTCGGGGGAACGGTCCAGACAGGCTGAAGGCCCAGGAGGGTGGTCCATACATGCTGAAGGTTCTGAGAGTGGTCAAGATAGGCTGAAGGCCTAGGAAGGCGGTCCAGTCATGCTGAAGACTTTGTATGTGTTCATGGATCGATAGAAGGAGAATGAGTGAATAAGTCACCATGCAATAGTAATCGATATGGTCTGGCCCCAAGTATTGATCATGATGATGGAGTCGGCCGGAGGTTCAGGGAACGGTCCAGACAGGCTGAAGGCCCAGGAGGGCGGTCCAAACATGCTGAAGGTTCTGAGAGTGGTCCAGATAGGCTGAAGGCCTGGAAGGGCGGTCCAGTCATGTTGAAGACTCTGTATGTGTTATTGGATCGGTAGAGTGGACTTTAACTCAGTGGCACTTATAAGTGCGGTTATGGTTGTGGAGTAGACTTCCTCGAAAGGAAAGGTATGTAACTCCGGAAGGAGTGTGGGTCCTCTGAAAGGGAGTCAGTGGAGTCAATGGATGATCGAAAGTGCTTCAGCTATTGGTAGTAAGCACTAGGATTGTACCAGATATATGGAAGCACATACGGGTTGGATGCCCGTTGAGATTATGACAATGTTGGATGATGTGCAGGCACGTTTTCGATCTCTTTGAAAGAGGAGGAGGATAGTGGTTCCAGATCAGGGAATGGGACAGAGGAAGGTGATTCAGGAGGATAGCAGACTCGGGAGCAGTCTGGACCGGTGATGAGGACTGCATAAGGATATTACAGTCAGAGGTCAAGGACCTAGAGATCGCGATAGGGAAGTGTGAGTGGGTTATACTCTAGTGTGGTGAACCGGAGAGTTCGAGGGGGGACGTAAGGACAAGGTCCTTGGTTCCGAGTATGGTTTTGGGTTTGAGTTATGTATGTGGAGGTATTCCAATCTGGGGTATTCCATCATGAGGATGACCGGACCCTATGATTGATTGGACTTGATGTGTTTGGTATTCCAACCCGAGGGTTGATTGGGCCAAACATGGGTAGGGATACGAGGGTATTCCATCCTAGGGATGAGCGGACCCGTCGTAGGAATGCCTGGTATTCCAGCTGGAGGCTGATTGGGGCAGGTGTGAGTGTTGGTTTTGGTAAGGGTATTGATGTATGTACGTTTGGGTAGCCAGAGTTGACAATTGGCGATTTCGAGGGCGAAATCATATTTAAGTGGGGGAGAATTGTAACGCCCCGTTCTAAGAGTAATTATTCATGGATCCCCGAGATCAAGAGTAAGGGCGTTTCGGTCTTTTATGGGCAATGGGTTTTATTCGAGAAGGTTTCGGGTCGGGGTGTGTTGCTAGAAGCGTAGGGCTTCTCGCCACCTTTTCGTGGATATAAAGTTCGTCAGAAACGAGCTTAGAATAAAGGAGTTATGACACTTTGAAGATAGTGTCAATAATGGTCCCTAAAGGAAATATTTGGCAAAGGGGTCCTAGGCATGCATGGAGTGCATGCGTGTAATTGGTTGGGTACGCCCAGCGTAAGCTAGGTTACGCCCAGCGTAAGCTAGGTTACGCCTAGCGTAGAGCGGTTAAATGAACGCGGGTGTTGGGGGCGTACGCCCAGCGTACAGGATGTACGCCCAACCTACGTCCAGTGTCCAGAAACCCTAATTTTAGGGCCAGCCACTATATAAGGAACATTATGGTTCCAACCCTAGCCTCCATATCTGCTCTCTTACTCTCAGAAACCCTAAGTAGTCGTTTTCTTCCATGATTGTGGATATTTGACCTTGGGGAGCTTGGTTTGGCAAAGGAGAGCCTAGGAGAAGAAAGAAGAAGTTGTCAAGGAAGGAGTTGGGTAGCCGGAGCTCGTAGATTTGGGAAGACATCATCTTGTGGAGCCCTTTTGAGGTATAAAGTCTCTTGCTTGACATCTATTTTGTGTAGATCTAGGTGTTATGAGGTTTTGACACCATTTCTTGTCCCAAAAACCCCAAAGTGATGCATGATGCGAGTTGGTTGAGATTAGCTGTCCTTTCAGACCTTAGGAGAGGTCTTAAGTGAGAAAAATGAGGTCCCAAAGGCTTTGATTGTCTCATGTGTGATGTAGGTGGGTCTTAATGGATTAAGACCTTGAGTTAAGAGCTTTATGGACGTCCCAAGTAATAAAGTATGAGACTTTATGAATCCTAGGCATGTTTGGTCGATGGATCTGAAGTTTGGGCTTAAGAGCTTAAGCCATTAAGAACTTATGTGGAATTTTAGTTCAGCGAGATTACGCCCCGCGTAAGCTGATGTACGCCCAGCGTAGCGGGTCAGTGTCCCGTTCCCAGTCCATGAGAATCGAAGTACGCCCAACGTACCAAGAGGGGTACGCCCAGTGTACTCCCTCTATTGGGTTTTTGATTTTGGGCCTTAAGTGATTGGGCTGTTTATGGGCTAGTGGGGCTTGGGCCGTGACTGAACATTATGGATGGAGTAATTTAGACCCAATAATTATTATGGACCTTGGATCTAGGCCCATTTGGAGAGGTGGGCCCAATTTAGTAAATTGGGCCAATATTGGGCTTTGCATGAGGATTTGGTTTTGGGTCTTGGCCCAATAAGAGGATGATGGACTTAATGAGTGTTGTGGGCCCTTGGCCTAGAAAGTCATGTCGGATTCTAACTTGGTGATTATCATGTGATAGTTGGGAGTCCCGATGAGTCAGCGGTCAGAGATTTGCAGGATTTCGGCAGCTGCAAGGTGAGTTATCCTCACTATATCGACATGGTCTACGGCACCAAGGCCGGCCCTTTATCGGTTGGAAATTCGGGTATTGTTGTTATGTTATTGTTTTGCTAGATCTGCATTCTGGTATTTAGGATGGTCTTATGTTAGTGACCTGGTTAAGGTCGTTACGTGGGATATAGGGTAATGCTATGCTAGTGACCGGTTAGGTCGGAATCCTGGTTAGGATGTTGATATGCTATGTGATCTGTTAGACTGTTTGTCTGGTTGAGGATTGTTATGTGATTAATTGTTGTATGTGCACATGGTTGTTTGACGGGGGTTGGGTTGAGGTGGGTCCTGCTTTGTGCTGTAGGCCAACATACCCAGGGCGGACCGGATATTCTGAAGGCCCAACGAGCCAAGGCTCGGGGAGTGGACCAGGCCCCAAGAGGGCGGACCAGACGTGCTGAGGCTCGGGGAGTGGACCAGGCCGACTGAAGGCTCGGTGCGGGCGGACCAGTCATACTGTAGACATAGAGAGTGGACCAGGTGGATTGTATGCCCGGTGCGGGTGGACCAATCACACTGTAGACTCGACGTACATGGCTAGACTCGGAGTGTGGACCAGGTGAACTGAAGGCCCGGTGCGGGCGGACCAGTCACACAGTAGACCCGATGTGCATGGCTGTTCTATTTATGATATGTTATGAGTATGATATGTGTGGTTGGTATTTTGGGGGTAACTCACTAAGCTTTCGGGCTTACAGTTTCAGTGTATTGTTTCAGGTACTTCAGGATATCGTGGCAAGGCGAAGGCGTGATCGTACCGCTCCTCATGTTTTATGATTTATATGATATGGTTCTGGGGGATACTCTGATGTTTAAACTATTTTGAAAACGAGTTGTATGAACGTAATGGTTTTTGAATGATTTAAAATGTTTTAATTTGGCTCAAATTTTATGGGTGTTACAATGTGTGTGTTCAAGTCTTCACTTGACAACTAGCACCTTATCCAACACTTTCATTCAAACCACTCACTACAGGTGAGTTCATACCCCTTAATCAACCTTTTAAATGATTTTAAATGCTTTTATGGGGGGAATACAAGTTGAATTATTATAGTTATTATATCAATCACATGTGATTAATAACTACCAAACAAGTGGATTTCTTACTTTTCAAACTGTGTTATCAAACAAACTACTTCAAATCGTTTTACAAACTCTTTTACATGATACATACTTTTATTAAACTCTTTTAAACTTATATTTTGTCAAATGTGTATCTATATAGATATGGTTATATAAATAGGATTGAAAGGACTTAGGACTGATAGCTCACCTTACTTCCTGTTCCTTGTTTGGTTGTGGACTTAGGTTATCGGTTGTTTGTCCGAAGGTCGTTTGAATCTTAGTTATATATTATGTATATGTATATAGATATAAAAGTTCCTTCATTCAGTTCAATACCTTTGGGTAGCAAGGGTATACAATCATGTTCATTCATACAAACAACATTACTAGTAAACTATAATAGGTATAGTTTAGGAAGTTACTAATACTATTACAAGAACAATGAAACATACAAAGAGTCAGTTCATACATGAGTCAATGCATACTGTTATGAGAAACTAAGAGAACATACATCCATACTAGACAGAGAGAACATACAATACAACGAGTACATACTATACATTATACAAGAGAACATACTATTATGAGAAACTACGAGAACATACATACATACTAGACAGAGAGAACATACAATACAGCTAGTACATACATTACATATACAATTATACAATAACATAAATGTGGACCGTCGTTCGGGGCATGGCATCACCTGTGATGGCTCGATTTGAAGCCAGAATCTCCTAGAGGAAGAGCGTGAATTTGTGTATACATCTATACTGGATTGACTATCCTACACCTTGATGTTCGCTACAGTGGGACTTGCAAGTCTACGGGTGCCAAATGTCATTTCTTCCGACGTCTTTCATCGTCGTGTTATCAGTCGATAGTATGGTACAAGCAGGTCACAACATACCTTAAATATCAATTCGTTTAAGGTAGAAAGTACAGCAGTAGTTACTATAATACAACACTACAGTACATTATTATTTCCCCATTACATTCACATTGTGATCTTTTCACATAAAAAGGTAATGTAAAACTATATTTTTGATTAATGATAGTCACACTTGGGAAAATATACACTCTTACAAGAAACAAACATACATTTCATTTGATGCCTCGGTAGAAGGCTACTTTTAGTAGAAAATATAGGATTTTCTAGGAGATACAAACATTTACAAACTTATACATCAAGTACTTAAAGACATTTTCATACAAACAATGACACTAAATGCTTATGAACTCACCAGCTTTAAAGCTGATAAACTCTTTCAAAATAACTTGTATTCTCAAGTCATCGGTAGACAGGTACCGATGCCAAGTTTTGAGAAGATGGAGCTCGTTCAAGACTCATCTCTTATTTTTGATTTACATTTTTGGTGTCTTATAAACTTCACAGAACACACCAATGTTGGAGAAAAACTGGATGATCTTCCCGAAAACTTTCGTGAACCACCATATTTTTTCTTGATGCGTTTGTAAATTCCAGTTTTCAATGGAATTACTTCTTTTTCTGTTTCATCAACAACAGGCTCAACAATCACTGTCTCTGGTATCACAACAGTTTCTTCTTCGTTAGATTTTTTCTTTGTAGACTTCTTTGGCTTGGGTTCTTGTACAGGCTTTTCAGGAGTGGCCTTTGCATCCTTCTTCGTCCGTCTTGATTTCTTAGAAGGACCAGCATCCTCTTTTGATAACAACTTTCTTGTTTCTTCACCAGGATTAATAGACTTCAAATACTCAAGTAATACCAAGTTGGTTGGATCAACACGTTTTAACATTGCATCAGGCATTCTAGCAATGTTCGAAAACACTTCAGAATCATTTGTAACCTCCTTTGGAAAGTGGTATTTCAAGAATTCAGCTTTATCTTCATCAGCTGTCACTTCAATCCCTTCTTTGTCATAAACATGACGAAGAATCAAACTCCAATATCGTGGACATGATATTCCTTGAACCACATTGATGTTCTCCACACTTTTCTGAAATTCCTTCCAAATTTGAGTAGAATAATCAACCGGAATATCATAGTAAAGACCAGCGACCATTACATATACCTACATTCTTCCTTTATCCAATCCAACACTACGACTCGCCAAGTAGTGGAGAAAAATACCAAATTAAAAATTCCAAATACATGGGAGTCTAGACTTCTTGAAATCACTGATCTTGTTGAGTGGGGGTTGATGACCCATCTCATTGAACATATAGATGACTTTTAGCAAACGAAATATCAGTGTACGGTGGAGAATTAGGAAGTTCAAGAATCTGATAGAACATCTTCTTGGATAGACGAATCTTCTTACCGTTTACCAGATTGAAAGTAATAACATCCAGAGCTTTATTGTATGATGCAGTAGATTCTGCTATGGAAAGCCAGGATACAGGAACAACAAACGAGTTGAACATGGCGGTAGAAAGAACAGAGCTTTTCAAAGCGACAACCAACATCTTCAACTCTTCTGGATACAGTGAAACATCCCCCTCGACTTGATAATTGGTGCTTTGAATCTTCATAGTCGGTTGGGAAGTAATATCTTCTGTAGACTGGGATGGGGCAACAACAGCAGCAGGAGTCGGCATGATTAGGGTTTTGAAGCTCTGTAGAACAAATTGATTTTGCAAAGACAATTTGGGAATTTTTCTTTTGTGAGCGTAAACTGATAAAGAACCCTTGAATCCCCTCTCATATGTAACCCTGGAATTTGAATTTAAAGCGGGATAAGTATTAAATGAGATCTGACGTGGCACCTTGAAACTCACACCACTATGTCGATAAAGTAGCCATGTGTCAAAAAGTAACTGTCATATCGCCTTGAACACCAGACTGAATACAAAACGTCTTGTCAAACAGTCTGTTCGTTTAACCCAATAGAAGTGTAACCGTCATGAACCTTTGGACGGAGGTAAGGGTCTTTCGTCTTTGGGTTTAGAGACAAAGTCATTTGCCAGACTTTTGAAATCATCAGCCTAAGTTGGTAGTACTCAAAACCTCAAGGATTTCGTGAGTGCAGTGTGCCAAAGATAAGATAAGAAGCAATGATAACAAAAATTTGGATCTGTAATGTCGAAAAATAAATTTTCGAAACAAAACAGATAAAACCCCGGGCAAAGGTTACTTCGTTAATTATCAAGAAAGATAATCAACTACTTATGTATGTTCCTGTGATTTTCAATCGAATACTTGTAGAGAAGTATCGAAGGGCTTCTTTTTCAAGGGTTCGTGGGTGGCTTAACAATTTCGTTACATATCAACCTAAAGATAAGGTGAGTAATTGTAACCGAAATTACCTGTTTGACCGGTGTAGTCAGTGACAAGTATGCTTTGAATTATTTTGAATGTGACATGGAAAATAGTTGATACTCCTATGAAAATCATATTCAAAGAAAAATTATATTCAGCTGGATCCTGTTGGGAAACAAATGTCGTGGGTTTCGACAATTTGATCAAGACCACTCAAAAGAATTGAATACGATTTGAAGCATCGAAGATTCGTACTGAAACAACTGTTTCGTTAAAAATGGAACATAGTTCCCCGTCAATTCCTTAAATGAGTTCGTACATTTGGGTTTCACTTTCATCACGGTCTCATGATGTTATATCATTAACACAGAAGTTTCATATGCCTAAGTCATGATTGGTTTGATCGATGACCTCTCGGACATATATCATTGTGTGTGAAATGTGTTAGAATTTTGACAAGAAAAAGATTGGTTCACGAAATCAATTGTACCTCTGTTATGATTGGACCAAACAGAAAACTCTTAACTCATTTGAGAAGAGTAAGGTAGCTCAGGAGACTAATGTGAATACAAGCCTGATTGGGAAGAAACTTTCGTATTGAAAATTTCATTAAGGATTTCGAAATCACACATTGAGTCAATGGTGGCTTGGGTCGACATGCTGCAACATGCTTCTAGGGACAGTCTAACTAGCACAAAGTTGTCGAAATTTTACCTTCCCATAGAAACGCAAGCATGACCCTTGTAATCCTTTCGTGAAATCTGTACGAAGAAAAGACAAAGAAAAAAATAAAAAAAAATCTTTTTGATATTTTTGATTTTTTCGAAAAGAAAGAAAATATTTTTGTGTTTTTAAGATTTTCGAAAAAGAAAACATACAACAAAAGAAAATCTTTTTGAAATTTTTGATTTTTCGAAAATAAAAGGACAAAACAAAAATAAAATCTTTTTGGAGTTTTTGATTTATCGAAAATAAAAAGACAAAACAAAATTGGTGTTTTTGATTTTGTCGAAAGTAAAACTAAGATACTAACTAACGAAAAATATGTGACTGACTAACGAAAAATTTGACAAACTAATGAAAATTTGGTAAACTAACGAAAATTTGATAAACTAACGAAAATTTGACAAACTAATGAAAAGTTGATAAACTAACGAAAATTTGTACTCCAAAGCAGAGTGCTCTAGATGTCGAATTCGAAGCGTGTCGAAGCGCTGAATGTGAACAGTAACCTCTGAATGGTTAAAACGATCAACCTCTGAATGAACCATTATTGCCTCTAAATCGACACATTTGTATAACACTTCTTTGTCATACATTCGAAATCATTCCTGGAACTGAACTTGCTTCGATCATTCCCAAACCTGTCAAAATTCGAACAAATGATTTTTCGTCCAATGCTTTTGTAAAAATATCAGCAAGCTGATCTGTTGTTTTTACAAAATGAACTTCAATGTTGCCATTTTCCACATGATCTTTGATAAAATGATAACAAAGAGCAATATGTTTGGTTTTCGAATGTTGTACTGGATTATGACAAATGCGTATAGCAGTTTGTGAATCACAACACAATGGAATCTTTTTCATATTAATGGCACAATCTCGCAGTTGACTCTGGATCCAAATAATTTGTGAATTGCAAGCAGCAGCTGCAACATATTCAGCTTCAGCAGTAGAAATTTACACACACGTTTGCTTTATCGACTGCCAACTAACTAACTTTCCATCCAAGAATTGACATCCACCACTAGTGCTTTTTCGATCCAAAGTACATCCTCCTAGATCTGCATCTGAATATGCCTGAATAAAAAATCCTGATTTCGAAGGATACCACAATCCTAACGAAATTGTTCCCTTGAGATAACGAAAGATGTTTTTCACAGCAGTCAAGTGTGGTTCTCGTGGATTTGCTTGATACCTAACACAATTACATACAGAAAAAATGATATCATGTCGACTTGCAGTAAGATAAAGCAAGGAACCTATCATACTCCTGTATAAGGTAAGATCAACCGCTGGTGATTCTAATGAAGGTGTTAGCCTTGTTCCAACCGCAATTGGTACTCTTAACTTCGTGCTATTTATCATTCCAAATTTTTCGACCAAATTCCTTGTATATTTTTCTTGATTGATGAAAATTCATTCTCTGTTGTGATAAATGTTTAAACCAAGGAAATTAATGACTTTACCCATCATGCTCATTTCGAATTGGCTTTTCATCAAATTTTTGAATTCACTAGACAAAGCAGGGTCAGTAGAGCCAAAAATAATATCATCGACATAAATTTGAACAAACATTAGATAATTCCCAACTTTCTTTCAAAATAATTTGGGGTCAACTGATCCTTGTTTAAATTTCTATTGTTTTAAGAAACTGGTAAGTGTTGCATACCATGCTCTTGGTGCCTATTTTAACCCATATACAGCTTTATCTAAAATACACACATGATCAGGATATTCTTCATTAACGAAACCTGGAGGTTATTCAACGTAAACTATTTCTTCAAGTTCACCATTCAGAAAAGCACATTTCACGTCCATTTGATAAACATCGAAATCTTTGTGAGCTGCATAAGCCAAAAATATCTGAACAGCCTGAAGTCTTGCGACAGGGGCAAAGGTTTCTTCATAATCGATACCTTCTTGTTGTGAATATCCTTTTACGACTAATCGTGCTTTATTTCGTACAATATTTCCATCTTTGTCAGTTTTGTTTTTGAAAATCCATTTTAATCCGACAATCGAAACATTTTTAGGTTTACGAATTAATCTCCAAACCTTGTTTCTATCGAACTCAGCCAGTTCGGATTACATTGCAACAACCCAATCTGAGTGTTCCATTGCAACCTTAACTGTCTTTGGTTCAATTTTCGAGATAAAAACATTAAACATGCAAAATTCTTGATGAGTATTTAATACCTCATTCTTTGCACGAATTTGAGATCTAGTCAAAACTCCATCTTGTGGATTTCCAATGACTTGTTCTTTCGGAAGATTCCTTGTCCATTTCTCTAATGGTGGATATGTTGGATCAAATTCCAAAGGTGCATCTTCGTACATCTCTTCATTTTCAGATCCTGCAACAAAAATATTATCATTTATATCATGAAATTCATCATTTTGATCAAGATTTATTATTTCAGTATCATCATGCTCCCCCTCAAAATAATTGATATTGTGATGCTCCCCCTCGACAACATCATTCAACCTGCTCCTCTCCCCCTCGAAAGGATGCTCCCCCTCAACATTTCAAGTGTTCCCCCTCCACTTGAGCATCTAGTATACATTCGCCATCAGCAGTTGTATCGGTTGTTATTGTCGAATCATCAGTATGTTTCGAGGATTCAGGAGTTTGATTATCAGCAGCATTTACTTCAGCATCAGCAGCCCTGTCTGGAACACCAAAAATGAAATCATAATCGAAATCTAAAGAATGATAACTTTCTGACTCATCATTCGACTCATTAAGAATTGGTTTTTGTTCGAAATGTTTTTCTACTTGTTTCACAAAGTAATCATCAAAAGTGAGATTGAAGGTCTCTTAAACTTTGCGAGTTCGTTTATTCAACACTCTGTATGCCATCGAATTTTTTGAATATCCCAAAAATATTCCTTCATCAGCCTTAGATTGGAATTTCGACAGATTATCTTTGAGATTCATGATAAAACACCTGCAACCAAAAACATGAAAGAATTTGACATTAGGTTTTCGGTTATTTATAATTTCATACGGAGTGATATTGAAACGACGATGAATAAAAGATCGATTCTGAGTGAAACATGTTGTCGAAACTGCTTCTGCCCAAAGATATTGAGGAAGATGTGCATATGTCAACAT
The DNA here is from genome assembly GCF_052849685.1 of Lactuca virosa. Lineage (NCBI taxonomy): Eukaryota > Viridiplantae > Streptophyta > Magnoliopsida > Asterales > Asteraceae > Lactuca > Lactuca virosa. The sequence goes on from NC_136428.1 coordinate 391,357,904, forward strand.
TGTTCTTGCTGCTTCGCAAAGTGACCTATTCCTCCTTTCAACCACACCAATATGTTGTAGTGTATATGGCGATGAGAAATTATGCGAAATTCCTTTCTCAGATAAGAACGAATCGAGCACATTATTTTTAAACTCCGAACCATTATAAATTTTGATTTTTCGAACTTTGTTCTTTAGACTCATCTCAATTTTCTTTATAAATTCGATCATTGTTTGAGCGACTTCAGATTTTAACCTGAGAAAATATTGTAACACCCGTCAAAATTAGGACAATAACAGTCACATGTGATTATGCCAATCATGTAATGTGATTTTGTTAAACTAGTAATGTGATAAGAGTGCTATGTAGTTCATGATAAATTCTAATACAAATATGAACCTTTCTTTATGATACAACTCAAATTATACATCCATACGATTCCAAAAATGTAGAGAACGTCTAAATCTGACTTCGCGTGAAGAAGTTATGATAAACCGAACACTATAAATCTCTATAATAAGATGAATTTAAAATAGACTTAGAATTAGCTATTAGAGTCTAAAATAGAGTTGTAGTACTCGTAAATACCTACGCGTGGATATAAAGAACGTCAAAAACGGAGTTCGTATGTGAAAGTTACGACCTTCTGAAGATTCAGCTGTCACAAACCCTAATTTAACTGAACCCACGACGTGAGCACAGAAACTCACGACGTGAGGAGTCATTTTGCCACATTTTCAGAATCTAGAAGGTGTGTGACGAGGCTACGAAGGGATAAGATCCAAACTCACAACGTGAGCAAGGATATCTGACGACGTGAGTAGTCACATGGCCACCTTCTGAAGGTAGGGACGCAAATGGCAAGTCTACGGGATCACTAGCCATGGCTCACGAAGTGAGACTATATGACTCACGACTTGAGAGGCCAAAAATCTTCCTATAAATAGCAGGTCCGACCTTGACACTTCCTTCCATCATTTCCCTTTCTACCCTCTCCTTTGCTGAAGCCCTCTTGCATCCTGAGCCCCGACGACCTCGTACCGTTGACCGTTTCTGCTTAGATTACATAAAATCACGCTATTAAGGTGAGTTTCACGGCCCCACTTTCTAATATTTTGGGGGAAAACGCATGCTAAATGTTGTATATACGTTGTTATTATGTCTATATGATAGTATATTAGTATCAACGTAGATAGTTATAATAACCAGGATATAGTTGTTTTAAATATAATATCTTTATATACAACTATTATCAACTTGTTAGGATGTTATTATGTAGATCTTGAGTTATACTTAGGATTCTATATATATGTTGTGTGCGATATTGAAACACCCCGCTAAAGCGGAAACACGAGGCATGACAGTATAAAGGGTTTCATAGCAAAAGTTAGAAGACAACACCAACCATAGTATTAAAAATCTTTACAAATTTACAATGGGTTTGAACAAATTTTAAAAGAAATAACAATGTAAATTGAAATACAACACATGCGAATGCTCCTAACAATGATGTGTCCCTAAGTGCCACTTACTCGATGATTCCTGAAAAAACATGTAAAACGAGCGTCAACTATAAAAATAGTTGGTGAGTACTCATAGATTTAAAAATAATATTAGTTTCATGAATTGAACTCAAAGTTCTTATAAGAGTTTCCATAAATGAAAATATATTCCAAAAATAAGTAAATAAGTTTCGCATAAACGAAGTTTGTTGTCATCATGAGAAATGAAGGATGTTGCCCAAATGAGATGTAACGTTCATATTCTCATGGGAAATATAGAAATATATTGCAAATATGAGTAAATAAGTTTGCGTAAACAAAGTTTGTTGTCATCATGAGAAATGAAGTATGTTGCCCAAATGAGATGCAACGTTCATATTCTCATGGGAAATAAAGTTTCCATAAATAGAAATATCTTGCAAAAACGAGTAAATAAGTTTGCATAAACAACGTTCGTTGTCATCATGAGAGATAAAGTATGTTGCCCAAATGAGATGCAACGTTCATATTCTCATGGGAAATAAAGTTTGTTGCTAAAACCAGATACAAGGTTCGTATGTGCATAATGATTATACCATGAGTTCACAACCCAAGCCTAATGACCGAGGGTGCCCTCTTCTATGTCTATCGCTAACATAGGGAAATATGGTAAAATGCACTCAAGCGAATCATGCGAGTGAGGAGTTGTCTACCTCCTAATAGCGCTATCCATAATAACCATAGGCTCAAATGAGTTAATGAGTTGTGTGAATTGATTCCAGGGACTTAAACGCGATAGGGCCTCATGAATTAAAGTAACATACACATACATACAAAGTATAGCAACCAAGTTTCATACGAGTCAAAATAAATACAATGAACATAAATAGATTAGGACATGCTTTTCCACCCCAAAACATAAAAACCGAAAATAGGGGAGTGGTGAATACTCACAATGCATTGAGATGATGCAAATGGTATCTTGAACTATGCTCCACTCGTACCACTACCGATTTCTACAATAATGATATTCGCTACTGAGTCTCTAATCGAAATCTAACACTAGTATACTTACTACTACAATAGAATTATGCCAATATTGTGTCAAAATTAATATTGATAAATTTTAAACATATTTCTGTGAAAATTAAATTTCAATGAATCAATTGTTATCTAACAATTTAAGTTGAAAATTCCCATTATTGAAATGTTCATATTTAACATTTTAAGAGGTATTCCAACGATTAAATATTCAAAAACTAAATCAATTTAGTTCTAAACTTTCCCAAACTTTGCATTTCAGTTTTAATTGAAGTCAAAGACCGTTAGATAAATTTTCTTGACTTTTTGATTTGTCTAATTATTTTTCACCATTTAATTCATTGAATAATCATAAAATCATGGAAAAATAGTAAAAACTTAATAAAAATTACCAAACTTCAGATTTTGGTTCTAACTACATTAAAAGACTTCCAGGAAAATTTTCATGGTTTATAGATATGTATAACCAATTTTCTTATATTTAATTCTCTAAATAGATAAAAATTCATGAAAAAAAGCAATCAGTTAAGAAAATTCCCCAAACTTCTTATATTACTGCCATTACACACACTTAAGCTGGGAAAAATATAAAAATGGATTTATAAACTATTTAACCGAATTTTATGATTTTTATGCATTTATTCTAATAAAAATGGAGATAATTAGAAAACAGTTTCCAAAATTATCCAAACTTTTTGTATTACTGTTATTAAACATTCTTAAGTTGGGAAAAATATAAAAATGGATTTATAAACTGTTTAGCCCAATTTTATGATTTTTGTGAATTTATTCTAATAAAAATGGAGATAAATAGAAAACAATTTGCAAAATTGTCGAAAATTTTTGTAACACTGTTGTTATATATATAGAAGCTGTGAAAAATATAAAAGATATTTTTCAATTAGTGTTGCTATTTTTCCTTGCTTAGTCCTCTTAAATAATCATTAATTGAATAATAATTACTAAACAGTTAAAGTAAATTACCAAAAATTTTGTAAACATCATTTACAGAGTAAATAATCTGGGAAAAATACCAAATGTGGTTTTTATATACTGAAATCCGATTTTGTGTATATAAGTGTATTTAATCTTAGAAAATAGGAGAAAAATAGTATACAGAAGAGAAAAATCATCAAAATCTTTATGTAGCCTCCTAACGTACTACAAGTTGTTCTAGTAATTTTCATGAATTTTGGATGAGCAGAACTAATTTTTCTATTTTTAGGCCATTATAAATACAAAAATCGGGAAAAAATAGGAATGCATTATGAAAAATTCTGAAAATATTTTTCTGAGTCTTGTACCTGTGGTGACAACTGCGAAAATTGTTATATATCATTTTAAGATTCCCTAAAGTGCTTTTATGATTTATTGGAGCCAAACACAAAGAAAATTCAAAACCATATTAAACAGTATCAAAAACCGATGAAATTTAATATGGGGTTATTATTTAGCATAGGGGTCGTCCAAGAATTTACCTAGGATTTATAGACCTCCGAAAGTATTTTATATGATTTATTGCCCTATTTTATTTCAATATTTATAATAATTCGAGAAAAATGAATTATTTTCGGAAAATTTGTTGAACATCTCATTTTGTTGATGGGAATCTGGAAAAAATCGGATTTGGTCAGAAAAGGAGTTTTAGATATTTATTTGGAAATAAATCCTTCATGAACATATTTGGAAGCTTTTAACAACATACTTTGATGATCTAGCATCTAAGCTTGAAGATCATCACATGCATGTTTGTTTGAAGACCATTCATGAGTTTGAAATGTTCAAAAATCGTTTTTGAAAAGAAAACTTAGAGTGCATGTGGTGATTTTCCACCAAAACTTGTAGAAAAGTGCATTTTCATGATCTTGACTTAGGTTTAGGTCCTTGGATTTCACCATTTACAACATGCATGTTGTTTTTGGGTGAAATCCTACCACCATCATCATCAAAACTGAAGTGAATGAACATGCACACATATTTTCTAAGAGAAAGGTGTAGAAGAAGAAGGAAATGCAAGAAAAACCTTGATAACATGGAGGAAAATGAAAGGAAATCGTGTTCTACCTTAATGAACACCACTAGATGATGAAGATTTTGAGCATCATGAGTGTTCTTGGACTTTTTTCCTGGAAATTTTCGTGGTTCCTAGAGAGAGGAAGAGAGAAAATGGAGTGGTGAAGGTAGAGAGAAGTGAGAGAAAATGAGAGAGAAAGTGGAGTGTGAGAGAGAAAGGAGTGATTATGTGTTTTGGGAAGAGGGGAGGTGTCTTGGGAAGAGGGTGGACGGTTTTGAGAGTATTATGTCCTCCTTCCCTTTTAATTTTATAAAAAAATTTCAATTCTTTTATAAAAATATCAAACTTTTTATAAAATATACACCCTAACCATGTGTTTGCTCATGAAACCTTGATTTTTGACTTATAAATTAAGGGTAAATGTTAATGACTTAAATTTTTATTTTCCTTAAATGCATTTTCATAATTTTAATTATTATAAGATAATATTAGAAGCCTAATAATTATTTTTATAGAATTTTTAATGATAAAGTTTATAAATGTGAGTTTTTAGGGCATTTAGGGTTTTTGAGAGTTTGTAAGTCTTTGGATATCAAAATTAATTAAATTTTGAGACTTCAAACTATTTTAGAGTTTCATACTCTTATTCAAGTTAGAAATAATGTTTGTAATTTATTTTTTTATCGGTTTATTGGCATTCTATGTGGTGATTCCGAGATCCAATGAAATTGAGGAATCAAGTATACTAGTCCTAGTCTTCAACTTTAACTTAAGTTTCTATGAGACTTTGACCTAATTTCTACTACTAGGTCAAGTGCATGATGGGTGTATATGATTCATGAAATGGTGTTCAAGTCAAGGAATGACCCGAGTGTGGATAGTCACTACAGTTAAGTAGTTGTAGAATTCACATACCAATGTGAAATCCAAGCACATTATCCATTGTGTTTAATTGTTTCCAAGTTTCTAATAGGTTATATCTTAACTTCTAGTTACTAAGTCTAGTATGTGTCGTGCCTATACGTGCAACTAAGTTTATTCAAATCTAGAACTAACTCGAATTTTGATGGTTGTCACAGATATAGTTCCGAAGTTATATTCGGAAGTTCTATATGTTAATTTATAAAGTATGTTGTTATTGTTAGTTTTATGACAAGATAAAACTTGGTATGTTATATGTTGTTGTTGTTATTGGTTTTATGTCAAGATAAAACCTGGTTTTACTTCAAGTTATAGTTGTTATACTGCCTAAATGTTATGAAGTTAGGAGTACTGTTTAAAAGCATAGTCTAGTAACTTAGGGTTTTAGACATGAAAATGCTTTTGTTGTTAGGACTATTAGAACGTCGTCAAAGTCTACATGAGCTACCTCATTCATCAACTAAGATTGGGGATCTTAGTGCAAGTCCTCTGACCTATAACCATTAATCCCGTGTGAGCGAGGAAGTCGTGTATGAATAAGATACGGGTGGACGACCCTACTCGTGGTTATTAATTACAACCCAAGACAAGCGAGTGACGATCCGTTCCTTTTATTTGTTATAGTTCCGACATCGATGAAGCGCACGGTATTGTCCCTCATGGTAAATCATGAGTGTGTTTTGTCAGAGGTTTTGTTGTCAAGCAACGGTTACAGACTCATGGTAGCAACTTGTTAGAAACATTATACTTTTTCGCATACAAGTATTAATGTTAAGTATATGTTTCCCCCTACTTATACCCTAGGTACTACTTGTATATTAAGTAGATAATTATACCTAACACACATCCTCGTATAGAATTGAAATAAATTTATATGTAGAGGTTTTACTCGTATAGAATTGAAATAAGATTTATACGTAGCAACTTTCGTTTGTCTGGAATTACAAACACTTATATTCGTAGTATATGAGACTTATAGGTAAACTACTTATTTGGTAAGTAAACTTTTATACCTTGGATATATATACTAAACGTTGGAGAGTCAAAATGATACTTTCAAAACAATACTTTTGAACTTGGAGTCAAAATGATACTTTCAAAACAATACTTTTGAACTTGGAAAATGTTTTATTTTATGGAGTCAAAACCTGTGAACTCACGAACTTTATGTTGACGTATTTTTAAATTGCATGTGTTTTCAGGAAGTTGATAACTATGATACAAGAAATGACGTTACACCGCCCGGTGTTTCCGCCGACGGCCGGGGTGTGACAAATACACCCAAGTGAATCGTGAAAAATCATCAACTATAACCAAAATGTAACGTTTCTTGTTGAGAGTTTCAACAGTTGATGGTCCACAAAGGTCAATATGAAGAAGTTCCAATGGTTCAACAATTTTCGAATCTATGACAGTTGGATGTCCTTTGCAATGTTGTTTCCCTTGTTCACACGTTGCACACAAAGTATCATTATCAAACTTTAGTACAGGTAAACCTCGAACAAGATCATCAATGACCAATTTATTCAAATTTCGAAAGTTTAAATGAGATAAACGTCGATGCCATAACCAGTTGACATCAGATGTAACTTTCGAAAGTCAACACACTGAGGGTTTTCCGATGATTGGTTTGATATCAAGAGTAAACATGTCACCATGTCGCTTGAATTTGAGCAAAACTTCGTTACTTTCAATATTCGACATATGCGACTCTCTTAAAAGTGAACTTCCTATTGGTGACTTTACCATATCCTTTTACCTGACACTTGTGATTGTTTCCAAATTTAACTACACCTACATTCTCCAAAATTCGATAATCACGTAGATTCTCCTTCTTGCTAGTCATGTGACGAGAGCAACCACTATCAATGTACCATTTATCATCATATTGCTCGTCACATAGAACCTGCAATTAATGAAAGAATTTAGGTACCCAAGGCTGTTTGGGTCCTTGGTTATTAGCTTTGAAAACAGAGTGAAATGAAGAACCTAAAAACCAATTACAAACTTTTGATTTGAAAGTGTCAATTAAGTCGACATCATTGGGTAAAGGAGCAGAAACATAAGTTTTCGAAGGTTTAGATTTGACACTAACATTCGCCTTTTTGTCCTCAGGTTTGTTTGCAACAGGTTTAACTTTGGAAACTGGTTTCCATGTTTTCACAGGAATGTTTGATTCTTTGGAAGAGGAGCTTCCATTGGAAGAATCATTCAAATAGTTCTCATATGCTTCGTGGATTTGTTGTTGAGAATACTTACGAGATTGAAACATCTTTCCTTGTCCTTCAAGCCAATGATCAATATTATTCACATTTGATGAACCCTTTGTGTATGACACTTTCGAATTCTTCTTCCCAGAAGGATTTGGAAAATTTGGTTCTTGTGGTATAAACTTTGGAGATTTAAAGGATTTATCATACACAACAGTTTGATGGTTAGCAAACTTTCGAACATTTTCAGACTTTCGATCATCCTCAAATTTTCGAACCTTCTCAAATTTTCTAACATTCTCTGATTTTCGAACATTCTCAAATTTTCTAACATTCTCAAATTTTCGAACATTTTCAAATTGTCGAACATGTTCAAATTTTCGAACATTTTCAAATCGACGAGAATTTTCGAAATTTCGACTTGCTGTATTTGAAGAAAATCGATTTGGATTGTTTGTTGCCTTTGAAAACCTTGGTTGGCTTTTTGAATGAAAATTCTATTGTTTATCATTTGTTGGAAAAGTTTTTGGTTTGGAAAACTTCACAGAATCACTTTGAGAATAAGATGAATTTGGTTGTGCGGGTTTCTCCTTTGTATCCGAATGTTTTGAAAACTTAGTTTGTACAGGTTTGGACAACTCATTTTTAAATACTTTCTTGGTAGGTGTTTTTGTTTCCTTTTCATTAGACACAACTTGCCAAAAAAAATTATTTCTTGCTTGTCTTTTCGAAATTCCTTTTTCCTTCGAAAAATTTTCAACACGATTCTTAAATTCGTTTGAATTAAGTTTCACATTCTCATTTGTTTCTTTAGTTTATTGTTTCAAATATTCTTTTGCATTTGCTTGTTTTTCAATCCATTTTCGTTGTGGTTTTTGTCTTTGGAAAACATATGAATTATTTGTTAGATTATTTTCGACAGTGCTTTGATTTGAAAAGAATCCTTCGTCTGATGTTTTCTTGTTGTCATCTTCGACCATTTTGGTGAACTCTGGTTTGATGTTATCAACATTTCCAATAGTGACAAACACTTGATTTGGAAATACAACATCATCTGTACACTTGAAATTTGGATACACCACTTGATTTGTTTCCAAATAATGAGCTCCTTTTTCAGACAAAACTTTGTTGAAATTTTCAGTGTCTCCATACACTTGATCAACAACAACTCGTGGAATGGTTGTTTCGTTTGAAACAGGCTTTTCAGACTTAGATTTGTTCAAAACGTGTTCGTCATCCTCATCATCACTACTATCCGTTTGACTATGTCTGACACTCACATTGTCAAAACCAAAACCTTTCGAAGTTGAGGGTTTGTCAGTGGCAATCTTATCCAACGAATCATTACATTTTTCTTTTCCTTTAGGCTTAGATGTGACATTAATGACAGACAACTGTGAACAATCGACACTTTCCTCTTCCTCAATTTCACTGATTTCGCTAGAACTATCAGAATTATCATCAACATCAGCGAAATTAGATTGAGAGTCAAGTTTCAAATTCTCAGTTCTTTTCAAAATTTTATTTTTTCCATTTTTGGTTAAGGTATCATTCACAATGTCAACAAGTTCATCAGCATTCAAATATTCATCTATTTTAACAATACCATAAGCATATCGATTATCAGGCACTTTATCGAATTCTGCTATGGTTTTCTCACAATCATAAGACATGCTATCAATTTTATCTCTTTCGAAAGATAGAAAAGGTAATAACTTCCTATGTTGTTCTTTGCTAATGTCAGACGAATGATGCAAAGCAGTCAATTTAGCATATAAACGTTTTGCAGAGTTACAGTAAATGTTTCTTTGTGCTAACAAAATTTTAAAATCACTGCTTAACGAATCCCTATCACACATGATATTTGTGATCTGTAATTCTTGTTGCGTTTCGAATCTAACAATTTTTGTGTCTCTTGCAATTGGATGTTTAGTTTCTTAGCTTCATTACTAGCAGACACCACAATTGTATCAAAGTAAGCAACAATATCATCAAATGCTGTTATTTCAGAATCATAAGCTGGTAAAGGAATGTTAATAGACTGAAGAATAGCACGTACCTTGTTTTTTATTGGAGATTTATCAGCACTTTTGGTCATGAAGCAATGACCAGTCACCTCTTCGTCAGAATCTTCCTCCAGCTTCACGAACATAGCACCATGTGCAGGATTATGCATCTCTTCATCATCGGATCCGGATGACCAGATCTGATATGTGTCATCTTCCTCCTGTTCACCTCTAGCCACCAATGACAAATTTTTCGCCTTCGTACGCACCTCCTCCAGCTTTTCGACATAATAAGCTTCATCCTTGATTCTATTCTTTCTCTCTTCCTTCTTACGAAGCATGCAATCATTTGCTAGATGATTTGCTCCATTGCAATAATGACAGTCAACACCCGAAAATAATCCTCCATTCGATCAGCCCACTGATGATAATACTCCGGAATCAACATAGGAATCTTTGTAGAAGATCCTAACAGATGAGAGAATGAAGTCATCATGTTCATGTTGAAATTCGCCATAAATATACGGATGAGATTTTTCACAAAAACTTGAAGAAATTTTAATTTGAATGAACAAATCGATCAGAAACTCAAAATCGATTACTCGATTATGCAAATCAAGTGCAGAATCAAATCAAAACTGTAGATCAGAGATGATTTTCTGAATCAAACAGTGCGGAAACTTTTGGGACAAACTTGCGACTCAAAAACTAGTGATTCAACTGAAAATCAGATCATTGCAGTATGATTCCTGCTCTGATACCAATTGTAGAAGTGATAATTTAGTATGAAACTAATCAGAGTAAATCAAATGTAATTTGAAAACGAGAAGTAAATATAATCTGGTTTCAGCTCAATTACTTCCGATGAACATTAGTACAAAAACGATAGTAAAAAGGGTGAACTCTTACAATCACGCTCTGACTCCTACTATCAACTCAATGCTCAACACCTATTTATAGGAAACAGGAAGTACAAAAAATACTAAGGCTTAGACGTGAAGCTTCGTACAAAAAACACCTTAGCAAATACATAACAAAACATACGAAGAGTATAATTAAATAGACTTCGACTGAATACAACATATTTCGACCCTACAAAAAAATATACCAGGAATTTGCTCGAAAAATTTGGAATGACAAATAGCATGAAGTTAAGAGTACCAATGGCGGTTGGAACAAGGCTAACTCCATCGTTAGACACACCTGTTGTTGATCTTACTTTATACAGGAGTATGATAGGTTCGTTGCTTTATCTTACATCAAGTCCACTTGATATCATGTTTTCTGTACGTAATTATGCTAGGTATCAAGCAAATCCAAGAGAACCACACGTGAATGCAGTGAAAAATATTTTTCGCTATCTCAAGGGAACAATTTCGTTAGGATTGTGGTATCCTTCGAAATCAGGATTTTTCATTCAAGTGTTTTCAGATGCAGATCTGGGAGGATGTACACTTGATCGAAAAAGTACAAGTGGAGGATGTCAATTGTTAGATGGGAAGCTTGTAAGTTGGCAATCGAAAAAGCAAACATGTGTTGCAATTTCCACTGCAAAAGCTGAATATGTTACAGCTGCCGCTTGCACTGCGCAAATCATTTGGATCCAGAGTCAATTGCGTGATTATGCAATTAATATGAAAAAGATTCCATTGAATTGTGATTCACAAAGTGCTATACACAATTTGTCATAATCCAGTACAACATTCGAAAACCAAACATATTGCACTTCGTTATCATTTCATTAAAGATCATGTGGAAGATGGCAATATGAAGTTCATTTTGTAAAAACAACTAATCAGCTTGCTGATATTTTTACAAAAGCATTGGACGAAAAATCATTTGTTCGAATTTTGACAGGATTGGGAATGATTGAAGCAAGTTCGGTTCCAGGACTACTTTCGAAAGAATAACAAAGAAAGGAGATCAAAAAGTGTCGATTCAGAGGCATTATTGAATGGTTCAAAGGTGTATAGTATTAACCATTCAGAGGTTACTATTCATATTCAGCGCTTCGATACGCTTCGTTTTCGACACTTGGGAAAGAAAAGTTTTGTTAGTTTGGTAAATTCTTAAGTTTTCGTTTATTTTTTAATTTCGAAAAAAATTGGAAAAACCAAAAATATTTTCGTTAGTTTGTATTCTTTTCGAAAAATCGAAAATTCCAAAATGATTTTCTTTTCTTATTTGTTTTATATTTCGAAAAACTTAAAAACACAAAAATATTTTCTTTCTTTTCAAAAACATAAAAGACCAAAAAGATTTTTGTTATTTTGTACTTTGTCTCTTCTTTCTTAGTGCAAATTTCAAAGAAGTTTTACAAGGGTCATGTTTGTGTTTCTATGGTAAGGTAAATTTTCGAAACTTTGTACTACTTAGAATGTCCCTAGAAGCATGCTGCAGCATGTTGACCTAAGCCTCCATTGACTCAATGTGTGATTTCGAAAGCCTTAATGAAATTTTTTATTACGAAAATTTCTTCCCAATCAGGCTTGCATTCACATTAGTCTACTGAGCTACCTAACTCTTCTCAAATGAGTTAAGAGTTTTCTGTTTGGTCCAAGCATAACAGATGTACAATTGAATTCGTGAAACAACCTTTTTCATCAAACTTCTAACACATTTCACACACAATGACGTATGTCCAAGGGGTCATTGATCAAACCAATCATGACTTAGACATATCAAACTTTTGTGTTAATGATCTAACATCATGACACCATGATGAAAGTGAAACCCACATTATCGAACTCATTTAAGGAATTGACGGGCAACTATGTTCCAGAATTAACAAAACATTTGTTTCAGTACCAACTTTCGAATCTCCAAATCATATTCAATTATTTTGTGTGATCTTGATCAAATATGTGACAACTCAATATTCCAAGTCAATGTATTGTTCAAAAGTCAAATGTTATAATCTATTTTGGAATCATTAAAAATAGCGTCAAAAATAAAGTGTTCTAAAGTCTCAATTGGGATACATAAAATGTTATATATTGTGTCAAGATTTTCAGAAATATAAAGAACACTCAAATCCGAGTTATAACGAAGAAGTTATGACCAATCGAAAATCCGCGACATAACCGGTAAAACACTGTTAAGCGTAAAAAGTGAAATTTCAATAAAATACTTTTTAGCCTTAAGTATCTAAACGAAAGTTGTAGATAATAACAAACCGTGAGCGTGCATAAAAAGAACATCCAAATTTGACTTCGTATGAGGAAGTTATGATTTTTCTATGTTTCGGATATAACAGTAGACAGCTAAAAACTCGAAATAGAGATCGAGCGATATTTAGCGTACGCAACGAAAACGAGAATTGAAGATCTCGACAATATTAGTACAACGGTAAAAGACAGACGAAAACGGACATCGGATGAAGAAGTTATGAATTTTTAATGGATTTATCCTGTCCCGGCCTATTAGAAATTATATAATTAAAACTAAAGTGGAAATTTGTCGATGAAGTCTAAGGTGCTGTTTGTTTTTTCTGAGGCAAAATGTCTGCAGTCTGCGGATCACATCTGTAGACCTCTGCAGTAGAAGACGTGGACCAAACGTTTGCAGTCTGAAAAAAGAAGACTGTTTGTTTTTTTAACATCTGCGAGCTACTAAAATAAACTGAAATCTAAATAAACTGATTTTTTTAAATTTCAAAGTGATTTTTTAATATTTTTATGAATTTGTTATAAATAATTAACGAATCTAGATCAACTTTTATGTATTATTGTATAAAAAATAAAAATAAAAATTGTATAAATTAACGTATATATTTGATAAAAACCAACAACTTTGGTTGCAAAGTTATAACTAACATTATAATTAGTGATCAAAGAATTTGATACATAAATGGATGGAAATAAACTTCGATTTTTTCAATTAAATCCATTAAAAACGTACCATAAATATTTTCTCGAGAAATTGATGATACTGTGTTAAATAATGTTTTACAAAATTTGACAAAAAAATATAAGAATATATTATGATTTTTTTTTCATATTTATATAAACAACTTCAACGACTATTATTGTAATAAATCTTTATTTATAAATTTGTCAAAAATATCATGTTTGTATCGTCGAACGTTTTTTTTTAAGTTTTGTAATTTTTTTTTTCAAATTGTTTATCATTAATAAAGTTGGAAAAAATATAAATTAAAAAAAACATAAAAAAAGTAAAGATATATATGTTTTTTTAGGCTAGAAGATGTCTGAAGATGTTAGAAGACTCTGGTCCACATCTGCGCGAAGAAGAGGGCGCGCAGACATTTTTAGGCCTGCAGTCTTCAAAAAAACAAACGGTCTGCGAAGGCTAATGTCAGCGCGTGGTCTGCGCGGGGCAGACAGAAGAGGCCATGCAGATCTGCAGACAAAAAACAAACACTACCTAAATCAAAGTTGTAGAGTATATTCTCACCTACGTGTGGATATAAACAACGTCGAAAACGGAGCTTGTATGCGAAAGTTACGCATTTTTTAATATTTGGGCACACACTTCTAGGCTTATCCGAAGGATTAAGCCCCGCGTACTTCGGAGTACGCCCAGCGTACCCAATGCACGACCTCGGATCGGCCACGTCGCCCCTATACCCTCTACTTCCGTCCCATCCGAAGACCAGCGACCGGTGACGTCATCGCTGACGTACGCCCCGCGTACGAGGGTACGCCCCGCGTACTTCGGCGTACGCCCAGCATACGAGGCCAGCTTCCACCCTTATAAATAGGATGTGAGGGTTCCGGCTTCTTTTGCCATTTCACACCTTTTCTCCCATATTCTCTCCCACTCGAGCCACCCGAAACTATCCCGACGCCCCGGTTACGTACCCAAGTCCCGACGAAGGTCCGAAGCTCCGAGATTCCCGAGGAATATACCACTTCCCGGTCGAAGTGCTGCCCGAAAAAATCTTGTTTTCTTCAAATCAGCACACTTTCCAGGTGAGTTCATACCCCTACATTTTCACGTCTTTTTCATGTTTTAGGGGGGGGGGGGGGGGAAATACAAGTGAAACACGAGAAAAACTTATGTTAAAATACGTATCGTTACCTATGGTTTCAAATACTTTACCTACATTTTCTTTATAAATGTTAAACAACATTAATACCAACGTTACACTTTACATGCAAAGTTGGCATTACATCGAGTTTTTATCACCAAATGGAACACACTTTTGAAATACTATAATACGTATAGTTTACGAGTTATTCATGACACCCTTACATAAACACTGTAAAAAGGAAACACTTTCATTTACAAGAAATGTGGACTTTTCATTTTCGTAAATCTATTGATACTAAGTTTTGTGAGACATCCGGCTTCACCGTACTCTCAAGTACGCATTTCAAGTCCTGTATTATAAACCATAATCTCTTGTAGGGAGAGCGTGATACTTGTGTACAGATCTATACGGGATTGTGTCGCACCCCAAAACCGGAACGGCGGAAACGTTCGGGGGTGGAGGACGTCATGTTTAGTATCACAACATATGCATTATAGTAAGCAAGTAATGAACAACCATTTCATTTAGAAATAAAGTGTTTACAATGTGTGTGTTCACAAAACATAAAATTCATAAGCAAATAACAAAACAAGACTTGAAGCTATTATGCTCCATCTTCTGAATTCCCAGCACGAGTACCTGTCTATTAGGCTCCTGAGAATAGAAGTTATTTGAAAGAGTTGATCAACAATTAAGTTGGTGAGTTCATAAGATTTTAGCGATGTAAGTAAGTTGTAAAATGTAGTTGTAAAAGGTAGTTGTAAAATGTAGTAAGTTGTATGTTCTGTTTAGAAAAGTTCGCCTGCTCCTCTAGAAAATCCTATATTTCCTACTTTAATGAAAGATAAGTAAAAATGACTCTACAATCGTTTCTATGAGTACTAAATGGATACAAGTTATATAAAACTCAGAGTAAACATACAATCGACGGTGCGCATCAACCCTAAGCCCACAACCAAACAAGGAACAGGAATTAAGGCGGATAGCACCCATCCCATTGGTTGTTAGATCATTGTTGTATATAACCCTGGTGTATTAACTTGTTACTCATGGAGTTAATTGTAATGGTTCCTTTATATTTAATGAAAATATGCTTTAAGAAAACCCTTATTTCTTATAATAAAATGGTGACCACAGTGATTACTTCTATAATCACTTAGTTTATACTGGCTATATATGATCTAATATCGAATAGAAAGTTAATTAGGTGAATCTGCCCTAAGCCCACTACCAAACAAGGAACAAGAAGTAAGGCGGAAAGCACACATCCAACTACCTATTGGGTATTAATTATATATAACCATGATGTATAAACTAAGGTATTATAGAGTTAATAACCTAAGGTCCTAAGGTCCTTTAAGTTTCTAGTTTTGTATACCAAAAGTTCTGATTTGGAAAGTATGTTTTGTACTAGAAAACTATGCATTGACTCTGTGTCCTATGACTTGACCCATACTTGGTACCCTTATGATCACATAATGTATACAAAGCATATATATCTAGAATCGAATAGAAAATAGACTGGGTGAATTCGTTCCAAGCCCACAACCAAACAAGGAACAGGAAATGAAGCGGAGAACACACATCCTATTACCTGTCGGAACCTATTGATATATATATATATATATATATATATATATATATATATATATATATATATATATAAATATATATGTATATATATATATATATATATATATATATATATATATATCCTTTGATGTATACATTAAGGAATCATAAGGTTAGCATTATGGTCCTCTCTACTAAACGTAGCCTTCTACCAAGGCATCTAATGTTATGTGCGTTTGTTTCTTGCATGAGTTGTGTAATTTCCCAAGTGAGACTATCATTAACAAAAAATATAGTTTTTACATTATTGTTTATTGTGAGAAGATCACAATGTGAATGAAATGGGGAAATAATAAAGTATTGTAGTATTGTATTATAGTAACTACTGATGTACTTTCTACCTTAAACGAATTGTTATTTAAGTTATAATGTGATATGATTGCACCATACAATCGACTAATAACACGACGATGAAATGCGTCGGAAGGAATGACATTTGGCACCAGTAGACTTGCAAATCCCACTGTAGCTAACAACAAGGTGTAGGATAGTCAATCTAGTATATTTCTATACCCAAATTCACGCTCTCCCTCTAGGAGATTTTGTCTGCAAATCGAACCATGACAGGTGATGCCATGCCTCGAAACAGTGATTCACATTTATGTTATAAGATACTTGTATATGTTTTGTATGTACTAGCTGTATTGTATGTTCTCTCTGTCTAGTATGTATGTATGTTCTGTTTGTTTATCATCATAGTATGTTCTGTTTCTCATAATAGTATGCTTGACTCATGTATCAACTGACTCTTTGTATGCTTCATTATACTAGAAGTAATGAATAGTATCTTCCTAAACTATACCTTTTATAGTTTACTAATGTTTTACTTGAACTGTTATTGAAAAGACTCATTTATCTACTAAGTTATGCTTGTACTTTAAAAACAGAGTTTTGTAAAACTATAAAGTAACATAACTTTAAAAGAGTTTTTGAAATGTTTTGATTACTTATAAAAGACATAAGCAATATTTTGAAAGATGTTTATAACAAACAATTACACAATTATCATTGTGTTCAACTTGTATTCCCCCCCTTAAAAGCATTTAAAACAGTTTAAAAGATTAATTACATGGTATGAACTCACCTAATGTGGGTGATTCAACGAATACACGTGTAAGGATGAGAAGTTCCACGAATGAAGTCCCGAGACACAACAAGTCCTAAATGACATATATTGGCATATACTTACATAAATATAGTGTTTATAAGCAACTACATGAAAGGAAACACCTTCCGGGACTAGGAAACACTTTGACCAAGTGTTGGAATCACATGTGATTCATCAAAGGAAAGTGGAATGACACTACCATGAGTTTACTACCATGGGTTTACGGCCAAGGGAGTTTACGGCCGTAAACTCATGGTCAAACATGCATAAGTGTGGGTTTGAATGCTAGGGAAGCTTGAGGGACTTTTGCTCTACACAAGGATGAGAAAGACCAACTCATTGAAGGCTTTTGATGAGTTTACGGCCCAAAGGAGTTTACAGTCATAAACTCATGGTCATTATGCATTTGAGAGTAGTTTAAGGTCCTATTTCCATCAAGGAAGGGTTCTAGGTCACAAGCTTTGCATCTAGGAGGGTTTATGGCCAAAATGGCACCCTTAAAGGGGTTTACGGCCATGGGAGATGGCTTGGCCGTAAACTCCTTTTGTTCTTGCATTCTTGATGTTTTCAAGGCTCTAAGCATGAGTCCTAACTAGATATCAAGTATAGGGAAGAGTACTTACGATGTAGAGGATTGAAATGGTTGATTTAGGCCAAGAACACTAGTGTGTGTTCTTGGTGTTTCTTGAAGATCTAAGAAAAGATGATTTCCATGAATGAAATCAATGGATGAAGCTAGACTAAAAGATGTATCAACTAATCAAGGAAGAACACTTACAACTTTTGAAGATCTAGGAAGAAAATCGAGATGATAATTGAGAGGATTTGAAGAAAATCGGCCAAGGAAAGCAGGAATGAGAAAAATGGCCAAGTTTTATATATGTAGAGGTGAGTTTATGGCCCCCTTGAGTTTACGGCCGTAAACTCTTGGTAACTTGGCCGTAAACTCCTCTTGATGGAGTTTAAGTCTTGCATGCTATACTGTGGTTCTAGCAGGTACTTCCTAACACTCATTCCTTGAGTGTATTAGGCTTAAAACTCCTTAAAATGACCATTAACCAGGCTAGAACTCATTACCAATGAATCTGACACTCAGTTGAGTAGACTGACTGATTTTTTAAAACAAATTGTTAGCTACAGTTATACCGGCAAGTCTGGGGTGACAAATGCCATAACACTACAACGCCTGAAGAACGTTGTTACAGGCAGTCTGGGTCAATAACATGGTTATAAAACTCACATGGAGTATCAAAATATTCTGATTTACGAGACTCTTAAATGCATTCAGTAATTACATTATATATGTATAAATCCACTTTCACCATTTAGCATGAAAGATACTATTGCATTCCAGCCTTTGGAACTTTTTCTCAAACTATCACACATACATAGAAAATATTCGATTTTCTGGAAAACACGTTCAGTTATTTTTACTGAAGGACATCCAAATTTTAGTACAAAAACACTTATGAACTCACCAACTTAATTCTTGACACTTTTTCAAAACTACTTGTATTTCTCAGGCAATCAGTAATACATGTAAACATCAACTTTTGGAGAAGGAACGTTAAGGCATCTGTTATCAAAAACATTTTAAATCATCATATTTGTAATATTCTTTTGAAACATGTATTACATGCAACAATGTAACTTTTTATTATATTTATGATGGTTGGGTTTACTTTCTTTACATATATTCAACTGTTATGATACTACGTGAAGTCACCCACCCCTAAATGTTTCCGCCATTCTGGTTTGGGGGTGTGACAGATTGGTATCAGAGGATTGTTTATAGTGAACTAAGTATATCGAACCACATAAGATATACAAACTGTAAATGCAAAGGGACTAAAACCCTCTGACAAAACGTTTTCACAAAATATACTTTTAAGAAAATAAAATGCTAGTTTTATAAAAGTATAAGTACATGCATGCATCGGTCTAGTATCATAGCCAAAATTTTACAAAATTATTCAGGCAAGTTGTGACGCTACGGTTAGGCCTCGGGGTATGTAATCAGATCGAGAATAAATATAGCCTGATCAACTATATTTATCCTAGATGTGACCAACGTATGTCGGGGAATGGTCGTAGTGAGAAACAAGTCAAAAACTTACCAAATAAAATTCTAGAATCGAACTTACAAATTTGAAATGCTATAGGAGTATTTTGTAAACCTAAAATGAACTGTTAAAATCATGCGAACCTCGATATTTAGTTAGAAATAGGAATTGTCAAATATATAATTCTCTTGCCTCTATTCTCGACCAAACAAAAGGGCAGGATTCCACATTCCCGAGGATCCCTAATACCCCAACCAGGGTAATGGAGGCTAGACTGAGGAGGACCCAGAGGAAGATCCCGAAGAGATTCCCGAGGAAGAGCCAGAGGAGGATTCCGAGGAAGACCCAGACGAAGATTCAGAAGAGGAAGGAGATGGTGGGAGCACTGACTCGGAACCAGAGATCTACAATCCTCCCCGAGGAGTAGCAAATCCCCGAAGGAACTTTCAGGGCCCGACGCCCCGCTGGGCTGTGGATCTGAAGCGATGGAGTAGGGAACAAGGACAACACCCACCCTATGGCATGGCACAAGGCTTTTATAACCTCAGGAACGGGGCTTCGCTGGCAGGGCACTCCCTGTCATGGTTCGTCACATCGCCAACCAAGGCGAGCAACCAAGAGCGAATGCCAGCGAACTCTTGGACATTGGGGTCACCACTGCTGTCACGGCGGTACGTCTTCGTCCTCTGGACGAAGAACATGAGCGAACAATAGCGCACACCTTTTACCTTCAGAAGGACATTACTGCTGCTAGATCTGAAGTGAGAGAGTTCCGTAAAAGCCAAGCCGCAATGGAGCGGCGCATCATCGAGGCTGAACGTCAAGTAGCCCTAGCTCAGACTTCCACAACCACATACCATGGTCCGCAGCGTGCCACCCGCTTGGAGTAGAGCACGTACTCCTGGCGCTATGTAAATACTTATCGACAGATTGTGAGTGCATAATTCGGGGGTCCGAATGCTGTCAAAATTTTCCTGCTTTCATTGATGTACCCTAGACCTATGTAAGGTCAAATTTTCCTGATCGTTGTATCAAATATTAATATCAATGAGATTTACACTGTCACACCCCAAAACCAAGAACAGCGGAAACGTTCAGGGGTGGAGGACGTCATGTAAAGTATCATAACAGTGCAAAGTAGTAAACAAGCAACAACATCATCCATTGCATTAAAAGTAAAGTTTTAATACATGAGTGTTCTTTCAATGTAATAAGACACCAAAATATGTAATCAAAATAAAAGACGAGTCTTGTCTGTGCTCCGTCTTCTCAAAACCTGGTCATCGTACCTGTCTACTGGTGACCTGAGAATACAAGTTATTTTGAAAGCGTAGATCAGCATAAAGCTGGTGAATTCATAAGTATTATGGTGTCATTGATTCAATAAAATGTTATGAAAGACTTGTAAATGTTTAATAAAACATTTAGTATAAGTGTGAAAACCCTAGAAAATCCCATATTTCCTACTAGTATAAAAAGTAGTCTTCTACCAAGACCCGAATGCTTTGAAGGTTTGCATTTCTGTATCAATGAAGATTTTTCCCTGTACAACTATTATTATAAAAATATAGTCTACCTCATCGTTTATGTGAATGTGTCACAAAATAAAAGTAATAGGGAAAATTATATAATCATTGAAATCGTATCCTGTTGCCATAGGATAAACACGGCGTGGAAACTCGCCCAACAGTACAGCCGAGATCATCCGTCGATGAACAGGTCCCCCTGTAGCTAGCAACCAGGTGTAGGATGGTCAGTCCCGTATAGTATATATATAGTATTTCTCTTTGGAAACATGTAATAGTATCTCTTCATAAAGTAGTATAGACTCATGAATGAACTGACTCTTGTGTAATTCCTTGTAATAGGAATAGTAATTTGTATCCCCTAAACTATACCTATAATAGTTTGCTGGAATGTAAATTGACTGTCCAAGTAGGTTTATACACCCTTGCTACTCAAGAGTGTTGGAACTAAAGAAAGAATGAAAGCTCTCATATCAATACATATATACATGAAACATAAGTGTATAGATATGGTTTTTAACAGTAAATTGAAAGAGGTTTTGTAAAACATTTAAGAGTTTTGAACAATCAATAATAATGACTTGGTGTTAGTTTATAAAATAATTCAAAAGTAATTTGTTGATAACAAAGTAAAAATAATTGAAAAGCATTGTGTTTATCACATTTTGAAGTATGTCAAATCAGTTGGTTGAAAACATAGTTATAAATCACATGCGATTGATTCTATAACTTCCTATTTTCTACTTGTATTCCCCCCCCCCCCCCCCCCATGAAAGCATTTAAAATCATTTAAAAGATTGATTAAGGGGGTATGAACTCACCTGTAGTGGGTGGTTGTGGATGAACTGAATGATGTAGGATCCTAAGTGTCAAGTGAAGACTTGTACACACACAATGATCCTAGTTAACATATATTCACATATATGTATCCAATTAGTCATAAAACAACTAATTAACCAAGTTTAAGACATCCTAAGACATGTAAAACACTTGATTTAAGTGCTATAGGTCGTAAGGATTGCATCTAAGGGTGGTAGGACCTTGCTATTGAGTTTGGGGTTCAAGGGTAAACTCCCTTGGAGTTTACGGTTTTGTGACCATAACTCCTTGAGTTTACGGTCGTAAACCCATTAGTTTACGGCCGTAAACTCATGTTTCATTGACCATTTCGTGTTTTGAAGCCTCAAAGATCACAAGAAGCATTCCTACTTCATTTTTAAGCCTTAGGAAGAGATAAGGGCACCATTTCACTCCTTTTAGGAGTTTACGGTCCTTAGACCATTTCCCTTTGGGTTTACGGCCGTAAACCCAAATGATTATGGTCTTTTGGTTGTTTTGAGTCCTAAGCACAATAAGGAAGGGGTCTAGACTAGTTTCCAAGGCTTAGAAGGGACTAGGGCACACTTTGGCACCCTTTTTAGGGTTTACGGTCCAAGAGCATCTTGGACCGTAAACACCTTGATCTTGTGTTTCTTGGGTGTTTTCTTGATGTTTAGAAGTGTAACAAGCTTTATAATACACTAGGGTAGGAGTACTTACTAGGTAGAAGCTTGAAAAGGTGTTAAAAGTCCAAGAACACTAGTGTGTGTTCTTGGTGAAACTTGAAGATCTACGCTTTTGGAATGATTTCACGGATGGAATCATGTTAGATCACTAGATTAAGGTAGATATCAACTTATTAGTGCTAGAAACACTTACAAGTTGAAGATCTTGAAGAAATGTTGGATGATACTTGAGAGAGAATTTGGTTTTGGATCTTGAAAATGTGAAAAGTGGTAAAATATGACTAAGTGTCATATTTATACCCCCTTTTAGGGTTTACGGCCGTAAAC
Organism: Lactuca virosa; assembly: GCF_052849685.1. Classification (NCBI taxonomy): domain Eukaryota; kingdom Viridiplantae; phylum Streptophyta; class Magnoliopsida; order Asterales; family Asteraceae; genus Lactuca; species Lactuca virosa. The sequence continues at coordinate 391,380,714 of NC_136428.1, forward strand.
ACATTTGTTTAGGCTGTAAACTCCAAACTCTTGGAGTTTTGGGACATTATTGTTGCACAATAAACCCTAGGGCATCCTCTCTCCTGTCACCTCCAGAATTACTAACTTTAAAACACTAGCACTTAATCCAAAAAGCCTGAAAGTTAGCAGAAACTGTTATGACTCTTATTGAAGTGAGAGGTTGTACAGAATAGAAATTTCGGGTTGTCACATCATCCCCCCGTGAGAAGGAATTTCGTCCCAAAATTAGAATTTAAGTAAATAAGTAGTTACAAATAACTAAGTAAAAAGATGAGGATATTTCAGTTTCATCTGATCCTCTCGCTCCCAAGTGAATTCAGGTCCTCGCTTGGCGTTCCAGCGAACCTTCACTATCGGGATACGACTTTGTTTCGTTTGCTTGACCTCCCGGTCCATGATCTCTACAGGTTCTTCCACGAAGTTGAGGCTCTCATTGATCTCGATCTCGTCGAGTGGGATTACAATAGTCTCGTCAGACAGACACTTTTTCAAGTTCGAGACATGGAAAGTAGACTGTACGTTACTGAGTTCGCGTGGCAAGTTAAGTTTGTAAGCTACAGGGCCAATTCTTGCGAGAATCTCGAAAGGCCCTATGTACCTTGGATTTAGCTTTCCAAGCTTTCCGAAGCGTATTAAGCCCTTCCAGGGTGAGACCTTCAATAGAACACGGTCGCCCACCTGGAATTCCAACGGTTTCCTTCGTTTGTTAGCGTAGCTTTTCTGTCGGTCTCTAGAGGCTTTCAATCGTTCAAGAATCTGAACGATCTTCTCTGTCATTTCCCGAATGATATCCGGACCTGTGAGAGTGCTTTCAGGAACTCGTCCTTTAGCTAATTGGGTATCACCCACCTCAGCCCAACACAGAAGGGATCTACACTTTCGGCCATAGAGGGCTTCGAATGGAGCAGCCTTTATGCTCTTTTGATAACTGTTGTTGTAGGAAAATTCGACAAGAGGTAAATAAGTATCCCATGCTTTCCCAAAGTCGATCACACAGGCTCGCAACATATCTTCCAAGGTTTGGATAGTTCTCTCACTTTGTCCGTCGGTCTATGGATGGTAGGCTGTACTCATGTCCAGCCTAGTTCCTTGGGAACTTTGTAGTAACTGCCAGAACCTCGAAGTGAATCTACTATCTCTGTCTGAGATAATGGATATGGGAACACCGTGCAGTCGTACAATCTCCCGAATGTAGGTTCTCGTAAGTTTCTCCATCTTGTCGGTTTCTTTGATAGGCAGGAAGTGTGCTGACTTGGTCAATCTGTCGACGATGACCCATATGGTATCAAGTCCACCCGTTGTCTTGGGCAACTTGGTTATGAAGTCCATAGTGATCCGCTCCCACTTCCATTCCGGTATCTCTGGTTGATGTAGAAGACCGGAGGGTTTCTGGTATTCGACCTTGACCTTGGCGCAAGTAAGGCATTTACTTACAAAGGTAGCAATCTCTGCTTTCATGTTAGGCCACCAGTATAGCTTTTTCAGATCCAGATACATCTTATTTGAACCTGGGTGGACGGAATAACGAGTGTTGTGTGCCTCAGTCATGACCAAGTCTCTGAAACCATCGTGTTTCGGTGTCCAGATCCGATCCATGAGGTATAAGGCTCCGCCACCCTTGACTTCCAAGTTCTTATCCATCCCTCTCAGGGATTCACTCGCCACATTTTCAGGTTTCAAAGTGTCGAGCTGAGCCTCCTTAATTTGCGTGGACAAGTGTGAATGGATAGTTAGAGTCAAAGATTTGACTCTACGACCAGAGTATTCTTTCCAACTTAGGGCGTCGGCTACTACGTTGGCTTTATCCGGATGATAACGAATTTCACATTCATAATCACTAAGTAGCTCGACCCACCGTCGTTGTCTCATGTTGAGCTCCTTCTGGTCGAATATATGTTGTAGGCTTTTATGGTCTGTAAAGATAGTACTTTTTGTACCATACAGGTAGTGTCTCCAGATCTTCAGAGCAAACACAACTGCTCCTAGTTCAAGATCGTGTGTGGTGTAGTTGACCTCGTGTGTTTTCAGCTGTCTCGAGGCATATGCGATGACCTTACCTCGTTGCATCAGAACACAGCCGAGCCCTTGATTTGAAGCATCACAATAGACAACGAAGTCTTCTATCCCTTCGGGGAGGGATAGTATTGGTGCGGTGCACAAGGCTCGCTTGAGGGTTTGGAACGCTCTCTCTTGCTTCTTTTCCCAGTCAAAGGCCACGCCCTTCTGGGTCAGTGTTGTAAGAGGTTTCACTATGCGGGAAAAGTTCTGAATGAACCTGCGATAGTAGCCAGCGAGACCTAGAAATTGACGAATTTCTGTAGGTGTCTTCGGTGCTGACCAGTTCTCAATGGCCTTAATTTTGGAAGGGTCCACATGAATTCCCTCTTCACTAACTACGTGGCCCAAGAATTCGACTCTTCGAATCCAAAATTCGCACTTGGAGAACTTCGCATAGAGCTTCTCCGATCGTAATGTTTCTAAGACTTGACGAAGATGTTGACTATGTTCCTCCTTACTACGAGAGTAGATGAGTATGTCATCGATGAAGACGATGACGAACTGATCCAAGTAAGGCCGACACACCCTATTCATTAAATCCATGAATATTGCGGGCGCGTTAGTTAATCCGAATGGCATCACTACGAATTCGTAGTGCCCATAACGAGTTCAGAAGGCTGTCTTGGGAACATCCTCCTCTAACACTCATAGTTGGTGGTACCCGGATCGTAGATCTATCTTTGAGAAGTAGTTGGCTCCTTGAAGTTGATCAAATAAATCGTCAATGCGGGGTAAGGGATAACGATTTTTAATGGTAAGCTTGTGGAGTTCCCTGTAGTCGATGCACATACGAAACGATCCGTCTTTCTTCTTGACGAACAAGACCGGTGCTCCCCATGGTGAGAAGCTTGGCCTAATGAATCCCTTCTGGAGAAGTTCGTTAAGCTGACTGGAAAGTTCCTGCATCTCTGTCGGTGCCAGACGATATGGAGATTTAGGTACTGGAGTAGCTCCTGGCACTAAGTCGATTCTGAACTCGAGTTGGCGTTGGGGTGGTAATCCTGGAAGTTCTTCCGGAAAGATGTCGAGAAATTCGCGTACTTCTGGGATGTTCTGAATATCTTTCACTTCTTGACTCGTATCGACGATGTGTGCGAGGAATGCATGATATTCCTTTTGCAAGCACTTCTGAGCTTGTATGCACGAAATGATGCGAAGGTTCGTACTAGGTTTGTCGTCGTAGATAACTAGAGTTTCGCTGTTAGGAAGGTTAAGACGAATTGCTTTTTCAAAGCACAAGATGTTGGCGCGATGAAGACTCAACCAATCCATGCCGATAATGACGTCGAAACTTTTAATTGGGACCGACATGAGGTCTATCTCGAAAGTATGGCCATCTAAAGTTAGAGTACAACCTACGTATGTGCAGTTAGTACTTTCCGTTTTCCCGTTTGCCATTTCTACAGTGAATGATTTATCTAGTGCACGTGGTTTTTGTTTAAGCAAGTGTGCAAATTTCTGGTTTACAAAGCTTTTCTCCGCTCCACTGTCGAAAAAGTATGCAAGCATATGAGTTATCGAGGAGAAACGTACCAGTAACTATTGTAGGATTAGCTACGGCTTCCTCCTGGCCTATGGCCAGAACTCTTCCTACTCCTCCAGCTATCCCTACCTTAGGGCAGTTCCTCTTGTAGTGGCCCACTTCGCCACAACCGTAGCAAGCTTGGCCCACACCGACGTTAGGAACTTGAGCGGTCGGCCTTGCTGGAGTCTTGCAGAAACGGGCAGTATGCCCCCTTCTGTTGCAGTTGGTGCATTGCATTTCCCGACAAGGTCCGTTGTGATGGAAGGTGCATTTGTTGCACTTCGGAAGATTACCGGCATAAGGCTTCGCTGGTAAGGGATTAGCAGGGACAACAGGAGTTACCATGGCAACATTGATTGTAACTAGTTGTTGTCTCTTTGAGGATTCTTGCGAAGTCCCGCTTTTCCTCTTGTTGCACCCCTTTTTCTTGTTGTTGTTGTTGTTTCCCTTTTGTTGCTCGGGTGTAGAAATCGTTGGGTTCTGGTAGTTTCCGTGATCTATAAGAGATTGTGCCAGCTCTTTAGCGCTGTCAAAAGTAACATGCCTTGATGCTAACACACTTGACTGGATCTTGGGTGACAGTCCCCAAATATATCTCTCTATTTTCTTGCTCTCTAGAGCAACCATATCAGGGCAAATAATTGCCAGATCACATAATCTATTAGTATAGGTTGATATGTCAGAACCAACCATTACAAGACCCCATAGTTCCTGCTCGAGTTTTTGAATTTCCCCTCGTGGGCAGTACTCTCTTATCAGCATGGCTTTCAAGTTCTCCCAGCTTATCGAATTTGCCACTATCAGAGTCAGTGACTTAACGTGGCCATTCCACCAAGTTAAAGCCCTGTCATAAAAGGTACAAGTAGCAAACTTGACCATATTATTCTCTGGGCAGGCGCAATTTTCAAAGACTGCTTCTGTCTTTTCGATCCACTGCCTTAAGATCATAACCCCTCCAGTTCCATTGAAATTTCTAGGTTTGGCATTCGTAAAATTCTTGTAGGTGCATTCCCGGGGGCGCCCATGGCTCTTGCCATGGTTAGAAATAGGTGCACCAGTTCCTGATCTACTAGGGACAGGAGTATTGATGTGGGACATGGCAGCCGCTACGGCCGCCGTGACAGCTGTTTGGGACATAGCAGTGTCGAACTGAGGAGGTGGTGGAGGTGGTGGTATCGGTGTTTCGTTATTATTGTTACGCCTCAGATTTCTGCGAGGATGCATCTTTTAACTATAAGTTTAGAAAGATGAAGATATTGATAAGAATTCAATAGGAAAATTTATGAAAATGACTCATGGACTAACTCTTCATAGTCCAACAACACGATTAAATGTAGATCTAGAACTAACAGATGATATCATTTGGATAATAATTTCCATGAGACCAGGTACCTGTCAATATTACTGGAATTACAGATATAACAAGTTCGGGAAAAATGGCCTAGTAGGAGGCCTTACATCAACCAAGATGGAAAATTTTGTCAGGACTACGACCTAATCAAGACCTAACAGGTCTAAGATTTACAAAGATAGGGAATTAGACCAGCGTATTACATAACTAGGTTATATCCAAAAGAGAAGTCGATGAGGTTCTATCGGCAACGAGAACTACTAGAGTGAGTTCTTGATTCCGACAGAAGGTATTCTATGTCCCTCACACGCCCTTCAGATCTTACTTGCTGAGCTCGAAGTTCCCTGACTTCAGCTTGAGTTCCAGCAAGTTCTCTCTGCAGAGCTGCATTGTGGACCATAGTCCTTTCATGAGCAGACTCTAGTTGGCGAATGCAGACTGTGTTAACGCCAGAGTTGGCGTCAACCTCCATGACTCGGTCGATAGCTGCTCGACCCGGTTCAGCGTTCCGGGAAATCCTACGAACCATGATGGGTAGGACCCTGTCAGCTGAACCTCCCTCAGTGAGGTTGTAGAAGCTTCTGTCCCCATTGTAGGGGATGGGTTGACTCTGTTCCTGACTCCATCTATTCAAGTTTGTGGCCCACAGAGGTGTGGCTCCTTGAAATGCTGGACGAGGGTTCAGGTTTGGGTTTTGAGCAGCTGGGGGTAGATTGTTGACTTCTGGTTCTGAGTCAGAACTATCAGAAAAGCCTTCAGCTTCGTGATCATCCAATGGAATTGGGTGATCATTCTCTGGTTCTTCTCCGAGCCATCCAACATTGTCGTGGTTAGGGTAGTACGGGTCGCCGTGGGGATCGAATCCAGCCATGATATCTACGCGAGAAAAGGGATATAAGAAGAATTTAATAGACGTACTAACTAAGATAATTATAAGATGATCTTTATCAGTTACTTCAATACTTGTTTAGTGCATACCAGTTATATGTACTCACGACAGGATAGACCTTCGAATAAGTGACCCTAACTCTAAGCCTACAACCAAACAAGGACAAGAAGTAAAGCAAAGATTCACAGATTCTGAGTCTATGACGTCCTAGATACATATAATCTTAGTGTATCCACTCAGCAACTATTGACCTACTGATAAAGACCTTTTAGTTCTCAAATAAGTAATTATAGTAACACCAAATACCCCTAGGTATTTCATTATGGTAATGTTGGTAAGTTTTTAGACTTGTTGCCATATCACAACCATTCTTGGGCATGTGCTAATCACTCCTTGGACCATCATAGTTGATCAGGCTATGCCACTCCCAGGACAGACCATACATCCCCGAGCTTACTTGTGATATTCAACAATCGTAATACTTTTGTTCTTGTCATTGTGACACTGATTTTAGTATGAATGCAGGCATGTATACTTAGTTAAATATTTTATTATTTAAAAGTATAAACTCTTGGTCAGAGTATTTTAATCCCAATGTATTTATAGTTTGGAGATCTTTTATGGGCTGATATACTCAATTCACTATAAACAAAGCTCTGATACCAATCTGTCACACCCCAAAACCAAGAACGGCGGAAACGTTCAGGGGTCGAGGACGTCATGTAAAGTATCATAACAGTGCAAAGTAGTAAACAAGCAACAACATCACCCATTGCATTAAAAGTAAAGTTTTAATACATGAGTGTTCTTTCATTGTAATAAGACACCAAAATATGTAATCAAAATAAAAGACAAGTCTTGTCTGTGCTCCGTCTTCTCAAAACCTGGTCATCGTACCTGTCTACTGGTGACCTGAGAATACAAGTTATTTTGAAAGCGTAGATCAGCATAAAGCTGGTGAATTCATAAGTATTATGGTTTCATTGATTCGAAAAGCTCTTATGAAAGACTTGTAAATGTTTAATAAAACATTTAGTATAAGTGTGAAAACCCTAGAAAATCCCATATTTCCTACTAGTATAAAAAGTAGTCTTCTACCAAGACCCGAATGCTTTGAAGGTTTGCATTTCTGTATCAATGAAGATTTTCCCTGTACAACTAATATTATAAAAATATAGTCTACCTCATCGTTTATGTGAATGTGTCACAAAATAAAAGTAATAGGGAAAATTATATAATCATTGAAATCGTATCTTGTTGCCATAGGATAAACACCGCGTGGAAACTCGTCGAACAGTACAACCGAGATCATCCGTCGATGAACAGGTCCCGCTGTAGCTAGCAGCTAGGTGTAGGATGGTCAGTCCCGTATAGTATATATATATAGTATTTCTCTCTGGAAACATGTAATAGTATCTCTTCATATAGTAGTATAGACTCATGAATGAATTGACTCTGGTGTAATTCCTTGTAATAGGAATAGTAAGTTGTATCCCCTAAACTATACCTATAATAGTTTGCTGGAATGTAAATTGAATTTCCAAGTAGGTTTATACACCCTTGCTACTCAAGAGTGTTGGAACTGAAGAAAGAATAAAAGCTCTCATATCAATACATATATACATGAAACATAAGTGTATAGATATGGTTTTTAAAAGTAAATTGAAAGAGGTTTTGTAAAACATTTAATAGTTTTGAACAATAAATAATAATGACTTGATGTTAGTTTATAAAATAATTCAAAAGTAATTTGTTGATAACAAAGTAAAAATAACTGAAAAGCATTGTGTTTATCACATTTTGAAGTAGGATCCTAAGTGTCAAGTGAAGACTTGTACACACAATGATCCTAGTTAACATATAATCACATATATATATCCAATTAGTCATAAAACAACTAATTAACCAAGTTTAAGACATCCTAAGACATGTAAAACACTTGATTTAAGTGCTATAGGTCATAAGGATTGCATCTAAGGGTGGTAGGACCTTGCTATTGAGTTTGGGGTTCAAGGGTAAACTCCCTTGGAGTTTATGGTTTTGTGACCATAACTCCTTGAGTTTACGGTCGTAAACCCATGAGTTTACGGCCGTAAACTCATGTTTCATTGACCATTTTGTGTTTTGAAGCCTCAAAGAGCACAAGAAACATTCCTACTTCATTTTTAGGCCTTAGCAAGAGATTAGGGCACCATTTCACTCCTTTTAGGAGTCTACGGTCCTTAGACCATTTCCCTTTGGGTTTATGGCCGTAAACCCAAATGATTATGGTCTTTTGGTTGTTTTGAGTCCTAAGCACAATAAGGAAGGGGTCTAGACTAGTTTCCAAGGCTTAGAAGGGAGTAGGGCACACTTTGGCACCCTTTTTAGGGTTTACGGTCCAAGAGCATCTTGGACCGTAAACACCTTGATCTTGTGTTTCTTGGGTGTTTTCTTGATGTTTAGAAGTGTAACAAGCTTTATAATACACTAGGGTAGGAGTACTTACTAGGTAGAAGCTTGAAAAGGTGTTAAAAGTCCAAGAACACTAGTGTGTGTTCTTGGTGTTCTTGGTGAAACTTGAAGATCTACACTTTTGGAATGATTTCACGGATGGAATTATGTTAGATCACTAGATTAAGGTAGATATCAACTTATTAGGGCTAGAAACACTTACAAGTTGAAGATCTTGAAGAAATGTTGGATGATACTTGAGAGAGAATTTGGTTTTGAATCTTGAAAATGTGAAAAGTGGTAAAATATGACCAAGTGTCATATTTATACCCCCTTTTTAGGGTTTACGGCCGTAAACACATTTGTTTAGGCCGTAAACTCCAAACTCTTGGAGTTTTGGGACATTATTGTTGCACAATAAACCCTAGGGCATCCTCTCTCCTGTCATCTCCTGAATTACTAACATTAAAACACTAGAACTTAATCCAAAAAGCCTGAAAGTTAGCAGAAACTATTCTGACTCTTATTGAAGTGAGAGGTTGTACAGAATAGAAATTTCGGGTTGTCACAGACACACATTTATTATTTCTTTGAGTATTCCATTTAAGTTCTTAAAATACTAAGGAAATCATACACTTATTATTGTTAGTTCCCATTAACTTACAAAATTCGGTAATGTTCAGAACGCAAAACATATAATACATTCCATAATCATTTCGGAAGACTTATCAAGAATTTGTCTCTTAACTTGTGCCAGAATCATGCCACCAAGAAGGAATCCCCGACGCTTCAATACTACAGGAACACCAACACCACCTCCACCACCTCCATCGATGGATGCTGCTACCTTTCAGGCTGCTGTAACAGCTGCCGTAACCGCAGCAATGGCACAAATGAGTAACAACGGATTAGGAGGAGGAATAAACAGCTCTACTAATGGCTAAAACCAGGTTCGTTCCGGGGAATGTACTTACAAGGGCTTCTTCAACAACAAACCCATCCCCTTTAATGGAACCGGGAGAGTAATGGCTCTATCCCAAGGGATAAAGAAAACAGAAGCCGTGTTCGAGATATGCTCATGCCCCGAAGAGAGCAAAGTAAAATTTCCCACATGTACTTTCTTCGAACGAGCCCTAACGCGGTGGAATGGCCACGTCAAGTCACTAACTCTGGTGGTGGAAAACTCCATGGGTTGGGAGTGTTGGATTAATGTCTAAGTCCATAACTATAATTGGTAAGACTTGACTCGACCCGGCATGGTCCATTTGGGTTGCATGGCATCATGCATTTGGATAGACTATAATGAGAGAAATAACACTTAAGGTTGGTTAATATATTATAAGTTCTAATATATTAACAAGGTTATTTAATTAGTATTGATCAAGAATTAATTTGGAATTAATTAAGTGATCAAAAGGAGACTAATTAAATATATGGGTTGATTGTGTAAATCATTCATTCTTATATTTGTGGGCTTGTGATCCAAGATTCCTTATGTTGGACTAAGTCCATGGGGTGACCCATGGATACTCCATGGAGGTTAAAATCCATGGAGCATAAGGAATGGGTAAAGTTATGAGTTACATGGTGTAACCCTAACAGCCACCATATAAAAGAATCTCATGGCTTAAGAAATAATGCACTAATGTGTGAGTGTGAGGGCTAGACGATTTCAAGGAGTGTTCAAGTTTCTCTCAAGTTATTCCAAGTGTATTTGGTGTTGTGTGAACCATTTGAGGTGTCACACTTGGGGCACTAGGCACTCAAGCTTCATGAAGACATTCTACATCAAAGAGGTATGTATTCTATCTTGTTATATTTATTATTTTGTATGCTAGATTAGGATAATACCTTGGATGTTCATAATTGTATGTATAATAGAGAAAACATAGATCCAAGGTATTTAGGGTTGCATGTACACTTAGGAGTGTTAGAATGCTCATAACCCAACAGTGGTATCAGAGACTGGTTTTTTTTTCTTGTTATACTTGCAAAAGTAGCTGAAAAATCGAGTTGGGTGCATATATTCGATTGTTTTGGCTAGAATTGGAATAGGAACATTACCCTAAGATGTTTTTGGACTTATAAACTTGTTTTTGATGTGGTAATGTTCATGCTAATCCAATTTCTAAGATAATTGTCATAATTTCAAGATTTGTAGTAGTTTGTATGTTCATGCTCATTTCTTGAAGATTGATGATTTGAATTATCTTGTTCTTATGAGGTTCTTAGATTAATAGAAAAGTTGTGTGAAATAGTTGTTTTCAATCCATTTTAATCTAAGAGTTGATTCCAAAGTGTGTTTTTGTAACTTCTCCTCAAGTTATATGAAAAGTCACATTTAAGAATCATAAAACTCATAAAAGTTGGCAAAGGTTACAAAATGAAGAGTCTAGTTCTAATTAAATGGTTTTATGACTCCATAACTTGTCCTCAAGTTATGGAGGTTCAAGAGTCTCTTCATTAAATTAAAAAAAAAAAGTGTAGCCTTAATTAGTTCCATAAGTTACAATAACAAAAAGTTATTTTTTTTATTAATTAGTTTAAAGTCTTCCATAACTTGTCCTCAAGTTATGGAACTTGAGGAGTTTTTTTTTTTTTTTTTCTTTTTTTAATTAAAACTACTTTAAACTAAAAATTTATGGAATTAATTAGTTTTGAATAGTTTCAAAACTTGCCCTCAAGTTTTGGAATTTGAAAAGTTTTCACTTATGAATACTTTAATTCCAAGTTAGCCATTAGAATTTTAAAAGTTAAAATTCAACCCTTATACTTTATAATATTATAAGTTAATAATATTTATATATATGTATAAGAGTAAAGTCAGTCTTACCGTTAGTAGGCCTCATTCACGAAGCCGGTCTATAAGGGGGCTATAAGGTTACTGCCTATAAAATGGCAGTTTAATGGGTGTCCACTCTCACCCACCGCTTCCTTGACTGGTGGAGGGTCGTTAGCCGAACGGGTAGGACAAGGACTATAATTCTCCTTTCATTAAAAGTATTAATGATAAATACTAAGTAACTAAACTCTTATTAATACCCAATCTTAGTTACTTAGGAAAATGTGAATTTGGTGCTAACCCATGAAATTACACTTTGCACTTTGCTTAAGTCGTTAGTGGAGCGTGTGTGGTTAACCGGCACACTAACTTGGACTTAACAAGGTAGGCAAAGGGTAACTTAATATTTATGTGTGGTTAACCGGCACACTGATTAAGGGGTAAATATTAAGGGTACCAAGTATATTTGCATGGTTATTCACACCTTGTTTTGTGATCCTCGGCATCCCAGTCACAAAACCTGAAGGGCACACTCGAGATTGAAACATGCCTTTGAACAGTTCAATGAATCTCAAAGATCTAGGACTTTCAAATCCAATTAAAACCTAATAAATTATTTCGTTTTTCATGGTGGAAATTGGTGAATCGTCATTCACCTACCTTCAAATATTTTATAGCTTGGATTACGGCATCCCTCTTCTAAGTTATAAAATAGTTTGTTGGGTCCTAGCCTTAATATTTCATATTGGGTGTCATATTAAGGACTTTAAATCAACTGTCTTGAATATCTCCCAAAAAGATGTCTGGTCTAGACATTTATGATCTTCCCAAATCTCTTGAAACAAGCTTTCCTAAATGAAGATGATGTCCCATGGATATCATACTTCTTTCACCTCCTCCAATTATTCTCCCTAACCCACAAGTTCCTAAAAAGTTTAAGGTCACTCAAGCCCTATTGGCAAGGCAAGGTCTAGGTGTGATCACATCTTGGAGATGTAGTCACATATTGACAAGCCGGGAGAGTTGGGTGTCAAAGTCTTGAGAAAGTTGGTGGCTCAACTACTTTCTAAGTCACATAGTGAGTTCTTTTGGGAATCCTATGAAACAGACTAAGACAAGACCCTTAATGATCTTATCTATTTGCTAAGATCAATTTCCTAAAACGCTATGGACATTGACAATGATGACATTGGATATCCAGTAAAGCTCTCTCTTCCCAATGGAAAGGGATCGGCCATAGTCAACTCTGTTGACCCAATGGTAAAGAAAGAGGCGAAGTCTGAGATAGTCTCATTATCAAGGATCCATAGGTAACTATTGCCAAAGGAAGGGGCATTGGTTACGAAGCTGCCAAATTTACCTAAGGATGTTAAAGTCAATAAGTTTGGCTCTACTTCTGGTAAAGTCCACTGTCTAACTCTGTTAAGTACATGCTGATTCTGATCGCGAAGATGGATTTCAATCGCATGGTTCGGTGATCAGAATTTTGGGCTATTACTTAAGAGTTATGATATTTATATTGCTTAGGAATAGATAAGAACAAGGTTTTCATATGGATTGTAAGGATAAGTTTTTCCGCAAAGTTTTAAAATAAAAGAAAAAAGGTTTTGATTTTATTTATTTTAAATATCCTTACAATGGCATTTGTGAAAAGTTGTTGCTTATAAGATTCCATTGATAGCAATATTGGAAAAATGGATTTGATTCTTTCGGTTGTGGTAGTGTCTAATATTACCAAATAAGGAAAGATTCTCATCACCCAAGGTTCAATTGGACCGAAACTTGGAATCATGGAAGTTGTATAGTATGATGAATGAGAACTTTCAGCTTGGAAAATTAATACTAATTCCTTATGTGAATAAGGAAAGGACTAAGGGATCGAGTACATATTCTTGTGCACTGGTCAAGTCCACCAAAAAAGATCAAGAAGACTATTCGTCATGATTTACTTAAGTTCAATAAATATGGTTATACTTATAAGTTTAAGTATAAGTCTGTAGCATTGGAGAAGTTTCAATGTGAGACAGAACGAATAAGAAGAATCAAAGTATGGCAGAAAGATAAAAGTTTCTCAAATCTGAAAAAGATGGGAGAGTACTTTAGTATCATGTTTATGATCATCTTAATGATTAAGATACCATATCACAATTGGTCCTCTAAAGTCAAGAAGAGGAGTCATGAATTTTTGAAATGGTTAAATCAAAAAGATGAGTCATACTTCGTTCCAAAACAATTCTTAGAGTCATACTCCAAGATTGTAACTTGAGTGACATATCTTAAAGAGGGTTTGTTAACACTAGTCAAATGTAAGAGTAAAAGGTTAGCTACTCTTGTACATTTGAAATTGGTAAGTTGTGATGTTTTGGATAAAACAGAGACCAACTTAGGCCAATTGTGTAAAGTGTTAGTCTTGATAAAGAATCTGCACTATCTCTTGAATATTTGACAAGGGAGTCTTATATGTCAAGAGGACAATGGGAGTCTTAAAGCTCTTGAAAGTTTCAAGACTTAATCAAGAATAAAACCTAAAGTCCTTCACTAGCACACGACTTGAGGTTTATAACCTATCGTGTTGAAATTTTTGTGCCTACTCAAGTTGGCTTTGCATAGGAGTTCTGAGAGTTCTCAATTGGTTGCACAACTACTTGGAAGAAATGGCAGGCACTTGAGCTGCCAAATGGCAAGAATTTAAGATTGCACAAGTTTAATCAATATGAGTTTGGATTTGTCACTAACCTTGTCTTGTGATTATGGTTTTGACAAATTCACATGGATAAGAACACATACACTATTAAATCTAAGTGTCATAAGGTTTCTCTCCCATTCATGAAATGGATGGTGAGGAAACACTTTCACTAAGTAGATTTTAGCTAGATAGCAATTGTGATATTTGCATTCTCAAAGTCGTTAGTGGAGCGTGTGTGGTTTACCGGCACTCTAACATGGACTTGTGAGAAGTGGCAAAGGTCTAAACAACTGAGACTATGATTACGGCATCCCTTTTCATAGTTTTAAAATTGTTTAGACACACATGTGAGCTATATAAGAGAGGTGTATGATTTTGATAAAGTTTTATCATAACAATCTAGTATCAGAAATCTGAACTTTGGTAAGAAAGTCAGCTGATTTCTGAGTACATGTCAAAGCTAGTAGGAGCATAAGTGTTATGCTAATAATCATCATGTTAGTGGGAGCATGATAATTATGACAAAGGTTGCAAGTTAGCAATGTTAATTATAGAAAACAAAAGTTTCAATTCGTGAGGTTGCAGGGGTTGAAAAAGTTGTTTTGCTATAATTAAGGGAGAGAAAATTATACTTCATTTCAATTCTAAAAGCTTAGATTGAGATTTTAATCGTATTTAATCAAGGATATATATATGAATTTCATGTTGGAATGGCTCAACATAAGGAAATTCTATATATGAGTCCATTATTTGCGTTTTAAAATTCGATTATGATTACGACATCCCTTTTCATAATCTGAATTTTGAGAACTTGGCAAATTGAAATGGAAATATTATAGCAAAAGACTGGTTTAGTCTTTATGTGAGACATCATGAATCGTGTCCCATATGCTTTGGATATAGGATCGATTACATGTGTTATATTCATCCTTTCTAAAGTTTTCCAAATGCCTGGGGCATTATGAAGGGAAAAGGTCTAGAATTGGATATGACTAAAATGATTAAGCAATTGTGGAGGACAATCTAAGGTTTACCAAAGATTGGTTGCTCAAGGACAGTTGGAAGTATAATGTTAATTCTGGAAGGACCATATTGACATAAACTGTAAGGAGGCAACACTTGTTCAGAAGTGATAGTCAAAATGGAATATGGAAATGTTTTAAAGTTAGAAATTATTCAATCTGTGTAAGATTAGGCAACTTAATGAAAGAAGGATGTTTCCAAGGAGCTGATCTCCTTTGGAATGCTCTGTAATGATTGTTGTCAAGTCTTTCTGACTTTGTGGATAATCATTAAGAGGATCAATGCATATAAGTTTAGAATCTAACAGATTTCAGTAAATGGCATGAATTTGGAATTCTTGCATTTGCAGTAAGGATTTGGGACTGTGAAAAGAGGATCATTGGAGTGATGTTCAATTGATTTATTTTACAAAGTATAGATCATAGACAAACATAGTATGCATACTTGGTGTATGGCATGACTAGTGTTTAGAAAACATAGTGTACATGCTTGGAGCATGGGACAACTATTGTTTTAAATTCAAATATAAAGTTGATAAAACTGAAACAATGAATAATGAGTAATCAGTATGGTGATAAATAAAAGTGTTTATTTATATTCATAGGGTTTGATACCATATTTGATTCATTTATTCTTGTGTTTCACTTTGCATGTTTTGACTTCCAGAATAACTAAGTCGCTCTTCCTGAATGATTAAGTTATTAAAACCATCCACAGTCGGTCATATGTTGGAAGTAGATCTGAATCACGACTGTCATGGGTTGGTGTGTAGAGGTCCAAGTTGGTGGACAAAGTGGTGCTACAACACTCATGAGTGCTCATAAGTTCTGAGTATTGGATTCAACTTGCTTCTTCAGTCACTCCCTGATGAAAGATCACGACATGACCCTTTAATGATCTTATCTATTTGTTTGGTGCTGCTGAATCAACAATGATTTGGAACACTGGTAAAGCAAATTTGATTAGAAGATCGACTTCCCAAAACTTCATGGACATTGACAATGGTGACACTGGAAATCCAGAAAAATTTTCTCTTCCAAATGGAAAGGGATCGGCCATAGTCAACTCGGTTGACCAAATGGTAAAGAGAAAGGCTAAGTGTGAGATAGTCCCATGTACCATTCCCAAAGAGTCCATATGTGCCTATTGCCAAAGGAAAGGGGCATTGGTTGCGAAGGTGCCGAATTTACCTGAAACCTCATAAGGATGGTAAAGTCAAAAGTTTGACTCTACTTCAGGTAAAGTCCGTTATCTAACTATATTAAGTCTCTTTTGGAGATTCTTAATACATGATGTAATGTAATTACATTTTGATGTTTTTTGAAGAATCAAAGGAAGCTTAAAGAAAAAGTGTGCTGATTCTGATCGCATGGTTCGATGACCAGAATTTTGAGCCACTGCATAAGAGTTATGAGATATTGCTTAGGAATAGATAACAACAAAGTTTTCATATGAATTTGCATTGTAAGGATACGTTTTTCCGCAAGTTTTAAAATAAAAGAAAAGTTTTGATTTTATTTATTTTAAGTATCCTTACAAAGGGATTTGTGAAAAATTGTTGTTTATATGTTTCCATCGATAAGCAATATTGGAAAATGAATTTGATTCTTTCGTTTGTGGTAGTGTCATAATTTATCAAATAAGGAAAGATTCTCATCACCCAAGTCTCAGTTGGATAGAAACTTGGAATCATGCAAGTTGTATTGTGTGATGAATGAGATTTTTCATCTTTGGTAAATTAAGACTAATTCCTTGTTTACATTCGCATGTGAGTCAAGCGAAGGACTAAAGGATCGGGTACATTAGTTTGTGCACTAGTCAGGTCCACCACAAAGGTTGATAAGATTATTCGTTATGATTTACTAAAGTTTAGTAAATATGATTATGCTTACAAGTTTAAGTGTAATGCTGAAACATTGGAAAAGTTTCAATATATGGCAGAATGAATAAGAAGAATCAAATAAGGCAGAAAGATAAAAGTTTCTCCAATCTGAAGAGATGGGAGAGTACTTAAGTATCTTGTTTTATGATTATCTTAGTGATTATGGAATCATATCACAATTGATCCTCTAAGGACACCTTAGTGCATTTGTTTGCCTAAGGAGAGGAATCATGAATTGTTGAAATGGTTAAATCAAAAGATAAATCATACTTCGTTCCAACAACAAATCCTGGAGTTATACTCCAAGATTGTAACTTGAGTGACATAGTCTTTAGAAAGTTTTTAACACTTGTCAAATGTAGAAGTAAGATGTTTCCTGTTCTTGTACATTTGAGATTGGTAAGTTGTGATGTTTTGGATAAGACAAAGACCAACTAAGACCAATTGTGTGAAGTGTTTGTAAAAGAATCTGCACTATCTCCTGAATATTGGGCAAGAGAGTCTTATATGTCAAGAGGACAGTGGGAGTTTAAAACATCATGAAATAGTTTCAATAACTAATCAAGAGTTTTGTTAATCACTAGCCCACGACTTGAGGTTTGTAACCTATCGTGTTGACATATTCTTATTTCTGTGTCTATTCCAGTTAAAAGTTGACTATGCTTGTGAGTTCTATGAGTTCTCAAATGTTTGCATAACAACCTGGAAGCAATGGTAGGCCCTTGTGCTGCTGGGTGGCAAGAAATTAAGATTGAACAAGTTCAGTCCATATGTGTTTAGATTTGCCACTAACCTTGTCTTGTGATTATGGTTATGACAAATTCACATGGATAGGAACACTTACACCATAAAAATCTAAGTGTCATAAGGTTTCTATTCGATTCATGAAAATGATGGTGAGGAAACGCTTTCACTAAATGGATTTTAAGTAGATAGCAGTTGTGATATTTGCATTCTCATGTCGTTAGTGGAGCGTGTGTGGTTAACCGGCACACTAACTAAAGATAATGGCAAAAGGTCTAGATAAACATGTGAGCTATCTAAGGAAAGGTGTATGATTTTGATAAAGTCTTATCAAAGCATCTCGTATCAGGAATCTGAACTTTGGTAAGAAAGTCAATAAAGTATTGTTTTTCTAGAAGTCCAGCTGATTTTTGAGTACATGTCAAAGCTAGTGGGAGCATAAGTGTTATGCTAGTAAGATAATAATCATTATGCTAGTGGGAGCATGATGATTATGTTGCAAGTTAGCAATGTTAATTATAGAAAACAAAAGTTTCAATTCACTTTGAAAAGTTGTTTTCCTATAATTAAGGGAGAGGATTTTATACTTCATTCCAATTCTACAAGCTTAGATTGAGATTTTAATCTACTTTAGTCAAGGATATATAAGAATGTTATGTTGGAATGGTTCAACATAAGGAAATTCTATATATTTTGCGTTCTCAAAATTCGATTATGATTACGGCATACCTCTTCATAGTTCGAATTGTGAGAATATGGCAAATATAAATTTATAGCATGAATCGTGTCCTATATGCTTCGGGTATGGGTTCGATTGCATGTGCTATAATCCATTCTAAATTTTCCAAATGCCTATGGCATTAAAATGGAAAAGGAATAGAACTGGAAATGACTAAAATGATTAAGCAAATTGTCGAGGACAATCTGAGGTTTACTAAAGATTGGTTGTCGAGGACAATCTGAGGTTTACTAAAGATTGGTTGCTCATGTACAATTAGAAGTATAGAGTAAGGACCATATTGACATATTTTGAAAAAAGGCAACTCTTGTTCAGAAGTGATGGTCAAAATGGTAATATGGAATTGTTTCCATAGGTGGAAGTTATTCTTTGAATCTGTGTAAGATTAGAGAATTTAATGCAAGAAGGATGTTCAAAGGAATGTACTTTGAATTTGAGACTTCGTTTCCATGGAATTGATCTCCATTGGAATACCTTGAAATGTTTGTTGCCAAGTCTTTGTGACTTGTGTGCATATTCGTTACAAGTGGATCATTGCATATAAGTTTAGAATCTAACAAGATTACGGTAAATGACAAGAATTTGGTGTTCTTACATTTATTGTAAAGGATTTGGGATTGTGAAATGAGCATCATTGAAATGCTGTCAATCGATCTGTTTCACAAAGAGAGGACCACATGTAAACATAGTGTACATACTTGGAGTATGGCATAACTATTGTTTGGACGAACATAGTGTGCATGCTTGGACATGGCATGACTATTGTTTCAATTCAAGTATTGAGTTGATTAATCGAAACATGAATAATGAGTAATCAATATGGTGCTTAGATAAAAGGTGTTTTTATTTACACTCAAAGTGTTGGGGCCATATAGGATTAGTATTATTCTTGTGTTTCACTTTGCATGTTTTGACTTCCAGAATAACTAGGTCATTCTTCCCGAATGACTAAGTTATTCAAACCATCCAAAGTCGGTCATATGTTGGAAGTAGATGTGAATCAAGATTGTCATGAATTTGGCTTGTATGATCTGTCTAAGGTGCATTAGACATAGCAGTGGTTGCTACAACATTCATGAGTGCTCATAAGTTCTGAGTATTGGATTCAACCCACGCTCATTTGAATCACTTCATGGATTTTATCACGAGTGAATCATGAGACGATAATATCTTATATTCTTCAAACCTAGAGATATGAGTTGTTGACTATGAGTTGGTTATACATTGATTACACGAAAACGCATTGGTAACTCGATGTTATAAAACGTGCCTTTGTGCATGATTCAACAAGTAGTGAGTACAAGCATATGAGTCGAAGTTTATCCATTCCTTTTACCCTCAAAGGGATAAAAGCGATATATGTGGGCCCCTCGATGATTTAGTGATGACAAAACGTAAGTGCTCGGCTGGGCCTGGACTGATTTGATTTGTTCAATTAGTCAGTCGTCATAATACAGAAATCGGGAAACAACAAATGGACAGAGAGAATGATTATAATCCATGTCTCGGTCCATATGATATCTAGAATGGAGGAATATATGATCACTTATCTAATGGACGCGTCATTGATTTGTTCAGAGTTCGACAGCAGCTTTTAAGAGCTACGATTGCTGGTTCGGTTGTGAAGGCGTACTTGGAATAATAGTTATTAGATTTATCCAAGTGGGAGACTGTTGGATTAGTATTGATCAAGAATTAATTTGGAATTAATTTAGTATTGATCAAGAATTAATTTGGAATCATATTATTTAATTAGTATTGATCAAGAATTAATTTGGAATTAATTTAGTGATCAAAAAGAGACTAATTAAATATATGGGGATTGATTGTGTAAATCATTGATTCTTATATATGTGGGCTTATGATCCATGATTCGTTATGTTGGGTTTAACCCATGTGGTGGCCCATGGATACTCCATGGAGGTTAAAACCCATGGAGCATAAGGAATGGGTAAAGTCATGGGTTACATGGTGTAACCCTAATGTGCACATTATATAAAGACCCCATTGGTTGGTGAAATTGGCACTAGTGCATAATAATGAGAGGGCAAGCTAATTTCTATGAACTCATATCTTCTCTTATGGTTATTCCAAATGTTCATGGTGTTGTGTGAACCATTTGAGGTGTCACATTTGGGGCACTAGGCTCTTGAGCTCCATGGAATCAAGCAGCAACAAAGAGGTATGTAATTCTACTAGATTTTATATTACATGTACTTTATATTATGCTAGTTAGAACAATACCTTGGAAAATTGATATTTGCATGTATAATAGAGAAAACATAGATCCAAGGTATTTAGGGTTGCATGTACACCATAGGTGTGTTAGAATGCTCAAAACCCAACACCTCCTCCATCACTGTCTGTCGGACCGCTCCAGATATCGGAACCCAAACCCGACCGTGTCGGGTCAATAATCTGCGGCTATCCTGAACAAATCGGGCGCTCTCGTCCTTAATCCGCTCCATCTTCCAGTTCTCTGGTCTCATGCCCTCGACCTGAGCATCCCTAATGAAGCTCACAAGTGGGGAATCCACCGCTATCCTTATACACCTTGCCGGGGTAGAAGACCCAGCTGACTTGCGGCTCAAAGCGTCCGCAACCACATTTGTGACAACCCAAAATTTCTATTCTGTACAACCATTCAACTCAATAGAAGTCAGAACAGTTTCTGTTAACTTTCAAACTTTTTGGAATAAGTTTTAGTGTTTTAAAGATAATACTCCGAGAGATATCAGGAGAGGGGATGCCCTAGGGTTTATTGTGCAACAATAATGTCCCAAAACTCCAAGAGTTTGGAGTTTACGGCCTAAACAAAGGTGTTTACGGCTGTAAACCCAAAAAGGGGGTATAAATATGACACTTAGTCATTATTTACCACTTTTTCACATTTTCAAGATCCAAACTCAAATCCTCTCAAGTATCATCCAACTTTTCTTCTTGATATTCAACTTTGTAAGTGTTTCTATCCCTAAAAAGTTGATATCTTACATAATCTAGTGATCTTACATGATTCCATCCGTGAAATCATTCCAAAAGTGTAGATCTTCAAGTTTCACCAAGAACACCAAGAACACACACTAGTGTTCTTGGACTTTTAGCACCTTTTCAAGCTTCTACCTAGTAAGTACTCTTACCCTAGTGTATTATAAGACTTGTTACACTTCTAATCATCAAGAAAACACCAAGGAAACACTAGATCAAAGGTGTTTATGGTCCAAGATGTTCTTAGACCGTAAACCCTAACAAAGGGGCCAAAAGTGTGCCCTAGTCCCCTACAAAGCCTTGGAAACTAGTCTAGATACCATCCTTGATGTGCTAGGGCCTTGAAACATCAAAATGACCATAAACAATTTGGGTTTACGGCCGTAAACCCAAAGACAAATGGTCCAAGGACCATAAACTCCAGAAAGGAGTGAAATGGTGCCCTAATCTCTTCCAAAGGCTTAGACTTGAAGTAGGAATGCTTCTTAGGACTTGTAAAGTTTCAAAACTCAACATGATAAAAGTACCATGAGTTTACGGCCGTAAACTCATGGGTTTACGACCGTAAACTCAATGAGTTATGGTCACAAAACCGTAAACTCCAAGGGAGTTTACCCTTGAACCCTAAATCAATAGCAATGTCCTAACACCCTTAGATGCAATCCTTAGTACTTATAACACTTGAATCAAGGTGTTTCCTAGTCCCGGAAGGTGTTTCCCTTCATATAGTTGTTTATAAACACTATATTCATGCCAATATGTGTCCTTATATGTCATTTAGGACTTATTGTGTCTCGGGACTTCATTCGTGGAGCTTCTCATCCTTACACACATACCCGATTGAATCACCCACATCAGGTAAGTTCATACCCCGTAATGAATCTTTTAACTGTTTTAACTGTTTTAAGGGGGGGAATACAAGTTGAACACAATGATAATTTTGTAAATGTTTGTTATAAACATCTTTCAAAATGTTACTTATGTCATTTATAAGTTTTCAAAACATTTCAAAACTGTTTTAAAGTTATGTTACTTTATAGTTAGACAAAACTCTATTTTTAAAGTACAAGCATAGCTTAGTAGATAAATGAGTCTTTTCAATAACAGTCCGAATAGAGCATTAGTAAGCTATAATAGGTATAGTTTAGGAGAATACTTTTCATTACTTCTAGTACAATGAAGTACAGAAACAAACAATACCATACAGAGAGAACATACATACATGCTAGACAGGGAGAGAACACACGATACAGCTAGCACATACATATACTAGAACATTACTACAGTTATGTGAGCCACGTAACGGGGCATGGCACTACCTGTCATGACCGTTTTGTATCCAGAATCTCCTTAAGTGGGGAGCGTATGAGTTTGTGTATAGATCTATACTGGATTGACTATCCTACACCTCGCTGCTCGCTACAGTGGGACTTGCAAGTCTACGAGTGCCAAACGTCATTTCTTACGACATCTTACATTGTCGCGTTCTATAGTCGGTAGCAGGGTACAGGCCGATCACATGGTACCTTAAATAACAATTGGTTTAAGGTAGTTAGTACAGCAGTAGTTACTTAATACAACACTACAGTACTATTTCATTTTCCCACTTCTTTCATAAAGTGACAGTACCACTTGAAAGTCAAACTCAAACTATTTTCGAGTCAAGATAGTTATAAACTAGGGAAAATATACATTTTTACAATCGACATACGGAACAGTCGAGTCTAACACGTAACAGAAGATACCTTGTTAGAAGGCTACATTTAAAAGAAAGGACCATAATGCTAGTCTTATGATTCCTTAATGTATACATCACAGGATATATATATACCAATAGAGTTCGACAAGTAATAGGATGTGTGCTCTCCGCTTCATTTCCTGTTCCTTGTTTGGTTATGGGCTTGGAACGAATTCACCCAATCTATTTTCTACCCGATTCTATATATATGTATGTTTAGTATACATTAAGTCATCATAAGGGTACCAAGTATGGGTCAGGTTATAGGACACAGAGTCAAAGCACAGTTTTTCTAGTACAAAACATACTTTCAGTACTTTTGGTATACAAAACTAGAAACTTCCCAGTAAAGGGTTTAATCCATTTTATTAAACCTGGTCAAATTAAAAGACCTTAGGTGAGTAACTCTATAATACCTTAGTTTATACATCATGTTTATAGATAAAACTAATACCCAGTAGGTAGTTGGATGTTTGCTTTCCGCCTTACTTCCTGTTCCTTGTTTGGTTGTGGGCTTAGGCCAGATTCACTCAATTAACTTTCTATCCGATATTAGATTATATATATTAGTATAAACTAAGCTATTATAAAAGTAGTCACTGTGGTCACCATTTTATTATAAGAAATAAGGGTTTTCTTAAAGAACTTTTCATTAGATACAAAGGAACCATCACAACTAACTCCATAAGTAACAAGTGAATACACCAGGGTTATATATGACGACGATCTAACAAACAATGGGATGTGTGCTATTCGCCTTAATTTATGTTCCTCGTTTGGTTGTGAGCTTGAGGCAGATACGCACAATCGATTGTTTGTTTACTCGAAGTCCCATATAACTTGTACCCACTTAGTACCCATAGAAAGGGTTGTAGTGTCATTTTACTTAAACTTCCATCAAAATAGGAAATATAGGATTTTCTAGAGGAACAGGCGAGCTTTTCAAAACAGAACTTACAACATACAACATTTTACAACTACATGTTACATTTACATTTTTAACAACACTTTACAACTTACTTACATCACTAAACTCTTATGAACTCACCAGCTTAATTGCTGATCAACTCTTTCAAATAACTTGTATTCTCAGGAGACTATTAGACAGGTGCTCGTGCTGGGAATTCAGAAGATGAAGCCTTATAACTTCAAGTCTTGTTTTGTTATTTGTGTATGAATTCTACGTTTTGTGAACACACACATTGTAAACACTTTCTTTCGAAATGAAATGGTTGGTCATTACTTGCTTACCATATACATATCTTGTGATACTAAACATGACGTCCTCCACCCCCGAACGATTCCGCCCTTCCGGTTTTGGGGTGTGACAACATTCGCTTTACCAGGATGGTAAAGGATCTTACAATCATAGTCCTTGACTACATCCAGCCACCTGGGCTGCCTCATATTCAGGTTCGGCTGATCCATGATGTGCCTCAAACTCTTGTGATCTGTGTATATAGTAGATCGGACCCCGTACAGATAATGCCTCCAAATCTTGAGAGCGAATACCACCGCTCCCAACTCAAGATCGTGTGTAGGGTATCTCGTCTCATGCGGCTTCAGCTGCCGCGATGCATAGGCTATCACTCATCCCCTCTGCATGAGGACTACCCCCAGGCCTATGATGGATGCATCCAAAAATACTACAAAATCCTCGACTCCCTCGGGGAGCGTCAACACTGGCGCCTCACATAAACACCGCCGAAGAGTCTCAAACGCCCTCTGCTGCTCAGGGCCCCACCGGAATTCCACCCCCTTCCTCGTTAGACGAGTGAGGGGTACTATAATCTTGGAGAAATCTCGAATGAATCTCCGGTAGTACCCTCCTAATCCCAAGAAACTACTGATATCTGAGGGAGATTTCGAAATCTCCCACTGCATAACCGCCTCGACTTTGGCCGGGTCGACCAAAATCCCCTCCTGGTTAACGAGATATCCGAGGAACTGGACCTCTCGTAACGGAAACTCACACTTCAAGAACTTGGCATACAACCGTTCTCGTCGCAGAACCTCTAGCAGCTCCCTGAGGTGCTCCTCGTGCTGCTCTCGGGTCTTGGAATACACCAAGATATCATCTATGAACACAATGACCGAGCGATCGAGCATCGGTCTGCAGACCCGATTCATCAAATCCATGAACACTGCCGGCGCGTTGGTTAGCCCAAACGGCACCACCACGAACTCGTAATGACCATAACGAGTCCGAAACGCGCTCTTCTCCATGTCTTCCTCTCTCACCATGACCTGGTGATACCCGGATCTCAAGTCGATCTTGGAAAACCAAGATGCTGATGGGTTTTTGAGCATTCTACCACTCCTATGGTGTACATGCAACCCTAGAAACCTTGGATCTATGTTTGACTATGATACATGCAAATAATTATTTTTCCAAGGTTCTTATCCTATCTAGCATGGCATGGGGAACTTGAATCATATAAAGCTAGTAGAATTACTTACCTTATAGTTGTAGTTGATTGCTTGGAGTTTTAGAGCCTAGCACCAATAGTGTGGATGCCTCAAATGGAAATCACAAATCACCACAAACTTGGAACTTTGAGAGACTAGTAATCACCTTCTTGAAATCGGCCCTCTTACTTTACTCACCACAACTCGTGTGATTTCAAGAACCAAAGCCTCCTTTATATAGTGTGGTGGATTAGGGTTACACCCATGTAAACCCTAATACCCATGTCTTTTCATTTCCATGAGATCCATGGGTTAAAGCTCCATGGAGTATCCATGGACTTTCCATGCAAGCCTAGCCCTTTCCAAATAAGCATCAGCCCACACTATATAAATACAAGAGCCCATATTTAATTAGTCATACTTTTGATCTCTAAATTAATTCTAGATTAATTATAGATCAATACTAATTAAATAATATGATTTTATATTAATATATTAGGACTTATAATATATTAATAAATCATAACTTATACTATTCTCAAACGATTATCCATAAATTGTTCGGGTGAAGTGCAACCCAAATGGATCATGCCGGGTCGGGTCAAGTACATACCAAATATAGTTATGGACATAGACACTATATCCAACAGATGCACCCTTCAGCTGATCGAAAAGATCATCTATCCTTGGGAGTGGATAACGGTTCTACACCGTTAGCTTGTTCAACTCCCTGTAGTCGATGCACATCCTGTGCGAACCGTCCTTCTTCCTGACAAATAGGATCGGTGCTCCCCATGGGGAACTACTCGGATGAATAAACGGCTTACCCAGCAGCTCCTACAACTGAGATGACAACTCCTGCATCTCTGGCGGTGCCAGTCGGTACTACGCCTTAGCGATAGGGGCCGCACCCGGCACCTATTCAATCCTGAACTCCACCTCCCTCTCCGGAGGCACTCCAGGTAACTCCTCTGGAAACATGTCAGCAAACTCTCTAACCACCGGGACCTCTGAAACTGAAGTCAGATTCCTGACCCGCGTGTCCACCACACACGCTAAATAACCTGCACATCCATGCTGAATATACTGCCAAGCCCTGGCGGCCGAACAAAACCCTGATCCTACTCTGGTGCCCTCACCACATACCACCAGTTCTCCCCCACTTGGGGTTCGAACTACTACTCGCTGTCCCTCACAGTCGATCATGGCGCCAAACCGGCTGAGCCAATCCATCCCTACGATCACACATACTTCCCCCATGGGAATAGGAATCAAATATATCGGGAATGATACCCCGAAAATCTTCAGCTCACATCCCCGGTAAACCGAAGAAGAAGAAATCCCGTGCACGTTGGCGATCGAAACTCGCAACGGACACTCAAGCTCATCTACCGACATACTGAACTCTCTACTGAAAGTATGAGATACAAACGACCGACTCGCCCCCGAGTCGAATAAAACCAATGCAGGCAAAGAGTTTACTATAAACGTACCTAAACACAGGTACCAACGATAAGCACAACATAGATAAAATAACTGAAACAAAAAATAGAAACATACCAGCAACCACATCCGGTGCTGCCTTGGCCTCCTCGGCCGTGAGCTAGAAGGCGCGCCCTGAGCCTTCGGAGGCTCCACCTTGACTGGCCTCCCATCCCCCAATCCTCAAAGTAGCCGGTGCAGATCCCTGCGCCGGCTTGGCGGCGAGCTGCGGGCAGTTGGTCTTTACGTGACCAATCTGATGGCACTTGTAACAAATCCTCATATCCGTTGGAGGGGCGGACTGGCGACAGTCCCTGGCATAGTGGCCCTCCTTGACACATTTGTGGCAACTACCTCCTGCTCGACAAACCCCAGAATGACCTCGGCCACACTTCCCACAAGTGCGGCTCTACTGACCCCCGGTCCGAGTATCAGCGGTCTTAGACCGCTTAGGTGCCGGCTGAGACTGTGCCGGAACCTGACGTTGCTCCCTCGACTGCAGCTCAATCTCTAACACACGCCGCCTCGCGGCTTCCTGAAGATCCAGGAGGGTATCACAACGTTGTGTGGCCACAAACTGTCGAATATCCGTCTTGAGCATACTCAGATAACGAGTCATCTGAGACTGCTCTGAAGCAAACTCAAGGCAGAACATAGCCCTCTCCGTGAACAAACGAGTAATCTCCATCACTGACTCCCCATCCTGCCTCAATGTCAAAAACTCCTGAGCAAGCCGCTCCCGCTCAACGCATGGAACGTAGCGGGTGCGGTACATATCCCAGAACTGCTCCCAAGTAATAGCAGCTCGCTGATCATCAGTAACGACCCTGTCGTCAATCTCCACCAGTCCTTTGCCCCAAGCCTCAGCAGGTTTAGGGCACACCTGACCTTCTGGTCAGTAGGACATGAACACGTGAAGAAAGAACCTTCCACGTCAGATAACCACCTCATAGCCCTGATCGTATCTTGTGTACCATCAAACGTCGGGGGCTTCGTGTTATCGAAGTCCCGATACTGGAAAGCCCTGCCGGCTCCTCCTCCAACCCCTGCCGCGGTTACAGCTGATGTGGCTGCAGCGGCAACTGTCTCTGCTAGAGTTGCATATCACTCATCAAAGTACTCAACCATCGCGGTCTTAATCGACCCAAACATCTCTGGCAGCTGTGCTCGGAATGCTGCATCAATCTCATCGTGCAGAATCTTTCGGATCCTGGCATCCAACTCCTCTGTCCCTATCTGCACCACGGGCTCAGGTGCTACCAGCACCTTTGACCCTCTGTCTCTCGACCCTGCCCCTGATCCGGATCCCGATCCTGATCTGGACCCAGCAGCAAAACGTCTCGTCACCACCATACTGAAAAATATACTCAAGTCATCAGATAAATAACATAATATCGGGAGACCAAAACCCACAAACCCTAGGGGTTGTGACTTCCTTGCTACGCGTATGGGTCCTGTGCTTTCAGTAGTACGGGCCCATACTACCTTCCACACCTACCCATATTTGTCTCAAGTATCACAACAACACCCTAACACTATCATCAACATAATACGCGCTCAACCCTTACTCCTAGGGAAACATCGCCTATCTCACAACTGATCTCACAGCTCCTCAGAACCCACACATCCATGAAACTTTCATCAACCCCTGCAGTGCTAGTGCAAGCTAGTCGCACATAACACTGGACCCAATAGACTTTCAAATATCCAATCCTATCCGAAGACTGAATCAAACATTCTCAAGCTATAAGATCTTGATTACGCACAGCCGTGATGCCTACACTAACGACTACAGTAATGATGTCAATTCCATATACAAGAAACCCTAGGCTAGTAGGCATCATATTATCAGGCAAGTCTATCATGCGATTCCCGAAGATCCGTAGCCTAGCACTAGCATACTGTTCTAACATATCATAATATCAATAACTGTATGGTATTTTGGGGTTTACTTACAGGCTCCGACTGATCGTACCCTATGAATCCTCCATCCTTTATTTTGAAAACCATTTTAGAATTTATTTCGAAAATTTCCTTGATTTGAGACTGGGTTCACACGTATGTTTCCCCCAATTCACTCAAACCAAGGCTCTGATACCAACTTGTAACATCCATAAATTTTATGCCAAATTTAAACTTTTCAATCATAAATAAAACCTAATGGTATTGTTTACAGAAAATGTTTTCAAATAATTATTCAATCAGAGTGTCCCAAAAGCCAGATCATAAGGATGAGGAGCGGTACGGTCACGCCTTCGCCTTGCCATGATCTCCTGATGTACCTGAAACAATAACTGAAAACTGTAAGCCTGAGGGCTTAGTGAGCTACCCCCAAAATACCAATACCACACTGATAATTCCATATTCGTAATAATCAATCAATCAACATGCATACTAGGCCATCGGCCTGACTGGACCGCCCTACAGGGCCTACAGTCTAACTGAATCCATACCGAGCCATCGGCATGACTAGACCACCACGTGGGCCTACAGTCTCCCCGGACTGCTCATAGGGTATGTTGGCCTTCAGCACAAAGCAGGACCGCCTCAACCCAACCAAGGAGCAAATAATCATGTGCGCATATCTAATATATACTGACATATACAAACATCAAATATATCTATCTTACTGATCATCAATCATAGCAATCTCTCATAACTAGAGCTCCGACCAAGCAGGCCACTAACATACCAATCCCTAAGGATCATAAAAGCATAACAGACGGTCTATCCTGATTCCGATCTATCAGATCATAACCGCATATATCATATCATAACCATAACAACTAAAGGGTCGGCCTTGGTGCCTTAGACCCTTTTGATATAGTGAGGATAACTCACCTTGCAGATGTCGACTCGGTAGATAAACTCCAACTCTCGGATCACTTGCCAATGACTCCACCACCTATTACCATAATATGAATATACCCATAGGTCCTCAACCTTACAAGGTACTCCATAAACCTACTAGTCAACCCTTGGTCAAAATCAAAGTCCTCAGTCAAGGTCAACACTCCATGTTGACCCTAACTCGCCGAGCACCCTCGGCTACTCGCCGAGTTCCTTGAAGTACTTGCCCACTCGCCGAGTCACCGGGGTGACTCGTCGAGTTCCTTCGGTTTACGATCGAAACTCTACGGCCACTCGTCGAGTTTCCTTCATGCAACTCGATGGATACGCACGCATACATAGCTTGGGGAATTCTCATCCGACTCGCCGAGTTGTTCATACAACTCATTGAGTCTATGGCAATCTCCAACGGACTCGCCGAGTTGTTCTTCCAACTCACCGAGTTCATGCCTATCTTCATATGACTCGCCGAGTCGACCATGCGACTCACCGAGTCCCTTCAGTCCTTTTTGCCATACAGACACATTTGAGCCATGCAGCGGATCCAAACTACAGATCCAAGCTTCTAAGGCATGCTTTTCACGTAAAGTTAAAAACTTTACATGCATGCATAGCTACAAAGGCTCTTAATGTCAAATCCAAGCTCACAATGGGGGTTTCGTACTCAAAGAGGCTTCATACGTGACCAAATTCGAAGCTTTATAACTCTAGAACCCAAGAAGGGTACATATATGAAGTTACAATTTCAGATATAGCTCATATCCCACATTACCATCTCAACCAAACCATAAAAACCCTAAATCTAAACCAAAAGAAGTCTAGAAGAAAAATGAAGTAAAGGTGACGACTTGATACCTCCAAATGATGCTATCTGAGGTAGATTTCTGATTTCCCACACTACCTTGCTCCTAGCCTTTTGTTCTCCAAGCTCTTCTTCTCAAAAGATCTCCTCTCCAAAGCTTTAGACACACAAGAATGAAGCACCACACGAATTAGGGTTTTCTGAGCTCTCAAAGGACTGCAAAGAGGCCAAAGGAGGCTTATGTTTCTTTAAATAGGGTGCAAAACCCCGGGATTTAGGGTTTCATCTGTCAGCTCCTACTCGTCGAGTCCCTTTATGGACTCGGCGAGTAGGCCACTAAATACGCGAACCAACCCGCTGCTACTCTACGAGTAGGGCAACCAACTCGTCGAGTAGGCCTTGAAACCAATTAAATTCTTATTTAAACAATTCCTGAGAATCGGGGCGTTACATAAATCTTGAAGCTAATCCTTATAGTTGATATAATAATTTGTGACATATACTTGGTAACATACAACTTTTTGTTTCTAAACATGATTTGTGGAAAATAATCCAAACTCTTGAGACTCAACCAAAATCTCGAGTTTTTGGACTAATTGTAAGGGGTTTCATACTTAAGCACATGTAAGATGGCATGCATACCCAGTAAGCAAATAGATCATGATTTACACAAGACTTTGACTTGTATTCTCCCCCAAAAACAATAGAAATCTTGAAAAAGTAGGGGTATGAAGCTCACCTTGAGTTAGTTTTGTGGGTGATTTGAAGAAGTGAAAAGGAGCTTCCATGTCCCAACACTTGAAAGGTTCTTTGAACTTTAGAATATCCTAAGAATAATTTTATGTGTAAATATAATGAAATCTTAGGAAAAATTTGGAGAATCACTAGTCACAAAGATGAAACACCTACAAAAAGAAATCTGGGAATTTTCTTAGAAGGAATGAGACTTGAAGCTTGAATGAGTTGAGAGCACTTCTTAGGAGTTTACTGAGTATGAAAATGAGAAGTGGAATATGGGGGAAAGGAGTTCACGTATTCTAAGTGGAGGGATAAGAGTGACATGACACTTGCTTGGAGGACTGGTGTACAAGGTTTAGTTATCCATGGATATTTTGTGTGTAACTGGGATTTGCATGGGAAATGAAGGATTTGCATCACATCATAAAGTCAACCCTTATCTACTTAGAATCCGTTTAAAAATCTTGGGTATTATTGTTGGATTAATGTCTAAGTCCATAACTATATATGGTATGTACTTGACCCGACTCGGCATGGTCCATTTGGGTTGCACTTCACTGGCACAATTTATATGGATAGTCTTTTGAGAATAGTATATTTATGATTTATATTAATATATTATAAGTTCTAATATATTAATGTGGAATCATATTATTTAATTAGTATTGATCAAGAATTAATTTAGAATTAATTAAGTGATCAAAAAGAACTAATTAAATATGGATTCTTATATATATGGAATGGGCCAAGTTCATTTAGGTTGGGCTAAGCTTTCATGGATGGTCCATGGAGCTGTTAACCCATGGATCCTATGTAAATGAAAGGTCACAGGTATTAGGGTTTACATGGATGTAATCCTAATCCTCCGTAATATATAAAGGTGTCCTTGGCTCACAAAATTGGTACAAGTGTGTGAAAATAAGAGTGGGCCAATTTTAGTGTGCATACATATTCTCTCAAGTTCTTCCAAGGTGTTTTGGTGATTTGTGATTCCATTTGAGGCTTCCACACTATTGGGGCTAAGCTCTTAAAGCTTGAAGACATCAAGCTACATCAAAAGGTATGTCATCTAACTAGAACTTTATAGTATAGGTGCTTCATAATATGCTAGTTAGGATGAAACCTTGGAATAGTTAATATTTGCATATATAATAGAGAAAACATAGATCCAAGGTTTATAGGGTTGCATGTACACCATAGGAGTGTTAGAATGCTCAAAACCCAACAGTGGTATCAGAGCCAGGTTGTTTTCTGTTATATTGATGCAAATGTTTTATTTTCAAGTTGAAAAAAAAGGAAAAAAAAACATGACGTTTGTCAAATTTTAAGATAATTACTTGTTTTGTGAAAAACGAATTATTTGTAAAATTTGAATCATTTGTTATATGAGTTGAATTAGGTCAAATTTAGAAAAAGATAAAATGATATGATTATTTTATTAGTTTTAAAAGTTAGATCTAAATGTTTTAAGGAGTTACATATTTTGTCATAAAATTTTGGAGCTCAAAAGTTTTTTTTTTTAAGTTGTGATCTTAAGGGTTTTTGAAACTTCCATAAGTTATGGATATGAAAGTTTTTTTTAAAAAAAAATTTTGATTCAAAGTTTTTATGGACTTACAAAATTTGGTGTTAATGTTTTAAAGAATTCCATAACATGTTCTTAAGTTATGGAACATGGAAAGTTTCATCATAAAACACCATTAATTCCATAAGTTATGGAATCCAAAGGTTTTCAAGAATTACAAACAAGTTTTGGAATTTGAGAAAAGTTTTTTATGAAAAAAAGAATTCAATTTAAAAACTCTTGGGTTCATACTTAAACAATTAATTAAATGGTTTTAATTTTGAGTTTAATAATTGGAATTATGATGTTTTGTTGAATAGTTCAAATTAACTCTTATGGACTTAATTAATAGTTAATTAAAGCGTTTAATTAAAAGAGTATTATTAATCCATAAATATATGGTTTGAGTTTAATTAAATTAAAAGTCTAGTTTAATTAATAGATTAAACCACGAACTATTTTAAATGTCTAAAATACACCCTTATACTATTATAATATTAAAAGTTTAATATATTATATGTATAAGAGCAAATCGTCTTAACATTAGTAGGCCTCATTTACGAAGCCGGTCTATAAGGGGGATATAACGTTACTGCCTATAAAATGGCAGTTTAACGGGTGTCCACTTTCACTCACCGCTTCCTTGACCGGTGGAGGGTCGTTAGCCGAACAGGTAGGACAAGGACTATAATTATCCCTTCATTATAAGTATAATGATAAATACTAAGTAACTAAACACTTATAAATTCCCAATCTTAGTTACTTAGGAAAATGTGAATAAGGTGCTAATCCATGAAATTACACTTTGCACTTTGTTTAAGCTGTTAGTGGAGCGTGTGTGGTTAACCGGCACACTAACCTGGACTTAACAAGGTAGGCAAAGGGTAACTTAATGTTTATCATAGTATCGTTGGAGCGTGTGTGGTTAACCGACACATCAATTGAGGGGTAAATATTAAGGGTACCAAGTATATTTGCATGGTTACTTCACACCTTGTTTTGTGATCCTCGGCATCCCAGTCACAAAACCTGAAGGGCACACTCGAGATTGAAACATGCCATTGAAAAGTTCAATGAATCTCAAAAGAATCTAGGAGTTTCAAAACCAATTAAAACCTAATAATACATTTCGTTTATCTTGGTGGAAATTGGTGAATCGTCATTCACCTACCTTCAAATATTTTATAGCTTGGATTACGGCATCCCTCTTCCAAGTTATAAAATAGTTTGTTGGGTCCTAGCCTTAATATATCATATTGGGTGTTATATTAAGGAGTTAAATCAACTTTACGTGAATTTCTCCCATTGTTGATGTCTAGTTTAGACAACAATGATCTTCCCAAACCAAGCTTTCCTAATGAATATGACTTCCCGAGTTTGGCTCATGGAATTCATACTTCTCTTCCTCCACCTCCTCTAATTATTCTCCCTAACCCACAAGTTCAAGGTCACTCAAGCCCTAATGGCAAGCAAGGTCTATGTGTGATCACATCTTAGAGATGAAGTCACATATTGACAAGCCGGGAGAGTTGGGTGTCAAAGTCTTGAGAAATTTGCATGTTCAATCACTTTCTAAGTCACATAGTGAGTTCCTTTGGGACTACTATGAAACAGACTATGACATGAACCTTAATGATCATATATATTTGCTTGGTGCTGCTGAATCAGCAATGATTTGGAACGATAGTAAAGCAAATTTGATTAGAAGATCAACTTCCCAAAAACTTTATGGACAGTGACAATGGTGACACTGGAAATCCAGAAAAAGCATTCTCTTCCCAATGGAAAGGGATTGGCCATATTCAACCCAGTTGACACAAAGGTAAAGAGAAAGACTAAGTCTGAGATAGTCCCATTACCAAAGGGTCCATATGTTTATTTTGCCAAAGGAAGGGGCATTGATTGCAAAGCTGCCAAATTTACCTAAGGACGTTAAAGTCAATAAGTTTGACTCTACATCAGGTAAAGCCCATTATCTAACTCTGTTAAGTTTTATTCTGAGATCCTCATTACATGATGTGACTGGGTCACATGTTGATGTTTTAAGAATCAAAGAATAGAGAGAAATCTTAAAGGAAGTATATGCTGATTCTGATCGCGAAGGTGGATTTCGATCGCATCGGAATTTTGAGCAGTTGCTTAAGAAGTTATGATATATTGGTAAGGAATAGATAACAACAATTTTCCATGTGGATTGTAAGGATAAGTTTTTCCGCAAAGTTTTAAAATAAAAGAAAATTGTTTAATTTTATTTATTTGAAGTATCCTTACAATGGCATTTGTGGAAAATTGTTGCTTATATGATTCCACTGACAGCAATATTGGAAAATGGATTTGATTTTTTCATTTGTGGTAGTGTCTAAATTTACCAAATCAGGAAAGTTCCTCATCACCCAAGTTTCAATTGGACCGAAACTTGGAATCATGCAAGTTGAATAGTATGATGAATGAGAACTTTCAAGCATTGGAAAATCAAGACTAATTACATGTTCACATGGATGTGTGAGTCAAGTGAAGGACTAAAGGGATCGAGTACACATTCTTGTGCACTGGTCATGTCCACCACAAATCTCGTTAAGACTATTTGATTTACTAAAGTTTAGTAAATATGGTTATACTTACAAGTTTAAGTATAATTCTGAAACATTGGAAAAGTCTCAATGTATGGCAGAACGAATGGGAAGAATCAAATTAGGCAGAAAGATAAAAGTTTCTCAAATCTGAAAAGATGGGAGAGTACTTTAGTATCATGTTTGTGATCATCTTAATGAGTTAGAAATCATATCACAATTAGTCCTCTAAAGATCATCTTAGTGCATTCTTATGACTAAGAAAAGGAGTCATGAATTGTTGAAATGGTTAGATCAGGAAGATGAGTCATACTTCGTTCCAAAACAATTCTTAGAGTCATACTCCAAGATTGTAACTTGAGTGATATATGTTAAAGAAAGGTTTAAAACACTTGTCAAATGTAAGAGTAAAAGTGTCCTACTCTTGTACATTTGAAATTGGTAAGTTGTGATGTTTTGGATAAAACAAAGACCAAGTAAGGCCAATTGTGTGAAGTGTTTGTCTTGATAAAGAATCCGCACTATCTCTTGAATATTTGGCAAGATAGTCTTATATGTCAAGAGGATAGTGGGAGTCTTAAAGATAGTCTTATATGTCAAGAACTAATCAAGAATAAAACCTAAGGTTCTTCACTAGCACACGACTTGAGGTTTATAACCTCTCGTGTTGAGATATTCTGTGCCCATTCCAGTTAAAGTTGGCTTTGCATACGAGTTCTGAAAGTTCTCAATTGGTTGCATAACAACTTGGAAGCAATGGCAGGCCCGGTACTACCAGGTGGCAAGAAGTTAAGATTGCATAAGTTCAGTCCATATGAGTTTGGATTTGTCATTATCCTTTTCTTGTGACTATGGTTTTGACGATTCACATGGATAAGAACACATACACCATAAAATCTAAGGGTCATAAGGTTTCTCTCCGATTCATGAAAATGATGGTGAGGAAACACCTCCACCAAGTAGATTTGAAGCAGATGGCAAAAGGTCTAAACAATTGAGACTATGATTACGGCATCGCTTTTCATAGTTCTGAAATTGTTTAGACACACATGCATGCTATCTAAGGAAAGGTGTATGATTTTGATAAAGTTTTATCAAAGCATCTCGTATAAGAAATCTGAACTTTGGTAAGAAAGTCAATAAAGTATTGATTTCTAGAAGTCCAGCTGATTTCTGAGTACATGTCAAAGCTAGTGGGAGCATAAGTGTTCTACAAATAATCATCATGTTAGTGGGAGCATGATAATTATTGTTACTGTTGCAAGTTAGCAATGTTAATTATAGAAAACAAAAGTTTTAATTCGTGAGGCTGTAGGTATTGAAAAAGTTGTTTTGCTATAATTAAGGGAGAGGATATACTTCATTTCAGTTCTAAAGGCTTAGATTGAGACCTTAATCATCTTTAGTCAAGAATATATATATGAATTTCATGTTGGATTGGTTCAACTTAAGGAAATTCTATATATTGCGTTCTCAAAATTCGATTATGATTACGTCATCCCTCTTCATAGTCAAATTTTGAAAACATGGCAAATAAAAATATTATAGCAAAAGACTGGTCTAGAATCATGTCTTTATGTGAGACATCATGAATCGTGTACCATTTGCTTTGGGTACAGGATCGATTGCATGTGCTATAATATTTGTCATTTCTAAATTTTTCCAAATGTCCAGAGGCATTAAGAAGGGAAAAGGTCTAGAATTGGATATGACTAAAATGATTAAGCAATTGTCGAGGACAATCTGAGGTTTACCAAAGATTGGTTGCTTAGGGACTGTTGGAAGTATAGTGCTAATTTTGGAAGGACCATATTGACATATTCTGAAAAGAGGCATCTCTTATTCAGAAGTGATAGTCAAAATGAGAATATGGAGTTGTCTCCATAGGTGGAAGTTATCTGTGTAAGATTAGAAAACTTAATGCAAGAAGCATGTCCAAAACAATGTACTTTGAATATGAGACTTAGTTTCCATGGAGTTGATCTCCATTGGAATACCTTATAATGACTGTTGACAAGTCTTTGTGACTTTGTACATATTTATTACAGGAGGGTCAGTGCATATAAGTTTAAAATCTAAACAGATTTCGATAAATAATAGGAATTTGAAATTCTCACATTTTTCGATAAGGATTTCGGAGTGTGAAATTAGAATCATTGAAATTATGTTCAATTGGTTTATTTCACAAAGTAAGGATCATAGACAAACATAGATTGCATACTTGGTGTATGGCAAAGCTATTGTTTAAGAAAAACACAGTGTACATGCTTGGAGCATGGGACAACTAGTGTTTTTAATTCAAGTATAGAGTTGATAAAACCGAAACAATGAATAGTGAGTAATCATTATGGTGATAAATAAAAGTGTTTATTTATATTCATACGGTTTGATACCATATTTGATTCATTTATTCTTGTGTTTCACTTTGCATGTTTTGACTTCCAGAATAACTAAGTCGCTCTTCCTGAATGATTAAGTTATTCAAACCATCCACAGTCGGTCATATGTTGGAAGTAGATATGAATCAAGACTGTCATGGGTTGGTTTGTAGAGGTCCAAGTTGGTGGACAAAGTGGTGCTACAACACTCATGAGTGCTCATAAGTTCTGAGTATTGGATTCAACCCACGCTCATTTGAATCACTTCATGGATTTTATCACGAGTGATCATGAGAGGATAATATCTTATATTCATAAAACCTAGAGATATGAGTTGTTACTATGAGTTGGTTATATATTGATTGCACGAAAACGCATTGGTAACTCGATGTTATAAAACGTGCCTTTGTGTATGATTCAACAAGTAGTAGAACAAGCCATATGAGTCGAAGTTTATCCATTCCTTTTCCCTTCGGGATAAAAGCGATATCTGTGGGCCCCTCGATGATTTAGCGAGGACACATGTGAGTGCTTGGCCAAGCCAGGACTAATTTGATTTGTTCAATCAGTCAGTCATCATAAATCGAAAATCGGGAAACAACAAATGGATAGAGAGAATGATTATAATCCATGTCTCAGTCCATATGATATCTAGAATGGAGGAATATATGATCCCTTATCTAATGGACAAGTCATTGACAAGGTCAGAGTTCGACAGCGACTTTAAGAGCTACGATTGCCAGTTAGGTTTTGAAGTCATACTCAATAATAGTTTTAGACTTATCCAAGTGGGAGACTGTTGGATTAATGTCTAAGTCCATAACTGTATTTGGTATGTACTTGACCCGACCTGGCATGGTCCATTTGGGTTGCACTTCACCCGCACAATTTATATGGATAGTCTTTTGAGAATAATTAAGTGATCAAAAAGAACTAATTAAATATGGACTCTTATATATATAGAATGGGCCAAGTTCATTTAGGTTGGGCTAAGCTTTCATGGATGGTCCATGGAGCTTTTAACCCATGGATCCTATGTAAATGAAAGGTCACGGGTATTAGGGTTTAGATGGATGTAACCCTAATCCTCCATAATATATAAAGGGGTCCTTGGCTCACAAAATTGGTACAAGTGTGTGAAAATAAGAGTGGGCCAATTTTAGTGTGCATACATATTCTCTCAAGTTCTTCCAAGGTGTTTTGGTGATTTGTGATTCCATTTGAGGCTTCCACACTATTGGGGCTAAGCTCTTAAAGCTTGAAGACATCAAGCTACATCAAAAGGTATGTCATCTAACTAGAACTTTGTAGTATAGGTGCTTCATAATATGCTAGTTAGGATGAAACCTTGGAATAGTTAATATTTGCATGTATAATAGAGAAAACATAGATCCAAGGTTTATAGGGTTGCATGTACACCATAGGAATGTTAGAATGCTCAAAACCCAACAATTATTTTATATAATATGTTTAAAATAATCAATTTTGGCATAAAATAGGGGGTTGAGGGGTCTAAAATATTAAAAATACGAGTTTGGAGGAATTCCCGACGTCAAAATGTCTTATAATGAAGAAAAAGCCTGAAATGGACAAAAATCCGGAGTGGAATCTTGCTCCTGCGAGGGTCCGAAGTCAAATCCCACAATTCCGAAGCCATTGACTAAAATCCAGAGTCATTTAGCAACTTCCGGAGTCAACAAGGCGACTTCCGAAGCTGCATGCTCACTTCCGGAGCATTTCCCTCAAATCCGGAGTTAGGTGCAAATTCAGTAGGTCCGGACCGAAGTGCAAAGCTGGCTAGAATTCTGAAGCAAGTCCTAAGCGAGGTCCTTTCGGAGCATGCGAGGAGATCTGAAGTAGGGAGGTTCCGAGATGCGATTCCTCTTGGCTCCTCAGAAGGCATTCCAGACTAAGAGGGTTTGGACCAAGAGGGTTCCGGACCAAGAGGGTTCCGGACCAAAAAGGGTCCTTTTGGTTTTCTCCTTAGGTTTTGAGTTGTTTTCGACTGAGGAAGGTACATAGAGAGATTTGAGAGAGATTTGATATGCGTACAGAGATTTGGGAGAGATTTCATATACTTGGAGAGATTTGGGAGAGATTTCATATACTTGGAGAGATTTGGGAGAGATTTCATATACTTCGAGAGATTTGGGAGAGATTTGATATACTTGGAGAGATTTGGGAAAGATTTCATATAGTTGGAGAGATTTGGGAGATATTTGAGATACATGGAGAGATTTGCATTCTACCTTTATATGGTCCATTAGGAACCATAATGTACACTTTTAATGTGTTAGCACAAGTCTTACAATAGTTATTGCTTACATGAGGATGAAATTTCCTAGCCAAAATGCTACTTGTGACAAAACTTCAGATCCATCACATATAATCAACAAGGGACTCTAATTTCCCAAAAAGTTTCTAACTTTACGGAGTCC
Source organism: Lactuca virosa (assembly GCF_052849685.1). Classification (NCBI taxonomy): domain Eukaryota; kingdom Viridiplantae; phylum Streptophyta; class Magnoliopsida; order Asterales; family Asteraceae; genus Lactuca; species Lactuca virosa. The sequence goes on from NC_136428.1 coordinate 391,420,801, forward strand.
CAACACTCTAACTCAAGTATCCATTGATAAACATGTTGAATGCATATGCCCAAAATCATTATGGTGTGACAATGCTAATAATATATGATCCTATAGGGTCACACCTTTATCAAGTTGGCAAATTTTGTATATTTATTATTAATATGATTATTAATAAATAATATCAATTGTTATATTTAAATTAGGTAATAATAATTGTTTTCTGAAAATAATAATTATAAGAGAGTATTACTAGTTATTATTTCATACGCTATAAATTAATAAGTCATGCACAACCTTTTGGACTAGTTAGATTCTTTTGTTTTTTACCTAGATACAATGTTTATATTTTATAAACTTTGAGTTTAAAAAATTTGAAGATTTCTTCTTCTCTTTAAAGAAATGGCCAAAATTTTATTATAATCATGGAGGTCGCTTCCATGCATTTGTCTACATGCTTCGTACCCTTCACATTTACGCTTTATAATACTTAAAATTATTATATAGGTTTGACCATACTTTGCATGGGACTATATTAGAGATGCACAAGGCTTGCATGTTTGTCTAGTGAAACACTATCTTCTTCCTCTTTATTCTTCACTAAAATTGTATGTAGCATGGAGCTACTTCTCTTGCTTTATTTTGAAGATTATTCAAGTATTTGGTGGCGTAAAGTGCTTCTTCTTTAGTGCTTATTTGATTTAAGAACTTACAGACTTAAGAAGTACTTTTTAAGAGAAGGAAGTAGCATTCCAAGTGCCTTACTCTTGATGGTGGATACATATAGAGAAAATCATGCTCTTTGATTTTTCCTATTTTCATCAACACCCCAAAACGAAGTGGGTTCGAATGCTATAAAGGTTGTCATTCTAAAAGCAATTTGGTTGGTTTTATTTCATTCTAACCTGTATAATGGATCCTTGATGGTTTGGTTTTGTTATAAACTAAAAATAAACTTCAGATTTTTAAAGGCTTTCGTTGCCGGCTTTTATTATAAACAAAGTTATATTTTGTATCAAAACTCAATAGTGGTATCAGAGCCATCTTTTAAATGTTAGAACGATTTTTTATGTTTGATAATCTTTAGTTTTTGGAAAACAAGCATGGATTTCTTTTGGTTAAGAAAAATCCTTTTTTGTCTTCTTTGGCAACTTCTTGGTTAAAATTGTTTATTTTATATATAACCATTTTTCATGCATTTTGGTTACATAAAAGTTGCCTTAGAAAAAACAAAAAATTGTTTATCACAGTATTTGATATGTTGTTGTGTATAAACAAGTCATTTGAACATTTATGTTGTGTTTTGTCATACCCCCAAACCGGAACGGCGGAAACGTTCGGGGGCGGAGGACGTCATGTTTAGTATCACAACACATGCATCATAGTAATCAAAGTAACAAAAAACCATTGCATTAATATTAAAGTGTTGACAATGTATGTGATTCACAAAATATAGACTCCAAAAGTAATTAAAAAACCAAGACAGGAAGGTACTATACTCCATAAGTACTTAAGTGATGAAAAGTAAGTTGTAAGTTCTTTTAAAAAAGTTCGCCTGTTCCTCCAAAAAATCCTATATTTTATGATATGATGAATGAAAGTAAAAATGACTCTACAATTCCTTATACGTGTACTAAATGGATACAAGTTATATACCATTTTGAGTAAACAAACAATCGATTGTGTGAATCTGCCTTGAGCCCACAACCAAACAAGGAACAGGAAATGAGGCAGAAGTCACACATCCCACTGTTTGTTAGGTCTTCACTGTATATAACCCTGGCGTATTCATTTGGTACTTACTGAGTTAACTGTAATAGTTCTTTATATTTGATGAAAACATTCTTTAAGAAAATCATATATTTCCTTTAGTAAAAATGGTAACCACAATAGTTCCTTCTATAATCACTTAGTTTATACTAGCTATATATAATCTAATATAGAATAGACAGTTAAATGGGTGAATCTGCCCTAAGCCCACAACCAAACAAGGAACAGGAAGTAAGGGGGAAAGCACACATCCAACTGCCTATCAGATATTAATTATATAAAACCCTGATGTATAAACTAAGGTATTATAGAATTAACAACTAAAGGTCCTTTAAGTTATATTGGTTTAATAAAACAAATTAAACCTTTTACTGATAAGTTTCTAGTTTAGTTTACTAAATGTCCTATCTGAAAAGTATGTTTTTGGACTAGAACGGTATATTGAATTTGTATGCTATGACCTGACCCATACTTGATATTCCTTATGATTACTTGGTGTATATGGGATATATATATATATATATATATATATATATATATATATATATATATATATATATATATATATATATATATAGCTAAGATCGAATAGATAGTAGACTGGGTGAATCTGCTCTAAGCCCACAACCAAAGAAGGAACAGGAAATGAAGCGGAAAGCACACATCCTACTGTCTGCCAGACCCGATTAATATATATCCTTGATGTATCTACCGAGGAATCATAAAGTTAGAATTATAGGCCCCTTTCTAACTGAATGTACTAACACTCGACTGTTCTGTTTGTCTTTTGTAATGATGTATGTTTTCCCCAGTTTAAGACTATCTTTACTAGAAAATAGTTTGCATTTCCTTTTATGTGAGAAGATCACTATATGAATGAAGTGGGAAAATGAAAGTGTATTGAAATGTTGTATAAAGTAACTACTGAAGCAATAACTACCTTAAAACCAAATTGTTAATTAAGGTTAAAATGTGAGGTGGTTATAACCATACTGATTGACAAGTATTTAACACGACGACCTGCTGGCGTCGAAACTGATGTGATATTTTTCACCTCTTGGCCTGCCGGCCAAACTGTAGAGAGCAGTCAGGATGCAGGATTGTCAGTCCCGTATAGATCTATACACACCATGCCCGCTCTCCCTTCAGGAGACTCTGGTTACAAAACGCGACATAACAAGTACATTGTTATGCCATGAAGTAGTGGTTTCACATTATTGTTATCTTGTTCTTGTTATCGTACATTTCTTCCTGTTCTTGTTTTAGTATGTTCCTCCCTGTTCTAGTTATAGTATGTTCTGAACCCCTAAACTATATCTATTATAGTTTACTAGTATGTTTGTTTTGTATTGAACCTGATTTGTAGAAAAGACTCGATTATCTACTGAGTTATGCTTGTACTTTAAAAACAGAGTTTTATAAACAACAAAGTAACATAACTTAAAAGAGTTTTTGAATTGTTTTGATCACTTACAAATGCATAAGAAATCATTTAATGTGATGGCTATCACAGGTAAATATTTACACAATATCTTGTGTTCAACTTGTATTCCCCCCCCCCCTCTTGAAGATGGTGACAAAGACTAATGAATCAAGGCTAGAACAAAGGGGTTGCTAAGCATGAACAAGTAAGGGATGAGAAGCTTAGGTTTTAGGAGTGAAATGAGAGCTTTTCTTGGATGATACTTGAGAGAGAATGGAGTGTTTGCGGCTGGATCTTGGAGAAATGAAGAAAAATGAAGAAAACTCTTATATATGGTGGGTGGTTCATGGCTAGAAGAGTGTTCACAACCGTGAACAGGGTTTACGGCCGTGAACCTCAGGTGTTGGGTTTTCTGGTTCGGGTGTAGCCTTCTGATCTCGAGCTAATACTTCAAAACACTCAATTCTTAAGTGTACTAGGCTTAGAACTCATTAGAATGACCCTTAACAAGGCTAAAGGGTAATAGAAACAAGTCTGACTTTTGATTGATTGGATTGACTTTACAAGATAGAAATTTTCGGGTTGTCACATGTTTGGTTAATATATATTTATTCATAAGATGTAATAGGTAAATATGTATTTTTCATTTATTGATTTGTTGTAATAAATTAGTTACACTAGTTGTATTTCCTTTTAGATGTAACAAGATGAAGAAATTACATCCATGAATATTACTTAACCATTTAAGACCATAATCCCAACCACAAGCTTCTACTTTTGGTTTTGGGCTTAATTATAGTCTTAATGGTTTAAGTGTTGAAACTTTCACAATATGAAGATTTGAAGTCCTTTTGCAAGCAAGAGTTGACTTGGAAAGTGGGAGCTTGAAGACCTTTTGAAGTATCCCTTCATTCCTCTAGGGAAAACATAATAATTCGTGTGATGACTCACAAAAATTATTACAAGACATGGCTTGGTTTATGCACATTATAATGCATGCATGTGATATTTATTTTTATGTTATTGTATGTTATGTGTTGTGTATGAAAATGAGTTTTACATGTCAAACAATATTATAAAATCATATAATATCACTTGGAGTTTGAGTAAAAAATTATTTAAACCATAACATAAGATGTTTATAAATGGATATTTATAAAAACGTTTTTATCGGTTACCGGTTAAAAATCGATTTTTTGTTGAAAATAGGTTTATTGTAAAACTTATTAATACCCAACTTTAAAATATTTCAAATGGTTTAAAAGGTGTTTAAACCTTATATAAAATTCATGTATTTGTAATAAACAACGAGTTTTTATTAAAAAGACTAGAATCAATTTATAGGATTGTAAAGGTAAATAGTAAACCTAGTGATTATTTTTTTGTGTCGAAACTTTATATATGAAATTGGTGTTTTAAACAGACGCAACATGTTGATATTATGTTTTGTGCATTCCAAATGAGATTTAAAACATAACTATCATCACCTAAGTTTTGGTTTATCAAAATATGACTTTTATCATAAGATGCATAAAATTGAGTTTATAAAATAAAATGAGTTTATTCTATAAATTAATAAAGTCAAAAGATCTTGATTGTTAAAAGGGGATTTAAAATTGTGATTTAATAGCTCATCCAAAACTCCAAGTCTTAACTATAAAATTAAGTTTTCTTAAGACTATTACCAGTTCTTAAAACTGATAGATGACTAAACTTTAAAATACAGTATTTTAGTTTATAATTGATCACGACTAATAGCAAATAAAATGAAGTTTTATTTGACACCAAAAGAAGCTAATAACAAGTTATATGAATTTTACAAATTGGTACATGAATTGTTGGATGCATGCAATATTCATGAGACCATGTTTTTATAAACTATAATTGTAAAACATATATCAAACATTTTTTAAAAATGCAAGTCATTGCCCTCCTTTTGAAGAATGCACACCCCCAAACCGAAACAGCGGAAACGTTCGGGGGTGGATGACTTCATGTTAAGTATCAGAACACATGCATTATAATAATCAAAGTAACAACAACCATCATATTAATAATATAATATTTACATTATGTTCAAAACAGTACTTGAAATACATTAAAAGTACAACAAAAGTTAAGATGTAAAGCTCCGTATTCGCAACACCTGAGAATACAAGTGGTTTGAAAAAGTGTCAACATTAAGCTTGGTGAGTTCATAAGTATTTTTGTTATAAAAAGTATACTCTTGGTTCTTTAGAAAAGTTCAACTGTTCCTCCAGAAAATCCTATATTTCCTTTAGTAGAATAGTAACCACAATAGTTCCTTCAAAAATCACTTAGTTTATACTAACTATATATAACCTAATGTCGAACGGACAGTGTAATGTGTGAATCTTCCCTAAGCCCACAACCAAACAAGGAACAGGAAGTAAGGCGGAAGTCACACATTCCACTGCCTATCAGATATTATTTATATATAACTCTGAAGTATAAATGAAGGAATTATAGAATTAACCATTTAAGGTCCTTTATGTTAGACTAGTTTAATAATAAGTATTAAACCTTTTGTAAATAAGTTTCTAGTTTCACTTACTCTATTGAGAAACATTGTTTTCGGTAATAAATATTATTGTTTTCAGAAAGTTCTATCTAAAACTGTTTACCTTTAAATTAACGATGTTTATAATAGAAAAATCTATATTTTCTATAAAACTGACTGGTAGTCTTAATTGTTCCAAGATCGAAAAGAAAAACTATAATTAATATACTTACTTTAATGATATCTAGTTTTGTTGACAAGTTAAACTGAATAAATACTTGTTTATCCTGAAAACCTAATACGGCGATACTACCCTCGTATGATCAATTAATACATACGAGTCGTATATAACCAAGATCAAACATACAGTTGAATGGGTGAATCTGCCCTAAGCCCACAACCAAACGAGGAACAGGAAATGAGGCGGAAGTCACACATTCCACTGTCTATCGGATTTCAATTTTATCCAACCTTATTGTATATACTGAGTATCGTATAGATAATATCCCTTGGGAAAGTGTAGGAAAAGTATATTACTATGTAAATATATCGTTATTTTCTCCTTGTGAGTTATATGACCATACTAATTGATATAACATGAATCGAACATCGATATCGTTTATGACGTTTGTCACCTGCAGACCTGTCGGTCCAACTGTAGCAAACAGTAGACGTGAGGGATTGTTAGGCCCATATAGATCTATACACAAACTCACGCTCTCCCTCGAGGAGACTCTGGTTCATAAAGATGGACTTCCACTAGTATTTAAGTAAGTACCGAAGACGCGTCTCACAAACTAGATTAACGACTTTACAAGTAATAATGCGAAAACCTTTTTATAAATAGCTGGTAGTTTTGTAAAAATATTCATATGTTCCATAAACTATTCCTCGTATAGTTTATTTCCATTTTTAACAAGCTTCATGTTTTCATTCCTATTGACGGTAAGATAACAAAATAAGTAAAATTACATTTTTTTAACCACAAGATTTCTTGTGTTTTACTTGCATCCCTCCCCCCCCCCCCCTTAAAAACATTTAAAAAGCTTGGAAAAGTATGGGGGTATGAACTCACCTTATTTGAGGGACTCGATAGAAGATTCAATATAGGATGTTATTTCCACGAGTTATATTCCTAAGCCCTATAAGCATTTCATGTAATATATGTATACTTTTAGTGAATATAACCACAAATATGATAAGGAAATGAACCAATTTGTAAGTTTAACTTACAAATAAGAGTGTTAGAAGCAAAAATGGAGGCTGATTGGAGTTCACGACCAGAAGAAGGGTTCGCGGCCCAAGAAGGTTTCACGGCCTAGGAAGGGTTCACAGCCCAACAATTTTAATGAATAATGAACAATTGAAGATCCTAAGCAAGTTCTCTAGAAGATTAAGGGAAGAAGGATGATATTTGAGAAGGAAAAGAGTGTTCACGGTTGAAGATCTAGAGAGAAAAAGAGTGTGTTTTCGGCCAAGAATGAGGAAATGAGGTAAAAGTCAGTGAAACTTCTATATATAGGGAAGAGTGTGGGGCCTGAAGGGTTCACGGCCCAAGGACTGTTCATGGCCGAAGATGAGTTCACGGTCCGAGGTATGTTTACGACCGCAAACCGAAGCGAGTTCACGGTCGCAAACCAAAGGGTGTTTACGGCTGCGAGGGTGTGTTCGGTTCTGCGAGTTTTTGTGGCTGCAAGACTGCTTGGTTTTTAATTTCTAAACTTCTATTTTAAAAAATACCTCAAATAATAGGTCCCAAACCAAGTCTAGAATCTAAATCCACTTAAAAGTAAGATAGATGAAAACGGGAAGTTTGACTTTTATTGGAATAAAATTTTCGGGTAGTCACATCATCCACCCGTTAATGGGAATTTCGCCCCAAAATTTGAATTCTGAGTGGCTACTAGGAATTGGGAAAGAAGTGAGTACTTCGATTTCCTCTGAACTTCTCTTTCTTAAGTGAGTTTCTGATCCTTGCTGGTGTTCCAACGGATCTTCACTTTTGCGGTTGCTGTTATTATCAGTAGAAAGTAGGTGGGTTTTATTTATTTAACTATGTTTATCCAACTGGTAAGTTATCTATTCGTAGTTCTGGGCAGCTTTTGTCCTGAAGTTCATAGTAGGATTTATACCTGATCCATCTATCATTACCTCGTGTATACTAGTTGTATATAATTAAAATTAACAAGACGGTCAGATGTGCGACTCTATCCTCGGTCCACAACCAGAAAAGGAAAAAGAGAGAGGGCGTAAGCACACATCCTAGGTCTATAGAATTTTAATTATATACCACTCTCACGTATACACTTGATAGTGATAGGTTAACCGTATTTTTCCCTAGTCTCTGTGCTTGAACCTGACTTGTTGCATATGTGGTATTTCCAAAAAGGTGTGTTGGGAATACTTCGGGAAGTCACAAACTTTCAGAATATCCTTGGTGTATTTCACTTTAAGTTTCTTGTCTACAGAATAAGCTAGGAAGACCTGGTACCTCTCGCATGGGTACTTTTGAGGTTTTGAAGTGAAAGACGATTATGAGGTTCGTATCTGCTTTATTTTTATGAGTGACGGAAGTTTCGTTAGTCGGTCATTTAAGACGAAGGGTCATTACGTGGTATAGGAAATTAATATGGTGAGGACCAAACCAATCCATTTCTAAGAATGACATCAGAACTTCTTATCGTAACGGTTGCTAAGTCGATTAGGAAAGAGTGTTTGTTTTATTCTTGTTAGTACTAGCAGTACAAGTGTTCTGATAATTGAAAATAATTAACTTTCTTAATATAATCCCTACTAGGTCTCTCCATAATCACTTGGTATATACAAGTCATGTATAATTAAGATTCGAAAGACAGTCGACTGAGTGACCCTGCCCTAAATCCACAACCAAACAAAGAACATGAGATAAGGCGAAATCACTCACTCTATGCCTACAAATCTTAATTATAAATGACCCTAATGTATACACTAAGCCATCATAGCTTACCTGCAAGTGTTCTTAGTTCTTATATGAACGATTGTTAACTTACGATTTTGAATTTTAATTGTTAAACATTTTCCATGAAAACTCGATGCTTAATTATTGTTTTTTTAGAAAACATACCAAAATCCTAGAAGGTTCCTCGTTGCTCCTTTATGTCCTATCGTTAAACTCCTCCTGTTCCTCCGTCATTCTTCTCTGTTGGGCAATCTCTCTTGAAATGTCCCATTTCACTACATGCATGGCATACTTGAATCGTACTAGCATCGGTGGTTGAAGTTATGTGTTGGGTCGGAGTCATACATAAACGAGCTTCTTCGTCATTCCTCTTTTTTGGACAATCTCTTTTGAAATTCCCGAATTCTCCCTATCCGTAATAAGCTTGGCTTACTCCAGTACCGGGAACTTGGGAGATTGGTGGGACCAATGATCTGCAGAAACGAGTGGTGTGTGCTTTTCTGTTGCAGTTCTTACAATGCATTTTGCGGCATTTTCCCGTGTGATGGAAATTGCATTTCATGCAATTCGGTAGGTTTCTAGCATATTATCATAATGGCATTGGTACTGGAGTGGCAGATGTCGTGGCTGTAGGGGTTACCACAAGTTGTTTTTCCTTGGCAAGTCTGTGAGATAACGTGCGCTCCTTTTTGTTCCAGAACTTTCGTTTATTATTCTTAGGTTTGTGAGCTGAGGAATCATTATAGGTAGGAAATTGTCGGTTTCCTTGATTGTTACTACGGTTTGAAGTTTCGAAACTGTTTCCATTTTCATATGGGTGGTTAGCATTGATTTGCACCATGACAGCTGTCACGGCAGCTGTTACGGTGACTTGGAATGTAGCGAAGTCTATATGCAGGATCGGGGTTTCATCGGTTGGCCGGTTATTTCCATGTGAAGACATGACTCTGTTATATGATGTTAAATGAAATCGTAAGTACTTATGGCTGTTGTTAGTTATACTTTATCTATTTATAGATACATATAAACTTTTCGTTTTGTCGTATGGTTTTCAATGTTTCAACCTATATCCCTATGATGCAGTTCTGATGAAGAGCAGAAGTAAGTTTTCAGAATGGTTATAAACCGAGGGTCATCCGAACTAAGTTATCTTTGACTGGTGGATATCATGTTCCAACTTTCGAAAAGATTTGAAAACAATTCATAATGAAGTCTACATGGAATAGACTTATGAATTTTTAGAAATAATCACTCTCAATTGATATTTCGTGATCTGATTTACTGTTATTAGCCATGACGGGAATAGGCGATAAGCTTAATACCTACCGTGAGTAGTATAATCACTAACTCACTAGGTTGAATCGATTTATTAGTTATTAGAGTGACGCAAACGTACTCAAACACTTCGCATACTTCATGCGTGGCTTCTCTCTGTTCTCTGTTCTACTCCTGGTGGTAAAGATTTGTTCTCTCCTGGTATCTATAAGGTGTCCTTCTCATTCGTAGGTATATTGAATTCCCATGCCGTCATACTTCAGGTTTTGGCACTGATCCCATTACTTTATAATGGAGAGTTTTTATCCCGAAAGTTCATGCGAACTTCTCATGTGTGGTCCCGATAAGATAAAGGCACTTGGTGGTTTCTATAGTTTCTTTACTCCTCAACTGCTTCTTTCTCGGAATCCTCCTCATGAACCCTCTTTTGGTTCTGCCTCAAGTCCTCTGTTGACTGTAGTAATGGAGTGGTTACATCTATCTAAGTTGTTCTTGAGAGAAAGGGAATGTCTAAAGAATCTACGAGATTAATAAAATATTTTTATTATAAATAGTGTGACAACCTCAAATATTTTGATCAAACAATGTCTAAATTGTAACTCTATTACAAGGAAAACCTTGTAAGTCACATAATAGGTAACCTCTTGGAAGTAAATAAGTTTATCAAGGAAAACTAGGCAAATGAATTAGAATAAGAATCTTTAATCAAAAGATTGTTTAGTAGTATTAAGCTTAGTCACCCCACCACCCTAGAACATGGAAGGCAATAAGAATAATGACTTATGTCAACCTATATGGATATAAATATGGGCAATAAGTTTTATGGAACCATGATTGAATGCACCCTTGGGTAGTTAACAAGAAAACACCCATTAGACACCTTGTATAGAGGTTTTAGCACAATATCCCACTAAGCCCATCACCTTTGAGTTCATACTATCTAAAACCATGAACACGCCCTTGGAAAATCACCCAAAACCGTGAAAACCTTCCCTTGGCTGTAAACCCTCTTCATTGGACCTTACTTGACCATAAACTCCCTTAGTGGACCCTTCTTGACCATAAACTCCCTTAGTGGACCCCCTGGGGTGTAAACACCCTAATCAAACAAAGATAGGCCGTGAAAACACCCCTAGGTAGTGCCTTGGCCGTAAAGTCAAAAGGGGAAGCATTTTTTTTGGCATAAACTACTTATGGATGTGATGGTTGGGCATAAACACAATCCTAGGAGGCATCTAGGCCATAAACAACTCCATTATATGGAGTTCACAGCCATAATGTGTGAATTAGACAAGAACAATTGACTTTAAGGTGTGACATTTCTTCCCTTCCCAAAGCAATTATAGTTAACCACGAGATATCCTCCAAATAACCATGCATTATCCATCAGTTTACCAAGCACATCTTATCCCTTTCATCCTCCCTTTTTATGAGCGTAAACTACTTCCCATTTATCACATTTGCATTCTATAAACTCCTATAATCACTCCCAACGTATTCAAGCTTCAAGCCTTATTTCTTCAAAGTATTCCCTAGATTTTGTAAGTAATTCATGATTAGCTAAGTAGTTTCTCATATTCTTTTGTTTATTTCATCATATTTACACATAAACTTATGTGTTAATATTCTTAGGATATTCTAAAGTTCAAAGAGTTTATCAAACTCTTTAAGTGTTAGGACTTGAACACTTCTCAACATCTATCCAAATCACCCACCAAACAAACCAAGGTGAGCTTCATACCCCACTCTTTTCAAGTTTTCATTCTTTTGGGGGGAATACAAGTCAAATCTTGTCTAAATCCTTGGATAATTGCATGCATTTGTACGTTTAGGTGTTTATGTGTGTTGGAATGATATTAATTCATGATAATACTTCAATAACTTGAGATTTACAAATCTTATGATGTTAGGACTAAGTTATCTTTGTATAGATCTACATACTTTGTATTTTATTAAACATAACTAATCTACTAGGTAAATATATGATGAGTTACACCAAAATGGTAATTTTTGGTTAAAAACACTTTTACCACTAAAACTTGTGCAAACTTTAAGACATAATAAATTTCATGGATTTATATGAGATTTTGGTGGAACTAGTAAAAATATTTTAGTCACAACAAGAAAGAATAATTTGTTTGGAAAGATCTTCACAACATTTTGGGTATGTCACAACACTCTAAGAAATATGGTTATTTTTCTAAAAATAAATGTCACTAGTAAATCAATCATGCTACGTTGCTACTATTTCTAGAGTTTTGAAACTTGGAACATTATGTCATATTCATAACTTTTTGCAAGTTAACAAAATATTAGTTATTTTTTTATAAATATTCAATATAAACAATTTCATCAAGAAAATGTACAAAACAGGGTTTTTATGACAGATTTATTCACATGTCATAAACTGCCGTCATAAAACATTCAGAAACACAAGTGTTAAACTGGATGTCATAAAGCAGAAAAAAGCGTGTCATAAAACTGCAGTCATAATTTTTACCCAAGGAAAACAGTATTTGCATTATTTAACAAAGGGAGAAAAACTCGCGTACATTCCATTAAGGCTCTTGTGAGACTAGTTTTGTTTTCGTCGTACCTATCTAGGTACATTGTAAGTCCTGTGTTTATAACTAGAGTCCCCTGGAAGGGGAGCGGGATAATTGTGTATAGATCTATATACAGGGTTGACACCCCACACCTGTGTTTTTCGCTACAGCTAGACCGACCAGTCTAAGGTGAAAAACATCTGGACCGTATCTAACGCCTGAAAAACGTCCGGGCAGGCGTTCTCGTCATATCTGTATGGTTATAACGACTCACATAGAGTAGGTCCTAGTGACATTGGAATTATGTGGATTATACACCCCATTAATTTTATAAAATACAGAACTATGTTTCATATATTTTATAAACTACTTTCAGAACTTCGGTCTTAGGGTTTTTAAGAGCACAACATCTTTTATATACAGAAAATATAGGATTTTCTGGGAACACGTTATTTTCGAAAACAAGTAAGGGAAAACCAAGCAACATGCACGCAACTATACACGATATTACAAAGAGTACTCACTCTACTAGTTTGTAATGCCCGTGTTTCTAGGCGAGGCATTAATATTGATATGATAGTCTAGGTTAACCTTTGTAACTCATTTTGAAGAAATGAAAAGGAATTATGTGAAGATTATGTGTTTTATGTATTTTATGCTTAATTACTAGGAGTTAATTAATTAATAATAAAAATGAGCGTCGAAAATAAATATTAGATAAAGCCGATATCTATTAACAAAGTTGTAGTGGTCGTGACAAGGATACAGATATATAAAGAATACCAAAATCCGAGTTATAACGAAGAAGTTATGACATGTCGAAGTTTCACGACAAAACCGGCACGGTGCTGAATGTCGTAAAAAGTGAGTTTTTGATAAACTACTTTTTAGCCTTAGTGATCTAAACGAAACTCCTAGTGTTCGTTAAACCGAGAGTTGGTATAAAAAGAACGCCCAAATCTGACTTCCTATGAGGAAGTTATGATTTTTCGAAGTTTCAGCTTAGCAGTAGACAGCTAAAAACTCGAACTTTAGATTGAGTGACTTTTAGCCGACACGGCCTAAACGAGAATCGAAGGTCTTGTCAATAGTAGCACAACGGTAAAAGACAGACGAAAACGGACGTCGGATGAAGAAGTTATGAATTTTTAACGGATTTCCTGTCCCGGTCTGTTAAAAATAATAATATAAAAATAAATCAAAATTAGCCGACGAAGTCTAAACGAAAGTTGTAGAGCGTAATTTTACCTACGCGTGCATATAAAGAACGTAAAAAACGGAGCTCGTATACGAAAGTTATGGATTTTAGAAGTTTTGGCACGAAAATCGAGAAAAATCCCCAAAACCGAGAAATCTCGCATACGTGGACTTCGGCCACGTGTCCTCGCTTCGCATCCGACGCGTGTCCGAGAATGGCTGTGTCATCCGAGCAGCTGGCAGACGCGTGGTCGAATCCGGAGAGCTGTCCGAATCCGCCTCGCCTACGTCTGACGCGTGTACAGTGACTCATCACATCCGAGCCTTCGCATGAGCCACGAGCCCCCCTCCTCGGATCTGGACTTCGGTCCAATCAGAGGCTGCCAGCGAGGCCCTCGCATGCGCAGCCCATGTGATCCCCTTCTCGCATCTGATGCCACCTAGAGGCTTCTCAACCCTTGGATCAGCAGCCTCGGCCTATAAATAGGAGGGTGCGAGACCTCCCGGGGAATATTTGAAAATTTTACACTTTTAGCCCCTCTTTCCATATTTCTTTCATTTTAACATTCCCCAAAGCCCCGGTATCAATTATAACCCCCGGAATACGCCACGAAGTGCCCGAGAAACCCAGAAAATTTATCTTTTCGGTTTCGAAGCCCGATCTTTGCAGAGCCCGGTTTCTCAATAAAATTCTCGGTTTTATTAGAAACGAACGTTTTAGGAAACGAATTGCTGCCGGATTTTCATCAAATCATGTGAGTGTGTAGTTACTTTCACTTTACACATAGATATGAAGTATTTCCCTTAAAATACGTGCTATGTGTAAATATACTAATTGTTTATTTGAGGTGACTGTTGAATAGATGTTTTATACAATTTTTAAACTGTATATGTATTTTATCTACAAATATGTTGGGTAGAACATGGGTAGACGAAATAGTCGATGGGTGTTAAAATGATGAGAGGCCTCGGTGTTGTTGTTGTTGTTGTTGTTGGCGAAGTCGTCTAACGGAGTATAGATGACGACCACGGACCTTTCTAGACAGTCTAGTGGCACACTAGCAGGTTCGCAACTTGTAGATGTTGATGAACTAAATGTTCATTGGTGTACTCCATCCCCCTCATGGATGCCATTAGGACATGTATGGCTGAGGAGTCCCCTTAACAGTAGTGTCCATCCAGATGATATTCCTTAGGCTAGGTCCCTTGTGATAGGTGTTTAGGGACGTAAAGTGAGGACAACGGGAATGGGTAATCAGGGTTATTGTTGATTGGTGAACTTAATAAGTTTATTATTATTGTGGGTTGACAACCCTATATGCTCACCAGGCTCCCAAGCCTGACTCACTCAGCTTTTTATGTTACAGGTAGTGGACCCCGAGCATAGTCGGAGGACGATGAGAGATTTTTGATTATAGGCAAGTAGTTGTAAATAACTGTTGTAAGGCTTATAATGTCTTGTTTATGCTTTTGATCTGTATCGGAACATTACATCCCGAGGTTTTCATATGAAATGAAACTATTCATTTCTTAAAGAAAGGTTTTGATAAACTTTTATCATGTTTTGTTTTGGGGACCAACTCTGCAACATCTTTTAAAAAGATTTCTCTGACTTTATTTTAAAAAGCATAAATTAAATCGGTCTTTTCTGGCCGAGAAATTAGGGGATGTCGCAGTTGGTATCAGAGCATTAGTTTAAGCGAAGTAAGAAATATCCTACCATTTCTAGACTTAAACTTATAATGCTAAGTGATGATTGTGAGATGAGTGTCTACCATATTTTAAACACAAGCACTAGTTTATTTTAGGAAAGGTGCCTAAAATGCTTTTATATGCTAAATGCTATATGTTTGCCATATATGCCATTATTTGTTCGGATCTATGGTCTGTTGCCGACCAGATCTGGAAACCTTATGTGCGTAGGATTTTAAGCGTATGATTACGAGATTAGAACTAACATGTAAACGTTTCGGAGTGATAAGGGAATTGAAATATCTAACAAGGATAAAGACCTAAATTCGCCTTATTCGGTATATAGATTGTAATGGCAAGGACTCGAAGTGGAGCAGGAAACGCAAACAGAAACCAACAACCTCAACCTCAAATGGTGGAACAGGTGCTGATAGTAGGAGCTGCACCCGAACCCATCACCATGGTTGGAGTACGAACTATGATCCAAACCATGATGGCTAAACAGAGGGAGGAATTGAGTCAAATGTTGCTCAACAACAGGGATGAACCTTCAGTTCGTGTTGAACAACGTGAATTGAATGACGATCGTTCTGAAGAAGGAAACAACAGTAGATTGGTTGGTCATAGTGAACCGCTTGTGGTTGGGAGAAATAACCACGAAGATAGAGTGGAGAGAAATGGGTGCAAGTATAAGGACTTTATGACTTGCAAGCCATCGACCTTCACTGGAAAAGAAGATCCTGTCCGAGTAATGGACTGAATCTCGGAAATGGAATTGGCTTTCATGACTTGTGATTGCCAAGGCAAGTTACAAACCACCTTTGCAATGCGTCAGTTCAGGGGTAGTGCTGCTCGTTGGTGGAACACTCTGGGGAAAACCCTAAGCCCTAATGAGCCACTGCAACTGACTTGGTCAGAGTTCTTAGTGCACTTCAAGCGCAAGTACTGCTCGGCCCAAAACGTGTTTGAGTTAGAAAACCAATTTCTAACGTTGAAGAAGGGGAGTATGACCGTTGACGAATATACGAATCATGTCACAGACAAAATGGAGTTTGCTTTGCGTATTGTCCCATATGGGCTGGCAAAAATTGACAGGTACGCAAAGGGACTTCCATGGGAGTATGCGGTGCGAGTACGTCAGGCACTTACTTTAGAGGTAGCTATCTGGGATGCCAAGTCTGTTGAAGATATGATTAAGGGGAGAGCCACCAGCAAGGTTGAAGTTGGCGAAAAGAGAAAGTTTGAAGGAACTTCAGGTTCCAATAAAAAGAACAAGTTCTCGAAGACTGGTTCGAGAAAATTCGGAGGAGGAGCCAAAGCTAAGTGGTGTGACAAGTGTAAGAAGAAACATGTTGGGAAGTGCAGCATGGAACTCACTTGTTACAAGTGTGGAAAGCCAGGGCATTATGCCAATAATTTCACCTTCACTAATAACGTCTGTCATGGGTGCCATGAAGAAGGGCATATTTTGAGGGATTGCCCGAAGAAGAAGGACGCAGCAAAACCCAATCTTCCACCAAAGCCGAAGGCGAGAGCCTTTCAGATGACACTTGAAGCTGCGAAAGAAGAAGTCGATGTCGCTTTATGTACCTTTCTCGTAAATGAATTGCCTGCCCAAATTTTGTTTGATTCTGGAGCCAATTACTCCTTTATTTCGCATGAATTTGGTAGAAAACTAGCTTTGCCTGTAGATAGACTAGTTAATGCTATAATAGTCGAGATTGCTAGTGGCAAGTTTGTACCTGTTAGCCATTGTATGAAAAACATCCTCATTGACTTGGATGAGAATAAGTTCCACGAGGAATTATTGCCTGTCGAGTTAAATGGATTCGACATAGTTTTAGGAATGGACTGGCTTAGCGCCAATGATGCCGAAATATTGTGTAAGAAGAAGATAGTAAAAGTAAACCCGCCAGGGAAAGAGTCGTTTATGGTGTATGGAGACAAACACAGAGTAAACTATGGAATCATTTCCCTAATCAAATCCAGAAAGTGTTTGGCCAAGGGATGTACATCATACGTAGTGTTCGTGATCGATGCTCAGAAGGAAAAGAAGGAGGTGCAGAATATTCCGGTGGTGTGTGATTATCCGGAAGTCTTTCCCGAAGATCTTCCCGGATTGCCCCCTGATCGACAAGTAGAATTCCGTATCGACTTGTTACCTGGAACGACGCCGATAGCAAAAACACCGTATCGATTAGCACCAACAGAGATGAAAGAACTTATGACACAACTTCAGGAGTTATTGGACAAAGGTTTCATTCGACATAGTTCATCACCCTGGGGAGCCCCTGTGTTATTTGTAAAGAAGAAAGACAGGAGCATGAGAATGTGCATCGATTACAGAGAGCTGAATAAAGCAACAATAAAGAACAAGTACCCGTTGCCGAGGATCGATACCTGTTCGACCAGTTGCAAGGTTCGAGCTATTTCTCGAAGATCGATCTTAGGTCCGGATACCATCAACTAAAGGTGAGAGAGGAGGATATCGAAAAGACTGCATTTAGAACATATGGACACTATGAATTTTTGGTTATGTCGTTCGGACTAACCAATGCCCCAGCAGCTTTCATGCATTTGATTAACAGGGTTTGTAAACCATACCTTGATAAATCTGTGATAGTATTCATAGACGATATCTTGATTTATTCGAAAAGCAAGCAGGAGCATGAAAAGCATCTGCAGGAAGTGCTAAAAGTTCTGAAAAAGGAGAAGTTGTATGCAAAGTTCTCCAAATGTGAATTTTGGATTCAAGAAGTCCAATTTTTAGGTCATGTGGTTAACCAAAAAGGAATAATGGTTGACCCAGCAAAGATTGAAGCTGTGATGAAGTGGGAATAACCAAAAAGTCCTACGGAGATTCGAAGCTTTTTAGAATTAGCCGGATATTATCGCCGATTTATCCAAGGCTTTTCTTCGATTGCTACTCCATTAATAGCTTTGACCCACAAAGGAGCTACTTATGCTAGGAATGAGAAGCATAAGGAAGCCTTTGAAAAGTTAAAGAAGAGATTGTGTGAAGCACCGATTCTTTCGTTACCGGAAGGAGTTGATGACTTCGCAGTCTATAGTGATGCCTCTGGAGTTGGGTTAGGTTATGTTCTGACCCAAAGGGATAAAGTGATAGTGTATGCATCGAGGCAATTGAAATATCATGAAAATAACTACCCCACTCATGATCTGGAGTTGGCAGCGGTAGTATTCACCTTAAAGATATGGAGGCACTATCTTTATGGTACTAAATGCAAACTTTTCACTGATCATAAGAGTCTTCAATATCTCTTTAATCAGAAGGAATTGAACATGAGGCAACGGCGCTGGCTGGAGTTACTCAAGGACTACGACTGTGAGATACTTTACCACCCTGGTAAAGCAAATGTTGTTGCGGATGCTCTCAGTCGGAAGGTCAATCTTGAAAAGAAAAGGCCAAGAGCGTTGAGGATTGAAGTTGTCTTTACAATTGTGGAAAGTATAAAGAAAGCTCAGGAGGAAGCTTTAGAGGAAAATGACTGGAAGGAGGAACGTTTGGGAAAAACGTTGGTCATTGATACAAACGGTCAAGGACTGAAGGTGTTCAAAGATAGGATTTGGGTACCTAAGACGGGAAGAGTAAGAGATCTTCTGATGGAAGAAGCTCACAAGACCATATACTCGATTCATCCCGATAGTACGAAAATGTATAAGGATCTAAAACCCTATTACCGGTGGCCGACGATGAAGCTTGATGTTGCTAAGTATGTGGCCGAGTGTGTAACTTGTGCTAGAACCTTTACCTGTACCCATGGGTAAATGGGAGAATATCACCATGGATTTTGTGACTAAACTGCCCAGAACAAGGAACGGTCACGACATGATTTGGGTGGTCCTTGATCGCTTCACTAAGAGTGCGCATTTCATAGCCGCTAACGAGAAATGGTCTATGGATAAACTTGCAAATTCTTACGTGAAGGAAATTATGAGGCTTCACGGTGTTCCGTTAACGATTGTATCCGATCGTGACAGCCGTTTTACCTCAAGGTTTTGGAGAAGTCTACAAGAGGAATTGGGTACCAAGTTGTGTTTGAGTACAACTTACCATCCTCAAACTGATGGTCAAAGCGAACGAACAATTCAAACATTGGAGGATATGCTTAGAGCATGTACCCTAAATTCCAAGGTAACTGGGATGAACACTTACCTCTAGTAGAATTTTCCTAGAATAATAGTTTCCACTCAAGCATCAAGATGGCACCTTATCACGTTCTGTATGGAGAAAAGTGTCGAACGCCATCATGTTGGCTGGAAATTGGGGAAAAGCAGTTTATGGGACCTGAAATAGTCTATCAGATTGTTGAAAAGTTGAGAGTGATTAGACAAAGGATGTTAGCAGCTCAAGATCGACAAAAGAGTTATGCTGACAAGAAAATACAACCGATATCCTTCGAAGTTGGAGATTCGGTTTTACTTAAAGTCTCGTCGTGGAAGGGACTTATAAGATTTGGTAAAAGGGGAAAATTGAGTCCAAGGTTTATTGGACCATTTAAAGTTCTTTAGAGGATCGGGAATCAAGCTTACAAGCTAGAATTACCAGAAGAACTGGAGGGTATTCATAACACCTTTCATGTGTGTTATTTGAGAAAGTTCACGGGAGATATGCCCGACATAATTCCCATTTCTGAATTAAGGTTGGATGAAAACAAGAGGTTGATTGAAGAACCTGAGGCAATCGTTGACCGTAAGACTAAGAAGTTGCGACGCAAGATGGTCGATTTAGTGCTTGTGCGTTGGAAACATACGAATGGGCCAAATCTCACCTGGGAAACAGAGAGTGATATGATGAGTCGCTACCCGCAATTGTTTGGTGATATGTGATTCCGGGGACGGAATCATCCTAAGGGGGAGAGAATTGTAATGCCCGTGTTTCTAAGCTAGGCATTAATATTGATATGATAGTCTAGGTTATCCTTTGTAACTCATTTTAAAGAAATGAAAAGGAATTATGTGAATATTATGTGTTTTATGCTTAATTACTAGGAGTTAATTAATTAAGAATAAAAATGAGCGTCGAAAATAAATATTAGATAAAGCCGATATCTATTAAGAAAGTTGTAGTGGCCGTGACAAGGATTACGGATATATAAAGAATACCAAAATCCGAGTTATAACGAAGAAGTTATGACCTGTCGAAGTTTCGCGACAAAACCGGCACGGTGTTGAATGTCGTAAAAAGCGTTTTTGATAAACTACTTTTTAGCCTTAGTGATCTAAACGAAACTCATAGTGTTCGTTAAACCGAGAGTAGGTATAAAAAGAACGCCCAAATCTGACTTCGTATGAGGAAGTTATGATTTTTCGAAGTTTCAGCTTAGCAGTACACAGCTAAAAACTCGAATTTTAGATTGAGTGATTTTTAGCCGACACGACCTAAACGAGAATCGAAGGTCTCGTCAATAGTAGCACAACGGTAAAAAGACAGACGAAAACGGACGTCGGATGAAAAAGTTATGAATTTTTAACGGATTTCCTGTCCCGGTCTGTTAAAAATAATAATATAAAAATTAAAATCAAAATTAGCCGATGAAGTCTAAACGAAAGTTGTAGAGCGTAATTTTACCTACGTGTGCGTATAAAGAACGTCAAAACGGAGCTCGTATGCGAAAGTTATGGATTTTAGAAGTTTTGGCGCGAAAATCGAGAAAAATCCCCAAAACCGAGAAATCTCGCATACGTGGACTTCGGCCATGTGTCCTCGCTTCGCATCCGACGCGTGTCCGAGAATGGATGAGTCATCCGAGCAGCTGGCAGACGCGTGTTCGAATCCGGAGAGTTGTCCGAAGCCGCCTCGCCTACGTCCGATGCGTGTACAGTGACTCATCACATCCGAGCCATCGCATGAGCCACAAGCCCCCCTCCTCGGATCCGGAATTCAGTCCAATCAGAGGCTGCCAACGAGGCCCTCGCATGCGCAACCCATGTGATCCCCTTCTCGCATCTGATGCCACCTGGAGGCTTCTCAACCCTTGGATCAGCAGCCTCGGCCTATAAATAGGAGGGTGCGAGACCTCCCGGGGAATATTTGAAAATTTTACACTTTTAGCCCCTCTTTCCATATTTCTTTCATTTTAACATTCCGCAAAGCCCCGGTATCAATTATAACCCCCGAAATACGCCACGAAGTGCCCGAGAAGCCCGAAAAATTTATCTTTTCGGTTTCGAAGCACGATCTTTGCAAAGCCCGGTTTCTCAATAAAACTCTCGGTTTTAGTAGAAACGAACGTTTTAGGAAACGAATTGCTGCCCGATTTTCATCAAATCATGTGAGTGTGTAGTTACTTTCACTTTACACATAGATATGAAGTATTTACCTTAAAATACGTGCTATGTGTAAATATATTAATTGTTTATTTGAGGTGACTGTTGAATAGATGTTTTATACAAGTTTAAACTGTATATGTATTTTATCTACAAATATGTTGGGTAGAACATGGGTAGACGAAATAGTCGGTGGGTGTTAAAATGATGAGAGGCCTCGGTGTTGTTGTTGGCGAAGTCGTGTAACGGAGTATAGATGACGACCACGGACCTTTCTAGACAGTCCAGTGGCACACTAGCAGGTTCGCAACTTGTAGATGTTGATGAACTAAATGTTCATTGGTGTACTCCATCCCCCTCATGGATGCCATTAGGACATGTATGGCTGAGGAGTCCCCTTAACAGTAGTGTCCATCCAGATGATATTCCTTAGGCTAGGTCCCTTGTGATAGGTGTTTAGGGACGTAAAGTGAGGACAACGGGAATGGGTAATCAGGGTTATTGTTGATTGGTGAACTTAATAAGTTTATTATTATTGTGGGTTGACAATCCTATATGCTCACCAGGCTCCCAAGCCTGACTCACTCAGCTTTTTATGTTACAGATAGTGGACCCCGAGCATAGTCGGAGGACGATGAGACATTTTTTATTATAGGCCAGTAGTTGTAAATAACTGTTGTAAGGCTTATAATGTCTTGTTTATGCTTTTGATATGTATCGGAACATGACATTCCGACGTTTTGATATGAAATGAAACTATACATTTCTTAAAGAAAGGTTTTGATAAACTTTTATCATGTTTTGTTTTGGGCACCAATTCCGCAACATCTTTTAAAATGATTTCTCTGATTTTATTTTAAAAACCATAAATTAAATCGGTCTTTTCTGGCCGAGAAATTAGGGGATGTCACATAGTTCTACAAGAATCCAAAACTATGTTCATATATTATGCAAATCTGATTTCACAACTACGGTTTTAGGGTTTGAGAACCACCACATCTTTGTATACAGAAAATATAGGATTTTCTGGGAAAAGGCACTTTTCAGCAACAAACAAAGGTAAACTAAAGAACATGCATGCAATTATACACGATTTTTGGAACAAGACTCATAAACCACTTTTTATAGAAAATTTTGGATTTTATTGGAGTTTTACAATGAACTATGAACAAGGTTATTACAACGTTTTGCCTACAAAAAATGCTTATGAAATCACCATCTGTTTAGTTGCGCTTTTCAAAACAAGTTGTATTCTCAGGGATCTAGTAGACAGATAGTCACCACTATCGAGGTCTGGCGTTGCTGCTTTTTGTTATCTCTACTTTTGTTATTCGTGTTTAACCTTCGACCAGAACAATTATTGTAAACAATGTAAACCTATTATTAATGTATGAATGTTTGTGTTTCTTTGTTTCATTTATATTCAATTGTTACGATACTGTACAACGACGTCCTCCGCCCCCGGACTTTTCCGCCGTTCCGGTTCGGGGGTGTGACAGATTGGTATCAGAGCATTGTTTATAGTGAACTAGTATATCAAACCATACAAGATATACAACTATAAATACAATGAGACTAAAACACTCTGACTAAAAGTATACTTTAAAGGTATAAGTATTTTATAAAAGTAGACATACTTGCTAGAACCGTATCATAAGAAGAACAAAAACAAAAGTACTTAAATATTGAACATTACAGTCAAACCTGGACAGTTATGTAATCATATATGGGATAAATATAGTCTGATCAAGTATATTTATTTGAGATATGACCAACATATGTTCGGGAGGGATAGTGGTGTTGCAAGAAGCCTAAAACTTTCCAGCTATACATGCAAGAGAATGTAAAAATCGAACATCAAATAAAATATTATTGGAATATTTTAGGATATGAAACAACTTTCGCACGTACACTTTCTACCCACCTCTCACACCTCCATTCTCGCACAGACACCATGGACGAGTTCCAGCAAGGAGACCTCTACTACAATGCCCAAGTGGCCCACGGATGGGTCGAAGAGGAACCGGAAGAGGTTCAAGAAGAAAACCTTGAAGCAGGTCCCGTAGAACACCAAGTAACAGACTACGAGTCGGAGAATTCTGATGAAGAGTCAGACAAAGATGAAGGCACCAGAGTGATCCTTAGCGACCCTCACTCTTCGGGAGCAACACCGAACCAACACACAACACAAGAGGACCCTACCGACCGCCTACGCTCTTTAGAGGAGGAAGTGGCCACCCTAAAGCAGCAGCTCCTTGTAGTCAAAGCTAGGACAGTTCAAGCAGAGCAGAGGTTAGATGAGACCACTTGTGAAATGAGTGAAATGGCCGAGCTGCTTGTGCGTTATTTCGACATATGGGTGTCACTACACCACTCGTGTTATGTCCTAAGTTATTTTTACAACTACTAGTGTTAAATCAAGGAAGGTACGCCCTCCGAAAACTCATGTAATCCGAATCAACTAAGTGCACTGATATGCAAGTACTCTTTTGACAAACTTAACGTTCGTACAATACCTATTTGCACTCCCCACCATTAATACATCATAGGGGTGTATGTAGAACAATGAGAGTCTTACAACCAAAATATGTGACGTATATGCATGAGATCCAACTAGAGATTATCCTAGTTACTTACGACCCTGTCTCTCATCGTGCAACAGAAGCATGCCTTTGCACGGGAATAATCAGCCCACCGGTGAGACCCCAATTCTACACATAGATTCTGATACCTTCCAAGCCGTTTTAACAGCTGTTGTAACAGTCGTCATGGCACAACTCAACGCCAACAACCCAAATGGAAATGGAAACAATACCGAAAATTCCAACCGTAGTAGCAACCAAGGAAACGAATGAGTGACGATCTACCAAGACGCCCCAAACCCCAAACCTAGGAACAAGAAGCAAAAATTTGGGAATAAGAAGAAGAGACATTCAACTCAAGGACCCTCGAATAAACAACACATGGTTGCTATCCATACTTCCATGACATCTGCCACACCAACACCAGTGCGTACATATGCTGGAAGCCTCCCAAAATGCAACAAATGCAGCTTCCATCATAATGGAGTCTGCCGAAGGTTGCATTGCAATAGGTGCAACAAGAAGGGGCACACCTCCCACCATTGTAGGGCCCCGACCCCACATGTCACTCGAACCTCTAACCCAAAAGTGAGCCCGATATGCTACTTATGCGGCGAAACGGGGCGCTTTAATAGAGATTTCTCAAGAAAGAGAAATGACGGAGAAGCAGGAGGAGTTTAACAACTGAACAGGAAAGAACAGCAAGGAACTCCACCAAGATTTTTGGTACGTTTTCAAACAACAAAAATTAAGCATCAAATCTTAGCAAAATTTTTCTAACTTAATAACATAGTCGAAAAGTATTCCATCGTCCGAACAAAACCACATCATGTGCAGAAAAACTACAAGTCCGCACAGGCGACCTGCGATGACTCAGTGTAAACATGAGGGTCATACGTAACTGAGATTCTACAGACTAAGAGTGCGTTATCCCACCTTAATTTCCTGTTCCTTGTTTGGTTATGGAATTAGGGCAGGGCCACTTAGTCGACTGGCTTTTTGATCTTAATTATACCTTACTTGTATACGTCAAGCTATTATAAAAGAACCTTGTAAGGACTACATTATGAAATGTTCGCAGTAATAATGACAAAGATAAACCGGAAGCATCAAGGGTATATCTATAGAATACGCTATCGTTCTAAACAATCATCTCCTTTCCAAATCGACTTAGCATTTGTTACTATACGAAGTCCAACATCGTCACTTGTCCTAAACTGACTTGACCCTCTCTATACCAGCTTCAAGCACTACAAAGAGACCTATCGCCTTGCCAGAACGATTAGCAAAACTCTTTCAACTCATAACTACAAATCCCTAGACCACCTCTAACATCTAGACTCGCGAGTACTTAAGGAGAGATAACACGCTCCTTCTTAGCCCCACAATAAAGATGAGAAACTGGAAACAACAGACATCAAAGGAATTCCAGAGGTTTACAACCTCCGCCAGATATTCCCGAAATTCTTTCGGAAATCTCACCCATGTACAAAGTTGAGTTGGGATCGACTCGACTCTTCGAACCATTCCAGTAACCAAACCCCCGATACCACTTAGCACCAACACAGGAACAGAGACTGTCCGATCAAAGGAACGATCTAGTAAGCCAGGAGACTATCAAACCAAGCCTCTAACCTCAGGAAAACACCCGTCCGACTCTTGAGGATGAAAAGTGGATTTACCATAGAAAAACTGAACACTAAAAGTCAATCAAACCCATCGTCGAAAATCAATATTCCCTACTCCGAATCGACGGCCCCTCTCAGCCAACACTAAGAACCAAACAAGGGCCGACACTCCACTAGTTCCAGATCCCGTAGGAAGAGAACCCCCGAGGCATTCTAGGATTCATAAGGCCAGCTGCACCACACGCAACCTCGACCTTGGTAACCATAAGTGCCAATCCTTAAGGTCTAGGAACATTACTTCTAGAACATCAGGAGCATAATCTGCGGAAACTATTCAAGGTAGTTCCAGTGACCTATAGCCTTCGTTTTCCATAAAAATCAGCATCATACATCCCACATTCCACGTATTCAATCTTAATAAGTGTCAGGCCGCCGAAACTCTGGCAATCCCACTTGACGAGATAAGGGTAAACAAAAATCCACACCCAAAGAGGAGTATGTGGAAATCATAGACTCGGAAATTAAAAGAACAAAGCCAAGTACTAATAGCAAAGATCCATTAGAACGCCAAGCGAGGATCTCAGAACGGGAAGATCAAAAGGAATAGAAGTACACACAATCTTTCCTCAACCCTTGATATTCCTCAGAGAATATGAATTTCGGGACGAAATTCCCTCTAACGGGGGATGATGTGACAACACGAAATATTTGGATCAAACAATGTCTAAATTGTAACTTTATTACAAGAAAAACCTTGGAAGTCACATAAAAGGTAACCTCTTGAAAGTAAACAAGTTTATCAAGGAAAACTAGGCAAATGAATTAGAATAAGAATCTTAAATCAAAGGATTGTCTAGTAGTATTAAGCTTAGTCTCCCCACCACCCTAGAACATGGAAGGCAATAAGAATAATAACCTAAGTCAACCTATATGGATATAAATATGGGCAATAAGTTTTTTGGAACCATGATTGAATGCACCCTTGGCTAGTTAACAAAAAAACACCCATTAGACACCTTGTATGGAGGTTTTAGCACAATATCCCACTAAGGCCATCACCTTTGAGTTCATACTTGCTAAAAACATGAACACACCCTTGGAAAATCACCCAAAACTGTGAACACCTTCCATTGGGCCACCCTTGGCCGTAAACCCTCTTCATTGGATATTACTTGACCATAAACTCCCTTAGTGGATCTTCCTTGACCATAAACTCCCTTAGTGGACCCCTTGGGGCGTAAAGACCCTAATAAAACAAAGATAGGTCGTGAACACACCCCTAGGTAGTGCCTTGGCCGTAAACTCAAACGGGGAAGCATTTTTTTTGGCGTAAACTACTTATGGATGTGATGGTTGGGCGTAAACACAATCCTAGGAGGGATCTAGGCCGTAAACAACTCCATTATATGGATTTCACGGCCATAATGTGTGAATAAGACAAGAACAATTGACTTTAAGGTGTGACATTTCTTCCCTTCCTAAAGCAATTATAGTTAACCATGAGATATCCTCCAAATAACCACGCATTATCCATCAGTTTACCGAGCACATCTTATCTCTTTCATCCTCCCTTTTTA
Source organism: Lactuca virosa (assembly GCF_052849685.1). Taxonomy (NCBI): domain Eukaryota; kingdom Viridiplantae; phylum Streptophyta; class Magnoliopsida; order Asterales; family Asteraceae; genus Lactuca; species Lactuca virosa. Next base: position 391,448,220 of record NC_136428.1, read on the forward strand.
TGAGCGTAAACTACTTCCCATTTATCACATTTGCTTTCTGTAACTCCAAAAATCACTCCCAACGTATTCATGCTTCAAGCCTTATTTCTTCAAAGTATTCCCTAGATCTTGTAAGTACTTCATGATTAACTAAGTAGTTTCTCATATTCTTTTGTTTATTTCATCATGTTTACACATAAACTTATGTCTTAATATTCTTAGGATATTCTAAAGTTCAAGGAGTTTATCAAACTCTTCAAGTGTTAGGACTTTAACACTTCTCAACATCTATCTAAATCATCCACCAAATCAAACCAAGGTAAGCTTCATACCCCACTATTTTCAAGTTTTCGTTCTTTTGGGGGGGGGATACAAGTCAAACCTTGGATAATTGCATGCATTTGTATGTTTTTAGGTGTTTATGTGTGTTGAAATGATATTACTTCATGATAATACTTCAATAACTTGAGATTTACAAATCTTATGATGTTACGACTAAGTTAGCTTTGTATAGATCTATATACTTTGTATTTTATTAAACATAAAACTAAGCTACTAGGTAAATATATGATGAGTTACACCAAAATGGTAATTTTTGGTTAAAAACACTTTTACCACTAAAACTTGTGCAAAGTTTAGGACATAATAAATTTCATGGATTTATATGATATTTTGGTGGAACTAGTGAAAATATTTTAGTCACAACAAGAAATAATATTTTGTTTGCAAAGATCTTCACAAAATTTTGGGTATGTCACAACACTCTACAAAATATGGTTATTTTTCTAAAAATAAATGTCACTAGTAAATCAATCATGCCACGTTGCTACTATTTCTAGAGTTTTGAAACTTGGAACATTATGTCATATTCATAACTTTTTGCAATTAACAACTATTAGTTATTTTTTTATAAATATTCAAGATAAATAATTTCATCAAGAAAATGTACAAAACAAGGCTTTTATGACTGATTTATTCACATGTCATAAACTGCCGTGATAAATCTTTCAGAAACACAAGTGTTAAAATGTATGTCATAAAGAAGAAAAACGCGTGTCATAAAACTGCAATCATAATTTTTGCCCAAGGAAAACAGTATTTGCATTATTTAACAAAGGGAGAAAAATTCGCATACGTTCCATTGAGGCTCTTGTGAGACTAATTTTTTTTCGCCGTACCTATCTAGGTACATTGTAAGTCCTGTGTTTATAATCAGAGTCCCCTGGAGGGGGAGCAGGATTATTGTGTATAGATCTATACGGGGTTGACACCCACACCTGTGCTGTTCGCTACAGCTAGACCGGCTAGTCTAAGGTCACAAATATCTAGACCGTATCTGACGCCTGAAAAATGTCAGGGCAGGCGTTCTCGTCATATCTGTATGGTTATAATGACTCACACAGAGTAGGGTTCTAGTGACATTGGAATTACGTAGATTATACACCCCATTAATTTTATAAAATACAGAACTATGTTCGTATATTTTATAAACTACTTTCTCAACTTCGGTCTTAGGGTTTTTAAGACCACAACTTCGGTCTGGGAACACATTCTTTTCGAAAACAAACAAGCGAAAAACAAGGAACGTGAACACAACTATACACGAATTTACAAAGAGTACTCACTCTACTAGTTTTACAAGAATCCAAAACTATGTTCATATATTATGAAAATCTGATTTCACAACTACGGTTTTAGGGTTTGAGAACCACCACATCTTTCTATACAGAAAATATAAGATTTTCTAGTAACACCCTCTTTTCAGTAACAAACAAATGTAAGCTAAAGAACATGCATTCAATTATACACGATTTTTGGAATGAGACTCATAAACCACTTTTTATAGAAAGTTTTAGATGTTTTGGGAGTTTTACAATGAACTATGAACAAAGTTATTACAAGGTTTTTCCTACAAAAAATGCTTATGAACTCACCAACTTTTTAGTTGACGCTTTTCAAAACGACTTATATTTTCAGGGATCTAGTAGACATATATTCACCACGATCGAGGTCTGACGTTGCTGCTTTATGTTATTTCTACTTTTTTTATTCGTGTTTAACCTTCGACCAGAATAAGTATGGTAAACAATGTAAACCTATTATTAATGTATGAATGTTTGTGTTGCTATGTCTCATTTATATTCAATTGTTACGATATTGTACAATGACGTCCTCCGCCCCTGGATGTTTCCGCCGTTCCAGTTTGGGGGTGTGACAAATAGACTTTTACGAGGATGATCCTAACCGCGTCTTTTTATAATCACTTACTCTATACATATTATATATAATCCAAATCAAATAGACCTTCGAATAAGTGATCCTACTCTAAAAACCACATCCAAACAAGGAAAAGGAAGTAGAGTAAAAATCAGAAATTCTAAGTTTATAAAATCTCAATTATATATAACCTTATGTATACACTCAGTAATTATAACCTTACCAGTAAAGGTCTTTTAGTTTTCACATAAGTTATTATTGTACTTAAAATACTCTTGTAGTATTTTAACTTTATGTTTTGTCTTAGTATTTCTTTATATATAGGGTTGGTAAGTTTTAGACTTGCTGCAACACCACTATCACTCCCAAACACATGTTGGTCGTATCTCAAATAAATATAGTTGATCAGGCTATATTTATTCCAGATATGATTACATAACTGTCCAGGATTGACTGTAGTGTCCAATATCCAAATACTTTTGTTTTGTTCTTCTTGTGATATTTGTTCTCGTATATACATATATACTTTTATAAAAATATTATTATATTTTAAAAGTATACTTTTTGTCAAAGCACTTCGGCCCCATTGTATTAATAATTGTATATCTTTTATAGGTTGATATACTTAGTTCACTATAAACAATGCTCTGATACCAATCTGTCACACCCCCAAACCGGAACAGAGGAAACGTTCGGGGGTGGATGACTTCATGCTATGTATCACAACACATGCATCATATTAATCAAAGTAACAACAACCATCGTATTGATAATATAATATTTAAATTATGTTCAAAACATTACTTGAAATACATTGAAAGTACAACAAAAGTTAATACGTAAAGCTCTGTCTTCGCAACACCTGAGAGGATACCTGTCTACTAATGATCCTGAGAATACAAGTGGTTTGAAAAAGTGTCAACATTAAAGTTGGTGAGTTCCTACGTACTTTTGTTATAAAAAGTATACTCATGGTTCTTTAGAAAAGTTCGCCTGTTCCTCCAGAAAATCCTATATTTTCTTTAGTAGAATGTTAACCACAATAGTTCCTTCGACAATCACCTAGTTTATACTAATGTCGAACGGACAGTTGAATGTGTGAATATGCCCTAAGCCCACAACCAAATAAGGAACATGAAGTAAGGCGGAAGTCACACATTCCACTGCCTATCGGATATTATTTAAATATAACTCTAATGTATAAATTAAGGAATTATAGAATTAACCATTTAAGGTCCTTTATTTTATACTAGTTTAATAATAAGCATTAAACCTTTTGTAAATAAGTTTATAGTTTCACTTACTCTATTGTGAAACATTGTTTTCGGTAATAAATGTTATTGTTTTCAAAAATTTCTATCAAAAACTGTTTACCTTTAAAATAACGATGTTTACCATAGAAAATTCTATATCTTCTATAAAATCAACTGGTAGTCTTAATTGTTCCAAGATCGAAAAGCACATGTATAATTAATATACTTACTTTAATGATATCTAGTTTTGTTGATAAGTTAAACTGAATAAAGACTTGTTTACCCTGAAAACCTGATACGACGATATTACGCTCCTATGATCACTTAATACGTACGAGTTGTATATAACCGAGATAGAACAGCTAGTTGAATAGGTGAATCTGCTCTAAGCCCACAACCAAACGAGGAACAGGAAATGAGGCGGAAGTCACACATTCCACTGTTTATCGGATTTCAATTTTATCTAACCTTATTGTATATACTGAGCATCGTGTAGATAATATCCCTTGGGAAAGTTTAGGAAAAGTATATTACTACGTAAATATATCGTTGTTTTCTCCTTGTGAGTTATATGACCATACTAATTGATATGAAGTGAATCGTACATCGATATCGTTTATGACGTTTGTCACCCGCAGACCTATCGGTCCAACTGTAGCTAACAGTAGAGGTGAGAGATTGTTAGTCCCATATAGATCTATACACAAACTCACGCTCTCCCTCGAGGAGACTCTGGTTCATAAAGATGGACTTCCACTGGTATTTAAGTAAATACCGAAAACGTGTCTAACAAACTAGATTAACGACTTTACAAATAATGATGCGAAAACCTTTTTATAAATAACTGGTAGTTTTGTAAAAAGACTCCTATGTTCCATAAACTATACCTATTATAGTTTATTTCTATTTTTTAACAAGTTTCATGTTTTCATTCATATTGACGGCAAGATAACAAAATAAGTAAAATTACATTTTTTTTAAACACAAGATTTCTTGTGTTTTACTTGCATTCCCCCCCTAGAAACATTTAAAAAGCTTGAAAAAGTATGGGGGTATGAACTCACCTTATTTGAGGGACTCGATAGAAGATTCAATATAGGATGTTATTTCCACGAGTTATATTCCCGAGCCCCATAAGCATTTCATGTAATGTATGTATACTTTTAGTGAATATAATCAGAAATATGATTAGGAAATGATCCAATTTGTAAGTTTAACTTAGAAGTAAGAGTGTTAGAAGCAAAAATGGAGGATGATTGGAGTTCACGTCCAGAAGAAGGGTTCACGGCCCAAGAAGGTTTCATGGCCCAGGATGTGACAACCCGATATTTCAAATCCATGTAACGTTCAAAGTCAAATGTTAAACCTATTTTGGAAATCGATAAAAACAGCGCCAAAAATGAAGTGTTCTAAAGTCTCAATTGGGTTGCATAAAATGTTAGATATATTGTCAAGGTTTCCAAATATATAAAGAACACTCAAATCCGAGTTATAACAAAGAAATTATGACTAATCGAAAATCCGCAACACAACCGGTAAAACACTGTTAAGCGTAAAAAGTGAAACTTCAATAAAATACTCTTTAGCCTAAGGTATCTAAATGAAAGTTGTAGATTATGTTAAACCGTGAGCATACTTAAAAAGAACGCCCAAATCTGACTTCGTATGAGGAAGTTATGATTTTTCTAAGTTTCGGAACAGCAGTAGACAGCTAAAAACTCGAAATAAAGATCGAGCGATTTTTAGCCGACACAACCTAAACGAGAATTGAAGGTCTCGACAATAGTAGTGCAACGGTAAAAAGACAGATGAAAAGGGATGCCAGATGAAGAAGTTATGGATTTTTAACGGAATTATCTTGTCCCGGCCTATTAAATAAAATATAATTCAAAATAAATTCAAAATTAGCCGACGGAGTCAAAATGAAAGTTGTAGAGTATATTCTCACCTACGCGTGGATATAAAGAACGTCAAAAACGGAGCTCGTATGCGGAAGTTACGCATTTTTGAAGTCTTTGGCACACATAACGAGGCTTATGCGAAGGGAACGCCCTGCGTTCCGAGGGAACGCGCCGCGTTCGTGCTCCCAGACTGCCATCCCATTCGAGGTTCGTAAGCAATGACGTAATCTAGCTTCGGAAAGCGCTGTATTCAGGGGAACGCCCTGCGTACCCAGCAGGAACGCCCCGCGGTCGCACCAAGACCAGCCCCTATATAAAGGGTGCGAGGGTTCCGATTTTCCTTACTCATTTCCCTCTTCTCTCTCATTTCTACTCCCCGGTTAGCACCCCGTGACGACCCCGACACCCTGGTTACGTACCCAAGTCCCGACGAAGGTCCGAAGCTCCGAGATTCCCGAGAAATTCACCACTTTCCGATCGAAGTGCCGCCCGAGAAAATCTCGTTTTCTTCAAATCATCTCACTTTCCAGGTGAGTTCATACCCCTTATTTTCACGTCTTTTTCATGTTTTAGGGGGGGGGGGGGGGAAATACAAGTGAAACACGAGATAAACTCACATCTAAAATACGCATCGTTAGATACGTTTTCAAATACTTTATCTACATTTTGTTTATAAACGATAACCAATATTTCTACCAACGTTACTCTTTACATGCAAAGTTGGTATTACACCGAGTTCTTATCATCAAATGAAACACACTATCGAAAAACTATAATGGGTATAGTTTACGAGTTATTCATTACATCTTTACATAAACACTGTAAAAGGAAATACTTTCACACGAACTTTTCGTTCCGTAAATCTTTTGATACTATGTTTTGTGAGACACTCATCTTCAACATACTCTCGTTTATGCATTTCAAGTCCTGTATTATAAACAATAATCTCGTGTAGGGAGAGCGTGATACTTGTGTATAGATTTATACGAGATTGACAATCCCGCACCTAAACTGTTAGCTACAGTTAGACCGGCATGTCTGGGGTGACAAACGTCATAACACTGCAACGCCTGAAGAACGTTGTTACAGGCAGTCTGGGTCAATAGCATGGTTATAAAACTCACACGGAGTATTAAAATAAGTTTGATTTACGAGACTCTTAAATGCATTCAGTAATTTCATTATATGGGTATAAATCCACTTTCACCATTTTAGCACGAAAGATACTATTGCATTCCAGTCTTTGGAACTTTTTCAAACTATCACACATACATAGAAAATATCGGATTTTCTGGAAAACACGTTCAACTATATTTTTTTTTTACTAAAGGATATACAAATTTCAGTACAAAAACGCTTATGAACTCACCAACTTAATTGTTGACACTCTTTCAAAACTACTTGTATTTCTCAGGGAACCAGTAATACGAGTAACCATTAGTTTTTGGTGAAGGAACGCTAAGGCGTCTATTCTTAAAACATTTTATTATATTTATGATGGTTGTGTTACTTTCTTTACAATATTCAACTGTTATGATACTACGTGAAGTCATCCACCCCCGAATGTTTCCGCCATTCAGGTTTGGGGGTGTGACAGATTGGTATCAGAGCATTGTTTATAGTGAACTAAGTATATCGAACGACATAAGATATACAAACTATAAATGCAAAGGGACCAAAAAGCCTCTGACAAAACGTTTTCATAAGCGATACTTTTAATAAAATTAAAATGATATATATATATATATATATATATATATATATATATATATATATATAGCCTGATCAACTATATTTATCCTGGATGTGACCAACATATGTCGAGAAATTGTCGTAGTAAGCAACAAGTCGAAAACTTACCAAAGAAAATACTAGAATCAAACTTACAAATTTGAAATACTATAGGAGTATTTTATAAAAACCATGAGAACTATAATAATCGTGCGAACCTCGATATTTAGTTAAATTTAGGAATTCGTCAAATAAATAAAAATGTTATTTATAAAAAATTACCTTTTTACTCCCAAGTTTTTATAGAATTCTCTTGCCTCTATTTCTCGACTAGACAAAATGGCAGGATTTCACATTCCCGGGGATCCCTACTACCCTAACCAGGGTAATGGAGGCTGGATTGAAGAGGACCCCGAGGAAGATCCCGAAGAGATTCCTAAGGAGGAGCCAGAAGAGGATTCCGAAGAGGATCCCGAGGAAGACCCAAATGAAGAGTCAGAAGAGGAAGGAGATGGTGGAAGCAATGACTCGGAACCCGAAATCTACAATCCTCCCCGAGGAGCAGCAAATCCCCAAAGGAACTTTCAGGGCCCGGCACCTTGCTGGGCTATGGATCTGAAGTGATGGAGCAGGGAACAAGGGTAACGCCCACCCTACGGCATGACACGAGGCTTTTATAACCTCAGCAACGGGGGTTCGGCTGACAGAGCACTCCCTGTCATGGTTCGTCGCATTACCAACCAAGGCGAGCAAGCAAGAGCAAATGCCAGCCAACTCTTGGACATTGGAGCCACCGCTGCTGTCATTGCGGTACGTCTTCGTCGTCTGGACGAGGAGCATGAACGAACATAGAGCACACATTTTCCCTACAGAAGGACATCACTGCTACTAGAGCCGAGGTAAGGGAGTTCCGTAGAAGCCAAGCCGCATTGGAAAGGCGCGTCATCGAGGCTGAACGTCAAGTAGCCCGAGCTAAGGCATCCACAACCACATACCATAGTCCGCAACGTGCTACCCGCTCGGAGTAGAGCGCGTACTTCTGGCGCTATATTTATACCTATCGGCTAAGTGTTGGTGTTACTTTTCTTTTATAAATGTAAACTCGACGGATTGTGAGTACACAATTTGGAGGCCGGAATGCGGTCAAATTTTCCCATTTTCATTGATGTACCCTACACCTATAAAAGGGTCAAATTTTCCTGATCGTCGTATCATATACTAATATCAATGAAATTGACATGCATTTATTATTTCTTTGAGTATTCCATTGAGTTCTTAAAATACTAAGGAAATCATACACTTATTATCGAAAGTTTCCATTTACTTACAAAATTCGGTAATATTCAGAATGCAAAACATATAATACTAAGACCTCCCGTAATCGTTACTGAAGACTTCTCAGGATTTCGTATCTTAACTTGTGGCAGAATCATGCCGCCAAGAAGGAATCCCCGACGCTTCAATACTACATGAGCACCAACACCACTTCCACCACCCCCTCCATTGATGGATGATGCTACCTTTTAGGCTGCTGTAACGGCTGCCGTAACCACAGCAATGGCACAAATGAGTAACAACGGATCAGGAGGAGGAATAAACAGCTCTACAAATGGCCAAAACCAGGGTCGTTCCTGGGAATGTACTTACAAAGACTTCACCAACAGCAAACCCATCCCCTTTAATGGAACCGGGGGAGTGATGGCTCTATCCTAATGGATAGAGAAAACGGAAGCCGTGTTCGAGATATGCTCATGCCCCGAAGAGAGCAAAGTAAAATTTGCCGCCTGTACTTTCTCCGAACGAGCCCTAACGTGATGGAATGGCCACGTCAAGTCACTAACTCTGGTGGTGGCAAACTCCATGGATTGGGAGAACCTGAAACAGATGCTACTGCGAGAGTACTGCCCAAGGGGCGAGATTCAGAAGCTCGAGCAGGAGCTTTGGGGCCTTACTATGGTAGGATCGAATATCACAAGCTATACAAATAGGTTCAGTGACTTGACGATACTTTTCCCAGGAATGATGACCCTAGAAAGCCAAAAGGTGGAAAGGTATATCTGGGGACTGTCACCCCAGCTTCGGGGAAGCGTGCTAGCTTCCAAACCCACGACATTCGACAGTGCCAAAGAACTGGCACAATCCCTCGTTGATCATGGGGTCTGCCAAGGTGTCACGATTGTCGTCCCAGAACCAACCAAAGGAAGCAACAACAATAACAGCAATGCCAACAACAACAAGAAGAAGTTTTGGAACAAGAGGAAAGGTCAATCTTCACAAGAACCTGCAAAGAAACAACAGATAGTGGCGGTCCATGCCGCTACTGCCCCCACTGATGTCCCTGTTACCCCTACGTCGGTAAAACAATATGCTGGGAACCTACCAAAGTGCAACAAATGAAATTACCATCACCACGGTAATTGGCGGGAAATGCATTGTAAAAACTGCGACAGGAAAGGGCACACTGCCCATTACTACAGGGCACCGACGCGACCAATCACCCAAATTCCTGGTACTGGAGTGAGCCAGGCATGTTATGGGTGTAGGGAAACTGGGCACTACAAGAGGGATTGCCCTAAGGCAAAGAATGCTGGCGGTGTAGGAAGAGTGATGGCAATAGGGCAGAACGAGGCAATAGCCGATCCCATAGTGGTTACGGGTATGTTTCTCCTCAACAACATTTATGCATGCATACTCTTTGACTGTGGTGCGGAGAGAAGTTTCGTGAGTCATAAATTCAAACACTTACTTAATCAAAAACCCCAAGCACTCAATAAGATATTTAAAGTAGAAATGGAAAACGGTAAAATAGAAAGCACAAACGGTATGTACATAGGCTGCACGTTAGATTTAAATGAACACTCGTTCCAAATCGATCTAATGCCGATTACTATAAGAAGTTTTGATGTCATCATCGGTATGGACTGGTTAAGCCTTCACCATGCCGATATACTTTGTCATGAAAGGGTCGTTCGCCTTAATCTGCCAAGCGGCAAAACTCTTATCATTTATGGGGATAAACTCGGTACCAATTTACAAATCATCTCTTGCGTCAAAGCCCAAAAAGACCTTCGCAAAGAATATCGTGCCTTCCTGCCCACGTGGTAGACAAGAAACGAGAAGTGAAAGACATTAAAGACATTCCGGAAGTCTGCAATTTCCCCGACATTTTCCCCGAAGATCTTCCAGGAATCCCACCAGAACGTCAAGTCGAGTTCAGGATCGACTTGATTCCCGGAGCTACCCCAGTAGCAAAATCGCCGTACCGTCTAGCACCGGCAGAAATGCAGGAATTATCCAGCCAACTGAATGAGGTTCTAAGAAAAGGAGTCATCAGACCAAGCTTCTCACCTTGGGGAGCACCGGTTCTATTCGTAAAGAAGAAGGGCGGATCTTTTTGGATGTGCATCAATTACCGGGAACTGAACAAACTCACGATCAAGAACCGATATCCCTTACCTCGCATAGACTATCTGTTCGACCAACTACAAGGAGCGAGCTACTTCTCAAAGATCGATTTAAGATCTGGGTATCACCAGCTGCGAGTCCTGGAAGGAGACATTCCCAAAACGGCATTCCGAACTCGATATGGTCACTACGAGTTTGTAGTGACGCCCTTTGGATTGACAAATGCACCGGCGGTGTTCGTGGACTTGATGAACCGAGTATGTCGTCCTTTCCTGGACAAATTTGTGATCGTCTTCATAGATGATATACTCATCTATTCTAGGAACAAAGAGGAGCATATCCAACACCTCCGACAGGTCTTGGAAACATTAAGGACAGAGAAGCTATACGCAAAATTCTCAAAGTGCGAATTTTGGATTCGGAAAGTAGATTTCCTAGGTCACGTGGTCAGCAAGGAAGGGATACACGTGGACCCTTCCAAAATCAAGGCGATCGAGAAATGGACAACTCCAAGGACTCCAACGGAAATCCAACAATTCTTGGGCCTTGCCGGGTATTACCGGAGGTTCATACAAAACTTCGCGAAGATTGCTAAGCCACTTACCACCCTGAATCAGAAGGGTATAATCTTCAGGTGGGGAGAAAAACAAGACGTTTCATTCCAAACACTAAGGCGATCCCTATGCAGCGCACCTATATTATCCTTGCCAGAAGGAACATAAGACTTTGTGGTCTACTGTGATGCATCAAACCAGGGACTTGGATGTGTCCTGATGCATCGAGGAAAGGTCATCGCATACGCCTCGAGACAACTCAAGACGCACGAGGTCAAATATACCATGCACGATCTCGAGCTAGGAGCAGTCGTTTTCGCTCTAAAGATCTGGAGGCACTATCTCTACGGCACGAAATGTACAATCTCCACCGATCATAAAAGCCTTCAACACATCCTCAATCAAAAGGAACTCAACATGAGACAAAGGCGGTAAGCAGAACTAATAAATGATTACGAATGCGAAATTCGTTATCATCCCGGGAAAGCTAATGTAGTTGTTGATGCCCTCAGCCGAAAGGAATACTCGGGCCGCCGAATGAAATCTTTAACTATGACGATCCATTCACACCGGTCCACACAAATCCAGAAAGCTCAAATAGAAGCCTTGAAATCCAAAAATGTGGCAGGGGAGGCCTTAAGAGGAATGGATAAAAATCTTGAAGTCAAGAATGACGCTGTTCGTTACTTCATGAATCGGATTTGGACGCCGAAGTTTGGCGGATTCAGAGATGTTGTCATGGATGATGCCCATAAGACTCAATACTCCATACACCCCGGTTCAGATAAGATGTATCTGGACCTCAAGAAACTGTATTGGTGGCCAAACATGAAAGCCGAAATCGCTACCTATGTAAGCAAATGTCTGACTTGCGCTAAAGTCATGGTAGAGTACCAAAAGCCCTCGGGATTATTGCAACAACCGAAAATACCTGAGTGGAAGTGGGAGCGGATAACCATGGATTTCATAACCAAGTTACCCAAGACGACAAGCGGGCTTGACACGATCTGGGTGATCGTCGACAGGCTAAGAAAATCCGCACATTTCCTACCAATAAAGGAAACGGATAAGCTAGAGAAACTAACTAGAACATACATCCGGGAGATTGTACGACTGCATAGTGTACCAATATCCATTATCTCGGATCGAGATAGTAGATTCACCTCGACGTTCTGGTAGTCACTACAAAAATCTCTAGGAACGAGGCTAGACATGAGTACCGCCTTCCACCCACAGACCGACGGTCAGAGTGAGAGAACCATTCAAACCTTGGAAGATATGCTAAGAGCTTGTGTGATCGACTTTGGTAAAGCGTGGGATACCCATTTACCATTGGTTGAGTTCTCGTACAACAATAGCTATCACACTAGCATCAAGGTTGCTCCATTTGAAGCCCTCCACGGCCGTAAGTGCAGATCACCTCTGTGTTGGGCTGAAGTGCGTGACACACAACTAGCAAGTGGTCAGGTGCCCGATAGCACTCTCACTGGGCCAGAAATCATAAGGGAAAGTACAGACAAGATTGTTCAAATCCGAGAACGACTGAAGGCTTCAAGAGACAGACAAAAGAGTTATGCGGATAAAAGACGGAAACCCTTGGAATTCCTGGTTGGGGACCGGGTACTACTAAAAGTATAACCCTGGAAGGGATTAATACGTTTTGGAAAGCGTGGGAAACTAAACCCAAGGTATATCGGACCATTCGAGATCCTTGCCAGGATCGGCCCTGTGGCGTACAAACTTCGATTACCGCAGGAACTCAATAACATACACCCTACCTTTCACATGTCGAACCTAAAGAAGTGCTTGTCCGATGAGACCCTCGTCATCCCTCTGGACGAAATTGAAATCAATGAGAGTCTCCACTTCGTAGAAAAGCCAGTAGAGATCATGGATCGGGAAATTAAAAGAACTAAACAAAGTCGCATACCCATTGTGAAGGTCCGTTGGAATGCCAAGCGAGGACCTGAATACACCTGGGAGCGCGGGGATCAGATGAAACATAAGTACCCGCATCTTTTTCCTAGTCCATAAACTCTGCCTTAGATTAAATTTCAGGACGAAATTCCCTCTAACGGGGGGATGTTGTGACAACCCGATATTTCAAATCCATGTATGTTCAAAGTCAAATGTTAAACCTATTTTGGAAATCGATAAAAACAGCGCCAAAAATGAAGTGTTCTAAAGTCTCAAAATGAAAGTTGTAGAGTATATTCTCACCTACGCGTGGATATAAAGAACATCAAAAACGGAGCTCGTATGCGAAAGTTACGTATTTTTGAAGTCTTTGGCACACACAACGTGGCTTATCCGAAGGGAACGCCCTGCGTTCCGAGGGATCGCGCCGCGTTCGTGCTCGCAGACTGCCATCCCATCCGAGGTTTGTATGTAATAACGTAATCTAGCTTCGGAATGCATTGTGTTCAGGGGAACGCCCTGCGTAGGGGGAACGCCCTGCGTACCCAGCAGGAACGCCCCGCGTTCGCACCAAGACAGCCCCTATATAAAGGGTGCGAGGGTTCCAATTTTCCTTACTCATTTCCCTCTTCTCTCTCATTTCTACTCCCCGGTTAGCACCCCGAGACGACCCCGACACCCCGGTTACGAACCCAAGTCCCGACGAAGGTCCGAAGCTCCGAGATTCCCGAGAAATTCAGCACTTTCCGATCGAAGTGCCACCCGAGAAAATCTCGTTTTCTTCAAATCATCACACTTTCCAGGTGAGTTCATACCCCTTATTTTCACGTCTTTTTCATGTTTTAGGGGGGGAAATACAAGTGCAACACGAGATAAACTCACATCTAAAATACGCATCGTTAGATACGTTTTCAAATACTTTATCTACATTTTGTTTATAAACGATAACCAATATTTCAACCAACGTTACGATTTACATGCAAAGTTGGTATTACACCAAGCTCTTATCATCAAATGAAACACACTTTCGAAAAACTATAATGGGTATAGAGTACGAGTTATTCATTACATCTTTACATAAACACTGTAAAAAGGAAATACTTTCACACGAACTTTTCGTTCCGTAAATCTTTTGATACTATGTTTTGTGAGACACTCATCTTCAACATACTCTCGAGTATGCATTTCAAGTCCTGTATTATAAACCATAATCTCTTGCAGGGAGAGCGTGATACTTGTGTAAAATCTATAAGGGATTGACAATCCCGCTCCTAAACTGTTAGCTACAGTTAGACCGGCAAGTCTGGGGTGACAAACGTCATAACACTGCAACGCCTGAAGAACGTTGTTACAGGCACTCTGGGTCAATAGCATGGTTATAAAACTCACATGGAGTATTAAAATAAATTTGATTTACGAGACTCTTAAATGCATTCAGTAATTTCATTATATGGGTATAAATCCACTTTCACCATTTTAGCACGAAAGATGCTATTGCATTCCAGTCTTTGGAACTTTTTCAAACTATCACACATACATAGAAAATATCGGATTTTCTGGAAAACACGTTCAGCTATATTTTTTTTTACTAAAGGACATACAAATTTCAGTACAAAAACGCTTATGAACTCACCAAGTTAATTGTAGACACTCTTTCAAAACTACTTGTATTTCTCAGGAACCAGTAATACCGGTAACCATCAGTTTTTGGTGAAGGAACGCTAAGGCGTCTATTCTCAAAACATTTTAAATCATCATATTTGTAATATTCTTTTGAAACATGTATTATATGCAACAATGTAACTTTTTATTATATTTATGATGGTTGTGTTACTTTCTTTACAATATTCAACTGTTATGATACTACGTGATGTCATCCACCCCCAAATGTTTCCGCCATTCTGGTTTGGGGGTGTGACATAGGAATGGTTGACGGCTCGACAATTTTGATGAATAACGAACACTTGAAGATCCTAAGAAGTTCCCTTGAAGATTAAAGGAAGAAGGATGATATTTGAGAGGGAAAAGAGTGTTCACGGTTGAAGATCTAGAGAGAAAAAGAGTGTGTTTTCGGCCAAGAATGAAGAAATGAGGTAAATGTCAGTCAAACATCTATATATAGGAAAGAGTGTGGGGCCCGAAGGGTTCACAGCCCGAGGACTGTTCACAGCCAAAGATGAGTTCACGGTCCGAGGTATGTTCATGGTCGCAAACCGAAGCGAGTTCACGGCCGCAAACCGAAGGGTGTTTCCGGCTACGAGGGTGTGTTCGGTTCTGTGAGGTTTTGTGGCTACGAAACATCTTGGTTTTTAATTTCTACACTTCGATTTTAAACAATACCTCAAATAAAAGGTCCCAAACCAAGTCTAGAATCTAAATCTACTTAAAAGTAAGATAGATCAAAACAGGAAGTTTAACTTTTATTGGAATAAAATTTTCGGGTTGTCACAAAGAACCCTGGTTATCATTTGTATGGTCTTAGTGTCACACGGTCACTTGGTCATTAGGATTGTATTTTAATGTTCATGGTAGTTTTGTAGTTTCTTGTTTCTAAAGGGTCACCTTGTCACTAGAAAGTTACAATACTAGAGGTTATTTCAAGTAGGATGACTTGATCAGAATCTTGTGTGATAAAGGTCACCTAAACATGAGAGGTCCAAGGCATAGATGGGATAAACACGCCTGGTTAAGCGATAGTTGTTTAGGATCCCATAATCTATGAGTTACATTTTTATGCAATTGGTAATCGCTACCTACCGAGTTTGATTAAGTTTATGGGATAAAGGTCACCTAACCATTTACTTGTATCGTTACTTGGATCCTAGACTTTAATAAATTAATGTCTTAAAAAACAATAAAATATATTAATTGTTAAAGACTAAATATTGAAATACTAAATGAAACTTTGTTAAATTTTGGTAATAATTGTTAATACTCTTTTTCCCTGCAAAACCTCTCTCTTGTTGAGTTTCAAGATAGAGTAACATTTGATGATGATAATTACTATAACTATTATAATATCCTGAAGTTCCGCCTTAAGGAAATTTATATATACGGAAAGATCCAAAACCTGAATAACCTCTACAAGCCATTCTGTCTGATCATGATACTTTATTGGAAGTATTATTGTGATGATGTTAATGTGTCTTATATCGTATTGTAGTAATTAACCTTGACTTGCAAAAATTCATGGCTAATTATGAAACATATCAGATGTCTCATCAAGTAAAGCAGATATTCAATAAGAACAGTAAAGAGGGCTTCAAGTCTGTTCAACCATTGAATAAATGAAGTCTAAGAGATTATGTACTCAAATAGACTTATAGTTCGGTTGAGGGAAATACAGCTTAAACACGGAAATCAAGAAAGGACAAAATGATTACTGGTGTTTCAATTATGGAAGAAACTGGACACTAAAAGAGGAATTGCTCCTCTAATCTCATTGAGCCGGAGAAGTCTGAATAACACAAGACTTCAAATGTCTATATGATAGAACTATTTATTTTTCTATCGTTGACTTGAGTATGTTGTACTTTAGGTGACATTAATAGATGATATTATGTGCTGATGATTACAATAAATAATCAACTGAATAGAAACGAATGATATTTCGTGCTAAATATATAACAAGTGATGTTATATTCTTTATTCAAACAATATATGTTTTCTACTTTATCTTATAACAAGTGATGTTATAGTCTTTTAATGGATGTTCTCATTCATGTTCAGAAACGATGTATTTTATGTTAAAGAATCTTTTCTCCTAATCTTAATTATGAAGCAAATCTATAAGCTTTCATTAAATTGATGGTTCTAATCATAACACCAAGTTAATAAAATGATATTTGATTCAACCTTATCTATTTCATAATCATTATGACTATATAAATATGAAACATATATACCAACTTCAAAAGGATGAAAATTTTGAAAGCAAACGAGCTTGATTCATTTGATATATGCGAATTCTATTTATATGGAAAGATAATTCGAATGTGTCTTTATCTATTAGTAGTTAAAGAAAAAAAGGCATGAGAAAGAATTATACATAAGTAATATATGTAATATTTTCAATCCATGAGTAGATTTGGTGATAAATGTTTAATCAATTTCACTGACGACTTTCATTTGTTATTGTTGAAACTTTTTATTTGCTCAAATTGATTCATAGAGAAGATTGAGATTCAACTTAATGAGATCATTTTTAACCTTTCTTTGTGAAAAGAAAATGAGTTTTGTAAACCAAGTCTTGTAGGAATATCTTTGGATTTGTGGAATCGATTCACAACACATTCCATCAAAAACGCTTACCAGTCATTAATATGGTTCTTGTGACATAGGATCACCTGGTCAATTGGATGTATCTTTTGATTTTCGCGGTAGCCTTCGGATTCTCTAATAGGATAGGGTCACTTGACCACTGGTTGAAAGTCGATAGTATATGTTTTTGAAGACGATAAAAGATAGACCTTGCAGTCTATTATATTATGTTTTAATGAACTATTTACTTTATAAATTTTCGGAATTATGCTGTCTGCAACAAATATATATTAGATATATATATATATATATATATATATATATATATATATATATATATATATATATATATATATATATATATATATATATATTCCCACCACACAAGTGGATTAAATACTTTCATTAGACTAAGCATGTAATGGTTTATCTTTATCTAAAAGTTATGGAATTATGGTGCTTATGTTAGACACTAAGCTTAGCCATAACATCTACTAATTGCATTTATCTTGACTATCCTAAATAATTGTTTAGGATGAAGTATCTACTAACCCCACTAATTGTCATTCCATAGTACAAGTACTTAGAAAGTTCTTTTTCTAAGTGGGAGGAATTTTGAACTTTAAGAGCTAAAGAACCATAGACTAAATGCATCATACTTTGGAACTAGCAATTTTCAACTGTTGTTGAATCTACTCAATATTTGATAATAAACTAATAAAACACAAAGAGATGCATTCATGTGTGATTATCAAGTATGTGCTTGATTAATCATACTTAATATAGTTTGACTATAAAGTGTAATTGAGTTTCAAAGGAGAAAACATATATGAATGAAAATCTTCTCAAGATTTAATCTAAAATCTAAAAGTAAGAATATTATTTCTTATAAGATAATTACATAGTGTGATTTTATTATAAATCAAGATGATTCTGGTGTTTTTCTACAAAGCTAGTGGGAGCGCAATAACATTCCTAGTCTTATATGTAGTCGACATACAAATACCTGGAATAAAATCTATATACATACATACATATATATATATATATATATATATATATATATATATATATATATATATATATGGATCATGGTAACTTAAATGATTAAGTAAAATTGCATCAATTGCCAATGATCTTAAAGAGCATAAGATAAAGGACTTTGAGAGAGTCATCTTGTCAAATACCACATGACATGATTTTGCGCAAAGTCCTAGTGCAAATGTTGTTGAAGTAGATAATATGATTGTATTCCATATATTGTTGCAATTAGATTAATCATATATGTCATAATTATGCATGAAGGTCAGCTAAATCGTATGCTTAGAGCATGTTCAATATTACCAGTATAACCCGAGAATAAGTCATGGTTTGACTTAAAGGAACATTCTAAAGTACTTTTGAGAACTAAAGAAATATTCCTAATCTACATAATGTTCTAAAGAAAGCTATGTTTAAAGCTGTTACACATGTGCTAAAATTTCAAATAGATTGAGATGACTCTCAGTCACAAGCAAGCGTATCCTAATTATGAATGAAGAGAAAGTTACATGGATAGTGTTTTCATGTAGATTTTAATTAGAGTTATACATCTGAGGTAGAGTACATTGTGGTTTGGAGAACCACATACAAAGATGCTTAATGTTTAGTTCATTATGACTATGAGTAATCCTATTACGCAAGTATTGGCATCTAAGTCATATTTAAGCATCTAATACATTCTCAATAGTTTTATATATATATATATATATATATATATATCTATATATATATATATATATATATATATATATATATATATATATATATATATATAACTGAAAATATTTATATTCGCAAAGTTTATAAAAATAAAGTTTGTCAAATCTAATTTACAAAGGTCCTTCATTAGCTAATGCACGAAAGTTAAGTTGTAGCTATACAGTCTTTTTGGTATAAGTAGATATATTTGATTGAAATTTAGTATTTGAATATTGGAACAGTACGAGAAACATATATTTCGATAAGTTGAGATATTGGTTATGTGTCCTTTATTAAATAATTGTTGTGTTCTATATTAGCATGTTTAAATCCTTGAATAAGAAGGTTATTCTAAATGTCCATAGTCGTTCATAGTTGGTTGAGCATCTATGAGGTAAGACTAATATGAGTTGATTGGTGGATTCTCATGGAGATGAGAATAGCAAGAGCTACTACCAATTTCATAGATACTTGATTAGGAGAATAAGTATTGGACTTGACCTGCATCAAAATCAATTTATGGATAGTAATCAAGAGTGATGTTTTGATCAAGGTTGTATCTTTGTATTCATAGGTACTTGATTAGAAGAATTAGTATTATGTTTTGACATTGTTTCATGATGTTCTCTAAAAGACAGTCATAAGGGTGATCATTGGGTATGACATGAACTACATTGTTGTGTGTATGTAGTCGAGATGGGATTTTCCCCTCTTATTCGTTGAGAGTTAGAAATCTAAGGTATTAGTAAACGTTGAACAATAAATGAAATTGATCGTGATCCATATCTAATGGTCAAAATGACGTCTGAGACAAAGGAATAATTGATACTATACCTATAGTAACAATTATAGCTCAGAGCTCCTGGAATTGGCTGTTGATGAGATGACACCCTTCATATGTTGTTAGCGGCAGTAGCCCATTGCTAGACGTCAACAACTGTCTATGTCAGTCTGTAATGAATCATGTGCAAGTGGGGGATTGTTGAATCTATATGCCGAAGAATCATTATTGGTTGACATTGCTAATAATATATGATCTAATAGGATCACACATGTGGCAATCCGAATCTTTTTCCGTTAATGTTAGCCCGATTCCGTCAAATAAAATTTGAATTTTATTTAGTTCCGTCAAATTCTTATGGTTTGGAAAATCATTTTAGTTATATAATTGAATTATATATATATATATATATATATATATATATATATATATATATATATTTAAGTTATATATATATATATATATATATATATATATATATATATATATATGAGTCGGAATCAAAATCGTGCAAAAAACCCGAAATTCCTTAAAAAATCAACAGTTCCCGGCCTGACCGGTGTTCACGGTCGTGGACCCGATCACGGTCGTAAACCCGTTCACGGCTGGTGTACCGTTCACTGCTGGACACCACCACCGACCATACTCCTAGCCTATATGTATGTGACTCTTACCCTCATTTGTACTTTTCTGGCCGCGAACACCCTCTCTCCCTAAAAATAATCACCCGAAAACACAAGAAAACACAAGATTTCTCTTCATTTATCACTCTATCCGCCTTGGAACTCGTTTTTGAGCATCAAAACCTCAGTTTCTCGTCAAATAAAGTGTTGTTGTTCTTGAGTTCACGGCCGTGAACCCTTCAAATCTTCATATTTCATCAAGAACAGGCCGTGAACCCTTCAAACCTTCAAATTCCGTGAACCCTTCAAGGGCAGTAAACCGTTCACAGCCGAGATCCGATCACGGCTGAGAACAGTTCACGACCGTAATCCCCTTCACGATCGTAAACCCTCCCTAAGTGGTGAACTTGGTTGAAAACCTGCTTTCCCTGATTCAATCGAGTCCCAGTAACATTCCTAAACCACAAGCAAGTGTTTTTACAACACTATAAATAATGGTTCCGCTAATAAAATATATAAATGTATTTAATTGATATTAGGATCCCGTTAAGTGCCGTGTACACCAAGTCGAGGGTCTTCACCCCCAGTTTCGTTGTCCGAATTTTCACGCAACCAACTGTGAGTTCATACCCCTATACTTTTATGGTTTTAATGTTTTCAGGGGGAGAGTACAAGCCAAACACAAATGATTTTGTGAATTTATACAAAAGGATTTCAAAATACTTAAAACTGATGCAATGGATATAGTCATACGGTTTCTACATTTCATAAAATATTTAGATATTTTATCCCTTTTGTATTATGCTGAGCATAAGGTACGTTTTCGACTTACTTCCAAATTGCATAGTTTTCAGATCAATTCACGAACCAAATACATAATTTTCATGCAAACTATAATAGGTATAGTTTGGGGCGAGTTGTGATACTTTTGATTTACGTCTTTATTTTTGCTACTTTTGATTTATATAAATATGAATCAAACATATGTAAATACCTTTTTTATATATATTCAATGTAATGGTTGTGTTTACTTTGATTATTATGATGCAATTGTTGTGATACTACATATGACGTCAACCACCCCAAAACGTTTCCGCCATTTCGGTTTAAGGGTATGACAGATTCATATCAGAGCTATTGTTTATAGTGAACTAAGTATACCGAACCTTACATGGTATACAACTACAAACACTAAAGGGCCGAAGCGCTCTGAAACTAAAAGTATACTTTAAAGTTTTAAGTATTTTACAAAAGTATACACGTATACATATGTACAAGAAGCTATAACATAGTAAGAACTACATAAAAGTATTTAGGGCGAGTTAGACACTGCGGTTAAAACTGAATAGCTATGTAGTCATATGTGGGGCCAATATAACCTGATCAACTATATTTGTCTGAGATATGACCAACATGTGTTTGAGAGTGATTGTGGTGTTGCGACAAGTCTAAAACTCACCAAATCATATACAAATGAAGCACATAGTTTAAATACTATAAGAGTATTTTATGGTTCTATAACACTGCACAAAGTTATCACTAGTAGTACAACTCCTCATAAATGAAAGACCTGCAATTCCTTGTTTATGTTAGTAAACCTTTATTGTAGATCTCTATTATCGCTATAGGATTTAGATATATCTTGCTCAAAAATATCCGATTCTTGATCAATATAGAAGGCTTATCGTCATTTTTCCCCATGTATCTTTTAGAGAAAGACGACTCCCAGGAAGAGACCCAACAGAAAGACAAACAACCCTCTGATAGATCCTCAGCCACCACCTCCTCAGTTCAATCCTGCCATGTTCCATGTAGCAGTTACATCGGATGTGGTTGTCGTGATGTCGTAGATAAATTCTGGCGGCTGTAGCGGATCAGGAAGTGGTACCCATCCCCAAAATCTTGATGGTGGTCAGGGACACCAGAAGGAGTTTTCCTACAAAGAGTAAATGAATGCGAAGCCCAAATCCTTCGACGACAATGGAGGAGTCATTGCCGTAACCCGGTGGTTCGATAAGATCGAATCAATTTTCAAGATTTGTGCATGTTCTGAGGCAAGCAAGGTGAAGTTTGCCGCCTGCACCTTCACCGATAGATCATTTACTTGGTGGAATAGTCGGGTCAAATCCGTAACTCTGTCGGTTGCCAATGCCATGGGTTGGGAGAGTTTAAAGGAACTCATGCTTGTTGAGTACTGCCCAAGGGGCAAAATGCAGAACTTAGAACACGAGCTCTAGAACCTGAAGATGAAGGGTTCCGACATTGATACTTATACAGCTAGATTCTGCGATCTGGTTCTTCTCTGTCCGGGGATGGTCACCCCGGAAAGCAAGAAAATAGAGAGGTACATTTGGGGATTGACTCCCCCAACCCAAGGAAATGTTGTGGCTGCTAAATCTCTCACATTCGACAGTGTGACAACCTGAAAACTTTTTCCTTGTAAGTTCAGCCATTCAACTTAACCGAGTGTCAGACTCGTTTCTGCTATCAGTTAGCCTTGTTTAGAGTTTGTTTAATGGTTCAAAGCTCAGTACATTCAAGCATTGAGTATAGAATTGGGACGCGTAAGTTCCTAGCCTTGAAATCAAGCCCTACACTCCATTTGAGGGAGTGTACGGTCGTACACATGAGTGTGCGGCCGTACACACATGTGTGTGCGTCTGTACACCCATGTTGGCCGTACACCCCCTCCCTTAGAGTGATTCCCTTTCATTTCCAAGCCATTTTTTCAGTTTCCAAGTCAAGAACATCGATTTCTCTCTCAACTATCATCGAGCCTTTCACCCGATCTTCAAGAATGTAAGCCTTTCTTCCGTTTTGATTTGTTGTTAATCTTCTTAACCTAGTAACACCCTTTGATTTCATCCATTGCAAATCCTCTTTTGGTTAGATCTTCAAATCTTCATCTATTTCACCAAGAACATCAAGAAGACACACTTGTTCTTGGTGATTGTGAGCCTTCTTGAGCCTCCAGATCGTAAGTACTCTTCCCCTATGCTTAGTACATGATAGGAACACTAGATTAACACCTTAAAATCGTCCAGAACTCAAGAACATAAGGAGTGTGTGGCCGTACACCCCTCAAAACAGCCCTAAAGGGCCTTCAAAGTGCAATTCTAGCTTCAACACTTGATGAACAATTGTCCTACAAGCTTCCCTGTCATTAGAAAACCCTTTTGTGCACTTATTACCATGAGTGTGCGGCCGCACACTCCATGGCCGTACACCCATGGCTGCACACTCCCTATAGTGGCCGTACACTCCTCTTAGATGAATCATATGTGATTCTAACACTTGGTCCAAGTGTTTCCTAGTCCCTAAAGGTGATTTCTTGCACGTGGTTGCTTCTTCACCCTATATTTATGCCAATATATGCCGTTATATTTCATTTAGGACTCATTGTGTTTCGGGACTTCATTCGTGGAACTTCTCATCCTTACACGCATATTCGCTTGAATCACCTACATCAGGTGAGTTCATACCCCTATAATGAATCTTTTAACTGTTTTAAATGCTTTTAAGGGGGGGGGGGGGGAATACAAGTTGAACACAATTATAATTGTGTAATTCTTTGTCATACACTTCTTTCAAAAGATTGCTTATGTCTTTTATAAGTGATCAAAACATTTCAAAAACTCTTTTAAAGTTATCTTACTTTATAGTTTAACAAAACTCCGTTTTTTAAGTACCAATTCCTGTTCCTTGTTTGGTTGTGGATTTGGGGCAGAGTTACTCAGTCGACCATCTTATTCATCTTAATCATAACTTGTATATGACAGGCGATCATAGTGGTACCAAGGAGGATCATAGTATAAAGTATAGACACTAGTATCAAAGCACTTTCATTGTATGTACTCGCTCATTGTATGTACTCGCTCATCGCAGTACGATGCGTAAAAGATATACAACTATAAATACAATGGGGCCGAAGTGCTCTGGATAAAAATATATTTGAAATATATAATGATACCTTATAAAAGTATACATACGTGCTTATACATATATACATACTAGAACAAGTATCACAACAAGAACAAAACATAAGTATTTACAGGTTGGACACTGCCGTCAAACCTGGACAGTTATGTAATCATAGCTAGGATCAATATAGCCTGATCAACTATATTCATTCGAGATGTGACCGACATGTGTTTGGGAGTGATGTGGTGTTGCAACAGTCTTAAAACTTACCTAACTCTATTCAAGAGAATTCTAGATCAGAACATAAAGATAAGATACTATGGGAGTATTTTATGATTCTATAACACGATAACAAGTTTAAAACATATCAAGTACATTACGTTAAAATACTATAGGAGTATTTTAGGCACTATATAAATAACTTATGTGATAACTTAAAAGACCCTTACGGATAGGTCTATAATCTTGCAATGTATACTCCCAAGGTTTTACATAATTGAGATTTTATAGACTTAGAATTTGTGATCTATGCTTCACTACCTATTCCTTGTTTGGTTGTGGTTTTGGAGTAGGATCACTTATTCGAAGGTCTATTTAATCTTGAATTATATACAACTTGTATACATTGTACAATTATAGGAGGAATCTGTAAGGATCACCCCATAATGTTTCACTTAAATCTCATAGATTCTTTAGACACTTCCATTGTCGCACGACAAACCCAAATAGATGTAACTACTTCCTCATAACAGTTAACAGAAGAGTCAAGGAGGAACAAGAGCAAGTTCATAAGAAGCTTCCAAAGAAGGATCAGCCGAAGTAACCAAAACGTCTTATGCGTCACACTAATAAATAATAATTTTGTTTAACTTAATCAGTTAGTGGAAGCACTGCTCACATTATGTGTTAGCAGCTTAAATGTTGCTCACATTACTCTGGGTTTTATATAACTTGTATCCATTTAGTGCTCATAGAAAGGATTGTAGAGTCATTTTTACTTAACTTTCATCAAAGAAGGAAATATAGGATTTTCTGGAGGAACAGGCGAACTTTTCTAAAATATAACTTACAAACTTACTACCACTTTCTACAACTTAATTACATCACTAAAATCTTATGAACTCACCAGCTTAAATGCTGATCTACTCTTTCAAAACAACTTGTATTCTCAGGAGACCAGTAGACAGGTACGCGCACTGGGATTCAGAAGATGTTACAGTATAGCTTCATGTATTTTTGTTATTTTCTATGTATTCTATATTATGTGAATCACATACTTTGTAAACACTGTCTTTCTAATGAAATGGTTGTTTATTACTTTGCGTATTATGATGCATGACTTCTGATACTAAACATGACGTCCTCCACTCTCGAACGTTTCCGCCGTTCCGGTTTTGGGGTGTGACAGACAGCGACAAGTGTTTAGCACAAACTCTTATAGATCATGGGGTTGATCTTCATGAAGTGGGAGCCGTTTCCGAACCACCAAAGGCGAGTTGTAGGAAGAAAAAGTTTTGGAACATGCGTAAGGGCCATTCTTCGCAGGAGCCCTCCAAGAAACAACAGGTAATGGCAGTTCATGCTACTACCACTCCTGTCGCTCTTCCTGTTGCTCAAACACCTTCCAGTAGATATGTTGGTACTCTTCCAAGGTGCAAAAAGTGCAACTTTCATCATCACGGACCCTGCCGTGATTTTCAATGCAACAACTGTGGCAAGAAGGGGCACACAGCTCGATTTTGCAAGACACCATCCCAACCACCCAATCAGGTTCCTGGAGCGGGCATTGGTAAAGCCTGTTATGGCTGTGGGAAGATCGGGCACTTCAAGAGGAATTATCATAAGGCAACAATAGCTGGAAACCCAGGGAGAGTGCTAGTGATGGGCCAGGAGGAGGCAGTTGTTGATCCCACCGTTTTTACGGGTAGGTTCCTCCTCGACAACTCTTATGCATGCATTCTTTTCAATTCTGGTGCGGAGAGAAGTTTTTTTTGTCATGCATTTTAGCATCTACTCAAGTATAAACCCCAACCTTTAACCGAAACATTTACTGTCGAGATGGCTAACAGAAAGAAAGAGGGCACTAGCAACGTATTCATCGGCTGCACCCTTACCCTAAAGAACCATTCCTTTCCAATCGACCTTATGCCAGTTTCCATAAAAAGCTTCGACGTTATCATTGGCATGGATTGATTGAGCCCCAATGGTGCTAATATCCTTTGTTATGAAAAATCCATTCGCCTCAATCTGCCCTCGGGCGAAGCCCTCACAGTGTACGGTGATAAACTCAGCTCAAACCCTCGTATCATTTCATACATCAAAGCCCTAAAATATCTGTGAAAGGAGTGCCATGCATTCCTAGCCCATGTCATTAATGAGATGCAGGAAGTTAAAGACCTCGAGAGCATCCCCGAAGTCTACAACTTTCCGGATGTCTTCCCCGAAGACCTTCCTGGAATCCCTCCCGAACGCCAAGTCGAGTTCCAAATCGACCTAATCCCCCCGTAGCCAAATCCCCTTACCATCTAGCGCCGGCAGAAATGCAAGAGTTATCCAGCCAGCTCAATGAACTACTCAACAAGGGATTCATAATACCAAGTTCCTCACCCTGGGGAGCCCCGGTGTTGTTTGTGAAAAATAAAGATGGATTCTTTCGCATGTGCATAGATTATCGTGAACTGAACAAGCTTACCATCCAAAACGTTATCCCCTACCCAGAATCGACGACATCTTCGATCAACTCCAAGGAGCCGGCTATTTCTCGAAGATAGACCTGAGATCAGGGTACCACCAGTTGCGAGTCCATGAGAGTAATGTTCCCAAGACAACATTCCCAACTCGCTATGGTCACTACGAGTTTATAGTAATGCCCTTTGGTCTAACTAACGCACCCGCAGTATTCATGGATTTGATGAATCGGGTGTGCCTCTCTTTTCTAGACAAGTCCGTGATAGTATTCATTAATGATATACTTGTCAACTCTCGGAGTGAGGATGATCACAGATAGCACTTGATGCTAGTGCTATAAACTTTAACGGCGGAGAAACTATATGCAAAATTCTCTAAGTGTGAATTATGGATAAGAAAAGTAACTTTCCTTGGTCACGTGGTTAGCGAGGAAGGAATACATGTGGACCCTTCCAAAATCAAGGCGATTGACAATTGGTCAGCACCGAAGATGCTGACAAAAATCCGTCAATTCTTGGGTCTTGTTGGCTACTATCGCAGGTTTATCCAGAATTTCTCCAGGATTGCTAAGCCTTTAAACACCCTGGCTCAGAAAGGTGTACCGTTTGGTTGGGGAGATAAGCAAGACACTGTGTTCCAAACATTGAAGTGGGCCCTATGCAGCGCACTTATCTTGTCTCTACCTGAAGGGACGGAGGACTTCGTTGTCTACTGCGATGCATCTAATCAGGGCCTAGGCTGTGTGCTCATGCAGCAAGGAAAGGTTATTGCCTATGCCTCGAGACAGCTGAAAGCACACGAAGTCAATTATAGAACTCACGATCTAGAGTTGGGAGCAGTGGTCTTTGATGGGTGTTGAGCATTCTAACACTCCTAAGGTGTACATGCAACCCAAGAAACCTTGGATCTATGTTTGACTAAGATACATGCAAAATACTATTTCCAAGGTTCAAAATCCTATCTACCATACATGGGGAACTTTTAAACATAAAGGATAGCTAGAATTACATAACTTTTAGTTGATTTGATTCCTTGAAAAAACCTTGAGAGCCTAGCACCCCAAGTGTGATGCCTAAAATGTTTCACACAACACCAAATTCATTTGGAATAAACTAACTATAACACTGGAAATCGGCCTTGCCCTCTTGTCTTACTAGTTTAGCCGACTTTGGTTGATATAAGTATGCTTATATAGTATGTTACATTAGGGTTATACCATGTAAACCCTAATGTAACATTGCTCTTCATTTCCATGAACCATGGGTTTGTTACTCCCATGGAGCATCCATAGAGCATCCTATGGACCTTAGCCCAACTTGATAATCCATGGAGCCTTTAACCCACTATACAATTTATGGATGATTTACATAATCAACCCATGGATTTAATTAGTCATCTTTTGATCACTTAATTAATTCCAAATTAATTCTTGATCAAAACTAATTATACAATATTATTAATATATTAGAACTTATAACATATTAATAAACGATCAATGTTATTTCTCACATTCTAGTTTATCCAATTTCATGATGCCATGCAACCCAAATGGACCATGCCGGGTCGGGTCAAGTACATACCAAAAATAGTTATGGACTTAGACACCTTATCCAACAGTCTTCCACTTGGATAAGTCTAATAACTATAACTGCAAGTATGACTTCAGGAACCGATCATCAATCGTAGCTCTTTCAAGGTCTCTCGGAACTGAGAAGATGATGATACGCCATTTAAGATAAGTGACCATATAATCCTCTGTTCTAGATATCATCCGGACAATTACATGGAACAATGTCTTACTTATTGTCCAGCTGTTTGTTTCCCGATTTGTTTGACATAGAACTTAATTAAACACATCAACTTAGTTCTGACCGGGCCCGGTACATGGGTCAACACAAAATCATCGAGGGGCCCAGATATCGCCTCTAATCCAAGAAGGCAAAGATAAACTTCGACTCATATTCTTGTTCTACTACTTGTTGAATCACACACAAAAGTATGTTTTATAACATCGAGTTACCAATGCGTTTTTGTATAATCAATGCATAACAAACTCATAGGCAACAAGTCATATCTCTAGGTTTGAAGACTTATATGATATTACCGTCTCCCGATCACTCGAGATAAATTCCATGAAGTGATACCAGCGAGCGTGGGTTGGATCCACTACTCAGAACTTATGAGCACTCATGAAGTGTTGTAGCATCTCTTGCTATGTCTAACCACATAGCCCTCTACAAGCCAACTTCATGACAGTCTTAATTCATATCTACTTCCTACATATGACCGACCGTGGATAACTTGAATAATATGTAAAACATAACATAAATATTATGGAAGTCAAAACATGCAAAAGAAATAACAGTAAACGATTGACAAAAGATAGCAACACTTTACTCATAAATAAACACAACTTTTATTCATCATCAAATGTCAAATACACTTTACAAATTTCAAAGTTATCTAACTACTAAAACTAATATCATCCTTCATACCTATGCGCCTTGCATGCTGGAGATGCTTAGCCCTACTCAGTCTCTTCGTGAGGGGATCTGCTGGGTTCTCATCCGATGATACCCTCTTTGCCACGAGGAGTCCTTGTTCTATACGATGTCTGATAAAATGGTATTTTCTGTCAATATGTCTGGATCTCCCGTGATCCCTTGGTTCCTTGGCTAAGGCAACTGCACTTTCACTATCACAGAAAATTTCCATAGGCTCCTTTATAGCTGGTACTACTCCAAGGTCTCCAATGAAGTTATTCAGCCATATTTCCTCCTTTGCTGCCTCGCTTGCTGCTATATACTCTGATTCGCAAGTTGAATCAGCCACTGTCTCCTGCTTGGAACTTTTCCAAGTAAGTGCTCCTCCGTTCAAGGTAAAGACCCAGCCCGAATGAGAGCGTAAATTATCCCTATCAGTCTGGAAGCTAGAATCACTATACCCTACAACTCTCAAGTCATCACTCCCACCGAGGGTAAGGACCCATTCCTTAGTCCTCCGTAGGTACTTGAGGATATTATTTACCGCAGTTCAGTGAGCCTTTCCAGGGTTCCCCGGATATCTGCTGACCATGCTCAATGCAAAGGCCACATCAGGATGAGTACAAGTCATAGCATACATGATCGATCCTACCGCGGAAGCATAAGGTATTCGAATCATTTCTGCTATCTCAGCCTCTGTACTCGGACTCTGAGTCTTACTCAGTTTGGCATTACTCTGGATAGGTAACTCTCCTTTCTTGGAATCCTGCATGTTGAACCTCTTCAGCACCTTATCCAAGTAGGTACTCTGACTGAGTCCAATCAGTCTTTTACTCCGGTCTCTAAGAATCCTTATCCCTAGAATATAGGCACCTTCTCCTAGGTCTTTCATAGCGAAACACTTCCCGAGCCAGGACTTCACTTCCTGCAAGGTCGGGATGTGATTTCCTAGGAGTAGTATGTCATCCACATACAATACCAAAAAGCTAACTATACTCCCACAAGCCTTGACATACA
This sequence comes from Lactuca virosa, assembly GCF_052849685.1. Classification (NCBI taxonomy): domain Eukaryota; kingdom Viridiplantae; phylum Streptophyta; class Magnoliopsida; order Asterales; family Asteraceae; genus Lactuca; species Lactuca virosa. The sequence goes on from NC_136428.1 coordinate 391,478,690, forward strand.
CACAAGATTCATCTTCACTCCTCGAAAATCCAAACTCGTTGACTTTCTCATCAAAGAAAAGATTCCACCTGCGAGATGCTTTCTTTAATCCATAAATGGATTTCTCAAGCTTACATACTCTATTAGGGTTCTTTGTACTGACAAAACCCTCAGGCTGACTCATGTAAACATCCTCAGCCAACTTTCCATTAAGGAACGTGGTTTTGACATCCATTTGCCATATTTCATAGTCATGAAATGCAGCAATGGCTAACAATGCCCTAATAGACTTAACCTTGGCTACTGGTGAAAAGGTCTCATCATAATCAACTCCTAGAGTTTGAGAATAGCCCTTGGCAACCTGTCGCGCCTTATAAGTGTGTACATTACAATCCATGTCGGTCTTCTTCTTGAAGATCCATTTGCACCCAACTGTCTTGCGACCTGCTACATTGTCAACCAAGTTCCAAACTTGATTATCATACATGGATTGTATCTCGCTGTCCACAACCTCTTTCCATTTAGCAGACTCAGGGCTTGCCATGGCTTCCGCATAGCTGTTAGGTTCATCCAGACTTACCAGTGTCTCATCACTGATAAGTGTATCACCTTCCGCAGTAATATGGAAACCATAGTAATGCTCAGGTGCATTCCTAACCCTTGTGGAACGCCTCGGAGGTACAGACTCTTCTGTCGGATCAACATGAGTGTCCTCCTCAGGTTGATTGCTAGGGTTTGAGGTTCCTTCACCACTTGACTCTTAAATGTCTTCAAGGTCAATTTGCCGCCCACTGTTTCCTTGGCTTATGAACTCTCTCTCTCTCGAAAGACACCCCTCCTTGCTACAAAGACCACATTCTCACTAGGTCTGTAGAAGAGGTAACCAAAAGATTTTTGTGGGTAGCCGATGAAAACACACCTCTCACTTCGAGGTTCGAGCTTATCATGAGTCTCGCGTCTCACGAAAGCTTTGCAACCCCAAATCTTGATGTGGGCTAGATTAGGAACTTTTCCAGTCCACATCTCGTGAGGTGTTTTGGCAACCTTCTTTGTAGGGACCAGATTAAGGATATGGGCGGCAGTCTCTAAGGCGTACCCCCAGAATGAGATTGGTATCGAAGCTCGACTCATCACGGAACGAACCATGTCTAACAAGGTTCGATTACGACTCTCAGCCACACCATTCAACTGTGGTGTCCTGGGAGGTGTCAATTGTGAGACAACCCCACATTCCTTAAGATAGTCGAGGAACTCTGTGCTAAGATACTCACCACCATGATCGTATCGAAGCATCTTAATGTTCCTACTCAATTGATTGTCTACTTCCTGTTTAAGCTCTTTAAACCTATCGAAAGTCTCTAACTTACGCTTGATTAAGTAGACATATTCATATCTACTATAATCATCTGTAAAACTCACATAATAACGATTAGCATCCCTTGTGGCAGTTTTGAAGAGTCCACACACATCTGTGTGTACCAGATCCAACAAACCTTCACCCCTAACACAAGAACCTGTGAAGGGTGACTTTGTCATTTTTCCAAGTAAGCATGATTCACAACTATCATCTGACGTTAGGTCAAATGAATCCAAGACTCCATCCTTTTGGAGTTGGCCTCTGCATTTCTTGCTTACATGTCCAACACGACAATGCCATAATGATACTTTATCCAAGTTATTATCATTAGTAGAATCAATACACAACACATTATTTCCTAAGTTATCTACAACAGACACAGCTTCATACACACCATCACAAGGTAATGCTGTAAAATAAAACACATTATTAAAGAAAGCATTTATTCCACCAACTTCATGATGCATGCAGCTTTGGTAGCATATCTTTCATGTACCTCATATTCAGCGATTTCCTCAGGAGTTGCAGATGGCTCGGGTGCCTTAAGCTCCTTGTCGAGAACATATTCTTTGTTATCATACCGAGTGACCATCTTGATGTTCCTGATCCAATCCATAAAGCTGGATCCATCAAAGATGACTCTCCCACAAAGGTTCATGAGAGAGAAGGAGTCGGTAGGGTTTGAGCCAGAAGCAGCATTGTTGGAAGACATCTGAAAAGAAGAAAGACATGATTAGATTAGATATAAAGATAGTCCTTAATAAAACACCCAAATGTAATATTAAGGCTAGGACCTAATCACAATATATTATACTTAGAAGAGGGATGCCGTAATCTAAGTAATAACATATTTGAAAGCTAGGTGAATGACGATTCACCAATTTCGACCAATAAACGAAATATAACTTATTAGGTTTTTTAATTGGTTCTTAGAAATTCCTAGATTCTTTTGAGATTCAATGAACTTTTCAAAGGCATGTTTCAATCTCGAGTGTGCCCTCCAAGTTTTGTGACTGGGATGCCGAAGATCACAAAACGAGGTGTGAAGTAATCATGCAAATCACTTGGTACCCTTAATTTTTATCACTCAATCGATGTGCCGGTTAACCACACGCGCTTCACCGACCTATAATAAACCTTAACTCACCCTTTACCTACCTTGTTAAGTCCAATTTAGTGTGCCCGTTAACCATACATGCTCCACTAACGACTAAATCAAAGTGCAAAGTGTAATTTCATGGGTTAGCACCTTTTTCACATTTTTCCTAAAGTAACTAAGATTGGGAATTTATAAAAACATTTAGTTACTTTATAATAATCATTATACTTTTAATGAGAATTATTAAGTCATTGTCCTACCCGTTCGGCTAACGACCCTCCACCGATCAAGGAAGCGGTGGGTGAGAATGGACACCCATTAAGCTGCCATTTTATAGGCAACAACCTTATACCCCCCTTATAGACCGGCTTCGTGAATGAGGCCTACTAACGGTAAAACGACTTTGTTCTTATACATATATAACTATTATTAAACTTATAATATTATAAAGTATAAGAGTTGAATTATAACTTTTAAAATTCTATGGGTTGGAACTAAAGTTTATTAAGATGACTTTACATGTTCCAAAACTTGAGGGCAAGTTTTGTAACTATACAAAACCTTTCAATTCATAACTTATGAGTTAAATGGTTCATTAAAATGAGTGACTTTTTGTCACACCCCCGAACCGTCAGAACGGACAGTGGAAACGTCCGGGGGCGGGTGACGTCATGCGTAGTATCACAACAATCGTATCATAGCAATCAAAGTAAACACAACCATTACATTACAATATAATTATTTACATCTGTTTGAAAACATAGTTTGTACATGTCAGCATGTAACAAAAATAAAAGATAAAGCCGAGACTCCAAGATGCTCCGTCTTCTCCAAAAGCTGGCAAGGGTACATGTCTATTGTTGTCCTGAGAATACAAGCGGTTTTGAAAAAGTATCAGCATAAAGCTGGTGAATTCAGAAGCATGTTTTTGTATTGAAAACTAGTCACTGAATTAGTACAAATCATTTTCCTTTCGTTATAAGTAAAATATCGTTTGTATCGAAATCCTGGCCAAGCACCAGTAAGTAATGTACGTTCCATTTGAAAACACTGGCTACCGCCAGTAAGTGAGGTACGTTTCGTTTGAAAACCCTGGCTACCGTCAGTAAGTGAGGTACATTTTGTTTGAAAACCCTGGCTACCGCCAGTAAGTGAGGTAGTTTTATTTCTTAAAATAAAACTAAAGGTTGTGTCCCTGGAATACCCTCCAGTAAGTAGATAGGTAGTTTCATTAATTAAAATAAAACTATTGAAGTAAGAAATCCCGTAAACAAAGGTTAGTTTATACTTATTGTGAGTCGTATAACCATGCTAATATGACCCGTGACCTCCTTGACGTTTCTTCAGGCATCGTATGATTACAAAATTTGTCACCCCAGGCGTGCCCACCTAACTGTAGCTAACAGTTCAGGTGTGGGATTTTCGGTCCCGATTAGATCTATTCACAAATTTCACGCTCTCCCTCCGGGAGACTCTGGTTATACTAACGGTGAGGATTTATTGGTACCCCGAAGGGCATAACGAAGATAGGTCTCACAATCCAGTATTAACTAGTTTACGTGTAGTTCGGTTGTTCTCGAGTTCGAAATCGTTAGTACACAGTGTAGAGTATAAATAATTATACACAAAATAATTATTTAGTATGATACTCTTGTTATCTGTATGTAGAAATGGATAAACTAAGTCCATCAAAGTTTATATGTTCGACTGTGTATGTGGTTTAAATCTGTAAAACTGATAATGAATTCCCCAAACTATACCTATTATAGTTTAACCGGTAAGTTATGTTCATGTACTGTTCCATAAAAACTATGCAATTATGTTTCGAAAACGTCCCCTATGCTCCGCAAATTACAAAAGGGATAAAGTATCTAGATGTTTGGTAAAACCGTTGTAATTGCATCAGTTTTTAAGTTGTAAAAACCTTTATGTTTAGCTTGTATTCCCCCTCTGAAAACGTTTTAAGTAGGGGTATGAACTCACATTTGGTTGGATGTAAAGGATTGAACTGGATGATGCTTGAGTTGGTGTACGTTGCACTTAACGGAATCCTAATATCAAATAAATACATATATGTATCTAAATTAGCGATTTCGTTAGATAAAGTGTTAGATATACACTTATTTTTGGTTAAGGAATGTTACCGGGACTTGGTTGAATTGAGAAAACAGGCTTTTCCCCACGAAAGAGCTGTTTACGGTTATGAATGGAGCTTACGGTCGACAGACCGTGAATAGGGTTTATGGTCTAAGGAGATCTGGTGAGTTTACGGTCTATGAATATTGATGAGTTTACAGTCTATGAAGATTGATGAGTTTACGGTCGCAACAGGTTTACGGTCTATGAAGATTGACCGTAACCTCAAGAACAAGGGTGCTTGTTTTCGACGAAAAAGTGTTCCAGAGGCTCCCAAACGGCCCCAAATGATGATTTCCGGTGTTTTTCGGGTGAAAGGAGGGCTTTATGGTGTTTACGGTCAAGAGGCTTAGAGAGAGAAAGTGGGTGTTTCCGGTCAAGAAGGTTCAAATGAGGGTGGGGGTCCAGTATTTATAGGCTGGGGGTTTGGTCGATGGTGGGGTCCACCTGGCACCGACCGTAAACGGGTTTACGGTCTACACGAGTTTACGGTCGTAAACTCGTTCTGACCGTGAACTCGGTGATTTTCGAGGAAGTTTCAAGTTTTTTGCGTGATTCCCGGTTTATTCCGAATCGTATAAAATACATATTATTTATTTAAAACGTAAAGTCCTTCCCAAACTAAGAAATTTGACGGAATTTAATAAAAACCCAAATTTTATTAACGGAAACTGGGTAAGGATAACGGAAAAAGTTTCGGGTTGTCACATCATCCCCCCGGTAGAGAGAATTTCGTCCCGAAATTCGAATATAGAATACAAATCATGGATTAGAAAAGAGATGCGGATACTTCTGTTTCATCTGATCTTCGCGCTCCCAAGTGAATTCAGGTCCCCGCTTGGCATTCCAGCGAACCTTCACTATCGGGATGTGACTTTGTTTCGTTCGTTTGATCTCTCTATCCATGATTTCGACCGGTTCTTCTACAAAGTTTAGATTCTTGTTGATTTCAATCTCCTCGAGAGGGATCACAAGTGTCTCATCGGATAAACACTTTTTAAGGTTCGATACGTAGAAGACAGGATGAATGTTACTAAGTTGTTGAGGTAAACGAAGTTTGTAGGCTACGGGACCGATCCTAGCAAGGATCTCAAATGGTCCAATGTATCTTGGATTCAGCTTTCCACGCTTTCTGAAGCGTATCATGCCTTTTCAGGGTGAGACCTTTAGCAGGACATGGTCTCCAACCCGGAACTCCAAGGGTTTTCGTCGTTTATCGGCATAGCTCTTTTGTCTATCTCGTGAGGCCTTCAGTCGTTCTCGGATTTGTACGATCTTTTCGGTGGTTTCACGGATGATTTCTGGACCAGTGAGAGTGCTGTCAGGGACTTGCCTCTTGACTAGCTGCGTGTCGCCCACCTCAGTCCAGCACAGAGGCGATTTGCACTTGCGGCCATAGAGAGCTTCGAAAGGCGCAACCTTGATGCTGGTATGGTAACTGTTGTTGTAGGAAAACTCAACCAAGGGCAAATAGGTGTCCCATGATTTACCGAAGTCAATGACACATGCTCTCAACATGTCTTCCAAGGTCTGGATGGTTCTCTCACTCTGCCCATCTGTCTGAGGATAGTAAGTTATGCTCATATCCAGCTTAGTTCCAAGATCTTTCTGCAGGGACTGCCAAAATCTCGAGGTGAACCTGCTATCTCGATCGGAGATAATGGACACAGGCACACCGTGCAGTCGGACTATCTCTTGGATGTTGATTCTTGTGAGTCTCTCCATTTTGAAGTTTTCATTGATCGGCAGGAAGTGGGCGGATTTAGTCAGTCGGTCGACTATTACCCAGATGGCGTCGTACCCACTCGGAGATTTGGGTAATTTGGTGATAAAATCCATAGTAATCCTCTCCCACTTCCACTCAGGTATATCCGGCTGGTGGAGTAGACCTGATGGCTTCTGATATTCGACCTTCACCTTGGCGCAAGTCAGGCACTTGCCCACGAAGCTAGCGATCTCTGCTTTCATGTTTGGCCACCAATACAACTTCTTGAGATCGAGGAACATCTTATCCGAACCTGGATGAATGGAGTATCTGGTCTTGTGAGCTTCGTTCATCACAACCTCTCTGTAACCACCGAACTTTGGAGTCCAGATCCGGTCCATGAAATAATAGACTCCGTCTCCCTTGATCTCTATATTCTTTTCCATTCCTCTCAAGGCTTCACCTGACATGTTCTATGGTTTTAAGGCTTCCAGCTGAGCCTCCTTCACTCTACGACCTGAGCACTCCTTCCGGCTGAGGGCATCTGCCACCACATTGGCCTTGCCGAGATGGCAGCGTATTTCGCACTCGTAATCGCTAAGTAGCTCAACCCATCGCCGTTGTCTCATGTTCAATTCCTTTTGGTCGAAAATATGTTGCAGGCTTTTATGGTCAGTGAAGATAGTGCACTTGGTTCCGTAGAGATAATGTCTCCATATCTTCAATGCGAAGACCACTCCTCCCAACTCTAAGTCGTGAGTTGTGTAGTTAACTTCGTGTGCTTTCAGCTGTCTTGAGGCATAAGCAATGACTTTTCCCCGCTGCATGAGCACACAGCCTAGGCCCTGATTGGATGCATCACATTAGACAACGAAGTCCTCCGTCCCTTCGGGCAGAGACAAGATAGGTGCGCTGCATAGGGCCCGCTTCAATGTTTGGAACGCAGGGTCTTGCCTTTCACTCCAACAGAAAGGTACGCCTTTCTGAGTCAGAGTGGTTAAGGGTTTGGCAATTCTGGAGAAATTTTGGATAAACCTGCGATAATAGCCAGCTAGGCCCAAGAATTGATGGATTTTGGAAGGGTCCACGTGTATGCCTTCCTCGCTTACCACATGACCTAGGAAGGTTACTTTTGGAATCCAGAATTCGCACTTATAGAATTTCGCGTACAACTTCTCCGCCCTTTGAGTTTCCAGCACCAATCTCAAGTTTTGTGGGTGTTCTTCCTCACTTCTGGAATAGACAAGTATTGTTGGATTAGTGTCTAAGGCTGTAACTATATTTGGTAAGTACTTGACCCGGTTATGCATGGTCCTTTTGGGTTGCCTTCACCATAGCAACTTGACAGGATGATTTGTTAAGAGAGAAGAGATATTATTAATATATTAGGAGAATAATATATATTTAAGAAATAATAATATTATTTGATTAATATAAGTCGTATATTAATTGACAATTAATTTGGTGACTTAAAGAGGTTAATTGAATAAAGGGCATAAACTGTCAAATGTGTGATAGTTGTATTTTGGGCTATGTATCCTTATGGATATTGGGGTGGACGAAATTTAGGGTTTGGGAACCTTAAATTCGTCCAAGCCTTGTATCTAGAAGGATCTTGGATTGCTTAGGGCCTACGTCATTCAATTAGGGTTAAAGGAGAAACCCTAATAGCTCATAGTATAAATAGGACCCTTAGGGTGGAGAAATCGACACTCTTGCAAGCCAAGGAACCCTAGGGCCGATTTCTATCCCTCCTCCCTCTCTCTCAAGATCATCTTCTTGCTAGTTGGTGTTTGTAAGCCATTAGAGGAGTGACAATTGTGACTCTAAGCTCCAAGAAGAAGAAGTATCAAGCAAGTAATTCAAGGTATTTTTTCAGATCTGATTTCATATGATTAGATTCAATATATTACATTAGATCTAGTATTGCAAGTCTTGGATTCAATGCATGTTCAATTAGAGAAACCTAGATCCAAGCAATTAGGGTTTGCATGTGCACATAGGAAAGTTCTTATGGCTCAAACCCATCAAAGTATATCGTCGATGAACACGATTACGAACTTGTCCAGGAAAGAACGGCACACCCGATTTATTAGGTCCATGAATACCGCCAGTGCGTTGGATAGACCGAAGGGCATTACTACAAATTCATAGTGACCATACTGAGTCCGAAATGTTGTCTTAGGAACATCACTCTCGTGGACTCGCAGCTGATGATACCCTGATCTTAGGTCTATTTTGGAGAAGTAGCTGGCTCCTTGAAGTTGGTCGAAGAGATCATCGATTCGAGAAAGAGTGTAACGGTTCTTAACAGTGAGTTTATTCAGTTCGCGATAGTCAATACACATCCGGAAGGATCCATCCTTCTTTTTTCACAAACAAGATCGGGGCTCCCCAAGCTGAGGAACTCGGTCTGATGAATCCTTTGTTGAGCAGCTCATTGAGCTGACTAGATAACTCCTGCATTTCTGCTGGCGCTAGGCGATATGGAGATTTGACTACGGGGGTAGCTCCGGGGACTAAGTCGATGTGAAACTTGACTTGGCGTTCGGGAGGAATTCCCGGAAGCTCTTCGGGAAAGACATCAGGAAAGTTGCAGACTTCGGGGATGCTCTCGAGGTCTTTCACTTCCTGCTTCTCGTTAATGACCTGGGCTAGGAATGCATGACACGCTTTTCGCAGAAGTTTCTGGGCTTTGATGCACGAAACGATACAGAGGTTTGAACAGAGTTTATCGCCATAAGTCATGAGGGTTTCACCAGAGGGAAGATTGAGACGGATGGCTTTTTCGAAACAAAGGATATCAGCATGATTGGGGCTCAACCAATTCATGCCGATGATGACATCGAAGCTTTTTATGGAAACTGGCATAAGGTTGATGGGAAAAGAATGATCATTTAAGGTAAGGGTGCAACTGCGGATTATATCGTTAGTGCTCTCTTTCTCACCATTAGCCATCTCGACGGTAAACGTTTTGGTTAAGGGTTGAGGTTTATGTTTGAGAAGATGTTTGAATGCAGGACTAACCAAACATCTCTCTGCACCAGAATCGAAAAGAATGCATGCATAAGAGTTGTCAAGGAGGAACGTACCCGTAACAACGGTAGGGTCAGCAACTGCCTCCTCTTGCCCCATAGATAGTACTTTCCCTGTATTGTCGGTCGTTGCTGCCTTGGGGCAGTTTCTCCTGTAATGTCGGACATCCCCACAGCCATAACAGGCTTGACCGACACCTGCTGCAGAGGCCTGATTGGTTGGTTGGACTGGTGTTCTGCAGCTTCGAGCCATGTGACCCTTCTTGCCATAGTTGCTGTAGAGCATTTCACGGCATGGGCCGAGGATGCGATGATTGTCACACCCCAAAACCAAGGATGGCGGAAACGTCCGGGGTGGAGGACTTCATGTATAGTATCACAACAATGATGACAAAATGAACAGTTTGACGATTTAACGTCCCATCCCCAAAATGCTGTTGGTTTCCTGTGTCACTGATTTCCTGAGAATACAAGTAATTTTGAGAAGTGTTAACAATTAAGTTGGTGAGTTCATAAGAGTTTTGTTTGAGAAAGAAACCGTTTTCCTTGTAAAAGCGACAGAGTAAGTTTCCAAAAAATCCAATATTTTCTTGGTTAAGTATGAAATGAATGCTCCTATGTTATGCAATAATGAACCCTAGAAAGACCCGTAGTTTCCTTCTATAATCGCCCAGTGCATATAAGTTATATGAAATTTAAGTTAAATAAATCGTCGAATATAATGGGTCTGCCCTAGGTCCACAACCAAACAAGGAACAGAAAGTAAGGCGGGCCCACCAATTCTAAGTCGATTGTGAATAGATTCTTATATAACTCTAGCATATACACTTAGCAATTATAGTTGAAGTCTAACAATTCTAGATGAAATGTAGTTTAAATAGAAATATGTTTCCAAAGAAAATCCAGTATTTTCCTTATAAAATTCATGTAGTCCTAAATCCCAGGACCGAGAATATGTGTGTGTTTTATACATATAATGTTGCTAATAGTAATGTGTTTCCAAAGAAAATCCCATATTTTCCTTATAAAAGCTATGTAGTCCGAAATCCCAGGACCGAGAATATGTGTGCGTTTTGTACTTATAACGTATTTGTAGTTTTAAATAGATAAAACCCCTTTTCAAAGTAGAATTTTCTCTGTAAACTAGAAAGATTGTTAACTCCCTATGTGAGTCGCTATAACCATACTATGACGAGAAATAACCTGCACAACGTTTTTCAAACGTTAAGATACTATGACTCTTATCACCCGTAGACCTGCCGGTCCGGCTGTAGCTAGCAGCGAGGTGTGGGGTGTCAATCCCAATATAGATCTATACACAATTATCACGCTCTCCCTACAAGAGACTCCGGTTATAATTTACAGGAATTGGAATCCCGTACTCGAACGTGCGGGTTGAGAATTGCCTCACAACTTAAGTTAACTAGTTTACACATAGTTTGATATTAAAACCTCTTCCGTGGAGGAAGTAAAATCACCTTTTATGAATAAATTAGTGATATGAAATCCTTAAACTATTACTATTATAGTTTATCATGTAGTATATGAAAAATCCATTTGTCTTGAGAGTAAAAGTCATGTAGTCCTAAATCCCAGGACCGAGAATATGTGTGTGTTTTGTACTTATAATGTTCCTAATAGTATTGTGTTTCAAAAGAAAATCCCATATTTTCCTTATAAAAGCTATGTAGTCCTAAATCCCAGGACCGAGAATATGTGTGCGTTTTATACTTATAACATATTTGTAGTTTTAAATAGATAAAACCCCTTTTCAAAGTAGAATTTTCTCTGTAAACTTGAAAGATTGTTAACTCCCTATGTGAGTCACTATAACCATACTATGACGAGAAATAACCTGCACAACGTTTTTCAGACGTTAAGATACTATGACTCTTATCACCCGTAGACCTGCCGGTCCGGCTGTAGCTAGCAGCGAGGTGTGGGGTGTCAATCCCAATATAGATCTATACACAATTATCACGCTCTCCCTACAAGAGACTCTGGTTATAACTTACAGGAATTGGAATCCCGCACTCGAACGTACGGGGAGAGAATTGCCTTACAACTTAAGTTAACTAGTTTACACATAGTTTGATATTAAAACCTCTTCCGTGGAGGAAGTAAAATCACCTTTTATGAATAAATTAGTGATATGAAATCCTTAAACTATTACTATTATAGTTTATCATGTAGTATATGAAAAATTCATTTTTCTTGAGAGTAAAAGTCATGTAGTCCTAAATCCCAGGACCGAGAATATGTGTGTGTTTTGTACTTATAATGTTCCTAATAGTAATGTGTTTCCAAAGAAAATCCCATATTTTCCTTATAAAAGCTACGTAGTCCTAAATCCCAGGACCGAGAATATTTGTACAGTTTGTAGTTATAACGTATTTGTAGTTTTAAATAGATAAAACCCCTTTTCAAAGTAGAATTTTCTCTGTAAACTTGAAAGATTGTTAACTCCCTATGTGAGTCGCTATAACCATACTATGACGAGAAATAACCTGCACAACGTTTTTCAGACGTTAATATACTATGACTCTTGTCACCCGCAGACCTGCCGGTCCGGCTGTAGCTAGCAGCGAGGTGTAGGGTGTCAATCCCAATATAGATCTATACACAATTATCACGCTCTCCCTACAAGAGACTCTGGTTATAACTTACAGGAATTGGAATCCCGCACTCGAACGTACGGGGAGAGAATTGCCTCACAACCTAAGTTAACTAGTTTACACATAGTTTCATATTAAAACCTCTTCCGTGGAGGAAGTAAAATCACCTTTTATGAATAAATTAGTGATATGAAATCCTTAAACTATTACTATTATAGTTTATCGTGTAGTATATGTAAAATCCATTTGTCTTGAGAGTAAAACTTTTTTCATGTAGTAAAAATCCATAAACTATGCTTATTGTAGTTTATTATATGTGTTCGAAATGAATGAAGAAACCTTATCATGAATGACTAAATTTCAGTTTATGATGATAAACTAACAAGAAAATACATTTGATATTAAGAACTTATTGTTATGCACTTTGCTCAACATACTACAAAGTGTTATGAAAGTTGTAAGCTGTTAACTAGTTTTAACCTTTCTGAACTGTTTTAGAAAAATCATACGAAGTTGAAAACTGAATCTGTAAATTCTAAGAGTTTAAAAAATGTTTCTAGTTTATTCATAATTTTTATTATGATTTTTAGATTTCTTTAACTTGTGTTAAAATGTTCATATTCACAGACTGGTCCGAATTCGTTTTTGAAATGATAGGCAGTTTTGTAAAAATCACCATAAATCGCAGAAAAATCGTATGGAGATGTGCAAGTAGTCATTTTAAAGGTATGAACCTGAAATATTTGCATATTAAAGAGTTTTGAAAGATATTAAGTTTAAGATAGTCAAAACAGTCCATGAATAAGACTCAACTTTTCTGATGAAAGCTGTTGTTTGAGTTTAGTTAAGTTTTTGGTGTTTTAACTTCTTTTCCCCCCTAAAACTTGAAGAAAACATGAAAATGTAGGGGTATGAACTCACCTTGAGTGATTTCAGAAGATTGATGGTGAAGAAAAGAAGTGTTCAACTCAAGAACACTTGGGAGATGCTTGAAGATTCGAAGATCTAACAACAAATACGACGACATTTGTGTAAGGAACTCATGATTTGAGTGAAGAAATGTAAGGAAATAAAGTGTAGGATGAAGGTACTTACCAAAAGTAGATGAAGAACTTGAACATCAGCATTGAAATCTCGAAATTTAGAGAGAGAAGTGAGAGAGAATGGAGTTTTGTTCTTTGGTGGAGAATGAGAGAAATGACAGAAATGTGAGGAGGGATAAGGGTTTCCAGCCTTTGACCAAGAGTGTGGCTGGAAAAATGGTGGGAAAGGACAATGAAATGACCAGGTATGGTGGAAGGACAAGGGCTGATCATTGAGTGGATATGGGGTGGTTGCTTGTGTCATACACTAAGGCAAAGTCAACACTCCACCCATAAATCTTACCTACTAGATTTTATTCTTAGGCAAGGATTTCCCCAAAATATAAGCAAAATATGAATATTTAGGGTTTATTATGTTAAAATACGAGTTTGGGTGAAAATCCCGCGTTAAAATCACGAAAAACGGGCTCAAAACGCTAAAAATATTGAAAACAGGGTAAAAATTGGTGAAATCTGAAATTCAGGGCCGAAAGTTCGGTCCCAGCCCTTAGAACCGAAAGTTGATGGGGGAACCGAGAGTAGGGTTCGGCTCCTTAAGCTGTGCATCTCGGACCGAAGGTGAAGGCTTGAACCGAAGGTAGTCCTCTCGGACCGAAGGTGGCCTCTCGGACCGAAGGTTACTTTCGGTTCCTTAGTAGTTTCGGTTCAGGATGTGGTTTCGGTTCTCACGAGGTTCGGTTCCTAAGAAGGTTCGGTTCCTAAGAAGGTTCGGCTCCTTAAGAGGGTTTTTCGCGTAAACTTCCGTTTTCGAGCGGTTTTCGATTAAATTAAGGGTCGGGATGCCCCGAGTGATTATAAGAAGTTGAGAGAGATTTTGAGATAGATTTGGGAGAGATTTGACATATTTGGAGAGATTTGACATACTTAGAGAGATTTGGGAGGGGTTTGACATACTTAGAGAGATTTCTCAATCAGAGAGAGATTTGGGAGGGATTTCACATACTTGGAGAGATTTCTCATACAGAGAGAGATTTGGGAGAGATTTCACATGCTTGGAGAGACTTGGGAGAGATTTCACATACTTGGAGAGATTTTTCATACAGATAGAGATTTGGGAGAGATTTCACATACTTGGAGAGATTTCTCATATAGAGAGAGATTTGGGAGAGACTTCACATACTTGGAGAGATTTGGGAGAGATTTCACATACTTGGAGCGATTTGCGAGAGATTTCACATACTTGGAGAGATTAGGGAGAGATTTCACATACTTGGAGAGATTTGGGAGAGATTTCACATACTTGGAGAGATTTCAGAGAGATTTCACATACTTGGAGAGATAGAGTGAAAGAGATTGAGAGGGACTTCGTTTGCGACCTTTTTAAGTGTTTGGCGTCGTAACGCAAGGTTTGTACATCCCGTTAAGTCTCGTTATGATTGTTATATGCCCCCAAGGGTTAAGGAATAATGTTTTATCGAATAGATTCATCACTTGCCCCAATTAGGGTTTAGAATTTCCGAACACGTGAAAACTCTAAGTGATACTTTGTATTAAGATTGCGAGTACTACAATAAGAATCATAATGGAAACCCTAATATACAAGGGTTAGATGAGTTGACCGGTTTGACTTGTTGACTATAGTTGAGTTTGACTTGGCCAAAATTGACGGTTGTCACATCATACCCCCGTTAGAAAGAATTTACCCAACATTTTTGTAGATAAAAATACATATACAGTTTAAATTATTTAAAAACATGTATAAATCACACCTTCAACATCCAACTCAAATAAACAAACAATAAATATTCACACAGCACGTATTTTATGTAAAATACTTCATATCAGTCACACCCCAAAACCGAGAACGACGGAAACGGTCTGGGGCGGAGGACGTCATGTAATGTATCCCAACAATGCAAGGTAGTAAACAAGCAACAACATCATCCATTGCATTAATAGTATAATTTTAATTAAATGTGAGCTCTTTAATAGTATAAATCAACATAATGAATATTCAAAATAAAAAGATGAGTCTTGACGGCTCCGTCTCCACAAAACCTGGTCATCGTACCTCTATTTGTGACCTGAGAATACAAGTTATTTTGAAAGCGAGTATCAGCAATAAAGCTGGTGAATTCATATGTATTTATGTGACTTTGATTTGTAAAACTGTAAAGAAAGACCTGTAAATGTTTGGAGAAAAATTTGTATCAATGAACATGTTTGTAAGTAATTGTAAACGTTTGAAAACCCTAGAAAATCCCATATTTCCTACTAGTATAAAAAGCCGCCTTCTACCAAGACCCGACTGTTTTGAAAGTATGCATTACTGTAAATGTGACGGTTTTTCCCTTGTATAACTAATATTATTATAAAACTATCGTCTACCTCATCGTTTATGTGTATGTATCACAAAGTAAAGGTAAGAAGGAAAAATAATATAATAACTAAAATTGTATCCTTTTGCACTAGGATATTCACGGCGTGGTAACTCGCCGAACAGTACAACCGTAGACATCCGTCGATGTGCATTTTCCCTACTGTAGCTAACAGCCTTGGGTGTGGAATGGTCAGTCCCGAAATGCATGTAATAGAATCTATGTAATAGTATCTATGTAAACGTATCTATGTAATCGTATTTATGTAAACGTATCTATGTAATCGTATCTCTTTGTAATTGTATGTCTTGTAATTGTATGTCCTATAATTGTATGTCTTGTAATTGTATGTAATCGTATCTCTTCATATAGTATGTAATGTGTTCGTATTTCATATAGTATGTAATGTATTAGTATAGACTCATGAATGAATGAACACTTGTGTGATTCCTTGTACTTGGAATAGTAAGTAGTATCTCCTAACTATACCTATTATAGTTACTAGTAATGTACGTGTATAACCGAAGTATGTCTTTGCTACCCAAAGATACTGAACCAACTGATGGAACTTTTATGTCTATATAAATATACATGATATTTAACTAATATTTAGACGACATTCGGACGAATAACCGATGCCCTAAGGCCACATCCCAACGAGGAAAAGGAAATAAAGCGAGCTAGCCATCCTAAGTCCTTTAAACATTACTTATATAACTATACATATATAGGCATGCATTTGACAATATAAATGTATAGAAGAAGTTTTGGTAAAACCTTTGAAAAGTTTAATAACTAAGAAATGATGATTTGATGTCAGTTTGTAAAATGATTAGAAAGCAGTTTGTTTGATAAGAACAGTTTTAAGTATAAGAAAACCTTTGTTTGAAACACGATTGTAACAGCGTTTGAAAGGAAACATAAAGTATTTAAGACAGTTTGATAAAGAGTTTTAACATGAAAAAACGTTTGAGAAAGTCCTTTGAAGTAATATGTTTGGTGAAACAGCTAAACATGTAGTAAAACCATTTGTATACTAGTTATAAATCACATAAGATTGATTAAATAACAATATCGAATACATAGCAAAGGATAGATATTTTCACACGATAATAACCGGGTGTTTACTTGTATTCCCCACCTTAAAGGTATTTAAAAAGCATTTAAAATGTATTTAAAGTGTATTTGTAGGGGTATGAATCACTTGATAGATTGAAGAAGGTGAGATGAAAACCGAGTAGAACTTCGACTAGAAAAGCTGATTTATTTCTCGGGAACTTCGGGGTGTCGGCCCTTGCGTCGTGTACTAGGGGTGTACCGGGACTTTCGGGTGGTTTAGAGGGGCTTTAGAGGGGTCCCAAGGTGAAAGAAATGACTAAGGAAGCAAATAAACCCGGGCATCCTCGCATGTTATTTATAGGGTGCTGAAAGAGGGATTACGCTGGGCGTAATTTCGGAGTACGTTGGGCGTACTCGTTACGCTGGGCGTAAATCGTCTTGGTGTGTGTGCCTCGAACATGTAAAATCCGTAACTTTCGCATACGAGCTCCGTTTTTTGACGTTCTTTATATGCACGGGTAGGTGAGAATGTACTCTACGACTCTCGTTTAGACTTCGTTGGCAAATTTTGACTTTATTTTTAATTATATATTTTTAATAGGTCGGGACACGAAAAGTCTATTTAAAATCCAAAACTTCTTCATCCGATGTTCGTTTCTGTCAGACTTTTTACCGTTGTGCTACCATTGACGAGATCTTCGATTCTCGTTTAGGTTGTGTCGGCCACAAATCACTCGATCACTGTTTCGAATTTTTAGTTGTCTACTGCCACTTCGAAACTTAGAAAAATCATAACTTCTTCATACAAAGTCAGATTTGGGCGTTCTTTTTATGCATGCTCACAGTTTAACGTAATCTACGACTTTTGTTTAGACACCTAAGGCTAATAATTATTGTATTGAAACTTCGCGTTTTACTTTTACCAGCATTGCCGGTTTTTTTGCCGCGAATCTTAGATTGGTCATAACTTCTTTGTTATAACTCAGTTTTTAGTGTTCTTTATATTTCTGAAACCCTTGAAACGATATCTATCATTTAGACAACCCAATTGAAACTTTTTGAACATTTTATTTTCGAAGATATTTTATTAACTTAAAACGGGTTACAAGGTTCGACTGGAATTTGTTACATTGGCTTGAAATTTCAGGTTGTCACATCATCCCCCCGTTAGAGGAAATTTCATCCTGAAATTTAAATGTAAGGTACATATTTGTGGATTAGGGAAAGTGATGCGGGTACTTTTGTTTCATCTGATCTCCGTGCTCCCAAGTGTATTCAGGTCTTCGCTTGGCACTCCAGCGAACCTTTCACTATCGGGGTACGGCTTTGTTTCTTTTGTCTGCCTTCACTGGGGTGATAATTCTTCCTGGTAACTCGTTAAGCTGACTGGAAAGTTTATGCATCTCAGCTGGAGCTAGACGATAAAGCGATTTGGCTACTAGGGTAGTTCCTAGAACTAAGTCGATTGTGAAACTTGACTTGGCGCTGTTGTTGAAAAGTTGCGTACTTCTGGAATGTTCTGAATGTCTTTTACTTCTTGGCTCGTATCGACGATGTGTGCAAGGAATGTATGCCATTCCTTTCGTAAGAACTTCTGGGCTTGCATACATGAAATGATGAGAAGGTTCGCACTTGATTCGTCGCTGTAAATAACTAGAGTTTCGCTGTTTAGGGAGGTTAGGACGAACTGCTTTATCAAAGTACATGATGTCGGCTCGATGTAGACTTAACCAACTCATACTGTTTATGACGTCAAAACCTTAGGGTGGGTTAGATGTCGCGAAGATTTAAAAGAAAGTATGATTACTCATGAATTAAGAAATAGGATGGGTACTTCTAAGTTTATTCTCACGGAAGCACGATCACTCGCAGTCTTGGGAAGTCTCCGTCCTGAAGTTCATAGTAGAACTCATACCTGGTTCATCAATCACAGTCTCGGGTATACGAGTCGTATATAATTAAGATTGAAAAGGTGGTCGAATAAATGATTCTTCTCTAAGCTCACATCCAAACAAGGAAAAAAAGTTAAAGTAGAATCATCAATTCTAAACCTGTAGAACCTTAATTATGTACCACCCTTGCGTATACATTCCTCAGTGATAGATTAACCGTATGGGCCTTCGGATTGAACTTGACGTACTATACGAGTTGTATTTCGGGGAGGTTTGCTGAGGTTACTTCAGGAAAGCTACGAAACATAAGGAAATCTATGCATGAGTGCCTCAGAGTTCTGGAATGACGACTTTGCTAGAAAGACGTTTACGGAGGAAGAGATGTACGCACGAACTGGTATTGTGAGGGTCGAATTGACTCAAGTTATCTGATAGTATCAGACTCACTTGGAAAATAAGGGCATTAGATTAGATCATAAAGGTGTTACAGACAAAAGACAACATTGTAACTTTTAACAGCGTTACAGTACTTTGGATTAACTACAAGACTACTGCTACGAACAAGGTATACTACAAAAGACAAGTATACGCAGCACGCAGGTCCCTTTGACTGACGGGATCTCGCAAAAGATAAGACTCGAGTTGCACTAGTTTTAAACAGTTTAGGAGTCTGTTACAACGAAACGCGTTAACTAATTTAACGTGGGTCCGGAGTAGCCTCTCCTGTGGCGGTGATCCTTAGTGTCTTCCCGTCTGCGCCGGAGTTCTTTATTATTGGACAATCCTTCTTGAGATGCCCTCTCTCACCGCATTGGTGACATATCTGGCTAATACTAGCATCGGTGGTGGAAGTGATGTGTCGAGTCAGAGTTATGTGGACATGTGTGTTCTTTGTTCATCCACTTTGGACATTTCCTTTTATAGCTTCCGGTTTCACCACCACTATAGTAAGCCTGGTTGACTCCGATGTCAGGGGCTTGAGTGATGGGTCGTGCCGGTGCTCCACAGCTACGAGCATGGTGCCCTATTTTGTGGCAACTGCAGCATTGCATTTCATGGCAAGCTCCATTATGATGAAAGCTACACTTGTCACACTTCAGGAGTTTTCCTTCGTATGGTCTGATCGGTGCTGGAATGGCAGGGGTTGCCACTTGTTGCTGTTGCATGGTAAGTCCTTGGGATCGCTTGCGTTCCTTTTGGGCTTGGCGCTTTCGTTTCTTCTTCTCGGTTTTACGACTTTGCAAGTCCGTGACTGTTGTCATTTGTTGGCTTCTCGGATCGATACAACAATCGGAATTGTCAACTCCTTTGTCAGTCGTGTTTGCATTGCCAGAGTTGAGGTTTGCAAGGACAGCTGTCACGGCAGCTGTTACTGCGGCTTGTAGTGGCGTCGATATGAAGGACAGGGGTTTCGTTGTTCGGCTGGTTATTTCTTGGTGACGACATGATTCTGTTATACAAAAGAAAATGAGTTCATGAGTGATTATGGTTGAACCTAGATGTATTCCGATCATTCATGTAAAGAGTAAAAATGTGTTCTCGAGGGTTTGACCTACATCCCTATGATGCAGTCCTAGTAACGAATAGAGGTAAGTTCATAGAATGGTTACAAGACGTTTGTCGTCCATGCCGGGGTGCCATTGGTTGGTGGATAACATGATCCAACCTTTGAAAGAGAATTGGGAATGATCCCTGAGCTAAATTGCCATAGCTCAATAACCTGACTAGAGTGCGTTTCAGATAGAGTCCTAACGATAGTGGATGGAAGTTTTTTTTTTTGAACAAAGGACGACACTGAAATTAGCTGACTGTCCATATCGTTGGTATTTATGATGCAATAAGTTTGGGAAAGATGACCTTATAGTAGGTCTTACATCATATTTGGAGAAGGGAAGTTTTGACAGCATAACGGCCTAACTAAAAGTACTCACGGTACTTTGGTAGTCACATAGAAAAGTGCTACATAGGGCATAGACAGGAAAATGATTCCTTATAATAAGGAAGGAAAGATAAAGCATCTTTTACTGGTTACGGTCATCCCTCTGGTGAACCCTTAGTCCATCCAGTTGACGTTCCATATCTAGCAGGTGTCTTTCATACACCCTCTGGCGTACTCGGAGCTCTATGACTTCGGCTGAAGTTTCAGCTAGTGTTTGTAGTAGGGCCTCATGGTCTCCCCTAGATCTCTCGCCAGCATCTTCCAGACGAATGGTACGGAGGGTATGCATTCTCGCATTGGTGACAACTTCAGTGATTTGGTGGAGTGTTGTCCTGCCCTAAATGTTGTTTCGGGCAACTCTGCGGACCATGATTGGCAGAACCCTGTCTGCTGAGCTTCCCTCGCTCAGGTTATAGAAACTTATGTCTCCGTTAAACGGCATAGGTTGGTCTTGCTCTACGCTCCACGTCTCCAAACAGTCAACCCAAGGAGGTTTCGGGCCTTGGAAAGCCGGACGAGGGTTAGGATTTGGATTGGGAGCCACCGGGGGTAAGTTCTCAACCTCGGGCTTGGAATTAGAACCGTCCGAAAAGCCTTCAGCATGGTGATCGTCCAAAGGGATTGGATGATCATTTTCTGGCTCTTCTCCAAACCATGCAGCATTGCCTTCGTTCGGGAAGTACAGGTCGCCGTGGGGATGGGGTCCAACCATGTTATCTATGTGATGATTGGGTATAAGAATCTAACACATAAGTAGTTTATAGTAACACACAAAATACTTTTATAGTATTTTAGGTTTATGTTCTATTGTTCTCATTGTGGTATTGTGGGTAAGTTTTTAGACTTGTTGCAACCTCACAACCACACTTAGGCACATGCTAGTCAACCCTCGGATAATATAGTTGATCAGGCTATATCTTCCCAGTTTTGACTATATGTCTCTAAGTCTACTTGTGCTGCCCAACAATCGTAATACTTTTGTTCTGTCCTAGTGACACTGATTTTAGTATGAATGCAGGCATGTATACTTAATTAAATATTTTATTATTTAAAAGTATAGACTCTTTATCAGAGTATTTTAATCCCTATTGTATTTATAGTCTGTATATCTTTTATGGGTTGATATACTCAATTCACTATAAACAATGCTCTGATACCAATCTGTCACACCCCAAAACCGAGAACGGCGGAAACACTCTGGGGCGGAGGACGTCATGTAATGTATCCCAACAATGCAAGGTAGTAAACAAGCAACAACATCATCCATTGCATTAATAGTATAATTTTAATTACATGTGAATTCTTTAATAGTATAAATCAACATAATGAATATTCAAAATAAAAAGACGAGTCTTGACGGCTCCGTCTCCACAAAACCTGGTCGTCGTACCTGTCTATTTGTGACCTTAGAATACAAGTTATTTTGAAAGCGAGTATCAGCAATAAAGCTGGTGAATTCATAAGTATTTATGTGACTTTGATTTGTAAAACTGTAAAGAAAGACCTGTAAATGTTTGGAGAAAAATTTGTATCAATGAACATGTTTGTAAGTAATTGTAAATGTTTGAAAACCCTAGAAAATCCCATATTTCCTACTAGTATAAAAAGTAGCCTTCTACCAAGACCCGAGTGTTTTAAAAGTACGCATTACTGTAAATGTGACGGTTTTTCCCTTGTATAACTAATATTATTATAAAACTATCGTCTACCTCATCGTTTATGTGTATGTATCACAAAGTAAAGGTAAGAAGGAAAAATAATATAATAACTAAAATTGTATCCTTTTGCACTAGGATATTCACGGCGTGGTAACTCGCCGAACAGTACAACCGTAGACATCCATCGATGTGCATTTTCCCTACTGTAGCTAACGGCCTTGGGTGTGGAATGGTCAGTCCCGAAATTCATGTAATAGAATCTATGTAATAGTATCTATGTAAACGTATATATGTAATCGTATTTATGTAAACGTATCTATGTAATCGTATCTCTTCATATAGTATGTAATGTGTTCGTATTTCATATAGTATGTAATGTATTAGTATAGACTCATGAATGAATGGACACTTGTGTGATTCCTTGTACTTGGAATAGTAAGTAGTATCTCCTAACTAAACCTATTATAGTTACTAGTAATGTATGTGTATAACCGAAGTATGTCTTTGCTACCCAAAGATACTGAACCAACTGATGGAACTTTTATGTCTATATAAATATACATGATATTTAACTAATATTTAGACGACATTCGGACGAATAACCGATGCCCTAAGGCCACATCCCAATGAGGAAAAGGAAATAAAGCGAGCTAGCCGTCCTACGTCCTTTAAACATTACTTATATAACTATACATATATAGGCATGCATTTGACAATATAAAAGTATAGAAGAAGTTTTGGTAAAACCTTTGAAAAGTTTAATAACTAAGAAATGATGATTTGATGTCAGTTTGTAAAATGATTTGAAAATAGTTTGTTTGATAAGAATAGTTTTAAGTATAAGAAAACCTTTGTTTGAAACACGATTGTAATAGCGTTTGAAAGGAAACATAAAGTATGTAAGACAGTTTGATAAAGAGTTTTAACATGTAAAAACGTTTGAGAAAGTCCTTTGAAGTAATATGTTTGGTGAAACAGCTAAACGTGTAGTAAAACCATTTGTATACTAGTTATAAATCACATAAGATTGATTAAATAACAATATAGAATACATAGCAAAGGAAAGATATTTTCACACGATAATAACCGGGTGTTTACTTGTATTCCCCCCCCCCCCTTAAAAGTATTTAAAAAGCATTTAAAATGTATTTAAAGTGTGTTTGTAGGGGTATGAACTCACTTGATAGATTGAAGAAGGTGAGACGAAAACCGAGCAGAACTTCGACTAGAAAAGCTGATTTATTTCTCGGGAACTTTGGGGTGTCGGGCCTTGCGTCGTATACTAGGGGTCTACCGGGACTTTCGGGTGGTTTAGAGGAGCTTTAGAGGGGTTCCAAGGTGAAAGAAATGAGTAAGGAAGCAAATAAACCCGGGCAGCCTCGCATGTTATTTATAGGGTGCTGAAAGAGGGATTACGCTGGGCGTAATCTCAGAGTATGCTGGGCGTACTCGTTACGCTGGGCGTAAATAGTCTTGGTGTGTGTGCCTCGAACTTGTAAAATCCGTAACTTTCGCATACGAGCTCCGTTTTTGACGTTCTTTATATGCACGCGTAGGTGAGAATGTACTCTACGACTCTCATTTAGACTTAGTTGGCAAATTTTGATTTTATTTTTAATTATATATTTTTAATAGGCCGGGACATGAAAAGTCTGTTTAAAATTCAAAACTTCTTCATCCGATGTCCGTTTCTGTCATACTTTTTACCGGTGTGCTACCATTGACGAGATCTTCGATTCTCGTTTAGGTTGTGTCGGCCACAAATCACTCGATCACTGTTTCGAGTTTTTAGCTGTCTACTGCCACTTCAGAACTTAGAAAAATCATAACTTCCTCATACGAAGTCAGATTTGGGCGTTCTTTTTATGCATGCTCACGGTTTAACGTAATCTACGACTTTTGTTTAGACACCTAAGGCTAATAATTACTGTATTGAAACTTCGCGTTTTACTTTTACCAGCATTGCCGGTTTTTAGTGTTCTTTATATTTCTGAAACCCTTGAAACGATATCTATCATTTAGACAACCCAATTGAAACTTTTTGAACATTTTATTTTCGAAGATATTTTATTAACTTAAAACGGGTTACAAGGTTCGACTGGAATTCGTTACATTGGCTTGAAATTTCAAGTTGTCACAATATCTATGTGTAAGGTGAAAGTAACTACACACTCACCTGATTTAATGAAAATCGGGCAGCAATTCGTTTCCTAAAACGATCGTTTCTAATAAAACCGGGAGTTTTATTGAGAAACCGGGCTCTGCGAAGGGTCGGGCTTCGAAACCGAAAAGATAAATTTTTCGGGCTTCTCGGGCACTTCGTGGCGTATTCCGGGAGTGATAATTGATACTGGGGCTTCGAGGGAAGTTGAAATGAAAGAAATATTGAAAAAAGGGCTAAAAATGACAAGTTTTCAAAGTTTACCCGGGAGGTCTCGCACCCTCCTATTTATAGGGCCGAGCCTCCATCGCAGATCCGAGGGCTCACAGGGAAGGCTCGCACGTGGGCTCGCTGGAGGCTTCTGATTGGACCGCTTCGGACAGCTGGGGCGACACGCGTCGGGGCGAGGTAAGGCGGCTTCGGATGGAGGAGTCACATGGCACGCGTCGGACTCTCGGCTGCACACGCGTCACTCCTCGGATGCTTCCACGACTTCGGTGAGTCATCAGAATTTCGGACACGTGGCACCTGCGAGGCGAGGACATGTGGCCGAAGTCCACCAATGCGAAATTCCTCGGTTTTGGGGATTTTTTCTCGTTTTTCGTGCCAAAATTTCTAAAATCCATAACTTTCGCATACGAGCTCCGTTTTTGACGTTCTTTGTATGCACGCGTAGGTAAAACTACGCTCTACAACTTCCGTTTAGACTTCGTCGGCTAATTTTGATTTTAATTTTTATATTATTATTTTTAACACACCGGGACAGGAAATCCGTTAAAAATTCATAACTTCTTCATCCGAAGTCCGTTTTTGTCAGACTTTTTACCGTTGTGCTACTAATGACGAGACCTTCGATTCTCGTTTAGGTCATGACGGCTAAAAATCACTCGATCTAAAATTCGAGTTTTTAGCTGTCTACTGCTTAGCTGAAACTTCGAAAAATCATAACTTCCTCATACGAAGTCAGATTTGGGCATTCTTTTTATCGAACTTCTCGGTTTAACGAATACTACGAGTTTCGTTTAGATTACTAAGGCTAAAAAGTAGTTTATCAAAAACTCACTTTTTTCGACATTCGGCACCGTGCCGGTTTGTTGCGAAACTTCGACAGGTCATAACTTCTTCGTTATAACTCGGATTTCGGCATTCTTTATATATCCGTAATCCTTGTCACGCCCACCACAAGTTTCTTAATAGATATCGGCTTTATCTAAAATTTAATTTCTGACGCTCATTTTTATTCTTAATTATTTAAACCCTAATAATTAAGCATAAAACACATAAAACACATAATATTCACAAAATTCCTTTTCATTTCTCCCAAATAAGTCACAAAGGTTAACCTAGATGATTATGTCAATATTAATGTCTAGCCTAGAAACACGGGCGTTTACAACTCTCTCCCCCTTAGGATGATTCCGTCCCCGGAATCACACAACGACAAACAACTACGGGTAGCGACTCACCATGTCACTCTCCGTTTCCCAGGTGAGATTTGGCCCATTTATATGTTTCCAACGCACAAGCACTAAATCGACTATCTTACATTACAACTTCTTAGTCTTACGGTCAACGATTGCCTCAAGTTCTCCAATTAACCTCTTGCTCTCATCCAACCTTAATTCAGAAATGGGAATTATGTCGGGCACACCTCCCGTGAACTTCCTCAAATAACACACATGAAATGTGTTATGAATACCCTCCAGTTCTTCCCGTAATTTTAGCTTGTAAGCTTGATTCCCGATCCTCCGAAGAACTTTAAATGGTCCAATAAACCTTGGACTCAACTTTCCCCTTCTACCAAACCTTATAAGTCCCTTCCATGACGAGACTTTAAGTAAAACCGAATCTCCAACTTCGAATGATATCGGTTGTCTTTTCTTGTCAGCATATCTCTTTTGAGCAGCTAACATCCTTTCCCTAATCACTTTCAACTTTCCAGCAGTCTGATGGACTATTTCAAGTCCCATAAGCTGCTTTTCCCCAGCTTCCAGTCACCATGACGGCATTCAACACTTTTCCCCATACAGAGCGTGATAAGGTGCCATCTAGATGTTCGAGTGGAAACTGTTATTATAGGAAAATTCTACTAAAGGTAAATGTTCATCCCAGTTACCTTGGAATTCCAGGGTACATGCTCTCAGCATATCCTTCAACGTTTGAATCGTTTATTCGCTCTGACGATCGGTTTGTGGATGCTAAGTTGTACTTAAACATAACTTGGTACCCAATCCCTGTTGTAGACTCCTCCAAAACGTTGAGGTAAAACGGCTGTCACGATCGGATACAATCGTTAATGGAACACTGTGAAGCCTCATAATTTCCTTCACGTAAGAATTCGCAAGTTTATCCGTAGACCATTTCTCGTTAGCGGCTATGAAATGCGCATTCTTAGTGAAGCGATCAACGACCACCTAAATCATGTCGTGACCGTTCCTTGTTCTGGGCAGTTTAGTCACAAAATCCATAGTGATGTCTTCCCATTTGCCCATGGGTATAGGCAAGGGTTCTAAACTCCCATATGGTTTCTGATGTTGTGCCTTAACCCTAGCACAAGTTACACACACTCGGCCACATACTTTGCAACATCGAGCTTCATCGCCGGCCACTAGTAATAGGGTTTTAGATCCCTATACATTTTCGTACTGCTGGGATGAATCGAGTACATGGTTTTGTGAGCTTCTTGCATCAGAAGACCTCTTACTCCTCCCGTCTTAGGTACCCAAATCCTATCTTTGAATACCTTCGGTCATTGACCGTTTGTATCAAATACCAACGTTTTGCCCAAACGTTCCTCCTTTCGGTCATTTCTCTCTAAAGCTTCCTCTTGAGCTTTCACAATTGTCGAGACAACTTCAATTCTCAACGCTCTTGGCCTTTTCTTTTCAAGATTTACCTTCCGACTGAGAGAATTAGCAACAACATTTGCTTTACCAGGGTGGTAAAGTATCTCACAGTCGTAGTCCTTGAGTAACTTTAGCCAGCGCCGTTGCCTCATGTTCAATTCCTTCTCCATACCTTTAAGGCGAATACTACCACTGCCAACTCCAGACCATGAGTGAGGTACTTCTTTTCATGCTCTTTCAATTGCCTCGATGCATACGCTATCATTTTATCCCTTTGGGTCAGAACACAACCTAACCCAACTCCAGAGGCATTACTATAAAATGTAAAGTCATCAACTCCTTCAGGTAACGAAAGAATCGGTGCTTCACACAACTTCTTCTTTGACTTCTCAAAGCTTCCTATGCTTCTTATTCCAAGTATATATAGCTCCTTTGTGGGTCAAAGATGTCAATGGAGTCGCGATCGAAGAAAAGCCTTGGATAAATCAACGATAATATCCAGCTAATCCTAAAAAGCTTCCGATCTCCGTAGGACTTTCAATCGTAACCTTCGAGTTACAAAATAAATCCTTATTGAGGACTCCTTCTTCTTCTTAGAAAAAGTATTTTCCTTCGTTTATTGTAACAGACCGATGGGTCATGTTCTAATGATCTCTCATTGTATACTGCACTACTTAGACTCAGATCTCCTAGGGACAAATTTCGGAGCAAACTATACCTTCCTTCATGTTCTAATGTGATACAATCACAGTTCAACATGTATCATTTCTAACTACCTACTTCTTTAACAATGAGTGCGATACTTCTATTGATCGCTTTGATCATTTCTCACTTCAATCTTCTGGCTTAAGTCAAATACTACATCGAACTTGGTTCTCTGAACCACAAAATAAACTCATCTTAGTTGGACTCGATTCGATATGACCTCTAAGGTCGGAATAACAATCATCTTCTTAGTCATTACCGAAACGATGGTAAGGACAGACTAGAATAAGACGGAATCAATTACTAGCTCCTTGGTAACCTTGTGACTTTCCCTGATCCAAGTGTGAGTCATGTGCTTCCAGTAGTATAGATCTCTACTACTATTCACACCTACTCATACTCCTCCCAAATACTGTCTCGCAATCCCCAAGTCCTAAAATCACAAAACAATTTAACACATACGAATGTGTCCAATTAATCATAAAATTTTCCTAGACTCTACTAGGACTTCTTCCATGCGTTATTAATCGCTTCGTCAAGGATATTCTGAAATTCCCTTGGCGTTGCCGGTGCACTTGGCCTTGTTACTTCATTGTTCCTAGGACAGTTCTTAGAAATATGGCCTTCTTCTTTACATATATAACACACCCCCTGAGAATCGTACACTGATTGGCGTAATGCCCTATTTCTCCACACCTAAAGCACTTCACCTTCCCGTCACAATTCCCAGAGTGTTTATTTTTGCACTTTCCGCACCATTTTCCTCTACCTCTTCTTTTGCCAGACTTTGAGGATATGTTGCTCTTGTTGGGCCTTGAAGACCCCTCAAATTTCCTCTTCTTGCCAACTTCAATCTTGTTGACTTAGCAACCCAGATAGTTGCCTCAAGAACAGATGCCAGACATACTGGCACAGTAAGTTCATCCTTACTTTGTTGAAGTAAACGTTTTGTTTCTTCCATCTGTTCATCTAATATCGTACGCACCATTTCCTGCACCCCAATCATCCTGATTGCCTCAGGCTGCGGATTATCGTTTCCGAATTCACTTTGCGTACTTGCCATTTTGATCCATACACCAATCGTAGGTGATTTTAGATCTTTATTTTTGAAAGACGTTAAATCTTTGTTATTACTCCGAAACGTTTATATGTTAGTTCTAATATCGTAATCATACGTTTATAATCCTACACACATAAGGTTTCCAGATCCGGTCGGCAACAGACCATAGATCCGAACAAATAATAGCATCATTATAGCTATAACACAAAACATTTAGCACATAAAAGCATTTTAGGCATCTTTCCTAAAATAAACTAGTGCTCGTGTCTAAAATATGGTAGACACTCATCTCACAATCATCACTTAGCATTCTAAGTTTAAGTCTAGAAATCCTACAATTTCTTAGTTCGCTTAAACTAATGCTCTGATACCAACTGTGACATCCCCTAATTTCTCGGCCAGAAAAGACCGATTTAATTTATGCTTTTTAAAATAAAATCAGAGAAATCTTTTCAAAAGATATTGCGGAATAGGTCCCCAATATAAATCATGATAATGTTTATCAAAACCTTTCTTTAAGAAACATATAATTTCCTTTTATATTAAAACCTCGGGATGTCATGTTCCGATACAGATCAAAAGCATAAACAAGACATTATAAGCCTTACAACAGTTATTTATAACTACTGGACTATAATCCATAAATCACTCATCATCATCATCCGACTATGCTCGGGGTCCACTACCTGTAATCATAAAAAGCTGAATGGGTCAGGCTTGAAAGCCTGGTGAGCATATATGGTTTTCAACCCACAATAAATAAATTTATTGTACTTAAACATCAATCAATCAACCAAATTACCTCAACCCCATTATCTTATTTATTTCTTAAGGGTTTACCCTAAGATTCAACTATCACTCCTTCCAAAGGATTCATCCTAAGGAATAGGCACAAGGTCACACCATCACCAGGGTTTATACAACAGGGGCTAAATTCATAGCTCTTATTTACTGACAGTATTATTGACAGTATTCACCCCTGTCATACATGTCAATGGGTTTTTAGAGTACTCCAAATGAACATATAATTCATTACACCTACAGGTCTGCTAGTGTTCCACAGACCATCTAGAATAGTCCATGGTTGTCATCCCTACTCTGCTGAATGACGGGGGCCAAATTTTGGGTAAGTGATTCTCTCAAATTTCACCACTCACCCTCAACTCATGATCAATATTACTGATCATCTCCTTTATTCAACTCACCTATCATCACACACCCATTATTTCATCTACTCATGTTTTTCCCAACATTTTTGTACATAAAAATACATATACAGTTTAAATTATTTAAAAACATGTATAAATCACACCTTCAACATCCAACTCAAATAAACAAACAATAAATATTCACACAGCACGTATTTTATGTAAAAATACTTCATATCTATGTGTAAGGTGAAAGTAACTACACACTCACCTGATTTAATGAAAATCGGGCAGCAATGCATTTCCTAAAACGATCGTTTCTAATAAAACCGGGAGTTTTATTCAGAAATCGGGCTCTGCGAAGGGTCGGGCTTCGAAACCGAAAAGATAAATTTTCCGGGCTTCTCGGGCACTTCGTGGCGTATTCCGGGGGTTATAATTGCTATCGGGGCTTCGAGGGAAGTTGAAATGAAAGAAATATTGAAAAAAGGGCTAAAAATGACAAGTTTTCAAAGTTTACCCGGGAGGTCTCGCACCCTCCTATTTATAGGGCCGAGCCTCCTGATCCAACGGCTGAGAAGAAGCCACGCATCGCAGATCCGAGGGCTCGCAGGGAAGGCTCGCACGTGAGCTCGCACATGGCTGCTCATGCGAGGGCCTCGCTGGAGGCTTCTGATTGGACCGCTTCGGACAGCTGGTGCGACACGCGTCAGGGCGAGGTAAGGCGGCTTCGGATGGAGGAGTCACCTGGCACGCGTCGGACTCTCGGCTGCACACGCGTCACTCCTTGGATGCTTCCACGACTTCGGTGACTCATCAGAATTTCGGACACGTGGCACCTGCGATGCGAGGACACGTGGCCGAAGTCCACCTATGCGAAATTCCTCGGTTTTGGGGATTTTTTCTCGTTTTTCGTGCCAAAACTTCTAAAATCCATAACTTTCGCATACGAGCTCCGTTTTTGACGTTCTTTATATGCATGCGTAGGTAAAATTATGCTCTACAACTTCTGTTTAGACTTCGTCGGCTAATTTTGACCTTAATTTTTATATTATTGTTTTTAACAGACCGGGACAGGAAATCCGTTAAAAATTCATAACTTCTTCATCCGACGTCCGTTTTCGTCAGACTTTTTACCGTTGTGCTACTAATGACGAGACGTTCGATTCTCTTTTAGGTCGTGTCGGCTAAAAATCACTCGATCTAAAATTCGAGTTTTTAGCTGTCTACTGCTAAGCTGAAACTTCGAAAAATCATAACTTCCTCATACGAAGTCTGATTTGGGCGTTCTTTTTATCGAACTTCTCGGTTTAACGAATACTACGAGTTTTGTTTAGATTACTAAGGCTAAAAAGTAGTTTATCAAAAACTCACTTTTTACGACGTGCGGCACCGTGCCGGTTTCTTGCGAAACTTCGACAGGTCATAACTTCTTCGTTATAACTCGGATTTCGGCATTCTTTATATATCTGTAATCCTTGTCTCGCCCACCACAAGTTTCTTAATAGATATCGGCTTTATCTAAAATTTAATTTTGGACGCTCATTTTTATTCTTAATTATTTAAACCCTAATAATTAAGCATAAAACACATAAAACACATAATATTCGCATAATTCCTTTTCATTTCTCCAAAATGAGTCACAAAGGTTAACCTAGACCATTATGTCAATATTAATGCCTAGCCTAGAAACACGGGCGTTAAAGTACTCATACGTTTTTGTCATTGGAAACATTACAAAAGTCCTAATAGGGTTCCCTTGTTGCTCTTGCTGGTTTGTTCGTCACACTCCTCCTGATCCCCCGTCATTCTTCTTAGTTGGGCATTCTCTCTTGAAGTGTCCTGTTTCACCGCATAGGTAGCATACTGGGCCTACCCTGGTGTTGGTGATTGAAGCGAGGTGTTGGGTCTGGTTCCTGCAGAAATGGGCAATATGTCTGTTCTCGTTGCAGCTTTTACAGTGCATCACCCGGGAAGCCCCATTGTGATGGAAGTTACACTTGTTACATTCTGGGAGTGTTCCATTATATGGTCTGGCCGGTGCGTGGGTGACAGACCCTGTGGCTAGTGTTGAGGCATGTGTCGTGACTGATGTTGTAATGGCAGGGGCAGCCACGGATTGTTGTCTTCTAGCGAATTTTTGAGGTAGGTTGTACTTCTTTTCGTTCCAAAACTTTCGTTTCTTATTATTAGGTTTGTGGCCTGAGGCGCCTTCGTTGGTAGACACCCACCGGTGTTCCTGATTGTTACAGCGATTTGTATCGTCGGTACCGCTTCCATCTCTGCTGGCATTATTAGCATTGAGTTGCGCCATGACGGCTGCCGTGACTGCAGCTTGAAAGGTAGCAGGGTCTATCTGCACGATTGCTGCCTTGCTTGTTGGCTGGTTACCTTCTTGTGAAGACATAATCCTGTTGCATGGGGAGAAACGATGTCGTGAGTGGGGATGATTATCTCTAGTTATATCCTTACCATTTATATACACATATATAACTTTCGCACTTTACTGAACTATTCTCGGTGTTTCTGCTAACTTCCCTGAGACGGAGTTATGGTAGTGGGTAGAAGTAGGTTTCGTATGGGCGTTAAGCTTTACTCATCTCAGGATCATGGTTGTCCAAACACACTTAGCTGAGGAGTTTTGATGGGATCCGGTGCATTAGTGTTGATATGATCGCACCCTTATAGGTCTACGAAAATAAAGGCACCTTTCAACTATGAGACTTAAAAAAGTGAGATGATAGTGAGTCTTGAATAAGGGCTTATACGTCGGGAGCTATTTTATCTTAGTTCTGAGTGTATCGTGTTCCAGTTCTTTATGGTGTTCTGAAAACAATTCATAACGAGAGTCTATATATGATAATCTTATAAATTCTTAGTAGTATTTCTCCCAATTAAATAATATGCATGCCCCTTTTATTTGTATGATTTTAGTATATTTAGGTTTTACAGAAATGTTTTGCAAGAAAAGTTTGGGCCGCAGATAAATTTCTCGACTAGTGTAATCACTAACTCGCGGGGTCGGGCCTACACATGGAGGGGAGTAGCACCAACTACGAGGTCTTGCGAGTAAAATGAACTCTGCTTACGAGGTCTTGCGAGTATAATGAACTCTGCTTATGACAATACGTCCCCAAATGGTGATTTGCTATTGCTGATGGCGACTCTATCCCTTGATCAATGCTGCCCAACGGGGCACAGGTTCGATGGAGTCGAGACGGTCCACGAGAGCCCAGGCTATGTGAG
Source organism: Lactuca virosa (assembly GCF_052849685.1). NCBI lineage: Eukaryota > Viridiplantae > Streptophyta > Magnoliopsida > Asterales > Asteraceae > Lactuca > Lactuca virosa. The sequence continues at coordinate 391,511,751 of NC_136428.1, forward strand.
GAGAGTTGCTGACCTCTGGCTCCACCTCTGACTCTTTTCCTCATCACCCACTAACTCTCCGGGTTCGGAAAGTAGGGGCCTCCTGGTATGTAAGAGCTTGTCGTGATGTCCGTGCGAGAATAGGGGTGGGAGAGATAATTAATAGACGTCTAATCCTATAATTACTTATAGGGGGTGATCCTTATTAGTCACGTCTATAATCACACAGTGCATACCAGTTATACATAATCTGAGATAGAATAGACCTTTGAATAAATAACTCTACTCTAAATCCACAACCAAACAAGGAACAGGAAGTAGAGCAATAGTCATAGATTCTGAGTCTATAATATCTTTAATTATATATAACCTTAGCGTATGCACTTAGTCATTACAGACCTACAAATAGGGGTCTTTAGTTTTCACATAAGTTGATCATAGTAACACCAAATACTCCTATAGTATTTTAATGTTTGTCTTATGTTTTCAATGTTTCTTGGTAGATAGAGTTGGTAAGTTTTTAGACTTGTTGCAACAACACAACCATTCCCGGGCATATGCTAATCACTTCTGGGATAGACTTAGTTGATTAGGCTATGTCATTCCCAGACCTGTCTATACATCCCCAAGCCTACTTGTTCCATTCAACAATCACTACTTTTGTTTTGTTCTAGTATGATGATGTCCTTAGTATGTATGCATGCATGTATACTTTTAACACGAAACTATTTATTTCTAAAAGTATAGTCTTTTGAAAATGTTTAATCAGAGACTTTAGTCCCAATGCATTTATAGTTTGTATATCTTATGTGGTTCGATATACTTAGTTCACTATAAACAATGCTCTGATATCAATCTGTCACACCCCCAAACCAAGGATGGCGGAAACGTCCGGGGGTGGAGGACTTCATGTATAGTATCTCAACAACGAGTGTCTAAGTCCATAACTATATAGTGTCTAACTCCATAACTATATTTGGTATGTACTTGACCCGACCCGGCATGGTCCATTTGGGTTGCACTTCACCCGAACAATTTATGGATAATCGTTTGAGAATAGTATAAGTTATGATTTATTAATATATTATAAGTCCTAATATATGTTGGATATAGTGTCTAAGTCCATAACTATATTTGGTATGTACTTGACCCGACCCGGCATGGTCCATTTGGGTTGCACTTCACCCGAACAATTTATGGATAATCGTTTGAGAATAGTATAAGTTATGATTTATTAATATATTATAAGTCCTAATATATTAATATAAAATCATATTATTTAATTAGTATTGATCTATAATTAATCTAGAATTAATTTAGAGATCAAAAGTATGACTAATTAAATATGGGCTCTTCTATTTATATAGTGTGGGCTAATGCTTATTTGGAATGGGCTAGGCTTGCATGGAAAGTCCGTGGATACTCCATGGAGCTTTAACCCATGGATCTCATGGAAATGAAAAGACATGGGTATTAGGGTTTACATAAATGTAACCCTAATCCACCACACTATATAAAGGAGGCTTTGGTTCTTGAAATCACATGAGTTGTGGTGAGTAAAGTAAGAGGGCCGATTTCAAGAAAGGTGATTACTATTCTCTCAAAATTCCAAGTTTGTGGTGATTTGTGATTTCCATTTGAGGCATCCACACTATTGGTGCTAGGCTCTAAAACTCCAAGCAATCAACTACAACTACAAGGTAAGTAATTCTACTAGCTTTATTTGATTCAAGTTACCCATGCCATGCTAGATAGGATAAGAACCTTGGAAAAATAAGTATTTGCATGTATCTTAGTCAAACATAGATCCAAGGTTTCTAGGGTTGCATGTACACCATAGGAGTGTTAGAATGCTCAAAACCCATCAGTGGTATCAGAGCCTGGTTTGTTTATTTGATACTTGATGCAAAAAAAAAAACTTGAAAATCGAAGTTTTGTTCAAAAGCTCGTTTCAAAATTTCAAGTTTTGTATATGTACTTACGATTCCTGAAATTTTTTGATATGAACATTCATAAACATATGAGTTTAGAAGATCATAGAAATTATGTGCTAATAATTGATTAGATTAATTCTTGATCTTTATGTGTTTTAATGGAGTCCATAACTAGTTCTTAAGTTATGGATAACCAAAAGTCACATTTATAAATAACCATTAAAAGAACACATAGGTTACAAAAAATTGAAGAGTCTTCATTTTTAATAACCATTAACTCATAAGTTATGAGAAATGAAAAGTTTTGAAAGTTTACAAAACTTGCCCTCAAGTTTTGGAACATGTAAAGTCATATTAAAAAGTTTAGTTCCAACCCCTAGAATTTTAAAAGTTAAAATTCAACCCTTATACTTTATAATATTATAAGTTTAATAATATTTATATATGTATAAGATCAAGTCGTCTTACCGCTAGTATGCCTCATTCACGAAGCCGGTCTATAAGGGGGGTATAAGGTTGTTGCCTATAAAATGGCAACTTAATGGGTGTCCACTCTCACCCACCGCTTCCTTGATCGGTGGAGGGTCGTTAGCCGAACGGGTAGGACAAGGACTTATAAATTCTCATTAAAAGTATAATGATAATACTAAAGTAACTAAACTTTATTGGATTCCCAATCTTAGTTATTTTAGGAAAATGTGAATAAGGTGCTAATCCATGAAATTACACTTTACACTTTGTTTAAGTCGTTAGTGGAGCGTGTGTGGTTAACCGGCACACTAACTTGAACTTAACAAGGTAGGTAAAGGGTGACTTAATGTTTATCATAGTATCGATGGAGCGTGTGTGGTTAACCGGCACATCGATTGAGGGGTAATACATTAAGGGTACCAAGTAATTTGCATGGTTACTTCACACCTTGTTTTGTGATCCTCGGCATCCCAGTCACAAAACTTGAAGGGCACACTCGAGATTGAAACATGCCATTGAATAAAGTTTAATGAATCTCAAAGAATCTAGGAGTTTCTAAACCAATTAAAACCTAATTAAATATTTCGTTTTTCATGGTGGAAATTGGTGAATCGTCATTCACCTACCTTCAAATATCTTATAGCTTAGATTACGGCATCCCTCTTCTAAGTTATAAAATATTGTGTTGGGTCCTAGCCTTAATATTACATTTGGGTGTTTTATTAAGGAGTATCTCAAAATCTAATCTAATCTATTCCCTCCTCTTTTCAGATGTCTTCCAATAACAATGCTTCTGGCTCAAACCCTACTAGCTCCTTCTCTCTCATGAATCTTTGTGGGAGAGTCATCTTTGATGGGTCCAACTTTACTGATTGGATCAAAAACATCAGGATGGTCACTCGGTATGAGAACAAAGAATATGTTCTCGACAAGGAGCTGAAGGTACCCGAGCCAACTGCTACTCCTGAAGAGCTTGCTGATTATGAGGTACATGAAAGAGATGCTACAAAAGTGGCATGCATCATGATGGCCACCATGACAGCCGAGCTCCAAAAGTCCTATGAGGACTATTATCCTTTTGAGATGCACCAGGACTTGATGGACCGCTACCATCAAAGTGCTCGTCAAGAGCGATATGAAATAATCTCCTCCATGATAACAACCCGAATGAAGGATGGTGAACCCATCAGGGGCCACATACAGAAAATGCAAAGGTATGTGGACCGTTTACTGAAGCTGAATGTGAACTTCCTTGAGGAGTTAGCAATAGACATCATTTTGCACTCCTTGCCATCGTGTTATGATCAATTCCGCATAACATATCACATGAACAAGGAAGAAGTCACCCTCAGCAAACTTCAAGGACTCTTGAAGACCACCGAAAGTGGTCTAAAGGGTAAGTCGGTTGTTACTACTCCTACTCCTACTCCAACTGCGGCCAATCTCTTGGCAATCGGGCATGGCAAAGGGAAGAAGAGAAAGAACCCTTCTAAGGGTACCAAGGGTAAGACCCTTGAAGGCTCCTCTTCAAGCAAAACCAAGAAAGGTTTTGTCACTCCTTCTGCTAACCCTAATGAGGCTGAATGCTTCTATTGTCATGAAAAGTCGCACTGGAAGCGAAACTGCCCAAAGTACCAGCAAGATTTGAAGGATGGGAAAGTAAAACCCAACCATGCAGGTATATACACTATATTGTCTAATAACTCACCTCATTCTAAGTCTTGGGTCCTTGATACAGGTTGTGGTATTCACGTATGTTGTGATTTGCAGGGACTAAGAAGAAGTGAGAATCTGGAGCAAGGAAAGATAAACTTGATCATGGGAAACAGGAAAGCTTCACCTGTCACCAAGATAGGAGTTTATTCCTTAGTGCTATATAGTGGGTTTACATTAGATTTGAATAAATGTTATTATTCGCCAGAAATGGCAAGAAATGTTATTTCCTTTCATGCATTGTATAAACAAGGTTTTACCTTTTATTTTGATAATAATAACGGTAGTATTGATGCTTTCGTTAATAATGTTCTTTATTTTAAAGCATTACCTTGTGATGGTGTGTATGAAACTGTATCTGTTGTAGATAATCTAGGAAATAATGTATTGTGTATTGACTCTTCCACTAGCTTAGATAAAGCATCTTTATGGCATTGTCGTCTTGGACATGTAAGCAAGAAACGCATAGGCGAACTCCAAAAGGATGGAGTCTTGGAGTCATTTGACCTAAAGTCAGATGATAGTTGTGAATCTTGTTTGCTTGGTAAAATGAAAAAGTCACCTTTTACTGGCACTTGTGCTAGGGGTGAAGGTTTGTTGGACCTCATACACACGGATGTGTGTGGACCCTTCAGAACTGCCACAAGAGATGCTAATCGGTTCTATGTGACTTTTACTGATGATTTTAGTAGATATGGATATGTCTACTTAATGAAGCATAAGTCAGAAACCTTTGAGAAATTCAAAGAGTTTAAGCAAGAAGTGGAGAATCAGTTGGGCAGGAACATTAAGATGCTTCGATCCGATCGTGGTGGTGAGTATCTTAGTACTCAGTTCCTTGAATATCTTAAGGAATGTGGGATTGTCTCACAATTGACACCTCCTAGGACACCACAGTTGAATGGTGTAGCTGAGAGGCGCAATCGGACCTTGTTGGACATGGTTCGTTCCATGATGGTCGAGCTTCGCTACCAATCTCATTTTGGGGGTATGCCTTAGAGACTACCGCCCATATCCTTAATCTAGTCCCTACAAAGAAGGTTGCCAAAACACCTCACGAGATGTGGACTGGAAAAGTTCCCAATCTAAACCACATCAAGATTTGGGGTTGCGAGGCTTTCGTGAGACGCGAGACTCACGATAAGCTCGAACCCCGAAGCAAAAGGTGTATTTTCATCGGCTATCCACAGAAATCCTTTGGCTACATTTTCTACAGACCTAGTGATAATGTGGTCTTTGTAGCAAGAAGATGATTCTTTTGAGAGAGAGAATTCATGAGCCAAGGAGACAGTGGGAGGCAAATTGACCTTGAGAAAATTCAAGAGTCAAGTGGTGAAGGAACTTCAAACCCTAGCACTCAACCTGAGGAGGAAACTCCTGTTGAGCAGACTGAAGAATCTATACCTCTGAGGCGTTCCACCAGAGTTAGGACTGCACCTGAGCATTAATATGGTTTCCATATTACTACAGAAGGTGAGACACTTATCAGTGATAACACACTGGCAAATCTGGATGAGCCTAACAGCTACACGGAAGCCATGGCAGGCCCTGAGGCTCCTAAATGGAAAGAGGCTATGGATAGCGAGATACAGTCCATGTATGACAATCAAGTTTGGAACTTGGTTGACAATGTACCAGATCGTAAGATAGTTGGGTGCAAATGGATCTTCAAGAAGAAGACCGACATGGATGGTAATGTACACACTTATAAGGCACGACTGGTTGCAAAGGCTTATTCTCAAACTCCAGGAGTTGATTATGATGAGACCTTTTCACCAGTGTCCAAGATTAAGTCTATTAGGGTTCTGTTAGCCATTGCTGCATTTCATGACTATGAAATATGGAAAATGGATGTCAAAACCTCTTTCCTTAACGGAAAGTTGGCTGAAGATGTTTACATGGTTCAGCCAGAGGGTTTTGTCAGTACAGAGTACCCCAGTAGAGTGTGTAAGCTCTAGAAATCCATTTATGGATTAAAATAGGCCCCTCGCAGATGGAATCTTTGCTTTGATGAGAAAGTCAAAGAATTTGGCTTTTCAAGAACTGAAGATGAATGTTGTGTCTATATCAAGGCTAGTGGGAGTATAGTAAGCTTCTTGGTACTGCATGTGGATGACATACTACTCATAGGAAATGACATCCCAACCCTGCAGGAAGTAAAGTCCTGGCTTGGGAAGTGTTTCGCTATGAAGGACCTTGGAGAAGCTGCCTATATCCTAGGGATAAGGATTTTGAGAAACAGGAGTAAAAGACTAATTGGGCTTAGTCAAAGCACCTATGTGGACAAAGTGTTGAAAAGGTTCAACATGCATAATTCCAAGAAAGGAAAGTTACCCATCCAGAGTAACGCCAAATTGAGTAAGACACAAAGCCCTAGTACTGAGGCTGAGATAGCAGAAATGAGTCGAATACCTTATGCTTCAGCTGTAGGATCGATCATGTATGCTATAACGTGTACTCAACCTGATGTAGCCTTTGCTTTGAGCATGGTTAGCACGTATCAGGGGAACCCTGGCAAGGCACACTGGACTGCGGTAAAGAATATCCTCAAGTGCCTGCGAAGTACTAAGGACTGGGTCCCTACCCTCGGTGGCAGTGAGGACTTGAGAGTTGTAGGGTACAGTGATGCTAGCCTTCAGACTGACAGGGATAATTTCTGCTCTCAGTCGGGCTGGGTCTTTACTCTAAACGGAGGGGCAATTACTTGGAAAATTTCCAAGCAGGAGACAATGGCTGATTCCACTTGTGAATCAGAGTATATAGCAGCAAGCGAGGCAGCAAAGGAGGCTATATGGCTAAAGAACTTCATCGGAGACCTTGGAGTTGTACCAGCTATAAAGGAGCCAATGGAGATTTTCTGTGACAGCAATAGTGCGGTTGCCTTAGCCAAGGAACCAAGAGATCATGGGAGATCCAGACACATTGACAGAAAATATCACTTCATTAGACATCGAATAGAAGAAGGAATCCTCGTGGCAAAGAGGGTATCATCGGATGAGAACCCAACAGATCCCCTTACGAAGGGACTGACTCGGGCTAAGCATCTCCAGCATGCTCGGAGCATAGGGCTGAAGGATGATATTAGTTTTAGTAGTTAGATAATCTTGAAATTTGTAAAATGTAATTGACATTTGATGATAAATAAAAGCTGTTATTTATGAGTAAAGTGTTACTATCTCTTGTCAATCGTTTACTATTATTTCTTTTTGCATGTTTTGACTTCCAGAATAATTATGTTATGGTTTATATCATATTATTCAAACTCTCCACAGTCGGTCATATGTTGGAAGTAGATATGAATCAAGACTGTCATGGGTTGGCTTGTAGAGGTCTAAGATGTTAGACAAAGCGGGGCTACAGTCGGTCATATGTTGGAAGTAGATATGAATCAAGACTGAGTATTGGATTCAACCCACGCTCACTTGTATCACTTCATGGAATTTATCTCGAGTGATCGTGAGACGGTAATATCATATAAGTATTCAAACCTAGAGATATGATTTGTTGCCTATGAGTTGGTTATGCATTGATTGCACGAAAACGCATTGGTAACTCGATGTTATAAACCGTGCTTTTGTGTGTAATTCAACAAGTAGTAGAGCAAACATATGAGTCGAAGTTTATCTGTTCCTTCTAGGATTAGAAGCGATATCTGGGCCCCTCGATGATTTTGTTTTGACCTATGTACCAGGCCCGGTCAGAACTAAATTGATGTGTTCAGTTAAGTTCTATGTCAAACAAATCGGAAATCGGGAAAAAAATGCTGGACAATAAGCAAGACCATGTTCCATGTATTTGTTCGGTTGATATCTAGAACAGAGGATTATATGATCACTTATCTAAAATGGCGCTTCATAGTTCAACAGAGTTTAAAGAGCTACGATTGCTGATCGGTTCCTGAAGTCATACTTGCAACTATAGTTATTAGACTTATCCAAGTGGGAGACTGTTGGATATAGTGTCTAAGTCCATAACTGTATTTGGTATGTACTTGACCCGACCCGGCATGGTCCATTTGGGTGGCACTTCACCTGAACAATTTATGGATAATCGTTTGAGAATAGAATAAGTTATGATTTATTAATATATTATAAGTCCTAATATATTAATATAAAATCATATTATTTAATTAGTATTGATCTATAATTAATCTAGAATTAATTTAGAGATCAAAAGTATGACTAATTAAATATGGGCTCTTGTATTTATATAGTGTGGGCTAATGCTTATTTGGAATGGGCTAGGCTTTCATGGAAAGTCCGTGGATACTCCATGGAGCTTTAACCCATGGATCTCATGGAAATGAAAAGACATGGGTATTAGGGTTTACATGAATGTAACCCTAATCCACCACACTATATAAAGGAGGCTTTGGTTCTTGTAATCACATGAGTTGTGGTGAGTAAAGTAAGAGGGCCGATTTCAAGAAAGGTGATTACTATTCTCTCAAAATTCCAAGTTTGTGGTGATTTGTGATTTCCATTTGAGGCATCCACACTATTGGTGCTAGGCTCTAAAACTCCAAGCAATCAACTACAACCACAAGGTATGTAATTCTACTAGCTTTATTTGATTCAAGTTCCCCATGCCATGCTAGATAGGATAAGAACCTTGGAAAAATAAGTATTTGCATGTATCTTAGTCAAACATAGATCCAAGGTTTCTAGGGTTGCATGTACACCATAGGAGTGTTAGAATGCTCAAAACCCATCAGGTTTCCTGTTTCACTGATTTCCTGAGAATACAAGTAGTTTTGAAAAGTGTCAACAATTAAGTTGGTGAGTTCATAAGAGTTTTGTTTGAGAAAGAAACTGTTTTCCTTGTAAAAGCGACAGAGTAAGTTTCCAGAAAATCCAATATTTTCTTGGTTAAGTATGAAATGAATGCTCCTATGTTATGCGATAATGAACCCTAGAAAGACCCGTAGTTTCCTTCTATAATCGCCCAGTGCATATAAGTTATATGAAATTTAAGTTAAATAAACCATCGAATATAATGGGTCTGCCCTTGGTCCACAACCAAACAAGGAACATGAAGTAAGGCGGGCCCACCAATTCTAAGTCGATTGTGACTAGATTCTTATATAACTCTAGCATATACACTTAACAATTATAGCTGAAGTCTAACAATTCTAGATGAAATGTAGTTTTAATAGAAATATGTTTCCAAAGAAAATCCAATATTTTCCTTATAAAAGTCATGTAGTCCTAAATCCCAGGACCGAGAATATGTGTGTGTTTTGTACTTATAATGTTCCTAATAGTAACGTGTTTCCAAAAAAAATCCCATATTTTCCTTATAAAAACTATGTAGTCCTAAATCCCAGGACCGAGAATATATGTGCGTTTTGTACTTATAACGTATTTGTTGTTTTAAATAGATAAAACCCCTTTTCAAAATAGAATTTTCTCTGTAAACTTGAAAGATTGTTAACTCCCTATGTGAGTCGCTATAACCATACTATGACGAGAAATAACCAGCACAACGTTTTTCAGACGTTAAGATACTAGGACTCTTGTCACCCGCAGACCTGCCGGTCCGGCTGTAGCTAGCAGCGAGGTGTGGGGTGTCAATCCCAATATAGATCTATACACAATTATCACGCTCTCCCTACAAGAGACTCTAGTTATAATTTATAGGAATTGGAATCCCGCACTCGAACGTACGGGGAGAGAATTGCGTCACAACTTAAGTTAACTAGTTTACACATAGTTTGATATTAAAACCTCTTCCGTGGAGGAAGTAAAATCACCTTTTATGAATAAATTAGTGATATGAAATCCTTAAACTATTACTATTATAGTTTATCATGTAGCATATGAAAAATCCATTTGTCTTGAGAGTAAAACCTTTTTCATGTAGTAAAAATCCATAAACTATGATGATAAACTAACAAGAAAATACATTTGATATTTAGAACTTATTGTTATGCACTTTGCTCAACATACTACAAAGTGTTATGAAAGTTGTAAGCTTTTAACTAGTTTTTAACCTTTCTACACTGTTTTAGAAAAATCATAGAAAAATCATACGATGTCGAAAACTAAATCCGTAAATTCTGAGAGTTTAAAAAATGTGTCTAGTTTATTCATAATTTTTAGAAGTCTTTAACTTGTGTTAAAATATTCATATTCACAGACTGGTACAAATTCGTTTCTAAAATGTGTAAAAATCACCATAAATCGTAGAAAAGTCGTATGGAGATGTACAAGTAGTCATTTTAAAGGTATGAAAATGAAATATTTGCATATTAAACAGTTTTGAAAGATATTAAGTTTAAGATACTCAAAACAGTCCGTGAATAAGACTTAACTTTTCTGATGAAAGCTGTTGTTTGAGTTTAGTTAAGGTTTTAGTGTTTTAACTAGTATTCCCCTCCTAAAACTTGAAGAAAACATGAAAATGTAGGGGTATGAACTCACCTTGAGTGATTTCAGAAGATGGATGGTGAAGAAAAGAAGTGTTCAACTCAAGAACACTTGGGAGATGCTTGAAGATTCGAAGATCTAACAACAAATATGACGACATTTGTGTAAGGAACTCATGATTTGAGTGAAGAAATGTAAGGAAATAAAGTGTAGGATGAAGGTACTTACCAAAAGTAGATGAAGAACTTGAACATCAGCCTTGAAATCTCGAAAGTTAGAGAGAGAAGTGAGAGAGAATGGAGTTTTGTTCTTTGGTGGAGAAGGAGAGAAATGAGAGAAATGTGAGGAGGGATAAGGGTTTCCAGCCTTTGACCAAGAGTGTGACTGGAAAAATGGTGGGAAAGGACAATGAAATGACCAGGTATGGTGGAAGGACAAGGGTTGGTCATTGAGTGGGTATGGTGTGGTTGCTTGTGTCATACACTAAGGCAAAGTCAACACTCCACCCATAAATCTTACCTACTAGATTTTATTCTTAGGCAAGGATTTTCCCCAAAATATAATCAAAATATGAATATTTAGGGTTTATTATGTTAAAATAAGAGTTTGGGTGAAAATCCCACGTTAAAATCACGAAAAACGGGCTCAAAACGCTAAAAATATTGAAAACCGGGTAGAAATTGCTGAAATCCTAAATTCAGGGCTGAAGGTTCGGTCCCAGCCCTTAAAACCGAAAGTTGATGGGGGAACCGAGAGTAGGGTTCGGCTCCTTAAAGCTGTGCATCTCGGACCGAAGGTGAAGGCTTGGACCGAATGTAGTCCTCTCGGACCGAAGGTGGCCTCTCGGACCGAAGGTTACTTTCGGTTCCTTAGTAGTTTCGGTTCAGGAGGTGGTTTCGGTTCTCAGGAGGTTCGGTTCCTAGAAGGTTCGGTTCCTAAGAAGGTTCGGCTCCTTAAGAGGGTTTTTCGCGTAAACTTCCGTTTTCGAGCAGTTTTCGATTAAATTAAGGGTCGGGATGCCCCGAGTGATTATACGAAGTTGAGAGAGATTTTGAGAGAGATTTGGGAGAGATTTGACATATTTAGAGAGATTTGGGAGAGGTTTGACATACTTAGAGAGATTTCTCATTCAGAGAGAGATTTGGGAGGGATTTCACATACTTGGAGAGATTTCTCATACAGAGAGAGATTTGGGAGAGATTTCACGTACTTGGAGAGATTTGGGAGAGATTTCACATACTTGGAGAAATTTCTCATACAGAGAGAGATTTGGGAGAGATTTCACATACTTGGAGAGATTTCTCATACAGAGAGATTTGGGAGAGATTTCAAATACTTGGAAAAATTTGGGAGAGATTTCACATACTTGGAGAGATTTGGGAGAGATTTCACATACTTGGAGAGATTTGGGAGAGATTTCACATACTTGGAGAGATTTGGGAGAGATTTCACATACTTAGAGAGATAGAGTGAAAGAGATTGAGAGGGACTTCGTTTGCGACCTTTTTAAGTGTTTGGCGTCGTAACGCAAGGTTTGTACATCCCGTTAAGTCTCGTTATGATTGTTATATGCCCCGAGGGTTAAGGAATAATGTTTTATCGAATAGTTTCATCACTTGCCCAAATTAGGGTTTAGAATTTCCGAACACGTGAAAACTCTAAGTGATACTTTGTATTAAGATTGCGAGTAGTACAATAAGAATCATAATGGAAACCCTAATATACAAGGGTTAGATGAGTTGAGCGGTTTGACTTATTGACTATAGTTGACTTTGACTTGGCCAAAATTGACGTTTGTCACAGTGATGATAACTGCATTTGCTGCACCAAGGGAGGGTACCAGTATATCTGCTGGTAGGTGCTTGAGCTGCAGAAGCAGCGGCAGCAGTAGTAGCAGCGTGAACCGCCACCGTATGTTGTTTCTTGGAGGGCTCCTGCGAAGACTGGCCCTTTCATTGCTTCCAAAACTTTCTTTTCTCACCACTTCCCTTAGCTGGTTCAGGAGTGGCTATCACTTTATCGAGATCAACGTCGTGATCTATGAGAGTCTGCGCTAGGCACTTGGCGCTGTCAAAAGTGGTTGGCCTGGCAGCCAAGACATTCCCTTGAGTTGGGGGCGTCAATCCCCAAATGTATCTCTCTATCTTCTTGCTTTCCGGGGTGACCATTCCCGGACAAAGAAGTGTTATGTCTTCAAACCTAGAAGTAGGAAACAATGTCGGAACCCTTCATCTTCAGGTTCCAGAGTTCGTGGTCCAGTTTCTGCATTTCGCCTCATGGGCAGTACTCAGCTAACATGAGCTCCTTCAAGCTCTCCCAACCCATAGCATTTGCTATTGGCAAGGTTAAAGATTTGACCCGACCATTCCACCAGGTCAATGCTCTGTTGGTGAAAGTGCAAGCGGCGAATTTCACCTTGTTGGCTTCAGAACAGGAACAAATTTCGAAAATGGACTCGATCTTCTCGAACCATCCAGTCAGGGCAATAACAGCTCCATTGCCGTCGAAAGATGTGGGTTTTGCGTTCATGAAGTCTTTATAGGAGCACTCCTTCTGGTGTCCCTGACTACCTTCATGGTTTTGGGGATGAGTACCACCTCTCGGCCCTCCAGAACCGCCAGGATTAATCTGTGGCATCGCGGCCGCCACAACAGTAGTAACAGCTGCCTGGAACATAGCAGGATCGAACTGAGGAGGTGGCGGGGTTGGATCTGTTGGAGGATTGTTGTTCTTTTTGCTGGGTCTTTTCTTTGGAGGCATCTTGTTCTAAGAATAATAAGGAAGAAGAGGATGATAAGTCTGATGGGTTTTGAGCATTCTAACACTTCCTAAGTGTATATGCAACCCTAATAACCTTGGATCTATGTTTGTCTAATAATCATGCAAAGTTGAATTCCAAGGTTATATTCCTATCTAGCATACATGGGGAACATTTTTAACTTGAATGAAAGATAGAATGACTTACCTTGTTGTTGATTATGATCCTTGAAACCTTGTGAGCCTAGCACCCCAAGTGTGATGCCTCAAATGCTTCACGCAACACCAAATGCAAAGGAGTAAACTTTGAGAGAATCTTACACTTGCAAAATCGGCTCTAGCCCTCTTGTTTCTTAGTGTCCCGATTTTGGTGGAGAACATGTTGCTTATATAGTGTGTCACATCTAGGGTTACACCATGTAAACCCTAATGTGGCATGACTCTTCATTTCCATGACCCATGGGTTTGTAACTCCCATGGAGCCTCCATGGAGCATTCAATGGGTTTAACCCAACTTGATTATCCATGGAGCCTTTTAGCCCACTATACAAGTTATGGATGATTTACATGATCAACCCATATATTTAATTAGTCATCATTTGATCACTTAATTAATCCTAGATTAATTCTTGATTAATACTAATTAAATAATACTATTAATATATTAGAACTTATAATATGTTAATAAACCACAAGTGTTATTTGTCTCATTTAGTCTATCCAAATGCATGATGCCATGCAACCCAAATGGACCATGCCGGGTTGGGTCAAGTATATACCAGAAATAGTTATGGACTTAGACACCTTATCCAACAGTCTCCCACTTGGATAAGTCTAATAACTATAACTGAAGTATGACTTCAGGAACCGATCAGCAATCGTAGCTCTTTTCAAGGTTTCTCGGAACTGAGAAGATGATGATACGCCATTTCAGATAAGTGATCATATAATCCTCTGTTCTAGATATCAGCTGGAAAAATACATGGAACAGTGTCTTACTTTGTGTCCAGCAGTTTGTTTCCCGATTTCTGATTTGTTTGACATAGAACTCAATTGAACACATCAACTTAGTTCTGACCGGGCCCGGTACATAGGTCAAAACAAAATCATCGAGGGGCCCAAATATCAGCTTCTAATCCAAGAAGGAACAGATAAACTTCGACTCATATGTTTGTTCTACTACTCATTGAATTATACACCAAAGCACGTTTTATAACATCGAGTTACCAATGCGTTTTCGTACAATCAATGCATAACCAACTCATAAGTAACAAATCATATATCTAGGTTTAAAGACTTATATGATATTACCGTCTCACGATCACTCGAGATAAATTCCATGAAGTGATTCCAGTGAGCGTGGGTTGAGTCCAATGCTCAGAACTTATGAGCACTCATGAGTGTTGTAGCCATGTCCAACAACTTAGACCTCTGCAACCAATCATGACAGTCTTGATTCATATCTACTTCCAACATATGACCGACTGTGGAGGTTCGAATAATATGATATACCAAGCATAATTATTCTGGAAGTCAAAACATGCAAAAGAAATATAGTAAACGATCGACAAGAGATAGCAACACTTTACTCATAAATAAAACACCTTTTATTCATCATTTAATGTCAATTACAATTTACAAATTTCAAGGTTATCTAACTACTAAATCTAATATCATCCTTCAGCCCTATGCTCCGAGCATGCTGGAGATGCTTAACCTGAGTCAGTCCCTTCGTGAGGGGATCTGCTGGATTCTCATCCGATGATACCCTCTTTGCCACGAGGAGTCCTTCTTCTATTCGATGTCTGATGAAATGGTATTTTCTGTCGATGTGTCTGGATCTCCCGTGATCCCTTGGTTCCTTGGCTAAGGCAACTGCACTTTCACTATCACAGAAAATTTCCATTGGCTCTTTAATAGCTGGTATAACTCCAAGGTCTCCAATGAAGTTCTTCAGCCATATCGCCTCCTTTGCTGCCTCACTAGCTGCTATATACTCTGATTCACAAGTTGAATCAGCCACTGTCTCTTGCTTGGAACTCTTCCAAGAAATTGCTCCTCCATTTAAGGTAAAGATCCAGCCTGACTGAGAGCGGGAATTATCCCTATCAGTCTGAAAGCTAGCATCACTATACCCTACAACTCTCAAGTCTTCACTCCCACCGAGGGTAAGGACCCAGTCCTTAGTCCTCCGTAGGTACTTGAGGATATTCTTTACCGCAGTCCAGTGTGCCTTGCCAGGGTTCCCCTGATACCTGCTAACCATGCTCAAAGAAAAGGCTACATCAGGTCGAGTACACGTCATAACATACATGATCGATCCTACAGCCGAAGCATAAGGTATTCGACTCATTTCTGCTATCTCAGCTTCAGTACTAGGGCTTTGTGTCTTACTTAATCTGGCGTTACTCTGGATGGGTAACTCTCCTTTCTTGGAGTCCTGCATGCCGAATCTCTTCAGCACCTTATCCAAGTAGGTACTCTGACTAAGTCCAATTAGTCTTTTACTCCGGTCTCTCAAGATCCTTATCCCTAGAATATAGGCAGCTTCTCCTAGGTCCTTCATAGAGAAACACTTCCCAAGCCAGGACTTAACTTCCTGCAGAGTTGGGATGTCATTTCCTATGAGTAGTATGTCATCCACATACAATACCAAAAAGCTAAGTATACTCCCACTAGCCTTGACATATACACAAGATTCATCTTCACTCCTAGAAAAGCCAAATTCCTTGACTTTCTCATCAAAGCAAAGATTCCATCTGCGAGGTGCTTGATTTAACCCATAAATGGATTTCTCAAGCTTATACACTCTATTAGGGTACTTTGTGTTGACAAAACCCTCTGGCTGACTCATCTAAACATCCTCAGCCAACTTTCCATTAAGGAAAGCGGTTTTGACATCCATTTCCCATATTTCATAGTCATGAAATGCGGCTATGGCTAACAGAACCCTAATAGACTTAATCTTGGCCAATGGAGAATAGGTCTCATCATAATCAACTCCCAGAGTTTGTAAGAAACCCTTTGCAACCAGTCGTGCCTTATAAGTGTGTACATTACCATCCATGTTGGTCTTCTTCTTGAAGATCCATTTGCACCCTATAGTCTTACGACCTGGTACATTCTCAACCAAGTTCCAAACATGATTGTCATACATGGACTGTATCTTGCTGTCCATTGCCTCTTTCCACTTGGTTGACTCAGGG
This sequence comes from Lactuca virosa, assembly GCF_052849685.1. Taxonomy (NCBI): domain Eukaryota; kingdom Viridiplantae; phylum Streptophyta; class Magnoliopsida; order Asterales; family Asteraceae; genus Lactuca; species Lactuca virosa. Next base: position 391,528,179 of record NC_136428.1, read on the forward strand.
CCTGCCATGGCTTCCGCGTAACTGTTAGGTTCATCCAGACTTATCAGTGTCTCATCACTGATAAGTGTATCACCTTCCGCAGTAATATGGAATCCATAGTAATGCTCAGGTGCATTCCTAACCCTTATGGAACGCCTCAGAGGTACAGACTTGTCAATTGGCTCAACAGGAGTTTCCTCCTCAAGTTGAGTGCTAGGGTTTGAAGTTCCTTCACCACTTGACTCTTGAATTTCTTCAAGGTCAACTTGCCTCCCACTGTCTCCTTGGCTTATGAACTCTCTCTCTCTCTCGAAAGAAAGCCCTCCTAGCTACAAAGACCACATTCTCACTAGGTCTGTAGAAGAGGTAACCAAAGGATTTCTGTGGGTAGCCGATGAAAATCCACCTCTCACTTCGAGGTTCGAAATTATCATGAGTCTCGCGTCTCACGAAAGCCTCGCAACCCCAAATCTTAATGTGGTCTAGTTTGGGTACTTTACCAGTCCACATCTCATGAGGAGTTTTGGCAACTTTCTTTATGGGAACTAGATTAAGGATATGGGCGGCAGTCTCTAAGGCATACCCCCAAAATGAGATTGGTAGCGAAGCTCGACTCATCATGGAACGAACCATATCCAACAAGGTTCGATTACGCCTCTCAGCTACACCATTCAACTGCGGTGTCCTGGGAGGTGTCAATTGTGAGACAATCCCACATTCCTTAAGATAGTCGAGGAACTCTGAACTAAGATACTCACCACCTCGGTCGGATCGAAGCATCTTAATGTTCCTGCCCAATTGATTCTCGACTTCCTGATAAACTCTTTAAACCTCTCAAAAGTCTCTGACTTATGCTTGATTAAGTTGACATATCCATATCTACTGTAATCATCAGTAAAAGTCAAATAATAACGATTAGCATCCCTTGTGGCATGTTTGAAGGGCCCACACACATCCGTGTGTATAAGATCCAACAAACCTTCACCCCTCTCACAAGAACCTGTGAAGGGTGACTTTGTCATTTTTCCAAGTAAGCATGATTTGCAACTATCATCTGACTTTTGGTCAAATGACTCCAATACTCCATCCTTTTGGAGTTGGCCTATGCCTTTCTTGCTTATATGTCCAAGACGACAATGCCATAATGATGCTTTATCCAAGTTATTATCATTAACAGAATCAATACACAATACATTATTTCCTAAGTTATCAACCACATATACAGTTTCATACACACCATCACAAGGTAATGCTTTAAAATAAAGAACATTATTAAAGAAAGCATTAATCGAACCAACTTCATTATCAAATGAAAAGGTGAAACCTTGTTTATACAATGCATGAAAGGAAATAATATTTCTTGCCATTTCTGGCGAATAACAACATTTATTCAAATCTAAACTAAACCCACTACTTAGCGATAAAGTATAAACCCCAATCTTGGTGACAGGTAAAGCTTTCCTATTCCCCATGATTAAGTTTATTCTTCCATGCTCCATATTCTCACTTCTTCTTAGTCCCTGCAAATCAGAACAGATATGAATACCACAACCGGTATCAAGGACCCAAGAGTTAGAATGGGGTGAGTTATTAGATAAGATAGTGTAAATACCTGCATGGTTGGGTTTAACTTTCCCATCCTTCACATCTTGCTGGTACTTTGGGCAGTTCCGCTTCCAATGTGACTTTTCATGGCAATAGAAGCATTCAGCCTCTTTAGGGTCAGAAGAAGGAGTGACAAAACCTTTCTTGGTTCCACTTGAAGAAGAGCCATCAAGGGTCCTAGCCTTGGTACCCTTCGAAGAGCTCTTCCTCTTCTTCCCTCTACCTTTCCCGATTGCCAAAACCGGGGCGGAGTTTGGAGTAGGAGTGTTAACAATCGACTTACCCTTAAGACCTGTTTCTGCGGTCTTGAGGAGTCCCTGAAGTTTGCTGAGTGTGTCCTCTTCCTTATTCATGTGATATGTCATGCGGAATTGATCATAGCACGATGGTAAGGAGTGCAAAATGATATCTATTGCAAGCTCCTCAGGGAAGTTCACATTAAGCTTCAGCAACCGATCCACATACCTTTGCATTTTCTGCATGTGGCTCGTGATGGATTCCCCGTCCTTCATCATGGTTGTTATGATAGAGCATATGATTTCATACCTCTCTTGTCGTGCACTTTGATGGTATCTTTCCATCAGATCTTGGTGCATTTCAAAAGGGTAGAAGTCCTCATAGGACTTTTGGAGTTCCGCTGTCATGGTGGCCAACATGATGCATGCTACTTTTGTAGCATCCCTTTCATGTGCCCGGAAGTCAGCGATCTCCTGGGGAGTTGTAGTGGTCTCATCAATCTCCTTAAGCTCCTTGTCAAGGACATATTCTTTGTCCTCGTAGCGGGTAATCATCCTGATGTTTCTGATCCATTCATTGAAGTTGGATCCATCAAAAGTGACTTTCCCACACAAGTTCATAAGGGTAAAGGAGCCTTTAGGATTAGAGCCAGGAGCAGCATTGTTTGAAGACATCTGAATGAAGAGAACAAGATTAGTTTAGATATTAAGAGAGTCCTTAATAAAACACCCAAATGTAATATTAAGGCTAGGATCCAATCACAATATATTATAACTTAGAAGAGGTATGCCGTAATCCAAGCTATAACATATTTAAAAGGTAGGTGAATGACGATTCACCAATTTCCACCATGAAAAATGAAATATAAATATTAGGTTTTTAATTGGTTCTTAGAAATTCCTAGATTCTTTTGAGATTCAATGAACTTTTCAAAGGCATGTTTCAATCTCGAGTGTGCCCTCCAAGTTTTGTGACTGGGATACCGAGGATCATAAAACGAGGTGTGAAGTAACCATGCAAATTACTTGGTACCCTCAAGGTTTATCACTCAATCGATGTGCCAGTAAACCACACACGCTCCACCGATGCTATGGTAAACCTTAAGTCACCCTTTACCTACCTTGTTAAGTCCAAGTTAGTGTGTCAGTTAACCACACACGCTCCACCAACGACTTAAACAAAGTATAAAGTGTAATTTCATGGATTAGCACCTTATTCACATTTTCCTAAAGTAACTAAGATTGGGAATTTAATAAAAGCATTTAGTTACTTTATAATATTCATCATACTTTTAATGAGAATTTATAAGTCCTTGTCTTACCCGTTCGGCTAACGACCCTCCACCGATCAAGGAAGCGGTGGGTGAGAGTGGACACCCATTAAGTTGCCATTTTATAGGCAACAACCTTATACCCCCCTTATAGACCGGCTTCGTGAATGAGGCATACTAGCGGTAAGACGACTTGTTGTTATGCATATATATATTAGTAACTTATAATATTATAAAGTATAAGGGTTGAATTTTAACTTTTAAAATTCTAAGGGTTGGAACTAAAGTTTTAATCAAGACTTTACATGTTCCAAAACTTGAGGGCAAGTTTTGTAAACTTCCAAAACTTTTCATTTCTTATAACTTATGAATTAATTGAGTAATAAAAATGAAGACTCTTCATTTTTATAACTCTTGTGTTCTTTTAATGGCTTTAATAAAAGTGAGACTTTTGGTTTTCCATAACTTGAGGACAAGTTATGGACTCCATTAAAACACATTATGATCATGAATTAAACTACCATGAAGGTTACAAACAATTCCTATGATCATCTAATCTTCATAAGTTCAAGAACATGAATATGAACACTTTCAAGAATCAAAAATTACACTTAAAAAAAAACTTGTAATTTAACGATTTTTTTTTTCAAGCTGTTTGCACACAAAAAAAAAACAACAAACAAACCTAGGCTCTGATACCACTGATGGGTTTTGAGCATTCTAACACTTCCTAAGTGTACATGCAACCCTAATAACCTTGGATCTATGTTTGTCTAATAATCATGCAAAGTTGAATTCCAAGGTTATATTCCTATCTAGCATACATGGGGAACATTTTTAACTTGAATGAAAGATAGAATAACTTACCTTGTTGTTGATTATGATCCTTGAAACCTTGTGAGCCTAGCACCCCAAGTGTGATGCCTCAAATGCTTCGCACAACACCAAATGCAAAGGAGTAAACTTTGAGAGAATCTTACACTTGCAAAATCGGCTCTAGCCCTCTTGTTTCTTAGTGTCCCGATTTTGGTGGAGAACATGTTGCTTATATAGTGTGTCACATCTAGGGTTACACCATGTAAACCCTAATGTGTCATGACTCTTCATTTCCATGACCCATGGGTTTGTAACTCCCATGGAGCCTCCATGGAGCATTCAATGGGTTTAACCCAACTTGATTATCCATGAAGCCTTTTAGCCCACTATACAAGTTATGGATGATTTACATGATCAACCCATATATTTAATTAGTCATCTTTTGATCACTTAATTAATCCTAGATTAATTCTTGATCAATACCAATTAAATAATACTATTAATATATTAGAACTTATAATATATTAATAAACCACAAGTGTTATTTCTCTCATTTAGTCTATCCAAATGCATGATGCCATGCAACCCAAATGGACCATGCCGGGTCGGGTCAAGTACATACCATAAATAGTTATGGACTTAGACACCTTATCCAACAAAGTCCTCTGGAATCGAATCAAGAGATATGAAGCAATATATATCTCAATATGATAGCTAGAGTGTCCTACTAAGCGATAAACAAGGAAAAGCTACCAATACAAATAAGTTATCGCTAAAAGGAATGAGTAGCAACACTTGGGAGTGAATTTCTGCAATGAATTTGACTCTAGTAAAATACTCCTATATTATTTTAAGTTGTCTGTTTTGTTCTATCGACGTCTTGTTGTATGGATACTTGGTAAGTTTTAGGCCTACTGCAACACCACAGTCACTCCCAAGCACATGTTGGTCAAGTCTCGAATGAATATAGTTGATCAGGCTATATTGACCCTAGACATGATTACATAATTGCCCAGGTTTAACCGCAGTGTTCAACATCCAAATACTTTTGTTTAGTTCCACACATGATACTGTTTCTGGTATGTAGGTATACTTGTATACTTTTTGTAAAAATACTTATATTTTAAATGTATACTTTTAGTTCAGAGCACTTCAGCCCCTTTTAGTGTTTATATTTGTATACCATGTAAGGTTCGGTATACTTAGGTCACTATAAACAATAGCTCTGATACCAATCTGTCACACCCCCGAACCGTCAGAACGGACGGCAGAAACGTCCAGGGGCGGGTGACGTCATGCGTAGTATCACAACAATCGTATCATAGCAATCAAAGTAAGCACAACCATTACATTACAATATGATTATTTACATCTGTTTGAAAACATAGTTTGTACATGTCAGCATATAACAAAAATAAAAGATAAAGACGAGACTCCAAGATGCTCCGTCTTCTCCAAAAGCTGGCAAGGGTACCTGTCGATTGTTGTCCTGAGAATACAAGCGGTTTTGAAAACGTATCAGCATAAAGCTGGTGAGTTCATAAGCATGTTTTTGTATTGAAAACTAGTCACTAAATTTGTACAAATGATTTTCCTTTCGTTATAAGTAAAATATCGTTTGTATCGAAATCCTCGCCAAGCACCAGTTGTAAAGTATGTTCCGTTTGAAAACCCTGGCTACCGCCAGTAAGTGAGGTACGTTTCGTTTGAAAACTCTGGCTAATGCCAGTAAGTGAGTTACGTTTCGTTTGAAAACCCTGGCTACCGCCAGGAAGTGAGGTACGTTTCGTTTGAAAACCCTGGCTTCCGCCTGTAAGTGAGGTAGTTTTATTTCTTAAAATAAAACTAAAGGTTGTGTCCCTGGAATACCCTCCAGTAAGTAGATAGGTAGTTTCATTAATTAAAATAAAACTATTGAAGTAAGAAATCCCGTAAACAAAGGTTAGTTTATACTTATTGTGAGTCGTATAACCATGCTAATATGACTCGTGACCTCCTTGACGTTTCTTCAGGCGTCGTACCATTACAAAATTTGTCACCCCAGGCGTGCCCGCCTAACTGTAGCTAACAGTTCAGGTCTGGGATTGTCGGTCCCGATTAGATCTATTCACAAATTTCACGCTCTCCCTCCGGGAGACTCTGGTTATACTAACGGTGAGGATTTATTGGTACCCCGAAGGGCATACCGAAGATAGGTCTCACAATCCTGTATTAACTAGTTTACATGTAGTTCGGTTGTTCTCGAGTTCGAAATCTTTAGTACACAGTGTAGAGTATAAATAATTATACACAAAATAATTACTTAGTGTGATACTCTTGTTATCTGTATGTAGAAATGGATAAACTAAGTCCATCAAAGTTTATATGTTCGACTGTGTATGTGGTTTAAATCTGTAAAACTGATAATGAATTCCCCAAACTATACCTAATATTGTTTAACCGGTAAGTTATCTTCACATACTGTTCCGCAAATTACAAAAGGGATAAAGTATCTAGATGTTTGGTAAAACCGTTGTAATTGCATCGGTTTTTAGTTGTGAAAACCTTTATCTTTAGCTTGTATTCCCCCCTGAAAACGTTTTAAAAACTATAAAAGTGTAGGGGTATGAACTCACAGTTGGTTGGATGTAAAGGATTGAACTGGATGATCCTTGAGTAGGTGTACGTTGGACTTAACGGAATCCTAATATCAAATAAATACATATATGTATCGAAATTAGCGATTTCGTTAGATAAAGTGTTAGATATACACTTGTTTTTGGTTAAGGAATGTTATCGGGACTTATTTGAATTGAGAAAACAGGCTTTTCCCCACGAAAGAGCTGTTTACGGTCGTGAATGGAGCTTACGGTTGACAGACCGTGAATAGGGTTTACGGTCTATGGAGATCTTGCGAGTTTACGGTCTATGAAGATTGATGAGTTTACAGTCTATGAAGATTGATGAGCTTACGGTCGCAACAGGTTTACGGTCTATGAAGATTGACCGTAACCTCAAGAACAAGGGTGCTTGTTTTCGACGAAAAAGTGTTCCAGAGGCTCCCAAACGGCCCCAAATGATGATTTCCGGCGTTTTTCCGGTGAAAGGAGGGCTTTATGGTGTTTACGGTCAAGAGGCTTAGAGAGAGAAAGTGGGTGTTTCTGGTCAAGAAGGTTCAAATGAGGGTGGCGGTCCAGTATTTATAGGCTGGGGGTTTGGTCGGTGGTGGGGTCCACCTGGCACCGACCGTAAACGGGTTTACGGTCTACACGAGTTTACGGTCGTAAACTCGTTCTGACCGTGAACTCGGTGATTTTCGAGGAAGTTTCAAGTTTTTCGCGTGATTCCCGGTTTATTCTGAATCGTATAAAATACATATTATTTATTTAAAACGTAAACTCCATCGCAAACTAAGAAATTTGACGGAATTTAATAAAAACCCAAATTTTATTAACGGAAACTGGGTAAGGATAATGGAAAAAGTTTCGGGTTGTCACACTTTTCATTTTATGTAACCTATGTGTTTAATAATGGACTTTAAAAGAAAAACTTTTGGTAATCCATAACTTGAGGACAAATTATGGATCCCATTAAAACACATAATGATCATGAATTAAGCATTAAACAATTTTAACAAGTAATTCCTATGATCTATCAAGAACTCATAAGAACATGAATATTCATATCAAAATTTCATGAACATATGAACACATATAAACATGGAATTTTGATATTAGCCATTGTAAATGGATTAGAACAACCATTACACCATCTAAAACAAGTTTTATAACACCATAACAATTTAGGGTAATGTGTCTAGTCCATTTCCAGCAGCAAAACTCGAAAATCTGCATTCTGAGGCTCCTACTCGTCGAGTGCACGAACCTACTCGACGAGTAGGATGAGTTTATTCATGGACTCGTCGAGTCCCCCAATGGACTCAGCGAATTCATCATGCAGAGTGTAGAAAAACTGAGTTTTTTTCACAATTTTGCATCAAGTATCAAACAAACAAGCCTAGGCTCTGATACCACTGATGGGTTTTGAGCATTCTAACACTCCTAAGGTGTATATGCAACCCTAGAAACCTTGGATCTATGTTTGACTAAGATACATGCAAAATACTATTTCCAAGGTTCAAAATCCTATCTAGCATACATGGGGAACTTTTAAACATAAAGGATAGCTAGAATTACATACCTTGTAGTTGATTTGATTCCTTGAAAAAACATTGAGAGCCTAGCACCCCAAGTGTGATGCCTCAAATGTTTCACACAACACCAAATGCTTTTGGAATAAACTTTGAGAGAATTGTATAACACTTGAAATCGGCCTTGCCCTCTTGTCTCACTAGTCTAGCCGATTTTGGTTGCTATAAGTATGCTTATCTAGTATGTTGCATTACAGTTACACTATGTAAACCCTAATGTAACATGGCTCTTCATTTCCATGACCCATGGGTTTGTAACTCCCATGGAGCATCCTATGGACCTTAGCCCAACTTGATAACCCATGGAGCCTTTAGCCCACTATACAATCTATGGATGATTTACATAATGAGCCCATAGATTTAATTAGTCTTCTTTTGATCACTTAATTAATTCCAAATTAATTCTTGATCAAAACTAATTAAAAAATATTATTAATGTATTAGAACTTATAATATATTAATAAACCATAAGTGTTATTTCTCTCATTCTAGTTTATCCAATTGCATGATGCCATGCAACCCAAATGGACCATGTCGGGTCGGGTCAAGTACATACCAAAAATAGTTATGGACTTAGACACCTTATCCAACAGTCTTTACGTTAAAGATTTGGAGACATTATCTCTATGGAACCAAGTGTACTGTTTTCACCGACCATAAAAGCCTGCAGCATATCTTCGATCAGAAAGAGTTGAACATGCGGCAACAGCGGTCGGTAGAGCTACTCAGTGATTATGAGTGAGAAATACGCTACCATCACGGCAAGGCCAATTTGGTAGTAGATGCCCTCAGCCGGAACGAATATTCAGGTCGTAAAGTGAAGCCACTGACAATTACCATCCATTCCCATCAGTCCACTCAAATCAGAGAGGCTCAGCTAGAAGCCTTAAAACTAGAGAACATGTCGGATGAAGCCTTGAGGGGAATGGAAAAGAACTTCGAGATCAGAGGAGACGAAGTTTACTATTTCATGAACCGGATCTGGACCCTAAAGCTCGGCGGTTATAGAGAATTTGTCATGAACGAAGCTCACAAGACTAGATACTCCGTTCACCCAGGTTCGGATAAGATGTACCTGGATCTCAAAAAGCTCTATTGGTGGCCAAACATGAAAGCAGAGATCGCTCCCTTCGTGGGCAAGTACCTGACTTGAGCCAAGGTGAAGGTGGAATATCAAAAGCCCTCAGGTTTACTTCAACAGCCAGAAATACCTGAGTGGAAGTGGGAAAGTATTATGATGGATTATTGAATGTGTTTACCCTTCAACAGCTGAGATGCTTCCGCTGTTACTCAAACTTTTATGGAACTTCTCTTTCCTAAGCAAATTGCAAATGAGTTTGTGGCATATCCTACTAATGAGACAGGTTCGTCTGAAGTGGATCATTCGGCAAATGAAGGAGTTATCAACATTAACAATCTTCCCGTTACACTCAATGACATCAGCCAGGAGATACCTTTCCGAATTCAACGCGATCATCCGATCGATAATGTCATTGGCTGTGACACCCGAAATTTCAATCTTGTACAAACCGTTCACTTTAACAAAAGTCTGACTTGTTTCTGCTAACTTTTAGCACTGTTTAGAGTCTGTTTGTGCATTCTGAGCCTAGTACACCAAAAGAATGAGTGAAAGGATGTGCCAATTGAAGTTGTAACCTACCAAACAAGCCGTAAACCCTCAAATGAGGAGTTTACGGCCAGAGACCATGAGTTTACGGTCATGGTGGCCGTAAACTCCATACTATATATATGGTCCTTAGTCATATTCAATCACTTTTCACATTTCAAGCCTAAGAATCAGATTTTTCTCTCCAATATCTTAAGAACTTTCATCAAAATCTTCAATCTAGTAAGTAATCTTTCCAATTTCAACTTGATATCCTTCCATATCTAGTGAATATACATGATTTCATCCATGAAATCTCTTCTTTTGGTTAGATCATCAAGTGTTCTTCATTTCACCAAGAACACTAGTGTTTTTGGACCTTAATCAACCTTTCAAGCTTCTATATCGTAAGTACTCTCTCCTAAGCTTGTTGTATACTTGTAATACTTGAAGAACACTTAGAAAACATCCATTTGACAAGAACAAAGGAAGTTTACGGCCAAGACCATCTCCCTTGGTCGTAAACCCTTGTTAAGGGTGCATTTGTCGGCCTTAGACCCCCTAAAGGCTTCTAAACTCTTGAGTACCTTCATATGTGTAGTACTTACTAGTTATGCTACTTGAAATCATCCAATATCCAAGATCAAAGAGAGTTTACGGCCAACACAATCTCCCTTGGCCGTAAACCCTAATTAGTGATGCATATGGATCATAACTTCTTCCTAAAGCTTGAATTTATGGCTAGAACACTTCCATGTGGATTGTAAGACCTTGAAACACCTTTTGACACAAATCATCATGAGTTTACGACCGTAAACTCATGAGCCCGTGAACTCATGGCCGTAAAATCCCTAGAATGGTCATTCACCCTTAGTATGCAATCATATGTGATTGTAGTACTTCAGTCCTAGGGTTTCCTAGTCTAATAGGGTGTTACCTTTCATGATTAGTTGTTTATTCACTAATTATATCCATATATGTATCATTATATGTTAATAGGATCCGTTGTGTTCAAGACTTTACTTGACACTTAGCATCCTACACCAATCTTACATTTGAATAACTTACAACAGGTGAGTTCATACCCCCACATTTTCATAGTTTTTACTGTTTTAAAGGCGGGGGGGGGGGGGGGGGGGGAGGGGGGAACACAAGTCTAACACAAAGATTTTGTGTTATAACAAATAATTTCAAATAGATTACAGTTATCAAAACAAATGGTTTCAAACATTTTACGAAATGAATTTCAGTATCATCAAATCAAGTGGTTTTAAGTGATTGTTTCAAAAAGACATCAAGTCACCAAAATGGATTTCAAAATATGAAACTTCTTTTAAATATTTTATAAACTTATATTTTTCCCCAAAAATCATACTAGTATACATATATTTATATAAATAAGATTTAAAAGATTTAGGACTGATAACCCACTTTGGTTCCTTTTCCTTGTTTGGATGTGGGATTACAAGTATTAGTTATTTGTCTGAATGTCATTTAAATTTTACTTATATATATTGTATATGTATACAAGTATAAAAGTTTATTCCTTTAGTTTCAATTACCCTTTTGTAACAAGTTGAGCAAAGGGTTGTATTCATTAATACTAAGTATCAATACAGAAAGTACATATAAATTATAATAGGTATAATTTATGATTCACAGAAGATTAGTTCATGATTCAAACATACTAGAGTACATTGTTTTACAAGAACAAAGATTGATTCAAAACTATTCAAGAACATACTATTAATCATTTACTTCAGAATGATTGAGTTTTCATAAGTGATATACATGTAACGTTTATATGCTTTTATGAGTCAAGTAGTACAGATTGTTTAATTCATTTAAACAACATAGCAAAGTCCTGATATTATAACCAGAGTCTCCAGCAGGGGATCGAAACAATGTGTGTATAGATCTATATTGGGATTGACAACCCCGCACTCGGACTGCTAGCTACAGTCAGACATACACGCCTGTGAGTGACAATTGTTATCATCAACTTTCAGCGCACTCATAGCGTTGGGTCAGGCCACCTAGTCAGTATGGTTATAATAACTCAACAAAAGATATTAACAATATGTTAGCGTATTGTTAACCAAACTTATGTACTATTTCAAAGTACTAGTTTACCAGATACAGTTACAGTAATACATTACAGTTTACAATAACAGTTAATGAATTCAGACATACTCATAGATACAAGTTTACTAAAGGATTACAAATACAGAACATTGGTTTACAAATAGAACAGTTTTATGCAACTAAAACTACTTTTCATATACAACAGAAAATATAGGTTTTTTTGGAAACAGTTACATATTCAAGAAACATAAGACATTCTTTCAAAACATAAATACTTATGCACTCACTCAACTTTATGTTGATACTCTCTTTTCAAATTACTTGTGTTCTCAGGGAACCAGTAGGCAGGTACACCCCGAGCTTTTGAGAAGATGGAGCTATTTATGTCTTATCTTCTTCTTTTGTACAACTATTTAGTTTCATATTACAAGCTTGAAACACATGTAAATGTTTACACTTTTTAAATACAGTGGTTGTTTGTACTCTGATTACTATAATGCATGTGTTGTGATACTACAAATGAAGTCCTCCACCCCCGGACATTTCCGTCGTCTGGTTTGGGGGTGTGACAGATTGGTATCAGATCATTGTTTATAGTTTGTATATCAATCCATAAAAGATATACAAACTATAAATACATTTAGGGCTGAGAGCTCTGACTACAAGTATACTTTTAAAAATTTAATTATTTTTACAAGAAGTATACTAACACTTATATACAAGTACAGTATCACAATCATAAGAACTTAAAAGTATTTGGATGTTGAACATTACAGTCAAACCTGGACAGTTATGTAATCATATCTGGGATTAATATAGCCTGATCAACTATATTGATTTGATCTTTGACCAACATGTTTTTGGGAGTGATTATAGTGTTGTGGCAAGTCTAAAACTTACCAATTATACATATTCAGAAGAACTTTAGAACAGAACATAAAGATTAAAATACTATAGGGGTATTTTAGGCACTATATACTAATAACACACATGTGAAATCAGTTGAACAATCAAGGGTAGAACTATAAATATTAAGGGTATATTACAATTATATATAATTAAAGTTATATAGAGTTAGAATATGTGATTTAGCTTCATTTCCTGTTCCTCGTTTGGTTGTGGATTTAGAGCCGGGTCATTTAATCGAAGGTCGGTTATACCCAAGTTATATATAATTAGTATACACTTTATAGTTATAGAAATACCTAAGAACAAGTCATACATAATACATTACTTGATAACTATAGGTCTCTTTTGTAGTCAATCGTTACTAACTATATTCTATATCCCTCATCTCTATTCTCACTTAGATAACACTGGCTGAGTTGAGGTTTCATTTAAGAAATACCCGTCGTCAGTAGAAGATGCTCTACTCGTTTCCTATTCACTCTTTTAATTATAGTTAAGTCTACAGATAAGATATAGCGTTATCTTTCATATTATCCAGTTACAAGTTATACTTGTCATAGACTTCTATTTCCAATTCATTCCAAGATTCATATCGAACTATATGTTTTAGGTCAGAGATATCAGAATTCATATTCACTCTTGATATCTTATCATCCTTGTATCTTTTGACTTTTATAGAAAAAGATGCCTCCTCATAGAAATCCAAGACGTCACAATGTAAATGAACCGCCGGTGCCACCTCCGCCTCCACCTCCTCAGTTTGACCCCGCTATGTTCCAAGCGGCGGTCACGGCGGCTGTAGCTGCTGCCATGTCTAATATTAATACTTCTGGAGCTAGTGGTTCAGGAGCTGGAGCTAGTGGCGAAGGTCATGGGCACTCGTGAGAGTGCACTTATAAGGATTTTTCCAATGCCAAACCCAGGACCTATAATGGAACTGGAGGAGTTATGGCATTAAGGGAGTGGATAGAGAAAACAGAAGCAATTTTCGAAATCTGCTCCTGTCCTGACAACAGCAAAGTCAAGTTCACTGCTTGCACTTTTTCGGAAAGAGCTTTGACGTGGTGGAATGGTCACGTTAAGTCACTTACTCTGGTAGTGGCTTATTCGATCAGCTCGGAGAAATTCAAGGGTATGCTTATGCGGGAGTATTGTCCGCGAGGCGAAGTTTAGAAACTTGATGAGGAGCTCTGGGGTCTCTCAATGGTTGGTTCTGATATATCAACCTATACTAGTAGATTTTGTGATCTGACAATTCTTTGCCCGGATACGGTGGCTCTAGAGAGCAAAAAGATTGAGAGATATATTTGGGGACTGTCACCCCAAATTCAATCTAGTGTTTTACCTTCAAGGCTTGTTACTTTTGACAGTACTAAAGAGATGGCACAATCTCTTATAGACCATGGAGTCCATCAACACTCAGTGGTTGCTATGCCAGAACAACCAAAGGGAAACAACAACAACAACAATAACAACAACAACAACAAGAAGGGTCGGAACAAGAGGAAGGGCAAGTTTTCATAGGATTCCTCAAAGAAACAACAGCTGACTACAGTTAACGTTGCTATTGTACCTGCTATTGTTCATGTTAATCCAGCACCAGCCAATCCTTATGCTGGTAATCTTCCGAAGTGCAACAAGTGCAATTTTCACCATAATGGGAATTGCCGGGAAATGCAGTGTCGTAACTGCAACAGGAAAGGGCATACCGCTCGATTCTGTAGAGCACCACCCCAACCACTTAACCAAGTACCTGCTGCTGGAGTAGGTCAAGCATGCTATAATTGTGGTGAAGTGGGGCATTTCAAGAAAGATTTCCCTAAAGCCGGAAATGCAGGTGGAGTGGGGAGAATTTTAGCCTTGGGCCAGGAAGAAGCAGTGGCAAATCCCGCTGTAGTTACAGGTACGTTCCTTCTCAACAACACTTATGCATGCATTCTATTCGATTGTGGTGCTGAGAAGAGCTTTGTGAGCCATAATTTCAAACACTTGCTAAATCAAAATTCTCAACCATTAAAAGAAACATTCATAGTCGAAATGGCTAACGGGAAATCCGAATCCTCCAACGAAATATACATAGGATGTACTCTTACCTTGAATAACTTTTTGTTCCCAATAGACCTTATGCCGGTCTCTATCAAGAGTTTCGACGTCGTAATAGGTATGGATTGGTTGTGTCATAACCGTGCTGAGATCCTATGTTATGAAAAAGCCATTCGTCTGAACTTGCCAACTAATGAAACTCTTGTTATTTTTGGCGACAAACCCGGAACGAACCTCCATATCATTTCTTGCATTAAGGCACAGAAGTACCTTCAGAAAGGGTACTGTGCTTTCTTAGCTCACGTGGTAGACAAAAAGCAAGAAGTGAAAGATATCGTGGAAATTCCTGAAGTCTGTAACTTTCTCGACGTTTTTCCTGATGATCTTCCAGGAGTGCCTCCCGAACGACAAGTCAAGTTCAGAATCGACTTAATTCCAGGGGCTACCCCTGTTGCCAAATCTCCTTATCGTCTTGCGCCTTCAGAAATGCAGGAATTATCCAGCCAGCATAACAAACTCCTAAGCAAAGGTTTCATAAGACCAAGCTTCTCACCCTGTTGAGCACCGGTTTTGTTCGTGAAGAAGAAGGATGGATCATTCCGTATGTGCATAGACTACCGCGAGCTGAATAAACTTACCATTAAGAATCGATACCCTCTGCCTCGCATAGACGATTTCTTCGACCAACTTCAAGGTGCGAGCTACTTCTCAAAAATAGATTTAAGATCCGGGTATCACCAGTTACGGATTTTGGAGGATGACATTCCCAAAACCGCGTTCAGAACTCGTTATGGTCATTATGAGTTCGTAGTGATGCCATTCGGATTGACGAATGCACCTGCTGTGTTCATGGATTTAATGAACAGAGTGTGTCGTCCATTCTTGGACAAATTCGTCATAGTCTTAATTGACGACATCCTTATCTACTCAAGAAGTGAAGAGGATCATAGCCAACATCTTCGTCAGGTTTTGCAAACTCTTAGAACAGAGAAACTTTATGCGAAGTTTTCAAAGTGTGAATTTTAGATTAGGAAGGTTGAATTCCTAGGTCACGTGGTCAGTTCAGAAGGAATACACGTCGACCCTTCCAAAATAAAGGCAATTGAAAACTGGTCAGCACCCAAAACACCTACATAAATCTGTCAATTCTTAGGTCTTGCTGGCTATTATCGCAGATTTATCCAGAATTTCTCTCGAATATCTAAACCTCTTACCACTCTGACGCAAAAGGGTGTAACTTTTAGTTGGGGAGAAAAAGAAGAAACAACATTCCAAACGTTGAAACGAGCCTTGTGTAGTGTACCAATCCTGTCTCTCCCTGAAGGGACAGAGGATTTTGTAGTGTACTGTGATGCTTCAAATCAAGGGCTTGGATGTGTTCTTATGTAAAGAGGAAAGGTGATATCCTATGCCTTAAGACAGATAAAGACACATGAAGTCAACTATACAACACATGATCTTGAGCTAGGAGGAGTGGTATTCGCTCTGAAGATCTGGAGACATTACTTATATGGCACGAAATGCACATTATTCATGGACCATAAAAGTCTCCAGCACATCTTCAATCAGAAAGAGCTGAACATGAGATAATGACGATGGGTGGAGCTACTGAACGGCTACGATTGTGAGATTCTTTATCATCCTGGTAAAGCTAACATTGTAGCTGACGCCCTTAGCGGAAAAGAATACTTGGGCCACCGAGTAAAGTCGTTGACCATGACAATCCATTCACATCTGTCCACACAGATCAGAGAGGCTCAACTCGAGGCCTTAAAACCTGAAAACGTGGCAGGTAAAACTTTGAGAGGAATGGATAAAAATTTCAAAGTCAGGGATGATCGAGTCTATTGTTTCATGAACCGGATCTGGACACCTAAGTTTGGTGGTTACAGAGACGTAGTCATGAATGAAGCTCACAAAACCAGAAACTCCATTCATCCAAGTTCAGACAAGATGTACCTGGACCTCAAGAAACTATACTGGTGGCCAAACATGAAGGCCGAAATTGCTACCATTGTGGGTAAGTGCGTTACTTGTGCCAAGGTGAAGGTAGAATACCAGAAACCTTCAGGCTTATTGCAACAACCTGAACTCCCTAAATAGAAGTGGGAGCGGGTTACTATGGATTTCATAACCAAGTTACCCAAGACATCGGGTGGTTATGATACTATTTTGGTAATCGTCGATAGATTAACCAAATCCGCACATTTCTTACCAATCAAAGAAACCGACAAGATGGAGAGGCTAACAAGAACTTACCTCAAAGAAATCGTTAGACTGCATGGTGTTCCAATATCTATTATTTCTGACCGAGATAGTAGATTCACTTCTCGTTTCTGGCAGTCTTTACAAAAATCTTTGGGAACTAGGTTGGACATGAGTACAGCCTACCATCCTCAGATTGACGGACAAAGTGAGAGGACAATTCAAACTTTAGAAGATATGTTGCGAGCTTGCGTGATAGACTTTGGTAAGGCATGGGATACTCATTTACCCCTTGTCGAATTCTCTTACAACAATAGTTATCACACTAGCATAAAGGTTGCTCCTTTTGAAGCTCTCTATGGCCGCAAGTGCATATCACCTCTATGTTGGGCTGAAGTGGGTGACACGCAGCTAGCTAGAAGCCAAGTTCCTGACAGTACTCTCACTGGTCCAGAAATCATTCGCCAAACCACAGAGAGAATCGTACAAATCCGGGAACGACTTAAAGCTTCAAGAGATAGATAGAAAAAGCTATGCTAACAAAAGAAGAAAACCTTTGCAGTTCTAGGTTGGTGACCGTGTCATGTTAAAGGTCTCACCCTAGAAGGGCATGATACGCTTTGGAAGGCGTTACAAGTTGAATCCAAGGTATATAGGACCATTCGAGATTCTTACTAGAATTGGTCCCGTAGCTTACAAACTCCGACTACCTCAATAATTAAGTAACATACATCCCGTTTTCCAAGTCTCAAACTTGAAAAAGTGTCTGTCTGACGAGACTCTTCTTATTCCACTCGACGAATTCGAGATCGATGAGAGCCTCAACTACGTGGAAGAACTAGTAGAAATCATGGACTGAGAAGTCAAGCAGACAAAGCAAAGCCGTATTCCTATAGTGAAAGTTCGCTGGAATGCCAAGCGAGGACCCGAATTCACTTGGGAACGCGAGGATCAAATGAAAATGAAATATCCTCAACTTTTCTCTTAGTTATTTGTAACTACTTAATTGCTTAAACTCTAATTTCGGGACGAAATTCTCTCTAACGGGGGGATGATGGGACAACCCGAAATTTCTATCTTGTACAAACCATTCACTTCAATCAAAGTCAGACTTGTTTCTACTACCTTTTAGCACTGTTTAGAGTCTGTTTGTGCATT
The DNA here is from genome assembly GCF_052849685.1 of Lactuca virosa. Taxonomy (NCBI): domain Eukaryota; kingdom Viridiplantae; phylum Streptophyta; class Magnoliopsida; order Asterales; family Asteraceae; genus Lactuca; species Lactuca virosa. The sequence goes on from NC_136428.1 coordinate 391,546,281, forward strand.
CTGAGCCTAATAAACCAAAGGAATGAGTGAAAGGAAGTGCCAATTGAAGTTGTAACCCACCAAACAAGCCATAAACCCTCAAATGAGGAGTTTACGGCCAGAGACCATGAGTTTACGGTCATGGTGGCCGTAAAATCCATACTATATATATGGTCCTTAGTCATTTTCAATCACTTTTCACATTTCAAGCCTAGAAATCATATTTTTCTCTCAAATATCTTAAGAACATTCATCAAAATCTTTAATCTAGTAAGTAATCTTTCCAATTTGAACTTGATATCCTTCCATATCTAGTAAATATACATGATTTCATCCATGAAATCTCTTCTTTTGGTTAGATCATCAAGTGTTCTTCATTTCACCAAGAACACACTAGTGTTTTTGGACCTTAATCACACTTTCAAGCTTCTATATCGTAAGTACTCTCTCCTAAGCTTGTTGTATACTTGTAATACTTGAAGAACACTTAGAAAACATCCATTTGACAAGAACAAAGGGAGTTTACGGCCAAGACCATCTCCCTTGGCCGTAAACCCTTGTTAAGGGTGCATTTGTCCGCCTTAGACCCCCTAAAGGCTTCTAAACTGTTGAGTACCTTCCTATGTGTAGTACTTACTAGTTATGCTACTTGAAATCATCCAATATCCAAGATCAAAGAGAGTTTACGGCCAACACAATCTCCCTTGGCGGTAAACCCTAATTAGTGATGCATATGGATCATAACTTCTTCCTAAGGCTTGAATTTATGGCTAGAACACTTCCATGTGGGTTGTAAGACCTTGAAACACCTTTTGACACAAATCATCATGAGTTTACGACCATAAAATCATGAGCCCGTGAACTCATGGCCGTAAACTCCCTAGAATGGTCATTTACCTTTAGTATGCAATCATATTTGATTGTAGTACTTCAGTCCTAAGGTTTCCTAGTCTAATAGGGTGTTACCTTTCATGACTAGTTGTTTATTCACTAATTATATCCATATATGTATCATTATATGTTAATAGGATCCGTTGTGTTCAAGACTTTACTTGATACTTAGCATCCTACACCAATCTTACATTTAAATAGCTTACAAATAGTGAGTTCATACCCCCACATTTTCATAGTTTTTACTGTTTTAAGGGGGGGGGGGATAAAAGTGGTTTCAAACATTTTATCGAAATGAATTTCAGTATCATCAAATCAAGTGGTTTTAAGTGATTGTTTCAAAAAGACATCAAGTCACCAAAATGGATTTCAAAATATGAAACTTCTTTTAAATATTTTATAAACTTATATTTTTCCACAAAAATCATACTAGTATACATATATTTATATAAATAAGATTTAAAAGATTTAGGACTGATAACCCACATTGGTTCCTTTCCTTGTTTGGATGTGGGATTACAAGTATTAGTTATTTGTCTGAGTGTCATTTAGATTTTACTTATATATATTGTATATGTATACAAGTATAAAACTTTTTTCATTTAGTTTCAATTACCCTTTTGTAACAAGTTGAGCAAGGGGTGGTATTCATTAATACTAAGTATCAATACAGAAAGTACATATAAATTATAATAGGTATAATTTATGATTCACAGACCATTGGTTCAAGATTCAAACATACTAGAGTACATTGTTTTACAAGAACAAAGATTGATTCAAAACTATTCAAGGATATACATTCTTTCAGATACATGTTAAGAATACTAATTCAAGAACATACTATTAATCATTTACTTCAGAATGATTTTGTTTTCGTAAGTGATATACATGTAACGTTTATATGCTTTTATGAGTCAAGTAGTACAAATTGTTTAATTCATTTAAACAATATAGCAAAGTCCTGATATTATAACCAGAGTCTCCAGGAGGGGATCGAAACAATGTGTGTATAGATCTATATTGGGATTGACAAACCCGCACTCGGACCGCTAGCTACAGTCAGGCATACACGCCTGTGAGTGACAATTGTTATCATAACTAAATAAAAGATATTAACAATACGTTAGTGTATAGTTAACTAAACTTATGTACTATTTCAAAGTACTAGTTTACCAGATACAGTTTACAGTAATACATTACAGTTTACAATAACAGTTAATGAATTCAGACATACTCATGGATACAAGTTTACTAAATGATTACAAATAAAGAACATTGGTTTACAAATAGAACAGTTTTATGCAACTAAAACTACTTTTCATATACAACAGAATATATAGGGTGTTCTGGAAAACAGTTACATATTCAAGAAAGAGAAGACATTCTTTCAAAACATAAATACTTATGCACTCACTCAAATTTATGTTGATACTCTCTTTTCAAATTACTTGTATTCTCAGGGAACCAGTAGGAAGGTACACCCCGAGCTTTTGAGAAGATGGAGCTATTTATGTCTTATCTTCTTCTTTTGTACAACTATTTAGTTTCATAGTACAAGGTTGAAACACATGTAAATATTTATACTTTTTAAATATAGTGGTTGTTTATACTCTGATTACTATAATGCATGTGTTGTGATACTACAAATGAAGTCCTCCACCCCCGGACATTTCCGCCGTCTGGTTTAGGGGTGTGACATTGGCCAGCTGGGTGATGGTGTCAAAATAAGAAACCAGAGTGGAGATGTTAATACATGTCTCTATTCTTGCTTTATATCTCAAATAGAGCCAAAGAACGTTGAAATGGCTTTGAATGAGCCCAGTTGAGTAGATGCTATGCACGAAGAATTAAATCAATTTGAAAAACTTTGGGTTTGGATGCTGGTTGAACTTCCTAAGGGCAAAAAGTCTCTTGACACACGTTGAGTATACCGCAATAAGCAGGATGATTCCGGAGTCATAGTGTGCAATAAGTCGAGATTCGTGGTTCCTGGGTTTAGACAGATCGAGGGTCTTGACTACACCAAGGTTTATGCTCCGGTGGCTTGCTTGGAGGCTATCCGTATCCTCCTTGCATACCCTTCCTACATGAACTTCACTGTTTATCAGATGGATATCAAGACAGCCTTCTTGTATGGCAAAGTGAAGGAAGAAATCTACGTTGATCAACCCCCTGGGTTTGTTAACTCGAAGTTTCCCAATCATGTCTACAAGTTGGACAACACGTTGTATGGGTTACATCAAGCTCCTAGAGCGTGGTATGCAACTCTCACAAAGCACTTGCTCGAACATTGATATTCTGGCGGCACTATCGATCAAAATTTGTTCATCAAGCACGTGGGTAATGATTAGATTCTAGTCTAGATCTATGTTGACGACATTATCTTCGGGTCTACAAGTCCACAGCTTTGCAAAGAGTTCGAAGGAGTGATGAAAAAGAGGTTTGAGATGAACTCGTTAGGCGAAATGACCATGTTTTTGGGGCTTCAGGTCCAACAAAGATCAACCGGAATCATGATCCATCAAGCAAACTATGTGGTCGATATACTTGAGAAGTTCGGGTTTCAAGACGCAAAACCTGCTTTGACGCCAATGGCCGAAAGACCCCTACTGACTCCAGATACTGATGGCGAATCCGTAGATCAAACTCATTACAGATTAATGATCGGTTCGTTGATGTATCTAACTGCAAGCCGACCAGACATCATGTTTGCAGTTTGTCAATGCGCACACTATCAGGCTAATCCTAAACTTTCAAATCTTATTGCTGTCAAAAGAATCTTTCAATACCTCAAAGGCAGCCCAAAATTGGGTCTTTGGTATCCGAAAAATTTTGAATTTGATTTATATGCATTTGCTGACAGTAATTATGGAGGCTGTGAGCTTGGCAGGAAATCTACGTCTGGGGGGTGTCAATTCCTTGGTGACCGGCTAGTGTCTTGGCAGTGCAAGAAACAACACACCGTCTCAACCTCAACAGCAGAAGCAGAATATGTTGCCGCCTCTGCTTGTTGTTCTCAAGTTATATGGATCCAACATCAGCTGTTGGATTACGGTTTGAATTACTTAGAAACCCCTATATTCTGTGATAATGAGGCTGCGATTCAGATTGCTAAAAATCCAGTCCAACATTTGAAAACAAAGCACATTTACATCAAAATTCATTTCATCAGAGATTGTTATGAGCGTTCGCTCATACGGCTGGAACAGATTCCCACTGCTAATAATGTGGCAGATCTGTTTACAAAGCCGTTTAACACAGCTCGATTCGATGTGCTTGTGAGCTTTTTGAAAATGATTCGTTTTGAGGACTATTTTTTGCTTTAGGTTAGTTTAAATTTGTGCATTTTAATTTCCTTTTCCTCTATGTACAAATTTAGGGGGAGAATTAAAAAAATTCAAAAATCAACAAAAAAAAATCAGAAAATTAAAAATATCAAAAATCAACAAAAAAAATTAGAAAATTAAAAATCCAAAAATAGTGTTATTTCTGTTTTATTTTTTTGTTCAGAAAAATCAAAAAAAATCATAAAATATTTTTGTTTCTGTTTTATTTTTTAGAAAATATGAAGAAAAAAAAATATTGTGTGCTAAGTTTTCTTTTACTTTTGTTTTGTCTTGAAAAGTGAATTCAGATATAGATGAGACTCATGGAGACTGTATCGAGATTTTTTGAGCCAAGGCTTCATCCGTGATCATCGAAGAATTCTCATTCGAAGGAGCAAGAAATGAAGACTATTCTTTCAACATTCAATCCTTCAACCCCAGAAGCAAGGTCAAGCTGTAATTGAAGATTATGTGACATATTGCATTGAAGCCTCCTCAATCAATTTGCTGATATCTTGTACTTGCTGAAGTGATCCAGAAGTTTCGTTCTCTATTGTTCTCTCTGAAGATTCTCAAGCTGTAAGCGCCATCTTTCAAGAATCTTTTCAAGAAGCCTCCTCACCCAATGTGCGTTCAATGCCAAATTTTGAAGCTGTGAAGAATTTGAATATTAATGCTGAAGCAAAGCTCCCAATGAAGATTGACAAGAAAAGCCAGCTACTTTTTAGGGGGAGTTTGTTGGGTCACTTAGAAAAGAAAGATATAAACCAAGGGGGAGATTATTGGGTCTAAAATATCGGTTTATACTTTACTTTTCTAGGAAAATGTACTTTTATGTCTAGGACCGTAAACAGCTTGGTGTTTACGGCTGTATATGAGTTTACGGCTGTGTTTACGGCCGTGAACAGGTTTACGGCCGTAAACCCATTCACGACCCATGTTTACTATATATAGGGTGAGGAGTGCATTTGAGGAGTTGATGTATAAGTAAGACATAGAAGTGAGATGGTGTAGGAGTGTAAGGCTAAGAGTGAGAGCATATTGTAGAGAGAGAAAGTTAGAGAGAAGAGAGGAGCTTTAGTGTGTGTTAGCGTGTGTGAATCTTGTATCTGGATCTCAATTCATATCAATTCATACAAGATTCATCATCTTCTTCTTCTACTTCTTCTGCTATTGATCTGACATCATCCGTTTGATTGGGATTCCGCACCATCAAACAAATTTGATTGATTCACAAGCAGATTGGGGACTTACATCGATTGACAAAATCCGCCCACTTCCTGCCAATCAAAGAAACATTCAAGATGGAGAGACTTATACGAATCTACATTCAAGAGATAGTTCGTCTGCATGGTGTGCTTGTGTCCATTATCTCCGATCGGGATAACAGATTCACCTCAAGATTTTGGCAGTCACTACAGAAGGCTCTTGGAACTAAGATGGATATGAGCACGACTTACCATCCTCAGATAGACGGGTAGAGTGAGAGGAGCATTCAAACATTGGAATACATGTTGAGGGCATGTGTTATAGACTTTGGCAAGTCATGGGACACCCATTTTCCCTTGGTCGAGTTCTCCTACAACAACAACTATCACACTAGCATCAAAGTTGCGCCGTTTGAAGCCCTCTATGGCCATAAGCACAGATCCCCTCTGTGCTGGGCAGAGGTGGGTGATACACAGTTAGCTAGAGGACAAGTTCCTGATAACTCTCTCACTGGCCCAGAAATCATCCGTGAAACCACAGAAAAGATTGTACAAATTCGGGAACGACTAAATACTTCAAGAGATAGAAAAAAGAGCTACGCCGATACGAGACGAAAACCCTTGGAGTTCCAGGTTGGTGACTGTGTTCTATTGAAGGTCTCACCCTGCAAAGGCATGATACGCTTTGGATGGCGTGGAAAGCTAAATCCGAGATACATAGGACCATTCGAGATCCTCGCTAGGATCGGTCCCATAGCATACAAACTTCGTTTACCCCAAGAGCTTAGCAATATCCATCCCATCTTCCACGTCTCGAACCTTAAAAAGTTATCCAACGAAACCCTTGTGATACCTCTTAATGAGATCGAGATCAATGAGAGCATTAATTTGGTGGAAGAACCAGTCGAAATCATGGATCGAGAAGTCAAGAGAACAAAAAAAGTCGCATACCGATAGTGAAGGTCTGTTGGAATGCCAAGCGGGGACCTGAATTCACTTGGCAGCGTGAAGATCAAATGAAACAGAAGTATCCTCTTCTTTTTTCCGAGTCCATGATTTCTATTCTATGTTTGAATTTCAGGACTAAACTCCCTCTATCGGGGGGATCGTGTGGAAATCTGAATATTTTTCCGTTGATCTTAGCCCGATTCCGTCAAATAAAATTTGAATTTTATTTAGTTCCGTCAAATTCTTATGGATTGGAAAATCATTTAGGTTATATAATTGAATTTTATATATATGATTCGGAATCAAAATCACGCGAAAAACCCTAAATTCCTTTAAAAATCAACAGTTCCCGACCTGGCTGGTGTTCACGATCGTGAACCCGATCACGGCCGTAAACCAGTTCACGGCTGGACCCCACCACTGACCATACTCCCAGCCTATATATACATGACTCCTACCCTCATTTGTACATTTCTGGCCACGAACACCCTCTCTCTCTAAAAATATCACCTGAAAACACAAGAAAACACAAGATGTCTCTTCATCTATCACTCTATCCGCCTTTGAACTCATTTTGGAGCGTCAAAACATCAGTTTTTCGTCAAATCAAGTGTTGTTGTTGTGAGAACATGATCTTTGCGCAGGGACAAGGTTCGAGAACTCAAACCTTGAGTGAATGCTTGAGATCAATGTACGCTTAATAATGGATGTTCAAGTTGAGACTGGAAAGACCAGTCAAGTCCTAGATAATCAATTCAACAAATGATCAACACATTAATTGAGAACAAGTAAATAGTGATCAAGGTAAAGTTAATAAATGAGGAACAGGAAGAATGTTTTAAATATGATAAGAGTAAAATGCCAAAAGTGAGAGAAAGATCCATTGTTGACTTGTATTGAATGCTCCTATATATAGGAGAGAATGTTATAGTGAATTAACCCAAGTGTTTACATAGGACGGGACAAAAGATACAAGTCTGACATTCTGATTGTCCTAAATCAACTTTAGACTAAGTCCTATGAAACGTTACATCAAAATACAAGACAAAAGTAATAAATGCACAAGAGACAAAATAACTTCATCCCGGACAAGTAATGTTCCGGAGATGAAAGTTTGGGTCCGGATCAGCATGCATTTCGGACTTCAGGATTAGCTCCAGAATGTGTTCCTCTTCAAAATACTTCACTCCTTTTCTTCTGCTCCGGACAGGTTCCGGATCACATCTTCCTTCGGAACCAACAACCTTCGAAATATGTACTTAGGATTGCTAGAGGTTCGCTTTCAGGTTCCAACAGATGTTCTTAAGTTCACGTCCGTGAACCCTTCAAATCTTCATATTTCATCAAGAACAGGTCGTGAACCATTCAAACCTTCAAAGACCGTAAACACTTCAAGGGCAGTAAACCGTTCACGGCCAAGATTTGATCAAGACCGAGAATAGTTCACGGCCGTAATCCCCTTCACGGCCGTAAACCCTCCCTAAGTGGTGAGCTTGGCTGAAAACCGGCTTTCCACGATTCAATCGAGTCCCGGTAACATTGATAAACCAAAAGAAAGTGTTTTTCCAACACTATAAATAATAATTTCGCTAATAAAATGCATAAATGTATTTAATTGATATTAGGATCCCGTTAAGTGTCGCGTACACCAACTCGAGGGTCTTCACTCCCAGTTTCGTTGTCCGACTCTTCACACAACCAACTGTGAGTTCATACCCCTATACTTTTAGGGTTTTAATGTTTCCAGGGGGAGAGTACAAGCCAAACACAAATGATTTTGTGAATTTATACAAAAGGATTTCAAAACACTTAAAACTGATGCAATGGATATAGTCATACGGTTTCCACATTTCATAAAATATTTAGATATTTTATACCTTTGTATTATGTTGAGCATAAGGGACGTTTTCAACTTACTGCCAAATTGCATAGTTTTCAGATCAATTCATGAACCAAATACATAATATTCATGCAAACTATAATAGATATAGTTTGGGGTTTCAATATACAATATTACAAATCCAGAGCTTATACATTGCTAAACATATAAACTATGACAGACTTAGTTTATGATATTCTCGGGTAACATGGATACTTTTTTTAGATAATTATTTAAGTATAATTATTACTCTATAAAGTATACACACGGTTTTAAATAAAATAGATCAATACAGAAGTGTACGTAAACTAGATTATACAGGATTGTAAGACACTACTTCGAATTGTACCCTTTTGGGGTATTGAATTAAATCCCATCATAGTGTAACTAGAGTCTCCTTGAGGGAGAGCGTGAGATTTGTGAATAGATCTATTCGGGACTGACAATCCCACACCTGAACTGCTAGCTACAGTTAGGCAGACATGCCTGGGGTGACAAATGTCATATATCCGACACTTGAAGAAAGTCGTAAAGGTCAGTAGGTCATATCTGATAGGTTTGAGCCATAAGAACTTTCCTATGTGCACATGCAAACCCTAATGCTTGGATCTAGGTTTCTCTAATTGAACATGCAATGTTTCCAAGGATTTCAATGTTAGATCTAGAGATAACAATTGAATCATAACACATGAAATCAAATTTAGAAGAATACCTTAAGTTGCTTGCTTGAATCTTCTTGTTGTTGGAGCTTAGAGTCATAATTGTCACTCCTCTAATGGCTTACAAACACCAACTAGCAAGAGGATGATTTGGAGAGAGAGGAGGGATGAGAAAATCGGCTCTAGGGTTTCAATCTTACAAGAGTGGCCGATTTCCCTCACCCATAGGGTCTTTTTATACTATGAGCTACTAGGGTTACATCCTTAACCCCAATTGAATAACTTAGGCCCTAAGCAATCCAAGGATCCTTCTAGATATGAGGCTTGGACGAATTTAAGATATCCTAACCCTAAAATTCGGCCACCCTAATATCCATAAGGATTCATAGCCCAAAAACACAACTTATCACACATTTGATAGTTTAAACCCCTTTATTCAATTAACCTCTTTTAGTCACCAAATTAATTCCTAATTAATTTATGACTAATATTAATTAAATAATATTATTATTCCTTTAATATATTATTCTTATAACATATTAATATAATAATATCTCTTCTCTCTATATAAATCAACCTGTGAAGTTGCTATGGTGAAGGCAACCCAAAAGGACCATGCACAACCGGGTCAAGTACTTACCAAATATAGTTACGGGCTTAGACACTAATCCAACAGTCTCCCACTTGGATAAGTCTAGTAACTATAGATGCAAACACAATCCGATTAGCAATCGTAGCTCTCAAAGACGCTGTCAAACTCTGATCTTATCAGTATCCTATCCTTCAGATAAGGGATCGTATAATCCTCTGTTCTAAATATCGTGCAGACAATTACATGGAACATGGTCATACTTATTGTCCTGCAATTGGTTTCTCGATCTCAGATTCATTTGACATAGAACTTAATCGAAGACATCAATTCAGTCCAGACCGGGCCAGGCACATAAGTCAAATCAAATCATCGAGGGGCCCTGATATCGCTTTTACCCTCTTAGGATAAAAGGAACAGATGAACTTCGACTTATATGTATCTACTATCCAATAATCAAATCACACACAACAATGCGTTTCATAACATCAAGTTACTGATGCGTTTGCGCATTATCAATGCAAAACCAATTAACAAACAATAAACCATATATCTAGGTTTTAAGACCATATGATATTACCATCTTGCGATCACTCGTGATAAATTCCATGAAGTGATTCCAGCAAGTGTGGGTTTATTCCAATGCTCAAATCAAGTTCATAAGCACTCATGAACATTATAGCAAACCTTTGCTATGTCTAATACACTTTAGACAATCTACACACCAAATCATGACAGTCTTCAATTCATGTCGATACCCTCTTCACTAGGAGGAGTCCTTCGTAAGCGGATCCGCTTTGTCCCTTGGTCAAGGCAACCGCTCCTTAATTATCACATAAAATCCCCATGGGCTCCTTTATGGCTGGCACAACTCCAAGGTCTCCAATGAAGTTTTTGTTGGGTTTTGGTATACTACAACATCCTATGGTGCACATACAACCCTAAATACCTTGGATGTTTGTTTTCACTAATTATACATGCAAATGGTTTCCAAGGTATTAATCTTACAACTAGCATGCATTTAACATAAAATTATAATATACTAGTTAGCATGACATACCTTTTGATGGAGCTTGAATTCTTGGTGTATTTGGCCTTAAAGAGCTTAGCCCCAATAGTGTGGAAGCCTCAAATGGAATCACAACACACCATGGATAAAGGATGAACTTGAGAGAGAATTCCACGCACACAAAAGACACCATGAACTCTAAAAAGATACAAGTGGCGATTTTGGGCAATGAAGTATCTATTTATATGTGGGATTTCTAGGGTCATGGATATAACCCAAATCCATACCCATGGGTTTTATGATCCATGGTTCATGTGGCCCAACTCTTTATGTATCCATACATAAACTTGGTCCAACATGGATCATAAGCCCAACACATATAAATATAACTAATTATCATAATTAGTCCCCATAGATTTAATTAGTCTCTTTCGACCACTAAATTAATTCCAAATTAATTCTTGATCACTACTAATTAAAACATATGATTTCATATTAATATATTATTACTTATAATATATTAATAAACCATAAATAACCTTCTCTCAAAAGTCCATCCTAACAAATTGTCCTAATGACATGCAACCCAAATGGACCATGCTACTCTCGGGTCGAATACATACCAATAATAGTTATGGGCTTAGACACCTAATCCAACAGTCTCCCACTTGGATAAGTCTAAAACTATTATTCAAGTATGACTCCAAGATCCCGACTAGCAATCGTAGCTCTTAAAGTCGCTGTCAAACTCTGAACAAATCAAATGACATGTCCATTAGATAAGGGATCATATATTCCTCCATTCTAGATATCATATGGACTGATACATGGATTATAAACATTCTCTCTATCCATTTGTTGTTTCCCGATTTCCGATTTATGACGACTGACTAATTGAACAAATCAAATCAGTCCAGGCCCGGCCGAGCACTTACGTTTGTCATCACTAAATCATCGAGGGGCCCACAGATATCGCTTTTATCCCGAAGGTAAAAGGAATGGATAAACTTCAACTCATATGGCTTGTTCTACTACTTGTTGAATCATACACAAAGGCACGTTTTATAACATCGAGTTACCAATGCGTTTTCGTGCAATCAATGTATAACCAACTCATAGTAACAACTCATATCTCTAGGTTTGAAGAATATAAGATATTATCGTCTCATGATCACTCGTGATAAAATCCATGAAGTGATTCCAATGAGCGCGAGTTGAATCCAATACTCAGAACTTATGAGCACTCATGAGTGTTGTAGCCCTTTGTCCAACATCTTAGACCTCTACAAGCCAACCCATGACAGTCTTAATTCATATCTACTTCCAACATATGACCGACTGTGGATGGTTTGAATAACTTAGTCATCCAGAACAATGACCTAGTTTATTCTGGAAGTCAAAACATGCAAAATGAAACACAAGAATAATTGAATCGAATATGGTATCAAAACCTATGAACATAAATAAAACACCTTTTATTTATCACCATATGATTACACATTATTCATTGTATACTGTTTCAGCTATCAACTTTATTCTTGAATTTAAAACAATAGTTGTCCCATGCTCCAAGCATGTACACTATGTTTTCTAAACACTAGTCATGCCATACACCAAGTATGCATACTATGTTTATCTATGATCTTTACATTGTGAAATAGATCAATTGAACATAACTCCAATGATCCTCTTTTCATAGTCCCAAATCCTTACTGCAAATGCAAGAATTCCAAATTCATGCCATTTACTGAAATCTGTTAGATTCTAAACTTATATGCATTGATCCTCTTGTAATGATTATGCACAAAGTCAGATAGACTTGACAACAAACATTACAGAGCATTCCAAAGGAGATCAACTCCTTGGAAACATCCTTCTTGCATTAAGTTTCCTAATCTTACACAGATTGAATAATTTTTAACTTTGAAACATTTCCATATTCCATTTTGACTATCACTTCTGAACAAGAGTTTCCTCCTTACAGATTATGTCAATATGGTCCTTCCAGAATTATCATTATACTTCCAACTGTCCTTGAGCAAACAATCTTTCGTAAACCTTAGATTTTCCTCGACAATTGTTTAATCCTTTTAGTCATATCCAATTGTAGACCTTTTCCCTTCTTAATGCCCCTGGCATTTGGAAAATTTTAGAAAGGATGAATATAGCACATGCAATCGATCCTATATCCGAAGCATATGGGACACGATTCATGATGTATCACATAAAGACTAAACCAGTCTTTTGCTATAATATTTCCATTTCAATTTGCCAAGTTCTCATAATTCAGATTATGAAAAGGGATGTCGTAATCATAATCGAATTTTAGAACGCAAATAATGGACCCTATATTAGAATTTTCTTATGTTGAGCCATTCCAACATAACATTCATATATATACTTGACTAAATACGATTAAAACCTCAATCTAAGCTTTTAGATTTGAGATGAAGTATAATTTCCTCTCCCTTAATTATAGCAAAACAACTTTTTCCCAATTGAAACCTTTTGTTTTCTATAATTAACATTGCTAACTTGCAACCTTTATCATAATTATCATGCTCCCACTAACATGATGATTATTAGCATAACACTTATGCTCCCACTAGCTTTGACATGTACTCAGAAATAAGTTGAACTTCTAGAAAAAACAATACTTTATTGACTTTCTTACCAAAGTTCAGATTTCTGATACTAGATTGCTTTGATAAAACTTTATCAATATCATACACCTTATCTTAGATAGCTCACAGGTGTGTCTAAACAATTTCAGAACTATGAAAAGGGATGTCGTAATCATAGTCTCAATTGTTTAGACCTTTGCCACTTCTCACAAGTCCATGTTAGTGTGCCGGTTAACCACACAGCTCCACTAACGACTTTGAGAATGCAAATATCACAATTGCTATCTACTTCAAATCTACTTGGTGGAAGTGTTTCCTCACCATCATTTTCATGAATCGGAGAGAAACCTTATGACCCTTAGATTTAATGGTGTATGTGTTCTTATCCATGTGAATTGTCAAAACCATAGTCACAAGACAAGGATAATGACAAATCCAAACTCATATGGACTGAACTCAATCTTAATTTCTTGCCACCTAGCAGCTCAAGGGCCTGCCATTGCTTCCAAGTTGTTGTGCAACCAATTGAGAACTCTAAGAACTCATATGTAAAGCCAACTTTAACTGGAATGGGCACAAAATATGTCAACACGATAGGTTATAAACCTCAAGTCGTGTGCTAGTGAAGAACTTCAGGTTTTATTCTTGATTAGTTCTTGAGACTTTCAAGACCTTTAAGACTCCCACTGTCCTCTTGACATATAAGACTTTCTTGTCAGATATTCAAGAGATAGTGTGGATTCTAATCAAGACAAACACTTCACACAATTGGCCTTAGTTGGTCTTTGTTTTATCCAAAACATCACAACTTACCAATTTCAAATGTACAAGAGTAGAAAACTTTTACTCTTACATTTGATAAGTGTTTTAAACCTTCTTTAAGACATGTCACTCAAGTTACAATCTTAGAGTATAACTCTAAGAATTGTTTTTGGAACGAAGTATGAATCATCTTCTTGATTTAACCACTTCAATAATTCATAACTCCTCTTCTTAACTATCAGAATGCACTTAGAGGATGAATTGTGATAAGGTCTCAAAATCATTAAGATGGTCTTAAAACATGATACTAAAGTACTCTCCCATCTTTTCAGATTTGAGAAACTTTTATCTTTCTGCCTAAATTGATTCTTCTTATTCGCTCTGCCATACATTGGAACCTTTTCCAATGTCTCAGAATTACACTTAAGCTTGTAAGTATAACCATATTTACTGAGCTATAGTAAATTATGACGAATAGTCTTATCGATCTTTTGTGGTGGACTCTGACCAGTGCACAAGAATGTGTACCCGATCCCTTAGTCCTTCACTTGACTCACACACCCATGTGAACAAGTAGTTAGTCTTAATTTTTCCAATGCTCGAAAGTTCTCATTCATCATGCTATACAACTTGCATGATTCCAAGTTTCTATCCAACTGAAACTTGGGTGACGAGAATCTTTCCTTATTTGGTAAATTTAGACACTACCACAAATGAAAGAATCGAATTCATATTTCCACTCTTGCTCTTAATGGAATCTTATAAGCAACACAAATTTTCACAAATGCCATTGTAAGGATATTTTAAAATAAATAAAATCAAAAGACTTACCTTTTATTTTAAAACTTTGCAGAAAAACTTATCCTTACAATCCATATGAAAACTTGTTGTTATCTATTCCTAAGCAAAATATCATAACTCCTAAGAAGTAGCTCAAGAATCTGATCTTCAAACTATGCGATAGAAATCCATCTACGCGATCAGATTCAGCATATTCTTTCTTTAAGTTTCTTCACTTTTCTTTGATTCTTAAAACATCAACATGTGACCCAGTCACATCATGTATCAAGAATCTCAGAATAGAAACTTAGTAGAGTTAGATAGTGGACTTTACCTGAAGTAGAGTCAAACTTATTGACTTTAACATCCTTAGGTAAATTTGGCAGCTTCGCAACCAATGCCTCTTTCTTTGGCAATATAAACATATGGACCCTTTGGTAATGGGACTATCTCAGACTTAGCTTTTCTCTTTACCATTTGGTCAACCGAGTTGACTATGGCCGATCCATTTCCATTGGGAAGAGAATGCTTTTTTGGATTCCCAGTGTCAACATTGTCAATGTCCATAAAGTTTTTAGGAAGTTGATCTTAGCAAATAGATAAGATCATTAAGGGTCTTTTCATAGTCTGTTTCATAGGTGTTCCAAAAGAACTCACTATGTGACTTAGAAAGTAGTTGAGCCACCAACTTTTTCAAGACTTTGACACCCAACTCCCCCGGCTTGTCAATATGTGACTGCATCTCCAAGATGTGATCACACATAGACCTTTGCTTGCCAATAGGGCTTGACTGACCTTAAACTTTTTAGGAACTTGTGGGTTAGGGAGAATAATTCGAGGAGGTGAAAGAAGTATGATTTCCATGGGACATCATCTTCATTTAGGAAAGCTTGTTTCAAGAGATTTGGGAAGATCATAAATGTCTAAACCAGCCATCTTTTGGGAGATACTCAAGATAGTTGATTTAAAGTCCTTAATATAACACCCAATATGAAATATTAAGGCTAGGACCCAACACAATACTTTTATAACTTGGAAGAGGGATGCCGTAATCCAAGCTATAAAATATTTGAAGGTAGGCGAATGACGATTCACCAATTTCCACCATGAAAACGAAATATATATTATTAGGTTTTAATTGGTTTTTGAAACTCCTAGATCTTTGAGATTCATTGAACTGTTCAATGGCATGTTTCAATCTCGAGTGTGCCCTTCAGGTTTTGTGACTGGGATGCCGACGATCACAAAACAAGGTGTGAAGTAACCATGCAAATTACTTGGTACCCTTAAGTGTTTACCCCTCAATCGATGTGCTGGTTGACCACACACGCTCCATCGATACTATGATAAACATTAGGTTACCCTTTGCCTACCTTGTTAAATACGAGTTAGTATGCCGGTTAACCACACACGCTCCACTAACCGACATAAACAAAGTGCAAAGTGTAATTTCATCGATTAGCACCTTATTCACTTTTTCCTAAGTAACTAAGATTGGGTATTTATAAAAGGTTTAGTTACTTAGTATTTATCATTAATACTTTTAATGAAGGGAGAATTATAGTCCTTGTCCTACCCGTTCGGCTAACGACCCTCCACCGGTCAAGAAAGCGGTGGGTGAGAGTGGACACCCATTAAACTGCCATTCTATAGGCAGTAACCTTATACCCCCCTTATAGACCGGCTTCGTGAATGAGGCCTACTAACGGTAAGACTGACTTTGTTCTTATGCATACATATATATATATATATATATATATATATATATATATATATATATATATATATAAGTATTAACTGTTAATATTATAATAGTATAAGGGTGTATTTTAAACATTTAAAATACTTGGTGGTTTAATCTATTAATTAAACTATACTCTTAATTTAATTAAACTTAAACCATGTCTTTATGGAATTATTAACTCTTTTAATAAACACTTTAATTAATTTAATGAAGTCCATAAAGTTTGAACTTTAACTTTTAAAATTCTTGGGTTTGGAATTAAAGTGTATATGGGGTTTGACTTTACAAATTCCAAAACTTGAGGACAAGTTTTGAACAATTCAAAAAACTTATGGTTTCCATAACTTATGAATTTTAAAGTGGTTTAATGGAAAAAACCCTTCAAGTTCCATAACTTGTAGACAAGTTATGGAAGACTTTAAAAGCATTAAAAATGTGACTCTTCATTTTTTCATAACTTATGGAATTTTTATGGGTTTTAAAATTCATAAATGTGACTTTTCATGTAACTTGAGGACAAGTTACAAAAACACATATTATGAACAACTTCAAGATTAATTTGGATTGAAAACAACTATCTCATAATTTTTCCTATTAATCTAAACAAACTCATAAACATGAACATTCATAATCAACATTTTTCAAGCATCATATAAACATGTATAAAACTTGAAACTTTGATTATTATCCTTTATTTGGATGAGAATAAACATTACCATAGTATCAAAAAACAAATTTTATGAACAAAAACACTTTGCGGTAATGATTCTAATCCAAAACAGGCCAAAAAACTCGAAGATAAGCTGTCAGGGGGTCCAACTCGTCGAGTGCATGAACCAACTCGACGAGTTGGATGAATTTGTTCATGGACTCGTCGAGTCCATCACTGGACTCGTCGAGTCTGCTGTCCCGACAGCAAAAAATTCGATTTTTTTTCAGTTTTTTTTTCAGCAACTTGCATCAAGTATAATTGAAAACAACCCATGTCTCTGATACCACTATTGGGTTTTGGTATACTACAACATCCTATGGTGCACATACAACCCTAAATACCTTGGATCTATGGTTTCACTAATTATACATGCAAATGGTTTCCAAGGTATTAATCTTACAACTAGCATGCATTTAACATAAAATTATAATATACTAGTTAGCATGACATACCTTTTGATGGAGCTTGAATTCTTGGTGTATTTGGCCTTAAAGAGCTTAGCCCCAATAGTGTGGAAGCCTCAAATGGAATCACAACACACCATGGACAAAGGATGAACTTGAGAGAGAATTCCATGCACACAAAAGACACCATGAACTCTAAAAAGATACAAGTGGCGATTTTGGGCAATGAAGTATCTATTTATATGTGGGATTTCTAGGGTCATGGATATAACCCAAATCCATACCCATGGGTTTTATGATCCATGGTTCATGTGGCCCAACTCTTTATGTATCCATACATAAACTTGGTCCAACATGGATCATAAGCCCAACACATATAAATATAACTAATTATCATAATTAGTCCCCATAGATTTAATTAGTCTCTTTCGACCACTAAATTAATTCCAAATTAATTCTTGATCACTACTAATTAAAACATATGATTTCATATTAATATATTATTACTTATAATATATTAATAAACCATAAATAACCTTCTCTCAAAAGTCCATCCTAACAAATTGTCCTGATGACATGCAACCCAAATGGACCATGCTACTCTCGGGTCGAATACATACCAATAATAGTTATGGGCTTAGACACCTAATCCAACAGTTTTTCAACCATATTGCCTCCTTTGACTCTTCACTTGCTGCAATGTACTCTGATTCACACGTTGAATACTCTACAGTTTCCTGCTTGGAACTCTTCCAAGTTACTGCTCCTCCATTGAGGATAAAGACTCAGCCTGACTGCGAACGATAGTTGTCCCTGTCGGTCTGAAAACTGGCGTCGCTGTACCCTCGCACCTTTAAGCCATCACTCCCACCGAGGACTAAAAACCATTCCTTCGTCCTCCGAAGGTACTTAAGAATGTTCTTGACTGCAATCCAATGCGTTCTGCCAGGGTTCCCTTGATATCTGCTGACCATGCTCAAAGCGAAGGCCACATCAGGGCGAGTGCAAGTCATAGCGTACATGATCGAGCCGACTGCGGAAGTGTAAGTTACTCGGCTTATTTATGCTATCTCGAATTTAGTACTCAGACTCTGAGTCTTACTCAACTTGGAATTACTTTGGATTGGTAACTCCCCTTTATTTGAATTCTCCATACTAAAACGTTTTAGTACCTTGTCCAAGTAAGTGTTCTGACTAAGTCCTATTAGTCTCTTACTTCAGTCTCTCACTATCCTTATTCCCATAATATAGGAAGCCTCTCCGAGGTCCTTCATAGCGAAGTACTTCCCGAGCCAGGACTTAACCTCCTGCAGTGTCGAGATGTCGTTTCCTATGAGTAGTATGTCATCGACATACAATACGAGGAAGCTTACTACACTCCCACTGGCTGTGACATATACACAAGACTCATCTTCGCTTTGCAGAAAACAAAACTCTTTGACCTTCTCGTCGAAACAAAGATTCCATCTGCGAGACGCTTGCTTAAGTCCATAAATAGACTTCTCAAGCTTACACACTCTATTGGGATGCTTCGCATTGACAAAACCCTCTGGTTGAGCCATGTAAACATCCTCAGCCAACTTCCCATTAAGGAAAGCGGTTTTGACATCCATTTGCCATATTTCATAGTCATGAAATGCAGCAATGGCCAGCATCACCCTGATAGACTTTATCTTCGCAACTGGTGAGAAGGTTTCGTCGTAGTCAACTTGTCACACCCCGCTAAAGGGGAAACACAGGGCGTGGCAGTACAAAGGGTTTCATCGCAAAAGTTAAAAGACAACACCAACCATAGTATTAAAAATCATTACAAATTCACAATGGGTTTGAACAACTTTTAAAAGAAATTACAATGTAAATTGAAATACAACACATGCGAATGCTCCTAAAAGTGAAGTGTCCCTAAGTGTCACTTACTCGATGATTCCTGAAAAAGCATGTAAAACGAGCGTCAACTATAAAAATAGTTGGTGAGTACTCACAGATAAACAAAATAATACTGGATCCATGAATTGAAATCAAAGTTTTGATAAAAGTTTCCAATAATAAAAGTATATTGTTAAAATGAATAAATAAGTTTGTAAAAACAAAGTTCTTTGTCATCATGAGAGATAAGGTATGTTGCCCAAATAAGATGCAACATTCATATTCTCATGGAAGATAAAATTTGTTACTCAAACGAGTAAACAAGTTTCATTGCTAAAATAAGCAATCAATTTCGTTGCTACAAGGAGCAAACAATTTCATTGCTAAAACATGTATATAAGTTTTCAGTAATAAAAGTTCGTTGTTGTAATGAGAAACAAAGTTCATTGCTATAATTAATAACAAGTTTATTGCTATAACGAGAAACGAGTTTGTATGTGTATGAGCAAACAATGAGTCTCAACCAAACCTATGACTGAAGCCCTATCAAGATCTATGCTTATCGTTCCATAGATGAATATGGTATCATGCACTCCAGCAATAGGGCGAGTGAGGAGTTGTCAATTCCTAATAGCGCTATCCATAATGACCATTGGCTCAAAGAGTTAATGGTTAGAGATAAGGGAAGGGCCTTAGTACGATAAGTTCTCATGTTCTGTGTTGCATAGACATACATAGAGAGACATAGCAATACAATATCAATCAGGTTTGATACAAATCAATTTAAATACAACATGCAAATAATAGTTTTTTTTTCGGGACATGCTTTTCCACCCCAAAACATAAAAACTGAAAATAGGGGAGTGCGTGAATACTCACTATATATAAAATATAGTAACCAAGTTTATACGAGTCAAATAAATACAACGAATATAAATAGTTTAGGACATGCTTTTCCACCCCAAAACATTTAAAAACCGAAAATAGGGGAGTGGTGAATACTCACAATGCATTTAGATGATGCAACTGGTGCCTTGAACTACGTTCCACGTGTACCACTACCGATTCCTACAATAATGGTATTCGCTAGTGAGTCTCTAATCGAAATCTAACACTAGTATACTTACTACTACAATAGAATTATGCCAATAATGTGTCAAAATTTAATATTGATAAGTTATAAACATTTTTCTGTGGAAATTAAGTTTCAAAGAATCAATTGTTATATAACAATTTAAGTGGAAAATTTCCATTATTGAAATGTTAATATTTAACATTTTAGAGGTGTTCCAATGATTAAATATTCAAAACTAAATCAATTTAGTTCTAAACTTTCCCAAACTTTGCATTTAAGTTTTAATTGAAGTCAAAGACCTTAAGATAAATTTTCTTGAATTTTTGATTTGTCTGACTATTTTTCACGATTTTAGTTTCTTGAATAACCATAAAATCATGAAAAATAATAAACAGTTAATAAAAATTACCAAACTTCAGATTTTGGTTCTAAATGTACTAAAAGACTTCTAGATAAATTTTCATGGATTATGAATATGTATAACCATTTTTCACATATTTAATTCTCTAAATAGATACAAATTCATGAAAAATAGAAATCAGATATGAAAATACCCCAAACTTTTTATAACAATGTCATTACACATACTTAAACTGGGTAAAATATAAAATGGGGTTTCTAAACTGTTTAACCCAAATTTTATGATTTTTATGTATTTATTCTAATAAAAATGGGGATAAATAGAAAACAGTTTCCAAAATTACCCAAACTTTTTGTGATATTGTTATTAAACATTCTTAAGTTGGGAAAAATATAAAAGATATTTTTCAATTAGTCTTTCTATTTTTCTTTGTTTTATCCTCTTAAATAATCATTAATTGGAGAATAATTATTAAACAGTTAAAGTAAATTACCAAATTTTTTGTAAAGTTCATTTACAGTGTAAATAATCTGGGAAAAATCCCAAAGGTGGTTTTTATCTACTGGAATCCGATTTTGTGTATTTAAGTGTATTTAATCTTAGAAAATAGGAGAAAAATAGTATACAGAAGAGAAAAATCATCAAACATTTTATGTAGCATCCTAATGTACTACAAGGTGTTCTGGTAAATGTTTATGAATTTTGGATAAGCAGAACTATTTTTCCTGTTTTTATTCCATAATATACACAAAAATCGGAGGAAAATAGGAATACATTATGAAAAATTCTGAAAATATTTTTCTAAGTCTTCCACAGAAAGTATAAGCTGCGAAAATTATTATATAACCTTTTCAAATTATCTAAAGCCGTTTTATGATTTATTGGGGCTAAAAAAAAGAAAATTCAAAACCGTATTAAACAGTAACAAAAATCGATGAAACTTAATGGGGGATCATTATTTAGCATAGGGGTCGTCCACGAATTTTAACTAGGATTTATAGACCCCAGAAAGTATTTTATATGATTTATTGCCCTATTTTCTTGCATTAATTATAATAATTCTAGAAAAATGAATTATTTTTTGGAAATTTACAGATCATCTTATTTTGTTGATGGGAATCTAGGAAAAATCGGATTTGGTCAGAAAAGGAGTTTTAGATATTTATTTGGAAATAAATCCTTCATGAACATATTTGAAAGCTTTTAACAACATACTTTGATGATCTAGCATATAAGCTTGAAGATCATCACATGCATGTTGTGTTGAAGACCATTCATGAGTTTGAAATGTTCAAAAATCGTTTTTGATAGAAAACTTAGGGTGCATGTGGTGATTTTTACCCAAAACTTGTAGAAAAGTGCATTATGTTGATTTTGACTTAGGTTTTGGTCCTTGGATTTCACCATTAACAACATGCATTTTGTTTTTGGGTGAAATCCTACCACCATCATCATCAAAACCGTGAGTTTGTGTATGTGTATGTTTATGTGTTCATGATCTTTCATTAGAATGGAGTAGAAGATGGAGAAAGTCCATGAAAAACAAGTAAAACTTGAAGGAAAAGAGAAGGAAAATGAATGATTTTCGGGTTTACCTTTAAGAACACCTCAAGATGATTAAGATTTAGAGTTCATGGTGTGTTCTATGACCCATTTTCTAGAGAATTTCGTGGTTGAGGGAGAGAGGAAGAGATAATAGAGAGAAAATGAAGTGAGGGAGTGTGAGAGAGAAAGAGATGGAGTGGGTGAGTGAAATTGATTAATGACTTGGGAAAATGGTGTATTGGGGGGGATGAGTCCGATTTTTGGGAGGAGGAGAGAGGATTTCTCTCTCATAAATCCCATTCAAATCATTTCTCCCATTTTTTATAAATTTCTAAAGTTTTTATAAAATATGCTTAAGCTTTACATTGTTTTATAAAATCCTTGATTTTCCACTTATAAAATAAGGATAAATGTTGGTACATTAAACTATAATTTCCTTGATTATATTTCCCAACTTCATTATTTTAAGATAATTTTATAAGTTTCATAAAAAAAATTTATATAATTCTTGATGTTAAACTTTATAAAATTTAGGTTTTAGGGTTTTTAGGGTTTTTGGAGTTTAATAAATCTTTGGACATCAAAGTGAATTGTATCTTTGAGACTTCAAATTATATTATGGTATTATAACTCTTTTATAGTTATAAATAATGTTTGTAACTTATTTTATCGGTTTATTGGCATTCTATGTAGTGGTTTCGAGATTCAAGCGAATTTGAGGAATCAAGTATACTAGTCCTACTCTTCAACTTTGACTTAAGTTTCTATGAGACTTTGACCTAACTTCTACTTCTAGGTCAACTGCATGATGTGTGTATATGATTCATGAAATGTTGTTCGAGTCAAAGAGTGACCCAAATATGCATAGTCACTACAGCTCAGTAGATGTAGAATTCACATATCAATGTGAAATCTAAGTACACTATCCATTGATTCTAATTGTTTCCAAGTTTCTAGTAGGTTATAACTTAGCTTCTAGTTACTAAGTTTATTATGTGTAGTGCCTATATGTGCAACTAAGTCTAGTCAAATCTAGAACCGAATCGAATTTTGACGGTTGTCACACAACTCCAGGATTTTGATTGAAACCCTTCGTAACCAATCGCGCCTTATAAGTGTGCACGTTTCCATCCTCGTCAGTCTTCTTCTTGAAGATCCACTTGCACCCGACCGTCTTACGACCTTGTACATTGTCAAACAAATTCCAAACTTGGTTGTCATACATGGATTGGATCTCGCTATCCATAGCCTCTTTCCACTTTGCAGACTCTGGGCCTGCCATGGCCTCCTTATAGCTGTTAGGTTTGTCCATATTCACTAGTGTACTATCACTAATGAACGTATCCCCTTCCATAGTAATATGAAAACCATCAAAATAGGGTGGAACGCTAACTCTTTCGGAACGTCTAAGAGGTAGGGATTCGTCAATCGGTTCAACTGGAGTTTCCTCCTCGGGTTGAGCTCCAGTGTTAGAGGTTCCTTCATCGCTCGATTCTTGAAGCTCTTCAAGATCGATCTGCCTCCCACTGTCTCCTTGGCTTATGAGTTCTCGCTCTAGGAAAACCCCTCTCCTCGCAACGAAGACAACATTATCATTCGGTCTGTAGAAGAGATATCCAAAGGATTTTTGTGGGTAGCCGATGAAAATTCGTCGCTCACTAGGAGGTTCGAGCTTGTCGTGAGTATCTCGTCTTACGAAAGCCTCGCAACCCCAAACCTTGATATGTGCTAACGAGGGAACTTTACATGTCCACATCTCGTGAGGTGTTTTAGCAACCTTCTTCGTAGGTACTAAGTTAAGGATATGGGCGGCAGTCTCTAAGGCATACCCCCAGAATGAGATAGGTAGTGAAGCACGACTCATCATGGAACGAACCATGTCTAGCAAGGTTCGATTACGCCTCTCAGCTACACCATTCAATTGTGGTGTCCTACGTGGCGTCAATTGTGGAACTATTCTACATACCTTGAGGTAGTCGTGGAATTCAAGACATAGGTACTCTCCACCTCGATCAGATCGAAACATCTTGATTTTCCTGCCCAATTGATTCTCCACTTCTTGTTTAAACTCTTTGAACTTTTCAAAGGTTTCTGACTTGTGCTTGATCAAGTAGATATACCCATATCTGCTATAATCATCTGTGAAAGTCACATAGAAGCGATTTGCGTCCCTTGTGGTGGATCTAAAGGGTCCACATACATCTGTCTGTATGAGATCCAATAAAACCTCACCCCTCGCACAAGTGCCAGTGAACGGTGACTTGGTCATCCTTCCAAGTAAACAAGACTCGCATACGTCATCGTCCCTAAGGTCGAATGACTCCAAGACTCCATCCTTTTGGAGTTGGCCTATGCGTTTCTTGTTAACATGGCCAAGGCGACAATGCCACAAGCATGCTTTGTCCATACTATTGGAATAATCCACACATAATACATCATTTCCTAAGTTGTCTACAACCATCACATTTTCATATATTCCATTACAAGAAAATGCTTCAAAATATAAAACATTATTAAAATAAGCATAAATAGAACCCTTTTCATTATCAAATGAATATATAAAGCCTTGTTTATATAAACCATGAAATGAAATGATGTTTCTAGCCATATCTGGCGAATAGCAACAATTATTCAAATTTAAATCTAAAGCATTACTAAGCACTAAGGAATAAACTCCAATCTTGGTCACAGGCGACGATCTTCTGTTTCCCATGATTAGATTCATCCTTCCACACTCCACATCCCTATTTCTTCTTAGTCCCTGCAAATTAGAACATATGTGAAAACCACATCCTGTATCAAGAACCCAAGAAGTAGCATGTGACAAACTATTAGATTTAATTGTGTAAATACCTGCGAAAGATGGCTTGATCTTTCCATCCTTGATGTCCTGCAGATATTCTGGGCAGCTTCTCTTCCAATGCCCTATCTTGTGGCAGTGGTGACACTCTGCCTCCTTGGGGTTTAAGTTGGGTTTAGCAGAACCAACTTTGGTTCCAATAGAAGAGGTGCCATCTTGAGACTTTCCCTTGTGGTGGCTCCTTGAGGATGCCTTCCTCTTCTTACCCTTCCCTTGCCCTATTGCCAAGACAGGGGCATCAGCTGGAGTGGGAGGTGATGCAACAGATTTATCCTTGAGGTTGCTCTCAGCAGTCCTCAACAAGCCCTGAAGCTTGCTCAAGGATACTTCTTCCTTATTCATATGATAGGTCATGCGGAACTGGCTATAGCAGGAAGGCAATGAGTGAAGGATAATGTCAATTGCTAGCTCTTTATCGAAGTTCACATTCAACTTCAGCAGTCGATCAACATATCTCTGCATGTTTTGCAGATGGGCAGTAAGAGACTCTCCATTTCCTATTTTGGTAGTGATCATCGAAGTGATGATGTCATACCTTTCTTGCCTGGCGCTCTGGTGGTAGCGTTCCAGCAGATCCTCATGCATCTCGTAGGGGTACTTGTCCTCATAGGACTTTTGAAGTTCAGCAGTCATAGTCGCGAGCATGATGCAATGGACTTTCATGGCATCACGCTCGTGGGCCTCGTAGGCCGCGATCTCATCGGCAGTAGCAGTTTCAATGTCAATCTCCTTAAGCTTCTCGTCGAGGACATACTCTTTGTCCTCGTAGCGAGTGACCATGCGAATGTTGCAGATCCAATTACTGAAATTGGTCCCATCGAATATCACTTTCCCACACAAGTTCATGAGTGAGAATGAACCAGAGGAGTTTGACCCATAAGCGTTGTTGTTTGCGTTCGACATCTGAAATGGAAAAAAAGAACAAAGTTGATTAGAAATGAATTTCCCAAATTAATCACCCAAATGAAAAATTAGGGCTAGGAACCAACAACATTATTCACTAATTAGAAGAGGGATGCCGTAATCTAATAAGTAAATAACTTGAAGGCAAGTGAATGTCGATTCACTAATTCTCCACCATGAAAAACAAAAAGGAATTAGGTTTTAAATGTATTGAAAACTCCTAGATCTTTTGAGATACATTGAACTTTTCAATGGCATGTTTAAATCTCGATATGCCCCTCTCGTTTGTGACTGGAATGCCGAGGATCACAAAGTGGGTGTGAATAACCATGCAAATGTACATGGTGCCCTCATTGTTACAGTTACCTATTCAATGTGCTGGTTAACCACACACGCTCCATTAAACTATAACAAACAACGAGTCACCCTTTGCCACCTTTGCTTAGAACCCAATTAATGTGCCGGTTAACCACACGCGCTTCATTAACGTCTTAGCAAGGGTACAAAGTGCAATTTCATGGAATTGCATCAATTCACTTTTGCCTAAAGTAACTAAGATTGGGAATTTTGTAAAAACATTTAGTTACTTAATATAGATTCATTATACTTTTAATGAGGAAAGGTTTCCCCTATCCTACCCGTTCGGCTAACGACCCTCCACCAATCAAGGAAGCGGTGGGTGAGAATGGACACCCATTAAACGGCCATTTTATAGGCCATAACCTTATACCCCCAATATAGATTGGCTTCGTGAATGAGGCCTACTAACGGTAAGACTAGCATTTAAGTTATACATATATATATTGATCTTATAATATTATAAGTATAGGGTTGAATTTTAAAACTTGTAAAATTCTAGGGTTTGAAATTTAAATTATTCAAATTAAACTTTTAATCACAAAACTTAAATTTCAAAACTTTAGGGCATGTTTTGAATTTTTCAAAACATAAAGGATCAAATAGCAAATAATATAAATCAACTAATTAATTTAATGATTATCTAAATTTGACCTAGTCAATATTACTTGCAAGACAATTTACCAATTTAATTCAAATAATCAATTATTATCATATAAGGAAATTATTATTCAATCAAATGGTAATTATCTTTTGTTTGGTCAAGGATATACTCAAATATATGATAAAATTCGGATTTTAATGACCCAAAACAATTAAGGCAAGTATCCTCAAGCAAAACAACAAGAAATCCCGAAATCTACTCTAATTGACGCCTGAACTCGCCGAGTTGGTGCTACTCGCCGAGTCCACAATGGGACTCGCCGAGTTCATCAGTCAGGGGCACAAAAAACGATTTTTTTCATGCAAAAAGCAATCAACCAAAGCATCAATTCAACAGAAATTAATCAAGGCTCTGATACCATTGATGAGTTTGAGCCATAAGAACTTTCCTATGTGCACATGCAAACCCTAATGCTTGGATCTAGGTTTCTCTAATTGAACATGCAATGTTTCCAAGGCTTTCAATGCTAGATCTAGAGATAACAATTGAATCATAACACATGAAATCAGATCTAGAAGAATACCTTAAGTTGCTTGCTTGAATCTTCTTGTTCTTGGAGCTTAGAGTCACAATTGTCACTCCTCTAATGGCTTACAAACACCAACTAGCAAGAGGATGATTTGGAGAGAGAGGAGGGATGAGAAAATCAGCTCTAGGGTTTCAATCTTACAAGAGTGACCGATTTCCCTCACCCATAGGATCTATTTATACTATGAGCTACTAGGGTTACATCCTTAACCCCAATTGAATAACTTAGGTCCTAAGCAATCCAATGATCCTTCTAGATATGAGGCTTGGACGAATTTAAGATATCCTAACCCTAAAATTCGGCCACCCTAATATCCATAAGGATTCATAGCCCAAAAACACAACTTATCACACATTTGACAGTTTAAGCACCTTTATTCAATTAACCTCTTTTAGTCACCAAATTAATTCCTAATTAATTTATGACTAATATTAATTAAATAATATTATTATTCCTTTAATATATTATTCTTATAACATATTAATATAATAATATATCTTCTCTCTATATAAATCAACCTATCAAGTTGCTATGGTGAAGGCAACCCAAAAGGACCATGCACAACCGGGTCAAGTATTTACCAAATATAGTTACGGGCTTAGACACTAATCCAACAATATCAAGCATGGTTATACGACTCACAGTAGTATAAACTAAACTTTTGTTTACGGGATTTCATTCTTCCTTAGTTTTATTTTAATTAACAGAACTACCATATATTATATTGGATGATTCCAAGGATTTCAACTCATAGTTTTATTTTAAGTAATGAAACTACTATTCATACTGGTGAAAGCCAGGGTTTTTCTTACAAAAAGGGGTTTTACATTCAAAACAGTCCTATACAATTCATCTAGTGGTAAACCGGTAATCAAACTAGTACTTTATGGGACATTGTAACAAACTTATATGTTAGGAAATATTGAATTTTCTTGGAAATATGTAAACATTTTTCACTGATTCATTAACAGGATTTCATTACAAAAACATGCTTATGAACTCACCAGCTTAATGCTGATACTCTTTTGAAAACCGCTTGTATTCTCAGGAAATTTGTAGACAGGTACCTCAACAGACTTTTGAGAAGACGGAGCATATAGAGTCACATCTTTATTTTTGCAACTTTTGATGTATATAAATATGAATCAAACAGATGTAAATACCTTTTTATATATATGCAATGTAATGGTTGTGTTTACTTTGATTACTATGATGCAATTGCTGTTATACTACAAATGACGTCGACCACCCCCGAACGTTTCCACCATTTCGATTTGGGGGTGTGACAACACCTTTATTAAGTTGGCACATTTTTTATATTTATTATTAATATGATTATTAATAAATAATGTCAATTCTTGTATTTTAATTAGGGAATAATTATTTTTTTGTGAAAATAATAATTATAAGAGAGTATAACCAGTTATTATTTCATCTTGTATGAATTAATAATCCATGCACAACCTTTTTTGTCCATCCTTTTGTCTCTATTGTTTTTCCCCTTCACCTTTATGCATTATAATATTTTATTCTTCACCAAAACTGTAAGTAACATGGAGCTACATCTCTTGCTTTCTTTTAAAGATTATTCAAGTATTTGGTGGCTTAAAGTGCTTCTCCTTTAGTGCTTATTTGAGTTAAGCACTTAAAGGCTTAAGAAGTACTTTATACAAGAAGGAACTAGATTTCCAAGTGCCTTACTCTTGATGGTGGATACACATAGAGAAAATATCATTGATTTTTGCTATCATCATCAACACCCTAAAAACAAATGGGTTCAAAGGCTTCAAAGGTTGTTATTCTAGAAACTCTTTGGTTGGTTTTATTTTATTCTAACCTCTATAAATGGATCCTTGATGATTTTTTATCAACTAAAATTAAACCTGCTATTTTTAAAGACTTTCGTTACCGGTTTTTATCAAAATCAAACTTATATTTTGCATCAAAACCCTTTAAAAGATCAATAAAATCTTAGATCTAGCAACAAGGAATCATAAAAGCGTGAATCTGGATTAGTCACAATGGTCCCAAGATGTCACACCCCCAGCCATCGGCGGAAACACCGGGTAGTGTAACGTCATTCTTCATATCACAGTTATATAACATACGTTGAACAATACTAAGAAAATACATACCTTTATTGATAATTGAAAGTTACATAACTGTTTTTCTAGAACCTATTACATAATATCCGACTATGGCATACTTCTTAATGAACAGAAAGGTAATAGTAAAACTTCTTCTGTTCGAATACATACCAGCTTTTCAAGTTCCTGAAAAACACATGCATTTTAAATTACGTCAACATAAAGTTGGTGAGTCCACAGGTTTTGAATCCATAAAATAATACATTTTTCCACGTTCCAAAAGTATAGTTTTGAAAGTATCATTTTGACTCTCCAACATTTAGTATGTATATTAGGTATAATAATTTACTTATCAATTAAGTGTTATACCTAAACATTCTTTAAACCTAAGGTATAAGTAGGGGGAAACTTATACTTAACATTAATACTTGTATACGACAAAGTATCATGTTTCTAACAATTTGCTACCATGAGCCTGTAACCGCTGCTATGACATAATACCTCTGATAAAACACACTCATGATTTACCATGAGAAACAATACACTCATGATTTACCATGAGAACAACACCGTACGCTTCATCGACGCCGGAACAATAACAAGTAAAAGGATAGTTCATCACTCGCTTTTGGTTGACTGTATCTAACAGTCACAAGTGGGGTGGTCAACCAGTATACTAATTATACACGACTTCCTCGCTCACACGGTATTAACGGTTACAGTTCAGAGGATTTCCGCTAAGATCCCCAATCTTAGTTGATGAATACAATTACTCATGTAGACTTCGACGACTTCCTATAGCTCTAACAACAAAAGCATTTTCATGTCTAAAACCCTAAGTTAATAGACTATGCTTTTAAACAGTACTCCTAACTTCATAACATATAGGCAGTATAACAGCTATATCTTGAAGTAAAACCAGGTTTTATCTTGACATAAAACGAATAATAACAACATATAACGTTCCTAGTTTAATCTTGACTTAAAACTATCAATAACAATATATATAACATACTAAGTTTTATCTTGACATAAAACTAACAATAACAACATATAACATACCAAGTTTTATCTTGACATAAAACCAATAATAGCAACATACTTATCAATTAACATATAGAACTTCCGAGTATAACTCTGGAACTATATCACACACAACATATATATAGAATCCTAAGTATAACTCAAGATCTACATTAGTATACTACTATAACAATAACATGCTAACAAGTTGATAATAGTTGTATATATTCAAAATATTATATTTAGAACAACTATATCCCGGTTATTATAACTATCTACATTAGTATACTACTACAACAATAACATGCTAACAAGTTGATAATAGTTGTATATATTCAAAATATTATATTTAGAACAACTATATCCCGATTATTATAACTATCTACGATGATACTAATATACTATCATATAGACATAATAATAACGTATATACAATATTTAGCATGCGTTTTCCCCTTAAAATATTAGAAAGTGGGGCCATGAAACTCACCCTAGTAGCGTGGTTTTATGTAATCTAAGCTGAAACGGTCAGCGTACGAGGTCGTCGGGGATCGGGATGCAAGATGGCCTCAGCAAAGGAGAGAGGAGAAAGAAGTTTAGGTGTAAGAATGGTTGAAGTCGGACCTACTATTTATAGTAAGGATTTTGGACCCTCACGTCGTGAGTTTTATGAGGCTCACATCGTGAGTTTGGATCTTATCCCCGTAGACTTGCCATTTGCATCCCTACCTTCGGAAGGTGGCCATGTGACTCATCATGTCGTCAGATATCCTTACTCACGTCATGAGTTTGGATCTTATCCCCTCGAAGCCTCGTCACACACCTTCTAGATTTCGATATGTGGATAAATGACTCCTCACGTCGTGAGTTCTGTGCTCACATCGTGAGCTCAGTCAGATTAGGGTTTCTGACAGCTGAATCTTCGGAAGGTCGTAACTTTCACATACGAACTCCTTTTTTGAGATTCTTTATATGCACGCGTAGGTATTTACAAGTACTACAACTCTCTTTTAGACTCTAATAGCTAATTCTAAGTCTATTTTAAAATACCTCTTATTATAGAGATTTATAGTGTTCGGTTTATCATAACTTCTTCATGCGAAGTCAGATTCAGACATTCTCTATATTTTTGGAATCGCATGGACGTATACTTTGAGTTGTATCATAAAGAAAGTTCATATTTATATTAGAATTTATCATGAACTACATAGAACTCTTATCACATTACTAGTTTAACAAAATCACATTACATGATTGGCATAATCACATGTGATTGTCTATTAACCTATTTTGACTAGTGTTACATTCTCCCCCCGTTAGAATAATTTTTTCCCGAAATTTATCTTATGGATGGACTTTTGTCAAACAGTTGGGGGTATTTTTCTTTCATCTGATCTTCATGTTCCCTAGTAAATTTTGGTCCTCGTAAAGAGTTCCATCGAACTTTCACTATGGGAATACGACTTTGCTTTAATCGTTTGACTTCTCGATCCATGATCTCAACAGGTTCTTCTACAAAGTTTAGTTTTGTATTGACTTGTATCTCTTTGAGAGGTATAAAAAGAGTGTCATTGGAAAGACATCTTTTGAAATTTGATACATTAAAAACATCATGCATATTACTTAGCTCTTGAGGCAACTTGAGTTGGTATGCGACAGAACCAATTCTTGCTAGAATATCAAAAGGTCCTATATACCGTGGGTTTAGTTTGCCTCGTTTCCCGAATCAAAGTACGCCTTTCCAAGGAGAGACCTTCAACATTAATTTATCTCCAACTTGGAATTCTAAAGGCTTACGTCTTACGTCATCATAGCTCTTTTGACGATGACGTGCAACTTTTAATCGATCTTTAATTTGCATGATCTTTTCAGTTGTCTAGTGGATTATTTCTGGTCCAGTACGTAAGGTATCGCCTGTATGTTCTCTGGCCATCTGCGTATCTCCAACTTCTGCCCAACATACTGGTGAACCACATTTTCGTCCATAAAGAGCCTCAAACGGTGCAACCTTGATGTTGATGTGATGACTATTGTTGTGCGAAAACTCAATTAACGGTAAATGAGTATCCCATGCATTTCCAAAGTCAATAACACAGGCTCGGAGCATATCTTCTAAAGTCTGAATGGTCCTCTCACTCTGACCATCAGTTTGTGGATGGTAAGCTGTACTCATATCTAGACGTGTTCCTAAGGATTTTTGTAGAGATTGCCAAAATCGTGAAGTGAATCTACTATCTCGGTCAGAAATAATAGAATTCGGAACTCCATGCAATCTGACAATTTCCTTAAGATAAATTCTAGTTAGCTTCTCCATCTTGTCGTTCTCCTTAATTGGTAAGAAATGGGCGGACTTAGTCAATCTATCGACTATTACCCAAATAGTGTCGAACCCACTAGGAGTTTTAGGTAACTTAGTGATGAAGTCTGTTGATATCTGCTCCCATTTCCATTCAAGTATTTTGCGGTTGTTGAAGTAAACCTGAAGGCTTTTGATGTTCTGCCTTTACTCTAGAACAAGTTAAACATTTGCTCACATAAGTAGCAATTTTTGCCTTCATGTTTGGCCACCAATAATGTACTTTTACTTCTAAGTACATTTTTTCAGAGCCTGGATGCACGGAATATCTGGACTTGTGGGCTTCTTATAAGACCGAGTCCCTGACTCCACCGAACTTAGGTGTCCAAATTTGGTTCATAATGTGTCGCGTTCCGTCATCTCTTTGTATAAGTTGCTTTTCCATTCCTCGCAAAGCTTCGTTCTTGATGTTTTCTTTTTTTAGAGCCTCAAGTTGAGCTTCTCTTATTTGTGCGGTAATGTTATAATGGATAGTTATAGTTAATGCTCGTACCCGACGGGGTTTAATATATTCTTTCCGGGATGATAACGAATCTCATATTCGTAATCATTCAACAATTCCACCCATCTTCGTTGTCTCGTATTAAGATCTTTTTGGTTGAAGATGTGCTGGAGACTCTTGTGGTCGATAAAAATAGTACACTTAGTACCATATAAGTAATGTCTCCAAATTTTTAGTGCAAAAACTACAGCTCCCAATTCAAATCATGGGTAGTGTGATTATTCTCATGCACCTTAAGTTGTCGTGATGCATATGTGATAAATTTTCCTCTTTGCATCTACACACATCCCAATCCTGGATTTGACGCGTCACAGTATACGACGAAATCTTCTGTCCCATCTGGAAGGGATAGGATTGGTGCACTACACAACATTTGCTTCAGTTTCTGAAAAGCAGCTTCTTGTTTGTATTCCCAGTTGAACTTCGTATCCTTCTGGGTTAGTGTTGTAAGTGGCTTGGCTATTTTGGAGAAATTCTCTATGAATCTACGGTAATAGCCAGCAAGTCCTAGGAATTGACGCACCTCTGTTGGCGTCTTTGGTGCTTCCCAATTCCTGATTGCTTCAACTTTGGATGGGTCAACATGAATTCCTTCGTTGCTAACTACATGACCTAAAAATTGTACTTCTCTAATCCAAAACTCACATTTGGAGAATTTGGCGTACAACTTTTCTTTTCTTAGTAGTTCCAAGATTATTTGCAGGTGTTGACCATGTTCTTCCTTGGTTCGTGAATATATCAATATATCATCGATAAATACGATCACAAATTTATCCAAGTGTGGTTTGCAAACACGATTCATAAGATCCATAAACACTGCTGGGGCATTGGTCAATCCAAAAGACATAACTAAGAACTCATAATGACCATAACGAGTTCTAAATGTTGTATTTGGAACGTCGTCTTCTTGTACTCTAAGTTGATGGTATCCAGATCTAAGATTTATCTTTGAGTAGTAGTTGGATCCTTGTAGTTGATCGAATAGATCATCAATTCTTGGAAGCGGATAACGATTCTTGATCGTTAGCTTGTTCAGCTCCCGATAATATATACACATTCGAAAGGATCCGTCCTTCTTCTTGACAAACAAGATTGGTGCTCCCCAGGGTGAAAAACTTGGTCGGATAAAGCCTTTGTGAAGAAGTTCTTGTAGTTGGCTAGACAATTCTTGCATTTCGGATGGAGCCAACCGATACGGAGATTTCGCTACTGGTGCTGCTCCTGGAATTAATTCGATTCGAAACTCGACTTGTCGGACGGGAGGTATTCCAGGTAGATCTTTAGGAAACACGTCAGGGAAATCACATACTTGAGGTATGTCCTTGATTTCTTTTGTTTTTCTCTTCCTATCTACAATGTGGGCTAACAATGCGCTACATTTCTTATGTAGATATTTCTGGTCTTAGTATAAGAGATGACTTTGAGGTTCTTCCCAGATTTATCACCATAGATAATCAGGGCTTCGCTGTTTGGTAAGGGTAGTCGTATGGCTTTCCTATGATATAGAATTTCGGCGCGGTGTGAAGATAACTAATCCATGCCAATTATGACATCAAAACTACCGATAGGCATTGGCATGAGGTTGACGTGAAAAAGGTAGTTATTAAGAGTTAACAGACAGTTTTCTAGGATTTCATGTGTTCTCTCGGTTTGACCATTAGCGATTTCAACTTCATAGATTTCTTTTAATTTACAAGACTTATGACTTAACAATTTTCTAAATGTTGGAGTTATAAAACTTCGATCTACTCCAGAGTCGAAGAGTATAGTAGCATATAAATTATCTATGAGAAACGTACCAGATACAACTGAAGGGTCCTGGATAGCCTCTCTCCTTCCGATCACAAACGCCCTACCATGTCCTATACCTCCTTGACTCCTTAACTTTGGACATTCTTTCTTGATGTGTCCAACCTCCCTACACTCATAGCACTTTTTTCCTTTACCATGGCTTGCTCCAGTATTTGTTCCCTGATTCACTATTGCAGGTGTCGTGCTCCAGCAGTAACTACCAGTATGCCCCTTTTTCTTGCACTTCGTGCAGACAAAACAGTCACCTGGATGATGACGGTTGCACTGATTGCACCATGAAGATTTTGGTTGCGTAGGTACTGCTGTCGTGGCTGTATAATTGGTTGCCACGTATTGTCTTTTCTCAGATGATTGTTTGGGATTCTTCCCATTAAACTTGCGCTTGTTTGTCCCAGATTTGGGAGACTCAGCCTTTGAGACCACTTCTGTTCCTTGGATCTCTGTGAGGGTTAGCTGATGAGCTATTCTCTTGGTGCTGTCATAGGTCGTAGGCTTTGATGCGATCACCACGCCTTTAATTTGCGATGCTAAACCCCAGATATATCACTCAATTTTCTTATATTCAGGGGTTACAAGTGCTGGACACATTACTGCATGATCATTAAATCTAGCTGTATAAGCTTTTATTTCTGAACCCTTCATGGTTAGGGTCCACAATTCTTGTTCCAGTTTATGTATCTCCTCCCTAGGACAATACTCTTCTACTAGCATCATTTTTAGCTCCTCCCATTTCATGGAATTTGCAGTATCAATTCCCATTGTATTCACATGGTTGTTCCACCATGTGATTGCTGCATCAGCGAAAGTACATGCTGCAAATCGTACTTTACAATCATCTAGACAAAAACTTATTTGAAAGACGGACTCTGTCTTTTCTATCCACCTAGTCAAATTTACTACCCCTTCATTTCCATGAAAGCTTTTTGGCCTGC
This sequence comes from Lactuca virosa, assembly GCF_052849685.1. NCBI lineage: Eukaryota > Viridiplantae > Streptophyta > Magnoliopsida > Asterales > Asteraceae > Lactuca > Lactuca virosa. The sequence goes on from NC_136428.1 coordinate 391,582,667, forward strand.
AATTCATAAAATCTTTGTAGGTACACATTCTAGCGGTCCCTACATGGCCTTCATTTCTAACTCCATCTCTTGTGACATTAGATAGAGCCGCAATAATTCTTTGAGCTATGATTTCTTGCAGTTGTGTTGTACCTATTGGGGGGTTTGGTTCTGGTGGTTGTTGTTATGGTGCTGATGGTCGGTTAGGGTTTAGCCGAGCACTACTCGCTCTAGGCATTTTGTTTTAGTTCCTATTATAAATAATAAGAATTTTATGAAGCATTAGTCATTTACTATACGAGTACTAATCACTTTAATTATTCTTCAAAGTGTAAAACATAATGGATAACACAATGATTACTATAATATATGCTTCATATTATTACCAGCGGTTACATCAGTTTATTTAGGTTTATAAAAGGAAAGTTTCTATAAACATTGCAAAATTTGCAAGGTTTTCTACATCCTTGCTATAAACTTTCCTGTTTTCGTCTTAACTAGTCTGATTTCTCTATTTACACAACCACTAGTTTTAGCTTATCTACCAGAAACCTAAATGATGACCTAGCACGTCAGTGACATTAACCACTTGCTCCTCAAGTGCTTGAGTTCTCTGCTCAAGACTTCCCGTGCGTTCTTCATTTCTTGAGGTTTGATTGTAGAGCTCTAACTCTGCAATCCTTGCATCGTGAGTAATCATGTCGTTATAAGCAAAATTTATACGATGATGGACATCCATGACCGATTCCTGATCTCGGGTCCTTTGTCCTTCTAGCCTTCGTACTCTTCCGGAGAGATGAATAGCCCTTCCTTCTATAATTTCCATCTTATCTTCAATTTTCACACTCTTCTCAAACAATTGAGATAAAGTGTGACAACCCGAAATTTCTGTCATGTACAACCATTCAATTCAATAGAAGTCAAAACAGTTTCTGCTAACTTTCAAGCTTTTTGGAATAAGTTTAAGTGTTTTGAAGTTAGTACTTCAGGAGATAACAGGAGAGAGGATGCCCTAGGGTTTATTGTGTAGCAATAATGTCCCAAAACTCCAAGTGTTTGGAGTTTACGGCCTAAACAAAGGTGTTTACGGCCGTAAACCCTAAAAGGGGGTATAAATATGACACGTAGTCATTATTTACCACTTTTCACATTTTCAAGATCCAAAACCCATTTCTCTCTTAAGTATCATCCGACTTTTCTTCAAGATCTTCAACTTTGTAAGTGTTTCTATCCCTAAAAAGTTGATATCTTACTTAATCTAGTGATCTTACATGATTCCATCCGTGAAATCATTCCAAAAGTGTAGATCTTCAAGTTTCACCAAGAACACACACTAGTGTTCTTGGACTTTTAGCACCTTTTCAAGCTTCTACCTAGTAAGTACTTTTTTCCTAGTGTAATATAAGACTTGTTACACTTCTAATCATCATGAAAACACCCAAGAATCAAAGGATCAAAGGTGTTTACGGTCCAAGAACACCTTGGACCGTAAACCCTAAAAAGGGTGCCAAAGTGGCCCTAGTCCCTTGCCAAGCCTTGGAAACTAGCCTAGACCCCTTCCTTGATGTGCTTAGTACTTGAAAACAACAAAAGACCATAAACCATTTGGGTTTACGGCCGTAAACCCAAAGACAAATGGTCCAAGGACCGTAAACTCCACAAAGGAATGCTTCTTATGACATTTAGATCTTCAAATCGCAAAATGGTATGAGTACCATGAGTTTACGGCCGTAAACTCATGGGTTTACGACCGTAAACTCAAGGAGTTATGGTCACAAAACCGTAAACTCCAAGGGAGTTTACCCTTGAACCCTAAACTTAATAGCAATGTCCTACCACCCTTAGATGCAATCCTTAGGACTTATAGCACTTAAATCAAGTGTTTTACATGTCTTAGGATGTCTTAACTTGGTTAATTAGTTGTTTTATGACTATTTGAATACATATATGTGTTATTATATGTTAATTAGGATCCTTGTGTGTGTTCAAGTCTTCACTTGACACTTAGCATCCTATACATTTCGTTCATCCAAACCACCCACTACAGGTGAGTTCATACCCCTTAATTAACCTTTTAAATGTTTTTAAATGCTTTTATGGGGGGGATACAAGTTGATCTATTATAGTTATTATATCAATCATATGTGATTAATAACTACCAAACAAGTGGATTTCTTACTCTTCAAACTGTTTTACCAAACTGTTTTTCATGTCAAATACTTTTACTTAAACTCTTTTACACTTAAATCCTGTTAAATGTATATCTTTATAGATATGGTTATATAAGTATGATTGAAAGGACTTAGAACTGATAACTCACCTTACCTCCTGTTCCTCGTTGGGTTGTGGACTTAGGGTATCGGTTATTTGTCCGAAGGTCGTTTCAATCCTAGTTATATATTATGTATATGTATATAGATATAAAGGTTCCTTATTTCATTCAGTTTAATACCTTTGGGTAGCAAGGGTATACACACATGCTCATACAGTTAAACATTATTACTAGTAAACTACAATAGGCGTAGTTTAGGAAGTTACTAAAACTATTACTAGAACAGTGAATCATAAAATGAGTCAGTTCATACATGAGTCAATACTTGCTAGATAGAGAGAGAACACACAATATAGCTAGTACATACAGTACATTACAATACATGCTAGATAGAGAGAACACACAATACAGCTAGTACACAAGTACATTACAATACATGCTAGATAGAGAGAACACACAATACAGCTAGTGCACACAGTACATTACGATACATGCTAGACAGAGGGAGAACATACAATACAGCTAGCACCTACATTACATATACATTTCTTCAGTTATGTGAGCCACGTAACGGGGCATGGCACTACCTGTCATGACCGTTCATGTATCCAGAATCTCCTTAATTGGGGAGCGTAGGAGTTTGCGTATAGATCTATACTGGATTGACTATCCTACACCTTGCTGCTAGCTACAGTGGGACTTTGCAAGTGTACGGGTGCCAAACGTCATTTTTCTCCGACATCTTACATTGTCGCGTACTATAGTTGGTAGCAGGATACAGGCCGATCACATGGTACTTTAAATTACAATTGGTTTAAGGTAGTTAGTATAGCAGTAGTTACTTAATACAATACTACAGTACTATTTCATTTTCCCATTACATTCACTTTGTGATATTCACACAATAAACAGAAATGTAAAAACTATATTTTTGGTAAATGATAGTCTGATTTGGGAAAATACACACTCTTACAAGAGACACACACACAGATAGTAGATGCCTTGGTAGAAGGCTACTTTTAGTAGGAAACATAGGGTTTTCTAGGAGATTCAAACCTTTTCAAACATTCACAAACTTTTACATACTTACACGTCACATGCTTACAAGCACTTTCATACAAATATAGACATTAAAATACTTATGATCTCACCAGCTTTAAAGCTGATACTCTCTTTCAAAATAACTTGTATCCTCAGGTCACCAGTAGACAGGTACCGATGCAAGGTTTAGAGAAGATGGAGCTCGTTCAAGACTCATCTTTCATTTGGATTTATATTTTGGTGTCTATATAACTTGACAGAACACACTTGTATTAAAATTATATTATTAATTCAATGGATGATGTTGTTGCTTGTTTACTACTATTCATTGTTGTGATAATGTACATGACGTCCTCCGCCCCAGAACGTTTCCGCCGTTCCTGGTTTTGGGGTGTGACAGATTGGTATCAGAGCATTGTTTATAATGAATTGAGTATATCAACCCATAAAAGATATACATACTATAAATACAATAGGGATTAAAATACTCTGATAAAGAGTTTATACTTTAAAAAAAATATATGTAATTAAGTATACATGCCTGCATTCATACTAAAATCAGTGTCACTAGGACAGAACAAAAGTATTACGATTGTTGGGCAGCACAAGTAGACTTAGAGACATATAGTCAAAACTGGGAAGATATAGCCTGATCAACTATATTATCCGAGGGTTGACTACCATGTGCCTAAGTGTGGTTGTGAGGTTGCAACAAGTCTAAAAACTTACCCATAATACCACAATGAAAACCTTAGAACAGAACATAAACCTAAAATACTATAGGAGGAGTGTTCCATCCCTACGACAACTTGTACTTCCCGAACCAAGGTAATGGAGGAGGGTTTGAAGCAGAGCCGGAAAATGATCACCCAATCCCGGTGGATGATCACCAGGCGGAAGGCTTAGCAGAGGGTTCTGATTCCGAGCCTGAAGTTGAGAACCTAACCCCGATGGCTCCTGTCCCAAATCCTAACCCACGTCCGTCTTTTCAAGGCCCGACGCCTCCATGGGTTGAAAGCTTGGAAACATGGAGCCAAGATCAGAATCAACCCATGCCTTTCAATGGAGACCAAAGCTTCTATGACCTGAGCAAAGGAGGCTCAGCAGACAGAGTCTTACCAATCCTGGTTCGCAGAGTGGCTCGAAACGAGATTCAGGGCAGGACCGCTCTCCATCGAATCACGGAAGTTGTCGCCAATGCAAGAATGCATACCCTCCGCATCATTTGTCTGGAAGATGCTCGTGAGAGATCTAGAGTAGACCATGAGACCCTGCAGCAAGAGCTAGCTGAAACTCGAGCTGAAGTCATAGAGCTCCGAGTACGCCAAAGGGTGTACGAAAGACACCTACTGGATATGGAGCGCCAGCTGGCTGAACTAAGGGTTCACCCAAGGGATAACCGTCCCCAGTAGGAGATATTATACCTTTCTTTCCTTGGTAGAAAGATAGTCTTCCCAGCTATGCTCTAAGTACCACTTTTCTAAAGTAACTAACTTTGTACTATAAGTACTTTCTAGTTAGGCCAGTATGCCGTCAAAACTTTTTCTACTTCGGATATGATGTAAGACCTACTCCAAGGTCATTTTTCCCAAATGTATTACATCTTAAATATCAATAATATTGTCAGTCGGCTAAATTCTGTGCCAATCCCTATTCAAATACTTTCGTTTTGCTATCGTTAGAATCCTATCTAAACCCTCACTTCGTCGAATTAATGAGCTATAGTGAATTAGCTCAAGGATTCCTTCCAATTCTTGTCGAAGGTTGGATAGCAATTGTCTTATAACCATTCTATGAACTTACTTCTACTCTTTACTAGGACTGCATCATAGGGATGTAGGTCAAACCCTCGAGAACTTACTCCTACTCTTTACATGAATGGTCGAAATACTCCTAAGTTCAACCCTAATCACTCACAAACTCCTTTCTTGTCAAATAGCATAATCATGTCGTCACCAAAAGGTAATCCGCTGAACGACACTACCCCGATCCTTCACATAGACGCTGCCACCTTCCAAGCAGCGGTATCAGCCGCCGTTGCAGCTGTCTTTGCACACTACGACTCTGATCACGCAATCGAGGCTGTGAAGGGTGTTGACAGTTCAAATTGTTGTAACAATCCGGGAAATCAACAAATGATAGCTATTACCAACACCCAAGGCCACAAATCTGAGGGGAAGAAGCGAAGGCGTCAAGCCTATAAGGAAGGCAAGCAATCACAAAAACTTTCCACATAATAGTAACAAGTGGCGGCCCCTGCCACTTCAGCCCCGATCAAGCTATATAAGGGGACACTCCCGAAGTGTGGCAGGTGTAATTTCCATCATCACGGAGTCTGCCGTGATATAAAATGCAACAATTGCAACCGTGTGGGGCAGACTACTCAAGTTTGTAGAACGCCAGGGCAAAACATCTCCCGAGCCACTAACATCGGAATCAGTTCGACTTGCTATGGTTGTGGTGAAGCTGGACACTATAATAGTAATTGTCTAAAAGGAAGGAACAACGAAAACAACCGTGTCCACATAACTCCGACCCGACACTTCACTTCCACCACTGATGCTGGTACAAGCCAGATATGTCATTTATGTGGTGAGATAGGACATCTCAAGAAGGATTGTCCAATAACAGAGAACTCTGGCGCAAACGGAAAGATACTAAGGATCACTGCTGCAGGAGAGACTACTTCGGACCCACGTTGAAATTTTAGGGCGTTTTGTTTTAGTAGACTTACAAACTGTTAAAAACGAGTGCAACTCGAGTCTTATCTTTTGCAAGATCCCATCAGTCAAGGGACTCTCGTGCTGCGTATACTTGCTTTTTGTGGTATACCCTGTTCGCAGCAGTAGTCTTATAGATAAACCTAAGGTACTTAAACTCTGTAGAAGTTGCACTGTGATGTTTTGCAACCCCTTTGTGATCTAGTCTACCGCCTTTTATTCCGAGTAGTCCGACATTATCGTTTAACTTGAGTAAATGCGATCCTCACAATGCCAGTTTCATGTGTAAATTCTTTTCTCCGAAATCGCCCTTTCTAGCAAAGCCGTCATTCCAGAACTCCGAGGTACTCATGCAGAGAGTACCTTATGTCTCGTATCCTTCCCGAAGACACTTCAGGAAAACTCCCCGGAGTACCACTCGTACAGTACGTCAAGTTCAACCCGAAGACCCATACGATTGATCTATCGCTGAAGAAGGTATACGCAAGGGTGGTATATAATCAAGGTTCTACAGGCTTAGAATTGGTAATTCCGCTTCAACTTCTTTTCCTTGTTTGGATGTGAGCTTGAAGAAGAATTATTTATTCGATTGCCTTTTCAGTCTTAATTATATACGACTCGTATACACGAAACTGTGATTGATGAACCAAATATGACTTCCCATATGAACTTTAGGACGGAGACTGCCCAAGACTACGAGTGATAGTACTGCCATGCGGATAAACTTAGAATCCAAATCAAATGCCCTTCCCACCGATCGAGAAAATAGATTCAGATAGAACTGAAAACTCCCAGGATTACCCCCGCAACGTCAAGTCGAGAATCGACTTAGTTCCAGGGGCTACCCCAGTAGCCAAATCGCCCTATCGCCTAAAACCTGCAAAGATGGAAGAACTATCCAGTCAACTTAACGAACTGCTCAGCAAGGGCTTAATAAGACCATGCTTCCCACCATGGGGAGCTCCAGTCTTGTTCGTCAAGAAGAAAGACGGGTCGTTTAGTATGTGCATCGACTACAGGGAGCTCAACAAGTTGACCGTTAAGAATCGTTATCCTCTGCCTCGTATTGACGATTTATTTGACCAACTTAAAGGGGCGAACTTCTTTTCAAAAATCGACTTAAGATCCGGATATCACCAACTACGAGTGCTAGGGGAGGATGTTCTGAAGACAGCCTTCCGAACTCGTTATGGGCACTACGAGTTCGTAGTGATGCCGTTTAGATTAACAAACGCGCCCGCAGTATTCATGGATTTAATGAATAGGGTGTGTCGTCCTTACTTGGATCAGTTCGTCATCGTCTTCATCGATGACATACTTGTTTACCCTCGTAGTAAGGAGGATCATAGTCAACAACTTCAGCAAGTACTGGAAACATTTCGATCAGAGAATCTTTGCGCGAAATTCTCTTAAATGCGAGTTTGGATTCGAAGGGTCAAATTCCTGTGTTACATTTCTAGTGAAGAGGGAATTCCAGTAGACACTTCCAAACACCAGGCCGTTGAGAATTATTAGATCCGAAGATACCTACGGAAATTTGCAAATTTTTAGGTCTCGTAGTCTACTAAAGTAGATTCTATCAGAACTTCTCCCGATTCGAGAAGCCCCGTACAGCTTTGACCCAGAAAGGCGTGGCCTGTGACTGGGAAGAGAAGCCGGAGAGAGCGTTCCAAACGCTAAAATGAGCCTTGTGCACCACGCCAATGCTATCCCTCCCTGAAGGGATAGAAGACTTCGTTGTCTATTTCGATACGTCAAATCAAGGGCTCGGGTGTGTTCTGATGCTGCGAGGTAAGGTTATTACCTATGCCTCCCATCAGTTGGAAACACTCAAATCTAGTTATGAAATGCACGATCTGGAGTTAGAGGACATCAATAGAGAGGATCGTTCAGTTTAATGGACGATTAAAAGCCTCTAATTGTCCGACAGAAAGGTTACGCAGGGCTTTTCGAGATTCTCGCTGGAATCGGCCCTGTAGCTTACAGACTCAACTTACCGCGCGAACTCAGTAACGTACATTCTACTTTCCATGTCTCGAACTTGAAAAAGTGTCTGTCCGACGAAACTCTTGTAATCCCACTCAACGGGATCGAGATCAACGAGAGCCTCAACTTCGTGGAAGAACCTGTAGAGATCATGGACCGAGAGGTCAAGCAAACGAAACAAAGTCGTATCCCGACAGTGAAGGTTCGCTGGAACGCCAAGCGAGAACCTGAATTCACTTGGGAGCGAGAGGATCATATGAAACTGAAATATCCTCGTCTTTTTACTTAGTTATTTGTAACTACATATTTGCTTAAATTCTAATTTCGGGACGAAATTCCTTCTAACGGGGGGATGATGTGACAACCCGAAATTTATGTCCTATACAACCATTCAATTCAATAGAATTCAAAACAGTTTCTACTAACTTTCAAGCTTTTTGGAATAAGTTCGAGTGTTTTGAAGTTAGTACTTCAGGAGATAACATGAGAGAGGATGCCCTAGGGTTTATTGTGCAGAAATAATGTCCCAAAACTCCAAGATTTTGGAGTTTACGGCCTAAACAAAGGTGTTTACAGCCGTAAACCCTAAAAGGGGGTATAAATATGACACTTAGTCATTATTTACCACTTTTCACATTTTCAAGATCCAAAACCCATTTCTCTCTTAAGTATCATCCGACTTTTCTTCAAGATCTTCAACTTTGTAAGTGTTTCTATCCCTAAAAAGTTGATATCTTACTTAATCTAGTGATCTTACATGATTCCATCCGTGAAATCATTCCGAAAGTGTAGATCTTCAAGTTTCACCAAGAACACCAAGAACACACCTAGTGTTCTTGGACTTTTAGCACCTTTTCAAGCTTCTACCTAGTAAGTACTTCTATCCTAGTGTATTATAAGACTTGTTACACTTCTAATCATCAAGAAAACACCCAGGAATCAAAGGATCAAAGGTGTTTATAGTCCAAGAACACCTTGGACCGTAAACCCTAAAAAGGGTGCCAAAGTGGCCCTAGTCCCTTCCCAAGCCTTGGAAACTAGCCTATACCCCTTCCTTGATGTGCTTAGTACTTGAAAACATCAAAATACCATAAACCATTTGGGTTTACGGCCATAAACCCAAGGACATATGGTCCAAGGACCGTAAACTCCACAAAGGAGTGAAATGGTGCCCTAATCTCTTCCTAAGGCTTAAACATGAAGTACGAATGCTTCTTATGACCTTTAGAGCTTCAAATCGCAAAATGGTATGAGTACCATGAGTTTACGGCCGTAAACTCATGGGTTTATGACCGTAAACTCAAGGAGTTATGGTCACAAAACCGTAAACTCCAAGGGAGTTTACCCTTGAACCCTAAACTCAATAGCAATGTCCTACCACCCTTAGATGCAATCCTTAGGACTTATAGCACTTAAATCAAGTGTTTTACATGTCTTAGGTTGTCTTAACTTGGTTAATTAGTTGTTTTATGACTAATTGAATACATATATGTGTTATTATATGTTAATTAGGATCCTTGTGTGTGTTCAAGTCTTCACTTGACACTTAGCATCCTATACATTCCGTTCATCCAAACCACCCACTACAGGTGAGTTCATACCCATTAATTAACCTTTTAAATGTTTTTAGATTCTTTTATGGGGGGGATACAAGTTGATCTATTATAGTTATTATATCAATCATATGTGATTAATAACTACCAAACAAGTGGATTTCTTACTCTTCAAACTGTTTTACCAAACTGTTTTATTTCAAACTGTTTTACCAAACTGTTTTTCATGTCAAATACTTTTACTTAAACTCTTTTACACTTAAATCCTGTTAAATGTATATCTTTATAGATATGGTTATATAAGTAGGATTTAAAGGACTTAGAACTGATAACTCACCTTACCTCCTGTTCCTCGTTGGGTTGTGGACTTAGGGTATCGGTTATTTGTCCGAAGGTCGTTTGAATCCTAGTTATATATTATGTATATGTATATAGATATAAAGGTTCCTTATTTCATTCAGTTCAATACCTTTGGGTAGCAAGGGTATAGAAACATGCTTATACAGTTAAACATTATTACTAGTAAACTACAATAGGTGTAGTTTAGGAAGTTACTAATACTATTACTAGAACAGTGAATCATAAAATGAATCAGTTCATACATGAGTCAATACCTGCTAGATAGAGAGAGAACACACAATACAGCTAGTACACACAGTACATTACAATACATGCTAGATAGAGAGAACACACAATACAGCTAGTACACACAGTACATTACGATACAGGATAGACAGAGGGAGAACATACAATACAGCTAGCACCTACATTACATATACATTTCTTCAGTTATGTGAGCCACGTAACGAGGCATGGCACTACCTGTCATGACCGTTCATGTATCCAGAATCTCCTTAATTGGGGAGCGTATGAGTTTACGTATAGATCTATACTGGATTGACTATCCTACACCTTGCTGCTAGCTACAGTGGGACTTTGCAAGTCTACGGGTGCCAAACGTCATTTTTCTCTGACATCTTACATTGTCTCGTACTATAGTCGGTAGCAGGATACAGGCCGATCACATGGTACTTTAAATTACAATTGGTTTAAGGTAGTTAGTACACTAGTAGTTACTTAATACAATACTACAGTACTATTTCATTTTCCCATTACATTCACTTTGTGATAACACAATAAACAGAAATGTAAAAACTATATTTTTTGGTAAATGATAATCAGATTTGGGAAAATACACACTCTTACAAGAGACACACACACAGATAGTAGATGCCTTGGTAGAAGGCTACTTTTAGTAGGAAACATAGGGTTTTCTAGGAGATTCAAACCTTTTCAAACATTCACAAACTTTTACATACTTACACGTCACATGCTTACAAGCACTTTCATACAAATATAGACATTAAAATACTTATGATCTCACCAGCTTTAAAGCTGATACTCTCTTTCAAAATAACTTGTATCCTCAGGTCACCACTAGACAGGTACCGATGCAAGGTTTAGAGAAGATGGAGCTCGTTCAAGACTCATCTTTCATTTTGATTTATATTTTGGTGTCTATATAACTTGACAGAACACACTTGTATTAAAATTATATTATTAATGCAATGGATGATGTTGTTGCTTGTTTACTACTATTCATTGTTGTGATACTGTACCTGACGTCCTCCGCCCCAGAACGTTTCTGCCGTTCCTGGTTTTGGGGTGTGACATAAAGTGTTATCTTCAAAAGAATGTGGGAGATGTGGTCGAGATGATTGACCAGTCTCATACATTTTAGCAGCTCTTTCTTCTGCCACCCACCTATCAACGGTTTGTGCGATCCGTGCAGGTTCATCTTGAACTCTATGACTTCCTGAAGATGTCGCCTTCTGATTCTTCTTAATCTTTTGCCATATCGAGAAGGATTTACGTGTCGTGCGTTTCATTTTTACTCCTCCTCGAAACTTTACGGTAAAGAGTGTTCATTGGTGGTAAAGATGATGCCACCGATTCTGTCTCCTCCATTGGTTCGCTCTCTTCCCATTCGTTGAAGGGTAAAGGTGCTCCATCGTAATAAGGTATTGGATGAAAGGTGGTTGGATTTATAGGGTAGTAATGATCGCCTACCATCATAGTGAATGAAACTTCCTCTTCTTCATCCGTATCCTCGATGATTATGCATTCTTGTGAATGTGCCATGTCGAATTCCTATACGTTTCGGAATCACCAAGAGTTTTAGTCTATCAAATATTACTCCCAAATTAAATAGTTCATATGATATGATCATAATAAAATGTAGTTGCGCACCTACACCTAATTGTGATAAGATATACGCACATATAAACTTTAGTTGGAATATTTGATCTAAATCCTGTAGATCAAAAACATTCCGGGTATTAAGGTGTATTCTCATCGCGGCTCTGAGTCTTTATATATGAATCTATATTCTTATTTATTGTATTCACGCTTTAACTATTGTTTGTTACTTTAGGTCTATCTAATAAGGCTCCGGCCAGTCAGGGCAGTCGAAAGGGCAGGATCATTTTATCATATAGCCGTTCTGGAATCCAGCAACCCAAATCGACATGTCTATCCTTGACACAGCTCCTGTAAGTAGTCCTTCATGGGAATAATTAATAATATTTTTTATTGTAGGCTAAGGGATATACCTAAACCTAATAGAGTAAGCCCTAAACTATAGACGTGCTTTCCTAAGAAAGTACTAGTTCACTATAGTTAATAGGTCTGATACCAATTTCTGTCACACCCCCAGCCATCAGCGGAAACACGTGGTAGTGTAACGCCATTCTTCGTATCAGAGTTATCTAACATACATTGAACAATAATAAGAAAATACATACCTTTATTGATAATTGAAAATTACATAACTGTTTTTCTAGAACCTATTACATAATATCCTACTATGGCATACTTCTTAATGAACAGAAAGGAAATAGTAAAACTTCTTCTGTTCAAATACATACCAGCTTTTCAAATTCCTGAAAAACACATGCATTTTAAAATACGTCAACATAAAGTTGTTGGGTCCACGGGTCTTGAATCCATAAAATAATACATTTTTCCACGTTCAAAAGTATAGTTTTGAAAGTATCATTTTGACTCTCCAACATTTAGTATGTATATTAGGTATAATATTTTACTTATCAATTAAGTGTTATCCCTAAACATTCCTTAAACCTAAGGTATAAGTAGGGGGAAACTTATACTTAACATTAATACTTGTTTACGACAAAGTATAATGTTTCTAACAATTTGCTACCATGAGCCTGTAACCGCTGTTATGACATAATACCTCTGATAAAACACACTCATGATTTACCATGAGAAACAATACATTCGTGATTTACCATGAGAACAACACCGTACGGTTCATCGCGCCGGAACAATAACAAGTAAAAGGATAGTTCATCACTCGCTTTTGGTTGACTGTAGCTAACAGTCACAAGTGGGGTGGTCGACCCGTATACTAATTATACACGACTTCCTCGCTCACACGGGATTAACGGTTATAGTTCAGAGGATTTCTCCTAAGATCCCCAATCTTAGTTGATGAATACAATTACTCATGTAGACTTCGACGGCTTCCTATAGCTCTAACATCAAAAGCATTTTTATGTCTAAAACCCTAAGTTGCTAGACTATGCTTTTAAACAGTACTCCTAACTTCATAATATTTAGGCAGTATAACAACTATATCTTGAATTAAAACCAGGTTTTATCTTGACATAAAACAAATAATAACAACATATAACGTTCCTAGTTTTATCTTGACATAAAACTATCAATAACAATATATATAACATACTAAGTTTTATCTTGACATAAAACTAACAATAACAACATATAAGATATCAAGTTTTATCTTGACATAAAACCAATAATAGCAACATACTTATCAATTAACATATAGAACTTCCGAGTATAACTCTGGAACTATATCGCACACAACATATATATAGAATCCTAAGTATAACTCAAGATCTACATTAGTATACTACTATAACAATAACATGCTAACAAGTTGATAATAGTTGTATATATTCAAAATATGATATTTAGAACAACTATATCTCGTTTATTATAAATATCTACGTTGATACTAATATACTATCATATAGACATAATAATAACGTATATACAATATTTAGCATGCGTTTTCCCCCGAAAATACTAGAAAGTAGGGCCATGAAACTCACCCTAGTAGCGTGGTTTTATGTAATCTAAGCAGAAACGGTCAGCGTACGAGGTCGTCGGGGCTCGGGATGCAAGATGGCCTCAGCAAAGGAGAGAGTAGAAAGAAATTTAGGTGTAAGAATGGCTGAAGTTGGACCTGCTATTTATAGTAAGAATTTTTGACCCTCACGTCGTGAGTTTTATGAGGCTCACATCGTGAGTTTGGATCTTATCCCCGTAGACTTGCCATTTGCATCCCTAACTTCGGAAGGTGGTCATGTGACTCATCACATCGTGAGATATCCTTTCTCACGTCGTGAGTTTGGATCTTATCCCTTCGCAGCCTCGTCACACACCTTCTAGATTCCGAGATGTGGATAAATGACTCCTCACGTCGTGAGTTCTGTGCTCACGTCGTGAGCTCAGTCAAATTAGGGTTTCTGACAACTGAATCTTCGGAAGGTCATAACTTTCACATACGAACTCCGTTTTTGACGTTATTTATATGCACGCATAGGTATTTACAAGTACTACAACTCTCTTTTAGACTCCAATAGCTAATTCTAAGTCTATTTTAAATTCCTCTTATTATAGAGATTTATAGAGTTCGGTTTATCATAACTTTGAGTTGTATCATAAAGAAAGTTCATATTTGTATTAGAATTTATCGTGAAATACATAACACTCTTATCACATTACTAGTTTAACAAAATCACATTACATGATTGGCATAATCACATGTGATTGTCTATTGACCTATTTTGACTTGTGTTACTCAAGATGTTGCTAGAAGATGCAAATGAACCCCTAAAAGATTATGGGCTTTGGCTGCAGCATATCTCCTGTCCTGAGAAAACAGGTCTCATGTCGTGTGCTCATTTCAATCAAGATTTTTGATTTAATATATTTTCATGTCATGACCTCTGTATGGTAATGTCATGACACCTGTTTTACGCAAATAACATCCTTTGAGTCCTTGAAGCCCTACACTGATCCGTTCTAGAAACTGGGTGTTACATTATATATATATATATATATATATATATATATATATATATATATATATATATATATATATATATATATATATATATATATATATATGTGTGTGTGTGTGTGTGTCAATGAAAGTAGGATTAACTAGGATGTTTGTTCAATGAGAAATTTCAAAGAGTTTGAATTTCGATAAAACAAAAATGAGTCATGTATGTGCCAATCCTAGTAGGAGAAACAATTCACATACTAAATATGTTGATCTATAGAAACAGATCTAGGTAATTCATTAGGATAAGCCAAAGTACATGAAATCTCAAAGAAAATTCGAAATCATTCATAATATGTGGCATGAATTTGAGCTAATGTCCTAGTTCTAATATTCATCTAGAAAAAATGAATCATCTCACACATGTGTTTTTCTTATGGGATAGATTATGTAAGACATAACATATACCAGGTCTACGGACTCGTTTTCCTCGAGCGTGATAGGTCAGATCAAATCAACTTGGCGATAATCGGTGAATCAAAACCAAGAACTTTCCGTACTATCTTAGGAGGACAAATTATATGATCTTGGTATGCAAGGGGTCATTTTAAAAGTTACATTGATGCTAAGTTCCACATTAATAATGAAGATTTTGTTTGTAGTCAAAATTCGTGCCTTTTAGTGAATGGTGAAGAATTTACTTGAGGAAGTACCAAATAATACACCATAGTGGATTTCATAATGAACATGGAGTATATTTAAAACCAATTAGAATTTAAAGGAAGTTATGAAAATGAAATAAATTTATTAGTGATATCATTGTTGAAATTCAATCATTAATGATCCTTATGAAAGATTCTTGTGATTGAAAGGGCGAACTTAAATCGAGTATATATACCAAAGTCACACAAGTCTACATGTCGTATACTTATTAAGTACCATCACATACGATTTTTGTATGAATGTGAAGATTGTTGGGCTAAGGCGACAAAGGTCTTAAGTAAACAAGTATAATCTTAGTGAATAAATGTAAAGTCCTTTTGGGTTTCCCTGAAAAGCTATAAATAGCTTTAAATGACTTTAAGATAGAGATAAAATGATTTTTTAACTTATTATATGATTACTAAATTAACAAGAAATAGTTGGACTTAATTAATTATTAATCAAAATTAATCTGTAATTAATTCTCGATTAAGTGCGATTAAATAAATATGTAAGGGTTGAATTGAAATTGTTTATAATTCTAGAAGCCTCCGGGTAGCTGACAAGGAAATGATTTGAACTAGGGCTTAAATCTAGTATTTAGTTCTTCAAATCTTGATTTATCTACAAGTCTCCTTAACTATAAATAGGACCCCTTAGCCTCATTTTTTCATTGATATGCTTCCTAGAAAGATGAAATCCAATTCTCGTTTTGTCTCTTCTTGTCTTTCAAGTGCTCTACTGTTTTGGGTGTGAAACATTAGATACATTTTCACTATGGGATGTTCTTTTTCCATGGAGCGTTAGAAGACTTGAAGATATGGTTTATTATATTCAGTTATAAAAATGGTATATATAGTATTCCTTGTAAATTTCAATTACAAGTACATTAGTTTGATTGTTTCATAAGTATGTTGATATAATGTGAAAATGTCATTGACCTCTAAGTTGCATGTGTCCATAAACTGTTTATGTAAAATTTTGATGTGCAAATATGTTATAAACTAACCTGCAAAACCCATTAGTAGTATCAGAGCCTAGGATTTTCTATTATTTGTGCGTATATGAAACTAGAAATCTATACCTGAAGAACCGAAAAAAAACCTATCAATTGCACTGCATGGTGCGCCTAGCTCCTAGCACGACGCGCTTTTAGCTGCAGTGGGGTTTCAGGATTTACTTGTGTTTTCGATTTGTAGGATAAATATTAGCCTAATTCAAAAATTGAGGAAGTATAAAAGGAATTAATATTATTTAATTACAAGATTAATTAAGATAATTGTTCAATCCTTAAGAGAGTTAGTATAACTAATTAAATGTTAATTATAGGATAAATGTTAAATCTAAAATTGCTTTGAATATTAATTAATTAAAAGTTAATTAAGTTAATTAAATTTAAACTGTGTATTGTTAAATGTTTTAATATGCAGCCTTATATGTATGTATGTATGTATATATATATGTATATATATATATATATATATATATATATATATATATATGTCTGTGTGTGTGTGTGTGTGTTATAATACTATATGTATGAGATTAATAATTTTTCATTCAATCTTCGAGTAAGCCTCCTTTATGAAATCATGTTATAAGAGAGGTGTAAGGAGACAACATATAAAATGACCGTTGAATCGGTGTCCTTTTCATCTACCACTTATTTGTGTACTGCATTGTCATTATCCAGGAAGGGATCTGATTGGACATAATTCATGTTAAAAGTATAAATAAGTATCAGAACATTCTTAAAAATCTCAATCTATTTACTTAGGAAAAATGTGAAATTGTATGCTAATCTATGTAAACACCCATCAGTACTTTGAGAGTCATTAGTGGAGCGTGTGTGGTTAATCTAAACACTTATTTGGTACTACAAAGTTGAAATGATGGTACCTACGTTGAAATTTATGATTTTCAATGAGAGATCATAAATGACATTGAGGGTGTCGTGCGGGTTAGCACGATTATTTACATCTTGTTTGTGATCAGTAGTATCTCAATCACAAATAGAACAACATAATCCAAGATTAACACCCCTTTGATTGTTCAATGAATCTCAAGAGATTTCGGAGTTACATTGTGATTCAAATTGATTAAGTGCTTTACCTACCTAAATAGATTCGTGATATGATAAAGGTATCCTTCTTCATATAACGAATAAAAAATATGGTTTAATTTAAAATTAGGTTAATTATTAAGGATTGAATGGACAAATTTAAACTCTCTCTCTCTCTCTCTCAGGTTATATGGAAATCATTTCCCACCTCCTTGCGCACTTTTGAAATCTATTTTATCTAATGTTCTCCATCGGGAATAACTCATTTGCAATTTGATTTTTCTCGTTTGAAAAATGGAAATGATTTCCTCGATTAGCATATCTCTCAAATAGATAATGCATCAAATTGGAAGAAGTTGTCATTCCAATAATCATGTGGATTTGTCAAATAAGATATCTTGCATCATTATCTCTATGACTTCAATTCTCTAAAAGTAATCTTTTTGAGCCTGTGAACATATGAAATGATTTTGCAATTGATTCACATATTTCACCAAAAGTCAAGGCAAGAGTGATTTGAAAATCGTCAAAAGTTCCTAATTGCATTTAAACTAAAGGTGAGAGTTTTTTTGTGTGCTCAGTGAGAGCTGCGAAAAAGAACTTGAGAATCTTAGTATTGTCCTTGACAAGAGTCTTGATATAAATCTTGTGCTTGGATCTCTTGCTAGTTATTTTGATATTTTCAACTTGATTTATCATATGAATAGTATGGAGAAAACATTTACGGAATTCTTAACCACCTCCAAACTGAGGAAACAAGATTTATTAGATTTCTTATCAAGTTCCAGTTACCGCCTTTCTGAATGTTGGCAGAAAAGAGGAAACATTCGAATCCTAAATAGAAAGGAACAGTTTCGGCCAAAATTTCTCCTTCTTAAAAGTTGTTGGGTATGTTGTTTAGTTACTAGCTTTTCCAAGGTTTCTTTTTGCATTCTCCTTATTGTTTGTTTTTTTTTTGTTTTCCCGTTTGTTTGTTTTGATGACTTGTATTTTCCTATTCGACAATGGTTTGAGGGTCCTTTCTTCTTTTGTCAGTTCCAATTATGTAGTTTCCGGAAACAATGTAGAATTGTGGTTTTTGATAGGTGGGTTTTTAATGGTTTTGTTGATGTTGTTCATTTAATTGTGTTTTGTGTTACCCTTGAAGGTTACTTGATGATTCCATGGTTGCATTTCTCAGTATGATAATAAGGATGGCTTTAATGTTGTTATGTAGCCTCCCGGGTGCCTGATAGTAATCAGATCGTCTCCTTTCCTAATGCACAAATAAGAAGGCACATTGTAATGCAAGGTCATAAACTGATACCTTGGGATGGACCATGGTATTGCTATCTAACTCCTAAGTTTAATGTCAAATGAGAGTGTTGCAATATTAGTCGTTTAGAGAAAATTTCAACCTCTTTCCTTTGGATGTGATCGTCTTTTGTAGGCTATCAAAGGTGTATCAGTTCGAGCTTTTACCTGCTTTTTTGCGTAGTCTGGGTAAGGACAACTACTGTTTATTGTGGGTATCTGTACATTACGCTTTTTGTCGGATATGTTTTTTGTAGAACCTTTGCCCCGTGTCTATTGTTAGTGAATCATGGTTCATTCTTGCATAACGACAAGTATTTATGTCTATTAGGTTTAGAGGTTCACATGTCCGTATTTGCTTTTTTGCCGACCCGGGTACACCATATGTCACTCTAGCTAAATATGATATGTTTAAATCTATTCCATTTCATACATGATGCATGTCTCTCCTACTCTTATTCATCATGTTATCTCTTCATATAAGAATCCGATTTGCTTCAACCTTGCAACTAAACATCCATATTTGCTTGTTACAATGTAAGAACAAATGCTACATATATTGTTGTTCCTCATCAATGACATTCTAAATTTTATCGTTTGGATGGTATTGTTGATTGTCTCAAAGTCTATCTAGTAGTAAAATACGTTACTCTAGTTTTGGATGTAGATACTCTTATATCTTCAGACCTATTGTCAAGGTAGCCACTATACGTATCAGCATTGCTCTTTTCAACATAAATAGATGGCATCTCCTTCAACTTGATGTTATAAACATATTTTAAAATGGTTATCTTCCTCAAAATATTTATATTCGCTTATATGTGTGATTCCAAAGAAATCTCGATGCCACTTTGTTAAATGAGACTCGAGCATTTGGATCATGTTCAGGGAGCATTTGGAGCACTTGGAACTCAATGGAGCACTTGGAGTTTATGGAGCATGTGACAAAGGAATGGATGATCTGAGAAAGGAATGAATCGTCTGGTAAAGAATGGATCAAGTCCCAAAGTAACGAATCATACAGAAGTGGCTTTGGAGCACCTGGAAGAGGTTTAGAGCACTTAGGAGTGATATGGAGCAACAAGGGAACCTTGTTGCACCCTATGTTTAAGGGATGGGCCAAAAAGGATGTTGTTGCTCCAAGGGCATTCCTTCTTGCGCCATTACACTCCCTCTTGCGCCATGAGGGGTTCCTCTTGCGCCATGAGGATCCCTCTTGCACCATGAGGTACTCATATTGAGCCATTGAGTATGCTCTTGCGCCATGCATGGCCTTGTTGTGCCATGTATGTTCCTATTGCACCAAGGTGGTCTTTTTGCTCCAATCTTGATGTTCTTGTGCCACACTTGAAGCCTTTTGCGCCATCCATGCACTTGTTGCATCATTATGGTGCAAGTTGGATCATCTTGGTCCTTGATGCACCAAGTATGCTATGAAGTCCTCTATGATGCTCAAGAATGTTCTAGAAGATGCAACATAGCGGAATATGATTGGTTGCCTCCATTCAAGGGCCTATGGGCCAATAGGCTTGGCCCATTAGGGTTTTAGGTCTGATCCCTCAACTATAAATAGGGATGCGTGCTAGGTCATTCTGTATCTTGAATTCTAGAGTGATAGGCGAATCTATGTGTAATTTACTTGTAACCTATGTTTGAGAGCTCTGAAATAAAAGAATAATCCACTCCTGCCCGTGGACGTAGGTCACCTTAATGGAACCACATAAATATTGTGTCTTGTGTGCTTATAGTTTTGGTAGTTATCCGCTTTACTTCCTAACAAATGGTATCAGAGTTGTGGTTTGTATTCCTATGTTTGAAGATTTCTACTCACAAGGTTTATTTGGAGAAGTTAAATGGCTCAAATGACTTCACTTTGTGGAAGGCGAAGATGAGGGCTCTTCTAGTTCAACAAGGATGTGCGGCGACATTGGAAGGAGAGGCAAAACTGCCAAAGGACATGGCGGTGGAGGAGAATGAGGACATTCTAACGAAGGCACATAGTGCAATTCTAATGAAGCACTGAGGGAGGTCGTGGATCAAACAACTACTTTTGGGCTTCGGGATAAACTTTGTGACAAGTACCAGAACAACTCTCTGACGGACAAGTTGTATCAGAAGCAAATGTTGTACTCTCTTAGAATGTCTGAAAGTACCCAAGTGAAAGATCATCTGGATAACTTCAATCGCATCATCGTGGATCTACAAGGTGTTGCCATGCAGATTGAAGATGAAGATCAGCTGCTCATTCTCTTATGTTTTCTTCCTAACTAATATGTGAATTTCGTTGATACCATGCTCTATGGTGGGAAATCAATCATTGTGAATGATGTGAAGGACTCTCTGATGTCCAAGGAACTTAAAAGAAAAGTTTCAGTTGGAGAGGAGGTGTCAAATTCCAGTTTGTTTGCAAGGAGAGGAAGGACAAAAGAGAGGAAAGGGGGAAACAGAAGGAGACGACGTTCTAAATCGAAGTCTAAAGGTTCATCGAATCCCAAGTGTTATAACTGTAAGGATAAGGGGCACTTCAAGAGAAATGGTCCACAACTAAAGAATGGGAAGTCCAAGAGTGAATGAAACAACAACAACACTATTGTTGTCGTTCAGGAAAGTTCGAATGAAAGGGACGATGGTGATGTAATGACTGTATGTACATCAAGTTCTGATGATGCTTGGGTCTTGGATTCTGAAGCATCCTATCACATGGCGTATAATCGTGATTTTTTCGACTCCTTCAAAGAGTGGGATGGAACAGTCAAGATGGGTGATGATTGGGTGAGCAGTATCAAAGGTAGTGCCATGGTGCAGATCAAGATGCACGATGGTATGGTCAGGAAGTTAGATTGCTGGTACGTTCCAGAACTTCGTAAGACTCTAATTTCTCTTGAAGATGACTAGGTAAAAGTGACCAAAGGCCCTCTAGTTAAAATGAAAGGGAAGATGAATCGTGGAGAGATTTATATCCTAGAAGGCAGTATGGTTATAGGAACGGTGGCTATCTCCCAATCATTGAATGAAGGTGATGAAAATACAGAGTTGTGACATCATAGGTTGGGGCACATGATTGAGAAGGGCATGCCAGTTCTAAGTAAACAAGGACTGCTTGGTGGAGAGGTTGCTGGAAAGATAAAGTTTTGTGAAGCTTGCGTTAAGGGAAAGCATCGCAAAGTGAAGTTCGGTACCGGTCAACACACAAGCAAGGAAATCCTTGAGTATGTTCACTCAGATATGTGGGGTCCGACACTAGTGAAGTCTCAAGGAGGATGCTCAAACTTTGTGACGTTCATTGATGACTATTCAAGGAAGGTTTGGTTGTACTTTCTGAAGATCAAATATGAGGTGTTTGGGAAGTTCAAGGAGTGGAAGACCATTGATGAGAAAAAGATTGAAAAAAAGGTCAAGACTCTTAGGACTAACAATGGGTTGGATTTCTTCAACACTCAATTTGATAATTTCTGCAAGGTAGAATGTATAGTGAGGCACTGAACTGTACAGAACACACCACAACAAAATGGAGTGGCAGAACGGATGAACCAGACACTCATGCAGCGTGCAAGGTGCATGTAGATATTTGCTAACTTATCCAAGCAATTTTGGGCGGAAGCAATTAACACTGCTTTCTATCTGGTGAACAGATCACCATCAACTGCTATTGACTTGAAGAATCCTCAAGAGGTATAGTCTGGGAGACCCTCTGACTATTCTGGTTTACGAATATTTAGATGCCCCACATATGCTCATGTGAATGATGGTAAACTTGAGCCAAGCTCAGTAAAGTGCATATTTCTAGGATATCCGATACGAGTAAAAGTTTATCGAGTCTGGTGTACAGAAGAAGGAATAACTCCTAAATTTATCATTAGCAGAGATGTGACCTTGGATGAATCTCCTATGGGTAACCAGGGAGGAGGTGATAGAAGTCAACCAGGAAACAAAGATCAGGGTGCTAGGCAGAAGGTGAAGTTTGTAACTCAAACTACAGAGAGAGTTGTGATAAGTGACAAAGAGCAAGACGGTAGTGAACAACCTGGAGAAGATGAAGACCAAGAGTAACCCATGGGATCTTCGTCCAGTGGTGCTGATGATGGGTCTGAATCTATAGCAAAGAGAAGATCAAAGAGGGTCATTAGACAACCTTATAGATATGTGGGATGAGTGAATTCAGGTGAACTTGACTCTATTGCTTTTGCTTTAGCAACTTGAGAAGACATTTACACTGAGGAGCCTCAATTGTATAAAGAGTTGGTGGTGAGTAAAGAAGCAAATGATTGGTTGATGGCCATCAATTATGAAATGCAATCTTTAGAGAAGAATGAAACATGGGATCTTGTTCCATTACCAAAGGTAGCAAAGCCAGTAGGATGCAAATCGATCTTTAAGAACAAGGATGGGATGCTAGGAGTTGAACCAGCTAGGTTCAAGGCATGGTTGGTGGCAAAAGGGTTTTCTCAGAAAGAAGGAATTGATTATCACGAAGTGTTCTCACCGGTCCTGAAGCACAAGATAATTCGAGTTCTTTTGGCCAAGTTGTGACAACCGTCAAAATTCGAGTCAGTTCTAGATTTGAATAAACTTAGTTGCACATATATGCACGACACATACTGGACTTAGTGACTAGAAGCTCAGTTATAACCAGTAGAAACTTGGAAGCAACTAGAAACAATGGATAATGTACTTAGATTTCACATTGATATGTGAATTCTACAACTACTTAACTGTAGAGGCTATCCATATTCGGGTCACTCTTTGACTCGAACACCTTTTCATGAATCATATACACACATCATGCACTTGACCTAGAAGTAGAAATTAGGTCAAAGTCTCATAGAAACTTAAGTCAAAGTTGAAGACTAGGACTAGTATACTTGATTCCTTAATTTCGCTTGAATCTCGGAATCACTACATAGAATGCCAATAAACCGATAAAAATAAATTACAAACATTATTTATAACTATAAAAGAGTTATAATACCATAAGATAATTTAAAGTCTCAAATATTCTATTTATTTTGATATCCAAATTTTTACAAACTCTCAAAAACCCTAAAAACCCTAAAACTTAAATTTTATAAAGTTTAACATCATGAATTCTATAAAAATAGTTATGAAACTTATAATATTATCTTAAAACAATTAAATTCAGGGAAATATAATCAAGGAAAATAAAATTTTAATTCATTAACATTCATCCTTAATTTATAAGTCAAAAATCAAGGTTTCATGAATAAAAACTTGATTTTAGTGCACATTTTATATAAAATTTAGATATTTTATAAAATAACTTAAATTTTATAAAACAAAATGAATGAGAAAGGGTTATTATACTCAAATTTTCGGACCCCTCTCTTCCCATATCTCTCTCTCACACTCTCATTCTCCAACACACACACATCTCTCTTCTTTCTCTCTCTAGAAAACTCTCTCTACCCTCTCTCTAATTTTTTTTCTCCAAACACCACAACCACAGCCTCTTAACCACGAAATTATGGAGATTCATAAGGGTTTTTCAAGCCACAAATAAATTTAAGGTAAAGAACATACATCTCTTGAAGATCCACAACAATGATTTAAGCCATGCATGTGCATTTTACTTCAAAACCGACTTCTACTTCTTCATCTTCTTCAAACTTGTTTTCTTTTTGTTAAAACGGTTTTTAGAACATCATGGATGTGTTTTAACACCATGCATGTATGATAAACAAGGTTGCATGTTCATGATCTTAGTGCAAAAATCGATTTTTAGGATTAAAACATCAAACTCAAGTTAAGAGTTTTTGAGAAACAAAATTTTGTTCATAAATGAATGTATACATTTTGATAAGTTTTAATCTTTTGATCTCTGGAAACATGACTAGAATATAAGTTTATCATGATATCTTTTAAAATATTTCGCTTTTTTTAGCAATTTTTACAAAACTGTTGCTCAATCAGCACCTTTTTGTGAATACTAGTTTTGTATTGCATGTTCAAAGATCTTATTCATCACTAAAAATCAAGGAAAAATTAACTTGAGCACTTAACATCATGTATTAAGAGGTATAAAAATATCTTGATTCAAAAGCCTTTGGAACATGTTGCAAAAATTCTCAAAGTAACATCAATAATTTTTACCAAAATCACAAGAATCAAGTTTTCTCTATAATTGTTTGAGCCTTTAGGCATGTTTTTCGACATCAAAAATAAGAAAACAATTTTTCATTGTTATTAAATTGTTTGAAGTTGCATTCTGGAAATTTTCAGCTCAATACATATTTTCTTTATTTTTACATGAAAATAATAGTAAAATAGAGTGTTAAAGCATATAAAATACTTAAGCTTGTAAATAAATTATGGAAATATTTGTGGATGACCCTTTAAGTTAATAAACATCTCTCATGAAGTTTCATCGATTTTTGTTACTGTTTAGTATGGTTTTTAATTTTCTTTTTATTTAGCTCTAATAAATCATAAAACCACTTTAGGGAATGTGAAAATATTTTTTTGTATTTTTCACAGCTTGTAACTTATATTTAAGACTCCGAAAAATTATTTTGGGAATTTTTGAAAATGTATATCTATTTTTCTTGAATTTTTGTGTTTATAATGGACTAAAAACAGGAAAAATAGTTTTACTCATCCAAAGTTCATGCAAATTTACCAGAAACTCTTATAATATGTTAGGATGATACATAAAATTTTTGATGATTTTTATCTTCTTTATGCTATTTTTCTTCTATTTTCCCAAGATTTAATACACTTAAATGTACAAAAATCAGAAAAATTGTGTTAAACTTTTTGAAAACACATATTAATATTTTTCCTAGATTATGTACACTGTAAAATAGTTACACAAAAATTACAAGAATTTTTCATGATAATTTACTATTTTTCCATGATTTTATGATTATTCATGGAATTAAATGGTGAAAAATAGTTAGACAAATCAAAAATTCAAGAAAATTTATCTTAAGGTGTTTGACTTCAATTAAAAATGAAATAAAAAAGTTTGGGAAAGTTTAGAACTAAATTGATTTCGTTTTGAATATTTAATCATTGGAAAACCTCTAAAATGTTAAATATTAACATTTCAATAATGGAAATTTTCCACTTAAATTGTTATATAACAATTGATTCTTTGAAACTTAATTTCCACAGAAAAATGTTTGTAACTTATCAATATTAAATTTTGACACATTATTGGCATAATTCTATTGTAGT
Organism: Lactuca virosa; assembly: GCF_052849685.1. Taxonomy (NCBI): domain Eukaryota; kingdom Viridiplantae; phylum Streptophyta; class Magnoliopsida; order Asterales; family Asteraceae; genus Lactuca; species Lactuca virosa. The sequence goes on from NC_136428.1 coordinate 391,608,588, forward strand.
AGTAAGTATACTAGTATTAGATTTCAATTAGAGACTCATTAGTGTGAAACATCGTTGTAGGAAAACGACAGTGGTACGAGTGGAGCGTAGATCAAGGCATCATTTGCATCATCTCAATGCATTGTGAGTATTCACGTATTCCCTATTTTCAGTTTTTATGTTTTGGGGTGGAAAAACATGTCCCGAAAAACTATTATTTGAATGTTGTATTTAAATTGATTTGTATCAAACATGATTGCTATTTTATTGCTATGTCTCTCTATGTATGTCTATGCAACACGGAACATGAGAACTTATCGTACTAAGGCCCTTCCCTTATCTCTAACCATTAACTCTTTGAGCCAATGGTCATTATGGATAGTGCTATTAGGAATTGACAACTCCTCACTCGCCCTATTGCTGGAGTGCATGATACCATATTCATCTATGGAACGATAAGCATAAATCTTGATAGGGCTTCAGTCATAGGTTTGGTTGAGACTCATTGTTTGCTCATACACATATAAACTCGTTACTTATTATAGCAATGAAACTTGTTTACTCGTTTGAGTAACGAACTTTATCTTCCATGAGAATATGAATGTTGCATCTTATTCGGGCAACATACTTTATCTCTCATGATGACAAAGAACTTTGTTTTTACAAACTTATTTACTCCTTTTTAACAATATACTTTTATTATTGGAAACTTTTATCAAAACTTTGATTTCGATTCATGAAACCAATATTATTTTTAAACTTCTGAGTACTCACCAACTATTTTTATAGTTGACGCTCGTTTTACATGCTTTTTCAGGAATCATCGAGTAAGTGGCACTTAGGGACACTTCACTTTTAGGAGCATTCGCATGTGTTGTATTTCAATTTACATTGTAATTTCTTTTAAAATTTGTTCAAACCCATTGTAAAATTGTAATGATTTTTAATACTATGGTTGGTGTTGTCTTTTAACTTTTGCTATGAAACCCTTTATACTGCCACGCCTCGTGTTTCCGCTTTAGTGGGGTGTGACAGAAAATGGTATCAGAGCCGAAGGTTATAGAGAATACCGGTTTTCCTTTGGAAAACCACAACTATAGCAAAAAAAAAATTTCAAAACGTTTTTAAAATACTGAACATACTAATTCGAGTACGCATTATTGGACATTAATTCAGTATAGCCTGGCCAACTATGCTTAATTAAGGAAACTTAATGCGAGGCTTGAAACGGTTATAGTAGAATTATGTTCAAAACAATTTTCAACTTAAACTTTTGAAAAACAAAATTTTTGGTGTGCGTACGGGCATTGCATATTATAGGCATTCATCTAGATACACTTAGAAACTAAGTTCACTGTTATATCAAAGCCCTTATTTAGAAATATTCTTATCCCTTATCAAGTGCTAGGTTAACCACTTAGGTTATATCACTAGCCACTCTAAGAGCAATGCACATAGTACTGATAATGGGTATTCCTCGGTAGCTATTGACTTTAGATATAAGGTTAGTAGTTAGATATACACTAGTAATAATCTTAGGTCGAAACCAATACTAATTATCCCTCAATACCTCTTCATCATCTTCGTACTAGAGTTACAACTAGGAAAAAGCGTTTCGATACCGACACGAATGATAATTGGAGCATCGCGTAAGGATGTAGATGAGTCACCACTAAGTAATCACTTGGATACCATTGGCGGGCATTCCGGATTCAACTCACAAGGAGACACAAAGGTTTAACCTATTGCTACTAATACGTGAGACCTTATTACTACGCTACGATTTAGCTTTAGGTTGTTTCCACCTTTAGGTTAAAACTTAACATAGGATATCCCTTTGACCTCTATAAAAGGCCACGAAACTGCATTGACACCATTAAACATCTTTCAAACAATTTTTCTTGCCCTTTATCTTAGGGAAAAAGACATCGGTACTCGTCTTATACTCGCCTTGTACTCGCCTTAGTATTTAGGTACGATCAGCTACACTAATATACTTATTCCTTACTTCTTAATCTTCCATCGAAAAATTATTTCGTTTCATCGGTTTTATTTATCATCGATAAAATACCTTATAACCACTTCATACAACTTACTAGACATTTCCTAACAATGTAAGCCATATTCTCGCTAAAAATCTTTTGACAACTTGCTTTAACTTAACACGTTTCTTCAAAACTCAATTTAACCAATATTGGTTTTAACCTTGCTATTTCAATTTCATTTCAAATTCATTTCAATGGATTGATGTGCTTTTAAGGGCATATAAGCCATTTTAAACATTGCTTAACATTTTGACACGTCTTTGAAAAACTAGAAACATTTTCTTTTATAGTCGTGTTTAAACTCTTTACTATAAAACTTAAACATATGACGTTAAAGTTCATATTATGTGTAAAAGCTTCATCGGATCTTCAAACCACTTTTGTTTTAAGACTTTTGACTACTTCCCCATTTAGGCATAGTACTTTACTTAAATGTGTTTTCTTGAAACCCAACATGGTATTTTTACAACTTTCTAATCCAAATGTGTTTACAAGACATCACTGATGCCTACATTTCAAAACACACCTTATTTGTTTATTTTATTTCAAATTAGTTTTATAATCTGTGTTTATAAAACTTACAACATTGCAAAACTTAGTGTTCACTTTTAAATTTCCAGTGACACCTTCAACAATGTATAATTACTCTTCTAAATCTATTGAGTCTTTACCTTATATGTTTTAACTATTATTGAACTCCATTCTAAAAAGTCAAATTGTCAGATTTTCAACTACCGTTTGTAGTGCTTCTTCTTTTTCACAAATGGAGTTTAACTTAATAAGGTAACTCGTGATTATTAGCGAACATTCTAAGACTCTCACATGTCTATTTAATCATCAATATACATCAAATATTAAAGTTTGAAATATATCTCAACCTGGTTTTAATCTACCTATAGGTATTGTTCTTATAATTTTAACAATAACAATCATTGCCGCCGCTACCTTCCTTTTTCTTTCCCCCGCACTTGATTTCTTGCTCTCCTTATGACTTTAGATCTCGCACACCCATAATAGTAACATAATACATTGTCTAACTTTGTTTATGTCTATTTTGCTTCTCCTGGTATCATGTTTGTACACTACATACTATAAGTCTATCCTTTCGTTTTGAGCGATTAATACATGTATAGCCGTGAGGAATAATTTTTATTTAGTCAACTTTGATATATTCAATTACGCCTTTTTATCATATACATCTTGTTTTTATTTTGAAATCTCTATAAACAAGTGATCCTTATTTACATTTGCTCTTTCGTTCTAAATTCAGAAACTTGATATAAAATGCAATTTTCATTGTATTTTTCCTTATAATTAATACACAAGATGAATACTCTTATGCTTATAATTTTTCTATATCCGGAAAATATATGTGAAGGATATGTATCCTTATGTTTCTTCTTTTCTTTAAATACATCAAGAATTTTGAATTTTACGATTATCTATTCTCTAAATGATTGTTTTTGTAGAAACACTAAACTATGAATGCCCTATTTTGAAGATCGACATTTTTACACCTTTCTTAAAATAGTAATTTACTTTGCAATTTTCAGTGAGTTCCTAAACTCTCAAACTTGTTTTCATAAGTATTTTGACTCCTCGTAAACTTAGATTTGTCCTGACTTAGACAATTAGTCAAATTTTCAAATAGCGTAATATCAATAATTTCAATACAAAAAAATTTTCCCTTAATGACGACTTAAACCTTTAACTTTAATTAATCTTTATATTATTTTACTACTTTGTTGGATCGCCACACATGTATCTTCATTATCTTGGAATTATTACACATTTTGATAATAGTGAGATTAATTATCATTTCTAAACAGACATTTTGATAACAATGAGATTTTTAATCACTTCTAAACACTTAAAATGCTATATACACAATGTGATTTAATTTATCATAAATTTTCATCGCCTCCATTTGCACCAATGACTCTCTAAATATATTTATTCTTCGAATAAGGTTTTATTATTGTAAGAGTAACCGTAGTAGTAATTATAGCCTCGGAGATGCTCAATCATTCGTAATTTATTTTGTCGACGACACTTAATTAGCCTTTACATTTGAGATGTACCAAAACTTCGTTGCCTACCCTTAGTACGTATTTTAGAAACTTACCCTCAATCGCTTCTCTTTCATTCGTGCTACCACTTCTTATTTCAAAATATATCATTTCCAGATGTAGTAGCCAACCCGGAAGTGAACAAATTGTTCCTAATCTCTTCTTTATTAGGCGGCGAATTTACACTTAGTGCTAATTTAGAACGCGACTTAAGGATCAATGCGGATTTAACGCTCAGTGCAGTTAGTGCTTCAGCAAAACTTATAGCTCTCTTAATTCAGATAATATCTAACTAGATGATCTTTTTCGACTAGGTCGCCATGTTTGGATCATGATTTCCATGATCCTAATTTCTCGCAATCTAAATTGTAGAACTCGAATTAAGGAAACATTAATTTGAGTATAGCTAAAGAATTGGGCTTTTCCCTTGAGGAAATAAACCCGAAATAATCAAAGAACATTGCAAGTCACCACCTCTCCAACTATATAATTGTATTCGACTGAGTTCTAATAGAATACGTCACGAATTGAATTTTGGGGCGAAATTCTTTCAACCGGGGGAGAATGTGACAACTGTCAAAATTCGAGTCGGTTCTAGATTTGAATAAACTTAGTTGCACATATACGCACGACACATACTGGACTTAGTGACTAGAAGCTCAGTTATAACCTACTAGAAACTTGGAAGCAACTAGAAACAATGGATAATGTACTTAGATTTTACATTGATATGTGAATTCTACAACTACTTAACTGTAGAGGCTATCCATATTCGGGTCACTCTTTGACTCGAACACCTTTTCATGAATCATATACACACATCATGCACTTGACCTAGAAGTAGAAATTAGGTCAAAGTCTCATAGAAACTTAAGTCAAAGTTGAAGACTAGGACTAGTATACTTGATTCCTCAATTTCGCTTGAATCTCGGAATCACTACATAGAATGCCAATAAACCGATAAAAATAAATTACAAACATTATTTATAACTATAAAAGAGTTATAATACCATAATATAATTTAAAGTCTCAAATAGTCTATTTATTTTGATATCCAAATTTTTACAAACTCTCAAAAACCCTAAAAACCCTAAAACTTAAATTTTATAAAGTTTAACATCATGAATTCTATAAAAATAGTTATGAAACTTATAATATTATCTTAAAACAATTAAATTCAGGGAAATATAATCAAGGAAAATAAAAATTTAAGTCATTAACATTCATCCTTAATTTATAAGTCAAAAATCAAGGTTTCATGAATAAAAACTTGATTTTAGTGCACATTTTATATAAAATTTAGATATTTTATAAAATAACTTAAATTTTATAAAACAAAATGAATGAGAAAGGGTTATTATACTCAAATTTTCGGACCCCTCTCTTCCCATATCTCTCTCTCACACTCTCATTCTCCAACACACACACATCTCTCTTCTTTCTCTCTTTAGAAAACTCTCTCTACCTTCTCTCTAATTTTTTTTCTCCAAACACCACAACCACAGCCTCTTAACCACGAAATTATGGAGATTCATAAGGGTTTTTCAAGCCTCAAATAAATTTAAGGTAAAGAACATACATCTCTTGAAGATCCACAACAATGATTTAAGTCATGCATGTGCATTTTACTTCAAAAACCAACTTCTACTTCTTCATCTTCTTCAAACTTGTTTTCTTTTTGTTAAAATGGTTTTTAGAACATCATGGATGTGTTTTAACACCATGCATGTATGATAAACAAGGTTGCATGTTCATGATCTTAGTGCAAAAATCGATTTTAAGGATTAAAACATCAAACTCAAGTTAAGAGTTTTTGAGAAACAAAATTTTGTTCATAAATGAATGTATACATTTTGATAAGTTTTAATCTTTTGATCTCTGGAAACATGACTAGAATATAAGTTTATCATGATATCTTTTAAAATATTTCAAAAGATTTACTCAAAGAAATGATGAAAACTCATTTTTCTAACCAATCACCATGCATGCAATCTGCCAGATTTCTTTACCTGATTTTAAACTGTCATATCTCACTCATTTCTTAACCAAAATTCGGGATTCTTTTTCTGAAATATAATATTTTGAGTTAGCTTTCAAACCCATCTGACCTCACTGGAAAACTCAAATATTTCGATTTTTAGCAATTTTTATAAAACTGTTGCTCAATCAGCACCTTTTTGTGAATACTAGTTTTGTATTGCATGTTCAAAGATCTTATTCATCACTAAAAATCAAGGAAAAATTAACTTGAGCACTTAACATCATGTATTAACAGGTATAAAAATATCTTGATTCAAAAGCCTTTGGAACATGTTGCAAAAATTCTCAAAGTAACATCAATAATTTTTACCAAAATCACAAGAATCAAGTTTTCTCTATAATTGTTTGAGCCTTTAGGCATGTTTTTCGACATCAAAAATAAGAAAACAATTTTTCATTGTTATTAAATTGTTTGAAGTTGCATTCTGGAAATTTTCAGCTCAATATATATTTTCTTTATTTTTACATGAAAATAATAATAAAATAGAGTGTTAAAGCATATGAAATACTTAAGCTTGTAAATAAATTATGGAAATATTTGTGGATGACCCTTTAAGTTAATAAACATCTCTCATGAAGTTTCATCGATTTTGTTACTGTTTAGTATGGTTTTTAATTTTCTTTTTATTTAGCTCTAATAAATCATAAAACCACTTTAGGGAATGTGAAAATATTTTTTTGTATTTTTCACAGCTTGTAACTTATATTTAAGACTCCGAAAAATATTTTGGGAATTTTTGAAAATGTATATCTATTTTTCTTGAGTTTTTGTGTTTATAATGGACTAAAAACAAGAAAAATAGTTTTACTCATCCAAAGTTCATGCAAATTTACCAGAAAATCTTATAATATGTTAGGATGATACATAAAATTTTTGATGATTTTTATCTTCTTTATGCTATTTTTCTTCTATTTTCCCAAGATTTAATACACTTAAATGTACAAAAATCAGAAAAATTGTGTTAAACTCTTTGAAAACACATATTAATATTTTTCCTAGAGTATGTACACTGTAAAATAGTTACACAAAAATTACAAGAATTTTTCATGATAATTTACTATTTTTCCATGATTTTATGATTATTCATGGAATTAAATGGTGAAAAATAGTTAGACAAATCAAAAATTCAAGAAAATTTATCTTAAGGTGTTTGACTTCAATTAAAAATGAAATACAAAGGTTGGGAAAGTTTAGAACTAAATTGATTTCGTTTTGAATATTTAATCATTGGAACACCTCTAAAATGTTAAATATTAACATTTCAATAATGGAAATTTTCCACTTAAATTGTTATATAACAATTGATTCTTTGAAACTTAATTTCCACAGAAAAATGTTTGTAACTTATCAATATTAAATTTTGACACATTATTGGCATAATTCTATTGTAGTAGTAAGTATATACTAGTATTAGATTTCAATTAGAGACTCATTAGTGTGTAACATCGTTGTAGGAAAACGATAGTGGTAGAGTGGAGCGTAGATCAAGGCATCATTTGCATCATCTCAATGCATTGTGAGTATTCACGCACTCTCCTATTTTCAGTTTTTATGTTTTGGGGTGGAAAAGCATGTCCCGAAAAACTATTATTTGAATGTTGTATTTAAATTGATTTGTATCAAACATGATTGCTATTTTATTGCTATGTCTCTCTATGTATGTCTATGCAACACGGAACATGAGAACTTATCGTACTAAGGCCCTTCCCTTATCTCTAACCATTAACTCTTTGAGCCAATGGTCATTATGGATAGCGCTATTAGGAATTGACAACTCCTCACTCGCCCTATTGCTGGAGTGCATGATACCATATTCATCTATGGAACGATAAGCATAGATCTTGATAGGGCTTCAGTCATAGGTTTGGTTGAGACTCATTGTTTGCTCATACACATACAAACTCGTTACTTATTATAGCAATGAAACTTGTTTACTCGTTTGAGTAACGAACTTTATCTTCCATGAGAATATGAATGTTGCATCTTATTCAGGCAACATACTTTATCTCTCATGATGACAAATAACTTTGTTTTTACAAACTTATTTACTCCTTTTTAACAATATACTTTTATTATTGGAAACTTTTATCAAAACTTTGATTTCGATTCATGAAACCAATATTATTTTTAAACTTGTGAGTACTCACCAACTATTTTTATAGTTGACGCTCGTTTTACATGCTTTTTCAGGAATCATCGAGTAAGTGGCACTTAGGGACACTTCACTTTTAGGAACATTCGCATGTGTTGTATTTCAATTTACATTGTAATTTCTTTTAAAAGTTGTTCAAACCCATTGTAAAATTGTAATTATTTTTAATACTATGGTTGGTGTTGTCTTTTAACTTTTACTATGAAACCCTTTATACTGCCACGCCTCGTGTTTCCGCTTTAGCAGGGTGTGACACAAGGTGAGTGCATCTGATCTGGAGCTTGAACAACTTGATGTGAAAACTTAATTTCTTCATGGAAACTTGGAAGAAAAGATTAAATGTCCCAGCCAGAAGGGTTCCTAGATTTCTTATCATATATGTTTGCTGAGGAAATCCCTGTATGATTTGAACAGTCTCCAAGACAATGGTACAAGAGATTTTATTCATTCATGATCTCAAATGGCTACACTCGGAACCTGGTTGACAATTGTGCTTACTCAAAGGAATTATCACAATAATACTACATATATATGTTGCTATATTTTGATGATATGCTCATCACAGCCAAGACCATGGCTGGAATAAATGAATTGACGGTGACCCTGAAGAATGAGTTCGAAGAAGGATTTGGGAGCAAAAAAGAAGATACTTGGATACCGAGGGATAGAAAAGTAAGGAGGTTGTGTATTTCTCAATAGAAGTACATTAAGAATGTTCTGTAATCCTTCAATTGTGATCAGTCCAAGCCAGTTAGAACTCCCTTGGCGGCTCACTTTAAACTTGTTCCAAACACTATACCCACTACTAATGAAGAAAGGAAGTACATGAGCAGGGTTCCATACTCAAGTGTTGTTGGAAGTCTCATGTATGCTATGGTTTGTACCAGACCTGATTTGGCTCGTGCAGTTAATGTGGTTAGCAGGGAAGACTCAATGGGAAGCTTTAAAGTGGATCTTGCGATACTTGAATGGAACGATGAATGTTTGCTTCGTGTATGGAGAAAATATGAAGAGTGACTTGGTGGGATATGTTCACTCAGATTCTGGTGGTGACTTGTTGAAGTGCAGGTCACGGATGTGATACATATTCACTTTATTCGGATGTCCCATCAGTTGGAAATCAACGTTACAAGATATTGTTGCTTTGTCCACAACTGAATCCGAGTATAGCTCCATGACGGAAGGAATAAATGAAGAGATATGGTTGCAAGGGCATATTCAGATTCTTCATCTAAACATGGAGAAGTCTATCTTGTATTGTGAAAGTAAAAGTGCTTCGAGTCTTGTAAAGAACCATGTGTATCACGAGAAGACAAATCACATTGATGTTAGGCTAAATTTCATTCGGGATGTTCTGGAAGGAGACAAGTTTTCTATATTGAAGATTGATACCAAGGTCAACCCAACAAATATGCTGACAAAGTCATTTCCCACGGAGAAGTCCAAGCTTTACTTGCACTTGGTTGATGTTCCTAGGAGGTAGGTCCCTTCGGGGACGAATGACAGGATGGGAGACGAAGTTCTTGTTCAAGGTGGAGTTCAGAGGATGCTTAAGTCGAGGTGGAGTTTCTTAAATGTGACTCAAGCATTTGGATCATGTTCATGGAGCATTTAGATCACTTGGAACTCAACAGAGCACTTGCGGTTCATGGAGCATGTGACAAAGGAACAGGTCATCTGAGAAAGGAATGGATTGTCTGACAAAGGAACGGATCATCTGAAGAGGTTTGGAGCACTTGGGAGTGATATGGAGCAACAAGGGAACCGTGTTCGCCATATGTTGAAGGGATGAGCCAAGAAGCATGCGGTTGAGCCAAAGGCTTTCCTTTTTGCACCATTCCACTCCCTCTTGCGCTATGAGGTACTCATGTGTGAGCCATGGAGTAAGCTCTTGCGCCATGCATGGCCTTGTTGTTCAATGTATGTTCCTATTGCGCCAAGGTGGTGTTGTTGCTCCAATCATGATGTTCTTGTGCCACACGTGAAGCCTGTTGCGCCATACATACACTTGTTGCGCCATCATGGTGCAAGTTGGAACATCTTGGTCATTGATGAGCCAAGTATGCTATGAAGTCCTCTATGATGCTCAAGAATGTTCCAGAAGATGCTGCCTGGCGGAATATGATTGGTTGCCTCCATTGATGGGCCTATGGGCCAATAGGCTTGGCCTATTAGGGTTTTAGATATGATCCTTTAAGTATAAATAGGGATGCATGCTAGGTTATGTTGTATCTTGAATTCTAGAGTGATAGGCGAATCTGTGTGTAATTGTACTTGTAACCTCTTTTTGAGAGCTCTGAAATAAATGAATACTCCCCTCCTGCCCGTGGACGTAGGTCACCTTGACCGAACCATGTAAATATTGTGTCTTCTGTGGTTATAGTTTTTCTAGTTATAAACTTTACTTCCTAACACACTTCATTTTGTCCGTCAACTCATCAGCATAGGTACTTGCATTACAAACACCACCTTATACCTCATAATTAATAGTACTTTGCAATACTTGATAATAATGACACACAAAATATCATATGTTGTAATCAAGTCGGTTAGTTTATTCAATATCCAACTATAGATCACCTTCATGATGTGAAATTCATTTTCAGAAACCTCAAATGAACTATGTTCTTCAAGTTAATGTTTTGTTAGATCTCTTTTCATCCATTGCTAGGCAACTCGAATGATGGTACACCATCTTTATTGCTTAGTTATTCTAATGACAACTTCGATTGGGCTCCTTTTTTGAAAACCCAACATTCACATATGTTTACTCCATCTTTCTTGAAAATAACCTAGTACTTTCCAGGAGTACTAAAAAATAAGTTGACCGTCTCTCCTTCAAGTTGCGAATTAGAATATTTTGTGCGAATCAGAATATTCTGTTATTGCTTATACATCAACATAACTATATTGAGTAACTGATATTCTTCATGTATTAAATGTGGTGCCTTCCCGTTGTACTTTGTAACAAGAGTAAATTATACAAATGGTCCCTATGGTTTATGTCACACCCCCGAACCAGACAGCGGAAAACGTCCGGGGGATTGCGCATGACTTCATCTTGAAATATCATTACAATGAATATAAATGAAACATAACATTATCATCACCATGAATAATATAATACAACTATCATTGTTCACATCAAGTACAATATTTTAAATTACATGTCCATAACATTCAACATACGATGTTTAACAGTACACACAACAAAATCCCATATTCTTGTTGATTCTTCCGCTTAACGAGTTCCTGAGAATACAAGTTATTTTGAAAACGGTCAACATAACAATGTTGGTGAGTTCATAAGTGTATTTTAATGAAAACTTTTGTATCGTTAGTAAAACACCAGAAAATCCGATATTTTCTGCAAAAGAGTTTGAAATGATGTATCAAATAAAGTATTATTGCGTGTGTGGTTTCCATTGTAGAAAATATGTAAGAATAAGTTCCCAAAAATCCTGTTTGTTTCTGTTGTAAGTTGAAGGTAGTGCACCAATTCAGGCGAGAATTTCGAACGGTCCGATGTATCGCGGGTTCAGTTTTCCCCGTTTCCCAAAACGAATCATTCCTTTCCAGGGAGAGACTTTCAATAGTACCCGGTCTCCGACTTGGAATTCCAGAGGCTTTCGCCGTTTGTTGGCATAGCTCTTCTGTCGGTCTCGTGATGGTTGAAGTCGGGCTCTGATTTGGATTATCTTTTCTGTCGTTTCCGGAATGATCTCTGGCCCGGTGAGGGTGTTGTCTGGTGATTTTCCTTTGCTAGTTGGGTGTCACCCACCTCAGCCCAGCATAGAGGCGATCAACATTTACGACCATAAAGAGCCTTAAAAGGAGCAACCTTGATGCTCGTGTGATAACTGTTGTTGTATGAGAATTCAACCAAGGGCAAGTGGGTATCCCATGACCTTCGGAAATCAATAACACAAGCTCGGAGCATGTCTTCGAGCGTTTGGATGGTCTGTTTGCTTTGGCTATCGGTTTGAGAGTGGTAAGCGGTACTCATGTACAATTGCGTTCCCATTTCCTTCTGAAGTGACTGCTAAAAGCTTAAGGTAAACCTACTATCTCGATCCGAGATAATAGACACCGATACTCCATGAAGTCTTACGACCTCCTTGATGTATATTCGCATCAGCTTTTCCATCTTGTAGGATTCTTTTATTGGCAGGAAATGAGCGGATTTTGTTAACCTATCGACGATTACCCAGATAGTATCCAATCCGTCTGATGTCTTTGGTAATTTGGTCACGAAGTCCATAGTAATCCTTTCCCATTTCCACTCAGGTATCGCTGGCTGTTGTAATAGTCCTGAGGGCTTTTGGTATTCCACTTGCACCTTAGCACAAGTGAGACGCATGCCCACGTAAGTGGCTATCTCTGCTTTCATATTTGGCCACCAATAATGTTGCCTTATGTCCAGGTACATCTTATCAGAACCCGAATGAATGGAATATCGCGTCTTGTGGGATTCGTTCATGATCATTCCTCTTAATCCCCCATGTTTAGGGACCCATATTCTGTTCATGAAACAGTAGTCTCCGTCCTCCCTGACTTTAAAGTTCTTGTCCATCCCACGCAACGTTTCATTTGCGACGTTCTCTGGCTTTATTGCATCTGTTTAGGCTTCCTTGATTTGTGTAGTTAGGTGGGATTGGATTGTCATGGTTAAGGTTTTCACCTGGCGACCTGAATATTCTTTTCTGCTCAAGGCATCGGCTACCACGTTAGCCTTACCCGGGTGGTACTTGCTCTCGCACTCGTAACCATTTAGCAGCTCAACCCATCTTTGCTACCTCATGTTTACTTCTTTCTGATTCTGAATGTGCTGGAGGCTTTTTTGGTCGATGAAAATGGTGCACTTTTTACCGTAGAGGTAGTGCCTCCAAATCTTTAGGGCGAAGACCACCGCTCCCAGTTCGAGATCACGAGTGCTGTAATTTACTTTGTGCGTCTTTAGTTGCCTGGATGCATAAGCTATCGCCTTTCTGCGCTGCATGAGGACACAGCCTAACCCTTGATTCGACGCATCGCAGTAGACCACGAAATCTTCGGTTCCCTCTGGTAAGGATAGCACCGGTGCACTACAAAGAGCTCGCTTCAGGTTTTGGAAGGCGGTTTCTTGCTTTTTGGTCCAGTCGAAAGACACACCCTTTTGTGTCAATGTGGTAAGGGGTTTGGCTATCTTAGACAAATTCTGGATAAACCTCCGGTAGTAGCCTGCGAGACCCAAGAATTGACGGGTTTCTGTTAGGGTTCTCGGGATAGCCCAACCTTTAATGGCCTTTATCTTGGAAGGACCTATGTGGATCCCTTTCTTGCTGACAACATCACCCAAAAATTTTACATTGTGGATCCAGAATTCGCATTTGGAAAGCTTCACTTTAAGTCTTTCAGCTCTTAGGGTTTCCAAGATTTTACGGAGATGTTGACCACGCTCTTCTTTGCTTCGAGAATAAATGAGAGTATCGTCGATGAAGACAATCACGAATTTATCAAGGAATGGGCGACATATTCGATTCATGAGGTCCATAAATGCAGCGGGGCATTTGTTAGACCAAAGGGCAGCACGACAAATTCGTAATGACCGTATCGTGTTCGAAAAGCAGTTTGGGAATATCCTCTTCCCGAACTCGAAGTTGATGATAACCGGATCTCAGATCTATTTTTGAGAAATAACTAGCTCCTTGAAGCTGGTCAAATAGATTGTCGATTAGTGGAAGTAGGTAGCGATTTTTTATGGTGAGCTTGTCTAATTCTCTATAATCGATGCATATATTGAAGGATCCGTCCTTTTTCTTGACAAACAAGACTGGAGCTCCCCAGGGTGAGAAGCTTGGTCGAATGAATGCTTTGCTCAGCAACTCGCTTAGTTGGCTGGATAACTCATGCATTTTGGCGGGAGCTAACCTATAGGGTGATTTGGCAAATGGTGTGGCTCCTAGTATTAGGTCGATGCGGAATTCAACCTGTGTTTCTGGGGGTATTCCCGGAAGATCTTCTTGAAATACATCCAGGAAGTCACATGCCACTAGAATGTCTTGAATGTTTACTTCTTCTTTGGTCTTATCCACCACATGAGCGAGGAATGCGTAGTTCTTCTTGTGTAGACACTTTTGTGCCTTGATACACGAGATAAGGCGAAGATTGGCGCCCGGTTTATTGCCATATATTATTAGGGTTTCGCGATTCGTGATATGTAGGTGTGACAACCCGAAATTTCTATCTTGTACAACCAGTCAATTCAATCAAAGTCAGACCCATTTTCGTTATCTTTTAGCATTGTTTAGAGCCTGTTTGAGTGTTATAAGCCTAGTACCATCAAGATTTGGGTTTAGGGATGAGTTATCTTAAGTCATAGTATAGCATCTAGGCCAATCACTCTTTCAAGAGGAGTGTACGACCGTACACATGGGTGTACGGCCGTACACCCATCTACGGCCGTGAAGCCTCACCTATATAAGTGATACTCAACCATTTTTCAATACTTTTAACTCTTCCAAGCCAAGAATTTGGATTCTCTCTCTACTATCATCAATTCTCTCACCTAGATCTTCAAAGATGTAAGTGTTTCCTACCTTAATTTGTTGCTACGTTGCTTTAACTAGTGATGAATCCATGTTTTCATTCCATAAATTTCTTCTTTTGTTAGATCTTCATCTTTCATCAAGAACACCAAGAACACACACTAGTTCTTGGTGGCCATAAACCCTCATCCAGCTTCCAAAATCGTGAGTAACTGCTTCCTATGCTTGTTATCTACTAGAAACACTTGTTATTCATCTTAAAATCGACCATCCTAGCAAGACCATGAAGGTGTACGACCGTAGACCCTTGTACGGCCGTACACATCTCACTGGACCGTACACACTTGTTGATGATCATAGTTGGCCTTAAACTCTCCTTAAAGCTAAGCATGGGACTAAGAACACTTCCTTGATGCTAGATAGGACGTTAAAACACCTCATTTGCATACCTCTTTATGAGTGTACGACCGTACACTCATGGACCGTGAACCCCATGGTCGTACACACTTTGGTGTGGCCGTGAACCTCCCTTATGCAATCATATGTGATTTTAACACTTAGTTTCAAGTATTTCCTAGTCCCTAGGGTGATTCCCTACCATAACTAGTCGTATTATACACTAATTTGATACAAATATGTGTCATTACATGCTAAATAGGATCCGTGTATACTCGAGTCTTCACTTGGCACTTAGCATCCTACAACCAATCTTACGTACGCATCACTCGCAGCAGGCGAGTTCATACCCCTAAGCTTTTACTATTTTTCATGTTTTCAGGGGGGGAATACAAGCCAAACATAAATGATTTTATTAAATTTATACAAAAGGATTTTAATATACTTAAAACGGATCCAATTGATACAATCATACAATTTCTATACTTTTATAAAATATTTAGATATTTTATCCCTTTTGTAGTATGCTGAGTATAAGGGACGTTTTCAACTTACAAGCATAATCACATAGTTTTTAGACCAGTACATAAATCAAAGTACATATACAAACACACAAACTATAGTAGGTATAGTTTGGGAATTCAATACATGGTTATACATATACAAACACACAAACTATAGTAAGGTAGAGTTTAGGAATTCAGTACATGGTTATACATATACAAACACACAAACTATAGTAAGGTATAGTTTGGGAATTGAATACATGGTTATACATATACAAACACACAAACTATAGTAAGGTATAGTTTGCGAATTCAATACATAGTTACACATATACAAACACACAAACTATAGTAAGTTATAGTTTGGGAATTTAATACATAGTTATACATATACAAACACACAAACTATAATAGGTATACTTTGGGAATTCAATACATGGTTATTCATATACAAACACACAAACTATAGTAAGGTATTGTTTAGGAATTCAATACATGGTTATACATATACAAACACACAAACTATAATAGGTATAGTTTGGGAATTCAATACATGGTTATACACATACATACACACGTCTTTTATAAACCTCTCCGATATTTATAAAAAGGTTTTCCCGTATTATTACTTGTAATGTCGTTAACATAGTTTGAGAGACACGTCTTTGGGTACAATTACATGTACTACTTGAAGACTACCCCTATGATCCAGAATCTCCTCGAGTGAGAGCGTGAGTTTGTGTATAGATCTATACGGGACTGACAATCCCACACCTTGCTGCTAGCTATAGTAGGACCGGCAGGTCTACGGGTGACAAAGTCATAAAGGATACAAGTTCCCGATTCGCGCCATATCAGTTTAGTATGGTCATAAAACTCACAAGTAGATAACAACGATATACTTATGTAGTAATATACATTACATGAACAATGATTATTTAGCATAATTATGGAAAATGCATGGTTTCTTTATGAGATATAAAACTACTATACATACTGGTAATAACCAGGGTTTTCAAACAGAACATTTTATTCATACTAGTGATAGTCAAGGTTTTCTTTCAAAAAGGTATTTTTAAATTCAAAACAATATTATACAATTAATCTGGTGGTAAATAAACATTCAAACAAATACTTACGGAACATTGCAACAATATCACATGTTAGAAAATATTGGATTTTCTTGGACACATACAAACATTTTCACTTATTCATTAACAGGTTTTTATTACAAAAAGATACTTATGAACTCACCAGCTTTTATGTTGATACTCTCTTTCAAAACCGCTTGTATTCTCAGGAAATCAGTAGACAGGTACCTCGACAGACTTTTGAGCAGACGGAGCATATGGAGTATCGTATTTCTTTTTGTTACTTTTGGATGTATAAGAATATGAAGCAAACAAATGTAAAAACTTATTTTATATATATATATATATATATATATATATATATATATATATATATTCAATGTAATGTTTGTGTTTAGTTTGATTACTATGATGCAATTGTTGTGATACTATACATGAAGTCATCCGGCCCCGAACGTTTCCGCTGTTCTTTTTGGGAGTGTGACAGATTGGTATCAGAGCTATTGTTTATAGTGAACTAAGTATAACGAACCTTACATGGTATACAACTATAAACACTAAGGGGCCGAAGTGCTCTAAACTAAAAGTATACTTTTAAAATATAAGTATTTTATAAAGAGTATACAAGTATCCATAAGTACCATAAACATTATCATAAGTAGAACAAAACAAAAGTGTTTGGATGTTGAACACTGCGGTTAAACCTGGATAGTTATGTAATCATGTCTGGGATCAATATAGCATGATCAACTATATTTATTTGAGAAATGACCAACATGTGCCTGGGAGTGACCGTGATGTTGCAGCAAGCCTAAAACTTACCAAACTATATACATCAGGAGATCAATAGAACAAAACATACAACATTAAAATACTATAGGAGTATTTTAGTTACTATAAGATAACAACAATGTATCGAGCATACAATTATAATACTATAGAAGTATTATTAGATTCAACGTCTATTACCTATCTCTTTACCCCTATTCTCGCGTTGATAGCATGGCTGGATTCAATCTCCCTGGCGACTCGTACTTTCCCAACCAAGGAAATAATGGATGGCTCGAGGCAGAGCCAAAAGAAAATCATGAAGTTCCTTTGGACGATGACTTCGCAGAACAATTCCCTGAAGAGGCCGACTCAGAACCTAAAGTCGAGAACCTACCTCAAGTAGCCCCAATATGAAATCCTAACCACCAACTTGAATTCCAAGGTCCACCGCCTATGTGGGTTGGGAGTTTGAATAGGTGGAGCCACGAGCAAGGCTAACCCCTCCTATACAACGGAGACCGCAACATGTACAATATGAACGATGGAGGCCCCGCAGACAGGGCCCTTCCAATCCTAGTTCACCGAGAAGCTCGCAATGTTGAGCTAGGTGTGGCAACCATTCAACGAACTGTGGAACTTGAAGCGGATTCAAGTGCCGGTATGGATCGCATTCATCGCCTTGAAATTGCTCATGGGAGAGTTATGAGAGAAAATGAAGCTCTGCGGGAAGAGCTAGATGCAACCCGAGCTGAGGTCATGGAGCTCCAAGCACGCCAGTCAGTATACGAGAGACACCTGCTTAATGTCGAGCGTCAACTGGCCGAATTAAGGATTCATCCGAGGGGTGCCCGTCGCTGATAGGAAATACTCTACTCATCCTTTCTTTTGATTTAAGGAATAGCTTTTATATCTATGCTCTAAGTAGCACTTTTCCCCGTAAACATTCCTGTCTTGCAAGTACGGTTTCACTAGTTCTTTATGTTGTCAAATGTTCCCTCTATTGGTATGTTCTAGACCTACTCCTAGGTCAAATTTTCCGAACTCTGTGTAATCTCAATACCAACTATAGTGACAACAATCTTATTTCAGTTGAAGAACATTATTATCAAAAATATATTCTAGATCAGTAACATGCAAACTAAGTAACTCTATTAAAGTCATATCATCTTTGAAATTTATATTTGAGAAATGCCACCTCACAAACATCTCGTCAGAAATTCATTCAAGAATCGCCACTTTAAATCCAAAAGTTTATTTCATATAGACTTCCTTTATGGATAGTTATCAGGACACTATAGAAGTCAGATTATAACACTCTCGGAAAACTGTATAATTTAGCTTAATTAACGCTCGCGTAATACCCACTTCCATAGAATACACCTCGGGAACATTATCAGAAACATTCAGGGTAGTCCTCCAAGGCGTGAAATTTATATGTATATAAATTCGTGAAATACAACTACCGATGACCATCGTTGCTCACAAGATCGTTTCTCGTCATGCAACAGAACCATGTCTTCATTAGGAGGTAACCAACCAACTAGCGAGACACCAATTCTACATATAGACTTCGCTACATTTCAGGCCACAGTCACAACTGCCGTGACGGCCATCATGGCACAATTCAATGCCAACAACCCAAATGAGAATGGGAACAATTTCAACACTTCAAACCGTAGCAATACACCAGGAGACCGACAAGGGCCTAGCCAGGATGATACTCCAACTCACAAACCTAAGAATAATAAACAAAAATTGTGGAACAAAAAGGAGCGCATGTTATCTCAAAAACTTGCCAAGAGACAACAACCTGTGCCAACTTCTTTAGCCACGACATCTGCCACTCCAGTACCAATGCCAGTACGGCAATATGCTGGAAATTTACCGGATTGCAAGAAATGCAACTTCCACCACATAGGAAAATGCCATAAATTGCAATGTAAGAACTGAAACAGACATGGACACACCACTCGTTTCTGCAGGGCACCGACACGATCAATCACCCAAGTTCTTGGCATGGAAGTGAGTCAGGTTTGTTATAGTTGTGGCGAATCTGGACATTTCAAAAGAGATTGTCCGAGGACTAAAACTAGCGAAGAAGCTCGCTTCCGTAGGACCCCTACTCAACACATCACTTCAACTATCGATGCTAGTTTAATTCAAGTATGCCATACATGTGGTGAAATGGGGCACTTCAAGAGAGACTGTCCGATGGAGAGGAATGACGGAGCAGAAGGAGGAGTATAACAGCATGACATATAAGAGCAACAAGGAACCCCCTCCCTTTTGAGATTTTGGTACGTCTTCTAAATAAATAACTCACTCGTCCGAACAAGTCACGACATCCATAAGAAAACTAAAGATCCGTTCAGGGAAACTATGATGGCCTAGTTTATACATCATGTTTGTGTATAGCTGAGATGTTGCAGACTTAGAGTGAGTGATTCCTCCTTAATTCATGTTCCTTGTCTGGTTATGGATTTAGGGCAGAGTCAATCAGTCGACCGTCTTATTCATCTTAATTATACATAACTTGTATATACCAAGCGATCATAGAGGTACCGAGAAGAATCATAATATAAAGTATCGCCACTATTTAACAAATGCACTTTCACTGCTAGTACTCGCTTCTTGCGGTACAGATTTGTGGCAGTGGTAATATCGAGAAAGCACTAGAAAGCCTACACATAATACACTGCCGAGCACACCCCGGATACACCATCATTATAACAAATGTTTCTTTCAAATCAACCTAGCACTTGTTTTTATAAAGAATATGGTGTAGTCATTCGACGGGGATCCGTGTGGTCCTCACCATACCAAATTCGTGTGTCACGAAAACCCACCGCTTTAACCGACCGATTATCGAGACCCTTGCCACTCGTAACGACAACCCGACATAGATCTCTGAATCGCCTCTTTCATATTCTAGACCCCGAAGTACTCATGCGAGGAGTACCTTACCCTCAGAAACCCTTCCGTAGTATACCTAGTGAAAACCCAGAACTACCATTCGTCCAATGGGTCGAGTTTAAGCTTAGAGACTAACACAAATCCATATTCAGGAGATAGACAAGAGATTCGTGCTGATAAGAGACGAAAACCTTTGAAGTTCGAGGTTGGTGACCGTGTTCTTTTGAAGGTCTCACCCAAGAAAGGCACGATACGCTTGGGAAAGCGTGGAAAGCTGAATCCGAGATACATAGGACCATTCGAGATTCCCGATTGGATCGGTCCCGTAGCATACAAACTTCGTTTACCCCAAGAATTTAACAGCATACATCCCGTCTTCCGTGTCTCGAACCAAAAGAAGTGGTTATCCAACAAAACACTTGTGATTCCCCTCGATGAGATCGAACTAGACGAGAACCTTAACTTCATGGAAGAGCTAGTAGAGATCATGGACCGAGAGGTCAAACAAACGAAGTAAAGCCGTATCCCGATAGCGAAGGTTCGCTGGAATGCCAAGCGAGGACCTGAATTCACTTTGAAACACAAAAATTCAATGAAAAAGAAGTACCCTCATCTATTTCCGAGTTCATGATTTGTATTCAGTGTCTGAGTTTCGGGACCAAATTCCCTCTAACGGGGGGATGATGTGACAACCAAAAATTTCTATCTTGTACACCCAGTCAATTCAATCAAAGTCAAACCCATTTCCGCTATCTTTTAGCATTGTTTAGAGCCTGTTTGAGTGTTCTAAACCTAGTACCATCAAGGTTTGGGTTTAGGGATGAGTTATCTTAAGTCATACTATAGCATCCGGGCCAATCACTCCTTCAAGAGGAGTGTACGGCTGTACACATGGGTATACGACCGTACACCCATCTACGGTCGTGAACACCTCATGTATATAAGTGATACTCAGCCATTTTTCAACACTTTTCACTCTTCCAAGCCAAGAATCCGAATTCTCTCTCTACTATCATCAATTGTCTCATCTAGATCTTCAAAGATGTAAGTGTTTCCTACCTTAATTTGTTACTACATTGCTTTAGCTAGTGATGAATCCATGTTTTTATTCCATAAATTTCATCTTTTATTAGATCTTCATCTTTCACCAAGAACACACACTAGTTCTTGGTGGCCACAAACCCTCATCCAGCTTCCAAAATCATGAGTAACTACTTCCTTTGCTTGTTATCTACTAGAAACACTTGTTATTCATCTTAAAATGGACCATCCTAGAAAGAACATGAAGGTGTAAGGCCGTAGACCCATGTATGGTCGTACACACCTCATTGGACCGTACACCCTTGTTGATGATTATAGTTGGCCTTAAACTCTCCTTAAAGCTAAGCATCGGACCAAGAACACTTCCTTGATGCATGATAGGACCTTAACACACCTCATTTGCATACCTCTTCATGAGAGTACGGTCGTACACTCATTGGCTGTACACTTTAGTGTGGCCGTGAACCTCCCTTATTCAATCATAAGTGATTTTAACACTTACTTTCAAGTGTTTCCTAGTCCCTAGGGTGATTCCCTATCATAACTAGTTGTATTATACACTAATTTGATACAAATATGTGTCATTACATGGTAAATAGGATCCGTGTATACTCGAGTCTTCACTTGACACTTAGCATCCTACAACCAATCTTACGTACGCATCACTCGCAGTAGGTGATTTCATACCTCTAAGCTTTTACTATTTTTCGTGTTTTCCGGGGGGGAGGGGGGGGGGGAATACAAGCCAAACATAAATGATTTTATGAAATTTATACAAAAGGATTTTAATAAACTTAAAACGGATGCAATTGATACCATCATACAATTTCTATACTTTTATAAAATATTTAGATATTTTATCTCTTTTGTAATATGCTGAGCATAAGGGACGTTTTCAAATTACACGCATAATCACATAGTTTTCAGACCAATACATAAATCAAAGTACATATACAAACACACAAACTATAGTAGGTATAGTTTGGGAATTCAATACATGGTTATACATATACAAACACACAAACTATAGTAAGGTATACTTTGGGAATTCAATACATGGTTATACATATACAAACACACAAACTATAGTAAGGTATAGTTTGGGAATTCAATACATGGTTATACATATACAAACACACAAACTATAGTAAGGTATAGTTTGGGAATTCAATACATGGTTATACATATACATACACACGTATTTTATAAACGTCTCCGATATTTATAAAAAGGTTTTCCCGTATTATTACTTGTAATGTCGTTAATCTAGTTTGAGAGACACGTCTTTGGGTACAATTACATGTACTATTGGAAGACTATCCTTATGATCCAGAATCTCCTCGAGGGAGAGCGTGATTTTGTGTATAGATCTATACGGGACTGACAATCCTGCACCTTGCTGCTACCTATAGTAGGACCAGCATGTCTACGGGTGAAAAAGTCATAAAAGATACTAGTGCTCGATTCGCCCCATATCATTTTAGTATGGTCATAAAACTCGCAAGTAGATAACAACGATATAGTTACGTAGTAATATATATTACATGAACAATGATTATTTAATATAATTATGGAAAATACATGGTTTCTTTATGAGAAATAAAACTACTATACATACTGGTAATAACCAGGGTTTTCAAACAGAACATTTTATTCATACTAGTGATAGTCAAGGTTTTCTTACAAAAATGGATTTTCACATTCAAAATAGTATTATACAATTAATCTGGTGGTAAATAAACATTCAAATAAATACTTACGGAACATTGTAACAATATCACATGTTAGAAAATATTGGATTTTCTTGGAAACATACAAACATTTTCACTGATTCATTAACAGGTTTTTATTACAAAAAGATACTTATGAACTCACCATCTTTTATGCTAATACTCTCTTTCAAAACCGCTTGTATTCTCAGGAAATCAGTAGACAGGTACCTCGACAGACTTTTGAGCCGACGGAGCGTATGGAGTTTCGTATTTCTTTTTGTTACTTTTGGATGTATAAGAATATGAAGCAAACAGATGTAAACACTTATTATATATATTCAATGTAATGGTTGTGTTTACTTTGATTACTATGATGCAATTGTTGTGATTGTAACATCCGGATTTCCAGGTATGATAAATTGAGTATTTATATTGAGATACGAGGAGTGGCTCGATGAGTTGGCTCCTCAACTCATCGAGTAGGATCGCGACTCGGTGACGTGGAAAATGAATGGACTCGACGAGTCAGAGAGCCGACTCGATGTGTCTGCGCTGGAGGCCGAAACCCTAATTTTCCCGCGCTTGGGCCTATTTAAAGGCACTTCTTGCCTCGTTGGTCCCTTCCCACCAGTGTCTTCGTCCCTTGAGAGAAACCCTAGAGTCATTTGTGAGCTAGGGAGGAAAGAGGCTAATTTGAGGTCATTTCTTTAAGAAGAGGATCAAGGGTGTTGCAAGAATCTCAAAGGAGAGTTGGGGGATCAGTTTCATCTTCACTTCAAGCTTCAAATCGGGTATAAGCTCTTACCTTCCTTGTGTTTGGATAAACTTTCCTTTGGTTGTTAAGTTAGGGCTTCTATCACCATTTTGATGGGGAATTGCGTGCATCCAAACCCTTTCTCGAGTTATTCTTTAGATCTGGACCTTGTGAGGTCCAGACAACCAGAAAGTAGCTAGCCATGTCTGGATAACCTTGGGGTTTTGAAGCTACGAAGCTTTAAGTGGGCCAAAATGGTATATACAACAATATACACCATGCATGAACCCCAAGTTCTGACGTTTACGTAACTTTTGGATACTAGAGGGCCAGATCTATGAGTTAGAGTTTCGGATCTGACTTCAGAAGGCCATATGAGTGATGCAATGGAGACGACTCGCCAAGTCCATTCGATAACTCGACGAGTCGGGTCGGATTTGCCCCACGATTCGTGACCCAGTGATTACCCATCGAGTTGGAGTTTAGCTCGACGAGTCGTGTGAGGCCTTAAGGGGAATCCAGAGGATACACATGAACTCGCCGAGTCACACGAGTGCACTCGGCGAGTCTGGTCAATATTGGAATGTTGACTGGCGTTGACTTTAGTTGACCTTAGGGTTTGGTCAAACTGATTAATAGAGGTCAGGGAAGGGTGGAATGATCTTCCACCCATTTTCTAGGAATGAGAATGTAAGGAGTGTATTAATTAGAAATTTTATCCTTGTGATAGACGGAGGCTAGATTGGGGTTGTTCGGGCATCAGATTTTTACTAGCTATCTTACGAGGTGAGTCTTCTCACTATACTTGCCTTGAGTGGTAACTTATGTGTGACCAGCGGGTCTTATGTGTATGTGTTGTGTATTGAGAAATCCTAATATTTGTTTTGTGATATGCTTACCATGTATTATATTGCGATGTTGAGTTGAGGGACCAGAGGGTCCATCAGAGTTATGGGGCCAGAGGGTCCAACGGAGACACATTGACCAGAGGGTCTTATCGAGTATAGCCTCTAGTGGCTGTTGTGCTGTGTGTGGTATTTTGGGGAACTCACTAAGCTTTATGCTTACCGTGTTATGTGTTATGTGTTTCAGGTAGTTCCGAGGATCGCGGCAAGGCACGGGCATGATTGTACACATTGGCGAGAGATTGTTTTATAATTCTGGGATTTATGTTTTATTTGTTGACATTTGAGACACATGTGATTTTGAGAATGATGAAATGAGACATATTTTGTGTTAAAATGAGAAAAATTGTTTGAAAATTTTACGTCGTTACAAGTTGGTATCAGAGCCTTGGTTTGAGGGATTCGGATGCACCCTCGGGTGTGTTTGGACTCAAACCGAGGATTTGAGAAAGATTTTCAAAAGAGATAAATTTTTCTAAAAGCGAGAAAGAGTTTAAGAGAAGATGAACCGGAGCAGTGTGTACAATCAGCCAGAGTCGAGCGGTGATTTTCCAAAATACCCTCATCTTTGTGTATGAAATATTTTATGAGATATATTCATGATAGAGAATAGGCTAGACAATTCATATATTAGGGCTAGGGTGGCCAGATTTGTGATGGTTTAGCCTAGGGTTTTCTGTTATCGGTGATTTGTTTTGAGTATGAGTACTTAGCGGGAGCGAGCCCATGAGAGGACTACTGTAAGAGTAGCTTTAGAGGTATAAAGTACTTGCTAGTGGGATCCGAGGAGGACGACTTCGGGTGAACACGGATGTGGTGTGGAAGGTAGTATTGGGCCTGTACTACTGGAAACACCGGATCAGTGAGCAGTCCAAGTAAGAATCCTTTGGATGCTAAGGAACAAGTAGGGGCAGGTGGTCGAGTGTGAGTATACTCGAGTGAGTCTCTGATGAGTTTGTGTTGTGTTTCAGAGACATCATGGTGGGGACGCGCCACAACCCTGGAGGCAGTGGGAGTAGTGATGAGGAGATACGGAGGATGATCCACGAGGAGGTGGTTGCAGCTATCCGAGCAGATATTCCAGAGATGTTTGGGTCTATCAAGACCACCTTGATTCAGACGTTCGATGAGCAATACGCTGCTATCACTGAGGCTGCTACTGCCGCAACCACTGTAGCCGTCGCCGCTGCTAGGCCTCAGGGAGGTGACACGTTGCTATTCCAGGAGTTCAGCAACACGAAGCCACCAGAGTTTGATGGGACTCGGGACCCGATTGCTGCGATGAGGTGGATCTCCGATCTAGAGGGGTGTTTTTACACGCGTTCATGCCCCGACCACTTGAGAGTTCGGTTCGCGCTGAACGAGCTTCGCTTGGGAGCGTAGGACTAGTGGAAATTGGTGACAGCCGGTTTTACCCCCACAGATCATGCGGTTATATCATGGGAGAGGTTTGTTCAGATGTTTCGAGACGAGTATGTTCCCCCGGTGGAGAGGGAACGTTTGGCACATGAGTTTCTATCTCTCAAGCAGAAGACGAAATCAGTGACTGAGATTTTGTCACATCCCAAAAACACAGTCTGAAAATTTCATTTTAAATCAGTAATAAAACCATATTCATCAAACGTCATATAAGAATCATTAACTATGTATCTCAAAATATCATAACAACTGTCAAATATATCAGAGTATAAACATCCCAGGCTGAACAAATGGTGTGTGCACTGCAATCTTTCCGAGCTCCTCTTTTGAGAACTGAGTACCTGAAACCAAAACTGAAAACTGTAAGCACGAAGCTTAGTGAGTCTCCCCAACTACCACATACAATACAATAACATATAAAGCACACACTGGGCCTCTCCCACTGCATCGGACCGAAGTCCGGAAACTGCATCGGACCGAAGTCCGGAACAAAACAGGGCCTTGCCCTCTGCATCGGACCGAAGTCCGGAAACTACATCGGACCGAAGTCCGGAACTAACCAAGGCCTTGCCCTCTGCATCGGACCGAAGTCCGGAAACTGCATTCGACCGAAGTCTGGAACTAACCAGGGCCTTGCCCTCTGCATCGGACCGAAGTCCGGAACTGACTGAACATAGCATAGCATAATCATAACTACTAGCATAAATACAGATACTGCATACTGCATCGGACCGAAGTCCGGAACACATAACACAAAGTCATACTTGAATCACAAAGACATGAAGCACACTGAACTACTGCATCAGACCGAAGTCTGGAACTGACTGAACATAGCATAACATGATCATGACATATAATATGAACACATATACTGCATACTGCATCAGACCATAGTCCGGAACACATAACACATACCATGCCTGTATCACAAAGACACCAAGCATACTGAACTACTGCATCGGACTGACATCCGGAACTACTGCTAACTTAAACGGGCCGACATTGTGGCCGTAGACCCATTCCTACTGAAAGGAAACTCACCTCACACTGCTGAAGTCTCGTAGACACAATCCCACACTGCTGCAGTCCCGTAGACTCAACCCTAGCTGCTGGATGACAGATTCTCGAACTATTAACACCAAAATAACACCCAATTAATAATTGGGTTCTAACACATAACTATAAATACATACTTTGGATAATTACTACATTACCCCTAGCTTGGCTTACCCAAGCCCAAGGCCCAATCCATAGGCCCAAAGTCAACTAGGGATCAAAGCCCAACATATAGCCCAACTTTCCAAATTGGGCCCAAACCTCTACATGGACTTCCCTTAAGGCCCAATTGTCCAGTCCAGTCCAACATGTCTCATTCTAAGGGCCCAATATCATACAACCATCTAGGCCCAAACTACGGCCCATCTATGGCCCAATTTTCCAAATTGGGCCCACACCCTCCTATGGACCTTACCCTAAAGCCCATTAAATTATTCTTATCCATTTGCTTGTTCTTGGACGGCCCAACACAAAGCCCAAGTGAAATTAGGGTTTCTCATAAAATGATAATTAGGGTTAAGTGTTTCTTACTTAACCCATTAAGGACTTAATCCATTAATTCCTTTACTCTATTAGATAAGTTATATGGAATAATTAGGCTTAATACACAATCCAATCCCAATGCCCCAAAGTGGGTCAAAATAAGTCCAAGGCCCAAATGCTAACAATTAGGGTTTTCCAACCAAACATAGCCCAATAGGCCCAAAACCAATTTCTAAGCCCATTAGGGTTTGCTAGTGGGGCACCATCCACTACCACCTCGGGTAGTGGTGGTCAATGGCGGCTCACGGCGGCGGCCACCACCCTACGATGGTGGTTTTGAGTTTCTTTTCATTATTCATCTTGCTAATTACAATTACACTGCTTTAATTCAAAATAACCACACACACACTAACTAACATGCACACGCGCACAGCCACCCTAGTGGTGGCCGGCGGTGGCTCGCGGCGGCAGCCACCATGGCTGGCGGCCATGGTGGGCATCAATTCTGTTTTCCGGCCATTAACACCATCTACCACAAAACACACACACCTACAAGATTTCTATTTGCATAAAGGTCCAGCCTCCCTCCCTTGGTGGCTCACGGTGGCGGTAGCAACACTAAAAATGCAGCAGCAGCGGCGACTTTTACGATAACAGCCACGACCTTACGGTGGTGGCAGCGGTTCTCTTGTTGCCCACTCGAACAACGCACATACACACTTAAAAACATGGCCTGAGGACCGAGGCACCTTCGACCCAGCCACTTCGGGTGGCAGGCGACGAACGGAACCATAGAGATGGCGACCCACAGCGGCGGCGGCCCTAAACGGCGACCGTAGGGTTGCTGGCGGCAGCACCTGACGTACACAACACCCAATCATAGAAAGAACGAGGAAGAAGGATAGGTGGGTGGTTTGCGGTGGGCTAACCGGAATTTCGGTTGTTCATACTCGACAACAGCGTTCACCGCCTCCTTCGTGGGTCTCGGCGGCTCCTCCCGTGGCAGCGATGTGGTGGTACTCATCGGTGAGGCAGCATACGACGCTCTTGACTGGTCTGAAGAACAAGAGGAAGGTGGCGGTTGAAAGAGTAACACATGGTGATGGCGGCTGGAGTAAAAGAAATAGTCTCTTAGGTTTATGGTTGAAGGAAGCGACGTGGGGAAGGGATACGGGTATATCCCATATCTCATTTCAAACATATGATCAAATTATTCAACTTCAGCCCTTCCACCCCAATTTGTTTTCAATCCAAATCCAAAACATACCAAATAGACTCTTAAGCCTTCAAATCTTTTCAATTTAAGTCCCGAACGTAAACTTTTAACCCTCGACTTTCAAAATTCTTCACAACTTAGTCCGGGACTTACATTTATTAATTTATTTAAATAAACGGGGCATTACAACTCTCCCCCACTTAAATTAGATTTCGTCCTCGAAATCATTTCTTACCATTCCTTACGCGCCCAACTACTCAAGTATCATGACCACCATCCTGGGCACACCCTAGCTTTCCCAGGGCAACCAAAACTATCCCTCGTAGGGCCCTAGAACCAGAAGATAAGCGAATTTCTTGCATTACGATCACATTACTCACTCTGGAATCTGCAGTTTTAGGATGATCTGACCCTCTAACTGACCGCCCATGCTGAATCATTACTGCGGACTCCAATCCACTTGTCTCTCAGCTGCCTACTCATCTTCTGATAACTCAAGGCTCCCACTAAAAGAACAAAATCACAGACCCCCTATCCCTGCGATTCACTTACACGTAGCCAAAACTCATATAATCCTGCTGTAAGTGACTTAGCATAACTCAAGCTATCTGTGACTCTAACCATACATGAAATCCCCAAATACCATTACCGCTTAAGACATTGACAGTCTGAAGCATTGAAATTTCTGAAACACTGAACTGCCTGAAACACTTACTGCCTGAACACTGAACTGCCTGAACACTTACTGCCTGAACACTGAACTGCCTGAACACTGAACTGCCTGAAACACGGAACTACCTGAAATACTAAACTTCCTGAAACACTTGCAGCCTGAACACTGGACTGCCTGAACATTTACTGCCTGAACACTGAACTGCCTGAAGACTGAACTGCCTGAAACACGGAACTACCTGAAATACTGAACCGCCTGAAACAGCATGCTGCTACATGGCTGCTTTCCAACATCTGTCGAGACCTTCCTGGTCTCAATTTTTCGCCTGAAACACGGAACTACCTGAAGTACTATACTACTGTCCTTCCCGCGTCCTAACGACGCACTCACGCTATCTAATAACCTAGTGAATGCTAAGGCTACACCCGTAGACTTACAACACTTTATCACTATCTGCTGCTAGTGAATGCTACGGCTACTCCCGCAGACTTACAACACTCTAACACTATCTGAATGCTAGTGAATGCTACGGCTACACCTGCAGACTTACAACACTCTGACACTATCTGACTGCTAGTGAATGCTACAGCTAGACCCGCAGACTTGCAACACACTAACACTATCTGGCTGCTAGTGAATGCTACGGCTACACCCGCAGACTTACAACACTCTAACACTATCTGACTGCTAGTGAATGCTATGGCTACACCCGCATACATACAACACTCTAACACTATATGGCTGCTAGTGAATGCTACAGCTACACCCGCAGACTTACAACACTCTAACACTATCTATAGTGGATCGAACACGCGCTTTTCCCGCATTCAGCTGAACTCATGTCCTGACTGGAATCCCTAACCGGATTCCCTATGGCCTGCTAGCAACATTCCGAGAACGCGATCTCATCATTGGCAAGTTTTTCTGAACTTCCATATCACACTCTCCTCGAACCATACAACCACATGGGCTGTCTCCCGTTCAGAAAAGGATGCAAAACTTATCCTAGTCTCAAAACTGCTCCCACTTCTGAATCCTTGGGTGATTCTCCCCCACTTTGATTCAGCTAATGCCTTACAGCACAAAAAACTGGAAGAATTCCCAATCCTTTTCACCACCCATGACCAATCTGCTAGAAACCACACTTACCATTGCTAGTGTTTTCAACACCAGCTAATCCAAAAGAGCACATAACTTCTAAAAATCCGAATAAATCTCCGGTAATAACCCGCTAGACCCAGGAAGCTCCGAATCTCAATTGGAGACCTCAGAATCTCCCACTGCATCATGGCCTCTAACTTGGCCGGATCGACTAGAATACCCTTCTAATTGACAAGGTGCCCAAAGAATTGCACCCCGTGCAACCAGAACTCACAATTGGAGAACCTTCCAAAAATTCTCTCCCTTCTCAAATTCTCTAGCACCTCCCTCAGGAGCTTCTCGTTGTAGCACCTGGTTCCTGGTATGTATTTTAATTAAGTAATTTTGCATTTTTGGCCTGGGACTCGGTGAGTTGAAGGCCCAACTCGCCGAGTAGAAGCGGGATGAGACGCGGGATTTAAGTGATGGACTCGTCGAGTCGGGTCCCGGACTCGACGAGTAGGCTTTGACCGGACAAAACCATAATCTGAGGGTTTGCACCCTATTTAAACAACCTTATACAGCCTCCATCGCCCCTTTATGCTCCCAGAAACCCTCCATAGCAAACCCTAAGTGTTTTGGTGCAAGATCTAAGGCTTTTGAGTGGTTTTTGTGGGTTTTGACCTCAAGGAAGGAGGAAAGACATAGAAGGATCAAGAGGAGACTGAAGGATTCGAGTTTGGTTCATCATTTGCAGTCTTTGAAAGGTATAAAGTCTGTACCTTGCTTGCTTGTTTGTTAGATCCCTTTTTGGGGAAGATTTAGGGCTTTTTAAGCCATATGAGGTAGCCAACCATGATTGCAAACATGGTTGGGGGTCAAGACTTCGGATCTAAGTCTTGTGAAGAGTCACAAGGCAGATTTGGGTTGCTTTTGCACCCAAGGAAGGCCTCATGCAACAAAAGAGCCATTTTAGAGCCTTTTTGGCTCAAAAGTCCCATGCATGCACGTAAAGTTCGTAACTTTACATGCTAGATCGATCTTAGAGGCTTGGATCTATCATTTGGACAAGTGTTGTACATCAGAAATCGAGGATTTAGGCTGTGGACGTCATCGACTCGGCGAGTCTGTTCTTGGGACTCGACGAGTCCAAGGCTTTGAGTTCCATATCTGTTGAGGGTCAAAGAACTCAGTTGGGTGATAGAAGGGTTGTAGCAGGACCGAAAGAATGACCCAACGCATTTGACTTAGTTTTAGACCATGATTTCAAGGGACTCGACGAGTGCTAGAACAGACTCGGCGAGTCCAAGGCAATCTTCTTATGATTGAAGATGAACTCGACGAGTTGTTCATACAACTCGGCGAGTCATGGTCAGAACTTGTTCATCAGATGAAGGTAAACTCGATGAGTTGTTCATACAACTCGGCGAGTCGGATGAAGGTCCGTTCGATGTTCATATCGAAGAGGAACTCGTCGAGTCGTCGCTAAACTCGACGAGTAGGGTCGTGGATGAGGACAGTTGGAGAGATAGGGACTCGACGAGTTGGCGGCCCAACTCGCCGATTCGTGTCAACTGGAAGTTGAATTTGACTTTGACTTGGACTTGGTCAGGGGTAATTTTACCCTAAGAGTAGATATCAGATTCTGACTGAGTGCTTTGTGGGAATTGTAGCCTGAGGATTTCCGGAGCAGCAGCGGACAGAGGTTCCCGCACAGATTATCAGCAGCTACTCGTACGAAGTGAATTACCTTCCAGTAGGGGTGGGTCTAAGCCCACAAAACCGACCCACCAAAGAGGAGTATTTAGAAGATGATTGTCTTTGTGATAATTATCTTGGTCTGGCTACGTGCTTTGGTCATGAGTTTTATCTGTATGATATGTTACGTGTATAATAGGGATTAGTTTCCCTGACAGCGGTCCTTAGGACCGAAGGGTAGGTCAGTACCCGGATATGCCTGACTGTATGTTTATGTCTTGTTGATTGTATGCTAGTTGTAGGGGGTGGAATTGCCCCCAGTTACCGGTTGAAAGATACTGATGACAGTTACCGGTTGAAAGATACCGATGATGATTACCGGTTGATAGATATCGATGATGATTACCGGTTGAAAGATACCGATGATGATTACCGGTTGAAAGATACCGACGATGATTACCGATTGAAAGATACTGATGATATTGAACGGTATGTGGTATGATGGGGGAACTCACTAAGCTTTGTGCTTACGGTTTCGGTTTTGTTTTCAGGTACCTCTTCGTCTAAGGGGAAGGAGCCGGCGGCGTAGCATCGCATCACACACACACATATCATTCCACATCGGACTTTCTTGGATTGTACTCTGATTTTCCTTATTTTTGATGTCATGGTTTGGGACACAACATTATGATTTTGTAATGTGTTGCTTTATTGACAGTGTTATGGTAAAATGTTTTAAAAGTTATTAATTTAAAAATGAAATTTTCGGGCTTGAATTTTGGGATGTTACAAGTTGGTATCAGAGCCCTGGTTTGAGGGATTCGGACACACCCTCGGGAGTGTCTGGACTCAAACCGATGGATTCAAAAGATTTTTACAAAGAAAATGGTTTTCTAAAATCTGAGTCAAAGGGTTTTGAGAGAGAACAAGGTGTGTGGTGTGTGCGACCAGCCGAGCTCAAGTAAGTTTTCCCCAAGATACCCATACTTGTTATAATAAGTTATATGATATATGACTCTGAGAACTGCATGCAAGATTAGGGCTAAGGATCTAGGAGGATGCCTTGTATGCCTGATGTATATGATTCTGAGAATTGCATGCTAGATTAGGGCTAAGGATCTAGGAGGATGCCTTGTATGCCTGTTGTACGAGGTGTATGCTAAGACTATTTAGTCAGCAGTAGGATAGCCTGATTAGGTTATGCCTGATGCGGTTACTCGATGCACGAATGCTTCTTGCTTTGTGCTTAAGGGGTCCAGTCTAACTCTAACTAACTAGTGAGCGGTTATTTAACCGTACTCGCAAGCAAGTTAAGGAAGCGAAGTAGGGACTCCTAGTGCAGCTGATGGCGGATAGTAGGTGAGAGAGTGCCCCAGGAAAGCCTGGGATGAGACTAGATGGAAAAGGATATTGGTTAAGGGACCTGGTGAAGTCGAGACAGTCCTTGAGGAAAGTACGGATAGATGTGGAAGGTAGTATGGGCCCGTACTATTGGAAGTAGAGGATCCGTACTCGAATCAAGGAAGGTTGATACAGAACCGGGAACCTTGGAGAGTGTGTTAGACCTCTCGAGAGTATGTATGATCCTGACATTTATGTGTGTATTTTCAGCATGGTGACCACACGACATGGAGCAGGAGGTTCCGGATCAGGATCAGGATCAGGCTCGGGTGAAGGATCCGAGCAGGTTGATGACGGGCTGCGCGAGTTCATCGCGTCTAAGATCACGAGAGGCATTCTTGAGTCTACCCCGGTCATTTTCGGGTCGATTAAGGAAGGGATTGTTGAGCTGATGGAGGATCGCCTCAGGGCGTTCAGGAGTGACATGGCGGCCAGCCAGTCAGGATCATGCACACTGTCCTTTAAGGACTTCAGAGGGAGTGGTGAGCCGGATTTCCATGGGGTGAAAGACCCCATTGTTGCTAGGAGATGGATCACAAACATCGAGTCTGTGCAGCTGACGAGCTTCTGCCCGGAAGGGTCAAAGGTCCGTTTCGCTGTAGGGTGTTTGAGAGACAGGGCCAGAGATTGGTGGGAGTCGATTGTTGACTCATTGGGAGCCCCGGCTGTTGAGGCTATGACCTGGTCAGACTTTGTGACCAGATTCAGGGCGGTGTTTGCGCCAGCTGTGGAGCTTCAGCAGCTGGCCAGGGAGTTCTTGGATATGACATAGACTACGAAGACTGTGGCGGAAATGACCGCCAAGTTCTGGGAGAGGGCATTGATGGTGCCCCAGGATACGGGTGATGAGGACATGAAGAGGACCCGCTACCATGACATGCTACGAGCTGACATCCGGGAGCATGTCAGTTTCTCAGCTTGCCCTACCTTGGATTCCATGATTGTCAGGGCTACGGAGAGGGAGATTGATATGGAGCACATCCGTAAGAGGAAGGCAGCGGAGGGGCTGATGACGGGGGCTTCGGGGAAGAAGCCGAAGGGATCCGATGGTAGGCCGAATGGCCAGTCAGGGCGGGACCGCTGTGGGAAATGCGGTTGTTAACACGAGGGAGCTTGTCGCACTGGGCCGGGTTCAGGCTGCTATAAGTGTGGCATGGTTGGGCATTTTGGCAGAGATTGTACTGCTCCTACTCCTGCGATTCAGATATCAGACCTGATTTGCTTTCATTGCAATCAGAAGGGCCATAAAAAGGCCAATTGCCCTAGATTGACAGCAGCAGCGGCGGCGCCGGCAGTGGCGCCGACTCCAGCGACAACACGGGTTGTGGATGGCCGGAAGGCCAAGTTGGAGGCTCCAGTGGTTCGGAGCCGAGCATTTCAGCTGACAGTCGAGGAGACACGCGCTGCACCCGATGTGGTGACGGGATCGTTCCATGTGAACGGTATCCCAGTTCAGGTATTGTTTGATTCGGGTGCTACCCGATCGTTTGTCTCTCTTGCGCTTAGCAAGAAGTTTCCGGAGTCGTCAGGCACGTTGGATTGCCCTCTAGAGGTCGAGATTGCGAACGACCGGTCAGTGCGAGCATCAGAGGTCTACCGAGATTGTATCTTGCGACTATTTGAGGAGCGTTATCTGGTAGATCTGGTTCCCATACCTTTGCGGGGGAACAAGGTTATTATCGGTATGGATTGGCTAAGCCCCAATGGGGCAGTGATTGATTATGCGCAGCAGTTGGTGCGGATCAGGACCCCAAGTGAGGGAGAGCTGGTGATTCAGGCCGAGAGGCCACAGCAAGGACCAGCTTTATGTTCGGCAGCGAGGGCTAGGCGCTACCTCCAGCAGGGTTGCGTAGGTTATGTCGCCTATGTTATGGATACCGGGAGGCGGGTAGGGCGACGGTGGGCGATGTACCCGTGGTACGAGAGTTTGCGGACGTATTCCCCGAGGAGTTGCATGGGATACCTCCGGAGCGACAGGTGGAGTTCAGGATCGACCTAGTCCCTGGTGCGGCTCCGATAGCCAAGGCACCGTATCGGTTGGCTCCTCCTGAGATGCAACAGTTGTCTACACAGCTGCAGGAGCTGTTAGACAAGGGATTCATTAGACCGAGCAGTTCACCCTGGGGAGCCCCGATTCTATTTGTGAAGAAGAAGGACGGGTTGCATCGGATGTGTATAGATCATAGGGAGCTGAATAAGGTAACGGTGAAGAACCGTTACCCACTGCCGAGGATTGATGACCTCTTTGACCAGCTACAGGGAGCATCTTGGTCAGAGAGGAGGATGTACAAAAGACTGCATTTCGGACGCGCTATGGCCACTATGAGTTTGTGGTGATGCCTTTCGGTCTCACCAATGCTCCTGCCGCGTTCATGGACCTCATGAACCGCGTGTGTAGACTGATGTTAGACCGGTCTGTGATAGTGTTTACTGATGATATCTTGGTTTACTCCAAGACGCGGGAGCAGCATGAGGAGCATTTGCGAGAGGTTCTGGAGACTTTGAGAAGGGAGAACTTGTATGCTAAGTTCTCCAAGTGTGAGTTCTGGTTGCGCGAGGTGCAGTTTCTTGGGCACCTTGTCAACCAGAACGGGATTTCGGTAGATCCGACCAAAGTGGAGGCCGTGATGAGATGGGAGGTTCCGAGGTCTCCATCTGAGATTCGGAGTTTCCTAGGATTAGCTGGCTACTATCGGAGATTCATCCAGGATTTCTCCAAGATAGCCGTACCCCTGACCAGGCTAACGAGGAAGGCCGTGGTCTTTCGTTGGGGGCCTGAGAAGCTGGCTGCATTCGAGACATTGAGGTAGAGATTGTGCGAGGCGCCAATCTTAGCCCTGCCAGAAGGCATGGAGGATTTCGTCGTGTACTGCGATGCGTCCATCTCGGGTTTGGGCGCAGTATTGATGCAAAGGGGGCATGTCATTGCTTACGCTTCTGTAGAGTTGAAAAACTCTTAGATCGATTAGATCTTCAACAGGTTAAACAATAAAATCAAATAAACACAAAGAACACAATATAGAATCAAATGATGTTTAATGATTCAAATGTAGTCACGCCTCAGCAGAGCTCGACTGAGAACTTCCACTATAGAGGCGAGCTAGGGTT
Source organism: Lactuca virosa (assembly GCF_052849685.1). Lineage (NCBI taxonomy): Eukaryota > Viridiplantae > Streptophyta > Magnoliopsida > Asterales > Asteraceae > Lactuca > Lactuca virosa. The sequence goes on from NC_136428.1 coordinate 391,645,624, forward strand.
TGTAGTAAAAAAACCAATAATAATAATCAAAAGCACACCCATAAAGGCTGCATGCATGCAACTTAAATACAAAACCCTAAACAAAAACAATCACGGTTGGACAGGCCCAAACCGGGTAACAAAACTGGGCTAAGGACCGAGCCCATGACGCAACACTATTCGACCCAACAATCTCCCCATTTGCGTCAAATGAGGCGAGAGATTATTTCGGTTGAGTAGCCTTCACCTTCTTCACAACTTTGAACAGTCGAGGAATGATAGCAAGAAGTGTCTACCGAAACTGAATATACCAGCGAAGCATATCAGTAAACAACTTCTTGTTTGGCTGTAGAATTCTGTCACACCTGTGAATGATCTCCAAAATATGCTACAAGCAAGCAGTGGAGAACAGGTGCTTATCACAAAGAGCAAAAAGGCATTTTTGATTTTCACCCCTAACGAACATCACGATATGAAATTTAGGGTCGATTTTACCCTTGACCATCACGTTCACATTGCCAGTTCTTCCAGTTGGTTTGATCGTTGGTCGCTTGTGAATGGCAGATGCGATTTCTTGATCCATTTTCGCTACTTCATGAATGTAGCAAACAAGCATTCACTTGATGTGGTCAATAATTGGCTGATACTCCTGAGGATTGGACAGCAGAATATTGTTGAGGAGTATCCAGTCGTGAGGGTTAAGGTTCGGTAGATCAGCCTGGGAAAAATTATGAACCGAGCTGTCAGAGCCTCGGGTCATTTTAAACTTGACATTGACAAATTTTCAAGTTGAATAAGGCTTCAGTACCTTGACCGTAGTAATCTTCTGTGAGCTCCAGGTCAAGTACTGTGGCTGAGCGAACTCCAGATAAAATTCCAACAGATCCCGATCTACCTTCGGGTCGGGAGAGGGAATGACAGTAGTTGAGTTGAAGCAATGAAATATAAATGCTTTTCGTGTGATTGGCATATCAAATTGAGCGTCCTTCGAGTTCTCAAGACCGAACGACATTACAGGTCCAAGCCATTGATTACTCGGTTCATCTATAGCTTCTCTCTGGAGCGATTCAATGGTCCATTCTTGAAAAATGGACTTCTTTTTCTCCAAGAGCTCCTTTTCTTTTTGCTTCTTCTCGAGCTCAACCGTTTCCTTCTCAATCTTTTTCTCAAGCTCCTTATCAGTGGGCTTGGTTTTCTAAAAAGGCTTAGAGGGATTTTCACCCTAGATATCTTCAAAATCATCATCATCATCTTCATCATCTTCTCCAATCATCTTCTTCTTTTTATCCCTTTTGCTGACCGAAGCTACATTATCCTTCGGTGCAGCTGTTGATTTGGGTTCGGGAGGAGGTTGAGTTTCATCCTTGCCAGCTTGAGTAGCCTTTTCTCCCCCTTGTTTCGGTTTGACAGAAGTCACCGGAACACCCTCTATCCGACTCAAGATATCCAACGCAGGTCTGAGTTTTTCGGCTAAATGGTGTCTAATGGATATAGTCAGAATAGAGTCATGAGCGTCGAGAAGATGTAACAGAATGGAATGAACGTCACCCACGGAGCTTCGAATAACCTCTCTTTCAGACTTTAAATCATCAAGCTCTTTTGTGGTAGAGCGAAGCTTGATGTTTTGAATTTTCAGCTGAGAGGTTCGCTTGTCTAACTCATCCATAATCCGATTTTCAACGGCAAGTTCGGCTTCCAGCTGAGTCAAACGCTCATTAACATTATTATGAAGCTTTTCGTTGGCAGCTTCAATGGCCAGGTGAGCGACTTCAAGATTAGTCCTTTCAGCTTCAAGAGAACGCTGGAGATTATCAACTGAAGCATTCACAGTCTGAGAGTTCTTTTGAGCGGCAGCTTGCAAATAATCTAGGAATAATTGAGCCTCAAAAATTAGTTTTTCGACTTTTGCGGTCGCTTCTTTGCATTCTTTCGTGGATACCTCAATAGCGAGCGAGGCCTTCTGATATTGAGATTTAGAGGCATCGATAGACTTTGCTGCGGCAGAGAGAGAGGCATCATGCTCTTGAACAACCGAAGAGAACAAGGCCTTCAGAGCAGTTTCAGAGTAAGCACCAGTGGAGGAGGAAGAAAGTAGCTGATCAAGCTTATCAGTAACAGCCTTGAGATGACGCTTGGTAACTGGAGCATCGTCATCATCATCACTTTGGACACGGTATCGACTGAAGTAAGTGGAATCAAACTCCAAGTCCTCACCTCCAAGAACGGTGTTGGTTTCAGTGGATTGGGTAGGAGATGGTGGTTCGGTAGTAACTGGAGGTTCGGTAGTGACTGGGGTTTCGGGTGCTGAAGAACGAGCCCCCGTATCAGATATGTTGGTTCGAACTCCAGTAGTGGTGGTAGTAGTAGCCTCAGAGAAGATGGTTGCAGAAATGGGAATGGTAGAGGATGGTTGAGATGTAATGACAAGAAAAATAGGAGGGATGGAGACTAGAACAGAGACAGGTGGAGGAGAAGGTGCTTGGGACCGAACAGGTACCTCTGGTGTAGGCGAGCGAGGCGGGGTATCACTACGAACCGAACCCTCATCCTCTGAGCTTTCGCTGTCAGATTCATTGGGAAGAATTGTGGATTGATTAGGAGGCATATATTCTGAGTCAGAATCACTTGAGGATTGAAGAATGAGCCAGCGAGCGGGTTTCTTGCCTTTCTTCGGCTTAGGTTGAGCTCGTGCTGCTTTCTCGGACTTTCGCTTCCTAGGGTTTGAATTTTGAAACTTGACCCCCCTTATCACCCTTTTTCACTTCTGCCTTCTTGCCTCTCTTTGCAGGTTTGTCTGCATCATCAATTGATTTCACCATATCAGTAGTGAGTTCCCTTGGACCAGAGGAGGGAAGCTTCTTGTATTCTTGAATAAGCTTGCTTGAAGGAGGCACAAAAGCAGACATCGACTCAGGAATGGAACCAACAAAAATAAACTTTGAGGGATGAGTAACAATAATGTTGGTAGTATGAAACGTAGCAATGGAAGAAAGCATTGAGTCCGCCATGATAGGAACATGGAAACGATCCATTGCCCACTGAGTGATAATAGTCCAGAAGCGAGCACAAGAGATCTCGGTGTGGCGAGAGGAAGATGATAAACTCTGAATAAGTTTAAGCCATAAAACCATTCCATAATCCAGATTAAGACCGTGATACACACCATGAAGCAGAGTCATGAAGGACTTGCTCGCACCGTCAGATCCAGCACTTCGTTTAGAAAACCCTTTGAAGAGTAGATTGAAGAGGCCATTCCATTGAGGAGGAAGGCAGGACTTTTTGAACTTTGTCACAGTGGTTAGGATTTCAGTATACCCCATGTTGTAGAACATTGAGAAGAGCTGACCTGTGGTAATGGAATCGGGATTAACCATGGAGCCTTCAGATGCAAGCCCTAGAAGAGAGCAGAAACGATTCCTGGAGATGGAGGCTTTCTGGTTAAGAATATCGAAGAAAATTTTGTCTGCCCCTTTGTCATACGTTGCAGAGGAATAGATTTGAGAGAGACAGGACATCAGAACAACTTCAACTGTGGTTAGTGCTTTGACGAGTGGGGAATATTTCATGCATTCCACCACTTGATACATGTACGTATCGTAGAGGAAAGGTGAGAGATCGATCAGCAGGTTCTGATTGGGCTTGATTGCAAGAAGAGTAGAGCGTGTAGTAGTTTCCTGAACTGAGGAGGATTCTGCGATTGATGAAGCTTGACGAGGAAGAAGATGAACAGTGAGAAATTGATCGTCTGCTTTTGCTCTAGAGAATTGAAGTGTGGTAAGGAATAGTAGCACATAAATTAGCCCTTATATACGATCTTGGAGAGAGAAATTGTAAGTGATGATTGCTGAAATCTTGGAAACGACTCCTAAAAAAGCGTGATTTGACATCTTGCAACCCCGATAAAGTAGAGATGACGCATGATGACCAATTCAAATTTTGGCGCCTTCCAAACTTATCCATAATTCAAACCTTCAAGAGTTTAAACTTCTTGCTGAGTCATCGGATGAATCTTCAATAAAATTGCTATTACCATAATGACTCAAAGACGTTACACCAACCCATCGCTTTTAATTTTGAAACCGTCTGCATGAACTCATTAAGAACCGAACAATACCTTGTTGTGAATGTTGAATGTGTGTGCGTAAGAGTGTAAAAGATAAAGAAATAAAGCAAACTTTTTGTGGGAATTTGTGATGTCTACTGAGACATTAAGCAGTGGATCCCGGGCACGAATCTCTTCCTTCAAAGTCAAGAGAGACTTTAAAGTGCTTGTGTGGATTCCCGTTGAATAACGATCAAGTACTTGTGAAGAAGCATTGAAAGGCATCTTTTTAATTAAAGCTATTAAGGGTGGCTTTCACTTCAATTCATGATTTCGATACTTGATATAAGACCGAAACAGAATGAAGTACTTGTGAGACCAATGTGGCCTGTTAAACAAGTAGGCAGGAAACATATTCAGTGACTTGTTGAAAATCGTTAACAGGAAATCTCATAAAAAAAACTGGATCCTTTTGGAAGAAAAAGTCTTGGTGAAAAACAATTTCATAAGGATCTCGCAAAAAGAAAATTGGAGCTTTCATAAGGTGACAAATAATAGCTAGAACTTTTAAGAGTTCACCGTCAATTCATTATGGGAGTTGGATTTTGGGTTTCACTTAATTCGTGGTGGACGAAAGTAACATTATTAACACAGAAATTGTGTAACCATAAACCTCAATGGTTATTGCTGAGAGTCTCAAGGGTTACAAAATGTGAGTTGAACCGTGATGGAGAAAAATAAAGTGGGTAAGAGAACCGAATGTGCCTCTGCCATAAAAGATTGACAAAGCAGACAAACTCTTAACTCAGTTTGAGAAGAGTAAGGCAGCCCATGATTATAGTAAATTTGACAGCCTGATTGGTGAGACAAGATTTGTATATATCAAGTCATTAAGGCTTTACTCAAAATCATTCGAGGCTTTGGTCAACATACAACAACATGCTTCTAGGGACACTTAGCTAGTACATAGATTGAGATGATACCTGCCCCAGCTCTAACAGTGAGAGAAATTCTTGTACAGAAAGTAAGCAAGAAACGAAAATGAAAAGAAAAATATTTTTGGATTTTACGAAATATTCTGAAAAAGAATTAAAAACAGAAAGAAATATTTTTGGATTTTATGAAATATTAAAGAAAAAGAATTAGAAACAGAAAGAAATATTTTTGGATTTTATGAAATATTAAAGAAAAAGAATTAAAAACAGAAAGAAATATTTTTAGATTTTATGAAATATTAAAGAAAGGTATAAAGAAAGTTGCAAGAAAAGAGTATACATACTATACAACTGAAACCCAAAGAAAGAAATTAGAGGCGAAACGAGATCGGGGAAACCAAACCCGAAATGGACCGAGCGTTCGGTGCATTTCGGTTCCAAGAAGAACCGAACCCGAAATGGACCGAGCGTTCGCTCTATTTTGCTTCTAACTTTTATTGAAACATAGGGGATTTCGGTACAGATTCAGCTTCCATCATTCCTAAGGCATGCAGGATTTTATTAAAACTTGCTTCAGGCAAGGCCTTAGTGAAGATGTCAGCCAATTGATAAGTGGTTCTTACAAAATGAATTTCAACGTTACCATCTTCCACATGATCTTCGATAAAATGATACCTCAGTACTATGTGTTTCGTCTTTGAGTGTTGCACTGGGTTGTGACAAATCCTAATTGCGCTTATGGAATCACAATATAGTGGGATTTTCTTCATATTCTGGCCAAAGTCACGAAGTTGACTTTGTATCCAGATGACCTGAGATGTTCATGATGCTGCGGCAATGTATTCTGCTTCGGCAGTGGAGAGAGATACACATGTTTGTTTCTTCGATTGCCAGCTTACGAGTTTGCCGTCCAGAAATTGACATCCTCCAGTGGTACTTTTCCGGTCTAGTCCACATCCCCCAAGAATAGCATCTAAGAATGCTTGGACAAAGAACCCTGATTTGGCTGGGTACCACAACCCGAGAGAAGTAGTTCTCTTTAAATACCGAAAGATGTACTTTACTGCCAACAGCTGAGGTTCGTGTGGATTTGCTTAAAACCTGGCACAATAACAAACAGAGAACATTATATTTGGCCGACTAGCAGTGAGATACATTAGAGACCCTATCATCTGACGATAAAGGGTCATGTCAACAGCCGGTTTGTCCAGAGAAGGTGTTAGCTTTGTGCCAAACGCTATAGGAACCTTCACTTTTGAATCTCCCAGCATTCCAAACTTGGCAAGCAATGTCTTCGTGTAGGCGTCTTGATTAATGAAAATGCCTTCATTTCCCTGTCTTATATTCAGACCAAGGAAAAAGTTAATAGGACCCATTGAGCTCATTTCAAATTTAGTTTCCATCATCTTCATGAATTCAGCAGTTAAGCTAGGATTTGTGGAGCCGAAGATGATGTCATCAACGTAAATTTGAACGATCATAAGGTGGTCACCCTTTTTCTTGCGAAAGAAGGTTGGGTCAACCGAACCTTGTTTAAATTTAGACATTTCAAAAATCTAGTTAGAGTTTCATACTAGGCCCTTGGAGCTTGTTTGAGACCATAGACCGCCTTGTCCACGATGTAGCAGTGATCTGGATATTTTTCGTTCACAAAGCCCGGTGGTTGCTCTACATACACAGTTTCTTCCAGTTCTACGTTTAAGAAGGCACACTTTACATCCATTTGGAAGACTTCAAAGTTTTTGTGTGCAGCATAGGCGAGAAAAATGTGAACCGATTCTAGCCTTGCTATTGGAGCGAAGGTCTCTTCATAATCTATGCCTTCTTCTTGACAGTAGCCTTTCACAACCAACCTCGCCTTGTTGCGTATCACATTCCCTTCCTTATCCATCTTATTCCTACACACCCATTTTAATCCAACCACAGAAGCATCCCTTGGTGTTGGAATCGGTCTCCACACTTTATTTCGTTCGAAGTCATGTAATTCGTCCTGCATTGCCTGTACCCAATCAGAATGATCAAGTGCAGTCTTGACTGTTTTCGGTTCGACTTTGGAGACGAAAGAATTAAACATGCAAAATTCTACTTTAGAGAAGAGTGTTGTTCGTTTCTCTTTTAATTTAGATCGTGTGAGAACTTTTTATGTGGAATCACCAATAACTTGTGATTGGGGATGATCTTTGGTCCATTTGATGAGTGGAGGATAATTAGGATCGAATGAAGGACCAAGTTCAGCGTTCACTTCTACTTCAAACTCTGACTGAGTGTCATCATCGTTAATGTTCACATTTTCCCCCTCGAGCGATGATACTTCCTCTGTTGCAGGATTAGAATCTTTCACTTCGAAAGATGAGACTTCCTCAGTTTCAGGATTAGAATCTCTCCTTTCGAAAGATGATACCTCCTCAACTTCAGGCTCAGAATTTTCCCTTTGGACTTGACTTTTGGTTGCAAAGCTCTCCCCCTGGAATGTTGGATCTTGATTAAGAAGATCAGACGAACCCTCCCCCTGAGCATGAGAGCAATCTTTTTGAGGTTCACTCGTGTCTGGCTTGTTGGTTTCAACAGGTTGGTTTTCTTCCATATTCGCTGCAGCTTCATCGATTATCTTCTTCAAGTTATCTACCTTGTTGTCTGCAGCTTCAGATTCAAAGAGAATGGCCTTTTCGGGCTCATCAAACAGCAGCATGTATTGTTCAAATAGGTTCCAAATAGGTATTGTAACTTGACTAGAAATTGGAAATATATCCCCCACATAACCTTCAGCGGTCTTGAGTTTCTTGACGTAGTTATCGTCGAAGGTAACATAATAGGTCTCCTCGATTTTCTTTGATCGTTTGTTGAGAACCCTATATGCTTTGGGAGGTTAAGGAATAGCCCAGAAAGATTCCTTCATCTGCTTTCACATCAAATTTATTTCGGTGCTCCTTTGAATTAAAGATGAAGCGTCTTGAGCCGAACGCATGAAAAAACTTGACATTTGGCTTTCGGTTGTTTAAGATCTCATATGGAGTGATTGAAAAACGTTTGGTGAGGTAAGATCTGTTTTGCGTAAAGCATGCAGCAGCGATGGCATCAGCCCAGAAGTACAGAGGCAGTGAAGCGAAGCTCAGCATAGTTCGGGCTGCTTCACACAGAGATCGGTTTTGCCTTTTGACAATACCATAATGTTGTGGAGTGTATGGAGCTGAGAAATTGTGAGTTGTTCCTTTCTCTGCAAGAAACTCTTCAAAGTCTTTGTTGTTAAACTCCAATCCGTTGTCACTTCTTATGTTACGAATAACCTTTCCCAGCTGGACTTCAACCTGCTTGATAAAGAGTTTAAGTTTAGGAGTGACCTCTGATTTCTGCTTGAAGAAGAATACCCAGGTAAATCGAGAGAAGTCATCCACTATTACAAGTATATACTTGTTTCCACCAACACTTTCGATTGAAGATGGACCACATAAATCAATATGGAGTAATTCAAGTGGTTAATTAATTTTTGTATTGATGCGAGAAGGATGACTCTGTCGACTCTGCTTTCCCATTTCACATGCAGCACACAAGTGTTCTTTATCGAATTTCAGAACAGGAAGACCTCGAACATGATCTCCAAGCACCAATTTGTTGATGTCATTAAAATTCAAATGGGAGAGTCTTCGGTGCCAAAGCCAGCTTTCGTTTGATTGAGCCTTTGATAGCAAGCAGATTGTTGGTTTTCCCCGTATGGGATTGAGGTTCAGAGGGTACATCTCTCCTTTTCTCTTTGATTTCAGCAGAATATTGTTTGACTTCTTTTCAGTAATCTCTGATCCCTCATCGTCGAAAGACACCTTTAGCCCAGTTCCAACCACCAGTTGAGAAACACTGATAAGGTTGTGTTGCAAACCCTCAACATACGCCACTTTTCTTATTGAGAGCTCGCCATTGGTAATCATCCCATAACCTTTGATCGTGCCATAAGAGTTGTTACCATACTTGAGACTTCCACCATTTGTAAGGGATCGAAATTCCCTCGGTTCTTCCCTTCTCCCTGTCGTGTTGATTGTGTTTATTTGCTTTTATTGTTTAACCTGTTGAATATTTAATCGATCTAAGAGTTTTTCAACTCAACAACTGGTATCAGAGCAGGAGACTATGTAATTCATACACATCTCTTCTGTTGAAGAACATCTTAGGGTTTTCCGCTTTGATTGATATTGTTAGAGCCGTCATTTACTATTGACGTAGTTATTTAAAAATTCGATCTTACCCTAACGTTATTTACAAGTCTGATCTTAAGCAGGTTTTTGAACAAATATCATCATCTCTATGGATGATTCTCAATCTAACCCAATCAATATCTCCAACAGCATAGGATCGACGACAAGGATTCCTATATTGTACACTCAGGATTATGAGGTCTGGACTCATCACTTTGAAGATTACGTGATTGGCTCAGAAGACAATAGATACTTGATCTGGGAGGCGATTACTGTAGGTCCATTCGCTCACTCAAAATCTTCAAGAGTTGTTAAAACTCAAAAGGAGTACAATCAACTCATCAGTAATGTGAAAGACATTCCCCAAGATGATAAGGAAAAGTTTCAGTGCAACATCAAAGCTTTAAGAATGATCATGTTTGCTTTGCAATCGGACACGTTTCGGTTAGTAAGCTCATACACAACGGAAAAAGAAATATGGAACAGATTGAAGGAATTATATTCTACGGATGAAGATCTTGAGCATTCAATCCAAACATTGTTGCTCTCAGAATTTGGTGAATTCAAGCAGAAGCCAAAAGAGAAGCTTATTCAAACCTTCGATCGCTTCAATCATCTCCTTAGTAGGATGATAAAGCATGGGATTGAAAGGAAAGTCATTGAACAGAAGGTGACATTCATGAATGGCCTTAGACCCGAATGGATGGTTGTGGTGTCTACTGTGAAGGCTCATGAACAATTCAAGAATTATTCTCTAGTGAAACTAGTGGGAATATTAAAGTCACATGAGAGTGTCGTGACTAAAGAAACGAATGTGGTTTCTAACAAATGAAGAGTATGCTTTGATGGTGTCAAATCCCAAGAAGTTCATCAAAAGAAGGTTCCCAACAAATAAGAACCGAAACTGGCAAGGTAGCTACAGTGCCGAGAAAGCAAAGGAGGAACCGAAGAATGTTTCTCAGACTGAAGAACCAAAGAAGGAAGTAAAACTTGGAGGTGACTCAGGGATTAATTGTCACTACTGCGGAGGCCCAAATCACTTCGCCAGAGATTGTATGCTGAGAAAGATGTCAGAAAAGAATGAAGATGAGGACGAGGAAGCGAACCTCACACGACGATTGGAAGAAATCAAGAACAAGAAAGCTAGATCTAATAACACTATGAATGCTCTTATTGTACAGGGAAATATTGTTGACGATGAGTTCGGAGGTGTTGAAGTTTGATCCACTGATTCCGGAGATGAAGAAGTAAGGAAGCCTACTTATGGCAGGGCTTTTTTGGTGAAAGAAGAGGACGTTGCAGGAAAGTGTCTAATGGTGACTTCTGGGGTGTCACAAAAGCGAGGCTATGCCACTGATGGAGAACTGGATGAAGCGAAGGACCGTGAAGACAGGTGTTTTGCAGCGAAACCTGTCAGTGAGCAGGTCAACGAATGCAATGAGTTTATCAAGAAGGTTCAATCTAATCTTGTTTCATTACAAATTCCCATCTCAAACTATGAAAAAGAACTAAATGGATTAAAATCTAAATTTTCTAGTATAAGTGGTAGTTTAACTCAAACTCACGTAACAAACTCTAACCTAACTGATCAAATTAGCAGGGTATCATCAAAGAGTGAGGAGAGGCGTATGTGGATTGAGCAGAAGGAGAAGGAGTTGATTAGGTGTAGGGATGAAACAATTTATTTGCAAAGAGATAATTTGAAGCTTTTCAAACAACGAAATGTTTTTTGTTTAATTGCTAAACGGTTATATACCAACATGTGACAACCCGAAATTTTAATTTGTATAATCTCTACAGTTAAACACTTAAAATAATTAGTCAAATACATTCCAGTACATTTTGGCCGGTTTTAAGTCCGTTTGGGTGTTTTAGTTTTAAAATTCGTCAAAAGAATAAAAATAAGGAAGTGTCGTTATGAGTGATGTGTAACAAACAAAAACAACAACACCTTAGCTAGGTGTTTACGGCCAAACAAGAGGAGTTTGGGCTGTAAACACCATTTTCCCGAGAACTCATGCATATAGCATGAGTTTACCCACTATTTCCCTCATTTAACACTTCCCACCTCAAGAACACCAACTTTTTCTCTCAAGTATCATAAGTTCATTTCTTCAAATCCGCCAAAATGTAAGTGTTTCCTTCTTAGATTCGTTCATATAACACTTAATCTAGTGTTTATACATCATTTCATCCATGGATTCTTGATTTTTACTTAGATCTTCAAGTGTTCTTCAAAACACCAAGAACACCAAGAACACACACTAGTGTTTTTGGGTCCTAAACACTCTTACAAGCTTCATATAAGTAAGTATACTCCTTCTAGCTAGTTATTTGCTTAGTATACTGAAGTAAGTATACTCCTTCTAGCTAGTTATTTGCTTAGTACACTCTTACAAGCGTCATATAAGTAAGTATACTCCTTCATATAAGTAAGTATACTCCTTCGTGGGAAGAACATCAAAATCCTCAAGAACATATGTGTTTACGGTCAAGGGAGATCCTTGAACCGTAAACACCATCAAGTGGTGTTTATGTGCCCCTAACACCTTCTATAGCTTGGATAAAAGACTAGAACCTTGCATGCATGAACTAGAAACACCAAAACACGAAATGGTTGAGGAACCATGAGTTTACGGATGTAAACTCATGGGTTTACGACCGTAAACTCTCAAAGGTGGTCCAAGGACCGTAAACTCCAAAGAAGGTCCATTTCGAGCCCTAACCACTTACTAAGCCTTTGATTCAAACTTAGAACACTTTCTTGTGAAGTATAAGACCTTAAAACACACAAATGCACCATTACCATGAGTTTACGGTCGTAAACTCATGGGGGAAATGGTCTAGAAAGCGTAAACACATATAGGGTTACCATTTGAGGAGTAAACTCCAATGTGAGGCCATACTCTCCTTAGATACAACCCTTTAGCACTCCTAGCACTTAAAACAAAGTGTTTCTATGTCTTAGGAGCTCTTTACTTGATTAATTAGTTATTAAAAAACTAATAAGATGCATTTATGTATCACTACATGTTACATAGGATTAGTGTGTGTGTTCAAGTCCTCACTTGACACCTAGCATCCTACCCGACACTTCCATCCACTCCACTCACTGCAGGTGAGTTCATACCCCTAAATCAACCTTTTGAATGATTTTAAATGCTTTTATGGGGGGGAATACAAGTTGAACTGTTATAGTTATTGTATCAATCACATGTGATTAATAACTAGAACAGACTACAAGATTTGCTACTGCTTTCAGATTTCGATCAAACTTTGGATTTTCAAGTGTTTCAAACCTTTTATCAAACTCTTTAAATGCCAAACTGTTTTCAAATTCTTTTAAACTTCCTTTATTTTTAAACCCATATCTATACTAATATATTTATATAAGTAAGACTGGAAGGACTTAGGACTGATAGCTCACCATATTTCCTGTTCCTTGTTTGGTTGTGGACTTAGGGTATTCTGTTATTTGTCCGATTGTCGTTGAATTCTTAGTTATGTATCATATATATTTGTGTTGGATATAAAAGTCTTCACTTCAGTTCAGTACCTTTGTGTATCAAAGGCATGCAACCAACATTACTATTTAACTATAATAGGTATAGTTAAGGATTAATACTCATTACTACTATTACAACGACACCTACCAGAGTCAGTACAGTTATGAGTCAATACATGCTAAATACTATACAAGGAGAATACTATATACTATACAAGAGAACACTCTATACATTATACCAGAAATTACATTATACAATATACAAGAGAATATACTATAATTAGAATGTGACATACTACTTCTCGATACGACACTTCACAGTGGTATCGCCGTGTAACCAGAGTCTCTTGGAGGGAGAGCGCGCATTTTGTGTATAGATCTCTACGGGACAGACACTCCCACATCCCGACTGCTAGCTACAGTCCCAGCCGAAAGGCCAAGGGGTGACAAAATGTCACATCACTACATATGACTCGGAGGGTCATCAGTTATTCGATCGTCAATCAGCATGGTTACATACGAGTTCACATTCAAATCTTTAATTCCACATTAAGAATTAAAGGCCAAACAGGCTCCCTGAGGTGTATTGTAGATTAATACTACCTGGAGTCTACATTTTATTTCATTTAGCCGGCAATGCCACTGCTGGGGTAAAACCTTATTTTCCCAATTACTTTACATGAATAAAGTCTAAAACTATATTTTCTTACTGATAGTTTCAATGGGGAAAACTTTTACATTTTCAAAGGATCAAACATGCTAACAAACGGGTCTTGGTAGAAGACTACTTTTACTGGAAAATATAGGATTTTCTAGTGAGTATACTATTGTCAAACGTTAGTATCAACTATTATACTACATTGTTGTAAACATTTTTATACAAGCAAAGACACTAAATACTTATGAACTCACCAGCGTTATGCTGATACTCGCTTTCAAAATAACTTGTATTCTCAGGTCGTCAGTAGACAGGTACAGATGCAGCTTTTGAGAAGATGGAGCACATACAAGACTCCTCTTTTATTTTGATTATATTTTTGGTGTCTTACAAACTATACAAAACACGCTTGTATTACAATTATTATATTAATGCAATGGATGTTGTTGCTTGTCTTTAATATTATGCATTGTTATGATACTGTACATGACGTCCTCCACCCCAAAACTTATTCCGCCGTTCCGGTTTTGGGGTGTGACAGATTGGTATGAGAGCACTGTTTATAGTGAATCAAGTATATCAACCCATAAAAGATATACGAACTATAAACACATCGGGATTAAAACACTCTGACCAAGAATATGTACTTTTAAATAATAAAATATGTAACTAAGTGTATATATATATATATATATATATATATATATATATATATATATATATATATACACCTATTCGTACCAAGGTCAGTATCATACTAGAACATAACAAAAGTATTATGATTGTTGAACATCACAATTAGGCTTAGAGACACATGGTCAAACCTGAGGGGATATAGCCTGATCAACTATATTTTCTGAGGAGTGACTAGCATGTGCCTAATAACGATTGTGGTGTTACCACAAGTCTAAAAACTTACCCACACTACTACAAGAGCATTAGAACAAGAATACTATAGGAGTATTCTGCATTACTATGAATTACATATGTGAGAACTAAAAAGGTCGTTACTAGTAGGACAATAGTTTCTAAGTGGGTACACCAAGGTTACATGTGACTAAGGCGCTATAGAATTAGAATCTGTGATCTTTGCTTTACTTCCTGTTCCTTGTTTGGTTGTGGATTTACAGTTAGGGTCACTTATTCGAAGGTCTATCCTGTTTCGGTTGCATGTAACTGGTATGCACTATGCAAGTATTGAATCAACTAATAACGATCATCTTATAAGTATCTTAGATTAGTATGTCTATTAACTATTCTTTCCCCATTCTCGCGTAGATAGCATGGCCGGCTTTCATCTCCCTGGCAATCCGTACTATCCAAACCAAGGCATTGGAGGATGGCTTGATGATGAGCCGGAAGATGATCACCCAATCCCTTTGGATGATCACCTCGCAGAAGGCTTTTCAGATGGCTCCGACTCCGAACCAGAAGTCAACAACCTACCCACAGTAGCTCCAAACCCCAACCCCCGTCCGACATTTCAAGGTCCCACTCTCATGTGGGCAACAACCTTGAACCAATGGAGTGATGAGCAGGGTCAGCCATTACCTTTCAATGGAGACCGAAGCTTCTACAACATAGGCGAGGGAAGTTCAGCTGACCAGGTCCTACCCATCATGGTCCGTAGGATTGCTCGGAACGTCGAGCAAGGTCATCCAGCCATCGACAGAGTAGTAGAGATTGATGCTAACTCTAACCTTAACACGGTCCGCATTCGCCAACTTGAAGTGACTGTGGATAGGACTAGGAGGACCAATGAGGCCCAACATATGGCCCAACTTTCCAAATTGGGCCCAAACCTCTACATGGACTTCCCTTAAGGCCCAATTGTCCAGTCCAGTCCAACATGTCTCATTCTAAGGGCCCAATATCATACAACCATCTAGGCCCAAACTACGGCCCATCTATGGCCCAATTTTCCAAATTGGCCCACACCCTCCTATGGACCTTACCCTAAAGCCCATTAAATTATTCTTATCCATTTGCTTGTTCTTGGACGGCCCAACACAAAGCCCAAGTGAAATTAGGGTTTCTCATAAAATGATAATTAGGGTTAAGTGTTTCTTACTTAACCCATTAAGGACTTAATCCATTAATTCCTTTACTCTATTAGATAAGTTATATGGAATAATTAGGCTTAATACACAATCCAATCCCAATGCCCCAAAGTGGGTCAAAATAAGTCCAAGGCCCAAATGCTAACAATTAGGGTTTTCCAACCAAACATAGCCCAATAGGCCCAAAACCAATTTCTAAGCCCATTAGGGTTTGCTAGTGGGGCACCATCCACTACCACCTCGGGTAGTGGTGATCAATGGCGGCTCACGGCGGCGGCCACCACCCTACGATGGTGGTTTTGAGTTTCTTTTCATTATTCATCTTGCTAATTACAATTACACTGCTTTAATTCAAAATAACCACACACACACTAACTAACATGCACACGCACACAGCCACCCTAGTGGTGGCCGGCGGTGGCTCGCGGCGGCAGCCACCATGGCTGGCGGCCATGGTGGGCATCAATTCTGTTTTCCGGCCATTAACACCATCTACCACAAAACACACACACCTACAAGATTTCTATTTGCATAAAGGTCCAGCCTCCCTCCCTTGGTGGCTCACAGTGGCGGTAGCAACACTAAAAATGCAGCAGCAGCGGCGACTTTTACGATAACAGCCACGACCTTACGGTGGTGGCAGCGGTTCTCTTGTTGCCCACTCGAACAACGCACATACACACTTAAAAACATGGCCTGAGGACCGAGGCACCTTCGACCCAGCCACTTCGGGTGGCAGGCGACGAACGGAACCATAGAGATGGCGACCCACAGCGGCGGCGGCCCTAAACGACGACCGTAGGGTTGCTGGCGGCAGCACCTGACGTACACAACACCCAATCGTAGAAAGAACGAAGAAGAAGGATAGGTGGGTGGTTTGCGGTGGGCTAACCGGAATTTCGGTTGTTCATACTCGACAACAGCGTTCACCGCCTCCTTCGTGGGTCTCAGCGGCTCCTCCCGTGGCAGCGATGTGGTGGTACTCGTCGGTGAGGCAGCATACGACGCTCTTGACTGGTCTGAAGAACAAGAGGAAGGTGGCGGTTGAAAGTGTAACGCATGGTGATGGCGGCTGGAGTAAAAGAAATAGTCTCTTAGGTTTAGGGTTGAAGGAAGCGACGTGGGGAAGGGATACGGGTATATCCCATATCTCATTTCAAACATATGATCAAATTATTTAACTTCATTCCCTCCACCCCAATTTGTTTTCAATCCAAATCCAAAACATACCAAATAGACTCTTAAGCCTTCAAATCTTTTCAATTTAAGTCCCGAACGTAAACTTTTAACCCTCGACATTCAAAATTCTTCACAACTTAGTCCGGGACTTACATTTATTAATTTATTTAAATAAACGGGGCATTACAACTCTCCCCCACTTAAATTAGATTTCGTCCTCGAAATCATTTCTTACCATTCCTTACGCGCCCAACTACTCAAGTATCATGACCACCATCCTGGGCACACCCTAGCTTTCCCAGGGCAACCAAAACTATCCCTCGTAGGGCCCTAGAACCAGAAGATAAGCGAATTTCTTGCATTACGATCACATTACTCACTCTGGAATCTGCAGTTTTAGGATGATCTGACCCTCTAACTGACCGCCCATACTGAATCATTACTGCGGACTCCAATCCACTTGTCTCTCAGCTGCCTACTCATCTTCTGATAACTCAAGGCTCCCACTAAAAGAACAAAATCACAGACCCCCTATCCCTGCGATTCACTTACACGTAGCCAAAACTCATATAATCCTGCTGTAAGTGACTTAGCATAACTCAAGCTATCTGTGACTCTAACCATACATGAAATCCCCAAATACCATTACCGCTTAAGACATTGACAGTCTGAAGCATTGAAATTTCTGAAACACTGAACTGCCTGAAACACTTACTGCCTGAACACTGAACTGCCTGAACACTTACTGCCTGAACACTGAACTGCCTGAACACTGAACTGCCTGAAACACGGAACTACCTGAAATACTAAACTTCCTGAAACACTTGCAGCCTGAACACTGGACTGCCTGAACATTTACTGCCTGAACACTGAACTGCCTGAAGACTGAACTGCCTGAAACACGGAACTACCTGAAATACTGAACCGCCTGAAACAGCATGCTGCTACATGGCTGCTTTCCAACATCTGTCGAGACCTTCCTGGTCTCAATTTTTCGCCTGAAACACGGAACTACCTGAAGTACTATACTACTGTCCTTCCCGCGTCCTAACGACGCACTCACGCTATCTAATAACCTAGTGAATGCTAAGGCTACACCCGTAGACTTACAACACTTTATCACTATCTGCTGCTAGTGAATGCTACGGCTACTCCCGCAGACTTACAACACTCTAACACTATCTGAATGCTAGTGAATGCTACGGCTACACCTGCAGACTTACAACACTCTGACACTATCTGACTGCTAGTGAATGCTACAGCTAGACCCGCAGACTTGCAACACTCTAACACTATCTGGATGCTAGTGAATGCTACGGCTACACCCGCAGACTTACAACACTCTAACACTATCTGACTGCTAGTGAATGCTATGGCTACACCCGCATACATACAACACTCTAACACTATATGGCTGCTAGTGAATGCTACAGCTACACCCGCAGACTTACAACACTCTAACACTATCTATAGTGGATCGAACACGCGCTTTTCCCGCACTCAGCTGAACTCATGTCCTGACTGGAATCCCTAACCGGATTCCCTAAGGCCTACTAGCAACATTCCGAGAACGCGATCTCATCATTGGCAAGTTTTTCTGAACTTCCATATCACACTCTCCTCGAACCATACAACCACATGGGCTGTCTCCCGTTCAGAAAAGGATGCAAAACTTATCCTAGTCTCAAAACTGCTCCCACTTCTGAATCCTTGGGTGATTTTCCCCCACTTTGATTCAGCTAATGCCTTACAGCACAAAAAACTGGAAGAATTCCCAATCCTTTTCACCACCCATGACCAATCTGCTAGAAACCACACTTACCATTGCTAGTGTTTTCAACACCAGCTAATCCAAAAGAGCACATAACTTCTAAAAATCCGAATAAATCTCTGGTAATAACCCGCTAGACCCAGGAAGCTCCGAATCTCAATTGGAGACCTCGGAATCTCCCACTGCATCACGGCCTCTAACTTGGCCGGATCGACTAGAATACCCTTCTAATTGACAAGGTGCCCAAAGAATTGCACCCCGTGCAACCAGAACTCACAATTGGAGAACCTTCCAAAAATTCTCTCCCTTCTCAAATTCTCTAGCACCTCCCTCAGGAGCTTCTCGTTGTAGCACCTCGTTCCTGGTATGTATTTTAATTAAGTAATTTTGCATTTTTGGCCTGGGACTCGGCGAGTTGAAGGCCCAACTCGCCGAGTAGAAGCGGGATGAGACGCGGGATTTAAGTGATGGACTCGTCGAGTCGGGTCCCGGACTCGACGAGTAGGCTTTGACCGGACAAAACCATAATCTGAGGGTTTGCACCCTATTTAAACAACCTTATACAGCCTCCATCGCCCCTTTATGCTCCCAGAAACCCTCCATAGCAAACCCTAAGTGTTTTGGTGCAAGATCTAAGGCTTTTGAGTGGTTTTTGTGGGTTTTGACCTCAAGGAAGGAGGAAAGACATAGAAGGATCAAGAGGAGACTGAAGGATTCGAGTTTGGTTCATCATTTGCAGTCTTTGAAAGGTATAAAGTCTGTACCTTGCTTGCTTGTTTGTTAGATCCCTTTTTGGGGAAGATTTAGGGCTTTTTAAGCCATATGAGGTAGCCAACCATGATTGCAAACATGGTTGGGGGTCAAGACTTCGGATCTAAGTCTTGTGAAGAGTCACAAGGCAGATTTGGGTTGCTTTTGCACCCAAGGAAGGCCTCATGCAACAAAAGAGCCATTTTAGAGCCTTTTTGGCTCAAAAGTCCCATGCATGCACGTAAAGTTCGTAACTTTACATGCTAGATCGATCTTAGAGGCTTGGATCTATCATTTGGACAAGTGTTGTACATCAGAAATCGAGGATTTAGGCTGTGGACGTCATCGACTCGGCGAGTCTGTTCTTGGGACTCGACGAGTCCAAGGCTTTGAGTTCCATATCTGTTGAGGGTCAAAGAACTCAGTTGGGTGATAGAAGGGTTGTAGCAGGACCGAAAGAATGACCCAACGCATTTGACTTAGTTTTAGACCATGATTTCAAGGGACTCGACGAGTGCTAGAACAGACTCGGCGAGTCCAAGGCAATCTTCTTATGATTGAAGATGAACTCGACGAGTTGTTCATACAACTCGGCGAGTCATGGTCAGAACTTGTTCATCAGATGAAGGTAAACTCGATGAGTTGTTCATACAACTCGGCGAGTCGGATGAAGGTCCGTTCGATGTTCATATCGAAGAGGAACTCGTCGAGTCGTCGCTAAACTCGACGAGTAGGGTCGTGGATGAGGACAGTTGGAGAGATAGGGACTCGACGAGTTGGCGGCCCAACTCGACGATTCGTGTCAACTGGAAGTTGAATTTGACTTTGACTTGGACTTGGTCAGGGGTAATTTTACCCTAAGAGTAGATATCAGATTCTGACTGAGTGTTTTGTGGGAATTGTAGCCTGAGGATTTCCGGAGCAGCAGCGGACAGAGGTTCCCGCACAGATTATCAGCAGCTACTCGTACGAAGTGAATTACCTTCCAGTAGGGGTGGGTCTAAGCCCACAAAACCGACCCACCAAAGAGGAGTATTTAGAAGATGATTGTCTTTGTGATAATTATCTTGGTTTGGCTACGTGCTTTGGTCATGAGTTTTATCTGTATGATATGTTACGTGTATAATAGGGATTAGTTTCCCTGACAGCGGTCCTTAGGACCGAAGGGTAGGTCAGTACCCGGATATGCCTGACTGTATGTTTATGTCTTGTTGATTGTAGGCTAGTTGTAGGGGGTGTAATTGCCCCCAGTTACCGGTTGAAAGATACTGATGACAGTTACCGGTTGAAATATACCGATGATGATTACCGGTTGAAAGATATCGATGATGATTACCGGTTGAAAGATACCGATGATGATTACCGGTTGAAAGATACCGACGATGATTACAGATTGAAAGATACGGATGATATTGAACGGTATGTGGTATGATGGGGGAACTCACTAAGCTTTGTGCTTACGGTTTCGGTTTTGTTTTCAGGTACCTCTTCGTCTAAGGGGAAGGAGCCGGTGGCGTAGCATCGCATCACACACACACATATCATTCCACATCGGACTTTCTTGGATTGTACTCTGATTTTCCTTATTTTTGATGTCATGGTTTGGGACACAACATTATGATTTTGTAATGTGTTGCTTTATTGACAGTGTTATGGTAAAATGTTTTAAAAGTTATTAATTTAAAAATGAAATTTTCGGGCTTGAATTTTGGGATGTTACAAGTTGGTATCAGAGCCCTGGTTTGAGGGATTCGGACACACCCTCGGGAGTGTCTGGACTCAAACCGATGGATTCAAAAGATTTTTACAAAGAAAATGGTTTTCTAAAATCTGAGTCAAAGGGTTTTGAGAGAGAACAAGGTGTGTGGTGTGTGCGACCAGCCGAGCTCTAGTAAGTTTTCCCCAAGATACCCATACTTGTTATAATAAGTTATATGAGATATGACTCTGAGAACTGCATGCAAGATTAGGGCTAAGGATCTAGGAGGATGCCTTGTATGCCTGATGTATATGATTCTGAGAATTGCATGCTAGATTAGGGCTAAGGATCTAGGAGGATGCCTTGTATGCCTGTTGTACGAGGTGTATGCTAAGACTATTTAGTCAGCAGTAGGATAGCCTGATTAGGTTATGCCTGATGCGGTTACTCGATGCACGAATGCTTCTTGCTTTGTGCTTAAGGGGTCCAGTCTAACTCTAACTAACTAGTGAGCGGTTATTTAACCGTACTCGCAAGCTAGTTAAGGAAGCGAAGTAGGGACTCCTAGTGCAGCTGATGGCGGATAGTAGGTGAGAGAGTGCCCCAGGAAAGCCTGGGATGAGACTAGATGGAAAAGGATATTGGTTAAGGGACCTGGTGAAGTCGAGACAGTCCTTGAGGAAAGTACGGATAGATGTGGAAGGTAGTATGGGCCCGTACTATTGGAAGTAGAGGATCCGTACTCGAATCAAGGAAGGTTGATACAGAACCGGGAACCTTGGAGAGTGTGTTAGACCTCTCGAGAGTATGTATGATCCTGACATTTATGTGTGTATTTTCAGCATGGTGACCACACGACATGGAGCAGGAGGTTCCGGATCAGGATCAGGATCAGGCTCGGGTGAAGGATCCGAGCAGGTTGATGACGGGCTGCGCGAGTTCATCGCGTCTAAGATCACGAGAGGCATTCTTGAGTCGACCCCGGTCATTCTCGGGTCGATTAAGGAAGGGATTGTTGAGCTGATGGAGGATCGCCTCAGGGCGTTCAGGAGTGACATGGCGGCCAGCCAGTCAGGATCATGCACACTGTCCTTTAAGGACTTCAGAGGGAGTGGTGAGCCGGATTTCCATGGGGTGAAAGACCCCATTGTTGCTAGGAGATGGATCACAAACATCGAGTCTGTGCAGCTGACGAGCTTCTGCCCGGAAGGGTCAAAGGTCCGTTTCGCTGTAGGGTGTTTGAGAGACAGGGCCAGAGATTGGTGGGAGTCGATTGTTGACTCATTGGGAGCCCCAGCTGTTGAGGCTATGACCTGGTCAGACTTTGTGACCAGATTCAGGGCGGTGTTTGCGCCAGCTGTGGAGCTTCAGCAGCTGGCCAGGGAGTTCTTGGATATGACATAGACTACGAAGACTGTGGCGGAAATGACCGCCAAGTTCTGGGAGAGGGCATTGATGGTGCCCCAGGATACGGGTGATGAGGACATGAAGAGGACCCGCTACCATGACATGCTACGAGCTGACATCCGGGAGCATGTCAGTTTCTCAGCTTGCCCTACCTTGGATTCCATGATTGTCAGGGCTACGGAGAGGGAGATTGATATGGAGCACATCCGTAAGAGGAAGGCAGCAGAGGGGCTGATGACGGGGGCTTCGGGGAAGAAGCCGAAGGGATCTGATGGTAGGCCGAATGGCCAGTCAGGGCGGGACCGCTGTGGGAAATGCGGTTGTTAACACGAGGGAGCTTGTCGCACTGGGCCGGGTTCAGGCTGCTATAAGTGTGGCAAGGTTGGGCATTTTGGCAGAGATTGTACTGCTCCTACTCCTGCGATTCAGATATCAGACCTGATTTGCTTTCATTGCAATCAGAAGGGCCATAAAAAGGCCAATTGCCCTAGATTGACAGCAGCAGCGGCGGCGCCGGCAGTGGCGCCGACTCCAGCGACAACACGGGTTGTGGATGGCCGGAAGGCCAAGTTGGAGGCTCCAGTGGTTCGGAGCCGAGCATTTCAGCTGACAGTCGAGGAGACACGCGCTGCACCCGATGTGGTGACGGGATCGTTCCATGTGAACGGTATCCCAGTTCAGGTATTGTTTGATTCGGGTGCTACCCGATCGTTTGTCTCTCTTGCGCTTAGCAAGAAGTTTCCGGAGTCGTCAGGCACGTTGGATTGCCCTCTAGAGGTCGAGATTGCGAACGACCGGTCAGTGCGAGCATCAGAGGTCTACCGAGATTGTATCTTGCGACTGTTTGAGGAGCATTATCTGGTAGATCTGGTTCCCATACCTTTGCGGGGGAACAAGGTTATTATTGGTATGGATTGGCTAAGCCCCAATGGGGCAGTGATTGATTGTGCGCAGCAGTTGGTGCGGATCAGGACCCCAAGTGAGGGAGAGCTGGTGATTCAGGGCGAGAGGCCACAGCAAGGACCAGCTTTATGTTCGGCAGCGAGGGCTAGGCGCTACCTCCAGCAGGGTTGCGTAGGTTATGTCGCCTATATTATGGATACCCGGGAGGCGGGTAGGGCGACGGTGGGCGATGTACCCGTGGTACGAGAGTTTGCGGACGTATTCCCCGAGGAGTTGCATGGGATACCTCCGGAGCGACAGGTGGAGTTCAGGATCGACCTAGTCCCTGGTGCGGCTCCGATAGCCAAGGCACCGTATCGGTTGGCTCCTCCTGAGAGGCAACAATTGTCTACACAGCTGCAGGAGCTGTTAGACAAGGGATTCATTAGACCGAGCAGTTCACCCTGGGGAGCCCCGATTCTATTTGTGAAGAAGAAGGACGGGTTGCATCGGATGTGTATAGATCATAGGGAGCTGAATAAGGTAACGGTGAAGAACCGTTACCCACTGCCGAGGATTGATGACCTCTTTGACCAGCTACAGGGAGCATCTTGGTCAGAGAGGAGGATGTACAGAAGACTGCATTTCGGACGCGCTATGGCCACTATGAGTTTATGGTGATGCCTTTCGGTCTCACCAATGCTCCTGCCGCGTTCATGGACCTCATGAACCGCGTGTGTAGACTGATGTTAGACCGGTCTGTGATAGTGTTTACTGATGATATCTTGGTTTACTCCAAGACGCGGGAGCAGCATGAGGAGCATTTGCGAGAGGTTCTGGAGACTTTGAGAAGGGAGAACTTGTATGCTAAGTTCTCCAAGTGTGAGTTCTGGTTGCGCGAGGTGCAGTTTCTTGGGCACCTTGTCAACCAGAACGGGATTTCGGTAGATCCGACCAAAGTGGAGGCCGTGATGAGATGGGAGGTTCCGAGGTCTCCATCTGAGATTCGGAGTTTCCTAGGATTAGCTGGCTACTATCGGAGATGCATCCAGGATTTCTCCAAGATAGCCGTACCCCTGACCAGGCTAACGAGGAAGGTCGTGGTCTTTCGTTGGGGGCCTGAGAAGCAGGCTGCATTCGAGACATTGAGGTAGAGATTGTGCGAGGCGCCAATCTTAGCCCTGCCAGAAGGCATGGAGGATTTCGTCGTGTACTGCGATGCGTCCATCTCGGGTTTGGGCGCAGTATTGATGCAAAGGGGGCATGTCATTGCTTACGCTTCTGTAGAGTTGAAAAACTCTTAGATCGATTAGATCTTCAACAGGTTAAACAATAAAATCAAATAAACACAAAGAACACAATATAGAATCAAATGATGTTTAATGATTCAAATGTAGTCACGCCTCAGCAGAGCTCGACTGAGAACTTCCACTGTAGAGGCGAGCTAGGGTTTGTAGTAAAAAAACCAATAATAATAATCAAAAGCACACCCATAAAGGCTGCATGCATGCAACTTAAATACAAAACCCTAAACAAAAACAATCACGGTTGGACAGGCCCAAACCGGGTAACAAAACTGGGCTAAGGACCGAGCCCATGACGCAACACTATTCGACCCAACAATCTCCCCATTTGCGTCAAATGAGGCGAGAGATTATTTCGGTTGAGTAGCCTTCACCTTCTTCACAACTTTGAACAGTCGAGGAATGATAGCAAGAAGTGTCTGCCGAAACTGAATATACCAGCGAAGCATATCAGTAAACAACTTCTTGTCGGCTGTAGAATTCTGTCACACCTGTGAATGATCTCCAAAATATGCTACAAGCAAGCAGTGGAGAACAGGTGCTTATCACAAAGAGCAAAAAGGCATTTTTGATTTTCACCCCTAACGAACATCACGATATGAAATTTAGGGTCGATTTTACCCTTGACCATCACGTTCACATTGCCAGTTCTTCCAGTTGGTTTGATCGTTGGTCGCTTGTGAATGGCAGATGCGATTTCTTGATCCATTTTCGCTACTTCATGAATGTAGCAAACAAGCATTCACTTGATGTGGTCAATAATTGGCTGATACTCCTGAGGATTGGACAGCAGAATATTGTTGAGGAGTATCCAGTCGTGAGGGTTAAGGTTCGGTAGATCAGCCTGGGAAAAATTATGAACCGAGCTGTCAGAGCCTCGGGTCATTTTAAACTTGACATTGACAAATTTTCAAGCTGAATAAGGCTTCAGTACCTTGACCGTAATAATCTTCTGTGAGCTCCAGGTCAAGTACTGTGGCTGAGCGAACTCCAGATAAAATTCCAACAGATCCCGATCTACCTTCGGGTCGGGAGAGGGAATGACAGCAGTTGAGTTGAAGCAATGAAATATAAATGCTTTTCGTGTGATTGGCATATCAAATTGAGCGTCCTTCGAGTTCTCAAGACCGAACGACATTACAGGTCCAAGCCATTGATTACTCGGTTCATCTATAGCTTCTCTCTGGAGCGATTCAATGGTCCATTCTTGAAAAATGGACTTCTTTTTCTCCAAGAGCTCCTTTTCTTTTTGCTTCTTCTCGAGCTCAACCGTTTCCTTCTCAATCTTTTTCTCAAGCTCCTTATCAGTGGGCTTGGTTTTCTAAAAAGGCTTAGAGGGATTTTCACCCTAGATATCTTCAAAATCATCATCATCATCTTCATCAACTTCTCCAATCATCTTCTTCTTTTTATCCCTTTTGCTGACCGAAGCTACATTATCCTTCGGTGCAGCTGTTGATTTGGGTTCGGGAGGAGGTTGAGTTTCATCCTTGCCAGCTTGAGTAACCTTTTCTCCCCCTTGTTTCGGTTTGACAGAAGTCACCGGAACACCCTCTATCCGACTCAAGATATCCAACGCAGGTCTGAGTTTTTCGGCTAAATGGTGTCTAATGGATATAGTCAGAATAGAGTCATGAGCGTCGAGAAGGTGTAACAGAATGGAATGAACGTCACCCACGGAGCTTCGAATAACCTCTCTTTCAGACTTTAAATCATCAAGCTCTTTTGTGGTAGAGCGAAGCTTGATGTTTTGAATTTTCAGCTGAGAGGTTCGCTTGTCTAACTCATCCATAATCCGATTTTCAACGGCAAGTTCGGCTTCCAGCTGAGTCAAACGCTCATTAACATTATTATGAAGCTTTTCGTTGGCAGCTTCAATGGCCAGGTGAGCGACTTCAAGATTAGTCCTTTCAGCTTCAAGAGAACGCTGGAGATTATCAACTGAAGCATTCACAGTCTGAGAGTTCTTTTGAGCGGCAACTTGCAAATAATCTAGGAATAATTGAGCCTCAGAAATTAGTTTTTCGACTTTTGCGGTCACTTCTTTGCATTCTTTCGTGGATACCTCAATAGCGAGCGAGACCTTCTGATATTGAGATGTAGAGGCATCGATAGCCTTTGCTGCGGCAGAGAGAGAGGCATCATGCTCTTGAACAACCGAAGAGAACAAGGCCTTGAGAGCAGTTTCGGAGTAAGCACCAGTGGAGGAGGAAGAAAGTAGCTGATCAAGCTTATCAGTAATAGCCTTGAGATGACGCTTGGTAACTGGAGCATCGTCATCATCATCACTTTGGACACGGTATCGACTGAAGTAAGTGGAATCAAACTCCAAGTCCTCACCTCCAAGAACGGTGTCGGGTAGGAGATGGTGGTTCGGTAGTAACTGGAGGTTCGGTAGTGACTGGGGTTTCGGGTGCTGAAGAACGAGCCCCCGTATCAGATATGTTGGTTCGAACTCCAGTAGTGGTGGTAGTAGTAGCCTCAGAGAAGATGGTTGCAGAAATGGGAATGGTAGAGGATGGTTGAGATGTAATGACAAGAAAAATAGGAGGGATGGAGACTAGAACAGAGACAGGTGGAGGAGAAGGTGCTTGGGACCGAACAGGTACCTCTGGTGTAGGCGAGCGAGGCGGGGTATCACTACGAACCGAACCCTCATCCTCTGAGCTTTCGCTGTCAGATTCATTGGGAAGAATTGTGGATTGATTAGGAGGCATATATTCTGAGTCAGAATAACTTGAGGATTGAAGAATGAGCCAGCGAGCGGGTTTCTTGCCTTTCTTCGGCTTAGGTTGAGCTCGTGCTGCTTTCTCGGACTTTCGCTTCCTAGGGTTTGAATTTTGAAACTTGACCCCCCTTATCACCCTTTTTCACTTCTGCCTTCTTGCCTCTCTTTGCAGGTTTGTCTGCATCATCAATTGATTTCACCATATCAGTAGTGAGTTCCCTTGGACCAGAGGAGGGAAGCTTCTTGTATTCTTGAATAAGCTTGCTTGAAGGAGGCACAAAAGCAGACATCGACTCAGGAATGGAACCAACAAAAATAAACTTTGACGGATGAGTAACAATAATGTTGGTAGTATGAAACGTAGCAATGGAAGAAAGCATTGAGTCCGCCATGATAGGAACATGGAAACGATCCATTGCCCACTGAGTGATAATAGTCCAGAAGCGAGCACAAGAGATCTCGGTGTGGCGAGAGGAAGATGATAAACTCTGAATAAGTTGAAGCCATAAAACCATTCCATAATCCAGATGAAGACCGTGATACACACCATGAAGCAAAGTCATGAAGGACTTGCTCGCACCGTCAGATCCAGCACTTCGTTCAGAAAACCCTTGGAAGAGTAGAGTGAAGAGGCCATTCCATTGAGGAGGAAGGCAGGACTTTTTGAACTTTGTCACAGTGGTTAGGATTTCAGTATACCCCATGTTGTAGAACATTGAGAAGAGCTGACCTGTGGTAATGGAATCGGGATTAACCATGGAGCCTTCAGATGCAAGCCCTAGAAGAGAGCAGAAACGATTCCTAGAGATTGAGGCTTTCTGGTTAAGAATATCGAAGAAAATTTTGTCTGCCCCTTTGTCATACGTTGCAGAGGAATAGATTTGAGAGAGACAGGACATCGGAACAACTTCGACTGTGGTTAGTGCTTTGACGAGTGGGGAATATTTCATGCATTCCACCACTTGATACATGTACGTTTCGTAGAGGAAAGGTGAGAGATCGATCAGCAGGTTCTGATTGGGCTTGATTGCAAGAAGAGTAGAGCATGCAGTAGTTTCCTGAACTGAGGAGGATTCTGCGATTGATGAAGCTTGACGAGGAAGAAGATGAACAGTGAGAAATTGATCGTCTGCTTTTGCTCTAGAGAATTGAAGTGTGGTAAGGAATAGTAGCACATAAATTAGCCCTTATATACGATCTTGGAGAGAGAAATTGTAAGTGATGATTGCTGAAATCTTGGAAACGACTCCTAAAAAAGCGTGATTTGACATCTTGCAACCCCGATAAAGTAGAGATGACGCATGATGACCAATTCAAATTTTGGCGCCTTCCAAACTTATCCATAATTCAAACCTTCAAGAGTTTAAACTTCTTGCTGAGTCATCGGATGAATCTTCAATAAAATTGCTATTACCATAATGACTCAAAGACGTTACACCAACCCATCGCTTTTAATTTTGAAACCGTCTGCATGAACTCATTAAGAACCGAACAATACCTTGTTGTGAATGTTGAATGTGTGTGCGTAAGAGTGTAAAAGATAAAGAAATAAAGCAAACTTTTTGTGGGAATTTGTGATGTCTATTGAGACATTAAGCAGTGGATCCCGGGCACGAATCTCTTCCTTCAAAGTCAAGAGAGACTTTAAAGTGCTTGTGTGGATTCCCGTTGAATAACGATCAAGTACTTGTGAAGAAGCATTGAAAGGCATCTTTTTAATTAAAGCTATTAAGGGTGGCTTTCACTTCAATTCATGATTTCGATACTTGATATAAGACCGAAACAGAATGAAGTACTTGTGAGACCAATGTGGCCTGTTAAACAAGTAGGCAGGAAACATATTCAGTGACTTGTTGAAAATCGTTAACAGGAAATCTCATAAAAAAAATTGGATCCTTTTGGAAGAAAAAGTCTTGGTGAAAAACAATTTCATAAGGATCTCGCAAAAAGAAAATTGGAGCTTTCATAAGGTGACAAATAATAGCTAGAACTTTTAAGAGTTCACCGTCAATTCATTATGGGAGTTGGATTTTGGGTTTCACTTAATTCGTGGTGGACGAAAGTAACATCATTAACACAGAAATTGTGTAACCATAAACCTCAATGGTTATTGCTGAGAGTCTCAAGGGTTACAAAATGTGAGTTGAACCATGATGGAGAAAAATAAAGTGGGTAAGAGAACCGAATGTGCCTCTGCCATAAAAGATTGACAAAGCAGACAAACTCTTAACTCAGTTTGAGAAGAGTAAGGCAGCCCATGATTATAGTAAATTTGACAGCCTGATTGGTGAGACAAGATTTGTATATATCAAGTCATTAAGGCTTTACTCAAAATCATTCGAGGCTTTGGTCAACATACAACAGCATGCTTCTAGGGACACTTAGCTAGTACATAGATTGAGATGTAGAGGCATCGATAGCCTTTGCTGCGGCAGAGAGAGAGGCATCATGCTCTTGAACAACCGAAGAGAACAAGGCCTTGAGAGCAGTTTCGGAGTAAGCACCAGTGGAGGAGGAAGAAAGTAGCTGATCAAGCTTATCAGTAACAGCCTTGAGATGACGCTTGGTAACTGGAGCATCGTCATCATCATCACTTTGGACACGGTATCGACTGAAGTAAGTGGAATCAAACTCCAAGTCCTCACCTCCAAGAACGGTGTTGGTTTCAGTGGATTGGGTAGGAGATGGTGGTTCGGTAGTAACTGGAGGTTCGGTAGTGACTGGGGTTTCGGGTGCTGAAGAACGAGCCCCCGTATCAGATATGTTGGTTCGAACTCCAGTAGTGGTGGTAGTAGTAGCCTCAGAGAAGATGGTTGCAGAAATGGGAATGGTAGAGGATGGTTGAGATGTAATGACAAGAAAAATAGGAGGGATGGAGACTAGAATAGAGACAGGTGGAGGAGAAGGTGCTTGGGACCGAACAGGTACCTCTGGTGTAGGCGAGCGAGGCGGGGTATCACTACGAACCGAACCCTCATCCTCTGAGCTTTCGCTGTCAGATTCATTGGGAAGAATTGTGGATTGATTAGGAGGCATATATTCTGAGTCAGAATCACTTGAGGATTGAAGAATGAGCCAGCGAGCGGGTTTCTTGCCTTTCTTCGGCTTAGGTTGAGCTCGTGCTGCTTTCTCGGACTTTCGCTTCCTAGGGTTTGAATTTTGAAACTTGACCCCCCTTATCACCCTTTTTCACTTCTGCCTTCTTGCCTCTCTTTGCAGGTTTGTCTGCATCATCAATTGATTTCACCATATCAGTAGTGAGTTCCCTTGGACCAGAGGAGGGAAGCTTCTTGTATTCTTGAATAAGCTTGCTTGAAGGAGGCACAAAAGCAGACATCGACTCAGGAATGGAACCAACAAAAATAAACTTTGACGGATGAGTAACAATAATGTTGGTAGTATGAAACGTAGCAATGGAAGAAAGCATTGAGTCCGCCATGATAGGAACATGGAAACGATCCATTGCCCATTGAGTGATAATAGTCCAGAAGCGAGCACAAGAGATCTCGGTGTGGCGAGAGGAAGATGATAAACTCTGAATAAGTTGAAGCCATAAAACCATTCCATAATCCAGATTAAGACCGTGATACACACCATGAAGCAAGGTCATGAAGGACTTGCTCGCACCGTCAGATCCAGCACTTCGTTCAGAAAACCCTTTGAAGAGTAGAGTGAAGAGGCCATTCCATTGAGGAGGAAGGCAGGACTTTTTGAACTTTGTCACAGTGGTTAGGATTTCAGTATACCCCATGTTGTAGAACATTGAGAAGAGCTGACCTGTGGTAATGGAATCGGGATTAACCATGGAGCCTTCAGATGCAAGCCCTAGAAGAGAGCAGAAACGATTCCTGGAGATTGAGGCTTTCTGGTTAAGAATATCGAAGAAAATTTTGTCTGCCCCTTTGTCATACGTTGCAGAGGAATAGATTTGAGAGAGACAGGACATCGGAACAACTTCGACTGTGGTTAGTGCTTTGACGAGTGGGGAATATTTCATGCATTCCACCACTTGATACATGTACGTTTCGTAGAGGAAAGGTGAGAGATCGATCAGCAGGTTCTGATTGGGCTTGATTGCAAGAAGAGTAGAGCGTGCAGTAGTTTCCTGAACTGAGGAGGATTCTGCGATTGATGAAGCTTGACGAGGAAGAAGATGAACAGTGAGAAATTGATCGTCTGCTTTTGCTCTAGAGAATTGAAGTGTGGTAAGGAATAGTAGCACATAAATTAGCCCTTATATACGATCTTGGAGAGAGAAATTGTAAGTGATGATTGCTGAAATCTTGGAAACGACTCCTAAAAAAGCGTGATTTGACATCTTGCAACCCCGATAAAGTAGAGATGACGCATGATGACCAATTCAAATTTTGGCGCCTTCCAAACTTATCCATAATTCAAACCTTCAAGAGTTTAAACTTCTTGCTGAGTCATCGGATGAATCTTCAATAAAATTGCTATTACCATAATGACTCAAAGACGTTACACCAACCCATCGCTTTTAATTTTGAAACCGTCTGCATGAACTCATTAAGAACCGAACAATACCTTGTTGTGAATGTTGAATGTGTGTGCGTAAGAGTGTAAAAGATAAAGAAATAAAGCAAACTTTTTGTGGGAATTTGTGATGTCTATTGAGACATTAAGCAGTGGATCCCGGGCACGAATCTCTTCCTTCAAAGTCAAGAGAGACTTTAAAGTGCTTGTGTGGATTCCCGTTGAATAACGATCAAGTACTTGTGAAGAAGCATTGAAAGGCATCTTTTTAATTAAAGCTATTAAGGGTGGCTTTCACTTCAATTCATGATTTCGATACTTGATATAAGACCGAAACAGAATGAAGTACTTGTGAGACCAATGTGGCCTGTTAAACAAGTAGGCAGGAAACATATTCAGTGACTTGTTGAAAATCGTTAACAGGAAATCTCATAAAAAAAACTGGATCCTTTTGGAAGAAAAAGTCTTGGTGAAAAACAATTTCATAAGGATCTCGCAAAAAGAAAATTGGAGCTTTCATAAGGTGACAAATAATAGCTAGAACTTTTAAGAGTTCACCGTCAATTCATTATGGGAGTTGGATTTTGGGTTTCACTTAATTCGTGGTGGACGAAAGTAACATCATTAACACAGAAATTGTGTAACCATAAACCTCAATGGTTATTGCTGAGAGTCTCAAGGGTTACAAAATGTGAGTTGAACCGTGATGGAGAAAAATAAAGTGGGTAAGAGAACCGAATGTGCCTCTGCCATAAAAGATTGACAAAGCAGACAAACTCTTAACTCAGTTTGAGAAGAGTAAGGCAGCCCAAGATTATAGTAAATTTGACAGCCTGATTGGTGAGACAAGATTTGTATATATCAAGTCATTAAGGCTTTACTCAAAATCATTCGAGGCTTTGGTCAACATACAACAGCATGCTTCTAGGGACACTTAGCTAGTACATAGATTGAGATGATACCTGCCCCAGCTCTAACAGTGAGAGAAATTCTTGTACAGAAAGTAAGCAAGAAACGAAAATGAAAAGAAAAATATTTTTGGATTTTATGAAATATTCTGAAAAAGAATTAAAAACAGAAAGAAATATTTTTGGATTTTATGAAATATTAAAGAAAAAGAATTAGAAACAGAAAGAAATATTTTTGGATTTTATGAAATATTAAAGAAAAAGAATTAAAAACAGAAAGAAATATTTTTAGATTTTATGAAATATTAAAGAAAGGTATAAAGAAAGTTGCAAGAAAAGAGTATACATACTATACAACTGAAACCCAAAGAAAGAAATTAGAGGCGAAACGAGATCGGGGAAACCGAACCCGAAATGGACCGAGCGTTCGGTGCATTTCGGTTCCAAGAAGAACCGAACCCGAAATGGACCGAGCGTTCGCTCTATTTTGCTTCTAACTTTTATTGAAACATAGGGGATTTCGGTACAGATTCAGCTTCCATCATTCCTAAGGCATGCAGGATTTTATTAAAACTTGCTTCAGGCAAGGCCTTAGTGAAGATGTCAGCCAATTGATAAGTGGTTCTTACAAAATGAATTTCAACGTTACCGTCTTCCACATGAGCTTTGATAAAATGATACCTCAGTACTATGTGTTTCGTCTTTGAGTGTTGCACTGGGTTGTGACAAATCCTAATTGCGCTTACGGAATCACAATATAGTGGGATTTTCTTCATATTCTGGCCAAAGTCACGAAGTTGACTTTGTATCCAGATGACCTGAGATGTTCATGATGCTGCGGCAATGTATTCTGCTTCAGCAGTGGAGAGAGATACACATGTTTGTTTCTTCGATTGCCAGCTTACGAGTTTGCCGTCCAGAAATTGACATCCTCCAGTGGTACTTTTCCGGTCTAGTCCACATCCCCCAAGAATAGCATCTAAGAATGCTTGGACAAAGAACCCTGATTTGGCTGGGTACCACAACCCGAGAGAAGTAGTTCTCTTTAAATACCGAAAGATGTTCTTTACTGCCAACAGATGAGGTTCGTGTGGATTTGCTTAAAACCTGGCACAATAACAAACAGAGAACATGATATTTCGCCGACTAGCAGTGAGATACATTAGAGACCCTATCATCTGACGATAAAGGGTCATGTCAACACCCGGTTTGTCCAGAGAAGGTGTTAGCTTTGTGCCAAACGCCATAGGAACCTTCACTTTTGAATCTCCCAGCATTCCAAACTTGGCAAGCAATGTCTTCGTGTAGGCCTCTTGATTAATGAAAATGCCTTCATTTCCCTGTCTTATATTCAGACCAAGGAAAAAGTTAATAGGACCCATTGAGCTCATTTCAAATTTAGTTTCCATCAGCTTCATGAATTCAGCAGTTAAGCTAGGATTTGTGGAGCCGAAGATGATGTCATCAACGTAAATTTGAACGATCATAAGGTGGTCACCCTTTTTCTTGCGAAAGAAGGTTGGGTCAACCGAACCTTGTTTAAATTTAGACATTTCAAAAATCTAGTTAGAGTTTCATACTAGGCCCTTGGAGCTTGTTTGAGACCATAGACCGCCTTGTCCACGATGTAGCAGTGATTTGGATATTTTTCGTTCACAAAGCCTGGTGGTTGCTCTACATACACAGTTTCTTCCAGTTCTACGTTTAAGAAGGCACACTTTACGTCCATTTGGAAGACTTCAAAGTTTTTGTGTGCAGCATAGGCGAGAAAAATGCGAACAGATTCTAGCCTTGCTATTGGAGCGAAGGTCTCTTCATAATCTATGCCTTCTTCTTGACAGTAGCCTTTCACAACCAACCTCGCCTTGTTGCGTATCACATTCCCTTCCTTATCCATCTTATTCCTACACACCCATTTTAATCCAACCACAGAAGCATCCCTTGGTGTTGGAATCGGTCTCCACACTTTATTTCGTTCGAATTCATGTAATTCGTCCTGCATTGCCTGTACCCAATCAGAATGATCAAGTGCAGTCTTGACTGTTTTCGGTTCGACTTTAGAGACGAAAGAATTAAACATGCAAAATTCTACTTTAGAGAAGAGTGTTGTTCGTTTCTCTTTTAATTTAGATCGTGTGAGAACTTTTTATGTGGAATCACCAATAACTTGTGATTGGGGATGATCTTTGGTCCATTTGATGAGTGGAGGATAATTAGGATCGAATGAAGGACCAAGTTCAGCGTTCACTTCTACTTCAAACTCCGACTGAGTGTCATCATCGTTAATGTTCACATTTTCCCCCTCGAGCGATGATACTTCCTCTGTTGCAGGATTAGAATCTTTCACTTCGAAAGATGAGACTTCCTCAGTTTCAGGATTAGAATCTCTCCTTTCGAAAGATGATACCTCCTCAACTTCAGGCTCAGAATTTTCCCTTTGGACTTGACTTTTGGTTGCAAAGCTCTCCCCCTGGAATGTTGGATCTTGATTAAGAAGATCAGACGAACCCTCCCCCTGAGCATGAGAGCAATCTTTTTGAGGTTCACTCGTGTCTGGCTTGTTGGTTTCAACAGGTTGGTTTTCTTCCATATTCGCTGCAGCTTCATCGATTATCTTCTTCAAGTTATCTACCTTGTTGTCTGCAGCTTCAGATTCAAAGAGAATGGCCTTTTCGGGCTCATCAAACAGCAGCATGTATTGTTCAAATAGGTTCCAAATAGGTATTGTAACTTGACTAGAAATTGGAAATATATCCCCCACATAACCTTCAGCGGTCTTGAGTTTCTTGACGTAGTTATCGTCGAAGGTAACATAATAGGTCTCCTCGATTTTCTTTGATCGTTTGTTGAGAACCCTATATGCTTTGGGAGGTTAAGGAATAGCCCAGAAAGATTCCTTCATCTGCTTTCACATCAAATTTATTTCGGTGCTCCTTTGAATTAAAGATGAAGCGTCTTGAGCCGAACGCATGAAAAAACTTGACATTTGGCTTTCGGTTGTTTAAGATCTCATATGGAGTGATTGAAAAACGTTTGGTGAGGTAAGATCTGTTTTGCGTAAAGCATGCAGCAGCGATGGCATCAGCCCAGAAGTACAGAGGCAGTGAAGCGAAGCTCAGCATAGTTCGGGCTGCTTCACACAGAAATCGGTTTTGCCTTTTGACAATACCATAATGTTGTGGAGTGTATGGAGCTGAGAAATTGTGAGTTGTTCCTTTCTCTGCAAGAAACTCTTCAAAGTCTTTGTTGTTAAACTCCAATCCGTTGTCACTTCTTATGTTACGAATAACCTTTCCCAGCTGGACTTCGACCTGCTTGATAAAGAGTTTAAGTTTAGGAGTGACCTCTGATTTCTGCTTGAAGAAGAATACCCAGGTAAATCGAGAGAAGTCATCCACTATTACAAGTATATACTTGTTTCCACCAACACTTTCGATTGAAGATGGACCACATAAATCAATATGGAGTAATTCAAGTGGTTAATTAATTTTTGTATTGATGCGAGAAGGATGACTCTGTCGACTCTGCTTTCCCATTTCACATGCAGCACACAAGTGTTCTTTATCGAATTTCAGAACAGGAAGACCTCGAACATGATCTCCAAGCACCAATTTGTTGATGTCATTAAAATTCAAATGGGAGAGTCTTCGGTGCCAAAGCCAGCTTTCGTTTGATTGAGCCTTTGATAGCAAGCAGATTGCTGGTTTTCCCCGTATGGGATTGAGGTTCAGAGGGTACATCTCTCCTTTTCTCTTTGATTTCAGCAGAATATTGTTTGACTTCTTTTCAGTAATCTCTGATCCCTCATCGTCGAAAGACACCTTTAGCCCAGTTCCAACCACCAGTTGAGAAACACTGATAAGGTTGTGTTGCAAACCCTCAACATACGCCACTTTTCTTATTGAGAGCTCGCCATTGGTAATCATCCCATAACCTTTGATCGTGCCATAAGAGTTGTTACCATACTTGAAACTTCCACCATTTGTAAGGGATCGAAATTCCCTCGGTTCTTCCCTTCTCCCTGTCGTGTTGATTGTGTTTATTTGCTTTTATTGTTTAACCTGTTGAATATTTAATCGATCTAAGAGTTTTTCAACTCAACAACTGGTATCAGAGCAGGAGACTATGTAATTCATACACATCTCTTCTGTTGAAGAACATCTTAGGGTTTTCCGCTTTGATTGATATTGTTAGAGCCGTCATTTACTATTGACGTAGTTATTTAAAAATTCGATCTTACCCTAACGTTATTTACAAGTCTGATCTTAATCAGGTTTTTGAACAAATATCGTCATCTCTATGGATGATTCTCAATCTAACCCAATCAATATCTCCAAC
Source organism: Lactuca virosa (assembly GCF_052849685.1). Classification (NCBI taxonomy): domain Eukaryota; kingdom Viridiplantae; phylum Streptophyta; class Magnoliopsida; order Asterales; family Asteraceae; genus Lactuca; species Lactuca virosa. Next base: position 391,682,447 of record NC_136428.1, read on the forward strand.
AGCATAGGATCGACGACAAGGATTCCTATATTGTACACTCAGGATTATGAGGTCTGGACTCATCACTTTGAAGATTACGTGATTGGCTCAGAAGACAATAGATACTTGATCTGGGAGGCGATTACTGTAGGTCCATTCGCTCACTCAAAATCTTCAAGAGTTGTTAAAACTCAAAAGGAGTACAATCAACTCATCAGTGATGTGAAAGACATTCCCCAAGATGATAAGGAAAAGTTTTAGTGCAACATCAAAGCTTTAAGAATGATCATGTTTGCTTTGCAATCGGACACGTTTCGGTTAGTAAGCTCATACACAACGGAAAAAGAAATATGGAACAGATTGAAGGAATTATATTCTACGGATGAAGATCTTGAGCATTCAATCCAAACATTGTTGCTCTCAGAATTTGGTGAATTCAAGCAGAAGCCAAAAGAGAAGCTTATTCAAACCTTCGATCGCTTCAATCATCTCCTTAGTAGGATGATAAAGCATGGGATTGAAAGGAAAGTCATTGAACAGAAGGTGACATTCATGAATGGCCTTAGACCCGAATGGATGGTTATGGTGTCTACTGTGAAGGCTCATGAACAATTCAAGAATTATTCTCTAGTGAAACTAGTGGGAATATTAAAGTCACATGAGAGTGTCGTGACTAAAGAAACGAATGTGGTTTCTAACAAATGAAGAGTATGCTTTGATGGTGTCAAATCCCAAGAAGTTCATCAAAAGAAGGTTCCCAACAAATAAGAACCGAAACTGGCAAGGTAGCTACAGTGCCGAGAAAGCAAAGGAGGAACCGAAGAATGTTTCTCAGACTGAAGAACCAAAGAAGGAAGTAAAACTTGGAGGTGACTCAGGGATTAATTGTCACTACTGCGGAGGCCCAAATCACTTCGCCAGAGATTGTATGCTGAGAAAGATGTCAGAAAAGAATGAAGATGAGGACGAGGAAGCGAACCTCACACGACGATTGGAAGAAATCAAGAACAAGAAAGCTAGATCTAATAACACTATGAATGCTCTTATTGTACAGGGAAATATTGTTGACGATGAGTTCGGAGGTGTTGAAGTTTGATCCACTGATTCCGGAGATGAAGAAGTGAGGAAGCCTACTTATGGCAGGGCTTTTTTGGTGAAAGAAGAGGACGTTGCAGGAAAGTGTCTAATGGTGACTTCTGGGGTGTCACAAAAGCGAGGCTATGCCACTGATGGAGAACTGGATGAAGCGAAGGACCGTGAAGACAGGTGTTTTGCAGCGAAACCTGTCAGTGAGCAGGTCAACGAATGCAATGAGTTTATCAAGAAGGTTCAATCTACTCTTGTTTCATTACAAATTCCCATCTCAAACTATGAAAAAGAACTAAATGGATTAAAATCTAAATTTTCTAGTATAAGTGGTAGTTTAACTCAAACTCACGTAACAAACTCTAACCTAACTGATCAAATTAGCAGGGTATCATCAAAGAGTGAGGAGAGGCGTATAAGTAAGTATACTCCTTCATATAAGTAAGTATACTCCTTCGTGGGAAGAACATCAAAATCCTCAAGAACATATGTGTTTACGGTCAAGGGAGATCCTTGAACCGTAAACACCATCAAGTGGTGTTTATGTGCCCCTAACACCTTCTATAGCTTGGATAAAAGACTAGAACCTTGCATGCATGAACTAGAAACACCAAAACACGAAATGGTTGAGGAACCATGAGTTTACGGATGTAAACTCATGGGTTTACGACCGTAAACTCTCAAAGGTGGTCCAAGGACCGTAAACTCCAAAGAAGGTCCATTTCGAGCCCTAACCACTTACTAAGCCTTTGATTCAAACTTAGAACACTTTCTTGTGAAGTATAAGACCTTAAAACACACAAATGCACCATTACCATGAGTTTACGGTCGTAAACTCATGGGGGAAATGGTCTAGAAAGCGTAAACACATATAGGGTTACCATTTGAGGAGTAAACTCCAATGTGAGGCCATACTCTCCTTAGATACAACCCTTTAGCACTCCTAGCACTTAAAACAAAGTGTTTCTATGTCTTAGGAGCTCTTTACTTGATTAATTAGTTATTAAAAAACTAATAAGATGCATTTATGTATCACTACATGTTACATAAGATTAGTGTGTGTGTTCAAGTCCTCACTTGACACCTAGCATCCTACCCGACACTTCCATCCACTCCACTCACTGCAGGTGAGTTCATACCCCTAAATCAACCTTTTGAATGATTTTAAATGCTTTTATGGGGGGGAATACAAGTTGAACTGTTATAGTTATTGTATCAATCACATGTGATTAATAACTAGAACAGACTACAAGATTTGCTACTGCTTTCAGATTTCGATCAAACTTTGGATTTTCAAGTGTTTCAAACCTTTTATCAAACTCTTTAAATGCCAAACTGTTTTCAAATTCTTTTAAACTTCCTTTATTTTTAAACCCATATCTATACTAATATATTTATATAAGTAAGACTTGAAGGACTTAGGACTGATAGCTCACCTTATTTCCTGTTCCTTGTTTGGTTGTGGACTTAGGGTATTCTGTTATTTGTCCGATTGTCGTTGAATTCTTAGTTATGTATCATATATATTTGTGTTGGATATAAAAGTCTTCACTTCAGTTCAGTACCTTTGTGTATCAAAGGCATGCAACCAACATTACTATTTAACTATAATAGGTATAGTTAAGGATTAATACTCATTACTACTATTATAACGACACCTACCAGAGTCAGTACAGTTATGAGTCAATACATGCTAAATACTATACAAGGAGAATACTATATACTATACAAGAGAACACTCTATACATTATACCAGAAATTACATTATACAATATACAAGAGAATATACTATAATTAGAATGTGACATACTACTTCTCGATACGACACTTCACAGTGGTATCGCCGTGTAACCAGAGTCTCTTGGAGGGAGAGCGCGCATTTTGTGTATAGATCTCTACGGGACAGACACTCCCACATCCCGACTGCTAGCTACAGTCCCAGCCGAAAGGCCAAGGGGTGACAAAATGTCACATCACTACATATGACTCGGAGGGTCATCAGTTATTCGATCGTCAATCAGCATGGTTACATACGAGTTCACATTCAAACCTTTAATTCCACATTAAGAATTAAAGGCCAAACAGGCTCCCCGAGGTGTATTGTAGATTAATACTACCTGGAGTCTACATTTTATTTCATTTAGCCGGCAGTGCCACTGCTGGGGTAAAACCTTATTTTCCCAATTACTTTACATGAATAAAGTCTAAAACTATATTTTCTTACTGATAGTTTCAATGGGGAAAACTTTTACATTTTCAAAGGATCAAACATGCTAACAAACGGGTCTTGGTAGAAGACTACTTTTACTGGAAAATATAGGATTTTCTAGTGAGTATATTATTGTCAAACGTTAGTATCAGCTATTATACTACATTGTTGTAAACATTTTTATACAAGCAAAGACACTAAATACTTATGAACTCACCAGCGTTATGCTGATACTCGCTTTCAAAATAACTTGTATGCTCAGGTCGTCAGTAGACAGGTACAGATGCAGCTTTTGAGAAGATGGAGCACATACAAGACTCCTCTTTTATTTTGATTATATTTTTGGTGTCTTACAAACTATACAAAACACGCTTGTATTACAATTATTATATTAATGCAATGGATGTTGTTGCTTGTCTTTAATATTATGTATTGTTATGATACTGTACATGACGTCCTCCACCCCAGAACTTATTCCGCCGTTCCGGTTTTGGGGTGTGACAGATTGGTATGAGAGCATTGTTTATAGTGAATCAAGTATATCAACCCATAAAAGATATACGAACTATAAACACATCGGGATTAAAACACTCTGACCAAGAATATATACTTTTAAATAATAAAATATGTAACTAAGTATATATATATATATATATATATATATATATATATATATATATATACACCTATTCGTACCAAGGTCAGTATCATACTAGAACATAACAAAAAAGTATTATGATTGTTGAACATCACAATTAGGCTTAGAGACACATGGTCAAACCTGAGGGGATATAGCCTGATCAACTATATTTTCTGAGGAGTGACTAGCATGTGCCTAATAACGATTGTGGTGTTACCACAAGTCTAAAAACTTACCCACACTACTACAAGAGCATTAGAACAAGAATACTATAGGAGTATTCTGCATTACTATGAATTACATATGTGAGAACTAAAAAGGTCGTTACTAGTAGGACAATAGTTTCTAAGTGGGTACACCAAGGTTACATGTGACTAAGGCGCTATAGAATTAGAATCTGTGATCTTTGCTTTACTTCCTGTTCCTTGTTTGGTTGTGGATTTACAGTTAGGGTCACTTATTCGAAGGTCTATCCTGTTTCGGTTGCATGTAACTGGTATGCACTATGCAAGTATTGAATCAACTAATAACGATCATCTTATAAGTATCTTAGATTAGTATGTCTATTAACTATTCTTTCCCCATTCTCGCGTAGATAGCATGGCCGGCTTTCATCTCCCTGGCGATCCGTACTATCCAAACCAAGGCATTGGAGGATGGCTTGATGATGAGCCGGAAGATGATCACCCAATCCCTTTGGATGATCACCTCGCAGAAGGCTTTTCAGATGGCTCCGACTCCAAACCAGAAGTCAACAACCTACCCCCAGTAGCTCCAAACCCCAACCCCCGTCCGACATTTCAAGGTCCCACTCTCATGTGGGCAACAACCTTGAACCAATGGAGTGATGAGCAGGGTCAGCCATTACCTTTCAATGGAGACCGAAGCTTCTACAACATAGGCGAGGGAAGTTCAGCTGACCAGGTCCTACCCATCATGGTCCGTAGGATTGCTCGGAACGTCGAGCAAGGTCATCCAGCCATCGACAGAGTAGTAGAGATTGATGCTAACTCTAACCTTAACACGGTCCGCATTCGCCAACTTGAAGTGACTGTGGATAGGACTAGGAGGACCAATGAGGCTCTGCAGCAACAATTAGCTGCATCCCGGGCCGAAGTCATGGAACTCCGAGTGCGTCAGAGAGCGCATGAGCGACATCTTCAGGAAGTTGTACGTCAACTGGCAGACCTAAGGGTTCGTCCGAGAGACACCCGTCGCCGGTAGAAGATGTCAACTCATTTTTACTTTTGAATTAGGGAATAGCCTTTCTTTCCATGCCTTAGGAAGTACTTGTCTGTAAAATATTCCTAACTTTTTAAAAGTACTATGATTAGACTTCTAAGCTGCCAACAATTTCCTTATGGTTTGATGAAAGACCTACTGTTAGGTCAACTTTTCTGAACTCATTTTACATCAGTAATACCAGTAATATTGACAGTTATCTAATCTATGGGAAAGTTTGTACTCTTGTGTTTCTCTAATCTATTAGTACATTTCTATATGGTAGTTGGACTATGGCGATTTGGTCCATAAGACACTCCCATCATGCTTACAATTGTTTCGCACTATTGTCCTCATCTTTATAAATTTTTAGTAAAAGATGCCTCCTCGCAAGCGTCCGACGAGAAACACGCCTGCAAGTCAAACTCCACCACCACCACCTCCTCCGCAACAGTTTGATGCGGTGATGTTCCAGGTAGCTGTGACCGCAGCGGTAACCGCAGCTATGGCCCAAATAAATTTTAGTGACGCAAGTGGAGCTGGAATGGGCACCAACCCTAGACATGGTGAAATCCACCAACGTACACAGGGGTGTACCTTTAATGGAACCGGAGGGATAATTGCACTGTCCCAATGGGTCGAAAGAACTGAGGCAATCTTCGAGATGTGCTTGTGCCCTGAAGAGAGCAAGATAAAGTTCGCAGCTTGCACGTTCACCGAAAGGGCCTTGACGTGGTGGAATGGCCATGTCAAATCACTCTCCTTGGTCACAGCCAACGCCATGGGCTGGGATACACTAAAGGACCTGTTGACGAGGGAGTACTGCCCGAGGGGCGAAATTCAGAAGCTGGAGGAGGAACTGTGGGGCCTCAAGATGAAGGGGACCGACATAGTGGCTTATACAGCGAGGTTCTGCGACCTGGTGACTCTGTGTCCTAACATGGTCCCCACCGAAGGCAAAAAAATTGAAAGATACATGTGGGGTTTAGTGCCCCCGTATCGAGGGAACATTCTAGCATCACACCCTACGACCTTTGACAGTGCCAAGGAATTGGCCCAAAGGTTGATTGATCATGAAGTTCCTTACACTCCATCAGCAACCACAACGGTTGCCACTGCACCGACCAAGACATCCGACAACAAAAGGAAGCGGTGGGACCGAAAGAAGGGTAAATCAGCCCAATCCTCTTCAAAGAACCAACAAACGGTGGTTGTCCATGCTGCCACTACTCCTGCTGCCCCTGTACCAGCCAAAACATATGCAGGGCATCTACCCAAGTGCACCAAGTGCTATTTCCATCACAACGGCCCCTGCCGGGAAATGCACTGCACTAACTGTGACCGGAAGGGCCATACCGCCCGGTTTTGCCGAACACCACCCAAACCCACTTCCCAGTTCCCCAGTTCGGGAGTAAGCCAGGCCTGTTACGGCTGTGGCGAGATAGGGCATTTTAAAAGAAACTGTCTGAAGGCTAGGAATGCGGGAGGAATAGGAAGACTACTTGCTATTGGCCACAATGAAGCAGTAACAGAGCCCACAGTAGTCACGGGTACGTTCCTTCTCGATAACTATTATGCTTGTATCCTATTTGATAGTGGGGCAGAGAGGAGTTTCGTAAACCAAAACTTTAAACACTTACTTAAACAATCACCGCAACCACTAAAAGAAACCTTCGTCGTAGAAATGGCTAACAGAAAGACAGAGAGTTCTAACGAAATCTACATAGGTTGTACCCTCACACTAGATAACCATTCATTTCCAATCGACCTCATACCAGTAGCAATCAAGAGCTTTGATGTCATTATGGGCATGGACTGGTTGAGTCTCCATCGTACCGATATTCTGTGTTTCGACAAAGCAATCCGTCTGAACCTACCAAATAACGAAACCTTGTTGATCTACGGAGACAAACCCAGTACGAGCCTTCGTATCATCTAAAGTATTCAAGCCCAGAAATATTTGCGTAAGGAATATCGCGCGTTCCTTGCACACATCGTCGACACGAGCCAGAAAACAAAAGACCTGAAAGACTTCCCCGTGGTACGTGACTTCCCCGACGTCTTTCCAGAAGAGCTACCGGGATTACCTCCCCAACGTCAAGTCGAGTTTCAAATCGACTTAATCCCAGGAGCCACCCCCGTAGCCAAATCGCCCTATCGTCTAGCGCCTGCTGAGATGCAAGAACTATCCGGTCAACTTAACGAGCTGCTCAGCAAGGGATTTATAAGACCGAGCTTCTCACCCTGGGGAGCACCAGTCTTGTTCGTGAAGAAGAAAGACGGATCGTTCCGTATGTGCATCGATTACAGGGAACTCAACAAACTTACGATCAAAAATCGTTAGCCTCTTCCTCGCATAGACGATTTATTTGACCAACTGCAAGGGGCGAGTTACTTTTCCAAGATTGATCTGAGCTCCGGGTATCACCAGTTGCGAGTGCTTGAGGAGGATGTTCCGAAGACAGCCTTCCGAACTCGTTACGGACACTACGAGTTCGTAGTAATGCCGTTCGGACTGACCAATGCGCCCGCAATATTCATGGACTTGATGAATAGGGTATGTCGTCCTTACTTGGATCAGTTCGTCATCGTCTTCATTGATGACATACTTATCTACTCTCGAAGTAAGGAAGAGCATAGCAATCATCTACGACAAGTCCTGGAAACCTTACGATCGGAGAAGCTATACGCGAAGTTCTCTAAGTGCGAATTTTGGATCCGAAGCGTCGAATTCTTAGGGCATGTGGTGAGCGAAGAAGGAATCCACGTGGACCCTTCCAAAATTAAAGCCATTGAGAACTGGTTAGCACCAAACACGCCTACAGAAATTCGTCAATTTCTAGGCCTCGCTGGCTACTACCGCAGGTTCATTCAAAACTTCTCTCGAATTGCAAAACCCCTGACTACATTGACCCAGAAAGGCGTGGCCTTTGACTGGGAAGAGAAACAAGAGAAGGCATTCCAAACTCTGAAGCGCGCCTTATGCACCGCACCGATACTGTCCTTCCCCGAAGGGATAGAAGACTTCGCAGTATACTGCGATGCATCCAACCAAGGGCTCGGCTGTGTTCTGATGCAACGAGGTAAGGTCATCGCCTATGCCTCAAGACAGCTGAAGACACACGAGGTCAACTACACTACGCACGACCTCGAATTAGGAGCAGTTGTGCTCGCCCTAAAAATCTGGAGACACTATCTGTATGGTACGAAGAGCACCATCTATACCGACCACAAAAGCCTCCAACACAACTTCAACCAGAAAGAGCTCAACATGAGACAACGACGGTGGGTCGAGCTACTCAATGACTACGAATGCAAAATTCGTTATCATCCGGGTAAAGCCAACGTAGTAGCAGACGCCCTAAGTCGGAAAGAATATTCTGGCCGAAGAGTCAAGTCACTAACAATGACTATCCATTCGCATCTATCCGCACAAATTAAGGAGGCTCAGCTCGAAGCTTTGAAACCTGAAAATGTAGCGGGAGAATCCCTGCGAGGAATGGATAAGAACCTAGAAGCCAAGGGTGACGGAGCCTTATATCTCATGGACCGGATCTGGACACCGAAGCACGGTGGCTTCAGAGACTTGGTCATGAAGGAAGCGCACAATACTCGATATTCCGTCCACCCAGGTTCAGATAAGATGTATCTGGATCTCAAGAAGTCATACTGGTGGCCTAACATGAAAGCAGAGATTGCTACCTTCGTAAGTAAATGCCTTACTTGCGTGAAGGTCAAGGTTGAATACCAGAAACCGTCAGGTCTACTCCAACAACCGGAGATACCTGAGTGGAAGTGGGAGCGGATCACTATGGACTTCATAACCAAGTTACCCAAGACAACGGGTGGACTTGATACCATTTGGGTCATCGTCGACAGATTGACCAAGTCCGCACACTTCCTACCCATCAAAGAAACCGACAGGGTGGAGAAGCTCACCAGAACATACATTAGGGAGATCGTACGGCTGCATGGTGTTCCTATATCTATTATCTCAGATAGAGATAGTAGATTCACTTCGAGATTCTGGCAGTCATTACAAAGCTCCCTAGGAACGAGGCTGGACATGAGTACAGCCTACCATCCACAGACCGACGGACAAAGTGAAAGGACTATCCAAACCTTGGAAGACATGTTGCAAGCCTGTGTGATCGACTTTGGGAAGTCGTGGGATACCCACTTACCACTTGTCGAATTCTCGTACAACAACAGTTATCACACGAGCATCAAACTTGCTCCATTCGAAGCCCTCTACGGCCGGAGGTGCAGATCCCCTATGTGCTGGGCTGAGGTGGGTGACACTCAGTTAGCTAAAGGACGAGTTCCTGACAGCACTCTCACGGGTCCGGAAATCATTCGGGAAACTACAGAGAAGATCGTTCAGATTCGTGAACGATTAAAAGCCTCTAGAGACCGACAGAAAAGCTACGCAGACAAACGAAGGAAACCTTTGGAATTCCAGGTGGGAGACCGAGTCCTTTTGAAATTCTCACCCTGGAAAGGCTTCATACACTTCGGAAAGCGTGGAAAGCTGAACCCAAGATACATAGGGTCATTTGAGATTCTCGCTAGAATCAGCCCCGTAGCGTACAAACTCAATCTTCCCCACGAGCTTAGTAACATACACCCTACCTTCCACGTTTCGAACTTGAAAAAGTGCCTATCCGACGAGACTCTTGTAATCCCACTCGACGAGATCGAGATCAACGAGAACCTCAACTTCGTGGAAGAACTTGTAGAGATTATGGACCGAGAGGTCAAACGAACGAAACAAAACCGTATCCCGATAGTGTAGGTTCGCTGGAACGCCAAGCGAGGACCTGAACTCACATGGGAGCGCGAGGATCAAATGAAACTTAAATATCGTCATCTTTTTACTTAGTTATTTCGTAATAACTTAGTTGCTTGAAGTCTAATTTCGGGACGAAATTCTCTTTAACGGGGGAATGATGTGACAACCCGAAATTTTTATTTGTATAATCTCTACAGTTAAACACTTCAAATAATTAGTCAAATACATTCCAGTACATTTTGGCCGGTTTTAAGTCCGTTTGGGTGTTTTAGTTTTAAAATTCGTCAAAAGAATAAAAATAAGGAAGTGTCGTTATGAGTGATGTGTAACAAACAAAAACAACAACACCTTAGCTAGGTGTTTACGGCCAAACAAGAGGAGTTTGGGCCGTAAACACCATTTTCCCAAGAACTCATGCACATAGCATGAGTTTACCCACTATTTCCCTCATTTTACACTTCCCACCTCAAGAACACCAACTTTTTCTCTCAAGTATCATAAGTTCATTTCTTCAAATCCGCCAAAATGTAAGTGTTTCCTTCCTAGATTCGTTCATATAACACTTAATCTAGTGTTTATACATCATTTCATCCATGGATTCTTGATTTTTACTTAGATCTTCAAGTGTTCTTCAAAACACCAAGAACACCAAGAACACACACTAGTGTTTTTGGGTCCTAAACACTCTTACAAGCTTCATATAAGTAAGTATACTCCTCCTAGCTAGTTATTTGCTTAGTATACTTGTAAATCCATGGGAAGAACATCAAAATCCTCAAGAACATATGTGTTTACGGTCAAGGGAGATCCTTGAACCGTAAACACCATCAAGTGGTGTTTATGTGCCCCTAACACCTTCTATAGCTTGGATAAAAGACTAGAACCTTGCATGCATGAACTAGAAACACCAAAACACGAAATGGTTGAGGAACCATGAGTTTACGGTCGTAAACTCATGGGTTTACAACCGTAAACTCAAGGGTATACGACCATAAACTCTCAAAGGTGGTCCAAGGACCGTAAACTCCAAAGAAGGTCCATTTCGAGCCCTAACCACTTACTAAGCCTTTGATTCAAACTTAGAACACTTTCTTGTGAAGTATAAGACCTTAAAACATACAAATGCACCATTAACATGAGTTTACGGCCGTAAACTCATGGGGGAAATGGTCCAGAAACCGTAAACACATATAGGGTTACCATTTGAGGAGTAACCTCCAATGTGAGGCCATATTCTCCTTAGATACAACCCTTTAGCACTCCTAGCACTTAAAACAAAGTGTTTTTATGTCTTAGGAGGTCTTTACTTGATTAATTAGTTATTAAAAAACTAATTAGATGCATTTATGTATCACTACATGTTACATAGGATCAGTGTGTGTGTTCAAGTCCTCACTTGACACCTAGCATCCTACCCGGCACTTCCATCCACTCCACTCACTGCAGGTGAGTTCATACCCCTAAATCAACATTTTAAATGATTTTAAATGCTTTTATGGGGGGAATACAAGTTGAACTGTTATAGTTATTGTATCAATCACATGTGATTAATAACTAGAACAGACTACAAGATTTGCTACTCCTTTCAGATTTCTATCAAACTTTGGATTTTTAAGTGTTTCAAACCTTTTAGCAAACTCTTTAAATGCCAAACCTGTTTTCAAACTCTTTTAAACTTGCTTTATTTTCAAACCCATATCTATACTAATATATTTATATAAGTAAGATTTGAAGGACTTAGGACTGATAGCTCACCTTATTTCCTGTTCCTTGTTTGGTTGTGGAATTAGGGTATTCTGTTATTTGTCCGATTGTCGTTGAATTCTTAGTTATATATCATATATATTTGTGTTGGATATAAAAGTCTTCACTTCAGTTCAGTACCATTGTGTATCAAACGCATGCAACCAACATTACTATTTAACTATAATAGGTATAGTTAAGGATTACTACTCATTACTACTATTACAATGACACCTACCAGATTCAGTACAGTTATGAGTCAATACATGCTAAATACTATACAAGAGAATATACTATAATTAGAATGTGACATACTGCTTCTCGATACGACACTTCACAGTGGTAACGCCGTGTAACCAGAGTCTCTTGGAGGGAGAGCGGCTATTCTGTATATAGATCTATATGGGACAGACACTCCCACATCCCGACTGCTAGCTACAGTCCCAGCCGAAAGGCCAAGGGGTGACAAAATGTCACATCACTACATATGACTCGGAGGGTCATCAATTATTCGATCGTCAATCAGCATGGTTACATACGAGTTCACATTCAAACCTTTAATTACACATTAAGAATTAAAGGCCAAACAGGCTCCCCGAGGTGTATTGTACATTTAATACTACCTGGAGTCTGCATTTTATTTCATTTAGCCGGCAGTGCCACTGCTGGGGTAAAACCTTATTTTCAAAGGATCAAACATGCTAACAAACGGGTCTTGGTAGAAGACTACTTTTACTGGAAAATATAGGATTTTCTAGGGAGTATACTATTGTCAAACGTTAGTATCAGCTATTATACTACATTGTTGTAAACATTTTTATACAAGCAAAGACACTAAATACTTATGAACTCACCAGCGTTATGCTGATACTCGCTTTCAAAATAACTTGTATTCTCAGGTCATCAATAGACAGGTACAGATGCAGATTTTGAGAAGATGGAGCACATACAAGACTCCTCTTTTATTTTGATTATTTTTGGTGTCTTACAAACTATACAGAACACGCTTGTATTACAATTATTATATTAATGCAATGGATGTTGTTGGTTGTCTTTACTATTATGCATTGTTATGATACTGTACAAGACGTCCTCCACCCCAGAACGTATTCCGTCGTTCCGCTTTTGGGGTGTGACACAACATTACTCAATGGCATCTTGATTGTGAAATAAGGAAGAAGATACATCGTATGATTTTACCCTTCCTTGAGTTAAAGGAGGAAGAAATTGATGTCGATGCATATAACTGTGAAAACGTTATTTCTTCTGATGATATTTCTCCTGCTTACAAAATTGGTCTTGACAAAATAGAGTCCTTCATTAAGTGAAAAGACCATAAGGACATGCTCAAAAATTTGTTGGATGAAAATGATAAATTAAAGATCAAAACCGAAACTGTACAGAAATTTGACTCTTTGAATGCCAATTTGAGTTCAGAAAATAAAATTGATATTGAAAACACTTCTGAATTCAATGAGGATGATGATATGAGTGTAATATTTGTAAAAGATGAGGTGGACTGTTCTGAGTTTGTCAAGAGCGAACCCGAAACCAACAAAAATGTTATTTCTGAAAATTCTATTGAGTTCGCACGTTTATCCAAAGACAAAACCAAAGTCCTTAAGGAAAAGGATGTTGTATATCAAAAAGTCCAAACGACTCCAAATCAAGTTTATGCAGTTCATGGAGTTACTCAGCAACAGACAGCCGAACTGACAGCATTAGTAGCAGAAGATAATGCTGATGGCTGTGATGAGTTTTTCTGGTCAGCACCGATTGAAAGGAAGGTATGTGGCAGAACCACTTAATGATCCTACAAGATTTGATGTGCCCAACACAAGTGGTACCAAAACTCCTTCAGGCAAACCGATCATGAAGTCAAGCGAAACCTCTTCGCTAAAGAGTAAAACTCATCCACAAAAATCCAAAATAGGTGTTAGAACGAAAGCATCAACGAAATATGAGATATAAGAAGAATCTCACTGAAAGGAAACGGTTTTGGCGTTCTGAAAGCCCTAATTACGTTCGCTATGAAAAACCCTCCAAGTTAAAGGAAGAAGCAAAAGCAAACTCAGCTTCTTGTGCTCAACATAATGAAAATAGCCAAAAGAAGAGTTTCGGTCCCCAGACTCAAAACAACCGAAAACAGAGTATCGGTCCACAAAGGCACAACAAAAAAAAGAGAAGTTTCGGTCCTCAGACGGACAACAACTGAAAAAGAAGTGTTGGTCCTCAAAATGAGAGAAACCAAAAGAGTGGTTTCGGTCCTTGACCAACAAATGAGAGGAACGGAAGAGAATGTAGTTTCAGCTCTCAACCAAGTAAGAGCAATGACCGAAAGCTTAACTCTGCTCCCAACTCTCATCTTTCTCATTCTGATCCTTATTCACAGAATGATCGAAAGGGAAAAGGAAAGCTCTTCCCAGAAAACACAATGAAGACGTCGTTTCAACCCGATTTCGAGAACCGAAAGTCTGCCAACGTCAAATTCTCAAATTCTAAAACTGAAACTAAAGTACTCAAATCAGATAAAATCAATGTTTTCACCTTAAAAAGAAAAGACGAAACAACCTTAATAAAAAGGACCTTTTTAGTGGATGTTTCTCTTACAATTCCCTGTTCTGTAAAAGGCTCACAAGGACCCAAGAAACTTTGGGTTCCTAAATCTGCTTAATCTTTGCAGGTAATTCGTGACGAGCAGTTTGACGATGAATGGTACATAGACAGTGGCTGCTCGCGTCACATGACAGGAAGAAGGGAAGAGCTGAGGGAGTTTCGGTCCTTAACAAATGGTGGAAGTGTCAAGTATGGTAATAATTCTTTTCGCACGATTAAAGGTTATGGTATGATAACCAATGGCGAGTTCTCGATAAGAAAAGTGGCGTACGTTGAAGGTTTACAACACAACCTTATCAGTGTTTCTCAACTGGTAGTTGGTACCGGGTTAAAAGTTTCGTTCGATGACGATGGCTCAGAGATTGTTGAAAAGAAGACGAACAATATTCTGCTGAAATCAAAGAGAAAAGGAGAGATGTACCCTCTGAATCTCAATCCCATACGAGGGAAACCAGCAATCTACTTACTAACGAAGGCTCAGTCAAACGAAAGCTGGCCTTGGCACCGAAGACTCTCGCATCTCAATTTTAAAGACATAAACAAAGTGGTTCTTGGGCATCATGTTCGAGGTCTTCCTGTTCTAATGTTCGAAAAAGAACACATGTGTGCTACATGTGAAATGGGAAAGCAAAGTCGACAGAGTCATCCTTCTCGAGTCAATACGAAAATTATTGAACCACTTGAATTACTTCACATTGATTTACGTGGTCCATCTTCAATCGAAAGTATTGGCGGTAACAAGTATATACTTGTCATAGTGGATGACTTCTCTCGGTTTACTTGGGTGTTCTTTTGAAGTAGAAATCAGAGGCCACTACCAAGCTTAAACTCTTTATCAAGCAGATAGAAGTTCAACTACGGAAGATAGTTCTAAATATAAGGAGCGACAACGGGTTGGAGATCAAGAACAAAGACTTCGAAGATTTTCTTGCAGAGAAGGGAACAACTCACAACTTCTTGGCTCCATATACTCCACAACAGAATGGAATTGTCGAAAGGCGAAACCGATCTTTGTGTGAAGCAGCCCGAACCATGCTAAGCTTCGCTTCTCTACCTTTATATTTCTGGGCTAACGTCATTGCTGCTGCATGCTTTACACAGAACAGATCTTATCTCAACAAACGTATCTCCATCACTCCTTATCAGATCTTGAACAACCGAAAGCCTAACGTAAAGTTTTTTCACGTGTTCGGTTCAAGATGCTTCATCTTCAATTCAAAGGAGCACCGAAACAAGTTTGATGTCAAAGCAGACAAAGGAATCTTTCTGGGTTTTTCCTTAACCTCCAAAGCATATTGGGTTCTCAACAAGCGTTCAAAGTAAATAGAGGAGACCTATTATGTTACCTTCGATGATAACTACGTCAAGAAGCTAAAGACAACAGAAGGCTCTGTGGAGGAAATATTTCCAAAATCTGGTCAAGTTACAGTACCAATTTCAAACCTCTTTGAGCAATACATGCTGCTATTTGAGGAACCAGAAAAGGCTATTCTCTCTGAATCTAAAGCTGCAGACAACAAGGTAGATAACTTGAAGAAGATAATCGATGATGCTGCGAAGAAAATGGCAGAAAAAGAACCAGTAACAACCGAAAAGCCAGACACAAGCGATCCTCCAACAGATAGTTCTCATATTCAGGGGGAGAGTTCGTCCTTTCAACTAAAACAAAATTCACCATTCCAGGGGGAGAATTCTGAGCCTGAGACTGAGGAAGTATCTTCATTTGATGGGGAGAATGCGAATACAAATGATGACGATACTCAATCAGAATTTGAAGAAGAAGTGAATGCTGAACTGGATCCCTCATATGATCCTAGTTACCGTCCTCTCACCAAATGGACCAAAGATCATCCACAAAAACAAATTATTGGTGATTCGACAGAAAAGTTTCTCACACGATCACAAATGAAAGCGAAACAAACTGCACTTTTCTCTAAAGTAGAATTCTGCATTATAATTTGTTCGTCTCCAAAGTCGAACCAAAGACGATCAAGACTGCACTCGATCACTCTGATTGGGTACAGGCGATGCAAGACGAACTCAATGAGTTCGAGCAAAATAAAGTGTGGAGACTGATTCCAACACCAAAGGATGCTTCTGTGGTTGGATTAAAGCGGGTTTTCAGGAACAAGATGGATAAGGAAGGAAATGTGATACGCAACAAGGCCAGATTGGTTGTGAAAGGTTATTGTCAAGAAGAAGGCATAGATTACGAAGAGACCTTCGCTCCAGTAGCAAGGCTAGAATCGGTTCGTATCTTTCTCGCCTATGCTGCAGACAAGAACTTTGAAATATTCCAAATGGATGTGAAGTGTGCCTTCCTAAATGGAGAATTGGAAGAGACGGTGTACGTGGAGCAACCACCGGGTTTCGTGAACGAGAAGTATCCAGATCACTGCTACATTCTGGACAAGGCAATATACGGTCTCAAGCAAGCACCAAGGGAATGCTATGAAACTCTAACTAAATTTCTCAAAATGTCTAAGTTTAAACAAGGTTCGGTTGACCCAACCTTCTTTCGTAAGAAAGAGGGTGACCACCTTATGATCGTTCAGATTTACGTTGATGATATCATCTTCGGTTCCACAAATCCTAGCTTAACAGCTGAATTTAGGAAGTTGATGGAGACTAAATTTGAAATGAGCTCAATGGGTCCTATTAACTTTTTCCTTGGCTTGAATATAAGACAGGGACCCGAAGGCATTTTCATTAATCAAGAGGCTTACCCGAAGACCTTGCTCGCAAGTTTGGAATGATGGGAGATTCGAAAGTAAAGGTTCCTATGGATATATTTTCACTCCCGAAGCAGAATATATTTTCACTGCATCATGCACATTTCAGGCCATTTGGATACAAAGTCAACTTCGGGACTACGACCTGAACTTGAAGAAAATCCCACTATATTGTGACTCAGAAAGTGCAATTAGGATTTTTCATAACCCAGTGCAACACTCAAAGACGAAACACATAGCACTGAGGTATCACTTTATCAAGGATCATGTGGAAGATGGTAACGTTGAAATTCATTTCCTAAGGACCACTGATCAATTGGCTGACATCTTCACCAAGGCCTTGCCAGAAGCAAGTTTTAATAAAATCCTGCAAGGCTTAGGAATGATGGAAGCTGAATCTGTACCGAAATCTCGTTTGTCACAATAAAAGTTGGAAGCGAAATAGAGCGAACGCTCGGTCCATTTCGGGTTCGGTTCTTCCTGGAACCGAAATGCACCAAACGCTCAGCCTATTTCGGGTTCGGTCTCACCGGGCTCTGTTCGCTTCTCATCTTCAAAAGATGGTTTCGGTTGTACAGTATGTATACTCTTTTCTCGCAATTTCTTTTATGTTTTTCTTTTCATTTTCATAAAATTCAAAAATATTTTTCTTTCTGTTTTAATTCTTTTTCAAAAATCTTATAAAATTCAAAAACATTTTTCTTTCTGGTTTAATTCTTTTTCAGAAAATCTTATAAAATTCAAAAATATTTTTAATTTTCTGTTTTATTTCTTTTCAGAAACTTCAAAACTCAAAAATATTTTCTTTCATTTTATTGTAATTTTCTTTACTCTTAATATAATTTGTATACAAAGACCATTCTTAATGATGGAGCTGGGGTAGGTATAATTCTTTATCTATGTACTAGCTAAGTGTCCCTAGAAGCATGCTGCTGCATATTGACCCAAGTCTTAAAAGATTTTTAGTGAAGCCTTAATGACTTGATATATACCAATCATGTCTTCCCAATCAGGCTGTCAAATTCACTCTAATCATGAGCTACCTTACTCTTCTTAAATGGAGTTAAGAGTTTATCTGCTTAATCTATCTTTTGTTGCAGAGGTACATTCAGCTCCTTTACCACCTCTTATTCATTCTCCATCATACTTCATCTCATAAACGTAACCCTTGAAACTCTCAGCATTTCCACTGAGGTTTACGGTTACACAACTTCTCTGTTAATGATCTTTGTCTCGTGCCAGTAGGTGCTAAGTGAAACCCAAAAATTAAAAACCTTTAAAGCATTGATGGTGAATAATTATATGTTCTAGCTTTCACCTTTGAATTAACGAAACCCCTTTTGTGGAAGTACCTTGAAATCTCCTTTTATTATGAGAGATCCTTATGAAAATGTCTTACACCACGACTTTTCTTACCAAAGGATCCAATTTTTTTTTTTTACATTTCTAATTAACGATCATCAACAAGTCACTGAATATGTTCCAAACCTACTTCTTTAACAGGCCACATCGGTCTCACAAGTACTTCGTTCTATTTTCGGTCTTATGTCAAGTATTGGAAACCAGAATTGAAGCGAAAGCAGCCCTTAATAGCCTTATATATAAAAGATGCCTTTCAATGCTTCTCAACAAGTACTTGATCGTAATTCAACGGGAATCCAAACAAGCACTTTGAAGTCTCTCTTGAGTTTGAATGAAGAGATTCGTGGCCGGGATCCACTGCTTTATGTCTTAAATGACATCACAAATTTCCACAAAGAGTTTGATTTATTTCTTTATCTTTAACACTACCTTGCACGAAAATCTTGAATTTTCCAAAAAATCTTGTTTGGTTATTTAACGATGTAATGCAGTTATTTCCAAACGAATGGATGGGTCAATATTAAGCCTTTGGTAATTATGGTTATAAAGATCTGATTGAAGGTTCAAGCGGTGACTCAGCAGGAAGTGTAATCGATTGGTGATTTGGAAAGAGGGTATGTTTGGAAGGAGCGAGAATTTGAATCGTTACCTAATCATGCGTCATCAGCTGCTTTATTGGAATTGCCAGTTGTCAAATCACACCTTTTTAGGCGTCGTTTCCCAAATTAATGGAATCATTGCTTGCGATTTTTTCTCTCTCTTCAAAATCGTATATAAAGGATTGATTTCTGTGGCATTCTTCTCTACCACACTTCATCTATATCAAGCAAAAGAAGGCGATTTAATATCCACTGTTCATCTTCTTCTTCATCAAGCATCAACAATGGTATAATCTTCCTCTGTTCAAGAAACCTCTGGACGCTCCACTCTTCTCGCAATCAAGGCCAACCAGAACCTGTTGATCGATCTTACACCGTTCCTGTACGATACTTACATGTATCAAGTGCTGGAATGCCTCAAATATTCCCCACTCGTCAAGGCTCTCTCAACGGTGGAAGTCGTACCAATGGCATGCCTCTCCCAACTTTATTCCACTGCTACGTACGACAAAGGTGCAGAGAAGATTTACTTCGACATGCTCAACCAAAAGGCTTCAATATCCATGAGCCGAATTTGCTCGTTACTAGGGATCACTTATGACGAAACCATGGTGCACCCTGATTCCATCTCCACAGGTCAGCTTTTCTCTATGTTCTACAACATGGGGTACATTGAAACCCTAACTACTGTGACCAAGTTCAAGAAATCATGCCTTCCTCCTTAACGGAATGGCCTCTTCACCCTTCTTTTCAAAGGGCTTTCTGAACGAAGTGCGGGATCTGATGGTGCTAGCAAGTCTTTCATGACTCTGCTTTATGGATTATATAATGGTGTCAACCTTGATTATGGTTTGGTTCTATGGCTTCAACTTGTCCAAAGTTTGTCATCTGCTTCTCGCCACACAAAAATTTCTTGTGCCCGGTTTTGGACCATTATCACTCAATGGATTATGGAGCGTTATCATGTTCCTATCATGGCAGACTCACTTCTCTCCTCCATTGCTACCTTTCATACCACTAACATCATTGTCACTCATCCGTCGAAGTTTCACTTCGTTGGCTCAATTCCTGAGGCAATGTATGCTTGTGTGTCCCCTACGAGCAAGATTATTCAGGAGTACAAGAAGCTCCCCTCTTCTGGTCCAAGGGAACTTTCTCCTGAAATGATAAAATCTATTGAGGAGGCAGACAAACCTGCTAAGCGGGGCAAGAAGCAAGAAGCGAAAAAGGGGGATAAAGGAGGTTAAGTGTCAAAGGTTCAGACTCCAAGGAAGCGAAAGTCTGAGAAGACAGCACCTTCCCAGCTCAAGCAGAAGAAGACCAAGAAACCTGCTCGGAAGCTTATTCTTAAATCATCAAGCGACTCAGACTCCGAGTACGTGCCTACTGGTCATAAACACCCCATTCCCAGCGAATCTGAGAGCGAAAGCTCAGATGATGAAGGTTCGGCTCGTGGTGGTACCCCACCTCGTTCGCCTACACCAGAGGTACATGTTTGCTCCAAAGCACCTTCCCCTCCACCTGTTTCCATTCCTATTTCCTTACCTCCTATTTTCCCTATCATCACATCACAACCTTCCTCTACCATTCCCATTCCTACACCTATTTTCTCTGAAGCTACAACTACAACCACCACTGGAGTTCAAACCAACGTATCTAATACGGGGGTTCGTTCTTCAGCACCCGAAACCCCTGTTACCACCAAACCTCTATCACCTACCCAATCAACAGAAAACAATACCGTTCTTGGTGGTGAGGACTTGGAGTTTGATTCTACTTACTTCAGTCCTTATCGTGTCCAAAGCGATGATGATGAAGACGCTCCTCTCACCAAGCGACATCTCAAGGTTGTGACTGATAAGATTGATCAGTTACTTTCTTCGTAGTCAAAGAACATGCTACCTCCATCTCCGATGCTTCAAATGCTATTGATGCCTCTACCTCCCATTGCTAGAAGGCTTCGCTTGCTGTTGAAGCCTCAACAAAAGACTGCAAGGATGCGACCGCAAAAGTCGAAAAACTAATATCAGAGGCTCAACTATTTTTGGATTCTTTGCAAGCAGATGCTCAGAAAAATGCACAAACAGTAAAGGCATGTGTTGACACTCTCACACGTTCACTGGAGGCAAAGAAGACACAACTTGAAGTGGCTCGAAAAGCTATTGAAGCTGCTAACGAAGAGCTTCACACTAAAGTTGATGATCGCTTAACTCAGCTTGAGGCTGAGCTTGCAGTCGAAAACAAAATAATGGATGAGTTGGACAAGCGAACTTCCCAACCCAAAATTCAGAACTTAAAGCTCCGAACCGCAACCAAAGAGCTTGAAGATTTAAATTCTGAACGAGAGGTGATTCGTAGCTCAGTGGGTGATGTCCATTCAATCTTGTTGCATCTCCTGGATGCCCATGACTCCATTTTGACTATCTCCATTCGACACCACTTAGCTGAGAAGCTACGACCTGCTTTAGATATCTTAAGTAGGATTGAGGGTGTTCCGGAGACTAGTGTTCTTTCGAAACAAGGGGGAGAAAAGGTTCCACGAGGCAAGGCTGGCAAGGCTCAACCTCAACCCCCTCCAGAACCAAAAGCTACTGCTGGACCGAAGGATAATGTAGCTTCGGTCAGTACGAGGGAAAAGAAAAAGAAGAAGATTGGAGAAGACGATGAAGATGAAGATGATGATATTGAAGACATCATGAAAGGGAATCCTTCTAAACCTCATCAGAAAATCAAGCCTTCTGATCAAGAGATTCGGGAGAAGATGAATATTTTGGAGAAAGAGTTGAAAGAAAATGAACTCTTAGAGAAAAAGAAGTCCATGTTTTCGGAATGGACCATTGAATCGCTCCAGAAGGAAGTCATTGATGAACCGAGTACTCACTGGCTTGAACCTGTTATGTCGTTCGGTCTTGAGAACTCGAAGGATGCTCAATTCGATATGCCAATCACCTGAAAGGCATTTATCTTCCATTGCTTTGACTCAACGGTTATCGGTCCCTCTCCAGACCCGAAGGTAGATCGGGATTTATTGGAGTTTTATCTGGAGTTTTCTCAGCCACAATACTAGACATGGAGCACAAAGAAGATTACAACGGTCAAGGTATTGAAGCCCTCTTCGGTTGGGAAATTTTTTAATGTTAAATTCAAAGTAACCCGAGGCTCAGATAGCTCGGTCCATACTATTTCCCTGGCTGATCTACCGAACTTGAACCCGCACGACTGGATACTCCTCAACAATATTTTATTGTCGAATCCTCAGGAGTATCAGCCGATCATTGATCACGTCAAGCGAATGCTTGTTTGTTACATTCACGAAGTAGCAAAGATGGATCAATAAATCGCATCTGCCATTCACAAGCGAACTACGATAAAATCGATTGGAAGAACTGGCAATGTGAATGCGATGATCAAGGGCAAAATTGATCCTAAGTTTCATACAGTGATGTTCATTAGGGGCGAAGGTCAAAAGTGCATGTGCGCTTTTATTGACAAGCATCTGTTCTCTACTGCTTGCTTGGAGCACATTTTGGAGATCATACACAGGTGTAATCAGAACAGTGAAGCTGACAAGAAGTTGTTCACCGATATGCTTCGTGGTACATTCAGTTTCGGCAGACACTTCTTGCGATCATCCCTCGGCTGTTCAAGGTTGTGAAGCAGGTCAAGGTCACTCAACCGAAGTAGTCTGTCGCCTCTTTTGACGCAAAGGGGGAGATTGTTGGGTCTAATAGTGTTTCGTCTTTGGGCTCGGTCCTTAGCCCAGTTTTGTTATCCGGTTTGGGCCTGTCCAACCGTGTTTGTTTTATTAGGGGTTAGTATTCAAGGTGCATGCATGCATCCTTTATTGGTAGCACTTTAATTGTTATTCTGATCGTTGTACTGTAAACCCTAGCTCGCCTCTACAGTGGAAGTTCTTAATCGAGCTCTGCTGAGGCGTGACTACATTTGAATCATTAAGCATTACTTGATTCTATATCGTGTTGATCGTGTTTGTTTGCTTTTATTGTTTAACCTGTTGAAGATCTAATCGATCTAAGAGTTTTTCAACTCAAGAGGGTGTAAGACGTTGTAAAAAAATAATGTATGCATATAGTATTTCCAAAATACTCCTATAGTATTTTAATTACTTGTGTTTGAATTCCTGAGAAGTTTTGGATACGAGGTATGTTTCTAGATCAATTTCCCACCATGATTACCCCCAAACACATGTTAGTCATATTTTGAATAAATATAGCTGATCAGACTATATTTATCCCCAATATGACAACATAGCTGCCCGGGTTTAATCACAGTGTTCCATTTCCTCTAGAGACTTTTAGTGTTATCGTTTTAATGTATACCTAGGTATGCATTTTATTTAAAGTGTTTTAGTCCCATTGTATTTATAGTTGCATATCAAGTATGATTAGATATGCCAGTTCACTATAAACAATGCTTTGATACCCATCTGTCACACCCCCAAACCAGACAGTGGAATACGTCTGGGGGCTTGCGCGTGACTTCATCTTGAAATATCATTACAATCAATATCAATGAAACATAACATCATCATCACCATGCATAATATAATACAACTGTCATTATTCACATCAAGTACAATATTTTAAATTACATGAATACAAGTTATTTTGAAATCACATATTCTTGTTGATTCTTTCGCTTAACGAGTTCCTGAGAATACAAGTTATTTTGAAAACGGTCAACATTACAATGTTGGTGAGTTCATAAGTGTATTTTAATGAAAAGTTTTGTATCTTTAGTAAAACACCAGAAAATCCGATATTTTCTACAAAAGAGTTTGAAATGTTATATCAAATCAAGTATTAATGCATGTGTGGTTTCCATTATAGAAAATGCGTAACAATACGTTCCCGAAAATCCTGTTTGTTTCTGTTGTAAGTTGAAGGTAGTGTACAAATGTATATTTTTCCCCAGAAAATCCGATATTTTCTGACTATAAAAGTAATGTAGTCTCAAAACCCTAAGACCAAATATTAGTGTATGTACGTTTTGTGTCGCCACAATTTGTATTTGTATTCCGTAATATTCTGAAGGTATTGATCTCTATGTGAGTCGTTACAACCATGCTTAACAATGACTAATTCGCCTGTCATGGCGTATTGGACACCGGTTTGTCGAAGGTAAGGTTTGTCATCCTAGACTGGCCTAGTCTAGCTGTAGCGAACAGCTCGGGTGTGGGGTGTCACCCGGTATAGATCTATACACAAACTCCCGCTCTCCCTCCAGGAGACTCTGGAGGGTGTCAACCGAGAAATCTCACTAGATCCTTTACTTGTTCACAAGTAATGTACTACATCATGTATAATGTTTACGGGTATGTTTCAAGTTTTCAAATCCAAAAGTATGTATATGAGTACATGAAGTTCAACAAATATAAGAGGGACAGTTAAGGTCCACTAAGCATGTGATTTTTCAGTCCAGACCCAATTAGCATGCAAATGGACCCCTAAGGCCCAATAAACATGTGAAAGGGTAATTCAGGCCCAATAGGCATGTAAATGGACCACTAAGGCCCAATAAACATGTGATCCGTAGCTCAGGCCCGAATAAATCATGGAGATGGACCACAAACGTCCAATAAACATGTCATGGAAATATTAGGCCCAATATACATTTAAATAGGCCCATAAGGCCCATTAGCCATGTAGCGAGGGTATTAGGCCCAATAAAAATTTTATCAATGTATTTAATCCATTTCTTATTATTTCGTTGTTTGTTTTTTATTAAGAGTTTAACAGAATAACATAAAAAAGGTTTAATTTTCGTAATAGTGACATTTTTGGCCCACTAGTTCGAAAATAAACAATTTAGTCACATTTTCGGAAAGTTTGACACTTTAGGTCCCTTAAGGCTAAGAGTTTT
This sequence comes from Lactuca virosa, assembly GCF_052849685.1. Classification (NCBI taxonomy): domain Eukaryota; kingdom Viridiplantae; phylum Streptophyta; class Magnoliopsida; order Asterales; family Asteraceae; genus Lactuca; species Lactuca virosa. The sequence continues at coordinate 391,707,309 of NC_136428.1, forward strand.
CATTTTATGGGCTTAATTCTAATAAAATAGTTTTTATGGCCCATTTCAGTAAAAACTTCATTTTTGGCCCAAAATCATAAATATTAACATCTTTGGCTCAAATATATTTAAATTACTATTTTCGGACCCTTTATTATGAGAATTTACATTTTCAGCCCATTTTTGATAAAAATGACAATTTCGGCCCAATATTTATAAAAATAACATTGTTGGTCCAAATTCAAGGAAAGTGACATTTTCAGCCCCTATATTCGTAAATTCACATTTTTTACTCAAGTTTGTATAGAATGACATTTTAGTCCACAAAACCAAAAGTTTTACACTTTAAGCCTAAGGAAAACCGTAAGGCCCATTTTATGGCCCATTATGCGAATATTTTCACTTTTAGCCCGTTAGAAACTATGAATATTATAAAAACCCATTTTTATGTAAATGAGACCATTTTAGCCCTTGTAAAACCGTATATGGCATAGAATTCTCAATCATTTGTTTATTTGTCAAAAATAGCCCTCTTTCAAGAGTTGTTTAATTTCTTATGGATCTTCACATGTTTAGCATATTTCTCCTTATAGTAAGTTGTATAAAGTGTTGTAGTTTCCAAATATTGTCTAGATCTATGAATTTCTTTACACATTCACAACATACACTTAGAAACACACATAAACATGCACAAATACATAGATCTAACACATATCAACTTGTATTCTCCCCCCAAAACAATGTAAAACCAAAATCAAGGGGGTATGAACTCACTTTGGGGTTTGGATTCGGTTTGATGAAGAGATTGAAGAAGATCTCGACTTTATCAAGCCTCTTGAAGGGGTTTTCGAACTTGGATGGTTCTAAGGAACATGAACCACAAAAATATGGGTGTAAGAGGAGTGATTTGGGTTTAAAGATGTAGTAAATCAACTTAGGTGAAGGGTCCAATCTGTGGTTTTGTCTAGGCTTTCAATTATATAAGGTCTGTTGAGTCATTTTGTGTACTTTCAGGGTGTTTGATGTGTTTACGGCCAGGGCTTGTGTTTACGGCCGTAAACAGGTTTACGGCCGTAAACCCTGTTTACGGCCAGAGTCTTCTATATATAGTGCTTGTCTAGGTCATTTGTAGGGGTTGTTCGTCTAGTGTTCACGTCCAAGAGTATTCGAGTTGTACCAGACGTTTTGATATATAAACATGTGCAAGCTTGATTTTATTCTTCTTCAATTCAATTCTTGTTATATTGATTGATTGATTGCTTGATCATTGGTTAAGATCCGTTTTCAGGACCTTACAATTGGTATCAGAGCAAAACCGGTGTCAAAAACATCTTTCAATCAAGTTTTCGGCCAAAGGATATTAACTTCATCACTATTCGAGATTGCTTTTTGTGATTTCATGACAAGAGGGGATCGAATCTGCTCAAATCACTGTTTTTCGTCAACATTCTGTGAGTTTACAGCCACGTGTTTACGGCCGTAAACTCAAGATCTTCAATAACCATGAACCGGCTTTCAACCGTAAACCCAAGATCTTCAATAACCGTGAACTGACTTTCAACCGTGAACTCAAGAATCTCTGTTGACCGTAAACTCCAATTGACCGTAAACTCAATTTGACCGTGAACACCGTTTGACCGCAAACCCCTTGACCGTAAACTCCGTTTACGGCCGTAAAGACCATTGACCGCAAACCAACATTTGACTTTTCTTGTTTTTAATCTTTTTGATTTAAAATTTAATTAAAATTAAAATGGATTCTCAAAGTCAAGCACATCATCACGAATTGGACTCTGTTATGGGAACAACCACGCGTATTCCAAGATTGATGTCTGCAGATGGGTTTCCTGAATGGAAATACCAAATTGAAAAGTACATTAAGATGAAAGACTTCAAAGTTTGGCAAAGCATTATCAAAGGTCTAGTCATAATTACCACCACAATTGCAGGACAACAAGTTGACAAAGCAGTTGAAAATTATACTGAACAGGATTTTGAGAAAGTTGAAGAACAGGAACGGGCTTTAGCCACTCTGACTATGGCTTTATCTCCTGATATAGCTCAGGGTTTTAGAGAATATACTTCAGCAAAAGCTTTGTGGGAAGCCTTGATCGAGGTCTATGAGGGAAATGAAGACATGAAAGAAAGTCGTCAGGATATGCTACGACATAAATTCAACATGTCCAACTATATTCCTGGAGAAACCCTGGAGGCTCAGCTACAACGATTTACCACTCTCACTACTTAGATGAATATAGTTGGGATCTTCTTGACCATGTCCGAGATAAATAAAAAGCTACTGAATGGACTTCCAAAATCATGGGATATGAATGTAGCTGTTATCAAGAAGACAAAAGATCTAAATCGTCTCACTCTTAGTGAAACAATGGCGATTATCAAAGCATGTGATCTTGATGATAAGGAGCGAGAGATTAATCATGTGAACTCCTATTCGACTTCAAATCTCGGGATTTCATCAAACAATGCTCTTTCATCACTCATCTCCTCTCCAGGCCAAGCGTTTGCTGTTCAACAACCTCAGATTCAGACTTTTGCTACTCCATCAGCAACTTCTCTTCCTGCTGCGTCATCTGTGTCTCCATTTGTTGTTCCACAAGTTATTCCCTCCTCCAATATACCAGTTATGGCTTCTTCCTCAAACTCCAAAGAAAATGATGAAAATCTTGCTCTTGCCACTGGACTTTTCAACTGTTATAATGCCCTTTTAGCCGGAGAGCTTCCACCTCAACTATCATTTGCTGACCTGGATCAAATTCATCCAGAAGATATGGAAGAGATGGATATTACATGGCAAATAGCTATGGCAGTGTTCAGGGAGAAGCAGTTCGCAAAGAAGACAGGAAATAATAACTGGGGAATGAATGATGACAAGAAAGTGGGATTTAACAAAGGAAAGCTATGATGCTTCAACTGTCACGAGCCAGGTCATTTTGCTCGTGAGTGCCCGAAACCAGATCGAAGGATGAACAATGACAGAACGATGGTTGCTGTGGGAAATAATCCTGGAGGTGTCACGGTCAACAGTGAGACTGCAATGGTTGCTCAGTCTTTTGACTGGGAGGACCAGATTCAAGCCCTGAACATTTCAGGACCTGAAAATGCTCACTTGGCCCAAGTAAATGATGATGTCCCTGTGAAGAATGATGAGGCTGATCCAGAAGAAAAGATCATGGAGCTGCAGTTTGCATTAATGGTATCTACTACTTCAGAATCCAAGCAGAAATAGGTAAGTCTACCTTCCTGTTCTCAAGCATGCATTGATTATGTTAAAATTCTTCGTGAGGAAATAGCGTCATTACGTAGAGAAAATGAGGACCTGAGATATGAAGGTTATCAACTTAGGAAAGGACAGAAACCCCTAAAGGCTGAATTAGAAACAAAAATAAAAGACTTTAGGAGACTTTAGGAAGATTATAGTAATAAATGTGAGAATTATGACTATGTTAGAAGACAACTTGCTGAATTGACTACTGAGCTTGACACATTAAAAGGCAACTTTGAAACTGCAAATTTTGATTTTAGAAAATTTGATGTGTCAAGCGAAGTAGTTGCCAACATGATAGACCATTGTATGCAATTTAAACATAATCAGTCAAAGGGTTTAGGGTATGATAAAGTGCCTCCTCCTTTCAATCACACATACCAGTATCACCCTTTGACTAAAGAGGAGATTGCCAACGAACCATTCATGGTTTATGGCAAACCAACTGGTTTTGTTTTAGGAGGAATTATTAATATCGAAAGTACTAATGTTTCTACTTCTCCTACAGATCAATCCTTAGATCTGTCAAAGCATGAAGCTGAAGGATATGTTTCTGATAATAAAACTATGTCTGGACTTGATAATAAAACTGTGTCTGAACCTGTTGTTTCTGTTTTGAATGAAAACTTTAATGTTTCTAATGTTAAAATTGATGATATTGCATCAGATCCTGTTGAGTTGAATTTTTTTGACATATTTGATGATTTGTTTGATAATCCTGATACTTCTGATGATTCTGTTACAAGCATACCCATTCCACAAGCCACACAACCTGATGCACCCTCACTTAGTTCACAATATGATTCTTACACTTGCTCTTGTGGGAAAAGTAAGGGTGTCATTAAAGAAAATAAATCTGAAAAACGCAGTACCAGTTTCAATAACAACAAACATATTTGTTTCAATTGTGGAATTGGTGGTTATATAGCTAGGAATTGTCTAAATAGGGCTTTTGCGCATTATCTGTCACCAAGAGGAGAGAATGAGTCTAGAGGAAGGTCTTTAACTAGAAAGTTCTCAAGATCTCATTCTCGAGATGATGATTGGAAGAATGATCAAAATAAGAAAAAGGCATTTTTTCAAAAGAATAAACAGGTTTTTAATAACAAACTCACAAACAGTTTGTCAAAATCGAACAAGGTTCCTCCAAGATCGGTTTCGTCAAAGAGCGGTTCTGGATCTTCAACCACATCTGGTAGAAAATCCAAGCGCTCAATGCAAACTGAAAAGAAAACTATTTCAAAACCACCTGTGATTGCTAAGAAACCTACATATCAGTGGATGCCCAAATTTACTTTCAACCAATCATCGTCATCCTCTGAAAGTGCTTTACATGATGATTCCAAGTTGAAAGTTTTAAAGGATTAATCTGTGAATATGAAGGGTCAACCCAGGAAAGTGATGACCTGGGTCCCGAAATCTAAATAAATTCGCTCATCTTGCAGGGAAAGTTGGGGAGGAATGTCAGCAGATCTTGGTATGTCGACAGCGGCTGCTCCCGGCACATGACTGGAGACATCTCCCAATTGAGCAACATTCAATCTTTTAACGGGGGTTATGTTTCCTTTGCAGGCGGAGAAGGTGGTAAAATCGCTCAGAGAGGAACCATAACAAATGGAGTGCTAAGTTTCGAGAATGCCAACTTTGCTCCCGAGTTAAAACATAGCTTGTTGAGTGTTTCTCAAATTTGTGACAAAGGATATTCAACGCATTTTACTGATAAAGAGTGCATGATCCTCAAGATAGGCATTGTCATCCCGGAAGAGTGGATCCTTGTCAAATCAAAGCGGGATGGCAATGCATATATCATAGATATGAACAGTAACATTCCTGAACAAGTCACCTGCCTCTTTTCGAAGGTCTCAGAACAAAATGCAATGCTGTGGTACCGACGACTCGGTCATGCTAACACTAAGAATCTGAATCGTATTGCAAAGAATGAGATGGTACGTGGTTTACCTGTCAGAGACTTTACAACATTTGAGAAGTATGTGTCATGTGCTCAGGGAAAGCATCATAGAAAACCACACCTGCCAAAACAGGTCAATTCAATCAGCCAGCTGCTCCAATTATTGCACATGGACTTATTCGGTCCGGTCATGTCCTAAGCATCAACACAAAATTCGTACTGTCTGGTTGTGATCGATGATTTCTCTCGTTTTATGTGGGTTTTCTTCTTATCCAACAAAGATGGGATTTCTGATCTGATAAAGAAGTTCATTGTGATGATTGAGAACCAAACTAATAACCGGGTGAAGGCGCTTCGCACTGATATTGCAACAGAATTCAAGAATGCAGTTCTTGATCACTTTTGCGTAGAAAAGGGAATCGTGCGTCAATACAACTCTGTTCGCACACCTCAACAAAATGGTGTTGCTGAGCGGAGAAATTGAACATTGAAAGACGCTGCAAGGACGATGCTTTGTGACTCCAAGTTACCTGTTTTCTTTTGGGCTAAGACGATTAACACTGCTTGCTACGTTCAGAATCGTGTTTTGATCAACAAAGCCCAGATGAAGACTCCATACGAAATTCTTTATGGTCATAAGCCTTCAGTCAGTCACTTCCGTGTATTTGGCTGCCCTTGCACCCTTCTTCACCTGGAGTCCCACCCAAAATTTAATGCCAAAGCTGATGATTTTTACTTCGTGGGGTATGCTGCGCGCACTGCATATAGGGTTTACAACAAGAAGACAAAACAAATTGTAGAATCCTTCGACGTGCGTTGGTTAGAGGAAAATGAAATGGATGCTAGAGTGGGACCTAATTGGCTGTTTGATTACACATCATTGTTCAAATCGCTCAATATGTATTCAGATGGGTCATCTGGTTTTTCCTCTGGTTCGGAGATTGCTCATAAAGATGAAGACGAAGAAGTTGTTTATAGACCTCCACCGGTATCCTATTCACTTCCTCAGGGGGAGTCATCTGTTCTACTTACTAGTCCAGAATCTCACGCTCAACATGATGCTCCAGATGTTGATGGCACTCCTCTTACTCCTGATGAAAGAGAGTTCATGTCACGAGATGCTTCCGATGTTACTCAAAATCTTATGGAACTTCTCTTTCCTGAGCAAATCGCAAATGAGTTTGTGGCAGATCCTACTAATGAGACTGGTTCTTCTGATATGGGTCCTTCGGAAAATGTTGGAGTTGTTAACATTCACAATCTTCCCATTTCACTCAATGATATCAGCCAAGAGATACCCTCACGTATTCAACGCGATCATCCGATCGAGAATGTCATTGGCCAGCTGGGTGATGTGTTAAAACTAGAAGTCAAAGTGGAGATATAAACACATGTCTCTATTTTTGCTTTATCTCTCAAATAGAGCCAAAGAACGTTGAAATGGGTTTGAATGAGCCCAGCTGGGTACATGTTATGCACGAAGAGCTGAATCAATTTGAAAAACTCGGGGTTTGGACACTGATTGAATTACCTAAGGGCAAAAAGTCTCTTGACAGTCGCTGGGTATACCGCAATAAGCAGGATGATTCCGGAGTCATAGTACGCAGAAAGGTAAGATTGGTGGTTCGCGGGTTTAGACAGATCGAGGGTCTTGACTACACTGAGGTTTATGCTCCAGTAGCTCGCTTGGAGGCTATCCGTATCTTCCTTGCATATGCTTCTTACATGAACTTCACAGTTTATCAGATGGATGTTAAGACAGCTTTCTTGTATGGCAAGGTGAAGGAAGAAATATATGTTAATCAACCCCCTGGGTTTGTTTACTCGAAGTTTCCTAATCATGTCTACAAATTAGACAAGGCGTTGTATGGGTTACATCAAGCTCCTCGAGCATGGTATGCGACTCTCACAAAGCACTTGCTCGAGCGTGGATACTCTCGTGGCACTATCGATCAAACTTTATTCATCAAGCATGTGGGTATTGATCAGATTCTAGTCCAGATCTATGTTGACGACATTATCTTTGGGTCTACCAGTTTGCAGCTATGTAAAGAGTTCGAAGGCGTGATGAAAAAGAGGTTTGAGATGAGTTCGTTAGGGAAATTACCATGTTTTTGGGGATTCAGGTCCAACAGAAGTCAACCGGAATCTTGCTCCATCAATCAAAGTATGTGGAGGATATACTTGAGAAGTTCGGGTTTCAAGACGCAAAACCTGCATCGACACCGATGGCCGAAAGAACCCTACTTAATCCAGATACTGATGGCGAATCTGTAGATCAGACACACTACAGATCGATGATCGGATCGTTGATGTATCTAACTGCAAGCTGCCCAGACATCATGTTTGCAGTTTGTCAATGCGCACGTTATCAGGCTAATCCTAAACTTTCACATCTTATTGCTGTCAAAAGAATCTTTCGGTATATCAAAGGCAGCCCAAAATTGGGTCTTTGGTACCCGAAAAATTCTAAATTTGATTTGTATGCGTTTGCTTACAGTAATTATGGAGGCTGTTAGCTTGACAGGAAATCTACATCAGGAGGGTGTCAATTCCTTGGAGACAGGCTGGTGTCGTGGCAGTGCAAGAAACAGCACACCGTCTCAACCTCAACAGCAGAAGTGGAATATGTTGCTGCCTCTGCTTGTTGTTCTCAAGTTATATGGATCCAACATTAGCTGTTAGATTACGGTTTGAACTATCTAGAAACCCCTATCTTTTGTGATAATGATGTTGCTATTCAGATTACTAAAAATCATGTCCAGCATTCCAAAACCAAGCACATTGATATCAAAATTCATTTTATCAGAGACTGCTATGAGCATTCACTCATTCGGTAGGAACAGGTCCCCACTGCTAACAATGTGGCTGATTTGTTCACAAAGCCATTTAACAAAGCTCGATTCGATGTGCTTGTGAGCTTTTTGAAAATGATTCGTTTTGAGGATTAATTTTTGTTTTAGGTTAGTTTAAATTTGCGCATTTTAATTTTATTCTCACCCATGCACAAATTTAGGGGGAGAAATAAACAAAAACCAAACAAAAAAATAAAAAAATCAAAAATCCAAAAATAGTGTTATTTCTGCTTTATTGTTTTTGAAAATACTTAAAAAAATCCAAAAACATTAGAAAATCAGAAAAAAAATATATGCTGTTATTTTAGTTTTGTTTATTGGTAGGTGATATAATCATGTGATAACAGATAATCTGAATTTGTGTAAGGTGACTAAGTCGAATTGTCTGTGCTCTATGTTTGATGCGCTGGTAGACATGAAGGATCTTTTAATGGACTTGACTAGGATTAGATGAACTTGAAAAGTTTAGAGACCTGAAAAACTTCAACCTGGATAGTTCCATTGAGTCTGACAATACGACGCTTGGATAGGTTGAGCAGAGAGATATACATGGGAATCTGCGGATACACTAAATTAATACGCATCTAGAACTGTGGCTCAATTTTTCCTTGATGTACGGGCTTATGTCCTTAATTCTGGCTTTGATAGGGCGACTGGGGGTTCTGATAAAGTAGATCTGTAGGAAATTATTTTCTTACTTTCTTTCTGTCAGTGATATGTTACCTCCTCTGCGTGATCGGAAGATCCGACCTGGAATGCAACATATGCAACTCTATCTCTACTCATATTCTTATCTATCTATATTTGTTAGCCATATGTTGTCCCCTCTGTGTGATCGGAAGATCCGACCTGGGACACAACATATGCAACATTCTACCTCTCAATCCCTCTATCCGAGTTAGGCATATGTTGTCCCCTCTGCGTGATTGAAATATATCCTACCTGGGACACAACATATGCACCCATTTCTAAATCTGACTTACTCCTTAATAATTGTTTACTCACCTAAAGTAAGGAGTTCTTTGGAAGTTCTTGATAACCAGGGTATATCGGGAAGTGGGGAACACGTTCTAAGTACAACTAAAATCGAACCATTTAGAGGTTGTCTGTAGATCTCACTCCTTGATTTAGGTGGACAACAGTATCCTTGATCGTCGTCAGCTGAATGGTCTTTAAGAAAAGTATGTAAGTTTATAGAATTTATTGTCTTGTCACTATTAATTTGTCCTAAATTTTATCACAAATCCTTTATGTTAAATGGACCACAATACCCGCGATCGACCAGGCATAGACATGAAGGTAAAGGTACCGACAAATGGATTAAGGCTGTCTAATAACTTTGATCCCAATAGCACAAAATTATGTTCAGTATTAGTTGAGATGAATTAAGTTTGTTTTTATTTTTAATTTTTAATTTTTAATTTTTAATTTCATTTTCACTCTTATTTTATTTTATTTTTTATTTTTTATTTTTTAATTTTATTTAATTTTTTAATTGTCTAAATTTTAATTTCTCTTAAACTTTTAAACTTTTGAATTTTTATTATTATTTTAATTTTATTTTATTTTTAAAATTTTAATCCTCAAAATGTTTTAAATTTTTTTGGGATTTGGACTTCATCCTACACTGTGTAGATAACAGCTAAACTCGAACAAGGTATAAAAGGGAAAATTACAGCCGAAATCAATATTTCACTCTTCACTTTCGTGATTGCGGCCGTTAACCCCTCCAACTCTCTCTCCCACTCAAAAAAAATTGTGTTCTTCCGTGAAATTGAGTCGTGATTCTCGTAGGTAGGCTAAAATCGACCGGTGAAATGTGTTTTTTTCATCAAATCGATGGTTTTTTGAGGGATTAATCGACGATTTTTGATTATCGGCGTGTACGGCCAGGCCGTGTACGGCCGAAAAACCCATTTTGTTAATAAATTCATTTTGGTCAATAATTTGTTGATTTGTATCTTAAGGCCAAAGATTAAATTGTTTGATTGAGAAAACCATAAATTTTATATCGTTTAAATACTTTGTTTTGTCACTTGGCCCGTTGTGTGCAGTTCAAATGGCAAGTCTCAAGTTCGCTGACAGTCACAATCTTGCAAGTCTGCTGGTGGAACCTCCTGTTGCTCATGGAGAGTTCAAATCAATGATTCATGGGCTAAAGGAGTGATGTTTGTCCACTGCTCTCACCGTGAGTCCTGTTGTGTATCAAGGAATCATTAAAGAATTTTGGATGTCTGCTAAGATGAAACGAGGAGATGACAGATCTGTGTCCATTGAGGCTGAGGTGAAAGGATGCAAAATTATCATTACAAAGCAAACCATCAGAGACGCATTACAAATTGATGATCAATCAACCTACCCTGCTGAGATTGTTGTTGATGAATTCCAAGAGGTTCTTAACAAAATGGGCTACGAAGGCGTTTTTCCTCCCACCATAAAGAAGCTTCTGCCGCCTTACTGGAGATTTTTGGCTCACACCTTTGTGACCTGTATATCTGGAAGACGAAACGGTACGGATGAAATTTATCTAAGAAACATAGGAGCTATCGCCGCGCTTGCTGAAGGGATAAAGTTCAACTTTTCAAGGTTTATTCCGGACGAATTCGTTGTAAACATCAACACGAAGACTAGAGATACTTTCTTGATGTATCCTAGGTTTATTCAGGTGTTCGTCGATTTGCAATTCTCAGAGATGGCCAAAGAAGGAGAGATCCAAGATATGAAATCTCTTGGTCCACAAACTATTGGACTGATTAAACAGAATCGCAAGGGTAAAGTTGTCTTTCAAGGAAAGTTTCCTTTGATGAAGTTTGGAAAATTTTCTGAATTAAAAGATGCATCTGAATCTCATGGGTCTTCTGACAAAATATCTTTTGAGCATGTTTCTTCAGAGCAAGTATTTTCAGATGATGATGTCATCACTGTATCAGATCATGACAAGGAAGCTACTCCTAGTGCATTTGTGGCAGAAGATCATGATATGACATCGGTGCCTGTTCAAAGTGACTACAGTGAAGGAACTAAGGGAACTGCATTTGCAAACACTGAAGATGCTCATGATTCATTCGAGGATCTCGATCTTACTGGCTATGACAAGGATGGTATTTCCTTGAATTTTGGAAGCAATGAAAACCTTTTTTCCAATGAAAACCTCGACGTGTTCTTTGACAGTGTCCATGATGTTGCTCATCCAGCAACGGAGATACGGGAAACTGAAGATGTTCTCGAAATCATGCCTCCTACCTCCAATCAGATGGCTGGCGATTCAATTCATAAGGAGACAGTTTCAGGGATTCCTACCCTTGATAATGTTTCTCTTACCACAGAGCTACCTGAGAGTGATCCTACAACAACTCTGACCTCCTCGCTTCCTGTTAAAAGAAGAAGGCTTGATCCAAGACCTGGTTTGCTAATATCTGAATTATCTCAAGGTCTCCGAATTCATCCAACACCTATTCTTACTGCTGACTCATTTGGACCATTTCATGAAGGACCAAGCACCACCTTTAATGTTGGTGGTTCTTCAGCACCCGTAGATTTTTCTCCTCCTAGGCCTGATCATGATGCTGCCTCTATGAGGCTTGCTATGCATTTGGCTAAAGAATAAAGCTCAGTGCCTTCTCCCCGAGCTAAAGGAATTTTTATTGGGGAAGGCCACTCTGAAGAAGATAATCCCACTATCCTTAGGCTTCAATAGGAAATAAATGCACTTAATTAGAAAATTATGGAGCTAGACATTCGGGTAGCTGATCTTATGACATAGAATACCAAGCTCAAAATTCAAGTTACTAATCTTGAAGAGGACAAGACTCTAAAGACAAATCAGATCACTGATCTTCATACTCACTTTGGTCTCCTCACTGCCAGCTACTTTGATTTGAAGAAGAAGTTGGAAGAGGAATTTGGAGATAAGTTCAAATCATCTGTTGATGAGTCAAGAATATATCTGCCTTCTCAAGCTCCTCCTGTTGTGCCACCACCTGTTGAAACATCTCGAATTGTGGATTCTTTTGAAAAGGAACCAGATCAAGCTCCAAATGGCGTAGCTCTGAAAAGTGCCAAATTGGCCAAAGCAGCTGAGAAAGGTCAACTTTTGTTTAAAAGGAGTTCAGATCAAAACGCTCCTGGAGATCAGCCCAAAATCACTGTTACAGACCTTGAAGAGAAACGTTTTAGAGACGTATATGGTGATAGGTCAGGAATTGTCTCATGTGGCTTTCATGATACGCTAGATATGTGGATCGTGAGACGCAAGAGTGGTAACACAGAGTTTTATAAAAAATTTCATGATTTCCATTCCTGGACCAGGGTTGATCTCACAAAATTATCGAATGCTCCTTTTGCAAATCCTTCAGATGATCCCAAGGCAATACATTTCAAGCATTTTTTGGAGGTTCAAGTGAAAAAGGGTTTTACTGCAATGAAGACTGCAGAGTCAATCATCAAACAATACCCCAATGTACTTGATCCCAAAACCAATCTTCCTCTTCAAACTATGATATGTCCTGCCACTAGACAAGTAAAACAGATTCATGTGCTTCAGAATTCTCCAGATGGATCATTGAACTCCATGCTCTACTGGGTTTTTGATGAAACTACAGCCTCTACTATCATAAAACTTCAAGATGGATGCATTCGATTGTATGACAAAAGAGATCTGTTTCAATTTGGAAGATGGGGTATTCAACATTTGAGCCTTCATCAGATCAAAGTTGCAGATGACATTTTTGAGCCAGTTGCTAAAGAGTATACGTCTATGGTTGCCGATATCATTCACAAAAGGATGTGGAACGGGACGATGGGCAAATCAGATGTTCTTCTTGTCGACAAGGACTAAGTTAAGCTAGTCCCAAACCAAGGGGGAGATTGTGAAAACCCGAAATTTCTATTATGCACAACCATTCACTTCAATAGTAGTCAAAACTGTCTCTGCTAACTTTTGAGCTGTGTAGAGTCAGTTTGAGTGTTTGAAAGCTTAGTACTTCAGGAGATAACTGGAGAGAGGATGCTCTAGGGTTTATTGTGCATCAGTAAGGTCTTAAAACTCCAAGAGTTTGGAGTTTACGGCCTAAACATGGAGTTTACGGCCGTAAACTCCAAAGAGTATAAATATGACACTTAGTCATTTTACTCACTTTTTTCACATTTTCAAGACTAGAACTCGAAATCCTCTCAAGTATCATCCGATTTTCCTTCTTGATCTTCAACTTTGTAAGTGTTTCTTGCCCTAATTAGTTGATATCTTACTTAATCTAGTGATCTTACATGATTTCATCTGTAAAATCATTCCATTTGTGTAGATCTTCAAGTGTTCTTAGTTTGACCAAGAACACCAAGAACACACACTAGTGTTCTTGGACTTTTAACACCCTTTCAAGCTCCTTTATTGTAAGTACTCTTACCCTAGTGTGTTATAAGGCTTGTTACACTTATTAATCAACTAGAAAACACAATGAAACACAAGATCAAAGGTGTTTACGGTTCAAGCATTTTCTTGGACCGTAAACCCTAATGAAAGGGCCATTGTGTGCCCTAGTCCCTTACCAAGCCTTGGATACTAGTCTAGATCACATCCTTGAAGTGTATAGGACCTTAAACATCAAAAACATCAAGGACCATTTGAGTTTACGGCAGTCAACTCATGGAGAAGTGGTTCATGGGCCGTAAACTCTACAAAGGGGTGAAAGGTTGCCCCAATCACTTCCTAAGGCATAGACTTGAAGCTAGGATGCTTCCTTATGACCTTTAAGACTTCAAAACACAAAATGGTAGAAGTACCATGAGTTTACGGCCGTAAACTCATGGTTTTACGACCGTAAACTCCAAGGGAGTTGGTCCCAAAACCGTAAACTCATAAAGAGTTTACCCTTGGACCCTAAACTCAAAAGCCAAGCCCTACAACCCTTAGATGCAATCCTTAGTACTTATAGCACTTGAATCAAGTGTTTTTCATGTCCTAGGATGTCTTAACTTGGTTAATTAGTTGTTTAATGACTAATTGGATACATATATGTGTTATTATATGTTAACTAGGATCCTTGTGTGTGTTCAAGTCTTCACTTGACACTTACCATCCTATACCATTCGTTCATCCAAACCACTCACTACAGGTGAGTTCATACCCCTTAATCAACCTTTTAAATGATTTTAAATGCTTTTACAGGGGGGAATACAAGTTGATCTATTATAGTTATTATATCAATCACATGTGATTAATAACTACCAAACAAGTGGATTTCTTACTTTTCAAACTGTGTTATCAAACAAACTACTTCAAACTGTTTTACAAACTCTTTTACATGTCAAATACTTTTACAAACTCTTTTACATGTCAAATACTTTTACAAACTCTTTTACATGTCAAATACTTTTACAAACTCTTTTACGTATCAAATACTTTTATTAAACTCTTTTAAACTTATATTCTGTTAATTGTGTATCTATATAGATATAGTTATATAAGTAGGATTGAAAGGACTTAGGACTGATAGCTCACCCTACCTCCTGTTCCTCGTTTGGTTGTGGACTTAGAGTATCGGTTGTTTGTCTGAAGGTTGTTTGAATCCTAGTTATATATTATGTATATGTATATAGATATAAAAGTTCCTTCTTTCTATTCAATGCCTTTGGGTAGCAAAGGAATACAACATGTTCATACATACAGACCATACTACTAGTAAACTACAATAGGCGTAGTTTAGGAAATTACTAATACTATTACTAGAACAATGAAACATACATTACAATACAGCTAGTACATACTATACATTACAATACAGCTAGTACATACTATACATTACAAGACAGCTAGTACATACTATACATTTTACAAGAAAACATACATGTTAGACAAAGAGAGAACAAACATATATGCTAGATAGAGAGAGAACATACATACATACTAGACAGAGAAAGAACACACAATACAGCTAGTACATACAATACATATACAAGAATATTGCTACAGTTATGTGAGCCACATAACGGGGCATGGCATCACCTGTCATGGCTCGTTTTGTATCCAGAATCTCCTTAATTGGAGAGAGTTAAGTTTGTGTATAGATCTATACTGGATTGACTATCCTACACCTTGCTGCTCGCTACAGTGGGACTTGCAAGTCTACGGGTGCCAAACATCATTTCTTCCGACGTCTTACATCGTCGTGTTCTAAGTCTGTAGTATGGTACAGGCCGATCACATGGTACTTTAAATAACAAATGGTTTAAGGTAGTTAGTACAGCAGTAGTTACTTAATACAATACTACAATACTATTTTATTTCCCTTTGCATTCACTTTGTGATCTTCACACATTGAATCGTAATGAAAAAACTATATTTTTAGTTAATGATAGTCAGATTTGGGAAAATACATACTCTTACAAGAGACATACACACAAACACTTGATGCCTTGGTAGAAGGCTACTTTTAGTAGTAAAACATAGGGTTTTCTAGGAAATTCGAACATTTTACAAACATACTCAAACTTTTACAAACTTACACATCACATACTTACAAACACTTTCATACAAACACAGACACTAAAATACTTATGATCTCACCAGCTTTAAAGTTGATACTCTCTTTCAAAATAACTTGTATTCTCAGGTCAGCAGTAGACAGGTACCAGTGCCAGGTTTTGAAAAGATGGAGCTCGTTCAAGACTCATCTTTTATTTTGATTCATATTTTTGGTGTCTATTAACTTGACAGAACACACTTGTATTCAATTATATTATTAATGCAATGGATGATGTTGTTGCTTGTTTACTACTATTCATTATTGTCATTCTGTACATGACGTCGTCCACCCTCGAACGATTCCGCCATTCCAGTTTTGTGGTGTGACAGAGATTGAAGGGTCCAGTCTGTGGTTTGGTCTAGGCTTTCCATTGTATAAGGTCTGTTGAGTCATTTTGTGTATTTTCAGGGTGTTTGATGTGTTTACGGCCAGGGCTTGTGTTTACGGCCGTAACACAGGTTTACGGCCGTAAACCCTGTTTACGGCCGTAAACCCTGTTTACGGCCAGAGTCTTCTATATATAGTGCTTGTCTAGGTCATTTGTAGGGGTTGTTTGTCACACCCCAAAACCGGAACAGCGGAAACGTTCGGGGGCTGAGGACGTCATGTACAGTATCACAACAGTGCATAATAGTAAACAAGCAACAACATCATCCATTGAATTAATAGTAATAATTTTAATACAAGTGTGTTCTGAAGTTTATAAGACACCAAAATGAATAATCAAAATAAAAGATGAGTCTTGAATGTGCTCCATCTTCTCAAAACCTGGCCATCGGAACCTGCCTATTGGCGACCTGCGAATACAAGTTATTTTCAAAGCGTAGATCAGCATTAAAGATGGTGAGTTCATAAGTATTTTAGTGTCTTTGTTTGTATAAGTTTGAAGAGTGGATTTGTAAATGTTTGATGTAAAAGTTTGTAAGTGTTTGATGTAAATGTTTGATGTAAAAGTTTGTAAGTGTTTGATGTAAATGTTTGTAAACTTCCTAAAAATCCTATATTTTATACTAGTGTAGCCTTCTACCAAGACTCAACTGTTCTCTATGTTTGTTCTTTTGTAAAAGTGTGTGTTTTCCCAAAGTATGACTATCATTACCAAAATATAGTTTTTCCTTACCGTTCATGTGAGAAGATCACAATTTGAATGAATGTGGGAAACTAAATGATGTACTGTAGTTTTATCTAGGTAACTACTAATGTACTAACTACCTTTAACTTGTTGGTTAATTAAGGTAAAATGTGATATGATTGTACCATACTAACTGACTAAAACACGACGACGAAAGACGTCGGAAGAAATGACATTTGGCACCCGTAGACTTGCAAGTCCCACTGTAGTGAGCAGCAAGGTGTAGGATAGTCAATCCAGTATAGATCTATACGCAAATTCACGCTCTCGATCCAGGAGATTCTGGTTACAAAACGAGCCATAACAGTTATTCTATGCCCCAAAGTAGTATCTCACATTATTGGTATAGTATTCTTGTATTTCTATAGTATGTACTAGTGTAGTGTATGTTCTCTCTGTCTAGTATGTAGTATGTTCTCTAGTGTATAGCGGGTTGTATGTATTGTTTCTTGTTATAGTATGAACTGTTTCTCTTTATAGTGAGTACTGTCTCTCGTTATAGTATTCTCTATCTGTTTCTCTTTATAGTGAGTATTGTCTCTCGTTATAGTATGTACTGACTCATGTATGAACTGACTCTTAGTATGTTTCGTTGTTCTAGTAATAGTATTAGTAACTTCCTAAACTATACCTATTATAGTTTACTAGCAATGTTGTTTGTATGAATGAACATGTTTGTATACCTTTGCTATCCAAAGGTATTGAACTGAATGAAGGACTTTTATATCTATACACATATACATAATATATAATTAAGATTTAAACGACCTTTGGACAAACAACCGATACCCTAAGTCCACAACCAAACAAGGAACAGGAAGTAAGGCGAGCTATCAGTCCTAAGTCCTTTCAATCCTACTTATATAACTATATCTATATAGATATGCTTTTAACAAAATATAAGTTTAAAAGAGTTTGATAAAGAGTTTTGAATATAAAAGAGTTTGTAAAACTATTTGAAGCAGTTTGTTTGATAACTGATGTGTGTAAAACCAACTTGTTTTATTCCTACTCTAAAAATATAATTTAAACACACAAAGGCAGTGAACCTGTCTTTTAGTGGTATAGTTGAATAAGTAGGGTGTCGAACTCGAGGAACGGAAATTAACCTAATAACTAATTTTAACCAACAAGTAATAAAATTCAAAGGGTTTTCTCTTGTTTTACAAGACTAGAAACTTAGACACATTAACTAACACACAATTAACTAATCAACTAAAACCAAGTAAAAATTCACCAAATTTGTGACAACGCGAAATTTTCATTTAATCTCTACCGTTAAACACTTCATATAATATTCAAAAACATTTCAGTATATTTTTGGCCGGATTTAAGTCTGTTTGGGTGTTTTATTTTATATTTCGTCAAACGATTAAATAAAAGGAAGTGACGTTATTAGTGAGGTGTAGCAAACAAAACAACCAACACCTTAGCTAGGTGTTTACGGCCAAACAAGAGGTGTTTGGGCCGTAAACACCATTTTCCCGAAAACTCATGCATATAGCATGAGTTTACACACTTTTTCCTCATTTTTCCACTTGTCACCTCAAGAACACCAAGCTTTTTCTCTCAAGTATCATAATTTCATTTCTTCAAATCCGCCAAAATGTAGGTGTTTCCTTCCTAGATTCTTTCATACAACACTTACTCTAGTGTTTATACATCATTTCACCCATGGATTCTTGGTTTTGACTTAGATCTTCAATTGTTCTTCAAAACACCAAGAACACCAAGAACACACACTAGTGTTTTTGGGTCCTGAACACTCTTACAAGCTTCATATAAGTAAGTATACTCCTTCTAGCAAGTTATTTGCTTAGTATACTTGTTAATCCATGGAAAATCATCAAAAACCCCAAGAACATACGTGCTTACGGTTTGGGGATCTCCCAAAACCGTAAACACCCCCAAAGGGTGTTTTGATGCCCCTAACACCTTCAAATGCTTGGATAAAGGGCTAGAAACTTGCATGCATGAGCTAGAAACACCAAAACACGAAAAGATTGAGGCATACATGAGTTTACGACCGTAAACTCTCAAGGATGGTCCAAGGACCGTAAACTCCAATGAGGGGTCCTTTTGTGCCCTAACCACTTCCTAAGCCTTTGTTTCGAACTTAGAACCTTTCCTTGTGAGATATAGGACCTTGAAACACACAAATGCACCATTTCCATGAGTTTACGGCCGTAAACTCATGGGGGAAATGGTCCAGAAATCGTAAACACACATAAGGGCCACCATTTGAGGAGTAAACTCCAATGTGAGGCCATACTCTCCTTAGATGCAACCCTTAGCACTCCTAGCACTTGAAACAAAGTGTTTTCATACATTAGAGTGTCTTTACTTGATTTATTAGTGATTAAATAACTAATTAGATACATTTATGTATCACTACATGTTACATAGGATCCGTGTGTGTGTTCAAGTCCTCACTTGACACCTAGCATCCTACTCGGCACTTCCATCCACTCCACTCACTGCAGGTGAGTTCATACCCCTAAATCAACCTTTTAAATGATTTTAAATGCTTTTATGGGGTGGAATACAAGTTGAACTCTTATAGTTATTGTATTAATCACATGTGATTAATAACTAGAACAGACTACATAATTTATTGCTACTTTCAGATTTCCATCAAACTTTAGGTTTTCAAGTGTTTCAAACCTTTTATCAAATTCTTTAAATGCTAAAACTGTTTTCAAACTCTTTTAAACTTGTTTTGTCTTCAAACCATATCTATACTAATATATTTATATAAGTAAGACTTGAAGGACTTAGGACTGATAGCTCATCTTATTTCCTGTTGCTTGTTTGGTTGTGGACTTAGGGTATTCTGTTATTTGTCCGACTGTCATTGAATTCTTAGTTATATATCACATATATTTGTGTTGGATATAAAAGTCTTCACTTCAGTTCAGTACCTTTGGGTAACAAAGGCATGCAACCAACATTACTATTTAACTATAATAGGTATAGTTAAGGATTATTACTCATTACTCCTATTAAAATGACATCTACCAGAGTCAGTACAGTTATGAGTCAATTCATGATAAATACTATACAAAGAGAATACTATATGCTATCCAAGAGAACACTCTATACATTATACCAGGAAATACATTATACAATATACAAGAGAATATACTATAATTAGAATGTGACATACTACTTCTCGATACGACACTTCATAGTGGTATCACCGTGTAACCAGAGTCTCCTCGAGGGAGAGCGGGCATTGTGTGTATAGATCTATACGGGACAGACACTCCCACATCCCGACTTCTAGCTACACATGACTCGGAGGGTCATCAATTATTCGATCGTCAATCAGCATGGTTACATACGAGTTCACATTCAAACCTTTAATTAACACTTTAAGAATTAAAGGCAAAACGGATTCCCCGAGGTGTATTGTACATTTAATACTACCTGGAATCTGCATTTTCATTACATTAAGCCGACAGTGACACTGCTGGGGTAAAGCATTATTTTCCCTATTACTTTATATGAATGCAGTTTAAAACTATATTTTCATACTGATAGTTTCACTGGGAAAACTTTTACATTTTCAAAGGACCAAACATGCAACCAACCGGGTCTTGGTAGAAGACTACTTTTACTGGAAAATATAGGATTTTCTAGGGAGCATACTATTTTCAAACATTGAAGTCAATTATTATACTACATTGTTGTAAACGTTTTTATACAAGCAATGACACTAAATACTTATGAACTCACCAGCTTTATGCTGATAAACTCTTTCAAAATAACTTGTATTCTCAGGTCATCACTAGACAGGTACAGATGCAGCTTTTGAGAAGATGGAGCACATATAAGACTCATCTTTTATTTTGATTATACTTTTGGTGTCATACAAACTGTACAGAACACGCTTGTATTACAATTATTATATTAATGCAATGGATGTTGTTGCTTGTCTTTACTATTATGCATTGTGATGATACTGTACACGACGTCCTCCACCCCAGAACGTATTCCGCCGTTCTCGGTTTTGGGGTGTGACAAAATTTAATAAAGGTTTCTGCTTAGGTTCAACTCATTACCTCCTATGGTTAATTTTATGGCAAAGCAATAGATTAATTGTTATTGGTTACCGACTAAAGTGATTAGATTCGCATTCGCTATTACTAATCCTTAGAAAATCAATTAATTTAAGTAGTGATCAAGTGTTTAAGCTAATTAATTCCGCAGTTCAATTATTCAGATTAAATAAGACTTGTAATTGGTTAATCAAATTACTAATTTAATTAGCCTCTTGTTGTTGGTTTATCAACAAGCTCACACATTAATTTACCCATTCTATAATTAATCCAAGTTTCATTTTCACTAGTCCTAGGCACTTAACAAAGTGTTCACATAAATCATCTGAGGTAAACAATTAAGAGATGTTCATGCAGCCTAATTGCCTTCCTATTAACAGAGAATAGTTATGGTTAATGCATAAGGATCTTTAACAAGCTTAATTTAACAAAATCACCAATTAACAATCAATCAAACCATAAAATTAATCCATAAGAGTAAATTGTCTTCCCTAAACAGAAACTAGTAAATTTAGCTAATGATTACAGTAGTCAAAAAGCTAAAAACGAAAGTAATCAACTCAAATATTGTTCAATTCAAAGCTAAAGTGGAAAATTAAACCTAAGTTTCCTTGAATCTTCTAAGAATGAGAGATTAGGGTTCTTCTCATGTTCTCCATGTCTCAAAGGGTTTCCTTAGTCGCAAAGTATTCTCCAGAAAAGCCAGAAAGATCCTCCAATCAGATTTATTGCTTCTATTTATAGATAACTCAAAACAGGGGCTACTCGTCGAGTAGACAACCGACTCGCCGAGTACCCTTGACGAATTCGTGTACGGTAAGGACTTTACGTGCTGCTTCGCGAATCTTCGTGGAAACTCGTCGAGTAGACGATTGGACTCGTCGAGTCGCTTCAGGTTTGTACTCATTTCTTCATTCTGCAGCTTCTAATTGCATCTCCTTCCTCCTTTTTGCTCCGGATCATGACTTCTAGACTGAAAATACAATTCAAACATTATTAAGTACCTTTTGTCCATAATATGCAAATAATTAGCTAATAATTGATAAAAATCTATACTAAATATATGGCTAAATATGCAAATATCAAAATACCTCACACTTGACTTTTGCTTGCCCCCAAGCAAAACTGAATTTTTACACACTAGAATCACATAAGACAATCTCAATCAAACCCAACCATTATGCCAAGACCGCAATGCATGCATTTGTGTCTAAATTTTTTCCTAAGGAGCCCCCTCAATTGTAAATACTCACAATCCTCATAAACACTCCCCCACTTCTTTTGAACAATGGTCATTTTATGCATCCCTCTGAATCCATCCGCAGAAAACCTCCTAGTCTCAAGGTGTTTTTAGTTGAGCAACCCAAGCATACATAATCTAAAAATTACAATTTTTCCAATACCACTATGGAGCTTTTTGGAATTCTTCACCTTCTTGATAATTTGAACTTTGACTTCTTTGAATTCTTCAAATTTGCCACGTTTTTGATTTTCGTTGATTTTTGGGTATCTCCAAAAATTCTTCAAACTTTTCTTGTAATTCTCTTTTTTTAATACATGTACCTCACTTTTTATCACTCAAAACCTACATGCTTAAGCAGGGGCGCTCAACTTCAACCTTTATTGATTAAAGATAAAAAAATTTCTGGATACATTTCTGGTACACGATGCTAAACTTATTGCATCCCTCAAAATAAGCGAGGTTATGTTTTTGTCACATGATTTCACTAGAATAAAGGGGGCCACAAATGCACTATGACGTGTATTGGCTCAACTAAACATTTGGGTCTTCATAACACTTAGCATGATTCCTAATTGCTTTTACCCAAATTTTCTAAATTAAGATCCTAGAAATATTAATGCAAAATTTTTCAAAATTAAGCCTAATTTAGGATTCTAAATTTACTAATATAACCAACCCCCTACCCCATACTTAATTCATGCAATGTCCCCGTTGCATGTTATGCACGAAAAGAAAAATGCAAAAATAAAGAGGGAATTGGAACAAACTCTCCTGGGATATCAGTGGCGAGGTTGATATCTCTTCTCTTCAGCTCCATCTTCAATTGACTTTAGACATGGAACAGCTCATCCATGTCTTGGGTGTCATGTCTCGTGTGGAAAAACATCTAAATAGCTCCAATTATTAAGGAAAAAGCTCTCAGAAATCTCCAAGAATTACTCTTCATGATAATATGAGTAAAAACTGCAGCGAATGTGCCCAAAATCCGAATCATGAGAGTAGAATCTTGAGTGACTCGTCGAGTAGAACGGGAACTCGGCGAGTAAATTGACTTCAAGCAGAAAATCGTGATATTGTAGATGGACTCGTCGAGTCCAATATGTGCACTCGGCGAGTAGAGCGCTGAGTGGAAAAAAAATAATGTTCTGCTTTTTATCCTTTGCTAATCTGCTGGAATATGATAATTCAGCGACTCTTCTTCGATTTCTTCAGTAAATAACACATTTTGTCACCCTTATTCCTAACGGACTCGATCCTAAACTTGAAATTGCATACTCTCATCTAGACCCGATCCTCACTCTAGCCTTGACCAAAAAGACTCTTATATTGCATCCTAATCTTCAATCCTGAAAAGAAACAAGGCAACCACAGTAAAATAAAACAAGCACACTCCTAATTAAGTCTTAATACAAATAAAAGTTCAAAACACAAAACCAACACAATAAAATAACATCCAAATTAAAAACATAAACTTTCAATCTTCGTCAATATCATCTCCTCCAGCTCCACTCCCACTCGCTTGATTGTTCCTCCTCTGCACACGCTCCTCCCAACTCTTCGTCAATATTCATTTGTTCAAAGAGATAAACAAATGACTCGTTGTTATAATTCATACTTCTACGAAGGTCATCTTGGTACCTTCTTGCCTGAACGTGGTACCAATCCATAGGCAAGTCGTCATCCACCGGAATGACCGGTGGGTCTTCTCGGACTTACTCCCTCCTTTGCCTCACCCGTCTTCCCGGCTCCTCCGGTACCAACACCTCGTCCGCATTGGGGATGCCAATGTGCCCCCCACCATAGTCGTCAATAATCCTCGCCCTCCTATATAAGGTGGTGCTAAAAGGAGGGGACGGAACCATTGTCAACATCCGAGCTTCCCTTTTTTCAAAAATCCCATATGTTCTCGCAAGCTTTGTGACAAACATGCCCCCATTGGTCTTTGAGGTGATGCGTTCTTTAACTGCCCCTTCTGCTAAATATTTCGCCAAGCAATATGGCAAGTTGCAGAAAACATCGGGATTTATAATACTCCACATATAAAATATGTCAAGGGTGGGAACGTTGTCATCATCCTTCCTCATGTTGATGGTGCTAGCAACGAGACGGTGGATAAGACGATGGATGGGTGAACAGATAAAGCCTTCTTGGGCGGAAGATGGAATATATACCCGGTTGGCGATAGTATTCCACCAAGTCGATGCCACCACCCCCTCGGGCAAATCTTTGTGACATTGTTCTAGGAAGGTTTCAAAATCTTCGGACATAATCACAGCTTGATCATATATCCCCATCCTCCAAGAAAGCTCTGCAATGCTACATTGATGCAACTCCCCTTCATGACAGAAAGTAATAGTGTTTGGATTGTAATAGTCACTACCACCTCGGAAGGATATAGTGGCAAAGAATTCCCAGCACAACTCTTGATAAACGGGCTCTTGAATTTTGAAGAGTCGGCTCCAGCCATCACACACTATATTCATCCCCTCATTGTTGAAAGACTTGACCAAATAAGGGGTCAACTCCTCCTCCAACCCAGTTTGACCAAACCACTGCCAGTCAATTGCATTTGGAACATATATTTCTTTGCGTTTCAATGCTTCCAGTTTGTTTTTGGCACGAGCCAATGAAGATTTTGAGGTAATGCTTGAAAAGTTTAACCATGAAATATCCCCATAGTTACCTCCCCTGGAACTCTGTCCTCTTCTAGACATTCTGCTTGCAAAACATAACCAAACACACCAAAAACAAAACACAGAAAGATTAAAAACATAAAAATTCCTGGCTTCTGTAACATGGACTCGCCGAGTCCACGAACCGACTCGGCAAGCAGGATGAACTTTGCGAGTCTAGATCTGTTGGATGAAATTAACCGGCCAAATCTGAAAATTTCTTCAGGGGTTTGCTTCGGTATGTTCCGGGAGCATAACTATG
Organism: Lactuca virosa; assembly: GCF_052849685.1. Taxonomy (NCBI): domain Eukaryota; kingdom Viridiplantae; phylum Streptophyta; class Magnoliopsida; order Asterales; family Asteraceae; genus Lactuca; species Lactuca virosa. Next base: position 391,732,225 of record NC_136428.1, read on the forward strand.
TAAGAAATTTTGTCTAAAACGTCCTAATTTAACAAGAACTCAAAACCCTAAAATCCATGTTTAGTCAAAATCGGGATTTTGCAGAAATTAAGGGTCTAACTTCACCAAAGATTGAAACTTTTAACAGATTAAGGGTGAAAAATGGTTACCTTGTGGTTGGATTTGGAAAAAAATGGAAGAAATCAAGATGAAAGCCTTGAGCGAAGTCGCTCGTCATGTACGGGTGGCGGCTGTGAAATGTTGAAATGTTTCTCAATTAGGGTTAAAAACCCCTTTTACTGAATGTGAAAAAAAATAATTTTTTTTTCTGGTAAATACGTGGACTCGCCGAGTAGGTGTAACTACTCGCCGAGTAGTTTCTCGATTCCGCGTTTAATCGGGATTTCTCAAATGGACTCGCCGAGCAGGTTTAGGGACTCGACGAGTCGTTTATTCAGAAAGCAAAATAACAACGAAATTTTAAATTGTATGCCACACCCCACACTTGAGCATTGCTTGTTGTAACATCCCGTTTATAATAAGATAATTAAATAATAAACCCGGGCCCCGAGAAGTAATATTTATTATTATTTAATATTATTATAGTCTGAAATCAAATAATAATTAGTGGGGTGTTGGTTTCAAGGTGCCAAATGATATACTTTTGATTTCCGAGGGTTAAAGTGTAAGTTCGGGACTTATTTTGTAAGGATTTTTGAAAGCAGGGTTTGTTTGGTAAATGTTGGGCTTAGATTGAAAAGATTTTGGAAGCTGGGGGCTGAAAGGTAAATTTTGGACCTATGTTGAAAAGAATTCGTCGTGGAAGGGCAATTTGGTAACTTGTGGGTTTAATTTGAAAGAAATGGGAGAGTGAGGGACCAAATGTGGTATTATGGGGCGAAGTTTTATGAATCAGGGTATATATTTGTTACCACCCGGTAACCCTAACCCTAGGAACGTTATGTGCAGCCGTCATCCCCCACTTCCTCTCCACCCTCTAGCCGCCACCCTCTCCCTCTCCATTCTTCGGTGCTGTCACCTCTCCAATCGATAGTCGCCATAGCCACCACATAATCAACGTCGTGGGCCTTCAGCGGAGTCGTGCATTGCCGCCGCTATCTGATACATCAAAGCTGTGAACCGCCGGGGGCCAGCAAACACCGTTGCTCCATTAACCGGTGCTGCTGAAGCACTCTTCTCCGTCGTCTTATGCCACTGTGGTCACCGACGTCGTCGTTTCGGGCGACTGCTACGGCTAACGCCTTCCCCGACTGCCTCGTCTCCTTCCCGTCTAGTAGTTGCTGCTACCGATATCGAGTGAAGCCACCATGGTCACCGCTGCCGCCATCGTTTCACGCCGCCATTATTGTTTTACGCCACTAGATGGGGTGGTTGGGCTCGTTTTCCATCAGAAGAGTGCGTGTGTGTGTGTGTTCTGGTGGCTGGTATGTGTAGCTGCGTGTTTGGAAACCCAAAAAGACCACTGCCACCACCGTGAGGTGGTGGCTGCCACCGTGAGACAACCGTTGTCGCCACCTAACGCCACCAGGAGGGTGGCTGAATCCAATTGCAAGCAAGAAATGTATGGGTGTTTGTTAATGAAGTAGTGTCTGTTTTATTTGTAGTTTATTTGGCTTGAAAAAAACCAAGAACCGCCACCACCACCACCGTGAGGTGGTGGCTGCCACCATGTGTCACCACCGGCCACCGCTAGGGTGGCTGCGTGTGTGTCTATATTAGTGTGTGTGTGTGATATTGGATTTTGCGTTGTAAATTGTATCAAATTAGAATAATGAAAGGAAAAATCAAACCACCACCTTAGGGTGGTGGCTGCCACCTCTTGCCGCCACCGGCCGCCGTGTCAGTTGGCGGTGTGCCATGTTGGATAGTGACTAGTTTGGGATGTTTGGACAAGGGACTAAAACCCTAATGATCCTAGTGAAATCATAGTGGGCCTAATAAACCCTAATTGGTCAAAGGACCTAGCTATTGGGCCTATTGGGCTAATATGGGATGGAAACCCTAATTAGGGTTTAGAAAACCCTAATATTGGAATTATGGGCTTGGACCTATCGGGACCCACATTTGGGCCATTTGAATGGAATCCTGTATTAAGCCCGACTTCACCATGTGATATACCTAGTAGAGTAATGGACTTAATGGATTAAGTCCTTAATGGGTTAAGTGAGAAACACGTAACCCTAATTGTCATTTTATGTGAAACCCTAGTTTCACTTGGGCTTTGTGTTGGGCCTCTCTTTTGGGTTTTGCTAATTGGATTATTAATGGGCCATCCAAAAATAATCATATGGACTAGAATATGTTGATGGGCTTAGGGCAAGGCCCATATGAGGGTGTGGTCCCGATTTGGAAAATTGGGCCATATGTTGGGCTTGGCCCATTACTAGACTATTGAGCCTTTAGTGTGTGAGTTGGACTTTGGGCTTGGAACCCAATTATTAATTGGGTGTTGTTTGATGTTGATAGTTCGGGAATCTGTCAACCAACAGCTGGAGTTTTATCGGCGGGACTTCAGCAGTGCCAGGTGACTTCTCCTCACTATATCAACAGGGTCTAAGGCACCAAGGCCGGCCATTTATGGATTGTATTCGGATTATTGCATGTTATGCTTACTGATTTATATCGTGGTAGTTAGGATGGTGATATGATATGCTTTAGTGACCCGGTTGGGTTGGTATCCTGGTATATAGGATGATGCTATGTTAGTGACCTGTTAGGTCGATATCCTGGTCATAGGATTGTTGCTATGCTTTGTGATCTGTTAGATCGGTTTGACTGTTATATATATACATGCTAGTGTTATATGATGTCTATGTGCACATGATTGTCCTGGTTATTGGATGATGTTATGTTAGTGAGCGGTTAGGTCTGTATCCCGGTTATTGGGATGTTGCTATGATTGGTGATCTGTTAGATCAGTTTGACTGTTATATGAAATGAGCTAGCATATGATATTTATGTGCACATGTTTGTCTGATTGGGGGTTGGGTTGAGGCGGTCCTGCTTTGTGTTGTAGGCCAACATACCCGACGAGCGGTACGGATAGGTTGTAGGCCCTGCGTGGCGGTCGAGACGTGCCGAAGGCTCGAAGAGCAGTCCAGATAGACTGAAGGCCTGTGAGGCGGTCCAGTCCGGCTGATGACTCATTATGCATGTTGTTATGTATTGGTTATATGATATGGTTATGTTTGTATGGCGTTGGTATTTTGGGGAAACTCACTTAGCTTCGGGCTAACAGTTGTTGATTTTGTTTCAGCCACTTCGGATGATTGTGGGAAGGCGAAGGCATGATCATGCACCTCCTCATATTTTCATGATTGATTCTGCGAATAGTCTGATATTTAAACTATTTTGAAAACAACCTGTAATAACTTAACGGTTTTAAAATGTGTTAAAAAGTTTAAATTTGGCTTGAATTTTATGGGTGTTACAAGTTGGTATCAGAGCCTTGGTTTGAGTGAATTGGAGGAACACTCGTGTGAATCCAGTCTCAAATCAAGGAAAGGATTTTAAAATGAATTTTTAAATGGTTTTCAAAATAAGTAAAGGAGGATGCAGGGTGCACGACCAGCCAGATCCAGTAAGTAGATCCCAAAATACCATACAGTTATTTGATTATGTGATATGTTAGAACATCATGCTAGTATTAGGCTAGGGATCTTCAGGAATTGCATGATAGAATTGCCAGATTACATGATGCCTTCTAGCCTAGGGTTTCCTTATATGAGATTGGCATCATTACTGTAGTTACTTGTGTATGCATCACGGCTGTATATAATTAAGATCTTATAGCCTGAGAATGTTTGATTTGGCCTTAAGTTCTATTCTTATTGATTAGGGCTTAGGGTAGGATCGAATATCAAAAGTCTATGGGGTCCACTGTTATGTATGGCTAGCATACACTAGTGCTCCAGGGTTGGTGGAAGTTTCATGGATGGGTGGGTTGTGTGGCGCCGGGAGGCCAGTTATGAGATATTTAGCATTCCTCTAGGAGTGAGGATTAAGCGCTCGCTATGTTTATGTATATTGTTAGGGCGTTATGATGATACTTGAGACAAATATGGGTAGGTGTGGAAGGTAGTATGGGCCCGTACTACTGAAAGCACAGGACCCATACGCGTAGCAAGGAAGTCACAACCCCTGGGGTTTGGTTGGGAATTGGCTCTTTGTCATTATATGGGTTATCAGAGACCTTTCTGGTGTGTTACCAGAATAGTGGTTACGAGACGTCTTGAGAGCGGATTCGAGTTAGGATCGGGACCTGGCAGCCAGGATAGGCCAGCATTGTCAGTGGATCGTGTCGGTGAGATCATTCGGGAGGAGGTGATCGAGATTTTTCGGGAGTCAGATTCCGGAGATGTTTCGGTCTATCAAGACCGCCATGGTTGAATACCTTGATGAGCGCTATGTAGCCATTGTTGAGACGGCTGCCGCAACAGCTTCAACAGTTGTAACGACGGCAGGGGGAGGAGCTGGTCGAGCTTTTCAGTACCGAGACTTGTTATTGGGACATATTCTGATGAGCAGAGGGCTACAGTTATCTGGGATCAAGAAGACGATTTGTACTCGTTATATTTCCGTGGGTGAGCGGGAGAGGATAACACCTTAGTTTCTAGATTTGAGGCTCGGGGGTTTTGCTCCAGGCCGGATGTCATTCGCGGGGACTCCGGAAAGGAGTAATGATTGTGTTCAGCTGGAGTTATGCAACTGGAATTAAAAATGGTTTATTGATAGGATTGGAATGTCGTTTTCTAGGGCAAGGATTGTGCCCTTTCAGTTTACGAGCTCGAAGGATTAAGCAGGCTTGTGACCCCAGGATCAGGTTGTATTCTAACTCGGGGTTAGTTGGTCACTGGGATTGGCGACAGTGGTTTAGCGTGGGTAAGCGCAGGTGGGTCGATGTGGCATAAGTATTTTGGAGGTCCATTTCGCCTTGGATCTCTTGTATCGGACGGTAAGGACTGATTGTGTGATCTATTGCACTTTCGGGATTGTAGACTATGTCTTGGGAGTGGTTGTAGCCTACTTTAGGGCAAAGGTTGTTTTAGCTACTGCAGTTCAGCTGTGGATGATTGAGCTGGTGAGTGAGTCAGGGTGCGAGGCCCTGAATGATATGATTTCTAGAGCCGAGAGCGGGAGATTTGTTGGAGCACCTTGGGAAGAAGGGTATTATATAGGAGGCCTGCGGACAGGGTCCCACATGATGGTTATTCAACATTGTCAGGATTCAGTGGTTTTAGTAAGCGTTATTGATTGGCGGAGGAAAGCACCAAGGGAAGTAGCTCGTTGTTGAGACATTAGTTGGAGTATCTATATTTGGACTTTAAGATTTATGAGTGGGATCATTCGAGCATTGGGGACTGTTGGTGTCCCTGGGATTCAGAAAGTGTTCAGCTAGTTGTTAGAAGTGTGTGATCACTGGGGATTGGCTGGTAATGGAGCACTAATTGGTAAGAGTTGGTTGTATTTGGATCGATCGTTGGTAGTGAGAAAGATTGGAAATTCTCCAATTTTCATGTATTGTGAAGACTTAGTCGAATCTAAGTGGGGGAGAATTGTCCCGTGATATAGAGGCAGGATTGGTTTTGGAAATAGGATAAGTTTCGTATCATTGTCATGAAGGAAGACAACCTAAGTGGTTGTTTGGTTTGTGGGTTGTGTGAATTGGGGAGTTCGGTAAAACTCCCGAGCATGTGTATTACGTTTTCCTGGTGCTTGATAGCGGAAGTCAGGAAAGCAGGTTGGAGTTCTAGTCATGAATTGTGTTCAGTTCGAGTATTCGGCCGAGGGTGTGCTCGATTCTGAAGGTTTTGGATTGATAAGTTGAGGGTTTTTATAGCTGCCAGGACTCGGCAGTACATTCAGCACAGGTGTGCGGGTTATTAGCATATGCGGTAGACACGCAGGTCAGGGAACAGACCACAGATTTCCGAGAGGATGGGCGATCGACATGAGGCCTAGGGTTAGGCCGGGGTTAGAGTCCACGAAATAGATCAGGAGTTTGGAACCCTAAGTGGGTGAGAACAGTCTGCATGGGAAAGATCACCAGGGGGTGGTCCAAGGAGATGTTCAATAGTTTAGAGTGGTCCAGATGACTGAAGGCCTAGTGAGGTTGTCCAGTCATGCTGAAGACTCTGCATGTGTTTGTAAATGTATGTGCGGGTATTGAGTATGCTGCTATGCTATATCAATCAGTAGGTCATTTCCCTAGTATCGAACGTGTTGCTGGAGTAGGCTGAAGACTCCGATATATATTTTGGGTTGATCGGAAGTTGTTATTAGAAATCGGATAGAGTACAGTGGACCTTGGTGATCTCATCAGTTCGAAGTGTCTCATGGGATTAATCTGTTTGGATCAGGTAATACTCCAGTTAGGTGATCGGGAGTAGATCTGAATGGGTATCCGTCAGTTTTATGAAGGCTTGGGATTAGAATGTTCTGTCGTTCAGGTTCTGGGAACCGGATTAGACCTGGTTAAGCTAGTGATAAGACTGTAGGAACGCCACTACAGTTATGAGGCCGAGGAAGCAATAGATTGTTTAAGGTTCCGTGTGATGTAAGGCTACCATTGGTCATGTAGCAATCGCTTTTAGCCATGGGTTGGTAGCGACGGGATTCGACGCATGGATCCGATCGTTTGGATCAGGAGGTTATTAGAGCCTCAGCGACATGATAACTAGTGGCAACTCGTTTCAGAGAAGGATTCCGTTCAGAAGTCGTGTGAGGCAACTATGTGGGAGTCGTTTGGCACCGTGACCGGGCCGGAACCCGGTATGTCAGATGATTGGTGAACGAATTAAGACCAGGGAGGTCTCGGTAGATTTTGGAAAGCAGCCATGTGACAGCATACTGCTTCAGGCAGATCATTGTTCAGACAGTTCCGTGTTTAGGGCGGTATTGACAAATTGGGTCTTCAGGTGTATGAGAAGTATCTCGATGTTGAAACCCTCAGATATTAGGAGTTGAATAGTTAGATGACAGACAAGCGGACTGGGCTCAACAATAATGATTTGGTATGAGAGGTCTGTCAGAGAGCCAGACAATCAAGAGACTTCAAGTTTCAGATCGAGTAAATGTGATCATATTGTAAGGGATTCGTTTATTTTCAGTTTTTGGAACCCTGCGAGGGTTGGGTACGGTTACCTTGGAAAGGCTAGGGTTATAATCGGGATTGTGGTTCAAGTTGTTTGGCATGTAAGGAATGACAAAAGGCGATTTCGAGGACAAAATCAAATTTAAGTGGGGGAGAGTTGTAACATCCCGTTTATAATAAGATAATTAAATAATAAACCCGGGCCCCGAGAAGTAATAATTATTATTATTTAATATTATTATAGTCCAAAATCAAATAATAATTAGTGGGGTGTTGGTTTCGAGGTGCCAAATGATATACTTTTGATTTCCGAGGGTTAAAGTGCAAGTTCAGGACTTATTTTGTAAGGATTTTTGAAGGCAGGGGTTGTTTGGTAAATGTTGGGCTTAGATTGAATAGATTTTGGAAGGTGGGGGCTAAAAGGTAAATTTTGGAGCAATATTGAAAAGAATTCGTCATGGAAGGGCAATTTGGTAACTTGTGGGTTTAATTTGAAAGAAATGGGAGAGTGAGGGACCAAATTTGGTATTATGGGGCGAAGTTTTATGAATCGGGGTATATATTCGTTACCACCCGGTAACCCTAACCCTAGGAACATTATGTGCAGCCGTCATCCCCTACTTCCTCTTCACCCTCTAGCCGCCACCCTCTCCCTCTCCTCCATTCTTCGGCGCTGTCACCTCTCCAATCGATAGTCGCCATAGCCACCACATAATCAACATCGTGGGCCTTCAGCGGAGCCGTGCATTGCCGCCGCTATCTGATACATCGAAGCTGTGAACCGCCGGGGGCCAGCGAACACCGTTACTCCATTAACCAGTGCTGCTGAAGCGCTCTTCTCCGTCGTCTTATGCCACTGCGGTCGCCGACGTCGTCGTTTCAGGCGACTATTACGGCTAACGCCCTTCCACGACTGCCTCGTCTCCTTTCCGTCTAGTAGTTGCTGCTACAAATGTCGAGTGAAGCCACCATGGTCACCGCTACCGCCATCGTTTCACGCCGCCATCGCTGTTTTACACCACTAGATGGGGTGGTTGGGCTCGTTTTCGATCAGAAGAGTGCGTGTGTGTGTTCTGGTAGCTGGTATGTGTAGCTGCGTGTTTGGAAACCAAAAGAGACCACTGCCACCACCGTGAGGTGGTGGCTGCCACCGTGAGACAGTCGCTGTCGCTGCCAAACGCCACCAGGAGGGTGGCTGAATCCAATTGCAAGCAAGAAATGTATGGGTGTTTGTTTATGATGTAGTGTGTGTTCTGTGTGTAGTTTATTTGGCTGGAAAAAAACCAAGAACCGCCACCACCACCACCGTGAGGTGGTGGCTGCCACCATGTGTCACCGCCGGCCACCGCTAGGGTGGCTGCGTGTGTGTCTATATTAGTGTGTGTGTGTGTGATATCGGATTTTGCATTGTAAATTGTATCAAATTAGAATAATGAAAGGAAAAATTAAACCACCACCTTAGGGTGGTGGCTTCCGCCTCCTGCCACCACCGGCCGCCGTGTCAATTGGCGGTGTGCCTTGTTGGATAGTGACTAGTTTGGGATGTTTGGACAAGGGACTAAAACCCTAATGGGCCTAGTGAAATCATAGTGGGCCTAATAAACCCTAATTGGTCAAAGGACCTAGCTATTGGGCCTATTGGGCTAATATGGGATGGAAACCCTAATTAGGGTTTAGAAAACACTAATATTGGAATTAAGGGCTTGGACCTATCGGGACCCACATTTGGGCCATTTGAATGGAATCGTGTATTAAGCCCGACTTCACCATGTGATATACCTAGTAGAGTAATGGACTTAATGGATTAAGTCCTTAATGGGTTAAGTGAGAAACACCTAACCCTAATTGTCATTTTATGTGAAACCCTAGTTTCACTTGGGCTTTGTGTTGGGCCTTTCTTTTGGGTTTTGCTAATTGGATTATTAATGTGCCATCCAAAAATAATCATATGGACTAGAATATGTTGATGGGCTTAGGGCAAGGCCCATATGAGGGCGTGGGCCTAATTTGGAAAATTGGGCCATATGTTGGGCTTGGCCCATTACTTGACTATTGAGCCTTTAGTGTGTGAATTGGACTTTGGGCTTGGAACCCAATTATTAATTGGGTGTTGTTTGATGTTGACAGTTCGGGAATCTGTCAACCAGCAGCTGGAGTTTTATCGGCGGGACTTCAGCAGTGTCAGGTGAGTTCTACTCACTATATTAACTGGGTCTAAGGCACCAAGGTCGGCCCTTTATGGATTGTATTCGGATTATTGCATGTTATGCTTACTGATTTATATCCTGGTAGTTAGGATGGTGATATGCTATGCTTTAGTGACCCGGTTGGGTCGGTATCCTGGTATATAGGATGATGCTATGTTAGTGACCTATTAGGTTGATATCCTGATCCTAGGATTGTTGCTATGCTTTGTGATCTGTTAGATCGGTTTGACTGTTATATATATACATGCTAGTGTTATATGATGTCTATGTGCACATGATTGTCCTGGTTATTGGATGATGCTATGTTAGTGACCGGTTAGGTCTGTATCCCGGTTACTGGGATGTTGCTATGATTGGTGATCTGTTAGATCAGTTTGACTGTTATATGAAATGAGCTAGCGTATGATATTTATGTGCACATGTTTGTCTGATTGGGGGTTGGGTTCAGGCGGTCCTGCTTTGTGTTGTAGGCCAACATACCCGGCGAGCGGTCCGGATAGGCTGTAGGCCCTGCGTGGTGGTCCAGACGTGCAGAAGGCTCGAAGAGCAGTCCAGATAGACTGAAGGCCTGTGAGGCGGTCCAGTCAGGCTGATGACTCATTATGCATGTTGTTCTATATTGGTTATATGATATGGTTATGTTTGTATGGCGTTGGTATTTTGGGGAAACACACTAAGCTTCGGGCTTACAGTTGTTGATTTTGTTTCAGGCACTTCGGATGATTGCGGGAAGGCGAAGGCGTGATCATGCACCTCCTCATATTTTCATGATTGATTCTGGGAATACTCTGATGTCTAAACTATTTTGAAAACAACCTGTAAGAACTTAACAGTTTTAAATTGTGTTAAAAAGTTTAAATTTGGCTTGAATTTTATGGGTGTTACAGTTGTCCTCAAGCAATCATCAGCAACTCAGAAGAAGAATGATAAAAGCAGATCCTAAGAAAAACTTTAAATAAAAATGAAAAAATAAAGGAAAAAGAAAGCAAACTCTAAAATCGGGTTGCCTCCCGGTAGCGCTTCTTTTTAAGGAGTCATTAGCTGGACTCCTTTCCGCTTACATTTCTGTAATCCCTTCCAGCAGCAGCCGTTCTTCAAGTTCTTCATTTCGCGGAATTCCTTCTTCATATCTTTTCACCCTATGACCATTGACTTTGAAAGGAGTTCCATCTCTTGATATGAGCTCAATAGATCCATGTGGACAAATTTCCTTCACTATAAATGGACCATCCCATCGTGTCTTTAGCTTGCCCGGAAAAAGTTTGAGCCTTGAATTAAAAAGTAATCCCTTTTGTCCTTCGTGAAAGTCCTTATTACCCTTGTGTCTTTTGTCATGCCAATTCTTGGTCTTTTATTTGTAAATCAAGGAGCTAGTGTATGCCTCATTCGTTAGTTCTTCAAGGGCATTCATTTGCATCAATCGGTTGTTTCTAAGTTCAGCCAAATCAAAATTGCACATCTTTAAAGCCCAAAATGCTTTATGCTCAATCTCAACTGGCAAGTGGCAACTCTTCCCATAAACCAACCGATATGGTGTAGTGCCAATAGGTGTTTTGAAAGCTGTTCTAAACGCCCAAAGTGCATCATCAAGCTTATCCGACCACTCTTTTCTATTACTTCCAACCGATCTTTCTAATATTCTCTTCAACGCCCTATTTGTAACTTCAGTTTGCCCACTCGTTTGAGGATGATAGGATGTTGAAAATCTATGGTGGACACCATATTTTTGCAACACCTTAGCTAATTGATCATTGGCGAAGTGGGTGCCTCGATCACTAATTAGAGCCCTTGGAACTCCAAATCTTGAAAATAAATTCTTGAGAAAACGTACCACTACTCGAGCATCATTCGTGGGTAATGCTTGTGCCTCCGCCCATTTGGATACACAATCGACTGCTACCAAAATGTATTTGTTTCCCTTTGACATTGGGAAAGGTCCCACGAAGTCAATTCCCCAAACATCAAATATGTCACAAACTTGAATGCTATTTTGGGGCATCTCGTTTCGTGATGAAATGTTTCCCGATCTTTGGCATGAATCGCATTCTTTGACAAATTTTGTAGCATCTTTAAAGATAGTAGGCCAATAAAAACCCGAATCAAAAACCTTCTTGGCCGTATATTGCGCTCCATGATGTCCTCCGGTGGGCCCACTATGACAATGCTTCAAGATTTCCCGACTTTCTTTCCCGGATACACATCTTCTTATCATACCATCAGCACAACTACGAAAGAGGTATGGCTCATCCCAAAAGTAATTCTTAATTTCTGAAAAGAACTTTTTCTTTTGTTGGTGGGTCAAGTCTTTTGGGATGTATTCACTAGCTAAATAGTTAGCTATATCTGCAAACCATGGAATCTCTCCCGCTATAACCAATAAATATTCTTCGGGAAATTCATCTCCAATCTTGTTTTCTTCTAACTCTTCCAAGTGCGGGTTTTCCAATCTCGATAGATGATCGGCAGACACGTTTTCCATCCCCTTCTTATATCGTATTTCAATGTCAAATTCTTGTAACAGCAACACCCAACGAATCAACCTTGGCTTAGCATCATTTTTAGCAAAAAGATACTTAAGGGCAGAATGGTCGGTAAAAACTATGGTTTTTGACAGAACCAAATATGAGCGAAATTTATCAAATGCAAAAACCACTGCTAGTAGCTCCTTTTCTGTAGTAGTGTAGTTCTCTTGTGTTGGGTTCAGGGTCTTACTTGCATAATAGATCGGCCGAAAATGGTTGTCAATTCTTTGTTCCAAAACAGCTCCTACCGCAAAGTCACTAGCATCACACATTAGCTCAAAAGGAAGACTCCAATTTGGAGCTACCATAATAGGTGAAGTAGTCAACTTTTCCTTCAACAAATGAAATGCTTAAAGACATTCTTTAGAAAAGTTGAATGGGGCGTCCTTCAAAAGATGTTGAGTCAAGGGTCTTGTGATCTTCGAAAAGTCTTTAATAAAGCGCCTATAAAACCCCGCATGGCCTAAAAAGCTTCTTACCCCCTTGACATTTGTTGGAGGTGGAAATTTGGCTATAGTGTCCACCTTTGCTCTATCTACCTCTATCCCCATCCTCGAGACCTTGTGTCCTAGCACAATTCCTTCCTTCACCATAAAATGACACTTCTCCCAATTAAGGACAAGGTTGGTCTTCTCACATCTTGCTAACATTAGATCCAAGTTGGACAAACATTCTTCAAAAGAGGACCCGAAAACCGAAAAGTCATCCATGAAAACATCCATAAACTTCTCGATCATATCGTGGAAAATGGCCATCATACACCTTTGGAAAGTAGTCGGTGCATTGCATAACCCAAAAGGCATGCGTCTATATGCAAATGTTCCACTCGGACATGTAAAAGTAGTCTTCTCTTGATCTTGTGGGTCTATTGAAATTTGAAAATATCCCGAGAAACCATCGAGAAAGCAATAATATAGATGCCCGGACAGCCTCTCGAGCATTTGATCAATAAATGGCAGTGGAAAATGATCCTTTCATGTTGCATCATTTAGTTTCCTATAGTCGATGCAAACACGCCACCCGGCCATCGTTCTTGTTGGGATTAATTCGTTATTTTCATTTGCTACCACCGTCATTCCTCCTTTTTTCGGTACCACCTGCACCGGACTCACCCATGGGCTATCGGAAATTGAGTAAATAATCCCGGCATCTAATAGTTTCACCACCTCCTTTTTCACAACTTCTTGCATGTTCGGGTTTAGTCTTCTTTGGCGTTGAACTACAGGTTTAGCCCCATCTTCTAAGTTAATTTTATGAGAGCAATAAGCTGGACTAATTCCCTTGATGTCGGTTATCTTCCATGCTATAGCACCTTGCCTCTTCTTTAGTACCCCCACAAGACTTTCTTTCTCATGTTTGGTCAAATCAACAGCTATAATTACAGGCTTTTGTTGACCCTCTTCAAGAAATGCATACTCCAAGTGACCTGGTAGTGCTTTCAGCTCAGTTTTCGTGTTCTGGATGTTGCACATGTCGAGTCTAGTGATGGGACTCGTCGAGTCCTGGGAAAATTTCGCGACTAATCGGGATTCTTTGGATGGACTCGTCGAGTAGGTCGATTCTACTCGGCGAGTAGAATGTTCAATACTTTTGATCAACTCATTATAATCAGCTTCCTCAAGCAGTCTCTCTATTTCCAGTAAGTCGCCTTCAGTATCGAATTCTTCATCAAAGGTGATGGTGGACTTGTTTGGGTCTTCACTATTCCATTCCTCCATTAATTCTTCCAACATATCAATCGAAAATGTTGTGTCATCACTACTCCTTGCGTGCTTCATGGCTTGATCAACCCCAAAAGTGACTGATTTGTCCCCCACCCGTAGAGTAAGTTTCGAATCTCGCATGTCAACTATAGCGCTTGCGGTGTTAAGCAAAGGTCTTCCAAGAATGATCGCGACTTGAGGATCCGCTTCCATGTCTAACACTATAAAGTCTGCGGGAAACACGAACTTATCAACCTTCACCAATAGATCTTCGCATATTCCCCTTGGGAATGTAACCGTTTTATTTGCTAGGTGAATTGCCATTCGAATTGGCCTTGGCTCCGGGAGATCTAATTTCTTGAAAAATGAGTATGGCATGAGATTTACACTCGCCCCTGAATCAGCCAATGCATAGATGGTGGCTAAATTTCCGAATTGACAAGGCAAGGTTAAGCTTCCCGGATCACCCTTCTTCTTCGGTAGTTTGTTCAACATGGCAGCTGAACAATTCTCATTTAGAACTACTTTCTTCACTTCTTCCATCTTCTTTCTATTAGTTAGAAGCTCCTTGAGAAATTTGGCGTATTTTGGCATTTGTGCAACCGCTTCTATGAATGGTATATTAATTTGAAGAGCCTTTATGTGTTCAAGAAACTTTTGGTAGTCTTCTTCATTCTTTTCTTGTCTAGATCAGGTGTCGGACTCGCCGAGTCCATATCATGGACTCGGCGAGTAGTGTCTGGGTTCAGCTGGGTCTGATTTTGGTTCTGCTCTTCTGCCTCCTCCTTTTGTACCAGCTTCGGATCTTCGTTCTGAATAGGGGCCAGAGGAGTAATTATCTTTCCGCTCCTAGTTGTCATAATATTTATTTGTTGGGCAAGTTGCCCCAGCTGCTTCTCAATGTTGTGAATAGATGCTTGCTGATTCCTTAATATTGTTCTTGTATCATGTATTACAGCGTCGTGGTCATTGTGTCTTTTCTCGGATGCAGCTACAAATTTAGTGAGTATTTCTTCTAAATTTGGTTTCTTTTCTTGTACCGGCTCCTCCTTTTGGTAAAAACCCTTTGCCTTTTGTCTATACTTCTCCTCCTTCGTCTTCTTGTACTCATCATAAGGAAGCCATTCTTTCTTAGGTTTTCACCAATCGTCATCAAATCTATCACCACTAGAATAACATACTTGCACTTTCTTATTCCCGTTCTCGTCCAAATCACAATCTCTTGTTAGATGAGGCCCATTGCAATTCCCACATCTTACCCGAATAGCATGGATTGTTTGATCCATTTTGTCCATCCTCCTATCCATGGTTTTCAACATTGCCATAACTGCCGACAAATCTTCTGAAGCTGCATAAGCTGATCCCCTTGTCACATCATTCCTTGGATTGTGGTATTTTCTAGAGTGCTTAGAGAATTCCTCAATTAGTTGCTTTATCACCGGGGGTGCCTTCTTTGTGAGCGGTCCTTGCAAGTCAAGTAATTGCCTTGTTGTCACGTTTACTCCATCATAAAAAATGGAGACTTCTAGTTGACTATTAAGATCGTGATGTGGGCAATTCCTTATTAAGCTTTTGTATCTCTCCCACGCCTCATAAATTGATTCTCTGGCTTGTTGCTCAAAATTAGCTATAGCTTTCTTCAACTTGGCTATCTTTGATGGTGGGCAAAATTGATCAATAAACTCTTCTTTCATTCTAGCCCATGTGGTGATGGATCCTGGAGGGAGTGATTTTAGCCAATCTTTAGTAGCGCCTTTAAACGTGACTGGTAACATGCAAAGCAGAACGGTGTCGCGGGCCACATTAGGAAAGTTAAAGTAATCGGCTATATCATTAACCTCTTCTAGGTGCTTGTACGCGTCTTCGTGATCTTTTCCATAGAAAGGAATTTCTTTAAGTTGGGCGAGTATGTGGCCTTTAAGTTCGAAGTTGGCATTTTCAGGAATCGCGGGTTGCACGAGTCCCGGACCGGTATCTTCACACATCCTCTTCTTCCACTCGCCCATGGTAACTTCGTCAATGTTAGCCATGGTGCCGCCGAACCCGCCTTCTAGATCGCTACCTTCTTCAAATTCGCTTTCTTCCTTTTCGGATTCGTACACGATGTCTTCCTTGATTGGGTCTTCGTTTTCCAAGGAAGAGGTGCTGGATGCTCCTGATTTACTACTCTTTTTCTTGCTAAAAATGGATTTGAGATTCTTCAAAGGTGAGTTCTTTGAAGACGCAGATTCTCCAACGGTTTTGCCTTTGTTCTTCCTTAAAGTAGCTTCCGGGTCTTCAAGTGGTGGAGTTAAAGGTATATTGCCTCCTCTGGTCATAAACACTCTGCAATAAAAGTAAAAAAAAAAACACGTAAAAAGAACAAAAACGAAACAGAAAGAAAATAAAAACGAACTGGAAATCAGCACTGAACTCGCCGAGTAGGTTCGACTGCACTCGGCGAGTACACTGCCTAAAAGCCTAAAAACAAAAAAAACAAATAAGAACAATTAAAAACTAAAACTTAACGTAATTACTGAATTACTAAAAGAATAACTTTGTGCAAGATAAGCTCACACAAAGGATCGATAAAACTAGAAATTAGAATTAACTTTTGAACTGTTCCGCGGCAACGGCGCATAAAACTTGATGTGTGTAAAACCAACTTGTTTTATTCCTACTCTAAAAATATAATTTAAACACACAAAGGCAGTGAACCTGTCTTTTAGTGGTATAGTTGAATAAGTAGGGTGTTGAACTCGAGGAACGGAAATTAACCTAATAACTAATTTTAACCAACAACTAATAAAAGTCAAAGGGTTTTCTCTAGTTTTACAAGACTAGAAACTAAGACACATTAACTAACACGCAATTAACTAATCAACTAAAACCAAGTAAAAATTCACCAAATTTAATAAAGGTTTCTGCTTAGGTTCAACTCATTCACTCCTATGGTTAATTTTATGGCAAAGCGATAGATTAATTGTCATTGGTTACTAACTAAAGTGATTAGATTCGCATTCGCTATTACCAATCCTTAGAAAATCAATTAATTTAAGCAGTGATCAAGTGTTTAAGCTAATTAATTACCTAGTTCAATTATTCGGATTAAATAAGACTTGTAATTGGTTAATAAAATTACTAATTCAATTAGCCTCTTGTTGTTGGTTTATCAACAAGCTAACACACTAATTTACCCATTCTATAATTAATCCTAGTTTCATATTCACTAGTCCTAGGCACATAACAAAGTGTTCACATAAATCATATCAAGGTAAACAATTAAGAGATGTTCATGCAGCCTAATTGCCTTCCTATTAACAGAGAATAGTTATGGTTAATGCATAAGGAACTTTAACAAGCTTAATTTAACAAAATCACCAATTAACAATCAATCAAACCATAAAATTAATCCATAAGAGTAAAATTGTCTTCCCTAAACAGAAACTAGTAAATTTAGCTCATGATTACAGTAGTCAAAAAGCTAAAAACGAAAGTAATCAACTCAAACATTGTTCAATTCAAAGATAAAGTGGAAAATTAAACCTAAGTTGCCTTGAATCTTCTAAGAATGAGAGATTAGGGTTCTTCTCACGATCTCCAGGTCTCCAAGGGTTTCCTTAGTCACAAAGTATTCTCCAGAAAAGCCAAAAAGGTCCTCCAATCGGATTTATTGCTTCTATTTATAGATAACTCAAAATAAGGGCTACTCGTCGAGTAGACAACCGACTCGCCGAGTACGCTTGACGAATCCGTGTACGGTATGGACTTTACATGCTGCTTCGCGAATCTTTGTGGAAACTCGTCGAGTAGACGATTGGACTCGCCGAGTCGCTTTAGGTTTGTACTCCTTTCTTCATTCTGCAGCTTCTAATTGAATCTCCTTCCTCCTTTTTGCTCCCGAGCATGACTTCTGGACTGAAAATACAATTCAAACATTATTAAGTACCTTTTGTCCATAATATGCAAATAATTAGCTAATAATTGATAAAAATCTATACTAAATATATGGCTAAATATGCAAATATCAATAACACAGTTTAAAATGTAACAAAATCCATATGTTTGATCGTTATTAATAACATGTGATTGATATAATAACCATTATGTTTGTACTTGTATTCCCCCCCCCCCCATAAAAGCGTTTAAAATCATTTAAAAGATAAGTTAAGGGGTATGAACTCACCTGTAGTGAGTAATACGAATGAAAGATCGGGTTGTAGGATACTAAGTGCTAAGTATAGACTTGAGCACAACGGACCCTAATAAGCATATATTGGCACATATATGATTATAATTAGTCTATATACCACTAATCATGAAAGGAAAACACCCTAGGACTTAGAAAACACTTAGATTTAAGTGTTAGAAGCATCGAAAGTTGTGACAACCCGAAATTTTCATTTGTATAATCTCTACAGTTAAACACTTCAAATAATTAGTCAAATACATTCCAGTACATTTTGGCCGGTTTTAAGTCTGTTTGGGTGTTTTATTTTTTAAATTCGTCATACGAATAAATAAAAGGAAGTGTCGTTATGAGTGATGTGTAACAAACAAAAACAACAACACCTTAGCTAGGTGTTTACGGCCAAACAAGAGGAGTTTGGGCCGTAAACACCATTTTCCCAAGAACTCACGCATATAGCATGTGTTTACCCACTATTTCCCTCATCTTACACTTCCCACCTCAAGAACACCAACTTTTTCTCTCAAGTATCATAAGTTCATTTCTTCAAATCCGCCAAAATGTAAGTGTTTCCTTCCTAGATTCGTTCATATAACACTTAATCTAGTGTTTATACATCATTTCATCCATGGATTCTTGATTTTACTTAGATCATCAAGTGTTCTTCAAAACACCAAGAACACACACTAGTGTTTTTGGGTCCTAAACACTCTTACAAGCTTCATATAAGTAAGTATACTCCTCCTAGCTAGTTATTTGCTTAGTATACTTGTTAATCCATGGGAAGAACATCAAAATCCTCAAGAACATATGTGTTTACGGTCAAGGGAGATCCTTGAACCGTAAACACCACCAAGTGGTGTATATGTGCCCCTAACACCTTCTATAGCTTGGATAAAAGACTAAAACCTTGCATGCATGAACTAGAAACACCAAAACACGAAATGGTTGAGGAACCATGAGTTTACGGCCGTAAACTCATGGGTTTACGACCGTAAACTCAAGGGTTTACGACCGTAAACTCTCAAAGGTGGTCCAAGGACCGTAAACTCCAAAGAAGGTCCATTTCGAGCCCTAACCACTTCCTAAGCCTTTGATTCAAACTTAGAACACTTTCTTCTGAAGTATAAGACCTTAAAACACACAAATGCACCATTACCATGAGTTTACGACCGTAAACTCATGAGGGAAATGGTCCAGAAACCGTAAACACATATAGGGTTACCATTTGAGGAGTAAACTCCAATGTGAGGCCATACTCTCCTTAGATACAACCCTTTAGCACTCCTAGCACTTAAAACAAAGTGTTTCTATGTCTTAGGAGGTCTTTACTTGATTAATTATTTATTAAACAACTAATTAGATGCATTTATGTATCGCTACATGTTACATAGGATCAGTGTGTGTGTTCAAGTCCTCACTTGACACCTAGCATCCTACCCGACACTTCCATCCACTCTACTCACTGCAGGTGAGTTCATACCCCTAAATCAACCTTTTAAATGAATTTAAATGCTTTTATGGGGGGGGGGGAATACAAGTTGAACTGTTATAGTTATTGTATCAATCACATGTGATTAATAACTAGAACAGACTACAAGATTTGCTACTGATTTCAGATTTCTATCAAACTTTGGATTTTTAAGTGTTTCAAACCTTTTATCAAACTCTTTAAATGCCAAAACTGTTTTCAAACTCTTTTAAACTTGCTTTATTTTCAAACCCATATCTATACTAATATATTTATATAAGTAAGACTTGAAGGACTTAGGACTGATAGCTCACCTTATTTCTTGTTCCTTGTTTGGTTGTGGACTTAGGGTATTCTGTTATTTGTCCGATTGTCGTTGAATTCCTAGTTATATATCATATATATTGGTGTTGGATATAAAAGTCTTCACTTCAGTTCAGTACCTTGTGTATCAAAGGCATGCAACCAACATTACTATTTAACTATAATAGGTATACTTAAGGATTATTACTCATTACTACTATTACAATGACGCCTACCAGAGGTAGTACAGTTATGAGTCAATACATGCTAAATACTATACAAAAAGCATACTATACACTATACAAGGGAACACTCTACACATTATACCAGAAAATACATTATACAATATACAAGAGAATATACTATAATTAGAATGTGACATACTACTTCTCGATACGACACTTCACAGTGGTATCACCGTGTAACCAGAGTCTCCTGGAGGGAGAGCGGGCATTGTGTGTATAGATCTATACAGAACAGACACTCCCACATCCCGACTGCTAGCTACAGTCCCAGCCGAAAGGCCAAGGGGTGACAATATGTCACATCACTACATATGACTCGGAGGGTCATCAGTTATTCGATCGTCAATCAGCATGGTTACATACGAGTTCACATTCAAACCTTTAAATACACATTAAGAATTAAAGGCCAAACAGGCTCCCCGAGGTGTATTGTACATTTAATACTACCTGGAGCCTGCATTTTATTTCATTTAGCCGGTAGTGCCACTGCTGGGGCAAAACCTTATTTTTCCAATTACTTTACATGAATAAAGTCTAAAACTATATTTTCTTACAGATAGTTTCACTGGGGAAAACTTTTACATTTTCAAAGGATCAAACATGCAAACAAACGGGTCTTGGTAGAAGACTACTTTTACTGGAAAATATAGGATTTTCTAGGGAGTATACCATTGTCAAACATTGATATCAACTATTATACTACATTGTTGTAAACATTTTTATACAAGCAAAGACACTAAATACTTATGAACTCACCAGCTTTATGCTGATACACTCTTTTCATAATAACTTGTATTCTCAGGTCATCAGTGGACAGGTACAGATGAAGCTTTTGAGAAGATGGAGCACATACAAGACTCATCTTTTATTTTGATTATACTTTTGGTGTCTTACAAACTGTACAGAACACGCTTGTATTACAATTATTATATTAATGCAATGGATGTTGTTGCTTGTCTTTACTATTATGCATTGTTATGATAATGTACATGACGTCCTCCACCCCAGAACGTATTCCGCCGTTCCGGTTTTGGGGTGTGACAGAATTGTATTAGAGCACTGTTTATAGTGAATCAAGTATATCAACCCATAAAATATATACAAACTATAAACACATCGGGATTAAAACACTCTGACCAAGAATATATACTTTTAAATAATAAAATATTTAACTAAGTATATATATACAGCTATTCGTACCAAGGTCAGTATCATACTAGAACATAACAAAAGTATTACGATTGTTGAACAGCACAATTAGGCTTAGAAACATATGGTCAAACCTGAGGGGATATAGCCTGATCAACTATATTTTCTGAGGAGTGACTAGCATGTGCCTAAGAACGATTGTGGTGTTACCACAAGTCTAAAAACTTACCCACACTACTACAAGAGCATTAGAACAAGAATACTATAGGAGTATTCTGCATTACTATGAATTACATATGTGAGAACTAAAAAGGTCGTTACTAGTAGGACAATAGTTGCTAAGTGGGTACACCAAGGTTACATGTGACTAAGGCGCTATAGACTTAGAATCTGTGATCTTTGCTTTACTTCCTGTTCCTTGTTTGGTTGTGGATTTAGAGTTAGGGTCACTTATTCGAAGGTCTATCCTGTTTCGATTGCATGTAATTGGTATGCACTATGCAAATATTGAATCATCTAATAACGATCATCTTATAAGTATCTTAGATTAGTACGTCTATTAACTATTCTTTCCCCATTCTCGCGTAGATTGCATGGCCGGCTTTCATCTCCCTGGCGATCCGTACTATCCAAACCACGGCATTAGAGGATGGCTTGATGATGAGCCGGAAGATGATCACCCAATCCCTTTGGATGATCACCTCGCAGAAGGCTTTTCAGATGGCTCCGACTCCGAACCAGAAGTCGACAACCTACCCCCAGTAGCTCCAAACCCCAACCCCCGTCCCGTATTTCAAGGTCCCACTCCCATGTGGGCAACAACCTTGAACCAATGGAGTGATGAGCAGGGTTAGCCGTTACCTTTCAATGGAGACCGAAGCTTCTACAACATAGGCGAGGGAAGTTCAGCTGACCAGGTCCTACCCATCATGGTCCGTAGGATTGCTCGGAACGTCGAGCAAGGTCATGCAGCCATCGGCAGAGTAGTAGAGATTTATGCCAACTCTAACCTTAACACGGTCCTCATTCGCCAACTTGAAGTGACTGTGGATAGGACTAGGAGGACCAATGAGGCTCTGCAGCAACAATTAGCTGCATCCCGGGCCGAAGTCACGGAACTCCGAGTGCGTTAAAGAGCGCATGAGCGACATCTTCAGGAAGTTGTACGTCAACTGGCAGACCTAAGGGTTCGTCCGAGAGACACCCGTCGCCGGTAGAAGATGTCAACTCATCTTTACTTTTGAATTAGGGAATAGCCTTTCTTTCCGTGCCTTAGGAAGCACTTGTCTGTAAAATATTCCTAACTTTTTAAAAGTACTCTGATTAGACTTCTAAGCTGCCAACAATTTCCTTATGGTTTGATGTAAGACCTACTATTAGGTCAACTTTTCTGAACTCATTTTACATCAGTAATACCAGTAATATTGGCAGATATCTAATCTATTGGAAAGTTCTTACTCTTGTGTTTCCCTACCCTATTGTTATGTCACTACCTAACAGTTGGACTATGGCGATTTAGTCCATGACACACTCTCATTATACTTACAATTGATTCTTACGGTTATCATCCTTTCTATAAACTTTCAGTAAAAGATGTCGCCTTGCAAGCGTACGACCAGAAGAACGCCTGCAAGTCAAACTCCACCACCACCACCCGCTCCGTAGTTTGATGCGGTGATGTTTCAAGCAGCTGTGACTGCAGCTGTGACCGCAGCTATTGCCCAAATAAATTCTGGTGACGCAAGTGGAGCTGGAACGGGCACCAACTCTAGACATGGTGAAATCCACCCACGTACACAGGGGTGTGCCTATAAGGATTTCATGAGCTGCAAGCCAACATACTTTAGTGGGACCGGAAGGATAATTGCACTGTCCCAATGGGTCGAAAGAACTGAGGTAATCTTTGAGATGTGTTTGTGCCCTGAAGAGAGCAAGATAAAGTTCGCAGCTTGCACCTTCACCGAAAGGGCCTTGACGTGGTGGAATGGCCATGACAAATCACTCTCCTTGGTGACAGCCAACGCCATGGGATGGGATACACTAAAGGACCTGTTGACGAGGGAGTACTGCCCGAGGGGCGAAATTCAGAAGCTGGAGGAGGAACTATGGGGCCTCAAGATGAAGGGGACCGACATAGTGGCTTGTACAGCCAGGTTCTGCGACCTGGTGACTCTGTGTCCTAACATGGTCCCCACCGAAGGCAAGAAAATAGAAAGATACATCTGGGGTTTAGTGCCCCCGTATCGAGGGAACGTTCTAGCATCACACCCTACGACCTTTGACAGTGCCAAGGAATTGGCCCAAAGGTTGATTGATCGTGAAGTTCCTTACACTCCATCAGCAACCGCAACGGTTGCCACTGCACCGACCAAGACATCCGACAACAAAAGGAAGCGGTGGGACCGAAAGAAGGGTAAATCAGCCCAATCCTCTTCAAAGAACCAACAAACGGTGGATGTCCATGCTGCCGCTACTCCTGCTGCCCCTGTACCAGCCAAAACATATGCAGGGAGTGTATCCAAGTGCACCAAGTGCTCTTTCCATCACAACGGCCCCTGCCGGGAAATGCACTGCAATAACTGTGACCGGAAAGGCCATACCGCCCGGTTTTGCCGAACACCACCCAAACCCATTTCCCAGGTCCCCAATTCGGGAGTAAGCCAGGCCTGCTACGGCTGTGGCGAGATAGGGCATTCTCGATAACTCTTATGCTTGTATCCTATTTGATAGTGGGGCAGAGAGGAGTTTCGTAAACCAACACTTTAAACACTTACTTAAACAATCACCGCAACCACTAAAAGAAACCTTCTTCGTAGAAATGGCTAACGGAAAGACAGAGAGTTCTAACGAAATCTACATAGGTTGTACCCTCACACTAGATAACCATTCGTTTCCAATCGACCTCACACCAGTAGCAATCAAGAGCTTCGATGTCATTGTGGGCATGGACTGGTTGAGTCTCCATCGTACCGATATTCTGTGTTTCGAAAAAGCAATCCGTCTGAACCTACCAAATAACGAAACCTTGTTGATCTACGGAGACAAACCCAGTACGAGCCTTCATATCATCTCACATATTCAAGCCCAGAAATATTTGCATAAGGAATATCGCGAGTTCCTTGCACAGATCGTCGACACGAGCCAGAAAACAAAAGACCTAAAAGACTTCCCCGTGGTATGTGACTTCCGCGACGTCTTTCCAGAAGAGCCACCGGGATTAACTCCCCAACGTCAAGTCGAGTTCCGAATCAACTTAATCCCAGGAGCCACCCCCGTAGCCAAATCGCCATATCGTCTAGTGCCTGCTGAGATGCAAGAACTGTCCGGTCAACTTAACGAGCTGCTCAGCAAGGGCTTTATAAGACCGAGCTTCTCAACCTAGGGAGCACCAGTCTTGCTCGTGAAGAAGAAAGACAGATCGTTTCGTATGTGCATCGATTACAGGGAACTCAACAAACTTAAGATCAAAAATCGTTACCCACTTCCTCGCATAGACGATTTATTTGACCAACTGCAAGGGGCGAGTTACTTTTCCAAGATTGATCTGAGGTCCGGGCATCACCAGTTGCGAGTGCTTGAGGAGGATGTTCCGAAGACAGCCTTCCGAACTCGTTACGGACACTACGAGTTCGTAGTAATGCCGTTCGGACTGACCAATGCGCCCGCAGTATTCATGGACTTGATGAATAGGGTATGTCGTCCTTACTTGGATCAGTTCGTCATCGTCTTCATTGATGACATACTTATCTACTCTCGAAGTAAGGAAGAGCATAGCAATCAGCTACGACAAGTCCTGGAAACCTTACGATCGGAGAAGCTATACACGAAGTTCTCTAAGTGCGAATTTTGGATCCGAAGAGTCGAATTCTTAGGGCATGTGGTGAGCGAAGAAGGAATCCACGTGGACCCTTCCAAAATTAAAGCCATTGAGAACTGGTCAGCACCAAAGATGCCTATATAAATTCGTCAATTTCTAGGCCTCGCTGGCTACTACCGCAGGTTCATTCAAAACTTCTCTCGAATCATGAAACCCCTAACTACATTGACCAAGAAAGGTGTGGCCTTTGACTGGGAATAGAAACAAGAGAAGGCATTCCAAACACTGAAGCGAGCCTTATGCACCGCACCGATACTGTCCCTCCCCGAAGGGATAGAAGACTTCGTGGTATACTGCGATGCATCCAACCAAGGGCTCGGCTGTGTTCTGATGCAACGAGGTAAGGTCATCGCCTACGCCTCAAGACAGCTGAAGACACACGAGGTCAACTGCACCACGCACGACCTCGAATTAGGAGCGGTTGTGTTCGCCCTAAAAATCTGGAGATACTATCTGTATGGTACGAAGAGCACCATCTATACCGACCACAAAAGCCTCCAACACATCTTCAACCAGAAACAGCTCAACATGAGACAACGACGATGGGTCGAGCTACTCAATGACTACGAATGTGAAATTCGTTATCATCCGGGTAAAGCCAATGTACTAGCAGACGCCCTAAGTCGGAAAGAATATTCTGGCCAAAGAGTCAAGTCACTAACAATGACTATCCATTCGCATCTATCCGCACAAATTAAGGAGGCTCAGCTCGAAGCTTTGAAACCTGAAAATGTAGCGGGAGAATCCCTGCGAGGAATGGATAAGAACCTGGAAGCCAAGGGTGACGGAGCCTTATATCTCATGGATCGGATCTGGACACCGAATCACGATGGCTTCAGAGACTTGGTCAGGAAGGAAGCGCACAATACTCGATATTCCGTCCACCCAGGTTCAGATAAGATTTATCTGGATCTCAAGAAGTCATACTGGTGGCCTAACATGAAAGCAGAGATTGCTACCTTCGTAAGTAAATGCCTTACTTGCGCGAAGGTCAAGGTTGAATACCAGAAACCGTCAGGTCTACTCCAACAACCGGAGATACCTGAGTGGAAGTGGGAGCCGATTACTATGGACTTCATAACCAAGTTACCTAAGACAACGGGTGGACTTGATACCATTTGGGTCATCATCGACAGATTGACCAAGTCCGCACACTTCCTACCCATCAAAGAAACCGACAGGATGGAGAAGCTCACCAGAACATACATTAGGGAGATCGTACGGCTGCATGGTGTTCCTATATCTATTATCTCAGATAGAGATAGTAGATTCACTTCGAGATTCTGGCAGTCATTACAAAGCTATCTAGGAGCGAGGCTGGACATGAGTACAGCCTACCATCCACAGACCGACGGACAAAGTGAGAGGACAATCCAAACCTTGGAGGACATGCTGTGAGCCTGTGTGATCGACTTTGGGAAGGCGTGGGATACCCACTTACCACTTGTCGAATTCTCGTACAACAACAGTTATCACACGAGCATCAAAGTTGCTCCATTCGAAGCCCTCTATGGTCGGAGTTGCAGATCCCCTCTATGCTGGGCTGAGGTGGGTGACACTCAGTTAGCTAAAGGACGAGTTCCTGACAGCACTCTCACGGGTCCGGAAATCATTCGGGAAACGACAGAGAAGATCGTTCAGATTCGTGAACGATTAAAAGCCTCTAGAGACCGACAGAAAAGCTACGCAGACAAACGAAGGAAACCTTTGGAATTCCAGGTGGGAGACCGAGTCCTTTTGAAAGTTTCACCCTGGAAAGGCTTGATACGCTTCGGAAAGCGTGGAAAGCTGAACCCAAGATACATAAGGCCATTTGAGATTCTCGCTAGAATTGGCCCCGTAGCGTACAAACTCAATCTTCCCCACGAGCTTAGTAACGTACACCCTACCTTCCACGTTTCGAACTTGCAAAAGTGCCTATCCGACGAGACTCTTGTAATCCCACTCGACGAGATCGAGATCAACGAGAACCTCAACTTCGTGGAAGAACCTGTAGAGATTATGGACCGAGAGGTCAAACAAACGAAACAAAGCCGTATCCCGATAGTGAAGGTTTGCTGGAACGCCAAGCGAGGACCTGAACTCACATGGGAGCGCGAGGATCAAATGAAACTTAAATATCCTCATCTTTTTACTTAGTTATTTCGTAATAACTTAGTTGCTTGAACTCTAATTTCGGGACGAAATTTCCTCTAACAGGGGGATGATGTGACAACCCAAAATTTTCAGTTGTATAATCTCTACAGTTAAACACTTCAAATAATTAGTCAAATACATTCCAGTACATTTTGGCCGGTTTTAAGTCCGTTTAGGTGTTTTATTTTTTAAATTCGTCAAACGAATAAATAAAAGGAAGTGTCGTTATGAGTGATGTGTAACAAACAAAAACAACAACACCTTAGCTAGGTGTTTACGGCCAAACAAGAAGAGTTTGGGCCGTAAACATCATTTTTCCAAGAACTCATGCATATAGCATGAGTTTACCCACTATTTCCCTCATTTTACACTTCCCACCTCAAGAACACCAACTTTTTCTCTCAAGTATCATAAGTTCATTTCTTCAAATCCGCCAAAATGTAAGTGTTTCCTTCCTAGATTCGTTCATATAACACTTAATCTAGTGTTTATACATCATTTCATCTATGGATTCTTGATTTTTACTTAAATCTTCAAGTGTTCTTCAAAACACCAAGAACAACAAGAACACACACTAGTGTTTTTGGGTCCAAACACTCTTACAAGCTTCATATAAGTAAGTATACTCCTCCTAGCTAGTTATTTGCTTATTATACTTGTTAATCCATGGGAAGAACATCCAAATCCTCAAGAACATATGTGTTTACGGTCAAGGGAGATCCTTGAACCGTAAACACCACCAAGTGGTGTATATGTTCCCCTAACACCTTCTATAGCTTGGATAAAAGACTAGAACCTTGCATGCATGAACTAGAAACACCAAAACACGAAATGGTTGAGGAACCATGAGTTTACGACCGTAAACTCAAGGGTTTACGACCGTAAACTCAAGGGTTTATGACCGTAAACTCTCAAAGGTGGTCCAAGGACGGTAAACTCCAAAGAAGGTCCATTTCGAGCCCTAACCACTTCCTAAGCCTTTGATTCAAACTTAGAACACTTTCTTGTGAAGTATAAGACCTTAAAACACACAAATGCACCATTACCATGAGTTTACGGCCGTAAACTCATGGGGGAAATGGTCCAGAAACCGTAAACATATATAGGGTTACCATTTGAGGAGTAAACTCCAATGTGAGGCCATACTCTCCTTAGATACAACCCTTTAGCACTCCTAGCACTTAAACTCCAATGTGAGGCCACCATGCAAACATGAGGTGTCATATGCACAAAATACCTTCATTTCTCTTTTTTTTCTCTTTTTTTTTTAAATGATGTTGGGCCGAGAATTGGGCCAGGAAAAAGGGAAATGCAATAGTTTGGGCCCATTCTTGGTTTTGATCAAGGTTTAAGAAGCCTAATAATATTTTTCGGCCCATTGGGCCCTTATTAAGGTTCTCGGCCCAATAAAGCCCAATTAAAAGAGTTTACGGCCCATTAGGGCAAATGAAATCATTTATGGCCCAACAAAGCCCATTAGAGATAAGATGTATTATTCTAGGTTCACATGGTCCAAATACTAAAGTTTTATGAATGTGATCCATTTAGAGCCCAATTAGGGTTCCTAGGCCCAAGATAGTGAAGTTGGAGGTTTATTGGTCCATTAGACTCACTAAGAGAATCTTAGTTCATATAGAACTGGAACCGGGATTTCTACGGTTTCCAACCCTTATTTGAACATATGAGATGTATTTGAATGAGCATAGAGTATGATATTCATTTAGAGTACCAGTCATTACACTAGATGAATGTTTACATGTGAATAGAATTTTCTAGCTAAAATGCTAGTTGTGACAGTTTAGGATAGTTTGCACGTTTGGTACCTAAATTGTTTTTTTAACTCGGAAGGTCCATACTGTTTGTTTTTGGTATGCTCTTGGCCCCTGTCTTACCTAAAAATACTATTTTTCCCTTGATTTTTTTAATTTATTAAAATAAAAACACCCCCAACCCCACCCCCTCACCTTACTATACCTATCCCACCATTTTTTCTCTATTTAAATAATAGTTTTTTTTAGGTAAGACAGGGACCAAACGCGTAAAAAAAACAAACAGTAGGCACTAAGCGCGTAGCAAAAACAAACAGTAGGGACCTTCCGAGTTAAAATAATAAGTTACAGACCAAACATGCAAATTACCCTAAACCACAAGGGCCATTCGTGTAATTTACTCATGTAACAATTGTAGTGCACTTAATCTCACCCAAAATCCTATAGCTAAGAAGCATGATGAACACATCACCATTGATAACTACTTTATTTGTGAACTAGTATCGTCTTAGAAAATCGTCGCTCAACTGTTACCAACGAATCGCCAACTCGCGGATATTGTCACAAAGCCTCTTCTGCGGCCATTCTCTGAGCTTTCTTGCTTCAAACTTTATGTCGAACCACCGGTTCATTTCACAACCAGATCCTTCACCGTAATATGGTATTTGTAGCTTTATTGTTGTAATTTACTTTTAATTATCTTGTTTCGAATCTAATATCTAGGTTGTAACTCTCTATATATTTCATCCACACACTTAATCATCATTGAAATTTATTTTGTAATTTCTTATAGATTGGAACGACTCCTAAGAATGACTAATTTGATTAGTGTGTTGATTAGCTCTTCTTGTTGTCCGATTTGGTCCATTTTCTTGGAGTCTGAGCTTCACTTTTCACTGAATATGTCCCACGATGCATCTTTAATTGTTAGAGGTCTTGGTCTAGGTGAATTATTGTTCTTTTGCTCCTGATGTTGACAACAATCAAGTTGCAACTTCGGAAGCTATTATTTTCATTAGCTATGTCGACGAGAGTGGGAAATTGAACCTGATGAGGTACGTTCCTTTAGCCTTTTAGTAGACGAGATTCAGGCTAGTTCGTTTTTTATATTTGTCATTATAATAAAAGGTTTCTAGTTTAAAGTGGATAGATCAGTGTGATCCTTTTTCCGTCATTAAACAGCTCCTCTCTAATTTGGTTTTCTTCATACAAATCATTAATTACCCTATAGCGATGCTACGTTGCCAACACTACCAATAGTACATAATTCTTTATATAATATAAAAACGAATAATCCGTAACATTTGTCCCATTTTTCAACAATCATTATATTCGTATACATGTTACAAATCACATGTTTACATAAAAGAGTTATTTAAATAAATATAAAAGCTCTCTAAAAAGAATTCATAGAACTATCGAGTTCTTAAGTGTCTTTTAGTACACATAAAATTTATGTATTTTTTGTTCTAGAATAAACGAAGTCTCACTTTCTTTTTGTTATCCTTTTGACTATAGCGATATACATCTTAATCGTCAGATAGAAGCCATGGCGGCAAGAAAGGGGACAAAGAGCAATCTTTAGCGAATCTTAAAAACTAATATATATATATATATATATATATATATATATATATATATATATATATATAGGGAAATGATCAAATGAGAACACCTAAAAGGTTGAGAACGCGAGAACAAGTATATTTATTTATGATGCCATGTATTCATTTGTGGAGAAATAATAAATTTTTACGCACAATCAACGTGAATATACATTTTCTCTTCAATTGAAATTGAGGGCGTAAAAAATTATCATTTCTCCACAAATGAATACATGGAATCGCAAATGAATATACTTTGTTCTCGCGTTCTCAACATTTTTGGTGTTCTCATTTGATCCTACTCCTATATATATATGTATATATATATATATATATATATATATATATATATATATATATATATATATATATATGGTTATGTTCATGTGAGACTGTCACAACTAGCATTTTAGTTATGAAATTCTATTCTCGTGTAATCATTCAACTATTGTAAAACATATACTCTAAGTAAATATCACCAATGCTCATTTAAATTCACCTTTCATGTTCAACAAAAAGTCTGAAAACCCTAAGAATCTCGGTTTAACTCTATATTGGACTAGGATTTCCTTATTGGACCTAATGGTGCAATAAGTATTCAATTCAACTATTTTGGGCTTGGAAACCCTATTTGGATTCTAAATGGACCCAATTCCCAAATCTATAACAGTTTGGACCATTAGGGTCTAGAATGATTCATTCTAACCCTAATGAGCCTTATTGGGCTATAGCTAATCCAATTAAACCTAGTAAGCCATAAAACCCACCCTAAAGGCCCAATGGGCCGAAAACTTCTCTATGGGCTTCATAATTTCGAACCAAGGAAAGAATTGGGCCAAACTAATTCATCCTCCTTCCTCCTAGCCCAAAAACCCTCGGCCCAACATCATTAACAAAAAAAAACGAAAAAAAAAATGGAAAGGGGGGGGGGGAGTTGACTTTGGAGGTGCCACCTCCATATTACTTACCTTGTAACAAGGCAAGTTATCTCATGTTTCCATGCAAAGTCACCTCATCCTTCTCACCCCTCTCTTCTTCTATTAAACGGCCGAGAGGCAAAACACACACACATACACACACTTTCAAAACACTCTCCAAACACTATCAGATTATCCACCTTCCTCCAAGATCTCGAAAATTAGCTAGAGTTCTAAGGATCTTCATCAAGTCATTCCAATCTTTGGTAAGTTATTATCAGACACCAACATCTCCTTTCAGATTAACATTAAGAACTCCTTCTTACATAACTTTATTCCATGATCACACCTTAGAAACTTCATAAGCTCGAAAACTACTTCAAGGTGTTGCTAGGACCAAAAATCTCTTCATCTCTTCTTCAAAACCGAAACATCAAAGCAAAGGTGAGTTCATACCCCCTTGTTTTCGGTTTTCATATGATTTTTGGGGGAGAATACAAGTAAAATGTGTAGATCTATGTGTTATATGCATGTATTGTGTGATTTCTTAGTTTATTTTTTAAAAATATGTTAGATCTTAGCAAATCACGACATCTTGAGTAATATTGAGTCAAGATCCATGAACTAATACACCTTACACATCATATTATCAAGTTAAAAGTGTTATATGTTCAAGATATAAAAATCTAAGGCAAAAACTTTGTTAAGGGTGAAAATTTGTCAAGAGAAAAAAAGATAAGGGTAAAAAGCGACATTTATGTTTTTATAAGGATCAAACAGGTCCTACTAGTATAAAATGGATTTTTATGATAAACATGCTTTCCAAAGGGTCAAAAAAGTAAATTTTAGGTTAATGGGCCAAATATTTGGGCCTCACAGTTTTGGGCCCAAAAATTGCGAAAAATGGAAGTTTTGGGATTAAAAATGTTATTTGACCAAAGTTTGAGTCATAAATGTAAATAAACCAAATTTTGGGGTGAAAATAACATTTATTTTTAAAATGGACCAAAAATGTAACTTTTATCAAAATTGGCCGAAAGTGTAAATTTTTACAAACAAGGGGCTAAAAATGCCATTTTCTGTAAAACCGGGCCTCAAATGTCAAAATATAAATTTCTGGACTAAATCCGTGAATTTCTAGACATTTGGGACAAAATTACAAATTATTATAAATTATGGACTAAAGTGTCATTTTTACAAAACTTTGGGCCTTAATTGAAAATTTGAGGCTTTTTTTGACCAAAAATGTTGTTTTACAAAAAAGGAGACTTTCTATAATCAATTTGTAAACCTTGAACTAAAATAAGCAACAAAACAATAAGAAATGGGTGAAATACATCGATAACAATTTTATCGGGCCAAATATTCATGTTACATGGCCAATGGGCCTTAAGAGCTCATTTAAGTGTATATTTAGCCTAATATTTTCCATGTCATTTTTATTGGGCCATGCGACCCATTTACATGTTAATTTGGGCCTGAATTATGGGTCACATGTTGTTGGGCCTTCGTGGTCCATTTACAGGCCTATTGGGCCCAAATTACCTACTTACATGTTATTGGGCCTTTGTGATCCATTTACATGCTAATTGGGCTTGGACTGAAATTCACACGCTTAGTAGATCGTAACTGTACCTTTACATAACTATCGAACTTCGTATACTTATATATGTACCTTTGAATTTGATAACATACAACATACACGTAAAACATTAAACATAGTACGAAAGGTTGAGAATCTAGTGAGACGTATCGGTTGGCACCTTTGAGTGTACAATCGTAGCTTGTAGCTATAATCAGAGTCACCTGGAGGGAGAGCGAGAGTTTGTGTATAGATCTATATGGGGTGACCCCTCACGCCTTAGTTGCTCGCTACAGCTAGACTACGTCAGTCTAGGGCGACAAAACCTTGAGCAAATACCAGCATTTGGAAAAATGTTAAGACTGGCAACCTAGTCATTATCATGTATGATTATCACGGCTCATATAGAGATTCAATACCAAGTTTAACATTTCGAAGAATAACCCTTCGATTGTGTCAATACAAAACAACTTATTAAACGATACAAGAACCTCGACATTATAACAAATCAGAAAATATCGGATTTTCTGGGGAAATACAAATGTTCAATTATCATTTACTTACAATACAAAGAAATCTAAACTACTTTTATATATGTCACTACTGCGAAATTCACACATGCATTTATACTTGATTTTCACATCATTTTCAAACATTTTACAGAAAATATCGGATTTTCTGGGTTTTTACGAAAGATACAAAGACTTTTACTCAAACACACTTATGAACTCACCAACATTATATATGTTGACCGTTTTCAAAATAATTTGTATTCTCAGGTAATCGTTAAGCTGGAAGATTTCAACTATGTATGGTTTCATTTTATGTAACATCACTCATCGTACTTTTAATAGTTTGAACTTATGTATTTATAACAATGTACTTGATGTGAACAACGTTGGTTGTTATATGTAATGTTGATGATGAATGTGTTGTGTTTCATGTGTATTCATTGTAATGATAATTCAATTGTTAGTCACACGAGCCCCCGGATGTTTCCACCGTCTGGTTCGGGGATGTGACAGAGACAACCTAATTTTGTGAGACCGTAAAACGCAATCATAGCCACTAATTTTGTAGATTAAACAAAAACCTTTTTAAAACGCAAACTAATTGAAAATTTTTTTTTAAAAAAAAGTTAATATCATTTTCGCTATTTATATTTTCCAAAAAATAAATAAATAAATAATTTACTGTTTTTTTACATATTCTAGTAGAATATTAGAATATTCTAGTAGCATATCAAAATATTTAAATATCTGACAATTCTAAAAGAATACTAGAATATTCTAACATTCTAAAAATCACATTATAATATTTACAGTGTAATATTCTATTAGAACGTGTCACGTATTTTTCAAAAAAAAACGGTAATTTTTAATTTTTAGTTTTATTTAATTTTTATTTTTTTAGGTAAATAAAATGATGAAAATAATAATTAAAAAAAGAATTTTAGGATTTTTCTTTTTATTTTTCATTTTAAAATTATATTTACATTACGTCTCACGATGTCACAAATTAAACATGGTATCAAATGAACCTGAACCTATATATATATATATATATATATATATATATATATATATATATATATATATATATATATATATATATATATATATATAAGTGAGGTTCAATAAATAACCATTATTAAAAACCAAGGAACTAATCGTTAGAAATAAAAATGATCAACGGCCAAGGAAATAGATAGATACTTATACATCTGATACATACTAGATTATACCATAAACCCACATTTTTACCAAAAAACTCACCTCATTTTTTCGTTAAAATTTTATTTAAGCCACCGTTGTTATTGAAAAAAAAATCGAATATAACATTGTTCACAATTTTCCGTACTCTTTCCATAGAGATCCATTTTGATATAGAAAAAACTAACTTTTTTTCGAAAAAAAGTGTAATATCTGGACTTCCAGGTATATTGTTTATTTATTTATTATGAGGACTATTGAGCTACTTGGCGAGTCGGTGCTACAACTCGTCGAGTAGAGTCGCGATGTAACACGTGGGATTAATGATCTACTCGACGAGTCCATGAGCCGACTCGCCGGGTAGAGGATGTGAAGAGAAACCCTAAATCCCCGGGTTTGGGGCCTATTTAAGGGCACTTATAGCCTCATTTGCGGCTCATCAGCTGCTTTCCTTCACTGAGAGAAACCCTAATCGCCCTTTGAGCTAATAGAGAGAGTGTGTGAGCTAATATTGAGTATTTTGGTGCAACTTTGGAAGAGAAGAGAAGGATTTCAAGCATGGCGCAAGAGGAGGCTGTTAGATCTGCTGTTATTCATCCAAGAGCTCCTG
The DNA here is from genome assembly GCF_052849685.1 of Lactuca virosa. Lineage (NCBI taxonomy): Eukaryota > Viridiplantae > Streptophyta > Magnoliopsida > Asterales > Asteraceae > Lactuca > Lactuca virosa. The sequence goes on from NC_136428.1 coordinate 391,767,293, forward strand.
TCAAAGGTATAAAGTTTATACCTTTCTCATTTGTTTGGATATATCTCATATTAGGGCTTCCTTTGTATCTATTATTGGGACTTTGAGGGTATTAAGTCATATGGAGGTTTGGACTTCAGATCTGGACCTTGTGAGGTCCCTAGAATCCAAAAGTCCCTGCTTTATTCAGCCCTAATAGAGCTCTTGAGTGAAAAACCCTTATTAGAGCATGTTCTTGGCATTTCAAGCCCAAAGTGCCATGCATGGACATAAAGCTCGTGACTTTACGTGATTAACGAGCCATTAGAGTCTAGATCTAGAGTTTGGGAAGGTTCTCTACCTTGAAATCATCTGAATGAGAAATGAGTCTGAATGGACTCGCCGAGTCGATGAGCCGGCTCGACGAGTCAGTCAGGGTTTGTCCCAATGAGCTGGCAATGCTATAGCTCGGCGAGTTAAGGGTTAACTTGACGAGCTGGACCTTCGCGAGAGTTCTGAGGAATGAGTGGACTCGACGAGTCACAAGAGTGCACTTGGTGAGTCAGGTTAAACCTGGATTGTTGACTGGAGTTTGACTTTTGTTGACTTTAGGGTTTGGTCAGCATGAGTCAAGGAGACCATGGATGGGTAAAAAGGTCTTTTACCTATTCCAAGAGTTAGAGAGAAAGAGTGAACAACCTATGGTGTATTTTGTAGGATTAGTGTCTAAGCCCATAACTATTATTGGTATGTACTTGACCCGATTTGGCATGGTCCATTTCGGTTGCACTTCACCGAAACAATTTATATGGATTGTGTTTTGAGAATAGTATGTTTACGATTTATATTAATATATTATAAGTTCTAATATATTAATATGGAATCATATTATTTAATTAGTAGTGATCAAGAATTAATTTAGTGATCAAAAGGAACTAATTAAATATGGACTCTTATATATATAGTATGGGCCAAGTTCATTTAGGTTGGGCTAAGCTTGCATGGATAGTCCATGGAGTTTTTAACCCATGGATCCTATGGAAATGAAAGGGCATGGGTATTAGGGTTTACATGGATAAAACCGTAATCCTCCATACTATATAAAAAGGTCTTTGGCACAAGAAATTGCACTAGTGTGTGAGGATACAAGAGTGGGAAATTTCTAGTGTGCTTAATATTCTCTCATGTTTTTCCAAGGTTGTTTTGGTGATTTGTGATTCCACTTGAGGCTTCCACACTATTGGGGCTAAGCTCTTAAAGATCAAGACTTCAAGCTCCATCAAAAGGTATGTCTTATAACTTGTTTTTATTACCCAAGTATCAACGATTGTATGCTAGTTAGGGTAATACCTTGGAAAGTTCAAGTTTGCATGTATAATAGAGAAAACATAGATCCAAGGTATTTAGGGTTGCATGTACACCATAGGAGTGTTAGAATGCTAAAAACCCTTCAGTGGTATCAGAGCCATGTTTGTTTTCTTTTATACTTGATGCAATTTGCTGAAAAAAACTGAAAAAATCAAATTTTTTGCTGTCTGGACAGGGGACTCGACGAGTCCATTGAGGGACTCGACGAGTCCATGTGCAAATTCATCCAACTCGTCGAGTTGGTTCATGCACTCGACGATTTGGACCCCCAGACAACATATTTTCGAGTTTTTTTGGCTGGAATTGGACTAGGAACATTACCCTAAGCTGTTTTTGAACTTGTAAACCTGTTTTTGATGTGGTAATGTTCATTCTAATCAAATTTCATAGATAATTGTCAATAAATTCATGTTTTGTATTAGTTTAATGGTTAGGCTAATTACATGAAAATTGTTTGATTTGAATTATCCTGTTCTTATGAGTTGATTTAGATTAATAGAAAAGTTATGTGATAATATGTTTTCAATCGAAATTAATCTAAAAGTTGTTCATAATATGTGTTTTTGAAACTTGTCCTCAAGTTATATGAAAAGTCACATTTATGATTATTAAAACTCATAAGATTTCCATAAGTAATGAAAAATGGAGAGTCTCATTTTTAAATGTTTTAAAGTCTTCCATAACTTGTCCTCAAGTTATGGAACCTCAAACGTTTTTCATTAAAACTACTTTAAACACATAAGTTATGGAATTGAAAAGTTTTTGAATAGTTCAAAACTTGCCCTCAAGTTTTGGAATTTGTAAAGTTTCACACACACTTTAATTCCAAACCCTAGAGTTTTAAAAGTTAAAATTCAACTCTTATACAATAGAGTATTATAAGTTAATAATATATATATATATATATATATATATATATATATATATATATATATATATATATATATATATATATATAAGTCTTCCATAACTTGTCCTCAAGTTATGGAACTTGAAAAGTTTTTCATTAAAACTACTTTAAACACATAAGTTATGGAATTAAAAAGTTTTTGAATAGTTCAAAACTTGCCCTCAAGTTTTGGAATTTGTAAACTTTCACACACACTTTAATTCCAAATCCTAGAGTTTTAAAAGTTAAAATTCAACTCTTATACTATATAATATTATAAGTTAATAATATATATATATATATATATATATATATATATATATATATATATATATATATATATATATATATATATATAGTGGGAGTCTAAAAGATCTTGAAAGAGTCTAATCAAGAATAGAAACCAATAGTTTATCACAAGCACACGACGTGAGGTTTATAACCTATCGTGTTGACATATTCCTATTTCTGTGCCCATTCCAGTTAAAGTTGACTTTGTATATGAGTTCTGAGAGTTCTCAATTGGTTGCATAACAACTTGGAAGCAATGGTAGGCCCTTGTGCTGCCAGGTGGCAAGAAGTTAAGACTGCACAAGATCAATCCATATGAGTTTGGATTTGTCATTAACCTTGTCTTGTGATTATGGTTTTGACAAATTCACATGGATAGGAACACATGCACCATAAAATCTAATTGTCATAAGGTTTCTCTCCGATTCATGAAAATGATGGTGAGGAAATGCTTTCACTAAGTGGTTTTAAGTAGATAGCAATTGTGATATTTGCATTCTCAAAATCGTTAGTGGAGCGTGTGTGGTTAACCGGCACACTAACATTAACTTGTGAGGAATGGCAAAGGTCTAAACAATTGAGACTATGATTACGGCATCCCTTTTCATAGTTCTGAAATTGTTTAGACACACATGTGTGCTATCTAAGGAAAGGTGTATAATTTTGATAAAGTCTTATCAAAGCATCTCGTATCAGAATTCTGAACTTTGGTAAGAAAGTCAATAAAGTATTGAGTTCTAGAAATCCAGTTGATTTCTAAGTACATGTCAAAGCTAGTGGGAGCATAAGGGCTATGCTAATAATCATCATGTTAGTGGGAGCATGATAATTATGATAAGTATTGCAAGTTAGCAATGTTAATTATAGAAAAACAAAAGTTCAATTGGGAAAAGTTGTTTTTGATATAATTAAGGGAGAGGAAATAATACTTCATTTCAATTGTAAAAGCTTAGATTGAGGTTTTAATCATCTTTAGTCATGGATATATATATATATATATATATATATATATATATATATATATATATATGATTTTGATGCTGGAATGGCTCAACATAAGGAAATTCTATATATGGGTCCATTATTTGCGTTCTAAAATTCGATTATGATTACGGCATCCCTTTTCATAATCTGAATTATGAGAACTTGGCAAATAGAAATAGAAATATTATAGCAGAAAGACTGGTCTAGTATCATTTCTTTATGTGAGACATCATGAATTGTGTCCCATATGCTTCGGATATAGGATCGATTGCATGTGCTATAATATTCATCCTTTCTGAATTTTCCAAATGCTCAAGGCATTAAGAGGTGAAAATTCTAGAATTGGATATGACTGAAATGATTAAGAAATTGTCGAGGACAATCTAAGGTTTACCAAAGATTGGTTGCTCAGGGACAGTTGGAAGTATGGTGTAAATTTTTGGAGAGGACCATTTTGACATATTCTGAAAAGAGGCAACTCTTGTTCAGAAGTGATAGTCAAAATGAGAATATGGAAATATTCCCATAGGTTGAAGTTATTCATTAAATCTGTTTAATATTAGAAAACTTAATGCAAGAAGGATGTTCAAAGCAATGTACTTTGAATTTGAGACTTCGTTTCCATGGAATGATCTCCATTGGAATACTCTGTAATGTCCGTTGACAAGTCTTTGTGACTTTATGCATAATCATTACAAGAGGATCAATGCATATAAGTTTAGAATCTAACAGATTTAGGTAAATGGCAGGAATTTGGAATTCTTGCATTTGCGGTAAGGATTTGGGATTATGAAATAAGAATCATTGGAATTATGTTCAATCGATCTATTTCACAGAGTAAAGATCATAGACAAACTTAGTGTGCATACTTGGTGTATGGCATAACTAATGTTTAGACAAACATAGTGTGCATACTTGGTGTATGGCATGACTAGTGTTTAGAAAACATAGTGTACATGCTTGGAGCATGGGACAACTATTGTCTTTAATTCAATTATAAAGTTGATAGTTTGAAACAGTATGCAATGAATAATGTGTAATCAATATGGTGATAATAAAAGGTGTTCTATTTATATTCATAAGTTCTGAGACCATATTGGATTCGATTATTCTTGTGTTTCACTTTGCATGTTTTGACTTCCAGAATAACTAGGTCGTTCTTCCTGAATAACTAAGTTATTCAAACCATCCACAGTCGGTCATATGTTGGAAGTAGATATGAATCAAGACTGTCATGAAGCTGGTTTGTAGATGCCCAAGGTAGTGGACATATCAAGAGTTGCTGCAACATTCATGAGTGCTCATAAGTTCTGAGTATTGGATTAAACCCACGCTCATTTGACTCACTTCATGGATTTTATCACGAGTGATCATGAGACGATAATATCTTATATTCTTCAAACCTAGAGATATGAGTTGTTACCTATGAGTTGGTTATGCATTGATTGTACGAAAATGCATTGGTAACTCGATGTTATAAAACGTGCCTTTGTGTATGACTCAACAAGTAGTAGAACAAGCATATGAGTCGAAGTTTATCCATTCCTTTGACCCTTGAAGGGATAAAAGCGATATATGTGGGCCCCTCGATGATTTAGTGATGACACCCCGAAGTGCTTGGCCAAGCCTTGACTGATTTGATTTGTTCAATTAGTCGGTCGTCATAAATCGGAAATCGGGAAACAAAAAATAGACAGAGAGAATGATTATAATCCACGTCTCAATCCATATGATATCCAGAATGGGGGAATATATGATCCCTTATCTAATGGACAAGTCATTAACTAAGGTCAGAGTTCGACATCGACTTTAAGAGCTACGATTGCTACTCAGGTTTTGAAGTCATACGCAATAATAGGTTTAGACATATCTAAGTGGGAGACTGTTGGATTAGTGTCTAAGCCCATAACTATTATTGGTATGTACTTGACCCGATTTGGCATGGTCCATTTGGGTTGCACTTCACCGGAACAATTTATATGGATAGTCTTTTGAGAATAGTATGTTTATGATTTATATTAATATATTATAAGGACCGAGAGTGAGAAGAATGAACCGAAGGTGGGCTTGGGTCTGAAGGTGACAGAAGTGAAAGTGGGTCTCGGGTCCGAAGGTGATAGGGAAGCGAAATGGACCTGATGAGAATATTACGTTATAGATCGATAGATTCTAAGCAGAAAAACAATATCAACCAAGTAAAGAACAGAGGAATGGATCAAATGGTGACCAATGATTAATATCTCACACCTCAGAAGAGCTCGATGAAGAACTTCGACTGTAGAGGTGTGTAAGGGTTACAATGCAAAAGCTATTAATGAGAACGATAACCTGAAAGCTATACATGCATGCATAATATATACTCTAACCCTAATAGTAATCCACGGTTGGACAGGCCCAAACCGGGTAAACAAAATAGACAAATTAACGAGCCCAAAGACGCAACACCTAATCCCAAAAATCTCCCCCTTTGCATCCATAGAGGCGAGAGATCAATTCGGTTGAGAAAGTGTAGACTTCTTCACTGTCTTGAATATATTCGGTATAATGGCCAAAACAGTGTGTCGAAACGTGATATACCACCGAAGCATGTCAGAGAAGTTCTTCTCATCCAAATTACTATTTTGTTTACACCTGTGAGTTATGTTAAGTACGTGCTCCAAACAGTTTGTGGAGAACAGGTGTTTGTCAACCAGAGCGAAAAGAAACTTTTCACCTTCGCCTCTAGTGAACATTATAGTGTGATGAACCGGATCTATCTTGCCCATTTTCATCTTATTAAGATCACTTGGCTTCCTGATAGGCTTCACAGTAGGCTTCTTCCTCATAACATTTGCAACCTCCTGATCCATCTTAGCAACTTCATGGATGTAGGAAGCCAACATTCTCTTAATGTGATCGAGGATCGGATCATACTACTGTTGATTGGTAAGTAGAATATTGAAAAACAGAATCCAATCATGTGGGTTCAGGTTTGGAAGATCAGCTAAGGAAATCATATGAACCGAGTTATCAGAACCTCAGGTCACCCTGAACTTTTCATTAATAAATTTTCCAGCACCAGTCGGTTTCAATACCTTGACAGAGGTTATTTTCTGAGCACTCCATGTCAAGTAATGCGGTTGGCCAAATTCAAGATAATAATTTATCATATCTTGATCAACCTGTGGGTGAGGAGAAGGAACTTCAACTGTTGAATCAAAACAGTGAAACACGAATGCCCTACAGGTGATGTGCATATCAAACTGAGAATCCCTCGTGTTTTCACATTCAAACGAGGCAACTGGTTCCAGCCAGTGAGTGCTAAGAGACTCAATCGCTTCTTTGATCAATCTTTCCTGGGTCCAAGTGGGAAAGAGAGCTTGTTTGCAAATCAGAGCGTCTTGAGCTTCTTTATGCTTTCGCTCTTTCACTTCTTCCTCTCTGGCTATCCTCATATTTTCATTGAGCTCTTTATCCCTTTTCTTCCTTTTTAAATCCTCAGCAATCGTTTCTTCTTCTTCATCATCACTGTCTTCCACAACACCCTTCAATTTTTCTTATCCACCAGAACCCGAAGCTAAATTAACCTTCGGTTCGGTTTCGATAATGATTTTTGGTGGAAATGGATAAAAAAAAAACCGAAAGTCCTAATACTAGCAGTACCATGAACCGAAAGTCAAGTTTTGGTCCCCACTCTTACTACGCTAAGAACTGAAAGTCCTGTTTCGCTCCCAACACAAGTGCTCAGAACCGAAAGTCAAGTTTCGGTCCTAAATCCCATCATCCTCACTCTCAACCAAAGTCCAACTCTGTGAAGGATATCAAAGGAAAAGGGAAGCTCATCTCATACTCTGAAGTTCAAAATACCAAAAAGGCAGCTAACCCTAGGACTCCGAAGAAAAACTCAACTGAAAAACCATCTAACAAAAACACACCCCAATTGAAGAAAGATAAAAATAAAATCAGAGTTTACACCATCAAACGAAAAGATGAATCCACCTTAATAAAAAGAACATATATGGTTGATCTTTCGGTTGTAATTTCCTATTCTGTAAAAGACTAACCAGGGCCCAAGAGACTTTGGGTTCCTAAATCTGCTTAATTTTGCAGGTTATCAGTGACGAGCAGTTTGACAAAGAATGGTATATTGACAGTGACTGCTCTCGTCACATGACTGGAAGAAGGGAAGAGCTTAGGGAGTTTCGGTTCCTTAAGGATGGTGGATGTGTTAAATATGGAAACAACTCATACAGCTCGATCAAAGGGTATGTGATGATCACCAACGAAGAGTTCTCAATAAGAAAAGTAGCCAATGTGGAAGGATTGCAACACAACCTCATCAGTGTTTCTCAACTAGTCGTGGGAACCGGTTTGAAAGTCTCGTTTGATGATGAGGGCTCAGAGATAATTGAAAAGCAAACGAAGAAGGTTCTGTTGAAGTATGAGCGCAAAGGGGAGATGTATCCTCTAAATCTCAAGCCGATAAAAGGAAAACCAGCAATATGTTTGCTGTCGAAGGCGAATTCAGATGAAAGCTGGTTGTGGCACCGAAGGCTATCGCACCTGAACTTTAAAGATATTAATAAATTGGTGATTGGTGATCACGTGCGTAGACTTCCTGTTCTCAAATTTCACAAAGAACACCTGTGCGCATCATGCGAGATGCGCAAGCAAAGCCGAATAAGTCACCCCTCTCGAATCAATACAAAGATCATCGAACCTCTGGAACTACTGCACATCGACCTATGTGGCCCTTCGGCTATCGAAAGCATCGGTGGTAGTAAGCTTATACTTGTAATCGTAGATGATTTTGCACGCTTCACCTGGGTTTTCTTTCTTAAACAGAAATCAGAAGCGGCTCCCAAGCTGAAGGTATTCATCAAGCAAGTGGAATTGCAGCTGCGAAAGGTGGTAAGAAACATAAGAAGCGATAATGCGCTAGAGTTCAAAAATAAAGACTTTGAAGAGTTTCTGGCTGAAAAGGGAGTAAGTCACAACTTCTCTGCTCCCTATACTCAACAACAGAATGGGATGGTTGAAAGACGAAACCGTTCATTGTGTGAAGCTGCCAGAACCATGCTGAGTTTTGCTTCCCTTCCGTTATACTTATGGGCTGATGCAATTGCTGCATGTTACACTCAGAACTGATCCTTTCTCAACAAGCGGTTTTCTATCACTACATACGAGATTTTGAATAATAGTAAGCCCAATGTGAAGTTCTTCCACGTGTTTCAACTCCAAAGCAAACTGAAACAAGTTTGATGTAAAGGCAGATGAAGGGATCTTTCTTGGTTATTCGCTTACTTCAAAAGCTTATAGCATTTTCAATAAACGCTCAAAGAAGATTGAAGAAACCTACTATGTAAGTTTTGATGATAAGTATATGAAGAAGATTCAAGCAAGCGAAAGCTGAACGGAAGAGATCTTTTTGGAATCATGTCAAGTCTCGGTTCCAATTTCCAATCTGTTTGAAGAGTACATGTTGCTCTTTGATGAACCAGATTAGGCGATCCACTCAGAAGCTAAAGCAGCAGATAACAAAATCGATACCTTGAAGAAAATCATCGATGAAGCTTCTAAAGACATGGAAAGCGATCCTCGACAACCAACCGAGAAGCAGACTCAAAGCGAACCAACTGCATCAGATGATCATCCAACTACTAATGACCCTCCAAGAGAAAGCACTATACTCCTGGGGGAGGGTTCGTCTACACCAAAAACAAACGACATGCCTTTCCAGGGGGAGAATCCAGCAAAAACCTAAACCCATGACGATCCATTTGAGGGGGAGAGCACTGAACCTGACATAGGATTTGGTTCGCCTTTTGAGGGGGAGAGCACTGAACCTGACATAGGATTCGGTTCGCCATTTGAGGGGGAGAATGAAAATGCAAATGACGAAGGCGATCTGTCAGAATTGGAAGAAGAAGTCAATGCTGAGCTGGATCCTGCCTATGATCCAAATTACCCTCCTCTAATAAAATAGACAAAGGATCATCCTAAAACTCAAATAATTGGTGAATCATCTGAGGGTGTTCTCACACGCTCTCAAATGAAAGCGAAGCAAACTGCTTTATTCTCTCAAGTAAAATTCTGCATGTTTAATTCGTTTGTCTCTAAAGTCGAACCGAAGACGGTAAATGCTTCTCTTGATCACTCTGATTGGGTGCTAGCTATGCAAGACGAACTCCATGAGTTTGAACGAAATCGTGTTTGGAGGCTGATTCCTACACCAAAGGATGTATCTGTAGTCGGTTTAAAATAGGTTTTTAGAAATAAGTTGGATAAAGAAGGTAACGTCATTCGCAACAAAGCGAGACTGGTGGTGAAAGGATATTGCCAGGAAGAAGGAATTGATTATGAAGAGACCTTTGCTCCAGTAGCAAGGTTGGAATCTGTGAGAATCTTTTTGGCATATGATGCACATAAAAACTTTGAAGTTTTCCAAATGGATGTAAAATCCGCTTTCCTAAATGGAGAACTAGAAGTAACGGTATACGTTGAGCAACCACCCGGATTTGTGAACGAAAAGTATCCTGATCACTGCTACATACTAGATAAAGCAGTCTATGGGTTGAACCAAGCCCCGAGAGCCTGGTATGAAACTCTAACACGCTTTCTCAAGGTTCGGTCGACCCAACCTTCTTTTGCAAGAAAGAAGGAGAACACTTAATGATAGTTCAAATTTACGTCGATGACATCATCTTCGGCTCCACGAATCCTAGCTTAACAGCTGAATTCAGGAAGTTGATGGAGACTAAGTTTGAAATGAGCGCAATGGGTCCGATTAACTTTTTTCTTGGATTGAATATAAGATAGGGACCAGAGGGCATCTTCATGAATCAGGAAGCAAACACGAAGAATCTGTTGGCGAAGTTCGGCATGACGGGAGATTCCAAAGTAAAGGTTCCAATGGCATTTGGCACGAAGCTGACTCCATCTCTCGAGAAACCGGCTGTTGATATGACTCTCTATCGTCAAATGATAGGCTCATTAATGTATCTAACAGCTAGTAGACCGGACATAGTGTTTTATGTCTGTTATTGTGCCAGGTTTCAAGCAAATCCAAAAGAACCTCATATGATTGAAGTGAAAAATATCTTCCGGTATTTAAAGCGAACCTCGTCTCTCGGTCTTTGGTATCCTGCAAAATCTGGCTTCTTTGTTCAAACTTTTTCTGACGCTGATCTTGGTGGATGTGGATTGGACCGAAAGAGCATAACCGGCGGATGCCAGTTCCTTGACGGCAAACTTGTCAGCTGGCAGTCAAAGAAACAAACCTGCGTGTCTCTTTCCACAGCCGAAGCTGAGTACATCGCTGCAGCATCCTGTACATCACAAGTCATATGGATACAAAGCCAACTTAGAGATTATAGCTTAAGCATGAAGAAGTTCCCTCTCTACTGTGACTCAGAAAGTGCGATTCGAATATGTCACAATCCGGTGCACACACTCGAAGACTAAACATATTGCACTAAGGTACCACTTCATCAAGGACCATGTTGAAGATGGTAATGTTGAAGTTCATTTCGTTCGGTCATCAGATCAACTGGCTGACATCTTCACTTAGGCCTTACCAGAAGCAAGCTTCAACAAGATACTCCAAGGCTTGGGAATGATGGAAGCTGAATCAGTACCGAAACTCCTTACTTATCTTTAAAAATGAACAAGCGAAATAGAGCGAACGCTCGGTCTATTTCGATTCTTGAATTTTTCAGGAACTGAAATGAACCGAACGCTCAGTCTATTTCGGCTCCTGAATTTTTCGGGAACCGAAATGAACCGAACGCTCGGTCTATTTCGGCTCTAGAATTTTCCGGGAACCGAAATGAACCGAACGCTCTGCCCATTTCGTTTAATCTTTTCTAAGGTATGGTTTCGGTTGTATACTTTTGTAAAGTTTTCTTATTCTTTCGTGTGTTTATATTTAGTATTTATTTTCTTTTCTGTTTTTATTATTTTTTCAGAAATTCTAAAAATACAAAAATATTTTATTTTTTGTTTTTATTATTTTTCAGAAATTCCAAAAATCCAAAAATATTTTCTTTTTAATTATTATCATTTTTGTATTATTTTCAGCCAAATCCAAAAACTACAAAAATATTACTATGCGTTTTTAAGTTCTATCTGTCAATTCTCATAATTAATTCAAGTTCACAGATGCAAAACACAATGAAGTTGGGGCAGGTATAACATTCTTATCTATGTACTAGTTAAGTGTCCCTAGAAGCATGCTGCTGCATGTAGACCGCAGCCTCCAAGACTCTGAGTGAAGCCTTAATGATTCGATCGACACCCATCGTTTCCTCCCAATTAGGCTGCTAAATTCACTTCAGTCATGAGCTACCTTACTCTTCTCACAGTGAGTTAAAAGTTTTCTGCTTTGTCATTCTTAATTTGCAAAGGTACTTTCGGCTCTTTAACCACCTCATTTTTCTCCATCCCGTTTCGCTCCACAATCGTAACCCTTGAGATTCTCAGTTATAGCCACTGAGGTTTATGGTTACACAATCTCTGTGTTAATGATCTTAGTTTCGTTTACCACGTGCTAAGTGAAACCCAAAATCCAACACCTTGAATGTATTGACGGTGAACACTAAACAGTTCAAGATGTTACTTGTTACCTCACGAAATCTCTTTTTATTTTTGCGTGATCTTTATGAAATTGTCTAAATCCCTTAAGATCCAGTTTTATTTTTTTAGAGATTTCTAAAATACATCCAATCACTGCAAGGGTCGAATTTTGTTGTAATATGTCGAAGTCTTTTGTACCCTTCGTATATTTGTGAAGTTTATTTACTGAGGTGTATTTCGTACGAAGCTTAAGTGTCAATGCCTTAGTATTTTTTGTATGGTTTTCACTGTTCCTATAAATATGGAACTTTACTAGATTTAGATAGGACTCCTTTACATAACCTGTCTATTTTTCTCTATAAATGTTGAAAGCATAAATGAGCAGAAACCAGATCTTATTTACATCGTTTGTTCAATCTGCATTCGTTCTACTCTGATTTTGATTAATACTTGATTCTACGATTCTTTAATTGGTATCAGAGCAGGAATCATGATCTGAGATCAAATTTTCATTCTGTTTCAAAACGTTTTTGAATCAAAATTCTGGTTCAAAAAGTTCCGCATCTTTTGACGTGAAAAATCTTTCTAGATCTTAAGTTGTGATTTGATTCTGCAACAGATTTGTTTAATCGAGTATTCTACTTTGTTTTTCTGTTCAATTCAACAATTTGCTTTCAAATCCTCTTTGATTTCTCAAGAATTCTAAAAAATTTTCTTCGGTACATCAATGGCGAACTTCAATCTCAACTCGATGACTTCATACTCTCATCTGCTCGGATCTTCAACTAAGATTCCTATGCTCATTCCTGAATATTATGATCAATGGTCTGATCGTATGCAGGATTACTTGAATGGAATCGATGAAGAGCTTTGGTCTTGCATCTCAGGGAATGGTAATCTTCCAACAAACCTTCAACCAATTGGATCTTCATCCAGTACTACGAGTATCGAAAATCAAACTGATCGTATGAAGAAAATTGAAAAACGATGCATAAGGGAGTTGCGTGCTGCATTGCCTTCAGTGGTGTATAATATGTCAGAAGTTGTACAACTGCAAAGGAAATCTGGAATAATCTCAAAGAAAAATTTCAAGGCAGCGAGAAGACGAAAATCAATTCAGTTAAGCAATGTTTGATTGAATTGAAGGATTTCAAGCAAAAAGATGGTGAAACGATTGAAAATTATTATGATAGGTTGAATGAGCTGATTTACAAATGCAATCGTTATGGAATCACGAGGTCTGCCATGGAATTCAATCTCACCTTTGTAATGGGACTCCGTAAAAAATGGAGAAGTGTTAGCATCATGGTGAAAAATCAATAGAGTTTCGATACATCTTCTTTGAATGATTTGTACAATCAACTGAAAACTCACAAAAGTGAAGTGAATGAAATGGCAGAAGAGTCGAAGCTTAGTCTGGGAGGTCCATTAGCACTTGTCTCTAAAGTGACTGAAAAGGAAACTGTCAAAAAAGGTGATTCTGATGATGAAAAGGGTTTTCTCATGAATTCGGATGATGAGGCAATTGCTTTTTACTCTAACAACCGAGTCAAATTTTTTTTCAAGAAACTGTTTAATTCGAAGGGGAAGCAAAGTGAGGGAAAAGGAAGTTTCGTGAACAAAGCTGAAGGAGAAGAGAAGAAGAAGTATGAGAAGAGTGATGCGAAGGGTGCTGAGGAGAAGAAAGAGAAGAAATTGAAGGGAGATTCTGGTATGGATTATCATTATTGCAATGGAGCCAATCATCTAGCAAATGATTGCATGCTTCAAAAGAAAGATGAGAAGAAGAATAGAGTGAAGGATGAGGTGTATTATGTGGAGAGGTTGGAAGAGGTACGTACGAAGGCGAAAAATCGGTCTTTGTTGGCTCAAGGTGAACAGGAGAATGATGACACATATAAAATCTGGTCTTCGGGCTCCGATGATGAGGAAATGCGTAATCCTACGCATGGGGCTATATATGAGAAGCTGGAGGAAGATTCAGACGAAGAGGTCAAGGGCCGTTGCTTTGTGTCAAAATCTGCTGATAAGTCTCCAATGACAACAAAGGTACATAATATTCTTCAATCTTTCAATATTCCTTTAAGTGCATATGATTCTGAAATTGTTGCTTTTGATGATACTGTTTCTTATTTCGATAATTTGGTTGTTTCTGCTAGCAATGAAGCTAAGAAATTAATCAATCAGTTGTTAGAGACACAGAAGAAGTTAGATTTGAAAGTTGTCAAGATAGAATGTTTAGAATTGCAAATAACAAACATAATGTGTGATCGTGATTCGTTATCTAGTGATGTAAAACTTTTGTTAGCTCAACGAAATATCTACTGCAATTCTGCTAAACGTTTATATGGAAAATTAACTGCATTGCATCATTTGTGTGATATAAGCAAGGAACAACATAGGAAATAATTACCTTTTCTAGCATACGAAAGAGCGAAGGTAGATAATATTTCGTATGATTGTGAGAAAAACATTGCTGAGTTTGACAAAATTCCTGATGATAGATATGCTTATGGAATTGTCAAAATTGATGAATGTCTTGATACAAATGAATTGGTTAACATTGTGAATGATACTTTGACAAAATCAAAACAAATCAAAAATTTGAAAAAGACTGAGAATTCGACATCTGAATCTCAATCTAATTTTTCCGATATTGAAGATAACTCTGACAATATTAGCGAAATTAGTGATATTGAGGATGTAGCATCAAAATCTAAATGAAAAGAAAAACTTAAGGATTTGGAAGTTAAGATTGACACTGACAAATCCTCAACTTCAAAAGTTTGTGATTCTGAGTTTGTGGATATCCTAGTTAGTCAAACGGATAGCAGTGATGATGAAAATGATGATGACTAATCGGACGAAAAGGTCTCTTCAAATAAATATTCGATAGAAAAAGAAATTCCTCGTGTTGTCGTTGATCAAGTATTTGGAGACACTGAAAATTTCGACAAAGTGTTGTATGAAAAAGGAGCCCATTATTTGGAAACAAATCAAGTGGTGTATCCTAATTTCAAGTGTATTGATGATGTTGTCTTTACAAATCAAGTGTTTGTTACAACTAGAAATGTTGAGAACATTAAACCAGAATTCAACAAAATGGTCGAAGATGACAACAAGAAGACAACGGATGAAGGATTCTTTTCAAATCAAAGCACAGTCGAAAATACCTTAACAAAGAATTCGTATGTTTTTCAAAGACAAAAACCACAACGCAAATGGGTTGAAAAATCGAAAATTATGAAAGAAGTTACAAAAGAAGTTGTTGTGGAAAAAGAAACTGTTGTCAAATTAAATTCCAAAGAATTTAAAGAACAAATTGACGAGTTTTCAAAAGAAAATGCAATTTCAAAAAGACAAGCTCGAAAGAAGATTTTTTGGCAAACCATGGAACTTCGAAAACAACAAAATGGGTTGAATTTGAAAACAACTGAAAACAAAAAGACTAAATCTGTTAAAAACAAGTCTTCTCATTCAGAAATTCATTCAGATTCAAAGCAAAATCCCGCTCAAACAAATAAGTCAAAATCTGAATTTCAACCAAAAATAAATTTTTCGAAAGTTTCAAACTCATCATTTTTAAAAGATAACAAATATACCTGAAAGACTGTTCAAAATCAACCATCACAACAACGATTTTCTTTTAATCAACAATCAAGGTTTTCTCAAAAACAAAAATTTCCAAATTGATTTTCTCAAAATCAAAGTGTTGGAAACAATGATGGAAGTCGATACGCTATGGCATTTCGACCTAAATCAAATGTTGATTTCTTTCCACAAAAACCGAATTTTCCAAATCCTACAGGAAAACAAACCTTAAAAGTTTTGTACAATAAAGGGTTATCTTGTGACAAAAACATCGATCATTGGCTTGAAGGAAAAGGTCGAAAATATCAATCAACGAAATATTCTCAACAACAAATTCACGAAGCCTATGAGAGTTATGTGAATTCTTCGTCAACTGAAAGCTCGTCTTCAAAAGATTCGAATGTTTTGGTAAAGACTTGGCAACCGGTTTTGAAAGAAAAGCTTGATCATACTCAATATAAAAAGACGAAGGCATGTGTCAGTGACAATCCCAAACTAACAAAAACTTATCTTTCTATTTCTTTAAATAATGATGTGGACTTAATTGACAGTCTCAAAACTAAAGTTTGTTATTGGGTTAAAAGTTCTTCATTTCATTCTGTTTTCAAAACTAATTTCCAAGGACCCAAACAGCCTTGGGTACCTAAATTCTTTCATTGATCGCAGGTTCTAAGTGACGAGCAATATGACGAGAAATGGTATATCGATAGTGGTTGCTCACGTCACATGACTGGTCGAAAGGAAAATCTGAGAGATTTTCGAAGCTTGGAAAATGCAGGAGTTGTGAAGTTTGGCAATAATCACAAATTCCAAGTGAAAGGTTATGGCAAAGTAACGAATGGAAAATTCACTGTTAATCGTGTTGCTTATGTCGAAGGTCTTCAACATAACTTGATAAGTGTTTCACAACTTGTTGTGGGCACTGGCAATCAAGTGGTGTTTAACGAAGAAGGCAGCATCATTTCAAATGTTGAAACTAACGAAGTTTTGCTCAAATCCAAAAGACATGGTGACATGTTTACTCTTGATATCAAACCAATCATTGGCAAACCCTCAGTGTGCTTACTTTCGAAAGCTTCCTCTGACATCAACTAGTTATGGCATCGACGTTTATCGCATTTAAACTTTGAAAATTTGAATAAATTGGTTGTTGATGATCTTGTTCGTGGTTTACCTGTACTAAAATTTGACAATGATACATTGTGTGCAGCTTGTGAACAAGGGAAACAGCACAGGAAAGGACATCCAATTGTGATAGATTCAAAAATTGTTGAACCGTTGGAACTTCTACACATTGACCTTTGTGGCCCATCGACTGTTGCAACTCTCAATAAGAAACGGTACATTTTGGTTATTGTTGATGATTTTTCACAATTTACTTGGGTATATTTTCTCAGGTTAAAGTCTGAGGTTGCTCAAACAATGATCGAGTTTATTAAGAAGATTGAGATGAGTATGAAGAACAATGTTCGAAAGATCAAAAGTGATACTGGATCCGAGTTTAAGAACAATGTGCTAGATTCGTACTTAACAGAAAAAGGAATTTCGCATAACTTCTCTTCGCCCTATACACCGCAGCAAAATGGTGTGGTTGAAAGACGAAATAGGTCACTTTGCGAAGCAGCGAGAACTATGTTGACATATGCGAATCTTCCTCAATATCTATGGGCTGAAGCAGTTTCGACAGCTTGTTTCACTCAAAATAGATCTTTCATTCATCGTACATTCAATATCACTCCGTATGAAATTATCAATAACCGTAAACCTAATGTCAAATTCTTTCATGTTTTTGGCTGCAGGTGTTTTATAATGAATCTTAAAGATAGCCTTTCAAAATTTCAAGCTAAAGCTGACGAAGGCATATTTTTGGGATATTCGCACAATTCGGTTGCATACAAAGTGTTAAATAAGCGCACAAGAAAAGTGGAAGAAACTTTCAATCTTACTTTCGATGATTATTATGTCAAACAAGTTGAAAAGCAATTTGAACAAAAACCAATTATTAATGAATCATCTGATGAAACTGACGAATCAAATTCATCTGACTTTGATTATGATTTAATTTTTGGTATTCCTAACAGGGCTGTGGATGCTGAAGTTCATGCGAATGATAATCATCACTCTGAATCTTTGAAGCATAATGATGACTTGGAAATTACTCAAAACATAGTAGATGTTACTTCAACAACGAATTCTCCTGGAGTATCAAAATGATAATCGTGTTGAGGAGGAAATTGATGATGTTGTTGAGGGGGAGCATCTTGTTGAGGGGGAGCATCAAAATGATAATCGTGTTGAGGAGGAAATTGATACAATAAATTTTAATCAAAATGATGATTTTCATGATCTAAATGATAATGTTTCTGTTGTAGGATCTGAAAATGAAGAAATATACGAAGATGCACCTTTGCAATTCGATCTGGCATATCCACCATTAGAGAAATGGACAGAAAATCATCCTAGTGAACAAGTCATTGGAAATCCTCGAGATGGAGTATTAACAAGAGCTCAGATTCATGCGAAGAATGATGTATTAAATACTCATCAAGAATTTTGCATGTTCAATGTTTTCATATCTAAAATTGAACCAAAGAAACTTAAGATGGCTATGGAACACTCAGATTGGGTTGTTGCAATGCAATCTGAACTGGCTGAATTCGAACGAAACGAGGTTTGGAGATTAATTCCTAAACCTGAAAGTTTTTCGATTCTCGGGTTAAAATGGATTTTCAAAAACAAAACCGACAAAGATGGAAATATTGTACGAAATAAAGCACATTTAGTTGTAAAAGGATATTCGCAACAAGAAGGGATTAATATGAAGAAACCTTTGCCCCTGTTGCAAGACTCCAGGCTGTTCGAATTTTCTTAGCATATGCAGCTCATAAGGATTTTGATGTCTATCAAATGGATGTGAAATGTGCTCTTCTTAATGGAGAACTCGAAGAAACTGTTTACGTAGAACAAACCTCCATGTTTCGTAAATGAAATGCATCCTGATCATGTATATATTTTAGATAAAGCTGTCTATGGGTTAACACAAGCACCAAGAGCATGGTATGCAACTCTTACCAGTTTCTTAAAACAGTCGAAATTTATGCAAGGATCAGTTGACCCCACATTATTTCGAAAGAAAGTTGGGAATCATCTGATGCTTGTTCAAATTTATGTTGACGATATTATTTTTGGCTCTACTGACCCTGCTTTGTCTAGTGAATTCTAAAATTTGATGAAAACCCAATTCGAAATGAGCATGATGGGTAAAATCAATAGTTTTCTTGGCTTAAACATATGTCAAAACAGAGAAGGCATATTCATCAATCAAGAGAAATATACAAGGAGTTTGCTCGAAAAGTTTGGATTGACAAATAGCACGAAGTTAAGAGTACCAATGGCTGTTGGCACAAGGCTAACACCTTCATTAGAAACGCCTGTGGTTGATCTTACTTTATACAGGAGCATGATAGGTTCATTGCTTTATCTTACTGCAAGTAGACCTGCTATCATGTTTTCTGTATGTAATTGTGCTAGGTATCAAGCAAATCCTCGAGACCCACATTTAACAACTGTGAATAACATCTTTCGTTATCTCAACGGAACGATTTCGTTAGGATTGTGGTATCCTTCGAAAACAGGGTTTTTCAATCAGACATTTTCAGATGCAGATCTTGGAGGGTGTACATTGGATCGAAAAAGTACAAGTGGTGGTTGTCAATTTTTGGATGGAAAGTTGGTTAGTTGGCAGTCGAAGAAGTAAACGTGTGTTTCGATTTCTACTGCTAAAGCCGAATATGTAGCAGCTGCTGCTTGTACATCACAAATTATTTGGATTCAAAGTCAGTTGAGAGATTATGATGTGAATATGAAAAAGATTCCATTGTACTGTGATTCTCAAAGTGCTATACGTATTTGTCATAATCCAGTACAACATTCGAAAACAAAACATATAGCTCTTCGTTATCACTTTATCAAAGATCATGTGGAAGATGGAAACATTGAAGTTCATTTTGTAAAAACAACTGATCAACTTGCTGATATTTTTACAAAAGCTTTGGATTAAAAATCATTTGTTCGAATTTTGGCAGGTTTGGGAATGATTGAAGCAAGTTCTGTTCCAGGAAGGATTCCGAATGTATAGCAAAGGTGTGTTAGACAAATGTGTCGATTCAGAGGCAATAAAATGTCATTCAACGGTTACTGTTCATAGTCAATGCTTCGAATTCGACAATTTGCATGTTGATTGTGTGGTACAAAATTTTCGTTAGTGTGTCAAATTTTCGTTAAGTTTGCCAAAATTTTCGTAAGAGTGGCAAATTGTAGTTTGTTTACAAATTTTCGTTTGTTTGTAAAAATGTTTCTCGTAAGTCTGTATCTTAGTTTTCTTTTCGAAAAATAAAAAACTCCAAATGTATTTTATTTTTGTTTTGTTATTATCTTTTCGAAAAATCAAAAACTCCAAAAAGATTTTATTTTCGTTTTGTTATTATCTTTTCAAAAAATCAAAAACTCCAAAAAGATTTTATTTTCGTTTTGTTGTTATATTTTCGAAAAATCAAAAATACTAAAAAGATTTTCTTTTGTTAATTGTTTTATTTTTCAAAAAATTCACAAAAACTCAAAAATATTTTCCTTCTGTTAGAAAAATCAAAAGTATCAAAAAGATTTTTGTTATTCTCTTTATTTCTTTTTACTTTGTGCAGATAACATGAAAATTCTTCAAGGGTCATGCTTGTGTTTCTATGGGAAGGTAAATTTTCGACAACTATATACTAGTTAGACTGTCCCTAGAAGCATGCTGCAGCATGTTGACCCAAGCCTCTGTAGACTCAATGTGTGTTTATGAAAGCCTTAATGAAATTTTTCATACGAAAATTTCTTCCCAAGTCAGGCTTATATTCACATTGGTCGATTGAGCTACCTTATTCTTCTCACATGAGTTAAGAGTTATCTGTTTTGTCCGAAAATAACAGAGGTACAATTCGTTACTCAAAACCAATCTTTTTCCTCACAAAATTTCTTACACTTGCACACACGAAGACATATATCCAAGAGATCTTTGATTCGACCCATCAAGATTTAGATATATCAAAACTCTGTGTTAATGATCTGACATCATGAGGCCTTGATGAAAGTGAAACCCACCTTCCTATCTTTGTAAGGAATTGACGGGGAACAATGTTGCAGATTTGACGAAACATTTGTTTCAATACCATTTTTCGATACTCAAAATCATATTCTATTCTTATGAGTGATCTTAATCAAACTATCGAAGCCCACGATGTTTGTTACCCAACAGGATCCAGAACAAATAGTTTTTTTGAATATGATTTCTGTATGAGTTTCATTTACTTTCAAAGTTACTATCAACATAATTCAAAGCATACTTGTCACTGACTACACTGGTCAAATAAGTAATTTCTGTTACAATTCCTCTCCTTATGTTTAGGATGATATGTAACAAAATTATAAACCACCCAATAAGCCTAACAAAAGAAGCCCTTTGATACATCTCTATTAGTATTCGATTGTATTTCACGGGACCATACACAAGCAGTTGATTATCTCTCTTGATAATTAATGAAGCAACCTTTGCCCGGGGTTTCTCTGCTTTTGTGTCGAATTTTTTTTTTGACATTACAGATCCAAATTTTTGTTACATTTGCTTTTTATCTTTTCTTTGGCACACCGCACACACGAAATCCTTGAGGTTCTGAGTACTACCAACTCAGGCTGATGATTTCGACAATCTAGCAAATGACTTCATCTCTAAACCCAAAGACGAAAGAGCTTAACCTCCATCCGAAGGTCGATGACGGTTACTATTCCTTAAGGTGACACGAACAGACTCTGTGAGGAGACGTTTCCTTATTTCAAGGCGATATGACAGTTTCTTTTTGACGCATGGCAACTTTATTGGCAGACTGGTGCCACTTTTAAGGTGCGACGTCAGATCTCAATCAATGCTTATCCCTCGTTCAATTCAAATTAAGGGTTACATATAAAAAGGGTATTTACGGGTTCATTGTCTCTTTACGCTCACAAAAGAAATCAAATACCCAAATTCTCTTTGTTCTTCAAAGCTTCAAAACCCTAATCATGGTTGGCGTTGATTCTGCTTCTCGTACAACTGAAGACATCACTTCTCAACCAATCATGAAAATTCAAAGCACCAATTATCAAGTGGAAGGGGATGTGTCTCTGTATCCTGAAGAGTTGAAGATGCTAATCGTAGCATTGAAGAGTTCTGTTCTTTCAAAGGCGATGTTCAACTCATTCGCAATTCCTCTCTCATGGCTTTCTCAGGCAGGATCCACTGCTACGTATAGCAAAGCAATGGATATCATCACCTTTCAACTGGTGAATGACAAGAAAATTCGGTTGTCCAAGAAAATCTTTTGTCAAATTCTGGATATTCCCAATTCTCCACTTGTTACTGATCTCACTTCTGCACATGTTATTCATATTTTTAATGAGATGGGTCATCAACCCCCACTCACGAAGATTAGTGATTTCAAGAAGTCAGCTCTTCCAACTGTTTGGAATTTCTTGTTTGGAATTTTTCTTTGATGCTTGACAGGTCGAAGTGTTGGATTAGACAAAGGTCGCATGGAGGTTTATGCGATGGTGGCAGGCTTGTACTATGATCTTTCTATTGATTACTCTACACAACTGTGGAAGGAATTCCAAAAGAGTGTCGAAAACAAGAATGTGGTTCAAGGGATTTCGTGTGCTAGGTATTAGAGTTTGATACTTGGTTATTTCTATGACAAAGAAGGAATTGTTGTACCTGCTGATGAAGAAAAAGCTGAGTTTATGAAGTATCACTTCCCAAAGGAAGTTTCGGATGATATGGAAGTATTTACACACATTGCCAGGACTCCTGATGCAATGCTAAAGAGGGTTGAGCCAACAAATTCGGTGTTGGTTGAGTACTTTAAAACCATCAATCCTGATGCTGAGACTGGGAAGTTATTGTCGAAAGGAGAAATATCCTGAGAAGCAAGTGCACGAATCCATGAAGTCCCCAAAGAAGCCTGAGACGGCAGAAGTGAATGTTTCGACTATTGTCATCAAACCAGTGGAACCTGTTGATGATACTGTTGTAGCAGAGAAAATTCATTCAAAATCTGGTGTTTTTCGAAGGTTAAAGAAGAGGACTAGGGGTTCACGAAAATCTTCAGAGGGTGTGTCAAAATCTTCTCCTTCAAATGTTTGTAAACCATAACTTTCTCATAAAGGGGTAATTTTTCGTGAGG
The DNA here is from genome assembly GCF_052849685.1 of Lactuca virosa. Classification (NCBI taxonomy): domain Eukaryota; kingdom Viridiplantae; phylum Streptophyta; class Magnoliopsida; order Asterales; family Asteraceae; genus Lactuca; species Lactuca virosa. The sequence continues at coordinate 391,790,183 of NC_136428.1, forward strand.
TTCCAGCTCGAATTTCGCCTTTGTCAAAGAAACCTAGAGCTGAAGACGTGGCTAAACATATTTCAAGGAAGAAGAAAAGGCAACGCAAATTGGTTATACAAGAAGCGTCATCCGAAGAAGAGGTGGTTCCTGAAACACCAGAACCAGTTGTTTCTCAATCTGTATCTACTCCTGAGAAGACTATTGTCAAACCACCCGAAGTTTCGTTAACTGAATCACATACTGAGGAGGTTCGAACTTCAGGCATTTTTACACACGTATCTGATACGGATGTAAATGTCAATATGGGTGAGGAAGAGTCAAACAAAGAAGTTGATTCCACTACTCAAGGTATTCCTATATCTTCGATAACAGATACTTTCGTGTCATTACCTCCTTTTATTATTCCGAATACTACAAGTTCCCTAACCTTTGAAAACATTCTTCATCAACCCTTTACAACTGTTTTTCCATCTCAATCCACTGATTCACCCAAAATCGATTCACCTGTTAAAACTTCACCTGTTGTTGAAAATGATACTGACAACGAAGGTTTTGGAGGCACGTTTGAATATCTGCAGTTTGATGATGAAGAAGATCACTCTCCTGATCATATGTTGATGACGATGAAACAATCCAAGATTCTCAACAAGAAATTGAATTCTATTCTTCAATCTCAAGCAGATTTGGGGAGTAGTTCATCTGTCTCCAGTATGGAAGTTGATAGTCTATTGAAAACCTTCGAAGCAAAAGTGGTGAATAAAGTTTCTGGAATGGTTCGTGACTCAGAGACTCGACTCTTGGAGAAGATTGATCACAATTATCAGAATGACGAATTGCGGGTGAATTCTCTAACTTCGATGTTTAGAGGGGAGGTGAAAGAATTCAAGCATTAGGTGAAGGAACGACATGTGTTATTCGTTCAGGATGTAAAGAAAGTGAGGGAAGATGTGAATTTGCAAATTCAGGAGGTTCGTCAGGATATGCAAAAGGATATTACAATTGTGCAAAGGGATTATGCTTCGATCAATCAAAACGTTGACATTATTTGTGATGCTGTTACCAAATATGTCAAGTTGTACGAAGATTTGAGTCCTCAACTTACTCAACTTTCTACAATGGAAAATCAAAGCTTTATGGAAGTGCTCAAGCTGCTGAAGGAGCTAAAAGATTTAACTGATAAACCAGTTTTATCTTAGTTGATTACTCCGGAATTTTTGTCTCAGAAGTTCGTTCATTTTGAAGCTATTTTACACAAACAATTAGCTCCTCTTTCTCACATTTCGATCCTTCTACCAACGAATGCCCCACCTGCTTTCACAGGGTGCAAGGGGGAGAAAAGGAGGTTAGTGGTACGAAGGCTGGTGGTGAAGATTTGCATGCAGATGCAAAGGTTGTTGGAAAGGTGTTTTCTTCGAAGATTCCAATAACAAAACCAATCATTTCAACAGCTGGGCCAGTTACTTCGACTGTTGTAACAACAATGCCAATTTCAACGAAGCCAATTTCAAGACCAATTTCCAAAGGAATTGTGATTGGGGAAGGTGGCAGCAGTTCGAAGCCTAAGGAAGTTATGGATAATTCCTCAGTTAAAGACAAAGGCAAACGGTTATGGTCGAAAAGTCAAAGGAGGAAAAGAAAGCTGAAGCAGAGGCCGAGGTTGAAAAGCTACGAATCATGCAAAGCATAATGTGACTTCGTGAGAATGATCCACCTGGGATGAACAAGGGTGATCCTTCAAAGCATTACAATTATGAAACGATAGAGTCGAAAGTTGTATATAATCATATGTATGCTTTCGAAAAGAAGCCGAAGCAGAGCTATGTTGTTCTGAACACAGACATGAGTCAATTGGACTTTCCCATTAATGAGATGATGTTTATTATGGCTCAGTACAAAATAGCTGAGAAATTTGACAATGATGATGATTACACTTACATGAAGATCATATTTCATGTTGTACTTAGAAAGCTTCCAGAGGAGATTTGGTCACTGGTAAAGATAAAGAAGGTGATAAGCATAAAGCAAGATGTGTTATTCGAAAATATGATGCAGAATCTTCGCTTCTATGTTTCGAGGGAAAATGGGCAAGTTTGTGATTTTTCAGTGGCTGACTTTCCTTTAATGAAGTTGTATGATCTGATACAAGTTGCATTGGTGTTAAAGGATAAAGATTCTTCATATCTTCGAGAAACTGATCCTGAAGTTTTTCGACTTGGGTTGGCTCACATCAAGATTTTCATTGACAACTATTATGAGTGTTTAGCACTTACTGATGTTGAGTTAGCTACTGCAAAGGGATTGACAGTAAAAGTGCCAATGGAACTTCCTTTAACTCAACCTAAGTTGAAGAAGTATGCAGACGGAGAAGTTTTTTTGAAGCCATTTGGTTTGGTATTTGCTGGGAAGGATAAAAATGGGAAAGCTAAAAGATTCTTGTTTCAATCTTCTGAAGTGGAAAGATACACAACATCCCAATATGTGAATTTCATTGTTCGTATGAATAGCTACAAGAAGAATAACGAAGGAGATAAGAAGGAGCTGAAGAAGATTATCTCATGGTACACTGATATTCGAAGGGTTATGCTGTATGCTATACAGATACTCTTGAACTGACGAAGGTCGACATTATTACAAAGGGGGAGATTGTAAGGGTCGAATTTTGTTGTAATATGTCGAAGTCTTTTGTACCCTTCGTATGTTTGTTAAGTTTATTTACTGAGGTGTATTTCGTACGAAGCTTAAGTGTCAATGCCTTAGTATTTTTTGTATGCTTTTCACTGTTCCTATAAATATGGAACTTTACTAGAGTTAGATAGGAGTCCTTTACAGAACCTGTCTATTTTTCTCTGTAAATGTTGAAAGCATAAATGATCAGAAACCAGATCTTATTTACATCGTTTGTTCAATCTGTATTTGTTCTACTCTGATTTTGATTAATACTTGATTCTACGATTCTTCAGTTACTACATATTTTATCAAACCTACTTGTTCAACAGACCACATCGGTCTCACAAGTACTTCATCCTTCTTTCGGTCTTATGTTAAGTATCGAAGTTCGGTTGAAGCTAAACCACCCTCAAAAGCCTATCCGTATAAAGATGCCTTTCAGTGTTTCTTTACAAAAATTTTATCGTAATTCACGGGAAACCACACAGACACTTCTCAGTCTCTCTTGACTTTGAAGGAAGAGATTCATGCCCGGGATCCACTGTTTCGTGTCTAAATAGACATCACTTAAATCCCACAAATTTTTTGCTTTATTTCTTTTTCATTGGCACACTCTTGCACGAAGATTTTTATGATTTTCCAAACTCTTGTTTATGGTACTAATGGAACTTTCAGATTTGAGCTTTCGGTTATACAAGATATGATGGTTCACTTTATTATGGAGGAGCAAAGGTTACTTAATTTGAAGCGAACGAATGAGTCTCGTTTGTAGCTGCTTATACTTGACTTTGAAGCATTTTCAAAATTGAAGCGACGGTAATTGGATAAGGATTTGGATTGGGCGCGTGAATTTGAAATGGTTCCTATACCCACGCCTGCTGACGTATATCTAAGGACACCAATCTGTCAAATCGCGCTTTTTCAGGCGACGTTTCAGAGATCGTATCATCATCACAGCCGATATTTTCTCTCTCCTAGAAACGGTATAAAAGGGGGTTCTCACACCTAATGCACCTCCTTCCCTTCTTCAACCTCTATCTTAAAAATTACAGGCGATAAACAACTGTTCATCTTCCTCTTCACTGTAACAATGGCGGAATCATCCTCTTTTCAAGATCAAACCGTGTCATCATCTTTGCTTACGATAAAACCCAATCATAATCTCCTCATTCAACTGGAGCCTTTCCTTTATGATTCGTACTTGTTTCACGTTGTAGAGTGTCTCAAGTACTCTCCATTAGTGATTGCTCTCAGACAAGTCGAATCAGTTCCCATGTCCCTTCGATATCACAGGTCTATTTCACTGCTTCATACGACAAACGCTTTTGCTCACTGCTAGGGCTTCTTGCAGATGCTTCTGTAATCTCACCGGATTTCATAACAACGACTCAGTTGTTTTCAATGCTCTATGACATGGGATACACAGATGTTCTAACGACGGTGACGAAGTTCAAGAAGTCTTTTTTGCCACCTCAATGGAATGGTCTTCTCACACTTCTCTACAAGGGGTTAGCGGAACGTGTTGCAGGGTCGGATGGGGCGAGTAAAGGTTTCCTGACCATTCTTTATGGTCTCTACAATGGAATCAATTTGGATTATAGTTCACTACTTTGGTCACAACTGGTCCAGAGTCTCAACTCCTCATCCAAACATTCAGAGATTTCATGCGGTCGTTTCTAGACCTTAGTCACTCACAAAGCTATTCCGACTTTTCAGATTCCGGTTATGGAGGGTGCTCTTCGGTCTTCTATTGCTACTTTTCACACGGTCAAAATAATTGTGACTGACCCTAAAAAGTTCCTTTACATCTGTTCCAATCCTGAATCAATGAGCTGATGTGTCTCGAGTGAAAGCAGAGTTATGGCTGATTACAGGAAGTTGCCTCCTTCGGGTCCACGCCAACTCACTCCTGAGATGCAGAGTGCTTTGGAGGTAGCTGACAAACCTACCATGAGAGGAAAGTAACCGAAGTCTAAGAAAGCCGAGACCGAAGGTCCCTCATCTCCTAAAAAGCGTAAGGCTGATACAGATGCATCTTCAGCTTCTAAAAAGAAAAAAGTTAAGAAGATGGCTAAGCGACCGAAGGCACCGAAGCCTTCTACTTCCAGTGCAGAGGACAATCCAGATAACGAACGAGAAGAAGTTCAAAACGAAGACTCACCAAGAGGCAATACTCCTCCTCGATCTCCAACTCCTGAGGTACAGATTCCTGATCCTACTCCTCCTTCTTCTCCAAAACAAACCACAATACCAGTCTCGAATGCTCCCATTCTACCACCTGTCACTTCTCAACCTACTACTACTGCTCCACTACCACCACTAATATTTTCTCAAGCTACAACAACCACAACCACTAGACCTTTGGAGAATGTCAATGTATTTGATACGGGGGCACATACCGTTCGTATTAAGACCCCTGTTACCACCAAACCTCTATCACCTACACCTTCAACAGACTCTGAGCCTATTCTGGGAGGTGCATACTTTGATTTTGACTCTACTTACTATAGTCCTTATATACTTCCAAGTGAGAATGAGGATGGTGCTCCGGTGACAAAGCTCCATTTGCAAGCTTTTAATGATAACCTTGACAAGTTAATTGGTTCCTCTGCACCTTAATCCGAAGTTGTTTTGAAAGCTTTTCTTGATACTGCTCTTCAACAATATACAGACTCCATTGACAAATCTACAAAGGCTGTGGATGCTTCCATATCTACATGCAAGAAAGCAACAACAGAAGTAACAGATCTTATTCATTAGTCAAAGATCTTTTTGGAATCACTCAAAGCCCATGCCGATTCCAATGCTGCAAAGGTTAATGCGTCTGTTGATGCTCTATCCAAGTCCCTTCAAGAAGAGAAAGAAAAGATTGATTCTGTTCATACTGAGTTCCAAGCCGATCAAACTTCTCTTCTTGCTTCGGTCAACTCTTGCTTTGATAAGCTTCAGGCTGACCTGGCCACGTAAAAGAATGTTATGGACGAACTTGCTGAAAAGACTACATAAATTGAAGTCCAATTAGTTCATCTTTCTCAAGCTCAGACGGAAATTGCATCACATAAGTCTGAGCGGCCAGTCCTTAAAAGTTGTGTTAGGGATGTTCTCTCGATCCTCAGTAATATTGTGAATGCTCATGATCCTGTTCTCACCCTTACAATCCGGAATCACTTGACTGCTAGACTTCTTCCTGGTATTCAGATATTGAGTCAGATTCAGGGTGTTACGGAGTCCGTGGTCACTCCGCAAACATTCACTTGACTCAAGAGCAACTGGCTTAACATAAACGCAAGAGGAATAAAAGATACATGAAGAATCTCAATGAGAGAAAGCAGTTTTGGCAATCCCAAAACCCCACTTATGTTCGCTCTGAAAAAGCTTCTAATCTCAAGATGCACAAGGAAGCACAGGTCAATCACTGCCAATCATGAAGTCAGGTGAACCGAACGACCCATTTTGGTCCTAATACTAGCAGTACCATGAACCGAAAGTCAAATTTCGGTCCCAACTCTTACTACGCTAAGAACCGAAAGTCCTGTTTCGGTCTGAACACAAGTGCTCAGAACCGAAAGTCAAGTTTCGGTCCTAAATCCCATCATCCTCACTCTCAACCAAAGTCCAACTCTGTGAAGGATATCAAAGGAAAAGGGAAGCTCATCTCAGATACTGAAGTTCAAAATACCAAAAAGGCAGCTAACCCTAGGACTCCGAAGAAAAAGTGAACTGAAAAACCATCTAACAAAAACACACCCCAATTGAAGAAATATAAAAATAAAATCAGAGTTTACACCATCAAACGAAAAGATGAATCCACTTTAATAAAAAGAACATGTATGGTTGATCCTTCGGTTGTAATTCCCTATTCTGTAAAAGACTCACCAGGGCCCAAGAGACTTTGGGTTCCTAAATCTGCTTAATTTTGCAGGTTATCAGTGACGAGCAGTTTGGCGAAGAATGGTATATTGACACTGGCTACTCTCGTCACATGACTGGAAGAAGGGAAGATCTTAGGCAGTTTCGTTCCCTTAAGGATGGTGGATGTGTTAAATATGAAAACAACTCATACGGCACGATCAAAGGGTATGGGATGATCACCAACGAAGAGTTCTCAATAAGAAAAGTAGCCTACGTGGAAGGATTGCAGCACAACCTCATCAGTGTTTCTCAACTAGTCGTGGGAACCGGTTTGAAAGTCTCGTTTGATGATGAGGACTCAGAGATAATTGAAAAGCAAACGAAGAAAGTTCTGTTGAAGTCTGAGCGCAAAGGGGAGATGTATCCTCTAAATCTCAACCCGATAAAAGGAAAACCAGCAATATGTTTACTGTCGAAGGCGAACTCAGATGAAAGCTGGTTGTGGCACCGAAGGCTATCGCACCTGAACTTTAAAGATATTAATAAACTGGTGCTTGGTGATCACGTGCGTGGACTTCCTGTTCTTAAATTTGACAAAGAACACCTATGCGCAACATGCGAGATGGGCAAGCAAAGCCGAAAGAGTCACCCCTCTCGAATCAATACAAAGATCATCGAACCTCTGAAACTACTACACATCGACCTATGTGGCCCTTCGGCTATCGAAAGCATCGGTGGTAGTAAGTTTATACTTGTAATCGTAGATGATTTTTCATGCTTCACCTGGGTTTTCTTTCTTAAACAGAAATTAGAAGCGACTTCCAAGCTGAAGGTATTCATCACGCAAGTGGAATTGCAGCTGCGAAAGGTGGTAAGAAACATAAGAAGCGATAATGGGCTAGAAGTCAAAAATAAAGACTTTGAAGAGTTTCTGGCTGAAAAGGGAGTAACTCACAACTTCTCTGCTCCCTATACTCCACAACAGAATGGGATCGTTGAAAGACAAAACCGTTCATTGTGTGAAGCTGCCAGAACCATGCCGAGTTTCGCTTCCCTTCCGATATACTTCTAGGCTGATGCAATTGCTGCTGCATGTTACACTCAAAATCGATCCTTTCTCAACAAGAGGTTTTCTATCACTCCATACGAGATTTTGAATAATCGTAAGCCCAATGTGAAGTTCTTCCACGTGTTCGGTTCAAGATGCTTTATTTTCAACTCTAAAGCAAACCGAAACAAGTTTGATGTAATGGCAAATGAAAGAATCTTTCTTGGCTATTCGCTTACTTCAAAATCTTATAGGGTTTTGAATAAACGCTCAAAGAAGATTGAAGAAACCTAGTATGTAACTTTTGATGATAATTACATGAAGTAGATTCAAGCAAGCGAAAGCTCAACGGAAGAGATCTTTGCGGAATCAGGTCAAGTCTCGGTTCCAATTTCCAATCTGTTTGAAGAGTACATGCTGCTCTTTGATGAACCAAAGAAGGCGATCCATTCAAAAGCTAAAGCAGCAGGTAACAAAATCGATACCTTGAAGAAAATCATCGATGAAGCTTCTAAAGACATGGAAAGCGAACCTCGACAACCAACCGAGAAGCAGACTCAAAGCGAACCAACTGCGTCAGATGATCATCCATCTACTAATGACCCTCCAAGAGAAAGCATTATACTCCAAGGGGAGGGTTCGTCTACACCAAAAACAAACGACATGCCTTTCCAAGGGCAGAATCCAACAAAAACCTCAACCCATGACGATCCATTTGAGGGGGAAAGCACTGAACCTGACATAGGATTCGGTTCGCCTTTTGAGGGGGAGAGCACTGAACGTGACATAGGATTCGGTTTGCCATTTGAGGGGGAGAATGAAAATGCAAATGACTAATTAACGAGACTGGTGGTGAAAGGATATTGCCAGGAAGAAGGAATTGATTATGAAGAGACCTTCGCTCCAGTAGCAAGGTTGGAATCTGTGAGAATCTTTTTGGCATATGCTGCACATAAAAACTTCGAAGTTTTCCAAATGGATGTAAAATGCGCTTTCCTGAATGGAGAACTAGAAGAAACGGTATACGTTGAGCAACCACCCGGATTTGTGAACAAAAAGTATCCTGATCACTACTACATACTGGATAAAGCAGTCTATGGGTTGCAATATATACTCTAACCCTAATAGTAATCCTTGGTTGGACAGGCCCAAACCGGGTAAACAAAATGGACTAATTAACGAGCCCAAAGACGCAACACCTAATCCCAACAGGTCCGAGGGCTCGGTTCATTTTGGGGTGTACTTGAGTTTCGGTCTCGGTGGTTGGCTTCGGTTCCGAAGAGGCTAAGTTCGGTTCTGAAAGGGGACCTTAGGTCCTGAGGGGGTTCGGTCATAGAAGCTTCAGTCCAAAAGTGGTGTTTCGCTTCTTAGGGTTTCGCTTCCAAGAGGCTCGGTTCCATTAGGGTTTCGGTCCTATAGGGCTGTTTTTCAAGTAAACTTCCTGTTTCAAGCGGTTTTTGGCCAAGTTAAGGGCGGGATGACCCAGGTGACTATAAAAAGTTGAGAGAGATTTTGAGAGAGATTTGGGAGAGATTTGGGAGAGTTTTGGGAGAGATTTATTTTTAGTAAGTATTATTGCAATGCAAGGTTCGTGAACCCCGTTATGCTTCGTTTATGATTATTTTAAGTCCCCAAAAGGGTCCATAGTCGTGTTTTGATGCATTTAACTCCCTTCTTAGGGTTGTACATTGCTAAACACATATAATATCCGAAACACTTGAATTCTTGGCATACCAATGCACATTTTTGTACATAAAATAACTTTTATCATAGAAGTACTAGTTAAGTTTGACCAGTTTGACTTGTTGACTTTGACTTTGACTTGTTGACTTTGACTTTGACTTGAAATTGACGGTTGTCACATTATCCCCCCGTTAGAGGAATTTCATCCCGAAATTTGCATTTTGAGTGGGACTTCAACGGTTGGGGAATAGATGTGGATAATTTTGTTTCATTTGGTCCTCACGTTCCCAAGTAACTTCAGCTCCTCGCTTGGCATTCCAGCGGACCTTTACGATAGGAATGCGGCTTTGTTTCGTCGATTTGACCTCTCGATCCATGATTTCAACAGGTTCCTCTACGAAGTGGAGGTTCTCATTGATCTCAAGTTCTTCCAAAGGAATGACAAGGGTCTCATCAGACAAACATTTCTTTAAGTTTGACACATGAAAGGTAGGATGAATGTGGTTGAGTTCCTGTGGTAATCGTAGCTTGTATGCCACCGGGCCAATCCTGGCGAGGATTTCGAATGGTCCGATATACCTTGGGTTTAATCTCCAACGTTTTCCAAAACGTATTAATCCCTTCCAAGGTGATACTTTCAGTAGTACTCGATCCCCAACTTGGAACTCCAAAGGCTTCCGTCTCTTATCCGCATAGCTCTTTTGTCGGTCTTGCGAAGCCGTCATTCGTTCTCGAATTTGGACGATCTTTTCTGTTGTTTCCCTTATGATCTCCGGGCCAGTGAGTGTGCTGTTAGGAACTTGCCCTCTTGCTAGTTGTATATCGCCCACCTCAGACCAGCATAGGGGTGACCTGCACTTACGGCCATAGACGGCTTCGAACGGAGCAACTTTGATGCTAGTGTGATAGCTATTATTGTATGAGAATTCGATAAGGGGTAAATGCGCATCCCCAGCTTTACCATAGTCTATCACACAAGCTCTTAGCATGTCCTCTAACGTTTGAATGGTCCTTTCACTCTGCCCGTCAGTTTGTGGGTGGTAGGTTTTACTCATGTCCAGCCTAGTTCCTAGCTTTCTGCAGTGACTGCCAGAACCGTGACGTGAACCGACTATCTCTATCGAAGATAATGGATATCGGTACTCCGTGAAGTCGCACAGCTTCTTTAATGTAGAGCCTTGTCAGTTTCTCCATTTTGTCTATTTCTTTTATTGGTAGGAAGTGTGCGGATTTGGTTAATCTGTCGATGATTACCCAAATCGTGTCAAGTCCACCCGTTGTCTTAGGTAACTTGGTAATGAAATCCATTGTGATCCGCTCCCACTTCCACTCGGGTATCTTTGGCTGTTGAATTAGTCCTGAGGGCTTCTGATACTCCACCTTAACCTTGGCTCAAGTCAGGCACTTGCCCACAAAGGTAGTTATTTCGGCTTTCATGTTCGGCCACCAATACAGCTTCTTGAGGTCTATGTACATTTTGTCTAAATCGGGATGCATAGAGTAACGAGTTTTATGAGCTTCATTCATGACAACGTCCCTGAATCTACCAAATTTTGGTGTCCAGATCTGGTTCATGAGACAACGAACCCTGTCATCCCTGACTTCAAGATTTTTGTCCATTCCTCTCAACGCTTCACCTGCCACGTTCTCGGGTTTTAAGGCTTCTTCTTGTGCCTCTTTGATTTGTGCGGAAAGGTGTGAATGGATGGTCATGGTTAACGCCTTTACTCGGCGGCTCGAGTATTCCTTTCTGCTCAAAGTGTCTGTAACCATGTTGGCTTTTCCGGGGTGATAACGAATCTCACATTCATAATCATTTAGTAATTCCACCCATCGTCTTTGTCTCATGTTGAGTTCTTTTTTATTGAGGATATGCTGAAGGCTTTTGTGATCGATGAAGATAGTGCACTTAGTGCCGTAGAGGTAGTGTCTCCAGATTTTTAGGGCGAAAACTACTGCTCCCAGTTCGAGATCGTGCGTCGTGTAGTTTACCTCGTGCGTCTTCAGCTATCTTGAGGCGTAGTCAATGACTTTTCCTCATTACATTAACACACATCCTATACCTTGGTTTGACGCATCGCAATAAACCACAAAGTCCTCGGTTCCATCCGGTAGGGACAAGATCGGAGCACTGCACAGAGTTCGTTTTAGTGTTTGGAACGCAGCCTCTTACTTATCCCCCCAGACGAAAGTCAATCTTTTTTGAGTCAGGGTGGTGAGTGGTTTCGCGATTTTGGAGAAGTTTTGAATGAATCTTCGATAGTAACCGGTGAGTCCTTAAAATTGTCGGATCTCTGTGGGTATTCTTGGTGTTGCCCAGCTTTCGATCGCCTTGATCTTTGAAGGGTCCACATGTATTCCTTCCTTGCTGACTACATATCCGAGGAAATTGACGTCTCGAATCCAGAATTCGCACTTTGAGAATTTTGCGTACAATTTCTCCGCCCTCAGTGTCTCCAGGACTTGACATAAATGCTGGCTATGTTCTTCCTTACTTCGGGAGTAGACTAGTATATCATCGATGAAAACAATCACGAACTTGTCTAAGTATGGTTGACACACCCGCTTCATCAGTTCCATAAATGTTGCGGGTGCATTTGTTATGCCGAAGGGCATCACTACTGTGACAACGCGAAACTTTTTCCGTTATCCTTACCCAATTTCCGTTAATAAAATTTGGTTTGTTATTAAATTTCGACAAATTTCTTAGTTTGGGAAGGACTTTACGTTTTAAATAAATTATATGTATTTTATACGATTCGGAATAAACCGGGAATCACGTGAAAAACTTGAAACTTCCTCGAAAATCACCGAGTTCACGGTCAAAACGAGTTTACGAACGTAAACTCGTGTAGACCGTAAACCCGTTTACGGTCGGTGCCAGGTGGACCCCACAACCGACCAAACCCCCAACCTATAAATACTAGACCCCCACCCTTATTTGAACCTTCTTGGCCAGAAACACCCACTTTCTATCTCTAAGCCTCTTGACCGTATACACCATAAAGCCCTCCTTTCACCCGAAAAACGCCGGAAATCATCATTTGGGGTCGTTTGGGAGCCCCTGGAACACTTTTTCGTCGAAGACAAGCACCCTTGTTCTTGAGGTTACGGTCAATCTTCATAGACCGTAAACCTGTTGTAACCGTAAACTCATCATTCTTCATAGACCGTAAACTCATCAATGTTCAAAGACCGTAAACTCATCAATCTTCATAGACCGTAAACTCACCAGAACTCCTTAGAACGTAAACCCTATTCACGGTCTGTCTACCGTAAGCTCCATTCACGACCGTAAACAGCTCTTTCGTGGGGAAAAGCCTGTTTTCTAAATTCAACCAAGTCCCGGTAACATTCCTTAACCAAAAACAAGTGTATATCTAACACTTTATCTAACGAAATCGCTAATTTAGATACATATATGTATTTATTTGATATTAGGATTCCGTTAAGTGCAACGTACACCAACTCAAGGATCATCCAGTTCAATCCTTTACATCCAACCAACTGTAAGTTCATACCCCTACGCTTTTACAAGTTTTTATAACGTTTTCAGGGGGGAGAATACAAGCCAAACATGAAGGTTTTCACAAGTTAAAAACTGATGCAATTACAAGAAGTTTTACATCAAACAATTAGATTCTTTATCCCTTTTGTAAACATAATTGCATAATTTTCAGAACAGTACATGAACACAACTTACCAGTCAAACTATAATATGTATAGTTTGGGGAATTCATTACCGATTTTACAGATTCAATCTACGTACCAAGTCAAACACATAAACTATGCAAGATTTAGTTTATCCATACGAATAACAAGAGTATCTTACTAAATAATTATTTTGTGTATAATTATTTATACTCTACACCGTTTACAACGATTTCGAACTCGAGAACAACCGATCTACACGTAAACTAGTTAATACACGATTGTGAGACCTATCTTCGTTATGCCCTTCGGGCTACCAATAAATCCTCACCGTTAGTATAACCAGAGTATCCTGGAGGGAGATCGTGAAATTTGTGAATAGATCTATTCGGGACCGACAATCCCACACCTGAACTGTTAGCTACAGTTGGGCGGGCACGCCTGGGGTGACAAATTTTGTAATCGTACGACGCCTGAAGAAACGTCAAGGAGGTCACGGGTCATATTAGCATGGTTATACGACTCACAATAAGTATAAACTAACCTTTGTTTACAGGATTTCTTACTTCAATAGTTTTATTTTAATTAATAAAACTACCCATCTACTTAATGGAGGGTATTCCATGGACACAACCTGTAGTTTTATTTTAAGAAATAAAACTACCTCACTTACTGGCGGTAGCCACGGTTTTCAAACGAAACGTACCTCACTTACTGGCGGTAGCCACGGTTTTCAAACGGAACATACTTTACTTACTGGTGCTTGGCTAGGATTTCGATACAAACGATATTTTACTTATAACGAAAGGAAATCATTTGTAAAAATTCAGTGACTAGTTTTCAATACAAAAATATGCTTATGAACTCACCAGCTTTATGCTGATATGTTTTCAAAACTCTTGTCTTCTCAGTACAACAATAGACAGGTACCCTTGCCAGCGTTTGGAGAAAACGGAGCATCTTTTATTTTTGTTATATGCTGACATGTACAAACTATGTTTTCAAACAGATGTAAATAATCATGACGTCACCCACCCCCGGACGTTTCCTCCGTCCGTTCTGACAGTTCGGGGGTGTGACAGATTTGTATCAGAGCTATTCTTTATAGTGAACTAAGTATACCGAACCTTACATGGTATACAACTATAAACACTAAAAGGAGCTGAAGTTCTCTGAACTAAATGTATACTTTTAAAATATAAGTACTTTTACAAAAAGTATACAAGTATACCTACATACCAAAAACAGTATCATGTGTGGAACAAAACAAAAGTATTCGGATGTTGAACACTGTGGTTAAACCTGGGCAATTATGTAATCATGTCTAGGGTCAATATAGCCTGATCAATTATATTCATTCGAGACATGACCAACATGTGTTTGGGAGTGACTGTGGTGTTGTAGCAGGCCTAAAACCTACCAAGTATCCATACAACAAGACGTCGATAGAACAAAACAGACAACTTAAAATACTATAGGAGTATTTTACTAGAGGCAAATTTATTGCAGAAATTCACTCCCAAGTGTTGCTACTCATTCCTTTTAGTGATAACTTATTTGCATTGGTAGCTTTTCCTTGTTTATCGCTTAGTAGAACACTCTAGCTATCATATTGAGATATATATTGCTTCATATCTCTTGATTCGATTCTAGAGGACTTATCATCCTCTTCTTCCTGATTATTTTTAGAACAAGATACCTACAAAGAAAAGACCCAACAAAAAGAACAACAATCCTCCAACAGATCCAGCCCCGCCACCTCCTCAGTTCGAGCCTGCTATGTTCCAGGCAGCTGTTACTGCTGCTGTGGCGGCCGCGATGTCACAGATTAATCCTGGTGGATCTGGCGGGCCGGGAGGTGGTACTCATCCCGAAAACCGTGAAGGTAGTCAGGGATACTCGAAGGAATGCTCCTATAAAAACTTCATCAACTCAAAACCCACATCTTTCGACGGCAATGGAGGTGTTATTGCCCTGACTCGATGGTTCGAGAAGATCGAGTCCATTTTCGAAATTTGTTCCTGTTCTGAAGCGAACAAGTTGAAATTTGCCACTTGCACTTTCACCAACAGAGCATTGACCTGGTGGAATGGTCGGGTCAAATCTTTAACCCTGCCAATAGCAAATGCTATGGGTTGGGAGAGCTTGAAGGAGCTCATGCTAGCTGAGTACTGCCCACGAGGCGAAATGCGGAAACTAGAGCAAGAACTCTGGAACCTAAAGATGAAGGGTTCCGACATTGCTGCCTACACTTTTAGGTTTGAAGACCTAGCACTTCTTTGTCCGGGAATGGTTACCCCGGAAAGCAAGAAGATAGAGAGATACATTTGGGGATTGACGCCCCCAACTCAAGGGAATGTCTTGGCTGCCAGGCCAACCACTTTTGATAGCGCCAAGTGCCTGGTGCAGACTCTCATAGATCACGACGTTGATCTCGATAAAGTGACAGCCACTTCTGAAACAGCTAAGGTAAGTGGTGAGAAAAGAAAGTTCTGGAAGAAACGAAAGGGACAGTCTTCGCAGGAGCCCTCCAAGAAATAACCTATGGTGGCAGTTCACGCTGCTACTACTCCTGCCGCTGCTCCTGCAGCTCAAGCACCTACCAGCAGATATACTGGTACCCTCCCTTAGTGCAGCAAATGCAGTTATCATCACCGCATCCCCGGCCCATGTCGTGAAATGCTCTGCAACAACTGTGGCAAGAAGGCTCACATGGCTCGAAGCTGCAGAATACCAGTCCAACCAACCAATCAGTCCTCTGGAGCAAGTGTCGGTCAAGCCTGTTATGGTTGTGGGGATGTCGGGCATTACAGGAGAAACTGGCCCAAGGCAGCAACGACCGACAACACAGGGAAAGTACTATCTATGGGGCAAGAGGAGGCAGTTGCTGACCCTACCGTTATTACGGGTACGTTCCTCCTTGACAACTCTTATGTATGCACTCTTTTCGATTCTGGTGAAGAGAGAAGTTTTGTTAGTCATGCATTCAAACATCTTCTCAAACATAAACCTCAACCCTTAACCGAAACGTTTACCGTCGAGATGGCTAATGGTGAGAAAGAGAGCACTAACGATATAATCCGCGGTTGCACCCTTACCTTAAATGATCATTCTTTTCCCATCGACCTTATGCCAGTTTCCATAAAAAGCTTCGATGTCATCATCGGCATGGATTGGTTGAGCCCCAATCGTACTGATATCCTTTGTTTCGAAAAAGCCATCCGTCTCAATCTTCACTCTGGTGAAACCCTCATGATTTATGGCGATAAACTCAGTTCAAACCTCCGTATCGTTTCGTGCATCAAAGCCCAGAAACATCCGCGAAAGGAGTGTCATGCATTCCTAGCCCATGTCATTAACGAGAAGCAGGAAGTTAAAGACCTCTAGATCATCCCCAAAGTCTGTAACTTTCCTGATGTCTTTCCCGAAGAGCTTCCGGGAATTCCTCCCGAACGCCAAGTCGAGTTTCGCATCGATTTAGTCCCCGGAGCTACGCCCGTAGCCAAATCACCATATCGCCTAGCGCCAGCAGAAATGCAGGAGTTATCTAGTCAGCTCAATGAGCTGCTCAGCAAAGGATTCATCAGACCGAGTTCCTCAACCTGGGGAGCCCCGATGTTGTTCGTGAAAAAGAAGGATGGATCCTTCCGGATGTGTATTGACTATCGCGAACTGAACAAACTCACCGTTAAGAACCGTTACCCTCTTCCTCGAATCGATGATCTCTTCGACTGTAACAAATCGTTATTTCAAACCTATGTAATAGTATAGGTCAATGTGTATTTCTTTTTATAATAATAAAGAGAAATTTTAGCATAATGTGCATATTTACATAATTGACCCTCAAAAATAAATTATTTAACAATCTCGATTGGGATGAACCAAGTGATAGAGATTATAACAAGGTTTCCAAAAACATAAAGAACACTAAAATCCGAGTTATAACGAAGAAGTTATGACCAATCGAAAATCTGCGACAAAACCGGCAAAACACTGTTCAGTGTAAAAACTGAATTTTCAATAAAAGGATTTTTAGCCTTAACAATCTAAATGAAAGTTGTATTTTATGTTAAACCTAGAACTTTCATAAAAAGAACGGAAAAATCTGACTTCGTATGAGGAACTTATGATTTTTCTAAGTTTCAGTATAGAAGTGTACAGCTAAAAACTCGAAATAAAGATCGAGCGATTTTTAGCCCACACAACCTAAACGAGAATTGAAGGTCTCGTCGGTAGTAGTACAACGGTAAAAAGACAGACAAAAACGGACGTCGGATGAAGAAGTTATGAATTTTTAACGGATTCTCGTCCCGGTCTGTTTAAAATAATAATATTAAAAATAAAGTCAAAATTAGCCGACGAAGTCTAAACGAAAGTCGTAGAGTATGATTTTACCTACGCGTGCATATAAAGAATGCCAAAAACGGAGCTTGTATGCGAAAGTTATGATTTTCGCAAGTTTTTGGCACAAAAATAAAGAAAAATAGAAAAACCGGGCAATTTCGCATGACACGTCACCATCGCACGTGTCGGCTGCTGATTGGCCCGAAGCCTTGCGTGGCACCTTCTGATTCGACCAACTCCGCGGTCCAGTCATCCTCAGACACCTTCGTAGGAGACACCCCGGAGACACCCCGGAGATGCCCCTCGGACACCCCCCTTCGCACGTGCCTCCTTCCTACTGGACCGAAGTCTGGTCCAATCCCAGCCTCCCACCTTGCGAGCCTGCTGTCCGAAGTAAGCCATTCCTTCGCCACCTGTCTGACGCATGTCAGCCTTGCATAGCCTCGGATCCGAGGCTTCGGCCTACATAAGGCATGCGAGGGCTTCAGATTTATTTACACTTTTTACCCTAAAATTCACACTTTTTCACATTTTCCACTTCCATAAACTTATACACAACCCCTAAAGCCCCGATATCAAGTCTCGAACCCTAAGCAAGCCTCGAAGCCCCGAGATTCCTGAGAAGTAACCTCTCTCCTGTCGAAACTTTGCCTGATTTGAGCCGGTTTCTCGACAAATAAACTCCTTTTCGTGAAACGATACTCTGTCTGATTCACCATCTATCAAGTGAGTACATAACCCCGTATTTTCATAATTTCTAATGTTTTAAGGGGGGAATACAAGCATAACACAAGAACTTTGTGTTATAAAATCATGATTTCAAATCATGATAAAACGACATTAAATCATTAAAAATACTCAAAACATTAAACTCTTTTATCATCTTATATTTTTCCCCAAAATTCATGATTGTATATATATATATATATATATATATATATATATATATATATATATATATATATATATATATATATATATATATATATATAACTAAGAGTTAAAAGGATTAGGACTGATAACTCATTCCGGGTCCTTTTCCTCGTTTGGATGTGGGCTTATAGTACCGGTTATTTGTCCGAGTGTCGTTTAAATTTTACTTATATATAAAATTGTATATGTATATAAATATAATAGTTATTTCATCAGTTTAACTACCTTTGTAACATGCTGAGCAAGGGATTACATGCAAACATGGTTAAATACACATTCAGAAAGTATATATAAATTATAATAGGTATAATTTATACATAGAACAATAATTCATGATTCAAGTATACTAGAATACACAGTCTTACAAGCAAGAAGGGTTTTGATACAAAACAAATCAAGGGTTTATACTTATCAAATACATGTTAGAAATTCTAATTCAAGAACATACTGTCAATCATTTATTGCAGAATGATTTGGTTTTGATTCAAGAACATATTGTGAATCATTTATTTCAGAATGATTAGGTTTTCATAATTAACATACATGTAACGTTTATATGCTTTTTATGAGACACTCTATTCAGGTTGTTTAATTCATTTTAGACAACATAGGAAAAATCCTGACATTATAACCAGAATCTCCAGCCGGGGATCGAAACAAGTTGTGTATAGATCTATATCGGGATTGACAACCCCGCACTCAGGCTGCTAGTTACAGTCAGGCATACACGCCGATGAGTGGACATTGTTATGACCAGTTTAAACGCCCACAAAGCGTTTGTCTCAGGTCATCCTTCATAGTATGGTTATAATAACTCATTAAAAGATATTAACAATACGTTAGTGTATAAACAACTAAATGAAAGTACACCTTCAAAGTACCAGTTTACGGAATACAAAATACAATGGTTCAATACAGTTTTCAATAACAGTTGGTGGAGCCAGGCACACTCTCAGTACAAGTTTTTCATAAAGGAATACAAATACAAAACATTGATACAAAGTGAACGGTTTTATGGGAATAAAACTACTTTCCATATACAACTAGAAAATATAGGATTTTCTAGAACAATTGACATATACAAGATATAGAGACATCCTTTAAACATAAACACGTATGCACTCACTCAACGTTATGTTGATACTCTCTTTTCAAATTACTTGTATTCTCAGGGAAATAATACACAGGTACTCCCCGAGCTTTTTGAGGAGATGGAGCAATGTTGAGTCCCGGAGATTGCAGTCGATGGCAGCGGGCCTACGTCACAGTCTCGCTGTGATAGCTGGGCATCGGGAAGTTTTGGATGAAGTCTTGACAAGGATGGAAATCCTGTTACAGCATTCGATAGAGGCTGCTGACATTGCTAGTGCTGCTAGACGAGTGGCATGTCGTGCGATGACCGCATATTATATGCTTGTTGGGCTATTACTGATTGTGGTGCTGATGATTCTTGTTGGGATCGCGATTAGTGTTTGGTTCTGACTTCAGTATTTTATTTTATTTTGTCATGAAATGAAAACCCATGTTGGGTGTCTTTTGGGAAAGACATTTAAAACTTTATTTTGGGATTGATGTATTGGTTTGGTTTTAAGACAATTTCAAATGGTAATGAAGAATTTTATTTTATGTTTGAAAACTTTTACTATGAGGTCAAACCCTAGAATTTAATTGGTAAATGGTCGAATAAAGAGATTTTTCTTTTCTTTTCTTTCTAAAATATATATGCCTAGTATTAATGCAAACCAATGATTTGACAACACTTACGGTTTTCAAAATAGTAGTGAACTAAATATTATACATTATTTTATGTATTTATACGTATTTCTTCTCCTGTGTAATAGAACCATGTCAGGAAGGCCTAATCGCGGGCGCCCACAGAACGAAACACCCGATGTTGCTCAAATTGTAGCACAACAACTCATGGAAGCAATCCCAAACATTGTTACTCAAGTAACTGCAGGACTTAATGCTAACCAAGGAAGTAGTGGAGGAAACCAGGGAAACAATGAAAGAGAATGCAACTACAAGTCCTTTATGGCCTGTAAACCTAAGGAATTCCACGGAAAGGAAGGTGCGGTCAGGTTGCTGAAATGGATTGACAGTATGGAGTCGGTCCTTCACATTAGCAAATGTCTCGAACGCAACAAAGTGGAGTATGCAACTTGTCTACTTCATGATAGGGCATTGACCTGGTGGAATACTTTAGTGCAAACCCGAGGTCGTGCAGCGGCATATCAGCTAACTTGGGAAGACCTAAAGAAGCTGCTGATAGAGGAGTATTGTCCCAAGGATGAAATTCAGAAGCTTGAATCTGAGTTCTGGAACCATTCTATGGTTGGAACACAAATAGAGAAGTACACAGTCCAATTTCATGAACTAGCAAAACTAGTACCTCACATGGTTACTCCTGAGGAGAAACGGATAGATCGTTACGTCTGGGGTCTGGCACCAGAGATTCGGGGAATGGTTACTTCAGCAAACCCAACTACCATTCAAAGTACAGTAAGTCTAGCAAATCGACTAACCAATGATGTGATAAGGATGGGAGCATCGACAAAGGAAAACTCTAGTAGCAAGAGGAAGCCAGCAGATCAGGGAGAGAAGAAGTATGGAGGCAAGTCAGGGAGGAAGCAGAAAGTCTCAAGAAACTTTATGGTAAGAGCCCAGGAGCAAGAACCAGTGAAAACTCAGGAACCGGAAGTCATGGAAGTGCAGGAGCGAAAGCAGTACTCAGGACCGCTTCCGAAGTGCAATAAGTGTAACTTCCATCACAAGGGAGCTTGCCCAGTGTGCCAAAACTGTAAACAAACAGGCCATTACCCGAAGTATTGTAAGCTGAATAAGGATGGAAAAAGGGCATGTTACGAGTGCGGGAGTACTGATCATCTGCGTAGTGCTTGTCCCAAACTGAACAAGGGGCCTGGTAACAATGGACAAGGCCAAGCTAGGCAAAATTTCCAAGGAAATCAAGTTTGACGGCCAAGAGGTGTAGCCTTTGTGATTGGTGCAGAAGAAGCTCGTCAGAACCCTGAAGTGATAACAGGTACGTTTCTCCTGAACAACCATTTTGCATCGGTAATATTTGATGCGGGAGCAGATAGGAGTTTTGTGTCTTTAGCATTTAGACCGTTAATTGGCTTGAAATCGAAAAAGATGAGGAATGCTTATGCTATTGAACTTGCTGATGGGTATGAAATTAGGGCTAATGATATAATTCCTGGTTGTACTCTGAATTTAGCTGATAAACTCTTTAGCATTGACCTAATTCCTATCGAGCTAGGTAGTTTTGATGTAATAGTAGGAATGGATTGGTTATCCAAGAATAGAGCGGACATTGGTTGTTACGAGAAAGTCATTAGGATACCTCTCCATAATGGAGAAACCCTTATCATACACGGTGAGAAGCCAGGAAGAAGTTTAAACATTGTATCGAGCATAAAGATTCATAAGTATCTGAAAAAGGATTGTATCGCATTCATGGCCCACGTGATAGAAAGAGAACCTGAAGCTAAGCAACTCAAGGAAATCCCGATGGTTCAAAACTATCCCGAGGTGTTTCCGGAGGAATTGCCCGGTCTACCCCCTATCTATCATTTCTGATAGAGATAGTCGTTTTACATCTCGATTTTGGTGGATGTTACAGAAGGCACTAGGAACCAAGATAGATTTGAGCACAGCTTACCACCCTCAGACAGATGGGCAAACAGAGAGAACAATACAAACATTGGAAGACATGCTACGACCGTGTGTCATTGAGTTCAAAGGAAATTGGAATACTCATTTACCTCTAATTGAGTTTTCCTACAATAAAAGTTACCACACGAGTATCCAATGTGCTCCATATGAAGCATTGTATGGACGCAAGTGTCGTTCGCCCTTATGCTGGACAGAAATCGGAGACAGACAGTTGACTAGACTCGAACTTATCCAGGAAACATCTGACAAAATTGCTATCATCAAGGATAGGCTTAAAGCTGCTAGGGATCGTCAGAAAAGTTATGCGGATAATCGTCGTAAACCATTAGAATTCCAAGTAGGAGACAAGGTACTTTTAAAAGTGTCGCCTTGGAAAGGGCTTGTGCGTTTTGGTAAGAAAGGAAAACTAAGCCAGAGATATGTTGGACCCTTTGAAGTCATTGAAAGGATTGGTCCGGTAACTTATAAACTCCAATTGCCCCAAGAGTTAAGCGCCATTCATGACACATTCCACGTCTCCAATCTTAAGAAATGTCTAGCCAACGAAATATTGATAGTACCCCTAGAGGAAATTAAGATCAATGATAAGCTAAACTTCGTTGAGGAACCGATAGAAATCCTTAGCGGGGAGGTAAAACAACTTAAGCGGAGTAAGATCCCGATTGTGAAAGTTCGATGGAACTCAAAACGCGGATCGGAGTACACCTGGGAGCGTGAGGACTTCATGAAGGAAAAGTATCCACAACTTTTCCCATGCGATGACAAACGATGACATAGAATGAATTTCGGGACAAAATTATTTTTAAGTGGGGGATACTGTGACAACTGTCAATTCAGGTCATTCTCGGACTCATGCATCTTTATAAAAACCATTCATGCACAACATGTCATGGCCTAGTAGTATAAATTAGGTCAAAATCTTGCATAAACTAGGACCCAACTAAGATCTAGGACTAATATACTTGACACTTACGATTCTAGTAAGTTGCTTAACTACAATAGGAAATGCCAATGCTATAATTAGAATAAACTTCAAGCCTTGCTACAATTGAAAAAGGGTATAAAACCCTAAAAATAAATTAAAATATTCTAATTTCATTTCAATATGATGGTGAATATCAAACAATGTTCCAAAAACCCTAAAGAGCCCAAAAATCCAAATTTATAAACTTTAAAACCTAAAAACTCTATAAGATTTGTTATGAACCTCATTAGATAAAATTTAAATAATTAAGTCATATGGATATAATCAAAGATATAAAGATTTAATTATCAAACATAAATCATATTTTATGAGCTAAAAACAAAGATTCTTAAATAAATCATGAATTACATAAAGAGGCATTTTTATAAAAATTTGGGTTTTATAAAAATTGAAGGGAAATTTATTTAGTTTGAATTAGGAGAGAGAGGGCCTCTCTTACACTCATAAAATCTGCCACCCTCTCCCCCATGCTCCATTTTTCCCCAAAAATTCTTAATCATTTTATTCTTCTCTTACACTTCAACTTCCCATACACACTCTCTCTCTCACTCCTTCTACAAGAAGATTCCCCACCTCAAAAACCTCTCCTACACCTCCAGGAAATCCTCCATTCTCTGCCATAATTTCGAAATTGAGAAGGTCTTGAAGTGTTCTTGCTTCTCTCAAGATCAAAACCAAGGTAAACAACACAATCCTCCCTCATGGTTTCATGATTTTACTTCCTCTTCTTCATGGTTTTCTCTACTCTTCGGATTCTATGCCCTTCCATGGCTAGAAATCCTTACTTTTCCCTTGTGGTTTGTAGATTCTCACCATAACACAATGTATGTGTTTGAGGTGGTGAAAATCCGGGATCAAACCCATGCAAGGAGTGAAAAAGATGTACATGTGTTCATGTGACTTCAAAACCGAGTATTACATCTTCTTCTCCATTTCTTTTGTGTTCTTGCATGACCAAAAGCATTTAAACCATATCTAGTACATCTTGGATGCTCATTCACTCCATGCATGTGCTAGAAATCGGACCTTAACCGAAGCATGCATGTTGTTCTTGTCAAAATGCCCTAAGAATGCACTCAAAGCAAACATGCAATCTGCCAGATTACATTGTTCAGCTTTGAACGGCCATAACTCGGTCATTTCTTAACCAAATCCTGATATTCTCTTTGTATTGGATAGGTCCACGAGTTAAGTTTCAAACCCAACTGG
Source organism: Lactuca virosa (assembly GCF_052849685.1). Lineage (NCBI taxonomy): Eukaryota > Viridiplantae > Streptophyta > Magnoliopsida > Asterales > Asteraceae > Lactuca > Lactuca virosa. The sequence goes on from NC_136428.1 coordinate 391,814,233, forward strand.
TCTCACTGTAAAATATTAAATATCGGATTTTTGGCAATTTTTACAAAATGGTTGCGCAAACAGCTCTTTTTCTGTGATCACCATTTTTGCTTTGCGTGATCAATGACCTTAAACCCAACCATAAATCTGGGGAAAAATAATTTAGAAACTTAACATATCCAGTGAATGATGGCTGAAATTTCGTGGCTTAAAACCCCACTGAATGGGCTACTCAAATTCATGAACTTCAGCCACATTTACATCTCATGCACCATTATATGCAACATTTCTTAACTTGTTTGGGTTCAATACCCCTATTTCCCTTCTGAATAAAAATTGAACATTTTTCCTTTTGAAAGCCCTCACATGCATGTGATAATCTGGAAAATTTCAAGAGCTTTTATCATTTCTTTGATTTATTAAAATTATTGCAAGAAAACAAGGGCATAAATCACATAAAATACTTCCAGAGGTCTATAAATCCGGAATAAATTCATGGATGACCCCTATGGTGAATAATGACCCCTCACTAAATTTCATCGATTGTTGTTGCTGTTTGGTATGATTTTCGATTTTCTTTTTGTTTGGGTATAATAAATCACAAAACCACTTTAGAGAGTGTGAAAATTGTATCTAACAATTTTCGCAGCCCTTACCTGTGGTGGGTGACTCAGAAAAATAATTTCAGAATTTTTCATCATGCCTAACTATTTTCCCAATTTTTGGGAATTATAATTGCCTAAAAATAGGAAAAATAGTTCTGATTATCTAAAATTCATGAAAATTTACCAGAACATCATGTTGTACAGTAGGAGATTACATAAAAATTTTGATGATTTTTCTCTACTGTAAACTATTTTTCTTCTATTTTCTAAAGTTAAATACACTTAAATACACATAAATACCCAAAACCGGATTATACAATATGAAAACCACTTTTGGTATTTTTCCCAGATTACTTACACTGTAAATGATGTTACAAACAAAGGTTTCATTGCAAAAGATAAAGATACATCACCATAGCAATATTAAAAAGTTTACAACCCATAGCTTAAACAAAACAAAGTACAAGTTTTCCAAAATGACATTGTTCAAAATATATAACTTCATAAAATAACTTCCACACGATGCAGCATGCTCTATGATGATGAATCTCTATATCCACTTACTAATTATTTCCTGAAAAAGCATGTAAAACGAGCGTCAACTATGAAAATAGTTGGTGACTTCACAAGTATATAAAATCGTGCTTGAAATAAGGCTTTTCGTAATTACAAGTACATTGCTTTAATGATAAACCAAGTTGATTGCTATTAATGAATACAAGTTTATTGCTATAACGAGAAACGAGTTTGTATGTGGATGAGCAAACAATGAGTCTCAACCAAACCTATGACTGAAGCCCTATCGAGATCTATGCTTATCGTTCCATAGATGAATATGGTATCATGCACTCCAGCAATAGGGCGAGTGAGGAGTTGTCAATTCCTAATAGCGCTATCCATAATGACCATTGGCTCAAAGAGTTAATGGTTAGAGATAAGGGAAGGGCCTTAGTACGATAAGTTCTCATGTTCCGTGTTGCATAGACATACATAAAGAAACATAGCAATACAATAGCAATCGTGTTTGATACAATTCAATTTAAATACAACATGCAAATAATAGTTTTTCTGGACATGCTTTTCCACCCCAAAACATAAAAACTGAAAATAGGGGAGTGCGTGAATACTCACAATGTTTCGAGTAGATACAAGTGGTGCCTTGGAATACACCAACGTCTTAATGCCGGGATCCTACGACATCAAACACACACTAGTGAGTTTCCATGTCGAAATCTAATGCTAATATACTAAACTCTACATATAGTGAAATGCCAATTTACGTTCTAATATTGGATTTTATATTAATTGGTTACACTTTTTCTGAAATGATGAAATTCTACAAGTCATGTGATAAATACAACTTTGGGATATTAATTTTCCAGATTTAGTAATATAAATTTAAGGGTGTTTCAACGCATTTAAAGGTGTTTTAAATTCCTAAAAATGTAAGATATTATCAAATAGTTTCCAAAAATTGTCAAACCTTGTATTTTTCATTCTAAATACAATAGAGGTTTTCCAGAAAATTTTCCTTGAATTTTTTATATGGTTATCTATTTTCCAAATTTTTAAGCCTTCATAACAACATAAATTCACGAAAAATAGCATTCAAAGGATAAAAATTCTCAAACTTTTTATTTAACTGTTATTATACATAACTAGGCTGGGAAAATATAAAAGATATTTTTCAGTGGGTATTTCTATTTTTCCTTGTTTTATCCCCTTAAATAACCATTAATTGAAGAATAAATAACAAACAGTTAAAATAAATTGCCAAAAATTTTTGTAACATCATTTACAGTGTAAGTAATCTGAGAAAAATACCAAAAGTGGTTTTCATATTGTATAGTCCGGTTTTGGGTATTTATGTGTATTTAAGTGTATTTAACTTTAGAAAATAGAAGAAAAATAGTTTACAGTAGAGAAAAATCATCAAAATTTTTATGTAATCTCCTACTGTACAACATGATGTTCTGGTAAATTTTCATGAATTTTAGATAATCAGAACTATTTTTCCTATTTTTAGGCCATTATAATTCCCAAAAATTGGGAAAAATAGTAAGGCATGATGAAAAATTCTGAAATTATTTTTCTGAGTCACCCACCACAGGTAAGGGCTGTGAAAATTGTTAGATACAATTTTCACACTCTCTAAAGTGGTTTTGTGATTTATTATACCCAAACAAAAAGAAAATCAGAAATCATACCAAACAGCAACAACAATCGATGAAATTTAGTGAGGGGTCATTATTCACCATAGGGGTCATCCATGAATTTATTCCGGATTTATAGACCTCTGGAAGTATTTTATGTGATTTATGCCCTTGTTTTCTTGCAATAATTTTAATAAATCAAAGAAATGATAAAAGCTCTTGAAATTTTCCAGATTATCACATGCATGTGAGGGCTTTCAAAAGGAAAAATGTTCAATTTTTATTCAGAAGGGAAATAGGGGTATTGAACCCAAACAAGTTAAGAAATGTTGCATATAATGGTGCATGAGATGTAAATGTGGCTAAAGTTCATGAATTTGAGTAGCCCATTCAGTGGGGTTTTAAGCCACGAAATTTCAGCCATCATTCACTGGATATGTTAAGTTTCTAAATTATTTTTCCCCATATTTATGGTTGGGTTTAAGGTCATTGATCACGCAAAGCAAAAATGGTGATCACAGAAAAAGAGCTGTTTGCGCAACCATTTTGTAAAAATTACCACAAATCCGATATTTAATATTTTATGGTGAGACCAGTTGGGTTTGAAAGTTAACTCGTGGAACTATCCAATACAAAAAGAATATCAGGATTTGGTTAAGAAATGACCGAGTTATGGCCGTTCAAAGCTGAACAATGTAACTGGCAGATTGCATGTTTGCTTTGAGTGCATTCTTAGGGCATTTTGACAAGAACAACATGCATGCTTCGGTTAAGGTCCGATTTCTAGCACATGCATGGAGTGAATGAGCATCCAAGATGTACTAGAAATGGTTTAAATGCTTTTGGTCATGCAAGAACACAAAAGAAATGGAGAAGAAGATGTAATACTCGGTTTTGAAGTCACATGAACACATGTACATCTTTTTCACTCCTTGCATGGGTTTGATCCCGGATTTTCACCACCTCAAACACATACATTGTGTTATGGTGAGAATCTACAAACCACAAGGGAAAAGTAAGGATTTCTAGCCATGGAAGGGCATAGAATCCGAAGAGTAGAGAAAACCATGAAGAAGAGGAAGTAAAATCATGAAACCATGAGGGAGGATTGTGTTGTTTACCTTGGTTTTGATCTTGAGAGAAGCAAGAACACTTCAAGACCTTCTCAATTTCGAAATTATGGCAGAGAATGGAGGATTTCCTGGAGGTGTAGAAGAGGTTTTTGAGGTGGGGAATCTTCTTGGAGAAGGAGTGAGAGAGAAAGTGTGTATGGGAAGTTGAAGTGTAGGAGAAGAATAAAATGATTAAGAATTTTTGGGGAAAAATGGAGCATGAGGGAGAGGGTGGCAGATTTTATGAGTGTAAGAGAGGCCCTCTCTCTCCTAATTCAAACTAAATAAATTTCCCTTCAATTTTTATAAAACCCAAATTTTTATAAAAATGCCTCTTTATGTAATTCATGATTTATTTAAGAATCTTTGTTTTTAGCTCATAAAATATGATTTATGTTTGATAATTAAATCTTTATATCTTTGATTATATCCTTATGACTTAATTATTTAAATTTTATCTAATGAGGTTCATAACAAATCTTATAGAGTTTTTAGGTTTTAAAGTTTATAAATTTGGATTTTTGGGCTCTTTAGGGTTTTTGGAACATTGTTTGATATTCACCATCATATTGAAATGAAATTAGAATATTTTAATTTATTTTTAGGGTTTTATACCCTTTTTCAATTGTAGCAAGGTTTGAAGTTTATTCTAATTATAGCATTGGCATTTCCTATTGTAGGTAAGCAACTTACTAGAATCGTAAGTGTCAAGTATATTAGTCCTAGATCTTAGTTGGGTCCTAGTTTATGCAAGATTTTGACCTAATTTATACTACTAGGCCATGGCATGTTGTGCATGAATGGTTTTTATAAAGATGCATGAGTCCGAGAATGACCTGAATTCACAGTTGTCACAATATCCCCCACTTAAAAAGAATTTCGTCCCGAAATTCATTCTATGTCATCGTTTGTCATCGCATGGGAAAAGTTGTGGATACTTTTCCTTCATGAAGTCCTCACGCTCCCAGGTGTACTCCGATCCGCGTTTTGAGTTCCATCGAACTTTCACAATCGGGATCTTACTCCGCTTAAGTTGTTTTACCTCCCTACCAAGGATTTCTATCGGTTCCTCAACGAAGTTTAGCTTATCATTGATCTTAATTTCCTCCAGGGGTATTATCAATGTTTCGTTGGGTAGACATTTCTTAAGATTGGAGACGTGGAATGTGTCATGAATGACGCTTAACTCTTGGGGCAATTGGAGTTTATAAGCTACCGGACCAATCCTTTCAATGACTTCAAAGTGTCCAACATATCTCTGGCTTAGTTTTCCTTTCTTACCAAAACGCACAAGCCCTTTCCAAGGCGACACTTTTAAAAGTACCTTGTCTCCTACTTGGAATTCTAATGGTTTACGACGATTATCTGCATAACTTTTCTGACGATCCCTAGCAGCTTTAAGCCTATCCTTGATGATAGCAATTTTGTCAGATGTTTCCTGGATAAGTTCGAGTCTAGTCAACTGTCTGTCTCCGATTTCTGTCTAGCATACGGGCGAACAACACTTGCGTCCATACAATGTTTCATATGGAGCACATTGGATACTCGTGTGGTAACTGTTATTGTAGGAAAACTCAATTAGAGGTAAATGAGTATCCCAATTTCCTTTGAACTCAATGACACACGCTCGTAGCATGTCTTCCAATGTTTGTATTGTTCTCTCTGTTTGCCCATCTGTCTGAGGGTGGTAAGCTGTGCTCAAATCTATCTTGGTTCCTAGTGCCTTCTGTAACATCCACCAAAATCGAGATGTAAAACGACTATCTCTATCAGAAATGATAGATAGGGGGTAGACCGGGCAATTCCTCCGGAAACACCTCGGGATAGTTTTGAACCATCGGGATTTCCTTGAGTTGCTTAGCTTCAGGTTCTCTTTCTATCACGTGGGCCATGAATGCGATACAATCCTTTTTCAGATACTTATGAATCTTTATGCTCGATACAATGTTTAAACTTCTTCCTGGCTTCTCACCGTGTATGATAAGGGTTTCTCCATTATGGAGAGGTATCCTAATGACTTTCTCGTAACAACCAATGTCCGCTCTATTCTTGGATAACCAATCCATTCCTACTATTACATCAAAACTACCTAGCTCGATAGGAATTAGGTCAATGCTAAAGAGTTTATCAGCTAAATTCAGAGTACAACCAGGAATTATATCATTAGCCCTAATTTCATACCCATCAGCAAGTTCAATAGCATAAGCATTTCTCATATTTTTCGATTTCAAGCCAATTAACGGTCTAAATGCTAAAGACACAAAACTCCTATCTGCTCCCGCATCAAATATTACCGATGCAAAATGGTTGTTCAGGAGAAACGTACCTGTTATCACTTCAGGGTTATGACGAGCTTCTTCTGCACCAATCACAAAGGCTACACCTCTTGGCCGTCCAACTTGATTTCCTTGGAAATTTTGCCTAGCTTGGCCTTGTCCATTGTTACCAGGCCCCTTGTTCAGTTTGGGACAAGCACTACGCAGATGATCAGTACTCCCGCACTCGTAACATGCCCTTTTTCCATCCTTATTCAGCTTACAATACTTCGGGTAATGGCCTGTTTGTTTACAGTTTTGGCACACTAGGCAAGCTCCCTTGTGATGGAAGTTACACTAATTGCACTTCGGAAGCGGTCCTGAGTACTGCTTTCGCTCCTGCACTTCCATGACTTCCGGTTCCTGAGTTTTCACTGGTTCTTGCTCCTGGGCTCTTACCATAAAGTTTCTTGAGACTTTCTGCTTCCTCCCTGACTTGCCTCCATACTTCTTCTCTCCCTGATCTGCTGGCTTCCTCTTGCTACTAGAGTTTTCCTTTGTCGATGCTCCCATCCTTATCACATCATTGGTTAGTCGATTTGCTAGACTTACTGCACTTTGAATGGTAGTTGGGTTTGCTGAAGTAACCATTCCCCGAATCTCTGGTGCCAGACCCCAGACGTAACGATCTATCCGTTTCTCCTCAGGAGTAACCATGTGAGGTACCAGTTTTGCTAGTTCATGAAATCGGACTGTGTACTTCTCTATTTGTGTTCCAACCATAGAATGGTTCCAGAACTCAGATTCAAGCTTCTGAATTTCATCCTTGGGACAATACTCCTCTATCAACAGCTTCTTTAGGTCTTCCCAAGTTAGCTGATATGCCGCTGCACGACCTCGGGTTTGCACTAAAGTATTCCACCAGGTCAATGCCCTATCATGAAGTAGACAAGTTGCATACTCCACTTTGTTGCGTTCGAGACATTTGCTAATGTGAAGGACCGACTCCATACTGTCAATCCATTTCAGCAACCCGACCGCAGCTTCCTTTCGGTGGAATTCCTTAGGTTTACAGGCCATAAAGGACTTGTAGTTGCATTCTCTTTCATTGTTTCCCCGGTTTCCTCCACTACTTCCTTGGTTAGCATTAAGTCCTGCAGTTACTTGAGTAACAATGTTTGGGATTGCTTCCATGAGTTGTTGTGCTACAATTTGAGCAACATCGGGTGTTTCGTTCTGTGGGCGCCCGCGATTAGGCCTTCCTGACATGGTTCTATTACACAGGAGAAGAAATACGTATAAATACATAAAATAATGTATAATATTTAGTTCACTACTATTTTGAAAACCGTAAGTGTTGTCAAATCATTGGTTTGCATTAATACTAGGCATATATATTTTAGAAAGAAAAGAAAAGAAAAATCTCTTTATTCGACCATTTACCAATTAAATTCTAGGGTTTGACCTCATAGTAAAAGTTTTCAAACATAAAATAAAATTCTTCATTACCATTTGAAATTGTCTTAAACCAAACCAATACATCAATCCCAAAATAAAGTTTTAAATGTCTTTCCCAAAAGACACCTAACATGGGTTTTCATTTCATGACAAAATAAAATAAAATACTGAAATCAGAACCAAACACTAATCGCTATCCTAACAAGAATCATCAGCACCACAATCAGTAATAGCCCAACAAGCACATAATATGCGGTCATCGCACGACATGCCACTCGTCTAGCAGCACTAGCAGTGTCAGCAGCCTCCATCGAATGCTGTAACAGGATTTCCATCCTTGTCAAGACTTCATCCAAAACTTCCCGATGCCCAGCTATCACAGCGAGACTGTGACGTAGGCCCGCTGCCATCGACTGCAATCTCCGGGACTCCTCCGGGGTCATACCTGGCTGCCTGACAGGTATCCCTATGACTTGCTGTGGTGAGGGTGCTCTCGGTCCTGCAACGTTGGGTCCTACCCCGCTAGGTCCTGCCGTGCCAAGTCCTGCTGTGCTGGTGGCTATCCTTCCTGGAATAGGAACACTCTTCCTCGCCGTCCTCCGAATACGAAGCCCATAAAGTGGTGGCTGTGGCAACACCGATGAAGGCGATGCCTCACGTCGTTGACTCGGGGCGTTGTCATTGCTGATCTCCACCGAGTTTCCTGTATCTTCTGCATCCTCCGATGGGTCTTCTTCTACCGAGGCGGGGGGGGGGGGGTTACGTCGAGGGATAACAGTGACGTAGCCGGACTCATCAGCTGAGGCGGTAGCGTGAGAAGATGACGATGTCGACATAGGGGACTGAGACATAGATTCAATGAGATATGAAATAAATGACAATGCATGCCTATAATATGCAATGCTTACACACACCAAAAATTAACCTTTTTGAATTTTTGAAATAAAGTTTTCTCAAAAATTTTGTTGAACATATTCCCATTATAATTAGCTCAAGCTTTGTATAAATCTTTCCTTAATTAAACATAGGTGATCAGGCTATGTTTAATTGAGGTCCAACGATACAATTCCCGACCTAATTATATTAGTAATATGTTTGATGTAAAAAAAGAATTTTTATAAGTTTTGGTTATAGGTTGTGTTTTCTTAAAGGAAAACGAATGTTCTCTATAACTTTAGCTCTGATACCACTTCTGTCACACCCCGCTAAAGCGGAAACGCAAGGTATGACAGCGACAAAGGTTTCATTGCAAAAGATAAAGATACATCACCATAGCAATATTAAAAAGTTTACAACCCATAGCTTAAACAAAACAAAGTACAAGTTTTCCAAAATGACATTGTTCAAAATATATAACTTCATAAAATAACTTCCACACGATGCAGCATGCTCTATGATGATGAATCTCTATATCCACTTACTAATTATTTCCTGAAAAAGCATGTAAAACGAGCGTCAACTATGAAAATAGTTGGTGAGTTCACAAGTATATAAAATCGTGCTTGAAATAAGGCTTTTCGTAATTACAAGTACATTGCTTTAATGATAAACCAAGTTGATTGTTATTAATTATACTTCTGTCACACCCCGCTAAAGCGGAAACGCAAGGTATGACAACACTTTTGTTTTGTTCTTATTATGATACGGTTCTAGCAAGTATGTATACTTTTAGAAGATACTTATATTCTTAAGGTATACTTTTAGTCAGAGTGTTTTTAGTCTCATTATATTTATAGTTGTATGTGACAACTGTCAATTCAGGTCATTCTCGGACTCATGAATCTTTATAATAACCATTCATGCACATCATGCCATGGCCTAGTAGTATAAATTAGGTCAAAATCTTACATAAACTAGGATCCATCTAAGACCTAGGACTAATATACTTGACACTTACGATTCTAGTAAGTTGCTTAACTACAATAGGAAATGCCAATGCTATAATTTGAATGAAACTTTCAAGCTTTGTTATAATTGAAAAAGGGTATAAAACCCTAAAAATAAATTAAAATATTCTAATTATACTTCATTATGATGATGAATATCAAACAATATTCCAAAAACCCTAAGAGAGCTAAAAATCCAAATTTATAAATCTTAAAGCTTAAAAACTTTATAAAATTTGGCTATAAACTTCCAAATATCAAATTTTATTAATCAAATTATGGATTATACCAATGAAATAGAAATATAAATTATCATGCATTAATCATAATTAATTAGTTAAAAACAAGATTTTTAAATAAATCAAATTGCTTAAAAAAAATCACTTTTATAAAAATTAGGGTTTTTATAAAAATTGAGGAGGGATTTTTATAAAATTTGAATTGAGGAGAGAGAAGGCCCTAATCCACTCAAAAATCTGGCCATTCTCCCCTCCCCATGCTCTCTCTCTTCCCAAAACTCAATCATTAAGCTTAAACCTTCACACTACCTCTTCTCTCTTCACTCTCTCACACTCCACCCTCCTAACACACAAACTCTCTTCCTCTCTCTCTCTCTAACTCACGAAATTTCTCTCATTCCTCTGCCAAATTTTGAGATTTTGAAGACTTTGAAGTGTTCTTACTTCCCTCAAGATCAAAACCAAGGTAAACAACAACATCTTCTTCCATAATTTCATGATTCTACTTCCTCTTCTTCTTAGTTTTCTCTTCTTTTCGGATTCTATGCCTTTCCATGGCTAGAAATCTTTATTTTTCCCTTGTGGTTTGTAGATTCTCACCATAACACAATGCATGTGTTTGAAATGGTGAAAATCCGGGATCAAACCCATGCAAGGAGTGAAAATGATGCACATATGTTCATGTGACTTCAAAAACAAGTATTACATCTTCTTCTCCATTTCTTTTGTGTTCTTGCATGGTCAAAAGCATTTAAACCATTTCTAGTACATCTTGGATGCTCATTCACTCCATGCATGTGCTAGAAATCGGACCTTATCAAAGGCATGCATGATGTTCTTGTCAAAATGTCCTAAGGATGCACTCAAAGCAAACATGCAATCTGCCAGATTACTTTATTCAGCTTTGAACGACCATATCTCGGTCATTCCTTAACCAAATCATGATATTCTTTTTGCATTGGATAGCTCCATGAGTTAACTTTCAAACCCAACTGGTCTTACTGTAAAATATTAAATATCCGATTTTTGGCAATTCTACAAAATGGTTGCGCAAACAGCTCTTTTTCTATGATCACCATTTTTGCCTTGCATGATCAATGGCCTTAAACCCAACCATAAATCTGGGGAAAAATACTTTAGAAACTTAACATATGCAGTGAATGATGGTTGAAATTTCGTGGCTTAAAACCCCACTGAATGGGCTACATAAATTCATACACTTCAGCCACATTTACATCTCATGCACCATTGCATGCAACATTTCTTATCTTGTTTAGGTTCAATACCCCTATTTCCCTTCTGAATAAATTTCGAACATTTTTCCTTTTGAAAGCCCTCACATGCATGTGATAATCTGTAAAATACCAAAAGCTTTTATTATTTCTTTGATTTATTAAAATTATTGCTAGAAACCAAGGGCATAAATCACATAAAATACTTCCAGAGGTCAATAAATCCGGAACAAATTTATGAATGACCCTTATGATGGATAATGACCCCTCACTAAATTTCATCAATTTTTGTTGCTGTTTGGTATGATTTCCAATTTTCTTTTTGTTAGGATATAATAAATCACAAAACCACTTTGGAGAGTGTGAAAATTTTATCTAACAATTTTCGCATACCTTACCTGTGATGGATGACTCAGAAAAATAATTTCGACATTTTTCATCATGCCTTGCTATTTTTCCCAGTTTTTGGTAATTATAATGGCTTAAAAATAGGAAAAATAGTTCAGATTATCCAAAATTCATGAAAATTTACCAGAACATCATGTTTTACAGTAGGAGGTTACATAAAAATTTTAAGGATTTTTATCCACTGTAAACTATTTTTCTCTTAATTTCTAAAGTTAATTACACTTAAATACACATAAATACCCAAAACCGGATTATATAATATGAAGACCACTTTTGATATTTTTCTCAGGTTATTTATACTGTAAATGATGTTACAAAAATTTTTGGTAATTTATTTTAACTGTTTAATATTATTTCTTCAATTAAAGATTATTTAAAGGAATAAAACAAGGAAAAATAGAAATACCCACTGAAAAATATCTTTTATATTTTTCCCAGCCTATTTATGTATAATAACAGTTAAATAAAAAGTTTGGGTAATTTTGGAAACTGTTTTCTATTTACTTCAATTTTTATTGGAATAAATGCTCAAAAATCATAAAATATAATTAAACAGCTTGGAAATCCATTTTTATAATTTTCCCAGCTTAGTAATGTGTAATAACAGTAAAATAAAAAGTTTGAGAATTTTTTACCTTTGAATGCTATTTTTCGTGAATTTATGTTGTTATGAAGGCTTAAAAATTTGGAAAATAGTTAACCATATCAAAAATTCAAGGAAAATTTTCTAGAAAACCTCTATTGTATTTAGAATGGAAAATACAAGGTTTGACAATTTTTGGAAACTATTTGATAATATCTTACATTTTTAGGAATTTAAAACACCTTTAAATGTGTTGAAACACCCTTAAATTTATATTACTAAATCTGGAAAATTAATATCCCAAAGTTGTATTTATCGCATGACTTGTAGAATTTCATCATTTCAGAAAAAGTGTAACCAATTAATATAAAATCCAATATTAGAACATAAATTGGCATTTCAGTATATGTAGAATTTAGTATATTAGCATTAGATTTCGACATGGAAACTCACTAGTGTGTGTTTGATGTCGTAGGATCCCGGTAGTAAAACGTTGGTGCATTCCAAAGTACCACTTGTACCTACTCGAAACGTTGTGAGTATTCACGCACTCCCCTATTTTCAGTTTTTATGTTTTGGGGTGGAAAAGCATGTCCCGAAAAACTATTATTTTAATGTTGTATTTAAATTGATTTGTATCAAACATGATTGCTATTTTATTGCTATGTCTCTCTATGTATGTCTATGCAACACGGAACATGAGAATTTATCGTACTAAGGCCCTTCCCTTATCTCTAACCATTAACTCTTTGAGCCAATGGTCATTATGGATAGCGCTATTAGGAATTGACAACTCCTCACTCGCCCTATTGCTGGAGTGCATGATACCATATTCATCTATGGAACGATAAGCATAGATCTTGATAGGGCTTCAGTCATAGGTTTGGTTGAGACTCATTGTTTGCTCATACACATACAAGCTCGTTACACATTATAGCAATAAACTTGTCATCTATTATGACAATAAACTCGTTTATCAATTTTAGCAATCAACTTTGTTTCTCATTATAGCAATGAACTTTGTTCTCATTAAAGCAATGTACTTGTATTTATGAAAAGTCTTATACCAAATCTTGATTTTATAAACCTGTGAACTCACCAACTATTTTCATAGTTGACGCTCGTTTTACATGCTTTTTCAGGAAATAATTAGTAAGTGGATATAGAGATTCATCATCATAGAGCATGCTGCATCGTGTGGAAGTTATTTTATGAAGTTATATTTTGAACAATGTCATTTTGGAAAACTTGTACTTTGTTTTGTTTAAGCTAGGGGTTGTAAACTTTTAAATATTGCTATGGTGATGTATCTCTATCTTTTGCAATGAAACCTTTGTCGCTGTCATACCTTGCGTTTCCGCTTTAGCGGGGTGTGACAGAAGTGGTATCAGAGCTAAAGTTATAGAGAAAATCCTTTTTTTTTAAGAAAACACAACCTATAACTAAAACTTACAAAGAAATTCTTTTTACATCAAACATATTACTAGTATAATTAGGTCGGGAGTTGTATTATTGGACCTCGATTAAACATAGCCTGATCACCTATGTTTAATTAAGGAAAGATTTATACAAAGCTTGAGCTAATTATAATGGGAATATGTTCAACAAAATTTTTGAGAAAACTTTATTTCAAAAATTCAAAAAGGTTAATTTTGGTGTGTGTAAGCATTGCATATTATAGGCATGCATTGTCATTTATTTCATATCTCATTGAATCTATGTCTCAGTCCACTATGTCGACATCGTCATCTTCTCACGCTACCGCCTCAGCTGATGAGTCCGGCTACGTCACTGTTATTCCTCGACGTGATCCCTCCCGCCTCGGTGGAGGAAGACCCCTCGGAAGAAACAGAAGATACAGGAAACTCGGTGGAGATCAGCAATGACAGCGCCCCGAGTCAGCGACGCGAGGCATCGCCTACATCAGTGTTGCCACAGCCACCACTTTATGGGCTTCGTATTCGGAGGACAGCAAGGAAGAGTGTCCCTATCCCGGGAAGGATAGCAACCAGTACAACAGGACTTGGCACGACAGGAACCAGTCAGGTAGGACCCAGCATGGCAGGACCGAGAGCACCCCCACCTCAGCGAGTTATAGGGATCACTGTCAGGCGGTCAGGTATGACCCCGGAGGAGTCCCGGAGGATGCATTCGATGGCAGCGGGCCTACATCACAGTCTTGCTGTGATAGCTGAGCATCAGGAAGTTTTGGATGAAGTGTTAACAAGGATGGAAATCCTGTTTCAGCATTCGATGGAGACTGCTGACACTACTAGTGCTGCTAGACGAGTGGCAGGTCGTGCGATGACCGCATGTTATGTGTTTGGAGGGCTGTTATTGATTGTGGTGTGGATGTTTCTTGTTGGGATACCGATTAGTAATTGGTTCTGATTTCAGTATTTTATTTTATTTTGTCATGAAACGAAAACCCATGTTGGGTGTCTTTTGGGGAAAAACATTTAAAACTTTATTTTGGGAATTTATGTATTGCTTTGGTTTTAAGACTATTTCAAATGGTGATCAGAAGTTTATTTTATGTTTGAAAACTTTTACTATAAGGTCAAACCCTAGAATTTTCTTAGTCAATGGTCGAATAAAAAGATTTTTCTTTTCTTTCCTTTCTAAAATCTATATGCCTAGTATTAATGCAAACCATTAATTTGACAACACTTACGGTTTTCAAAATAGTAGTGAACTAAATATTACACATTATTTTATGTATTTATACGTATTTCTTCTCTTGTGTCTTAGAACCATGTCAGGAAGGCCTAATCGCGGGCGCCCACAGAACGAAACACCCGATGTTGCTCAAATTGTAGCACAACAGCTCTTGGAAGCAATCCCAAACATTGTTACTCAAGTAGCTACGGGACTTAATGCTAACCAAGGAAGTAGTGGAGGAAACCAAGGAAACAATGAAAGAGAATGCAACTACAAGTCCTTTATGGCCTGTAAACCTAAGGAGTTCCACGGAAAGGAAGGTGCGGTCGGGTTGCTGAAATGGATTGACAGCATGGAGTCGGTCCTTCACATTGCGCAACAAAGTTGAGTATGCAACTTGTCTACTCCAAGATAGGGCATTGACCTGGTGGAATACTCTAGTGCAAACCCGAGGCCGTACAGCGGCATATCAGCTAACTTGGGAAGACCTAAAGAAGCTGCTGATAGAGGAGTATTGTCCCAAGGATGAACTTCAGAAGCTTGAATCTGAATTCTGGAACCATTCTATGGTTGGAACACAAATAGAGAAGTACACAGTCCGATTTCATGAACTAGCAAAACTGGTACCTCACATGGTTACTCCTGAGGAGAAACGGATAGATCGTTACATCTGGGGTCTGGCACCAGAGACTCGGGGAATGGTTACTTCAGCAAACCCAACTACCATTCAAAGTGCAGTAAGTCTAGCAAATCGACTAACCAATGATGTGATAAGGATGGGAGCATCGACAAAGGAAAACTCTAGTAGCAAGAGGAAGCCAGCAGATCAGGGAGAGAAGAAGTATGGAGGCAAGTCAGGGAGGAAGCAGAAAGTCTCAAGAAACTTTATGGTAAGAGCCCAGGAGCAAGAACCAGTGAAAACTCAGGAACCGAAAGTCATGGAAGTGCAGGAGCAAAAGTAGTACTCAGGACCGCTTCCGAAGTGCAATAAGTGTAACTTCCATCACAAGGGAGCTTGCCCAGTGTGCCAAAACTGTAAACAAACAGGCCATTACTCGAAGTATTGAATAAGGATGGAAAAAGGGCATGTTACGAGTGCGGGAGTGCTGATCATCTCCGTAGAGCATGTCCCAAACTGAACAAGGGGCCTGGTAACAATGGACAAGGCCAAGCTAGGCAAAATTTCCAAGGAAATCTAGGTGGGCGGCCAAGAGGTGTAGCCTTTGTGATTGGTGCAGAAGAAGCTCGTCAGAACCCTGAAGTGATAACAGGTACGTTTCTCCTGAACAATCATTCTGCATCAGTAATATTCGATGCGGGAGCAGATAGGAGTTTTGTTTCTTTAGCATTTAGACCGTTAATTGGCTTGAAATCGAGAAAGATGAGGAATGCTTATGCTATTGAACTTGCTGATGGGTATGAAATTAGGGCTGATGATATAATTCCTGGTTGTACTCTGAATTTAGCTGATAAACTCTTTAGCATTGACCTAATTCCTATAGAGCTAGGTAGTTTTGATGTGATAGTAGGGATAGATTGGTTATCCAAGAATAGAGCGGACATTGGTTGTTACGAGAAAGTCATTAGGATACCTCTCCCTAATGGAGAAACCCTTATCATACACGGTGAGAAGCCAGGAAGAAGTTTAAACATTGTATCGAGCATAAAGATTCATAAGTACCTGAAAAAGGATTGTATTGCATTCATGGCCCACATGATAGAAAGAGAACCTGAAGCTAAGCAACTCAAGGAGATCCCGGTGGTTCAAAACTATCCCGAAGTGTTTCCGGAGGAATTACCCGGTCTACCCCCTCACAGACAGGTCGAATTTCGGATAGACTTAATTCCCGGAGCGGCACCGGTAGCAAAAGCACCATATCGCCTCGCGCCATCCGAGATGCAAGAACTGTCCGGACAACTTCCTAGAACTTCTAAAGGTCACGACTCAATTTGGGTCATAGTGGATCGACTGACGAAATTTGCTCACTTTCTCCCCATTCGGGAAGACTTCAAGATGGAAAAGTTGGCCCAAATCTACATCGACAAAATTGTTTCTCTGCATGGTGTACCCTTATCCATCATTTCTGATAGAGATAGTCGTTTTACATCACGATTTTGGTGGATGTTACAGAAGGCACTAGGGACCAAGATAGATTTGAGCACAGCTTACCACCCTCAGACAGATGGGCAAACAGAGAGAACAATACAAACATTGGAAGACATGCTACGGGCGTGTGTCATTGAGTTCAAAGGAAATTGGGATACTCATTTGCCTCTAATTGAGTTTTCCTACAATAACAGTTACCACACGAGTATCCAATGTGCTCCATATGAAGCATTGTATGGACGCAAGTGTCGTTTGCCCTTATGCTGGACAGAAATCGGAGACAGACAGTTGACTAAAGTCGAACTTATCCAGGAAACATCTGACAAGATTGCTATCATCAAGGATAGGCTTAAAGCTGCTAGAGATCGTCAGAAAAGTTATGCGGATAATCGTCGAAAAGCATTAGAATTCCAAGTAGGAGACAAGGTACTTTTAAAAGTGTCGCCTTGGAAAGGGCTTGTGCGTTTTGGTAAGAAAGGAAAACTAAGCCCGAGATATGTTGGACCCTTTGAAGTCATTGAAAGGATTGGTCCGGTAGCTTATAAACTCCAGTTTCCCCAAGAGTTAAGCGCCATTCATGACACATTCCACATCTCCAATCTTAAGAAATGTCTAGCCAACGAAACATTGATAGTACCCCTGGAGGAAATTAAGATCAATGATAAGCTAAACTTCATTGAGGAACCGATAGAAATCCTTGGCAGGGAGGTAAAACAACTTAAGCGGAGTAAGATCCCGATTGTGAAAGTTCGATGGAACTCAAAACGCGGATCGGAGTACACCTGGGAGCGTGAGGACTTCATGAAGGAAAAGTATCCACAACTTTTCCCATACGATGACAAGCGATGACATAGAATGAATTTCGGGACAAAATTCTTTTTAAGTGGGGGATACTGTGACAACTGTCAATTCAGGTCATTCTCGGACTCATGCATCTTTATAATAACCATTCATGCACATCATGCCATGGCCTAGTAGTATAAATTAGGTCAAAATCTTACATAAACTAGGATCCATCTAAGACCTAGGACTAATATACTTGACACTTACGATTCTAGTAAGTTGCTTAACTACAATAGGAAATGCCAATGCTATAATTTGAATGAAACTTTCAAGCTTTGTTATAATTGAAAAAGGGTATAAAACCCTAAAAATAAATTAAAATATTCTAATTATACTTCATTATGACGATGAATATCAAACAATATTCCAAAAACCCTAAGAGAGCTAAAAATCCAAATTTATAAATCTTAAAGCTTAAAAACTTTATAAAATTTGGCTATAAACTTCCAAATATCAAATTTTATTAATCAAATTATGGATTATACCAATGAAATAGAAATATAAATTATCATGCATTAATCATAATTAATTAGTTAAAAACAAGATTTTTAAATAAATCAAATTGCTTAAAAAAAATCACTTTTATAAAAATTAGGGTTTTTATAAAAATTAAGGAGGGATTTTCACACTACCTCTTCTCTCTTCACTCTCTCACACTCCACCCTCCTAACACACAAACTCTCTTCCTCTCTCTCTCTAACTCACGAAATTTCTCTCATTCCTCTGCAAAATTTCGAGATTTTGAAGACTTTGAAGTGTTCTTACTTCCCTCAAGATCAAAACCAAGGTAAACAACAACATCTTCTTCCATAATTTCATGATTCTACTTCCTCTTCTTCTTAGTTTTCTCTTCTTTTCGGATTCTATGCCTTTCCATGGCTAGAAATCTTTATTTTTCCCTTGTGGTTTGTAGATTCTCACCATAACACAATGCATGTGTTTGAAATGGTGAAAATCCGGGATCAAACCCATGCAAGGAGTGAAAATGATGCACATATGTTCATGTGACTTCAAAAACAAGTATTACATCTTCTTCTCCATTTCTTTTGTGTTCTTGCATGGTCAAAAGCATTTAAACCATTTCTAGTACATCTTGGATGCTCATTCACTCCATGCATGTGCTAGAAATCGGACCTTATCAAAGGCATGCATGATGTTCTTGTCAAAATGTCCTAAGGATGCACTCAAAGCAAACATGCAATCTGCCAGATTACTTTATTCAGCTTTGAACGACCATATCTCGGTTATTCCTTAACCAAATCATGATATTATTTTTGCATTGGATAGCTCCATGAGTTAACTTTCAAACCCAACTGGTCTTACTGTAAAATATTAAATATCCGATTTTTGGCAATTTGTACAAAATGGTTGCGCAAACAGCTCTTTTTCTATGATCACCATTTTTGCCTTGCATGATCAATGGCCTTAAACCCAACCATAAATCTGGGGAAAAATACTTTAGAAACTTAACATATGCAGTGAATGATGGTTGAAATTTCGTGGCTTAAAACCCCACTGAATGGACTACATAAATTCATAAACTTCAGCCACATTTACATCTCATGCACCATTGCATGCAACATTTCTTATCTTGTTTGGGTTCAATACCCCTATTTCCCTTCTGAATAAATTTCGAACATTTTTCCTTTTGAAAGCCCTCACATGCATGTGATAATCTGTAAAATACCAAAAGCTTTTATTATTTCTTTGATTTATTAAAATTATTGCTAGAAACCAAGGGCATAAATCACATAAAATACTTCCAGAGGTCAATAAATCCGGAACAAATTTATGAATGACCCTTATGATGGATAATGACCCCTCACTAAATTTCATCAATTTTTGTTGCTGTTTGGTATGATTTCCAATTTTCTTTTTGTTAGGATATAATAAATCACAAAACCACTTTGGAGAGTGTGAAAATTTTATCTAACAATTTTCGCATACCTTACCTGTGATGGATGACTCAGAAAAATAATTTCGACATTTTTCATCATGCCTTGCTATTTTTCCCAATTTTTGGTAATTATAATGGCTTAAAAATAGGAAAAATAGTTCAGATTATCCAAAATTCATGAAAATTTACCAGAACATCATGTTTTACAGTAGGAGGTTACATAAAAATTTTAAGGATTTTTATCCACTGTAAACTATTTTTCTCTTAATTTCTAAAGTTAATTACACTTAAATACACATAAATACCCAAAACCGGATTATATAACATGAAGACCACTTTTGATATTTTTCTCAGGTTATTTATACTGTAAATGATGTTACAAAAATTTTTGGTAATTTATTTTAACTGTTTAATATTATTTCTTCAATTAAAGATTATTTAAAGGAATAAAACAAGGAAAAATAGAAATACCCACTGAAAAATATCTTTTATATTTTTCCCAGCCTATTTATGTATAATAACAGTTAAATAAAAAGTTTGGGTAATTTTGAAAACTGTTTTCTATTTATTTCAATTTTTATTGGAATAAATGCTCAAAAATCATAAAATATAATTAAACAGCTTGGAAATCCATTTTTATAATTTTCCCAGCTTAGTAATGTGTAATAACAGTAAAATAAAAAGTTTGAGAATTTTTATCCTTTGAATGCTATTTTTCGTGAATTTATGTTGTTATGAAGGCTTAAAAATTTGGAAAATAGTTAACCATATCAAAAATTCAAGGAAAATTTTCTAGAAAACCTCTATTGTATTTAGAATGAAAAATACAAGGTTTGACAATTTTTGGAAACTATTTGATAATATCTTACATTTTTAGGAATTTAAAACACCTTTAAATGTGTTGAAACACCCTTAAATTTATATTACTAAATCTGGAAAATTAAAATCCCAAAGTTGTATTTATCACATGACTTGTAGAATTTCATCATTTCAGAAAAAGTGTAACCAATTAATATAAAATCTAATATTAGAACATAAATTGGCATTTCACTATATGTAGAGTTTAGTATATTAGCATTAGATTTCGACATGGAAACTCACTAGTGTGTGTTTGATGTCGTAGGATCCCGGCATTAAGACGTTGGTGTATTCCAAGGCACCACTTGTATCTACTCGAAACATTGTGAGTATTCACGCACTCCCCTATTTTCAGTTTTTATGTTTTGGGGTGGAAAAGCATGTCCAGAAAAACTATTATTTGCATGTTGTATTTAAATTGAATTGTATCAAACACGATTGCTATTGTATTGCTATGTTTCTTTATGTATGTCTATGCAACAAGGAACATGAGAACTTATCATACTAAGGCCCTTCCCTTATCTCTAACCATTAACTCTTTGAGCCAATGGTCATTATGGATAGCGCTATTAGGAATTGACAACTCCTCACTCGCCCTATTGCTGGAGTGCATGATACCATATTCATCTATGGAACGATAAGCATAGATCTCGATAGGGCTTCAGTCATAGGTTTGGTTGAGACTCATTGTTTGCTTATACACATACAAACTCGTTTCTCGTTATAGCAATAAACTTGTCATCTATTATGACAATAAACTCGTTTATCAATTTTAGCAATCAACTTTGTTTCTCATTATAGCAATGAACTTTGTTCTCATTAAAGCAATGTACTTGTATTTATGAAAAGTCTTATACCAAATCTTGATTTTATAAACCTGTGAACTCACCAACTATTTTCATAGTTGACGCTCGTTTTACATGCTTTTTCAGGAAATAATTAGTAAGTGGATATAGAGATTCATCATCATAGAGCATGCTGCATCGTGTGGAAGTTATTTTATGAAGTTATATTTTGAACAATGTCATTTTGGAAAACTTGTACTTTGTTTTGTTTAAGCTAGGGGTTGTAAACTTTTAAATATTGCTATGGTGATGTATCTTTATCTTTTGCAATGAAACCTTTATCGCTGTCATACCTTGCGTTTCCGCTTTAGCGGGGTGTGACATTGTATATCTTGTATGGTTAGATATACTAGTTCGCTATAAACAATGCTCTGATACCAACCTGTCACACCCCCGAACCAGGACGGCGGAAGTGTCCGGGGGCGGATGACTTCGTCTATAGTATCATATCAATTGAATATAAATGAAGCATAGCAACCAAACATCATACATTAGAAATACACACTTACATAGTTTACATATTGAATCTTGTTCACCAGTTACACAAAAGTAAGAAAGTAAAATTTCTTTAAGTCGCACCACTTGATCTTATAGTCGAACTTATTACCTGCTACTGGAATTCCTGAGAATACAAGTCATTTTGAAAAGCGTCAACTAACAAGTTGGTGAGTTCATAAGCAGTTTTGAATAAAAATGGTTTTTGTACTTGTTTAGAATCGTTTTCATAGTGCTTTCAA
This sequence comes from Lactuca virosa, assembly GCF_052849685.1. NCBI lineage: Eukaryota > Viridiplantae > Streptophyta > Magnoliopsida > Asterales > Asteraceae > Lactuca > Lactuca virosa. The sequence continues at coordinate 391,836,091 of NC_136428.1, forward strand.
AAATCCAATATTTTCTAAAAAGAAATCGTTTGAAATATTTGTGTTTGATCTTATATTAATGCATGTGTGTTAATGTTTACGAAAATAAAAAGAGAATGATTTCCAGACAACCCGATGTTATCTGCGATAACTGATGCTGGAATCTCAACCCCGGTGGTTGAGTACCGGTGCTTATAAATTGTCGTTTTGTCAAAAAGAAGGTTTCCCGTTTTATCCCAAAAAGAAAATAGAATGGTTTCCTGTTTTATCCCAAAAAGAAGATAGAATGGTTTCCGGTTTTATCCCAAAAAGAAAATCGAATGGTTTCCTGTTTTATCCCAAAAAGAAAATAGAATGGTTTCCCGTAAATCTTATAACGTTAATTCCTCTAAGTGAGTCGTTATAACAATACTAAATAATGACAATTTCGCCTGTCTTTGCGTCTTTGGGACGCCGGCGGAATAGAATAAGGTTTTTGTCACCCTAGACTGGCCTAGTCTAACTGCAGCAAACAACTCAGGTGTGGGGTGTCACCCCCGTATAGATCTATACACAAACTCCCGCTTTCCCTCCAGGAAACTCTGGTTATAACTACAGGCTACAATTGTACACTCAAAGGTGCCAACCGACAGGTCTCACTAGATCCTTAGTAGAAAATTTACACGGAAAAGAAAGAAGAACACATATAAAACTCATTCCCATACCAAATAAACATGTAAGTGGACCACTAAGGCCCACTATACGTATCTATTATTGCCAAACACAAAAGGAATGTGAATGTCTACCCTGAGCCCAATATACATGTAAAAGGACACTAAGGCCCACTAAACATGTATATTATTTCTAGGCCCAAATAAGGATAAGAATATCGTTTTTAACCCGTTTGTTATTTTTTTGTTTATTTTAGCTCAATTGTTTACAAAATTGATATAAAAAGCCCACTTTTTGTAAAACTGACGTTCTTGGCCCAATAAGCCACAAAGTTTTCAATTAAGGCTCAATTATAGTAAAAATAACACTTTAGCCCCCATTTTGTTCAAAACTTGTGTTTTTGACTAGTTTGTGGTAAAAATAACATTTTAAGCCCCTTTTTTTTTGTCAAAAATATCATTTTTGGCTTGATTTTTGTGAAATACACATTTTTCTGGTTTTTGGCTTGTCTGACCTAGTTGTTGGAAATTTTGTACAAAAATCATCGTAAGTCAAATTTTGGATCCGTAAATTCTGGAAGTTTGGAAATTTTGTCTACTTTGTTCACAATTTGTCTCATAATTTTTATTGGCCTCTAACAAGTGTGAAATTGCTCACCTTCACAGGTTGGTCCGAAATTATTTCAAATCTGATAGGCAGTTTTGTAAAATTCGCCAAAAATAGTAGAAAAATCGTATGAAAACGTGAGCGTAGACATTTTAAAGGTAATAACCTGAAATTTTTGCATGTAAAACAGTTTTGAAAAATATTACCGTTAAGGAGGTCAAAACAGTTCGAGATTGGACTAAAACTTTTCTGTCAAGGGCTGATTTTTGAGTTTAAGTTATCTAAGTTTGTTCACAACACTTGTTTTCCCTATTTTAAGTGGATAAATCCCAGATCTACAAGTTTACAAGTATTATATGTGAGGACACATACTTTTCTCAAGGTTTATATGAAGATCCAAGTGATAAACTTCATTTTCAAGTAAAGATCTAAAAGTTAAACACATAAACATGCATATATACATTGATCTAACACAAAAGCACTTGTATTCTCCCCCAAAAACATTATAAAACCGAAAACAAGGGGGTATGAACTCACCTTGGGGGTTTTTAAGATGTAGATGAAGAAGAAGATGAAACTTTGAACCTAGCTTGAGTTTTTGGTGAGATCTTGAGATGGAGGTGGTTCTAAGGTCCAAAATCACGAAAATGAAGTTGTAAGAGGAAGGATCTTAGCATAGACTTGAAATATAACATCTAGAGATGAATATGGACTTACCAAGTTATGATGCTTGAGGAAAATCTTGAGTATGGCACCCCACCCACGAATTTTGAGAAAGAAGATGGGAGAAAAATTGAGGGTTGGAGGGGAAATGAGAGGTGAGAATGAAAGTTGAAATGATTTTTAGGGTGGGAGGATGGTCTTGGGCCGATCTTTAAAGAAGAGAGGGAGAGAGAGGGACTAAGGGTTAATACTTGGTGGATGCTTAAATTGCATTGATGCATGTAATGTAATAGTCTAATTACCTAGTGTATATTAATGTGGTGTCAACTTTCAAGCCACATTTCCCTCCTTTTTATTTCTCTTTTTTTTGTATAGGGCCGAGAATATGAGAGATATTCGGCCCAAGGTTGGCCCAAGAGATCAATTGAAGAAGTTATCGGCCCAATAGGGCCCAATAAGGAAGTCTTGGTCCAATAAGGGTATTGGGTTGAGAATTTATGGGTTATGGCCCAAAAATTATTGGGCTTGGCTTATTGGATCGAGTTTTGGGTTTGAATCACAATATATGAAAGTATGAACTTAAATGGCGCCGTAGTTTGAATTTTAGTAGCTGGGTCCTTGTAAGTTTACATGGAGGAATCATTTTGTACACTATTTAAGATCTAACCCTAATTTGCTAGTTGTGACATCATCCCCCCGTTAGAGGGAATTTCGTCCCGAAATTCAGTCTAAATCAGCATTTCAAGCATCAAGAAAAAGGTGAGAGTGTCTTGGTTTTGTTTAGTCTCTTCGTTCCTAGGAGAATTTAAGTCTTTGCTTCGAGTTCTAACGGACCTTTGATACCGGCCCTTGACTTTGCTCCTTTGGTTATTTGGGTGTTGGTCATCTCAGCCCAAAACACAGGTATTCTGTCTTGTCATCCTATATGGTGAAGTGAATGGATGGTCATGGTTAATGAGGATAACGTATTTGACATTCCCTAAGTAGTGTCTCCTAAACTTTAAGGCGAACACTTATTGTCACCAAGTTAAGGTTGTGTGCGGTATAGTGTTGGATATAGTGTCTAAGTCCATAACTATATTTGGTATGTACTTGACCCGACCCGGCATGGTCCATTTGGGTTGCACTTCACCCCAACAATTTACGGATAGTCTTTTGAGAATAGTATAAGTTATGATTTATTAATATATTATAAGTTCTAATATATTAATATAAAATCATATTATTTAATTAGTGTTGATCTATAATTAATTTAGAATTAATTTAGAGATCAAAAGTATGACTAATTAAATATGGGCTCTTGTATTTATATAGTGTGGGCTAATTCTTATTTGGAATTGGCTAGGCTTGCATGGAAAGTCCATAGATACTCCATGGAGCTTTAACCCATGGATCTCATGGAAATGAAAAGACATGGGTATTAGGGTTTACATGGATGTAACCCTAATCCACCACACTATATAAAGGAGGCTTTGGTTCTTGAAATTGCACTAGTTGATGTGTGTAAACTAAGAGGGCCGATTTCAAGAAGTTTGTGACTATTCTCTTAAGTTTCCATGTTTGTGGTGATTTGTGACTTCCATTTGAGGCATCCACATTATTGGTGCTAGGCTCTCAAACTCCAAGCAATCAACTACTACTACAAGGTAAGTAATTCTACTAGTTTTATTTGATTGAAGTACCCCATGCCATGCTAGTTAGGATAAGAACCTTAGAAAAATAATTATTTGCATGTATCTTAGTCAAACATAGATCCAAGGTTTCTAGGGTTGCATGTACACCATAGGAGTGTTAGAATGCTGAAAACCCATCAGTGGTATCAGAGCCTGGTTTGTTTATTTGATACTTGATGCAAAAAAAAAATAAAAAAAAAATAAAAAAAAAATAAAAAAAAACTTGAAAATCGAAGTTTTGTTCAAAAGCTCGTATCAAAATTTCAAGTTTTGTATATGTACTTACGATTCATAAACATATGAGTTTAGAAGATCATAGAAATTATGTGCTAATAATTGATTAGATTAATTCTTGATCTTTATGTGTTTTAATGGAGTCCATAACTAATTCTTAAGTTATGGATAACCAAAAGTCACATTTATAAATAACCATTAAAAGAACACATCAGTTACAAAAAATGAAGAGTCTTCATTTTTAATAACCATTAACTCATAAGTTATGAGAAATGAAAAGTTTTGAAAGTTTACAAAACTTGTCCTCATGTTTTGGAACATGTAAAGTCATATTAAAAAACTTTAGTTCCAACCCCTAGAATTTTAAAAGTTAAAAATCAACCCTTATACTTTATAATATTATAAGTTTAATAATATTTATATATGTATAAGATCAAGTCGTCTTACCGCTAGTAAGCCTCATTCACGAAGCCGGTCTATAAGGGGGGTATAAGGTTGTTGCCTATAAAATGGCAACTTAATGGGTGTCCACTCCCACCAACCGCTTCCTTGATCGGTGGAGGGTCGTTAGCCGAACGGGTAGGACAAGGACTTATAAAATCTCATTAAAAGTATAATGATAATACTAAAGTAACTAAACTTTATTGAATTCCCAATCTTAGTTATTTTAGGAAAATGTGAATAAGGTGCTAATTCATGAAATTACACTTTACACTTTGTTTAAGTCGTTAGTAGAGCGTGTGTGGTTAACCGGCACACTAACTTGAACTTAACAAGGTAGGTAAAGGGTGACTTAATGTTTATCATAGTATCGATGGAGCGTGTGTGGTTAACCGACACATCGATTGAGGGGTAATACATTAAGGGTACCAAGTAATTTGCATGGTTACTTCACACCTTGTTTTGTGATCCTCGGCATCCCAGTCACAAAACTTGAAGGGCACACTCGAGATTGAAACATGCCATTGAAGAAAGTTCAATGAATCTCAAAGAATCTAGGAGTTTCTAAACCAATTAAAACCTAATTAAAATTTTTGTTTTTCATGGTGAAAATTGGTGAATCGTCATTCTCCTACCTTCAAATATCTTATAGCTTAGATTACGGCATCCCTCTTCTAAGTTATAAAATATTGTGTTGGGTCCTAGCCTTAATATTACATTTGGGTGTTTTGTTAAGGACTATCTCTATATCTAATCTAATCTATTCCCTCTTCTTTTCAGATGTCTTCCAATAACAATGCTTCTGACTCAAACCCTACTAGCTCCTTCTCTCTCATGAATCTTTGTGGGAGAGTCATCTTTGATGGGTCCAACTTTACAGATTGGATCAGAAACATCAGGATGGTCACTCTGTATGAGAACAAAGAATATGTTCTCGACAAGGAGCTGAAGGTACCCGAGCCAACTGCTACTCCTGAAGAGCTTGCTGAATATGAGGTACATGAAAGAGATGCTACAAAAGTGGCATGCATCATGATGGCCACCATGACAGCCGAGATCCAAAAGTCCTATGAGGACTATTATCCTTTTGAGATGCACCAGGACTTGATGGACCGCTACCATCAAAGTGCTCGTCAAGAGCGATATGAAATAATCTCCTCCATGATAACAACCCGAATGAAGGATGGTGAACCCATCACGGGCCACATACAGAAAATGAAAAGGTATGTGGACCGTTTACTGAAGCTGAATGTGAACTTCCCTGAGCAGTTAGCAATAGACATCATTTTGCACTCCTTGCCATCGTGTTATGATCAATTCCGCATGACATATCACATGAACAAGGAAGAAGTCACCCTCAGCAAACTTCAAGGACTCTTGAAGACCGCCGAAAGTGGTCTAAAGGGTAAGTCGGTTGTTACTACTCCTACTCCTACTCCAACTGCGGCCAATGTCTTGGCAATCGGGCATGGCAAAGGGAAGAAGAGAAAGAACCCTTCTAAGGGTACCAAGGGTAAGACCCTTGAAGGCTCCTCTTCAAGCAAAACCAAGAAAGGTTTTGTCACTCCTTCTGCTAACCCTAATGAGGCTGAATGCTTCTATTGCCATGAAAAGTCGCACTGGAAGCGAAACTGCCCAAAGTACCAGCAAGATTTGAAGGATGGGAAAGTAAAACCCAACCATGCAGGTATATACACTATATTGTCTAATAACTCACCTCATTCTAAGTCTTGGGTCCTTGATACAGGTTGTGGTATTCACATATGTTGTGATTTGCAGGTACTAAAAAGAAGTGAGAATGTGGAGCAGGGAAAGATAAACTTGATCATGGGAAACAGGAAAGCTTCACCTGTCACCAGGATAGGAGTTTATTCCTTAGTGCTAAATAGTGGGTTTACATTAGATTTGAATAAATGTTATTATTCGCCAGAAATGGCAAGAAATGTTATTTCCTTTCATGCATTGTATAAACAAGGTTTTACCTTTTATTTTGATAATAATAATAGCAGTATTGATGCTTTCTTTAATAATGTTCTTTATTTTAAAGCATTACCTTGTGATGGCGTGTATGAAATTGTATCTTATGTAGATAATCTAGGAAATAATGTATTGTGTATTAACTTTTCCACTAGCTTAGATAAAGCATCCTTATGGCATTGTCGTCTTAGACATGTAAGGAAGAAACGCATAGGCCAACTCCAAAAGGATGGAGTCTTGGAGTCATTTGACCTAAAGTCAGATGATAGTTGTGAATCTTGTTTGCTTGGTAAAATGACAAAGTCACCTTTTACTGGCACTTGTGCTAGGGGTGAAGGTTTGTTGGACCTCATACACACTGATGTGTGTGGACCCTTCAGAACCGCCACAAGAGATGCTAATCGGTTCTATGTGACTTTTACTGATGATTTTAGTAGATATGGATATGTCTACCTAATCATGCATAAGTCAGAAACCTTTGAGAAATTCAAAGAGTTTAAGCAAGAAGTGGAGAATCAGTTGGGCAGGAACATTAAGATGCTTCGATCCGATCGTGGTGGTGAGTATCTTAGCACTGAGTTCCTTGACTATCTTAAGGAATGTGGGATTGTCTCACAATTGACACCTCATAGGACATCACAGTTGAATGGTGTAGCTGAGAGGCGCAATCGGACCTTGTTGGACATGGTTCGTTCCATGATGAGTCAAGCTTCGCTACCAATCTCATTTTGGGGGTATGCCTTAGAGACTGCCGCCCATATCCTTAATCTAGTCCCTACAAAGAAGGTTGCCAAAACACCTCACGAGGTGTAGACTGGAAAAGTTCCCAATCTAGACCACATCAAGATTTGGGGTTGCGAGGCTTTCGTGAGACGCGAGACTCACGATAAGCTCGAACCCCGAAGCGAAAGGTGTATTTTCATCGGCTACCCACATAAATCATTTGGTTACATCTTCTACAGACCCAATGATAATGTGGTCTTTGTAGAAAGAAGAGCATTCTTTCGAGAGAGAGAGAATTCATGAGCCAAGGAGACAGTCGGAGGCAAATTGACCTTGAGGAAATTCAAGAGTCAAGTGGTGAAGGAACCTCAAAACCTAGCCCTCAACCTGAGGAGGAAACTCCTGTTGAGCCGACTGAAGAATCTATACCTCTGAGGCGTTCCACCAGAGATAGGAATGCACCTGAGCATTATTATGGTTTTCATATTACTGCAGAAGGTGAGACACTTATCAGTAATAACACACTGGTAAATCTGGATAAGCCTAACAGCTACACGGAAGCCATGGCAGGCCCTGAGGCTGCTAAATGGAAAGAGGCTATGGATAGCGAGATACAGTCCATGTATGACAATCAAGTTTGGAACTTGGTTGACAATGTACCTGATCGTAAGATAGTTGGGTGCAAATGGATCTTTAAGAAGAAGACCGACATGGATGGTAATGTACATACTTATAAGGCACAACTGGTTGCAAAGGGTTATTCTCAAACTCCGGGAGTTGATTATGATGAGACCTTTTCACCAGTGGCCAAGATTAAGTCTATTAGGGTTCTGTTAGCCATTGCTGCATTTCATGATTATGAAATATGGCAAATGGATGTCAAAACCGCTTTCCTTAATGGAAAGTTGGCTGAAGATGTTTACATGGTTCAGCCAGAGGGTTTTGTCCATACAGAGTACCCCAGTAGAGTGTGTAGGCTCGAGAAATCCATTTATGGATTAAAATAGGCACCTCGTAGATGGAATCTTTGCTTTGATGAGAAAGTCAAAGAATTTGGCTTTTCAAGGAGTGAAGATGAATCTTGTGTCTATATCAAGGCTAGTGGGAGTATAGTCAGCTTTTTGGTATTGTATGTGGATAACATACTACTCATAGGAAATGACATCCCAACCCTGCATGAAGTAAAGTCCTGGCTTGGGAAGTGTTTTGCTATGAAGAACCTTGGAGAAGTTGCCTATATCCTAGGGATAAGGATTTTGAGAAACAGGAGCAAAAGACTAATTGGACTTAGTCAAAGCACCTATTTGGACAAAGCGTTGAAAAGGTTCAACATGCATAACTCCAAGAAAGGAGAGTTACCCATCCAGAGTAACGCCAGATTGAGTAAGACACAAAGCCCTAGTACTGAGGCTGAGATAGGAGAAATGAGTCGAATACCTTATGCTTTAGCTGTAGGATCGATCATGTATGCTATGACGTGTACTCGACCTGATGTAGCCTTTGCTTTGAGCATGGTTAGCAGGTATCAGGGGAACCCTGGCAAGGCACACTGGACTGCGGTAAAGAATATCCTCAAGTACCTACGGAGGACTAAGGACTGGGTCCTTACCCTCGGTGGCAGTGAGGACTTGAGAGTTGTAGGGTACAGTGACGCTAGCTTTCAGACTGACAGGGATAATTTCCGCTCTCAGTCGGGCTGGGTCTTTACTCTAAACGGAGGGGCAATTACTTGGAAAAATTCCAAGCAGGAGACAGTGGCTGATTCCACTTGTGAATCAGAGTATATAGCAGCAAGCGAGGCAGCAAAGGAGGCTATATGGCTAAAGAACTTCATCGGAGACCTTGGAGTTGTACCAGCTATAAAGGAGCCAATGGAGATTTTCTGTGACAGCAATAGTGCGGTTGCCTTAGCGAAGGAGCCAAGAGATCATGGGAGATCCAGACACATTGACAGAAAATATCACTTCATCAGACATCGAATAGAAGAAGGAATCCTCGTGGCAAAGAGGGTATCATCGGATGAGAACCCAGCAGATCCCCTCACGAAGGGACTGACTCGGGCTAAGCATCTCCAACATGCTCGGAGCATAGGGCTGAAGGATGATATTAGTTTTAGTAGTTAGATAATCTTCAAATTTGTAAAATGTAATTTGCATTTGATGATAAATAAAAGCTGTTATTTATGAGTAAAGTGTTGCTATCTCTTGTCAATCGTTTACTATTATTTCTTTTTGCATGTTTTGACTTCCAGAATAATTATGTTATGGTTTATATCATATTATTCAAACTCTCCACAGTCGGTCATATGTTGGAAGTAGATATGAATCAAGACTGTCATGGGTTGGCTTGTGGAGGTCTAAGATGTTAGACAAAGCGGGGCTACAGCACTCATGAGTGCTCATAAGTTCTGAGTATTGGATTCAACCCACGCTCACTTGTATCACTTCATGGAATTTATCTCGAGTGATCGTGAGACGGTAATATCATATAAGTCTTCAAACCTAGAGATATGATTTGTTGCCTATGAGTTGGTTATGCATTGATTGCACGAAAACGCATTGGTAACTCGATGTTATAAACCGTGCTTTTGTGTGTAATTCAACAAGTAGTAGAGCAAACATATGAGTCAAAGTTTATCTCTTCCTTCTAGGATTAGAAGCGATATCTGGGCCCCTCGATGATTTTGTTTTGACCTATGTATCGGGCCCGGTCAGAACTAAATTGATGTGTTCAGTTAAGTTCTATGTCAAACAAATCGGAAATCGGGAAACAAATGCTGGACAATAAGCAAGACCATGTTCCATGTATTTTTCCGGCTGATATCTAGAACAGAGGATTATATGATCACTTATCTAAAATGGCGCTTCATAGTTCAACAGAGTTTTAAGAGCTACGATTGCTGATCGGTTCCTGAAGTCATACTTGCAACTATAGTTATTAGACTTATCCAAGTGGGAGACTGTTGGATATAGTGTCTAAGTCCATAACTATATTTGGTATGTACTTGACCCGACCCGGCATGGTCCATTTGGGTTTCACTTCACCCGAACAATTTACGGATAATCTTTTGCGAATAGTATAAGTTATGATTTATTAATATATTATAAGTTCTAATATATTAATATAAAATCATATTATTTAATTAGTGTTGATCTATAATTAATTTAGAGATCAAAAGTATGACTAATTAAATATGGGCTCTTGTATTTATATAGTGTGGGCTAATACTTATTTGGAATGGGCTAGGCTTGCATGGAAAGTCCATGGATACTCCATGGAGCTTTAACCCATGGATCTCATGGAAATGAAAAGACATGGGTATTAGGGTTTACATGGATGTAACACTAATCCACCACACTATATAAAGGAGGCTTTGGTTCTTGAAATTGCACTAGTTGATGTGTGTAAACTAAGAGGGCCGATTTCTAGAAGTTTGTGACTATTCTCTCAAGTTTCCAAGTTTGTGGTGATTTGTGACTTTCATTTGAGGCATCCACATTATTGGTGCTAGGATCTCAAACTCCAAGCAATCAACTACTACTACAAGGTAAGTAATTCTACAAGTTGTATTTGATTCAAGTACCCCATGCCATGCTAGTTAGGATAAGAACCTTAGAAAAATAATTATTTGCATGTATCTTAGTCAAACATAGATCCAAGGTTTCTAGGGTTGCATGTACACCATAGGAGTGTTAGAATGCTGAAAACCCATCATATAGTTGGACTCATACTTCTTAGGTTGCCATGGGAGTTTCTTACTACGAGGTTTTGAACTAGTGGGAGGTTGATCTTTGCTTGTTTCTACAAGTAGGTCTAGTAACTTCTTGATTTGGGATAGGAGATATCGATCCTTGAGGATGGGTTCATTTGATCCTTAGTAGTCAGTGGTCTTACGGACACTTAGCCTTTCCTATTTATGAGTTGGATAGGATTTCTCTGAGGTTCAAGTCTTGGTTTGATAACTTCATACTTACTGGGTCGTTCCATCAATCGGATACCTTCGGTGTTTATGTTGGTGCTAAGTGGTCTTGGTGGTCTGGCTACGAGAATGGCTCCATGAGATGAGTCGATCTCCGAACTCAACTTGTCATGTTGGTGATATCTCGAAAAAAATGTTGGAAACATCTTAGGTGTGTTATAAATCTATAGGTTACCCTCGGTGGCCTTTGCTTCATGTTTCCCTATCCATATTAAGGGCTAGGAAAGAGTGTGGTATTACTTGCACGGGTACCTAAGGGTCTAGATGCCCGAGATAATTCGAGTATTGTCGTTACAAATTGTAAGGGTTCCATTAATTGGTTGGTTAAGGTGAAGAGTCTCGTTGGTACATGAATTTCGTATGGTGAGGATCAAGTCAGCCCATGTCAATTGACACCGTTGGGCTCCTTCTTGTAATAGATGTTGGATTGATCTGAAAGGGGTGGTTATTCAAAATGATAGTGTGTTTTATGTACACGTTTGTAATGCTACCCATTTCGTTCTTGGTATTACTACTATGGTTATCTCGGTCTGAATTTTTGGGTGCCCTAGCAACACGAGTTCCTTGGTATAAACGATGTAATTTCATAGTCTGATTTATATTAGACCTCTCTATGATGGTTTGATGTAGCTTAGTCGTACGTAATTCAAGATTGAAAAGTTTGTAGACTGAGTGGTTATGCCCTAAATCCACAGTCAACCAAGGAATAAGAATTAAGGCGGGTCTACGCACTCTAAGTTTGTAGAATCTTAATTACACACTGCCTTACGTTTACACTAAGTTATCATAACTTTCGCAAGGATCTTTTGTTTTCCTACGAAGGATATGATTAGTTCGGATGAGGGAGTACTTTATGATTACGATTTTTAATTGGCAAAATGTTGTGAAAATGCAATGCATAACTTTTGTTGTTTTGAAACGTACTCCGTCATTCTTCTCTGTTGGACAATTCATTTTGAAGTGTCCCGTCTCACCGCATGCGTGGCATACTGGACTTACTTCTGGGTTGAGGGTTGGAGTGACGCATGGGGCCGGGACCCTACAGATGCGGGAGAAGTGCCCCTTCCTGTTGCACCTATTGCAATGTAATTCCCGGCAGACTCCATGATGATGGTAGCAACACTTGCTGTAGAGCGGGAGGTTTCCATGATACGGTTTTCTCGGTGCTGGGGTAGGGGGGATAGTGGGGTTAGGGGCTGCTACTGTTGGGTTTTGAGCATTCTAACACTCCTATGGTGTACATGCAACCCTATAAACCTTGGATGTATGTTTTCTCTATTATACATGTAAATATTAACTATTCCAAGGTTTCATCCTAACTAGCGTATTATGAAGCACCTATACTACAAAGTTCTAGTTAGATGACATACCTTTTGATGTAGCTTGATGTCTTCAAGCTTTAACAGTTTAGCCCCAATAGTGTGGAAGCCTCAAATGGAATCACAAATCACCAAAACACCTTGGAAGAACTTGAGAGAATATGTATGCACACTAAAATCGGCCCACTCTTATTTTCACATACTTGTGCCAATTTTGTGAGCCAAGGACCCCTTTATATATTATGGAGGATTAGGGTTACATCCATGTAAACCCTAATACCCATGACCTTTCATTTACATAGGATCAATGGGTTAAAAGCTCCATGGACCATCCATGAAAGCTTAGCCCAACCTAAATGAACTTGGCCCATTCCATATATATAAGAGTCCATATTTAATTAGTTCTTTTTGATCACTTAATTAATTCTAAATTAATTCTTGATCAATACTAATTAAATAATATGATTCCATATTAATATATTAGAACTTATAATATATTAATATAAATCATAAATATACTATTCTCAAAAGACTATCCATATAAATTGTGTCGGTGAAGTGCAACCCAAATGGACCATGCCGGGTCGGGTCAAGTACATACCAAATATAGTTATGGACTTAGACATTAATCCAACAGTCTCCCACTTGGATAAGTCTAAAACTATTATTGAGTATAACTTCAAAACCTAACTGGCAATCGTAGCTCTTAAAGCCGCTGTCGAACTCTGACCTTGTCAATGACTTGTCCATTAGATTAGGGATCATATATTCCTCCACTCTAGATATCATACAGACTGAGACATGGATTATAATCATTCTCTCTGTCCATTTGTTCTTTCCCGATTTTCGATTTATGATGACTGACTGATTGAACAAATCAAATCAGTCCTGGCTTGGCCAAGCACTCACATGTGTCATCGCTAAATCATCGAGGGGCCCACAGATATCGCTTTTATCCCGAAGGTAAAAGGAATGGATAAGCTTCGACTCATATGGCACGTTTTATAACATCGAGTTACCAAATGCGTTTTCGTGCAATCAATGTATAACCAACTCATAGTAACAACTCATATCTCTAGGTTTGAAGAATATAAGATATTATCGTCTCATGATCACTCGTGATAAAATCCATGAAGTGATTCAAATGAGCGCGGGTTGAATCCAATACTCAGAACCTATGAGCACTCATGAGTGTTGTAGCACCACTTTGTCCACCAACTTGGACCTCTACAAACCAACCCATGACAGTCTTGATTCATATCTACTTCCAACATATGACCGACTGTGGATGGTTTGAATAACTTAATCATTCAAGAATAGCGACTTAGTTATTCTGGAAGTCAAAACATGCAAAGTGAAACACAAGAATAAATGAATCAAATATGGTATCAAACCCTATGAATATAAATAAACGCTTTTATTTATCGCCATACTGATTACTCATTATTCATTGTTTCGGTTTTATCAACTTTATACTTGAATTAAAAACACTAGTTGTCCCATGCTCCAAGCATGTACACTATGTTTTTCTTAAACAATAGCTTTGCCATACACCAAGTATGCACTCTATGTTTGTCTATGATCCTTACTTTGTGAAATAAACCAATTGAACATAATTTCAATGATTCTAATTTCACACTCCCAAATCCTTATCGAAAAATGTGAGAATTTCAAATTCCTATCATTTATCGAAATCTGTTTAGATTTTAAACTTATATGCACTGACCCTCCTGTAATGAATATGTACAAAGTCACAAAGACTTGTCAACAGTCATTATAAGGTATTCCAATGAAGATCAACTTCATGGAAATTAAGTCTCATATTCAAAGTACATTGCCTTGGACATGCTTCTTGCATTAAGTTTTCTAATCTTACACAGATAACTTCCACCTATGGAGACAACTCCATATTCTCATTTTGACTATCACTTCTGAATAAGAGATGCCTCTTTTCAGAATATGTCAATATGGTCCTTCTAAAATTAGCACTATACTTCCAACTGTCCCTGAGCAACCAATCTTTGGTAAACCTCAGATTGTCCTCGACAATTGCTTAATCATTTTAGTCATATCCAATTCTAGACCTTTTCCCTTCTTAATGCCTCTGGGCATTTGGAAAAATTTAGAAATGACAAATATTATAGCACATGCAATCGATCCTGTACCCAAAGCAAATGGTACACGATTCATGATGTCTCACATAAAGACATGATTCTAGACCAGTCTTTTGCTACAATATTTTTATTTGCCATGTTTTCAAAATTTGACTATGAAGAGGGATGCCGTAATCATAATCGAATTTTGAGAACGCAATATATAGAATTTCCTTAAGTTGAACCAATCCAACATGAAATTCATATATATATTCTTGACTAAAGATGATTAAGGTCTCAATCTAAGCCTTTAGAACTGAAATGAAGTATATCCTCTCCCTTAATTATAGCAAAACAACTTTTTCAATCCCTGCAGCCTTACGAATTGAAACTTTTTTTTCTATAATTAACATTGCTAACTTGCAACACTAACAATAATTATCATGCTCCCACTAACATGATGATTATTAGCATAACACTTATGCTCCCACTAGCTTTGACATGTACTCAGAAATCAGCTGGACTTCTAGAAATCAATACTTTATTGACTTTTCTTACCAAAGTTCAGATTTCTGATACGAGATGCTTTGATAAAACTTTGTCAAAGTCATACACCTTTCCTTAGATAGCATGCATGTGTGTCTAAACAATTTCAGAACTATGAAAAGGGATGCCGTAATCATAGTCTCAATTGTTTAGACCTTTTGCCATCTGCTTCAAATCTACTTGGTGGAAGTGTTTCTTCACCATCATTTTCATGAATCGGAGAGAAACCTTATCACCCTTAGATTTTATGGTGTATGTGTTCTTATCCATGTGAATCGTCAAAACCATAGTCACAGGACAAGGATAATGACAAATCCAAACTCATATGGACTGAACTTATGCAATCTTAACTTCTTGCCACCTGGCAGTACAAGGCCTGCCATTGCTTCCAAGTTGTTATGCAACCAATTGAGAACTTTCAGAACTCCTATGCAAAGCCAACTTTAACTGGAATGGGCACAGAATATGTCAACACGATAGGTTATAAACCTCAAGTCGTATGCTAGTGAAGAACCTCAGGTTTTATTCTTGATTAGTTCTTGAAATTCTTTTTAGGATCTTTAAGACTCCCACTATCCTCTTGACATATAAGACTATCTTGCCAAATATTCAAGAGATAGTGCAGATTCTTTATCAAGACAAACACTTCACACAATTGGCCTTAGTTGGTCTTTGTTTTATCCAAAACATCACAACTTACCAATTTCAAATGTACAAGAGTAGGACACTTTTACTCTTACATTTGACAAGTGTTTTAAACCTTTCTTTAAGATATGTCACTCAAGTTACAATCTTGGAGTATGACTCTAAGAATTGTTTTGGAACAAAGTATGACTCATCTTCCTGATCTAACCATTTCAACAATTCATGACTCCTCTTCTTAGTCATCAGAATGCACTAAGATGACCTTTAGAGGACTAATTGTGATATGATTTCTAAATCATTAAGATGATCACAAACATGATACTAAAGTACTCTCCCATCTTTTCAGATTTAAGAAACTTTTATCTTTCTGCCTAATTTGATTCTTCCCATTCGTTCTGCCATACATTGAGACTTTTCCAATGTTTCAGAATTATACTTAAACTTGTAAGTATAACCATATTTACTAAACTTTAGTAAATCAAATAGTCTTAACGAGCTTTGTGGTGGACATGACTAGTGCATAAGAATGTGTACTCGATCCCTTTAGTCCTTCACTTGACTCACACATCCATGTGAACAAGTAATTAGTCTTGATTTTCCAGTGCTTGAAAGTTCTCATTCATCATACTATTCAACTTGCATGATTCCAAGTTTCGGTCCAATTGAAACTTGGGCGATGAGGAACTTTCCTGATTTGGTAAATTTAGACACTACCACAAATGAAAGAATCAAATCCATTTTCCAATATTGCTGTCAGTGGAATCATATAAGCAACAATTTTCCACAAATGCCATTGTAAGGATACTTCAAATAAATAAAATTAAACAATTTTCTTTTATTTTAAAACTTTGCGGAAAAACTTATCCTTACAATCCACATGGAAAATTGTTGTTATCTATTCCTTAAATATATATCAAAACTTCTTAAGCAACTGCTCAAAATTCTGATGCGATCGAAATCCACCTTCGCGATCAGAATCAGCATATGCTTCCTTTAAGATTTCTCTCTATTCTTTGATTCCTAAAACATCAACATGTGACCCAGTCACATCATGTAATGAGGATCTCAGAATAGAACTTAACAGAGTTAGTTAATGGGCTCTACCTGATGTAGAGTCAAACTTATTGACTTTAACATCCTTAGGTAAATTTGGCAGCTTTGCAATCAATGCCCTTCCTTTGGCAAAATAAACATAAGGACCCTTTGGTAATGGGACTATATCAGACTTAGCCTTTCTCTTTACCATTTGGTCAACCGGGTTGACTATGGCCAATCCCTTTCCATTGGGAAGAGAATGCTTTTTCTGGATTTCTAGTGTCACCATTGTCACTGTCCATAAAGTTTTTGGGAAGTTGATCTTCTAATCAAAATTTGTTTTACTATCGTTCCAAATCATTGCTGATTCAGCAGCACCAAGCAAATATATATGATCATTAAGGTTCATGTCATAGTCTGTTTCACAGTAGTCCCAAAGGAACTCACTATGTGACTTAGAAAGTGATTGAACATCCAACTTTCTCAAGACTTTGACACCCAACTCTCTCGGCTTGTCAATATGTGACTTCATCTCTAAGATGTGATCACACATAGACCTTGCTTTCCATTAGAGCTTGAGTGACCTTGAACTTGTGGGTTAGGGAGAATAATTGGAGGAGGTGGAGGAAGAGAAGTATGACTTCCATGAGCCAAACTTGGAAAGTCATATTCATTAGGAAAGCTTGGTTTGGGAAGATCATTGTTGTCTAAACCAGACATCAACAATGGGAGAAATTCACGTAAAGTTGATTTAAGTCCTTAATATAACACCCAATATGATATATTAAGGCTAGGACCCAATAAACTATTTTATAACCTGGAAGAGGGATGCCGTAATCCAAGCTATAAAATATTTGAAGGTAGGTGAATGACGATTCACCAATTTCCACCAAGATAAACGAAATGTATTATTAGGTTTTAATTGGTTTTGAAACTCCTAGATTCTTTTGAGATTCATTGAACTTTTCAATGGCATGTTTCAATCTCGAGTGTGCCCTTTAGGTTTTGTGACTAGGATGCCGAGGATCACAAAACAAGGTGTGAAGTAACCATGCAAATATACTTGGTACCCTTAATATTTACCCCTCAGTCGATGTGTCGGTTAACCACACACTCTCCAACGATACTATGATAAACATTAAGTTACCCTTTGCCTACCTTGTTAAGTACAGGTTAGTGTGCCGGTTAACCACACACGCTCCACTAACAGCTTAAACAAAGTGCAAAGTGTAATTTCATGGATTAGCACCTTATTCACATTTTCCTAAGTAACTAAGATTGGGGATTTATAAGTGTTTAGTTACTTAGTATTTATCATTATACTTATAATGAAGGGAGAGTTATAGTCCTTGTCCTACCTGTTCGGCTAACGACCCTCCACCGGTCAAGGAAGCAGTGAGTGAGAGTGGACACCCATTAAATTGCCATTTTATAGGCAGTAACCTTATACCCCCCTTATAGACCGGCTTCATGAATGAGGCCTACTAATGGTAAGACGACTTGCTCTTATACATATAATATATTAAACTTTTAATATTACAATAGTATAAGGGTGTATTTTAGACATTTAAAATACTTGGTGGTTTAATCTATTAATTAAACTAGACTTTTAATTTAATTAAACTCAAACCATTTATTTATGGATTAATAATACTCTTTTAATTAAACGTTTTAATTAACTATTAATAAAGTCCATAAGAGTTAATTTGAACTATTCAACAAAACATCATAATTCCAATTATTAAACTCAAAATTAAAACCATTTAATTAATTGTTTAAGTTATGAACCCAAGAGTTTTAGAATTCAATTCTTTTTTTCATAAAAAACTTTTCTCAAATTCCAAAACTTGAGGGCAAGTTTTGTAATTCTTGAAAACCTTTGGATTCCATAACTTACGGAATTAATGGTGTTTTATGATGAAACTTTCCATGTTCCATAACTTAAGAACAAGTTATGGAATTCTTTAAAACATTAACACCAAATTTTGTAACTCCATAGAAACTTTGAATCAAATTTTTTTTAAAAAAAAACTTTCATATCCTAATTTATGGAAGTTTCAAAAACCCTTAAGATCACAACTTTAAAAAAAAACTTTTCAGCCCCAAAATTTTATGACAAAATATGTAACTCCTTAAAACATTTAGATCAAACTTTTAAAACTAATAAAATAATCATATCATTTTATATTTTACTAAATTTGACCTAATTCAACTCATATAACAAATGATTCAAATTTTACAAATAATTCGTTTTTCACAAAACAAGTAATTATCTTAAAATTTGACAAACGTCATGTTTTTTTCCTTTTTTTTTCAACTTGAAAATAAAACATTTGCATCAATATAACAGAAAACAACCCATGGCTCTGATACCACTGTTGGGTTTTGAGCATTCTAACACTCCTATGGAGTACATGCAACCCTATAAACCTTGGATCTATGTTTTCTCTATTATACATGCAAATATTAACTATTCCAAGGTTTCATCCTAACTAGCATATTATGAAGCACCTATACTACAAAGTTCTAGTTAGATGACATACCTTTTGATGTAGCTTGATGTCTTCAAGCTTTAAGAGCTTAGCCCCAATAGTGTGGAAGCCTCAAATGGAATCACAAATCACCAAAACACCTTGGAAGAACTTGAGAGAATATGTATGCACACTAAAATCGGCCCACTCTTATTTTCACACACTTGTGCCAATTTTGTAAGCCAAGGACCCCTTTATATATTATGGAGGATTAGGGTTACATCCATGTAAACCCTAATACCCATGACCTTTCATTTACATAGGATCTGTGGGTTAAAAGCTCCATGGACCATCCATGAAAGCTTAGCCCAACCTAAATGAACTTGGCCCATTCCATATATATAAGAGTCCATATTTAATTAGTTCTTTTTGATCACTTAATTAATTCTAAATTAATTCTTGATCAATACTAATTAAATAATATGATTCCATATTAATATATTAGAACTTATAATATATTAATATAAATCATAAATATACTATTCTCAAAAGACTATCCATATAAATTGTGTCGGTGAAGTGCAACCCAAATGGACCATGCCGGGTTGGGTCAAGTACATACCAAATATAGTTATGGACTTAGACATTAATCCAACAACTACAACTTGTTGCCTTTTGGTAGGCCCATGAGTCGATCCGCTTCCTTTCTTTTTCCCCCGCTTTCGCTTCATGACCTTAGGTTTGGAGTTTGGGGTGTCTGGGTAAGTTGTCCCTCGTTGGTTTCCTTGGTTGATACTACGGTTAGAGTAATCGACACCATTTCCATTTCCATTTGGATTGTTGGCGTTGAGTTGCGCCATGAAGGCTGTCACGGCAGCTGTTACAGCGGCTTGGAAGGTTGCAGGGTCCATCTGCAGAACTGGTGTTTCGCCGGCTAGCTGGTTGTTTCCATGGGAAGACATGATTCTGTTGCATGATGAGAAACTGGTTCGTGAGTAACTACGATTATATCTAGTCGTATCTCGTCCATGATTATAGATATGAAATTATGCATGTACGCATATGAATCACATGTTTTTTTGTATGATTCTCGTGGTTTCGACCTACATCCCTATGATGTATTAATGGTAGTATGTAGAAATAGGTATTGTACAAATGTTAAGTTGCCCTTATATGTGAGGACACATACTTTTCTCAAGGTTTATATGAAGATCCAAGTGATAAACTTCATTTTCAAGTAAAGATCTAAAAGTTAAACACATAAACATGCATATATACATAGATCTAACACAAAAGCACTTGTATTCTCCCCCAAAAACATTATAAAACCGAAAACACGGGGGTATGAACTCACCTTGGGGTTTTTTGAGATGTAGATGAAGAAGAAGATGAAACTTTGAACCTAGCTTGAGTTTTTGGTGAGATCTTGAGATGGAGGTGGTTCTAAGGTCCAAAATCACGAAAATGAAGTTGCAAGAGGAAGGATCTTAGCATAGACTTGAAATATAACATCTAGAGATGAATATGGACTTACCAAGTTATGATGCTTGAGGAAAATCTTGAGGATGGCACCCCACCCATGAATTTTGAGAAAGAAGATAGGAGAAAAATTGAGGGTTGGAGAGGAAATGAGAGGTGAGAATGAAAGTTGAAATGATTTTTGGGGTGGGAGGTTGGTCTTGGGCCGATCTTTAAAGAAGAGATGGAGAGAGAGGGACTAAGGGTTAATACTTGGTGGATGCTTAAATTGCATTGATGCATGTAATGTAATAGTCTAATTACCTAGTGTATATTAATGTGGTGTCAACTTTCAAGCCACATTTCCCTCCTTTTTATTTCTCTTTTTTTTTGTATAGTGTCGAGAATAGGAGAGATATTCGGCCCAAGGTTGGCCCAAGAGATCAATTGAAGAAGTTATCGGCCCAATAGGGCCCAATAAGGAAGTCTTGGTCCAATAAGGGTATCGAGTTAAGAATTTATGGGTTATGGCCCAAAAATTATTGGGCTTGGCTTATTGGATCGAGTTTTGGGTTTGAATCATAATATGTGAAAGTATGAACTTAAATGGCGCCGTAGTTTGAATTTTACTAGCTGGGTCCTTGTAAGTTTACATGGAGGAATCATTTTGTACACTATTTAAGATCTAACCCTAATGTGCTAGTTGTGACACATGCTCAAGCTCATCGGGACAAACCCTCACTGACTCGTCGAGTCAACTCATGGACTCGACGAGTCCCCTCGGTCTGATTCCTCATTCAGACGTCCAAAGTCAGATCTCTCATTCCAAACCCTAGATCTAGCCCTTTAGTACACCAGAGACACATATAGTCTCGACCTTTACGTTCATACATGGCATAAATGCCTCAAAATGCTAAAACAAGCCCTTCTTAAGGTGTTAAGCACAACAACCCACATTTGAATGAATAAAGTTGGGACCTTTGGACTCTAGGGACCTCACAAGGTCCAGATCTGAGGACTAGGCTTCTAGCTAATCCATTTTACTCAAAGTCCCAAACAAAGGTGGTAAAAGCCCTAGAACTCCAAACACATGAGATCTAACCAAAATAATGAGAAAGGTGCATACTTTTACCTTCCTCAGAAGCTCTAGACGATCTATCACTGGATCCAACTTTCCCCCTCGTGATCCTTGCTTGATCTCCTTCTCTTCTTCTCAAATGATGCACTAAAAATCCCAAGATAGCTTCTCTCTCACTTTGTAGGTCAAATAACCTTTAGGGTTTGCTTCCAGGGAAAGGGTGGCCGCAAGTGAGGCTATAAGTGCCTTTAAATAGGTCCCAAACCCCGGAAATTAGGGTTTCTCTAATCAGTGCCTACTCAGCGAGTCCTTCTCCTCGGACTCGTCGAGTCCACTCATTAAATCCACGGGAGAAACCCGACTCGACTCGGCGAGTTGGACCATCAACTCGTCGAGTCTCTCCTTTAATCACAAGATTAACCTACACCATAATGCCTCTAAAAATCCGGATGTTACACTGCAACCCTGGGGAGCGTCCCCTGAGGCAAGAGGAAGCAGAACCAATACCTGATTGGGGCCAATACATAAACCATTGGAGTCGACAAGACGACTAACGCCCTCCGTACGGAATGGCACGAGGTTTCGATAACGTCTCTAGAGGAGGAACCGCTGACAAAGCTCTTCCAGTTATAGTAAACCGAATAGCCCGACAGTTCGATCAATCAAGGATGTCGATCAATCGAATCCTAGAAGTGAATGCGGCTGCGCAGGCTAACACTGCAGATATCCTTCGTCTTGACGAGTTGCAAGATGACACCCAACACCATACTGAAGCCCTTCAAAGGCAACTTAATGCTTCTGAATCAGAGATAAGAGAACTGAGGGAGCATCAAGCTGCCCAAGAAAGGCACTGGAAAGCGCAAGACGAAGAGGAACCAAGCAACCGTCGTACAAGTCCCCGCAAGTAGTGTTCGCACTACTTCTACTTTCTACTTTCTATATCTAATGTATATACTACTTTTCACGATATGTACAAAACCGAGTATCAATAAAACAATAAGCACTTTACTTCAACAAGAGTTAGTACAATTCGCATAAACATCCTATTCCAATGTTTTGGATCACATAAATGTTCCAGTGTTATTTTTCATTCTTTCACTACGACCGTGGAAATGTTATTTTCGGTAGGTCGGTTTGATGTCGACACTTTCTCAGTGTTGGGGTATATTATAATCCTGCTTTAAGGTCAATTTTTCTGGACCTTATACACTTAATATACCAATACAGTCGACATGTACATTCATACTCTTTGAAAAAAAAATAACCATTCAATTTCATATTATCCTGTTGCAAGTTGTACTTGCAGTGGATTTCTATTTCTAATTCTTTGTGAAATTCATGTTGAATTAAGTGTTTAGTTCAGAGATATCAAATTCATATTCATTCTTGATATCTCACTATCTTTTTATCTATTGACTTTTATAGCAAGAGATGCCTCCTCGTATAAATCCAAGACATATCAACACCAATGAAGCACCGACGCCACCCCCACCACCACCTCCTCAATTCGACCCTGCTATGTTTCAAGCGGCGGTCACGGCGGCTGTAGCGGCTACCATGTCTCATATCCATACTCCTGGTGTTAGTGGGTCGGGAGTCGGTGCACATCCTTCTAAACATGGCGAAAGTTATGGGCATTCACGAGAATGCACTTATAAGTATTTTTCTAATGCCAAACCCAGGACCTTTAACGGGACTAGGGGAGTTATGGCACTAAGACAATGGATTGAGAAAACGGAAGCAATCTTTGAAAATTTCTCCTATCCTGAGGGTAGCAAAGTTAAATTTGATGCCTGTACTTTTTCTGATAGGGCTCTAACGTGGTGGAATGGCCACATTAAGTTACTTACTCTGATAGTGGCTAACTCCATCAGCTGGGAGAGCCTAAAAGCCATATTGATGCGAGAATACTGTCCGCGAGGGGAGATCCAGAAACTCGAGCAAGAACTATGGGCTCTTACAATGGTTGGTTCTGACATATCAACCTATACCAGTAGGTTCTGTGATCTGGCAATACTTTGTCCAGATATGGTTCCTATGGAGAGCAAAAAGATTGAGAGATATATTTGGGGTATGTCGCCCCAAATTCAGTCAAGTGTTTTAGCTTCAAAGCCTGTTACTTTTGACAGTGCCAAACAACTGGCACAATCTCTTATCGACCACGGAGCCCGTCAAAACTCTATGGTTTCTGCTCCAGAACAACCCAAGGAGAACAACAACAACAAGAAGAAGAAGGGTTGGAATAAGAGGAAGGGGAAATCTCCTCTGGAACCGGAAAAGAAGCAACAAGTAGTGGCAGTCCATGCTACTACTGTATCTACTACAATACCTACTGTAGTACCTGCTGCTATCCCTAATAACCTTGCACCAACAAAGCCCTATGCTAGTACCCTCCCTAAATGCAACAAGTGCAATTTTCACCACAATGGAAATTGCCAAGAAATGCAGTGTCGAAACTGCAACAGGAAAGGGCATACTGCCCGATTCTATAGAATACCACCCCAACCACTTAACCAAGTACCTGCCGCTGGTGTAGGACGAGCATGCTACCAATGCGGTGATGTGGGGCATTTCAAGAAAGATTGTCCAAAAGCTGAAAATTTCGGTGGAGTTTGGAGGAGTCTAGCCCTGGCTCATGAAGAAGCAGTGGCAGACCCTGCTGTGGTCACAGGTACGTTCCTTCTCAACAATACTTATGCATGCATTCTATTTGATTGTGGTGCTGAGAGGAGCTTCGTGAGCCATAATTTTAAACATCTACTAAATCAAAACTCCCAACCACTAACTGAAACGTTTAAAGTAGAAATGGCTAATGGGAAATCTGAATCCACCAACGATATATACATAGGATGTATCCTTACCTTGAATGACTTGTCTTTCCCAATAGACCCTATGTCCGTCTCTATCAAAAGTTTTGACATCATAATATGTATGGATTGGTTGTGCCCCAACCATGCCGACATCCTATGTTATGAAAGAGTTATTCGTTTGAACTTGCCAACTAACGAAACTCTTATTATCTATGGCGACAAACCCGGAACGAACCTTCAGATCATTTCTTGCATCAAGGAACAGAAGTACCTTTACAAAGAGTACTGTGCTTTCTTAGCTCACGTTGTAGTCAAAAAGCAAGAAGTAAAAGATATCGCGAGCATGCCAGAGGTTTGCAACTTTCCCGATATCTTTCCCGATGATCTTCCAGGAGTACCTCCCGAACGACAAGTCGAATTCCGAATCGACTTAATCCCTGGAGCTACCCCTGTAGCCAAATCCCCCTATCGTCTTGCACCTTTTGAAATGCAAGAATTATCCAACCAACTTAACAAACTCCTTAGTAAAGGTTTCATAAGACCAAGCTTCTCACCATGGGGAGCACCGATTTTGTTCGTAAAGAAGAAGGATGGATCATTCCGCATGTGCATAGACTACCGCGAGCTGAACAAACTTACCATCAAAAATCGATATCATTTACCTCGCATGTGCATAGACTACCGCGAGCTCAATTCGACCAATTTTAAGGTGCGAACTACTTCTCGAAAATAGACTTATGATCCGGGTATCACCAGTTACGGATTTTGGAGGAAGACATTCCCAAGACCGCGTTTAGAACTCGTTATGGTCATTACGAGTTTATAGTGATACCATTCGGATTGACGAATGCACCTGCTGTGTTCATGGATCTAATGAACAGAGTGTGTCGTCCATTCCTAGACAAATTCGCCATAGACTTCATCAACGACATCCTTATCTACTCAAGGAGCAAGGAGGAACGTGGCCTACATCTTCGTCAAATATTACAAACCCATAGGACAGAAAAACTATATGCGAAGTTTTCAAAGTGCGAGTTTTGGATTAGGAAAGTTGAATTCCAAGGTCACGTGGTCAGTTCAGAAGGAATACACGTGGACCCTTCCAAAATCAAAGCAATTGAAAACTGGCCAGCACCCAAAACACCTACAGAAATCCGTCAATTCTTAGGTCTTGCTGCCTACTATCGCAGATTCATCCAAAATTTCTCCCGAATCGCTAAACCGCTTACCACCCTGACGCAAAAAGGTGTAACTTTCAGTTGGGAAGAGAAGCAAGAAGTAGCATTTCAAACGCTCAAACTAGCCTTGTGCAGTGCACCGATCTTGTCTCTACCCGAAGGGACAGAAGACTTTGTAGTGTACTGCGATGCTACAAATCAAGGGCTTGGGTGCGTACTTATGCAAAGAGGAAAGGTTATCTCCTACGCCTCACGACAACTTAAGACGCATGAAGTCAACTATACAACACACGACCTTGAACTTGGAGCGGTGGTATTTGCTCTGAAGATCTGGAGATATTACTTATATGGCACGAACTGCACAATATTCACGGACCATAAAAGTCTCCAGCGCATCTTCGATCAGAAAGAGCTAAACATGAGACAATGACGATGGGTGGAGCTACTGAACGACTACGAATGTGAAATTCTTTATCACCCTGGTAAAGCAAACGTAGTAGCTGACGCCCTTAGCAGCAAAGAATACTCGGGTCGCCGAGTAAAGTCGTTGACCATGACAATCCATTCACATCTGTCCACACAGATCAAAGAAGCTCAAATTGAAGCCTTGAAACCCGAAAACGTGGCAGGTGAAACTCTGAGAGAAATGGATAAGAACTTCGAAGTCAGGGATGATGGAGTCTATTATTTCATGAACCGGATCTGGACACCAAAGTTCGGTGGTTACAGAGACGTGGTTATGAATGAAGCACACAAAACCCGATACTCCATTCATCCAGGTTTAGACAAGATGTATATGGACCTTAAGAAACTATACTGGTGGTCTAACATGAAGGCCAAAATCGCTACCTTTGTGGGCGAGTGCCTTACTTGTGCCCAAGTCAAGGTAGAGTACCAGAAACCTTCATGTTTATTACAACAACCTGAAATCCCTGAATGGAAGTGGGAGCGGATTACAATGGATTTCATAACCAAATTACCCAAGACTTCGGGTGGTTATGATACTATTTGGGTAATCATCGATAGATTAACCAAATCCGCACACTTCTTTCCAATAAAAGAAACCGAGAAGATGGAGAAACTAACCCGAACTTACCTCAGGGATATTGTTAGACTGCATGGTGTACCAATATCTATTATTTCGGACCGAGATAGTAGATTCACCTCTCGTTTCTGGTAGTCTTTACAAAACTCTTTAGGAACCAGGCTGGACATGAGTACAACCTACCATCCACAAACCGACGGACAAAGTGAGAGGACGATTCAAACACTAGAAGACATGTTGCGAGCTTGCGTGATAGACTTTCGAAAGGCATGGGAT
This sequence comes from Lactuca virosa, assembly GCF_052849685.1. NCBI lineage: Eukaryota > Viridiplantae > Streptophyta > Magnoliopsida > Asterales > Asteraceae > Lactuca > Lactuca virosa. Next base: position 391,862,971 of record NC_136428.1, read on the forward strand.
ATTCATTTACCCCTTGTTGAATTCTCTTATAACAATAGTTATCACACTAGCATAAAGGCTGCTCCATTAGAAGCCCTCTATGGCCGCAAGTGCAGATCCCCTCTGTGCTGGGCTGAAGTGGGTGACACGCAGCTAGCTAGAGGTCAAACTCCTGACAATGCTCTCACTGGTCTGAAAATCATTCGAGAAACCACCGACAAATTCGTACAAATTCGGGAGCGACTTAAAGCTTCCAGAGATAGACAGAAAAGCTACGCTGACAAACGGAGAAAACCCTTGGAATTCCAGGTTGGTGACCGCGTCTTGTTAAAGGTCTCACCCTGGAAGGGCATGATACGCTTTGGAAAGCGTGACAAATTGAGTCCAAGGTACATAGGACCCTTCGAAATTCTTGCTAGAATTGGTCCTGTAGCTTACAAACTTCGACTACCCTAAGAACTAAATAACATTCATCCTACCTTCCACGTTTCGAAATTGAAAAAGTGTCTATCTGACGAGACTCTTGTGATCCCACTCGAGGAAATCGAGTTAAACGAGAGTCTCAACTTTGTGGAAGAACCTGTAGATATTCTAGACAAGGAAGTTAAGAAAACCAAACAAAGCCGTATCCCGATAGTGAAGGTCCGCTGGAATGCAAAACGGGGACCTGAATTCATTTGGGAATGGGAGGATCAAATGAAACAAAAATATCCACATCTTTTTCCCTAGTCTATCTGAAATACTAATTTCGGGAAGAAATTCTCTCTAACGGTGGGATAATGTAACAAATCGTTATTTCAAACCTATGTAATAGTATAGGTCAGTGTGTATTTCTTTTTATAATAATAAAGAGAAATTTTAGCATAATGTGCATATTTACATAATTGACCCTCAAAAATAAATTATTTAACAATCTTGATTGGGATGAACCAAGTGATAGAGATTGTAACAAGGTTTCCAAAAACATAAAGAACACTAAAATCCGAGTTATAACAAAGAAGTTATGACCAATCGAAAATCCGCGAAAAAACCGGCAAAACACTATTCAGTGTAAAAACTGAATTTTCAATAAAAGGATTTTTAGCCTTAACAATCTAAATGAAAGTGGTAGTTTATGTTAAACCGAGAACTTTCATAAAAAGAACGGAAAAATCTGACTTCGTATGAGGAAGTTATGATTTTTTCTAAGTTTCAGTATAGCAGTGTACACTTAAAAACTCGAAATAAAGATCGAGCGATTTTTAGCCGACACAACCTAAACGAGAATTGAAGGTCTCGTCGGTAGTAGTAGAACGGTAAAAAGACAGACAAAAACGGACGTCGGATGAAGAAGTTATGAATTTTTAACGGATTCCCGTCCCGGTCTGTTTAAAATAATAATATTGAAAATTAAATTCAAATTTAGCCAATGAAGCCTAAATGAAAGTTGTAGAGTATGATTTTACCTACGCGTGCATATAAAGAACGCCAAAAACGGAGCTTGTATGCGAAAGTTATGATTTTCGCAAGTTTTTGGCACAAAAATATAGAAAAATAGAAAAACCGGGTAATTTCGCATAACACGTCACCCTCGCACGTGTCGGCTGCTGATTGGACCGAAGCCTTGCGTGGCACCTTCTGATTCGACGAACTCTACGGTCCAGTCATCCTCGGACACCTTCGCCGGAGACACCCCGGAGATGCCCCTCGGACACCCCCCTTCGCACGTGCCTCCTTCCTACTGGACCGAAGTCTGGTCCAATCCGAGCCTCCCACCTTGCGAGCCTGCTGTCCGAAGTAAGCCATTCCTTCGCCACCTGTCCGACGCGTGCCGGCCTCACATAGCCTCGGATCCGAGGCTTCGGCCTATATAAGGCATGCGAGGGCTTCCGATTTATTTACACTTTTTACCCTAAAATTCACACTTTTTCACATTTTCCACTTCCATAAACATATACACAACCCCTAAAGCCCCGATATCAAGTCTCGAACCCTAAGCAAGCCTCGAAGCCTCGAGATTCCCAAGAAGTAACCTCTCTCCTGTCGAAACTCTGCTTGATTTGAGCCGGTTTCTCGACAAATAAACTCCTTTTCGTGAAACGAAACTCTGTCCGATTTACCATCTATCAAGTGAGTACATACCCCCGTATTTTCATAATTTCTACTGTTTTAAGGGGGGGAATACAAGCATAACACAAGAACTTTGTGTTATAAAATCATGATTTCAAATCATGATAAAACGACATTAAATCATTAAAAATACTCAAAACATTAAACTCTTTTATCATCTTATATTTCTCCCCAAAATTCATGTTTGTATATATATATATATATATATATATATATATATATATATATATATATATATATATATATATATATAACTAAGAGTTAAAAGGCTTAGGACTGATAACTCATTTCGGGTCATTTTCCTTGTTTGGATGTGGGCTTATAGTACCAGTTATTTGTCCGAGTGTCGTTTAAATTTTACTTATATATAAAATTGTATATGTATATAAATATAATAGTTATTTCATCAGTTTAACTACCTTTGTAACATGCTGAGCAAGGGATTAAATGCAAACATGGTTAAATACACATTCAGAAAGTACATATAATTTATAATAGGTATAATTTATACATATAACAATAATTCATGATTCAAGTATACTAGAATACACAGTCTTACAAGAAACAAGGTTTTTGATACAAAACAAATCAAGGGTTTACACTTATCAAATACATGTTAGAAATTCTAATTCAAGAACATACTGTCTACCATTTATTTCAGAAGGATTGAGTTTTGATTCAAGAATATACTGTCAATCATTTATTTCAGAATGATTGGGTTTTCATAATTAATATACATGTAACGTTTATATGCTTTTTATGACATTATAACCATAATCTCCAGCCGGGGATCGAAACAAGTTGTGTGTAGATCTATATCGGGATTGACAACCCCGCACTCAGGCTGCTAGCTACAGTCAGGCATACACGCCGATGAGTGGCAATTGTTATCTCCAGTTTAAATGCCCACAAAGCGTTTGTTGCCGGCCATCCGTCATAGTATGGTTATAATAACTCATTAAAAAGATATTAACAATACGTTAGTGTACAAACAACTAAACGAAAGTACACCTTCAAAGTACCAGTTTATGGAATACAAAATACAATGGTTCAATACAGTTTTCAATAACAGCTGGTGGAGCCAGGCACACTCTCAGTACAAGTTTTTCATAAAGGAACACAAATACAAAACATTGATACAAAGTGAACGGTTTTATGGGAATAAAACTACTTTTCATATACAACAGAAAATATAGGATTTTCTGGAACAATTTACATATGCAAGATACAGAGACATCCTTTAAACATAAACACTTATGCACTCACTCAACTTTATGTTGATACTCTATTTTCAAATTACTTGTATTCTTAGGGAAATAATACACAGGTACTCCCCGAGCTTTTTGAGAAGATGGAACTATGTTGAGTCATATCTTCTTTTGTATAACTATATTTTGGTTCAATATACAATGATTGAACACATGTAAATACTTATACCTTTTAAATACAATGGTTGTTTGTACTTTGATTACTATGATGCATGTGTTGTGATACTACAATTAAAGTCCTCCACCCCCGGACGTTTCCGCCATCTGGTTTGGGGTGTGACATCGACCAACTTCAAGGAGCCAGCTACTTCTCCAAAATAGACCTAAGATCAGGGTATAATCAGCTGCGAGTCCACGAGAGTGATGTTCCTAAGACAACATTTTGGACTCGGTATGGTTACTACGAATTTGTAGTAATGCCCTTCGGTCTAACCAACGCATCGGCGTTATTCATGGACCTGATGAATCGGGTGTGTCGTTCTTTCCTGACAAGGTCGTAATCGTGTTCATCGACGATATACTTGTCTATTCCAGAAGTGAGGAAGAACACCGACAACACTAGAGATTGGTGTTGGAAACTCTAAGGGCGGAGAAACTGTACATGAAATTCTCCAAGTGCGAATTCTGGATTCGAAAAGTAACCTTCCTAGGTTACGTGGTAAGCGAGGAAGGCATACACGTGGACCCTTCCAAAATCAAGGCGATAGAGAACTGGTCAGCACCGAAGATGCCCACAAAAATCCGTCAATTCTTGGGCCTAGCTGGCTATTATCGCAGGTTTATCCAAAAATTCTCCAGAATTGCCAAACCCTTAACCACTCTGACTCAGAAAGGTGTACCTTTCTGTTGGAGTGAAAAGCAAGACACTTCATTCCAAACGTTGAAGCGGGCCCTATGCAGCGCACCTATCTTGTCTCTGCCCGAAGGGACGGAGGACTTCGTTGTCTACTGCGATGCATCCAATCAGGGCCTAAGCTGTGTGCTCATGCAGCAGGGAAAAGTCATTGCTTATGCTTCAAGACAGCTGAAAGCACACGAAGTCAACTACACAACTCATGACTTAGAGTTGGGAGCAGTGGTCTTCGCATTGAAGATATGGAGACATTGTCTCTACGGAACCAAGTGCACTATCTTCACTGACCATAAAAGCCTGCAATATATTTTCGACCAGAAGGAATTGAACATGAGACAACGGTGATGGGTTGAGCTACTCAGCGATTACCAATGCGAAATACGCTACCATCCCAGCAAGGCTAATGTGGTGGCAGATGCCCTCAGCCGGAAGGAGTGCTCAGGTCGTAGAGTGAAGGCACTGACCATGACTATCCATTCCCATTTATCTGCGCAAATCAAGGAGGCTCAGCTGGAAGCCTTAAAACCAGAGAACATGTCGGGTGAAGCCTTGAGAGAAATGGAAAAGAACCTAGCGATCAAGGGAGACGGAGTCTATTATTTCATGGACCGGATCTGGACTCCAAAGTTCGGTGGTTACAGAGAGGTTGTCATGAACGAAGCTCAGAAGACCAGGTACTCCATTCATCCAGGTTCGGATAAGATATACCTCGATCTCAAGAAGTTGTATTGGTGGCCAAACATGAAAGCAGAGATTGCTACCTTCGTGGGCAAGTGCCTGACTTGCGCCAAGGTGAAGGTCGAATATCAGAATCCCTCAGGTTTACTCCACCAGCCGGATATACCTGAGTGGAAGTGGGAGAGGATTACTATGGATTTTATCACCAAATTACCCAAATCTCCGAGTGGGTACGACGCCATCTGGGTAATAGTCGACCGACTGACTAAATCCGCCCACTTCCTGCCGATCAAGGAAAACTTCAAAATGGAGAGACTCACACGAATCTACATCCAAGAGATAGTCCGACTACACGGTGTGCCTGTGTCCATTATCTCCGATCGAGATAGTAGGTTCACCTCGAGATTTTGGCAGTCCCTGCAGAAAGCTATTGGAACTAAGCTGGATATGAGCATAACTTACCATCCTCAGACAGATGTGCAGAGTGAGAGAACCATCCAGACCTTGGAAGACATGTTGAGAGCATGTGTCATTGACTTTAGTAAATCATGGGACACCTATTTGCCCTTGGTCGAGTTTTCCTACAACAACAGTTACCATACCAGCATCAAGGTTGCGCCTTTCGAAGCCCTCTATGGTCGTAAGTGCAGATCCCCTCTGTGCTGGACTGAGGTGGGCGACACGCAGCTAGCCAAGGGGCAAGTCCCTGACAACACTCTCACTTGTCCAGAAATCATCCGTGAAACCACCGAAAAGATCGTACAAATCGAGAACGACTGAAGGCCTCACGAGATAGACAAAAGAGCTACGCCGATAAACGACGAAAACCCTTGGAGTTCCAGGTTGGAGAGCGTGTCCTGCTAAAGGTCTCACCCTGGAAAGGCATGATACGCTTCGGAAAGCATGGAAAGCTGAATCCAAGATACATTGGACCATTCGAGATCCTCGCTAGGATCGGTCCCGTAGCCTATAAACTTCGTTTACCTCAAGAACTTAGTAACATTCATCCCGTCTTCCACGTCTCGAACCTTAAAAAGTGCTTATCCGACGAGACCCTTGTGATCCCTCTCGAGGAGATTGAAATGAACGAGAACCTAAACTTTGTGGAAGAACCGGTCGAAATCATGGATAGAGAGATCAAAAAGAACGAAACAAAGTCGCATCCCGATAGTGAAGGTTCGCTGGAATGCCAAGCGGGGACCTGAATTCACTTGGGAGCGCGAAGATCAGATGAAACAGAAGTATCCGCATCTCTTTTCTAATCCATGATTTTTATTCTATATTCGAATTTCAGGACGAAATTCCCTCTAACGGGGGGATGATGTGACAACCCGAAACTTTTTCCGTTATCCTTACCCAGTTTCCGTTAATAAAATTTGGTTTTTTATTAAATTCCGTCAAATTTCTTAGTTTGGGAAGGACTTTACGTTTTAAATAAATAATATGTATTTTATACGATTCGGAATAAACCGGGAATCACGCGAAAAACTTGAAACTTCCTCGAAAATCACCGAGTTCACGGTCAAAACGAGTTTACGACCGTAAACTCGTGTAGACCGTAAACCCGCTTACGGTCGGTGCGAGGTGGACCCCACCACCAACCAAAGCCCCAGCCTATAAATACTGGACCCCACCCTCATTTGAACCTTCTTGGCTGGAAACACCCACTTTCTCTCTCTAAGCCTCTTGACTGTAAACACCATAAAGCCCTCCTTTCACCTGAAAAATGCCGAAAATCATCATTTGGGGCCGTTTGGGAGCCTTTGGAACACTTTTTCGTCGAAAACAAGCACCCTTGTTCTTGAGGTTACGGTCAATCTTCATAGACCGTAAACCTGTTGCGACCGTAAACTCATCAATCTTTATAGACCGTAAACTCATCAATCTTCATAGACAGTAAACTCACCAATCTTCATAGACCGTAAACTCACCAGATCTCCTTAGACCGTAAACCCTATTCACGGTTTGTCGACCGTAAGCGCCATTCACGACCGTAAACAGCTCTTTCGTGGGGAAAAGCCTGTTTTCTAAATTCAACCAAGTCCCGGTAACATTCCTTAACCAAAAACAAGTGTATATCTAACACTTTATCTAACGAAATCGCTAATTTAGATACATATATGTATTTATTTGATATTAGGATTCCGTTAAGTGCAACGTACACCAACTCAAGGATCATCCAGTTCAATCCTTTACATCCAACCAACTGTAAGTTCATACCCCTACGCTTTTACAAGTTTTTATAACGTTTTCAGGGGGGAGAATACAAGCCAAACATGAAGGTTTTCACAAGTTAAAAACTGATGCAATTACAAGAAGTTTTACATCAAACAATTAGATTCTTTATCCCTTTTGTAAACATAATTGCATAGTTTTCAGAACAGTACATGAACACAACTTACCAGTCAAACTATAATATGTATAGTTTGGGGAATTCATTACCGATTTTACAGATTCAATCTACGTACCAAGTCAAACACATAAACTATGCAAGATTTAGTTTATCCATACGAATAACAAGAGTATCTTACTAAATAATTATTTTGTGTATAATTATTTATACTCTACACCATTTACAACGATTTCGAACTCGAGAACAACCGATCTACACGTAAACTAGTTAATACAGGATTGTGAGACCTATCTTCGTTATGCCCTTTGGGGTACCAATAAATCCTCACCGTTAGTATAACCAGAGTCTCCCGGAGGGAGAGCGTGAAATTTGTGAATAGATCTATTCGGGGACCGACAATCCCACACCTGAACTGTTAGCTACAGTTAGGCGGGCACGCCTAGGGTGACAAATTTTGTAATCGTACGATGCCTGAAGACACGTCAAGGAGGTCACGGGTCATATTAGCATGGTTATACGACTCACAATAAGTATAAACTAACCTTTGTTTACGGGATTTCTTACTTCAATAGTTTTATTTTAATTAATGAAACTACCTATCTACTTACTGGAGGGTATTCCAAGGACACAACCTTTAGTTTTATTTTAAGAAATAAAACTACCTCACTTACTGGCGGTAGCCACGGTTTTCAAACGAAACATACCTCACTTATTGGCGGTAGCCAGGGTTTTCTAACGGAACATACATTACTTACTGGTGCTTGGCCAGGATTTCGATACAAACGATATTTTACTTATAACGAAAGGAAATCATTTGTACAAATTCAGTGACTAGTTTTCAATACAAAAACATGCTTATGAACTCACCAGCTTTATGCTGATACGTTTTCAAAACCGCTTGTATTCTAAAGACAACAATAGACAGGTACCCTTGCCAGCTTTTGGAGAAGACGGAGCATCTTGGAGTCTCGTCTTTATCTTTTATTTTTGTTATATGCTGACATGTACAAACTATGTTTTCAAACAGATGTAAATAATCATATTGTAATGTAATGGTTGTGTTTAGTTTGATTGCTATGATACGATTGTTGTGATACTACGCATGACGTCACCCGCCCCCGGACGTTTCTGCCGTCCGTTCTGACGGTTCGGGGGTGTGACAACTACAAACTCGTAGTGACCATAGCACGTTCTGAAGGCTGTCTTGGGAATATCCTCCTCTTGAACTTGTAGTTGATGGTACCCTGATCTAAGATCAATCTTTGAGAAGAAACATGCTCATTGTAACTGGTCGAAGAGGTCACCGATGCGAGGAAAAGGGTATCGGTTTTTAATGGTAAGTTTGTTTAATTCACGGTAGTCAATGCACATACGGAATCGGTGCTCCCAAAGGTAAGAAGCTTGGCCTAATGAAACCTTTGCTTAGTAGTTCATTCAATTGACTAGACAATTCCTGCATTTCAGCTGGGGCTAGACGGTATGTCGATTTGGCTACGGGGGTAGCTCCAGGAATTAGGTTGATTCGGAATTCGACTTGTCTTGTAGGGGGCACTCCTGGTAGGTCTTCCGGGAATATGTCGGGGAAATTACAGACCTCCGGAATGTATTTGATATTTTTCACTTCTTGTTTCTTCTCTACGACGTGGGCTAGGAAGGCGTGGTACTCCTTGCGGAGATACTTTTGGGCCTCGACACAAGAGATGATCTGAAAGTTTGTGCTAGGTTTGTCGTCATAGACGACGAGGGTTTCGCCATTTGGCAGATTAAGGCGAACAACCTTTTCGTGACATAGGATTTCAGCATGGTGAAGGCATAACCAATCCATGCCAATGATGACATCATAACTTTTTATGATGACCGACATATGGTCGATTTGGAAAGAGTGATTGTTTAAGGTGAGGGTACACCCGGTGTAAATGTCGTTAGTGTTCTCTGTTTTTCCGTTATCCATTTCTACGGTAAATGTGTCTTATAGTGTTTTTGGGTTTTGTTTAAGCAAGCGTTTAAATTGATGGCTCACGAAGCTTTTCTTTGCGCCACTATCGAAAAGAATGCAAGCATATGTATTGTTGAGGAGAAACGTACTGGTGACCACAGTTGGATCTGGAACTACTTCCTCATGATCTATCGCCAGAACTCTGCCCACTTCACCAGAGTTGGGGTTTCTTTCCTTCATGCAGTTCCGCTTGAAGTGTCCTGCTTCTCCACAACCATACCAGGTTCGACTTGCTCCGGCGTTGGTAGCTTGTGCATTTTGTTGGACTGGGGCTTTAAAAATCAAGCGGTGTGCCCCTTTATGTTATAGTTGGTGCAATGCATTTCATGGCATGCGCCGTTGTGGTGAAAGTTGCACTTGTTGCACTTGGGTAGGTTCCCAGAGTATTTCCTTATCGGAGTTGGGGTGGCAGTTGTTGTGGCAGCGTGCACAACAACCATTTGTTGCTTTTTGGCAGGGTCTTGAGCAGGTTGACCGTTCTTCTTGTTCCAGAACTTCCTTTTGTTGCTTCCCCCTTTCGCTTGCTCGGGGGTGGTTGTCACAGTGCCATGGCTTGTGTTATGGTCGATGAGGTACTGTTCCATATGTTTGGCACTGTCAAAGGTAGTTGGCTTTGAGGCCAATACGTTTCCTTGAACTTGGGGAGATAGTCCCCATTAGTATCTTTCCACCTTTTTGCTTTCCGGAGTAACCATTCCAGGACACAGCGTGGCTAGATCGCTAAACCTTGAGGTATAAGACAAGATGTCAAAGCCTGTCATTTTGAGACCCCAAAGTTCTTCTTCCAACTTCTGTATCTCGCCCCTTGGGCAGTTCTCCTTCATTAACATGGTTTTCAGGTCATCCCATGTTATCGAATTAGCCACCGGAAGTGTCAATGCTTTGACGTGGCCATTACACCAGGTGAGGGCCCTTTCAGAGAATGTGCATGCTGCAAATTTGACATTGCTTGCTTCAGGGCATGCGCATATTTCGAAGATGGATTCGGTTTTCTCGAACCATTGCAGCAATGCTATGACACCTCCGCTTCCATTGAAGTTTTTTGGGTTTAGCACTTGTAAAGTCTTTGTAGGTACACTCTATCAAGCGTCCCTGGCTGTCCTCGTGGTTAGAATTTCTGGCACCATTACCCGCACCATCGGCATTATTGGTGCTGATTTGGGACATTGCGGCTGCTACTGCGGCTGTTATGGCCGCCTGGAACATAACTGGGTCGAACTAAGGGGGTGGTGGTGGTGGCGCTGCAGTCCCTGCGGCACTACCACGTCTAGGATTTCTACGAGGTGGCATGTTCTGCCATATCAAGAATGAAAAGACAATAAGTCTTTGATAACACTCACAAGTCGAGGGTTAGAACTAAACATTATTAGTTCTTAATATGCATCATGATTCCGACTTGTAAAGATATTGTAAGAATCATTCAAACTAGAGGTCTATAAATAATGAAATATAGACTTTATGAATTTTGATAGTTTTGATTCACATGAAATGTTTGTGATAGAATCCATACCGGGCCCATCCAACAATCGTTTGATGTATAATATTTATAAATAATTAAGATTAAATAAACTTTCGAATCTAATGGGTCTGCCTTGGGCCCAAAACCAAACAAGGAACAGGATCCAAGGCGGAACCACCATTTCTAGGTCGACATGGACTTAATTATATATAACTTTGATTTATACATCAAGCAATCATGGATTGACCACCAGTAAATTTAATCCGGAAATAATCCATGTTTTGAATGTGATGTAGTGTTCCCAATAAAACAAATAGCGCGTCAATTTCATTGATATAGCTTAGTATACAATATTTGGGAAAATTTAACCCTACAAGGGGTCTACGCTACATCAATGTATGGAAAACTTTTGACCGCCTAACAGATCCCAAAAGTGTAAACACTTAAATCGCGAGATCGGACATAAAATACTAGAAAATAATAGTAACATTTATCGGCAAAACTAGATTAAACTGAAGCAAGGAGTGCAAACACTACTTGCGCCGGTTAAAGCTCTGAGCATCACGAAGTGAAGACACGAAGTTGCTTGTTTCCCTTATTTCAGCTCTGGATTCTGCCGCTTGGCGCTCTGCTTCTGCCAGACGTCCTTCTAAAGTGGCTCGGTGTTCTTGGAGCTCTTGTACTTCAGCTTGGGTCGCGACCATTTCCCGTCGAAGGACCTCGGTGCGGTCTCGAGTCCGATCGTGTTCATCATCCAACCAGCGAAGACGAACGGAGTTGACTTGGCTGGTGGCACCAATTTCCATGAGGTGACGAGTGTTTATCCTTGTTCGCTCCTCGTGGCGTGCGACACGGTGAACTATGATTGGAAGGGCTCTGTCGTCTGACCCTCCTCTGCTGAGGTCGTAGAAACCTCATTGCATGCCATAGGGAGGTCGCTAACCTAGCTCTCAGCTCCATCTATGTATAGTTTCGGCCCATTGGGGCGTCGGGCCTTGGAAGTGTGGCGGAGGGATAGGGGCAGGGTGTAGATTATAAACTTCAGGTTCGGAGTCGGTTCCATCTGAGTCTTTTTCCTCTTCACCGTCTACTGATTCTTCCTCCTCCATGGGTTCTTCTTCTTCCATGGGTTCCTCTTCGGAATCTTCCTCTGGGTCTTCCACAATCCAATCGGCATTCCCTTGGTTGGGGAAAGAGGGATCACCCGGTAAGTGAAATCCTGCCATTGCGCTTGTACGAGAATAGGGATAAGAAGGATATCGCAAGAAATTTTGGTATAAGAAGTTACTCATCGCAATTTATAATGTGATTATTATGGTTTTTGTGTTAAAATACTCTTATAGTATTTTTTATCTTTGATTCTCGAGGTTTTTGGTAAGTTGAAGACTTGTTGCTCATCATGATTCTTCTTCGGCATATGTTGGTCATACCTTGGCTAAATACAGTTGATCAGGCTTTATTCATCCAAGATCTGACTTCATATCCCGAAGCTGGATCGTGGTGTCCAACTTGTGTTATTACTTTTATGTTATTGCCATTATGATACTGAATTAATGAGTATGATTGTATGGATACTTTTATCAAAATATAAATTTTTATTTTTAAAGTACTTTTGAAAAGCTACGTCAGAGAATTTTGTCCTGATGTATTTATAGTTTGTATATCTTACGTGGTTCGATATACTTAGTTCACTATAAACAAAGCTCTGATACCAATCTGTCACACCCCCCAACCGGAACGGCGGAAACATTTGGGGGCGGAGGACGTCATGCTCATTATCATAACCATAGTGAAGAAAGTAAACACAACCATCATAAATTTAATTTAAAAGGTTACATCGTTGCAAAAATACATGTTTCCAAATAAATTACATATGATGTCAAAATAGTTCAAAAGAAATCTGCGCCTTAGCGTCTTGCCTTCAAAAATCTTGTGGTTACCTGTATTACTGAATACCTGAGAATACAAGTTGTTTTTGGAAGAGTATCAGATTTAAAGCTGGTGAGTTCATAAGCAATTTATGAATGAAAAATGAATGTTGTTCCTTGAATTTTGTTACAAGTTTGTTTCCAGAAAATCCAATATTTTCTAAAAGGTTTGTTGTAGTCTTAACCAAACCAAGACTTAGTATATGTAAGTAAATCGTCATACTTATGTGTGGTTTTATATTTAAATAAAACTCCTTTTTGTGAAATCCTTAAATTCCCGTGAACTGTGTGTTTTGTTAATTCCCCATGTGAGTTGTTATAATCATACTAAAACTCGAAGGCCTCGTACTCGACGTTCTTCAGGCATCAGAATGTTATGACATTTGTCACCCCAGACCTGCCGGTCTAGCTGTTGCAAGCAGCTTAGGTGCGGGTTTGTCAGACCCAATATAGATCTATACACAACTATCACACTCTCCCTCCAAGAGATTCTGATTATAACTACAGGACTTTTCTGTGGTACTTAAGAGTACCCCGAAGGTGAATGTCTCACAATTTTATTCATTAATAAGTTCACGTAGTTTGTAATGAAATACCCGTTTTGTAAATCGATTGTTTTACCGTTTCCTTGTTAAACGAGATGTTCAGACTATACCTATTATAGTCTATCGATAATGTTTTATGATATACTGAAACCTTGTTATGCATGACTTTGTATTTCAATAAAAATGACATTGAAATTACTAAGTGTAAATCTTACACACCTTGCTCAGCATGTTACAAGGTGTGAATAACTCTTAAACATGTTTTGACAGTTTACCCTTAACTGTCCCTGTTTTAGAATATTTATAGGAAAATCATCGTAAGTTAAAAACTGAATCTGTAAACCCGAAGAGTTTGGAAAAAGAGTCTACTGTATTCTTAAATTTTCCTATAATTTTTGGTGGTTTCAAACTAGTGTGAAAATGTTCATCTTCACAACCTGGTCTGATTTTGTTGCTGCAGTGATAGGCAGTTTTGTAAAAATCGCCATAAATTGTAGAAAAATCTTATGGAGATGTGCAAGTGGTCATTTTAAAGGTATAAACCTGAAATATTTTCATGTGAAATAGTTTTGAAAAATATTAAGTTTAAGTTGGGTAAAACAGTTCGTTAACAGGTCACAACTTTTCTGTTGTAAGCTGTCAAGTTTAGTTTTAAATATGTTTTGGTGTTTTAACTTGTATCCCCCCCCTGAAAACTAAACAAAACTGGAAAATGTAGGGGTATGAACTCACCTTCAGTGATTTATTGAAGAGTGGAAGGTCGAAGACGAGGAGAATTACGTCAAGAACACTTGATGAAAACGTGAAAGTTTGGATGATCCTAAGAACGATAGTTGGGGTTAGAATGTGTATAGATGATTCAAGGATGTTATGAAAACATGGAATAAAACTTGAGTTTTAAAAAAATACTTACCAAAAAGTAAAGTATTAGCTCAAGAACACCTTCAAAAAGTGGCTGGAATTAGAGAGAAAAAGAGGCTCTCTTGATGGTTAAGAAGAGTGTAAGTGTTTGACGGTGAAGGAAATGATCAAGGCAAAGCAAGAATTCTTCCAGGGATTTCTTTATATAGAAGTTGCTGGAGCAATTTGCAAGGTTGAGGTGATGTTTTCCTTGGTTTGTGTGATGTGGATAGGATTGGACTAATAAGGAGATGACACATGGAGGCAAGTGGGCACACTTGACCCACTTGTGGGGTAGGATATCCTTAGATATTTCTCTTAATGTAAAATAATGATTTATAATTAATCAATCCTTGAGATAGGAATAAAATATGAGTTTAGGGAGTTTAAAATGATAAAAATATGAATTTGGTGAAAAATCCCGGTCAAAAACGTCAAAAACGGGCTTAACAGGCGAAAGTAGTCGAAAACCGGACATGAGGGGCGAACCTGCGAGGGTTCGGTTTTTTGGTGTTGAGGACCGAGAGTGAGAATAATGAACTGAAGGTGGGCTCGGGTCCGAAGGTGACAGAAGCGAAAGTGGGTCTCGGGTTCGAAGGTGATAAGGAAGCGAAATGGACCGAGGGCTCGGTTCATTTCGGGTGTACTTGAGTTTCGGTCTCGGTGTTTCGCTTCTTAGGGTTTCGCTTCCAACAGGCTCGGTTCCATTAGGGTTTCGGTCCTATAGGGCTGTTTTTCAAGTAAACTTCCCGTTTCAAGCGGTTTTTGGCCAAGTTAAGGGTCGAGATGACCCGGGTGACTATAAAAAGTTGAGAGAGATTTGGGAGAGATTTATTTTTAGTCAATATTATTGCAATGCAAGGTTCGTGAACCCCGTTATGATTCGTTTATGATTAGTTTAAGTCCCCAAAAGGGTCCATAGTCGTGTTTTGTTGCATTTAACTCCCTTCTTAGGGTTGTACACTGCTAAACACATAAAATATCCGAAACACTTGAATTCTTGGCATACCAATGCACATTTTCATACATAGAATAAATTTTATCGTAGAAGTACTAGTTAAGTTTGACCGGTTTGACTTGTTGACTTTGACTTTGACTTGTTGACTTTGACTTTGACTTGTTGACTTTGACTTTGACTTAAAATTGACGGTTGTCATATTTTGTGTTGTGTTTCAGAGACATCATGGTAGGTACACGCCACACCCTAGAGAGTAGTGGAGTTAGCAATGATGAGATTCGCAGGATGATTCACGACGAGGTGGTCGCAGCCATACGTGATGCTATTCCGGAGATGTGTGGGTCTATTAAGACCACATTGATCGAGACGTTTGACGAGCGATATGCTGCAGTTTCTGAGGTGGTTGTTGCTGCTGCCATCGCAGCTGTCGCTGCTGCCAGGCCACAGGGAGGTGACTCGTTGCTGTACCGGGAGTTCAGCAACACGAAGCTACCAGAGTTTGATGAGACTCAGGATCCGATTGCTGCGATGATATGGATCTCTGATATCAAGGGTTGTCTGTACACTTGTTCATGCCCAGAGCATTTGAGGGTGCGGTTCACGCTGAACCAGCTTCGCTTGGGAGGGAAGGACTGGTGGAAGTTTGTGATGCGTAGTTTTACTCCTGCAGAGCATGATGCAGGGAATTGGGAGGGGTTTGTTTTGATGTTTCGAGATGAGTATGTTTCCCTGGTGGAGAGGGAACGGTTGGCCCAGGAGTTTCTGTCTATTAGGAAGAAGACAGAGTCGGTGACTGTGATTATACGGATGTTTCACGAGAGGGCGTTGTTCTTCCCTTAGCATGTGTTGACTGAGCAGGCGCGCATGAGCCGGTATTTGAGCATTCTGAGGAGGGATATTCGAGAGTTCATGGCGAACTCGTCTTATCGGACATTTGCTGAGCTTCAGGCAAATACCAGGAGGAGGGAGATCGAGCTGGAGACTCAGGACAGGGAGGATGCGGAGTCTCAGGGGAGAGACCGGCGGCCGGCGCAGCCGTAGCCGACAGCCAAGCGGGCTAAGCCCGCTGATTCGAGATCTGGAGGCCAGAAGGGCCGCACTTGTGTCAAGTACGACAAGAGTCATGAGGGATCTTGCCGGGCAGGGATTTGCTACAAATGTGGCAAGGAGGGGCACATGGCGAAGGATTGCCCCAATGGATTTGCAGTCCATTTCCACTGCAATCAGACCGACCATCGGAAGGCCGAGTGCCCTCAACTTGCTCAGGGATCAGCAAAGGGTTCCGCTCCTGCTGCTTTGTGTGTTACTGATGTTCGGCCGATGAAGGTCGAGGTTTCGAAGTCTCGTGGGAGAGCTTTTTAGCTGACAGCAGAGGAGGTCCGCGCAACACCTGATGTCGTGGCTGATACGTATTTCCTTATTTATTTATTCTTAGATTTATCGTGCTTATTCTGTGCTACATTTAGGTGCATTTCTTGTGAGTTATGTACATGCTTTAGTGTTATTTGACTCGGGTGCGAGTCGATCCTTCGTGTCTTTAGCTTTTAGTCGTCACATTGGTATCTGACGTGAGGCGTTGAGTCGACCTCTGAGGGTTTCTATAGCAGACGACCATGCGGTTTTTGCTATCGAGGTATTCCGAGGATGTGTGCTGGAGATTTTTGGTACCGAGTTTCCGATTGACCTGGTACCGATCGCGATGGGTGATGTCTGTGTGATCGTGGGCATGGACTGGTTAAGCCGCTTTGAAGCAGTGATCGACTGCAAGCGTCAGCTGGTGACTATACGAGACCCTAGTGGAGGAGTTCTTACAGTGTATGGCGAGGGTACCAGATCTAGTTCAGCTTTATACACTGCTGTCAGGGCGAAGCAGAGTTTACCACAGGGTTATATGGGTTTCCTAGCGTACGTGATGGATTCACGGACTGTGTCAGAGAGGTCGAGTTCTATCTCTGAGGTTCCGATAGTGTGCGAGTTTCCGGATGTTTTTCCCGAGGAATTGTCGGGTGTGCCTCCCGAGAGGCAAGTAGAGTTTCAGATTGATTTGGTTCTGGCAGCAGCGCCTATCGCGATGTCACACCCCGAAACCGATGGCGGAAACGTTCCGGGGAGGAGGACGTCATGCGTAGTATCACAACAGTTGTATCATAGTAAGCGAAGTAAACACAACCATTATATTATAATATGAGTATTTACATTGTTCAAAAACATGGTTTATACATAACTGTATATAACAAAAGTAAAAGACGTGACTTCAGAATGTTCCGTCTTCTCCAAAAGTTGGCAAGAGTACATGTCTATTGATGCCCTGAGAATACAAGCAGTCTTAAAAATATCAGCATAAAGCTGGTGAGTTCATAAGCGTTTAATTCTGGTGAAATAAATGTTTCTTTGATTCTTTGAAAAGTTGTTTCCCAAGAAAATCCTATATTTTCTTATGAAAGAGGTTTGATTATCCATTAGTTACACGTTAAACAGCCTGTTTATGAAAGGTTAAGTTATCCCAGGAAAATCCTATATTTTTCCTTAAAAGTTGATAGTTGATTTTCGATTCTGATACGAGGTGTACAAGTATCTACCATACTTGTATCGATAGATGTAGTTTCCTTGAAAAACCCTGGTTACTCGCTGTGAAATTTATTAGCCTTATTACATAAATAAAACTAATAAAATAGGTAGTGAACTAGATCCTAAGGGCGTTACTGATGCCCTCTAATAATCAAATCAGGTATTACTTTGAGGTTAGTTCACTCGTTTCATTATTACAAAAGTAAATTCTCGTTACCTAAGTTGTGAGTGCCATAACCGTACTTAGACTGGATAAGGCACGAAACGGGGGCCAGTATCTTTTATAATTTTGTCACCCACGAACCTAACGGTTCCGCTGTAGCTAGTAGCGAGGGTGCGGGATAGTCAGTCCCATATACATCTATACACAATAGTCACGTTCTCCCTCCAAGAGATTCTGGTTATAAGTCGTAGTCCTCCACTCACAAATCCGATGGAGTGTTACCAAGGACATGTCTCAAACTTAGCCTAACAAATTTACAAGTAATAGTACGAAAATCCTACTTATGATTTACATGAATCCTTTATAAGATAATACATATTATAACAGGATTCACAAGTTTTTTGCTTTAGATTTGAAAACTGTTTCTACGAGTTGATTTCTTAATTGATTGGTAAAACGGTTTTCTGAGTTAAAAGCATACTGCACATAAAATCATTCTATGCAAAATGAGATAATTTGAGCACAAGTTTCCTTGTACTTTTGCTTTTATTCCCCCCCTTGAAAACATGAAAAACTCGGAAAAATCGTAGGGGTATGAACTCACTGTTTGACGTGGGATTCGAGTGTAAGTTGCTAGGAGTTGCTGAGTGTCAAATAGAACCACGGACACAAACGGATCCTATTTAGCATTTAAAAGTACATATATACATTAGGTGAGGGCATAACACTATTCTTTATGGAAGGAAACCACCTTAGGAACTAGGAAACACTTAAAACTAAGTGTTAGAATCACATGTGTTTTGAAGAGGGGCGTTTGCGGCCGTAATCAGGAGTTTACGGTCCCTGGGTTTACGGTCCAGGTGCTTACGGTCCAGGTGTTTACGGTCCCTGGGTTTACGGTCCAGGTGTTTACGATCCAGGTGTTTACGGTCCAGGTGGTTACGGTCCCTGGGTTTACGGTGCAGGTGTTTACGGTCCAGGTGTTTATGGTCCCTGGGTTTACGGTCCAGGTGTTTACGGTCCAGGTGTTTACGGCCGTAAACACTTGGCGAAAAGTGCGATTTTCGATGTTTCAAGGCCCTTTCTAGACTTCTGGAAGTGTTCTAAGCCTCGTTTCTAATTTTAGGAGGGTGTTGTGGCAACTTTGCACCCTATAAATAGAGTTTTCGGTCAAGGGAGATTGCCTTTGACCGTAAACAGGCTTTTGGTCACGATTTCTACATGTTCATCAAGAGATTCTTGTATCCAACAAGCTAAGGGTAGAGTACTTACGTAATGGAAGCTTGAAAGGGTGGTTAGAGTCCAAAAACACTAGTGTGTGTTCTTGGTGTTGTTGGTGAGAGAGCAAATCTAGAAAAATATGAGATTCATGAGAGAGGAGCATGGATTTACCACTAGGAGTGAGATAGAAACACAATTAAGGTGAAGAATCACTTACATTCTTGAGGATCTTTGAGCAAAATCGAAGTTTGTAGAGAGATAGAGAGAGAGAGAGAGAGTAGAGAGAGAAAGCTTCTGGAGTGTGTAAAGTGAGAAATGAAGGCCACTCATCCCTTATATAGGGGTGAGTTTACGGCCAAGGGGTGGGGTAGAGGGTTTGCGGCCATGAACGGTGTTTACGGTCCTAAACAGAGTTTACGGTCGTAAACCAAGTTTGCGGTCGTAAACTCCTCTCGAAGAGTTATTTTGCCCGAATGCTATGCTTTGACTTAGAAAACCTCGTTTTCGAATACGAAACTCGATCGAACTGAGTTTAGAATATTCCGTTGGACCAAAAATAGTACTAATGTAAATGGAAATAAATAAAAACCCAAATTTGACTAACGGAATTGAGTAAGAATAACAGAAAAAGTTTCGGGTTGTCACACGCGAAGGCACCTTATCGCCTAGCGCCACCAGAGATGCAGGAGTTATCCTCACAACTTCAGGAGCTGCTGGGGAAGGGATTTATTCGACCGAGTAGCTCGCCGTGGGGACCGTCGATCCTTTTTGTCAAGAAAAAGGATGGTTCACACCGGATGTGAATTGATTACCGGGAGTTGAACAAGTTGACGGTCAAGAGCCGTATCCACTTCCGAGGATCGATGATTGATTCGATCAGGTGCAGGGGGCATCTTGGTTTTCCAAGATTTATTTGAGATCTGGATATCACCAGATGAGAGTATGAAAGGAGGATATTCAGAAGACAGACTTTAGAACTCGTTATGGGCATTACGAGTTCATGGTGATGCATTTCGGGCTCACTAACGCACCGACGACATTCATGAATCTCATGAACCGGGTGTGCAGGCCTATGTTGGACTGGTTGGTGATTGTGTTCATCGACGATATGTTAGTATATTCGAGATCCTGAGAGTAGCATGAGGAGCATCTGCGAGAGGTTCTTGGGGTTTTGAGGTCGGAGAGGCTGTATGCCAAATTCTCCAAGTGTGATTTCTGGTTATGAGAGGTCCATTTCTTGGGACATCTCGTTAATCAGAATGGGATATTGGTCGATCCGGCCAAGATTGAGGCGATTATGCGGTGGGAGGTGCCGAGATCCCCATCCGAGATCAGGTGTTTTCTAGGATTGGCCGGCTACTATTGGAGATTTATCAATGATTTCTCCAAGATTGTGGTTCCTCTCACCAGATTGAACCGGAAGGGTGTTACTTTTATTTAGGGGCCTGAGCATCATGCATCATTCAAGACTCTTCGCCAGAGATTGTGCGAAGCTCCGGTGTTAGCCCTTCCAGAGGGAGTGGAGGACTTTGTGGTGTATTGCGATGCGTCTATATCAGGGATGAGTGTAGTGTTGATGCAGAGGGGTCACGGGATAGAATATGCATTGAGGCAGCTCAAGCCTCATGAGACGAGTTATCCCACCCATGATTTTGAGTTAGGGGCGGTAGTGTTCGTCCTCAAGATTTGGCGCCACTATCTTTATCGTGTTCGGTGTACTATATACACGAACCACAAGAGCCTGAAGTATCTCATGGATGAGCCCAACCTAAATATGAGACAGAGAGGTGGTTGGATGTGGTGAAAAACTATGACTGCGAGATCTTGTACCATCCGGGCAAGGCTAATGTGGTAGCCTACGCCCTGAGCCGTAGAGCAGAGGGTGCTCCGATCTGAGATGTGTGTATGAGGATGATAGTGATGACTTCAGACTTATATACCATTCGAGAGGCCCAGGTGGAGGCCGTGATAACGGAGAAGCGCAAGAGGGAGGGAGCGAGTGATTGGGCAGGTGTCTGAGTTTATGACGGAGAGTCGATGGCTTATGACTTTCTGAGGGCAGATTTAGGTGCCCTATACTGGCGGAGCTCACCGTATTCTGATGGTGGAGGCGCATAGATCGAGATTCTCGATTCATCCAGGAGCCACTAAGATGTACTTGGACCTGAAGAGAGATTATTGGTGGCCCTGTATGAAGAGGGACGTGGATTGGGTAGTCGAGAGGTGCTTGACCTGTCGGCGGGTGAAGGCCGAGCACCAGTGTCCTAATGGCAAGTTGTACCCACTAGAGGTTCCCCAGTGGAAGTGGGAACATATTTCCATGGATTTTATCACCAAATTGCCGAGGACCGCGCGAGGTGTTGATGCGATTTGGGTGATTGTAGACCGGTTGACGAAGAGCGCTCACTTCCTTGCTATTAGTGAGAGTTCTTCTGCAGAGAGACTGGCCGAGATATATGTAAGAAAGGTGGTAGCTCGGCATGGAGTGCCGACATCAATACTGTCTGATCGGGATGTGCGCTTTACTTCCATGTTCTGGAGAAAGTTTAATGAGGAGTGGAGTACGCGATTGCACTTCAGTACAGCCTACCACCCACACACAAACGGGCAGAGTGAGCGGACGATTCAGACGCTCGAGGACATGCTTTGAGAATGTGTTATGGACTTCGGTGGAATTTGGGACACATATCTGCCCTTAGCCGAGTTTTCTTACAGCAACAACCACCACTCCAGTATTGGTATGCCTCCTTTTGAGCTTCTTTATAGGAGAAGGTGTCGGAATCCTATCTGTTGGGGAGAGGTGGGGCAGCGAGTGATGGGTAGCACTAAGCTAGTGCTCAAGACGACTGAACAAATTCAGCAGGTCAGACAGAGGTTACTGACGGCCCAGAGTCGCTAGAAGAGTTACGCAGACAGGCGAAGATTTGAGCTTGAGTTTCAGGTTGGAGATTTTGTCCTCCTGAGGGTATCCCCGTGGAAAGGGGTGATCCGATTCAGGAAGAGGGGCAAAATGGGGCCCCGATACATCGGTCCTTTCAAGGTGACCACCAGAGTGGGTAAGGTAGCGTACCGTTTGGAGCTACCTGCGGAGTTGAGTCTGATTCATAACACCTCCCACGTGTCTCAGCTGAGGAAGTATGTAGCCGATGAGACGACAGTGGTGCCATTAGAGGACATTCAGGTGGATGCGAGCCTGAATTATATTGAGAGACTGATTGTGATCATGGATCGAAAGGTGAAGCTTATGAGGAACAAAGGGGTACCCATGATTCAGGTCCAGTGGGAACATCGGAGAGGGTCTGAGTTGACTTGGGAGCCGGAGTCCGAGATACGAGAGTAGTGTCCAGAGTTATTTCCAGATCATGACTTCGAGGGTGAAGTCTGATTCTAGTGGGGGAGAATCGTAACATCCGGACTTCCAGGTATATTGTTTATTTATTTATTTAAAGGACTATTTAGCTACTTGACGAGTCGGTGCTACAACTCGTCGAGTAGAGTCGCGATGTGCCACGTAGGATTAATGATCTACTCGACGAGTCCATGAGCCGACTTGCCGAGTAGACGCTGTGAAGAGAAACCATAAATCCTTGGGTTTGGGGCCTATTAAAGGGAACTTATAGCCTCATTTGCGGCTCATCAGCTGCTTGCCTTCACTGAGAGAAACCCTAATCCCCCCTTTGAGCTAATAGAGAGAGAGTGTGAGCTAATATTGAGTATTTTGGTGCAACTTTGGAAGAGAAGAGAAGGATTTCAAGCAAGGAGCAAGAGGAGGCTGTTAGATCTGTTGTTATTTATCCAAGAGCTCTTGTCAAAGGTATAAAGTTTATACCTTTCTCATTTGTTTGGGTATATCTCATATTAGGGCTTCCTTTCTACCTATTATCGGGACTTTGAGGGTATTGAGTCATATGGAGGTTTGGACTTCAGATCTGGACCTTGTGAGGTCCCTAGAATCCAAAGTCCCTGCTTTATTCAGCCCTAATAGAGCTCTTGATTGAAAAACCCTTCTTAGAGCATGTTCTTGGAATTTCAAGCCGAAAGTGCCATGCATGGACGTAAAGCTCGTGACTTTACGTGATTAACGAGCCTTTAGAATCTAGATATAGAGTTTGGGAAGGTTCTCTGCCTTGAAATCGTCTGAATGAGAAATAAGTCTGAATAGACTCGCCGAGTCGATGAGCCTGCTCGACGAGTCAGTTAGGGTTTGTCCCGATGAGTTGGCCATGCTATAGCTCGCCGAGTTAGGGGTTAACTCGACGAGATGGACCTTTGCGAGACTTCTGAGGAACGAGTGGACTCGACGAGTCACAAGAGTGCACTTGGCAAGTCAGGTCAAACCTGGACTGTTGACTCGATTTTGACTTTCGTTGACTTTAGGGTTTGGTCAGCATGAGTCAAGGAGACCATGGAGGGGTAAACAGGTCTTTTACCCATTCCAAGAGTTAGAGAGAAAGAGAGAACAACCTATGGTGTATTTGAGTATGAGTATGGTATTAATTAGAGATAATTATCCTATGTGTTAGGTGGAGGATAGTTCAATATTTCCGAGTATGATACTTTTACTTGCCAGCTTATGAGGTGAGTCTTCTCACTATAATTACCATGAGTGGTCCTTCGTGTGATTGAGATGTTTATTGTGCTTACCTATGTATCTTAATATTCTGCATTATGTGTTTGTGATTTATCATGAATATTGTTATTATGAGTTTATTGAGTTGGGACCGGAGGGTCCCACTGAGACACATTGATCGGAGGGTCTTATTGAGTTATAGCCTAGAGTGGCTAATGAGCTATGTGTGGTATTTTGCGGAACTCACTAACCTTTGTGCTTACCGTCTTATGTGTTATGTGTTTCAGGTACTTCTAAGGATCACGGGAAGGCGCCGACTTGATTGTACACACACATCAGCGATTGAGTTATGATTTGGAGGATCCTGGAGTTTTGATATATGAACAGTTTTTGATATAAAATATGATAATTTTACATTGTGACATTTTGTGATTTTATTATTGAAATAAATGTGTTTTTAAATTGAAAAGTTTGGTTTGAAAATTTACGCCGTTACAAAAACTCACTTGTTTTTTTTCAATAGTTTATTTTATCCAAGAAAAACTAATGATACCAAAAATCTCAAATTTTTGTCCTCTATTAATAAACATTATCATCGATTAAAAAAATCTCAATCAGTTTAGATTCACACTGTGAATCTAAACTAAAACTATTTTAATTTTAACATTTACAATGTGAATCTGACTTACTATTTCAAGTCTTTGATCATTAACAAATTAAGTAAAATTTACATATGAATCGTAATATTTGTCTATTTAGTTTTATAGTAATTTAACGTTTTGACTCCATATAAGTTAGTTTTATAAAATCAATAAATTGATTTACTCACATTGTGAATCTGAACTGTATCTAATTTAGTTTTCACAATTCATAATGTGAATCTGACTTACTATTATTTACACTGTGAATATGAGTAGATTCATAATGTGAATCTAAATTGAAATTTCGATTTTTTTTAAACAAAATATTAATCTATGTTTGAAGAGTACCAAAAATATTAATTTTGGTATATTTATTAATTTTTTAGATAAAAAATAAACCGTAACTTAAAAAAAAACAAAGAAAATGAAGTGAGTTTTTTTGAAAAAAAAAAGTTCATGTTTTACATATCATAATAAATTTCTATGAAAAGATGGAGGAATAATTATGAACAACGGGATATTCGTTTTTCTTTTTTTTCGAAAGAAAACGAAGCCTAAAAAAATTAAACTAAAAAAAAGGATTTTGTTAAATCTGATGCATTTGCGTCCATTGTAAAAGTCTGCAACCCTTTATTTTTTGTTGATCGCTTTAAATTGTGATGCTTTAGATTGGTTGCTTGGTTCTTTGATTAATAATAATTCTATATTGAACTTTATATATATATATATATATATATATATATATATATATATATATATATATATATATATATATATATATATGGTGAGGTTCAATAGAGAACTTTATTATTAATATAACCAAGGAACCAGTTTTTTTTTTCAACTTCTAGAGCTTTTTTTTTTATAAAAAACTGAAAAGTAAAAATACAAAAATTGTAACATCCCAAAAATTAAGGTAATATTTTCATTTTTAAAACCATCCAAAAACCATAAATGTCTAAAATCATAGTTCCGAAAATATCAAAACATGAATCAGAGCATCCAAAAATCATAAAATCATAAAATATTTTGGATGATGTGAACGATCAAGTCTTCACCTTGCCCTTGTTCTCTGAAGTACTTAAAACCATAACAATCAAATTGTAAGGCAAAGCTTAGTGAGTTCCCCGAAAGTACCAGACACAACTATACAGAAAACAACATGCATATATGAGCCTTCAGCCTGACTTGACCGCCTTGCAAGTCCTACAGTCTCTCTGGACCGTCCTTCGGGCCTTCGACCTGACTAGACCACCTCGGAAGCCTTCAGTCTATCCGGACTTCCCTATGTATTTTGGCCTTCAACATAAAGTAGGACCACCTCAACCCAACAAACCACAACATATCGAGATATATACAATAACAATCAATAACCATCAACACATGAAATGATATGGATCACAAGTCGAACACATAGTTAACATATCATCAATCCATTATATCAGGATACAAAATCCAATGGACCGGCCTTGGTGCCTTCGATCTACAAGTACAGTGAGGAAAAGTCACCTGAAACGAAGGATCTAGAAACACTACGACATGCTACCCTTCTACACTACTAGCTCCTACGGACCCACTTTAAACACTCATAAATCTGGAGAAGATAGTAGATCCAAGTTCTCTCCTTGATCCCTTGCCTGCACAAAGATGGACTTCCTTCCTTCACAAACTTCACCAAATTAAGGGAACAAACCCAAAATCAAGTCATGAAGCTCAAACTCATGGAAAGGAGGCTAGGGTTTTGAGGTGGGGAGGTGGAGCCTGAAGGAGATAACCTAGATAGGTATTTAAGAGATTAAATAAGAGGGAAACCCTAAAAATCCTAGATTTGACTTGCGACGACTGCCTCGCCTTGGCCCCTAAAGCGACGTCGTGGAACTTCCCAAAACACGCGTCCATTAAAATTCACGCCACGTCGTGGGTACCATGCCCCACGTCGTGGCCGAGCATTTCCTCCAAAACCTTATTTGGATTTCTTAAGTTTTGTCCAACCTTGTTGGAACACTTGTGTTAAAGAAATTTATAACTATTCTCCTTTTTCCAATGATATAAAATTCTATAAAAAAAATTCCTTTTTTCGTCAAATTCACACTGCGAATCTGTGCAAATTCACAATGTAAAAATGAATTCGGGGTGGTGATCAAGGATTGCGAATTAGCAGACTTAGGACCCTTGAGGAATTGAGATCTGGACTCATTTGGAGGTGGATGATGTAAATTAGATGATTCGGGTGTTCGGTTTGGGTTTTGGAGCCAAAGGGTATTTTGGTAATATGTCAGCTCAGGCTTTTATGGATATTGGATATTTATCTAGGAAATTGTAAGGCAAGTATGAGTTGATTAAAGCGTAGAGCTTCTTGTTACCTTTTCATGGATATAAGGATTGTCGAAATCGGATTTATAATGAGGAAGTTATGACCTTCAAAGTATATTAGGGTTTGAGGGAAATCCTAGTACCCGAGCCGTACCTAGGGAGTATGCAGGGCGTACTAGTGCGAGGTTCGGTACGCAAGGTGTACATTGGTGTACACTGAGCGTATTGTGAAATGGTGGATCGTGGATTCGAGACCTTGTACAATGAGCGTACGAGGAATACGAGGGGCGTACGAGGAGTAAGTGGAAACCCTAATTTAGGGTGGTGTGCCCTATATAAGCACTTAAAGTGTTTAGGGCTGACCTCTTTACCAACCTCCAAGCCCCCAAAACCCTAGAAATCGTCATGTAGCCTCCATTGTTGGGTATTTTAGCTAATTGTGTGCATCTTAGTGTGTTTTGGTTCATATTTAAGAATAAGGAGTTTGGTGCAAGGTTGTAGATCAAGCAAGAGCTTGTGGATACTGATTGTCTAATTCATTTCCAGCTTATTTGAGGTAAAAAGCTATAGCCTTGCTCATTAGATACTTAGATCTAGTCTATATGGGTTTGGACCCTTTTAAGCCCCATGAATGAGATCTAGAGGTTGGGCACTACTCCAGTCGATATTAGTTGCCTCTCTTGGTGTTTCTGAGGTACAAAGTCCATAAGGTGGGCACATTTAACGTTTAGAATCACCCCTGCATGATATTATGTCTATTTAGTAAAACTAAAGTGTTATATCTTGAAGTTGGGTCCTTTTGGGGCATGCAAAGTCGCCAAGTCAGTGACTTTATGGTTCTAAACGTTTATTGAGGTTTAGATTTGTGGTTTGGACTTCTTGTCTTAAGCATTAAGTGGTTAAAGAGGGTTTTGGATTAATGGGTGAGTACACTGGGTGTACAAGTCTGTACGCACGTCGTACATGCCATATAGTGTGTACGCTTAGCGAACAGCGCACTATGCATCGCGTACCCACCAGGATGGGTTTTTGATGTTTACGCTTCGGTTTGGGCCATCTTTTGGACTTAGTTGCGTTCGGCTTTGTTCCGCCATCATGTTTTGGGTTTATAATTATTTGTGAATGCCTATAATGTAATTTGGACCCACTTTGGAAAATTGGGCCATGAATTGGGCCTTGGATGGCTAATTTGGTATTTGGGCCTTTTGGATTATTAGGTTTGGGGTTATGTCCTGGTCCAAAGTAGGTATGGGGTAAATTGGTCATTTACCTACTTATGGTCTGATGGTTTGGATGGGAATCCAATTTTTAATTGAATGTTATTTGATATTGATAGCTCGGGGATTGTCGGACCAACAACCATGGATTATCAATGTGTTTCGGCAGTGCGAGGTGAGTCTCCTCACTGAGTTTAGCGGGTCGAAGGCACCAATGCCGACCCATGGTTTATATGTTAGGATGCTAGATGTATGTGTGCCTCTTGCATGTGTTATGTGATGGTATGCTTACCGGGCAAGGCCTGATGGCAGGCCGGGCCTGATGAGTATATTGTATGTTAGTTATCAATATCTGTTTTATGCTTACCGGGCGAGGCTTGATGACTATATGATATGCTATGGTCTTTGTGATTATTCCATGTGCTAGTAAGATGGTGATATGATTATGTATGTATATATGATTATATGGTGATATGATTATGTCTGTATCGGGCGGGGCCTAATGTCAGGTGGGGCCTGGTGATTGGCAGATCTTTAATCCGAGTGGGGCTTGATGCCGGATGGGGCCCAAGGCCGAGTGAGAATCGAGACCATGCAGGGACCGATGGAGGATGGGGGCCTAATATGTGCTTTATTTATGTCTGGTATGTGGTATCTTGTGGAACTCACTAATCTATGTGCTTACGGTTTTCATTTTATGTTTTAGGTACTTCGGTTTTCAAATGGAAGAGTTTGGGATGATTGCAGAGCACACACCATATGTTTCCACATTCTATTATTTACTCTGATAACGATGATGTATTAATAAATCTTTGATTACCTTGGTTTATGTAATCGATATGGGGTATTTATTTTAGTAATTTAAAAATGAAGTTTTTTTGGGTCTTATAAGTAGGACATTACAAGTTGGTATCAGATCCTTGGTTTGAGGGATTCAGACACACTCTCGGGTGTGTCTGAACTCAAACTGAGGATTTGGTAAAGTTTTTTAAAAAATGAAAGAAAATTGATTTAAAAAGGGAAAAACAATTTTTCTAATACAAGAAAGGGTGTGATGCTTGCAATCGACCGATCTCAAGTATGTTTCTCTCAAAATACCCATACATGTTATCTGATATGATTTGATTTATGAATCTGTGAATCGCATGCTAGTTAGGGATAAGTATCTGCTTATTTTTGCATGATTGAATGCTAGGCGAGATGCCTTGTATGCCTATTCTATGAGCTTGTAGGCTTTCATGCTAGTTCTGAGATGCCTTGTATGCCTATTGTATGAGCTTGTAGGCTTTCATGCTAGTTCTGATTAGCCAATGATAGGTTGGACTGATATGAGATGCCTTGTATCCTAGGAAGCATGGGATGCTAAATTGGGTATAAGTTGTATGTGTAACACAATCAGTAGCGGGAGTGGGAGCTCCTAGTATGAATTGTAGTATGTGGGATTGGATGATCGTGATTATTCTATGGATTGGAATGCTACTGCACGAATGCTGTTTGCTTTGTGCTTTGTGGAACTTTTAGGTGATGGGACTTAGCTACTAAGTGAATATGTTAAGTCATATGTGACAAAGGTTGAATAATCTTAGAGTGATGGATTTGACCCTCTTGTGTAGCTCTTGTCTGAGTCCAACCGTTGTAGGGATGAGTCAGTTACTCGAAGGATTATTTATGCTTTGTTGCATGTGATTATATTCATGAGCTGGGTGACTGGCATTATGGGGAGTTCTTCAGCAGCTGATGGCAGGGTGAGGTTGGGAACCTAGGAAAGCCTAGCAAATTTCTTTAGTGGGTTTTGTTGCACTAGTTAGTGAGTGTCTAGTGTATGGATTGAGAAGGTGACTAAGAGGATTTAGGAGGATTCTTGAGGAAAGTATGGATATATGTGGAAGGTAGTATTGGGCCGTACTACTGAAAACACAGGATCCATACTTGAATCGGGGAGAGTCTTGGAGAATCTAGGAGGCCTATGAGATGAGGATTCTTGGGTATATTTGGATATTTTTCATGTTGTTTTCGGTATGGTGTTGAGCACTCAGGAATGGGGTTCCAGTACTGGTTCTGGCTCAGGTCCAGGTATTGAGCCGATTGATGCGCGGATGCAGGAGTTCATCTTATCAGATATTACTCGTGGTATTTTGGAATGGAACTCGGTAATCTTTGGTTCAGTAAAGGAAGGGATTTGTTGAGTTCTTGGGTGGTCGTCTTGGGGCCTTTCGGGCCGAGATTGTAGCAGGGCAGTTGGGGGCTCATTTGAAGCCCAAAGCTTGTGGATCCCTTGAATCCTTTACGAATGAAGATCCTATTGCTAGTATTCGTCATTTGGGATTGGAGGTGGGTTATGCACCATGTCCTCAGAAGGGTTGACTCCATGATTGGATTCCACGGAGGTTTCGTGAACCTCACGCACGGAGTTACCTGACATTATTGATAGATTGTTCGCCAGGTTCAAGGATCGGACGTGGACTGTTCCGACGATTAATAGCGTGGTCGGGGTAACTCAGGAGGAGGAGGTCAGGATTCCAATAGATGCTTCTACAGGTATGTAATCTGTTGATTTCTTCTCTCTTATTGTCAGAATTTATATTACTTTGGAATTTTGTTATGGTTTGGGAAAGCATTATATCTGGTTTAGTTCTCTGTTACTGTCTAAGTTATATTATCAAGGATTGTTATATGTCATTCAACATGCCATGAATAAGTAGTAGGTTGTATCTTGCTCAGAGGGTTTCAACATGTTCGGTTCCTGTTCCAGGTCTTTGACGAGATCAATTATGGGGTATTATTGAAGGGTCTATGGTCAGGACTAGCGGGTTAGTTCTCCACTGAAGTTAGGGGTTCTATTGTTTTTTCTTTTGATCTGGTGGGATCGGCGGTTGTCTATGAAAGAACTTTTGGGTTCAAACACTACCATTACTAGGAGAGGATCAGTAGGAGGAAGATAGTCGTGTCAGTTGTGTGATTTAATTGGTCGTTGGAAGTGTTAGGGGAGTTATATATCTGCATGGGATGTAGGCAGTTAGAATTCATTGATTCTTTGATAATGGAAGTTGGGGTGAAGATTCGTCAGTTCAGGAAAGGGTTATGGTTTTTAGTCGCCAGCATAAGAACTCAAGGAATTGGGATGGTACCATGGTAGGTGATTTGTATTATCAAACTTGTTAAGTTTTCGAGAGTATTCTTCAGGATTGCAGGAGTTAGGCGATCATTGAGTTAGGCTAGTAATGGAATGCTAGTATTGATAAACATAGGTTATAGGCGGTTTATACTATATTAGGTCGGTGGGTGGGGAATCCATCAGATTTAAGAGATGAGAGAGCTTCGTCGGATCCAAGTGGGGGAGAATCGACCAGAATTTTCCGTGAGTTAGTAAGGATGTGGAACTAGAGCAAGTTTCAAATCCTCGCCAGGAGGAGAGACGACCCATGGGATGTCTAGATTGAAGTGGTGTAAGATGGGAGTTCAGGAAACTTCCAACAGCTGGTCAGGGCCTTATTTTCTACGCATAAAAGATTTATGGATGGTTCCAAGTCGAGGGTTGTGTTTGATCCTAGTTTCCTATTCTTGTTAATGAAAACTTTGGGGTTGAGATGGTTTGGGTGTGGTGAAACCATGGGTGGTAATCATGGTTGGTTACAAGTGTTGTAAGACTATGATGGGATCATAGCATTCACCAGTTCAGGTAGCCTATCGTTGAGGTGGTCATGAGTTTAGTGGAGGATCAGTTCGCCTCTTGACCACGATGGACAGGATTGCCGAGTATCATTAATTTGTTTTAGGTTGAGGACCATCGGGGTCCGAGGCAGAGTCGGGCCGATGTAGCTCTATTTTGGATGGGATCTGTGGGCGAGGCCCGTGTGTTTATTGAAATGCAAGTGGCACATGGTAGAGACCGTTGGGTCAAGGTTTTTGATTTTGGGTTACAGGAATGAGTGTGTGTTCTGTAATTGGCGTAGGTTTTTGATTTTGTGGGTATTTG
The DNA here is from genome assembly GCF_052849685.1 of Lactuca virosa. Lineage (NCBI taxonomy): Eukaryota > Viridiplantae > Streptophyta > Magnoliopsida > Asterales > Asteraceae > Lactuca > Lactuca virosa. The sequence goes on from NC_136428.1 coordinate 391,894,666, forward strand.
TGTGCAAGGTCTTCATTTCAGTGGGATATGAATTAAGGAATATGCATTCGAAGGGTATCATCTAAAGGATTCAGGGTAAAAGGATGGGTTCAGGTTCGAAGGTAGATCAGACTCTTGTTGTTGCATTTTTGTTTGGGTCAATCTGTGTCAGGGTCAGGTAAGCACGGGGTTTCGGAATTTTCAACAGTGGTATATTGGTTCGACAGTTCAAGTAAGTAGTGTCTTGTTCAGCACCAGAAGGTTTATCTCCCAAATTGTCTCGTGTTTTTCATTATGCTCATGGAGTTGTTATTATCATGATGAGTCTTTCTTGAAGGATTATCTAATTCCTCTGGTCAATTGGAATGGAATTAGAAATGGTTCTGTATGGGCGGTCTGTCAGGGTGTCAGACCATGTCGAGACTTCAAATTTCAGGTTGAGTAGCGTGGTTATTTTGCATGGGATTATAATAGGTTGGGAAGGGATTCACTCATCTTCAGGTTGGAGAGCCATCCTAGAGTTGGTTTCGGTTGCCTTGGGAAGGCTGTGGCATGCTCGGGGTTGTGGCCGCGTTGCACGGGTTGTCAAGTGCGTCGGGGATGGTAAGAAATGATTTCGAGAATGACATCTAAGTTAAGTGGGGGAGAGCTGTAACGCCCTATTCCGAATCGCTTTCCATATCGGAGTGGTGATCAACGATTCGGAATTAGTAGACTTAGGACCCTTGAGGAATTGAGTTCTGGACTCATTTGGAGTGTGATGATGTAATTTAGATGATTCGAGTGTTCGGTTCGGGTTTTGGAGCCAAAGGGTATTTTGGTAATTTGTTAGCATGGGCTATTATGAAAATTGGATTTTTGTTAGGGAAATATTAAGGCAAATATGAGTTGATTAAAGAGTAGAGTTTCTCGTTACCTTTTCATGGATATAAGGATCGTCGAAATCGGATTTATAAGGAGGAAGTTATGGCCTTCAGAGTATATTAGGGTTTGAGGGAAACCCCCGTACACGAGGCATATGTAGGGAGTACACAAGGCATACTGGTACGAGGGTCGGTACGTGAGGCGTAGATTGGTGTACGCTTAGCGTACTGCGAAGGGTGGATCGTGGATGTGAGACCTCGTACGGTGGGCGTAGGAGGAGTATGCGGGGTAAACGAGGAGTTAGTTGAAACCATAATCTAGGGTGTCGTACCCTATATAAGCACTTTAAGTCTTTAGGAATAGCCTCTTTACCAGCCTCCAAGCCCCCCAAACCCTAGAAATCATCCCTTAGCCTCCATTGTTGTGTATTTGAGCTCATTGTGTGCATCTTTGTGTGTTTTGCTTCATATTCAAGAAGAATGAGTTTGGTGCAAGGTTGTGGATCAAGGAAGATCTTGTGGATCCTGATTCTCAACTTCATTTTCAGCTTGTTTAATGTGAAAAGCAATCACCTTGCTCAGTAGAAGCTTAGATCTAGTATATATGGGTTTTAGACCCTTTTTTGCCCCGTGAATGAGATCTACTGGGTGGGCCCTACTCCAGGAGCTAGGAGTTGTCACTCTTGGTGTTTCTAAGGTTCAATGTCCATAAATTGGGCACCTTTAAGGTTTAGAATCACCACTGCATGAGATTATGTCCATTTAGTAAAAGTAAAGTGTTATATCTTGAAGTTGGGTCCTTTTGGGGCATGCGAAGTCGCCAAGTCAGTGACTTTATGGTTCCAGACATTTATTGAGGTTTAGATATGTGATTTGGACTTCTGGTCTTAAGCATTAATTGCTTAAAGAGGGTTTTGGGTTAATGGGTGAGTACGTTGGGCGTACAAGTTTGTACGCATGGTGTGCAAGCCATATAGCATGTACGCTTTGCGTACAACTGAGTATGCCCCACATACTTAGTAGGATGGGTTTTCGATGTTTGGAATTTGGTTTGTGACATGTTTTGGGCTTAGTTTCCTTGGGCCCGTTTGGGTCATCGGCTTTTGGGCTGATAATTATTTGTGAAGGCCTACAATAGGATTTGAACCCAATTTTGAAAATTGGGCCATAAATTGGGCCTTGGATGGCTAATTTGGTATTTGTGCAATATGGATTATTAGGTTTGGGCTTAAGTCTTGGTCCAAACTAGGTAAGGGGTAAATTGGTCTTTTACCTAATTATGGTATCATGGTTTGTATGGGAATCCAATTGTTAATTGAATGTTATTTAATATTGATAGCTTGGGAGTTGTCGGGCCAGCAGCCAGGGATTATCAGTGTATTTCAACAGTGCGAGGTGAGTCTCCTCACTGAGTTTAGCGGGTCAAGGGAACAAATGCCGGCCCATGGTTTATATTTTAGGATGCTAGATGTCTTCGTGACTCTTCCATGTGTTATGTGATGGTATGCTTACCGGGCAAGGCCCGATGCCAGGCGGGGCCTGATGAGTATATTATATGTTAGTTATCAGTATGTGTTTTATGCTTACCGGGCGAGGCCCGATGCCGGGCAAGGCTTAAAGATAGATCTCAGATCAGGATATCATCAACTCAGAGTACAAGAAGATGATATTCCAAAAACAACGTTTAGAACTTATTATGGTCATTACGAGTTCTTAGTTATGTCTTTTGGATTGACCAATGCCCCAACAGTGTTTATGGATCTTATGAATCGTGTTTGCAAACCATACTTGGATAAATTCATGATCGTATTTATCGATGATATATTGATATATTCACGAACCAAGGAAGAACATGTTCAACACTTGCAAATAATCTCGGAACTACTAAGAAAAGAAAAGTTGTACGCCAAATTCTCCAAATGTGAGTTTTGGATTAGAGAAGTACAATTTTTACGTCATGTAGTTAGCAACGAAAGAATTCATGTTGACCGATCCAAAGTTGAAGCAATCAGGAATTGGGAAGCACCAAAGACGCCAACAAAAGTGCGTCAATTCCTAGGACTTGCTGGCTATTACCGCAGATTCATATAGAACAATTACACTTCCCATGATCTTGAATTGGGAGCTGTAGTTTTTTCACTAAAAGTCTGCAGACATTACTTATACGGTACTAAGTGTAGTATTTTTACCGTGTCGCACCCCAAAACCAGGAACGGCGGAAACGTTCTGGGGTGGAGGACGTCATGTACAGTATCACAACAATGAATAGTAGTAAACAAGCAACAACATCATCCATTGCATTAATAATATAATTTTAATACAAGTGTGTTCTGTCAAGTTATATAGACACCAAAATATAAATCAAAATGAAAGATGAATCTTGAACGAGCTCCTTCTTCTCTCAACCTTGCATCGGTACCTGTCTACTGGTGACCTGAGGATACAAGTTTTTTGAAAGAGAGTATCAGCTTTAAAACTGGTGAGATCATAAGTATTTTAATGTCTGTATTTGTATGAAAGTGCTTGTAAGCATGTGATGTGTAAGTATGTAAAAGTTTGTGAATGTTTGAAAAGGTTTGAATCTCCAAGAAAACCCTATGTTTCCTACTAAAAGTAGCCTTCTACCAAGGCATCTAGTATCTGTGTGTGTGTCTCTTGTAAGAGTGTGTATTTTCCCAAATCTGACTATCATTTACCAAAAATATAGTTTTTACATTTCTGTTTATTGTGTGAATATCACAAAGTGAATGTAATGGGAAAATGAAATAGTACTGTAGTATTGTATTAAGTAACAACTTCTGTACTAACTACCTTAAACCAATTGTAATTTAAAGTACCATGTGATCAGCCTATATCCTGCTACCGACTATAGTACGCGACAATGTAAGATGTCGGAGAAAAATGATGTTTGGCACCCGTAGACTTGCAAAGTCCCACTGTAGCTAGTAGCAAGGTGTAGGATAGTCAATCCAGTATAAATCTATACGAAAACTCATACACTCCCCAATTAAGGAGATTCTGGATACATGAACGGTCATGACAGGTAGTGCCATGCCCCGTTACGTGGGTCACATAACTGAAGAAATGTATATGTAAGGTAGGTGCTAGCTGTATTGTATGTTCTCCCTCTATCTAGCCTGTATCGTAATGTACTGTGTGTACTAGCTGTATTGTGTGTTCTCTCTATCTAGCATGTATTGTAATGTACTGTGTGTACTAGCTGTATTGTGTGTTCTCTCTATCTAGCATGTATTGTAATGTACTGTGTGTACTAGCTGTATTGTGTGTTCTCTCTCTATCTAGCAAGTATTGACTCATGTATGAACTGACTCATTTTATGATTCACTGTTCTAGTAATAGTATTAGTAACTTCCTAAACTACGCCTATTGTAGTTTACTAGCAATAATGTTTAACGGTATGAGCATGTGTCTATACCCTTGCTACCCAAAGGTATTGAACTGAATGAAATAAGGAACATTTACATCTTAATACATATACATAATATATAATTAGGATTCAAACGACCTTCGGACAAATAACCGATACCCTAAGTCCACAACCCAACGAGGAACAGGAGGTAAGGTGAGTTATTAGTTCTAAGTCCTTTCAATCCTACTTATATAACCATATCTATAAAGATATACATTTAACATGATTTAAGTGCAAAAGAGTTTAAGTAAAAGTATTTGACATGAAAAACATTTTGGTAAAACAGTTTGAAGTAAAATAGTTTGAAGTAAAACAGTTTGGTAAAACAGTTTGAAAAGTAAGAAATCCACTTGTTTGGTAGTTATTAATCACATATGATTGATATAATAACTATAATAGATCAAGTTGTATCCCCCCCCATAAAAGCATTTAAAAACATTTAAAAGGTTAATTAAGGGGTATGAACTCACCTGTAGTGGGTGGTTTGGATGAACGGAATGTATAGGATGCTATGTGTCAAGTGAAGACTTGAACACACACAAGGATCCTAATTAACATATTATAACACATATATATATTCAATTAGTCATAAAACAACTAATTAACCAAGTTAAGACATCCTATGATATGTAAAACACTTTATTTAAGTGCTATAAGTCCTAAGGATTGCATCTAAGGGTGGTAGGACATTGCTATTGAGTTTAGGGTTCAAGGGTAAGCTTCCTTGGAGTTTACGGTTTTGTGACCATAACTCCTTGAGTTTACGGTCGTAAACCAATGATTTTACGGCCGTAAACTCATGGTACTCATACCATTTTGCGATTTGAAGCTCTAAAGGTCATAAGAAGCATTCCTACATCATGTTTAAGCCTTAGGAAGATATTAGGGCACCATTTCACTCCTTTGTGGAGTTTACGGTCCTTGGACCATTTGTCCTTGGGTTTACAGCCCAAATGGTTTATGGTCTTTTGATGTTTTCAAGTACTAAGCACATGAAGGAAGGGGTCTAGGCTAGTTTCCAAGGCTTGGCAAGGGACTAGGGCCACTTTGGCACCCTTTTTAGGGTTTACGGTCCAAGGTGTTCTTGGACCGTAAACACCTTTGATCCTTTGATTCTTGGGTGTTTTCTTGATGATTAGAAGTGTAACAAGTCTTATAATACACTAGGATAGAAGTACTTACTAGGTAGAAGCTTGAAAAGGTGCTAAAAGTCCAAGAACACTAGTGTGTGTTCTTAGTGAAACTAAGAACACTTGAAGATCTACACAAATGGAAAGATTTCATGGATGAAATCATGTAAGATCACTAGATTAGGGTAGATATCAACTAAACAAGGAAGAAAACACTTACTTTCTTGAAGATTTTTGAAGAACTTTGGATGATACTTGAGAGAGAATTGGTTCTAGACTTGGAAGTGTGAAAAAAGTTAAGAATAAACTAAGTGTCACTTATATAGTCATTAGGGTTTACGACCCTAATACCATTTTGGCCGTAAACTCCAAACTCTTGGAGTGTTTGGAACTTTATTGATGAACAATAAACCCTAGGGCATCCTCTCTCCTGTTATCTCCTGAGGTACTAACTTCAAAACACTCAAACATAATCCAAAAAGCTTGAAAGTTAGCAGAAGCAGTTTTGACTTCTATTGAATTGAATGGTTGTACAGGACAGAAATTTCGGGTTTTCACATCATCCCCCCGTTAGAAGGAATTTCGTCCCGAAATTAGAATTTAAGCAAATAAGTAGTTACAAATAACTAAGTAAAAAGACGAGGATATTTCAGTTTCATCTGATCCTCTCGCTCCCAAGTGAATTCAGGTCCTCGCTTTGCGTTCCAGCGAACCTTCACTATCGGGATACGACTTTGTTTCGTTTGCTTGACCTCCTGGTCCATGATCTCTACTGGTTCTTCCATGAAGTTGAGGCTCTCGTTGATCTCGATCTCGTCGAATGGGATTACAAGACTCTCGTCGGACAGACACTTTTTCAAGTTCGAGACGTGGAAAGTAGAATGTACGTTACTGAGTTCGCGTGGTAAGTTAAGTTTGTAAGCTATAGGGCCGATTCTTGCGAGAATCTCGAAAGGCCCAATGTACCTTGGATTTAGCTTTCCACGCTTTCAGAAGCGTATCAAGCCCTTCCAGGGTGAGACCTTCAAAAGAACACGGTCGCCCACCTGGAATTCCAACGGTTTCCTTCGTTTATCAGCGTAGCTTTTCTGTCGGTCTCTAGAGGCTTTCAATCGTTCACGAATTTGAACGATCTTCTCTATCGTTTCCTGAATGATCTCCAGACCCGTGAGAGTGCTTTCAGGAACTCGTCCCTTAGCTAACTGGGTATCACCAACCTCAGCCCAACACAGAGGGGATCTGCACTTTCGGCCATAGAGGGCCTCGAATGGAGCAACCTTTATGCTCGTGTGATAACTATTGTTGTAGGAAAATTATACAAGGGGTAGATGAGTATCCCATGCTTTTCCAAAGTCGATCACACAGGCTCGCAACATATCTTCCAAGGTTTGGATAGTCCTCTCACTTTGCCCGTCGGTCTGTGGATGGTAGGCTGTACTCATGTCCAGCCTAGTTCCTAAGGAACTTTGTAGCGACTGCCAGAACCTCGAAGTGAATCTACTATCTCTGTCCGAGATAATTAATATGGGAACACTGTGCAGTCGTACAATCTCTCTAATGTAAGTTCTTGTAAGCTTCTCCATCTTGTCTGTTTCCTTGATAGGCAGGAAGTGTGCGGACTTGGTCAATCTATCGACGATGACCCATATGGTATTAAGTCCACCCATTGTCTTGGGCAACTTGGTTATGAAATCCATAGTGATCCGCTCCCACTTCCATTCCGGTATCTCCGGTTGTTGTAGAAGACCGGAGGGTTTCTGGTATTCGACCTTGACCTTGGCGCAAGTAAGGCATTTTACTCACGAAGGTAGCAATCTCTGCTTTCATGTTAGGCCACCAGTATAGCTTTTTAAGATCCAGCTACATCTTATCTGAACCTGGGTGGACAAAATAACGAGTGTTGTGCGCCTCGTTCATTACCAAGTCTCTGAAACCACCAAGTTTTGGGGTCCAGATCCGGTCCATGAGGTAATAAGCTCCGCCACCCGTAACCTCCAAGTTCTTATCCATCTCTCTCAGGGATTCACCCGCCACATTTTCAGGTTTCAAAGCGTCGAGCTGAGCCTCCTTAATTTGTGTGGACAGGTGTGAACACTGCATTTCACGACAGACTCCAACGTGGTGGAAGTTGCACTGGTTGCACTTAGGCAAACTTCCAGCGTACTGCTTTACTGGAGCAGCAGCAGTGGCAGGTGCTTCTTGTCAATACACAATCACATGTGATTATGTCAATCATGTAATGTGATGTTGTTAAACAAGTAATATGATAAACTTACTACGTAGTTCATGATAAATTCTGATACAAATATGAACTTTGTTTATGATACAACTCAAAGTATACGTCCATACGATTCCAAAATATAGAGAACGTCTGAATCCGACTTCGCGTGAAGAAGTTATGATAACCGAACACTATAAATCTCTATAATAAGAGGAATTTAAAATAGACATATAAATAGCTATTGGAGTCTAAAAGAGAGTTGTATTACTCATAAGTACCTACGCGTGGATATAAAAAACGTCAAAAACGGAGTTCGTATGCGAAAATTACGACCTTCCGAAGATACAGCTGCCAGAAATCCTAATCCGATTGAACTCACGACGTGAGCATAGAAACTCACGACGTGAGGAGTCAAATTGCCACATTTCGGACCTAGAGGGTGCGTGACGAGGCTATGTAGTGATAAGTTCCAAACTCACGATGTGAACAAGGATTTTCTCACGACGTGAGTAGTCATATGGCCACCTTCCGAAGCTAGGGACGCAAATGGCAAGTCTACGAGGTGAGCAGGCTTAACTCACGACGTGAATTTTATAAATTCACGACGTGAAAGGCCAAAAACCTTCCTATAAATAGCAGGTCCGACTTCAGCTATTCCTAGACCTGAACTTCTTCCTTTTCTCTCATTTGCTGAAGCCCTCTTGCACCTCGACCCGGACGACCTCGTACCGCTGACCGTTTCTGCTTAGATTACATAAAATCATGCTACTCGGGTGAGTTTCACGGCCCCAATTTTTAATGTTTTCGGGGGAAAACGCTTGCTAAATATTGAATACAAATTAATATTATATTTATATGATAGTATGATCGTTAATAGAGATATAATTGTTTTGTATCTATACAACTATCGTAAACTTGTCAACATGCTATTGTTATAGTGGTATACTAATGTAGATCTTGAGTTATACTTAGGATTCTATATATATTTTGTGTGCGATATAGTTCCAGAGTTATACTCGGAAGTTCTATATGTTAATTGATATGTATGTTGTTATTGTTGGTTTTATGTCAAGATAAAACTAGGAACGTTATATGTTCTTGTTATTGGTTTTATGTCAAGATAAAACGGGGAACGCTATATGTTGTTATTATTTGTTTTATGTTAAGATAAAACCTGGTTTTTCCTCAAGTTATAATTGTTGTACTGCCTAAAGTATTATGAATTTAGGAGCAAAGTTTAAAAGTATAGTCTAGTAACTTAGGGTCTTAGACACGAAATTGCTTTTGTTTTTATAGCTATAGGAAGTCGATAAAGTCTACATGAGTTATTGTGTTCATCATCTAAAATTGGGGATCTTAGTGAAAGTCCTTTGAACTGTAACCGTTAATCCCGTGTGAGCGAGGAAGTCGTGTATGAATAATATACGGGTTGACAACCACACTCGTAGTTGCTAGCTACAACCCAACTTAAGCGAGTGACGAACTGTCCTTTTATTTGTTGTTCCGACGTCTATGAAGCGTGCGGTATTAAGTATATGTTGTGGAAATCCTCATGGAAATCATGAGTGGGATTTCCTCATGTAAAACATGAGTGGGATCTATCAGAGGTATTGTATGTCATAGCAGCGGTTACAGACTCATGGTAGCAAAGTGTTAGAAACATTATACTTTGTCGTTAAACAAGTATAAATGCTAAGTATAAGTTTCCCCATACTTATACCCTAGGTTCAAGGAACGTTTAGGTAAAACACTTATTTGATAAGTAGACTATTATCCCTAATAGTCTACTTATCAAAATGATACTTTCAAAAACTAAACTTTTGAACTTAGAAAAAGTATTATTTTCATATGGATTCAAAACCTGTGAACTCACCAACTTTATGTTGCGTATTTTCAAATGCATGTGTTTTCACGAACTTGAAAAGCTGGTATGTATTCGAACAGGAGAAGTTTTACTATTACCTTTCTGTTCATTAAGAAGTATTCCATAGTCGGATATTATGAAATAAGTACTAGGAAAACAATAATATAACTTTCAATCATCAATAAAGGAATGTATTTTCTTTAGTACTGTTCAGTGTATGTTATATAACTGTGATACAAAGAATAAGGTTACACCACCCGGTGTTTCCGCCGACGGTTGGGGGTGTGACAGAATGTATAAAAAAACCCAACTGGTGGTGGCGAATGTGGTGGTGTTTGGTGGGGAACGTGGTGGTGGTATCGGACCGACGGAGGTGTCGGTGGTTGGTGGCGAATGTGGTGGTGGTGGCGAATGTGGCGGTAGTTGTTGTTGTTGTTGTTGTTGTTGTTGTGGTGGTTGTTGTTGTTGTTGTTATTGTTGGTGGTGGTGGTGGTGGTGGTGGTGGTTAGTGGTTGATGGGAGGTGGTAGATTCATAAATGAATACACTTGAATTTATATTTGTCACACCCTCGAACCGATAAAACGGAGAAAAATGACCGGGTGCGGATGACGTCATGTACAGTATCATAACAATTGAATAATAGAGATCAAAGCATTCCAAGCATTATATTTATACTTTATAAGTTTTTACATTGTATTCGAATCATTGTTTGACTCCAAAAGCATTCGACAAAAATATAAGACGTAACAATACTAAGCTCCGACTTCACAAAGCTTGAGTGGGTACCTGTCTACTGATTTCCTGACAATACAAGTGGTTTTGAAAAAGTGTCAACATTTAAGTTGGTGAGTTCTTGAGCATTTTGTATGAGAAAGGTATGTCATTGTTTCCTTGAAAAATGATAGAGTGTTCTTCCATGAAATCTAATATTTTCTTTTAAATGTAATGTAATCTTAAATGTTCCAAGACTGAAATGTACAAGTATTTTCCATACTTAAAATAGTAATGTGTAGTTTTATTCATATATAAAACCATTTGAATGCATATTTCCAAAAAGGTAAATTGTATTGTACCAGAAAATAATGTTATGTAGTTTTATATAAATAAAACCATTTGAAGACATGTATGTATTTGTAAACCATTTTATTGTTAATACTCCATGTGGGCTATTATAACCATGCTAATGACCGTGTTGGCCTGATAGGGCGTTCTTCAAGTGTCGGAATGTAACGAAATATGTCACCCCAGGCCTGCCGGTCCAACTATAGCTAACAGTTTAGGTACGGGATTATCAGTCCTGTATAGATCTATACACACGTGTCTCGCTCTCTTACGAGAGATTCTGGTTATAATTCAGAACTTTTGTAGGTACTTAGGTAAGTACATGAAGATGTGTCTCACAAAGCTATATCAACGGTTTACATGTAGTGTAATGTAAAGCCATTTTGTAATGTAGAAGTATTATCCTGCCATAGTAGTTACGTAGTATAAAATAATTATGTTTTTAAATAATTATTTTTCTATTGTATCACGAAATGGTAAAATAAGTATGTCTCATAAACTATTCCTATTATAGTTAATAAAAATGTTTCGCTGAAATGATGAATCTCTTGTATGTACGTTATCATTTTTACTATGATAATAAAATGGAATGAAATAATTATATATGTATTTTTATATAATTATACCCTTTTGCTCAACATGTTACAAAACGGTTAAAGTCTTGTAAACTATATCTATATAGTTTTTGTTTTTAGTGTAATCAAATTTGTATATATATATATATATATATATATATATATATATATATATATATATATATATATATTAACACAAGTTTTCTTGTGTTTTACTTGTATCCCCCCTAAAATATTGAAAAATCGTGAAAACTGTAAGGGTATGAACTCACCTCGGGTGTGTTGTTGGCTGGATAACGAAGTGAATGGCGATGTTCTTCGCGTTAGAACACGTGTATAAATTAGATAAACTATCATTAAAGTGTTATATAAACACTAGATTATATAAGGAAAGTTAAAATATGCCTACAAATTAATCTTGAAGAATTGTTTCCTGGGAAGGGTTTGAATGTGTTTCTGGGTAATCTGTTGAAGACATGAAGCTATTATTGGGAAAAGTATGAAGATATGATGATGTTCTTATGAGCTTTGAGTGAAAAATGTGAAAGATTTTGAGACGTAAATGAGAATTGTGAATGGTGTTTTCGGCTTAAGCTTTAGATGTCACACCCCCAAACCAAGGATGGCAGAAACGTCCGGGGGTGAAGGACTTCATGTATAGTATCACAACAACGAGTATAATAGTGCTCACAGTAATTACAACCATCATGGATATAATTGAAAAAGTTACACCATAGTATGTGTTTACATGTTTCAAATCAATTACACTATGATGACAAAATGAAATGTTTGACGATTTAACGTCCCATCCTGAAAAGCTGTTGATTTCCTGTTTCACTGAATTCCTAAGAATACAAGTAGTTTTGAAAAAGTGTCAACGATTAAATTGGTGAGTTCATAAGAGTTTTATTTGAGAAAGAAGCCATTTTCCTTGTAAAAAGCGATAGTGTATGATTCAAGAAAATTCAATAATTTCTTTATTAAACGCGAAATGAACTCTCCTATGTTATGCAATAATGTACCCTAGAGAGACACGTAGATTTCTTCTATAATCACCCAGGGTATATAAGTTATATAATATTTAAGTTAAATAAACCGTCGAATATAATGGATCTGCCCTCGGTCCACAACCAAACAAGGAATAGGAAGTAAGGCGGACCCATCAATTCCAAGTCGATTTCGACTAAATTCTTATATAACTCTAACTTATACACTTAGCAAATTATAGCTAAAGTCTAACAATTCTAGATGAAACGTAGTTTTTATATCATGAAAGCCATTTAGTATAAACCTGATACTTTATAATGTATACTTCAAGAAAAATCTCTTATTTTCCTTATAAAAAGTTATGTAGCCTTAAATCCCAAGACCGAGAATATGTGTACTTATAATGTTTATAATCGTAATGTGTCTCCAAAGAAAATCATATATTTTCCTTATAAAAAGTTATGTAGCCTTAAATCCAAGACTGAGAATGTGTGTGGGTTTTGTTCTTATAATGTTTATAATAGTATTTAAATAGATAAAACCCCTTTTCAAAATAGAATTTTCCGCAGACCTGCTAGTCCGACAGTAGCTAGCAGCGAGGTGTGGGGTGTCAATCCCAATATAGATCTATACATAATTATCATGCTCTCCCTACAAGATACTCTGGTTATAACTTATAGGATTTTGAACCCGTACTCTAAGAGTACGATAGAGAATTGTCTCACAACTTACGCTAACTAGTTTACATATAGTTTGAGTATAAAACCTCTTCCGTGGTGGAAGTGAAATCACCTTTTATGAAATAAATTAGTGATATGAAATCCATAAACTATTACTATTATAGTTTATCATGTAGTATATGAAAAAAAATATTTGTTTTGAGAGTAAAACCTTTTCCATGTAGTATGCTTTTATCGAAAATTCATAAACTATACTTATTGTAGTTTATTATATGTGTTCGAAATGAATGGAAAAAAAGACCTTAACATGAATGACTAATTTCTGTTTATAATGGTAAACTAACAAGAAATACATTCAACATTTAGGAACTTAGTGTTATGCACTTTGCTCAACATACTACAAAGTGTTGTTAATATGGTAAGCTATGTAGCTAGTTTTTTAACCTTTCTGCACTGTTTTGAAAACATCATAGAAAAATCATACGAGGTCGAAAACCAAATCCGTAAACTCTGAGAGTTTATAAAATGTGTCTAGTTTATTCATTATTTTTATTATGATTTTTAGAAGTTTTTAACTTGTGTGAAAAGGTTCATATTCATAGACTAGTCCGAATTCGTTTCTGAAATGTTAGGCAGTTTTGTAAAAATCACCACAAATTGTAGAAAAATCGTATGGAGATGTGTAAGTAGTCATTTTAAAGGTATGAACCTGAGCTATTTTCATATTAAACAGTTTTGAAAGATATTAAGTTTAAGTTGGGTAAAACAGTTCGTGAACAGGTCACAACTTTTCTGTTGTAAGCTGTCAAGTTAAGTTTCAAATATGTTTTAGTGTTTTAACTTGTATTCCCCCCTGAAAACTAAAGAAAACTAGAAACTGTAGGGGTATGAACTCACCTTGATTGAGTTCTAAAAGAGTGGAAGGTTGAAGTCGAGGAGTATCAAGTCAAGAACACTTGATGAACACGTGGAAGCTTGGATGATCCTAAGAACGATTTTTGATGTTAAGATATGAGTCGATGATGCAAGAGTGTTATGAAATTATGAAATAACACTTGAGTTTAGATGGAATACTTACCAAAAAGTGCAGTAGTAGCTCATTAACACTTTCACAAAGTGGTGGGAAGTAGAGAGAAAATGAGGCTCTTTTGGTGTTTTGAGAAGTGTAAGTGTTTGAAATGATCAAGTAAGCCAAGAAATCCTCCAGGGATTTCTATATATATTGAAGGTTGCTGGAGCAACTTGTAAGTTTGAAGTGATGTTTGCCTCGGTTTGTGTGATGTGGATAAGGTTGGCTAATGAGAGGATGACACATGGAGGCAAGTGGGCACACTTGACCCACTTGTGGGGTAGGATACTTCTCTTATTATAAAATAAGGATTTTTAATTAATAAATCCTTGATAAATAAATAAATAATGAGTTTTGGGGGTTTAAAATGGTAAAAATATGAATTTGGTGAAACAATCCCGTCAAAAACGGGCTTAGGAAGCGAAAGTAGTCGAAAACCGGCATTAAGGACCGAACCTGCGAGGTTCGACTCTTAGGAGTGTGAGAACCGAGAGAAGGGGAGGAGGAGCCGAAGGGGGAAGAAGGGACCGAAGGTGGAAGGGAAGGAACCGAAGGTGGAGGCTCGATCTGAAATTGTGAAGGAAGCGAAATAGACCGAGCCCTCGGTCTATTTCGGTTGTATCAGGGCTCGGTTCGGCTAGAGTTCGGTCCGAGATGGTTGCTCGCTTCTGACAGGCTCGCTTCTGACAAGCTCGGTTCTGAGAGGGTTCGGTTCTAATAGAAGGGTTCGGCCCTAAGAGGTTCGGTTCCTAAGAGGTTCGGTTCCTAAGAGGGTTTCGGTCCTATTTAGCTGTTTTTCAATGTAACTTCCCGTTTTGTGCGGTTTTTGCCCAAGTTACGGGTCGGGATGACCCGGATGACTATAAAAAGTCGAGAGAGATTTTGAGAGAGATTTGGGAGAGATTTCACATACTTGGAGAGATTTCACATACTTGGAGAGATTTGGGAGAGATTTCACATACTTGGACAGATTTGGGAGAGATTTCACATACTTGGAGAGATTTGGGAGAGATTTCACATACTTGGACAGATTTGGGAGAGATTTCACATACTTGGAGAGATTTGGGAGATATTTCACATACTAGGAGAGATTTCACATACTTGGAGAGATTTGGGAGAGATTTCACATACTTGGAGAGATTTGGGAGAGATTTGATTTTAGCCATTATTATCGTATAATCTTCCAATGCAAGGTTCGTAAATCCCTTTATGCTTCGTTTATGATTGTTTAAAGTCCCCAAAAGGGTCCATAGTCGTGTTTTGATGCGTTTAACTCCCTTTTTAGGGTTTTACTCTGATAAACACATAGATTCTCCGAGATACTTGAATTCTTGACATACAAATGCACATTTTTATACATAGAATAAGTTTTAACATACAAGTACTAGTTAAGTTTGACCGGTTTGACTTGTTGACTTTGAATTTGACTTTTGACTTTGACGTTGACTAGAATTTGACGATTGTCACATTATCCCCCCGTTAGAAGGAATTTCGTCCCGAAATTTGCATTTTGAGTGGGACTTCAAGGGTTGGGGAATAGATGTGGGTACTTTTGTTTAATTTGGTCTTCGCGTTCCCAGGTGAACTCGGGTTCTCGTTTTACGTTCCAACGGACCGTCACAACGAGGATGCGACTTTGATTTCGTTCTATTGATCTCTCGATCCCTGATTTCTATCGATTCTTTCACGAAGTGGAGACTCTCATTGATTTTGATCTCGTCGGGAGGTACCACAAGAGTCTTGTCAGACATACACTTCTTTAAATTTGACGCGTGGAAGGTTGGATGCGCCTTATTAGGTTCTTGTGGCAGTCGGAGTTTGTATGCTACCGGGCCAATCCTAGCGAGGATTTTGAATGGCCGGCTATACCTTGGATTCAGTTTCCCATGTTTACTGAAACATATCATTCTTTTCAACGGTGAGGCCTTTAGCAGAACTCGTTCATCAACCTGCAATTCTGAGGGTTTTCGTCGCTTATCTGTGTAGCTCTCTT
The DNA here is from genome assembly GCF_052849685.1 of Lactuca virosa. Taxonomy (NCBI): domain Eukaryota; kingdom Viridiplantae; phylum Streptophyta; class Magnoliopsida; order Asterales; family Asteraceae; genus Lactuca; species Lactuca virosa. Next base: position 391,910,521 of record NC_136428.1, read on the forward strand.
GTCGGTTTTGAGATGCTATCAGCCTTTCTCGAATTTGTACTAAGTCATAAGTAATAACTTCTCCTCGGAGTGCTGCATGGGGTCTGTTTTAGTGTTTCTCGTTTGATAAGATCGGTAGGGAGCATATGGGTTCGGTTTACGCGACTAGACTTATTCGAATGATAGAACGTTCATTTGCACTCCTGGATAGCCTTGTCCCGAAGTTCATGGTAGGACTCGTACCGTATTTGTCCCAAGCTTCTACGCTTGAACCTTATCTGCTGCATGCGTGACATTCCCGAAGGGTCTTCTGGAACTACTTGTGGAAAGGTTTCGGAAGGTATAATACTCCTCTGGTGAGTGTTTTGGGGTTTCACAGCGAGAGATGACCTGGAGGTCCGTTTCGAATTTGCGTTTATGAGAGACGAGGGTTTCGATATTTAGTGGGTTAGGTGAAGGGTCTTTTCGTGGTCCGTTTAATCAGGAAAGTGAGGACTATACCAATCGACATCGAATGACGAGAACATATATTTTTAGTAATACGTGTGTTAAGTTGTATTCGCTTTAAGTCTGTAGTATTTTGATTTTAATTAACCCTGACGTATATACCAAGTTATCCCAGCTTACTGGTAATGATCCTAAGATCATATATAACTGTCTTTGATTTGATTGATCGAGAGAGTCTTTTAACTACTTTTTGAAATACGGTAATTTTAGCAAACATACCAAATTCATTACAAACATATGGTACTTCAACGTTTTTGTTGATGGAAACATTACAAAAGTCCTAATAAGGTTCCTTGTTGCTCCTGCTAGTTTGTTTGCCACACTCCTCCTGCTCCCCCCTCATTCCTCTTAGTTGGACAGTCTCTCTTGAAGTGTCCCATTTCACCGCATAGGTGCCATACTGGACTTACACTGGTATAGGTGATTGAAGCGATGTGCTGAGTCTGGTTCCTGCAGAAGCGGGCAGTATAAGCTTTCTTGTAGCAGTTTTTACAGTGCGGTACCCGGCAAACCCCATTGTGATGGTAGCCACACCTGTTACATTTTGGGAGCGTTCCCATATATCGTCTGACCGGTGCTTGAGTGACAGGTGCTAGTGTCGAGGCATACGTCGTGACTGCTATTGTAATCACAGGGGCAACCACAAATTGTTGTCTTTTAGCGCGTTTCTGAGATAGTTTGCGCTTCTTTTTGTCCCAAAATTCTCGTTTCTTGTTCTTAGGTTTGTGGTCTGAGGCATCTTCATTGGTAGACACCTGTTGGTGTTCTTGACTGTTACTATGGTTAGTATTGCCGACACCGCCTTCACCTCTGCTGGCGTTGTTAGCATTGAGTTGCGTCACGGCGGCTGTCACGGCTGTCGTGACCGCAGCTTGAAAAGTAGCAGAGTCTATCTACAGGATTGCTGCCTTGCGTGTTGGCTGGTTACCTCGTTGTGAAGACATAGCTCTATTGCATGGGGAGAAACGATTTCGTGAGTGGGGATGATTATTTCTAGTTATATCCTTACCATTTATATACACATATATAAATTTCGCACTTTAATGAACTATTCTCGTTGTTTCTGCTAACGTTCTTGAGACGGAGCTATGGTAGTGGGTAGAAGTAGGTTTTTGTACAGGCATTAAGTTTTTGCCCATCCTAGGATTATGTTTTTCCACACACGCTTAGCTGAAGAGTTCTGATGGGATCCGGTGTATTAGTGCTGGTATGATCGCACCTTATATGCCTACGAAAAAGGCACCTTTCAACCATAAGGTTCAAAAGGTGAGATGATAATGTGTCTTGAATAAGGGCATATACGTCAGGAGTTATCTCACTAAGTTTATCTTAGTCCTGAGTGTGTCGTGTTCCAATGTTTATGGTGTTCTTGAAAACAATTCTTAATGAGAGTCTATATATAATAAACTTATGAATTTTTTTGTAGTATTGCTCCCAATGAAATAATATGCATGCCCATTTCATTTGCATGATTCTAGTATATTTAGTTTTTAGAGAAAGGTTTTGAGCCTGATGCAGGTCTACACCACATCGTTGCAAGGAAAAGTTTGGACCGCAAATAATCTCTGGACTAGTGTAATCAATAACTCGCAGGGTCGGGCCTACACATGGAGGGGAGTAGCACCAACGCATACTCATAGACCTAATCTACAAGGTCTTGTGAGTAAAATGAACTCTGCTCACGACAATGCGTCCCCAGTGGTGCTTGAAACGAAACCGATGCGCCTTGTAGTTCTGCCATCCTATGCTTGGCTGCGAGCACTCTCTCTTCGAGTGTCGAGTATCTATCCTAATATTCCTTTGCCTTCGCCTGTGCGGCGATAAGGTCCTTAATGAGTTGGTCTCTGAAATAGCAGTCTCTTTCTAAGTGTCGACTTTGTGAGGTGGTAGCGTCTGTAGCAGGGCGTAGTTTCCTAACTCGATGTTCGCGATCTGCCGGGTCATCACCGGGAGGGTTGTGTTCACCGGTCCCCCATGGTTGAGGTCATCGTAACCTCGTTGGTCTCCAAATGGCGATTGTTGTTACTGATGGCGACTCCACTCCTCGATCAATGTTGCCCAACGGGGCACAAGTTCGACGTAGTCGAAACGGTTCGCGAGAGTCCTTGCTATATAAGGAGAGTTGTCGACCCCTGGCTCCACTTCCGTCTCTTATCCTAATCATCCACTAACTCTCCGGGTTCAGATAGTAGGGGTCTCCTGGTAATTAAAATCTTGCAATGATGTACGTGCGAGAATAGGGGTGAGATAAGAGGCATATAATAATCATATTCTTATAAATACTTATGGGGGTTTGATCCTCCTTAGTTACTTCTATAATGACATGGTGCATAGCAGTTACATATAACAAAAGATATAATAGACCCTCGAATAAGTGATCATATTCAAAAACCTCAATCAAACAAGGGACATGAAGTAAAGCAATGATCACAGATTCTAAGTCTATGATATCCAAGTTATATATAACTTCAGCGTAACCACTTAGTGATTGTAGATCTACTAGCAATAATATGTTTAGTTTTCACATAAGTTATAATACCACAAAATAATCCTATAGTATTTTAAATGTTATGTTTGGTTCTTAACGATTTTCTGGTATGGGTGTTGGTAAGTTGATAGACTTGTTGTCCACTATGACTATCCCCCGACACATACTAGTCACTTCTCGGACGAATATAGTTTATCAAGCTATATTGCTCCCAGACTTGATTGCATATCCCAGGGCATATTCACATTGCACAACTCCTCTATTTTTAACTTTTGTATTGTCCTAGGTATGATACTACACTAGTATGTATGCATGCACTCATACTTTTAAAAAGAAACTCTTTATTTCTAAAAGTATAGTTATTTGAAAATGTTTAATCGGAAACTTTAGTCCCAATGCATTTATAGTTTGTATATCGTATGTGGTTCGATATACTTAGCTCACTATAAACAATACTCTGATACCAATCTGTCACACCCCCAAACCAAGAATGGCGGAAACGTCCGGGGGTGGAGGACTTCATGTATAGTATCAGAACAATGAGTATAATAGTGCTCAAAGTAAATACAACCATCGTGGATATAATTGAAAAAGTTACACCATAGTATGTTTTTACATGTTTCAAATCAATTACACTGTGATGGCAAAATGAAATGTTTGACGATTTAACGTCCCATCCTCAAAAGTTGTTGATTTCCTGTTTCACTGAATTCCTGAGAATACAAGTAGTTTTGAAAAAGTGTCAATGATTAAATTGGTGAGTTTATAAGAGTTTTATTTGAGAAAGAATTCGTTTTCCTTGTAAAAAGCGATAGAGTATGATTCCATAAAATTCAATATTTTCTTTATTAAACGGAAATGAACTCCCCTATTTTATGCAATAATGTACCCTAGAGAGACCCGTAGATTCCTTCTCTAATCACCCAGTATATATAAGTTATATAAGATTTAAGTTAAATAAACCGTCGAATATAATGGATCTGCCCTAGGTCCACAACCAAACAAGGAACAGGAACTAAGGCGGACCCATCAATTCCAAGTCGATTTCGACTAAATTCTTATATAACTCTAACTTATACACTTAGAAAATTATAGCTGAAGTCTAACAATTCTAGATGAAACGTAGTTTTGATATCATGAAAGCCATTTACTATAAACCTGGTACTTTATATTTTCCTTATATCGTAATGCGTCTCCAAAGAAAATCATATATTTTCCTTATAAAAAGTTATGTAGCCTTAAATCCAAGACTGAGAATGTGTGTGGGTTTTGTTCTTATAATGTTTATAATAGTATTTAAATAGATAAAACCCCTTTTCAAAATAGAATTTTCCCTATAAACTGGAAAGATTGTTAACTCCCTATGTGAGTCGTTATTACCATACTATGACGAGAAAATAACCTGCAACAACGTTTTTCAGACGTCAGGATCTTATGACTCTTGTCAAACGCAGACCTGTCGGTCCGGCTGTAGCTAGCAGCGAGGTGTGGGGTGTCAATCCCAATATAGATCTATACACAATTATCACGCTCTCCCTATAAGAGACTGTGGTTATAACTTACAAGATATTGAACCCCTACTCTATGAGTACGATAGAGAATTGTCTCACAACTTACGTTAACTAGTTTACATATAGTATGAGTATAAAACCTCTTCCGTGGTGGAAGTGAAATCACCTTTTATGAAATAAAATAGTGATTTGAAATCCATAAACTATTACTATTATAGTTTATCATGTAGTATATGAAAAAAAACATTTGTTTTGAGAGTAAAACCTTTTCCATGTAGTATGCTTTTATCGAAAATTAATAAACTTTACTTATTATAGATTATTATATATGTTCGAAAGGAATGGAAAAAAAAGACCTTAACGTGAATGACTAATTTCTGTTTATGATGGTAACTAACAAGAAATACATTCAACATTTAGGAACTTAGTGTTATGCACTTTGCTCAACATACTACAAAGTGTTGTTAATATGGTAAGCTATGTAGCTAGTTTTTAACCTTTCTGCACTGTTTTGAAAACATCATAGAAAAATCATACGAATTTGAAAACTATATCCGTAAACTCTAAGAGTTTATAAAATGTGTCTAGTTTATTCAATATTTTTATTATGATTTTTAGAAGTCTCTAACTTGTGTGAAAAGGTTCATATTCACAGACTGGTCCAAATTCGTTTCTGAAATGTTAGCCAGTTTTGTAAAAATCACCACAGATTGTAGAAAAATCTTATGGAGATGTGCAAGTAATCATTTTAAAGGTATGAACCTGAACTATTTTCATATTAAACAGTTTTGAAAGATATTAAGTTTACGTTGGGTAAAACAGTTCGTGAACAGATCACAACTTTTCTGTTGTAAGCTGTCAAGTTAAGTTTCAAATATGTTTTAGTGTTTTAACTTGTATTCCCCCCCTGAAAACTAAAGAAAACTGGAAAATGTAGGGGTATGAACTCACCTTGAGTGATTTCTAAAAGAGTGGAAGGTTGAAGTCGAGGAGTATCAAGTCAAGAACACTTGATGAACACGTGGAAGCTTGGATGATCCTAAGAACGATTTTTGGTGTTAAGATATGAGTCGATGATCCAATAGTGTTATGAAATTATGAAATAACACTTGAGTTTAGATGGAATACTTACCAAAAAGTGCAGTACTAGCTCAAGAATACTTTCACAAAGTGGTGGGAAGTAGAGAGAAAATGAGGCTCTTTTGGTGTTTTGAGAAGTGTAAGTGTTTGAAATGATCAAGTAAGCCAAGAAGTCCTCCAGGGATTTCTATATATATTGAAGGTTGTTGGAGCAACTTGTAAGTTTGAAGTGATGTTTGCCTTGGTTTGTGTGATGTGGATAAGGTTGGCTAATGAGAGGATGACACATGGAGGCAAGTGGGCACACTTGACCCACTTGTGGGGTAGGATACTTCTCTTATTATAAAATAAGGATTTTCAATTAATAAATCCTTGATAAATAAATAAATAATGAGTTTTGGGGGTTTAAAATGGTAAAAATATGAATTTGGTGAAAAAATCCCGTCAAAAATGGGCTTAGGAAGCGAAAGTAATCGAAAACCGGCATTAAGGACCGAACCTGCGAGGTTCGACTCTTAGGAGTGTGAGAACCGAGAGAAGGGGAGGAGGAGCCGAAGGGGGAAGAAGGGACCGAAGGTGGAAGGGAAGTAACCGAAGGTGGAGGCTCGGTCCGAAATTGTGAAGGAAGCGAAATAGACCGAGCCCTCGGTCTATTTCGGTTGTATCAGGGCTCGGTTCGGCTAGAGTTCGGTCCGAGATGGTTGCTCGCTTCTGACAGGCTCGCTTCTGACAAGCTCGGTTCTGAGAGGGTTCGGTTCTAATAGAAGGGTTCGGCCCTAAGAGGTTCGGTTCCTAAGAGGTTCGGTTCCTAAGAGGGTTTCGGTCCTATTTAGCTGTTTTTCAATGTAACTTCCCGTTTTGAGCGGTTTTTGCCCAAGTTACGGGTCGGGATGACCCGGGTGACTATAAAAAGTTGAGAGAGATTTTGGAGAGATTTGGGAGAGATTTCACATACTTGGAGAGATTTGGGAGAGATTTCACATACTTGGAGAGATTTCACATATTTGGAGAGATTTCACATACTTGGACAGATTTGGGAGAGATTTCACATACTTGGAGAGATTTGGGAGAGATTTCACATACTTGGAGAGATTTGGGAGAGATTTCACATACATGGAGAGATTTCACATATTTGGAGAGATTTGGGAGAGATTTCATATACTTGGAGAGATTTGGGTGAGATTCGATTTTAGCCATTATTATCGTATAATCTTGCAATGCAAGGTTCGTGAATCCCGTTATGCTTCGTTTATGATTGTTTTAAGTCCCCAAAAGGGTCCATAATCGTGTTTTGATGCGTTTAACTCCCTTTTTAGGGTTTTACACTGATAACACATAGATTCTCCGAGATACTTGAATTCTTGACATACAAATGCACATTTTTAAACATAGAATAAGTTTTAACATATAAGTACTAGTTAAGTTTGACCGTTTTAACTTGTTGACTTTGACTTTGACTTTTGACTTTGACTTTGACTAGTATTTGACGATTGTCACATTAGATATGGTGGTAAAATTGATGTGTGTTTGCATTGGGATGTGTATTTTATCACCTAGGAAAATGTGCCACTGATTATATTTGGTGATTTCGGCCTATCCTTACCGAAATCACCTTAATTTCGGTCAAAAAACCTTAACCGAGAACCAAGGTCTTCGGTCTATAGGGATTCTCGGTCTAGGGGTTCTCGGCCTAGGTGGGACCTCGACCTAAAGATGATTTCGGTCTAAGGTGTTCTCGACCAAGGTAAGATTTTGGTTAGCATGTGGTTTTGTTTCTCAAAACTTAAAACCCTTAACGTGGGGTATAATTCATTATTTATTGGATTTAATTCTTAATTATTGACTTTTGTTGGCACAATTGACTTTTGTTTAACTTCCTTTGACTTTTATTGACCCGAAATAACCGGTTGTTACAATATACATATATGAATATTACTCATTCTCTGTCACGCCGGTATGTCGGAGCGTTTTGCGGAAAAAGTAAATTATTGGTTGATAAAGATTTCTTATTACTACTCAAAGATCGATCTATGATCCTAATATCATCAACTCTGAGTTCAAGAAGCAGACATTCCAATGATGAAATTTTAGACTCGGTATGGTTACTACGAGTTCATCGTTATGCCATTCGGACCGAACAACGCACCAGACGTATTCATGGATATTATGAATCGGGTGTGTAAACTCTACTAAGATAAATTCGTGATCGTTTTCATCGACGGCATATTGATATATTGATGAACCAAGGAATAACATGGACAACACTTACGTTTAATTCTGGAATTGTTAAGAAAAGAGAAACTTTATGCAAAATTTTCTAAATATGAGTTCCGTACTAAAGAAGTTCATTTCATCGGCCACGTGGTAAGCAGTAAAGGGATTTATGTCATTCCCGCAAAGATCAAAGCGGTTGAGGATTGGAAAGAACCAATAACACGAACCGAAGTACGCTAATTCCCAGGGCTTGTAGACTATTATTAGTGATTCATCGATAATTTCCCCAAAATAGCCAACCCTATCACCGCTCTAACCCAGAAGAACAAGAAATTCGATTGGGGGCTAGACAAGAGTCTACCTTCTAGAAATCGAAACAATTATTATGTAGTGCACCAATTTTGTCTCTTCCATTGGGAGTATAAGAATTCATAGCATTCTACGAGACCTCGCACCAAGGTTTAGGATGTGTACTGATGCAAAGGAATAAGGTCATTGTATACGCATCCTGTGACAACCCGAAATTTCTATTCTGTACAACCATTCACTTCAATAAAAGTCAGAACTGTTTCTACTAACTCTCAAGCTTTTTGGAACAAGTTTGAGTGTTTTAAGTTTAGTACTTCAGGAGATAACAGGAGAGAGGATGCCCTAGGGTTTATTGTGCTACAATAATGTCCCAAAACTCCAAGGGTTTGGAGTTTACGGCCTAAACAAAGGTGTTTACGGCCGTAAACCCTAAAAGGGGGTATAAATATGACACTTAGTCATTATTTACCACTTTTCACATTTTCAAGATCCAAAACCCATTTCTCTCTCAAGTATCATCCGACTTTTCTTCAAGATCTTCAACTTTGTAAGTGTTTCTAGCCCTAAAAAGTTGATATCTTACTTAATCTAGTGATCTTACATGATTCCATCCGTGAAATCATTCCAAAAGTGTAGATCTTTAAGTTTCACCAAGAACACACACTAATGTTCTTGGACTCTTAGCACCCTTTCAAGCTGCTACATAGTAAGTACTCTTACCTTGTCTTGTTATAAGGCTTGTTACACTTCATAATCATCTAGAAAACAACACGGAACACAAGATCAAAGGTGTTTACGGTCCAAGAACACCTTGGACCGTAAACCCTAACAAAGGGGCCAAAGTGGCCCTAGTCCCTTACCAAGCCTTGGAAACTAGCCTAGACCCCTTCCTTGATATGCTTAGTACTTGAGAACATCAAAAGACCGTAAACCATTTGGTTTTACGGCCGTAAACCCAAGGAGAAGTGGTCCAAGGACCGTAAACTCCCTAAAGGAGTGAAATGGTGCCCTAATCTGTTCCTAAGGCTTAAACATGAAGTAGGAATGCTTCTTATGATCTTTATGACGTCAAAACACAAAATGGTCAAGTAACATGAGTTTACGGCCGTAAACTAATGGGTTTACGACCGTAAACTCAATGAGTTATGGTCACAAAACCGTAAACTCCAAGGGAGTTTACCCTTGAACCCCAAACTCAATAGCAATGTTCTACAAACACTTAGATGCAATCCTTAGTACTTGTAACACTTAAATAAAGTGTTAATCATGTCCTAGGATGTCTTAACATGGTTAATTAGTTGTTTAAATGACTAATTGGATACATATATGTGTGATTATATGTTAACTAGGATCTTTGTGTGTGTACAAGTCTTCACTTGACACCTAGCATCCTATACATTCCGTTCATCCAAACCACTCATTACAGGTGAGTTCATACCCCTTAATCAATCTTTTAAATGATTTTAAATGCTTTCATGGGGGGGAATACAAGTAGACAACAGGAAGTTATAGAATCAATCACATGTGATTTATAACTGTGTTTTCAGCCAACTGATTTCACATACTTCAAAATGTGATAAATACAATAGTTTTCAGTTGTTTTATACTTTGTTATCAAATGATTTACTTTTGAATCTTTTTATAAACTAACATCAAGTCATTATTATTTATTGTTCAAAACTCTGAAAATGTATTTCAAAACCTCTTTCGACTTATTGTTAAAAACCATATCTATACACTTATGTCTCATGTACATATGTATTGATATGAGAGCTTTCATTCTTTATTCAGTTCCAACACTCTTGTGTAGCAAGGGTGTATAAACCTACTTGGACATTCAATTTACATTTCAGTAAACTATTATAGGTATAGTTTAGGGGATACAAATTACTATTCCTATTACAAGGAATTACACAGGAGTCAGTTCATTCATGAGTCTATACTACTATATGAATATATCTACTACTACATGTTATATAGAGAGAAATACTATATCTATACAGAGAGAAATACTATATATACTATACGGGACTGACCATCCTACACCTGGCTGCTAGCTACAGCGGGACCTGTTCATCGACGGATGTTCTCGGTTGTACTGTTCGGCGAGTTTTCACGCCGTGTTGATCCTATGGCAACAGGATACGATTTCAATGACTATATAAATTTCCCAATTACTTTTATTTTGTGACACATTCACATAAACGATGAGGTAGACTATATATTTATAATAATAGTCGCACATGGGAAAAACTTTCATTGATATAGAAATGCAACTTTCAAAGCATTCAGGTCTTGGTAGAAGACTACCTTTTATACTAGTAGGAAATATGGGATTTTCTAGGGTTTTCACACTTATACTAAATGTTTTATTAAACATTTACAAGTCTTTCATAACAGCTTTTCAAATCAATGACACCATAATACTTTTGAATTCACCAGCTTTATGCTGATCTACACTTTCAAAATAACTTCTATTCTCAGGTCACCAGTAGACAGGTACGATGACCAAGTTTTGAGAAGACGGAGCACAGACAAGACTCGTCTTTTATTTTGATTAAATATTTTGGTGTCTTATTACTATGAAAGAACACTCATGTATTAAAACTTTTCTTTTCATGGAATGGATGATGTTGTTGCTTGTTTACTACTTTGCACTGTTATGATACTTTACATGACGTCCACCACCCCTGAACGTTTCCGTCGTTCTTGGTTTTGGGGTGTGACACATCCCAACAACTTAAAACCAAATGAGAACAACTATACTACTTGTGCCTTAGAAGTTGGGAGCTGTAGTGTTTTACAAATACAAAATTCATTATCATCCTGGTAAAGCAAAATGTCAAAGTAGACGCTTTAACCAAGAAAGACCAAGAAAATCCACTTCTTGAAAAATCCATAACCGTAACCACCTACTCCAATGTCAATACCCAAATTCGAGATGCTCAACTGGAAGACCCCAAACCCAAGAATATCATAGAAGAGAACCTACGAGGTACGGAAAAACAGTTCGACCTCAAGGAAGATGCAATACGATATTTCATGAACTGAGTTTGGACCACAATGTTTGTTAAAGGTAGGAGTCTAGTCTTAAATGAAGCTCATAAGTCAAGATATTCGATACATCCTGGATCAGATAAGATGTATTTCTATCTCAAAAAGATTTATTGGTAGCCCAACATGAAAACAGATATTGCCACCTATGTCAGTAAATGCTTGAGCTGCTCGAATGTCAAAACAGAGTACGAGGAGTCGTCTGGTCTACTATGACAACCATAAATCCAATAATGGAAGTGGGAACAAAAAATCATGGACTTCGAAAAAAGTTTCCATAAATATCAAGAAATCATGACACCATTTGGGTAGTGGTTGACCGTTTGACCAAGTCCGCCCATTTCTTGGCCATCAAAGAAACCGACAAGTTGGAGAAACTCACCAGGACCTATCTCCATGAGGTAGCCAGACTTCATGGTGAGCCAATAATTAATATCTCAGACCGAGATAGTAGATTCACTTCAAGATTTTGACAATAATTGCAAAGGACCGTAGCAACCAAACGTGACATGAGTATTGCATATAATCCAGAAACGGATGGACAGAGTGAAAGAATGATATAAACTCTGGGAGACATGCTCCACGCTTGTGTGATAGACTATGGTAATTCATAGGATACTCACTTACCACTAGTTGAGTTTTCATATAACAATAATTATCACACTAACATAAAGGCCGCTCCATTCAAGGCCTTGTAGGGATGTAGATACAATTCTCCAATATCTTGGGATAAAGTTGGAGATACTCAATTAGCTATAAGGCATGTTGGAGATACTCTACACACTACTCCGAAGATCATTCAAGAAACAACAAAAACAAATTATTCAGATAAAGGAACGATTAAATGTCTCACATAGTCCTCAGAAAATCAATGCTGACGTGGGATGCAATCCCTTAAAATTCAAAGTAGGAGCCCCTTTCCTACTAAAAGTCTCAATATTGAATGGTGTCATTTTGTGACAACCCGAAATTTTTTGCCTTCAAAAGTCCAGCCATTCAAATCAACCGAGTGTAAGACACATTTCTGCTATCAGTTAGCATTGTTTAGAGTCTGTTTAAGGGATCAAAGCTTAGTACATTCAAGCATTGGGAATAGGATTGAGTTGCGTAAGTTCTTCGCATCCAAATCGAGCCGAACACTCCATTAGAGGGAGTGTACGACCGTACACACATGTGTGTGCGGCTGTACACCCATGTTGGCCGTACACCCCCTCCATCAGAGTGATATCCCTTCATTTCTAAGCCATTTCTCACATTCCCAAGTCAAGAACTCGAGTTTTCTCTCAACTATCATCAAGCATTTCACCCCGATCTTCAAGAATGTAAGCCTTTCTTCCGTTTTGATTTGTGTTATTCTTCTTAACCTAGTAACACCCTTTGATTTCATCCATTGCAAATCATCTTTTGGGTAGATCTTTAAATCTTCATCCAATTCAACAAGAACACCAAGAACACACAGTTGTTCTTGGTGATTGTGAACCCTCTTGAGCCTCGAAATCGTAAGTACTCCTTCCCTATGCTTAGTACCTGTTAGGAACACTTGATTAACACCCTAAAAACGACCAAAACTGAAGATCATAAGGAGTGTACGGCCGTACACTCATGTGTGGCCGTACACCCCTCAAACCACCCCTAAAGGGCCTCCAAAGTGCAAACCTAGCTTCAACACTTGATGAGCAATTGTCCCACAAGCTTCCCTATCATTAAAAGACCCTTTTGTGCACTTGTTACCATGAGTGTACGGCAATACACTCCATGGCTGTACACCCATGGCCGCACACTCCATTTAGTGGCGTACACTCCCCTTAGATGAATCACATGTGATTCTAACACTTGGTCCAAGTGTTTCCTAGTCCCTAAAGGTGTTTCCTTGCACGTGGTTGTTTCTAAACACTATATTCATGCCAATATATGTCATTATATGTCAGTTAGGACTCGTTTGTGCCTCGGGACTTCATTCATGGAACTTCTCATCCTTAAGCGCATATTCGTTTGAATCACCCACATAAGGTGAGTTTATACCCCTATAATCAATCTTTTAAACTGTTTTAAATGCTTTTAAAGGGGGGAATACAGGTTGAACACAATGATAATTGTGTAAATGTTTGTTATAAACATCTTTCAAAGGATTGCTTATATCAAAACATTTCAAAAACTCTTTTTAAGTTATGTTACTTTATAGTTTATAAAACTCTGTTTTTTTTAAAAGTACAATCATAACTTAGTAGATAAATGAGTCTTTTTCAGTAACAGTTCAAGTAAACATACTAGTAAACTATAATAGGTATAGTTTAGGGGTTCAGTTCATACTAGATACTAGAACATACTATAAAGAGAATCAGGGAGGTAGATACAATACACGATAACATAGAAAACATACTATAAAGAGAAACAGGGAGTTAGATACAATACACGATAACACAGAGAATATACTATAAAGAGAAACATGGAGGTAGATACAATACACGATAACAGAAAGAACATACTAAGATACTATAACATAAAGAACATACTAAATGCTATAGCAGAAGAACAATACATGATCTAATTATACCAATAATCAATAACTCATTGTTCTAAACAAAAGGTGATAGTAAATTGGGTATACATGATCATATAACTTTAATGTGAATTTACATGGCCTAGGAATTTGTTTGCGGAAGTCGCGTTTGGTCCCGAGAATCTCTTGCAGGGAGAGCGTATAGTATGGGTACTACTCATCACATTATGACCTTAATAAAACATACTTGTTTTAAGGTAATCAGTACTTCAGTTTGTCAATTCAAAAGACAACTGGGTACTTACATTTTCCCATTACTTTCATATTATCACAGTTCCACTTGAAAGTTAATGCAAACTATTTTCGAGTTAAGATAGTTATAAACTAGGGAAAACTTACATCTTTTCAAACGACAAACATAACAGTCAAGTCTAGCACATTCAGTAGAAAGGGGCCTATAATTCTAACTTTATGATTCCTTAGTGTATACATCAGGGATATATAGTAATCGGATCTGACAGGTAGTAGGATTTGTGATTTCCGCTTCATTTCCTATTCCTTGTTTGGTTGTGGGCTTAGAGCATGTCACACCCCAAAACCGGAACGGTGGAAACGTTCGGGGGTGGAGGACGTCATGTTTAGTATCACAAGACATGTATCATAGTAAGAAAGTAATGAACAACCATTTCATTAGAAATAAAGTTTTTACAATGTGTGTGTTCATAAAACATAGAATACATAAGAAAATAACAAAACAAGACTTGAAGCTATTATGCTCCATCTTCTGAATTCCCAACGCGAGTACCTGACTAATAGTCTCCTGAGAATACAAGTTATTTGAAAGAGTTGATCGGCAATTAAACTGGTGAGCTCATAAGATTTTAGTGATGTAAGTAAGTTGTAGAAAGTTGTTGTAAAATGTTGTTGAAAATGTAGTTGAAAAATGTAGTAAGTTGTAAGTTCTGCTTAGAAAAGTTCGCCTGTTCCTCTTAGAAAATCCTATATTTCCTACTTTGATGAAAGATACGTAAAAATGATTCTACAATCCTTTCTATGAGTACTAAATGGATACAAGTTATATAAAACTCAAAGTAAACAAACAATCGACTATGCGCATCTGCCCTAAGCCCGCAACCAAACAAGGAACAGGAAGTAAGGCAGATAGCACACATCCTATTGTTTGTTATATCATTGTTTTATATAACCCTGGCGTATTCACTTGTTACTCATGGAGTTAATTTTAATAGTTCCTTTATATTTAATGAAAAGATTCTTTAAGAAAACCCTTATTTCTTATAATTAAATGGTGACCACAGTGATTACTTCTATAATCACTTAGTTTATACTGGCTATATATGATCTAATATCGAATAGAGAGTTAATTGGGTGAATCTGCCCTAAGCCCACAGCCAAACAAGGAACAGGAAGTAAGGCGGAAAGCACACATCCAACTACTTATTGGGTATTAATGATATATAACCATGATGTATAAACTAAGGTAATATAGAGTTAATCACCTAAGGTCCTTTAAGTTTATACTGGTTTAATAAAATGGATTAAACCCTTTACTAGAAAGTCTCTAGTTTTGTATACCAAAAGTTCTGATTTGGAAAGTATGTTTTGTACTAGAAAACTGTGCATTGACTTGGTGTCCTATGACTTGACCCATACATGGTACCCTTATGATGACTTAATGTATACTGAACATATATATATCTAAAATCAAATAGATAATAGACTGGGTGAATCCGTTCCAAGCCCACAACCAAACAAGGAACAGGAAGTGAAGAGGAGAGCATACATCCTATTATCTGTCGGATCCAATTATATATATATATATATATATATATATATCCTTTGATGTATACATTAAGGAATCATAAGGTTAGAATTATGGTCCCTTTCTACTGAATGTACTAGACTCGATTGTTCTGTTTGTCGTTTGTAAAATGTAAGTTTTCCCTAGTTTATAACTATCTTAACTCGAAAATAGTTTGCATTTGACCTTTAAGTGGTACTGTCACTTTATGAAAGTAATGGGAAATGTAATTACACAGTTGTCGTTTAAAATGACATACGGATGTACTGATGACCTTAAAACATGTTTGTTTTATACTGGTCATAATGTGAAGGCTAGTACCCCTACTATACGCTCTCCCTGTCTAGAGATTAAGGGAACCAAACACGACTTTTTAGCAAACTAGTTGCTACGCTGTGTAATTCACATTAAAGTTTTAAGATCATGTATACCCAATATAACTATCACCTTTTGTTTAGAACAATGAGTTAGTGAATCATTGGTATAATTAGATCCTGTAGTAGTTCCATGCTATAGCAACTTAATATGTCCGTTCTGTTTCTTATATAGTATGTTATGTTTCTCATATAGTATGTTATGTTTCTCATATAGTATGTTCGTTCTGTTATCGTGTATTGTATCTAGTATGAACTTAATCTCTAAACTATACCTATTATAGTTTACTAATGTTTTACTTGAACTGTTATTGAAAAGACTCATTTGTCTACTAAGTTATGCTTGTACTTTAAAAACGGAGTTTTGTTAAACTATGAAGTAACATAACTTTAAAAGTGTTTTTGAAATGTTTTGATCACTTATAAAAGACATAAGCAATCTTTTGAAAGATGCATATATAACAAACATTTACACAATTATCATTGTGTTCAACTTGTATTCCCCCCCCCCCCCTTAAAAGCATTTAAAATAGTTAAAAGATTCATTACGGGGTATGAACTCACCTGATGTGGGTGATTCAAGCGAATATGTGTGTAAGGATGAGAAGTTCCACGAATGAAGTCCCGAGACTTAACAAGTCCTAAATGACATATAATGGCATATATTGGCATAAATATAGTATTTAGAGGCAACCAAATGCAAAGAAACACCTCACGGGACTAGGAAACACTTTGTCCAAGTGTTGGAATCACATGTGATTCATCAAAGGAAAGTGGAATGGCACTATCATGAGTTTACGGCCATGGGTTTGCGGCCAAGGGAGTTTACGGCTGTAAACTCATGGTAAAACATGCATAAGAGGGTGTTTGAAGGCTAGGGTAACTTAAAGGACCATTGCTCTACACAAGGATGATAAAGGTCATCCTAGTGGAGGCTTTTGATGAGTTTACAGCCAAGCAAGGAGTTTAAGGCCGTAAACTCATGGACATTATGAAATTGAGAGTGGTTTAAGGTCCTATTTTCATCAAGGAAGGGTTCTAGGTCACAAGCTTTGCATCTACGAGGGTTTATGGCCACAATGGCACCTTTATAGGGGTTTACGACCATGGGAGATGGCTTGGCCGTAAACTCCTTTTGGTCTTGCATTCTTGATGATTTCAAGGCTCTAATCAGGTGTTTTGAACTAGATAACAAGCTAAGGAGTGAGTACTTACGATATAGTGCCTTGAAATGGTGATTAAGGTCCAAGAACACTAGTGTGTGTTCTTGGTGTTTCTTGAAGATCTAATAAAAGATGATTTCCATGGATGAAATCATTAGATGATACTAGATTAAGCGATGTATCAACAAATCAAGGAAGAACACTGACAACTTTTTAAGATCAAGGATGAAAATCGGGATGATTGTTGAGAGAGAAATGGGGTGTTCTTGAGGTGAAAGTAAGATAATGAATGAAAATGAAGGATATGAGTCTTAAAGGGGGAGTTTACGGCCCACCTTGAGTTTACGGTCGTAAACTCAAGTGTTGTGGCCATGAACTCTAGATGAAGAGGTTAAGGCTTGATTTGTTGAACAGTGTCTCTAGCAGGTACATTCTACCACCCATTCCTTAAGTGTACTATGCTTAAAACTCCTTAGAATGACCTTTAACCAGGCTAGAACTCATTACCAATGAGTCTGACACTCAGTTGAGTTGACTGACTGAGCTTTCAAAGCAAAAAAATTTCGGGTTGTCACATCATCCCCCCGTTAAATGGAATTTCATCCCGAAATTTGCTTTCTTATAGCACTACTGGGGTTGCGCTCCTCTGATTTGCAGAATATCCACACGTAGACCTGGCAACTTTGCTCTGGTGTTCATGATAGGATTCGTACTTGGTCCTTCTATCATTATCTCATGTATACAAGTTGTATATAGTTAGGATTAGTAAGACGGTCGGATGTGCGACTCTGCCCCAAGTCCACAACCAAACAAGGAACAGGACATAGGGCGGAAGCACACATACTAAATCTGTGTAATCATAATCATATACCGCCCTCGCGTATACACTGAATAGTGATAGGTGGGCTGTATTCATCCTTAGCCTCTGTGCTTGAACTTGGTCTGTTGGACGAGTGGTATTTCGTGACGGTCTACGGACCTCTGACGAAAAGGCTTCGGAGGACGAAGTACTCTTCGCATGAGTACTTCGGGGTTTAGAATACGAAAGATAAAACTGAGGTTTAGGTCGGACTGTCGATACGAATGACGAAGGTTTTGAGAACTTGATGATCAAGGTGATAGAAACATATGAACTTAGTATGGTGAGGACCACGCCAACTCATGACGAAAGATAGCAACGGACTCTTTACTGAACAAAGTCTGGCCGATTTGAAAGAAATGTATGTTATACGATGATGTATCCCTAGTGTATTCGACAATGTACTCGTTGTATGTTCCAGTGCTTTCTGTTTTCCCTTTGATGTTAACACTCCTACGTAGCGTACCGCTATGTGCGCATACATACAAATGAAAGTGCTTTGATAACTGGTGATGATACTTTATATCATGATCCTCCTCGGTACCACTACGATCGCCTGTCGTATACAAGTGATGAATATTTAAGATGAATAAGACAGTCGACTGAGTAACTCTGCCTCAAATCCACAACCAAATAAGGAACAGGAATTAAGGTGGAATTACTCACTCTAAGTCTGCAACATCTTAGTTATGCACAACCCTGATGTATATGTTCAGCCATCATAGCTTCTCTAAACAGATCCTTTTAGTTCTCTTGAATACTGTGACTTGTTCCTATGAGTGAGTTATTATAATTACTTTTAAGTGTTATCCCCAAGTTTTCATCTTATATAAATATAAATTAATTTTCAAAGTAATTACTATTACGAAAACGTACCACTGCTCGTTGACGACTCGGGGTTGACTCTCCGGCGGTGATCATCAGAATTCGTCCATCCGCTCCTGAGTTCTTTGCTATCGGGCAGTCCCTTTGATTGTGTCCAGTCTCACCACATCCATAACAGGCTTGGTTTTCTTCAGCTCCGGGGACTTGGGAGATCGGTTGAGCCGGTGCCCTGCAGAAATGGACTATGTGTCCCTTTCTGTGGCAGCTCAGACACGTCATTTCTCGTCATACTCCGGTGTGGTCATAGTTGCACTTTCCACACTTCGGGAGGGTTCCAACACATCGACTGGCAGGTGCTGGAGCAGCAGGCGTTGTAGCGGCGTACATAGTACTCGCTTGTTGCTCTTGCGGGGGTTCTTGTGTTGTTCGCTTCTTTTTCCTCTTATTCCCTGACTTCTGTTTATAGTCATTTCCCTTTGATGGCTCGGGAACGAAGACTTATACACCATGGCGGACTCCATGGTGAATGAGTCACATGGGTAGGCGTTTGGCACTATCGAATGTGGCTGGGTTAGAAGACAACACATCTCCTTGGGTCGGCGCAGTCACGCCCCAAAACCAAGAACGGCGGAAACGTTCAGGGGTGGAGGACGTCATGTAAACTATCATAACAGTGCAAAGTAGTAAACAAGCAACAACATCATCCATTGCATTAAAAGTAAAGTTTTAATACATGACTGTTCTGTCATAGAAATAAGACACCAAAATATGTAATCAAAATAAAATACGAGTCTTTTCTGTGCTCCGTCTTCTCAAAACCTAGTCATCGTACCTGTCTACTAGTGACCTGAGAATACAAGTTATTTTGAAAGCGTAGATCAGCATAAAGCTGGTGAATTCATAAGTAATATGGTGTCATTGATTTGAAAAGCTGTTATGAAAGACTTGTAAATGTTTAATAAAACATTTAGTATAAGTGTGAAAACCCTAGAAAATCTCATATTTCCAACTAGTATAAAAGGTAGTCTTCTATCAAGACCTGAATGCTTTGAAAGTTGCATTTCTGTATCAATGAAAGTGTTTCCCCTATGTGACTATTATTATAAATATATAGTCTACCTCATCGTTCATGTGAATGTGTCACAAAATAAAAGTAAAAGGGAAATTATATAATCATTTAAGTATTATCCTTTGGTACTAGGATAAACACGGCATAGTAATTGCCGAATAGTATTAACCGTAGACATCCGTCGATGTGCATTTTCCCTCTGTAGCTAACAGCTGGGTGTAGAATGGTTAGTCCCGTACATATATAATAGTATGTACACATATAATATGTAATAGTATCTCATCATATAGTATCTATGTAACAGAATCCATGTAAAACTATCCATGTAATGGTATCCATGTAATAGTATCTCTTCATATTGCATGTAATGTATTAGTATAGACTCATGAATGAACTGACTCTTGTGTGATTCCTTGTAATAGGAATAGTAATTTGTATCCCCTAAACTATACTATAATAGTTTACTGGAATGTAAATTGAATGTCCAAGTAGGTTTATACACCCTTGCTACAAAAGAGTGTTGGAACTGAAGAAAGAATGAGAGCTCTCATATCAATACATATGTATATGAAACATAAGTGTACATATATGGTTTTTAACAATAAGTTGAAAGAGGTTTTGTAAAACATTTAAGAGTTTTGAACAATAAATAATAATGACTTGATGTCAGTTTATAAAAAGATTCAAAAGTAAATCATTTGATAACAAAGTATAAAACAGCCGAAAACTATTGTATTTATCACATTTTGAAGTATGTGAAATCAGTTGGTTGAAAACACAGTTATAAATCACATGTGATTGATTCTATAACTTCCTGGTTTCTACTTGTATTCCCCCCCCCCCCATTAAAGCATTTAAAATCATTTAAAAGATTGATTAAGGGGTATGAACTCACATGTAGTGGGTGGTTGCGGATGAACTGAATGATGTAGGATCCTAAGTGTCAAGTGAAGACTTGAACACACACATTGATCCTAGTTAACATATAATCCCATATATGTATCCAATTAGTCATAAAACAACTAATTAACCAAGTTTAAGACATCCTAAGACATGTAAAACACTTGATTTAAGTGCTATAAGTCATAACGATTGCATCTAAGGGTGGTAGGACCTTACTATTGAGTTTGGGGTTCAAGGGTAAACTCCCTTGGAGTTTACGGTTTTGTGACCATAACTCCTTGAGTTTACGGTCGTAAAGCCATGAGTTTATGGCCGTAAACTCATGTTTCTTGGCCATTTTGTGTTTTGAAGCCTTAAAGATCACAAGAAGCATTCCTACTTCATGTTTAAGCCTTAGGAAGAGATTAGGGCACCATTTCACTCCTTTTTAGGAGTTTACGGTCCTTAGACCATTTCCCTTTGGGTTTACGGCCGTAAAACCAAATAATTTATGGTCTTTTGGTTGTCTTGAGTCCTAAGCACAACAAGGAAGGGGTCTAGACTAGTTTCCAAGGCTTAGAAGGGACTAGGGCACACTTTGGCCCCATTTTTAGGGTTTACGGTCCAAGAACATCTTGGACCGTAAACACCTTGATCTTGTGTTTCTTGGACCGTAAACACCTGGGTGAATGGAGTATCTAGTCTTGTGAGCTTCGTTCATTACAACCTCTCTGTAACCACCGAACTTTGGGGTCCAGATCCGGTCCATGAAATAATAGACTCCGTCTCCCTTGATTTCTACGTTCTTTTCCATTCCTCTCAAGGATTCACCCGACATGTTCTCTGGTTTTAAGGCTTCCAGCTGAGCCTCCTTGATTTGCGCGGATAAATGGGAATGGATCGTCATGGTCAGTGCCTTCACTCTACGACCTGAGTACTCCTTCCGGCTGAGGGCATCTACCACCACATTGGCCTTGCCGGGATGGTAGCGGATTTCACACTCGTAATCGTTGAGTAGCTCAACCCATCGTCGTTGTCTCATGTTCAACTCCTTCTGATCGAAGATATGCTGCAAAGTTTTATGGTCAGTGAAGATAGTGCAGTTGGTTCTGTAGAGATAATGTCTCCATATTTTCAATGCGAAGACTACTGCTCCCAATTCCAGATCGTGTGTTGTGTAGTTGACTTCGTGTGCTTTCAGTTGTCTTGAGGCATAAGCAATGACTTTTGCCCATTGCATGAGCACACAACCTAGGCCCTGATTAGATGCATCGTAGTAGACAACGAAGTCCTCCATCCCTTCGGGTAGGGACAAGATAGGTGCGCTGCATAAGGCCTGCTTTAATGTTTGGAACGCAGTGTCTTGCTTTTCACTCCAATAAAAGGGTACGCCTTTCTGAGTTAGAGTGGTTAAGGGTTTGGCAATTCTGGAGAAATTATGGATAAATCTGCGATAGTAGCCAGTGAGACCCAAGAATTGATGGATTTCTGTGGGCGTCTTCGGTGCTGACCAGTTCTCTATCGCCTTGATTTTGGAGGGGTCCACGTGTAGGCCTTCCTCGCTTACCACGTGACCTAGGAAGGTTACTTTTCAAATCCAGAATTCGCACTTGGAGAATTTCGCGTATAGCTTCTCCGTCCTTAAGGTTTCCAGCACCAATCTTAAGTGTTGTCGATGATCTTCCTCACTTCTGGAATAGACAAGTATATCGTCGATGAACATGATTACGAACTTGTCCAGGAAAGAACGGCACACCCGATTCATCAGGTCCATGAATATTGTCGGTGCGTTGGTTAGACCGAAGGGCATCACTACAAATTCGTAGTGACCATACCGAGTCCGAAATGCTGTCTTAGGAACATCACTCTCATGGACTCGCAGCTGATGGTACCCTGATCTTAGGTCTATTTTGGAAAAGTAACTAGCTCCTTGAAGTTGATCGAAGAGGTCGTCGATTCGAGGAAGAGGGTAACGGTTTTTGACTTTGAGCTTGTTCAGCTCTCGATAGTCAACGCACATCCGAAAGGATCCATCCTTCTTTTTCACAAATAAGATCGGGGCTCCCCAGGGTGAGGAACTCGGTCTGATGAACCCTTTTCTGAGCAGCTCATTTAGCTGACTGGATAACTCCTGCATTTCTGCCGGTGCTAATCAGTATGGGGATTTAGCTACGGGGGTAGCTCCGGGGATTAAGTCGATGCGAAACTCGACTTGGCGTTCGGGAGGGATTCCCGGGAGGTCTTCGGGAAAAACATCGGGAAAGTTGCAGACTTCGGGAATCCTCTCAAGGTGTTTAACTTCCTGCTTCTCGTTAATGACGTGGGCTAGGAATGCATAACACTCCTTTCGCAGGAGTTTCTGGGCTTTGATGCACGAAATGATACGGAGGTTTGAACTGAGTTTATCGCCATAAATTACGAGAGTTTCATCAGGGGAAAGGTTGAGGCGGATAACTTTTTCGTAAAAAAGGATATCATCATGATTGGGGCTCAACCAATCCATGTCGATGATGACATCAAAGCTTTTTATGGAGACTGGCATAAGGTTGATGGGAAAAGAATGATCGTTCAGGGTAAGAGTACAACCTACATATATATCATTAGTGCTCTCTTTCTCACCGTTAGCCATCTCGACGGTAAATGTTTCAGTTAGATGGTTGAGGTTTATGCATAAGAGTTGTCGAGGAGGAACGTACCCGAAACAACGGTGGGGTCTGTAACTGCCTCTTCTTGACCCATCGTTAGCACTCTCCCCGTGTCACCTGCTGTTGTTGCCTTGGGGCAGTTTCTCTTGAAATGTCCGACTTCCCCACAACCATAACAGGCTTTACCAACACCTGCTCCAGAGGCCTGATCGGTTGGTTGGACTGGGTTTATGCAGCCTCGATCCAGGTGGCCCTTTTGACCACAATTGTTGCAAAGCATCTCACGACATGGACAAGGGATGCGGTGATGATAACTGCACTTATTGCACCAAGGGAGGGTACCAGTATACCTACTGGCAGGTGCTTGATTGGCAGGAGCAGCGGCAGGAGTAGTAGCAGCGTGGACTGCCACTGTTTGCTGTTTCTTTGAGGGCTCTTGCGAAGACTGGCCCTTCCACTGCTTCCAGAAATTTTGTTTCTCACCACTCCCTTTTGCTGGCTCAGGAGCGGGTGTCACTTTATCAAGATCAACTCCGTGATCTATGAGAGTTTGCGCCGGACATTTAGCGCTGTCAAAGGTGTTTGGCCTTGCAGCCAAGACATTACCTTTGGTGGGTTGTGTCAGTCCCCATATGTATCTTTCAATCTTTTTGCTTTCTGGGGTGACCATTCCCGGACAAATAAGTGCTAGGTCTTCAAATCTAGAAGTGTAGGCAGCAATGTCAGATTCCTTCATCCTTAGGTTCCAGAGTTCGTGCTCTAGTTTCTACATCTCGCCTCGTGGGCAGTACTCGGCTATCATGAGTTCCTTTAAACTTTCCCAACCCATAGCATTTGCCACTGGTAGGGTTAGGGATTTGACCCGACCATTCCATCAGGTCAGTGCCCTGTTGGCGAAGGTGCAAGCGGCGAATTTTACTTTGTTGACCTCAGAACATGAACAGATTTCGAAAATGGACTCGATCTTTTCGAACCATTGAGTCAGGGCAATGACACCTCCTTTGCCTTTGAAAGATGTGGGTTTCGCATTCATGAAGTCCTTATAAGAGCACTCCTTCTGGTATCCCTGACCACCTTCTTGATTTTGGGGATGAGTACCACTTCCTTGCCCACCAGATCTGCCAGAATTCATCTGTGACATCGCGGCGGCCACAGCAGCAGTAACAGCTTCCTGGAACATAACGGGATCGAACTGAGGGGGCGGTGGTGGTGGTGGATTGTCGTGATTTCTTCTGATGGGTCTTTTTTGGGGAGGCATCTCATTCTAGAAACAACCAGGAAGAAGAGGATGGTAAGCCCTCAAGATATATGAAACAAAATATATCTCGTCCTGAAATAAAGTGTTCTACCAAGCGATAAGCAAAGAAAGTTTACTAATGCAAGTAAAATACGTGACTCCACAATGCTCTGTCTTCTCCAAAAGTTGACAAAAGTACCTATCTAATGTTGCCCTGAGAATACAAGCAGTTTTAAAATATCAACATAAAGCTGGTGAGTTCATAAGCATTTAATTCTGATAAAAGAAATGTTCCTTTGATCTTTTGAAAAGTATTTCCCAAGAAAACCCTATATTTTCTTATGAAAAGATGTTTGATTATCCAATCGTTATTTGCTTAACAGCCTATTTATGAAAAGTTGAGTTGTCCCAGGAAAATTGTCACACCCCAAAACCGAGAACGGCGGAAATGTTCTGGGGTGGAGGACGTCATGTACAGTATCATAACAATGCATAATAGTAAAGACAAGCAACAACATCCATTGCATTAATATAATAATTGTAATACAAGCGTGTTCTGTACAGTTAGTAAGACACCAAAAGTATAATCAAAATAAAAGATGAGTCTTGTATGTGCTCCATCTTCTCAAAAGCTTCATCTGTACCTGTCTACTGATGACCTGAGAATACAAGTTATTTTGAAAGCGAGTATCAGCATAAAGCTGGTGAGTTCATAAGTATTTAGTATTATAGCTTGTATAAAAATGTTTACAACCATGTAGTATAATAGTTGATATCAATGTTTGA
Organism: Lactuca virosa; assembly: GCF_052849685.1. NCBI lineage: Eukaryota > Viridiplantae > Streptophyta > Magnoliopsida > Asterales > Asteraceae > Lactuca > Lactuca virosa. The sequence continues at coordinate 391,935,822 of NC_136428.1, forward strand.
AAAATAGTATGCTTCCTAGAAAATCCTATATTTTCCAGTAAAAGTAGTCTTCTACCAAGACCCGGTTGGTTGCATGTTTGATCCTTTAAAAATGTAAAAAGTTTCCCAGTGAAACTATCAGTATGAAAATATAGTTTTAGACTTCATTCATATAAAGTAATTGGCAAAATAATGCTTTACCCCAGCAGTGTCACTGTCGGCTTAATGTAATGAAAATCCAGACTCCAGGTAGTATTAAATGTACAATACACCTCGGGGAATCCGTTTTGCCTTTAATTCTTAAAGTGTTAATTAAAGGTCTGAATGTGAACTCGTATGTAACCATGCTGATTGACGATCGAATAATTGATGACCCTCCGAGTCATATGTAGTGATGTGACATTTTGTCACCCCTTGGCCTTTTGGTTGGGACTGTAGCTAGCAGTCGGGATGTGGGAGTGTCTGTCTCGTATAGATCTATACACACAATGCCCGCTCTCCCTCCAGGAGACTCTGGTTACACGGTGATACCACCGTGAAGTGTCGTATCGAGAAGTAGTATGTCACATTCTAATTATAGTATATTCTCTTGTATATTGTATAATGTATTTTCTGATATATTGTATAGAGTGTTCTTCTTGTATAGTATATAGTATTCTCTTTGTATAGTATTTAGCATGTATTGACTCATAACTGTACTGACTCTGGTAGGTGTCATGGTAATAGTAGTAATGAGTAGTAATCCTTAACTACACCTATTATAATTAAATAGTAATCTTGGTTGCATGCCTTTGTTACACAAAGGTACTGAACTGAAGTGAAGACTTTTATATCCAACACAAATATATATGATATATAACTAAGAATTCAATGACAGTCAGACAAATAACAGAATACCCTAAGTCCACAACCAAACAAGGAACAGGAAATAAGGTGAGCTATCAGTCCTAAGTCCTTCAAGTCTTACTTGTATAAATATATTAGTATAGATATGGTTTTGAAGATAAAACAAGTTTAAAAGAGTTTGAAAACAGTTTTAGCATTTAAAGAATTTTGATAAAAGGTTTGAAACACTTGAAAACCCAAAGTTTGATGGAAATCTGAAAGTAGCAACAATTCTTGTAATCTGTTCTAGTTATTAATCACATGTGATTGATATCATAACTATAACAGTTCAACTTGTATTCCCCCCATAAAAGTTTTTAAAATCATTTAAAAGGTTAATTAAGGAGTATGAACTCACCTGCAGTGAGTGGAGTGGATGGAAGTGCCGGGTAGGATGCTAGGTGTCAAGTGAGGACTTGAACACACACACTGATCCTATGTAACATGTAGTGATACATAAATGCATCTAATTAGTTGTTTAATAACTAATTAATCAATTAAAGACCTCCTAAGACATAGAAACACTTTTTTTAAGTGCTAGGAGTGCTAAAGGGTTGTATCTAAGGAGAGTATGGTCTCACATTGGAGTTTACTCCTCAAATGGTAACCCTATATGTGTTTACGGTTTCTGGACCATTTCCCCCATGAGTTTACGGCCGTAAACTCATGGTAATGGTGCATTTGTGTGTTTTAAGGTCTTATACTTCACAAGAAAGTGTTCTAAGTTTGAATCAAAGGCTTAGGAAGTGGTTAGGGCTCGAAATGGACCTTCTTTGGAGTTTACGGTCCTTGGACCACCTTTAGGAGTTTACGGTCGTAAACCCTTGATTTTACGGTCGTAAACCCATGAGTTTACGACCGTAAACTCATGGTTCCTCAACCATTTCGTGTTTTGGTGTTTCTAGTTCATGCATGCAAGGTTCTAGTCTTTTATCCCAGCTATAGATGGTGTTAGGGGCACATAAACACCACTTGGTGGTGTTTACGGTTCAAGGATCTCCCTTGACCGTAAACACATATGTTCTTAAGGATTTTGATGTTCTTCCCATGGATTAACAAGTATACTAAGCAAATAACTAGCTAGGAGGAGTATACTTACTTATATGAAGCTTGTAAGAGTGTTTAGGACCCAAAAACACTAGTGTGTGTTCTTGGTGTTCTTGGTGTTTTGAAGAACACTTGAAGATCTTGTTGGGTTTTGAGCAAACTAACACTCCTAAGGTGTTCATGCAACCCTAGAAACATTGGATCTATGTTTGTCTAAAATACATGCAAAATAATTTTCCAAGGTTCATAACCTATCTAGCATACATGGGGTACTTTTAAACATAAAAGATACTAGAAGAATTACGTACCTTTGTTAGTGATTTGATTCCTTCGGAGTTTGAGAGCCAAGCACCAATAACGTGAATGCCTCAAATGGAAATCAAAAATCACCACAAACTTGGAAAACTTGCGAGAGAGCACTCTAATACTCTAGAAATCGGCCACACCTTATGCACACACACATAGTCTCTTTTCAAGCACCATAAGCCACTTTATATAGTGTAGATGATTAGGGTTATGAACCATGCAAACCCTAATAACCCATGTCTTTTCCTATTCCAAGGATCCATGGGTTAAAAGCTCCATGGATTATCCATGGACTCCCATTCAAGCTTAGCCCATTCCCTTATGAGTGTTAGCCCACACTATATAAGTACAACAGCCCATTATGTAATTAGTCACCTTATGATCACTAAATTAATTCATAATTAATTTAAGATCAATACTAATTAAATAATACAATTTCATATTAATATATTATAACTTATAATATATTAGTAGGCCGCAAATATACTCTTCTCATAATGTTATCCATATAAATAGTTCGGGTGAAGTGCAACCCAAATGGACCATGCCGGGTCGGGTCAAGTATATACCAAATAAGTTATGGACTTTAGACACCTTATCCAACAATAATGTGGGGTCAACTGATCCTTGTTTAAATTTCGATTGTTTTAAGAAACTGGTAAGAGTTGCATACCAGGCTCTTGGTGCTTGTTTTTGTTATATGAACGAATCTAGGAAGGAAACACTTACATTTTGGCGGATTTGAAGAAATGAACTTATGATACTTGAGAGAAAAAGTTGGTGTTCTTGAGGTGGGAAGTGTAAAATAAGGGAAATAGTGGGTAAACTCATGCTATATGCATGAGTTCTTGGGAAAATGGTGTTTACGGCCCAAACTCCTCTTGTTTGGCCATAAACACCTAGCTAAGGTGTTGTTGTTTTTGTTTGTTAAACATCACTCATAACGACACTTCCTTTTGACGAATTTTAAAAAATAAAACACCCAAACGGACTTAAAACCGGCCAAAATGTATTGGAATGTATTAGACTAATTATTTGAAGTGTTTAACTGTAGAGATTATACAAATGAAAATTTCGGGTTGTCACATCATCCCCCCGTTAGAGGGAATTTCGTCCCGAAATTAGAGTTCAAGCAACTAAGTTATTACGAAATAAATAAGAAAAAAGATGAGGATATTTAAGTTTCATTTGATCCTCGCGCTCCCATGTTAGTTCAGGTCCTCGCTTGGCGTTCCAGCGAACCTTCACTATCGGGATACGGCTTTGTTTCGTTCGTTTGACCTCTCGGTCCATAATCTCTACTGTCACACCTCGCTAATGCGGAAACACTAGGCGTGGCAGTATAAAGGGTTTCATAGCAAAAGTTAAAAGACAACACCAACCATAGTATTAAAAATCATTACAAATTTACGATGGGTTTGAACAACTTTTAAAAGAAATTACAATGTAAATTGAAATACAACACATGTGAATGCTCCTAAAAGTGAAGTGTCCCTAAGTGCCACTTACTCGATGATTCCTGAAAAAGCATGTAAAACGAGCGTCAACTATAAAATTAGTTGGTGAGTACTCACAAGTTTAAAAATAATATTGGTTTCATGAATCGAAATCAAAATTTCGATATAAGTTTCCATAGATAAAAATATATTGCTAAAATGAGTAAATAAGTTTGTGTAAACAAAGTTCGTTGTCATCATGAGAAATAAAGTATGTTGCCCAAAAGAGATGCAACGTTGATATCCTCATGGGAAATAAAGTTTGTTACTAAAATGAGTAATCAAGTTTCACTGCTACAAGGAGAAAACAAGTTTGTTACTATAGGAAGTAACCAAGTTTGTTGCTAAAACAAGTAAATAAATATTTAGTAACAAAAGTTCGTTGTTATAATGAGATACAAAGTTTATTGTTATAATAAGTAACGAGTTTGTATGTGTATGAGCAAACAATGAGTTCTCAACCAAGCCTATGACTGAAGCCCTATCAAGATCTATGCTTATCGTTCCATAGATTATATGGTATCATGCACTCCAGCAATCGGGCGAGTGAGGAGTTGTCAATTCCTAATAGCGCTATCCATAATGACCATTGGCTCAAAGAGTTAATGGTTAGAGATAAGGGAAGGGCCTTAATACGATAAGTTCTCATGTTTCGTGTTGCATAGAAATACATAGAGAGATATAGCAATAAAATAGCAATCATGTTTGATACAAATCAATTTAAATACAACATTCAAATAATAGATTTTCGGGACATGCTTTTCCACCCCAAAACATAAAAAAAACTGAAAATAGGGGAGTGCGTGAATACTCACAATGCATTGAGATGATACAAATGATGCCTTGAACTAAGTTCTACGTGTACCACTACCGATTCCTACAATAATGGTATTCGCTAGTGAGTCTCTAATCGAAATCTAACACTAGTATACTTACTACTACAATAGAATTATGCCAATATCGTGTCAAAATTTAATATTGATAAGTTAAAAACATTTTTCTGAAATGGTGAAATTTTATAGCTCATGTGATTAAGACAATTTTGGATATTAATTTCCAGATTTTGGTAATATTAATTGAGGGTATTTCAACACAATTAAATGTGTTTTAAGCTCTTGAAAAGCCAAAATATTATCAAACAATTTCCAAAAATTCTCAAACTTTGCATTTTCATTCTAAACACAGTAGAGGTCTTCCAGAAATTTTCCCTTGAATTTTTGATGTGATTAACTATTTTTCCCAATTTTTAAGCCTTCATAACAATATAAATTCGTGAAAAATAGGATCCAGATGATAAAAATTCCCAAACATTTTATAATACTTCCATTAGACATAGTTAAGATGGGAAAAATATAAAAATGGATTTCCAAACTATTTAACCTAATTTTATGATTTTTGAGCATTTATTCTAATAAAAATTGAAATAAATAGAAAACAGTTTCCAACATTTCCCAAACTTTTTCTATTACTGTTATCAAACATTATTAAGCTGGGAAAAATATGAAAATGGTTTTCTAAACTGTTTAACCCAATTTTATGATTTTTTTGTGTATTTATTCTAATAAAAAATGAAATAAATAGAACGCTGTTTCCAACATTAGCCAAACTTTTTCTATTACTGTTAGTAAACATGATTAAGGTGGGAAAATTATGAAAATGGATTTATAAACTGTTTAACCCAATTTTATTATTTTTGTGCATTTATTCTAATAAAAATGGAGATAAATAGAAAATAGTTTCGAAAATTGTCCAAAATTTTTGTAACACTGTTATTACATATATAGAAGCTGTGAAAAATATAAAAGATATTTTTCAATTAGCGTTGCTATTTTTCCTTGTTTAATCCTCTTAAATAATCATTAATTGAATAATAATTATTAAACAGTTAAAGTAAACTACCAAAAATTTTGTACACTTCATTTACAGAGTAAACAATCTGGGAAAAATACCAAATGTGGTTTTTATATACTGAAATCCGATTTTGTGTATTTAAGTGTATTTAATCTTAGAAAATAGGAGAAAAATAGTATACAGATGAGAAAAATCATCAAAATTTTTATGTAGCCTCCTAATGTACTACAAGGTGTTCTGGTAAATTTTCACGAATTTTGGATGAACATAACTATTTTTTCTATTTTTAGGCCATTATAAATAAAAAAATCGGGGAAAAATCAGAATGCATTATGAAAAATTCTGAAAATATTTTTCTGAATCTTATACCTCTGGTAGCAACTGCGAAAATTGTTATATATCATTTTAAGATTCTCTAAAGTGCTTTTATGATTTATTGGAGCCAAACAAAAAGAAAATTCAAAACCATATTAAACAGTAACAAAAACCGATGAAATTTAATGAGGGGTCATTATTTAGCATAGGAGTCATCCACGAATTACCTAGGATTTATAGACCTCCGAAAGTATTTTATATGATTTATTGACCTATTTTATTTCAATAATTATAATAATTCGAGAAAAATGAATTATTTTCTGAAAATTTGTTGAACATCTCATTTTGTTGATAGGAATCTGGGGAAAAATCGGATTTGGTCAGAAAAGGAGTTTTAGATATTTATTTTGAAATAAATCTTTCATGAACATATTTGAAAGCTTTTAACAACATACTTTGATGATCTAGCATCTAAGCTTGAAGATCATCACATGCATGTTTGTTTGAAGACCATTCATGAGTTTGAAATGTTCAAAAATCGTTTTTGAAAGAAAACTTAGAGTGCATGTGGTGATTTTCCACCAAAACTTGTAGAAAAGTGCATTTTCATGATCTTGACTTAGGTTTAGGTCCTTGGATTTCACCATTTACAACATGCATGTTGTTTTTGGGTGAAATCCTACCACCATCATCATCAAAACTGAAGTGAATGAACATACACACATATTTTCTAAGAGAAAGGTGTAGAAGAAGAAGGAAATGCAAGAAAAACCTTGAAAACATGGAGGAAAATGAAAGGAAATCGTGTTCTACCTTAATGAACACCACTAGATGATGAAGATTTTGAGTTTGAGGTGTGTTCTTGGACTTATTTTCTGGAAAATTTCGTGGGTATAGAGAAAGGAAGAGAGAAAATGGAGTGGTGAAGGTAGAGAGAAATGATAGAAAATGAGAGAGAAGGTGGAGTGTGAGAGAGAAAGAAGTGATTATGTGTTTTGGGAAGAGGGGGAGTGTCTTGGGAGAGGGGAGGCCGAGATTTTGGGTGAGAGAGGCTCCCCCTCTCTTGTTTCTTTTATAAAAATTTAAATCTTTTATAAAAATATAAAACTTTTTATAAAATATACACTAAAATCATGTTTTTATTCATAAAACCTTTATTTTTGATTTATAAATTAAGGGTAATGTTAATGAGTTAAATTTTATTTGCATTGAATATATTATACTAATTTTAATTATTTTAAGATAATATTACAAGGTTTATAATTATTTGTATAGAATTTTTAAGGTTAAAGTTTGTAATTATGAGTTTTTAGGGCATTTAGGGTTTGGAGATTTAATAAATATTTGGATATCAAAATAAATTGAATTATCTGAGATTTCAAATTATAATAGAGTTTCAAACTCTTCTCTAGTGAAAAATAATGTTTGTAATTTATTTTTATCGATTTATTGGCATTCTATGTAGTGGTTCCGAGATCCAAACCGAAATTGAGGAATCAAGTATACTAGTCCTACTCTTCAAGTTTGACTTAAGTTTCTATGAGACTTTGACCTAACTTCTACTTCTAGGTCAAGTACATGATGTGTGTATATGATTCATGAAATGTTGTTCGAGTCAAAGAGTGACCCAAATATGGATAGTCACTACAGCTCAGTAGATGTAGAATTCACATATCAATGTAAAATCTAAGTACACTATCCATTGATTCTAGTTGTTTTCGAGTTTCTAGTAGGTTATAACTTAGCTTCTAGTTACTAAGTCTAGTATGTGTAGTGCCTATATGTGCAACTAAGTCTAGTCAAATCTAGAACCGACTCGAATTTTGACGGTTGTCACAGTCTCCCCCGGTTGAAAGAATTTCGTCCTGAAATTCAATTCGTGACACATTCTACTAGAACTCAGCCGAATACAATTGTATAATTGGAGAGGTGGTGACTTGAAGAGCTCTTTGATTATTTTGGGTTAATTCCTCAAGGGAAGAGCCCAACTCTTTAGCTATAATCAAATTAATGTTTCCCTAATTCGAGTTCTACAGTCTAGATTGCGAGAAATTAGGATCATGGAAATCATGATCCAACCATGGCGACCTAGTTGAAAAAGGTTATATAGTTAGATATTATCTAACTTAAAAGAACGTTATAAGTTTTGCTGACGCACCAACTGCATTAAGCGTTAAATCCGCATTGATCCTCAAGTCGCATTTTAAATTAGCACTAAGTGTAAATTCGCCACCTAATAAGAAGAGATTAGGAACAATTTGGTCACTTTCGGGTTGGCTACTATATCTGGAAAAGATATATTCCGAAATAAGAAGGGGTATCACGAATGAAAGGGAAGCGATCGAGGTTAAGTTCCTAAAAATACGTTCTAAGGGTAGGCAACGAAGTTTTGGTACATCTCCAATGTAAAGGCTATTTAAGTGTCGTCTACAAAATAAGTCACGAAATGATTGAGGATCTCCGAGGCTATAATTACTACTACGGTTACTCTTACAATAATATAACTATATTCGAAGAATATATATATTTAGAGAGTCAATGTTGCAAATGGAGGCGATTAAATCACATTGTGTAGATAGCATTTTAAGTGTTTAGAAGTGATAAAAATCTCACTGTTATCAAAATATGTGTTTAGAAATGATAATTAATCTCACTATTATCAAAATATTTAATAATTCCAAGATAATGAAAATACATGTGTGGCGATCAAACGAAGTAGTAAAATAGTATAAAGATTAATTAAGGTTACAAGTTTAAGTCATCAATAAGGGAATCTATACAAAAATATTTTGATTACTCTTTTGAAAAAAAATTGTCTAATTGTCTAAGTCAGGACAAGTTCAAGCTTATAAGTCAGAATATTTATGAAAACAAAGTTGAGAGTTTAGGAACTCACTGAAAATTACAAAGTAGAATGCTATTTTAAGAAACGTGTAAAAATATCGATAATTGGAAATAGTGGATTCTTAATTTAGTGTTTCTACAAAAACAATCATTTAGAGAATATGTAATAGTAAAATTCAAGACTTTTGATGTATTTAAAGAAAAGAAGAAGCATAAGAATACATATCCTCAACATATACTTTTTGGATATAGAAAAATTATAAGCATGAGGGTATTCATCTTGTGTATTACTTATAAGGAAAAATACAATGAAACTTGCATTTTAAATCAAGTTTCTCAATTTAGAACGAAAGAGCGAATGTAAATAAGGATTACTGGTTTATTGTAGATTTCAAAATAAAAACAAGATGTATATGGTAAAAAGCGTAATTGAATATATCAAAGTTGACTAAATCAAAATTATGCCTCACAACTATACACGTATTAATCGCTCAAAACGAAAGGGTAGACTTCTAGTCTTTATGTATACGAACATGATACCAGGAGAAGCAAAATAGACAGAAACAAAGTTAGACAATGTATTATGTTAATATTATGGCGTGCGAGATCTAAAATCAGAAGGAGAGTGAGAAATAAAGTTCGGGGGAAAGAAAAGGGAAGATAGCGGCGGCAATGATTGCTATTGTTAAAATTATAAGAACAATACCTATAGGTAGATTTAAAACCAGGTTGAGATATATTTCAAACTTAAATATTTGATGTATGTTGATGATTAAATAGACATGTGGGAGTTTTAAAGTGTTGGCTAAGGATTGCTAAAAATTTATAAGTTACTTATTAAGTTAAACTCCATTTATGAAAAAGAAGAAACACTAAAACTCGTAATTGAAAATTTGACAGTTTTGATCTTTTGACTGGGGTCCAACAATGGTTAAAATGGATAAGGTAAAGACTCAATATATTTAGAAGAATAGTTATGCATTGTCGAAAGTGCGTCACTGAAATTTTAAAAGTGAGCACTAAGTTTTTCAATTCTTTAAATTTTAGAAACTTTACAAATTATAAAACTAATTTGAAATAAAATAAAAACAATGAGGTATGTTGGAAATGTAGGAATTAGAGATTTCTTATAAACATGTTTAAATTAGAAAGTTGTAAAAATACCGTGTTGGGTTTCAAGAAAACACATTTAAGTAAAGTACAATGCCTAAATGAGAAGGTAGTCAAAAGTCTTAAAACAAAAGTGGTTTGAAGATTCGATGAAGCTTTTACACATAATATGAACTTTAACGTCATATGTTGAAGTTTTATAGCATAAAGTTTAAACACTTTTATAAAAGAAAATGTTTCTAAGTTTTTCGAAAACGTGCCAAAATGGTAAGTAAGGTTGAATATGGTTTATATGCCCTTAAAAGCACATCTATCCATTGAAATGTATTTGAAATGAAATTAAAATAGCAAGGTTAAAACCAATATTGTTTAAATTGAGTTTTGAAGAAAAGTGTTAAGTTAAAGCAAGTTGTCAAAAGATTTTAGTGAGTTAAATAAAACCGATGAAGTGAAATATCTTTTTGATGGAAGATTAAGAAGTAAGGAATAAGTATGTTAGTGTAGCTGATCGTACCTAAATACTAAGGCGAGTACAAGGCGAGTATAAGACGAGTACCGATGTCTTTTTCCCAAAGATAAAGGACAAGAACAATTGTTTGAAAAATGTTTTATGGTGTCAATGTAGTTTACGACCTTTTATAGAGGTCAAAGGGACATCTTATGTTAAGTTTTAAGCTCAAGGTGGAAACAACCTAGAGCTAAGTCGTAACGTAGTAATAAGGTCTCACGTATAGGTTAAACCTCCGTATCTCCTCGTGAGTTGAATCCGGAATGCCCACCAATGGTATCCAAGTGATTATTTAGTGGAGACTCATCTACCTCCTTACGTGATGCTCCAATTCTCATCCGTGTCGATATCAAAACGCTTTTTCATAGTTGTAACTCTAGTACGAAGACGATGAAGAGGTATTGAGGAATAATTCGTATAGGTTTCGACTTATGATTATTACTAGTGTATATGTAGCTACTAACCTTACATCTAAAGTCAATACCTACCAAGGAATACTCATTCTCAGTACTAAGTGCATTGCTCCTAGAGTGGCTAGTGATATAACTTAAGTGGTTAACCTAGCACTTGATAAGGGATAAGAATATTTCTAAATAAAGGCATTGTTATAAAAGTGCACTTAGTTCCTAAGTGTATCTAGATGAATGCCGATAATATGCAATGCCCGTACGCACACCGAAAAATTTTGTTTTTCAAAAGTTTAAGTTGAAAATTGTTTTGAACATAATTCTAGTATAATCGTTTCCAGCCTCACATTAACTTTCGTTAATTAAGCATAGTTGGCCAGGCTATACTTAATTAAAGTCCAATAATGCATACTCGAATTAGTTATACCAGTAGTATGTTCTATATTTTAAAATCGTTTAGAAATTTTTTGGCTATAGTTGTGGTTTTCCAAAGGAAAACCGGTATTCTCTATAACCTTCGGCTCTGATACCATTTCTGTCACACCCCGCTAAAGCGGAAACACGAGGCGTGGCAGTATAAAGGGTTTCATAGCAAAAGTTAAAAGACAACACCAACCATAGTATTAAAAATCATTACAAATTTACGATGGGTTTGAACAACTTTTAAAAGAAATTACAATGTAAATTGAAATACAACACATGCGAATGCTCCTAAAAGTGAAGTATCCCTAAGTGCCACTTACTCGATGATTCCTGAAAAAGCATGTAAAACGAGCGTCAACTATAAAAATAGTTGGTGAGTACTCACAAGTTTAAAAATAATATTGGTTTCATGAATCGAAATCAAAATTTCGATATAAGTTTCCATAGATAAAAATATATTGCTAAAATGAGTAAATAAGTTTGTGTAAACAAAGTTCTTTGTCATCATGAGAAATAAAGTATGTTGCCCAAAAGAGATGCAATGTTCATATCCTCATGGGAAATAAAGTTTGTTACTAAAATGAGTAATCAAGTTTCACTGCTACAAGGAGCAAACAAGTTTATTACTATAGGAAGTAACCAAGTTTGTTGCTAAAACAAGTAAATAAATATTTAGTAACAAAAGTCCGTTGTTGTAATAAGATACAAAGTTTATTGCTATAATAAGTAACGAGTTTGTATGTGTATGAGCAAACAATGAGTTCTCAACCAAGCCTATGACTGAAGTCCTATCAAGATCTATGCTGATCGTTCCATAGATTATATGGTATCATGCACTCCAGCAATCGGGCGAGTGAGGAGTTGTCAATTCCGAATAGCGTTATCCATAATGACCATTTGCTCAAAGAGTTAATGGTTAGAGATAAGGGAAAGGCCTTAATACGATAAGTTCTCATGTTCCGTGTTACATAGACATACATAGAGAGATATAGCAATAAAATAGCAATCATGTTTGATACAAATAAATTTAAATACAACATTCAAATAATAGTTTTTCGGGACATGCTTTTCCACCCCAAAACTTAAAAAAAACGAAAATAGGGGAGTGCGTGAATACTCACAATGCATTGAGATGATGCAAATGATGCCTTGAACTACGTTCCACGTGTACCACTACCGATTCCTACAATAATGGTATTCGCTAGTGAGTCTCTAATCGAAATCTAACACTAGTATACTTACTACTACAATAGAATTATGCCAATATTCTGTCAAAATTTAATATTGATAACTTACAAACATATTTCTGAAATGGTGAAATTTTATAGCTCATGTGATTAAGACAATTTTGGATATTAATTTCCAGATTTTGGTAATATTAATTGAGGGTATTTCAACACAATTAAATGTGTTTTAAGCTCTTGAAAAGCCAAAACATTATCAAACAATTTCCAAAAATTCTCAAACTTTGCATTTTCATTCTAAACACAGTAGAGGCCTTCTAGAAATTTTCCCTTGAATTTTTGATGTGATTAACCATTTTTCCCAATTTTTAAGCCTTCATAACAATATAAATTCGTGAAAAATAGGATCCAGATGGTAAAAATTCCCAAACATTTTATAATACTGCCATTAGACATAGTTAAGCTGGGAAAAATATAAAAATGGATTTCCAAACTATTTAACCCAATTTTATGATTTTGAGCATTTATTCTAATAAAAATTGAAATAAATAGAAAACAGTTTCCAAAATTTCCCAAACTTTTTCTATTATTGTTATTAAACATTATTAAGCTGGGAAAAATATAAAAATGGATTTCTAAACTGTTTAACCCAATTTTATGATTTTTTTGTGCATTTATTCTAATAAAAAAAGAAATAAATAGAAAGCTGTTTCCAACATTACCCAAACTCTTTCTATTACTGTTAGTAACATTATTAAGCTGGGAAAAATATAAAAATGGATTTATAAACTGTGTAACCCAATTTTATGATTTTTGTGCATTTATTCTAATAAAAATGGAGATAAATAGAAAACAGTTTCGAAAATTGTCCAAAATTTTTGTAACACTGTTATTACATATATAGAAGCTGTGAAAAATATAAAAGATATTTTTCAATTAGCGTTGCTATTTTTTCTTGTTTAATCCACTTAAATAATCATTAATTGAATAATAATTATTAAACAGTTAAAGTAAATTACCAAAAATTTTGTACACTTCATTTACAGAGTAAATAATCTGGGATAAATACCAAATGTGGTTTTTATATACTGAAATCCGATTTTCTGTATTTAAGTGTATTTAATATTAGAAAACAGGAGAAAAATATTATACAGATGAGAAAAATCATCAAAATTTGTATGTAGCCTCCTAATGTACTACAAGGTGTTCTGCTAAATTTTCACGAATTTTAGATGAACAGAACTATTTTTTCTATTTTTAGGCCATTATAAATACAAAAATCGGGGAAAAATAGGAATGCATTATAAAAAATTCTGAAAATATTTTTCTGAGTCTTATACCTCTGGTAGCAACTGCGAAAATTGTTATATATCATTTTAAGATTCTCTAAAGTGCTTTTATGATTTATTGGAGCCAAACAAATAGAAAATTCAAAACCATACTAAACAGTAACAAAAACCGATGAAATTTAATGAGGGGTCATTATTTAGCATAGGGGTCATCCACGAATTTACCTAGAATTTATAGACCTCCGAAAGTATTTTATATGATTTATTGCCCTATTTTATTTCAATAATTATAATAATTCGAGAAAAATGAATTATTTTCTGAAAATTTGTTGAACATCTCATTTTGTTGATGGGAATCTGGGGAAAAATCGGATTTGGTCAGAAAAAGAGTTTTAGATATTTATTTGGAAATAAATCTTTCATGAACATATTTGAAAGCTTTTAACAACATACTTTGATGATCTAGCATCTAAGCTTGAAGATCATCACATGCATGTTTGTTTGAAGACCATTCATGAGTTTGAAATGTTCAAAAATCGTTTTTGAAAGAAAACTTAGAGTGCATGTGGTGATTTCCCACCAAAACTTGTAGAAAAGTGCATTTTCATGATCTTGACTTAGGTTTAGGTCCTTGGATTTCACCATTTACAACATGCATGTTGTTTTTGGGTGAAATCCTACCACGATCATCATCAAAACTGAAGTGAATGAACATGCACACATATTTTCTAAGAGAAAGGTGTAGAAGAAGAAGGAAATGCAAGAAAAACCTTGAAAACATGGAGGAAAATGAAAGGAAATCGTGTTCTACCTTAATGAACACCACTAGATGATGAAGATTTTGAGTTTGAGGTGTGTTCTTGGACTTATTTTCTGGGAAATTTCGTGGGTATAGAGAAAGGAAGAGAGAAAATGGAGTGGTGAAGGTAGAGAGAAATGATAGAAAATGAGAGAGAAGGTGGAGTGTGAAAGAGAAAGAAGTGATTATGTGTTTTGGGAAGAGGGGGAGTGTCTTGGGATAGGGGAGGCCGAGATTTTGGGTGAGAGAGGCTCCCTCTCTCTTGTTTCTTTTATAAAAATTTAAATCTTTTATAAAAATATCAAACTTTTTATAAAATATACACTAAAATCAAGTTTTTATTCATAAAACCTTTATTTTTGATTTATAAATTAAGGGTAATGTTAATGAGTTAAATTTTATTTGCCTTGAATATATTATACTAATTTTAATTATTATAAGATAATATTACAAGATTTATAATTATTTTTATAGAATTTTTAAGGTTAAAGTTTGTAATTATGAGTTTTTAGGGCATTTAGGATTTTGAGATTTAATAAATATTTGGATATCAAAATAAATTAAATTATCTGAGATTTCAAATTATAATAGAGTTTCAAACTCTTTTCTAGTGAAAAATAATGTTTGTAATTTATTTTTATCGATTTATTGGCATTCTATGTAGTGGTTCCGAGATCCAAACCGAAATTGAGGAATCAAGTATACTAGTCCTACTCTTCAACTTTGACTTAAGTTTCTATGAGACTTTGACCTAACTTCTACTTCTAGGTCAAGTGCATGATGTGTGTATATGATTAATGAAATGTTGTTCGAGTCAAAGAGTGACCCAAATATGGATAGTCACTACAGCTCAATAGATGTAGAATTCACATATCAATGTGAAATCTAAGTACACTATCCATTGATTCTAATTGTTTCCGAGTTTCTAGTAGGTTATAACTTAGCTTCTAGTTACTAAGTCTAGTATGTGTAGTGCCTATATGTGCAACTAAGTCTAGTCAAATCTAGAACCGACTCGAATTTTGACGGTTGTCACATTTATAGGTTCTTCCACGAAGTTGAGGTTCTCGCTGATCTCGATCTCGTCGAGTGGGATTACAAGAGTCTCGTCGGATAGACACTTTTTCAAGTTCGAAACGTGGAAGGTAGGATGTACGTTAATGAGTTCGCAAGGTAGATTCAGTTTGTAAGCTACGGGGCCGATTCTAGCGAGAATTTCGAAAGGCCCTATGTATCTTGGATTCAGCTTTCCATGCTTTCTGAAGCGTATCAAGCCTTTCCAGGGTGAGACTTTCAAAAGGACTCGGTCTCCCACCTGGAACTCCAAAGGTTTCCTTCGTTTGTCTGCGTAGCTTTTCTGTCGGTCTCTAGAGGCTTTCAATCGTTCACGAATCTGAATGATCTTCTTTGTCGTTTCCCGAATGATCTCCCACCGCTTCCTTTTGTTGTCGGATGTCTTGGTTGGTGCAGTGGCCACCCTTGTGGTTGCTGATGTAGTGTAAGGAACTTCATGATCAATCAACCTTTGGGCCAATTCCTTGGCACTGTCAAAGGTCGTAGGGTGTGATGCTAGAACGTTCCCTCGATACGGGGGCACTAAACCCCAGACGTATCTTTCAATTTTCTTGCCTTCGGTGGGGACCATGTTAAGACACAGAGTCACCAGGTCGCAGAACCTGGCTGTATAAGCCACTATGTCGGTCCCCTTCATCTTGAGGTTCCAGAGTTCCTCCTCGAATTTCTGGATTTCGCCCCTAGGGCAGTACTCCCTTGTCAGAAGGTCTTTCAGTGTGTCCCAGCCCATGGCGTTGGCTGTTACCAAAGAGAGTGATTTGACATGGCAATTCCACCATGTCAGGGCCCTTTCAGTGAAGGTGCAAGCAGCGAACTTTATCTTGCTTTCTTCGGGGCACGAGCACATCTCGAAGATGGCTTCAGTTCTTTCGATCCATTGGGACAGTGCAATGATCCCTCCGGTCCCATTGAATAATATTGGTTTGCAGTTCATGCAATCCTTATAGGTACACCCCTGTGTACGTTGGTGGATTTCACCATGTCTAGAGTTGGTGCCCATTCCAGCTCCACCTGCGTCACCAGAATTTATTTGGGCCATAGCTGCAGTCACAGCTGCTTGAAACATCACCGCATCGAACTGTGGAGGAGGTAGTGGTGGTGGAGTTTGACTTGCAGGCGTGTTTCTGGTCGGACGCTTGCGAGGCGACATCTTTTACTTCAAGTTTATAGAAACGACGATAGCCGTTAGGATCAACTGTAAGTGCAAATGAGAGTGTTTCATGGACTAAATCGCCATAGTCCAACTGTTAGGCAGTGACATAACAATAGAGTAGGGAAACACAAGAGTAAGAACTTTCCAATAGATTAGATATCTGCCAACATTACTGGTATTACTGATGTAAAATGAGTCAGGAAAGTCGACCTAACAGTAGGTATGACATCAAACCATCAGGGGAAAATGTTGGCAGTTTAAAAGTCTAGCTAGAGTACTTTTAGAAGTTAGGAATATTTTACAGACAAGTGCTCTCTAGAGCATAGGAAAGAAAGGCTATTCTTTAATTCAAAAGTAAAGACGAGTTGGCATCTTCTACCGGCGATGGGTGTCTCTCAGACGAACCCTTAGGTCTGCCAGTTGACGTACAACTTCCTGAAGATGTCGCTCATACGCTCTCTGACGCACTCGGAGTTCCATGACTTCGGCCCGGGATGCAGCTAATTGTTGCTGCAGAGCCTCATTGGTCCTCCTAGTCCTATCCACAGTCACCTCAAGTTGGCGAATGCGGACCGTGTTAAGGTTAGAGTTGGCATCAATCTCTACTACTCTGCCGATGGCTGCATGACCTTGCTCGACGTTCCGAGCAATCCTACGGACCATGATGGGTAGGACCCGGTCAGCTGAACTTCCCTCGCCTATGTTGTAGAAGCTTCGGTCTCCATTGAAAGGTAACGGCTGACCCTGCTCATCAGTCCATTGGTTCAAGGTTGTTGCCCACATGGGAGTGGGACCTTGAAATACCGGACGGGGGTTGGGGTTTGCAGCCACTGGGGGTAGGTTTTTGACTTCTGGTTCGGAGTCGGAGCCATCTGAAAAGCCTTCTGCGAGGTGATCATCCAAAGGGATTGGGTGATCATCTTCCGGCTCATCATCAAGCCATTCTCCAATGCCTTGGTTTGGATAGTACGGATCGCCAGGGAGATGAAAGCCAGCCATGCTATCTACACGAGAATGGGGAAAGAATAGTTAATAGACGTACTAATCTAAGATACTTATAAGATGATCGTTATTAGTTGATTCAATACTTGCATAGTGCATACCAATTACATGCAACCGAAACGGGATAGACCTTCGAATAAGTGACCCTACCTCTAAATCCACAACCAAACAAGGAACAGGAAGTAAAGCAAAGATCACAGATTCTAAGTCTATAGCGCCTTAGTCACATGTAACCTTGGTGTACCCACTTAGCAACTATTGTCCTACTAGTAACGACCTTTTTAGTTCTAACATATGTAACTCATAGTAATGCAGAATACTCCTATAGTATTCTTGTTCTAATGCTCTTGTAGTAGTGTGGGTAAGTTTTTAGACTTGTGGTAACACCACAATCGTTCTTAGGCACATGCTAGTCACTCCTCAGAAAATATAGTTGATTAGGCTATATCCCCTCAGGTTTGACCATATGTATCTAAGCGTAATTATGCTGTTCAACAATCGTAATACTTTTGTTATGTACTAGTATGATACTGACCTTGGTACAAATAGGTGTATATATATATACTTAGTTAAATATTTTATCATTTAAAAGTATATATTCTTGGTCAGAGTGTTTTAATCCCGATGTGTTTATAGTTCGTATATCTTTTATGGGTTGATATACTTGATTCACTATAAACAGTGCTCTGATACCAATCTGTCACACCCCAAAACCGTGAACGGCGGAAAGGTTCTGGGGTGGAGGACGTCATGTACAGTCTCATAACAATGCATAATAGTAAAGACAAGCAACAACATCCATTGCATTAATATAATAATTTTAATACAAGCGTGTTCTATACAGTTAGTAAGACACCAAAAGTATAATCAAAATAAAAGATGAGTCTTGTATGTGCTCCATCTTCTCAAAAGCTTCATATGTACCTGTCTACTGATGACCTGAGAATACAAGTTATTTTGAAAGCGAGTATCAGCATAAAGCTGGTGAGTTCATAAGTATTTAGTGCCATAGCTTGTATAAAAATGTTTACAACCATATAGTATAATAGTTGATATCAATGTTTGAAAAATAGTATACTTCATAGAAAATCCTATATTTTCCAGTAAAAGTAGTCTTCTACCAAGACCCGGTTGGTTGCATGTTTGATCCTTTAAAAATGTAAAAAGTTTCCCAGTGAAACTATCAGTATGAAAATATAGTTTTAGACTTCATTCATATAAAGTAATTGGGAAAATAATGCTTTACCCCAGCAGTGTCACTGCCGGCTTAATGTAATGAAAATGCAGACTCCAGGTAGTATTAAATGTACAATACACCTCGGGGAATACGTTTTGCCTTTAATTCTTAAAGTGTTAATTAAAGGTCTGAATGTGAACTCGTATGTAACCATGCTGATTGACGATCGAATAACTGATGACCCTCCGAGTCATATGTAGTGATGTGACATTTTGTCACCCCTTGGCCTTTCGGCTGGGACTGTAGCTAGCAGTCGGGATGTGGGAGTGTCTGTCCCATATAGATCTGTACACACAATGCCCGCTCTCCCTCCAGGAGACTCTGGTTACACGGTGATACCACTATGAAGTGTCGTATCGAGAAGTAGTATGTCACATTCTAATTATAGTATATTCTCTTGTATATTGTATAATGTATTTTCTGGTATATTGTATAGAGTGTTCTTCTTGTATAGTCTATAGTATTCTCTTTGTATAGTATTTAGCATGTATTGACTCATAACTGTACTGACTCTGGTAGGTGTCATGGTAATAGTAGTAATGAGTAGTAATCCTTAACTATACCTATTATAATTAAATAGTAATCCTGGTTGCATGCCTTTGTTACACAAAGGTACTGAACTGAAGTGAAGACTTTTATATCCAACACAAATATATGTGATATATAACTAAGAATTCAATGACAGTCGGACAAATAACAGAATACCCTAAGTCCACAACCAAACAAGGAACAAAAAATAAGGTGAGCTATCAGTCCTAAGTCCTTCAAGTCTTACTTATATAAATATATTAGTATAGATATGGTTTTGAAGATAAAACAAGTTTAAAAGAGTTTGGAAACAGTTTTAGCATTTAAAGAATTTTGATAAAAGGTTTGAAACACTTGAAAACCCAAAGTTTGATAGAAATCTGAAAGTAGCAACAATTCTTGTAATCTGTTCAAGTTATTAATCACATGTGATTGATATCATAACTATAACAGTTCAACTTGTATTCCCCCCCCCCCCATAAAAGTGTTTAAAATCATTTAAAAGGTTAATTAAGGGGTATGAACTCACCTGTAGTGAGTGGAGTGGATGGAAGTGCCGGGTAGAATGCTAGGTGTCAAGTGAGGACTTGAACACACACACTGATCCTATGTAACATGTAGTGATACATAAATGCATCTAATTAGTTGTTTAATAACTAATTAATCAAGTAAAGACCTCTTAAGACATAGAAACACTTTGTTTTAAGTGCTAGGAGTGCTAAACGGTTGTATCTAAGGAGAGTATGGCCTCACATTGGAGTTTACTCCTCAAATGGTAACCCTATATGTGTTTACAGTTTCTGCACCATTTCGCCCATGAGTTTACGGCCGTAAACTCATGGTAGTTGTGCATTTGTGTGTTTTAAGGTCGTATACTTCACAAGAAAGTGTTCTAAGTTTGAATCAAAGGCTTAGGAAGTGGTTAGGGCTCGAAATGGACCTTCTTTGGAGTTTACGGTCCTTGGACCACCTTTGAGAATTTACGGTCATAAACCCTTGATTTTACGGTCGTAAACCCATGAGTTTACAGCGGTAAACTCATGGTTCCTCAACCATTTCGTGTTTTGGTGTTTCTAGTTCATGCATGCAAGGTTCTAGTCTTTTATCCAGGCTATAGAAGGTGTTAGGGGCACATAAACACCACTTGGTGGTGTTTATGGTTCAAGGATCTCCCTTGACTGTAAACACATATGTTCTTGAGGATTTTGATGTTCTTCCCATGGATTAACAAGTATACTAAGCAAATAACTAGCTAGGAGGAGTATACTTACTTATATGAAGCTTGTAAGAGTGTTTAGGACCCAAAAACACTAGTGTGTGTTCTTGGTGTTCTTGGTGTTTTGAAGAACACTTGAAGATCTAAGTAAAAATCAAGAATCCATGGATGAAATGATGTATAAACACTAGATGTTTTTGTTTGTTTAAACATCACTCATAACGACACTTCCTTTTGACGAATTTTAAAAATAAAACACCCAAACGGACTTAAAACCGGCCAAAATGTACTGGAATGTATTAGACTAATTATTTGAAGTGTTTAAGTGTAGAGATTATACAAATGAAAATTTCGGGTTGTCACAAAAATCCTATATTTTCCTTAAAAGTTGATAGTTGGTTATCGGTTCTGGAATGAAGTGTACAAGTATCTACCATACTTGTATCGTTAGATGTAGTTTCCTTCAAAAACCCGGTTTACTCCCAATGAGATGTATTAGCCTTATTACATAAATAAAACTAATAAAATAAGTAGTGAACTAGATCCTAAGGGTATTATCAATACCCTCTAGTAATCAAATCGGTTATTACTTTGAGGTTAGTTCACTTGTTTCATTATTACAAAAGTAAATCTCTGTTATCTAGGTTGCGAGTTTTATAACCATACATTAAACTGGATGTGGCACGTAACGGGGGCCAGTATCTTTTTATGACTTTGTCACCCCAGGGATGGCTGCCTAACTGTAGCTAGCAGTTTAGGTGCGGGATAGTCAGTCCCGTATAGATCTATACACAATAGTCACGCTCTCCCTACAAGAGATTCTGGTTATAAGGGTTAGTCGTACACTCTCGAATCCGATGGAGTGTTACCAAGGACGTGTCTCCAACTTAAAATAACAAATTTGCAAGTAATACTATCGAAAATCTTGTTTATGCTTTATATGAATACTTTACTAAACATCACATTTTATGACAAGATTCACAAGTTCCTTGCTTTAGTTTTGTAAACTGTTTCTACGAGTTGATTTCTTAATCGTTTGGTAAAACAGTTTTCCGTGTTAAAAGCATGCTGAACATATAGTTATTTTATGCAAAATAAGATAACTTGAGCACAAGTTTCCTTGTACTTTTGCTTGTATTCCCCCCCTGAAAACATGAAAAACTCGGAAAAAGTGTAGGGGTATGAACTCACTGTTTGACGTGGGATTCGAGTGTAAGTTGCTAGGAGTTGCTGAGTGTCAAATAAAGCCTCGGACACAAACGAATCCTATTTAGCATGTAGAAGTACATATATACATTAGGTGAGGACATAACACTATTTGTTATGGAAGGAAACCACCTTAGGGACTAGGAAACACTTAAAACTAAGTGTTAGAATCACATGTGTTTGAAGAGGGGAGTTTGTGGCCGTAATCAGGAGTTTACGGTCCATGGGTTTACGGTCCAGGTGTTTACGGTCCAGCTGTTTACGGTCCAGGTGTTTACGGTCCCTAGGTTTACGGTCCAGGTGTTTATGGACGTAAACACTTGGCGAAAAGTGCGATTTTCGATGTTTCAACGCCCTTTCCAGCCTTCTGGAAGTGTTCTAAGCCTCATTTCTAATCTTAGGAGGGTGTTGTGGCAACTTTGCACCCTATAAATAGAGTTTACGGTCAAGGGAGATTGCCTTTGACCGTAAACACACTTTTGGTCATGATTTTTAGATGTTCAGCAAGAGATTCTTGTATCCAACAAGCTAAGGGTAGAGTACTTACGTAATTGAAGCTTGAAAGGGTGGTTAGAGTCCAAAAACACTAGTGTGTGTTCTTGGTGAGAGAGAAAATCTAGAAAAAGATGAGATTCATGAGATAAGAGCATGGATTTACCACTAGGAGTGAGATAGAAACACAATCAAGGTGAAGAATCACTTACATTCTTGAGGATCTTTGAGCCAAAATCGAAGTTTGTAGAGAGAGAAAGAGAGAGAGTAGAGAGAGAAAGCTTCTGGAGTGTGTAAAGTGAAAAATGAAGGCCACTCATCCCTTTTATAGGGGTGAGTTTACGACCAAGGGGTAGGGTGGAGGGTTTACGGCCGTAAGCTATGTTTTCCGCCGTGAACTCCTCTCGAAGGGTCGTTTGGCCCGGATGCTATGCGTTGACTTGGAAAAACTCATTTTTGGACCCAAACTTGGATTGTACTAAGCTTAGAATATTCCGTTAGACCAAAATAGTGCTAACATAAACGGAAATAAATAAAAACCCAAATTTTATAAACGGAAACTGGGTAAGGAATAACGGAAAAAGTTTCGGGTTGTCAAACACACACACATATATATATATATATATATATATATATATATATATATATATATATATATATATATATATATATATATATATATATATCCCTTGATGTATACATTAAGGAATCATAAGGTTAGCATTATGGTCACTTTCTACTGAATGCACTAGACTCGACTGTTCTGTTTGTCGTTTGTAAAATGTAAGTTTTCCCTAGTTTATAACTATCTTAACTCGAAAATAGTTTGCATTTGACCTTTAAGTGGTACTGTTGACCTTAAAACATGTTTGTTTTATACTGGTCATAATGTGAAGGCTAGTACCCCTACTATACGTTCTCCCTGTCTGGAGATTAAGGGAACTAAACACGACTTTTTAGCAAACCAGTTGCTATGCCGTGTAATTCACATTAAAGTTTTATGATCATGTATACCCAATATAACTATCATCTTTTGTTTAGAACAATGAGTTAGTGATTCAGTGGTATAACTAGATCCTGTAGTAGTTCCACGCTATAGCAACTTAATATGTTCGTTCTGTTTCTCATATAGTATGTTCTGTTTCTCATATAGTATGTTCATTCTGTTATCGTGTATTGTATCTAGTATGAACTGAATCTCTAAACTATACCTATTATAGTTTACTAATGTTTTACTTTAACTGTTATTGAAAAGACTCATTTGTCTACTAAGTTATGCTTGTACTTTAAAAACGGAGTTTTGTTAAACTATGAAGTAACATAACTTTAAAAGAGTTTTTGAAATGTTTTGATCACTTATAAAAGACATAAGCAATCTTTTGAAAGATGTATATATAACAAACATTTACACAATTATCATTGTGTTCAACTTGTATTCCCCCCCTTAAAAGCATTTAAAATAGTTAAAAGATTCATCACGGGGTATGAACTCACCTGATGTGGGTGATTCAAGCGAATATGTGTATAAGGATGAGAAGTTCCACGAATGAAGTCCCGATACTAATCAAGTCCTGAATGAAATATAATGGCATATATTGGCATAAATATAGTGTTTAGAAGCAACCAAATGCAAAGAAACACCTCACGGGACTAGGAAACACTTTGTCCAAGTGTTTGAATCACATGTGATTCGTCAAAGGAAAGTGGAATGGCACTATCATGAGTTTACGACCATGTGTTTGCGGCCAAGGGAGTTTACGACCGTAAAATCATGGTCAAACATGCATAAGAGGGTGTTTGAAGGCTAGGGTAACTTGAAGGACCATTGCTCTACACAAGGATGATAAAGATCATCCTAATGGAGGCTTTTGATGAGTTTACGACCAAGCAAGGAGTTTACGGCTGTAAACTCATGGACATTATGAAATTGAGAGTGGTTTAAGGTCCTATTTTCATCAAGGAAGGGTTCTAGGGCACAAGCTTTGCATCTAGGAGGGTTTATGGCCACAATGGCACCTTTATAGGGGTTTACGGCCATGGGAGATGTCTTGGCCGTAAACTCCTTTTGGTCTTGCATTCTTGATGATTTCAAGGCTCTAATCAGGTGTTTCAACTAGATAACAAGCTAAGGAGTGAGTACTTACGATAGAGAGGCTTGAAATGGTGATTAAGGTCCAAGAACACTAGTGTGTGTTCTTGGTGTTCTTGGTGTTTCTTGAAGATCTAAGAAAAGTTGATTTCCATGGATGAAATCATTAGGTGATACTAGATTAAGCGATGTATCAACAA
This sequence comes from Lactuca virosa, assembly GCF_052849685.1. NCBI lineage: Eukaryota > Viridiplantae > Streptophyta > Magnoliopsida > Asterales > Asteraceae > Lactuca > Lactuca virosa. The sequence goes on from NC_136428.1 coordinate 391,960,462, forward strand.
ATCAAGGAAGAACACTTACAACTTTTGAAGATCAAGGATGAAAATCGGGATGATAGTTGAGAGGGAAATGGGGTGTTCTTTAGGTGAAAGTGAGATAATGAATGAAAATTAAGGATATGAGTCTTAAAGAGGGAGTTTACGGCCCACCTTGAGTTTACAGCAATAAACTCAAGTGTTGTGGTCGTGAATTCTAGATGAAGAGGTTAAGGCTTGATTTGTTGAACAGTGTCTCTAGAAGGTACATTCTACCACCCATTCCTTAAGTGTACTAGGCTTAAAACTTCTTAGAATGACCTTTAACCAGGCTAGAACTCATTACCAATGAGTCTGACACTCAGTTGGGTTGACAGACTGAGCTTTCAAAGCAAAAAAAATTCGGGTTGTCACAGAGTAGATTCACCCAGCCTACTATATATTCGATCTTAGCTATATATATATATATATATATATATATATATATATATGTTCCGTATACACCAAGTAATCCTAAGGGGTACCAGGTATGGGTCATTTCATAGGACACTAATTCAATGCACCGTTTTCTAGTAGAAAACATACTTTTCAAATAGAACATTTGGCTTACAAAACTAGAAACTTAACAGTAAAGGGTTTAATCCATTTTATTAAACCAGTATAAACTTAAAGGACCTTAGGTGGTTAATTCTATAATACCTTAGTTTATACATCAGGGTTATATATAATTAATACCTGATAGGTAGTTGGATGTGTGCTTTCCGCCTCATTTCCTGTTCCTTGCTTGGTTGTGGGCTTAGGGCAGATTCACACAATTAACTATCTGTTTGATATTAGATTATATATGGCTAGTATAAACTATGTGATTATAAAAAGAACCACTGTGGTTACCATCTTTTTTAAAAGAAGTAAGGGTTTTCTTAAAGAATCTTTTCATCAAATATAAAGGAACTATTACAGTTAACTCCATGAGTACCAAGTGATTACGCCAGGGTTATATACAACGATGATCCAACAAACAATAAGATGTGTGCCTTCCGCCTCATTTCCTATTCCTTGTTTGGTTGTGGGATTAGGGTAGATACATACAACCGATTGTTTGTTTACTATGGGTTTTATACAACTTGTATCCATTTAGTACTCATAGAAAGGATTGTAGAGTCATTTTTACTTATCTTTCATCAAAGCAGGAAATATAGGATTTTCTGGAGGAACAGGCGAACTTTTCTAAAAGAACTTACAACTTACTACAACTTTCTTACAACTTACATTACATCACTAAAACCTTATGAATTCACCAGGTTAAATGTTGATCTACTCTTTCAAAATAACTTGTATTCTCAGGAGACCAGTAGACAGGTACGCGCGCTGGGATTCAGAAGATAGAGCAGTATAGCTTCATGTCTTATTTTGTTATTTACTTTGTAGTCTATGTTATGTGAACACATACTTTGTAAACAATTTATTTCTAATAAAATGGTTGTTTATTACTTTGATTACTATGATGCATGACTTGTGATACTAAACATGACGTCCTCCACCCCCGAACGTTTCCGCCATTCCGGTTTTGGGGTGTGACATATTTGATTTGGAAAACAAGGTAAACTAAACCACTGTTACATCAGTCCTTTTAAAATCCTAGAAAGTGTTGCTCCGGTGGATTACAAACCCAAGTTACCTCAAGAACTTAGTAAAGTTCATGATACCTTCCATGTGTGTAATCTCAAAAAGTGTCTCTCTAACGAGGACCTTGTCATTTCTTTCAATGAGATGTAGGTCAACACTAAACTTCACTTCGTGAAGGAACCGGTGGAGATCATGGATCAAGAAATAAAAAGCATCAAACAAAGCCACATTACAATAGTAAAAGCCCGATAGATCTCTCTCGTAGAGGGCTAAAGTTTACTTGCGAACGTGAGAATCAGATGAAAAAAAACATCCGCAACTTTTCCGCGGTGCTCCCTCCATTAATGGAATGAAACAATACTGGTATGAAACGATAGTAGAGCAAATTATCCTAGAACCTAAAAATTTCATAACAAATTTCCTTAACGGAGAGGTAATGTGACATCTCATAATTAAGGTCAAAGACTGTGAACGATCAAGTTCACAGTAAATCTCTTTGTAAATTGACTCATTGAGTTTTAGTGCATCTAATGTAAAATAAATAAGATCATTTCAACAATTATAAGATACGAGATGGTATCTTACTTCCAAATGTCTAAGCAGACAAACGAATCAAATAGCTAAAACGACAACCATAGATAATGCGTCAAAAACTAAAATTTCGTATTAATCAGTTGTGAGCAATACAAACTCTCTAGTCTCGTAGTAGATGTTTCCATGTTTGCAAAAATATAAAGAACGTGCAAAACGAAGTTTGTATGCAATAGATACGACCGTTTGGAGAATCCAAACTAGTCAAATACTAATTTTCTTTAAACTGCTAAAACCAAATTAATCTGTTCAGGCACTTGCACACCTCAAATGAAAATTTCAAGAATGATTTTAGACTTAGACAATTTTCTAATATTTAATTTCAAAATTGAAATATTTTTAGCAAAAGTATTTCCAAAATTCGAAAAATTGGACGTTCTGGGTCCAATTAAACGCGAATCTTTAAAACGATTTCCCGGAATTCTACAACTCGAAAAATTAATCCGTCTAAGTTTTTGGAAGCCTTGTAACCAGGAGCATTAGTCTTCATTATTCATAAAAATTATTTGATATCAAGATCGATGGCACACAAATCGAGAAAATTAGAAAATATTTATAAAATTTTGAAAGAATTAGTTCTTAAATGGTTGGACACCTATACATATGTTTGTATACATAAGCTATGCATGAATTCCAAAGAATAATAGCAATCATATATACTAAATCCTTGAGTCATAATTATTTATAAACCACACATTTTTATATATACATCAAAGTTATATAAATTAAAAACATTAATGAATACATAGGTATATCAAATATGTAAATTATGACTTTAAGGTTATTAATACATATACAGATGTTTGAAATGTATAAGTATGTATCAAATTAAAATCATAGTCAACTCCTACACTATACTATACCATCCATACATAAACTAGTGCAATACACCAATACGTACACAAATACATGTATAGAATGCATCTTATTACTCAAATACCTATACCTGTGTGTATAACTAAGGTAATTTTGTTGCACAAATATGATTATCCAATCAAATATATATATATATATATATATATATATATATATATATATATATATATATATATATATATATGGGAAAAAAACAAATTAAAATCTATTATTTTCTTTCACATTTAAACTTAACCAATAATACACACAACTGTTTCCTCTTTCAAATGACATCCAAAACCTTAACTTTTCTTACACACTCCATCTTTCACTTAAACACACTTTAACATAATCATACGAAAAGGTCTTCTACTTTCGTTTGTCCTTCTATTGTTGTTAGGGATACACTAAGAGGGCAACAACCCTCTCTGCATTCCCCATTCTTCTTATCGACATCAGATCAGCCATTTCGTGTTTCCATTCTTATCAAGCAATGTAAGAAAACAAAACACCAGTTTGAATGGATTCTTTATTTTTTATACCTCTTTCTATGACCCTTGTTATGAACCACCGGAAGTGATAGTGATATAGTGAACCACCAAGAAGCATCCATTCCCTTTTCTTTTCGGTGACAGATAAGCAACCCAAACCGCCTCCACCGCTATTGCTGTTGTGAGTTTCAACCACCACAACCCCCATTTTCTTCGATTATCTCCCTCCCATTCCTTCCGTCATTTTCTACTTCCAAGAACAACCACCACCATGAGGGTGGTGTTGCTATCACAATCACCATCAGAACCGCCGGAACAACAACCCCTAGTTGCGACAGTATATGCCAGCTCTGCTGCTTTTATCTTTCTCCCTTCCTTATTCAAGCACCGAAGGTACTCCCTCTGTGATTGATTGCCACTACGGATGCGACCCTGTAATTTTTCTATTCCCCTCGATTAGTGGTTGTCAGTGACAAAGAGTAAACCCCAAAGGGGCCACCGGAGGTCGACAACCCCTAACAGATTTGCCACCACTTGACCAAGAACAACCACCCTCACCTTCTTATTTCTTCGAATTAATCGAACACCGAAGTATCTTTTCCGATTCATGCACAGTCAATGTCCATCGGGGCTGCTTCGTTGGCGTTCTTTCCCTTTTTCTCGTTCCCGATCAGTTGAAGGGGGAAGAAGACGATGCCCCTTCCCTTTTTCTCGTTGCCGATCATTTTAAACCATTTCAGTCCCTATATTTATTTAAACCAACACAGTCCTATCTTGGTTAATTAAATTTACCCAACAACCCCAATAGTTTAAATTCATTACGATATGGCCCCAGAAATATTTCAAAATTCAAGAAACGTGACTTTGCGGCTTTTCACGTCAACTCGAACTCATGCTTCAAGGGTGAGTGCATACGACCCCTTTTTAATATTTCAAATTATTGCGGGAGTGAATACATGTTCCTATATATTTTGTTTATACAAATATATTATCCTTTATGCAAAAATACAATAAATCTAGTTTATAAAAATGTTATTTAAAAATTTAGCATATTGTTACAAATAAGCTAGTATAAAATTTTTGTATACGTATTATGGTTATTTTATCGTGAAACAAGTAGTCCACACAACAAATGCTACATGATACAAAAATATATGATTTTTATGTGATATTTTATATTATAACAAGTATGTTATAAAACTTTGTAGTATTTCTAGGATTCAAGCTATTTCGATGCATGTATATTTATTTGTTTAAATACATAAAGTTTATACATGTACATATGTTCATTACTTTGAAACATAAAACTTTATAAAAGCGAGTACGTTACACTTTTACATACATACCAACCATACTTGACTTTTATAAACTTTATATAATGAATTTCGTTATGCCTAGTGACTTAACCACAATTGAGTTAGGGTTGAGAGCTATTCACATACTTTTTAGTTAAGGGCCTTTTAGTGAGACTGTATTAATTAGCTGAGTCTAAACTCTTAGCATACCCACACTACTATAAACCATTAATCTTCGAAGCGAGATACATACATATATTGATCTATACAGGGTTAACATCCCCACCTGCGGTTGCTAGCTACAACCTCGACCGATCAATCGAAGCGGGTGATAAGTATTTACAGTTGTTACTACAACGTCCAATGAAGCGTTGTAGTGGTATATTCAATCACCTAGCTCGGTTATTGGACTCACTATAAACATTAAGTGCAATATCTCTCTCTCTCTTTCTGGCTCTCTCTCTCTCTCAGACACACACACACTACAAGCCATGGGCTTGGTTACTTTCAAAACAATTTTAAGTATGGATTTACTTATACAAAGATACATTTTGGGTTTCAAAGATTCTTTAGAAATACAGTTTTAAGTATGGATTTACTTATACAAAGATAATTGTTGGCATTTAAATACTCTTTGCAAACAGAATTTTAACTATTATTATACATACAAAGATAATACTTTTTAGAATTATAAAGAATATTACTGCTGTTAATAGAAAACCTGTAACTCTCACCAACCTTGTGTTAACCCTTAAAACTACATGTATTCTTAGGATATTGTTAATGCATAAAATTGAACCAATAGTAATCCGAGCGAATCCAGATCCAAAGTCAACCTCAATACGAGATGTAAAGAGTTCTGAAGTCTATCCTGTTCCGAGATGAAGACATTTCCGAAGTTAATCTGTTGATGTGATAGAGTCTGTACAAGCATTAAATGCATTTTGTCTTTTTGTTGATTGAATAGTTCTTAGGACCAAATCAATAAATATTTTAAGTGTCAGATTTGTCAAACACTTAGTTTTACCTATTCCATAGAATGTTCACGGTTTGTACTGTGTCTCTACTTTACTATTTAACGAGATGATGTTTCATCAATTGTAAGAAAGAAATATAATTATTCTCTTCACCTCAACTACGAATTCTCTTGCAAGTCAAATCTATTTCTCTTCCATTCTTCTTGTTCTTAAATTGTCTTTACTTTTCTCATACTCATTTTACTCTACTTAAATATTTTGTTGAACACTTTTTTGAATATCATCATCAAGTCTTGATTTGTTTACCAGACTTGACTAGACTAGTATATTAGTAGCAGACATTCATCTTAAAAGTTAATTCAAGGTTTATGTTTTCAAACCTTGTCTGCGTACTAAATCTTGAACTCACAATTGGTATCAGAAGTTGAGTGGTTGTCCTTTTAATCCATAAGAACATATTATAGTTGATCTGAGATTACCTTGGTATCTCAAACATTTATGTGTTCAGGATAAAAGTTCTTCTATATACCGCTTCTGCTCCAGTACTTTAAATTCAATGGATGCTCCTAATCAAACTCAACAAATGTATTCAATGCAAATAGCAAATAGTGTGGGTTGCCCTTCTCGTGCCCCGTTGCTAGTTGTTGAAGAGTATGATCACTGGAAAGTTAGGACAGAAAGATTTTTACTTGGCAAGGAAAAAGGTAAAGAATTATGGAGATCTGTGAAAGAAGGTCCTCTTGTTACGGTCAGACAAATGATAAGAGATGTGGCTGCAACTCTCTTGGGCCAAGAAGAACAACTTTCAACACCTCATACAACTTCAGGCATCGAAAAGCTTAATGCAAACGAGGTTGCATTTTCCTAGATGGTTTTTATTGTTCATCCTTCTCTCTTTGAGCAAATTAAGTTGTGAAAATCTATAAAAGATATTTGGGACACACATTTGGACTTGTTCGAAGGGTCCGAGAACATGAAGTTTAAGTGTATCACTTCGGTTATCAACAAATTTGATACCTTCACCGCTACTCTAGGTGAATCTATAGCCTCGGCTTCAAATAGGTACAAAATTGTTGTGAACAATATAACTGCACACGGTATAGTTAGAACTCATGTAGAGTACAATTTGAAGTTTATCTATAGCCTCGGAAAAGGCTGGGGGAACGTCAAGTCATGTCTTCAGAGTAACGGATCTCTGAAGAAACTGAAGATTTATCTACTTTTTAATGAACTAGAAGGCCACGAATCTAACGTTTCTCAAACATTAAGAGAACTGTTAGGAGGTCCTCTTGCCTTGGTTAGTTGTGTTAACCCATTAATTTAGAACCCATCTGTGTCAGATCCTTTCAGAACTATTCCACCTATTCCGCCTGTTCAACCAACAATTCATACCCCAGGTACTCCACTTGTTCTTAACCATTCAGAAAATCATGATCTCGATCTAGTTGAGCCCAAACTTCACTTTCAACAGGAATTCACACTATTGTCCATGAAGTACAAACATCCTTGGAATCGCAATCATAAACCTTATCATAACCGATGTTATTCCCCTCATCAAAATAATCCTAAACCTATTCCCAAACCTTCAGAAAACCCACCTGCATACCAACCCAACATCTCAAATCACTGCTCGGAATCCAATTAAATTCTAAAACATACAAACCCAAGATAGTTTTTCATAAATGTGGTCTTGGTAACAATATTGCCAAAGACTGTTCGGATGAAACCTCTAAGAATCGAAGGTAAAAGACTCTGCATACTACGCTCGAAGAAACCCAAGAGCTGGCAGCAAGTAAAGCTTTTGTTACCATCATGTCAAAAGATGTTGAAGGGTACTGGTCTTCTGGAGATGAGTACCCTTTTTAATAAAAATGTGAGAACTGTAATGAATATGTGTCTTTGTGACATCCCCATTTTTCACGGCCAGAAAAAACCGATTTTCTTTATGCTTTATAAAAATGAGAGTACCCTTTTTAATAAAAATGTTGCGGAATTTGTTCCCAGAAAAACATGATAAATACGTTATCAAAGCATTTCCGAAGAAATGTATTTTATTTATTTTAAAACATTGGGATGTCATCGTCAATACAGAAACATAAGCATAAACAGAACATACATTCATTATCGCTAGTGATTTATATCTCCTTAATCTCTCAATGTAATGTAACTTCATATCGACACCTGTGATATGAATAAGCTGCAGTGGGTCAGGTTGGGAAACCTGGTGAGTACATAGGGTTTTCAACCGACAATAATATAATTATTATGTTTAAACATCAAACAATCAACCCAATTACCCATCCTCATTATCTTCTTTACAACTTAAGGATCTACCCTAAGAATCAACTATTCCTCGTTCATTCATTCCTAAGGATCATCCTAAGGAATCGGCACGAAGTCCATCGTCGCCGGGGTTTAGGCACTAAGTCTGCATAGTCGCCATGATTTATACAATAGGCACTAAGTCAACATAGTCGCCAGGGTTTATACAACAGCCACTAAGTCTGCATAGTCGCCAAGGTTTAGGCACTAAGTCTGTATAGTCGCCAGGGTTTAGGCAGCAAGTCTGCATGATTGCCAAGGTTTAGGCACCAAGTTTGCATGATCGCCAAGGTTTAGGCACAAAGTCTGCATGGTCGCCAGGGTTTAGAGTACGCCGGGTGAACACATCATTCACAACACCTACAGGTTGCGAGCCTGCTAGTGTTCCACTGGACTGTCTAGAATAGTCTGTGGTTGTCATCCATACTCTGCTAGATGACGGGGACATCATTTGGGAAAAAGGCTTCTTACATCGTCCACCTCTCACCCTTACCTCATGGTCTATATTACCTCTCAACTTATCGTCCAACTCATATTTCATCTACCCATGTTTTACCCAACATATTATGTAGATACATATACAGTTTAAATCATATAAAACTCATATAAAATCGTTCATCCAACATAGATAGAAAGTATACAATTAATATGCACACATAGCATGTAGTTTATAAAAAATACTTCATATCTATGTGTAAGATGAAAGTAACTATGCACTCACTTGATAAGGTGGTGACTCGGTACTCGGACGGCTCTTCGCTATCTCAAAACAATTTTCCCTTGACAAAACCTAGTATCAATACCACTAGGGTTTAGGCTAACGTTAACCGCGACTAATTAATAGTCTAACTATTATTACTATTATATAAGCGTTAAGCAACACTCTTATATAACTCATAATAATAGCCCAAATAATTATTTTAAGGTCCTAATAATGTTACTATAATTAATTAGAAGCTATATTAAAAAAATCATAGGCGTAGCTCACTTACAACGGGTTTTCTCGAAAACCGGGCTTCGCTTGGAGCAGCGTTTCCGAACCGAATGACCCTTTTCTCGGGACTCCGGGAGCCTCCGGGATTCCTTCGGGTGCTAGGGGGTTTACCTAGACTTAGGGGGGGTTAGGGAGTAGTGAGAGAAAGTTGAGAGAGAAAGTTGTGGTGAATTTGTGAGAAAATATGGCATCCCTCGCAACCCTTTTTATAGCCTGGTCCTCGGACGTACGCTGGGCGTACAGGTCCTCGGACGCGGGGCGTAGCCTCGGTCGTACAACACACGTCAGATAGAAGGTGGGGACATGTGGCTCATTTTGGTTCGCAGAAGATAGCAGTACGCGAGGCATTCCAAACCTCGTACGCGGGGCGTATGGAGAACGCTGGGCGTCCGAAGACCTACGTTGGACGTACCCCTCGCACAGCCTTCGTGATTTCCACTTCCGGCTTCAAAAATTCGTATCTTTCGCATACGAGCTTAGTTTTCGATGTTCTTTATATCCACGCGTAGGCGGGACCGTACTCTACAACTTTTGTTTAGACTCCGTCGGCTAATTTTGAATTTATTTTACAAGTTATATTTTTAACAGGTCAGGACAGGATTGGTCCGTTAAAAATTCACAACTTCTTCATCCGACATCCGTTTTCGTCTGTCTTTTTATCGTCACACTACTATTAACGAGATCTTCGATTCTCGTTTAGGTTGTGCGGGTTAAAAACTGCTCGATCTAATATTCGAACTTCGGGCTGTACACTACTAAGCCGAAACTTCGAAAAATCATAATTTCCTCATACGAAGTTAGATTTGGACGTTCTTTTTATGGACGCTCGCGGTTTAACGTTTTCTATGACTTTCACTTAGATATCTAAGGCTAAAAGTCACTCTATCGTAAATTCACTATTTACGTTTCCCGGTGCCGTGCCAATTTTGTTGTAAAACTTCGTCGAGCCATAACTTCTTCGTCATAACTCGGATTTCGGCGTTCTTTATATGTACAGAACCCTTGTAACATATACTACCACTTGGTTAATATTATTCCTTCTAAATAATCTTCCATCAAAAACTCATTTTTGATGCTCATTGTCTCTAAATTGACTAGCCCAGATCTACGGGCGTTACAATTATCTCCCCCTTAGGATGATTACGTCTCGGAAACATCAACGGAACAGGGTTGTATAATGACTCCATGCATTATCTCTTAATCCTAGGTAATAACCGTAACTCCTATGTTCCTTCAATTTAACTTCTTTAACTGCAGGTGGTGCTAGATCTTGAATCCGCTCTATGTCTCATGTTAGACTCCAAATTATGCCCTTCAAGTCACAATGTCGATCCTTACTGGAGACTCCTACTTCTTCTTAACAAACTTTAGATAAGTTGTTTGATTTCCAAAATAGACTGATGGGTCACGTCCTAATGAACTCTCATCGTATGTTACAACGCTCAGACTCAGGTCTCTTAGAGTCAAATTTTGGAATAGAATATGTCTTCCTTCATGTTCTAATGTGATATAATCACATTTTAGCATGTAGCATTTCTAGCTACCAGCTTGTTTAACTAGTGCGATACTTTTATTGATCGCTTCGATTATCTTTCATTTGAATCTTCTGGCTTAAGTCAGATGCTACATCAAACTTGGTTCTCTGAACCACGTAACATACTCATCTTAGTCGGACTCGATTTGATATGACCACTAGGGTCGAAACAACAATCATCTTCTTAGTCATTACCGAAACAATGGTAACGACATACTTGAATAAAACGAAATCAATTACTAGCTTCTTGGTAACCTTGTGACTTTCCTTATCCAATTGTGAGTCTTGTGCTTCCCGTAGTATACGCCTCTACTACCATTCACACCTACTCATACTCTTCCCAGGTATTGTCTCGCAGTTTTCCAAGTCACCATACAAGAAAATCACTTAACAGCTTAACACATAAGATAGAAAAATGAAGGTTTTATATTATTCCTTGAAATGATTACATAGGTGTTCAAGTTCACCCTAAACTATGCTTCTAGTAGGCTACATCATACGATACTATGGCTACTGCATAACTCGATCTTCGGATACGAACTCCTCATCCTCGATTCCTCGCGTCGTTTTCTAGCTTCATCGAGGATCATGTGGAATGCCCTTGGCCTTGGTGGCCTTTCTGGCCTTGCTGCCTCGTTTTTCTTCGGGCATTATTTAGAAACATGCCCTTCTTTGTTACATCTGTAGCACACCCTCTTGTTGGATGTACACTTGCTGGCGTAATGCCCTGTCTTTCCACATTTGTAGCAACTGACCTCCTGGCTACATTTCCCGAAGTGTTTCTTTTTACACTTCTTGCACCACTTAGCTTCACCTCCTCCTCCTCCTCCTCCTTAAGTCTTTGAGAATTTCCTTTCTTTGTTGGATTTTGAAGATCCTTCATACTTCCTTTTCTCGTCAACTTTAGCTCTCTCCAGACCTTTTTCCCTAATTTGGGTCTCAACATTCCTGGCTGCTCCAACAGCTGTTTTCAAGGTAGTTTCCATTTTGATTGTTGGGCCAAAGTCTGTGGGCAGTCCGTTAGCAAACCTATCGATCTTGGAGAGTTCAGTAGGCACCAAGTAGGGGAATAACTTCATCCTCTCAGTGAATGTGGTGGCATACTCATCCACACTCATCTTTCCTTTCTTTAGGTTCTGAAATTCGTTGTTTAGGTCTATCAGATCTATCTCTGAGCAGTACTGCATTTTCAACTGCTCCACGAATGCTTCCCAAGACATTCTCATGGCTTCTCCTCGTGGCATTGTATCTGCCAACAACTTCCACCAACTTAGCACTCCAGTCTTTAGTTTTCTGACTGAAAAGACGGTCTTTTGCTTGTCGCTACAGTCACAACTCTCAAACACCATCTCCATTTCGGAGATCCAGTCCATAATCCTAACCGACTTCGGGCTTCCGGAAACACTTGGTGGGTTGGCACCCAAGAAGTTCTTATACATTCGTCCATCCTTGTCGTTTCCCCTCTCCGGGCCATTCCTTCGTTCTCCTGGAGTACCAACTTGACTCACAGGGCGCCTATAGTTCCGTTCCTTTGATTGCTCGGGAATCAGCTAAGGTTGCTCAATGGGCATGGTAGGTTCGTCCCTATTTTCATGTAACATCCTCCTCATTTCTTCCCTTTGTTCAGCTAACATAGCCCGAATCATGGCTTGTATTCCAACCATGGCGATTGGTTCAAGTGCAGCTTCTACTACAATAGGTATTTGCTCAATCACTGGGGGCTGTTGGTTCCTATTTCCATTTGCGTTCCCGACTCCACTTCCGGTTCTTGTCATTTTGATCTATACACAGATTCAGGCGTTTGGTGTGTAATGACGAGAATTAAGATAGGAAAATTTTTATTTTCGATCGACGTGTAAATTTCCCTATCACTCCGAAAAGTTACATGCCAGTTCTAATACCATAATTAAACGTTTAAATATCTGAGCACATAAAATTTCTAGATCCGGTCGGCAACAGGCCATAGATCCGATCAGACATTTAGCATCATAAAGCATCATAAATCATTTAGCACATAAAAGCATGTTAGGCATTTTCCCTAGATTATATAGTGTTTGTGTCTATTCAGTTGTATTACCTAAATTTTATTAGACACACTCCTCACAATCATTGCTTAGCATTCTCAGTTTAAGTCTAGAAATAAATCCATATTCCTAGTTCGCTTAAACTAATGCTCTAATACCAACTGTGACATCCCCATTTTTCACGGCCAGAAAAGACCGATTTTGTTTACGCTTTATAAAAATCAGAGTACCCTTTTTAATAAAAATGTTGCGGAATTTGTTCCCAAAAAAACATGATAAATATGTTATCAGAGCATTTCCGAAGAAATGTATTTTATTCATTTTAAAACATTGGGATGTCATCGTCAATACATAAACATAAGCATAAACAAAACTTACATTCATTATCACTAGTGATTTATATCTCCTTAATCTCTCGGTGTAATATAACTTCATATCGACACCTGTGATAGAAATAAACTGGAGTGGGTTAGGTTGGGAAACCTGGTCAGTACATAGGGTTTTCAACCCACAATAATATAATTATTATGTTTAAACTTCAAACAATCAACCCAATTACCCAGCCCCATTATCTTCTTTACTCTTAAGGATGTACCCTAAGAATCAACTATTCCTCGTTCATTCACTCCTAAGGATCATGCTAAGGAAACGGCACGAAGTCCATCGTCACCGGGGTTTAGGCACTAAGTCTGCATAGTCGCCATGATTTATACAACAGGCACTAAGTCCGCATAGTCGCTAGGGTTTATACAACAGTCACTAAGTCCGCATAGTCGCCATGGTATGGGCACTAAGTCTGCATAGTCGCCAGGCTTTAGGCACCAAGTCTGCATGATCGCCAAGGTTTAGGCACCAAGTCTGCATGATCACCAAGGTTTAGGCACCAAGTCTGCATGGTCGCCAGGGTTTATAGTACACCGGGTGAACACATCGTTCACAACACCTATAGGTTGCGAGCCTGCTAGTGTCCCACTGGACTGTCTAGAATAGTTCGTGGTTGTCATCGATACTCTGCTAGATGACGGGGACATCATTTGGGAAAAAGGCTTCTCACATCGTCCACCTCTCACCTTTACCTCATGGTCTATATTACCTCTCAACTTATCGTCCAACTCATATTTCATCTACCCATGTTTTACCAAACATATTATGTAGATACATATACAGATTAAATCATATAAAACTCGTATAAAATCATTCATCCAGCAAAGATAGCAGGTATACAATTAATATGCATACATAGCACGTAGTTTATATAAAATACTTCATATCTATGTGTAAGATTAAAGTAACTATGCACTCACTTGATAAGGTGGTGACTCGGTACTCGGATAGCACTTCGTTATCTCAAAACAATTTTCCATTAACAAAACCTAGTATCAATACCACTAGGGTTTAGTCTAACGTTAACCGCGACTAATTAATAGTCTAACTATTATTACTATTATATAAGCGTTAAGAAACACTCTTATATAACTCATAATAACAGCCCAAATAATTATTTTAAGGTCCTAATAATGTTACTATAATTAATTACAAGCTATAAATAATTATTTTAAGGTCCTAATAATGTTACTATTATATAAGCGTTAAGAAACACTCTTACAGCGGGTTTTCTCGAAAACCGGGCTTCACTTGGAGCAGCGTTTCCGAACCGAAAGACCCTTTTTTGTGACAACCCGAAACTTTTTTCGTTAATAAAATTTGGGTTTTTATTAAATTCCGTCAAATTTCTTAGTTTGGGAAGGACCTTAAATTTTAAATAAATAATATGTATTTTATACGATTCAGACTAAACCGGGATTCACGCGAAAAACTTGAAACTTCCTCGAAAATCACCGAATTCACGGTCAGGACGAGTTTACGATCGTAAACTCGTGTAGACCGTAAACCCGTTTACGGTCAGGTCGACCCCCTTAGCTTGGTATAAATAACTCACTTCTTGGTCTTTTTGACCGAGAACTCTACCCTATATATATAGGGTATTTGGCCTTCATTTTACACTTTAAACAGTCCAAAGACTTTCACTCTCTACTCTCTCTCTACAATTTTCGAGTTTTTCTCAAGAAATCCTCAAGAATGTAAGTGATTCCTTCCTTTGAGTGTTAATCCTTTCTATACCCATGATTCACTCTTGATTCATCCATGGATTTCACTTTTTATCTAGATCTTCAAGAATCCTCAAGAACACCTTAGTGTTTTGGACCGAAAACACCCTTCTTTGCCTTCAAATCGTAAGTATCATCCTCTTATACTTATATCTAGTTAGGATTCTTGAGTTTTGCCTTGAAATCGTCACTTTTCCATGAACAAAAGGTGTTTACGGTCTAGTGTATCTCCTTAGACCGTACACCCTTCAATGACCGTAAACTCATAGACCGTACACCCTTCAATGACCGTAAACTCATGGGCCGTAAACCCAAAGACCGTAAACCTATGGACCGTAAACCCTATGACCGTAAGGTCATTAGACCATGAACCCATGGAACCGTAAACCCACAGACCGTAAACCCGTGACCGTACACTCCTGATTACGGCCGCAAACTCCGCTCTTCAATCACATATGATTCTAACACTTAGTTTTCAGTGTTTCCGAGTCCCTAAGGTGGTTCTTTCCATAAAAAATAGTGTTATGCCCTCACCTAATACATATATATATATATATATATACACACATATATATATATATATATATATATATATATATATATATATATATATATATGTTTTTATATGTTAAATAGGGTTCGTTTGTGTCCAAGGCATTGTTTGACAGCCAACAACTCCTATTGATTTACACTCGAATCCCACGTCAAACTGTAAGTTCATACCCCTACACTTTTATAGTTTTTAAAACGTTTTCAGGGGGAATACAAGCTAAACATAAAGGTTTTCACAACTTAAAAACTGATGCAATCACAACGGTTTTACCAAACATCTAGATACTTTATCCCTTTTGTAATTTGCGGAGCATAAGGGATGTTATCGAAACATAATTGCATAGTTTTTGCGGAACAGTACATGAACATAACTTACCGATCAAACTATAATAGGTATAGTTTGGGGAATTCATTATCAGTTTTATAGATTTAAACCAGATACACAGTCGAACATATAAACATTGATGGACTTAGTTTATCCATTTCTACATACAGATAACAAGAGTATCATACTAAATAATTATTTTGTGTATAATTATTTATACTCTACACTGTGTACTAACGATTTCGAACTCGAGAACAACCGAACTACACGTAAACTAGTTAATACAGGATTGTGAGACCTATCTTCGTTATGCCCTTCGGGGTACCGATAAATCCTCACTGTTAGTATAACCAGAGTCTCCTGGAGGGAGAGCGTGAAATTTGTGAATAGATCTATTCGGGACTGACAATCTCACACCTGAACTGTTAGCTACAGTTAGGCAGACATGCCTAGGGTGAAAAATTTTGTAATCATACGATGCCTGAAGAAACGTCAAGGAGGTTCATCGGTCATATTAGCATGGTTATACGACTCACAATAAGTATAAACTAACCTTTGATTACGTGATTTCTTTCTTCAATAGTTTTATTTTAACTAATGAAACTACTTATCTACTTACTGGAGGGTATTCCAGGGACACAACCTTTAGTTTTATTTTAAGTAATAAAACTATCTTACTTACTGGTGGTAGCCAAGGTTTTCGAACTGAACACACCTTACCTACTGGTGATAGCCTGGGTTTTCAAACGGAAGATACTCTACTTACTGGTGATTGACCAGGATTTCGATACAATGACATCTTACTAATAATGAAAAGAAATCATATGTACAAATTCAGTAACTAGTTTCCAATACAAAAACATGCTTATGAACTCACCAGCTTTATGCTGATATGTTTTCAAAACCGCTTGTATTCTCAGGATAACGATAGACAGGTACCTTCGCCAGCTTTTGGAGAAGACGGAGCATCCTGGAGTCTCGTCTTTATCTTTCGCTACTTTTGTTATATACTCTTATGTACAAACTATGTTTTTCAAAACACATGTAAATAATCATATTGTAATGTAATGGTTGTGTTTACTTTGCTTACTATGATACAACTGTTGTGATACTACGCATGACGTCACCCGCCTCCGAACGTTTCCGCCGTTATTTCTGACGGTTCGGGGGTGTGACAGATTGGTATCAGAGCTATTGTTTATAGTGAACTAAGTATACCGAACCTTACATTGTATACAAACTATAAACACTAAAAGGGGCTGAAGTGCTCTGAACTAAAAGTATACTTTTAAAATATAAGTATTTTTACAAAAAGTATACAAGTATACCTACATACCAGAAACAGTATTATGAGTAGAACAAAACAAAAGTATTTGGATGTTGGACACCGCGGTTAAACCTGGGCAGTTATATAATCATGTCTAGGATCAATATAGCCTGATTAACTATATTTTTTCGAGACACGACCAACATGTGCTTGGGAGTGACTGTGGTGTTGCAGCAGTCCTAAAACTTACCAAGTATCCATACAACAAGACGTCGATAGAACAAAACAGACAACGTAAAATACTATAGGAGTATTTTACTAGAGTCAAATTCATTGCAGAAATTCACTCCCAAGTGTTGCTACTCATTCCTTTTAGCGATAACTTATTTGCATTGGTAGCTTTTTCTTGTTTATCGCTTAGTAGAACACTCTAGCTATCATATTGAGATATATATTGCTTCATATCTCTTGATTCGATTCCAGAGGACTTATCATCCTCTTCTTCCTGATTATTTTTAGAACAAGATGCCTCCAAAGAAAAGACCCAGCAAAAAGAACAACAGTCCCCCAACAGATCCGACACCGCCACCTCCTCAGTTCGATCCTGCTATGTTCCAGGCAGCTGTTACTGCCGCTGTGGCGGCCGCGATGTCACAGAGTAATCCTGGCGGATCTAGCGGGCCGGGAGGTGGTACTCACCCCAAAATCAGGAAGGTAGTCAGGGACACCAGAAGGAGTGCTCTTATAAAGACTTCATGAACGTAAAACCCACATCTTTCGACGGCAGTGGAGGTGTTATTGCCCTGACTCGATGGTTCGAGAAGATCGAGTCCATTTTCAAAATTTGTTCCTGTTCTGAAGCCAACAAGGTGAAATTCGCCGCTTGCACTTTCACCAACAGGGAATTGACCTGGTGGAATGGTCGGGTTAAATCTTTAACCCTGCCAATAGCAAATGCTATGGGTTGGGAGAGCTTGAAGGAGCTCATGCTAGCTGAGTACTGCCTACGAGGCGAAATGCAGAAATTGGAGCACGAACTTTGGAACCTAAACATGAAGGGTTTCGACATTGCTGCCTACACTTCTAGGTTAGAAGACCTAGCACTTCTTTGCCCGGGGATGGTCACCCCAGAAAGCAAGAAGATTGAAAGATATATTTGGGGATTGACGCCCCCAACTCAAGGGAATGTCTTGGCTGCCAGGCCAACCACTTTTGACAGCGCCAAGTGTCTGGCGCAGACTCTCATAGATGACGGCGTTGATCTCGATAAATTGACAGCCATTCCTGAACCAGCTAAGGGGAGTGGTGAGAAAAGAAAGTTCTGAAAGCAACGAAAGGGCCAGTCTTCGCAGGAGCCCTCCAACAAACAACATACGGTGGAAGTTCACGCTGCTACTACTCCTGTCGCTGCACCTGCAGCTCAAGCACCTACCAGCAGATATACTGGTACCCTCCCTTGGTGCAGCAAGTGCAGTTATCATCACCGCATCCCCGGCCCATGTCGTGAAATGCTCTGCAGCAACTGTGGCAAGAAGGGTCACACGGCTCGAGGCTGCAGAACACCAGTCCAACCAACCAATCAGGCCTTTGGAGCAGGTGTCGGTCAAGCCTGTTATGGCTATGGGGAAGTCGGGCATTTCAGGAGAAACTGCCCCAAGGAAGCAACGACCGACAACACATGGAGAGTACTATCTATGGGGAAGAGGAGGCAGTTGCTGACCCTACCGTTGTTACGGGTACGTTCCTCCTTGACAACTCTCATGCATGCATTGTTTTCGATTCTGGTGCAGAGAGAAGTTTTGTTAGTCATGCATTCAAACATCTTCTCAAACATAAAGCTCAACCACTAACAAAAACATTTACCGTCGAGATGGCTAACGGTGAGAAAGAGAGCACTAGCGACATATTCGTGGATTGTACCCTTACCCTGAACAATCATTCCTTTCCCATCGACCTTATGATAGTTTCCATAAAAAGCTTCGATGTCATCATCATCATGGATTGGTTGAGCCCCAATCATGCTGATATCCTTTGTTTCGAAGAAGCTATCCGTCTCAATCTTCCCTCTGGTGAAGCCGTCATGATTTATGGCGATAAACTTAGTTCAAACCTCCGTATCGTTTCGTGCATCAAAGCCCAGAAACTTCTGCGAAAGGAGTGTCATGTATTCCTAGCCCATGTCATTAACGAGAAGCAGGAAGTTAAAGACCTCGAGAGCATCCCCGAAGTCTCCAACTTTCCCGATGTCTTTCCCGAAGAGCTTCCGGGAATTCCTCCAAATGCCAGTTCGAGTTTCGCATCGACTTAATCCCCAGAGCTACCCCCGTGGCTAAATCCCCATACCGCTTAGCGCCAGCAGAAATGCAGGAGTTATCTAGTCAGCTCAATGAGCTGCTCAGCAAAGGATTCATCAGACCGAGTTCCTCACCCTGGGGAGCCCCGATCTTGTTCGTGAAAAAGAAGGATGGATCCTTCCGGATGTGTATTGACTGTCACGAACTGAACAAGCTCACTGTCAAAAATCGTTATCCCCTTCCCCGAATCGACGACCTCTTTGATCAACTTCAAGGAGCCAACTATTTCTCCAAAATAGACCTAAGATCAGGGTACCATCAGCTGCGAGTCCATGAGAGTGATGTTCCTAAGACAACATTTCGGACTCGGTATGGTCACTATGAATTTGTAGTAATGCCCTTCGGTCTAACCAACGCACCGGTGGTATTCATTGACCTGATGAATCGGGTGTGTCGTTCTTTCCTAGACAAGTTCGTAATTGTGTTCATCGAAGATATACTTGTCTATTCCAGAAGTGAGGAAGAACACCGATAACACTTGAGATTGGTGCTGGAAACTCTAAGGGCGGAGAAGCTGTACGCGAAATTCTCCAAGTGCGAATTCTGGATTTAAAAAGTAACCTTCCTAGGTTACATGGTAACTGAGGAAGGCATACACGTGGACCCTTCCAAAATCAAGGCGATAGAAAACTGGTCAGCACCGAAGACGCCCATAGAAATCCGTCAATTCTTGGGTCTCGCTGGCTATTATCGCAGATTTATCTAGAATTTCTCCAGAACTGCCAAACCCTTAACCACTCTGACTCAGAAAGGCCTACCCTTTTGTTGGAGTGAAAAGCAAGACACTGAGTTCCAAATGTTGAAGCAGGCTCTATGCAGCGCACCTATCTTGTCTCTGCCCGAAGGGACGGAGGACTTCGTTGTCTACTGTGATGCATCCAATCAGGGCCTAGGCTGTGTGCTCATGCAGCGGGGAAAAGTCATTGTTTATGCCTGAAGATAGCTGAAAGAACACGAAGTCAACTACACAACTCACGAATTAGAGTTGGGAGCAGTAGTCTTCACATTGAAGATATGGAGACATTATCTCTACGGAACCAAGTGCACGATCTTCACTGACCATAAAAGCCTGCAGCACATCTTCGAGCAGAAGGAATTGAACATGAGACAACGGAGATGGGTTGAGCTACTCAGCGATTACGAGTGCGAAATACGCTACCATCCTGGAAAGGCCAACGTGGTGGCAGATGCCCTCAGCCGGAAGGAGTGCTCAGGTCGTAGAGTGAAGGCAGTGAACATGACTATTCGTTCCCATTTATCCGCGCAAATCAAGGAGGCTCAGTTGGAAGCCTTAAAACCAGAGAACATGCCGGGTGAAGCCTTGAGAGGAATAGAAAAAAACCTAGAGATCAAGGGAGACGGAGTCTACTATTTCATGGACCGGATCTGGACCCCAAAGTTCGGTGGTTACAAAGAGGTTGTCATGAACGAAGCTCACAAGACCAGATACTCCATTCACCCAGGATCAGACAAGATGTACCTTGATCTCAAGAAACTATACTAAATCCGTGAAACCACCGAAAAGATCGTACAAATCCGAGAACGACTGAAGGCCTCACAAGATAGACAAAAGAGCTACGCCGATAAACGACGAAAACCCTTGGAGTTCCAGGTTGGAGACTGTGTCCTGCTAAAGGTCTCACCCTGTAAGGCCACGATACGCTTTGGAAAGCGTGGAAAGCTAAACCCAAGATACATAGGACCCTTCGAGATCCTCGCTAGGATCGGTCCCGTAGCCTACAAACTTCGTTTACCTCAAGAACTTAGCAACATTCATCCTGTCTTCCACATCTCGAACCTTAAAAAGTGTTTATCCGACGAGACCCTTGTGATCCCTCTCGATGAGATTGAAATCAACGAGAACCTAAACTTTGTGGAAGAACCGGTCGAACGAACGAAACAAAGTCGCATCCCGATAGTGAAGGTTCGCTGGAATGCCAAGAGGGGACCTGAATTTACTTGGGAGCGCGAAGATCAGATGAAACAGAAGTATCCGCATCTCTTTCCTAATTCATGATTTGTATTCTATGTTCGAATTTCGGGACGAAATTCCCTCTAACGGGGGGATGATGTGACAACCCGAAACTTTTTCCGTTATCCTTACCCAGTTTCCGTTAATAAAATTTGGGTTTTTATTAAATTCTGTCAAATTTCTTAGTTTGGGAAGGACCTTAAATTTTAAATAAATAATATGTATTTTATACGATTCAGAATAAACCGGGAATCACGCGAAAAACTTGAAACTTCCTCGAAAATCACCGAGTTCACGGTCAGGATGAGTTTACGACCGTGAACTCGTGTAGACCGTAAACTCGCTTACGGTCAGGTGGACCCCCTTTTTTTGACCGAGAACTCTACCCTATATATATAGGGTATTTGGCCTTAATTTCATTCTTAAACACTCCAAACACTTTCTCTCTCTACTCTCTCTCTACAATTTTCGAGTTTGCTCAAGAAATCCTCAAGAATGTAAGTGATTCCTTCCTTTGAGTGTTATTCCTTCCTATACCCATGATTCACTCTTGATTCATCCATGGATTTCACTTTTTATCTAGATCTTCAAGAATCCTCAAGAACACCTTAGTGTTTTGGACCGAAAACACCCTTCTTTTCCTTCAAATCGTAAGTATCATCCTCTTATACTTATATCTAGTTAGGATTCATGAGTTTTGCCTTGAAATCGTCACTTTTCCATGAATAAAAGGTGTTTACGGTCTAGTGTATCTCCTTAGACCGTACACCCTTCAATGATCGTAAACTCATAGACCGTACACCCTTCAATGACCGTAAACTCATAGACCGTACACCCTTCAATGACCGTAAACTCATGGGCCGTAAACCCAAAGACCGTAAACCCATGGACCGTAAGCCCTATGACCGTAATGTCATTAGACCGTGAACCCATGGAACCGTAAACCCATGGACCGTAAACCCGTGACCGTACACTCCTGATTACGGCCGCAAACTCCCCTCTTCAATCACATATGATTCTAACACTTAGTTTTAAGTATTTCCTAGTCCCTAAGGTGGTTCTTTCCATAATAAATAGTGTTATGCCCTCACCTAATACATATATATGTTTTTATATGTTAAATATGGTCCGTTTGTGTCCAAGGAATTGTTTGACACCCAACAACTCCTATTGATTTACACTCGAATCCCACATCAAACTGTAAGTTCATACTCTTACACTTTTATAGTTTTTAAAACGTTTTCAGGGGGGAATACAAGCTAAACACAAAGGTTTTCAAAACTTAAAAACTGATGCAATTACAACGGTTTTACCAAACATCTAGATACTTTATCCCTTTTGTAATTTGCGGAGCATAAGGGATGTTATCGAAACATAATTGCATAGTTTTTGCAGAACAGTACATGAACATAACTTACCGGTCAAACTATAATAGGTATAGTTTGGGGAATTCATTATCAGTTTTACGGATTTAAACCACATACACAGTCGAACATATAAACTATAATAGGTATAGTTTGGGGAATTCATTATCAGTTTTACGGATTTAAACCATTTATACATACAGATAACAAGAGTATCATACTAAATAATTATTTTGTGTATAATTATTTATACTCTACACTGTGTACTAACGATTTTGAACTCGAGAACAACCGAACTACACGTAAACTAGTTAATACAGGATTGTGAGACCTATCTACGTTATGCCCTTCGGGGTACCAATAAATCCTCACCGTTAGTATAACTAGAGTCTCCTGGAGGGAGAGCGTGAAATTTGTGAATAGATCTATTCAGGACTGACAATCCCACACCTGAACTGTTAGCTACAGTTAGGCAGGTATGCCTGGGGTGACAAATTTTGTAATCGTACGACGCCTGAAGAAACGTCAAGGAGGTTCATCGGTCATATTAGCATGGTTATACGACTCACAATAAGTATAAACTAACCTTTGATTATGTGATTTCTTTCTTCAATAGTTTTATTTTAACTAATGAAACTACTTATCTACTTACTGGAGGGTATTCCAGGGACACAACCTTTAGTTTTATTTTAAGTAATAAAACAACCTTACTTACTGGTGGTAGCCAGGGTTATCGAACTAAAAACACCTTACCTACTGGTGATAGCCAGGGTTTTCAAACGGAAGATACTCTACTTACTGGTGATTGACCAGGATTTCGATACAACGACATTTTACTTATAATGAAAAGAAATCATTTGTACAAATTCAGTAACTAGTTTTCAATACAAAAAACATGCTGATGAACTCACCAGCTTTATGTTGATATGTTTTCAAAACCGCTTGTATTCTCAGGACAATGATAGACAGGTACCTTCGCCAGGTTTTGGATATGATGGAGCATCCTGTAGTCTCGTCTTTATCTTTCGCTACTTTTGTTGTATACTCTTATGTACAAACTATGTTTTTCAAACGGATGTAAATAATCATATTGTAATGTAATGGTTGTGTTTACTTTGCTTACTATGATACAATTGTTGTGATACTACGCATGACGTCACCCGCCTCCGAACGTTTCCGCCGTTATTTCTGACGGTTCGGGGGTGTGACATTTTTCTCGGGACTCCGGGAGCCTCGGGGCTTCCTGCGGGTGCTAGGGGGTTTACCTAGACTTAGGGGGGTTAGGGAGTAGTTAGAGAAGGTAGAGAGAGAGAAAGTTGTGGTGAATTTATGAGAAAATATGGCAACCCTCGCAGCCCTTTTTATAGTCTGGTCCTCGGATGTACGACGGGTGTACAGGTCCTCGGACACGGGACGTAGCCTCGGTCGTACAACACGCGTCGGATACAAGGTGGGGCGACGTGGCTCGTTTTGGTTCGCAGAAGACAGCAGTATGTGAGGCATTCTGAACCTCGTACGCGGGGCGTAAGGAGAACGTTGGGCGTCCGATGACGTACGATGGGCGTACCCCTCGCACAGCCTTCCTGATTTGCACTTCCGACTTCAAAAATTCATATCTTTCGCATACGTGCTCTGTTTCCGACATTCTTTATATCCATGCGTAGGCGGGACCGTACTCTACAACTTTCGTTTACACTCCGTCGGTTAATTTTGACTTTATTTTAAAAGTTATATTTTTAACAGGCCGGGACAGGATTGGTCCGTTAAAAATTCATAACTTCTTCATCCGACATCCGTTTTTGTCTGTCTTTTTATCGTCACACTACTATTAACGAGATCTTCGATTCTCGTTTAGGGTGTGTCGGTTAAAAACTGCTCGATCTAATATTCGAACTTCGGGTTGTACACTGCTAAGCCGAAACTTCGAAAAATGATAACTTCCTCATACGAAGTCAGATTTGGGCGTTCTTTTTATGGACGCTCTCGGTTTATCATTTTCTACGACTTTGATTTAGATCGTTAAGGCTAAAAGTCGCTCTATCGTAAATTCACTATTTACGCTTCCCGGTGTCGTGCTAGTTTTGCCGTAAAACTTCGACGGGCCATTCGTGATAACTCGGATTTCGGCGTTCTTTATATGTACGGAACCCTTGTAACATATACTACCACTTGGTTAAGATTATTCCTTCTAAATAATCTCCCATCAAAAACTCATTTTTGATGCACATTGTCTCTAAATTGACTAGCGCAGATCTACGGGCGTTACAGTCTTATGGCAAGACAGTTGATCAAATGTGATGAATGATACTCGTCTTCAGGATCAGAAGAAAATGAGGAAGATGCCGAGCCAAAATTTTGCTATATGCCAACAAATGATCCACCAGGCAGAAGCATCATCCAGCAGTTAAGCTCTATAATCACTGAAAATAAATTTGATTTATATATTTGTGAACCATATCTAATCCAGATCCAACTAGATATGATTATCATTCATAAAGCCTATGAGTTTGTCATAGAAGTATGTGAGAAGCTGGAGATTGAACTAACTCACCTTAGATTATGCTTTGAAGATCGCGAGCTTAAGATAGAATCACTAGAAAGATAGCTTGTAATGTCTAACGATGAATGTATCATTTTAAAAGACAAATGTGAAATCACTTTTTTGAAAGGAATATCTTAGTTTTTGATAACAAATGTCTTAATGCCAAAATTTATGCTTTGCATCACTTAACTACTATTATTGAAGCAAAGGAACGGATGCCATATAATTTTCGTCACACATGGTCCAAAGCACCATGCCTCGGAGGCGAGTTTCTGAAACCTGTTGCTCGTACCTTGAAGGAGTTGCAAAATATAACGTTTATGGGAGATATTCCGAACCGCACTCATTCTGATACCCTTGTCTCACCATTGTCATCCCTTCCTGAGCTTTCAGATCGTCCAATTCCTATCTCTGATTCCTAAGTTCTAACCTATCATTGTCAAATTTCCTGATTCCACGCATCTTCCGACTTTGATACCCCTAGAACTGAATCAGTCTTCGGATTCACTCATTGGCATCATCTGTATTGGAGTTCAAGTTCCGAACTCCAGTGCACCGAACAATTATGTTGTTGAGGAAATAATTCCCCAACAACAGCAGATGACTATGACAAATCCGACTTCGGTTGGGCGTCATTTGATAGTGACATAGATGAAGAAAATGTATGTTACGATTCATCTGACTCTTGTATCTCAAACTCTGAAGTGATTTCGAAAACAACTTTAGTGCCAATTAAGCCTAAGTTTGACAATCCATCATCTGGACGAAATTCCAAGTCATCATCTGACTCTCGAAAGATACCTTGGTTAAATAAGAAAGATGTTGTTCACCCTAAGCCCGAAGCAAAAAATTCCCTTTAGAAAGAAATTAGTTCAAGGTAAGATCCCAGATTCATTGAGAGATCCGAAAAGAAAGTGTCTCGAGCAATTAGTCTAGTCACTGAGAACTGCAATATCTTTATGCCTGTTAAGATTCTTATGAGGACATCCATGTGACAACTGGATCATTTTTTGGATCAAGCAAGGTCTAAATTGTAACCTTGTTCTAGTGAATTCACCACGTGAATTTCTTGTAATAAAATTTTACAAGTTCAAAATTTGTTGTATAGGTTAATGTACTATATATACTTAGAAAACCTCGTCGTGATTAACCTTGGAAATCAACAAACAAGAAACGAAATCACACTCCAATGAATAACCCCCCCCCCCAAAGCCGATATCCATGCCAAGTATACCACTAGGACCGAAAACACTTTCAAGGGGTGACCGCAAGACCGAAATCGCCAAGATCCAAGCCAACTGAGGGCGAAAACTTAATGTGTGAATAAGTGTAGGACCGAAATCTCCCACCTAGAACACCCTAGGCCGAAAAGACTACCCTAGCACCCCACAAAGACCAGAATCTACTTGGTGGAGGAGTTATGGCCGATATCATCTAGAGTACAAAGTGATTTCGGTCTTGCCATGGCCGAAATCACCCATTTGAGGCTTCCAAAAATGAATTAAGTGGGATAAAAAGGATAAGAAGTGTTGACTTATTGATTAGATGCCTAACTCCTTTTCCCATACAAAACTCAACAGTAACCCAAGCAAAACTCCAATGAGTAAAAATAATAACCATCAGTTAACCAAGCAAAAGTCATATCTTATATCCCCCTTATAATGAACGAACTCATAGCCCCAAAATCCCCATCCGTTTCATTTCTCTTTGCTGCAACTTCAAACCTTATTAAAAGAAAGCCAAATCTTCCAAATAAAAAATTCTTCAAGTGTATTCTTAAAGTTTGGTAAGTATTTTCGTGATTACCTATTATTTTAATACATTTTAATGTCCATTTCATCATATTTACACACATTAAAATGTGTGAAACCCTTAGGATAATACCATCTTCAAGAAGTTCATCAACCTTATCCAAGAGTTTAAGCTTGGAAATCTTCTCATCATCACTTCAAACAACCCACAAACCACTCAGGTGAGTTCATACCCCACATTTTCAAGTTTTTCATGTTTTGGGGGGGGGGGGGAATACAAGTCAAAATTTGTTTATCACACAAATACTTGCATGTTTCATCTTTATGTTAACGTATAAATCATTATTTGCATAAGAAATGGTTATTACTAGCTTTTATACAATTATTTGCGAAATATTAGTTTTGGAATGAAGAACTAACAAAAACAAAACATAATCTATCTTATAAAATCATAAAAAAATTTATGATTTGTAAAACTACATGGTTTTTGAAGCTTTTTACTAAAATATAACTTTTATAACAAAGGGAGTACATTCTAGCTAATTCACTATTTTGTGGGTTACAACCCAAAATATAATGTCTTGACCATACATTTTGAAACTTGAAAAGATAATTACTACATATTTATATAAATGTTCTTGACAAACAAACATAATAAACTATAATTAGTATAGTTTCGAAATTACAAAACCACACTTTCATTTCAGAAGAAACATATAATTATTTAATGGTATAATTATTTCAGTTACAAGAAAACGATTTTTTAGTACAATAGACGTAAACTAGTTGATACAGACTTGTGAGACCTTTAGCTTCACCGTACCCACCAGAGTCCACACCTAAGTCCTGAATTATATCCAGAGTCTCCTGTAAGGAGAGTGTGACACTTGTGTAAAGATCTATATGGGATTGACAACCCTACACCTCAGCTGTTCGGTACAGTTAGACCGGCCAGTCTAGGGTGACAAATCTCTTCCAGTTCCGACGCCTGAAGAACATCGTAGAAGGCCAACTAGTCGTTAGCATGGTTATGATAACTCACATTAGAGTATTAACAAAACATATTGGTTTATGGGCTAGAGTATACTTAAATAGTTTCACAAAAAGATAAATCTTACTAAAACTATTTTACATTACCGCATCACTTACATTTTAGCCTTGGGTTTGAGACTTACAACAAGGTTAACATACATTCAAATAGTTTTATTTACAGATAAAGATACTACTTTTTATCACAGTAATACTTACATTTTTGGTCTTAGGGTTTTAAGACTACAACTCATTTACAAAGAAAATATTGGAATTTCTGGAAGTATACATTATCATTATTACAAGAAATAGTTACAAACCTCCTCATACAAAACGCTTATGAACTCACCAACTTAATTGTTTACACACTTTCTCCAAATCACCTGTATTCTCAGGAAATCAGTAAACAGGTAACTACAAAATTTTTTGTTGGATGGGATGCCGTCGCGTCTCGATATTCATTTTTCATACACTTTTGATATCATGTAAACAATGCTTTCGTGAACAAAAATGTAATCTTAATTAATATTCATTGTAATGGTTGTGATGTTTTCATATCTATCATTAAATTGTTATGATACTGTACATGAAGTCATCCGCCCCCAGACGTTTCTGTCATTCTGGTTTGGGGGTGTGGCAATCCAATCCTCCTAGTTCGATTGTTCAAAAAAAAATTGTCAATCATAATCCAAAAAAGGTCACTGTTGAGACTCCTTCTATGAAAACTAACTCTCATCGGACAGTTTCTTATGTGTTTATTGCTAAATCTGATGGCAAGATTTTCAAACCAAAACATTTTCTGAAACCAAATATGCCTTCAAAAGTAGCACACAAAGAACAGGTTAGTAAGAACACTGTTGTTCAGAAATCCTTAAAAGATTCAAAACAAAAATTTAAGTGGAAAGTAAAAAGGGGTGAAAACACATCACTAACTTCTGTCACCATAGTGATTCCTACAACATCTCAAAAGAATGATGGTCCGATAAAAATGTATCCAGACTAGCTTTGGTTGAATACGATTTTTGGATAAAAAAAAAGACTGTGGCATTCTGCTTCTCTCCCAAAGTATCTCAAAACATGCCCTCCGAGATGCCATTTACTCCAAAGTCACAATCCAAGTCCAAAGCCCTGGCCAAATTCCCCAAACCTAACTCAGAGCCTAGAAACTCCAAAGCTCACTGATTTTGCAAGCACTCTATGCCTCGGAACAAGATACAATATGGTATATTGATAATGCTTGTTCCATACACATGACTGGGCATAAAGACTTTATGTGTGACCTTAAGCTCGCTCGTAACACTGGTTACGTGACATATGGCAACAATTCAAATTCACAAATTCGAGGTTATGGCATCTTGACCAACGACAATTTCACTATCTCCAATGTGGCATATGTAGTTGATCTCAATCATAACCTGATTAGTTTAGCCCAACTCACTGATGCAAACCGAAGAGTTGAATTCTGCAAAAAGCATACCTAAGTCATGACAGAAGACTGGAAAAATGTCTAATCAAATATGATCACAACAAAAACATGTATCCATTAGACATCAACATGATCCTCAGAGAGCCTCAACAGTGCCTTCTTTCAAAGGTTGTTCCTAACGATAGTTGGTTATAGCATCGGAGGATCACTCATCTCAACTTCCGATACATGAATGATCTTGTTTCTGGTGAAATTCTCTGAGGTCAGCCACTCCTCAACTTCGAAAACGATCATCTCTATGCTGCATGTGAATGTGGGAAGCAATCTAAGAAAGGTCATCCTGTAATCATTGAAAATTCAATTTTGAAACCATTAGAACTTCCTCATATTGATCTTTGTGGACCCTCCACCGTAGAAATTCTGCATCACAAAAATTACATTCTTGTGAATATTGTTGACTACACAAGGTTCACCTGAGTATTCTTCCTGAGGATAAAATCTAAATCAACCTCGAAACTTATTAAATTCATTAAAGGAATTGAAATTCTTGTCAAAATTCCTAATAGAAGAATCCAAAGTGACAATGGCTTAGAATTCACCAATGTCACCATTGACAAATTCCTATCCGACAAAGGCATCGACCACCACTTCTCTACTCCCTACACCCCTCAACAAAACGGTGTGTTTGAAAAAAGAAAACAAACTATCCTTGAATCCGCTCGATCAATGTTGAACTTTGCAAATCCTCCTCTTTATTTTTGGGCTGAAATTGTGTCCACTACCTGTTGGGTTTTGTATACTACAACATCCTATGGTGCACATATAACCCTAAAAGCTTTGGATCTATGTTTTCTATACATGCATATGGTTTCCAAAGCTTTAATCCTACAACTAGCATACAAATAACACATGTATAATAAGACAAGTTTTAGACATACCTCTTGATGTTGTTTATGGTGCTAGGAAGACTTTAGCCTTTAAGAACTTAGTGCCCCAAGTGTTGCACCTCAAATGGAATCACAACTCACCTAGGATAAAGGTGACTCTTGAGAGAGAATTTCCATGCACCAAAAACACCTCCATGAACTCCAAGAACTAGAAGTATGGAGTTTTTTGGTTATGAAGCTTATATTTATATGTAGGATTCCAAGAGTCATGGGTATAACCCAAATCCATACCCATGGGTTTTATGATCCATGGTTCATGTGGCCCAACTCTTTATGTATCCATACATAAACTTAGTCCAATATAGATCATAAGCCCAACACATATAAATATAACCAATTACCATAATTAGTCCCCATAGATTTAGTTAGTCTCTTTTGCTCACTAAATATATTAGAACTTATAATATATTAATAAATCATATATAACCTCTTCTCAAAAGTCCATCCTAACAAATTGTCCTGATGTTATGCAACCCAAATGGACCATGCTACTCTCGGGTCGAGTACATACTAATAATAGTTATGGGCTTAGACATCTAATCCAACAGTCTCCAACTTGGATAAGTCTAAAACTATTATTGCAAATTCGACTACAAAATCCCGACTAGCAATCGTAGCTCTTAAAAGTCGTTGTCGAACTCTCACCTAGTCAATGATGTGTCCATTAGATAAGGGATCATATATTTCTCCATTCTAGATATCATATTGACTGAGACATGGATTATAATCATTCTCTCTGTCCATCTATTGTTTCCCGATTTCTGATTTATGACGACCGACTAATTGAACAAATCAAATCAGTCCAGGCCCGACCGAGCACTTATGGTTGTCATCACTAAATCATCGAGGGGCCCACAAATATCGCTTTTTATCCACATGGGGTAAAAGGAACGGATAAACTTCAACCCAAATGTTCTCTTGTACTCACTCATCAAATTACACACAACGATATGTTTTATAACATCCAATTTACTTGTGCGTTTACATACGTCAATGCGCAACTGACTTGCAACTACAACTCATACGTCTCCATTTGAAGAATATAAGATATTATCGACTCATGATCACTTGTGATAAAATCCATGAAGTGATTCAAATGAGCGTGGGTTTAATCCAATACTCGAATCTTATTCCAGGAACACTCATCAATACTGCAGCTATGTCTAAAACATCTAGACATACTACAGATCCATTCATGACAGTCTTGCCTCAATACCTACTTCCAAAAGTATGATCGATTGTGGACGGTTTGAATAACCTAGTTATTCGGGAAGTCAAACATGCAAAGTGAAACACAAGAACAATTTTAATCCTATATGGCCCAAAACTTTTGAGTCATATTGATTACTCATTATTCATTGTATAATGTTTCAAATAATCAACATAATATTTGAATTAAAACTATAGTTGTCCATGCTACAAGCATGTACACTATGTTTACCTATGGTCCTTTCTTTGTGGAATAGATCAACTGAAAACATTTCAATGATGCTCATTTCACAATTCCAAATCCTTAGGACAAATGTATGAATACAAGATTCTTTGCAAATCTATTACATTCTAAACTTATATGCAATGATCCTCTTGTAATGACTATGAATAAAAGTCACAAAGACTTGGCTACAAACATTACAATGTATTCCAATGGAGAGCAATTCCATGGAAACGAAGTCTCACATTCAAAGTACATTCCTTTGAACATCCTTCTTGCATTAAGTTTTCTAATCTTACACAGATTTAAGGAATAACTTCCACTAATGGAAACATTTCCATATTCCCATTCTAACTCCTACTTCTGAACAAGGGTTGCCTCTTTTCAGAATATGTCAATATGGTCCTTCCAAAATTAACACTATACTTCCAACTGTCCATGAGTAACCAATCTTTGGTAAGCCTCAGATTGTCCTCGATAATTGCTTAATCATTTTAGTCATTTATAGTTCTGGTCCTTTTCCTCTTAATTCCCTAGGCATTTGGAAAATTCAAAACACATAGAAATATTATAGCATATGTAATCGATCCTATACCCAAAGCATATGGGATACGATTCATAATGTCTCACATAAAGACATGATCCTAGAGCAGTCTTTTGCTATAATTTTTTCAATTAGCCATGTTCTCAAAGTTTGGACTATGAAGAGGGATTCCGTAATCATAATCGAATATTGGGAACACAATTAATATTTCCATATATCGAATTTCCTTATGTTGAACTATTCCAACATAACATTCATATGTCTACTCAACTAAATTCGATTAAAATCTCAATTTAAGCTTTTAGAATTGAAATGAAGTATAATTTCCTCTCCCTTAATTATAGCAAAACAACTTTTCAAACCCTGCAACTTTGCAAATTGAAAGTTTTGTTTTCTATAATTAACATTGCTAACTTGCAACACTTATGATAATAATCATGCTCCCGCTAACATGATAATTATCTTCTTATCAGCATAACACTTATGCTCCCACTAGCTTTGACATGTATCCATAAATCAGTTGGACTTATAGAAACCAATACTTTATTGACTTTCTTACCAAAGTTCAGATTTTTGATACGAAATTCTTTGATAAGACTTTATCAAAAACATACACTGTAACAATTGGCAAAATATAGACTCTTGTACGACGATCTAGATTAATAATAAATAACGAATAATATATTATCTAAAAATGTTGAGAAAATTTGTTACAAGTTTGATAATAACGTGAGGAAATTTCATGATCTAGAAATTTGTCGAATAACGATGTTATTTTATAATCTGAACTATAACCGGGTTCTTGAAAACGACCGACTAATAACCGGGTGTTCAAAACATTATAATTACACGGCTTCTGGTAACGACAAATTTTATTAAAGTGACGTGTGATACTATCAATGGACAAATACACGAATTCGAAATGTATCAAACTTAGTCGTTTATGAACGAAGACGACGGAAAAGAAGTAATATTTTACCAAATAAAAAATAAATAAATACTCTAGACTTATTAAATTACGTATTTGGGTAGAAGTATTAAAGAGCAGAAGCATGTATAATCTATATATTTATACATATATAAAATAAACTATGTAATATATATATATATATATATATATATATATATATATATATATATATATGTGGTAGCATAAGAACATTACCACAAACAAAAAGTGAAAGAGTGAAAGTTATAGGGAATATTATGTCAAAGTTATCCAAGGATGAGTATATCTATTCAATTTAAGCAATTCACCAAATATCCTACTTCTTAGCTTACGTATTCTTCCTAACAGACTTGAGCATGCACATGCATAATATCTACTAAAGATATGGTCTAATATTAAAGAACATTAAATAAATTAACCCAAACAAAATCTAGTTTCATTCCCTCTCAAATCTCGTCACCCACTTCCCTCGCCCTCAAAACTAAATGGAAACAAGGTAACTAACTTCTAAATTGAAGGGAATACTCAGCCACTTGCAGGAGCTAAATCAAATCAATATGATTACTATTATCTTGTGAGATTTGCATCTATCTCATTCTTTCCTCCAGCCATAAATGCATCGACAACTTCCCCAGCTACTCTATTTTTACCTTCTTATAACCCATACATTACAATCAATTTGCCATTCAAGATCACTCCCAAATTCAGCCCCTCCCTCACTCATTTCCCAGCAGAAAACGAGAGCAAGAGAGGAGCTCTTGCCCTCTCGGTTTGGACAGCAAAATAAGAATAGAAAAGGCTGCTGTCCCTCTTCCCTTTTCTCCTTTAAAACCATCCCCATCACCACCTTTTTCCTTCAAGTTTGATCAGGTCCATAAGCCAAAATGATGGCTTAATCACAACCCCTTTTTCCTTGTTTGTTACTTGACTGAAATCACCCAAATACACTCTTTAGTTGCTGAATTTTCGAGAACCTACACACACAAATAGTTGCTGAATTCCAGGTACCAAATAAGCTCCTAAAAACCTTCCTGTTGTTGCCATTTTTCGAGATCATAACAGCCCATTGAAAGCCATTTTCGAGTGACATAGATCCCATGACAACCTCTTCCATGATGCCTAGAAAGACGGTGTTCAACTCATGATATAACAATCTTTTGTGATAGTATTAGAACAAAGGTATACATAAAACTTTTACTTATGTTTTACATCTTAAAAATAAGCCACAAGGTGTTATGAATAACTAGTTATAATGTCTAACTTAATCTATCATCATCTATGTTAAGTCCTCCTAAAGAATACTTCCGTCACGAGCCTTGGAGAAACCGGGAACATCTCGACATCTTTGAACCCAATAACAACACGCAACTAAAGTGAGTTTTCTACGGCCCCTCTTCTATGATTTAGAAGTTTTGGGGGAGAATACACACTAAACAAATCTAAACTTAAATTTCAGCTTTTCACAGAAAAGTTATGGTGTGTTCATGGACTGTTTTTCCCTTTTTAAACTTAATGGATTTCAAAACTGTACAATACGCATATAGAACAGGTTTATACCTTTTCAACGACTACTCGCACGAGTTCATACAATATTTCTACAATTTATAAAGAATTTTACAAAACTGCCTATCATTTCAGAACATTTTCGGACCAGTCTGCAAAAATGAACATTTTCACTCTGGTTAGGAACCACTTAGGGCCAAGGTAAAAATTATGGAAAAAGTAGACGTATTTTCAAAACTAAAAGAGTTTACGGATCCAAATTTCGACTTACGATGATTTTTCTATGATTTTCTAAAAACATGGACAGAATTGCCTTTTTGATTTATCTTGCTGTTTGGACTTTCAAATGCATATACAAAGTTTTGTTGTAAATGAGAAATACATAAATAATGATATTGTTTAATTCACACATACTTTAATGGTTACAAAAGTGTAAATTATAACAAGTATTTCTAATATGATCATGATGACAACTTCATAAGATATGATGTTTTGGACTATGTTGATTTTGGTCACTCACAGCCGGGGTGCTGTATAAACTTTGTTATTCACTTACAGTCGGAGTACTGTCTAAACATATATACGGTCACTTACAGTCGACGTACTGTTTAAACTCGTATAGGGACACATATGACTGTTGTCCTGTTAGAACTTTGGTAGTTTTACATTTTTAAGCATTACAACCAAAAGTCTTCAAATCCAAACAATCCGGAATTATAACAAAGTCCCGAATATAAATATACTAATACACACTAGGATGAGGTTGTATGTAGTATGAATACTTTTGGTAGATCGTTAAAACGATTGTTAGTGTCTATCTATACAAACACTAAATATTTTGCTTCTAAAAAATATGTTAAAAATTTACTTTTATTGTAAGCAAGTAACATGGGTACTGGTACTAGATTTCAAGTATCGGTTCTCACACAAAGCATGTCGGTAATATTATCGACCATGTTTTGCACAACTTATTTTGTTAAACATTCCACGTTTTATAAAGATTTCTTTTTATGAAACTCACGGAGTCAAAACCTGTGGAAGTCACCAACAATTTTTGTTGACGTATTTTAAAAATGTGTATTCTCAGGTAACTAATGAGCCGGAGGTAGGACATCGGTTCTAAGGAAATTATAGTTCCTTTCTTTTGGAAATAATCTTGAATTGTTTTATTTACTGTTGTGTGTTTAAACTATGAATATGTAATTTCAATTCCAACACTTTAAGGTTTGTAATATATTGATTTAAAATATGTTAAGTGTTCGATATATGTGGTTGACTGTGATCCAATTGTTATAACGTCGCAACCCTGGCGATTTCCGCCGTCAGTCGGGGTGTGACATACACCTTTCCTTAGATAGCTCACATGTGTGTCTAAACAATTTTAGAACTATGAAAAGGGATGTCGTAAATAGTCTCAAATGTTTAGATCTTTGCTATTGCTCACAATTCGAATTATGAAAAGGGATGTCATAATCATAATTGAATTTGAGAATGCAAATATCACAATTTCTATCTCCTTAAAATCTTCTTAGTGAAAGCGTTTCCTCACCATCATTTTCATCAATCGAAGAGAAACCTTATGACACTTAGATTTTATGGTGTATGTGTTCCTATCCATGTGAATTTTTCAAGAACATAACCACAAGAGGAGTTTAGTGACAAAATCAAACTCATAGGGACTGAACTTGTTCAATCTTAACCTTTTGCCACCTGGCAGTACAAGGGCCTACCATTGCTTCCAAGTAGTTATGCAAACAACTGAGAACTCATAGAGCTCACATGCATAGTCGACTTTAACTGGAATGGGCACAAAAACAAGAATATGTCAACACAATAGGTTATAAACCTCAAGTCGTGTGCTAGTAATAAACAATACCCTTGATTACTTCTTGAAACTTTTCAAGATCTTTAAGACTCCCACTAACCCCTTGACATATAAGATTCTCTTATTAATAACCATTCCTTGACAAAGCAAATATTTAAGAGTTAGTGTGGATTCTTATCAAGACAAACACTTCACACAATTGGCCTTAGCTGGTCTTTGCTTTATCCAAAAGATCACAACTCACCAATTTCAAATGTACAAGAGTAGGAAGCATTGTACTCTACATTTGACAAGTGTTATAAACCTTTCTTAAGATTATGTCACTCAAGGCTCGATCTTGGAGTATTACTCTAAGAATCAATTTTGGAACGAAGTATGATTAATCTTTTCATTTAACCATTTCAACAATTCACGATTCCTCTTCTTAGTCAAACAATTGTAGTAAGATGTCCTTAGAGGATCAATTGTGATATGGTTTTTCCTAATCATTAAGATGATCATAAAACATGATACTGAAGTACTCTCCCATCTTTTCAGATTGGAGAAACTTTTATCTTTCTGCATAATTTGATTCTTCTCATTTGTCTTGCCATACATTGAAACTTTTCCAATGTTTTAGAATTATACTTAAACTTGTAAGCACAACCATATTTACTAAACTTTAGTAAATCATGACGAATAGCCTTATCGTTCTTTGTGGTGGACCTGATCAGCGTACAACTAAGTGTACCTGATCTCCTAGTCCTTCACTTGACTCACATATACATGTGAAAAAGGAATTAGTCTTAATTTCGCAAAGATGAAAATTCTCATTCATCATACAATACAAGTGGCATGACTCCAAGTTTCTATCCAACTGAAACTTGGGTGATGAGAATCTTTCCTTATTTGGTAAATTATGACACTACCACAAACGAAAAAATCAAATCCATTTTCCAATATTGCTATCAATGGAATCATATAAACAACAATTTTTTTCACAAATGCCATTGTAAGGATACTTAAAATAAATAAAATCAAAATTTTCCGTTTATTTTAAAATTGCGGAAAAACTTATCCTTACAATGCAAATACATATGAAAACTATGTTGTTATCCATTCCTAAGCAATCTATCATGATTCTTAGCAGCAGCTTCAAAACTCTAATCTTCGAATCATGCGATCAAAATCCATTTTCACGATCAGATTCAACATACTCTTCTTCTAAGCTTCCTCTCCTTTTTCAATTCTACAAAACATCAAAATGCAACCTAGTTACATCATGTAATAAGAATCTCCAAATAGGAACTTAATAAAATTAGATAGTGGACTTTACCTGAAGCATAGTCAAATTTTTGACTTTTACCATCCTAGTGAACTTTCAGGTAAATAAGGTAGCTTCGCAACTAATGCCCCTTCTTTTGGCAATAGAAACATATGGACTCTTTAGTAATGGTACATGGGACTATCTCAGACTTTGCATTTATCTTTACCATTTGGTCAACCGGGTTGACTATGGCCGATCCCTTTCCATTGGGAAGAGAAGACTTTTCTGCACTTCCAATGTTTCCATTGTCAATGTCCATGTAAGTTTGGGAAGTAGATCTTCCAATCAAATTTGCTTTATAGTGCTCCAAATCATTGCTGATTCAACAGCAACAAGCTAATTTCTAAGATCATTAACGGTCATGTCGTTGTCTGTCACATAGTAGTCCTTAATGAACTGACTATATGACTCAGAAAGTGATTGAAGAACCCAGGAAACAGTCATCTTCCTTGAGACTTCGACACCCAACTCTCCCAACTTGTCAATATGCGACTTCATCTCCAAGATGTGAGAATATATAGACATTGCTTGCCAATAGGGATTGAGTGACCTTGCACTTTTTCAAGAACTTGTGGGTTAGGGAGAATAATTGGAGGAGGTGGAGGAAGTGAAGTACGATTTCCAGTCCCATTAATGCACAATAAAGGGATTAGTCTTTCACCTTGATCGCCATTTGGGATATCATCTTCATTAGGAAAGCTTTATCCAAAAGGATAAGGAAGACCATAGTTGTCATAACTAGACATCTATGAGGGAGAAATTCAAGTTTAGTTGATTTAAGTCCTTAATATAACACCCAATATGAAATATTAAGGCTAGGACCCAACACAATATTTTATAACTTGGAAGAGGGATGCCGTAATCCAAGCTACAAAATATTTGAAGGTAGGTAATTAACGATTTACCAATTTCCACCATGAAAAACGAAATTTAACATTAGGTTTTAAATGAATTGAAACTCCTAGATCTTTTGAGATTCATTGAACTATTCAATGACATGTTTAAATCTCGATTGTGCCCTTCAAGTTTGTGATTGGGATGACGAGGATCACAAACAAGGAGTGAATAACCATGAAAATTAACTTGGTACAGTTAATGTTACAACCACCTAATCAATGTGTCGGTTAACCACACACGCTCTATTGATCTATGATTAACATCAAGCTACCCTTTGCCACACATTGTCAGTCCTAGATTCGTGTGCCGGTTAACCACACACGCTCCACTAACGACTTAACAAGGTGTAAAGTGCAATTTCATGGGTTAGCACCAAATTCACATTTTCCTAAAATAACTAAGATTGGGAATTTAATAAAGTTTAGTTACTTTATATTTATCATTATACTTTTAATGAAGGGAGATTTAATGTCATGTCCTACCCGTTCGGCTAACAAACCTTCACCAGTCAAGGAAGCGGTGGGTGAGAATGGACACCCATTAAACTTCCATTTTATAGGCAGTAACCTTATACCCCCCTTATAAACCGGCTTCATGAATGAGGCCTACTAACGGTAAGACTCACTTACTCTTATACATATATATAAATAATAAACCTATAATATTATAATAGTATAAGGATTGAATTTTAAACTTTTAAAATTCTAGGGGTTGGAATTAAAGTATACATGGGGGGTAACTTAACAAATTCCAAAACTTGAGGGAAAGTTTTGAACAATTCAAAAACTTTTGGTTTGCATAACTTATGAGTTTAATATGGTTTTGATGGAAGTCTTTTCAAGTTCCATAACTTGAGGACAAGTTGTGGAAGACAAAACTATTTTATGATGACATTTAAAAACAAGACCTTTCATTTTTCCTAACCTATGAACTTTAATGAATATTTTAAAAGAAAAAACTCTTCATTTTCCATAACTTGAGGACAAGTTATGGAGTTCATAAAAACCATTAAGATCAAATATTCCAATTAACACAATAATCAAATAAATTTTCCATGGTCTAAATTAAACTCATAATAACAACATAATTCATATCAACTACTTACAAGAAATTAGTCTATTACATAAACTAATAAAATCTTGAAACTATGACAATTATCTTTTTTTTGGATGAGGATAATTATTTTCACCACATAAAATTGAGTTTTTATCAAAAAAACATTCTATAGTAATTATCCAAATCCAAATTAAGCCAAGCAATCCAAAACTCTGCCAGACCCGTCACCACCTCATGGTAATTTTGACCACCTCGTGGTGATCAGGCAAAATCCAAAAAAAAACGATTTTTTCAAGCTTTGAAAGCAAGTAGCATCAAGTATAACAGAAAACAACCCATGGATCTGATACAAATGTTGGGTTTTGTATACTACAACATCCTATGGTGCACATACAACCCTAAATGCTTTGGATCTATGTTTTCTCTAATTATAAATGCATATGGTTTCCGAAGCTTTAAGCCTACAACTAGCATACAAATAACACATGTATAATAAGACAAGTTTTAGACATATCTCTTGATGTTGTTGATGTTGTTAGGAAGAGTTTGGCTTTTAAGAACTTAGTGCCCCAAGTATTGCACCTCAAATGGAATCACAACTCATTTAGGACAAAAGTGACTCTAGAGAGAGAATTTCCATGCACCAAAAACACCTCCATGAACTCTAAGAACTAGAAGTATGGCGTTTTTTGGTTATGGAGCTTATATTTATATGTAGGATTCCAAGAGTCATGGGTATAACCCAAATCCATACCCTTGGGTTTTATGATCCATGGTTCATGTGGCCCAACTCTTTATGTATCCATATATAAACTTAGTCCAATATAGATCATAAGCCCAACACATATAACTATAACCAATTATCATAATTAGAGCCCATAGATTTAATTAGTCTCTTTTGATCACTAAATTAATTCCAAACTAATTCTTGATCAATACTAATTAAATCTAATGATTTCATATTAATATATTAGAACTTATAATATATTAATAAATCATATATAATCTCTTCTCAAAAGTCTATCCTAACAAATTTTCCTGATGTTATGCAACCCAAATGGACCATGCTAATCGTGGGTCGAGTACATACCAATAATAGTTATGGGCTTAGACATCTAATCCAACATTGCCTTCTTCACTCAAAACCGAAGCATTGTTAATCACCATCTCAACAGGACACTGTTTGAAGCCATGAATGGTTGCAAGCCGAGTATCTCGTTCTTACATGTTTTCAGCTGCAGATGCTTTATCAAAAACAACCATGATCAACTCACCAAGTTTAAACCCAAAGCTGATGAAGCAATCTTTTTAGGATATATATATATATATATATATATATATATATATATATATATATATATATATATATATATATATATATATATATATATATATATATGTTGTGTGCGATATAGTTCCGAAGTTATATGCGGAAGTTTTATATGTTAATTTATAAAGTATGTTGCTATTATTGGTTTTATGTCAAGATAAAACTTTGTATGCTATATGTTGTTATTGTTGGTTTTATGATAAAACCGGGTTTTACCTCAAGTTATAGTTGTTATACTGCGTAAATATTATGAAATCAGGAGTAATGTTTAAAAGCATTGTCTAGTAACTTTTTGTTTTAGACACGAATATGTTTTTTTTGTTAGAGTTATAGGAAGCCGAAAAAGTCTACATGAGCAACCTCATTCATCAACTAAGATTGGGAATCTTAGTGGAAATCCTCTGACCTGTAACCGTTATTCCTGTGTGAGCGAGGAAGTTGTGTATAGATCTATGTGGGTTAATGCCCTATCCGTGGTTGTTGGCTAGAACCCAATCGGTTTTACGGTGGACTATAGATCTATGCGGGTTGACGACCCCACCCTTGGTTGCTAGCTATAACCCAACGGTCTGTGGGTGACGAACTGTCCTATTGATTGTTATCGACCCGGCGTCGATGAACAGTACGGGGGAAGTATTTACCTTGGTGGAATTGACAAGTATGAATGTTAAGTATAAGTTTCCCAAAGACTTATACTCTAAGTACAAGGAATTTGTAGGTATACTACTTTCTCATTAAGTAGACAATTATACCTAGCACACTTACTCGTATAGATTTGAAATAGATTTATACATAGCGGTTTTACTCGTATAGAATTGAAATACATTTAAACGTAGCGATTTTACTCGTATAGAATTGAAATAGATTTATATGTAGTTGTTTTACTCGTATAGAATTGAAATAAGATTTATACGTAGCAACCTTAGTTTGTATGCGATTACATTCATTTATTCATAATATGTGAAACTTATAGGTATATCAATTATTTAATAAGTAAACCATTATACCTACTATATATACTAAATGTTGGAGAGTCAAAATGATACTTTCAAAACTAAACTTTTGAACTTAGAAAAAGTATTATTTTTATATGGAGTCAAAACCTGTGAACTCACCAACTTTATGTTGATGTATTTTAAAATGCATGTGTTTTCAGGAAGTTGATAACTATGATAAAAGAAATGACGTTACACTGCCTGGTGTTTCCGCCGACGGCCGGGGTGTGACAGATGACGACGTCAACATATCCGATCCAGAAGTTTAGGGGGAGCATCATCATCAAATTCAAATTGATTTGGGAGGGGGGGGGGGACACAATCCTAATGTTGATATCAGATCATCCGCTGCACAAGAACTTTCAAGATTACACATCTGGACAAAGGATCATCTTCCAAATCAAGTCATTGGAAATATCAATGCTGGTGTTCAAACTCGTTCTGCTACCAATGTCCAAAATCAGTGACACTTCTTGTCATTTATTTCAATAGTTGAACCAAAATCCATCAAAGAATCATTAGAACATGCTGATTGGATTATAACCATGCAAGAAGAGTTAGTAGAATTTGATTGAAATGAAGGGTGGACTCTTGTCCCTCCTCCTGAGGATCACCCTATTGTTAGCACAAGATGGGTCTTCCGAAACAAGCTAGATGACACCGAAGTTATTATCATGATAAAAGCAAGATTCGTATCCAAAGGATTCACTCAAATTGAAGGACTTGTTTTCGACGAGTCGTTCGCTCCTGTTGCTTGTGTTGAGGCCATCTGAATCTTCTCGCTTATGCAGCTCATAAAGGTTTTAAAGTTTACCAAATGGACGTTAAAAGTTGCTATCTCAACGGGGAACTAGTTACCAAAGTGTAACTTCAATAGCCCCCACTTTTGTCAA
This sequence comes from Lactuca virosa, assembly GCF_052849685.1. Lineage (NCBI taxonomy): Eukaryota > Viridiplantae > Streptophyta > Magnoliopsida > Asterales > Asteraceae > Lactuca > Lactuca virosa. The sequence continues at coordinate 392,003,511 of NC_136428.1, forward strand.
TACTTCATATCCGAACTATTCTTACAAACTTCAAAAAGTTGTTTATGGACTCAAGTATGCTCCACAAGCCCGGTATGAGACTCTAACTGATTTTCTAAAGCGTTCTGATTTTCAAAGACGAATTCTTGATCCAACCCTATTCTGAAGATCGAATGGAAACCATCGCATGTTAGTCTAAATTTATGTTGACGAAATCATTTTTGGATCCACAGATTCAACGATGGTTGCTCATTTCGTAAAGTTAATGGTTAGTCGATTCCAAATGAGCATGAATCATGAATTAATTTTCTTCCTCAAACTCTAAGTCAAGCAAACAAACAGAGGAATCTTTATTCACCAGGAGAAATACATTTTCAAACTTCTGAAAAAGTATCCAATGGACACTTGTTCCTCTGCACAGGTTCCAATGGGTTTCTGGCACAAGATCTTCTCGAACCCATCAGGTGTAGCTATTGATCAAAAGAAGTATAGGGGAATGATTGGATTGCTACTCTACCTTACTGCAAGTCGCCCGAACATCAAGTTATCTATATGCATGTGTGCCAGATTTCAGGTCAATTCGAAGATGTCTCATCTTCTGGCTGTCAAGCAAATATTCCAATATTCTGAAAGGAACAAAGAACCTCATAATTTGGTATTCAGAAAATGAAATTTTCATTCTTCAAGCATACTCCGATTCAAACTAAGGAGGTTTTCAACTGGATATAAAAAGCACCTCAGGAGGTTGTAAATTTTTGGGTGGAAGATTGGTTAGCTGGTCATCTAAGAAACAGAACTATATTGCTATCTCGACAGCCGAAGCAGAATACATCGCTGCTGCAAGCTTCACTTCGCAAGTTCTTTGGATGAAATCTCAGCTTCTGGACTATGATTATCAATTTCAACAAATTCCAATCTATTGTGAATCTCAAAGTGCAATTGCTATTTCTCACAATCCAATTCAACACTCCATAACCAAGCACATCAATATTCTTTACCATTTCATTAAAGATCATGTTTTAAAAGGAAATATCAAACTTTTTTTCGTTCCATCTAACGTTGAAACTGTTGATGTCTTTACTAAGGCATTAAACAAAATCAAATTTAATGGGTTTCTGAACAAAATAGGTATGATGATGCCTGATCCAGAATTCTTCCAAGAGGCTTGTACTCTCTGATGGGAACATCAGAAAGTAAAATAATTCCATAGTCAAATTCATTTCTCCTTGGAATTGTTCCCTTTCGGAAAATGTAGGATCATTTTACGTGTCTTTTTGTCTAACCTTTTCTTCTAGTTTTTTAGTTGTACAACTGTCACACCCCCAAACCGAAACGGCAGAAACGTTCGGGGGTGGATGAGGTCATATGTAGTATCACAACAATTGCATCATAGTAATCAAAGTAAACACAACCATTACATTGAATATATAAAAGGTATTACATTTGTTTGATTCATATTTATATACAACAAAAGTAGCAGAAAATAAAGACATGACTCTATACGCTCTGTCTATACGCTCTGTCTTCTCAAAGGAGTACCTGTCTACTAATTTCCTAAGAATATTAGTTGTTTTGAAAAGAGTATCAACATTAAAGTTGGTGAGTTCATAAGCATGTTTTTGTAATTAAAACCTGTTAATGAATCAGTGAAAATGTTTGTATGTTTCCAAAAAAATCCAATATTTTCTAACATATGAGTTCGTTACAATATTCCATAATGTATTAGTTCGTATGCCTGGTTACCACCAGATGTATTGTATAATGTTATTTTGAATGAAAATCCTGGCTATCACCAGTATGTATAGAATGTTCTGTTTGACAACCCTGGATAACATCAATATGTATAGTAGTTTTATTAATTAAAATAAAATTGTGAGTTGAAATCCCTGGAATCCTCCAGTTGTAGTATGAAGTAGTTCTATTAATGAAAATAAAACTAATGAAGAATGAAATCCCATAAGCAAAAAGGTTAGTTTATACTATTGTGAGTTATATAACCACGCTTGATATGACATAGTGACCTTTACGACATTCTTCAAGTGTCGGATATATGACATTTTTAACCTCAGGCATGTCTGCCTAACTGTAGCTAGCAGTTCAGGTGTGGGATTGTCAGTCCCGAATAGATCTATTCACAAATCTCACGCTCTTCCTCCAGGAAACTCTGGTTATACTATGTTAGGATTTAGTTCAGTACCCCGAAGGGTACAAATTGAAGTAGTGTCTCACAATCCTGTATTAACTAGTTTACGTGTAATGTTATGTTCTCCTGTACTTGAATATGAATGTAAGCCTTGTAGAGTAAAAATAATTATGCTTATATAATTATTTAGTAATGTACTCTTGTTATCCGAAAGATAGTAATGTATATCATAAACTAAATATGTCATAGTTTATATGTTTGTTAATGTATACTTGTAAAATGATACAACTGTGTATTGAAATCCCAAACTATACCTATTATAGTTTGCGTGTGTATTAAGTACTCGGTTCATGTATCGTTCTGAAAACTATGCAATTATAGTTGTAAGTCGAAAACATCCCTTATGCTCAGCATGTTACAAAAGGGATAAAATATCTAAATGTTTTATAAAAATGTGGAAACCGTATGCTTGTATCAATTGCGTCAGTTTTAAGCGTGTTGAAATCCTTTTGTATAAATTCACAAAATCATTTGTGTTTGGCTTGTATCCCCCCTGAAAACATTAAAATCTAAAAAGCATATGGGTATGAACTCACTGTTAGTTGTACGAAAGTGTCGGACAACGAAACTGGGAATTAAGACCCTCGGGTTGAGGTACGCAGCACTTAACGGGATCCTAATAACAATTAAATACATATATGCATTTTTATTAGCGAAACTATTAATTATAGTGTTGGAAAAACACTTGCTTTTGGTTTAAGAATGTTATCGGGACTCGATTGAATCGGAACAGGTGTGTTTCCAGCCAAGTTCACGACTTGGGAAGGTTTACGGCCGTGAAGGGTTTCCAGACGTGAACGGTTCTCGACCGTGAACACTTTACTGTATTTGAAGGGTTTACGGCCTTTGAAGGTTTGAAGGGTTCACGGCCTGTTCTTGATGAAATATGAAGATTTGAAGGGTTCTCGTCCGTGAACTCAAGAACAACGATATTGGATTTGATGAAAAACGCATTTTAGATGCTCCACAACTACACCCAAAGGTGATTCTTGATGATTTTCGGAAGAAAAGAGGGTATTTTGGTGTTTGCGGTTGAGATGATAGAGAGAGAATGGGGGAGTTTTCGGCCAAAAAAGTGTAAATGAGGAGTAGAAGCACATATATATAAGGGGGGTTCATGGTCGGTGGTGGGGGCCACCAGCCGTGAACAGGTTTTCGCGTGATTTTGGTTCCGACTCATATATAAAATTCAGTTATATAAGTTATATGATTTTCAAAACCATAGGAGTTTGACGGAAATAAATAAAAACTCAAAATTTATTTAACAGAATCGGCTAACGTTAACGGAAAAAGGTTCGGGTTGTCACATCATACCCCCGATAGAGGGAATTTCGTCCTGAAATTCAAACGTAGGATACAATCATCGACTCGGAAAAAGATGCAGGTACTTCTGTTTCATCTTATATTCGCGCTCCCAAGTGAATTCAGGTCCCCGCTTGGCATTCCAGCGGACCTTCACTATCGGTATGCGACTTTGTTTCGTTCGTTTGACTTCCCCATCCATGATTTCGACTGGTTCTTCCATGAAATTAAGGTTCTCGTTGATCTCAATCTCATCAAGAGGGATCACAAGGGTTTCGTCGGATAGACACTTTTTAAGGTTCAACACGTGGAAGACAAGATGAATGTTGCTAAGCACTTGGGGTAAACGAAGTGTGTATGCTACGGGACCGATCCTAGCGAGGATCTCGAATGGTCCTATGTGTCTCGGATTCATCTTTCCATACTTTCAAAAGCGTATATTGCCTTTATAAGGTGAGACCTTCAATAGAACGTGGTCACCAACCTGAAAGTCCAAAGGTTTTCGTCTCTTATCGGCATAGCTCTTTTGTCTATCTCTTGAAGCTTTTAGTCGTTCTCAGATTTGTACGATCTTTTCTGTGGTTTCTCGGATGATTTCTAGGCCAGTGTGAGAGCTATCTAGGACTTGACCTCTATCTAACTGCGTGTCACCCACCTCAGCCCAGCATAGAGGGGATCTGCACTTACGGCCATAGAGGGCTTCAAACGGCGCAACCTTGATGCTAGTGTGATAGCTGTTGTTGTAGGAGAACTCAACCAATGGCAAATGGGTGTCCCACGACTTGCCAAAGTCTATAACACATGCTCTAAACATGTCTTCCAAGGTCTGAATGGTTCTCTCACTCTGCCCGTTTGTCTGTGGATGGTAAGTTGTGTTCATATCCAGCTTAGTTCCAAGAGCCTTCTGCAGTGACTGCCAAAATCTCGAGGTGAATCTCCTATCCCGCTCAGAGATAATGGACACATGCACACCATGCGGACGAACTATCTCTTGGATGTGGATTCGTGTTAGTCTCTTTATCTTGAATGTTTCTTTGATTGGCAGGAAGTGGGCGTATTTAGTCAATCGATCGACAATTACCCAGATGGTGTCGTAACCAGAGTCTTGGGTTATTTGGTGATGAAATCCATTGTGATTCGCTCCCACTTCCACTCGGGTAGTTCTGGCTGCTGAAGTAGACCTGAGGGTTTTTTATATTCCACCTTCACCCTGGCGCAAGTCAGGCACTTGCCCACGAAGGTAGCTATCTCTGATTTCATATTTGGCCACCAATAGAGATTTTTGAGATCCAGATACATCTTATCTGAACCTGGGTGAACGGAGTATCGAGTCCTGTGAGCTTCGCTTATAACAACCTCTCTGTAGCCGCCGAACTTTGGGGTCCAGATCTGGTTCATGAAATAATAAACTCTGTCTCCCTTGATCTCTAAGTTCTTTTCCATTCCTCTCAAGGCTTCTTCCACCACGTTCCCTGGTTTTAAGGCTTCCAGCTGAGCCTCTCTGATTTGAGCGGATAGATGGGAATGGATGGTCATTGACAATTCCTTCACTCTATAACCTGAATATTCCTTCCGGCTGAGGGCATCCGCTACCACAATGGCCTTGCCGGGATGATAGCGTATTTCGCACTCATAATTGCTGAGTAGCTCTACCCATCAATGTTGCCTCATGTTCAACTCTTTCTGATCGAAGATATGATGTAGGCTCTTATGGTCGGTGAAGATAGTACGCTTGGTTCCGTAGAGATAATGTCTCCAAATCTTTAGTGCGAAGACAACTGCTCCCAAATCCAGTTCGTGAGTTGTATAATTGACTTTGTGTGCTTTCAGTTGTCTCGAGGCATAAGCAATGACTTTTCCTCGCTGCATGAGCACACAACCTAGCCCCTGATTAGATGCATCGCAATATACAACGAAGTCCTCCGTCCTTTCTGGAAGAGACAAGACAGGTGCGCTGCACAAGGCCTGCTTTAATGTTTGGAACGCAGTGTCTTGACTTTCTCCCTAACTAAAGGTTACAACTTTCTGATTCAGGGTGGTTAAAGGCTTAGTAATCCTGGAGAAATTAGCACAAGGCCTGCTTCAATGTTTGGAATTCAATGTCTTGACTTTCTCCCTAACTAAAGGTTACACCTTTCTGATTCAGGGTGGTTAAAGGCTTAGTAATCCTGCAAAAATTATGGATAAACCTACGATAGTAGCCAGCGAGACCCAAGAATTGACGGATTTATGTTGGTGTCTTCGGTGCTGACCAAATCTCAACCGCCATGATTTTGGAAGGGTCCACGTGTATGCCTTCCTCTCTAACCACGTGACCAAGGAAGGTTACCTTTCTGATCCAGAATTCGCATTTAGAGAATTTTGCATACAGTTTCTCCGCCCTTAGAGTTTCTAGCACTAGCCTCAAATGCTGTCTGTGATCTTCCTCACTCCGAGAGTAGACAAGTATATCATCAATGAACACTATTATGAACTTGTGTAGGAAAGGGCGGCACACCCGATTCATCAGATCCATGAATATCGTCGGTGCATTGGTTAGACCAAAGGGCATTACTACAAACTAGTAGTGACCATATCGCGTCCGGAATGCTGTCTTAGGAACATCACTCTCATGGACTCATAACTGATGGTACCCTGATCTCAGGTGTATCTTTGAGAAGTAGCTGGCTCCTTGGAGTTGACCAAAGAGGTCGTCGATTCGAGGAAGAGGGTAACGGTTTTTGATGGTAAGCTCGTTCAGTTCACGATAATCTATGCACATCCGAAAGGATCCATCTTTCTTTTTCACAAATAAGACCGGGGCTCCCCAGGGCGAGGAACTTGGTCTGATGAATCCCTTGTTGAGTAGTTCATTGAGCTGGCTGGATAACTCTTGCATTTCTGTCGGCGCTAGACGGTAAGGGGATTTAGCTACGAGGGTATCTCCGGGGATTAAGTCGATTCGGAACTCGAATTGGCGCTTGGGAGTGATTCCGGGAAGATCTTCGGGGAAGACATCAGGAAAGTTGCAGACTTCGGGGATGCTCTCGAGGTCTTTAACTTCCTGCTTCTCATTAACAACGTGGGCTAGTAATGCACGATACTCCTTTCGCAAATATTTATGGGCTTTAATGCATGAAATGATACGAAGGTTTGAGCTGAGCTTATCACCATAGATAATGAGGGCTTCTGTCACACCCCGCTAAAGCGGAAATGCAAGGTATGACAGCGATAACGGTTTCATTGCAAAAGATAATGATACATCACCATAGCAGTATTTAAAAGTTTACAACCCATAGCTTCAAAAGAAACAAAATACAAGTTTTTCCAAAATAACATTGTTCAAAGAAAACTCCACAATTAACTTCAACACGATGCAGCATGCTCTATGATGATGAATCTTTATATCCACTTACTAATTATTTCCTGAAAAAGCATGTAAAACGAGCGTCAACTATGAAAATAGTTGGTGAGTTCACAAGTTTATAAAATCGAGCTTGGAATAAGGCTTTTCGTAAATACAAGTACATTGCTTTGATGATAAACAAAGTTGATTGCTATTAATGAATACAAGATTATTGCTATAACGAGAAACGAGTTTGTATGTGTATGAGCAAACAATGAGTCTCAACCAAACCTATGACTGAAGCCCTATCGAGATCTATGCTTATCGTTCCATAGATGAATATGGTATCATGCACTCCAGCGATTCGGGCGAGTGAGGAGTTGTCAATTCCTAATAGCGCTATCCATAATGACCATTGGCTCAAAGAGTTAATGGTTAGAGATAAGGGAAGGGCCTTAGTACGATAAGTTCTCATGTTCCGTGTTGCATAGACATACATAAAGAGACATAGCAATACAATAGCAATCATGTTTGATAATAATCAATTTAAATACAACATGCAAAAAGTAGTTTTTCTGGACATGCTTTTCCACCCCAAAACATAAAACGGAAAATAGGGGAGTGCGTGAATACTCACAATATGCAAAATATAGTAGTCAAGTTTATACGAGTCAACTAAATATAACGAACATAAATAGTTTAGGACATGCTTTTCCACCCCAAAACGTAAAAAAAACCGAAAATAGGGGAGTGGTGAATACTCACAATATGAAAAATATAGCAACCAAGTTTATACGAGTCAAATAATTACAACGAACATAAATAGTTTAGGACATGCTTATAGGGGAGTGCGTGAATACTCACAATATGCAAAATATAGTAGTCAAGTTTATACGAGTCAACTAAATATAACGAACATAAATAGTTTAGGACATGCTTTTCCACCCCAAAACGTAAAAAAACCGAAAATAGGGGAGTGGTGAATACTCACAATATGAAAAATATAGCAAGCAAGTTTATACGAGTCAAATAATTACAACGAACATAAATAGTTTAGGACATGCTTTTCCACCCCAAAACGTAAAAACTGAAAAAAAGGGGAGTGGTGAATACTCACAATGTTTCGAGTAGGTACAAGTGGTACTTCGGAATGCACCAACGTCTTACTACCGGGATCCTACGACATCAAACACACACTAGTGAGTTTCCATGTCGAAATCTAATGCTAATATACTAAACTCTACATATAGTGAAATGCCAATTTATGTTTTAGTATTTGATTTTATATTAATTGGTTACACTTTTTCTGAAATAATGAAATTCTACAAATCGTGCGATTAATTACCACATTGGAATATAAATTTTCCAAATTTTTAAGTCCTTATTACAACATAAATTTACGAAAATAGCATTCAAAGGATAAAAATTCCCAAACTTTTTATTTAACTGTTATTACACAATACTAAGCTGGGAAAATTATAAAAATGGATTTCCAAGCTATTTAATTATATTTTATGATTTTTTTTGAGCATTTATTCCAATAAAAATTGAAATAAATAGAAAACAGTTTCCAAAATTACCCAAACTTTTTAATTAACTGTTATTGTACATAAATAGGCTGAGAAAAATATAAAAGATATTTTTCAGTGGGTATTTCTATTTTTCCTTGTTTTATTCCTTTAAATAATCATTAATTGAAGAAATAATATTAAACAGTTAAAATAATTTACCAAAAATTTTTTTAACATCATTTACAGTATAAATAACCTGGGAAAAATACCAAAAGTGGTCTTCATATTGTATAATCCGGTTTTGGGTATTTATGTGAATTTAAGTGTAATTAACATTAGAAATTAAGAGAAAAATAGTTTACAGTGGAGAAAAATCCTTAACATTTTTATGTAACCTCCTACTGTACAACATGATGTTCTGGTAAATTTTCATGAATTTTGGATAATCAGAACTATTTTTCCTATTTTTAAACCATTATAATTACCAAAAATTGGGAAAAATAGCAAAGCATGATGAAAAATGTTGAAATTATTTTTCTGAGTCATCCATTACAGGTAAGGTATGCGAAAATTGTTAGATAAAATTTTCACACTCTCCAAAGTGGTTTTGCGATTTATTATATCCTAACAAAAAGTAATCGGAAAGCATACCAAACAGCAACAAAAATTGATGAAATTTAGTGAGGGGTCATTATCCTTCATAAGGGTCATTCATGAATTTGTTCCGGATTTATTGACCTCTGGAAGTATTTTATGTGATTTATGCCCTTGGTTTCTAGCAATAATTTTAATAAATCAAAGAAATAATAAAAGCTTTTGGTATTTTACAGATTATCACATGCATGTGAGGGCTTTCAAAAGGAAAAATGTTCAAAATTTAATCAGAAGGGAAATAGGGGTATTGAACCCAAACAAGATAAGAAATGTTGCATGCAATGGTGCATGAGATGTAAATGTGGCTGAAGTTCATGAATTTATGAAGCACATTCTGTGGGGTTTTAAGCCACCAAATTTCAACCATCATTCACTGGATATGTTAAGTTTCTAAAGTATTTTTCCCCAGATTTATGGTTGGGTTTAAGGCCATTGATCATGCAAGGAAAAAATGGTGATCATAGAAAAAGAGCTGTTTGCGCAACTATTTTGTAAAAATTACCAAAAATCGGATATTTAATATTTTACATTGAGACCAGTTGGGTTTGAAAGTTAACTCATGGAACTATCCAATACAAAAAGAATATCATGATTTGGTTAAGTAATGACCAAGATATGGTCGTTCAAAGCTGAATAAAGTAATCTGGCAGATTGCATGTTTGCTTTGAGTGCATCCTTAGGTCCGATTTCTAGCACATGCATGGAGTGAATGAGCATCTAAGATGTACTAGAAACGGTTTAAATGCTTTTGATCATGCAAGAACACAAAAGAAATGGAGAAGAAGATGTAATACTTGTTTTTGAAGTCACATGAACATATGTGCATCATTTTCACTCCTTGCATGGGTTTGATCCCGGATTTTCACCATTTCAAACACATGCATTGTGTTATGGTGAGAATCAACAAACCACAAGGGAAAAATAAAGATTTCTAGCCATGGAAAGGCATAGAATCCGAAAAGAAGAGAAAACTAAGAAGAAAAGGAAGTAGAATCATGAAACTATGGAAGAAGATGTTGTTGTTTACCTTGGTTTTGATCTTGAGGGAAGTAAGAACACTTCAAGGTCTTCTAAATCTCGAAATTTGGCAGATGAATGGGGAGAATTTTGTGAGTTAGAGAGAGAGAGGAAGAGAGTTTGTGGGTTAGGAGGGTGGAGTGTGAGAGAGTGAAGAGAGAAGAGGTAGAGTGAAGGTTTAAGTCTAATGATTGAGTTTTGGGAAGAGAGAGTGCATGGGGAGGGGAGAATGGCTGGCTCTATCATGCATTAGGCCTCCTCTCTCCTAATTTCAAATTTTATAAAATTCCCTCCAATATTTTTATAAAAACCCTAATTTTTATAAAAATATTTATTAAGCAATTCTTGATTTATTTGTAAAAAATCTTGTTTTTAACTAATAAATTATGATTATTGCATGATAACTTAATTTCTGTTTCAATGATTATAATCCATAATTTGATTAATAAAAATTTGATATTAGAAAGTTTATAGCCAAATTTTATAAAGTTTTTAAGCTTTATGATTTATAAATTTGGATTTTTAGCTCTCTTAGGGTTTTTGGAATATTGTTTGATATTTATCATCATAATGAAGTATAATTAGAATATTTTAATTTATTTTTAGGGTTTTATACCCTTTTTCAATTATAACAAAGCTTGAAAGTTTCATTCAAATTATAGCATTGGCATTTCCTATTGTAGTTAAGCAACTTACTAGAAGCGTAAGTGTCAAGTATATTAGCCCTAGGTCTTAGATGGATCCTAGTTTATGCAAGATTTTGACCTAATTTATACTACTAGGCCATGGCATGATGTGCATGAATGGTTATTATAAAGATGCATGAGTCCGAGAATGACCTGAATTGACAGTTGTCACAGTATCCCCCACTTAAAAAGAATTTCGTCCCGAAATTTATTCTATGTCATCGCTTGTCATCGCATGGGAAAAGTTGTGGATACTTTTCCTTCATGAAGTCCTCACGCTCCCAGGTGTACTCCGGCCCGCGTTTTGAGTTCCATCGAACTTTCACAATTGGAATCTTACTCCGCTTAAGTTGTTTTACCTCCCTGCCAAGGATTTCTATCGGTTCCTCAACGAAGTTTAGCTTATCATTGATCTTAATTTCCTCCAGGGGTACTATCAATGTTTCGTCGGCTAGACATTTCTTAAGATTGGAGACGTGGAATGTGTCGTGAATGGCGCTTAACTCTTGGGGCAACTGGAGTTTATGAGCTACCAGACCAATCCTTTCAATGACTTCAAAGGGTCCAACATATCTCGGGCTTAGTTTTCCTTTCTTACCAAAACGCACAAGCCCTTTCCAAGGTGACACTTTTAAAAGTACCTTGTCTCCTACTTGGAATTCTAATGGTTTACGACGATTATCCGCATAACTTTTCTGACGATCTCTAGCAGCTTTAAGCCTATCCTTGATGATAGCAATCTTGTCAGATGTTTCCTGGATAAGTTCGACTTTAGTCAACTGTCTGTCTCCGATTTCTGTCCAGCATAAGGGCGAACGACACTTGCGTCCATACAATGCTTCATATGGAGCACATTGGATACTCGTGTGGTAACTGTTATTGTAGGAAAACTCAATTAGAGGCAAATGAGTATCCCAATTTCCTTTGAACTCGATGACACACGCTCGTAGCATGTCTTCCAATGTTTGTATTGTTCTCTCTGTTTTTGGATAACCAATCCATCCCTACTATCACATCAAAACTACCTAGCTCTATAGGAATTAGGTCAATGCTAAAGAGTTTATCAGCTAAATTCAGAGTACAACCAGGAATTATATCATCAGCCCTAATTTCATACCCATCAGCAAGTTCAATAGCATAAGCATTCCTCATCTTTCTCGATTTCAAGCCAATTAACGGTCTAAATGCTAAAGAAACAAAACTCCTATCTGCTCCCGCATCGAATATTACTGATGCAAAATGGTTGTTCAGGAGAAACGTACCTGTTATCACTTCAGGGTTCTGACGAGCTTCTTCTGCACCAATCACAAAGGCTACACCTCTTGGCCGTCCAACTTGATTTCCTTGAAAGTTTTTCCTGGCTTGGGCTTGTCCATTGTTACCAGGTCCATTGTTCAGTTTGGGACATGCTCTACGGAGATGATCAGTACTCCCGCACTCGTAACATGTCCTTTTTCCCTCCTTATTCACCTTACAATACTTCGAGTAATGGCCTGTTTGCTTACAGTTTTGGCACACTGGGCAAGCTCCCTTATGATGGAAGTTACACTTATTGCACTTCGGAAGCGGCCCTGAGTACTGCTTTCGTTCCTGTACTTCCCGTTCTTGAGTTTTCACTGATTCTTGCTCTTGGGCTCTTACCATAAAGTTTCTTGAGACTTTCTGCTTCCTCCTTGACTTGCCTCCATACTTCTTCTCTCCCTGATCTGCTGGCTTCCTCTTGCTACTAGAGCTTTCCTTTGTCGATGCTCCCATCCTTATCACATCATTGGTTAGTCGATTTGCTAGGCTTACTGCACTTTGAATAGTAGTTGGGTTTGCTGAGGTAACCATTCCCCGAATTTCTGGTGCCAGACCCCAGATGTAACGATCTATCCGTTTCTCCTCAGGAGTAACCATGTGAGGTACCAGTTTTGCTAGTTCATGAAATCGGACTGTGTACTTCTCTATTTGTGTTCCAACCATAGAATGGTTCCAGAATTCAGATTCAAGTTTCTGAACTTCATCCTTGGGACAATACTCCTCTATCAGTAGCTTCTTTAGGTCTTCCCAAGTTAGCTGATATGCCGCTGTCCGGCCTCGGGTTTGCACTAGAGTATTCCACCAGGTTAATGCCCTATCTTGGAATAGGCAAGATGCATACTCAACTTTGTTGCGCTCGAGGCATTTGCTAATGTGAAGGACCGACTCCATGCTGTCAATCCATTTCAGCAACCCGACCGCACCTTCCTTTCCATGGAACTCCTTAGGTTTACAGGCCATAAAGGACTTGTAGTTACATTCTCTTTCATTGTTTCCCCGGTTTCCTCCACTACTTCCTTGGTTAGCATTAAGTCCTGCAGTTACTTGAGTAACAATGTTTGGAATTGCTTCCATGAGTTGTTGTGCTACAATTTGAGCAACATCGGGTGTTTCGTTCTGTGGGCGCCCGCGATTAGGCCTTCCTGACATGGTTCTATTACACAGGAGAAGAAATACGTATAAATACATAAAATAATGTATAATATTTAGTTCACTACTATTTTGAAAACCGTAAGTGTTGTCAAATCATTAGTTTGCATTAATACTAGGCATATATATTTTAGAAAGAAAAGAAAAGAAAAATCTCTTTATTCGACCATTTACCAAATAAATTCTAGGGTTTGACCTCATAGTAAAAGTTTTCAAACATAAAATAAAATTCTTCATTACCATTTGACATTGTCTTTAAAAACCAAACCAATACATCAAATCCAAAATAAAGTTTCAAATGTTTTTCCCAAAAGACACCCAACATGGGTTTTCATTTCATGACAAAATAAATTAAAATACTGAAATCAGAACCAAACACTAATCGCTATCCCAACAAGAAACATCAACACCACAATCAGTAATAGCCCAACAAGCACATAATATGCGGTCATCGCACGACATGCCACTCGTCTAGCAGTACTAGCAGTGTCAGCAGTCTCCATCGAATGCTGAAACAGGATTTCCATTCCTGTCACGACTTCATCCAAAACTTCCCGATGTCCAGCTATCACAGCGAGACTGTGACGTAGGCCCGCTGCTATCGACTGCAATCTCTGGGACTCCTCCGGGGTCATACCTGGCTGTCTGACAGGTATCCCTATGACTTGCTGTGGTGAGGGTGCTCTCTGTCCTGCATCGCTGGGTCCTACCCCGCTAGGTCCTACCGTGCCATGTCCTGCTGTGCTGGTGGGTATCCTTCCTGGAATGGGAACACTCTTCCTCGCCGTCCTCCGAATGCGAAGTCCATAAAGTGGTGGCTGTGGCAACACTGATGTAGGTGATGCCTCGCGTCGTTGACTCGGGGCGTTGTCATCGCTGATCTCCACCGAGTTCCCTGTATCTTCCGTATCCTCTGATGGGTCTTCTTCTACCGAGGCGGGGGGATTACGTCGAGGGATAATAGTGACGTAGCCGGACTCATCAGCTGAGGCGGCAGCGTGGGAAGATGACGATGTTGACATAGTGGACTGAGACATAATTTCAATGAGATATGGAATAAATAACAATGTATACCTATAATATGCAATGCTTACACACACCAAAATTAACCTTTTTGAATTTTTGAAATAAAGTTTTCTCAAATATTTTTGTGGAACATATTCCCATTATAATTAGCTCAAGCTTTGTATAAATCTTTCCTTAATTAAACATAGGTGATCAGGCTATGTTTAATCGAGGTCCAATAATACAACTCCCGACCTAATTATACTAGTAATATGTTTGATGTAAAAAGAATTTCTTTGTAAGTTTTAGTTATAGGTTGTGTTTTCTTAAAGAAAAACCGATGTTCTCTATAACTTTAGCTCTGATACCACTTCTGTCACACCCCGCTAAAGCGGAAACGCAAGGTATGACAGCGATAACGGTTTCATTGCAAAAGATAATGATACATCACCATAGCAGTATTTAAAAGTTTACAACCCATAGCTTCAAAAGAAACAAAATACAAGTTTTTCCAAAATAACATTGTTCAAAGAAAACTCCACAATTAACTTCAACACGATGCAGCATGCTCTATGATGATGAATCTTTATATCCACTTACTAATTATTTCCTGAAAAAGCATGTAAAACGAGCGTCAACTATGAAAATAGTTGGTGAGTTCACAAGTTTATAAAATCGAGCTTGGAATAAGGCTTTTCGTAAATACAAGTACATTGCTTTGATGATAAACAAAGTTGATTGCTATTAATGAATACAAGATTATTGCTATAACGAGAAACGAGTTTGTATGTGTATGAGCAAACAATGAGTCTTAACCAAACCTATGACTGAAGCCCTATCGAGATCTATGCTTATCGTTCCATATATGAATATGGTATCATGCACTCCAGCGATTCGGGCGAGTGAGGAGTTGTCAATTCCTAATAGCGCTATCCATAATGACCATTGGCTCAAAGAGTTAATGGTTAGAGATAAGGGAAGGGCCTTAGTACGATAAGTTCTCATGTTCCGTGTTGCATAGACATACATAAAGAGACATAGCAATACAATAGCAATCATGTTTGATAATAATCAATTTAAATACAACATGCAAACAGTAGTTTTTCTGGACATGCTTTTCCACCCCAAAACATAAAACGGAAAATAGGGGAGTGCGTGAATACTCACAATATGCAAAATATAGTAGTCAAGTTTATACGAGTCAACTAAATATAACGAACATAAATAGTTTAGGACATGCTTTTCCACCCCAAAACGTAAAAAAACCGAAAATAGGGGAGTGGTGAATACTCACAATATGAAAAATATAGCAACCAAGTTTATACGAGTCAAATAATTACAACGAACATAAATAGTTTAGGACATGCTTATAGGGGAGTGCGTGAATACTCACAATATGCAAAATATAGTAGTCAAGTTTATACGAGTCAACTAAATATAAAGAACATAAATAGTTTAGGACATGCTTTTCCACCCCAAAACGTAAAAAAACCGAAAATAGGGGAGTGGTGAATACTCACAATATGAAAAATATAGCAACCAAGTTTATACGAGTCAAATAATTACAACGAACATAAATAGTTTAGGACATGTTTTTCCACCCCAAAACGTAAAAACTGAAAAAAAAAAGGGGAGTGGTGAATACTCACAATGTTTCGAGTAGGTACAAGTGGTACTTCGGAATGCACCAACGTCTTACTACCGGGATCCTACGACATCAACACACACTAGTGAGTTTCCATGTCGAAATCTAATGCTAATATACTAAACTCTACATATAGTGAAATGCCAATTTATGTTTTAGTATTTGATTTTATATTAATTGGTTACACTTTTTCTGAAATAATGAAATTCTACAAATCGTGCGATTAATTACCACATTGGAATATAAATTTTCCAAATTTTTAAGTCCTTATTACAACATAAATTTACGAAAATAGCATTCAAAGGATAAAAATTCCCAAACTTTTTATTTAACTGTTATTACACAATACTAAGCTGGGAAAATTATAAAAATGGATTTCCAAGCTGTTTAATTATATTTTATGATTTTTTTTTGAGCATTTATTCCAATAAAAATTGAAATAAATAGAAAACAGTTTCCACAATTACCCAAACTTTTTAATTAACTGTTATTGTACATAAATAGGCTAGGAAAAATATAAAAGATATTTTTCAGTGGGTATTTCTATTTTTCCTTGTTTTATTCCTTTAAATAATCATTAATTGAAGAAATAATATTAAACAGTTAAAATAATTTACCAAAAATTTTTGTAACATCATTTACAGTATAAATAACCTGGGAAAAATACCAAAAGTGGTCTTCATATTGTATAATCCGGTTTTGGGTATTTATGTGAATTTAAGTGTAATTAACTTTAGAAATTAAGAGAAAAATAGTTTACAGTGGAGAAAAATCCTTAAAATTTTTATGTAACCTCCTACTGTACAACATGATGTTCCGGTAAATTTTCATGAATTTTAGATAATCAGAACTATTTTTCCTATTTTTAAACCATTTTAATTACCAAAAATTGGGAAAAATAGCAAGGCATGATGAAAAATGTTGAAATTATTTTTCTGAGTCATCCATTACAGGTAAGGTATGCGAAAATTGTTAGATAAAATTTTGACACTCTCCAAAGTGGTTTTGCGATTTTTTATATCCTAACAAAAATAAAATCGGAAAGCATACCAAACAGCAACAAAAATTGATGAAATTTAGTCAGGGGTCATTATCCTTCATAAGGGTCATTCATGAATTTGTTCCGGATTTATTGACCTCTGGAAGTATTTTATGTGATTTATGCCCTTGGTTTCTAGCAATAATTTTAATAAATCAAAGAAATAATAAAAGCTTTTGGTATTTTACAGATTATCACATGCATGTGAGGGCTTTCAAAAGGAAAAATGTTCAAAATTTAATCAGAAGGGAAATAGGGGTATTGAACCCAAACAAGATAAGAAATGTTGCATGCAATGGTGCATAAGATGTAAATGTGGCTGAAGTTCATGAATTTATGAAGCACATTATGTGGGGTTTTAAGCCACGAAATTTCAACCATCATTCACTGGATATGTTAAGTTTCTAAAGTATTTTTCCCCAGATTTATGGTTGGGTTTAAGGCCATTGATCATGCAAGGCAAAAATGGTGATCATAGAAAAAGAGCTGTTTGCGCAACCATTTTGTAAAAATTGCCAAAAATCGGATATTTAATATTCTACAGTGAGACCAGTTGGGTTTGAAAGTTAACTCATGGAACTATCCAATACAAAAAGAATATCATGATTTGGTTAAGTAATGACCGAGATATGGTCGTTCAAAGCTGAATAAAGTAATCTGACAGATTGCATGTTTGCTTTGAGTGCATCCTTAGGACATTTTGTCAAGAACATCATGCATGCCTTTGATAAGGTCCGATTTCTAGCACATGCATGGAGTGAATGAGCATCTAAGATGTACTAGAAATGGTTTAAATGCTTTTGATCATGCAAGAACACAAAAGAAATGGAGAAGAAGATGTAATACTTGTTTTTGAAGTCACATGAACATATGTGCATCATTTTCACTCCTTGCATGGGTTTGATCCCGGATTTTCACCATTTCAAACACATGCATTGTGTTATGGTGAGAATCTACAAACCACAAGGGAAAAATAAAGATTTCTAGCCATGGAAAGGCATAGACTCCGAAAAGAAGAGAAAACTAAGAAGAAAAGGAAGTAGAATCATGAAACTATGGAAGAAGATGTTGTTTACATTGGTTTTGATCTTGAGGGAAGTAAGAACACTTCAAGGTCTTCTAAATCTCGAAATTTGGCAGAGGAATGGGGAGAATTTCGTGAGTTAGAGAGAGAGAGGAAGAGAGTTTGTGGGTTAGGAGGGTGGAGTGTGAGAGAGTGAAGAGAGAAGAGGTAGAGTGAGGGTTTAAGTCTAATGATTGAGTTTTGGGAAGAGAGAGTGCATGGGGAGGGGAGAATGGCTGGCTCTATCATGCATTAGGCCTCCTCTCTCGTAATTTCAAATTTTATAAAATTCCCTCCAATATTTTTATAAAAACCCTAATTTTTATAAAAATATTTATTAAGCAATTCTTGATTTATTTGTAAAAAATCTTGTTTTTAACTAATAAATTATGATTATTGCATGATAATTTAATTTCTATTTCAATGATTATAATCCATAATTTGATTAATAAAAATTTGATATTAGAAAGTTTATAGCCAAATTTTATAAAGTTTTTAAGCTTTATGATTTATAAATTTGGATTTTTAGCTCTCTTAGGGTTTTTGGAATATTGTTTGATATTCATCATTACAATGAAGTATAATTAGAATATTTTAATTTATTTTTAGGGTTTTATACCCTTTTTCAATTATAACAAAGCTTGAAAGTTTCATTCAAATTATAGCATTGGCATTTCCTATTGTAGTTAAGCAACTTACTAGAATCGTAAGTGTCAAGTATATTAGCCCTAGGTCTTAGATGGATCCTAGTTTATGCAAGATTTTGACCTAATTTATACTACTAGGCCATGGCATGATGTGCATGAATGGTTATTATAAAGATGCATGAGTCCGAGAATGACCTGAATTGACAATTGTCACAGCTTCGCTAGATGGCAGATTGAGGTCGATATTTTTGGGGCTCAACCAATCCATGCCGATGATGACATCAAAGCTTTTTATGGAAACTAGCGTAAGGTCGATTGGAAACGAATGGTCGTTTAAGGTAAGGGTACAGCCTATGAATACGTCGTTAGTGCTCTCTTTCTTTCTGTTAGCCATCTCGTTGATAAATGTTTCTATTAAAGGGTGGGATTTATGCTTGAATAGATGCTTAAATGCATGGCTAACATAACTCCTCTCTGCACCACTATCGAAAAGAATGCATGCATAAGAGTTGTCGAGGAGGAACGTACCCGTAACAACGGTGGGATCAGCGACCACTTCCTCCTGGCCCATGGCTAGCACTCTCCCTGTGTTGCCAGCTGATGCTTTTGGATAATTCCTCTTGAATTGCCCAGTCTCCCCACAGCCATAGCAGGCTTAACCAACACCCGCTCTAGGAGTCTGATGGGTTGGTTGGGCTTGTGTCTTGTAGAAACGGGCTGTGTGATCCTTTTTACCACAACTATTGCACAGCATCTCGCGGCATTGCCCATGATGATGAAAGTTACACTTGTCTCACCTTGGAAGGGTACCAACATATCTACTGGCAGGTGCTGGAGTGGTAGGAACAGCGTCAGGAGCAGTAGCAACATGGATTGTCACTGTTTGTTGTTTCTTGGAGGGCTCCTGCGAAGACTGGCGCTTACGCTTGTTCCAAAACTTTTTCTTCCCACCACTCGCCTTTGGTAGTTCGGGAATGGTTTCCATTGTTTCATGATCAACCCCATGATCAATAAGAGTCTGTGCTAGACCCTTGGTGCTGTCAAATGTGAGAGGTTTTGCAGCCAAGACGTTTCCTTGAGTTTGGGGTGTCAATCCACAATTGTACCTCTCGATTTTCTTGCTTTTTGGGGTGACCATCCGGGGACATAGAAGAGCCAGGTCGCGGAACCTAGCAGTGTACGCAGTAATGTCGGAACGCTTCATCTTCAGGTTCAAGATCTCGTGTTCCAGCTTTTGCATCTCGCCCCTTGGGCAATACTCTGCAAGCATCAACTCTTTCAAACTCTCCCAACTCATGCCATTGGCTACAGGCATAGTTAAGGATTTGAATCGACTATTCCACCAAGTCAGCGCTCTATCGATGAAGGTGCAGGCGGCGTACTTCACCTTGATTGCCTCGGAACGCGCACAAATCTCGAAGATTGATTCGATCTTCTCGAACCAACGAGTCAGGGCAATGACACATCCACTGCCGTCAAAGGACTTGGGCTTCGCGTTCATGAAATCTTTGTAGGAACACTCCTTCGGGTGTCCCTGACCACCATCAAGATTATGGGAATGGGTACCACTTCCTGATCTGTTAGAGCCACCAGAATTAATCTGCGACATCGCGGGAGCCAGAGCGGCTGTAACTGCTGCCTGGAACATGGCAACATCGAACTGAGGAGGTGGTGGCGGCGGATCTGTCGGGGGATTGTTGCTCTTTCTGTTGGGTCTCTTCCTGGGAGGCATCTTTCTCTGAAAGATACAAGGGGAAAATGACGATAAGCCATCTATACTGATCATGAATCGGATATTCTCATGCAAGATATATATTTTAATCCTACAGCAATAACAGAGATCTACAATAAAGGTTTACTAACATAAACAAGGAATTGCAGGTCTTTCATTTGTGACAATTAGTAGTACTTGTGACAATTCTGTGTAGTGTTCTAGAACCATAAAATACTCCTATAGTATTTTAACTATGTGCTTCTTTAGTATAAGACTTGGTGAGTTTTAGACTTGTCGTAACACCACAGTCACTCCCAAACACATGTTGGTCATATCTCAGACAAATATATTTGATCAGGTTATATTGGCCCCATATATTACTACATAACTATACAGGTTTAACCGTAGTGTCCAACTCACCCTAAATACCTTTATGTAGTTCTTACTATGTTATAGCTTCTTGTACGTATGTATACTTGTATACTTTTTGTGAAATACTTATATTTTAAAGTATACTTTTAGTTTCAGAGTGCTTCGGCCCATTTAGTGTTTATAGTTGTATACCATGTAAGGTTCGGTATACTTAGTTCACTATAAACACTAGCTCTGATACCAATCTGTCACACCCCCAAACCGAAACGGCAGAAACGTTCAGGGGTGGATGACATCATATGTACTATCACAGCAATTGCATCATAGTAATCAAAGTAAAAAAAAACCATAAGATTGAATAGATAAAAGGTATTACATCTGTTTGATTCATATTTATATACAACAAAAGTAGCAGAAAATAAAGACGTGACTCTATACGCTCCGCCTTCCCAAGAGCCTACGGGAGTACCTGTCTACTGATTTCCTGAGAATACAAGCGGTTTTGAAAAGAGTATTAGCATTAAAGCTGGTGAGTTCATAAGCATTTTGTTTGTAATGAAAACCTGTTAACGAATCAGTGAAAATGTTTGTATGTTTCCAAGAAAATCCAATATTTTCTAACATATGAGTTCGTTAAAGTGTTCCGTAATGTATTCGTTCTTATGCCTGGTTACCACCAGATCTATTGTATAATTTTATTTTGAATGAAAACCCTTGTGTATGAAAACGCTGGCTATCACCAGTATGTATAGAATTTTCTATTTGAAAACCCTGGATTAACCAGTATGTATAGTAGTTTTATTAATTAAAATGAAACCGTGAGTTGAAATCCCTGGAATACTCCAGTTGTAGTATGAAGTAGTTCTATTAATGAGAATAAAACTAAGGAAGAATGAAATCCCTGGAATACTATTGTGAGTCGTATAACCATGCTTGATATGACCTAGTGACCTTTACGACGTTCTTCAAGTATCGGATATATGACATTTGTCACCTCAGGCATGCCTGCCTAACTGTAGCTAGCAGTTCAGGTGTGGGATTGTCAGTCACGAATAGATATATTCACAAATCTCACGCTCTCCCTCCAAGAGACTGAAAACATTAAAATCTAAAAATCATAGGGGTATGAACTCACTGTTAGTTGTGTGAAAGTGTCGGACAACGAAACTGGGAATGAAGACCCTCATGTTGATGTACGCGGCACTTAACGGGATCCTAATAACAACTAAATACATATATGCATTTTATTAGCGAAACCATTAGTTATAGTGTTGGAAAAACACTTGCTTTTGGTTTAGGAATGTTACCAGGACTCGATTGAATTGGGAAAAGCGGGTTTTCAGCCAAGTTCACGACTTGGGAAGGTTTGTGGCCGTGAAGGATTTCTAGCCGTGAACTATTATCGGCCGTGAACAGTTTACTGTCTTTAAAGGGTTTACGGCCTTTAAAGGTTTGAAGGGTTCACGACATGTTCTTGATGAAATATGAAGATTTGAAGGGTTCTCGGTCGTGAACTCAAGAACAACGATACAGGATTTGATGAAAAACGCGTTTTAGATGCTCCACAACAACACCCAAAGGTGATTCTTGAGGATTTTCGCAAGAAAAGAGGGTATTTTGGTGATTGCGGTTGGTACGTTAGAGAGAGAATGGGGGAGTTTTCGGCCAGAAAAGTGTAAATGAGGGGCAGGAGCACATATATATAGGGGGTTCATGGTCGGTGGTGGGGGCCACCAGCCGTAAATGGGTTTACGGCCTTGAACACCAGTCAGGCCGGTTTTCGTTGATTTTCGAAGTAACTCGGGTTTTCGTGGGATTTTGGTTCCGACACATATATAAAATTCAATTATATAACTTATATGATTTTCCAAACCATAGGAATTTGACGGATCTAAATAAAAACTCAAAATTTATTTAACGGATTCGGCTAACGTTAACGGAAAAAGGTTCGGGTTGTCACAACAACTCTCCTCGTCCCTTGAACCGTCTGAACAATATAGTTACATTGGTGTTTTTGCATTAATCTCATCTCGAAAATTATTTCAAAATCAAGTGTTATGAAGTTCACCTTGGAATTCAAATCCGAAACGGTAATGTGCATTCATCTCTTGTCCTTGTCCGACCTCTGATCCTTCCAGTCTCGGAATCTAAATCTTTTGAAACTGGTCCTCTAAGATCTTCATGCATTTTTACATTTGATATTCGGTTTGGGATCATGCCATTTTGAAAACTATACTATGTACTAAAGATGTGTTTATATTCTTTCCAAGGTATATTATGACATCTCATCTTAGAATCCAATTGTTCTGAGATCCTCTGTTGTAAAAGAATTTCAAAATTTTCATTAACGTTTTTTAAGTCGAAACATTTTCAAATTTATATATTAACGGTAATTTTTCTTAATGATTATCCTTTAATTCTCAATAAACACGCTTTCGCACACGTCCCTATAAAGCGCATGCCAACTCAGAACTGAACCGATGGTTTTCATCTTTGGAGCAAAAGTACATCCCATCTTCTGTGCGTAAGAGTGTTTAGGGACGCCGTTTTCGACAACACGTTAAATGTAACACATTTTGTCTTCGGGTTTCATCATTGCTTTTCATTCGACTTGACCCGGAATATACATCCTGTAAAAGGATTTTGAATCCTAACTGTTTCCACTTTTCACTTTATCTATCATCTTCCTTAGAGCCTTGTATGTACTCTTTTCTTAGAAGAATTCAAGCACTCATCAATGGCATCTTCCCAAAATGTTCTTGAAGTTTCCAAACCTGCAACCTAGAAGATATCATCCGTGGGTTCCGCTTCATCGTCATCCACTGAGCCTATCCTCATGGAAACAACCC
This sequence comes from Lactuca virosa, assembly GCF_052849685.1. Classification (NCBI taxonomy): domain Eukaryota; kingdom Viridiplantae; phylum Streptophyta; class Magnoliopsida; order Asterales; family Asteraceae; genus Lactuca; species Lactuca virosa. Next base: position 392,026,973 of record NC_136428.1, read on the forward strand.
AACTTTCCTCACCAGATCCCATGGATTATGAAGAATCCATTCAAGTCATGATCGAGTTCATATCTCATCATCCCATTGGAATTCCACTCACTAAAATCCCAAACCCTAAACTTCCTCTTCGCATTCTTCACAAATATTTTGAGAGAATCAAGATCGAGAAGGACATGCTTGAAACTAAACTCACCCATGACAAGATTATTCCTCTGCACAAGAAAAAATTTCTCAAGGCTATTGGTATTCCAGAAAAACCCAACGGTTTTCGTGTTCAAGAACCTACGTGTGAAGAGTTTCAGTCCTTTCTTAATGAAATTGGGTATAATGGTGAATTGAAGGCCAAAAAGTTCAAGAAATGGGTTGTTCCTGGTCTTAGGACTATTTTGATGCACATAATACTTCCTCGATTATCAGGCAAGCATGGTGTTACTGACACCATGAGCAAGGATTAGTTGTACATCGTGTACAACATATACTCCAAAAGAAGCAATGCATTTGACTTGACCGAAGTGTTATGGTAGGATTTTCGGAAGTTTTCCATCAAAAGTAAACCCAACGAGATGTCGAGTCTGAGATTATGGGCTCTGACGCTTCAACAACTATATGAAGAAAGGCGAGAAGCTATTCCTCTCAATTCTGACCTCTAAGAGATATATCTTTCTTTTAATGCTATTAGAACTTATAGGCTTCCGAACCAATCCGCTATCAGACCTATTCATCGCTTACCACAACATATGTTGGCAGCAGTTCCATCTGACTCAATTTATCTCGAACACCATCTTGAGACTTCGGTTGTGTATGACCCCTACCAATCTGTCCTAGTCTTGGATGAACTACCCTCGGATACAAACAACCCAGTATCTATTGGTGGCCGAAATACCCATCGGAGCTTCAATATCACCCGCACAAACTCACCGACAGTTTGCACATAATCTACCTCCATCATCCCAAAAAGATGGTGTAGGCATTGAATATAGTCCCTTTAATCCCTCCGAACACACCCACGAGTCATTTTGGAAATTCCTCTCGCTTCTACACTTGCACAATCAGGATCACCTACTTCTGATTCTAAGGTTTTGGAAGTTGGAGTTGTCCCTCCTACTTCTAGAGTATGAACTGGTCTGATACCTGGTTCAGGTAAAGGACGACCAAATACTTCTGATAAAGATTGATCTAATTTTTTAGATAGGGCTCATACACGTCATTCGGAGTTAACAAGAGATCAAGTGGAGTACATGCTTATCTAGATGTGTCACATAGCTATTCAAAGAAATCTACTATTCACAATTTCAACTGATGCAGAAACTGATCGAGAGTTCACCTCTTTCAAACAAGCTCAGCAAACCGCTACAGGTGATGTTCCCATCCAAAAATTGTTTCGGATGATCCTCCTCTAGCATTTACAAGTGAAGAAAATCCCAAGCCCTGCTTCGATGAAGAAAATTATGATGATGTGATTTTAGATGATGACATCACTTCTATTGGTGTTATTGTTGGATTAGGTGTCTAAGCCCATAACTATTTTTGGTATGTACTTGATTTGATTATGAAGATGGTCCTTTTGGGTTGCCTTCACTCATGCAACTTGATATAAACCCTCCTGAAAACTATAATAGCCTTAATTATATAAACCCTCCTAACATAAGGATTTTCGGCCTCCTATGAGTTTTTGTGAGAAACCCTAGCCGAAATCCTTCCCTCTCCAAGTCATCCTTTGCAAGATTGTTTGTGACTCCGTTAGAGGTGCAACACTTGGGGAACTAAGCTTTCAAAGGTCAAGGAGTTCTTGTTATTGCTACATAACCAGTGAGGTAATGTTCCAAACCCTATTTTACATATGAATTTCGAAATTGGTATGTTAGTTATTAGGGTTTATGCTTTGGATGATTATTTACATGTATAACTTGAGAAAATCCTAGATCCAAAGCATTAGGGTTGCATGTACACCATAGGAATGTTGTATTGCTCAAAACCCATCAGTGGTATCAGAGTCTAGGTCATTTTTTTGTTATATATGATGCTAATGTGAATTGTTCAAAGCTGGAAAATTTTCGTTTTGCTTTCTGCCTGATCACCACGAGGTGGTAAAAGTCACCATGAGGTGGTGTCGCGTATGATGGATTTTTTTGGATTTTTAAGCAAAATTAGATTAGGATAATTACCAGAAGTTGTTTTAACTGTTAAGATTCCATTTTCGTGATATGGTAATTGATATCCTCATCTAATTAAAGGATAATTGTCAAATTTTAAGATAATTACAAGATTATATGATATATATTAGTTATTTGTAAAATCTGATTTGAATTATCCTACCATATAAAATAGATTAGGTCAAAATTTTGATAAAGATAAAATTATATGATTAATTTAATTATTTTAAATTTGATCTAAAAGGTTTTGACAAGTTTCAAAATTTTCCCTCAAGTTTTGGAATTTAGAATTTAATTAAAAGTTTTAATTTGGAAATATTTAAATTCTAAACCCTAGTATTTTAATAGTTTAAAATACACCCTCATGGATTGTATTAATAAATTAATTAAGTGTTTTAGTTAAAGGACAATTAATAAGTCCATAGATAGATTTAAGTTTAATTAAATTAAAAGTCTAATTTATTAAAAGATTAAACCTTAGTATTTTAAATGTATAAAATACACCCTTATACTATATAAAATTAAAAGTCTAATATATTATATATGTATAAGTAAGCAGTCAGTCTTACCCTTAGTAGGCGTGATTGATGAAGTTGGTGTATAAGGGGTGTTTAAGGAAGCGGCATGTCAAATGACCGCCATTGGGTATCCACTCTTACCCACCGCACCCTTAACCAGTGGAGGGTCGTTAACCGAACGGGTGATAGGACATTTAAATCCTCATTAAAAGTATAATGAAATATAAAGTAACGAAACCTTTTATAAATTCCCAATCTTAGTTACTTTAGGAAAAATGTGAATTTAATGCTAACCCATGAAATTGCACATTACACCTTATCGGTGGTTAGTGGAGCATGTGTGGTTAATCGGCACACTAATATGGGACTAATGAAGGATAGCAATAGGTAGCTCATAGATTATCTTAGATCAATGGAGCGTGTGTGCTTAACCAGCACATTGATTAGGTGATAAACGTCTTCGAGAGTACCAAGCTAATTCGCATGGTTATTCACACCTTGTTTGTGATCATCGATATCCCAGTCACAAACTTGAAGGGCATAATTGAGATTAAGCATGCCATTGAAAAGTTCAATGAACCTAAAAAAATCTAGTAGTTTCATTTAAAACCTCATTCGTTTAAAATTCTGAGCCATTGTCATGGTGGAATTGAACGACATCCCTCTTCCGAATTGTAAATTATTGTGTTGGATCCTAGCCTTAATATTTCATTTGGGTGTTATATTAAGGATTGAATCAACTAACTTGAATTTCTCCTTTTGTAGATGTCTAGTTCTAACAACTATGGTCTTCTCGAATCTTTTGGAAAAATCTTTCCTCATGAAGATGATGTTCCACGTTTCGATCAAGGAACTAGAGATCATACTTCACTTCCTCCACCTCCTCCAATTATTCTCCTTGACCCACGTGTTCGTCGACATGAAAATTTCAAAGTCACTCAAGCCCTATTGGCAAGCAAACACCAAGATGGAAGGAATGTGTGTCCACACGTCTTGAAGATGAAGTCACACATTGATAGACTAGGGAGAATGGGTGTCGTTGTCTCAAGGAAGCTAGCTGTTGACTTGGTTCTTCAATCACTTCCTAAGTCATATAGCGGGTTCATTAAGGACTACTATATAGAAGACCACGAGGTCACCCTTATTGATCTAACCTATTTGCGTATTGTTGCTAAATCAACAATGATTTGGAGCATTGGTCAAGCAAATTTGTTTGGAAGATCAATCTCCCAAACTTCCATGGACATTGAAAATGGCGACATTGGAAGTCCAGATAGGTTTTCTCTTCCCAATAGAAAGGGATCGGCCAAGGTCTAACCGTTTGACCAAATGGTAAAGAGAAAGTCTAAGTCTGAGATTGTCCCGTGTACCATTCCAGAAGAGTCTGTTTGTTTCTATTGACAAGAGAAGGGGCAGTGGATGCGAAGTTGTCGTATCTACCTGAAGGATCGCAAGGATGGTAAAGGTAAAATGTATGACTCTACTTCAGGTAAGTTCACTATCTAACTCTATTAAGTTCCTATTTATAGATTCTTAATACATGATGTGATAAGATAGCATTTTGATGTTTTGTAGGATCGAAGAAAAAAAGGAAGCTTAAAGGACGAGTAAGTTGAGTCTGGTCGCGAAGAGATGGATTTCGATCGCACGGTTTGATGACCAGATTTTTGAGCTTCTTAGGAGTTATGATAGATTGCTTAGGAATATTAGTAGCATAGTTTTCATATGTATTTGCATTTTAAGGACAAGTTTTTCCGTAATTGTTATAATAAAGAAAAATTTTGATTTTGTTTTATTTATATTCCCCTGCAATGGCATTTGTGAAAATTGGTGTTTATATATTTTTAGCAATATTGAACATGGATTTGATTCTTAGTAATATCGTTTGTGGTAGTGTCAGAAATTTACCAAATAAGGAATGATTCTCATCACCCAAGTTTCAATTGGACAGAAACTTGGAATCATACGACTTGTATTTTGTGATGAGTGAGAATTTTCATCTTTGTGAAATTAAGACTAATTCCTTGTTCACATGTATATGTGAGTCAAGTGAAGGATTGAAGGATCTGGTACATATTGATGTGCACCGGTCAAGTCTGCCACAAAGAACGATAATACTATTTGTCATGATTTACCAAAAGTTTAGTAAATATGGTTATGCTTACAAGATTAATTGTGATTCTGCATCCTTGAAAAAGTTTCAATGTATAGCAGAACGAATAAGAAGAATCAATTAGGTAGAAAGATAAAAAGTTTCTCCACTTTGAAAGGAAAGGAGAGTACTTGAGTATCGTGTTTTATGATCATCTTAGTGATTATTAAACCATGTCACAATTTATCCTCTAAGGACACCTTAGTACATTTGTTTCGCTAAGAATAGGAATCGGGAATTGTTGAAATGATTGAATCAAAAAGGGTGAGCCATACTTCGTTTCAAAATCGAGTCTTAGAGTCATACTCCAAGATTGCGCCTTGAGTGACATATCTAAAGTAGGTTTATAACACCTCATGAAATGTGGAGTAGAAATGTTTCTTACTCTTGCACATTTGAAATTGGTAGTTGTGATGTCTTGGATAAGACAAAGACCAACTATGACAAATTATATGAAGTGTTTTTCATGATAAGAATCCGTACTAACACTTGAATATTTGTTTGTCAAGGAATGTTTCTTGACATAGAATCTTATATGTGAAGAGGTTAGTGGGAGTCTTAAAGGTCTGGAATAGTTTCAAGAACTAATCAAGAATAAACTTATTGTTCATCACTAGCACACGCCTTGGGGTTTGTAACCTATCGTGTTGACACATTCTTGTTTCTGTGCCCATTCCTGTTGACTATGCATGTGAGTTCTATGAGTTCTCATTTTATTTCACAATGCAAAGCACCTTAATCAATGAAAGTACATTGACCAGTATAGGTGAGCTGCTCATCAACCTGGAAGCAATGGTAGGCCTTGTACTACTAGGTGGCAAGAAATTAAGATTGAACAAGTTCAGTCCATATGAGTTTGAATTTGTCACAAACCTTGTCTTGTGATTATGGTTATGACAAATTCACATGGATAGGAATACATACACCATAAAATCTAAGTGACAAAAGTGTTGGATAAGGTGTCTAAGTCCATAACTTTATTTGGTATATACTTGACCCGACCCGGCATGGTCCATTTGGGTTGCACTTCACCTGAACTATTTGTATGGTTAAACCTTTGAGAATTATATGTTTATGATTTATTAATATATTATAAGTTATAATATATTAATATGAAATCATATTATTTAGTTAGTATTTGATCATAAATTAATTTAAAATTAATTTGGTGATCAGAAAGGTGATTAATTAAATATGGGCTCTTGTATTTATATAAGTGTGGGCTAATACTCATTTGGAATGGGCTTGGCATTCATGGGAGTTCATGGATAGTCCATGGAGCTTTTAACCCATGGACCCTTGGAAAGGAAGAGTCATGGGTATTAGGGTTTACATGGATGTAACCCTAATCCTCCACATTATATAAAGGAGCTTATGATGCTTGAAATGGCACTAGTCGTGTGTGAACAAGGGTGGTGGCCGATTTCAAGAGTGTGCATTATTCTCTCAAGAGTTTTTCCAAAGTTTGTGGTGATTTGTGATTTCCATTTGAGGCATCCACACTATTGGTGCTAGGCTCTCAAACTCCAAGTAATCAACCACTACTAAAAGGTATGTCATTCTACTAGTAATTTTATGATTCAAGTTCCCCATGCCATGCTACTTAGGATGTAAACCTTGGAAATTCTTATTTGCATGTATTTTAGAGAAAACATAGATCCAAGGTTTATAGGGTTGCATGTACACCATAGGAGTGTTAGAATGCTCAAAACCCATCAAAAGGGTTCTCTCCAATTCGTGAAAATGATTGTGAGGAAACGCTTTCACTAAGTGGATTTTAAGGAGTTAGCAGTTGTGTTAATTGTGTTCTCAAATTCGAGTGTGATTACGGCATTCCCCTTCATAGTTCGAATTGTGAGAAATGGCAAATAAGTCTGAACATTCGGGACTTATCGTTGTATGTTCTGAATTTGTTTAGACATACATATGAGCTATCTAAGGAAAGGTGTATGAGTTTGAGAAGCCAAGATAAAGTCTTATCGAAGCATCTTGTATCAGAAATCTAAACTTTGGTAAGAAAGTCAATAAGTATTGATTTCTATAAGTCCAACTGATTTCTGGGTACATGTCAAAGCTAGTAGGTGCATAAGTGTTATGGTAGTAAGGACATAATTATTGTGCTAGTGAGAGCATAATCATTATGACAGGTGTTGCGAGTTAGCAATGCTATTTATAGGAAACAAAGTTTTGATTTGCAAAGTTGCAGAGTTTGAAATGTTGTTTTGCTATAGTAAGGGAGAGGATACTTATAATTTATTTTGAATCTAAAGGTTTAGATTGAATTATTAATCAGACTTAGTTATAAGCATATGTGAATAACAGGTTGAGATGTTTCAACATTGGAAATTCCATATATAGAAATATTATAGCGAGAGATTGGTAAAGTATCATATCTTTATTATGAATCGTATTCCATATGCTTCGGGTATAGGATCGATTGCATATGTTAAAATATACGCTTGTTCTGATTTTCCAAATGCCTAGGGCATTAAGAGGGAAAAAGGACCAGAACCGGATATGACTAAAGTAATTAAACAACTGTCAAGGACGATCTACGGTTCGCTAAGGATTGGTCGCTTGTGGGTAGTTGGAAGTATAGTAATGGATGGACCATATTGACATAATTATGAACAGATAGGATTCTATTAAGAATGAATTGTTATATGGCAAATATGGAAATGATTCCATAACGGGAGTTGGATATTAAGAATCTATGTGTAGCAACTTTTATGAAAGAAGGATGTTCAAAGGAATGTACTTTAAATTGTCTTGTAAAAATCTCCAATGAAATGTTTTGTAATTGGCAAAGTCTCTATGACTTTAGTCCCTAGACATTACAAAATGATCATTGCATGATAGCTTAGAATCTAACACATCAAGAACTGATATCCTCTACCGCGGATAGACTATCGTGAGCTAAATAAACTTACCATCAAGAACCGATATCCTCTACCACGGATAGATGACTTGTTCGACAAACTACAAGGTGCAAGTTACTTTTTAAAAATCGACTTAAGATCCGGGTATCACCAGTTATGATTTTTAGAAGAAGATGTTCCCAAAACAGCCTTCCGAACTCGTTATGGTCACTACCAGTTTGTAGTGATGCCTTTCGGATTAACCAATGCGCCCGCTGTGTTCATGGACTTGATGAACAGGGTGTGTCATTGATACTTGGACAAATTCGTAATATTTTTCAGAGATGATATTCTTATCTACTCACGAAGTGAGGAGGAGCATATACATCATCTCCAACAAGTCTTGCAAACATTGAGCATAGAGAAGCTATATGCGAAGTTCTGAAAGTGCGAATTTTGGATTAGGAAAGTAAGTTTCGTAAATCACGTGGTAAGAGAAGAGGGAATACACGTGGACCCATCCAAAATAAAGGCAATCGAGACCTGGTCAGCTCCCAAAACGCCTATAGAAATCCGTCAATTCTTAGGTCTTGCTGGCTACTATCGTAGAGAGGGAATACACGTGGTCAGCTCCCAAAACGCCTATAGAAATCCGTCACTGAAGGGGTATCAGCAGATAAAATCAATATTGACAGCATGTTGAGCTGGCCACAACCCACTACTGTCAAGGGGTTGAGAGGCTTTCTCGGTTTAACAGGCTATTTCCGAAAATTTTGAAAGGGGTATGGGGTTATCAGCAAGCCACTGATCAATTTACTAAATTGAATGGCTTTTAGTCGTGTTCTGATGCTGCTTACCACTCTGACTCAAAAGGGTGTAACTTTTAGCTGGGGAGAGAAACAAGAAACAGCATTCCAAACACAATAGCGAGCCCTGTGCAACACACCTATTCTGTCTCTACCAGAAGGGAGAAAAGACTTCGTAGTATATTGTGACGCAGCTAACCAAGGGCTAGGTTGTGTTCTTATGCAGCGAGGAAAGGTTATATCTCATGCCTCGAGACACCTTAAGACACATGAGGTTAACTATACAAGACACGATCTTGAACTGGGAGTTGTCGTATTTGCACTGAAGATATGGAGACATTACCTCTATGGCACGAAATGCACAATATTCACGGACCATAAAAGTCTTCAGCATATCATCAACAAGAAAGACCTAAACATGAGACAACGACGTTGGGTGGAGCTATTGAACGATTACAAATGTGAAATTCGTTATCATCCTGTTAGAAATTATAATATAAGATCTAATCACCACGAATAACGGCTCGGATACAGTTACTGTGTGACAGATATTTATATTAATTAGATATAAAATGCGGAATATAAACAATAATAGTTGCGGAAATAAATATGGGATTATTAGTCACCACTAGAAAGCAGTAAATGGCTGAAAGCTATAAATAAAGTAAATAACTGTATTTAAATAACGTTAAGCTGTAAATAATATAAATGACTGTATATAAATGTTAGAAGTTAAATAATATGTATAAATATATATAACAGGTTTAGAACTGGACGGATGAAGCGACTGGTCTTTCAAGTAAGTTCGCCAATAAATTGACTGAACAGGCTTAGGGTTGGACTGGTAACCTAAAAGACTTTGTCACTATTTGTTCAATAGTTCAATCCGGAATATGATAAGTAACACAAAATTCTTTTTGTTTCAAATTTTATGTAAAACAATTTGTTTACATAAGGGTTTGAAGGTTTTCTTAATTTTTGGATATATTTCTCTGGATACCCGATTTTCTCTCGCGTCTCTCTGGAGTTTCCCTTGGTCAAAATCGACCACGAAACATCCTAGATGTAGGTAAGGTTCTGAATAATTTGTGGTAAAAATCTCTCCAGGGTTTGTTGGATGTATTGTACCCAGTTATCTTTGTTTCTGACTTGAAGATTCTGATCTGGTGAACCGAAATCTATCTGGATACCCAATTTTCTATATCGTCTCTCTGGGGTTTCCCTTGGTCAAAATCGTCCAGAAAACTTCCTAGATGTAGGTAAGGTTCTGAATAATTTGTGGTAAAAATCTCTCCAGGGTTTGTTGGATGTATTATACCCAGTTACGTTTGTTTTGGACTTGAAGATTCTGATCTGGTCAACAGAAATCTATCTGGATACCCGATTTTGTATATCGTCTCTCTGGGGTTTCCCTTGGTCAAAATCGTCCAGAAAACTTCCTAGATGTAGGTAAGGTTCTGAATAATTTGTGGTAAAAATCTCTCCAGGGTTTGTTGGATGTATTGTACCCAGTTAGCTTTGTTTCTGACTTGAAGATTCTGATCTGGTGAACCGAAATCTATCTGGATACCCAATTTTGTATATCGTCTCTCTGGGGTTTCCCTTGGTCAAAATCGTCCAGAAAACTTCCTAGATGTAGGTAAGGTTCTGAATAATTTGTGGTAAAAATCTCTCCAGTATTATCTTGTTGAGTTGTGCTCGGTGATTTTTTTCTTAACTTCGAAATTCTGATGTCGAAAAAACAGCAAGGTGGAGATTTTGTGGTGGTTTAAAGGATGTTTGGAGGAGGTTTAAGGAGGGTATTTGGAGGATGTTTGGATGGTATTTGTAGGATGTTTGGAGGGTATTTGTAGGTTGTTTGGAGTTGTTCTTGGTGTTCTTGGTGTTCTTGATGTTCTTGGTGTTCTTGGTGTTCTTGGTGTTCTTGCTTCAAGGATGAAGATGAAGATGATGTTGAAGAACTTCTTGAAGATGTAGGAGATGTTCTTGGTTGAGAGGTTTTTTAAAGTTTATAAGAGGTTATGAATGAAAGAACACACAAATCTCTTATATACTAACTTACATATACATACACTTTCCATACATACATACAAGTATACATACACACACATAAATATCTAATATGTATGGATTATTGGTTGTCAAATAAAGAGGTGGAGTAGTAGAAGTCAATTTGGCTTTTGCTTCTTTGATTTGCAAGAGAAGTATTTGGTATAAATACTAGGTATTTGGTATAAATACTTGTATTTTGGAGATGTATCTTTTCTTCACTTGGTATTTGCAAATGAAATACAAATAAATTAATATACATAAATTCAATTAAGATTAATTGAATTTACATAATTAATCCAAATTGTTTTGAAGTTTGACACTTTTAGCCCTTGATTGGTTTTTGTCTTCAAACGTGGTTGACTTTCCGTCTTTGCGTATTTCGCCTTTGCGTATTTTTGTTTAATTACGAATCCATGAAACCTGAAATAACTGATAATATTTGTCAAATTAAATAACTATAGTTCATCTTATTTTAGTGATGGTCACATAAAAAAACATTTTTCAACAATTTCCCCCTATGTGATCATTGCTGGAATAAGGACATGTATGTTTTTAAAAGACCGATTATCAATTAACAATTTATCTTTAAGATTTTGGATAAAAGTTTTGTCAATCGATAAGATATATATAAAACCATAGTGATCGATTTGAAAGTTTATGACTTGGTTTGACATATCTTATGTAAAAGATTTTTAGAAATTTGATTCCGAATCAAAGTCTCGGGTTCGGTTATCAAAGGGTAGCCATATATGTATCTAAAGAAATTTCCTTAGATTTTCTAGCATTATTAACGACGACAAGTGGTCTAACAGGTCGATTCAGATGAACGCTCATAGGTATAGCTCACACTTCACTTGGGTGTTTGGTTGTTCTGGAAGCAGAACAAGTTAATGATCACTAAAAATGAGTGATATCTCTCTCTGACGACTCACACTCATATTGGAGGTGTTCAGCTATGCTTTTCCTGAAAGTTCACTTAGTCTTATTATTAGATAATCAATCACGTAAGACTGGTTTCGGCATTACTCAGCGGGTTTCTTCATTCATGCCATTAAAGTTCACTCTCTCTCCGTCGGGAAATACATGTAGAGGGGTTTAGCAATTTTCATAGTGCAGTTTGCAACTAAGATTCTTCAGTGATGAAGGCTACAGTATCCCGGGAAATCCATTGTTGTTACAGCTTCTTCTTTGATAGTATCCTGTTTGTTGATCAATATCGATTTATTGTAAAAAGATATTTTGTTTTAGCATTGAGAATTTGCTACATTTGAGACCTTTTTAAGAGTATTTGACTTGAGTGATTGAGATATCTTGTTTTGTGAAAAATGGTTAAAACAAATCGCGGGATTTTATGATTTTTGTTTTGAAATAACCATTTGGTTGAAAGTTTGTTTGAAAATACCAAATATAGAATAATTTTTTTTTGTTTTGTTTGGTATATCTTTATTGAATCCATTTGTTTTCTTGTTGATTTGTCTTTGAGGATTAGATGTTGATAGATATTTGTTTCTCCTTTGGTTTTCTTGTAAAGATATGTCGTTGTTTGCTTGATGGATCATGGGATCGCAAGTCTTCATTTTTGGTTGGCTTTTATCTAGGTAGGGATAGGTGGCATAAAAGACAGTTTGTCTAGTATGTAAGAAATGAATGTATCGTCCCTGGTCATTTTGATATCTAAGCAAAAATGAGACCGTGACAAGGTATAATTGGGTATACCTTATAAGCAATAGTGACACACCTAAGCTCACAAGAAATGATTTCCACAATGATTTAGATCGACGAGGCACAAATTCTCACATGGGTTTTTGTTTTCATCTGAACCTCCTAACCTTATGTCCCTTGATTGTTTAAAATCGTCAATAATGAAATAAAATTGAAGGAAATAAAGTTATATACATTATGAAAAGTAGGATATTTGAACCTTCACTCCAATTGAGAATCAATATGACTTAAAATCTTCATCGAGCATAAGCATCTGAAAATTAAGTCAAGAGAAGATTAATCACAAGGTTCTATAAAAGCTTATTATGGCAAGTCTTTTATTAATTTTTTTGAAGATTTGTTTTTCTGAATGTTTTTGGAAATATTGGTTATTTGAATGTTTTTGGTAATTTTTAAAAGGAAAGCAATTTTCAATTGTTTTTGAATTTTCCTTTTGAATGAAAGTAAACACACTTTTGTACAAACAAAAAGTAAAAGTTTAAGGATAGATGTTATCTGGATTTAACATTCCTAGACGGCCTAGGAAGTATTGAAACTTTGTTTCATCGAGAGCCTTAGTGAAGACATCGGCAATTTGATCTTCGGTGTTGATGAAGTGCAATTCGATATGACCCTTTTGAATGTTGTCTTTGATGAAATGATATCGAATATCGATGTGCTTTGTCATGGAATGGTGAACGGGATTGTGAGAAATGGCAATTGCACTGGTTGAGTCACAAAATATGGGAATTGGTTAAATTTTGAAGCCATAGTCTCGCAGTTGAGTTTGCATCCATATGACTTGCGAACAACAGCTGGCGGCAGCGACGTATTCAGCTTCTGCTGTTGATGTGGATACACAAGTCTGTTTCTTTGAAGTCCAACTCACTAGTCTACCTCCTAGGAATTGACAGCTACCAGATGTACTCTTTCTATCTAACTTGCATCCTCCATAGTCTGAGTCGGTGAAAGTGTTCAGCTGAAAATCGGATTTAGCTGGATACCAAAGGCCAAGTTTGGGAGTGCCTTTTAGGTATTTGAAGATGCGTTTCACAGCAACTACATGAGATTCCATAGGATTTGCTTGGTATCTGGCACAGACACATGTAGAAAACATGATGTCAGGTCTGCTGGCAGTGAGGTATAAGAGTGATCCGATCATTCCACGATATCTTTTCTGATCAACAGGTTTGCTATTTAAGTCTGCATCGATTTTGTATCCAAAAGCCATTGGGGTTTTTGCGGTATTAGATTTGTCCATTGAAAAGCGAGTGAGTAGGTTTTTGACATAATTCTCTTGGTTGATGAAAATGCCATCAGTTGACTGTTTGATTTGAAGTCCGAGAAAAGTAGTCATCTCCCCAATCATGCTCATTTCAAATTTGCTCTTCATTAGATCTGCAAACTTAATACTCAAAGATTCATCAGTAGAACCGAAAATAATGTCATCAACATATATTTGTACGATTAAAAGATGTTTATTATAGATTTTACGAAAGAGGGTTTCATCGATTGAACCTCTTTTAAAACCTGATTCTTCGAGAAAGGTTGTTAATGTGGCATACCAGGCTCGGGGTGCTTGTTTCAAGCCATAGACAGCTTTCTGCAATTTGAAGCTGTGATCAGGAAATTTGGGATCTTCGAAACCTGGTGGTTGTTGGATGTATACATCGCGATCTAACTCTCCATGTAGGAATGCACATTTAACGTCCATTTGGAATACTTTAAAGTTCTTATGTGCAGCATATGCAAGAAAGATGCGAATTGCTTCAATTCTGGCAACTGGAGCATATGTTTCATCGTAGTCGATTCCTTCTTGTTGTGAATATCCTTTGACTACGAGACGTGCCTTGTTTCGACAAACGATTCCTTGACCGTCAGTTTTGTTTCTCAACACCCATCTTGAACCTATAACAGAAACATCGGGTGGGGTAGGGACAAGATTCCATACGTCATTTCTTTCAAATTCTTCTAGCTCTTCTTGCATAGCTTTTACCCAGTCTGGATCTTTGAGAGCAGAATGTATGGTTTTGGGTTCATTCATGGATAAGAAGTCTCCAAATAAACAATCATTAGAAGTTGCGGCTCTAGTTTGGATGCCTGAGTTTGGATCTCCGATGATTTGGTCGGTTGGGTGGTTTCTGGTCCATTTTATTAAGCGATTCTCTTCCGCTATAATAATTGGCATTTCAGTATCCCATTGTTCTTCTCCGGGAGTTTCATCTTGGAATAGGTTTGAAGGTTCCCCCATAAATGATGCATCGGGATTGTTTTGGATATTTGGGGATGGGGTATTTAAAGGAGGATTTGGTGTTTGTTCCAATGAAGAAGTATGTGTAGGTGGTTCCCCCTCGAATTGATCTGCATCATTTCGGTTTGTTTGTGGAGTTCCTTTAGTGGTTGTTCCTGTAGAATCAATAGAAGTAGTTAGAAGTTCAGAATTGTAAGCGGTTTTGGGTTGTTCAAAAAGTAAATCAAGATCGATTTCAATATCTCTGTCAGGAGAAGGTGTTTGTTGAATTGGATTTTGAAAAATATTATCGATCATTTTTGAACCAAAATGTTCACGATCCAATTTCCTGACATAAAATTCATCGAAATGAACATTGGTACTTTCTTCAATTACTCTGGTACGTTTGTTCAGTACTCGATAAGCAGCTGAAGAAAATGAGTAACCAAGGAAAATTCCTTCATCCGACCTTGATTCAAATTTTGAGAGGTGGTCTTTATTGTTCTTTATGAAGCATCGACAACCAAAAATATGGAAAAATTTGATGTTTGGTTTTCGGTTGTTAATGACTTCATATAGTGTTTTATGAAGATGTTTATGGATTAAGGAATGATTTTGAGTGTAGCAAGCTGTGGCTATTGCTTCTGCCCAGAAGTATTGTGGCAGATCAGCGAAGATAAGCATTGATCTTGCAGCTTCACACAGTGTTCGGTTCCTTCTTTCGACAACTCCGTTTTGTTGTGGAGTGTATGGGGCTGAGAAGTTGTGTTCAATTCCCTTGTTTTTGAGAAATGAATCTAGAGTCTTGTTTTTGAACTCTAAACCATTGTCACTTCTGATTCTTCGAACAGGTCGTTTGAGTTTCAGTTCGATCTGTTTGATGAAGTTGATCATCTCTTCAGGTGCTTCAGATTTTAGTCTTAAGAAAAAGACCCATGTACAGCGTGAGAATCCATCAACGACAACGAGAATGTACTTCTTCCCTTGTATGGTTTGGGTTTTGGCAGGGCCACAAAGGTCTATGTGCAACAATTCTAGTGGTTCAGATACACTAGAATTTGGGATGCTTTTGTGAGTTGATTTCGAAAGTTTTCCTCCTTCACAAGCAGCACAAAGAGTTTCTTTGTCAAGTTTTAGAAGTGGTAGCCCTCGAACAAGATCATCGCCTATGAGTTTGTTGATGTACCCAAAGTTTAGATGGGAAAGGCGGCGGTGCCATAACCAACTAATATCTGTTGGGGCTTTGGATAGCAGACAAATATCGGGATTACCATAAATAAGATCCATGTCAAGTGGATACATATTTCCGGCACGGTCAGAGTCAACAATAACATCTTTGGTTTTGGCGTCCATGATCAAGCTTCGTTGTTTTGTGAACATAACTTCAAGATTGTTGTCACACAACTGAGAAACACTGATGAGGTTGTGTTTCAGGTCATCAACATAAGCAACTTTCTTGATGGTAAAGTTACCATTTGTTATGTTTCCATAACCCATGATTTTTGCTGTCATGTTGTTGCCAAAGGTAACATCTTGATTGGTGTCGGTTGGTTTGAAGTCACGTAAGAAATTCCTCTTTCCTGTCATATGCTTAGAGCAGCCGCTATCGATATACCATGTATCATCCTTGGGCTCTCCAACATTAAGTACCTGCAATTAGACAGAAGGTTTAGGTACCCAAATCTGAATGGGTCCTGGTTTGTCAGTTGTTAACTTAGGTACTTTGTTTGATGAATTTCTTTTATTGTAGGGTCTTGGTTTATTATGACGGAATTGTTGTGGTTTGATCTGACTTATCAAGTTTTCCCAAAAAGTGATTTGTTTTTGAAAACCCGTGGGTTGATAATATCTGTGTTTTGGTGTAGGATATCCTAGATGTGATGTTTTGTTAGAAATTGTTTTCTCATATCTAGGATGTGAAGTATGGTTTTGAAAAGCATTATAATGATGGTTTTGAACTTTCTGATATGATGGTTTTTGAAAGTTCCCTGACTGTTTGAAATTGATATCCTGAAAGTAATTTTCAACAGTCTTTCGCAAAGGTTTTGGTTTAGAGTTGAAAACTTGTTTTTGTGGCACAAAGTCAGGTTTCAAAAGTTTCCTTGGTTTTGTGGACTGAGCGTGGACAGCCTGAATGGGTTGCTTATTTTTTTGTTGTTTCTTTGAATACTTTTGTCCCAAACTGTTCTTTCCAACTATGGTAGAATTCAAAGAAGGGCAGACATTTGGAGCAGAAGTATTTCCATGCTCATGAGTAGATTTTTGTCCATTTAGGAAAATCTCAGGTTTGATTGTGCCATCATTCTTTGTTAGTTCATTAGATCTTAATTGATGAGTTATTGAACTAACAGAGTCTGATTCAGAATTCACAACTCTTTTGTATGACTTTTTGGAAATAAAGAAATCAGTATCATCTGGGCTACAGTTGATAACTGTTTCGTCATCTGAATCTTCCTCGTTGGCAGATGTGAAAAGATCTGGTAGAGTGGATTCAGAGTTTTCACAAATTGTCATGTTTTCAATTTGTTCCTTTTCAAATGTTTCTCTACCAATTCCTGGTTTATAACTTGTATTAACTGTGCCAGATCCTAAGGTTTTTGCCTTAGTGAAAATATCATCACTTAATTTTCTAGCAATATTAATAGAATCCAATTTTCCTTGCAGTCTTTTGTTTTCGGATTCAAGAAATATGATTTTGTTTGAAAAATCAGTCAGTTTTTGAGTTAAAACATAATTTTCATCAGTTGAAGATTGAAATTTTTGTTTCAACTTAATGATTTCCATTTCTAAAATATCTTTAATTTCAGAAGAAATAACTGACTGGTTTTTTAATTCCAAATCCCTCTTTTGAATTAGGGCTTGATTTAATTGTTCCAAGACGTGAACATTATCTTCAGATTTTCGTTCAACGTCTCTTTCCAATTTCAAAATCGTTCTTGTATTTTCTCCGAGTTTGAATTGCATCGTTTGTGATTCAGACTTGACAATGTCCATTTTAACCATGTTGTTATGATATGTATTGAGATCAATTTGCAGGCTATTCTCAATCTTGGTTATATGGGATTCAAAAATTGTTTTAGAATAACCAAGTTCTACAACCATGTTCCATACCTGTTCAATGACGTTTGGAGCCCTTGAAGGTATTTCTTCACCAGCCATGAAGCAGAAATTTGACTGTGCTGGTTCAGAGTCTGCTTCATCATCTGAAGTTGGCCAGTATTCGACGTTGGGTTCGTGGATTGCCATTAAAGCTTTATCTTTCTTTTCTTGTTTCTTCGGTTCTTCAGCTTTTTGAACGTAGTATGCTGAGTCCTTGACTTTGGATTTGCTTTTAGAACGACATTCTTGAGCATAGTTATTTGTTCCTTTACAATTGTGACAAATGATCACATCATCATTATCACTGTCAGCCTTTTGACTTTGAATTGGTGGTCTTTCAGGTGCCTGGGCTTGGTTCTTTTGTTGAGATTGCTGAAATCCAAAATTTTGATTGTTGTTAGAACCTTGATTTGAGTTGTTATTAAAAATTGGATTGGGATTGTTTTGAAATCCCCGGTTTTGGAAACCTTGGTTTGGGTAGTTTTGGAAAGATGGTCTTTGAGAACTTTGTCCAAAAGATGGTCTTTGTTGAAAACCTGGATTGTTTTATCCAAAGTATGGTCTTGGTTGAAAACCTGAATTGTTTGGTCCAAAAGATGGCCTGTTTTGATAATTTGGTCTGAAATTTGATTGACCAGAATTTGGCAAAAATCTTTGTAGGTTTGTGTTTGCTACCAAGGCGCATAGTTGTTGATAATCCGCTTCATCATTTGAATCAAAAGAATTATAACAATTTCCCAAAAATGCTTGGTTTTGATTTTGATCGAAAAAGGGTGTTTGGTGTTGAGAAGATGTGGACAAAAGAGTTAATGATCCACCAAAAGTTGTAGTGGTTGGTGATTCAATAGAGGATACATACGATTGAAGTTCTCCATACAAATTGTATAAAGATTCAGTATGAATTGCTGGATTTCCCTGAATAATGAGTTTTACCATTTTCCAGCTTTCAAAAAGATTATTCAAAAATTTGAGATTTATCTCATGTTGTGACTTTTTGATACCCAAATTGTTCATTTTAATAACAATAAAATTGAACCTGTCGTGAGCATCATGAATGGTTTCTGATGAAAACATTTTGAAATTGTCATATTCATTCAAAATGGATGTTTTCTTGTTTCCGATTATTCTTTCGTTTCCACAAAAACGATTTTTTAAACTTTCCCAAATTTGATTTGCGGTTAACAATATAATGTCATCCATTTGACTTAGAATACTGTGTGGGATTCCAGAAACTAGTTCCTTTTTAGCTTGGAGTTCAAGCTTTCTGTTGTTTTCGGCTATTGTGATTTGATTTGTAGCAAGAGTGGCCATATCTTCTGTAGAGATTCCAGTATACGTTCCTTCCACGCATTTCCAGACATTTTCACCTAAAGTATTTAGATGAAGGTTCATACGGCCAACCCACGAATTATACTCTTCAGGTATAAGTATGGGTGCCCGTGAACCTGAACCCAAACTGTTAGCAATAGAAACAGAATTCATGTTTGAGTAATTTGTTGAAGACATAAAATAAATTTTTTTAAATTTTTTTGATTAAGGATTTGAACAAGTGATATTAAAATGAAACTTTTAAAGAAAATCTTATGGAAGGTTTATATAAACGCTAACCAAAAGTTTTCGACAAAAATTTCAGAATGAATCACACGAGCTCTGATACCATTTGTTAGAAATTATAATATAAGATCTAATCACCACGAATAACGGCTCGGATACAGTTACTGTGTGACAGATATTTATATTAATTAGATATAAAATGCGGAATATAAACAATAATAGTTGCGGAAATAAATATGGGATTATTAGTCACCACTAGAAAGCAGTAAATGACTGAAAGCTATAAATAAAGTAAATAACTGTATTTAAATAACGTTAAGCTGTAAATAATATAAATGATTGTATATAAATGTTAGAAGTTAAATAATATGTATAAATAGATATAACGGGTTTAGAACTGGACGGATGAAGCGACTGGTCTTTCAAGTAAGTTCGCCAATAAATTGACTGAACAGGCTTAGGGTTGGACTGGTAACCTAAAAGACTTTGTCACTATTTGTTCAATAGTTCAATCCGGAATATGATAAGTAACACAAAATTCTTTTTGTTTCAAATTTTATGTAAAACAATTTGTTTACATAAGGGTTTGAAGGTTTTCTTAATTTTTGGATATATTTCTCTGGATACCCGATTTTCTCTGGCGTCTCTCTGGAGTTTCCCTTGGTCAAAATCGACCACGAAACTTCCTAGATGTAGGTAAGGTTCTGAATAATTTGTGGTAAAAATCTCTCCAGGGTTTGTTGGATGTATTGTACCCAGCTATCTTTGTTTCTGACTTGAAGATTCTGATCTGGTGAACCGAAATCTATCTGGATACCCAATTTTGTATATCGTCTCTCTGGGGTTTCCCTTGGTCAAAATCGTCCAGAAAACTTCCTAGATGTAGGTAAGGTTCTGAATAATTTGTGGTAAAAATCTCTCCAGGGTTTGTTGGATGTATTATACCCAGTTACGTTTGTTTTGGACTTGAAGATTCTGATCTGGTCAACAGAAATCTATCTGGATACCCGATTTTGTATATCGTCTCTCTGGGGTTTCCCTTGGTCAAAATCGTCCAGAAAACTTCCTATATGTAGGTAAGGTTCTGAGTAATTTGTGGTAAAAATATCTCCAAGGTTTGTTGGATGTATTGTACCCAGTTAGCTTTGTTTCTGACTTGAAGATTCTGATCTGGTGAACCGAAATCTATCTGGATACCCAATTTTGTATATCGTCTCTCTGGGGTTTCCCTTGGACAAAATCGTCCAGAAAACTTCCTAGATGTAGGTAAGGTTCTGAATAATTTGTGGTAAAAATCTCTCCCGTATTATCTTGTTGAGTTGTGCTCGGTGATTTTTTTCTTAACTTCGAAATTCTGATGTCGAAAAAACAGCAAGGTGGAGATTTTGTGGTGGTTTAAAGGATGTTTGGAGGAGGTTTAAGGAGGGTATTTGGAGGATGTTTGGAGGGTATTTGTAGGATGTTTGGAGGGTATTTGTAGGTTGTTTGGAGTTGTTCTTGGTGTTCTTAGTGTTCTTGGTGTTCTTGATGTTCTTGGTGTTCTTGGTGTTCTTGGTGTTCTTGATGTTGTTGGTGTTCTTGGTGTTCTTGGTGTTCTTGGTGTTCTTGCTTCAAGGATGAAGATGAAGATGATGTTGAAGAACTTCTTGAAGATGCAGGAGATGTTCTTGGTTGAGAGGTTTTTTAAAGTTTATAAGAGGTTATGAATGAAAGAGCACACAACTCTCTTATATACTAACTTACATATACATACACTTTCCATACATACATACAAGTATACATACACACACATAAATATCTAATATGCATGGATTATTGGCTGTCAAATAAAGAGGTGGAGTAGTAGAAGTCAATTTGGCTTTTGCTTCTTTGATTTGCAAGAGAAGTATTTGGTATAAATACTAGGTATTTGGTATAAATACTTGTATTTTGGAGATGTATCTTTTCTTCACTAGGTATTTGCAAATGAAATACAAATAAATTAATATACATAAATTCAATTAAGATTAATTGAATTTACATAATTAATCCAAATTGTTTTGAAGTTTGACACTTTTAGCCCTTGATTGGTTTTTGTCTTCAAACGTGGTTGACTTTCCGTCTTTGCGTATTTCGCCTTTGCGTATTTTTGTTTAATTACGAATCCATGAAACCTGAAGTAACTGATAATATTTGTCAGATTAAATAAATACAGTTCATCTTATTTCAGTGATGGTCACATACAAAAACATTTTTCAACACATCCCAATAAAGCCAATGTAATAGCTGATGCCCTTAGCAGAAAACAATACTCAGGACGTCGAGTAAAGTCGTTCACCATGACTATCCATTCACACCTGACCACATAGATCAGAGAGGCTCAACTTGAGGCCTTGAAACCCGAAAATGTGGCAGATGAATCTTTAAAAAGAATGGAGAAGAACTTAGAAATCAAAAGTGATGGAGCCCCATATCTCATGAACCGGATCAGGACACCAAAGTCCGCTGGTTACAGAGAGGTTGTCATGAATGCAGCACGCAAGACACGATACTCCATTCACCCAGGGTTAGATAAGATGTATCTTGATCTTAAGAAACTTTATTTGTAGCGTAACATGAAGGCTGAGATTGCTACCTTTGTGGGCAAGTGTCTTACTTGTGTCAAAGTCAAGGTAGAGTACCAAAAGCCTTCAGGTCTACTACCACAACCGGAAATCCCCGAATGGAAGTGGGAGCGGATTACAATGAATTTCATAACTAAGTTACCCAAGACAACGGGTGGTCCTGATACCATTTGGGTAATCGTCAATAGATTAACCAAATCCGCTCACTTCTTACCAATAAAGGAAACATACAAGATGGAGAAGCTAACTAGAACATACATCAGAGAGATAGTTAGACTGCACGGCATTCCAATATCAATTATCTCTGACCGAGATTGCAGATTCACCTCACAATTCTGGCAGTCACTTCAGAAATCACTGGGAACTAGGCTAGACATGAGTACAACCTACCATCAACAAACAGACGGACATAGTGAGAGAACGATTCAAACGTTTGTAGACATGCTGAGAGCATGCGTGATCGACTTTGGTAAAACATGGGATACCCATTTACCACTAGTCGAGTTCTCTTATAACAATAATTACCATACTAGCATTAAGGTTGCTCCATTCGAAGCCCTCTATGGTCACAAGTGTAGATCACCTCTGTGCTAGGCTAAAGTGGGTGATATATAACTGGCTAGAGGTCAAGTTCTAGACAGTACTCTCACTGGTTCGGAGATCATTCGAGAAACTACTGAGAAGATAGTACAGATCAAAGAACGACTTACAGCTTCAAGAGACAGACAGAAAAGCTACGCTGACAAGAGAAGAAAACCCTTGGAATTGCAGGTTAGTGACCTCGTCATGTTGAAGGTCTCAGCGTGGAAGGGCATGATACGCTTTGGAAAGCGTGGTAAACTTAATCCAAGGTACATCGGACGATTCGAGATTCTTGCTGGAATCGGTCCAGTAACTTACAAACTCAAACTACCTAAAGAACTCAGTAACATACATCCGATCTTTGATGTATCTAACCTAAATAAATGCTTATCCGACGAGACTCTTATTATTCCACTCAATGAAATCAAGATAAACGAGAGCCTCAACTTCGTGGAAGAACCAGTAGAAATCCTAGACAGGGAAGTAGAGAGAACAAAGCAAAGTCGTATCGCGATAGTGAAGGTTCGTTGGAACGCAAAGCGGGGACCTGAATTCACTTGGGAGCGCGAGGATCAAATGAAACAAAAGTATCCGCATCTCTTTCCCTAATCTTATTGTATCTCTATAGTCTAAATTTCGGGACGAAATTCCCTTTAACGGGGGGATAATGTACCAACCCGTTATTTTATATTTTGAAAAAGTCAACAAAAGTCAACATAAGTAAAACATATCAAATTAAAGTCAAACTTATTAATTTGTTAATTTAATA
Organism: Lactuca virosa; assembly: GCF_052849685.1. Taxonomy (NCBI): domain Eukaryota; kingdom Viridiplantae; phylum Streptophyta; class Magnoliopsida; order Asterales; family Asteraceae; genus Lactuca; species Lactuca virosa. The sequence goes on from NC_136428.1 coordinate 392,050,041, forward strand.
AATTTAAATAAAATTTTTTGATACATATAAACACTTAGTAAAAGTGTTATAGAAATAAGAAGTTGAAATCCATGGAAAACCGAGGATCCTCGCTTGGACTAAGAACCCTCGCAACCTTCTTATTCTTTCTTTCTCCGGACCGCAAACCGAAGGCAGCAAAAAAAAAATTCGGCCGCAAGCTCCTCGGACGCAAACACGTTTTCGGTCGAGAACCTCGGACCGAAAACGTGGGAGACCGACTTAAACAGCTTTATCTCCTCGGTATGAGTTCAGAACCGAAAACCCTTTCCTCGGTTTGTGTTCTCGGCCGAGAACCATTTACAGCAGAAAACCCACCTTCCTATATATATGCATGGGCCGAAAACTTCATTCATTCTTACAAGATTCAGCCGAAATCTCCAACTTTTCTCTCAAAGAATCCAACCGAAAACTCCTTTCTCTCTTACAAGAACATGCGAAGCCTCCCCTATCCTCTCAAGAACATACAAATATCACTTGATTCTTCTTAGAATCTTACAAGTATCAACTACTGATCTTATTTTCATTTTAAAAACACCTTCCAATCTTCTTATTTTGGGCCGAAAACACCAAAATACATTAGATTTCACGAAGAGCACGAAGAACACGAAAAACACCCACACACTATTCTAAAGATTATTGTAAGTCCTTTTACAATAATTAAGTATTGTTTAACACTTTAAACTTCATTAGATTATCTAAGTTATACTTAATTTTATATTAATATAAATTAGGATTCGGTCTTTATCACGAGTTTTAACTTATGGATTTAGCTCTACTACATCGTATCTACAACCGGAAACTCACAAAAGGTGAGTTCATACCCTTGCATTTTTACTATTTTTCACTGTTTTAGGGGGAGGGGTGATACAAGTCTAACACAAGGATATTGTGTTTACAATTAAATGATTTCTAAATATTTCTAAAACGATTTTAAATTACTGAAACTCTTTTCGATATTGTTAAACTCTTTAAAAATTTTTAAAAACTCTTTTAAACTTATATTTTGCCAAAATCATATATATATATATATATATATATATATATATATATATATATATATATATAAATTTAATAAATTTAAAAAAAAATGTTTGATACATATAAACACTTAGTAAAAATGTTGTAGAAATAAGAAGTTGAAATCCTAGGAAAACCGAGGATCCTCTCTTGGACCAAGAACCCTCGCAGCCTTCTTATTCTTTCTTTCTTCGGACCGCAAACCGAAGGCAACAAAAAAAATTTCGGCTGCAAGCTCCTCGGACGCAAACATGTTTTCTGTCGAGAACCTCGAACCGAAAACGTGGGAGACCGACTTAAACAACTTTATCTCCGCGGTTTCAGAAATCTTATCTCCTCGGTATGAGTTCCGAACCGAAAACCCTTTCCTCGGTTTGTGTTCTCGGCCGAGAACCATTTATAGGAGAAAACCCACCTTCTATATATATATGCATGGGCCGAAAACTTCATTCAGTCTTACAAGATTCAGCTGAAATCTCCAACTTTTCTCTCAAAGAATCCAACTGAAAACTCCTTTCTCTCTTACAAGAACATGTGAAGCCTCCCCAATCCTCTGAAGAACATACAAATATCACTTGATTCTTCTTAGAATCTTACAAGTATCAACTACTGATCTTGTTTTCATTTCAAAACACCTTCCAATCTTCTTATTTTGGGCCGAAAACACGACAATACATTAGATTTCACGAAGAACACGAAAAACATCCACACACTATTCTAAGGATTATTGTATGTCTTTTTACAATAATTAAGTGTTGTTTAACACTTTAAACTTCATTAGATTATCTAAGTTATACTTAATTTTATATTAATATAAATTAGGATTCGGTCTTTATCACGAGTTTTAACTTGTGGATTTAGCTCTACTACATCGTATCTACAACCGGAAACTCACAAAAGGTAAGTTTATACCCCTGCATTTTTACTATTTTTCACTGTTTTAGGGGGGGGGGGGGATACAAGTCTAACACAAGGATAATGTGTTTACAATGAAATAATATATAAATATTTCTAAAACGATTTTAAATTACTGAAAATCTTTTAGATATTGTCAAACTCTTTAAAATGTTTTAAAAACTCTTTTAAACTTATATATTTCCAAAATCATATATATATATATATATATATATATATATATATATATATATCAAATTAAAGTCAAACTTATTGATTTTAATTTAATAAATTTAAATAAATTTTTTTGATACATATAAACACTTAGTAAAAGTGTTGTAGAAATAAGAAGTTGAAATCCAAGGAAAACCGAGGATCCTCGCTTGGACCAAGAACCCTCGCAGCCTTCTTATTCTTTCTATCTTCGGACCGCAAACCGAAGGTAGCAACAAAATTTCGGCCGCAAGCTCCTCGGACGCAAACACGTATTCTGTCGATAACCTCGGACCGAAAGCGTGGGAGACCGACTTAAACAACTTTATATCCTCGGTTTCAGCAATCTTATCTCCTCGGCATGAGTTCCGAACCGAAAACCCTTTCCTCGGTTTGTGTTCTCGGTCGAGAACCATTTAAAGGAGAAAACCCACCTTCCTATATATATGCATGGGCCCAAAACTTCATTCATTCTTACAAGATTCAGCCGAAATCTCCAACTTTTCTCTCAAAGAATCCAATCGAAAACTCCTTTCTCTCTTACAAGAACATGCGAAGCCTCCCCAATCCTCTCAAGAACATACAAATATCACTTCATTCTTCTTAGAATCTTACAAGTATCAACTACTGATCTTGTTTTCATTTCAAAAACACCTTCCAATCTTCTTATTTTGGGCCGAAAACACCAAAATACATTAGATTTCACGAAGAACCCGAAGAACACGAAAAACACCCACACACTTTTCTAAGGATTATTGTAAGTCTTTTTACAATAATTAAGTGTTGTTTAACACTTTTAACTTCATTAGATTATCTAAGTTATACTTAATTATATATTAATATAAATTAGCATTCGGTCTTTAGCACGAGTTTTAACTTGTGGATTTAGCTCTACAACATCGTATCTACAACCGGAAACTCACAAAAGGTGAGTTCATACCCATGCATTTTTACTATTTTTCACTGTTTTAGGGGGGGGGGGGGATACAAGTCTAACACAAAGATATTGTGTTTACAATGAAATGATTTCTAAATATTTCTAAAACGATTTTAAATTACTGAAACTCTTTTAGATATTGTCAAACTCTTTAAAATGTTTTAAAAACTCTTTTAAACTTATATTTTGCCAAAATCATATATATTGATATATATATATATATATATATATATATATATATATATATATATATATATATATCAAATTAAAGTCAAACTTATTGATTTTTTAATTTAATAAATTTAAAAAAAAAATTTGATACATATAAACACTTAGTAAAAGTGTTGTAGAAATAAGAAGTTGAAATCCAAGGAAAACCGAGGATCCTCGCTTGGACCAAGAACCCTCGCAGCCTTCTTATTCTTTCTTTCTTCGGACCGCAAACCGAAGGCAACAAAAAAAATTTCGGACGCAAGCTCCTCGGACGCAAACATGTTTTATGTCGAGAACCTTGGACCGAAAACGTGGGAGACCGACTTAAACAACTTTATCTCCTCGGTTTCAGAAATCTTATCTCCTCAGTATGAGTTCCGAACCGAAAACCCTTTCCTCGGTTTGTGTTCTTGGCCGAGAACCTTTTACAGGAGAAAACCCACCATCTATATATATGCATGGGCCGAAAACTTCATTCATTCTTACAAGATTCAGCTGTAATCTCCAACTTTTCTCTCAAAGAATCCAACCGAAAACTCCTTTCTCTCTTACAAGACCATGCGAAGCCTCCCCAATCCTCTCAAGAACATACAAATATCACTTGATTCTTCCTAAAATCTTACAAGTATCAACTACTGATCTTGTTTTCATTTCAAAACACCTTCCAATCTTCTTATTTTCGGCCGAAAACACGACAATACATTAGATTTCACGAAGAACACAAAGCACACGAAAAACACCCACACACTATTCTAAGGATTATCATGAGTCTTTTTAGAATAATTAAGTGTTGTTTAACACTTTAAACTTCATTAGATTATCTAAGTTATACTTAATTTTATATTAATATAAATTAGGATTCGGTCTTTATCACGAGTTTTAACATGTGGATTTAGCTCTACTACATTATATCTACAACCGGAAAGTCACAAAAGGTGAGTTTATACCCCTGCATTTTTACTATTTTGCACTGTTTTAGGGGGGGGGGATACAAATCTAACACAAGGATAATGTGTTTAGAATGAAATGATTTGTAAATATTTCTAAAACGATTTTAAATTACTGAAACTCTTTTAGATATTGTCAAACTCTTTAAAATGTTTTATAAACTCTTTTAAACTTATATTTTGCCAAAATCATATATATATATATATATATATATATATATATATATATATATATAAACTCAAACTTATTGATTTGTTAATTTAACAAATTTAAATAAATTTTTTTGATACATATAAACACTTAGTAAAAGTGTTGTAGAAATAAGAAGTTGAAATCCAAGGAAAACCGAGGATTCGCGCTTGGACCAAGAACCCTCGCAGCCTTCTTATTCTTTCTTTCTTCGGACCGAAAACCGAAGGTAGCAAAAAAAAATTTGGCCGCAAGCTCCTCGGACGCAAACACGTTTTCTATCGATAACCTCGGACCGAAAACGTGGGAGACCGACTTAAACAGCTTTATCTCCTCGGTTTCAGCAATCTTATCTCCTCGGTATGAGTTCCGAACCGAAAACCCTTTCCTCGGTTTGTCTTCTCGGCCGAGAACCATTTACAGGAGAAAACCCACCTTCCTATATATATGCATGGGCCGAAAACTTCATTCATTCTTACATGATTCAGCCGAAATCTCCAACTTTTCTCTCAAAGAATCCAATCGAAAACTCCTTTCTCTCTTACAATAACATGCGAAGCCTCCCCAATCCTCTCAAGAACATACAAATATCACTTGATTCTTCTTAGAATCTTACAAGTATCAACTACTGATCTTGTTTTCATTTCAAAAACACCTTCCAATCTTCTTATTTTGGGCCGAAAGCACCAAAATACATTAGATTTCACGAAGAACACGAAGAACGCGAAAAACACTCACACACTATTCCAAGGATTATAGTAAGTCTTTTTACAATAATTAAGTTTTGTTTAACACTTTAAACTTCATTAGATTATCTAAGTTATACTTAATTTTATATTAATATAAATTAGGATTCGGTCTTTAGCACGAGTTTTAACTTGTGGATTTAGCTCTACTACATCGTATCTACAACCGGAAAGTCACAAGAGGTGAGTTCACACCCCCGCATTTTTACTATTTTTCACTGTTTTAGGGGGGGAGGGGGTGGGGGGGGGATACAAGTCTAACACAAAGATATTGTGTTTACAATGAAATGATTTCTAAATATTTCTAAAACGAGTTTAAATTTCTGAAACTCTTTCAGATATTGTCAAACTCTTTAAAATGTTTTAAAAACTCTTTTAAACTTATATTTTGCCAAAATCATATATATATATATATATATATATATATATATATATATATATATATATATAGCAAATTAAAGTCAAACTTATTGATTTGTTAATTTAATAAATTTAAAAAAAAATTGATACATATAAACACTTAGTAAAAGTGTTGTAGAAATAAGAACTTGAAATCCAAGGAAAACCGAGGATCCTCGCTTGGACCAAGAACCATCGCATCCTTCTTATTCTTTCTTTCTTCGGACCGCAAACCGAAGGCAGCAAAAAAAATTTCGGCCGCATGCTCCTCGGACGCAAACACGTTTTCTGTCGAGAACCTCAGACCGAAAAGTGGGAGACCGACTTAAACAACTTTATCTCCTCGGTTTCAGCAATCTTATCTCCTTGGTATGAGTTCCGAATTGAAAACCCTTTCCTCGGTTTGTGTTCTCGTCCGAGAACCATTTACAAGAGAAAACCCACCTTCTATATATATATATATATATATATATATATATATATATATATATATATATATATATATATATATATATATATATATATATATATATATATATATATATATGCATGGGCCGAAAACTTCATTCATTCTTACAAGATTCAGCTGAAATCTTCAACTTTTCTCTCAAAGAACCCAACCGAAAACTCCTTTCTCTCTTACAAGAACATGTGATGCCTCCCCAATCCTCTCAAGAACATACAAATATCACTTGATTCTTCTTAGAATGTTACAAGTATCAACTACTGATCTTGTTTTCATTTCAAAAAGACCTTCCAATCTTCTTATTTTGGGCCGAAAACACCAAAATACATTAGATTTCACGAAGAACACGAAGAACACGAAAAACACCCACACACTATTCTAAGGATTATTGTAAGTCTTTTTACAATAATTAAGTGTTGTTTAACACTTTAAACTTCATTATATTATCTAAGTTATACTTAATTTAATATTAATATAAATTAGGATTCGGTCTTTATCACGAGTTTTAACTTGTGGATTTAGCTCTACTACATCGTATCTACAACCGGAAACTCACAAAAGGTGAGTTTATACCCCTGCATTTTTACTATTTTTCCCTGTTTTAGGGGGGGGGGGGATACAAGTCTAACACAAGGATAATGTGTTTAGAATGAAATGATTTGTAAATATTTCTAAAACGATTTTAAATTACTGAAACTCTTTTAGATATTGTCAAACTCTTTAATATGTTTTATAAACTCTTTTAAACTTATATTTGCCAAAATCATATATATATATATATATATATATATATATATATATATATCAAATTAAAGTCAAACTTATTGATTTGTTAATTTAATAAATTTAAATAAATTTTTTTGATACATATAAACACTTAGTAAAAGTGTTGTAGAAATAAGAAGTTGAAATCCAAGGAAAACCGAGGATCCTCGCTTGGACCAAGAACCATCGCATCCTTCTTATTCTTTCTTTCTTCGGACCGCAAACCAAAGGCAGCAAAAAAAATTTCGGCCGCAAGCTTCTCGGACGCAAACACGTTTTCTGTCGAGAACCTCGGACCGAAAAGTGGGAGACCGACTTAAACAACTTTATCTCCTCGGTTTCAGCAATCTTATCTCTTTGGTATGAGTTCCGAACTGAAAACCCTTTCCTCGGTTTGTGTTCTCGGCCGAGAACCATTTACAAGAGAAAACCCACCTTCTATATATATATATATATATATATATATATATATATATATATATATATATATATATATATATATATATATATATATGCATGGGCCGAAAACTTCATTCATTCTTACAAGATTCAGCTGAAATCTTCAACTTTTCTCTCAAAAAATCCAACCGAAAACTCCTTTCTCTCTTACAAGAACATGTGATACCTCCCCAATCCTCTCAAGAACATACAAATATCACTTGATTCTTCTTAGAATCTTACAAGTATCAACTACTGATATTATTTTCATTTCAAAAACACCTTCCGATCTTCTTATTTTGGGCCGAAAACACCAAAATACATTAGATTTCACGAAGAACACGAAGAACAAGAAAAACACCCACACACTATTCTAAGGATTATTGTAAGTCTTTTTACAATAATTAAGTGTTGTTTAACACTTTAAACTTTTTTAGATTATCTAAGAAGAAGTTGAAATCCAAGGAAAACCGAGGATCCTCGCTTGGACCAAGAACCCTCGCAGCCTTCTTATTCTTTCTTTCTTCGGACCGCAAACCGAAGGTAGCAAAAAAATTCGGCCGCAAGCTCCTCGGACGCAAACACGTTTTCTGTCGAGAACCTCGGACCGAAAAGGTGGGAGACCGACTTAAACAGCTTTATCTCCTCGGTTTCAGCAATATTATCTCCTTGGTATGAGTTCCGAACTGAAAACCCTTTCTTCGGTTTGTGTTCTCGGCCGAGAACCATTTGTTGGATATAGTGTCTAAGTCCATAACTATATTTGGTATGTACTTGATCCGACCCGGCATGGTCCATTTGGGTTGCACTTCACCCGAACAATTTACGGATAATCATTTGAGAATAGTATAAGTTATGATTTATTAATATATTGTAAGTTCTAATATATTAATATAAAATCATATTATTTAATTAGTGTTGATCTATAATTAATTTAGAATTAATTTAGAGATCAAAAGTATGACTAATTAAATATGAGCTCTTGTATTTATATAGTGTGGGCTAATACTTATTTGGAATGGGCTAGGCTTGCATGGAAAGTCCATGGATACTACATGGAGCTTTAACCCATGGATCTCTTGGAAATGAAAAGACATGGGTATTAGGGTTTACATGAATGTAACCCTAATCCACCACACTATATAAAGGAGGCTTTGGTTCTTGAAATCACACGAGTTGATGTGTGTAAACTAAGAGGACCGATTTCAAGAAGTTTGAAACTATTCTCTCAAGTTTCCAAGTTTGTGGTGATTTGTGACTTCCATTTGAGGCATCCACATTATTGGTGCTAGGCTCTCAAACTCCAAGCAATCAACTACAACTACAAGGTAAGTAATTCTACTAACTTTATTTGATTCAAGTTCCCCATGCCATGCTAGATAGGATAAGAACCTTGGAAAAATAATTATTTTCATGTATCATAGTCAAACATAGATCCAAGGTCTCTAGGGTTGCATGTACACCATAGCAGTGTTAGAATGTCAAAAACCCATCAGTGGTATCAGAGCCTGGTTTGTTTATTTGATACTTGATGCAAAAAAAAAAAAAAAAAATCTTGAAAATTGAAGTTTTGTTCAGAAGCTCGTATCAAAATTTCAAGTTTTGTATATGTCTTACGATTCTTGAAATTTTTGATATGAACATTCATAAACATATGAGTTTAGAAGATCATAGAAATTATGTGCTAATAATTGATTAGATTAACTCTTGATCTTTATGTGTTTTAATGGAGTCCATAACTAGTTCTTAAGTTATGGATAACCAAAAGTCACATTTATAAACAACCATTAAAAGAACACATAGGTTACAAAAAAAATGAAGAGTCTTCATTTTTAATAACCATTAACTCATAAGTTATGAGAAATGAAAAGTTTTGAAAGTTTACAAAACTTGCCCTCAAGTTTTGGAACATGTAAAGTCATATTAAAAAACTTTAGTTCCAACCCCTAGAATTTTAAAAGTTAAAATTCAACCCTTATACTTTATAATATTATAAGTTAATAATATATATATATATATATATATATATATATATATATATATATATATATATATATATATATATATATATATATATATATATATATATATATATATATATGTATAAGATCAAGTCGTCTTACCGCTAGTACGCCTCATTCACGAAGCCGATCTATAAGTGGGGTATAAGGTTGTTGCCTATAAAATGGCAACTTAATGGGTGTCCACTCTCACCCACCGCTTCCTTGATCGGTGGAGGGTCGTTAGCCGAACGGGTAGGACAAGTACTTATAAATTCTCATTAAAAGTATAATGATAATACTAAAGTAACTAAACTTTATTGAATTCCCAATCTTAGTTATTTTAGGAAAATGTGAATAAGGTGCGAATCCATGAAATTACACTTTACACTTTGTTTAAGTCGTTAGTGGAGCGTATGTGGTTAACCGGCACATTAACTTGAACTTAACAAGGTAGGTAAAGGGTGACTTAATGTTTATCATAGTATCGATGGAGCGTGTGTGGTTAACCGGCACATCGATTGAGGGGTAATACATTAAGGGTACCAAGTAATTTGCATGGTTACTTCACACCTTGTTTTGTAATCCTCGGCATCCCAGTCACAAAACTTGAAGGGCACACTCGAGATTGAAACATGCCATTGAAGAAAGTTCAATGAATCTCAAAGAATCTAGGAGTTTCTAAACCAATTAAAAGCTAATTAAATATTTCGTTTTTCATGGTGGAAATTGGTGAATCGTCATTCACCAACCTTCAAATATCTTATAGCTTAGATTACGGCATCCCTCTTCTAAGTTATAAAATATTGTGTTGGGTCCTAGCCTTAATATTACATTTGGGTGTTTTGTTAAGGACTATCTCTATATCTAATCTAATCTATTCCCTCTTCTTTTCAGATGTCTTCCAATAACAATGCTTCTGGCTCCAACCCTACTAGCTCCTTCTCTCTCACGAATCTTTGTGGGAGAGTCATCTTTCATGGGTCCAACTTTAAAGATTGGATCAGAAACATCAGGATGGTCACTCGGTATGAGAACAAAGAATATGTTCTCGACAAGGAGCTGAAGGTACCCGAGCCAACTACTACTCCTGAAGAGCTTGCTGAATATGAGGTACATGAAAGAGATGCTACAAAAGTGGCATGCATCATGATGGCCACCATGACTACCGAGCTCTAAAAGTCCTATGAGGACTATTATACTTTTGAGATGCACCAGGACTTGATGGACCGCTACCATCAAAGTGCTCGTCAAGAGCGATATGAAATAATCTCCTCCATGATAACAACCCGAATGAAGGATGGTGAACCCATCACGGGCCACATGCAGAAAATGCAAAGGTATGTGGACCGTTTACTGAAGCTGAATATGAACTTCCCTGAGGAGTTAGCAATAGACATCATTTTGCACTCCTTGCCGTCGTGTTATGATCAATTCCGCCGAAAGTGGTCTAAAGGGTAAGTCGGTTGTTACTACTCCTACTCCTACTCCAACTACGGCCAATGTCTTGGCAATCGGGCATGGCAAAGGGAAGAAGAGAAAGAACCCTTCTAAGGGTACCAAGGGTAAGACCCTTGAAGGCTCCTCTTCAAGCAAAACCAAGAAAGGTTTTGTCACTCCTTCTGCTAACCCTAATGAGGCTGAATGCTTCTATTGCCATGAAAAGTCGCACTGGAAGCGAAACTGCCCAAAGTACCAGCAAGATTTGAAGGATGGGAAAGTAAAACCCAACCATGCAGGTATATACACTATATTGTCTAATAACTCACCTCATTCTAAGTCTTGGGTCCTTGATACAGGTTGTTGTATTCACATATGTTGTGATTTGCAGGGACTAAAAAGAAGTGAGAATGTGGAGCAGGGAAAGATAAACTTGATCATGGGAAACAGGAAAGCTTCACCTGTCACCAAGATAGGAGTTTATTCCTTAGTGCTAAATAGTGGGTTTACATTAGATTTGAATAAATGTTATTATTCGCCAGAAATGGCAAGAAATGTTATTTCCTTTCATGCATTGTATAAACAAGGTTTTACCTTTTATTTTGATAATAATAATGGTAGTATTGATGCTTTCTTTAATAATGTTCTTTATTTTAAAGCATTACCTTGTGATGGTGTGTATGAAACTGTATCTATTGTAGATAATCTAGGAAATAATGTATTGTGTATTAACTCTTCCACTAGCTTTGATAAAGCATCCTTATGGCATTGTCGTCTTGGACATGTAAGCAAGAAACGCATAGGCCAACTCCAAAAGGATGGAGTCTTGGAGTCATTTGACCTAAAGTCAGATGATAGTTGTGAATCTTGTTTGCTTGGTAAAATGACAAAGTCACCTTTTACTGGCACTTATGCTAGGGGTGAAGGTTTGTTGGACCTCATACACACGGATGTGTGTGGACCCTTCAGAACCGCCACAAGAGATGCTAATCGGTTCTATGTGACTTTTACTGATGATTTTAGTAGATATGGATATGTCTACCTAATCAAGCATAAGTCAGAAACCTTTGAGAAATTCAAAGAGTTTAAGCAAGAAGTGGAGAATCAGTTCGGCAGGAACATTAAGATGCTTCGATCCGATCGTGGTGGTGAGTATCTTAGTACTGAGTTCCTTGACTATCTTAAGGAATGTGGGATTGTCTCACAATTGACACCTCCTAGGACACCACAGTTGAATGGTGTAGCTGAGAGGCGTAATCAGACCTTGTTGGACATGGTTCGTTCCATGATGAGTCGAGCTTCGCTACCAATCTCATTTTGGGCGTATGCCTTAGAGACTGCCGCCCATATCCTTAATCTGGTCCCTACAAAGAAGGTTGCCAAAACACCTCACGAGGTGTGGACTGGAAAAGTTCCCAATCTAGACCACATCAAGATTTGGAGTTGCGAGGCTTTCGTGAGACGGAAGACTCACGATAAGCTCGAACCCCTAAGAGAAAGGTGTATTTTCATCGGCTACCCACAGAAATCCTTTGGTTACATCTTCTACAGACCCAGTGATAATGTGGTCTTTGTAGCAAGAAGAGGATTCTTTCGAGAGAGAGAATTCATGAGCCAAGGAGACAGTGGGAGGCAAATTGACCTTGAGGAAATTCAAGAGTCAAGTGGTGAAGGAACCTCAAACCCTAGCCCTCAACCTGAGGAGGAAACTCCTGTTGAGCCGACTGAAGATTCTATACCTCTGAGGCGTTCCACGAGAGTTAGGAATGCACCTGAGCATTATTATGGTTTTCATATTACTGCAGAAGGTGAGACACTTATCAATGATAACACACTGGTAAATATGGATGAGCCTAACAGCTACACGGAAGCCATGGCAGGCCCTGAGGCTGCTAAATGGAAAAAGGCTATGGATAGCGAGATACAGTCCATGTATGACAATCAAGTTTGGAACTTGATTGACAATGTACCTGATCATAAGATAGTTGGGTGCAAATGGATCTTCAAGAAGAAGACCGACATGGATGGTAATGTACACAATTATAAGGCACGACTAGTTGCAAAGGGTTATTCTCAAACTCCGGGAGTTGATTATGATGAGACCTTTTCACCAGTGGCCAAGATTAAGTCTATTAGGGTTCTGTTAGCCATTGCTCCATTTCATGACTATGAAATATGGCAAATGGATGTCAAAACCGCTTTCCTTAATGGAAAGTTGGCTGAAGATGTTTACATGGTTCAGCCAGAGGGTTTTGTCAGTACAGAGTACACCAGTAGAGTGTGTAAGCTCGAGAAATCCATTTATGGATTAAAACAGGCACCTCGCAGATGGAATCTTTGATTTGATGAGAAAGTCAAAGAATTTGGCTTTTCAAGGAGTGAAGATGAATCTTGTGTCTATAACAAGGCTAGTGGGAGTATAGTCAGCTTTTTGGTATTGTATGTGGATGACATACTACTCATACGAAATGACATCCCAACCCTGCAGGAAGTAAAGTCCTGGCTTGGGAAGTGTTTTGCTATGAAGGACCTTGGAGAAGCTGCCTATATCCTAGGGATAAGGATTTTGAGAAACAAGAGTAAAAGCACCTATGTGGACAAAGTGTTGAAAAGGTTTAACATGCATAACTCCAAGAAAGGAGAGTTACCCATCCAGAGTAACGCCAGATTGAGTAAGACACAAAGCCCTAGTACTGAGGCTGAGATAGCAGAAATGAGTCGAATACCTTATGCTTCAGCTGTAGGATCGATCATGTATGTTATGACGTGTACTCGACCTGATGTAGCCTTTGCTTTGAGCATGGTTAGCAGGTATCAGGGGAACCCTGGCAAGGCACACTGGACTGCGGTAAAGAATATCCTCAAGTACCTACGGAGGACTAAGGACTGGGTCCTTACCCTCGGTGGAAGTGAGGACTTTAGAGTTGTAGGGTACAGTGATGCTAGCTTTCAGACTGACATGGATAATTTCCGCTCTCAGTCGGGCTGAGTCTTTACTCTAAACGGAGGGGCAATTAATTGGAAAAGTTCCAAGCAGGAGACAGTGGCTGATTCCACTTGTGAATCAAAGTATATAGCAGCAAGCGAGCCAGCAAAGGAGGCTATATGGCTAAAGAACTTCATCGCAGACCTTGGAGTTGTACCAGTTATAAAGGAGCCAATGGAGATTTTCTGTGACATCAATAGTGCGGTTGCCTTAGCCAAGGAACCAAGAGATCATGGGAGATCCAGACACATTGACAGAAAATATCACTTCATCAAACATCGAATAGAAGAAGGAATCCTCGTGGCAAAGAGGGTATCATCGGATGAGAACCTAGCAGATCCCCTCACGAAGGGACTGACTCGGGCTAAGCATCTCCAGCATGCTCGGAGCATAGGGCTGAAGGATGATATTAGTTTTAGTAGTTAGATAATCTTGAAATTTCTAAAATGTAATTGACATTTGATGATAAATAAAAAGCTGTTATTTATGAGTAAAGTGTTGCTATCTCTTGTCAATCGTTTACTATTATTTCTTTTTGCATGTTTTGACTTCCAGAATAATTATGTTATGGTTTATATCATATTATTCAAACTCTCCACAGTCGGTCATATGTTGGAAGTAGATATGAATCAAGACTGTCATGGGTTGGCTTGTAGAGGTCTAAGATGTTAGACAAAGCGGGGCTACAACACTCATGAGTGCTCATAAGTTCTAAGTATTGGATTCAACCCACGCTCACTTGTATCACTTCATGGAATTTATCTCGAGTGATCGTGAGACGGTAATATCATATAGGTCTTCAAACCTAGAGATATGATTTGTTGCCTATGAGTTGGTTATGCATTGATTGCACGAAAACGCATTGGTAACTCGATGTTATAAACCGTGCTTTTGTGTGTAATTCAACAAGTAGTAGAGCAAACATATGAGTCGAAGTTTATATGTTCCTTCTAGGATTAGAAGCAATATCTGGGCCCCTCGATGATTTTGATTTGACCTATGTACCGGGCCCGGTCAGAACTAAATTGATGTGTTCAGTTAAGTTTTATGTCAAACAAATCGGAAATCGGGAAACAAATGTTGGACAATAAGCAAGACCATGTTCCATGTATTTGTCCGGCTGATATCTAGAACAGAGGATTATATGATCACTTTGTTGGATTAATGTCTAAGTCCATAACTATATTTGGTATGTACTTGACCCGACCCGGCATGGTCCATTTGGGTTGCACTTCACCGACACAATTTATATGGATAGTCTTTTGAGAATAGTATATTTATGATTTATATTAATATATTATAAGTTCTAATATATTAATATATAATCATATTATTTAATTAGTATTGATCAAGAATTAATTTATAATTAATTAAGTGATCAAAAGGAACTAATTAAATATGGACTCTTAGATATATATATGTGTAGTGGGCCAAGTTCATTTAGGTTGGGCTAAGTCTTCATGGATAGTCCATGGAGCTTTAACCCATGGATCCTAGGAAATGAAAGGTCATGGGTATTAGGGTTTAACCCTAATCCTCCACACTATATAAAGGGTCTTATGGTTCATGAAATTATGCTAGTGGCTAGTGTGGATACACTAAAGAGGGCAATAACCGATTTCATAGTGTGAGCCAAGTATCCATATTCTCTAACGGTTTTCCAAGGTGTTTTGGTGATTTGTGATTCCACTTGAGGCTTCCACACTATTGGGGCTAAGCTCTTAAAGCTTGAAGACATCAAGCTACATCAAAAGGTATGTCATCTAACTAGAACTTTGTAGTATAGGTGCTTCATAATATGCTAGTTAGGATGAAACCTTTGAATATTTAATATTTGCATGTATAATAGAGAAAACATAGATCCAAGGTTTATAGGGTTGCATGTACACCATAGGAGTGTTAGAATTCTCAAAACCCAACAGTGGTATCAGAGCCATGGGTTGTTTTCTGTTATATTGATGCAAATGTTTTATTTTCAAAGTTGGAAAAAAAAGGAAAAAAAACATGATGTTTGTCAAATTTTAAGATAATTACTTGTTTTTGTGAAAAACTAATTATTTGTAAAATTTGAATCATTTGCTATATGAGTTGAATTAGGTCAAATTTAGTAAAAGATAAAATGATATGATTATTTTATTAGTTTTAAAAGTTTGATCTAAAGAGTTTTTTGAAACCTCCATAAGTTATGGATATGAAAAGGTTTTTAAAAAAATTGATTCAAAGTTTTTTATGGAGTTACAAAACTTAGTCTTAATGTTTTAAAGAATTCCATAACTTGTTCTTAAGTTATGAAACATGAAAAGTTTCATCATAAAACAAGTATTTAACTCCATAAGTTATGGAATCCAAAAGTTTTCAAGAGTTACAAAACTTGCCCTCAAGTTTTGGAATTTGGAAAAAGTTTTTTTATGATAAAAAAAAAGAATTGAATTCTAAAACTCTTGGGTTCATAACTTAAACAATTAATTAAATTGTTTTAATTTTGAATTTAATAATTGGAATTATGATGTTTTTATTGAATAATTCAATTAACTCTTATGGACTTTATTAATAGATAATTAAAGTGTTTAATTAAAAGAGAATTAATAATTCCATAATGACATGGTTTAAATTTAATTAAATTAAGAGTATAGTTTAATTAATAGATTAAACCACCAAGTATTTTAAATGTCTAAAATCCACCCTTATACTATTATAATATTAAAAGTTTAATATATTATATGTATAAGAGCAAGTCGGCTTACCATTAGTAGGCCTCATTCACGAAGCCGGTCTATAAGGGGGGTATAAGGTTACTGCCTATAAAATGGCAGTTTAATGGGTGTCCACTCTCACCCACCGCTTCCTTGACTGGTGGAGGGTCGTTAGCCGAACAGGTAGGACAAGGACTATAATTCTCCCTTCATTAAAAGTATTAATGATAAATACTAAGTAACTAAACCTTTTATAAATTCCCAATCTTAGTTACTTAGGAAAATGTGAATAAGGTGCTAATCCATGAAATTACACTTTGCACATTGTTTAAGCTGTTAGTGGAGCGTGTGTGGTTAACCGACACACTAACCTGGACTTAACAAGGTAGACAAATGGTAACTTAATGTTTATCATAGTATCGTTGGAGCGTGTGTGGTTAACCGTCACATCGATTGAGGGGTAAATATTAAGGGTACCAAGTATATTTACATGGTTACTTCACACCTTGTTTTGTGATCCTCGGCATCCCAGTCACAAAACCTGAAGGGCACACTCGAGATTGAAACATGCCATTGAAAAGTTCTATGAATCTCAAAAGAATCTAGGAGTTTCAAAACCAATTAAAACCTAATAATACATGTCGTTTATCTTGGTGGAAATTGGTGAATCGTCATTCACCTACCTTCAAATATTTTATAGCTTGGATTACGACATCCCTCTTCCAAGTTATAAGATAGTTTGTTGGGTCCTAGCCTTAATATATCATATTGGGTGTTATATTAAGGACTTAAATCAACTTTACGTGAATTTCTCCCATTGTTGATGTCTGGTTTAGACAACAATGATCTTCTCAAACCAAGTTTTCCTAATGAATATGACTTCCCGAGTTTGGCTCATGGAAGTCATACTTCTCTTCCTCCACCTCCTCCAATTATTCTCCCTAACCCACAAGTTCAAGGTCACTCAAGCCCTAATGGCAAGCAAGGTCTATGTGTGATCACATCTTAGAGATGAAGTCACATATTGACAAGCCGAGAGAGTTAGGTGTCAAAGTCTTGAGAAAGTTGGATGTTCAATCACTTTCTAAGTCACATAGTGAGTTCCTTTAGGACTACTATGAAACAGACTATGACATGAACCTTAATGATCATATCTATTTGCTTGGTGCTGCTGAATCAGCAATGATTTGGAACGATAGTAAAGAAAATTTGATTAGAAGATCAACTTCCCAAAAACTTTATGGACAGTGACAATGGTGACACTGGAAATCCAGAAAAAGCATTCTCTTCCCAATGGAAAGGGATTGGCCATAGTCAACCCGGTTGACCAAATGGTAAAGAGAAAGGCTAAGTCTGAGATAGTCCCATTACCAAAGGGTCCATATGTTTATTTTGCCAAAGGAAGGGGCGTTGATTGCAAAGTTGCCAAATTTACCTAAGGATGTTAAAGTCAATAAGTTTGACTCTACATCAGGTAGAGCCCATTATCTAACTCTGTTAAGTTCTATTCTGAGATCCTCATTACATGATGTGACTGGGACACATGTTGATGTTTTAAGAATCAAAGAATAGAGAGAAATCTTAAAGGAAGAATATGTTGATTCTGATCGCGAATGTGGATTTCGATCGCATCAGAATTTTGAGCAGTTGCTTAAGAAGTTATGATATATTGCTAAGGAATAGATAACAACAATTTTCCATGTGGATTGTAAGGATAAGTTTTTCCGCAAAGTTTTAAAATAAAAGAAAATTGTTTAATTTTATTTATTTGAAGTATCCTTACAATGACATTTGTGGAAAATTGTTGCTTATATGATTCCACTGACAGCAATATTGGAAAATGGATTTGATTCTTTCATTTGTGGTAGTGTCTAAATTTACCAAATCAGGAAAGTTCCTCATCGCCCAAGTTTTAATTGGACCGAAACTTGGAATCATGCAAGTTGACTAGTATGACGAATGAGAACGTTCAAGCATTGGAAAATCAAGACTAATTACTTGTTCACATGGATGTGTGAGTCAAGTGAAGGACTAAAGGGATCGAGAACATTCTTGTGCACTGGTCATGTCCACCACAGAGCTCGTTAAGACTATTTGATTTACTAAAGTTTAGTAAATATGGTTATACTTACAAGTTTAAGTATAATTCTGAAACATTGGAAAAGTCTCAATGTATGGCAGAACGAATGGGAAGAATCAAATTAGGCAGAAAGATAAAAGTTTCTCAAATCTGAAAAGATGGGAGAGTACTTTAGTATCATGTTTGTGATCATCTTAATGATTTAGAAATCATATCACAATTAGTCCTCTAAAGGTCATCTTAGTGCATTCTTATGACTAAGAAGAGGAGTCATGAATTGTTGAAATGGTTAGATCAGGAAGATGAGTCATACTTCGTTCCAAAACAATTCTTAGAGTCATACTCCAAGATTGTAACTTGAGTGACATATCTTAAAGAAAGGTTTAAAACACTTGTCAAATGTAAGAGTAAAAGTGTCCTACTCTTGTACATTTGAAATTGGTAAGTTGTGATGTTTTGGATAAAACAAAGACCAACTAAGGCTAATTGTGTGAAGTGTTTGTCTTGATAAAGAATCCGCACTATCTCTTGAATATTTGGCAAGATAGTCTTATATGTCAAGAGGATAGTGGGAGTCTTAAAGATCCTAAATTTTTTTTTTCAAGAACTAATCAAGAATAAAACCTGAGGTTCTTCACTAGCACACGACTTGAGGTTTATAACCTATCGTGTTGACATATTCTGTGCCCATTCCAGTTAAAGTTGGCTTTGCATAGGAGTTCTGAAAGTTCTCAATTGGTTGCATAACAACTTGGAAGCAATGGCAGGCCCTGTACTGCCAGGTGGCAAGAAGTTAAGATTGCATAAGTTCAGTCCATATGAGTTTGGATTTGTCATTATCCTTGTCTTGTGACTATGGTTTTGACGATTCACATGGATAAGAACACATACACCATAAAATATAAGCGTCATAAGGTTTCTCTCCGATTCATGAAAATGATGGTGACGAAACACTTCCATCAAGTAGATTTGAAGCAGATGGCAAAAGGTCTAAACAATTGAGACTATGATTACGACATCCCTTTTCATAGTTCTGAAATTGTTTAGACACACATGCATGCTATCTAAGGAAAGGTGTATGATTTTGGTAAAGTTTTATCAAAGCATCTCGTATAAGAAATCTGAACTTTGGTAAGAAAGTCAATAAAGTATTGATTTCTAGAAGTCCAGCTGATTTCTGAGTACATGTCAAAGCTAGTGGGAGCATAAGTGTTATGCTAATAATCATCATGTTAGTGGGAGCATGATAATTATTGTTAGTGTTGCAAGTTAGCAATGTTAATTATAGAAAACAAAAGTTTCAATTCGTGAGGCTGCAGGGATTGAAAAAGTTGTTTTGCTATAATTAAGGGAGAGGATATACTTCATTTCAGTTCTAAAGGCTTAGATTGAGACCTTAATCATCTTTAGTCAAGAATATATATATGAATTTCATGTTGGATTGGTTCAACTTAAGGAAATTCTATATATTGCGTTCTCAAAATTTGATTATGATTACGGCATCCCTCTTCATAGTCAAATTTTGAAAACATGGCAAATAAAAATATTGTAGCAAAAGACTGGTCTAGAATCATGTCTTTATGTGAGACATCATGAATCGTGTACCATTTGCTTTGGGTACAGGATCGATTGCATGTGCTATAATATTTGTCATTTCTAAATTTTTCCAAATGCCCAGAGGCATTAAGAAGGGAAAAGGTCTAGAATTGGATATGACTAAAATGATTAAGCAATTGTCGAGGACAATCTGAGGGTTACCAAAGATTGGTTGCTCAGGGACAGTTGGAAGTATAGTGCTAATTTTGGAAGGACCATATTGACATATTCTAAAAAGAGGCATCTCTTATTCAGAAGTGATAGTCAAAATCAGAATATGGAGTTGTCTCCATAGGTGGAAGTTATATGTGTAAGATTAGAAAACTTAATGCAAGAAGCATGTCCAAAGCAATGTACTTTGAATATGAGACTTACTTTCCATGGAGTTGATCTCCATTGGAATACCTTATAATGACTGTTGACAAGTCTTTGTGACTTTATACATATTCATTACAGGAGGGTCAGTGCATATAAGTTTAAAATCTAAACAGATTTCGATAAATGATAGGAATTTGAAATTCTCACATTTTTCGATAAGGATTTGGGAGTGTGAAATTAGAATCATTGAAACTATGTTCAATTGGTTTATTTCACAAAGTAAGGATCATAGACAAACATAGAGTGCATACTTGGTGTATGCCAAAGCTATTGTTTAGAAAAACATAGTGTACATGCTTGGAGCATGGAACAACTAGTGTTTTTAATTCAGGAATAAAGTTGATAAAACCGAAACAATGAATAATGAGTAATCAGTATGGTGATAAATAAAAGTGTTTATTTATACCATATTTGATTCATTTATTCTTGTGTTTCACTTTGCATGTTTTGACTTCCAGAATAACTAAGTCGCTCTTCCTAACTGATTAAGTTATTCAAACCATCCACAGTCGGTCATATGTTGGAAGTAGATATGAATCAAGACTGTCATGGGTTGGTTTGTAGAGGTCCAAGTTGGTGGACAAAGTGGTGCTACAACACTCATGAGTGCTCATAAGTTCTGAGTATTGGATTCAACCCGCGCTCATTTGAATCACTTCATGGATTTTATCACGAGTGATCATGAGACGATAATATATTATATTCTTCAAACCTAGAGATATGAGTTGTTACTATGAGTTGGTTATACATTGATTGCACGAAAACGCATTTGGTAACTCGATGTTATAAAACGTGCTTTTGTGTATGATTCAACAAGTAGTAGAACAAGCCATATGAGTCGAAGTTTATCCATTACTTTTACCTTCGGGATAAAAGCGATATATGTGGGCCCCTCGATGATTTAGCGATGACACATGTGAGTGCTTGGCCAAGCCAGGACTGATTTGATTTGTTCAATCAGTCAGTCATCATAAATCGAAAATCAGGAAACAACAAATGGACAGAGAGAATGATTATAATCCATGTCTCAGTCCATATGATATCTAGAATGGAGGAATATATGATCCCTTATCTAATGGACAAGTCATTGACAAGGTCAGAGTCCGACAGCGGCTTTAAGAGCTAAGATTGCCAGTTGGTTTTTGAAGTCATACTCAATAATAGTTTTAGACTTATCCAAGTGGGAGACTGTTGGATTAATGTCTAAGTCCATAACTATATTTGGTATGTACTTGACCCGACCTGGCATGGTCCATTTGGGTTGCACTTCACCGACACAATTTATATGGATAGTCTTTTGAGAATAGTATATTTATGATTTATATTAATATATTATAAGTTCTAATATATTAATATATAATCATATTATTTAATTAGTATTGATCAAGAATTAATTTATAATTAATTAAGTGATCAAAAGGAACTAATTAAATATGGACTCTTAGATATATATATATATATATATATATATATATATATATATATATATATATATATATATATGTGTGTGTGTGTGTAGTGGGCCAAGTTCATTTAGGTTGGGCTAAGTCTTCATGGATAGTCCATGGAGCTTTAACCCATGGATCCTAGGAAATGAAAGGTCATGGGTATTAGGGTTTAACCCTAATCCTCCACACTATATAAAGGGTCTTATGGTTCATGAAATTATGCTAGTGGCTAGTGTGGATACACTAAAGAGGGCAATAACCGATTTCATAGTGTGAGCCAAGTATCCATATTCTCTAAAGGTTTTCCAAGGTGTTTTGGTGATTTGTGATTCCACTTGAGGCTTCCACACTATTGGGGCTAAGCTCTTAAAGCTTGAATACATCAAGCTACATCAAAAGATATGTCATCTAACTAGAACTTTGTAGTATAGGTGCTTCATAATATGCTAGTTAGGATGAAACCTTTGAATATTTAATATTTGCGTGTATAATAGAGAAAACATAGATCCAAGGTTTATAGGGTTGCATGTACACCATAGGAGTATTAGAATGCTCAAAACCCAACACACTTATCTAAAATGGCGCTTCATAGTTCAACAGAGTTTAAAGAGCTACGATTGTTGATCGGTTCCTGAAGTCATACTTGCAACTATAGTTATTAGACTTATCCAAGTGGGAGACTGTTGGATATAGTGTCTAAGTCCATAACTATATTTGGTATGCACTTGACCCGACCCGGCATGGTCCATTTGGGTTGCACTTCATCCGAACAATTTACGGATAATCTTTTGAGAATAGTATAAGTTATGATTTATTAATATATTATAAGTTCTAATATATTAATATAAAATCATATTATTTAATTAGTGTTGATCTATAATTAATTTAGAATTAATTTAGAGATCAAAAGTATGACTAATTAAATATGGGCTCTTGTATTTATATAGTGTGGGCTAATGCTTATTTGGAATGGGCTAGGCTTGCATGGAAAGTCCATGGATACTCCATGGAGCTTTAACCCATGGATCTCATTGAAATGAAAAGACATGGGTATTAGGGTTTACATGAATGTAACCCTAATCCACCACACTATATAAAGGAGGCTTTGGTTCTTGAAATCACACGAGTTGATGTGTGTAAACTAAGAGGGCCGATTTCAAGAAGTTTGAAACTATTCTCTCAAGTTTCCAAGTTTGTGGTGATTTGTGACTTCCATTTGAGGCATCCACATTATTGGTGCTAGGCTCTCAAACTCCAAGCAATCAACTACAACTACAAGGTAAGTAATTCTACTAGCTTTATTTGATTCAAGTTCCCCATGCCATGCTAGATAGGATAAGAACCTTGGAAAAATAATTATTTTCATGTATCATAGTCAAACATAGATCCAAGGTCTCTAGGGTTGCATGTACACCATAGGAGTGTTAGAATGTCAAAAACCCATCACCATTTACAGGAGAAAACCCACCTTCTATATATATATATATATATATATATATATATATATATATATATATATATATATATATACATATAGATATATACATATATATGCATAGGCCGAAAACTTCATTCATTCTTACAAGATTCAGCTGAAATCTCCAACTTTTCTCTCAAAGAATCCAACCGAAAACTGCTTTCTCTCTTACAGGAACATGTGTTGCCTCCCCAATCCTCTCAAGAACATACAAATATCACTTGATTCTTCTTAGAATCTTACAAGTATCAACTACTGATCTTGTTTTCATTTCAAAAACACCTTCCAATCTTTATATTTTGGGCCGAAAACACCAAAATACATTAGATTTCACGAAGAACACGAAGAACACCGACACACTATTCTAAGGATTATTCTAAGGATTCGGTCTTTATCACGAGTTTTAACTTGTGGATTTAGCTCTACTACATCGTATCTACAACCGGAAACTCACAATAGGTGAGTTTATACCCCTGCATTTTTACAATTTTTCACTGTTTTAGGGGGGGGGGGGTCGGGATACAAGTCTAACACAAGGATAATGTGTTTACAATGAAATGATTTGTAAATATTTCTAAAACGATTTTAAATTACTGGAACTCTTTTAGATATTGTCAAGCTCTTTAAAATTTTTTAAAAACTCTTTTAAAGTTATATTTTGCCAAAATCATATATATATATATATATATATATATATATATATATATATATATATATATATATATATATATATATATGTGTGTGTATATCAAATTAAAGTCAAACTTATTGATTTGTTAATTTTATAAATTTAAATAAATTTTTTTGATACATATAAACACTTAGTAAAAGTGTTGTAGAAATAAGAAGTTGAAATCCAAGGAAAACCGAGGATCCTCGCTTGGACCAAGAACCCTCGCAGCCTTCTTATTCTTTCTTTCTTCGGACCGCAAACCGAAGGTAGCAAAAAAAAATTCGGCCGCAAGCTCCTCGGACGCAAACACGTTTTTTGTCGAGAACCTCGGACCGAAAACGTGGGAGACCGACTTAAACAGCTTTATCTCCTCGGTTTCAACAATCTTATCTCCTTGGTATGAGTTCCGAACTGAAAACCCTTTCCTCGGTTTGTGTTCTCGGCCGAGAACCATTTACAGGAGAAAACCCACCCTCTATATATATAGATATATATATATATATATATATATATATATATATATATATATATATATATATATATATATGCATGGGCCGAAAACTTCATTCATTCTTACAAGATTCAGCTGAAATCTCCAACTTTTCTCTCAAAGAATCCAACCGAAAACTCCTTTCTCTCTTACAAGAACATGTGTTGCCTCCCCAATCCTCTCAAGAACATACAAATATCACTTGATTCTTCTTAGAATTTTACAAGTATCAACTACTGATCTTGTTTTCATTTCAAAAACACCTTCCAATCTTCTTATTTTGGGCCGAAAACACCAAAATACATTAGATTTCACGAAGAACACCCACACACTATTCTAAGGATTATTGTAAGTCTTTTTACAATAATTAAGTGCTGTTTAACACTTTAAACTTTATTAGATTATCTAAGTTATACTTAATTTTATATTAATATAAATTAGGATTCGGTCTTTATCACGAGTTTTAACTTGTGGATTTTAGCTCTACTACATCGTATCTACAACCGGAAACTCACAATAGGTGAGTTTATATCGCTGCATTTTTACTATTTTTCACTGTTTTAGGGGGGGGGGGTCGGGATACAAGTCTAACACAAGGATAATGTGTTTACAATGAAATGATTTCTAAATATTTCGAAAACGATTTTAAATTACTGGAACTCTTTTAGATATTCTCAAGCTCTTTAAAATGTTTTAAAAACTCTTTTAAACTTATATTTTGCCAATATCATATATATATATATATATATATATATATATATATATATATATATATATATATATATATATCAAATTAAAGTCAAACCTATTGATTTGTTAATTTTATAAATTTAAATAAATTTTTTGATACATATAAACACTTAGTAAAAGTGTTGTAGAAATAAGAAATTGAATTCCAAGGAAAACTGAGGATCCTCGCTTGGACCAAGAACCCTCGCAGCCTTCTTATTCTTTCTTTCTTCGGACCGCAAACCGAAGGTAGCAAAAAAAAATTCGGCCGCAAGCTCCTCGGACGCAAAAACGTTTTCTGTCGAGAACCTCGGACTGAAAACATGGGAGACCGACTTAAACAGCTTTATCTCCTCGGTTTCAGCAATCTTATCTCCTTGGTTTGAGTTCTGAACTGAAAACCCTTTCCTCGGTTTGTGTTCTCGGCCGAGAACCATTTACAGGAGAAAACCCACCTTCTATATATATATATATATATATATATATATATATATATATATATATATATATATATATATATATATATATATATAGGTATATATATATATGCATGGGCCGAAAACTTCATTCATTCTTACAAGATTCAGCTGAAATCTCCAACTTTTCTCTCAAAGAATCCAACCGAAAACTCCTTTCTCTCTTACAAGAACATGTGTTGCCTCCCCAATCCTCTCAAGAACATACAAATATCACTTGATTCTTTTTAGAATCTTACAAGTATCAACTACTGATTTTGTTTTCATTTCAAAAACACCTTCCAATCTTCTTATTTTGGGCCGAAAACACCAAAATACATTAGATTTCACGAAGAACACGAAGAACACCCACACACTATTCTAAGGATTATTGTAAGTCTTTTTACAATAATTAAGTGTTGTTTAACACTTTAAACTTCATTAAATTATCTAAGTTATACTTAATTTTATATTAATATAAATTAGGATTCGGTCTTTATCACGAGTTTTAACTTGTGGATTTAGCTCTACTACATCGTATCTACAACCGGAACTCACAATAGGTGAGTTTATACCCCTACATTTTAACTATTTTTCACTGTTTTAGGGGGTGGGGATACAATTCTAACACAAGGATAATGTGTTTACAATGAAATGATTTGTAAATATTTCTAAAACGATTTTAAATTACTGGATCTCTTTTAGATATCGTCAAGCTCTTTAAAATGTTTTAAATACTCTTTTAAACTTATATTTTGCCAAAATCATATATATATATATATATATATATATATATATATATATATATATATCAAATTAAAGTCAAACTTATTGATTTGTTAATTTAATAAATTTAAATAAAAAATTTTGATACATATAAACACTTAGTAAAAGTGTTGTAGAAATAAGAAGTTGAAATCCAAGGAAAACCGAGGATCCTCGCTTAGACCAAGAACCCTCGCAGCCTTCTTATTCTTTCTTTCTTCGGACAGCAAACCGAAGGTAGCAAAAAAAAATTCGGCCGCAAGCTCCTCGGACGCAATCACGTTTTCTGTCGAGAACCTCGGACCGAAAACGTGGGAGACCGACTTAAACAGTTTTATCTCCTCGGTTTCAGCAATCTTATCTTCTTGGTATGAGTTCCAAACTGAAAATCCTTTCCTCGGTTTGTGTTCTCGGCCGAGAACCATTTATAGGAGAAAACCCACCTTCTATATATATATATATATATATATATATATATATATATATATATATATATATATATATATATATATATATATATATATATATATATGCATGGGCCGAAAACTTCATTTATTCTTACAAGATTCAACTGAAATCTCCACCTTTTCTCTCAAAGAATCTTACCGAAAACTCCTTTCTCTCTTACAAGAACGTGTGTTGCCTCCCCAATCCTCTCAAGAACATAAAAATATCACTTGATTCTTCTTAGAATCTTACAAGTATCAACTACTGATCTTGTTTTCATTTCAAAAACACCTTCCAATCTTCTTATTTTGGGCCGAAAACACCAAAATACATTAGACTTCACGAAGAACACGAAGAACACGAAAAACACCCACACACTATTCTAAGGATTCTTGTAAGTCTTTTTACAATAATTAAGTGTTGTTGAACACTTTAAACTTCATTAGATTATCTAAGTTATACTTAATTTTATATTAATATAAATTAGGATTCGGTCTTTATCACGAGTTTTAACTTGTGGATTTAGCTCTACTACATCGTATCTACAACCGGAAACTCACAATAGGTGAGTTTATATCCCTACATTTTTACTATTTTTCACTGTTTTAGGGGGGGGAGGTGGGGATACAAGTATAACACAAGGAGAATGCGTTTACAATGAAATGATTTGTAAATATTTCTAAAACGATTTTAAATTTCTGAAACTCTTTTAGATATTGTCAAGCTCTTTAAAATGTTTTAAAAACTCTTTTAAACTTATATTTTGCCAATATCATATATATATATATCAAATTAAAGTCAAACCTATTGATTTGTTAATTTTATAAATTTAAATAAATTTTTTGATACATATAAACACTTAGTAAAAGTGTTGTAGAAATAAGAAATTGAATTCCAAGGAAAACTGAGGATCCTCGCTTGGACCAAGAACCCTCGCAGCCTTCTTATTCTTTTTTCTTCGGACCGCAAACCGAAGGTAGCAAAAAAAAATTCAGCCGCAAGCTCCTCGGACGCAAACACGTTTTCTGTCGAGAACCTCGGACTGAAAACATGGGAGACCGACTTAAACAGCTTTATCTCCTCGGTTTCAGCAATCTTATCTCCTTGGTTTGAGTTCCGAACTGAAAACCCTTTCCTCGGTTTGTGTTCTCGGCCGAGAACCATTTACAGGAGAAAACCCACCTTCTATATATATATATAGTTATATATATATATGCATGGGTCGAAAACTTCATTCATTCTTACAAGATTCAGCTGAAATCTCCAACTTTTCTCTCAAAGAATCCAACCGAAAACTCCTTTCTCTCTTACAAGAACATGTGTTGCCTGCCCAATCCTCTCAAGAACATACAAATATCACTTGATTCTTTTTAGAATCTTACAAGTATCAACTACTGATTTTGTTTTCATTTCAAAAACACCTTCCAATCTTCTTATTTTGGGCCGAAAACACCAAAATACATTAGATTTCACGAAGAACACGAAGAACACCCACACACTATTCTAAGGATTATTGTTAGTCTTTTTACAATAATTAAGTGTTGTTTAACATTTTAAACTTCATTAGATTATCTAAGTTATACTTAATTTTATATTAATATAAATTAGGATTCGGTCTTTATCACGAGTTTTAACTTGTGGATTTAGCTCTACTACATCGTATCTACAACCGGAACTCACAATAGGTGAGTTTATACCCCTGCATTTTAACTATTTTTCACTGTTTTAGGGGGGTGGGGATACAAGTCTAACACAAGGATAATGTGTTTACAATGAAATGATTTGTAAATATTTCTAAAACGATTTTAAATTACTGGATCTCTTTTAGATATCGTCAAGCTCTTTAAAATGTTTTAAATACTCTTTTAAATTTATATTTTGCCAAAATCATATATATATATATATATATATATATATATATATATATATATATATATATATATATATATATATCAAATTAAAGTCAAACTTATTGATTTGTTAATTTAATAAATTTAAATAAAAAATTTTGATACATATAAACACTTAGTAAAAGTGTTGTAGAAATAAGAAGTTGAAATCCAAGGAAAACCGAGGATCCTCGCTTGGACCAAGAACCCTCGCAGCCTTCTTATTCTTTCTTTCTTCGGACCGCAAACCGAAGGTAGCAAAAAAAAATTCGGCCGCAAGCTCCTCGGACGCAAACACGTTTTCTGTCGAGAACCTCGGACCGAAAACGTGGGAGACCGACTTAAACAGCTTTATCTCCTCGGTTTCAGCAATCTTATCTTCTTGGTATGAGTTCCAAACTGAAAATCCTTTCCTCGGTTTGTGTTCTCGGCCGAGAACCATTTATAGGAGAAAACCCACCTTCTATATATATAGACATATATATATATATATATATATATATATATATATATATATATATATATATATATATATATATGCATGGGCCGAAAACTTCATTTATTCTTACAAGATTCAACTGAAATCTCCACCTTTTCTCTCAAAGAATTTTACCGAAAACTCCTTTCTCTCTTACAAGAACATGTGTTGCCTCCCCAATCCTCTCAAGAACATACAAATATCACTTGATTCTTCTTAGAATCTTACAAGTATCAACTACTGATCTTGTTTTCATTTCAAAAACACCTTCCAATCTTCTTATTTTGGGCCGAAAACACCAAAATACATTAGACTTCACGAAGAACACGAAGAACACGAAAAACACCCACACACTATTCTAAGGATTCTTGTAAGTCTTTTTACAATAATTAAGTGTTGTTTAACACTTTAAACTTCATTAGATTATCTAAGTTATACTTAATTTTATATTAATATAAATTAGGATTCGGTCTTTATCACGAGTTTTAACTTGTGGATTTAGCTCTACTACATCGTATCTACAACCGGAAACACACAATAGGTGAGTTTATATCCCTGCATTTTTACTATTTTTCACTGTTTTAGGGGGGGGGGAGGTGGGGATACAAGTATAACACAAGGAGAATGTGTTTACAATGAAATGATTTGTAAATATTTCTAAAACGATTTTAAATTTCTGAAACTCTTTTAGATATTGTCAAGCTCTTTAAAATGTTTTAAAAACTCTTTTAAACTTATATTTTGCCGAAATCATATATATATATATATATATATATATATATATATATATATATATATATATATATATATATATATATATATCAAATTAAAGTCAAACTTATTGATTTGTTAATTTGATAAATTTAAATAATTTTTTTTGATACATATAAACACTTAGTAAAAGTGTTGTAGAAATAAGAAGTTGAAATCCAAGGAAAACTGAGGATCCTCGCTTGGACCAAGAACCCTCGCAGCCTTCTTATTCTTTCTTTCTTCGAACCGCAAACCGAAGGTAGCAAAAAAAAAAATTCGGCCGCAAGCTCCTTGGACGCAAACATGTTTTCTGTCGATAACCTCGGACCGAAAACGTGGGAGACCGACTTAAACAGCTTTATCTCCTCGGTTTCAGCAATCTTATCCCCTCGGTATGAGTTCCGAACCGAAAACCCTTTCCTCGGTTTGTGTTCTCGGCCGAGAACCATTTAAAGGAGAAAACCCACCTTCCTATATATATGAATGGGCCAAAAACTTCATTCATTCTTACAAGATTCAGCCAAAATCTCCAACTTTTCTCTCGAAGAATCCAATCGAAAACTCCTTTCTCTCTTACAAGAACATGCGAAGCCTTCGCAATCCTCTCAAGAACATACAAATATCACTTGATTCTTCTTAGAATCTTACAAGTATCAACTACTGATCTTCTTTTCATTTCAAAAACACCTTCCAATCTTCTTATTTTGGACCGAAAACACCAAAATACATTAGATTTCACAAAGAACACGAAAAACACCCACACACTATTCTAAGGATTATTTTAAGTCTTTTTACAATAATTAAGTGTTGTTTAACACTTTAAACTTCATTAGATTATCTAAGTTATACTTAATTTTTTATTAATATAAATTAGGATTCGGTCTTTAGCACGAGTTTTAACTTGTGGATTTAGCTCTACTACATCGTATCTACAACCGGAAACGCACAAAATGTGAGTTCATACCCCTGCATTTTTACTATTTTTCACTGTTTTAGGGGGGGGGGGGGGATACAAGTCTAACACAAAGATATTGTGTTTACAATGAAATTATTTCTAAATATTTCTCAAACGATTTTAAATTACTGAAACTCTTTTAGATATTGTCAAACTCTTTAAAATGTTTTAAAAACTCTTTTAAACTTATATATATATATATATATATATATATATATATATATATATATATATATATATATATATATATATATATATATACATATAGATCAAATTAAAGTCGAACTTATTGATTTGTTAATTTAATAAATTTAAAAAAAATTGATACATATAAACACTTAGTAAAAGTGTTGTAGAAATAAGAAGTTGAAATCCAAGGAAAACCGAGGATCCTCGCTTGGACGAAGAACCCTCGCATCCTTCTTATTCTTTCTTTCTTCGGACCGCAAACCGAAGGCAGCAAAAAACCGAAGGCCGCAAGCTACTCGGACGCAGACACGTTTTCTGTCGAGAACCTCAGACCGAAAAGTGGGAGACCGACTTAAACAACTTTATCGCCTCGGTTTCAGCAATCTTATCTCCTTAGTATGAGTTCCGAACTGAAAACCCTTTCCTCCGTTTGTGTTCTCTACCGACAACCATTTACAAGAGAAAACCCACCTTCTATATATATATATATATATATATATATATATATATATATATATATATATATATATATATATATATATATATATATATATATATATATGCATGGGCCGAAAACTTCATTCATTCTTACAAGATTCAACTGAAATCTCCAACTTTTCTCTCAAAGAATCCAACCGAAAACTCCTTTCTCTCTTACAAGAACATGTGATGCCTCCCCAATCCTCTCAAGAACATACAAATATCACTTGATTCTTCTTAGAATCTTACAAGTATCAACTACTGATCTTGTTTTCATTTCAAAAACACCTTCCAATCTTCTTATTTTGGGCCAAAAACACCAAAATACATTAGACTTCACGAAGAACACGAAGAACACGAAAAACACCCACACACTATTCTAAGGATTCTTGTAAGTCTTTTTACAATAATTAAGTGTTGTTTAACACTTTAAACTTCATTAGATTATCTAAGTTATACTTAATTTTATATTAATATAAATTAGGATTTGGTCTTTATCACGAGTTTTAACTTGTGGATTTAACTCTACTACATCGTATCTACAACCGGAAACTCACAATAGGTGAGTTTATATCCCTGCATTTTTACTATTTTTCACTGTTTTAGGGGGGGGGGGAGGTGGGGATACAAGTATAACACAAGGAGAATGCGTTTACAATGAAATGATTTGTAAATATTTCTAAAACGATTTTAAATTTCTGAAACTCTTTTAGATATTGTCAAGCTCTTTAAAATGTTTTAAAAACTCTTTTAAACTTATATTTTGCCAATATCATATATATATATATATATATATATATATATATATATATATATATATATATATCAAATTAAAGTCAAACCTATTGATTTGTTAATTTTATAAATTTAAATAAATTTTTTGATACATATAAACACTTAGTAAAAGTGTTGTAGAAATAAGAAATTGAATTCCAAGGAAAACTGAGGATCCTCGCTTGGACCAAGAACCCTCGCAGCCTTCTTATTCTTTCTTTCTTCGGACCGCAAACCGAAGGTAGCAAAAAAAAATTCAGCCGCAAGCTCCTCGGACGCAAACACGTTTTCTGTCGAGAACCTCGGACTGAAAACATGGGAGACCGACTTAAACAACTTTATCTCCTCGGTTTCAGCAATCTTATCTCCTTGGTTTGAGTTCCGAACTGAAAACCCTTTCCTCGGTTTGTGTTCTCGGCCGAGAACCATTTACAGGAGAAAACCCACCTTCTATATATATATATAGGTATATATATATATGCATGGGCCGAAAACTTCATTCATTCTTACAAGATTCAGCTGAAATCTCCAACTTTTCTCTCAAAGAATCCAACCGAAAACTCCTTTCTCTCTTACAAGAACATGTGTTGCCTCCCCAATCCTCTCAAGAACATACAAATATCACTTGATTCTTTTTAGAATCTTACAAGTATCAACTACTGATTTTGTTTTCATTTCAAAAACACCTTCCAATCTTCTTATTTTGGGCCGAAAACACCAAAATACATTAGATTTCACGAAGAACACGAAGAACACCCACACACTATTCTAAGGATTATTGTTAGTCTTTTTACAATAATTAAGTGTTGTTTAACACTTTAAACTTCATTAGATTATCTAAGTTATACTTAATTTTATATTAATATAAATTAGGATTCGGTCTTTATCACGAGTTTTAACTTGTGGATTTAGCTCTACTACATCGTATCTACAACCGGAACTCACAATAGGTGAGTTGATACCCCTGCATTTTAACTATTTTTCACTGTTTTAGGGGGGTGGGGATACAAGTCTAACACAAGGATAATGTGTTTACAATGAAATGATTTGTAAATATTTCTAAAACGATTTTAAATTACTGGATCTCTTTTAGATATCGTCAAGCTCTTTAAAATGTTTTAAATACTCTTTTAAACTTATATTTTGCCAAAATCATATATATATATATATATATATATATATATATATGTATATATATATATATATATCAAATTAAAGTCAAACTTATTGATTTGTTAATTTAATAAATTTAAATAAAAAATTTTGATACATATAAACACTTAGTAAAAGTGTTGTAGAAATAAGAAGTTGAAATCCAAGGAAAACCGAGGATCCTCGCTTGGACCAAGAACCCTCGCAGCCTTCTTATTCTTTCTTTCTTCGGACCGCAAACCGAAGGTAGCAAAAAAAAATTCGGCCGCAAGCTCCTCGGACGCAAACACGTTTTCTGTCGAGAACCTCGGACCGAAAATGTGGGAGACCGACTTAAACAGCTTTATCTCCTCGGTTTCAGCAATCTTATCTTCTTGGTATGAGTTCCAAACTGAAAATCCTTTCCTCGGTTTGTGTTCTCGGCCGAGAACCATTTATAGGAGAAAACCCACCTTCTATATATATATATATATATATATATATATATATATATATATATATATATATATATATATATATATATATATATATATATATATATGCATGGGCCGAAAACTTCATTTATTCTTACAAGATTCAACTGAAATCTCCACCTTTTCTCTCAAAGAATCTTACCGAAAACTCCTTTCTCTCTTACAAGAACATGTGTTGCCTCCCCAATCCTCTCAAGAACATACACATATCACTTGATTCTTCTTAGAATCTTACAAGTATCAACTACTGATCTTGTTTTCATTTCAAAAACACCTTCCAATCTTCTTATTTTGGGCCGAAAACACCAAAATACATTAGACTTCACGAAGAACACGAAGAACACGAAAAACACCCACACACTATTCTAAGGATTCTTGTAAGTCTTTTTACAATAATTAAGTGTTGTTTAACACTTTAAACTTCATTAGATTATCTAAGTTATACTTAATTTTATATTAATATAAATTAGGATTCGGTCTTTATCACGAGTTTTAACTTGTGGATTTAGCTCTACTACATCGTATCTACAACCGGAACTCACAATAGGTGAGTTTATACCCCTGCATTTTAACTAATTTTCACTGTTTTAGGGGGGTGGGGATACAAGTCTAACACAAGGATAATGTGTTTACAATGAAATGATTTGTAAATATTTCTAAAACGATTTTAAATTACTGGATCTCTTTTAGATATCGTCAAGCTCTTTAAAATGTTTTAAATACTCTTTTAAACTTATATTTTGCCAAAATCATATATATATATATCAAATTAAAGTCAAACTTATTGATTTGTTAATTTAATAAATTTAAATAAAAAATTTTGATACATATAAACACTTAGTAAAAGTGTTGTAGAAATAAGAAGTTGAAATCCAAGGAAAACCGAGGATCCTCGCTTGGACCAAGAACCCTCGCAGCCTTCTTATTCTTTCTTTCTTCGGACCGCAAACCGAAGGTAGCAAAAAAAAATTCGGCCGCAAGCTCCTCGGACGCAAACACGTTTTCTGTCGAGAACCTCGGACCGAAAACGTGGGAGACCGACTTAAACAGCTTTATCTCCTCGGTTTCAGCAATCTTATCTTCTTGGTATGAGTTCCAAACTGAAAATCCTTTCCTCGGTTTGTGTTCTCGGCCGAGAACCATTTATAGGAGAAAATCCACCTTCTATATATATAGACATATATATATATATATATATATATATATATATATATATATATATATATATATATGCATGGGCCGAAAACTTCATTTATTCTTACAAGATTCAACTGAAATCTCCACCTTTTCTCTCAAAGAATCTTACCGAAAACTCCTTTCTCTCTTACAAGAACATGTGTTGCCTCCCCAATCCTCTCAAGAACATACACATATCACTTGATTCTTCTTAGAATCTTACAAGTATCAACTACTGATCTTGTTTTCATTTCAAAAACACCTTCCAATCTTCTTATTTTGGGCCGAAAACACCAAAATACATTAGACTTCACGAAGAACACGAAGAACACGAAAAACACCCACACACTATTCTAAGGATTCTTGTAAGTCTTTTTACAATAATTAAGTGTTGTTTAACACTTTAAACTTCATTAGATTATCTAAGTTATACTTAATTTTATATTAATATAAATTAGGTTTCGGTCTTTATCACGAGTTTTAACTTGTGGATTTAGCTCTACTACATCGTATCTACAACCGGAAACTCACAATAGGTGAGTTTATATCCCTGCATTTTTACTATTTTTCACTGTTTTAGGGGGGAGAGGGGGGGATACAAGTCTAACACAAGGATAATGTGTTTACAATTAAATGATTTGTAAATATTTCTAAAACGATTTTAAATTACTGAAACTCTTTTAGATATTGTCAAACTCTTTAAAATGTTTTAAAAACTCTTTTAAACTTATATTTTGCCAAAATCATATATATATATATATATATATATATATATATATATATATA
This sequence comes from Lactuca virosa, assembly GCF_052849685.1. NCBI lineage: Eukaryota > Viridiplantae > Streptophyta > Magnoliopsida > Asterales > Asteraceae > Lactuca > Lactuca virosa. The sequence continues at coordinate 392,086,049 of NC_136428.1, forward strand.
TATATATATATATATATATATATAAATATATATATATATATATATATATATATATATATATATATATATCAAATTAAAGTCAAACTTATTGATTTGTTAATTTAATAAATTTAAATAAATTTTTTTGATACATATAAACACTTAGTAAAAGTGTTGTAGAAATAAGAAATTGAAATCCAAGGAAAACCGAGGATCGTCGCTTGGACCAAGAACCCTCGCAGCCTTCTTATTCTTTCTTTCTTCGGACCGCAAACCGAAGGCAGCAATAAAAATCCGGCCGCAAGCTCCTCGGACGCAAACACTTTTTCTGTCGATAACCTCAGACCGAAAACGTGGGAGACCGACTTAAACAACTTTATCTCCTCGGTTTCAGCAATCTTATCTTCTCGGAATGAGTTCCGAACCGAAAACCCTTTCCTTGGTTTGTGTTCTCGGTCGAGAACCATTTATAGGAGAAAACCCACCTTCCTATATATATGCATGGGCCGAAAACTTCAATCATTCACACAAGATTCAGCCGAAATCTCCAACTTTTCTCTCAAAGAATCCAATCGAAAACTCATTTCTCTCTTACAAGAACATGTGATGCCTCCCCAATCCTCTTAAGAACATAAAAATATCACTTGATTCTTACAAGTATCAACAATTGATCTTGTTTTCATTTCAAAAACACCTTCCAATCTTCTTATTTTGGGCCGAAAACACCAAAATACATTAGATTTCACGAAGAACACGAAAAACAACCACACACTATTCTAAGGATTATTGTAAGTCTTTTTACAATAATTAAGTGTTGTTTAACACTTTAAACTTCATTAGATTATCTAAGTTATACTTAACTTTATGTTAATATAAATTAGGATTCGCTTTTTAACACGAGTTTTAACTTGTGGATTTAGCTCTACTACATCGTATCTACAACCGGAAACTCACAAAAGGTGAGTTTATACCCCTGCATTTTTACTATTTTTCACTGTTTTAAGGGGGGGGGGGGATACAAGTCTAACACAAAGTAATTGTGTTTACAATGAAATGATTTCTAAATATTTCTAAAACGATTTTAAATTACTGAAACTCTTTTAGATATTGTCAAACTCTTTAAAATGTTTTAAAAACTCTTTTAAACTTATATTTTGCCAAAATCGTATATATATATATATGTATATATATATATATATATATATATATATATATATATATATATATATATATATATATATCAAATTAAAGTCATACTTATTGATTTGTTTATTTAATAAATTTAAAAAAAGAATTGATACATATAAACACTTAGTAAAAGTGTTTTAGAAATAAGAAGTTGAAATCCAAGGGAAACCGAGGATCCTCGCTTGGAACAAGAACCCTCACATCCTTCTTATTCTTTCTTTCTTCGGACCGCAAACCGAAGGCTGCAAAAAAAATTTCGGCCGCCAGCTCCTTGGACGCAAACACGTTTTCTGTCGAGAACCTCGGACCGAAAACATGGGAGACCGACTTAAACAACTTTATCTCCTCGGTTTCAGCAATCTTATCTCCTTGGTATGAGTTCCAAACTGAAAACCCTTTCCTCGGTTTGTGTACTCGGCCGAGAACCATTTACAAGAGAAAACCCACCTTCTATATATATATATGCATGCGCTGAAAACTTCATTCATTCTTACAAGATTCAGCTGAAATCTCAAACTTTTCTCTCAAAGAATCCAACCGAAAACTCCTTTCTCTCTTACAAGAACATGCGAAGCCTCCCCAATCCTCTTAACAACATACAAATATCACTTGATTCTTCTTAGAATCTTACAAGTATCAACTACTGATCTTGTTTTCATTTCAAAAACACCTTCCAATCTTCTTATTTTGGGCCGAAAACACCAAAATACATTAGATTTCACGAAGAACACAAAGAACACGCAAAACATCCACACACTATTCTAAGGATTATTGTAAGTCTTTTTACAATAATTAAGTTTTATTGAACGCTTTAAACTTCATTAGATTATCTAAGTTATACTTAATTTTATATTAATATAAATTAGGATTCGGTCTTTATCACGAGTTTTAACTTGTGGATTTACCTCTACTACATCGTATCTACAACCGGAAACTCACAAAAGGTGAGTTCATACCCCTGCATTTTTATTATTTTTCACTGTTTTAGGGGGGGGATACAAGTCTAAAACAAAGTTATTGTGTTTACAATGAAATGATTTCTAAAGTCAAACTTATTGATTTGTTTATTTAATAAATTTAAAAAAAAAGTTGATACATATAAACACTTAGTAAAAGTGTTGTAGAAATAAGAAGTTGAAATCCAAGGAAAACCGAGGATCCTCGCTTGGACCAAGAACCCTCGCAGCCTTCTTATTCTTTCTTTCTTCAGACCGCAAACCGAAGGCAGCAAAAAAAAATTCGGCCGCAAGCTCCTCGGACGCAAACACGTTTTCTGTCGATAACATCAGACCGTAAACGTAGGAGACCGACTTAAACAACTTTATCACCTCGGTTTCAGCAATCTTATCTCCTTGGAATGAGTTCCGAACCGAAAACCCATTCCTCGGTTTGTGTTCTTGGTCGAGAACCATTTACAGGAGAAAACCCACCTTCATATATATATGCATGGGCCGAAAACATCAATCATTCTTACAAGATTCAGCCGAAATCTCCAACTTTTCTCTCAAAGAATCTAATCGAAAACTCCTTTCTCTCTTACAAGAACATGTGAAGCCTCGCCAATCCTCTCAAGAACAGACAAATATCACTTGATTCTTCTTAGAATCTTACAAGTATCAACTACTGATCTTGTTTTCATTTCAAAAACACCTTCCAATCTTCTTATTTTGGGCCGAAAACACCAAAATACATTAGATTTCACGAAGAACACGAAAAACGCCCACACACTATTCTAAGGATTATTGTAAGTCTTTTTACAATAATTAAGTGTTGTTTAATACTTTAAACTTCATTAGATTATCTAAGTTATACTTAATTTTATATTAATATAAATTAGGATTCGGTCTTTAGCACGAGTTTTAACTTGTGGATTTAGCTCTACTACATCGTATCTACAACCGGAAACTCACAAAAGGTGAGTTAATACCCCTGCATTTTTACTATTTTTCACTGTTTTAGGGAGGGGGATACAAGTCTAACACAAAGTTGTTGTGTTTACAATGAAATGATTTCCAAATATTTCTAAAACGATTTTAAATTACTGAAACTCTTTTAGATATTGTCAAACTCTTTAAATTGTTTTAAAAACTCCTTTCAACTTATATTTTGCGAAAATCATATATATATATATATATATATATATATATATATATATATATATATATCAAATTAAAGTCAAACTTATTGATTTGTTAATTTAATAAATTAAAAAAAAAATTGATACATATAAACACTTAGTAAAAGTATTGTAGAAATAAGAAGTTGAAATCCGAGGAAAACCGAGGATCCTCGCTTGGACCAAGAACCCTCGCATCCTTCTTATTCTTTCTTTCTTCGGACCGCAAACCGAAGGCAGCAAAAAAAATTTCGGCCGCAAGATCCTCGGACGCAAACACGTTTTCTGTCGAGAACCTCAGACCGAAAAGGTGGGAGACCGACTTAAACAACTTTATCTCCTCGGTTTCAGCAATCTTATCTCCTTGGTATGAGTTCCGAACTGAAAACCCTTTCCTCGGTTTGTGTTCTCGGCCGAGAACCATTTACAGGAGAAAACCCACCTTCTATATATATATGCATGGGCCGAAAACTTCATTCATTCTTACAAGATTCAGCTGAAATCTCCAACTTTTCTATTAAAGAATCCAACCGAAAACTCCTTTGTCTCTTACAAGAACATGTGATGCCTCCCCAATCCTCTCAAGAACATACAAATATCACTTGATTCTTCTTAGAATCTTACAAGTATCAACTACAGATCTTCTTTTTATTTTAAAAATACCTTCCAATCTTCTTATTTTGGGCCGAAAACACCAAAATACATTAAATTTCACGAAGAAGACAAAGAACACGCAAAACATCCACACACTATTCTAAGGATTATTATAAGTCTTTTTACAATAATTAAGTTTTATTTAACACTTCAAACTTCATTAGATTATCTAAGTTATACTTAAATTATATTAACATAAATTAGGATTCGGTCTTTATCACGAGTTTTAACTATTGGATTTAGCTCTACTACATCGTATCTACAACCGGAAACTCACAAAAGGTGAGTTTATACCCTGGATTTTTACTATTTTTCACTGTTTTAGGGGGGGGGGGGTGGATACAAGTCTAACACAAGGATAATGTGTTTACAATGAAATGATTTGTAAATATTTCTAAAATGATTTTAAATTACTGAAACTCTTTTAGATATTGTCAAACTCTTTAAAATGTTTTAAAAACTCTTTTAAACTTATATTTTGCCAAAATCACACACACACATATATATATATATATATATATATATATATATATATATATATATATATATATATATATATATATATATATATAACAAATTAAAGTCAAACTTATTGATTTGTTAATTTAATAAATTTAAATAAATTCTTTTGATACATATAAACACTTAGTAAAAGTGTTGTAGAAATAAGAAGTTGAAATCCAAGGAAAACCGAGGATCCTCGCTTGGACCAAGAACGCTCGCAGCCTTCTCATTCTTTCTTTCTTCAGACCGCAAACCGAAGGAAGCAAAAAAAGTTTCGGCCGCAAGCTCCTCGGACGCAAACACATTTTCTGTCGATAACCTCAGACCGAAAACGTGGGAGACCGACTTAAACAACTTTATCTCCTCGGTTTCAGCAATCTTATCTCCTCGGAATGAGTTCCGAACCGAAAACCCATTTCTCGGTTTGTGTTTTCAGCCGAGAACCATTTATAGGAGAAAACCCACCTTCCTATATATATGCATGGGCCGAAAACATCAATCATTCTAACAAGATTCAGCCGAAATCTCCAACTTTTCTCTCAAAGAATCCAATCGAAAACTCCTTTCTCTCTTACAAGAACATGTGAAGCCTCGCCAATCCTCTCAAGAACATACGAATATCACTTGATTCTTCTTAGAATCTTACAAGTATCAACTACTGATCTTGTTTTCATTTCAAAAACACCTTCCAATCTTCTTATTTTGGGCCGAAAACACCAAAATACATTAGATTTCACAAAGAACACGAAGAACACGAAAAACACCCACACACTATTCTAAGGATTATTGTAAGTCTTTTTACAATAATTAAGTGTTGTTTAACACTTTAAACTTCATTAGATTATCTAAGTTATACTTAATTTTATATTAATATAAATTAGGATTCGGTCTTTAGCACGAGTTTTAACTGGTGGATTTAGCTCTACTACATCGTATCTACAACCAGAAACTCACAAAAGGTGAGTTTATACCCCTGCATTTTTACTATTTTTCACTGTTTTGGGGGGGGGGGGGATACAAGTCTAACACAAAGTTATTGTGTTTACAATGAAATGATTTCTAAATATTTCTAAAATGATTTTAAGTTACTGAAACTCTTTTAGATATTGTCAAACTCTTTAAAATGTTTTAAAAACTCTTTTAAACTTATATTTTGCCAAAATCATATATATATATATATATATATATATATATATATATATATATATATATATATATATATCAAATTAAAGTCAAACTTATTGATTTGTTAATTTAATAAATTTAAAAAAAATTTGATACATATAAACACTTAGTAAAAGTGTTGTAGAAATAAGAAGTGGATATCCAAGGAAAACCGAGGATCCTCGCTTGGACCAAGAACCCTCGCATCCATCTTATTCTTTCTTTCTTCGGACCGCAAACCGAAGGCAGCAAATTTTTTTTCGGTCGCAAGCTCCTCGGACGCAAACACGTTTTCTGTCGAGAACCTCGGACCGAAAACGTGGGAGATCAACTTAAACAACTTTATCTCCACGGTTTCAGCAATCTTATCTCCTTGGTATGAGTTCCGAACTGAAAACCCTTTCATCGGTTTGTGTTCTCGGCCGAGAACCATTTATAGGTGAAAACCCACCTTCTATATATAGATGCATGGGCCGAAAACTTCATTCATTCTTACAAGATTCAGCTGAAATCTCCAACTTTTCTCTCAAAGAATCCAACCGAAAACTCCTTTCTCTCTGACAAGAACTTGTGATGCCTCCCCAATCCTCTCAAGAACATACAAATATCACTTGATTCTTCTTAGAATCTTACAAGTATCAACTACTGATCTTGTTTTCATTTCAAAAACACCTTCCAATCTTCTTATTTTGGGCCGAAAACACCAAAATACATTAGATTTCACGAAGAACACAAAAAACACGCAAAACATCCACACACTATTCTAAGGATTATTGTAAGTCGTTTTACAATAATTATGTTTTATTTAACACTTTAAACTTCATTAGATTATCTAAGTTATACTTAATTTTATATTAATATAAATTAGGATTCGGTCTTTATCACGAGTTTTAACTTGTGGATTTAGCTCTACTACATCGTATCTACAACCGGAAACTCACAAAAGGTGAGTTTATACCCGTGCATTTTTACTATTTTTCACTGTTTTAGGGGGGGGGGATACAAGTCTAACACAAGGATAATGTGTTTACAATGAAATGATTTGTAAATATTTCTAAAACGATTTTAAATTACTGAAACTCTTTTAGATATTGTCAAACTCTTTAAAATGTTTTAAAAACTCTTTTAAACTTATATTTTGCCAAAATCACACACACACACACACACACACACACATATATATATATATATATATATATATATATATATATATATATATATATATATATATATATATATCTAACAAATTAAAGTCAAATTTATTGATTTGTTAATTTAATAAATTTAAATAATTTTTTTGATACATATAAACACTTAGTAAAAGTGTTGTAGAAATAAGAAGTTGAAATCCAAGGAAAACCGAGGATCCTCGCTTGTACCAAGAACCCTCGCAGCCTTCTTATTCTTTCTTTCTTCGGAACGCAAACCGGAGGCAGCAAAAAAAATTTCGGCCTCAAGCTCCTCGGACGCAAACACGTTTTCTGTCGATAACCTCAGACCGAAAACGTGGGAGACCGACTTAAACAACTTTATCTCCTCAGATTCAGCAATCTTATCTCCTCGGAATGAGTTCCGAACCGAAAACCCTTTCCTCGGTTTGTGTTCTCGGCCGAGAACCATTTACAGGAGAAAACCCACCTTCCTATATATATGCATGGGCCGAAAACATCAATCATTCTTACAAGATTCAACCGAAATCTCCAACTTTTCTCTCAAAGAATCCAATCGAAAACTCCTTTCTCTCTTACAAGAATATGGGAAGCCTCCCCAATCCTCTCGAGAACATACAAATATCACTTGATTCTTCTTAGAATCTTACAAGTATCAACTACTGATCTTGTTTTCATCTCAAAAACACCTTCCAATCTTCTTATTTTGGGCCGAAAACACCAAAATACATTAGATTTCACGAAGAACACGAAAAATACCCACACACTATTCTAAGGATTATTGTAAGTCTTTTTACAATAAATAAGTGTTGTTTAACACTTTAAACTTCATTAGATTATCTAAGTTATACTTAATTTTATATTAATATAAATTAGGATTCGGTCTTTAGCACGATTTTTAACTTGTGGATTTAGCTCTACTACATCGTATCTACAACCGGAAATTCACAAAAGGTGAGTTCATACCACTATATTTTTACTATTTTTCACTGTTTTAGGGGGGGGGATACAAGTCTAACACAAAGTTATTGTGTTTACAATGAAATGATTTCTAAGTATTTCTAAAACAATTATAAATTACTGAAACTCTTTTAGATATTGTCAAACTCTTTAAAATGTTTTAAAAACTCTTTTAAACTTATATTTTGCCAAAATCATATATATATATATATATATATATCAAATTAAAGTCAAACTTATTGATTTGTTAATTTAATAAATTTAAAAAAAAAATTGATACATATAAACACTTAGTAAAAGTGTTGTAGAAATAAGAAGTTAAAATCCAAGGAAAACTGAGGATCCTCGCTAGGACCAAGAACCCTCGCAGCCTTCTTATTCTTTCTTTCTTCGGACCGCAAACTGAAGGCAGCAAAAAAAATTTCGGCCGCAAGCTCCTCGGACGCAAACACGTTTTCTGTCGATAACCTCAGACCGAAAATGTGGGAGACCGAGTTAAACAACTTTATCTCCTCGGTTTCAGCAATCTTATCTCCTCGGAATGAGTTCCAAACCGAAAACCCTTTCCTCGGTTTGTGTTCTCGGACGAGAACCATTTACAGGAGAAAACCCACCTTCCTATATATATGCATGGGCCGAAAACTTCAATCATTCTTACAAGATTCAGCCGAAATCTCCAACTTTTCTCTCAAAGAATCCAATCGAAAACTCTTTTCTCTCTTACAAGAACATGCGAAGCTCCCCAATCCTCTCAAGAACATACAAATATCACTTGATACTTATTAGAATCTTACAAGTATAAACTACTGATCTTGTTTTCATTTCAAAAACACCTTCCAATCTTCTTATTTTGGGCCGAAAACACCAAAATACATTAGATTTCACGAAGATCACGAAGAACACGAAAAACATCCACACACTATTCAAAGGATTATTGTAAGTCTTTTTACAATAATTAAGTTTTATTAAACACTTTAAACTTCATTAGATTATCTAAGTTATACTTAATTTTATATTAATACAAATTAGGATTCGGTCTTTATCACTAGTTTTAACTTGTCGATTTAGCTCTACTACATCGTATCTACAACCGGAAACTCACAAAAGGTGAATTTATACCCCTGCATTTTTACTATTTTTCACTATTTTAGGGGGGGGGGGGAGAGAATACAAGTCTAACACAAGGATAATGTGTTTGCAATGAAATGATTTGTGAATATTTCTAAAACGTATATATATATATATATATATATATATATATATATATATATATATATCAAATTAAAGTCAAACTTATTGATTTGTTAATTTAATAAATTTAAATAATTTTTTTTGATACATATAAACACTTAGTAAAAGTGTTGTAGAAATAAGAAGTTGAAATCCAAGAAAAACCGAGGATCCTCGCTTAGACCAAGAACCTTCACAGCCTTCTTATTCTTTCTTTCTTCGGACCGCAAACCGAAGGCAGCAAAATTTTTTCCGGCCGCAAGCTCCTCAGACGCAAACACGTTTTCGGTCAAGAACCTCGGACCGAAAACGTGGGAACAGCTTTATATCCTCGGTTTCAACAATCTTATCGCCTCGGTATGAGTTCCGAATCGAAAACCCTTTCCTCGGTTTATGTTCTCGGCCGGGAACCATTTACAGTCGAAAACCCACCTTCCTATATATATGCATGGGCCGAAAACTTCATGCATTGTTACAAGATTCAGCCGAAATCTCCAATTTTTCTCTCAAAGAATCCAACCGAAAACTCCTTTCTCTCTTACAAGAACATGCGAAACCTCCCTATCCTCTCAAAAACATACAAATATCACTTGATTCTTCTTAGAATCTTATAAGTATCAACTACTGATCTTGTTTTCATTTCTAAAACACCTTCCAATCTTCTTATTTTGGGCCGAAAACACCAAAATACATTAGATTTCACGAAGAACACGAAGAAAACGAAAAACACCCACACACTATTCTAAGGATTATTGTAAGTCTTTTTACAATAATTAAGTGTTGTTTAACACTTTAAACTTCATTAGATTATCTAAGTTATATTTAATTTTATATTAATATAAATTAGGATTCGATCTTTAACACGAGTTTTAACTTGTGGATTTAGCTCTACTACATCGTATCTACAACCGAAAACTCTCAAAAGGTGAGTTCATACCCCTGCCTTTTTACTATTTTTCACTGTTTTAGGGGGGGGGATACAAGTCTAACACAAAGTTATTCTGTTTACAATGAAATGATTTCTAAATATTTCTAAAACGGTTATAAATTACTGAAACTCTTTTAGATATTGTCAAACTCTTTAAAATGTTTTAAAAACTCTTTTAAACTTATATTTTGCCAAAATCATATATATATACATATACACACATATATATATATATATATACATATATATGTATATACATATATATATATATATATATATATATATATATATATATATATATATATATATAAAATTAAAGTCAAACTTATTGATTTGTTAATTTAATAAATTTTAAAAAAAAAATTGATACATATAAACACTTAGTAAAATTGTTGTAGAAATAAGAAGTTGAAATCCAAGGAAAACCGAGGATCCTCGCTTGGACCAAGAACCCTCGCAGCCTTCTTATTCTGTCTTTCTTCGGACCTCAAACCGAAGGCAGCAAAAAAAATTTCGGCCGCAAGCTCCTCGGTCGCAAACACGTTTTATGTCGATAACCTCAGACCGAAAACGTGGGAGACCGAGTTAAACAACTTTATCTCCTTGGTTTCAGCAATCTTATCTCCTCGGAATGAGTTCCGAACCGAAAACCCTTTCCTCGGTTTGTGTTCTCGGCCGAGAACCATTTACAAGAGAAAACCCACCTTCCTATATATATGCATGGGCCGAAAACTTCAATCATTCTTACAAGATTCAGCCGAAATCTCCAACTTTTCTCTCAAAGAATCCAATCGAAAACCCTTTTCTCTCTTACAAGAACATGCGAAGCCTCCCCAATCCTCTTAAGAACATACAAATATCACTTGATTCTTCTTAGAATCTTACAAGTATCAACTACTGATCTTGTTTTCATTTCAAAAACACCTTCCAATCTTCTTATTTTGGGCCGAAAACACCAAAATACATTAGATTTCACGAAGAACACGAAGAACACCAATCTTCTTATTTAACTTGTGGATTTAGCTCTACTACATCGTATCTACAACCGGAAACTCACAAAAGGTGAGTTTATACCCCTGCATTTTTACTATTTTTCACTATTTTAGGGGGGGGGGGAGGGAATACAAGTCTAAAACAAGGATAATGTGTTTACAATGAAATGATTTGTAAATATTTCTAAAACGATTTTAAACTACTGAAAGTCTTTTAGATATTCTCAGACTCTTTAAAATGTTTTAAAAACTCTTTTAAACTTATATTTTGCCAAAATCATATATATATATATATATATATATATATATATATATATATATATATATCAAATTAAAGTCAAACTTATTGATTTGTTATTTTAATAAATTTAAATAATTTTTTTGATACATATAAACACTTAGTAAAAGTGTTGTAGAAATAAGAAGTTGAAATCCAAGAAAAACCAAGGATCCTCGCTTGGACCAAGAACCTTCGCAGCCTTCTTATTCTTTCCTTCTTAGGACCGCAAACCGAAGGCAGCAAATTTTTTTTCGGCCGCAAGCTCTTCGGACGCAAACACGTTTTCGGTCGAGAACCTCAGACCGAAAACGTGGGAACAGCTTTATCTCCTCGGTTTCAGCAATCTTATCTCCTCGGTATGAGTTCCGAACCGAAAACCGTTTCCTCGCTTTATCTTCTCGGCCGAGAACCATTTACAGGCGAAAACCCACCTTCCTATATATATGCATGGGCCGAAAACTTCATTCATTCTTACAAGATTCAGCCGAAATCTCTAACTTTTCTCTCAAAGAATCCAACCGAAAACTCCTTTCTCTCTTACAAGAACATGCGAAGCCTCCCTATCCTCTCAAAAACATACAAATATCACTTGATTCTTCTTAGAATCTTATAAGTATCAACTAATGATCTTGTTTTCATTTCAAAAACACCTTCCAATCTTCTTATTTTGGGCCGAAAACACCAAAATACATTAGATTTCACGAAGAACACGAAGAACACGAAACACACCCACACACTATTCTAAGGATTATTTGAAGTCTTTTTACAATAATTAAGTGTTGTTTAACACTTTAAACTTCATTAGATTGTCTAAGTTATACTTAACTTTATGTTAATATAAATTAGGATTCGGTCTTTATCACGAGTTTTAACTTGTGGATTTAGCTCTACTACATCGTATCTACAACCGGAAACTCACAAAAGGTGAGTTTATACCCCTGGATTTTACTCTTTTAAACTTATATTTTGCCAAAATCATATATATATATATATATATATATATATATATATATATATATATATATATATACATATATATATATATATATATATATATATCAAATTAAAGTCAAACTTATTGATTTGTTAATTTAATAAATTTAAATAAATTTTTTTGATACATATAAACACTTAGTAAAAGTGTTGTAGAAATAAGAAGTTGAAATCCAAGGAAAACCGAGGATCCTCGCTTGGACCAAGAACCCTCGCAACCTTCTTATTCTTTCTTTCTTCGGACCGCAAACCGAAGGCAGCAAATTTTTTTTCGGCCGCAAGTTCCTCGGACGCAAACACGTTTTCGGTCGAGAACCTCGGACCGAAAACATGGGAGACGGACTTAAACAGCTTTATCTCCTCGGTTTCAGCAATCTTATCTCCTCGGTATGAGTTTCGAACCGAAAACCCATTCCTCGGTTTGTGTTCTCGGCCGAGAACCATTTACAGGAGAAAACCCACCTTCCTATATATATGGATGGGCCGAAAACGTCATTCATTCTTACAAGATTCAGCCGAAATCTCCAACTTTTCTCTCAAAGAATCCAACCGAAAACTCCTTTCTCTCTTACAAGAACATGCGAAAGCCTCCCTATCCTCTCAAAAACATACAAATATCACTTGATTGTTCTTTGAATCTTACAAGTATCAACTACTGATCTTATTTTCATTTCAAAAACACCTTCCAATCTTCTTATTTTGGGCCGAAAACACCAAAATACATTAGATTTCACGAAGAACACGAAGAACACGAAAAACACCCACACACTATTCTAAGGATTAATGTAAGTCTTTTTACAATGATTAAGTGTTGTTTAACACTTTAAACTTCATTATATTATCTAAGTTATACTTAACTTTATGTTAATATAAGTTAGGATTCGGTCTTTATCACGAGTTTTAACTTGTGGATTTAGCTCTACTACATCGTATCTACAACCGGAAACTCACAAAAGGTGAGTTTATACCCCTGGATTTTACTATTTTTCACTGTTTTAGGGGGGGGGGGGTACAAGTCTAACACAAGGATAATGTGTTTACAATGAAATGATTTATAAATATTTCTAAAACTATTTTAAACTACTGAAACTCTTTTACATATTGTAAAACTCTTTAAAATGTTTTAAAAACTCTTTTAAACTTATATTTTGCCAAAATCATATATATATATATATATATATATATATATATATATATATATATATATATATATCGAATTAAAGTCAAACTTATTGATTTGTTAATTTAATAAATTTAAATACATTTTTTTGATACATATAAACACTTAGTAAAAGTGTTGTAGAAATAAGAAGTTGAAATCCAAGGAAAACCGAGGATCCTCGCTTGGACCAAGAACCCTCGCAACCTTCTTATTCTTTCTTTCTTCGGACCGCAAACCGAAGGCAGCAAAAAAAATTTCGGCCGCAAGTTCCTCGGACGCAAACACGTTTTCGGTCGAGAAACTCGGACCGAAAACGTAGGAGACGGACTTAAACAACTTTTATCCCCTCGGTTTCAGCAATCTTATCTCCTCGGTATGAGTTCCGAACCGAAAACCCATTCCTCGGTTTGTGTTCTCGGCCGAGAACCATTTACAGGAGAAAACCCACCTTCCTATATATATGCATGGGCCGAAAACGTCATTCATTCTTACAAGATTCAGCCGAAATCTCCAACTTTTCTCTCAAAGAATCCAACCGAAAACTCCTTTCTCTCTTACAAGAACATAAGAAAGCCTCCCTATCCTCTCAAAAACATACAAATATCACTTGATTCTTCTTAGAATCTTACAAGTATCAACTACTGATCTTATTTTCATTTCAAAAACACCTTCCAATCTTCTTATTTTGGGCCGAAAACACCAAAATACGTTAGATTTCACGAAGAACACGAAGAACACGAAAAACACCCACACACTATTCTAAGGATTATTGTAAGTCTTTTTACAATAATTAAGTGTTGTTTAACACTTTAAACTTGATTAGATTATCTAAGTTATACTTAACTTTATGTTAATATAAATTAGGATTCGATTTTTAACACGAGTTTTAACTTGTGGATTTAGCTCTACTACATCGTATCTACAACCGGAAACTCACAAAAGGTGAGTTTATACCCCTGCATTTTTACTATTTTTCACTGTTTTAGGGGGGGGGGATACATGTCTAACACAAGGATAATGTGTTTACAATGAAATGATTTATAAATATTTCTAAAACGATTTTAAACTAATGAAACTCTTTTAGATATTGTCAAACTCTTTAAAATGTTTTAAAAACTCTTTTAAACTTATATTTTGCCAAAATTATATATATATATATATATATATATATATATATATATATATATATATATATATATATATATCAAATTAAAGTCAAACTTATTGATTTGTTAATTTAATAAATTTAAATAATTTTTTTTGATACATATAAACACTTAGTAAAAGTGTTGTAGAAATAAGAAGTTGAAATCTAAGGAAAACCGAGGATCCTCGCTTGGACCAAGAACCCTCACAGCCTTCTTATTCTTTCTTTCTTCGGACCGCAAACCGAAGGCAGCAAAAAAAATTTCGGGCGCAAGCTCTTCGGACACAAACACGTTTTCGGTCGAGAACCTCAGACCGAAAACGTGGGAGACCGACTTAAACAGCTTTATCTCCTCGGTTTCAGCAATATTATCTCCTCGGTATGAGTTCCGAACCGAAAACCCTTTCCTCGGTTTGTGTTCTCGGCCGAGAACCATTTACAGGAGAAAACCCACCTTCCTATATATATGCATGGGCCGAAAACTTCATTCATTCTTACAAGATTCAGCCGAAATCTCCAAATTTTCTCTCAAAGAATCTTACCGAAAACTCCTTTCTCTCTTACAAGAACGGGCGAAGCCTCCCCTATCCTCTCAAGAACATACAAATATCACTTGATTCTTCTTAGAATCTTACAAGTATCAACTACTGATCTTGTTTTCATTTCAAAAACACCTTCCAATCTTATTATTTTGGGCCGAAAACACCAAAATACATTAGAGTTCACAAAGAACACGAAGAACACGAAAAACACCCACACACTATTCTAAGGATTATTGTAAGTCTTTTTACAATAATTAAGTGTTGTTTAACACTTTAAACTTCATTAGATTATCTAAGTTATACTTAACTTTATGTTAATATAAATTAGGATTCGGTCTTTATCACGAGTTTTAACTTGTGGATTTAGCTCTACTACATCGTATCTACAACCGGAAACTCACAAAAGGTGAGTTTATACCCCTGGATTTTACTATTTTTCACTGTTTTAGGGGGGGGGGTACAAGTCTAACACAAGGATAATGTGTTTACAATGAAATGATTTATAAATATTTCTAAAACTCTTTAAAATGTTTTAAAAACTCTTTTAAACTTATATTTTGCCAAAATCATATATATATATATATATATATATATATATATATATATATATATATCAAATTAAAGTCAAACTTATTGATTTGTTAATTTAATAAATTTAAATACATTTTTTTGATACATATAAACACTTAGTAAAAGTGTTGTAGAAATAAGAAGTTGAAATCCAAGGAAAACCGAGGATCCTCGCTTGGACCAAGAACCCTCGCAACCTTCTTATTCTTTCTTTCTTCGGACCGCAAACCGAAGGCAGCAAAAAAAATTTCGGCCGCAAGTTCCTCGGACGCAAACACGTTTTCGGTCGAGAAACTCGGACCGAAAACGTAGGAGACGGACTTAAACAGCTTTTATCCCCTCGGTTTCAGCAATCTTATCTCCTCGGTATGAGTTCCGAACCGAAAACCCATTCCTCGGTTTGTGTTCTCGGCCGAGAACCATTTACAGGAGAAAACCCACCTTCCTATATATATGCATGGGCCGAAAACGTCATTCATTCTTACAAGATTCAGCCGAAATCTCCAACTTTTCTCTCAAAGAATCCAACCGAAAACTCCTTTCTCTCTTACAAGAACATAAGAAAGCCTCCCTATCCTCTCAAAAACATACAAATATCACTTGATTCTTCTTAGAATCTTACAAGTATCAACTACTGATCTTATTTTCATTTCAAAAACACCTTCCAATCTTCTTATTTTGGGCCGAAAACACCAAAATACATTAGATTTCACGAAGAACACGAAGAACACGAAAAACACCCACACACTATTCTAAGGATTATTGTAAGTCTTTTTACAATAATTAAGTGTTGTTTAACACTTTAAACTTGATTAGATTATCTAAGTTATACTTAACTTTATGTTAATATAAATTAGGATTCGATTTTTAACACGAGTTTTAACTTGTGGATTTAGCTCTACTACATCGTATCTACAACCGGAAACTCACAAAAGGTGAGTTTATACCCCTGGATTTTACTATTTTTCACTGTTTTAGGGGGGGGGGGGTACAAGTCTAACACAAGGATAATGTGTTTACAATGAAATGATTTATAAATATTTCTAAAACTCTTTAAAATGTTTTAAAAACTCTTTTAAACTTATATTTTGCCAAAATCATATATATATATATATATATATATATATATATATATATATATATATATATATATATATATATCAAATTAAAGTCAAACTTATTGATTTGTTAATTTAATAAATTTAAATACATTTTTTTGATACATATAAACACTTAGTAAAAGTGTTGTAGAAATAAGAAGTTGAAATCCAAGGAAAACCGAGGATCCTCGCTTGGACCAAGAACCCTCGCAACCTTCTTATTCTTTCTTTCTTCGGACCGCAAACCGAAGGCAGCAAAAAAAATTTCGGCCGCAAGTTCCTCGGACGCAAACACGTTTTCGGTCGAGAAACTCGGACCGAAAACGTAGGAGACGGACTTAAACAGCTTTTATCCCCTCGGTTTCAGCAATCTTATCTCCTCGGTATGAGTTCCGAACCGAAAACCCATTCCTCGGTTTGTGTTCTCGGCCGAGAACCATTTACAGGAGAAAACCCACCTTCCTATATATATGCATGGGCCGAAAACGTCATTCATTCTTACAAGATTCAGCCGAAATCTCCAACTTTTCTCTCAAAGAATCCAACCGAAAACTCCTTTCTCTCTTACAAGAACATAAGAAAGCCTCCCTATCCTCTCAAAAACATACAAATATCACTTGATTCTTCTTAGAATCTTACAAGTATCAACTACTGATCTTATTTTCATTTCAAAAACACCTTCCAATCTTCTTATTTTGGGCCGAAAACACCAAAATACATTAGATTTCACGAAGAACACGAAGAACACGAAAAACACCCACACACTATTCTAAGGATTATTGTAAGTCTTTTTACAATAATTAAGTGTTGTTTAACACTTTAAACTTGATTAGATTATCTAAGTTATACTTAACTTTATGTTAATATAAATTAGGATTCGATTTTTAACACGAGTTTTAACTTGTGGATTTAGCTCTACTACATCGTATCTACAACCGGAAACTCACAAAAGGTGAGTTTATACCCCTGCATTTTTAATATTTTTCACTGTTTTAGGGGGGGGGGGATACAAGTCTAACACAAGGATAATGTGTTTACAATGAAATGATTTATAAATATTTCTAAAACGATTTTAAACTAATGAAACTCTTTTAGATATTGTCAAACTCTTTAAAATGTTTTAAAAACTCTTTTAAACTTATATTTTGCCAAAATTATATATATATATATATATATATATATATATATATATATATATATATATATATATATATCAAATTAAAGTCAAACTTATTGATTTGTTAATTTAATAAATTTAAATAATTTTTTTTGATACATATAAACACTTAGTAAAAGTGTTGTAGAAATAAGAAGTTGAAATCGAAGGAAAACCGAGGATCCTCGCTTGGACCAAGAACCCTCACAGCCTTCTTATTCTTTCTTTCTTCGGACCGCAAACCGAAGGCAGCAAAAAAAATTTCGGGCGCAAGCTCTTCGGACACAAACACGTTTTCGGTCGAGAACCTCAGACCGAAAACGTGGGAGACCGACTTAAACAGCTTTATCTCCTCGGTTTCAGCAATATTATCTCCTCGGTATGAGTTCCGAACCGAAAACCCTTTCCTCGGTTTGTGTTCTCGGCCGAGAACCATTTACAGGAGAAAACCCACCTTCCTATATATATGCATGGGCCGAAAACTTCATTCATTCTTACAAGATTCAGCCGAAATCTCCAACTTTTCTCTCAAAGAATCTTACCGAAAACTCCTTTCTCTCTTACAAGAACGGGCGAAGCCTCCCCTATCCTCTCAAGAACATACAAATATCACTTGATTCTTCTTAGAATCTTACAAGTATCAACTACTGATCTTGTTTTCATTTCAAAAACACCTTCCAATCTTATTATTTTGGGCCGAAAACACCAAAATACATTAGAGTTCACGAAGAACACGAAGAACACGAAAAACACCCACACACTATTCTAAGGATTATTGTAAGTCTTTTTACAATAATTAAGTGTTGTTTAACACTTTAAACTTCATTAGATTATCTAAGTTATACTTAACTTTATGTTAATATAAATTAGGATTCGGTCTTTATCACGAGTTTTAACTTGTGGATTTAGCTCTACTACATCGTATCTACAACCGGAAACTCACAAAAGGTGAGTTTATACCCCTGGATTTTACTAATTTTCACTGTTTTAGGGGGGGGGGGTACAAGTCTAACACAAGGATAATGTGTTTACAATGAAATGATTTATAAATATTTCTAAAACTCTTTAAAATGTTTTAAAAACTCTTTTAAACTTATATTTTGCCAAAATCATATATATATATATATATATATATATATATATATATATATATATATATATATATATATATATATATATATATATATATCAAATTAAAGTCAAACTTATTGATTTGTTAATTTAATAAATTTAAATACATTTTTTTGATACATATAAACACTTAGTAAAAGTGTTGTAGAAATAAGAAGTTGAAATCCAAGGAAAACCGAGGATCCTCGCTTGGACCAAGAACCCTCGCAACCTTCTTATTCTTTCTTTCTTCGGACCGCAAACCGAAGGCAGCAAAAAAAATTTCGGCCGCAAGTTCCTCGGACGCAAACACGTTTTCGGTCGAGAAACTCGGACCGAAAACGTAGGAGACGGACTTAAACAGCTTTTATCCCCTCGGTTTCAGCAATCTTATCTCCTCGGTATGAGTTCCGAACCGAAAACCCATTCCTCGGTTTGTGTTCTCGGCCGAGAACCATTTACAGGAGAAAACCCACCTTCCTATATATATGCATGGGCCGAAAACGTCATTCATTCTTACAAGATTCAGCCGAAATCTCCAACTTTTCTCTCAAAGAATCCAACCGAAAACTCCTTTCTCTCTTACAAGAACATAAGAAAGCCTCCCTATCCTCTCAAAAACATACAAATATCACTTGATTCTTCTTAGAATCTTACAAGTATCAACTACTGATCTTATTTTCATTTCAAAAACACCTTCCAATCTTCTTATTTTGGGCCGAAAACACCAAAATACATTAGATTTCACGAAGAACACGAAGAACACGAAAAACACCCACACACTATTCTAAGGATTATTGTAAGTCTTTTTACAATAATTAAGTGTTGTTTAACACTTTAAACTTGATTAGATTATCTAAGTTATACTTAACTTTATGTTAATATAAATTAGGATTCGATTTTTAACACGAGTTTTAACTTGTGGATTTAGCTCTACTACATCGTATCTACAACCGGAAACTCACAAAAGGTGAGTTTATACCCCTGCATTTTTACTATTTTTCACTGTTTTAGGGGGGGGGGATACAAGTCTAACACAAGGATAATGTGTTTACAATGAAATGATTTATAAATATTTCTAAAACGATTTTAAACTAATGAAACTCTTTTAGATATTGTCAAACTCTTTAAAATGTTTTAAAAACTCTTTTAAACTTATATTTTGCCAAAATTATATATATATATATATATATATATATATATATCAAATTAAAGTCAAACTTATTGATTTGTTAATTTAATAAATTTAAATAATTTTTTTTGATACATATAAACACTTAGTAAAAGTGTTGTAGAAATAAGAAGTTGAAATCGAAGGAAAACCGAGGATCCTCGCTTGGACCAAGAACCCTCACAGCCTTCTTATTCTTTCTTTCTTCGGACCGCAAACCGAAGGCAGCAAAAAAAATTTCGGGCGCAAGCTCTTCGGACACAAACACGTTTTCGGTCGAGAACCTCAGACCGAAAACGTGGGAGACCGACTTAAACAGCTTTATCTCCTCGGTTTCAGCAATATTATCTCCTCGGTATGAGTTCCGAACCGAAAACCCTTTCCTCGGTTTGTGTTCTCGGCCGAGAACCATTTACAGGAGAAAACCCACCTTCCTATATATATGCATGGGCCGAAAACTTCATTCATTCTTACAAGATTCAGCCGAAATCTCCAACTTTTCTCTCAAAGAATCTTACCGAAAACTCCTTTCTCTCTTACAAGAACGGGCGAAGCCTCCCCTATCCTCTCAAGAACATACAAATATCACTTGATTCTTCTTAGAATCTTACAAGTATCAACTACTGATCTTGTTTTCATTTCAAAAACACCTTCCAATCTTATTATTTTGGGCCGAAAACACCAAAATACATTAGAGTTCACGAAGAACACGAAGAACACGAAAAACACCCACACACTATTCTAAGGATTATTGTAAGTCTTTTTACAATAATTAAGTGTTGTTTAACACTTTAAACTTCATTAGATTATCTAAGTTATACTTAACTTTATGTTAATATAAATTAGGATTCGGTCTTTATCACGAGTTTTAACTTGTGGATTTAGCTCTACTACATCGTATCTACAACCGGAAACTCACAAAAGGTGAGTTTATACCCCTGGATTTTACTAATTTTCACTGTTTTAGGGGGGGGGGGGTACAAGTCTAACACAAGGATAATGTGTTTACAATGAAATGATTTATAAATATTTCTAAAACTCTTTAAAATGTTTTAAAAACTCTTTTAAACTTATATTTTGCCAAAATCATATATATATATATATATATATATATATATATATATATATATATATATATCAAATTAAAGTCAAACTTATTGATTTGTTAATTTAATAAATTTAAATACATTTTTTTGATACATATAAACACTTAGTAAAAGTGTTGTAGAAATAAGAAGTTGAAATCCAAGGAAAACCGAGGATCCTCGCTTGGACCAAGAACCCTCGCAACCTTCTTATTCTTTCTTTCTTCGGACCGCAAACCGAAGGCAGCAAAAAAATTTTCGGCCGCAAGTTCCTCGGACGCAAACACGTTTTCGGTCGAGAAACTCGGACCGAAAACGTAGGAGACGGACTTAAACAGCTTTTATCCCCTCGGTTTCAGCAATCTTATCTCCTCGGTATGAGTTCCGCACCGAAAACCCATTCCTCGGTTTGTGTTCTCGGCCGAGAAACATTTACAGGAGAAAACCCACCTTCCTATATATATGCATGGGCCGAAAACGTCATTCATTCTTACAAGATTCAGCCGAAATCTCCAACTTTTCTCTCAAAGAATCCAACCGAAAACTCCTTTCTCTCTTACAAGAACATAAGAAAGCCTCCCTATCCTCTCAAAAACATACAAATATCACTTGATTCTTCTTAGAATCTTACAAGTATCAACTACTGATCTTATTTTCATTTCAAAAACACCTTCCAATCTTCTTATTTTGGGCCGAAAACACCAAAATACATTAGATTTCACGAAGAACACGAAGAACACGAAAAACACCCACACACTATTCTAAGGATTATTGTAAGTCTTTTTACAATAATTAAGTGTTGTTTAACACTTTAAACTTGACTAGATTATCTAAGTTATACTTAATTTTATGTTAATATAAGTTAGGATTCGATTTTTAACACGAGTTTTAACTTGTGGATTTAGCTCTACTACATCGTATCTACAACCGGAAACTCACAAAAGGTGAGTTTATACCCCTGCATTTTTACTATTTTTCACTGTTTTAGGGGGGGGGGATACAAGTCTAACACAAGGATAATGTGTTTACAATGAAATGATTTATAAATATTTCTAAAACGATTTTAAACTACTGAAACTCTTTTAGATATTGTCAAACTCTTTAAAATGTTTTAAAAACTCTTTTAAACTTATATTTTGCCAAAATTATATGTATATATATATATATATATATATATATATATATATATATATATATATATATCAAATTAAAGTCAAACTTATTGATTTGTTAATTTAATAAATTTAAATAATTTTTTTGATACATATAAACACTTAGTAAAAGTGTTGTAGAAATAAGAAGTTGAAATCGAAGGAAAACCGAGGATCCTCGCTTGGACCAAGAACCCTCACAGCTTTCTTATTCTTTCTTTCTTCGGACCGCAAACCGAAGGCAGCAAAAAAAATTTCGGGCGCAAGCTCTTCGGACACAAACACGTTTTCGGTCGAGAACCTCAGACCGAAAACGTGGGAGACCGACTTAAACAGCTTTATCTCCTCGGTTTCAGCAATATTATCTCCTCGGTATGAGTTCCGAACCGAAAACCCTTTCCTCGGTTTGTGTTCTCGGCCGAGAACCATTTACAGTAGAAAACCCACCTTCCTATATATATGCATGGGCCGAAAACTTCATTCATTCTTACAAGATTCAGCCGAAATCTCCAACTTTTCTCTCAAAGAATCTTACCGAAAACTCCTTTCTCTCTTACAAGAACGGGCGAAGCCTCCCCTATCCTCTCAAGAACATACAAATATCACTTGATTCTTCTTAGAATCTTACAAGTATCAACTACTGATCTTGTTTTCATTTCAAAAACACCTTCCAATCTTATTATTTTGGGCTGAAAACACCAAAATACATTAGAGTTCACGAAGAACACGAAGAACACGAAAAACACCCACACACTATTCTAAGGATTATTGTAAGTCTTTTTACAATAATTAAGTGTTGTTTAACACTTTAAACTTCATTAGATTATCTAAGTTATACTTAACTTTATGTTAATATAAATTAGGATTCGGTCTTTATCACGAGTTTTAACTTGTGGATTTAGCTCTACTACATCGTATCTACAACCGGAAAATCACAAAAGGTGAGTTTATACCCCTGCATTTTTACTATTTTTCATTGTTTTAGGGGGGGGGGATACAAGTCTAACACAAGGATAATGTGTTTACAATGAAATGATTTATAAATATTTCTAAAACGATTTTAAACCACTGAAACTCTTTTAGATATTGTCAAACTCTTTAAAATGTTTTAAAAACTCTTTTAAACTTATATTTTGCCATAATCATATATATATATATATATATATATATATATATATATATATATATATATATATATATCAAATTAAAGTCAAACTTATTGATCTCTTAATTTAATAAATTTAAATAAATTTTTTTGATACATATAAACACTTAGTAAAAGTGTTCTAGAAATAAGAAGTTGAAATCGAAGGAAAACCGAGGATCCTCGCTTGGACCAAGAACCCTCGCAGCCTTCTTATTCTTTCTTTCTTCGGACCGCAAACCAAAAGAAGCAAAAAAAATTTCGCCCGCAAGCTCTTCGGACACAAACACGTTTTCGGTCGAGAACCTCGGACCGAAAACGTGGTAGACCGACTTAAACAGCTTTATCTCCTCGTTTTCAGCAATCTTATCTCCTCGGTATGAGTTCCGAACCGAAAACTCTTTCCTCGGTTTGTGTTCGCGGCCGAGAACCACTTACAGGAGAAAACCCACCTTCCTATATATATGCATGGGCCGAAAACTTCATTCATTCTTACAAGATTCAGCCGAAATCTCCAACTTTTCTCTCAAAGAATCTAACCGAAAACTCCTTTCCCTCTTACAAGAACGGGCGAAGCCTCCCCTATCCTCTCAAGAACATACAAATATCACTTGATTCTTCTTAGAATCTTACAAGTATCAACTACTGATCTTGTTTTCATTTCAAAAACACCTTCCAATCTTCTTATTTTGGGCCGAAAACACCAAAATACAATAGATTTCACGAAGAACACGAAGAACACGAAAAACACCCACACACTATTCTAAGGATTATTGTAAGTCTTTTTACAATAATTAAGTGTTGTTTAACACTTTAAACTTCATTAGATTATCTAAGTTATACTTAACTTTATGTTAATATAAATTAGGATTCGGTCTTTATCACGAGTTTTAACTTGTGGATTTAGCTCTACTACATCGTATCTACAACCGGAAAATCACAAAAGGTGAGTTTATACCCCTGCATTTTTACTATTTTTCATTGTTTTAGGGGGGGGGGGGGATACAAGTCTAACACAAGGATAATGTGTTTACAATGAAATGATTTATAAATATTTCTAAAACGATTTTAAACTACTGAAACTCTTTTAGATATTGTCAAACTCTTTAAAATGTTTTAAAAACTCTTTTAAACTTATATTTTGCCAAAATCATATATATATATATATATATATATATATATATATATATATATATATATCAAATTAAAGTCAAACTTATTGATCTCTTAATTTAATAAATTTAAATAAATTTTTTTGATACATATAAACACTTAGTAAAAGTGTTGTAGAAATAAGAAGTTGAAATCGAAGGAAAACCGAGGATCCTCGCTTGGACCAAGAACCCTCGCAACCTTCTTATTCTTTCTTTCTTCGGACCGCAAACCAAAAGAAGCAAAAAAAATTTTGGCCGCAAGCTCTTCGGACACAAACACGTTTTCGGTCGAGAACCTCGGACCAAAAACGTGGTAGGCCGACTTAAACAGCTTTATCTCCTCGTTTTCAGCAATCTTATCTCCTCGGTATGAGTTCCGAACCGAAAACCCTTTCCTCGGTTTGTGTTCGCGGCCGAGAACCACTTACAGGAGAAAACCCACCTTCCTATATATATGCATGGGCCGAAAACTTCATTCATTCTTACAAGATTCAACCGAAATATCCAACTTTTCTCTCAAAGAATCTAACCGAAAACTCCTTTCTCTCTTACAAGAACGGGCGAAGCCTCCCTTATCCTCTCAAGAACGTACGAATATCACTTGATTCTTCTTAGAATCTTACAAGTATCAACTACTGATCTTGTTTTCATTTCAAAAACACCTTCCAATCTTCTTATTTTGGGCCGAAAACACCAAAATACATTAGATTTCACGAAGAACACAAAAAACACGCAAAACATCCACACACTATTCTAAGGATTATTGTAAGTCTTTTTACAATAATTAAGTTTTATTTAACACTTTAAACTTCATTAGATTATCTAAGTTATACTTAATTTTATATTAATATAAATTAGGATTCGGTCTTTATCACGAGTTTTAACTTGTGGATCTAGCTCTACTACATC
This sequence comes from Lactuca virosa, assembly GCF_052849685.1. NCBI lineage: Eukaryota > Viridiplantae > Streptophyta > Magnoliopsida > Asterales > Asteraceae > Lactuca > Lactuca virosa. The sequence continues at coordinate 392,111,607 of NC_136428.1, forward strand.
GTATCTACAACCAGAAACTCACAAAAGGTGAGTTTATACCCCTGCATTTTTACTATTTTTCACTGTTTTAGGGGGGGGGGATACAAGTCTAACATAAGGATAATGTGTTTACAATGAAATGATTTATAAATATTTCTAAAACGATTTTAAACTACTGAAACTCTTTTACATATTGTAAAACTCTTTAAAATGTTTTAAAAACTCATTTAAACTTATATTTTGCCAAAATCATATATATATATATATATATATATATATATATATACATATATATATATATATATATATATATATATATATATATATATATCAAATTAAAGTCAAACTTATTGATTTGTTAATTTAATAAATTTAAATAAATTTTTTTGATACATAAAAACACTTAGTAAAAGTGTTGTAGAAATAAGAAGTTGAAATCCAAGAAAAACCGACGATCCTCGCTTGGACCAAGAACCTTCGCAGCCTTCTTATTCTTTCCTTCTTCGGACCGCAAACCGAAGGCAGCAAAATTTTTTCCGGCCGCAAGCTCCTCAGACGCAAACACGTTTTCGGTCGAGAACCTCGGACCGAAAACGTGGGAACAGCTTTATCTCCTCGGTTTCAGCAATCTTATCTCCTCGGTATGAGTTCCGAATCGAAAACCCTTTCCTCGGTTTATGTTCTCGCCCGAGAACCATTTACAGTCGAAAACCCACCTTCCTATATATATGCATGGGCCGAAAACTTCATTCATTCTTACAAGATTCAGCCGAAATCTCCAATTTTTCTCTCAAAGAATCCAACCGAAAACTCCTTTCTCTCTTACAAGAACATGCGAAGCCTCCCTAACCTCTCAAACATACAAATATCACTTGATTCTTCTTAGAATCTTATAAGTATCAACTACTGATCTTGTTTTCATTTCAAAAACACCTTCCAATCTTCTTATTTTGGGCCGAAAACACCAAAATACATTAGATTTCACGAAGAACACGAAGAACACGAAAAACACCCACAGACTATTCTAAGGATTATTATAAGTCTTTTTACAGTAATTAAGTGTTGTTTAACACTTTAAACTTCATTAGATTATCTAAGTTATATTTAATTTTATATTAATATAAATTAGGATTCGATCTTTAGCACGAGTTTTAACTTGTGGATTTAGCTCTACTACATCTTATCTACAACCGGAAACCATCAAAAGGTGAGTTCATACCCCTGCATTTTTACTATTTTTTCACTGTTTTAGGGGGGGGGGGATACAAGTCTAACAAAAAGTTATTGTGTTTACAATGAAATGATTTCTAAATATTTCGAAAACGATTATAAATTACTGAAACTCTTTTAGATATTGTCAAACTCTTTAAAATGTTTTAAAAACTCTTTTAAACTTATATTTTGCCAAAATCATATATATATATATATATATATATATATATCAAATTAAAGTTAAACTTATTGATTTGTTAATTTAATAAATTTTAAAAAAAAATTGATACATATAAACACTTAGTAAAAGTGTTGTAGAAATAAGAAGTTGAAATCCAAGGAAAACGGGGGATCCTCGCTTGGACCAAGAACCCTCGCACCCTTCTTATTCTTTCTTTCTTCGGACCGCAAACCGAAGGCAGAAAAAAAAAATTTCGGCCGCAAGCTCCTCGGTCGCAAACACGTTTTCTGTCGATAACCTCAGACCGAAAACGTGGGAGACCGAGTTAAACAACTTTATCTCCTCGGTTTCAGCAATCTTATCTCCTCGGAATGAGTTCCGAATCGAAAACCCTTTCCTCGGTTTGTGTTCTCGGCCGAGAACCATTTATAGGAGAAAACCCACCTTCCTATATATATGCATGGGCCGAAAACTTCAATCATTCTTACAAGATTCAGCTGAAATCTCCAACTTTTCTCTCAAAGAATCCAATCGAAAATTCTTTTCTCTCTTACAAGAACATGCGAAGCCTCCCCAATCCTCTTAAGAACATACAAATATCACTTGATTCTTCTTAGAATCTTACAAGTATCAACTACTGATCTTGTTTTCATTTCAAAAACACCTTCCAATCTTCTTATTTTGGGCCGAAAACACCAAAATACATTAGATTTCACGAAGAACATGAAGAACACGAAAAACATCCACACACTATTCTAAGGATTATTGTAAGTCTTTTTACAATAATTAAGTTTTATTAACAACTTTAAACTTCATTAGATTATCTAAGTTATACTTAATTTTATATTAATATAAATTAGGATTCAGTCTTTATCACGAGTTTTAACTTGTGGATTTAGCTCTACTACATCGTATCTACAACCGCAAACTCACAAAAGGTGAGTTTATACCCCTGCATTTTTACTATTTTTCACTATTTTAGGGGGGGGGGGGGGGAATACAAGTCTAACACAAGGATAATGTGTTTACAATGAAATGATTTGTAACTATTTCTAAAACGATTTTAAACTACTGAAAGTATTTTAGATATTGTCAAACTCTTTAAAATGTTTTAAAAACTCTTTTAAACTTATATTTTGCCAAAATCATATATATATATATATATATATATATATATATATATATATATATATATATATATATATATATCAAATTAAAGTCAAACTTATTGATTTGTTATTTTAATAAATTTAAATAATTTTTTTTGATACATCTAAACACTTAGTAAAAGTGTTGTAGAAATAAGAAGTTGAAATCCAAGAAAAACCGAGGATCCTCGCTTGGACCAAGAGCCTTCGCAGCCTTCTTATTCTTTCTTTCTTAGGACCGCAAACCGAAGGCAGCAAATTTTTTTTCGGCCGCAAGCTCCTCGGACGCGAACACGTTTTCGGTCGAGAACCTCAGACCGAAAACGTGTGAACAACTTTACCTCCTCGGTTTCAGCAATCTTATCTCCTCGGTATGAGTTCCGAACCGAAAACCCTTTCCTCGGTTTATGTTCTCGACCGAGAATCATTTACAGGCGAAAACTCACCTTCCTATATATATGCATGGGCCGAAAACTTCATTCATTCTTACATGATTCAGCCGAAATCTCCAATTTTTCTCTCAAAGAATCCAACCGAAAACTCCTTTCTCTCTTACAAGAACATGCGAAGCCTCCCTATCCTCTCAAAAACATACAAATATCACTTAATTCTTCTTAGAATCTTATAAGTATCAACTACTGATCTTGTTTTCATTTCAAAAACACCTTCCAATCTTCTTATTTTGGGCCGAAAACACCAAAATACATTAGATTTCACGAAGAACACGACGAACACGAAAAACACCCACACACTATTCTAAGGATTATTGTAAGTCTTTTTACAATAATTAAGTGTTGTTTAACACTTTAAACTTCATTAGATTATCTAAGTTATATTTAATTTTATATTAATATAAATTAGGATTCGATCTTTAGCACGAGTTTTAACTTGTGGATTTAGCTCTACTACATCTTATCTACAACCGGAAACTCTCAAAAGGTGAGTTCATACCCCTGCATTTTTACTATTTTTTACTGTTTTAGGGGGGGGGGGGGGGGGATACAAGTCTAACAAAAAGTTATTGTGTTTACAATGAAATGATTTCTAAATATTTCTAAAACGATTATAAATTACAGAAACTCTTTTAGATATTGTCAAACTCTTTAAAATGTTTTAAAAACTCTTTTAAACTTATATTTTGCCAAAATCATATATATATATATATATATATACATATATATATATATATATATATATATATATATATATATATCAAATTAAAGTCAAACTTATTGATTTGTTAATTTAATAAATTTAAAAAAAAATTGATACATATAAACACTTAGTAAAAGTGTTGTAGAAATAAGAAGTTGAAATCCAAGGAAAACGGAAGATCCTCGCTTGGACCAAGAACGCTCGCAGCCTTCTTATTCTTTCTTTCTTCGGACCGCAAACCGAAGGCAGCAAAAAAAATTTCGGCCGCAAGCTCCTCGGTCGCAAACACGTTTTCTGTCGATAACCTCAGACCGAAAACGTGGGAGACCGAGTTAGACAACTTTATCTCCTCGGTTTCAGCAATCTTATCTCCTCGGAATGAGTTCCGAACCGAAAACCCTTTCCTCGGTTTGTGTTCTCGGCCGAGAACCATTTATAGGAGAAAAGCCACCTTCCTATATATATGCATGGGCCGAAAACTTCAATCATTCTTACAAGATTCAGCTGAAATCTCCAACTTTTCTCTCAAAGAATCCAATCGAAAACTCTTTTCTCTCTTACAAGAACATGCGAAGCCTCCCCAATCCTCTTAAGAACATACAAATATCACTTGATTCTTCTTAGAATCTTACAAGTATCAACTACTGATCTTGTTTTCATTTCAAAAACACCTTCCAATCTTCTTATTTTGGGCCGAAAACACCAAAATACATTAGATTTCACGAAGAACATGAAGAACACGAAAAACATCCACACACTATTCTAAGGATTATTGTAAGTCTTTTTACAATAATTAAGTTTTATTAACAACTTTAAACTTCATTAGATTATCTGTGTTATACTTAATTTTATATTAATATAAGTTAGGATTCAGTCTTTATCACGAGTTTTAACTTGTGGATTTAGCTCTACTACATCGTATCTACAACCGGAAACTCACAAAAGGTGAGTTTATACCCCTGCATTTGTACTATTTTTCACTATTTTAGGGGGGGAGGGAATACAAGTCTAACACAAGGATAATGTGTTTACAATGAAATGATTTGTAACTATTTCTAAAACGATTTTAAACTACTGAAAGTATTTTAGATATTGTCAAACTCTTTAAAATGTTTTAAAAACTCTTTTAAACTTATATTTTGCCAAAATCATATATATATATATATATATATATATATATATATATATATATATATATATATATATATATATATATATATATATCAAATTAAAGTCAAACTTATTGATTTGTTATTTTAATAAATTTAAATAATTTTTTTTGATACATTTAAACACTTAGTAAAAGTGTTGTAGAAATAAGAAGTTGAAATCCAAGAAAAACCGAGGATCCTCGCTTGGACCAAGAGCATTCGCAGCCTTCTTATTCTTTCTTTCTTAGGACCGCAAACCGAAGGCAGCAAATTTTTTTTCGGCCGCAAGCTCCTTGGACGCAAACACGTTTTCGGTCGAGAACCTCAGACTGAAAACGTGTGAACAACTTTACCTCCTCGGTTTCAGCAATCTTATCTCCTCGGTATGAGTTCCAAACCGAAAACCCTTTCCTCGGTTTATGTTCTCGACCGAGAATCATTTACAGGCGAAAACTCACCTTCCTATATATATGCATGGGCCGAAAACTTCATTCATTCTTACAAGATTCAGCCGAAATCTCCAATTTTTCTCTCAAAGAATCCAACCGAAAACTCCCTTCTCTCTTACAAGAACATGCGAAGCCTCCCTATCCTTTCAAAAACATAAAAATATCACTTAATTCTTCTTAGAATCTTATAAGTATCAACTACTGATCTTGTTTTCATTTCAAAAACACCTTCTAATCTTCTTATTTTGGGCCGAAAACACCAAAATACATTAGATTTCACGAAGAACACGAAGAACACGAAAAACACCCACACACTATTCTAAGGATTATTGTAAGTCTTTTTACAATAATTAAGTGTGGTTTAACACTTTAAACTTCATTAGATTATCTAAGTTATATTTAATTTTATATTAATATAAATTAGGATTCGATCTTTAGCACGAGTTTTAACTTGTGGATTTAGCTCTACTACATCTTATCTACAACCGGAAACTCTCAAAAGGTGAGTTCATACCCCTGCATTTTTACTATTTTTTCACTGTTTTAGGAGGGGGGGGGGGATACAAGTGTAACAAAAAGTTATTGTGTTTACAATGAAATGATTTCTAAATATTTCTAAAACGATTATAAATTACTGAAACTCTTTTAGATATTGTCAAACTCTTTAAAATGTTTTAAAAACTCTTTTAAACTTATATTTTGCCAAAATCATATATATATATATATATATATATATATATATATATATATATATATCAAATTAAAGTCAAACTTATTGATTTGTCAATTTAATAAATTTAAAAAAAAAATTTGATACATATAAACACTTAGTAAAAGTGTTGTAGAAATAAGAAGTTGAAATCCAAGAAAAACGGAGGATCCTCGCTTGGACCAAGAACCCTCGCAGCCTTCTTATTCTTTCTTTCTTCGGACCGCAAACCGAAGGCAGCAAAAAAAATTTCGGCCGCAAGCTCCTCGGTCGCAAACACGTTTTCTGTCGATAACCTCAGACCGAAAACGTGGGAGACCGAGTTACACAACTTTATCTCCTCGGTTTCAGCAATCTTATCTCCTCGGAATGAGTTCCGAACCGAAAACCCTTTCCTCGGTTTGTGTTCTCGGCCGAGAACCATTTATAGGAGAAAACCCACCTTCCTATATATATGCATGGGCCGAAAACTTCAATCATTCTTACAAGATTCAGCTGAAATCTCCAACTTTTCTCTCAAAGAATCCAATCGAAAACTCTTTTCTCTCTTACAAGAACATGCGAAGCCTCCCCAATCCTCTTAAGAACATACAAATATCACTTGATTCTTCTTAGAATCTTACAAGTATCAACTATTGATCTTGTTTTCATTTCAAAAACACCTTCCAATCTTCTTATTTTGGGCCGAAAACACCAAAATACATTAGATTTCACGAAGAACATGAAGAACACAAAAAACATCCACACACTATTCTAAGGATTATTGTAAGTCTTTTTACAATAATTAAGTTTTATTAACAACTTTAAACTTCATTAGATTATCTAAGTTATACTTAATTTTATATTAATATAAATTAGGATTCAGTCTTTATCACGAGTTTTAACTTGTGGATTTAGCTCTACTACATCGTATCTACAACCGGAAACTCACAAAAGGTGAGTTTATACCCCTTCATTTTTACTATTTTTCACTATTTTAGGGGGGGAGGGAATACAAGTCTAACACAAGGATAATGTGTTTACAATGAAATGATTTGTAAATATTTCTAAAACGATTTTAAACTACTGAAAGTATTTTAGATATTGTCAAACTCTTTAAAATGTTTTAAAAACTCTTTTAAACTTATATTTTGCCAAAATCATATATATATATATATATATATATATATATATATATATATATATATATATATATATATATATATATATATATATATATATATATATATGAAATTAAAGTCAAACTTATTGATTTGTTATTTTAATAAATTTCAATAATTTTTTTTGATACATTTAAACACATAGTAAAAGTGTTGTAGAAATAAGAAGTTGAAATCCAAGAAAAACCGAGGATCCTCGCTTGGACCAAGAGCCTTCGCAGCCTTCTTATTCTTTCTTTCTTAGGACTGCAAACCGAAGGCAGCAAATTTTTTTTCGGCCGCAAGCTCCTCGGACGCAAACACGTTTTCGGTCGAGAACCTCAGACCGAAAACATGTGAACAACTTTACCTCCTCGGTTTCAGCAATCTTATCTCCTCGGTATGAGTTCCGAACCGAAAACCCTTTCCTCGGTTTATGTTCTCGACCGAGAATCATTTACAGGCGAAAACTCACCTTCCTATATATATGCATGGGCCGAAAACTTCATTCATTCTTACAAGATTCAGCCGAAATCTCTAATTTTTCTCTCAAAGAATCCAACCGAAAACTCCCTTCTCTCTTACAAGAACATGCGAAGCCTCCCTATCCTCTCAAAAACATACAAATATCACTTAATTCTTCTTAGAATCTTATAAGTATCAACTACTGATCTTGTTTTCATTTCAAAAACACCTTCCAATCTTCTTATTTTGGGCCGAAAACACCAAAATACATTAGATTTCACGAAGAACATGAAGAACACGAAAAACATCCACACACTATTCTAAGGATTATTGTAAGTCTTTTTACAATAATTAAGTTTTATTAACAACTTTAAACTTCATTAGATTATCTAAGTTATACTTAATTTTATATTAATATAAATTAGGATTCGATCTTTAGCACGAGTTTTAACTTGTGGATTTAGCTCTACTACATCTTATCTACAACCGGAAACTCTCAAAAGGTGAGTTCATACCCCTGCATTTTTACTATTTTTTCACTGTTTTAGGGGGGGGGGATACAAGTCTAACAAAAAGTTATTGTGTTTACAATGAAATGATTTCTAAATATTTCTAAAACGATTATAAATTACTGAAACTCTTTTAGATATTGTCAAACTCTTTAAAATGTTTTAAAAACTCTTTTAAACTTATATTTTGCCAAAATCATATATATATATATATATATATATATATATATATATATATATATCAAATTAAAGTCAAACTTATTGATTTGTTAATTTAATAAATTTAAAAAAAAAATTGATACATATAAACAATTAGTAAAAGTGTTGTAGAAATAAGAAGTTGAAATCCAAGGAAAACGGAGGATCCTCGCTTGGACCAAGAACCCTCGCAGCCTTCTTATTCTTTCTTTCTTCGGACCGCAAACCGAAGGCAGCAAAAAAAATTTCGGCCGCAAGCTCCTTAGTCGCAAACACGTTTTCTGTCGATAACCTCAGACCGAAAACGTGGGAGACCGAGTTAAACAACTTTATCTCCTCGGTTTCAGCAATCTTATCTCCTCGGAATGAGTTCCGAATCGAAAACCCTTTCCTCGGTTTGTGTTCTCGGCCGAGAACCATTTATAGGAGAAAACCCACCTTCCTATATATATGCATGGGCCGAAAACTTCAATCATTCTTACAAGATTCAGCTGAAATCTCCAACTTTTCTCTCAAAGAATCCAATCGAAAATTCTTTTCTCTCTTACAAGAACATGCGAAGCCTCCCCAATCCTCTTAAGAACATACAAATATCACTTGATTCTTCTTAGAATCTTACAAGTATCAACTACTGATCTTGTTTTCATTTCAAAAACACCTTCCAATCTTCTTATTTTGGGCCGAAAACACCAAAATACATTAGATTTCACGAAGAACATGAAGAACACGAAAAACATCCACACACTATTCTAAGGATTATTGTAAGTCTTTTTACAATAATTAAGTTTTATTAACAACTTTAAACTTCATTAGATTATCTAAGTTATACTTAATTTTATATTAATATAAATTAGGATTCAGTCTTTATCACGAGTTTTAACTTGTGGATTTAGCTCTACTACATCGTATCTACAACCGGAAACTCACAAAAGGTGAGTTTATACCCCTGCATTTTTACTATTTTTCACTATTTTAGGGGGGGGAGGAATACAAGTCTAACACAAGGATAATGTGTTTACAATGAAATGATTTGTAAATATTTCTAAAACGATTTTAAACTACTGAAAGTATTTTAAATATTGTCAAACTCTTTAAAATGTTTTAAAAACTCTTTTAAACTTATATTTTGCCAAAATCATATATATATATATATATATATATATATATATATATATATATATATATATATATATATATCAAATTAAAGTCAAACTTATTGATTTGTTATTTTAATAAATTTAAATAATTTTTTTTGATACATTTAAACACTTAGTAAAATAGTTGTAGAAATAAGAAGTTGAAATCCAAGAAAAACCGAGGATCCTCGCTTGGACCAAGAGCCTTCGCAGCCTTCTTATTCTTTCTTTCTTAGGACCGCAAACCGAAGGCAGCAAATTTTTTTTCGGCCGCAAGCTCCTCGGACGCAAACACGTTTTCGGTCGAGAACCTCAGACCGAAAACGTGTGAACAACTTTACCTCCTCGGTTTCAGCAATCTTATCTCCTCGGTATGAGTTCCGAACCGAAAACCCTTTCCTCGGTTTATGTTCTCGACCGAGAATCATTTACAGGCGAAAACTCACCTTCCTATATATATGCATGGGCCGAAAACTTCATTCATTCTTACAAGATTCAGCCGAAATCTCCAATTTTTCTCTCAAAGAATCCAACCGAAAACTCCCTTCTCTCTTACAAGAACATGCGAAGCCTCCCTATCCTCTCAAAAACATACAAATATCACTTAATTCTTCTTAGAATCTTATAAGTATCAACTACTGATCTTGTTTTCATTTCAAAAACACCTTCCAATCTTCTTATTTTGGGCCGAAAACACCAAAATACATTAGATTTCACGAAGAACACGAAAAACACCCACACACTATTCTAAGGATTATTGTAAGTCTTTTTACAATAATTAAGTGTTGTTTAACACTTTAAACTTCATTAGATTATTTAAGTTATATTTAATTTTATATTAATATAAATTAGGATTCGATCTTTAGCACGAGTTTTAACTTGTGGATTTAGCTCTACTACATCTTATCTACAACCGGAAACTCTCAAAAGGTGAGTTCATACCCCTGCATTTTTACTATTTTTTCACTGTTTTAGGGGGGGGGGGGGATACAAGTCTAACAAAAAGTTATTGTGTTTATAATGAAATGATTTCTAAATATTTCTAAAACGATTATAAATTACTGAAACTCTTTTAGATATTGTCAAACTCTTTAAAATGTTTTAAAAACTCTTTTAAACTTATATTTTGCCAAAATCATATATATATATATATATATATATATATATATATATATATATATATATCAAATTAAAGTCAAACTTATTGATTTGTTAATTTAATAAATTTAAAAAAAAAATTGATACATATAAACACTTAGTAAAAGTGTTGTAGAAATAAGAAGTTGAAATCCAAGGAAAACGGAGGATCCTCGCTTGGACCAAGAACCCTCGCAGCCTTCTTATTCTTTCTTTCTTCGGACCGCAAACCGAAGGCAGCAAAAAAAAATTCGGCCGCAAGCTCCTCGGTCGCAAACACGTTTTCTGTCGATAACCTCAGACCGAAAACGTGGGAGACCGAGTTAAACAACTTTATCTCCTCGGTTTCAGCAATCTTATCTCCTCGGAATGAGTTCCGAACCGAAAACCCTTTCCTCGGTTTGTGTTCTTGGCCGAGAACCATTTATAGGAGAAAACCCACCTTCCTATATATATGCATGGGCCGAAAACTTCAATCATTCTTACAAGATTCAGCTGAAATCTCCAACTTTTCTCTCAAAGAATCCAATCGAAAACTCTTTTCTCTCTTACAAGAACATGCGAAGCCTCCCCAATCCTCTTAAGAACATACAAATATTACATGATTCTTCTTAGAATCTTACAAGTATCAACTACTGATCTTGTTTTCATTTCAAAAACACCTTCCAATCTTCTTATTTTGGGCCGAAAACACCAAAATACATTAGATTTCACGAAGAACATGAAGAACACGAAAAACATCCACACACTATTCTAAGGATTATTGTAAGTCTTTTTTCAATAATTAAGTTTTATTAACAACTTTAAACTTCATTAGATTATCTAAGTTATACTTAATTTTATATTAATATAAATTAGGATTCAGTCTTTATCACGAGTTTTAACTTGTGGATTTAGCTCTACTACATCGTATCTACAACCGGAAACTCACAAAAGGTGAGTTTATACCCCTGCATTTTTACTATTTTTCACTATTTTAGGGGGGGAGGGAATACAAGTCTAACACAAGGATAATGTGTTTACAATGAAATGATTTGTAAATATTTCTAAAACGATTTTAAACTACTGAAAGTATTTTAGATATTGTCAAACTCTTTAAAATGTTTTAAAAACTCTTTTAAACTTATATTTTGCCGAAATCATATATATATATATATATATATATATATATATATATATATATATATATATATATATATATATATATATATATATCAAATTAAAGTCAAACTTATTGATTTGTTATTTTAATAAATTTAAATAATTTTTTTTGATACATTTAAACACTTAGTAAAATAGTTGTAGAAATAAGAAGTTGAAATCCAAGAAAAACCGAGGATCCTCGCTTGGACCAAGAGCCTTCGCAACCTTCTTATTCTTTCTTTCTTAGGACCGCAAACCGAAGGCAGCAAATTTTTTTTCGGCCGCAAGCTCCTCGGACGCAAACACGTTTTCGGTCGAGAACCTCAGACCGAAAACGTGTGAACAACTTTACCTCCTCGGTTTCAGCAATCTTATCTCCTCGGTATGAGTTCCGAACCGAAAACCCTTTCCTCGGTTTATGTTCTCGACCGAGAATCATTTACAGGCGAAAACTCACCTTCCTATATATATGCATGGGCCGAAAACTTCATTCATTCTTACAAGATTCAGCCGAAATCTCCAATTTTTCTCTCAAAGAATCCAACCGAAAACTCCCTTCTCTCTTACAAGAACATGCGAAGCCTCCCTATCCTCTCAAAAACATACAAATATCACTTAATTCTTCTTAGAATCTTATAAGTATCAACTACTGATCTTGTTTTCATTTCAAAAACACCTTCCAATCTTCTTATTTTGGGCCGAAAACACCAAAATACATTAGATTTCACGAAGAACAATAAGAACACGAAAAACACCCACACACTATTCTAAGGATTATTGTAAGTCTTTTTACAATAATTAAGTGTTGTTTAACACTTTAAACTTCATTAGATTATCTAAGTTATATTTAATTTTATATTAATATAAATTAGGATTCGATCTTTAGCACGAGTTTTAACTTGTGGATTTAGCTCTACTACATCTTATCTACAACCGGAAACTCTCAAAAGGTGAGTTCATACCCCTGCATTTTTACTATTTTTTCACTGTTTTAGGGGGGGGGGATACAAGTCTAACAAAAAGTTATTGTGTTTACAATGAAATGATTTCTAAATATTTCTAAAACGATTATAAATTACTGAAACTCTTTTAGATATTGTCAAACTCTTTAAAATGTTTTAAAAACTCTTTTAAACTTATATTTTGCCAAAATCATATATATATATATATATATATATATATATATATATATATATATATATATATATATATATATATATATATATCAAATTAAAGTCAAACTTATTGATTTGTTAATTTAATAAATTTAAAAAAAAAATTGATACATATAAACACTTAGTAAAAGTGTTGTAGAAATAAGAAGTTGAAATCCAAGGAAAACGGAGGATCCTCGCTTGGACCAAGAACCCTCGCAGCCTTCTTATTCTTTCTTTCTTCGGACCGCAAACCGAAGGCAGCAAAAAAAATTTCGGCCGCAAGCTCCTCGGTCGCAAACACGTTTTCTGTCGTTAACCTCAGACCGAAAACGTGTGAGACCGAGTTAAACAACTTTATCTCCTCGGTTTCAACAATCTTATCTCCTCGGAATGAGTTCCGAACCGAAAACCCTTTCCTCGGTTTGTGTTCTCGGCCGAGAACCATTTATAGGAGAAAACCCACCTTCCTATATATATGCATGGGCCGAAAACTTCAATCATTCTTACAAGATTCAGCTGAAATCTCCAACTTTTCTCTCAAAGAATCCAATCGAAAACTCTTTTCTCTCTTACAAGAACATGCGAAGCCTCCCCAATCCTCTTAAGAACATACAAATATCACTTGATTCTTCTTAGAATCTTACAAGTATCAACTACTGATCTTGTTTTCATTTCAATAACACCTTCCAATCTTCTTATTTTGGGCCGAAAACACCAAAATACATTAGATTTCACGAAGAACATGAAGAACACGAAAAACATCCACACACTATTCTAAGGATTATTGTAAGTCTTTTTACAATAATTAAGTTTTATTAACAACTTTAAACTTCATTAGATTATCTAAGTTATACTTAATTTTATATTAATATAAATTAGGATTCAGTCTTTATCACGAGTTTTAACTTGTGGATTTAGCTCTACTACATCGTATCTACAACCGGAAACTCACAAAAGGTGAGTTTATACCGCTCCATTTTTACTATTTTTCACTATTTTAGGGGGGGAGAGAATACAAGTCTAACACAAGGATAATGTGTTTACAATGAAATGATTTGTAAATATTTCTAAAACGATTTTAAACTACTGAAAGTATTTTAGATATTGTCAAACTCTTTAAAATGTTTTAAAAACTCTTTTAAACTTATATTTTGCCAAAATCATATATATAAATATATATATATATATATATATATATATCAAATTAAAGTCAAACTTATTGATTTGTTATTTTAATAAATTTAAATAAATTTTTTTGATACATTTAAACACTTAGTAAAAGTGTTGTAGAAATAAGAAGTTGAATTCCAAGAAAAACCGAGGATCCTCGCTTGGACCAAGAGCCTTCGCAGCCTTCTTATTCTTTCTTTCTTAGGACCGCAAACCGAAGGCAGCAAAATTTTTTCGGCCGCAAGCTCCTCGGACGCAAACACGTTTTCGGTCGAGAACCTCAGACCGAAAACGTGGGAACAACTTTATCTCCTCGGTTTCAGCAATCTTATCTCCTCGGTATGAGTTCCGAACCGAAAACCCATTCCTTGGTTTGTGTTCTCGGCCGAGAACCATTTACAGGAGAAAACCCACCTTCCTATATATATGAATGGGCCGAAAACGTCATTCATTCTTACAAGATTCAGCCGAAATCTCCAACTTTTCTCTCAAAGAATCCAACCGAAAACTCCTTTCTCTCTTACAAGAACATGCGAAAGCCTCCCTATCCTCTCAAAAACATACAAATATCACTTGATTCTTCTTTGAATCTTACAAGTATCAACTACTGATCTTATTTTCATTTCAAAAACACCTTCCAATCTTCTTATTTTGGGCCGAAAACACCAAAATACATTAGATTTCACGAAGAACACGAAGAACACGAAAAACACCCACACACAATTCTAAGGATTATTGTAAGTCTTTTTACAATAATTAAGTGTTGTTTAACACTTTAAACTTCATTAGATTATCTAATTTATACTTAACTTTATGTTAATATAAATTAGGATTCGGGTTTTAACACGAGTTTTAACTTGTGGATTTAACTCTACTACATCGTATCTACAACCGGAAACTCACAAAAGGTGAGTTTATACCCCTGCATTTTTACTATTTTTCACTGTTTTAGGGGGGGATACAAGTCTAACACAAGGATAATGTGTTTACAATGAAATGATTTATAAATATTTCTAAAACGATTTTAAACTACTGAAACTCTTTTACATATTGTAAAACTCTTTAAAATGTATATATATATATATATATATATACATACACACACACATATATATATATATATATATATATATATATATATATATATATATATATATATATATATATATATATATATATATATACACACACACACACATATATATATATATATATATATATATATATATATATATATATATATATCAAATTAAAGTCAAACTTATTGATTTGTTAATTTAATAAATTTAAATAATTTTTTTTGATACATATAAACACTTAGTAAAAGTGTTGTAGAAATAAGAAGTTGAAATCCAAGGAAAACCGAGGATCCTCGCTTGGACCAAGAACCCTCGCAACCTTCTTATTCTTTCTTTCTTCGTACCGCAAACCGAAGGCAGCAAAACATTTTTCGGCCGCAAGCTCCTCGGACGCAAACACGTTCTAGGTCGAGAACCTCGGACCGAAAACATGGGAGACGGACTTAAACAGCTTTATCTGCTCGGTTTCAGCAATCTTATCTCCTCGGTATGAGTTCCGAACCGAAAACCCATTCCTCGGTTTGTGTTCTCGGCCGAGAACCATTTACAGGAGACAACCCACCTTCCTATATATACGCATGGGCCGAAAACGTCATTCATTCTTACAAGATTCAGCCGAAATCTCCAAATTTTCTCTCAAAGAATCCAACCGAAAACTCCTTTCTCTCTTACAAGAACATGCGAAGCCTCCCTATCCTCTCATAAACATACAAATATCACTTGATTCTTCTTAGAATCTTACAAGTATCAAATACTGATCTTGTTTTCATTTCAAAAACACCTTCCAATCTTCTTATTTTTGGCCGAAAACACCAAAATAAATTAGATTTCACGAAGACCACGAAGAACACGAAAAACACGCACACACTATTCTTAGGATTATTGTAAGTCTTTTTACAATAATAAAGTGTTGTTTAACACTTTAAACTTCATTAGATTATCTAAGTTACACTTAACTTTATGTTAATATAAATTAGGATTCGGTCTTTATCACGAGTTTTAACTTGTGGATTTAGCTCTACTACATCGTATCTACAACCGGAAACTCACAAAATGTGAGTTTATACCCCTGGATTTTTACTATTTTTCACTGTTTTAGGGGGGGGATACAAGTCTAACACAAGGATAATGTTTTTACAATGAAATGATTTATAAATATTTTTAAAACGATTTTAAACTACTCAAACTCTTTTACATATTGTAAAACTCTTTAAAATGTTTTAAAAACTCTTTTAAACTTATATTTTGCCAAAATCATATATATATATATATATATATATATATATATATATATATATATATATATATATATATATATATATATATATATATCAAATTAAAGTCAAACTTATTGATTTGTTAATTTAATAAATTTAAATAAATTTTTTTGATACATATTAACACTTAGTAAAAGTGTTGTAGAAATAAGAAGTTGAAATCCAAGGAAAACCGAGGATCCTCGCTTGGACCAAGAACCCTCGCAACCTTCTTATTCTTTCTTTCTTCGGACCGCAAACCGAAGGCAGCAAAAAAAATTTCGGCCGCAAGCTCCTCGGACGCAAACACGTTCTAGGTCGAGAACCTCGGACCGAAAACGTGGGAGACGGACTTAAACAGCTTTATCTGCTCGGTTTCAGCAATCTTATCTCCTCGGTATGAGTTCCGAACCGAAAACCCATTCCTCGGTTTGTGTTCTCGGCCGAGAACCATTTACAGGAGACAACCCACCTTCCTATATATATGCATGGGCCGAAAACGTCATTCATTCTTACAAGATTCAGCCGAAATCTCCAAATTTTCTCTCAAAGAATCCAACCGAAAACTCCTTTCTCTCTTACAAGAACATGCGAAGCCTCCCTATCCTCTCATAAACATACAAATATCACTTGATTCTTCTTAGAATCTTACAAGTATCAACTACTGATCTTGTTTTCATTTCAAAAACACCTTCCAATCTTCTTATTTTTGGCCGAAAACACCAAAATAAATTAGATTTCACGAAGACCACGAAGAACACGAAAAACACGCACACACTATTCTTAGGATTATTGTAAGTCTTTTTACAATAATTAAGTGTTGTTTAACACTTTAAACTTCATTGGATTATCTAAGTTATACTTAACTTTATGTTAATATAAATTAGGATTCGGTCTTTATCACGAGTTTTAACTTGTGGATTTAGCTCTACTACATCGTATCTACAACCGGAAACTCACAAAATGTGAGTTTATACCCCTGGATTTTTACTATTTTTCACGGTTTTAGGGGGGGGGGGGGATACAAGTCTAACACAAGGATAATGTTTTTACAATGAAATGATTTATAAATATTTCTAAAACGATTTTAAACTACTCAAACTCTTTTACATATTGTAAAACTCTTTAAAATGTTTTAAAAACTCTTTTAAACTTATATTTTGCCAAAATCATATATATATATATATATATATATATATATATATATATATATATATCAAATTAAAGTCAAACTTATTGATTTGTTAATTTAATAAATTTAAATAAATTTTTTTGATACATATTAACACTTAGTAAAAGTGTTGTAGAAATAAGAAGTTGAAATCCAAGGAAAACCGAGGATCCTCGCTTGGACCAAGAACCCTCGCAACCTTCTTATTCTTTCTTTCTTCGGATCGCAAACCGAAGGCAGCAAATTTTTTTTCGGCCGCATGCTCCTCGGACGAAAACACGTTTTCGTTCGAGAACCTCGGACCGAAAACGTGGGAGACGGACTTAAACAGCTTTATCTGCTCGGCTTCAGCAATCTCATCTCCTCGGTATGAGTTCCGAACCGAAAACCCATTCCTCGGTTTGTGTTCTCGGCCGAGAACCATTTACAGCAGAAAACCCACCTTCCTATATATATGCATGGGCCGAAAACGTCATTCATTCTTACAAGATTCAGCCGAAATCTCCAACTTTTCTCTCAAAGAATCCAACCGAAAACTCCTTTCTCTCTTACAAGAACATGTGAAGCCTCCCTATCCTCTCAAAAACATACAAATATCATTTGATTCTTCTTAGAATCTTACAAGTATCAACTACTGATCTTGTTTTCATTTCAAAAACACCTTCCAATCTTCTTATTTTGGGCCGAAAACACCAAAATACATTAGATTTCACGAAGAACACGAAAAACACGCACACACTATTCTAAGGATTATTGTAAGTCTTTTTACAATAATTAAGTGTTGTTTAACACTTTAAACTTCATTAGATTATCTATGTTATACTTAACTTTATGTTAATATAAATTTGGATTCAGTCTTTATCACGAGTTTTAACTTGTGGATTTATCTCTACTACATCGTATCTACAACCGGAAACTCACAAAAGGTGAGTTTATACCCCTGCCTTTTTACTCTTTTTCACTGTTTTAGGGGGGAGGGATACAAGTCTAACACAAGGATAATGTGTTTACAATGAATTGATTTATATATATTTCTAAAACGATTTTAAATTATTGAAACTCTTTTAGATATTGTCAAACTCTTTAAAATGTTTTAAAAACTCTTTTAAACTTATATTTTGCAAAAATCATATATATATATATATATATATATATATATATATATATATATATATATATACATATATATATATATATATATATGAAATTAAAGTCAAACTTATTGATTTGTTAATTTAATAAATTTAAATAAATTTTTTTGATACATATAAACACTTAGTAAAAAGTGTTGTAGAAATAAGAAGTTGAAATCGAAGGAAAACCGAGAATCCTCGCTTGGACCAATAATCCTCGCAACCTTCTTATTCTTTATTTCTTCGGATCGCAAACCGAAGGCAGCAAATTTTTTTTTGGCCGCAAGCTCTTCGGACACAAACACGTTTTCGGTCGAGAACCTCGGACCGAAAACGTGGGAGACCGACTTAAACAACTTTATCTCCTCGATTTCAGCAATCTTATCTCCTCGGTAAGAGTTCCGAACCGAAAACCCTTTCCTCGGTTTGTGTTCTCGGCCGAGAACCATTTACAGGAGAAAACCCACCTTCCTATATATATGCATGGGCCGAAAACTTCATTCATTCTTACACGATTAATCAGAAATCTCCAACTTTTCTCTGAAAGAATCCAACCGAAAACACCTTTCTCTCTTACAAGAACATGCGAAGCCTCCCTATCCTCTCAAAAACATACAAATATCACTTGATTCTTCTTAGAATCTTACAAGTATCAACTACTGATCTTGTTTTCATTTCAAAAACACCTTCCAATCTTCTTATTTTGGGCCGAAAACACCAAAATACATTAGATTTCACGAAGAACACGAAAAACACGCACACACTATTCTAAGGATTATTGTAAGTCTTTTTACAATAATTAAGTGTTGTTTAACACTTTAAACTTCATTAGATTATCTAAGTTATACTTAACTTTATGTTAATATAAATTAGGATTCGGTCTTTATCACGAGTTTTAACTTGTGGATTAGCTTTACTACATCGTATCTACAACCGGAAACTCACAAAAGGTGAGTTTATACCCCTGGATTTTTACTATTTTTCACTGTTTTAGGGGGGGGGGGGGATACAAGTCTAAGACAAGGATAATGTGTTTACAATGAAATGATTTATAAATATTTCTAAAACGATTTTAAACTACCGAAACTCTTTTACATATTGTAAAACTCTTTAAAATGTTTTAAAAACTCTTTTAAACTTATATTTTGCCAAAATCATATATATATATATATATATATATATATATATATATATATATCTATATATATACATATATATACATATATATATATATATATATATATATATATATCAAATTAAAGTCAAACTTATTGATTTGTTAATTTAATAAATTTAAATAAATTTTTTTGATACATATAAACACTTAGTAAAAGTGTTGTAGAAATAAGAAGTTGAAATCCAAGGAAAACCGAGGATCCTCGCTTGGACCAAGAACCCTCGCAAACTTCTTATTCTTTCTTTCTTCGGACCGCAAACCGAAGGCAGCAAATTTTTTTTGGGCCGCAAGATCCTCGGACACAAACACGTTTTCGTTCGAGAACCTCGGACCGAAAACGTGGGAGACGGACTTAAGCATCTTTATCTGCTCGGTTTCGGCAATCTTATCTCCTCGGTATGAGTTCCGAACCGAAAACCCATTCCTCGGTTTGTGTTCTCGGCCGGGAACCATTTAAAGGAGAAAACCCACCTTCCTATATATATGCATGGGCCGAAAACGTCATTCATTCTTACAAGATTCAGCCGAAATCTCCAACTTTTCTCTCAAAGAATCCAACCGAAAACTCCTTTCTCTCTTACATGAATGGGGGAAGCCTCCCTATCCTCTCAAGAACATACAAATATCACTTGATTCTTCTTAGAATCTTACAAGTATCAACTACTGATCTTGTTTTCATTTCAAAAACACCTTCCAATCTTCTTATTTTCGGCCGAAAACACCAAAATACATTAGATTTCACGAAGACCACGAAGAACACGAAAAACACGCACACACTATTCTAAGGATTATTGTAAGTCTTTTTACAATAATTAAGTGTTGTTTAACACTTTAAACTTCATTAGATTATCTAAGTTATACTTAACTTTATGTTAATATAAATTAGGATTCGGTCTTTATCACGAGTTTTAACTTGTGGATTAGCTTTACTACATCGTATCTACAACCGGAAACTCACAAAAGGTGAGTTTATACCCCTGGATTTTTACTATTTTTCACTGTTTTAGGGGGGGGATACAAGTCTAACACAAGGATAATGTGTTTACAATGAAATGATTTATAAATATTTCTAAAACGATTTTAAACTACCGAAACTCTTTTACATATTGTAAAACTCTTTAAAATGTTTTAAAAACTCTTTTAAACTTATATTTTGCCAAAATCATATATATATATATATATATATATATATATATATATATATATATCTATATATATATATATATATATATATATATATATATATATATATCAAATTAAAGTCAAACTTATTGATTTGTTAATTTAATAAATTTAAATAAATTTTTTTGATACATATAAACACTTAGTAAAAGTGTTGTAGAAATAAGAAGTTGAAATCCAAGGAAAACCGAGGATCCTCGCTTGGACCAAGAACCCTCGCAAAGTTCTTATTCTTTCTTTCTTCGGACCGCAAACCGAAGGCAGCAAATTTTTTTTGGGCCGCAAGCTCCTCCGACGCAAACATGTTTTCGTTCGAGAACCTCGGACCGAAAACGTGGGAGACGGACATAAGCATCTTTATCTGCTCGGTTTCAGCAATCTTATCTCCTCGGTATGAGTTCCGAACCGAAAACCCATTCCTCGGTTTGTGTTCTCGGCCGAGAACCATTTACAGTAGAAAACCCACCTTCCTATATATATGCATGGGCCGAAAACGTCATTCATTCTTACAAGATTCAGCCGAAATCTCCAACTTTTCTCTCAAAGAATCCAACCGAAAACTCCTTTCTCTCTTACAAGAACATGCGAAGCCTCCCTATCCTCTCAAAAACATACAAATATCACTTGATTCTTCTTAGAATCTTACAAGTATCAACTACTGATCTTGTTTTCATTTCAAAAACACCTTCCAATCTTCTTATTTTGGGCCGAAAACACCAAAATACATTAGATTTCACGAAGAACACGAAAAACACGCACACACTATTCTAAGGATTATTGTAAGTCTTTTTACAATAATTAAGTGTTGTTTAACACTTTAAACTTCATTAGATTATCGATGTTATACTTAACTTTATGTTAATATAAATTAGGATTCGGTCTTTATCACGAGTTTTAACTTGTGGATTTATCTCTACTACATTGTATCTACAACCGGAAACTCACAAAACGTGAGTTTATACCCCTGCCTTTTTACTATTTTTCACTGTTTTAAGAGGGGGGGGATACAAGTCTAACACAAGGATAATGTGTTTACAATGAAATGATTTATAAATATTTCTAAAACGATTTTAAACTACTGAAACTCTTTTAGATATTGTCAAACTCTTTAAAATGTTTTAAAAACTCTTTTAAACTTATATTTTGCCAAAATCATATATATATATATATATATATATATATATATATATATATATATATATATATATATATATATATATATATATATATATATATGAAATTAAAGTCAAACTTATTGATTTGTTAATTTAATAAATTTAAATAAATTTTTTTAATACATATAAACACTTAGTAAAAGTGTTGTAGAAATAAGAAGTTGAAATCCAAGGAAAACCGAGGATCCTCGCTTGGACCAAGAACCCTCGCAACCTTCTTATTCTTTCTTTCTTCGGACCGCAAACCGAAGGCAGCAAAATTTTTTCCGGCCGCAAGCTCTTCGGACACAAATACGTTTTCGGTCGAGAACCTCGGACCGAAAACGTGGGAGACCGACTTAAACAGCTTTATCTCCTCAGTTTCAGCAATCTTATCTCCTCGGTATGAGTTCCGAACTGAAAACCCTTTCCTCGGTTTGTGTTCTCGGCCGAGAACCATTTACAGGAGAAAACCCACCTTCCTATATATATGCATGGGCCGAAAACTTCATTCATTCTTACAAGATTCAGCCAAAATCTCCAACTTTTCTCTCAAAGAATCCAACCGAAAACTCATTTCTCTCTTACATGAACGGGGGAAGCCTCCCTATCCTCTCAAGAACATACAAATATCACTTGATTCTTCTTAGAATCTTACAAGTATCAACTACTGATCTTGTTTTCATTTCAAAAACACCTTCCAATCTTCTTATTTTGGGCCGAAAACACAAAAATACATTAGATTTCACGAAGAACACGAAGAACATGAAAAACACCCACACACTATTCTAAGGATTATTGTAAGTCTTTTTACAATAATTAAGTGTTGTTTAACACTTTAAACTTCGTTAGATTATCTAAGTTATACTTAACTTTATGTTAATATAAATTAGGATTCAGTCTTTATCACGAGTTTTAACTTGTGGATTTAGCTCTACTACATCGTATCTACAACCGGAAACTCACAAAAGGTGAGTTTATACCCCTGGATTTTTACTATTTTTCACTGTTTTAGGGGGGGGGGATACAAGTCTAACACAAGGATAATGTGTTTACAATGAAATGATTTATAAATATTTCTAAAACGATTTTAAACTACTGAAACCCTTTTACATATTGTAAAACTCTTTAAAATGTTTTAAAAACTCTTTTAAACTTATATTTTGCCAAAATCATATATATATATATATATATATATATATATATATATATATATATATATATATATATATATATATATCAAATTAAAGTCAAACTTATTGATTTGTTAATTTAATAAATTTAAATAAATTTTTTTGATACATATAAACACTTAGTAAAAGTGTTGTAGAAATAAGAAGTTGAAATCGAAGGAAAACCGAGGATCCTCGCTTGGACCAAGAACCCTCGCAACCTTCTTATTCTTTCTTTCTTCGGACCGCAAACCGAAGGCAGCAAATTTTTTTTCGGCCGCAAGCTTCTCGGACGCAAACACGTTTTCGTTCGAGAACCTCGGACCGAAAACGTGGGAGACCGACTTAAACAGCTTTATCTGCTCGGTTTCAGCAATCTTATCTCCTCGGTATGAGTTCCGAACCGAAAACCCATTCACCGGTTTGTGTTCTCGGCCGAGAACCATTTACAGGAGAAAACCCACCTTCCTATATATATGCATGGGCCGAAAACGTCATTCATTCTTACAAGATTCAGCCGAAATCTCCAACTTTTCTCTCAAAGAATCTAACCGAAAACTCCTTTCTCTCTTACAAGAACGGGCGAAGCCTCCCTATCCTCTCAAGAACATACAAATATCACTTGATTCTTCTTAGAATCTTACAAGTATCAACTACTGATCTTGTTTTCATTTCAAAAACACCTTCCAATCTTCTTATTTTGGGCCGAAAACACCAAAATACATTAGATTTCACGAAGAACACGAAGTACACGAAAAACACCCACACACTATTCTAAGGATTATTGTAAGTCTTTTTACAATAATTAAGTGTTGTTTAACACTTTAAACTTCATTAGATTATCTAAGTTATACTTAACTTTATGTTAATATAAATTAGGATTCGGTCTTTATCACGAGTTTTAACTTGTGGATTTAGCTCTACTACATCGTATCTACAACCGGAAACTCACAAAAGGTGAGTTTATACCCCTGGATTTTTACTATTTTTCACTGTTTTAGGGGGGGGGGGATACAAGTCTAACACAAGGATAATGTGTTTACAATGAAATGATTTATAAATATTTCTAAAACGATTTTAAACTACTGAAACTCTTTTACATATTGTTAAACTCTTTAAAATGTTTTCAAAACTCTTTTAAACTTATATTTTGCCAAAATCATATATATATGTATATATATATATATATATATATATATATATATATATATATATATATATATATATATATCAAATTAAAGTCAAACTTATTGATTTGTTAATTTAATAAATTTAAATAATTTTTTTTGATACATATAAACACTTAGTAAAAGTGTTGTAGAAATAAGAAGTTGAAATCGAAGGAAAACTGAGGATCCTCGCTTGGACCAAGAACCCTCGCTACCTTCTTATTCTTTCTTTCTTCGGACCGCAAACCGAAGGCAACAAATTTTTTTTCGGCCGCAAGCTCTTCGGACACAAACACGTTTTCGGTCGAGAACCTCGGACCGAAAACGTGGGAGACCGACTTAAACAGCTTTATCTCCTCGGTTTCAACAATCTTTTCTCCTCGGTGTGAGTTCTGAACCGAAAACCCTTTCCCCGGTTTGTGTTCTTGGCCGAGAACCATTTACAGGAGAAAACCCACTTTTCTATATATATGCATGGGCCGAAAAATTCATTCATTCTTACAAGATTCAGCCGAAATCTCCAACTTTTCTCTCAAAGAATCTAACCGAAAACTCCTTTCTCTCTTACAAGAACGGGCGAAGCCTCCCTATCCTCTCAAGAACATACAAATATCACTTGATTCTTCTTAGAATCTTACCAGTATCAACTACTGATCTTGTTTTCATTTCAAAAACACCTTCCAATCTTCTTATTTTGGGCCGAAAACACCAAAATACATTAGATTTCACGAAGAACACGAAGAACACGAAAAACACCCACACACTATTCTAAGGATTATTGTAAGTCTTTTTACAATAATTAAGTGTTGTTTAACACTTTAAACTTCATAAGATTATCTATGTTATACTTAACTTTATGTTAATATAAATTAGGATTCGGTCTTTATAACGAGTTTTAACTTGTGGATTTATCTCTACTACATCGTATCTACAACCGGAAACTCACAAAAGGTGAGTTTATACCCCTGCCTTTTTACTATTTTTCACTGTTTTAGGGGGGGGGGGGATACAAGTCTAACACAAGGATAATGTGCTTACAATGAAATGATTTATAAATATTTCTAAAACGATTTTAAACTACTGAAACTCTTTTAAATATTGTCAAACTCTTTAAAATGTTTTAAAAACTCTTTTAAATTTATATTTTGCCAAAATCATATATATATATATATATATATATATGTATATATATATATATATATATATATATATATATATATATATATATATATATATGAAATTAAAGTCAAACTTATTGATTTGTTAATTTAATAAATTTAAATAAATTTTTTTGATACATATAAACACTTAGTAAAAGTGTTGTAGAAATAAGAAGTTGAAATCGAAGGAAAACCGAGGATCCTCGCTTGGACCAAGAACCCTCGCAACCTTCTTATTCTTTTTTTCTTCGGACCGCAAACCGAAGGCAGCAATTTTTTTTTTGGCCGCATGCTCTTCGGACACAAACACGTTTTCAGTCGAGAACCTCGGACCGAAAACGTGGGAGACCGACTTAAACAGCTTTATCTCCTCGGTTTCAGCAATCTTATATCCTCGGTATGAGTTCCGAACCAAAAACCCTTTCCTCGGTTTGTGTTTTCGGCCGAGAACCATTTACAGGAGAAAACCCACCTTCCTATATATATGCATGGGCCGAAAACTTCATTCATTCTTACAAGATTCAGCCGAAATCTCCAACTTTTCTCTCAAAGAATCCAACCGAAAACTCCTTTTCTCTCTTACAAGAACGGGCGAAGCCTCCCCTATCCTCTCAAGAACATACAAATATCACATGATTCTTCTTAGAATCTTACAAGTATCAACTACTGATCTTGTTTTCATTTCAAAAACACCTTCCAATCTTCTTATTTTGGGCCGAAAACACCAAAATACATTAGATTTCACGAAGAACACGAAGAACAAGAAAAACACTCACACACTATTCTAAGGATTATTGTAATTCTTTTTACAATAATTAAGTGTTGTTTAACACTTTAAACTTCATTAGATTATCTATTTTATACTTAACTTTATGTTAATATAAATTAGGATTCGGTCTTTAGCACGAGTTTTAACTTGTGGATTTATCTCTACTACATCGTATCTACAACCGAAAAGTCACAAAAGGTGAGTTTATACCCCTACCTTTTTACTATTTTTCACTGTTTTAGGGGGGGATACAAGTCTAACATAAGGCTAATGTGTTTACAATGAAATGATTTATAAATATTTCTAAAACGATTTTAAACTACTGAAACTCTTTTACATATTGTAAAACTCTTTAAAATGTTTTAAAAACTCTTTCAAACTTATATTTTGCCAAAATCATATATATATATATATATATATATATATATATATATATATATATATATATCAAATTAAAGTCAAACTTATTGATTTGTTAATTTAATAAATTTAAATAAAGTTTTTTAATACATATAAACACTTAGTAAAAGTGCTGTAGAAATAAGAAGTTGAAATCCAAGGAAAACCGAGGATCCTCGCTTGGACCAAGAACCCTCGCAACCTTCGTATTCTTTCTTTTTTCGGACCGCAAACCGAAGGCAGCAAAATTTTTTTCTACCGCAAGCTCCTCGGACGCAAACACGTTTTCGGTCGAGAACGTCGGACCGAAAACGTGGGAGACGGACTTAAACAGCTTTATCTCCTCGGTTTCAGCAATCTTGACTCCTCGGTATGAGTTTCGAACCGAAAACCCATTCCTCGGTTTTTGTTCTCGGCCGAGAACCATTTAAAGGAGAAAACCGACCTTCCTATATATATGCATGGGCCGAAAACGTCATTCATTCTTACAAGATTCAGCCAAAATCTCCAACTTTTCTCTCAAAGAATCCAACCGAAAACTCCTTTCTCTCTTACAAGAACATGCGAAGCCTCCCTATCCTCTCAAAAACATACAAATATCACTTGATTCTTCTTAGAATCTTACAAGTATCAACTACTGATCTTGTTTTCATTTCAAAAACACCTTCCAATCTTCTTATTTTGGGCCGAAAACACCAAAATACATTAGATTTCACGAAGAACACGAAGAGCACCCACACACTATTCTAAGGATTATTGTAACTCTTTTTAAAATAATTAAGTGTTGTTTAACAGTTTAAACTTCATTAGATTATCTAAGTTATACTTAATTTTATGTTAATATAAATTAGGATTCGGTCTTTATCACGAGTTTTAACTTGTTGATTTAGCTCTACTACATCGTATCTACAACCGGAAACTCACAAAAGGTGAGTTTATACCCCTGCAGTTTTACAATTTTTCACTGTTTTAGGGGGGGGGGGGATACAAGTCTAACACAAGGATAATGTGTTTACAATGAAATGATTTATAAATATTTCTAAAACGATTTTAAACTACTGAAACTCTTTTAGATATTGTCAAGCTCTTTAAAATGTTTTAAAAACTCTTTTAAACTTATATTTTGCCAAAATCATATATATATATATATATCTATATATATATATATATATATATATATATATATATATATATACATATATATATATATATATATATATATATATATATATATATATATATATATATATATATCAAATTAAAGTGAAACTTATTGATTTGTTAATTTAATAAATTTAAATAAATTTTTTTGATACATATAAACACTTAGTAAAAGTGTTGTAGAAATAAGAAGTTGAAATCCAAGGAAAACCGAGGATCCTCACTTGGACCAACAACCCTCGCAGCCTTGTTATTCTTTATTTCTTCGGACCGCAAACCGAAAGCAGCAAATTTTTTTTGGGCCGCAAGCTCCTCTGACGCAAACACGTTTTTGGTCGAGAACCTCGGACCGAAAACGTGGGAGATCGATTTAAACAGCTATATCTCCCCGGTTTCAATAATCTTATCTCCTCGGTATGAGTTCCGAAACGAAAACTCTTTCCTCAGTTTGTGTTCTCGGCCGAGAACCATTTACAGGAGAAAACCCACCTTCCTATATATATGCATTGGCCGAAAACTTCATTCATTCTTACAAGATTCAGCCGAAATCGCCAACTTTTCTCTCAAAGAATACAACCGAAAACTCCTTTCCCTCTTACAAGAACGGGCGAAGCCTCCCCTATCCTCTCAAGAACATACAAATATCACTTGATTCTTATTAGAATCTTACAAGTATCAACCACTGATCTTGTTTTCATTTCAAAAACACCTTTCAATCTTCTTATTTTGGGCCGAAAACACCAAAATACAGTAGATTTCACGAAGAACACGAAGAATACGAAAAAACACCCACACACTATTCTAAGGATTATTGTAAGTCTTTTTACAATAATTAACTGTTGTTTAACACTTTAAACTTCATTAGATTATCTAAGTTATACTTAACTTTATGTTAATATAAATTAGGATTCAGTCTTTATCACGAGTTTTAACTTGTGGATTTAGCTCTACAACATCGATCTACAACCGGAAACTCACAAAAGGTGAGTTTATACCCCTGTATTTTTACTATTTTTCACTGTTTTAGGGGGGGGGGGGGATACAAGTCTAACATAAGGATAATGTGTTTACAATGAAATGATTTACAAATATTTCTAAAACAATTTTAAACAACTGAAACTCTTTTACATATTGTAAAACTCTTTAAAATGTTTTAAAAACTCTTTTAAACTTATATTTTGCCAAAATCATATATATATATATATATATATATATATATATATATATATATATATATCAAATTAAAGTCAAACTTATTGATTTGTTAATTTAATAAATTTAAATAAATTTTTTTAATACATATAAACACTTAGTAAAAGTTTTGTAGAAATAAGAAGTTGAAATCCAAGGAAAACCGAGGATCCTCGCTTGGACCAAGAACCCTCGCAACCTTCTTATTCTTTCTTTCTTCGGACCGCAAACCGAAGGCAGCAAATTTTTTTTCGGCCGCAAGCTCCTCGGACACAAACACGTTTTCGGTCGAGAACGTCGAACCGAAAACGTGGGAGACGGACTTAAACAGCTTTATGTCCTCGGTTTCAGCAATCTTGACTCATCGGTATGAGTTCCGAACCGAAAACCCATTCCTCGGTTTGTGTTCTCGGCCGAGAACCATTTACAGGAGAAAACTGACCTTCCTATATATATGCATGGGCTGAAAACGACATTCATTCTTACAAGATTCAGCCGAAATCTCCAACTTTTCTCTCAAAGAATCCAACCGAAAACTCCTTTCTCTCTTACAAGAACATGCGAAGCCTCCCTATCCTCTCAAAAACATACAAATATCACTTGATTCTTCTTAGAATCTTACAAGTATCAATTACTGATCTTGTTTTCATTTTAAAAACACCTTCCAATCTTCTTATTTTGGGCCGAAAACACCAAAATACATTAGATTTCACGAAGAACACGAAGAACACGAAAAGCACCCACACACTATTCTAAGGATTATTGTAAGTCTTTTTAGAATAATTAAGTGTTGTTTAACACTTTAAACTTCATTAGATTATCTAAGTTATACTTAATTTTATGTTAATATAAATTAGGATTCGGTCTTTATCACGAGTTTTAACTTGTGGATTTAGCTCTACTACATCGTATCTACAACCGGAAACTCACAAAAGGTGAGTTTATACCCCTGCAGTTTTACAATTTTTCACTGTTTTAGGGGGGGGATACAAGTCTAACACAAGGATAATGTGTTTACAATGAAATGATTTATAAATATTTCTAAAACGATTTTAAACTACTGAAACTCTTTTAGATATTGTCAAGCTCTTTAAAATGTTTTAAAAACTCTTTTAAACTTATATTTTGCCAAAATCATATATATATATATATATATATATATATATATATACATATATATATATATATATATATATATATATATATATATATATATATATATATCAAATTAAAGTGAAACTTATTGATTTGTTAATTTAATAAATTTAAATAAATTTTTTTGATACATATAAACACTTAGTAAAAGTGTTGTAGAAATAAGAAGTTGAAATCCAAGGAAAACCGAGGATCCTCACTTGGACCAACAACCCTCGCAACCTTCTTATTCTTTATTTCTTCGGACTGCAAACCGAAGGCAGCAAATTTTTTTTGGGCCGCAAGCTCCTCGGACGCAAACACGTTTTTGGTCGAGAACCTCGGACCGAAAACGTGGGAGATCGATTTAAACAACTATATCTCCCCGGTTTCAATAATCTTATCTCCTCGGTATGAGTTCCGAACCGAAAACCCTTTCCTCAGTTTGTGTTCTCGGCCGAGAACCATTTACAGGAGAAAACCCACCTTCCTATATATATGCATGGGCCGAAAACTTCATTCATTCTTACAAGATTCAGCCGAAATCTCCAACTTTTCTCTCAAAGAATCCAACCGAAAACTCCTTTCCCTCTTACAAGAACGGGCGGAGCCTCCCCTATCCTCTCAAGAACATACAAATATCACTTGATTCTTCTTAGAATCTTACAAGTATCAACTACTGATCTTGTTTTCATTTCAAAAACACCTTTCAATCTTCTTATTTTGGGCCGAAAACACCAAAATACAGTAGATTTCACGAAGAACACGAAAAAACACCCACACACTATTCTAAGGATTATTGTAAGTCTTTTTACAATAATTAACTGTTGTTTAACACTTTAAACTTCATTAGATTATCTAAGTTATACTTAACTTTATGTTAATATAAATTAGGATTCAGTCTTTATCACGAGTTTTAACTTGTGGATTTAGCTCTACAACATCGATCTACAACCGGAAACTCACAAAAGGTGAGTTTATACCCCTGTATTTTTACTATTTTTCACTGTTTTAGGGGGGGGGATACAAGTCTAACATAAGGATAATGTGTTTACAATGAAATGATTTACAAATATTTCTAAAACAATTTTAAACAACTGAAACTCTTTTACATATTGTAAAACTCTTTAAAATGTTTTAAAAACACTTTTAAACTTATATTTTGCCAAAATCATATATATATATATATATATATATATATATATATATATATATATATATATATATCAAATTAAAGTCAAACTTATTGATTTGTTAATTTAATAAATTTAAATAAATTTTTTTAATACATATAAACACTTAGTAAAAGTTTTGTAGAAATAAGAAGTTGAAATCCAAGGAAAACCGAGGATCCTCGCTTGGACCAAGAACCCTCGCAACCTTCTTATTCTTTCTTTCTTCGGACCGCAAACCGAAGGCAGCAAATTTTTTTTCGGCCGCAAGCTCCTCGGACACAAACACGTTTTCGGTCGAGAACGTCGAACCGAAAACGTGGGAGACGGACTTAAACAGCTTTATGTCCTCGGTTTCAGCAATCTTGACTCATCGGTATGAGTTCCGAACCGAAAACCCATTCCTCGGTTTGTGTTCTCGGCCGAGAACCATTTACAGGAGAAAACTGACCTTCCTATATATATGCATGGGCTGAAAACGACATTCATTCTTACAAGATTCAGCCGAAATCTCCAACTTTTCTCTCAAAGAATCCAACCGAAAACTCCTTTCTCTCTTACAAGAACATGCGAAGCCTCCCTATCCTCTCAAAAACATACAAATATCACTTGATTCTTCTTAGAATCTTACAAGTATCAATTACTGATCTTGTTTTCATTTTAAAAACACCTTCCAATCTTCTTATTTTGGGCCGAAAACACCAAAATACATTAGATTTCACGAAGAACACGAAGAACACGAAAAGCACCCACACACTATTCTAAGGATTATTGTAAGTCTTTTTACAATAATTAAGTGTTGTTTAACACTTTAAACTTCATTAGATTATCTAAGTTATACTTAATTTTATGTTAATATAAATTAGGATTCGGTCTTTATCACGAGTTTTAACTTGTGGATTTAGCTCTACTACATCGTATCTACAACCGGAAACTCACAAAAGGTGAGTTTATACCCCTGCAGTTTTACAATTTTTCACTGTTTTAGGGGGGGGATACAAGTCTAACACAAGGATAATGTGTTTACAATGAAATGATTTATAAATATTTCTAAAACGATTTTAAACTACTGAAACTCTTTTAGATATTGTCAAGCTCTTTAAAATGTTTTAAAAACTCTTTTAAACTTATATTTTGCCAAAATCATATATATATATATATATACATATATATATATATATATATATATATATATATATATATATATATATATATCAAATTAAAGTGAAACTTATTGATTTGTTAATTTAATAAATTTAAATAAATTTTTTTGATACATATAAACACTTAGTAAAAGTGTTGTAGAAATAAGAAGTTGAAATCCAAGGAAAACCGAGGATCCTCACTTGGACCAACAACCCTCGCAACCTTCTTATTCTTTATTTCTTCGGACTGCAAACCGAAGGCAGCAAATTTTTTTTGGGCCGCAAGCTCCTCGGAAGCAAACACGTTTTTGGTCGAGAACCTCGGACCGAAAACGTGGGAGATCGATTTAAACAACTATATCTCCCCGGTTTCAATAATCTTATCTCCTCGGTATGAGTTCCGAACCGAAAACCCTTTCCTCAGTTTGTGTTCTCGGCCGAGAACCATTTACAGGAGAAAACCCACCTTCCTATATATATGCATGGGCCGAAAACTTCATTCATTCTTACAAGATTCAGCCGAAATCTCCAACTTTTCTCTCAAAGAATCCAACCGAAAACTCCTTTCCCTCTTACAAGAACGGGCGGAGCCTCCCCTATCCTCTCAAGAACATACAAATATCACTTGATTCTTCTTAGAATCTTACAAGTATCAACTACTGATCTTGTTTTCATTTCAAAAACACCTTTCAATCTTCTTATTTTGGGCCGAAAACACCAAAATACAGTAGATTTCACGAAGAACACGAAAAAACACCCACACACTATTCTAAGGATTATTGTAAGTCTTTTTACAATAATTAACTGTTGTTTAACACTTTAAACTTCATTAGATTATCTAAGTTATACTTAACTTTATGTTAATATAAATTAGGATTCAGTCTTTATCACGAGTTTTAACTTGTGGATTTAGCTCTACAACATCGATCTACAACCGGAAACTCACAAAAGGTGAGTTTATACCCCTGCATTTTTACTATTTTTCACTGTTTTAGGGGGGGGGATACAAGTCTAACATAAGGATAATGTGTTTACAATGAAATGATTTACAAATATTTCTAAAACAATTTTAAACAACTGAAACTCTTTTACATATTGTAAAACTCTTTAAAATGTTTTAAAAACTCTTTTAAACTTATATTTTGCCAATAGGTTTCACTTTAAAATAATTAAGTGTTGTTTAACACTTTAAACTTCATTAGATTATCTAAGTTATACTTAATTTTATGTTAATGTAATTTAGGATTCGGTCTTTATCACGAGTTTTAACTTGTGGATTTAGCTCTACTACATCGTATCTACAACCGGAAACTCACAAAAGGTGAGTTTATACCCCTACAGTTTTACAATTTTTCACTATTTTAGGGGGGGGGGGATACAAGTCTAACACAAGGATAATGTGTTTACAATGAAATGATTTATAAATATTTCTAAAACGATTTTAAACTACTGAAACTCTTTTAGATATTGTCAAGCTCTTTAAAATGTTTTAAAAACTCTTTTAAACTTATATTTTGCCAAAATCATATATATATATATATATATATATATATATATATATATATATATATATATGTATGTATCAAATTAAAGTGAAACCTATTGATTTGTTAATTTAATAAATTTAAATAAATTTTTTTGATACATATAAACATTTAGTAAAAGTGTTGTAGAAATAAGAAGTTGAAATCCAAGGAAAACCGAGGATCCTCCCTTGGACCAACAACCCTCGCAGCCTTCTTATTCTTTCTTTCTTCGGACTGCAAACCGAAGGCAGCAAATTTTTTTGGGCCGCAAGCTCCTCGGACGCAAACACGTTTTTGGTCGAGAACCTCGGACCGCAAACGTGGGAGATCGATTTAAACAGCTATATCTCCCCGGTTTCAGTAATCTTATCTCCTCGGTATGAGTTCCGAACCGAAAACCCTTTCCTCAGTTTGTGTTCTCGGCCGAGAACCATTTACAGGAGAAAACCCACCTTCCTATATATATGCATGGGCCGAAAACTTCATTCATTCTTACAAGATTCAGCCGAAATCTCCAACTTTTCTCTCAAAGAATCCAACCGAAAACTCCTTTCCCTCTTACAAGAACGGGCGAAGCCTCCCCTATCCTCTCAAGAACATACAAATATCACTTGATTCTTTTTTGAATCTTACAAGTATCAACTACTGCTCTTATTTTTATTTCAAAAACACCTTCCAATCTTCTTATTTTGGGCCGAAAACACAAAAATACATTAGATTTCACGAAGAACATGAAAAACACCCACACACTATTCTAAGGATTATTGTAAGTCTTTTTACAATAATTAAGTGTTGTTTAACACTTTAAAGTTCGTTAGATTACCTAATTTGTACTTAACTTTATGTTAATATAAATTAGGATTCAATCTTTATCACGAGTTTTAACTTGTGGATTTAGCTCTACAACATCGTATCTACAACCAGAAACTCACAAAAGGTGAGTTTATACCCTTGCATTTTTACTATTTTTCACTGTTTTTTTTGGGGGGGGGGGGGGGGGGGGATACAAGTCTAACATAAGGATAATGTGTTTACAATAAAATGATTTATAAATATTTCTAAAACGATTTTAAACAACTGAAACTCTTTTACATATTGTAAAACTCTTTAAAATGTTTTAAAAACTCTTTCAAACTTATATTTTGCCAAAATCATATATATATATATATATATATATATATATATATATATATATATCAAATTAAAGTCAAACTTATTGATTTGTTAATTTAATAAATTTAAAGAAATTTTTTTAATACATATAAACACTTAGTAAAAGTGTTGTAGAAATAAGAAGTTGAAATCCAAGGAAAACTGAGGATCCTCGCTTGGAC
The DNA here is from genome assembly GCF_052849685.1 of Lactuca virosa. NCBI lineage: Eukaryota > Viridiplantae > Streptophyta > Magnoliopsida > Asterales > Asteraceae > Lactuca > Lactuca virosa. Next base: position 392,147,129 of record NC_136428.1, read on the forward strand.
CAAGAACCCTCGCAACCTTCTTATTCTTCCTTTCTTCGGACCGCAAACCTAAGGCAGCAAATTTTTTTTCGGCCGCAAGCTCCTCGGACGCAAACACGTTTTCGGTCGAGAACGTCGGACCGAAAACGTGGGAGACGGACTTAAACAGCTTTATCTCCTTGGTTTCAGCAATCTTGGCTCCTCGGTATGAGTTCCGAACCGAAAATCCATTCCTCGGTTTGTGTTCTCGGCCGAGAACCATTTACAGGAGAAAACCGACCTTCCTATATATATATGCATGGGCTGAAAACGACATTCATTCTTACAAGATTCAGCCGAAATCTCCAACTTTTCTCTCAAAGAATCCAACCGAAAACTCCTTTCTCTCTTACAAGAACATGCGAAGCCTCCCTATCCTCTCAAAAACATACAAATATCACTTGATTCTTCTTAGAATCTTACAAGTATCAACTTCTGATCTTGTTTTCATTTCAAAAACACCTTCCAATCTTCTTATTTTGGGCCGAAAACACCAAAATACATTAGATTTCACGAAGAACACGAAGAACACGAAAAGCACCCACACACTATTCTAAGGATTATTGTAAGTCTTTTTAAAATAATTAAGTGTTGTTTAACACTTTAAACTTCATTAGATTATCTAAGTTATACTTAATTTTATGTTAATATAAATTAGGATTCGGTCTTTATCACGAGTTTTAACTTGTGGATTTAGCGCTACTACATCGTATCTACAACCGGAAACTCACAAAAGGTGAGTTTATACCCCTGCAGTTTTACAATTTTTCACTGTTTTAGGTGGGGGGGGGGATACAAGTCTAACACAAGGATAATGTGTTTACAATGAAATGATTTATAAATATTTCTAAAACGATTTTAAACTACTGAAACTATTTTAGATATTGTCAAGCTCTTTAAAATGTTTTAAAAACTCTTTTAAACTTATATTTTGCCAAAATCATATATATATATATATATATATATATATATATATATATATATATATATATATCAAACTAAAGTGAAACTTATTGATTTGTTAATTTAATAAATTTAAATAAATTTTTTTGATACATATAAACACTTAGTAAAAGTGTTGTAGAAATAAGAAGTTGAAATCCAAGGAAAACTGAGGGTCCTCACTTGGACCAACAACCTTCGCAGCCTTCTTATTCTTTCTTTCTTCGGACCGCAAACCGAAGGCATCAAATTTTTTTTGGGCCGCAAGCTCCTCGGACGCAAACACGTTTTTGGTCGAGAACCTCGGACCGAAAACGTGGGAGATCGATTTAAACAACTATATCTCCCCGGTTTCAATAATCTTATCTCCTCGGTATGATTTCCGAACCGAAAACCCTTTCCTCAGTTTGTGTTCTCGGCCGAGAACCATTTACAGGAGAAAACCCACCTTCCTATATATATGCATGGGCCGAAAACTTCATTCATTCTTACAAGATTCAGCCGAAATCTCCAACTTTTCTCTCAAAGAATCCAACCGAAAACTCCTTTCTCTCTTACAAGAACGGGCGTAGCCTCCCCTATCCTCTCAAGAACATACAAATATCACTTGATTCTTCTTAGAATCTTACAAGTATAACCTACTGATCTTGTTTTCATTTCAAAAACACCTTCCAATCTTCTTATTTTGGGCCGAAATCACCAAAATACATTAGATTTCACGAAGAACACGAAAAACACCCACACACTATTCTAAGGATTATTGTAAGTCTTTTTATAATAATTAAGTGTTGTTTAACACTTTAAACTTCATTAGATTATCTAAGTTACACTTAATTTTATGTTAATATAAATTAGGATTCGGTCTTTATCACGAGTTTTAACTTGTGGATTTAGCTCTACTACATCGTATCTACAACCAGAAACTCACAAAATGTGAGTTTATACCCCTGCATTTTTACTATTTTTCACTGTTTTAGGGGGGGATACAAGTCTAACACAAGGATAATGTGTTTACAATGAAATGATTTATAAATATTTCTAAAACGATTTTAAACTACTGAAACTCTTTTGGATATTGTCAAGCTCTTTAAAATGTTTTAAAAACTCTTTTAAACTTATATTTTGCCAAAATCATATATATATATATATATATATATATATATATATATATATATATATATATATATATATATATATGTATATATATATATGTATATATATATATATGTATATATATATATATGTATATATATATATATATATATATATATATATATATATATCAAATTAAAGTGAAACTTATTGATTTGTTAATTTAAAGTGAAATTAAAGTGAAACTTGTAGAAATAAGAAGTTGAAATCCAAGGAAAACCGAGGATCCTCGCTTGGACCAAGAACCCTCGCAGCCTTCTTATTCTTTCTTTCTTCGAACCGCAAACCGAAGGCAGCAAATTTTTTTTTTGGCCGCAAGCTCCTCGGACGCAAACACGTTATCGGTCGAGAACCTCGGGCCGAAAACATGGGAGACCGACTTAAATAGCTTTATCTCCCCGATTTCAATAATCTTATCTCCTCGGTATGAGTTCCGAACCGAAAACCCTTTCCTCAGTTTGTGATCTCGGTCGAGAACCATTTACAGGAGAAAACCCACCTTCCTATATATATGCATGGGCCGAAAACTTCATTCATTCTTACAAGATTCAGCCGAAATATCCAACTTTTCTCTCAAAGAATCCAACCGAAAACTCATTTCTCTCTTACAAGAACATGCGAAGCCTCCCCAATCCTCTCAAGAACATACAAATATCACTTGATTCTTCTTAGAATCTTATAAGTATCAACTACTGACCTTGTTTTCATTTTAAAAACACCTTCCAATCTTCTTATTTTGGGCCGAAAACACCAAAATACATTAGATTTCACGAAGAACACAAAGAACACGAAAAACACCCACACACTATTCTATGGATTATTGTAAGTGTTTTTACAATAATTAAGTGTTGTTTAACATTTTAAACTTCATTAGATTATCTAAGCTATACTTAATTTTATATTAATATAAATCAGGATTCGGTCTTTATCACGTGTTTTAACTTGTGGATTTAGCTCTACTACATCGTATCTACAACCGGAAACTCACAAAAGGTGAGTTTATACCCCTTCATTTTTACTAATTTTCACTGTTTTAGGGGAGGGGGGGATACAAGTCTAACACAAGGATAATGTGTTTACAATGAAATGATTTGTATATATTTCTAAAACGATTTTAAACTACTGAAACTCTTTTAGACATTGTCAAACTCTTTAAAATGTTTTAAAAACTCTTTTAAACTGTTAGGGTCGAATTATGTTGTAATTTGTCGAAGTCTGTTTTACTCTTTGTATGTTTTGTTAAGTTTATTTACTGAGGTGTATTTCGTACGAAGATTAATTGTCTATGCCTTAGTAATTTTGTTGTATGCTTTCACTGTTCCTATAAATATGGAACTTTACTAGAGTTAGATAAGAGTCATTTACAGAACCTGTCTATTTTCTCTGTAAAAGCTGAAAGCATAAATGAGCAGAAACCAGATCTTATTTACATCTTGTGTTCAATTTGCGTTTGTTTAATTCTGATTCTGATTAATACTTGATTCTACGTTTCTACAATTGGTATCAGAGCAGGAATCATGATCTGAGATCTAATTTTCATTCTGTTTCAAAAGGTTTTTTGAATCAAAATTCTGGTTCAAAAAGTTCCGCATCTTTTGACATGAAAAAGCTTTATAGATCTTGAGCTGTGATTTGATTCTGCAGCAGATTTGTTGAATCGAGTATTCTAATTTGTTTTTCTGTTCAATTCAGCGATTTGATCTCAAATTCTCTTTGATTTTTCATAATTTCTCAAAAAAATTCTTCCGTACATCAATGGCGAACTTCAATCTCAACTCGATGACTTCATACTCTCATCTGCTAGGATCTTCAACTAAGATTCCTATGCTCATTCCTGAATACTATGATCAGTGGTCTGATCGTATGCAGGATACTTGAATGGAATCGATGAAGAGCTTTGGTCTTGCATTTTAGGGAATGTTACTTTACCAACTAATCTTCAACCAATTGGATCTTCATCAAGTACTACAAGTGTGGAAAATCAAAATGATCGTATGAAGAAACTTGAAAAACGATGCATAAGGGAGTTACGTGGAGCATTGCCTCCAGTAGTGTACAACTATGTCAGAAGTTGTACAACTGCAAAGGAAATTTGGAATAATCTCAAAGAAAAGTTTCAAGGCAGTGAGAAGACGAAAGTCAATTCAGTAAAGCAATGTTTGATTGAATTGAAGGATTTCAAGCAAAAAGATGGTGAAATGATCGAAAGTTACTATGATAGGCTGAATGAGCTGATATACAAATGCAATCGATATGGAATCACGAGGACTGCCATGGAATTCAATATCATGTTTGTCATGGGACTTCGTAAGGAATGGAGAAGTGTTAGCATGATGGTGAAAAATCAACAAAGTTTCGATACATCTTCTTTGAATGATTTGTACAATCTACTGAAAACTTACGAAAGTGAAGTGAATGAAATGGCTGAAGAGTCGAAACATAGTTTGGGAGGCCCATTAGCACTTGTTTCAAAAGTGACTGAAAAGGAAACTGTCGAAAAAGATGATTCGGATGATGAAGAGGGGTTTATAATGAATTCGGATGACGAAGCAATTGCATTTTACTCTAACAACCGAGTCAAAAAGTTTTTCAAGAAACCATTTAATTCAAAAGCGAAGCAAAGTGAAGGAAGAGGAAGTTTCGTCAACAAAGCTGCTGGAGATGAGAAGAAGAAGTATGAGAAGAATGATGTGAAGGGTGATGAGGAAAAGAAAGAGAAGAAATTGAAAGGAGATTCTGGTATGGATTATCATTATTGCAATGGAGCCAATCATTTAGCAAATGATTGCATGCTTCGAAAGAAAGAAGAGAAGAAGAATAGGGTGAAGGATGATGCATATTATGTGGAGAGGTTAGAAGAGGTACGTGCGAAGGCGAAAAATCTATCTTTGGTGGCTCAAGGTGAACAAGAGGATGATGGTACATATCAAATTTGGTCGTCGGGCTTTGATGATGAGGAAATGCGTAATCCTACGCATGGGGCAATGTATGTGAAGATGGATGAGGATTCGGACGAAAAGGTCAAGGGTCGTTGTTTTGTGTCGAAATGTGCTGATAAGTCACCAATGACAACAAAGGTACGTAACATTCTTCAATCTTTCAATATTCCTTTAAGTGCATATGATTATGAAATTGTTGCTTTTGATGATACTGTTGCTTATTTCGATAATTTCGTTGTTTCTGCTAGCAATGAAGCAAAGAAATTAAGCAATAAGTTGTTAGAGACACAGAAGAAGTTAGATTCGAAAGTAGTCAAGATAGAATGTTTAGAATTGCAGATAACAAACATAACGTGTGATCGTGATTCGTTATCTAGTGATGTAAAACTTTTGCTTGCTCAACGAAATATCTATTGCAATTCTGCTAAATGTATATGCGAAATTAACTTCACTGCATCATTCGTGTGATATTAGCAATACGAAAGAGCGAAGGTAGATAATATTTCTTATGATTGTGAGAAAAACATTGCTGAGTTTGACAAAATTCCTGATGATAGATATGCTTATGGAATTGTCAAAATTGATGAATGTCTTGATACAAATGAATTGGTTGACATTGTGAATGATAATTTGACCAAGTCAGAACAAATCAAAATTTTGAAAAAGACTGAGAGTTCGACATCTGATTCGCAATCTAATTTTGCCGATATTGAAGATAATTCTGACAATATTAGCAAAATTAGTGATATTGAGGATGTTGATTGTTCTCAATTGTCTGTCATTAATGTCGCATCAAAATCTAAAGGAAAAGAAAAACTTAAGGATTTGGAAGTTAAGATTGATACTGATAAACCTTCAACTTTGAAAGTTTGTGATTCTGAGTTTGTGGATATCTGAGATAGCCAAACGGATAGTAGTGATGATGAGGATGATGATGACGAATCGGACAAAAAGGTCTCTTCAAACAAAGATTTGATAGAAAAAGAAATTCCTCGTGTTGTTGTTGATCAAGTATTTGGGGACACTGAAAATTTCGACAAAGTGTTGTCTGAAAAAGGAGCCCATTATTTGGAAACAAATCAAGTGGTGTATCCTAATTTCAAGTGTACTGATGATGTTGTATTTCCAAATCAAGTGTTTGTTACAACAGGAAATGTTGAAAACATTAAACCTGAATTCACCAAAATGGTCGAAAATGACAATAAGAAAACAACAGATGAAGGATTCTTTTCAAATCAAAGCACATTTGAAAATACCTTAACAAAGAATTCGTATGTTTTTCAAAGACAAAAACCACAATGCAAATGGGTTGGAAAATCGAAAGTTGTGAAAGAAGTTATTGTGGAAAAAGAAGTTCTTGTCAAATTAAATTCCAAAGAGTTTAAAGAATAAATTGACAAATTTTCAAAAGAAAATGCAATTTCAAAAAGACAAGATCGAAAGAAGATTTTTTGGCAAACCATGGAACTTCGAAAACAACATAATGTGTTGAATTTGAAAACAACTAACAATAAAAAGACTAAATCTGTTGAAAACAAATCTTCTCATTCAGAAAAGTATTCAGATTTTCAGCACAATCCCACTCAATTCAATAAATATAAATCTGAATTTCAACCAAAAACAAATTTTTCGAAAGTTTCCAACTCATCATTTTCATGAAATAACGAAAATACATCAAAGAATGTGCAACATCAATCGTCAAATCAATGATTTTCTTCTAATCAACAAACAATGTTTTCTCAAAAACACAAACCTTCAACTCGATTTTCTCAAATTCAACGTGTTGGCAACTGATGGAAGTCGATATGCTATGGCATTTAGACCTAAATCAAATGTTGATTTTGTTCCTCAAAAAACAAATTTTCCAAATCCTACAGGAAAACAAACCTTAAAAGTTTCGTACACAAAAGGGTTGTCTCGTGACAAAAACATTGATCATTGGCTTGAAGGAAAAGGTCGAAAATATCAATCCAGGGAATATTCTCAACAACAAATTCACGAAGCTTTTGAAAGTTATGTGAATTCTTCGTCAACTGATAGCTCGTCTTTAAAAGATTCGAATGTTTCGGTTAAAACTTGGCAACCGGTTTCGAAAGACAAGCTTGATCATACTCAATCTCAAAAGACGAAGGCATGTGTCAGTGACAATCCCAAACTAACAAAAACTTATGTTTCTGATTCTTTAAATAATGATGTGGACTTAATTGATAGTCTCAAAAATAAAGTTTGTGATTGGGTTAAAAGTTCTTCATTTCATTCTGTTTTCAAAACTAATTTCCAAGGACCCAAACAGCCTTGGGTACCTAAATTCTTTCATTGATCGCAGGTACTATGTGACGAGCAATATGACGAGAAATGGTATATTGATAGTGGGTGCTCACGTCACATGACTGGACGAAAGGAAAAGCTGCGAGATTTTCGTAGCTTGAAGAATGCAGGAGTTGTGAAGTTTGGCAATAATCACAAATGTCAGGTGAAAGGATATGGTAAAGTCACGAATGGCAAGTTTACAGTTAATCGCATTGCTTATGTCGAAGGTCTTCAACATAACTTGATAAGTGTTTCACAACTAGTTGTGGGTACTGGCAATCAAGTGGTGTTTAACGAAGAAGGCAACCTCATTTCAAATGTTGAAACTAACGAAGTCTTGCTCAAATCCAAACGACATGGTGAGATGTTTACTCTTGATATCAAACCAACCATTGGCAAACCCTTAGTATGCTTACTTTCGAAAGCTTCCTCTGACATCAGCTGGTTATGGCATCGACGTTTGTCGCATTTAAACTTTCGAAACTTAAATAAATTGGTTGTAGATGATCTTGTTCGTGGTTTACCTGTACTAAAATTTGATAATGATACATTGTGTGCAACTTGTGAACAAGGGAAACAACACAGGAAAGGCCATCCAATTGTGATAGATTCGAAAATTGTAGAACCGTTGGAACTTCTACACATTGACCTTTGTGGACCATCAACTGTTGAAACTCTTAACAAGAAACGGTACATTTTGGTTATTGTTGAGGATTTCTCACGCTTTACTTGGGTAGATTTTCTTAGGTTAAAATCTGAGGTTGCTCAAACAATGATCGAGTTTATTAAGAAGATTGAGTTAAGTCTGAAGAAAAATGTTCGAAAGTTCAAAATTGATAATGGATCTGAGTTCAAGAACAATGTGTTGGATTCGTACTTAACAGAAAAAGGAATTTCACATAATTTCTCTTCGCCTTATACACCACAGCAAAATGGTGTAGTCGAAAGACGAAATAGGTCACTTTGTGAAGCAGCAAGAACAATGTTGACATATGCGAATCTTCCTCAATATCTATGGGCTGAAGCAGTTTCGACAACTTTTTTCACTCAAAATCGATCTTTCATTCATCGTCGATTCAATATCACTCCGTATGAAATAATCAATAATCGAAAACCTAATGTCAAATTCTTCGATGTTTTTGGGTGCAGGTGTTTTATAATGAATCTTAAAGATAACCTTTCAAAGTTTCAAGCTAAAGCTGATGAAGGCATCTTTTTGGGTTATTCGCACAATTTGGTTGCATACAGAGTGTCAAACAAGAGAACAAGAAAAATAGAAAAAACTTTCAATCTTACTTTCGATGATTATTATGTCAAACAAGTTGAAAAGCAATTTGAACAAAGACCAATTATTAATGAATCATCTGCTGAAACTGAAGATTCAAATTCATCTGATTTTGATTATGATTTAATTTTTGGTATTCCTGACAGGGTTGTGGATGCTGAAGTTCATGCGAATGATAACAATCACTCTGAATCTTCGAAGCACTATGATGACTTGGAAAATCCTCAAAACATCGTAGATGTTAATTCAACAACGAATTCTCTTGGACATGACAAAAGTGTGCTTAATAATCCAGTGGAGGGGGAGCACTTGGATTCGAATACTATGGTTAAGGGGGAGAATTATTTCGAGGGGGAGAATGAGATAATGGTTGATGATGTTGAGGGGGAGCATATAGTTGAGGGGGAGCATTTAAATGATAATAATCTTGAGGAAGAAAATGAAACAAGAAATTCTAATCAAAAAGATGATTTTCATGATCTAAATGATAATGTTTCTATTGTAGGATCTGAAAATGAAGAGATGTACGAAGATTCACCTTTGGAATTTGATCCAGCTTATCCACCGTTAGAGAAATGGACAAAGACTCATCCAATGGATCAAATAATTGGAAATCCTCAAGATGGAGTATTAACAAGAGCTCAGATTCGTGCGAAGAATGAGGTATTAAATACTCATCAAGAATTTTGCATGTTCAATGTTTTCATATCTAAAATTGAACCAAAGACAGTTAAGATGGCAATGGAACACTCAGATTGGGTTGTTGCAATGCAATCTGAACTGGCTGAATTTGAAAGAAACAAGGTTTGAAGATTAATTCCTAAACCTGAAAATGTTTCGATTGTCGGGTTAAAATGGATTTTCAAAAACAAAACCGACAAAGATGGAAATATTGTACGAAATAAAGCACGATTAGTTGTAAAAGGATATTCACAACAAGAAGGAATGGATTATGAATAAACTTTTGCCCCTGTTTTAAGACTTGAGGTTGTTCGAATATTCTTAGCATATGCAGCTCATAAGGATTTTGATGTCTATCAAATGGATGTTAAATGTGCTTTTCTCAATGGTGAACTCGAAGAAACTGTTTACGTAGAACAACCTCCAGGTTTTGTAAATGAAAAGCATCCTGATCATGTTTATATTTTAGATAAAGCAGTATATCGGTTAAAACAAGCACCAAGAGCATGGTATGCAACACTTACCAGTTTCTTAAAACAGTCAAAATTTAAGCAAGGATCAGTTGACCCCACATTATTTCGAAAGAAAGTTGGGTGTCATCTGATGCTTGTTCAAATTTTTGTTGACGATATTATTTTTGGCTCTACTGACCCTGCTTTGTCTAGTGAATTCGAAAATTTGATGAAAAGCCAATTTGAAATGAGCATGATAGGGATAATCAATAATTTTCTTGGCTTAAACATATGTCAAAACAAAGATGGCATATTCATCAATCAAGAGAAGTATACAAGGAATTTGCTCGAAAAATTTGGATTAACAAATAGCACGAAGTGAAGAGTTCCAATGGTTGTTGGCACAAGGCTCACACCTTCGTTAGAATCGCCTGCGGTTGATCTTACTTTATACAGGAGCATGATAGGTTCATTGCTTTATCTTACTGCAAGTAGACCTGATATCATGTTTTTTGTATGTAATTGTGCTAGGTATCAAGCAAATCCTCGAGAACCACATTTAACAGCTGTGAAGAATATCTTTCGTTATCTCAAGGGAACAATTTCGTTAGGATTGTGGTATCCTTCGAAAACAGGATTTTTCATTCAGGCATTTTCAGATGTAGATTTAGGAGGGCGTACATTTGGATCGAAAAAGTACAAGTGGTAGTTGTCAATTGTTGGATGGAAAGTTGGTTAGTTGGCAGTCGAAAAAGCAAACGTGTGTTTCGATTTCTACTGCTGAAACCGAATATGTAGCAGCTGCTGCATGTACATCTCAAATTATTTGGATTCAAAGTCAATTGAGAGATTATGCTGTGAATATGAAAAACGTTCCATTGTACTGTGATTCTCAAAGTGCTATACGCATTTGTCATAATCCAGTACAACATTCGAAAACAAAACACATAGCTCTTCGTTATCACTTTATCAAAGATCATGTGGAAGATGGAAACATTGAAGTTCATTTTGTAAAGACAACTGATCAGCTTGCTGATATTTTTACAAAAGCTTTAGATGAAAAATCATTTGTTCGAATTTTGACAGGATTGGGAATGATTGATGCGAGTTCAGTTCCTAGACGGATTTCGAATGTATAGCAAAGGTGTGTTATACAAATGTGTCGATTCAGAGACAATACGATGTCACTCAACGGTTACTGTTCATAGTCAACGCTTCGACACGCTTCGAATTCGACAATTTGCATGTTGGTTGTGTGGTACAAAATTTTCGTTAGTTTGTCAAATTGTCATAAAGTTGTTCAATTTTCGTTAGACTGTCAACATTTTCGTAAGAATGGTGAATTGAAGTTTGTTTACAAATTTTCGAAAAATAAAAAACTCCAAAAAGATTTTACTTATTTTTGTTGTTTTCTTTTCGAAAAATCAAAAACTCCAAAAAGATTTTACTTTTGTTTGTTGGTATCTTTTCGAAAAATCAAAAACTCCAAAAAAAAAAAATTTTGTTTGTTTTGTTGGCCTCTTTTCTAAAAATACAAAATACCAAAAAGATTTTTTTGTTAATTGTTTCATATTTCAAAATATTTACAAAAACTCAAAAAGATTTTTGTTACTCTCTTTGTTTCTTTTTCTTTGTGCAGATTACCCGAACATTATTCGAAGGGTCATGCTTGTGTTTCTCTGGGAAGGTAAACTTTCGCCAAACTACGTACTAGTTAGATTGTCCCTAGAAGCATGTTGCAGCATGTTGACCCAAGCCTCTGAAGACTCAATGTGTGTTTATGACAGCCTTAATGAAATCTTTCATACGAAATTTTCTTCCCAGGTCAGGCTTATATTCACATTAGTCGATTGAGCTACCTTACTCTTCTCATATGAGTTAAGAGTTATCTGTTTTGTCCGAATATAACAGAGGTACAATTTGTTTCTCAACACCAATCTTTTTCATCACAAAAGTTCTTACACATTTCACACACAATGACATATGTGCAAGAGGTCATTGATCAAACCAATCATGACTTAGGCATATCAAACGTCCGAGTTTATGATCTAACGTCATGAGGCCGTGATGAAAGTGAAAGCCAACTTTCTCTCTTTATAAGGAATTAACGGGGAACTATGTTCCAGATTTAACGAAACAACTGTTTCAGTACCATTTTTCGAAACTCAAAATTATATTCTTTTCTTATGCGTGATCTTGATCAAACTGTCGAAACCCACGATGTTTGTTACCCTACAGGATCCAGAACAATTTTTTTTTCTGAATATGATTTTGGTATGAGTTTCAATTGCTTTCACAGTCACTTTCAAAATCTTTTCAAAGCATACTTGTCACTGACTACACTGGTCAAACAAGTAATTTCGGTTACAATTACTCACCTTATGTTTAGGTTGATATGTAACGAAATTAAAGCCCATCCAATAATCCTAACAAAAGAAGCCCTTCGATAATTCTCTACAAGTATTCGATTGTAATTCACGGGAACATACACAAGCAGTTGATTATCTCTCTTCATAATTAATGAAGTAACCTTTGCCCGGGGTTTCTCTGCTTTTGTGTCGAAATTTTTTTTTGACATCACAGATCCAAATTTTCATTAATTTGTTTCTTATCTTTTCTTTGGCACACAGCACACATGAAATCCTTGAGGTTCTGAGTAATACCAACTCAGGCTGATGATTTCGACAGTCTAGCAAATGACTTCGTCTCTAAACCTAAAGACGAAAGAGCTTAACCTCCATCTGAAGGTTGCTGACGGTTACTATTCCTTGACGAGACACGAACAGACTGTGTGAGGCGACGTTTCCTGGTTTCAAGGAGATGTGACAGTTACTTTTTGACGCATGACAACTTTATTGGCAGACGGGTGCGACTTTTAAGGTGCCGCGTCAGATTTCAATCAATGCCTATCCTGCGTTCAATTCAAATTAAGGGTTACATATATAAAGGGTATTTGCAGATTATTTATCTTTTTACGCTCACAAAAGAAATCCAATACCCAAAATTCTCTCTGTTCATCAAAGCTTCTAAAACCCTAATCATGGCTGGCGTTGATTCTACTTCTCGCACAACTGAAGACATCTCTTCTCAACCAATCATGAATATTCAAAGCACCAATTATCAGGTTGAAGGGGATGTATCTTTGTATCCAGAGCAATTGAAGATGTTAATTGTCACGTTGAAGAGTTCTGTTCTTTCAAAGGCGATGTTTAATTCATTCGCAGTTCCTCTTTCATGGCTTTCTTAGGCCGGATCCACTGCTACATACAACAAAGCAATGGATATCATCACCTTTCAACTGGTGAATGACAAGAAGATCAGACTGTCCAAGAAAATCTTCTGTCAGATACTGGATATTCCCAATTCTCCAATTGTTATTGATCTCACGTATGCTCAAGTCATTCATATGTTCAATGAGATGGGTCATCAACCTCCACTCACGAAGATTAGTGATTTCAAGAAGTCAGCCTTGCCAACCGTCTGGAATTTCTTGTTTGGAATCTTTCTTCGATGCTTGACAGGTCGAAGTGTTAGTTTAGACAAAGGTCGCATGGAGGTTTACGCGATGGTGGCAGGATTGTACTATGATATCTCTGTCGATTACTCTACTCAAATGTGGAAGGAATTTCAAAAGAGTGTCGAAAACACGAATGTGGTTCAAGGTATTTCGTGTGCAAGGTATTGGAGCTTAATACTTGGTTATTTTTATGACAAGGAAGGAATTACTGTTCCTGCTGATGAAGAAAAGGTCGAGTTTCTGAAGTATCACTTTCCAAAAGAAGTTTCGGATGATATGGAAATTTTTACACACATTTCTCGGATTCCTGATGCAATGTTAAAGAGGGTTGAGCCAATAAATTCGGTGTTGGTTCAATATTTGACAAGTATCAATCCTAATATTGAAATTGGAAGGTTATTGTCGAAAAAAGAAGCTGGTCCTTCCAAGAAGTCTAAACGTTCGAAAAAGGATGCAAAGACTACACCAGAAAAGCCAGTGCACGAATCAAAGAAGTCTCCTGAAAAATTGTGCACCAATCTACGAAGTCTCCAAAGAAGCTTGAGATAGTTGAAGTACTTGTTTCGACTGATATCATCAAACCAGTGGAACCTGTTGATGATACTGTGGTGGCTGAGAAACTTCCTTCTAAATCTGGTGTTTTTCGTCGATTGATAAAAAGATCTAGGGGTTTCCGAAAATCTTCTAATGGTGAATCCAAATCTTCTCCTTCTAATGTTCGTAAACCACAACTCTCTCTTCAAGGAGTTATTTTTCGAGAGTTTCCAGCTCCAGTCTCGCCTCTAGCCAAGAAACAAAGAGCTGAAGATGTAGCCAAACATATTTCGAAGAAGAAGAAAAGACAACGAAAGTTGATTATTCAAGAAGAATCTTCTGAAGAAGAAATTGTTCCGGATACACCAGAACCAGTTGTTTCACAATCTGTATCTACTCCTGAGAAGACAATAGTCATACCACCCAAAGTTTCGTTAATTGAATCATATACTGAGGAGGTTCAAACTTCAGGCATTGTTACACACGTATCTGATACAGATGTACATGTCAACATGGGCGAGGGAGAGTCGACCAAAGAGGTTGAGCCAACTACTCAAGGTATTCCTGTATCTTTAAAACCAGACACTTTCGTGTCTTTACCACCTTTTATTCTTCCAAATACTACCAATTCCCCAACTTTTGAGAACATTCTTCATCAACCCTTTACCACTCTTTTTTCATCACAATCGACTGATTCACCCAAAATTAATTCCCCTGTTCAACCTTCACCTGTTGTTGAAGCTGATACTGACAATGAAGGTTTTGGAGGAGCCTTTGAAGATTAACAGTTTGATGATGAAGATCATTTCCCTGATCATATGTTAATGACGATGAAACAATTCAAGATTCTTAACCAGAAGTTGAATTCTATTCTTCAATCTCAAGCGGATTTGGGAAGTAATTTGTCTGTATCTTATCTGGAAGTTGATAATATGCTGAAAACATTCGAAGGAAAGGTGGTGAGTAAAGTCTCTGGAATGATCCGAGATTCAGAGATTCGTCTGTTGGAAAAGATTGATCACAATGATCAAAATGATGAATTAAGGGTCAATTCTCTCAATTCGATGTTCAGAGGGGAGGTGAAAGAATTCAAGCATTTGATGAAAGAACGACATGTACTATTCGTTCAAGATATCAAGAAGGTGAGGGAAGATGTAAATTTGCAAATCCAAGAACTTCGACAGGATATGCAAAAAGAAATCTCAATCGTACAACGTGATTATGCTTCGATCAATCAGAAAGTTGACATTATTTGTGAGGTTGTCACCAAATATGTCAAGCTGTACTAAGATTTGCGTCCTCAACTTACTCAATTGTCAACCGCAAAAAATCAAAGCTTTGTAGAAGTGCTCAATTCGCTGAAGGAGCTCAAAGATTTAACTGTTAAATCAGTTTCATCTCCATTGATCACTCCGGACTTTTTGTCTCAAAAGTCCGTTCATTTTGAAGCGATCTTGCAAAAACAACTTGGTCCACTTTCTCATATTTCTAGCCTTCTTCCGAAAAATGCCCCACCTATTTTCACAGGGGTGCAAGGGGGAGAAAATGAGGATGGTAGTACGAAGGCTAGTGATGAAGATTTGCATGCAGATGCAAAGGTTGTTGGAAAGGTGTTCTCCACGAAGGTTCCAATAACAAAACCATTTGTGTCTACTGCTGAGCCAGTTATATCGACTGTTGTAACAACAATGTGCGTGATAACGAAGCCAATTTCAAAATCAATTTCCAAAGGAATTGTGATTGGAGAAGGAGGCAACAGTTCGATGCCTAGGGGAATGGTTGATAATTCGTCTGTAAAAGATATAGGAAAAATTGTTATGGTCGAAAAGTCAAAGGAAGAAAAGAAAGCTGAAGCAGAGGCTGAGATTGAAAAGCTTCGAATTGTCCAAAGCATTATGAGACTTCGTGACAATGATCCACCTGGGATGAACAAAGGTGATCCTTCGAAGCCTTACAATTATGAAACGATAGAGTCAAAAGTTGCATATAATCATATGTATGCTTTCGAAAAGAAGCCAAAGAAGAGCTATAGCGTTCTTAACTCTAATATGAGTCAATTGGATTTTCATATGAATGAAATGATGTTCATTATGGCTCAGTACAAAATTGCTGAGAAATTTGACAATGATGATGAGTACACTTACATGAAGATCAGATTTCATGTTGTACTTCGAAAGACTCCAAAGGAGATTTGGTCACTGGTAAAGATAAAGAAGGTCATAAGCATAAAGCGAGATGTGTTGTTCGAAAACATGATGCATAATCTTCGCTTTGTTGTTTCAGGGGCAAATGAGCAAGTATATGATTTCTCAGTAGCAGATTTTCCTTTATTGAATTTGTATGATCTGATACAAGTTGCATTATTGCTAAAGGATAAAGATGCTTCTTATCTTCGAGAAACTGATCCTGATGTTTTTAGACTTGGGTTGGCTCACATCAAGATTTTCATTGAGAATTATTATGAGTGTTTGTCACCTACTGATGTTGAGTTAGCTACGGCAAAGGGATTGACTGTAAAAGTACCAATGGAACTTCCTTTAACTTAACCTGAGTTGAAGAAGTATGCTGATGGAGAAATATGTTTGAAGCCATTTGGTATGGTGTTTGCTGCGAAAGACAAAAATGGGAAAGCTAAAAGGTTCTTGTTTCAAGCTTCCGAAGTGGAACGATATACAACATCCCAATATACGAATTTCATTGTTCGTATGAATAACTGCAAGAAGAATAACGAAGGTGACAAGAAGGAGCTGAAGAAGATAATCTCTTGGTACACTGAGATTCGAAGAGTTATCCTGTATGCTATACAGATACTCTTGAACTGACGAAGGTCGACATTATTACAAAGAGGGAGCTTAATTTATTTACTGAGGTGTATTTCGTACGAAGCTTAATTTTCTATGCCTTAGTAATTTTTTTGTATGCTTTCATTGTTCCTATAAATATGGAACTTTACTAGAGTTAGATAAGAGTCCTTTACAAAACCTGTCTATTTTCTCTGTAAAAGCTGAAAGCATAAATGAGCAGAAACCAGATCTTATTTACATCTTGTGTTCAATTTGCGTTCGTTTAACTCTGATTCTGATTAATATTTGATTCTACGTTTCTACATAAACTTATATTTTGCGAAAATCATATATATATATATATATATATATATATATATATATATATATATATGAAATTAAAGTCAAACTTATTGATTTGTTAATTTAATAAATTTAAATAAATTTTTTTGATACATATAAACACTTAGTAAAAGTGTTTTAGAAACAAGAAGTTGAAATCCAAGGAAAACCGAGGATCCTCGCTTGGACCAAGAACCCTCGCAGCCTTCTTATTCTTTCTTTCTTCGGACCGCAAACCGAAGGCAGCAAATTTTTTTTCGGCCGCAAGCTCCTCGGATGCAAACACGTTTTCGGTCAAGAACCTCGGACCGAAAACGTGGGAGACTGAGTTAAAAAGCTTTATCTCCTCGGATTCAACAATCTTATCTACTCGGTATGAGTTTCGAACCGAAAACCCTTTCCTCGGTTTGTGTTCTCGGCCGAGAACCATTAACAGGAGAAAACCCACCTTCCTATATATATGCGTGGGCTGAAAACTTCATTCATTCTTACAAGATTCAACCGAAATCTCCAACTTTTCCCTCAAAGAATCCAACCGAAAATTCCTTTCTCTCTTACAAGAACATGCGAAGCCTACCCTATCCTATCAAGAACATACAAATATCACTTGATTCTTCTTAGAATTTTACAAGTATCAACTACTGATCTTGTTTTCAATTCAAAAACACCTCCAGTCTTCTTATTTTGGGCCGAAAACACCAAAATACATTAGATTTCACGAAGAACACAAAGAACATGAAAAACACCCACACACTATTCTAAGGATTAGTGTTGTAGAAATAAGAAGTTGAAATCCAAGGAAAACCGAGGATCCTCGCTTCGACCAAGAACCCTCGCAGCCTTCTTATTCTTTCTTTCTTCGGACCGCAAACCGAAGGCAACAAATTTTTTTTCGGCCGCAAGCTCCTCGGACGCAAACACGTTTTCGGTCGAGAACCTCAGACTGAAAACGTGGGAGACCGACTTAAACAACTTTATCTCCTCGGTTTCAGCAATCTTATCTCCTCGGTATGAGTTCCGAACCGAAAACCCTTTCCTCGGTTTGTGTTTCAGCGGAGAACCATTTACATGAGAAAACCCACCTTCCTATATATATGCATGGGCCGAAAACTTCATTCATTCTTACAAGATTCAGCCGAAATCTCCAACTTTTCTCTCAAAGAATCCAACCGAAAACTCCTTTCTCTCTTTCAAGAACATGCGAAGCCTCCCTTATCCTCTCAAGAACATACAAATATCACTTGATTCTTCTTAGAATCTTACAAGTATAAACTACTGATCTTGTTTTCAATTCAAAAACACCTTCCAATCTTCTTATTTTGGGCCGAAAACACCAAAATACATTAGATTTCACGAAGAACACAAAGAACACGAAAAACACCCACACACTATTCTAAGGATTATTGTAAGTCTTTTTACAATAATTAAGTGTTATTTAACACTTTAACTTCATTGGATTATCTACGTTATACTTAATTTTATGTTAATATAAATTAGGATTCGGTCTTTATCACGAGTCTAATACATCGTATCTACAACATGAAACTCACAAAAGGTGAGTTTATACCCCTGCATTTTTACTATTTTTCACTGTTTTAGGGGGGGGGGATACAAGTCTAACACAAGGATAATGTGTTTACAATGAAATGATTTGTAAATATTTCTAAAACGATTTTAAACTACTGAAACTCTTTTAGATATTGTCAAACTCTTTAAATGTTTTAAAAACTCTTTTAAACTTATATTTTGCTAAACTCATATATATATATATATATATATATATATATATATATATATATATATATATATATATATCAAATTAAAGCCAAACTTATTCATTTGTTATTTTAATAAATTTAAATAAATTTTTTTGATACATATAAACACTTAGTAAAAGTGTTGTAAAAATAAGAAGTTGAAATCCAAGGAAAACCTAGGATCCTCGCTTCGACGAAGAACCCTCGCAGCCTTCTTATTCTTTCTTTCTTCGGACCGCAAACCGAAGGCAGCAAATTTTTTTTCGGCCGCAAGCTCCACGGACGCAAACACGTTTTCGGTCGAGAACCTCGGACTAAAAACGTAGGAGACCGACTTAAACAACTTTATGTCCTCGGTTTTAGCAATCTTATCTCCTCGGTATGAGTTCCGAATCAAAAACCCTTTCCTCGGTTTGTGTTCTTGGCCGAGAACCATTTACCGGAGAAAACCCACCCTCCTATATATATGCATGGGCCGAAAACTTCATTCATTCTTACAAGATTCTGCCGAAATCTCCAACTTTTGTCTCAAATAATCCAACAGAAAACGCCTTTCTCTCTTACAAGAATATGCGAAGCCTCCCCTATCCTTTCAAGAACATACAAATATCACTTGATTCTTCTTAGAATCTTACAAGTATCAACTACCGATCTTGTTTTCAATTCAATAACACCTTCCAATCTTCTTATTTTGGGCCGAAAACACCAAAATACATTAGATTTCACGAAGAACACAAAGAACACGAAAAACACCCACACACTATTCTAAGGATTATTGTAAGTCTTTTTACAATAATTAAGTGTTGTTTAACACTTTAAACTTTGATTGGATTATCTAGGTTATACTTAATTTTATGTTAATATAAATTAGGATTCGGTGTTTATCACGAGTTTTAACTTGTGGATTTAGCTCTAATACATCGTATCTACAACCGAAAACTCACAAAAGGTGAGTTTATACCCCTGCATTTTTACTATTTTTCACTGTTTTAGGGGGGGGGGGATACAAGTCTAACACAAGGATAATGTGTTTATAATGAAATGATTTGTAAATATTTCTAAAACGATTTTAAACTACTGAAACTCTTTTAGATATTGTCAAACTCTTTAAAATGTTTTAAAAACTCTTTTAAACTTATTTTTTGCCAAAATCATATATATATATATATATATATATATATATATATATATATATATCAAATTAAAGTCAAACTTATTGATTTCTTAATTTAATAAATTTAAATAAATTTTTTTGATACATATAAACACTTAGTAAAAGTGTTGTACGAATAAGAAGTTGAAATCCAAGGAAAACCGAGGATCCTCGCTTGGACCAAGAACCCTCGCAGCCTTCTTATTCTTTCTTTCTTCGGACCGCAAACGGAAGTCAGCAATTTTTTTTTCGGCCGCAAGCTCCTCGGACGCAAACACGTTTTCGATCGAGAACCTCGGACCGAAAACGTGGGAGACCGACTTAAACAGCTTTATCTCCTCGGTTTCAGCAATCTTATCTCCTCGGTATGAGTTCGGAACCGAAAACACTTTCCTCGGTTTGTGTTCTCGGCCGAGAACCATTTACAGGAGAAAACCCACCTTCCTATATATATGCATGGGCCGAAAACTTCATTCATTCTTACAAGATTCAGCCGAAATCTCCAACTTTTCTCTCAAAGAATCCAACCGAAAACTCCTTTCTCTCTTTCAAGAACATGCGAAGGCCTCCCTATCCTCTCAAGAACATACAAATATCACCTGATTCTTCTTCGAATCTTACAAGTACCAACTACTGATCTTGTTTTTATTTCAAAAACACCTTCCAATCTTCTTATTTTGGGCCGAAAACACCAAAATACATTAGATTTCAAGAAGAACACAAAAAACACCCACACACTATTCTAAGGATTATTGTAAGTGTTTTTACAATAATTAAGTGTTGTTTAACACTTTAAACTTCATTAGATTATCTAAGTTCTACTTAATTTTATGTTAATATAACTTAGGATTCGGTCTTTATCACGAGTTTTAACTTGTGGATGTAGCTCTACTACATCGTATCTACAACCAGAAACTCACAAAAGGTGAGTTTATACCCCTGCATTTTTGCTATTTTTTACTGTTTTAGGGGGGGGGGGATACAAGTCTAACACAAGGATAATGTGTTTACAATGAAATGATTTGTAAATATTTCTGAAACGATTTTAAACTACAGAAACTCTTTTAGATATTGTCAAACTCTTTAAAATGTTTTAAAAACTCTTTTAAACTTATATTTTGCCAAAATCATATATATATATATATATATATATATATATATATCAAATTGAAGTGAAACTTATTGATTTGTTAATTTAATAAATTAAAATAAATTTTTTTGATACATATAAACACTTAGTAAAAGTGTTGTAGAAATAAGAAGTTGAAATCCAAGGAAAACCGAGGATCCTTGCTTGGACCAAGAACCCTCGCAGCCTTCTTATTCTTTCTTTCTTCGGACCGCAAACCGAAGGCATCAAAAAAAATTTCGGCCGCAAGCTCCTTGGACGCAAATACATTTTCGGTCGAGAACCTCAGACCGAAAACGTGGGAGACCTACTTAAACAACTTTATCTCCTCGGTTTCAACAATCTTATCTCCTCGGTTTCAACAATCTTATCTCCTCGGTATGAGCTCCGAACCGAAAACCCTTTCCTCGGTTTGTGTTCTCGTCTGAGAACCATTTACAGGAGAAAACCCACCTTCCTATATATATGTATGGGCCGGAAACTTCATTCATTCTTACAAGATTCAGCCGAAATCTCCAACTTTTCTCTCAAAGAATCCAACCGAAAACTCCTTTCTCTCTTACAAGAACATGTGAAGCCTCCCCTATCCTCTCAAGAACATACAAATATCACTTGATTCTTCTTAGAATCTTACAAGTACCAACTACTGATCTTGTTTTCATTTCAAAAACACCTTCCAATCTTCATATTTTGGGCCGAAAACACCAAAATACATTAGATTTCACGAAGAACACGAAAAACACCCACACACTATTCTAAGGATTACTGTAAGTCTTTTTACAATAAGTAAGTGTTGTTTAACACTTTAAACTTCATTAGATTATCTAAGTTATACTTAATTAAATGTTAATATAAATTACGATTCGGTCTTTATCACGAGTTTTAACTTGTGGATTTAGCTCTACTACATAGTATCTTGTCACACCCCAAAACCAGAACGGCGGAAACGTTCTGGGGTGGAGGACGTCATGTCAAGTATCACAACATATGCATTATAGTAATCAAAGTACAACAACCATTGCATTAATAGTAATAATTTTACATAGGTTACATTTAACAACAACGTCAAAGTAGATATAGAAAATAACATAAGCTGCAGCTTGGTACTAGGCGGACTTCGCAAAAGCTCCCGGAGTGTACCTGTCTACTGATGACCTGAAAATACAAGTTATTTTGAAAGCGAGTATCAGCATTTTAATGCTGGTGAGTTCATAAGTATTTAATGACATTGATATAAATACATGTTTTTCTTGAAAATAATCTCACTAGATGATGGTGATTTGAGTTTACGGAGTATTGGAATTTTTTCTAGAAAATCCTATATTTTCTAATAAAAGTAGTCTTCTACCAAGAGCCAATTGTTTTATGTTTAAGGAGTATTTTTCCCCAAAAGTAACTATCATTATCAAGATATAGTTTATACTTTTAATAATTATTTGAGAAGGTCACAAGTAAAAGTAATAGGGAAAATAATACTTTTCTTCAGCAATGACGTTGCTGTTTATAAAGGAAGACAATACAAACTCCAGGTAGTATTAAATGAACAATACGCCTCGGAGAGTCTAATTTAATGAAATACAGACTCCAGGCGGTATTAAATGAACAATACGCCTCGGAGAGTCTAAGTTAACCTTTAATCCTTAGTAGGCCAGTTTGAAGGTTTAATATGAGGCCTAGTGTATAACTAGGAAAATATATTATCAGGGTTTTATATGTAGAAAAATACCGTGATGACACTTATTACCTTAAAGCCATGAATCATAAGGTAATTGTAAAGATACTCGTAACCATACTGATTGACGGATGTAAACTTGACGACCTGCTGGCGTCGGAATGAATGTGACATTGTCACCCCTTGGCTTGGTCGGCCGGGACTGTAGCTAGCAGTCGGGATGTGGGAGTGTCTGTCCCGTATAGATCTATACACACAATGTCCGCTCTCCCTCCAGGAGAATCTGGTTACCACTCGACAACGGTGAAATCCGCGTTTGAGGATGTATCTCGTGTTTTGAAATCTATATACCTTTCTTTTACTAAAAGTACAAGTGTTTAGAATATAGATATAACTAAGTTCTTCTTCATGACAGTTATGGTTGGTTTCTAAACTATACCTATTATAGTTTACTTGAGAAGTTATCTAGATGCCTTTGCTACCCAATGGTGTTGAACTGGAATGAGAGTTTTAATATCTAAGCAGATATACATAATATATAACTAGAACTTCAACGACACTCGGACACATAACCGGATGTTCTAAGTCCACAACCAAACGAGGAACAGGAAATAGAACGGGCTATCAGTCCTAAGTCCTTCAAGCCCTACTTATATAACTATATCTATATAGACATGAATCTCTCAAGAAAATAAGTTTAAAAGACTTTGATAGAAGCTTTAACAATATAAAAGGGATTTTTGTATTTTAAAAGAGATTTGAAAACAAGATTTGAAAACCTTTAGCTTGATAAAACAGTTTAACATGCAAAAATCTATTTGCTAGACAGTTATTAATCACATGTGATTGAATTAATAACTTATCAGTTCAACTTGTATTTCCCCCCCCCATAAAAGCATTTAAAATCATTTAAAAAGGTTAATTAAGGGCTATGAACTCACCTGACGTGGGTGATTTGGATGAACGGATGGTATAGGATGCTAAGTGTCAAGTGAGGACTTGAACACACACGCGGATCCTATTGAGCATGCAATGATGCATTTATCTATCTAATTAGTCATTTAATAACTAATTAAGCAATTAAAGACACTCAATTACATGAAAACACTTTGTTTCAAGTGCTAGGAGTGCTAAGGGTTGCATTTTAAGAGAGTATGACCTCACATTGGAGTTTACTCCCCATATGGTAGCACCATATGGGTTTACGGTTCTGGGACCATTTTGTTGGATTAATGTCTAAGTCCATAACTATATTTGGTATGTACTTGACCCGACCCGGCATGGTCCATTTGGGTTGCACTTCAGCGGCACAATTTATATGGATAGTCTTTTGAGAATAGTATATTTATGATTTATATTAATATATTATAAGTTCTAATATATTAATATGGAATCATATTATTTAATTAGTATTGATCAAGAATTAATTAGAATTAATTAAGTGATCAAAAAGAACTAATTAAATATGGACTCTTATATATATGGAATGGGCCAAGTTCATTTAGGTTGGGCTAAGCTTTCATGGATGGTCCATGGAGCTTTTAACCCATGGATCCTATGTAAATGAAAGGTCATGGGTATTAGGGTTTACATGGATGTAACCCTAATCCTCCATAATATATAAAAGGGTCCTTGGCTCACAAAATTGGCACAAGTGTGTGAAAATAAGAGTGGGCCGATTTTAGTGTACATACATATTCTCTCAATTTCTTCCAAGGTATTTTGGTGATTTGTGATTCCATTTGAGGCTTCCACACTATTGGGGCTAAGCTGTTAAAGCTTGAAGACATCAAGCTACATCAAAAGGTATGTCATCTAACTAGAACTTTGTAGTATAGGTGCTTCATAATATGCTAGTTAGGATGAAACCTTGGAATAGTTAATATTTGCATGTATAATAGAGAAAACATAGATCCAAGGTTTATAGGGTTGCATGTACACCATAGGAGTGTTAGAATGCTCAAAATCCAACAATGGTGTCAGAGCCATGGGTTGTTTTCTGTTATATTGATGCAAATGTTTTATTTTCAAGTTGAAAAAAAAAGGAAAAAAAACATGACGTTTGTCAAATTTTAAGATAATTGTTTTGTGAAAAATGAATTATTTGTAAAATTTGAATCATTTGTTATATGAGTTGAATTAGGTCAAATTTAGTAAAAGATAAAATGATATGATTATTTTATTAGTTTTAAAAGTTTGATCTAAATGTTTTAAGGAGTTACATATTTTGTCATAAAATTTTGGAGCTCAAAAGTTTTTTTTAAAGTTGTGATCTTAAGGGTTTTTGAAACTTCCATAAGTTATGGATATGAAAGTTTTTTTAAAAAAAAAAATTGATTCAAAGTTTCTATGGAGTTACAAAATCTGGTGTTAATGTTTTAAAGAATTCCATAACTTGTTCTTAAGTTATGGAACATGGAAAGTTTCATCATAAAACACCATTAATTACATAAGTTATGGAATCCAAAGGTTTTCAAGAATTACAAAACTTGCCCTCATGTTTTGGAATTTGAGAAAAGTTTTTTATGAAAAAAAGAATTGAATTCTAAAATTCTTGGGTTCATAACTTAAACAATTAATTAAATGGTTTTAATTTTGAGTTTAATAATTGGAATTATGATGTTTTGTTGAATAGTTCAAATTAACTCTTATGGACTTTATTAATAGTTAATTAAAGCGTTTAATTAAAAGAATATTATTAAATCCATAAATATATGGTTTGAGTTTAATTAAATTAAAAGTCTAGTTTAAGTAATAGATTAAACCACCAGGTATTTTAAATGTCTAAAATACACTCTTATACTATTATAATATTAAAAGTTTAATATATTATATGTATAAGAGCAAGTCGTCTTACCATTAGTAGGCCTCATTCACGAAGCCGGTCTATAAGGGGGGTATAAGGTTACTGCCTATAAAATGACAGTTTAATGGGTGTCCACTCTTACTCACCGCTTCCTTGACCGGTAGAGGGTCGTTAGCCGAACAGGTAGGACAAGGACTATAATTCTCCCTTCATTATAAGTATAATGATAAATACTAAGTAACTAAACACTTATAAAATCCCAATCTTAGTTACTTAGGAAAATGTGAATAAGGTGCTAATCCATGAAATTACACTTTGCACTTTGTTTAAGCTGTTAGTGGAGCGTGTGTGGTTAACCGGCACACTAACCTGGACTTAACAAGGTAGGCAAAGGGTAACTTAATGTTTATCATAGTATCGTTGGAGCGTGTGTGGTTAACCGGCACATCGATTGAGGGGTAAATATTAAGGGTACCAAGTATATTTGCATGGTTACTTCACACCTTGTTTTGTGATCCTCGCCATCCCAGTCACAAAACCTAAAGGGCACACTCGAGATTGAAACATGCCATTGAAAAGTTCAATGAATCTCAAAAGAATCTAGGAGTTTCAAAACCAATTAAAACCTAATAATACATTTCGTTTATCTTGGTGGAAATTGGTGAATCGTCATTCACCTACCTTCAAATATTTTATAGCTTGGATTACGGCATCCCTGTTCCAAGTTATAAAATAGTTTGTTGGGTCCTAGCCTTAATATATCATATTGGGTGTTATATTAAGGACTTAAATCAACTTTACGTAAATTTCTCCCATTGTTGATGTCTGGTTTAGACAACAATGATCTTCCCAAACCAAGCTTTCCTAATGAATATGACTTCCCGAGTTTGGCTCATGGAAGTCATACTTCTCTTCCTCCACCTCCTCCAATTATTCTCCCTAACCCACAAGTTCAAGGTCACTCAAGCCCTAATGGCAAGCAAGGTCTATGTGTGATCACATCTTAGAGATGAAGTCACATATTGACAAGCCGGGAGAGTTGGGTGTCAAAGTCTTAAGAAAGTTGGATGTTCAATCACTTTCTAAGTCACATAGTGAGTTCCTTTGGGACTACTATGAAACAGACTATGACATGAACCTCAATGATCATATCTATTTGCTTGGTGCTGCTGAATCAGCAATAATTTGAAACGATATTAAAGCAAATTTGATTAGAAGATCAACTTCCCAAAAACTTTATGGACAGTGACAATGGTGACACTGGAAATCTAGAAAAAGCATTCTCTTCCCAATGGAAAGGGATTGGCCATAGTCAACCCGGTTGACCAAATGGTAAAGGGAAAGGCTAAGTCTGAGATAGTCCCATTACCAAAGGGTCCATATGTTTATTTTGCCAAAGGAAGGGGCGTTGATTGCAAAGTTGCAAAATTTACCTAAGGATGTTAAAGTCAATAAGTTTGACTCTACATCAGGTAGAGCCCATTATCTAACTCTGTTAAGTTATATTTTGAGATCCTCATTACATGATGTGACTGGGACACATGTTGATGTTTTAAGAATCAAAGAATAGAGAGAAATCTTAAAGGAAGAATATGTTGATTCTGATCGCGAATGTGGATTTCGATCGCATCAGAATTTTGAGCAGTTGCTTAAGAAGTTATGATATATTGCTAAGGAATAGATAACAACAATTTTCCATGTGGATTGTAAGGATAAGTTTTTCCGCAAAGTTTTAAAATAAAAGAAAATTGTTTAATTTTATTTATTTGAAGTATCCTTACAATGACATTTGTGGAAAATTGTTGCTTATATGATTCCACTGACAGCAATATTGGAAAATGGATTTGATTCTTTCATTTGTGGTAGTGTCTAAATTTACCAAATCAGGAAAGTTCCTCATCGCCCAAGTTTTAATTGGACCGAAACTTGGAATCATGCAAGTTGACTAGTATGACGAATGAGAACGTTCAAGCATTGGAAAATCAAGACTAATTACTTGTTCACATGGATGTGTGAGTCAAGTGAAGGACTAAAGGGATCGAGAACATTCTTGTGCACTGGTCATGTCCACCACAGAGCTCGTTAAGACTATTTGATTTACTAAAGTTTAGTAAATATGGTTATACTTACAAGTTTAAGTATAATTCTGAAACATTGGAAAAGTCTCAATGTATGGCAGAACGAATGGGAAGAATCAAATTAGGCAGAAAGATAAAACTTTCTCAAATCTGAAAAGATGGGAGAGTACTTTAGTATCATGTTTGTTATCATCTTAATGATTTAGAAATCATATCACAATTAGTCCTCTAAAGTTCATCTTAGTTCATTATTATGACTAAGAAGAGGAGTCATGAATTGTTGAAATTGTTAGATCAGGAAGATGAGTCATACTTCGTTCCAAAACAATTCTTAGAGTCATACTCCAAGATTGTAACTTGAGTGACATATCTTAAAGAAAGGTTTAAAACACTTGTCAAATGTAGGAGTAAAAGTGTCCTACTCTTGTACATTTGAAATTGGTAAGTTGTGATGTTTTGGATAAAACGAAGACCAACTAAGGCCAATTGTGTGAAGTGTTTGTCTTGATAAAGAATCCGCACTATCTCTTGAATATTTGGCAAGATAGTCTTATATGTCAAGAGGATAGTGGGAGTCTTAAAGATCCTAAATTTTTTTCAAGAACTAATCAAGAATAAAACCTGAGGTTCTTCACTAGCACACGACTTGAGGTTTATAACCTATCGTGTTGACATATTCTGTGCCCATTCCAGTTAAAGTTGGCTTTGCATAGGAGTTCTGAAAGTTCTCAATTGGTTGCATAACAACTTGGAAGTAATGGCAGGCCCTGTACTGCCAGGTGGCAAGAAGTTAAGATTGCATAAGTTCAGTCCATATGAGTTTGGATTTGTCATTATCCTTGTCTTGTGACTATGGTTTTGACGATTCACATGGATAAGAACACATACACCATAAAATCTAAGGGTCATAAGGTTTCTCTCCGATTCATGAAAAGGATGGTGAGGAAACACTTGCACCAAGTAGATTTGAAGCAGATGGCAAAAGGTCTAAACAATTGAGACTATGATTACGACATCCCTTTTCATAGTTCTGAAATTGTTTAGACACACATGCATGCTATCTAAGGAAAGGTGTATGATTTTGATAAAGTTTTATCAAAGCATCTCGTATCAGAAATCTGAACTTTGGTAAGAAAGTCAATAAAGTATTAATTTCTAGAAGTCCAGCTGATTTCTGAGTACATGTCAAAGCTAATGGGAGCATAAGTGTTATGCTAATAATCATCATGTTAGTGGGAGCATGATAATTATTGTTAGTGTTGCAAGTTAGCAATGTTAATTATAGAAAACAAAAGTTTCAATTCGTGAGGCTGCAGGGATTGAAAAAGTTGTTTTGCTATAATTAAGGGAGAGGATATACTTCATTTCAGTTCTAAAGGCTTAGATTGAGACCTTAATCATCTTTAGTCAAGAATATATATATGAATTTCATGTTGGATTGGTTCAACTTAAGGAAATTCTATATATTGCGTTCTCAAAATTTGATTATGATTACGACAACCCTCTTCATAGTCAAATTTTGAAAACATGGCAAATAAAAATATTGTAGCAAAAGACTGGTCTAGAATCATGTCTTTATGTGAGACATCATGAATCATGTACCATTTTCTTTGGGTACAGGATCGATTACATGTGCTATAATATTTGTCATTTCTAAATTTTTCCAAATGCCCAGAGGCATTAAGAAGGGAAAAGGTCTAGAATTGGATATGACTAAAATGATTAAGCAATTGTCGAGGACAATCTGAGGTTTACCAAAGATTGGTTGCTCAGGGACAGTAGGAAGTATAGTGCTAATTTTGGAAGGACCATATTGACATATTCTGAAAAGAGGCATCTCTTATTCAGAAGTGATAGTCAAAATGAGAATATGGAGTTGTCTCCATAGGTGGAAGTTATCTGTGTAAGATTAGAAAACTTAATGCAAGAAGCATGTCCAAAGCAATGTACTTTGAATATGAGACTTAGTTTCCATGGAGTTGATCTCCATTGGAATACCTTATAATGACTGTTGACAAGTCTTTGTGACTTTGTACATATTCATTACAGGAGGGTCAGTGCATATAAGTTTAAAATCTAAACAGATTTCGATAAATGATAGGAATTTGAAATTCTCACATTTTTCAATAAGGATTTGGGAGTGTGAAATTAGAATCATTGAGATTATGTTCAATTGGTTTATTTCACAAAGTAAGGATCATAGACAAACATAGAGTGCATACTTGGTGTATGTCAAAGCTATTGTTTAAGAAAAACATAGTGTACATGCTTGGAGCATGGGACAACTAGTGTTTTTAATTCACGTATAAAGTTGATAAAAACAAAACAAGGAATAATGAGTAATCAGTATGGTGATAAATAAAAGTGTTTATTTATATTCATAGGGTTTGATACCATATTTGATTCATTTATTCTTGTGTTTCACTTTGCATGTTTTGACTTCCAGAATAACTAAGTCGCTCTTCCTGAATGATTAAGTTATTCAAACCATCCACATTCGGTCATATGTTGGAAGTAGATATGAATCAAGACTGTCATGGGTTGGTTTGTAGAGGTCCAAGTTGGTGGACAAAGTGGTGCTACAACACTCATGAGTGCTCATAAGTTCTGAGTATTGGATTCAACCCACGCTCATTTGAATCACTTCATGGATTTTATCACGAGTGATCATCAGACGATAATATCTTATATTCTTAAAACCTAGAGATATGAGTTGTTACTATGAGTTGGTTATACATTGATTGCACGAAAACGCATTGGTAACTCGATGTTATAAAACGTGCCTTTGTGTATGATTCAACAAGTAGTAGAACAAGCCATATGAGTCGAAGTTTATCCATTCCTTTTACCTTCGGGATAAAAGCGATATCTGTGGGCCCCTCGATGATTTAGCGATGACACATGTGAGTGCTTGGCAAAGCCAGGACTGATTTGATTTGTTCAATCAGTCAGTCATCATAAATCGAAAATCGGGAAACAACAAATGGACAGAGAGAATGATTATAATCCATGTCTCAGTCCATATGATATCAAGAATGGAGGAATATATGATCCCTTATCTAATGGACAAGTCATTGACAAGGTCAGAGTTCGACAGCGGCTTTAAAAGCTACGATTGCCAGTTAGGTTTTGAAGTCATACTTAATAATAGTTTTAGACTTATCTAAGTGGGAGACTGTTGGATTAATGTCTAAGTCCATAACTATATTTGGTATGTACTTGACCCGACCTGGCATGGTCCATTTGGGTTGCACTTCACCGGCACAATTTATATGGATAGTCTTTTGAGAATAGTATATTTATGATTTATATTAATATATTATAAGTTCTAATATATTAATATGGAATCATATTATTTAATTAGTATTGATCAAGAATTAATTTAGAATTAATTAAGTGATCAAAAAGAATTAATTAAATATGGACTCTTATATATATGGAATGGGCCAAGTTCATTTAGGTTGGGGTAAGCTTTCATGGATGGTCCATGGAGCTTTTAACCCATGGATCCTATGTAAATGAAAGGTCATGGGTATTAGGGTTTACATGGATGTAACCCTAATCCTCCATAATATATAAAGGGGTCCTTGGCTCACAAAATTGGCACAAGTGTGTGAAAGTAAGAGTGGGCCGATTTTAGTGTGCATACATATTCTCTCAAGTTCTTCCAAGGTGTTTTGGTGATTTGTGATTCCATTTGAGGCTTCCACCATAGGAGTGTTAGAATGCTCAAAATCCAACACATTTCCCCCATGAGTTTATGGCCGTAAACTCATGGCAATGGTGTCATTGGGTGTTTTAGGGTCCTAAACCACACAAGGAAGCAAGCTAGACTCGAATCCAAGGCTTAGGTAGTGACTAGGGCTCGAAATGCCCCTTTGTTGGAGTTTACGGTCCTTGGACCACTCCTTGGGAGTTTACGGTCGTAAGCACATGTGTTTACGGTCGTAAACCCATGAGTTTACGGCCGTTAACTCATGGTTACCCAACCATTCCGTGTTTTGGTGTTTCTAGCTCATGCATGCAAGGTTCTAGTCCTTTATACAAGCCATAGAAGGTGTTAGGGGCACCTAAACCCCATCTGGGGGTGCTTACAGTCTTGGGAGATCCCCAAACCGTAAACACATATGTTCTTGGGGATCTTGATGATTTTCCCATGGATTAACAAGTATACTACACAAATAACTAGCTAGGAGGAGTATACTTACTTATATGAGGCTTGTAAGAGTGTTTAAGGGCCAAGAACACTAGTGTGTGTTCTTGGTGTTTTGAAGAACACTTGAAGATCTAAGAAAAAATGAAGAATTCATGGATGAAATGATGTAAAAACACTAGATTAAGTGTTGCATGTTCGAATCTAGGAAGGAAACACTTATATTTTGGCGGATTTGAAGAGATGATCTTATGATAGTTGAGAGAAAAACTTGGGTGTTCTTGAACTAGGAAGTGAAAAGTGAAAGAATGAAGGGTAAACTCATGCTATATGCATGAGTCCACGGTCAAAGGGAGTTTACGGCCCAAACTCCCTTGTGTGGCCGTAAACACCTAGTCAAGGTGTTAATCGTTTATTTGTTTCACAACATTCCTAACGGGTACTTCCATTTATTTGATCGTTTGACGAAAATTAAAATAAAAACACCCAAACAGACTTAAAACTTACGAAATTCATAACTTTCGCATACGAGCTCCGTTTTTGGCGTTCTTTATATGCACGCGTAGGTAAAATTATACTCTACGACTTTTGTTTAGAATTCGTCGGCTAATTTTGAATTTATTTTTAATATTATTATTTCTAACAGACCAGGACAGGAAATATCGGATTTTCTTGCCAAAAACTTACGAAATTCATAACTTTCGCATACGAGCTCCGTTTTTGGCGTTCTTTATATGCACGCGTAGGTAAAATTATACTCTACGACTTTTGGCGTTCTTTATAGAACTGATAACACTACATTTTCACTAAAGAAAATATCGGATTTTCTTGAAACTATACAAACATTTCTGCTAGCTCATTAACAAGTATTCATTACAAACTACTGCTTATGAACTCACTAGTTTTATGTTGATATTTTTCAAACTGCTTGTATTCTCAGGAAATCAGTAGACAGGTACCTGCTGGATTTTGAGGAGTTGAAGCAATAAGAGTTTATGTTTATATCCATACATACTATATGATGTAATCCAAACAAGTTTCAGACGATTTCCCAATTGATGTAAACATTTTTATTTAAGTATTCAATGTGATGGTTGTGTTGCTATGATTGCTATTATACATTGGTTGTGATGCTACACATGACGTCCTCCACCCCAGAACGTTTCCGCCATTTTGGTATTGGGGTGTGACAGATTGGTATCAGAGCCCTTGTTTATAGCGAACTAGTATACCGAACCTTACATGGTATACAACTATAAATACAAAAGGGGCCTAAGTGCTCTACACTAAAAGTATACTTTCAAAAATATAAGTATTTTTATAAAAAGTATACGAGCATGCATACCTAACAGAATTCGTGTCATTAATGGAACAACGCAAAAAGTATTTGGATGTTGGGACACTGCGGTCAAACCTGGGCAGTTATGCAATCATGTTTCGGGTGAATATAGCCTGATCAACTATATTCAGTCAAAACATGACCAACATGTGCTTGGGAGTGACGGTGGTGTTACAACAGGCCTAAAACTTACCAAAAACTTTCATCATAAAATACTGTAGGAGTATTTTGCTAGAGCCAAATTCAATGAAGAGATTCATTCTTAGTGTTTCTACCTATCTATTTCGTAGCGATAACCTTCTTGCATTAGTAACCTTTCTGTGCTTATCGCTTGGTAGAATGATTTTATTTTCAGGATGAGATATATCTTGTTTCATATATCTTGAGGACTTACCATCATCTTCTTACTGATTCTTTCTAGAAGAAGATGCCTCCTCGCCCAAGACCCAATCGAAGATACGACACTCCGCCGCCACCACCACCACCCCAGTTCGACCCCATCATGTTCCAGGCAGCAGTTACAGCCGTTGTAACCGCAACAATGGCACAAGTGAACTCTGGTGGGGCTGGAGGTGGAACCGATCCCCAACGGCAAGACGGAAGTCAGGGGCATCAAAAGGAGTGTTCCAACAAGGACTTCATGACCGCGAAACCCAAGTCCTTCGACGGAAAAGGAGGAGTCATCGCGCTGACTCGATGGTTCGAGAAGATCGAATCCATCTTCGAAATTTGCGCCTGTTCCGAAGCAAACAAGGTGAAGTTCGCCGCCTGCACCTTCACCGACAGAGCCTTGACCTGGGGGAATGGTCGAGTAAAAACCCTAACCTTGCCAGTGGCTAACGCCATGGGTTGGGAAAGACTGAAGGAACTTATGTTGGCTGAATATTGCCCGAGGGGCGAGGTGCAAAAGTTGGAACACGAACTTTGGAACTTGAAGATGAAGGGTTCTGACATTGCTGCCTACACTGCTAGATTCTGTGATCTGGCGCTTCTCTGTCTGGGAATGGTCACCCCGAAAAGCAAGAAAATCGAGTGGTACATCTGGGGACTGGCGCAACCAACCAAAGGAAATGTTTTGGCTGCTAGACCGACTACATTTGAGAGCGCCAAGGATCTGGAGCAGGTTCTGATCGATAATGGGGTTGACCTAGGTGAGTTGGCAGCTGTTTCTGAGCCACAGAAGGAAAGTGGTGGGAAGAAGAAGAAATCATGGAATAAGCGCAAGGGTCAGTCTTCGCAGGAGCCCTCCAAGAAACAACAAACAGTGGCAGTTCATGCTGATACTGCTCCTGCTGCTGCCCCAGCTGCGGTTCCAACCACCCAAGCTCCTACCGATGTTTATGCTGGGAAACTACCTTTATGCAACAAGTGTAACTTCCATCATCACGGACCCTGCCGTGAGTTGAGTTGCAACAGCTGTGGGAAGAAGGGTCACACAGCTCGATACTACAAGGTGCCAGCTCAACCAACCAACCAGGCTCCGGGAGCGGGTGCTGGTTAATCTTGTTATGGATGTGGAGAGGATGGGCATTTCAGGAGAAACTGCTCCAAAGCAACAACTGGTGGCAATACAGGGAGAGTTCTGGCAATGGGCCAGGAGGAAGCAGTCGTTGATCCTACCGTTGTTACGGGCACGTTCCTCCTTGACAACTCTTATGCATGCATTCTTTTCGATTCTGGTGCGGAGAGGAGTTTTGTGAGTCATGCATTCAAGCATCTAATCAAATGTAAATCCCAACCTTTAACCGAAACGTTCACCGTCGAAATGGCTAACGGAAAGAAAGAGAGCGCTAACGACATATTCATAGGCTGTACTCTTACCCTAGACAATCACTCCTTTCCCATCGATCTTATGCCGGTATCCATCAAGAGCATTGATGTCATCATCGGCATGGACTGGTTGAGCTCCAATCGTGCTGATATTCTTTGTTTCGAGAAAGCTATCCGTCTCAATATTCCCTCTGGTGAAACGCTCATGATTTACGGAGATAAGCTTAGCTCGAACCTTCGTATCATCTCGTGCATCAAAGCTCAGAAGTACCTGCGGAAGGAATGCCATGCGTTTCTAGCTCATGTTATTGATAAGGCTAAAAAAGGTAAAGACCTCGAGAGTCTTCCCGAAGTCTGCAACTTCCCTGATGTCTTCCCTGAAGACCTCCCACGAATTCCTCCCGAGCGTCAAGTCGAGTTTCGTATCGACATAATCCCCGGAGCTACTCCTGTAGCTAAATCTCCTTACCGTTTAGCGCCGACAGAAATGCAAGAGTTATCCAGCCAGCTCAATGAGCTGATCAGCAAAGGGTTCATAAGGCCGAGTTCCTCACCCTGGGGAGCTCCGATCTTATTTGTAAAAAAGAAGGATGGATCCTTTCGGATGTGCATTGACTACCGAGAACTGAACAAGCTGACCATCAAGAACCAATATCCCTTACCCAAAATCGATGATCTTTTCGACCAACTTCAAGGAGCCAGTTATTTCTCAAAGATAGATCTAAGGTCAGGGTAACATCAATTGCGAGTTCACGAGAATGATGTGCCCAAGACAGCATTCCGAACTCGCTATGGACACTACGAATTTGTAGTGATGCCCTTTGGTCTGACCAACGCACTGGCCGTATTCATGGATCTGATGAATCGGGTGTGCCGCCCTTTCCTAGGCAAGTTCGTAATCGTCTTTATCGATGATATACTCATCTACTCTCGAAATGAGAACGATCATAAACAGCACTTGAGTCAGGTACTGGAAACTTTAAGAGCAGAGAAGCTATATGCAAAATTTTCAAAGTGCGAGTTCTGGATTAGGAAGGTGAACTTCCTTGGGCATGTGGTTAGCAAGGAAGGTATACACGTAGACCCTTCCAAAATCAAAGCGATAGAGAATTGGTTTGCACCTAAGACACCCACCGAAATCCAACAATTCTTGGGCCTCGCGGGCTATTATCGCAGGTTCATCCAGAACTTCTCTAGAATCGCTAAGCCCTTAACTACCCTGACACAGAAAGGTGTAACCTTTAATTGGGGAGTCAAGCAAGACACTGCATTCCAAATATTGAAGCAGGCCCTGTGCAGCGCACCTATCTTGTCCCTGCCCGAAGGGACGGAAGACTTTGTGGTGTATTGTGATGTATCCAATCAGGGCCTAGGCTGTGTGCTCATGCAACGAGGAAAGGTCATTGCCTATGCCTCAAGGCAGTTGAAAACACACGAGGTCAATTACACAACTCATGATCTAGAGTTGGGAGCAGTGGTCTTTGCATTGAAAATCTGGAGACACTATCTCTATGGAACCAAGTGCACTATCTTGACCGACCATAAGAGCTTGCAGCACCTCCTCGATCAGAAAGAGTTAAACATGAGACAGCAACGATGGGTAGAGCTACTTAGTGACTACAAGTGCGAAATTCGCTACCATCCCAGCAAGGCCAATGTGGTGGCAGATGCTCTCAGCCGAAAGGAATATTCCGGGCGGAAGGTGAAGGCATTGACAATGACCGTTCATTCCCATCTATCCGCGCAAATCAGGGAGGCTTAGCTGGAAGCCTTGAAACCAGAGAAAGTGGCGGATGAAGCATTGCGGGGAATGGAAAAGAATTTAGAGGTCAAAGGAGACAGAGTGTACTATTTCATGAACCGAATCTGGACCCCAAAGTTTGGCGGGTACAGAGAGGTTGTCATGAATGAGGCTCACAAGACGAAATACTCCGTCCACCCCGGTTCCGATAAGATGTATCTGGATCTCAAGCAGCTTTATTGGTGGCCAAACATGAAAGCATAAATTGCAACCTTCGTGGGCAAGTGTTTGACTTGCGCCAAGGTGAAGGTGGAGTACCAGAAGCCCTTAGGATTACTTCAGCAGCCAGAGATACCTGAATGGAAGTGGGAAATGATAACAATGGATTTTATCACTAAGTTACCTAGATCCCCGAGTGGGCACGACACCATCTGGGTAATTATCGATCGGTTGACAAAATCCGCCCACTTCCTGCCAATCAAAGAAAACTTCAAAATGGAGAGGCTCACGCAGATCTACATTCGAGAGATAGTTCGCCTTCATGGGGTACCTCTATCCATTATCTCCGACCGAGATAGCAGGTTCACCTCTAGGTTTTGGCAATCGCTCCAGAAGGCACTTGGAACTAAGTTGGATATGAGCACAACTTATCATCCTCAAACAGACGGTCAGAGTGAGAGGACAATCCATACATTGGAAGATATGTTGAAAGCATTTGTCATCAACTTCGATATGTCATAGGACACCCATCTTCCTTTGGTCGAATTTTCCTACAACAACAGCTATCATACCAGCATCAAGGCTACGCCATTTGAAGCCCTCTATGGCCGCAAGTGCAGATCCCCTATGTGTTGGGCTGAAGTGGGTGACACTCAGCTAGCCAAGGGTCAAGTCCCCGACAGTACTCTCACTGGACCTGAAATCATCCGAGAGACAACAGAAAAGATCGTACGAATTCGAGAGCGACTAAAAGCCTCTCGGGATAGACAAAAGAGCTACGCCGATAAGAGACGAAAACCCTTGGAATTCCAGGTTAGAGACCGCGTCCTCCTGATGGTCTCACCCTGGAAAGACATGATACATTTCGGAAAATGTGGAAAGCTAAACCCAAGGTACATTGGACCATTTGAGATCCTTGCTAGGATCGGTCCCGTAGCATACAAACTGTTCTTACCACGAGAACTCAACAACATCCATCCTGTCTTCCACGCGTCGAACCTAAAGAAGTGTCTGTCCGATGAGACACTCGTGATTTGTCTCGACGAGATCGAATTGGACGAGGGTCTACACTTCATGGAAGAACCTGTCGAAATCATGGATCGGGAAGTCAAGCGTACGAAACAGAGTCGCATCCCGATAGTGAAGGTCCGCTGGAATGCCAAGCGGGGTCCTTAATTCACTTGGGAGCGTGAGGGCTCAATGAAGCAGAAGTATCCCCATCTCTTTCCAAATTCATGATTGTGCTTTATTCTGAATTTCGGGACGAAATTCCCTCTAACGGGGGGATGATGTGACAAACCGGAAACTTCAATCTTGTACACTTAGTCAATTCCATCAATATTCAACTTGTTTTGTTGATTTCTGGAGCTATTTAAGGGTTCATTTAAGTGTTCTAAGCTTTTATATAACCAAGGTGGAGGTTAGGAATGAGTCAGGGTGTTGAATAATGAGAAAATCGGGCCATACACACCTCTTGGAGGAGTGTACGACCGTACACATGGGTGTGCGGCCACACACCCACTCCCTTGGCAGCACACTCGTTTTTGGGCAGCACCCTTACCCCTATATAAAGGGTAACCCCTTCCTTTCATTCCTTTAGCACCTTGGCAGCACACAACATCATTTCCTCTCAAGTTTCTCCAACTTTGAACCTTCCAAATCTTCAAGAACGTGAGTACTTCATCCTCTCAAGTGTGCAAAAACAACATGTTCTTCGTGTTTGGAAGTGAGTGCGGCCGCACACCCTCTTAGGGTGGCCGCACACCCTTAAAACACCCTCCAAAGTGAGAGTTTAACTTCCATAATCGATGTAGACATGCCCCTAGCCTTGTTGCACCTTGGAATGGACAATTTGGGCATCATTTTGAGGGGTGTACGACCGCACACACCTGTGTACGGCCGCACACACCCTTATGCGGCAGCACACCCAAGTGTGCGACGCCTGAAGAACGTTGGAAAGGTCTCTAGTAATAACAAGCATGGTTATACGACTCACATTATGTATAAATCACCCTTAGTTTACAACCTGGCACTCTTCAATGGTTTTATTTACGCTAAATAGAACTAAAATACAATATGCATACTGGCTAAAGCCAGGGCTTCAAATAAAACTGATTATGCAATGGTTTCACATACAAAAATACTTATACTTCATGATTAGTTTTAGCTAGACACGTGTGACAACCGTCAATTTTTGGCCAAGTCAAAGTCAACTAAAGTCAACAAGTCAAACCGGTCAACTCATCTAACCCTTGTACATTTGGGTTTCCATTATGTTTCTTACTGTACAACTCGCTATTCTAATGAGAAATCATCAAATGAAAAGTTCTTATATCTAGATTTCCTTAACCAAAAACTGTGGTAAGTAATGAACCAAAGCGATAAAACACTATTGCATACTCATCGGGAGTGTGTAAGATCCTTAAACATGGCTTAACGGGGCTTACGGACCTTGCGTTGCGAAACCAAACACTCAAAAAGGTCACAAAAGAAGCCTCTCCCAATATCTTTCACCCTATCTATCTCTATTAAAAATCTCTCCCAAATCTCTCTCAAAAGTTCCCTTAACTTTTTGTAATCATTCGGGTCATCCCGACCCTTAACCGGGTCAAAAACCGCTTAAAACAGGGTAAAAATGAGTAAAACAGCCTTAATAGACCGAAGCCTCCCTTTAGGAAGCGAAGCCTCTCGGACCGAAACCATGAAGAACCGAACCCGAAGCCTGCTGAGAACCGAACCCGAAGCTGCTGACCCGAACCTGAACTTCGCCTTTGCTTCCTCCCTGCTTCGCCTTTGGCCCTTGCTGCTGGGGGACCGCACTTCGGCCCTATCCGAGGAGCTTCGCAGGAAGCCTTTTTCTTCCCGGTTTTTCGACTAGTTTTGCGTTCTAAGCCCGATTTTAATTATTTTAACGTGGGGTTTTCACCCAAAATCATATTTTAACATATAGAACCCCTTATTTCATAATTAATCACGTTTTTTAGTGTAAATCTTATCCAAGGAGAGTGGGTGAAGTACTTGAGGTGGAGTGTTGACTTTACTTTATTTTATGACACAAGCAACCACCCACACCCACTCCATGACCAGCCCACACCCCCCCCACCATACCTAGTCATTCATCGTCCTTTTCCCATAATTCCCCAACCCCATTCCTTGTATAAGGCTGGAATTTATCCTCTCTCCTAACACTCTATCTCATTTTCTCATTCTTCCACCAAAGATCAAGCACATTTTCTCTCTCAATTCTCTCACTAAAATTCGAGATTCATGGGCCTTCTTCCAAGCTTTTCTTCCACTTTTGATCTTCGAACCTTCAAGGCATCTTCTTAGTGTTCTTGAGTTGAACACTACCTTTATCCATCATCCATCTACTGAAATCACTCAAGGTGAGTTCATACCCCTATCTTTTAATGTTTTTCTTAAGTTTTAAGGGGAGGAATGTGACAGTCGTCAAAATTCGAGTCGGTTTTAGATTTGACTAAACTTAGTTGCACATATAGGCACTACACATACTAGACTTAGTAACTAGAAGCTAAGTTATAACCTACTAGAAACTTGGAAACAATTAGAATCAATGGATAGTGTGCATAGATTTCACATTGATATGTGAATTCTATAACTACTTAACTGTAGAGACTATCCATATTCGGGTCATTCTTTGACTCGAACACCATTTCATGAATCATATTCACACATCATGCACTTGACCTAGAAGTAGAAATTAGGTCAAAGTCTCATAGAAACTTAAGTCAAAGTTGAAGAGCAGGACTAGTATACTTGATTCCTCAATTTCGTTTAAATCTCGGAATCACTACATAGAATGCGAATAAACCGCTAAAAATAAATTACAAACAATATTTCTAATTTGAATAAGAGTTATGAAACTCTAAAATAGTTTGAAGTCTCAAAATTCAAGTAATTTTGATATCCAAAGATTTACAAACTCTCAAAAACCCTAAATGCCCTAAAAACTCACATTTATAAACTTTGACCTTAAAAATTCTATAAAAATAATCATGAACCTTATAATATGATCTTATAACAATTAAAATTATGAAAATGCATTCAAGGAAAATGAAATTTAAGTCATTACCATTTACCCTTAATTTATAAACCAAAAATCAAGAGTTTTATGCATAAAAACTAGGTTAAGGTGCACATTTTATAAAAAGTTGGATATTTTTATAAAAGATTTGAATTTTTATAAAAGAAACAAGAGAGAGGGAGCCTCTCCTCCCCTAAAATCGGATCCCTCTCTCCCCATATCTCTCTCTCACACTCTCATTCTCCAACACACACATCTCTCTTCTTTCTCTCTCTAGAAAACTCTCTCTACCTTCTCTCTACTTTTTCTCTCCAAACACCACTCCATTCTCTCTTCCTCCCTCTAAAGAACCAATAAATATTCCAGAAAACAAACCCAAGAACACTCCTCAAACTCGAAATCTTCATCATCTTGTGGTATTCTTGAAGGTAAAAATCGATTTCTACTTCACTTTTCCTTCAAGTTTTGCTCTTTTCTTACACTTTCTCCTTCTTCATCTTCTTCAAACTTGTTTTCTTTTTGTTAAAATGGTTTTTAGAACATGATGGATGTGTTTTAACACCATGCATGTATGATAAACAAGGTTGCATGTTCAT
This sequence comes from Lactuca virosa, assembly GCF_052849685.1. Lineage (NCBI taxonomy): Eukaryota > Viridiplantae > Streptophyta > Magnoliopsida > Asterales > Asteraceae > Lactuca > Lactuca virosa. The sequence continues at coordinate 392,188,542 of NC_136428.1, forward strand.
GATCTTAGTGCAAAAATCGATTTTAAGGATTAAAACATCAAACTCAAGTTAAGAGTTTTTGAGAAACAAAATTTTCTTCATAAATGCATGTATACATTTTGATAAGTTTTAATCTTTTGATCTCTGGAAACATGATCAAAATATGAGGTTATCATGATATATTTAAAATACTTCAAAAGGTTTACTCAAGGAAATGATGAAAACCCACTTTTCTAACCAATCATCATGCATGCAATCTGCCAGATTTCTTTACCTGACTTTAAACTGTCATATCTCACTCATTTCTTAGCCAAAATTCGTGATTCTTTTTCTGAAATATAATATTTTGAGTTAGCTTTCAAACTCATCTGACCTCACTGAAAAATTCCAAAATTTCGATTTTTACCAATTTTTACAAAACTGTTGCTCAAACAGCACTTTCCTTATGAACATTTGTTATGTGTTGCATGTTCAAAGGACTTATTCATCACTAAAAATCATTCAAAAATTATTTTGAACTCTTAATATCATGTGTTAATAGGTACAAAAAGATCTTGATTCAAAAGTCTTTGTAACATGTTGCAAAAATTGTCAAAGTAACATCACTAATCTTTACATAAATCACAAGAACCAAGTTTTCTCTATAATTTATTGAGCCTTTAGGCATGGTGTTCAACATCAAAAATAAGAACACAAATTGTCATTGTTATCAAATTGTATGAAGATGCATTCTGGAAATTTTCAGCTCAATATATATTTTCTTTATTTTTATATGAAAATAATAAGAAAATAAAGTGTTAAATCATATAAAATACTTAAGCTAGTAAATAAATTATGGAAAAATTCTTGGATGATCCTTTAAGTTAATAAACATCTCCCATTAAGTTTCATCCATTTTTGTTACTGTTTAATATGGTTTTGGATTTTCTTTTTGTTTAGCTCTAATAAATCATAAAACCACATTAGGGAATATAAAAATGGTATCTAATAATTTTCGCAGCTTATACTCTCTGTGGAACACTTAGAAAGATATTTTCAGAATTTTTCATAGTGTATTCCTATTTTTCTCCGATTTTTGTATTTATAATGGACTAAAAACATGAATAATAGTTTTACTCATCCAAACATTATCAAAATTTACCAGGACACCTTTTAGTACATTAGAATGCTACATAAAAATTTTGATGATTTTTCTCTTCTGTATACTATTTTTCTTCTATTTTCCCAAGATTAAATACACTTAAACCCAATTTTTATTAGAATACATACACAAAAATCATAAAATTGGGATAAACAGTTTAGAAATTCATTTTTATATTTTTCCTAGCTTAATAATGACTAATAACAGCGTTACAAGAATTTTGGACAATTTTGGAAACTATTTTCTATTTATTTCAATTTTTATTAGAATAAATGCTTAAAAATCATAAAATTGTGTTAAATTGTCTGGAAATCTATTTTTATATTTTTCCCAGGTTAAGTACGTGTAATGACATTACTATAAAAAGTTTGGGGCATTTTCTTAACCGATTTCTATTTTTCATGAATTTTTATATATTTAGAGAATTAAATATATGAAAAATGGTTATGCATATCCATAATCCATGAACATTTATCTAGAAGTCTTTTAACATATTTAGAACCAAAATCTGAAGTTTGGTAATTTTTATTAATTGTTTAGTATTTTTCATGATTTTATGGTTATTCAAGAAACTAAAATGGTGAAAAATAGTTAGACAAATCAAAAATTCAAGAAAATTTATCTTGAGGTCTTTAACTTCAATTAAAACTGAAATGCAAAGTTTGGGAACTTTTAAAACTAAATTGATTTAGTTTTGAATATTTAATCATTGGAACACCTCTAAAATGTTAAATATTAACATTTCAATAATGGAAATTTTCCACTTAAATTGTTATATAACAATTGATTCTTTGAAACTTAATTTCCACAGAAAAATGTTTGTAACTTATCAATATTAAATTTTGACACATTATTGGCATAATTCTATTGTAGTAGTAAGTATACTAGTGTTAGATTTCGATTAGAGACTCACTAGCGAATACCATTATTGTAGGAATCGGTAGTGGTACACGTGGAACGTAGTTCAAGGCACCATTTGCATCATCTAAATGTATTGTGAGTATTCACCACTCTCCCCTATTTTCGGTTTTTAAATGTTTTGGGGTGGAAAAGCATGTCCTAAACTATTTATGCTCATTGTATTTATTTGACTCGTATAAACTTGGTTGCTATATTTTGCATATTGTGAGTATTCACCACTCTCCCCTATTTTCGATTTTTAAATGTTTTGGGGTGGAAAAGCATGTCCTAAACTATTTATGCTCATTGTATTTATTTGACTCGTATAAACTTGGTTGCTATATTTTGCATATTGTGAGTATTCACCACTCTCCCCAATTTTCGGTTTTTAAATGTTTTGGGGTGGAAAAGCATGTCCTAAACTATTTATGCTCATTGTATTTATTTGACTCGTATAAACTTGGTTGCTATATTTTGCATATTGTGAGTATTCACGCACTCCCCTATTTTCAGTTTTTATGTTTTGGGGTGGAAAAGCATGTCCCGAAAAACTATTATTTGAATGTTGTATTTAAATTGATTTGTATCAAACATGATTGCTATTTTATTGCTATGTCTCTCTATGTATGTCTATGCAACACGGAACATGAGAACTTATCGTACTAAGGCCCTTCCCTTATCTCTAACCATTAACTCTTTGAGCCAATGGTCATTATGGATAGCGCTATTAGGAATTGACAACTCCTCACTCGCCCTATTGCTGGAGTGCATGATACCATATTCATCTATGGAACGATAAGCATAGATCTTGATAGGGCTTCAGTCATAGGTTTGGTTGAGACTCATTGTTTGCTCATACACATACAAACTCGTTACTTATTATAGCAATAAACTTGTTTATTAATTATAGCAATGAACTTTGTTTCTCATTACAACAACGAACTGTTATTACTGAAAACTTATATACATGTTTTAGCAATGAAATTGTTTGCTCCTTGTAGCAACGAAATTTATTGCTCATTTTAGCAATGAAACTTGTTTACTCGTTTGAGTAACGAACTTTATCTTCCATGAGAATATGAATGTTGCATCTTATTTGGGCAACATACCTTATCTCTCATGATGACAAAGAACTTTGTTTTTACAAACTTATTTACTCATCTTAACAATATACTTTTATTATTGGAAACTTTTATCAAAACTTTGATTTCAATTCATGGAACCAGTATTATTTTGTTTATCTGTGAGTACTCACCAACTATTTTTATAGTTGACGCTCGTTTTACATACTTTTTCAGGAATCATCGAGTAAGTGGCACTTAGGGACACTTCACTTTTAGGAGCATTCGCATGTGTTGTATTTCAATTTACATTGTAATTTCTTTTAAAAGTTGTTCAAACCCATTGTGAATTTGTAATGATTTTTAATACTATGGTTGGTGTTGTCTTTTAACTTTTGCGATTAAACCCTTTGTACTGCCACACCCTGTGTTTCCGCTTTAGCGGGGTGTGACAAGGAATACAAGTTAAAACACCAAGAACACAACTAAACTCATTTAACAGCCTTCATCAGAAAAGTTCAACTCCATTCACGGATTGTTTTGGTCAACTTAAAGATTTTAGTTTTCAAAACTGTATTAGGTGCAAATAGTTCAGGTTCATACCTTTAAAATGACTACTTGCACATCTCCATACGATGTTTCTACGATTTATGGTGATTTTTACAAAACTGCCTATCATTTCAGAAACGAATTCGGACCAGTCTGTGAATACGAACATTTTAACACAAGTTAAAGATTTCTAAAAATCATAATAAAAATTATGAATAAACTAGACACATTTTATGAACTCTCAGAATTTACGGATTCAGTTTTCGACTTCGTATGATTTTTCTATGATTTTTCTAAAACAGTGTAGAAAGGTAAAAATGTAGATAACAGCTTATAACTTTCATCACACTTTGTAACTTGTTGAGCAAAGTGTTAATCTTTGAAGATTTAATATTTTACATGTGTTTCTTGTTGTGGTATAATTATATAACAGAAAATACTCACTGAATTGTAAGAATCCTCCATTATTACCATTAGTACAAAAATAAGGCATGATAACACATAGTTATATTTTTGCTATACATTCGACTTACATAGAAAAGGGTCCTTATACATCACAAACAAACGTGCTAGAACTATAATAGGTATACTTTATGTTCACTACCACTACCACTATTTGATAAACTATAATATGCATAATTCATGTTCACTATCACTACCACTATTTGGTGAATTATCATATGTATAGTTTATGTTCACTACCACTACCACTATTTGATAAACTATAATATGCATAATTCATGTTCACTATCACTACCACTATTTGGTGAATTATGATATGTATAGTTTATGTTCACTACCACTACCACTATTTGATAAACTATAATATGCATAATTCATGTTCACTATCACTACCACTATTTGGTGAATTATGATATGTATAGTTTATGTCCACTACCACTACTTGATGAATTATGATAAGCATAGTCTCGGTCTTTGGTTTTTAAGACTGAATTCTATCTAGAATTGTTAGTTTTCAGCCATAATTACTAAGTGTATATGCTAGATTTATATAGATTTTAGTCGTGATCGACTTAGAATTGGTGGGTCCGCTTTATTTCCTGTTCCTTGTTTGGTTGTGGGCCTAGGACAGACCCATTACATTCGACGGTCTATTTAACTTAAATTTTATATAACTTATATACACTTAGAGATTATAGAAGGAAACTATAGGAAATTCTAGGATGCACTATTTATTAATATAGAAACTTACGATTCACTCTTTAAGGAAAATATCGGATTTTCTTTGGAAACATATTCCTATTAAAACTACATTACGTCTAGAATTGTTAGGCTTCAACTATAATTGCGAAGTGTATATGCTAGAGTTATATAAGAATCCAGTCACAATCGACTTAGAATTGGTGGGCCCGCCTTATCTCCTGTTCCTTGTTTGGTTGTGGACCTAGGGCAGACCCATTATATTCAACAGTTTATTTAACATAAATTTATATAACTTATATACGCTGGGTAATTATAGAAGGAACCTACAGGTCTTTCTAGGGTTCATTATCGCATAACATAGGAGCTTTCATTTCACACTTAATTAAGAAAATATTGGATTTTCTGGAAACATACTATGTCGCTTTTTCAAGGAAAACGGTTTCTTTCTCAAACAAAACTCTTATGAACTCACCAACTTAATTGTTGACACTTTTCAAAACTACTTGTATTCTCAGGAAATCAGTGAAACAGGAAAACATCAGCACTTTGAGGATGGGACGTTAAATCGTCGAACAGTTTATTTTGTCATCATAATGTAATTGATTTTGAAACATGTAAACATACACTATGGTGTAACCTTTTCAATTATATTTATGATGGTTGTATTTACTTTGAGCACTATTAGACTCGTTGTTGTGATACGTTACATGAAGTCCTCCACCCCCGGACGTTTCCTCCATCCTTGGTTTGGGGGTGTGACAGATTGGTATCAGAGCATTGTTTATAGTGAACTAAGTATATCGAACCACATAAGATATACAAACTATAAATGCATTGGGACTAAGGTCTCTGATTTAACATTTTCAAATAACTATACTTTTAGAAATAAATAGTTTCTTGTTAAAAGTATACATGCATGCATACATATTAAGGTCAGCATCATACTAGGACAAAACAAAAGTTGTGATTGTTGAATGGCACAAGTAGGCTTGGGGATGTATGGTCAGGTCTGGGAATGACATAGCCTGATCAACTATGTCTAACCCAGAAGTGATTAGCATATGCCCGGGAATGGTTGTGTTGTTGCAACAAGTCTAAGAACTTACCAACTCTATCTACAAACAAACATTGAAAAACATAAGTCAAACATTAAAATACTATAGGAGTATTTGGTGATACTATAACCAACTTATGTGAAAACTAAAGACCCCTATTAGTAGGTCTATAATGACTGAGTGCATACGCTAAAGTTATACATAATTAAAGATATTATAGACTTAGAATCTATGACTATTGCTCTACTTCCTGTTCCTTGTTGGGTTGTGGACTTAGAGTAGAGTCATTTACTCGAATGTCTATTCTATCTCAGATTATGTACAACTGGTATGCACTACGTGATTATAGACGTGACTGATAAGGATCACCCCCTATAAGTAATTATAGGATTAGACGTCTATTAATTATCTCTTCCACCCCTATTCTCGCACGGACATCACGACAAGATCTTACATACCGGGAGACCCCTACTTTCCGAACCCGGAGAGTTAGTGAGTGATGAGGAAAAGAGTCGGAGGTGGAGCCAGAGGTCGACAACTCTCCTCACATAGCCTGGGCTCTCGTGAACCGTCTCGACTCCATCAAACCTATGCCCCGTTGGGCAGCATTGATCGAGGGATGGAGTCGCCATCAGCTACAGCAACTCGCCATTTGGGGACGTATTATCATAAGCAGAGTTCATTTTACTCACAAGACCTTGTAGATTAGGTCTATGAGTACGCGTTGGTGTTGCTCCCCTCCATGTGTAGTGTTGACCCCGCAGGTTAGTGATTACACTAGTCGAGAGATTTATTTGAGGTCCAAACTTTCCTCGCAATGATGTGGTGTGGAACTGCATCATGCTCAAAACCTTCCTCTAAAAACTAAATATGCTAAAATCATACAAATATAAGGGGCATGTGTATTATTTATTTGGGAGCAATACTACTAAAATTCATAAGTTTATCATATGTAGACTCTCGTTATGAACCGTTTTCAGAACACCATAAACAACCGGAACACGATACACTCAGAACTAAGATAAATAACTCCCGACGTATAAACCCTTATTCAAGACTCACTATCATCCCATTTTTTAAGCCTCGTAGTTAAAAGATACTGTTGTCATGATTCAATTTCGATTGGTTTAGTCCTCACCTTCCCGATTTAACGGTTACGAAAGGACCCTTCACCTAACCTACTGAATATTGAAACCTTTGTCTCCCATAAACACATCCATCACGGACCCCCGGGTCACCTCTCGCTGTGAAACCCCAACACACTTACCAGAGGAGTATTATACCTTCCGAAACCTTACCACAAGTATTTCTAGAAAACCCTTTGGGAATGTCACGTATGTAGTAGATAAGGTTCAAGCACAGAAGCTTGGGACGAATACGGTTAGTCTACCACTACTACGTGTATACGTGAGGATAATGTATAATTGAGATTCTACAGACATTGGATGTGTGCTTCCGCCCTATTTCCAGTTCCTTGTCTGGTTGTGGACTTGGGGCAGAGTCACCCATCCAACTGTCTTGCCAACCTTAAGTACATATGACCCATATGCGCAAGTTAATGATGGATGGACCAGGTACGAGTCCTACCATGAACTTCGAGACAAGGCTACCCAGGAGTGCGAGTGAACGTTCTATCATCCGAATAAGTCTAGTCGTGTAAACCGAACACTATGTTCCCTACCGATCTAATCAAACGAGAAACACTAAAGCATACCCTATGCAGCGCTCCAAGGAGAAGTTATCACTTATGGCTTAGTACATGTTAGAGAAAGGCTGAAAGCATCTCGAGATCACGGCAAAACCCGAATAAGTCTTATCATCTATATAAAAACACAAGGTTTTTACTGGTGAATCTATGATGGCTAGTGTAAACATTGTGGCCATATATCATTAAGATTCTATGGACTTAGAATGTGTGATTCCGCCTAATTTCCTATTCCTTGTTTGGTTGTGGGCTTAAGGCGGGGTCACCCATCCCAATGCCCTTGCAATCTTAATGATATACGAGTAGTTTACACCAAGCGATTATAAAAGAACTGGTAGGACTTATAATGCAAATTTCATTACAATTTGTTGAAACATTCGTAATGATGGAACTCGCTAACTATGTTATAAAATATTCATAGTGGTAATACCAAGGATAAAACAGGGAGCATAAAAGCACACATAGAATACTCTATCATTCCAAAACAATAAACTCCTTTTAAATTGACTCAGCTCAAGTTACAATAAGAAATTCCAAGGTCGTCATGTGACATCAGGCGGGTTGTTCCTTACCATAATCAATTTCTTGTACTACGAAAAGTTTCCCCCATCTTTCCTCCAAATTCTTGAAGTCCCAGTCGAAACGCTAATTTCGGGACGAAATTCTTTTTAACGGGGGGATGATGTGACAACCGTCAATTTTTGGCCAAGTCAAAGTCAACTAAAGTCAACAAGTCAAACCGGTCAACTCATCTAACCCTTGTACATTAGGGTTTCCATTATGTTTCTTACTGTACAACTCGCTATTCTAATGAGAAATCATCAAATGAAAAGTTCTTATATCTAGATTTCCTTAACCAAAAACTGTGGTAAGTAATGAACCAAAACGATAAAACACTATTGCATACTCATCGGGAGTGTGTAAGATCCTTAAACATGGCTTGACGGGGCTTACGGACCTTGCGTTGCGAAACCAAACACTCAAAAAGGTCACAAAAGAAGCCTCTCCCAATATCTTTCACCCTATCTCTCTCTATTAAAAATCTCTCCCAAATCTCTCTCAAAAGTTCCTTTAACTTTTTGTAATCATTCGGGTCATCCCGACCCTTAACCGGGTCAAAAATCGCTTAAAACGAGGTAAAAATGAGTAAAACAGCCTTAATAGACCGAAGCCTCCCTTTAGGAAGCGAAGCCTCTCGGACCGAAACCATGAAGAACCGAACCCGAAGCCTGCTGAGAACCGAACCCGAAGCTGCTGACCCGAACCTGAACTTCGCCTTCGCTTCCTCCCTGCTTCACCTTCGGTCCTTGCTGCTGGGGGACCGAACTTCGGCCCTATCTGTGGAGCTTCGCATGAAGCCTTTTTCTTCCCGTTTTTTCGACTAGTTTTACGTTCTAAGCCCGATTTTAATTATTTTAACGTGGGGTTTTCACCCAAAATCATATTTTAACATATAGAACCCCTTATTTCATAACTAATCACGTTTTTTAGTGTAAATCTTATCCAAGGAGAGTGGGTGAAGTACTTGAGGTGGAGTGTTGACTTACTTTATTTTATGACACAAGCAACCACCCACACCCACTCCATGACCAGCCCACACCCCCCCACCATACCTGGTCATTCATCGTCCTTTTCCCATCATTTCCCAACCCCATTCCTTGTATAAGGCTGAAATTTATCCTCTCTCCTAACACTCTCTCTCATTTTCTCATTCTTCCACCAAAGATCAAGCACATTTTCATTCTCAATTCTCTCACTAAAATTCGAGATTCAAGGGCCTTCTTCCAAGCTTTTCTTCCACTTTTGATCTTCGAACCTTCAAGGCATCTTCTTAGTGTTCTTGAGTTGAACACTACCTTTCTCCATCATCCATCTACTGAAATCACTCAAGGTGAGTTCATACCCCTATCTTTTCATGTTTTTCTCAAGTTTTAAGGGGGGGGGGGGGAATACAAGTTAAAACACCAAGAACACAACTAAACTCATTTAACAGCCTTCATCAGAAAAGTTCAACTCCATTCACGGACTGTTTTGGTCAACTTAAACATTTTAGCTTTCAAAACTGTATTAGGTGCAAATAGTTCAGGTCCATACCTTTAAAATGAATACTTGCACATCTCCATACGATTTTTCTACGATTTATGGTGATTTTTACAAAACTGCCTATAATTTCAGAAACGAATTCGGACCAGTCTGTGAATACGAACATCTTAACACAAGTTAAAGACTTCTAAAAATCATAATAAAAATTATGAATAAACTAGACACATTTTATGAACTCTCAAAATTTACGGATTCAGTTTTCGACTTCGTATGATTTTTCTATGAATTTTCTAAAACAGTGTAGAAAGGTAAAAATCTAGATAACAGCTTATAACTTTCATCACACTTTGTAACTTGTTGAGCAAAGTGTTAATCTTTGAAGATTTCATATTTTACATGTGTTTCTTGTTGTGGTATAATTATATAATAGAAAATACTCACTGAATTGTAAGAATCCTCCATTATTACCATTAGTACAAAAATAAGGCATGATAACACATAGTTATATTTTTGCTATACATTCGACTTACATAGAAAAGGGTCCTTATACATCACAAACAAACGTGCTAGAACTATAATAGGTATAGTTTATGTTCACTACCACTACCACTATTTGATAAACTATAATATGCATAATTCATGTTCACTATCACTACCACTATTTGGTGAATTATGATATGTATAGTTTATGTTCACTACCACTACCACTATTTGATAAACTATAATATGCATAATTCATGTTCACTATCACTACCACTATTTGGTGAATTATGATATGTATAGTTTATGTCCACTACCACTACTTGATGAATTATGATAAGCATAGTCTCGGTCTTTGGTTTTTAAGACTGAATTCTATCTAGAATTGTTAGTTTTCAGCCATAATTACTAAGTGTATATGCTAGATTTATATAGATTTTAGTCGTGATCGACTTAGAATTGGTGGGTCCGCTTTATTTCCTGTTCCTTGTTTGGTTGTGGGCCTAGGACAGACCCATTACATTCGACGGTCTATTTAACTTAAATTTTATATAACTTATATACACTTAGAGATTATAGAAGGAAACTATAGGAAATTCTAGGATGCACTATTTATTAATATAGAAACTTACGATTCACTCTTTAAGGAAAATATCAGATTTTCTTTGGAAACATATTCCTCTTAAAACTACATTAGGTCTCGAATTGTTAGGCTTCAACTATAATTGCGAAGTGTATATGCTAGAGTTATATAAGAATCCAGTCACAATCGACTTAGAATTGGTGGGCCCGCCTTATCTCCTGTTCCTTGTTTGGTTGTGGACCTAGGGCAGACCCATTATATTCAATGGTTTATTTAACTTAAATTTATATAACTTATATACGCTGGGTAATTATAGAAGGAACCTACAGGTCATTCTAGGGTTCATTATCGCATAACATAGGAGCTTTCATTTCACACTTAATTAAGAAAATATTGGATTTTCTGGAAACATACTCAGTCGCTTTTTCAAGGAAAACAGTTTCTTTCTCAAACAAAACTCTTATGAACTCACCAACTTAATTGTTGACACTTTTCAACTCTACTTGTATTCTCAGGAAATCAGTGAAACAGGAAAACATCAGCACTTTGAGGATGGGACGTTAAATCGTCAAACAGTTTATTTTGTCATCATAATGTAATTGATTTTGAAACATGTAAACATACACTATGGTGTAACCTTTTCAATTATATTTATGATGGTTGTATTTACTTTAAGCACTATTATACTCGTTGTTGTGATACTTTACATGAAGTCCTCCACTCCCGGACGTTTCCGCCATTCTTGGTTTGGGGGTGTGACAACACATGAGGTAGTATTTTTGCATATCACTACAGTTTTTAGTAACGAACATTCATGGTTTTATACGGAATCGATAACGCTACATTTTCACTAAAGAAAATATCGGATTTTCTTGGAAACATACAGATATTCATGGTTTATTACATAAATGATAACACTACACTTTCACTAAAGAAAATATCGGATTTTCATGAAACTATACAAACATTTCTGCTAGCTCATTAACAATTATTCATTACAAACTACTGCTTATGAACTCACCAGCTTTATGCTGATATTTTTCAAACTGCTTGTATTCTCAGGAAATCAGTAGACAGGTACCTGCTGGATTTTGAGGAGTTGAAGCAATAAGAGTTTATGTTTATATTCATACAAACTATATGATGTAATCCAAACAAGTTTCAGACGATTTCCAAATTGATGTAAACATTTTTATTTAAGTATTCAATGTGATAGTTGTGTTGCTATGATTGCTATTATACATTGGTTGTAATGCTACACATGACGTCCTCCACCCCAGAACATTTCTGCCATTTTGGTTTTGGGGTGTGACAACCACCCATAATAGAACAGAGAACAAAAGAAAACCACATGTGATTCATGTGAAGTGTTTGAGCGCCTTTTCATCTAAGTAATAACTAGTAAATCGATTCAACCTAGTGAGTTAGTGATTTCATTACTCACATTAGGTTTTGAGCTTATCCTCTTTTCCTGTCACGGCTAATAACAATAAATCAGATCATGAAATCTTAATTGATAGTGATTACTTCTCAAATTCATAAGTCTATTTTATGTAGACATTGTTATGAATTATTTTCAAATATTTTCGAAAGCTGGAAAACGATATCCACCAATCGAAGGTAATTTAGTTCGGATGATACTCGGTTCATAACCATTCTAGAAACTTATTTATGTACCTTACCAGGACTGCATCATGGGGATGCAGGTCGAATCATTGAGAACAATATAACAAAACGAAAGATTTATACATAGATACAAATGGTTTGAATACATCTAGAGACAACGATAGTCGCTCACGAGCTCATTTTCTTATTATGAAACAGAATCATGCCTCCGAAGGAATGTAACCAACCCACCAGCAAAACACCAATCCTTCAAATAGATGCAACTACGTTTTAAGCTGCGGGCACAACAGCTGTAGCAGCTGTCATGACACACCTTAATGCTAACAATGCAAATGTTAGTAGTAATGCTATCGGTAACCCCGATCGTGGTGATGGCCAAGTACAGCAACGAGCACCTACTTGTAAGGACACTTTGAACCTTAAGCCTAATATCCTGAAACGAAAGTTCGAGAACAAGAAAGGGAGTTGTTCAACTTAAGAACCTAACAGAGGGCAACGAACTGGGGCAGTCAATACCCCCATCAGTCTTGTTATTCTAGCACCGACCACGTCGTACTTAGGAAACCTCCCACACTGCAGCAAGTGAAACTACCATCATCATTAAGTTTGCCGAGAGATGCATTGCAATAGATGCAACATAAAGGGGCATACCGCCCGCATCTGTAGAACTTCGATTGAGTTCATCACTTCAACTACCAACGTTGGAACCATTCCCATATGTCACCTTTGTGGTGAAATAGGACATTACAAGAGGGAGTGTCAAATAGAGAAGAACGACGGGGGAGCAGGAGGAGTTTGACCCCAATACATGGGAAGACATCAAAGAACCCTGCTATATTTTGGTACGCTTATAAACCCCGATAACTATCTATAATTATGATTACTCTCCCGTTCAAATTAAATCACAGCATTCATATAAAATTTGAAACCCTAACAGGTAAGCTATGATGACTTAGTGTATACATAAGGGTCATTTATAATTAAGATTTGTAGACTTAGATTGATTAATCCCGCCTCATTTCCCGTTCCTTGTTTGGTTGTGGATTTAGGGCAGGGTTGCTCAGTCAAAGTTCTTACCAATCTTAATTATACATGACTTGTATACACCAAGCAATTATAGAGAGACCTAGTAAGAATCGTTTCATGAAAGTTCATAATTTCAAGTTATCAGAACCCTCGTATTGGCAGTACCCGCCAATTTCGAATCAAAAAGGGTTCGTAGCAATAATAACAAAATAAAACCAGAAGCGCTGAAAACTTAAGTACATAGGATATCATCCTAGTAATCATTCCTCCTAGAACGACTTAGTATCTATTTCGTTGAGAAAATTCCGACATCCTCATTCGACATGGTTTGACCTGGCCCTTACCATGTGGAAATTCTTATGCTGTGTAAGACAACTTTTCCTTAATCAGCAGTAAGATGAAATTCTTCCAATCCATAACGCAAAACCCTTAGGTTGTCTCTCATTTCAAAAGTTCAGAAGTACCCATGCGAAGGGTACCACGCCATTATAGCCTACTCAATAGGCAGGAAACTTCAAACGAAAAGCACCGAAGTAGTCTTAAAAGTCAGTAACTACCGAAGTACCCCAATAGATCTCATAGGAAAATCATTGTACCGCAGGTCAAGTTCAAGAATAGAGACTAAGAACTCATTAAGTTAATCTATCGTTGCTAAGTGTATGCACGAGAGTGGTATATAATTTAGACGTAACAAGATTAAGGATGTGTAATTCCGCCCTATCTCCTGTTCCTTGTTTGGTTGTGGACCTGGGGCAGAGTCACCCATCCGAACGTTTTGTGAAATCTAAATTATATACGACTTGTATACACGAGGTGATGGTGGATGAGCCAAGTATGAGTCTTATCATGAACTTCAGAGCAAAAACCTTCATCATATATTCTACCAGGAGGAATTCAACGTGAGACCACGACAATGGGTCGAGCTACTAAATGACTACGAATTTGAAATTCGTTATCATCTCGACAAAGCCAATATAGTAGTTGACACCCTAAGTCGGAAAGAGTACCCAGGTCGTAGAGCCAATCATTGACTATGATAACCCATTCAAATCTGTCCACAGAAAGTAAGGATGCTAAAGAGGAAGCCTTGAAACCTGAAAATGTGGCAAGTAGAGAAGATAACTAGAATGTATGAGTGCATGGTATTCCAATATATGTTATCTCCGCTGAGATAATAGAATCGTCTCCTAGTTCAGGCAATCACTTCAAAAATCTCTGGGAACAAGAGTAGTCATGAGCCTATGTGATCGACTATGGTAAAGAATGGGATACCCATTTACCAAGTAGTCGAGTCCTTTATCACGCTAGCATTCAAGTTTCTCCATTCAAAACCTTCTGCGGTCACAAGTGCAAATCCTATCTGCACAGGACTAAATTAGGTAATACGCAACTAGCTAGAGATCCAACTTCCACACAGCACCTTCGCTGATCTGGAATTCATCCAAAAAACTACCAAAAACAAAATACGAATCAGGAAGCGACATAAAGCTTCCAGAGTTAATCATAGAAGCTACGGCTTCGATAAAAGGACACCCTTGGAATTCTAGGTTTGATGACCTTGTCATATGAAGGTCTCACACCAGAAGGACAAGATACGCTTGAGAAAGCGTGGAATACAAAACTCAAGGTACATAGGACCATTTGAGATTCTTACCATAATCGGTCTTGTACTTATAAACTTAAACTACCACAAAAACTTAATAACATTCATCCCATCTTTCACATATCTAATCTAAAGAGGTGTCTATCCGATAAAACACTTGTTATTTCACTCGATGAAATCAAGTTAAATAAAAGTCTACACTTTGTAGAAGAATCAATAGAAACCATGGATAGGGAAATCTAAAGAACCAAGCAAAGTCTTATCCCGTTAGTGAAGGTTCGCTGGATTACAAACCGGGGACCTGAGTTCACTTGGGAAAGGGAAGATTAGACCTAGTCCATGAGTATCACTTTAGACTTAATTTCGGGACGAAATTCCCTCTAACGGGGGGATAATGTGACACCAGTAAAATTTAGGTCAAAAATAAATTGATCATTAATTGTAATTAGCATGAACAAAGTGGTAGATATTGTAACAAGGTTTCCAAATATATAAAGAACACTGAAATCCGAGTTATAACGAAGAAGTTATGACCAATCGAAAATCCGCGACAAAACCGGCAAAACACTGTTCAGTGTAAAAAGTGAATTTTCGATAAAAGACTTTTTAGCCTTAACAATCTAAATGAAAGTTGTAGAATATGTTTAACCGATAACGTTCATAAAAAGAACGTAAAAATCTGACTTCGTATGAGAAAGTTGTGATTTTTCTAAGTTTCGGTTTAGCAGTAGACAGCTAAAAATTCGAAATATAAATTGATCGATATTTAGCCGACACAACTTAAACGAGAATCGAAGGTCTCGTCGAAAGTAGTACAATGGTAAAAAGACAGACGAAAACGGACGTCGGATGAAGAAGTTATGAATTTTTAACGGATTTCCTGTCACGGTCTGTTAAAAATCATAATATTCAAAATAAAGTCAAAATTAGCCGACGAAGTCTAAACGAAAGTCGTAGAGTATAATTTTACCTATGCGTGCATATAAAGAACGCCAAAAACGGAGCTCGTATTCGAAAGTTATGAATTTCGCAAGTTTTTGGCACGAAAATCAAGAAATCTAGAAAACCGGGAAATTTCGCATGGGTGACCTTTGGACACGTCACCCTCGCATGCGAGCCTCCACGTGTCACCTTCGGATAGGACCGAAGTTCGTCGTGTCACCATCTGATTGGACTACAGTCGAGGTCCAGTAAGCAGCTGACACCTTCGCATGAGACACCCCCCAGACACCCCTCGGACACATGCCCTCTTCCCATTGGACCGAAGTCTGGTCCACTCCGGAGCCAACACGACCGAGCCAGCTGTCCGAAGCTTCGCCACCTGTCCTCGCCTCGCCTCCGTGTCCCCTTCGCATGTCCGACGCATGTTGATGACTAACCTGCTTCGGTCCAAGACTTCGGCCCTATAAAAGGGTGCGAGGTCTTCCGAGAAATTCACCACTTTTACCCCAAAATTCATCCCTTTTCACATCTTCTACCCCCACAAGCATATTTTCAACCGCCAAGGCCCCGGTATCGTGTCTAAAACCTGAAGCAAGCCCCAGAGCCCCAAAATTCTCGAGAAGATAACTTCTTTCCAGTCGAAGTGCTGCCCGCATAAAGCCGGTTTTTACTCAAAAACTCGCGGTTTCTTCGAGAAAGATCATCTACAGAAACGAAACGCTGCCCAAATCACCGCTTATCAAAGTGAGTTCATACCCCTATAATTTACCTTTTTAATGGTTTTTAAATGCTTTTTAGGGGGGGGGGATACAAGTTTAACACAATAATAAAATTGTGTTAATAACTGTATGTGATAATAATCACACAAAGGGTTTTCATATGCTTTTAATAATTACCAAATACTTCCAAAATGACTTAAAGCCATGTTAAATCTTTGAAGTAATGTAAACTCCGTTAAACTCTTTGAAAAAGGTTTTATAAACTATTTCAAATTATAATTGCCAAAATCAGGTTTATATATGTATAAATATATAAATAAGATTTGAAGGGCTTAGGACTAATGAATTATCTTATTCCTTTTCCTTGTTTGGATGTGGAATTAAGGTGATGTTATTTGTCCGAAGGTCGTTTCCTTCTTAATTATATATATATATATATATATATATATATATATATATATATATATATATATATATATATATATATATTAAACATATATGAATAAAAAAGGTTACTACATTCGGTATCATTACCTTTGTATCATGCTGAGCAAAGGTGTTCATCCATGAGAAATCATGCTAATCAGATAGAACATATAAATTATAATAGGTATAATTTATGATTCAAAACTAAATATACAAGTATGATTCACGATTGTATACTTTCCAAGGAAATTACCAAAATTCATTTAACTATACCAGGTTATGTATAATACCTTTAATATATGAACAACATATTAAAGAAGTAATAATACATCATACCGGGTTTGCATTAACAAAGGTACAAATACAACGTACCAGGGTTAGCAATCACGGGGTAATAATACATCATATCTGGCTTGCATTAACAAAGGTACAATATAGAGTACCAGGATTAGCAATCACGGGGTAATAATACATCGTAAATCTCGTTGAAACAATAAATTTGTGAGACTCTTCATGGTGTACTTATCTAAGTACGACTTTAAGTCCTGACTTATTAACCAGAATCTCTTGTAGGGAGAGCGTGAATTTGTGTATAGATCTATATGGGACTGACAATCCCGCACCTTTACTTTTCGCTACAGTTTGGCCGGCAGGCCAAGGGTGTCAAATATCATATCATTTTCGACGGCTGAAGAACGTCGCAGCAGGCATATCAGTCATATTAGTATGGTTAATTAAACTCACATGGATAAAACAACGAGTATACCTTCTGTTAAAACAGTAAGAAAAGATAATTACATCCTGACCGAATATACCTTCTGTTAGTTTTTACTTACAGTAAAAACTACGTATCATGAAATCAAGTATGGTAAATATACTTGTACTTCTGGTTTTGAACATTTAAAACCACAAGTCAGCATTATGGATAATATAATATTTTGCACGATCAATACTAAGGTTTTACTGTAAAACGGATATAACTAAGAACACTTTTACAAATGAAACAGTTTATGGAATTAAACTACTCTTACAAAGGAAACGGTTTATGGGATTAAACTACTTTTACAAATGAAACAGTTTATGGGATTAAACCACTTTTACAAATGAAACGGTTTATGGGATTAAACCACTTTTACAAATGAGAACTTAGTCATTCACTTTTTGTAAACTAGTATAACCTAAAGAACCTTTAGTGGTTAATTATATAATTCCTTAGTTTTTACTTCAGAGGTATACATAAGTAATATCTGATTTACAGTGAAATGTTTGACTTCCACCTTACTTCCTGTTCCTTGTTTGGTTGTGGGCTTAGGGCAGATACACCCATTTAACTGTCCATTCGATATTGAGTTATATATAATTAGTATAAACTAAGTAATTACAGAGGGAAACTATTGAGGTTATCAATCTATCACCTCAGGAAATATAGGATTTTTTGGAGGAACCAGTGAACTTTTCCAAAGAACTTAGAGTATACTTAACAGAACTAAAATACTTATGAACTGACCAGCTTAAATGCTGATCTACTCTTTCCAAATAACTTGTATTCTCAGGAATCCAGTAGACAGGTACACTCCCGAAGCTTTTGAGAAGACTACCTAGTACCCTACCACGACCCTTGTCTTCTACTGTACCTACTTTGGTGTTTGAATATGTAATGTTTAAACACTTATGTAAAACTTATACATATTAATGCAATGGTTGGTTGTACTTTGATTACTATATTGCAAGAAGGAGTGGAGAAATTCAAGCTAGATCGATTGTGGAGCTTGGATCTATATTGTTCACACCAGGATTCACGTTTTGAGGTACAAGTTCCTCCTCATTTCATGTATTTGATAGATTCCTTGAATCTAGGGTTTCCTTTGGACAATTTTGAGTTGGATTATGAAGTATATGAGGTCCCTTTGGGTAGAGATGATAGATCTGGACCTTGAGAGG
This sequence comes from Lactuca virosa, assembly GCF_052849685.1. NCBI lineage: Eukaryota > Viridiplantae > Streptophyta > Magnoliopsida > Asterales > Asteraceae > Lactuca > Lactuca virosa. The sequence goes on from NC_136428.1 coordinate 392,207,485, forward strand.
TCCAAAAGGTCCCAAGCTTCCAGCTTAATGAGGTTTCATGTGAGCCTTGAGAGTACAACCCCATTTTGGAGGACATTTCTCCGTTTTTGGTCATATAAGCATTGCATGAACGTAAAGTTTGAAACTTTACGTGACTTTCGAGTGTTAGAAGGTTGGATCTACTGGTTGGTCAAGCAGATCTGACCTCAAAGGATCTTTTGAATGTTTTCATGGGAGGAACTCGCAGAGCCCATAAGGGACTCGACGAGTCGAGTCGGGTTGCCCCGCAACTTGCGACCTGTGTCGACCCGATGAGTGTTGGGTAGACTCAGCGAGTCTGTGAGGACCAGAGGCGAAGAGGACATGCATGTACTCGCCGAGGTACTCTTGTACGCTCGACGAGTCGGTCAAAGTTTGACCGTTGACTTTCGTTGACCTGAGGGTTCTGGTCAAGACTGATTCTAGAGAGTTTAAGGAGGGGTAGAATGGACTTCTACCCAATCTATAGAGATGAGACTATGAGAGAATATTGATCGGGGATGTTATGTGAATAATAGGAGGAGGCTAGGTCGGGACGTTGAGCACGAGAGTTTATCCGACTTCATTGAGGTGAGTCTTCTCACTATACTGTACCTGGAAGGGTACCTATGTGTGACCGGAAGGTCTTGTATGCTATGAGGTGTATGTACAGTATGCTGATATGTGATATGTATGTGTTATGTATGTCATGAGGTGGACCGGAAGGTCAGGAGTATATGGACCGGAAAGTCAGAGTGATATGGACCGCAACGGCAGAGTGATATGGACCGGAAGGTCAGACTGATATGGACCGGAAGGTCAGGGTGACATGGGCCAGAAGGTCATTACAGGTAGGACCGGAAGGTCTACCAGGGTTATGGGACGGAAGTCCCCTGGGACACAGAGATCGGAAGGTCTTATAGCCTTGAGTGGCGTATGTGCATACGTGGTATTTTGGGGAACTCACTAAGCATTTATGCTTACAGTTGTTATGTTATGTGTTTCAGGTACTAGCGAGGATCACGGGAAGGCGCCGACATGATCCGTACACACTTATGGAGATTATGTTATTGAGATTCTGGGACATGTTTTGTTATGACACAGTGAATACATTATGTATCATGATTATCGTGTGATTGAAAGTATGATTTAAAAATGAAAAATTGTTTTGAAAATTGATCTTGTTACAAGGTGGTAGCAGAGCCTTGGTTTGAGGGATTCGAATGCATCTTCGGATGTATCTGAACTCAAACTGAGGACTTGAGAAAGTTTTTCATAAAATAAACAATTTTTCTAAGAGAGTAAAAGATTTTGAGAAAGGCAGAAGGAAGCAGTGTGTACGATCAGCCAGCGCCTGAACGGTGATTTCCCAAAATACCCTTACATTGTGTGTTATGAGATATGTTATAATATGATATGCATGCTAGAGTAGGCTAGGTATTCATATTAGGACTAGAGTGGCCTGATTTGTGATGCCTTAGCCTAGGAAGGATTTTGCTGCTATGTGATGCTTGGGAGTGAGTAGGTAGCAGTGAGGAGTTGATGAGAGGTCTACCGAAGGGTAGCCTATGCCAGGGAGATAAAGAGTACTTGTGATCTGGGATCCTAGGAGGAGGACTTGGGGTGAACATTGATGCGGTGTGGACTGTAGTATAGGGGTCGTACTACTGAAGACACCGGATCAGTGCACAATCCAAGTAAGAATCCTTAGGGTACTAGGGAACAAGTAGGGTTGAGTTATCGAGTGCGAGTATGCTCGAGCAAGTCTCTGATATTATTATGTTGTATTTCAGAGACATCATGGTTGGGACACGCCACAGACCTGAGACGAGCGGCGTGAGTGACGAGGAGCTTCGTCAGATGATCCACGATGAGGTGGCAGCGGCGATCCAAGCCGAGATTCCGGAGATGTTTGGGTCTATCAAGACCACATTGATTGAGACTTTTGATGAGCGGTACGCGGCGGTGACTGAGGCTGCGGTTGCTGCAGCTACTGCAGCAGTAGCTGCTGCGAGGCCTCAGGGAGGTGACTCGTTGTTGCTTCGAGAGTTCAGCAACACGAAGCCACCAAAGTTTGACGGGACGCAGAATTCGATCGCTGTGATGGGATGGATTTCTGATATTGAGGGATGCTTCTACACGTGTTATGTCCGGAGCATCTGAGGGTACGGTTCATGCTGAACCAGCTTCGCTTGGGGGTGAAGGATTGGTGGAAGTTCGTGACGGCGAGCTTCACTCTTGCAGAGATTTCAGATGTGACCTGGGAAAGGTTCACCGCCATGTTCAGAGACGAGTATGCTCCCATGGTGGAGAGGGAGCGGCTGGCTCAGGAGTTCTTGACCCTCAAGCAGGGTACTGCTTCTGTTACTGTGGTTACCAGGAAGTTTCATGAGAGGGCGATGTTTTGCCCTGAGCAGGTGTCTACCGAGCAGGCACGTATGAGCCGATATTTGGGCGTTTTGAGAAGCGATATTCGGGAGTTCGTGTCAAAATCGACTTACCGGACGTTTGCTGAGCTCCAGGCAAATGCTCGGAAGAGGGAGATTGAGTTGGAGACTCAGGCCAGGGAGGAGGCCGAGTCTCAGAGGATGGATCAGCGGCCGGCACAGTCTCAGCCGGCAGCCAAGCGAGCCAAGTCTGCTGATACGAGATCTGGAGGCCAGCAGGGCCGCACTTGTGGGAAGTGCGACAAGGGACATGATGGGGTCTATCGATCGGGTGCTTGCTACAAATGTGGCATCGAGGGGCATATCACCAAGGATTGCCCCAAGTGATTTATGGTTTGCTTTCATTGCAACCAGACTGGCCATCGGAAGGCCGAGTGCCCGCAGCTACATCAGGGATCAGCACAGGGATCTGCACCTGCTGCTAGGGCTACCGAGGTTCGGCCAGCGAAGGCCGAGGCACCGAAGGCTCGTGGGAGAGCCTTCCAGTTGACAGCGGAGGAGGTTTGCGTAGCGCCCGATGTTGTGGCTGGTATGTATTTTTTATTATTTCTGCTGAGTTGAGACATTATGCTTATATTATGATATGCATAGGTACTTTTCTTGTGAATTCTGTACCCGCCTTAGTGTTATTTGACTCGGGTGCGAGTCGATTATTTGTGTCGATAGTGTTTAGTCGGCACATCAGTATTCAGCGAGAGGCGTTGAGTCGACCTTTACGAGTTTCCATAGCTGACGAGCGAGCGGTGTATGCTACGGATGTGATTTAAGGATGTGTACTCGAGATTTTCGGTATTGAGTTCCCGATAGATCTGGTCCCGATAGCGATGGGGGACGTGTGTGTCATAGTGGGCATGGATTGGTTGAGCCGATTTGGGGCTATTATAGACTGCGAGCGACAGTTGGTGACGATATGAGACCCTAGTGGGGGAGTACTTACGGTGTACGGTGAGGGTACCCGATGTGGGTCAGCGTTTTCTTCGGCTGCCAGAGCGAGACAGAGTTTACAGCAGGGCTGCAGCGGGTTTGTAGCCTATGTGATGGACACACGAGTGGCCGCTGGGAGGCCAAGTTCAATTGGTGATGTTCCGATAGTGCGCGAGTTCTCGGATGTTTTCCCCGAGGAGTTGTCGGGTGTACCTCCCGAGAGGCTGGTAGAGTTCCATATCGATTTGGTTCCGGGGGCAGCGCCTATCGCCAAGGCGCCCTATCGCCTTGTGCCACCAGAGATGCAGGAGCTATCCTCACAGCTGCAGGAGCTGCTGGGGAAGGGGTTTATTCGGGCGAGTAGCTCACTGTGGGGAGCACCGAGCCTTTTTGTCAAGAAAATGGATGGTTCACACCGGATGTGCATTGATTACCGGGAGTTGAACAAGTTAACGGTCAAGAACCGTTACCCACTGTCGAGGATTGATGATCTGTTCGATCAGTTGCAGGGAGCGTCTTGGTTCTCCAAGATTGATCTTAGGTCTGGAAATCATCAGATGAGAGTGTGTGATGAGGATATCTAAAAGACGGCGTTCAGGACTCGTTATGGGCATTACGAGTTCGTGGTGATGCCTTTCGAGCTCACCAACGCACCGGCAACGTTCATGGATCTCATGAACATGGTGTGTAGGCCGATGTTGGATCGATCGGTGATCGTGTTCATCGATGACATATTGGTGTATTCGAGATCCAGAGAGCAGCATGAGGAGCATTTGAGGGAGATCCTCGGAGTTTAGGCTTTACGCCAAATTCTCCAAGTGTGATTTCTGGTTGCGAGAGGTCCAGTTCTTGGGGTATCTCATCAATCAGAATGGGATATTGGTCGATCCGGCCAAGATTGAGGCGGTTATGCGGTGGGAGGTGCCGAGATCCCCATCCGAGATCAGGTGTTTTCTAGGATTGGCCGGCTACTATCGTAGATTTATCAAGGATTTCTCCAAGATCGCCGTGCCTCTCACCAGGTTGACCCGGAAGGGCGTTACTTTTTCGTGGGGTCCGGAGCAGCAGACCTCGTTTGAGACACTTCGCCAGAGATTATGCGAAACCCCGGTGTTAGCCCTCCCGGAAGGGATGGAGGAGTTTGTGGTGGATTGTGACGCATCGATATCGGGGTTGGGTGCGGTGCTTATGTAGAGGGGGCATGTGATAACGTATGCATCAAGGCAGCTGAAGCCTCATGAGACGAGGTATCCCACCCACGATCTGGAGTTGGGGGCACTGGTGTTCGCCCTCAAGATCTGGCGCCATTATCTGTATGGGGTTCGGTGTACCATATACACGGACCACAAGAGTTCGAAGTATTTGATGGATCAGCCCAACCTGAATATGCGCCAGAGGAGATGGTTGGATGTGGTAAAGGATTACGATTGTGAGATCCTGTACCACCCGGGCAAAGCTAATGTTGTAGCTGATGCGCTGAGTCATAGGGCGGAGAGTGCCCCGATTCGAGACACTTGTATGCGATTGACAGTGATGACTCCGGTGTTGGACACCATTCGGGACGCCCAGGCAGAGGCCGTGAGACCGGAGAACCGCAAGAGAGAGCGGGTGATTGGGCAGGTACTTGAGTTTGTTACCGATAGTCGTGGGCTTATGACCTTTCAGGGTCGGATTTGGGTGCTGTAAGTCCCGATCTATAGCTCCAAATCAGTAATCAATGAATTGCAAACAATCAAACAGAGTGTAGAAGGAGTAGAAGGAGAATTAAGCCAAGCATGCACACATCTATTACGCATAAATGTTAGGTACACCTTGGGAAACACATACACATACGTCACTTTTTCTGACACACAGACACAACCTATTTATACCACATGAAGCAGCACACAAGTGTGCAGCCGCACACACGTGTACGGCCACACACAGTGTGTGCAGCCGCACACACGTGAATGGTTGCACACATCCACAAACAAGTTACAACCACCACAATCCACTCTAACATCCTACCAAGACCTATACATTATAATGCCTAGCCCAAACCACAAAAGTACAGCCTATCAATCTCCCCCTTGGTTTGATGCTAGCATAGACATGGTCTTCATTCTCCAGGTTTTTCGAACAGCTTCAGGTCAGATTTTCCCATTGATCCCATCCATAGCTTTCCATTGATGATGGTGGCGACCATTCCAGTGAATTCCTTAGCAGCAACCTCCATGACTTCTTTTCTGCAAATGATTTTGTGACGAGCTAAGGTACGAATGTCTCTTTCAGTGAATCTGAGAAGATCTTTTGCACTGATAAGCCTTATCACGTTTTCGCTTCTCTTGAGCTTGATGGCAGCAGTAGCAGTTTCATCATCATATGCCCAAAATTCCATGTCGTCAAGATATCCTTCATGGAAGTGTTGAGGGATAGGAATTTCTTTCAGTTTTTTTGTTGCTAGCCAAAGTATGATCTTCATTGGCTCACCAGATTCAGGATCAACAACATCCACATCTTTTCTGTACAGGAACTGCTTGAAAGTTGAAGCGCTAGGATCTTTAGAGGGATTGTGGAATCGGGCTCTAGAGAGTTCAGAAAGATCGACCTTCATCCATGAGTTAAAATCATGGATGTTTTTGTAGTATTCTGAGAGACCATAATTTCTTTTAACCACCCATAATTTAGACTCAGGATCATAACCCCACATTCTGATCCCGGAGCGATCACCATACTCGTCACCAAACTTTTGCTTTTTAAGATCCGTCACTGTCAATACAGGATCTTTTGCTTTGCGATTTTCGTTCGAGTTCTTCATAAAAAGTAATCCTTCATTTCTATTGGCAGTGACGGTCCTCTTCCCATGTTTGATCGTGATCCGAGGTCTGGCACCTTCAAGTTCTTTTTCAAATTGATCAACGACTCTTGTTGTAAGAGGAGGTTGATCAAAAGAAGCTTCATTTTCAGAAGGCTGGTCGGAAGCAGTAGGAGGGTCTTCTATACCATGAGGCTGTTGAAACAAAGTTTTGAGCTTATCCCCAAAAGCGTCAAATAGCTTGTTCTTTAAATCGAAGTAAAAGGCAGTTACTGATCCAAGATTGGTTTGCAGATCAGTAATCTGTTTTGACTTGGAAGCATTTTCTGCCTGGAGTTCAGCGATGAGATTGCCGTGCTGTTCAAGCATAATGTCTTTCTCAATATTATGTTGTTTCAGAATACCAATCTCTTCTTGAGGTTTGGAAAGAACAGAATTTTCATCCCTTGAGCGACCTTCCTCAAAAGATATTCCCTTTCCACGGGAGGAAGATTTTGGGCTATGTTGAGACAAGTGCTTAGCGAGTCTGATGGAAGCCTTATCAAGCGACAGTCTTGTTGGGGAATATGCCGGAACAGCAGACGGTCCGCCTGTCTCAAGCACGGACCTTGGACCTTCATTAGATTGGAGAGGTGGTGTTGTAACAGTTGTGATGAAGACTGCAGCTGCAACTGGTGGTGATTGGCCTTGAATGGACACACTCTGCCTCAAATTTTGTTGCCTTCCTTCTAAGGAGTCAGAGAGGTTTGTGTCTGTGTCGAGTCATTTGAAAATGGAAATGTTGTAGGGATAATAGAATCAAGGGGAGGAATCCTAGAATCTGCACCCTGTTGGCTTAAATTTTCTTCCATTGAGGTAGACGAAGGAGGCATAGTTTTAAAAGTCTTCTCTGCAGCCCTAGTCTCAGTTGCAGTTTGAGCAACTTCATCGACATTTTTGAAGAATTTGTCAAAGAGATCCAGACCTGAGTCAAGTCCATCTTCAAGTTCAAAATCAAAGTTGAGAGGAATGGCAACATTGTCGAGGCCTGAGAAATACATATCATGTAGAAACTCGTCATTTCCATCATGATCACCTTTATCTCCCTCTTGATCAAATTCACTCTCAGCTTCCACATTTGGCAGCTGTTCATGCTCCGATGGAATCCTTGCCACAAGAGAGATTAACCCTTCCTCAGTTTCAGGGTCAGAAGTAGAGATGACCACATCGTCGGTCTCCGTAGGACAAGAAGATTCGTTGGGTTCTGACTGATCACTCTCCTCGGCAAAGATCCCAAATTTTATCAACGGAAATTTTCCTTCAAAGACAAATTTTCCAGTTCGATTTTGTTTCATTAAACCGAAGGCACTTGGACCAATAAACTTGAGATCCAAAAGTTCATTTCCTCTCTCAATCTCGGGGTGTATGACATTAAAGATGATTTGCAGGAACCTAGGGTACATCAAGAACTTATCATGCTTGTTTCCCTCAATGTTTAGAATTAAGTCATGCAGAATGAACTTCGAAAAGTTGAACTCAATTCCTGATGCTAAAGCTGCAATGGCTCCAGTGGTGGAGAGAGAAATCTCATTAGCTCCTGATCTCCTTCCGAAAATACAGCTCACAAACACATGAGCTAGATACTTCCAGCAAGGAGGTAACAACTTCTTGACAGTAGGAGGAAATGTTCCTTCATAACCCATACGATTCAGTGTTTCTTGTGTTTGCTCCAGATCAATCTCGATTGAAAATCCAGGCCTGTCATTAACCTGCAACGATTCTCGAATGATTTGCTCGGTAATCAGAACTTTCTTTCCTTGCACATTTGCCTCAAGATATTTTTCATCGTCATCATTTTGTTCAACAGATGCGCTTCTCCAAAATTCTTAAATCAATCTTTGATAAATCACTGGACATGTAGTGAAAGCAGAGACCAAGCAGCATTTCCTTAGACCATCAACAATGAATTTGATATCGTTGTGGGCCACCGGAGGATCTTCTAGAAAAATGGCTGAATTGTGCACCTTTGCGAACTCAAGATCTCCCATGATGTTCTGAAACACGCAAGCATAAAAAATAAGAGATTTCCCATTACACAAAAATTAATGTCAATTTTAGGTGTACAGCCATACACAATGTGTGCAACCGCACACGGTGTACAGCCGCACACAGGTTCCAACTGCATATAGTGCTGGCCGCACACGGTTCAACCGCACACGGTCCAGCCGCACACGGTTAAGCCGCACACGGTCGAGCAGCACATGGTTCAGCCGCACACGGGTCCAACCGCACACACACAGTCGATACCAAAACCTTCAATTGACCATCGATTCAAGGTCGTTTTTGCTCTGAAACTGTATTATGGGAATCGATTTCATGATACTTACGAATATTAAGCTTTAATTTCACGGAAAAATGAGATGTGTTCTTGAAGTTTTAGAGAGATAGAAAACAGAAGAGTGTGCGGTCGAGGTAAAAGTGAAGAAGTAGATTTTGACCGCACATTCCCCTGTAAAAGTGAAGAAGTAGATTTTGATTTAGCCTAAATTTAATCCTCTATCTTGAAATTGATTAACCTTTTGTGATATGGGATCAAAGTTTTTAGACAATCATTTTCCATTTATCAGTACCTCTCCTTTCATGAATAGATATGGTCGATCGCCGGTATTGTGGTCCATTTAAGCACGAAAAATTGTGACAAGATTTAGGAATTCTATCAGTGACAGGACAGATTGATCCTAAGTTACTAGATAAAAATACCTAAGGACCATTTATCTGACGACGACCAAAGATATTGTTGTCCACCTAAGTTGAGCAGCGAGATCTACAAACAATCTAGAATTGTTCAATTTTAAGTGTACTAGAACATGTTTCCCGCTTCCTGACATACCCCAATAATCAAGAGCTTCCGAGATACTCCTTACTTTAGGTGAGCAGACTATTATTCATAGAAAGGATAGATTTAGAATGCATATGATGTACACTCAGGTCGGCTCTTTCAATCACGCAGAGAGTGAAACATATGACTGACTAGAATTTCAGAGGGATTGAGAAGTAGAAGATTGCATATGCTGTGTACCGGGTCGGATTATTAATCACGCAAAGGAGACAGCATATGGCTAACAGATAGAAAGAATTGCATAGATAGAAGATGCAGAGAAATAGAGTTGCATATGCTGCAGTCCAGGTTGGATCTTTCGATCACACAGAGGAGGCAACATATGATTAACAGTAGGAGAGAAAGAAAATAATTTCCAACAGACCTACTTTATCGGAATTTCCCAGTCGCCCCGTCAATATCGGAATTAAGGATAAAATCTGTACATCAAGGAAAAGTTAAACCACGGTTCTAGATACAGATTCTTTAATGTGACTGGTGGATTCTCATGAATATCTCCCTGCTCAACCTATCCGAGCGTCGTATTGTCAGGCTAAATGGAACTAACTAGGTCAGAATTTATCAAATCCATAGATTCCTTAAGTTCATCTGCACCTAGTCAAGTCCATTAAATTTTTCGTGCCTACCGGCGCATCGAGCACAGAGCCTAGACAATTTAGCTTTGGTACTTTACACAGACTCAGATTGTCTGTTATCACAAGCTGATATCACTTCCCAGCACATCACTTCACAATAATATTTTTGATTTTTCTATTTTTCTAATGTTTTTTGATTTTTTGATTTTCTAATTTTTGTTTGGTTTTGGTTTATTTCTCCCCCTAAATTTGTGCATGGGTGGTAATGAAATTGAAATGCGCAAATTTAAACTAACCTAAACAAAAATTAATCCTCAAAGCGAATCATTTTCAAAAAGTTTACCAGCACATCAAATCGAGCTTTGTTAAACGGCTTGGTGAACAGATCCGCCACATTATTAGCAGTGGGAACCTGTTCTATCCGAATGAGTGAGCGCTCATAACAATCTCTGATAAAATGAACTTTGATGTCGATGTGCTTGGTTTTTGAGTGCTGGACCGGATTTTTAGGAATTTGGATCGCAGCCTCATTGTCACAAAAAATAGGGGTTTCTTGAAAGTTCAACCGTAATCCAACAGCTGATGTTGGATCCATATGACTTGAGAACAACAGGCAGACGCAGCTACGTATTCTGCTTCTGCTGTTGAGGTCGAGACAGTATGCTGCTTCTTGCATTGCCAAGACACCAGCCTATCTCTGAGATATTGACATCCGCCTGAAGTCGATTTCCTGTCAAGCTCACAGCCTCCGTAATTGCTGTCTGCAAAAGCATAAAGATCAAATTCGGAATTTTTCGGATACCAAAATCCCAGTTTTGGGCTGCCTTTGAGATACCGACAAATCCTTTTAACAGTAATAAGATGAGACAGTTTAGGATTAGCCTGGTGGCGCGCGCATTGACAGACCGCAAACATAATGTCTGGGCGACTGGCAGTCAGATACATTAGCGATCCGATCATCGATCTATAGTACGTTTGATCTACGGATTCGCCTTCAAGGTCAGGAGTCAGCAGTGGTCTCTCCGCCATGGGCGTCAAAGCAGGTTTGGCGTCTCTGAACGCGAACTTCTCGAGCATATCATCCACATATTTAGCTTGATGAATCAGGATTCCGACTGAAGATTGTTTGACCTGAAGCCCCAAAAACGTGGTCATTTCTCCCAAAGAACTCATCTCGAACCGCTTTTTCATGACGTCCTCGAACTCTGTGCATAGCTGAGGACTCGTCGACCCGAAAATGATGTCGTCCACATAGATTTGAAAAAGAATTTGATCTGGACCGACATGCTTGATGAATAGGGTCTGATCAATAGTGTCGCGTGAGTAGCCATGATTGAGCAAGTGCTGTGCTAGGGTAGCATACCAGGCCCTAGGAGCTTGATGCAGCCCATACAAAGCCTTGTCTAATTTATAAACATGGTTGGGAAGTTTTGAGTTAACAAACCCAGGAGGTTGGTCAACATAAATCTCCTCCTTCACCTTGCCGTACAAGAAAGCCGTCTTGACGTCCATTTGGTATACAGTGAAGTTCATGTAGGAAGCATAGGCGAGGAAGATACAGATAGCCTCCAAGCGCGCCACCGGAGCATAGACTTCTTAATAATCAAGACCCTCAATTTGCCTGAACCCACGAACTACCAATCTCGCCTTATTACGGACAATGACACCCGAATCGTCTTGCTTATTCCGAAACACCCATCTGGTGTCGAGAGATTTCTTTCCTTTAGGCAGCTCCACCAACTTCCAAACCCCGAGCTTTTCGAATTGATTGAGCTCATCATGCATGGCATCCACCCAGCTGGGCTCATTCAAAGCCATTTCGACGTTCTTGGGCTCTATTTGAGAAATCAAACATGAATAGAGACATGTGTTGACGTCTCCACTCTGGCTTCTCGTTTGAACTCCGTCGCCCAGCTGGCCAATAATGTCCTCTATCGGGTGATCGCGCTGTATGCGAGAGGGGATTTCGTGAATGATGTCATTGAGTGAAACGGGAAGAGTATGAATATTAACAGCTCCTTCATGTGCTGAAGAATCCACGGTAGATGTACCAGCTTCGTTTGGTGGATTTGCTACAAACTTATCAGCAATTTGATCGGGAAAGAGAAGGTCCATCAGATTCTGAGTGACAGCGGAAGCATCTTGGTTCATGAACTCTCTTTCGACCGGAGTTAGAGGAGTAGCATCAGTATCTGGAGCAGATTGTTGTGTTGAGGACACAGGAGAAGCAATTGGAACAGTAGACTCCACCGGAGGATCAATAGCAGAAACCAATGGTGGTCTGTAGACAACCTCTTCATCTTCGTCTTCAATAATAGTCTTCGAGCAAGAGGTAGACCCAGCTTGGTTATTAGACGACACACAAAAAGATTTGAATAGCGATGTGTAGCCAATCCGGACCCACCTTAGCGTCCGTTTCATTCTCTTCAAGCCAGCGAACATCGAAAGACTCCACTATTTGTTTCGTCTTCTTGTTGTATACCCGGTGAGCAGTACGAGCAGCATAACCGACAAAGTAACAATCATCGGCTTTTGCATTGAATTTTGGGTTGGATTCCAAGTGGAGAAGGGTGCAAGGGCAGCCAAATACTCGAAAATGACTAACAGATGGCTTGTGTCCATAGAGAAGTTTGTATGGTGTTTTCATCTGGGCTTTGTTGATCAGGACACGATTTTGAACGTAGCACGCTGCGTTGATCGCCTCCGCCTAAAAGAAAACTGGAAGTTTAGAATCACAAAGCATCGTCCTTGCTGCGTCTTGTAGCGTCCGATTCCTCCGCTCAGCAACACCATTTTGTTATGGTGTCCGAAGAGAACTATACTGACGCACAATACCCTTCTCAGCGCAAAAATGATCAAGAACAGCGTTCTTGAACTCTGTTCCATTATCTGTGCGTAGCGCTTTCACTCGGTGGTTGGTTTGGTTCTCGATCATTACAATGAACTTCTTGATGAGGTCAGCGATCCTAGCTTTGTTGGACAGAAAGAAGACCCACGTGAAACGAGAGAAATCATCTATCACAACGAGACAATACGAATTTCGGTTGATGCTGAGAAAGTTGACCGGACCAAACAACTCCATGTGCAACAACTGGAGCACCTGATTGATGGAGTTGACGTGCTTTGGTAGATGTGGTTTCCGATGGTGTTTGCCTTGAGCGCAGGAAAGACATTTTTCAAAAGTAATAAAATCTCTGACAGGCAGACCGCTGAGCATTTCGTTCTTAGCAAGCAGGTTTAGATTCTTTGCATTTAGATGGCGAAGTCGACGATGCCACAACATTGCGTTTTGTTCTGAGACTCTTGAAAAGAGACAAGTGACTTCATCGGGCACATTACTGTTCATGTCGATAATATAGGCATTCCCATCACGCTTAGATTTGACGAGAATCCACTCCTCCAGAATGACAATGCCTGGCTTTAAGATTAGACATTCTTTATCGGTGAAGTGTGTTGAGAAACCCTTGTCACAGATTTGAGAAACGCTCAGCAGACTGTGCTTCAGCTCAGGAGCATAGTTGACATTCTCCGCCCGCGAATGAGACATATCCCCCATTAAATGTCTGAATGTCGTGCAGTTGGGAGATATCTCCAGTCATGTGCCGGGAGCAGCCGCTGTCGACATACCAGGGTCTGACGACATTCCTCCGCAACTGTCCCTGCACGATGAGCAGAATCGTTTAGATTTGGGGACCCAGGTCATTACAGTCCTGGGTTGACGCTTTACTTTCACAGATTTTTCCTTTGATTTCTCTTTTTCAATAGATACAGAGGATGATGATGACTGATCATATTTTAATTTTGGCATCCATTGAAAATTAGGTTTTGAAACATTTTTCGTTTGAGTTTGCTTCGAGCCAGTGGATTTTCTACTTGAAGAGTTTGTAGATCCAGACCTACTCTTTGATGAAATCGACTTTGGCTTAGCTTGGGTCGATTTAGGCAAACGGTTTGTGAATTTATTGAAAACCTATTTGTTCTTTTGAAAACTTGCCATTTTCTTGTTTTGATTTGTTTTCCAGTCATCATCTCGAGAGCGAGTTCTGGAGGATTTTATAATTAACGATCGTCCTCTAGACTCATTCTCTCCCCTTTTTGACATGTGATGCACAGACATCCGGTTTGGGCAATTTCTGGCAATATGACCAGCAGTACCACAGTTGAAACATATTTGTTTATTATCATTTGAAGTGGTACTGCTCTTGTCAGATTTCTGATTTTTCTTATCTTTTCTAGCATTTGGACATTTGCAAGAACAAGCACTAGGTTGTGTTGCAAACGTGAAAGAAGTAGAGGCACTCGAATCAGATTTAGCATCATAATCAGAAACAACATCATTATTTTCAATCTTATCATTCTGAAATAACACGCCACCAAAAACAAACACATCAGTTTTAGAATTTAAGACAGACTCATCACAAAACTCAACACCAAATTTAGACACAGAGTTATTTGATTCAGACTTTTCAGCTTCATGCTCCCCCTGAACTACTGACACATCTGCACTTAAGGTAGAAATGTTAGTATCCAAAATTTTATTAGTAGAGCATGTTGCTTGTTCAGCAGCAGGCTTTCCATAAATCATGAAAGTTTCTCTATCAATTTCTTCTTGAGATAGAGGAATAACATTGTAAGTATGATTGAATGGAGGAGGGATACTCTCAAGACCTAATCCTACTTTCTTTTGGTTTCCACAGGTAATGTCCTTCCACTGCATTTGTTTCTCAATCATTTTTGCAACTACTTCACTTGACCCATCGAACTTGTTAAAAATAAATTCAGTATTTTCAAGACGATTTTTCAATGAGTCAAGTTCAGCGGTCACAACAGCAAATTTTCTTTTGATATGATCATAGTTTTCGCATTTGTTGCTGTAATCTTCTTGTAGTTTCTTAAAGTCCTTTATTTTATTCTCTAATTGTGTTTTTAAAGGCTTTTGATTTTTCCTAAGTGTGTAACCCTCATACTTAAGGTCCTCGTTCTCTCTCTTGATTAATTCAATTTGCTCACGTAAGAATTTAACAGTTTTTATACAAGATTGAGAGCAGCCGAATTCACTAACCTCCGGTTTAACTGGCTCAGAATAGGTTTGCACCATGAACGCAAACTGAAGATTCATCATTTCCTCTTCCGGGTCTCTTTCTGCTTCTTCCTCCACACCATCCTTGATCTGAGCAAGATGCGCATTTTCAGGTCCTGAAATATTTAGAGCCTGAATTTGATCTTCCCAATCAAAGGATTGGGCTACCATCGCCAAGTTGGCAGTATGATTGCTTGAAGAAGATCCCTTGTTGACATAGGTCACCGGTACCATGGTTCTTTCAGAGTTCTCTCTTCGGTCTGGCCTTGGACACTCCCTTGCAAAATGACCAGGCTCATGACAATTTTAGCATCTCAGCTTCCCTTTGTTGAACCCCACTTTCTTGTCAGAGTTTACACTCCAGTTGTTTTTCCCTGTCTTCTTGGAGAACTGCTTTGCTCTAAAGACAGCCATGGCCATTTGCCAAGTGATGTCCATCTCCTCCACATCCTCAGGATGGATCTGGTCTAGGTCAGGAAAAGATAATTGTGGGGAAAGCTCTACAGCCACAAAAGCGTTGTAACAGTTCACCAGACCAGTGGCGAGGGCCATATTTTCTTCTTTTTCTTGAGAACTGAACCCTTGAGATTGACTAGGTGCAGCTGTGGATGAACCAACAATAGAACCAACTTGTTGAGATAAAGTTTGAGGTTGAGAAACTTGAATATGTTGCATTTGAGGGATCACGTAGGAGGTAGGCTGATGAGTCACATAGGGTTGAACTTGTGGAACATGAGAAACTGGAGGAACTTGAGAGGTAGTAAAGCTTGAAAAAGAAGTGTTGTTGGTGGTTTGGATCCCAAGATTTGTTGTGGAGTATGAATTAATATGATTAATTTCCCTTTGCTTATCATCGAGATCACAAGCCTTAATGATTGCCATTGTTTCAGCCAAACTTAAACGATTCAGATCTTTGGTCTTTTTGATCACTGAGACATTCATATCCCTGGACTTTGGTAAAGAATTCAGCAATTTCTTGTTGATCTCAGATCTTGTAACCATAACACCAGCATAGCTCATTTCTGTGGTAAGTGTGATAAACCTTTGCAACTGATTTTCAATTGTTTCTCCCAAGACATGGTTAAACATATTGAACTTCTGTCGCAACATGTCTTGGCGACTCTGTTTCATGTCTTCATTTCCTTCATAGACTTCAATCAGTGCTTCCTATAAAGCCTTTGCTGACGTATATTCATGGAAACCTTGAGCAATTTCCGGAGATAATGCCATGGTAAGTGTAGCAAGAGCCTTTTCCTGCTCCTCGACTCTCTCAAAATCATCGTCCGTGTAATTTTCAATCCACTTGTCAGTTATGGTTCCATCTTCCAGTGTAATTGTAATGCGGATTGGACCTCTTAGAATACTGCGCCATATCTTGAAATCTTTCATTTTGATATACTTCTCAATCCGATATTTCCATTCAGGAAATCTTTCTGCCGACAACAACCGGGGAATGCGAGAAGTGGTACCCATAATAGCATCCAATTCATGATGAGCAGACATGCTTTGAGATTCAATTTTTTAACAACAAAAATTTATTTAATTAATATAAGTGTGGCCGCACACTCCAACCGTACACCCTTACAGTATACTCAACCGCACACTCTAACAGCACACTCAACAGTACACTCCCACCGCACACTCAACAGTATACTCAACAGTACACTCCAACCACACACTCTAACAGCACACTCAACAGTACACTCCAACCGCACACTCAACAGTACACTCAACCGTACACGCAATCGCTCACTCAACTGCACACGCCAACCGTACACGCCAACCGTACACGCCAACCGTACACTTGGCAACACTCGTTCAACCGTACTCCTTCAAAGTTTCAACCGCACACCCAAAAATACTAGATTTTTGAATGAATTTTGGTTCCAAACTTAGTAAAAACAATTATTAGAAGCAGTTTCTCAATAAAAATTATAAATGCACCTCAAAAACCACAACTATCTTCAACCGTACACTCTTATGATTCTTCAAATTGACACTAAATTGGCTCTGATAGCAATTGTAAGTCCCGATCTATAGATCCAAATCAGTAATCAATGAATTGCAAACAATCAAACAAAGTGTAGAAGGAGTAGAAGGAGAATTAAGCCAAGGATGCATACATCTATTACACATAAATGTCAGGTACACCTTGGGAAACACATACACATACGTCACTTTTTCTGACACACAGACACAACCTATTAATACCACATGAAGCAGCACACAAGTGTGCAGCCGCACACACGTGTACGACCACACACAGCGTGTGCGGCCGCACACACGTGAACGGTTGCACACATCCACAAACAAGTTACAACCACCACAATCCACTCTAACATCCTACCAAGACCTATACATTAGAATGCCTAGCCCAAACCACAAAAGTACAGCCTATCAGGTGCCGTATGCAAGCGAGACGCGTACCATTCTGATGGAGGAGGCGCACAGATCGAGGTTCTCGATCCATCCCGGGGCCACTAAGATGTATTTGGACCTGAAGAAGGACTATTGGTGGCCCAGTATGAAGAGGGATGTAGCATGGTTTGTTGAGAGGTGCTTGACATGTCGTAGGGTTAAGGCCGAGCACCAGCGTCCGCATGGCAAGTTGCATCCACTTGAGGTTCCCCAATGGAAGTGGGAACAGATTTCTATGGATTTCATCACCAAATTGTCGAGGACCGCGAGGGGTGTGGATGCAATTTGGGTGATCGTCGACCGGCTGACGAAGAGCGTGTATTTTCTTGCTATCAGTGAGAGCTCTTCTGCTGAGAGGTTAGCAGAGTTGTATGTGAGGGAGGTGGTATCGTGGCATGGAGTACCGATATCGATTGTATCAGATCGAGATGTGCGATTCACTTCCAGGTTCTGGAAGAAGTTCCACGAGGAGTTGGGTACGAGGTTGCATTTCAGTACCGCTTACCACCCACAGACGGACAGACAGAGTGAGCGGACGACTCAGACACTCGAGGACATGCTTCGAGCATGTGTGTTGGACTTCGGAGGAAGTTGGGACACATACTTTCCGTTGGCTGAGTTTTCCCACAACAACAGCCACCATTCGAGTATTGGTATGCCTCCCTTCGAGTTGTTATATGGGAGGAGGTGTCGAACTCCTATTTGCTGGGGAGAGGTAGGGCAGCGCGTGATGGGCAGCACTGAGATAGTGCTTCAGACGACATAGCAGATACAGCAGGTTACACAGAGGTTACTGACGGCTCAGAGTCGTCAGAAGAGTTATGCGGATCGGCGACGATCCGAGCTGGAGTTCCAGGTGGGAGACTTCGTACTCCTGAAAGTATCTCCTTGGAAAGGAGTGATCCGATTCAGGAAGAGGGGCAAGCTGGGGCCCCGGTACATCGGTCCGTTCAGGGTGAACGCGAGGGTAGGCAGGGTAGCATATCGGTTGCAGCTACCTGAGGAGCTGAGCCAGATTCATGATACCTTTCACGTGTCTCGGTTGAGCAAGTGTATAGCCGACGAGTCGGCGGTGGTACCGCTAGAAGATATTCAGGTGGATGCGAGCCTGAATTATGCTGAGAGACCAATCGCGATCCGGGATCGGAAGATCAAGGTTCTGAGGAACTTGGAGGTGTCCCTGGTGCAGGTCCAGTGGCAACATCGGAGAGGGTCCGAGCTGACATGGGAGTCGGAGTTGGAGATGCGGGAGCAGCATCCAGAGCTGTTTGTGGAGCAAGACTTCGAGGGCGAAGTCTGATTCTAGTGGGGGAGAATTGTAACATCCGGATTTCCAAGTATTTTATAAAGTTCATTTATCTTGAGCTTTATGGAGGGACTCGGCGAGTAGACGTTCAGACTCGCCGAGTAGGACCGCGAGTTCTTGTCTGGATTAATGACCGGACTCGACGAGTAGGTGCATGGACTCGGCGAGTCCGCGCTATAAAGTGAAACCCTAAATCTCAGGGCCTGAGCCCTATTCAAAGGCCCTTATGGCCGTCATTTGCGGCCACTACTCCCCTGTGAGAACCTTAGAGAGCAAAGAGAGATTAGAGAGCATTTTGGAGACTAAATCTTCATCTTTTGGTGTGATCTTTCAAGAAGGAGGGGAGAAATTCAAGCTAGATCGATTGTGGAGCTTGGATCTATATTGTTCACACCAGGATTCACGTTTTGAGTTACAAGTTCCTCCCCATTTCGTCTATTTGATAGATTCCTTGAATCTAGGGTTTCCTTTGCACAATTTTGAGTTGGATTGTGAAGTATATGAGGTCCCTTTGGGTAGAGATGATAGATCTGGACCTTGAGAGGTCCAAAAGGTCCAAAGCTTCCAGCTTTATGAGGTTTCATGTGAGCCTTGAGAGTAGAACCCCATTTTGGAGGTTATTTCTCTGTTTTTGGTCTTATAAGCATTGCATGAACGTAAAGTTTGAATCTTTACGTGACTTTCGAGTGTTAGAAGGTTGAATCTACTGGTTGGTGAAGCAGATCTGACCTCAAAGGATCTTTTGAGTGTTTTCATGGGAGGAACTCGCCGAGCCCATAAGGGACTCGATGAGTCGAGTCGGGTTGCCCCACAACTTGCGACCTGTGTCGACACGATGAGTGTTGGGTTGACTCAGCGAGTCAGTGAGGACCAGAGGCGAAGAGGACATGCATGTACTCGCCGAGTCACTCTTGTGCACTCGACGTGTCGGTCAAAGTTTGATCGTTGACTTTCGTTAACCTTAGGGTTCTGGTCAAGACTGATTCAAGAGAGTTAAGGGAGGGGTAGAATGGCCTTCTACCCAATCTGTAGAGATGAGACTATGAGAGAATATTGATCGGGGATGTTATGTGAATAATAGGAGGAGGCTAGGTCGGGACGTTGAGCACGAGAGTTTATCCGACTTCATTGAGGTGAGTCTTCTCACTATACTGTACCTGGAAGGGTACCTATGTATGACCGGAAGGTCTTGTATGCTATGAGGTGTATGTACTGTATGCTGATATGTGATATGTAGGTGTTATGTATGTCATGAGGTGGACCGGCAGGTCAGGAGTATACGGACCGGAAGGTCAGAGTGATATGGACCGGAAGGTCACAGTGATATGGACCGGAAGGTCAGAGTGATATGGACTGGAAGGTCAGGGTGACATGGGCTAGAAGGTCATTACAGGTAGGACCGGAAGGTCTACCAGGGTTATGGGACGGAAGTCCCCTGGGACACAAAGACCGGAAGGTCTTATAGCGTTGAGTGGCATATGTGCGTACGTGGTATTTTGGGGAACTCACTAAGCATTTATGCTTACAGTTGTTATGTTATGTATTTCCGGTACTAGCGAGGATCGCGGGAAGGCGCCGGCATGATCCGTACACACTTATGGAGATTATGTTATTGAGATTCTGGGACATGTTTTGTTATGACACAGTGAATACATTATGTTTCATGATTATTGTGTGATTGAAAGTATGATTTAAAAATGAAAAATTGTTTTGAAAATTTACGTTGTTACATATATATATATATATATATATATATATATATATATATATATATATATATATATATATATATATATATATATATATATATATATATATATTCCCTTTGTAACATGTCGAGCAAAGGGGATACTTTCATGAATATTACATATCAAGCAGAACATACATATAAATAATAATAGGTATAATTTATGAAACTCTTAAACTATTTTCACATGTCAAGAATACAGGGTTTAACTATATATATACTCTTGTACAAATTTCTTTACATATACATTACATATTAAGTATACTAAAAATACACCATACCGGGTTTGCACTAACGGGGTACAAATACAACGTACCAGGTTAGCACTCACGGTGTAAAAATACATCATACGGGGTTTGCACTAATGGGGTAGAAATACACCATACCGGGTTAGCACTCACGGGGTAAAAATACATCATATCGGGTTTGCACTAACGGGGTATAAATATAACGTACCGGGTAAGCACTCACGGGGAAAAATATAACATATCGGTTTAAAACAAAGGAAAACATAGCATTATGGAAAATAATCCGTCTAAAGTTTTATTGTGAACTAAAACTAGGTACACTATTACATAGTTCAATAACAACACTTGTACAATTTGGTTTTATGGTATTAAAACTACTTTTCAGTTATATTAGAAAATATTGTATTTTGTGGAACATTAAACATACTCAATACTTCAGGAAACAAATAACAACTTCTAAACATATATACTTATGAACTCACCAACTGAAATGTTGATACTCTCTTTTTCAAAATACTTTGTATTCTCAGGAAACCAGTAAACAAGTACATTCTCAGGATTTTGATAAGATAGAGCAGTTTCGGGTCACATCTTTCAGTTTATGTTACATTTTGGGTGTCATTATATAATGTTTGAACACTTATGTAAAACTTATACATTATTAATGCAATGGTTGTTGTACTTTTATTACTATGATGCATGTGTTGTGATACTAAACATGAAGTCATCCGCCCCCGGACGTTTCCGCCGCTCCAGTTTGGGGGTGTGACAAATGTGTAAGCAATATGGTGATTAAATAATAAGTGTTTTATTTATATTCAAAAGTTTTGAGACCATACTAGATTAAATTATTTTTGTGTTTCGCTTTGCAGGTTTTGACTTCCCGAATAATAAGATTATTCATACATCCACAATCAATCATACTTTGGAAGTAAGTAATGTGGTAAGGTTGTCATGAATCCGATTGTAGATTGTCTAAGTGTTTAGACATAACACAAGTTTGCTGCAGTATTCATGAGTACTCCTGAAATAAGATTTGAGTATTGGATCAAACCCACGCTCACATGAATCACTTCATGGATTTTATCACGAGTGATTGTGAGACGATAATATCTTATATTCTTGAAACGGATACATATGAGTTGTTGTTTACGAGTCAGTTTCACATTGATAATACGTAAACGCATCAGTAACATGATGTTATAAAACGTATTATTGTGTGTGATTTGATGAGTAAATAGTACAACCATATGAGTCGAAGTTTATTTGTTCCTTTTACCCTAAGAGGGATAAAAAGTGATATTTGCGGGCCCCTCGATGATTTAGTTATTGTAAACCTAAGCGCTTGGCCAAGCCTGGAATAAGTTGATGTGTTCAATTGTTGTCTGTTGTAAGTCGTCATAAATCGGAAATCGGGATACAACACATGGACTGAGAGAATGATTATAAATCCATGTCCCATGTCCATATGATATCTTGTAGAATGGAGGAATATATGATCCCTTATCTATAGGACGCGTTACTGATAAGATCAGAGGTGGACATCGACTTTTGAAAGCTATGATTGCTGATTAGATTCTGAAGCCGTACTTGCAATAATAGTTATTAGACTTATCCATGTGGGAGACTGTTGCATTAGGTGTCTAAGCCCATAACTATTTTTGATATGTACTTGATTTGATTATGAGCATGGTCCTTTTGGGTTGCCTTCACTCATGCAACTTTATAGGATGACAAGTGGAGAGAGAGATTAGGATTTATTATGTGAATAATAAATTGGTACTCAGAAGGATTTTATTAATATAATACATGATTAATATATTATTTGGAAATCATATTATTAATCATAAATTAATCTAGTGTTAATTTTGGGATTAAAGGAACTGATTAATAATGGAGGGACTGATTATGTAAATCAGTAATAATTGTAGTTTGGGCTAATGGACCTTATTGATGTGGGGTGGACAAAAATCTATGGAAAGCCCATCGATTTTTTTGTCTAAGGCCCTGTCATATGGGGGTTCATGGATTGCTTAAGGCCTAAGCAAGGAAATTAGGGTTTCCACCTGAAAACCCTAACAACCTCAACTATATAAACCCTCCTAACATAAGGATTTCCGGCCCCCTATGAGTTTTTGTGAGAAACCCTAGCCGAAATCCATCCCTCTCCAAGTCATCCTTTGCAAGAATGTTTTTGACTCCATTAGAGGTGCAACACTTGGGGCACTAAGTTTTCAAAGGTTAAGGAGTTCTTGTTATTGCTACATAACAAGTGAGGTAATGTTCCAAACCCTATTTTACATATGGATTTCAAAATTGGTATGTTAGTTATTAGGGTTTATGCTTTGGATAATTATTTGCATGTATAACTTGAGAAAAACCTAGATCCAAAGAATTAAGGTTGCATGTTGTCACACCCCAAAACCGGAACGGCGGAAACATTCTGGGGTGGAGGACGTCATGTCAAGTATCACAACATATGCAGTATAGTAATCAAAGTACAACAACCATTGCATTAATAGTAAAAATATTACATAGGTTACATTTAACAACAACATCAAAAGTAGATATAGGAAATAACATAAGCTGTAGCTTGGTAATAGGCTGACTTCGCAAAAGCTCCCGAAGTGTACCTGTCTACTGATGACCTGAGAATACAAGTTATTTTGGAAGCAAGTATCAGCATTTTAATGCTGGTGAGTTCATAAGTATTTAATGACATTGGTATAAATACATGTTTTTCTTCAAAATAATCTCACTAGATAATGGTGATTTGAGTTTACAGAGTATTAGAATTCTTTCCAGAAAATCCTATATTTTCTAATAAAAGTAGTCTTCTACCAAGACCCAATGGTTTTATGTTTAAGGAGTAATTTCCCCCAAAGGTAACTATTATTATTAAAATATAGTTTATACTTTAAGGAATATGTGAGAAGATCACAAGCAAAAGTAATAGGGAAAATACTATTTTACCTCAGCAGTAACCCTGCTGACTAAAAGTGAATAAAACATAGACTCCAGGTGGTATCGAATGAACCATACGCCTCAGAGAGTCTAAAGGAATGAAGTATAGACTCCAGGCGGTATTAAGTGAACAATACGCCTCGGAGAGTGTAAGTGAATGAAATACAGACTCCAGGCGGTATTAAGTGAACAATACACCTCGGAGAGTCTAAATGAATGAAATACAGACTCCAGGCGGTATTAAGTGAATAATACGCCTCAGAGAGTCTAAGTGAATGAAATACAGACTCCAGGCGGTATTAAGTGAACAATACGCCTCGGAGAGTCTAAGTTAACCTTTAATCCTAAGTAGGTCAGTTTAAAGGTTTAATATGAGGCCTAGTGTATAACTAGGAAAATATATTATGATGGTTGCATATGTAGAAAATACTGTGATAATCCTTATTACCTTAAAGCCATGGATTATAAGGTAATTGTAAAGATACTTGTAACCATACTGATTGACGGATGTAAACACGACGACCTGCTGGCGTCGAAATGAATGTGACATTTGTCACCCCTTGGCTTGGTCGGCCGGGACTATAGCTAGCAGTCAGGATGTGGGATGGTCTGTCCCGTATAGATCTATACACACAATGCTCGCTCTCCCTCCAGGAGACTCTGGTTACCACTCGACAACGGTGAAATCCGCGTCATGAGGATGTATCTCGTGTTTTGATTTCTTTATAACTTTCTTGTTACTATAAGTGCAAGTTCTTAGAATATAGATATAACTAAGTTCTCCTTCATTAAAGTCATGGTTGGTTTCTAAACTATACCTATTATAGCTTACTCGAGAGGTTATCTAGATGCCTTTGCTACCCAAAGGTGTTGAACTGGAATAAGAGTATTAACATCTAACCAGATATACATAATATATAACTAGGATTTCAACAACACTCGGACAAATAACCGGATGCTCTAAGTCCACAACCAAACAAGGAACAGGAAATAAAGCGGGTTATCAGTCCTAAGTCCTTCAAACCCTACTTATATAACTATATCTATATAGACATGATTCTATCAAGAATATAAGTTTAAAAGACTTTGATAAAAGTTTGGTAATTTAAAAGAGATTTTGGAAACAAAATTTGGAAACCTTTAGCTGGATAAAACAGTTTAACACGCATAAATCTTTTTGCTATACAGTTATTAATCACATATGGTTGATATAATAACTTTATAGTTCAACTTGTATCCCCCCCATAAAAGCATTTAAAATCATTTAAAAAGGTTGATTAAGGGGTATGAACTCACCTGAAGTGGGTGATTCGGATGAACGGGTGGTATAGGATGCTAAGTTTCAAGTGAGGACTTGAACACACACGCGGATCCTATTGAGCATGCAATGATACATTTATGTATCTAATTAAGCAAGTAAAGACACTTAATTACATGAAGACACTTTGTTTCAAGTGCTAGAAGTGCTAAGGGTTGCATCTTAAGAGAGTATGGCCTCACATTGGAGTTTACTCCCCATATGGTAGCACCATATGGGTTTACGGTTCTGGGACCATTTCCCCCATGAGTTTACGACCTTAATCTCATGGTAATGGTGCCATTGGGTGTTTTAAGGTCCTACACGACACAAGGAAGTAAGCTAGACTCGAATCCAAGGCTTAGGAAGTGACTAGGGCTCGAAATGGCACTTCTTTGGAGTTTACGGTCCTTGGACCACTCCCTGAGAGTTTACGGTCGTAAACACATGTGTTTACGATCGTAAACCCATGAGTTTACTGCCGTAAACTCATGGTTACCCAACCATTCTGTGTTTTGGTGTTTCTAGCTCATGAATGCAAGGTTCTAGTCCTTTATACAAGCCATAGAAGGTGTTAGGGGCACCTAAACCCCACTTGAAGGTGTTTACGGTCTAAGGAGATCTCCTTGAACCGTAAACACATATGTTCTTGGGGATTTTGATGTTCTTAGAGGGTTGAACATGCATTCTAAGCAAAAAACTAGTTAGGAGGAGTGTACTTACTTATGGGAAGCTTGTAGGAGTGTTTAAGGGCCAAGAACACTAGTGTGTGTCCCAATAATGTCCCAAAACTCCAAGAGAGAGGATGCCCTAGGGTTTATTGTGCAACAATAATGTCGCAAAACTCCAAGAGTTTGGAGTTTACGGCCAAAACAAAGGTGTTTACGGCCGTAAACCCTAAAAAGGCGGTATAAATATGACACTTAGTCATTATTTACCACTTTTCACATTTTCAAGATCCAAAACCCATTTCTCTCTCAAGTATCATCCGACTTTTCTTCAAGATCTTCAACTTTGTAAGTGTTTCTAGCCCTAAAAAGTTGATATCTTACTTAATCTAGTGATCTTACATGATTCGATCCGTGAAATCATTCCAAAAGTGTAGATCTTCAAGTTTCACCAAGAACACCAAGAACACACACTAGTGTTCTTGGACTTTTAGCACCTTTTCAAGCTTCTACCTAGTAAGTACTCTTACCCTAGTGTATTATAAGACTTGTTACACTTCTAATCATCAACAAAACACCCAAGAAACACAAGATCAAAGGTGTTTACGGTCCAAGAACACCTTGGACCGTAAACCCTAACAAAGGGGCCAAAGTGGCCCTAGTCCCTTACCAAGCCTTGGAAACTAGCCTAGACCCCTTCCTTGATGTGCTTAGTACTTGAAAACATTAAAAGACCATAAACCATTTGGGTTTACGGCCGTAAACCCAAGGAGAAGTGGTCCAAGGACCGTAAACTCCCTAAAGGAGTGAAATGGTGCCCTAATCTCTTCCCAAGGCTTAAACATGAAGTAGGAATGCTTCTTATGATCTTTATGGCTTCAAAACACAAAATGGTCAAAGTACCATGAGTTTACGGCCATAAACTCATGGGTTTACGACCGTAAAGTCAATGAGTTATGGTCACAAAATCGTAAACTCCAAGGGAGTTTACCCTTGAACCCTAAACTCAATTGCAATGTCCTACAACCCTTAGATGCAATCCTTAGCAATTATAAGCACTTAAATCAAGTGTTTTACATGTCTTAGGATGTCTTAACTTGGTTAATTAGTTGTTTAATGACTAATTGGATACATATATGTGTGATTATATGTTAACTAGGATCCTTGTGTGTGTTCAAGTCTTCACTTGACACTTAGCATCCTACATCATCCGTTCATCCAAACCACTCACTACAGGTGAGTTCATACCCTCTTAATCAATCTTTTAAATGCTTTCATGGGGGGGGGGAATACAAGTAGAAAACAGGAAGTTATAGAATCAATCACATGTGATTTATAATTGTGTTTTCAAAAAACTGATTTCACATACTTCAAAATGTGATAAATACAATGCTTTTAAGTTATTTTTACTTTGTTATCAACAAATTACTTTTGAATTATTTTATAAACTGACATCAAGTCATTATTATTTATTGTTGAAAACTCTTAAATGTTTTACAAAACCTCTTTCAATTTACTGTTAAAAACCATATCTATACACTTATGTTTCATGTATATATGTATTGATATGAGAGCTTTCATTCTTTCTTCAGTTCTGTGACAACCCGAAATTTTCATTTGTATAAACTCCGCGGTCAAGCACATCAAATTAAATCCAAATTCATTTTAGTACGTTTTTGGCCGGTTTTCAGTCCGTTGGGTGTTTTTATTTTATACTCGTCAAACGAACAAATAAAAGGAAGCATACTTTAGAGGTTGTCGTGCATCACGTAAGTCTCAAAACTCCAAAAGTTTGGAGTTTACAGCCCCAAACATGGAGTTTACGGCCGTAAACTCTAAAGAGTATAAATATGACACTTAGTCATTTTTGGCTCACTTTCCCACTTCCTAGTTCAAGAACACCCAAGTTTTCACTCAACTATCATAAGATCATCTCTTCAAATCCGCCAAAATGTAAGTGTTTCCTTCCTAGATTCGAACATGCAACACTTAATAGTGTTTATACATCATTTCATCCATGGATTCTTCATATTTTCTTAGATCTTCAAGTGTTCATCAAAACACCAAGAACACCAAGAACACACACTTGTGTTCTTGGCCCTTAAACACTCCCACAAGCTTCCCATAAGTAAGTACACTCCTCCTAACTAGTTGTTTTCTTAGAATACATGTTAAACCGTAAACTCCGAAGAAGGGCCATTTCGAGCCTAGTCACTTCCTAAGCCTTGGATTCGAGTCTAGCTTACTTCCTTGTGTGGTTGTGTGGTTTAGGACCTTAAAACACCCAATGACACCATTGCCATGAGTTTACGGCCGTAAACTCATGGGGGAAATGGTCCCAGAACCGTAAACCCATATGGTGCTACCATATGGGGAGTAAACTCCAATGTGAGGCCATACTCTCTTAAGATGCAACCCTTAGCACTCCTAGCACTTGAAACAAAGTGTTTTCATGTATTTAAGTGTCTTTACTTGCTTAATTAGTTATTAAATGACTAATTAGATACATAAATGTATCATTGCATGCTCAATAGGATCTGCGTGTGTGTTCAAGTCCTCACTTGACACTTAGCATCCTATGCCACCCGTTCATCCGAATCACCCACTTCAGGTGAGTTCATACCCCTTAATCAACCTTTTTAAATGATTTTAAATGCTTTTATAGGGGGGGGGAATACAAGTTGAACTATAAAGTTATTATATCGACCACATGTGATTAATAACTGTATAGTAAAAAGATTTCTGCATGTTAAACTGTTTTATCCAGCTAAAGGTTTCGAACTTTTTTTTTCAAAACTCTTTTAAACTACCAAAATCTCTTTTAAATTACCAAGCTTTTATCAAAGTCTTTTAAACTTATATTCTTGATATATTCATGTCTATATAGATATAGTTATATAAGTAGGGTTTGAAGGACTTAGGACTGATAACCCGCTTTATTTCCTGTTCCTTGTTTGGTTGTGGACTTAGAGCGTCTGGTTATTTGTCCGAGTGTCGTTGAAGTCCTAGTTATATATTATGTATATCTGGTTAGATGTTAATACTCTTATTCCAGTTCAACACCTTTGGGTAGCAAAGGCATCTAGATAACCTCTCGAGTAAACTATAATAGGTATAGTTTAGAAACCAACCATAACTTTCATGAAGGAGAACTTAGTTATATCTATATTCTAAGAACTTGTACTTATAGTAAAAAGAAAAGTATATAGAAATCAAAACATGAGATACATCCTCATGACGCGGATTTCATCGTTGTCGAGTGGTAACCAGAGTCTCCTGGAGGGAGAGCGGGCATTGTGTGTGTAGATCTATACGGGACAGACCATCCCACATCCTGACTGCTAGCTACAGTCCCGGCCGACCAAGCCAAGGGGTGACAAATGTCACATTCATTCCGACGCCAGCAGGTCGTCATGTTTACATCCGTCAATCAGTATGGTTACGAGTATCTTTACATTGACCTTATAATTCATGGCTTTAAGGTAATAAGTATTATCATGGTATTTTCTACATATGAAACCATCATAATATATTTTCCTAGTTATACACTAGGCCTCATATTAAACCTTTACACTGACCTACTTAGGATTAAAGGTTAACTTAGACTCTCCGAAGCGTATTCTTCACTTAATACCGCCTGGAGTCTGTATTTCATTAACTTAGACTCTCCGAGGTGTATTGTTCACTTAATACCGCCTGGAGTCTGTATTTCATTAACTTAGACTCTCCGAGGCGTATTGTTCACTTAATACCGTCTGGAGTCTGTATTTCATTAACTTAGACTCTCCGAGGCGTATTGTTCACTTAATACCGCCTGGAGTCTGTATTTCATTCACTTAGACTCTCCGAGGCGTATTGTTCACTTAATACCGCCTGGAATCTGTATTTCATTCACTTAGACTTTCCGAGGCGTATTGTTCACTTAATACCGCCTAGAGTCTGTATTTCATTAACTTACACTCTCTGAGGCGTATTGTTCACTTAATACCGCCTGGAGTCTGTATTTCATTCACGTAGACTCTCCGAGGCGTATTGTTCACTTAATACCGCCTAGAGTCTGTATTTCATTCACTTAGACTCTCCGAGGCGCATTGTTCACTTAATACCGCCTGGAGTCTATACTTCATTCCTTTAGACTCTCCGAGGCGTACGGTTCATTCGATACTACCTGGAGTCTATGATTTATTCAGTTTTAGTCAGCAGCGTTATTGCTGAGGTAAAATAGTATTTCCCTATTACTTTTGCTTGTGATCTTCTCACATATTCCTTAAAGTATAAACTATATTTTGATAATAATAGTTACCTTTGGGGGAAATTACTCCTTAAACATAAAAAAATTGGGTCTTGGTAGAAGAGTACTTTTATTAGAAAATATAGGATTTTCTGGAAAGAATTCTAATACTCTGTAAAGTCAAATCACCATTATCTAGTGAGATTATTTTGAAGAAAAACATGTATTTATACCAATTTCATTAAATACTTATGAACTCACCAGCATTAAAATGCTGATACTCGCTTTCAAAATAACTTGTATTCTCAGGTCATCAGTAGACAGGTACACTCCGGGAGCTTTTGCGAAGTCAGCCTAGTACCAACCTGCAGCTTATGTTATTTCGTATATCTACTTTTGATGTTGTTGTTAAATGTAACCTATGTAAAGTTATTACTATTAATGCAATGGTTGTTGTACTTTGATTACTATACTACATATGTTGTGATACTTGACATGACGTCCTCCACCCCAGAACGTTTCCGCCGTTCCGGTTTTGGGGTGTCACAAATTCCAACACTCTTGAGTAGCAAGGGTGTATAATCCTACTTGGACATTCAATTTACATTCCAGTAAACTATTATAGGTATAGTTTAGGGGATACAAATTTACTATTCCTATTACAAGGAATTACACAAGAGTCAGTTCATTCATGAGTCTATACTACTATATGAAGAGATACTATTACATGTTATCCAAAGAGAAATACTATATCTATACAGAGAGAAATAATATATATATACTATACGGGACTGACCAACCTACACCTGGCTGCTAGCTACTGCAGGACCTGTTCATCGACAGATGATCTCGGTTGTACTGTTCGGCTAGTTTCCACACCGTGTTTATCCTAAGGCAAAAGGATACGATTTCAATGATTATATAATTTTCCCAATTACTTTTATTTTGTGACACATTCACATAAACGATGAGGTAGACTATATTTTTATAATAATAGTTGTACAGGGAAAATCTTCATTGATACAGAAATGCAAACCTTCAAAGCATTCGGGTCTTGGTAGAAGATTACTTTTTATACTAGTAGGAAATATGGGATTTTCTAGGGTTTTCACACTTATACTAAATGTTTCATCAAATATTTACAAGTCTTTCATAACAGCTTTTCAAATCAATGACACCATAATACTTATGAAGTCACCAGCTTTATGCTGATCTACACTTTCAAAATAACTTGTATTCTCAGGTCACGAGTAGACAGGTACAATGACCAGGTTTTGGGAAGACGGATCACAGACAAGACTCATATTTTATTTTGATTACATATTTTGGTGTCTTATTACTATGAACGAACACTCAAGTATTAAAACTTTACTTTTAATGCAATGGATGATGTTGTTGCTTGTTTACTACTTTGCACTGTGATGATACTTTACATGACGTCCTCCACCCCTGAACGTTTCCGTCGTTCTAGGTTTTGGGGTGTGACAGATTGGTATCAGAGCTTTGTTTATAGTGAATTGAGTATATCAACCCATAAAAGATATACTAACTATAAATACAATGGGATTAAAATACTCTGACCAAGAGTTTATACTTTTAAATAATAAAATATTTAATTAAGCATACATGCCTGCATTCATACTAAAATCAGTGTCACAACGACAAAAACAAAAGTATTACGATTGTTGGATATCACAGGTAAGCTCGGGGATGTATGGTCAGTCCTGGGAGTGGCATAGCCTGATCAACTATGCTGGTCCGAGGAGTGATTAGCATATGCCCAAGAATGGTTGTGATATGGCAACAAGTCTAAAAACTTACCAACATTACCACAATGAAATACCATAGGGGTATTTGGTGTTACTATAATAACTTATTTGAGAACTAAAAGGTCTTTATCAGTAGGTCAATAGTTGCAGAGTGGATACACTAAGGTTATATGCACCTAGGACATCATAGACTTAGAATCTGTGAATCTTTGCTTTACTTCTTGTTCCTTGTTTGGTTGTGGGCTTAGAGTTAGGGTGACTTATTCGAAGGTCTATCATGTCCTAAGTACCTATAACTGGTATGCACTAAAAAAGTATTGAAGTAACTGATAAAGACCATCTTATAATTATCTTAGTTAGTACGTCTATTAATTTCTTCTTATATCCCTTTTCTCGCGTAGATATCATGGCTGGATTCCATCCCCACGACGACCCGTACTACCCTAACCATGGCAATGCTGGATGGCTCGGAGAAGAGCCAGAGAATGATCACCCAATTCTTTTGGATGATCACGAAGCTGAAGGCTTTTCTAATAGTTCAGACTCAGAACCAGAAGTCAACAATCTACCCCCAACTGCTCATAACCCAAACCCTCGTCCAGCATTTCAAGGACCCACACCTTTGTGGGCCACAAACTTGAATAGATGGAGTCAGGAACAGAGTCAACCCATCCCCTACAATGGAGACAGCAGCTTCTACAACCTCACTGAGGGAAGTTCAGCTGACAGAGTCCTACCCATCATGGTTCGTAGGATTTCCAGGAACACCAAACAGGGTCGAGCCGCTATCGACCGAGTCATGGAGATTAACGCCAACTCTGGCGTTAACACAGTCCGCATTCGCCAACTAGAGTCTGCTCATGAAAGGACTCTGGTCCACAATGCAGCTCTGCAGAGAGAACTTGCTGGAACCCAAGCTGAAGTCAGGGAACTTCGAGCTCAGCAAGTAAGATCTGACAGGCGTGTGAGGGACATAGAACGCCTTCTGTCGGAATCAAGAACTCACTCTAGTAGTTCTCGTTGCCGATAGAATCACATCGACTTCCCTTTTGGATATAACCTAGTTATGTAAAACTCTGGTCTAATTTCCTATCTTTGTAAATCTTAGACGTGTTAGGTCTTGATTAGGTCGTAGTCCTGTCAAAATTTTCCCATCATGGTTGATGTAAGGCCTCCTACTAGGCCATTTTTCCCAAACTTGTTACATTTGTAATTCCAGTAATATTGACTGGTACCTAATCTCATGGAAATTATTATCCAAATGCTATCATCTGTTAGTTCTTGATCTACATTCAATCATGCTTTTGGACTATGAAGAGTTAGTCCATGAGTCATTTTCATCAACTTTCCTATTGAATTCTTATCAATATCTTCATCTTTCTAAAATTATAGTTAAAAGATGCCTCCTCGTAGAAATCTGAGGCGTAACAATAATAACGAAACACCGATACCACCACCTCCACCACCTCCTCTGTTTGACGCTGCTATGTTCCAAGCAGCTGTCACGGCGGCCGTAGCGGCTGCCATGTCACACATCAATACTCCTGTCCCTAGTGGATCAGGAACTAGTGCACCTATTTGTAACCATGGCGAGAGCCATGGGCATCCCCGGAAATGCACCTACAAGGATTTTACGAATGCCAAACCCATAAATTTCAATGGAACTGGAGGGGTTATGATCTTAAGGGAGTGGATCGAAAAGACAGAAACGGTCTTTGAAATCTGCGCCTGCCCAGAGAACAATAAGGTCAAGTTTGCTACTTGTACCTTTTCTGACAGGGCTTTAACTTGGTGGAATGGCCACGTTAAGTCACTGACTCTGATAGTGGCAAATTCGATACGCTGGGAGAAATTGAAAGCCATGCTGATGAGAGAGTACTGCCCATGAGGGGAAATTCAAAAACTCGAGCAGGAACTATGGGGTCTTGTAATGGTTGGTTCTTACATATCAACCTATATTAATAAATTCTGTGATCTGGCAATTCTTTGCCCTGATATGGTCGCTCTAGAGAGCAAGAAAATAGAGAGATATATTTGGGGACTTTCGCCCCAGATCCAGTCAAGTGTGTTAGCACCAAGGCCTGTTACTTTTGACAGCGCTAAAGAGCTGGCACAATCTCTTATAGATCACGGAAACTAACAGAACCCAACGATTTCTACACCCGAGCAACAAAAGGGAAACAACAACAACAACAAGAAAAAGGGTTGGAACAAGAGGAAAAGTGGGACTTCACAAGAATGCTCAAAGAGACAACAACTAGTTACAATCAATGCTGCCACGGTAACTCCTGTTGTCCTTGATAATCCCTTACCAGCGAAGCCTTATGCCGGTAATCTTCCGAAGTGCAACAAATGCACCTTCCATCACAACGGACCTTGTCCGGAAATGCAGTGCACTAACTGCAACAGAAGGGGGCATACTGCCCGTTTCTACAAGACTCCAGCAAGGCCGACCGCTCAAGTTCCTAACGCCGGTGTGGGCCAAGCTTGCTACGGTTGTGGCGAAGTGGGCCACTACAAGAGGAACTGCCCTAAGGCGGGGATAGCTAGAGGAATAGGAAGAGTACTGGCCATAGGCCACGAGGAAGCCGTAGCTGATCCTACAATAGTTACTGGTACGTTTCTCTTCGATAACTCATATGCTTGCATACTTTTCGACATTGGAGCGGAGAAAAGTTTCGTAAACCAGAAATTTGCACACCTGCTTAAAAAAAACCACGTGCACTAGATAAATCATTCACTGTAGAAATGGCAAACGGGAAAACGGAAAGTACTAAATGCACATACGTAGGTTGTACTCTAACTTTAGATGGCCATACTTTCAAGATAGACCTCATGCCCGTCCCAATTAAAAGTTTCGACGTCATTATCGGCATGGATTGGTTGAGTATTCATCGCGTCGACATCTTGTGGTTTGAAAAAGCAGTTCGTCTTAACCTTCCTAACAGCGAAACTCTAGTTATCTACGGTGACAAACCTAGTACGAACCTTCGCATCATTTCGTGTATCCAAGCTCAGAAGTGCTTGCGAAAGGAATATCATGCATTCCTCGCACACATCGTCGATACGAGTCAAGAAGTGAAAGATATTCAGAACATCCCAGAAGTACGCGACTTTCTCGACATCTTTCTAGAAGAACTTCCAGGATTACCACCACAACGCCAAGTCGAGTTCAGAATCGACTTAGTGTCAGGGGTTACTCCAGTAGCCAAATCTCCATATCGTTTGGCACCAGCGGAGATGCAGGAACTTTCTAGTCAGCTTAACGAACTTCTCTAGAAGGGATTCATTAGTCCAAGCTTCTCACCATGGGGAGCACCGGTCTTGTTCATCAAGAAGAAAGACGGATCGTTTCGTATGTGCATCGACTATAGGGAACTCAACAAGCTTACCATTAAAAATCGTTATCCCTTACCCCGCATTGACGATTTATTTGATCAACTTCAAGGAGCCAACTACTTCTCGAAGATAGATCTACGATCCGGGTGCCACCAACTACGAGTGTTAGAGGAGGATGTTCCCAAGACAGCCTTCCGAACTCGTTATGGGCACTACGAATTCGTAGTGATGCCATTTGGATTAACTAACGTGCCCGCAGTATTCATGGATTTAATGAATAGGGTCTGTCGTCCTTACTTGGATCAGTTCGTCATTGTCTTCATCGATGACGTACTCATCTACTCTCGTAGTAAGGAGGAACATAGTCAACATATTCGTCAAGTCTTAGAAACATTACGATCGGAGAAGCTCTGTGCGAAGTTCTCCAAGTGCGAATTTTGGATTCGAAGAGTCGAATTCTTGGGCCACGTAGTTAGTGAAGAGGGAATTCACGTGGACCCTTCCAAAATCAAGGCCATTGAGAACTGGTCAGCACCGAAGATTCCTACAGAAATTCGTCAATTTCTAGGTCTCGCTGGCTACTATCGCAGGTTCATTCAGAACTTCTCCCGCATTGCGAAACCTCTTACAACACTGACCCAGAAGGGGCGTGTCCTTTGACTGGGAAGAGAAACAAGAGAGAGCGTTCCAAACGCTCAAGCGAGCCTTGTGCACCGCACCAATACTATCCCTCCCCGAAGGGATAGAAGACTTCGTTGTCTATTGCGATGATTCAAATCAAGGGCTCGGCTGTGTTCTGATGCAACGAGGTAAGGTCATCGCCTATGCTTCGAGACAGCTGAAGACACACGAGGTCAACTACACCACCCACGATCTTGAACTAGGAGCAGTTGTGTTTGCTCTGAAGATCTGGAGACACTACCTGTATGGTACAAAAAGTACTATCTTTACAGATCACAAAAGCCTACAACATATATTCGACCAGAAGGAGCTCAACATGAGACAATGATGGTGGGTCGAACTACTCAGTGATTACGAATGTGAAATTCGTTATGATCCAGGTAAAGCCAACGTAGTAGCCGACGCCCTAAGTCGGAAAGAATACTTTGGTCGTAGAGTCAAATCTTTGACTCTAACTATCCATTCACACTTGTCCACGCAAATTAAGGAGGCTCAGCTCGACGCTTTGAAACCTGAAAATGTGGCGAGTGAATCCCTGAGAGGGACGGATAAGAACTTGGAAGTCAAGGGTGGCGAAGCCTTATATCTCATGGATCCGATCTGGACACCGAAACACGGTGGTTTCAGAGACTTGGTCATGAACGAGGCGCACAACACCCGTTATTCCGTCCACCCAGGTTCAGATAAGATGTATCTGGATCTTAAAAAGCTATACTGGTGGCCTAACATGAAAGCAGAGATTGCTATCTTCGTAAGTAAATGCCTTACTTGCGCCAAGGTCAAGGTCGAATACCAGAAACCCTCCGGTCTTCTACAACAACCAGAGATATCGGAATGGAAGTGGGAACAGATCACTATCGACTTCATAACCAAGTTGCCCAAGACAACGGGTGGACTTGATACCATATGGATCATCGTCGACAGATTGACCAAGTCCGCACACTTCCTGCCTATCAAAGAAACAGACAAGATGGAGAAGCTTACAAGAACCTACATTCGGGAGATTGTATGATTGCACGGTGTTCCCATATCCATTATCTCGGACAGAGATAGTAGATTCACTTCGAGGTTCTGGCAGTCGCTACAAAGTTCCCTAGGAACTAGGCTAGACATGAGTACAGCCTACCATCCATAGACCGACGGACAAAGTGAGAGAACTATCCAAACCTTGGAAGATATGTTGCGAGCCTGTGTGATCGACTATGGGAAGGCATTGGATACTTATTTACCCCTTGTCGAATTTTCCTACAACAACAGTTATCACACGAGCATAAAGGCTGCTCCATTCGAGGCCCTCTATGGCCGAAAGTGCAGATCCCCTCTGTGCTGGGCTGAGGTGGGTGATACCCAGTTAGCTAAGGGACGAGTTCCTCAAAGCACTCTCACGGGTCCAGAGATCATTCGGGAAACGACAGAGAAGATCGTTCAGATTCATGAACGATTGAAAGCCTCTAGAGACCGACAGAAAAGCTACCCTGATAAACGAAGGAAACCGTTGGAATTCCAGGTGGGAGATCATGTTCTATTGAAGGTCTCACCCTGGAAGGGCTTGATATGCTTCGGAAAGCATGGAAAGCTAAATCCAAGGTACATATGGCCTTTCGAGATTCTTGCCAGAATCGGCCCTGTAGCTTACAAACTTAACTTACCGCGCGAACTCAGTAACGTACATTCTACTTTCCACGTCTCGAACTTGAAAAAGTGTCTGTCCGACGAGACTCTTGTAATCCCACTCGACGAGATCGATATCAACGAGAGCCTCAACTTCGTGGAAGAACCAGTAGAGATCATGGACCGGGAGGTCAAGCAAATGAAGTAAAGCCGTATCCTGATAGTGAAGGTTCGCTGGAACGCCAAGCGAGGACCTGAATTCACTTGGGAGTGAGAGGATCAGATGAAACTGGAATATCCTCGTCTTTTTACTTAGTTATTTGTAACTACTTATTTGCTTAAACTCTAATTTCGGGACGAAATTCCTTCTAATGGGGGGATGATGTGACAACCCGAAATTTCTATTCTGTACAACCATTCTCTTCAATAGAAGTCAGAACAGTTTCTGCTAACTTTCAAGCTTTTTGGAATAAGTTTGATTGTTTTAAGATTAGTACTTCAGGAGATAACAGGAGAGAGGATGCCCTAGGGTTTATTGTGCAACAATAATGTCCCAAAACTCCAAGAGTTTGGAGTTTACGGCCTAAACAAAGGGGTTTAATGCCGTAAACCCTAAAAAGGGGGTATAAATATGACACTTTGTCATTATTTACCAGTTTTCACATTTTCAAGATCCAAAACCCATTTCTCTCTCAAGTATCATTCGACTTTTCTTCAAGATCTTCAACTTTGTAAGTGTTTCTAGCCCTAAAAAGTTGATATCTTACTTAATCTAGTGATCTTACATGATTCCATCCATGAAATCATTCCAAAAGTGTAGATCTTCAAGTTTCACCAAGAACACCAAGAACACACACTAGTGTTCTTGGACTTTTAGCACCTTTTCAAGCTTCTACCTAGTAAGTACTCTTACCCTAGTCTATTATAAGACTTGTTACACTTCTAATCATCAAGAAAACACCCAAGAAAGACAAGATCAAAGGTGTTTACGGTCCAAGATCACCTTGGACCGTTAACCCTAACAAAGGGGCCAAAGTGGCCCTAGTCCCTTACCAAGCCTTGGAAACTAGCCTAGACCCCTTCCTTGATGTGCTTAGTACTTGAAAACATCAAAAGACCATAAACCATTTGGGTTTACGGCCGTAAACCCAAGGAGAAGTGGTCCAAGGACCGTAAACTCCCTAAAGGAGTGAAATGGTGCCCTAATCTCTTCTTAAGGCTTAAACATGAAGTAGGAATGGTTCTTATGATCTTTATGGCTTCAAAACACAAAATGGTCAAAGTACCATGAGTTTACGACCGTAAACTCATGGGTTTAGGACCGTAAACTCAATGAGTTATGGTCACAAAACCATAAACTCCAAGGGAGTTTACCCTTGCACCCTAAACTCAATTGCAATGTCCTACAACCGTTAGATGCAATCCTTAGCACTTATAAGCACTTAAATCAAGTGTTTTACATGTCTTAGGATGTCTTAACTTGGTTAATTAGTTGTTTAATGACTAATTGGATACATATATGTGTGATTATATGTTAACTAGGATCCTTGTGTGTGTTCAAGTCTTCACTTGACACTTAGCATCCTACATCATCCGTTCATCGAAACCACTCACTACAGGTGAGTTCATACCCCCTTAATCAATCTTTTAAATGATTTTAAATGCTTTTATGGGGGGGGGGGAATACAAGTAGAAAACAGGAAGTTATAGAATCAATCACATGTGATTTATAACTGTGTTTTCAAACAACTGATTTCACATACTTCAAAATGTGATAAATACAATGCTTTTCAGTTATTTTTACTTTGTTATCAACAAATTACTTTTGAATTATTTTACAAAACCTCTTTCAATTTACTGTTAAAAACCATATCTATACACTTATGTTTCATGTATATATGTATTGATATGAGAGCTTTCATTCTTTCTTCAGTTCCAACACTCTTGAGTAGCAAGGGTGTATAAACCTACTTGGACATTCAATTTACATTCCAGTAAACTATTATAGGTATAGTTTAGGGGATACAAATTACTAATCCTATTACAAGGAATTACACAAGAGTCAGTTCATTCATGAGTCTATACTACTATATGAAGAGATACTATTACACTCTAATGCATATACTCAGTAGTAGTAAGTTGATCCCATGAGTTCTTTCTCTTGATTCACGAACCCGATTGCATGGTACAAATGGTCTTTCTGCGGGATCTACTGAGAAGGCCTCAAGCGGTTACTGTTTTCCGGAATATCTGCAGTGCCTTTCGTTTCTGGTTTTAAAGTCTAGCGGGGTTAGTTAACAGCACGCGGTACCCTTCTCCTGGGTACTTCTGAAGGTTGGACGAGAGATACGACTGACGGTTCGCATTAGGTTTTCCTTATTAGGTTCGAAAGAACCTTTATTCGATGCACAGGATACGGTGAAAGTTCTTTTTACACACCACTAGGAATTCTTGCATGGTTGAACCAAGTCAAGCCATGGTTAACGGTAGTGTCGAAATTTACAATCATCGACACGATATGGAATGAAAATCGATAGGACCGTGTGCTGGACAGGGCACACAAGTTCTTAGCATCCCGGGTTTCGTCCAGGGTATCACTATCGTGGATACTTGGACCGTCATGATTGACGCTGAACTCTAGGGGTCCTGGTGTTTTGGAATAATGTACTTTTCATGAACGGATTTCTCACGAGACCTCTCTATAACTGCCTAGTATACACTAGTCATGTATAATTAAGATTCAAAGGACGGTTGACTGAGCGACTCCGCCCTAAATCCACAACCAAACAAGGAACAGGAAATAAGGCAGCATCACTCACTCGTGGTCTATCAATCCCAATTATACATGGCCTTAACGCATATGCTAAGCCGTCATAGCTTTACCTGATGGGTTTTTAAGTGTTATAACAGTGCTGCGACTTTCACCTTAACGAGGGAGTAATTACAATTAGAATGGATTATTTTAAGTTTTCGATTAGCTACTTAAGGTTTGAGAAACGTACCAAAATTCTACCGGGTTCTTGATGTTCCCCTAAGAATTAGGGATAAACTCCTCCTGAGTCTTTGTTATTTCCTTCCGTTGGGCAGTCCCTCTTGAAGTGCCCAATTTCACCACATAGGTGGCATACTGGACTGGTCCCAACATTAGTGGTTGATGTAATGAACTCAACCGGGGTTCTACAGAAGCGAGCGGTATGCCTCTTCATGTTGCACCTAACAGAAAAGAGTTCCCGACAGATACCATGATGATGGTAGTTACACTTGCTGCAGCGGGGAAGGTTTCCTAGGTATGGTCTTCTTGGTGTCGAGGCAGAATGGTTGACAGAGGCATTGGCCACTTCAGCTCGTTGTCCTTCGGAAGGTCCTTGAGTCGAGGTACTTCCCTCCTCGTTCTCAAACTTCCTTTTCAGTGGGTTAGGTTGGAGTTCTTGGGTGGCTTTACACACCAGTGCTGGTTGCTGCCGTCCATTGCTATGATCGGGATTCCCGATAGGGCTCCTACTAACATTGGCGTTGTTAGCGTTCAGGTGAGCCATGACAGCTGCTACGGCTGCTGAAACTGCAGCTTGAAACGTAGCTTCATCGATTTGAAGAATCGGTGTCTTACCAGCGGGTTGGTTACGTTTCTTTGGAGGCATGGTTTTTCCTACACGAAAAGGAACACAAGCTGACGAGAGACGATGGTTAACCCTAGACGTATCCTTCTTTACTATGATCGCATAATTTTTTTTTCCCGCGCCTTGATTTATGGTTATCTTAGCGTCGACCTACATCCCTATGATGCAGTCTAGGTAATGTTCTTGGTGTTTTGAAGAACACTTGAAGATCTAAGAAAAGATGAAGAATCTATGGATGAAATGATGTATAAACACTAGATTAAGTGTTGCATGTTCGAATCTAGGAAGGAAACACTTATATTTTGGCGGATTTGAAGAGATGATCTTATGATACTTGAGAGAGAATCGTGGGTGTTCTTGAGTTAGGAAGTGAGAAGTGAGCTAAAAATGACTAAGTGTCATATTTATACTCTTTACAGTTTACGGCCGTAAACTCCATGTTTGGGGCCGTAAACTCCAAACCCTTGGAGTTTTGAGACTTACGTGATGGACGACAACCTCTAAAGTATACTTCCTTTTATTTGTTCGCTTGACGAGTATAAAATAAAAACACCCAACGGACTGAAAACCGGCCAAAAACGTACTAAAATGAATTTGGATTTAATTTGACGTGCTTGACCGCGGAGTTTATACAAATGAAAATTTCGGGTTGTCACACATGTACACCATCAGAATGTTATAGTGCTCAAATCCCATCAACTATTCCAATCCTCACAACTTTCAAGTCTCTACAGAAGCCCTCCTATTGAAAACCAGCATACGATTTGGACCTTTTCTACTCCTCCTCGGAAGAAGAAGATATAAAAGTTGATTCC
This sequence comes from Lactuca virosa, assembly GCF_052849685.1. Taxonomy (NCBI): domain Eukaryota; kingdom Viridiplantae; phylum Streptophyta; class Magnoliopsida; order Asterales; family Asteraceae; genus Lactuca; species Lactuca virosa. The sequence continues at coordinate 392,248,891 of NC_136428.1, forward strand.
AACACTCCTGGAAATCAAGGCAACGAAACCGAAACCAATCGAGATGATGATCCCACTCCTTCGAAACCAAAAGATGTTAATGATGGTGATGACAATGATAACAAGTCTGAGAGTTCTACCTCAGACACAGGATCTTCTGATAAAACCATCATTGATCCTTTTTCCTTGCTAGAACTATGAGACAATGTTGCTAGTGCTGTTTCCAATGTTGACTCACTTGCCAAGTATGTAGGTAAACTTGAATCCAACCTTTACTCAAAACTTACCAGAAGCTTATCAACCTTTACTCAAAGCTTGAATTCATTCTCAAATCCCTCTGTAAGATCAAACACATTGGCCCCTCAAAGCTTGATCGAGCAAATCAACTTGACCATCTTATTTCTCTCCGATTCAAGCATACTCTACAAGAAGTGGAATATAAATACTACGAGAGCCTTGATCACCATATCTCCACCACCACTACTATACTCAAGATTCATGACGGCATGATTAGTGCGACCAATGAAATGATCAAAAAAACTGATGTTCGTCATGAAAAACAAATCCAAAGGCCGGAGAAGAAAATTCGGAAGAAGGACGAGTTGAATCTGATTATGCAACAGGTCCTCATTTAGCTGGTTCGAGCATGCTAGAATATTATTGATGTTCCAAATAACAAGTTTGTAGAAATGCTCTCAATTTTGGGTTCGCTGTATGACCATCTAAAACCTAAATCCCCCACCACCGAAAGTCAATATGAGCTTTCAGAGAATGGTCAAACACCTAAGTGATTTTCAAACCAATGGTAGGCTTACATCAGATGCTAGGCCTTCCAATGCAAGAGGGGGAGAAGGAGCTGGTCAGAGAGAAAGAACAATCTAATGGAAGCTCGTTTCATAATTTTCGCTCTGAGATGAATCGACCTGATATGACTCTCTCGAGGTTTAAATCATTGAATCTCTTGAGAAAGGTGACGAAGAAGATGAAGAACGAATTGAAAATGTTGTTCTAGGACTTCAAGCTATCAGGGAACAACCAATGAAAGTTCTCTCAAAATAAGAAAATAAGATATAGTCCGTTGTCTCTTGGCCATCATCCCTGGAAAAAGTGCTCAAGTGAAGTCGTGAAGTGGGGATACTCAAAACGAAGCTAACAGTTGATGCCTTCCGAGCTACACAATTCATGCTCCCACCAATCCATGCTCTAAGAATAGTTTCGATCGATGAAGGTTCTCCAACCCGGAAACCCGGTGATCTCCCTAAAGAGTCTCTAGTTCCTCCTCCACCAGAATGCATCATCTCTGACACAGTTTAACAAATCATCGTTGACCTAAACGAACCTCCTCAAGACAAAGTAAGTAAGATTGCTACTGAACCAGACAACCCAGTGAGGAAGTTCAAAAAGTCTGAGGGCTGGTTTCAAGAACAAATAGATCAGGCCCTCGAAGAAAGCATCGAGATTTAAGCACTAAAAGACAATATGAATTCGATGTTGGGCATATCTCCTCTTTTCCGAGAAGGAGTTACTCACGATATTGATTTTGTGCACTTCATGTACTACGATGTTACAACTCAAGATTCTGACTAAATTGATCTTGCAATCTCTCCTCATGGTAAATTCTACATCAAATGTGCTCCTCTTAATCCGAATGATGATCTACAAATTATCATTAGGACAGAGCGTGAGAGATTGAGAACCTTCTACTCTGTTAACGCACATCCTCAAAAAGAAGTGTGGTGTTGGAAGCGGATTACATAGATCGTTGGATTTGGAAACATGGTTCAGAGTAAATTCGATCTCAACGGCATGTTGTACAAATACTATGTCTCTCATAATAAATAAGCAACTCACACTCTAACTGATGTCGACTTTCACTCAATCAACCCCAATTACATTCTTACCATTTTTGCTCACCTATGAGATATCCAAACTAATCACTCAAGCATCGGAGCTTACAGTGCTACAATTAAATTTTTTTAAGGACTACGTTGTAGAATTCTACAGGTCCGATATTGAATTTGCACACTTTTTTGGAACAGAAAACGTCTTGGTGAAAATCACTTATGAACTACTTGAAGGTCAAATCTTGGAAGAAGGACCCATTGAATAACCGGAACTCGGATACGTCTATCTCAAAAAAAAGACCAACTGAAAAGAATTCTTTAGAGTTTTTCACAATCACTTGGTTCCATCAAAGATCCTACAAAATTTCATCTCTAATGCTGCAAAAAGTGAAGATCCTGAGCATGTGAAGAAGAAGTTCATTGAACACCTAAAATGGTACTTGGAAATTCGAATTTGGATACAAAGTGTCCATCTCTTTGTGTCTGATGAAGCCCATTGACTTGATTGATTGCTAAGTTCACTTAACGGAGATTATTAATGCATAACAGTGAACCTCTAGCAATCCGAGCTAAACTAGATCTGAAGTCAACGTCAATCCGAGATGTGAAGAGTCTGAAGTCTATCCTGTTCCGAGAAGAAGACATTTCTGAAGTTAATCTGTTGATGTGTTAGAATCTATACAAGCTTTAAATGCTTTTTGTCTTTTTATTGATTGAACAGTTCTTAGGACCAAATCAGTAAATCTTTTAATTGTCAGACTTGTCAAACATTTAGTTTTACCTAGTCCATAGAATGTTCTCGGTTTGAAATGTGTCTCTCCTTTACTATTTAAGGAGATGATGTTTCATCAATTGTGAACAAGAAATATAATTATTCTCTTCACATAAATTACAATTTCTCTTGCAAGTCAAATATCTTTCTTTTCCATTCTTCTTGTTCTTAAATTGTCTTTACTTTGCTCATACTCATTTTACTCTACTTAAATATTTTGTTGAACACTTTGTTGAATATCATCTTCAAGTCTTGGCTGGTTTACCATACTTGATTGCACTAGTATATTACTAGCTGACATTGATCTTAAAAGTTAATTCAAGGTTTGATATTTCAACCCTTGTCTGCACACTGAATCTTAAACTCATAGAAATCGCTAAACAGACATTCAAGACAGATTGGATTACAGGTGACCTAGTTTACTTGTTGTTGCGTTATATGCCTATTTGTTAAGGCAATTCGTGTATTATTATTATTTATAAAAAAACCTTGTTTATTGTTTAAAAAAAACCTTGTTTATTGTTTATTGTTGTACTTATGTTATACATTTAGCTTACATTTGATCCATGTACATAGTCGCACAACCCGATGTGTTCTGCCGCCTCAGACGGGGGTGTGACATAAACCCTTAGGGTAATAGACTAAGACATAGTGTTATGTACATCTAGGTCTTTTGGAAAATGGGTAAGCTGTATATCTTCCCGATTCAACAATCACCATACGCTTTGTCAGGTGAGAGTGTAGTTATTATCAAGATCATAATCTAAGATAAAGGTATTATTAATATGAGACATAAAATGCTTGCTTGTATTATCTATACTATATGTTATTTGTATAATTAGGATAATACTATTGGATTAAAAACCTTATTGGAAATCGATTGCCTTAAATAGAAGATTTGCCTTAGGTTTTAGAATAAGTCTTTTAAAGAATACTTACTTATGATGACGTTGGATATCGATTAGGTCTCATGACTGGGGTAGGGTGTGTGAGATCAAAGCGAAGTGTTTCTCCTCTTTCTTGGATGACCAGAAATGTTGGGTCCAGACCAGAGTAGATGACGACACTTGACTATTCTACGTAGTCTATTGAATTACGTTGCTAGGATTGATTTATAACCCATGGACGTAGATAAAATGGGATACCATATTTATCAAATATCTGAACATTGGTTTCCTTTTTATGACTTACACTGGCCATGGACTCCTCTAGTTGTGTAGTTAAATAGTTGCTCAAACAATTCATCAGGTTGGGCGATTCCTTCTAATAATCGTTGCTTTAGGATCTATGAGGATCGAATGGGTTGGGTAGTTGGTCTTAGGTCCTATTTTATATAAATTATCTGATAACGTTGTTTGTGGGAATGATATTAATTATTATTATTAAACTATTATGGGTTTGAAAACCCTAGGCATGTCACTAGGTTTTCCCATGGCTGTAGTAGTCTAGTTAGGATGCTAAGTGGAATAAAGAGATGTGCCTATAATGTGTAGTTTCAGGACTTTTTATATTTTACACTGTAATGTATGTTTGGATATGGACGAATGACATCCTCAAGGTTTTAATAAAATAACTTTTGTTATCTTAAAAATGTTTTATTTAACTGGGAATTTCCACACCTCAATTTATAATGCATAAAGAAAATGTTTTAGTTGGTTTTGAAAAATGGGCGATGTCACATAAACTCTACTTGTCGAGCTGGCGGCAGCTGTCGTTCTTCTTATCGACGATGTGGGCTAGGAAGGTGTAACACTTTTTTCCGTAATTATTTTCTGGCCTACAGGTAGGAAATGATCATAATGTTTCTAGTAGGTTTGTTGCTAAAGACGATCAAGAATTCTCCGTTAGGTAATGGTAGACGCAATGATTTCTCTATTGAGCTATGAAGTCTTGTCCAACATGGAGCACTTAGAATCAAGTGGAGCACTTGGATGAAGCATTTTGAGATCGTTTGGAGCACTATGAACTCAATGGACCAATTGTGGTTGATGGAGCGTTTGACAAAGGAATGGATCGTCTGACAAAGGAATGGATCAAGTGCCAAAGGAACGGATCATATAGAAGGATTTTGGAGCAGTTGGAAGAAGTTTGGAGGACTTGGGAGTGATATGGAGCAACAATGGGACCTTGTTGCGCCATCGTCTGTAGACTTGGGCCAAGACGGATGTTGTTGTGCCAAGGGCACTCCTTCTTGAGCCAAGATACACCCTCTTGCGCCATGGGGTATCCCTCTTGTTCCATAAGGTACTCTTGTTGCACCATGAAGTATGCTATTGTGCCAAGCATTTCCTTGTTGCGCCATGCATGTTGTTTTTTTGCCATGATGATGATGTTACTACAACCTAGAAGTTCTTGCGCCATACTTGATTCATGTTGGGACATCCTTGCACATGTTGTGCCATCGTGGTGCAAGATGGGCCATTTTGGTTCCTTGATGATCCATGGCATCCCTCATAAGCGAAGTATGTTATGAATTCCTCAATGATTGTTAAGTGCATTTCATGCATCCATTTTGTAGTTTTAATCCATAAAAGTGCATTGCATTTAGGTTTAAACTCATGCATTTTGCATATATTTCAGGATTTTTCATGATGCAATTCCATTCACACACTCTTATGATATTTCAGGGATTTTTGGAGGTTGGATCTTGCTTTAGGAGGTTAAAAAGAGTTGAGGACAAAATTTCGGGACTCACGGAGCGTTGAGGAGAGAGATAAGAAGAAAATGAAGATTTTAGCTTTACAGAGATTTACACGGTCGTGTAAATGAAAGCCTTGAGTTTACACGGGCCGTGTAAACGCATATTCAACAGCAGTGTACGTCGAAGGCCTGGCAGATTTGAGCATTTACTTCTAGAGTTTACACGGCCGTGTAAATGGTCAGTGTTAGCTTACACGGGCCGTGTAAACGTGTCGTCTGTTTTAAAACAGTTTCATTCTTTGTAAAAGAAAAAAGCAGCCAGTTGCAGAGGAAGTAAGGTCGTATTGGGGAGAAGAGAAAGCGATTTTGGGAGATTTTTAAAGTGGATTAACATTTAGAAACATTTTAATTTGCATTTCGTAAGTCAATTTGAAGATTAAACTTGTTGAATTTGTAGTTTAACTTAAACATGTGTGGCTGATTTCTTTATCATTTCTGATTCTAGATTCCTAAGTATTTGTTGTTAGGTTGTAATTTGCACTTGACTTATGTTTAATATCTAGTAACCTTTGATTTGATCTTAATTATGTGTTTGATTGGTTCTCTTTTTCATTTGATCAATGAATTAGGGTTCTTATCAATCTAGTTAATCAAATTATGAAATTCGTATATGTTTTATGATTTGATGTTAGTAACACACACTTATTTGGTTGTAATTAGATCAAAATTAGTGTAATCAAAGATTAAATGTTTATATTCCCAAGCTTAAGTGGAATGTTAAACATTGTTGGTAATTATTGCAAAAACTTAATGTCATTTAATGATTTGATGCAAGAACTTATTTGAATTGAATCAATCAAATGAAGATTTATTTGAAGAACTTGTTTTGAATAAAATACTTTTGTCAATTTGGTTATTAGAGTTTATTAATATCTAAATTACCAACCTAGATTGAACATGAGTTATAATCATATTACATCTTTCAACATAATACATGTATAGGAATCAGAATCGGAAATGTACTTCTTTTACTGCGTTTTGTTATCAATCTTGTTTATTTATGAAGTTTAATTCGAGTTCAAACACAATCCCCCATTTTAATTTTTGTTTGTATGATGTGTGAGCAGTGACTTGAATTTTTTTATTATTATTTATGAAGTTTAATTCGACCCTGCTTACTCTATACTATCTCTAGTGTATGAAGTAACAGTGACTTGAATTTTTTTATTATTATTTTATCCCATTATTTGTTGGTTTGACAATCAAACAAATTGGCACCGTTGCCGGGGATATGGTAGTACAAATTGTTTATGCCAAGATCTTTTCGCACAGGTACACCTTTACCAGTTGATTTGGAGATAGAGAAATCTGCAAAACAAAGAAGGAAGCAAGCCAGACTTTTAAAGAAACAACAATCCGGAGCCTCTTCATCAAATCCATCAACCACATCTTCACCAACATCCAAAAGTACCACCCCACCATCTTCACATACTCCAATCATGGCAGACAACCATGGAGGAAACCAAAATCCTCCAAACCCACCACCTTAACAAACCTTTAGACAGTGGGCCACTCAAGATGTCACCCAACAACCTTTGTGCATTAATTACCCTGCAACAATCAACTTTGAACTCATGTCTGGACTTATCCATTTGTTACCTTCATTCGATGGTCTTGAGAATGAGGACCCACATAAATTCCTTAAGGAATTTCATGTTGTCTGTGTGGGTATGAAGCCACATGAAGTTACAGAAGATCAAATCAAGTTAAGGGCATTCCCCTTTGCTTTACAAGATTCAACCAAGGAGTGGTTATATGACTTACCACCAGGGTCAGTCACAACATGGAATGAACTTGCAAGGATGTTCTTGGATAAGTATTTTCCAGAAATGAGAGCTTCAGCTTTACGTAGAGAAATTATTGGTATCAAGCAACAAAAGAGAGAAGCCTTGCATACTTACTGGGAACGGTTCAAGAAGTTCTGTTCAAGATGTCCAAAACATTTTTGTGAGGGAATGTCATCTTGGGATAGGGATTTCAGAGTATCAATTATTGCAATATTTTTGTGAGGGAATGTCATCTTGGGATAGGAGATTACTCAATGCATCAAGTGGTGGATCAATAGCTGATAAGACTCCAACAGAAATTAGAGCTCTTATCAAGAACATGGCAGAAGAGTCAGAGCATACAATTCAAGAAGAATAATGGTACAGTGATACACCAAGAGGAGTGAAAGAAATTTCCACCCCAAAAATTGAAAGTCAACTTTCTGAGTTGACTAAAGTAGTGATGATGCTTGCAAAGGACAAGGGTGTGCAACCACCAACTGTTAGACCTTATGGTATTTGTACATAAGTTGGGCACCCCACTGATATGTGCCCAATTTTACAAGAAGATGTAGAGCCGGTTCAAGCTATGGGAAATAAACCAAGCATGTACACTATGTTTTTCTAAACAATAGCTTTGCCATACACCAAGTATGCACTCTATGTTTGTCTATGATCCTTACTTTGTGAAATAAACCAATTGAACATAATTCAATGATTCTAATTTCACACTCCCAAATCCTTATCGAAAAATGTGAGAATTTCAAATTCCTATCATTTATCGAAATCTGTTTAGATTTTAAACTTATATGCACTGACCCTCCTGTAATGAATATGTACAAAGTCACAAAGACTTGTCAACAGTCATTAAAAGGTATTCCAATGGAGATTAACTCCATGGAAACTAAGTCTCATATTCAAAGTACATTGCTTTGGACATGCTTCTTGCATTAAGTTTTCTAATCTTACACAAATAACTTCCACCTATGGAGACAACTCCATATTCTCATTTTGACTATCACTACTCAATAAGAGATGCCTCTTTTCAGAATATGTCAATACGGACCTTCCAAAATTAGCACTATACTTCCAACTATCCCTGAGCAACCAATCTTTGGTAAACCTCAGATTGTCCTCGACAATTGCTTAATCATTTTAGTCATATCCAATTTTAGACCTTTTCCCTTCTTAATGCCTCTGCGTATTTGGAAAAATTTAGAAATGACAAATATTATAGCACATGCAATCGATCCTGTACCCAAAGCAAATGGTACACGATTCATGATGTCTCACATAAAGACATGATTCTAGACCAGTCTTTTGCTACAATATTTTTACTTGCCATGTTTTCAAATATTGACTATGAAGAGGGATGTCGTAATCATAATCGAATTTTGAGAACGCAATATATAGAATTTCCTTAAGTTGAACCAATCCAACATGAAATTTATATATATATTCTTGACTAAAGATGATTAAGGTCTCAATATAAGCCTTTAGAACTGAAATGAAGTATATCCCCTCCCTTAATTATAGCAAAACAACTTTTTCAATCCCTGCAGCCTCACGAATTGAAACTTTTGTTTTCTATAATTAATATTGCTAACTTGAAACACTAACAATAATTATCATGCTCCCACTAACATGATGATTATTAGCATAACACTTATGCTCCCACTAGCTTTGACATGTACTCAGAAATCAGCTGGACTTCTAGAAATGAATACTTTATTGACTTTCTTACCAAAGTTCAGATTTCTGATACGAGATGCTTTGATAAAACTTTATCAAAATCATACACCTTTCCTTAGATAGCATGCATGTGTGTCTAAACAATTTCAGAACTATGAAAAGGGATGCCGTAATCATAGTCTCATCTGTTTAGACCTTTTGCCATCTGCTTCAAATCTACTTGGTGGAAGTGTTTCCTTACCATCATTTTCATGAATCGGAGAGAAACCTTATGACCCTTAGATTTTATGGTGTATGTGTTCTTATCCATGTGAATCGTCAAAACTATAGTCACAAGACAAGGATAATGACAAATCCAAACTCATATGGACTGAACTTATGCAATCTTAACTTCTTGCCACCTGGCAGTACAGGGTCTGCCATTGCTTCCAAGTTGTTATGCAACCAATTGAGAATTTTGAGAACTCCTATGCAAAGCCAACTTTAACTGGAATGGGCACATAATATGTCAACACGATAGGTTATAAACCTCAAGTCGTGTGCTAGTGAAGAACCTCAAGTTTTATTCTTGATTAGTTCTTGAAATTCTTTTTAGGATCTTTAAGACTCCCACTGTCCTCTTGACATATAAGACTATCTTGCCAAATATTCAAGAGATAGTGCGGATTATTTATCAAGACAAACACACTACACACAATTGGCCTTAGTTGGTCTTTGTTTTATCCAAAACATCACAACTTACCAATTTCAAATGTACAAGAGTAGGACACTTTTACTCTTACATTTGACAAGTGGTTTAAACCTTTCTTTAAGATATGTCACTCAAGTTACAATCTTGGAGTATGACTCTAAGAATTGTTTTGGAACGAACTATGACTCATCTTCCTGATCTAACCATTTCAACAATTCATGACTCCGCTTCTTAGTCATAAGAATGCACTAAGATGACCTTTAGAGGACTAATTGTGATATGATTTCTAAATCATTAAGATGATCACAAACATGATACTAATGTACTCTCCCATCTTTTCAGATTTGAAAACTTTTATCTTTCTGCCTAATTTGATTCTTCCCATTCGTTCTGCCATACATTGAGACTTTTCCAATGTTTCAGAATTATACTTAAACTTGTAAGTATAACCATATTTACTAAACTTTAGTAAATCAAATAGTCTTAACGAGCTTTGTGGTAGACATGACCAGTGCACAAGAATGTGTGCTCGATCCCTTTAGTCCTTCACTTGACTCACACATCCATGTGAACAAGTAATTAGTCTTGATTTCCCAATACTTGAAAGTTCTCATTCATCATACTATTCAACTTGCATGATTCCAAGTTTCGATCCAATTGAAACTTGGGCGATGAGGAACTTTCCTGATTTGGTAAATTTAGACACTACCACAAATGAAAGAATCAAATCCATTTTCCAATATTGCTGTCAGTGGAATCATATAAGCAACAATTTTCCACAAATGTCATTGTAAGGATACTTCAAATAAATAAAATTAAACAATTTTCTTTTATTTTAAAACTTTACGGAAAAACTTATCCTTACAATCCACATGGAAAATTGTTGTTATCTATTCCTTAGCAATATATCATAACTTCTTAAGCAAATGCTCAAAATTCTGATGCGATCGAAATCCACCTTCGCGATCAGAATCAGCATATACTTCCTTTAAGATTTCTCTCTATTCTTTGATTCTTAAAACATCAACATGTGACCCAGTCACATCATGTAATGAGGATCTCAGAATAGAACTTAACAGAGTTAGATAATGGGCTCTACCTGATGTAGAGTTTGACTTTAACATCCTTAGGTAAATTTGGCAGCTTTGCAATCAACGCCCTTTCCTTTGGCAAAATAAACATATGGACCCTTTGGTAATGGGACTATCTCAGACTTAGCCTTTCTCTTTACCATTTGGTCAACTTGGTTGACTATGGCCAATCCCTTTCCATTGGGAAGAGAATGCTTTTTCTGGATTTCCAGTGTCACCATTGTCACTGTCCATAAAGTTTTCGGGAAGTTGATCTTCTAATCAAATTTGCTTTACTATCGTTCCAAATCATTGCTGATTCCGCAGCACCAAGCAAATAGATATGATCATTAAGGTTCATGTCATAGTCTGTTTCATAGTAGTCCCAAAGGAACTCACCATGTGACTTAGAAAGTGATTGAACATCCAACTTTCTCAAGACTTTGACACCCAACTCTCCCGGCTTGTCAATATGTGACTTCATCTCTAAGATGTGATCACACATAGACCTTGCTTGCCATTAGGTCTTGAGTGACCTTGAACTTGTGGGTTAGGGAGAATAATTGGAGGAGGTGGAGGAAGTAAAGTTCCAAGAGATTTGGGAAGATCATAGATGTCTGAACTAGACATCTTTTGGGAGATATTCAAGATAGTTGATCTAAAGTCCTTAATATAACACCCAATATGAAATATTAAGGCTAGGATCCAACAACCTATTTATAACTGGAAGAGGGATGCCGTAATCTGAGTTATAAAATAGTTGAAGGTAGGTAAATGATGATTTACCAATTTCCACCATGAAAAACGAAATAATTTAATCAGGTTTTTACTTGGATTTGAAACTCCTAGATCTTTTGAGATTCATTGAACTTTTCAATGGCATGTTTCAATCTCGAGTGTGCCCTTCAGGTTTTGTGACTGGGATGCCGAGGATCACAAAACAAGCTGTGAAGTAACCATGCAAATATACTTGGTACCCTTAATATTTACCCCTCAATCGATGTGCCTGTTAACCACACGAGCTCCACCGATACTATGATAAATATTAAGTTACCCTTTGCCTACTTTGTTAAATCCAGGTTAGTGTGTCGGTTAACCACACACGCTCCACTAACGGTTTAAACAAAGTGCAAAGTGTAATTTCATGGATTAGCACCTTATTCAAATTTTCCTAAGTAACTAAGATTGGGAATTAATAAAAGGTTTAGTTACTTAGTATTTATCATTAATACTTTTAATGAAGGGAGAATTATAGTCCTTGTCCTACCTGTTCGGCTAACGACCCTCCACCAGTCAAGGAAGCGGTGGGTGAGAGTGGACACCCATTAAGCTGCCATTTTATAGGCAACAACCTTATACCCCCCTTATAGACCGACTTTGTGAATGAGGCCTACTAATGGTAAGACTGACTTGCTCTTATACACACACACATATATATATATATATATATATATATATATATATATATTATTAACTTATAATATTATAAAGTATAAGGGTTGAATTTTAACTTTTAAAATTCTAAGGGCTTAACTTGGAATTAAAGTATTTATTAGAGAAAACTTTTCAAATTCCAAAACTTGAGGGCAAGTTTTGAAACTATTCAAAACTCTTGGATTTTCATAACTTATGAGTTTTAAGTAAAGCTTTAAAACTTTTAATGAAGAGACTCTTAGACATCCATAACTTGAGGACAAGTTATGGAGCCATAAAAACTATTTATAAGAAAAGACTCTTCATTTTTTTTGTAACCTAAGGCATATTTATGAGTTTTTAAGATTCATAAATGTGACTTTTCATATAACTTGAGGACAAGTTACAAAAAAAAACACATTTTATGAACAACGTTTAGATTAATTAGGATTGAAAACAACTAAAACACAATTTTTTTTTCATTAATCTAAACTAACTCATAAATCAAGGAAACATAGAACTTTTGGTAATCCATAACTTATGGAGTTAAATGCTTGTTTTATGATTAAAAAATTTTATGTTCCATAACTTAAGAATAAGTTATGGAATTATTTAAAACATTAACACCAAATTTTGTAACTCCATAAAAACTTTGAATCAATTTTTTTTTAAAACCTTTTCAAATCCATAACTTATGGAGGTTTCAAAACATATAAGATCACAACTTAAAAAAAAACTTTTTGAGCTCCAAAATTTTATGACAAAATTTGTAACTCCTTAAAACATTTAGATCAAACTTTTAAAACTAAAAAAATAATCATATCATTTTATCTTTTAGTAAATTTGACCTAATTCAACTCATATAGCAAATGATTCAAATTTTACAAATAATTAGTTTTTCACAAAACAAGTAATTATCATAAAATTTGACAAACTTCATGTTTTTTTTTTCAACTTTGAAAATCAAACATTCGCATGAATATAACAGAAAACAACCCATGTCTCTGATACCACTGTTGGGTTTTAGTATACTACAACATCCTATGGTGCACATACAACCCTAAATACCTTGGATCTATGTTTTCTCTATTATACATGCAAATATGAAGTTTCCAAATACTTAGGACTGATAACCCGCTTTATTTCCTGTTCCTTGTTTGGTTGTGGACTTAGAGCATCCGGTTATTTGTCCGAGTGTCGTTAAAGTCCTAGTTATATATTATGTATATCTGGTTAGATGTTAATACTCTTATTCCAGTTCAACACCTTTGGGTAGCAAAGGCATCTAGATAACCTCTCGAGTAAACTATAATAGGTATAGTTTAGAAACCAACCATAACTTTCATGAAGGAGAACTTAGTTATATCTATATTCTAAGAACTTGTACTTATAGTAACAAGAAAGTTATATAGAAATCAAAACACGAGATACATCCTCATGACTTGGATTTCACCGTTGTCGAGTGGTAACCAGAGTCTCCTGGAGGGAGAGCGGGCATTGTGTGTATAGATCTATACGGGATAGACCATCCCACATCCTGACTGCTAGCTACAGTCCCGGCCGACCGAGCCAATGGGTGACAAATGTCACATTCATTTCGACGCCAGCAGGTTGTCGTGTTTACATCCGTCAATCAGTATGGTTACGAGTATTTTTACAATTACCTTATAATTCATGGCTTTAAGTTAATAAGTATTATCACAGTATTTTCTACATATGAAACCATCATAATATATTTTCCTATTTATATACTAGGCCTCATATTAAACCTTTAAACTGACCTACTTAGGATTAAAGGTTAACTTAGACTCTCCGAGGCGTATTGTTCACTTAATACCGCCTGGAGTCTATACTTCATTCCCTTAGACTATTCGAGGTGTATTGTTCACTTAATACCGCCTGGAGTCTGTATTTCATTCACTTAGACTCTCTGAGGCGTAGGTTTCACTTAATACCGCCTGGAGTTTATACTTCATTCCCTTAGACTCTCCGAGGCGTATTGTTCACTTAATACCGCCTGGAGTCTGTATTTCATTCACTTAGACTCTCTGAGGTGTATTGTTCACTTAATACCGCCTGGAGTCTATACTTCATTCCTTTAGACTCTCCGAGGCGTATGGTTCATTCGATACCACCTGGAGTCTATGTTTTATTCACTTTTAGTCAGCAGCGTTACTGCTGAGGTAAAATAGTATTTTCCCTATTACTTTTTGCTTGAGATCTTCTCACATGTTCCTTAAAGTATAAACTATATTTTGATAATGATAGTACCTTTAGGGGAAAATACTCTTTAAACATAAAATAATTGAGTTTTGGTAGAAAACTACCTTTATTTGAAAATATAGGATTTTCTGGGAGAAATACTAATACTCTGTAAAATCATATCACCATCATCTAGTGAGATTAATTTGAAGAAAAACATGTATTTATACCAATGTCATTAAATACTTATGAACTCACCAGCATTAAAATGTTGATAATCGCTTTCAAAATAACTTGTATTCTCAGGTCATCAGTAGACAGGTACAATCTGGGAGCTTTTGCGAAGTCAGCCTAGTACCAAGTTGCAGCTTATGTTATTTTCTATATCTACTTTGATGTTGTTGTTAAATGTAACGTATGTAAAAATTGTTACTATTAATGCAATGGTTGTTGTACTTTGATTACCATACTACATATGTTGTGATACTTGACATGACGTCCTCCACCCCAGAACGTTTCCGCTGTTCCTGTTTTGGGGTGTGACAGATTGGTATCAGAGCATTGTTTATAGTGAGCTCAGTATATCAAATCATCAAAGATATACAACCTAGAAATACAATGGGATAAAATACTCTGACCAAGAATTATACTTTAAAATATAACCATATTTTACAAAAGTATAAGAACATCCAAAATATAAAAGCCCAAACAAGTATCACAAGAAGAACAAGAATAAAAGTCTTTGGATGTTGAGCATTACCGTCAAACCTGGGCCGTTATGTAATCGTAAGCTGGAATAAATGTAACCTGATCAGCTACATTTATTCGAGATGCGACTAACGTGTGCTTGGGAGTGATGGTGGTGTTGCAGTGAATCTGAAACTTACCAAATAGGAATGCTAGAGCCAAACATAAAGTTAAAATACTATAGGAGTATTTTAGGATACTAAAAACTTGCAATAAACCCAAAAGCATGTTCAGAAGTTAAGAATCAAACATGTAATTAAAATACTATAGAGGTATTTTAGGAACCATAAATAACCTTGCGTGAAAACTAAAAGAGATCCTTATTGATAGACCTATGATTACATAGTGTATACTCCCAAGGTTATATATAGTGAGGATCTCATAGGCTAAGAATGTATGGTTTCGCTCTACTTCCTTTTCCTTGTTTGGATGTGGATATAGGGTAGTATCACATATTCGAAGGCCTATCAGATCTAAGCTATATATGATTTGTGTACACTATGTAAGTGTAGCCGGACTCGATATGGATCACCCAGTAAAATGTTTTAATAATCTCTTAAGATTCTTTAAACATTCCCATTCTCGCACAAACCCCTTTAGGAAGCCTTATCCACTCCAGTAACCAGCAGAGGAGTCGATAAAGACCCAGAAGAGGTTCATTGAGAAAGACTTCCAAGTAGGAAATAAACGATCAGTGATGAGACTATTGAAATCACCATGCGCATATACCTTTAGGGACGTCGGTTGAAATTCGCCTGAACTTCCGAGATTCCAGTCATCCATTATGAAGAAATGACACCCAGAGTCAGAATCGGAAGTAAGGCGGAGCAGAAATTCAATATGTCTATGAGAGTGGAGAACCCTATATAGATACCCGAAGGAAACCAACGCTTGTTCCAGTCAGGAATAAGAGGTGGACAGAGGGAGCCAATGCATGGAGCCCGAGAAGTGTTTCTACCTCTTTAACGTCACGCTAATAATCCATAAAATAATACAATTTAGCGAGTTAGTGATTACACTACTCACACGATGTGCTAGGCAAATCGTCTTTCCCGTCGCGATTAATATAAATAGATCGTATCACAAAACCTCGATTGAGAGAGTTTAGCCATAAGTTTTCATGAGCCTTTTCTTCCGTGATCTTCGTTCCGAACTTCTCTTAAATCTTTTGAAAGACGGAGAGGGAACCTCTCCAATATAAAGATAACTTAGTAGGAACGACACCCATTTTATGGCTTTCCGATACACTTACTCCTACCCTGTTACCCAGACTGCATCATAGGGATGTAGGTCGACGCTCAGATAACCATAAATCAAGGCGCGGGAAAAATTTATGTCTATCATAGTAAAGAAAGATACGTCTAGGGTTAACGATCGTTTCTCATAAGCTTGTGTTCCTTTTCGTGTAGGAAAAACCATGCCTCCAAAGAAACGTAACCAACACGCTGGTAAGACACCGATTCTTCAAATCGATTAAGCTACGTTCCAAGCTGCAGTTTCCGCAGCCGTAGCAGCTGTCATGGCTCACCTGAATGCTAACAACGCCAATGTTAGAAGGAGCCCTATCGGGAATCCCGATTATAACGATGGACAACAGCAACCAACACCCGTGTGCACAGCCACCCAAGAACTCAAACCTAATCCACTGAAAAGAAAGTTTGAGAACGAGGAGGGAAGTACCTCGACTCAAGGACCTTCCAAACGGCAACGAGCTAAAGTGGTCAATGCCTCTGTCAACCCTTCTGCCTCGACACCTGGAAGACCATACCTAGGAAACCTTCCCCGTTGCAGCAAGTGTAACTACCATCATCATGGTATCTGTTGGGAACTCTTTTGTGTTAGGTGCAACATGAAGAGGCATACCACTCGCTTCTGTAGAACCCCGGTTGAGTTCATTACATCAACCACCAATGTTGGGACCAGTCCAGTATGCCACCTATGTGGTGAAATTGGGCACTTTAAGAGGGACTGCCCAACGGAAGGAAATGACAAAGACGCAGGAGGAGTTTAACCCTAATACCTAGGGGAACATCAAGAACCCGGTAGAATTTTGGTACGTTTCTCAAACCTTAAGTAGCTAATCGAAAACTTAAAATAATCCATTCTAATTGTAATTACTCCCTCGTTAAGGCGAAAGTCGCAACACTGTTGTAACACTTAAAAACCCATCAGGTAAAGCTATGACGGCTTAGCATATGCGTTAAGGCCATGTATAATTGGGATTGATAGACCACGAGTGAGTGATGCTGCCTTATTTCCTGTTCCTTGTTTGGTTGTGGATTTAGGGCGGAGTCGCTCAGTCAACAGTCCTTTTAATCTTAAATATACATAACTAGTGTATACTAGGCGGTTATAGAGAGGCCTCGTGAGAAATCCGTTCATGAAAAGTACATTATTCCAAAACACCAGGACCCCTAGAGTTCAGCGTCAATCATGACGGTCCAAGTATCTACGATAGTGATACCCTGGACGAAACCCGAGACGCTAAGAACTTGTGTGCCCTGTACAGCACATAGTCCTATCGATCTTCATTCCATATCATGTCGATGATTGTAAATTTCGACACTACCGTCAGTCATGGCTTCACTTGGTTCAACCATGCGAGAATTCTTGGTGCTATGTAAAAGAACTTTCACCGTATCTTGAGCATCGAATGAAAATTCTTTCGAACCGAATAAGGAAAACCTAATGCGAACCGTCAGTCGTCTCTTTCATCCAACCTTCAGAAGTACCCAGGAGAGGGGTACCGCGCGCTGTTAACCAACCCCGTTAGACTTTAAAACCAGAAACGAAAGGCACTGCTGATATTCCGGAAAACAATAACCGCCCGAGGCCTACTCAGTAGATCCCCCAGAAAGACCATTTGCACCGCGCAATCGGGTTCGTGAATCAAGAGAAAGAACTCATGGGATCAACTTACTACTGCTGAGTATATGCATTAGAGTGGTATATAATTTAGATCAATGAAATTTAAGATGTGTGCTTCCTCCCAACTCCCTGTTCCTTGTTTGGTTGTGGGTTTGGAGTAGGGCCACACATATGAACATCCCGTCAATCTCAATTATATACGACTTGCATACACGGAGTAATAGTGATTGAGCCAAGTATGAGGTCTACCACAAACCTTATAATAAGACCCTTCATCCTATCCCATAGAAAAAGGAGCTGGAGTCAAGAGAACCACTGTGGGTTGAGCTACTAAAATGACCACGAATTCGAAATTTGTTGTCATCCCGGTTAAGCCAACATAGTAGCTAAAACCCTCAGTTAGGGAAAAGTAACTCAAGTCGTAAGAGTAAAAAAATATTGACTACGACCATCCATTCGCGTCTAATCCCACAAATTAAGCATCTCAGTAGTGGGCTATGAAACCTGGAAAGTTGTGACAGAGAAGAATGGATGAGGAAATTAGAGGTTCTGAGTAGCAAAATCTTATGCTATCTAGATTTAATCTAGGTAGAGAAACTCAGTAACACCGGAAGAGTAGTTGCAAGGGATACTCTCACTACTCAGGCACTTCGTCCATCCAGATACAGACGAGTAGTGCCTAGGACACAATGCCTCCTCATGCGAGAAAAGTCACCGTCGCCCTATAGACGATAGACTGCATTCTCCAAAGTTAATACTAGGATGCTAAGAACCACATGACTACCTCCGCAACCAAGAATACTTGAATAAAGTATATGGTAAGTTGCGTTAAGCTTTATAACCCAGATCATAAAGAGATTGTAGACTCGACACCAGTCTAGGTGTTAGTCGATGGGTTATACAAGAACACGCGCTTCCTACAAACTGGAGGGAGCAGACGCGATGGAGAATGGAGCAAGTCTTAAAGATTTGTTAGACTACTAGGTGTTCCAAAGAATACTATACCTAAAGAGATAGTAGAACCACCTCCCGAAATAGTCAAGCGCTTCAGAAAATCTTTAAGGGCGAAGCTAGCCCCGATCTGAGACTGCTATCCATGAAACAACGAAGCAAGTAAGAGAATGATTCTTTCCGAATATGGATCATACTGTGAAAGCATCTATTAGACGATGAGAAAAATTGCCATTTTCTAAATATCGTCTGGTAGAACCCTCTATCTCGCTGACTTTGAGAGTTTCTGTTAGGAACACCTCGAGAGTCAGAAGTGTAGGTCCATTTTGCACTAGGTCGAGATAGATGCCACGTAACCAATAGATGCCAGTATATAGCCAATACCTCCAATGATCCAGAAAACCTCCGAAAGCCAATCAGTAGGAAATACGAATCTGAAGACGACCTGAGCCTTCTAAGAACCCACCCGGAAGACTGCACTCCAGTAAGAGAGAACTTGTGGAACTTCAGAATGGTGATCACGCCAAGTGATGATCTAACCATGGAAGTACATTATGTTCCAGGTACTGAAACATTCTATCTTCCCAAGAACCTAGGACCATCAGGGATTCTTGATAAGAATTGGTCCAACCTCCGTCAGATCTCGACTACTTTAGGGATTCCATAATTTCCATCCGAATCTATCCCACGTCTCAACTTGAAAAAGTGCTTGTCCGACGTGACTCTTGTAATCCCACTCGTCGAGATCGAAATCAATGAGAGCCCCAACTTCGTGTAGGAACCTGTAGAGATCATGGACCGAGAGGTCAAGCGAACAAAGCAAAGCCGTATCCCGATAGTGGAGGTTCGCTGGAACGCCAAGCGAAGACCTGATTTCACTTGGGAGCAAGAGGATCTGATGAAGCTAAAGTATCCTCATCTTTTTGCTTCGCTAAATTGTATCTACGCGTGTGCTTGAACTTTAATTTCGGGACGAAATTTCCTCTAACGGGGGGATGATGTGACAACCCGAAATTTTCATTTGTATAAAATCCGTAGTCAAGCACATCAAATTAAATCCAAATTCATTTTAGTACGTTTTTGGCCGGTTTTCAGTCCGTTGGGTGTTTTATTTTTATACTCGTCAAGCGAACAAATAAAAGGAAGTATACTTTAGAGGTTGTCGTGCATCCCGTAAGTCTCAAAACTCCAAGAGTTTGGAGTTTACGGCCCCAAACATGGAGTTTACGGCCGTAAACTCTAAAGAGTATAAATATGACACTTAGTCATTTTTAGCTCACTTTTCACTTCCTAACTCAAGAACACCCAAGATTCTCTCTCAAGTATCATATCACATTTCTTCAAATCCGCCAAAAATGTAAGTGTTTCCTTCCTTGTTTCATTCAAATAACACTTTATCTAGTGGTTATACTCGATTTCATCCATGGAAATCTCCTCTTTTCTTATATCTTCAAGTGTTCTTCACAACACCAAGAACACCAAGAACACACACTAGTGTTTTTGGCCATTAAACACTCCTACAAGCTTCCTATAAGTAAGTACACTCCTCGTAACTAGTTGTTTGCTTAGAATACATGTTAAACCCTTGAAGAACATCAAAATCCCAAAGAACATATGTGTTTACTGTTCAAGGAGATCTCCTTAGACCGTAAACACCTTCAAGTGGGGTTTAGGTGCCCCTAACACCTTCTATGGCTTGTATAAAGGACTAGAACCTTGCATGCATGAGCTAGAAACACCAAAAAACGAAATGGTTGGGTAACCATGAGTTTACGGCCGTAAACTCATGGGTTTATGACCGTAAACACATGTGTTTACGACCGTAAACACATGTGTTTACGACCGTAAACTCCCAAGGAGTGGTCCAAGGACCGTAAACTCCAAAGAAGGGCCATTTCGAGCCCTAGTCACTTCCTAAGCCTTGGATTCGAGTCTAGCTTACTTCCTTGTGTGGTGTAGGACCTTAAAACACCCAATGGCACCATTACCATGAGTTTACGGCCGTAAACGCATGGGGGAAATGGTCCCAGAACCGTAAACCCATATGGTGCTACCATATGGGGAGTAAACTCCAATGTGAGGCCATACTCTCTTAAGATGCAACCCTTAGCACTCCTAGCACTTGAAACAAAGTGTTTTCATGTAATTGAGTGTCTTTACTTGCTTAATTAGTTATTAAATGACTAATTAGATACATAAATGTATCCTTGCATGCTCAATAGGATCCGCGTGTGTGTTCAAGTCCTCACTTGACACTTAGCATCCTATACCACCCGTTCATCCGAATCACCCACTTCAGGTGAGTTCATACCCCTTAATAAACCTTTTTAAATGATTTTAAATGCTTTTATGGGGGGATTCAAGTTGAACTATAAAGTTATTATATTAATCGCATGTGATTAATAACTGTATAGCAAAAGATTTCTGCATGTTAAACTGTTTTATCCAGCTAAAGGTTTCCAAATTTTGTTTTCAAATCTCTTTTAAAGTACCAAAATCTCTTTTAAATTACCAAGCTTTTATCAAAGTCTTTTAAACTTATATTCTTGATAGAATCATGTCTATATAGATATAGTTATATAAGTAGGGTTTGAAGGACTTAGGACTGATAACCCGCTTTATTTCATGTTCCTTGTTTGGTTGTGGACTTAGAGCATCTGGTTATTTGTCCGAGTGTCGTTGAAGTCCTAGTTATATATTATGTATATCTGGTTAGATGTTAATACTCTTATTCCAGTTCAACACCTTTGGGTAGCAAAGGCATCTAGATAACCTCTCGAGTAAACTATAATAGGTATAGTTTAGAAACCAACCATAACTTTCATGATGGAGAACTTAGTTATATCTATATTGTAAGAACTTGTTCTTATAGTAACAAGAAAGGTATATAGAAATCAAAACACGATATACATCCTCATGACGCGGATTTCACCATTGTCGAGTGGTAACCAGAGTGTCCTGGAGGGAGAGCGGGCATTGTGTGTATAGATCTATACGGGATAGACCATCCCACATCCTGACTGCTAGCTACAGTCCCGGCCGACCAAGCCAAAGGGTGACAAATGTCACATTCATTTCGACGCCAGCAGGTCGTCGTGTTTACATCCGTCAATTAGTATGGTTACGAGTATCTTTACAATTACCTTATAATTCATGGCTTTAAGGTAATAAGTATTATCACGGTATTTTCTACATATGAAACCATCATAATATATTTTCCTAGTTATATACTAGGCCTCATATTAAACCTTTAAACTGACCTACTTAGGATTAAAGGTTAACTTAGACTCTCCGAGGCGTATTCTTCACTTAATACCGCCTGGAGTCTATACTTCATTCCCTTAGACTCTCTGAGGCGTATTGTTCACTTAATACCGCCTGGAGTCTGTATTTCATTCACTTAGACTCTCCGAGGCGTATTGTTCACTTAATACCGCCTGGAGTCTATACTTCATTCCTTTAGACTCTCCGAGGCGTATGGTTCATTCGATACCACCTGGAGTCTATGTTTTATTCACTTTTAGTAAGCAGCGTTACTTCTGAGGTAAAATAGTATTTTTCCCTATTACTTTTTGCTTGAGATCTTCTCACATTTTCCTTAAAGTATAAACTATATTTTGATAATGATAGTACCTTTAGGGGAAAATACTCTTTAAACATAAAATAATTGAGTTTTGGTAGAAAACTACCTTTATTTGAAAATATAGGATTTTCTGGGAGAAATACTAATACTCTGTAAAATCATATCACCATCATCTAGTGAGATTAATTTGAAGAAAAACATGTATTTATACCAATGTCATTAAATACTTATGAACTCACCAGCATTAAAATGCTGATACTCGCTTTCAAAATAACTTGTATTCTGAGGTCATCAGTAGACAGGTACACTCCGGGAGCTTTTGCGAAGTCAGCCCAGTACCAAGCTGCAGCTTATGTTATTTTCTATATCTACTTTGATGTTGTTGTTAAATGTAACCTAAGTAAAAATTGTTACTATTAATGCAATGGTTGTTGTACTTTGATTACTATCCTGCATATGTTGTGATACTTGACATGACGTCCTCCACCCCAGAACGTTTCCGCCGTTCCGGTTTTTGGGTGTGACATCCACCGCCCGGTCCTCAATAGGCTGGCTATGCCTCTCTCCAAGCATCGCGGACGATGCTTATTTTAAGCTTGGGGAGGGGCATCCATCCACGCATAAATCCTGTTGCATGTAGGTTGCATGTAATTTTGTACATATTGCATTCATTTCCATTTTCTTTGTCATTTTTCTGCATGGAGAATTTTTCATAAGCCAAAAAGATTTTCTTTCTATTCTAATTTTTATTATTTTCTTTGCATTTTGTTTGCATCTAAATTTTGGCATTGCATTCATCAAAAAATATATATATATATATATATATATATATATATATATATATATATATATATATATATATATATATATATATATAATAATCCAATCCCAAGCAACCGAATCTTTTCAAAACAGTTGAGCTGGTAAGTGAGTCATGTGCCTTGAGATTGGCTTGCTCTTTTTATTGAAAAAATCTAAAAGCAAGTTAATCGCACACGAACACACCTCCCGAAGCTATTTGTGCAAAACAGAAAGTGAGAAGAATGTCAACATTGGAGCATAACAGCAGGTATAAGTTAATTGTTTGGGATATATGACTGGTCTTTTGAGTAGTAATGCTCAATTGAACATAAAATGCCAAATTCAAAAATTCATAAAAAGAATATAAAATATCAATGTTCCGAGCCTTCCAACGCTCTAAAAGTCATTTCTGCTCATTCCCTTTTTTATACCTTGCTTGGGGCCACAGTTTCAGACTATACCTACAGGTCTTTGCATGTTAACTTCAGTCCCCCGAAAAATGTCTAGAAGCCCCTCACGGTAATATACTGTGAGATGTCCCATCATAGAAAAAAGTCAAGGATGAAAATAAAAAGAAATAGACCAAACAAATAAATTAGCTAGAGTGTTATGAGTTATCTTAGTTAGTGAATATATCTTAAAAAAAATAAAAAATGATGAAAAATAATAATAATAATAATAACAATAATAATAATAATAATAATAATAATAATAATAATTGTTATTAAGTTAATCTGTGACCTTTGGGACTCGAACAAGTAAACTCTGAGGGGTGTTTTACACCTAATCGCCTAAAGCAAAAAAATTGTTTGGGACTGATTGGGTTGAAAGTTCGCTAGACGGGTTCCATAGAAAGTCATGAACTTAATAATAGCAAATAAAGCTAATTTGTGGCCTTTGAGGTTCGGGCAAGTAAACCCGAGGGATCTCTTTAAATCTAGCACACTAAGGTCATTTGATTTGGATGTGTTCGTTGGAAGCCCGTTACACGGATTTCAAAGAAAGCAATGAGCTTTATTTGTAGGAAAATGTAATTAGGAAGTTTGTATATATTTGTGTTTATATCTTTATTGAATAATATATCTAGGAAAAATATTTGGCTGCCAAAAGATTCCCTTGGACTTGAATTTGAACTTATGACATTGGGATTGAATGTTAATTACTTTGACTGGAGTAAGTGGTTTGAAATTTGTAACCAATCTGGGTAAATATTAGGGAATTTTTAGAAAAGATTTTTCAAAAAAAGATTGTTGTTGACCAGCGAACCGCTGGAATTGGGCATTGATATATTTTGTGAAACAAGGATGATTGAGCATGTTTTGTCACATACAATTTTATGAGAGTAACACCATAATTTGTTCCATGAATTGACTTGTTGACATTGAGAAGGAACAAGTGATGTGATCTTTGATTCTGTTTAGTTGCATTAGGGAGTGGTTAAGTCTTGTTTCTATTGTTATATAAAATTTTGAGACTAAAGCTAAGTTGACTCAAGACATGACAGGTACATTCTCAACTATGGTACAAAAACAGGGTTAATTGGGTTGGATCTTTATCATGTTTGTTTTAATTTCATGTATTAGATTTCAAAAAGTTTTGACTTTGATTTTCTTTTCTTCTCCTTTATTCTATTTTCCCCTGTTTAAATTTTTCTTATTCTTTCTTGAGGACAAGAAAGGTTCAAGCTTGGGGAGATTTGTTAGGTGCATTTCATGCATCCATTTTGTAGTTTTAATCCTTAAAAGTGCATTGCATTTAGGTTTAAACTCATGCATTTTGCATATATTTCAGGATTTTTCATGATGCAATTCCATTCACACACTCTTATAATATTTCAGGGATTTTTGGAGGTTGGATCTTGCTTTAGGTGGTTAAAAAGAGTTGAGGACAAAATTTCGGGATTCGCAGAGCATTGAAGAGAGAGATAAGAAGAAAATGAAGATTTTAGCTTTACAGATATTTACACGGCCATGTAAATGAAAGCCTTGAGTTTACACAGGTCGTGTAAACGCATATTCAACAGCAGTGTACTTCGAAGGCATGGCAGATTTGAGCATTTTACTTCTTGAGTTTACACGGCCGTGTAAATGGTCAGTGTTAGTTTACACGGGCCGTGTAAACGTGTCGTCAGTTTTAAAACAGTTTGATTCTTTGTAAAAGAAAAAGAAGCCAGTTCCAGAGGTAGTGAGGTCGTATTGGGGAGAAGAGAAAGCGATTTTAGGAGATTTTGAAAGTGGATTAACATTTAGAAACACTTTAATTTGCATTTCGTAAGTCAATTTGAAGATTAAACTTGTTGAATTTGTAGTTGAACTTAAACATGTGTGGCTGATTTCTTTATCATTTCTGATTCTAGATTCCTAAGTATTTGTTGTTAGGTTGTAATTTGCACTTGACTTATGTTTAATATGTAGTAACCTTTGATTTGATCTTAATTATGTGTTTGATTGGTTCTCTTTTTCACTTGATCAATGAATTAGGGTTCTTATCAATCTAGTTAATCAAATTGTGAAATTCGTATATGTTTTATGATTTGATGTTAGTAACACACACTTATTTGGTTGTAATTAGATCAAATTAGTGTAATCAAAGATTAAATGTTTATATTCCCAAGCTTAAGAGGAATGTTAAACATTGTTGGTAATTATTGCAAAAACTTAATGTCATTTAATGGTTTGAGGCAAGAACTTATTTGAATTAAATCAATTAAATGAAGTTTTATTTGAAGAACTTGTTTTGAATAAAATACTTTTGTCAATTTGGATATTAGAGTTTATTAATATCTAAATTACCAACCTAGATTGAAAATGAGTTATAATCATATTACATCTTTCAACATAATACATGTATAGGAATCAGAATCGGAAATGTACTTCTTTTACTGCGTTTTGTTATCAATCTTTCTTATTTATGAAGTTTAATTCGAGTTCAAACACAATCCCCCATTTTAATTTTTGTTTGTATGATGTGTGAGAATATGGCTAAATGATAAGTCTTGTATTCCTGTGGACCGACCCTGCTTACTCTATACTATCTCTAGTGTATGAAGTAACAGTGACTTGAATTTTATTATTATTATTTTATCCCATTATTTGTTGGTTTGACAACCAAACAATGATGCTCAAGATCGTTCAAGGATGCTCATAAGCTGGTATTTTTTCAAGACATAAACCATGTTGTGCCACCATGATGGATGTTGGGCTATTAGTGCACATGATGTGCCACCTGTGCATCATGATGCTCCACTATGGTTAAGGTAGTCATGTGTGTTGATGATGTTCATGGGTTGTATGACTTAGAAGAATGTTCTAGAAGATGTTATGTGGCAGAATATGATTGGTTGTCACCTTTCATAGGCCTATTGTCCAACAGGCTTAGCCCATTAGGGTTTTAGGTATGATCCCTCAAGTATAAATAAACTCATATCTCCATCACTATGTGTGTCCATAAATTTATAGAGAGTAATCATTGTGACGTTGAGAGCACTCCTTTAGTGTAGTTGGTAAGAGTGTGTCACACCCCCAGATCAGAACGGCGGAAACGTTCGGAGGTGGGTGGCGTCAATGTATAACATCATAACAGTTATATATAAATGAAACATAGCAATCCACACATCATACATTGAGATAACAAACTTACATTGTTTTACATAGTGTATTTGTTCACATAGTACAAAAAAAGTGACAACAGTAAGTAATTTCCAAAATGCAGCAAAATATCCACTAATCTGAGGCTCTTATACCTGCTTACTGAGTCCCTGAGAATAGAAGTCGTTTTGAAAAGCGTCAACATAGAATGTTGGTGAGCTCATAAGCATGTTTGTGTAAAAATAGTATGTTCCTGTGTTATTTGGTAAAAATGTTGTATCCTTCCGGAAAATCCAATATTTTCCAATAAAATGAATTGTTTGTGTATTTCTGTAAACCATTAGTAGTTGTATTCACTTCTGTTTAAATCACGTGGATGTATGATTCCATAAAAATCCCATATTTTTCTGATTGTATGTATATGTACTCTTAAACCCTAAGATCGGAGCAGTAATACTGATGTATTAAGAGTAGTGTGTAGTTTTCTATTATATAATACTAGTGAAGTATGAGTTTTTCCCCATAATAAAACAATTATTGTTAATCTCTACATGAGTCGCTACAACCATGCTTGATGTGACTGTTATGCCTGTCATGACGTTCTTCAGGTGTCGGTTTCGGTAAGACATTTGTCACCCAATACTGACCCCGTCTAGTTGTAGCGAACAACTCAGGTGTGGGGGTGTCAATCCCTGTATAGATCTATACACAATTATCTCGCTCTCCCTCCAGGAGACTCTACTTATAACTACAGGACTTAAGGTGTACGCTAGGGAGGTACGGGGAAGACGATGTCTCACTAGAGCCTTAACGGTTCATTATAAAGTTCTATCCTTGTTATTGAATATTTATGACTGCCAGTTTATGACGTGTTGATTTTTCTGTCGTAAACTGTTTTGTGAAAGCGATTTCCGTTGAGCTATTTCCATATATAACGTAAATACCTTTTAGTAACTATGTCTAGTTGTACCGTGTTCGTAAGTAGTAGAATACCTTGTGTTATAAACCACCCATCAATACTTATGAAAATAGTTTTACAATAATTTTACTAAAAATATTCTATTAGTAGTAAAATATCAACTTAGTATCATTCCTTTCATTCCAAAAATTTAGAGTATGATTTATGTCCACAAATGTTTACGTAACAAATAGGTTATTACTTGTATTCTTCAATATTTCGAAGAGATAATAACCTTCTTAAACAAGTTTTGTACCATGTTCATCAAAAAATTTAGAAGCATGTAAATATCCCGTGGTCAGACGAAATCTAGCAAGCATAGTGTTTATATAAAACAATTTTATGAGGTATTAACATGATATATTTCGAAATCTAAGCATAAATATCTACTTAAACATCTAAGTCCATACAAATATCCAATGGTTAACAGAAAGTGGACTTGTATTCCCCCCCCCCCCCCCAAAAGCATGAAAAACA
This sequence comes from Lactuca virosa, assembly GCF_052849685.1. NCBI lineage: Eukaryota > Viridiplantae > Streptophyta > Magnoliopsida > Asterales > Asteraceae > Lactuca > Lactuca virosa. Next base: position 392,276,992 of record NC_136428.1, read on the forward strand.
CAAAAATAGTGGGGTATGAAGCTCCCCTTAGGTGTTTTTGTGGGATGATTTGAGGTGTGGAGTAGTGTTTGTTGAGCCAAACACTAAGATTTTTCGTGAAGAACACTTGAAGTCTCTAACACCTTATAAAGTGTATACACGAAATTTGTGTGTGTAAGGAGGTATGAAATGAACATAAATGAGTGTAAGAACACAAGGAGTTTGTAGAAGTACTTACCAAGAAGCAAAAAAAATCACTTAGATGATGAAGTTATTTGAAGAACTACACTCTTGTTCTTGAGAGAGTTTGTAAATTGTTTGAAGTTTCAGAGAGAATGAAAGGAAAAGTTTGAAGTGAAAATGAACTAAAATGAGTCTTCAGTCGTGGTTTATGAGATACAAAAATGGCATGGGTATTTGATGGACATTTGAGGGAATTGCATTGTAATTCGGTGGTTAATTGGATGTAAAGTTACATTTTGTGTTTGAATGCAACTTTTACTTACTGAGATCTAATAAGCAAACGGTATTCTCTCTGAAAAGTACTTGAATTGGCCGAACACACCTAAATTTATTCAAGGTATGACCGAATTTAACACAAAACAATAGAAATCGGTTCTTATATTATCTAAAATGGGAAATCGGTCCCTATATGGGCCATATATGGAGAATTTGGTTTTGGAAGTCCCAAAACAAAGGGGAATTCGGTTTTATAAGGCCCAATACACCCTTTGGACATGTGTGTTCGGTCATGGCTTCTCCGTGGCCGAATTCCTAAGTAAAGAGGTAAGAAAGTTTATGTTTTGATCATTTTTGGTCCCCCTTGACATTTAAACTTGTGTTGCTAAATTATCTCCCATGTTTTGCTTATAGATGTACCCAAAATAGGTCCATCTTGCCTTAACATAGTCTATTTCAATCAAGTTACATGAAGAGAGTGTTGGTGCATGCATACAAACATAAACCAAAATTGCTAGTTGTGACATCATCCCCCCGTTAGAGAGAATATCGTCCCAAAATTCATTCGAGAGCAGTCACTAAGAACTAGAGAAGAGGTGAGGGTACTTTTGCATCATTTGGTCTTTGCGTACCATGTGAACTCAGGTCCGCGTTTGGCATGCCATCGAACCTTCACAATAGGAATACGACTTTGCTTTGTTCGCTTCACTTCCTTGTCCATTATCTCAACTGGTTCTTCCACAAAATGAAGGTTCTCATTGATCTCGATCTCATCAAGGTGAACAATGAGAGTTTAATCAGATAAGCATTTCTTCAGGTTTGATACGTGGAAGACAGGATGTACGTTACTGAGTTCCGGGGGTAACTATAGCTTGTAAGCCACCGGACCGATCCTGGAAAGGATCTCGATTGGTCTGATGTATCGTGGATTTAACTTTCCCCGCTTTCCGAATCGGATCATCCCTTTCCAGGGAGATACTTTGAGTAATACATGATCGCCGACTTGAAATTCAAGAGGCTTTCGCCTCTTATCTACATAGCTTTTCTTTTGATCCCTGGATGCCTTCAGGCGTTCCTTAATCTGAACGATCTTCTCAGTAGTTTCCCTGATGATCTCTGGCCCAGTTAAAGTGGTGTTGGGTGCCAGTCCCTTGGCCAGTTGTGTGTCTCCCACCTCTGCCCAACATAAAGGTGATCTGCATTTTCGGTTGTACAAGGCCTCAAAGGGAGCAACTTTAATGCTTGTGTGGTAGCTGTTGTTGTAGGAGAATTCAACTAGTGGCAAGTAGGTATCCCATGCCTTTCAAAAATCTATTACGCAAGATCGGAGCATATCTTCCAGCGTTTGAGTAGTCCTTTCACTCTGACTGCCAAAATCGAGATGTAAAGATACTATCTCGGTCAGAGATAATAGACATATGTACGCCATATAATCTTACCACTTCCTTTATGTAAATCCGGGTTTCTATTTTATACGTTTCCTTTATTGGCAGGAAATGGGCGGATTTGGTCAGTCGATCGACAATCACCCAAATGGCATCCAATCCATCAGCCGTCTTGGGCAACTTGGTTATAAAATCCATTGTTATCCTCTCCTATTTCCACTATGGTATTTCGGGTTGTTGAAGTAGACCCGAGGGCTTTTGATACTCCACTTTAACCTTGGCGCAAGGAAAACACTTAGCAACGTAAGTTGCAAATTCCGTTTTCATATTCGGCCACCAATAGTGTTGTTTAAGGTCCTGGTACATCTTATCAGAACCGGGATGGACGGAGTACCATGTTTTGTGCGCTTCTTTTATAATCACGTCCCAGAATCCACAGAACTTCGACGTCCCGATCCGGTCCATAAGGTAGTAGGCTCCGTCTTCTTTGAGAGTTAGGTTCTTCTCCATCCCACGTAATGCCTCGTTTGCGATGTTTTCTGGTTTCAAGGCTTCCAACTGAGCCTCTTTGATTTGCGACGACAAGTGGGAATGGATGGTCATCGTTACTGTTTTCACTCGGCGACCCGAGCATTCCTTTCGGCTTAGGGCTTCAGCCACCACATTAGCTTTGCCCGGGTGATACGTGATCTCGCACTCATAATCATTCAACAGCTCGACCCATCTTCTCTGCCTCATGTTCAATTCTTTTTGGTTCAGGATATGTTGGAGGCTTTTGTGATCTGTAAAGATAATTCACTTCGTCCCATAGAGATAGTGCCTCCATATTTTTAAAGCGAATACTACCACTCCTAGTTCTAGGTCGTGAGTGGTATAGTTCGCCTCATGGGTCTTTAGTTGCCTGGACGCATAGGCTACAACTTTCCCTCACTGCATAAGCATACAGCCTAACCCCTGATTAGAAGTGTCACAATATACCACAAAATCTTCTATTCCCACCGGTAGAGACAAAACCGGAGCACTGCAGAGCGCTTGCTTCAATGTATGGAAGGCAGTCTCCTGTTTCTCCTCCCATGTGAAAGGTACGCCTTTTTGTGTTAGTGTGGTAAGTGGCTTGGCAATCTTGGAGAAATTCTGAGCGAACCTCTTGTAGTATCCAGCGAGACCCAAGAATTTCCTGATCTCCTTGGGTGTTCTCGGGGTTGCCCAACCCTCAATCGCTTTGACCTTGGATGGGTCTACGTGAATTCCCTCTTTGTTGATCACGTGCCCCAGAAAATCTACTCTACGAATCCAGAACTCGCACTTGGAAAATTTTGCATATAGTTTCTCTGCCCTCAGCGTTTCCAAAACCTGCCGTAGATGCTGGTTGTGTTCCTCCTTACTCCGCAAATAAACCAGAATATCATCAATAAAGACTATCACGAAGCTGTCGAGGTATGGTCGGCAGACTCGGTTCATCAGGTCCATAAATGTTGCGGGTGCATTCGTCAGACCAAAGGGCATTACAATGAACTCAAAGTGGTCGTAGCGAGTTCGAAAAGCAGTCTTGGGAATATCTTCCTCTCGGACACGCAACTGGTGATAACCGGATCTTAAATCTATTTTGGAGAAATAACTTGCTCCTTGCAGCTGGTTAAATAAATCATCGATCCGGGGAAGGGGGTATCAGTTCTTGACTGTAAGCTTATTTAGTTCCCGATAATCGATGCACATTCGGAAAGATCCATCCTTATTCTTAACAATCAACACCGGAGCTCCCCAAGCAGAGAAGCTTGGCCTTATGAATCCCTTATGTTGCAACTCGCTTAATTGGTTGGATAGCTCTTGCATTTCAGCTGGGGCTAGTCGATACAACAATTTAGGGAAGCAGGTCAATCCGAAACTCGACCTGTCTCTCAGGGGGTAATCCCGGGAGGTCTTCAGGAAACATGTCTGGAAAATCACAAACCTCCGGGAAGTCATGGTTCTTCTTGTGTAAGCACATTTGTGCTTTGATGCATGAAATGAGGCGGAGGTTTGGACCTTGTTTATCGCCATATATAATTAAGGTTTCGTCGTGTGGTAGGTAAAGCAGAACGAACTTCTCGTAGCACATAATATTGGCATGGTGGGGGCTCAACCAATCCATATAGATGATTACATCAAAGCTTCTAATAGTGACAAGCATTAAGTTGACTTGAAAATAATGATTATTTGATGTTAATGTGCACCCTATGAATATTACGTTGGTGGTTTCCGTTTTCCCATGAGCCATTTCTACCATGAAAGTTTCATTTAATATTTGAGGGTTTTATTGAGAAGGTGCTTAAATTTGTGACTCACGATACTTCGTTCGGCCCGACAATCAAATAAAATGCATGCATGAATGTCGTTGAGGAGGAACGTACCAGTAACTACCATCGGGTCCTTCACAGCCTCCTCATGTCCTATTACTAGGACTCTGGCAGTTCCTCCCGCGTTCTGATTGTTTGCCTCGGGGCAGTTTCGTTTGAAATGGCCTGTTTCCCCATAGTTATAACAAGCTTGGCTTGCTCTAACGTTGTTGAGCTGGTTGTTTTGTTGTGATGGGGCTCTGCAATGTCGGGCGGTGTGCCCTTTTCGGTTGCAATTGGTGCACTGCATATCTCGACAAACGCCATTATGGTGGAAATTACATTCGTCACATTTAGGAAGTGAACCTGCAAATGGTTTTGTAGGTGCTGGTGTTGATGTAGCAGGTGCGGTAGCAGGTGCGGTAGCAGCGTGGACTGCAACTATTTGTTGCTTCTTTGAAGATTCCTGGCTCTGTTGCCTTCTTTTGTTGTTCCCAAACTTTCTTTTGTTGTCATTGGCCTTCTTTGGTTCCGAAGCGGGGGTCATAATACCTTTTTAAACTCCATGGTCCACCAACCTCTAAGCAAGTCATTTGGCGCTATCAAATGTGGTGGGATTAGCAGCCGAAACATTTCCTTGGATCTGAGGAACAACCCCCAGATGTACCTTTCAACCTTCTTGCTCTCGGGTGTAATCATGCCCGGACACAGTATCACCATGTCACTGAACCTGGCAGTGTGTGCCTCGACATCAGCTCCTTTCATCGTCAGATTCCATAATTCTTGCTCAAGCTTTTCGATTTCGCTTCGAGGGCAATACTCTTCGATCGTTATTGCTTTTAGATCCTCCCATGACATAGAGTTTGCTACTGGCAGGGTTAGGGCCTTGACATGTCTGTTCCACCATGAAAGTGTTGGATTAGTGTCTAAGCCCATAACTATATTTGGTATGTACTTGACCCGGTTGTGCATGGTCCTTTTAGGTTGCCTTCACCAGAGCAACTTGACAGGATGATTTATGTTGAGAGAGGTTATTATGGTTTATTAATATATTATATGAATAATATATTAAAGGATAAATCATATAGTTTAAGTAATATTAGACAAGAATTAATTAGGAATTAATTATGTGGCTAAAAGGCATTAATTAAATAACGGAGACTTATACTGTCAAATGTGTGATAGTTGAATGTTGGGATGAGAAGCCTTGTGGACTAGGCATGGACGAAATTGGGGATGTGTCCATCCTAATTTCGGCCATAGGGGCCCTATTCCAGAAGCTTCCTTGGATTGCATAAGGCCTAAGTTGTCCATTATAGTTTTGACTGAAACCCTAGCAGCTTAAGTATAAATAGAACCCCTAGGGCATCAGATTTCGGCCACTGGAAACCCTAGAAGATTTCATAGCCGAAATTGTGCCTCTCCCCTCTCTCCAGTATCATCCTCTTGCTTGTGTGGTGTTTATAAGCCATTTAATGGGTGTCCACTCTCACCCACCGCTTCCTTGATTGGGGGAGGGTCGTTAGCCGAACGGGTAGGATAGGGCAACCCTTTCCTCATTGAAAGTATAATGAATTTATTAAGTAACTAAATGTTTTTACAAAATTCCCAATCTTAGTTACTTTAGGCAAAAAGTGAATTGATGCAATTCCATGAAATTACACTTTGTACCCTTGCTTAGACGTGAGTGGGGCGTGTGTGGTTAACCGGCACACTAATTTGGCTCTAAGCAAAGGTAGCAAAGGGTGACTCGATGTTTGTCATAGTTCTATGGAGCGTGTGTGGTTAACCGACACGTCGAATAGGTGATTGTAACATTGAGGGCACCATGTACATTTGCATGGTTATTCACACCCGCTTTGTGATCCTCGGCATCCAAGTCACAAACTTGATGGGCATATCGAGATTTAAACATGCCATTGAAAAGTTCAATGAATCTCAAAAGATCTAGGAGTTTCAATACATTTAAAACTTAGCTTTAATTTGTTTTTCATGGTGGAAATTAGTGAATCGTCATTCACTTACCTTCAAATTATTTGCTGTTTAGATTACGACATCCCTTTTCTAAATTATAAATAATGTTATTGGATACTAGCCCTAATTTCTCATTTGGGTGTTCAATTGGGGTTTTATTTCTAATCAAACTTTATTCTTTTTCTATTTCAGATGTCGAACGTCAACAACAACGCTTCAGGCTCAAACTCTTCAGGCTTATTCTCACTCATGAACTTGTGTGGGAGGGTAATCTTCGATGGAAACAATTTCAATGATTGGATCCGCAACATAAGGATGGTTACCCACTACGAGGACAAGGAATATGTCCTCGACAAGGAGCTGAAGGAGATAAACCTCGAAACTGGTACTCCCGAGGACATTGATGCTTATGAAACTCATGAGCGTGATGCTACGAAAGTCCATTGCATCATGCTCGCTACCATGACCGCAGAACTCCAAAAGTCCTACGAGGACTTCTACCCCTATGAGATGCATCAAGATTTGATGGATATGTACGAGATCATCACTTCGATGATCACGACCAAGATGAGAGACGGAGAGTCTGTGACCGCTCATCTTCATAAGATGAAAAGGTATGTTGATCGCTTGTAGAAGTTAAATGTGGACTTCAATGAGGAGGTGGCAATTGACATAGTTCTTCACTCCTTACCTCCATGCTACAACCAATTCCGCATGACCTACCATATGAACAAAGAGGAGGTCACGTTGAGCAAGCTTCAAGGGTTGTTGAGGACTGCTGAGAGCAATGTCAAGGATAAATCTATTGCATCAACTCCTACTCCTGTTGCTGCCCCAGTCTGGGATATTGGGCAAGGAAAGGCTAAGAACATGCAGCCTCCCTCAAAGAGCCACCATAAGGGAAAGTCCCATGATGGTACCTCCTCTAGTGGGACCAAGGCTGGTTCTGCTAAACCCAAGGAGGCAGAGTGCCATGAATGCCATGAAATAGGGCATTGGAAACGAAGTTGCCCAAAATAGATGTAGGACATCAAGGATGGAAAGATCAAGCCATCCTAGGCAGGTATTTACACTATTAAATCTAATGATTCATCGCAGGGCCTAAGAAGAGATTTGAATGTGGAGCATGGGAAGATAAACTTGATCATGGGGAACGGAAGATCGTCGCTTGTCACCAACATTGGAGTTTAATCTTTAGTGCTTAGTAATGGATTAGGATTAGATTTAAATAATTGTTTCTATATGCCAGATATGGCAAGGAACATCATTTCTTTTCATGGTTTGTATAGACAAGGGTTTAGATATTTATTTGATAATGAAAAGGGTTCTATCAATGCTTATCTTAATGGTGTTTTCTATTTTGAAGCATTGCCTTGTAATGGAATATATGAAACTGTGATGGTTGTAGATAACTTAGGAAATGATGTGTTGTGTATCGATTCTTCCAGTAGTTTGGATAAAGCATACTTGTGCCAATGTCGTCTTCGACATGTCAACAAGAAATAAATAGCCGAACTCCAAAAGGATGGACTGTTGGAGTCATTCAACCTTAGGGATGATGACGTGTGCGAGTCTTGTTTACTTGGAAAGATGACCAAGTTACCCTTCACTGGCACTTGTGAGAGGGGTGAGGGTTTATTAGATCTCATACACACCGATGTGTGTTGGCCCTTTAGATCCACCACAAGGGATGCGAACCGCTTCTATGTGACTTTCACCGATGAATATAGCAGATATGGGTATATCTACTTAATCAAGCACAAGTCAGAAACCTTTGAAAAGTTCAAAGAGTTTAAACAAGAAGTGGAGAATCAGTTGGGCAGGAAAATCAAGATGCTTCGATCCGATCGAGTTGGATAGTACCTAAGTCTTGAATTCCACGACTACCTCAAGGAATGTTGAATTGTTTCACAATTGACGCCACCTAGGACACCGCAATTGAATAGTGTCACTGAGAGGCGTAATCGAACCTTGCTAGACATGGTTCGCTCCATGATGAGTCGTGCTTCGCTACCTATCTCATTTTGGGGGTATGCCTTAGAGACTGCCGCCAATATCCTTAACTTAGTCCCTACCAAGAAGGTTGCCAAAACACCTCACGAGATGTGGAAAGGGAAAGCTCCCTCGTTGACACATATCAGGGTTTGGGGTTGCGAGGCTTTCGTAAGACGAGAGACTCACGAGAAGCTCGAACCTCGTAGTGAGCGGTGTATTTTCATCGGCTATCGCCAGAAGTCCTTTGGATATCTCTTCTATAGAACGAGTGACAATGTTTTCTCCGTTGCGAGGAGAAGAGTTTTCCGAGAACAAGAACTCATAAGACAAGGGGACAGTGGGAGGCAAATCGATCTTGAAGAGATTCAAGACTCGAGCGATGAAGGAACCTCTAACGCTGGTGCTCAACCCGAGGAGGAAACTCCGGTTGAGCCGATTGACAAGTCCTTACCTCTTAGACGTTCCGAAAGAGTTAGGCTTCAACCCCAGTTTTATGGATTTCATATTACTACAAAATGGTATACGTTCATTAGTGATAGTACACTAGTGAATTTGGACGAACCTAACAGCTACAAGGAAGGCATGGAAGGCACGGAGTCTGCAAAATGGAAAGAGGCTATGAACAGCGAGATTCAGTCCATGTATGACAACCAAGTTTGGAATTTGGTTGACAATGTTCCAGGTCGTAAGAAGACTGACATGGATGGGAATGTACACACTTATAAAGCGTGATTGGTTGCGAAGGGCTTTACTCAAACTCCCGGAGTTGACTATGATGATACCTTCTCACCAGTTGTGAAGATAAAGTCTATTAGGGTGATGCTGGCCATTGCTGCATTTCTTGACTATGAGATATGGCAGCTGGATGTCAAAACCGCTTTCCTTAATAGAAAGTTCGCTGAGGATGGTTACATGAATTAGCCATTAGGGTTTTATCGATGCGAAGCACCCCAATAGAGTGTGCAAGCTTGAAAAATCCATTTATGGATTCAAGCAAGCATCTCGCCAATGGAATCTTTGTTTCGACGAGAAAGTCAAAGAGTTTGGTTTTCTACGAAGTGAGGATGAATCATGTGTATATGGAAAAGCCAGTTGGAGTATAGTGAGCTTCCTCGTATTGTATGTCGATGACATACTACTCATAGGAAACGACATGTCGACGCTGCAGTAAGTCAAGTCCTGGCTTGGGAAGTGCTTTGCTATGAAGGACCTCGGAGAGGCTACCTATATTTTGGGAATAAGGATAGTGAGAAACAGAAGTAAAAGACTAATAGGACTTCGTCAGAATACTTAATTGGACAATGTACTAAAGCGTTTTAGTATGGAGAATTCTAAGAAGGGGGAGTTACCAATCCAAAGTAATGCCAAGTTGAGTAAGACTCAAAGTCCGAGCACCGAAGTTGAGATAGCAGAGATGAGCCGAGTACCTTACGATTCCGCAGTTGGCTCAATCATGTATGATATGACTTGTACTCACCCTGATGTGGCCTTCGCTTTGAGCATGGTCAACAGATATCAGGGGAACCCTGGCAAAGCACATTGGACCGCAATGAAGAATATTCTTAGGTACCTTCGGAGGACCAAGGAATGGTTTCTAGTCCTCAGTTGGAGTTTTGACTTAAGGGTGTGAGGGTATAGTGACGCCAGTTTTCAGTCCGACAGGGACAACTACCGTTCGCAGTCGAGCTGTGTCTTTACCGCAAATGGAGGAGCAGTGACTTGGAAAAGTTCCAAGCAGGAGACCGTAGCTGATTCAACGTGCGAATCAGAGTACATTGCGGCAAGCGAAGCGTCAAAGTAGGCGATATGGTTGAAGAACTTCATTGGAGACCTTGGAGTTGTGCCACCATAAAGGAGCCAATGGACCAAGGAACCGTGGGATCATGGCAGATTTCGACATATCGACACAAAGTAGCATTTTATTTGACATCAGGTAGAAGAAGGACTCATCGTAGTGAAGAGGGTATCGTCGGAGGATAACCTAACAGATCCCCTTACGAAGGGACTGAGTAGGGTTAAGCACTTGCAGCACGCTAGGAGCATCGGGCTGAAGGACGATATTAGTTTAGATTAGATAGTTTAGAAACGTGTAATAGATAAATTGTAATTAACATTTGATGATTAAATAAAAGTGTATTATTTATGAGTAAAGCTACTGTCTTATGTTAATTATTTACCTATTGTTTCACTTTGCATGTTTTGACTTCCTAAATAATAAGTATATTCGAACGTTCCACAGTCGCTCATACTTTGGGAGTAAGTATGAAAGAATATTGTCATGAAATGGTTTGTAGATTGTCTAAAGTGTATTAGACATAGCAAAGGTTTGTTGCAACGTTCATGAGTGCTTATGAACAATATTTTAGCATTGGATTAGACCCGCGCTTGCTGGAATCACTTCATGGAATTTATCATGAGTGATCACAAGACGATAATATCATATGGATTTAAAACCTAGATATATGGTTTATTGTTTGCGAGTTGGTTGTGCATTGATAATGCGTAAACGCATCAGCAACTTGAAGTTATAAAACACATTGTTGTGTATGATTTGATGAGTAAATGGTAAATGCGTATAAGTTGAAGTTTATCTGTTCCTTTTATCCTAAGAGGGTAAAAGCGATATCTGGGCCCCTTGATGATTTGGTTTGACTTATGTGTCGGGCCCGGTCATGACTGAATTGATGTGTTCAATTAAGTTCTATGTCAGACAAATCAGATATCGAAAAACAAACTGCTGGATAATAAGTATGACTATGTTCCATGTAATTGTCTGCATGATATCTAGAACGGAGGACTATACGATCCCTTATCTAAAGGGCAGGTTACTGATAAGATCATAGTTCGACAGCGTTTTTGAGAGCTACAATTGATAATCGGATTGAACTTACATTTGTAGTTACTAGACTTATCCAAGTGGGAGATTGTTGGATTAGTTTTTAAGCCCGTAACTATATTTGGTATGTACTTGACGCGGTTGTGCATGGTCCTTTTGGGTTGCCTTCACCAGAGCAACTTGACAGGATGATTTATGATGAGAGAGGTTATTATGGTTTATTAGTATATTATATGAATAATATATTAAAGGAGAAATCATATAGTTTAATTAATATTAGACAAGAATTAATTAAGAATTAATTATGTGGCTAAAAGAGATTAATTAAATAACGGGGACTTAAACTGTCAAATGTGTGATAGTTGAATATTGGGTTGAGAAGCCTTATGGACTAGGCATGGACGAAATTAGGGATGTGTCTGTCACACCCCAAAATCGGAATGGCGGAAATGTTCGGGGGCGGAGGACGTCATGTTTAGTATTACAAGACATGCATCATAGTAATAAAAGTAATAAACAACCATTTCATTAGAAAGAAAGTGTTTACAAAGTATGTGGTTCACATAACATAGACTACACAGTAAATAACAAAACAAGACATGAAGCTATTATGCTCCATCTTCTGAATCCCAGTGCGTGTACCTGTCTACTGGTCTCCTGAGAATACAAGTTATTTTGAAAGTGTAGATCAACAATTAAGCTGGTGAGTTCATAAGATTTTAGTGATGTATGAAGTTGTAAGAAAGTTGTATGTAAGTTGTAAGTTCTATTAGAAAAGTTCGCTCGTGCCTCCAGAAAATCCTATATTTCCTGCTTTGGTGAAAGATAAGTAAAAATGACTCTACAATCATTTCTATGAGTACTAAATGGATACAAGTTATATAAAACCCAGAGTAAACAAACAATCGATTGTGTGTATCTACTGTAAGCCCACAACCAAAGAAGGAATAGGGAATGAGGCGAAAGGCACACATCCCATTGTTTGTTAGATCATCGTTGTATATAACCCTGGCGTATTCACTTGGTACTCACGGAGTTAACTGTAATAGTTCCTTTATATTTGATGAAAACATTCTTTAAGATAACCCTTATTTCCTTTAGTAAAAATGGTAACCACAATGGTTCCTTCTATAATCACTTAGTTTATACTAGATATATATAATCTAATATCAAATAGATATTTAGTTTTGTGATCTGCCCTAAGCCCACAACCAAACAAGGAACAGGAAGTAAGGCGGAAAGCACACATCCAACTACCTATCGGGTATCAATTATATATAACCCTGATTTATAAACTAAGGTATTATAGAATTAACCACCTAAGGTCCTTTAAGTTATACTGGTTTAATAAAATGGATTAAACCCTTTACAGGTAAGTTTCTTGTTTTGTCTACCAAATGTTCTATTTGAAAAGTATGTTTTGAACTAGAAAATGGTGAATTGAAATAGTGTCCTCTGACCTGACCCATACCTGGCACACCTTATGATTACTTGGTGTATAAGGAATATATATATATAGCTAAGATCGAATAGATAGTAGGCTGGGTGCATCTGCTCTAAGCCCACAACCAAACAAGCAACCGGAAATGAAGCGGAAAGCACACATCCTACTAACTGTCGGATCATAAAGTTAGCATTATAGGCCCCTTTCTACTGAATGTACTAGACTTGACTGTTATGTTTGTCGATTGAAAAGATGTAAGTTTTCCCTAGTTTATAACTATCTTAACTCGAAAATAGTTTGCATTAACTTTCAAGTGGAACTGTCACAATATGAAAGTAATGGGAAAATGTAAGTACACAGTTATCTTTTAAATTAAAACCCTGAAGTACTTATTACCTTAAAACAAGTCTGTTTTATTAAGGTCATAATGTGATGAGTAGTACCCATGTTAAACGCTCTCCTTGCAAGAGATTCTGGTTACAAAACGCGACTTCCGCAAACAAATTGCTAGGCCGTGTAAATTCACAATAATGTTATATGATCATGTATACCCAATTTATTATCACCTTTTGTTTAGAACAATGAGTTAGTGATCATTGGTATAATTAGATCTTGGTTTGTTCTTCTGTTATAGTATCTTAGTATGTTCTTTCTGTTATAGTATCTTAGTATGTTCTTTCTGTTATAGTATCTTAGTATGTTCTTTCTATTCTCGTGTATTGTAGCTTCCTCCCTGTTTCTCTTTATAGTATGTTTAGTATCTAGTATGAACTGAACCCCTAAACTATACCTATTATAGTTTACTAGTATCTTTACTTTGAATTGTTACTAACTTGAAGAAAAGACTCATTTATCTACCAAGTTATGATTGTACTTTAAAAACGGAGTTGTATAAACTGTAAAGTAACATAACTTAAAAAGACTTTTTGAAATTTTTTGATCACTTATTAATACATAAGCAATCCTTTAAAAGATGTTTATAACAAAACATTTACACAATTATCATTGTGTTCAACTTGTATCCCCCCCCCTCTTAAAAAGCATTTAAAACAATTTAAAAGATTGATTATAGGGGTATGAACTCACCTTAAGTAGGTGATTCAAACGAATATGCGCGTAAAGATGAGAAGTTCCACGAATGAAGTCCCGAGACACAAACGAATCCTAAATGACATATAATGGCATATGTTGGCATGAATATAGTGTTTAGAAGCAACTACATGCAAGGAAACACCCTTAGGGACTAGGAAACACTTGAACTAAATGTTAGAATCACATGTGATTCAACAAAGGAGTGTGTACAGCCACAATGAGTAGTGTACGGCCAGGGAGTGTACGGCCATACACTCATGGTAAAATGTGTACAAAAGGGTATTTTAACAATGGGGAAGCTTGAGGGACTATTGCTAATCAAGTGTATGAACTAGATTTGCATTTTGGAGGCCCTTTTGGGGTGTTTTGATGTGTGTACGGCCACACATGGGTGTACGGCCGTACACTCCTTTGGTTCCAGTTAAATGTCGATTCTAGGATGTTTAACATGAGTATCTAACATGTACTAAACATAGGGAAAGGATACTTACACTTTGGAGGCTCAAAAAGGGTGTTCACATCCACCAAGAACAAGTGTGTGTTGATGGTGAAAGATGAAGATCTTGAAGATCTACCCAAAAAGATGATTTTAATGGATGAAATCAAAGGGTGTTACATGATTAAGAAGGATAACAACAACTAGAGGGAAGAAACACTTACGTTTTTGAAGATCTAGGATGAAGAACTCGATGATACTTGAGAGAGAATCGATTTTCTTGACTTGGGAATGTGAGAAATGACTTAGAAATGGAAGGATGTCAAACTTATGGAGGGGGTGTACGGCCAACATGGGTGTACGGCCGTACACACATGCGTACGGACGTACACTCTTGTGTATGGCCATACACTCCCTCTAATGGAGTGTTCGGCTCGATTTCAACGCGAAGAACTTACGCAAATCAATCCTATACCCAATGCTTAAATGTACTGAGCTTTGAATCCTTAAACGGATTCTAAACAATGCTAAAAGATAGCAGAACGAGTCTGACACACGGTTGAATTGAATGGCTGGACTTACAAGGCAAAAAATTTTGGGTTGTCACATCATCCCCCCGTTAGATGGAATTTCATCCCGAAATTAGCTTTCTTAGTAGTACTACTGGGGATGGGCTCCTCTGATTTTCAGAATACACACTCGTAGACCTGGGCAACTTTTGCCTAATGTCCATGATAAGATTCATACTTGGTACATCTATCATTACCTCGTGTATACAAGTCGTATATAATTAAGATTAGTAAGACGGTCGGATGTGTGACTCTGCCCCAGGTCCACAACCAAACAAGGAACATAAGATAGGGTGGAAGCACACATACTAAATCTGCATAATCAAAATCATATAGCACCCTCGCATATACACTGAATAATGATAGGTGGGCTGTATTCGTCCTTAGCCTCTGTGCTTGAACTTGATCTGCTAAACGAGTGGTATTTCGGTAAGGTCTGCTCAACATATGGTGGCAAGGTTTCGGAGGGCAAAGTACTCTTCGCATGAGTACTTCGGGGTTTAGAATACGAGGTAGACGATTCTGAAGTCTGGGTCGGACTGTCGTTACGAATGACGAAGGTTTCGTGAAGTTGATGGTCGAGGCGATAGAAACATATGAGCTTAGTATGGTGAGGACCACGCCAATTCATGACGAATGATAGCAACATACTCTTTACTGAATAAAGGTTTGGCCGATTTGAAAGAAATGTTTGTTATATGGTGATGTACCCCTAGTGTGTTCGACAATGTACTCTTTGTATACTTTCTAGTGCTTTCTGTTTTTCCCCTTGATGTTAACACTACTACGTATCGTACCGCGATGGGCGAGTACATACATTAAAAGTGCTTTGATAACTAGTGTCGATACTTTATACTACGATCCTCCTCGGTACCACTATGATCGCCTATCATATACACGTTATGAATAATTAAGATGAATAAGACTGTTGATTGAGTAACTCTGCCCCAAATCCACAACCAAACAAGGAACAGGAATTAGGGCGGAATCACTCACTCAAGGTCTGCAAAATCTTAGCTATGCACAACCCTGTTGTACATACTAAGCCATCATAGCTTCTCTGAACGGATCTTTTACTTCACTTGAATACTGTGACTTGTTCCGATAAGTGAGTTATTATAATTACTTTTAAGTGGTTTCCCCAAGTTTTAATCTTATATAAATATAATTTAATTTTTAAAGTAATTCTTATTTTATTTCGAAAACGTACTGCTGCTCGCTGGCAACTCCGGGGTTGATTCTCTTGCGGTGATCATCAGAATCCGTCCATCCGCTCCTGAGTTCTTTGTTATCGGGCAGTCCTTCCTATAGTGTCCATTCTCACCACAGCCATAGGAGGCTTGGTTTTCTTCAAGTCCGGGGACTTGGGAGAGCGGTTGAGTTGGTGCCCTGCAGAAACAAAAATGTGTGTCCCTTTCTGTGGCAGTTCAGACACTACATTTCCCGACATACTCCGGTATGGTGATAGTTGCACATTCCACACTTCGGGAGGGTTCCAACATATCGACTGGCAGGTGCTGGAGTAGCAGGTGTTGTGGCGGCGTACATAGTACTCGTCTGTTGCTCCTGCGAGGTTTCTTGTGTTGTTCGCTTCTTCTTCCCGTTGTTCCCCTTGTTCTGTTTATAGTCCTCTCCCTTTAATGGCTCGGGAACGGGGACTACCACGCCATGGCGGCCTCCATGGTCAATGAGTTGTTGGGCCAGGTGTTTGGCACTATCGAATGTGGTTGGGTTAGAAGACAGTACATCTCCTTGAATCGGGGCAGATAAACCCCAGATGTATCTTTCTATCTTCTTGCTCTCCGAGGTAACCATCCCGGGGCATAGTGCTGCCAGGTCGCTAAACCTATCAGTGTAGGCCACTATGTCTGAGTCGACCATAGTGTGCTCCCATAGTTCTTGTTCTAGCTTTTGAACTTCGCCCCTCGGGCAGTATTCTTCCAACATCATCTCTTTCAGGTTCTCCCAACCCGTTGAGTTAGCCACTGATAGGGTCGGTGACTTAACATGGCTATTCCACCATGTCAGGCCTCTGTCGGAGAAGGTGCAGGTGGCAAACTTCACTTTACTCCCTTCTTGGCATGAACAGATTTCAAAGACCGAATCTTTTTTCTCGAACCATCGCATCAGAGCGATGACTCCACCATTTCCATTAAAGGATTTGAGTTTGCAGTTCATGAAGTCCTTGTACGAACACTCCCTTGGGTGTTCGTGAGTAACTTCGGGGTTGGTTAAGTGGGTACCGCTACTAGATCCGAAGGTACCACATTCGCCGTTGTGAGCTAGAGCAGTTGCCATTGCGGCTGATATCGCGGCTTGGAGAGCAGCAGGATCGAACTGTGGCGGAGGTAGTGGAGTTTGAGTTGGAGTTATCGGAGTAGTGCGTCTGTTTGATCTGCGAGGAGGCATCTTTGCTAAAAGAATACAAAGATAAGACGAAATAAGTCTATAAAAGTGGTTTATAAGCCAAAAGCTGAAAGACAAGGTTATCCTAGTTCTGAGTGTATCTTGTTCTAACGCTCATAGGGTTCTGGAAACAATTCATAAAGGATTCTATACAAAATAAACTTTATGAATTTAGAAATGGCTATCCTCGAATGAATATATGTTACTTGAATAATTGTTACCAGTTGCATGAAAAGAAAATAATCCTAACACATAGTGTGGGCAGTGTCTCCACTAACTCATTAAGTTTAAGCAAGATTTATTGTTTATTAGTGGGACGCATAAGACGTTTTGGTTACTTCGGCTGATCCTTCTTTGAAAAATTCTCATGAACCTGTTCTTGTTCCCCCTTGACTCTTCTGTTGACTGCTATGAGGTAGTGGTTACATCTATCTAGGTTTGTCGTGCGAGAATGGAAGTGACTAAAGAATCTATGAGATTAAGTGAAACATTATGGGGTGATCCTTACAGAGTCCTCGTATAATTGCACAATGTATACAAGTTGTATATAATTTAAGATTAAATAGACCTTCGAATAAATGATCCTACTCCAAAACCACAACCAAACAAGGAACATGTAGTGAAGCATAGATCACAAATTCTAAGTCTATAAAATCTCAATTATATAAAACTTTCGAAGTATACACTCCAAAATTATAGACCTATCCGTAAGGGTCTTCTAAATTATCACATAAGTTATTTATATAGTGCCTAAAATACTCCTATAGTATTTTAATGTAATGAACTTCGTATGTTTTAAACTTGTTTTCATGTTATAGTATCATAAAATACTCCCATAGTATTCTAACTTTATGTACTTATCTAGAAATCCCTTGAATAGAGTTAGGAAAGTTTTAAGACTGTTGCTACACCACATCACTCCCAAACACATGTCGGTCACATCTTGAATGAATATAGTTGATCAGGCTATATTGATCCTAGATATGATTACATAACTGTCCAGGTTTGACCGCAGTGTTCAACCTTTAAATACTTCTGGTTTGTTCTTCTTGTGACACTTGTTCTAGTATGTATATATGTATAAGAACGTATGTATACTTTTATAAGGTATCGTGATATATTTAAAATATATTATTATCCAGAGCACTTCAGCCCCATTGTATTTATAGTTGTATATCTTTTATCGGTTGATATACTTAGTTCACTATAAACAATGTTCTGATACCAATCTGTCACACCCCAAAATCGGAACGGCGGAAACGTTCGCGGGCGAAGGACGTCATGTTTAGTATCACAAGACATGCATCATAGTAATCAAAGTAATAAACAACCATTTCATTAGAAAGAAAGTGTTTACAAAGTATATGGTTCGCATAACATAGACTACAGAGTAAATAACAAAACAAGACATGAAGCTATTATGCTCCATCTTCTGAATCCCAGTGCGCGTACCTGTCTACTGGTCTCTTGAGAATACAAGTTATTTTGAAAGCGTAGAAAATCATTTAAGATGGTGAGTTCATAAGATTTTAGTGATGTATGAAGTTGTAAGAAAGTTGTAAGTAAGTTGTAAGGTCTTTTAGAAAAGTTCGTCTGTTCCTCCAGAAAATCCTATATTTCCTGCTTTGGTGAAAGATAAGTAAAAATGTCTCTACAATCCTTTCTATGAGTACTAAATGGATACAAGTTATATAAAACCCAGAGTAAACAAGCCATCGATTGTGTGTATCTGCCCTAAGCCCACAACCAAACAAAGAACAGGGAATGAGGCGGAAGGCACGCATCCCATTGTTTGTTAGATCAACATTGTATATAACCCTGGCATATTCACTTTGTACTCACAGAGTTAACTGTAATAGTTCCTTTATATTTTATGAAAACATTCTTTAAGAAAACCCATATTTCTTTTAGTAAAAATGGTAACCACAATGGTTCCTTCTATAATCACTTAGTTTATACTCGGTATATATAATCTAATATCGAATAGATAGTTAGTTGTGTGAATCTGCCCTAAGCCCACAACCAAACAAGGAACAGGAAGCAAGGCGGAAAGCACACATCCAACTACCTATCTGGTATCAATTATATATAACCCTGGTTTATAAACTAAGGTATTATAGAATTAACCACCTAAGGTCCTTTAAGTTATATTGGTTTAATAAAATGAATTAAACCCTTTACTGGTAAGTTTCTAGTTTTGTCTACCAAATGTTCTATTTGAAAAGTATGTTTTGTACTAGAAAACGGTGCATTGAATTAGTGTCCTATGACCTGACCTATACCTGGTACTCCTTATGATTACATAGTGTATACGGAATATATATATATATATATATATATATATATATATATATATATATATATATATATATATATATATATATATATATAGCTAAGATCGAATAGATAGTAGGTTGGGCGCATCTTCTCAAAGCCCACAACCAAACAAGGAACCGGAAATGAAGTGGAAAGCACACATCCTACTAACTGTCGGATCCGATTAATATATATTCCTGATGTATACACTAAGGAATCATAAAGTTAGCATTATAGGACCATTTCTACTGAATGTACTAGAAACGACTGTTTTATTTGTCGCTTGAAAAGATGTAAGTTTTCCCTAGTTTATAACTATCTTAACCCGAAAATAGTTTGCATTAACTTTCAAGTGGAACTGTCACAATATGAAAGTAATGGGAAAATGTAAGTACACAGTTATCTTTTAAATTAAAGCCCTGAAGTACTGATTACCTTAAAACAAGTTTGTTTTATTAAGGTCATAATGTGATGAGTAGTACCCATACTAAACGCTCTCCTTGCAAGAGATTTTGGTTACCAAACACGACTTCCGCAAACATATTGCTAGGCCGTGTAAATTCACAATAATGTTATATGATCATGTATACCCAATTTATTATCACCTTTTGTTTAGAACAATGAGTTGGTGTTCTTTGGTATAATTAAATCTTGGTTTGTTCTTCTTTTATAGTATCTTAGTATGTTCTTTTTGTTATAGTATCTTAGTATGTTCTTTTTGTTATAGTATCTTAGTATGTTCATTCTATTATTGTGTATTGTATCTTCCTCCCTGTTTCTCTTTATAGTATGTTCTAGTATCTAGTATGAACTGAACCCCTAAATTATACCTAATATAGTTTACGAGTAACTTTACTTTGAACTGTCACTAACTTGAAGAAAAAACTTATTTATCTACTAAGTTATGATTGTACTTTAAAAACGAAGTTGTATAAACTGTAAAGTAACATAACTTAAAAAGAGTATTTGAAATGTTTTGATCACTTATAAAAACAAAAGCAATCCTTTAAAAGATGTTTATAACAAAACATTTACACAATTACCATTGTGTTCAACTTGTATTGCCCCCCTTAAAAGCATTTAAAACAGTTTAAAAGATTGATTATAGGGGTATGAACTCACCTTAAGTAGGTGATTCAAACGAATATGCGTGTAAGGATGAGAAGTTCCACGAATGAAGTCCTAAGACACAAAAGAATCCTAAATGACATATAATGGCATATATTGGCATGAATATAGTGTTTAGAAGAAACTACATGCAAGGAAACACCCTTAGGGACTAGGAAACACTTGAACTAAGTGTTAGAATCACATGTGATTCATCAAAGGAGTGTGTACGGCCATTGGTGTACGGCCAGGGAGTGCATGGCCGTACATTCATGGTAAAATGTGTACAAAATAGTCTTTTAACAATGGGGAAGCTTGAGGGTCTATTGTTCATCAAGTCTATGAACTAGATTTGCATTTTGGAGGCCTTTTTGGGGTGTTTCGAGGGGTGTACGACCACATATGGGCGTACGGCCGTACACTCATTTGGTTCCAGTTAAATGTCGATTCTAGGATGTTTAAGATGAGTATCTAACATGTACTAAGCATAGGGACAAGATACTTACACTTCCGAGTCTCAAAAGGGGTGTTCACAGCCAGCAAAAACAAGTGTATGTTCTTGGTGTTCTTGGTGAAAGATGAAGATCTTGAAGATCTACCCAAAAAGATGATTTTCATGGATGAAATCAAAGGGTGTTACATGATTAAGAAGGATAACAACAACTAGAGGGAAGAAACACTTACGTTTTTGAAGATCTAGGATGAAGAACTCGATGATACTTGAGAGAGAATTGATTTTCTGGACTTCGGAATGTGAGAAATGACTTACAAATGGAAGGATATCACACTTATGGAGGGGGTGTACGGCCAACATGGGTGTATGGCCGTACACACATGTGTACGGCCGTACACTCATGTGTACGGCCATACAATCCCTCTAAGGAGTGTTCAACTCGATTTGAACGCGAAGAACTTATGCAACTCAATCCTATACCCATTGCTTGAATGTACTGAGCTTTGAACCCTTAAACGGACTCTAAACAATGCTAAAAGATAGCAGAACGAGTCTGACACACGGTTTAATTGAATGGCTGGACTTACAAGGAAATTTTTTTTGTATTGTCACAGTGTCCATCCTAATTTCGGCCATAAGGGCCGTATTCCGGAAGCTTCCTTGGATTTCTTAAGGCCTAAGTTGTCCATTAGGGTTTTGACTAAAACCCTAGCAACTCAAGTATAAATAGAATCGCTAGGGCATCAGATTTCGGCCACTGGAAACCATAGAAGATTTCATAGCCGAAATTGTATCTCTCCCCTCTCTTTAATATCATCTTTTTTCTTGTGTAGTGTTTGTAAGCCATTAGAGGAATGGCATTTGTGAGTCTAAGCTCCAAGACAAGAAGATTCAAGCCATTGTTGAAGAGGTAATCATCTAGATCTGTTTTCATATAGTATTTTCGAAATATGTATGCTAGATCTAGGGTTCTTAAGTCTTGGATGAATTGCATGTACAATAGAGAAACCTAGATCCAAGCTTTAGGGTCTACATGAGCACATAGGATGTTCTTTTGGATCAAATTCATTGCAGAAATTCACTTCCTAGTGTTGCTACTCATTCCTTTTAGCGATAACTTATTTACATTGGTAGCTTTTCCTTGTTTATCGCTTAGTAGAACACTCTAGCCATCATATTGAGATATATCTTGCTTCATATCTCTTGATTCGATTCCAGAGGACTTACCATCCTCTACTTCCTGGTTATTTTAGAACAAGATGCCTCCAAAGAAAAGACCCAACAAAAAGAACAACAATCCTCCGACAGACCCAGCTCCTCCACCTCCTCAGTTTGATCCTGCTATTTTCCAGGCAGCCGTTACTGCTGTTGTGGCTGCCGTGATGTCACGGATAAATCCTGGTGGATCTGGTGGGCCAGGAGGTGGTACTCGTCCCCAAAATCATGAAGACGGTCAAGGACACCAGAAGGAGTGCTCTTATAAAGACTTCATGAACGCGAAACCCACATCTTTCGACGGCAAAGGAGGAGTTATCGCCCTGACCCAATGGTTCGAGAAGATCGAGTCCATTTTCGAAATCTGTTCGTGTTCTGAAGCCAACAAAGTAAAATTCTTCGCTTGCACTTTCGCCAATAGAGCACTGACCTGGTGGAATGGTCGACTCAAATCCCTAACCCTGCCAGTGACGAATGCTATGGGTTGGGAAAGTTTAAAGAAACTGATGCTAATTGAGTACTGCCCACGGGGCGAGATGCAGAAACTAGAGCACGAGCTATGGAACTTGAAGATGAAAAGTTCTGACATTG
This sequence comes from Lactuca virosa, assembly GCF_052849685.1. Classification (NCBI taxonomy): domain Eukaryota; kingdom Viridiplantae; phylum Streptophyta; class Magnoliopsida; order Asterales; family Asteraceae; genus Lactuca; species Lactuca virosa. The sequence goes on from NC_136428.1 coordinate 392,299,565, forward strand.
CTGCATACACATCGAGGTTTGAAGACCAAGCACTTCTTTGCCCGGGAATGGTCACCCCGGAAAGCAAAAAGATTGAGAGATACATTTGGGGACATACACAACCCACCAAAGGAAATGTCTTGGCTGCTAGGCCAAATACCTTTGACAGAACTAAGTGTCTGGCACAGACTCTCATAGATCACGGAGTTGATCTTGACGATGTAACAGCCGCTCCTGAGCCAACAAAAGGGAGTGGTGAGAAAAGAAAATTCTGGAAGCAGCGCAAGGGCCAGCCTTCGCAGGATCCCTCAAAGAAATAGCAAACAGTGGTAGTCCATGCTGCTACTACTCCTTCCGCTGCTCCTGCCACTCAAGCACCTACCAGTAAATATGCTGGTACCCTTCCTCGGTGCGACGAGTGTAACTATCATCATAATCCCGGCCCATGCCGAGAAATGTCATGCACCAGCTGTGGCAAAAAGGGGCACACAACTCGAGTTTGCAAGACACCAGTACAACCAACCAATCAGGCATCTGGAGCAGGTGTTGGTCAAGCATGTTATAGTTGTGGAGAAGTCGGACACTACAAGAGAAACTGGCCCAAGGTAACAACAGCTGGTAGCACGGGGAGAGTGCTAGCGATGGGCCAAAAAGAGGCAGTTGCAGATCCCACCGTTATTTCGGGTACGTTCCTCCTCGACAACTCTTATGCATGCATTCTTTTCGATTCTGGTGCGGAGAGAAGTTTTATTATCCATGCATTCAAACATCTCCTCAAACATAAACCTCAACCACTAACCGAAACATTTACCATTGAGATGGCTAACAGTGAGAAAGAGAGCACTAATGTTATATACGTAGGCTGTACCCTTGCCTTTAACGATCATTCTTTTTCTATCGACCTTATGCCAGTTTCCATAAAAAGCTTTGATGTCATCATCGGCATGGATTGGTTGAGCCCCAATCGTTCTGATATCCTTTGTTACAAAAAAATCCATTCGTCTCAATCTTTCCTCTGATGAAACTCTCATGATTTACGGTGATAAACACAGTTCAAACCTCCGTATTGTTTCGTACATCAAACCCCAGAAGCTTCTGCGAAAGGAGTGTCTCGCATTCCTAGCCCATGTCATTAACGAGAAGCAGGAAGTTAAAGACCTCGAGAGCATCCCCGAAGTCTGCAACTTTCCCGATGTTTTTCCCGAATATCTCTCGGGAATCCCTCTCGAGCGCCAAGTCGAGTTTCGCATCGACTTAATCCTCGGAGCTACCCCCGTAGCTAAATCCCCATACCGATTAGCGCCGCCAGAAATGCAGGAGTTATCTAGTCAACTTAATGAGCTGCTCAGCAAAGGATTCATCAAACCGAGTTCCTCACCTTGGGGAGCCCCGATCTTATTTGTGAAAAAGAAGGATGGAGCCTTTCCGATGTGCATTGATTATCGGGAACTTAACAAGCTCACTGTCAAAAACCGTTACCCTCTTCCTCGAATCGACGACCTTTTCGATCAACTTCAGGGAGCCAGTTACTTCTCCAAAATAGACCTAAGATCAGGGTACCATCAGCTACGAGTCCATGAGAGTGATATTCCTAAGACAACATTTCGGACTCGGTACGGTCACTACGAATTCGTAGTGATGCCCTTCTGTCTAACCAACCCACCGGCAGTATTCATTAACCTGATGAATCTGGTGTGCCGTTCTTCCTGGACAAGTTCGTAATCGTGTTCATCGACGATATACTTGTCTATTCCAGAACTGAGGAAGATCATCGACAACACTTGAGGTCAGTGTTGGAAACCCTAAGGACAGAGAAGTTGTACGCGAAATTCTCCAAGTTCGAATTATGGATTCGAAAAGTAACCTTCCTAGGTTACGTGGTAAGCAAGAAAGGCATACACGTGGACCCCTCCAAAATCAAAGCGATAGAGAACTGGTCAGCACCGAAGACACCCACAGAAATCCGTCAATTCTTGGGTCTCGCTGGCTATTATCGCAGATTTATCCAGAATTTTTCCAGAATTGCCAAACCCCTAACCACTCTGACTCAGAAAGGTGTAGACTTTTGTTGGAGTGAAAAGCAAGACACTGCGTTCCAAACACTGAAGCAGGCCCTATGCAGCGCACCTATCTTGTCCCTGCCCGAAGGGACGGAGGACTTCGTTGTCTACTGTGATGCATCCAATCAGGGCCTAGGCTGTGTGCTCATGCAACGGGGAAAAGTCATTGCTTATGCCTCAAGACAGTTGAAAGCACACGAAGTCAACTACACAACGCACGACCTGGAATTGGGAGCAATGGTCTTCGCATTGAAGATATGGAGACATTATCTCTACGGAACCAGGTGGACTATCATCACCGACCATAAAAGTCTGCAGCATATCTTCGACCAGAAGGAGCTGAACATGAGACAACGGTGATGGGTTGATCTACTCAGCGATTACGAGTGCGAAATCCACTACCATCCCGGCAAGGCCAATGTGGTGGCAGATGCCCTCAGCCGAAAGGAGTACTCAGGTCGTAGAGTGAAGGCACTGACCATGACTATCCATTCCCATTTATCCGCGCAAATCAAGGAGGCTCAGCTGGAAGCCTTAAAACCAGAGAACATGTCGGGTGAAGCCTTGAGAGGAATGGAAAAGAACATAGAGATCAAGGGAGACGGAGTCTATTATTTCATGGACCGGATCTGGACCCCAAAGTTTGGTGGGTACAGAGAGGTTGTAATGAACGAAGCTCACAAGACCAAATACTCCATTCATCCGGGTTCGGATAAGATGTACCGCGATCTCAAGAAACTGTATTGGTGGCTGAACATGAAAGCAGAGATCGCTACCTTCGTGCGCAAGTGCCTGACTTGCGCCAAGGTGAAGGTCGAATATCAGAAGCCCTCAGGTCTACTCCACCAGCCGGAAATACCTGAGTGGAAGTGGGAGAGAATTACTATGGATTTTATCACCAAATTACCCAAGTCTCCGAGCGGGCACGACGCCATCTGGGTAATTGTCGACCGACTGACTAAATCCGCCCACTTCCTGCCGATCAAGGGAAACTTCAAAATGGAGAGACTCACGCGAATATATATCCAAGAGATAGTCCGACTACATGGTGTGCCAGTGTCCATTATCTCCGATCGAGATAGCAGGTTCACTTCGAGGTTTTGGCAGACACTGCAGAAAGCTCTTGGAACTTAGCTGGATATTAGCACAGCTTACCATCCTCAGACAGACGAGCAAAGTGAGAGAACCATCCAGACCTTAGAAGACATGTTGAGAGCATGTTTCATTTACTTTGGTAAGTCATGGGACACCCATTTGCCCTTGGTCGAGTTTTCCTACAACAACAGTTACCATACCAGCATCAAGGTTGCGCCTTTCGAAGCTCTCTATGGCCGCAAGTGCAGATCCCCTCTGTGCTGGGCTGAAGTGGGCGACACACAGCTAGCCAAGGGGCAAATCCCTGAAAGCACTCTCACTGGCCCAGAAATCATCCGCGAAACCACAGAAAAGATCGTACAAATCCGGGAACGACTCAAAGCCTCACGAGATAGACAAAAGAGCTATGCTGATAAACGACAAAAACCCTTGGAGTTCCAGGATGGAGACTGTGTTCTGTTGAAGGTCTCGCACTGGAAAGGCATGATACGCTTCGGAAAGCGTGGAAAGCTAAATCCAAGATACATAGTTTCCGTTATTAAAATTTGGGTTTTTATTTAATTCCGTCAAATTTCTTAGTTTGGGAAGGACTTTACGTTTTAAATAAATCGATTCGGATTTATTTCCATTCACGTTAGTATTATTTTTGGTCTAACGGAATATTCTAAGCTCTGTTCAATCGAGTTTTGGATTCAAAAACGAGGTTTTCTAAGTCAAAGCATAGCATTTGGGCCAAACAACCCTTCGAGAGGAGTTTACGGCCGCAAGCTCAGTTTACGGCCGCAAACTCAGTTTACGACCGTAAACCCTCCACCCACCCATTGGCCGTAAACTCACCCCTATATAAGGGATGAGTGGCCTTCATTTCTCACTTTACACATCTCATGAGCTTTCTCTCTCTCTCTCTCTACAAACTTCGAATTTGTTCAAGGATCCTCAAGAATGTAAGTGATTCTTCACTTTGATTGTATTTCTATCCTTATTCTAGTGATGAATCCATGTCTTATCTCCTAAATTTCATCATTTTCAAGATTTTCTCTCTCACCAAGAACACCAAGAACACACACTAGTTCTTGGTGGCTAAAAACCTCATTCCAAGCTTCTTAACAGTAAGTAACCATCGATTTTTGCCTAAAAATCGACCTGAAACGCATGAACTGAGTGTTTACGGCCGTAACCATCGATTTTTGCCTAAAAATTGACCTTTAAACTCTTCCTTGAGCTGGGCACGATGTCACACCCCGCTAAAGACGAAACACGAGGCGTGGCAGTATAAAGGGTTTCATAGCAAAAGTTAAAAGACAACACCAACCATAGTATTAAAAATCATTACAAATTTACAATGGGTTTGAACAACTTTTAAAAGAAATTACAATGTAAATTGAAATACAACACATGCGAATGCTCCTAAAAGTGAAGTGTCCCTAAGTGCCACTTACTCGATGATTCCTGAAAAAGCATGTAAAACGAGCGTCAACTACAAAAATAGTAGGTGAGTACTCACATATTTAAAAATAATATTGGTTTCATAAATCGAAATAAAAATTTTGATAAAAGTTTCCACGAATAAAAATATATTGCCAAAATAAGTAAATAAGTTTGCATAAACAAAGTTCGTGGTCATCATGAGAGATAAAGTATGTTGCTCAAATGAGATGCAATGTTCATATTCTCATGGGAAATAAAGTTCGTTACTAAAACGAGTAAACAAGTTTCATTGCTAAAAGGAGTATATAAGTTTCGTTCATAAAATGAATATACAAGTTTCGTTACTAAAATACGATATAAGATTCGTATATGCATCAAGTTTCCATTCATGAGTTCACAACCCAAGCCTAATGACCGTTCCTGCCCCCATTCCATCATGTCCATCGACCCCAAATAGCGCTATCCATAAGACCATCGGCTCGAATATGAGTTAATAAGTTGTATCGCTTCTCCGGGGACTTAATCGTACAAGTTCATAACACCAAATTCATAGTACAAGTTCATAATACAAGGTTCATACAACAAAGTTCATATCATATAGTTCATAGCACAAGTTCATAAAATAATGTTCATAGAAATTGTAGCATGCTTTCCACCCCAAAACATTAAAAACGTAAAATATGGGCTATGAATACTCACAATATGCAAAATATAGCAACCAAGTTTATACGACTCAAATAAATAAATACAATGAACATAGATAGTTTAAGACATGCTTTCCCACCCCCAAAACATTTAAAAGAAACCGAAAATAGGGGAGTCGTGAATACTCACAATACATTGAGATGATGCAAATGATGCCTTGAACTACGTTCCACATGTACCACTACCGATTCTTACAATAATGGTATTCACTAGTGAGTCTCTAATCGAAATCCAACACTAGTATATACTTACTACTACAATAGAATTATGCCAATATTGTGTGAAAATTTAATATTGATAAGTTACAAACATTTTTCTGAAATGGTGAAATTTTATAGCTCATGTGATTAAGACAATTTTGGATATTAATTTCCAGATTTTTGTAATATTAATTGAGGGTATTTCAACACATTTAAATGTGTTTTAAGCTCTTAAAAAGCCAAAATATTATCAAAAAAATTTCCAAAAATTCTCAAACTTTTCATTTTCATTTTAAACACAGTAGAGGTCTTCCAGAAATTTTCCCTTGAATTTTTGATGTGATTAACTATTTTTCTCAATTTTTAAGCCTTCATAACAATTTAAATTCGTGAAAAATAGGATCCAGATGATAAAAATTCCCAAAATTTTTATAATACTACCATTAGACATAGTTAAGCTGGGAAAAATATAAAAATGGATTTCCAAACTATTTAACCCAATTTTATGATTTTTGAGCATTTATTCTAATAAAAATCGTAATAAATAGAAAAGAGTTTCCAAAATTTCCCAAACTTTTTCTATTACTGTTATTAAACATTATTAAGCTGGGAAAAATATAAAAATGGATTTCTAAACTGTTTAACCCAATTTTAAGATTTTTTGTGCATTTATTCTAATAAAATATGAAATAAATAGAAAGCTGTTTCCATCCTTACCCAAACTTTTTCTATTACTGTTATTAAACATTATTAAGCTAGGAAAAATATAAAAATGAATTTCTAAACTATTTAACCCAATTTTATGATTTTTGTGCATTTATTCTAATAAAAATGGATTTAAGTGTATTTAATCTTGGGAAAATAGATGAAAAATAGCATACAGAAGAGAAAAACTATCAAAATTTTTATGTAGCATCCTAATATATTATAAGGTGTGCTGGTAAATTTGCATGAATTTTGGATGAGTAAAACTATTTTTCGTGTTTTTAGTCCATTATAAACACAACAAATCATGAAAAATAGATACACATTTTTAAAAATTCCTAAAATATTTTCCTGAGTCTTCCTCATAGGGTAGAAGCTGCGAAAATTATTAGATACCCTTTTTATATTCCCTAATATGGTTTTATGATTTATTAGAGCTAAACAAAAAGAAAATTCAAAACCATATTAAACAGTAACAAAAGTCATTGAAACTTCATGGGAGATGTTTGTTACCTTAATGGATCGTCTACAAATTGTTCCAGAATTTATTTACTAGTGTAAGTATTTTATATGATTTAAAACTCTATTTTCTTATTATTTTCATATAAAAATAAAGGAAATATATATTGAGCTGAAAATTTTCAGAATGCATCTTCATACCATGTAATAACAATGAAAAATTGTTTTCTTATTTTTGATGTCGAAAAACATTCCTAAAGGCTCAATAAATTATAGAGAAAACTTGGTTCTTGTGATTTTGGTAAAGATCATTGATGTTACTTTCAGAATTTTTGTAACATGTTCCAAAGACTTTTGAATCAAGATCTTTTTGTACCTATTAATACATGATGTTAAGAGTTCAAAATAATTTTTGAATGATTTTTAGCGATGAATAAGTCCTTTGAACATGCAACACAAAACAAATGTTCATAAGGAAAGTGCTGTTTGAGCAACAGTTTTGTAAAAATTGTTAAAATTCGAAATATTGGAATTTTCCAGTGAGTTCAGATGGGTTTGAAAGCTAACTCAAAATATTATATTTCAGAAAAAGAATCACGAATTTTGGTTAAGAAATGAGTGAGATATGGCAGTTTAAAGTCAGGTAAAGAAATCTGGCAGATTGCATGCATGATGATTGGTTAGAAAAGTGAGTTTTCATCATTTCCTTGAGTAAATCTTTTGAAATATTTAAAATATATGATGATAAGCTCATATTTTAGTCATGTTTCCAGATATCAAAAGATTAAAACTTATCAAAATGTATACATTCATTTATGAACAAAATTTTGTTTCTCAAAAACTCTTAACTTGAGTTTGATGTTTTAGTCCTTAAAATCGATTTTTGCACTAAGATCATGAACATGCAAACCTTGTTTATCATACATGCATGGTGTTAAAACACATCCATCATGTTCTAAAAACCATTTTAACAAAAAGAAAACAAGTTTGAAGAAGATGAAGAAGGAGAAAGTGTAAGAAAAATAGCAAAACTTGAAGGAAAAGTGAAGTAGAAATCGATTTTACCTTCAAGAACACCACAAGATGATGAAGATTTCGAGTTTGAGGAGTGTTCATGGGTTTGTTTTCTGGAAAATTTCGTGGTTCTTAGAGGGAGGAAGAGAGAATGGAGTGGTGTTTGGAGAAAAAAAATTAGAGAGAAGGTAGAGAGAGTTTTCTAGAGAGAGAAAGAAGAGAGATGTGTGTGTGTTGGAGAATGAGAGTGTGAGAGAGAGATATGGGGAGAGAGGGATCCGAATTTTTTTGTATAATACCCCTTTCTCATTCATTTTCTTTTGTAAAATTTAAGTTATTTTATAAAATATCTCAATTTTTATATAAAATGTGCACTAAAATCAAGTTTTTATTCATAAAACCTTGATTTTTGATTTATAAATTAAGGGTAAATGTTAATGAGTTAAATTTTATTTTCCTTGAATGCATTTTTATAATTTTAATTATTATAAGATCATATTATGAGGTTCATAACTATGTTTATAGAAATTTTAAGATTAAATTTCATAAATTTAGGTTTTTAGGGCATTTAGGGTTTTTGAGAGTTTGTAAATCTTTGGATATCAAAATCAATAGAATCTTTGAGACTTAAATTTATCTTATGGTATTATAAATCTTTTATAGTTATAATAATGTTTGTAACTTATTTTATCGGCTTATTGCCATTCTATGTAATGGTTTCGAGATTCAAGCGAAATTGAGGAAATCAAGTATGCTAGTCCTAGTTTTCAACTTTGACTCAAGTTTCTATGAGATTATGACCTAATTTCTACTACTAGGTCAAGTGCAATATGGGTGTATATGATTGATGAAATGGTGTTCAAGTCAAGGAATGACCCGAATGTGGATAGTCATTAAAGTTAAGTAGTTGTAGAATTCACATAACCATGTGAAATCTAAGTACACTATCATTCGATTCTACTTGTTTCCAAGTTTCTAGTAGGTTATAACTTAGCTTCTAGTTACTAAGTCTAGTATGTGTCGTGCCTATACGTTCAACTAAGTTTAGTCAAATCTAGAACCGACTCGAATTTTGACGGTTGTCACAGTCTCCCCCGGTTGAAAGAATTTCGCCCTGAAATTCAATTCGTGACGTATTGTATTAGAACTCAACCGAATACAATTGTATAGCTGGAGAGGTGGTGACTTGAAGTGTTCTTTGATTATTTTGGTTTTATTTCCTCAAAGGAAGAACCCAATTCTTTAGCTATAGTCAAATTAGTGTTTCCGTAATTCGAGTTCTTTCGTCTAGATTATGGAAAATTTGGTTCATGGAATCATGATCCAACCATGGCGACCTAGTCGAAAAGGATCATCTAGTTAGATATTATCTGAATTAAGAGAGCGGTATAAGTTTTGCTGAAGCACCAACTGCACTGAGCGTTAAATTCACATTGATCCTTAAGTTGCATTCTAAATTAGCACTAAGTGTAAATTCGCCGCCTAATGAAGAAGAGATTAGGAACAATTTGTTCACTTCCGGGTTGGCTATTACCTCTGGAAAAGATATATTTCAAAATAAGAAGGGGTAGCACGAATGAAAGGGAAACGATCGAGGGTAAGTTCCTAAAAATACGTACTAAGGGTAGGCAACGAAGTTTTGGTACATCTCAAATGTAAAGGCTATTTAAGTGTCATCTACAAAATAAATTACCAAATGATTGAAGATCTCCGAGGCTATAATTACTACTACGGTTACTCTTACAATAATAGAACTATATTCGAAGAGTATATATAATTGGAGAGTCATTGTTTCTAATGAAGGCGGTGAAAGTTTATGATAAATTAAATCACATTGTGTAGATAGCATTTTAAGTGCTTAGAAGTGATAAAAATATCACTGTTATCAAAATGTGTGTTTAGAAATGATAATTAATCTCACTATTATCAAAATGTGTACTAATTCCAAGATAATGAAGATACTTGTGTGGCGATCCAACAAAGTAGTAAAATAATATAAAGATTAATTAAGGTTAAAGGTTTAAGTCGTCATTAAAGAAATTTGTATAGAAATATTTGTATTAAACTTTTGAGAAATTGTCAAATTGTCAAAGTCAGGACAAATTCAAGTTTACGAGGAGTCAGAATACTTATGAAAACAAGTTTGAGAGTTTAGGAACTCACTGAAAATTGCAAAGTAAAATACTATTTTAAGAAAGGTGTAAAAATGTCAATCTTTGAAAATAGTGCATTCATAGTTTAGTGTTTCTACAAAAACAATCATTTAGAGAATAGATAATTGTAAAATTCAAAACTTTTGATGTATTTAAAGAAAAGAAGAAACATAAGGAAATATATCCTTCACATATATTTTTCGGGTATAGAAAAATTATAAGCATAAGAGTATTCATCTTGTGTATTAATTATAAGGAAAAATACAATGAAAATTGCATTTTATATCAAGTTTATGAATTTAGAACGAAAGGGAAAATGTAAATAAGGATCACTTGTTTATTGAGATTTCAAAATAAAAACAAGATATATATGATAAAAGGAGTAATTGAATATATCAAAGTTGACTAAATAAAAATTATTCCTCACGGCTATACATGTATTAATCGCTCAAAACGAAAGGATAGACTTCTAGTATGTATGTGTACAAACATGATACCAGGAGAAACAAAATAGACAGAAACAAAGTTAGACAATGTATTATGTTACTATTATGGGTGTGCGAGATCTAAAATCATAAGGAGAGCAAGAAATCAAGTGCGGGGGAAAGAAAAAGGAAGGTAGCGGCGACAATGATTGTTATTGTTAAAATTATAAGAACAATACCTATAGGTAGATTAAAACCAGGTTGAGATATATTTCAAACTTCAATATTTGATGTATATTGATGATTAAATAGACATGTGGGAGTTTTAAAGTGTTACCTAAATATTTATGAGTTATCTATTAAGTTAAACCCCATTTGTGAATAAGAAGAAACACTAAAACTTGTAATTGAAAAATATGACAACTTTGACCTTTTAGACTGAAGTTCAACCGTAGTTAAAACGGATAAGGTAAAGAATCAATATATTTACAAGAGTAATTATACATTGTTGAGAGTGAATCACTAGAAATTTAACATTGAACACTATGTTTTGAAATGTAGTAAACATCTAGAAACTTTATAGATTATATAAATAATTTGTAATAAAATATACAAATATGGTAAGTTTTAAAATGTAGGCATTAGTGATGTCTTGTAAAAAAAATTCTGAAGTGAAAGGTTGTAAAAATACCATGTTGGGTTTCAAGAAAACACATTTAAGTAAAGTACAATGCCTAAATGAGAAAGTGGCCAAAAGAGCCAAAACAAAACTGGTTCGAAAGATCCGATGAAACTTATTCATATAATATGAACTTCAATTTCATATGTTTAAGTTTTCTAGCATAGAGTTTAAACACTTTTATAAAAGAAAATGTTTCTATATTTTTCGAAAACATGTCAAAATGGTAAGCAAGGTTGAAAATGGTTTATATGCCCTTAAAAGCACATCTATCCATTGAAATGGATTTAAAATAGCAATGTTAAAACCAATATTGGTTAAATTGAGTTTTGAAGAAAGGTGTTAAGTTAAAGCAAGTTGTCAAAAGATTTTTAGCGAGAATATGGATTACACTGTTAGGAAATGTCTACTAAGTTGTACCTAAATACTAAGGCGAGTACAAGGCGAGTCTAAGGCGAGTACCGGTGTCTTTTCCCCAAAATTAAGGACAAGAAAAATTGTTTGTAAAACGTCCTATGTTAAGTTTTAATCTGAAGGTGGAAACAAGCTAAAGCTAAATCGTAGCGTAGTAGAGAAGTCTCACGTATGGGTTAAACCTTCGTGTCTCCTCATGAGTCGAACCCGGAATGCCTGCCAATGGTATGCAAGTGATTACTTAGTGGCGACTCATCTACCTCCTTACGTGATGCTCCAATTTTCATCTGTGTCGGTATCGGAAAGCTTTCCTAGTTGTAACTATGGTACAAAGACGATGAAGAGGTACTGAGGAATAACTGGTATAGGTTTCGACTTAAGATTATTACTAGTGTATATCTAGCTACTAACCTTACATCTAAAGTCAATAGCTACCGAGGAATACCCATTCTCAGTACTACGTGCATTGCTCCTAGAGTGGCTAGTGATATAACCTAAGTGGTTAACCTAGCACTTGATAAGGGATAAGAATATTTCTAAATAAAGGCATTGTGGTAAAAGTGCACTTAGTTTCTAAGTGTACCTAGATGAATGCCTATAATATGCAATGCCCGTACGCACATTGAAAAACTTTGTTTTTCAAAAGTTCAAGCTGAAAATCGTTTTGAACATAATTCTACTATAACCGTTTCAAGCCTCGCATTAAGTTTTCCTTAATTAAGCATAGTTGGCCAGGCTATACTTAATTAAAGTTCAATAATGCGTACTCGAATTAGTTATACCAATAGTATGTTCAGTATTTAAAAAAAAACGTTTAGAAATTTTTTGGCTATAGTTGTGGTTCTCCAAAGGAAAACCGGTATTCTCTATAACCTTCGGCTCTGATACCATTTTCTGTCACACCCCGCTAAAGCGGAAACACGAGGCGTGGCAGTATAAAGGGTTTCATAGCAAAAGTTAAAAGACAACACCAACCATAGTATTAAAAATCATTACAAATTTACAATGGGTTTGAACAACTTTTAAAAGAAATTACAATGTAAATTGAAATACAACACATGCGAATGCTCCTAAAAGTGAAGTATCCCTATGTGCCACTTACTCGATGATTCATGAAAAAGCATGTAAAACGAGCGTCAACTACAAAAATAGTTGGTGAGTACTCACATATTTAAAAATAATATTGGTTTCATAAATCGAAATAAAAATTTTGATAAAAGTTTCCACGAATAAAAATATATTGCCAAAATAAGTAAATAAGTTTGCATAAACAAAGTTCGTGGTCATCATGAGAGATAAAGTATGTTGCTCAAATGAGATGCAATGTTCATATTCTCATGGGAAATAAAGTTCGTTACTAAAACGAGTAAACAAGTTTCATTGCTAAAATGAGTATATAAGTTTCGTTGATAAAATGAGTATACAAGTTTCGTTACTAAAATACGATATAAGATTCGTATATGCATCAAGTTTCCATTCATGAGTTCACAACCCAAGCCTAATGACCGTTCCTGCCCCCATTCCATCATGTCTATGGTTCCCATGATGTCAGTTCATGGAAATATGCACTCGCGGTTCCGGGCGAGTGGGGGCTGTCGACCCCAAATAGCGCTATCCATAAGACCATCGGCTCGAATATGAGTTAATAGTTTGTATCGGTTCTCCGGGGACTTAATCGTACAAGTTCATAACACCAAATTCATAGTACAAGTTCATAATACAAGGTTCATACAACAAAGTTCATATCATATAGTTCATAGCACAAGTTCATAAAATAATGTTCATAGAAATTGTAGCATGCTTTCCACCCCAAAACATTAAAAACGTAAAATATGGGCTATGAATACTCACAATATGCAAAATATAGCAACCAAGTTTATACGACTCAAATAAATACAATGAACATAGATAGTTTAAGACATGCTTTCCCACCCCCAAAACATTTAAAAGAAACCGAAAATAGGGGAGTCGTGAATACTCACAATACATTGAGATGATGCAAATGATGCCTTGAACTACGTTCCACGTGTACCACTACCGATTCCTACAATAATGGTATTCGCTAGTGAGTCTCTAATCGAAATCTAACACTAGTATACTTACTACTACAATAGAATTATGCCAATATTGTGTGAAAATTTAATATTGATAAGTTACAAACATTTTTCTGAAATGGTGAAATTTTATAGCTCATGTGATTAAGACAATTTTGGATATTAATTTCCAGATTTTTGTAATATTAATTGAGGGTATTTCAACACATTTAAATGTGTTTTAAGCTCTTAAAAAGCCAAAATATTATCAAAAAAATTTCCAAAAATTCTCAAACTTTTCATTTTCATTTTAAACACAGTAGAGGTCTTCCATAAATTTTCCCTTGAATTTTTGATGTGATTAACTATTTTTCTCAATTTTTAAGCTTTCATAACAATATAAATTCGTGAAAAATAGGATCCAGATGAAAAAAATTCCCAAACATTTTATAACACTGCCATTACACATAGTTAAGCTGGGAAAAATATAAAAATGGATTTCCAAACTATTTAACCCAATTTTATGATTTTTGAGCATTTATTCTAATAAAAATTGAAATAAATAGAAAACAGTTTCCAAAATTTCCCAAACTTTTTCTGTTACTGTTATTAAACATTATTAAGCTGGGAAAAATATAAAAATGGATTTCTAAACTGTTTAACCCAATTTTATGATTTTTTGTGCATTTATTCTAATAAAAATGAAATAAATAGAAAGTTGTTTCCATCCTTACCCAAATTTTTTTTATTACTGTTATTAAACATTATTAAGCTGGGAAAAATATAAAAATGAATTTCTAAACTATTTAACCCAATTTTATGATTTTTGTGCATTTATTCTAATAAAAATGGATTTAAGTGTATTTAATCTTGGGAAAATAGATGAAAAATAGCATACAGATAAGAAAAACTATCAAAATTTTTATGTAGCATCGTAATATATTATAAGGTGTTCTGGTAAATTTGCATGAATTTTGGATGAGTAAAACTAATTTTCGTGTTTTTAGTCCATTATAAACACAACAAATCATGAAAAATAGATACACATTTTTTAAAATTCCTAAAATATTTTCCTGAGTCTTCCTCATAGGGTAGAAGCTGCGAAAATTATTAGATACCCTTTTTATATTCCCTAATGTGGTTTTATGATTTATTAGAGCTAAACAAAAAGAAAATTCAAAACCATATTAAACAGTAACAAAAGTCATTGAAACTTCATGGGAGATGTTTGTTACCTTAATGGATCATCCAAGAATTTTTCCAGAATTTATTTACTAGTGTAAGTATTTTATATGATTTAAAACTCTATTTTCTTATTATTTTCATGTAAAAATAAAGGAAATATATATTGAGCTGAAAATTTTCAGAATGCATCTTCATACCATGTAATAACAATGAAAAATTGTTTTCTTATTTTTTATGTCGAAAAACATTCCTAAAGGCTCAATAAATTATAGAGAAAACTTGGTTCTTGTGATTTTGGTAAAGATCATTGATGTTACTTTCAGAATTTTTGTAACATGTTCCAAAGACTTTTGAATCAAGATCTTTTTGTACCTATTAATACATGATGTTAAGAGTTCAAAATAATTTTTGAATGATTTTTAGCGATGAATAAGTCCTTTGAACATGCAACACAAAACAAATGTTCATAAGGAAAGTGCTGTTTGAGCAACAATTTTGTAAAAATTGTTAAAAATCGAAATATTGGAATTTTCCATTGAGTTCAGATGGGTTTGAAAGCTAACTCAAAATATTATATTTCAGAAAAAGAATCATGAATTTTGGTTAAGAAATGAGTGAGATATGGCAGTTTAAAGTCAGGTAAAGAAAACTGGCAGATTGCATGCATGATGATTGGTTAGAAAAGTGAGTTTTCATCATTTCCTTGAGAAAATCTTTTGAAATATTTAAAATATATGATGATAAACTCGTATTTTAGTCATGTTTCCAGAGATCAAAAGATTAAAACTTATCAAAATGTATACATTCATTTATGAACAAAATTTTGTTTCTCAAAAACTCTAAACTTGAGTTCGATGTTTTAGTCCTTAAAATTGATTTTTGCACTAAGATCATGAACATGCAAGCTTGTTTATCATACATGCATGGTGTTAAAACACATCCATCATGTTCTAAAAACCATTTTAACAAAAAGAAAACAAGTTTGAAGAAGATGAAGAAGGAGAAAGTGTAAGAAAAATAGCAAAACTTGAAGGAAAAGTGAAGTAGAAATCGATTTTACCTTCAAGAACACCACAAGATGATGAAGATTTCGAGTTTGAGGAGTGTTCATGGGTTTGTTTTCTGGAAAATTTCGTGGTTCTTAGAGGGAGGAAGAGAGAATGCAGTGGTGTTTGGAGAAAAAAAATTAGAGAGAAGGTAGAGAGAGTTTTCTAGAGAGAGAAAGAAGAGAGATGTGTGTGTGTTGGAGAATGAGAGTGTGAGAGAGAGATATGGGGAGAGAGGGATCCGAATTTTTTTGTATAATACCCCTTTCTCATTCATATTCTTTTATAAAATTTAAGTTATTTTATAAAATATCTCAATTTTTATATAAAATGTGCACTAAAATCAAGTTTTTATTCATAAAACCTTGATTTTTGATTTATAAATTAAGGGTAAATGTTAATGAGTTAAATTTTATTCTCCTTGAATGCATTTTTATAATTTTATTTATTATAAGATCATATTATGAGGTTCATAACTATGTTTATAGAAATTTTAAGATTAAATTTCATAAATTTAGGTTTTTAGGGCATTTAGGGTTTTTGAGAGTTTGTAAATCTTTGGATATCAAAATCAATAGAATCTTTGAGACTTAAATTTATCTTATGGTATTATAAATCTTTTATAGTTATAATAATATTTGTAACTTATTTTATCGGCTTATTGCCATTCTATGTAGTGGTTTCGAGATTCAAGCGAAATTGAGGAAATCAAGTATGCTAGTCCTAGTTTTCAACTTTGACTCAAGTTTCTATGAGATTATGACCTAATTTCTACTACTAGGTCAAGTGCAATATGGGTGTATATGATTGATGAAATGGTGTTCAAGTCAAGGAATGACCCAAATGTGGATAGTCATTAAAGTTAAGTAGTTGTAGAATTCACATAACCATGTGAAATCTAAGTACACTATCATTCGATTCTACTTGTTTCCAAGTTTCTAGTAGGTTATAACTTAGCTTCTAGTTACTAAGTCTAGTATGTGTCGTGCCTATACGTTCAACTAAGTTTAGTCAAATCTAGAACCGACTCGAATTTTGACGGTTGTCACAGTCTCCCCCGTTTGAAAGAATTTCGCCCTGAAATTCAATTCGTGATGTATTCTATTAGAACTCAACCGAATACAATTGTATAGCTGGAGAGGTGGTGACTTGAAGTGTTCTTTGATTATTTTGGGTTTATTTCCTCAAAGGAAGAACCCAATTCTTTAGCTATAGTCAAATTAGTGTTTCCTTAATTCGAGTTCTTTCGTCTAGATTATGGAAAATTTGGTTCATGGAATCATGATCCAACCATGGCGACCTAGTCGAAAAGGATCATCTAGTTAGATATTATCTGAATTAAGAGAGCGGTATAAGTTTTGTTGAAGCACCAACTGCACTGAGCGTTAAATTCGCATTGATCCTTAAGTTGCATTCTAAATTAGCACTAAGTGTAAATTCGCCGCCTAATGAAGAAGAGATTAGGAACAATTTGTTCACTTCCGGGTTGGCTATTACCTCTGGAAAAGATATATTTCGAAATAAGAAGGGGTAGCACGAATGAAAGGGAAACGATCGAGGGTAAGTTCCTAAAAATACGTACTAAGGGTAGGCAACGAAGTTTTGGTACATCTCAAATGTAAAGGCTATTTAAGTGTCGTCTACAAAATAAATTACGAAATGATTGAGGATCTCCGAGGCTATAATTACTACTACGGTTACTCTTACAATAATAGAACTATATTCGAAGAATATATATAATTGGAGAGTCATTGTTTCTAATGAAGACGGTGAAAGTTTATGATAAATTAAATCACATTGTGTAGATAGCATTTTAAGTGCTTAGAAGTGATAAAAATCTCACTGTTATCAAAATGTGTGTTTAGAAATGATAATTAATCTCACTATTATCAAAATGTGTAATAATTCCAAGATAATGAATATACATGTGTGGCGATCCAACAAAGTAGTAAAATAATATAAAGATTAATTAAGGTTAAAGGTTTAAGTCGTCATTAAAGGAATTTGTATAGAAATATTTGTATTAAACTTTTGAGAAATTGTCCAATTGTCAAAGTCAGGACAAATTCAAGTTTACGAGGAGTCAGAATACTTATGAAAAGAAGTTTGAGAGTTTAGGAACTCACTGAAAATTGCAAAGTAAAATACTATTTTAAGAAAGGTGTAAAAATGTCAATCTTTGAAAATAATGCATTCATAGTTTAGTGTTTCTACAAAAACAATCATTTAGAGAATAGATAATCGTAAAATTCAAAACTTTTGATGTATTTAAAGAAAAGAAGAAACATAAGGAAATATATCCTTCACATATATTTTCCGGGTATAGAAAAATTATAAGCATAAGAGTATTCATCTTGTGTATTAATTATAAGGAAAAATACAATGAAAATTGCATTTTATATCAAGTTTATGAATTTAGAACGAAAGGGAAAATGTAAATAAGGATCACTTGTTTATTGAGATTTCAAAATAAAAACAAGATGTATATGATAAAAGGAGTAATTGAATATATCAAAGTTGACTAAATAAAAATTATTCCTCACGGCTATACATGTATTAATCGCTCAAAACGAAAGGATAGACTTCTATTATGTATGTGTACAAACATGATACCAGGAGAAGCAAAATAGACAGAAACAAAGTTAGATAATGTATTATGTTACTATTATGGGTGTGCGAGATCTGAAATCATAAGGAGAGCAAGAAATCAAGTGTGGGGGAAAGAAAAAGGAAGGTAGCGGCGACAATGATTGTTATTGTTAAAATTATAAGAACAATACCTATAGGTAGATTAAAACCAGGTTGAGATATATTTCAAACTTCAATATTTGATGTATATTGATGATTAAATAGACATGTGGGAGTTTTAAAGTGTTTCCTAAATATTTATGAGTTATCTATTAAGTTAAACTCCATTTGTGAATAAGAAGAAACACTAAAACTTGTAATTGAAAAATATGACAACTTTGACCTTTTAGACTGAAGTTCAACCGTAGTTAAAACGGATAAGGTAAAGAATCAATATATTTACAAGAGTAATTATGCATTGTTGAGAGTGAATCACTAGAAATTTAACATTGAACACTATATTTTGCAATGCAGTAAACATCTAGAAACTTTATAGATTATATAAATAATTTGTAATAAAATATACAAATATGGTAAGTTTTAAAATGTAGGCATTAGTGATGTCTTGTAAAAAAAATTCTGAAGTGAAAGGTTGTAAAAATACCATGTTGGGTTTCAAGAAAACACATTTAAGTAAAGTACAATGCCTAAATGAGAATGTGGCCAAAAGAGCCAAAACAAAACTGGTTCGAAAGATCCGATGAAACTTATTCATATAATATGAACTTCAATGTCATATGTTTAAGTTTTCTAGCATAGAGTTTAAACACTTTTATAAAAGAAAATGTTTCTATGTTTTTCAAAAACATGTCAAAATGGTAAGCAATGTTGAAAATGGTTTATATGCCCTTAAAAGCACATCTATCCATTGAAATAGATTTGAAATAGCAATGTTAAAACCAATATTGGTTAAATTGAGTTTTGAAGAAAGGTGTTAAGTTAAAGCAAGTTGTCAAAAGATTTTTAGCGAGAATATGGATTACACTGTTAGGAAATGTCTACTAAGTTGTACCTAAATACTAAGGCGAGTACAAGGCGAGTCTAAGGCGAGTACCGGTGTCTTTTCCCCAAAATTAAGGACAAGAAAAATTGTTTGTAAAACGTTTTATGGTGTCAATGCAGTTTTGTGGCCTTTTATAGAGGTCAAAGGGATATCCTATGTTAAGTTTTAACCTGAAGGTGGAAACAACCTAAAGCTAAATCGTAGCGTAGTAGAGAAGTCTCACGTATGGGTTAAACCTTCGTGTCTCCTCATGAGTCGAACCCGGAATGCCTGCCAATGGTATGCAAGTGATTACTTAGTGGCGACTCATCTACCTCCTTACGTGATGCTCCAATTTTCATCTGTGTCGGTATCGGAAAGCTTTCCTAGTTGTAACTATGGTACAAAGACAATGAAGAGGTACTGAGGAATAACTGGTATAGGTTTCGACTTAAGATTATTACTAGTGTATATCTAGCTACTAACCTTACATCTAAAGTCAATAGCTACCGAGGAATACCCATTCTCAGTACTAAGTGCATTGCTCCTAGAGTGGCTAGTGATATAACCTAAGTGGTTAACCTAGCACTTGATAAGGGATAAGAATATTTCTAAATAAAGGCATTGTGGTAAAAGTGCACTTAGTTTCTAAGTGTACCTAGATGAATGCCTATAATATGCAATGCCCGTACGCACATTGAAAAACTTTGTTTTTCAAAAGTTCAAGCTGAAAATCGTTTTGAACATAATTCTACTATAACCGTTTCAAGCCTCACATTAAGTTTTCCTTAATTAAGCACAGTTGGCCAGGCTATACTTAATTAAAGTTCAATAATGCGTACTCGAATTAGTTATACCAGTAGTATGTTCAGTATTTTAAAAAAAAACGTTTAGAAATTTTATGGCTATAGTTGTGGTTCTCCAAAGGAAAACCGGTATTCTCTATAACCTTCGGCTCTGATACCATTTTCTGTCACACCCCGCTAAAACGGAAACACGAGGCGTGGCAGTATAAAGGGTTTCATAGCAAAAGTTAAAAGACAACACCAACCATAGTATTAAAAATCATTACAAATTTACAATGGGTTTGAACAACTTTTAAAAGAAATTACAATGTAAATTGAAATACAACACATGCGAATGCTCCTAAAAGTGAAGTATCCCTATGTGCCACTTACTCGATGATTCATGAAAAAGCATGTAAAACGAGCGTCAACTACAAAAATAGTTGGTGAGTACTCACATATTTAAAAATAATATTGGTTTCATAAATCGAAATAAAAATTTTGATAAAAGTTTCCACGAATAAAAATATATTGCCAAAATAAGTAAATAAGTTTGCATAAACAAAGTTCGTGGTCATCATGAGAGATAAAGTATGTTGCTCAAATGAGATGCAATGTTCATATTCTCATGGGAAATAAAGTTCGTTACTAAAACGAGTAAACAAGTTTCATTGCTAAAATGAGTATATAAGTTTCGTTGATAAAATGAGTATACAAGTTTCGTTACTAAAATACGATATAAGATTCGTATATGCATCAAGTTTCCATTCATGAGTTCACAACCCAAGCCTAATGACCGTTCCTGCCCCCATTCCATCATGTCTATGGTTCCCATGATGTCAGTTCATGGAAATATGCACTCGCGGTTCCGGGCGAGTGGGGGCTGTCGACCCCAAATAGCGCTATCCATAAGACCATCGGCTCGAATATGAGTTAATAGGTTGTATCGGTTCTCCGGGGACTTAATCGTACAAGTTCATAACACCAAATTCATAGTACAAGTTCATAATACAAGGTTCATACAACAAAGTTCATATCATATAGTTCATAGCATAAGTTCATAAAATAATGTTCATAGAAATTGTAGCATGCTTTCCACCCCAAAACATTAAAAACGTAAAATATGGGCTATGAATACTCACAATATGCAAAATATAGCAACCAAATTTATACGAGTCAAATAAATACAATGAACATAGATAGTTTAAGACATGCTTTCCCACCCCCAAAACATTTAAAAGAAACCGAAAATAGGGGAGTCGTGAATACTCACAATACATTGAGATGATGCAAATGATGCCTTGAACTACGTTCCACGTGTACCACTACCGATTCCTACAATAATGGTATTCGCTAGTGAGTCTCTAATCGAAATCTAACACTAGTATACTTACTACTACAATAGAATTATGCCAATATTGTGTGAAAATTTAATATTGATAAGTTACAAACATTTTTCTGAAATGGTGAAATTTTATAGCTCATGTGATTAAGACAATTTTGGATATTAATTTCCATATTTTTGTAATATTAATTGAGGGTATTTCAACACATTTAAATGTGTTTTAAGCTCTTAAAAAGCCAAAATATTATCAAAAAAATTTCCAAAAATTCTCAAACTTTTCATTTTCATTTTAAACACAGTAGAGGTCTTCCATAAATTTTCCCTTGAATTTTTTATGTGATTAACTATTTTTCTCAATTTTTAAGCCTTCATAACAATATAAATTCGTGAAAAATAGGATCCAGATGATAAAAATTCCCAAACATTTTATAATGCTGCCATTACACATAGTTAAGCTGGGAAAAATATAAAAATGGATTTCCAAACTATTTAACCCAATTTTATGATTTTTGAGCATTTATTCTAATAAAAATTAAAATAAATAGAAAACAGTTTCCAAAATTTCCCAAACTTTTTCTATTACTGTTATTAAACATTATTAAGCTGGGAAAAATATAAAAATGGATTTCTAGACTGTTTAACCCAATTTTATGATTTTTTGTGCATTTATTCTAATAAAAAATGAAATAAATAGAAAGCTGTTTCCATCCTTACCCAAACTTTTTCTGTTACTGTTATTAAACATTATTAAGCTGGGAAAAATATAAAAATGAATTTCTAAACTATTTAACCCAATTTTATGATTTTTGTGCATTTATTCTAATAAAAATGGATTTAAGTGTATTTAATCTTGGGAAAATAGATGAAAAATAGCATACAGAAGAGAAAAACTATCAAAATTTTTATGTAGCATCCTAATGTATTATAAGGTGTTCTGGTAAATTTGCATGAATTTTGGATGAGTAAAACTATTTTTCGTGTTTTTAGTCCATTATAAACACAACAAATCATGAAAAATAGATACACATTTTTAAAAATTCCTAAAATATTTTCCTGAGTCTTCCTCATAGGGTAGAAGCTGCAAAAATTATTAGATACCCTTTTTATATTCTCTAATGTGGTTTTATGATTTATTAGAGCTAAACAAAAAGAAAATTCAAAACCATATTAAACAGTAACAAAAGTCATTGAAACTTCATGGGTGATGTTTGTTACCTTAATGGATCATCCAAGAATTTTTTCAGAATTTATTTACTAGTGTAAGTATTTTATATGATTTAAAACTTTATTTTCTTATTATTTTCATGTAAAAATAAAGGAAATATATATTGAGCTGAAAGTTTTCAGAATGCATCTTCATACCATGTAATAACAATGAAAAATTGTTTTCTTGTTTTTGATGTCGAAAAACATTCCTAAAGGCTCAATAAATTATAGAGAAAACTTGGTTCTTGTGATTTTGGTGAAGATCATTGATGTTACTTTCAAAATTTTTGTAACATGTTCCAAAGACTTTTGAATCAAGATCTTTTTGTACCTATTAATACATGATGTTAAGAGTTCAAAATAATTTTTGAATGATTTTTAGCGATGAATAAGTCCTTTGAACATGCAACACAAAACAAATGTTCATAAGGAAAGTGCTGTTTGAGCAACAGTTTTGTAAAAATTGTTAAAAATCGAAATATTGGAATTTTCCATTGAGTTCAGATGGGTTTGAAAGCTAACTCAAAATATTATATTTCAGAAAAAGAATCATGAATTTTGGTTAAGAAATGAGTGAGATATGGCAGTTTAAAGTCAGGTAAAGAAAACTGGCAGATTGCATGCATGATGATTGGTTAGAAAAGTGAGTTTTCATCATTTCCTTGAGAAAATCTTTTGAAATATTTAAAATATATGATGATAAGCTCGTATTTTAGTCATGTTTCCAGAGATCAAAAGATTAAAACTTATCAAAATGTATACATTCATTTATGAACAAAATTTTGTTTCTCAAAAACTCTTAACTTGAGTTTGATGTTTTAGTCCTTAAAATTGATTTTTGCACTAAGATCATGAACATGCAACCTTGTTTATCATACATGCATGGTGTTAAAACACATCCATCATGTTCTAAAAACCATTTTAACAAAAAGAAAACAAGTTTGAAGAAGATGAAGAAGGAGAAAGTGTAAGAAAAATAGCAAAACTTGAAGGAAAAGTGAAGTAGAAATCGATTTTACCTTCAAGAACACCACAAGATGATGAAGATTTCGAGTTTGAGGAGTGTTCATGGGTTTGTTTTCTGGAAAATTTCGTGGTTCTTAGAGGGAGGAAGAGAGAATGGAGTGGTGTTTGGAGAAAAAAAATTAGAGAGAAGGTAGAGAGAGTTTTCTAGAGAGAGAAAGAAGAGAGATGTGTGTGTGTTGGAGAATGAGAGTGTGAGAGAGAGATATGGGGAGAGAGGGATCCGAATTTTTTTGTATAATACCCCTTTCTCATTCATTTTCTTTTATAAAATTTAAGTTATTTTATAACATATCTCAATTTTTATATAAAATGTGCACTAAAATCAAGTTTTTATTCATAAAACCTTGATTTTTGATTTATAAATTAAGGGTAAATGTTAACGAGTTAAATTTTATTTTCCTTGAATGCATTTTTATAATTTTAATTATTATAAGATCATATTATGAGGTTCATAACTATGTTTATAGAAATTTTAAGATTAAATTTCATAAATTTAGGTTTTTAGGGCATTTAGGGTTTTTGAGAGTTTGTAAATCTTTGGATATCAAAATCAATAGAATCTTTGAGACTTAAATTTATCTTATGGTATTATAAATCTTTTATAGTTATAATAATGTTTGTAACTTATTTTATCGGTTTATTGCCATTCTATGTAATGGTTTCGAGATTCAAGCGAAATTGAGGAAATCAAGTATGCTAGTCCTAGTTTTCAACTTTGACTCAAGTTTCTATGAGATTATGACCTAATTTCTACTACTAGGTCAAGTGCAATATGGGTGTATATGATTGATGAAATGGTGTTCAAGTCAAGGAATGACCCGAATTTGGATAGTCATTAAAGTTAAGTAGTTGTAGAATTCACATAACCATGTGAAATCTAAGTACACTATCATTCGATTCTACTTGTTTCCAAGTTTCTAGTAGGTTATAACTTAGCTTCTAGTTACTAAGTCTAGTATGTGTCGTGCCTATACATTCAACTAAGTTTAGTCAAATCTAGAACCGACTCGAATTTTGACGGTTGTCACACACGAGGCTTAGGACACTTCCAGAAGGCTAGAAAGGACCTCGAAACACCGAAAATCGCACCTTTTGACCAAGTGTATACGACCGTAAACCCATGGGCCGTAAACCCATGGACCGCAAACACTTGGGCCGTAAACCCTGTTGGGCCGCAAACCCTTGACCGTACACTCCTTTTACGACCGCAAACTCCCCATTTTCAAATCACATGCGATTCTAACACTTAGTTTTAAGTGTTTCCTAGTCCCTAAGGTGGTTCTTTCCATAACAACTAGTGTTATGCCTTCACCTAATGCATATATGAACTTTTACATGATAAATAGGATCCGTTTGTGCCCGAGGTGTTATTTGACACTCAGCAATTCCAAACAACTTACATTCGAATCCCACGTCAAACTGTGAGTTCATACCCCTACGCTTTTTCTGAGTTTTTCATGTTTTTAGGGGGGGAATACAAGCAAAAGTACAAGGAAACTTGTACTCAAAACGTATTATTTGGTTTAAAATAATTATACTTTCAGCATGCTTTTAACATAGAAAACAGTTTTACCAAACGATTTAGAAATCAACTCGTAGAAACAGTTTTCTAAACTAAAGCAACGAAATTGTGAATCATATCGTAAAATGTGTATTTTATAAGGGATTCATGCAAATCATAAACATGATTTTTGGTTATATTACATGCAAATTGTTAGTCTAAAGTTGGAGACACGTCCTTGGTAACACTCCCACCGGATTTCGAGAGTGTAGGACTAGCACTTGTAACCAGAATCTCTTGTAGGGAGAGCGTGACTATTGTGTATAGATCTATACGGAACTGACTACCCCGCACCTCGCTGCTAGCTACAGTGGGACCGTCAGGTCTACGGGTGACAAAGTCATAAAAAGATACTGGCCCCGTTACGTGCCATATCAAGTCTAAGTACGGTTATGACACTCGCAACCTAGATAACAGAGTTTACTTTTGAAATAATGAAACAAGTGAACTAACCTCAAAGTAATAACCGATTTGATTATTAGACGGTATTAATAATACCCTTAGGATTTAGTTCACCACTTATTTATTAGTTTTATATATGTAAGAAGGCTAATACACCTCACAGAGAGCAAACAGGGTTTTTCAAGGAAACTGAATCTAACGATACAAGTATGCTAGATACTTGTACACCTCAGACAAGAACAGATAACCAACTATCAACTTTTAAGGAAAATATAGGATTTTCCTGGGATAACTCAACCTTACATAAACAGGCTGTTTAACAAACAACGAATGGATAATCAAAGATCTTTCATAAGGAAATATAGGATTTTCTTAGGAAACACTTTTCAAAGGATCAAAGAATCATTTCTTTCACCAGAACTAAATGCTTATGAACTCACCAGCTTTATGCTGATATTTTAAAACTGCTTGTATTCTCAGGGCAACAATAGACAGGTACACTTTCCAACTTTTGGAAAAGACGGAGCATTTTGGAGTCACGTCTTTTACTTTTGTTATATACTCGGATGTACAAACTATGTTTTCAATCTATGTAAATATTCATATTATAATGTAATGGTTGTGTTTACTTCGCTTGCTATGATACGACTGTTGTGATACTACGAATGACGTCACCCGCCCCCGGACGTTTCCGCCGTCCATTTCGACGGTTCGGGGGTGTGACACATCATGTGAAAATTTGACCTTTTATAAGGTCTATAACAATTAGACAGCATAACGACCCTCCAAGTAGTGTAGTCATTTAACCGTAGGGTTGGTCCTATATACATAAAGTAAAGGAAAAGAAAACCTAAACTACAGCAAACGGCGAGTAGGATAGGTCCTACTCTCGACAGGAGGTCTCTGGTGGTGCTTTCGACAAGGTAGAAGTGCCCTGAAGTTTAGCTAATTGGTGCTCGGTGTTCCAGACTCTTTCCTCAAGAGCGGCGTCTCGCACCTGATACTCTCTTACCTCTGATCGTGCAGCGGTAAGGTCTTCAATAAAACGCTCCATTGGGTAATAGTCCCGCTCAAGGTCCTAAATACGGGTATTCGCTCGCTATGAGGCAGCTCTAATCTCCACCATCTGGTTGGCGGTCACTTGGGCCTGATCGCCAATATCTCTGATTCGTCAGACCACAAGTGGAAGAGCGCGGTCAGTGGGTCCTCCCTGGCGAAGATCGTAAAATCTCTGCTCTATCCCATAAGGCGGTTGTTGTTGCTGATGCCGGCTCCATCTCTCGATGTCATAGGCCCAGAGGGTATATGGCAATTGGGGCCCTGTCGGTATGGTGGTACCCTATTGACGTAGGGAGGATCGATGACTTCAGATTGTGCGTCCGACACGACATCCTCTTCTTCGTCTTCATCCACCTCCTCGTCGATGTCCTCTTCTTCAAATTCTTCCATAGGTTCTTCCTCTGGGTCTTCCATGGGTTCCTCTTCTGAGTCCTCCATGGTTTCCTCATTTGGGTCCTCTTCGATCCACCCTCCATTTCCTTGATTAGGGAAATAGGGGTCTCTGGGCAAGTGATATCCTGCCATGTCGTCTGTACTAGAATGTGAGCATAAGAAGATACAAGAAAATTTCACGCAATGTCATAATACTCCTATAGTATTTTAATTGTTAGGTTTGGTTCTCTAAAACTTTTCGGTATAATGTTGGTAAGTTTTAGACTCGTTGTCCACCCCGATCACTCCTAAACACATCTTTGTCGTATTTCGAATAAATATAGTTGATCAGGCTATATTTACCCAAATATGATTACATAACTGTTTAGGTTTAATCGCGATGTCCAACTCCTCTAAAGACTTTTATTTGTTTCTTGTTATGATACTCTTCTAATATGCACGCAAGTTTTGTTTTCTTTTAGTCAGAGTGTTTTAGTCCCATTGTATTTATAGTTGTATATCTTGTATGGTTAGATATAGTAGTTCACTATAAACAATGCTCTAATACCAATCTGTCACACCCCCGGACCAGAACGGCGGAAATGTCCGGAGGCGGGTGACGTCATTGTATAGCATCATAACAATTGTATATAAATGAAACATAGCAATCCACACATCATAGATTGAGATAACAAACTTACATTGTTTTACATAGTGTATTTGTTCACATAGTACATCAAAAGTGACAACAGTAAGTAATTTCCAAAATGCAGCAAAATATCTAGTCACCCGAGGCTCTTATACCTGCTTACTGAGTCCCTGAGAATACAAGTCGTTTTGAAAAGCGTACACATAGAATGTTGGTAAGTTCATAAGAATGTTTGTATAAAAATAGTATGTTGCTGTGTTGTTTGGTAAAAAATTTGTATCCTTCTGGAAAATCCAATATTTTTCAATAAAATGATTTATTTGTGTATTTATGTAAACCATGAGTAGTTGTATGCACTTCTGTTTAAATCACGTGGATGTATGATTCCAAAAAATCCCATCTTTTATGATTGTATGTATGTGTAGTCTTAAACCCTAAATCAGAACAGTAGTATTGATGTATTGAGAGTAGTGTGTGGTTTTATATTATATAAAACTAGTAAAGTATGAGTTTATCCCTGTAATAAAACGGTTATTGTTATTCTCTACATGAATCGTTACAACCATGCTTGATGTGACTGTTATGCCTGTCATGACGTTCTTCAGGCATCAGTATCGGTAAGATATTTGTCAACCGAGACTGGCCCCGTCTAGCTGTAGCGAACAACTGAGGTGTGGGGGTGTCAATCCCCATATAGATCTATACACAATTATATCGCTCTCCCTCCAGGAGACTTTGGTTATAACTACAGGAATTAAGGTGTACTCTAGGTAGGTACGGTGAAGACGATGTCTCACTAGATCCTTAACGGATCATTGTAAAGTTCTATCCTTGTTATTGAATATTTATGACTGTCTGTTTATGACGCGTTGATTTTTCTGTCGTAAACTGTTTTGTGAAAGCGACTTCGATTGAGCTGTTTCCATATATTAACATAAATAGCTTTTACTAACTATGTCTAGTTGTAGAGTTTTTGTAAGTAGTAGAATACATTGGCTTATAAACCACCCAAAAATACTTACTAGAATAGTTTTACAATCATTGTACTTAAAATATTCTATTTGTAGTAAAATATCAACTTAGTATCATTCCTTTCATTCCAAAAATTTAGAGTATGATTTATGTCCACAAATGTTTACGTAACAAATAGGTTATTACTTGTATTATTCATAATTTAGAAGAGCTAATAACCTTTTTAAACAAGTTTTGTACCAAGTTCATCACAAAATTTTGATGCATGTAGATATCCCGTGGTCAAACGAAATCTAGCAAGCATAGAGTTTATATAACACAATTTTATGAGGTATTAACATGATATATTTCGAAATCTAAGCATAAATTTCTACTAACACATGTAAGTGCATACAAATATCCAATGCTTAACCGAAAGTGGACTTGTATTAACATAAATAGTGGGGTATGAAGCTCACCTTGGGTGTTTTTGTGGGAAGATTTGAGGTGTGGAGTAGAGTTTGTTGAGCCAAATAGTAAGATTTTTCTTGAAGAACACTTGAAGTCTGTAACACCTTATGAAGTGTATACATGAAATATGTGAGTGTAAGGAGGTATGAAATGAACACAAATGAGTGTAAGAACACAAGGAGTTTGTAGAAGTACTTACCAAGAAGCAAAAAAATCACTTAGATGATGAAGTTATTTGAAGAACTACACTCTTGTTCTTGAGAGAGTTTGTTAACTACTTGAAGTTTCAGAGAGAATGAAAGGAAAAGTTTGAAGTGCAAATGAATTAAAATGAGTATTCAGTCGTGGTTTATGAGATACAGAAATGGCATGGATATTCGATGGACATTTGAGGGAATTGCATTTTAATGCGGTGGTTAATTGGATGTAAATCTGAATTCTGTGTTCCAATGAAACTTTTACGTACTGAGATCTAATAAACAAATGGTATTCTCTCTAAAAATTCCTTGCATTGGCCGAACACACCTTAATTTATTCAAGGTATGACCGAATTTAACACAAAAGAATAGAAATTGGTTCTTATATGATCTAAAACGGGAAATCGGTCCTTATATGGGCGATATATGGACAATTTGGTTTGGGAAGGCCCAAAACAAAGGGGAATTCTGTTTTATAAGTCACCCTTTGGACATGTGTGTTCGGTCATGGCTTCTCCATGGCCAAATTCCTAAATAAAGAGGTAAGAAAGTTTATGTTTTTGTCATTTTTGGTCCCCTTTGGCATTTAAACTTATGTTACTAAATTATCTCACATGTTTTGCTTATAATTGTATTCAAAATAGGTCCATATTGCCTTAACATAGTCTATTTCAATCAAGTTACATGAAGAGAGTGTTGGTGCATGCATACAAACATAAACCAAAATTGCTAGTTGTGACAGTAAGATAGATTCTTTTGTTTTGAGAGCTCAAGTGAGGTGTAACCTTTGTGTGTGATTGTATTTGTTCTTGGAAGTTAATAAAATCCTCTCTCTCTCTCTCTCTCTTTGTCTCGTTCGCTCGTGGCTGTAGGTCACTTTGACCGAACCACATTAAATATTGTGTTCTCGTAATTTACATTTTTCAGAAGTTTTATTTCCGAAATTTCATCAAAGTTTGTTTTGATATTTGTCTGAAGTGCTTAACATGTTTTCTTGTCACCCAACAAACTAGTATCAAAGCTATGGCAGAAGACGGGAGAGTTAAGATCGAAAAATTCAATGGGCATGATTTCGGTATCTAGAAAATGCAAATCGAAGAATACCTCTAGCAGAAAAATTTACATGAACCATTGACCAAAAGTAAACCTGAATAAATGAAGCACGAGGATTAGGATTTGTTAGATCGGAAGGCACTTGGTGTGATGAGATTATCCTTGATAGAGAATGTAACTTACAACATTGCGAATACGAAGACTACTGTGACACCAGTCAAATTTTGGTCAAAAATAAATTGATCAATAATCGTAATTGGGATGAACCAAGTGGTAGAGATTGTAACAAGGTTTCCAAAAATATAAAGAACACTGAAATCCGAGTTATAACGAAGAAGTTATGACCAATCGAAAATCCGCGATAAAACCGGCAAAACATTGTTCAGTATAAAAAGCGAATTTTCGATAAAAGGCTTTTTAGCCTTAACAATCTAAATGAAAGTTGTAGAATATGTTAAACCGAGAACGTTCATAAAAAGAAAGTCAAAATATGACTTCGTATGAGGAGTTATGATTTTTCTAAGTTTCGGTTTAGCAGTAGACAGGTAAAAATTCGAAATATAAATCGATCAATATTTAGCCGACGCAAATTAAACGAGAATCGAAGGTCTCGTCAAAAGTAGCATAACGGTAAAAAGACAGACGAAAACGGACGTCGGATGAAGAAGTTATGAATTTTTAACGGATTTCCTATCCCGATCTGTTAAAAATAATAATATTTAAAATAAAGTCAAAATTAGCCGACGAAGTCTAAACAAAAGTCGTAGAGCATGCTTTTACCTACCCGTGCATATAAAGAACGCCAAAACCGGAGCTCGTATGCGAAAGTTATGAATTTCGCAAGTTTTTGGCACAAAAATCAAGAAAATGTTGAAAACCGGGAAATTTCGCATGAGTCACTCCTCGGACACGTCATCCTCGCATGCGAGGCTTCCACGTATCAGACACGTGTTCGCTTCGCATTGGACCGCAGCCTCGCATGGCATCTCCTGATTGGTCCGAAGTCGTCATCTTCCTTCCCTATTGGACCGAAGTTCGGTCCAGTTAGAAGCCTCCATCTGTCTGAGGCACGTGCCTCGCACCGGGTCCGAACTACGCTCCACCTTTGACTTCGCACGTGGCCTTCGCAGGAGCTGCCGCGCGTCCTGCTGAATCGCCTTCGCCTCACCAGATGTCCGAACCCTCGCCAGGTGGCTGCTGATTCACTTCCTTCGGCGAACCCTCGCACCCCTATATAAAGGGTGCGAGCCTTCTCGGATTTGAAGGATTTTTCACCCCAAAATTCACCCAATTTCACATTTTCACATTTTCACCCCCTAGACTTTCTCACGACCCCCAAGGCCCCCGGTATCGTGTCTAAATCCCGAAGCAACCCCCGGAGCCCCGGAATTCTTGAGAAGTTATCCTTTCTCCAGTCGAAACTCTGCCCGATTTGAGCCGGTTTCTCGTCAAATAAACTCCTTTCCGGGAAACGAAACGCTGCCCGAATCACCGCTTATCAAAGTGAGTTCATACCCCTATAATTTACCTTTTTAATGATTTTAAATGCTTTTCAAGGGGGGGGGGGAGGGGAGGGGAATACAAGTTTAACACAATATTAGATTGTGTTAATAACTCTTTGTGTGAAGTTTCCGTATGCTTTTAAGAATTACCAAATACTTCCAAAATGACTTAACGTCATGAAAACTCCATTAAATTCTTTGAAAAATGTTTTATAAACTATTTCAAATTATAAATGCCAAAATCATGTTTATATATGTATAAATATATAAATAAGATTTGAAGGGCTTACGACTAATGAATTATCTTATTTCCTTTCCCTTGTTTGGATGTGGAATTAAGTTTGTGTTATTTGTCCGAAGGTCGTTTCCTTCTTAATTATATATATATATATATATATATATATATATATATATATATATATATATATATATATATATATATATATATTATACATATATAAGTATAACCGGTTACTCCTTTTGGTATCATTACCTTTGTATCAACCTGAGCAAAGGTGTTCATCCATGACAAATCATGCTAATCAGATAGAACATATAAATTATAATAGGTATAATTTATGATTCAAAACTAAATATACAAGTATGATTCACGACTGTATACCTTCCAAGGAAATTACCAAAATTCATTCAACTATACCAAGATATGTATAATACCTTTAATATACGAACAACATATTAAAGAAGTAAAGATACATCATACCGGGTTTGCATTAACAAAGGTACTAAACAGAGTACCAGAGTTAGCAAACACGAGGTAATAATACATCATAACGGGTTTGCATTAGCAAAGGTACTATACAGAGTACCAGAGTTAACAAACACGAGTTAATAATACATCATACCGGGTTTGCATTACCAAAGGTAATATACAGAGTACCAGAGTTAGCAAACACGAGGTAATAATACATCATACCGGGTTTGCATTAGCAAAGGTACTATACAGAGTACCAGAGTTAGTAAACACGAGGTAATAATACATCATACCAGGTTTGCATTAGCAAAGGTACTATACAGAGTACCAGAGTTAGCAAACACGAGCTAATAATACATCATACCGGGTTTTCATTAACCAACGGTGCGATACAAAGTACCAGAGTTAGCAATCACAGAGTAATAATAATACATCGTAAATCTCGTTGAAACAATAAATTTGTGAGACCCTTCACGGTGTACTTATCTAAGTACGACTTTTAAGTCCTGACCTATTAACCAGAATCTCTTGTAGGGAGAGCGTGAATTTGTGTATAGATCTATATGGGACTGACAATCCCGCACCTCTACTGTTCGCTACAGTTTGGCCGGCAGGCCTAGGGTGTCAAATATCATACCATTTCTGACGCCTGAAGAACGTCGCAGCAGGCATATGAGTCATATTGGTATGGTTAATAGAAGTCACATGGATAAAACAACGAGTGAATTACTAAGTAATATACTTCTCTTAAAACAGTAAGAAAAGATAATTACATCCCGACCAAATATACCTTCTGTACCTTTACTTACAGTAAAAAGCTACGTATCATGAAATCAAGTATGGTAAATATACTTGTACTTCTGGTTTTGAACATTTAAAACCACAAGGCAGTATTATGGATAATATAATACTTTCCAAGATTAATACTAAGGTTGATACTATAGAACAGAGATAACTAATAATACTTTTACAAAGAAAACAGTTATGGGATGAAACCACTTATACAAAGGAAATAGTTTATGGGATTAAACCACTTTTACAGATGAAACGGTTTATGGAATTAAACTACTTATCAAATGGAACTTAGTCATTCAATCTCTGTAAACTAGTATAACATAAAAGACCTTTAGTGGTTAATTCTATAATTCCTTAGTTATTACATCGGAGTTATATATAAGTAATATACGATTAACAGTGAAATGTCTGACTTCCGCCTTACTTCCTGTTCCTTGTTTGGTTGTGGGCTTAGGGCAGATACACCCATTTGACTGTCCATTCGATATTGGGTTATATATAAACAGTATAAACTAAGTAATTATAGAGAGAAACTATTGAGGTTATCAGTCAATCACTTCAGGAAATATAGGATTTCCTGGAGAAACCAGTGAACTTATCCAAAGAACATAGAGTATACTTAACATAACTAAAATACTTATGAACTGACCAGCTTAAATGTTGATATACTCTCTCCAAATAACTTGTATTCTCAGGAATCCAGTGACAGGTACACTCCCGAAGCTTTTGAGAAGACTACCTAGTACCATACCACGACTCTTGTCTTCTATTGTACCTACCTTGGTGATTGAATATGTAATGTTAAAACACTTATGTAAAAATTATACTTATTAATGCAATGGTTGTTTGTACTTTGATTACTATATTGCATGTGTTGTGATACTTACCTAAAGTCCTCCGCCCCCGAACGTTTCCGCCGTTCCGGTTTGGGGGTGTGACAACTACTCATGAGTTGATCAAGGAACTATCTAACATGTATGAAAATCCTTCAGAAGCCAACAAGGTTCACTTGATTCGACAATTGGTAAATCTGAAGATGAAGGAGGGTGGCTCAGTGACTAATCATGTTAATGAATTTAATTCAATCCTATGAAGGTTGATGTCGATTGATATTAAATTTGAAGATGAAGTCATGGAATTGCTACTATTATCATCTTTTCCTAATAGTTGGTCTGGTATAGTGACAACAGTTAGCAGCTCCTTATGTAATCCTTGGTGAGGATGTGCATAGGCGGAGTGCTGGAGAAGCTTCCAATAGTCTTCTTAGTACTAAAGATATGGTAAGGGGGTTCAATACAGGATGTGGGGGTAGTGGAAGATCAAAGTCGAGAAAGAGAGGTGGAAAGAACCATAGAGGGAGATGACTTGTTAAAACTGCAAATAAAGTGGTCATGTCAAAAGCCATTGCTCAATGCTCATGGTAGATAAA
The DNA here is from genome assembly GCF_052849685.1 of Lactuca virosa. NCBI lineage: Eukaryota > Viridiplantae > Streptophyta > Magnoliopsida > Asterales > Asteraceae > Lactuca > Lactuca virosa. The sequence continues at coordinate 392,334,270 of NC_136428.1, forward strand.
GGCCAAAAGTAGATGAATACGGTAGAAGATTTTGAAGGTGACGTACTCATTTGTTTAATTGAAAATTCAATAGAATCCTGGGTCGTGGATTCTGGTGCGTCATTTCATGCTAGCCATTCTAGAGATGTGATGTTGAACTTCAGGCATTACTAAGGGAAGGTTAGGATGGCAGATAACAAGTGTCTTGAAATCATGGTCGTCGAAGATGTGGTTCTCAAGACGAATCTGGGTACAAATTGGACTTTAAAGAATGTCAAGTTCATTCCTGATCTAAAGTGGATGTCGATATCAGTTGGACAACTTGATAATAAACGTCATCATGTTACATTTGGTGATCACAAGTGGAAAGCGAAGAAGGGAAATTTGATCATTGCTAAGGGTGAGAAACATGGTAAACTTTATATGGTGTCGGTTTCTAAAGAGGAAGCAAGCACTGATGAAGGAGTTGGAACATCCACTATATGCCACAGAGTATTTGTTCATATAAGTAAGGAGGGAATGAAGAAGCCTATATCCAATGGGAGGATGCCATATTCAAAGAATGTGATAGACGCTTCTAAGCCATGTTCTATTGGCAAACAGAAGAAAGTCAATTTTGCAAAGATAGGAAATCCACCTATGTTTGGGAAATCGGGTTCACTTCATTTTGGTGTTTACCGTCCAACTTCAAATTCTTCAGTGGGAGGATCCCAGAATCATGCAAAACCTATCTCTGGTCAAAGAATAGGCAAATGTTCAAGAAAAAGTGGGAGCTCTGATAAACCAGGAAATAGTGGGAGCTCTAGTGATAATGGTTATAATGGTAGAGATGTAGTTGTTTCTGTTGGATAAGGTGTCTAAGTCCATAACTATTTCTGGTATGTACTTGACCCGGTTGGCATGGTCCATTTGGGTTGCATGACATCATGACACTTGGATAGACAAAATGAGAAAAGGACACTTACAGTTTATTAATATATTATAATTTCTAATATATTAATACTATTATTTAATTAGTATTGATCAAGAATTAATTTGGAATTAATTTTGTGATCAAAAGGAGACTAATTAAATATATGGGGTTGATTGTGTAAATCATCCATTCTTATATAGTGGGCTAATGATCCATGGTTTATTGAATTGGGCTAAAACCCATAGGGTGCTCCATGGATGGTGCATGGAGGTTAAAACCCATGGATCATGGGGGAAATGAATAGCCATGTCAATTAGGGTTTACATGGTGTAACCCTACTTATGACACAACTATAAAAGGACCCCATGGGCTACCAAAATTGGTACTAAGAGTAGAACTAGAGGGCTAGCCGATTTTGAGTGTGTGTGTACTTTTTTCAAAGTTATTCCAAGAGTTGTGGTGTTGTGTGAAACACTTGAGGCATCACATTTGGGGTGCTAGGCTCACAAAGTTCTCAAGGAATCCAAGCAACAAGAAAGGTATGTTCTTCTACTAGCTTTTAAGTTTCTAATTCCCCATGCCATACTAGTTAGGTTAAGAACGTTGGAAAAATAAAATTTGCATGTATCTTAGTAAAACATAGATCCAATATTTCTAGGGTTGCATGTACACCTTAGGAGTGTTAGAATGCTCAAAACCCATAAGTGGTATCAGGGCCTAGGCGTGTTTTCTTGATACCTGATGCAAACTTGTTAAAAAAGTCGAAAAACTTGTTGTACGATCAGTGAACTTGCCGAGTCCATGGGGGGACTCGACGAGTCCATGTGTAAAATCATCCTACTCGTCGAGTAGGTTCATGCAGTCGACGAGTAGGAGGCCCAGAATGCAGTTTTTCGAGTTTTTAAGTTGGAATTGGACTAGAATCATTACACAAAACTGTTTTGGACTTATAAAACCTATTTTTGATGTTGTAATGATTATGCTAATCCAATTTCAAAGGCTATTATTAAAATTTCAAGTTTTGTTTGTGTTTATATGATTCTTGAAATTTTTGAAATGAATGTTCATGAACTTATGAGTTTTAGTAGATCATAGAAATTATTTGCAAATTGTTTGTTAGTTAGTTCTTGATCTTTATGTGTTTTAATGGAATCCATAATTAGTCCTCAAGTTATGGATTACCAAAAGTCACTCCGTTTAACGTTTATTAATGAACACATAGGTTACATAAAATGAAGAGTCATCATTTTAATAAACTAATAACTCATAAGTTATGAAGTTGAAAAGTTTTGAATAGTTACAAAACATGCGCTCATGTTTTGGAACATGTAAAGTGACTTTAGAAAACTTTAGTTCCAACCCTTAGAATTTTAAAAGTTAAAATTCAACCCTTATACTTTATAGTATTATAAATTAATAATATATATGTATAAGATCAAGTCGTTTTACCGTTAGTAGGCCTCATTCACGAAGCCGGTCTATAAGGGGGGTATAAGGTTGTTGCCTATAAAATGGCAGCTTAATGGGTGTCCACTCTCACCCACCGCTTCCTTGACTGGTGGAGGGTCGTTAGCCGAACGCGTAGGACAATGAATTTAATTCTCATTAAAAGTATAATGATTATTATAAAGTAACTAAATGTTTAATAAATTCCCAATCTTAGTTACTTTAGGAAAATGTGAATTTGGTGCTAACCCATGAAATTACACTTTGCACCTTGCTTAAGTCGTTAGTGGAGCGTGCGTGGTTAACCGGCACACTAACTTGGATTTAACAAGGTTGGAAAAGGGTGGCTTAAGGTTTATCATAGATCGGTGGAGCGCATGTGGTTAACCGACACATCGATTAGGTGATAAACATTAAGAGTACCAAGTAATTTGCATGGTTATTCACACCTTGTTTTGTGATCCTCGGCATCCAAGTCACAAAACTTGAAGGTCACAATCGAGCTTGAAACATGCCATTGAAAAGTTCAATGAATCTCAAGTGAATCTAGGAGTTTCAAAAACCAATTAAAACCTAATAATTCATTTCGTTTTTCATGGTGGAAATTGGTGAATCGTCATTCACCAACCTTCAAATATTTTATAGCTTGGATTACGGCATCCCTCTTCTAAGTTATAAAATATTGTGTTGAGTCCTAGCCTTAATATTACATTTGGGTGTATTATCAAGGACTATCTTTATATCTAATCTAAACTTGTCTTTCTTCTTTTTCAGATGTCTTCCAACAATGTTGCTTCTGGCTCAAACCCTATCGGTTCCTTCTCTCCCATGAACCTTTGTGGGAGAGTCATCTTTGATGGAACTAATTTCAATGATTGGATTAGGAACATCAGGATGGTCACGCGCTATGAGGACAAGGAATATGTCCTCGACAAGGAGCTTAAGGAAATAATCAGAGTGCTCGTCAAGAGCGATATGAAATAATCTCCTCCATGATAACAACCCGAATGAAGGATGGTGAACCCATCACGGGCCACATGCAGAAATGCAAAGATTCGTGGTCCGTTTGATGAAGTTGAATGTGAACATCCCCGAGGAGTTGGCAATTGATATCATTTTGCACTCCTTACCTTCTTGTTATGATCAATTTCTAATGACCTACCACATGAACAAGGAGGAAGTTAAACTCAGCAAGCTTCAAGGACTTTTGAAGACCGCGGAAAGTAGTCTTAAAGGTAAGTCGATTGTTACCACTCCTACTCCTACCACCGCCCCTGTTCTGGCTATCGGGCAAGGTAAAGGGAAGAAGAGGAAGAGCCCTTTGAAGGGTACCAAGGGAAAGTCCCTTGATGGATCCTCTTCAAGTAGAACCAAAATTGGTTCTGTCACTCCTTCTGCTAACCCTAAAGAGGCTGAATGCTTCTATTGCCATGAAAAGGCGCAGTGGAAGCGAAACTGCCCAAAGTACTTACAAGATGTTAAGGATGGGAAAGTGAAACCCAACTATGCCGGTATTTACACTATATTGTCTAATAACTCACCCTATTCTAATTCTTGGGTCCTTGATACTGGTTGTGGTATTTACATATGTTCTGGTTTGCAGGGACTAAGAAGAAGTGAGAATGTGGAGCATGGGAAGATAAACTTAATCATGGGGAATAGGAAAGCTTCACCTGTTACCAAGATTGGACTTTATTCTTTGTTGGTAAGTAGTGGGTTAACATTAGATCTGAGTAAATGTTGTTACTCGTCTGAAATGGCGAGAAATATTATTTCCTTTCATGGTTTGTACAAAGAAGGATTTACTTTTTCATTTGATAACGAATGTGGTGGTATTAATGCTTTCTTTAATAATGTTCTTTATTTTAAAGCATTACCTTGTGATGGTGTATATGAAACTGTGTCGGTTGTAGATAACCTAGGAAATAATGTGTTGTGTATTGATTCTTCCACTAGCTTGGATAAAGCATCATTATGGCATTGTCGTCTTGGACATGTGAGCAAGAAGCGCATAGGCCAACTCGAAAAGGATGGAGTCTTGGAGTCATTTTGTCAAACCCCAAAACCGGAACGGCGGAAACGTTCTGGGGTGGAGGACGTCATGTCAAGTATCACAACATATGCAGTATAGTAATCAAAATACAACAACCATTACATTAATAGTAACAATTTTTTACATAGGTTACATTTAACAACAACATCAAAGTAGATATAGAAAATAACATAAGTTGCAGCTTGGTACTAGGCTGACTTCGCAAAAGCTCCCGGAGTGTACCTGTCTACTGATGACCTGAGAATACAAGTTATTTTGAAAGCGAGTATCAGCATTTTAATGCTGGTTACTTCATAAGTATTTAATGACATTGGTATAAATACATGTTTTTCTTCAAATTAATCTCACTACATGATGTTGATATGATTTTACAGAGTATTAGTATTTCTCCCAGAAAATCCTATATTTTCAAATAAAGGTAGTTTTCTACCAAAACTCAATTGTTTTATGTTTAAAGAGTATTTTCCCCTAAAGGTACTATCATTATCAAAATATAGTTTATACTTTAAGGAACATGTGAGAAGATCACAAGCAAAAGTAATAGGGAAAATACTATTTTACCTCAGCAGTAACGTTGCTGACTAAAAGTGAATAAAACATAGACTCCAGGTGGCATCGAATGAACCATACGCCTTGGAGAGTGTAAAGGAATGAAGTATAGACTCCAGGCGGTATTAAGTGAACAATACGCCTCGGACAGTCTAAGTGAATGAAATACAGACTCCAGGCGGTATTAAGTGAACAATACGCCTCGGAGAGTCTAAGGGAATGAAGTATAGACTCCAGGCGGTATCAAGTGAACAATACGCCTCGGAGAGTCTAAGGGAATGAAGTATAGACTCCAGGCGGTATCAAGTGAACAATACGCCTCGGAGAGTCTAAGTGAATGAAATACAGACTCCAGGCGGTATTAAGTGAACAATACGCCTCAGAGAGTGTAAGGGAATGAAGTATAGACTTTAGGCGGTATTAATTGAACAATACGCCTCGGAGAGTCTAAGTGAATGAAATACAGACTCCAGGCGGTATTAAGTGAACAATACGCCTCGGAGAGTCTAAGTTAACCTTTAATCCTAAGTAGGTCAGTTTAAAGGTTTAATATGAGGCCTAGTATATAACTAGGAAAATATATTATGATGGTTTCATATGTAGAAAATACCGTGATAATACTTATTACCTTAAAGCCATGAATTATAAGGTAATTGTAAAGATACTCGTAACCATACTGATTGACGGATGTAAACACGATGACCTGCTGGCTTCGAAATGAATGTGACATTTGTCACCCCTTGGCTTGGTCGGTCGGGACTGTAGCTAGCAGTCAGGATGTGGGATGGTCTATCCCGTATAGATCTATACACACAATTCCCGCTCTCCCTCCAGGAGACTCTGGTTACCACTCGACAACGGTGAAATCCATGTCATGAGGATGTATCTCGTGTTTTGATTTCTATATACCTTTCTTTTTACCATAAGTACAAGTTCTTAGAATATAGATATAACTAAGTTCTCCTTCATGAAAGTTATGGTTGGTTTCTAAACTATACCTATTATAGTTTACTCGAGAGGTTATCTAGATGCCTTTACTACCCAAAGGTGTTGAACTAGAATAAGAGTATTAACATCTAACCAGATATACATAATATATAACTAGGACTTCAACGATACTCGGACAAATAACCGGATGCTCTAAGTCCACAACCAAACAAGGAACAGGAAGTAAAGCGGGTTATCAGTCCTAAGTCCTTCAAACCCTACTTATATAACTATATCTATATAAACATGAATCTATCAAGAATATAAGTTTAAAAGACTTTGATAAAAGCTTGGTAATTTAAAAGAGACTTTGATACTTTAAAAGAGATTTGAAAACAAAAGATGAAAACCTTTAGCTGGATAAAACAGTTTAACATGCAGAAATCTTTTTGCTATACAGTTATTAATCACATGTGGTTGATATAATAACTTTATAGTTCAACTTGTATTCCCCCCCCCCATAAAATCATTTAAAATCATTTAAAAAGCTTGATTAAGGGGTATGAACTCACCTGAAGTGGGTGATTCGGATGAACGGGTGGTATAGGATGCTAAGTGTCAAGTGAGGACTTGAACACACACGCGGATCCTATTGAGCATGCAATGATACATTTATGTATCTAATTAGTCATTTAATAACTAATTAAGCAAGTAAAGACACTCAAATACATGAAAACACTTTGTTTCAAGTGGTAGGAGTGCTAAGGGTTGCATCTGAAGAGAGTATGGCCTCACATTGGAGTTTACTCCCCATATGGTAGCACCATATGGGTTTACGGTTCTGGGACCATTTCCCCCATGGGTTTACAGCCGTAAACTCATGGCAATGGTGTAATTGGGTGTTTTAAGGTCCTAGACCACACAAGGAAGTAAGCTAGACTCGAATCCAAGGCTTAGGAAGTGACTAGGGCTCGAAATGGCCCTTTGTTGGAGTTTACGGTCCTTGGACCACTCCTTGGCAGTTTACGATCGTAAACACATGTGTTTACGGTCATAAACCCATGAGTTTACGGCCGTAAACTCATGGTTACCCAGCTATTTCGTGTTTTGGTGTTTCTAGCTCATGCATGCAAGGTTCTAGTCCTTTATACAAGCCATAGAAGGTGTTAGGGGCACCTAAACCCCACGTGAAGGTGTTTACGGTCCAAGAAGATCTCCTTGAACCGTAAACACATATGTTCTTAGGGATTTTGATGTTCTTCAAGGGTTTAACATGTATTCTTAGCAAACAACTAGTTAGGAGGGGTGTAGTTACTTATGGGAAGCTTGTAGGAGTGTTTTAGGGCCAAGAACACTAGTGTGTGTTCTTGGTGTTTTGAAGAACACTTGGAAATCTAAGAAAAGAGGAGATTTCCATGGATGAAATCGAGTATAAACACTAGATAAAGTGTTATATGAACAAATCAAGGAAGGAAACACTTACATTTTTGAAGGATTTGGAAGATGATCCTATGATAGTTGAGAGAAAACTTGGGTGTTCTTGAACTAGGAAGTGGGAAAGTGAGCCAAAAATGACTAAGTGTCATATTTATACTCTTTAGAGTTTACGGCCACAAACTCCATGTTTGGGGCCGTAAACTCCAAACTCTTGGAGTTTTGAGACTTGTATGATGCACGACAACCTCTAAAGTATACTTCCTTTTATTTGTTCGCTTGATGAGTATAAAATAAAAACACCCAACGGACTGAAAACCGGCCAAAAACGTACTAAAATGAATTTGGATTTAATTTGATGTGCTTGACCGCGGAGTTTATACAAATGAAAATTTCGGGTTGTCACACATTTTACCTATAGTCGAATGATAGTTGTGAGTCTTGTTTGCTTTGGAAAATAACAAAGTCACCCTTCACTGGTACTTGTGGTAGGGGTAAGGGTTTGTTGGATCCCATACATACTGATGTGTTTGGACCATTTAGAACCGCCACAAGGGATGCTAACCGCTTCTAGGTGACTTTTACTGATGATTATAGTAGATATGGTTATGTCTACTTAATCAAGCATAAGTCAGAAACCATTGAAAAGTTCAAAGAGTTTAAAACATGAAGTGGAGAATCACCTGGGCAGGAACATTAAGATGCTTCAATCCGATCGAGGTGGTGAGTATCTTAGTACATAGTTCCTTGATTATCTTAAGGAATGTGGGATTGTCTCACAATCGACACCTCCCAGGACACCACAATTGAATGGTGTGGCTGAGAGGCGTAATCGAACCTTGTTGGACATGGTTCGTTCCAAGATGAGTCGAGCTTCGCTACCAATCTCATTTTGGGGGTATGCCTTAGAGACTGCCACCCATATCCTTAATCTAGTCCCTACCAAAAAAGGTTGCCAAAACACCTCACGAGATGTGGACTGGGAAAGTTCCCAATTTGGACAACATCAAGATTTGGGGTTGCAAGGCTTTAGTGATGCGCGAGACTCACGATAAGCTCGAACTTCGAAGTGAGCAGTGTATTTTCATCGGCTACCCACAGAAATCCTTTGGTTACCTCTTCTATAGACCCATTGATAATGTGGTATTTATGGCAAGGAGATGTGTCTTTCGCGAGAGAGAATTCATAAGCCAAGGAAACAGTGGGAGGCAAATTGACCTTGAAGAAATTAAAGAGTCAAGTGGTGAAGGAACCTCAAACCCTAGCAATGAACCTGAGGAGGAAACTCCTGTTGATCCGACAGACGAGTCTGTACCCCTGAGGCGTTCCACGAGAGTTAGGAATGCACCTGAGCATTACTATGGTTTCCATATTACTACATAAGGTGATACACTTATCAGCGATAGCACACTGGTAAGTCTGCTAAATGGTGAAGGAACCTCAAACCCTAGCAATCAACCTGAGGAGGAAACTCCTGTTGATCCAACTGACGAGTCTGTACCTCTGAGGCGTTCCACGAGAGTTAGGAATGCACCTTGGCCTTACTATGGTTTCCATATTACTGCGTAAGGTGATACACTTATCAGTGATAGTACACTGGTAATTTTGGATGACCTAACAGCTACACAGAAGCCATAACAGGCCCCGAGTCTGCTAAATGGAAAGAGGCAATGGACAGCGAGATACAGTCCATGTATGACAACCAAGTTTGGAACTTGGTTGACAATGTACTAGGTCGTAAGACAGTCGGGTGCAAATGGATCTTCAAGAAGAAGACCGACATGGATGGTAATGTACATACTTGTAAGGCGTGACTGGTTGCAAAGGGCTTTTCTCAAACTCCGGGAGTTGATTATGATCACACCTTTTCACCAGTAGCGAAGATTAAGTCTATTAGGGTTATGCTAGCCATTGCTGCATTTCATGATTATGAAATATGGCAAGTGGATGTAAAAACCTCTTTCCTTAATGGAAAGTTGGCTGAGGATGTTTACATGAGTCAGCCAGAGCGTTTTGTCAGTGCAGAGTACCCTAATAGAGTGTGTAAGCTTGAGAAATCCATTTATGGATTGAAACAAGCACCTCGCCGATGGAATCTTTGTTTCGATGAGAAAGTTAAAGAGTTTGGGTTTTTGAGGAGCGAAGAAGAGTCCTGTGTATATGTCAAGGATAGTGGGAGTATAGTTAGATTTTTGGTATTGTATGTGGATGACATACTACTCATATGAAATGACATCCCAACTCCGCAGCAGGTGAAGTCTTGGCTTGGGAAGTGTTTCGCTATGAAGGACCTTGGAGAAGCTGCTTATATCCTAGGGATAAGGATTTTGAGAGACAGGAGTAAGACTTAGTCTGAGTACCTACTTGGATAAGGTGCTGAATAGGTTCAGCATGCAGGATTCCAAGAAAAGAGAGTTACCGATCCAGAGTCACGCCAGATTGAGTAAGATTTAGAGCCCGAGTACAGAGGCTGAGATAGTTGAGATGAGTCGAGTACCGTATGCTTCCGTTGTAGGTTCGATCATGTATGCTATGACTTGTACTCATCCTGATGTGGCCTTTGCGTTGAGCATGGTCAGCAGATAATAGGGGAACCTTGGCAAGGCTCACTGGACTGCGGTAAAGAACTTTCTCGGTCAGGCTGGGTCTTTACCTTAAACGGTGGAGCAATTACTTGGAAAAGTTCCAAACAGGAGACAGTGACTGATTCAACTTGCGAAACAGAGTACATAGCAGCAAGCGAGGCAGCAAAGGAAGCGATATGGCTGAAGAACTTCATTGGAGACCTTGAAGTAGTACCATATATAAAGGAGCCTATGGAGATCTTCTGTGATAGTGAAAGTGAAGTTGCCTTAGCGAAGGAACCAAGGGATCACGGGAGATCCATACACATCGACAAAAAATACCATTTCATTAGACATCGAATAGAATAAGGACTCCTCGTGGCAAAGAGGGTATCATCGGATGAGAACCCAGCAGATCCCCTCACGAAGGGACTGGGTAGGGTTAAGCATCTTCAGCATGTGAGGGGCATTGGGCTAAAGGAAGATATTAGTTTTAGAAATTATATAGCTTTTGAAATTTGTAAAGTGTAATTGACATTTGATGATAAATAAAAGTTGTTGTTTATTTATAAGTAAAGTGTTGCTATCTTCTATCAATCGTTTACTATTATTTCATTTTTGCATGTTTTGACTTCCAGAATAATTATGTTATGGTATATCATATTATTCAAACCATCCACAGTCAATCATACTTTGGAGGTAGGTAATGAGGCAAGACTGTCATGAAGGGTCTACAGTTTGTATGGGACAAAGGGGCTACAGTGTTCATGACTACTCCTGGAATAGTGATTCGAGTATTGGATTCAACCCACGCTCACTTGTATCACTTCATGGAATTTATCTCGAGTGATCGTGAGACGGTAATATCATATAAGTCTTCAAACCTACAGATATGAGTTGTTGACTATGAGTTGGTTATGCATTGATTGTACGAAAATACATTGGTAACTCGATGTTATAAAACATACCTTTGTGTATGATTAAACAAGTAGTAGAACAATCATATGAGTCGAAGTTTATCTGTTCCTTTTAGTCCTTGGAGGATTAAAACTAATATCTAGGCCCCTCGATGATTTTGTTTTTACCTATGTACCGGGCCCGGTCAGAACTAAATTGATGTGTTCGATTAAGTTCTATGTCAAACAAATCGGAAATCGGGAAACAAACCGTTGGACAAGAAGTACGATGTTGTTCAATGTATTTCTTCGGCTGATATCTTGAGAGCAGAGGGTTATACGATCACTTATCTTAAATGGCACGTCATGTTAGTTCCGCGAGACTTTGAAAGAGTTACGATAGTTGATCAGTTCCTGAAGTCATACTTGCAGTTATAGTTATTAGACTTATCCAAATGGGAGACTGTTGGATAAGGTGTCTAAGTCCATAACTATTTCTGGTATGTACTTGACCCGGTTGGCATGGTCGATTTGGGTTGCATGGCATCATGACACTTGGATAGACAAAATGAGAAAAGGACACTTATGGCTTATTAATATATTATAAGTTCTAATATATTAATAATAATATTTAATTAGTATTGATCAAGAATTAATTTGGAATTAATTTTCTGATCAAAAGGAGACTAATTAAATATATGGGGTTGATTGTGTAAATCATCCATTCTTATATAGTTGGCTAATGATCCATGGTTTATTAAATTGGTCTAAAACCCATAGGGTGCTCCATGGATGGTCCATGTGTTGGGTTTTGAGCATTCTAACACTCCTAAGGTGTACATGCAACCCTAGAAACCTTGGATCTATGTTTGACTAAAATACATGCAAAATAATTTTTCCAAGGTTCATAACCTATCTAGCATGGTATGGTGTACTTTTAAACATACAAGAAGCTAGAAGAATTACATACCTTTAGTAGTGAGTTGATTTCTTAGGAGTTTGAGAGCGTAGCACCAATAATGTGAATGCGTCAAATGGAAATCACAAAACACCACAAACTTCGAAAACTTTATGAGAGAGTATGTTTGCTCTAGAAATCGGCCACTCTTATGCACACACACACAGATAGTGTCATTTCAAGCATCACAAGCCTCTTTATATAGTGTTGATGATTAGGGTTATTAACCATGTAAACCCTAATAACCCATGTCTTTTCCTTTTCCAAGGATCCATGGGTTAAAAGCTCCATGGATCATCCATGGACTCCCATGCAAGCTTAGCCCATTTCCTAAGGAGTATTAGCTCACACTATATAAATATAATAGCCCATATTTAATTAGTCACCTTTTGATCACTAAATTAATTCAAAATTAATTTAAGATCAACATTAATTAAATAATATGATTTCATATTAATATATTATAACTTATAATATATTAATAAACATACTATTCTCATAATATTATCCATATAAACAGTTTGGGTGAAGTGCAACCCAAATGGACCATGCTGGGTCGGGTCAAGTATATACCAAATAAGTTATGGACTTAGACACCTTATCCAACAGTCTCCCAATTGGATAAGTCTGATAACTGTATTTGCCTATATAGCTTTAGGAACCAACCGGCAATCGTAGCTCTCGAAAACTCTGTTGAACTATGAAGCGCCATTTTAGATAAGTGATCATATAATCCTCTGCTCTCATGATATCAGCCGGACAAATACATAGAACAATGTTTAACTTATTGTCTAGCAGTTTGTTTCCCGATTTCCGATTTGTTTGACAAAGAACTTAATCGAACACATCAATTTAGCTCCGACCGGGCCCGGTATATAGGTCAAAACAAAATCATCGAGTGGCCCAGATATCGCTTCTAATCCAAGAAGGAACAGATAAACTTCGACTCATATGCTTGTTCTACTACTTGTTGAATTGTACACAAAGGCAGGTTTTATAACGTCAAGTTACTGATGCGTTTTCGTGCAAATCAATGCACAACCAACTCATAGGAAACAACTCATATCTCTAGGTTTGAAGACTTATATGATATTACCGTCTCACAATCACTCGAGATAAATTCCATGAAGTGATACAAGTGAGCGTGGGTTTATTCCAATACTCATAACTTATGAGCACTCATGAATGTTGTAGCAACCATTGCTATGGCTAAACACCTTTAGTCATCTACTAGCCCAATTCATGACAGTCTTAATTCATACCTACTTCCGACGTATGACTGACTGTGGAGAATTTGAATAAATTTATTATTCTGGAAGTCAAAACATGCAAAGCTGAAACAATAGTAAATAATTGACAATGATAGCAACACCTTACTCATAAATAAATCACAACTTTTATTCATCATCAAACGTCGATTACATTTTACAAGTTTCAGTAATAACTATCTATTCCGTAAAACTAATATCGTCCCTCAGCCCGATGCGCCTCACATGCTGCAAAATGCCTAACCCTCGTCAGTCCCTTCATAAGGGGGTCCATAGGGTTTTCATACGACGATACCCTCTTTGCCACGAGGAGTCCTTCTTCTATCTTGTGTTTTATGAAGTGATATTTTCTGTCAATGTGTCGGGATCTGCCATGATCTCTTGGTTCCTTGGCTAAGGCAACTGCACTATTGCTGTCACAGAAAATCTCCATAGGCTCCTTAATAGCCGGTACAACTCCAAGGTCTCCGATGAAGTTCTTCAGCCATATCGCCTCCTTTTTCGCGTCACTCGCTGCTATATACTCTGATTCACAAGTCGAATCAGCTACCGTTTCCTGCTTGGAACTCTTCCAAGTGATTGCCCCTCAATTTAGAGTAAAGACCCAGCCCGATTGAGAGCGGAAGTTATCCCTATCAGTCTGAAAGCTAGCGTCACTATACCCTACTACTCTCAAGTCATCACTCCCACCGAGGGTAAGAATCCAATCCTTAGTCCTCCGCAGGTACTTGAGAATATTCTTTACCGCAGTCCAGTGAGCCTTTCCAGGGTTCCCCTAATATCTGATGACCATGCTCAAAGCGAAGGCCACATCAGGGCGGGTACAAGTTATATCATACATGATCGAGCCAACAGCGGAAGCATAAGGTAATCGAATCATCTCAACTATCTCAACCTCTGTACTCGGGCTCTGAGCCTTGCTCAGTTTGGCATTGCTTTGGATCGGTAATTCTCCTTTTTTGGAATTCTGCATATTGAACCTTTTCAACACCTTATCCAAGTAGGTACTCTGACTAAGTCCAATTAGTCTTTTACTCCTTTCTCTTAATATCCTTATCCCTAGGATATATGCAGCTTCCCTAAGGTCCTTCATGGCAAAGCACTTCCCAAGCTAGTACTTAACCTCCTGCAAGGTTGGGATGTCATTTCCTATGAGTAGTATGTCATCTACATACAGTACCAAAAAGCTAACTGTACTCCCACTAGCTCTGACATACTCGCAGGATTCATCTTCACTTCTCGAGAAGCCAAACTCTTTAACATTTTCATCGAAACAAAGATTCCTACTTCGAGGTGCTTGTTTCAATCCATAAATGGATTTCTCAAGCTTGCACACTCTATTAGGGTACTCTCCACTGACAAAACCCTCTAGCTGATTCATGTAAACATCCTCAGCCAATTTTCCGTTAAGGAAAGCGGTTTTGACATCCATTTGCCATATTTCATAATCATGAAATGCAGCAATGGCTAGCATAAACCTAATAGACTTAATTTTCGCTACTGGTGAAAAAGTTTCATCATAATCAATACCCTGAGTCTGAGTAAAACCCTTCGTGACCAATCGCGCTTTATAAGTGTGCACCTTCCCATCCATGTCGCTCTTCTTCTAGAAGATCCATTTGCACCCGACTGTCTTATGCCCTGGTACATTGTCAACCAAGTTCCAAACTTGATTGTCATACATGGACTCTATCTTGCTTTCCATAGCCTCCTTCCATTTAGCAGACTTCGGGCCTGCCATGGCTTCCTTAACACTATTAGGTTCATCCAGATTTACCAGTGTACTATCACTGATAAATATATCACCTTCTGTCGTAATATGAAATCCATAATAAATCTCAGGTGTGTTCCTAACCCTTGTGGAACGCCTTGGAGGTACAGACTCGTCAGCTGGCTCAACAGGAGTTTCCTCCTCAGGTTGATTGCTATTGTCTGAGGTTCCTTCACCAATTGACTCTTGAATTTCTTCAAGGTCAATTTGCCTCCCACTGTCTCCTTGGCTTATAAATTCTCTCTCACAAAAGCCCCTCTCCTTGCCACAAAGGCCACATTCTCACTAGGTCTGTAGAAGAGGTAACCAAAGGATTTATGTGGGTAGCCGATGAAAATACACCTTTCACTTTGGGGTTCGAGCTTATCATGAGTCTCGCGCCTCACGAAAGCCTCGCAACCCCAAATCTTGATGTGGTCCAAATTGAGAACTTTCCCAATCCACATCTCATGAGGTGTTTTGGCAACCTTCTTTTGTAGGGACTAGATTAAGGATGTGGGCGACAGTCTCTAGGGCATACCCCCAAAAAGAGATTGGTAGCGAAGCTCAACTCATCATAGAGCGAACCATGTCCAACAATGTTTGATTATGCCTCTCAGCTACACCATTCAGCTGTGGTGTCCTGGGAGGTGTCAATTGTGAGACAATCCCACACTCTTTAAGATAGTCGAGGAACTCAGTGATAAGATACTCATCACCTCGATCGGATCGAAGCATCTTACTGTTCCTGCCCAATTGATTTTCTACTTCCTGTTTAAAATCTTTAAACCTTTCAAAAGTCTCTGACTTATGTTTGATTAAGTAGACATAACCATATCTACTAAAATCATCAATAAAAGTCACATAATAGCGATCGGCGTCCCTTGTGGCGGTTTTGAATGGTCCAGTGAAGGGTGATTTTGTCATTTTTCTAAGTACCACGAAGGGTGATTTTGTCATTTTTCCAAGTAGACAAGATTCACAACTATCATCCGACTTAAGGTCGGACGACTCCAAGACTCCATCCTTTTGGAGTTGGCCTATGCGTTTCTTGCTTACATGTCTAAGACGACAATGCCACAATGATGCTTTATCCAAGCTAGTAGAAGAATCAATACACAACACATTATTTCCTAAATTATCTACAACCGACATAGCTTCATACACACCATCACAAGGTTATGCTTTAAAATAAAGAACATTATTAAAGAAAGCATTTATTCCACCACATTCATTATAAAAAGAAAAGGTAAACCCTTGTTTGTACAAAGAATGAAAGGAAATAATATTTCTCGCCATTTCTGACGAGTACACACATTTATTCAAATCTAAATTTAACCCACTATTTAGCAACAAAGTATAAACTCCAATCTTGGAAACAGGTGAAGCCTTCCTATTCCCCATGATCAGGCTTATCTTCCCGTGCTCCACATCCTCACTTC
The DNA here is from genome assembly GCF_052849685.1 of Lactuca virosa. Classification (NCBI taxonomy): domain Eukaryota; kingdom Viridiplantae; phylum Streptophyta; class Magnoliopsida; order Asterales; family Asteraceae; genus Lactuca; species Lactuca virosa. The sequence continues at coordinate 392,350,449 of NC_136428.1, forward strand.
TTCTTAGGCCCTACAAATCAGAACATATGTGAATACCACATCCTGTATCAAGCACCCAAGAGTTAGACTATGGTGAGTTATTAGACAATATATTGTAAATACCTGCATGGGATGGTTTCACTTTCCCATCCTTGACATCCTGCAAGTACTTAGGGCAGTTTCGCTTCCAGTGCCCCTTGTTCTGACAGTAGAAGCAATCAGCATCCTTAGGGATGGCAAAAGGAGTGATAGAACGACTTTTGGTTCCAGATGAGGAGCCTTCAAGAGGTATGTTGTCAACCCCAAAACCAGAACGGCGGAAACGTTCTGGGGTGAAGGACGTCATGTTTAGTACCACAAGTCATGCATCATAGTAAGCAAAGTAATAAACAACCATTTCATTAGAAAGAAAGCGTTTACAAAGTATGTGATTCACATAATATAGAATACATAGCAAATAGCAAAAAGACATGAAGTTATACTGCTCCATCTTCTGAATCCCAGTGCGCGTACCTGTCTACTGGTCTCTTGAGAATACAAGTTATTTTGAAAGCGTAGATCAGCATTTAAGCTGGTGAGTTCATAAGATTTTAGTGATGTAAGTAAGTTGTAGAAAGTTGTAGTAAGTTGTAAGTTATGTTTTAGAAAAGTTCGCCTGTTCCTCCAGAAAATCCTATATTTCCTACTTTGATGAAAGCTAAGTAAAAATGACTCTACAATCCTTTCTATGAGTACTAAATGGATACAAGTTATATAAAACCCAGAGTAAACAAACAATCGGTCGTGTGTATCTACCCTAAGCCCACAACCAAACAAGGAACAGGAAATGAGGCGAAAGGCACACATCCCATTGTTTGTTAGATCATCGTTGTATATAACCTTGGCGTATTCACTTGGTACTCATGGAGTTAACTGCAATAGTTCCTTTATATTTGATGAGAAGATTCTTTAAGAAAATCCTTATTTCTTTTAATAAAAATGGTAACCACAGTGGTTCCTTCTATAATCACTTAGTTTATACTAGCTATATATAATCTAATATCGAACAGATAGTTAATTGTGTCAATCTGCCCTAAGGCCAAAACCAAACAAGGAACAGGAAATGAAGCGGAAAGCACACATCCTACTACCTGTCGTACCCGATTAATATATATCCCTGAATGCATACACTAAGGAATCATAAGGTTAGCGTTATAGGCCCCCTTTCTACTAAATGTACTAGACTCGACTGTTCTGTTTGTCGTTTGTAAAATGTAAGTTTTCCCTAGTTTATAACTATTTTGAATCGAAAATAGTTTGCATTAACTTTCAAGTGGAACTGTCACAATAATGAAAGCAATGCGAAAAAATAAGTACACAATTGTCTTTTGAATTGAAATCCTGACGTACTGATTACCTTAACACATGTTTGGTTTATTAAGGTCATGATGTGAAGGATAGTACCCATACTATACGCTCTCCCTGTTAAGAGATTCCGGGGACCGAACGCGACTTCCACAAACAAACTGCTAGGCCGTGTAAATTCACATTAAGGTTATACGATCATGTATACCCAATTTAACTATCACCTTTTGTTTAGAACAATGAGTTAGTGATTCATTGGTATACTTAGATCCTGAAGTATTATTATGCTACAGTATCTTAGTATGTTCATTCTGTTATAGTATCTTAGTATGTTCTCTTTGTTATAGTGTCTTAGTATGTTCTCTTTGTTATAGTGTATAGTATGTATCTCTGATGTATTGTATCTACCTCCCTGTTTTTCTTTATAGTATGCTCTAGTATCTAGTATGAACTGAACCTCTAAACTATACCCCTTATAGTTTACTAGTGTTTTACTTGAATTGTTACTGAAAAGACTCATTTTTCTACTAAGTTATGCTGGTACTTTAAAAATGGAGTTTTGTTCAAATATAAAGTAACATAACTTTAAAACAGTTTTTGAAATGTTTTGATCACTTATAAAAGACATAAGCAATCTTTTGAAAGATGTTTATAACAAACAAATTACACAATTATCATTGTGTTCAACTTGTATTCCCCCTCTTAAAAGCATTTAAAACAGTTAAAAGATTCATTATAGGGGTATGAACTCACCTTATGTGGGTGATTCAATCGAATATGCGTGTAAGGATGAGAAGTTCCACGAATGAAGTCCCGAAATACAAACGAGTCGTAAATGACATATATGGCAAGTATTTACATGAATATAGTGTTTATAAGCAACTAACATGCAAGGAAATACCCTTTGGGACTAGGAAACACTTGGACCAAGTGTTAGAATCACATGTGAGTCATCTAAGGGATGTTTATGGCCACCAAATGGTGTTTACGGACATGGTTTTACGGCCATGGAGTTTACGGCCGTAAACTCATGGTAAAATGTGCACAATTGGGTGTTTGAACGCTAGGGAAACTTGTGGGACTATTGCTCTACAAGAGGATGAGCAAAACTAACTTATTGGAAGGTGGTGAGGTGTTTACGGCCATAGTAAAAGTGTATGGCCGTTAACTCTCCAAATGGTGTCATTTTGGGTATTAAAGGAAAGGGTTCTCAAAGGTTCATGTGTTCTAATGGATGACAAGTGTCTAGAAGTGTTTAAGGCCCAAGACATAGCCAAAACAAGCATTTACGGCCAAGGGAGATGCTCCTGGCCATAAACTCTCATTGATCTTGGAGATTGGTTGATTTCAAGGATGTAAATCATGGACTTCTACTAGATAACAAGTGTATGGAAGGAATACTCACTTTTTGGAAGGCTTTATGGAGTTCACGGCCACCAAGAACAAGTGTGTGTTCTTGGTGAAAGTTGATGATCTTGAAGATCTAAATAAAAGAGATGATTTTATGGATGAAATCATAGGGTTGTACTAGATTAAGAAGAATAACAACTCAAAGATGGAAGAACACTTACGTTTTTGAAGATCTAGGATGAAAGGCTTGATGATACTTGAGAGAGAATGGAAGTTTCTTGAGGTGAAAGTGTAAGAATGAAGGAAAAGTGAAGGGAATGAGACTTATGGAGGGAGTTTACGGCCAGCCTTGAGTTTACGGCTGCAAACTCATGTGCCATGGCCGTGAACTCCATTTTGGTGGTGCGTAGGCTTGAATGTTGCACAGTGACTTTAGCAGGTACTTCATAACACTCATTTGGTGAATGTACTAGGCTTAGAACACTCAAACAGACTCTAAACAGTGCTAAAAGATAGCAGGAGCGAGTCTGACTTAAGGTTGATTGTACTGACTTTACAAGGCAAAAAATTTCGGGTTGTCACATCATCCCCCCGTTAGATGGAATTTCGTCCCGAAATTAGCTTTCTTCGCAGTACTACTGGGGTTGTGCTCCTCTGATTCGTAGAATACCCACTCGTAGACCTGGCAACTTTTCCCTACTGTTTATGATAGGATTCATACTTGGTCCATCTATCGTTACCTCGTGTATACAAGTCGTATATAATTAAGATTAGTAAGACGGTCGGATGTGCGACTCTGCCCCAGGTTCACAACCAAACAAGGAACAGGAGATAGGGCGGAAACACACATACTAGATCTGCGTAATCATAATCATATACTACTCTCGCGTATACACTGAATAGTGATAGGTGGGCTGTATTCGTCCTTAGCCTCTGTGCTTGAACTTGGTCTGTTGGACGAGTGGTATTTCGGGAAGGTCTGCGGAACATTCGACGGTAAGGCTTCGGAGGGCAAAGTACTCTTCGCATGAGTACTTTGGGGTTTAGAATACGAAAGACAAAATTAAGGTTTAGGTCGGACTGTCGTTACGAATGACAAAGGTTTTGTAAATTTGACGGTCGAAGCGATAGAAACATATGAACTTAGTATGGTGACGACCACGACAACTCATGACGAACGATAGAAACTGAATCTTTACTGAACAAGGTTTGGCCGATTTGAAAGAAACGTCTGTTATACGATGATGTACCCCTAGTGTGCTCGACAATGTACTCTTTCTAAATGTTCCAGTGCTTTCTGTTTTCCCCTTGTTGTTAAGACTTCTACGTATCGTACCGCGATGTGAGCGTACATACTGCGAAAGTAAATTGATAACTAGTGTCGATACTTTATACTACGATCCTCCTTGGTACCAATATGATCGCCTGTCATATACAAGTTATGAATAATTAAGATGAATTAGACAGTTGACTGAGTAACTCTACCTCAAATCCACAACCAAACAAGGAACAGGAATTAAGGCGGAATCACTCACTCTAGGTCTGCAAAATCTTAGCTATGCAAAACCCTAATGTACATACTAAGCCATCATAGCTTCTCTGAACGGATCTTTTAGTTCTCTTGAATATCGTGACTTGTTTCAAATTGTGAGTTATTATAATTATTTTTAAGTGTTTTCCCCAAGTTTCAATCTTATATAATATAAGTTAATTTTTAAAGTAATTACTATTTCGAAACGTACCAAAACTTCAAAAGCGGGGGTTCCTCGTTGCTCCCTTATGTCATGTCGTTAGATTCCTCCATTTCCTCCGTTACATCCCTCTGTTGGGCAGTCTCTCTTGGCATGCCCCGTTTCACCACATACATGGCATACCTGCAGTATACCGGCTTTGGTGGTTGTAGTGAAGAGCTGAGTCGGAGCTCCACAGAAACGAGCTCCTTTGTCTTTCCTCTCTGCTAGGCAATCCCTCTTAAAGTGTCCAAATTTTCCGTACTTGTAACAAGCCTGGTTTACTTGGGGAATTGGTCGTGCCGGCGTCAGGCAGAAACTGCCAAGGTGCCCTTTCCTGTTGCAATTGGTACACTTCATCACTCAGCAAGCTCTGTGGTGGTGGTAAGTGTATTTGTCGCACCTCGGGAGACTCCCAGCATATTGTTTAACGGAGGTTGTAGTGGCAGATGAAGTGTCAGATGTTATGATTGTTGTTATGACCGTAGGGGTAGTCACGGGCTGTCGCCTCTGGGTAAAACCTTGAGTCGACTTATTCTTCTGTCTTTCCCAGTATTTTCGCTTCTTGCTCCTAGGCTCGTGGTCTGGGGTGTCCTTGACAGCAGCCACTTGCAGGTTCCCTTGATTACTATAATGATATGCATAACTGGCACCGCTTCCGCTTCCGCTAGCGTTATTAGTATTGAACTGTGCCAAAATGGCTGTCACATCAGTTGTGACCGCAGCCTGAAAAGTAGCGGAGTCTAGTTGCAGAATTGGTGCTTCGCCTGGTGGTCTGTTCCCTCCTTGTGAAGACATGAATATGTTGCATGGCGAAGAATGATTTCATGAGTCTAAAGCAGTGGGTTTATGCCGAAAGCTGAAAGACAAGGTTATCCTAGTTCTGAGTGTATCGGGTCCTGACTTCTACAGGGTTCTGGAAACAATTCATAAAATAGTCTATACCTAATAAACTTTATGAATTTGGAATGGCTATCCTCGAATGAATATTTGTTACCTGAATAACTGTTACCAGTTGCATGTACGAAAATAATCCTAACACATAATGTGAGCAGTGTCTCCACTAACTCATTAAGTTATACAAGATTATTATTTATTAGTGTAACGCATAAGACGTTTTGGTTACATCAGCTCATCCTTCCTTGAAAACTTTTCATGAACTTGCTATTTTTTCTTCCTTGACTCTTCTGTTGTTTACTATGAGGAAGTGGTTACACCTATCTGGGTTTGTCGTGTGAGAATGGAAGTGTCTAAAGAATCTATGAGATTTAAGTGAAACATTATGGGGTGATCCTTATAGAGTCCTCCTATAATTGTACAATGTATACAAGTTGTATATAATTTAAGATTAAATAGACCTTTGAATAAGTGATCCTACTCCAAAACCACATCCAAACAAGGAACAGGTAGTGAAGCGTAGATCACAAATTCTATGTTTATAAAATCTCAATTATATATAACCTTGGGAGTACACATTGAAAGATTATAGACCTATCCGTAAGGGTCTTTTAAGTTATCACATAAGTTATTTATATAGTTTAACAACGTAAATTTCCAAAACAATTTTTCATTTTTAAAACATACTTTTATTCATCAAAACAATATCAAGCAAACTGTATCCACTGTCGTAATAACAAACAAATCCCAGAATCTCAAAACATAATCTCTGCAAGTGTGTACGGATCATGCCGACGCCTTCCCGCGATCCTCGCTAGTACCTGAAACACATAACACAACAACTGTAAGCATAAATTCTTAGTGAGTTCCCCAATATACAACATACAACACATACGCCTTTCCAGGCCATAACTCTGTAGGATCCTCCGATCCATGTGTCTCAGGGGACTTCCGTCCCGAATCCCGGTAGACCTTCCGGTCCTACCCGTATCGACCTTCCGGTCCGTAACCTCTTGACCCTCCGGTCCATATCATCTTGACCTTCCGGTCCATATCATCTTGACCTTCCGGTCCACCTCATGACATACATAACACATACATATCACATAACAACATACAGCTCATACATCTCATAGCATATAAGACCTTCCGGTCACACATAGGTACCCTTCCAGGTACAGTATAGTGAGAAGACTCACCTCAATGAAGTCGGATAAACTCTCGTGCTCAACGTCCCGACCTAGCCTCCTCCTATTATTCAAATAACATCCCCGATCAATATTCTCTCAAAGTCTCATCCCTAAAGATTGGGTAGAAGGCCATTCTACCCCTCTCTAAACTCTCTTGAATCAGTCTTGACCAGAACCCTAAAGTCAACGAAAGTCAACGGTCAAACTTTGACCCGACTCGTCGAGTGCATAAGGGCGACTCGGCGAGTCCATGTGGGTCCTCTGAATCCTTCAAGCCTCTCGTGGCTCGTCGAGTCATCCTTCCATTCGACGGGTTCCTCCGGTCACGAATCGCGGGGCAACCCCGACTCGACTCGTCGAGTCCACTTATGGACTTGGCGAGTTGCTTCAATGTTCATACTCAAATGACATTCTGAGGTCAGATCTGCTTCCCTAATCTATAGATCTGACCTTCCCAAGCATGATAATCACGTAAAGGTTGAATCTTGGTACACAGCCAACACACCCACAGCTTCTTTTGGTGAAATAACCTCTAAAATGGCCTCCTAGGCTCATAACTCAAAAGGTATGGCATAAAGCAGAGTGGTAAGGACTCTATGGACCTCTTAAGGTTCAGATCTATGAACCAACTCGCCTTGGGACCTCACATACTCAAGATTCAACTAAAAGAGGCATAGAGAAAACCCTAGATTTCACTAGAATCATAATAAACACAAGAATGGCACAGATTGTTACCTCCAACAGCTTCCTCTGGTCAAATAGAAGTGGATCCAAGCTCCTCAACCCGCTTAGCTTGTTCTACCTCCTTCCTTCTTGCTAAAACACACAAGAAATGGTGAATTAGCCTTCCTCTTGCACCACAAACGATCTCTCTGCTCTCTAGGGTTTCTCAGGGGTGAAGTGGCCGCAAATGGAGGCCATAAAGGCCTTTAAATAGGGCACAAACCCCGAGAATTAGGGTTTCAAATTACAGCACGGACTCGTCGATTCCACCCTTTCCGACTCGTCGAGTCCGTTCATTAATCCAGTCAGCACACACGATCCTACTCGACGAGTCTACGCCTCAACTCATCGAGTCCCTCCCTTTTACTCAAAAGAATACATGATCAAACATAATACCTGGAAATCCGGATGTTACAATTCTCCCCCACTAGAATCAGACTTCGCCCTCGAAGTCTTGCTCCGCAAACAACTCTGGATGCTGCTCCCGCATCTCTAACTCCGGCTCCCAAGTCAGCTCGGACCCTCTCCAATGTTGACACTAGACCTGCACCAGGGACACCTCCTTGTTCCTCAGAACCTTGATCTTCCAATCCCGAATCGTGATTGGCCTCTCAGCATAATTCAGGCTCGCATCCACCTGAATATACTCCAGCGGTACCACCGCCGACTCGTCGGCTATACACTTTCTCAACTGGGACACGTGGAAGGTATCATGTATCTGACTCAACTCCGCAGGTAGCTCCAACCGGTATGCTACCCTTCCCACCCTCGCGGTCACCCTGAACGACCTAATACAACGGGGCCCCAGCTTGCCCCTCTTTCTGAATCGAATCACTCCTTTCCAAGGAGACACTTTCAGGAGTACGAAGTCTCCAACCTGGAACTCAAGCTCGGATCGTCGCCTATCCGCATAACTCTTCTGCCGACTCTGAGCTGTCAACAACCTCTGCCTGACCTGTTGTATCTGCTCGGTCGTCTGAAGCACTATCTCAGTGCTGCCCATCACGCGCTGCCCTACTGCTCCCCAGCAAATAGGAGTTCGACTCCTCCTCCCATATAACAACTCGAAGGGAGGCATACCAATACTCGAATGGTGGCTGTTATTGTAGGAAAACTCATCCAACGGCAAGTACGTGTCCCAACTTCCTCCGAAGTCCAACACACATGCTCGAAGCATGTCCTCGAGCGTCTGAATCGTCCGCTCACTCTGTCCGTCCGACTGGGGGTGGTAAGCGGTACTCAAATGCAGCCTCATGCCCAACTCCTCGTGGAACTTTTTCCAGAACCTGGAATTGAAATGCACATCCCGATTTGACACAATCGAGATCGGCACTCCATGCCGCGATACCACCTCCCTCACATACAACTCTGCCAACCTCTCAGCAAAAGAGCTCTCACTGATAGCAAGAAAATGCACGCTCTTCGTTAGCCGGTCGACGATCACCCAAATTACATCGACAACCCTTGCGGTCCTCGGCAATTTGGTGATGAAATCCATAGAAATATGTTCCCACTTGCATTGGGGAACCTCAAGAGGCTGCAACTTGCCATGTGGACGCTGGTGCTCGGCCATAACCCTGTGACAGATCAACCACCTCTCAACAAACCATGCTACATCCCTCTTCATACAGGGCCACCAATAGTCCTTCTTCAGGTCCAAATACATCTTAGTGGCCCCGAGATGGATCGAGAACCTCGATCGGTGTGCCTCCTCCATCAAAGTGGTGTGCGTCCAGCCTGCATACGGCACCCAAATCCGACCCTAAAAGGTCATAAGCCCACGACTATCGGTAACAAACTCAGGTACCTGCCCAATCACCCGCTCTCTCTTGCGGTTCTCCGGTTTCACGGCCTCTGCCTGGGCCTCCCGAATGGTGTCCAACACCGGAGTCATCACTGTCAATCGCATACAAGTGTCTCGAATCGGGCCACCCTCCGCCCTACGGCTAAGCACATCAGCTACAACATTAGCTTTGCCCGGGTGGTACAGGATCTCACAATCGTAATCCTTTACCACATCCAACCATCTCCTCTGGCGCATATTCAGGTTGGGCTGATCCATCAGATACTTCAAACTCTTGTGGTTCGTGTATATGGTACACCGAACCCCATACAGATAATGGCGCCAGATCTTGAGGGCGAACACCACTGCCCCCAACTCCAGATCGTGGGTGGGATACCTCGTCTCATGAGGCTTCAGGTGCCTCGATGCATACGCTATCACATGCCCCCTCTGCATAAGCACCGCACCCAACCCTGATATCGATGCGTCACAATACACTACAAACTCCTCCATCCCTTCCGGGAGGGCTAACACCGGGGCTTCGCATAATCTCTGGCGAAGTGTCTCAAACGAGGTCTGCTGCTCCGGACCCCACGAAAAAGTAACGCCCTTCCGGGTCAACCTGGTGAGAGGCACGACGATCTTTGAGAAATCCTTGATAAATCTCCGATAGTTGCCGGCCAACCCCAGAGAACTCCCGATCTCGGTGGGAGATCTCGGCACCTCCCAACTCATCACTGCCTCAATCTTGTCCGGATCGACCAATATCCCCTTCTGATTGACGAGATGCCCCAAGAACTGGACCTCTCGCAACCAGAAATCACACTTGGAGAATTTGGCATACAGCCTCTCCGATCTCAAAACCCCGAGGATCTACCTCAAATGCTCCTCGTGCTACTCTCGAGACCTCGAATACACCAGAATATCATCAATGAACACGATCACTGATCAGTCCAACATCGGTCTACACACCCTGTTCATAAGATCCATGAACGTTGCCGGTGCATTGGTGAGCCCGAAAGGCATCTCCACGAACTCGTAATGCCCATAAAGAGTTCTGAACGCCGTCTTCTGGATATCTTCATCACGCACTCTCATTTGATGATATCCAGACCTCGGATCAATCTTGGAGAACCAAGACGCTCCCTACAACTGATCGAACAAATCGTCGATCCTCGGTAATGGGTAACGGTTCTTGACCGTCAACTTGTTCAACTCCCGGTAATCAATACACATCCGGTGTGAACCATCCTTTTTCTTGACAAAAAGGATCGGCGCTCCCCATGGCGAACTACTCGGCCGAATAAACCCCTTTCCCAGCAGCTCCTGAAGCTGCGAGGATAACTCCTGCATCTCTGGCGGCGCAAGGCGATAAGGCGCCTTGGCTATAGGCACTGCTCCCGGAACCAAATCGATGCGAAACTCTACCTGCCTCTCGGGAGGCACACCCGGCAACTCCTCGGGAAAAACATCCGGGAACTCGCGCACTATCGGAACATCACCAATCGAACTTGGCCTCCCAGCGGCCACTCGTGTGTCCATCACATAGGCTACAAACCCGCTGCAGCCTTCCTGTAAACTCTGTCTCGCTCTGGCAGCCGAACAAAACGCTGACCCACATCTGGTACCCTCGCCGTACACCGTAAGTACTCCCCCACTAGGGTCTCGTAGCGTCACCAACTGTTGCTCACAGTCTATAACAGCCCCAATCGGCTCAACCAATCCATACCCACTATGACACACATGTCCGCCATCGCTATCGGGACCAGATCTATCGGGAACTCAACACCGAAGATCTCGAGTGCACATCCTCGTATCACATCCGTAGCATACACCGCTCGCTCGTCAGCTATGGAAACTCGTAAAGGTTGACTCAACGCCTCTCGCCGAATACTGATGTGCCGACTAAACGCTATCGACACAAATGATCGACTCGCACCCGAGTCAAATAACACTAAGGGAGGTACATAATTCACAAGAAAAGTACCTACGCATATCATAATATAAGTATAATGTCTCAACTCAGCATAAATAGTAAAGAATACATACCAGCCACAACATCGGGCGCTGCGCGGACCTCCTCCGCTGTCAACTGGAAGGCTCTCCCACGAGCCTTCGGTGCCTCGGCCATCGCTGGCCGAACCTCGGTAGCCCTAGCAGCAGGTGTAGATCCCTGATGTAACTGCGGGCACTCGGCCTTCCGATGGCTAGTCTGCTTGCAATGAAAGCAAACCATAAATCCCTTGGGGAAATCCTTGGCGAAATGCCCCTCATTGCCACATTTGTAGCAAGCACCCGATCGACAGACCCCATCATGTCCCTTGCCGTACTTCCCACAAGTGCGGCCCTTCTGGCCTCCAGATCTCGTATCAGCAGACTTGGCCTGCTTGGCTGCCGGCTGAGACTGTGCCGGCCGCCGATCCATCCTCTGAGACTCGGCCTCCTCCCTGGCCTGAGTCTCCAACTCAATCTCCCTCTTCCAAGCATTTGCTTGGAGATCAGCAAATATCCGGTAAGTCGAGTTCGACACAAACTCCCGAATATCCCTCCTCAAAACGCCCAAATACTGGCTTATACGTGCCTGCTCGGTAGACACCTGCTCAGGGCAGAACATCGCCCTCTCATGAAACTTCCTGGTAACCACAGTAACAGAGTCAGTACCCTGCTTGAGGGTCAATAACTCCTGAACCAACCGTTCCCTCTCCACTGGGGGAACATACTCGTCTCTGAACATGGTGGTGAACCTCTCCCAGGTCACCTCTGAAATCTCTGCAAGAGTGAAGCTCGCCTTCACGAACTTCCACCAGTCCTTCGCTCCCAAGCGAAGCTGGTTCAGCGCGAATCATACCCTCAGATGCTCCGGACATGAACACGTGTAGAAGCATCCCTCGATATAAAAAATCCATCTCATCGCAGCGATCGGATCCTGCGTCCCATCAAACTTTGGTGGCTTCGTGTTGCTGAACTCCCGAAGCAACAACGAGTCACCTCCCTGAGGCCTGGCAGCAGCCACAGCTGCAGTAGCTGCAGCAGCCGCAGCCTCAGTCACTGCTGCGTACCGCTCATCAAAAGTCTCAATCAATGTGGTCTTGATAGACCCAAACATGTCCGGAATCTCGGCTCGAATCGCCGCTGCCACCTCATCGTGGATCATCTGACGAAGCTCCTCGTCACTCACGCCGCTCGTCTCAGGTCTGTGGCATGTCCCAACCATGATGTCTCTAAAATACAACATAATAATATCAGAGACTTGCTCGAGCATACTCGCACTCGATAACTCAACCCAACTTGTTCCTTATTACCCTAAGGATTCTTACTTGGACTGTGCACTGATCCGGTGTCTTCAGTAGTAGGGGCCCAATACTACCGTCCACGCCGCATCAATGTTCACCCCAAGTCCTCCTCCTAAGATCCAGATCACAAGTACTCTATATATCTCCCTGGCATAGGCTACCCTTCGGTAGACCTCTCATCAACTCGTCACTGCTCTCCAGCATCACATAACAGCAAAATCCTTCTTAGGCTAAGGCATCATGAATACCTAGCCTACTCTAGCATGCATATCATATTATAACATATCTCATAACACACGATGTAAGGGTATTTTGGGAAATCACCGTTCAGGCGCTGGCTGATCGTACACACTGCTTCCTTCTTCCTTTCTCAAAATCTTTTACTCTCTTAGAAAAATTGTTTATTTTATGAAAAACTTTCTCAAGTCCTCAGTTTGAGTTCAGATACATCCGAAGATGCATCCGAATCCCTCAAACCAAGGCTCTGATACCAACTTATAACAACGTAAATTTCCAAAACAATTTTTCATTTTTAAAACATACTTTTATTCATCAAAACAATATCAATCAAACGGTATCCACCGTCGTAATAACAAACAAATCCCAGAATCTCAAAACATAATCTCTGCAAGTGTGTACGGATCATGCCGACGCCTTCCCGTGATCCTCGTTAGTACCTGAAACACATAACACAACAACTGTAAGCATAAATGCTTAGTGATTTCCCCAATATACCACATACAACACGTACGCCTTTCCAGGCCATAACTCTGTAGGATCCTCCGATCCATGTGTCTCAGGGGACTTCCGTCCCGAATCCCGGTAGACCTTCCGGTCCTACCCGTATCAACCTTCTGGTCCGTAACCTCTTGACCTTCCGGTCCATATCATGTTGACCTTCCGGTCCATATCATCTTGACCTTGCGGTCCACCTCATGACATACATAACACATATATATCACATAACAACATACATCTCATAAATCTCATAGCATATAAGACCTTCCGGTCAACGTCCCGACCTAGCCTCCTCCTATTATTCAAATAACATCCCCGATCAATATTCTCTCAAATTCTCATCCCTAAAGATTGGGTAGAAGTCCATTCTACCCCTCTCTGAACTCTCTTGAATCAGTCTTGACCAGAACCCTAAAGTAAATGAAAGTCAACGGTCAAACTTTGACCTGACTCGTCGAGTGCATAAGGGCGACTCGTCGAGTCCATGCGGGTCCTCTGAATCCTTCCAGCCTCTCGTGGCTCATCGAGTCATCCTTCCACTCGACGGGTTCCTCCGGTCACGAATTACGGGGAACCCCGACTCGACTCGTCGAGTCCACTTATGGACTCGGCGAGTTGCTTCAATTTTCATACTCAAATGACCTTCTAAGGTCAGATCTGCTTCCCTAATCTATAGATCTGACCTTCCCAAGCATGATAATCACGTAAAGGTCGAATCTTGGTACACATGCAACACACCCAAAGCTTCTTTTGGTGAAATAACCTCTAAAATGGCCTCCTAGGCTCATAACTCAAAAGGTATGGCATAAAACAGAGTGGTAAGGACTCTCTGGACCTCTTAAGGTCCAGATCTATGAACCAACTCGCCTTGGGACCTCACATATTCAATATTCAACTAAAAGAGGATAGAGAAAACCCTAAATTTCACTAGAATCATAATAAACACAAGAATGGCACAGATTGTTACCTCCAACAGCTTCCTCTGGTCAAGTAGAAGTGGATCCAAGCTCCTCAACCCGCTTAGCTTGTTCTACCTCCTTCCTTCTTGCTAAAAAACACTAGAAATGGTGAATTAGCCTTCCTCTTGCACCACAAACGATCTCTCTGCTCTCTAGGGTTTCTCAGGGGTGAAGTGGCCGCAAATGGAGACCATAAAGGCCTTTAAATAGGGCACAGACCCCGAGAATCAGGGTTTCAAATTACAGCGCGGACTCGTCGAGTCCACCCTTTCCGACTCGTCGAGTCCGTTCATTAATCCAGTCAGCACATGCGATCCTACTCGACGAGTCTATGCCTCAACTCGTCGAGTCCCTCCCTTTTACTCAAAAGAATACATGATCAAACATAATACCTGGAAATCCGGATGTTACATATAGTGCCTAAAATACTCCTATAGTATTTTAATGTAATGTATTTGGTATGTTTTAAACTTGTTATCGTGTTATAGTATCATAAAATACTCCCATAGTATCTTATCTTTATGTTCTGATCTAGAATTTCCTTGAATAGAGTTAGGTAAGTTTTACAACTGTTGCAACACCACACACTCCCAAACACATGTCGGTCAAATCTCGAATGAATATAGTTGATCAGGCTATATTGATCCTAGCTATGATTACATAACTGTCCTGGTTTGACCGTAGTGTTCAACCTTTAAATACTTATGTTCTGTTCTTGTTGTGATACTTGTTCTAGTATGTATATATGTATAAGCACGTATGTATACTTTATAAGGTATCATTATATATTTAAAATATATTCTTATCCAGAGCACTTCGGCCCCATTGTATTTATAGTTGTATATCTTTTATCGGTTGATATACTTAGTTCACTATAAACAATGCTCTGATACCAATCTGTTACACCCCAAAACCGGAACGGCGGAAACGTTCTAAGGTGGAGGACGTCATCTTTACTACCACAAGTCATGCCTCATAGTAAGCAAAGTAATAAACAACCATTTCATTAGAAAGAAAGTGTTTACAAAGTATGTGATTCATATAATATAGAATACATAGCAAATAACAAAAAGACATGAGGCTATACTGCTCCATCTTCTGAATCCCAGTGCACGTACCTGTCTACTGGTCTCCTGAGAATACAAGTTATTTTGAAAGCGTAGATCAGCATTTAAGCTGGTGAGTTCATAATATTTTAGTGATGTAAGTAATTTGTAGAAAGTTGTAGTAAGTTGTAAGTTTTGTTTTAGAAAAGTTCGACTGTTCCTCCAGAAAATCCTATGTTTCCTGCTTTGATGAAAGCTAAGTAAAAATGACTCTAGAATCCTTTCTATGAGTACTAAATGGATACAAGTTATATAAAACCCAGAGTAAACAAACAATCAGTTGTGTGTATATTCCCTAAGCCTACAACCAAACAAGGAACATGAAATGAGGCGGAAGGCACACATCCCATTGTTTGTTAGATCCTTGTGACAACCCAGAATTTTCATTTGTACAAACTCTACAGTCAAGCACTATAAATAATATTCAAATTTATTTCAGTACATTTTTGGCCGGATTTAAGTCTGTTTGGGTGTTTTTATTTTAAAATTGTCAAACGAATAAATAAAAGGAAGTGTCGTTTAGAAGTGTTGTGTAACAAACAATCAAACAACACCTTAGCTAGGTGTTTACGGCCAAACAAGAGGAGTTTGGGCCGTAAACTCTTTTTTACCAAGAACTCATGCATATAGCATGATTTTACCCTTTATTCCCTCACTTTACACTTCCAATCTCAAGAACACCCAACTTTTCTCTCAAGTATCATATCACATTTCTTCAAATCTTCCAAAAATGTAAGTGTTTCTTCCCTAGATTTGTTGATATAACACCTTATCTAGTGTTTATACACGATTTCATCCATGAAATCTTGTCTTTTTCATAGATCTTCAAGTGTTCGTCAATACACCAAGAACACCAAGAACACACACTAGTGTTCTTGGCCCTTAAACACTCTTACAAGCTTCCTATAAGTAAGTACACTCCTCCTAACTAGTTACTTGCTTAGAATACTTGCTAAATCATTGAAGAACATCAAAAACCCTCAAGAACACTTGTGTTTACGGTCAAGGGATATCCTTGAACCGTAAACACCATCAAGTGGTGTTTAAGTGCCCCTAACACCTTCTAAGGCTTGGATATTGGACTAGAACTTTGCATGCATGAGCTAGAAACCCCAAATCACGAAATGGTTGGAGTAACCATGAGTTTACGGCCGTAAACTCATGGGTTTACGACCGTAAACACAAGGTTTTACGACCGTAAACTCCCAAGGGTGGTCCAAGGACCGTAAACTCCAAAGATGAGCCATTTTGTGCCCTAGACCCTTCCTAAGCCTTT
Source organism: Lactuca virosa (assembly GCF_052849685.1). Taxonomy (NCBI): domain Eukaryota; kingdom Viridiplantae; phylum Streptophyta; class Magnoliopsida; order Asterales; family Asteraceae; genus Lactuca; species Lactuca virosa. Next base: position 392,366,817 of record NC_136428.1, read on the forward strand.
GATTTAAACCTAGAACACTTCCTGGAGGGGATAAGACCTTAAAGCTCACAAATGCACCAATTACCATAATTTTACGGCCGTAAACTCATGGGGGAATTGACCAAAAACCATAAACACATGTAGGGTTACCAAATGAGGAGTAAACTCCAAGGTGAGGCCATACTCTCCTTAGATGCAACCCTTTAGCACTCCTAGCACTTGAAACTAAGTGTTTTCATGTATTAGAGTGTCTTTACTTGATTAATTAGTTATTAAATGACTAATAACATACATTTATGTATCACTACATGTTACATAGGATCCGTGTGTGTGTTCAAGTCCTCACTTGACACCTAGCATCCTACCCGACACTTCCATCCAAACCACTCACTGCAGGTGAGTTCATACCCATGAATTAACCTTTTAAATGATTTAAAATGCTTTTATGGGGGGGAATACAAGTTGAACACTTCTAGTTATTGCTTTAATCACATGTGATTAATAACTAGAACAAACAGGAAGATTTGCTACTACTTTCAAATTGCTATCAAACTTATGGATTTTCAAGCTTTCCAACCTTTTATTAAACTCTTATGATGCTAAAACAGTTTTCAAACTATTTTATACTTGCAATATTTTCAAAACCATATCTACACCAGTATATTTATATAAGTAAGACTTGAAGGACCTAGGACTGATAATTCACCTTATTTCCTGTTCCTTGTTTGGTTGTGGACTTAAGGTACCCTGTTATTTATCCGAATGTCGTTTAATTCTTAGTTATATATCATGTATATATATGTTGGATATAAAAGCTTTCACTTTGATTCAGTACCTTTGTGAAACAAAGGAATCCAAACAACCTTACTATTTAACTATTATAGGTATAGTTAAGGGATTACTACTCACTACTACTATTACAACGACACATACAAGAGTCAATACATTTATGAGCCACTACAAAAGTACTACATTGAGTAATAGAACATACTATACACTATACAACAGAACATACTATACACTATACAAGAGAACATACTATACACTATACAAGAGAACATACTATACACTATAAAAGAGAACATACTATACACTATACATACATTAAACACTAAAACAGAATGTGACATACTACTTCTTGATACGACACTTCATTGTGCTATCACCATGTAACCAGAGTCTCCTGGAGGGAGAGCGGGCATTATGTGTATAGATCTATACGGGACAGACACTCCCACATCCCGACTGCTAGCTATAGTCCGAGCCGACTAGGCCCAGGGGTGACAAAATGTCACCATACTACGTGTGACCTGGAGGGTCATCAGATATTCAGCCGTCAATCAGCATGGTTACATACGAGTTCACATTCAAACCTTAAATTAACTAAATAAGGATTTAAGGAAAAAATAGACTTTTCGAGGCGTACCGCCTGGGGTCTACATATTTTTACTTTGGACTTTTCGAGGCGTACCGCCTGGAGTCTACATATTTCTACTTTGGACTTTTCGAGGCGTACCGCCTGGAGTCTACATATTACTACTATAGACTTTTCGAGGCGTATTGTTCATTCAGTACCACCTGGAGTCTGTATTTCATTACTTTGTGACTTTGTCACATACTCGTTTCAGTAAACTATATTTTTATACTAATAGTTTTTACTAGGGAAAACCCTTACATTTACAAAAGAACAATTATACAAACAATCGGGTCTTGGTAGAAGACTACCCTTTTTACTGGAAAACATAGGGTTTTCTAGGGAGTATACTATTTCCAAAACATTTGAAATCAATCACTACACTACATTGTTACTAATATTTTTATACACGCAATGACACTAAATACTTATGAACTCACCAGCTTTATGTTGATACTCGCTTTCAAAATAACTTGTATTCTCAGGTCATCAGTAGATAGGTACAGATCGAGCTTTTGAGAAGATGGAGCACATACAAGACTCATCTTTTATTTTGATTATACTTTTGGTGTCTTAAAAACTATACAGAACACGCTTGTATTACAATTATTATATTAATGCAATGGATGTTGTTGCTTGTCTTTACTATTATTCATTATTGTGATACTGTACATGACGTCCTCCACCTCAAAATGTTTCCGCCGTTCTCGGTTTTGGGGTGTGACAATATTTGTATCAGAGCACTGTTTATAGTGAATCAAGTATATCAACCCATAAAAGATATACGAACTATAAACACATCGGGATTAAAACACTCTGACCAAGAATATATACTTTTAAATAATAAAATATTTAACTAAGTATATATATATACATCTATTCATACCAGGGTCAGTATCATACTAGAACAGAACAAAATTATTATGATTGTTGAACATCACAATTAGGTTTAGAGACATATAGTCAAACCTAAGGGGATATAGCCTAATCAACTATATTTTCTGAGGAGTGAAAGCATGTGCCTAAGAATGATTGTCATGTTGCAACAAGTCTAAAAACTTACCAACACTACCACAACGAGAACCTTAGAACAAAATACCATAGGGGTATTCTGCATTACTGTAGATTACATATGTGAGAACTAAAAAGGTTGTTACTAGTAAGGCAATAGTTACTAAGTGGATACTGTAAGGTTACATGCGACTAAGGCGTTATAGACTTTGAATCTGTGATCTTTGCTTCACTTCCTGTTCCTTGTTTGGTTGTGGATTTAGAGTTAGGGTCACCTATTCGAAGGTCTATCCTGTTTTGGTTGCATGTAATTGGTATGCACTATGCAAGTATTGAGTCAACTAATAACGATCATCTTATAAGTATCTTAGGTTAGTACGTCTATTAACTATCCCTTCTCTTTTCTCGCATAGATACCATGGCTGACTGAAGGGTTTGCCCAAAGGGTGCCCGTCGCCAGTGGAAGATTATCTGGTCATCCTCTCTCTCTTCTTAAAAGAATAGCCTTCCTCTTCAGTATCTCTGCTTCACTTGTCTGTAAACATTTCTAACCTTGAGAGTACTCTAACTAGACTACTAAACTGCCAACATTTTCCTTTATGGTTTGATGTAAGACCTACTGTTAGGTCACTTTTCCTGAATTCATTTTACATCATTAAATACCAATAATATTGGCAGTTGTCTAATCTATGGGAAAGTCTGTGCTTTTGCATTTCCCTACTCTATTGTTATGACTCTATCTGATATTTGGACTATGTCGATTTCGTCCATGGAACCCACTCATCATACTCACAATCGATTCTTACTATTATCATTATCTCTATCAATTTTCAGTAAAAGATGCCGCCTCGTCCTCGTCCGACCAGGGGCAGACCTGCAACTCAAACTCCACCACCATCACCTCCTCCACAACAGTTCGATGCAGTGATGTTCCAGGCAGCTGTGACTGCAGTTGTGACCGCCGCCATGGCCCAAGTAAACTCTTGCGGTGTTAGTGGAACGAGGACTGGCACTAACTCTAGCCATGGTGAAATCCATCCACGTGCACGGGAGTGTACTTATAAGGATTTCATCAGCTGCAAACCTACATACTTCAACGGAACCGGAGGGATCCTTGCACTGTCCCAATGGATCGAAAGAACAGAAGCAATCTTCGAGATGTGCTCGTGCCCTGAGGGAAGCAAGATAAAATTTGTTGCTTGCACCTTCACCCAAAGGGCCCTGACGTGGTGGAATGGCCATGTCAAATCCCTCTTATTGGTAACAGCCAACGCCATGGGCTGGGACACACTGAAGGACCTTCTGACAAGGGAGTACTGCCCGAGGGGCTAAAATCAAAAACTCGAGGAGGAACTCTGGAACCTCAAAATGCAGGGTTCCAACATAGTGGCTTATACAGCCAGGTTCTGCGACCTGGTGGCACTATGTCCTAACATGGTTCCCACCGAAAACAAAAAGATCGAAAGATACATATGGGGTCTGGTACCCCCATATGGTGGGAACGTTCTAGATTCAAACCCTGTGACCTTTGATAGTGCCAAGGAATTGGCCCAAAGGTGATGTGTTTTCAGCATTCGAACACTCCTATGGTGTACATGCAACCCTAGAAACCTTGGATCTATGTTTGACTAAGATACATGCAAATAATTATTTTTCCAAGGTTCTTATCCTAACTAGCATGGCATGGGGTACTTGAATCAAATAAAACTAGTAGAATTACTTACCTTGTAGTAGTAGTTGATTGCTTGGAGTTTGAGAGCCTAGCACCAATAATGTGGATGCCTCAAATGGAAGTCACAAATCACCACAAACTTGGAAACTTGAGAGGATAGTCACAAACTTCTTGAAATCGGCCCTCTTAGTTTACACACATCAACTAGTGCAATTTCAAGAACCAAAGCCTCCTTTATATAGTGTGGTGGATTAGGGTTACATCCATGTAAACCTTAATACCCATGTCTTTTCATTTCCATGAGATCCATGGGTTAAAGCTCCATGGAGTATCCATGGACTTTCCATGCAAGCCTAGCCCATTCCAAATAAGCATTAGCCCACACTATATAAATACAAGAGCCCATATTTAATTAGTCATACTTTTGATCTCTAAATTAATTCTAAATTAATTATAGATCAACACTAATTAAATAATATGATTTTATATTAATATATTAGAACTTACAATATATTAATAAATCATAACTTATACTATTCTCAAAAGATTATCCGTAAATTGTTCGGGTGAAGTGCAACCCAAATGGACCATGCCGGGTCGGGTCAAGTACATATCAAATATAGTTATGGACTTAGACACTATATCCAACAGTCTCCCACTTGGATAAGTCTAATAACTATAGTTGCAAGTATGACTTCAGGAACCGATCAGCAATCGTAGCTCTTTAAACTCTGTTGAACTATGAAGCGCCATCTTAGATAAGTGATCATATAATCCTCTGTTCTAGATATCAGCCAGACAAATACATGGAACATGGTCTTGCTTATTGTCCAACATTTGTTTCTCGATTTCTGATTTGTTTGACATAGAACTTAACTGAACACATCAATTTAGTTCTGACCGGGCCCGGTACATAGGTCAAAACAAAATCATCGAGGGGCCCATATATCGCTTCTAATCCTAGAAGGAGCAGATAAACTTCGACTCATATGTTTGCTCTACTACTTGTTGAACTACATACAAAGTGAGCGTGGGTTGAATCTACTACTTGTTGAACTACATACAAACTTCGACTCATATCATCGAGTTACCACTGCATTTTCGTGCAATCAATGCATAACCAACTCATAGGCAACAAATCATATCTCTAGGTTTGAAGACTTATATGATATTACCGTCTCATGATCACTCGAGATAAATTCCATGAAGTGATACAAGTGAGCGTGGGTTGAATCTAATACTCAGAACTTATGAGCACTCATGAGTGATGTAGCCCCGCTTTGTCTAACATCTTAGACCTCTACAAGCCAACCCATGACAATCTTGATTCATATCTACTTCCAACATATGACCGACTGTGGAGAGTTTGAATAATATGATATAAACCATAACATAAGTATTCTGGAAGTCAAAACATGCAAAAAGAAATAATAGTAAACGATTAACAAGAGATAGCAACACTTTACTCATAAATAACAGCTTTTATTTATCATCAAATGTCAATTACATTTTACAAATTTCAAGATTATCTAACTACTAAAACTAATATCATCCTTCAGCCCTATGCTCCGAGCATGCTGGAGATGCTTAGCCCGAGTCAGTCCATTCGTGAGGGGATCTGCTGGGTTCTCATCCGATGATACCCTCTTTGCCACGAGGATTCCTTATTCTATTCGATGTCTGATGAAGTGATATTTTCTGTCAATGTGTCTGGATCTCCCATGATCTCTTGGTTCCTTAGCTAAGGCAACCGCAGTATTATTATCACAGAAAATCTCCATTGGCTCCTTTATAGCTGGTATAACTCCAAGGTCTCCGATGAAGTTCGTTAGCCATATAGCCTCCTTTGCTGCCTCGCTTGCTGCTATATACTCTGATTCACAAGTGGAATCAGCCACTGTCTCCTGCTTGGAACTTTTCCAAGTAATTGCCCCTCCGTTTAGAGTAAAGACCCAGCCCGACTGAGAGCGGAAATTATCCCTATCAGTCTGAAATCTAGCATCACTGTACCCTACAACTCTCAAGTCCTCACTGCCACCGAGGGTAAGGACCCAGTCCTTAGTCCTCCGTAGGTACTTGAGGATATTCTTTACCGCAGTCCAGTGTGCCTTGCCAGGGTTCCCCTGATACCTGCTAACCATGCTCAAAGCAAAGGCTACATCAGGTCGAGTACGCGTCATAGCATACATGATCGATCCTACAGCTGAAGCATAAGGTATTCGCTCATTTCTGCTATCTCAGCCTCAGTACTAGGGCTTTGTGTGTTACTCAATCTGGCGTTACTCTGGATGGGTAACTCTCCTTTCTTGGAGTTATGCATGTTGAACCTTTTCAACACTTTGTCCACATAGGTGCTTTGACTAAGTCCAATTAGTCTTTTACTCCTGTTTCTCAAAATCCTTATCCCTAGGATATAGGCAGCTTCTCCAAGGTCCTTCATAGCGAAACACTTCCCAAGCCAGGACTTTACTTCCTGCAGGGTTGGGATGTCATTTCCTATGAGTAGTATGTCATCCACATACAGTACCAAAAAGCTGACTATACTCCCACTACCCTTGATATAGACACAAGATTCATCTTCACTCCTTGAAAAACCAAATTCTTTGACTTTCTCATCAAAGCAAAGATTCCATCTGCGAGGTGCCTGTTTTAATCCATAAATGGATTTCTCGAGCTTACACACTCTACTGGGGTACTCTGTACTGACAAAACCCTCTGGCTGAACCATGTAAACATCTTCAACCAACTTTCCATTAAGGAAAGCGGTTTTGACATCCATTTGCCATATTTCATAATCATGAAATGCAGCAATGGCTAAGAGAACCCTAATAGACTTAATCTTGGCCACTGGTGAAAAGTTCTCATCATAATCAACTCCCGGAGTTTGAGAATAACCCTTTCCAACCAGTCGTGCCTTATAAGTATGTACATTACCATCCATGTCGGTCTTCTTCTTGAAGATCCATATGCACCCAACTATCTTACGATCAGGTACATTGTCAACCAAGTTCCAAACTTGATTGTCATACATGGACTGTATCTCGCTATCCATAGCCTTTTTCCATTTAGCAGCCTCAGGGCCTGCCATGGCTTCCGTGTAGCTGTTAGGCTCATCCAGATTTACCAGTGTGTTATCACTGATAAGTGTCTCACCTTCTTCAGTAATATGAAAACCATAATAATGCTCAGGTGCATTCCTAACTCTGGTGGAACGCCTCAGAGGTATAGATTCTTCAGTCGGCTCAACACGAGTTTTCTCCTCAGGTTGAGGGCTAGGGTTTGAGGTTCCTTCACCACTTGACTCTTGAATTTCCTCAAGGTCAATTTGCCTCCCACTGTCTCCTTGGCTAATGAAATCTCTCTCTCGAAAGAATCCTCATCTTGCTACAAAGACCACATTATCACTGGGTCTGTAGAAGATGTAACCAAATGATTTCTGTGGGTAGCCGATGAAAATACACCTTTCGCTTCAGGGTTCGAGCTTATCGTGAGTCTCGCGTCTCACGAAAGCCTCGCAACCCCAAATCTTGATGTGGTCTAGATTGGGAACTTTTCCAGTCCACACCTCATGATGTGTTTTGGCAACATTCTTTGTAGGGACTATATTAAGGATATGGGCGGCAGTCTCTAAGGCATACCCCCAAAATGAGATTGGTAGCGAAGCTCGACTCATCATGGAACGAACCATGTCCAACAAGGTCCGATTGCGCCTCTCAGCTACACCATTCAACTGTGGTGTCCTAGGAGGTGTCAATTGTGAGACAATCCCATATTCCTTAAGATAGTCAAGGAACTCAGTACTAAGATACTCACCACCACGATCGGATCGAAGCATCTTAATGTTCCTGCCCAACTGATTCTCCACTTCTTGCTTAAACTCTTTGAATTTCTCAAATGTTTCTGACTTATGCTTGATTAGGTAGACATATCCATATCTACTAAAATCATCAGTAAAAGTCACATAGAACCGATTAGCATCTCTTGTGGCGGTTCTGAAGAGTCCACACACATCCGTGTGTATGAGGTCCAACAAACCTTCACCCCTAGCACAAGTGCCAGTAAAAGGTGACTTTGTCATTTTACCAAGAAAACAAGATTCACAACTATCATCTGACTTTAGGTCAAATGACTCCAAGACTCCATCCTTTTGGAGTTGGCCTATGGGTTTCTTGCTTACATGTCCAAGACGACAATGCCATAAGGATGCTTTATCTAAGCTAGTGGAAGAGTTAATACACAATACATTATTTCCTAGATTATCTACAACAGATACAGTTTCATACACGCCATCACAAGGTAATGCTTTAAAATAAAGAACATTATTAAAGAAAGCATCAATACTACCATTATTATTATCAAAATAAAAGGTAAAACCTTGTTTATACAATGCATGAAAGGAAATAACATTTCTTGCCATTTCTGGCGAATAATAACATTTATTCAAATCTAATGTAAACCCACTATTTAGCACTAAGGAATAAACTCCTATCTTGGTGACAGGTGAAGCTTTCCTGTTCCCATGATCAAGTTTATCTTTCCCTGCTCCACATTCTCACTTCTTTTTAGTCCCTGCAAATCACAACATATGTGAATACCACAACCTGTATCAAGGACCCAAGACTTAGAATGAGGTGAGTTATTAGACAATATAGTGTATATACCTGCATGGTTGGGTTTTACTTTCCCATCCTTCAAATCTTGCTGGTACTTTGGGCAGTTTCGCTTCCAGTGCGACTTTTCATGACAATAGAAGCATTCAGCCTCATTAGGGTTAGCAGAAGGAGTATCAAAACCTTTCTTGGTTTTGCTTGAAGAGGAGCCTTCAAGGGTCTTACCCTTGGTACCCTTAGAAGGGTTCTTTCTCTTCTTCCCTTTGCCATGCCCGATTGCCAAGACATTGGCCGCAGTTGGAGTAGGAGTAGAAGTAGTAACAACCGACTTACCCTTTAGACCACTTTCGGCAGTCTTCAAGAGTCCTTGAAGTTTGCTGAGGGTGACTTCTTCCTTGTTCATGTGATATGTCATGAGGAATTGATCAAAACACGATGGCAAGGAGTGCAAAATGATGTCTATTGCTAACTCCTCAGGGAAGTTCACATTCAGCTTCAGTAAAACGGTCCACATACCTTTGTATTTTCTGCATATGGCCCGTGATGGGTTCACCATCCTTCATTCGGGTTGTTATCATGGAGGAGATTATTTCATATCGCTCTTGACGAGCACTTTGATGGTAGCGGTCCATCAAGTCCTGGTGCATCTCAAAAGGATAATAGTCCTCATAGGACTTTTGGAGCTCGGCTGTCATGGTGGTCATCATGATGGATGCCACTTTTGTAGCATCTCTTTCATGTACCTCATATTCAGCAAGCTCTTCAGGAGTAGCAGTTGGCTCGGGTACCTTCAGCTCCTTGTCGAGAACATATTCTTTGTTCTCATACCGAGTGACCATCCTGATGTTTCTGATCCAATCTGTAAAGTTGGACCCATCAAAGATGACTCTCCCACAAAGATTCATGAGAGAGAAGGAGTTATTAGGGTTTGAGCTAGAAGCATTGTTATTGGAAGACATCTGAAAAGAAGAGGGAATAGATTAGATTAGATATAGAGATAGCCCTTAACAAAACACCCAAATGTAATATTAAGGCTAGGACCCAACACAATATTTTATAACTTAGAAGAGGGATGCCGTAATCTAAGCTACAAGATATTTGAAGGTAGGTGAATGACGATTCACCAATTTCCACCATGAAAAACGAAATATTTAATTAGGTTTTAATTGGTTTAGAAACTCCTAGATTCTTTGAGATTCAGTGAACTTTCTTCAATGGCATGTTTCAATCTCGAGTGTGTCCTTCAAGTTTTGTGACTGGGATGCCAAGGATCACAAAACAAGGTGTGAAGTAACCATGCAAATTACTTGGTACCCTTAATGTATTACCCCTCAATCGATGTGCCGGTTAACCACACACGCTCCATCGATACTATGATAAACATTAAGTCACCCTTTACCTACCTTGTTAAGTTCAAGTTAGTGTGCCAGTTAACGACACACGCTCCACTAACGACTTAAACAAAGTGTAAAGTCTAATTTCATGGATTAGCACCTTATTCACATTTTCCTAAAATAACTAATATTGGGAATTCAATAAAGTTTAGTTACTTTAGTATTATCATTATACTTTTAATGAGAATTTATGAGTCCTTGTCCTACCCGTTCGGCTAACGACCCTCCACCGATCAAGGAAACGGTGGGTGAGAGTGGACACCCATTAAGTTGTCATTTTATAGGCAACAACCTTATACCCCCCTTATAGACCGGCTTCGTGAATGAGGCGTAGTAGCGGTAAGACGACTTGATCTTATACATATATAAATATTATTAAACTTATAATATTATAAAGTATAAGGGTTGAATTTTAACTTTTAAAATTCTAGGGGTTGGAACTAAAGTTTTTAATATGACTTTACATGTTCCAAAACTTGAGGGCAAGTTTTGTAAACTTTCAAAACTTTTCATTTCTCATAACTTATGAGTTAATGGTTATTAAAAATGAAGACTCTTCATTTTTTGTAACCTATGTGTTCTTTTAATGGTTATTTATAAATGTGACTTTTGGTTATCCATAACTTAAGAACTAGTTATGGACTCCATTAAAACACATAAAGATCAAAAATTAATCTAATCAGTTATTAGCAGATAATTTCTATGATCTTCTAAACTCATATGTTTATGAATGTTCATATCAAAAATTTCAAGAATCGTAAGTACATATACAAAACTTGAAATTTTGATACGAGCTTTTGAACAAAACTTCGATTTTCAAGTTTTTTTTTTTTTTTTTTTTTTTTTTGCATCAAGTATCAAATAAACAAACCAGGCTCTGATACCACTGATGCGTTTTCAACATTCTAACACTCCTATGGTGTACATGCAACCCTAGAAACGTTGGATCTATGTTTGACTAAGATACATGCAAATAATTATTTTTCCAAGGTTCTTATCCTAACTAGCATGGCATGGGGTACTTGAATCAAATAAAACTAGTAGAATTACTTACCTTGTAGTAGTAGTTGATTGCTTGGAGTTTGAGAGCCTAGCACCAATAATGTGGATGCCTCAAATGGAAGTCACAAATCACCACAAACTTGGAAACTTGAGAGGATAGTCACAAACTTCTTGAAATCGGCCCTCTTAGTTTACACACATCAACTAGTGCAATTTCAAGAACCAAAGCCTCCTTTATATAGTGTGGTGGATTAGGGTTACATCCATGTAAACCTTAATACCCATGTCTTTTCATTTCCATGAGATCCATGGACTTTCCATGCAAGCCTAGCCCATTCCAAATAAGCATTAGCCCACACTATATAAATACAAGAGCCCATATTTAATTAGTCATACTTTTGATCTCTAAATTAATTCTAAATTAATTATAGATCAACACTAATTAAATAATATGATTTTATATTAATATATTAGAACTTATAATATATTAATAAATCATAACTTATACTATTCTCAAAAGATTATCCGTAAATTGTTCGGGTGAAGTGCAACCCAAATGGACCATGCCGGGTCGGGTCAAGTACATACCAAATATAGTTATCGACTTAGACACTATATCCAACAGTCTCCCACTTGGATAAGTCTAATAACTATAGTTGCAAGTATGACTTCAGGAACCGATCAGCAATCGTAGCTCTTTAAACTCTGTTGAACTATGAAGCGCCATTTTAGATAAGTGATCATATAATCCTATGTTCTAGATATCAGTCGGACAAATACGTGGAACATGGTCTTGCTTATTGTCCAGCATTTGTTTCCCGATTTCTGATTTGCTTGACATAGAACTTAACTGAACACATCAATTTAGTTCTGACAGGGCCCGGTACATAGGTCAAAACAAAATCATCGAGGGGCCCAAATTTCGCTTATAATCCTAGAAGGAGCAGATAAACTTCGACTCATATGTTTGCTCTACTACTTGTTGAACTACACACAAAGGCAAGGTTTATAACATCGAGTTACCAATGCATTTTCGTGCAATCAATGCATAACCAACTCATAGGCAACAAATCATATCTCTAGGTTTGAAGACTTATATGATATTACCGTCTCACGATCACTCGATAAATTCCATGAAGTGATACAAGTGAGCGTGGGTTGAATCCAATACTCAGAACTTATGAGCACTCATGAGTGATGTAGCCCCGCTTTGTCTAACATCTTAGACCTCTACAAGCCAACCCATGACAGTCTTGATTCATATCTACTTCCAACATATGACCGACTGTGGAGAGTTTGAATAATATGATATAAACCATAACATAATTATTCTGGAAGTCAAAACATGCAAAAAGAAATAATAGTAAACGATTGACAAGAGATAGCAACACTTTACTCATAAATAACAGCTTTTATTTATCATCAAATGTCAATTACATTTTACAAATTTCAAGATTATCTAACTACTAAAACTAATATCATCCTTCAGCCCTATGCTCCGAGCATGCTGGAGATACTGAGCCCGAGTCAGTCCCTTTGTGAGGGGATCTGCAGGGTTCTCATCCGATGATACCCTCTTTGCCACGAGGATTCCTTCTTCTATTCGATGTCTGATGAAGTGATATTTTCTGTCAATGTGTCTGGATCTCCCATGATCTCTTGGTTCCTTGGCTAAGGCAACCGCACTATTGCTGTCACAGAAAATCTCCATTGGCTCCTTTATAGCTGGTACAACTCCAAGGTCTCCGATGAAGTTCGTTAGCCATATAGCCTCCTTTGCTTCCTCGCTTGCTGCTATATACTCTGATTCACAAGTGGAATCAGCCACTATCTCCTGCTTGGAACTTTTCCAAGTAATTGCCCCTCCGTTTAGAGTAAAGACCCAGCCCGACTGAGAGCGGAAATTATCCCTATCAGTCTTAAAGCTACCATCACTGTACCCTACAACTCTCAAGTCCTCACTGCCACCGAGGGTAAGGACCCAGTCCTTAGTCCTCCGTAGGTACTTGAGGATATTCTTTACCGCAGTCCAGTGTGCCTTCCAGGGTTCCCCTGATACCTGCTAACCATGCTCAAAGCAAAGGCTACATCAGGTCGAGTACACATTATAGCATACATGATCGATCCTACAGCTGAAGCATCAGGTATTCGACTCATTTCTGCTATCTCAGCCTCAGTACTAGGGCTTTGTGTCTTACTCAATCTGGCATTACTCTGGATGGGTAACTCTCCTTTCTTGGAGTTATGCATGTTGAACCTTTTCAACACTTTGTCCACATAGGTGCTTTGACTAAGTCCAATTAGTATTTTACTCCTGTTTCTCAAATTCCTTATCCCTAGGATATAGGCAGCTTCTCCAAGGTCCTTCATAGCGAAACACTTCCCAAGCCAGGACTTTACTTCCTGCAGGGTTGGGATGTCATTTCCTATGAGTAGTATGTCATCCACATACAGTACCAAAAAGCTGACTATACTCCCACTAGCCTTGATATAGACACAAGATTCATCTTCACTCCTTGAAAAACCAAATTCTTTGACTTTCTCATTAAAGCAAAGATTCCATCTGCAAGGTGCCTGTTTTAATCCATAAATGGATTTCTCGAGCTTACACACTCTACTGGGGTACTCTGTACTGACAAAACCCTCTGGCTGAACCATGTAAACATCTTCAGCCAACTTTCCATTAAGGAAAGCGGTTTTGACATTCATTTGCCATATTTCATAATCATGAAATGCAACAATGACTAACAGAACCCTAATAGACTTAATCTTGGCCACTGGTGAAAAGGTCTCATCATAATGAACTCCCGGAATTTGAGAATAACCCTTTGCAACCAGTCGTGCCTTATAAGTGTGTACATTACCATCCATGTCGGTCTTCTTCTTGAAGATCCATTTGCACCCAACTATCTTACGATCAGGTACATTGTCAACCAAGTTCCAAACTTGATTGTCATACATGGACTGTATCTCGCTATCCATAGCCTCTTTCCATTTAGCAGCCTCAGGGCCTGCCATGGCTTCCGTGTAGCTGTTAGGCTCATCCAGATTTACCAGTGTGTTATCACTGATAAGTGTCTCACCTTCTGCAGTAATATGAAAACCATAATAATGCTCAGGTGCATTCCTAAATCTGGTGGAACGCCTCAGAGGTATAGATTCTTCAGTCGACTCAACAGGAGTTTCCTCCTCAGGTTGAGGGCTAGGGTTTGAGGTTCCTTCACCACTTGACTCTTGAATTTCCTCAAGGTCAATTTTCCTCCCACTGTCTCCTTGGTTCATGAATTCTCTCTCTCGAAAGAATCCTCTTCTTGCTACAAAGACCACATTATCACTGGGTCTGTAGAAGATGTAACCAAAGGATTTATGTGGGTAGCCGATGAAAATACACCTTTCTCTTCGGGGTTCGAGCTTATCGTGAGTCTCGCGTCTCACGAAAACCTCGCAACCCCAAATCTTGATGTGGTCAAGATTGGGAACTTTTCCAGTCCACATCTCGTGAGTTGTTTTGGCAACCTTCTTTGTAGGGACTAGATTAAGGATATGGGCGGCAGTCTCTAAGGCATACCCCCAAAATGAGATTGGTAGCAAAGCTCGACTCATCATCGAACGAACCATGTCCAACAAGGTCCGATTGAGCCTCTCAGCTACACCAATCAACTGTGGTGTCCTAGGAGGTGTCAATTGTGAGACAATCCCACATTCCTTAAGATAGTCAAGGAACTCAGTACTAAGATACTCACCACCACGATCGGATCGAAGCATCTTAATGTTCCTGCCCAACTGATTCTCTACTTCTTGCTTAAACTCTTTGAATTTCTCAAAGGTTTCTGACTTATGCTTGATTTGGTAGACATATCCATATCTACTAAAATCATCAGTAAAAGTCACATAGAACCGATTAGCATCTCTTGTGGCGGTTCTGAAGGGTCCACACACATCCGTGTGTATGAGGTCCAACAAACCTTCACCCCTAGCACAAGTGCCAGTAAAAGGTGACTTTGTCATTTTACCAAGTAAACAAGATTCACAACTATCATCTGACTTTAGGTCAAATGATTCCAAGACTCCATCCTTTTGGAGTTGGCCTATGCGTTTCTTGCTTACATGTCCAAGACGACAATGCCATAAGGATGCTTTATCTAAGCTAGTGGAAGAGGTAATACACAATACATTATTTCCTAGATTATCTACAACAGATACAGTTTCATACACGCCATCACAAGGTAATGCTTTAAAATAAAGAACATTATTAAAGAAAGCATCAATACTACCATTATTATTATCAAAATAAAAGGTAAAACCTTGTTTATACAATGCATGAAAGGAAATAACATTTCTTGCCATTTCTGGCGAATAATAACATTTATTCAAATCTAATGTAAACCCACTATTTAGCACTAAGGAATAAACTCCTATCTTAGTGACAGGTGAAGCTTTCCTGTTTCCCATGATCAAGTTTATCTTTCCCTGCTCCACATTCTCACTTCTTTTTAGTCCCTGCAAATCACAACATATGTGAATACCACAACCTGTATCAAGGACCCAAGACTTAGAATGAGGTGAGTTATTAGACAATATAGTGTATATACCTGCATGGTTGGGTTTTACTTTCCCATCCTTCAAATCTTGCTGGTACTTTGGGCAGTTTTGCTTCCAGTGCGACTTTTCATGGCAATAGAAGCATTCAGCCTCATTAGGGTTAGCAGAAGGAGTAACAAAACCTTTCTTGGTTTTGGTTGAAGAGGAGCCTTCAAGGGTCTTACCCTTGGTACCCTTAGAAGGGTTCTTTCTCTTCTTCCCTTTGCCATGCCCGATTGCCAAGACATTGGCCGCAGTTGGAGTAGGAGTAGGAGTAGTAACAACCGACTTACCCTTTAGACCACTTTCGGCAGTCTTCAAGAGTCCTTGAAGTTTGCTGAGGGTGACTTCTTCCTTGTTCATGTGATATGTCATGCGAAATTGATCATAACACGATGGCAAGGAGTGCAAAATGATGTCTATTGCTAACTCCTCAGGGAAGTTGACATTCAGCTTCAGTAAACGGCCCACATACCTTTGCATTTTCTGCATGTGGCCTGTGATGGGTTCACCATCCTTCATTCGGGTTGTTATCATGGAGGAGATTATTTCATATCGCTCTTGACGAGCACTTTGATGGTAGCGGTCCATCAAGTCCTGGTGCATCTCAAAAGGATAATAGTCCTCATAGGACTTTTGGAGCTCGGCTGTCATGGTGGCCATCATGATGCATGCCACTTTTGTAGCATCTCTTTCATGTACCTCATATTCAGCAAGCTCTTCAGGAGTAGCAGTTGGCTCGGGTACCTTCAGCTCCTTGTCGAGAACATATTCTTTGTTCTCATACCGAGTGACCATCCTGATGTTTCTGATCCAATCTGTAAAGTTGGACCCATCAAAGATGACTCTCCCACAAAGATTCATGAGAGAGAAGGAGTTATTAGGGTTTGAGCTAGAAGCATTGTTATTGGAAGACATCTGAAAAGAAGAGGGAATAGATTAGATTAGATATAGAGATAGCCCTTAACAAAACACCCAAATGTAATATTAAGGCTAGGACCCAACACAATATTTTATAACTTAGAAGAGGGATGCCGTAATCTAAGCTACAAGATATTTGAAGGTAGGTGAATGACGATTCACCAATTTCCACCATGAAAAACGAAATATTTAATTAGGTTTTAATTGGTTTAGAAACTCCTAGATTCTTTGAGATTCATTGAACTTTCTTCAATGGCATGTTTCAATCTCGAGTGTGCCCTTCAAGTTTTGTGACTGGGATGCCGAGGATCACAAAACAAGGTGTGAAGTAACCATGCAAATTACTTGGTACCCTTAATGTATTACCCCTCAATCGATGTGCCGGTTAACCACACACGCTCCATCGATACTATGATACACATTAAGTTACCCTTTACATACCTTGTTAAGTTCAAGTTAGTGTGCCGGTTAACCACACACGCTCCACTAACGACTTAAACAAAGTGTAAAGTGTAATTTCATGGATTAGCACCTTATTCATATATTCCTAAAATAACTAAGATTGGGAATTCAATAAAGTTCAGTTACTTTAGTATTATCATTATACTTTTAATGAGAATTTATAAGTCCTTGTCCTACCCGTTCGGCTAACGACCCTCCACCGATCAAGGAAGCGGTGGGTAAGAGTGGACACCCATTAAGTTGCCATTTTGTAGGCAACAACCTTATACCCCCCTTATAGACTGGCTTCGTGAATGAGACGTACTAGCGGTAAGACGACTTGATCTTATACATATATAAATATTATTAAACTTATAATATTATAAAGTATAATGGTTGAATTTTAACTTTTAAAATTCTAGGGGTTGGAACTAAAGTTTTTAATATGACTTTACATGTTCCAAAACTTGAGGGCAAGTTTTGTAAACTTTCAAAACTTTTCATTTCTCATAACTTATGAGTTAATGGTTATTAAAAATGAAGACTCTTAATTTTTTGTAACCTATGTGTTCTTTTAATGGTTATTTATAAATGTGACTTTTGGTTATCCATAACTTAAGAACTAGTTATGGACTCCATTAAAACACATAAAGATCAAGAATTAATCTAATCAATTATTAGCACATAATTTCTATGATCTTATAAACTCATATGTTTATGAATGTTCATATCAAAAATTTCAAGAATCGTAAATACATATACAAAACTTGAAATTTTGATACAAGCTTTTGAACAAAACTTCGATCTTCAAGTTTTTTTTTTTTTTTTTTTTTTTTTTTTTTTTTTTTGCATCAAGTATCAAATAAACAAACTAGGCTCTGATACCACTATTGTGTTTTCAGCATTCTAACACTCCTATGGTGTACATGCAACCCTAGAAACCTTGGATCTATGTTTGACTAAGATACATGCAAATAATTATTTTTCCAAGGTTCTTATCCTAACTAGCATGGCATGGGGTACTTGAATCAAATAAAACTAGTAGAATTACTTACCTTGTAGTAGTAGTTGATTGCTTGGAGTTTGAGAGCCTAGCACCAATAATGTGGATGCCTCAAATGGAAGTCACAAATCACCACAAACTTGGAAACTTGAGAGAATAGTTACAAACTTCTTGAAATTGGCCCTCTTAGTTTACACACATCAACTTGTGCAATTTCAAGAACCAAAGCCTCCTTTATATAGTGTGGTGGATTAGGGTTACATCCATGTAAACCCTAATACCCATGTCTTTTCATTTCCATGAGATCCATGGGTTAAAGCTCCATGGAGTATCCATGGACTTTCCATGCAAGCCTAGCCCATTCCAAATAAGCATTAGCCCACACTATATAAATACAAGAGCCCATATTTAATTAGTCATACTTTTGATCTCTAAATTAATTCTAAATTAATTATAGATCAACACTAATTAAATAATATGATTTTATATTAATATATTAGAACTTATAATATATTAATAAATCATAACTTATACTATTCTCAAAAGATTATCCGTAAATTGTTCGGGTGAAGTGCAACCCAAATGGACCATGCTGGGTCGGGTCAAGTACATACCAAATATAGTTAAGGACTTAGACACTATATCCAACAAAAGGCTGATTGATCATGAAGTTCCCTCTACTGCATCAATAACTACAACCACTACCCCAGTCCCAACCAACGCGACCGAAAACAAAAGGAAGCGTGGGGGTCGAAGGAAGCGCAAATCACATCAATGCTCTTCCAAGAGTCAACAGACAGTGGCTGTCCATGCTGCCACTACTCCTGTTGCCCCTGTACCAGCCAAAACATATGCGGGGTACCTACCCAAGTGATCTTTCCATCACAACGACCCCTGGCGGGAAATGCACTGCACCAATTGCGACCGGAAGGGCCATACCGTCCAGTTTTGCAGAACACCTCCCAAACCTATCACCCAGGTCCCTAGTGCAGGAGTAAGCCAGGCTTGCTACGGGTGCGGCGAGACAGGACATTTCAAAAGAAACTGTCCGAAAGTTGGGAACGTGGGAAGAGCAGGAAGACTACTTGTTATTGGCCACAATGAGGCCGTGGCAGACTCCACGGTAGTCACGGGTACGTTCCTTCTCGATAAATCTTATGCTTGTATCCTATTCGATAGTGGGGCAGAAAGAAGCTTCGTAAACCAAAAATTCAAACACCTACTTAAACAATCACCGCAAACACTAAAAGAAACCTTCGTCGTAGAAATGGCTAACAGCAAGACAGAGAGTTCTCACGAGATTTACATAGGTTGTTCCCTCACGCTAGATAATCATTCGTTCCCAATCGACCTCATACCAGTAGCTATCTAGAGTTTCGACGTCATCATAGGCATGGACTGGCTGAGTCTTTATCATGCCGACATTCTGTGTTTCGAAAAAGCAGTCCGCCTGAATCTACCGAATAACGAAACCTTGGTGATCTACGGAGACAAACCCAGTACGAGTCTTCGTATCATCTCGAGTATTCAAGCCCAGAAGTACTTGCGTAAGGAATATCGTGCATTCCTGGCGCACGTTGTCGATACGAGCCGAAAAACAAAAGACCTAAAAGCCATCCCCGTAGTACGCGACTTCCCCGACATTTTTCCGGAAGAACTCCCAGGATTACCCCCGCAACGTCAAGTCGAGTTCCGAACCGACTTAATTCCAGGAGCAACCCCCGTAGCCAAATCGCCCTATCGTCTAGCACCTGCTGAGATGCAAGAACTGTCTGGTCAACTTAACGAACTGCTCAGCAAGGGCTTTATAAGACCAAGCTTCTCACCCTGGGGAGCTCCGGTCTTGTTCGTCAAGAAGAAGGACGGATCGTTCCGTATGTGCATCGACTATATGGAACTCAACAAGCTTACAGTCAAGAATCGTTACCCTCTTTCTCGCATAGACGATTTATTTGACCAACTGCAAGGGGCGAGCTACTTTTCCAAGACTGATCTAAGATCCGGGTATCACCAGTTACGAGTGCTTGAGGAGGATTTTCCGAAGACAGCATTCCGAACTCGTTACGGACACTACGAGTTCGTAGTGATGCCATTCGGATTGACCAATGCACCCGCAGTATTCATGGACTTAATGAATAGAGTATGTCGTCCTTACTTAGATCAGTTCGTCATCGTCTTCATTGATGATATACTTATCTACTCTCGAAGTAAGGAGGAGCATAGCGATCACTTACGACAAGTCCTAGAAACGTTACGATCGGAGAAGCTTTATGCGAAGTTCCCTAAATGCGAATTTTGGATCCGAAGAGTCGAATTCTTAGGACACGTGGTTAGCAAAGAGGGAATCCACGTGGACCGTTCCAAAATTAAAGCCATTGAGAACTGGTCAGCACCGAAGACGCCTACAGAAATTCGTCAATTTCTAGGCCTCGCTGGCTAGTACCGCAGATGCATACAGAACTTCTCTCGAATCGCGAAACCCCTCACGACATTAACCCAGAAGGGCGTGGCCTTTGACTGGGAAGAGAAGCAGGAGAAAGCGTTCCAAATGCTAAAACGATCCTTGTGCACCGCACTGATATTGTCCCTCCCCGAAGGGATAGAAGACTTCGTGGTATACTGTGATGCATCCAACCAGGGGCTCGGCTGTGTTATGATGCAACGAGGTAAGGTCATCGCCTACGCCTCAAGACAGCTGAAGACACACGAGGTCAACTATGTTGGGTTTTGGTATAATACAACATCCTATGGTGCACATACAACCCTAAATACCTTGGATGTATGTTTTCACTAATTATACATGCAAATGGTTTCCAAGGTATTGAACCTATAGCTAGCATGCAATTGTCATACAAACTACATAAAATACTAGATAGTGTAGCATACCTTTTTGTGTGGCTGGAAGACTTGATGTATTTGGCCTTAAGAACTTAGCCCAAATAGTGTGGAAGCCTTAAATGAAGTCACAACACATCAAGGACAAAGATAGGACTTGAGAGAGAATCTCCATGCACTCCTAAAACCTTCATGAACTCCAAGAACATGCACACACTCTAGGGTGTGACTAGGGGTTTTGGTTTTAGGTCATAACATATGTATTTGTATGTGTTGAATTCTAAGAGTCATGGGTATAACCCAAACCCATATCCATGGGTTTTATGATCCATGGTTCATGTGGCCCAACTCTTTATGTATCCATACATAAACTTGGTCCAACATGGATCATAAGCCCAAGACATATAAATATAACTAATTACCATAATTAGTCCCCATAGTTTTAATTAGTCTCTTTTGATCACTAAATTAATTCCAAATTAATTCTTGATCAATACTAATTAAAACATATGACTTCATATTAATATATTAGAACTTATAATATATTAATAAATCATATATAACCTCTTCTCTCAAAAGTCCATCCTAACAAATTGTCCTGATGATATGCAACGCAAATGGACCATGCTACTCTCGGGTCGAATACATACCAATAATAGTTATCGGCTTAGAAACCTAATCGAACAGTCTCCCACTTGGATAAGTCTAAAACTATTATTGTGTATGACTCCAAAACCCGACTAGCAATCGTAGCTCTTAAAGCCGCTATCGAACTCTGAACAAATCAATGATGCGTCCATTAGATAAGGGATCATATATTCCTCCATTATAGATATCATATGGACTGAGACATGGATTATAATCATTCTCTCTGTCCATTTGTTGTTTCCCGATTTCCGATTTATGACGACTGACTAATTGAACAAATCAAATCAGTGCAGGCCCGACCGAGCACTTACGTTTGTCATCACCAAATCATCGAGGGGCCCACATATATCGCTTTTATCCCTCCAAGGGTAAAAGGAATGGATAAACTTCGACTCATATGCTTGTTCTACTACTTATTGAATCATACACAAAGGCACGTTTTATAACATCGAGTTACCAAATGCGTTTACGTGCAATCAATGTATAACCAACTCATAGGCAACAAGTCATATCTCTAGGTTTGAAGAATATAAGATATTATCGTCTCACGATCACTCGTGATAAAATCCATGAAGTGATTCAAGTGAGCGTGGGTTGAATCCAATACGCGAATCCCTATGCCAGGAGTACTCATGAATGTTGTAGTAACTCTTACTATGTCCACTACCTTGGACATCTACAAACCCGATTCATGACAGTCTTGTCTTAATACCTATTTCCAACGCATTATCGACCGTGGATGGTTTGAATAACTTAGAAATTCGAAAATAATAACCTAGTTATTCTGGAAGTCAAAACATGCAAAGTGAAACAGAAGAATAATAGTAATCACTCTATAGTCCCAAGCACCTTTGAGAGTAAATAAAACACCTTTTATTTAAACACCATATTGATTACTCATTATTCATTGTATAATGTTTCAAATAATCAACTTTATACTTGAATTAAAACAATAGTTGTCCCATGCTCCAAGCATGTAAACTATGTTTTCTAAACACTAGTCATGCCATACACCAAGTATGCACACTATGTTTAACTATGATCTTTACTTTGTGAAATAGATCAACTGAACATGATTCCAATGATGCCCATTTCATAATCCCAAATCCTCATTGTAAATGTAAGAATTCCAAATTCCTGCCATTTACCGAAATTTGATAGATTCTAAACTTACATGCATTGATCCTCTTGTAATGACTATGCACAAAGTCATAAAGACTTGTCAACAATCATTAAAGGGTATTCCAATGGAGATTAATTCCATGGAAACGAAGTCTCACATTCAAAGTACATTCCTTTGAACATCCTTCTTGCATTAAGTTTTCTAATCTTACAAAGATTTGAAGAACAACTTCCACCTATGGAAACCTTTCCAGATTCCCATTTTGACTATCACTTCTGAACAAGAGTTACCTTCTTTTCCGAATATGTCAATATGGTCCTTCCAAAATTAACACTTATACTTCCAACTGTCCATGAGCAACCAATCTTTGGTAAACCTCAGATTGTCCTCGACAATTGCTTAATCATTTTAGTCATATCCAATTCTAGACTTTTCCCTTCTTAATGCCCTGAGCATTTGGAAAATTTAGAACGGATGAATATTACAGCACATGCAATCGATCCTATATCTGAAGCATATGGGACACGATTCATGATGTCTCACATAAAGAGGTGATCATAGACCAGTCTTTTGCTACAATATTTTTTATTTGTCATGTTTTAAAAAATTGACTATGAAGAGGGATGCCGTAATCATAATCGAATTTTGAAAACGCAATATATATAGAATTTCCTTAAGTCGAACCATTCCAACATAAAATTCATATATATATTTGACTAAAGATGATTAAAATCTCAATCTAAGCTTTTAGAATTGAAATGAAGTATAATTTCCTCTCCCTTAATTATAGCAAAACAACTTTTCAACCCCTGCAACTTCACGAATTGAAACTTTTGTTTTCTATAATTATCATTGCTAGCTTGCAATACTGAACATAATAATCATGCTCCCACTAACATGATAATTATCAGCACAACACTTATGCTCCCACTAGCTTTGACATGTACTCAGAAATCAGCTGGACTTCTAGAAATCAATACTTTATTGACTTCCTTAACAAAGTTCAGTTTTCTAATACGAGATGCTTTGATAAGAATTTATCAAATTCATACACCTTTCCTTAGATAGCTCATATGTGTGTCTAAACAATTTTTAGAACTATGAAAAGGGATGCCGTAATCATAGTCTCAATTGTTTAGACCTTTGCCACTTCTCACAAGTCCATGTTAGTGTGCCGGTTAACCACACACGCTCCACTAACGACTTTGAGAATGCAAATAACACAATTGCTATCTACTTAAAATCTACTTAGTGAAAGAGTTTCCTCACCATCATTTTCATGAATCGGAGAGAAACCTTATGACACTTCGATTTTGTGGTGAATGAGTTCCTATCCATGTGAATTTGTCAAAACCATAATCACAAGACAAGGTTAGTGAGAAATCCAACCTCATATGGATTGAACTTGTGCAATCTTAACTTCTTGCCAACTGGCAGCACAAGGGCCTGCCATTGCTTCCAAGTTGTTATGCAACCAATTGAGAACTCTCAGAACTCCTATGCAAAGCCAACTTTAACTGGAATAGGCACAGAAATGTCAACACGACAGGTTATAAACCTCAAGTCGTGTGCTAGTGAAGAACTTCAGGTTTTTTATTCTTGATTAGTTCTTGGAACTTTCAAGAGCTTTAAGACTCCCACTGTCCTCTTGACATATAAGACTCTCTTGTCAAGAACCATTTCTTATCAAGGGTCAGTGCGGATTCTTATCAAGACTAACACTTCACATAATTGGCCTTAGTTGGTCTCTGTTTAACCCAAAACATCACAACTTACCAATTTCAAATGTATAAGAGTAGAGAAACATTTTACTCTTACACTTGACAAGTGTTACAAACCTTCCTTAAGATATGTCACTCGAGTTACAATCTTGGAGTATGACTCTAAGACTTGCTATGGAACGAAGTATGATTCATCTTTTTGATTTTAACCATTTCAACAATCCACGATTTCTCTTCTTAGCCAAACAAATGCACTAAGATATCCTTAGAGAATCAATTGTGATATGGTTTCATAATCACTAAGATAATCATAAAAAAAAGATACTCAAGTACTCTCCCATCTTTTCAGATTGGAGAAACTTTTATCTTCCTTCCTTATTTGATTCTTCTTAGTCGTTCTGCCTAACATTGATACTTTTCCAATGTTTCAGAATTATACTTAAACATGTAAGTATAACCATATTTACTAAGCTTTAGTAAATCATGACGAATAGTCTTATCATTCTTTGTGGTGGACCTTACCAGTGCACACTCAAGTGTACCCGATCCCCTGATCCTTTCACTTGACTAACATATACATGTGAACAATGAATTAGTCTTAATTTCCCAAAGATGAAAATTCTCATTCATCATACAACTTGCATGATTCCAAGTTTCTACCCAACTGAAACTTGAGTGATGAGAATCTTTCCTTATTTGGTAAATAATGACACTACCACAGTCGAAAGAATCAAATCCATTTTCCCAATATTGCTATCAATGGAAACATATAAACAACAATTTCTCACAAATGCCACTGTAAGGATATTTTAAAATAAAATAAAACCTTTCCTTTTATTTTAGAACTTTGCGGAAAACCTTATCCTTACAATGCAAATGCATGTGAAAAACTATGTTGTTATGTATTCCTAAGCAATCTATCACAACTCTTTAAGTAACAACTCAAAATTCTTCCTTTAAGCTTCCTCTTCACTTTGATTCTTAAAACATCAAAATGTGATCTAGTTACATCATGTAATAAGAATCTCCAAATAGGAACTTAATAGAGTTAGATAATGGACTTTACCTGAAGTAGAGTCAAAACTTTTGACTTTACCATCCTTACAGACTATCAGGTAAATTTGGCCAGCTTCGCAACCAATGCCCCTTCCTTTGGCAATAGAAGGTTTGGGAAGTCGATCTTCTAATCAAATTTGCTTTTACCAGTGCTCAAAATCATTGTTGACTCAGCAGCACCAAGCAAATAGGTAAGATCATTAAGGGTCAAGTCATGGTCTGTCACATAGTAGTCCCAAAGGAAGTCACTATGTGACTTAGAAAGTGATTTAAGATCCAACTTTCTTAAGACTTTGACACCCAACTCTCCCAGCTTGTCAATATGTGACTTCATCTCCAAGATGTGAGCACACATAGACTTTGCTTGCCAATAGGGCCTGAGTGACCTTGAACTTGTGGGTTAGGGAGAATAATTGGAGGGGGTGGAGGAAGTGAAATTCAAAGTGATTTTGGAAGATCATATATGTCTAAACTAGACATCTAAAATGGGAGATATTCAAGTTAGTTGATTTAAGTCCTTAATATAACACCCAATATGAAATATTAAGGCTAGGACCCAACACAATATTTTACGACTTGGAAGAGGGATGCCGTAATCCAAGCTACGAAATATTTGAAGGTAGGCGAATGACGATTCACCAATTTCCACCATGAACAATGAAATAATTTATTAGGTTTTAATTGGTTTTGAAACTCCTAGATCTTTTGAGATTCATTGAACTTTTCAATGGCATGTTTCAATCTCGATTGTGCCCTCTCAAATTTTGTGACTGGGATGTCGAGGATCACAAAACAAGGTGTGAATAACCATGCAAATTCACTTGGTACCCTTAATATTATCACCTAATCGATGTGACGGTTAACCACACACGCTCCACCAATCTATAATAAACATTAAGTTACCCTTCGCCACTCTTACTAGTCCATGTTAGTGTGCCGGTTCACCACACACGCTCCACTAACAACTTGGTAAGGTACAAAGTGTAAATTTCATGGGTTAGCACCAAATTCACATTTTCCTAAGTAACTAAGATTGGGAATTAATAAATGTTTAGTTGCTTAGTATTTATCATTAATACTTTTAATGAAGGGAGAATTATAGTCCTGTCAACGACCCTCCACCAGTCAAGGAAGCGGTGGGTGAGAGTGGACACCCATTAAACTGCCATTTTATAGGCAGTAACCTTATCCCGCCCTTATAGACTGGCTTCGTGAATGAGGCCTACTAACGGTAAGACTGACTTTTACTCTTATACATATATATAAGTATTAAACTTATAATATTATAATATATAAGGGTTGAATTTTAAACTATTAAAATTCTAAGGGTTTAACTTGGAACTAAAGTATTCATGGGGGGAAACTTTACAAATTCCAAAACTTGAGGGGAAGTTTTGAACAATTCAAAAACCTTTTTAATTCCATAACTTATGAATTTAAAGTAGTTTTAATAAAAACTCTTCAAGTTCCATAACTTGAGGACAAGTTATGGAAGACTTTAAAAACATTTAAGGAAAAAAACTCTTCATTTTCATAACCTATGAGTTTAAAGTAGTTTAATGACTAAACTCTTCAAGTTCCATAACTTGAGGATAAGTTATGGAAGACTTTAAAATCATTCAAGAAAATAAGACTCTTCATTTTTCCTAACTTACGGAAATCTTATGAGTTTTAAAGAATCATAAATGTAACTTTTCATATAACTTGAGGACAAGTTACAAAAACACATTTTATGAGCAACTTTAAGATTAATATGGATTGAAAACAAATTATCACATAACTTTTCTATTAA
Organism: Lactuca virosa; assembly: GCF_052849685.1. NCBI lineage: Eukaryota > Viridiplantae > Streptophyta > Magnoliopsida > Asterales > Asteraceae > Lactuca > Lactuca virosa. Next base: position 392,394,020 of record NC_136428.1, read on the forward strand.
TCTAAACTAACTCATAAGAACAAGATAATTCAAGTCAAACAATTTTCATGAAATTAGACTAACCATTAAACTAATACAAAACATGAATCTATTGACAATTATCTTTGAAATTGGTTTAGCATGAACATTACCACATCAAAAACAGGTTTACAAGACCAAAAACAGCTTAGGGTAATGTTTCTAGTCCAATTCCAACCTTTAAAGTCGAAAATATGCTGTCAGGGGGTCCAACTCGTCGAGTGCATGAACCAACTCGACGAGTTGGATGAATTTCTTCATGGACTCGGCGAGTCGATCAGTGGACTCGGCCAGTCCAGCACTCAAACAACCAAAATTTTCGATTTTTTAGCCATTTCAGCAAGTATAATATGAAAACAAGCCTTGTCTCTGATACCACTGTTGGGTTTTGGTATAATACAACATCCTATGGTGCATATACAACCCTAAATACCTTGGATGTATGTTTTCACTAATTATACATGCAAATGGTTTCCAAGGTATTGAACCTATAGCTAGCATGCAATTGTCATACAAACTACATAAAATACTAGATAGTGTAACATACCTTTTTGTGTGGCTGGAAGTCTTGATGTATTTGGCCTTAAGAACTTAGTCCCAATAGTGTGGAAGCCTCAAATGAAGTCACAACACATCAAGGACAAATATAGGACTTGAGAGAGAATCTCAATGCACTCCTAAAACCTTCATGAACTCCAAGAACATGCACACACTCTAGGGTGTGACTAGGGGTTTTGGTTTTAGGTCATAACATATGTATTTATATGTGTTGAATTCTAAGAGTCATGGGTATAACCCAAACCCATATCCATGGGTTTTATGATCCATGGTTCATGTGGCCCAACTCTTTATGTATCCATGCATAAACTTGGTCCAACATGGATCATAAGCCCAACACATATAAATATAACTAATTACCATAATTAGTCCCCATAATTTTAATTAGTCTCTTTTGATCCCTAAATTAATTCCAAATTAATTCTTGATCAATACTAATTAAAACATATGACTTCATATTAATATATTAGAACTTATAATATATTAATAAATCATATATAACCTCTTCTCTCAAAAGTCCATCCTAACAAATTGTCCTGATGACATGCAACCCAAATGGACGATGCTACTCTAGGGTCGAATACATACCAATAATAATTATGGGCTTAGACACCTAATCCAACAAACTATACCACACACAATCTCGAATTAGGGGCAGTTGTGTTTTCCATAAAGATCTGGAGACACTACCTGTATGGTACAAAGAGCACTATGTTTACAGACCACAAAAACCTACAACACATATTCGACCAGAAGGAGCTCAATATGAGGCAACGACGGTGGGTCGAACTACTCAATGACTACGAATGCGAAATTCGTTATCATCCGGGTAAAGCCAATGTAGTAGCAGACGCCCTAAGTCGGAAAGAATATTCTGGTTGAAGAGTCAAGTCATTAACAATGACTATCCATTCGCATCTACCTACACAAATTAGGGAGGCTCAGCTCGAAGCCTTGAAACCTGAAAATGTAGCGGGAGAATCCCTGCGAGGAATGGATAAGAATTTGGAAGCCAGGGATGACGGAGCCTTATATCTCATGGACCAGATCTGGACACCGAAACACGGTGGCTTCAGAGATCTGGTCATGAAGGAAGCACACAACACTCGATACTCCGTCCACCCGGGTTCAGATAAGATGTATCTGGATCTCAAAAAGTCATACTGGTGGCCTAACTTGAAAGCTGAGATTGCTACCTACGTAAGTAAATGCCTTACTTGCGCTAAGGTCAAGGTCAAATACCAGAAACCGTCAGGTCTACTCCAGCAACCGGAGATACCTGAATGGAAGTGGGAGCGGAATACTATGGACTTCATAACCAAGCTACCCAAGACAACGGGTGGGCTTGATACCATTTGGTTCATCGTCGACAGATTGACCAAGTCCGCACACTTCCTGCCTATCAAAGAAAGAGACAAGATGGAGAAGCTTACAAGAACCTACATTGGGGAAATCGTATGACTGCATGGTGTTCCTATATCTATTATCTCCGATAGAGATAGTAGATTCACTTCGAGGTTCTGGCAGTCACTACAAAACTCCTTAGGAACAAGGCCGGACATGAGTACAGCCTACCACCCTCAGACCGAAGGAAAAAGTGAGAGAACTATCCAAACCTTGGAAGATATGCTGCGAGCCTGTGTGATCGACTTTGGGAAGGCGTGGGATACTCACTTACCTCTCGTCGAATTCTCTTACAACAACAGTTATCATACGAGCATCAAGGCTGCTCCATTTGAAGCCCTCTATGGCCGGAAGTGCAGATCCCCTCTGTGTTGGGTTGAGGTGGGTGACACTCAGTTAGCTAAAGGACGAGTTCCTGACAGCACTCTCACGGGTCTGAAGATCATTTGGGAAATGACAGAGAAGATCGTTCAGATTCGTGAACGATTGAAAGCCTCTAGAGACCGACAGAAAAGCTACGCAGAGAAACGGAGGAAACCTTTGGAATTCCAGGTGGGAGACCGAGTCCTTTTGAAAGTCTCACCCTGGAAGGGTTTGATACGCTTCGGAAAGCGTGGAAAGCTAAATCCAAGATACGTAGGGACTTTTGAGATCCTCGCTAGAATCGGCCCCGTAGCTTACAAACTCAATCTACCCCACGAGCTTAGTAACATACATCCTACCTTCCACGTCTCGAACTTGAAAAAGTGCCTATCCGACGAGACTCTTGTAATCCCACTCCACGAGATCGAGATCAACAAGAGCCTCAACTTCGTGGAAGAACCTGTAGAGATCATGGACCGCAAGGTCAAACGAACGAAACAAAGCCACATCCCAATCGTGAAGGTTCGCTGGAACGCCAAGCGAGGACCAGAATTCACATGGGAGCGCGAGGATCAGATGAAACTTAAATATCCTCATCTTTTTACTTAGTTATTTTGTAATAACTTAGTTGCTTGAACTCTAATTTCGGGACGAAATTCCCTCTAACAGGGGGATGATGTGACAACCCGAAATTTTCATTTGTACAAACTCTACAGTCAAGCACTATAAATAATAGTCAAATTCATTTCAGTACATTTTTGGCCGGATTTAAGTCCGTTTGGGTGTTTTTATTTTAAAATCGTCAAACGAATAAATAAAAGGAAGTGTTGTTTAGAAGTGTTGTGTAACAAATAATCAAACAACACCTTAGCTAGGTGTTTACGGCCAAACAAGAGGAGTTTGGGCCGTAAACTCCTTTTTACCAAGAACTCATGCATATAGCATGATTTTACCCTTTATTCCCTCACTTTACACTTCCAAGCTCAAGAACACCCAACTTCTCAAGTATCATATCACATTTCTTCAAATCTTCCAAAAATGTAAGTGTTTCTTCCGTAGATTTGTTGATATAACACCTTATCTATTGTTTATACACGATTTCATCCATGAAATCTTGTCTTTTTCATAGATCTTCAAGTGTTCTTCAAAACACCAAGAACACACACTAGTGTTCTTGGCCCTTAAACACTCTTACAAGCTTCCTATAAGTAAGTACACTCCTCCTAACTAGTTACTTGCTTAGAATACTTGCTAAATCATTGAAGAACATCAAAAACCCTCAAGAACACTTGTGTTTACGGTCAAGGGATATCCTTGAACCGTAAACACCATCAAGTGGTGTTTAAGTGCCCCTAACACCTTCTAAGGCTTGGATATTGGACTAGAACTTTGCATGCATGAGCTAGAAACCCCAAATCACGAAATGGTTGGAGTAACCATGAGTTTACGGCCGTAAACTCATGGGTTTACGACCATAAATTCAAGGGTTTACGACCATAAACTCCCAAGGGTGGTCCAAGGACCGTAAACTCCAAAGATGAGCCATTTTGTGCCCTAGACCCTTCCTAAGCCTTTGATTCAAACCTAGAACACTTCCTGGAGGGGCATAAGACCTTAAAGCTCACAAATGCACCAATTACCATGAGTTTACGGCCGTAAACTCATGGGGGAATTGACCAAAAACCGTAACCACGTGTAGGGTTACCAAATGAGGAGTAAACTCCAAGGTGAGGCCATACTCTCCTTAGATGCAACCCTTTAGCACTCCTAGCACTTGAAACTACGTGTTTCCATGTATTAGAGTGTCTTTACTTGATTAATTAGTTATTAAATGACTAATAACATACATTTATGTATCACTACATGTTACATAGGATTCGTGTGTGTGTTCAAGTCCTCACTTGACACCTAGCATCCTACCCGGCACTTCCATCCAAACCACTCACTGCAGGTGAGTTCATACCCATGAATTAACCTTTTAAATGATTTTAAATGCTTTTATGGGGGGGAATACAAGTTGAACACTTCTAGTTATTGCTTTAATCACATGTGATTAATAACTAGAACAAACAGGAAGATTTACTACTACTTTCAAATTGCTATCAAACTTATGGATTTTCAAGCTTTCCAACCTTTTATTAAACTCTTATGATGCTAAAACAGTTTTCAAACTATTTTATACTTGCAATATTTTCAAAACCATATCTACACCAGTATATTTATATAAGTAAGACTTGAAGGACCTAGGACTGATAGCTCACGTTATTTCATGTTCCTTGTTTGGTTGTGGACTTAGGGTACCCTGTTATTTGTACGAATATCATTTAATTCTTAGTTATATATCATGTATATATGTGTTGGATATAAAAGCTTTCACTTCGATTTAGTACCTTTGTGAAACAAAGGCATCCAAACAACCTTACTATTTAACTATTATAGGTATAGTTAAGGGATTACTACTCACTACTACTATTACAACGACACATACAAGAGTCAATACATTTATGAGCCACTACAAAAGTACTACATTGAGTAATAGAACATACTATACACTATACAAGAGAACATACTGTACGCTATACAAGAGAACATACTATACACTATACAAGAGAACATATTATACACTATACATACATTAAACACTAAAACAGAATGTGACTTACTACTTCTCGATACGACACTTCATTGTGCTATCACCGTGTAACCAGAGTCTCCTGCAGGGAGAGCGGGCATTATGTGTATAGATCTATACGGGACAGACACTCCCACATCCCGACTGCTAGCTACAGTCCGAGCCGACTAGGCCCAGGGGTGACAAAATGTCACCATACTACGTGTGACCTGGAGGGTCATCAGTTATTCAACCGTCGATCAGCATGGTTACATACGAGTTCACATTCAAACCTTAAATTAACTAAATATGGATTTAAGGGAAAAATAGACTTTTCGAGGCGTACCGCCTGGGGTCTACATATTTTTACTTTGGATTTTTCGAGGCGTACCGCCTGGAGTCTACATATTTCTACTTTGGAATTTTCGAGGCGTACCGCCTGGAGTCTACATATTACTACTATAGACTTTTCGAGGCCTATTGTTCATTCAGTACCACTTGGAGTCTGTATTTCATTACTTTGTGACTTTGTCACATACTTGTTTCAGTAAACTATATTTTTATACTAATAGTTTTTACTAGGGAAAACCCTTACATTTACAAAAGAACAATTATACAAACAATCGGGTCTTGGTAGAAGACTACCCTTTTTACTGGAAAACATAGGGTTTTATAGGGAGTATACTATTTCCAAAACATTTGAAATCAATCACTACACTACATTGTTACTAACATTTTTATTCAAGCAATGACACTAAATACTTATGAACTCACCAGCTTTATGCTGATACTCGCTTTCAAAATAACTTGTATTCTCAGGTCATCAATAGACAGGTACAGATGGAGCTTTTGAGAAGATGGAGCACATACAAGACTCATCTTTTATTTTGATTATACTTTTGGTGTCTTACAAACTATACAGAACACGCTTGTATTACAATTATTATATTAATGCAATGGATGTTGTTGCTTGTCTTTACTATTATGCATTGTTGTGATACTGTACATGACGTCCTCAACCCCAGAACGTTTCCGCCGTTCTCGGTTTTGGGGTGTGACAATCATCGTTGTATATAACCCTGGCGTATTCACTTGGTACTCACGGAGTTAACTGTAATAGTTCCTTTATATTTGATGAAAAGATTCTTTAAGAAAATCCTTATTTCTTTTAATAAAAATGGTAACCACAGTGGTTCCTTCTATAATCACTTAGTTTATACTAGCTATATATAATCTAATATCGAACAGATAGTTAATTGCATGAATCTGCCCTAAGCCCACAACCAAACAAGGAACATGAAATGAAGCGGAAAGCACACATCCAACTACCTATCGGATATTAATTATATGTAACCTTGATGTATAAACTAAGGTATTACAGAATTAACCACCTAAGGTCCTTTAAGTTATATTGGTTTAATAAAATGGATTAAACCCTTTACTGGTAAGTTTCTAGTTTTGTATACCAAAATTTCTATTTGAAAAGTATGTTTTTACTAGAAAAGTGTGCATTGAATTAGTGTCCTATGACCTGGCCCATACTTGATACCCCTTATGATTACTTGGTGTATACGGAACATATATATAGCTAAGGTCTGATAGATAGTAGGTTGGGTGAATCTTCTCTAAGCCCACAACCAAACAAGGAACAGGAAATGAAGCGGAAAGCACACATCCTACTACCTGTCGGACCCGATTAATATATATCCCTGGATGCATACACTAAGGAATCATAAGGTTAGCATTATAGGCCCCCTTTCTACGGAATCTACTAGACTCGACTGTTCTGTTTTTCTTTTGTAAAATGTAAGTTTTCCCAAGTTTATAACTATCTTGACTTGAAAAAAGTTTGCATTAACTTTCAAGTGGAACTGTCACAATAATGAAAGTAATGGGAAAATATAAGTACACAGTTGTCTTTTAAATTGACATCCTAACGTACTGATTACCTTAAAACATGTTTGATTTATTAATGTCATAATGTGAAGGATAGTACCCATACTATACGCTCTCCCTGTTAAGAGGTTCTAGGGACCAAACGCGACTTCCGCAAACAAATTGCTAGGTCGTGGAAATTCACATTAAGGTTATATGATCATGTATACCCAATTTAACTATCACCTTTTGTTACAACAGTGAGTTAGTGATTCATTGGTATACTTAGATCCTGAAGTGTTATTATGCTATAGCATCTTAGTATGTTCGTTCTGTTATAGTATCTTAGTATGTTCTCTTTGTTATAGTGTCTTAGTATGTTCTCTTTGTTATAGTGTATAGTATGTCTCTCTGATGTATTGTATCTACCTTCTTGTTTCTCTTTATTGTATGCTCTAGCATCTAGTATGAACTGAACCTCTAAACTATACCCCTTATAGTTTACTAGTGTTTTACTTGAACTGTTACTGAAAAGAATCATTTTTCTACGAAGTTATGCTGGTACTTTAAAAACAGAGTTTTGTTAAACTGTAAAGTAACATAACTTTAAAAGAGTTTTTGAAATGTTTTGATCACTTATAAAAGACATAAGCAATCTTTTGAAAGATGTTTATAACAAACAAATTACACAATTATCATTGTGTTCAACTTGTATTTCCCCCCTTAAAAGCATTTAAAACAGTTAAAAGATTCATTATGGAGGTATGAACTCACCTTATTTGGGTGATTCAAGCGAATATGCGCTTAAGGATGAGAAGTTCCACGAATCAAGTCCCGAAACACAAACGAGTCCTAAACGATATATATGGCAAGTATTTGCATGAATATAGTGTTTATAAGCAACTAACATGCAAGGAAACACCCTTTGGGACTAGGAAACACTTGGACCAAGTGTTAGAATCACATGTGATTCATCAAAGGGATGTTTATGGCCACCAAATGGTGTTTCCGGTCATGGGTTTACGGCCATGGAGTTTACGGCCATAAACTAAAATGTGTACAATTGGGTTTTTGAATGCTAGGGAAACTTGTGGGACTTTTGCTCTACAAGAGGATGAGCAAAACTAACTTATTGGAAGGTGGTGAGGTGTTTACGGCCACAGTAAAAGTGTATGGCCGTAAACTCTCCAAATGGTGTCATTTTGAGTTTTAAAGGAAAGGGTTCTCAAAGGTTCATGTGTTCTAATGGATGGCAAGTGTCTAGAAGTGTTTAAGGCCCAAGACATAGCCAAAACAAGGGTTTACGGCCAAGGGAGATGCTCCTCGCCGTAAACTCTCATTGATCTTGGAGATTGGTTGATTTCAAGGATGTAAATCATGGACTTCTACTAGACAACAAGTGTATGGAAGGAATACTCACTTTTTGGAAGGCTTTATGGAGTTCACAGCCACCAAGAACAAGTGTGTGTTCTTGGTGAAAGTTGATGATCTTGAAGATCTAACCAAAAGAGATGATTTTATGGATGAAATCATAGGGGTGTACTAGATTAAGAAGAATAACAACTCAATGATGGAAGAACAATTACGCTTTTGAAGATGTAGGCTGAAAGGCTTGATGATACTTGAGAGAGAATGGAAGTTTCTTCCGGTTATAAATAGGTTGTTGGATCCTAGCCTTAATATTTCATATTGGGTGTTATATTAAGGACTTTAAATCAACTAAACTTGAATTTCTCCCATTATAAATGTCTATTTAAGACAACTATGGTCTTCCCAAATCTTTAGGAACAAGCCATCCTATTGAAGATGATATCCCACATGGCAATCAAGGTGAAACATTAATCCCTTTGTTGTGCATTAATGGGACTGGAAATCGTGCTTCACTTCCTCCACCTCCTCCAATAATTCTCCCTATCCCACAATTTTCAAGACTTGAAAAGTTCTAAGTCACTCAATCCCTATTGGCAAGCAAATACTATATGTGCTTACATCTTGGAGGTTAAGTCACATATTGCCAAGTCGGGAGAGTCGGGTGTCGAAGTCTCGAGGTAGCTGGCTGTTGACTTGGTTCTTTAGTCACTCCCTGATGACAGATCACGACATGACCCTTAGTGATCTTATCTATTTGCTTGATGCTGCTAAATCAGCAATGATTTGGAGCATTGGTAAACCAAATTAGATTGGAAGATCTACTTCCCAAACCTATTTGGACATTCACAATGGTGATATTGGAAGTCCATAAAAGCTTTCTCTTCCCAATAGAAAGGGATTGGCCATGGTTAAGTCATTTGACTGATGGTAAAGAGGAAGGCTAAGTCTGAGACAATCAAGTGTACCATTTCCAAAGAGTCCATATGTTTCTTTTGCCAAAAGAAGGGACATCGGTTGCGAAGCTGCCGAATTTACCTGAAAGGTTCATAAGGATGAAAGTCAAAAAGGTTTGAATTTGCTTCAGGTTAAAGTCCATTATCTAACTCTGTGAAGTCTCTTTTGGAGATTTTTAATACATGATTTAATCTAATTACATTTTGATGTTTTGGAAGAATCAAAGGAAGCTTAAAGAAAGGGTGTGCTGATTCTGATCGCGAAGATGGATTTCGATCGCATGGTTCGATGATCGGAATTTTGAGCTACTGCTTAAGAGTTATGATATGTTGCTTAGGAATAGATAACAACATGTTTTTCATATGTATTTGCAGTGTAAGGATAAGGTTTTTTTCGCAAGTTTTAAAATAAAAGAAAAGGTTTTGTTTTTTATTTATTTTATGTATCTGTACAATGGCATTTGTGAAAATTTTTGTTTATATGTTTCCATTGATAAGCATTATTGGAAAATGGATTCGATTCTTTCAAATAGGTAGTTGGATGTGTGCTTTCCGCCTTACTTCCTGTTCCTCGTTTGGTTGTGGGCTTAGGGCAGATTCACTCAATTAACTTTCTATCCGATATGAGATTATATATAGCAGTATAAACTAAGCTATTATAAAAGTAGTCACTGTGGTCACCATTTTATTAATATGGGTTTTCTTAAAGAACTTTTCATTAGATATAAAGGAACCATTACAATTAACTCCATGAGTAACAAGTGAATACACCAGGGTTATATATGACGATGATCTAACAACCAATGGGATGTGTGCTATCCGCCTTAATTTATGTTCCTCGTTTGGTTGTGAGCTTAGGGCAGATGCGCACGATCGATTGTTTGTTTACTCTGAGTCTTATATAACTTGTACCCACTTACTACCCATAGAAAGGGTTGTAGTGACATTTTACTTAAACTTCCATCAAAGTAGGAAATATAGGATTTTATAGAGGAACAGGCAAACTTTTCAAAACAGAACTTACAACATTTTCAACACCATTTTACAACTACATTTTCAACAACACTTTACAACTTACTCACATCACTAAAATCTTATGAACTCACCAACTTAATTGCTGATCAACTCTTTCAAATAACTTGTATTCTCAGGAGACTATTAGACAGGTGCTCGTGCTGGGAATTCAGAAGATGGAGCATTATAGCTTCAAGTCTTGTTTTGTTATTTGTTTATGAATTCTATGTTTTGTGAACACACACATTGTAAACACTTTCTTTCGAAATGAAATGGTTTTTCATTACTTGCTTACCATATACATATCTCGTGATACTAAACATGACGTCCTCCACCCCTGAGCGATTCCGCCGTTCCGGTTTTGGGGTGTGACAGATTGGTATCAGAGCATTGTTTATAGTGAACTAAGTATATCAACCTATAAAAGATATACAACTATAAATACAATGGGACTTAAGTGCTCTAGATAATGATATATTTTTAGAATATAATTATAGGTTATAAAAATATACCTACATGCTTATAAATGTACATAATAGAACTAGTGTCACGAGGAGAACATAACTAAAGTATTGTAACGCCCCGTTCGAAAAGTACTTATTTATGAATTTTCGAGATCAAGAGTAAGGGCGTTTCGGTCTTTTTTGGGCAATGAGTTTCATTCGGGAAGGTTTCGGACCGGGGTATGTTGATAGAAGCGTAGGGCTTCTCGCCACCTTCGCGTAGATATAAAGTTCGTCGGGAACGGGCTTAGAATAAAGGAGTTATGACACTTTGAAGATATTGACATTTATAGCCCTTAATGGGAAAAGTTGACGAGGAAGGCCATGCATGCCTTTGGGACACGCGTGGGTACGCCCAGCGTAGGCTGGGTTACCCCCAGCGTAATAGGGTGAATGACCGCGGGTGCAAGGACGCGTACGCCCAGCGTACCAGAGTTACGCCCAGCGTACGCTCAGAGTCTTAAAACCCTAATTTTAGGGCCAGCCAGTATATAAGGAACATTATGGTTCCAACCCTAGCCTCCATATCTGCCCTCTTACTCTCAGAAACCCTAAGTAGCCGCTCTTCTTCCATTGTTGTGGATATTTGACCTTGTGGAGCTTAGTTTGGCAAAGGAAAGCTTAGAAGAAGAAAGAAGAGGTTGGCAAGAAGGAAACTTGGTGGCTGGAGCTTGTAGATCCGAGATAGCATCACCCTTTGCAACCACTTGAAGGTATAAAGCTTCTTGCTTGACATCTATTTTGTGTAGATCTATGTATGGTGAAGTTTTGACACCATTCTTGTCGCAAAAACCCCCATCTTGATGTATGATGTGTTTTGGTTAAGATGAGTTGTCCTTTCAGACCATTAGAGAGGTCGTAAGTAAGAAAAATGAGGTCCCAATGGCTTTGGTTGTCCCATATAAGAAGTAGGAAGGTCTTAATGGGTTAAAACCTTGAGGTGCACTGAAGGCCCGGTGCGGGCGGACCAGTCACACAGTAGACCCGATGTGCGTGGCTGTTCTATTTGTGATATGATATGAGTATGTTATGTGTGGTTGGTATTTTGGGGGTAACTCACTAAGCTTTCAGGCTTACAGTTGTAGTGTTATGTTTCAGGTACCTCAGGAGATCGTGGCAAGGCGAAGGTGTGATCGTACCGCTCCTCATGTTTTACGATTTTTATGATATGGTTCTTGGGGACACTCTGATAATAAACTATTTTGAAAACGAGATGTATGAAGTTAATGGTTTTTGAATGAATGAAAATGTTTTAAGTTGAATCAATTTTTATGGGTGTTACAAGTTGGTATCAAAGCCTTGGTTTGAGTGAATTGGAGGAACATTCGTGTGAATCCAGTCTCAAATCAAGGAGGGATTTTCAAAATGGTTTTCAAAAGGTTTTTGAAATAAGTAAAGGAGTATGCAGAGGGTACGATCAGCCAGAGCCAGTAAGTAGACCCCAAAATACCATACAATCTATTTGATTATGTGATATGTTAGAACAGCATGCTAGTGATAGGCTAAGGATCTTCAGGAATTTGCATGATAGAATTGCCTGATTATATGATGCCTATTAGCCTAGGGTTATCCTTATATGAGATATGCAGCTTTCACTCTAGGAGTGAGGTTTGTGCGGGTGTGTATATATATGGTTAGAGTGTTGTGGTGATACTTGAGACAAATATGGGTAGGTGTGGAAGGTAGTATGGGCCCGTACTACTGAAAGCACAGGACCCATATGCGTATCAAGGAAGTCACAACTCTCTAGGGTATCGGTTATGAGATAATTCCCCGGGTGGATATGTGATGTGACTAAGGGTCTTGTTGGTGTATTGCAGTATGGCGATTACGAGACGTTTTGGGGCAGGATCCGATTCGAGATCGGGATCAGGAGAGGGTGGTCAGGATGGAGCAGTGCCACCCGAGGTCATCGGTCAGATGAGTACGGAAGAGTTGGATGCCAGGATTCGTGAGATCCTGCATGATGAGGTTGCTGCTATGTTCCGGGCTGAGTTGTCGGAGATGTTTGGGTCGATCAAGACCGCCATGGTTGAGTACTTTGATGAGCGCTACGCAGCTCTTGCGGAGACGGCTGCCGCGGCAGCTACATCGGCTGTAGCAGCGGCAGGGGGAGGAACCGGTCGAGGTTTTCAGTATCGGGACTTCGATAATACGAAGCCCCCTACTTTCGATGGAGTTCAGGATCCGATCGTTGCGATGAGATGGTTGTCAGACGTGGAGGGTTGTTTCTTCACGTGTCCATGCCCTGCAGATCAGAGGGTGAGGTGTGCTCTGAACCTTTTGAGGCTCAGAGCGAAGGATTGGTGGAGGTTGACTACGGGATCTTATTCTGACGAGCAGCGGGCTGCAGTTACGTGGGATCAGTTCCGTGAAATGTTCAGTACCCGTTATGTTCCACGGGTTGAGAGAGAGAGGTTGGTTCAGGAGTTTCTGGAGGTGAAGCAGGATTCAGATTCGGTGACGGAGATCACCAGGATGTTCACTGAGAGGGTGATGTTTTGCCCTGAGTTTGCTTCGGAGCAGGCTCAGATGTCCCGATATCTGAGTATGCTCAAGAGGGATATCAGGCAGTTTGTGTCTACGCAGAGGTGCGAGACTTTGCTGGAGTTGCAGGAGGCCGCTCGGCGGCGTGAGTTGGAGATTGAGTTACAGCTGCGAGAGCAGAGGCAGGCCCCGGTGCAGTCGCAGCCGGCGCCGAAACGGTCCAAGACCGTTGATTCCAGGTTGGGAGGTCAGGGTAGCCACACTTGTCAGAAGTGTGGGCAGGGTCATACCGGAGTTTGTAGGTCCGGTGGTGCGTGCCGCAAGTGTGGGAGAGAGGAGCATTACGCGAGGGATTGCCGTCAGTCAGCCCCGGTTCAGGATTTGAGGATTTGTTATCATTGCCATCAGGTTGGTCACTTGAGGTCCAACTGTCCACAGCTTGTCTCCAGACCGGTGCAGGTTCCAGCACCGACCACTTTGAGGATTACGGGTGGAGGTCAGGGTGGAGCGGACCTTCCGAGGGCTCAGGGACGCGCTTTCCAGCTTACAGCAGAGGAGGTCAGGGAAGAGCCAGATGCAGCTGCGGGTATGTTTCCATTTTGATGTCTTGTTATCTTGTTGATTATGTGGTATTGTAAATCTGTCTGCCTTGTTCCGCATGTTTCGTAGTATGATTGAGGATCTTAGTAGTTAGGAGTTGTAGTTAGCGTTCCGGAGGATTCTTGGTCGAAAGATAAGGTATGTGATCTTGTTGCTAGGGAATGCAAATGCGATGCGAGAAGTGTTCAGTTGGGATTCGAACTTCCTCGGAGTTCGGGATGTGCGATGACGGGAGAGTATTCTGTGAAGGTTGCTCACTTCGGAGGGATTTAGTTCCGGGAGATGAGGGAGAACTTTATCAAGTAAGGTCGATCGAGTTATGATAGTTTGTCAGCGGAAGTTAGTAGTTGGTACACTAAGTGGGGAGGATTGGAAAATTCTCCGGTAAAACAGCAAGTATCCAGGGTTGGTTAGCTGTTTAGATTTATCAGTGTTGTTAGCCGAGAGTGTGGCATGATTAGAACAAGTCATAGACAAGTGGGGCAGGGAACAGGCCATGATTTCAGTTAAGGTAGTTGGTCGATGTGAGGCCTGGGTTTAGGCCATGGAAAGGATTCCGGGAATGGAACTGAAGTTCGGAACCCCAAGAGGGCTAGAATAGACTGCATGGGAGAGATTCCCGGGAAGAATGGATCAGAGTGATGTACGACAGTCTTTGAGCGATCCAGATAGACTGAAGGCCGGTGGGCGTACCAGTCAGGCCGAAGGCTCGGGGAACGGTCCAGATAGGCTGAAGGCCCAGGAGGGCGGTCCAGACATGCTGAAGGTTCCGAGAGTGGTCCAAATAGGCTGAAGGCTTGGAAAGGCGGTCCAGTCATGCTGAAGACTATGTATGTGATAATAGATCGATACGAGGAGAATGAGTAAATACGTCGCCATGAAGTAGTAATCGATATGGTCTGGCCCCAAGTATTGATCATGATGATGGAGATGGCTGGAGGCCGTGCGTGGGCCTTGTTAGTTATGTGATCGGATTCAGAGTATATGGGAGTTAGAGAATAACGGTTGCTCTACATGGATAGTGTAGAGCGGAGTATAGCTCTGGGGCACTTATAGGTGCGGTAAGGGTTGATGAGTAGACTTCCTGGAAAGGAAAGGTATGTAGCTCCGGAAGGAGTGTGGTTCCTCTGAGAGGAAGGCATGCAGAGTAAAAGGATGATCGAAGATGCTTCGGTTATTGGTAGTAAGCACTGGGATTGTACCAGATATATGGAAGCACATACGGGTTGGATGCACGTTGAGATGCCCGTTGTGGCAATGTTGGATGATGCGCATGTATGTGTTCGGTCTCCTTGGAAGAGGAGAAGGTAAGGGATTCCCGATTGGAGATTGGGACAGAAGAAAGGTAGTGTCTTCAGGTGGCACTCAGTTGATGAGCGTTGTCATCAGAGAAAAGAAGTCGGTGACCGGCTTGAAGCAGTTGATCGGAACCCTGCAAGGGAAGAGATGGATTTAGAGATTCGATACCTGTGTTTGAGGGAAACTGAGCCGGTTTGAGATCAGTGGATGCATTGCAGGAGTATCATCCAAAATTTTGTGTTGCCGCAGGCTTCGAGGACGAAGCCTAATTTAAGTGGGGGAGAATTGTAACGCCCCGTTCGAAAAGTACTTATTTATGAATTTCCGAGATAAAGAGTAAGGGTGTTTTGGTCTTTTGTGGGCAGTGAGTTTCATTCGGGAAGGTTTCGGACCGGGGTATGTTGATAGAAGCGTAGGGCTTCTCGCCACCTTCGCGTGGATATAAAGTTCGTCGGGAACGGGCTTAGAATAAAGGAGTTATGACAGTTCGAAGATATTAACATTTATAGCCCTTAATGGGAAAAGTTGACGAGGAAAGCCATGCATGCCTTTGGGACACGCGTGGGTACGCCCAGCGTAGGCTGGGTTACGCCCAACGTAATAGGGTGAATGACGCGTACGCCCAGCGTACTAGAGTTACGCCCAGCGTACGCTCAGAGTCTTAAAACCCTAATTTTAGGGCCAGCCACTATATAAGGAACATTATGGTTCCAACCCTAGCCTCCATATCTGTCCTCTTACTCTCAGAAACCCTAAGTAGCCGTTCTTCTTCCATTGTTCTGGATATTTGACCTTGTGGAGCTTAGTTTGGCAAAGGAAAGCTTAGAAGAAGAAAGAAGAGGTTGGCAAGAAGGAAACTTGGTGGCTGGAGCTTGTAGATCCGAGATAGCATCACCCTTTGCAACCACTTGAAGGTATAAAGCTTCTTGCTTGACATCTATTTTGTGTAGATCTATGTATGGTGAAGTTTTAACACCATTCTTGTCCCAAACCCCCATCTTGATGTATGATGTGTTTTGGTTAAGATGAGTTCTCCTTTCAGACCATTAGAGAGGTCGTGAGTAAGAAAAATGAGGTCCCAATGGCTTTGGTTGTCCCATATAAGAAGTAGGAAGGTCTTAATGGGTTAAAACCTTGAGTTAAGAGCTTTATGGACGTCCAAAAGGATAAAGATTGAGACTATATGAGTCCTAGGCCCTTTTTGTCACTGGATCTAGCATATGGGCTTAAGTGCTTAAGCCATCAAGAACTTGGAAAGATTTTTGGGTACAGACAAGCGTACGCCCCGCGTACCAGAGGAGTACGCCCAGCGTACGCCCTCTGTTGGGTTTTTGATTTTGGGCCTTAGGTGATTGGGCTGTTTATGGGCTTGTGGGGCTTGGGCCGTGACTGAACATTATGGATGGAATGATTTAGACCCAATAATTATTATGGACCTTGGATCTAGGCCCATTTGGTGAGGTGGGCCCAATTTAGTAAATTGGGCCAATATTGGGCTTTGCATGAGAATTTGGTTTTGGGTCTTGGCCCAATAAGAGGATGATGGACTTAATGAGTGTTGTGGGCCCTTGGCCTAGAAAGTCATGATGGATTCTAATGTCATGATTTGCATGTGATAGTTGGGATTCCCGGTGGGTCGGCAGTCAGAGATTTGCAGGATTTCGGCAGCCACAAGGTGAGTTATCCTCACTTTATCGACAGGGTCTACGTCACCAAGGCCGGCCCTTTATCGGATGGGAATCTGGGTAGTTGTTGTTATGTTATTGCATTGCTAATGTTTGGATCCTGGTAGTTAGGATGGTATGCGTTAGAGACCTGGTTAAGGTCGGTACCCGGGATATAGGGTAATGTTATGCTAGTGACCGGTTTGGTCGTAATCATGGTTAGGTTATTGATATTCTATGTGATCTGTTAGACTGCTTGTCTGGTTAGAGATTTGTTATGTGATTGATTGTTTTATGTGCACATGGTTGTATGACGGGGGTTGGTTTGAGGCGGGTCCTGCTTAGTGTTGTAGGCCAACATACCCAGGGCGGACCGAATATTCCGAACGCCCAGCGAGCGGTCCGGATAGGCTGAAGGCCCCAAGAGGGCGGACCAGACGTGCCGAGGCTCGGAGAGTGGACCAGGCCGACTGAAAGCCCGGCGCGGGCGAACCAGTCATACTGCAGACTCAGACAGTGGACCAGGTGGATTGAAGGCCCGGTGCGGGCGGACCAATCACACAGTAGACTCGACGTACATGGCTAGACTCGGAGGGTGGACCAGGTGGACTGAAGGCTCGGTGCGGGCGGACCAGTCACATAGTAGACCCGATATGTGTGGTTGTTCTATTTGTGATATGATATTAGTATTTTATGTGTGGTTGGTATTTTGGGGGTAACTCACTAAGCTTTCGGGCTTACAGTTGTAGTGTTATGTTTCAGGTACTTCAGGAGATCGTGGCAAGGCGAAGGTGTGATCGTACCGCTCCTCATGTTTTACGATTTTTATGATATGGTTCTGGGGGATACTCTGATAATAAACTATTTTGAAAACGAGATGTATGAAGTTAATGGTTTTTGAATGAATTAAAATGTTTTAATTTGACTCAATTTTTATGGGTGTTACAAGTATTTAAAGGTTGGGCACTGTCGTCAACCCGAACAGTTATGTAACCATAGCTAGGATCAATATAGCCTGATCAACTGTATTCGTTCGAGATGTGACCGACATGTGTTTGGGAATGATGTGGTGTTCCAACAGTGTTAAAACTTACCTGAACACCAGTCAAGAGAACACCAGAACATGTACATTTAGAGTTAGAATACTATAGGAGTATTCTATGATACGATAGCGCGATAACGAGTTTAGAACATACCAAGTATAGTACGTTAAAATACTATAGGAGTATTTTAGTTCATATAAATAACTTATGTGATAACTTAAAAGACCCTTACGGATAGGTCTATAATCTTGCAATGTATATTCCTAAAGTTTTATATATAATCAAGATCTTATAAACTTAGAAGCTGTGGTCTACGCTTCGCTATCCATTCCTCTTAAGGGTGTAGTTTTGGAGTAGGATCACTTATTCGAAGGTCTATTTAATCTTCCACTATATATAAACTTGTATACATTGTACAATTATAGGAGGACTCCGTAAGGATCACCCAATAAAGTTACCTTAAAGCTCATAGATTCTTTAGTCACTTTCATTCTCGCACGACAAGCCCAGATAGATGTAACCACTTCCTCATAGTAGATAACAGAAGAGTCCAGGAGGAACAAGAACAAGTTCATGAGAAGTTTTCAAAGAGGGATCAACCGAAGTAACCAAAATGTCTTACACGTCACACTATTAAATAATAATCTTGTTAAATGAGCGAGTGGAAACACTGCTCACATTATATGTTAATATTATTTTTCTTAGATGCGGCTGGTAACAGTTATTCAGGAAACATATATTCATTCGAGGATAGTTATTTCAAATTCATAGAGTTTATTAGGTGTAGACACTTTTATGAATTGTTCCTAGAACCCTGTGGAAGTCAGGACCCGATACATCCAGAACTAGGATAACCTTGTCTTTTCAGCTTTCGGCATGTGTCCATTGCTTTAGACTTATTATGTCTCATCTTTGTATTCTTTTAGCAAAGATGCCTCCTCGCAGATCTAACAGACGTACTACTCCGATAACTCCAACGTCGCCTCCTTTGCAAATAGATATGGCAGCTATAAACACTACAGTGGCTGCAGCTGTGGCAACAACCATGGTTCTATATCACTCCATCAGTACCGGTGGAGGTGAAACGCCTACTGAGTCTACTCAGGGTGAGGTCCCTGTGCGCTCGAGAGAGTTCTCCTACAAGGACTTCACCAAATGCCAGCCATTGACCTTTAATGGGACTGAAGGAGTCATTGCCCTCTTGCAATGGTTCGAGAAAACAGAGTCGATCTTCGAAATCTGTTTGTGCCCAGAAGAGAGCAAAGTAAAGTTTGCTGCCTGCACCTTCTCTGGCAAGGCCCTAACATGGTGGAACAGCCATGTTAAGTCACTGACTCTATCAGTAGCTAACTCCTTAGGTTTGGGAAACCTAAAAGAGTTAATGCGAGAGGAATACTGCCAGTTAGGCGAAATTCAAAAGCTAGAACAAGAGCAGTGGGTTCTCACTATGGTCGGCTAAGACATAGTGACCTACACTGACCGGTTCAGCGAGCTAGCAACTATATGCCTCGGGATGGTTACCCCGGAGAGCATGAAGATAGAAAGATACATTTGGGGTCTGACTGCTCCGACCCGCGGAAATGTATTGTCTTCTAACCCAGCCACGTTCGATAGTGCTAAACACCTGGCTCAGCGACTCATCGACCATGGAGTCTGCCATTGTGTAAAAGTCCCTATTCTCGAGCCATCGAGGGAAGAGGACAATAATCAGAAGTCGGGGAACAAGAGGAAGAAGAATCGAACAACATAGGACGCCCCGCAAGAGCAACAAGCGAGTACTATGTAAGTCGCTACGACGCCTACTGCTTCAGCACCTGCCAGTCGATATGCTGGAAACCTCCCGAAGTGTGGAAAGTGCAACTTTCACCACACCGGAGTATGATGGGAAATGCAGTGTCTGAACTGCCACAGAAAGGGACACACAATCTGTTTCTGTAGGGCACCGGCTCAACTGATCTCCCAAGTCCCCGGAGCTGAAGAAAACCAAGCCTAGTATGGTTGTGGTGATACTGGACACTATCAGAGGGACTGCCCGATAATAAGGAACTCAGGCGCGGATGGACACATTCTGATGATCACCGCAGGAGAATCTACCCCCAGAGTCGTCAATGAGTAGCGGTACGTTTTCGAAATAGTAATTACTTTTAAAAATAATTCATATTTGTATAAGATTAAAATTTGGGGATAACACCTAAAAGTAATTATAATGACTCACATATTGAAATAGGTCACAATATTCAAGAGAACTAAAAGATCCGTTTAGAGAAGCTATTATGGCTTACCATATACATCAGGGTTGTGCACAACTAAGATGTTGCAGACTTAGAGTGAGTGACTCCGCTTAGGTCCCCCTTCCTTAATTGGTTGAGGATTTGAGGCAGAGTTACTCAGTCGACTGCCTGGTTCATCTTAAATATTCATAACTTGTGTATGGCAGGCGATTGTAGTGGTACCAATGAGGATCATGATATAAAGTATCCCCACAAGTTATTAGAGCACTTTCGTTTGTATGTTTGCGTACATAGCGGTACGATACGTAGGAGTGTTAACATCAAAGAGGAAACATGAAACACGGGAACATTTACAAGAGTACATTGTCGAACATACTAGGAGTATAGTATCGAGCATACAAGGGATACATTGTCGTATAACAGACTTTTCTTTCAATTGGCCAAAACTTTGTTCAATAAGGAGTCCGTTACTTTCTTTCGTCATGAGTTGTCGTGGTCCTCACCATACTGAGTTCATATGTTTCTATCGCCTCGATCGGCAAGTTCTCAAAACTTTCGTCATTCGTATCGAAAGTCCGACCTAAACCTCAATTTTATCTTTCGTATTCTAAACCCCGAAGTACTCATGCGAAGAGCACTTTGTCCTCTGAAGCCTTATCGTCAGATGTCCGCAGACCGTCATGAAATACCACTCGTCCAGTAGACCAAGTTCGAGCACAGAGGCTAAGGACGAATACAGCCTGCCTATCACTATTCAGTGTATACGCGAGGGTGGTATATGATTATGATTACGCAGATTTAGCATGTGTGTTTCCGCCCTATCTCCTGTTCCTTGGTTGGTTGTCGACCTGGGGCAGAGTCGCACATCCGACCGTCCTACTAACCCTAATTATATACGACTTGTATACACGAGGTAATGATAGATGGACCAAGTACGAATCCTATCATGAACAGAAGGGCAAAGTTGCCAGGTCTACGAGTAGGTATTCTGCCAATCAGAGGAGCGCAACCCCAGTAAGTACGGCTAAGAAAGCTAATTTCGGGATGAAATTCCATCTAACGGGGGGATGATGTGACAACCCGGAAGATTTTTGGTTTTAAGACCTAGTCAATCAACTCAACTGAGTGTCAAACTCATTAGTACTGAGTTTTAGCCCAGTAAAAGGTCATTCTAAGGAGTTTTGAGCTTAATACACTTAAGGAATAAGTGTTAGAAAGTACCTGCTAGAACCATAGTGTAGCAAATCAAACCATAACTTCATCAAAATGAGTTCACGGCCACAAGACCATGAGTTTACGGCCGTAAACTCATGTGGCCGTAAACTCAAGTGTATATAGATGATACTTGGCCATTTTTCTCATTCTTTCCTTCCTTGGCCGATTTTCCTTCAAATCCTCTCAAGTATCATCAAGGCTTTCTTCCAAGATCTTCATATAAGTAAGTATTCTTCCTAGATTTGTTGATACATCTCTTAATCTAGTCTCCTTCCATGATTTCATCCATGGAAATCATTCTTTTCTTAGATCTTCAAGTTTCACCAAGAACACCAAGAACACACACTAGTGTTCTTGGCCAAAACCGACCATTTCAAGCTTCTAGATCGTAAGTACTCTTCCCTACACTTCATATCTACTAGGAAGCCTTGAATCATACCCTTGAAACATGCCTTTTCCCAAGAACATCTTGAGTTTACGGCCCAAGATCTTCCTTGGCCGTAAACTCAATGTTGAAGCATGTATGGACCATAAACCCTATAAGGTGCAAAGCTAGTGACCCAGAACCCTTCCTTGATGATTGTAGGACCTTAAACCACACTCATTTCATAATGTCCATGAGTTTACGGCCGTAAGCTCCATGCTTGGCCGTAAACTCATCAAAAGCCTCAATGAAGCTGGTCTTTCTCATCCTAGTGTAGAGCAAAAGTCCCTAAGGCTTCCCAAGCCTTCAAACTTACACATGTACATGAGTGACCATGAGTTTACAGCCGTAAAATCCCTTTGGCCGTAAACACATGTCCGTAAACTCATGTGAGTGTCATTCTACCTTCCTTTGTTGAATCACATGTGATTCCTACACTTGGTCAAGGTGTTTCCTAGTCCCGGAACGTGTTTCCTTTCATATAGTTGTTTATAAACACTATATTCATGCCAATATGTGTCCTTATATGTCATTTAGGGCTTAGTGTGTCTCAGGACTTCATTCGTGGAACTTCTCATCCTTACACGCAAACCCGTTTGAATCACCCACATCAGGTGAGTTCATACCCTGTAATGACTCTTTTAACTGTTTTAACTGTTTTAAGGGGGGATACAAGTTGAACACAATGATAATTTTGTAAATGTTTGTTACAAACATAACTTAGTAGATAAACGAGTCTTTTCAGTAACAGTCCAAGTAGAACATTAGTAAACTATAATAGGTATAGTTTAGGAGAATGATATTCATTACTTCTACTACAATGAAGCACACTAAGAGTCAGTTCAAACATGAGTCAAACATAGTGAAGAGAAACAATCAATACCATACAGAACATATAGTGAAGAGAAACAAACAATACCCAATTATGAGAAACAAACAGAACCTACAATATACAGTACAAAACAAACAAGTTAGGTTGCTATAGAATGAGAACACACACACAGGATCTAATTATACCAATTGATGACTAACTCATTGTTTTAAACAAAAGGTGATAGTTATATTGGGTATACATGATCATCTAACAAATGTGAATTACACGGCTTGCAAGAATTTGCAGAGGTCGCGTTTGGTTCCCTTAATCTCTAGACAGGGAGAACGTTTAGTAGGGGTTCTAGCCTTCACATTATGAACGTATTAAAACAAACATGTTTTTAGGTCATTAGTACATCCGCATGTCATTATAAACGAAAACTGTGTACTTACATTTTCCATTACTTTCATAAAGTGACAGTACCACTTGAAAGTCAAACTCAAACTATTTTCGAGTTAAGATAGTTATAAACTAGGGAAAACATACATTTTTACAAATGACAAACGGAACAGTCGAGTCTAGCACATAACAGTAGATGCCTTGGTAGAAGGCTACGTTTAACAGAAGATGCCTTGGTAGAAGGCTACGTTTAAAAGAAAGGACCATAATGCTAGTCTTATGATTCCTTAATGTATACATCACAGGATATATATATACCAATAGGGTCCGACAGGTAGTAGGATGTGTGCTCTCCGCTTCATTTCATGTTCCTTGTTTGGTTGTGGGCTTGGAATGAATTCGCCCAATCTATTTTCTATCCGATTCTATATATATGTATGCTCAGTATACATAAAGTCATCATAAGGGTACCAGGTATGGGTCATGTTATAGGACACAGAGTCAAAGCACAGTTTTTCTAGTACAAAACATACTTTCCAAAATCAGTACTTTTGGTATACAAAATGTAACACCGGATTCATGGTATGATTTTATTTAAGTTTTTATCTTAATTTTGCCACGAACTCGGCGAGTCTGCGTCCCGACTCGCCGAGTAGCAGCAGGGTGGACACGGGATTTGAGCGGTGAACTCGGCGAGTCGATGCATGTACTCGGCGAGTCCACCTGTCTGGATGAAACTCTATT
Source organism: Lactuca virosa (assembly GCF_052849685.1). Lineage (NCBI taxonomy): Eukaryota > Viridiplantae > Streptophyta > Magnoliopsida > Asterales > Asteraceae > Lactuca > Lactuca virosa. The sequence goes on from NC_136428.1 coordinate 392,417,610, forward strand.
TTCAGATATTGCACCCTATTTTACCCATTCTAAAACACCCATTTCGTCCCATTCTCTTCCAGAAGAACTGGAGAGCAAAACCCTAGCCCATTTTGATCCTTGAGAGTGATTTTGGCTTGGTGAAGGAAGTTTGAAGCTTAAGAGAAGAAGGAGGAAGTTGGAGGGTGCAAGGAAGTGTGGTAGATCTGAAATCTACCCTGGGAGAAGCTCCTAACCAGGTAAGAAAGCTCCTTCTTAATCTTTAGTATAATAGATTCCCTTTTTGTCCCTTATATGTGGATTTCAAGACCTTAAACCTCCCAAACTCCGTGTGTTTATGCCCTAGGTGCTTAGATTTATGGTTTGGAACCATTGCATGTCTCAGTTTTGGCCAGAATGGGTGAAGAGTCGAAGGGTACGCGGCGAGTGCCAGAGTGCACTCGGCGAGTTCCATGAAGATGGCCTTAGACTCGGCGAGTTGGATAAACAACTCGGCGAGTCCTATGAAGATTGCCTGATACTCGGCGAGTCGTTCTTCAAACTCGGCGAGTCCCATGAATATAGCCTTGAACTCGACGAGTTGTTCTTCCAACTCTGCGAGTCATATGATCAGTCACTAGGATAAGAAGGGTTTAAGTGTAGGAGGTCCAACCCTCCGTAGTCGCACGTGGAATTAGCAATTTAACGTGTAGCTATAGTCCCAGAATCTCCAAATCTCCAAGGTTGATGTTCTGATGGAAGATTGGAGCGATTTGTGAGATCTGTTCGTCGGACTCGGCGAGTCACCCCCTTGGACTCCGCGAGTCCAGTCGCGGGTTTGTTAGTTGTCCCCGTCTAGCGAGTCAGGCTGACTTAGTGAGTGGGAACAGGGACCCGATGAGTCAGAGTCGGGCTAGACATAGAACGACTCGGCGAGTCGCCATATGGACTCGGCGAGTCCAGTCAATCAGAAGGTTGACTTTGACCAATGAGTTGACTTTGACCGGTCATTTGACCTTAGGGGTATTTATGAGTACCTAATCCATGTTTACGGATTTATAGCCGGAGGGATTACCGGTGCGGCAGCCAGGCGTAGTCTGAGCAGGTTTTCGGCAGCTACTCTCGAGGTGAGTTTCCTTCCAGTAGGGACGTGTCTAAGATACCAAGGCCGGCCCATATAGAAGATATGTTAGTATCTGAGTGTGGGCGGAGCCCGTATCTCATAGCTGAGTTTGATTGTGATATATGCCTGTATGATAGAATTGCTTATACTTGTTGTCTGTGTGATACTTGTATGTTATGGATTAGTAGCGGAGTGTGGGCGAGGCCCGTATCTCTATGGATAGCAGAGCGTGGGCGAGGCCCGTATCTCTCAGAAAGTAGAGTGTGGGCGAGGCCCGTATCTCTATGGGTGTGGGCGAGGCCCGTATCTCTTAGCTGTTCATTATATGATTGCATGGTATGTGGCATTATGGGGGTACTCACTAAGCTTCGTGCTTACGTTTTATAGTTTTGTTTTCAGGTACCTCGTCAGCTAGGGGAAAGGAGCCGGCGCGGTAGCGGCATATCACACACTCTCATGTTTTCCGCACTGTGGATTTTCTGGGATGTACTCTGAATATTTTGTTATGAACGTTTTATAACGATGTTTTATGTATTAACCTAATTTAAAAATGAAAATTTTAGTTGGTATTTTTGGGATGTTACAAGTTGGTATCAGAGCCCTGGTTTGAGGGATTCGGACATACCTTCGGGGGTGTCTGGACTCAAATCGAGGGATTAAAAGATTTTTATAAAGAAATGATTTTCTAAAGACTAAGTAAAAGTGGTTTCTAAAAAGAAAAAGGTGTGTGATGTGCGCGACCGGCCGAGCTCAAGTAAGTTTTCCCCAAAGTACCCATACAAGTTTACGTTATGATTATCAGTTTCAGTTTCAGTAGAACAACATGCTAGAATAGGACTAAGGATCTAGGAATGATGCCTTATGTGCCTGCTTTATGCGTTTCGGCTTTTTGAGAATTGCATGCTAGTACATATCAGTCAGTATGATAGCCAGAGTAGTATATACTTGATTATGTGTACTCAATGCCCGAATGCTGCTTGCTTTGTGCTATTAGGAGTTCTAGTCGTCTTTCACTAACTAGTGAACGAATATGCTAAGTTACATATTGCAAGGATTAAATAATTTCAGAAGGTTGGGTCTAGCCCTATTTCGCAGCTCTTGTTTGAGTCCAACCGTTGTAGGGTAGGACCTCTCATTCGAATAATTATCTAGTCTGAGTAATATGTAATAGTATTTGCGAGCTAGTTAGGGAAAGAAAGCAGGGACTTCTTGTGCAGCTGATGGCAGAGAGTGGGATGACGATTACTTAGGGCAAGCCTAGGGCGAGAGTAGCACGAGAACCGCAGTATTAGTAGAAAGGACTTGGTTGAGTTGAGGCAATTCTTGAGGAAAGTACGGATAGACGTGGAAGGTAGTATGGGCCCGTACTACTGAAAGCGGAGGATCCGTACTCGATTCAAAAAGGGCCGAGGCGAGACAGGGGACTAGTGGTATGTATGTGAGCCTCGTTAGTGGAATATCGTTTGACGGTGGTTATGCTATGTTTTTCAGTATGGTGACCACACGACAGGGAGCGGGAGGCTCAGGATCGGGATCGGGTTCGGGTTCAGGGTCCGAACCAATTGATGAGGGTCTACGTGAGTTCATCGTGTCAGAGATTACCAGGGGCATCCTTGAGTCGACTCCCCTCATCTTCGGGTCGATCAAGGAGGGTATTGTTGAGTTGATGGAGGATCGCCTCAGGGCGTTCAGGTGTGATATGGCGGCTATCCAGTCAGGATCTCGCACACTGTCCTTCAAGGACTTCAGGAGCAGCGGTGCGACGGATTTCCATGGGGCGAAGGACCCCATTGTGGCCATACGATAGATCGCAGACATTGAGTCTGCGCAGCTGACCAGCTTCTGCCCTGAGGGGTCGAAGGTGAGGTATGCAGCAGGATGTTTGAGAGACCGAGCTAGGGATTGGTGGGAGTCTGTTGGTGACTCATTGGGAGCATCGGCTGTTGAGGCTATGACGTGGCCGGACTTTGTGACCCGGTTCAGAGCGGAGTTCGCACCTGTAGTGGAACTCCAGCAGTTAGCCAGAGAGTTTTTGGATATGAGACAGACGACGAAGACTGTGGCGGAGATCACCGCCAAGTTCCGGGAGAGGGCGTTACTGGTGCCCTAGTATGCAGGTGATGAGGATATGAGGAGGACCCGCTACCATGACATGCTGCGAGCCGACATTCGGGAGCATGTCAGTTTTTCAGCTTGCCCTACCCTGGATTCTATGATTGCTAGGGCGAGGGAGAGGGAGATAGATCTGGAGCACATCCGGAAGAGGAAGGCAGAGGAGGGACAGACGATAAGGGCTTCGGGAAAGAAGCCCAAGGGATCAGATGGTAGGCCGAAAGGCCATTCAGGACCGGGCCGCTGCAGGAAGTGTGGCAGGTCGCACGAGGGAGCGTGTAGATTAGGATCGACAGGCTGCTACAGGTGCGGCAAGACGGGACACTTCAGCAGGGATTGTGCTGCCCCTGCTACGGTTATTCAGACATTTGAGTTGCAGTGTTTCCACTGCAACCAGAGGGGCCACAAGAGGGCCAACTGCCCCCAGTTGACAGCAGCAGCGCCAGTACAAGCGCCAGCTCCAGCGACCCTGCGGATTACTGATGGCCGGCAGGGCAAGGCAGAGGCTCCGGTGGTGAGGAGCCGGGCATTTCAGCTGACAGCCGAGGAGGCACGCGCCGCACCCGATGTGGTGACGGGTATGATTCTTTCCCTCTGACCTATTTATATGAGATTTATGATATTGATATGTGCTCTGTGTATATACGTTTAGGATCGTTCCATGTGAACGGTATTCCAGTCCAGGTGTTGTTTGATTCGGGGGCTACCCGATCCTTTGTTTCTCTTGCACTTAGCAACAAGTTTCCTAAGTCCTTGAGCATGTTGGATTGCCCTTTAGAGGTCGAGATTGCGGACGACCGGTCGGTGCGAGCATCAGAGGTCTTCCGAGATTGTGTATTGAGGTTGTTCGAAGAGGGGTATTTGGTTGACCTAGTTCCCATTCCATTGCGGGGAAACAAGGTCATTATTGGTATGGATTGGCTAAGTCCCAATGGGGCAGTGATAGATTGCGTGCAACAGTTAGTACGAGTCAGAGCCCCAAGTGGGGGAGAGTTAGTAATTCAGGGTGAGAGATCACAGCGAGGGCCAGCCTTCTGTTCGGCAGCGAGGGCAAGGCGTTACCTTCAGTAGGGTTGCGCAGGATATGTCGCATATGTCATGGACACCCGGGAGGCGTGAAGAGCGACGGTGGGCGAATTGCCCGTAGTACGAGAGTTCGCGGATGTATTCCCCGAGGAGCTGCCTGGGATACCTCCAGAGCGACAGGTGGAGTTCAGGATCGACCTAGTCCCTGGTGCGGCTCCGATAGCCAAGGCACATATCGGTTGGCTCCTCCTGAGATGCAGGAGTTGTCTACACAGCTTCAGGAGCTGTTAGACAAGGGTTTCATTAGACCGAGAAGTTCACCCTGGGGAGCCCCAATTCTGTTTGTGAAGAAGAAGGACGGGTCGCATCGGATGTGTATCGATTATAGGGAGCTGAATAAGGTAACGGTGAAGAACCGCTACCCACTCTCGAGGATTGACGACCTCTTTGACCAGCTTCAGGGAGCATCTTGGTTCTCCAAGATAGATTTGCGTTCAGGGTATCACCAGGTGAGGGTCAGAGAGGAGGATGTGCAGAAGACGGCATTTCGGACACGTTATGGACACTATGAGTTCGTGGTGATGCCTTTTGGGCTCACCAATGCTCCTGGCGCGTTCATGGACCTCATGAACCGCGTGTGTAGGCCGATGTTAGACCGGTCAGTGATAGTATTTATTGATGATATCTTGGTTTACTCCAAGACGCGAGAGCAGCATGAGGAGCATTTGCGGGAGGTTTTGGAGACCTTGAGAAGGGAGAACTTGTATGCTAAGTTCTCCAAGTGTGTTCTGGTTGCGCGAGGTGCAGTTTCTTGGGCACCTTGTCAACCAGAACGGGATTTCGGTGGATCCGGCCAAAGTGGAGGCCGTGATGAGATGGGAGGTTCCGAAGTCTCCATCTGAGATTCGGAGTTTCCTGGGATTAGCTGGCTACTATCGGAGATTCATCCAGGATTTCTCCAAGATAGCATTACCCCTGACCAGGTTAACGAGTAAGGATGTGGTCTTTCGTTGGGGGCCTGAGCAGCAGGCAGCATTCGAGACACTGAGACAGAGATTATGCGAGGCGCCAATCTTAGCCTTGCCAGAGGGCATGGAGGATTTTGTTGTATACTGCGATGCGTCCATCTCAGGTTTGGGCACGATATTGATGCAGAGAGGGCATGTCATCGCCTACGCGTCGAGGCAGCTGAAGCCTCACGAGGCGAACTACCCGACGCATGATTTGGAGTTGGGGGCTGTTGTGTTCGCCCTCAAGATTTAGCGTCATTACCTCTATGGGGTTCGCTGTACGATTTACACGGACCACAAGAGTTTGAGGTACCTCATGGACCAGCCAAATCTGAATATGAGGCAGCATCGGTGGCTAGATGTGGTAAAGGATTATGATTGTGAAATCCTTTATCACCCGGGGAAGGCCAACGTGGTGGCCGATGCGCTTAGCCGCAAGGCAGCGCCGATCAGGGATATTTGCATGCGGATGACAGTGGTGACTCCGCTTTTGGAGCGGATCCGGGAGGCTCAGCATGAGGCTATAAAGGAGGAACATCGGAAGAGTGAGCGGATTGTGGGACAGGTTTCCTCCTTCGACCATGACAGCAGGGGATTATTGACATTACACCGCAGGGTGTGGGTTCCATACCTCGGAGGCGTGCGCCAGGTTCTGATGGAGGAGGCGCACAAATCCCGATTCTCCATTCATCCAGGGGCAACGAAGATGTATAGGGATCTTCGTCTGGACTATTGGTGGCCCTGCATGAAGCGGGATGTAGCATGGTACGTTGAGCGGTTCCTGACCTGCAGGAAGGTCAAGGCCGAACACCAGAGACCGCACAGCAAGATGCAGCTGTTGGATATCCCGCTGTGGAAATGGGAAGACATCACGATGGATTTCATCACCAAGCTTCCCAGGACCGCACGGGGAGTGGATTCGATATGGGTCATCATCGATCGATTGACCAAGAGCGCCCACTTTATCCCGATTCAGGAGAGCATCTCGGCCGAGAAATTGGCCGATATCTACATCAGAGAGGTGGTGGCACGGCACGGGGTGCCAGTTTCAGTGATTTCGGATAGGGATGTGCGGTTCACTCCCAGGTTCTGGAAGAAGTTTCATGACGAGCTGGGTACTCGTCGGCATTTTAGTACAGCCTTTCACCCACAGACGGATGGCCAGAGCGAGCGGACCATCCAGACTCTGGAGGACATGCTGCGGACGTGTGTTTTAGTCTTCGGTGGTAGCTGGGATACCTATCTTCCTTTAGCCGAGTTTTCATACAATAACAGCTATCACGCGAGTATTGACTGTCCTCCCTTCGAGATGTTGTACGGGAGGAAGTGCAGGACCCCGATATGTTGGGGCGAGGTTGGACAGAGAGTCATGGGGAGCACCGAAGTAGTGCTCAAGACGACAGAGAAGATTCAGCAGGTCCGGAGTAGGCTTCAGACTGCTCAGAGTCGGCAGAAGAGTTATGCCGATAGGCGCCGATCAGACCTGGAGTTCCAGGTCGGGGATATGGTTCTCCTGAAAGTGTCGCCGTGGAAGGGCGTCATCCGATTCAGGAAATGGGGCAAGTTGGGTCCCATGTATATTGGACTGTTTCGGGTTGCAGCCCGAGTGGGCAAGGTGGCATATCGGCTGGACCTGCCAGCCGAACTCAGTCAGATCCACAACACTTTCCACGTCTCCCAGCTGCGGAAGTGCATGGTGGACGATTCAGCAGTGGTACCTTTGGAGGACATCCAGGTTTATGACAGCCTGAATTATATCGAGCGGCATGTGGCTATCCTAGACCGGAAGTCGAAGGAACTGAGGAACAAAAGGGTGGAGCTGGTGAAGGTGTAATGGCAGCATCGGAAGGGCTCGGAATGGACTTGGGAGCCCGCGGATGAGATGATGGAGCATTATTCGGAGCTGTTCCGGAAGGGAGCGGCAGACTTCGAGGACGAAGTCTAAAATAAGTGGGGGAGATTTGTAACACCGGGTTCATGGTATGATTTTATTTAAGTTTTTATCTTAATTTTGCCACGAACTCGGCGAGTCTGCGTCCCGACTCGCCGAGTAGCAGCAGGGTGGACACGGGATTTGAGCGGTGAACTCGGCGAGTCGATGCATGGACTCGGCGAGTCCACCTGTCTGGATGAAACTCTATTTTCAGACATTGCACCCTATTTTACCCATTCTAAAACACCCATTTCGTCCCATTCTCTTCCAGAAGAACTGGAGAGCGAAACCCTAGCCCATTTTGATCCTTGAGAGTGATTTTGGCTTGGTGAAGGAAGTTTGAAGCTTAAGAGAAGAAGGAGGAAGTTGGAGGGTGCAAGGAAGTGTGGTAGATCCGAAATCTACCCTGGGAGAAGCTCCTAACCAGGTAAGAAAGCTCCTTCTTAATCTTTAGTATAATAGATTCCCTTTTTGTCCCTTATATGTGGATTTCAAGACCTTAAACCTCCCAAACTCCGTGTGTTTATGCCCTAGGAGCTTTGATTTATGGTTTGGAACCATTGCATGTCTCAGTTTTGGCCAGAATGGGTGAAGAGTCGAAGGGTACTCGGCGAGTGCCAAAGTGCACTCGGCGAGTTCCATGAAGATGGCCTTAGACTCGGCGAGTTGGATAAACAACTCGGCGAGTCCTATGAAGATTGCCTGATACTCGACGAGTCGTTCTTCAAACTCGGCGAGTCCCTTGAATATAGCCTTGAACTCGACGAGTTGTTCTTCCAACTCGGCGAGTCATTTAATCAGTCACTAGGATAAGAAGGGTTTAAGTGTAGGAGGCCCAACCCTCCATAGTCGCACGTGGAATTAGCAATTTAACGTGTAGCTATAGTCCCAGAATCTCCAAATCTCCAAGGTTGATGTTCTGATGGAAGATTGGAGCGATTTGTGAGATCTGTTCGTCGGACTCGGCGAGTCACCCCCTTGGACTCGGCGAGTCCAGTCGCGGGTTTGTTAGTTGTCCCCGTCTAGCGAGTCAGGCTGACTCAGTGAGTGGGAACAGGGACCCGATGAGTCAGAGTCGGGCTAGACATAGAAGGACTCGGCGAGTCGCCATATGGACTCGGCGAGTCCAGTGAATCAGAAGGTTGACTTTGACCAAGGAGTTGACTTTGACCGGTCATTTGACCTTAGGGGTATTTATGAGTACCTAATCCATGTTTACGGATTTATATAGCCGGAGGGATTACCGGTGCGGCAGCCAGGCATAGTCTGAGCAGGTTTTCGGCAGCTACTCTCGAGGTGAGTTTCCTTCCAGTAGGGACGGGTCTAAGGCACCAAGGCCGGCCCGTATATAAGATATGTTAGTATCGGAGTGTGGGCGGAGCCCGTATCTCATAGCTGAGTTTGATTGTGATATATGCCAGTATGATAGAATTGCTTATACTTGTTGTCTGTGTGATACTTGTATGTTATGGATTAGTAGCGGAGTGTGGGCGAGGCCCGTATCTCCATGGATAGCAGAGCGTGGGCGAGGCCCGTATCTCTCAGAAAGTAGAGTGTGGGCGAGGCCCGTATCTCCTAGTTAGTAGAGTGTGGGCGAGGCCCGTATCTCTATGGGTGTGGGCGAGGCCCGTATCTCTTAGCTGTTCATTATATGATTGCATGGTATATGGCATTATGGGGGAACTCACTAAGCTTCGTGCTTACGTTTTATAGTTTTGTTTTCAGGTACCTCTTCAGCTAGGGGAAAGGAGCCGGCGCGGTAGCGGCATATCACACACTCTCATGTTTTCCGCACTGTGGATTTTCTGGGATGTACTCTGAATATTTTGTTATGAACGTTTTATAACGATGTTTTATGTATTAACCTAATTTAAAAATGAAATTTTTAGTTGGTATTTTTGGGATGTTACACAAAACTAGAAACTTCCCAGTAAAGGGTTTAATCCATTTTATTAAACCAGTACAATTTAAAGGACATTAGGTGAGTAACTCTATAATACCTTAGTTTATACACCATGCTTATATATAAAACTAATACCCAATAGGTAGTTGGATGTGTGCTTTCCGCCTTACTTCCTGTTCCTCGTTTGGTTGTGGGCTTAGGGCAGATTCACTCAATTAACTTTCTATCCGATATTAGATTATATATAGCTGTATAAACTAAGCTATTATAAAAGTAGTCACTGTGGTCACCATTTTATTATAAGAAATATGGGTTTTCTTAAAGAACTTTTCATTACATATAAAGGAACCATTACAATTAACTCCATGAGTAACAAGTGAATACACCAGGGTTATATATGACGATGATCTAACAACCAATGGGATGTGTGCTATCCACCTTAATTTTCGTTCCTCGTTTGGTTGTGAGCTTAGGGCAGATGCGCACAATCGATTGTTTGTTTACTATGAGTCTTATATAACTTGTACCCACTTAGTACCCATAGAAAGGGTTGTAGTGACATTTTACTTAAACTTCCATCAAAGTAGGAAATATAGGATTTTCTAGAGGAACAGGCGAACTTTTTAAAACAGAACTTACAACTTACAACATTTTCAACACCATTTTACAACTACATTTTCAACAACACTTTACAACTTACTTACATCACTAAAATCTTATGAACTCACCAGCTTAATTGTTGATCAACTCTTTCAAATAACTTGTATTCTCAAGAGACTATTAGACATGTGCTCGTGCTGAGAATTCAGAAGATGGATCATTATAGCTTCAAGTCTTGTTTTGTTATTTGTTTATGATGTCTATGTTTTGTGAACACACACATTGTAAACACTTTCTTTCGAAATGAAATGGTTGTTCATTACTTGCTTACCATATACATATCTCGTGATACTAAACATGACGTCCACCACCCCTGAACGACTCTGCCGTTCCGGTTTTGGGGTGTGACAGATTGTAACTTGAGTGACATAATCTTTAGAAAGTTTATAACACTTGTCAAATGTAGAGTAAGATGTTTCCTATTCTTGTACATTTGAAATTGGTAAGTTGTGATGTTTTGGATAAAACAAAACTAAGACCAATTGTGTGAAGTGTTTTCCTTGACAAAAATCCGCTCTAATTCTTGAATATTTGTTTTGTCAAGGAATGGTTCTTGACAAAGAGAATCTTTTATGTCAAGAGGTCAGTGGGAGTCTTAAAAGATCTTGAGATAGTTTCAAGATCTAATCAGGAGTATTGTTTAATCACTAGCACACCACGTGAGGTTTGTAAGCTATCGTGTTGACATATTCTTATTTTTGTGCCTATTCCAGTTAAAGTTGACTATGCTTGTGAGTTATATGAGTTCTCAATTGTTTGCAAAACAATGTGGAAGCTATGATAGGCCCTTGAGCTGCCAAGTGGAAAGAAATTAAGATTGAACAAGTTCAGTCCATTTGAGTTTGGGTTTGTCACTAACCCTGTCTTGTGATTATTTTTTTAACAAATTCACATGGATAGGAATACATACACCATAAAAATCTAAGTGTCATAAGATTTCTCTCCCATTCATGAAAAAGATGGTGTGCAAACGCTTTCATTAAGAAGATTTTAAGTAGATAGTAATTGTGATTTTTGCATTCTCAAAGTCATTAGTGGAGCGCGTGTGGTTAACCGGCACACTAACATGGACTTGTCAGAATGGCACAAAGGTCTAAACATTATGATTACGACATCCCTCTTCATAATTGTTTAGACAAACATGTGAGCTATCTAAGGAAAGGTGTATGATTTTGATAAAGTCTTATCAAAGCAATCTTGTATCAGAAATATGAACTTTGGCAAGAAAGTTAATAAAGTATTGATTTCTAGAAGACCGATTGATTTCTGAGTACATGTCAAAGATAGTGGGAGCATAAGTGTTGTGCTAGTAAGATAATAATCATTGTGCTAGTGGGAGCATGATTATTATGGTTAGTGTTGCAACTTAGCAAATGTTACTTATAGAAAACAAAAGGTTCAATTCGCTTTGAAAAGTTGATTTGCTATAATTAAGGGAGAGGATTTATACTTCATTCCAATTGTAAAAGCTTATATTAAGATTTTAATCATGTTTAGACAAATATATATATGAATGTTTTGTTGGAATAGTTCAACATAAGGAAATTCTATATATGGGAACATTATTTGCGTTCTAAAATTCGATTATGATTACGACATCCCTTTTCATAATCTGAATTTTAGAACGCAAATAACGTTCTCATATATAGAATTTCCTTATGTTGAACTATTCCAACATAACATTCATATATATATTTGACTAAATTTGATTAAAATCTCAATCTAAGCTTTTAGAATTGGAATGAAGTATAAATCCTCTCCCTTAATTATAGCAAAACGACAACATGGCAAATAAAATGGAAAATAAAAATTTTATAGCATGAATTGGGTTCCATATGCTTCGGGTATAGGATCGATTACATGTTCTATAATATTTATCAATTCAAAAATTTTCAAATGCATGGGGCACTAGGCTCTTAAGCTTCATGGAATCAAGCTATAACAAAGAGGTATGTATTCTATCTAGTTTGGTTATCCTATTACATATGATTCTATGATAGTTAGGGTAATACCTTGGAAAATTGATATTTGCATGTATAATAGAGAAAACATAGATCCAAGGTATTTAGGGTTGCATGTATACCTTAGGAGTGTTAGAATGCTCAAAACCCAACAAACGGTGCACTTGGTTCCGTAGAGATATGTCACACCCCCAAACCAAGGATGGCGGAAATGTCCGGGGGTGGAGGACTTCATGTATAGTATCATAACAACAATTGTAATAGTAATTCAAGCAAACACAACCAACATATATATAATTGAAAAAGTTACATCATTGTATGAATTACATGTTTACGAATCAATTACAATATGTTGACAAAATATGAAATAGTAGACGCCTTAGCGTCCCATCCTCAAAAGCACTTGGTTACCTGTTTAATGATTTCCTGAGAATACAAGTTGTTTGGAAAAGTGTCAACACAAAGGTTGGTGAGTTCATAAGCTTTTGTTTGATATTATTAAAAGCCTTTCGTTTGTAAAAGTAGTATTTGTTTTAGAAAATCCAATATTTTCCTTAAAATGTATATGTAGTCTTAAATTCAAAGACCGAAATGTATAAGTAACTTTTCTTACTTATAATAAATAATGTAAGTTTAAATCAACATAAACTCGTTTAATTTTAATGAAGTTCCCGTAAATTCCAATATTTATTAATACTTTGTGTGAGTTTATTATAACCATGTTATGACCAAGGTTGCCTAAAACGACGTTCTTCGGGCGTCGGAAATGTTATGACATTTGTCACCCCAGACCTATCGGTCTAACTGTTGCATGCAGTTTAGGTGTGGGTTTGTCAAACCCAATATAGATCTATACACAACTATCACGCTCTCCCTCAAGGAGACTCTGGTTACAATACAGGACTTAATGGTAGTTTGAAGTAAATGTCTCACAAAGTCATTAACGGAATTACGTGTTATGAAAACTTGGTACCGTATGGCCGTACCTTGCTTAATGAAAATATCCTTTGTATAAATGTACCCTTTTTAAATGTATGTGTTATGTAATGTCTCATAAACTATACCTATTATAGTTTATCAACCAAGGGTAGTACGTAGTAATGAATGCAAACTATATTCAAAATAGTTTATTAAATGTTTGAATGTATCGGTTGTACTTTGATTATAATCACTTGTTATTCTTTATATTTTATATGTCCAAATCCATTTGTAAACTGATGTGTGTCTAAATATTAAGAGGAAATGTCATATATTGCAATAACATATAATCACATAAAGATATACACCTTGCTCAACATGTTACAAGGTGAAATGAAATTGACAGCAACTTTTCGTTGAATACAGTTTCTATTACTGTTCTTAGAAAATTTATAGAAAAATCATCAAAGCTCTAAATCCAAATCCGCAAATTCTGAGAGTTTGGAATATGAGTCTAGTTTGTTCGTAAATTTTATCATGATTTTTAGTGATCTCTAACAGAGGTCAAAATGTTCATAATCACAGACTGGTCCGGGTTTGCCTTTGAAATGACAGGCAGTTTTGTAAAAATCACCATAAATTGTAGAAAAATCATATGGAGATGTGCAAGTAGCCATTTTAAAGCTAAGAGTTTGAACTACTTGCACCTGTAACAGTTTTGAAAACTAAAATATTTAAGTTGACCAAAAAAGTCTGTGATCGAAGTTCATCTTTTCTGATGTAATCTGATAGAAAAAGTTTAATTGTGTTCTTGATGATTTTACTTGTATTCCCCCCTTAAAACTTAAGAAAAACATGTAAATGTAGGGGTATGAACTCACCCTATGTGGTTTCAGTAGATGAAAGTGAGAGAGAGGAAGTGTTCAACCCAAGGACACTAAGAAGATGTCTTGATGATTCGAGAATCTAACATCGAATAAGATGGAATTTGTGTAAGATATCAATGGTTTGAGTAGAATGGAGTGTAATAATTATATGAATGATGAAGATACTTACTAATTGAAGAAAGAAATCCCTGAAGAAAGCCTTGAAGTTCTTGAAGTTGAGAGAAAAGATGAGAGAATTTTGGAGAGTGTCATTTGGTTGCTAAGTGTAGAATGAAAGAACTTTATGGAGAATGAGGAGAGAGGATCAATCCTCCAGCTCTTAGAACGTGGGAAGAGCTGGAGATTGGGTGTAAAGGTCCACTAAGGAGACAAGGGGTAGTGGGAAAGAGTGGCTGATCATAGAGTGAGGTGGTGGTGGTTTGCTTTTGCCATAAATTAAGGAAAAGCAAATATTCCCTCAATAATTAGTTCAACCACTAATTCTTTTAATATATTTTTATAAAACCCTGGAGATTTATATATTTTGGGGCCTTAGTTTATAAAATAAAGTTTTGGGTGAAAATCCCACGTTAAAATAATGAAAAACGGAGTTAAAACGAAGTCGTAGTCGAAAAACCGGTAAAAAGGGGCCGTCTGCGAGACCTCTCGCATGGAGGCCGGATTTGGACCCTCGCATGCGAGGCTGCTGTCTGATGGCTTCGGATTCGGTCTCCTGAGAGGCTTCAACTTCGGTCCTGATGAGAGGCTTCGGATCCGAGGCCTCGGATGAGAGGCTTCGGTCCTTAAGGCTATTTTACCCGTTTTTACCCCGTTTCAAGCGATTTTTGACCCGGTTAAGGGTCGATATGACCCAAATGATTACAAAAAGTTAAAGTAACTTTTGAGAGAGATTTGGGAGAGATTTGGGAGAGATTTCAAATAGAAAGAGATAGAGTGAAAACGATTTAGAGAGGTTTCGTTTGTGATTAATTTGAGTGTCTGGCTTCACAACGCAAGGTTCGTAAACCCCGTTAAACCGTGTTTTAGTGTCGTACACAATCCCGATGATTGTGCAATAGTGTTTTATCGCTTTGGTTCGTTGTTTAGCACTGTTAAGGCTAAGGAAAATCAAACACATGAACTTTCCAAATGATGATTTCTCATTAAAATAGCGAATTGTATAGTGATTACATAACGTAAACCCTAACATACAAGGGTTAATGGAGTTGACCGGTTTGACTTGTTGACTTTGTTTGACTTTGACTTGACCGAAATTTGACGGTTGTCACAAGATAATATCTCCAAATCTTTAATGTGAAGACCACTGCTCCCAACTCCAGATCATGAGTTGTATAATTGACTTCGTGTGGTTTTAGCTGTCTCGAGGCATATACAATGACTTTTCCTCATTGCATGACCACATAGCCAAGCCCCTGATTAGATGCATCGCAGTAGACCACGAAGTCCTCCATCCCTTCTGGAAGAGACAAGATAGGTGTGCTGCATAGGGCCTGCTTCAATGTTTGGAACGCAGTGTCTTTATTTTCTCCCCAACTAAAGGTTACACCTTTCTCCCCAACTAAAGGTTACACCTTTGGAACGCATAGGGCCTGCTTCAATGTTTGGAATGCAATGTTTGGAACGCAGTGTCTTTATCTTCGCTAACCACGTGACCGAGGAAAGTTACTTTTCTGATCCAGAAATCCCACTTTGAGAATTTTGCATATAGTTTCTCCGCCCTTAGAGTTCCCAACACTTGCCTCAAATGTTGTTTGTGATCTTCCTCACTCCGAGAATCGACAAGTATATCATCTATGAATACTATCACGAACTTGTCTAGGAATGGGGGGCACACTCGATTCATCAGCTCCATGAATACTGCGGGTGCAGTGGATAGACCAAAGGGCATTACTACAAACTCGTAGTGACCATATCGATTCTGAAATGTTGTATTAGAAACATCACCATCATGGACTCGTAACTAATGGTACCCTGATCTCAGGTCAATCTTTGAGAAGTAGCTGGTTCCTTGAAGTTGAACGAAAAGGTAGTCGATTATAGGTAGGGGTAACGGTTCTTAATGGTAAGCTTATTCAGTTCGCTATAATCTATGCACATCCGAAAGGACCCATCCTTCTTTTTCACAAATAAGACCGGGGCTCCAAGGTGAGGAACTTGGTCTGATGAATCCCTTGTTAAGTGGTTCATTAAGCTGGCTGGATAACTCTTGCATTTCTGTCGGCACTAGACGGTAAGGGGATGTGGCTACGGGTGTAGCTCCGGGGATTAAGTGGATCCGGAGCTCAACTTGGCACTCTCAATAAGGGCATGAGCTAGGAATGCATGACACTCCTTTCGCAAATATTTTTGGGCTTTGATGTACGAAATGATACGAAGGCTTGAGTTAAGTTTATCACCATAGATAATTAGGGCTTCGCCAGTGTAACGCCCGGTTTCCCAGGTACATTAATTAATATTGTAATTTGATTTGTGTCGAGGTGACTCGACGAGTTGGTGCTTAGACTCGTCGAGTCAGGTCGCGAATGGGTGACGTGGAAAATGATTAGACTCGACGAGTCAAGGAAGTGCACTCGCCGAGTCAGAACTGACGAAAGAAACCCTAATTTCTCGGGTTTGGGACCTATTTAAGGACTCTTATAGCCACCATTTGCGGCTACCAGACCCTTCAGAGAAACCCTAAGAGTGCTTGAGCATTTGTGAGAGGGAAGAAGCCATTATTTGATCTTTGTGGGTTGGTTTTGCAAGAAGAAGGTGGTTCCAGCTTCGACGAGGCCAAGGAGGTTGCATATCTGTGGATTTCAAGCAAAGAACATCATCCTTGAGGTAGCATATCGATCCTTTTTATATTTTGTTGAAGAATCCATGGATCTAGGGTTTTCTATACCCTTTATTGGGATGATTTGTTGGAAATATGGCCCCTTATCATGTTTAGGCTTCGAATATGGACCCATAGTGATCCAGAGAGCCTTATTCATCTTGCTTTATGATGAGTTATGGAAGAAATGGACTTAGGATGTTGTATTTGGGGCTAATTCTTCAAGTAGAGTTATTTGGACGTTGTATGAGTATCAAGTTTGAACCTTTACGTGTTTAATGAGCTTAGGAAGGTCAGATCTATGGATTAGAGGAACAGATCTGACCTCAGAAGGCCATTTGAGTTCGAGCATGGAATGAACTCGCCGAGTCCATGAGCAGACTCGACGAGTCGGACCGGGTTGTCTCGTGACTCACAGTTGGTGACTCGCTGAGTTGGGGGAGTGACTCGGTGACTCAGTTGGGATTTAGGGGACTTGAGTTCATGTCTGAACTCGCCGAGTCAGTGCCTGACTCGACGAGTTGGATCAAAGGGGTGGCTATTGGCCAACGTTGACCAGAGTTGACTTTTGTTGACTTTAAGGCATTAGTCAAACTAAGTCAGGGAGGTGTTAATTAGAGCTGTCTTTATGCTATAGGAGGAAGCTAGGTCGGAAGATTGAGCACGAGTGATTATCCGACATCTTCGAGGTGAGTCTTCTCACTATACTGTACCTGGAAGGGTACCTATGTGTGACCGGAAGGTCTTGTATGCTATGATGTATGTGCTATATGCGGTTATGTGATATGTGTGACCGGAAGGTCTTGTATGCTATGGGATGTATGTGCTATATGCGGTTACGTGATATGTATGTGTTATGTATGTTATGTATGGTAAGGACCGGAAGGTCAAGATGATATGGACCGGAAGGTCAAGATGATATCGATCGGAAGGTCAAGGGGTTATGGACCGGAAGGTCGATACGGGTAGGACAGGAAGGTCTACCGGGATTCGGGACGGAAGTCCCCTGAGGCACATGGATCGGAAGATCCTATAGAGTTATGGCCTAGAAAGGCGTATGTGTGGTATGTGGTATTTTGGGGAACTCACTAAGCATTTATGCTTACAGTTGTTGTGTTATGTGTTTCAGGTACTAGCGAGGATCGCGGGAAGGCGCCGGCATGATCCGTACATACTTATAGAGTTTATGTTATTGAGATTCTGGGGACATGTTTTGTTATGACACAGTGGATACATTATGTTTTGTGATTGAAAGTATGATTTAAAAATGAAAAATTGTTTTGAAAATTTACGTTGTTACAGCCAGATGGAAGATTGAGGCGAATGGCTTTTTCATAACAAAGGATATCAGCACGATTGGGGCTCAACCAATCCATGCCAATGATAACATCGAATCTTTTTATGGAGACTGGAATGAGGTCGATTAGAAAAGAATGGTCGTTTAGGGTAAGGGTACAGCCTATGAATACGTCGTTAGTGCTCTCCTTCTTTCTGTTAGCCATCTCGACGGTGAATGTTTCGGTTAAAGGTTGGGATTTATGCTTGAGTAGATGTTTAAATGCATGACTAACAAAACTCCTCTCCGTACCACTATCGAAAAGAATGCATGCATAAGAGTTGTCGAGGAGGAACGTACCCGTAACTACGGTGGGATCGGCGACTACCTCCTCCTGGACCATAGCTAGAACATTCCTTGTATTTCATGCAGTTGTCGCTTTTGGGCAATTCCTCTTACAATGCCCGATTTCACCACAGCCATAAAGGTTGGACTTGTGTTTTGCAAAAGTCAGTTGTGTGTCCCTTTTTGCGACAGTCGTTGCATTGCATGTCAGGGCAGGGTCCGTGATGATGAAAGTCACACTTATCGCACTTTGGAAGGGTTCCAACATATCTACTGGAAGGTGCTTGAGTTGCAGGAACAGCAGTAGGAGTGGTAGCAGCATGAATTGCCACTATTTGTTGTTTCTTGGAGGGCTCCTGCGAAGACTTGCCCTTGCGCTTGTTCTAGAACTTTTTCTTCTCACCACTAACCTTTGGTGGTTCGTGGGCGGCTGCTACGAGTTCAGGATCAACCCCGTGATCTATCAGACTCTGCGCCAGACACTTGGCACTGTCAAATGTCATAGGTTTAGCAGCCAAGATGTTCCCTTGAGTTGGGGATGTCAATCCCCATATGTACCTCTTAATTTTCTTGCTTTCCGGGGTGACCAGCCCGGGACATAGAAGAGCCAGGTCACAGAACCTAGTAGTGTACGCAGCAATGTCGGAACCCTTCATCTTCAGGTTCCAGAGCTCGTGCTCCAGCTTTTGCATCTCGCCCCTTGGGAAATACTCCGCAAGCATTAGTTCTTTCAAATTCTCCCAACCCATGGCATTGGCTACCGCCAAAGTTAGGGATTTGACTCAGCAATTACACCAAGTCAGTGCTCTATCAGTGAAGGTGCAGGCGACAAACTTCGCCTTGCTTTCCTCGGGGCACTCACAAATCTCGAAAATTGATTTAATCCTCTTGAACCAGTGATTTAGGGCAATGACACCTCCATCGCCGTCAAAGGATTTGGGTTTCGCGTTCATAAAGTCTTTGTAGGAACACTCCTTCGGGTTTCCCTGACCACCATCAAGATTAAGGGGATGGGTACCACTTCCCTATCCACCAGTGCCGCCATAATTGATCTGTGACATTGCGGCAGCCGCAGCGGCTGTAACTGCTGCCTGGAACATAACAGGATCCAACTGAGGAGGTGGTGGCGGCGGATCCATCGGAGGGTTGTTGTTCTTTCTGTTGGGTCTCTTCCTCAGAGGCATCATTCTCTAAAAGATATAAGGGGAAAATGACAATAAGCGTTCTACATTGATCATGAATCGGATATTTTCGAACATGATATATCTTAATCTTATAGCGTTAACAAAGATCCACAATAAAGGTTTACTAACATAAACAAGGAATTGTAGGTCTTTCATTTGTGAGGATTAGTACTAATTGTAACAATTATGTGCAGTGTTATAGAATTATAAAATACTCCTATAGTATTTTAACTATGTGCTTCATTAGTATCAGATTTGGTGGGTTTTAGACTTGTCGCAACAACATAGTCACTCCTAAACACATGTTGATCATATCTCAGACAAATATAGTTGATCGGGTTATATTGGCCCCACATATGATTACATAACTATTCAGGTTTAACCGTAGTGCCCAACTCGTCCTAAACACTTTTAAGTAGTTCTTATTATGATACCGCTTCTAGTATGTATGTATACTTGTATACTTCTTGTATAATATTCAAATTTTAAAATTATACTTTTAGTTTCAGAGCGCTTCGGCCCCCTTTATTGTTTATAGTTGTATACCATGTAAGGTTCGGTATACTTAGTTCACTATAAACAATAGCTCTGATACCAATCTGTCACACCCCCAAACCGAAAAGGCGGAAAATGTTCAAGGGTGGAGGACGTCATGTATAGTATCACAACAATTGCATCATAGTAATCAAAGTAAACACAGTGATTACATTGAATAAGTAAAATATTCACATCTGTTTGATATATAGTTTGTTTACATCAAAAGTATAGCAAAATATAAAAGACGTGACTCTATACGCTCCGTCTTCTCAAAAACCTGCGGAAGTACCTGTCTACTGATTTCCTTAGAATACAAGTGGTTTTGAAAAGAGTATCAGCATTAAAGCTGGTGAGTTCATAAGCATGTTTTTGTAATGAAAACATGTTAATGAATCTGTGAAAAATGTTTATATGTTTCCAAGAAAATCCAATATTTTATTTGGTAAAAAAGCAGTCTTAAACCCTATGACCAATTGAATGTTCATTATTGAATTACGTTTTTGTGTATGAAAGTAATTATAGGAAATCCATGGCTACCACCAGTAATGTAAGTAATGCATCCTATGAAAACCCTGGCTATCACCAGTATGCATAGTAGTTTTATTAGTTAAAATAAAACTATTGAAGAATGTAATCCCGTAAATAAAAAGGTTAGTTTATACTGTTGTGAGTTCGTATAACCATACTTGATATGACCTAGTGACCTCTACGACGTTCTTCAGGCGTCAGACGTTATGACTTTTGTCACCCGAGGCATGCCTGCCTAACTGTAGCTAGCAGTTTAGGTGTGGGATAGTCAATCCCGAATAGATCTATTCACATATCTCACGCTCTCCCTCCAGGAGACTCTGGTTATACTATGATAGGATTTAGCCCGCACCTCGAAGGGTAAAATTGAAGTGATGTCCCCTAACCCTGTATTAACTAGTTTATGTGTAATGTAATGTTCTCTGGTACTTGAATCTACACTTATGTCTTGTAGAGTAAAAATAATTATACTTAAATAATTATTTAGTAAAGTACTCTTGTATTCGAATAATAGCATTGTATACCATAAACTAGTTTTACCATAGCTTATATGTTGTTATGATGTACGGTTCTTGAATTCGTGAAATGGTGTATTGAATCCCAAACTATACCTATTATAGTTTTATATGTATTTTTACTCGTGTGTATTGAATTCTGTAAAAGTTCGATGACGCTTCCAAAGTATATGTATGGTACTGAAAATTTTGAAACTAACAATGTATATTGAAAACTACCCTCATGCTCAGCATGTTACATAAGGGATTAGGATATCGAAATATTTTCATAAAATGTAGTGTTCTATCGGTTGTATCAATTGCGAAGGTTTTTAAATCCGTTTGAAATCCTTCTGTATAAAAGCAGAAAATTCTAGTATTTTACTTGTATTCTCCCCCCTGAAAACATTAAAAATAGTAAGAATATAGGGTATGTCACATTTGGATGCGTGTATGTGCCGGAAAACGAGACTGGAAATAAGGACCCTCGAGTTGTTGTATGCGAAGTTAACGGAATCCTAATAATAATTAAACACATATTTGCATTTAAATTAGCGAATCTATTAGTTAAAGTGTTAGAAAAACACTTGCTTTTGGTTAAGGAATGTTACCGAGACTCGATCGAAGAGTAAAAGTGGGTTTATAGCCAAGATTCCGATTGGGGCTGATTGCGGCCGTGAAAGGTTTTCGGCCGTGAACTGTTCTCGGCTCTGAACTATTCTCGGTCGTGAACTGAATTCAGCCCTTGAATGCTTTGCGGCCTTTGAATGGTTTGCGGCCTGTTCTTGAAGATTTGAAGGTTTTAAGGCCGTGAACTCAAGAATGAAGGATGTTTGATTTGATGAAATGATGAATGCTTAATGATCCAAAACAAGTTCCAAGGTGGATTGGATGATTTTTTGGAGGTTCTATGAGAGAAATCTTGAGTTTTCGGTTGGTGGTTTTAGAGAGAGAATGTAGTGTTTTCGGCCAACATGGAAGAGATGAGGGTAAGCATATATATATATATATATATATATATATATATATATATATATATATATATATATATATATATATATATATATATATATATATATATATATATATATATAGGTTGGGTTCATGGTTGGAGGTGGGGTCCCCAGTCCGTGAACGGTTTATGGACATGAACATGTTTGCGGCCGTAAACACCGGAATGCACGAGACTTGGCTGATTTTCGATGAAAAACTTATTTTTTCGCACGGTTTTAGACCCGACACTTATATAAATTTAATTTATATGATCTAAGTTGTTTTCAACCCTTACAAGCTTGACATAATTAACAAAATAAATAAAATCCGAAATTTTATTTAACGAGATTTGACTTTCGTTGACTGAAAAAGGTTCGGGTTGCCACATTTGTCCCTTAAAATCTTTCTTTCTAAGAATTTATGTTTCACACAAATAAAGATATTACCTTGGTAGTATTCTAGCAACATTAGACTAAACAGTCTTTAGGATATCTTATAAATATGTACTTATTAGATCTTTGGAAGATATTTTATAAAAGATTCTTGTGATCCACAAGGTTCACATCCCCACTCCCGTAAGTAACTTAAGGATGGAACCTTTCCATACCACATCTTACAAACTGTTTTATCTACTTCTTAGTCGGAGTTGTACTCAAAATACAGGTCAAAATGAGTAAGGCGTTATCCCAAAATGATAAAGGAAGGTTATTTCTACTCATTATAAAGTACACTTATATAATTAGGTTTGGTTCATCCTTAATTATTTTGAAGGAAATTTGTTGGGGTCGAATTATGTTG
The DNA here is from genome assembly GCF_052849685.1 of Lactuca virosa. Classification (NCBI taxonomy): domain Eukaryota; kingdom Viridiplantae; phylum Streptophyta; class Magnoliopsida; order Asterales; family Asteraceae; genus Lactuca; species Lactuca virosa. Next base: position 392,440,071 of record NC_136428.1, read on the forward strand.
TGAGGTGTCGGAGGGTTGTGAGTCTGTCTTAATGTCGATGTCTGTATTTGTGACAACCCGAAATTTTTTATCCTGTAAAGTCAATTCAGTCAACCAAAAGTTAGACTCAATTTTATTGCCTTTTAGCCTTGTTAATGGTCATTCTAATGAGTTCTAAGCCTAGTACACTTAAGAATTGAGTGTTATGAAATCTTAGCTCGAGATCAGACGGCTGCACCCGAACCAGAAAGCCAACCACATGGGGTTTACGGCCGTAAACTCTATTCACGGCCGTAAACACCCTCCTAGCCGTGAACTTCCATGATAAGTATAGATTTCCTTCATTTATTCTTCATTTCTCACATCTTCAAGTCAAGAAAACTCATTCTCTCTTAAGTATCATCAAGGGAATCCATCAATTCTATTCAAAAACGTAATTAATTCCTCCATTTTGCTAGTTAATCTTCTTGTTCATATGAATCCTATGAATCACATCCTTGAATTCATCACTTTTCCTTCAAGATCTTCAAATCTTCATCTTTTCACCAAGAACACCTACTTGTTCTTTGGCCGTGAACACCCTAAAGTCAACCAAAGTCTGAGTATTTCTTCTATCATCTTGTTATTCATTAGAAACTCTTGTATCCTCTTGAGACAAACACCCTACAAGCACGAATAAAGATCCAAAATGCATCATTTTGGAGTGTTTACGGCCGTAAACACTTGGTGTGGCAGTAAACTCATCCCCCTTGGCCGTAAACTTAAGTTTGGCCGTGAACACACCTTCCCTTGGCCGTAAACTCAAGTGTGGCTGTGAACACACCTTCCTTTGGCCGTAAACTCCCTTTAGTCAATCACATGTGATTGTAACACTTCATTCCAAGTGTTTTCTAGTCCCTAAGGTTGTTTCCTTGCATGTTAGTTGTTTCAAAACACTAATTACATGCCTATATATACCATTATATGTCATAGTCGTTTGAGTCTCGGGAATTCATTCCTGGAGCTTCACATCCTTACACGAACCTTCAATTGAATCATCCACATAAGGTGAGTTCATACCCTTAATCAATCTTTTAAATGTTTTAAATGCTTTTAAGGGGGAGGGATACAAGTTGAACATAATGATAATTATGTAAATGTTTATTTCTGATAATCATCACGATAAAGGATTTCTTATGCTTTTATAAGTGATCAAAACCATTTCATTAAAAATCTTTTAAAGTTATGTTACTTACTTATTTATAAAACTCTGTTTTTAAAGTACAATCATAACTCAGTAGATAATCAAGTCTGTTCTACAAATCAGAGACAGTTCAAAACAAACATACTAGTAAAGGATAATAGGTATAGTTTAGGAGTTCAAACATACTATAAAGATGAACAGGGAGGAGCATACTATACACTAGAATAGAGAGAACATACTATACAAATACAATAATACTATAACATTAATGTGAGCCACTACTTCATGGCATGGCAACATTCTGCTGTGGCACGTTTTATAACCAGAGTCTCCTGGAGGGAGAGCGTGAATTTTTGTATAGATCTATACGGGATTGACCATCCTACACCTTGTTTCTAGCTACAGTGGGACCTGCAGATCTATTGGTGACGAATGTCATACCATTTCGATAGTTTGATCGTCGTGTTTTACTAGTCAATCAAGTATGGTTATAACCTCATCACATTTTAACCTTAATTAACCAACTGGTTTTTAAGCTAGTTAGTGTTTTAGTAGTTACTTTATACAACATTACTGAATACTTTCATTTTCCCATTACATTCATATAGTGATCTTCTCACATAAATGGTAATGCAAACTATTTTCTAGTAAAGATAGTCTTAAACTAGGGAAAACTTACATCATTACAAAAGACAAACAGAATAGTGGAGTCTTAGTACATTCAGTTAGAAGGGGGCCTATAATGCTAACTTTATGATTCCTCGGTGGATACATCAGGGATATATATTAATCGGGTCTGGTAGACAGTAGAATGTGTTCTTTTCGCTTCATTTCTTGTTCCTTGTTTGGTTGTGAGCTTAGAGCATATGCACCCAGTCTACTATCTATTCGATCTTAGTTGTATATGTATTCCGTATACATCAAGTAATCATAAGGAGTGCCAGGTATGGGTCAGTTCATATTATACAATTCAATACACCGTTTTCTAGTACAAAAACATACTTTCCAGATAGAACATTTAGTAGGCTAAACTAGAAACTTATCAGAAAAAGGGTTTAATCCAGTTTGTTAACCCAGTATAACTTAAAGGACCGTTAGTGGTTAACTCTATAATACCTCAGTTTATACATCAGGGTTATATATAATTAATATACGATAGGCAGTTGGATGTGTGTGTGACAACCCGAAATTTTTTGCCTTGTATAGTCAAGCCAATCAACCAAAAGTCAGACTTAAGTTCATTGCCTTCTAGCCTTGCTAAGGGTCATTCTAATGAGTTTTATGCCTCGTACATCCAAGGAATGAGTAATAGGAAGTACCTGCTAGATTCACTGTACAACATTCAAGCCTTAAACACCATCAAAAGGAGTTCACAGCCATAACACATGAGTTTACGGCCGTAAACTCAAGGCTGGCCGTAAACTTCCCTCTTAAGTCTCCTTTCCTTCACTTTTCTTTCATTCTTACACTTTCACCTCAAGAACACTTGATTTCTCTCTCAATTATCATCAGGATTGTCATTCCCGATCTTCCAAAATGTAAGTGATTCTTCCCTCTAGTTGTTGTTATCCTTCTTACTCATGAATCACCCTTTGATTTCATCCATGGAAATCATCTTTTTTCTTATTCTCTTGTTGAGCTATTGTCCTACAAGCTTCCCTATCATTCAATCACCCTCTTGTGCACATTTTACCATGAGTTTATGGCCATAAACTCCACGGCCGTAAACCCATGGACGTAAACACAAATTGGTGGCCTTAAGCATCCCTTAGATGAATCACATGTGATTCTAACACTTGGTCCAAGTGTTTCCTAGTCCCTAGAGGTGTTTACTTGCATGTGATTGCTTCTAAACAGTATATTCATGCCAATATATGTCAATATATGTCCTTTAGGACTCTTTTGTGTTTCGGGACTTCATTCGTGGAACTTCTCATCCTTACGCGCACATTCGTATTGAATCACCCACATAAGGTGACTTCATACCCCTGTAATCAATCTTTTAAACTGTTTTAAATGCTTTTAAGGGGGGAATACAAGTTGAACACAATGATATTTGTGTAAATGTTTGTTATAAACACCTTTCAAAAGATTGCTTATGTCTTATATAAGTGATCAAAACATTTCAAAAACTCTCTTAAAGTTATGTTATTTTATAGTTTAAGAAAACTCCGTTTTTAAAGTACAATCATAACTTGGTAGAAAAATGAGTCTTTTCAGTAACATTTCAAGTAAAACACTAGTAAACTATAAGGGGTATAGTTTAGAGGTTCAGTTCATACTAGATGCTAGAACATACTATAAAGAGAAATAGGGAGGTAGATACAATACACGATAACATAGAGAACATATTATAAAGAGAAACAGGGAGGAAGATACAATACATCAAAGACACATACTATACACTATAACAAAGAGAACATACTAAGATACTGTCACAGAACGAACATACTAATTGCTATAGCAGGAGAACACTACAGGATCTAATTATACCAATAATCACTAAGTCATTGTTCTAAAAAAAAGGTGATAGTAAATTGGGTATACATGATCATATAACTTTTATGTGAATATACACGGCCTAGCAATTTGTTTACGGAAGTCGTGTTTGGTCCCCAGAGTCTCTTGCAGGGAGAGCGTATAGTATGGGTACTATTCATCACATTATGACCTTAATAAAACAAACATGTTTTAAAGGTAATCAGTACGCCAGGATGTCAATTCAAAAGACATCTGTGTACTTACATTTTCCCATTACTTTCATTTTGTGACAGTTCCACTTGAAAGTTAATGAAAACTATTTTCGAGTCAAGATAGTTATAAACTAGGGAAAACTTACATTTTACAAACGACAAACAGAACAGTCGAGTCTAGTACATTCAGTAGAAAAGGGGCCTATAATGCTAACTTTATGATTCCTTAGTATATGCATTCAGAGATATATAATAATCGGGTCCGACAGGTAGTAGGATGTGTGTTTTCCGCTTCATTTCCTGTTCCTTGTTTGGTTGTAGGCTTAGAGCAGATTCACCCAGCCTACTATCTTTCCGATCTTAGCGATGTCAATTCAAAAGACATCTATGTACTTACATTTTCCCATTACTTTCATTTTGTGACAGTTCCACTTGAAAGTTAATGAAAACTATTTTCGAGTCAAGATAGTTATAAACTAGGGAAAACTTACATTTTACAAACGACAAACAGAACAGTCGAGTCTAGTACATTCAGTAGAAAAGGGGCCTATAATGCTAACTTTATGATTCCTTAGTATATGCATTCAGAGATATATAATAATCGGGTCCGACAGGTAGTAGGATGTGTGTTTTCTGCTTCATTTCCTGTTCCTTGTTTGGTTGTGGGCTTAGAGCAGATTCACCCAGCCTACTATCTTTCCGATCTTAGCTATATAGTAGGATGTGTGTTTTCCACTTCATTTCCTGTTCCTTGTTTGGTTGTGGGCTTAGAGCAGATTCACCCAGCCTACTATCTTTCCGATCTTAGCTATATATATATATATATATATATATATATATATATATATATATATATATATATATATATATATATATATATATATATATATATGTTCCGTATACACCAAGTAATCATAAGGGGTACCATGTATGGGCCAGGTCATAGGACACTAATTCAATGCACCGTTTTCTAGTACAAAACATACTTTTCAAATAGAACATTTGATATACAAAACTAGAAACTTACCCAGTAAAAGGTTTAATCCATTTTATTAAACCAGTATAACTTAAAGGACCTTAGGTGGTTAATTCTATAATACCTTAGTTTATACATCAGTGTTATATATAATTAATACCCGATAGGTAGTTGGATGTGTGCTTTCCGCTTCATTTCCTGTTCCTTGTTTGGTTGTGGGCTTAGGGCAGATTCACACACTTAACTATCTGTTCGGTATAAGATTATATATAGCTTGTATAAACTAAGTGATAATAGAAGGAACCACTGTGGTTACCATTTTTACTAAAAGAAATATGGGTTTTCTTAAAGAATCTTTTCATCAAATTTAAAGGAACTATTATAGTTAACTCCGTGAGTACGAAGTGAATACGCCAGGGTATATACAACGATGATCTAACAAACAATGGGATGTGTGCCTTCCGCCTCATTTCCTATTCCTTGTTTGGTTGTGGGCTTAGGCCAGCTACAGACAACCAATTGTTTGTTAATCTGGGTTTTATATAACTTGTTTCCATTTAGTACTCATAGAAAGGATTATAGAGTCATTTTTACTTATCTATCATCAAAGGAGGAAATATAGGATTTTCTAGAGGAACAGGCGAACTTTTCTACACAGAACTTACAACTTACTACAACTTTCTTACAACTTACATTACATCACTAAAATCTTATGAACTCACCAACTTAAAATGCTGATCTACTCTTTCAAAATAACTTCTATTCTCAGGAGACCAGTAGACATGTACGCCCACTAGGATTCAGAAGATGGAGCAGTATAGCTTCATGTCTTGTTTTGTTATTTACTTTGTAGTCTATGTTATGTGAACCACATACTTTGTAAACACTTTCTTTCCAGTGAAATGGTTGCTTACTAATTTGATTACTATGATGCATGTCTTTTGATACTAAACATGACGTCCTCCACCCCAGAATGTTTTCGCCGTTCCGGTTTTGGGGTCTGACAGTCTGCTTTATGCCTTACTTCCTATTCCTTGTTTGGTTGTGGGCTTAGCGCAGATTCACCCATTTAACTGTCCGTTCGATATTATATTATATATAGCTTGTATAAACTAAGTGGTTATAGAAGGAACTATTGTGGTTACCATTTTTACTAAAGGAAATATATGATTTTCTTAAAGAATGTTTTCATCAAATATAAAGAACTGTTACAGTTAACTCCGTAAGTACCAAATGAATACACCAGGGTTATATATACAGTGAGGATCTAACAAACAATGGGATGTGGGACTTCAGCCTCATTCCCTGTTCCTTGTTTGGTTGTGGGCTTAGGGCAGATTCACACAATCGATTGCCTTTTTACTCTAAATTGTATATAACTTGTATCCATTTAGTACTCATAGAAGAAGTTGTAGAGTCATTTTTACTTTTATTCATCATATCAAAAAATATAGGATTTTCTGGAGGAACAGGCGAACTTTTCAAAAAGGAACTTACAACTTACTTTCATCACCTAAATACTTATGAACTCACTAACTTAAATGTTGATCTACTCTTTCAAAATAACTTGTATTCTCAGGAGAATAGTAGACATGTACACGCACTGGGATTCAGAAAATGGAGCATAGTAGCCTCATGTCTTGTTTTGTTATTTACTTTTGGAGTCTAACTTTTGTGAATCACATACTTTGTAAACACCTTCATATTAATGCAAAGGTTTTTTATTACTTTGATTACTATGATATATGTGTTATGACACTAAACATGACGTCCTCCGCCCCCCAAATGTTTCCGTTGTTCACGTTTGAGGGTGTGACAGATTGGTATCAGAGCATTGTTTATGGTGAACTAAGTCTATCAACCTACAAAAGATATACAACTATAAATACAATGGGGCCGAAGTTCTTTGAATAATAATATATTTAAAACAAATATAACAATACTTTATAAAAGTATACATACTTGCTTATACATATATACATACTAGAACAAGTATCACAAGAAGAACAGAACAAAAGTATTTAAAGGTTGAACACTGCGGTCAAACCTGGAAAGTTATGTAATCATATCTGGGATCAATATAGCCTGATCAACTATATTCATTTGAGATGTGATCGACATGTGTTTGGGAGTGATGTGGTGTTGCAACAGTCTTAAAACTTACCTAATTCTATTCAAGGGATTTCTAGATCAGAACACGAAGTTAAAATACTATAGGAGTATTTTATGATAGTATAAGACAACAACAAGTTTAAAACATACCAAGTTCATTAGATTAAAATACTACATGAGTATTTTAGGCACTATAAATAACTTATGTGAGAGCTTAAATGACCCTTCTAGTAGGTCTATGATTCCGGAGTGTATACTTCCAAGGTTTTGTATAATTGATATTTTATAGACTTAGAATTTGTGATCTATGCTTCACTTAATGTTCCTTGTTTGGTTGCGGATTTGGAGTAAGATCACTTATTCGAAGGTCTATTTAATCTTAAATTATATACAACTTGTATACATTACACAATTATAGGAGGACCCGGTAAGGATCACCCCATAAAGTTACACTTAATCTCATAGATTCTTTAGACACTTCCGTTCTCGTACGAAAAACCATGATAGATGTGACCACCCCATCATAACAGTCAGTAGACAAGTCAAGGAGGAACAAGAAGAGATTCAAAAAGAGTTTTCCAAAAAATGATAAGCCGGAGAAACTAAAACGTCTTATGTGTCACACTAATAAGTAATACCCATGAATGATTTAGTGAGCTAGTGAATACACTACTCACACTATGTGTTAGGATTATTTCTTTTTCATGCAGCCAGTATCAGTTATTCAATTCATAGAAATTCATTCGAGGATAGCCACTTCTGATTCATAAAGTTTATTTTATACAGACTCTCTTTATGAATTATTTGCAGAACCCTATGAAATTCAGAATCAGATACACTCAGAACTAGGATAACTTTGTCATTCAGCTTTCGGCTTATAACCACTGCTATAGACTTATTCCCTTCTCATCTTTGTATTCTTTTAGCAAAAAGATGCCTCGCGGTAGACCTGTAGGGTGCAGAGGAAATAACACAACAAAGAATCCACCACCACAATTCAATCCTGCTGCTCTCCAATCAGCTATTGCAGCCGCAGTAACAGATGCTCTAACTCACATCAGCGAAAGTGGTACCAACAGAACTGGTAGCGGTACCCATTTAACCAACCCCGGAGTTACCCACGGGAGTGTTCGTACAAGGACTTCATGAACTGCAAACCCAAATCCTTTAATGGAAATAGATGAGTCATTGCTCTGATGCGATGTTTCGAGAAAACAGATTTAGTCTTCGCAATCTGTTCGTGCGCAGAAGGGAGCAAAGCTAAGTTTTCTGCCTACACCTTCTCAGACGGAGCCCTGACATGGTGGAATAGCCATGTTAAGTCACTGACCCTATCATTGGATAACTCAATAGGTTGGGAGAACCTAAAAGAGATGATGTTGGAAGAATACTGTCGATTCAAGGGGATGTACTGTCTTCTAACCCAACTATATTCGATAGCGCCAAATGTCTGGCCCAGCGACTCATTGACCATGGAGTCCACCATGGCGTGGCAGTCCCCGTTCCCGAGCCATCAAAGGGAGAGGACTATAAACGAAGTCGGGGAAAAAGAGGAAAGAGCGAACAACACTGGAAACCCTGCTGGAGCAACAAATGGGTACTATATACGCCGCCACAATACCTGCTACTCCAGCACCTACCAGTCGATATGTTGGAACTCTCCCGAAGTGTGATGTGTGTAACTACCACCACACTGGAGTATGTCGGGAAATGCAATGCCTAAATTGCCACAAGAAGGGGCACAATGCCCGGTTTTGCAAGGCACCGGCACAACCGATCTCCCAAGTCCCTGGATGTCACACCCCAAAACCGGAACGGCGGAATCGTTCAAGGGTGGAGGACATCATGTTTAGTATCACGAGATATGTATATGGTAAGCAAGTAATGAACAACCATTTCATTTCGAAAGAAAGTGTTTACAATGTGTGTGTTCACAAAACATAGAATTCATAAACAAATAACAAAACAAGACTTGAAGCTATAATGCTCCATCTTCTGAATTCCCAACACGAGCACCTGTCTAATAGTCTCCTGAGAATAAAAGTTATTTGAAGGAGTTGATCAGCGATTAATCTGGTGAGTTCATAAGAGTTTAGTGATGTGAGTAAGTTTTAAAGTGTTGTTGAAAATGTAGATGTAAAATCGTGTTGAAAGTGTAGTTGAAACATGTAGTTGTAAAATGTTGTAAGTTGTAAGTTCTGTTTTGAAAAGCTCGCCTGTTCCGCTAGAAAATCCTATATTTCCTACTTTTGATGGAAGTTTAAGCAAATTGTCACTATAACCCTTTCTATGGGTACAAAGTGGGTACAAGTTATATAAGACTCAGAGTAAACAAACAATCGATCGTGTGCATCTGCCCCAAGCTCACAACAAAACGAGGAACAGAAATTAAAGCGGATAGCACACATCCCATTGGTTGTTAGATCATCGTCATATATAACCCTGGTGTAGTCACTTGTTACTCATGGAGTTAATTGTAATGGTTCCTTTATATCTAATGAAAAGTTCTTTAAGAAAAACTATATTTCTTATAATAAAATGGTGACCACAGTGACTACTTTTATAATAGCTTAGTTTATATTGCGATACATAATCTAATATCGGATAGAAAGTTAATTGAGCGAATCTGCCCTAAGCCCACAACCAAACGAGGAACAGGAAGTAAGGCGGAAAGCACACATCCAACTACCTATTGGGTATTAGTTTTATGTATAAACATGATGTATAAACTAAGGTATTATAGAGTTATTCACCTAAGGTCCTTTAAATTTAACTGGTTTAATAAAATGGATTAAACCCTTTATTGGGAAGTTTCTAGTTTTGTATACCAAAAGTACTGATTTTGGAAAGTATGTTTTATACTAGAAAAACTGTGCTTTGACTCTGTGTCCTATAACCTGACCCATACCTGGTACCCTTATGATGACTTAATGTATACTAAGCATACATATATATAGAATCGGGTAGAAAATAGATTGGGTGAATTCGTTCCAAGCCCACAACCAAACAAGGAACAGGAAATGATGCGGAGAGCACACATCCTATTACCTGTCGGACTCTATTGGTATATATATATCCTGTGATGTATACATTAAGGAATCATAAGACTAGCATTATGGTCCTTTCTTTTAAACGTAGCCTTCTACCAAGGCATCTTCTGTTACGTGCTAGACTCGACTGTTCCGTTTGTCGATTGTAAAAATGTATATTTTCCCTAGTTTATAACTATCTTGACTCGAAAATAGTTTGAGTTTGACTTTCAAGTGGTACTGTCACTTTATGAAAGTAATGGGAAATGTAAGTACACAGTTGTCGTTTATAATGACATGCGGATGTACTAATAACCTAAAAGCATATTTGTTTTATTACGGTTATAATGTGAAGGCTAGAACCCCTACTAAACGCTCTCCCTGTCAAGAGATTAAGGGAACCAAACGCGACCTCTGCAAATTCTTGCAAGCCGTGTAATTCACACTAAAGTATATGATCATCTATACCCAATATAACTATCACCTTTTGTTTAAAACAATGAGTTAGTGATTCATTGGTATAATTAGATCATGTATGTGTTCTCATGCTATAGCAACCTAACTTGTTTGTTTTGTACTGTATATTGTACGTTCTGTTTGTTTCTCATAATTGTGTGTTCTCTCTGTATGGTATTGTTTGATTCTCTTCACTATATGTTATGTATGGTATTGTTTGTTTCTCTTCACTGTGTTTGACTCATGTATGAACTGGCTCTTTGTGTGCTTTATTGTACTAGAAGTAATGAATAGCATTCTCCTAAACTATACCTATGATAGTTTACTAATGTTCTACTTGGATTGTTATTGAAAAGACTCATTTATCTACTAAGTTATGCTTGTACTTTAAAAACAGAGTTTTGTATAACTATAAAGTAACATAACTTTAAAAGAGTTTTTCAAATGTTTTGACAACTTATAAATGACATAAGTAACATTTTGAAAGATGTTTATAACAAACATTTACACAATTATCATTGTGTTCAACTTGTATTCCCCCCCCCCCCCTTATAAGATTTAAAACAGTTAAAAGATTCATTACGGGGTATGAACTCACCTGATGTGGGTGATTCAAACGGGTATGCGTGTAAGGATGAGAAGTTCCACGAATGAAGTCCTGAGACACAATAAGTCCTAAATGACATATATTGACATAAATATAGTGTTTATAAGCAACCAAATGCAAGGAAGCACCTTACGGGACTAGGAAACACTTTACCCAAGTGTTGGAATCACATATGATTCAAACTAAGGGAGTGTACGGCCATATTAATGGGTGTGCGGCCAGGGGAGTGTGTGGCCGCACACTCATGGTAACGAGTGCACAAAACGATTTCCAAATGGTAGGGAGGCTTGTAGGACTGATGCTCATCAAGTGTTGACGCTAGAAAGGCACTTTGGAGGCCCTAAAGCACTAAATAAAGGGGTGTACGGCCACATGGAGTGTGTGCGGCCACACACTCCTTGATGAACATGTTTTGGACGTTTTGTAAGGCTCATTTCTTGTAAGTAACAAGCTTTGGGAATGGTACCTACAATATGGAAGCCTTTAGGGGTGTTTGAAGGGTGTTTTGAGGGGTTTTTGAGAGGTGTCCGGCCACCACTGTGTGTGCGGCCGCACACACCACATGTTCTTGAGTTCTGGGTGGTTTCAAGGCTTTAAAAAAGTGTTCTTAACAAGTTCTAAGCTTAACGAAAGAGTACTTACGATCCGGAAGCTCGAGAAGGTCCAAAATCGCCAAGAACAAGTGTGTGTTCTTGGTGTTCTTGGTGAAATGGATGAAGATTTGAAGATCTAGCCAAATCATGATTTTAAATGGATGAAATTAAAGAGTGTTACTAGTTTGGAAGGATTAACAACAATTTAAGTGAAGAACACTTACATTCTTGAAGATCTAGGCTGAAAATCGGATGATAGTTGAGAGAGAAATCGAGTTCTATGCCTTGGAGTGTGAAAAGGGATTAAAGGAGGCTGAGTTCTAACCTTATACAAGTGTGTATGCTGCCAGAAGAGGGGTGTGCGGCCGCACACCCATGTGTGCGGCCGTACACTCCTTGTGTTGGAGTGTAAGGCCCGGTTTTGATGCTAGAAGAGTACGCGATCCATTCCTATGGTCAATGCTTGAATGTACTGACCTTTGGACCTTTAAATGAATTCTAAACAAGGCTAAATGATAGCGGAAATGAGTTTGACACTCAGTCGAGTTGGTTGCCGGAGCTTTACCGGCAAAAATTAAAATTTTTCGGGTTGTCACATCATCCCCCCGTTAGATGGAATTTCGTCCCGAAATTAGCTTTCTTAGCCGTACTACTGGGGTTGCGCTCCTCGGATTGGTGGAATACCTACTCGTAGACCTGGCAACTTTGCCCTGGTGTTCCTGATAGGATTTGTACTTGGTCCATCTATCATTACCTCGTGTATACAAGTCGTATATAATCAGGGTTAGTAAGACGGTCGGATGTGCGACTCTGCCCCAGGTCCACAACCAAACAAGGAACAGGAGATAGGGCGGAAACACACATACTAAATCTGCATAATCATAATCATATACCACCCTTGCGTATACACTGAATAGTGATAGGTGGGCTGTATTCGTCCATAGCCTCTGTGCTCGAACTTGGTCTGCTGGACGAGTGGTATTTCGTGACGGTCTGCGGACATCTGACGATAAGGCTTCGGAGGACAAAGTACTCTTCACATGAGTACTTCGGGGTTTAGAATACGAAAGATAAAATTGAGGTTTAGGTTGGACTTTCGATACGAATGACGAAAATTTTGAGAACTTGCCGATCGAGGCGATAGAAACATATGAACTCAGTATGGTGAGGACCACGGCAACTCATGACGAAATAAAGTAATGGACTCCTTATTGAACAAAGTTTTGGCAAATTGAAAGAAAAGTATGTTATACGACGATGTTTCATTTGTATGCTCGATACTATACTCCTAGTATGTTCGACAATGTACTCTTGTAAATGTTCCTGTGTTTCCTGTTTCCTCTTTGATGTTAACACTCCTACGTATCGTACCGCTATGTACGCAAACATACAAACGAAAGTGCTCTAATAACTTGTGGGGATACTTTATATCATGATCCTCATTGGTACCACTACAATCGCCTGCCATATACAAGTTATGAATACTTAAGATGAACCAGGCAGTCGACTGAGTAACTCTGAGTATACTAAGTGGTAGATATCGTAACAAGGTTTCCAAAAACATAAAGAACATTAAAATCCGAGTTATAACGAAGGAGTTATGACCAATCGAAGATCCGCAACAAAACCGACAAAACACTGTTAAGCGTAAAATACGAAATTCCGATAAAATACTTTTTAGCCTTAGGTATCTAAATGAAAGTCGTAGATATCATTAAACCGTAAACATACATAAAAAGAACACCCAGATCTGACTTCGTATGAGGAACTTATGATTTTTCGAAGTTTCGGACATAGCAGTAGACAGCTAAAAACTCGAATTAGAGATCGAGCGACTTTTTGCCAACATGACCTAAACGAGAATTGAAGATCTCATCAATAGTATTGCCACGGTAAAAAGTCTGACGAAAACGGACATCGAATGAAGAAGTTATGGATTTTTAACGGACTTTTCCTGTCCCGGCCTGTTAAAAATGTAATATTAAAAATAAATTCAAAATTAGCCAACAAAGTCTAAACGAGAGTTGTAGAGCATAATCTCGCCTACGCGTGCATCTAAAGAACATCAAAAGCGGAGCTCGTATGCGAGAGATATGAATTTATGAAGTTCGAGACACGAAAATCGAAGCTGTCAGACAGCTCACGACGTGAGCCAGAAGATTCACGACGTGAGTCTGTGATTGATGGGTTCCAGAGCTGTCAGCAGGCATCTCGTCAGTGGAAGAGGATAAGGGTCGACCTCACGACGTGAGCAACCCAATTCTCACGACGTGAGACCCCAAAAGTTGGCCTATAAATAGATCTCAAGGGTTTTCCGAGTTTAGTTGCTCACTTCTTCCCTTTGTCGTGCTTATGCTCTTTGTTTAACACCTCGAAGTCATCCCGAAGCCCCGGTTATCATATTCAAAGTCCTGAAGGACGTTTTACGTTCCCGAGATTCCTGAGGATCCCGAGAATTCAGCTTTCTCCAGTCGAAGTTCTACTCGACTTTTGTCTCATTTTCTTCAAACTACCAGGTGAGTTCATACCCCCATTTCTACGCTTTTAACTGATTTTAAATGCTTTTGAACACTTTACGGGGGAGAATACAAGTAAACACACGGTTAATCCAGTGTGAAAACATCTATCTTTCGTTATATATTTCAGATTGTTTTTAATAACTATCATATGGATCATGTCTAACATACAAAACATCTTACTTTACTTTACCCTCACGGAATGAAACATGAGTATAAATATCATAACCTCTATTTATACGTTTACATCATATTTAGGGTAACCACTTTCGTTATGACATCTTTATACATACAAGAACATACAAATCATTTTATGCCTTTATTATCATTATGAAAAAGGATAATCGTTACAGAAACAAACATATACATTTTGATACGGGACTTAATTGAGAATTCGTGAGGCATTCATCTTCAATATACCTTTTAAGGTACCACTAGAAGTCTTGTTTATAACCAGAATCTCCCGTCCGGAGAACGTGACAAGTGTGTATAGATCTATACGGGACTAATGATCTCGCGCCCTGACTGCTAGCTACAGTCCCTGGGGTGACAAGTGTCATCTCATTTTGACGCATGAAGAACGTCGCTATAGGCAAATTATGATAGTACGGTTACGAAAACTCACTGGATAGACAATTATTATGGTATTACGTTTTAATGGGAAAAGTAACAGATACAGTTCTTTTCACATTCAAATACAAATCTTCTTATAGTTTTGTTTTATAATAAGACCATACATCATCTCTTGAGCATGTCATAGTTGCTTACAGGTTACGGTCTTGGACATTTAAGACTGCATCTTTCATACTCATTTCGTACATTTGTTAGAAAGTATCGGATTTTCTGGGAAACATACACGAACTTTCGAATGGCACACATTTTATCAAAACACTACTTATGAACTCACCAACTTTATTGTTGACACTTTTTCTTTGAAATAACTTGTATTCTCAGGAAAACGCTAAATCAGGTAGCAACTAGTTTTGAGGACTAACGCGCTGGCGTTAGTAACATATTTTGGATCACCATATTGTATTTGATATTTAAACATGTAACACATACAATCTTGTAAACTTTTCAAATATATTTATATTATGGTGGTGTGTACTTTCTTTACTATTCAATTGTTATGATACTGTACATGACGTCCTCCGCCCCCGAACGTTTCCGCCGTTCTAGTTTGGGGGTGTGACACCATCTTGGGGCATAGAGCTGCTAGCTCGCTGAACCGGTCAGTGTAGGTCACTATGTCTGAGCCGACCATACTGAGATCCCACAGCTCTCGTTCCAGCTTTTGAATTCCGCCTAACGGGCAGTATTCCTCCCGCATTAACTCTTTTAGGTTTTCCCAACCTATTGAGTTAGCCACTGATAGGGTCAGTGACTTAACATGGCTGTTCCACCATGTTAGGGCCTTTCCAAAGAAGGTGTAGGCAGCAAGCTTCACTTTGCTTCCTTCTGGGCATAAACAGATTTCGAAGATCGACTCTGTTTTCTCGAACCATTGCATGAGGGAAATGACTCCTTCAGTCCCATTAAAGGACAATGGCTGGCAATTGGTGAAGTCCTTGTAGGAGAACTCTCTCGAGCGCACGAGGACTTCACCGTGAGTAGAATCAGTAGGTGTTTCACCTCCGCTGGTACTGATGGAGTGATATTGAGCCATGGCTGTTGCCACAGCCGCAACCACTGCAGCGTTTAATAGATCTGTGAGGAGGCGGCGTTGGAGTTATCGGAGTAGTGCGTCTGATATATTTGCGAGGAGGCATCTTTGCTAAAAGAATACAAAGATGAGGCAGAATAAGTCTAAAGCAATGGACACAAGCCGAAAACTGAAAAGACAAGGTTATCCTAGTTCTGACTTCCACAGGGTTCTAAAAACAATTCATAAAAGAGTCTATACCTAATAAACTCTATGAATCTGAAATGACTATCCACGAATGAATATCTGTTTCCTGAATAACTGTTACCAGCTGCATGTAAGAAAATAATCTTAACATATAATGTGAGCAGTGTTTCCACTCGCTCAATTAACAAGGTTATTATTTAATAGTGTGACGTGTAAGACGTTTTGGTTACTTCGGCTGATCCCTCTTTGAAAACTTCTCATGAACTTGTTCTTGTTCCTCCTGGACTCTTCTGTTGTTTACTATGAGGAAGGGGTTACATTTATCTAGGCTTGTCGTGCGATAATGAAAGTGACTAAAGAATCTATGAGCTTTAAGGTAACTTTATGGGGTGATCCTTACGGAGTCCTCCTATAATTGTACAATGTATACAAGTTTGTATATAGTTGAAGATTAAATAGACCTTCGAATAAGTGGTCCTACTCCAAAACTACACCCTTAAGAGGAATGGATAGCGAAGCGTAGACCACAGATTCTAAGTCTATAAGATCTTAATTATACATAAAACTTTAGGAATATACATTGCAAGATTATAGACCTATCCGTAAGGGTATTATAGGTTATCACATAAGTTATTTATATGGACTAAAATACTCCTATAGTATTTCAACGTAATGTACTTGGTATGTTCTAAACTCGTTATCGCGCTATCGTATCACAGAATACTCCTATAGTATTCTAACTCTAAATGTACTTGTTCTGGCGTTCTCTTGACTGGTGTTCAAGTAAGTTTTAACACTGTTGCAACACCACATCCTTCCCAAACACATGTCGCTCACATCTCGAATGAATATAGTTGATCAGTTCGGGTTGACGACAGTGCCCAACCTTTAAATACTTTAGTTTTGTTCTCCTCGTGACACTAGTTCTATTATCTACATGTATAAGCAAGTAGGTATATTTTTATAACTTGTAGTTATACTCTAAAAATATATCATTATCCAGAGCACTTAAGCCCCATTGTATTTATAGTTGTATATCTTTTATCGGTTGATATACTTAGTTCACTATAAACAATACTCTGATACCAATCTGTCACACCCCAAAACCGGAACGGCGGAATCGTTCAGGGGTGGAGGACGTCATGTTTAGTATCACGAGATATGTATATGGTAAGCAAGTAATGAACAACCATTTCATTTCGAAAGAAAGTGTTTACAATGTGTTTGTTCGCAAAACATAGAATTCATACACAAATAACAAAATAAGACTTGAAGCTATAATGCTTCATCTTCTGAATCCCCAGCACGAGCACTTGTCTAATAGTCTCCTGAGAATACAAGTTATTTGAAAGAGTTGATCAGCAATTAAGCTAGTGAGTTCATAAGATTTTAGTGATGTGAGTAAATTGTAAAGTGTTGTTGAAAATGTAGATATAAAATGGTGTTGAAAATGTAGTTGTAACTTGTAGTTGTAAAATGTTGTAAGTTGTAAGTTTTGTTTTGAAAAGTTTGCCTGTTCCTCAAGAAAATCCTATATTTCCTACTTTGATGGAAGTTTAAGCAAAATGTCACTACAACCCTTTCTATGGGTACTAAGTGGGTACAAGTTATATAAGACTCAGAGTAAACAAACAATCGATTGTGCGCATCTGCCCCATGCTCACAACCAAACGAGGAACAGAAATTAAGGCGGATAGCACACATCCCATTGGTTGTTAGATCATCGTCATATATAACCCTGGTGTAATCACTTGTTACTCATGGAGTTAATTGTAATGGTTCCTTTATATCAAATGAAAAGTTCTTTAAGAAAACCTATATTTCCTATAATAAAATGGTGACCACAGTGACTACTTTTATAATGTCTTAGTTTATACTGTTATACATAATCTACTTTTATAATATCCAACTACCTATTTGTTATTAGTTTTATGTATAAACATGATGTATAAACTAAGGTATTATAGAGTTACTCACCTAAGGTCTTTTAAATATATCTGGTTTAATAAAATGGATTAAACCCTTTACTGGGAAGTTTCTAGTTTTGTATACCAAATATACTGATTTTGGAAAGTATGTTTTGTACTAGAAAAACTGTGCTTTGACTCTGTGTCCTATAACCTGACCCATACCTGGTACCCTTATGATGAGTTAATGTATACTAAGCATACATATATATAGAATCGGGTAGAGAATAGATTGGGTGAATTCGTTCCAAGCCCACAACCAAACAAGGAACAGGAAATGAAGCGGAGAGCACACATCCTATTACCTGTCGGACTCTATTGGTATATATATATCATGTGATGTATACATTAAGGAATCATAAGACTAGCATTTAGGTCCTTTCTTTTAAACGTAGCCTTCCACCAAGGCATCTTCTGTTACGTGCTAGACTCGACTGTTCCGTTTGTCGATTGTAAAAATGTATATTTTCCCTAGTTTATAACTATCTTGACTCGAAAATAGTTTGATTTTGACTTTCAAGTGGTACTGTCACTTTATGAAAGTAATGGGAAATGTAAGTACACAGTTGTCGTTTATATTGACATGTGCATGTACTAATAACCTAAAAACATATTTGTTTTATTACGGTTATAATGTGAAGGCTAGAACCCCCACTAAACGCTATCCCTGTCAAGAGATTAAGGGAACCAAACGCGACCTCTGCAAATTCTTGCAAGCCGTGTAATTCACACTAAAGTATATGATCATGTATACCCAATATAACTATCACCTTTTGTTTAAAACAATGAGTTAGTGATTCATTGGTATAATTAGATCCTGTATGTGTTCTCATGCTATAGCAACATAACTTGTTTGTTTTTTACTGTATATTGTACGTTCTGTTTGTTTCTCATAATTGTGTGTTCTCTCTGTATGGTATTGTTTGATTCTCTTCACTATATGTTTTGTATGGTATTGTTTGTTTCTCTTCACTGTGTTTGACTCATGTATGAACTGACTCTTTGTGTGCTTTATTGTACTAGAAGTAATGAATAGCATTCTCCTAAACTATACCTATTATAGTTTACTAATGTTCTACTTGGACTGTTATTGAAAAGACTCATTTATCTACTAAGTTATGCTTGTACTTTAAAAACAGAGTTTTGTATAACTATAAAGTAACATAACTTTAAAAGAGTTTTTCAAATGTTTTGACAACTTATAAATGACATAAGTAACATTTTGAAAGATGTTTATAACAAACATTTACACAATTATCATTGTGTTCAACTTGTATTCCCCCCCCCCCTCATAACATCTAAAACAGTTAAAAGAATCATTACGGGGTATGAACTCACCTGATGTGGGTGATTCAAACGGGTATGCGTGTAAGGATGAGAAGTTCCATGAGTGAAGTCCCGAGACACAATAAGTCCTAAATGACATATATTCACATCAATCTAGTGTTTATAAGAAACCAAATGCAAGGAAACACCTTACGGGACTAGGAAACACTTTACCCAAGTGTTGGAATCACATGTTATTCAAACTAATGGAGTGTACGACCATATTGATGGGTGTGCGGCCAGGGGAGTGTGCGGCCGCACACTCATGGTAAAGAAGGGACAAAACGATTTCCAAATGGTAGGGAGGCTTGTAGGACTGATGCTCATCAAGTGTTGAAGCTAGAAAGCCACTTTGGAGGCCCTAAAGCACTAAACAAAGGGGTGTACGGCCACATGGAGTGTGTGCGGCCGCACACTCCTTGATGAACATGTTTTGGACGTTTTCTAAGGCTCATTTCTTGTAAATAACAAGCTTTGGGAATGGTACCTACAATATGGAAGCCTTTAGGGGTGTTTGAAGGGTGTTTTGAGGGGTTTTTGTGGGGTGTACGGCCACCACTGTGTGTGCGGCCGCACACACCACATGTTCTTGAGTTCTGGGCAGTTTCAAGGCTTTAAACAAGTGTTCTTAACAAGTTCTAAGCTTAACGAAAGAGTACTTACGATCCGGAAGCTCGAGAAGGTCCAAAATCGCCAAGAACAAGTGTGTGTTCATGGTGTTCTTGGTGAAATGGATGAAGATTTGAAGATCTAGTTTGGAAGGATTAACAACAATTTAAGTGAAGAACACTTACATTCTTGAAGATCTAGGCTGAAAATCGGATGATAGTTGAGAGAGGAATCGAGTTCTAAGCCTTGGAGAGTGAAAAGGGATTAAAGGAGGCTGAGTTCTAACCTTATACAAGTGTGTGTGCTGCCAGGAGAGGGGTGTGCGGCCGTACACTCCTTGTGTTGGAGTCTAAGGCCCTGTTTTGATGCTAGAAGTGTATGCGATCCATTCCTATGCTCAATGCTTGAATGTACTTACCTTTGGACCTTTAAATGAACTCTAAACAAGGCGAAATGATAGCAGAAATGAGTTTGACACTCAGTCGAGTTGGGTGGCGGAGCTTTACCAGGCAAAAATTAAAATTTTTCGGGTTGTCACACCGGAGTAGAAGTAAACCAGGCATGCTATGGTTGGGGTGAGACGGGGCACTACAAGAGGGACTTCCCGATAACGAAGAACTTAGGAGCGGATGGACGAATTCTGATGATCATCGCAGGAGAAACTACCCCAGAGTTCCCAGCGACCTGCGGTACGTCTTCAAAAAAAATTGCTTTAAAAATTCAATTTGTATTTATATAAGATTAAAACTTGGGCAAACATGTAAAAGTAATTATAATAACTCACTCACCTGAACAAGTCACATCATTCATAAGAGAACTAAAGATCTGTACAGGGGAGCTATGATGTCTTAATATGTACATCAGGGTTGTGCATAGGTAAGATTTTGCATACTCAGAGTGAGTGATTCCGCCTTACTTCCTGTTCCTTGTTTGGTTGTGGATTTGGGGCAGAGTCACTCAGTCGACTGCCTTATTCATGTTAATTATACATAACTTGTATATGCTAGGCGATCATAGAGGTACCGAGGAGGGTCATAATATAGAGTATCGACACTAGTTATCAAAGCACTTTCATTGTTAATACTCGCTCATCGCGGTACAATTGTGGAAGTGGTAATATCAAGCAGAAAACAGAAAGCACTAGAAACTCTACACAGAGTACATTGTCGATCACACTCGTAATACACCATCGTAGAACAAATGTTTCTTTCAAATCGGCCTAACTTTTGTTTCTATAAAGAGTCTGTTGTCATCATTCGTCATGGATTAGTGTGTTCCTCACCATACTAAGTTCATATGTTTCGAAATTCCATCGCCTTGACCGTCAAATTCACGAAACCCTCGTGAGTAGATTTGAACGAAGAAAAGAGCTTTGAAATAGACTCTTGTGAAATTGAAGATGATAGAGAAACTTTATGTGTGGACAATGATTCCTTTAAACCGCCCAATAACTCTTCCATCTTGACAAAACCTTTCGAATCATTTTCTGATTTCGTATCAACCTTGGTAAGAAGAGACTTATAATATTCAAAAATCTTTGTAACAACATCATCAATTATATCAACCTTATTATGAAGATTGGAATAATTGTGATCAAGGTTAGCAACCTTTTTCGTCATCTCTTGACGAATTTCGTCAAGCTTAAAATTCACATCGTCCTTCACTTTCTTAACAGCTTCAACAAAAAGAATGTATCGTTCTTTAGCACCAGCTTTCAAACTCTTAACATCATGATTATACAAATCAGGCTGACGCTTCAACTACTCTTCATGTTTTGCTTCAATCTGCTCCATAACAGTTCTCAAACAAAGTTCTTAAGCATTAAGCATGACATCAACTTCTATTCCAGATACACTATTCCGACTCCCAATATCTACTTGAAGCTGTAATAAAGAGTTTAACTTCCAATTGAGAATGTTAAACTGCTTACCAGACATAAGCATTTGATCTGGAATGTTTTCTTCTTCAGGATCAAATTGGATATCAGCAAAAGAAACCATATAATCATCATCATCTTGTCCAACTTCCGAAGTAGACATTGGACCATTGGTTGATTGGAAAGGAAAAAATAAAGTGATTGGTTGATTGAGAATGTGTTGATAAGTGAGTAAAGTAGTAGAAGTAGGTAAAGATGTTGGAGTAGGTGATTGAAATGATGGTAATGAAGTGGAAGTATCAATAAAAATAGTTTCGAATGTAGATGAAGTAACAATGGAAACAGGAATAGATGAAGTGGAGACATTTGAAATACCTTGGGCTTCGCTACTCGACATCCCATCACCCTTGTTGACATTTGAGTCCATATTAGATATGTTTGCAGTGATGCCTGAAGTTCGTACCTCCTCTAAAATGGACTCAGCAACTGAAACTTTGGGTGGTATGAACGAAGTCTGCTCAGGGATGGATGTATTAGAATGATCACCCAGAGTAGTGGTTGTGTCCACATTAGATGTTTTCAGATTGCCACCAAGACTTCTAGTCGCCTCGAAAGTCGACTTGATTGGAGAGTCCCTAGAATGTGAATCAAAGCCAATGTTTTCATTCATTGGTGGTAACTGATCACTATCTTCGAACCCGGTTTCAGGTATAACTTCATCCAATGGATCTTGCACTTACTTTCACTTCTTCGTTATTTTCTTCACCATTTCATGAGCTCGACGTTTCTTCTAAGATGAAGAAAGTAGAGCTGGCATCTCACGAATAGTAACACCCTTTCTACTCAACTGAGGTTTACGAATCCTCTTTGATTTGGAGAGCAAAACACCTTTAGTTGATGAAATAGTTTTCTCAGGAACCTCTTCGACAATAGGCTGTTTTTCAAGTGAATGTCGAGGTGTATGTGCCATTTTCTTCATCCGTTTGAGCACACTAGATTTTGAAGGCACTACGTCTTTTTGAATATCCTGAACAATAGTTTTTCGAACAGGCTTCATTTCTTACTTCTCAGTAGACACTTTATCAGGCTTCGATGGACTAGCCTTGGTAACCTTCTTGGAAACCTTGCCACGTTTAGAAGTCCCTATGATTCCCTTCGGTAATAATACACTCGTTTCAATAGTAGTGTTGATTGTGGCAAGATAAGCCACAACAACATGGTTCGTTGTATCCACCCTACGAAGCATGGCATCTGGAATACGAGCCACAGAAGGAAACACCTCCATCTTGGGATGTTGATACAAAACAAAATCAGCCTTTAGAACATCTTCTGGAACCAGAATACCCTCCTTTTCGTACACATAGTGCAAGATTAGACTCTAGTACCTCGCACAAGAGACACCATTTACAACACTGGTGTTGGCAATACTGTTACCAAACTCCTACCATAATTGATTTGCATAATCCACATTAAGGTCGAAATACAACCCAACAACCATTGCATAGACCTCAAGCTTAGCTTTATCCAATCCAACACTTCGAGCTATCAAGCATCGATGAAAAATGCGAAATAGAAACTTACAGATACACGGTAAGGATGATTTTTTGAAATCACTGATCTTGGTGAGTCGAGGTTGATGACCCATATCATTGAACATGTGAAAAATTTGTTCATTCGTGACCTCGTAGAAAGGTTCACCATTAGGAATGTTTAAGATTTGGGCAAAGTGCTTCTTTGACAATTTGTATTTCTTCTCATTGGTAAGTTGGAAAGTAAAAACCTTTGTCATATTGTTGAACATAGCAGTTGATCCGGCCAGTGATAACCAGGTCATCAGAACAGAGAAGGAAGACGACATCACTGTAGACAACACCGAGTGATTAAGAGCAACGATTAACATCTGCAACTCTTTTGGGTACTAAGAGACATCCGACTGAACTCTGTGGTTGGCACTTTGGATCTTCTACAAACATTGAGATGTGGCATCATCGATATTTTGAGAAGGATCAATATTCACATGTGTGGCCGCCATTGTTAGGGTTTGAAATTATGAGAGAATAATGAAGTATAAGGAAAGAAAATTAGGGAAAATCTTTAGCCTGATCGCGTAAAGCTTGAATGAGATGATCCCAAAATGCTTTTATACATACACCACAAGTTTGAATTTTAAGCGGTTATTCATTAAAATCATGTCACATGTTTTCTTGAAAAGTCTCAACGTGTGAAAAGTGATGAGCACTTTTTCCTTGAAAACCGTGAAGTAACCAAACCATCACACCAAATAGTGATTTCTCGTGCCCTAAGAGGATAAGAACCGTCACTTGACCCTTCGTTTCGAGGCTGGGCTCTTTCGCTTTTGGGTTTAGAAGTGAAGTCGTATGCTAGACTTTTCGAACTCATCAGCATGAGTTGGTATTACTCAAAACCTCAAGGACTTCAGTGTGTGCAAAATTATGTCAAAAAATTTTGGTTCTGTGACGTCAAATATCAATCGACACAAAGGAAGTAAGATCTCGGGAAAAGATTGCTTCGTTCTACATCAAGAGAGATGTTGCACAACTTGTGTAGTTTCCCGCGAATTACAATCGAATACTCATAGAGGAGTATCTAAGGGATTCTTTTAATAAGGCTTTGAAGGTTGGATCAGTTTTGTTCATGATCACAACTTAACATAAGTGTGAATGCAATGATCAAAACTACTAGTATAAACAGTGTAGTTAGTGACAAGTGGTTTTGGAAGATTTTTCAAGTAACAAAAGTTCAAGAAGATATTCAGACATAAATCATATTCCAAAAAGAAAAAATTGATGATTTCCTGGACCTTGTGGTGTAAAAAAATGTCATGGGTTAAGAGCATTTTATCAAGATCACGCATAACCGAAGGAATATGATTTGAATATCGAACGGTGGTACTGAAACAAGTGTTTCGTTAAAATCTTGAACATAAAGTTCACCGTTAATTCCTTTAATGATTTGAAATTTTGGGTTTCACCATCATCACAGTCTCATGAATCGGGATCATGAACATAGACTTCTGCGATATCTACATTCTAGTTGGTCTCTTCCAGAGATGTCGAGGATATGCAAGTGAAGTGTGTGATTCATGAAGAAGTATGTCGATAAAAAAGAGTGGTTAAGAAACGAAGTGTACCTCTTCTATATGTGGACCAAGCAGGCAACTCTTAACTCGATATGAGAAGAGTAAGGTAGCTCATTGACTAATGCAAATATAGCCTAATTGGGAAGGAATTCCCATGATGAGAAATCCATTAATGCTTCAAAACACATTGATTCATGGAAGCTTGGGACAACATGCTGCAACATGCTTATAGGGACACCTAACTAGTACAATGTAGCGAATGAATACCTTTACATAAAGCTGTGAAGCAAGTTCCTCCAGAAGAGTTTGATATCAAGCTACACCAAAACTTGTTAACCATTCAAAAGAAAAACTAAATTTTTTTTTTAACTTTTGTTTGTAATATAAAAAAACAAAAATAAGCAAATCTTTTTGGTATTTTTGTTTTTGAAATTAAAACAACAAAAATAAGAAAATCTTTTTGGTGTTTTTGTTTTTAAAAATGAAACAACAAAAATAAGAAAATCTTTGTGTTATTTTAATTTTTCAAAATTGAAACAAAAAAAATAAAAAAAAGTTTTTGGTATTTTTGTTTTTTAAAAGTGAAAAGACTATGGAAAGTAAGATAAGTTTACCTGACAAATGAAGAAAAAGGTATCGACATGGAAAAATGATACTGCGACACATCACTTGTTCTTTGAAAAGAGAAGTGTATGTTGAATTGTTCAGAGGAAAATTGAAAACGAAGTGTGTCGAACGCTAAATCGTGAACAGTAACGTCTGAATTGTTCAACGATATGTCTACTCGTCTTTGTTTCATGACGAAGGTAAACTGCGAATAGCGTTTGCATGAATCATGCCTAATCCCGACAAGATTCTTAGAAAAGTCTTTTCTTCTAATGGTTTGGTAAAGATATCAGCAAGCATATCTGTTTTCTTAACAAAGTGAACCTCAATGTTTCCATCTTCGACGTGATTTTTGATAAAATGATAGTAAAGTGTTATATGTTTGGTCTTCGAATGTTTCACTGGATTATGGAAGATGTGTATGGAACTTTTTGCATCTCAATACAACGGTATCTTTTTCATATTGAATGCATAATCACACAGTTGACTTTGTATCCAAATGACTTGAGAAGTGCAAGCTGGAATAACAACATATTCTGCTTTGGCTGTTGAAACTGAAACACAAATTTGTTGCTTCAATTGCCAACTTACAAGCTTCCCATCCAAAAGTTGACATCCACCACTTGTGCTTTTTTAGTCAAGTTGAAAACCACACAAGTCAGCATCGGAAAATGCTTGAATGAAGAAACCAGTATTCGAAGGGTACCACAAACCCAACGAAACTGTCCCTTTGAGATAATGAAATATGTTCTTGACAACAGTTAGATGAGGTTCCCTGGGATTGACTGATACCTAGCACAATTACAAACAACAAACATAATATCAGGTCGACTCGCAATTAAGTATAACAATGAACCAATCATTCTTCTATACATTGTGAGATCGACAGCAGGCTTGTCCAACGAAGGTGCAAGTCATGTGCCAACTGTCATATGTACTCACAATTTCGAACTATTCGTCATTCCAAACTTTTCAAGCAGATTCCGAGAATACTTCTCTTGATTGATAAAGATTTCTTCTCTTCTTTGATGAATACTTAATCCCAGAAAATGGTTTATCTTCCCCATCATGCTCATCTCGAGCTGACTCTTCATCATATTCTCAAACTCAGTCGACAATGTAGTGTCAGTAGAGCGAAATAAAATGTCATCGACATAAATTTGAACAAGCATGAGATGAATCCCATCTTTCTTTCGAAAGAGAGTGGGATCAACCAATCCTTGTTTAAATTTTGATTGCTTTAAAAAATACCATCTTTCTTTCGAAAGTGAGTGGGATCAACCAATCCTCGTGGTGCTTGTTTTAACCCATACACAGCTTTATCGAGACTATAACAATGATCAGGAAATTTATCATTAATAAAACCTAGTGGTTGCTCGACATACACAGTCTCTTCCAGTACACCATTCAGAAAAGCACACTTCACATCCATTTGATAGACATCGAAATCCTTGTGTGCTGTATAAGCTAAAAATATTCGAACAGCCTCGAGTCTTGCATCAGTGGACGAAGGTTTCTTCATAATCAATACCTTATTGTTGCAAATATCCTTTTACAACCAACCTCACTTTATTTCTCACTATATTACCTTCTTTATTAGTTTTATTTGTGAAAATCCATTTTAAGCCTATAAATGATGCATCTTTAGGTTGCAGAACAAGCCTACAAACCTTGTTTCTTTCGAATTCAGCCAATTCGGATTAAATGGAAACAATCCAATTTGGATCGTCCTTAGCAACCTTTAATAACTTTGGTTCAGTTTTCGAAATAAAAACATTGAACATATAAAATTCTTGATGCACATTGAGTACCTCATTCTTAGTATAAAGCGGAGCACTTGTCAACAGTCCAGCTTAAGGATCACCAAGAGCTTGTTCTTTTGGATGACTTCGTGTCTATTTGTCCATAGGTGGATATGCAGGATCAAAATCCAATGGTTAATCTTCATACATTTCATCTGGTTCTTCACTAAAACTAGACACATTTCTTGGTTTTTCGTATACTACAACATCCTATGGTGCACATACGACCCTAAATGCTTTGGATCTATGTTTTCTCTAATTATATATGCAATATTGTTTCCAAAGAATTAGCCTACAACTAGCATACAATTGACATAATCAACATAGAAATGAGTTATAGAATTACCTATTTGTTGTAGCTTGTAGTTATGGCCTTTAAGAACTTAGTGCCCCAAATGTTGCACCTAAAATGGTTCACAACACACCTTGGACAAAGTATGACTTTTGAGAGAGTATTCTTGCACTAGAAATCGCCTCCATGAACTCTTAAAACATTAGGTTTTTGATTTTAGCTATAGGGTGCTCAATATATATGTTATGAATCTAAGAGTCATGGGTAAAGCCTAATCCATACTCTTGGGCTTATTATCCATGATCCATGACTCAAGTGGGCTAACTCTTTATGGATTCTTCCATAAACTTAGTTCATCGTGTATCATAACCCCAAAACATATATATAACTAATTTACACAATTAGTCCCCATTCATTTAATTAGTCTCTTTTGATCACTAAATTAATTCCAAATTAATTCTTGATCAATACTAATTAAATCATATGATTTCTTATTAATATGTTACAACTTATAATATATTAATAAATCATAAATAACCTCTTCTCAAAAGTCCATCCTATTAAATTGGCGTGGTGATAAGCAACCCAAATGGACCATGCTACTCTCGGGTCAATTACATACCAATTATAGTTATGGGATTAGACACCTAATCCAATAACATTATCGTTCACATCATGGAAAATATCAGGTTGATCATGCGAAGTATTTGGTAAAAATCCAGTTTGCTCCTCCTGAACAAGTGGATTTTCATTTAAATTCTCCACCTCAACATCTTCATTCGTCTGACTATGCTCCCCCTCGACATTAGGTATCAAGTTCAAGTTCTCCCCCTCCACTTGATCACCAGTCAACACTGGATGACTTTCGACACATATTGGAGAATTCGTAGAGGATTGTGAACTGCCATCATCCTGAGTTATAGTCGAATCATCAGAATGCTTCGATACTTCAGGAATCTGCTTATCATCTTCATGAAGTTCTGCATCGATTGCCCTGTCAGGAACACCAAAATTTATATCATAATCAAAATCTAAAAATCCAAAATTTGAGACTCATCGGAAGTTTCATTGATGACTGGTTTTTGTTCAAACTTCTTTTCAACTCTCTTGACATAATGATCATCAAAAGTAAGATTAAAAGTTTCTTCAATCTTCCTTGTTCATTTATTCAGCATCCTATATGCAACAGAATTGTTAGAATATCCCAAAAGTATCCCTTCAGCAGCCTTAAACTAAAATTTCAAAAGGTTATCTTTAAGTGTCATTATAAAACACCTGCAACCAAAGGCATGGAAAATTTGACATTTGGTTTCCTATTGTTAATAATTTCATATGGAGTGATGTTAAACTGATGAGGAATAAAAGATCTATTTTGAGTGAAACAAGTTGTCGAAACCGCTTATGCCTAGAGATACTGTGGAAGATTCCCATATGTAAGCATGGTCTTTGCTGCTTCGCAAAGAGACATATTCCTCCTTTCGAAAACACCATTTTGTTGAGGTGTGTAAGGAGACGAAAAATTATGCGTTATCCCACGATCAGCTATAAATAAATCAAGAACTTGGTTCTTGAATTCTAACCCACTATCACTTTTGATTTTTTGGACTTTCTTCCTTAGACTGAGTTCAATATGCTTGATGTAATCAATCATTACTTGTGTTGTCTCTGACTTCAATGGAAGAAAGTAAACCCAAGTAAACCTTGAAAAATCATCAACAATGACCAAGGTGTACCACTTTTCTTGAGGGTTTCAACAGTCGAAAGTCCACAAAGAACAATGTGAAGAAGTTCCAAAGGTTCAATGATCTTCGAATTGATGACTATTGGATGACCTTTTCGATGTTGCTTCCCTTGTTCACACTCTGCGCATAAAGAATCATTATCAATTTTTAAAACAAGTAAACCACGAAGAAGATCATTTACCACCAATTTGTTCAAAATTTTGAAATTCAAGTGAGAGGGTGTTCGATGACATTGCCAGTTCAAATCAGATGATGCTTTTGAAAGTAAACTGACCGAAGGAACACTAAAAAATGGTTTGATGTCAAGGGTAAACATATCGCCTTTTCTCTTCGATTTGAGTAGGACCTCTTTTGTTTCTTTGTTAGAAATCACACTTCCTTCTTCGTCGAATACAACTTGATTACCAGTGCCCACAACGAGTTGCAAAACACATATCAAGTTGTGTTGAAGACCTTCCACATAGGCTAACCGATTCCCTAAAAATTTCCCATTTGTAACTTTACCATAACCTTTAACTTGACACTTTTGATTGTTTCCAAACTTCACTACACTAGCATTTTCCAAATTTCGATAATCTCGTAAGTTTTCCTTCCTACTAGTAATGTGACGAGAAAAACCATTATCGATGTACCAATGCTCATCATATTGCTCGTCACATAAAACCTGTAATCAATGGAAAAATTTAGGTCCCCAAGGCTTTCTAGGGTCCTTGGTGATTAGTTTGAAATGCAATGTGAAATGAAGAACCTAACACCCAATTATGAACTTTGGATTTCAAACTATTAATTAGGTCAACTTCATTAGATATGGGTATCAAAATGAAATCATTCGTTGTTTTAGGTTCGACACTGACTTTCCCTTTTTCATTATCAATTCGTTTCACATCAACCTTTGCTTTGCGAATGGCTTTCCATTGTCGAATAGAAGGATTAGACTCCTTTGATGAAGAACTGACATTTGAAGACTCATTCAAGTACATTTCATAAGCATTCTTGATTTCCTCTTGAGAATACTTCACTGATTGATAAGGTTTTCTTTTGCCTTCGAGCCAATGATTAATATTCTTCACGTCAGATTTCAATTTGATAAACAAAGCTTTAACTGATTGGTTCGAAAGAGGATTGAGAGAATTCGGTTGTTTGCGTTTAAAAGGTTCATTTTTCTTCCCATTGACTTCCATCTTTTCAAAACTTTGTTTTGGAAACTTTAGTTTTGCATATGATTGATAACGTTTTGAAAATGTTTATTATAACCAACATTTGGTCGATTAAAAACATGTTGTTCATTGGAAAACCACTTTTGTCTTTGAAACTGATTAAAGTTCCTTTGTTAATATGATTGAAAACCACTTCTTTGAAAATGATTTTGTGAAAACCTTTTGTTTTGATGATTAGGAACAGAATTCGTTGATTTTTGGTTTTTAACAAAGCTCTCATTTCTTGGTTTTTGAACATTCAGTTTTAGATTTGAACTCGAGACATTTGAACTTTTTTTTGGAAAATATTTTTATTTTAGAGGGGGGTTCTCATTGTTGAGTTTGTTTTTAACAAAAGATTTTTCTTGAGAAAAGGCCTGTATTTTTTCAGTCTTTTCCTTTTCATACATTTTTGTTGACAAAATATGTTTTTTCTTACGAGACTCGACATTTTTTCAATAAACCTTCCTTCGTGCTTTGGTCATCGAAATTCCATTTTCTTTTAAAATATTTTGAATTTGTTCTTCGAAACTTTGAGCATTTGAATTTGGTTTTTGAGAAAGTGTTTCATGTGTTGTTTGCCATCAAATGGGTTTTCAGTTTTAACTCCCCAATTTTTTTTGGTTTTTGTCTTTGAAAAGTGGATGAGTTCTATAAAGAAAATTTTCAACCGTTCTTTGGTCAAAGAAAAACCCTTCTTTCGAAACTCCTTTGTTATCTTCATCAACAATTTTTTTGATTCCTGATTTTACTTTTTCTCCATTTCCTGTGGTAACAAACACTTGATTTGGAAAGACAATATTATTTGTGCATTTGAAGTTGGGATAAACAACAGGGTTCGATTCGAGATAATGAGGACCTTTTTCCTTCATTACCTTTTCAAAATTCTCTGTATCCTCATACACTTGATCAGCAACAACTCTTCGAATATTTGTTTATTCGGAACATTTTCATCATCATCACTATCTCTTTTGACTATCTTCGACAGTCACATGGTCAGGGTCATGAACTTTCGAAGTAGAGGGTTAGTCGGAGTCAACTTTAACCGAATCATCACATATTTCTTTACCCTTAGCCATTGAAGTGACATTAATGAAAGCTATTTGAGAACAATCAACAACTTCCTCTTCCTCAATTTCACTAATGTTATCAGAATCATCTTCGATATCAGCAAAATTGTTTTAAGAGTCACATGTCAAATTCTCAGTCTTTTTCAAAAATTTTAGTTGTTCATTTTTGGTCAAGGTCTCATTCATAATATTAACAATACCATATGCATATCTATCATTTGGAACCTTGTCAAAATCAGAAATCTTTTTCTCACATTCATAGGAAGTCACATCTATTTTCTCCATTTCGAAAGTCAAAAAGGGTAAAAGTTTCCTATGCTGTTCTTTGCTTATGTCCGAAGAATGATGTAAATCAGTTAATTTTGCATATAGTCTTTTCGAAGAATTACAATAGATATTTCGCTGTTTTAAAAAAACCTGATTATCCAAACTCAAATTTCTCTATCACAATTAACATTCATCAGTTGAAACTCTAAATTGTCTATCCTATACTTCTTTGATTCCAAACTCCTCTGTGTTTCTTGCAGTAATGATTTTCACTTTTCAGCATCACTACTAATAGAAATAGGAAATTCATTAACATATGTAATAGCTTCATCAAAATCAGATAAAATCAAATTGTACGAACTAGAAGGAATATTAAAGGATTCAAGAAGAGAACGTACCTTTGAAGTCATTGGAGACTTGTGAGCTTTGGTAGAAACAAAACATCTTTGAGTAACATTCTCCTCTTCCTCTCTTCCCTCTTCGTACATTAAGTACAAAGCTCTATGCATTGGGTTTCACATCTCTTCACCATCCGATCCAGATGACCAGATTTGATATGTTCCATCCCCTTCGCCACTTCCTCTAGCAACCAAAGACATCCCCTTCGTCTTTGCTTTTACTTCTTCTAACTTTGCAGCATAATAAACCTCATCCTCCACTTTTTCTTTCTTCTCATATCTCTTCTTCAGCATGCAATAACTTGCCATATGGTTTGCACCATTACAGTAACAGAAATCAACACCAGAGTCCCCTTTCACCTTTTTCTCTGGCTTCGCAACCTCAGACTTGTTGTCTTTTATCTCCACATTTGTCTCCTCTCTCATACCCTTTGCATTTGATGAGTTTCCTTTATAATCCCTTTTTCCTTTAAACTTAGAATTGAATGGCTTCTTGAAGAATTTCTTCACTTTATTGTTTGAATAAAAATCCACCGCTTTGTCATCAAAATTGACAATCAGACCTTCAACTTCGGATCCATTATTCTCAGTTGCTTTGACCTCAGCTTCTCTAGCTGTCACCTTCGACATCAAAGCTAGAGGACCACCCAAACTCATTTTTGTTTCGTCATCAATTTCATTGATCTCGCTTTCATGAGCCTTCAAGACATTGTAGAGATCACTAAGAGAAAATTTGTCAAAACTTTGTTGAGTCTTAATCATAAGACAGATATTTCGCCATTCTTTGCGAAGAACCATCAGAAAATTCAAGTTAAACTCCATTGTTGTGCGAATGAATCCATAGCGACTGCATTTGAAGATTAATTCATTCAGACGATCATAGTAGAGTTCAATATTTTCACCTTCTTTTTGTCTGAATTCTCCTAGCTCAAGAAGACATTGCTTAATAGAACTTTACTTCATCTTTTCACTCCCTTGATACTTGTCTTTCAATGTATCCAAAATTTCATTAGATGACTTTCAACCATGCACATAGTTATAAACCACCGGTGGAAGAGCACTACAGAGTTCACGCAAGCATCGTTTCTCATTTTTCATCTGTTTCTCTGTTTATTGAACAACATTTGTATTACAACTTGCAGCTCCAACATCTTATAACAGAATTGCAGGATGAAGTCCATCAGTAATGCATTTCCAGAGATCTTCATCGATTCCATTCAGATAGTCCTACATCCTATCAGCCCACTAATCATAGTATTCAGGAATCAACATAGGGATTTTGGTTGAAGAACCAGGAAGATGAGAATAAGAAGTCATCGTATTCATATTGAAGTTCGCCATTGTTGTACGGACACAAAAGTTGAAAAGCTTCAAAAAGAGGAATCTAAGAACGGAATCTTTCAAGAATCAAACACTAAACACTCGATTAATCAAACGAACAACAGAATGGAATCAAAGCAATTGAACTGAAATGATTTTCTGGATTAAAAGTGCATAATATATTTGAATCTAAAATAACGACTCAAAAACTTTTGAAACTGGAAGAAAATCATAGATCTATTTCTAGATCCTACTCTGTTACCAAATGTAGTTCGTGTGAATCAAGTGATTGAAATGAAATCAGAGCATTAATCAAACAAGAACACATAATCGTAAATAGAATATGGTTGACTCAATATTACTTCTGAAAGATATAGAGAATGTTTTAGAGAAAGAACAACGAAAGCTCAAAAGTTACTCTAACTCTAGCACATATCCCTATTTATAGAAATGACAGAAGTAAACAAAAAAATACACAAGGGCTAAAACAATTACGCTTTGACATACAGATGTGCCCTTATGCACTACATACAACACAAACTTCGACGCTAACAAATAACTAGGGACGCTTCAAAACCTCACAACTAAGTTCGACCTCAACCGAACCCCATATGACTGCTGTGGAGAACATTTTTCGATATCTCAAAGGTCCATTTTCGATGGGTTTGTGGTACCCTTCGAAGACTAGATTCTTCATTAAGGCATTTTCGGATGCTGACCTGGGTGGATGTCAACTCGACAG
Source organism: Lactuca virosa (assembly GCF_052849685.1). Taxonomy (NCBI): domain Eukaryota; kingdom Viridiplantae; phylum Streptophyta; class Magnoliopsida; order Asterales; family Asteraceae; genus Lactuca; species Lactuca virosa. The sequence continues at coordinate 392,474,377 of NC_136428.1, forward strand.
AAAAAGCACTTCTGGTGGATGTCAATTACTTGACGGGAAGCTTGTGACTTGGCAATCGAAGAAACAAACATGTGTTTTGATTTAACAGCAAAAGCAGAATATGTTGCTGTTGCAGCTTGCACTTTTCACGTCATTAGGATTCAAAGCCAACTACTTGATTATGCAATCAACATGAAGAAGATTCCATTGTATTGGGACTCATAAATTGCCATACGCATCTGCCATAATCCAGTGCAACATTCGAAGACCAAACATATCGCCCTTCGATATCATTGTATGAAGAATCATGTCGAGGATTGAAACATCGTGGTTCACTATGTGAAAATGACGGATCAACTTGTTGGTATCTTTACAAAATCTTTGGATGAAAAATGTTTTCTAAGGATTTTATCAGGGTTAGGAATGCTTGATGCAAGTGCAGTTCCTAATTCGTCATCATAATGCAACCTACAGAGCAGTCGAGGCTTTGCTGAATGAAACAGATGTTACTGTTCACGATTTAGCATTCGACATGCTTCGATTTTGAAATCAATCTGACCAATTCAGATTACTCTTCGTTATCCATGGCATATTGTTGTATTGATTCATTAAATCTCGATGTCAATCTTTCACACTTCGTTAGTTAGGTAACCTTTTATTTCTTTTTTAAAAATAAAAATTCCAAAAAGATTTTCTTATTTATTTTTGTCTTTTCTTTTGTAAAACCAAAAATTCCAAAAAAAATTTCTTATTTTTTTCTTTTCATTTCAAAAACCAAAATTTCAAAAAGTTTTTCTTATTTTTGTCTTTTCAATTTAAGAACATAAATCCAAAAATATTGTTTGTTATTTTTGTATGGTTACTGATGTTTAGTGTAGAGAACAACATAGACATATTTTGGTGGTCATTGCTTCGTTACTGGAACGGACAAGTATATTTTCGAAACTTTACACTAGTTAGGTGTCCATAGAAGCATGTTATTGTATGTCCACCTAAGCCTCAAAGATTCAATGTGTGTCGAAGCCTTAATGGATCACTCACAATGAGGGTTCCTTCCCAATTAGGCTATATTCACATTAGTCGATGAGTTACCTTTCTCTTCTCATCTGGAGTTAAGAGATTTCTGCTTGGTCCTTATCATTCGCAGAGGTACAACATGGTTCTTGAACAATCTTTTTCATCAAAATACTTCTTCACGAATCACACACTTCACTTACCTATCCTCGACATCTCTGGTAGAAACCAATCAGAATGTAGATATTGCACAATTATGTGTCAATGATCCTGATTCATGAGACTGTCATGATGGTGAGACCCACGATTCCCGACTTATAAAGGAATTGATGGTGAACTCTATGTTCAAGTTTTTAACGAAACACTTGTTTCAGTACCACACTTCAATATTCGAAATCATATTCATTTGTTATGCGTAACCTTGATAAATGCTCTAAACACAAGACATTTTTACACAACAAGGTCCCGTAAATCATCAATTTTTTTTCGGAATATGATTTTAGTCTGAATGTCTTCTTGAACTTTTGTTACTTGAAAATTTTTCCATAACCATTTTTCAATGATTACACTGGTTATACAAGTAATTATGTTCATTTAATTCACACTTATGTTAAGTTGTGGTCATGAACAAAATTGAGCCAACCAACGAAGCCTTATACAAAAGAAGCCCTTCGATACTCCTCTATTAGTATTCAATTGTAATTCACGGGAAACTACACAAGTTGTTCGACATCTCTCTTGATATAGAACGAAGCGATCTTTGCCCGAGATCTTACTACTTTTATGTCAGTTTCTATTTGACATCACTAAACCAAATGTTTTTGAATTATTTTTGTTCTCATATCATTCTTTGGCACACTTTCGCACGCACTGAAATCCTTGAAGTTCTGAGTAATACCAACTCAGGCTGAAGATTTCGAAAGTATGGCATGACTTCGCTTCTAAACCCAAAAGCGAAAGATCCCAGTCTCGAAATGAAGGGTCAAGTGATGGTTCTTATCCTCTTGGGGTATGCGAAATGACTGTTTGATGTGGCGGTTGGGTTGCTTCACGGTTTCCAAGGAAAAAATGCTCAATACTTTTCAGACGTGGCTATCTTTAGGGCTACAACTCCGTTTTTCAAGGATACATGTGGCATGCATTTATTGCAAACCAATTCAAACTTAGGGTTACAGTATAAAAGGATATTGGGGTTATCTTGTTCAAACTTTACGTGATCAGGCAAAAGATTTTCCCTAATTCACTTTACTTTCTTCAACCTTCAAAACCTAACAATGGAAGCCACCAATGTTCCGATTGATCTTTCTCAAACCACCAATGAAGCTTCATCGCAACTACTGTTGAAGATTTAAGGTTCTAACTATCGGGTAAAACGTGATTTCTCCAAATAACCTTAAGAACTATAGATGCTGATTGTGTCTCTCACAAATTCAGTATTATCAATTGTGACTACGACTTCCTTCTCAGTGCCGATGACTTGGTTATCGTTGGCCTGTTCTACTCCTGTGTTCAACAAGACCTCTAAGGTGGTTATTTTTCAGTTAACTAACGACAAGAAATACAAGCTCACGAAGAACAAGTTTGCTTAGATCTTGAACATTCCCAATGTTGGCGCCTTCTATGAAGTCACTAATGAACAAGTGCTTCATATGTTCAACGAGATGGGTCATCAGCCTCTACACATTTAACTCAGTCATTTCAAGAAATCTTCGTTACCTTGTGTGTGGAACTTCCTCTTTGGAATTTTTCTTAGATGGTTCACAGGTCGAAGCGTGGGGTTGGAAAAGGGCAGACTTGAAATCTACGCCATGGTTGCTAGTCTGTACTATGACTTGCAGGTTGATTATGAAACTTTTTTATAGGAGGAATTTGGCAGAAGCATCTCACACACGAATGTGGCTAATGGTGTCTCGTGTGTAAGATATTGGAGTTTGATTCTCCAATATGTGTATGACAAGGATGGAATTTTGGTTCCTGCAGATGTTCCTACGGCTGAGTTTGGGATTTATCAACATCCGAAGAATGTTGAACATGATTCTAAGGTGTTTCCCAACGTTGCAAGGATTCCAGATGCGATGCTTCGCAAGGTTGATCACACAAACCCAATTATTGTGGTTTATCTTCAATCAGTGAATCCTTCTATCGAAACTAGTGTTTTGCTTCCAAAAGGTATAGCAGGGTCTTTGAAACGTGGCAAAACTCCCAAGAAACCTTCAAAGGTTGAAAAACCTAAAGTTGTTCCTGAGGTGGGTGAGAAAGCAGTTATGAAACCTGTTCCAAACCTGTTCAAGAACCAATTGTGTAGGATATTCACAAGGAGGTAGCCCTTCGAAATCTGGTGTTTTAAAACGGAGGACGAAGCCTGCAAACAGACCTCGTCATTCACCAGAGTCAAATGTAGATGTTGTGGAACAGTCGATCTCTTCAACAAAATGGGTTTTTGCAACAAAACTTCAAAAGACTCGAAATCCCCAGATTAAATGAAAGGGGGTGATTATTCGTGAAATCCCTGCTCCAGTTTCTCCGGCTTCAAAGAAACGAAGAGCTCGTGAATTGGTGAAAAAGATCAAAAAGAAAGTGAAGGCATCGGAAGATCCTCTCGATGAAGTTGTTGTCGAGACTGATTTAGAAGGTAATGACTCTCATGTCTTACAAACTTATTTTGTCTTTGGTTCACCCCAGTGGGAGTCACCAGTCAAGTCGACTTTCGAGGCGACTGGCAGTCTTAGTGGCTCTACGAAAGCATCTCATGTGGACACATCTACTAATCTGGGTGATTCATCTACTTTTTCCATTCCTGAGAAGACTTTGGTCATACCACCCGAAGTTTTGTTTTCCAAGTCCAATTTGGAGGAGATACGAACTTTAGGCATCAATGTGGACATATCTAATATGGACACAAATGTCAATATGGGTGATGGGATGTGGACACACGAAGCCCATGGTATTTCGAATGTATCTACTTCATCCATTCTTGTTTCTATCATTGTACAATCCACATTCGAAACCAATGTTATGGATACCTCTACTTCGTTACCACCTTTGATTTCACCCATTCCTACTTCATTACCTGCTTCTGCCATATCCCCAAATTTTTATAATATCATGGATCAGCCTATCAGGTCTCCATTTCCTTCTCAATCATTTGATCATCCTCAGTCTAATTCAGAGGTTGAACAAGAAGAAGATGATTACATGGTTTCGTTTGGTGATCTTCAATTCGATCCAGAGGAAGAGAATATTCCTGATCACACGTTGATGTTAGGAAAACAATTCAAAATCTTGAATCACAAGTTGAATTCCATGCTACAGATCCAAGCTAATACAGGGAGTCACAATTCTGTCTCAGGCATTGAAGTTGATGTGTTATTAAAAGATCAAGAACATCGATTGAAAACTCTTATGGAACAGACTGATACGAAAACTGAAGAACGTTTGAAGCACCAATCTGAATCGTTTGTTCATGAGGTTAAAGACTTGAGGGCTGTATCTAAATAAAGGCATATTCTATTTGTTCAAGCAGTTAAGAGAGTTCCGGAGGATGTAAATTTGAAAATTGAAGAGCTTCGAACTGAGCTGACCAAGGAGGTTGCTACACTTGATCAGAGTTACTCTAATCTTCATAAGAAGGTTGATATCATTTCATATGTTGTAATGAAAGTTGTGGAGTCTTAAAATTTACTTCTTTCCAAGGTTGATACAAAGTTAGAATCTGATTCTCATAGTTTTGCCAAAATGTAAGAATTATTGGATGGTTTGAAGGTGTTGATTTTGCAAATCATAGTTTCTCCTTCATCTTCAGTTTCACAAGAATCTTTGTGAATATTATTTTCTTCGTTGGAGTCCAACCTGAAGGCTGAACTGGCTCCTATTCTCAAGTTGGCCAATTTGATGCCTTCAGATGCCCCACCTGTTAATACAGGGGTGCCAGGGGGAGAAAAGATTGGTGGTTCTGGTTTGTCAAAAACTGGTGATGGTGAAAAAGTTGTGGGGAAAGTGTTTAGTACTCAATTTCCTACTTTGATCCCTACTTCAATGTCAAATGCATCAACTACTATAACTTCGAAGCCTTTAACTAAAGCTATTATTATTGCTTCATCTGCTAGTGGATCAAGTTCGAAGCCATCCTCATCAGTGGAAGGAAAAGGGAAGGGTGTCAGTATTGAGCCAAGTAAAGAGGAGAAGAAGATTGCCTTAGAAAGAGAAATGGAAAGACAAAGGCAAATTCAGAGTATTCTAAGATTAAGGCAAGGAGACCCACCGGTTTTGAGAAGGGTTACCCAACAAAACCTTACATCTATGAAACCATCGAGCAAATTTGCGCACTTGGAGAGATGCATGATTTTCTGAAAGTCCCAAAGAAGAGTTATGAGATAGAAAATTCAAACTTCAACCAAGCGGATTTTTCTATCAACCACATGACCTTCATTTTAGCTTAGTATCAATTAATAGACAAATTCGAAGACAAACAAGAGTTCAAGAAGCTGAAAATGAGGTTTCATGTTGTACTTGTAAAGAAAGAAGAAGAGATAGTAAAGATTGTCAAGGTGTTGGGTATAACGAAGGATCAGCTATTCGAAGAGTTATTGCAGAACATTCATTTTCATGTAGTTCGTGCCAATAATGTAGCCTGTGATTTCTCTATAGCTGATTTTCCTTTGATGAATCTTAATGATCTCATCTGTGTGGCAAAAATCTTAAGTAGGGTTGATACTTCGAAACTTCAGGTGACAAGCAAAGAAGATTTTTTGCTTGGGTTTGCGCGTATCAAGCTTTTCATTAACAATTATTATGATTGTATTGCCTTAAGGGATGTGGAATTAGCTTTGGCTATGGGAAAACAAATTACTATTCCACTGTCTTTGTTGAAAGGTGTAAGAAGCTTGAACGATTTTGATGATGGAGAAATATGTGTTAAACGTTTGGGAATAGTTTGTGTGGGGAATAATAAAAACAACAAGAATACCAAGTTTTTCTTCAGAGTTGAAGATGTTGAAAGATACACTAACTCTTAGTATACGAATTTACTTGTTCGTATAAATAATTGCAAGGGGAATACTGAAGGAGACAAAGTTGATGTACAAAGAACAATTGTTTCGTACATACAGATTAAAGGGTTCCTCATCAGGCTACGAAGATGCTAATGACCTAGGACTCGACACTGCTCACAAAGGTGGAGAATGTTGGGAATAAGTTATGTTCTGAGGTGTCGAAGGGTTTTGAGTCTGTCTTAGTGTCAAAGTCCGTATTTTAGTTTATTTTATATGTATTTCATAAAGTCACATTTGTATGTCGAAGGGTAAGAGTTTTAGCCTTTATGTATTTTTTGTTAGCTTCTAAATTCCTATAAATAGGGATTGGTTCTAGAGTTAGAGGAACTTTTGATCATTCTATTATTCTTACTCTATTCGTTCTATGTAACCTTCAGAATTAATATTCAGCCATCCAGATTGTTGGAAAATATTCTTTTATATCAGCTCAGATACCGATTGTTGGAAATAAAAAATCTGGTCACCACAACAAAAGGCTCGGTTACCAGTTACTGTGTGGCAGATATATGAGTTAAAGGTACAAGATATAGATATATATAAAGAATGATAATTGCGGAATAAGTATAAATATGAAAGCTATAAATGACTGAAAGCTATAATAATATAAATGACTGTATTTAAATGACGTAAAGCTATAAATAATATAAATGACTGTATTTAAATGACGTAAAGCTATAAATAATATAAATGACTATATTTAAATGACATAAAGCTATAATAAAGTATATAAGTATATAAATATATATCAAGTAGGTTCGTCAATAAATTGACTGAACTGGACTGATGGAACGACTGGTCCATATTTGGACTCTTGGAACGACTGGTCGATATTTGGACTCTTGGAACGACTGGTCGATATTGGGACTGTTGGAACGACTGGTTGATATTTGTTCAAAGATCAATATGGTATTTGATAAGTAACACAAAGTTCATTTTCATGTAAAATGGGTTGTTTACAAAACAGTGCAAAGTACACGGGTCGTGTATTTGTATACGGGTATTGGATGTTTTGAGGAGATTTGATAAGGTTGGAGTGGGTATTTGGAGGGTGGTAGGAAGTGTAATGACGTTGTAGTTTTGGTGGTGTAAGGTAGCAAAGATGGTGATGTTGAAAGAGCTTTGGATGGTGATGAATGTAGATTTTCGGAGTAAATCTCTCTGGATAGCCAATTCTCTCTTGCGTCTCTTTGGGGTTTCCCGTGGTCAAAATCGACCACGAAAATTTCTAGATGTAGGTAAGGTTCTGAAGAATTGATGGTGAAAATCTCCCTAGTAGTATTTTAGCTGTGTTGTGCCCAGTTTTTTATTTTCTAACATGAAGATTCTGAACTCGAAAACAGAAATCTCTCTGGATAGCCAATTCTCTCTCGCGTCTCTCTCGGGTTTCCCGTGGTCAAAATCGTCCACGAAAATTCCTAGATGTAGGTAAGGTTCTGAAGAATTTGTGGTAAAAATCTCCCTAGTATTTTTGTGCTTGTACTAAGCCTAGTTTGCTTCGTTTCTGACTTGAAGATTCTGATGTCGTGAAAAACAGCAATGTGGTGATGGTTGTGGTGATTTGAAAGGGTTTTTGGAGGAAGTTTAAGGAGGGTATTTGGATATTATTTTGAGGTTGTTTGGAGGTTGGAAGGAGGTTGATATAAGGTGGTGATAGTGGTGAAGATGATGATCTTAAAGTTTGATGAAGATGATGAAGATGGTTGATAGTGTTCTTCATTTAACTTGTTGATCTTGATGTTCTTGATGTTTGTTGTTTGGTGATTGAGAGAGTTTTATCTTCCAGGGAATTACAAAGAAAAATGAACACACACACACAACTCTTTACATACTCATGTATACATATATGAGGTGAAACAAATATCTAGTAGCACTTGAGTAGTAAATTGAAAGAGTAATGGCTGATCATGCAAGTTGTTGTAGGAGCTAGTAGCAAAAACGTGTGTATGGGTTTTGCTTCTTAATTCCTTTGCTTTTTCTTTTGACTTTTCCACACACAATATATATATATATATATATATATATATATATATATATATATATATATATATATATATATATATATATATAATACACACACACACACATATATATATATATATATATATATATATATATATATATATATATATATATGTATTATATATATATATACATATATATATATATATATATAATACATATATATATATATATATATGTATTATATATATATATATATATATATATATTGTTGAAACTGTTCAGTCGCACAGCTAAATTTTCTCGTCTATGCGTTTTCGTCATTCACGTGTTTTCGTATTTTCCGTTTTGATCACGCATTCATGAAACCTGAAATAACTGATAATATTTGTTAGATAATACAAAAACAGTTCATCTTATTTCAGTGATGGTCACATACAAAAACATTTTTCAACAATTTCCCCCTATGTGATCATTGCTGAAATAAGGACAGGTATGATATAATCATATTGACAGTTTTGAACTTTTGAAGATTCGAGATAAAAGATTTGTCAATAGATAAGATATATAAAACATAGTGATTGTTTTGAAAGTTTGTGACTTTGTTTAACATATCTTATGTAAAAGATTTTCAGAAATTTGTTTCCGAATCAAAGTCTCGGGTTCGGTTATCAAAGGGTAGCCATATATGTATCTAAAGAAATTTCCTAAGATTTTATAGCATTATTAATGGCGACAAGTGGTCTAACAGGTCGATTCAGATGAACGCTCATAGGTATAGCTCACACTTCACTTGGGTGTTTGGTTGTTCGGGCAGCAGAACAAGTTAATGATCACTAAAAATGAGTAATATCTCTCTCTGACGACTCACACTCATATTGGAGGTGTTCAGCTATGCTTTTCCTGAAAGGTCACTTAGTCTCATTATTAGATAATCAATCATATAAGACTGGTTTCGGCATTACTCACCGGGTTTCTTCATTTATGCCATTAACTTTCACTCTCTCTCCGTCGGGAAATACATGTAGAGGGGTTTAGCAATTTTCATAGTGCAGTTTGCAACTAAGATTCTTCAGTGATGAACGCTACAGTATCCCAGGAAATCCATTGTTTTTCCAGCTTCTTCTTTGATGGTATCCTGTTTGTTGATCAATATCGATTTATTGTAAAAAGATATTTTGTTTTAGCATCAAGAATTTGCTACATTTGAGAAAATTGGGTTTTTTGTGAGTATCTGTCTTGCGGGATTAAGATATCTTCTTTTGTGAAAAATGACTAAAAACAGATCACGGAATCTTATGATGTTTGTTTTGAAATAACCATTTGGTTGAAAAGTTTGTTTGAAAATACCAAATGTATAATATTTTTGTTTTCTTTGGTATTTCTTCGGTGAATGATTTGGCCCTTTTTGTTGATTCGTCTTTATCTTGATTCGTCCTTGACGATTGGATGTGGATAGATCTTTGTTTTTCTTTGATAAGTGACTGTTGAAGTCTTTTTCATTTCGTCTTTTCTTGTTGATGGATCACGGGATCTCAAGACTTCATTTTTGGTTGGCTTATATCTAGGTAGGGATTGGTGGCATAAAAGACAGTTTGTCTAGTATGTAAGAAATGAATGTATCATCCCTGGTCATTTTGATATCTAAGCAAAAATGAGACCGTGACAAGGTACAATCGGATATACCTTATAAGCAATAGTGACACACCTAAGCTCGCAAGAAATGAATTCCACAGTGATACAGATTGACGAGGCACAAATTCTCACATGGCTTTTTGTTTCATCTGAACCTCCTAACCTTATGTCCCTTGATTGTTTAAAATCGTCAATAATGAAATAAAATCGAAGGAAATAAAGTTATATACATTATGAAAAGTATGAGATTTGAACCTTCACTCCAATTGAGAATCAATATGACTTAAAATCTTCATCGAGCATAAGCATCTGAAAATTAAGTCAAGAGACGATTAATCACAAGGTTCTATAAAAGCTTATTATGGTAAGTCTTTTATTTTCTTTTTGAAGATTTGTCTATCTAAATGTTTTTGGAAATATTGGTTATTTGAATGTTTTTGGTTTTTTTTTTTTAAAGAAAGCAATTTTTAATTGTTTTTGAATTTTCTTTTTGAATGAAAGTAAACACACTTTTGTACAAACAAAAAGTAAAAGTTTAAAGATGGATGTTATCTGGATTTAACATTCCTAGACTGCATAGGAAGTATTGAAACTTTGTTTCATCGAGAGCCTTAGTGAAGACATCGGCAATTTGATCTTCGGAGTTGATGAAGTGTAGTTCGATATGACCCTTTTGAATGTTGTCTTTGATAAAGTGATATCGAATGTCGATGTGCTTTGTCATGGAATGGTGAACGGGATTGTGAGAAATGGCAATTGCACTGGTTGAGTCACAAAATATGGTAATTTGTGAGATTTTGAAGCCATAGTCACGCAGTTGAGTTTGCATCCATATGACTTATGAACAACAGCGGGCGGCAGCGACGTATTCAGCTTCTGCTATTGATGTGGATACACAAGTCTGTTTCTTTGAAGTCCAACTCACTAGTCTACCTCCTAGGAATTGACAGCTACCAGATGTACTCTTCCTATCTAGCTTGCATCCTCCGTAGTCTGAGTCGGTGAAAGCGTTCAGCTGAAAATAGGATTTAGCTGGATACCAAAGGCCAAGTTTGGGAGTGCCTTTAAGGTATTTGAAGATGCGTTTCACAGCAACTACATGGGTTTCCATAGGATTTGCTTGGTATATGGCGCACACACACATGTAGAAAACATGATGTCAGGTCTGCTGGCAATGAGGTATAAGAGTGATCCGATCATTCCACGATATCTTTTCTGGTCAACGGGTTTGCCATTTAAGTTTTCATCGATTTTGTATCTAAAAGCCATTGGGTTTTTTGCGGTATTGGATTTGTCCATTGAAAAGTGAGTGACTAGGTTTTTAACATAATTCTCTTGGTTGATGAAAATGCCATCAGTTGACTGTTTGATTTGAAGTCCGAGAAAAGTAGTCATCTCCCTAATCATGCTCATTTCAAATTTGCTCTTCATTAGTTCTGCAAACTTAACACTTAAAGATTCATCAGTAGAACCGAAAATAATGTCATCAACATATATTTGTACGATTAACAGATGTTTATTAAATATTTTACGAAAGAGGGTTTGATCGATTGAACCTCTTTTAAAACCTGATTCTTCGAGAAAGGTTGACAACGTGGCATACCAAGCTCGGGGTGCTTGTTTCAAGCCATAGACAGCTTTCTGCAATTTAAAGTTGTGATCTGGAAATTTGGGATCTTCGAAACCTGGTGGTTGTTGAATATATACTTCGCGATCTATCTCTCCGTGTAAGAATGCACATTGAACGTCCATTTGGAATACTTTGAAATTCTTATGTGCAGCATATGCAAGAAAGATGCGGATTGCTTCAATTCTGGCAACTGGAGCATATGTTTCATCGTAGTCGATTCCTTCTTGTTGTGAATATCCTTTGACTACAAGACGTGCCTTGTTTCGACAAATGATTCCTTGATCGTCATTCTTGTTTCTGTATACCCATCTTGAACCTATAACAGTAACATCGGGTGGAGTAGGAACAAGATTCCATATGTCGTTTCTTTCAAATTCTGCTAGCTCTTCTTGCATAGCTTTTACCCAGTCTGGATCTTTTATAGCAGAATGTATGCTTTTAGGTTCAGTTATGGATAAGAAGGCTCCAAATAAACATTCATTTGTGGATGCGGCTCTAGTCTAAATGCCTGAGTTGGGATCTCTGATGATTTGGTATGTTGGATGATTTCTGGGCCACTTTATTAAGCGATTCTCTTCCGCTATAATAATTGGAGTTTCAGTATCCCATTGTTCTTCTCCGGGTGTTTCATCTTGGAATAGGTTTGAAGGTTCCTCCATAAATGATGCATCGGGATTGTTTTGGCTATTTGGGGATTGGGTGATCAAAGGAGGATTTGGTGTTTGTTCCAAAGAGGAAGCATGTGTTGGTGGTTCCCCCTCAAATTGATCTGCATCATTTTGGTTTGTTTGTGTAATAACTTCACTGGGTGTTCCTGTAGGGTCAATTGAATTAGTTAGAAGTTCAGAATTGTAAGCGTTTTTTGGTTGTTTAAAAAGTAAATCAAGATCGATTTCATTGTCTATGTCAGGAGAGAGTGTTTGTTGAATTGGATTTTGAAAAATATTTTCAATCATTTTAGCACCAAAATGTTCACGATCCAATTTCCTGACATAAAATTCATCGAAATGAACATCGGTACTTTCTTCAATTACTCTAGTACGTTTGTTCAGTACTCGATAAGCAGCTGAAGAAAACGAGTAACCAAGGAAAATTCCTTCGTCCGACCTTGATTCAAATTTTGAAAGGTGATCTTTATTGTTCTTTACGAAGCATCGACAACCAAAAATATGAAAAAATTTAATGTTTGGTTTTCGGTTGTTAATGACTTCATATGGTGTTTTATGAAGATGTTTATGGATTAAGGAAGGATTTTGAGTGTAGCAAGTTGTGGCTATTGCTTCTGCCCAGAAGTATTGTGGCAGATCAGCGAAGATAAGCATTGATCTTGCAGCTTCACATAAAGTTAGGTTCCTTCTTTCGACAACACCATTCTGTTGTGGAGTGTATGGGGCTGAGAAGTGATGTTCAATTCCTTTGTCTTTGAGAAATGAATCTAGAGTCTTGTTTTTGAACTCTAAACCATTATCACTTCGGATTCTTCGAACAGGTCGTTTGAGCTTCAATTCGATTTGTTTGATAAAGTTGATCATCTCTTCAGGTGCTTCTGATTTTAGTCTTAGGAAAAAGACCCAAGTAAAGCGCAAGAAACCATCAACGACAACAAGAATGTACTTCTTCCCTTGTATGGTTTGGGTTTTGGCAGGCCCACAAAGGTCTATGTGCAACAACTCTAGTGGTTCGGATACACTAGATTCTGAGATGCTTTTGTGAGTGGATCTGGAAAGTTTTCCTTTTTCACATGCGGCACAAAGAGTTTCGTTATCGAGCTTCAAAAGTGGTAGCCCTCGAACAAGATCATCGCCGATCAATTTGTTGATGTACCCAAAGTTTAGATGGGAAAGGCGGCGGTGCCATAACCAACTAATATCTGCTGGGGCTTTAGATAGCAGACATATATCGGGTTTACCATAGATAAGATCCATGTCAAGTGGATACATATTTCCGGCACGGTCAAAATCAACTATAACATCTTTGGTTTTGGCGTCCATGATCAAGCTTCGTTGTTTGGTGAATAGAACTTCAAGATTGTTATCACACAGTTGAGAAACACTGACGAGGTTGTGTTTTAGGTCATCGACGAAGGCGACTTTCTTTATGGTGAAATTACCATTTGTTATGTTTCCATAACCCTTGATTTTTGTTGTCATGTTGTTGCCGAAGGTAACATCTTGATTGGTTTTTATAGGTTTGAAGTCACGCAAGTAGTTCCGGTTTCCTGTCATATGCTTGGAGCAGCCACTATCAATATATCATGTATCATCATTGGGTTCTCCAACATTAAGTACCTGCAATCAGACAGAAAGTTTAGGTACCCAAATTTAAATGGGTCCTAGTTTGTCAGTTGTTATTTTGGGTGCTTTGCTTAATGAATTTCTATTAGCATTTAACTTTGCGTTGTTGTAAGATTTTGGTTTATGAGGATGGAATAGTTGAGGTTTGATTTGATTTATCAAGTTTACCCAAAATGTGATTTGTTTTTGAAAACCTGTGGGTTGATAAGATCTGTGATTTGGTGAAAGATATCCTAGATGTGAAGGTTTGTTTGAAAATTTTTCTTCATATCTGGGATGTGATGGGCGGTTTTGAAAAGCTTTTTGATGATGATGGTTTGAAACTTTCTGATGTGATGGTTTTTGAAAGTTCCTTGAATGATGAAAAGTGATATCTTGAAAGAGGTTTTCAAAAGGTTTTCGAAAAGATTTTGGTTTTTGTTTGGAAACCTGTTTATGAGGTATGACGTAGGGTTGAACTGGTTTCTTTGGTTGGTTTTCAAAAATGTTAGGCTTGATAAGTGGGGTTTTGGTGAGTTGAATGGATTTTTTACTTGTTTGTTGTTTCTTGGAGTATTTTTGTCCCAGACTAGTTTTTCCAACATTTGATGAAATCATTGTAGGAAAAGCAGTTGGTACAGAAGTACTACCATCCTCATAAGAGGAATTTTCTCCATTCAAAAGGGTTTTATGTTTAGTGGTTCCGTCAGTATGTTTGATCTGGTGAGTTAAAGAACTAGCAGAGTTTGTTTCAGAATTTACAACTCTTTTGAAAGACTTTTTGGAAACAGTGAAAGCAGTAACATCTGGGCTACAATTGATAACTGTTTCGTCATCTGAATCTTCCTCATTAACAGATGTGAAAAGATCTGGTAGAGTGGATTCAGAGTTTTCACAATTCGTCATGTTTTCCTGTTTTGCTTGTTCAATTTCAAAGGATTCTCTTCCAATTCCTGGTCTGTAATTCGTATCAATTTTGCCAGTTCCTAAAGTGTTTGCCTTGGTGAAAATATCATCACTTAGTTTTCTAGCAACTTTGATAGAATCCATATTCCATATCAGTCTTTTATTCTCAGTTTCAAGAGAATTGATTTGTTTTAAAGAATCAGTCAGTTTTTCATTTAAAATATTGTATTTGTCAGTTGATTCTTGAAAGTCTTCTTTCAACTGAAGGATTTCCATTTCTAAAACTTCTTTTATTTCAGAAGAAATGACTGACTGATTTTTTTGTTCCAAATCCCTTTTCTGAATTAGGGTCTCATTTAATTGTTACAAGACGTTATTATAATCTTCTGCTTTTCTTTCAACATCTCTTTCCAATTTGCTTTTTGTTCTTGTTGATTCTCCAAATTTGAGTTGCAAGGTTTGTAACTCATATTTGCAGATATCACAATTGACAGTTGTGTCATGATATGTTTTGAGATCAGCTTCCAGACTAGTCTCAATTTTGGTTATGTGGGACTCAAAAATTGTTTTGGAAAAACCAAGTTCAGAGATCATAGACCATACCTGCTCTATGACGTTGGGAGCTCTTGAAGGTATATCAACACTAGCTACGAAGCAGAAGTTTGATTGTGCTTGTTCATTTTCAGCTTCGTCATCAGAAGTTGGCCAGTATTCCACGCTTGGTTCATGGATTGCCATCAATGCTCTTTGTTTTTCTTGGTTTTCGAGTTTCTTCAGATCATCGGCTCTTTGAGCATAGTATGTTGAGTCTTTGATTTTGGTTTTGTTTTTGGCTCGGCATTCTCTGTCATAGTGATTTGTTCCTTTGTAGTTGTGACAAATGATCACTTCTTCATCATTTTCATCCTTTTGACTCTTAACCGGAAGTCTTTTAGGTGCTTGAGTTTGGGTTTGTTGGGAAGGTTGAGAATGGTTTTGTTGGAATCCAAAATTTTGGTTGTTTTGAAAACCATTGTTTTGATTGTTGTAACCTTGATTTTGGAAACCTCTGTTTTGATTTTGAAAACTGTTGTTTGGATTGTGATTATGACCTAAGTTCGGATTGTTTTGAAATCCTTGGTTTTGAAAACTTTGGTTTGAGTTATTATGGAATGACGGTCTTTGAGAATTTTGTCCAAAGTAGGGTCTTGGTTGAAAACCTGAGTTGTTTTGTCCAAAGGATGGTCTTGGTTGAAAACCTGAGTTATTTTGTCCAAAAGATGGTCTGTTTTGAAAGTTTGGTCTAAAATTTGATTGACCATGATTTGGGATAAATCTCTAGAGATTTGTGTTTGCAACCAACGCACACAATTGTTGATAATCTGCTTCATCATTCGAATCAGACTGCAAGGTTTGGTTTTGAAAAAATGTAGCCTGATTAAAATGATTAAAGTTTTGATCATTGAAAGGTGTTTGGTTTTGTGAAGTTGTGGACACAAGAGCAAGTGGTCCTCCAAAAGCTGTAGTGGTTGGTGGGTCAATCGAGGATTCATACGATTGAAGTTCTCCATACAAATTGTACAAAGTTTCTGTATGAATGGCTGGATTTCCCTGAATAATGAGTTTAACCATTTTCCAGCTTTCGAAAAGATTGTTTAAAAACTTGAGATTTATCTCGTGTTGTGTCTTTTTGATACCCAAATTGTTCATTTTGACCATAATAAGATTGAACCTATCGTGAGCATCATGGATCGTTTCTAATGAAAGCATTTTGAAATTATCGAATTCATTTAAAACAGATGTTCTTTTGTTTCCGATAATTCTTTTATTTCCACAAAAACGATTTTTCAAATTTTCCCAAATTTGATTTGTGGTTAACAGTATAATGTCATCCATTTGACTTAGAATACTGTAAGGTATTCCAGAAACAAGTTCCTTTTTGGCTTGGAGTTCCAATTTTTTTTTGATTTTAGCTTAAGTGGCTGGATTTGTGGCAAGAGTAGCCATATTTTCTGGAGTAACATATGTTCCTTCTACACACTTCCAAACATCTTCATTTATAGCGTTAAGATGAAGATTCATACGGCCAACCCACGAATTATACTCTTCAGGAATAAGTATGGGTGCCCGTGAACCAGATCCTAAGCTATTTGCAATGGAGACAGAGTTCATGTTGGAGTAATTAGCCAAAGACATTTTTTTTTAAATTTTTGAAAGGATTTTGAACAAGTGATATTAAAATGAAAAATTTAAAGAAAAGCTTATGGAAGGTTTAGAAACGCTATAACCAAAAGTTTTTCGACAAAAATTTCAAGGTAAATCACACAAGCTCTGATACCAATTGTTGGAAAATATTCTTTTATATCAGCTCAGATACCGATTGTTGGAAATAAAAAATCTGGTCACCACAACAAAAGGCTCGGTTACCAGTTACTGTGTGACAGATATATAAGTTAAAGGTATAAGATATAGATATATATAAAGAATAATAATTGCGGAATAAGTATAAATATGAAAGCTATAAATGACTGAAAGCTATAATAATATAAATGATTGTATTTAAATGACGTAAAGCTATAAATAATATAAATGACTGTATTTAAATGACGTAAAGCTATAAATAATATAAATGACTATATTTAAATGACATAAAGCTATAATAAAGTATATAAGTATATAAACATATATCAAGTAGGTTCGTCAATAAATTGACTGAACTGGACTAATGGAACGACTGGTCGATATTTGGACTCTTGGAACGACTAGTCGATATTTGGACTCTTGGAAAGACTGGTCGATATTGGGACTCTTGGAACGACTGGTCGATATTTGTTCAAAGATCAATCCGGTATTTGATAAGTAACACAAAGCTCATTTTCATGTAAAATGGGTTGTTTACAAAACAGTGCAAAGTACACGGGTCGTGTATTTGTATACGGGTATTGGATGTTTTGAGGAGATTTGATAAGGTTGGAGTGGGTATTTGGTGGGTGGTAGGAAGTGTAATAATGTTGTAGTTTTGGTGGTGTAAGGTAGCAAAGATGGTGATGTTGAAAGAGCTTTGGGTGGTGATGAATGTAGATTTTCGGAGTAAATCTCTCTGGATAGCCAATTCTCTCTCGCGTCTTTTTGGGGTTTCCCGTGGTCAAAATCGTCCACGAAAATTTCTAGATGTAGGTAAGGTTCTGAAGAATTGATGGTGAAAATCTCCCTAGTAGTATTTTAGCTGTGTTGTGCCCAATTTTTTATTTTCTAACATGAAGATTCTGAACTCGAATACAGAAATCTCTCTGGATAGCCAATTCTCTCTCGCGTCTCTCTGGGGTTTCCCGTGGTCAAAATCGTCCACGAAAATTCCTAGATGTAGGTAAAGTTCTGAAGAATTTGTGGTGAAAATCTCCCTAGTCTTTTTGTGCTTGTATTGAGCCTAGTTTGCTTCGTTTCTGACTTGAAGATTCTGATGTCGTGAAAAACAGCAAGGTGGTGATGGTTGTGGTGATTTGAAAGGGTTTTTGGAGGAGGTTTAAGGAGGGTATTTGGAGGGTGTTTGGAGATTATTTTGAGGTTGTTTGGAGGTTGTTTGGAGGTTGATATAAGGTGGTGATGGTGGTGAAGATGATGATCTTAAAGTTTGATGAAGAACCTTTGATGAAGATGATGAAGATGGTTGATAGTGTTCTTCATTTAACTTGTTGATCTTGATGTTCTTGATGTTTGTTGTTTGGTGATTCAGAGAGTTTTATGTTCCAGGGAATTACAAAGAAAAATAAACACACACACACACAACTCTTTACATACTCATGTATACATATATGAGGTGAAACAAATATCTAGTAGCACTTGAGTAGTAAATTGAAAGAGTAATGGCTGATCATGCAAGTTGTTGTAGGAGCTAGTAGCAAAAACGTGTGTATGGGTTTTGCTTCTTAATTCCTTTGCTTTTTCTTTTGACTTTTCCACACACAATATATATATATATATATATATATATATATATATAATACATACATATATATATATACACATATATATATATATATATATATATATATATATATATATATTGTTGAAACTGTTCAGTCGCACAGCTAAATTTTCTCGTCTATGCTTTTTCGTCATTCACGTGTTTTCGTATTTTCCGTTTTGATCACCCATTCATGCAACCTGAAATAACTGATAATATTTGTTAGATAATACAAAAACAGTTCGTCTTATTTCAGTGATGGTCACATAGAAAAACATTTTTCAACACAGATCTTATTTACTCCTTGTGTTCATGATTAAATCTAAACTCTAATTTCATTTCATATACTCGATTCTTTAACAACTACACAATTGATGGTCCTATTAAACAGTTTCTCAGCTTCATACTGAAACAACCTTGAACATTTCAAATGTTTTGCATTTTGTTTTATTAAAAGAAAATATGACTACAATGACTATACTTGTTAATAAATTTCATGATGTATCTTGAATTATATTTATACATTCCTTTCTTAAGGATGTTATACATCATTATGCATTATTCCTAACTGTTAAATTTGGCTTGAGCATTTGGAGCATTCACAAAGAGCATTTGAGTTCAACGGAGCACTTGGAACTCCATGGAAAACTTCGGATTGATGGAGCAAGTGACAAAGGAACGAATCACCTAAAAAGGGAACGAATCATCTAACAAAGGAAAGAATCATGTGACAAAGTAACACATATCCTAAAAAGGGGGTATAGAGCACTAGGGAGTGGAATAAAGTATTATAATGTATGGATGTGACATATATGTCTAGATATGTCATCTTATGCATACATGTGCCACTTTGGATACAAGGCATGCCACCTTGGAATGCAAGTGTGTCATTTGTGAAGTAGGTGTGCTTACTAGAAGGAAGATGTTACAACTAGAAGGAAGAAGCACCAAATTGAAGGAAGGTGTGCCATTTGTTAATAAGGAGTGTCATCGTGAGGGATGATTTGTCACCCTTGGAGAGGGTATGCCATTACTTGCATACGATGTTCCATCTTGGTGCAAGGTGTACCACGTGTGTTCCTTGAGTGCGATACTATCCCTGATATGTCAATTATGTTGTGATGTTCGCTATGATGCTCAAGATTGTCCAACCATGCTCAAGGATTATTGCATAATGTGCGACCATAATATTTGATATGCCATGGCGATCTTGATGTGCCTCCTTTTCATCAAGATGTGCCACTATGGATGTTTGATATACAACTTTTACATCATGATGTGTCACCATGGATCATGAGGTGCCATTATGATGTGCCACCAGGATGAATGTTCCAGAAGCTACTACATGGCAGATTATGATTAGTTATCACCATTCATGGGCCTATGGGCCAATGGACTTGGCCCAATAAGGTATTAGGTCGGATCCCTTTACTATATACAGGGATGTCTGCTAAGTCATTTGACGTGTCTTTTGTATACTTAGTGAGTAGGACGAATCTTTGTTGAGTTGTACTTGTAATCTATGTTTGAAAACTTTGTGAATAAAGAATACACCCCTCATGTGCATGGACTTAGGTTACCTTGATGGAACTGTGTAAATACGATGCCTTGTATGCTTTTAGTTACGTGTGTTATCTACATTACTTCCTAACAAGGGTCATTGGTGTTTGGCAAGTGGCATCATATATGTTATTATTGTTGACAAGAATCGCCTAGTTTTACCTAACCAGTGGTACCATAGTTACAGTTGGTGTTCTGTTGATTGAAGATGGAATCTCACAAATTCTATTTGGAGAAGTTCAATGGTTTGAATGATTTCACTTTGTGGAAGCGAAAGATAGAGGCTCTTCTGGTTCAATAATAATGTGCAGCGGCACCGAAAGGAGAAGCAAAACTACCAAAGAACATGATGGATGAAAGGAAGGTGGATGTTCTGGAAAGAGTGCACAGTGATATTCTGTTGAGTTTATGAAATGAAGTACTGAAAGAGGTCGTGGATCAAACGAGTGTATCTGGGCTTTAGATGAAATTGTATGACAAGTATCAGAAGAATTCTCTGAAGAACAGGTTGTATCATAAGCAACATTCGTATACTCTTTGGATGTCGGAAACCACCCAAGTGAAGGATCATTTAGATAAATTTAATAGCATCATCTTGGATTTACTATGTGTGAATGTAAAGAATGAAGATAAATATCAAACACTTATCCTATTATGTTCACTACCAAATTCTTTTGAGAATTTTGTTGATACCATGTTGTATGGTAAGACAGCGAGCACTGTGAATGATGTTAATGGTTCTTTGATATCTAAGGCACTAAAAAGAAAAGTTTTAGTTGGAGAAGAAGTTTCCAGTTCCGTTTTTTTTTTTACAAACAGAGGAAGAACATCAGATAGAGGTGGAGATAAAAAAAAGGAAGCCAAGTTCCAAATGTAAAGCTAACATCAAATGTTATAACTGCAAGGAGAACCGGCACTTCAGAAGAGATTTTCCATTGCAAAATAAAGGGGAATAATGGTGTTCAATCAAGAAAAAAAATGTTGATGTGGTTCAAGGAAATTCTGATGAAGGGGATGACGATGTACTTTTAATTGTATGTAAAACTAGTTCTACTAATGCTTGGGTCTTGGATAATGGAGCATCCTATCACATGACATACAGTCGCGACTCGTTTGACACCATCAAAGTGTGGAATGGAACAATCAAGATGGGTTATGATTGGATGAGCAGGGTAAAGGGAAGTAGCATAGTGCATATCATGATGTCTGATTGTATGGTCAGGAATCTGGATTTCAAGTTTGTCTTGGATCTTCGAAAGAACCTAATATCCCTTGGAACTTTGGAGACGGATGGAGTGAAGTATTCTGGAGAAGGTGACTGGTAAGAGTCTGTGACAACCCAAATTTTTTTGCCTTGTAAGTCCAGCCAATCAATCGAGAGTCAGACTCATTTCTGCTATCTTTTAGCATTGTTTAGGGTCTGTTTGAGTGTTCCAAGCCTAGTACATTCAAGTTTTGGGTTTAGGGATGAGTTAACTTAGGTTCTTCATGTTGCACTCGAGCCAAACACTCCACCAAGAGGAGTGTACGGCCACACACATGGGTGTACGGACGTACACCCAAGGTGGCCGTGAACCAATGCCCATATAAAAGTCATCCCTTCATTTTTCATTCATTTCTTCATCTTCCAGTTAAGAACTCGAGTTCTCTCTCAACTATCATCAAGCTTTTCACCTTGATCTTCATTTAAGTAAGTATTCCTTCCATTGATTAGTTGATACATTGCTATATCTAGTGAAGATCCATGATTTCATCCATGAAACATCATCAAACTCATGAACATCAAGAGTGTACGGCCATACACTCTATCTACGGATTTATACCCTTGTTAAGTTCATAACCTAAGGCCTTAAACACTTCCTAGGTACTTATTATCCATTTGAACTCTTGAACCCTTGAATCCCTATGAATCAAGACCCAAAAATGCAACCATTTTGGAGTGTGTACGGCCGTACACACCTGAAGTCCTTCCGAAATGAAAGCTTTGTTATCCTCTTGTTGTGCATTTGTCACACTAGTTTCCCCATGGATCAAACACCCTTCTTTTTGCATGTTTTCAATGAGTGTACGGCCGTACACTCCATGACCGTACACCCCTTGGCCGTACACTCCATTGTGTGGCCGTAAACCCCTTTTAGTCAATCACATGTGATTGTAACACTTTCTATCAAGTGTTTCCTAGTCCCTAAGAGTGTTTCCTTGCATATTAGTTGTTTAAAACACTAATTACATGCCTATATATATCGTTATATGTCATTTAGGACTCGTTTGTGTCTCGGGAATTCATTCGTGGAACTTCTCATCCTTACGCGAATCTGCAATTGAATCACCCACATAAGGCGAGTTCATACCGCTATAATCAATCTTTTAAATGTTTTTAAATGCTTTTAAGAGGGGGGGGAATACAAGTTGAACACAATGATAATTATGCAAATATTATTTGTGATAACCATCATATTCAAAGGATTTCTTATACCTTATAAGTGATCAAAACCATTTCGAAAACTCCTTTAAATTATGTTACTTTATTGTTTAGAAAACACCGTTTTTAAAGTACAATCATAACTTAGATAAATGAGTCTTTTATTCAAGTCAGTAACAGTTCAAGTAAACATACTAGTAAACTATAATAGGTATAGTTTAGGGGTTCAGTTCATACTATAGCTAGTGTGTCATCCCCTAATTTTTCGGCCAGAAAAGACCGATTTAATTCATGCTTTTTAAAATAAAATCAGAGAAATCTTTTTAAAAGATGTTGCGGAATTGGTCCCCAAAACAAAACATGATAAAAGTTTATCACAACCTTTCTTTAAGAAATGTATAGTTTCATTTCATATCAAAACCTCGGGATGTCATGTTCCGATACATATCAAAAGCATAAACAAGACATTATAAGCCTTACAACAGTTATTTACAACTACTGGCCTATAATCAAAAATTTCTCATCCTCCTTCGACTATGCTCGGGGTCCACTAACTGTAACATAAAAAGTTGAGTGGGTCAGGCTTGGGAGCCTGGTGAGCATATAGGGTTTTCAACCCACAATAATAATAAACTTATTAAGTTCACCAATCAACAATAACCCTGATTACCCATTCCCGTTGTCCTCACTTTACGTCCCTAAACACCTATCACAAGGGACCTAGCCTAAGGAATATCATCGGAATGGACACTACTGCTAAGGGGACTCCTCAGCCATACATGTCCTAAAGGCAACCATGAGGGGGATGGAGTACACCAATGAACATTTAGTTCATCAACACCTACAAGTTGCGAACCTGCTAGTGTGCCACTGGACAATCTAGAAAGGTCCGTGCTCATCATCTATACTCCGTTAGACGACTTCACCAACAACAACAACAACAACGAAGCCTCTCATCATTTTAACACCCATCGACTATTTCGTCTACCCATGTTCTACCCAACATATTTGTAGATAAAATACATATACAGTTCAAAACTTGTATAAAACATCTATTCAACAGTCACCTCAAATAAACAATTAATATATTTACACATAGCACGTATTTTAAGGTAAATACTTCATATCTATGTGTAAATTGAAAAGTAACTACACACTCACATGTTTTGATGAAAATCGGGCAGCAATTCGTTTCCTTAAACGATTGTTTCTAATAAAACCGGGAGTTTTATTGAGAAACCGGGCTCTGCGAAGGTCGGGCTTCGAAACCGAAAAGATAAATTTTTCAGGCTTCTCGGGCACTTTGTGGCTTATTCTGGGGGTTATAATTGATACCGGAGCTTTGGGGAATGTTAAAATGAAAGAAATATGGAAAGAGGGGCTAAAAGTGTCAAATTTTCAAATATTCCCCGGGAGGTCTCGCACCCTCCTATTTATAGGCCGAGGCTGCTGATCCAAGGGTTGAGAAGCCTCCAGGTGGCATCAGATGCGAGAAGGGGATCACATGGGTTGCACATGCGAGGGCCTCGCTGGCAGCCTTTGATTGGACCGAAGTCCGGATCCGAGGAGGGGGGCTCGTGGCTCATGTGAAGGCTCGGATGTGATGAGTCACTGTACAGGCGTCAGACGTAGGTGAGGCGGCTTCGGACAGCTCTCCAGATTCGAACACGCGTCTGCCAGCTGCTTGGATGACTCAGCCATTCTCGGACACGCGTCGGATGAGAATCATGGACACGTGGCCGAAGTCCACGTATGCGAGATTTCTCGGTTTTGGGGATTTTTCTCGATTTTCGCGCCAAAACTTCTAAAATCCATAACTTTCGCATACGAGCTCCGTTTTTGACGTTCTTTATATGCACGCGTAGGTAAAATTACGCTATACAACTTTCGTTTAGACTTCGTCGGCTAATTTTGAATTTAATTTTTATATTATTATTTTAAACAGACCGAGACAGGAAATCCGTTAAAAATTCATAACTTCTTCATCCGACATCCGTTTTCGTCTGTCTTTTTACCGTTGTGCTACTATTGACGAGACCTTCGATTTTCGTTTAGGTCGTGTCGGCTAAAAATCACTCAATCTAAAATTCGAGTTTTTAGTTGTCTACTGCTAAGCTGAAACTTCGAAAAATCATAACTTCCTCATACGAAGTCAGATTTGGGCGTTCTTTTTATACCTACTCTCGGTTTAACAAACACTACGAATTTCGTTTAGATCACTAAGGCTAAAAAGTAGTTTATCAAAAACACACTTTTTACAACATTCAGCATCGTGCCGGTTTTGTCGTGAAACTTCGACAAGTCATAACTTCTTCGTTATAACTCGGATTTTAGTATTCTTTATATATTTGTAATCCTTGTCACGACCATTGCAACTTTCTTAATAGATATCGGCTTTATCTAATATTTATTTTCGACGCTCATTTTTATTCTTAATTAATTAACTCCTAGTAATTAAGCAATAAACACATAAAACACATAATATTCACATAATTCCTTTTTCATTTCTTCAAAATGAGTTACAAAGGTTAACCTAGACTATCACCTCAATATTAATGCCTAGGCTAGAAACACGAGTGTTACAATTCTCTCCCCCTTAGGATGATTCCGTCCCCGGAATCACACCTCAACAAACAACTGCGGGTAGCGACTCATCATGTCACTCTCCGTTTCCCAAGAAAGATTTGGCCCATTCGTATGTTTCCAACGCACAAGCACTAAATCGACCATCTTGCGTCGCAACTTCTTAGTCTTACGGTCAACGATTGCCTCAGGTTCTTCAATCAACCTCTTGTTTTCATCCAACCTTAATTCATAAATGGGAATTATGTCGGGCACATCTCCCGTGAACTTTATCAAATAACACACATGAAAGGTGTTATGAATACCCTCCAGTTCTTCCGGTAATTCTAGCTTGTAAGCTTGATTCCCGATCCTCTGAAGAACTTTAAATGGTCCAATAAACCTTGGACTCAATTTTCCCCTTTTACCAAATCTTATAAGTCCCTTCCACGGCGAGACTTTAAGTAAAACCGAATCTCCAACTTCGAAGGATATCGGTTGTCTTTTCTTGTCAGCATAACTCTTTTGTCGATCTTGAGCTGCTAACATCCTTTCTCGAATCACTCTCAACTTTTCAGCAGTCTGATAGACTACTTCAGGTCCCATAAACTGCTTTTCCCCAGCTTCCAGCCAACATGATGGCGTTCGACACTTTTCTCCATACAAAGCGTGATAAGGTGCCATCTTGATGCTTGAGTGGAAACTATTATTATAGGAAAATTCTACTAGAGGTAAGTGTTCATCCCAGTTACCTTGGAATTCTAGGTTACATGCTCTCAGCATATCCTCCAATGTTTGAATTGTTCGTTCGCTTTGACCATCAGTTTGAGAATGGTAAGTTGTCACGATCGGATACAATCGTTAACGGAACACCATGAAGCCTCACAATTTCCTTCACGTAGGAATTCGCAAGTTTATCCATAGACCATTTCTCGTTAGCGACTATGAAATGCGCACTCTTAGTGAAGCGATCAACGACCACCCAAATCATGACGTGACCGTTCCTTGTTCTGGGCAGTTTAGTCAAAAAATCCATGGTGATGTCCTCCCAATTACCCATGGGTACAGGTAAAGGTTCTAAACTCCCATACGGATTCTGATGTTGTGCCTTAACCCTAGCACAAGTTACACACTCGGCCACATACTTAGCAACATCGAGCTTCATCGTCGGCCACCAGTAATAGGGTTTTAGATCCCTATACATTTTCGTACTGTCGGGATGAATCGAGTACATGGTCTTGTGAGCTTCTTCCATCAGAAGATCTCTTACTCCTCCCGTCTTAGGTACCCAAATCCTATCTTTGAATACCTTCAGTCCTTGACCGTTTGTATCAAACACCAACGTTTTGCCCAAACGTTCCTCGTTCCGGTCATTTTTCTCTAAAGCTTCCTCCTGAGCATTCTTTATACTTTCCACAATTGTAGAGACAACTTCAATTCTCAACGTTCTTGGCCTTTTCTTTTCAAGATTCACCTTCCGACTAAGAGCATCAGCAACAACATTTGCTTTACCAGTGTCGTAAAGTATCTCACAGTCGTAGTCCTTGAGTAACTCCAGCCAGCGCTGTTGCCTCATGTTCAATTCCTTCTGATTAAAGAGATATTGAAGACTCTTATGATCAGTGAAAAGTTTGCATTTAGTACCATAAAGATAGTGCCTCCATATCTTTAAGGCGAACACTACCGCTGCCAACTCCAAATCATGAGTGGGGTAGTTCTTTTCATGTTCTTTCAATTGCCTCGATGCATACGCTATCACTTTATCCCTTTGGGTCATAACACATCCTAACCCAACTCCAGAGGCATCACTATAGACTGCGAAGTCATCAACTCCTTCAAGTAACGTAAGAATCGGTGCTTCACACAATCTCTTCTTTAACTTCTCAAAGGCTTCCTTATGCTTCTCATTCCAATCATAAGTAGCTCCTTTGTGGGTCAAAGCTGTTAATGGAGTAGCGATCGAAGAAAAGCCTTGGATAAATCGGCGATAATATCCGGCTAATCCTAAAAAGCTTCGAATCTCCGTAGGACTTTTTAGTTGTTCCCACTTCATCACAGCTTCAATCTTTGCTGGGTCAACCATTATTCTTTCTTGGTTAACCACATGACCTAAAAATTGGACTTCTTGAATCCAAAATTCACATTTGGAGAACTTTGCATACAGCTTCTCCTTTTTCAGAACTTCTAGCACTTCCCGCAGATGCTTTTCATGCTCCTGCCTGCTTTTCGAATAAATCAAGATATCGTCTATGAATACTATCACGGATTTATCAAGGTATGGTTTACAAACCCTATTCATCAAATCCATGAAAGCTGCTGGGGCATTGGTTAGTCCGAACGACATAACCAAAAATTCATAGTGTCCATATCTTGTTCTGAACGCTGTCTTTTCGATATCCTGCTCTCTTACCTTTAGTTGATGGTATCCGGACCTAAGATCGATCTTCGAGAAATAGCTCGAACCTTGCAACTGGTCGAACAGGTCATCGATCCTCGGCAACGGGTAGTTGTTCTTTATTGTTGCTTTATTCAGCTCTCTGTAATCGACACACATTCTCATGCTCCCGTCTTTCTTCTTTACAAATAACACAGGGGCTCCCCAAGGTGATGAACTAGGTCGAATGAAACCTTTGTCCAATAACTCTTGAAGTTGTGTCATAAGTTCTTTCATCTCTGTTGGTGCTAATCGATACGGTGTTTTTGCTATCGGCGTCGTTCCTGGTAACAAGTCGATACGGAATTCTACTTGTCGATCAGGGGGCAATCTGGGAATATCTTCGGGAAAGACTTCCGGATAATCACACACCACCGGAATATTCTGCACCTCCTTCTTTTCCTTCTGAGCATCGATCACGAACGCTAGGTATGATGTACATCCCTTGGCCAAACACTTTCTGGCTTTCATTAGGGAAATGATTCTAGAGTTTACTCTGCGTTTGTCTCCATACACCATAAACGACTCTTTCCCTGGCGGGTTTAATTTTACTATCTTCTTCCTACACAATATTTCAGCATCATTGGCGCTAAGCCAGTCCATTCCTAAAACTATGTCGAAGCCATTTAACTCGATAGGAAATAATTCCTCTTGGAACTTATTCCCATCCAAGTCAATGAAAATATTTTTCATACGATGGCTAACAGGTACAAACTTGCCACTAGCAATCTCGACTATTATAGCATTAACTAGTCTTTCTACAGGCAAAGCTAGTTTTCTACCAAATTCATGCGAAATAAAGGAGTAATTGGCTCCAGAATCAAACAAAATTTGGGCAGGCAATTCATTTACGAGAAAGGTACCTGAAGCGACATCGGCTTCTTCTTTCGCAGCTTCAAGTGTCATCTGAAAGGCTCTCGCCTTCGGCTTTGGTGGAAGATTGGGCTTTGCTGCGTCCTTCTTCTTCGGGCAATCCCTCAAAATATGCCCTTCTTCATGGCACCCATGATAGACGTTATTAGTTGTGACAACCCTCAAAATTCGAGTCGGTTTTAGATTTGACTAAACTTAGTTGCACATATAGGCACTACACATACTAGACTTAGTAACTAGAAGCTAAGTTATAACCTACTAGAAACTTGGAAACAATTAGAATCAATGGATAGTGTGCATAGATTTCACATTGATATGTGAATTCTATAACTACTTAACTGTAGAGACTATCCATATTCGGGTCATTCTTTGACTCGAACACCATTTCATGAATCATATTCACACATCATGCACTTGACCTAGAAGTAGAAATTAGGTCAAAGTCTCATAGAAACTTAAGTCAAAGTTGAAGAGTAGGACTAGTATACTTGATTCCTCAATTTCGTTTGAATCTCGGAATCACTACATAGAATGCCAATAAACCGCTAAAAATAAATTACAAACAATATTTCTAATTTGAATAAGAGTTATGAAACTCAAATAGTTTGAAGTCTCAAAATTCAAGTAATTTTGATATCCAAAGATTTACAAACTCTCAAAAACCCTAAATGCCCTAAAAACTCACATTTATAAACTTTGACCTTAAAAATTCTATAAAAATAATCATGAACCTTATAATATGATCTTATAACAATTAAAATTATGAAAATGCATTCAAGGAAAATAAAAATTTAAGTCATTAACATTCATCCTTAATTTATAAGTCAAAAATCAAGGTTTCATGAATAAAAACTTGATTTTAGTGCACATTTTATATAAAATTTAGATATTTTATAAAATAACTTAAATTTTATAAAACAAAATGAATGAGAAAGGGTTATTATACTCAAAATTTCGGACCCCTCTCTCCCCATATCTCTCTCTCACACTCTCATTCTCCAACACACACATCTCTCTTCTTTCTCTCTCTAGAAAACTCTCTCTACCTTCTCTCTACTTTTTCTCTCCAAACACCACTCCATTCTCTCTTCCTCCCTCTAAAGAACCAAGAAATATTCCAGAAAATAAACCCAAGAACACTCCTCAAACTCGAAATCTTCATCATCTTGTGGTATTCTTGAAGGTAAAATCGATTTCTACTTCACTTTTCCTTCAAGTTTTGCTCTTTTCTTACACTTTCTCCTTCTTCATCTTCTTCAAACTTGTTTTCTTTTTGTTAAAATGGTTTTTAGAACATGATGGATGTGTTTTAACACCATGCATGTATGATAAACAAGGTTGCATGTTCATGATCTTAGTGCAAAAATCGATTTTAAGGATTAAAACATCAAACTCAAGTTAAGAGTTTTTGAGAAACAAAATTTTCTTCATAAATGCATGTATACATTTTGATAAGTTTTAATCTTTTGATCTCTGGAAACATGACCAAAATATGAGGTTATCATGATATATTTAAAATACTTCAAAAGGTTTACTCAAGGAAATGATGAAAACCCACTTTTCTAACCAATCATCATGCATGCAATCTGCCAGATTTCTTTACCTGACTTTAAACTGTCATATCTCACTCATTTCTTAGCCAAAATTCGTGATTCTTTTTCTGAAATATAATATTTTGAGTTAGCTTTCAAACCCATCTGACCTCACTGAAAAACTCCAAAATTTCGATTTTTACCAATTTTTACAAAACTGTTGCTCAAACAGCACTTTCCTTATGAACATTTGTTTTGTGTTGCATGTTCAAATGACTTATTCATCACTAAAAATCATTCAAAAATTATTTTGAACTCTTAATATCATGTGTTAATAGGTACAAAAAGATCTTGATTCAAAAGTCTTTGTAACATGTTGCAAAAATTTTCAAAGTAACATCACTAATCTTTACATAAATCACAAGAACCAAGTTTTCTCTATAATTTATTGAGCCTTTAGGCATGGTGTTCAACATCAAAAATAAGAACACAAATTGTCATTGTTATCAAATTATATGAAGATGCATTCTGGAAATTTTCAGCTCAATATATATTTTCTTTATTTTTATATGAAAATAATAAGAAAATAAAGTGTTAAATCATATAAAATACTTAAGCTAGTAAATAAATTATGGAAAAATTCTTGGATGATCCTTTAAGTTAATAAACATCTCCCATTAAGTTTCATCCATTTTTGTTATTGTTTAATATGGTTTTGGATTTTCTTTTTGTTTAGCTCTAATAAATCATAAAACCATATTAGGGAATATAAAAATGGTATCTGATAATTTTTGCAGCTTATACTCTCTGTGGAACACTTAGAAAAATATTTTCAGAATTTTTCATAGTGTATTCCTATTTTTCTCCGATTTTTGTATTTATAATGGACTAAAAACAGGAAAAATAGTTTTACTCATCCAAACATTATGAAAATTTACCAGAACACCTTTTAGTACATTAGGATGCTACATAAAAATTTTGATGATTTTTCTCTTCTGTATACTATTTTTCTTCTATTTTCCCAAGATTAAATACACTTAAACCCAATTTTTATTAGAATACATACACAAAAATCATAAAATTGGGATAAACAGTTTAGAAATTCATTTTTATATTTTTCCTAGCTTAATAATGACTAATAACAGCGTTACAAAAATTTTGGACAATTTTGAAAACTATTTTCTATTTATTTCAATTTTTATTAGAATAAATGCTCAAAAATCATAAAATTAGGTTAAATTGTCTGGAAATCTATTTTTATATTTTTCCCAGGTTAAGTACGTTTAATGACATTACTATAAAAAGTTTGGGGCATTTTCTTAACCGATTTCTATTTTTCATGAATTTTTATATATTTAGAGAATTAAATATATGAAAAATGGTTATGCATATCCATAATCCATGAAAATTTATCTAGAAGTCTTTTAACATATTTAGAACCAAAATGTGAAGTTGGGTAATTTTTATTAATTGTTTAGTATTTTTCATGATTTTATGGTTATTCAAGAAACTAAAATGGTGAAAAATAGTTAGACAAATAAAAAATTCAAGAAAATTTATCTTGAGGTCTTTGACTTCAATTAAAACTGAAATGCAAAGTTTGGGAACTTTTAGAACTAAATTGATTTAGTTTTGAATATTTAATCATTGGAACACCTCTAAAATGTTAAATATTAACATTTCAATAATGGAAATTTTCCACTTAAATTGTTATATAACAATTGATTCTTTGAAACTTAATTTCCACAGAAAAATGTGTGTAACTTATCAATATTAAATTTTGACACATTATTGGCAAAATTCTATTGTAGTAGTAACTATACTAGTGTTAGATTTCGATTAGAGACTCACTAGCGAATACCATTATTGTAGGAATCGGTAGTGGTACACGTGGAACGTAGTTCAAGGCACCATTTGCATCATCTAAATGCATTATGAGTATTCACGCACTCCCCTATTTTCAGTTTTTATGTTTTGGGGTGGAAAAGCATGTCCCGAAAAACTATTATTTGAATGTTGTATTTAAATTGATTTGTATCAAACATGATTGTTATTTTATTGCTATATCTCTCTATGTATGTCTATGCAACACGGAACATGAGAACTTATCGTACTAAGGCCCTTCCCTTATCTCTAACCATTAACTCTTTGAGCCAATGGTCATTATGGATAGCGCTATTAGGAATTGACAACTCCTCACTCGCCCTATTGCTGGAGTGCATGATACCATATTCATCTATGGAACGATAAGCATAGATCTTGATAGGGCTTCAGTAATAGGTTTGGTTGAGACTCATTGTTTGCTCATACACATACAAACTCGTTACTTATTATAGCAATAAACTTGTTTATTAATTATAGCAATGAACTTTGTTTCTCATTACAACAACGAACTGTTATTACTGAAAACTTATATACATGTTTTAGCAATGAAATTGTTTGCTCCTTGTAGCAACGAAATTGATTGCTCATTTTAGCAATGAAACTTGTTTACTCGTTTGAGTAACGAACTTTATCTTCCATGAGAATATGAATGTTGCATCTTATTTGGGCAACATACCTTATCTCTCATGATGACAAAGAACTTTGTTTTTACAAACTTATTTACTCATCTTAACAATATACTTTTATTATTGGAAACTTTTATCAAAACTTTGATTTCAATTCATGGAACCAGTATTATTTTGTTTATCTGTGAGTACTCACCAACTATTTTTATAGTTGACGCTCGTTTTACATGCTTTTTCAGGAATCATCGAGTAAGTGGCACTTAGGGACACTTCACTTTTAGGAGCATTCGCATGTGTTGTATTTCAATTTACATTGTAATTTCTTTTAAAAGTTGTTCAAACCCATTGTGAATTTGTAATGATTTTTAATACTATGGTTGGTGTTGTCTTTTAACTTTTGCGATGAAACCCTTTGTACTGCCACGCCCTGTGTTTCCGCTTTAGCGGGGTGTGACAGGAAATGGTATCAGAGCCGAAGGTTATAGAGAATACCGGTTTTCCTTTGGAAAACCACAACTATAGCCAAAAAAATAAAAAATTTCAAAACGTTTTTAAAATACTGAACATACTAATGGTATAACTAATTCGAGTACGCATTATTGGACTTTAATTAAGTATAGCTTGGCCAACTATGCTTAATTAAGGAAAGTTAATGTGAGGCTGGAAACGGTTATAGTAAAATTATGTTCAAACCAATTTTCAACTTAAACTTTTGAAAAACAAAATTTTTCGGCGTGCGTACGGGCATTACATATTATAGGCATTCATCTATATACACTTAGAAACTAAGTGCACTTTTATAACAATGCCTTTATTTAGAAATATTCTTGTCCCTTATCAAGTGCTAGGTTAACCACTTAAGTTATATCACTAGCCACTCTAGGAGCAATGCACTTAGTACTGAGAATGAGTATTCCTTGGTAGCTATTGACTTTAGATGTAAGGTTAGTAGCTAGATACACACTAGTAATAATCATAAGTCGAAACCTATACGAATTATTCCTCAATACCTCTTCATCGTCTTCGTACTAGAGTTACAACTATGAAAAAGCGTTTCGATACCGACACGAATGATAATTGGAGCATCGCGTAAGGATGTAGATGAGTCACCACTAAGTAATCAGTTGGATACCATTGGTGGGCATTCCGGATTTGACTCACAAGGAGACACAAAGGTTTAACCTATTGCTACTAATACGTGAGACCTTATTACTACGCTACGATTTAGCTTTAGGTTGTTTCCACCTTTAGGTTAAAACTTAACATAGGATATCCCTTTGACCTCTATAAAAGGCCACGAAACTGAATTGACACCATAAAACGTTTTCCAAACAATTTTTCTTGCCCTTTATCTTAGGGAAAAAGACATCGGTACTCGTCTTATACTCGCCTTGTACTCGCCTTAGTATTTAGGTACGATCAGCTACACTAATATACTTATTCCTTACTTCTTAATCTTCCATCGAAAAATTATTTCGTTTCATCGGTTTTATTTATCATCGATAAAATACTTTATAACCACTTCATATAACTTACTAGACATTTCCTAACAATGTAAGCCATATTCTCGCTAAAAATCTTTTGACAACTTGCTTTAACTTAACACTTTTCTTCAAAACTCAATTTAACCAATATTGGTTTTAACCTTGCTATTTCAATTTCATTTCAAATTCATTTCAATGGATTGATGTGCTTTTAAGGGCATATAAACCATTTTAAACATTGCTTACCATTTTGACACGTCTTCGAAAAACTAGAAACATTTTCTTTTATAATCGTGTTTAAACTCTTTAATATAAAACTTAAACATATGACGTTAAAGTTCATATTATGTGTAAAAGCTTCATCGGATCTTCAAACCACTTTTGTTTTAAGACTTTTGACTACTTCCCCATTTAGGCATCGTACTTTACTTAAATGTGTTTTCTTGAAACCCAACATGGTATTTTTACAACTTTGTAATCCAAATGTGTTTACAAGACATCACTGATGCCTACATTTCAAAACACACCTTATTTGTTTATTTTATTTCAAATTAGTTTTATAATCTGTGTTTATAAAACTTACAACATTGCAAAACTTAGTGTTCACTTTTAAATTTCCAGTGACACCTTCAACAATGTATAATTACTCTTCTAAATCTATTGAGTCTTTACCTTATATGTTTTAACTATTATTGAACTCCATTCTAAAAAGTCAAATTGTCAGATTTTCAACTACCGTTTGTAGTGCTTCTTCTTTTTCACAAATGGAGTTTAACTTAACAAGGTAACTCGTGATTATTAGCAAACATTCTAAGACTCTGACATGTCTATTTAATCATCAATATACATCAAATATTAAAGTTTGAAATATATCTCAACCTGGTTTTAATCTACCTATAGGTATTGTTCTTATAATTTTAACAATAACAATCATTGCCGCCGCTACCTTCCTTTTTCTTTCCCCCGCACTTGATTTCTTGCTCTCCTTATGACTTTAGATCTCGCACACCCATAATAGTAACATAATACATTGTCTAACTTTGTTTCTGTCTATTTTGCTTCTCCTGGTATCATGTTTGTACACATACATACTAGAAGTCTATCCTTTCGTTTTAAGCGATTAATACATGTATAGCCGTGAGGAATAATTTTTATTTAGTCAACTTTGATATATTCAGTTACGCCTTTTTATCATATACATCTTGTTTTTATTTTGAAATCTCTATAAACAAGTGATCCTTATTTACATTTGCTCTTTCGTTCTAAATTCAGAAACTTGATATAAAATGCAATTTTCCTTGTATTTTTCCTTATAATTAATACACAAGATGAATACTCTTATGCTTATAATTTTTCTATATCCGGAAAATATATGTGAAGGATATGTATCCTTATGTTTCTTCTTTTCTTTAAATACATCAAGAATTTTGAATTTTACAATTATCTATTCTCTAAATGATTGTTTTTATAGAAACACTAAACTATGAATGCCCTATTTTGAAGATTGACATTTTTACACCTTTCTTAAAATAGTAATTTACTTTGCAATTTTCAGTGAGTTCCTAAACTCTCAAGCTTGTTTTCATAAGTATTTTGACTCCTCGTAAACTTAGATTTGTCCTGACTTAGACAATTAGTCAATTTTTCAAATAATGTAATATCAATAATTTCAATAAAAAAAAATTTTCCCTTAATGACGACTTAAACCTTTAACTTTAATTAATCTTTATATTATTTTACTACTTTGTTGGATCGCCACACATGTATCTTCATTATCTTGGAATTATTACACATTTTGATAATAGTGAGATTAATTATCATTTCTAAACAGATATTTTGATAACAATGAGATTTTTAATCACTTCTAAACACTTAAAATGCTATATACACAATGTGATTTAATTTATCATAAATTTTCATCGCCTCCATTTGCACCAATAACTCTCTAAATATATTTATTTTTCGAATAAGGTTTTATTATTGTAAGAGTAACCGTAGTAGTAATTATAGCCTCGGAGATGCTCAATCATTCGTAATTTATTTTGTCGACGACACTTAATTAGCCTTTACATTTGAGATGTACCAAAACTTCGTTGCCTACCCTTAGTATGTATTTTTAGGAACTTACCCTCAATCGCTTCTCTTTCATTCGTGCTACCCCTTCTTATTTCAAAATATATCCTTTCCAGATGTAGTAGCCAACCCGGAAGTGAACAAATTGTTCCTAATCTCTTCTTTATTAGGCGGCGAATTTACACTTAGTGCTAATTTAGAACGCGACTTAAGGATCAATGGGGATTTAACGCTCAGTGCAGTTAGTGCTTCAGCAAAACTTATAGCTCTCTTAATTCAGATAATATCTAACTAGATGATCTTTTTCGACTAGGTCGCCATGTTTGGATCATGATTTCCATGATCCTAATTTCTCGCAATCTAAATTGTAGAACTCGAATTAAGGAAACATTAATTTGACTATAGCTAAAGAATTGGGCTTTTCCCTTGAGGAAATAAACCCGAAATAATCAAAGAACATTGCAAGTCACCACCTCTCCAACTATATAATTGTATTCGACTGAGTTCTAATAGAATACGTCACGAATTGAATTTCGGGGCGAAATTCTTTCAACCGGGGGAGAATGTGACAACCGTCAAAATTCGAGTCGGTTTTAGATTTGACTAAACTTAGTTGCACATATAGGCACTACACATACTAGACTTAGTAACTAGAAGCTAAGTTATAACCTACTAGAAACTTGGAAACAATTAGAATCAATGGATAGTGTGCATAGATTTCACATTGATATGTGAATTCTGTAACTACTTAACTGTAGAGACTATCCATATTCGGGTCATTCTTTGACTCGAACACCATTTCATGAATCATATTCACACATCATGCACTTGACCTAGAAGTAGAAATTAGGTCAAAGTCTCATAGAAACTTAAGTCAAAGTTGAAGAGTAGGACTAGTATACTTGATTCCTCAATTTCGTTTGAATCTCGGAATCACTACATAGAATGCCAATAAACCGCTAAAAATAAATTACAAACAATATTTCTAATTTGAATAAGAGTTATGAAACTCTAAAATAGTTTGAAGTCTCAAAATTCAAGTAATTTTGATATCCAAAGATTTACAAACTCTCAAAAACCCTAAATGCCCTAAAAACTCACATTTATAAACTTTGACCTTAAAAATTCTATAAAAATAATCATGAACCTTATAATATGATCTTATAACAATTAAAATTATGAAAATGCATTCAAGGAAAATAAAATTTGAAGTCATTAACATTCATCCTTAATTTAGAAGTCAAAAATCAAGGTTTCATGAATAAAAACATGATTTTAGTGCACATTTTATATAAAATTTAGATATTTTATAAAATAACTTAAATTTTATAAAACAAAATGAATGAGAAAGGGTTATTATACTCAAAATTTCGGACCCCTCTCTCCCCATATCTCTCTCTCACACTCTCATTCTCCAACACACACATCTCTCTTCTTTCTCTCTCTAGAAAACTCTCTCTACCTTCTCTCTACTTTTTCTCTCCAAACACCACTCCATTCTCTCTTCCTCCCTCTAAAGAACCAAGAAATATTCCAGAAAACAAACCCAAGAACACTCCTCAAACTCGAAATCTTCATCATCTTGTGGTATTCTTGAAGGTAAAATCGATTTCTACTTCACTTTTCCTTCAAGTTTTGCTCTTTTCTTACACTTTCTCCTTCTTCATCTTCTTCAAACTTGTTTTCTTTTTGTTAAAATGGTTTTTATAACATGATGGATGTGTTTTAACACCATGCATGTATGATAAACAAGGTTGCATGTTCATGATCTTAGTGCAAAAATCGATTTTAAGGATTAAAACATCAAACTCAAGTTAAGAGTTTTTGAGAAACAAAATTTTCTTCATAAATGCATGTATACATTTTGATAAGTTTTAATCTTTTGATCTCTGGAAACATGACCAAAATATGAGGTTATCATGATATATTTAAAATACTTCAAAAGGTTTACTCAAGGAAATGATGAAAACCCACTTTTCTAACCAATCATCATGCATGCAATCTGCCAGATTTCTTTACCTGACTTTAAACTGTCATATCTCACTCATTTCTTAGCCAGAATTCGTGATTCTTTTTCTAAAATATAATATTTTGAGTTATCTTTCAAACCCATCTGACCTCACTGAAAAATTCAGAAATTTCGATTTTTACCAATTTTTACAAAACTGTTGCTCAAACAGCACTTTCCTTATGAACATTTGTTTTGTGTTGCATGTTCAAAGGACTTATTCATCACTAAAAATCATTCAAAAATTATTTTGAACTCTTAATATCATGTGTTAATAGGTACAAAAAGATCTTGATTCAAAAGTCTTTGTAACATGTTGCAAAAATTGTCAAAGTAACATCACTAATCTTTACATAAATCACAAGAACCAAGTTTTCTCTATAATTTATTGAGCCTTTAGGCATGGTGTTCAACATCAAAAATAAGAACACAAATTGTCATTGTTATCAAATTGTATGAAGACGCATTCTGGAAATTTTCAGCTCAATATATATTTTCTTTATTTTTATATGAAAATAA
Organism: Lactuca virosa; assembly: GCF_052849685.1. Lineage (NCBI taxonomy): Eukaryota > Viridiplantae > Streptophyta > Magnoliopsida > Asterales > Asteraceae > Lactuca > Lactuca virosa. The sequence goes on from NC_136428.1 coordinate 392,512,744, forward strand.
TAAGAAAATAAAGTGCTAAATCATATAAAATACTTAAGCTAGTAAATAAATTATGGAAAAATTCTTGGATGATCCTTTAAGTTAATAAACATCTCCCATTAAGTTTCATCCATTTTTGTTACTGTTTAATATAGTTTTGAATTTTCTTTTTGTTTAGCTCTAATAAATCATAAAACCACATTAGGGAATATAAAAATGGTATCTAATAATTTTCGCAGCTTATACTCTCTGTGGAACACTTAGAAAAATATTTTCAGAATTTTTCATAATGTATTCCTATTTTTCTTCGATTTTTGTATTTATAATGGACTAAAAACAGGAAAAATAGTTTTACTCATCCAAAAATTATGAAAATTTACCAGAACACCTTGTAATACATTAGGATGCTACATAAAAATTTTGATGATTTTTCTCTTCTGTATACTATTTTTCTTCTATTTTCCCAAGATTAAATACAGTTAAACCCAATTTTTATTAGAATAAATACACAAAAATCATAAAATTGGGATAAACAGTTTAGAAATTCATTTTTATATTTTTCCTAGCTTAGTAATGACTAATAACAGCGTTACAAAAATTTTGGACAATTTTGGAAACAATTTTCTATTTATCCACATTTTTATTAGAATAAATGCATAAAAATCATAAAATTGGGTTAAACAGTTTAGAAACCGATTTGTATATTTTTCCCAGCTTAAGTACGTGTAATGACATTACTATAAAAAGTGTGGGGCATTTTATTAACCGATTTCTATTTTTCATGAATTTTTATATATTTAGAGAATTAAATATATGAAAAATGGTTATGCATATCCATAATCCATGAAAATTTATCTAGAAGTCTTTTAACATATTTAGAACCAAAATCTGAAGTTTGGTAATTTTTATTAATTGTTTAGTATTTTTCATGATTTTATAATTATTCATGGAATTAAATTGTGAAAAATAGTTAGACAAATCAAAAATTCAAGAAAATTTATCTTAAGGTGTTTGACTTCAATTAAAAATGAAATACAAAGTTTGGGAAAGTTTAGAACTAAATTGATTTACTTTTGAATATTTAATAATTGGAACACCTCTAAAATGTTAAATATTAACATTTCAATAATGGAAATTTTCCACTTAAATTGTTATATAACAATTGATTCTTTGAAACTTAATTTCCACAGAAAAATGTTTGTAACTTATCAATATTAAATTTTGACACATTATTGGCATAATTCTATTGTAGTAGTAAGTATACTAGTATTAGATTTCAATTAGAGACTCATTAGTGTGTAACATCGTTGTAGGAAAACGATAGTGGTACGAGTGGAGCGTAGATCAAGGCATCATTTGCATCATCTCAATGCATTGTGAGTATTCACGCACTCCCCTATTTTCAGTTTTTATGTTTTGGGGTGGAAAAGCATGTCCCGAAAAACTATTATTTGAATGTTGTATTTAAATTGATTTGTATCAAACATGATTGCTATTTTATTGCTATGTCTCTCTATGTATGTCTATGCAACACGGAACATGAGAACTTATCGTACTAAGGCCCTTCCCTTATCTCTAACCATTAACTCTTTGAGCCAATGGTCATTATGGATAGCGCTATTAGGAATTGACAACTCCTCACTCGCCCTATTGCTGGAGTGCATGATACCATATTCATCTACGGAACGATAAGCATAGATCTTGATAGGGCTTCAGTCATAGGTTTGGTTGAGACTCATTGTTTGCTCATACACATACAAACTCGTTTCTCGTTATAGCAATAAACTTGTTATTTATTATGGCAATAAACTCGTTTCTCGTTATAGCAATAAACTTGTTTATAAATTATAGCAATGAACTTTGTTTCTCATTACAACAACGAACTGTTATTACTGAAAACTTATATACATGTTTTAGCAATGAAATTGTTTGCTCCTTGTAGCAACGAAATTGATTGCTCATTTTAGCAATGAAACTTGTTTACTCGTTTGAGTAACGAACTTTATCTTCCATGAGAATATGAATGTTGCATCTTATTTGGGCAACATACCTTATCTCTCATGATGACAAAGAACTTTGTTTTTACAAACTTATTTACTCATCTTAACAATATACTTTTATTATTGGAAACTTTTATCAAAACTTTGATTTCAATTCATGGAACCAGTATTATTTTGTTTATCTGTGAGTACTCACCAACTATTTTTATAGTTGACGCTCGTTTTACATGCTTTTTCAGGAATCATCGAGTAAGTGGCACTTAGGGACACTTCACTTTTAGGAGCATTCGCATGTGTTGTATTTCAATTTACATTGTAATTTCTTTTAAAAGTTGTTCAAACCCATTGTGAATTTGTAATGATTTTTAATACTATGGTTGGTGTTGTCTTTTAACTTTTGCGATGAAACCCTTTGTACTGCCACGCCCTGTGTTTCCGCTTTAGCGGGGTGTGACATTAGTGAAGGTGCAATTATTGGCATAATGCCCTGGCTTTCCACACTTGTAACATGTGAGTTCCACCCTACACTTCCTAGCATGTTTCTTCTTACACTTATCACACCACTTGGCTTCGGCTCCTCCTCCAAATTTTCTCGAACCAGTCTTCGAGAACTTGTTCTTTTTTTGGAACTTGAAGTTCCTTCAAACTTTCTCTTTTCGCCAACTTCAACCTTGCTGGCGGCTCTCCTCTTAATCATATCTTCAACAGACTTGGCAGCCCAGATAGCTGTCTCCAAAGTAAGTGCCTGACGTACTGGCACCGCATTCTCCCATGGAATTCCCTTTGCGTACCTGTCAACTTTCGCCAGCTCATCTCGGACAATACACAAAGCAAACTCCATTTTGTCTGTGAAGTTATTCGTATATTCATCAACGGTCATACTCTCCTTCTTCAACGTTAGAAATTGGTTTTCTAACTCAAGTACGTTTTGGGCCGAGCAGTACTTGCGCTTGAAGTGCACCAAGAACTCTGACCAAATCAGTTGCAGTGGCTCATTAGGGCTTAGGGTTTTCCCCAGAGTGGTCCACCAACGAGCACCACTACCCCTGAACTGACGCACTGCAAAGGTGGTTTGTAACTTGCTTTGGCAATCACAAGTCATGAAAGCCAATTCCATTTTCGAGATCCAGTCCATTACTCCGACGGGATCTTCTTTTCCAGTGAAGGTTGATGGCTTGCAAGTCATAAAGTCCTTATACTTGCACCCATTTCTCTCCACTCTAACCTCGTGGTTATTTCTCCCCACCATAAGCGGTTCACTATGACCAACCGATCTACTATTGTTTCCTTCTTCAGATCGATCGTCATTCAATTCACGTTGTTCAACAGGAACTGAAGGTTCATCCCTATTGTTCAGCAACATATGCCTCAATTCCCCCCTCTGTTCAGCCATCATGGTCTGAATCATAGTTCGTACTCCAGCCATGGTGATGGGTTCGGGTGCAGCTCCTACTATAGGCACCTGTTCCACCACTTGAGGTTGAGGTTGTTGGTTTCTGTTTGCGTTTCCTGCTCCACTTCGAGTTCTTGCCATTACAATCTATATACCGAATAAGGCAAATTTACGTCTTTATCCTTGTTAGATATTTCAATTCCCGTATCACCCCGAAACGTTTACATGTTAGTTCTAATCTCGTAATTATACGCTTAGAATCCTACACACATAAGGTTTCCAGATCATGTCGGCAACAGACCATAGATCCGAACAAATAATGGCATATATGGCAAACATATAGCATTTAGCACATAAAAGCATTTTAGGCACCTTTCCTAAAATAAACTAGTGCTCGTGTCTAAAATATGGTAGACACTCATCTCACAATCATCACTTAGCATTCTAAGTTTAAGTCTAGAAATTGTAGGATATTTCTTAGTTCGCTTAAACTAATGCTCTGATACCAACTGTGACATCCCCTAATTTCTCGGTCAGAAAAGACCGATTTAATTTATGCTTTTTAAAATAAAATCAGATAAATCTTTTTAAAAGATGTTGCGGAATTGGTCCCAAAAACAAAACATGATAAAAGTTTATCAAAACCTTTCTTTAAGAAATGTATAGTTTCATTTCATATCAAAACCTCGGGATGTCATGTTCCGATACAGATCAAAAGCATAAACAAGACATTATAAGCCTTACAACAGTTACTTACAACTACTGGCCTATAATCAAAAATTTCTCATCGTCCTTCGACTATGCTCGGGGTCCACTACCTGTAACATAAAAAGATGAGTGGGTCAGGCTTGGGAGCCTGGTGAGCATATAGGGTTTTCAACCCACAATAGTAATAAACTTATTAAGTTCACCAATCAACAATAACCCTGATTACCGATTCCCGTTGTCCTCACTTTACGTCCCTAAACACCTATCACAAGGGACCTAGCCTAAGGAATATCATCGGGATGGACACTACTGCTAAGGGGACTCCTCAGCAATACATGTCCTAAAGGCAACCATGAGGGGTATGGAGTACACCAATGAACATTTAGTTCATCAACACCTACAAGTTACGAACCTGCTAGTGTGCCATTGGACTGTCTAGAAAGGTCTATGGTCGTCATCTATACTCTGTTAGACAACATTCACCACCAACAACAACAACAACACCGAGGCATGTCATCATTTTAACACCCATCGACTATTTCATCTACCCATGTTCTACGCAACATATTTGTAGATAAAATACATATACAGTTTAAAACTTGTATAAAACATCTATTCAACAGTCACCTCAAATAAACAATTAATATATTTACACATAGCACGTATTTTAAGGTAAATACTTCATATCTATGTGTAAAATGAAAGTAACTACACACTCATATGTTTTGATGAAAATCGGGCAGCAATTCGTTTCCTAAAACGATCGTTTCTAATAAAATCGGGAGTTATAATGAGAAACAGGGCTCTGCGAAGGTCGGGCTTCGAGACCGAAAAGATAAATTTTATGGGCTTCTCGGGCACTTCGTGGCGTATTCCGGGGGTTATAATTGATACCGGGGCTTTTGGGAATGTTAAAATGAAAGAAATATGGAAAGAGGGGCTAAAAGTGTCAAATTTTCAAATATTCCCCGGGAGGTCTAGCACCCTCCTATTTATAGGCCGAGGCTACTGATCCAAGGCTTGAGAAGCCTCCAGGTGGCATCAGATGCGAGAAGGGGATCACATGGGCTGCGCATGCGAGGGCCTCGCTGGCAGCCTCTGATTGGACCGAAGTCCGGATCCGAGGAGGGGGGCTCGTGGCTCATGCGAAGGCTCGGATGTGATGAGTCACTGTACATGCGTCGGACGTAGGCGAGGCGGCTTCGGACAGCTCTCCGGATTCGAACACGCGTCTGCCAGCTGCTCAGATGACTCAGCCATTCATAACTTTCGCATACGAGCTCCGTTTTTGACGTTCTTTATATGCACGCGTAGGTAAAATTACTCTCTGCAACTTTCGCTTAGAATTCGTCGGCTAATTTTGACTTTAATTTTTATATCATTATTTTTAACAGACCGGGACAGGAAATCCGTTAAAAATTAATAACGTCTTCATCCGACATCCGTTTTCGTCTGTCTTTTTACCGTTGTGCTACTATTGACGAGACCTTCGATTCTCGTTTAGGTCGTGTCGGCTAAAAATCACTCAATCTAAAATTCGAGTTTTAGTTGTCTACTGCTAAGCTGAAACTTCGAAAAATCATAACTTCCTCATACGAAGTCAGATTTGGGCGTTCTTTTTATACCTACTCTCGGTTTAACGAACACTACGAGTTTGGTTTAGATCACTAAGGATAAAAAGTAGTTTATCAAAAACTCACTTTTTACGACATTCAGCACCGTGCCGGTTTTGTCGTGAAACTTCGACAGATCATAACTTCTTCGTTATAACTCGGATTTTGGTATTCTTTATATATCCGTAATCCTTGTCACGACCACTACAACTTTCTTAGTAGATATCAGCTTTATCTAATATTTATTTTCGACGCTCATTTTTATTCTTAATTAATTAACTCCTAGTAATTAAGCAATAAACAAATAAAACACATAATATTCACATAATTCCTTTTTCATTTCTTCAAAATGAGTTACAAAGGTTAACCTAGACTATCACCTCAATATTAATGCCTTGGCTAGAAACATGAGTGTTACAGCTAGTACAGGGAGGAGCATACTATAACTAGTACATGGAGGAGCATACGATAACTAGTACAGGGAGGAGCATACTATAACTAGTACAGGGAGGAACATACTATAACTATAACAGAAGAACAAATCATGAATTACACACTTATACTATATATTCCTAGTATCCTAGGAAGAGATCGTATCTTTAACTCATTGTTTATAACAAATTATGGTAATAATACATCATACCTGGTTTGCACTAACAAAGGTACATATACAACAAACCAGGGTTAGCAAACACGAGGTAATGATACATCATACCGGGTTTGCACTAACAAAGGTACAAATACAATGTACCAGGGTTAGCAAACACGAGGTAATAATACATCATATTGGGTTTGCACTAACAAAGGTACAAATACAACGTACCAGGGTTAGCAAACACGAGGTAATAATACATCATACCGGGTTTACACTAACAAAGGTACAAAGACAACGTACCAGGGTTAGCAAACACGGGGTGATACTATATCATACCGGAGTTATTTATAAAGGGTACATCTACAAAGTACCGGACAATAATAGCTAAAACACATAAATATATACAAAACTCACAACAATATTGACTGAGGCGTTAAGAGTATAGGATTTCATTACTTCTAGTAGTCATCCAAATATTAGAACAACGCCACATAACTTACTCGTAACGTGAACATTCAGTTAGAAGGGTACCTATAATTTTAACTTTATGATTCCTTAGTTTATACATCAGGGATATATATTAATCGGATCCGACAGGAAGTAGAATGTGTGCTTTCCGCTTCATTTCCTGTTCCTTGTTTGGTTGTGGGCTTAGAGCAGATTCACCCAGCCTACTATCTATTCGACCTTAGCTATATATATATATATATATATATATATATATATATATATATATATATATATATATATATATATTCCGTATACACCAAGTAATCATAAGGAGTACCAGGTATGAGCCAGGTCATAGTATACTAATTCAATGCACCGTTTTCTAGTACAAAACATACTTTTCAAATAAAACATTTGGTAGACAGAACTAGAAACTTACCAGTAAAGGGTTTAATCAATTTTATTAAACCAGTATAACTTAAAGAACCTTTGGTGGTTAATTCCATAATACCTTAGTTTATACATCAGGGTTATATATAATTAATATCCGATAGACAGTTGGATGTGTGCTTTCCGCCTTACTTCATGTTCCTTGTTTGGTTGTGGGCTTAGGGCAGATTCACACAATTAACTATCCGTTCGATATTATATTATATATGGCTAGTATAAACTAAGTGATTATAAAAGGAGCTATTGTGGTTGCCATTTTTACTAAAAGAAATAAGGGTTATATACAACGAAGATCTAACAAACAATGGGATGTGTGACTTCCGCCTCATTACATGTTCCTTGTTTGGTTGTGGGCTTAGGGCAGATTCACACAATCGATTGTTTGTTTGATCTGGATTCTATATAACTTGTATCCATTTAGAACTCATAGAAAGGATTGTTGTGACAACCCGAAATTTCTATTCTGTACAACCATTCACTTCAATAGAAGTCAGAACAGTTTCTGCTAACTTTTGAGCTGTGTAGAGTTAGTTTGAGTGTTCTAAAGCCTAGTACTTCAGGAGATAACAGGAGACAGGATGCCCTAGGGTTTATTGTGCAACAATAATGTCCCAAAACTCCAAGAGTTTAGAGTTTACGGCCTAAACATGGAGTTTACGGCCGTAAACCCCAAGGGCATAAATATGGCACTTAGCCATTTTAATCACTTTTTCACATTTTCAAGATCCAAAACTCAAATTCTCTCAAGTATCATCCGATTTTCCTTCTTGATCTTCAACTTTGTAAGTGTTTCTTACCCTAATAAGTAGATATCTTACTTAATCTAGTGATCTTACATGATTCCATCCGTGAAATCATTCCAAATGTGTAGATCTTCAAGTTTCACCAAGAACACCAAGAACACACACTAGTGTTCTTGGACTTTTAGCACCTTTTCAAGCTTCTACATAGTAAGTACTCTTACCTTGGCTTGTTATAAGGCTTGCTACACTTCATAATCCTCTAGAAAACATAAGGAAACACAAGATCAAAGGTGTTTACGGTCCAAGATGTTCTTGGACCGTAAACCCTAATGAAGGGGCCAAAGTGTGCCCTACTCCCTTACCAAGCCTTGTATAATAGTCTAGATCCCATCCTTGATGTGCTTAGGACTTAAAACATCAAAAAGACCATAAATCATTTGGGTTTACGGCCGTAAACCCAAGGAGAAATGGTCCATGGACCGTAAACTCCACAAAGGAGTGAAATGGTGCCCTAATCACTTCCTAAGGCTTAAACATGAAGTAGGAATGCTTCTTATGACCTTTAAAGCTTCAAAACACAAAATGGTAAAAGTACCATGAGTTTACGGCCGTAAACTCATGGGTTTACGACCGTAAACTCAATGAGAGTTGGTCCCAAAAACCGAAAACTCCAAAAGAGTTTACCCTTGGACCCCAAACTCAATAACCAAGTCCTACAACCCTTAGATGCAATCCTTAGCACTTATACCACTTAAATCAAGTGTTTTTACATGTCTTAGGATGTCTTAACTTGGTTAATTAGTTGTTTAATGACTAATTGGATACATATATGTGTTATTATATGTTCACTAGGATCCTTGTGTGTGTTCAAGTCTTCACATGACACTTAGCATCCTATAACAATCCGTTCATCCAAACCACTCACTACAGGTGAGTTCATACCTCTTAATTAACCTATTAAATCTTTTTAAATGCTTTTATGGGGGGATACAAGTTGAACTATTATAGTTATTATATCAATCACATGTGATTAATAACTACCAAACAAGTGGATTTCTTACTTTTCAAACTGTGTTATCAAACTGTTTTACATCAAACTGTTTTACATCAAACTGTTTTACTTCAAACTGTCTTACAAACTCTTTTACATATCAAATACTTTTATTAAACTCTTGTAAACTAATATTTTGTTAAATATGTATCTATATAGATATAGTTATATAAGTAAGATTGAAAGGACTTAGAACTGATAGCTCACCTTACTTCATATTCCTTGTTTGGTTGTGAACTTAGGGTATTCAGGTTATTTGTCTGAATGTCGTTTGAATCCTAGTTATATATTATGTATATGTATATAGATATGAAAGTTCCTTCTTTCATTCAATTCAATACCTTTGTGTAGCAAAGGTATACACACATGTTCATACATTCAAACACATTACAAGTAAACTATAATAGGTATAGTTTAGGGAGATACTAATGCTATTACTAGAACAGTGAAACATACAAAGAGTCAGTTCATACATGAGCCAATAACATACAGATAGAGAATACTATGATGAGAAACAAACAATACCATACAGAGAGAACATACATACACGCTAGACAGGGAGAGTACACACAATCCAGCTAGCACATACATATACTATAACATTACTACAGTTATGTGAGCCACGTAACGGGGGCATGCCATTACCTGTCATGGCCTGTTTTATATCCAGAATCTCCTTAAGTGGGGAGCGTATGAGTTTGTGTATAGATCTATACTGGATTGACTATCATACACCTCGCTGCTCGCTACAGTGGAACTTGCAAGTCTACGGGTGCCAAACGTCATTTCTTCCGAGGTCTTACATCGTCGCGTTCTATAGTCGGTAGCAGGATACAGGCCGATCACATGGTACTTTAAATAACAATTGGTTTAAGGTAGTTAGTACAGCAGTAGTTATTTAATACAACACTACAATACTATTTCATTTTCCCATTACATTCACTTTGTGACCTTCACACAATAAACAGTAATGTAAAAACTATATTTTTGGTTAATGATAGTCAGATTTGGGAAAATAGATACTCTTACAAGAGACACACACACGGATACTAGATGCCTTGGTAGAAGGCTACTTTTAGTAGGAAACATAGGGTTTTCTAGGAGAGTTCAAACAATTACAAACATTTTCAAACTTATACATTACAGACTTACAAACACTTTCATACAAATACAGACACTAATATACTTATGAACTCACCAGCGTTAAAGCTGATAAACTCTTTCAAAATAACTTGTATTCTCAGGTCACCAGTAGACAGGTACCGCTGCCAGGTTTTGAGAAGATGGAGCTCGTTCAAGACTCATCTTTTATTTTGATGTATATTTTTGGTGTCTATATAACTTGACAGAACACACTTGTATGAAATTATATTATTAATACAATGGATGATGTTGTTGCTTGTTTACTACTTTGCATTGTTGTGATACTGAACATGACGTCCTCCACCCCCGAACGTTTCCGCCATTCCGGTTTTGGGGTGTGACAGATTGGTATCAGAGCATTGTTTATAGTGAATCGAGTGTATCAACCCATAAAAGATATACGAACTATAAACACAGCGGGATTAAAATACTCTGATAAAGAGTTTATACTTTTAAATAATAAAATATTTAACCAAGTATACATACCTGCATTCATACTAAAATCAGTGTCACTAGGACAGAACAAAAGTATTGCAATTGTTGGGCAGCACAAGTAGACTTAGAGACATATGGTCAACCCTGGGAAGATGTATCCTGATCAACTACATTATCCGAGGAGTGATTAACATGTGCCTAAGTGTGGTTGTGAGGTTGCAACAAGTCTAAAAACTTACCAACATTACTGCAATGAGAATAGTATAACAGAACGTAAACTTAAAATACTATAGGAGTATTTTGTGTTATTATAGTTACCTATCTGAGAACTAAAGGTCTTTATTAGTATGTCAATAGTTGCTGAGTGGATACGCTAAGGTTATATGTAACTAGGATGTCATAGACTTAGAATCTGTGATCTTTGCTTTACTTCTTGTTCCTTGTTTGGTTGTGGGCTTAGAGTTAGGGTCACTTATTCCAAGGTCTATCCTGTCTTGTTTACATATGACTGGTATGCACTACGCAAATGTTGAAGTAACTGATAAAGATCATCTTATAATTATCTAGATAGTTCGTCTATTAATTATTTCTTTATCCCTTTTCTCGCATAGATATAATGGCTGGATTCCATCTTCCCGGAGATCCGTACAACCCCAACGAAGGCAATGCTGGATGGCTTGGAGAAGAGCCAAAAGATGATCACCCAATCCCTTTGGATGATCACGAAGCTGAAGGCTTTTCTGATGGTTCTGACTCAGAGCCAGAAGTCAACAACCTACCCCCAGCTGCTCAAGACCCAAATCCTCGTCCAGCATTTCAAGGACCCACACCCTTGTGGGCCACAAACTTGAATAGATGGAGTCAGGAACAGGGCTAACCCATTCCCTACAACGGAAACAGAAGCTTCTACAACCTCACCAAGGGAGGTTCAGCTGACAGGGTCCTACCCATCATGGTTCGTAGGATTTCTCGGAACACTGAACAAGGTCGAGCGACTATCGACCGAGTCATAGAGATTGACGCCAACTTGGGCGTTAACACTGTCCGCATTCGCCAGCTAGAGTCTGCTCATGAAAGGACTCAGGTCCGCAATGCAGCTCTGCAGAGGGAACTTGCTGAAACTCAAGCTAAAGTCAGAGAACTTCGAGCTCAGCAAGCAAGATCTGAAAGGCGTATGACGGACATAGAACGTCTTCTGTCAAAGTCAAGAACTCACTCTAGTAGTTCTCGTCGCCGATAGAGTCTCGTCTACTTCCCTTTTGGATATAACCTAGTTTGTGTAAAAACTCTAGTCTAATTTCCTATCTTTGTAAATCTTAGACCTGTTAGGTCTTGATTAGGTCGTAGTTATGTCAAAATTTTCCCATCTTGGTTGATGTAAGGCCTACTTCTAGGTCATTTTTCCCGAACTCATTACATCTGTAATTCCAGTACTATTGACAGATATCTAATCTCATGGAAATTAATATCCAAATGCTATCATCTGTTAGTTCTAGATCTACATTCAATCGTGCTATTCAATTGTGCTGTTGGGCTATGGAGAGTTAGTCCATGAGTCATTTTCATCAATTTTCCTATTTGAATTCTTATCAATATCTTCACCTTTGTAAACTTATAGTTGAAAGATGCCTCCACGTAAATCAACAAGACACGATCCTCCGATCACGGCAACACCACCTGCTCCTCAAATCGATACGGCAGCTCTAAATGCTGCTGTAGCTGCGGCTGTGGCTACAGCCATGGCTCAATATCATTCATCTGGTTCCACTGGAGGAGGAACCCCTATTCAATCTACTCTTGGTGAAGCTCCTGTGCGCTTGAGAGAGTGCTCCTATAAGGACTTCACTAACTGCAAGCCCAAGTCCTTTAGAGGGACTGGCGGAGTCGTTGCCCTCTCGCAATGGTTCGAGAAAACTGAATCGGTTTTCGAAATCTGCTCTTGTCCAGAAGGGAGCAAGGTCAAGTTTGCCGCTTGCACCTTTGAATACAAAGCCCTGACATGGTGGAATAGCCATGTCGAGTCACTATCTCTTGTGGTGGCTAATGCTATGGGCTGGGAAACTTTGAAAGACCTCATGATTGAGGAGTACTGCCCGAGGGGCGAAATCCAAAAACTAGAGGAGGAACTGTGGAACCTAACCATGAAGGGCTCCGACATAGTCTCCTACACCGCCAGGTTCTGTGAACTGGTGGCCCTCTGTCCCAACATGGTTCACACAGAGGGGAAGAAGATAGAAAGATTCATATGGGGGCTGGTGCCTCCATTCCAGAGAAATGTTTTGGCTTCAAACCCCACTACATTCGACAGTGCCAAGCGATTGGCACAGCGGCTTATAGACCACGGGGTTCGTACCCCGGCCGCAACAACAACCCTGGCCATCTCAGAAACCGCCAGAACCGCTGATTCCAAGCGGAAGTTCTGGGATGACAAAAAGAAGAAGAAGGCTGCCAAAAAGCAGCAGATCGTGGCAGTTCATGCTGCGATAGCACCTGCCACTGCTGCTGCTCCGATAAAGCAGTACGCTGGAAGCTTGCCTAAGTGCAACCAGTGCAACTTCCACGACATTGGAGCCTTCCGGGAAATGCAGTGTTCGAACTGCAACAGGAAGGGGCACACCGCCCGGTTCTGCAAAGCTCCGGCTAGACCACTCAACCAAGTCCCCGGCGCTGGCGTGGGCCAAGCTTGCTATGGTTGTGGCGAGGTGGGCCACTACAAGAGGGACTGTAAGGCAAGGAATACTGGTGGAGTTGGAAGAGTTTTGGCCATAGGCCACGAGGAAGCGGTTGCCGACCCCACAGTGGTCACGGGTACGTTTCTCCTCGATAACTCTTATGCATGCATACTGTTTGATAGTGGAGCGGAGAGGAGCTTCGTGAACCAAAAATTTGCTCATTTACTTAAGCAAAAATCATGAGCACTTAAAGAACCGTTCACTGTAGAAATGGCTAATGGAAAGACGGAAAGCACTAGCAGTATATTCATAGGGTGTACCCTAGCACTAGATAGTCATTCATTTTCGATCGACCTCATGCCGGTCTCAATTAAAAGTTTCGACGTCATTATCGGCATCGATTGGTTGAATCTTCATCGTGCCGACATCATGTGTTACGAAAAGGCTGTACGCCTTAATCTGTCGTCTGGCGAAACTCTAGTAGTATATGGCGACAAACCCGACACGAACCTTCCTATCATCTCGAGCATGCAAGCTCAGAAATCCTTGCGAAAGGAATGTCGCGCATTCCTTGCTCATGTGGTCGATGTGAACCAAGAAACAAAAGACATTCAGAACATTCCAGTAGTACGCGACTTTCCCGATATCTTTCCAGAAGAACTCCCAGGATTACCTCCACAACGACAAGTCGAGTTCAGAATCGACTTGGTTCCAGGGGCTACTCCCGTAGCCAAATCGCCCTATCGTCTAGCACCTGCAGAGATGCAAGAACTGTCCTGTCAACTTAACGAACTGCTCAGCAAGGGCTTTATAAGACCAAGCTTCTCACCCTGGGGAGCTCCAGTCTTGTTCGTCAAGAAGAAAGACGGATCGTTTCGTATGTGCATCGACTACAGGGAGCTCAACAAACTGACCGTCAAAAATCACTATCCTTCGCCTCGTATTGACGATTTATTTGACCAACTTCAAGGGGCGAACTTCTTTTCAAAACTCGACTTAAGATCCGGATATCACCAACTACGAGTGTTAGGGGAGGATGTTCCGAAGACAGCCTTCCGAACTCGTTATGGGCACTACGAATTCGTAGTGATGCCGTTCGGATTAACAAACGCGCCCGCAATATTCATGGATTTAATGAATAGGGTGTGTCGTCCTTACTTGGATCAGTTCGTCATCGTCTTCATCGATGACATACTTATCTACTCTCGTAGTAAGGAGGAACATAGTCAACATCTTCGACAGGTTTTAGAAACGCTGCGTTCGGAGATGCTCTATGCGAAGTTCTCGAAATGCGAATTTTGGATCCGAAGAGTCGAATTCTTAGGGCACGTGGTTAGCGAAGAGGGAATACACGTGGACCCTTCCAAAATCAAAGCCATTGAGAGCTGGTCAGCACCGAAGACGCCTACCGAAATTCGTCAATTTCTAGGCCTCGCTGGCTACTATTGCAGGTTCATTCAGAACTTCTCCTGCATCGCGAAGCCTCTTACAACACTGACCCAGAAGGGCGTGGCCTTTGACTGGGAAGAGAAGCAGGAGAGAGCGTTCCAAACGCTCAAGCGAGCCTTGTGCACCGCACCAATACTATCCCTCCCCGAAGGGATAGAAGACTTCGTTGTCTATTGCGATGCGTCGAATCAAGGGCGCGGATGTGTTCTGATGCAGCGAGGTAAGGTCATCGCCTATGCCTCGAGACAGCTGAAGACACACGAGGTCAACTACACTACCCAAGATCTTGAGCTAGGAGCAGTTGTGTTTGCTCTGAAGATCTGGAGACACTACATGTACGGTACAAAAAGCACTATCTTTACAGACCACAAAAGCCTACAACACATATTCGACCAGAAGGAGCTCAACATGAGACAACGACGGTGGGTCGAGCTACTCAGTGATTACGAATGCGAAGTTCGTTATCATCCGGGTAAAGCCAATGTAGTAGCTGACGCCCTAAGTCGGAAAGAATATTCTGGTCGTAGAGTCAAATCTTTGACTATGACTATCCATTCACATCTGTCCACACAAATTAAGGAGGCTCAGCTCGATGCTTTGAAACCTGAAAATGTGGCGGGTGAATCCCTGAGAGGGATGGATAAGAACTTGGAAGTCAAGGGTGGCGGAGCTTATTATTTCATGGATCAGATTTGGACCCCGAAACTTGGTGGTTTCAGAGACTTGGTCATGAACGAGGCGCACAACACTCGTTATTCTGTCCACCCAGGTTCAGATAAGATGTATCTGGATCTTAGAAAGCTATACTGGTGGCCTAACATGAAAGCAGAGATTGCTACCTTCGTGAGTAAATGCCTTACTTGCGCCAAGGTCAAGGTCGAATACCAGAAACCCTCTGGTCTACTACAACAGCCGAAGATTTCGGAATGGAAGTGGGAGCGGATCACTATGGACTTCATAACCAAGTTGCCAAAGACAACAGGTGGACTTGATACCATATGGGTCATCGTGGACAGATTGACCAAGTCCGCACACTTCCTGCCTATCAAAGAAACAGACAAGATGGAGAAGCTTACAAGAACCTACATTCGGGAGATTGTACGACTGCACGGTGTTCCCATATCCATTATCTCAGACCGAGATAGTAGGTTCATTTCGAGGTTATGGCAGTCTCTACAAAGTTCCCTAGGAACTAGGCTGGACATGAGTACAGCCTGCCATCCACAGACCGACGGACAAAGTGAGAGGACTATCCAAACCTTGGAAGATATGTTGCGCGCCTGTGTGATAGACTTTGGAAAAGCATGGGATACTCATTTACCCCTTGTCGAATTTTCCTACAACAACAGTTATCACACGAGCATAAAGGCTGCTCCATTCGAGGCCCTCTATGGCCGAAAGTGCAGATCCCCTATGTGCTGGGCTGAGGTGGGTGATACCCAGTTAGCTAAAGGACGAGTTCCTGAAAGCACTCTCACAGGTCCGGAGATCATTCGGGAAACGACAGAGAAGATCGTTCAGATTCGTGAACGATTGAAAGCCTCTAGAGACCGATAGAAAAGCTACGCTGATAAACGAAGGAAACCGTTGGAATTCCAGGTGGGCGGCCGTGTTCTATTGAAGGTGTCACCCTGGAAGGGCTTGATAGGCTTCGGAAAGTGTGGAAAGCTAAATCCAAGGTACATAGGACCTTTCGAGATTCTTGCCAGAGTCGGCCCTGTAGCTTACAAACATAACTTGCCACGCGAACTCAGTAACGTACATTCTACTTTCCACGTCTCGAACTTGAAAAAGTGTCTGTCCGACGAGACTCTTATAATCCCACTCGACGAGATCGAGATCAACGAGAGCCTCAAGTTCGTGGAAGAACCTGTAGAGATCATGGACCGGGAGGTCAAGCAAACGAAACAAAGTCGTATTCCCGATAGTGAAGGTTCGCTGGAACGCCAAGCGAGGACCTGAATTCACTTGGGAGCGAGAGGATCAGATGAAACTGAAATATCCTCGTCTTTTTACTTAGTTGTTGTAACTACTTATTTGCTTAAACTCTAATTTCTATTCTGTACAACCCGAAATTTCTATTCTGTACAACCATTCACTTCAATAGAAGTCAAAATTGTTTCTGCTAACTGTTAAGCATTTTGGAGTCAGTCTGAGTGTTTTAAAGTTAGTACTTCAAGAGATAACAGGAGAGAGGATGCCCTAGGGTTTATTGTGCACCAATAAAGTTCCAAAACTCCAAGAGTTTGGAGTTTACGGCCAAAACAAGGTGTTTACGGCCGTAAACACCAAGGGGTCTAAATATGGCACTTAGCTATTTTATTCACTTTTTCACATTTTCAAGAACTAGAACTCATTTCTCTCTCAAGTATCATCCGACTTTTCTTCGTGTTTCTTGCCTTGTTTAGTCGATATCTTCCTTAATCTAGTGATCTTACATGATTTCATCCGTGAAATCATTCCATTTGTGTAGACCTTCAAGTGTTCTTAGTTTCACCAAGAACACCAAGAACACACACTAGTGTTCTTGGACTTTTAGCACCTTTTCAAGCTTCTACCTAGTAAGTACTCTTACCCTAGAGTATTATAAGACTTGTTACACTTCTAATCATCAAGAAAACACCCAAGAAACACAAGATCAAAGGTGTTTACGGTCGAAGATGTTCTTGGACCGTAAACCCTAAAAAGGGTGCCAAAGTGTGCCCTAGTCCCTTACCAAGCCTTGGAAACTAGCCTAGACCCTTCCTTGATGTGCTTAGTGCTTGAAAACATCAAAAGACCATAAACCAGTTGGGTTTACGGCCGTAAACCCAAAGAAAATGGTCCAAGGACCGTAAACTGCACAAAGGAGTGAAATGGTGCCCTAAACACTTCCTAAGGCTTAAACATGAAGTAGGAATGCTTCTTATGATCTTTAAAGCTTCAAACTCAAAATGGTCAAAGTACCATGAGTTTACGGCTGTAAACTCATGGGTTTACGACCGTAAACTCATTGAGTGATGGTCACAAAACCGTAAACTCCAAGGGAGTTTACCCTTGAACCCTAAACCCAATAGCAATGTCCTACAATACTTAGATGCAATCCTTAGCACTTATAACACTTAAATAAGGTGTTTTGCATGTCCTAGGATGTCTTAACTTTGTTAATTAGTTGTTTAAAGACTAATTGGATACATATATGTGTTATTATATGTTAACTAGGATCATTGTGTGTGTACAAGTCTTCACTTGACACCTAGCAATCCTATATCATCAGTTCTTCCAAACCACTCACTACATGTGAGTTCATACCCCTTAATTAACCTTTTAAATGTTTTAAAATGCTTTTATGGGGGGGAATACAAATTGAACTATTATAGTTATTATATCAATCACATGTGATTAATAACTACTAAACAAGTGGATTTCTTACTTTTCAAACTGTGTTATCAAACTGTTTTACATCAAACTGTTTTACTTCAAACTGTCTTACAAACTCTTTTACATATCAAATACTTTTATTAAACTCTTTTAAACTAATATTCTGTTAAATATGTATCTATATAGATATAGTTATATAAGTAAGATTGAAAGGACTTAGGACTGATAGCTCACCTTACTTCCTGTTCCTTGTTTGGTTGTGGACTTAGGGTATTCAGGTTATTTGTCCGAAGGTCGTTTGAATCCTAGTTATATATTATGTATAAGTATATAGATATGAAATTTCCTTCTTTCATTCAATTCAATACCTTTGGGTAGCAAAGGTATACACACATGTTCATACATTCAAACACATTACTAGTAAACTATAATAGGTATAGTTTAGGGAGATACTAATGCTATTACTAGAACAATGAAACATACAAAGAGTCAGTTCATACATGAGTCAATAACATACAAATAGAGAATACTATGATTAGAAACAAACAATACCATACAGAGAGAACATACATACATGCTATACAGGGAGAGACACACAATACAGCTAGCACATACATATACTAGAACATTACTACAGTTATGTGAGCCACGTAACGGGGGCATGCCATTACCTATCATGGACCATTTTGTATCCAGAATCTCCTTAAGTGGCGAGCGTATGAGTTTGTGTATAGATCTATACTGGATTGACTATCCTACACCTCGCTGCTCGCTACAGTGGGACTTGCAAGTCTACGGGTGCCAAACGTCATTTCTTCCGACGACTTACATCGTCGCGTTCTATAGTCGGTAGCAGGATACAAGCCGATCACATGGTACTTTAAATAACAATTGGTTTAAGGTAGTTAGTACAACAGTAGTTACTTAATACAACACTACAGTACTATTTCATTTTCCCATTACATTCACTTTGTGACCTTCACACAATAAACAATAATGTAAAAACTATATTTTTGGTTAATGATAGTCAGATTTGGGAAAATACATACTCTTACAAGACACACACACACAGATACTAGATGCCTTGGTAGAAGGCTACTTTTAGTAGGAAACATAGGGTTTTCTAGGAGAGTTCAAACAATTACAAACATTTTCAAACTTATACATTACAGACTTACAACCACTTTCATACAAATACAGACACTAATATACTTATGAACTCACCAGCTTAAAAGCTGATAAACTCTTTCAAAATAACTTGTATTCTCAGGTCACCAGTAGACAGGTACCGGTGCCAAGTTTTGAGAAGATGGAGCTCGTTCAAGACTCATCTTTTATTTTGATGTATATTTTTGGTGTCTATATAACTTGACAGAACACACTTGTATGAAATTATATTATTAATGAAATGGATGATGTTGTTGCTTGTTTACTACTTTGCATTGTTGTGATACTGAACATGACGTCCTCCACCCCCGAACGTTTCCGCCGTTCCGGTTTTGGGGTGTGACAATTGTAGTGTCATTTTTACTTATGTTTCATCATATCAGAAGATATAGGATCTTCTGGAAGAACAGGCAAACTTTTCTAAAAGAACTTACAACTTACTTTACATCACTAAAATACTTATGAATTCACCAGCTTAAATGCTGATCTACTCTTTCAAAATAACTTGTATTCTCGGGAAACTAGTAGACAAGTACGCGCGCTGGGATTCAGAAGATGAAGTATAGTAGCTTCATGTCTTGTTTTGTTATTTACTTTTGGATTCAATCTTTGTGAATCACTACTTTGTAAAACACTTTAATATTAATGAAATGGTTGTTTGTTACTTTGATTACTATGATGCATGTCTTGTGATACTAAACATGACGTTCTCCGCCCCCGAACGTTTCCGCCGTTCCGGTTTGGGGGTGTGACAGATTGGTATCAGAGCATTGTTTATAGTGAACTAAGTATATCAACCTATAAAAGATATACAACTATAAATACAATGGGGCCGAAGTGCTCTGGATAATATTATATTTTAAAAATATAACAATACCTTACAAAAGTATACATACCTGCTTATACATATATACATACTAGAACAAGTATCACAAGAAGAACAGAACAGAAGTATTTAAAGGTTGAATACTGCGGTGAAACCTGGACAGTTATGTAATCATATCTAAGATCAATATAGCCTGATCAATTATATTCATTCGAGATGTGACCGACATGTGTTTGGGAGTGATGTGGTGTTGCAACAGTCTTAAAACTTACCTAACTCTATTCAAGGGATTTCTAGATCAGAACATAAAGTTAAAATACTATGGGAGTCTTTGATGATACTATAAGGCAACAACAAGTTTAAAACATACAAATTTCAATACATTAAAATACTATAGGAGTATTTTAGGCACTATAAATAACTTATGTGAGAATTTAAAAGACCCTTCTGGTAGGTCTATGATTCCCGAGTGTATACTTCCGAGGTTATAATATAATTGAGATTTTATAGACTTATAATTTGTGATCTATGCTTCACTACCTGTTCCTTGTTTGGTTGGGGTTTTGGAGTAGGATCACTTATTCGAAGGTCTATTTAATCTTAAATTATATACAACTTGTATACATTGCGCAATTATAGGAGGACCCAGTAAGGATCACCCCATAATGTTTCACTTAATCTCATAAATTCTTTAGACACTTCCATTCTCACTCGACAAACCCATATAGATGTAACCACTTCCTCATAGCGGTCAGCAGAAGAGTCAAGGAGGAACAAGAGCAGGTGCATGAGAAGTTTTTAGAGAAGGATCAGCCG
The DNA here is from genome assembly GCF_052849685.1 of Lactuca virosa. Taxonomy (NCBI): domain Eukaryota; kingdom Viridiplantae; phylum Streptophyta; class Magnoliopsida; order Asterales; family Asteraceae; genus Lactuca; species Lactuca virosa. Next base: position 392,533,594 of record NC_136428.1, read on the forward strand.
GAGAAACTAAAACGTCTTATGCGTCACACTAATAAATAATACTCATGAATGACTTAGTGAGCTAGTGAATACACTACTCACATTATGTGATAGGATTATTTCTTTTTCGTGCAACTGGTAACAGTTATTCAATTTACAGATATTCATTCGAGGATAGCCACTTCTGATTCATAAAGTTTATTTTTGTATAGACTCTCTTTATGAATCATTTTTCAGAACCTTAAGAAGGTCAGAACCAGATACACTAGGAAACAAGCATAACTTGGTTTAAATATCACTCGTACAAAACCCACTTCTACATACTATCATGGACATATCTCATAAATGTTGACAGAAACATTGAGAGTAGTCCAGCAAAGCGTGAAATTGTTTAGTACATTTAAGTTGATGGAATACAACTAGTGATGACCATCATTACTCACGATATCATTCTTCGCCATGCAACAGAATCATGTCTTCACAAGGAGGAAACCAACCAACAGGCGAGGCACCAATTCTGCAGATAGACTCTGCTACTTTTCAGGCTGCGGTCACAACTGTTGTGACAGCCATCATGGCACATTTCAATGCTAGTAACGCCAGCGGAAGCGGAAGCGGTGCCGGTTATGATAATCGCAGTAACAATCAAGGGAACCAGCGAGTGTCGGTTGACAAGGACACCCAGACCACAAACCTAAGAATAAGAAACGAAAGTTCTGGGATAAAAAAGGAAAAGTCGACTCAAGGTTCTAACAAGAGTCGGCAGCCCGTGGCTACTCCTACGGTCACAACAGCAGTCACAACATCTGGCACTTCATCTGCCACTACAACCCCTGTCAAACGATATGCTGGAAATCTCCCAAAGTGCGACAAATGCACCTACCACCACAACGGAGCTTGCCGAGAGATGCAATGTATCAATTGCAGCAGGAAGGGGCACACTGCCCATTTCTGCAGGGCGTCGGCACAGCCAATCTCCTAAGTAAAACATGTTTGTTTCAAGTGCGGCGAATCTGGACACTTTAAGAAGGAATGTCCACTGAAGAGAAATGACGAATGAGTTCGCTTCTGCGGAACTCCGACACAGTACATCACTTCAATCACTGATGCGGGTATAGTTCGGGTATGCCATGCATGTGGTGAAATGGGACATGCCAAGAGAGACTGCCCAACAGAGAGAGGTGACAGAGGAGAAGGAGGAATTTAACGACAATACATAAGGGAGCAACGAAGAACCCCTCTTTTGAGATTTTGGTATGTCTTCTAAATAAAATTACTTTAAAATTTAATTTATATTTATATAAGATTAAAACTTGGGGAAAACATTTAAAATTAATTATAATAACTCACTCGTCTGAACAAGTCACATCATTCACAAGAGAACTAAAGATCCGTTCAGGGAAGCTATGATGGCTTAGTATGTACATTAGGGTTGTGCATAACTAAGATTTTGTATACTTAGAGTGAGTGATTCCGCCTTAATTACTGTTCCTTGTCTGGTTGTGGATTTAGGGCAGATTCACTCAGTCGACCATCTTATTCATCTTAATCATACATAACTTGTATATGCCAGGTGATCATAGAGGTACCGAGGAGGATCATAATATAGAGTATCGACACTAGTTATCAAAACACTTCCACTATTAGTACTCACTCATCACGGTACGATTTGTGGCAATGGTAATATCAAGGAGGAAGCATAAAGCACTAGAACCTTTACACAGAGTACATTGTCGAACACACTCGGGATACACCATCGAATAACAAATGTTTCTTTCAAATCGGCCTAACATTTGTTTCTGTAAAGAGTCCGTTGTCATCATTCGTCATGGATTGGTGTGGTCCTCACCATACTAAGTTCATATATTTCGAAATTTCATCGCCTTAACCGTCAAATCAACGAAACCCTCGTCATTCGTAACGACAGCCCGACCCAGACCTCAGAATCGTCTACCTCGTATTCTAAACCCCGAAGTACTCATGCGAGGAGTACCTTGCCCTCCGAAACCTTAACACCGTATACTCAGCAGACCTTCCCGAAATACCACTCGTCCATCAGATCAAGTTCAAGCAGAGAGGCTAAGGACGAATGCAGCCCGCCTATCACTAATAAGTGTATACGCGAGGGTGGTATATAATTATGATTATGCAGATTTAGTATGTGTGTTTCCGCCCTATCTCCTGATCCTTGTCTGGTTGTGGACTTGGGGCAGAGTCGCACATCCGACCGTCTTACTAATCTTAATTATATACGACTTTTATACACGAGGTAATGATAGATGGACCAGGTATGAATCCTATCATGGACATTAGGGCAAAGTTGCCCAGGTCTACGAGTAGGTATTTTGCCAATCAGAGGAGCACAACCCCAGTAGTACTGCTAAGAAAGCTAATTTCGGGACGAAATTCCATCTAATGGGGGGATGATGTGACAACCCAAAATATTTTCCCTTGTAAGTCCAGCCAATCAATCGAGAGTCAGACTCATTTCTGGTATCTTTTAGCATTGTTTAGGGCCTGTTTGAGTGTTCTAAGCCTAGTACATTCATGTTTTGAGTTTAGGGATGATTTAACTTAGGTTTTTCATGTTGCACTCGAGCCAAACACTCCACCAATAGGAGTGTACGGCCGCACACATGGGTGTATGGTCGTACACCCAAGGTGGCCGTGAACCAATGCCCATATAAACGCCATCCCTTCATTTTTCATTCATTTCTTTATCTTCCAGTCAAGAACTCGAGTTCTCTCTCAACTATCATCAAGCGTTTCACCTTGATCTTCATTTAAGTATTCCTTCCATTGATTAGTTGATACATTGCTATATCTAGTGAAGATTCATGATTTCATCCATGAAAAATCATGAAACTCATGAACATCAAGAGTCTACGGCCATACACTCTATTTACGGCTGTATGCCCTTGTTAAGTTCATAACCTAAGCCCTTAAACACTTGCTAGGTACTTGTTATCCATTAGAACTCTTGAACCCTTGAATCCCTATGAATCAAGACCCAAAAATGCAACCATTTAGGAGTGTATACGGTCGTACACACCTCAAGTCCTTCCAAAATGAAAACTTTGTTATCCTCTTGTTGTGTATTTGTCACACTAGTTTCCCCATGGATCAAACACCCTTCTTTTTGCATGTTTTCAATGAGTGTACGGTCGTACACTCCATGACCGTACACCCCTTGGCCGTACATTCCATTGTGTGGCCGTAAACCCCTTTTAGTCAATCACATGTGATTGTAACACTTTCTATCAAGTGTTTCCTAGTCCCTAAGAGTGTTTCCTTGCATATTAGTTGTTTAAAACACTAATTACATGCCTATATATATATATATATATATATATATATATATATATATATATATATATATATATATATATATATATATCGTTATATGTCATTTAGGACTCGTTTGTGTCTCGGGAATTCATTAACTTCTCATCCTTACGCGAATCTGTAACTGAATCACCCACATAAGGTGAGTTCATACCCCTATAATCAATCTTTTAAATGTTTTTAAATGCTTTTAAGGGGGGGATACAAGTTGAACACAATGATAATTATGTAAATGTTATTTGTGATAACCATCATATTCAAAGGATTTCTTATACCTTATAAGTGATCAAAACCATTTCGAAAACTCTTTTAAATTATGTTACTTTATTGTTTATAAAACACCGTTTTTAAAGTACAATCATAACTTAGATAAATGAGTCTTTTATTCAACTCAGTAACAGTTCAAGTAAACATACTAGTAAACTATAATAGGTATAGTTTAGGGGTTCAGTTCATACTATAGCTAGTACAGGGAAGAGCATACTATAACTAGTACAGGGAGGAGCATACTATAACTAGTACAGGAAGGAGCATACTATAACTAGTATAGTGAGGACCATACTATAACCATTACAGAAGAACAAATCATGAATTACACACTTATACTATATATTCCTAGTATCGTAGGAAGAGATCGTATCTTTAACTCATTGTTTATAACAAATTATGTTAATAATACATCATACCGGATTTGCACTAACAAAGGTATAAATACAACATACCAGGGTTTGCAAACACGAGGTAATAATACATCATACCGGGTTTGCACGAGCAAAGGTATAAATACAATGTACCAGGGTTAGCAAACACGAGGTAATAATACATCATACTGGGTTTGCACTAACAAAGGTACAAATACAACGTACCAGGGTTAGCAAACACGAGGTAATAATACATCATACCGGGTTTACACTAACAAAGGTACAAAGACAATGTACAAGGGTTAGCAAACACGGGGTGATAATATATCATACCGGAGTTATTTATAAAGGGTAAATCTACAAAGTACCAGACAATAATAACTAAAACACATAAATATATACAAACTCACAACAGTATTGACTGAGGCGTTAAGAGTATAGGATTTCATTACTTCTAGTAGTCGTCCAAATATTAGAACAACGCCACATAACTTACTCGTAACGTGAACATTCAGTTAGAAGGGTACCTATAATTTTAACTTTATGATTCCTTAGTTTATACATCAGGGATATATATTAATCGGATCCGACAGGTAGTAGGATGTGTGCTTTCCGCTTCATTTTCTGTTCCTTGTTTGGTTGTGGGCTTAGAGCAGATTCACCCAGCTTACTATCTATTCGATCTTAGCTATATATATATATATCTTAACTACTTTATAATGTATACATAATTGTGGGCTCCATGATTTTTTAAGACCAAGTCTTAAAAATAAGGAGATCAATTCTTGACCGTTGGATTTTGTTTGAAGGGTGATGATTATATTACATGTGATCCAAGTGAATAGCTTAGAACCAATCAGAAACAAATAACATCACTATAAAAGAATCGCCTAATTTCATCCTATTATATCAAAACCCTAATTTTCTACGTGTAACCTCCTTTCCATCTAGAAAATTCTGTCACCACCAAAACCAGCCGCTACTACCGACAGATGACACAATTCAAAACCAATATTTGTAGTCGCTCTCCGAAATGACAACCACCACCGCACCTGCCACTAACACATAATCTTAAACCCCAAATAACCACCTCTCACGGTCGTGTAACACCAGCATCGCCTCTTTTGCATCTCCGGCGTGCCCTCTCTCTCTCTCTCTCTTATTTCTTCTATTATTCTCTTTGAAACCCAAGATCTAAAACCGTTGTGTAGCTTTCTCTCTTTTTCTCTAGGCGCCTACATACCACCATTAATAATCGTTACCATCATTTAAAACCCTATATTTATGTTGAAGACCCACCGGTTCTGACTACCACCACCAAACAAGTATAGATTTTTAAGATTTGTAAACGATAAATATTTTAAAAGTTGTGCAAAGTTTTTTTAATTGTTGTATATTGTTTATTTATTCCAGATTTAGGGTATAAAATTTATGTATTTGTTATATGTTTAAAAGATTCCCGATCTGATATGGTTTTTCCATTTTCAATTCCTTTCATTTTTCAGATCTGGACGTGCTTAATCTCCCTCATGCATACAGGACATAGATTTTTTGATTTATAAGTGTTCATATGTTTAAACTTATGTGAAGTTGGTTTGTTTGTTTTGTCTATTGTTTATTGGTTCTATATTTGTGGTTAAAGTTTGCATATTCTTGTTATATGTTAAATATTTTAAATCTTTTTACCATTTAAATATTGATTTTTGATATCCTTGATGTTTCTTTTTTCTATCAGACATATGCCTATCTTAGTTTAGTTTTTTAGATCTGTTAATATTCAAAAGTTGTAAATTTAAATTGATTTGTTGTATATCAATTATTTTATTTGTTGTATATCAATTGTTTGTTCCAGGTTTGTTGCTAATCTATGTTTTTTATTCTTTATATGTTGAAAGGTTCAAAAGTTTTGTAAATTTTGCTTGATTTATTGCATATCTTTGAGTTCTTTAACATAACATTTTGTTATAAAATGTTAGAAATGAAAATTTTGTTCTATATGGAAATAAAGTTTATAAAAATAGAGATATAAAGTTAATTGGGGGCTGATTCACTAATAATACCTTCATTATAATTATACATTTCTTTGTTACCAAACCTATGTCCGCTCACCTCTCTCTGTCTCTTCCCTTGCTGTATTGAGGCTCTAAACCCATGGCTGATCAGACCCTATTAGTGGATAATTCAGGTAGTTGTTAGGGCGGATTTTGGTAAGTTGGACAATATTACCCTCAAGAAATAAATCTATGATTTCCAATGGTCGATATAGCACTGGTGTTGTTTGGATTTTGGAAGCCTGTTTTTTTGCTTGGAAGTCTTTCACAAAAATCAATTAACTGGGTAACTTTTTGATGAAACTACCTTTCTACGCTTCTATTTGATGTTTAGGAATCGAACTTGGTTGTCTTTTTGGGTGTTCCTCCTAAGAGAATTGGGTTGTATTTTTGTTATGTTTCATTTGTTTGGCTCTGTTGGGTTGCTTTATATTAAATCAAATTTTGTTGTCAAAAAAACAGATGATACTTCATGGCGACGGTGGTTGACGCTTATAAAAATATTTCATAACTCATACCTTACAAACTTGATAGTTTGAATGTTTTTTTGATGGACTGTATATATTTTTTATTTTATGGAGATGCAAAAAAATCACATATAATAGTTTTCTATATAAAATTTAAGTGCCTTAAAAAGTTTTTTTTAAATAGTTATTTTAAAATATAACAAAATTTACTTGATAACAAAAGTGACGGCGTGTGTGCTTGGTTACTTTACTTTAGTCTGTGTGCTTGATTACTTTAGTCTGATAGTCTGTTGGTTATTTTACTGCTGTGTCATATCCTATATTGCTTAACATTTCCAATTGAATGATTAATTTAACTTAATGTACCAATAAACAAAAACTATAATTTTATTAAAAAATATTCAGTTATTTCAATTTTATTCACGGATTAGTTTTTTTATTAAAACCGGTAAGATTGATCTTTTTTATTTATATTTACATGTAACTAATAAATTAAATTAAAATAGTTATAACTCAACTAAAGCTTATATTATTTTATAACTCAACTAAAGCTTATATTATTTTAATTCAAACTATTCATAAAAAATGAATTTAATCGTCGAAGTTTTATGTCGATATGAAAGTAGACACCATAATAAAACAACTAATCAAAAGAAACTATTCGATGTCCTCAAAAAAGAAATTAATAGCCAATTAAAAATTATGGGCATAAATAATACTTATTGTTTTTATACATTATATAAATCATTAACTCATTAGTTACATATAACTCCAGTCTTAAACAATACAATCAAATCCTAAACCATAAACGGAAACAACGTAATTTATTTTTAACATAAGTATTAATAAAGTTTCAAGACCACAACATATCTTTATTTTTAACAAAAAAACAACATATTTTTATTTTAAAACAAAATCATTAATATGCTTATGTATTTAAAATAAATAAATAGTGTATATATATTTTTAACCTAAAATAGTAATGCATGTTATAAATATACTCAAATGATGCATTTCGTCTTTTTTAGATATTATATGATTTCAAAATGAAAAAAATAGCAAAAACACATTTATTCACCGACTTAATACTATATGCCACAAGAAGAGTAATAGACAGGAAATACTATTTGATGTTCGTCTAGAGACAGCTAATAGCCGAAAGGAACAAATTGACAGAATGAAACAAATCAAAAGGAAAAAATTTGACGACAACCGAAACATAACTAACTTTTGTCTGAAAACTAATCGCCGGAATGAACTAATTGCTGCCGCCGCATCGCGCGGGTATCCCACTAGTATATATATATATATATATATATATATATATATATATATATATATATATATATATATATATATATATATATATATATATTCCGTATACACCAAGTAATCATAATGAGTATCAGGTATGGGCCAGGTCATAGTATACTAATTCAATGCACCGTTTTCTAGTACAAAACGTACTTTTCAAATAGAACGTTTGGTAGACAGAACTAGAAACTTACCAGTAAAGGGTTTAATCCATTTTATTAAACCAGTATAACTTAAAGGACCTTTGGTGGTTAATTCCATAATACCTTAGTTTATACATCAGGGTTATATATAATTAATATCCGATAGACAGTTGGATGTGTGCTTTCCGCCTTACTTCCTGTTCCTTGTTTGGTTGTGGGCTTAGGGCAGATTCACACAATTAACTATCCGTTCGATATTATATTTGTTAAGATTTATGGAGTCATGAACAAATTGACAAGTTCCTAAAAGTTCAAGGGCCATAAATGTAACTTAGCAAATTAAACAATTTAATTGTATTGTTTAATGGAAAGATGGACGGTGGTTCAATTATTTAATATTGAATGGACGCACATTTTAGGTGGAATAGTTTTGGACGGCATATATTTCAATTCAAATATGGCGGCTCAATTTCATGTGCAAATTGCGGCTCACAAACATATATATATATATATATATATATATATATATATATATATATATATATATATATATATATATATATATATATATATATATATATATATATATGTATGTATTGCAAGAAGAAAGTGTGCAGCAGCGTAGCGCAGAACAACAAAAGTGCCGAGTGATATTACCATTTGTAATCTTATAGTGAGTTAATATAAAATCTAGTTGCGCCCGTGGACGTAGGATTTACACCGAATCCGAACCACATAAAATCCTTGTGTTTCTTCTTGCTTTATTTTCTCGTTTCGTTTGTGTGTGCGATAGTGTTTCCGCTGCGTGTACCCTGTCTCAATTCCTAACAACTGGTATCAGAGACTGGTTAGCGAGGTTTTGGAGGGTACGATCGTTTTTTTTATCACGCACGAGTGTACCTGATTTGTATCTTGTTTGTCGTAATGGCTGAAGACAAGATTATAATCGAAAGGTTCAATGGTTCTGATTTTAGCTGGTGGAAAATGCAATTAGAAGCATTGCTATGTCAGAAAGACTTGGACATGGTACTCGGAGACAAACCGGAGAAAATGGAAAAAGCTGCTGAAGATGCGTGGAACTCAAAGGACAAGAAAGCCAAGGCGGTTATTACATTGTCGTTGACGAAGAGCGTTGCTTTCAACATCATGAATGAAACCACGGCACGTGGTATGATGGAGGCTCTGTCAAATATGTATGAGAAACCATCGGCGGCTAACAAGGTGTTCTTGATGAAGGAGCTGTTCACTACAAGGATGAATGAGGAAGGCTCAGTTATGGTTCACATTAACAATCTAAATTCAATTCTGTCCAGATTATCATCTATGGGAATTAAATTTGATAATGAGACTCAAGCTTCGCTGCTACTAGCTTCTCTACCTGATAGCTGGTCCGGAACAGTTACTGCTGTTACAAGTTCCGTGGGGACCAGTGGTATGACTTTTGAAGGGGTTAGAGATTTGGTTCTAGGCGAGGATATCAGACGCAAGAATCAAGGTGGATCTTCCTCTTCTGATTTATTAAATGTCGGAAGAGGTAGAGGGAATAGCAGGAATAGTGGAAGCAGTGGGAGTCGGGGAAGAAGTTCATCTAGAACTAAGAAGAATGTGAAGTGTTGGAACTGCCAGGAGGTGGGACATGTTAAGAGTCAATGTCCAAAGAAAGAATTGAACATTACCGGTGCTGAGAGTGTGTCTGAGGATGATGCATTGATACTCAGTATGGAAAGTTCTGTAGACTCTTGGGTCATGGATTCAGGGGCTTCGTTTCACGCCATGGACAACGGGGAAACGATGGTGAATTTGAAAGAAGGAGATTTTGGAAAGGTACGTTTAGCAAATGACGAGATGCTTCAGGTAACGGGCATGGGAGATATTGATTTGGTTACTTCATTAGGAACTACATGGAGCCTGAAGGATGTCAGGGTGATTCCGGAGCTGAAGAAGAAATTGATTTCTGTTGGTCAGCTGGATAAACAAGGACTGGAAGTAAGGTTTGGTAGTGGTAAATGGAGGGTGGTCAATGGTGATCTGGTGATTGCTCGTGGTATGAAGTGTGGGTCATTGTATATGGTTGAGGTACCTGCTGAGGGAAGTATGACTGTCCCTGTTAAGCAAGACAAAATCTGGTTCGCTAAATCTACGGCTAAGAGAGTTCATTTTGCAAACATGAATTCTGGAGCCAAGGGGATGTTAGCTGAACGAGTCGGAAAGTGTAAACCAGTCAGGAGATTCTGTGACAGTGGGAGCACGGGGCGTGTTCCGGGTACAGTTACAAAGAGCCGTTGGGTTTTGAAGACTAAGACTGAAAAATTCTCTCCTGTTGAATGTTTGCAAAGTTGGGAGAGTGTTAGTGGTCCTCGGTGTATCTCTGGATCTGGTGGAGTGTCCAAACCGGTTGAGACAGAGGATGAGTTGGTGGCGGGATTAGCCACGGCTGAGTTGGAGCTAGTGGGAGCTTCAACTGGCCCTTCTAGAAATTGATGATGAGGGGCGGCTGCAACTAGAGAAATCAGACTAAGTTTTAGCTTGTTCTTTGGAACTGGAAGCTTGAAGGACTTGGTTGTTTTTTAAGATTACTGGAGTAATTAAGATTTGGATGGCGGAGAAAGACTAATTTGTTCAAGCCTTCAAGTGGGAGATTGTTAAGATTTATGGAGTCATGAACAAATTGACAAGTTCCTAAAAGTTCAAGGGCCATAAATGTAACTTAGCAAATTAAACAATTTAATTGTATTGTTTAATGGAAAGATGGACGGTGGTTCAATTATTTAATATTGAATGGACGCACATTTTAGGTGGAATAGTTTTGGACGGCATATATTTCAATTCAAATATGGCGGCTCAATTTCATGTGCAAATTGCGGCTCACAAACATATATATATATATATATATATATATATATATATATATATATATATATATATATATATATATGTATTGCAAGAAGAAAGTGTGCAGCAACGTAGCGCAGAACAACAAAAGTGCCGAGTGATATTACCATTTGTAATCTTATAGTGAGTTAATATAAAATCTAGTTGCGCCCGTGGACGTAGGATTTACACCGAATCCGAACCACGTAAAATCCTTGTGTTCCTTCTTGCTTTATTTTCTCGTTTCGTTTGTGTGTGTGATAGTGTTTCCGCTGCGTGTACCCTGTCTCAATTCCTAACAATATTATATATGGCTAGTATAAACTCAGTGATTATAGAAGGAGCTATTGTGGTTGCCATTTTTACTAAAAGAAATAAGGGTTTTCTTAAAGAATGTTTTCATCAAATATAAAGGAACTATTACAGTTAATTCTGTGAGTACCAAGTGAATACGCCAGGGTTATATACAACGAAGATCTAACAAACAATGGGATGTGTGACTTCCGCCTCATTCCTTGTTCCTTGTTTGGTTGTGGTCTTAGGGCAGATTCACACAATCGATTGTTTGTTTGATCTGGATTCTATATAACTTGTATCCATTTAGCACTCATACAAAGGATTGTAGTGTCATTTTTACTTATCTTTCATCATATCAGAAGATATAGGATCTTCTGGAGGAACAGGCGAACTTTTCTAAAAGAACTTACAACTTACTTTACATCACTAAAATACTTATGAATTCACCAGCTTAAATGCTGATCTACTCTTTTAAAATAACTTGTATTCTCAGGAAACTAGTATACAGGTACGCGCGCTGGGATTCAGAAGATGAAGTATAGAAGCTTCATGTCTTGTTTTGTTATTTACTTCTGGATTCAATCTTTGTGAATCACTACTTTGTAAAACACTTTAACATTAATGAAATGGTTGTTTGTTACTTTGATTACTATGATGCATGTCTTGTGATACTAAACATGACGTCCTCCGCCCCCGAACGTTTCCGCCGTTTCGGTTTGGGGGTGTGACAGAGACTCCAAGGGTGGTCTTGTAGATATGAAGGGAAAGATGAATCATCATGAGATTTATATCCTCGAAGAATGTATGATTAGGGAAACAATGACTGTATCCCTATCCTTGGATTTTTATAATGATGAAGGAAAGTTATGACATCATCGTTTGGGATGTATGAGCCAGAAGTGGTTGTTTGGTGGATATGGAACTTGAAATGCTAAACCTGGTGAAGCTTGTGTTCAAGAGATACAATGTAGAGTGAAGTATAGTTCGGTTTAACACTCAAGCAAAGAGATCCTTGAGTGTGTTCACTTAGATCTATAGGGTCACTCTCGTATGAAGTCTCAAGGTGGATGTTAATACTTTGTGACTTTTATCGATAATTACTTAAGGATGGCATGGGAGTACATTCTGAAGATAAAGCACAAAGATGAAGTGTTTGGGTGGTTCAAGGTGTGGAATACTATAATTGAAAAGCAGACTGGGAACCAGGTCAAGTCACTCAGACCACGAAAGCGATCTAGAGATAAGAAGATCATTAAAGATTTGTGTCGTTAAGAGTATTCATTTGAAGGTGTAGAAACCTATCATGTTCTATGACAGGATACACATTTGAAAGTATGGTGCTATGGAGAATCTTAAACACATGGTGAAAAGGACGTTGCCCAGATATATGTTAAAGCTTTTCTTGGACTTGGTGGATGTTCGTAGGTGGTAAGCATATTCAGGGCATGATGGCAGGAATGGAGAGGAAGTTATTGTTTAAGGTGGAGTTCATAGGATGTTAAATTCAAGTTCGATATTGTTAAAAGTGACTTGAACATTTGGAGCATTCACATGGATCATTTGAGTTAAATGGAGTACATGGAACTAAAAGGAGCACTTGGGATTCATGGAGCATGTGACAAAGGAATGGATCATCTGAGAAGGGAATGAATCTTATGAAAAAGGAAGGGATCAAGTGACAAAGAGCGGATATTCTAAAAGGAGGAATGGATCACTTGGGAGTAGAATAGAGAATCTTGGTGCATGGATGTGTCATCTATGATATAGATCTTTCGTCCTATTCTTGGATGCCCCAATTTGGAGAGAAGGTGTTCCGCTTAGAAGAAAGGTGTGCCACCTTGGGATACAAGTCTGCAATTTGTGAAGGAGGTATTCTAACTAGAAGGAAGATGATCCAAATTGAAGGAAGGTGCACAATTTGTGAAGAATGACATCTTGGAGGAAGATGTGCCACCCTTAGATAAGGTGTGTCATTCCTTGCATATGATGTGTCATCCTGGTCCAAGGTGTGCCACTTGTCTTCCTTGATGTGCATGGTATCCGTGATGTGCCACTTATGTTTTGATGTTCACTATGATGCTCAAGATTGTCTAAGGATGCTCCAAAGTTGAATATGCTCAAGGATTGTTGCGTGATGTGTCACTATAATGGTTGATGTGTCATGGTGATATTTATGTGTCACTCTTCCATCAAGATGTGCCACTATTGATCTTGATTTACCTTCCAGTATCATGATGTCCGACTATGGATCATTGCTTGACGCCATTCATGGGCCTATAGGCCAATGAGATTGAACGATTATGTTTTTAGGGATGATCCCTTAACTATAAATAGGGATTTATTCGAAGTTATGTGAAGTTTCTTTTTTTTCCTTAGTCGGTTGGACGAATCTTTGTGGAGTTCTACTTGTAATCTTTGTTTGAGAACTCTGTGAATAAAGCAAACTCCCATCCTGCCCGTGGACGTAGGTCTGCTTGACCGAACCATGTAAATACTATGTCTTGTGTGCTTTTAGTTTCGTGTGTCGTCTGCATTACTTCCTAACAAGGGCCATCAACACTTGGCAAGTGGCATAACATTTTTTTTTATTCTTGAAAAGCATCTTCTGGTTTACCTAACACCGACAAAACTCTTTTGGCTACTATTTATAGAAAATAGCGTTAGTCATATCTAATATATAAATAATATTCACATGTTTCAAATAAATTATATTTATTTTCCGTCAAGAATCCATTTCTTGAATTTGGAATATGTGTATCTTGTTTGTAAGATAAAAATGAGAATGTCATAGATTAGTTTTATTCAAATCCTATTTTATTCTGAAAGTGTTTTCTCTTAGATCTTATTGTTTAGAAAACCATTGATGTTTATGTTATAATTCTATTAAGATATCTGATTCACGAAATATAATTAATCATTTTTTAATTTGAATATGATCGTTTAGAAAAATGTTGAAGTATATATTTTTATCCAATCATTTAACTGAAACATATATTTAGTCAAACTAAATTTAAAAAACAAATTATAAAAAAAATTGTTTTAGAATACAATTCTTTCACGTTCAAAACATAAATAATGAACTACAATTGTTCTAGTCTACAACTTTTGCTTCTTGGTTCAAGTGTAGCGCAAACTTGCTTGTTCTCAGGTGCTTAATTTTCTTGAACATTTGTAACATATTTACAAATATTAGTTTAACACTTAGTATCAAATACTTGAGGGTTATATGAAATGTAAAAAATCTATCATATAGATACCTAAAGAGCTCACATTAGGCTTCACATGTAGAATTTTCTCAAGAAAAAATCCCTTCAAACGACTAATGACAAAAACATGTCGAACATGAAATCGTGCTTTTGGATAGATCCTTCTCGATCATCTCAAGCGACTTAAGAAACTGAGAGACAAAAATATTCTACAAAATATTCAACTTTTTTAAACATCATATGTTTTCGCTTAACGAATTGATTATCAAGTTCTTGGCCTATTGGTGAGGAACGGGACGAGCGAATTTCTCCAATTTATTCGGATGTTTTGTAATCAACCCTAAGTGAGACTTTATGCTTTCACATTCCTTCCTTCTAAGCTCTATTATTGCCCGAAATATTTTCAAGCATTCGACATGTTGAAACTGATGAAATGCGTCCTTCAGTTCATTTATCATTATGTATGCCAGAAGATGTCCAACTTATTTTCCTAAAGAATGGAGACATAGTCTCAAACATATGTCGTGAAAATATCAACTGAATCATCAAAACGTTTAAAAAAATATTTATGAGCAGCCTCAGATATAGGAGTTATAGTAGGAAGAAGTGTGTGATATATATATATATATATAACTACTCCTTTCATATTTGATATGTAACACCCGAATCTCAGGTATGAATTATACTTTTAATTGTGAAATTCTGATGGTCACGGCGTGGTGAAAGGGATCACAATGATGTCGCCTTTTGCCATATCTCGTTTCTCATTTAAGTGGCTGTCACAGTGTGGCGAATCATATTTTTGGGAAAACCTAATCTTCGGGTTTTATGCACTTTTTAGGGATGTGACGGCTAAGGTTTCCTCCACCCTCAACCTTCATCACATCCCAAAGCATCTTTGTCAAAACCTAGCCTCCTTTTGAAAATTTTGGCTCACTTTTGGTGTTTTTGTGATCTTGGAAGGAAGAATAAGGAGTTTTTGTGCATAAATCTTCAAGAAACTTGTTTCTCCTCCTTGTGTGCATCTTCTAGACTTATTGTAAGTCTTCAAGTTTCCACGTATTTGGCTCTCTCTTCTTATATCTAGGTTTTGCTTAATGTTGTGGATCCTTTTTTGGATTGGATTGTTTAGATGAGATATAGTTTGCAACTTTATAGCTCATATTGGTCCCTTGGTCACCATATCTTCTGGATCTAGGAGTTGTTTGAGCTTTGGAGAAACTTACATGAGTTTTAGGTCATTTTATCTCTATTTTGACCTAGTCAGATAAGGGACATGCATGGGTAATGCATGTCCATAAAGTTTGCATTTTACAGAACCACAAAGGTCATAAGAGGTATTCTGGGTAGTTGGAACTGAACACTTAACAGACTGAGGGCATAACCTATTAAGTTTCCTTTAAGCAGTTTCCATGGCGTGGCGATTAGATGGCCACGTTGTGGAGACTGGTCTAGTCACAACCATTTTGTCAAGACTTTTCCACGACATTGTGGCATGTTTTCTATGATGTGGCAGGGGAATTTGATCGGGAACAAATAGGGTGGCCATTTGTTGGCCATTAGATGGAGGTCAACTAGAGTTTAGTTTAACTGTTGACTTTCACTGTTGACTTTTAGTCAAATGGAAAGCTTTATAAGGTAGATTGAGAGTTTACCTTGTGTGGATCTTTGGGGGGTGTGTAGCACCCGCAGTTTAGTAGTGTGCGAACTTCCTAGCTATTGACTGCGTTTGTAAGGTGAGTCTTTTCACTATAGTATGTACGATGCTAGTTTTCGTTGTGGCACTCACATGGAAGACCAGAGTTTGGCCCCTGGAATTGCATGAAAGAACAGGTTTTCACCCCTGGCATTTTCAATGAAATACTAGTGTTTGGCCTATGGCATTTGTATGTAAGACTAGGATCCGATCTGTAACATTAAAATTTTTGTATGTTTCCTTTTTAACCCTCTTTAATCAAAATCTTTACAATATTGATCCTTTGGCTAGTACGCGGGGCGTACTCTATGAGTACGCTTAGCATACTACCTAAAACTTGATTGTAGACACCGCCCATGTACGCTGGGCGTATGTGGGGTTACTCGCTGGGCGTACTCATGGTAGGGGCAAACCCTAATTTATAGGGTTTACACACTATTTAAATACCATAAGTCCCTCATGATCTTCACCCTCTCAGCCTCCCTTTTCCTTTTAGTTTCAAACTCAAACCATAACCTCTTGCATGCATTTATGAGCTTAACATGGTGATTATGGTGATATTTGTGTTGGATTAGGAGTCTAAGCCCATAACTATAATTGGGATGTACTTGATCTGATAGTAGCATGGTCCTTTTGGGTTGCCTCCACCATAGCAACTTGACAGGATGAATTATGGAGAAAGAGGTTGATGAATGATTTATTAATATATTATAAGAATAATATATTAATTGAGAAATCATATTATTTAATTAGTATTGATCAGAAATTAATTTGGAATTAATTTAGTGATCAAAAGAGACTGATTAAAAGTAAGGGGACTGATATTGCAAATCATTGATAGTTGCAAGTTGGGCTGAAGGACTCCTAAAGAAGGAGTGGACGAAATCTATGTGAAGCCCATAGAGATTTCGTCAAAGGGGCCTTCTAGAAGGATTCTAAGGATTTCTTAAGGCTTAAGCAGAGAATTAGGGTTTCCACCTAAACCCTAGCAGCTCAATTATATAAGGAACCCTTGGTTTATGATTTTCGGCCCTATGCATTCTTAGAGAACCCTAGCCGAATTCAAAGCCTCCATCACCTCTCTCTTGTTCATCCTTTACTGAGTGGTGATTCTGACACCATTAGAGGTGCAACGCTTGAGGCACTAAGCTCTTAAAGGTCAAAATCAAGCTATCAACAAGAAAGGTATTCTTTTAACCCTAACATGATTAGATTTCGTTTTCTTGTATGCTAGATTAGGGTTTTGCTTTGGAAAATTAATTTGCATGTATAACTTGAGAAAAACCTAGATCCAAAGCAAATAGAGTTGCATGTGTACCATATGAATGTTGTAATGCTCAAAACCCATCACTTTGTTGGTTTTGAAGAAGAAGGAAGTTTGGGAAGAAGCAAGGGCAAGGAAGGAGCTTGTAGATCCAGGAGTTTCACACCATTTCCAGCTCTTTGAAGGTATAAAGTTTAAAACTTGACCATTGCATGCTTTGATCTAGTTTTAGGGTGGAAAATGTCATCTTTTGGTCCCATAGTTTGGATTCTAGGAATTAAGGAACTTCAATGCATATGAGTTGTCCTTTTGAGCTCTTGGAGGTGTTTTGATTAATAAAAGTTAGATCTTCATGGTTAAGCCTCAACCATGCAAGTTTTAGGAACCAACCAAGTGTGCTTATGAACTTGATTCTTGTTTTGAGCCCCATCCATGCATGCAAAAGCATAAAGTTTGCAACTTTATCGCTTACGACGTTTCAAGGAGTTGGATCTAAGTTTTGGGCATTAGGTCTTAATAGAATAAGTCATGGAGGTGGTTTTGGGTTAGCAGAGCAGTATGCTGGGCATGCTCCATGTACATTGCACGTACTGGGTCGGCACCCCGATTCCGGGTCAACACCATCATAAGTTGGGCGTATATGTTGAGTACGCCGCGTGTATGCATTTAGTGGGCAAACAGGATTTTTACGCTCTCGGTTTTGTTGGGCCTTGGCCTTGCCTTGGTTGGGCCTCATGCCCACCTGTTGTAACAAGGCATTTCGGGCCTAGGACCATGTTAGATGTCTTTGGGCCTTAGAAGCCTTTTGTTGGGATTGGATACTTTTGGGTTGTCATGTATTTGGCCCTTAGAGGGAGGAAGCCCAATAAGTAAAAGGTAAAGGAACCTCTTGCCTTAAGTTAGGGATTAGGTTTTTGGACCTTCGGGTTAGAATGTGACCTAATTGCTAATTAGGATTGCATGCTTGTGCGATAAGGAGAGGAGTTAACGAGCCATCCGCTGAGTACGATTTTTCACCCAATGTTTGAGGTGAGTTTCCTTCGCGGTAGCCATGGATCGAAGGCACCAAGATCGGCCCACTAGTTATGTTATAACATGATGATTGTCTAAGTGATAATTGTCACTCATGTATGTATTTGTATGATGACTCGGTGATTACTGTTATGATATTATGTGGTAGTAGTAGGGGTGAAATAGAGCTGGTATATGGTTGAAATAGACCGAAGGGGTAAGCCAGCACCAGGATATGCATGGCAGTATCCGGTTGAGATAGACCGAAGGGGTAGGCCAGCACCCAGAGAAGGTTGGCAGTATCTTGTTCAAATAGACCGAAGGGGCAAGCTAGCACCCAGATATGATGGGAACTATGTTTGTTCAGTATGTTTGTGTAGTATGTTTGATTGGTATGTTGTATGTTGGGGAACTCACTAAGCTTTGTGCTTACAGTTTTCAGTTTCTGTTTCAGGTACGTCTAGCTTGAAAGAGAAGGGCTCGACTTAATCGCACTGCATCACTCCATATTTTTCCGCACTTAATGATTTTGGGAATTGTACTCTGATATTATGATACAATGTGACTCTTTTGAATAATTTGGTACAAGTTTCTTATGAATGGAATGAATTTAAAAACAAAAATTTTATCTGCATTTTTGGGATGTTACAAGTTGGTATCAAATCCTTGGTTTGAGGAATTCAGGCATACTCTCGGGTATGCCTGGACTCAAATCGAGGGTTTAGTATGTTTTCACAAAAAGCAACATTTAAATCTAAGGATTTTAATAAAAGGAAAGGGGTGTGATGCATGCAATCGGCTGATCTCTTACCCAAAATACCCACACAAGGTATATGTTTATGCTATGATATGAGAATCGCATGCTAGAATAGGGGCTAAGGATATGCTCAGGATTGCATGATAGAATTGTAGAAGAGATTCCTTTATGTGCCTATCTGTATGAGCTTCAGACTTGCATGCAAGTATCAGATCTATTACTTGTTATGACGGCATGTATAGGGTATATTCTGAGTTGACTTGCCTGATGCTCAAATGATGCATGCTTTGTGCTTTAGGAAGTTCTGTTGGTATTAGCGAACTAATGGATGAATGCATCTGGTTACATGTTACTATGATTGGATAATTTTAGAAGGATAGGTTTAACTCAATTGCATAGCTCTTGTTTGAGTGCAACTATTATAGGGTGGAGCATGTCATTCAAAGAATTGTCTAGTACTGGTAGCATGTAACTGTATTCATAC
This sequence comes from Lactuca virosa, assembly GCF_052849685.1. NCBI lineage: Eukaryota > Viridiplantae > Streptophyta > Magnoliopsida > Asterales > Asteraceae > Lactuca > Lactuca virosa. Next base: position 392,553,120 of record NC_136428.1, read on the forward strand.
AGTAGTTAGGTAGTACCTGTAGAAATTCCTTCTACAGCTGATAGTAGAGAGGGGTAAGGAAGGGATTCTTAGGGAGTCCATATAAGATGTTGGTACGTAGGACACCTTATAGTTAAGAGTGTATTAGTGGGAAGAGCGACTTGGACGAGTCGGGCTAGTCCTTGAGGGGGGTATAGATAGGTGTGGAAGGTAGTATTGGTCCCGCACTACCGAAAGCACGAGATTTATACCCAATGCCAGGACGACCACGATGAATCTGGGAAACTCGAGGCTGTGAACCTTCTCGTGTGCATGCTAATTGTTTTTGTGGTTATGTTTCAGCATGGTGATGAAACTTCATGGAGCTGGAGGTTCGGAATCTGGGTTTGGTTCTGGCATGGGCTTCGAACCAATTGATGAGGGTTTGTGGGTGTTCATTGCATCTGAGATTACGCGAGGCATCCTTGATGCGACCCCTGTGATGTTCGGGTCGATCAAGGAAGGTATCACAGACTTAATGGAGGATCGGCTTCGGATCTTCAGGCTCGATCTGTCCGCTAGCCAGTCGGGGGCCCACACACTCTACATTAAGGATTTCAGGGGATGTAGGCACCAGATCTCTTTGGGGTTAAGTGTTGGGTTTTATTGTACTACAACATCGTATGGTGCACATACAACCCTAAATACCTTGGATCTATGTTTTCTCTATTATACATGCAAATATGAATTTTCCAAGATATTACCCTATACTAGCATACAAATATCATATACTTCGGTAATAAAATAGATAGAATACATACCTTTTTTTTTATGTAACTTGTCTTCATGAAGCTTGAGTGCCTAGTGCCCCAAGTGTGACACCTCAAATGGTTCAAACAACACCATGAACACTTGGAATAACCTTGAGAATAAGGATACTTTGGTTCTCTCTAGTGAAATCGGCCTTGCCCTTTTGTGTACACACACTAGTACCCATTTCACCAACCAAGGACATCTTTATATAGTGTGGAGATTAGGGTTAAACCCTAATACCCATGACCTTTCATTTCATATGATCCATGGGTTAAACACTCCATGGACTATCCATGAAAGCTTAGCCCAACCTAAATGAACTTGGCCCATCACACACATATATCTTAGAGTCCATATTTAATTAGTTCGTTTTGATCACCTAATTAATTATAAATTAATTCTTGATCAATACTAATTAAATAATATGATTATATATTAATATATTAGAACTTATAATATATTAATATAAATCACTAGTATCCTTTTTCCTCATCTTGTCTATCCAATTGTCCCGATGCCATGCAACCCAAATGGACCATGTCGGGTCGGGTCAAGTCTTACCAAATATAGTTATGGACTTAGACATTAATCCAACAGTCTCCCACTTGGATAAGTCTAAAACTATTATTGAGTATGACTTCAAACCCTGACTAGCAATTGTAGCTCTCAAAAGCTTCTGTCGAACAATGACCTTGCCGATGAACTCTGACCTTTGTCAATGACTTGTCTATTAGATAAGGGATCATATATTCCTCCATTCTAGATATCATATGGACTGAGACATGGTATATAAATCATTCTCTCTGTCCATTTGTTGTTTCCCGATTTCCGATTCATGATGACTGACTGATTGAATAAATCAAATCAGTCCTGGCTTGGCCAAGCACTCACATGTCTCATCACTAAATCATCGAGGGGCCCACATATATCGCTTTTATCCCGAAGGTAAAAGGAATGGATAAACTTCGACTCCTATGGCTTGTTCTACTACTTGTTGAATCATACACAAAGGCACGTTTTATAACATCGAGTTACCAATACGTTTTCATGCAATCAATGTATAACCAACTCATAGTAACAACTCATATCTCTAGGTTTGAAGAATATATGATATTATCGTCTCATGATCACTCGTGATAAAATCCATGAAGTGATTCAAATGAGCGCGGGTTGAATCCAATACTCAGAACTTATGAGCACTCATGAGTGTTGTAGCACAACTTTGTCCACCAACTTGGACCTCTACAAGCCAACCCATGACAGTCTTGATTCATATCTACTTCCAACATATGACCGACTGTGGATGGTTTGAATAACTTAGTCATTCCGGAAGAATAACCTAGTTATTATGGAAGTCAAAACATGCAAAGTGAAACACAAGAATAAATGAATCAAATATGGTATCAAACCCTATGAATATAAATAGACCACTTTTATTTATCACCATACTGATTACTCATTATTCATTGTTTCGGTTTTATCAACTTTATACCTGAATTAAAAACACTAGTTGTCCCATGCTCCAAGCATGTACACTATGTTTTTCTAAACAATAGCTTTGCCATACACCAATTGAACATTTTCTTTGTCTATGATCATTTTCTTTGTGAACTAGATCAATTGAACATAATTTCAATGATTCTCTTTTCACACTCCCAAATCAAAATCTTGTTAGACTTTAAACTTAAATGCACTACCCTCTTGCAATGAATGTGTACAAAGTCACAAAGACTTGTCAACAACCATTACAGGGTATTCCAATGAAGGCCTACTCCATGGACACAAAGCCTTATGTTCAAAGTATGCATTGCTTTGAATATGCTTCTTGCACTAAGTTTTTCCTAATCTTACACAGATTGCTTCCATCTATGGAGACAACTCCATACTCCTATTTTGACTATCACTCCTGAACAAGAGTTGCCTCTTTTTCAGAATACGTCAATATGGTCCTTCCAAAATTCACACTATACTTCCAACTGTCCTTGAGCAACCAATCTTTGGTAAACCTTAGATTGTCCTCAACAATTGCTTAATCACTTTAGTCATATCCAATTCTAGACATTTTCCTCCTTAATGCCCCAAGGCATTTGGAAAATTCAGAAAGGATAAATATTATAACACATGTAATCGATCTTGTACCCAAAGTAAATGGGACACGATTCATGATGTTTCACATAAAGACATGGTTCTAGACCAGTCTTTTGCCATAATAATTTTTGTTTGCCATATTCTCAAAATTTGACTATGAAAAGGGATGCCGTAGTCATAATCGAATTTTGAGAACGCAATATATAGAATTTTCTTAAGTTGAACCAAACCAACATAAAATTCATATATATATATATATATATATATATATATATATATATATATATATATATATATATATATATATATATATATATATATATATATATTCTTGACTAAGATGATTAAAATCTCAATCTAAGCCTTTTAGAATTGAAATGAAGTATAATTTCCTCTCCCTTAATTATAGCAAAACAACTTTTTCAACCCCCGCAACCTCACGAATTGAAACTTTTGTTTTCTATAATTAACATTGCTAACTAGCAATACTTATCATAATTATCATGCTCCCACTAACATGATGATTATTAGCATAACACTTATGCTCCCACTAGCTTTGACATGTATCCAGAAAACAACTGGACTTCTAAAGGTCAATACTAGATTGCTTTCATAAGACTTTATCAAAATCATGCACCTTATCTTAGATAGCTCACAGGTGTGTCTAAACAATTTCAGAACTATGAAAAGGGATGCCGTAATCATAGTCTCAATTTTTTAGACCTTTGCTATCTGGTTCAAATCTACTTGGTGGAAGTGTTTCCTCACCATCATTTTCATGAATTGGAGAGAAACCTTATAACCCTTAGGTTTTATGGTTTATGTGTTCCTTTCCATGTGAATTTTTGTCAAAACTATAATCACAAGACAAGATTAGTGACAATTCCAAATTCATATGGACTGAACTTGTGCAATCTTAAATTCTTGCCACCTGGCAGCTCAAGGGCCTGCCATTGCTTCCAAGTTGATATGCAACCAATTGAGAACTCTAAGAACTCATATGCAAAGCCAACTTTAACTGGAATGGGCACAGAAATAGAAATATGTCAACTACAGGTTTTTTTTATTCTTGATTAGATCTTGAAATTATTTTTAGGATCTTTAAGACTCCCACTGTCCTCTTGACATATAAGACTATCTTGCCAAATATTCAAGAGATAGTGCGAATTCTTTATCAAGACAAACACTTCACACAATTGGCCTAAGTTGGTCTTTGTTTTATCCAAAACATCACAACTTACCAATTTCAAATGTACAAGAATAGGACACTTTTACTCTTACATTTGACATGTGTTTTAAACCTTTCTTTAAGATATGTCACTCAACTTACAGTCTTGGAGTATGACTCTAAGACTTGTTTTGAAACGAAGTATGACTCATCTTCTTGATTTGACCACTTCAACAATTCATAGCTCCTCTTCTTAGCTATCAGAATGCACTTAGAGGATGAATTGTGATAAGGTCTCTTAATCATTAAGATGATCATATAACATGATACTAAAGTACTCTCCCATCTTTTCAGATTTGAGAAACTTTTATCCTTCTACCTAATTTGATTCTTCTCATTCGTTCTGCCATACATCGAAAATTTTCCAATGTATCAGAATTACACTTAAGCATGTAAGTATAACCATATTTACTAAACTTTAGTAAATCATGACGAATAGTCTGAATGATTATTTGTGGTGGGCTTGATCAGTGCACAAGAATGTGTACTCGATCCCTTAGTCCTTTACTTGACTCACACATCCATGTGAACAAGTAATTAGTCTTAATTTTCCAATGCTTGAAAGTTCTCATTCATCATACTATACAACTTGCATGATTCCAAGTTTCGGTCCAATTGAAACTTGGGTGATGAGAAACTTTCCTTATTTGGTAAATTTAGACACTACCACAAATGAAAGAATGAAAACCATTTTCCTATATTACTAGCAATGGAATCATATAAACAACAATTTTTTTTCACAAATGCCATTGTAAGGATACTTAAAATAAATAAAATAAAAAATTTCCTTTTATTTTAAAAACTTTGCGGAAAAACTTATCCTTACAATCCATATGAAAACCTTGTTGTTATATATTCCTAAGCAATGTGTCATAACTCCTAAGTAACAACTTCAAAATTCTGATGCGATCGAAGTCCATCTTCGCGATCAGAAGCAACATATACTTCTTTTAAGCTTTCTCTCTTTCCTTTGATTCTTATAACATCACCATGTGACTCAGTCACATTATGTAATAAGAATCTCCAAATAGGAGCTTAACAGAGTTAGACAATGGACTTTACCTGAAGTAGAGTCAAACTTATTGACTTTAACATCCTTAGGTAAATTTGGCAGCTTCGCAAATAGTGCCCCTTCCTTTGGAAATTTTAACAAATGGACCCTTTGGTAATGGTACATGGGACTATCACAGACTTATCTTTTCTCTTTACCATTTGGTCAACCGAGTTGACTATGGCCGATCCCTTTCCATTGGGAAGAGAATGCTTTTTCTGGATTTCCAGTGTCACCATTGTCAATGTCCATAAAGTTTTGGGAAGTCGATCTTCTAATCAAATTTGCTTTACTAGCCTTCCAAATCATTGCTGATTCAGCAGTACCAAGCAAATAGATAAGATCATTAAGGGTCTTGTCATAGTCTGTTTCATAGGAGTCCCAAAGGAACTCACTATGTGACTTAGAAAGTGATTGAACCACCAACTTTCTCAAGACTTTGACACCCAACTCTCCCGGCTTGTCAATATGTGACTTCATCTCCAAGATGTGATCACACCTAGACCTTGCCTTGCCAATAGGGCTTGAGTGACCTTGAACTTGTCGGTTAGAGAGAATAATTGGAGGAGGTGGAGGAAGTGAAATTCCAAGAGATTTGGGAAGATCATAGATGTCTGAACTAGACATCTTTTGGGAGATATTCAAGTTTAGTTGATTTAAAGTCCTTAATATAACACCCAATATGAAATATTAAGGCTAGGACCCAACAACCTATTTATAACTGGAAGAGGGATGCCGTAATCCAAGTTATAAAATAGTTGAAGGTAGGTAAATGACGATTTACCAATTTCCACCATGAAAAACGAAATATAATTAAGTTTTAATTGGATTTGAAACTCCTAGATCTTTTGAGATACATTGAACTTTCAATGGCATGTTTGAATCTCGATTGTGCCCTCTCAAGTTTGTGACTAGGATGCCGAGGATCACAAACAAGGTGTGAATAACCATGCAAATTGACTTGGTACCCTTAATTTTATCACCCAATCGATGTGCCGGTTAACCACACACGCTCCACCGATCTATGATATAACTTAAGTCACCTTTTGCCACACATTGTCAATCCCATGTTAGTGTGCCGGTTAACCACACACGCTCCACTAACGACTTAACAAGGTGCAAAGTGTAATTTCATGGGTTAGCACCATTTCACATTTTCCTAAGTAACTAAGATTGAGAATTTATAAGTGTTTAGTTACTTAGTATTTATCATTAATACTTTTAATGAAGGGAGAATTATAGTCCTTGTCCTACCTATTCGGCTAACGACCCTCCACCAGTCAAGGAAGCGGAGGGTGAGAGTGGACACACATTAAACTGCCATTTTATAGGCAGTAACCTTATACCCCCTTATAGACCGGCTTCGTGAATGAGGCCTACTAATGGTAAGACTGACTTGCTCTTATACATATATATATATATATATATATATATATATATATATATATTATTAACTTATAATATTATAAAGTATAAGGGTTAAATTTTAACTTTTAAAATTCTAAGGGCTTAACTTGGAATTAAAGTATTCATTAGAGATAACTTTTCAAATTCCAAAACTTGAGGGCAAGTTTTGAAACTATTCAAAACTCTTGGATTTTCATAACTTATGAGTTTTAAATAAAGCTTTAAAACCTTTAATGAAGAGACTCTTGGACATCCATAACTTGAGGACAAGTTATGGAGCCATAAAAACTATTTATAAGAAAAGACTCTTCATTTTTTTGTAACCTAAGGCATATTTATGAGTTTTTAAGATTCATAAATGTGACTTTTCATATAACTTGAGGACAAGTTACAAAAAAAACACAAATTTTTTTTTCCATTAATCTAAACTAACTCATAAATCAAGGAAACATAGAACTTTTGGTAATCCATAACTTATGGAGTTAAATGCTTATTTTATGATGAAACTTTCCATGTTCCATAACTTAAGAATAAGTTATGGAATTCTTTAAAACATTAACACCAAATTTTGTAACTCCATAAAAACTTTGAATCAATTTTTTTTTGTAAAACCTTTTCATATCCATAACTTATGGAGGTTTCAAAACACATAAGATCACAACTTTAAAAAAACCTTTTTGAGCTCCAAAATTTTATGACAAAATTTGTAACTCCTTAAAACATTTAGATCAAACTTTTAAAACTAATAAAATAATCATATCATTTTATCTTTTACTAAATTTGACATAATTCAACTCATATAGCAAATGATTCAAATTTTACAAATAATTAGTTTTTCACAAAACAAGTAATTATCTTAAAATTTGACAAACTTCATGTTTTTTTTTCTTTTTTTTTCAACTTTGAAAATCAAACATTTGCATGAATATAACAGAAAACAACTCATGGCTTTGATACCATTGTTGGGTTTTAGTATACTACAACATCATATGGTGCACATACAACCCTAAATACCTTGGATCTATGTTTTCTCTATTATACATGCAAGTATGAATTTTCCAAGATATTACCCTATACTAGCATACAAGTATCATATACTTCGGTAATAAAATAGATAGAATACATACCTTTTTTTGATGTAACTTGTCTTCATGAAGCTTGAGTGCCTAGTGCCCCAAGTGTGACACCTCAAATGGTTCACACAACACCATGAACACTTGGAATAACCTTGAGAATAAGGATACTTTGGTTCTCTCTAGTGAAATCGGCCTTGCCCTTTTGTGTACACACACTAGTGCCCATTTCACCAACCAAGGACATCTTTATATAGTGTGGAGATTAGGGTTAAACCCTAATACCCATGACCTTTCATTTCATATGATCCATGGGTTAAACACTCCATGGACTATCCATGAAAGCTTAGCCCAACCTAGATGAACTTGGCCCATCACACACATATATCTTAGAGTCCATATTTAATTAGTTCCTTTTGATCACTTAATTAATTATAAATTAATTCTTGATCAATACTAATTAAATAATATGATTATATATTAATATATTAGAACTTATAATATATTAATTCAAATCACTAGTATCCTTTTTCCTCATCTTGTCTATCCAATTGTCCCGATGCCATGCAACCCAACTGGACCATGTCGGGTCGGGTCAAGTCATACCAGTTATAGTTATGGACTTAGACATTAATCCAACATTAAGGACCCCATTGCAACCAAGCATTGAATTTCCGACATTGAGTCTGCTCAGATGACGAGCTTCTGCCCTGAGGAGTCGAAGCTCAGGTTCGCTGTAGGATGTTTGAGAGAGCGAGGCGGGGATTGGTGGGAGTAGGTCGGCTATGCCTTGGGAGCCCCCACCATTGAGGCCACGACCTGGCCAGACTTTATGACCAGGTTCCGAGCAGAGTTTGCACTAGCTGTTGAGGTGCAATTGCTAGCCAGGTAGTTTCTTGATATGAGGCAGACGACCGAGACTGTGGCAGATATCACCGCCAAGTTCAGAGAGAGGGCGTTATTGGTACCCCAGTATGCAGCTGATGAGGAGATGAAGAAGTCCCGATACAATGATATGCTGAGATCCGACATCATAGAGTTTGTTAATTTTTTTTCCTATCCGACACTTGATGATATGATAGCCTGAGCACGGGAGAAATAGATTAACCTGGAGCACATAGGGAAGAGGAAGGTGGAGCCTGGGCAGATAGTCGGGGTTTCAGCAAAGAAACCCAAGGGTTTCGACTCTAGGTCGAAGGGCCAGCAGGTCTGGAGCCACTGTGGAAAATGCGGCAGGTCGCATGATGGGGTTTGCAGGGTGGGTGGTTCGGTGTTCTACAAGTGCGGAAAGTCAGGGTACTTTTGCAAGGATTGTACTACTTCTATCACCACTACACATTCATCATATCCGATTTGCTTTCATTGCTATCAGAGGGGCAACAAGAAGGCCAACTACCCGAGTTTAGCATCAGGAGGACCAGTGGTAGCTCCATCACCTACGACCCTACGGATCATGGATAGCCGCCAGGGCAAGGCGGATGTTCCTGTGGTGAGGAGCTGGACTTTCCAGTTGACCGCCGAGGAGGCGCGTGATGCACCAGATGTGGTGAGGGGTATGTCTCTTCTCCTTAACTCTTTTTTTATGTTGATTGTGTTGCTTATGTATTTTATGTAATTTGTTTTAGGATCGTTCCTTATGAAGGGAATCCCTGTTTTGGTATTATTTTATTCGGGGGCTACCCGATCCTTCGTATCTCTTGCGCTCAGCAAGAGGTTTGTTGGATCTTCGAGTGAGATGGATTATCCATTAGAGGTTGAGATTGTGGATGATCGATCCATCTAGGTATCGAGCGTTCATCGGGATTGTGTTCTGGAGATCCTTAGTAAGCGGTATACGATTGATATGGTTCCCATTACTCTACACGGGAACAGTTTTATAATGGGGATGGATTGGTTGAGCCCTAATGGGGAAATTATTGATTGTGAGCGGCAACTGATACACGTTCGGATCCTAAGTGGGGGAGAGTTGGTGGTCCATGGAAAGGGCGCCCAGTGCGGGTCGGTCCTATGCTCGGCCACTAGGGCCAGACGCTATCTTCATCAGGGTTGTTATGGGTTCGTTGTCTATGTTATGGATAACCAACAGCATGATAGGGCATCGATTAATGATATGCCTATTATGCGGGATTTCCCGAATGTATTTATGGAGGAATTACCTGGAATGCCTCCGGAGAGGCATGTGGAGTTTTAGATTGATTTGGTTTCTGGTACGGATCTGATAGCCAAAGCACCATATCGACTAGCTCCACCAGAGATACATGTGTTGTCTACACAGCTGCAGGAGCAGTTAGACAACGGATTCATCTAGTCGAGTACTTCGCCTTGGAGTGCACCGATCCTGCTTATGTAGAAGAAGGATGGGATGCACTGGATGTATATTGACTATCGGGAGCTGAATAAGCTAATGGTGAAGAATCGTTATCCACTCATGTGGATTGATGATCTGTTTGACCTGCTTCAGGATGCATCTTGGTTTTCCAAGATTGATCTTCATTTGGGTTATCATCAGATGAGGGTCGGAGAGGACGATATGTAGAAGATGGCCTTCCGGACTTGCTATGGCCTTTATGAGTTTGTGGTGACGCCCTTCGGGATCACTAATGCTCTAGCCGCGTTCATAGACCTCATAAACCGCGTGTGTTAACCGATGCTGGATAGGTCTGTGATTGTATTCATGTCACACCCCAAAACCAAGAACGGCGGAAACGTTCAGGGGTGGAGGACGTCATGTAATGTATCATAACAGTGCAAAGTAGTAAACAAGCAACAACATCATCCATTGCATTAAAAGTAAAGTTTTAATACATGAGTCTTCTTTCATAGTAATAAGACACCAAAATATGTAATCAAAATAAAAGACGAGTCTTGTATGTGCTACGTCTTCTCAAAACCTGGTCATCGTACCTGTCTACTGGTGACCTGAGAATACAAGTTATTTTGAAAGCGTAGATCAGCATAAAGCTGGTGAATTCATAAGTATTATGGTGTCATTGATTTGAAAAGCTGTTATGAAAGACTTGTAAATGTTTAATGAAACATTTAGTATAAGTGTGAAACCCTAGAAAATCCCATATTTCCTACTAGTAAGAAAAGTAGTCTTCTACCAAGACCCGAATGCTTTGAAGGTTTGCATTTCTGTATCAATGAAGGTTTTTCCCATGTGCAACTATTATTATAAATATATAGTCTACCTCATCGTTTATGTGAATGTGTCACAAAATAAAAGTAATAGGGAAAATTATATAATCATTAAAATCGTATCCTTTTACCTTAGGATAATCACGGCGTGGAAACTCGCCGAACAGTACAACCGAGAACATCCGTCGATGAACAGGTCTCGCTGTAGCTAGCAGCCAGGTGTAGGATGGTCAGTCCCGTATAGTATATATAGTATCTCTCTCTGTATAGTATATAGTATTTCTCTCTGTATAACAAGTAATAGTATCTCTTCATATAGTAGTATAGACTCATGAATGAACTGACTCTTGTGTAATTCCTTGTAATAGGAATAGTAATTTGTATCCCCTAAACTATACTTATAATAGTTTACTGGAATGTAAATTGAATGTCCAAGTAGGTTTATACACCCTTGCTACTCAAGAGTGTTGGAACTGAAGAAAGAATGAAAGCTCTCATATCAATACATATATACATGAAACATAAGTGTATAGATATGGTTTTTAACAGTAAATTGAAAGAGGTTTTGTAAAACATTTAAGAGTTTTGAACAATAAATAATAATGACTTGATGTCAGTTTATAAAATAATTCAAAAGTAATTTGTTGATAACAAAGTAAAAATAACTGAAAAGCATTGTATTTATCACATTTTGAAGTATGTGAAATCAGTTGTTTGAAAACACAGTTATAAATCACATGTGATTGATTTTATAACTTCCTGTTTACTACTTGTATTCCCCCCCATGAAAGCATTTAAAATCATTTAAAAGATTGATTAAGGGGGTATGAACTCACCTGTAGTGAGTGGTTTGGATGAACGGATGATGTAGGATGCTAAGTGTCAAGTGAAGACTTGTACACACACAATGATCCTAGTTAACATATAATAACACATATATGTATCCAATTAGTCATAAAACAACTAATTAACCAAAGTTAAGACATCCTAAGACATGTAAAACACTTGATTTCAGTGCTATAAGTCCTAAGGATTGCATCTAAGGGTGATAGGATCTTGCTATTGAGTTTAGGGTTCAAGGGTAAACTCCCTTGGAGTTTACGGTTTGGTGACCATAACTCATTGAGTTTACGGTCGTAAACCCATGAGTTTACGACCGTAAACTCATGGTACTTTGAACATTTTGTGTTTTGAAGCCATAAAGATCATAAGAAGCATTCCTACTTCATGTTTAAGCCTTAGGAAGAGATTAGGGCACCATTTCACTCCTTTAGGGAGTTTACGGTCTTTGGACCACTTCTCCTTGGGTTTACTTCCGTAAACCCAAATGGTTTATGGTCTTTTGATGTTTTCAAGTACTAAGCACATCAAGGAAAGGGTCTAGGCTAGTTTCCAAGGCTTGGTAAGGGACTAGGGCCACTTTGGCCCCTTTGTTAGGGTTTACGGTCCAAGAACATCTTGGATCGTAAACACCTTTGATCTTGTGTTTCTTGGGTGTTCTCTTGATGATTAGAAGTGTAACAAGTCTTATAATACACTAGGGTAAGAGTACTTACTAGGTAGAAGCTTGAAAAGGTGCTAAAAGTCCAAGATCACTAGTGCGTGTTCTTGGTGTTCTTGGTGAAACTTGAAGATCTACACTTTTGGAATGATTTCACGGATGGAATCATGTAAGATCACTAGATTAAGTAAGATATCAACTTTTTAGAGATAGAAACACTTACAAAGTTGAAGATCTTGAAGAAAAGTCGGATGATACTTGAGAGAGAAATGGGTTTTGGATCTTGTAAATGTGAAAAGTGGTAAATAATGACTAAGTGTCATATTTATACCCCCTTTTATGGTTTACGGCCGTAAGCACCATTGTTTAGGCTGTAAACTCCAAACTCTTGGAGTTTTGGGACATTATTGTTGCACAATAAACCCTAGGGCATCCTCTCTCCTGTTGTCTCCTGAAGTACTAACTTTTAAACACTCAAACTTACTCCAGAAAGCTTGAAAGTTAGCAGAAACTGTTCTGACTTCTAATGAAGTGAATGGTTGTACATAATAGAAATTTCGTAGAAATTTCGGGTTGTCACAATTTATCAATGACATCCTAGTGTATTCTAGGACCCAGGAGCAGCATGAGGAGCACTTTCGAGAGGTGTTAGAGACCCGGAGGAGGGAGAGGTTGTATGTGAAGTTCTCCAAGTGCAAGTTCTAGTTACGTGAGGTGCAGTTTCTAAGGCACCTAGTCAACCAGAATGGTATTTTGGTCGATCCGGCCAAGGTAGAGGTCATGATGAGATGGGAGGTTTCGAGGTCTCCATTTGATATTCGGAGTTGGCAGGATATTACAGGAGATTTATCCAGGATTTGTCCAAGATAATTGTTCCCTCACCCGACTGACGAAAAGACTGTCACTTTTTGTTGGGGGCATACGTAGTAGGCAGCGTTTTGGAACTTGAGACATATGTTGTGCGAAGCACCGATTCTGACCCTGCCAGAGTGTGTCGAGGATTTTGTCATTTACTGTGACGCGTCGATCACATGATTGGGCATAATTTTGATGTAGAGGGGTTGTGTTATTTCTTACGCTTCGAGACAGCTGAAGCCTAATGAGACGAACTGTCCAACGCACGATTTGGAGCTTGGGGCTGTGGTTTTCACCTACAAGATTTCGTGAATTTGCCTTTATAGGGTTCGTTGTACTATTTACACGCATCACAAGAGCTTGAGGTACTTGAAGGATCAGCCGAATCTGAACATGAGGTACCGTTAGTGGTTAGATGTGGCGAAGGATTATGATTGTGAGATCCTTTACCTTTCGGGGAAGGCCAATGTTGTGGCTGATGCTCTTAGCCGCAAGGCAGTCGCCGCTCCAATAAGGGGTATATGTCTGATGATGACAGTGATTACATCACTTCTGGAGCAGATTCAGGAGGCGCAGGATAAGGGTGAGCACCATAAGAGTGAGCGCATTGTGGGTAAGGTGGCTTCCTTCGATTATGATAGTTGGGGATTATTGACTCTCCATCGGAGAGTGTGTGTATCTTAATGCGGTGGTGTGTGCTAGGTTCTGATGGAGGAGGCGCACAATTCGACATTCTCCATTCATCTCGGGGCAACGACCTGAATACTCTTTTCGGCTGAGGGCATCCGCTACCACATTGGCCTTGCCAGGATGATAGCGTATTTCGCACTCGTAATCACTGAGTAGCTCTACCCATCGCCGCTGTCTCATGTTCAACTCTTTCTGATTGAAGATATGATGTAGGCTCTTATGGTCGGTGAAGACAGTGGACTTGGTTCCGTAGAGATAATGTCTCCAAATCTTTAACGCAAATACCACTGCTCCCAACTCTAGATCATGAGTTGTGTAATTGACTTCGTGTGTTTTCAGTTGTCTCGGCATAGGCAATAACCTTTCCTCGTTGCATGAGTACATAGCCTAGGCCCTGATTGGATGCATCATAGAAGACAACGAAATCCTTCGTCCCTTCAGGTAGGGACAAGATAGGTGTGCTGCATAGGGCCTGCTTCAATGTTTGAAACGTAGTGTCTTGCTTTTCTCCCCAACTAAAGGTTACACCTTTCTGAGTCAGGGTGGTTAAAGGCTTAGCAATGCTGGAGAAATTCTGGATAAATCTTTGATAGTAGCCAGCGAGACCCAAGAATTGACGGATTTATGTGGGCGTCTTCGGTGCTGACCAATTCTCAATCGCTTTGATCTTGGAAGTGTCCACGTGTATGCTTTCCTCGCTTACCACGTGACCAAGAAAAGTTACTTTTCGGATCGAGAATTCGCACTTTGAAAACTATGCATAGAGCTTCTCCTCCCTTAGAGTTTCTAGCACTAGTCTCAAGTGTTGTCTATGGTCTTCCTCGTTACGAGAGTAGACAAGTATATCATCAATGAATACGATTACGAACTTCTCTAGGAAAGGGCGACACACCCGATTCATCAGATCCATGAATACCGCCGGTGCGTTGGTTAGACCAAAGGGCATTACTACAAACTCGTAGTGTCCATAACGAGTTCATAATGCTATCTTGGGAACATCATTCTCATGAACTCGCAACTGATGGTACCCTAATCTTAGGTCTATTTTTGAGAAGTAGCTGGCTCCCTGAAGTTGATCGAAGAGGTCGTCGATTCTAAGTAAGGGATAACGGTTCTTGATGGTAAGCTTGTTCAATTCTCGATAATCAATGCACATCAGAAAGGATCCATCTTTCTTTTTCACGAATAAGATCGGGGCTCCCCAGGGTGAGGAACTTGGCCTTATGAATCCTTTGCTGAGCAGCTCATTGAGTTGATTTGATAACTCTTGCATTTCTGTCGGCGCTAGACAGTATGGGGATTTAGCTACAGGAGTAGCTCCGGGAATTAAGTCGATACGGAACTCGACTTGGCGCTCAGGAGGGATTCCGGGAAGATCTTCGGGGAAAACATAAGGAAAGTTGCAGACTTCGGGGATGCTCTTGTGACACCAGTCAAATTTAGGTCAAAAATAAATTGATCAATAATCGTAATTGGGATGAACAAAGTGGTAGAGATTGTAACAAGGTTTCGAAAAATATAAAGAACACTGAAATCCGAGTTATACGAAGAAGTTATGACCAATCGAAGATCCGCGACAAAACCGGCAAAACACTGTTCAGTGTAAAAAGTGAATTTTTGATAAAAAGGCTTTTTAGCCTTAACAATCTAAATGAAAGTTGTAGAATATGTTAAACCGAGAACTTTCATAAAAAGAACGTAAAAATCTGACTTCGTATGAGGAAGTTATGATTTTTCTAAGTTTCGGTTTAACAGTAGACAGCTAAAAAATACGAAATAAAAATCGATCGATATTTAGCCAGCACAACTTAAACGAGAATCGAAGGTCTCATCAAAACTAGTACAACGGTAAAAAGACAGATGAAAACGGACGTCGGATGAAGAAGTTATGAATTTTTAACGAATTTCCTGTCCCGGTTTGTTAAAAATAATAATATTAAAAATAAATTCAAAATTAGCCGACAAAGTCTAAACGAAAGTCGTAGAGTATAATTTTAGCTACACGTGCATATAAAGAACGCCAAATACGGAGCTCGTATGCGAAAGTTATGAATTTCGCAAGTTTTTGGCACGAAAATCGAGAAATGTTGAAAACCGGGAAAAATCGCATGGACCCTCTTCGGCCACGTCACGCTCGAATGCGAGGCTTCCCCGTGTGCTCCACGTGTTCACTTCTGATTGGTCCGAAGTTGTCGTGGCATCTCCTGATTGGACCGAAGTTCGGCCACTCCTGATCCGACACCACCGAGGAAGCTTCCGAGACCGCCTCCAGCTTCGCTTCTCCTTCTGACGCGTGGCTGTTGAGTCCTCCTCCCCCTCGCATGCGAAGCTGCCACGTAGCTAATGACTCCCCTCGCCCACGCTACCTGTCCGAACCGAAGCCACCTGTCCGATGACTCATCCCCTCGGCCGAACCCTCGTACCCCTATATAAAGGGTGCGAGACTTCTCGGATTATGGAGATTTTTCACCCAAATTTTAACCCTTTTTCACCGTTTCACCCCCTAAACTTTCTTACGACCCCCCAAGGCCCCAGTATCGTATCTAAAACCCGGAGGAAGCCCCGAAGCCCCGGAATTCTTGAGAAGATAACCTCTTTCCAGTCGAAGTGCTGCCCGCATAAAGCCCAGTTTTTACTCAAAAACTCGCGGTTTCTTCGAGAAAGATCATCTATAGAAACGAAACGTTGCCCAAATCACCACTTATCAAGTGAGTTCATACCCCTATAATCTACCTTTTTAATGGTTTTTAAATGCTTTTTAGGGGGGGGGGGAATACAAGTTAAACACAATATAAATTGTGTTAAATTGTATGTGATAATAATCACGCAAAGGGTTTCCTTATGATTTTAAGTTTTACCAAATACTTCCAAAATGACTTAAAGCCATGTTAAATCTTTGAAGTCATGTAAACTCCGTTAAATTCTTTGAAAAAGGTTTTATAAACCATTTCAAATTATAATTGCCAAAATCATGTTTATATATGTAAAAATATATAAATAAGATTTGAAGGGCTTACGACTAATGAATTATCTTATTTCCTTTTCCTTGTTTGGATGTGGAATTAAGGTGGTGTTATTTGTCCGAAGGTCGTTTCCTTCTTAATTATATATATATATATATATATATATATATATATATATATATATATATATATATATATATATATATATATATATTATACATATATGAATATAAAAGGTTACTTCATTCGGTATCATTACATTTGTATCATGCTGAGCAAAGGTGTTCATCCATGAGAAATCATGCTAATCAGATAGAACATATAAATTATAATGGGTATAATTTATGATTCAAAACTAAATACACAAGTATGATTCACGATTGTATACTTTCCAAGGAAATTACCAACAATTCATTTATCTATACCAGGATATGTATAATACTTTTAGTATAAGGATAATATATTAAAGAGGTAATAATACATCATACCGTGTTTGCATTAACAGGGGTATAATACAACCTACCAGGGTTAGCAATCACGGGGTAATAATACATCCTACCGGGTTTGCATTAACAAGGGTACAATACAACGTACCAGGGTTAGCAATCACGGGGTAATAATACATCAGAATCTCGTTGAAACCATAAATTTGTGAGACTCTTCATGGTGTACTTATCTAAGTACGAGCTTAAGTCATGACTTATTAACCAGAATCTCTTGTAGGGAGAGCGTGAATTTGTGTATAGATCTATTTGGGACTGACAATCCCGTACCTTCACTGTTCGCTACAGTTTGGCCGGCAGACCTAGGGTGCCAAATGTCATATTGTTTCCGACGCCTGAAGAACGTCGCATCAGGCACATCAGTCATATTAGTATGGTTAATAGAACTCACATGGATAAAACAACGAGTAAATTACTTAGTAATATACTTCTCTTAAAACAGTAAGAAAAGATAATTACATCCTGACCAAATATACCTTCTGTTAGTTTTTACTTACAGTAAAAACTACGTATCATGAAATCAAGTATGGCAAATATACTTGTACTTCTGGTTTTGGAACATTTAAAACCACAAAGCAGTATTATGGATAATATATTATTTATGGGATTAAACTACTTTTACAAATGAAATGATTTATGGGATTAAACTACTTTTACAAATGAAACGGTTTATGGGTTTAAAGTACTTTTACAAATGAAACGGTTTATGGGATTAAACTACTTTTACAAATGAAACGGTTTATGGGATTAAACTACTTTTACAAATGAAACGGTTTATGGGATTAAACTACTGTTACAAATGAAACGGTTTATGGAATTAAACTACTTTTACAATTGGAACTTAGTCATTCACTCTCTGTAAACTAGTATAACATAAAGGACCTTTAGTGGTTAATTCTATAATTCCTTAGTTTTTACAGCAGAGTTATACATAAGTAATATCCGATTGACAGGGAAATGGGTGACTTCCGCCTTACTTCCTGTTCCTTGTTTGGTTGTGGGCTTAGGGAAGATACACACATTTAATTGTCCGTTTGATATTAGGTTATATATAATTAGTATAAACGAAGTAATTGCAGAGGGAACTATTGAGGTTATCAGTTTATCACCTCAGGAAATATAGGATTTTCTGGAGGAACCAACGAACTTTTCCAAGAACATAGAGTATACTTTATAGAACTAAAATACTTATGAACTCACCAGCTTAAATGCTGATCTACTCTTTCAAAATAACTTGTATTCTCAGGAATCCAGTAGACAGGTACACTCCTGAAGCTTTTGAGAAGACTACCTAGTACCGTACCGCGACTCTTGTCTTCTACTGTACCTACTTTAGTGTTTGAATATGTAATGTTTAAACACTTATGTAAAACTTATACTTATTAATGCAATGGTTTTTTGTACTTTGATTACTATATTTCATGTGTTGTGATACTTACCTGAAGTCCTCCGCCCCCGAACGTTTCTGCCGTTCTAGTTTGGGGGTGTGACAATATGCCATCTGCATAATGTGATTTTGGGAGGATTAGTACAAGATCATCTCCTGATATATCGCAGATTTTTCCAGCATTCGAGTGTCATTGTGAGTATGGCCGGGGTTGTTCAAGGGTTCGTATGAGGGAATTATGATTAGGTTTCAGTAAACTTAGCAATTATATTAGGAAAGTCTCTCGGAGTTACCAATGGAGGGAAGGAGAAGCTGTCACTGAAGTATTGGGGGAGCATCCGACCTTTGGACTCCGAGATCTGAGTGTGATAACAGTGTGAACAGACAGAGTCATTGTCATTGTTGGGGCGTAGGATGTGTTAGTTCGTTTTGGAAATTGTGTTGTTTGGAAGGGGTATGCATGGTGTTCTAGCTTTGGTAAGCACCGGTCGCCAACAAGGTGAGCATTGGAACGTAATGAGGATTGGGAATCCTACAATTTTCGTGTGCAGAGCGGACTTAGTTGAATCTACGTGGGGGAGAACCGTCTGGGCATCTGGGTCAGAAGCGGGGGTGAAAGTGATGCAAGGCTACGAGGGAGCCATAGCATTCACTAATGGTCACTAGCGGTAGAGAGTGTTGTAAGACTACGGGGGAGCCGTATCATTCACTAGCGGTAGAGAGTGTTGTAAGGTTGCGGGGGTGCCGTAGCATTAACGGATTCTGTCAGGTCATTTGGACTAGGGTAGGCTAATTCGCAGGGTTGTGGGAAGAGCCACAGCTTAGTTAGGATCAGGACCCGAGGTGGTCAGGACCCGAGGTGGTTGATCGATCAGTTATCCGGGGGCAAGCCTGGACGTGTATGGGAGTTCAGGGTAGAACCGGTAGAGACTGTTGAGCTAAGGGTTGGACCTTGTGATACAGGATCTTGTGGTCGAGTGGTGCATGTTTCTGTAGGGCTGCGGCTGGGTAGCCCTGTTTTGGGGTCTCATAGGAACCTGGTGGTTGGACCGGGTGCAAGACTGGAAGTCTCAGGGAATCAGCTAAGAGTATTTTTTAACCGGTCAAGTAAAGGATGGCGGGAGGTCATGGTGCATTATGCAAATTCCGATTCGAGGATCTTTGGATAGGAGCAACAATTTAGATTTGGATAGGAACCCAAATCAGAATTCGTACAAGATCTCGTTTCAGCGAGATGGGATGTGGGGCATCTATATGACAAGGGCAGCGAGGGCATAATTACAGGTTGGTAAACGGGTTGGTTTGATGGTGGTTTAGGTCATTGGGATATGTTGGGTCTAATTTTGGTTTATACTTTGCTTTTCTAGGCAATTGTATTTTTCTGTAATGTTTTAAGAGTTTACGGCTATGTTTACGGCCGTTAACAGGTTTACGGTCGTGAACCTATTCACGGCCCATGTCTCAGATATATATGGTGAGGAGTGCATGTGGGTGGAAGGGCCAAGGAGCTTGAGTGTGTGTATTCTAAGGTGTTCTAGAGAGAGAAAGGAGAGAAGGTGCAAGTGTGTGTGAATCTATTGTAAGGAGCATCAATCATATTCATTCAATACATCATAGATTCAAGTTATTCTTCTTCTCCTTCTTCTTCATTTGAGCTGGCATCATCCGTTTGATTGGGATTCCGCACCATCAAACGGATCTGATTGATACACAAGCAGATCGGGGACTTACAATTGGTATTAGAGTTTGGTTGTATCAATCATTTTTTTCAGATATGGAGCTTACTTGATCTTATTTTTGAAGGGTTCCTGCGTTTTTGGATAGATCTCTGAAAATTAGGGAGGGTTTGTTCTTCGCTTTTTTCATAAAAACGAGTTCTGGATCGAGTTTTGGAGCAAAAATGATGAAAAACGTCGTTTTTTTCGCGATCTGAAGCAGTGTTTACGGCCACGGAGTTCACGGCCTTGGATTTTGCACACGTGTACGGTCCGAAGTCACGTGTATGGTCTTCGGAGTTTACGGCCTCGGACGTTTACGGCTCGGAGTCTACGGCCAACCTCGCACGTGTATGGCTCGGAGTTTACGGCCTGCTCGTTTGCGGTCCTCGTTCTTGCATCGTAACCTCGGCCAGCAGGAGACTTCGATCAGGGTCCGAAGTTCGCACAGCGTACACTTAAAAAAAATTGGAAGAAAATTTTCGTCTGATTGGAATCGAACTCGGGTGCTCTCCATTCTTCAAACGACGCGCCTTACCAGTTGAGCTACATTGCAAGACGTTAAACATCTCGCTCCTTTTAAACATGTAGTCTTCGCAGCAGAAAATAAATCAAAAGATATTCGAGCGTTGCAAGGATCGAACCCGGATCCTAGTGTAATCATCCCACGAGTCCTACCAGTTGAACTAGCAAATGCCTTATTCCAATACTTCCGAACTTAATTTATAAAGCTTCTCTGTTTCGTCCTTAATTTCGCAAATTTGTCACTTTTAACCCAAAAAATCAATTTCCTTTATTTTTAAATTACTTTTTCAACCAAAAATTTTAGATTTTAATTTTTGACTTTTATTTTTGACTTTTGACCTTAAAATTTTGACTTTGACTTTCAAGTTTGACCTTTGACTTTAAACTTTGACTTGCTCGTTTAATCTTCAAATTTTCAAATTTAGATTTTCGGTTCGACTTTTAAGTTTGACTTTTTAAGTTTGACGTTTTAAATTTGACTTTTAAGGTTGACTTTTGAGTTTTTAGTCAAAGGGCATTTTTGATAAACAATGAGTTCTTCAAACACCAAAGTCAATGAAATTTCTTGCTCTCCAACATGCATTGATAAAGTTAAAATTTTACTTGAGCATATCGAATTATTACGCTGAGAGAACGAGGACCTAAAATACGAATGATATCAACTTAGGAAAGGACAGAAACCCCTGAAGGCTGAATTAGAAGCAAAAACCAAGGACTTTAGAAAACTTCAGGAAGAGTATAGTATTAAGAGTACAAATTATAGATATGTAACTGAACAACTTGCCGAGGCAACTGCTGAGCTTGACACGTTAAAAAACAAATTTGAACATGCAGATTTTACTTTTAGAAAATTTGATGTGTCAAGTGAAGTAGTTGCATCAATGATAGAAACTAATTTGAAATTTAAACAGAATCAGTCCAAGTGTTTAGGATATGACAAAGTGCCTCCTCCTTTTAACCGGAACGACGGAAACGTTCTGGGGTGGAGGACGGAAACGTTCTGGGGTGGAGGACGTCATGTTTAGTATCACAAGACATGCATCATAGTAATCAAAGTGATAAACAACCATTTCATTAGAAGGAAAGTGTTTACAAGGTATGTGTTCACAAAACATAGAATACATAAGCAAATAATAAAACAAGACTTGAAGCTATACTGGTCCATCTTCTGAATTCCCAGAGTGAGTACTTGTCTACTAGTTTCCTGAGAATACAAGTTATTTGAAAGAGTTGATCAGCAATTAAGCTGGTGAGTTCATAAGATTTTAGTGATGTAAGTAAGTTGTAAAATGTTGTTGTAAAATGTAGTTCAAAAATATAGTGAGTTGTAAGTTCTGTTTAGAAAAGTTCGCCTGTTCCTCTTAGGAAATCCTATATTTCCTACTTTGATGAAAGATATGTAAAAATGATCCTACAATCCTTTCTATGAGTACTAAATGGATACAAGTGATATAAAACTCAGAGTAAACAAGCAATCGACTGTGCGCATCTGCCCTAAGCTCACAACCAAATAAGGAACAGGGAGTAAGGCGGATAGCACACATCCCATTGTTTGTTAGATCATTATTGTATATAACTCTGGCGTGTTCACTTGTTACTCATGGAGTTAATTGTAATGGTTTCTTTATATTTAATGAAAAGATTCTTTAAGAAAAACCCTTATTTCTTATAATAAAAAGGTGACCACAAAGATTACTCCTATAATCACTTAGTTTATACTGCCTATATATGATCTAATATCGGATAGAGAGTTAATTGGGTGAATCTGCCCTAAGCCCACAACCAAACAAGGAACAGGAAGTAAGGCGGAAAGCACACATCCAACTACCTATTGGGTATCAATGATATATAACCATGCAGTATGAACTAAAGTATTATAGAGTTAATCACCTAAGGTCCTTTAAGTTTATCCTGGTTTAATAAAATGGATTAAACCCTTAACTAGTATGTTTCTAGTGTTGTATACCAAAAGTTCTGATTTGGAAAGTATGTTCTGTACTAGAAAACTGTGCATTGACTCTGTGTCCTATGACTTGACCCATACCTGGTACCCTTATGATGACTCAATGTATACTGGACATATATATCTAGAATCGAATAGATAATAGACTGGGTGAATCTGTTCCAAGCCCACAGCCAAACAAGGAACAGGAAATGGAGCGGAGAGCACACATCCTATTACCTGTCAGATCCTTTTGATATATATGTATCCTTTGATGTATACATTAAGGAATCATAAGGTTAGCATTATTGTCCTTTCTACTAAACGTAGCCTTCTACCAAGGCATCAAATGTTATGTATGTTTGTTTCTTGTATGAGTGTATTTTCCCGAGTGAGACTCTCATTAACTAAATATAGTTTATACATTAATGAATATGTGAGAAGATTAACAAAGTAGATGTAATAGGTTAAATAATGTTTTACCTCAGCAGTGACACTGCTGGCTATAAAGTAATAAAATACAGACTCCAGGTAGTATTAAATGTACAATACATCTCGGGGAGTCTTTTTACCTTTAATCCTTAGTCGGTTAATTAAAGGTTTAAATGTGAACTCGTTTGTAAGCATAAAGATATATTATTATATTTTATCACCTCGTGTCTGCTAACCCAGATACGTGTAATCGTACTAAAGTTAACGCAAACCGAAAAGATATATTATTAGGTTTATCACCTCGTGCCTGTTAGTCCTGGTACGTGAAATCGTACCAGTGTCAATTTAAAGCCGGAAAGATATATTATTAGGTTTATCACCTCGTGCCTGCTAGTCCTGGTACGTGAAATCGTACCAGTGTCAATGCAAACCCGGAAAGATATATTATTAAGTTTATCACCTCGTGCCTGCTAGTCCTGCTACGTGAAATCATACCAGTGTCAATGCAAACCCGGAAAGATATATTATTAAGTTTATCACCTCGTGCCTGCTAGTCCTGGTACGTGAAATCGTACCAGTGTCAATGCAAACCGGAAAGATATATTAACTTGATTTTTCCCGGTACTTAGTGTGGTGTGTTCCTCCATGTACTTGTTATAGTATGTTCCTCTATGTACTTGTTATAGTATGCTCCTCTATGTACGTGTTATAGTATGCTCCTCTATGTACGTGTTATAGTATGCTCCTCTATGTACGTGTTATAGTATGTTCTGAACCCTTAAACTGTACCTATTATAGTTTACTAGTAATGTATTTGAACTGTTGTTGAAAATACTCGTTTTACTACTAAGTTATGCTTGTACTTTAAAAACGGAGTTTTGTTAAACTATAAAGTAACATACTTGAAAGAGCTTTTGAAATGTTTTGATCACTTATAACAGGCATAAGCAATAATTTGAAAGATGTTTATAACAAACATATACACAATTATCATTGTGTTCAACTTGTATTCCCCCCCATAAAACCTTTAAAATAGTGAAAAGATTGATTACGGGGTATGAACTCACCTGATGTGGGTGATTCAACGGATACGCGTGTAAGGATGAGAAGTTCCACGAGGGAAGTCCCGAGACACAACAAGTCCTAAATGACATACATTGGCATGTATTGACATAAATATAGTGCTCGGAAGCAACCCAATGCAAGTTAACACCTCACGGGACTATGAAACACTTTGACCAAGTGTTGGAATCACATGTGATTCAATTTAAGGGAGTGTACGGCCACTTGAGGGAGTGTGCGGCCATGGGTGTGCGGCCAGGGAGTGTGCGGCTGCACACTCATGGTAATGAGTGCACAAAAGTTTATTCTAATGATAGGGAAGCTTGTAGGACAATTCCTCAACAAGTGTTGAAGCTAGAAAGGCACTTTGGAGGCCCTTAAGCACTAAACAAAGGGGTGTACGGCCAAATGGAGTGTGTGCGGCTGCACACTCCTTGATGACATGGTTTGGACGTTTTCTAAGGCTCACATCTAGTAAGTAACAAGCTTAGGGAATGATACTCACGATATGGAAGCCTTTAGGGGTGTTTTGAGGGTGTTTGAGGGGTGTTTGAGGGGTGTACGGCCACACCTGTGTGTGCGGCCGCACACACCATATGTTCTTCAGTTCTGGGTAGTTTCAAGGCCTTAATCTCATGTTCTTAGCAAGTTCTAAGCTTAAGGGAAGAGTACTTACGATGCGGAAGCTCGAGAAGTCTCAAAATCACCAAGAACAAGTGTGTGTTCTTGGTGTTCTTGGTGAAATGGTTGGATATTTGAAGATCTAGCCAAAACATGATTTCAAATGGATGAAATCCAAGGGTGTTACTAGTTTAAGAAGATTAACAACAAATTAGGAGAAGAACACTTACAAACTCGATGATCTAGGCTGCAAATCGGATGATAGTTGAGAGAGAAATCGAGTTCTAAGCTTGGGAGTGTGAAAAGGGATGAAAGAAGGCTAAGTCCCAACATGATACACGTGAGTGTGCTGCCAGGAGAGGGGTGTGTGGCTGCACACCCAGTATGCAGCCGTACACTCCTGATGTTGGAGTGTAGGGCTCGATTTTGGTGCTAGAAGTTTACGCGATCTATTACTATGCTCAATGCTGGAATGTACTGAGCTTTGAAGCTTTAAACGGACTTCAAACGGGGCTAAATGATAGCAGAAATGAGTCTGACATTCAGCGGAGTTGACTGGCTGGGCTTTGCAAGGCAAAAATTTAAAAATTTTCGGGTTGTCACATCATCCCCCCGTTAGATGGAATTTCGTCCTGCAATTAGTTTTCTTACAGTACTACTGGGGTTGCGCTCCTCTGATTTGCAGAATACCTACTCGTAGACCTGGAAACTTTGCCCTGGTGTTCATGATAAGATTCGTACTTGGTCCATCTATCATTACCTCGTGTATACAAGTCGTATATAATTAGGATTAGTAAGACTGTCGGATGTGCGACTCTGCCCCAGGTCCACAACCAAACAAGGAACATGAGATAGGGCGGAAACACACATACTAAATCTGCATAATCATAATTATATACCACCCTCGCATATACACTGAATAGTGATAGGTGGGTTGTATTCGTCCTTAGCCTCTGTGCTTGAACTTGGTCTGCTGGACGAGTGGTATTTCGTGGCGGTCTGCGGACATCTGACGGTAAGGCTTCGGAGATCAAAGTACCCTTCGCACGAGTACTTCGGGGTTTAGAATACGAAAGATAAAACTGAGGTTTAGGTCGGACTGTCGATACGAATGACAAAGGTTTCGAGAACTTGACGGTCGAGGCTATAGAAACATATGAACTTAGTATGGTGAGGACCACGCCAATTCATGACAAATGGTAGTAACGGACTCTTTACTGAACAAGGTTTTGGCCGATTTGGAAGAAACGTCTGTTATACGATGATGTATCCCTAGTGTGTTTGACAATGTACTCCTAGTGTGTTCGACAATGTATTCTTTGTAAATGTTCGATAATGTACCTCTAGTGTGTTCGACAATGTACTCTTTGTGCGTTCTGTCATGTACCTCTAGTGTGTTCGACAATGTACTCTTTGTGCGTTCTGTCATGTACCTCTAGTGTGTTCGACAATGTACTCTTTGTAAATGTTCCAGTGTTTTCTGTTTTTCCCTTTGATGTTAACACTCCTACGTATCGTATCGCTATGTGCGCATACGTACAAATGAAAGTGCTTTGATAACTGGTGATGATACTTTATATCATGATCCTCCTCGGTACTACTACGATCGCCTGTGATATACAAGTTATGACCATTTAAGATGAATAAGACGGTCGACTGAGTAACTCTGCCTCAAATGCACAACCAAACAAGGAACAGGAATTAAGGCGGAATCACTCACTCTAGCTCTACAATATCTTAGTTATGCACAACCCTGATGTATATGCTAAGCCATCATAGCTTCTCTAAACGGATCTTTTAGTTCTCTTGAATATTGTGATCTATTTCAATATGTGAGTTATTATAATTACTTTTTAAAATTTTCCCCAAGTTTTAATCTTATATAAATATAGATTAATTTTCAAAGCAATTACTAGGTCGAAAACGTACCGCTGCTCGAAGGCGACTCCGAGGTCGATTCCCCTGCGGTAATCATCAGAATTCGTCCATCCGCTCCTGAGTTCTTTGTTATTGGGCAGTCCTCCTGGTAGTGTCCAGTCTCACCACAGGCATAGCAGGATTAGTTTTCTTCAACTCCGGGGACTTGGGAGATCGGTTGAGCCGGTGCCCTGCAGAAACGGACTGTGTGTCGTTTTTTGTGGCAGTTCAGACATTGCATTTTCCGGCATACTCCGGTGTGGTGATATTTGCACTTCCCACACTTCGGAAGGGTTCCAGCATATCGACTGGTAGGTGCTGGAGTAGCAGGTGTTGTGGCGGTGTACATAGTACTCGTTCGTTCCTCCTACGGGGTGTACTGTGTTGTTTGCTTCTCCTTCCTCTTGTTCCCCGACTTCTGTCCATAGTCCTTTTCCCTCGGTGGCTCGGGAACCAGGACTTCTACGCCATGGTGGACTTCATGGTCGATGAGTCGCTGGGCCACGCGTTTGGCACTATTGACTGTGGTTGGGTTAGAAGACAACACATTTCCTTGGGTCGGGGCAGTCAGACCCTAGATGTACCTTTCTATCTTCTTGCTCTCCGGGGTAACCATCCCGGGGCATAGTGCTACCAAGTCGCTAAACCTATCAGTGTAGGCCACTATGTCTGAGCCAACCATCCTGAGCTCCCATAGTTCTTGTTCCAGCTTTTGTACTTCGCCCCTTGAGCAGTACTCTCTCATCATCATTTCCTTCAAGTTTTCCCAGCCCATAGAGTTTGCCACTGATAAAGTCAGTGACTTAACATGGCCATTCCACCATGTTAAGGCTCTGCCGAAGAAGGTGCACGCAGCAAACTTCACTTTGCTCCCTTCGGGGCACGAACAGATCTCGAAAATCGACTCTGTTCTCTCGAACCATTGCATCAGAGCGATAACTCCACCATTTCCATCAAAGGAATTTGGTTTGCAGGTCATGAAGTCTTTATGTGAACACTCCCTTGGGTATTCGTGGGTATCTTCGTGGTTGGTTAGGTGAGCACCGCTACTAGATCCACTGATACCCCTTACGCGAATTTGGGTTAGGGCGGCTGTCGTTGCTGCCGTTACCGCTGCCTGAAAAGCAGCTAGGTCGAACTGTGGCGGGGGTAGTGGCGGTTGAGTTGGAGTTATCGGAGTAGTGCGTCTGTTCGATTTGCGAGGAGGCATCTTTGCTAAAAGAATACAAAGATGAGATGGAATAAGTCTATAGCAGTGGACACAAGCCGAAAGCTGAAAAGACAAGTTTATCCCAGTTCTGAGTATATTGGGTCCTGACTTCCACAGGGTTCTAGAAACAATTCGTAAAAGAGTCTATACTTAATAAACTCTATGAATTTGAAATGGCTATCCTCGAATGAATATTTGTTACCTGAATAACTGTTACCAGCTGCATGTAAGAAAATAATCCTAACACATAATGCAAGCAGTGTTTCCACTCGCTCATTAAGTTAACCAAGATTATTATTTATTAGTGTGACGCATAAGACGTTTTGGTTACTTCGGTTGATCCTTCTTTGAAAACTCCTCATGAACTTGCTCTTGTTCCTCCTTGACTCTTCTGTTGTCCACTTATGAGGAAGTGGTTACATCCATCTGGGTTTGACGTGCGAGAATGGAAGTGACTAAACAATCTATGAGATTAAATGAAATATTATGGGGTGATCCTTACAGAGTCCTCCTACAATTGCACAATGTATACAAGTTGTATATAATTCAGGATTAAATAGACCTTCAAATAAGTGATCCTACTCCAAAACCACAACCAAACAAGGAACAGGTAGTGGAGCGTAGATCACATATTCTAAGTCTATAGATTCCCAATTATATATAACCGTGGAAGTATACACTGTAGGATTATAGACCTATCCGTAAGGGTCTTTTAAGTTATCACATAAGTTGTTTATATAGTGCCTAAAATACTCCTATAGTATTTTAATGTAATCTTCTTGGTATGTTTCAAACTTGTTATTGCGTTATAGTATCATAGAATACTCCTATAGTATTCTAACTCAAATGTACTTGTTCTAGTATTCCCTTGACTTAGTATTCGATAAGTTTTAAGACTGTTGCAAAACCACATCACTCCCAAACACATGTCGGTCACATCTCGAATGAATATAGTTGATCAGGCTATATTGATCCTAGCTATAATTACATAATTGTTCAGGTTTGACGACAGTGTCCAACCTTTAAATACTTTAGTTCTGTTCTCCTTGTGATAATTGGTCTAGTATGTACATGTATAATCAAGTAGGTATAATTTTATAACTTATCGTTATACTCTTAAACTATACCATTATCCAGAGGACTTAGCCCCATTGTATTTATAGTTGTATATCTTTTATCGGTTGATATACTTAGTTCACTATAAACAATGCTCTGATACCAATCTGTCACACCCCAAAACCGGAACGCCGGAAACGTTCTGGGGTGGAGGACGCCATGTTTAGTATCACAAGACATGCATCATAGTAATCAAAGTGATAAAAAACCATTTCATTAGAAGGAAAGTGTTTACAAGGTATGTGTTCACAAAACATAGAATACATAAGCAAATAATAAAACAAGACTTGAAGCTATACTGGTCCATCTTCTGAATTCCCAGAGTGAGTACTTGTCTACTAGTTTCCTGAGAATACAAGTTATTTGAAAGAGTTGATCAGCAATTAAGCTGGTGAGTTCATAAGATTTTAGTGATGTAAGTAAGTTGTAAAATGTTGTTGTAAAATGTAGTTCAAAAATGTAGTGAGTTGTAAGTTCTGTTTAGAAAAGTTCGCCTGTTCCTCTTAGGAAATCCTATATTTCCTACTTTGATGAAAGATACGTAAAAATGATCCTACAATCCCTTCTATGAGTACTAAATGGATACAAGTGATATAAAACTCAGAGTAAACAAGCAATCGACTGTGCGCATCTGCCCTAAGCTCACAACCAAATAAGGAACAGGGAGTAAGGCGGATAGCACACATCCCATTATTTGTTAGATCATTATTGTATATAACTCTGGCGTGTTCACTTGTTACTCATGGAGTTAATTGTAATGGTTTCTTTATATTTAATGAAAAGATTCTTTAAGAAAAACCCTTATTTCTTATAATAAAAAGGTGACCACAGTGATTACTCCTATAATCACTTAGTTTATACTGCCTATATATGATCTAATATCGGATAGAGAGTTAATTGGGTGAATATGCCCTAAGCCCACAACCAAACAAGGAACAGGAAGTAAGGCGGAAAGCACACATCCAACTACCTATTGGGTATCAATGATATATAACCATGCAGTATGAACTAAAGTATTATAGAGTTAATCACCTA
Source organism: Lactuca virosa (assembly GCF_052849685.1). NCBI lineage: Eukaryota > Viridiplantae > Streptophyta > Magnoliopsida > Asterales > Asteraceae > Lactuca > Lactuca virosa. The sequence continues at coordinate 392,583,350 of NC_136428.1, forward strand.
AGGTCCTTTAAGTTTGTCCTGGTTTAATAAAATGGATTAAACCCTTAACTAGTATGTTTCTAGTGTTGTATACCAAAAGTTCTGATTTGGAAAGTATGTTTTGTACTAGAAAACTGTGCATTGACTCTGTGTCCTATGACTTGACCCATACCTGGTACCCTTATGATGACTCAATGTATACTGGACATATATATCTAGAATCGAATAGATAATAGACTGGGTGAATCTGTTCCAAGCCCACAACCAAACAAGGAACATGAAATGGAGCGGAGAGCACACATCCTATTACCTGTCGGATCCTTTTGATATATATATGTATCCTTTGATGTATACATTAAGGAATCATAAGGTTAGCATTATGGTCCTTTCTACTAAACGTAGCCTTCTACCAAGGCATCAAATTATATGTATGTTTGTTTCTTGTATGAGTGTGTATTTTCCCGAGTGAGACTCTCATTAACTAAATATAGTTTATACATTAATGAATATGTGAGAAGATTCACAAAGTAGATGTAATAGGGAAAATAATGTTTTACCTCAGCAGTGACACTGCTGGCTATAAAGTAATAAAATACAGACTCCAGGTAGTATTAAAAGTACAATACACCTCGGAGAGTCTTTTTGCCTTTAATCCTTAGTCGGCTAATTAAAGGTTTAAATGTGAACTCGTTTGTAAGCATAAAGATATATTATTATATTTTATCACCTCGTGTCTGCTAACCCAGATACGTGTAATCGTACTAAAGTTAACGCAAACCGGAAAGATATATTATTAGGTTTATCACCTCGTGCATGTTAGTCCTGGTACGTGAAATCGTACCAGTGTCAATGCAAACCCGAAAATATATATTATTAGGTTTATTACCTCGTGCCTGCTAGTCCTGGTACGTGAAATCGTACCAGTGTCAATGCAAACCCGGAGAGATATATTATTAAGTTTATCACCTCGTGCCTGCTAGTCCTGGTACATGAAATCGTATAAGTGTCAATGCAAACCCGGAAAGATATATTATTAAGTTTATCACCTCGTGCCTGCTAGTCCTGGTACATGAAATCGTACCAGTGTCAATGCAAACCCGGAAAGATATATTAACTTGATTTTTCCCGGTACTTAGTGTGGTGTGTTCCTCCATGTACTTGTTATAGTATGTTCCTCTATGTACTTGTTATAGTATGCTCCTCTATGTACGTGTTATAGTATGCTCCTCTATGTACGTGTTATAGTATGCTCCTCTATGTACGTGTTATAGTATGTTCTGAACCCTTAAACTGTACCTATTATAGTTTACTAGTAATGTATTTGAACTGTTGTTGAAAATACTCGTTTTACTACTAAGTTATGCTTGTACTTTAAAAACGGAGTTTTGTTAAACTATAAAGTAACATAACTTGAAAGAGCTTTTGAAATGTTTTGATCACTTATAACAGGCATAAGCAATAATTTGAAAGATGTTTATAACAAACATATACCCAATTATCATTGTGTTCAACTTGTATTCCCCCCCATAAAACATTTAAAACAGTGAAAAGATTGATTACGGGGTATGAACTCACCTGATGTGGGTGATTCAACGGATACGCGTGTAAGGATGAGAAGTTCCACGAGCGAAGTCCCGAGACACAACAAGTCCTAAATGACATACATTGGCATGTATTGACATAAATATAGTGCTCGGAAGCAACCCAATGCAAGGAAACACCTCACGGGACTATGAAACACTTTGACCAAGTGTTGGAATCACATGTGATTCAATTTAAGGGAGTGTACGGCCACTTGAGGGAGTGTGCGGCCATGGGTGTGCGGCCAGGGAGTTTGCGGCCGCACACTCATGGTAATGAGTGCACAAAAGTCTATTCTAATGATAGGGAAGCTTGTAGGACAATTCCTCAACAAGTGTTGAAGCTAGAAAGGCACTTTGGAGGCCCTTAAGCACTAAACAAATGGGTGTACGGCCACATAGAGTGTGTGCGGCTGCACACTCCTTGATGACATGATTTGGACGTTTTCTAAGGCTCACATCTAGTAAGTAACAAGCTTAGGGAATGATACTCACGATATGGAAGCCTTTAGGGGTGTTTTGAGGGTGTTTGAGGGGTGTTTGAGGGGTGTACGGCCACACCTGTGTGTGCGGCCGCACACACCATATGTTCTTGAGTTTTGGGTAGTTTCAAGGCCTTAATCTCGTGTTCTTAGCAAGTTCTAAGCTTAAGGGAAGAGTACTTACGATCCGGAAGCTCGAGAAGGCTCAAAATCACCAAGAACAAGTGTGTGTTCTTGGTGTTCTTGGTGAAATGGTTGGAGAGTTGAAGATCTAGCCAATACATGGTTTCAAATGGATGAAATCAAAGGGTGTTATTAGTTTAAGAAGATTAACAACAAATTGGGAGAAGAACACTTACAAACGCGATGATCTAGGCTGCAAATCGGATGATAGTTGAGAGAGAAATTGAGTTCTAGGCTTGGGAGTGTGAAAAGGGATGAAAGAAGGCTAAGTCCCAACCTTATACACGTGAGTGTGCTGCCAGGAGAGGGGTGTGCAGCCGCACACCCAGTGTGCGGCTGTACACTCCTGATGTTGGAGTGTAGGGCTCGATTTTGGTGCTAGAAGTTTACGCGGTCCATTCCTATGCTCAATGCTGGAATGTACTGAGCTTTGAACCTTTAAACGGACTCCAAACGGGGCTAAATGATTTCATAAATGAGTCTGACATTCAGCGGAGTTGACTGGCTGGGCTTTGCAAGGCAAAAATTTAAAAATTTTCGGGTTGTCACACTGCTGTTGAGAAGTACAGGCCACCAAAACAAGCGAAACAGAGTGCTTGCTGTAATTGTGCCTGTAGGAACAACAAGGAACAAGACAAGGATACGCCACCAGGGGCAGGAAGAAACAACTTCCCAGTGAAGAAAAAGACATGTTTTCACTGTGGAACACCTGGACACATTGCCAGAAATTGTCCAAATTGCGCGTACATTCCCTACTATGCACAAGGGTGGCAGAACGCGCCAAGAGGGAGATTTTCCAAAAGAAACCCCTCAAGGTCACGTTCAGACAATGGCGACTGGAATGCCACGATGGACAAGAATCCAACTCCGAAGGCCAAGAATCAAAATCTAAAGGACAAGAAGGGAATGCCGGCCCAGAAGTCCAATCCAAGAGATGCTCCAGTGAAATCAAGACCGGTTAGGTCAAAGTCATCTCGAAGATCGGCTTCAAGTTCGAAATCAAGTGCCGAGGCACCCATCCGCTTGAAAAAGAAATGGGTTAAACCCGACTACAGATGGGTACCAAAGGTTCACTATCCCAAATCTCCTAATGCTTCTAACGTTTCTTCATCTTCTGTTTGTGATAAACAGGATATGTCATGGGAGAGGATACCTTGCAAGGACGACAAAGGTCAACCCAGTTTCAAAATGGATTGGGTTCCAAAGACCAACTGATCCCGCTCTGTATCGGAGCAGCTATGGAGGCATATCATCAGACTTCGGTTTGTTGATAGTGGTTGTTCCAAGCACATGATAGGAGGCATCTGTCAACTGTGCAACACTCAGAACTTTTTTTGAGAGTATGTGTCCTTTGCGGGAAAGGAAGAAAGGAAGGCATCACTCATGGGGTTTGTGCTTAATGACATGAAGAATTTTTGGATCTGTTCTGAGATTATGCGTGTTGTTCTCAGACCTTTTGGATGCAAATTCAATCGGTGACTTGCAGTTTGAGTTTTCTTCCCTATACTCATGAGCTTATCTTAAACTGATTCATTTTGAAGACAATTTTTTTTCCTTATATGTCTTTCTTTAGTAGGTTGTTTTGGGAAGTGATATGAAGTATAGTGCTAAAGGGCGATTTATAATGCGTGTAATGCACTAAAGCCGAATTGTCTAGACTATGTATTCAATGTGCTGGTAGGCACAAAGGATTCAAAAGGACTATACATTGATTGACCATGAAAGGACTAGACAATATAGACTTAGATAGTTTCATTTAGACTGACCATACACCGCTCGGGTAGATTGAGTAGTGAGATAAACATGGGAGCCTGCGAGATACACTAAAAGTGAATTATCTAGAACCGTGGTTGAACATTTCCTTGATGTATGGACTCATGTCCTTAATTCCGGTATTGATAGGGAAACTGGGGGGTTCTGATAAAGTAGGTCTGTAGGAAATTATTTTTCTATCTGTCAGTCATATGTTGCTTCCTTTGCGTGATTGGAATAGATCCGACCTGGAATGCAACATATGCAACTCTATTTCTATGCATCTTCTTTATCTATGCAATTCTTTCTATCTGTTAGTCATATGCTGTCTCCTCTGCATGATTGAAATGATCCGACCTGGAACATAGCTTATCCAACATTCTACCTCTCAATCCCTCTATCTATGTTAGTCATATGTTGTTCCCTCTCTGTGATTGGAAGACATCTGACTTGGGATACAACATATGCACTTCTATATATGACTTCTTTCTTAATGATTGAATACTCACCTAAAGTAAGGAGTTCTTTGGAAGTTCTTGATTACCGGGTTATATCAGGAAGTGGGAAACGCGTTCTAGTACATCTAAAATTGAACCATTTAATAGGTTGTCTGTAGATCTTGCTGCTTAATTTAAGTGGACAACAACATCCTTGGTCGTCGTCAGCTAAATGTCCATTTAGGAATATATATCACAATGACTTGTCACTTATAATCTATCCAAATTGTCAACATACTTTGTGTTTAAGTGGACCACAATACCAGTGATTGACCAGATCTAGACATGCAGGCGTGTGCTGATAAACGATATTGGATTGCTTGACAACTTTGATCCCAAATTTTTTTTGTTTTTGTTAAATTTATTCATAGTTTTCCTCTATGAACAAATTTAGGGGGAGAATTAATAAAAAAAATCAAAAATCAAACAAAAATCAGAAAATTAAAAATCCAAAAATAGTGATATTTCTGTTTTTATTTTTTTGTTCAGAAAAATCCAAAAATATTTTTGTTTTTGTTTTAATTTTCAGAAAATACAAAAAATCCAAAAATATTGTGTTCTAAGTTTTCATCCGTGAGCATCGAAGAATTCTCATTCGAAGGAACAAGAAATGAAGATTATTCTTTCAACATTCAATACTTCAACCCCAGAAGCAAGGTCAAGCTGTTCTTGAAGATTATGTGACAGATTGCATTGAAGCCTCCTCAATCAATTTGCTGCTATCTTGTACCTGCTGAAGTGATCCAGAAAATTGTTTCTCTCTGATATTTTCTCTCTGAATATTCTCAAGCTGAAAGCGCTATCTTTCAAGAATCTTTTCAAGAAGCCTCCTCACCCACCGTGCGTTCAAACCCAAATTCTGAAGAAAATCCCAACTGCTCAAGATGAAGATATCGAAGATTAAAGTTGAAGCCAAAGCTCCCAATGAAGATTAACAAGAAAAGCCAGCTACCTTTTAGGGGGAGCTTGTTGGGTCAATTAGAAAAGAAAGCTATAAACCAAGGGGGAGATTGTTAGGTCTAATTTTGGTTTATACTTTGCTTTTCTAGGCAATTGTATTTTTCTGTAATGTTTTAAGAGTTTACAGCTATGTTTACGGCCGTGAACAGGTTTACGGCCGTAAACCTGTTCATGGCCCATGTCTCATATATATATGGTGAGGAGTGCATGTGGGTGGAAGGGCCAAGGAGCTTAAGTGTGTGTATTCTAAGGTGTTCTAGAGAGAGAAAGGAGAGAAGGTGCAAGTGTGTGTGAATCTATTGTAAGGAGCATCAATCATATTCATTCAATACATGATAGATTCAAGTTATTCTTCTTCTCCTTCATCTTCATTTGATCTGGCATCATCCGTTGGATTGGGATTCCGCACCATCAAACGGATCTGATTGATACACAAGCAGATCGGGGACTTACAGGATATGTACTGGGTGGCTCTAGTTGTTATAGAGCCATGACATGTCGGAATCAGGAAACGGTAGGTCGAAGGAGACCGGGTATGATGTAAGACTACAACTATTCTGGTAGTACTCACCTTGTTGCGTTGGATTCCATGGCGACAGGTTTTCAACCTATCACGATCGGATGGATCAGTCGGATGGGAGGAGATAGGGCAGTTATGGTTAGACGAGGTATCATTCAGAGGTCGCAGGGGACTGCTGAGTGTGGTTTGGCTCAGCAATCGGGTAGGTGTATGGTGTTCCGGACAGTTGGTAGACAGGTTGGGGCCAGGGAGGTCCCCAGTTGTTCTTCTGGAAAACAGCCATGTGGCAGCAAAAGGAGTAGGAGCGACTTCATTGTTTTGGGGTCTGTATGTGAATTGCTTGTTATTCGTTAGCTGCAGTTAATCGGTGACTTTATTCTTTAGGAAGCCTCGAGGTATTGAGAGTGGGAAGCATTCTATTTAGTCTGGTTTTCTCATGGAACCAGTTCGATGATGAGTCGATGTGGGCAGTGTGTCAGGGAGACAGACCATCTCGAAACTTCAGATTTCAGATAAAGCAGATGTGATCAGGTTGCAAGTAATTCGTTCATTCTTGGATTTCGTGTTGCCAAGGGTGTCTCCCTGGAAAGGGATTATCAGGTTTCGGAAGAGAGGAAGGATGGGGCCTCGGTTTTCAGGCCCGTTCAGGATCTCAGCCCGGGTGGGCAAGGTAGCATATTGCTTGGGTCTACCAGAGGGGCTTAGCCAGATTCACAACACCTTCCACGTGTCTCAGCTTCGGAAGTGTGTCACTGACGAGTCCGCAGTCGTTTCGTTCGACGACATTCAGGTGGGTGAGAGCCTGAACTATATCGAGAAGCCCATTGCGATTCTTGATAGGAAGATCAAGGATCTTCGGAATGAGGAAATAAGATTGGTAAAGGTGCAATGGCAGCACCGAAGGGGCTCCAAATGGACTTGGGACCCGGAAGAGGAGATGCGAGAGCAATACCCAGACTTTTACGACGACAGACTTCGACGACGAAGTCTAGTTCAAGTGGGGGAGACTTGTAACACCTGTTCCATGAATTGCTTAATGGATGCAAGTTTTTTTAGGGTTTTGGTGTCGGGACTCGGCGAGTTGGGAGCTCCAACTCGACGAGTAGAGTTATTCAAAGGATTGCGGGATTTCGACCCTACTCGACGAGTCGCAAGGCTTCGACTCGGCGAGTAGGCACTGTAAAGGAAACCCTAAATTTTAGGGCTTGGTACCCTATTTAAAGGACTTATGTCTCATTTGCAGCCTCCCTTATTTCCCCCTTTGTCCTGAGAAACCCTAGTTCGTGCCCTCCCTCTTCTTAAGTGTGTGTGTGAGCTTGGAGAGTGATTCTTGGTGCTCTTTTGGAAGGAACTTGAAGCTTGAAGAGGTTGTACTGAATGGAAGGCAGTAGATCCGGGATTTCCTCCAGTGTACTTTATACTTTGAGGTATAAAGTCGAAACCTTGGCTTTTCATTGCTTAGATTTCCTTCTATGAAAGTTTATGGCCATTATTAGCATGGTTTGGGATCATTCTTGGATTTTAGCTTGTTACGAGCATATGGCTTTAGATCTGGATATCTCAGGGCCTTTGGGGACTTAAAGTTGCCAACTTTATCAAGTCTTGGCCCCCTTTATGCTCTAAGTTCCTTGTCAAGCTTTTATTAAGTGTTTCTAGCCTTGGACACTTTGCATAACACGTAAAGTTTGCAACTTTACGTGGTAACTACACCATAAGTGGTTGGATCTGTGATTTGGAGCTTTGGTTTCCACTGTAAAGTCCGAAAACGAGTAGGACTAAAGGGACTCGCCGAGTTCTTTAATCAACTTGGCGAGTCGGCCAAAGGGTTTACGACGAAGGAGTTTACGACCAAAGGGTTTACGGCCAGGGGTTTGCGGTTGAGGGTTTACGGCCGCAAACATTAGGTAACTCGACGAGTCAGTCAAGTGACTCGGCGAGTTGAAAAGTTAAGCAAGAACTCAAGTGACTCGGCGAGTTGACAAGTTAAGCAAGAACTGCTGACCTTAACGGTGGACCTTGACTTTGTCTAGGGTTGACCAGAGGGTATTTATGGGATGGTGTTAAGCTAATCACTTGATGATTATGGGCAGTTGAGAAGGAGCAGCGTGTGGGATATATCTGACTTCATCTTACCAGTTCAGCATTTCAGAGGTGAGTTTTCTCACCATACCAATGGGACTAAGGCACCAAGGCCGGCCCATTTTATGATAGTTGGTATACTTGCTATGTAGAGGTGTGTGATATGTATGTATGTGTGATATGCGGTAGAGATAGCCTTTGTGGCTAATGGTAGAGACAGCCTTTATGGCTGATGGTAGAGATAGCCTTGTGGCTAATGGTAGAGACAACCTTGATGGCTGATGGTAGAGATAGCCTTGTGGCTCATGGTAGAGATAGCCTTTATGGCCAACAGTAGAGATAGCTTGTATAGCTAATTAATATGTGCCAATGGTAGAGATAGCTTTTATAGTTATTTGATATGTGATATGTGGCAGAAGTAGCTTTTATAGCTAATTGCACATGTGCTAATGGATGAGAGAGCTTTTATAGCTATTTGATATGTGATATGTGGTAGAGCAGCTTTTACAGCTGATCGATATGTGATATGTGGTAGAGTAGCTTTTATAGCTGATTGATATGTGATAACGGTAGAGATAGCTTTTTACAGCTAATACGATATGTGTTATGTGGATTGTGTGTGGGGTATGCTCTGGGGGACTCACTAAGCTTCGTGCTTACGGTTTACAGTTTTGGTTTCAAGTTTCATCGATTTGGAAATGAAGGGCTCTGATTGATCGCAGTGCACACACCTATGATTTCCGCAATGATTGATTTTGGGATGAACTCTGATAAATGTTTTACTTAATGATGACTTGAGGTGTTTGAAATGAATGGTATTAATGTGTTATCTATATTAAAAATGAAATTTTTACCCTTGTTTTTTTGGGTCTTTACAATTTCTTAATTTATTTACATAGCCTTCTATCTTTTAGGGTATCTTTTATTAATCCTAAATAACTATCTTTTATGGATATCTAATGATCCTAACGTAATTTAATTAAGATTATCTTTTGTGAACCCTAATTTACTATCTTTTAAGGATTTCTAACGATCCTAACGTATTTTAATTACCATAAAAGGCGTCCCTAATGGTAGTCTAAGGTCTAAGCAATTTTCAATGTATTAACGTGAGCCCCTATAATTAAAGCTACGACCGTAAATGTACCCCTAATCACGACGCTTCATCGGACGTCGAATAGTAACTTATATTGAAGGTATCCTGCTAGGATTGTAGCTACCAATCGCATGTGGGGTTGTCATGGCCCCGTATAGATCTATATATAACTTCCTAGCTCTCGCAAGATTAACGATTATAGGTATTGGGGATATGTACATCTCAATATCTTTGTATATGGCTCTCCCGGGTATATATGTGTATTTGATAATTATATTTATGAACTCATAATTATCTGATATATATAAATATTCATATATATATATATATATATATATATATATATATATATATATATATATACCCTAATTATGGTTATTTTAACAGGATATTTGGGCAATGTAACAACTAAGTACATTACATATTCTAAATCTTGTCTATCATAACTCCTAGGTATTTAAGGTTTCCTAGGGATTTGGCCACTATAACATCTAGGTAATACCTACTCCAAGATTACCGAACATCATATCCTTTAGACACAGATCGTAACTTAAATATAAGCATAGTATCTACAATTATACTATCCTAAGGCATCTAGCTTTTTATAAAATGACTTAATATTTATAAAATAAATATTTTTACAAAATCATTTGTTAATTATGTATTCCCCCCTAAAAACATTTCAAAATAGTAAAATAGGGGCGTCAACTCACTCTAGGGTTTGAAACCGCTGATGTAGGGTAGAGTCGATCTCGGAACTCCGAGGACAGCTCGACGAGGTAACACACAAACCAGAGAGAAAGAGAGGAGTGTTTTGAAGGCATGCTGGAATGAATGGCACATCCCTCTATTTATAGTCGAGTTTTGGGGGTGCGCATCCCGCCTTTCCTATGCCGAGGCTCCACAGGAAGTTTCCACGTGTCCCCACCGTGCTCCGCCACATAACTTGCAATCTAATCGAACCTGGTGTCAGATGCCTGACGCGCGGTGGCGCGTACTTGATGCAGAATTAAAGATTTTTCAAAAATCATTACGACCTCGTATGTGCTCTAATCTAAACCCTCTCTATATCTATGTGGTGATCTCAACGGGTACTATAACTTTTCTTTTAGTTGTTTTGGCCGGTTCTGACTTTCATTTTCAAGCCCAACGGGGGTAAGAATTAATGATTTTATAAAATTCATAACTTACTCATATGGATCTTGTTTTCGACAAACTTTTTCCTCAACTTTATATCTCGAGGAGTACTACGAAACTCTTTTTTTTTGCACTTTTAGTCAAAATTCAACCAATCTTTAAGTACCGTTTCGACGTAATTAATTTTAACTACGTGCTAGATTTCTATTTTTATAAAATCCATAACTCTCTCATTCATAGTCAGATTTTTGCGAATCTTATATCATTGATATCACGTTAACGAGTACTATCCAAGTATGTTAACCGAATCGTAAAACGTTGAAACTTTTTGATCGCTAATTTTTAGAGCCTAATGGACGATTTTTGACAAATAAATGTAACAACACATCTGATTCTTATTATCTTAAAAATCGAATATTACAACCCTTTCTATTATATTAATTTTCCTACTATTTCTTAACGGTGACTAGTGACGGAATCTCTCAAGGTTGTCTCAACCAGCACCCTTTTTACCTCCGGCAACCACCACCCTTCACCTCCGTAACCCTTTTTACCTCCGGCAACCACCACCCTTCACCTCCGTATTTCGAATTTTGGGAACAACCAAAGACCATGATCATAAACAAACCAAACCACCAAAATCAAAAATTAAACAACAAACATGAGTTCCAGACAGTGAAATTGATATCAAAACCAATTGGTTTTCTTGTTCGAATTTTGAAAATCAAACCAAAATCCACAATTGGGAACAAACGAATCAAACACCAAACCTGAGTTCAAGAAAGGAAAATCAAAATCAGTTGTGTCCTTATTTCCAACGAGAGGAGAAAGCGAAGAAGTTAGAGCTAAGATACAAAAAATGTAACCTCAAAAAGTAATCTAACATCAAAACTGAAATTCAAATGACACTTCTGATCGAGGGTGACTTGAGGTGCAGGTTCGATTTCTGGTTTAGAGGTGCAAAACTCCGACGTCAGCGACTTCTGAGGTGCAGAACTCCGACGACTTTAGAGGTACGTATCACCAAAGGTTCAAATGGGTGGATTTTATAGTATAGTTTACAAAAGTGAGTGGGATAGAAAGATATCACGTCTAGAAAGGGTGCTCGTCGGATCTAGAGTGGTCGTCAGACTTAGGTTCACCGGCCATGGAGTGGTTGCCGGCGAGGGGGAAGTGATGGTCGCCACATATTCATAAATCATTTAATATATTTTCTCTATTTAGTATATATATATATATATATATATATATATATATATATATATATATATAAAGAAAAACTAAAAAACAAGTATAAGGTCAATATGGTCTTTTCATGTCTACAAGTAACCAAACACGGAAGAAAATCAAAAGTTAGGGACGGTCTGAACGTAAAAATAAACTTTCGGGACCAAACGTATTGTTAGGAAAATTAGGGTTTGTAGTGGAGATCTGGATACCGACTTAGATCGTGATATCACTTTCCGAACTGATATTTCTACCCTATGCCTGGGTTACAAGAAATTCAACCTAGGATAATCCAAGTGGACACTTACGATTCTAGGCACAGAAATCGTAAGACAAAATGCTAGAGGATTCTGTGAAAGTATGATGAAAAAAGAGAGCTTAAGATCGTAACCCTCTTCTGAAAAGAAGAGTCGTTTATATAATAAACGATATTAGGGTTTTATTAGGTTGAGCCATCATTAGTTGCTTTGAAAGCAAGTAATATGAATCTGGATTTAATGAGGATTTAGGGTTACGAAAACTAATGAGTTTCGTTAGTTTTACCATAAGCACCCTCAAGAAATTGAATTTTCCACAATGGTCCCATATGTAAAATTCAGCGGGACCCTAGCCAGGGGCTCTGCCCCTTGGACCCCGCTAGGGGCGCTGCCCCTAGACCCCGGCAAAGGGGCGCTGCCCCTTTGGAAACCCCGGACCCGGGGGCGCTGCCCCCGGACTCCCGACTACTCGTCGAACCGGCTTCTAATTCGATCTTATACATGCGTGCACTCCGCACAACCCCATACATATAATAGAGTAAAAATTATGAAGCCCCTTAGCTCACATGTTAGTTCCAGTTACTTAAAATGACATGGTGAAGCTAAAATCACTAACAATCCTCCCCCATTTTAGTGTAACCCTTGAACAAACATAACCTTTATCAAACAAACCAAACTAGTACATAATGAAAATATTGAAACTATTGAATTTCCACTTAGTATCATACATTTGCAAATACTCGAGAATCAGGGTGTTCTAAGAATTGAACCCATCAACTCATTTGAATACCAGAAAGTAAAATACATACTAGTTTATTGAATTTCTAGCAAATTACAACTTGACACTATTATAAAGCCGTGTGTCCCAATCCTCTCATGATCTTATCAAGGTCAAGTCCACAACCTCTTGAAATGCGGCTATACTTCACAATCACGTAGGTAGCTCCTTTCCATGTATCTGCACATACATTTATCAAAGGAATTATTAAGAAGTTAAACTTCAACCTGGCTAACATGTAGAACCGAACACATACCTGGGATGAATACTTCATGTGTTCCAAACTATAAGTATGAGCTTTCCACATTGAATTCAACTCCTAACATTATATTAGGAGGGAATTGGGTGTCTCATCATTATAGAATTAAATGGACTTTAATCCCATCCCGATTACAGACTTGTGCACTAAGTCTCTTGTCAGACCTTTAGTCAAGTGATCTGCCAAATTTTGTTGCGATTTCACAAACTCAACCGAAATAACACCATTCATGATTAGTTCTCTAATCATACTATTTCTAACACCTAGGTGTCTAGACTTGCCATTATAAACCTGGTTATATGCCTTAGCCAAAGCGGTTGCACTATCACAAAGGATAGAAATAGGTGCTATCGGTTTAGACCACAAAGGAATCTCATAGACTAAATTCCTTAGCCACTCTGCTTCTTTACCAGCAGCTGCTAACGCAACAAACTCAGATTCCATTATCGAGTTTGTAATTTAAGATTGCTTCTTGGAAGCCCAAGAAATGGCACCTTTCCCAAGCAAGAATACCCAACCAGAAGTTGAGGAATGGTCCTCCATGTTGGTTATCCAACTTGCATCCGAATGACCTTCTAAAACCGAAGGACTTCCCATATAACTGAAGCCATAATCCATGGTTCCCTTGAGATACTTAAACACTCTATTTACTGCTTGCCAATGTTGAGCACTATGATTACTAATGTACCTGCTCAACTTACCCACATCAAAAGCAATATCATGTCTGGTACTTGTCATGGCATACATCAAGCTACCAATAGCGTTAGAATATTCCAATTGTGAAATAGGAACACCATTATTTGGCATTAATTTCAAACTTGGGTCCATAGGAGTACTCACAGGAGAACAGTCGGTAAAATTAAATCGCTTGATAATTTTCTCAATATAATGACTTTGAGTCATTACCAAACCTTTGTTCATCCTTTTAATTCTTATTCGAAGAATTACATCAGCCTCTCCTAAATCTTTCATAGAAAACTTAGATGATAACAATTTCTTTGTTTCATCTACTTGATTTTGGTCGGTACCAAAAATCAACATGTCATCTACATATAAGCAAATGATTGCCCCAGCTTTAGTAGCATCATCAAATCTACTATAAACACATTTGTCATATTGGTTTGTCTTGAAACCAGAGGACAAAATAACTTCATCAAATTTCTGATGCCATTGTTTAGGCGCTTGTTTCAGCCCATACAAAGATTTGACAACTTTACAAACCATATGCTCTTTACCAGGCATAATAAAACCTTCAGGTTGTTTCATGTAAACATAACGGAAGAAAGGACCGAGCTGATTCTATAGCTGCCTATTCTGTAACAGTGGATTCTAGCACAACAACTTCTTCTTTGATTCAATTGCAGCTGCATAGGAGTAGTTCTGACTCCGAGAATAGAATCTTATCCCCCCTCGTCAAGATCACCATTTAAAAAGGCTGTTTTCACATCCATTTGATGAATAAGCAGATTGTGGATACTTGTCACAACAATCAACAATCTAATAGTAGCAATACGTGCAACTGGAGCATACGTATCAAAGTAGTCAATACCGGATTTTTGTCTAAAACCATGAATGACTAACCGGGCTTTAAACTTGTCAATAGTCCCATTAACATTCATTTTCTTTTTGAAAATCCATTTGCAACCGAGTGGTTTAGAACCTGGAGGCAAATCAGACAACACCCATGTGTTGTTCTCAAGAATTGATGACATTTCATCATTAATTGCTTCCTTCCAAAAGGCACTATCATGAGACTCTATGGCCTCTTGATAAGTCTTAGGATCATCTTCAATACTATATCAATAAGAGTATTCAAGATTAATTTCATCTCTTGAACCTTCCCCCAAATACAGTTGGAAGTCGGATCCGAAATTTTTCGCAATATTGCCTCTTTTGGTTTTACGAAGCTCTTGTGGTTCTTGCATATTACCACCATCTTGACTTTCTGAATTTTGCTCTTTAAGAGCACCAAAAGTCAGATCCTTTGGCCTTTGAATCGATGAAAACCGCATCTCATCAAAAATTGCATCTCGTGATTCGATAACAGTGTTAACCGAAACCGAATCATTAGGTTCTATTACATAAAACCTATATGCCTTGGAATGTTCATCATATCCAATGAATATGCAATCAATTCCACGTTCTCCCAAATTCTTCTTTTTGGGCTCGGTGATTTTTACAACTGCCCGACATCTCCAAACCCGAAAATAACTTAAATTCGGCTTTTTCTTGAACCAAAGTTCATATGGGACTTTTTTGTTCCTTTTATTTGGAACCCTATTTAATAAATAGCAGGCCGTTAACATGGCCTCTCCCCAGAATCCTTCACTCAATCCCGAGTAAGACAACATCGAGTTTACCATTTCCTTTAAAACTCGATTTTTACATTCAGCAATAGCATTCTGTTGGGGCGTGTAAGCTGTTGTGGTCTCATGAATGATACCCACTGATTGGAAGTATATGGGATCCATATATTCACCTCCCCTATCTGTCCTGAGACATTTACCCGGAATGCCCAATTGCAATTCCACCTCGGTTTTGTATATTTTGAATTTATGTAAGGCTTCATCCTTAGAATGCGACAAAGACACATAGCAAAACCGAGTGTAGTCATCAATAAAAGTGACCACATATTTTTTATTTCACAAAGAAGGAGTGGAGTGGAAATCACACAGGTCACTGTGTACAAGTTCCAATACAGCTGAATTTCTAGTGACACTAGGAAAGGGCTGTTTTGTCACTTTTGTAAGCATGCATGTTTTACATTTATCAGATGTCATATAAAAGGCTGGAATTAATCCATCTTTTGATATCTCATGCATCCTTCTAAAGTTGACATGACCTAATCTTACATGCCAAAGCATAGATTTATCAACATTAGAAGCAGAAGATACAAATGCAGAATTATGAACATGTAATAATTTGTCAACAATATTCAAACGAAACATTCTATCATTTAAATATCCAAAGCCAACAAACATTCCACCCTTAGACAAAACAAACTTATCCGACTCAATAACTTGTTTAAAACCATCATAATTCAAACAACTATAGCTAACAAGATTCTTGCGAATCTTGGGAACAAACAAAACATCAAATAACCCAATTGTCTTTCCAGAAGTAAATTCAAGACACACGACACCTACACCACAAATAGGAATAAAAGAATCGTCTCCCATTTTCAGCACGACCCATCTTCAAGCAGAGTTAATGTTTCAAACATCCGTTTATCTTTGCATACATGGTTCGTTGCACCGGAGTCGATCTACCAAGCAACATCATCATCCTGCATTTAGAATGATTCAGGGATAAATGAAACATAATAAACATAATTCTGATTAGAATTATCAAAGGTAGTAAAAAACTGACCTCCTTTAACTTGGGTCGAAGACCCGTTCACTTTCCCATTGGCTCCACTGTTTCCAACACCATTGTTGCCCAAATTCACACGACAATCACGCTTGCAATGCCCAACTTGATTACACATCCAGCAAACCAGATCCTTTCTCTTTTTGTTGGAGTTGCTTGGGACATCTTCCTGCTTATGTTTTCCATGTCCTTTGTGGTTCTGGTTCCTTGGTTTGTTTTCAACCATATGTACCGAGGGCTGTCTAGGTTCAACTTTTCGTTTGGGCTTTTCAGATTTGTCACTTTCCTTCGCACGAAGAGATTCTTCAATACGAATGTGACTAGCAAGTTGAACCAATGACAGTTCCTCCTTTTGATGTTTCAAGTTATGTTTGAAGTATTTCCAGGACGGAGGCAGTTTCTCAATGATAGTGGACACAACAATGGATTCATCCATATGCATACGGTGAAGTGTAAACTGACCGTATATGCCAAGGAGTTCATTGTACTGTTCAGTGACAGACCTTGAATCTTCCATCTTATAATTATTAAAGTCGATGACCATAAACTTCTTGCTAGAAGCATCCTCAGTAATGTATTTTAGTTCAAGGGTGTCCCACAACTCCTTGGCACACAAGGCTTCACTATGGATATCAAATAATGCATCAGACATACCGTTCAGAATGTGACCTTTGCAGATATAATCATCATTGTCCCACTTATGTCTCTTTCTTGTCTCTTCAGCCGTCTCAACAACACCTTCTGCAGGCTCTGCTGGTCTTGGAGTAGTCAACACGTATGCTGCTTTCAGAGTAGTCAGCATGAACTGCATCTTCTTCTTCCAACGCTTGAAGTCGACACCTTCGATCTTCTCCAGTTTGGCAAACTTGGTAGTCATCTCGCGGATTGAGTCACCCATCTCCAGGAACAGATAATATCAGTTCGATTGTTGGGAAAATTAGGGTTTGTAGTGGAGATCTGGATACCGACTTGGATCGTGATATCACTTTCCAAACTGATATTTCTGCCCTATGCCTGGGTTACAAGAAATTCAACCTAGGATAATCCAAGTGGACACTTACGATTCTAGGCACAGAAATCGTAAGCCAAATTGCTAGAGGATTCTATGAAAGTATGATGAAAAACGAAAGCTTAAGATCGTAACCCTCTTCTGAAAAGAAGAGTCGTTTATATAATAAACGATATTAGGGTTTTATTAGGTTGGGTCGTCATTATTTGCTTTGGAAGCAAGTAATATTAATCCGGATTTAATGAGGATTTAGGGTTACCAAATGTAACGAGTTTGTTAGTTTTACCATAAACACCCTCAAAAAATTGAATTTTCCACTATGGTCTCATATGTAAAATTCAGCGGGACCCCAGGCAGGGGCTCTGCCCCTTGGACCCCGCTAGGGGCACTGCCCCTAAACCCCGCCAAAGGGGCGCTGCCCCTTTGGAAACTCCGGACCCGGGGGCGCTGCCCCCGGACCCCTAGTAGTCGTCGAATCGACTTCTAGTTCGATCTTATACATATGTGCACTCCGCACAACCCCGTAAATATAATAGAGTACAAATTATGAAGCCCCTTAGCTCACATGTTAGTTCTAATTACTTAAAATGACATGGTGACACTAAAATAACCAACACGTATAATTATTGCAAATCATATGGAATTTATTTTATAAACCGACGTATTGCTTAGAACATCATTCGTTATGATCGAGTAGTACAAGCGTCAGTGTCTTGGAATTACTTAATTTGGAAAATATCTTTATTATAAAACGAAACGAATCTAATAATTATTGTCTCTCTAATTCTTTAATAAGGAAGAAACATGTTGATATTGATGTGAGATTGGCCTACATGTGAAAGATTTCACATTTTATATATGGGGCCCTTCAAAATTCACAAGCTATTTATTTGTTGGATTGATTATGAACCAGGTTATTAGATTGACCCACTTGACGGACATATTTTGTATTTTATTGTGTTCTACTAAATTATTTGGTGTTTTGTATTTTCCAAAAAGTTTTTCAATCCGTATAATGTCTTATTTTATATTTAGTTGTACACCTATGTATTACATAAGTTAATTTAAAAAAAAAAGTTAAATGTAAAAGTCTAAATATTCGAGAACTTTGAATTTATAATAAAATCAGAAAATAATGAATTATTAAAATTGAAATGTTTTTTATCTTTTAAATTTAAAAAAATAAACAAAAGAAATTACTGAGCTTAAATTTGAGAATTTTGAAATTAAAAAGTAAGTCCGTTAATGAAATTGATATCCATTTATTAATACATTTATGTAATTATTCCATTAAAATATTTTGTGAAATTTAATAAAATAAGAAATATTGATTTGACAATTTAAATGAAAATGACATGTGACAAAAAAATTTCTTTTATTAGAGTAGATTTATCAAAAAAAAACTTCAAATATGCTAAAGATATATGCAGACCGGATTACATGGAAGTACAAACCTATATATAGTAAAAAAAATTATTTAAATCTTCGGAAAGCTTCATCTTGACCCATTTTCCAAAAAAAATTCGTCATTTTAGTCCGTTTCATCACCAATGTTATTATACTAAACCAATGGACTTCGATTGAATTATTATGTGGTTCCCAACATAATACAACTTCAGCTTTTTCAATGATTAATTTTGAGACCATTAAAATTTATAATATTGATGAGAAATTGCACTTTTCGTAAGCAAAAGTTGTATGTCGAAAATTTAACTTAGAGTTTCTCCTTCAAAAGAAGATCCAAAATTTTCCGCAATGTTCCTCTCTCCTTTCAGCGTTTATCGAGAAGTCATTAAAAATTGAATGCTATATGCTAATAAAGAAATTAAGTTGAGTGATATGACATAATTAGGTATAACTAAAGTTTATAACTAAATCGATGATGTTTTGAGTTATAATTCTCAAGATTTATGTCTTTTGATAGTATATGGAACGAGAGCAGTTAAAGGACTTCAAGAGCTGAAATTTCATACACGTAATATACTTTTTGGTGAGTAACCACATTCCTCTTCTAGATATCTGATATGTAGATATGCGATTGTTATTGTGTTATGTGAATGATATACTACAATATGTAACAAATGTGTATAACTAATGTGATATAGTTGTTTACAATAGAGTAACATAGCTAGTTGATATAATTGTTAACGACAAGCAACATATTAAGCTATTGTAGTTATTAATGTTATTACTATTATGAGTCTAAATAGCAAGAACCACAACAAATTATTTAGGGTGAGTCCAAATGATAAGATCCATGTTGGTGAGTCTAATGCCAAGAACCACATATAATTATTTATGGTGACTCTAAACAACAAGCACCACAAGTGATTACTTATGGTGAGTCTAAATTACAAGACCCATTGTGATCAGTCTAAAGGGAGAAAGCGATAGGAAATTAGTTATAGTGAGTCTAAATAACAAGAGTCATGGTGATGATTGTAAGGATAAGAGCAACTAGTAAATGTTTATGGTGACTAAACGACAAGATCCATAAAGGATTAACTATAATAAGTCTATATGAAAAGAGGTATATAAATTTTAGAGTTATTCGTATATCTTGACATAAGAAATAGTCGTGTATATACCTGTAATATTGTAGTGGAGTAGTGGTAGCCTTGGTGGACGAAATGATATTCGATCAAATTTATCGGGATATGATAGTAGTTAGAGTATCTATAGGTCCAGTGCTAAGAATTTTTTGTTGAAATGACAGCTTGAATAGTTAAAAACCTATTCGTTGAGGCGTCTGAGTAATAATATCAATATGAGTATAGATTGAGCTGAATTGAAGGTACATAGTGAAAAGATATGTATGCTCGATAATCATTTTAGAATGATATTACTAATAATATATGATCCTACACGGTCTCACGAATAACAAATTGGCACTAATAGATTATTTATAAGAAATTTTGATTCCTGATAAATATTTATAATTTTTACAATTAATTAGAAATTATTTATTTTATAAAAATATAAAGTATCAAAAAATATATCATAAAGTATGATATATAAAGTCATGTACTTTTTTTTTTCCTAAAAGGGTTTTCTCTTTTATATAAATGTACATGAGTTTTATAAGATATAAAAGTTGGAAGATTTTTTTGTAAAAAAATTGTCTACTTTTGATCACAAAACCGACAAATCGACAAAGGCAGACAATACATGAACTACTTTCTTATTTTGTTAAGATGGTTATGCTTTAGAAGCGTGGATTCGCATAATAATGAAGCATGGTCTTAGAGTGTTAAGACCCAAAGGATAATTACTTTTGCATGTAGAGTTGGATTATTCTAATAAATCCAAACAACTGGTATTATAACCATTTTTATATGCATGGTTAGATTATTAGGTTATTTCGATAATTTTTGTTTTTTGAAAAAATTGATGATTTTCTTTTGCAAGAAAATATTATACATATTTTCTTGGACAACTTTAAAATGTTTATAATTGTCATTTTATATGACCAAAAGTTTACAAGGATTTATGGACATACAAGTTTTCTTAGAAAAATAAAGAGTTGCTTATATGTAAATGTTTTTTTGAAGTGCATAAACAAGTCATATAGCATTTGTGATGTTTATGTTGATTCATTAAAACGGTTGTAATATTTATTTGTTTCTATGGTATGTAATAATAAATAGGTAGTTTTTCATCTTTTTTTATTTGTAATTAATAGATTAGTCATATACTAGTTTAATTTGTAAATGTAACAAGATTGAAGATGGTATACATTTTTAAAGATCAAACATCAACCCAACAATTTTGAAGCTTTTTCAAGACAAATGATGAACTTTTCAAGAACTAGTTGCAAGGAGTTGTTTAAGGAAGTGGGAGGTAGGGGTGAGCAAAACCGAAACCGAATACCGAAAGTGAACCAAAATCGACAAAACCGAGAAACTGAAACCGAACCCAAACCGTTGGGTTTGGGTTTAAATTTCTAAAAACCGAAAAATGGGTTATGGGTTTGGTTTTACTACTTAAAATCGACTCATAGGAACCGACCCACCCCATTGGGTTTAACCCGGCTTAAAACCGACCCGTCCTATATATATTCTACGAATTATATATATATATATATATATATATATATATATATATATATATATATATATATATATATATATATATATGCATTTGATGGCCTATAAAACAAAAAAATAAACTTCGTGTAGTGGTTTACATACTTTTATGTTCGCCATTAGGTCTCTGGTTCGAAACACATTTCCTAAATTTTTTGTTGTTTCATTTTCGTTATGGTGGTTAAGGCGCTAATGTATACATATTATAGTTTATTGTTGTGAATGTAAGGCATAAGAAGCAAGTTGGCCAGATGGTTAAATGCATTGTATTCATGATATCGGTCACCTAAGTTCAAATGTTACATATGTCACTGATGGTTTTATTTTGTTTGGCACAACTTCATATCCTTGCTTAATTCTTTTTTTACTATTGGAACTTTGTCCCACATCTGTGCCCATATGAAACCTACGCCCCATCATTTCTTATATAAGGCAAACCAAGTTCTCAATTCTCAAAATAAGATTTGGAATGGGTTTGGGTTTAAACCCGAAACCAATCCCAAAAAACTGAGAAATAAAAACTATCTGTTTGAGTTGGGTTGGGTTCTAGTTTTATTTATTTATTTTTATTTTGTTTTAAACTGACAATTTTGTTTTGGGTTCGGTTTTATCCTAAAATCGACCCAACCCAGCCCATGCTCACCTCTAGTGGGAGGTTTACTCGAATAATCTCACTAGTTTATAGTTTGGTTTATACGTAAATATATACTTCTGGTGTTTAATTTTATATTGATATTATAGTTTGTTGATAAATATGATTTTAAATGCTAGATTAATATTCAGAACATAAAAATGATCATACGGTGTTTGATTTTCATAATTCTGCCTTTTCACATATGTTGGTAAATGTAGTTTTAAAATAAAATGAGTTTTATCATTTAAAACTATATAAAAAATTTTGCAGATTAAAATTAATAAGTATGAAATTATGATTTTAGAGACTTACCCAGACTCCGAGCCTTAAGTAATAAAAGTAAATTTTATTAAAAGAATTATAATGCGCCTTTAGCGTTCAAATGTCAAACTTTAATATAATACATTAATTTTTAAATTTTAATGCGTCGAAATGGAAAATTGGATTTTATAAGGAACCCAACATAAAAATTGGATTTTATGAACATAGTATGCTTTTGATGTTTAATTTTATGTTGATATTATGTTCGGCTGATAAATATGATTTTGAATGCTAGATAATATTTTGAATATAAAAATGATCATTTTTTGTCTGTTTTTTACAATTTTAATTTTTAACATAAAATGGTAAATTTAGTGTTAAAATAAAATGAGTTTTATCATTTAATACTCTATAACAAAAACTTTTGAAGATTAAAATTATTATGTTTAAAATTATTATTTTAGAGACTTATCCACCCTTAAACCTTAAATAATAAAATGAAGTTTTAGTAAAAGGATTATAAATGGTGTTCAAACTTCAAACTTTAATATAAGATATAAATTTTAAAATTCGAACGTGTCGAAATGTAAAATTGGATTTTATAAAGTGCATAACAATAAAATGTGATTTTAATAAATGATACAATGTCTTATTAGATGCAAGCAATAATCATGATATCATACGTTTTAAAAACTAGAATTATAAAACATATAAACACTTTTTTTTCAAAATGAAAGTCTATGCAATCATTTTGAAAAACACTCTCACATTACTTGTGTTATACTTGTGGGATAAATGACACCTTACTCGTTGTATTATTATTTTGATTAACGAAGTGTATTTGTGATTTCTATAACTGGTTATGGACCGATTACACAAGTTTTTTCAAATTGGATGATTTGATTGAGAATCGCTTATAAGAAAGGCTTCCTAATTTTTGGAGAACCACGACATAGATGAGATCAAACATGTCAAATTAACAAAAGTTGTTAAGAATCTCTTACCGCTAGGCATTATATTGGGATATAACTAATAATTTCTATCTACCTCGTTGAAACACATAGATGGGAT
This sequence comes from Lactuca virosa, assembly GCF_052849685.1. Taxonomy (NCBI): domain Eukaryota; kingdom Viridiplantae; phylum Streptophyta; class Magnoliopsida; order Asterales; family Asteraceae; genus Lactuca; species Lactuca virosa. The sequence goes on from NC_136428.1 coordinate 392,606,565, forward strand.
AAAGGATACCTAACCATTTATTTTTTGCAACTTTGATCCTAGACTTTAATAATTAATGTTTTTAAAGCATAAAGTGTATGAATTATTGATGATAAAAATATTGAAAATGCTAAATGAATTTTGTTAAAATTTTTAGATGGCCTATAATACAACCAACTTGAGTATCTGATTCCTGTAGTCAATTCTTTATAAAAAATCACTTAACCTTTGGAACTTCCTTTCATGGTATTCTAGATTGAGAAGGGTTTTCATGTAATGTCCCAACAATACTAGTAAAAATTTTCATTTTCAAAACACCAAAAACGATACAACCAATTGTTTTCAAAACCAATCAATGTATAAAGTATTCTAAAAAATTAGAGTGAATCAAATAAATAGTGCGTAATAAACTTCAGGGGATGATGTGTGATCATGTCGGACCCTTCCCTTTGGAATCAGAAGTACATGAAACATTTAAACCACAAAACCTTAAACACAAATCTTAGTCAGTTCCCCATAATACCACATACCAAACACAATATGACGGGTCTATTTCAACCCCAAGTGAACTCTATCGTCCAAATCATAGTCTTACCATCAATTTCTACCATGGGCCAAATCATGGTCTTTACTTGTACAAGTGACATGGATCGTATAACATTCCAAAAATTCATAAATTTTTTTAAAAATTCATTCCATTCATAAGAAACTGGTACCAAAGTACTCAAAAGAGTCACATTGTATCATAATACCAGAGTACAAATCCTAAAATCACTAAGCATGGAAAAACATGGAGTGATACGGTGCGATCACGCCAGACCCATCCCCTTCGAGCTAGAAGTACCTGAAACAGAAACTAAAAACTGTAACCACAAAGCGTAGTGAGTTTCCCCAACATATCACATACCAATCAAACATACTTCACACACAAAGTGCCAAGATTATCTGGGTGCTGGCTTGCCCCTTCGGTTTATTTCAACCGCATACTGCCAAGCATATCTGGGTGCTGGCCTACCCCTTCGCTCTATATCAACCGGATACTGTCAAGAAAATCTGGGTGCTGGCCTAACCCTTTGGCCTATTTCAACCGGATATCAGGTCTATTTCACCCCCCTAATACTACCACATAATATCATAACATTAATCACTGAGTCATCCTACAAAAATACATACATGACTGACAATTATCACAAATACAATCATCATGTTATATCATAACTAGTGGGCTGGCCTTGGTGCCTTCGGCCCATGGCTATTATGAAGGAAAACTCACCTCAACCTATGGGTTTCAAATCGTACTCAGCGGATGACTCACAAACTCCTCTCCCTATCGCACAAGCATAAAATCCTAATTAGCAATTAGGTTACATTCTAACCCGAAGGTCCAAAACCCTAATCCCTGACTTAAGGGAAGAGGTTCCTTCACCTTTCCTTATTGGGCCTCCTCCCTCCAAGGCCCATATCAATAACAACCCAAAAGTATCTAAGCCCAAAAAAAGGCCTCTAAGGCCCAATATGGCCCAAAGACACCTAACATGATCTTAAGCCCAAAATGACTTGTTACAACAGGTGGGCTTGAGGCCCAACCAAGAGAAGTCCAAGGCCCAACAAAACTAAGAGTCGAAAAATCCGTTTTGCCCACAAACTGCGTACGCACGACGTACTCAGCATGTATGCCCTGCGTACACTGTTGTTGACCCGAAATCGGGGTGTTGACCCAGTACGCACAGCGTACATGAGAGTATGGCCATCGTACTTGTCTGCCAACCAAAAACTACCTCCATGACTTATACCATTAAGACCTAATGCTCAAAACTTAGATCCAAGCCCCTAGAAAGGTCCTAAGCCATAAAGTTGCAAACTTTACGCATTTGCATGCATGGATGGGACTCAAAACATGAATTAAGTCATAAGCACACTTGGTTGGTTCCTAACACTTGCATGGTTGAGGCTTAAACATAAAGATCCAACTTTTATGACTAAAACACCTCCAAGAGCTGAAAAGGATGGGGCATATGGATTGAAGTTCCTTATCTCCAAGAATCCAAACTATGAGACCAAAAGATGACATTTTTTACCCTAAAACTAGATCCAAGCATCCAATGGTCAAGGTTCAAACATTATACTTTCAAAGAGCTGGAAATGATGCCAAACTTCTGGATCTACAAGCTCCTTCCTTGCCCTTGCTTCTTCCCAAACTTCCTTATTCTTCGAAACCAACAAGGATCACCAAAATCACAAAGGTAAGCTCACAAATGCATGCAAGAGGGTTAGGGTTCGATTTTGACACTAAAAGGACAAGGGAGGTTGAGAGGGTGAAGACCATGAGGGACTTAAGTTCTTTAAATAGGGTGAAAACCCTAAATATTAGGGTTTTCCCCTGCCATGAATACGCCTAACATAAGCCCATGTAAAACCAACGTATGTGGGTGGAGTCCGCGATCAAGTTTCAGCTAGTATGTTAAGCGTACTCATATAGTACGCCCCGCGTACTAGCCAAAGGACCAATATTGCAAAGATTTTTATTAAAGAGGGTTAAAATGGAAACTTAGAAAAATACGAATGTTATAATTCTCCCCCACTTGAATCATACTTCGTCCTCGGAGTCCGCTGCTCTAAATAATCTTGGGTAGTGCTCCCTCATCTCATCCTCCGGCTCCCACATCCACTCCAAACCCTTGCAATGCTGTAATTTCACCTTAACCAACTCGGAAACCTTGTTCCGCAAGGTTTTCGTCTTCCTATCAAGGATCGCCACACGTCTCTCAATGTAGTTTAGGAGGTCATCCACCTGAATGTCCTCCAATGGAACAACTGTGAAATCATCAGCCAAACATTTCTACAACTGCGATACATGAAAAGTACTGCGAATCTGACTAAGCTCATCTGGAAGGTCCAATCGATACACCACCCTGCCCACCTGGGGCATAACCCTGAACGAACTGATATACCTGGGGCTCAGCTTGCCCCGCTTCTTGAATTGGGTGACTCATTTCCAAGGTGACACCTTTAGGAGAACCATATCCCCAACCTGAAACTCCAAGTATGATGGGCGCTTGTCGGCGTAGTTTTTCTGCCGACTCTGAGTTATCTGAAGCCTGCTACAAACCTGGTGAATCAGCTTGGTCGTCTTGAGTACCGCCTCGGTACTCCCCATAACTCGCTGACTGACCTCACCCCAACATATCGGGGTCCTACATTTCCTCCCGTAGAGCATCACAAAAGGAGGTTGATCAATAATGAGAATTTCGCTAATAGAAGATATGTATCCTAGCTACCACCAAAATCCATAATGCACGCCTGCAACATATCCTCCATTGTCTGGATGGTCCGCTCGCTCTCACCATTCATCTGCGGGTAAAAGACAGTGCTGAAATACAGACGAGTACCCAACTCGTCGTGAAATCTCTTCCAAAATCTGGAAGTAAACTGGACATCTCTGTCAGAAACCACAGGAAACGGTACCCCATGCCGTGCTACGACCTCCCTATGTATATCTCAGCCAACTTTCTCCGCAAGGATACTTTCATGGATCGGGATAAAATTCGCACTCTTGCTCAACTGATCCACAATAACCCAAATCGAATCCACCCCGCGCGTATTACGAGGAAGCTTCATAATGAAATCCATAGTAATCTCTTCCCATTTCCAAACGGGAATATCCAGCAGTTGCACCTTGTCGTGAGGTCACTGATGCTAGGCCTTAACTTTCATGCAAGTCAAGAGCCTCTCCACGTACCAAACTACATCACGCTTCATGCAGGGCCACCAATATTGTGACACCCAAACCTTTTTCTGTTTTCATTAACCGATTTCCGTTAATAAAATTTGAATTTTATTAAGTTCCCGTCAAACTTCTTGGTTTAGAAAATCATATTGTTTTATATAATTAAATTTATATACGAGTCGGAACCAAAATCGCGCGAAAAACCCGAATCTTCTTGAAAAAGCAAACGGTTTTCGGCCTAAGTGAGTTTACGGCCGTAAACCCGTGTATGACCGTACACTCGTTTACGGCCAACGTCGGGTGGACCCCACCACCGACCACGAGAACCCCTATAAATACGATACCCTACCCCTCATTTACACTTTTCTGGCCGAACACTCACTCCTTCTCTCTCAACCTCTTGACCGTACACCCCAAAAACACCCTTATTCTTCCAGGAAACATCGAGAATCACCATTGGGGGTCATTTCGGAGCATCTAGAACACGTTTTTCATCCAATCCAGCATCCTTGTTCTTGAGTGTTTGGCCGTACACCCTTCAAGTCTAAACATCTTCATTGACCGTACACCAGTTCACGACCGTACACGCTTCAAACCTTCAAAGGCCGTAAACTCTTCAAGAGGCAGTTCACGGCCGTAAACAGTTCACTGCCGTAAACTCCCTTCACGGCCGTAAACCCCATTTACGGCCGTACACACTTCCTAAATGGTGCATTAGACTGAAAACCCACTTTCATCGATTCAATCAAGTCCTGGTAACATTCCTTAACCGAAAGCAAGTGTTTTTCTAACACTTTATCTAACAAAATCGCTAATTTAGATACATATATGTATTTAATTGTTATTAGGATTCTGTTAAGTGCGACACTACAACTCGAGGGTCTTCATTTTAGTTCGTTGATTCGACGCTTGTACACAACTAACAGTGAGTTCATACCCCTATGCTTTTATGATTTTTAATGTTTTTAGGGGGGTAATGTAAGCCAAACACAAATGATTTTAACAAGTTTAAAACTTATGCAATGGATACAGTCAAACAATTTCCACGTTTTATAAAATATTTAGATATTTTATCCCTTTTGTACTATGTTGAGCATAAGGGACACTTTTATGTTGGAAACCTAATTGCATAATTTTCAGAACAATTTACAAATCAAGTACATAACAATTCAGGCAAACTGTAATGGGTATATTTTGGGGAATTCAATACACAGCTTTTACCGATTCAGATTACATACATGGGTAAACATATAAACTATGACAGATTTAGTTTATGATATACATTACTACAAGAGTACAATATTTAATCATTATTTAAGTATAATTATTACCTTATACAGTATACAACGGATTCAAATACAAGAGAACAATACAGAACCACACGTAAACTACTTAATATAGGATTGTGAGACAACACTTCAATCGTACCCTTCAGGGTACAGGTTAAATCCTATCATCGTATAACCAGAGTCTGCTGGAGGGAGAGCGTGAGATTTGTGAATAGATCTATTCGGGACTGACAATCCCACACCCGAACTGGTAGCTACAGTTAGGTAGGCATGCATGGGGTGACAAATGTCATTTAACCAACACTTGAAGAACATCGTAAAGGTCACTAGGTCATATCAAGCATGGTTATACGACTCACAATAGTATAAACTAACCATTTGTTTACGGGATTTCATTCTTCATTAGTTTTATTTTAAGTAATGAAACTACTATACATACTGGTGGTAGCCAAGGTTTTCAAATAGAACATACTATACATACTGGTGGTAGCCAGGGTTTTCAAACAGAACATACTATACATATTGGTGGTAGCCAGGGTTTTCCAAACAGGACATAATATATATACTGGTGGTAGCCAAGGTTTTCAAAAAGAACATACTATACAAAGGTTTTGTACAAGAATACACGCATACTACGATTGATAGTAACCAGACATACAAACTAACGTTTTCCTATACTACAACAGGATACAGTAACAAACATTATGGTTTTAAAGGGTTGCGCCATTGGGCCTTAGTAGTTCGGTCCATTTTGTATTCTAGGTTTGGGCCTGTCCAACCGTGCTTATCTTTCTATGGTTTAGTATATAAGGTGCATGTATGCATCCTTGTTATTAACGCATTCATTATTATTTTGTCAAGTGTACTGTAAACCCTAGCGCACCTCTACAGTGGAAGTTCTTAATCGAGCTCTGCTGAGGTGTAACTACATTTTAATCATTCGATATACGGATTGATTCATTGTGTGTTCCACTATTTATTGTTCTTGCTTATTTACCTGTTAAAGATCTATCGATCTAAAGAGTTTTTAACTCATCAATTGGTATCAGAGCAGGAGACTGTGTAATCTATACACATCTCTTCTATCGAAGAAGGTTTAAGGGTTTTCCGCTAATATTGATCTCTGTTAGAAGCCGTCATCTTGTTGTTGACGTAGTTCTTGGATTTCGATTTAACCCTGACTTTGTTTACAAGTCTGATCTTGAACAGGTTTTTTGCAATATCATCATGTCACTCAACGACCAACGCAAACCTTATCAATATCTCCAACAGCATTGGATCCACAACTAGGATTCCCATTCTATATACTCAGGATTACGAAGTATGGAGGCATCACTTTGAAGATTATGTGATCGGTTCTGAAGACAATGGGTACTTAATCTGGGAAGCGATCACTGTAGGTCCGTTCGCTCACACTGGCACAAACCGAATCATAAAGACTCAAAAGGAGTACAACCAACTTGGGGTTGATGTTAAAGATGTTCGTCAAGATGAAAAGGAGATGTTTGTATGCAATATTAAAGCCCTAAGAATGATCAGATTTGCTCTACAGTCTGACACCTTTCGGTTGGTTAGCTCATGTACGACAGCGAAAGGGGTTTGGGATAGGTTGAAAGAGCTGTATTCTACCAATGAGGATCTTGAGCATTCGATCCAGAATCTATTGTTTTCGGAGTTTGGAGACTTCAAGCAGAAACCTGAAGAGAAGCTTATCCTAGACTTTGATCGCTTTAATCATCTTCTTAGCAAAATGATAAAACATGGCATAGAGAGGAAAGTTATTGAGCAGAAGGTCACATTCATGAATGGCCTAAGATCCGAATGGATGGCTGTAGTGTCTACTATAAAGGCCCATGAACAATTCAAGACTTACTCTTTGGCAAAACTAGTGGGTATATTGAAGTCACATGAAGGTGAAGTGACTAAAGAAACGAATGTGGTTTCCAGCATGGGTTCTTTGGCCCTAATTTCCAAAGGAAAGAATGCTGTTGAAGAAGAAGAAGATTTAGATCTTTCTGAATATGATCTGACCAATGAAGAATATGCTTTAATGGTTTCAAACCCAAAGAAGTTCATTCGCAGAAAGTTTCCCACCAATAAGAACCGAAACTGGCAAGGAAACTACAGTTCAGAAAAGGCAAAGGAGGAACCGAAGATCACTCCCTAGCAAGAAGAACCGAAGAAGGAGAAAAAGATATCAAGTGACTCAGGATTTATTTGTCACTTTTTTGGAGGCAAAAACCACTTTGCCAAGGACTGTATGTTGATGAATATGACTGAGAAGAATGAGAGTGAAGACGATGAAGCATACCACCTGCGAAAGCTGGAAGAGATTAAGAAGAAGAAAGTTGCTGCAAATAACACTATGAATGTTCTTATTGTGCAGGAAAATGTTTGAGATGATGAATTTGGTGGTGTTGAAGTCTGGTCTACTGACTCAGAGGATGAAGAGGTGAGAAGGCCTACACATGGAAGATCTTTCATGGCGAAAGAGGATGAGTATGATGCTGAAGGAAAGTGCTTAATGGTGACTGCTGGAGTGTCACTGATGAGGGGTTACACCACTGATGGGGGTAAAGATGAAGCGAAGGAACGAGAAGACAAGTGCTTCTCTGCCAAGCCTGTTGGTGAGCAGATCAATGAGTGCGACCAGTTGATCAAGAAGGTACAATCTATTCTCGAATCATTAAAAATCCCTGTCACAAACTATGAAAAAGAATTGAACGGATTAAAATCTAAATTTTCTAGTTTAAGTGGTAGTTTAACCCAAAATCGCCTCACAAATTCTAACCTAACTGATCAACTCAGCAGGATGTCTTTGAAGAGTGAGGAGAGGCGAATGTGGATTGAGCAAAACGACAAAGAGTTAATTAGAATTAAGGATTAGACAATTTATTTGCAAATGGATAATTTGAAGCTTTTAAAACAGAGAAATGTTTTTTGTTTAATTGCTAAACGTTTGTATTCCAATATCACTCAATTGAATTTGGATTGTGAAATAGGCAGGAAAATTCACAGTATGATTCTTCCTTTCCTTGAATTAAAGGAGGACGTAATTGATGCTGATGCTTATGATTGTGAAGTCGTAGTCTCGTTTGATGAAGTTTCTCCTGGCTATAAAATTGGTCTTGACAAAATTGAATCTTTTATCCAGTCCAATGACCACAAGGACATGATTAAGAATTTATTGGACGAAAATGATAAATTGAAAATTAAAACCGAAACTGTGCATAAATTTTATTCGTTGAATGCCAAATTGAGTTCAGAAACAAAAATTAACGTTGAAAATACTTCTGAATTTGATGAGGATGATGATATGAGTGAAATATCTGTACAAGACGAGGTGGACTATTCTGAATTTGTCAAGAGCGAACCCGAACCTACCAAAAATCTCATTTCTTAAAACTCGGTTGAATTCGCTCGTTTGTCCCAAAATAAGTGCAAAGTTATGAAAGAAAAGGATGTGGTGTATCAGAAGGTACAAACCACGCCAAATCAAGTTTATGCCGTTACCGGCGTTGCACAGAAGCAAACAGCCGAACTCATAGCATTAGTGAACGAAGATAATGCTGATGGATGTGATGAATTTTTCTGGTCGGCACCAATAGACAATGCTGATGAAACGGTCGGTCTATCTGAGAAAACATCATGGAGGGTTAAAGGCAAATATGTGGCAGAACCACTCAACAACCCTGCACATTTTGATATACCAACAACCAGTGGCACCAAAAAGATTCCAAGTGAATTAGTTAAGGTGACAAGTGAAACATCCTCGTTAAAGAGCGAAACTCATGATAAAAGATCGAAATTGAAGGCCAACATCCATAAAACACCGAAAAAGGTGTCTGAAAAGAAACATCAACGTAACAGGAGATACAAGAAGAATCACGCTGAAAGGAAACAGTTTTGGCGGTCTCAAAACCCAAATTACATTCGATCAGACAAAAGTCCAACCGCTAAGGATAAAGGAGTGTCAAAGAATCAAGCTACTTCTTGTTCTCAATGCTATTCATGTAGCCAAGCAAACCGAAAGGGAAGTTTCGGTCCCCAAAATAGAAGCGAAAGAAACAGAAAGAGTGGTTTCGGCTCTCAACTCAACAACCGAAGGGGCAGTTTCGGTTCCTCATCCACAGGTGAAAGGACCCGAAAGCAAGGTTTCGCTTCTAAAACACATTCATCTTACTCAAAGCACAATCCTAAAGAAGATGTGAAGGGAAAAGGGAAGATCGTCTCAGGAGACGAAAAGAAGATGAATGCTAACCTAAGGAAACAAAACCAAAAGTTCGAAAACAATAAAGATCCGATTCCTAAACCCAAGGTTGAAGCGTCAAAAGATAATAAAATCAAAGTTTTTACAATCAAAAGAAAAGACGAAACAACCCTAATAAAACGAACTTACTTGGTTGATTCTTCTATAGTTATATCCTGTTCTGTAAAAGGCTCACATGGACCCAAGAAACTTTGGGTTCCTAAATCTGCTTGATTTTTGCAGGTTATGCGTGACGAGCAGTTCGACGACGAATGGTACATTGATAGTGGCTGCTCACGTCACATGACAGGGAGAAAGGAAGATCTTCGGGAGTTTCGAGCTATTAAGGATGGTGGATGTGTCAAATGTGGCAACAACTCATTTGGCACAATAAAACGCTATGGAATGATCACAAATGGCGAATTCTCGATCAGAAAAGTAGCATACGTAGAGGGCTTACAACACAATTTTATCAGTGTTTCACAACTGGTGGTGGGAACTGGACTGAAGATTTCATTCGATGATGAAGGATCTGAAATAGTAGAGAAGAATACCAAATCAGTTCTATTAAAATCCAAAAGAAAAGGCGAAATGTACCTACTGGATCTCAATCCTATTCGGGGGAAGCTAGCTGTGTGTCTGCTAATGAAAGCACACTTAGACGAAAGTTGGTTATGGCACCGAAGGCTCTCACACCTCAACTTCAAAGACATCAACAAACTAGTTCTTGGTGATCATGTGCGAGGACTTCCAATACTCAAGTTTGATAAATAACATCTGTGTGCTGCATGTGAAATGGGAAAGCAAAGTAGGAAAAGTCATCCAACACGTGTCAACACGAATATCATTGAACCACTTGAGCTTTTGCATATAGATTTATGTGGACCTTCGGCTATTGAAAGCATTGGTAACAAATATATACTAGTAATAGTAGATGACTTTTCTCGTTTCACCTGGGTATTTTTTCTTAAACAGAAATCCGAGGCTACACCAAAGCTCAAGGTATTTGTCAAGGAAATAGAGCTTCAACTGAGAAAGCTGGTAAGAAATATTCGAAGTGATAATGGGCTGGAGTTCAAAAACAATGAATTTGAAGACTTTCTTGCTGAAAAGGGAGTATCTCACAACTTTTCTGCTCCCTACAATCCACAACAAAATGGTGTCGTTGAAAGGCGAAACCGCTCGTTGTCTGAAGCAGCCCGAACCATGCTCAGTTTCGCCTCATTGCCTTTATATTTGTGGGCTGATGCTATTGCTACTGCCTGCTACACACGGAACATATCTCTTCTCAACAAGCGCTTTTCTATTACTCCATATGAGATCTTGAACAGTCGTAAGCGAAATGTCAAGTTCTTCCATGTGTTCGGTTCCAGATGCTTTATTTTCAATTCAAAGGAGCGCCGAAACAAGTTTAATGTCAAAGCTGACGTATGGATTTTTCTTGGCTACTCCTTAAACTCCAAGGCATATAGGGTTCTGAACAAACGTTCCTAGAAAATCAAAGAAACCTATTATGTTACCTTCGATGACCACTACGTCAAAAAGCTTCAAACAAACGAAGGTTCAATGGAGGACATCTTTCCAACGTCTGGTCAAGTCACTGTTTCCATTTCGAATTTATTTGAGCAATATATGTCACTGTTCGATGAACCAGAGAAAGCCATTCACTCTGAAGCAAAGGTTGCTGACAATAAGATTGATTCCTTGAAGCAAATCATTGTTGATGCAGCGAAGGTTATGGAAAAGGAACAACCGGGAACTACCGAACAGCCTAAACAACCGGGAACTACCAAACAGCCTAGTCCAAGCAAACCTTCAAAAGAAAATTCTACATTTCAGGGGGAGGGTTCATCTTCATCTGATAACGCTGAATTATCATTCCAGGGGGAGAACCCATCAACTACCATATCAACCGAACGTCCAGTTGATGGGGAGAATTCAATGCCTGAAGGCGAAACTGTCTCATCATTTGAGGGGGAGAATGAAAATACAAATGATGATGATACTTAGTCAGAATTCGAAGAAGAAGTAAGTGCTGCGTTGGATCCCTCCTATGATCCAAATTACCCACCTCTCACTAAATGGACAAATGATCATCCAAAAACCCAAATCATTTTTGATTCATCAGAAAGAGTTCTTACTCGTTCTCAACTGAAAGCAAAGCAAACTGCATTATTCTCTAAAGTGGAATTTTACATGTTTAATTCGTTTGTCTCCAAAATTGAACTGAATACTGTCAACACTGCACTCGATCACTCAGATTGGGTACAGGCAATGCAAGACGAACTCAACGAGTTTGAGCAAAACAAGGTATGGAGACTGATTCCTACACCAAAGGATGTATCTGTAGTTGGACTGAAATGGGTATTTCGAAACAAAATGGACAAAGAAGGGAATGTAATTCGTAACAAAGCAAGGCTGGTTGTGAGGGGATATTGTCAAGAAGAAGGGATAGAGTACGAAGAGACCTTCGCTCCCGTAGCTAGGCTGGAATCAGTAAGAGTCTTTCTGGCGTATGCTACACACAAAAACTTCGAAGTTTTCCAAATGGACGTCAAGTGTGCTTTCTTGAATGGGGAACTCGAAGAAACGGTGTATGTTGAGCAGCCACCTGGATTTGTGAACGAGAAGTATCCAGATCATTGCTACATTCTGGATAAAGCAGTCTACGGTTTGAAACAATCCCCAAGATCATGGTATGAAACTCTAACACGCTTTCTTAAGTTGTCCAACTACAAACAAGGTTCGGTTGACCGAACCTTCTTTCGCAAGAAAGAAGGCGAACATTTAATGATATTTCAAATTTACGTCGATGACATCATCTTCGGCTCCACGAATCCTAGCGTAACAGCCGAATTCAGGAAGTTGATGGAGACTAAATTTGAAATGAGCGTAATGGGTCCGATTAACTTTTTCCTTGGATTGAATATTAGACAGGGACCAGAAGGCATTTTTATTAATCAGGAGGCTTACACGAAGACTCTACTAGCGAAGTTCGGTATGATGGGAGACTCAAAAGTGAAGGTCCCTATGGCGCTTGGCACAAAGTTAACACCTTCTCTGGAAAAACCGGCTGTTGACATGACCCTCTATCGACAAATGATAGGGTCCTTAATGTATCTGACAGCTAGTCGACCAAATATAATGTTTTGTGTCTGTTATTGTGCCTGGTTTCAAGCTACTCCACACGAACCTCACATGATGGCGGTGAAGAATATTTTTCGGTATCTGAAGCGAACCTCGTCTCTCGGTCTCTGGTATCCTGCAAAATCCGTCTTCTTCGTTCAAGCCTTCTCTAACGCTGATCTTGGTGGATGTGGTCTGGACCGAAAGAGCACTACTGGCGGGTGCCAATTCCTTGATGGTAAACTCGTCAGTTGGCAATCAAAGAAAGAAACTTGCGTGTCTCTTTCTACAGCCGAAGGTGAGTATATCGCCGCAACATCCTGTACTTCACAAGTTGTATGGATACAAAGCCAACTTAGGGATTATAGACTAAGCTTGAAGAAGACTCCCCTCTATTGTGACTCTGAAAGCGCGATTAGAATATGTCACAATCCAGTGCAACACTCCAAGACAAAACATATTGCACTAAGATACCATTTTATCAAGGACCATGTTGAAGATGGTAATATCGAAGTCCATTTCATTAGATCTGCTGATCAACTGGCTGATATATTCACCAAGGCCTTACCTGAAGCAAGCTTTAATAAGATACTCCAAGGCTTGGGAATGATGGAAGCTGAATCTGTACCGAAACCCCTTTCTTCTAATTAAAACTGTACAAGCGAAATAGAGAGAACGCTCGGTCTATTTCGGCTCTTGAATTTTTCGGGAACCGAAATGAATCGAACGCTCGGTCTATTTCGGCTTTGAATTTTTCGGGAACCGAAATGAACCGAACGCTCGGTCTATTTCGGCTCTTGAATTTTTCGGGAACCGAAATGAACCGAACGCTCGGTCTATTTCGGCTCTGGAATTTTTAGGAACCGAATTGACCCGAACACTCGGTCCATTTCGCTTCATCTTATCTCAGGATTGGGTTTGGTTGTATATTCTTGTATATCTTGTTTATTCTTTCGCTTGCTTTACTATGGTATTTTGATTTTCTGTTTTTATTATTTTTTAGAAATTACAAAAATCCAAAAATATTTTATTTTCTGTTTTTCAGAATTACAAAAATCCAAAAATATTTTAATATTTTTTTATTTTTCAAAATCTCTAAAAATCCAAAATTACAAAAATATTTTTATTTCTTTTAGTATTTTCTCTCTATTCTTATCTTGTTTCAAGTTCACAGATGCGACACGAAATGATGTTGGGGCAGGTATAACTTTCTTATCTTTGTACTAGCTAGGTGTCCCTAGAAACATGCTGCTGCATGTAGATCGAAGCCTCCAAAACTCTGAGTGAAGCCTTAATGATTCGATAAACACCAATCGTTTCTTCCCAATCAGGCTGTTAATATCACCCAAGTTATGAGCTACCTTACTCTTCTCATATTAAGTAAAGAGTTGTCTGCTTTGTCATTTTCATATAGCAGAGGTACTTTCGGTTCCTTAACCACCTCCACTCGTTTCTCCATTATGTTCGTTCCATAAAAGTAACCCTTGAGACTCTCAACAATTACCACTGAGTCTTATGGTTACACAACATCTATGTTAGTGATCTTAGTTTCGTTCACCACGTGCTAAGTGAAACCCAATATCCAATACCTTGAATGAATTGACTGTGAATACTCTAATGTTCAAGCTATTACTAGTTACCTCAAGAAATCTCTTTTTCTTTTTGAGTGATCTTTATGAAATTGTCTAATACCAAGACGTTTCTTCCCGTAGGATCCAGTTTTAATTTTATTGAGATTTCTAAAATACATCAAGTCACTGAATATTTCATCAAACCTACTTGTTTAACAGGCTACATCGGTCTCACAAGTACTCCGTCCACTTTCGGTCTTATGTCAAGAACCAAAGCATGGATTGAAGCTAAGCCACCATCAATAGCCTTATAATCAAAAGATGCCTTTCAATGCTTTTTAAAAAGTACTTGATCGTATTTTGACGGGGAGCCACACAAGCACTTCGAAGTCTCTCTTGACTTTGAAGGAAGAGATTCGTGCCCGGGATCAACTGCTTCATGTCTTGATTGACATCACTAATATCCCACATAAATTTTTCTTTATTTCTTTATCTTTCACACTATCTTGCACAAAATTCTTTACAATTTTTCCAAACTCTTGTTCGGTTGCTAATAAGTTATTTTCAGATATATAGCTTCGGTTCTTTATGGTGGCGTTGATTTATTTAAATAATAAAAATAAAATAAGGGTGAGTCAGCATGAATTTGAAACGGTTCAAAATTAGAACATGAGATAAGGATGAAAAGGCGCGTGAATTTGAAACGACACCTAATATCACGCCTGATGACGTCTTCTTCGGAAAACCTAGCTGTCAAATCATGCTTTTTCAGGCGTCGATTCAGAAGATAGTCGAATCATTACTGTGGGTTTTTCTCTCTCCTGGCGATGGTATAAAAGATTTTCTCACATCTCTTGGGTTACTTTACCAATTCTCCACTCTCTTAAGAACAAATCGGCGATTTTCTACTGTTCATCTTCTTCTTCACCCCTGCAACAATGGCTGAATCTTCCTCGGTTTACGAACAAACTGCTCAGTCATCTCTTCTGACCATCAAACCCAATAAGAATCTGATCATCGAACTGAACCCATTTGTCTATGATTCGTACATGCTACATGTGGTTGAATGTCTCAAGTATTCCCCGCTGGTGGTTGCTCTCACACAGGTTGAATGCGTTCCAATGTCGATGCTCTCTCATGTCTACTCAACTGCTGTCAATCAAAAGACGTCGATTTCAAAAGCTAGGTTTTACTTATTGCTACACCTTATTGTCACCGATTCTATGAATAACCCTGATTCCATTACCACTAATCAGCTGTTCATGATGTTCTATGATATGGGGTACACTGAGCTTCTCACCACTGTCACCAAGTTTAAGAAATCTTGTCTTCCTTCTCAGTGGAACGGACTCTTTACTCTCCTCTCCAAGGGTTTATCGGAGAGGGTTACAGGTTCAGATGGAACGAGAAGGGCGTTCATGACCCTTCTATATGGTCTGTATCATGGGGTTAACATGGATTATGGGTCAATCATATGGTCTCAAATGGTTCAGAGTATAAGTTCTTCTTCAAGGCACTCAGAAATTTCATGTGCTCGGTTTTGGACTATAGTCACTAATTGGGCGATGGCAAAGTTTCATGTTCCAACAATGGCGGATTCACTCATGTCATCGATTACTACCTTCCACACGACGAGGATTATTGTCTCAGATCCCTCAAAATTTCTCTTCATTGGTTCGATTCCGGAGTCAATGTACAGATGTGTTTCCCCTGAAAGCAAGGTAATCAATGAGTACAAGAAGCTAACCCCTACAGGTCTACGATAGCTTACTCCAGAAATGCAAACCTCGCTAGACGCTGCAGACAAACCAGTGAAAAGAGGGAAGAAGCCTGATAGAAAAGGGGAAATGGACGGTCAATCCTCCAAAGTTTCTACTCCCAAGAAACGCAAGTCTGAGCAAGCAGCGCCTACTGCTCCAAAGAAACAAAAGATCAAGATGAAAGCTCAAAGACCGAAGTCTCCTTCCCCATCTTCCAGTGACTCTGAGTATGTTCCCTCTGACAGACAGCACGACCACGAGTCAACTGACGACGAAGTTACTCGAACCGAAAGTCCGCCTAGAGATAATTCGCCTCCACCCTCACCAACTAATGACAGTAACCGAAACTCACCTCCTCGTTCTCCTCCACACTCGGTTCCTATTACTATTGCTCCCTTTCCTCCACCCATCTCATCTACCACCACTACCTCAATTCCAATTCCCACCCCTCTGTTTACTACAGTTACTACCACTACTACTTCTCCAACCGAACCTATTGTTTGTGTCAACGTACCTGATACAGGGGCATCTACTTTCGGTTCTGATCCCCCAATTACCTCAGCACCTTTATCCCCACCTCCTTCACATGAATCTGAACCTGTTCTTGGTGGTGACGACATGGAATTCGACTCTGTTTACTTCAGTCCTTATCGAGTACAGAGTGATGATGATGATGATGCTCCTGTTACGAAGAAGCATCTTAAAGCCATGAATGACAAACTGGACCAACTGCTCTCTTCCTCTTCTGGCAGTGTATATTCAGAAGAAACAATCAAGGCTCTTTTGGCAACTGTTGTCAAAGAGCATGACACTTCCATTAGTCAGAAAGCTTCACTTGCAGTCGAAGACTCCACCAAGGATTGCAAGCAGACAACCGCAAATGTTGAAAAACTAGTTTCGGATGTACATCTATTTCTTGATTCTCTCCAAGCTTCCGCTCAGAAGAATGCTCAATCAGTGAACGCTTCGGTTGATAATCTTACGTGTTCACTGGAAGCTGAAAAGAAACATTTTGAGGAAGCTCGCCAAGCAATTCAGGCTGCTAACACTGAGCTTGACACTTCAGTTGATGCTCGTCTCACTCAACTCGAAGTTGAGCTTGCTGTCGAAAACAAGATTATGGATGAGCTGGATAAGCGCACTTCTCAGCTTAAACTTCAGAATCTCAAGCTCAAGGCTGCAAACAAGGAAATTGTAGAGTTAAAATCTGAGCATGAAGTGATTAAGAGTTCGGTTGGTGATGTACATTCCGTTCTCCTACACCTTCTGGAAGCCCATGACTCGATCCTTACCATCTCAATTCGACGCCACTTGGCTGAGAAGTTGAGACCTGCTCTGGATGTTTTGAGCAGAATTGAGGGTGTTCCGGAGCCAGTTGTCCCTCCGAAACAAGGGGGAGAAAATGTTACTCAGGGCAAGGGTCAATCTCAACCACCTCTAAAACCGAAAGTCACTACTGAGCCGAAGGGTAATGAAGCTTCGAGCAATATGAAGCGCAACCGAAAGAAGATGATTGGTGATGATGATGAGGATGAAAACGAAGATGACACTGATACAAAAGGAAAAGCTTCTAAAACCGAAGATCTTAAAGTTAAGCCTAGTGAACGAGAAATTGAGGCGAAGATTTAAAAAGAAAAAGAAATTCTCGATAAGGAGAGGAAAGCGAACGAAATGCTAGAACAAAAGAAGTCTATGTTTCCTGAGTGGTCCATGGAAATGCTTCAGAGGGAGGTAATTGATGCACCAAACACTCATTGGCTCGAACCGGTCCTTTCTTTTGGGATTGAGAATTCGAAGGACTCACAATTTGATATGCCAATCACCCGAAAGGCATTCATTTTTCATTGTTTTGAGTCAACGGCTGGCATTCCTTCTCCAGACCCGAAGGTTGATCGGGATCTGCTTGAGTATTATCTTGAGTTTGCTCAGCCGCAATACTTGACCTGGAGTAATCAGAAAATCACAACGGTCAAGGTGTTGAAACCCACTTCAGCAGGGAAGTTTATCAACATCAAGTTCAAAGTGACCCGAGGCTCTGATAGCTCGGTTCATATGATTTCCCTGGCTGATCTGCCGAATCTGAATCCTCATGATTGGCTTCTCCTGAACAACATTTTGCTGACTAACCAAATGGAGTATGAGCCTATTATCGATCACATCAAGCGAATGCTCGTGTGCTATATTCATGAAGTCGCAAAGATGGATCAGGAAATCGCCTCTACCATACATAAGAAGCCCACTATGAGGCCAATAGGGAGGGCAAGCGATGTCAACGTGATGATTAAGGGTAAAATTGACCCCAAGCTTCATACGGTCATGTTCATTAGGGGCGAAGGTCAAAAATGCCTGTTCGCTCTTATTGACAAACACCTGTTCTCTACCGCCTGCCCGGAGCATATTCTGATACTATTCACGGGTGTAATCAGAACAGCGAAGCCGATAAAAAGATGTTTACTGATATGCTTCGGTGGTATATTCTTTTCCGTCAAACTCTTTTTGCCATCATCCCCAGACTGTTCAATATTGTGAGGAATACTAATGTTACTCAACCGAAGTAGTCTCTCGCCTCAATTGGCACAAAGGGGGAGATTGATGGGTTTAAAGGGTTGCGTCATTGGGCCTTAGTAGTTCGGTCCATTTTGTATTCTCGGTTTGGGCCTGTCCAACCGTGCTTATCTTTCTAGGGTTTAGTATATAAGGTGCATGCATGCATCCTTATCGTTAACGCATTCATTATTATTTTGTCAAGTGTACTGTAAACCCTAGCGCACTTCTACAGTGGAAGTTCTTAATCAAGCTCTGCTGAGGTGTGACTACATTTTAATCATTCGACATACGGATTGATTCATTGTGTGTTCCAGTATTTATTGTTCTTGCTTATTTACATGTTAAAGATCTATCGATCTAAAGAGTTTTTAACTCATCAAAACATTCATAGTTAATTCTATAATTCCTTAGTTTAGGCATCAGGGCTACGTATGGAGAATATTCGATAGACCGTGTAATGTGTGGTTTCCGCCTCATTTCCTATTCCTTGTTTGGTTGTGGGCTTAGGGAAGATCTGTTGGGTTTTGAGCATTCTAACACTCCTAAGTGTACATGCAACCCTAAATACCTTGGATCTATGTTTTCTCTATTATACATGCAAATATGATTATCCAAGGTATTATCCTAACTAGCATACCAAAACATTGATACTAGGATACTAAAATGGATAGAATACATACCTTGTTGTTGTTGCTTGACTCCATGAAGCTTGAGAGCCTAGTGCCCCAAGTGTGACAGCTCAAATGGTTCACACAACATCATGAACTCTTGGAATAACCATGAGAAGAAGACATACATGTTCAAATTGGCTAGCCCTCAAAATATGTATCACTAGTGCCAATTTCTTGAACTAAAGGGGTTCTTATATAGTGTGGCTATTAGGGTTACACCATGTAACTCATGACTTTACCCATTCCTTATGCTCCATGGGTTTTAACCTCCATGGAGTATCCATGGATCACCACATGGGTTAAACCCAACATAAAGGAATCTTGGATCATAAGCCCACATATATAAGAATGAATGATTTACACAATCAATCCCCATATATTTAATTAGTCTCTATTTGATCACTAAATTAAGTCCAAATTAATTCTTGATCAATACTAATTAAATAACATGATTTCATATTAATATATTAGAACTTATAATATATTAATATGTCACAAAATGTCTTTTCCTCATAAACGGTCTATCCAAATGTTCCGATGCCATGCAACCCAAATGGACCATGCCGAGTCGGGTCAAGTACATACCAATTATAGTTATGGACTTAGACACTAATCCAACAAGATCCACATAATCAACTGTCTATTCGATATTGGTTTATACATGGCTAGCATGAACTAAGTGGTTATAGATGGAACTGATTTTATCACACTTTTACTAAAGAAAATATTGGATTTTCTTAGAAACATGCGAACATTTATACAGAGTCATCAACAGGTTTTCATTACAAAAACATCGCTTATGAACTCACCAGCTTTATGCTGATACTCTTTCAAAACAGCTTGTATTCTCAGGAAATTAGTAGACAGGTACCTCCTGGAGTTTTGAGAATACGGAGCGTATTGAGTCACGTCTTTTTCTTTTGATTATACTTTTGATGTATAAAAACATGAATCAAACAGATGTAAATACCCTTTTCATATATGTATTCAATGTAATGGTTGTGTTTACTATGATGCAATTGTTGTGATACTACATATGACGTCATCCACCCCCGAACGTTTCCGTCGTTCCGGTTTGGGGGTGTGACAGATTGGTATCAGAGCTCTTGTTTATAGTGAACTAAGTATACCGAACCTTACATGGTATACAACTATAAACACTATGGGGCCGAAGTGCTCTGAACTAAAAGTATACTTTTAAAATATAAGTATTTTATAAGAAGTATACAAGTATACATAAGTACCAGAAACAATATCATAAGTAGAACAAAACAAAAGTATTTGGATGTTGGACACTGTGGTTAAACCTGGATAGTTATGTAATCATGTCTGGGATCAATATAGCCTGATCAACTATATTTATTTGAGACATGACCAACATGTGTCTGGGAGTCATCATGGTGTTGCAGCAAGCCTCATACTTACCAAGCTATATACCTCAAGATATCGATAGAACAGGTCATACAACTTAAAATATTAGAGGAGTATTTTAGATAGAACCGAATACAATATAGAGATTCATTCCAAGTGTTGCTACTTATTTTTTTCTAGCGATAGTTTACTTGCATTAGTAACCATTATCTGTTTATCGCTTAGTAGAATACTTTATCTAATAGGTTGAGATATATCTTGTTTCATATCTCTTGATTTAAGAGCTAGGGAACTTACCATCCTCCTCTTCCTGATTATTTTTAGAAAGAGATGCCTCCCAGAAAGAGACCCAACAGGAAGAACAACGACCCTCCACCACCACCACCTCCTCAGTTCGATCCTGCCATGTTCCAGGAAGTAGTTACAACCGTCATGACTACAACAATGGTGCAAATAAACCCTGGTGGGGCTAGCGGATCCGTTGGTGGTACTCATCCCCAGAATCTCGGCGATCAGGGACATCAAAAGGAGTGTTCCTATAAGGATTTCATGAATGCGAAACCCAAATCCTTCGACGGCAATGAAGGAGTCATTGCCTTAACCCGATGGTTCGAGAAGATCAAATCCATCTTCGAGATTTGCGCTTGTTCCGAGACAAACAAGGTGAAGTTCGCCGCCTGCACCTTCACCGAATGCCATGGGTTGGGAAAGCTTAAAAGAACTCATGCTGGCTGAATACTGCCCAAGGGGCAAGATGCAGAAGTTAGAGCACGAGCTCTGGAACCTGAATATGAAGGGTTGCGAAATTGCCGCTTACACAACTAGATTCTGCGATTTGGCTCTTCTATGTCCGGGAATGGTCACCCCGGAAAGCAAGAAGATAGAAAGGTACATTTGGGGACTGACGCCCCCAACTCAAGGAAATGTTTTGGCTGCTAAGCCTACCACTTTTGACAGCGCCAAGTTCCTGGCGCAGACCCTGATAGATCACGGGGTTGACCTTGATGAAGTGAGAGCCGCTCCCAAACCACCAAAGGCGAGTGGTGGGAAGAAAAAGTTATGGAACAAACGAAAGGGCCAGTCTTCGCAGGAGCCCTCCAAGAAACAACAAACAGTAGCCGTCCACGCTGCTACTACTCATGCTACTGTTCCAACCACCCAAGCATCTGCCAGTAGGTATGCTGGTACTCTTCCAAGTTACGGCAAGTGCAACTTCCATCATCATGGCAGTGTCGGGAGATGTTGTGCAACAGCTGCGGTAAGAAGGGACACACACCTCGATTCTGCAAGGCACCAGTCCAACTAACCAATCAAGCTCCTTGAGTGGGCGCTGGTCAAGCCTGTTATGGCTATGGGGAGGTTGCTCACTTCAAGAGAAATTGCCCCAAGGCAACAACAAATGGCAACACAGGGAGAGTGCTAGCGATGGGCCAGGAGGATGCAGTTGTTGATCCCACCGTTGTTACGGGTACGTTTCCCTCGACAACTCTTATACATGCATTCTTTTCGATACTGGTGCGGAGAGAAGTTTTGTTAGTCATGCATTCAAACATCTACTCAAGTGTAAATCCCAACCTTTATCCAAAACATTTACCGTCGAGATGGCTAACGGGAAGAAAGAGACCACTAACAACATATTCATAGGCTGTAGCCTTACCCTGAACGAGCATTCCTTCCCCATCAATCTTATGCCAGTTTCCATAAAAAGCTTTGACGTCATCGTCGGCATGGATTGGTTGAGCCCCAATCGTGCTGATATCCTTTGTTATGAAAAAGCCATCCGTCTCAATCTACCCTCTGGCGAAGCTCTCATAGTTTACGGTGATCAACTTGTTGGATAAGGTGTCTAAGTCCATAACTTATTTGGTATATACTTGACCCGACCCGGCATGGTCCATTTGGGTTGCACTTCACCCAAACTGTTTATGGATAGTTTTATGAGAATTGTATACTTATGATTTATTAATATATTATAAGTTATAATATATTAATATAAAGTCATGTTATTTAATTAGTTTTAATCTTGAATTAATTATGAATTGATTTAGTGATTAAAAGGAAGACTAATTAAATCATGGACTATTGTATTTATATGGTGTGGGCTAATGCTCATTTGTTAATGGGCTAAGCTTATATGGAAGTCCATGGATGATCCATGGAGCTTTTAACCCATGGATCCTTGGAAGAGGAAAAGACATGGGTTATTAGGGTTTCACCCTAACCATGCACACTATATAAACAAGCTTATGTTGCATGAAAAAGACACTAATGTGTGTGTAAGTGTGGTGGCCAAAATCAAGAGTTAGTATACTCTCTCATACATTTTCCAAGTTTGTGGTGATTTGTGATTTCCATTTGAGGCATTCACATTATTGGTGCTTGGCTCTCAAACTCCAAGGAATCAACAATCAACAAAAGATATGTAACTCATCTAGTTCTTTTATGTTTAAAAGTACCCCATGCCATGCTAGATAGGTTATAAACCTTGGAAATTAATATTTTGCATGTACCTTAGACAAACATAGATCCAAGGTTTATTAGGGTTGCATGTACACTTAGGAAGTGTTAGAATGCTCAAAACCCAACAGTGGTATCAGAGCCTAGGCTTGTTTGTTTGATACTTGATGCAAAATAGTGATAAAAAGTCGATTTTTTGCTGTCTGACTGATGAACTCGCCGAGTCCATGGGGGGACTCGCCGAGTTCATGTGTAAACTCATCCTACTTGCCGACTAGGTTCGTGCACTCGGCGAGTAGGAGCCTCAGAATGCAGATTTTCGACTTTTGCTGCTGGAAATGGACTAGAAACATTACCCTAAACTGTTTTGGTGTTTTAAAACTTGTTTTAGTTGGTGTAATGGTTGTTCTAATCCATTTACAATAGCTTATATCAAAATTTCATGCTTTGTATGTGTTCATATAATTCTTGAAACTTTGATGATCATGTTCATGTTCTTATGAATTTAGAAGATGATAGGAATTATTTGCTGAATTGTTTAGGATTAATTCTTGATCATTTATGTGTTTTAATGGAGTCCATAATTTGTCCTCAAGTTATGGATATCCAAAGGTCACTTCTTTTAAACACACACTTAAAACACATAAGTTACATAAAATGAAGAGTCTTCATTTTTATGAACCTTTAATTCATAAGTTATGAAATGAAAAGTTTTGGAGAGTTACAAAACTTGCCCTCAAGTTTTGGAATTTGTAAAGTTTCACACACTTTAATAAACTTTAATTCCAAACCCTTAGAGTTTTAAAAGTTAAAATTCAACCCTTATACTATTTATAACATTAGTGGTTAATTATTATATATATGTATAAGATCAAGTCGTTTTACCGTTAGTAGGCCTCATTCACGAAGCCGGTCTATAAGGGGGGTATAAGGTTGTTGCCTATAAAATGGCAACTTAATGGGTGTCCATTCTCACCCACCGCTTCCTTGATCGGTGGAGGGTCGTTAGCCGAACGGGTAGGACAATGACTTTAAATTCTCATTAAAAGTATAATGAATATTATAAAGTAACTAAACCTTTTATAAATTCCCAATCTTAGTTACTTTAGGAAAATGTGAATATGGTGCTAACCCATGAAATTCACACTTTGTACCTTACCAAGTCGTTGGTGGAGCGTGTGTGGTTAACCGGCACACTAACTTGGACTAGTAAGGATCACGAAGGGTGACTTAATGTTTATCATAGATCGGTGGAGCGTGTGTGTTTAACCGGCACATCGATTAGGTGATAATATTAAGGGTACCAAGTGAGTTTGCATGGTTATTCACACCTTGTTTTGTGATCCTCGGCATCCCAGTCACAAAACCTGAAGGGCACAATCGAGATTGAAACATGCCATTGAAAAGTTCAATGAATCTCAAAAGATCTAGGAGTTTCAAATCCAATTAAAACCTAATAAATTATTTCCTTTTTCATGGTGGAAATTGGTGAATCGTCATTCACCTACCTTCAAATATTTTATAGCTTGGATTACGGCATCCCTCTTCCAAGTTATAAAATATTGTGTTGGGTCCTAGCCTTAATATTTCATATTGGGTGTTATATTAAGGACTTGAATCAACTAACTTGATTTTCTCCCATTGTTGATGTCTGGTTCAGACAACTATGATCTTCCCAAATCACTTGAAACAAGCTTTCTTCTTGAAGATGAGGTCCCTCAACATCATGCTTCACTCCCCCCACCTCCTCCATTTATTCTCCCTGACCCACAAGCCCGAAGACTTGAAAGGTTCAAGATCACTCAAGCTCTACTAGAAATGAAACATAAACATGGAAGACCTGTGTGCACTCATGTCTTAGGAATGAAGTCACACATAGACAGGTTGAGAATGTTGGGTGCTGTTATTTCAAGGAAGTTCGCTGTTGACTGGGTTCTTCAGTCACTTCCTGAGTCATATAGTGAGTTTATTAAAGACTACCATATGACAGATCACGACATGACCCTAATAGATCTTTCTTATTTGCTTGTTGCTGCTGAATCAACAATGATTTGGTGCAATGGTCAAGCAAATATTGATGGAAGGTCTAATTCTCAAACTTCCATGGACATGGACAATGGTAACATTGGAAGTCCAGAAAAGCTTCTCGTCCCAATGGAAAGGGATCGGCCTTGGTCAACCCGGTTTACCAAAAGGTAAAGGGAAAGGCTAAGTCTGTGATTGTCTCATGTACCATTCCCAAAGAGTCTATATGTTTTTATTGTCATGAGAAGGGACATTGGAAGCGAAGCTGCCCTGAATACCTGAAATATTTGAAAGCAAGTAGAGACAAAATGTTTGACTCGGCTTCAGGTAAGTCCACTATCTAAGTTTGTTAAAATTCCTAATTGTTGATTCTTATTACATGATGTGACTAGGTTGCATCTTGATGTTTAGCAGGATCGAGCAAAAGGAAGGTTAAAATAAGAGTGTGCTGAATCTGATCACGAAGATGGATTTCTATCGCATGGTTCGAGGATCGGATTTTTGAGCTACTACTTAAAAGTTATGATAGATTGCTAGGAAATATGTAATATCATAGTTTTTATTTGAAGATGCATTGTAAGGAATATTTTTACGCATTTTAATAAAGAAATAAAAGTTTAGTTTAGTTTATTTTATATTATATCCCCTTACAATGGCATTTATGGAAATTGATGTTTGTATGTTTCTAGCAATATTGGGAATATGAGTTTGATTCTCTCATATGTGGTAGTGTCTGAATTTACCAAATGAGGAAAGGTTCTCATCACCCAAGCTTCAGTTAGACAGAAACTTGGAATCATACAAGTTGTATTGTATGATGAATGAGAATTTTCATCTTTGTAAAAATTGAGACTAATTCATTGATCACATGCATATGTGAGTCAATTGAAGGACTAAGGAATTAGGTACACTGGGTGTGTGCTGGTCAAGGTCCACCACAAAGATCAATTCGTCATGATTTACTAAATATTAGTAAATATGGTTATACTTATAAGGTTAAGTATAATTCTGTAACATTGGAAAAGTTTCAATGTATGGCAGAACGGATGAGATGAATCAAATTTGGCAGAAAGATAAAAGTTTCTCAAATCTGAAAAGATGGGAGAGTACTTTAGTATCATGTTTTTATGATCATCTTAATGATTATGAAACCATATCACAAATTCATACTCTAAGGACATCTTAGTGCATTATTATGACTAAGATGAGGGGTCATGAATTGTTGGAATGGTTAAAATCAAGAAGATGGATCATACATGTTTTTATGATCATCTTAATGATTATGAAACCATATCACAAATTCATACTCTAAGGACATCTTAGTGCATTGTTATGACTAAGATGAGGGGTCATGAATTGTTGGAATGGTAAAAATCAAGAAGATGGATCATACTTCGTTCCAAAACAACTCTTAGAGTCATAATCCAAGATTGTAACATTGAGTGACATAAAGTAAGGTTTAAAACACTTATCAAATGTAGTGTAAAATGTTTTCTACTCCTGTACATTTGAAATTGGTAAGTTGTGATGTCTTCGATAAGACAAAGACCAACTAAGACCAATTGTGTGAAGTGTTTATCTTGATAAGAATCTGCACTATCCCTTGAATATTTGTTTTGTCAAGGAATGGTTCTTGACTAGGGAAACTTATATGTCAAGAGGACAGTGGGAGTCTTTAAGATCCTGAAAGGATTTCAAGATATCAAGAGTAAAACCCGAGTTTTATCACTAGCACACGACTTAAGGTTTGCAACCTATTAAGTTGACATAATTCTTGTTTCTGTGTCTGTTCCTATTAAGTTGACTATGCATATGAGTTTTGTTAGTTCTAAACTGTGTGCATAACAACTTGGAAGCATTGGTGGGCCTTGTGCTACCAGGTGACAAGAAATTAAGATTGAACAAGTTCAATCCATGTAAGGGTAATTTGTCACTAACCTTGTCTTGTGATTATGGTTTTGACAAATTCACATGGATAGAAACTCATACACTATAAAATCTAAGTGTCATAAGGTTTCTCTCCGATTCATGAAAATGATGGTGAGGAAATGCTTTCACTAAGAAGATTTTAAGTAGATAACAATTGTGATGTTTGCATTCTCAAAGTCGTTAGTGGAGCGTGTGTGGTTAACCGGCACACTAACATGGACTTGTGAGAAAAGGAAAAGGTCTAAACAATTAAGACTATGATTACGGCATCCCTTTTCATAGTTCTGGAAATTGTTTAGACACACATGTGAGCTATCTAAGAAAGGGTGTACGAATCTAAATTTCAGAAGTCCAACTGATTTCTGGAAATATGTAAGAGCTAGTGGGAGCATAAGTTTTATGCTGATAATCATCATGTTAGTGGGACCATGAATATTATGTTTAGTGTTGCAAGTTAGAAATGTTAATTATAGAAAAACAAAAGTTTCAATTCGTAATGTTGTAGGGGTTGAAAAAGTTGTTTTGCTATAATTAAGGGAGAGGAAATTATACTTCATTTCAATTCTAAAAGCTTAGATTGAGTTTTTAATCATCTTTAGTCAAGGATATATATATGAATTTTATGTTGGAATGGTTCAACATAAGGAAATTCTATATATATTGCGTTTCTCAAATTCGATTATGATTACGGCATCCCTCTTCATAGTCGATTTTTGAGAACATGGCAAATAAAAAAATATTGTAGCAAAAGACTGATCTAGTATCAGGTCTTTATGTGAGACATCATGAATCGTGTCCCATATGCTTCGGATATAGGATCGGTCACATGTGCTATAATATTTATCCGTTCTAAATTTTTCAAAATGCTTAGAGCATTAAGAGGGAAAAAGGAATAGAACCGGATATGACTAAAGTGATAAAGCAATTGTCGAGGACAATCTAAGGTTCTCCAAAGATTGGTTGCTCGGGGACAGTTGGAAGTAGGATATAAATGGTTGGAAAGGACCATATTGACATATTCTGAAAAGAGGTAACTCTTGTTCGGAAGTGATAGTCAAAATGGGACTATGGAAATTTCTCCATAGGTGGAAGTTATTCAATCTGTGTAAGATTAGAAAACCTTAGTGCAAGAAGGATGTTCAAAGAAATGTACTTTGAATATGAGACTTCGTTTCCATAGAGTTGATCTCCTTTGGAATACTCTGTAATGACTGTTGACAAGTTTTGTGACTTTGTGCATAATCATTACAAGAGGAACATTGCATAAAAGTTTAAAATCTAACAGTTTTTTTTGGTAAATGGTAGGAATTAGGAATTCTTACATTTACAATAAGGATTTGGGATTGTGAAATGAGCATCATTGGAATCATGTTCAATTGATCTATTTCACAAAGTAAAGATCATAGACAAACATAGTGTGCATACTTGGAGTATGGCATAACTATTGTTTAGAAAAACAAAGTGTACATGCTAGGAGCATGGGACGACTGTTGTTTTTGTTCAAGTATTAAGTTGATTATTTGAAACATTATACAATGAATAATGTGTAATCAATATGGTGATAAATAAAAGGTGGTTTTATTTATATTCAAAAGGGTTCTGAGACCATATTGGATTCGATTATTATTGTGTTTCACTTTGCATGTTTTGACTTCCATAATAACTAGGTTATTCTTTCCGAATGATTAAGTTATTCAAACCATCCACAGTCGGTCATATGTTGGAAGTAGATATGAATCAAGACTGTCATGAGTTGGCTGTAGAGGTCTAAGATGTTGGACATGGCTACAACACTCATGAGTGCTCATAAGTTATGAGTATTGGATTCAACCCACGCTCACTTGCATCACTTCATGGAATTTATCTCGAGTGATCGTGAGACGGTAATATCATATAAGTCTTCAAACCTAGAGATATGAGTTGTTACCTATGAGTTGGTTGTGCATTGATTGCACGTAAACGCATCAGTAACTTGATGTTATAAAACGTGCCTTTGTGTATAATTCAACAAGTAGTAGAAACAAGTATATGAGTCAAAGTTTATCTGTTCCTTCTAGTCCTTGGAGGATTAGAAGCGATATTTGGGCCCCTCGATGATTTTGTTTTGACCTATGTACCGGGCCCGGTCAGAACCTAATTGATGTGTTCAATTTAGTTCTTTGTCAAACAAATCGCAAAATCGGGAAACAAACTGCTGGACAATAAGTACGACGTTGTTCCATGTATTTGTCCAGCTGATATCATGAGAACAGAGGATTATATGATCACTTATCTAAAATGGCGCTTCATAGTTCAACAGAGTTTTCGAGAGCTACGATTGCTGGTTGGTTCCTGAAGTAACATACGCAAATACAGTTATTAGACTTATCCAAGTGGGAGACTGTTGGATAAGGTGTCTAAGTCCATAACTTATTTGGTATATACTTGACCCGACCCGGCATGGTCCATTTGGGTTGCACTTCACCCAAACTGTTTATGGATAATTTTATGAGAATTGTATACTTACGATTTATTAATATATTATAAGTTATAATATATTAATATAAAGTCATGTTATTTAATTAGTTTTAATCTTGAATTAATTATGAATTGATTTAGTGATTAAAAGGAAGACTAATTAAATCATGGGCTATTGTATTTATATGGTGTGGGCTAATGCTTATTTGTTAATGGGCTAAGCTTATATGGAAGTCCATGGATGATCCATGGAGCTTTTAACCCATGGATCCTTGGAAGAGGAAAAGACATGGGTTATTAGGGTTTCACCCTAACCATGCACACTATATAAACAAGCTTATGTTGCATGAAAAAGACACTAATGTGTGTGTAAGTGTGGTGGCCAAAATCAAGAGTTAGTATACTCTCTCATACATTTTCCAAGTTTGTGGTGATTTGTGATTTCCATTTGAGGCATTCACATTATTGGTGCTTGGCTCTCAAACTCCAAGGAATCAACAATCAACAAAAGGTATGTAACTCATCTAGTTCTTTTATGTTTAAAAGTACCCCATGCCATGCTAGATAGGTTATAAACCTTGGAAATTAATATTTTGCATGTACCTTAGACAAACATAGATCCAAGGTTTATTAGGGTTGCATGTACACTTAGGAAGTGTTAGAATGCTCAAAACCCAACACAACTCAGTTCAAACCTTCGTATCATTTCCTGCATTCAAGCTCAGAAATACCTGTGAAAGGAGTTCCATGCATTCCTAGACTATGTCATTAACGAAAAGCAGGAAGTTAAAGACCTCGAGAGCTGTCACACGCCCAAACCAGAACGGCAGAAACGTTCGGGGGCGGAGGACTTCAGGTAAGTATCACAACACATGCAATATAGTAATCAAAGTACAAACAACCATTTCATTAATAAGTATAAGTTTTACACAAGTGTTTAAACATTACATATTCAAACACTAAAGTAGGTACAGTAGAAGACAAGAGTCGCGGTACGGTACTAGGTAGTCTTCTCAAAAGCTTCAGGAGTGTACCTGTCTACTGGATTCCTGAGAATACAAGTTATTTTGAAAGAGTAGATCAGCATTTAAGCTGGTGAGTTCATAAGTATTTTAGTTCTATAAAGTATACTCTAAGTTCTTGGAAAAGTTCGCTGCTTCCTCCAGAAAATCCTATATTTCCTGAGGTGATAAACTGATAACCTCAATAGTTCCCTCTGCAATTACTTAGTTTATACTAATTATATATAACCTAATATCGAATGGACAGTTAAATGGGTGTATCTTCCCTAAGCCCACAACCAAACAAGGAACAGGAAGTAAGGCGGAAGTGACCCATTTCCCTGTCAATCGGATATTACTTATGTATAACTCTGCTGTAAAAACTAAGGAATTATAGAATTAACTACTAAAGGTCCTTTATGTTATACTAGTTTAGAGAGAGTGAATGACTAAGTTCCAATTGTAAAAGTGGTTTAATTTCATAAACCGTTTCATTTGTAACAGTAGTTTAATCCCATAAACCGTTTCATTTGTAAAAGTAGTTTAATCCCATAAACCGTTTCATTTGTAAAAGTAGTTTAATCCCATAAACCGTTTCATTTGTAAAAGTAGTTTAAACCCATAAACCGTTTCATTTGTAAAAGTAGTTTAATCTCATAAACGTTTCATTTGTAAAAGTAGTTTAATCCCATAAATATTATATTATCCATAATACTGCTTTGTGGTTTTAAATGTTCCAAAACCAGAAGTACAAGTATATTTGCCATACTTGATTTCATGATACGTAGTTTTTACTGTAAGTAAAAACTAACAGAAGGTATATTTGGTCAGGATGTAATTATCTTTTCTTACTGTTTTAAGAGAAGTATATTACTAAGTAATTTACTCGTTGTTTTATCCATGTGAGTTCTATTAACCATACTAATATGACTGATGTGCCTGATGCGACGTTCTTCAGGCGTCGGAAACGATATGACATTTGACACCCTAGGCCTGCCGGCCAAACTGTAGCGAACAGTGAAGGTACGAGATTGTCAGTCTCATATAGATCTATACACAAATTCACGCTCTCCCTACAAGAGATTTTGGTTAATAAGTCAGGATTTAAGGTCGTACTTAGATAAGTACACCATGAAGAGTCTCACAAATTTAGTGTTTCAACGAGATTACGATGTATTATTACCTCGTGATTGCTAACCCTGGTACGTTGTATTGTACCGTTGTTAATGCAAACCTGGTTGGATGTATTATTACCCCGTGATTGCTAACCCTAGTACGTTGTATTGTACCCCTGTTAATGCAAACCCGGTATGATGTATTATACATATCCTGGTATAGATAAATGAATTGTTTGTAATTTCATTGGAAAGTATACAATTGTGAATCATACTTGTGTGTTTAGTTTTGAATTATAAATTATACATATTATAATTTATATGTTCTATCTTATTAGCATGATTTCTCGTGAATGAACACCTTTGCTCAGCATGATACAAAGGTAATGATACCGAATGAAGTAACCTTTTATATTCATATATGAACACCTTTGCTCAGCATGATACAAAGGTAACGATACTGGGGTCTTGGGGGGTCGTAAGAAAGTTTAGGGGGTGAAAAGGTGAAAAAGGGAGAAAATTTGGGTGAAAAATCTCCATAATCCGAGAAGTCTCGCACCCTTTATATAGGGGTGCGAGGGTTCGGCTGAGAGGATGAGTCATCGGACAGGTGGCTTCGGTTCGGACAGGTGGCGAGGGCGAGGGGAGTCGGTAGCTACGTGGCAGCTTCGCATGCGAGGGGGAGGAGGACTCAGCAACCATGCGTCAGAAGGAGAAGCGAAGGTGGATGCGGTCTCAGAAGCTTCCTCGGTGGTGTCGGATCAGGAGTGGACCGAACGTCGGTCCAATCAGGAGATGCCACGACAACTTCGGTCCAATCAGAAGCGAACACGTGGAGGACACGGGGAAGCCTCGCATTCGAGGGTGACGTGGCCAAAGAGGGTCCATGCGATTTTTCCCGGTTTTCAACATTTCTCGATTTTCGTGCCAAAAACTTGCGAAATTCATAACTTTTGCATACGAGCTCCGTTTTTGGCGTTCTTTATATGCACTCGTAGGTAAAATTATACTCTACGACTTTCGTTTAGACTTCGTTGGCTAATTTTGAATTTATTTTTAATATTATTATTTTTAACAGATCAGGACAGGAAATCCGTTAAAAATTCATAACTTCTTCATCCGACGTCAATTTTCGTCTGTCTTTTTACCGTTGTACTACTTTTGACGAGACCTACGATTCTCGTTTAAGTTGTGTTGGCTAAATATTGATCAATTTATATTTCGAATTTTTTAGCTGTCTACTGCTAAACCGAAACTTAGACAAATCATAACTTCCTCATACGAAGTCAGATTTTTACGTTCTTTTTATGAAAGTTCTCGGTTTAACATATTCTACAACTTTCATTCAGATTTTTAAGGCTAAAAAGCCTTTTATCGAAAATTCACTTTTTACACTGAATAGTGTTTTGCTGGTTTTGTCGCGGATCTTCGATTGGTCATAACTTCTTCGTTATAACTCGAAATTCAATGTTCTTTATATTTTTGGAAACCTTGTTACAATCTCTACCACTTTGTTCATCCCAATTACGATTATTGATCAACTTATTTTTGACCTAAATTTGACTGGTGTCACATTATCCCCCCGTTAGAGGGAATTTCGTCACGAAATTAAGTCTAAAGTGATACTCATGGACTAGGGGAAAGATGTGGATATTTTCGTTTCATCTAATCTTCCCTTTCCCAAGTGAATTCAGGTCCCCGGTTTGTAATCCAGCGAACCTTCACTAACGGGGTAAGACTTTGCTTGGTTCTTTTGATTTCCCTATCCATGGTTTCTATTGGTTCTTTTACAAAGTGTAGACTTTTATTTAACTTGATTTCATCGAGTGAAATAACAAGTGTTTCATCGGATAGACACCTCTTTAGATTAGATATGTGAAAGGTGGGATGAATGTTATTAAGTTTTTATGGTAGTTTAAGTTTATAAGCTACAAGACCGATTCTAGTAAGAATCTCAAATGGTCATATGTACCTTGAATTTAGTATTCCACGCTTTCTCAAGCGTATCTTGTCCTTCCGGGGTGAGACCTTCATATGACAAGGTCATCAACCTGGAATTCCAAGTGTTTTCTTTTATCGAAGCCGTAGCTTCTCTGATTAACTCTGGAACCTTTATGTCGCTTCCTGATTCGTATTTTCTTTTTGGTAGTTTTTCGGATGAATTCCAGATCAGCGAAGGTGCTGTGTGGAAATTGGACCTCTAGCTAGTTGCGTATTACCTAATTTAGTCCAGTGCAGATAGGATCTGCACTTGCGACCACATAAGGTTTTGAATGGAGCAACTTTAAATGCTAGCAAGGTAAAGGACTCGACTAATTGGTAAATGGGTATCCCATGCTTTACCAAGGTCGATCACATACGTTCTTATTAATTCTTCCCAAGGTTTCACCTGCCACATTTTCAGGTTTCAAGGTTTCCTGTTGAACCTCCTTACTTTGAGTTGACAGATTTGAATGGGTTATCATAGTCAACGATTGGCTCTACGACCTGAGTACTCTTTCCGACTTAGGGTGTCAGCTACTATATTGGCTTTGTCGGGATAATAACGAATTTCGAATTCGTAGTCATTTAGTAGCTCGACCCACTGTCCTGGTCTCACGTTGAATTCCTCCTGGTAGAATATATGATGAAGGCTTTTGCTCCGAAGTTAATGATAAGACTCATACTTGGCTCATCCACCATCACCTCGTGTATATAAGTCGTATATAATTTAGATTTCACAAAAAGTTCAGATGGGTGACTCTGCCCCAGGTCCACAACCAAACAAGGAACAGGAGATAGGGCGGAATTACACATCTTTAATATTGTTAAGTCTAAATTATATACCACTCTCGTGTATACACTTTGCAGCGATAGATTAACCTAATGAGTTCTTAGTCTCTATTCTTGAACTTGACCTGCGGTACAATGATTTTTCTATGAGATCTATTGGGGTACTTCGATGGTTACTGACTTTTAAGACTACTTTGGTGCTTTTCGTTTGAGGTTTCCTATCTACTGAGTAGGCTAAAAGGGCGTGGTACCCTTCGCATGGGTACTTCTAAAGTTTTGAAATGAGAGACAACCTAAGGGTTTGCGTTATGGATTGGAAGAATTTCATCTTACTGCTGATTAAGGAAAAAGTTCTCTTACACAGCATAAGAATTTTCACATGGTAAGGGCCAGGCCAAACCATGTCGAATGAGGATGTCGGAATTTGTTGACGAAATAAATATTAAGTCGTTATGGGAGGAATGATTACTAGGATGATATCCTATGTACCTAAGTTTTCAGTGCTTATGGTTACGAATCCCTTATAGATTTGAAATTGGCGGGTACTACCAATACGAGGGTTCTGATAATTTGAAATTATGAACTTTCATGAAATGATCCTTACTAGTTCTCTCTATGATCGCTTGGTGTATACAAGTCATGTATAATTAAGATTGGCAAGACCTTTGACTAAGCAACCCTGCCCTAAATCCACAACCAAACAAGGAACAGGAAATGAGGCGGGATTACTCACTCTAAGTCTACAAATCTTAATTATAAATGACCCTTATGTATACACTAAGTCATCATAGCTTACCTATTAGGGTTTCAAATTTTATACGAATGCTGTGATTTAATTTGAACGGGAGAATAATCATAATTATAGATAATTATCGGGGTTTGGAAGCATACCAAAATATAGCAGGGTTCTTTAATGCCTTCCCATGCATTGGGGTCAAACCTCTCCAGCTCTCCCATCGTTCTTCTCTGTTGGACAGTCCCTCTTGTAATGTCCCATTTCACCACAAAGGTGATATATGGGAATGGTTCCAACATTGGTAGTTGAAGTGATGAACTCAACTGGAGTTCTACAGATGCGGGCGGTGTGCCCCTTCATGTTGCATCTATTGCAATGTAGCCCTCGGCAAACTCCATGATGATGGTAGTTGCACTTGCTGCAGTGCGGGAGGTTTCCTATGTACGGCGTGGTCGGTGCTAGAATAACAGGGCTGATGGTAGTTGCACTTACGTGAAGGAAATTGTGAGGCTTCACGGCACATCTCCCGTGAACTTTCTCAAATAACACACATGAAAGGTATTATGAATACCCTCCAGTTCTTCCGGTAATTCTAGCTTGTAAGCTTGATTCCCGATCCTCTGAAGAACTTTAAACGGTCCAATAAACCTTGGACTCAATTTTCCCCTTTTACCAAATCTTATAAGTCCCTTCCACGACGAGACTTTAAGTAAAATCGAATCTCCAACTTCGAATGATATCGGTTGTCTTTTCTTGTCAGCATAACTCTTTTGATGATCTTGAGCTGCTAACACCCTTTCCCTAATCACTTTCAACTTTTCAGCAGTCTGATGGACTATTTCAGGTCCCATAAACTGCTTTTTCCCCAGCTTCCAGCCAACATGACGGTGTTCGACACTTTTCTCCATACAAAGCGTGATAAGGTGCCATCTTGATGCTCGAGTGGAAACTATTATTATAGGAAAATTCTACTAGAGGTAAATGTTCATCCCAGTTACCTTGGAATTCCAGGGTACACGCTCTCAACATATCCTCCAATGCTTGAATTGTTCGTTCGCTCTGACCATCGGTTTGCGGATGGTAAGCTGTACTCAAAAACAACTTGGTACCCAATTCCTCTTGTAGACTCCTCCAAAACCTTGAGGTAAAATGGCTGTCACGATCTGACACAATCGTTAACGGAACACCGTGAAGCCTCACAATTTCCTTCACGTAAGAATTTGCAAGTTTATCCATAGACCATTTCTCGTTGGCTGCTATGAAATGTGCACTCTTAGTGAAGCGATCAACGACCACCCAAATCATGTCGTGACCATTCCTTGTTCTGGGCAGTTTAGTCACAAAATCCATGGTGATGTCTTCCCATTTGCCCATGGGTACATGCAAAGGTTCTAAACTCCCATATGGTTTCCGATGTTATGCCTTAACCCTAGCACATGTTACACACTCGGCCACATACTTAGCAACATCGAGCTTCATCGTTAGCCACCAGTAATAGGGTTTTAGGTCCCTATACATTTTTGTACTGCCGGGATGAATCGAGTACATGGTCTTGTGAGCTTCTTCCATCAGAAGATCTCTTATTCCTCCCATCTTAGGTACCCAAATCCTATCTTTGAATACCTTCAGTCCTTGACCGTTTGTATCAAACACTAACGTTTTACCTAAACGTTCCTCCTTTCGGTCATTTTTCTCTAAAGCTTCCTCTTGAGCTTTCTTTATACTTTCCACAATTGTCGAGAAAACTTCAATTCTCAATGCTCTTGGCCTTTTCTTTTCAATATTTACCTTCCGACAGAGAGCATTAGCAACAACATTTGCTTTACAAGGGTGGTAAAGTATTTCACAGTCGTAGTCCTTGAGTAACTCTAGCCAGCGTCGTTGCCTCTTGTTCAATTCCTTCTGATTAAAGAGATATTGAAGTCTCTTATGATCAATGAATAGTTTGCATTTAATGCCATAAAGATAATGCCTCCATATCTTTAAGGCGAATACTACCGCTGCCAACGCCAGATCATGAGTGAGGTAGTTCTTTTCATGCTTTTTCAATTGCCTCGATGCATTCGTTATCACTTTATCCCTTTGGGTCAGAACACAACCTAACCCAACTTCTTTAACAACGAACGGGATACTTCTATTGATCGCTTTGATCATCCTTTACTTCAATTTGGCTTAAGTCAAATGCTACCTCGAACTTGGTTATCTAAACCACGTAATAAACTCATCGTAGTCGGACTTGATTCGATATGACCTCTAGGGTCAGAATAACAATCATCTTCTTAGTCATTACCGAAACGATGGTAACGACAGACTAGAATAAGACGGAATCAATTACTAGTTCCTTGGTAACCTTGTGACTTTCCCTGATCCAAGGGTGAGTCCTGTGCTTCCAGTAGTATAGATCTCTACTACTATTCACACCTACTCATACTCGTCCCAAGTATTGTCTCGCAGTCCCCAAGTCCTAAAATCACAAAACAATTTAACACATACGAATGTGTCCAATTAATCATAAAATTTTCCTAGACTCTACTAGGACTTCTTCCATGCGTATCTTCAATCATCAATTCTACTTCAACTTGGTTGGTGATGGAAATTCCAGACGATGGGACAAGTTCAACAATTACACCAATCATTCCATCATCCTGCCAATCGAAGGTGTACTTCAGACGTACCGTACCCCTCTAAACGTTCCGTTTTTTTATCAGACATATTCTAAAAGCAAGATACCACTCTTACGATATCTTCTGATAGGTATCATTCACTATCATAAGCTTTTCATTTCCTTAATCTACTCAATTCTCTACGAGTCTTCACCATAACGTTTTGTACACCCAAGCAGACGTTCTGTGTACTAGGCGAGAATTTAAGATAGGAAAGCTTTATTTACGATAGACGTATAAAGCTCCTTGTCACTCTGAAACGTTTACATGCTAGTTCTAATATCATAGTCATACGCTTAGAATCCTAAACACATAAAGTGTTGAAAAATGTTTTTATATGTGATCATCACTGAAATAAGACGAATTGGTTTTATATTATCTAACAAATATTATCAGTTATTTCAGGTTGCGTGGATTCGTGCTTAATTATGAAATAGAAAAATATGCAAAAGACGAAATACGCAAAGACGGAAAAATAGACGCAATATTTGGTCGTTTGAAGACAAAACAAATCAAGACTAAAATTGTCAAGAATTTAAAAACCTCAAGGGTCAAAAATGGAAATTCAATTCACAATTGGATATATATATATATATATATATATATATATATATATATATATATATATATATATATACAAGTGTTCGTGTGTGTGTATATATATATATATATATATATATATACATGAATCATGCATATATATATATTGGAAAGAAATCTTCACAAAAGCAAAAGTACCAAACATCATGTGTGCTTCCAACCTTTACAATCAATAACTTCATTACTTTTCCTTAAACAAACAAGAGTTGCTTGATTCCTTTGCATATATATAGATGCATGTTTACATGAGTTTTTGTGTGTGTTTTGTGTTTCCTTGTAATATATCTCCTATTACTCTCTCATCTCCAGAAGAATAAACACATAGCCAACCTCAAAATACTCTCCAAACACCCTCCAAATACCCTCCTTAAACCTCCTCCAAAAACCATTTCAAATCACCACAACCATCATCACCTTGCTGTTTTTCGACATCAGAATTTGCAAGTTAAAACAAAAATCACCGAGCACAACTCAACAAGATAATACGGGAGAGATTTTCACCACAAATTATTCAGGACCTTACCTACATCCAGGAATTTTCCTCGATATTTTTGACCACTGCAAACCCTAGAGAGACGCGAGAGAGAATTGGCTATCCAAAGAGATTTACTACGAAAATCTATATTCATAACCACCCAAAGCTCTTTCAACATCCCCCTCTTTGTTACCTTTTACCACCAAAACTACAACCTTATTCCACCTTCTACCACCCTCTAAATACCCACTTCAACCTCATCAAATCACCTTAAAAAACCCCATACCCACATACTTAAAAAACATTACCCGTGTACTTTGTATCGTTTTGTAAACAATTCATTGTTACATAAAAAGAAACTTATTGTTACTTACCGGATTGAACTTTGAACAAATAGAGTTTATAAACCTTCCATAAGCTTTTCTTTAAAAATTTCAAGGTAAATCACACAAGCTCTGATACCAATTGTTGAAAATATACGATCTGATTACCACGAATAAAGGCTCGGATACCAGTTACTGGGTGACAGATATATATATTTAAGGAGATAAGATGCAGAAAAAAAATAAGAAGTGCGGAATAAATATAAACTGGAAAGCTATAAATGATTGAAAGCTATAAATGAAATAAATGACAGTATTTAAATGACGTAAAGGTGTAATAAAATATATAAATATATAAATATATATAAAGTCGGTTGGTCAATAAATTGACTGAACTGGTTTAGAATTGGACTGGATCTTAATAGACTGTGTCTCTATTTGTTCAAAGTTCAATCCGGTAAGTAACAATAAGTTCTTTTTATGTAACAATGAATTGTTTACAAAACGATACAAAATACACGGGTAATGTTTTTTTTGTATGTGGGTATGGGGTTTTTTAAGGTGATTTGATGAGGTTGAAGTGGGTATTTGGAGGGTGGTAGAAGGTGTAATAAGGTTGTAGTTTTGGTGGTATAAGGTAACAAAGAGGGTGATGTTGAAAGAGCTTTTGGTGGTTATGAATATAGATTTTCGTAGTAAATCTCTCTGGATAGCCAATTCTCTCTCGCGTCTCTCTGGGGTTTGCAGTGGTCAAAAAAATCGAGGAAAATTCTTGGATGTAGGTAAGGTCCTGAATAATTTGCGGTGCAAATCTCTCCCGTATTATCTTGTTGAGTTGTGCTCGGTGAATTTTTTCTTTACTTGCAAATTCTGAAGTCGAAAATCAGCAAGGTGATGATGGTTGTGGTGATTTGAAAGGGTTTTTGGAGGAGGTTTAAGGAGGGTATTTGGAGGGTGTTTGGAGAGTATTTTGAGGTTGCCTATGTGTTTATTCTTCTGGAGATGAGAGAGTAATAGGAGATATATTACAAGGAAACACAAAACACACTTAAACTCTCACAATAACAAACTCACGTATGTATCTATATATATATATGCAAAATTAATCAAAAGAAATCTTCCACTAGTTTTTGTAAATGAAAAAGAATTTGTTGGTGGATGTAATAGTTGGTAGCACACATGGTGTTGGGTTCTTTTTGCAAAGAAATCTTCACAAAAGCAAAAGTACCAAACATGATGTGTGCTTCCAACCTTTACAATCAATCACTTCATTACTTTTCCTTAAACAAACAAGAGTTGCTTGATTCCTTTGCATATATATAGATGCATGTTTACATGAGTTTTTGTGTGTCTTTTGTGTTTCCTTGTAATATATCTCCTATTACTCTCTCATCTCCAGAAGAATAAACACATAGCCAACCTCAAAATACTCTCCAAACACCCTCCAAATACCCTCCTTAAACCTCCTCCAAAAACCCTTTCAAATCACCACAACCATCATCACCTTGCTGTTTTTCGACATCAGAATTTGCAAGTTAAAACAAAAATCACCGAGCACAACTCAACAAGATAATACTGGAGAGATTTTCACCGCAAATTATTCAGGACCTTACCTACATCCAGAAATTTTCCTCGATTTTTTTGACCACTGCAAACCCCAGAGAGAGACGCGAGAGAGAATTGGCTATCCAGAGAGATTTACTACGAAAATCTATATTCATAACCACCCAAAGCTCTTTCAACATCCCCCTCTTTGTTACCTTATACCACCAAAACTACAACCTTATTCCACCTTCTACCACCCTCTAAATACCCACTTCAACCTCATCAAATCACCTTAAAAAACCCCATACCCACATACTTAAAAAACATTACCCGTGTATTTTGTATCGTTTTATAAACAATTCATTGTTACATAAAAAGAACTTATTGTTACTTACCGGATTGAACTTTGAACAAATAGAGACAGTCTATTAAGATCCAGTCCAATTCTAAACCAGTTCAGTCAATTTATTGACGAACCGACTTTATATATATTTATATATTTTATTACACCTTTACGTCATTTAAATACTGTCATTTATTTCATTTATAGCTTTCAGTCATTTATAGCTTTCCAGTTTATATTTATTCCGCACTTATTATTTTTTTTTTCCGCATCTTATCTCCTTAAATATATATATCTGTCACCCAGTAACTGGTATCCGAGCCTTTATTCGTGGTAATCAGATCGTATATTTTCAACAATTGGTATCAGAGCTTGTGTGATTTACCTTAAAATTTTTGTCGAAAACTTTTGGTTAGCGTTTATAAACCTTCCATAAGCTTTTCTTTAAAAATTTCATTTTAATATCACTTGTTCAAAATCCTTAAAAAAAAAAAAAAAATTTAAAAAAATTTAAAAAAATTTAAAAAAAAAAATCTTAAACAAAAAAAATTCAGAGCTTGTGTGATTTACTTTGAAATTTTTGTCGAAAAGTTTTGGTTAGCATTTATAAACCTTCCATAAGCTTTTCTTTAAAAATTTCATTTTAATATCACTTGTTCAAAATCCTTTCAAAACAAAAAAAAATGTCTTCTGCTAATTACTCCAACATGAACTCTGTTTCTATTGCTAACAGCTTGGGATCTGGTTCACGGGCACCCATACTTATTCCTGAGAGTATAATTCGTGGGTTGGCCGTATGAATCTTCATCTGAACACCATAAGTGAAGATGTCTGGAATTGTGTAGAAGGAACATATGTTACTCCAGAAAATATGGCTACTCTTGCTACAAATCAAGCCACTCAAGCTGAAATCAGAAGAAAGTTGGAACTCCAAGCCAAAAAGGAGCTTGTGTCTGGAATACCTCACAGTATTCTAAGTCAAATGGATGACATTATACTGTTGACCGCAAATCAAATCTGGGAAAATTTAAAAAATCGTTTTTGTGGAAATAAAAGAATTATCGGAAACAAAAGAACATCTGTTTTGAATGAATTCGATAATTTCAAAATGCTTTCATCAGAAACCATCCATGATGCTCATGATAGGTTCAATTTTATTATGGTTAAAATGAACAATTTGGGTATCAAAAAGACACAACACGAGATAAATCTCAAGTTTTTAAACAATCTTTTCGAAAGCTGGAAAATGGTTAAACTCATTATTCAGGGAAATCCAGCTATTCATACTGAAACTTTATACAATTTGTATGGAGAACTTCAATCGTATGAATCCTCGATTGACCCACCAACCACTACAGCTTTTGGAGGACCACTTGCTCTTGTTTCCACATCTTCTCAAAACCAATCACCCTTTAATGATCAAAACTTCAATCATTTTAATCAGTCTACATCTTTTCAAAACCAAGCCTTTTTGAATAATTCTTTTGATCAATCTAATTCGAATGATGAAGCAGACTATCAACAATTGTGTGCATTGGTTGCAAACACAAATCTCCAAAGATTTCTCCCAAATCATGGTCAATCAAATTTTAGACCAAATTTTCAAAACAGACCATCTTTTGGAGAAAGTAATTCAGGGTTTCAACCAAGACCTCCATCTGTTCAAAACAACTCAGGTTTTCAACCAAGACCTTATTTTGGACAAAATTCTCAAAGACCTTCCTTCCATAACAACTCAAATCAAGGTCTTCAAAACCAGGGATTACAAAACAATCCTAACTCAGGTCATCATAACAATAATCCAAACAACAGTTTTCAGAACATAGGTTTCCAAAATCAAGGTTACAACAATCAAAACAATGGTTTTGAAAACAACCAAAATTTTGGATTCCAACAGAACCATTCTCAACCTCCCCAACAAATCCAAACTCAAGTACCTGAAAGACTTCCGATTAAAAGTCAAAAGGATGACAGTGATGAAGAAGTGATCATTTGTCACAACTGCAAAGGAACAAATCACTATGCCAGAGAATGCCGAGCCAAAAACAAAAACAAAGTCAAAGACTCAGCATACTATGCTCAAAAAGCCGATGAATTGAAGAAACAGGAAAACCAAGAAAAGCAAAGAGCATTAATGGCAATCCATGAACCAAACGTGGAATACTGGCTAACTTCTGATGACGAAGCTGACAATAAACCAACACAA
This sequence comes from Lactuca virosa, assembly GCF_052849685.1. NCBI lineage: Eukaryota > Viridiplantae > Streptophyta > Magnoliopsida > Asterales > Asteraceae > Lactuca > Lactuca virosa. Next base: position 392,649,502 of record NC_136428.1, read on the forward strand.
TCAAACTTCTGCTTTGTAGTTGGTACACCTTCAAGAGCTCCGAATGTCATAGAACAGGTATGGTCTATGATCATTGAACTTGGTTTTTCAAAAATAAATTTTGAGTCCCACATAACCAAGATTGAGAAAAGTCTAGAAGCTGATCTCAAAACATATCATGACACAATGGTCAATTCCGATATTTGCAAATCTGAGTTACAAACCTTGCAACTCAAATTTGGAGAATCAACCAGAATAAAGAACAAATTGGAAAGAGACGTTGAAAGAAAATCAGAAGATTATAATCACGTCTTGGAACAATTAAATCAGACCCTAATTCAGAAAAAGGATTTGGAACTAATAAGTCAGTCAGTCATTTCTTCTGAAACAAAAGATGTTTTAGAAAAGGAAATCCTTCAGTTGAAACAAAACTTTCAAGAATCAACTGAAAAATACAAAACTTTAAATGAAAAACTGACTGATTCTTTAAAACAAATCAATTTTCTTGAATCTGAAAACAAAAGATTGATGTGGAATATGGATTCTATCAAAGTTGCTAGAAAACTAAGTGATGATGTTTTCACCAAAGCAAACACCTTAGGAACTGGCAAAATTGATACGAATTACAGACCAGGAATTGGAAGAGAATCCTTTGAAATTGAACTAGCTAAACAGGAAAACATGACAAATTGTGAAAACTCTGAATCCACTCTACCAGATCTTTTCACATCTGTTAATGAGGAAGATTCAGATGACGAAACAGTTATCAACTGTAGCCCAGATGATACTGCTTTCACTGTTTCCAAAAAGTCTATAAAAAGAGTTGTAAAATCTGAAACAGACTCTGCTAGTTCTTCAACTCACCAAATCAAACATACCAATGAAACCACCAAAACCCCACTTAACAAACCAAAAGTTTTTGAAAACAAACCAAAGAAACCAGTTCAACCTTACCTCATACCTCAAAAACAGGTTTCCAAACCAAAACCAAAACCTTTTCAAAAACCTTTTGAAAACCGCTTTCAAGAGATCACCTTTAACCATTCAAGGAACTTTAAAAAACGACCAAATCAGAAAGTTCCAAACCATCATCTTCAAAAAGCTTTTCATAACCGCCAATCACATCCCAGATATGAAGAGAACTTTTCAAACAAATCTTCACATCTAGGATATCGTTCACCAAATCACAGATTTTATAAACCCACAGGTTTTCAAAAACAAATCACATTTTGGGAAAACTTGATAAATAAAATCAAACCTCAACCATTCCATCCTAATAAACCAAACTCTTATAGAAACGTGAAGTCAAATGCTATAAGAAATTCATTAAGCAAAACACCCAAAATAACAACAACTAACAAACCAGGACCCATTCAGATTTGGGTACCTAAACCTTCTGTCTAATTGTAGGTATTTAATGTTGGAGAACCCAATGATGATACATGGTATATTGATAGTGGCTGCTCCAAGCATATGACAGGAAATCGAAACTACCTGCGTGACTTCAAACCCACCCAAACAAATCAAGATGTTACCTTCGGCAACAACATGACGGCAAAAATCAAAGGTTATGGAAACATAACAAATGGTAATTTCACCATAAAGAAAGTTGCCTATGTCGACGACCTGAAACACAACCTTATCAGTGTTTCTCAACTGTGTGATAACGATCTTGAAGTTCTATTCACCAAACAACGAAGCTTGATCATGGACGCCAAAACCAAAGAGGTTATCGTTGATTCTTACCGTGCCGGAAATATGTATCCACTTGACATGGATCTTATCTATGGTAAACCCGATATATGTCTGCTATCTAAAGCCCCAACAGATATTAGTTGGTTATGGCACCGTCGCCTTTCCCATCTAAACTTTGGGTACATCAACAAACTGATCGGCGATGATCTTGTTCGAGGGCTACCACTTCTGAAGCTCGATAACGAAACTCTTTGTGCCGCATGTGAAAAAGGAAAACTTTCCAAATCAACTCACAAAAGCATCTCAGAATCTAGTGTATCCGAACCACTAGAATTGTTGCACATAGACCTTTGTGGCCCTGCCAAAACCCAAACCATACAAGGGAAGAAGTATATTCTTGTTGTCGTTGATGGTTTCTCGCGCTTTACTTGGGTCTTTTTCTTAAGACTAAAATCAGAAGCACCTGAAGAGATGATCAACTTCATCAAACAAATCGAACTGAAGCTCAAACGACCTGTTCGAAGAATCCGAAGTGATAATGGTTTAGAGTTCAAAAACAAGACTCTAGATTCATTTCTCAAAGACAAAGGAATTGAACATAACTTCTCAGCCCCATACACTCCACAACAGAACGACGTTGTCGAAAGAAGGAACATAACTCTATGTGAAGATGCAAGATCAATGCTTATCTTCGCTGATCTGCCACAATACTTCTGGGCAGAAGCAATAGCCACAGCTTGCTACACTCAAAATCGTTCCTTAATCCATAAACATCTTCATAAAACACCATATGAAGTCATTACCAACCGAAAACCAAACATCAAATTTTTCCATATTTTTGGTTGTCGATGCTTCATAAAGAACAATAAAGATCACCTTTCAAAATTTGAATCAAGGTCGGACGAAGGAATTTTCCTTGGTTACTCGTTTTCCTCAGCTGCTTATCGTGTACTGAACAAACGTACCAGAGTAATTGAAGAAAGTACCGATGTTCATTTCGATGAATTTTATGTTAGAAAATTGGACCGTGAACATTTTGGTTCTAAAATGATTGATAATATTTTTCAAAATCCAATTCAACAAACACCTTCTTCTGACATAGACATTGAAATCGATCTTGATTTACTTTTTGAACAACCCAAAACTGCTTACAATTTTGAACTTCTAACTACTTCAATTGATCCTACAGGAACACCCACTGAAGGAACTCCACAAACAAACCAAAATGATGCATATCAATTCGAGGGGGAACAACCTACACATACTTCCTCTTTGGAAGAAACACCAAATCCTCCTTTGAACACCCAATCCACAAACAGCCAAAACAATCCCGATGCATCATTTATGGAGGAACCTTCAAACCTATTCCAAGATGAAACACCCGGAGAAGAACAATGGGATACTGAAATTCCAATTATTATAGCGGAAGAGAATCGCTTAATAAAGTGGACCAGAAACCATCCTACAAACGAAATCATCGGAGATCCCAACTCAGGCATTCAGACTAGAGCCGCAACTTCTAATGATTGTTTATTTGGAGCCTTCTTATCCATGACTGAACCCAAAACCATACATTCTGCTCTCAAAGATCCAGACTGGGTAAAAGCTATGCAAGAAGAGCTAGCAGAATTTGAAAGAAACGACGTATGGAATCTTGTTCCTACTCCATCCGATGTTACTGTTATAGGTTCAAGATGGGTATACAGAAACAAGACTGACAATCAAGGAATCATTTGTCGAAACAAGGCACGTCTTGTAGTCAAAGGATATTCACAACAAGAGGGAATCGACTATGATGAAACGTATGCTCCAGTTGCCCAAATTGAAGCAATTCGCATCTTTCTTGCATATGCTGCGCATAAGAATTTCAAAGTATTCCAAATGGACGTGAAATGTGCATTCCTACATGGAGAGATAGATCGTGATGTATACACCGAACAACCACCAGGTTTTGAAGATCCCAAATTTCCTGATCACAGCTTTAAATTGTAGAAAGCTATCTATGGATTGAAACAAGCACCCCGAGCCTGGTATGCCACATTGTCAACCTTTCTCGAAGAATCAGGTTTTAAAAGAGGTTCAATCGATCAAACCCTCTTTCGTAAAATCTTTAATAAACATCTTTTAATCGTACAAATATATGTTGATGACATTATTTTCGGTTCTACTGATGAATCTTTGAGTATTAAGTTTGCAGATCTAATGAAGAGCAAATTTGAAATGAGCATGATTGGGGAGATGACTACTTTTCTCGGACTTCAAATCAAACAGTCAACTGATGGCATTTTCATCAACCAAGAGAATTATGTCAAAAACCTACTCACTCGCTTTTCAATGGACAAATCCAATACCGCAAAAACCCCAATGGCTTTTGGATACAAAATTGATGCAGACTTAAATGGCAAACCTGTTGATCAGAAAAGATATCGTGGAATGATCGGATCACTCTTATACCTCACTGCCAGCAGACCTGACATCATGTTTTCTACATGTGTCTGTGCCAGATACCAAGAAAATCCTATGGAATCCCATGTAGTTGCTGTGAAACGCATCTTCAAATACCTAAAAGGCACTCCCAAACTTGGCCTTTGGTATCCAACTAAATCCGATTTTCAGCTGAACGCTTTCACCGACTCAGACTACGGAGGATGCAAGTTAGATAGAAAGAGTACATCTGGTAGTTGTCAATTCCTAGGAGGTAGACTAGTGAGTTGGACTTCAAAGAAACAGACTTGTGTATCCACATCAACAGCAGAAGCTGAATACGTCGCTGCCGCCAGCTGTTGTTCGCAAGTCATATGGATGCAAACTCAACTGCGAGACTATGGCTTCAAAATTTCACAAATTCCCATATTTTGTGACTCAACCAGTGCAATTGCCATTTCTCACAATCCCGTTCACCATTCCATGACAAAGCACATCGACATTCGATATCATTTCATCAAAGACAACATTCAAAAGGGTCATATCGAATTGTACTTCATCAACACCGAAGATCAAATTTCCGATGTCTTCACTAAGGCTCTCGATGAAACAAAGTTTCAATACTTCCTAGGCCGTCTAGGAATGTTAAATCCAGATATCATCCATCCTTAAACTTTTACTTTTTGTTTGTACAAAAGTGTGGTTACTTTCATTCAAAAAATTCAAAAACAATTGAAAATTGCCTTCCTTTCAAAAATACAAAAAACATTCAAATAACCAATATTTCCAAAAACATTCAAATAACCAATATTTCCAAAAACATTCAGAAAAACAAATCTTCAAAAAAAGACTTGCCATAATAAGCTTTTATAGAACCTTGTGATTAATCGTCTCTTGACTTAATTTTCAGATGCTTATGCTCGATGAAGATTTTAAGTCATATTGATTCTCAATTGGAGTGAAAGTTCAAATCTCCTACTTTTCATAATGTATATAACTTTATTTCCTTCGATTTTATTTCATTATTGACGATTTTAAACAATCAAGGGACATAAGGTCAGGAGGTTCAGATGAAAACAAAAACCCATGTGAGAATTTGTGCCTCGTCATTCTGTATCACTGTGGAATTCATTTCTTGTGAGCTTAGGTGTGTCACTATTGCTTATAAGGTATATCCGATTATACCTTGTCACGGTCTCATTTTTGCTTAGATATCAAAATGACCAGGGACGATACATTCATTTCTTACATACTAGACAAACTGTCTTTTATGCCACCTATCCCTACCTAGATAAAAGCCAACCAAAAATGAAGACTTGCGATCCCATGATCCATCAAGCAAACAACGACATATCCTTACAAGAAAACCAAAGGAGAAACAAATATCTATCAACATCCAATCCTCAAAGACAAATCAACAAGAAAACAAATGGATTCAATAAAGATATACCAAACAAAACAAAAAAAATATTCTATATTTGGTATTTTCAAACAAACTTTCAACCAAATGGTTATTTCAAAACAAAAATCATAAAATCCCGCGATTTGTTTTTACCATTTTTCACAAAAGAAGATATCTCAATCACTCAAGTCAAATACTCTTAAAAAGGTCTCAAATGTAGCAAATTCTCAATGCTAAAACAAAATATCTTTTTACAATAAATCGATATTGATCAACAAACAGGATACTATCAAAGAAGAAGCTGCAACAACAATGGATTTCCCGGGATACTGTAGCCTTCATCACTGAAGATTCTTAGTTGCAAACTGCACTATGAAAATTGCTAAGCCCCTCTACATGTATTTCCCGACAGAGAGAGAGTGAACGTTAATGGCATGAATGAAGAAACCCGCTGAGTAATGCCGAAACCAGTCTTATGTGATTGATTATCTAATAATGAGACTAAGTGACTTTACAGGAAAAGCATAGCTGAACACCTACAATATGAGTGTGAGTCGTCAGAGAGAGATATCACTCATTTTTAGTGATCATTAACTTGTTCTGCTGCCAGAACAACCAAACACCCAAGTGAAGTGTGAGCTATACCCATGAGCGTTCATCTGAATCGACCTGTTAGACCACTTGTCGTCATTAATAATGCTATAAAATCTAAGGAAATTTCTTTAGATACATATATGACTACCCTTTGATAACCGAACCCGAGACTTTGATTCGGAAACAAATTTCTGAAAATCTTTTACATAAGATATGTTAAACCAAGTCACAAACTTTCAAAACGATTACAATGGTTTTATATATATCTTCTCATTGACAAAACTTTTATCCCATATCTTCAAGATTAAAACTGTTAATGTGATTATATCTATCCTTATTTCATCAATGATCACATAGGGGGAAATTGTTGAAAAATGTTTTTATATGTGATCATCACTGAAATAAGACGAATTGGTTTTATATTATCTAACAAATATTATCAGTTATTTCAGGTTGCGTGGATTCGTGCTTAATTATGAAATAGAAAAATATGCAAAAGACGAAATACGCAAAGACGGAAAAATAGACGCAATATTTGGTCGTTTGAAGACAAAACAAATCAAGACTAAAATTGTCAAGAATTTAAAAACCTCAAGGGTCAAAAATGGAAATTCAATTCACAATTGGATATATATATATATATATATATATATATATATATATATATATATATATATATATATATATATTGGAAAGAAATCTTCACAAAAGCAAAAGTACCAAACATCATGTGTGCTTCCAACCTTTACAATCAATCACTTCATTACTTTTCCTTAAACAAACAAGAGTTGCTTGATTCCTTTGCATATATATAGATGCATGTTTACATGAGTTTTTGTGTGTCTTTTGTGTTTCCTTGTAATATATCTCCTATTACTCTCTCATCTCCAGAAGAATAAACACATAGCCAACCTCAAAATACTCTCCAAACACCCTCCAAATACCCTCCTTAAACCTCCTCCAAAAACCCTTTCAAATCACCACAACCATCATCACCTTGCTGTTTTTCGACATCAGAATTTGCAAGTTAAAACAAAAATCACCGAGCACAACTCAACAAGATAATACTGGAGAGATTTTCACCGCAAATTATTCAGGACCTTACCTACATCCAGAAATTTTCCTCGATTTTTTTGACCACTGCAAACCCCAGAGAGAGACGCGAGAGAGAATTGGCTATCCAGAGAGATTTACTACGAAAATCTATATTCATAACCACCCAAAGCTCTTTCAACATCCCCCTCTTTGTTACCTTATACCACCAAAACTACAACCTTATTCCACCTTCTACCACCCTCTAAATACCCACTTCAACCTCATCAAATCACCTTAAAAAACCCCATACCCACATACTTAAAAAACATTACCCGTGTATTTTGTATCGTTTTATAAACAATTCATTGTTACATAAAAAGAACTTATTGTTACTTACCGGATTGAACTTTGAACAAATAGAGACAGTCTATTAAGATCCAGTCCAATTCTAAACCAGTTCAGTCAATTTATTGACGAACCGACTTTATATATATTTATATATTTTATTACACCTTTACGTCATTTAAATACTGTCATTTATTTCATTTATAGCTTTCAGTCATTTATAGCTTTCCAGTTTATATTTATTCCGCACTTCTTATTTTTTTTTCCGCATCTTATCTCCTTAAATATATATATCTGTCACCCAGTAACTGGTATCCGAGCCTTTATTCGTGGTAATCAAATCGTATATTTTCAACATAAAGATTCCAGATCCGGTCGGCAACAGACCATAGATCCGAACAAATAATAGCATATAAGGCATCTTTATAGCTATAACATAAAATATTTAACACATAAAACATTTTAGGCATATTTCCTAAAATAAACTTGTGCTCGTGTCTAAAATATAGCAGACACTCATCTCACAATCATCGCTTAGCATTCTAAGTTTAAGTCTAGAAATCCTACAAATTCCTAGTTCGCTTAAACTAATGCTTTGATACCAACTGAGACATCCCCAATTTTCATGGCCAGAAAAGACCGATTTCGTTTATGCTTTTTAAAATAAAACCAGAGTAATCATTTGATTGAAAGTGTTGCGAAATTTGTTCCCAGAAAAACATGATAAATATGTTATCAAAAACATATGCATAAACAAAACTTACATTCATTTACACTAGTGATCTACTTCTCTTTTTAATCTCTCAGTGTAAAGCAACATCGTATCGATACATGTGATACAAATAAACTGAGTGGGTCAGGCTTGGGAGCCTGGTGAGCATATATGGTTTTCAACCCACAATACATAAATTTATTATGTTTAAACATCAAACAATCAACCCAATTACCCAACCCCATTAGCTTCTTTATTTCTTAAGGAGTTACCCTAAGAATATCATCTATCACTCATTCCTAAGGAATTTTCCTAAGGAATAGGCACGAAGTCGATCGCTGCCAGAGGTTTACACTACAAGCACTAACAAACGTCGATCCCCACATACTGATCCTATACAATGATCTTACTAGATCTAGCCTAAAGGATCGATATGAACAACCAACTGACAAAACTGATTCGGAAATTCCCTAGCAGCAAACGAGGATCGAAAAAGACATCAAATGAGAGGAATGGAATAAGTTTCACCACGAACCTTCGTTCGTAAAAGAAAGAACCACAAGACAATTAAGTCAGGGGTAGTTATCAATGCCTAGCCGTGGTCCGAATATCATGAGGTATTTTACCCCCAGACACACCCTATCCAGCATTGAACTTTGCCTACAGTGATCTGAATATCGTGAGGTATGTAACCCCCATAATCACCCTATCCAGCATCGAACTTTGCCCAGCGATGATCTGAATATCGTGAGGTATTTTACCCCCAGACTCACCCTATCCGGCATCGTGAATGGAAACACTGACTCATGAAGCTCGTCCGATCACTTCATAAAAGAAACAAAGACTCCAAAGCTCTTCAAAATAAAAAGTATAGGGAAAATACTAAATAAGTACTCTCGTACGCTCCCGTACCCCGACACATAATTGTGTCAAAAAGAAAAACTATCGGATGAACACATAGTTCAAAAACACCTAATGAACATATAGTTCGAGAACACCTTATAAACATATAGTTGAAACATACCTACCGATTACGAGTCTGCTAATGTTCCACTGGACTATCTAGAGTAGTCTGTGGCCGTTGTCTATACTCTTCTAGATGACTAGATCATCTTAAACATCGATACCTGTCATCAATTTTTATTTCATCACACATTATCTAATTCATCTACCCATGTTTTACCCAACATATTTGTAGATAAAAATACATATACAGTTTAAAAACCTGTATAAATCATGCCTTCAATATCCATCTCAAATAAACAAACAATATATATATTCACATAACATATATTTTATATAAAATACTTCATATCTATGTGTAAGATGAAAGTGACTAAACACTCACTTGATTTAACGATAATCGGGCAGCACTTCGTTTCCTAAAACAATTGTTTCTAATAAAACCGGGAGTTTTATTGAGAAACCGGGCTCTGCGAGGGTTGGGCTTCAAAACCGAAAAGATAAATTTCTCGGGCTTCTCGGGCACTTCGGGACGTGTTTCGGGTGTTAGGTATAATACCGGGGCTTTGTGGGAAGTTGGAATGAAAGAAATATGGGTTTAGGGGTGTAAAATGTCAAATTTCCAAATTATCCCCAGGAGGTCTCGCACCCTTCTATTTATAGGTGCGAGGCTTCTGATCGGACGGCTGAGAAGACTCCTCGCGGCAGCAGATCCGAAGAGAAGGCACATGACTCGCATGTGCGAGGGTCCAGCTACTGACCTCTGATTGGACCGAGGTCTAGGGTCCGAGGGATGGGAGGTGGCGCCTGCGAAGCTCGGACAGCTGGTGCGACACGCGTCGGTACGAGGTGAGGCGGCTTCGGATGCAAGGAGTCACCTGGGCACACGTCGGACCGCGGTTGGACCAACACTTCAGATGCGAGGGTTACGACACGCCTCGCCAGCTGGCCTCGGTGACTCAGCATTTTCAGACACGTGGCGCGCATGCAGCGAAGGTGACGTGGCTGAAGTCCCACCATGCGAAATTTCTCGGATTTGGCATTTTTTCTCTATTTTTGTGCAAAAACTTCTAAAATCCATAACTTTTGCATACGGGCTCCGTTTGTGACGTTCTTTATATGCACGCGTAGGTAAAATTACGCTCTACAACTTTTGTTTAGACTTCATCGGCTAATTTTGAATTAATTTTTATATTATTATTTTTAACAGACCGGGACAGGAAATCTGTTAAAAATTCATAACATCTTCATCTAACGTCCGTTTTCGTCTGTCTTTTTACCGTTGTACTACTATTGACGAGACCTTCGATTCTCGTTTAGGTCATGTTGGCTAAAAGTCACTCGATCCAAAATTCGAGTTTTTAGCTGTCTACCGCTAAGCTGAAACTTCGAAAAATCATAACTTCCTCATACGAAGTCAGATTTGGGCGTTGTTTTTATGCATACTCTCGGTTTAATGAACACTACGACTTTCGTTTAGATCACTAAGGCTAAAAAGTAGTTTATCAAAAACTCACTTTTTACGACATTCGGCACCGTGCCGGTTTTGTCGCGAAACTTCGACATGTCATAACTTCTTCGTTATAACTCGGATTTCGGTATTCTTTATATATCTGTAATCCTTGTCACGACCACTACAACTTTCTTAATAGATATCGGCTTTATCTAATATTTATTTTCGACGCTTATTTTTATTCTTAATTAATTAAATCGTAGTAATTAAGCATAAAACACATAATTCACATAATATTCACATAATTCCTTTTCATTTCTTCAAAATGAGTTACAAAGGTTAACCTAGACTATCACATCAATATTAATGCCTAGCCTAGAAACACGGGCGTTACATCCGACTAGGTTGTTGTTCAACAAAATTCCAAACTTGGTTGTCATACATGGACTTGATTTTGCTTTCCATTGCCTCTTTCCATTTTGTTGCCTTAGGGCATGCCATTGATTCTCTGTAGTTAACTGGTTCATCCAAATTTACTAGTGTATTATCACTGATAAACGTATCACCATATGTAGTAATATGGAAACCATAGAACTCAGGTGGCATGCTAACTCTACTGGAATGCCTAAGAGGTAATGAATTGTCAACTGGTTCAAGTGGAATCCCTTCCTCTGGTTGAACCCTAGCGTGTTCAGAGGTCCCTTCATCGTTTGATTATTAAATCTCTTCAAGGTCAATGGTACTCCCACTGTCCTCTTTATATGAGCTCTATCTTGCAAAAGACTCCTCTTTGTGCTACAAAGACCTCATTCTTACTAGGTCTGTAGAACAAATATACAAAGGACTTATGTGGGTAGCCGATGAAAATACATCTCTCACTACGAGGTTCCAGTTTGTCGTGAGTCTCTCGTCTAACGAAATCTTCATAACCCCAAACCATGATATGTGTTAACGAGGGAACGTTACATGTCCACATCTTGATAAGTGTTTTACCAACCTTCTTCGTTGCGACAAGATTAAGAATATGGGCGGTAGTCTCTAAGGCATACCCCTATAATGAAATTGGAAGAGAAGCTCGACTCATCATGGAACGAAGCATGTCTAACAAGGTTCAATTACGCCTCTCGGCCACACCATTAAGTTGTGGTGTCCTAGGAGGGGTCAATTGTGAAACTATTCCACATTCCTTGAGGTAGTCGAGGAACTTGATACTAAGATACTCTCCGCCTCTATCTGATCGGAGCATCTTTATCTTCTTGCCCAATTGATTCTTGACTTCATGTTTAAACTCTTTGAACTTTTAAAAGGTTTCTGATTTATGTTTGATTAGTTAAAGATAGCGACATCTGCTATAATCATCTGTAAATGTTGCATAAAATCGATTTCCATCCCTTGTGGTGGATCTGAAGTGCTCAAACACATCTGTGTGTATGAGGTGTAACAGAACTTCACCTCTTTTACAAGATCCAGTGAAATGTGATTTTGTCATCTTACGAACAAGACAAGATTCTCATGCATCATCCGACCTTATGTCAAATGATTCCAACACTCCATCCTTTTGGAGTTGGGCGATGCATTTCTTGTTGATGCATCCAAGACGACAATGCCACAAGCACGCTTTGTCTATACCATTAGAAAAATCAATTTGAAATATAGTATTACCTAAATTGTCTACACACATCACAGTTTCATACACACTGTAAAGCTTCAAAATCAAAAAAACTTCTTTTATAAGCAGAAATTGAACCATTCAAATCATTAAAAGAATATCTGAAACCTTGTCTGAACAATGCATGAAAAGAAATAATGTTCCGTGTCATTTCTGACGAGTAGCAACAATCTATTAAAGCCAAACTAACATCATTACTAAGCACTAGACTCTATACTCTAATCTTAGTAACAGGTGAAGATCACCTATTCACCATGATCAAGTTTATTCTTCCATGTTCGACCTCCTCACTTCTTCATAGCCCCTGCAAATCAGAACAAATGTGAAATCCACATCCTGTATCAAGGACCCAAGAACGAGAAGATGATGAATTATTAGATGAAATAGTGTATATACCTACAAAAGTTGGCCTCACTTTTACATCTTTGATATCTTGCAAATACTTCTGGCAACTTCTTTTCCAATTCCCGTTATCATTGCAGTAAAAGCAAATAGCCTCCTTGGGATCAAAACAGGGTGGGTGATCAGAACTGGACTTTCCTTTAGGGCCATTACTGGATGACCATGCATGAGACTTTCCTTACCAGTTTTGATAGGTGGACCTTTTCTTTTTTACCTTTTCCTTTTCCAATGGCTATGACATGAGAACTAGCAGGAGTGGAGGCAATCCTTTTTCCCTTCCTGCTTCAGCTGTCTGCATGAGGTTGTGCAATTGATCCAAGGTAGTCTTACTGTTATTCAGATGATTGTTGGGTATAACATATGGTTTATACTTTGCTTTTCTATGCATTTGTAGTTTTCGGTCAAGGCCGAAAACTTTATTGGGTTTTATTGTAGCTTGGACCAAAATCATATGTGATTTCGGTCTGGGTATTGGGTTTGGGCCTTGGGATTTAGTCCATAGGTATATATATGGAGTAAAAGGCGTGTCTTAAAGGAGGCATGAGAAAGGAGGGGACGTTTTCGGTCAAGGAAGGAGCTATCATTGTCATAATTGTGTTCTAGAGAGAGAAAGTAGAGAGAAGGTGCAAGTGTGTGTATGAATCTTATGTAACCAGATCATCATTCAAATCATTGAATACATTGAAGATTCATATTCTTCTTCTTCTTCTTCTTCTTCTTCTTCTTCTTCTTCTTCTTCTTCTTCTTCTTCTTCTCTATTCAATCTTGCATCATCCACTTGATTGGGATTCCGCACCATCAAATGGATCGGATTGATACGTCAAGCTATTTTGGGGACATACAGTTGGTATCAGAGCCAATCTAGTGTCAAACCGTGGTCAAGTTTGTTTTTTTTGGCTGATTTTGATTGATTCAAGCTTAGATCGGAAATTGTTTTGAGATTTTTATTACAAATTACTAGCTGTTTTCGGTCATTGCTGTGTGTAATATCCTTTGTACCTGACGATTGATTAAATAGAAAATCTTGTGCATTTGGATTAATCTCGCCTCTACTCCTTCTTGATTTATCATTTTAGCTTGTTCACATTGTTTGATCACTAGTTGGTTCATTGGTGAGGGACTTACAATTGGTATAAGAGCTTGGATCGTATCAATCATTTTGGCAAGATATTGAGTGTTTTTGGATTTTTCCTTGAAGATTTTTTCATTTTTGATTAGTTTTGGATAAAATATTGGGTGTTTGTTTTTCGTGTTATTCATAAAAATGACTTTTTGATCGAGTTTTGCACCTAAAAAGGTGTAAAATCGTGTTTTTGGACGAGTTTTGCGAGATCCAGGCGGGCATTTTCACACTCGGGGTAGGTGTTTTCCGAGGAGTTCTCGGCCAGAAACGCGTTCTCGGTGGAGCGTTTCGGAGGTTCTCGGTCGAAATCGGATTGCGGTCGGAAAAGGTTTGTGGTAGAGGGGGGTGTGAGGCTTTCGGTGGAGCGTGGCTTCACAGGTTTTCGGCCTCGGACGTTTTCGGTTCGGAAGTTTTCGGTCAGCAGCCTTTTTCAGTCAGCAGCGAGTTTTCTCGATTAGGACCAAGGAGCTTCGTATTTTCGGTCCAAATTTTGAATTTTTGACATTTTTGGCCCAAAAATCAATTTTTCTAAATTTGAAGTTTCGTTTTCGGCATAAAGCTTTGACTTTCGATTTTTGACTTACTAGTTTGACCTTTGACTTTCAAGTTTGACCTTTGACTTTAAACATTAACTTTCACGTTTAACTTTCAAGTTTTCACGTTTGGCTTTTCGGTTTGAATTTTCAAGTTTGACTTTTAAATTTGACTTTTAAGGTTGACTTTTGAGGTTTATAGTCACAGGGTATTTTTGGTAAACAATTAGTTCCTTAAACACCAAAGTCAATGAAGTTTTATGTTCTCAATCTTGTGAAGCTACAATTAAGTTTCTTCGTGATTAACAAGATTTTGCTAAAAAGAGAAAATGAGGACCTTAAATATGAAGAATATACACTTAAGGAGGCCTAAAAACCCTTAAAAGCACAATTAGAGGCCAATACCAAGGACTTTCGAAAACTTCAAGAAGAATATAGTAACAAATGTGAGAATTATGACTATGTTAAGAGACAGCTTGCTAGCTTAACTGCCGAACTTGATGCATTGAAAGCTAAATATAAAGATATAGATTTTACCTTTAAGTAATTTGATGTGTCAAGTGAGGTAGTTGCATCGATGATTGAAAAACGATTAAAATTTAAAGATAATCAAAATAAGGGTGTAGGGTATCGCAGTATTCCACCTCCCTTCAATGACAACTATACCCCACCCCTTGAAACCAATAAGGAAGAAATACCTGCTCAGTTTGGCCAACCCCCTGTACCAGCTTCAGTTAAGACTGAACAATCTGGGCCAACTGAGAATATTGAGGTGAAGGATATTGATAATTCTACTTCATGTGCAGGTAAAGTAGTGGAAGATGAGAACACGGAGAATAGAAACAATTCTAGTTCTGTTAATACTACTGATTTTCAAACCAATATCTCCTTGAACTTTGAATTTGTTGCTTCTAACTCAGTTACTTCTAATCAACCTGCTGTTGGAAAATACAGGCCACCAAAACAAGCGAAACAGACTGCTTGCTGCAAGTGTGCTTGTGGGAACAATCAGAGACAAGGAAAGTGCACGCCACCAGGGGCAGGCAGAAATAACTCCTACGTGAAGAAACAGACATGTTTTCACTGTTGAACACCTGGACACATTGTCATAAATTGTCCAAATCGTGCATATGTTCCCTAGTATGCACAAGGATGGCAGAATGCGCCAAGAGGAAATTTTTTCAAAAGAATCCCTTCGAGGCCACGTTCAAACAATGGTGACTGGAATACCAAAAATGCCAAGAATCCAACTCCCAAGAACAAGAAGGGAATGTCTGCCAAGAAGTCCAATTCAAGAGATGCTCCAGTGAAACCAAGATCGGTTAGGTCAAAGTCATTTTGACAATCAGCTTCAAGTTCAAAATCAAGTGATAAGGCATCTATCCGCTCGAACAAGAAATGGGTTAAACCCAACTATAGATGGGTACCAAAGGTTCAAACTTCCAAAGCGTCAAATGATTCTAACATTTCTTCATCTTCTATTTGTGATAAGTAGGATATGTCATGGGAGAGAGTACCTTGCGTTGATGACAAAGGTCAACCCAGTTTCAAAATGGTATGGGTTCCAAAGACCAACTAATCCCACACTCTAGGCTGGAGCAGCTATGGAGGCGTATCATCAGACATCGGTTTGTTGATTGTGGTTGTTCCAACCACATGATAGGGGACATCTCTCAACTGTACAAAACTCAGAACTTTAAGTGAGGGTATGTGTCCTTTGCGGGAAAGGAAGAAAGGAAAGGATCACAAAGGGGTTTGTGCTTAACGATGTGAAGAACTTTAAGTGAGGGTATGTGTCCTTTGCTGTTCTCAGATCATCTGGATGCAACTTCAATTGGTGACTTACGGTTTGAGTTTTCTTCTTGATACTCCTGAGTTTTTCTAAAAAATGATTCGTTTCAAAGACAAAATTTTAAGTTTGCGCATTTATTTTATTTTCTTCCCCATGCCCAAATTAAGGGGGAGAAATCAAAATACAAAAAAAATTATAAAACAAAAATCCAAAAATATGTACTTATGTTTTTCGTTTGTATGTGCTTAATTGGGAAGTGGTATCAAGATTGAGTGATAACGGACAGTTTAAACAAGTGTAAGGCACTAAATTTGAACTGTCTAGACTCTATGTTCAATGTGCTGGTAGGCAATAAGGGTTCAAAAGGACTAGACTTGGATTGGCAAATGAAAAGACTTGACAATATGGACTTAGATAGTTTTATTTGGACTGAAAATACAATGCTCGGGTAGATTGAGCAGTGAGATAAACATGAGAGCCTGCGGGATACATTAAAATCATATGTATCTAGAACTGTGGCTTAACATTTCCTTGATGTATGGTCTCATGACCTTAATTCTGGTACTGATAGGGTAATTGGGGAGTTCTGATAAAGTAGGTCTGTAGAAAATTATTTTCTTGCTTTCTATCTGTCAGTCATATGTTACTTCCTCTGCGTGATTGGAAGAGATCCGACCTGGAATGCAACATCTGCAACTCTATTTCTATGCATCTCCTTCCTATCTATGTAATTATTTCTGTCTGTTAGTCATATCCTGTCTCCTCTACGTGATTGAAATAATCCGACCTGGAATACAGCATATGCAACATTCTATTTCTCAACCCCTCTATCTGTGTTAGTCACATGTTGTCCCCTCTGCCTGATTGGAAGAGATTTGACCTGGGGCACAACATATGCATTTCTAAATCTGAGTTCTCTATTAATGATTGTCTACTCATCTAAAGTAAGGAGTTCTTTGGAAACTTTTCATTGCCGGGGTATATCGGGAAGTGGGAAACACATTCTAATGCATTTAAAATTGAACCATTTAATAGGTTGTTTGTAGATCTTGCTGCTGAATTTAAGTGGACAACAATATCCTTGGTCGTCGTCAGCCAAATGGTCCATTTAGGAATATATGCCACAATGACTTGTCACTTATAATATGTCCAATTTGTCAAATATCCTTTGTGTTTAAGTGGATCACAATACCGGTGATTGACCAGATCTAGACATGCAGGTGTGTGCTGATAAACGATATTGAATTGCCTGACAAGTTTGATCCCAAATCAGTCTTAATTTTAGTTATCATTTTTGTTTCTGTTAAATTTGTTCATAGTTTTCCTCTATGCACAAATTTAGGGGGAGAATTAAAAATTTTAAAGATCAAACAAAAATCAGAAAATTAAAAATCCAAAAATATGTTTATTTCTGTTTTTTTCTTTTTTCAGAAAAGTCAAAAATCCAAAAATATTTGTGTTTTACTTTTGAGTGTATTTTAATTTTGGTTTTTACTTCTTAGTGATTTCTATTGTGTGCTAAGTTTTTCTTTTAGTTTTGTTTTTATCTCAAAATTTTCTTTGTCTTGAAAAGCGAATTCAAAAATCAAGAAACTCAAAGGAAGAAGAGACTCAAGGAGACTATATCAGAACTTTCTAAACCAAGGTTGCTTCCTTGAACAACTGTGTGATCATTGAAGAATTCTCATTCGAAGGAACAAGAAATGAAGATTATTTTTCAACATTCAATCTTTCAACCTCAGAAGCAAGGTGAAGCTGTACTTGAAGATTATGTGAGAGATTGCATTGAAGCCGACTCAATTAATTTGTTGTTATCTATGAACCTGCTAAAGTGATCTAGAAGAATCGATCTCTCTTTTCTTCTCTCCGAAGATTCTCAAGCTGAAAATGCTGATTTTCAAGAATCTTTACAAGAAGCCTCCACACCCAACGTACGTTCAAAGTCCAATGTTTGAAGACAAGCCCAACTGTTCAAGATGAAGTTATTCATATAGAAGATTCATATGTTCATCTTGAAGTTGTGAAGAAATCGATGATTAAGGCTGAAGCCAACCATAAAGTGAAGATGGAGAAGAATAGCAAGCTACAAACCCAGGGGGAGCTTGTTAGGTCATAAGAAAAGAAAGCTTTAAACCAAGGGGGAGATTGTTGGGTCTAAAAGATGGTTTATACTTTGCTTCTCTAGGCATTTGTAGTTTTCGGTCTAGGTCCGAAAACATTATTGGGTTTTATTATAGCTTGGACCGATATCATATGTGATTTCGGTCTGGATATTGGGTTTGGGCCTTGGGATTTAGTCCATAGGTATATATTTGGAGTAAAAGACATGTTTTAAAGGAGACATTAGAAAGGAAGGGACGTTTTCGGTCAAGAAAGGAGCTATCATTGTCATAATTGTGTTCTAGAGAGAGAAATTAGAGAGAAGGTGCAAGTATGTGTATGAATGTTATGTAACCGGATCATCATTCAAATCATTGAATACATTGAAGATTCATCTTGTTCTTCTTCTTCTCCATTCTATCTTGAATCATCCACTTGATTGGGATTTCACAACATCAAGTGGATCAGATTGATACGTCGAGCTATTTTGGGGACTTACAATGATAGTTTAGAATGAACTGATCATAACAACTAGGTAAGAAGTCTAGGACTATGTAAATAGCCAACTCCTCATCAAAGTTCACATTAACCCTAACAAGGCGCTCCACGTAACATTGCATTCTCTGCACATAGTTACAAACAGATTCTCCCTCTTTCATTTTGCACGCTATGAGGGACTTTACCACCTCGTATTTTTCTCAATGAGCTCGCTTATGGTACTTCTCCATAAGGTCCTTGTTGATATCATACGACCAGTAATCCTCATAGAATCCTTGGAACTCAATGGTCATCGTGGCGACCATGAAGCAAGCAAATTTTGTTGTATCATCGTAGTGTTTCTAATAGTATGCGTATTCTTCTATAGTATTTTTTCCTTCTTCTAATTTAATAAGTTCCTTTTCGACAACATACTCTTTTTTTCTCAAATTGAAGTGACATCTTGATGTTTCGCATCCAATTATCATAATTGGAACCGTCTAATATGACTTTGGAGCAAATCGATAGCAAGGAGAAGTTATCGTGGTTGGAGGAGGAGGAATCAGAAACATTAATTGGAGTAGACATATGTAAAAGGAAGGTAGTTGTAGTTAGATAAGAGTATTCCTTAATATAATAACCCAAAATAAAATATTAAGGCCATGATCCAACTATGTATATCACAACTTAGAAAAGGGATGCCATAATCTACTTGTAAAGGTAGGTATATGACGATTTACCAATTCCACCAAAAGAAAATGAAATTTGAAAGAAATTAAGTTAAGTGAAATTCCTATATCTTTTTAGAATCATTGAAGCTATTTAATGTGATGTTTATTCTCAAATTATGCTCTTCTATTTGTGACAGGGATACCGAGGATCACAAACAAGATGTGAATAACCATGAAAATGTAATTGGTAACCTCAATGTCGTTTATCATTGCAATTTATGTGCTGGTAAACCACACATGCTTCATCAACAATGATAATTTATGAGATACCCATTACAACTCTTTTTTAGTCCATATTAGTGTACTGGTTAATCGCACATGCTCCACTAACGACTTATAAAGTGTAATGTGCAATTTCATGTGTTAGCTTACAAATTCCCATTTTTCCTTAAGTAACTAGATTTGGGATTTTAATAAAAAAGGTTCTAGTAGTTTTTATTATCATTATACTTTTAATGAGAATTAATTTTCCTATCAAACCCTTTCGGCTAACGACCCTCCACTAATCAAGGAAACGGTAGGTGAGAGTGGATACCCATTCAACTACCATTTTATAGGCAGTTTCGTTATAACCCCTTATAGACTACCTTCGTGAATGAGGCGTAGTAGCGGTTTGACTAACTTAGTCTTATACATATAGTAATTATTAAACCTTTAATTTTATATTTAGTATAAGGTGTATTTTAAAACTTTTTCAAAATACTAGGTTTATAATTAAATTTAGAAAATTAATAACTAATTTAAATTTAATAATAAATCAAATGATTTAATATTTATCTATTAATTAACAATTAATCAAATATATTAAATCAATTAAGGATTAACTAATTAAATTAATCAATTAATTTAATCCTAATGCTTATCCTCTAAATATTCAAAAAAACTGGTATAGGATTTATCAAATTTTATAATTACCCCTTTTAATCAGATTAAACTAACAATTATAAAAAAATTTGGAAACCCTAACCACATATGCAATTTTTGAAACTTAGGGAGGAAGGTTAGGGTTTCAAAACCCTAACCCTAATTTTCAAAACTTGGGGAGGAAGGTTAGGGTTTCAAAACCCTAACCCTAATTTCGAAATTTTAAGCCTTTTAGGGTTTAATTTCTACAAACCGTAATTTGATCAAATTCAACAATTATAACAAATTCATTTGAAAACAATCCAAATGCTCTCATACCACGGATTGGTTTTAGGCATAACAAAACAAACTTAGAACTCTTAAGTGTGCATGCAACCTAAAACATGATCTATGTTTTCTCTATTGAACCTTTAACTAAGAACATCAAAATAAGAACCATAGAAACCCTAGGTAATTTTTGAAATTACTAAACAAAAGTTTTAGGGTTACATACCTTCTAGTTGTTATAGTAAACAACCAAAGTTCTCCTTTGTTGAGCTCTTAGAAGCAAACACAACAAATGTCGTGCCTCTAGTGGAATCACACCTAAGCTAGCAAGAGGAAGAATATAGAGATATGAGAGGGGGGAGGGGGAAATTTCGGCTATCTCTCTTAGATCATGAGTGAGTGAAATATGAAGGGCTAGGGTCCTTTATATAGTGGTACAAGGAAGCATTGGATAATCCTAATGTGAATATAATAATAATATTTCAAATTGGTAATTATATAGCTCCATATTTATCCATATGGGATAATCGAGAAACCCTAGATTATCCCCTTGAAACCGTCCATGCTCTTGGTGGAAGGTTCTGGAGCCTTTTGTTCAACTATTGAACAATTGTACTTTAGAGCCTACACGTTTAATTAATTCTTTTAATCTCAAAATTAATTCCAATTAGTTTCTGATTAATTATTAATTAAATATTATCATTTCTAGTTAATATATTATTCTCATAATATATTAATAAATTATTTATTTCATTTATTAATCAAATAATAAATCAACCTCTCTCTCCAAAAATCATCAAGTCTAATTGCTAGGTTTGAGGGCAACCCAAAAGGACTGCGATACTATCAATTCAAGTTTATACCAATTATAGTTATGAGCTTAGAAACCTAATTTAACAATCTTCATAGATTAAAGTTGGACCTTTATCTTTATCCATTCCACATGAAGACAAAATGAGTGTCTCATCGATCTTAACCATGTTCATTTTCTAATAGCTTCATTTAGTGCAATTACTTTAGCATAATTTGAGGATGTGGCAACAAAGGTTTGCTTTTGAGAACGCCAAGAAATTGCAGTACCTCCATTCATGAATATCTTGGATTGAATTGTTAGGATATAATAACCCTAAATCAGTAGTTCCTCGAAGGTATCAAAAAATATGTTTGATCCCATTCCAATGTCTTCTTGTAGGGGATGAACTAAACCTTTCTAGAAAGTTTACAGCGAAAGAAAGATTGGATCTAGTACAATTGGTAAGATACATAAGAACCCCAATTGCATTTAGATATGGTACTTTTGAAGCAAGAACTTGTTTATTTTCTTCATGGGCAAAAATGGATCTTTGTCAATATTTAATAATTTAACAACCATTGGTGTACTTAAATGATTGGACATGGCCATATTGAAACATTTCAAGACAATTTCTGTATAATTTGATTGATGTACAAGGATTACTTTAGGCATATGCTCAATCTACAAATGAAGACAATATTTGGTTTTTCTAAGATCTTTCACTTCAAATTCTTTCTTTAAAAGTTCAATCACTCCAAGGATTACTTTATACATTCCAATGATGTTTAGATCATCACCATATACCGCTATGATTACATACCCATATGTTGTTTTCTTAGTAAGTACGCATGGTCAAATAGTGTTATTTTTAAAACCTTTACTTGTCAAATATCCGCTTAAACGATTGTACCACATGCGTCCAGATTTATTTAACCTATACAAAGATATTTTTTATTTTATAGAATACATTTCTTTGGGGTTTTGCACTTAATGATTTAGGCATTTTAAATCCTTCAAGGATTTTCATATAGATATAACTATCAAGTGATCAATACATGTAAGCTGAAACAACATCCATAATATGCATCTTTAAATTTTCAGAGACTGCCAAGCTGATTAAATATCTAAAAGTTGTTGCATCCATTACCGGTGAATAAGTTTCCTCATAATCAATTTCAGGTCATTGAGAGAAACCTTGAGCCACAAACCTATCCTTGTATCTTACAATTTTGTATTTCTCATTTCTTTTTTGTACGAAGATCCATCTATACCCTAATGGTTTCACCACTCCAGGTGTGAGGATAATGGCCCCAAAAACATTTCTTTTGTTATGAGAATTTTATTCAACTTGCATAGCCTCCTTCCATTTAGCCTAATCATTTCTTTTTTGACATTGAATGACAAATTGTGGTTCGGGATCATCTTTCATTATATCACATGCAATTGAATAAGAAAATAGTGTACTTATATTATCAGTTTCATCTTGATCACATATATTCTATTTATTTGACCATAATTTAGTACAACATCTTGATAGTGCGAGAATAGTGTCCCTTAGCCAATCCAAGCCTATGTCTATTTCCAAGCTGATTTGTGATTTGAAGAATTTTGAGAAGAAGAGTATTCTGAGATTAGTAGTGATCCGAGATGATGTAACTCTGATATTGATAGAATGTTAAGTGTTAGTGCACTAGTCTTATTTTGTCTTTATGTTAATTGTCTCTTGTATAGTACAACCAACAAGATCAACAATGTAACATCCCGTTATTTTCTGATTGTAAAGTCAACTCTAGTAAATCAAAGTCAAACAAAGGTCAACTAAAGTCCTTTTTATTATTTGGGTTTTTATTTAGGTTATAATAATAACCTTTATTTGTTAAAATCCTTAAAATATCTACAATTGATTTTGGAAGGAAAAGGCTTAATAACCGAGAAACTTCGCAATTATTCCTTCGCTTCGGACCGCAAACACTTTGGACCGCAAAGAGTTTACGGCCGTATACTCCTCGGACCATAAACCCTCGCAGCCGTACATGAGGTCGTAAACGGCTTCGGACGTATACTCTTCAGATCTTATCTTCTCGGAAGCCGAACCTTATCGCATTGGAACTTGTTCACGGTCGTACACTCTAGCCGGCCTCGGACCGTAAACGAGGTTCATGGCCGTAAACCCTCGGACCGTGAACCCTCGCACATATATATAGATTTCCTTCATTTTTCACCATTTCTCACACTTTCAAGCCAAGAAACTCGATTTTCTCTCAACTATCATCAAGATTTACACCTTCATCTTCAAATAAGTAAGTGTTTCTTCCATTTATTAGTTGAGACCTTGCTTACTGTAGTGAAACCCTATGATTTCATCCATGAAATCATCTCTTTTGGTTAGATCTTCAAGAACACCAAGAACACCAATAACACAGACTAGTTCTTTAGACCGTGAATACCTAATTCAAGCTCCAAAACGTAAGTATTCTTCCATATACTAGTTATCCAATAGAAGCTCTTAACTTACAATCTTGAAACCAACCATTTCCAAGAACAATAAGAGTTTACGGCCATGAGAATCTCCCTTGGCCGTAAACTCCTATGAAGAACACCATTGTCCGTAAACTCCATGGGTCGTACACACATGGGACGTAAACACCATGCCCGTGAACACCTTTGTGTGGCCGTAAACCCCTTTAGAGCAATCACATGTGATTGTAACACTTAAATTCAAGTGTTTCCTAGTCCTTAAAGTGGTTTCCTATCATAATTAGTTATTATATACACTAATTATATCTATATATGTATCATTATATGCTTAATAAGATACGTTGTGTTTAAGACTTCACTTGACACTTAGCATCGTACACCGATCTTACATTTGAATAACTTACAATAGGTGAGTTCATACCCCCGTTTTTTCATAGTTTTTACTGTTTTAAGGGGGGGGGGGGGGGATACAAGTCTAACACAAAGATTTTGTGTTATAAACAAATGGTTTCAAATATCTTTTCAAAATGGATTTCAGTTATTATCAAATCAAATGGTTTTCAATGATTGTATCAAAATGACATCAAGTCACCAAAAACGAATTTCAAAATATTAAACTTCTTTTAAATGTTTTATAAACTTATATTTTCCTCCGAAAATGATAATGGTATATATATATATATATATATATATATATATATATATATATATATATATATATATATATATATGACAACCCGAAATTTTCATTTGTATAAACTCTGCAGTCAAACACTACAAATATTAGTCAAATTCATTTCAGTACATTTTTGGCCGGATATAAGTCCGTTTGGGTGTTTTTAATTTAAATTCGTCAAACGAATAAATAAAAGGAAGTGTCGTTTAGAAGTGTTGTGTAGCAAACAATCAAACAACACCTTAGCTAGGTGTTTACGGCCAAACAAGAGGAGTTTGGGCCGTAAACCCCTTTTTACCATGAGCTCATGCTTAAGGCATGAGTTTACCCTTATTCCCTCACTTCTTCACTTTACACCTTCAAGTTCAAGAACACCTACCACTTTTCTCTTAAGTATCATCACACACTTCTTCCAAATCCTCCAAAATGTAAGTTTTTCTTCAGTTGTTTTGGTTTTTATAACACCTTATCTAGTGTTTATACACGATTTCGTCCATGAAATCTTGTCTTGTTCATAGATCTTCAAGTGTTCTTCAAAACACCAAGAACACCAAGAACACACACTAGTGTTTTTGGCCCTTAAACACTCTTACAAGATTCCTATAATTAAGTACACTCTTCCTAACTAGTTACTTGCTTAGAATACTTGCCAAATCATTGAAGAACATCAAAAACCCTCAAGAACACATGTGTTTACGGTCAAGGGATATCCTTGAACCGTAAACACCATCAAGTGGTGTATAAGTGCCCCTAACACCTTCTAAGGCTTAGATATTGGACTAGAACCTTGCATGCATGAGCTGGAAACACCAAAACACGAAATGGTTGGAGTAACCATGAGTTTACGGCCGTAAACTCATGGGTTTACGACTGTAAACTCAAGGGTTTACGACCGTAAACTCCCAAGGGTGGTCCAAGGACCGTAAACTCCAAAGATGAGCCCTTTTGTGCCCTAGACCCTTCCTAAGCCTTTGATTCAAACCTAGAACACTTCCTTGAGGGGTATAAGACCTTAAATCACGCAATGGTACCATTTACCATGAGTTTACGGTCGTAAACTCATGGGGGTTTTGACAAAAAACCGTAAACTCATGTATTGGTGCCAAATGGGAGGTAAACTCCAATGTGAGTCCATACTCTCCTTGGATACAACCCTTTAGCACTGCTAGCACTTGAAACTAAGTGTTTCCATGTATTAGAGTGTCTTTACTTAATTAATTAGTTATTAAATGACTAATTAGATACATTTATGTATCACTACATGTTACATAGGATCCGTGTGTGTGTTCAAGTCCTCACTTGACACCTAGCATCCTACCCGGCACTTCCACCCAAACCACTCACTGCAGGTGAGTTCATACCCCTGAATTAACCTTTTAAATGATTTTAAATGCTTTTATGGGGGGTAATACAAGTTGAACACTTCTAGTTATTGCTTTAATCACATGTGATTAATAACTAGAACAAACAGGAGGATTTGCTACTACTTTCAAATTGCTATCAAACTTATGGATTTTCAAGCTTTCAAACCTTTTATTAAACTCTTATGATGCTAAAACAGTTTTCAAACTCTGTTATACTTTTAATATTTTCAAATCCATATCTACACCAGTATATTTATATAAGTAAGACTTAAAGGACCTAGGACTGATAGCTCACCTTATTTCCTGTTCCTTGTTTGGTTGTGGACTTAGGGTACCCTGTTATTTGTCCGAATGTCGTTTAATTCTTAGTTATATATCATATATATATATATATATGTGTGTGTGTGTGTAGGATATAAAAGCTTTCACTTCAGTTCAGCACATTTGTGTAACAAAGGCATCCATACAATCTTACTATTTAACTATTATAGGTATAGTTAAGGGATCACTACTCACTACTACTAGTATAACGACCCATACAAGAGTCAGTACATTTATGATTTACTACATAAGTACTACATTGAGTAAACAATACATGTTATACACTATACAAGAGAACATACTATACACTATACAAGAGAACATACTATACACTATACAAGAGAACATATTATGCACTATACAAGACAACATACTATACACTATACAAGAGAACATACTATGCACTACATAAACATTTGAATACTAAAACAGAATGTGACATACTACTTCTCGATATGACACTTCATTGTGCTATCACCGTGTAACCAGAGTCTCCTGGAGGGAGAGCGGACATTATGTGTATAAATCTATACGGGATAGAGACTCCCACATCCCGACTGCTAGCTACAGTCTGAGCCGACTAGGCCCAGGGGTGACAAAATGTCACCATACTACGTGTGACCTGGAGGGTCATCAGTTATTCAACCGTCGATCAGCATGGTTACATACGAGTTCACATTCAAACCTTAAATTAACTAAATAAGGATTTAAGGTAAAAATGGACTTTTCGAGGCGTATCGCCTGGAGTCTATATATTTTCTACTTTGGACTTTTCGAGGCGTATCGCCTGGAGTCTACATATTTTCTACTTTGGACTTTTCGAAGCGTACCGCCTGGAGTCTACATATTACTACTATGGACTTTTCGAGGCGTATTGTTCATTCAGTACCACCTGGAGTCTGTATTTCATTACTTTGTGACTTTGTCACATACTCGTTAAGTAAACTGTATTTTTATACTAATAGTTTTCACTGGGGGAAAACCCTTACATTTACAAAAGAACAATTATACAAACAATCGGGTCTTGGTAGAAGACTACCTTTTTACTGGAAAACATAGGGTTTTCTAGGGAGTATACTATTTCCAAAACATTTGAAATCAATTACTACACTACATTGTTACTAACATTTTTATACAAGCAATGACACTAAATACTTATGAACTCACCAGCTTTATGCTGATACTAGCTTTCAAAATAACTTGTATTCTCAGGTCATTAGTAGACAGGTACAGATGAAGCTTTTGAGAAGATGGAGCACATACAAGACTCATCTTTTATTTTGATTATACTTGTGGTGTCTTACAAACTATACAGAACACGCTTGTATTACAATTATTATATTAATGCAATGGATGTTGTTGCTTGTCTTTACTACTATGCATTGTTATGATACTGTACATGACGTCGTCCACCCCAGAACGTTTCCGCCGTTCTCGGTTTTGGGGTGTGACAATATATATATATATATATATATATATATATATATATATATATTTATATAAATAAGATTTAAAAGGCTTAGGACTGATAACCCACTTTGGTTCCTTTTCCTTGTTTGGATGTGGGATTACAAGTATCAGTTGTTTGTCCGAGTGTCATTTAAATTTTACTTATATATATATATATATTTGTATATGTATACAAGTATAAAAGTTAGTTCATTAAGTTCAATTACCCTTTGTAACATGTTGAGCAAAGGGTTGAATTCATGAATACTCGTTATTAATTCAGGAAGTACATATAAATTAAAATAGGTATAATTTATGATTCATAAAACATTAATTCACGATTCAAGTATACTAGAGTACATTGTTTTACAAGAACAAAGGTTTGATTCAAAACTATTCAAGGGTATACGTCTTTCAGATACATGTTCAGAATACTAATTCAAGAACATACTTTCAGATACATGTTCAGAATACTAATTCAAGAACATACTATCAATCATTTATTTCAGAATGATTGTGTTTTCATAACTATTATACATGTAAAGTTTATATGATTTTATGAGACAAGTAGTTCAGGTTGTTTAATTCATTTTAAACAACATAGTTAAAGTCCTGACATTATAACCAGAATCTCCAGCGTGGGATCGAAACAATGTGTGTATAGATCTATATTGGGATTGACAACCCCACACTCGGACTACTAGCTACAGTGAGACGTACACGCCTGTGAGTGACAAATTGTTATCAACAGCTTACAGCGCATTCATAGCATTGGGTTAAGCCATCTAGTCAGTATGGTTATAATAACTCATTAAAGATATTAACAATACATTAGTGTATAATTAACTAAACTTAAGTACATTTTCAAAGTACTAGTTTACAAAATACAGTTTACAGTGTTACATTACAGTTTACAATAACAGTTGATGAAACCAGGCATACTTTCAGATACAAGTTTACAAAAGGATTACAAATACAGAACATTGGTTTACAAATAGAACATTTTTATGAAAATAAAACTACTATTCATATACAGCAGAAAATATAGGATTTTCTGGAACAGTTTACATATTCAAGAAACAGAAAACATTCTTTTAAAACATAAATACTTATGCACTCACTCAACTATTTGTTGATACTCTCTTTTCAAATTACTTGTATTCTCTGGGAACCAGTAGACAGGTACTTCCCGAGCTTTTGAGAAGATGGAGCTATTTATGTCTTGTCTTCTTCTTTTGTATAACTATTTAGTTTCAGAATATAATGATGAAACACATGTAAATACTTATACTTTTTAAATACAGTGGTTTTGTGTACTCTGATTACTATAACGCATGTGTTGTGATACTACAAATGAAGTCCTCCACCCCCGGACGTTTCCGCCGTCTGGTTTAGGGGTGTGACAAACAACAACAACGATATCAGGCTGTTGACCTCCAGTCCATGCACTTTTTACTTTTGTATTATGTATCTCTTTTTACAATATATGAAGTGCATACCTTGATCCAATGAAATATGTGAGCACTTCTCTTTAGTCAATCAAAGAGTTATTTAGTCAATCTATCTAACATTCTTCTTGTTCTTATTTACTATTCATTGTTCATACTTTTTTCCATTTATCTTGAGCAGTTTGTTGTGTTATCTTCTTCAGGATTGACTGGTTCATCTAGACTTGACTAAATTTAATATTACCAGCAACCATCGTTGTTATTTAACTCAATGTTTGAGTTCTCAAACATTGTGCATGTAATCCCCTTGTTTTCACAATTGGTATCAGAGCCTAAGTCGTTGCCTTTGAATCCATAAAATCAGATTATGGTTGATTGAAAATTACCTTGGCATCTCATTCATTACTATGTTCGGGATAAAAGTTCATACATATATATCCCTTCAAATCTTATATCTAACAACAATGTCTACTTCTAATAAATCAATGCAAATCGCAAATAGCATGGGTTGCCCTTCGCGAGCCTTATTTCTAGTTATTGAAGAGTGTGATAAATGGAAAGTTAGAATAGAGATATTTTTTTTTAGAAAAGAAAAAGGTGAAGAAATATGGAGGTCTGTGAAAGAAGGTCCTCATGTCCCTAACCGGAAAATGGTTAGAGATTCTGTTGCTGCTCTCATGGGTTAAGATGAGCTCATACATGCACCTTTAACATATGATGACATCGAGAAACTCCATGTTGATCAAATTGCATTTTTCGAAATGGTGTTTGGTGTTCCACTGTCTCTCTTTGAGCACATTAAGTTGTGAAAATATGCAAAGGGGGTATGAAACATCCTTGAAGATCTGTTTGAAGGATCAGTAAACATTAAGGACAAACATCTAACGTCTATGGTGAATGAGTTTGACACTTTCACTACCACTCTTGGTGAACAACATGACGACACATGTTGTTGTCCGAGCTCCTCTTGAGTACAATCTGAAGTTCATCAATAGTCTTGGAAAAGGATGCGACAATGTCAAGTCTTGTCTTCAGAGCAGTGGATCTCTAAAGAAACTAAAGCTCTATCAGTTGTTTTGACAAAATTTAATGTCACGAGTCTAATGTTGTTCAAACCTTAAGCGAACTCTTTGGAGGTCCTCTTGATCTCGTTAATTTCTTCAATCCTCTTCTTCCGAACCCAGTTGTCTTGGATCCATTTAGAGTTATCCCACATGTTCCACCTGTTCAACCTACTCAACATGTTCCACATGTTTCGAATTTCCCATACGAAGAAAACTATGATTGAGAAGTTGCAGATGCTGAACTTCGTTTGCATAAAGAGTTCGCTCTTATACCGATGAAGTACACGAGAGCATAGAACAACAATCAAAAACCACTTTCGAACAGATTTTAAGCTCCTCAGCAAAACAATCTTCAACCTTACCCTAAATCTACTGAAAATGCACCAGCGTATCGACCTAACCTTGTGAATCGCTCCTCGGAAACTCAACAAATTTTAACTTCAGCCAAACCCAAGATTGTACTTCACAAGTGCGGTCTTGGAAACCACTATGAAAAAGACTGCTTGGCTGAAATTCCTCAAAAATCAAAAGTGGAATACACTGCTTACTATGTTTGTCATGCACAAGATCTAGCAGAGAGTGAAATATAATTTGTCACCAAAATTTCTCAAAATATTGATGGGTATTGGTCATCTGGTGATGAGGGTGAAGGAAAATCTTGGAGAAAATTTTGTCTTATTGCTAGACAAACCATTAAGTGTGATGAAGGGTATTGGCCTTCTAGTTCTTAATATGGAGATTAGGATGTTAAGCCAAACTATTGCTACATGGACACCAACGACCCATCGGGCAGAAGAATCAACCACAGGTAAAATCTATGATTACTAAAAATAACTTTGATTTGTCTGTTTGATAGCCTTATCTAACTCAAATTGAATCAGAAATGACAATGATTCTTAAAGCCTTTGAGTATGCCCTATATGTGAGTGAGAAGTTGGACAGTGAATTGACTAGACTTAGCTTACGTTCTGAAGATCACAAGCTTATGATAAAATCTTTAGAACATGAACTTGTAATAGCTAGGGGTGAATGTATTATCCTTAATGAAAAATGTATCATTTAAGTTACTGAAAGAAATCTTCTTGTCAATGATAATATGCGTCTTAATGCTAAGATTGATGATATACACAATCTCGTTGATATGATTAAGTCGAATGGATTAATGACTCACAATTTTCTTCATCCTTGATGCAAAGCACCTGGTCTCGGAAGATAATTTCCAAAACATGTTGCTCGTCCCCTGAAGGAGCATCAAAATTTTACTTTTATAGGAGACATTACGAACCATACCTATTCAGATACTCCTGTCTCACCATTTTCGTCCCATCAAGAGACTTCAGAAGGATATTAATAATTGATTCCTAAGTTCAAACCAATCACTATCACATGTCCTATTTAGACGTAACTTCTACCTTTGATATCCTTGGACCTGAATCAGTCTTCGGAAATTCCACATGGTACAGAGGCATTGTAGTTTATCTTCCGAACTCTAGTCCTCCAAAAAATTGTGTTATTGAGGAAACTATTCCTGAGACAAGCAGACATGAATCAAATGGAACTAACAATAATGCTACTCATTTTGCGCCTCCTTTTACAATGATGTAAATGATGAAATTAGGTGTGATGATGACTCCTCGTCGGATTCCTTCATTTCGAACTCAAACAATATTTTCTATGTTCATGTGTGTTTTTATGTATATATTTTAATTGCTCAAGTTTTAAATCTATTAAACTGATTTAATCGCAATCAAACTAATAAACACACTTGACAGTGTACCTAATCATGCAATAATATAGTTGTGGTAAGACTAGGTGTCGAAAACAAGGGGAACGTTGGTGAATTAATTTGGAGCTTTTTGATTATAGGTTAAACTAAACACACAAAAGCAGTAAAGAGGGGTTTTAAGGAATTATATCTCAAATAAACAACTACACAACAAATCTCAATAGACTAATTGAAGGCAAATCTATTTAGGTACTTTGGTTTAGACAAATTGGATCTCAAAATCATACATAATTGCTCACGTGGAAGTTATTTATTCTTTGTTCACCGATTCCTAATTTGATTAGTTTCTATGTCTAGACAACTAATCCTTTGACTTTCAAGACTTTTAGAAACAATAATCAGGTACTCTAATTATCCGAAAATTCAACATTCAATTCGTATTGTGAGAGACTTGAACTACTATCATCAATATCATGAATCTAATGACATATGAGTGGTCATCACATGTAGACTTACACATTTTAATCAGAAGCTTATTGTTTAACCCTAGGTTTTGATCAAACTCTAGTCATACAAATTTATAACTCATAAACTCATATGATTCAAGCACATTAAACTAGATTGTTCGTCTAACAAAACAATGCTCAACAATAAACAGATAAGCATGTGACATAGACACATAAGGATCTTCATCAAGCAATCATCATAAATTGAATAAGAACAAATAAACCTGAAAGAAATTAATCCACCAATTTAAGGATTCATCTAATCATTAACGCAAAGTAAAAGGGTCTTTACACCCATTAATCAGAAGGTAAATGCATCACGAATAACATTGGAACGCTAATTATGGTCGGAACAACAAACCAAATGATTTCCAGCATGAATATGCTCTATAATCCTTTAGATCATTGCTCTTATCAGCTTAACCACCTTCCGATACACCTGGCAATTCCTGTATTCGTGTAATGAAAATGTGTCAGCCACAAATATGACACGATATGAATACTCGAAGAGAAATAAGCTTTATCTTCATTTTCAAGATGTCTTCGTGTCGTGTATTCATATCGCGTCGTATCATTCATAGATTCGTGTATTCGTGTCTCGAATTCCTAGGTTTGCTTTTGACCACCTTCTAGGCCTTCAAAATGGAATACAATATGTTTCTTTTCAACCAAGCATGGATACAAGTCGTAATCTCGTTTTAGGTTAATGAGAAATCACTATATATATGTTTTTTGGCCGACGTCATACGCTGGGTGTGACATCCCAGAATTTATGTCTAAATCTGTAAACAGTCAGTTGACCGTGAATCTCTTCATAACTTGACCTATTGAGTTTAAATGCATATTTTAGAAAATATATAATGTAATTATAATTACAATAAGATATGAAATGGTATCTCACTTCCAATTGTAGAAAAATCTCAACCGAATCATAAAGCACAAACTTTAAACATAGTTAACGTCTGAAAAACTGAAATTTTGTATTTAGCGGTTGTGCGCTATGAAAATATTCTAATCTCGTAGTTCATGTTCACTTGAGTCCGAAAATATGAAGAACGTACAATAAGGAGTTCGTATGCAAATGATCTGACCATTTTAAGAAACTAAACCGATATAACACTGATTTTACGTGCTTTGTATGTTTCGATCCATTGAGGTACTTGCACAAATCATATGGATATTTCGAGAGTGTTTTTGGACTCAGACTATGGTATATTATTTTATTTACTACTCGAAATATTTTTAGTAAAAATATATGAAAAAGTCGGAAAAATCAGACATTTCAGACCTATTAGACGTGAAACTTCAACGCGATTTCTCAGAGTTCTACAACTCGAAAAATTTATCCATTTAGGTTTTTGGAATCCTTGAATTAAATTCAATCATTAAGGGTTAATAGAGATTTAATGACATTTAAGCACTCTTGGGCTTGGATTGGTCAAAGGGAAAGTTCAACCATACTTCCTCTCTCGCGTGATTTCTTTCTCTCTCTCTCTCTCTCTCTCTCTATTAGACTTTATAAATTCAAACCCATTACCAGTATCACAAAACTCAAAACATTACATTAAGAAAGAAGTTGCGGAGATAAATTATTCTATTGACCAAGAAAGCTATACTCAAATGTGTTAGGGTGTAAAGTCACTCTTGTGTGTAATGAGTTATCTTTCCTTTATAAGGAAGTGAGTGACACTCATTTTATCTAATGAACACTTTGAGAGCATTAGTTTAGAGAGAGATATTGCAAGACCCATTTGTACTCCTTCTATGAAAACTAATGAGAGCTTACACATAATTATTTACTTCTTGTGTTCTTGATTTTGTATGATGATTCATTAGATATTTTCTAATTCCGCACATGCCATCATAATTAACACCACTACAATTGGTATCAGAGCGAGTGTTCTTGATTTGATCAAGAATTGATCCTTGATGGCTTTCTAGATTTGGTGATTCTTCGTTTTTGATCTTTGATCCTTGTGTTTTAGAGTTTTTGGATTCTTGAAATCGAATTCATCTTTGATTCTATTCAAAATTCTATTTTCTTCACTAGAATTCAAGTGATTTTTACTTTCTCTCTCTAGAAAACCCATTCAAAATTACTTTCTCTCTCTAGAAATTTGCAAGTTTTTGAGATCATGGTGCGTTTGGAGTATGATTCTTCGGTTGTGATTGTTAAAGATTTTAAATACAAAGTCAACGAATATCAATTCTATGGATTGGTGTTAAATGGGTTGATTTCAAAAGAAACTTTGATTTCTTATGGAGGTTTGAAGGATGAACATGGAAGATTGATATTTCATCCACTTTTGAAAATTGAATGTTTGTATGATCTTTTCATTATGAAGTTAGTTGCAAGCGATAACCGAAAAGAAGGAGAAGAAATAGATTTGTATAACAAAATATACATTTCTCTTGTTGAAAATCCAAGTGATCTTCATGCTCTTAAGGTTGTTGAAGATGTTCTTGATGTTCCGGATGTTCTTGATGTTCAAGAAAAAGGAGTTCAAGTTGATTTTCAAGATGAAAATGTTTTTTGCTCGATTGGAGTTCAAACCGATGATATTTTGTGTTCTTGTGATTCGTTTGAAGGAATGATTCCTTATCAGAAGCCGGTGATCTAAGAAATTCACAAGTATCAAACTCCAAAAGATTTGATTACAATTCACAATGTTGAAGTTGTGGAAAGTGGGTTTGTTCATGAAATCAAGTCTTCAAGATGCAAAAAGATGAGAAAGAAAAAGAAGAAGAAGATTAAACGGAATAACAAGCGAGTTTATTCACAAAAATTGTCGAATGTTGAATTTGGGTTGCATTGAATTTAAAGTCAAAACCCAAAGCAACAATCTCCAAAGGTTGCATTGAATTTAAAGTCAAAACCCAAAAGTGTTGGTGGTTCTTTTGAAGATGTTCTTGGATCGTTGAAGAACACGAAGAACGAGTTGTACATCTCGCATAGAGGGTGGTACAATGTTCAAATTGGAGATTTTCTCATTCCAACAAAAGAACCAAGATCTTCTAAATTTGATTCGTTCGTTTCAAATGGATCTTGATTCATCAAAAAGGTATCACAAATTCTCAAATGGATTCCAAAACGTCCATGATTTCGATTCGTATTTTTCGTTTTTCATTTTTGATCGATTTGCTTCATTGGATCTAATATGTTTCAAACCCCATTGATTGATCCAATTATTTTTGTTTAGATCAAAATTCCAAAAACCAAAATCATATTCTCACAATTTTTCTTTCTTCTCGAAATCAATATTTTTTCATTTGTTTGAAATGATCATTGATCACTCTCTGATTACTGTTCATCTCGTCCGATTAGAAGCCTATTTGATTGAATTGTCACTGTTCATTAATCCGATTCTTGAGTCCACATTCGATACAATATTTTTTTAGCCCAAATCAAATGTCTATTTTTGTTCATGATGCAAAACCCACAAGGTTAAACTGATATTGTTCAGTTCGATACCTTGTTATTGTCCGTTCGTCATTATCATTCCATTGTTCTTCATCGGGGTCAAAAGCTAAAAGTCAAAATTGAATTCTTGTGATTCGATTGTTTGATGGTTTGATAATCGATGTTTACACATTACTTCTCATCTGATCAATCTTGGAATTGAAGTGTTGACTAGAACTCAAAATCGGAATTTGAAAGTCAAAATTCAGTTCTTGGTTTTCTCTTTCAAATCGAAATTATTTGAATTTGATTCTAATGATGGTGGTTTGATTGGAAACGAAATTGATATTGACTGAGATGGATTGAGAACGCATTGAGAATAAAGAACTCAGTTGTTCGTTTCATTGGGTTTAAAGATAGTCAAAATTGTTTTGAGAATAGTCAAAATCAAATGAAACTCATCGATTGAGCAGTCTAGAAATCAAATGGATTTTCGAGTTTGGATTGTGAAGGGGTTAAGGTCTTCGGTTGTGAGGATTCATTGAATTTGATGTGAATGCGAAGATTTAACAGAAAAACGTGGTTTTCGTCAATTGAAGATGTTTATAGCAATAGCTTGTCTTGCTAGTGGCCGATGTGCGGTTGGTTTGATAATCGAATGGCTGAAGGATTAGATATCGAAGGTTCTCTTGAGAAGGAATTGATGATTGTGGGAATCAATTGCGATGGGTCAGTGTTGGTATATTGCTTGGAATTGACGTTCACTGGTTCGTGATTTTGGATTTCGATTGATTTCGAAATTTGGATACTGATGAGTTTTGTTAACGAGGCGATAGTATTTGTGTTTGATTGTAATGAAAACGAAGAATGAATTTTGTGAATGAAGATTTTGGAAGTTTTGTCTACATGATCGAAGGTTATTTAACTGAGGAATGGTTGATTGTGATGATGATTTCGAAAGATTGGAGTCTATGTTCATTAATTTGGAATCAATCATGAGTTGGGTCAAGAATAGTTGATATTGAACCTTGATTGCCTTTGTTTTGGGTTACAATTGGAAATCAAAATCAATTATCGGTGATTTTTGGTAATAACTAATGGATAGATTGAAGAACTAATTGCAAAATCGCTGTTTGGGAAGCACTGGCTAACGAACTCAGATGATCGTTCATTGCAGGAAGGCGAGTCAACAATCAAAATGTTGATGTCAAGTAAAGAACAGTGATTTGGAGTTTGCACACGAGATTGATGATTGAGTTGGTGTTTCGTTAAAATGCAAAACAGTTTCGTTAAAATGGAGGCGTGGATTTGGTGATTGAATCTAACGAACAGGAAGGAAAGAAATTTTCGTTAAAATGGTGCTTTGTGATTTCGTTACTGATTCACGAATTGGGGAAGGAGAATTCGTCTTGTGTATAACGAAGTGAAGAAGAAGAAAACAAAAATTTTCGAAATTGGTCCCTTAACTTTTAACGAAGTGACACAAATGATCCAACTTCGACATATGGGGTACTTTTCGATAGTTTGATGCAATAACGCAGAAATTTCACATTTAGTCCTTTCTGTTTCGAAAGTTTGACAGTTTTTGCCCAAATTCGAAAATGGACTGATTTTACTGAGAAATTGAAGAATATGCATTTCAGGCCCCTGCAGTTTGTGCGAATTTACACTTTATGCCCAGTTTCGCAAATAGGATAGAGTTTCTCATTTTAGGCTGTTTTTGGCGCAATGGGTTCCTGCAAATTTCAGAAAGTGACAATTTCTACCCGGTTTGTGAAAAATCTTGCAACTTTCACCCAAAAAGTTGAAAATTTTCACAAATTGGAAATTTTTCAAGGCTTTTTCGTGATTGTTTTTCCGTGCAAGATTTTTGGTGATTCATTTTTTGTACACATCAAGGGGGAGTATTGTAAAGTTCATTCCTCAGGCGCTTCTCACCCTTAATGGGTTTTATAATCATTCTTTGATTATAAAAAGGGGGAGAATGAAGGGTATTCGAAGCGGGTTTTTTGGGTATTAATTGCGAATTTTGAAGACCGGTGATAATTCGAGGGGGAGTTTGGTCTTGATCGCGTGAGCTCGTTGGATATTTAAGTCGGGCATCCAATCCTAACTTTGAGGGGGAGAATGTTAGGGTGCAAAGTCACTCTTGGATGTCATGACAGCTTACTCCTTTGTATGTGTGTAATGAGTTGTCTTTCCTTTATAAGGAAGTGAGTGACACTCATTTTATCTAATGAACACTTTGAGAGCATTAGTTTAGAGAGAGAAATTGCAAGACCCATTTGTACTCTTTCTGTGAAAACTAATGAGAGCTTACACAGAATTATTTACTTCTTGTGTTCTTGATTTTGTATGATGATTCACTAGATCTTTTCTAATTCCATTGATTCCCTCTCCCAACCATTCAAAATTTACATGTTAACTTTATCTTACTTAAGGTATAGTTTCATCCATTTGAACATATCAGAAACCCACCCATCTTCCCTCCTATTGTGTTCGATCAAACCCACCGTCCAATCACCCTACTGCCCTCGTTTTACATCACTATAAAAAAAACAAAACAAAACAACACCACGAGTCACCATCTACAGCTATGCCAAGCACCACCTTAAGGTTGCCAAAAAAATGAGAAAGAAGGAAACCCGACCTCCCTTTCATCTCCCACCCATTTATCCCATCGAGTATAAGCAGAAACAAAGCAGTTGAAAGTTGTCGGAGCATCCCCTGTCGCCACACCCCTCCCCCCCTCCCATCGCCACCTTTCCTACCACCATTGACTCCGATTTCCACTGTAAGGCGTGCCATCTCCACCCTCTTTTTCTTCCTTTTTATTGCTCCTATTCACTATAATGTAGTCGGGACCGAGACACCTTATATGTGTCGTTCCCTCCTCTCGACCTTCAAATCGTAATTATAGGGGAAAGAGAACTGTTCAAAATTGATTCAATTTAATTAAATCTAACCCCTGAATTTGGCGACATTTACAACTTTGGCCCCTCTTGTGAAAAAATTCATCATTTATGTAACATACTGATGATGAGGTACTTCTAAATTTGACCTTGTAATTGAATTATATTGCATTTGGGTCCTTAACTGTGAGAAAGAGTGAAAAAGGGCCCATAGTGTCATTTTGGTAAACTTGGGATTGAGGAGTAAGTTGTTCGTAAGTGTGTACGCTAAGCTTACTAAGGCGCGCCTTAGTACACAGGGCGCATGTGGAATGCATGAAAACCCTAATTTTAGGGCTTTGGCTCATATTTAGGCAACCTTATGGACTCATAACCTCTTTTTACCAAGCCTCCTTCTGTGTTTTCAACCCTCAAACAACCCTAGAGCAAGAGAGAGCAGACTTTGAGATTTTAAGAGAGTTTTGGAGTGGTTTTGGAGAAAGAAGAAGGCGGTGAGAAGATCTTGCAGTTAAGTGCACCTTGGATCTGCGATTTTTACTTAGTTTGCAACATCTTGAAGGTATAGAGTGATGGGTTTTGAGCATAACAAACAAAAACCTATGTGTGCATGCAACCCTAATTCTTGGATCTATGTTTTCTCTAATTGAACATATAACTTTTGAACATCAATTAGAAAACGTACCTTGTTTGTTATATTGTAATAACAATGAATTCCTAGTAATCTTGAACTTCGAGAGCAAGCATCACAACTGTCACGCCTCAAGTAGATCACACCCAAAACTAAGCAAGAGGATGAGAGAGGAGAGAGGAGGAGAAGCTCATAGGAATTTGGTTATCCTTCTTGGATTCAGATGGCCGAAAATCTCAAGCCCTATGGGTCTACTTATAGTGCAGATAAGATACACTAGATTACCCTAATTTGATTAAAATATTATTAATTCAAATTGGTAATTATCCACCTCGTTAATTATCCACATGGGATAATATAGAAATCCTAATTATCCTTACAAATTCTTACCACCACCTTCCATAGGAAGGTTCTGGAACCTCTTGTTCAACTATTGAACAATTGCACTTTAGTCCATGCACTTTTAATTAGTTCCTTTAATCCCAAAATGAATTCCAATTAATTTATGATTAAATATTAATTAAATAATATGATTTCTATTTAATATATTATTCTTATAATACATTAATAAATCATTTATTTCAATTTATTTTTCAAATATTAAATTCTTCCTTTCTCCAAAACTCATATTTTCTAGTTTCTAGTTATGATGGCAACCCAAAAGGACTGTACTACTATCAATTCAGCTATATACCAATTATAGTTATGGGCTTAGACACCTAATCCAACAGTCTACCACTTGGATAATTCTAATAACTATAGTTGCCGATATAACTTCAAAAAATTGATTAGCATATTGTAGCTCTCAAAGCCGATGTCGAACTCTGACTTAGTCAATTACATGTCGTAAGATAAGTGATCATATAATCCTCCATTCTACAAGATATCATGTGGACAAACAACATGGAAGCAAATCAATCTCATTGTCCAATACTTTGTTTCCTCATTTCCGATTTTTAATCACAAAGAAGTACTAATCGAACACATCAATTTAGTCCTGGTCGGGCCCGACACTATAAGTCGACACCAAATCATCAAGGGGACCAAGATATCGCTTTTAGCGTTGGGCAAAAGGAACATATAAACTTTGACTTATATGATTGCACTTATTACTCATCAAATCATGCACACCAATATGTTTTATAACATCAAGTTACTGATGACTTTACGTATTATCAATGCACAACCAACTTTTAAACGACAACTCATATATCTCCGTTTTAATATTATAAGATATTATCATCTCAGAATTACTCGT
Organism: Lactuca virosa; assembly: GCF_052849685.1. NCBI lineage: Eukaryota > Viridiplantae > Streptophyta > Magnoliopsida > Asterales > Asteraceae > Lactuca > Lactuca virosa. The sequence goes on from NC_136428.1 coordinate 392,690,085, forward strand.
GAAAAATTCCATGAGGTAATTATATGAGAGTGGGTTATTCCAATACTTAAATCCCCATTTTAAAAGTACTCAAGAATATTGGAGGAAAACCATTGCCATTTCTAAAACTCTTTAGACAATCTACAATCCAATTCATGACAATCCTGATTCATTACTTACTTCTAAAATTATGATTGATTGTGGATGTTTGAATAATCCAATTATTCGGGAAGTAAAACATGCAAAATGAAACACAATAATAAACAATTGACAGAAGATAATAAACAATACTCATAAATAAATCTCCATGACTAATCATGAAATGTCAATTACATTTATTTTTGTTACAAGTTTCTAAATATCTATATAACTACAAAACTAATATCACCCTTCAGACCAATGCTCCTCGCATGTTGAACGTGCTTAACCCTACTGAGACCCTTTGTGAGGGGATCTGCAAGATTCTGTTCTGATGATACCTTTTTTACGACGAGGTGTCCTTCTTCTACTATATGTCTGATAAAATGGTATTTTCTGTCGATATGTCTCGATCTGCCATGATCTCTTGGTTACTTTGTTAACACAACCGCTCCTTCGTTATCACAGAAAATCTCCACTGGCCCCTTTATGGCTAGCACAACTCCATGGTCTCCGATGAAGTTCTTCAACCATATAGCCTCTTTCGATGCTTCGCTTGCTGCTATGTATTCTGATTCACAGGTAGAATCAGCCACAGTCTCTTATTTGGAACTTGTCCAAGTCACCGCTCCTCCATTAAGGGTAAACACCTAGTCACATTAAGAACGGAAGTTGTCTCTGTCTGTCTGAAATCTTGCATCACTATGCCTAGTTACTCTCAAGTCATCACTGCCACCAAGCATAAGGACCCTGCCCTTAGTTCTTCGCATATACTTAAGAATATTCTTGACTGCTATCTAATGAGCTCTACCTGGATTTCCCTGATATCGGCTAACCATTATCAAAGCAAAAGCCACATCAGGATGAGTAATGTCATATCATACATGATCGATCCAACGGTGGAAGCATATGGAACTCGACTCATATATGCTATCTCTGCATCTGTACTCGGACTCCGAGTCTTACTCAGTTTTGTATTACCCTAGATAGGCAACTCTCTTTTCTTGGAATTCTCCATGCTAAAACTTTTTAACAATTTTATCCAAATATGTACTTTGACTAAGTCAAATTAGTCTTTTACTCCTTTTTCTCAAAATTCTTATCCCTATAATATAGGCAGCCCTATCCCATATCCTTCATAGGAAAACACTTTCCAAGCCAAGATTTAACTTCTTGCAAGGTTGGAATGTCGTTTCCTATGATAAGTTTGTCATCAACATACAATACCAGGAAGGTCACTATACTCCCACTAGCTTTAACATATACACAAGATTCATCTTCACTTCTAGCGAATGCAAACTCTTTAACATTCTCGTCAAAGTAAAGATTCCATATGGGAGAAGCTTGTTTCAATCCATAGATTGATGTCTCAAGCTTACACACTCTATTGGGGTACGTAGCATCCATAAAAATCTCTGGCTGATTCATGTAAACATCCTTAGCCAACTTCCCCTTAAGGAAAGCGGTTTTGACATTCATCTGCGAAATTGCATAGTCATGAAATGTAACTATGACTAGCATTACCCTAATAGATTTAATCTTAGCCACTGGTGAGAAGGTATCATCATAGTCAACCCCAGGGGTTTGAGTAAAGCCCTTCGCAACCAATCGAGCCTTGAAAGTGTGCACCTTTCCATCCATATCGGTCTTCTTCTTGAAGATCCATTTGCACCCAAATGTCTTACGACCTGGTACATTGTAAACCAAATTCCAAACTTGGGTGTGATACATGCACTTGATCTCGTTGTCCATTGCCTCTTTCCACTTAGCAGACTCTGGGCCCGTCATTGCTTCCTTGTAGTTAGAAGGCTCATCCAAATTTACTAGTATACTATCACTGATAAACGTATCACCATCTGTCATAATATGGAGACCATAAAACTTAGGTGGCATTCTAACTCAGCTGGAACGTCTATGAGGTAACGACTCATCAATTGGTTTAACTGGAATTTCTTCCTCAGGTTGAGCCATAACATTTTCAGAGGTTGCTTCATTGTTTGACTCTTTAATTTCTTCAAGATCAATTGTACTCCCACTGTCATGTTTATGTTGGATTAATGTCTAAGTCCATAACTATATTTGGTATGTACTTGACCCGACCCGGCATGGTCCATTTGGTTTGCACTTCACCGGCATAATTTATATGGATAGTCTTTTGAGAATAGTATATTTATGATTTATATTAATATATTATAAGTTCTAATATATTAATATGGAATCATATTATTTAATTAGTATTGATCAAGAATTAATTTAGAATTAATTAAGTGATCAAAAAGAACTAATTAAATATGGACTCTTATATATATGGAATGGGCCAAGTTCATTTAGGTTGGGCTAAGCTTTCATGGATGGTCCATGGAGCTTTTAACCCATGGATCCTATGTAAATGAAAGGTCATGGGTATTAGGGTTTACATGGATGTAACCCTAATCCTCCATAATATATAAAGGGGTCCTTGGCTGACAAAATTGGCATAAGTGTGTGAAAATAAGAGTGGGCCGATTTTAGTGTGCATACATATTCTCTCAAGTTCTTCTAAGGTGTTTTGGTGATTTGTGATTCTATTTGAGGCTTCCACACTATTGGGGCTAAGCTCTTAAAGCTTGAAGACATTAAGCTACATAAAAAGGTATGTCATCTAACTAGAACTTTGTAGTATAGGTGCTTCATAATATGCTAGTTAGGATGAAACCTTGTAATAGTTAATATTTGCATGTATAATAGAGAAAACATAGATCCAAGGTTTATAGGGTTGCATGTACACCATAGGAGTGTTAGAATGCTCAAAACCCAACAGTGGTATCAGAGCCATGGGTTGTTTTCTGTTATATTGATGCAAATGTTTTATTTTCAAGTTGGAAAAAAAAGGAAAAAAAAACATGACGTTTGTCAAATTTTAAGATAATTACTTGTTTTGTGAAAAACGAATTATTTGTAAAATTTGAATCATTTGTTATATGAGTTGAATTAGGTAAAATTTAGTAAAAGATAAAATGATATGATTATTTTATTAGTTTTAAAGGTTTGATCTAAATGTTTTAAGGAGTTACATATTTTGTCATAAAATTTTGGAGCTCAAAAGTTTTTTTTAAAGTTGTGATCTTAAGGGTTTTTGAAACTTCCATAAGTTATGGATGTGAAAGTTTTTTTTAAAAAAAAAAATTTGATTCAAAGTTTTTATGGAGTTACAAAATTTGGTGTTAATGTTTTAAAGAATTCCATAACTTGTTCTTAAGTTATGGAACATGGAAAGTTTCATCATAAAACACCATTAATTCCATAAGTTATGGAATCCAAAGGTTTTCAAGAATTACAAAACTTGCCCTCAAGTTTTGGAATTTGAGAAAAGTTTTTTATGAAAAAAAAAATTGAATTCTAAAACTCTTGGGTTCATAACTTAAACAATTAATTAAATGGTTTTAATTTTGAGTTTAATAATTGGAATTATGATGTTTTGTTGAATAGTTGAAATTAACTCTTATGGACTTTATTAATAGTTAATTAAAGCGTTTAATTAAAAGAGTATTAATAAATCCATAAATATATGGTTTGAGTTTAATTAAATTAAAAGTCTAGTTTAATTAATAGATTAAACCATCAAGTATTTTAAATGTCTAAAATACACCCTTATACTATTATAATATTAAAAGTTTAATATATTCTATGTATAAGAGCAAGTCGTCTTACCATTAGTAGGCCTCATTCACGAAGCCGGTCTATAAGGGGGTATAAGGTTGCTGCCTATAAAATGGCAGTTTAATGGGTGTCCACTCTCACTCACCGCTTCCTTGACCGGTGGAGGGTCGTTAGCCGAACAGGTAGGACAAGGACTATAATTCTCCCTTCATTATAAGTATAATGATAAATACTAAGTAACTAAACACTTATAAATTCCCAATCTTAGTTGCTTAGGAAAATGTGAATAAGGTGCTAATCCATGAAATTACACTCTGCACTTTGTTTAAGCTGTTAGTGGAGCGTGTGTGGTTAACCGGCACACTAACCTGGACTTAACAAGGTAGGCAAAGGGTAACTTAATGTTTATCATAGTATCGTTGGAGCGTGTGTGGTCAACCGGCACATCGATTGAGGGGTAAATATTAAGGGCACCAAGTATATTTGCATGGTTACTTCACACCTTGTTTTGTGATCCTCGACATCCCAGTCACAAAACCTGAAGGGCACACTCGAGATTGAAACATGCCATTGAAAAGTTCAATGAATCTCAAAAGAATCTAGGAGTTTCAAAACCAATTAAAACCTAATAATACATTTCGTTTATCTTGGTGGAAATTGGTGAATCGTCATTCACCTACCTTCAAATATTTTATAGCTTGGATTACGACATTCCTCTTCCAAGTTATAAAATAGTTTGTTGGGTCCTAGCCTTAATATATCATATTGGGTGTTATATTAAGGACTTAAATCAACTTTACGTGAATTTCTCCCATTGTTGATGTCTGGTTTAGACAACAATGATCTTCCCAAACCAAGCTTTCCAAATGAATATGACTTCTCGAGTTTGGCTCATGGAAGTCATATTTCTCTTCCTCCACCTCCTCCAATTATTCTCCCTAACCCACAAGTTCAAGGTCACTCAAGCCCTAATGGCAAGCAAGGTCTATGTGTGATCACATCTTAGAGATGAAGTCACATATTGACAAGCCGGGAGAGTTGGGTGTCAAAGTCTTGAGAAAATTGGATGTTCAATCACTTTCTAAGACACATAGTGAGTTCCTTTGGGACTACTATGAAACAAACTATGACATGAACCTTAATGATCATATGTATTTGCTTGGTGCTGCTGAATCAGCAATGATTTGGAACGATAGTAAAGAAAATTTGATTAGAAGATCAACTTGTGACAACCGTCAAAATTCGAGTTAGTTATAGATTTGATAAACTTAGTTGCACATATAGGCACAACACATATTAAACTTAGTAATTAGAAGCTAAGTTATAACCTACTAGAAACTTGGAAACAGATAGAAACAATGGATGTTGTACTTAGATTTCACCTTGATATGTGAATTCTACATCTACTAAGCTGTAGTGACTATCCATATTTGGATCACTCTTTGACTCGAACAACATTTCATGAATCATATACACACATCATGCACTTGACCTAGAAGTAGAAGTTAGTTCAAAGTCTCATAGAAACTTAAGTCAAATTTGAAGACTAGGACTAGTATACTTGATTCCTCAATTTCGCTTGAATCTCGGAATCACTACATAGAATGCCAATAAACCGATAAAAATAAATTACAAACATTATTTATAACTATAAAAGAGTTATAATACCATAAGATAATTTAAAGTCTCAAATATTCTATTTATTTTGATATTCAAAGTTTATTAAACTCCAAAACCCTAAAAGCCCTAAAAACTCATATTTATAAACTTTAACCTTAAAAATCCTATAAAAACAATTATGAACCTTATAATATTATCTTATCATAATAATTATTATGAAATAAAATTCAATGAAAAATAAAGATTTAGTTATTAACATTTACCCTTGATTTATAAGTCAAAAATCAAGAGTTTTATGCATAAAAACTAGGTTAAGGTGCACATTTTATAAAAAGTTGGATATTTTTATAAAAGATTTGAATTTTTATAAAAGAAACAAGAGAGAGAGAGCCTCTCCTCCCCTAAAATCGGATCCCTCTCTCCCCATATCTCTCTCACACTCTCATTCTCCAACACACACACATCTCTCTTCTTTCTCTCTCTAGAAAACTCTCTCTGCCTTCTCTCTACTTTTTCTCTCCAAACACCACTCCATTCTCTCTTCTTCCCTCTAAGAACCAAGAAATTTTCTAGAAAACAAACCCAAGAACACTCCTCAAACTCGAAATCCTCATCATCTTGTGGTATTCTTGATGGTAAAATCGATTTCTACTTCACTTTTCCTTCAAGTTTTGCTCTTTTTCTTACACTTTCTCCTTCTTCATCTTCTTAAAACTTGTTTTCTTTTTGTTAAAATGGTTTTTACAACATGATGGATGTGTTTTAACACCATGCATGTATGATAAACAAGGTTGCATGTTCATGATCTTAGTGCAAAAATCGATTTTAAGGATTAAAACATCAAACTCAAGTTAAGAGTTTTTGAGAAACAAAATTTTGTTCATAAATGCATGTATACATTTTGATAAGTTTTATTCTTTTGATCTCTGGAAACATGACTAAAATATGAGTTTATCATGATATATTTAAAATACTTGAAAAGATTTACTCAAGGAAATGATGAAAACCCACTTTTCTAACCAATCATCATGCATGCAATCTGCCAGATTTCTTTACCTGACTTTAAACTGTCATATCTCACTCATTTCTTAGCCAAAATTCGTGGTTCTTTTTCTGAAATATAATATTTTGAGTTAGCTTTCAAACCCATCTGATCTCACTGGAAAATTCCAATATTTCGATTTTTACCAATTTTTACAAAACTGTTGCTCAAACAGCACTTTCCTTATGAACATTTGTTTTGTGTTGCATGTTCAAAGGACTTATTCATCACTAAAAATCATTCAAAAATTATTTTAAACTCTTAATATCATGTATTAATAGGAACAAAAAGATATTGATTCAAAAGTCTTTGTAACATGTTGCAAAAATTGTCAAAGTAACATCAATAATCTTTACATAAATCACAAGAACCAAGTTTTCTCTATACATTTTATTGAGCCTTTAGGCATGGTTTTCAACATCAAAAATAAGAAAACAATTTTTCATTGTTGTTAAATTGTATGAAGATGCATTCTGGAAATTTTCAGCTCAATATATATTTTCTTTATTCTTATATGAAAATAATAAGAAAATAGAGTGTTAAATCATATAAAATACTTACACTAGTATATAAATTCTGGAAAAATTCTTGAATGATTCTTTAAGTTAATAAACATCTCCCATGAAGTTTCAATGACTTTTGTTACTGTTTAATATGGTTTTGAATTTTCTTTTTGTTTAGCCCCAATAAATCATAAAACCACTTTAGACAAGTTGAAAAGGCTGTATAACAATTTTCGCAGCTTCTACCAGAGGTACAAGACTTAGAAAAATATTTTCAGAATTTTTCATAATGTATTCATATTTTTCTCGGATTTTTGTATTTATAATGGACTAAAAATATAAAAAACAGTTCTGCTCATCCAAAATTCATGCAAATTTACCAGAACACCTTGTAGTACATTAGGAGGCTACATAAAAATTTTGATGATTTTTCTCTTCTGTATACTATTTTTCTCCTATTTTCTAAGATTAAATACACTTAAATACACAAAATCGGATTTCAGTATATAAAAACCACATTTGGTATTTTTCCCAGATTATTTACTCTGAAAATGAAGTGTACAAAAATTTTGGTAATTTACTTTAACTGTTTAATAATTATTCTCCAATTAATGATTATTTAAGAGGATAAAACAAAGAAAAATAGAAAGACTAATTGAAAAATATCTTTTATATTTTTCACAGCTTCTAAATGTATAATACAAGTGTTACAAAAATTTTGGGCAATTTTGGAAACCGTTTTCTATTTATTTCAATTTTTATTAGAATAAATGCTCAAAAATCATAAAATTGGGTTAAACAGTTTAGAAATCAATTTTTATATTTTACAGCTTAATAATGTTTAATAACAGTAATACAAAAAGTTTGGGTAATTTTGGAAACTGATTTCTATTTTTCATGAATTTGTATCTATTTAGAGAATTAAATATATGAAAAATGGTTATACATATTCATACTCCATGAAAATTTATCTAGAAGTCTTTTAGTACATTTAGAACCAAAATCTGAAGTTTGGTAATTTTTATTAACAGTTTAGTATTTTTCAAGATTTTATGGTTATTCAAGAAACTAAAATCGTGAAAAATAGTCAGACAAATCAAAAATTCAAGAAAATTTATCTTGAGGTCTTTCACTTCAATTAAAACTGAAATGCAAACTTTGGGAAATTTTAGAACTAAATTAATTTAGTTTTTGAATATTTAATCGTTGGAACACCTCTTAAATTGTTAAATATTAGCATTTCAATAATGAGAAATTTCCACTTAAATTGTTATATAACAATTGATTCATTGAAATTTAATTTTCACAGAAAAATATTTGTAACTTATCAATATTAAATTTTGACACAATATTGGCATAATTCTATTGTAGTAGTAAGTATACTAGTGTTAGATTTCGATTAGAGACTCACTAGCGAATACCATTATTGTAGGAATCGATAGTGGTACAAGTGGAACTTAGCTCAAGGCATCATTTGCATCATCTCAATGCATATTGTGAGTATTCACGACTCCCCTTATTTTCAGTTTTTATGTTTTGGGGTGGAAAAGCATGTCCAAAAACCATTTATTATTCGTTGTATTTTATTTGACTCGTATAAACTTGGTTGCTATATTTTGCATATTGTGAGTATTCACGCACTCCCCTATTTTCAGTTTTTTATGTTTTGGGGTGGAAAAGCATGTCCCGAAAAACTATTATTTGAATGTTGTATTTAAATTGATTTGTATCAAACATGATTGCTATTTTATTGCTATGTCTCTCTATGTATGTCTATGCAACACGGAACATGAGAACTTATCGTATTAAGGCCCTTCCCTTATCTCTAACCATTAACTCTTTGAGCCAATGGTCATTATGGATAGCGCTATTAGGAATTGACAACTCCTCACTCGCCCTATTGCTGGAGTGCATGATACCATATTCATCTATGGAACGATAAGCATAGATCTTGATAGGGCTTCAGTCATAGGTTTGGTTGAGACTCATTGTTTGCTCATACACATACAAACTCGTTTCTCGTTATAGCAATAAACTTGTTATTAATTATAGCAATGAACTTTGTTTCTCATTACAACAACGAACTTTTATTACTGAAAACTTATATACATGTTTTAGCAATGAAATTGTTTGCTCCTTGTAGCAACGAAATTGATTGCTCATTTTAGCAATGAAACTTGTTTACTCGTTTGAGTAACGAACTTTATCTTCCATGAGAATATGAATGTTGCATCTTATTTGGACAACATACTTTATCTCTCATGATGACAAAGAACTTTGTTTTTACAAACTTATTTACTCATTTTAACAATATACTTTTATTATTGGGAACTTTTATCAAAACTTTGATTTCAATTCATGAACCAATATTATTTTGTTAAACTTGTGAGTACTCACCAACTATTTTTATAGTTGACGCTCGTTTTACATGCTTTTTCAGGAATCATCGAGTAAGTGGCACTTAGGGACACATCACTTTTAGGAGCATTCGCATGTGTTGTATTTCAATTTACATTGTAATTTCTTTTAAAAGTTGTTCAAACCCATTGTACATTTGTAATGATTTTTAATACTATGGTTGGTGTTGTCTTTTAACTTTTGCTATGAAACCCTTTATACTGCCACGCCTCGTGTTTCCGCTTTAGTGGGGTGTGACAGGAAATGGTATAAGAGCCGAAGGTTATAGAGAATACCCGTTTTCCTTTGGAGAACCACAACTATAGCCAAAAAAATTTCAAAATGTTTTAAAAATAATGAACATACTACTGGTATAACTAATTCGAGTATGCATTATTGGACTTTAATTAAGTATAGCCTGGCCAACTATGCTTAATTAAGGAAACTTAATGCGAGGCTTGAAACGGTTATAGTAGAATTATGTTCAAAACGATTTTCGGTTTGAACTCTTGAAAAACAAAGTTTTTCGGTGTTCGTACGGGCATTGCATATTATAGGCATTCATCTAGGTACACTTAGAAACTAAGTGCACTTTTACCACAATGTCTTTATTTAGAAATATTTTTGTCCCTTATCAAGTGCTAGGTTAACCACTTAGGTTATATCACTAGCCACTCTAGGAGCAATGCACATAGTACTAAGAATGGGTATTCCTCGGTAGCTATTGACTTTAGATGTAAGGTTAGTAGCTAGATATACACTAGTAATAATCTTAAGTCGAAACCTATGCCAATTATTCCATAATACCGCTTCATCGTCTTCGTATTAGAGTTACAACTAGGAAAAAGCGTTTCGATACCGACACAAATGATAATTGGAGCATCGTGTAAGCAGGTAGATGAGTCGCCACTAAGTAATCACTTTGATACCATTGGCGGGCATTCCGGATTCGACTCACAAGGAGATACGGAGGTTTAACCTATATGTGAGATCTTATTTCTACGCTACGATTTAGGTCTAGGTTGTTTCCACCTTGAGGTTAAAACTTAACATAGGATATCCCTTTGACCTCTATAAAAGGTCGTCAACTGCATTGACGCCATAAAATGTTTTTCAAACAATTTTTCTTGTCCTTTATCTTAGGAAAAAGACATCGGTACTCGCCTTATACTCGTCTTATACTCTCCTTAGTATTTAGGTACGATCAGCTACACTAATCTACTTATTCCTTAATTCTTCATCTTCCATCGAAAAGTTATTTCGTTTCATCGGTTTTATTTATCATCGATAAAATACTTTATAACCACTTCATACAACTTACTAGACCTTTCCTAACAATTTAAGCCATATTCTCGATAAAAATCTTTTGACAACTTGCTTTAACTTAACACTTTTCTTCAAAACTCAATTTAACCAATATTGGTTTTTACCTTGCTATTTCAATTTCATTTCAAATCCATTTCAATGGATAAATGTGCTTTTAAGGGCATAGAAACCATTTTAAACCTTGATTACCATTTTGGCACGTTTTCGAAAAACTTAGAAACATTTTCTTTTATAAAAGTGTTTAAATTCTATGCTATAAAACATAGACATATGACATTGAAGTTCATATTATGTGTAAAAGCTTCATCGGATCTTTCAAACCACTTTTGTTTTGACTCTTTTGACCACTTTCTCATTTAGGCATTGTACCTTACTTAAATGTGTTTTCTTGAATCCCAACATGATATTTTCACAACTTTCTACTTCACACATGTTTCTAAGATATCTCTAATTCCTAAATTTCCAACACACATCATTTGTTTATTTTATTTCAAATTAGTTTTATAATCCGTGTTTATAAAACTTACAGCATTGCAAAACTTAGTGTTCACCTTTAAACTTCCAGCGACGTACTTTTGACAATGCACGATTATTCATCTAAATATGTTAAGTCTTTACATTATCCGTTTTAACCATTGTTGGACCCCAGTCAAAAAGGTCAAAACTGTCAGATTTTCAATTACAAGTTTTAGTGTTTCTTCTTTTTCACAAATGGAGTTTAACTTAATAGATAACTCGTGAATTTTTAGCAAACCTTAGAAAACACTTTAAAACTTCTTCATTTCTATTTAATCATCAATATACATCACATATTGAAGTTTGAAATATATCTCAACCTGGTTTTAAATCTACCTTTATGTATTGTTCTTATAATTTCGACAATAACAATCATTGCCGCCGCTACCTTCCTTTTTCTTTCCCCCAAACTTTATTTCTCGCTCTCCTTCTGATTTTAGATCTCGCACGCCATAATATTAACATAATACATTGTCTAACTTTGTTTCTATTTATTTTGCTTCTCTTGGTACCATGTTCGTACACATATAGACTAGAAGTCTACCCTTTCGTTTTGAGCGATTAATACGTGTATAGTTGTGAGTCATAACTTCGATTTAGTCAACTTTGATATATTCAATTATTCCTTTTACCATATACATCTTGTTTTTATTTTTAAATCTACAATAAACAAGTAAGCCTTATTTACATTTGCTATTTCGTTCTAAATTTGGAAACTTGATTTAAAATGCAAGTTTCATTGTATCTTTCGTTATAAGTAATACACAAGATGAATACCTTTATGCTTATAAGTTTTCTATATCCGAAAAATATATGTGAAGGATATGTATCATTATGCTTCTTCTTTTCTTTAAATACATCAAAAGTCTTGAATTTTACTATTACATATTCTCTAAATGATTGTTTTTGTAGAAACACTAAATTAAGAATCCACTATTTTCAATTATCGATATTTTTACACGTTTCTTAAAATAGCATTCTAGTTTGTAATTTTCAGTGAGTTCCTAAACTCTCAACTTTGTTTTCATAAATATTCTGACTCATAAGCTTGAACTTGTCATGACTTAGACAATTGGACAATTTCCCAAAAGTTTAATACAAATATTTCTATACAAATTCCTTTAATGACGACTTAAACCTTTAACCTTAATTAATCTTTATATTATTTTACTACTTTGTTGGATCGCCACACATGTATCTTCATTATCTTGGAATTATTACACATTTTGATAATAGTGAGATTAATTATCATTTCTAAACACACATTTTGATAACAATGAGATTTTTAATCACTTCTAAACACTTAAAATGCTATATACACAATGTGATTTAATTTATCATAAATTTTCATCGCCTCCATTTGCACCAATGACTCTCTAAATATATTTATTCTTCGAATAAGGTTTTATTATTGTAAGAGTAACCGTAGTAGTAATTATAGCCTCGGAGATGCTCAATCATTTCGTAATTTATTTTGTCGACGACACTTAATTAGCCTTTACATTTGAGATGTACCAAAACTTCGTTGCCTACCCTTACTACGTATTTTTAGGAACTTACCCTCGACCGCTTCTCTTTCATTCGTGGTACCCCTTCTTATTTTGGAATATATCTTTTCCAGATTTAGTAGCCAACCCGAAAGTGAACAAATTGTTCCTAATCTCTTCTTTTTTTTTTCTTTTTAGCGGCGAAGTTACACTTAGTGTTAATTTAGAATGCGACTTAAGCATCAATGCAGATTTAACGCTCAGTGCAGTTGGTGCTTCAGCAAAACTTATAACGTTCTTTTAAGTTAGATAATATCTAACTATATAATCTTTTTCAACTAGGTCGCCATGGTTGGATCATGATTTCCATGATCCTAATTTCTCGCAATCTAGACTGTAGAACTCGAATTAGGGAAACATTAATTTGATTATAGCTAAAGAGTTGGGCTGTTCCCTTGAGGAATTAACCCAAAATAATCAAAGAGCTCTTCAAGTCATCATCTCTCCAATTATACAATTGTATTCGGCTGAGTAATAATAGAATGTGTCACGAATTGAATTTCGGGACGAAATTCTTTCAACCGGGGGAGACTGTGACAACCGTCAAAATTCGAGTTAGTTATAGATTTGATAAACTTAGTTGCACATATAGGCACAACACATATTAAACTTAGTAATTAGAAGCTAAGTTATAACCTACTAGAAACTTGGAAACAGATAGAAACAATGGATGTTGTACTTAGATTTCACCTTGATATGTGAATTCTACATCTACTAAGCTGTAGTGACTATCCATATTTGGATCACTCTTTGACTCGAACAACATTTCATGAATCATATACACACATCATGCACTTGACCTAGAAGTAGAAGTTAGTTCAAAGTCTCATAGAAACTTAAGTCAAATTTGAAGACTAGGACTAGTATACTTGATTCCTCAATTTCGCTTGAATCTCGGAATCACTACATAGAATGCCAATAAACCGATAAAAATAAATTACAAACATTATTTATAACTATAAAAGAGTTATAATACCATAAGATAATTTAAAGTCTCAAATATTCTATTTATTTTGATATTCAAAGTTTATTAAACTCCAAAACCCTAAAAGCCCTAAAAACTCATATTTATAAACTTTAACCTTAAAAATCCTATAAAAACAATTATGAACCTTATAATATTATCTTATCATAATAATTATTATGAAATACAATTCAATGAAAAATAAAGATTTAGTTATTAACATTTACCCTTGATTTATAAGTCAAAAATCAAGAGTTTTATGCATAAAAACTAGGTTAAGGTGCACATTTTATAAAAAGTTGGATATTTTTATATAAGATTTGAATTTTTATAAAAGAAACAAGAGAGAGAGAGCCTCTCCTCCCCTAAAATCGGATCCCTCTCTCCCCATATCTCTCTCACACTCTCATTCTCCAACACACACACATCTCTCTTCTTTCTCTCTCTAGAAAACTCTCTCTGCCTTCTCTCTACTTTTTCTCTCCAAACACCACTCCATTCTCTCTTCCTCCCTCTAAGAACCAAGAAATTTTCCAGAAAACAAACCCAAGAACACTCCTCAAACTCGAAATCCTCATCATCTTGTGGTATTCTTGATGGTAAAATCGATTTCTACTTCACTTTTCCTTCAAGTTTTGCTCTTTTTCTTACACTTTCTCCTTCTTCATCTTCTTAAAACTTGTTTTCTTTTTGTTAAAATGGTTTTTAAAACATGATGGATGTGTTTTAACACCATGCATGTATGATAAACAAGGTTGCATGTTCATGATCTTAGTGCAAAAATCGATTTTAAGGATTAAAACATCAAACTCAAGTTAAGAGTTTTTGAGAAACAAAATTTTGTTCATAAATGCATGTATACATTTTGATAAGTTTTAATCTTTTGATCTCTGGAAACATGACTAAAATATGAGTTTATCATGATATATTTAAAATACTTGAAAATATTTACTCAAGGAAATGATGAAAACCCACTTTTCTAACCAATCATCATGCATGCAATCTGCCAGATTTCTTTACCTGACTTTAAACTGTCATATCTCACTCATTTCTTAGCCAAAATTCGTGGTTCTTTTTCTGAAATATAGTATTTTGAGTTAGCTTTCAAACCCATCTGATCTCACTGGAAAATTCCAATATTTCGATTTTTACCAATTTTTACAAAACTGTTGCTCAAACAGCACTTTCCTTATGAACATTTGTTTTGTGTTGCATGTTCAAAGGACTTATTCATCACTAAAAATCATTCAAAAATTATTTTAAACTCTTAATATCATGTATTAATAGGAACAAAAAGATCTTGATTCAAAAGTCTTTGTAACATGTTGCAAAAATTGTCAAAGTAACATCAATAATCTTTACATAAATCACAAGAACCAAGTTTTCTCTATACATTTTATTGAGCCTTTAGGCATGGTTTTCAACATCAAAAAAATAAGAAAACAATTTTTCATTGTTGTTAAATTGTATGAAGATGCATTCTGGAAATTTTCAGCTCAATATATATTTTCTTTATTCTTATATGAAAATAATAAGAAAATAGAGTGTTAAATCATATAAAATACTTACACTAGTACATAAATTCTGGAAAAATTCTTGAATGATTCTTTAAGTTAATAAACATCTCCCATGAAGTTTCAATGACTTTTGTTACTGTTTAATATGGTTTTGAATTTTCTTTTTGTTTAGCCCCAATAAATCATAAAACCACTTTAGACAAGTTGAAAAGGCTGTATAACAATTTTCGCAGCTTCTACCAGAGGTACAAGACTTAGAAAAATATTTTCAGAATTTTTCATAATGTATTCATATTTTTCTCGGATTTTTGTATTTATAATGGACTAAAAATATAAAAAACAGTTCTGCTCATCCAAAATTCATGCAAATTTACCAGAACACCTTGTAGTACATTAGGAGGCTACATAAAAATTTTGATGATTTTTCTCTTCTGTATACTATTTTTCTCCTATTTTCTAAGATTAAATACACTTAAATACACAAAATCGGATTTCAGTATATAAAAACCACATTTGGTATTTTTCCCAGATTATTTACTCTGAAAATGAAGTGTACAAAAATTTTGGTAATTTACTTTAACTGTTTAATAATTATTCTCCAATTAATGATTATTTAAGAGGATAAAACAAAGAAAAATAGAAAGACTAATTGAAAAATATCTTTTATATTTTTCACAGCTTGTAAATGTATAATACAAGTGTTACAAAAATTTTGGGCAATTTTGGAAACCGTTTTCTATTTATTTCAATTTTTATTAGAATAAATGCTCAAAAATCATAAAATTGGGTTAAACAGTTTAGAAATCAATTTTTATATTTTACAACTTAATAATGTTTAATAACAGTAATACAAAAAGTTTGGGTAATTTTGGAAACTGATTTCTATTTTTCATGAATTTGTATCTATTTAGAGAATAAAATATATGAAAAATGGTTATACATATTCATACTCCATGAAAATTTATCTAGAAGTCTTTTAGTACATTTAGAACCAAAATCTGAAGTTTGGTAATTTTTATTAACAGTTTAGTATTTTTCAAGATTTTATGGTTATTCAAGAAACTAAAATCGTGAAAAATAGTCAGACAAATCAAAAATTCAAGAAAATTTATCTTGAGGTCTTTCACTTCAATTAAAACTGAAATGCAAACTTTGGGAAATTTTAGAACTAAATTAATTTAGTTTTTGAATATTTAATCGTTGGAACACCTCTTAAATTGTTAAATATTAGCATTTCAATAATGAGAAATTTCCACTTAAATTGTTATATAACAATTGATTCATTGAAATTTAATTTTCACAGAAAAATGTTTGTAACTTATCAATATTAAATTTTGACACAATATTGGCATAATTCTATTGTAGTAGTAAGTATACTAGTGTTAGATTTCGATTAGAGACTCACTAGCGAATACCATTATTATAGGAATCGATAGTGGTACAAGTGGAACTTAGCTCAAGGCATCATTTGCATCATCTCAATGCATATTGTGAGTATTCACAACTCCCCTTATTTTCAGTTTTTATGTTTTGGGGTGGAAAAGCATGTCCAAAAACCATTTATTATTCGTTGTATTTTATTTGACTCGTATAAACTTGGTTGCTATATTTTGCATATTGTGAGTATTCACGCACTCCCCTATTTTCAGTTTTTTATGTTTTGGGGTGGAAAAGCATGTCCCGAAAAACTATTATTTGAATGTTGTATTTAAATTGATTTGTATCAAACATGATTGCTATTTTATTGCTATGTCTCTCTATGTATGTCTATGCAACACGGAACATGAGAACTTATCGTATTAAGGCCCTTCCCTTATCTCTAACCATTAACTCTTTGAGCCAATGGTCATTATGGATAGCGCTATTAGGAATTGACAACTCCTCACTCGCCCTATTGCTGGAGTGCATGATACCATATTCATCTATGGAACGATAAGCATAGATCTTGATAGGGCTTCAGTCATAGGTTTGGTTGAGACTCATTGTTTGCTCATACACATACAAACTCGTTTCTCGTTATAGCAATAAACTTGTTATTAATTATAGCAATGAACTTTGTTTCTCATTACAACAACGAACTTTTATTACTGAAAACTTATATACATGTTTTAGCAATGAAATTGTTTGCTCCTTGTAGCAACGAAATTGATTGCTCATTTTAGCAATGAAACTTGTTTACTCGTTTGAGTAACGAACTTTATCTTCCATGAGAATATGAATGTTGCATCTTATTTGGACAACATACTTTATCTCTCATGATGACAAAGAACTTTGTTTTTACAAACTTATTTACTCATTTTAACAATATACTTTTATTATTGGGAACTTTTATCAAAACTTTGATTTCAATTCATGAACCAATATTATTTTGTTAAACTTGTGAGTACTCACCAACTATTTTTATAGTTGACGCTCATTTTACATGCTTTTTCAGGAATCATCGAGTAAGTGGCACTTAGGGACACATCACTTTTAGGAGCATTCGCATGTGTTGTATTTCAATTTACATTGTAATTTCTTTTAAAAGTTGTTCAAACCCATTGTACATTTGTAATGATTTTTAATACTATGGTTGGTGTTGTCTTTTAACTTTTGCTATGAAACCCTTTATACTGCCACGCCTCGTGTTTCCGCTTTAGCGGGGTGTGACACAACTTCCCAAAAACTTTATGGACAGTGACAGTGGTGACACTGGAAATCCAGAAAAAGCATTCTCTTCCCAATGGAAAGGGATTGGCCATAGTCAACCCGATTGACCAAATGGTAAAGAGAAAGGCTAAGTCTGAGATAGTCCCATTACCAAAGGGTCCATATGTTTATTTTGCCAAAGGAAGGGGCATTGATTGCAAAGCTGCCAAATTTACCTAAGGATGTTAAAGTCAATAGGTTTGACTCAACATCAGGTAGAGCCCATTATCTAACTCTGTTAAGTTCTATTCTGAGATCCTCATTACATGATGTGACTGGGTCACATGTTGATGTTTTAAGAATCAAAGAATAGAGAGAAATCTTAAAGGAAGTATATGCTGATTCTGATCGCGAAGGTGGATTTCGATCGCATCAGAATTTTGAGCAGTTGCTTAAGAAGTTATGATATATTGCTAAGGAATAGATAACAACAATTTTCCATGTGGATTGTAAGGATAAGTTTTTCCGCAAAGTTTTAAAATAAAAGAAAATTGTTTAATTTTATTTATTTGAAGTATCCTTACAATGGCATTTGTGGAAAATTGTTGCTTATATGATTCCACTGACAGCAATATTGGAAAATGGATTTGATTCTTTCATTTGTGGTAGTGCCTAAATTTACCAAATCAGGAAAGTTCCTCATCACCCAAGTTTCAATTGGACCGAAACTTGGAATCATGCAAGTTGAATAGTATGATGAATGAGAACTTTCAAGCATTGGAAAATCAAGACTAATTACTTGTTCACATGGATGTGTGAGTCAAGTGAAGGACTAAAGGGATCGAGTACACATTCTTGTGCACTGGTCATGTCCACCACAAAGCTCGTTAAGACTATTTGATTTACTAAACTTTAGTAAATATGGTTATACTTACAAGTTTAAGTATAATTCTGAAACATTGGAAAAGTCTCAATGTATGGCAGAACGAATGGGAAGAATCAAATTAGGCAGAAAGATAAAAGTTTCTCAAATCTGAAAAGATGGGAGAGTACTTTAGTATCATGTTTGTGATCATCTTAATGATTTAGAAATTATATCACAATTAGTCCTATAAAGGTCATGTTAGTGCATTCTTATGACTAAGAAGAGGAGTCATGAATTGTTGAAATGGTTAGATTAGGAAGATGAGTCATACTTCGTTCCAAAACAATTCTTAGAGTCATTCTCCAAGATTGTAACTTGAGTGACATATGTTAAAGAAAGGTTTAAAACACTTGTCAAATGTAAGAGTAAAAGTGTCCTACTCTTGTACATTTGAAATTGGTAAGTTGTGATGTTTTGGATAAAACAAAGACCAACTAAGGCCAATTGTGTGAAGTGTTTGTCTTGATAAAGAATCCACACTATCTCTTAAATATTTGGCAAGATAGTCTTATATGTCAAGAGGATAGTGGGAGTCTTAAAGATCCTAAAAAGAATTTCAAGAACTAATCAAGAATAAAACCTGAGGTTCTTCGCTAGCACACGACTTGAGGTTTATAACTTATCGTGTTGACATATTCTGTGCCTGTTCCAGTTAAAGTTGGATTTGCATAGGAGTTCTGAAAGTTCTCAATTGGTTGCATAACAACTTGGAAGCAATGGCAGGCCCTATACTGCCAGGTGGAAAGAATTTAAGGTTGCATAAGTTCAGTCCATATGAGTTTGGATTTGTCATTATCCTTGTCTTATGACTATGGTTTTGACGATTCACATGGATAAGAACACATACACCATAAAATCTAAGGGTCATAAGGTTTCACTCCGATTCATGAAAATGATGGTGAGGAAGCACTTCCACCAAGTAGATTTGAAGTAGATGGCAAAAGGTCTAAACAATTGAGACTATGATTACGGCATCCCTTTTCATAGTTCTAAAATTGTTTAGACACACATGCATGCTATCTAAGGAAAGGTGTATGATTTTGATAAAGTTTTATCAAAGCATCTCGTATCAGAAATCTGAACTTTGGTAAGAAAGTCAATAAAGTATTGATTTCTAGAAGTCCAGCTGATTTCTGAGTACATGTCAAAGCTAGTGGGAGCATAAGTGTTATGCTAATAATCATCATGTTAGTGGGAGCATGATAATTATTGTTAGTGTTGCAAGTTAGCAATGTTAATTATAGAAAACAAAAGTTTCAATTCGTGAGGCTGCAGGGATTGAAAAAGTTGTTTTGCTATAATTAAGGAAGAGGATATACTTCATTTTAGTTCTAAAGGCTTAGATTGAGACCTTAATCATCTTTAGTCAAGAATATATATATGAATTTCATGTTGGATTGGTTCAACTTAAGGAAATTCTATATATTGCGTTCTTAAAATTCGATTATGATTACGACATCCCTCTTCATAGTCAAATTTTGAAAACATGGCAAATAAAAATATTGTAGCAAAAGACTGGTCTATTGCATGTGCTATAATATTTGTTATTTCTAAATTTTTCTTTGGGTACATCATGAATCGTGTACCATTTGCTTTGGGTACAGGATCGATTGCATGTGCTATAATATTTGTCATTTCTAAATTTTTCCAAATGCCCAGAGGCATTAAGAAGGGAAAAGGTCTAGAATTGGATATGACTAAAATGATTAAGCAATTGTCGAGGACAATCCGAGGTTTACCAAAGATTGGTTGCTCAGGGACAGTTGGAAGTATAGTGCTAATTTTGGAAGGACCATATTGACATATTCTGAAAAGAGGCATCTCTTATTCAGAAGTGATAGTCAAAATAAGAATATGGAGTTGTCTCCATAGGTGGAAGTTATCTGTGTAAGATTAGAAAATTTAATGCAAGAAGCATGTCCAAAGCAATATACTTTGAATATGAGACTTAGTTTCCATGGAGTTGATCTCCATTGGAATACCTTATAATAACTGTTGACAAGTCTTTGTGACTTTTTACATATTCATTACAGGAGGGTCAGTGTATATAAGTTTAAAATCTAAACAGATTTCGATAAATGATAGGAATTTGAAATTCTCACATTTTTCGATAAGGAGTTGGGAGTGTGAAATTAGAATCATTGAAATTATGTTCAATTGGTTTATTTCACAAAGTAAGGATCATAGACAAAAATAGAGTGCATACTTGGTGTATGGCAAAGCTATTGTTTAAGAAAAACATAGTGTACATGCTTGGAGCATGGGACAACTAGTGTTTTTAATTCAAGTATAAAGTTGATAAAACCGAAACAATGAATAATAAGTAATCAGTATGGTGATAAATAAAAGTGTTTATTTATATTCATAGGGTTTGAAACCATATTTGATTCATTTATTCTTGTGTTTCACTTTGCATGTTTTGACTTCCAGAATAACTAAGTCGCTCTACCTGAATGATTAAGTTATTCAAATCATCCACAGTCGGTCATATGTTGGAAGTAGATATGAATCAAGACTGTCATGGGTTGGTTTGTAGAGGTCCAAGTTGGTGGACAAAGTGGTGCTACAACACTCATGAGTGCTCATAAGTTCTGAGTATTGGATTCAACCCACTCTCATTTGAATCACTTCATGGATTTTATCACGAGTGATCATGAGACGATAATATCTTATATTCTTAAAACCTAGAGATATGAGTTGTTACTATGAGTTGGTTATACATTAATTGCACGAAAACGCATTGGTAACTCGATAAAATAAAACGTGCCTTTGTGTATGATTCAACAAGTAGTAGAACAAGCCATATGAGTCGAAGTTTATCCATTCCTTTTACCTTCGGGATAAACGCGATATCTGTGGGCCCCTCGATGATTTAGCGATGACACATGTGAGTGCTTGGCCAAGCCAGGACTGATTTGATTTGTTCAATCAGTCAGTCATCATAAATCGAAAATCGTGAAACAACAAATGGACAGAGAGAATGATTATAATCCATGTCTCAGTCCATATGATATCTAGAATGCAGGAATATATGATCCCTTATCTAATGGACAAGTCATTGACAAGGTCAGAGTTCGACAGCGGCTTTAAGAGCTACGATTGCCAGTTAGGTTTTGAAGTCATACTCAATAATAGTTTTAGACTTATCCAAGTGGGAGACTGTTGGATTAATGTCTAAGTCCATAACTATATTTGGTATGTACTTGACCCGACCCGACATGGTCCATTTGGGTTGCACTTCACCGGCACAATTTATATGGATAGTCTTTTGAGAATAGTATATTTATGATTTATATTAATATATTATAAGTTCTAATATATTAATATGGAATCATATTATTTAATTAGTATTGATCAAGAATTAATTTAGAATTAATTAAGTGATCAAAAAGAACTAATTAAATATGGACTCTTATATATATGGAATGGGCCAAGTTCATTTAGGTTGGGCTAAGCTTTCATGGATGGTCCATGGAGCTTTTAACCCATGGATCCTATGTAAATGAAAGGTCATGGGTATTAGGGTTTACATGGATGTAACCCTAATCCTCCATAATATATAAAGGGGTCCTTGGCTCACAAAATTGGCAGAAGTGTGTGAAAATAAGAGTGGGCCGATTTTAGTGTGCATACATATTCTCTCAAGTTCTTCCAAGGTGTTTTGGTGACTTGTGATTCCATTTGAGGCTTCCAAACTATTGGGGCTAAGCTCTTAAAGCGTGAAGACATCAAGCTACATCAAAAGGTATGTCATCTAACTAGAACTTTGTAGTATAGGTGCTTCATAATATGCTAGTTAGGATGAAACCTTGGAATAGTTAATATTTGCATGTATAATAGAGAAAACATAGATCCAAGGTTTATAGGGTTGGATGTACACCATAGGAGTGTTAGAATGCTCAAAACCCAACAGTTTGGATATGAGCTCACTCTCGCGAAAGACTCCCCTTTTTGCTACAATGAGCACGTTGTCACTGTTGGATAAGGTGTCTAAGTCCATAACTATATATGGTATGTACTTGACCCGATTTGGCATGGTCCATTTGGGTTACATGGCATTAGAACAATTGGATAGACAAAATGAGAAAAGGACACTTATGGTTTGTTAATATATTATAAGCTCTAATATATTAATATGAAATCATATTATTTAATTAGTATTGATCAAGATTAATTTGGAATTAATTTTGTGATCTAATGAGACTAATTAAATATATGGGGATATATTTGTAAATCATTCATTGTTATATAATGGGCCTATGATCCATGGTTCATTGGATTGGGCTAAAACCCCTAGGGTGTTCCATGGATGCTCCATGGAGGTTAAAACCCATGGATCATGAAGGAAATGAAAAGTCATGCACATTAGGGTTTGCATGGTGTAACCCGACATGTGATACACTATATAAAGAACCTCATGATAAGGAAAATCGGCCACTAAGACAAGAACAAGGAGGGCTAGCCGATTTTGAGTGAAAGTGTTCTTCTCTCAAGTGATTCCAAGAGTTGTGGTGTTGTGTGAAACATTTCAGGCATCACATTTGGGGTGCTAGGCTCACAAGGTCTTAAGGAATCCAAGCTACAAGAAAAGTATGTCATTCTACTAGTTTTTATATTACAAGTACCCTATGTCATGCTAGTTAGGATGAGAACCTTTAAAAATCAAATTTGCATGTATATTAGAGAAAACATAAATCCAAGGTTTCTAGGGTTGCATGTACACCATAGGAGTGTTAGAATTCTCAAAACCTATTAGTCACTAGGTCTGTAGAACAAATATCCAATGGAATTTTGTGGGTAGCCGATGAAAATACATCTTTCACTTCGAGGTTCAAGCTTTTCGTGAGTCTCTCTTCTAACGAAAGCTTCACAACCCCAAACCTTGATATGTTCCAATGAGGGAACCTTCCCTGTCCACATTTCATGAGGTGTTTTTGCAAGCTTCTTTGTTGGAACATGATTAAAATTGTGAGCGACAGTCTTTAAGGAATACCCCTAGAATAAGATTGGAAGTGAAGCTCGACTCATCATGGAACAAACCATGTCCAACAAGGTCCGATTAAGCCTCTCAGCCACACCATTATGTTGCGGTGTCCTATGAGGTGTCAATTGTGAAACTATTCCACATTCCTTGGGGTAGTCGTGGAATTCGATACTAATATACTCAATACCTCTATCAGATTTGAGAATCTTGATCCTCCTGCCTGATTGATTCTCGACTTCTTGTTTGAACTCTTCGAAATTTTCAAAGGTTTCTGACTTATGCTTGATTAAGTAGATATAGCTATATCTACTATAATTATCAATAAAAGTCACGTAAAATCGATTTGCATACCTTGTGGTGGATCGGGAGGTCCCACACACATCTGTGTGTATGAGAACCAATAAACCCTCACCTCTTTCACAAGAACCAATGAAAGGCGATTTTGTCATTTTTCTAAGTAAACAAGACTCGCACATATCATCTAACCTTAAGTTAAATGATTCCAACACTCCATCCTTATGGAGTTGGGCGATGTGTTTCTTGTTGACATGTCCAAGATGACAATGCCACAAGTATGCTTTGGCTAAACCATTAGACAAATCAATTTATAAAACACTATTACCTAAATTGTCTACAACCATCACAGTTTCATACACGGCATCACAAGGTAAAGCTTAAAAATAAAATACATCATTTTTAAAAGCAGAAATAGGTCCATTCTCATTATAAAAGAATATCTAAAACCTTGTCTATAAAAAGCATGAAATAAAATGATGTTGCGTGTCATCTCGGACGAGTAGCAACAATTATTCTAAACGCAACCCACTACTAAGCACTAGGTTATAAACTGCAATCTTGGTAACAGGTGACGATCTCCTATTGCCCATGATCAAGTTCATTCCCCCATGCTCAGTTTTTCTTAGCCCTTGCAAATCAGAACAAATGTGAAAACCACATCCTGTATCAAGGACCCAAGAATGATAATATGATGAGTATTTAGATGAGATATTGTAAATACATGCCGAGATTGGCTTCACCTTGCCATCGTTTATGTCTTGCAAGTACATAGGGGAGCTTCGTTTCCAATGCCCTTTCTCATGGAAGTAAAACCAAGTAGCCTCTTTAGGATCAGAGGCGGGAGGAGCGTCAGAACTGGCCTTTCCTTCGGGTCCATTTCTTGAGGACCCAACTTGGGACTTTCCCTTCCAATTCTCTTTAGGAGGACCTTTCTTCTTATTCCCTTTTCCTTGCCCAATGGCCAAGATAGGATCAGCAGCAGGAGTGGAGGCAATACCTTTTCCCTTCATTCCTACTTCAGTAGTTGACAGAAGATTATGAAGTTGAGCCAATGTGGCCCCTTGGTTCTTAAGATGATAAGTTAGGATAAAATGATCCTAACAAGTGGGCAATGAGCGCAATACTATATCAATAGCCAATTCCTCATCAAAGTTCACATTTAGCTTTAGCAAGCGCTCTACGTATCGTTGTATTCTTTGCACGTGGCTACTGACGGACTCTCCATATTTCATCTTGCTAGTGATAAGGGAGTTTACTACCTCATACTTTCTTGACGAGCTCGTTGGTGGTACTTTTCCACAAAGTCCTTGTTCATCTTGTATGGTCAGTAATCCCCGTAGAACCTTTAGAGCTCAGGATTCATAGTAGCCACCATGATGCATGCCACTTTGCTTTCATCATTGTAGCGCTTCCTATACTAAGCCAGTTCTGCCACCGTAGCTTGGGTTTCATCGATCTCGACAAGTTCCTTTTCGAGCACATATTCCTTGTCCTCGAAACGTAGAGCCATCTTGATGTTACACATCCAATCATTATAATTGGTGCCATAAAAGGTAACTATCGAGCAGATGTTCAGAACCGAGAAGTTGTTATTAGAGGAAGAACTAGAAGCATCATTAGGAGTTGACATCTGAAAAAGAAGGAAAACATTTAGGTTAGATAGGGGTATTCCTCAATATAACATCCAAATCAAATAATAAGGCTAGGATCCAACTACATATTTCACAACTTAGAAAAGGGATGCCGTAATCTAATTGTGAAATAAGTAAAGCTAGGTAAATGAAGATTTACCAATTTCACCACGAAAAACGAAATTTAAACGAATTAAGTTTTTAATGAAATTCCTAAATCTTTTGAGATTCATTCAACTATTCATATAACCGGGCAAAAGCATTTTTTACGTGATCTCAAGTTAACTCCAAATGTTTCTTACATTAAATATGGCAACAATACAAATTATCATATTCGAAGTTATGGCATCCTAACTAATGGCAACTGTTAAACTGTTGTAGCGCATGATTTAAGCAAATAATATTTTTACTGATGGTTGCACTAAGTGATAGCCTAGGCAAGCAGGGTCAAATCCTTGGGGACACAGCCTAATGGTCAATGCCTATTTGTGTAAGCACATACTAGTTATTTAATAGAAAATAATAAAAGAGGGTTTTTGATTTAAAACTAAAACTAAAAATTGCAGTGAAATTAACTAAATGAAATTACTAATAAAAACGAATTTAGTTCTACTGTGATTTTCCTAGTCATGCAATCAACCCAAATCTGGTTATTCAAAATGCATTCTTGTTAGGTCATAAATTGTGGTTTATAATTTACTTTTTAGAAGATATTAGAGTTCTCGGTCTAGGACCGAAGACACCATGTTTTGGTGTCGTTTGGACCAAAATCACATGTGATTTTGGTTAGGCTTAATATTGTTTTGTTTGGGTTTTGGGTTGGGCGTTGGTTATTAGGTGTAGGTATAAATAGTGTTATCTTAGCCTTTTTAATGTGAAAGGGACGCATTTGGGGGCTTCCATATGCTTAGAACGTGATTTTAGAGAGAAACAAGAGAGAACCAAGTTTAATCAACAATCTTATGTATCCGACTATTCAATAATAGTGTGCATTGAATATTAACCGTTGTGTTCTTATTCTATATTTCGTCTTGCATCATTCACTTGATTGGGATTCTGCACCATCAAGTGAATCCAATTGATACTTTATAGCATTTTGGGTCTTACAATTGGTATCAGAGCTTGGATCGGTATCAACCGAGTCATTGCAAACGATTTTTTTTCTTGGAGTTTCTTGGTGTTTTTTATTTATATTTTATGAATTTTTGGCCATTATTCTTCGTGTTCTTCATATTTTTGGAGTTTTGATCGAGTTTGGCATTAAAGATTTGAAAATCTCATGTTTTTGGCATGTTTTGGATGTTTTTGGTCGAAATTTGCGAGATCCAGGCGGCTGTCCTCTATCCTCGGTTAACCCTAGAAGATCTTGGAGTTAGCAGCGAAGGATTTCGGTATGAAGTCTTCGGCCTCACAAGATCTTGGTCCGTAGTCTTCGGCCTCGCAGGTTCTCGATCCGGAGGTTCTCGGTCTCTCAGTTCTCAGTCCAGTTCTCGGCTTCGCTTCTTGGGCCTCGTATTCGGTCAACGATTTCGGTGTGAGATCCTCGTCTTCGGTCAAGAGTATTCAGTGCGAGACTTCTCGCTTAGGATGGGAAGCCTCGCATTTTCGGCCTGAAAATCAATTTTTCGATTTTGAAGCCTCGTTCTCGGCCTAAAGTTTTGCCTTTCGACTATTGACTTTCAAGCTTGACTTTTGACTTTCAAATTTGACTTTGGACTTTCAAATTTGGCCTTTGAATTTCAAGTTTTGATGTTTGACCTTCAAGTTTGACTTTCGAAGTTTCAAGTCAAAGGGCATTTTTCTTGGTTTCACAATCAGTTCTATTTTTGGTAAATTGTTCTTTTTGGTGAATAATGATTTCTTCAATCACCGAGGTTAATGAAACTTCATATTCTCAGTCCTGTGAAGCTAAAATTAAACTTTATCGTGATCAAATTAATATATTACGTAGAGACAATGAGGACCTTAGGTAGGAAGGCTATACTCTCAGAAAGGCCCAAAAACCTTTAAAGGAAAAACTAGAGGCCAAGACAAGAGATTTTAGACAGCTTCAGGAAGACTATAGTAATAAATATGAGAACTATAACTATGTTAAGAGACAGATTGCCAGCTTAGCTCCCAAACTTGATGCACTAAAAGCTAAATATAAAGATGCTGAATTTAACTTTAATAAATTTGATGTGTCAAGTGAGGTAGTTGTGTCCATGCTTTAGAAACAATTAAAATTTAAAGATAATCAGAATAAGGGTCTAGGGTATCACAGTGTCTCACCTCCCTTCAATGATAACTATACCCCACCCCTTGAAACCAATGAGATAGAGATAACTGCTCAATATGGCTTGCTCCTTTTACCAGCTTCAGTTAAGACTAAACAATCTGGCCCAACTGAGAATATTGAGGTCAATGATACTAATGCTTCTACTTCATGTGCAGGAAAAGTAGTGGAAGATGAGAACAAGGAGAACAGAAATTGTGACAACCCGAAATTTCTATTCTGTACAACCATTCACTTCAATAGAAGTCAGAACTGTTTCTGCTAACTTTCAAGCTTTTTGGAATCAGTTTGAGTGTTTTAAAGTTAGCACTTCAAGAGATAACTGGAGAGAGGATGCCATAGGGTTTATTATGCAACAATAAAGTCCCAAAACTCCAAGAGTTTGGAGTTTACGGCCTAAACATGATGTTTACGGCCTTAAACTCTAAGGAGTATAAATATGACACTTAGTCATTTTTATCACTTTTTCACCTTTTCAAGACTAGAACTCAAGATCCTCTCAAGTATCATCCGATTTTCCTTCTTGATCTTCAACTGTGTAAGTGTTTCTTGCCCTAATAAGTTGATATCTTACTTAATCTAGTGATCTTACATGATTCCATCCGTGAAATCATTCCATTTGTGTAGTTCTTCAAGTGTTCTTAGTTTCACCAAGAACACCAAGAACACACACTAGTGTTCTTGGACTTTTAACACCCTTACAAGCTTATATATAGTAAGCACTCTTACCTTGGCTTGTTATAAGGCTTGTTACACTTCTTAATCATCTAGAAAACACAAAGAAACACAAGATCAAAGGTGTTTACGGTCCAAACATGTTCTTGGACCGTAAACCCTAATGAAAGGGCCATTGTGTGCCCTAGTCCCTTACCAAGCCTTGGATACTAGTCTAGATCCCATCCTTGAAGTGCTTAGGACCTGAAACATCAAAAATACCATGAACCATTAGAGTTTACGGCCGTAAACACATGGAGAAATGGTCCATGGGCCGTAAACTCCATAAAGGGGTGAAATGATGCCACAATCACTTCCTAAGGCTTAGACTTGAAGTAGGATGCTTCTTTATGGCTTATGAAACTTCAAAACACAAAATGGTAGAAGTACCATGGGTTTACGGCCTTAAACTCATAGGTTTACTACCGTAAACTCCATGAGAGTTGGTCCCAAAACCGTAAACTCCAAAAGAGTTTACCCTTGGAGTTTAAACTCAAATGCAAGGCCCTACAACCTTTAGATGCAATCCTTAGTACTTATAACACTTGAATCAAGGTGTTTTTCATGTCCTAGGGTGTCTTAACTTGATTAATTTTGTTGTTAAATGACTAATTGGATACATATATGTGTTATTATATGTTAACTAGGATCCTTGTGTGTGTTCAAGTCTTCACTTGACACTTAGCATCTTATACCATCCGTTCACCCAAACCACTCACTACAGGTGAGTTCATACCCCGTAATGAATCTTTTAACTGTTTTAACTGTTTAAGGGGGGGATACAAGTTGAACACAATGTTAATTGTGTAAATGTTTGTGACAACCGTCAAATTCAAGTCAAAGTCAAAGTCAAAGCCAACAAGTCAAACCAGTCAAACTTAACTAGTACTTGTATGTTAAAAGTTATTCTATGTATAAAAATGTGCATCTTTATGTCAAAAATTCAAGTGTCTCGAAGAATCTTTGTGTTAACAATGTAAATACCTTAAAAAGGGAGTTAAACGCATCAAAACACGACAAAGGACCATTTCGGGGACTTAAAACGATCATTAACGAAGCATAAAGGGGTTCGCGAACCTTGCATTTGCGAGATTATGCGATAATAATGGCTAAGGTTAAATCTCTCCCAAATCTCTCCAAGCATGTGAAATCTCTACCAAATCTCTCTAAGTATGTGAAATCTCTCCAAGCATGTGAAATCTCTCCCAAATCTCTCCAAGTATGAGAAATCTCTCCCAAATCTCTCCAAGCATGTGAAATCTCTCCCAAATCTCTCTAAGTATGTGAAATCTCTCCAAGCATGTGAAATCTCTCCAAGTATGAGAAATCTCTCCCAAATCTCTCCAAGCATGTGAAATCTCTTCCAAATCTCTCCAAGTATGTGAAATATCTCCCAAATCTCTCTAAGTATGTGAAATCTCTTCAAGTATGCGAAATCCCTCCCAAATCTCTCCAAGTATGTGAAATCTCTCCGAAATCTCTCCAAGTATGTGAAATCTCTCCTAAATCTCTCTAAGTATGTGAAATCTCTCCAAGAACATCAAATCTCTCCCAAATCTCTCCAAGTATGTGAAATCTCTCCCAAATCTCTCCAAGTATGTGAAATCTCTCCCAAATCTCTCCAAGTATGTGAAATCTCTCCCAGTATGTGAAATCTCTCCCAAATCTCTCCCAAAATCTCTCTCAAACTTTTTATGGTCAACCGGGTCATCCTGACCCTTAACTTGGTTAAAAATCACGCAAAACGGAAAGATTTCTCGAAAAACAGCCATATAGAGCCGAAACTCCTCTTAGGAACCGAAACTCCTCTAAGGAGCCGAAAGTGTCAGAACCGAACTTGTCAGAGGCCATCTCGGACCGAAGCCAGCAGCGAGGACCGAACCTCGGCCGCCCATGCGAGACCTCGGACCTTCGGCCTCCCCCTTCGGACCTTCGGATCTTCCCTCCTACTCTCGGTTCCCTCTCGGTTCCTAGCTCCTTAGAGCCGAACCTCGCAGGTTCGGTTCCTAAAGCTGATTTTTGACTACTTTCGCCTCCTAAACCCGTTTTTGACGGGATTTTTTCACGGAATTCATATTTTTATCATTTTTAACCCCCAACACTATTATTTTAATTATTTTTCAAGGATTTATTATTTATAAATCATTATTTTACAATAAGAAGAGTATTTTACACCACAAGTGGGTCAAGTGTGCCCACTTGCCTCCTATGTGTCACTTTCTCATTGGTCCAACCTTATCCACATCACACAAACCAAGGCAAACATCCCTTCACCCTAGCCACTTGCTCCAGCAACCCTCCATATAAGGAAATGCCTGGGATTCCCTTGATCTTTTACTTCACCATCAAAATTATACACTTCTTAAACCATCAAGAGGGCCTCTTTTCTCTCAACTTTCAGCCACACTTTTGATGTGTTCTTGAGTCATTTATTCACTTATTGGTAAGTATTTCCTTCTAACTCAAGTGTTATTACATGTTTTCATAACACTCTTGGATTAACGACTCATATCTTCACACCAAAAATCGTTCTTAGGATCATCCAAAACTTCGTGTGTTCATCAAGTGATCTAGACTTGAAACTCATCATCTTTAACCTTCCACTCTACAAGAAATCACTCAAGGTGAGTTCATACCCCTACATTTTCTAGTTTTCTTCAGTTTTCAGGGGGGAATACAAGATAAAACACCAAAACATATTCAAAACTCAACTTGACAGCTTACAACAGAAAAGTTGTGACCTGTTCACGAACTGTTTTACCCAACTTAAACTTAATATCCTTCAAAACTGTTTACTATGCAAGTAGTTCAGGTTTATACCTTTAAAATGACTACTTGCACATCTCCATATGATTTTTCTAAGATTTATGGTGATGTTTATAAAACTGCCTATCATTTCAGAAACCACTTCGGACCAGTCTGTGATTATGAACACTTTCACATAAGTTAGAGACTTCTAAAAATCATAATAAAAATTATGAGTAAACTAGACACATTTTCTAAACTCTCAGTGTTTACGGAGTTAGTTTTCGACTCCGTATGATTTTTCTATGATAATTTCAAAACAGTGCAGAAAGGATAAAAACTAGTTGCATAGTTTACCTTATTAATAACACTTTGTAGTATGTTGAGCAAAGTGCATAACAATAAGTTTCTCAATGTTTGGATGCATTCTTGTTAGTTTATCATCATAAACAGAAATTAGTCATTCATGTTAAGGTTTTTCCTCCATTCATTCCGAACACATATAATAAACTACATTAAGTATAGTTTATGAATTTTCGATAAAAGCATACTACATGGAAAAGGTTTTACTCTCAAAACAAATGGGTTTTTCATATACTACTTGATAAACTATAATAGTAATAGTTTATGGATTTATATCACAAATGTATTTTCATAAAAGGTGATTTCACTTCCTCCACGGAAGAGGTTTTATACTCAAAACTATATGTAAACTAGTTAATGTAAGTTGTGAGACATTCTCCTTCGGGGTACTCTTAAGTACCACAGAAAATCCTGAATTAGTTATAACCAGAGTCTCTTGTAGGGAGAGCGTGATAATCGTGTATAGATCTATATTGGGATTGACAACCCACAACCATGCTGTTTGCATAAGTCCGATCGGCCGATCGGGGGTGACAAGTGTCATTTCGATTCCGACGCCTGAAGAACGTCGTAAGCAGGTTATTCTGTCGTAGTATGGTTATAGCGACTCACATAGGGAGTTAACAATCTTTCCAGTTTACAGGAAAAATTGTACTTTGAAAAGGGGTTTTACTTCTAAATTAAACGAGTTTATGCCGATTTAAACTTGCATGAATTACTCTAAGTATGGAAAAATACTTGTATATTGTCGGTCTTGACGCTTAAGGCTACATGACTTTTTATAAGGAAAATATTGGATTTTCTTTGGAAACATATTCCCATTTTGAACATTATAAGCACAAAACACACACATATTCTCTGTCTTAACAATTAGGACTACATGACTTTTATAAGGAAAATATTGGATTTTCTTTGGAAACATATTTCTATCAAAACTACATTTCATCTAGAATTGTTAGACTTCAGCTATAATTGCTAAGTGTATATGCTAGAGTTATATAAGAATCTAGTCGCAATCGACGTAGAATTGGTGGGCCCGCCTTACTTCCTGTTCCTTGTCTGGTTGTGGAGCTAGGGCAGACCCATTATATTCGACCGTTTATTTAACTTAAATTTTATATAACTTATATACACTGGGTGATTACAGAAGGAATCTACAGGTCTTTCTAGGGTACATTATTGCATAGCATAGGAGAGTTTATTTCGCGTTTAATAAAGAAAATATTGAATTTTATGAAATCATACTCTATCGCTTTTTTTTTACAAGGAAAACGGCTTCTTTCTCAAATAAAACTCTTATGAACTCGCCAACTTAATTGTTGACGCTTTTTCAAACTACTTGTATTCTAAGGAATTCAGTGAAATAGGAAATCAACCGCTTTTGAGGATGGGACGTTAAATCGTCAAACATTTCATTTTGTTCATCATAAGTGTAATTGATTGGAAACATGTAAACACATACTATTGTATAACTTTTTCAATTATATTTATGATGGTTGTATTTACTTTGGGCACTATTATACTCGTTGTTGTGATACTATACATGAAGTCCTCCACCCCCGGACGTTTCCGCCATCCTTGGTTTGGGGGTGTGACAATGTTTGTTATAAACATGTTTCAAAATGTTACTTATGTTATTTATAAGTTGTCAAAACATTTCAAAAACTCTTTTAAAAGTTATGTTGCTTTATAGTTATACAAAACTCTATTTTTAAAGTACAAGCATAACTTAGTAGATAAACGAGCCTTTTCAGTAACAGTTCAAGTAGAACATTAGTAAACTATAATAGGTATAGTTTAGGAGAATGCTATTCATTACTTCTAGTACAATAAAGCACATAAAGAGTCAGTTCTTACATGAATCAAACAATACCATACAAAACATATAGTGAAGAGAATCAAACAATACCATACAGTACATATAGTGAAGAGAATCAAACAATACCATACAGAGAGAACGTACAATATACAGTACAAAACAAACAAGTTAGGTTGCTATAGCATGAGAACACACATACATGATCTAATTATACCAATGAATCACTAACTCATTGTTTTAAACAAAAGATGATAGTTTTATTGGGTATACATGATCATATACTTTAATGTGAATTACATGGCTCGCAAGAATTTGCAGAGGTCGTGTTTAGTTCCCCTAATCTCCTGACAAGGAGAGCGTATAGTAAGGGTTCAAGCCTTCACATTATAACCGTAATAAAACAAATATGTTTTTAGGTTATTAGTACATCCGCATGTCATTATAAACGACAACTGTGTACTTACATTTCCCATCACTTTCATAAAGTGACAATACCACTTGAAAGTCAAACTCAAACTATTGTCGAGTCAAGATAGTTATAAACTAGGGAAAATATACATTCTTACAATCGACAAACGGAACAGTCGAGTCTAGCACATAACAAAAGATGCCTTGGTAGAAGGATACGATTAGAAGAAAGGACCATAATGCTAGTCTTATGATTCCTTAATGTATACATCACAGGATATGTATATACCAATAGGGTCCGGCAGGTAATAGGATGTGTGCTCTCCGCTTCATTTCCTGTTCCTTGTTTGGTTGTGGGCTTGGAACGAATTCACCCAATCTATTTTCTACCCGATTCTATATATATGTATGCTTAGTATACATTAAGTCATCATAAGGGTACCAGGTATGGGTGAGGTTATAGGACACAAAGTCAAAGCACAGTTTTTCTAGTACAAAACATACTTTCCAAAATCAGTACTTTTGGTATACAAAACTAGAAACTTCCCAGTAAAGGGTTTAATCCATTTTATTAAACCATTACAATTAACTCCATAATACCTTAGTTTATACATCATGTTTATATATAAAACTAATACCCAATAGGTACTTGGATGTGTGCTTTCCGCCTTACTTCCTGTTCCTTGTTTGGTTGTGGGCTTCGGGCAGATTCACTCAATTTACTTTCAATCCGATATTGGATTATATATATCAGTATAAACTAAGCTATTATAAAAGTAGTTATTGTGGTCACCATTTTATCATAAGAAATAAGGGTTTTCTTAAAGAACTTTTCATTAGATATAAAGAAACCATTACAATTAACTCCATGAGTAACAAGTGAATACACGAGGGTTATATATGACGATGATCTAACAACCAATGGGATGTGTGCTGTCCGCCTTAAATTCCGTTCCTCGTTTGGTTGTGAGCTTAGGGAAGATGCGCACAATCGATTGTTTGTTTACTCTGAGTCATATATAACTTGTACCCACTTAGTACCCATAGAAAGGGTTGTAGTGTCATTTTACTCAAACTTCCATCAAAGTAGGAAATATAGGATTTTCTAGAGGAACATGCGAGCTTTTCAAAACAGAACTTACAACTTACAACATTTTACAACTGCATGTTACATCTACATTTTCAACAACACTTTACAACTTACTCATATCACTAAAATCTTATGAACTCACCAGCTTAATTGCTGATCAACTCTTTCAAATAACTTGTATTCTCAGGAGACTATTAGACAGGTGCTCGTGCTGGGGATTCAGAAGATGAAGCATTATAGCTTCAAGTCTTGTTTTGTTATTTGTTTATGAATTCTATGTTTTGTGAACACACGCATTGTAAACACTTTCTTTCGAAAAGAAATGGTTGTTCATTACTTTCTTACCATACACATATCTCGTGATGCTAAACATGACGTCCTCCACCCCTGAACGATTCCGCCGTTCCGGTTTTGGGGTCTGACAGATTGGTATCAGAGCATTGTTTATTGTGAACTAAGTATATCAACCGATAAAAGATATACAACTATAAATACAATGGGGCTTAGGTTATAAAAATATACGTACTTGCTTATACATGTACATAATAGAACTAGTATCACGAGGAGAACAGAACTAAAGTATTTAAAGGTTGGGCACTGTCGTCAACCTGAACAGTTATGTAATCATAGCTAGGATCAATATAGCCTGATCAACTATATTCATTCGAGATGTGACCGACATGTGTTTGGGAATGATGTGGTGTTGCAACAGTGTTAAAACTTACCTGAACACCAGTTAAGAGAACAACAGAACAAGTACATTCAGAGTTAGAATACTATAGGAGTATTTTTAGTCCATATAAATAACTTATGTGAGAACTTAAAAGACCCTTATGGATAGGTCTATAATCTTGCAAGGTATATTCCTAAAGTTTTATATATAATCAAGATCTTATAGACTTAGAATCTGTGGTCTACGCTTCGCTATCTATTCCTCTTAAGGGTGTAGCTTTGGAGTAGGATCATTTATTCGAAGGTCTATTCAATCTTCAATTATATACAAACTTGTGTACCTTGTACAATTAGAGGAGGACTCCGTAAGGATCACCCCATAAAGTTACCTTAAAGATCATAGATTCTTTAGTCACTTTCATTCTCGCACGACAAGCCCAGATAGATGTAACCACTTCCTCATAGTAGACAACAGAAGAGTCTAGGAGGAACAAGTACAAGTTCATGAGAAGTTTGCAAACAGGGATCAGCCGAA
This sequence comes from Lactuca virosa, assembly GCF_052849685.1. Taxonomy (NCBI): domain Eukaryota; kingdom Viridiplantae; phylum Streptophyta; class Magnoliopsida; order Asterales; family Asteraceae; genus Lactuca; species Lactuca virosa. The sequence continues at coordinate 392,726,359 of NC_136428.1, forward strand.
GTAACCAAAACGTCTTACACGTCACACTAATAAATAATAATCTGGTTAATTTAACGAGCGAGTGGAAACACTGCTCACATTATTTATTGAGATTATTTTCTTACATGCAGCTGGTAACAGTTATTCAGGAAACAAATATTCATTCGAGGATAGTTATTTCAAATTCATAGAGTTTATTAGGTATAGACTCTTTTATGGATTGTTTCTAGAACCCTGTGGAAGTTAGGACCCGATACATCCAGAACTAGGATAACCTTGTCTTTTCAGCTTTCGGCTTGTGTCCATTGCTTTAGACTTATTCCGTCTCATCTTTGTATTCTTTTAGCAAAGATGCCTCCTTGCAAATCTAACAGACGCACTACTCCGATAACTCCAACGCCGCCTCCATCGCAAATAGATATGGCAGCTATAAACGCTGCAGTGGCCGCGACTGTGGCAATAGCCATGGCTCAATATCACTCCATCAGTACCAATGGAGGTGGAACGCCTATAGATTCTACTCAAGGTGAGGTCCTCGTACGCTCGAGAGATTTCTCCTACAAGGACTTCACCAAATGCCAGCCATTGTCCTTTAATGGGACTGAAGGAGTCATTGCCCTCATGCAATGGTTCGAGAAAACAGAGTCGATATTCGAAATCTGTTTATGCCCAGAAGGAAGCCAGGTGAAGTTTGTTGCCTGCACCTTCTCTGGCAAGGCCCTAACATGGTGGAACAACCATGTTAAGTCACTGACCCTATCAGTGGCTAATTTAATAGGCTGGGAAAACCTAAAAGAGTTAATGCGGGAGGAATATTGAACGTTAGGCGAAATTTAAAAACTGGAACAAGAGCTGTGGGATCTGACTATGGTCGGCTCAGACATAGCGACCTACACTGACCGGCTCAGCGAACTAGCAGCTCTATGCCCCGGGATGATTACCTCGGAGAGCAAGAAGATAGAAAGATACATTTGGGGTCTGACTGCTCCGACCCAAGGAAATGTGTTGTCTTCTAACCCAGCCATGTTCGGTAGTGCTAAACGCCTGGCACAGCGACTCATCGACCATGGAGTCTGCCATGGTGTAAAAGTCCCTATTCCCGAGCCATCGAGGGACGAGGACTATAATCAGAAGTCGGGGAACAAGAGGAAGAAGAAGCGAACCACACAAGAAACCCCGCAAGAGCAACGAGCGAGTACTATGTACGCCGCTACGACGCCTACTGCTTCAGCACCTGCCAGTCGATATGCTGGAAACCTTCCGAAGTGTGGAAAGTGCAACTTTCACCACACCGGAGTATGCCGGGAAATGCAGTGTCTGAACTGCCACAGAAAGGGACATGCAGTCCGTTTCTGCAGGGCACCGGCTCAACCGATCTCCCAAGTCCTCGGAGCTGAAGAAAACCAAGCCTGCTATGGCTGTGGTGAGACTGGACATTTTCAGAGGGACTGCCCGATAATAAGGAACTCAGGCGCGGATGGACGCATTCTGATTATCACCGCAGGAGAATCTACCCCGAAGTCGTCGACGAGTAGCGGTACGTTTTTCGAAATAGTAATTACTTTTAAAAATTAATTTATATTCATATAAGATTAAAATTTGGGGATAACACTTAAAAGTAACTATAACAACTCACATGTTGAAATAGGTCACAGTATTCAATAGAACTAAAAGATCACTTAGAGAAGCTATTATGGCTTACCAAATACATCAGGGTTGTGCACAACTAAGATGTTGCAGACTTAGAGTGAGTGACTCCGCTTAGGTCCCCATTCCTTAATTGGTTGAGGATTTGAGGCAGAGTTACTCAGTCGACTGCCTTGCTCATCTTAAATATTCATAACTTGTATATGGTAAGAGGATTATGATATAAAGTATCCCCACCAGTTAGTAGAGCACTTTTGATTGTATGTATGCGCGCATAGCGGTACGATACGTAGGAGTGTTAACTTCAAAGAGAAAACAGGAAACACGGGAACATTTACAAGAGTACATTGTCGAACATGCTAGGAGTACAGTATCGAACATACAAGGGATACATCGTCGTATATCAGACGTTTCTTTCATTTGACTAATTCTTTGTTTAGTAAAGAGTCTGTTGCTTTCATTCGTCATGAGCTGGCGTGGTCCTCACCATACTAAGTTCATATGTTTCTATCGCCTCGATCGGCAAGTTCTCGAAACTTTCGTCATTAATATCGAAAGTCCGACCTAAACGTAAATTTTATGTTTCGTATTTTAAACCCCCGGAGTACTCGTGTGAAGAGTACTTTGCCCTCTGAAGCCTTATCGTCAGATGTCTGCAGACCGTCACGAAATACCGCTCGTCCAGCAGACCAAGTTCGAGCACAGAGGCTCAGGACGAATACATCCCACCTATCACTATTCAGTGTATTCGCAAGGGTGGTATATGATTATGATTACGCAGATTTAGTATGTGTGTTTCCGCCCTATCTCATGTTCCTTGTTTGGTTGTGGACCTGGGGTAGAGTCGCACATCCGACCGTCTTACTAACCCTAATTATATACGACTTGTATACACGAGGTAATGATAGATGGACCAAGTACGAATCCTATCATGAACACTAGGGCAAAGTTGCCAAGTCTACGAGTGGGTATTCTGCTAATCAGAGGAGCGCAACCCCAGTACTAATGCTAAGAAAGCTAATTTCGGGACGAAATTCCATCTAACGGGGGGATGATGTGACAACCCGAAATTTCTATTCTGTACAACCATTCACTTCAATAGAAGTCAGAACTGTTTCTGCTAACTTTCAAGCTTTTTGGAATCAGTTTGAGTGTTTTAAAGTTAGTACTTCAAGAGATAACTGGAGAGAGGATGCCCTAGGGTTTATTGTGCAACAATAAAGTCCCAAAACTCCAAGAGTTTGGAGTTTACGGCCTAAACATGGCGTTTACGGCCGTAAACTCTAAGGAGTATAAATATGACACTTAGTCATTTTTATCACTTTTTCACCTTTTCAAGACTAGAACTCAAGATCCCATCAAGTATCATCTAATTTTCCTTCTTGATCTTCAACTGTATAAGTGTTTCTTGCCCTAATAAGTTGATATCTTACTTAATCTAGTGATCTTACATGATTCCATCCGTGAAATCATTCCATTTGTGTAGATCTTCAAGTGTTCTTAGTTTCACTAAGAACACCAAGAACACACACTAGTGTTCTTGGACTTTTAACACCCTTACAAGCTTCTATATAGTAAGTACTCTTACCTTGGCGTGTTATAAGGCTTGTTACACTTCTTAATCATCTAGAAAACACAAAGAAACACAAGATCAAAGGTGTTTACGGTCCAAACATGTTCTTGGACCGTAAACCCTAATGAAAGGGCCATTGTGTGCCCTAATCCCTTACCAAGCCTTGGATACTAGTCTAGATCCCATCCTTGAAGTGCTTAGTACCTGAAACATCAAAAATACTATGAACCATTAGAGTTTACGGCCGTAAACACATGGAGAAATGGTCCATGGGCCGTAAACTCCATAAAGGGGTGAAATGATGCCACAATCACTTCCTAAGGCTTAGACTTGAAGTAGGATGCTTCTTTATGGCTTATGAAACTTCAAAACACAAAATGGTAGAAGTACCATGGGTTTACGGCCGTAAACTCATGGGTTTACTACCGTAAACTCCATGAGAGTTGGTCCCAAAACCGTAAACTCCAAAAGAGTTTACCCTTGGACTTTAAACTCAAATGCAAGGCCCTACAACCCTTAGATGCAGTCCTTAGTACTTATAACACTTGAATCAAGGTGTTTTTCATGTCCTAGGGTGTCTTAACTTGATTTATTTGTTGTTAAATGACTAATTGGATACGTATATGTGTTATTATATGTTAACTAGGATCCTTGTGTGTGTTCAAGTCTTCACTTGACACTTAGCATCCTATACCATCCGTTCATCCAAACCACCCACTACAGGCGAGTTCATACCCCGTAATGAATCTTTTAACTGTTTTAACTATTTAAGGGGGGGGGATACAAGTTGAACACAATGTTAATTGAGTAAATGTTTGTTATAAACATCTTTCAAAATGTTAGTTATGTTATTTATAAGTTGTCAAAACATTTCAAAAACTCTTTTAAAAGTTATGTTGCTTTATAGTTATACAAAACTATGTTTTTAAAGTACAAGCAAAACTTAGTAGATAAACGAGTCTTTCAGTAACAGTTCAAGTAGAACATTAGTAAACTATAATAGGTATAGTTTAGGAGAATGCTATTCATTACTTCTAGTACAATGAAGCACATAAAGAGTCAGTTCTTACATGAATCAAACAATACCATATAGAACATATAGTGAAGAGAATCAAACAATACCATACAGAACATATAGTGAAGAGAATCAAACAATACCATACAGAGAGAACGTACAATATACAGTACAAAACAAACAAGTTAGGTTGCTATAGCATGAGAACACACATACAGGATCTAATTATACCAATGAATCACTAACTCATTGTTTTAAACAAAAGGTGATAGTTATATTGGGTATACATGATCATATACTTTAATGTGAATTACATGGCTCCCAAGAATGTGCAGAGGTCGTGTTTAGTTCCCCTAATCTCCTAACAAGGAGAGCGTATAGTAAGGGTTCTAGCCTTCACATTATAACCATAACAAAACAAATATGTTTTTAGGTTGTTAGTACATCCGCATGTCATTATAAACGACAACTGTGTACTTACATTTCCCATCACTTTCATAAAGTGACAGTACCATTTGAAAGTCAAACTCAAACTATTGTCGAGTCAAGATAGTTATAAACTAGGGAAAATATACATTCTTACAATCGACAAACGGAACAGTCGAGTCTAGCACATAAAAGAAGATGCCTTGGTAGAAGGATACGATTAAAAGAAAGGACCATAATGCTAGTCTTATGATTCCTTAATGTATACATCACAGGATATGTATATACCAATAGGGTCCGACAGGTAATAGGATGTGTGATCTTCGCTTCATTTCCTGTTCCTTGTTTGGTTGTGGGCTTGGAACGAATTCACCCAATCTATTTTCTACCCGATTCCATATATATGTATGCTTAGTATACATTAAGTCATCATAAGGGTACCAGGTATGGGTCAGGTTATAGGACACAGAGTCAAAGCACAATTTTTCTAGTACAAAACATACTTTCCAAAATCAGTACTTTTGGTATACAAAACTAGAAACTTCCCAGTAAAGGGTTTAATCCATTTTATTAAACCATTACAATTAACTCCATAATACCTTAGTTTATACATCATGTTTATATATAAAACTAATACCCAATAGGTAGTTGGATGTGTGCTTTCCGCCTTACTTCCCGTTCCTCGTTTGGTTGTGGGCTTCGGGCAGATTCACTCAATTAACTTTCTATCCGATATTGGATTATATATATCAGTATAAACTAAGCTATTATAAAAGTAGTCATTGTGGTCACCATTTTATTATAAGAAATAAGGGTTTTCTTAAAGAACTTTTCATTAGATATAAAGAAACCATTACAATTAACTTCATGAATAACAAGTGAATACACCAGGGTTATATATGACGATGATCTAACAACCAATGCGATGTGTGCTATACGCCTTAAATTCTGTTCCTCGTTTGGTTGTGAGCTTAGGGCAGATGCGCACAATCGATTGTTTGTTTACTCTGAGTCTTATATAACTTGTACCCACTTAGTACCCATAGAAAGGGTTGTAGTGTCATTTTACTCAAACTTCCATCAAAGTAGGAAATATAGGATTTTCTAGAGGAACATGAGAGCTTTTTAAAACAGAACTTACAACTTACAACATTTTACAACTGCATGTTACATCTACATTTTCAACAACACTTTACAACTTACTCATATCACAAAAATCTTATGAACTCACCAGCTTAATTGCTGATCAACTCTTTCAAATAACATGTATTCTCAGGAGACTATTAGACAGGTGCTCGTGCTGGGGATTCAGAAAATGAAGCATTATAGCTTCAAGTCTTGTTTTGTTATTTGTTTATGAATTCTATGTTTTGTGAACACACGCATTGTAAACACTTTCTTTCGAAATGAAATGGTTGTTCATTACTTGCTTACCATATACATATCTCGTGATGCTAAACATGACGTCCTCCACCCCTGAACGATTCCGCCGTTCCAGTTTTGGGGTGTGACAGAAATAATTCTAGTTCTGTTAATTCTGCTGATTCTCAAACGAATGTCTCGTTGAACTCTTAATCTGTTGCTTCTAATTCAGTTACTTCTAATAAACCTGCTGTTGGTAAATACAATCCACCAAAACAAGCGAAACAGACTGCTTGCTGTAACTGTGTTTGTAGGAATAATCAGCGACAAGGAATGGGCATGCTACTAGGGACATGCAGAAACAACTTCTACGTGATGAAACAAACTTGTTTCCATTATGGAACGCGGGGACACATTGCCAAAAAATTGTCCAAATCGTGCATATGTTCCCTACTATGCACGAGGTTGGTAGAACGTGCCTAGAGGGAGATCTTCCAAAAAAAACCCTTCGAGGTCACATTCAAACAATGGTGATTGGAACGCCAAAAAGGGAAAGAATCAAACTCCCAAGGACAAGAAGGGGATGTCAGACAAGAAGCCAAATATAAGAGATGGTTCTGTTAAATGAAGATCAGTTAGTTCGAAGTCATCTCAGCGATCAGTTTCAAGTTCTAAAGCAAGTGATAAGACATCCATCCGATCAAACAAGAAATGGGTTAAACCTGACTACAGATGGGTACAAAAGGTTCACACTCCCAAATCATCTAATGATTCTAAAATTTCTTCATCTTTTATGTCTGATAAACAGGATATTTCATGGGAGAGAGTACCTTGTGTAGATGATAATGGTCAACCCAACTTTAAAATGGACTGGGTTCCAAAAGGCAACTAATATCGCACTCTGTATCGGAGTAACTATGGAGGAATATCATCAGACTTTGGTTTGCTAATAGCGGCTGTTCCAGGCACATGATAGGAGACATCTCTCATTTGTACGACATTCAGAATCTTCATTGAGAGTATGTGTCTTTTGTGGGAAAGGAAGAAAGAGGATGATCACAAATGGGGATTGTACCTAACGATGTGAAGAATTTTTGAATCTGTTCCGGAATTGAAACACAGCTAAGGTTGAATGTTTTGCTGCATATACATGCTGTTCTCAGATCATCTGGATGCAACTTCAATTCTTAAATTACGGTTTGAGTTTTCTTCTTGATACTTTTAAGTTTTTCATAAAATGACTCGTTTTGAAGATAATTTTTTTTAAAATTTGCGCATTTATTTTGTTTCCTTTCTTCCCTATGCATAAATCAAGGGGGAGAAATCAAAAATACAAAAAAAATTAAAAAAAAAAAATCAAAAATACAAAAATATGTCTTCTTTCGTAAGTATTCTTGGGAAGTGATATGAAGTTTAGTGCTAAAGGGCAATATGAGATGCGTGTAATGCACTGAAGCTAAATTGTTTAGACTTTGTGCTCAATGTGCTGGTAGGCACGAATGATTCAAAATCAAAGGACTAGAAACTGTTGAGAACGTAACAAAACATATAAAACATGAAATCACACTAAAAAATGGCAACTTATGTTCTTTTATGTAGTTTTTAACAGCACGAAGCATACTTTGGAGGGTAAAACTAATGAGGTAATGATATCGGATTTGAAATCTGAATATTTCCGACGAACAACTATATACAAACAACGTAACCAACATATAAAACATGAAAATCACACTAAAAAACATACTTTTATCGTAAGCTAAAAATGGCAACTTATGTTATTTTATGTCGTTTTTAACGACACGAAGCATACTTTGGAGGGTAAACCAATGAGATAACGATATCGGATTTGAAATCCGGATATTTTCCGACGAAAAAACTATGTACAAACAACGTAACCAACATATAAAACATGAAAATCACACTAAAAACATACTTTTATCGTAAGCTAAAAATTGCAACTTATGTTATTTTATGTCGTTTTTAACAGCAGGAAGCATACTTTGGAGGGTAAAACCAATGAGGTAACGATATCGGATTTAAAATCCAGATATTTTCCGACGAACAACTATGTACAAAGAACGTAACCAACATATAAAACATTAAAATCACACTAAAAACATACTTTTATCGTAAGCTAAACTTAGTAGATAAACGAGTCTTTTCAGTAACAGTTCAAGTAGAACATTAGTAAACTATAATAGGTATAGTTTAGGAGAATGCTATTCATTACTTCTAGTACAATGAAGCACATAAAGAGTCAGTTCTTACATGAATCAAACAATACCATGTAGAACATATAGTGAAGAGAATCAAACAATACCATACAGAACATATAGTGAAGAGAATCAAACAATACCATACAGAGAGAATGTACAATATACAGTACAAAACAAACAAGTTAGGTTGCTATAGCATGAGAACACACATACAGGATCTAATTATACCAATGTATCACTAACTCATTGTTTTAAACAAAAGGTGATAGTTATATTGGGTATACATGATCATATACTTTAATGTGAATTACATGGCTCCCAAGAATTTGCAGAGGTCGTGTTTAGTTCCCCTAATCTCCTGACAAGGAGAGCGTATAGTAAGGGTTCTAGCCTTCACATTATAACCATAACAAAACAAATATGTTTTTAAGTTATTAGTACATCTGCATGTCATTATAAACGACAACTGTGTACTTACATTTCACATCACTTTCATAAAGTGACAGTACCACTTGAAAGTCAAACTCAAACTATTGTCGAGTCAAGATAGTTATAAACTAGGGAAAATATACATTCTTACAATCGACAAACGGAACAGTCGAGTCTAGCACATAACGGAAGATTCCTTGGTAGAAGGATACGATTAAAAGAAAGGACCATAATGCTAGTCTTATGATTCCTTAATGTATACATCACAGGATATGTATATACCAATAGGGTCCGACAGGTAATAGGATGTGTGCTCTCCGCTTCATTTCCTATTCCTTGTTTGGTTGTGGGCTTGGAACGAATTCACCAAATCTATTTTCTACCCGATTCTATATATATGTATGCTTAGTATACATTAAGTCATCATAAGGGTACCAGGTATGGGTCAGAATATAGGACACAGAGTCAAAGCACAATTTTTCTAGTACAAAACACACTTTCCAAAATCAGTACTTTTGGTATACAAAACTAGAAACTTCCCAGTAAAGGGTTTAATCCATTTTATTAAACCATTACAATTAACTCCATAATACCTTAGTTTATACATCATGTTTATATATAAAACTAATACCCAATAGGTAGTTGGATGTGTGCTTTCCGCCTTACTTCCTGTTCCTTGTTTGGTTGTGGGCTTCGGGCAGATTCACTCAATTAACTTTCTATCCGATATTGGATTATATATATCAGTATAAACTAAGCTATTATAAAAGTAGTCATTGTGGTCACCATTTTATTATAATAAATAAGGGTTTTCTTAAAGAACTTTTCATTAGATATAAAGAAACCATTACAATTAACTCCATGAGTAACAAGTGAATACACCAGGGTTATATATGACGATGATCTAACAACCAATGCGATGTGTGCTATACGCCTTAAATTCTGTTCCTCGTTTGGTTGTGAGCTTAGGGCAGATGCGCACAATCGATTGTTTGTTTACACTGAGTCTTATATAACTTGTACCCACTTAGTACCCATAGAAAGGGTTGTAGTGTCATTTTACTCAAACTTCCATCAAAGTAGGAAATATAGGATTTTCTAGAGGAACATGAGAGCTTTTCAAAACAGAACTTACAACTTACAACATTTTACAAATGCATGTTACATCTACATTTTCAACAACACTTTACAAATTACTCATATCACTAAAATCTTATGAACTCACCAGCTTAATTGCTGATCAACTCTTTCAAATAACATGTATTCTCAGGAGACTATTAGACAGGTGCTCTTGCTGGGGATTCAGAAGATGAAGCATTATAGCTTCAAGTCTTGTTTTGTTATTTGTTTATGAATTCTATGTTTTGGGAACACACGCATTGTAAACACTTTCTTTCGAAATGAAATGGTTGTTCATTACTTGCTTACCATATACATATCTCGTGATGCTAAACATGACGTCCTCCACCGCTGAACGATTCCGCCGTTCCGGTTTTGGGGTGTGACAGAAATAATTATAGTTCTGTTAATTCTGCTGATTCTCAAACGAATGTCTCGTTGAACTCTGAACCTGTTGCTTCTAATTCAGTTACTTCTGATAAACCTGCTGTTGGTAAATACAATCCACCAAAACAAGCGAAACAGACTGCTTGCTGTAACTGTGTTTGTAGGAATAATCAGAGACAAGGAATGGGCACGCTACTAGGGACATGCAGAAACAACTTCTACGTGATGAAACAGACTTGTTTCCATTATGGAACGCGGGGACACATTGCCAAACAATTGTCCAAATCGTGCATATGTTCCCTACTATGCACGAGGTTGGTAGAACGTGCCTAGAGGGAGATCTTCCAAAAAAAACCCTTCGAGGTCACATTCAAACAATGGTGATTGGAACGCCAAAAAGGGAAAGAATCAAACTCCCAAGGAGAAGAAGGGGATGTCAGACAAGAAGCCAAATATAAGAGATGGTTCTGTTAAATGAAGATCAGTTAGTTCGAAGTCATCTCAGCGATCGGTTTCAAGTTCTAAAGCAAGTGATAAGACATCCATCCGATCAAACAAGAAATGGGTTAAACCTGACTACAGATGGGTACAAAAGGTTCACACTCCCAAATCATCTAATGATTCTAAAATTTCTTCATCTTTTATGTCTGATAAATAGGATATTTCATGGGAGAGAGTACCTTGTGTAGATGATAATGGTCAACCCAACTTTAAAATGGACTGGGTTCCAAAAGGCAACTAATATCGCACTCTGTATCGGAGTAACTATGGAGGAATATCATCAGACTTTGGTTTGCTAATAGCGGCTGTTCCAGGCACATGATAGGAGACATCTCTCATTTGTACGGCATTCAGAATCTTCATTGAGAGTATGTGTCTTTTACGGGAAAGGAAGAAAGAGGATGATCACAAATGGGGATTGTACTTAACGATGTGAAGAATTTTTGAATCTGTTCCGGAATTGAAACACAGCTAAGGTTGAATGTGTTGCTGCATATACATGCTGTTCTCAGATCATCTGGATGCAACTTCAATTCTTAAATTACGGTTTGAGTTTTCTTCTCGATACTTTTAAGTTTTTCATAAAATGACTCGTTTTGAAGATAATTTTTTTTTAAAATTTGCGCATTTATTTTGTTTCCTTTCTTCCCTATGCATAAATCAAGGGGGAGAAATCAAAAATACAAAAAAAAAATTTTAAAAAATCAAAAATACAAAAATATGTCTTCTTTCGTAAGTATTCTTGGGAAGTGATATAAAGTTTAGTGCTAAAGGGCAATATGAGATGCGTGTAATGCACTGAAGCTAAATTGTTTAGACTTTGTGCTCAATGTGCTGGTAGGCACAAATGATTCAAAATTAAAGGACTAGAAACTGTTGAGAATGTAACAAAACATATAAAACATGAAATCACACTAAAAAATGGCAACTTATGTTATTTTATGTAGTTTTTAACAGCACGAAGCGTACTTTGGAGGGTAAAACTAATGAGGTAATGATATCGGATTTGAAATCTGAATATTTCCGACGAACAACTATATACAAACAACGTAACCAACATATAAAACATGAAAATCACATTAAAAAACATACTTTTATCGTAAGCTAAAAATGGCAACTTATGTTATTTTATGTCGTTTTTAACGACACGGAGCATACTTTGGAGGGTAAACCAATGAGGTAACGATATCGGATTTGAAATCCGGATATTTTCCGACGAAAAAACTATGTACAAACAACGTAACCAACATATAAAACATGAAAATCACACTAAAAACATACTTTTATCGTAAGCTAAAAATTGCAACTTATGTTATTTTATGTCGTTTTTAACAGCACGAAACATACTTTGGAGGGTAAAACCAATGAGGTAACGATATCGGATTTAAAATCCAGATATTTTCCGACGAACAACTATGTACAAAGAACGTAACCAACATATAAAACATTAAAATCACACTAAAAAACATACTTTTATCGTAAGCTAAAAATGGCAACTTATGTTATTTTATATCGTTTTTAACAGCACGAAGCATACTTTAGAGGGTAAAATCAATGAGGTAACGATATCGGATTTGAAATCCGAATATTTTCCGACGAACAACTATGTACAAACAACATAAACCAACAAATAAAACATGAAAATCAGACATAAAAACATACTTTTATGGTAAGCTAAAAATAGCAACTTATGTTATTTTATGTCGTTTTTAACAGCACAAACAAATGGAAAATATATTACTAGACAATGGCAAATATATGACAAACATAATATATTTCAAATATATTACAAACACAATGTCAAATATATAACAAACATAATATATTACAAATATATTACAAACATCATTATTTAAAGGGAATAAAAATTACATTGGCAATATAACAGCCATCAACGAGTCTGGTATTTCACATTCAGATGGTGGGGAAGAGGGTGAACGGTTTGTGTCTGGTAGACGAGCTGAAATACATCAGCATGGTAATATACTTGAACCATATCAACTAATTCATGCATGTTTGAATGACCTGTTGCTGCGATAGCATGACCACATGGTATACCGAGACTACGCCATTTTCCACATGAACAAGTATGACCGTTGTGACAACCGTCGAATTCGAGTCGATTCTAGATTTGACTAAACTTAGTTGCACGTATAGGCACGACACATACTAGACTTAGTGACTAGAAGCTAAGTTATAACCTACTAGAAACTCGGAAACAAGTAGAATTGAAGGATAGTGTACTTAGATTTCACGTTGATATGTGAATTCTACTACTTAACTGTAGTGAATATCCATATTTAGGTCACTCTTTGATTCGAACACCTTTTCATGAATCATATACACACATCATGCACTTGACCTAGTGGTAGAAATTAGGTCCTAGTCTCGTTGGAACTTAAGTCAAAGTTGAAGACTAGGACTAGTATACTTGATTACTCAATTTCGTTTGGATCTCGGAATCACCACATAGAATGCCAATAAACCGATAAAAATAAATTACAAACATTATTTCTAACTTGAATAAGAGTTAGGAAACACAAAAATAATTTGAAGTCTCAAAGATTCAATTTACCTTGATATCTAAAGTTTAGCAAAATCCGAAAACCCCTAAATACCCTAAAAGCCCTATAAACTCATATTTATAAACTTTAACCTTAAAAATCCTATAAAAATAATTATGAACCTTATAATATTATCTTATCATAATAATTATTATGAAATACAATCAATGAAAAATAAAGATTTAGTTATTAACATTTACCCTTGATTTATAAGTCAAAAATCAAGAGTTTTATGCATAAAAACTAGGTTAAGGTGCACATTTTATAAAAAGTTGGAAATTTTTATAAAAGATTTAAATTTTTATAAAAGAAACAAGAGAGAGGGAGCCTCTCCCCCTCTAAAATTCGTCCTCTCTCTCCTATTATCTCTCATCCCCAAAATTTGAATCAATTCTCACCTCTCCACACTTCACCTCCTCATTCTCTCTCACACTCTTCATCACCATCACATTTTCTCTCTTCCCCCCACCCTAACCACGAAATGTTACAGAAAAATGGCTCCAAGAACACACCTTAAACTCTAAATATTCATCATTTGAAGTAATCTTGAACGTAATCCCGAATTTTCTTTCATTCTACTTCACTTTTCCTTCAAGTTTTGCTATTTTCTTATACTTTCTCCTTCTTCTCCTTCTTCATCTTCTTCAAACTTGTTTTCTTTTTGTTAAAATGTTTTTAGAACATCATGGATGTGTTTTAACACCATGCATGTATGATAAACAAGGTTGCATGTTCATGATCTTAGTGCAAAAATCGATTTTAAGGATTAAAACATCAAACTCAAGTTAAGAGTTTTTGAGAAACAAAATTTTGTTCATAAATGCATTTATACATTTTGATAAGTTTTAATCTTTTGATCTCTGGAAACATGACTAGAATATAAGTTTATCATGACATCTTTAAAATATTTCAAAAGATTTACTCAAAGAAATGATGAAAACTCACTTTTCTAACCAATCATCATGCATGCAATCTGCCAGATTTCTTTACCTGACTTTAAACTGCCATATCTCACTCATTTGTTAACCAAAACTAGTGATTCTTTTTCTGAAATATAATATTTTGAGTTAGCTTTCAAACCCATCTCACCTCACTGTAAAATTCCAATATTTCGATTTTTAGCAATTTTTACAAAACTGTTGCTCAATGAGCACCTTTTTGTGAATACTAGTTTTGTATTGCATGTTCAAAGGTCTTATTCATCACTAAAAATCAAGTAAAAATTAATTTGAGCACTTAACATCATGTGTTAAGAGGTATAAAAAGATCTTGATTCAAAAGTATTTGGAACATGTTGTAAAAATTCTCAAAGTAACATCAATAATCTTTACCAAAATCACAGGAATCAAGTTTTCTGTATAATTATTTGAGCCTTTAGGCATGTTTTTCGACATCAAAAATAAGAAAACAATTTTTCATTGTTATTAAATTGTTTGAAGATGCATTCTGGAAATTTTCAGCTCAATATATATTTTCTTTATTTTCTGGAAATATTTGTGGGTGACCCTTTAAGTTAGCAAAGATCTCTCATGACGTTTTATCGATTTTTGTTACTGTTTAGTATGGTTTTTAATTTTCTTTTTTTAGCTCCAATAAAGCATAAAACCACTTGAGGGAATGTGAAAATATTATTTCTTATTTTTCGCAGCTTGTACCTTATATTTAAGACTCAGAAAAATATTTTCGGAATTTTTCAAAATGTACATCTATTTGTCCATGATTTTTGTGTTTATAATGGATTAAAAACAGGAAAAATAGTTTTACTCGTCCAAAATTCATGAAAATTTACCAGAAACTCTTATAATATGTTAGGATGATGCATAAAAATTTTGATGATTTTTATCTTCTGTATGCTATTTTTCTTCTATTTTCCCAAGATTTAATACACTTAAATGTACAAAAATCATAAAATTGGGTTAAACAGTGTAGAAATCCATTTTTATATTTTTCCCAGCTTAAGTATGTGTAATAACACTTGTAAAAAAGGTTTTGTTAATTTTTGAAACTGTTATCTATTTATTTCTATTTTTATAGAATAAATACATAAAAATCAGAAAAATTGTGTTAAACTTTTTGAAAACACATATTAATATTTTTCCCAGATTATGTACATGGTAAAACAGTTACGCAAAAATTATAAGTATTTTTCATGATAAATTACTATTTTTCCATGATTTTATGATTATTCAAGGAATTAAATGGTGAAAAATAGTTAGACAAATAAAAAATTCAAGAAAAATTATCTTAAGGTCTTTGACTTCAATTAAAACTGAAATACAAAGTTTGGGAAATTTAGAACTAAATTGATTTAGTTTTTGAATATTTAATCATTAGAACACCTCTTAAAATGTTAAATATTAACATTTCAATAATGAGAATTTTCCACTTAAATTGTTATATAACAATTGATTCATTGAAATTTAATTTTCACAGAAAAATATTTGTAACTTATTAATATTAAATTTTGACACAATATTGGCATAATTCTATTGTAGTAGTAAGTATACTAGTGTTAGATTTCGATTAGAGACTCACTATCGAATACCATTATTGTAGGAATCGGTAGTGGTACACATGGAACGTAGTTCAAGGCACCATTTGCATCATCTCAATGCATTGTGAGTATTCACGACTTCCCCTATTTTCGGTTTTTTTTAATGATTTGGGGTGGAAAAGCATGTCCGAAAAACTATTATTTGCTCGTTGTATTTAAATTGATTTGTATCAAACTTGATTGCTATATTTTGCTATATTTCTCTATGTATGTCTATGCAACACAAAACATGAGGCCTTATCGTCTTAATTCCCTTCCCTTTATACTTTAATCCAATCATTAACTCTTTGAGCCAATGGTCATTATGGATAGCGTTATTAGGAATTGACAACTCCTCACTCGCCCGATTGCTTGAGTGCATGATACCATATAATATATGGAACGATAAGCATAGATCTTGATAGGGCATCAGTCATAGGCTTGGTTGGGAACTCATCGTTTGCTCATATACATACAAACTCTTTTATTAATTATAGCAATGAACTTTGTTTCTCATTATAGCAATAAACTTTGTATCTCATTATAACAACAAACTTTTGTTACTAAATACTTATTTACTTGTTTTAGCAACAAACTTGGTTGCTTCTTATAGTAACAAACTTGTTTGATCCTTGTAGCAATGAACTTGATTGCTCATTATAGCAATAAAACTTGTTTACTCATTTTAGTAACAAACTTTATTTCCCATGAGAATATGAACGTTGCATCTTATTTAGGCAACATATTTTATCTCTGATGATGACAACGAAGTTTGTTTATGCAAACTTAATACTCATTTTTGAAATATATTTCTATTTATGGAAACTTTATTACTCTCTTTAGCAACGAACTTCTATTCATGAAAACTTATTTACTTATTTTAGCAATGAACATTTGTTTATGGAAACTGTTATCAATATTCAGATTATCATGAATTTCAAACTATATTATGTTATAAACTTGTGAGTACTCACCAACTATTTTTATAGTTGAAGCTCGTTTTACATGCTTTTTCAGGAATCATCGAGTAAGTGGCACTTAGGGACACTTCACTTTTAGGAGCATTCGCATGTGTTGTATTTCAATTTACATTGTAATTTCTTTTAAAAGTTGTTCAAACCCATTGTAAATGTGTAATGATTTTTAATACTATGGTTGGTGTTGTCTTTTAACTTTTGCTATGAAACCCTTTATACTGCCATGCCTCGTGTTTCCGCTTTAGCGGGGTGTGACAACCGTTAAGGTCTACAACACAAGTTGTTTTAAAATCAAAAACTAGATAAACATATGTCGGCAAGGGAGACGAGATTTGTTGGGGGATCTGTGTTGCTTGCCAACCAACAAACTTTTGCATCCTTCTTTGAAGCACCATTTAAGCATACGTTGTTAGTATAGTAGTCAAACACCTTGAAAATTAAATATGGTTATAAAAGGTTGTTGTACTAGTTATTTAATACTTTTATATTGCACATGAAAATTTGCCTGCCATTATACTTCGTTCAACAAAAGTATTTTGCATGTACTCACGAATTCCCTCGATAAGTGTTATTATCGCTACATTAATTTTATTGAGCGATAATACTGAAAAATATTGAGGAACTTCCATGTTGAGTACATTCCAACGGATGATAGAGAAATAGACTCTTGCCCATTTCGGATGACCGATATTCGTAAGCACTTCACGAACATCACGACTTAGACTAGAAAATTTTTGTTCAAAAATAGACATAGTGTAGGATTTTGATGTTATTCAGAATAATGTTTCCAATGATCTTCCAGACCTTACTCTTGTTCGTAAATATTTGTGGACACTTTTACAAGTCTAACCATGATAAGAATCAGTGAAAACATTATCTACGCAAGAACTAATGACATCGTCCATATTGGATATGAACGCTACTTCCCTACCCTGTCCGAGACTTTCTTTTAACCTCATCAGGAACCAGGTACAACTTACCAGATTATTTTCAATCGCCATACCAAATGCTATAGGGAAAGTTAGATTGTTCTCGTCTTTAGCAATCGCTACAAACATTGTTTTTAGGTAGTTCCCTCGAAGACGGACACTACCAATGAAGATTACAGGCAAGAAACAATTTATGAATGCATACCTGTATTTTTTAAGAGTGGAAAACAATTAGTTTAAATGTAGAAACATTATCAAATGTAAAGAAAAAATAGAAAATTGGAAAACAAATATACCACCCATCCAATAGCCAGAAAACAAGATTGGAAACGATGCATCAAATCCGTTATGATGTGAGTGTGAGTATGCGGGTTGGTTCGCCTTAGGTTATGAAAGTAAACAGGCAAGTTGTTAAACCTTTCTTCATGCTCACTGTCAGATAAACTCATTTCGAATAAGTTATAAGAGACAATTACCAATTACTTAGTGTGCCCAAGGTTATGGAGGTAACGGGCTTACCACATGTGGACACATATGTATGTAGGAGCTGGAAAGGCAAGGTCCATAATGTATTGTCTTTTTGAACAGTAGATTTGTTGTTTCAAACAGTATCTCCGTGTTAGGTATCTGACAATTGGACTACTATTTGACAATTTTTGACTACGGTTTCATAGACTTTGACTACTGCTTTCTACCCTACATAATGTATTGTCTTTTCCAGCAGTAGATTTTTCATTTCAAACAGTATCTCCATGTAAGGTATCTAAAAATTGGACTACTCTTTGACAATTATTTGACTACGGTTTTATAGACTTTGACTACTGCTTTGTAGCCTGCATAATGTATTGTTATTTCCAACAGTATATTTGTCGTTTCAAACAGTATCTCCATGTAAGGTATCTGACAATTGGACTACTCTTTGACAATTATTTGACTACGGTTTTATAGACTTTGACTACTGCTTTGTAGCCTGCATAATGTAGTTTCAAACAGTACTTATGGGAATCCACCTAATTGTTTGTCAGTCTTTTTTCTTATTTATGTACTCCTATAAAACTAAAACAAACTAACAAACAAATTTAAAAAATGGCCTCCAATCAAACGACTTCTTCCTATGCAGCTGTTCCGTCCAATACTCCACACCCATGAATGATAAGAGAGGTAATGGTGGTAACACGATGTTGGATGAACGTTTACGAGGATGTGACAACCATGGTTAACCCTGATTGCTTTGAAGGTGATGAATGGACCCGCATAACAGCTATGTTTAACTTCTCGTTGGGAGAAGGAAAACACCGAACACAAGAAGATATTGTTGGTAAGTGGATGGATTTAAAGGAAAAAATCACATGGTTCAATCGATGGTATCATCATCTTAAAAATAGGTATCGTTATCCAAACAACGACGAAGATCTTTTAGAAATGGTTAAAGATCATTACATTTTGGAGCACGAGGGATGTGACTTCAAGTATGAGGATGCATGGATTCTAGTTAAAAATAATGAATATTTCATGTAAAAGGCTCTTATATGTGAAATGTCTTACGTAATGTTTGCTACTGGTGTATCTCGTTTTCTATAATGTTTTATGTTTGTGTTTTATTTTTCATGGAATAAAGTAGATAATAATTGGGGTAGTAGATTTAATTAATAATGTCAGAAGTGCAGTTTAATACAAGCAATACAAATTACAAATACGGGAATTCATTACTTTCCTACATTAATCTAAGGACAATTTAAATCGAATGTGCTGTTGAAATCAAAAGTAGGGTACACGCTTTCGTTCTGTGACCCGCTTCCGGATGCGAATTCAATAGTCATTATGCCCTTTTGTGTCGATTTTTGCTCCCCCCAGATCTGCTCCCCGATCCCCTACCCGTACAATCGTTCCTCGTGTGTCCAAAATGACCGCATGTAGAACATTCTTGTCGTTTGGGACGCTCACCTTACGACGAAATACGACCAGTATTTCTTGGCCTACCCGACTGACGTCACTCCATTAGGGGTGGCTTCACAATCATCAAATCATCGGGGATCTCCCACTCATATGGACTTGATAAAGGGTTCACAGACTCCTCGTAAGTTTTCCTCAGTGTCTCTGTAAAGTAAGCTTTTAAAGCAATTTCCGAACAGTCTTCGTAACGGTTCATTGTGAGCACTTTTATGACATGGCCACAAGGTAAGCCATCTATTTTCCACCGCCTACATGTACAGGTTCTTTGTTGGAAATCAACAATGACACTTTTCTGAGTAGAGCTTTTCACATCAAATCTTCTATTTTAGATAGGGTACACCATCCAATTATTACAAGCATTTTTATTTGCTTGTATAATCGTTTCAGCCCATGGGCTGACTGTTGTTTTTGCTTCAGCTAAAAAAATAGACATAATTTCATAATATCATATGAGTAGTAAAATAACATTTCAACGATTATTATATATAAAATATTAGTACCTGCAACATTAGGTTTCTGAAAACTCCATTGTTGCATTGTTGCACGAAAATACTCAATCAACATCAATATTGGCATCTTTCTTGCAAATCTTTCTGGATCGATGTTTTGTAGGTATTCCCATACACGATCATTTACCTTTTTAATTTTTTCATCCCATTATCGGATTTTTTAATAGTATATTGTATCGCTGCTTCCAAATTTTGCTGAAATGTTGAAATACAAATGGATAACACATATTCCATGATGGGTGTGAGGAAATATATTTGCAAATGATGTCGCTATGGATGGAGCCCTATCAGATATGAATGTAAGGTCTTCCACGTTGCCTATACATTCACGTAGTTTTTGAAGGAACCAGGACCATGTCTCCGTACATTCACTTTTGCATATGGCATAAGCAAAAGGCATGATTTGGATTTGACTGTCCATTGTCACTACGAGCAACATCGTACCCTTGAATTCACCATTTAGGTGACCACCATCAATTATTAGGGTCGGCCTACAATATTTGATGAACGCTTGTACCTACAATTATTTTTAATTGCATTAACAAATATCAATTAGGATTCATATGTTATATTTGTTATAAAAAATTATCACTGCTTACCGAGCAACCCAGCGTGATATACACAAACTCAAACCGATCATCATCATCTATTCTTATCTGAGTAACAGTTCCTGGATTATGCTTGACCAAGTTGTGCAGATACGCTGGTAATTTGGTGAATGAATCCTCTTTGGTACCTCTTAACGTCAACAACGCATATTGTTTTGCCCGCCATGCCTATTGGTATGAGATATTGACTAGAAATTTCGAATTGAAGTCCCTCACAATTTCATTACCCCGATAGACTCTATTATAATCTCCGGCCAATACTTCAACGATAAAGTGGCCGAGTACCTTTTTCTTTGATTGTCGATGATTAGACTCCAAGTTTGTTGCACAACATGTGTGTTGGTCAACAACTTTTGTGACTTGGAAAGCAGTAGTCGATTTGATTCCCCTTGCCCTAACCATCCAAGAACAATTTTCTACCAAACAAACCACCTCAAACCTTTCTTTGCTCGATCTGGTAGTCTTATACTGCTTACCTTGTTCCATGCATTGTCTTCCAATTGCAAGCTTGAGCAACTCTTTGTCATCAAAAATGTCTAGAACCTTAATCTCTTCATTTATATCCACCCTCTCGCATGGAATGTTCACATCATCGTTTGCATGACATGAAGGCAATGGGAGCATACCATGAAACATGGTATCTGAATAAATAAGTTTAGGTTCATCATCAAATTCTTCTCCGTTAGAATCACTCTCTAGGCCAGATATATCCAACTTGTCACAATCCGCAAACTCGTTATATCCTTTTAGTTCATCATCATGCAAAAATGGAACTTCTTGTTTTTCCAGATTCATTACCAACCTTATTCACCACGTCTAGTGCTTTGTTTGGTCAAAGTAACGATTTACACCAACATCATTAACATATGTACGAACATCATTATCACCGATATGCTTATAATTCTCCAGTGTATCATACATAATCGGTTCTGGCACTACATTTACATTTTCAGCGACAATATGATATTGACTTTTACTTGGACTTTTAAAATTACCTATTGGGTTGTTGCTGCCTTTTCCACTTGATAAATTAGCTGCAGATGCATTTCATCTATCATCCACTTCGTTACGCCAAACTCCTTATTCAACCACCACATAGACAGACACATATTTATCTCCAACGACATTTATTACGTTGATTAGCTTTCTAGTATCACGATCATCAACAATACCACAATAATAGAGTTGTTCTGGATGTTGATAATTCAGACTGACTTTTGATTCTTCGGGAAGACCCATCTTGCACTTCATCAAATGAACAAATTCGGTGAACGTGGTGGTTTCGTAAAATTCAACACCTAAATAAAACATTCTCGGATTGTATCCCGGTGGCCAAACATATGATAATTGGGAATTAACAAACTCCCATCTTCCATCCGTAAAGAGCAATACGAAATACTCGTTAGAACTCATTATCTTAATTTTGAGAATAAAGAAGCTAGAGAGATGAAAATTTCCCAAATATGAAATAATTCCAAAAATATGAAATACTTAATATATATAGGGTAGGTTCAAAACAGTAGTCAAGTCTGACAAAAAAGTAGTCAAGTTTAACAAAACAAAAAGTAGTCAAATTTAGCAAAAAAATAGTCAAATTTACCCAAAAAGTAGTCATATTTTACAAAAAAATTGGCATTTTTTTATTATTTGTTAAAAAACTATTTTATATTTCACAATTCTCAAAAAGTTTAACAAAATAATTGTCAAAATAATTCTACATTTTATAAACACTCTTTATAATGAAAATAATTCTCAAAAAAATACTCTCTATTTAAAAAAAATAAAAAAATAAAATAAAACCGTAGTTTTTTTGACAAAACCGTAGATTTTACCCCAAAACCGTAGATTAAAAAAAACGTAGATTTTCGAAAAACCGTAGCCTACGATTTGGGAAACCGTAGGGTTTACAGAGCAAACGGTAGGTTTTACAATACCTACGGTTTTATATCTTGAAAATGATTTTTTTATACAAAACATGAAACAGTAGATGATTTTGCGAAACAGTAGACGAATATAAGTACCTATGGTTTCGTGGGCTATTTTGGGACATTTCCTAATTTTTGGCTAAAAATTGCTAATCACTTCCTTAATTTGGCTAGATTAGTAATTACCCCTGAAAAGAAAAGAAAGCCACAAACCCAGGGGGAGATTGTTAGGATATAAGAAAAGAAATCTATAAACCAAGGGGGAGATTGCTAGGTCATAAATTGTGGTTTATACTTTTCTTTTCATAAGATATTAGAGTTCTCGGTCTATCACCGAAAACACCATGTTTTGGTGTTGTTTGGACCAAAATCACCTGTGATTTTGGTTAGGCTTAATATTGTTTTGTTTGGGTTTTAGGCTGGGCCTTGGTTATTAGCTCTAGGTATGAATAGTGTTATCTTAGCCTTGTAATGTGAAAGGGATGTTTTTCGGGGGCTTCCATATATATTTAGAACGTGATTTTGGAGAGAAACAAGAGAGAAGCAAGTTTAATCAAGAATCTTATTGTGACAACCGTCAATTTAGTCAACAAAGTCATCTCAACTTGTATTTGTATGTTAAGGTTTACATCATATTTCCTAATGTACAATTTACTATTATAATACAAAGTATCACTCGGAAGATTCTTACATTTAACAATCTGGATCCTAAATAGGGTGAGTGATGTAACAAATTGATGAAATATAATTATGTATCCCTCAAGGATGGAGAACACTCATAACACGGCGTAGTGGAGTTCATAATACTAACACTACGGGGTAAAACCATAAGAAAAACTACAAACACCGTCTCTCTAAAATCTCCCCCTCTCTAAAAATCTCTCTCTATGTCTCAAATCTCTCCCAAATCTCTCTACAAACCTCTATTCCAAACCTCTCCCAAATCTCTCTCAAACGTTTTCATAAACACCAACATCATCATATCTCTTCCTTTGTTGAAAACGGCTCAAAACGGATGGAGAAAACCCAAAAGAACAAACTCATTTCGGAATACACTATTTATTTCCGGAACCCTCTTAGTCTGGAACTCTTTCTCAAGAATCAGACAATTTCGCTCCGAACCTTCTGATCGAATACGAAACTTCTGAATCTGGAATATTGTTTGACTTCAGACCTTCTAAGAAAAACCGGGAATTCTCGCATGCTCCGGAAACCCTCCCTTGGCTTCAGAACTGCCTTACTCCGGAAGTTTTCACTCCGGAACTCTTCGCACCGGACAGTTTCGCATCTCAGAAGGTCAGGTGATTTTGGATGTTGTTGTTTGACTCCGGAATTTGCTGATTTACTCTGGAACATGCTGATTCACTCAGGAAACCCTCGCCACTTCGGACCCACTCCAGATTTGTGACCATTTCGGACTTTTTAGTTATTTTTAAAGATTTTGGCGTTGGGATTTTCCTAAAACTCGTCCTTTTCATAATTAATACCCTCTAAACTCCTATTTTAGGCCAAATGTGAAGCTTAAAACATATTTTCATTTCCTAAGATTATATTATTTTAATCACCCACTTGGCCACTTGTGGTGACACTTGATAGTAAACTCCTTCCCAAGGTGATAGATTTGTTTTACCAAGGCAAACATTACTTCACCGTCACCTCACTCTTCCTTCATATATAAAGTATGAATTAGGATCCATTTCATTTCCAGTAGAGAACTTCCCTTCCATTCTCCCTCAAGTATCAAGCCTTAATTTCCTCTCAAAATTCATCCATCAAGTATCCCCTGAAGGATTTTTCCTTCAAGATTTTCTTAAGGATCATAGTAAGTCCCTTTATAATCTAGTGTTATTACTAATAGATTTCAAGATTAGTTCAACAAATTAATACATAATTATGTTTTCAAACCATTAGGATACGATTAGCTTCCCGTGTTCTAAATTCGAAGATCACCGTGTTTATCTCATTATCTAACCGCTTCTATGCTTAAGGTGAGTTCATACCCCTACACTTTTCAACGATTTTTCTTTATTTAATGGGGGAATACAAATATAACAAAAGGAAAATTGTGTTAAAATACAAACCATTATTTATGTTTTCTTACATTTTATGTACCTTTTTACGTAAAAAATATCAAGTATACGAAACTATAATATGTATAGTTTGGGGATCATTGACGTTATTTTACCATTTTCAGGATTTAGAAATAATTATATAAAGGTATAATTATTTTCGTACTATACAAACACTATGAATGGATAATATTTACATTTACAGCAAAAAGGAGTTTTCATTTTATTTGACATAATCCTGTTAATGAATAAATTTGTGAGACATTCGGATTCACTGTACCTTTAAAGTACTGCATGAAAGTCTTGCATTTGTAACCAAAATCTCTTGTAGGGAGAGCGTGATAGTTGTGTGTTGATCTATACGGGACTGACAATCCCACACCTAAACTATTAGCTACCGTTAGACCGACAGGTCAAGGGTGACAACTGTCATAACATTTCTGACGCCTGTAGAACATTGTTATAGGCCGACTGGGTCATAGTATGGTTATAATAACTCACATGGGGTATTAACAAGACATACGGTTTATAGGGATTAAAAAACACATAAAAAGGAGTTTTATTTATATACAACTACAACATACTATTACAAGTACATGAGCATTCATACATTTTCAGGTATTAGGGTAGCTAAGACTACAATACATTTTACAATAAAATATTGGATTTTCCGGAAATCACACCCTATCATTTTTACAAGGAAAAACGACATATTTCTCAAACAAAACTCTTATGAACTCACCAACTTAATTGTTGACACTCTTTTCAAAATTACTTGTATTCTCAGGGAATCAATATACAGGTAATCAACCACTTTTGTCACCATATTGTAATTTATTAGGAAATATGTAACACTATCAACAATTTAACCATTTAAATTATATCAATGATGATTTTGTTCGCTTTCTTTACTACAATTCAACAATTATCATACTATACATGAAATCATCCGCCCCCGGACATTTCCTCCATTCTGGTTTGGGGGTGTGATAGATTTGTATTAGAGCATTGTTTATAGTGAACTAAGTATATCAAACCACACAAGATTTTCAAACTATAAATACAATGGGACTAAAACTCTATGACATAACGTTTTCATACAAGTATACTTTAAAATATTATAATACTTTTATAAAAGTATAAGTACAATCATACCCATTAGTTCAGTGTTGTAACTGTAACAAAATAAAAAGTATTAAGATGAGTTGGACACTACGATTAGGCCTCGGGGTTTGTAATCATAACAGGGGATGAATATAGCATGATCAACTATATTTATCCAGGATGTGACCAACGTATGCCAAGGAATAGTGGTAGTGAACGACAAGTCTAAAACTTAACAAAGAAACTCTAGAACTAAACATAAAAGTTTAAAATACTATAGGAGTATTTTATGGTGCTATAAAGAACCATAACAACAACGTTTAAACCTCGATATTTACTAGAACTAGTAATCATTAGGAACCCTCTCTCAAAAAATGAATTAAATCCTTCACATAAAAGCTAAAAACACCCTTACTGGTAGGTCTATAACTGCAGCGTGTATACGCTAAAGATTATGTATGATCAAGATACCATAGACTTAGGATTTGTGATTTCGCTTTAAATATTGTTCCTTGTTTGGTTGTGGGTTTAAAGTGGAGCTACTTATCCGAAGACCTATTCGATATCGATCATACATAACATGTATACACTAGGTAATTATAGAAGGACCCATTATGGGCCAAAATTTTATTAAAAAATATTTCTATTAAATTTTTAAGAAATATACACTTAAATTATTATATATTTGTCATATCCCTATTCTCGCACAGAAGAAATGGCAAGATTCCATTTACCAGGAGACCCTATATCCCTCCACAAGGGAATGCTGCTTGGATCGTAGAGGATCCTGAAGAAGATCCTGAAGAAATAATGGAAGAAGACGATTCAGAGGAAGAAAACGATGCAGAAGAAGAAGACGAGGACGAGGATCAGGAAGACACCAACTTAGAACCAGAGGTTTACAACCCACGACGAGCTGACCGAGGCCCCGCTCCCAGGAAGCACTTTCATGGCCCGACGCCTTGATGGGCAGTGGACTTAAGGAGATGGATCCAGGAGCAGGGACAACGCCCGCCTTATGGCATGGAACGAGGTTTCTACAACCTCAGTCGAGGGGCTCAGCAGACAGGGCTCTTCTTGTCAGGGTCCGTCGCATCGCCCGACAGGGCGAGCAGGAAAGGGAATCCGCTAACCATATACTGGAGGTTGACGCCAACACCGAGGTCAATGCGGTGCATCTTGGCCGTTTTGACGAAGATCATGATCAGACGCGGGATCATACTGAAGCCCTTCAGAGAGACGTTACCGCAACACGGGCATAGATGAGGGAATATCGGAAACGTCAAGCCATAATGGAAAGGCGTGTATTTGAGGCTGAGCATCGAGTGAAAGAGATGCAGACTTTCATGACTTCACCTCATGGCTCACAGAGGAATGACTGCCACGAGTAGTTTCATATACTACTCATGTTTTGCTATAGACTAGGTGTTCCAAGTAGGCGTTAGTGCTACTCTTTTCTATATACATATTCAACCCTGCGATTAAGTGACTACACTATTGGAGGGGTTGTAATGCTGTCAAAATTTTCCTTTATTAATGTTATGCAGACCTATATCAAGGTCAAATTTTCCAAAACATTATGTACTAAGATTATATCAATGAAATTGGCAAGCATTTTTATTTCATTTGGGGTATTACTATAGGTTTCATAACATTGTTTGTAAAAATTATTTACTCATGGTAAATCTATGATTGTTTTGTGTAAACATTAAATTTATATGTAATTAAGACTCAAATCGACTTAGAAATAGTGGGCCCGCCTTAGGTCCTGTTCCTTGTTTGGTTGTGGGCTTAGGGCAGACCCATTAAGTTCAACGGCCTATTAAAATCTTAATTACATACAACTCGTATGCACCAAGTAATTTTGGAAGAACCTGGTATGGATCAAAACACAGGATTTCATTGAGACACTACTAGAAAATTCATAAGTTTAATGTTACATAAACCTCTGTTATGAATTGATTACAAAGTACATTACAAGTCAGATCATGATGCATGTAGAAACTAATATCATTAGTTTATTAACACCCGACTGATAACCACTATCAAAGACTTACCATCTTTTCACTTTAAAACATTGTGGCACAGAGATGCCACCTTGTAGATCAAACAGGCATATCAACTGTTGGAATTGGTGTCTAAGCCCGTAACTATAACTGGGATGTACTTGACCCGATTGTAGCATGGTCCTTTTTGGGTTGCCTTCACCAGTGCAACTTGATAGGATGTATTTTGAGAATAAGGTTGGTTATGGTTTATTAATATATTACAAGTGTAGTATATTAATATGAAATCATATTATTTAATTAGTATTGATCAAGAATTAATTTGGAATTAATTTTGTGATCAAAAGAGACTAATTAAATATAGGGGGATTGATTATGTAAATCAATCATTCTTGTAGTGTGGGCCAATCATCCATGATCATGTAGGTGGGCTAAACTAATCCATGGATAGTCCATGGAGTTTAAACCCATGGACCATGAGAATGTGGAAAGTTATGGGTTATTAGGGTTTACAAAGTGTAACCCTAGCATGTGCAACACTATAAATAGAACCCTTCTAGAGCCAAAATCGGCTACACTATATCTTGGAGATAAAAAACTTATGCTCTTAACCCTCCTTTTTCATTTTGGTGTTTGTGAACCAAGAGAGGCATCACATTTGAGGTGATCAAGCTTTCAAAGGTAAAGAACTCTACCCTACTCAAGAGGTAAGCATCCAAACTAAAGTTTTATATTATATAGCTTCAATTGTATGCTAGATACAGAGAATGCTTTGGAAAAACAAAATGCATGTATAATTAGAGAAAACGTAGATCCAAAGCATTTAGGGTTGCATGTGCACCATATGAGTGTTATAGTGCTCAAAACCCAACAGTAGTATCAGAGCCTAGGATTGTTTTCTATTATATTTGATGCTTACTAGTTTTTCAAAGGTAGAAAAGTCGAAATTTTGACTTCTGACTGATGAACTCGCTGATTACATGAACAGACTCGACGAGTCCACCTAGTAAACAAGGCAAGTCAGCGAGTCAGTTCATTCACTCGACGCGTTGAAGGCCCTGTTTGCATAATTTCGAGTTTCTTGGCCTGGTTTGGATTGGGGATACTACCACAAACTGTATTGGGTCATTGGAAATGTTTTTTATGATATGGTAGTGCTTGTACTCATCCAACTAAAAGATAATTGTCAAAGTTTTTAAAATAATTGTTGTGTTACATGATAAACAAAGTTGTTTTTCAAATTGTTGACTTAAAATTGTTTTGATTATGAGTTTAGTTAGATCATAGATTATGTGATAATTTTAGTTGTTAGAATAATGATCTGAATGCATTTTAATAACCTCCATAATTTGTCCTCAAGTTATGGAAAATGAAACGTCTTTTCATTAAAATCAAATTAAACTCATAGGTTATGCATGTGAAGAGTTTTGACAAGTTTCAAAACTTTCCCTCAAGTTTTGGAATTTGCAAAGTCTCATTGAATGAAGCTTTAATTCCAAACCGTGGAGTTTTAAAAGTTAAAATTCAACACTTATACTTTATAATATTATAACTTTAATAATATATATATATATATATATATATATATATATATATATATATATATGTATAAGAACAAGTCAGTCTTACCATTAGTAGGCCTCATTGATGAAGCCGGTTTATAAGGGGGTATAAGGTTACTGCCTATAAAATGGTGGTTTAATGGGTGTCCACACTCACCCACCGCTTCCTTGACTGGTGGAGGGTCGTTAGCTGAGCGGATAGTATAGAACATTAATTCTCCCTTGTTAAAAGTATCATGATAAATATAAGTAACTAAACCTTTATTAAATTCCCAATATTAGTTACTTTAGGAAAATGTGAAAATGGTGCTAATCCATGAAATTACACTTTGCACCTTTATTAAGTCGTTAGTGGAGCGTGTGTGGTTAACCCACACACTTATCCGGAACTGACAATGTGTGGCAAACGGTAATGTGGTGTTAATCATAGATTAATGGAGCGCGTGTGGTTAACCAACACATTGATTAGGTGATTTGTAACATTGGGTGTACCAAGTTAATTTGCATGGTTATTCACACCTTGTTTATGATCCTCGGCATCCCAGTCACAAACTTAAAGAGCACACCGAGATTTAAACATGCCATTGAAAAGTTCAATGATACTCAAAAATCTATGAATTTCAAACCAATTAAAACTTAATAATCTATTTCGCTTTTCATGGTGGAAATTGGTAAATCATCATTTACCTACCTTCAAATCGTTTACAATTGGATTACGGCATCCCTCTTCGTAATTGTAGAATATTGTGTTGGGTCCTAGCCTTAATATTTCATATTGGGTGTAATATTAAGGATTATCATCTAATATAAACTTTGTACTTCTTCTTTTCAGATGTCTATCCCAAAAAATGCTTCCACACTAATTCCTTCAGGCGCTTTCTCCCTCATGAACCTATGTGGGAGGGTCATTTTCGATGGCTCGAATTTCAATGATTGGATTCGTAACATCAGAATGGCTATTCGCTATGAGGACGAAGAATATGTCCTTGATAAAGAGCTAAAGGAGATTGGTGTAACCACTGCAACTCCTGAACAAATCGCTAAACACACTACTCATGAGAGGGATGCGATAAAGGTGTCGTGTCTTATAATTGCAATCATAACTGCAGAGCTACAGAAGTCCTACGAGGACTACGATCCCTATGAAATATATCATGATTTGATGGAAAGATACCATAAAAGTGCTCAGCAGGAGAGGTATGAGATCATTTCCTCCATGATCACAACCATAATGAAG
This sequence comes from Lactuca virosa, assembly GCF_052849685.1. Taxonomy (NCBI): domain Eukaryota; kingdom Viridiplantae; phylum Streptophyta; class Magnoliopsida; order Asterales; family Asteraceae; genus Lactuca; species Lactuca virosa. The sequence continues at coordinate 392,756,989 of NC_136428.1, forward strand.
CATGGTGAACCCATCACGACCCACTTGCAAAAGATGCAGAGATTCATGGACTGCTTGCTAAAATTGAATGTCATTTTTGATGAAGAGTTGGCCATAAATATTACTCTACACTCTTTACCTCCTTGTGATGATCAATTTTGTATGACTTATCATATGTATAAGGAGGAGGTCACTCTTAGCAAACTTCAAGGCCTTTTAAGGACTGCTGAAAGCAACCTGAAAGGCAAATCAGTTGTGTATACTCCTACTACTACTTCTGCCCCTGTTCGGGCAATCGGACATGGAAAGGGAAAGAAGAGGAAGGCTCCCTCCAAGAGCCGCAAGGGAAAGTCTCTTGATGGATCCTATTCTAGTGGGACCAAAGCCGGTTCTCCTAATTCCTCTAATCTGAAGGATGCAGAGTGCTTCCACTGCCATGAAAAAGGGCACTGGAAATGAAGCTGCCCTAAATAATTGCAAGACAAAAAGGAAGGGAAGATCAAACCCTCATTTGCAGATATTTACACTATTCAATCTAAAAAATCATCACATGTTAATTCTTGGGTCCTTGATATAGGTTGTGGATTTCACATTTGTTCTGATTTGCACGGACAAAAAAGAAGTAGGGATGTGTAGCACGGGAAGATAAACTTAATCATGGGAAATAGGAAAATGTCACTTGTGACCAAGATTGAAGTTTATTCTTTATTGCTTAGTAATGGGTTCAATTTATATTGAATAATTGTTGTTACTCGGCCGATATGGCGAGAAATATTATTTCCTTTCACAGTTTGTATAAACAAGGTTTTACCTTTTCTTTTAATAATGAAATTGTTGGTATTAATGCTTATTACAATGGTGTATTTTACTTTGAAACATTACCTTGTAATGGTGTGTATGAAACTGTGAATGTTGTAGTTAACTTAGGAAATAATGTGTTACACATTGATTCTTCCAATGGTTTGGATAAAGCATGCTTGTGGCATTGTCGTCTTGGACATGTCAACAAGAAGCGCATAGCCCAACTCCAAAAGGATAGAGTTTTGGAGTCATTTGACTTAAAGTCGGATGATACTTGCAAATCTTGTTTACTTGGAAAGAAGACCAAGTCACCCTTCATTAGTACTTGTGAAAGGGGTGAAGGTCTGTTGGATCTCATACACACTGACGTGTGTAGACCATTCAAAACCGCCACAAGGGATGCTAATCGCTTCTATGTGACTTTTACTGATGATTACAGTAGATATGGCTATATCTACTTAATCAAGCATAAGTCAGAAACCTTTGAAAATTTCAAAGAGTTAAAGCAAGAAGTGGAGAATTAATTGGGCAAGCAGATAAAGATGTTGCGATCCGATCAAGGAGGATAGTATCTTAGTATCGAGTTCCTTGACTATCTTAAGGAATGTGGAATTGTTTCGCAATTGACGCCACCTAAAACACCACAACTTAATGGTGTGGCTGAAAGACACAATAGAACCTTGTTAGACATGGTTCGTTCCATGATGAGTGAAGCTTCGCTACCTATCTCATTCTGGGGGTATGCCTTAGAGACTTCTGCCCATATCCTTAATCTAGTCCTTACCAAAAAGGTTTCCAAAACACCTCACGAGATGTGGACAGGGGAGGTTCCCTCGTTAGACCACATTAAAGTTTAGGGTTGTGACACTTTCGTGAGACGTGAGACTCATGACAAGATCGAACCTCGGAGTGAGCGATGTATTTTCACCGGGTACCCGCAGAAGTCCTTTGGGTATCTCTTCTATAGAACGAGTGACAATATTTTCTTCGTCGTGAGGAGAGCAGTCTTTCGTGAGAGAGAACTCATATGCCATGGGGACAGTGGGAGGCAAATTAACCTTGAAGAGCTTCAAGAGTCAAGCGGTGAAGTAACCTCAAACACTAGCACTCAACCCGAGTAGGAAACTCCGGTTGAGCGAATTGACGAGTCTGTACCTCTAGGGCGTTCCAGTAGAATTAGAGTTCCACCTGAGTTTTATGGTTTCCATATTACTGCAGAAGGTGATTCATTTATCAGTGATAACACACTGGTAAATCTAGATGAACCTAACAACTACAAGGAAGCTATGGCAAGCCCCAAGTCTGCTAAATGGAAAGAGGCTATGGACAACGAGATTTAGTCCATGTATGACAATCAAGTTTGGAACTTGGTTGATAATGTACCGAGTCGAAAGATAGTCGGGTGCAAATGGATCTTTAAGAATAAGAGCGACATGGATGGCAATGTACACACATATAAGGGGTGACTGGTTGCGAAGGGCTTTACTCAAACTCCGGCAGTTAACAATGATGAGACCTTCTCACCAGTAGCGAAGATTAAATCTATAAGGGTTATGTTGGCCATAGCTGTATTTCATAACTATGAAATATGGCAAATAGATGTCAAAACCGCTTTCCTTAATGGAAAGTTGACTTAAGATTTTACATGAGTCAGCCAAAGGGTTTTATCAATGCAAAGTAACCTAATAGAGCGTGTAAGATTGAGAAATCCATTTATGAATTGAAACAAGCACCTCGCAGATGAAATCTTTGTTTTGATGAGAAATTCAAAGAGTTTGGATTTTCGAGAAGCGATGATGAGTCCTGTGTATATGTCAAAGCTAGTGGGAGCATAGTAAGCTTTCTGGTATTGTATGTAGATGACATACTACTCATAGGAAATGACATCCCAACCTTACAAGAGGTTAAGTCCTGGCTTGGGAAGTGTTTCGGTATAAAGGACCTCCGAGAAGCTGCCTATATCCTAGGGATAAGGATATTGAGAAACAGAAGTAAAAAACTAATACGACTTAGTCAAACTACCTACTTGGACATAGTGTTGAGACGTTTCAGCATGGAGAACTCCAAGAAAGGTAGCCTACCTATCCTAAGCAATACCAAATTGATTAAGACTCAGAGTCCAAGTACAGAGGCTGAGATAGCATAAATGAGTCGAATTCCATATGCTTTTGCAGTTGGTTCAATCATGTATGCTATGACTTGTACTCGCCCTGATGTGGCCTTTGCTTTGAGCATGGTCAACAAATATCAAGGGAACCCTGGTAAAGCTCATTGGATTGCGGTTAAGAACATTCTTAAGTACCTACGGAGGACTAAGGACTAGGTCCTTACCCTTGGTGGGAGTGATGACTTGAGAGTGACAGGGTATAGTGACACCAGCTTTCAAACCGACAGAGATAATTTTCGCTCTCAGTTGGGCTGGGTGTTTACCCTAAATGGAGGAGCAATGACATGGAAAAGTTCCAAGCATGAGACTGTAGCTAATTCGACGGGTGAATAAGAGTACATATCAGCAAGTGAAGTAGTGAAGGAGGCGACATGGTTGAAAAACTTCATTGGAAACCTTGGAGCTATTCCTTCCATAAAGGACCCAGTGGAGATTTTTTGCGATAATGAAGGGGCAGTTGCCTTAACTAAGGAACCAAGAGATCATGGAAGATCCAGGCATATCGACAAAAATTATAACTTCATAAGACATCAAGTAGAAGAAGGACATCGCGTGGTGAAGAGGATATCGTCAGAGGAAAACCCAGCAGATCCTCTTACAAAGGGACTGACTTGGGTTAAGCACTTGCAGCATGCAAGGGGCATTAGGCTGAAGGACGATATTAGTTTTAGTGATTAGATAAACCGAAACTTGTAATAGCTAAATTGTAATTTACATTTGATGAAGAATAAAAGGAGTTTTATTTATAAGTAAAGTTACTGTCTTGTGTCAATCATTTACTATTGTTTCACTTTACATGTTTTGACTTCCAGAATAATAAGATTTATTCAAACTATCCACAGTTGATCATACTTTACAAGTAGGTATGAAAGAAGACTGTCATAAGTTGGCTTGCAGATTTGTCTAAGGAGTTAGGCATATCAACATGTTTATTGCACCATTCATGAGTACTTCAGAAATAAGATTTGACTATTGGATCAACCCGCGCTCACCTGAATCACTTCATGGAATTTATCTCCAGTGATCAAGAGATGATAATATCATATAACTCTTCAAACCTAGATACATGAGTTGTTGACTACAAGTTGTTTGTGCATTGATGATACGCAAACGCATCAGTAACTTGATGTTATAAAACGTATCGTTGTTTATGATTTAATGAGTAGTTAGTACAAGCATATAATGTCAAAGTTTATTTGTTCCCTTTTATCCTAAGAGGGTTAAAAGTGATATCTTGGGCCCCTCGATGATTTTGTTTTGACTATGTGGCAGGACCGGTCATAACTAAATTGATGTGTTCAATTATGTTCTATGTCAAACGAATCGGAAGTCGGGAAACAAACTGCTAGACAATAAGTATGACATTGTTCCATGTATTTGTCCAGCTGATATCTTGAGAACAGAGGATTATATGATCCCTTATCTAAAGGATGTGTCACTGACTGGGTCAGAATTGATGGTGGCTTTTGAAAGCTTACGATTGTTAAGTCGGATCCTAAAGTCACATTGGCAGTTATAGTTACTAGACATATCCAAGTGGGAGACTGTTGAATTTGGTGTTTAAGCCCATAACTATAACTGGGATGTACTTGACCCGATTGTAGCATGATCCTTTTTGGGTTCTCTTCACCAGTGCAACTTGATAGGATGGATTTTGAGAAGAAGGTTGGTTATGGTTTATTAATATATTACAAGTGTAATATATTAATATGAAACCATATTATTTAATTACTATTGATCAAGAATTAATTTCGAATTAATTTTGTGATCAAAAGAGACTAATTAAATATAAGGGGATTGATTATGTAAATCAATCATTATTGTAGTGTGGGCCAATGATCCATGATCATGTAGTTGGGCAAAACTAATCCATGGATAGTCCATGGAGGTTAAACCCATGGAGCATGAGAATGTGGAAAGTCATGGGTTATTAGGGTTTAGAAAGTGTAACCCTAGAATGTGGAACACTATAAATAGAACCCTTCTAGAGCCGAAATCCGCTATATTATATCTTGGAGATAAACCACTTATTCGCTTAAGCCTCCTTTTGCATTTTGGTGTTTGTGAACCAATAGAGGCATCACATTTGAGGCGCTCAAGCTTTCAAAGGTGAAGAACTCTACCCTACTCAAGAGGTAAGCATCCAAACTAAAGTTTTATATTATATAGCTTCAATTGTATGCTAGATAGGGAGAATGCTTTGGAAAAACAAAATGCATGTATAATTAGAGAAAACATAGATCCAAAGCGTTTAGGCTTGCATGTGCACCATAGGAGTGTTATAGTGCTCAAAACCCAACATCAACAACACGTCAAAAAATCCTCCACCGCCACCACCTCCACAATTTGATCCCGCCATTTTCCAAGTAGTCGTAACAGTAGCTATGGCAGCCGCAATATCACATATCAGCACAAATGGTGCTGGTGGAATGGGAAATGGTACTACAAACTCTAACCAAGGAGACAGTCAGGGAACGCTCGAGGGAATGTTCCTACAAGGACTTTACCTATGTCAAACCCAAACCCTTCAATGGGAGCAGAGGTGTCATCACTCTGATGCAATGGTTCAAGAAAACTGAATCATTCTTCGAAATCTGTGCATGCCCCGAAGCAAGTAAGTTAAATTTGCAGCTTATGCTTTCTCAGACAGGGCCCTTACCTGGTGGAACGGCCATGTCAAGTCACTGACTCTTCCAGTGGCTAATTCAATTAGCTGGGAGGACTTGAAGATCTTAATGCTGTATGAATATTGCCCAAGAGGCGAAGTCTAGAAATTGGAACAGGAACTCTGGAGCCTCAAAATGACCGGCACCGACATCACATCTTATACTGCCAGACTATGTCCCGGGATGGTCACCCAAGAGAGTAAAAAGGTCGAGAAATACATTTGGGGACTATCCCCCGAGATTCAAGGGATCGTGTTAGCTTCAAAACCGATTACTTTTAACAGTGCCAAACACTTGGCACAAAGAGTCATTGACCATACGACCAGCCATGGCACTGTGACGGCCACCCCTGAGCAAGAAAAAGGGGAAACAACAAAAGAAAGTTTTGGGACAAAAAGAAGAACCAACCGGCTCGGGACCTCACCAAGAACAACAAATTGTGGTTGTTCACACTGCTACAACCCCTACCGCACCAACACCACTGTAGCAATATGCCGGAAGCCTACCTATGTGAAACAAGTGCAACATTCACCACACGGGCACTTGTCGAGAAATGCACTGTAGTAACTGCAACAGAAAGAGGCATACCGCCCGTTTTTGTAAAGCGCCAGCCCAACAAAATACCCAGGCCACCAATGCTGGGGTGAGTCGAGCCTGCTACGGTTGTAGGGAGACCGGGCATTGTAAAAGGGATTCCCAAAGGCACAAAACACCAATAATTTTGGTGGTGTGGGAAGAGTCCTGGCCATACGACACGGAGAAGTAGTTGAAGACCACACGGTGGTTACCAGTACGTTTCTCCTCAATAACATATGCATGCATACTTTTCGATACTGGAGCGGAGAGGAGTTTTGTAAGCCACCAATTCAAACAATTAGTTAAACAATATCACCAATCACTAAAAGACACGTTCACAGTAGAAATGGCAAAAGGTAAAACCGAAAGCACAAACGATATGTACATAGGGTGTACACTAGCTCTAAATGAACACTCCTTCCAAATCTATCTAATGCCGATCGCTATAAGGAGTTTTGATGTCATCATCGTTATGGATTGGTTAAGCCTTCACTATGCTGATATCTTGTGTTACGAAAGGGTCGTTCGCCATAATCTGCCATGTGGCGAAACTCTCATCATTTATTGCGACAAACCCAGTACAAACCTACAAATCATCTCCTGCGTCAAGGCTCAAACGTATCTCCGCAAGGAATACCATGCCTTCCTAGCCCACGTGGTGGATAAGAACAAGAAGTGAAAGATATCAAAGACATCCCAGAAGTCTATAATTTCCCTGACATATTTCCAGAAGATCTTCCAGGAGTGTCACCTGCACGTCAAGTCGAATTCCAAATCAACCTAATTCCTAGAGCCACCCTTCTAGCCAAAGCCCCATATCGCTTAGCACTAGCGGAAATGCAGGAATTATCCAGCCAACTAAATGAACTACTGAGCAAAGGGTTCATAAGACCGAGCTTCTTGCCTTGGGGAGCACCGATCCTGTTCGTAAAGAAGAAGGATGGATCGTTCTAAATGTGTATCGACTACCGGGAGCTGAATAAACTAACCATCAAAAACCGATATCCCCTACCACGAATTGACGATCTATACGACCAGCTTCAGGTAGCAAGCTATTTCTCAAAGATCGATCTGAGGTCGAGATACCATTAACTACGAGTCCAGGAGGAGGATATTCCAAAGACTGCATTCAGAACTCGTTATGGTCACTATGAGTTTGTAGTGACGCCTTCGGATTAACAAATGCGCCCACGGTTTTCATGGATCTGATGAATCGTGTGTGTCGACCTTACTTAGACAAATTCGTGATTGTTTTCATAGACGACATTTTGGTCTACTCACGGAGTAAGGAAGAACACAGTGAACACCTACGACAGGTCTTGGAAACATTAAGGGAGGAGAAGTTGTACGCAAAATTCTCAAAATGCAAGTTCTTGATCCAGGAAGTGGACTTCTTGGGACATGCGGTTAGTAAAGATGGAATACATGTGGACCCCTCCAAAATCAAGTCGCTCGAGAACTGGTCAGCACCAAGGACGCCTACAGAAATCCATCAATTCTTAGGCCTCGTTGGCTACTACCGAAGGTTCATTCAGAACATCTCCAAGATCGCCAAACCACTCACCACTTGACTCAGAAGGTTGTAACCTTCAACTGGGAAGAGAAATAAGAAGCCACATTCCAAACAATAAAGCAAGCCTTGTGCAACGCACCGATCTTGTCCCTCCCAGAAGGGACATAAGATTTTGTAGTATACTATGATGCATCCAATCAAGGGCTAGGTTGTGTATTTATGCAACGAGGAAAGGTCATTGCCTATGCCTCAAGACAGCTTAAGATAGATGAGGTCAACTACACTACTCATGACCTCGAGTTGGGAGCAATAGTGTACGCCATGAAGATCTAGAGACACTATCTCTACGACGCCAGATGCACTATCTTCACCGATCATAAAAGCCTTCAACACATCCTCACCCAGAAAGAAATCAACATGCGGCAAAGGCGATGGGCAGAGCTACTGAACGACTACGAATGCGGGATTCGTTATCATCCATGAAAAGCCAATGTAGTCATAGATGCACTAAGCAGAAAGGAATACTAGGGCTGCCGAGTAAAGTCATTAACCATGACAATCTATTCACACCTGTCCACATAAATCAAAAAGGCTCAGCTGGAAGCCTTGAAACCAGAGAAAGTGGCAGGTGAAACCTTAAGAGGGATGGATAAGAACCTAGAAGTCGAGGGTGACGGAATTCGTTACCTCATGAATTGGATTTGGACGCCGAAGTTTAGTGGATTCAGAGATGGTGTCATGAACGAAGCACACAAGACTCGATACTACATACATCCCTGTTCAGACAAGATGTATCTGGACCTCAAGACACTTTATTGGTGGCCGAACATGAAAGCAGAAATTGCTAACTATGTGGGCAAGTGTTTGACTTGTGCCAAGGTCAAGGTAGAATACCAGAAGCTCTCGGGTTTATTACAACAACCAGAGAAACCGGAGTGGAAGTGGGAGAGGATAACCATGGATTTCATAACCAAGTTACCCAAGTCGACGGGTGGACTTGACACCATCTGGGTGATCATCGACAGGTTGACCAAGTCCGCGCACTTCCAACCAATAAAGGAAACAGACAAGATGGAGAAACTGATCCGAATATACATCAAAGAGATAGTACGACTGCATGGTGTGTCGGTATCCATTATCTCTGACAGAGGTAGTAGATTTACCTCACGGTTTTGGCAGTCGCTACAGAAATCACTGGGGACTACACTGGACATGAGTACGGCCTACCAACCACACCGACGGGCAAAGTGACTGAACTACTCAAACATTGGAAGACATATTGAGAGCGTGTATAATAGACTTTCGTAAATCATGGGATACCCATTTTCCACTTGTCGAGTTATCATACAACAACAACTATCACACTAGCATCAAAGTTGCTCCTTTCGAAGCCCTCTATGGTCGTAAGTACAAATCACCCCTGTGTTAGGCTGAAGTGGGTGATACGCAACTAGGTAAGGGGCAAGTTCCTGACAGCACTATCACGGGCCCTGAAATCGTAAGTGAGACAACAGAGAAGATAGTCCAAATTCGAGAACGACTGAAAGTTTCTAGAGACCGACAAAAGAGCTACGTATATAAGCGAGGCAAACCCTTGGAATTCTAGGTTGGTGACCGTGTATTATTGAAGGTCTCACCCTGGAAGGGAATGATGTGTTTTGGAAAACATGGGAAACTAAATCCAAGGTACACTGGGCCATTTGAGATTCTCGCTAGAATCGGCCCGGTAGCTTACAAGCTTCGATTAACGCAGGAACTCAATAACGTACATCCTACCTTTCATGTGTCCAGCTTAAAGAAATTCTTATCCGATGAGACTCTCGTCATCCCTCTTGATGAAATTGAAATCAACGAGAGCCTCCACTTCATAGAAGAACCGATAGAAATCATGGATAGGGAGATCAAAAGGACGAAACAAAGTCGCATACCTATAGTGAAGGTCCGTTGGAACGCTAAATGAGGACCCGAATTCACTTGGGAGCGCGAGGACCAGATGAAACAAAAATACCCACATCTTTTTCCCAACCCTTAGAGTCTCACTTAAATGCTAATTTCGGGACGAAATTCCTTCTAACGGGGGGAAGATGTGACAACCGTCAATTTAGTAAACAAAGTCAACTCAACTTGTATTTGTATGTTATGGTTTAAGTCATATTTCCTGATGTATAATTTACTATTATAATACAAAGTATCACGCGGAAGATTCTTATGTTTAACAATCTGAATCCTAAATAGGGTGAGTGATGTAACAAATCGATGAAACATAACTACGTATCCTTCAAGGATGGAGAACACTCATAACACAGCGTATTGGAGTTCATAATCCTAACACTACGAGGTAAAACCATAAGAAAAACTACAAACACCGTCTCTCTCTAAAATCTCTCTCTCTCTAAAAATCTCTCTCTATGTCTCAAATCTCTCCCAAATCTCTCTACAAATCTCTATTCCAAATCTCTCCCAAATCTCTCTCAAACATTTTCATAAACACCAACATCATCCTATCTCTTCCTTTGTCAAAAACGACTCAAAACGGATGGAGAAAACCCAAAAGAACAAGCACATTTTGGAATACACTATTCATTTCCGGAACCCTCTTACTCTGGAACACCTTCTCAAGAACCAGAAAATTTCGCTTCTGACCTTCTGATCCAGTATGGAACTTCTGACTCCGGAACATTGATTGACTTCGGACCTTCTAAGAAAAACCGAGAAATCTCGCATGCTCCGGAAACCCTCCTTTGGCTTCGGGAACTCCCTTACTCCGAAAGTTTTCACTCCAGAACTCTTCGCACCGAACAGTTTCGCTTTGAAACTCCTGATTTGCCCCGGAAGCTTCACATCTTGGAAGGTCAGGCGAGTTTGGAAGTTGTTGTTTGACTTCGGAATGTGTTGATTTACTCAGGAACATCCTGATTCACTCCAGAAACCCTCGCCACTTCGGACCCAGTCCGGATTTGTGACCATTTCGGACATTTTAGTCATATTGAGAGATTTTGACGTCGGGATTTTCCTAAAACTCATATTTTTCATAATTAATACCCTCTAAACTCCTATTTTAGGCCAAATGTGAAGCTTAAAACATATCTTCATTTCGTAAGATTATATTATTTCAATCACCCACTTGGACACTTGTGGTGACACTTGATAGTAAACTCCTTCCCAAGGTGATAGATTTTTTTACCAAGGCAAACATCACTTCACCATCACCTCACTCTTCCTTCATCTATTCAATATGAATTAGGATCCATTTCATTTCCGATTGACAACTTCCCTTCCATTCTCTCTCAAATATGAAGCCTTATTTTCCTCTCAAAATTTATCCATCAAGTATCCCTTGGAGCATTTTTCCTTTAAGATTTTCTTAAGGATCATAGTAAGCCTCTTATAAATCTAATGTTATTACTAATACATTTCATGATTAGTTCAACAAATTAACACATAATTATGTGTTCAAACCAATAGGATACAATTAGCTTCCCGTGTTCAAAACTCGAAGATCACCGTTTTTATCTCATTATCTAAACGCGACTACACTTAAGGTGAGTTCATACCCCTTCACTTTTCAATGATTTTTCTTTATTTCAGGGGGGAATACAAGTATAACTCAAGGAAAATTGTGTTAAAATACAAACCATTATTTATGTTTTCTTACATTATATGTACCTTTTTACGTAAAAAATATCAAATATACGAAAGGACATTACTACCAAATTTATAAAAGTTTACATGCAAAGTTGTTAAAATACAAAGATGTTCATTTTATCGCTATATACATTTCAAACTATAATATGTATAGTTTGGGGATCATTGACATTATTTTACCCTTTTCGGGATTTAGAAATAATTATATAAAGGTATAATTATTTTCATACTATACAAACAGTATGAATGGGTAATATTTACATTTACAACAAAAAGGAGTTTTCATTTCATTTGACATAAACTTCTTAATGACTAAATTTGTGAGACATTCGACTTCACGTTACCTTTAAAGTACTGCATTAAAGTCCTGTAATTGTAACCAAAATCTCTTGTAGGGAGAGCGTGATTGGTGTGTATAGATCTATACGGCACTGACAATCTCACACCTAAATTGTTAGCTATAGATAGACCGGCAGGTCTGGCGTGACAAATGTCATAACATTTCTGATGCCTGAAGAACGTCGTTACAGGCCGGCTGGGTCATAGTATGCTTATAATAACTCACATGGGGTATTAATAAGACATACGGATTACAGGGATTAACAAACACACAAAAAGGAGTTTTATTTATATAAAACTACAACATACTATTACAAGTACATGAGCATTCATACATTTTTAGGTCTTAAGGTAGCTAAGACTACAATACATTTTACAAGAAAATATTGGATTTTCCGGAAATCACACTCTGTCATTTTTACAAGGAAATGGCATATTCTCAAACAAAACTCTTATGAACTCACCAACTTAATTGTTGACACTCTTTAAAATTACTTGTATTCTCAACGAATCAGTGAACAGGTAATCAAGTACTTTTTAGGATGGGACGCCAAGGCGTTAGTTCAAAACTCATTTTGTCACCATATTGTAATTTATTGGGAAACATGTAACACTATCCACAATGTAACCTTTAAATTATATCAATGATGGTTGTTTTTGCTTTCTTTACTACAATTCAACGGTTATGATACTATACATGAAGTCATCCGCCCCCGGACGTCTCCGCCGTTCTGGTTTGCGGGTGTGACACTTATGTACCCAACTATTCAATAATAGTGTGCATTGAAGATTAACCGTTGTGTTCTTATTCTATATTTCGTCTTGCATCATTCACTTGATTGGGATTCCGCACCATCAAGTGAATCCGATTGATACATTGTAGCATTTTGGGTCTTATAGTTCTATCTAACATGGTACTGAGAAAAACTAAAAAGCTCTAGTATAATATCTTTTTACCTAGTCAAATTAACCAAAACAAGCTCTTTAGTTAACCCTAAATTTTTACTGATTTGATAAAACAAACTCTTAATTAAATTCAGAAAAGTTTCATTAAGTACTGTGTAAAATTCCCATCAATACCCAATACTTCTCACATCCTTCAGATCTTCAGATCCTTCGGATTTTCAGAAGGTGATGAAAAGTAGCAGAAAATCGCCTTTAGAAGGGTTTTTCGTCGTCTGGAATCGTCTCTGGTCGTCTATATATGGTATTTACATAGCAGTATGGGCAACAAAAAAGGGTTATGATAATAAGCATGGCCCGTGATTGGGGGGCACAACCTGTTCCAGGTCATCGCAACTTGAAAATCTAAAACAAATAAGAAAAAACAAAAAATTGGACTTCGATGGGGAAGCACGACCTGTGGTTGGGCTTCGCTAGTTAAAAAAATCCAAAATAATGGCATCAGGAGTTAGGCACAACCCATACTTCAGGACCGAAATTTTAAAATGCCTAAAAAAAATGAGAAATCTTCTGGTTAAGTTTCGTAAGTGAAGAACAACCCGTGTTTGGTCAGACGTAGCTCGTATTTGGTCTTTTTTTTTTTTTATCATTTTGGCTCCAAATAAGCTCCAAATATGCTCTAGATATGCTCCAAAATTTCTCCACTTCAAATTATCTGAAAGAGACACCGAAACATGAGCAGTATGCGAATTCTTACGAAATACATGAGCTGAATATTACTTAAACTAATGACATGCAAATGTGTAAAATATGATGTTAAATGCCAATAATAACTACCCTAAAAGACGCATAAAATGGCATCTATCAAATCTACCCAAGCTTGAACCTCACTTGCCCGCAAGTAATAAAAAGATTAAACATTGTCAACAAATGGAAATATGTAGATGACCTAAAAAAAACACGTAGATTAAAAACTAAATTAAATTAAAAGAGACAAAAAACTTGAAATTTAAACTTTAAAAACATTTCACTCTTTTTTATTCTTTCTTTGCTTCCCTCTTTTTTTTCACATGCTCAGACCTTACATCAAGGAAGCTCCAATGACATCAATACGTAGACAACCATCGCAATACCTTCCATCTTTCACTGACTCTCGAATTCAGGAAAAAGCTTGACGGTGTGAACCAACAAACCAATTGCAATATTTATTTAAACTTTATACCTTAATTAGCCTTGCAAGTGAAAATATCATTTTTTCAGAATTTCATGTCCTCAAGACTAAATAATTAAGAACCAGACTTGACACATCCTTAACAATCTATCACGTCAAATCAGCTTTAACTGAAGCAGTTGGCCACACCTGTAGCGGCCCAACTCCTATTCTTTCACTTTTCCCAGAGCAACAAATATCATATCACACAATTCGTCATTCGCACCAGATTTGTCTTTGAGATGGCTTCTTAATTGATTGAACTTGAGTTTTCTTGTATATTTTTTTCGGTCTGAGTTTTTCAATTAACTTTTTGATTTTTTTGAGATTTCTTCGATTAAGTATCGAATGTAAATAATGTCATCATACCATGTAACTTTTTCAAGATTTTTCGTTTTTTCATTTTTAAATTTTTTTTTCATATGCAAAAAATAAAAACTAAAATAACTAAAAATAAAATCTATTTGGATTATTTTATAATGCAGAAAAAATAAGATACAAAAACTGAAAATATTTTTTTTGGCTTTTCTCATATTTTTATGCGCACAATTTAGAAAGAAGATGTTAAAAGGAAAAACGAAAATTTAACTCAGAAAATAAACTGAAAAATATAAACTTTTATAACAAAAATAAAAATTTAATTTTTTTATAGTATAGTGGTAAGTATTCCCGCTTGTCACGCGGGTGACCAAGGTTCGATTCTCGACAATGACGCCAATTTGTTAAAACGTTGTTTCGTACGATTTAAACAAAATATTTTGACTGTTGGTTGCACTAAAGAATAGCACATGAAAGTAAGGTTGAATCCTCACGGACACAAGCTAATGTTCAATGCCTCTTTGCATAAGGTACATATTAGTTATTTAACAGAAAATAATAAAAGGGGTTTTTATGTAAAACAAAAACTAAAAATAGCAGTGAAATTAACTAATTGATATCAATAATAAAAACAAACTCAATTCTGTTGAGATTTTCCTAGTCATGTAATCATCAGAAATCTGGTTATATTCAAAATGTGTTCTATCTAAGCTGGTACTGAGAAAAACTAACAAGCTTTAAAATAATCTCTTTTATATTGTTAAATTAACCAAAACAAGCTCTTCATTTAACCCTAACTTTTTAGTGATATAATTAAACAATCTCTTAATTAACTTAAAAAAAAGTTGCATTAATTTTTGTGTAAAATTCCCAGTAATACCCAATACTTCTGACAAGTTGTAAAGCGTAAAGGTATAAAATTTTAGTTTATATCAGAGTTAAATCCCAACACAAAACCAATCTGAGGCTTGTTTCTTATTACCAGTTGACAAGAATAATTACAGATTCTATTAACTGATTAACTAGAATGATTAAACCCTAGCTAAGTGATCAGACTAACAAGAATTTAAATCAAACATTCTTTAAACTCAAAACTAAAACAACTAGATAGAAGCACACAATGAAAACCAGATCCGATAACTGATCACATGAAAGTACTAGTCTTTTGTAGAACTGAAAACTAGTTTCTTAGCCTTCAGATCTTCATAAAGTGATGAGATGCAGCAGAAAATTGCCTTCAAGGGTTTCTTGTCGTCTAGAATTGTCTCTAGTCGTCTGAGAGGATATCCGGTATTTATATAGTGGTCTCGACAACAAAAAATGGTTTTGGAAATAAGCATGACCCGTGCTTGGGGGGGGGGGGGGGGCAAAAACCGTAGTAGGTCGTCGCAACCTGAAAATACAAAAGAAAACAGAAAAACTCTAAATTTGGACTTCGATTGGGTAACACGGCCCATGCTTGGGCTTTGCAGGTTAAAAAATCAAAAATAATGGCATCAAGAGGTAGGCACCGCTCGTGCTTGGGGGGCACGACCCGTGCTTCAGGATCGAAGTTTTAAAATGCCTAAAAAAATCAGAAATCTTCCGGTTAAGTTTCGTAAGTGAAGAATAACCCGTGTCTGGTCAGACATAGCCGATATTTGGTCTTTTTTTTTTTTAGAGTTTTGGCTCCAGATATGGCTGAGATATGATCAAAATATTCACCACTTCAAATTAGTTGAGATAGACACCAAAACATGAGCAGTACAATAATTCTTACAAACTACATGAGTTGAACATTATTTAAACTACTGACATAGAAATGTGTACAATATGATGTTAAATGATAAAAAAACTACCCTAAAACATGCATACAATGGCATCTATAGGCAACTTCTCTGTCTCCAATGTGGCTTATGTGACTGATCTCAAGCACAATCTGATTAGTGTATCCCAACTCACTGATGCAAATGGAAGGGCTGAGTTCTGTAAGAATCATAGCTATGTCATGAAAAACGATCGGAAAGAATGTCTCTTCAAATCAGATCATAGCAAAAATATGTATCCTCTGGATATCAATATGATTTTCGGAAAGCCTTAAATGTGTCTTTTCACAAAATTTGTTCCTGATGTCAGTTGGCTTTGGCATCGGAGGCTTGCTCACGTGAATTTTCAATATATGAGTGATCTGGTTTCTGGAGCAATGTTCTGAGGATTTCCACTCCTCAAATTTCAAAATTATCATCACAACGTTGCGTGTGAATGTAGGAAAAAATCCAAGAAAGTTCATCCTGTTCTAATCGAAAAATCACCACTTGAACTTCTTCGTATCGATCTATGTGGTCCGTCAGTTGTTGAAATTTTACATTACAAGAAGCATATTCTTGTGATTGTTGTTGACTACACGAGATTCACATGGGTTATCTTTTTGAGATTGAATTCAGAAACAACTTCCGAACTCAGCAATTTTATCAAAGGGATTGAATTTTTAACAAAATTGCTCGTCTGAAGAGCTCGCAGTGATAATGAATCCGAGTTCACTAATTCCATTATTGAAAAGTTTCTAATTGACAAACGTATTGAACACAACTTTTCTACTCCTTAAACTACTCAACAAAATGGTGTCAATGAAAGAACAAATCAAGCTCTAGTTGAAGCTACTTAGTCGATGTTGAACTTTGCAAATCATCCTCTTTATCTTTGGGCTGAAGCGGTTTACACGACCTCATTTACTCAAAATCGAAGCATCATCGATCTTCGACTCAACAAGACACCATATGAAGCAATGGATGGTCGAAAGCCAAGTATCTCATTCTTACACATCTTTGGCTGAAGATGTTTCATCAAAAAAAAGTGTGATAAACTCACCAAGTTTCAACCTAATTTAGATTCAGCCATCTTTTTGGGATAATCTGCTAAACCAAAAGCTTCTCGCGTTCTTAATCATCAGGCATGTGTAACTGAAGAAAGCTTAGATATAACTATTGATGACAAGTTGATCAAAACTCAGAGCCAACTCATGTTGTAACCCACATCATGTAGTCCAATGCTCCAGCCATGGGTCTCCACATCCTCAGGTTATCTATGAAGTCGATTTTGAATGTTTGTTTGGACCTATAGAAACATATCTTACCTCAGAATCTAGATCAAGACCATCTTCAATGCCAAATCCTCCTACTTCTCATAACATATTCGGTCCGACCACAACCTTTCCTCCATTTGATTCCAAAGTGTTCCCATATCATGTTGAGGGAGAGAATATATTTGCTTCCGTGCCTCAAGAGCAAGAAAGTAATCCAGCCTTTGAATCAAATGTTAGGGGTTTCAAGATGCAACATATAAATTTGCAGAAATTGATCAAATTCCGAACAATAATGAAGATGATGCCAACTTCTTTGACTTTCCGATCCAAGACGATGCTGATATATTTGGTTCAGAAGTTCAGGGGAGGATCATCCTCAAATTCAAACCATTAAGGGGGAGCAAGACAACCCCATTTTTGACGTCGGATCATTTGTTGCACATGAACTTCATAGATTGCATATATGGACAAAGGATTATCCTCAAAATCAAGTTATCCAAGATCAGAACGTCGGAGTTCAAACTCGCTCTGTTGCTAATATTCAAAATGAGTGTCACATCTTGGAATTCATATCATTGGTTGAACCTAAATCCATCAAAGAAGCTCTAGAACATTCTGATTGGATTACAGCCATGCAAGAAGAGTTAGAAGAATTCGACAAAAATCAAGTGTGGACTCTTGTCCCTCCTCCTCAGGATCACCTAGGGATGTCAACGGGACCAAACGGGAGCGGAATAGCTGCCCACAACCCCGCCCCCAAAATCAGTTGTCACCCCCGCCCCCGGTCCCGCCCCCAGATCCCCCGCTTACATAGCCCCGGTCCCGCCCCCGGTTACCTCCATCACCCCCGATCCCGCCCTCGTTCTCCCGGTTTATAAGCTTAAAATTAGATTTTTTTTGCTAAAAAACTGCTTTGTTTTAGGCTAGAAAGACAATTTTAATAACTTTAAAAGCTTAAAACCTAATCTTTTAGAAACTAAAAAATTAAAAATCCAGCATTACAAATCCAACATTACAAAATGACAATTCTAAAAATCTTACAAATAAAAAATACGACAAATTCAACATTACAAATGTAAAATACGACAAATCCAACATTACAAATATAAAATACTAACATGTCCAAAAATATATGACCAATTCACTACATCTTCAATATACATTAATTGCCTAAACCTAAAATTAGAAAATCTATTTTATATATGTATTTTATATTAAATATATATTTTTTAAATAAATGTTCAACCGGGGCCCCCCGCGGGAGTATAGGACGGAAATACCGATTCCCGACCCCGATTCTGAAAATAAACAGGGTTTAATTATGCCCCGCCCCCACTCCTCCTCCTGGTTTTTTTAATAATTTAGTCTCGTACGGTATCGGGGTCCCGCTAGGTTTTTTGACATCCCTAGGATCACCCAAGTGTCACAACTCGATGGTTTTTCCAAAATAAACTAGACAACGCAGGATTCATTATTAGAAAAAAGTGAGATTCGTGACCAATGGTTTCACTCGGATTGAAGGACTTGATTACAATGAGACCTTTGCACCTATTGCTCGTCTTGAAGACATCTGAATCTTTATCGCATATGATGCTCACAAGGCTTTCAAAGTTTACTAGATGGACCTCAAAAGTGCCTTCCTCAATGGTGAACTTAATAGTGCAGTTTATATTCAACAACCTCCTAGGCTTGTAAATTTATCACATCCTAACTACTGCTACAAACTCCAGCAAGTTATGTATGGCCTGAAGCAAGATCTTGGCGCCTGGTACGAGACTCTTATTTGTTTTCTGAAGTGTTCTAGTTTTCAAAGAAGAGATACTCAAGGCAATTGAGGTTTTTCCAAACCCAGAAGGATTCAAGGTTGTTGAGCCTACTGCTTCATAATTCCAACAATTTCTTTCCCAAATCTTCTACAAGGGTGAATAAAACGCAAAAGGGTTCATGAAATCGACTTTTCCTACAATGTGGATGATTCTCATGCACATGATCATGAGAGGTTTATATGTCAAGCATGTAGGAATTGATTCATTTAGCAAGGATTGGTTGTACCAACACCGTCGACTTACCGGAAGTGCTATGGTAAGAGTTTGGGAAATTTACGGACCGCCAGAAGAAGAACGAAATCTCCGGTCCAAGATTTTGGGCTCTGACCCTACAACAGATCCACTCAGACAGACTTGAAGCCATTCCATTTTCCTTAGACATTCCTGAGTATACTGCTCTTTCAAATCGATTAAGACTTATAGAATTTCGAACCAATCCTCATTTGGACTTGTACGACGTCTTCCACAACATATGTTGGAGTCTATTCCTTCTGATTCACCTTATAAAAAACATCATCTTGATATTTTGGTTTTAGTCAACCTACTAAATCCTACCTCGATCTCAGATGAAAAACCCTTGGAAGAGAATAGACTTGTCTCATCTGGTGGTAGAAAAAAGAATATTTTTAAGAATAGAAGCATATCCCTTTCTAAGTCCAAAGCCAAAAATAGATCCAAAATCGATGAATCCTCACAAACAGATTCACAGATCAGTTATCGACCTGACTTTGGGTCTCCACCTACCTCTCCAGGCTATTATTCTAATGCACTCAATTGAGTTTCAAAATCACAAGCAGACACTTATGGGGATTCAACACACCATCTACCCCAAACCTCCTAACAAGGTGGTTTTGGTATTTACCAAAGTTCCTTAAATCCCCTAGAACACACTCACGAGTCCTTGATAACACTCTATATTCTACAGAAGCACAATTTCTAGCCCTTACCACAAGTTCCAAGCTTTCCGAGCAACAAGCAGTCGCTCCGAACTTAGAAGCCTCAACCGAACAGATACCCACAATGGGTACATGACACTCGGGTGTTTCTAATGAAGATTGGAAAGATTTTATTCATAGGGCTCGAAGAAAATATTCTGACCTGAAAAAGTAACAAGTTGAGTACGCAATTATCGGAATGCACTTCAGAGCCCTTAGAGGTAAGCTTCTAATCAAGCTTCCTTAAGATTAAGTAGTGGAGACTTCATTTCCTACACTAACTTCTAATAATCGAGCTTCCGATGATGTTCCCAAATCTATGGATAATCTATTGGATGATGTTAACTAAACCTCCCCAGATGATACTGCCAACACTCCGAGTGGAAACGTGCCCGAAATTACTTCGGAAGAACCTCCTCGGAATATCCCTGCTAATGTAGAGGAAGTTGAAAACGTGTTTGAGGATGAATCTGGTCCAGTTGTTGCATTTTCATCATCATTTTAATTCAAATTTCTGCAACCATCCTCATCTAATGTTAGAAATGAGTTCAACTTTTCCTCTTCCCCGGAAGACATGAATATGGAGGATAAGGGTGGTGATCAGGTAATCAAACTCAATTTGATCAAGTTGATGGAAATTAGGATGAATATGATAAAGATAATGAAGATGATAACGGTGATGAAGATGTTGATGAGAAGTCCAAAGGATCTAGCTCAAACACAAGATTTTCTGATGAAGAAGTTGCTGATCCGTTTTCTATTTTGGAACTTGAAGACATAGTTGATAAATTTGATTCCAATATTAAATATGTAAATGCTTAGGTCGGAGAATTTGACTCAAAATTAGATTTGGTTCTCAAATCTCTTTTCGAGATCAAGTCTAATGCTCCATTATAGCTTGGCAGAGAAAATAAATTGGATCAACTCATCTCTCTCCATTTGAAGCACACTCTAGAAGAGCATGAATAATGGTACAACGACAATCTTCGCCATCACATTCCTACCACCTCTATCATGCTCAATATCCATGATGACATGATCTATGATACAAACAAACTTATCTAGTACACTCATGTCCAACACGAAAGATAAATTCAGAGGTTTGAAAAGGAGATCCCATGGAAAGATGGTATGTACCTAATTATGCAACAAATTCTAATCAAGGTTATTTAGTATGCCCAACACTTTATGTACATTTTGAATTACAAGGTTGATAAATTCTTGGCTATTTTTGCAAATATTCTCATTGCCTTAGAGAAAAAGATTCGAACGTTGATGCCTATGATAATCTCACTAAGATTGTCAACGTAATCTTTTAGAAGGTCCTCTCCAAGATCGGGGATATACATTAGTAAGTGGTACTTGCATGCAGTCCCCTGGTTTCAAAAGGAGGAGAAGGAGCAAGCACAAGTCGTTTTCAATTGAAAAGGATGTAGTATACGCTCTGTTATGAGACTTCCGAAGATGAACATGAAGAAGTTAATGAAGAAGAAATTGAAAGAGAAGATGACTTTGATTATAAAGATCTAGTGATTGGTGCAATTGTTGGACTAAGAGTTGAAAACGAGCAACCTTCAATTTTTAAAATTATCTTTAAATAGGAGAATCAAAAATGGCTAAACAAGCCATCAATGTTGGCTCAATAACTCAGAAATTGTTTGGAAATGGGTAAGGTCAATACCAAGATCACAGTTGACTCTTTCCGAGCTACACAACCGATGCCTCCTCCTATGCCTGCTCTAAGAATATACCCTGTTGATGAACGCTTTCCAATAAAGAAAACAGTTGGCTTACCTAATCAACCTCTGATTCCTCCATTCTTTGAAGGTTTCATTGCTCGAGTTGGTCCACAGATCATCTCATCTTCCACTACTCCAAAAACCCCTATGAAAGATAAAGGAAAAGGTATTTCTTTTAGAAGAATCAGCCCTATAGTGCCATTGAAAAAGAAAGAGGGTTGGTCTTTGTACCAAATTGATCAAGCTGTGGAAGAAAGCCTCAAAGTCCAAGCTCTGAAGGATAATCCAAATCCTTTTCAGGCATCTCGCCTTATTATCCTTAAGGAATGATCAATGATGATCACTTTATTCCATTTAAGATATATGCTCCTCGAGGCAAGTTTTATGTGAAGTTTGCTCCTTTCCATCGATCATACGATCGAGAAACACTTTTATGAATAGAGAGAGAGAGAGAGAGAGAGAGAAACTCCTCAGAAATTTGACCATGCTTGCATTCTCTACTACTACTACTACCTCAACCTTAACTCAAAAGAAAAGGTCAAGATATCAGATCCTGACTTTCCGTCAATCATTCTGAATGACATTCTGATCATAGAAAATCAATTGGAAGACTGATAGACCTTTCAATTCAGCACAAGTGCATACAAGTCTGCTCTCTAGTACTTGAAAGATTATGTTGATGAGTTTGGATGATCTGATGTGGAATTTTCTCACTTGTTAAGAACTGAACAAATTCTCTCTCCTGTCAACACTGATCTTAAAGGAATTGAGATCTTAAATGAAGGACCAATCAAAGACCAAAAGATCGGATTTATTTATATGAAGAAATGGCTGAGCAAGACAGAAGTTTTTCACAGTTAGATACTAGGATCTGGTTCCTACCATAATTCTTTAGGAATTCATCTCCAAAACAGAAAAGATCGATGCTCTAGAATAAATCAAGTAGGAGTTTGTTTAGCAACTCAAACGGTAAATTAAAGTCCAAAGTGGGATGCATAAAGCCTACCTTTCTTCCTTTGAAGCATCAAAGTAGGTTGGCTATGGATTGTTAAGGCTACTTAGCGGGACATTGATAGTGCAAGAAAAGTTTCCCTTAGATAATCCAAGCATATGTCTATTTCTGAGATGATCAGTGATTTGAAGAATTCCAAGAAGAAAAGTATTCTGAGATTAGTAGTGATCCGAGATGATGTAATTTCGAGATTTATATAATTTTAAGTGTTAGTGGACTAGTACTATTTTGTCATTATGTTAGTTGTGTCTTGAATTGTACAACCTCCAACATCAAGAACAACGGGGATGTAAAGCTTTTGATCTCCATTCCATGCACTTTTACTTTTGTCTTATGTATCTCATTTTACTATACAAGGGGTGTATACCTTGATCCAATGAAACAATTGAGCACTTCTCTTAAGTCTGTCAAAGAATTATTCAGTCAATCTCTCTAACATTCTTCTTGTTCTTATTTACTATTTATTGTTTATACATTATTCTACTTATCTTGAGCACTTTGTTGAGTTATCTTCATCAGGCTTGACTGGCTAATATATACTTGACTGGACTTAGTATTACCAGCAACCATTGCCATTGTGTAACTCAAGGTTTGATTTCTCAAACCTTGTCCGTACAATCCCCTTGTTTTCACACATCTTCCTTTCCTGGGTGAATTTTGATACTTTGTGTTTCTCCAGGAACACTTTCCTTATGATGTAGTGCATTTTCTATTCCTCTTCTTTTTCGTGGGTTCTTATCCTTAGAACCAAATGGCCTTCCACGCTTCAGGCATGTTTTAGGCTCCAACATTGACAACTGGTATATATGATTTGGTAACCCTTTTTGTGTCAGTAAATGCATTAGACAATTGATTTGCCATTTCATGGAAATGCATTATCCTTTGAACTTCCATTTCACATTGCTTTATGCGAGGGTCAAGATCTGATAAAGAAGGCTCATGCCATGAAACATCATTTTCTAGAATCTTTTTTGCTCCCCTCATGAGGTGAAATTTCCCTCATCAAATTGGCAATATGCTAGGCGTGCTGTAAAAAAAATCACCAGTTAAAGGTTCAAGATATCTTATAGTTAAGACTGTCTCATAACCAACATATATTCTCAACCTTCTTTTGGGACACATTTTTTTCCATTGTGGTAATGCGATAGGGACATATACTGCACATCCAAAACTTCTCATTTTTGATATATTTGGCTCTTGAACAAAGGAAAGTCGTGGGAGAGAAAATACATGACATGAAGGTTGTCTCATGTGTATCAATATTCCAACATGTAAGATTCGATGGCCCCAAACAAAAACAGAACGTTTGGTCCTCATTATCAATGGTCTAGCTATTAACTGGAGATGTTTAATCAGTGATTCAGCTAAACCATTTTGTGTGTGTACATGAGCAACTGGATTCTTAACAACAATTCCTATAGACATACAAAAGTCATTAAGTGCTTATGAAGTAAATTCAACAACATTATTAAGTCAAATGTTTTTTTTACTAGTGTATTTGATTCTATCATATGTATATATATGTAATGCAGACGATAATCCAGTGTTGGTTTTTTTTTCAGGCAAATGATTTTTGTCTATAATATACATATATTTCTTATATTTAATGGTCACAGTTTTTGTGTCATATCCTTTGAAATATATTTCATTGAAACTCAGTAACTTTCCATTAGACTTTTAAGAAAATAAGGCATTTTCTATATAAAACTTGTACCATTTGGTAATATAAAATGGGCTTTCCCAGCTCCATCTATCAAGTCTGCAAGACTTGATATTGTATGTATGACTCTTTTTGTTGGTACTAATTTTGAAAAAAAAAATTATTTAATAATAGTGTGCATACTACCACTATCTTCTATACAAAGATCTCCAACCCTTTCTTTGTGTTGTTATAAAGAAAGTGAATTTACTGTAGGAAAACATTACATGAAAAACTAAGGTAGGAAAAAACAGGTTTACTAGAACAACAATAGAAAAAAAAATAGTTTATGTCTTCCATCTCATTGCAGAAATAAGCCACAGTTACCTGAGTACACTCAACATTATCAATGAGGTTTGCTTCTTTTCATTTTCCTGTAATGGACTCTTGAGACAGTTGAAAATGATGTGTATGTGTGCGAAAAGTCCTTGACCAATGACATGTACTACCACATCTATAACATGAACCATCACATTTTTGTGATGTCCAAACATCATGCCTAGCCACTTTGGCCTTGTCTTGTTTATGGATATTGTTTCTTTATGAAATTGGTAACTATTCCTTTTTCTGACCACGAACATGATTATTACCTTGTCCATGAACAGAATTATGGTTTTGATTACGGATTTGGTTTTGGTTAATATAGACATCGCCTTGTCCTCGACCATGACCACGCCGTCATCTACGTGTATTCTTCTGATGACCATCAGTATTTGTAGCATTTCCTTCATGAAGTGCTGCTAATCTCGTTGGACGAGATTCATAGTTTTTCATCAAAAGTTCATTGATTTGATATGCAACAAGCTTACATGTATTCAGTTCTGAATATTTAGTAAACTTTTGCAACCGATATTGTTGCATCAAGGTAACGTTTGTTACATGAAACATGGAGTAATTTTTCTCCAACATATCTTCATTAGTAACTTCTTGTCCACAATACTTGAGTTGTGAACATATTCCGAAGAAAGTTTAGTTGTATTCATTTACTTTCATGAAGTCTTGAGACCTCAATGTTCTCCAGTCACCTCTTGTATTTGGAAGTATAACTTCCTTTTGATGATCAAATCTTTCTTTCAAGATATTCCAGAGAATGTTTGGATCAGTATTATCAAGATATTCAAATCTCAACATTTGATCAATATGCTTACGAAGGAAAATTTGTCCTTTCGCGTTTTCTTGTGCCAAACAATCATTAAATTCATATATAACATTTGTGATTCCCATAGACTCAAGATGCATTTTTACATCTATCATCTATGGCACACAGTTTTTCCCACTAAGTTTAAGTGTTGCAAGCTCGAGGTTTTCAATGTCGGATATATTGTAAGTATAAATTTTAAACAAGTAACATGATGAAAAATAAAATACATATATTTCAATATGTATTTCACAAAACAAAAGAGGAAGAAGAATTATCATATACAAAACTAAGAAATGATAAAATAAATCAGGATAAAATACATCTGGTGTGAGATTGAAAATTAGGAAGCCAAGTGCTATACTAATTATAATTGCGAGAAGCACAACTGAATGAACCATTTTATCACGAGAACCTTGAAAAGTGAAATAATTTACTCTTTTTTGTGGTAGAAATAAATATAATAGCGGTATTATTTATAGTAGACAATATAGTTGTTTTGTGTGTGAGTGTGTGTGTGTGTGTATATATATATATATATATATATATATATATATATATATATATATATATAATGTGTATATGTATATGTATTATATAAATCACTTAATAAGACCTATAATGAATATATAATTTTACTTGGTATAATTTTACTAATTATAAGCGTGTAAATACATATTTGTAAATGTTTAAATAAAGTTATGAAGAGTATCTAAAATATAAATAAATAAACATCAGTATGTATAAATAAATAAACGTTAGTATACATAAATAAAAATTAGTTGTATAATTTAAATGTTAGTATGCATAAATAAAAGTTAGAATACCAAAATAATTGTGGAAAAATAAATAAATATCATTAGTCGTTAATAACATACAATTTTTCTTAATTCATTATTACTTTTAATAAAATGTTTGTTTAAGAATAAACACCTTCTTTTAAGTAATGAATACCTTAAGTGGGATAAATGTCATTTCCACTTCATTAGAGCTTTCGTGTTGATAATGTGTTATAAATTCGAAGTAATTAAAACTAAAAATAACAAAACTAAACTTAAACATTATAAAATAAAATGAGATTTGATGGGGTTCTTGAACACTTAAAAGATTGTATTCAAGATGGTGTAATTTTCTCTTTAAATTTAGTAGGTAATTATACTACATAACATCCTATTCACACATCATCAAAATAGTAACTCAATAGGTAAATAAAATTATTCAACGGGTAAAAATTGTTCATCTAAATGCATTATCTTACTCAATAATTTGATGGAATATATATATATATATATATATATATATATATATATATATATATATATATATATATATATATATATATATATATATATATATATATATATATATATATATATATATATATATCAGTGTTTTAGAAATCGGCGATTACTCGGTTGACTGCCTTCAACCGATTATGATTAGGGTGTTTGGCGGAAATTGGTAAAAATCGCTCAAACCCTGGCTTGACAGTCCTTGGCGGTCTTCAACGGTCATATGTGAGAAATATTTAAAAAATTCAAAATTTTAAATTTCAAATATTACACCAAAATTTAAATTTTAAAATTTTTAAGTTTTTAATAGATCAATGTGTAATTCCATGAAAACCATGTAATTATTTATATATAATTCATGTGTAAATTACATACAACCTTTCATAGCTTTTAATAAGCATATTTTAGGTCAGTTGTACATACATATTCATATGTGAAGTATATATTGATACATCAAGGTCTTCAAATCGAAATATTGATATGGTTTTCATGGAATTATAAATTGATCTATTGAAAACTTAACACTTTCCAATGAAGAAGTTGTTAATTCAATTTCAAATTATGATTATGATTTAAATAATAATGATCTTCTATAGTCGGAGAATTTAAATCATCATGATCATTTCCAGGGGGAGAGTTCAAATCCAAATGCAAATGTTTAGGTGGAGAGTTCTTTACATGATGACACTGATGAGCAATCAGAATTTGAAGAAATAAATGTTGAAATTGATAAAATATCATCCGGAAACTCAAATCATAGGAGATACTTTTTCAAGTGTTTTAACTCGTAGTCAACAAAAAGAAAAACATGCTTCTTTATATACAAAAATGGAATTCTACATGTTAAATTTTTTTATTTATGAAATTGAACCTAAAACGGTTAAAGTTGCTCGTGATCATGCAAATTGGGTTAAAGCAATGGAAGATGAGTTACATGAGTTTGCGGGAAACAAAGTTTGGATATTACTCCCAACACAGAAAGATGCATCAGTTGTTGGTCTCAAATGGATATTTTGAAATAAGGTGGATAAAGAAGGCAATGTTGTTCGAAACAAAGAACGTGTTATGGTCAAAGGATATTGTTAAGAATAAAGAATAAATTATGAAGAGACATTCGCACATATAGCTCGGTTGGAATCAATTCGTATTTTTCTGGAATATGCAGCTCCCAAAAACTTTGAAGTTTTTCAAATGGATGTGAAGTGTGCATTTCTTAATAACGAACTTGAAGAGACGTATATGCTGAACAACCACCGGGTTTTGTAAAGGAACAATATCCAAATCATTGTTATATACTTGATGAGGTTGTTTATGGCTTGAAACAAGCTCCTCGCGCAAGGCATGAAACCTTGACTCGATTTCTTAAACAATCTAAGTTTAAACAAGATTCCGTTGACCCCACTTTGTTTTGAAAGAAGGAAGGTGAACATCTTATGATTGTTTAAATTTATGTTGATGACATCATTTTCGGATCCACTAATCCTAATCTAACTAAAGAGTTCCAAAAAATTAATGGAAACTAAATTTGAAATGAGTTCAAGGGGCTAAATTAATTTATTTCTTGGATTAAATATAAAACAAAGTAAGGAGGGTAGTTTCATCAATCAGGAGGCTTATACAAAATCATTACTTACAAAATTCGAAATGACCGGAGGTGCTAAAATAAAAATTCCAATGGTGTTCGGAACTAAGTTAACTCCATCTCTTGATAAACCTGCAACAGATCTCACATTTTATTGATAGATGATTGGATCATTATTGTATCTTACATCAAGCAAGCCAGATATTATGTTCGATGTATGTTATTGTGTTTGCAATCAAGCAAATCCTCAAGAGCCACACATTATTGCAGTGAAAAATAATTTTTGATATCTTAAGAGAACAACATCTCTTGGATTATGGTATCCAACAAACTCAAGATTCTTTTATACATGAATTTCATATGTTGATCTCGGTGGTTGTGAGCTTAATCGGAAAAGTACTACAGACGGATGTGAATTTATGGATGTTAAACTTATCAGTTGGAAATCAAAGAAGCTAACTTGTGTTTCATTATCAACTGCAGAAGACGAATATATAGCAGTAGCCTCATGTACTTCACAAATCATTTGTGTTTAAAGTCAACTACGAGACTATGGATTAAACATGAAGAAAATTCTTTTTTATTAAAGTGCAATTCATATATTTCACAATCCTGTTTAGCATTCTAAGACAAAACATCCCGCCTTCAGATATCATTTTATAAATGAACATGTTTATGACGGAAAAAATGAAGTTCATTTCGTTAGACCAGCAGATCAACTAACGAATATTTTTACAAAAGCCTTACCGGAAGTTACATTTAATCGAATTCTACAAAGGCTCAGAATGATAAAAGATGATTTGATTCTAAAATCATCTTTGAGATTCCGAGATCAGTACAGTTCACTTCTGAAATGCTCCGATCTTCGGAAGCTATCAGAATCTACAGTTCATTTCCGAAATTGTTCAATCTTCAAAAGCTATCAGAATCAAATGTTTACATTCAAAAAATTTCTCTCTTCAGAAGCCTTAAGAATTCAGTTTTCACTTGAATATCGTCTTATTCATTGGAATCAAATGGAAGACTTCATTTTACAGTTACTTCTTAGTAGTGAGAGAGTACAATTGTTCGTAAGCCGGTGCACTTGGTAACTATTCTTTTCTTGAATTTTGTCTTTAAATTTTAAAATTTTCAAAAATGCAAAAAGATGTTCCTTATTTTTGTTTTTAAATTTCAAATATTCAAAAGGGTTTTCTTTATTTTTGTTTTTAAGTTTCAAAAATTTTGAAAATCCAAAAAGATTTTCTTTATTTTTGTCTTTAAATTTCAAAATTTTTAAAAATCAAAAAATATTTTCTTCATTTTTATCTTTATTTTTGTTTTTCTTTATTTTGGTTATTATGGTTGGTTTGTTCCTTGTTCCACATGTCGTATTCATGCATGCACAACCAAAACTCTACAGGGATCATATAATTTTTGTCTCGTAACTCATTGATTAGTTAAGTGTCCCTAGAAGCATGTTGCGGCATGTTGTCTGAAGTCTCAAACACATCTTTAGATGCATGCTCATTGATTAGTTAAGTGTCCCTAGAAGCATTCTCATTGATTTGTTCAGTGCCCATAGAAGCAAAGCTCTATAGGGATCAAATAATTTTTGTCTCGTAACTTATTGATTAGTTAAGTGTCCATAGAAGCATCCTGCAACATGTTGTCCGCTGTCTCAAAGGCATCTCTAGAAGAAACATGCTTATTATATAGTTAGGTGTCCCTAGAAGCATGTTCATTGACTAGTTAAGTGTCCCTACAAGCGAAGCTCAATAGGGATCACATAATTTTTCTTTAAAAATTTATTCCCAACAGGCTGTATTAATAATAGTCATAGAGCTACCTTTCTCTACTTATTTCGGAGTATAGAGATTCCTACTTGGTCATTTTTAATAGTAGAATTACTATGTTTCATGTATCCAAACATGGAAACCAATGATGTCTTGGGTATATACAAACCTAAATATATGGTTCTTTTTCTACGCCTTAATGAAATGACGGTCTACTCAACTATAATTTTTTATTAATCCTTGATCTTTCGAGTCTATACCAACTCAGAGTTATGGTTTTTTCAAAAATTATTTTTATGATCATTCTCATTATTACCATGGGAGTTTGAAAAACTCGGTTCTTTTTCCAATCTTATATTTCTTACACTTTACCCACACAATGACACATATCCCGAGATATCTCTAGAAAAAACAACTAGGATGTAAGTGTGCAATATATATGTGTTTATTATCTATTCGTCGTTATCACCATGATGAAAAGTGAGACCCAAAAATCATTTCATTTAAAGGAATTAACAGTGAAATTGTTTACGAGTTCTAGATTTTAAGCAATGAATTGACGGTATTTCATCTATGTTCAAAAGCTCATAGTTTTTCTTTTGTGTGATCTTATTGAAATTGGTTGAATCCATATTGTTTCTTCCAAATAGATCTAGATTTTATATTTCAAAATTATGAGTTTTTAGTTTGAACATTTTTCTTACTTATCTGGGTGTTTCTGTCCTGTAGCCAAAGCTTTTCACTTACTTGAATTTGGCTATACTGGTCAATCAATATTTTCTTTTCGTATCTCTGCACTTATTTTAAGTTGCATCTACGATTTGAAATAAGCCTTCTCGTTTCCCTTATAAAAAGATGCATTTCATAAGTTCTTAAAAAGTTATCAATCATAATTCAATAGGGAAACCATACAAGCAATGCTTAGTCTCTCTTGACAATGAAGGAAGAGTATTTGTGCCCGAGATAAATCTACTTTCATATCAAATATTTTTGACATCACAAATCCATGACATTTTTATTTTCTTTATTTTTTTTTCTTTGGTACACTCTTGTACTAAAATCCTTGTTATTTTATAAAATCTAATTTCCGTTCTGAAATTATATCTTCTTGCGAAATCAATTCTGGTCATAATTCCAATGGATTCTATTTTGGCTTATGCAAAGCTAAAGGGTGGAATAATGATTGTGAAACTGCTACAAACCGAAAGGGCATGTTTCATGGAAGGGAAATTCAAATTATGCGGCATATTTTGAAGCTCAATGATGTCATTCCAACAAATTTCAAACGGCGTCTAAAGCAGTTACAGAAAATGGTGAGCTGGCATAATTCTATTGGACCATTATTTTTTACATGATTGGCCTGGGAATTTCTTGGCTGGCGTAAAAGTGGTAGGCAATTAATGTGTGATCAACAATTTTCTCTCTCTACTTATGGATATCAATTTAAATTCAAAATAAACTGTTTGGGAATCCAATACTATATGAAACTTAAGAGTTGTACGATCTACTATTTTTGCAATAAAAGTCTTCACAAAATTCTCAAAGTTTCTCTATTATTCTTCAATTTTCTACAAGATCCTTTCTTCTACAAATGGATTCTTCTAAGAAAATCTCTTACATGGATCAATCTACAACAACTGCGATGTTGGAAATAATGGTGAATCTGAACTTAGTGGTTGATTGAGATCCATTGAAGTACAACCATACTATTCAACCTTTGATAGAATGCATGAATCATTCACCACTTCTGAACACTTTAAGAATGTTTGAGAATGTTCCTCTTTCTTACTTACCTATGGCATATCCAACTACAATATAAAATAGTGCTTAAGAGGTGATGAATTTTGATGTTCATGGCCATCACAATTCAATTTCCAAAGCAAATTTCTACAAATTACTAGGGTTATCATTTTCACAAGATGTTATTCATCTAGATACAATTGCTATTTCTCGTCTTATTGCTATGCTTCATCAAATGGGGTATAATTTTGATCTTTCTCTCCTATCGAAGTTTAGGAAGTCTGCTTTGCCTCCGATCTGGAATGCATTATTCACTATTTTGTTCAAATGTTTATCGGAAAGGGTCACTGGTTCTGATAGTTCTAGCAAATTCTTTTATACTTTGATATATGGACTATTTTCTGGGGAGAATATGGATTCTGGAACGATAATTTGGACTCAATTCACTCAAAGTGTGACTTTAAGTACAAAGGATTTAGAAATTTCTTATGCACGGTTTTGGTCGATTGTTGTTCGTAGTGCCCTAAATCATTACCAAGTTCCATAGATGACTGATTCTATAAGAAGTGAAATTCGAAAGATGCAAACAACTACTTTTGTTACTTCTAACTCAAAGAATTTCACTTTTGTTGGCTCAATTCCCGAAGTGATGATGGCTATGCTTCCTCTTTAAAATGTTATTATCAAATCCTACAGGGAAATTCTAAATTCTGGTGTTTATGAAATGCGTCCATCTCTGCAAACAACTCTTAATATTGTTCATATTCCAAAAGGAGGAGGACCGAACTCACAGTGATATTAGGGGTGAAGATGTATTCCTTAATGAAGAAGATATTGCACATACTTCCGAGTTTCATTTAAAGAATTCAGATCCGATTTCCAAAATTTCAACTCTGAAGGTATCTACTCCACAAACTTCATCCATTTTGATTCCACCTGAGTCATATGTTTTTGAACATTTATTGAATGAGCCAATTATCAATCTTTCTCGGACCCCTCCTCTACCTCCTATGAAACCAACATTTGTTCTGATTGATATTACTGTAAAACCTCTTTCAAAGTCCATTTCTGCACCAACATCCGAAACTCAAACCAGTTCATCATTCTCGATTCCGATCTTTACGGACTCTAGAACAAATCCTTATGTGTCGCAAACTTCGAAAACCACATAATCTCCACCAGAAGTTTATACTTTTTAATCCAATAAGGACGAGAATATAAATTCATGCATCCTTGAGAACACATCTAATATAGACTCAAATTTCAATATTGGTGTGACCACATCGGAACCCACATCTTTTGTTCCTCTCTCCTCTCCTGGATCTGATGAAGATTTTCTTGTTGGTGATAATGAGGATGATGTTTATTTATCTACCATAATGACTTTTGGCGAATTTCGTGAGTTAAACAAAAAGATAGATCAGATTCTTTTGCATACCAATTCTTTATCAACAAAAAGACTTGAAAAATATGGTTACATCTCATCAAGTAGGTATAGAGATGCTAACTAAATCCAATGCTACTACTTTTTAAGCTGACAAAAAGTTAACTGAAGAATCAACTAAGAAGATTGTAGAATCAAATGTAAAGGTTGATAAAGTTGTTGATGTTCATGAAATATCTTCTAACATGACCAAGTTCATGTGTGAGTTTAAAACATCTTTTGAGAAGAATGTTTCTGAAGCTAACCAAAGTGATTGAAGGGTTTCGTCTATCTCTTCAAACTAAAAAAAAAGCTCTTTCAAGTCTACATTTTGGTCTTCCGAAAGACACTGCAGATCATCATATGTCTATTGAAAATTCGATTTTGAGGTTGCAAAATGCTCTTGCACATGTGAACAAGATTGGGGATGCACTTGCTGAGTCTACTCAAAAGGCGAACGTTCTTAAAGAATAATTGAAGAATGGAACCATTAAGCTTGGAAAAATGAATGAAGAATTAATTTTTATGAAGGGACAAAATTCTTAAATCGATCAGCGTCTTCTAAAGATAGTTGAAAACAAGGATGCTCCATTTGATAATTATACTCCACAACTCATAGATGGCAGGATGAAACCTGTTCTTGCGAACCTTATTGAAGTTTTTGATGTTATGCGTAGCTAGGCTACTATGCAACAAGGGGAGATGAAAAAGTGAATGAAGATTAAATTCTCGTGAATGAAGATGAAGTTCAGGAATTCAAATTTAGAAATCGTTATCAGTCTAGGAAAATGGATAAGAAAAAAAATGTTGATAATGTTGTTCTTGAATGGAAATCTTTGAAAGTTAGGTTGAAAAACCTTAAAGAAGTGAAGATTGTTCGGAAGGGTAATGTATCTTGTGGATCAGGAAAAGGGAATGTCAATATTGTTTCTAAAGAAGATATTGATCTTAATCCAATCTTATCTGAACAAGAATTAAAGGAACAAGAAAATCATGATAAGGAGCTTGATGCTTTAGATGCTTTAAAAGCAAAATCTAAAGCTAGGGAAGCTGAAGAGAAAAATGTTGAACAAAATCTTGCTTCTAAGAAGGTTATGTTTCTAGATTGGGCAGTTGATCGTATTCAAAACAAAGCTATCGATAATCTAAAATTGTTTTGGTGAGAAACTCAGACTTCTTTTTCTATTTAGAATGAAATAGAATGTTAGCTCGACTATCTGATTACAACAGAACCATTTCAATTTCGATGCTTTTGAAAGCATTGTGTAATTCCTTTGGTGAATGTTTCTATAAAGAAGAAACTGTTTATTTCTATGGGAAAAAATTAAATCCATTGTATGATTCCTGGAGTTTGAAGAGGATTGTTGGATTGAATGTTCGAAAACTCATTGTTAAAGATGGTTTACTAATATTAGCTTTAAAGCTTTCAGAGGTCATGATCATGAAGTCCATAATTTTTCCTTAGAAAATATTCCTTTTATGAATTCATATGATTAGATCTTATTGCTTAATATTGTTGCGAAAGACACTATAAAATATGAACTGATCTATCAATTTTTTAAAGAGATGATATGAGCATACATTCTTGAAGTTGCGTAAATCGATGTTGAAATTGTTGTTGTTCTCAAAAGAAAGCTAATTCTAAATCCCTTTTCACCACCTAAGAATTTGAATGAACTCAAAGTTGGTTTTATTGAAAAAGATCTTTAGGGAATAGCTTACAAGATAAAAGAAAATGAAAATGTGAAGAAATGCATGTTGTTCTTACGAGATAAGCATTTGTAATCTACTGAAACATTGAATCAAATCATTCAAAGAGATGAGGAAAACAAGTCAAATAGTAAAGGAAATTCGAAGTGTGTTTCCGATATGCTTAAATGGTAGATGGTTATTCAGAAGACTTTGTTGAAGACTATTCCAAAACTTTTTGAAGTTGCAGAGAAAGAGAATGTAAAGACCACAAGAACAACTTGACACAAAGGGGGAGATTGTTAGCATTTAGAAAATATGTTATGTCTAGTTGTATGCATTTTCACAATTTGTATGTCAAGTAAAGTGGCTCTACTAATTTCGAAACATGTAATTCCGATTTCAGAAACTATTTAACCTTAGGTTTGCATTTATGAATTTTCGACTTAGGATTTCTTTCTAGTGCTTCTCTGATGCCTATATATAGGAGCATTAGTGAGTACAATGGGTAGCTTTTTCATAGAATAGTTATGCATAGTACTTGTAACGAATTACTCTCTTTACCCATTAATGCAAAACATATATTATTTACCTTTTTGTGTTCTTATCAATATTTCAAATCTTCTTATGATATTTTAATTTTAGAATCTATCGTTCCTAAAATTCCTACACCATTCTAGTACTTTGTTATAAAATTCCATCCCATAGAAGGTGGGTTGAACCTAGGTTGTTAGAGGATGCATGCGCCTTCCTTATGAATGGTATGCATGTTGGGAATGTTGATTCTTTTTTTATGATTGAAAGTTTAGGATGTAATGCATGCTAGACTATTGACATTATACTTTGGTGAGAATTATGTGATAGGTTCATGATAGAAATAGGGTTATGTGTTAAATATGAGTGATTTTTATGCATGTAATGCTTGTAGAAAAAAGGTTTATTTAAGAAGTAAGTGAGTTGCATGCTACTAATGTAAAATGTTTTTCCTTCTTATGTTATGTTTGCATGTTTACATAGTGAGGAGTTGTAGAGGTAATATATTTATTATATTGATAGTAATTCAACATTAGGGAGGATAAAGAAGAATGTATTGTAAGTGTGTAACCCTTGTGTGATGAATTAATAATAAATTAATTAAAATGAGGAATACACTTAGTTAGGGTAAATGGGTAGCAACCTAGACTTAGTTGTGTACCCTATCAAGATTTTTTTGATGGCCTAATAGGTTGAAAGATACCTATAGGATAAGAGCTTAAACCAATAGTGATTCAGAGTGGTTTGTTTAGACCACCATGCGGGACATGGTCCATGGTTGTGAGGACTAGAGTGATGTTGGCATGGTGATGGTGCTAGTTCAAAAAATTTGGGTGGGAAGTTTCTATTAATCGGGAAAAATGATTAAGTATACCTCTTGGATGAAAACATATGTACGTATATGTGTAACATCAGAGTAGGTAACGTAGCATGCTAGGAGCAATGTTACAGGTCAAACTTGTGCCTCGGTTATTGCATTGGGTCGAGCTGGTCAAGTTAGTAGTGAATAAGGTTTTACCTCTTTGATTAATAATAAACCTGGGGGTTCGAGCCGGTCACGTTAGTTGTGACCTGGGCCCTTATCACTTAGGCTAGTGATGGACCTACAGATCATGCTAATGAAAAATAATATTTACAAAATATAAAAGACAAGAACGGTTAAGAATAATTTCTTACGTGAATAGAGACGGGCAATAATTAATATCAACATATAATAGTGATGGTTATATGATATGTGATGACTGTTTGACCCATTTTGGGATATGTATGTTTTATTAATTGTTGACTCACTTAGCATATACTTACCCTTGTTTCATTAATTGTTGCTTTTTTCTTGAATAGTTACTGGTAGTAGGTAGTGTGATTGATGGCATGGTAATGATGGGGACATTGGGTAGTCACATCTTGATATCATTTTGGACACGAGTTTTCATTTACCGTTCATTTTGTGAACTTTAATTTTTATGGAAGTTGTTTTTTATAATAAAGTAACATTGGCGATGTTTTCATAATATCTATTAAATAAGATTTTCACTGACGTATTCCGTTAAATATGTTTTAATAACTAAAAAAAATTGACGTAACAAATTATGATGTTAGACATTAGTTTGAGAGTTGTGAAATTTACATGGCCCATTGATGTATGAAACTATGGTTTGATTACATTAAAAGCAACTTTATATAATTGATTTTCAGGACTCTTTTACCTTCATTCATAGCTTGTTTTGTTTGTCATGTAACAACAAGAACAAGAATGCATAGTGAAACGATCATCATTTTCTGAGAGGTGAGCTATGTTAATAATGTTCCTACATAGCTTTTTGTATCTAGTATACAATATGAAGTAGTATTTTTGTTATATTCATGCGAATTAATAAAATCAACCATTTCCCGCAATATAGACCGTTGAAGCATCTCCAAAACTGTACATAACGTTGGATTTTTATATTGATATTTCGAAATTTAGTTTTTTCCTTGGTCATGTGATTAGTTGCGCCATTATCGAGATACCATACCTTGGACTGCTTTTCTTCTTTTTCATCCACTTTAAGTTTTAGTTTCACATTTTTTTTGTTGAAGAAAACTTCATCGTCAGGATCACCATTATAGACTATTTATAAT
Organism: Lactuca virosa; assembly: GCF_052849685.1. Classification (NCBI taxonomy): domain Eukaryota; kingdom Viridiplantae; phylum Streptophyta; class Magnoliopsida; order Asterales; family Asteraceae; genus Lactuca; species Lactuca virosa. Next base: position 392,794,672 of record NC_136428.1, read on the forward strand.
AGTAATGTCAGTTTATTATCGACGTGAACTTAGGTTAGGTTAGCTTTTTGTGTTCTTTCTTTTCTTGGGTTCTTATCTTTTGTAGCATAGAGCCCATGTTCTTAGCAACTGTGACACTTGATCTCACTTTTGTCCTGATTATCATTTGTTCGATAAGTGCATTAACAGGATTGTTTGTTGTTGCCTTTACTACGAACTGCATGAACTAGATAGTTTCCAGATCTGCAAGCACGACTCCTTCCCCAACCTCATTAGTTTCATATTGTGGTTATTCTTTTCTAAGGAATGTGTACGTTCCTTGTATTGTTTCTTAACCCCTCCTACTACCTCTTTTGTACTTTCTTCTCCATTATAAAAAAATAAGATCACTTTAGGAATGGGTCGGTAGATGGAAACCATTGCCAACTTGCAATTATTTACAAGGTTTTAAGGATTCTTTGGATTGAGTGCTTCCCACATCCCTTAAGCTATCTTTCACTGGTATACCTACCTTGATGGCCCATGTTGCATATTCCGACTGTCATAACATTGTACACTGAATCAAGGGTTGCACTTCTTTTTCTGGCATTGCAACACTTCATGTTTTTTGTACCATGATTCACGCTGATTCCAAAATGTCAGAATTAATTTTCTATATTCTCTCAGAATGACGTTATATAGTAATGAATTCACTTAATTTTTTAAGAATGCCACACAAAAGAAATAAATAAGGAAAACTAATAAGGAAAGAAGAAACAAGGGAAAAAAACAATAGTTGGTCACCAACTATATTTCAAGAAAAAACTGAAAAACTTGATGTTTAAAAATGAAACGCGAGAAGCTTTATAGTAGACTTTAGACGTGATGGATACCCTCTTTATACTAGATGTCGTTGAGTCCTTTTCCAAGACAAAATATATATATATATATATATATATATATATATATATATATATATATATATATACTTTCCTAAAATACATTGAATGACAGACTTTAATTTAGTCAATAATCATTCTCAGTGTTCAAAGGATAAATTATGGATATAATTAGATTTTCATAATGGTCGTTAAGTGATTTAAGCCCCTTGATTGTGTATTTGAGCCAAAAAAGGGGTAAATGGGAAAAGTGATATTTTGGACCTTTTGTGTGTATTAATGAAATTAATTTTTAGGAATTAAGTAAAAAGTAATTGTACATCTTTTAGGGCTTGTCAACTACGCGCTCATGTAAAGATCACTGAAAATGGGTTTAGAACGAAGAAGTTATGATTTTTCGTTGCTGAAAACTGAAAATCTGTGGAATTATGGTAAGAGCCTAGAGTGTTTCATAAATGGGTGTGGTGTGCTTCCGGCCCAGTGATTTGTTCATTTTTAGAGATTTTGGAGTATATAAATGTCATTAACGCTTAGGGTTTTTACATTTCTCAGCCTTCTAGAACATTCATTAAGAGAAACCCTAGCCTCCATTGAGTTTTATAAGCTTATACTTTCTCCTTGAACTATTTTTTGTGCTTATTTGGTATTTTAGTGAAGTTTGAAGATCAAGAAGATTTCTTTGGTTGCATGGATGGTGGTTTAAATTTTAGGTCCAACAATCTTCATTTCTACACCATTATGATTATAAAGTTCCAAACTTGCTCTTTGATTCATGAGATCTTGCTATTACTTGTCTTATGCACTTTTGATCCCTTTTTAGCGGTAATAGTTGAGTTGAAATGACTCCAACGCCTTCTAACCTTGTAAGATCATTCTAGAGACTACTTGTAATTGGAAGGTTGGTATCTTGTGCATGTTCATTAGGTCATGCAATTTGTATTGACATTTGAGGTTATATTTTTTTATTAAAGTTTAGATATAGATTAGTGGGAGTGTCTTAAGTGATAAAGTTGGAAGCTTTATTAATTCACACGCTATTAGGGATCAGATTTAGAAGTTTGGAGGATTTACTTAACGGTTTAAGTCATTTTGCCTTATGAAATTGGTCTCGGCGCGAAGTGCTTTTCCCTTGAATGACATGTTTTAGGGTTTTTCAGATACGCATATGTTTTAAGTATGAACTACAAATTATATTGTCATTTAGTGGGTGTCGGACGTCCTTATGAGGGGCAGGGCTCCTGTTTGACTAAAATTTGACTTTTTGACATTTTGACCATGATTAACTTTAGGTCAAACATTAGGATTTTAATTCATAGACTAAGGTTTGACCTTTTGATTAGTGTTTAGGTGGTGTATAGTACCAGCGTTCACATTTCCTATGAGATGTGGTGACATTGTACTTTATCTGTTAGGTGAGTTTTATTGTTATATTATTTAGGACACAGAGTGTCAGTATATGCTTGTTCTCTTTGTGACTCATGCTTATATGTTTCATTGTTTATATTTTGGGCAATGTCAATTATCTGGAAGGGTTCCAATTATCATGGATGTTTCCCATTATACAAACTGGGTCCAATTACTCTGGGTAGGGCCCATTATATGGACGAGGTCTATTATTCTGTGTGTAGCTCTTCATCCTATGATATATGTGGTATCTTCGGAAACTCGCTAAGATTTATGCTTACTGTAATAAGTTTAAATTGTTTAGGTTGTTCTTATTGCATGGGCAAGGGCGCGGCTTGACTGTATCACATCCATTGGAGATTTTCACAATTAATGGCATTTATGTTGATAGTATGATCAATGTTTGAAACAAATAGTTGTATATAGTTCATTGCAGTAAGATTCAAAACAAATGCATTTATTACTCAATGAAATTTTACTATGAATATTGGGACATTACAAGTTAGTATCAGGGCATTGGTTTGAACTCAAACTAAGAAATAAGAAAATCTTTTTACAAAATGCTTTTCTAAAAATGAAAATGAAAATGGTGTGTGCAATCAGTCGGAACTCAAGTAATTTATTTACAAAATATCCACATGTTTTTGATAGGTTATTTATGACATAATATGAATTGCATGCTAGAAGTTGGGATAAGGATATGGTCAGTGTTACATGCTAGAATTCTTGCTTATGATAGATGCCTTATTGTGCTTGTTATGTGTGAACTTTTGGAAATATATGCTAGAGTATAGGATAAGGATCTTTCAGGAATTGTATGATAGAATGGCTTGATCTTTTGATGCCTTATTTCGTGATGAAATTACTACTCGAATGTAGCTTGCTTTGTGCCATGTGCAACCTATATTCATATTAACTAATTATTCATCGAACATTAGTTGGATGCTATAAAGATTAAATAGTTTTCGAATGTTTAATTTTGCCATATTTCACAACTGTTGCTTGAGTCCAACCATTATAGTGCATGATAATTCAATCGAAAGATTGTTTAATTTTCGTTGCATGTAATTGTATGTGTAAGATAGTTGGTTGGCATTAGTAGAAGTTTCTTTTACTGCTGATAGTAGTTGTCGTGTATAGTGACTTAGGAACCTTGAGACCAAGGTTGTAGAACTCGCTACTCGGTACCTGCTCGGCCGACTGGGGAGTAGCGAGTACTCGGGAGTACTCGGGGAGTACTCGGATTCGGTAATTCATGTAGAAATATTTTTAGGAAAATTATATATATCAAAATCATAAGTTAAAATCATAATTTGATTGAAATATATAACAAAATTAGATACATGTGATTACATAAAAACTGAAATACACACAAATGTCTCACTTCATAAATAATTATTGAAAATTTAAGATATATATGTAGTAATAATCACATGTGTATGTTAATCGTTAAGCGTATTATACATATTAATCTTGAAATTCTTGATTTTTTTCTCTTTTTATGACAATTTTGACCCTTTGACCGAGTTTGACCGATTTTGACCGAGTTGGCCGAGTTTGACCGAGTAGGCCAGAGTAAGATCGAGTAATACCGAGTAGGACCGAGTTAGAGAGATGTTGACCGATTTTCACCGATTTTTGACCGAGTTTGACTTAATCCGAGTTTTCTTGCCGATTTCACATTACTCGCCTCGGTGGAGGGCCGATTCCGAGTAATCGGCCGAGTAGGCCAAGTTTTGCAACACTCCTTGAGACAATTCTTTGGACGAGGACATATATGTGTGGAAGGTAGTATGTGCCCTTACTACTATAAGCATAGGGTCCATACAAGGATCAAGAAGAGATACAAGGGTTACTAAGGAGCTCGATGATGGTAGGTAGTGTGGAATAGCACTAGGGTCAGTTTTACCCCGTCTTGTCTCTATCGATCTTTCGATTATGGTTATTCTAGATCAAGATAAATTCGGTGCTTCTTTGAGCCTAGGTGGCTATGGAAGATTGGGTTTGAATGTTGTAGACCTTTGCGAGTTGGTTGACTCTAATGTCTCGGGGACGTTCTTCGAAGTAGTATCAATTTTAGTTTTGGGACTCAAGTGGGAAAAACAGTTGTGATGATCAATTTGAGGATTTTAGCCTTTGACTGGTTGGCCGGCCGAACGCTTGGGATATCGTTTGCTACAATAAGGTTATATTCATCCATCCTCCGTGTTTGAGAGATGGAAGATCCAATTTGTATAAGTTAATAGAAAATTTTGAGTGTGTTTTCCGCATTAGTTTCTTATTGCAAGTAGTAAAGTTTGGGTTGGTGTAGATCGTTTCTAGTTTGTAGTTCAAGGATGTTCGAGAATGATTGTCTTCGGTTTAGTGGTTGGAGTGGAAATCATGTCACGAGTTAAAATTTTCAACGAAATTTTTAGAAGACCGCATGTCTCTAATGTAGATCTACAATTAGATTTTAACGTCTAGAGTAGAAGTTTGACCAAGGAATATGGACTTGGTGCATGTTCGGGCACCGCCATCAGATAAGAGACTTATGTTGTTATGCTGGGTTTCTCAGAGCTATTCTTAGAAGCATCTATATAGTATTCTTCAAGTTTCATAGGAGGATGAGGTTGTTGGTCATTTCTTCAAATGTATGTTTTGATTGCATGAGGTTCAGTTCTTTAGGTACCTCGTCAATCGAATGCCATCTTGGTCGACTCCGCTGAATTTGAGGTGGTGATGTTGTGGAATGTCTCAAAGATTCCTTGATATTGACTGATTATTATCTGAAGGTTCATCTTATTAGGTGTTATGCAATTCTACAATCAAGATTGGTATGTCACAACTGGAAATTTCAAGTCCAAAAACCAAGCCAAAGGAGTCCCGTATAAGTAATAGTTATAGTTACACTATTATTATGTTATGGTAATGTAAATTTTTTGGAGAATTATGTTACCCTAAAACTATCATGATGTCACACCGCAAAACCGGAACGACGGAAACGTTCTGGGGTGGAGGACGTCATGTATAGTATCATAACAATGCATAATAGTAAAGACAACCAACAACATCCATTGCATTAATATAATAATTTTAATACAAGTGTGTTCTGTATAGTTTGTAAGACACCAAAATAAATGATCAAAATAAAAGATGAGTCTTGTATGTGCTCCATCTTCTCAAAAGCTTCTTCGGTACCTGTCTACTGATGACCTGAGAATACAAGTTATTTTGAAAGAGTTTATCAGCATAACGCTGGTGAGTTCATAAGTATTTAGTGTCATTGCTTATATAAAAATGTTTGTAACAACATAGTGTAAATGTTAGTAACTATTTCTAAATGTTTGTAAATGGTTGTACTCCCTAGAAAATCCTATATTTTCTAGTGAAATGTAGTCTTCTGCCAAGACCCAACTGTTTGTATGTTTGTTCTCTTGTAAATGTAAGAGTTTTCAATTATAAAACTATCATTATGAAAAATATAGTTTAGGGCCTCACCAAAGCGAAATGAATACAAAGTAAATGTAATAAGGGAAAATAATGTTCTACCCCAGCAGTATCACTGCCGGCTATATGTGATGAAAATGCAGACTCCAGGTAGTATTAAATGTACAATACACCACGGGGAATCTGTTTGCCTTTAATTCTTAGTTAGTTAATTAATGGTTTGAATGTGAACTCGTATGTAACCATGCTGATCGACGGCTGAATAACTGATGACCCTTCGGTGTCATATGTAGTGAGGTAACATTCTGTCACCCCTTGGCCTTATCGGCTGGGACTATAGCTAGCAGTCTGGATGTGGGAGTGTTTGTCCCGTATAGATCTATACACACAATGCCCGCTCTCCCTCCAGGAGACTCTGGTTACAAGGTGATACAACAATGCAGTGTCGTATCGAGAAGTAGTATGTCACATTCTGTTTATAGTATTCAAAAGTTTGTATAGTATGTCATAGTGTAGTGATGTTTTCTCTTTACTAGTATTTAGTATATTCCCTTGTATAGTGTATAGTATTTTCTCTTGTATAGTGTATAGTATGTTCTCTTGTATAGTGTATAATATGTATTGTTTCTCAATGTAGTACTTATGTAGTGACTCGTAACTGTACTGACTCTTGTATGTATCGTTGTAATAGTAGTAGTGAGTAGCAAACTCTTAACTATACCTATTATAGTTAAATAGTAATGTTGTTTGCATGCCTTCGTTACACAAAGGTACTGAACTGAAGTGAAAGTTTCTATATCCAACACACACACACACACATATATATATATATATATATATATATATATATATATATATATATATATGATATATAACTAAGACTTCAACGACCTTCGGACAAATAACAGGATACCCTAAGTCCACAACCAAACAAGGAACATGAAATAAGGTGAGCTATCAGTCCTAAGTCCTTCAAGTCTTACTTATAAAAATATATTGGTGTAGATATGGGTTTGAAAATAATGTAAGTTTAAAAGAGTTTGGAAACAGTTTTAGCATCTAAAAGAGTTTAATAAAAGGTTTTGAAGTGCTTGAAATCCATAAGTTTGATAGCAATTTGAAAGTAATAGTAAATATTTCTGTTTGTTCTAGTTATCAATCACATATGATTAAAGTAATAACTAGAATGTTTCAACTTGTATTACCCCCCATAAAAGCATTTAAAATCATTTCAAAGGTTGATTAAGGGGTATGAACTCACCTGTAGTGAGTGATGCGAAAGTAAGATCGGTAATGGATGCTAAGTGTTAAGTGAAGTCTTGAGCACACGTACGGATCCTATTTAGCATATAATGACATATATATGTATACAATTAGTGTATATTCAACTAATTAAGAAGGATAACACCCTTATAGTCTAGGAAACAGTTATATTGAAGTGTTACAATCACAAATGATTGCATAAAAGGAGTGTATGGTCACCAAATGGAGCTTTCGATCCAAGTGGTATGTTCCTATGAGTTTTCGGTCCATATGGTTTTTGGTCCATATGAGGTTTTCGGTCCAAATGGTTCTCGGTACATGAGGTTAAGACCGAAAACTCAAGATATTTGGTGCATGTGGTGATTTTCAAGGGCTTTCAAACATGCATAGGGATTCTAAGTTTTATCCAATTCCTTAAGTGCATTTTAAGGTCTTAAAGGCACCTTTCTTTAGGGTTTTCGGTCAAAGGAGATGCACTATACCGAAAACTCCTTTTATTCTTGGAAAATAACGATTTCAAGGCCCTAAATCAAGTATCCTTACTAGATAACAAGTATAGGAAACAGATACTTACAATATGGGAGCAAAGAAGGGTGTTTTCGGCCCAAAACACTAGTGTGTGTTCTTGGTGTTATTGGTGTTCTTGGTGTTCTTGAAGAACACTTGAAGATCTAAGAAAAAGAGAAGTTTCATGGATGAAATCATGTATAACTACTAGATGAAGTGTTGTATCAACAAATCAAGAGAAGAAACACTTACATTTTTGGAAGATTTGGAAGAAGCTCTTATGATACTTGAGAGAGAAAGTGGGTGTTCTTGAGTTTGGAAGTAAGAAATGAGGAAAGAAGGAGTAAACTCATGCCTTAAGTATGAGTTCTCGGTCAAAGGGGTTTTCGGCCCAACCCCTCATGTTTGGCCGTAAAACCTTATAAAGGTGTTATTTATTTTATTGTTCCCCAATAATCCTAAAAAATACTTCCTTTCATTTGTTCTCTCGACGAATAAATATTTAAAAATACCCAAACGGACTTTAAACCGAGCTAAAAATTAGCAGAAATGAATTTGACTTTTAATTGAAGTTCTTGACTGTAGAGTTCGTACAAATGAAAATTTCGGGTTGTCACATCATCCCCCCGTTAGAGGGAATTTCGTCCCGAAATTAGAGCTCAACAACTAAGTTATTACAAATAACTAAGTAAAGAGATGAGGATATTTAAGTTTCATTTGATCTTCGCGCTCCCAAGTGAACTCCGGTCCTCGCTTGGCGTTCCAGCGAACCTTCACAATTGGGATGCGGCTTTGTTTCGTTCGCTTGACCTGTCGGTCCATGATCTCTATAGGTTCTTCCATGAAGTTGAGGCTCTCCTTGATCTCGATCTCGTCGAGTGGGATTACAAGAGTCTCGTTGGATAGGCACTTTTTCAAGTTCGAGACGTGGAAGGTAGGATGTACGTTACTAAGCTCGCGGGGTAGATTGAGTTTGTATGCTACAGGGCCGATTCTAGCGAGAATTTCGAATGGCCCTATGTATCTTGGATTCAGCTTTCCACGCTTTCTGAAGCGTATCAAGCCCTTCCAGGGTGAGACTTTCAAGAGGACTCGGTCTCCCACCTGGAATTCTAAAGGTTTCCTCCGTTTGTTTGCGTAGATTTTCTGTCGGTCTCTAGAGGCTTTCAATCGTTCACGAATATGAATGATCTTCTCTGTCGTTTCCCGAATGATTTCCAGACCCGTGAGAGTGCTGAGGAACTCGTCCTTTAGCTAACTGAGTGTCACCCACCTAAGCCCAGCACAGAGGGGATCTGCACTTCCGACCATGACCCAAATGGTATCAAGTCCACCCGTTGTCTTGGGCAACTTGGTTATGAAGTCCATAGTGATCCGCTCCCACTTCCATTCAGGTATCTCCGGTTGCTGAAGCAGACCTGATGGTTTCTAGTATTCGACCTTGACCTTGGCGCAAGTAAGGCATTTACTTACGAAGGTAGCAATCTCTGCTTTCATGTTAGGCCACCAGTATAGCTTTTTAAGATTCACATACATCTTATCTGAACCCGGGTGGACGGAATATCGAGTGTTGTGCGCTTCCTTCATGACCAAGTCTCTGAAGCCACCGTGTCTCGGTGTCCAGATCCGGTCCATGAGATATAAGGCTCCGTCACCCTTGACTTCCAAGTTCTTATCCATTCCACGTAGGGATTCTCCCGCCACATTTTCAGGTTTTAAGGCTTCGAACTGAGCCTCCTTAATTTGTGCGGATAGATGCGAATGGATAGTCATAGCTAATGACTTGACGCTTCGTCAGGAATGTTCTTTTCGACTTAGGGTGTCACACCCCAAAACCGGAACGGCGGAAACGTTCTAGGGTGGAGGACGTCATGGCAAGTATCACAACACATGCAGTATAGTAATCAAAGTACAACAACCATTGCATTAATAGTAATAGTTTTACATAGGTTACATTTAGCAACAACATCAAAAGTAGATATAGAGAATAACATAAAATGCAGGTCGGTACAAGGTTGTCTTCACAAAAGCTCCCGGAGTGTACCTGTCTACTGACGACCTGAGAATACAAGTTATTTTGAAAGAGAGTATCAGCATTTTAATGCTGGTGAGTTCATAAGTATTTTAATGACATTGATAAAAATACATGTTTTTCCTCAAAATTATCTCATTAGATGATGGTGATAAAAGTTTATAGCGTATTTGAATACCTTCCCAAAAATCCTATATTTTCTTATTAAAAGTAGTCTTCTACCAAGACCACACTGTTTTGAGTTTAAAGAAATGAGTTTATCTAATAAAAGCAGTCTTCTACCAAGACCCAACTGTTTTGTGTTTAACGAGCATTTTTCCCTAATGTTACTATCATTTATCAAAATATAGTTTTACATTAATGGGTATGTGGGAAAACCAAAATTACAGGTAATAGGAAAGATAATGCTTTACTTCAGCAATGACATTGCTGCCTATAAGGTAATAAAATGTAGATTCCGGATAGTATTTGATGGACAATACACCTCGGAGAGTCTAAATGAATGAAATACAGACTCCAGGTGGTATTAAATGAACAATACGCCTCGGAGAGTCTAAATGAATGAAATACAGACTCCAGGTGGTATTAAATGAACAATACGCCTCAGAGAGTCTAAATGAATGAAATACAGACTCCAGGTGGTATTAAATGAACAATACGCGTCGGAGAGTCTAAATGTAGCCTTTAATTCAAAGTAGGTTAGTTTAAAGGTTTAAAATGTGGCCTAGTGTATAACTAGGAAAGTATATTATGATGGTTTTATATATAGAAAATACCGTGATAATACTTATTCCCTTAAAGCCATGAATTATAAGGTAAGTGATAAGATACTCGTAACCATACTGATTGACGGATGTAAACACGACGAGCTGCTGGCGTCGAAATGAATGTGAAATTTGTCACCCCTTGGCTTGGTCGGCCGGGACTGTAGCTAGCAGTCAGGATGTGGGATGGTATGTCCCATATAGATCTATACACACAATGCCCGCTCTCCCTCCAGGAGACTCTGGTTACCAACTTGACAACGGTGAAATCCGCGTCATGAGGATGTATCTAGTGTTTATATTTCTATAAACCTTTCTTTTTATTAAAAGTATAAGTTTTTAGAATATTGATACAACTAAGTTCTCCTTCATGAAAGTTAGGGTTGGTTTCTAAACTATACCTATTATAGTTTACTTGATAGGTTATCTAGGTACCTTTGCTACCTAAAGGTATTGAACTAAAGTGAGAGTTTTAATATCTAACTAGATATACATGATATATAGTTAGGACTTCAACGACACTCGGAAAAATAACCGGATGCTCTAAGTCCACAACCAAACAAGGAACAGGAAATAGAGCGGGCTATCAGACCTAAGTCCTTCAAACCCTACTTATATAACTATATCTATTTAGACATGAATCTATCAAGGATATAAGTTTAAAAGGTTTTGATAAAAGCTTAGTAATTTAAAAAGAGATTTTCGTACTTTAAAAGAGATTTGAAAACAAGATTTGAAAACCTTTAGCTGGATAAAACAGTTTAACATGCAAAAATCTATTTGCTTGACAGTTATTAATCACATGTGATTGATATAATAACTTAATAGTTCAACTTGTATTTCCCCCATAAAAGCATTTAAAATCATTTCAAAGGTTGATTAAGGGGTATGAACTTACCTGTAGTGGGTGATTCGGATGAACGGATGGTATAGGATGCTAGGTGTCAAGTGAGGACTTGAACACACACACGGATCCTATGTAACATATAATGACACATATAAGCATCTAATTAGTCCTTTAACAACTAATTAATTATGTTAAGACACCCTAATACATGGATAACACTTTGCTTCAAGTGCTAGGAGTACTAAAGGGTTGCATCTAAAGAGAGTATGGCCTCACATTGGAGTTTACTTCCCATTTGGCACCAATACATGAGTTTACGGTTTTTGGTCATTACCCCCATGAGTTTACGGCCGTAAACTCATGGTAATTGGCATATTTGTGTGATTTAAGGTCTTATACCTCACAAGGAAGTGTTCTAGGTTTGTATTCAAGGCTTAGGAAGTGACTAGGGCTCAAAATGGCCCCTTGTTGGAGTTTACGGTCCTTGGACCACTCCCTTGGAGTTTACGGTCGTGAACCCATGAGTTTACGGCCGTAAACTCATGGTCACTTCTACATTTTCGTGTTTTGGCGTTTCTAGTTCATGCATGCAAGGTTCTAGTCCTTTATCCAGGCCATAGAAGGTATGAGGGGCACCTAAACACCACTTGATGGTGTTTATGCTTCAAGGAGATCCCTTGACCGTAAACACATATGTTCTTGGGGATTTTGATGTTTTTCCAATGATTTAACAAGTATACTAAGCAAGTAACTAGTTAGGAGGAGTGTACTTACTTATAGGAAGCTTGTAAGAGTGTTTAAGGGCCAAGAACACTAGTGTGTGTTCTTGGTGTTCTTGGTGTTTTGAAGAACACTTGAAGATCTAAGTAAAAATGAAGAATTTATGGATGAACTGATGTATAAACACTAGATAAGGTGTTATAACAACAAAACAAGTGAATAAACACTTATATTTTTGGAGGATTTGGAAGATGATTATATGATAGTTGAGAGAAAAATTGGGTGTTCTTGAGCTAGGAAGTGAGAAGTGGGTAAAATGAGGAGTAAACTCATGCTATATGCATGAGTTCTTGGTCAAAGAGGAGTTTACGGCCCAAACTCCTCATGCTTGGCTGTAAACACCTAACCAACGTGTTGTTTGTTTACTTGCTACCCAACACTCCTAAAAGATACTTCTATTTATTTGTTCGTTTGACGTAAATTAAAATAAAAACACCCAATGGACTTTAAACCGGCTAAAAACTTTCGAAAATGAATTTGACTATCATTTGTAGTGCTTGACTGTGGAGTTTATACAAATGAAAATTTCGGGTTGTCACATCATTCCCCCGTTAGAGGGAATTTCGTCCCAAAATTAGAGTTCAAGCCACTAAGTTATTACAAAATGACTAAAGCCAAAAGATGGGGATATTTTGGATTAATTTGATCCTCGCGCTCCCAAGTGAACTCCGGTTCTCGCTTGGCGTTCCAGCGAACCTTCACGATTGGGATGCGGATTTGTTTCGTTCTCTTGACCTCTTGGTCCATGATCCCTACAGGTTCTTCTACGAAGTTGGGGCTCTCAATGATTTCGATCTCGACGAGTGGGATTACAAGAGTCACGTCGGACAAGCACTTTTTCAAGTTGAGACGGGGATAGATTAGGGTGGAAATTATGGAATCCCTAAAGCAGTTGAGGTCTGACGGATGCTGGACCATTTCTTATCAAGAATCTCTGATGGCTCTAAGTTCTTGGAAAGATAGAACGTTTCAGTATCTAAAACATAATGAACTTCCATGGTGAGATCATCACTTGGCGTGATCGCCAGTTTGAAGTTCCAAAAGTTCTCTCTTACTGAGGGTGTAGTCCTTTTGATTGGTTCTTAGGAAGCTCAAGTCGTCTTCGGATTCGTATTTCCTACTGGTTGGCTTTCGGAGGTTTTCTGGATCATTGGAGATGCTGATTATATGTTGGCATCTATTGGTTATGTGGCATCTATCTCAGCCCAGTGCAAAATGGGCCTGCACTTCTGACTCATGAGGTGTTCCTAACGGAATATCTCAAAATCAGTATGATAGAGGGTTTTACCAGACGATGCTTAGAGAATTTTAAATTTTCATCATCGTCTACCAGATGCTTTCACAGTATGATCCTTAATTGGAAAGAATCATTCTCTTACTCGCTTCGCTTGTTTCATGGATAGCAGTCTCTGATCAGGGCTAGCTTCGCCCTTAGAGATTTTTCGAAATGATTGGCTATTTCAAGAGGTGGTTCTACTATTTATTTAGAGATAGTATTCCTTGGGACACCTCATAGTCTAACAAATCTCTAAGACATGCTCCATTCTCCATTGTGTCTGCTCTCTCCGGTTTGCAGGAAGCGCGTGTCCTTAAATAACCCATCGACTAACACCTAGACTGGCGTCAAGTCCACAATCTCTTTATGACCTGGGTTATAAAGCTTAATGCAACTAACCATCTACTGAGATGCTTAAATTTGTGGGGGTCAGGCGTCAATGGATGCTTTTGACTCTTTCGGCTTGAGTTACTTTTCCTAACTGAGGATGGCGGCTACTATGTTGGCTTAACCGGGATGACAACAATTTCGAATTTGTAGTCATTTTAGTAACTCAACCCACAATTGTTTCCTTGACTTCAGATCCTTCTCTAAGGGTATACGATGAAGGCTTTATTTTAAGGTTCATGGTAGACCTCATACTCGGCTCAATCACTATTACTCGGTGTATGCATGTCGTATATAATTGAGATTGGCAGGATGTTCAGATGTGTGGCCCCACCCCAACCCACAAACAAACAAGGAACGAGGAGTAGGGAGGAAGCACACATCTTAAATTTCGTTGATCTAAATTATATACCACTCTAATGCATATACCTAGGAGTAGTAAATTAATCCCATAAGTTCTTTTCTCTTGATTCACGAACCGTCTCGTGCGGTGCAAATGGCCTTTCTGGAGGATCTATTGAGTAAGCCTCGGGCGGTTATTGTCTTCCGGGATATCTCCAGTACCTTTCGCTCCTGGTTTTAGTGTCTAATGGAGTTCGTTAACAGTGTGTGATACTTCTCTCATGGGTACTTCTGAAGGTTGGATGAGAAGGACGATCGATGGTTCACATCAGGTTTTTCCCTATTAGGTTCAAAGAACCCTTATTTGACGCTTAGGATAAGGTGAAAGTTCTTTTTACACAGCACTAGAAATTTTTGCATGGTCGAACTAAGTCGAGCCATGACTGACGGTGGTGTCGAGATTTACAACCATCGACACAATATGGAATGAAAATTGATAGGACCAGGTGCTGAACAGAGCATACAAGTTCATAGCGTCTCGGGTTCGTCCATAGTATTACTATCGTGAATACTCGGACCGATAAGATTTAACGCTGAACGTTAGGGGTCCCGATGTTTTGGAATAATGTACTTTTCATGAATAGATTCCTTACGAGGGCTCTCTATAATCGCCTAGTATACACTAGTCATGTATAATTAAGATTAAATAGACTGTTGACTGAGCGACTCCGCCCTAAATCCACAACCAGACAAGGAACAGGAAATAAGGCCGCATCACTCACTCGAGGTCTATCCATCCCAATTACAATTGGCCTTAATGTATATACTAAGCCATCATAGCTTTACCTGATGGGTTTTTAAGTTTTACAGTAGTGCTACGACTTTTGCCTTAACGAGGGAGTAATTACAATTAGAATCGATTATTTGAAGTTTTCAACTAGCTACTTAAGGTTGAGAGACGTACCAAAATTCTACCGGGTTCCTTGATGTTTCCCCCTAGGCATTACGGTTAAACTCCTCCTGCGCCTTTGTCATTTCTTTCAGTTGGGCAGTCCCTCTTGAAGTTTCCAATTTCACCACATAGGTGGCATATTGGACTGGTCCCTACATTGGTGGTTGATGTAATAAACTCAACCGGGGTCCTGCAATTTCGAGCGGTATGCCCCTTCATGTTGCACCTAACACAAAAGGGTTCTCGACAGACTCCATAATGATGGTCGTCACACTTGCTGCAGTGGGGGAGGTTTCCTAGGTATGGTCTTCTTGGTGTCGAGACAGGCGGGTCGACACGGGTATTGATCACCTCAGCTTGCTGCCCCTCAGAGGGTCCTTGAGTCGATGTACTTCCCTCCTCGTTCCCAAACTTCCTTTTCAGTGGGTGAGGTTGGAGTTCTTGGGTGGCTTTGCACACGGGTGTTGGTTGTTGCTGTCCATTGCTATGATCGGGATTCCCGATAGTGCTTCTGCTAACATTGGCGTTGTTAGCATTCAGATGAGCCATGACAGCTGCTACGGCAGCTGAAACTGCAGCTTGGAACGTAGCTTCATCGATCTGAAGAGTCGGTGTCTTGCTAGCGGGTTGGTTACGTTTCTTCGGAGGCATGGTTTTCCCTACACGATGAAGAGCACAAGTTGATGAGAAACGATGGTTACCCCTAGACGTATCTTTCTTTACTATAATAGGCATAAAATTTTTCCCGCGCTTTGAGTTATGGTTCTCTAAGTGTCGACCTACACCCCTATGACGCATTCCTGGTAACAGGGTAGAAGTAAGTGTATCGGAAAGCCATAAATCGGATGTCGTTCCAACTAAGTTATCTTTATACTGGAGAGGTTCACACTCCGGCTTTGAAAAGATTTGAAAGAATTCCAGAACGAGGATTACACACGAAAAGGCTCATGAAAGTTTAGAGTTAAGCACTCTCAATCGAGATTTTGCGATCCGATTTATTTATCTTAGTCGCGACAGGAAAGACGATTTGCCTAACACATAGTGTGAGCAGTGTAATCACTAGCTCACTAAACTGTATTATTTTATGGTTTATTAGCATGACGTTTTAAGGAGGTAGAAACACTTCTCGGGTTCCATGCATTGGCTCCCGCTGTCCACCTTTTATCCTTAGTTGAAACAAGCGTTGGTTTTCTTCGGGTACTTATATAGGGTTCTCTTTTCCTGTAGACATATTAAAACATTTTACTGGGTGACCCATATCGAGTCCTGCTGTAATTACATAGTGTACACAAATCATATGTAACTTAGATCTGATAGGCCTTCGAATATATGATACTACTCTATATCCACATCCAAACAAGGAAAAGGAAGTAGAGCGAAACCACACATTCTTAGCCTATGAGATCCTCACTATATATAACCTTAGGAGTATACACTCTGTAATCATAGGTCTATCAATAACGGTCTTTTTAGTTTTCACGCAAGGTTATTTAGGGTTTCTAAAATACTCCCATAGTATTTTAATTACATGAATGATTCTAAAACTTCTGAACATCTTTTTGGGTTTATTGTTAGTCTTTTAGTATCATAAAATACTCCTATAGTATTTTAAACTTTATGTTTGGCTCTAACATTCCTATATGGTAAGTTTCAGATTCATTGCAACACCACCATCACTCCCAAGCACATGTTAGTCGCATCTCAAATAAATATAGTTGATCAGGCTCTATCTATTCCAGCCACGATTACATAACTGCCCAGGTTTGATGGTAATGCTCAACATCCAAAGACTTTTATTCTTATTCTTCTCGTGATACTTGTTCGGGTTTTTATATTCTGGATGTTCTTATACTTTTGTAAAATATGGTTATATTTTAAAGTATAATTCTTGGTCAGAGTGTTTTTATCCCATTGTATTTATAGGTTGTATATCATTTATGATTTGATATACTGAGCTCACTATAAACAATGCTCTAATACCAATCTGTCACACCCCAAAACCGGAACGGCGGAAACGTTCTGGGGTGGAGGACGTCATGTCAAGTATCACAACACATGCAGTATAGTAATCAAAGTACAACAACCATTGCATTAATAGTAATAGTTTTACATAGGTTACATTTAGCAACAACATCAAAAGTAGATATAGAGAATAACATAAAATGCAGGTCGGTACAAGGTTGTCTTCACAAAAGCTCCCGGAGTGTACCTGTCTACTGACGACCTGAGAATAGAAGTTATTTTGAAAGAGAGTATCAGCATTTTAATGCTTGTGAGTTCATAAGTATTTTAATGACATTGATAAAAATACATGTTTTTCCTCAAAATAATCTCATTAGATGATGGTGATAAAAGTTTATAGCGTATTTGAATACCTTCCCGAAAATCCTATATTTTCTTATTAAAAGTAGTCTTCTACCAAGAACAGACAGTTTTGAGTTTAAAGAAATGAGTTTATCTAATAAAAGCAGTCTTCTACCAAGACCCAACTGTTTTGTGTTTAACAAGCATTTTTCCCCAATGTTATTATCATTTATCAAAATATAGTTTTACATTAATGGGTATGTGGGAAAATGTCACATCCCCAAACCAGACGGCGGAAACGTCTGGGGGTGGAGGACTTGAATTGTAGTATCACAACACATGCATCATAGTAATCAAAGTACAAGCAACCATTGTATTTAAAAAGTATAAGTATTTTCATGTGTTCAATCATTGTATATTGAACCAAAATATAGTTATACAAAAGAAGATATGACTCAACAAAGCTCCATCTTCTCAAAAGCTCGGGGAGTACCTCTGTATTATTTCCCTGAGAATACAAGTAATTTGAAAAGAGAGTATCAACATAAAGTTGAGTGAGTGCATAAGTGTTTATGTTTAAAAGAGTATCTCTGTATCTTGTATATGTGAACTGTTCCAGAAAATCCTATATTTTTTGTGGTATATGAAAAGTAGTTTTATTCCCATAAAACCGTTCTCTTTATATCAATGTTTTGTATTTGTATTCCTTAATGAAAACTTGTAACTGAGAGTGTGCCTGGCTCCGCCAGCTGTTATTGAAAACTGTATTGAACCATTTTAGTTTGTATTTTGAAAACTGGTACTTTGAAGGTGTACTTTCGTTTACTTGTTTATACATTAACGTATTGTTAATATCTTTTTAATGAGTTCTTATAACCATACTATGACGGATGGCCTGAAACAAACGCTTTGTGGGCGTTTAAACTGTTGATAACAATTGCCACTCATCGGCGTGTATGTCTGACTGCAGCTAGCAACCTGAGTGCGGGATTGTCAATCCCGATATAGATCTACACACAACTTGTTTCGATCCCCGAGGCTGGAGATTCTGGGTATAATGTCAGGGCTTTACCTTGGTTGTCTAAAATGAATTAAACAACCTGAATGTCTCATAAAAATCATATAAACGTTACATGTATATTAGTTAAGAAAACCCAATCATTCTGAAATAAATGATTGATAGTATGTTCTTGATTTAGTATTTCAAACATGTATTTGATAAGTGTAAACCTTGATTTGTTCTGTATCAAAACCCTAGTTTCTTGTAAGACTGTGTATTCTTGTAGTATGAATTATTGTTTTATGTATAAATTATACCTATTATAATTTATATGTACTTTCTGAATATGTATATAACTGTATTTAGCATGTACCCCTTGCTCAACGTGTTACAAAGGTGTTTGAATTGATGAAATAACTTTTATAGTTATATACATACACAATTTCATATACAAGTACAATTTAAACGACACTCGGA
The DNA here is from genome assembly GCF_052849685.1 of Lactuca virosa. Lineage (NCBI taxonomy): Eukaryota > Viridiplantae > Streptophyta > Magnoliopsida > Asterales > Asteraceae > Lactuca > Lactuca virosa. The sequence goes on from NC_136428.1 coordinate 392,813,293, forward strand.
CAAATAACCAGAACTATAAGCCCACATCCAAACAAGGAAAAGGACCCAGAATGAGTTATCAGTCCTAAGCCTTTTAAATCTTATATATATATATATATATATATATATATATATATATATATATATATATATATATATATATATATATACATATGAATTTTGGGGAAAATATAAGATTATAAAAGAGTTTGATGTTTTGAGTATATTTGGATAATTTAATGTTATTTTATCATGATTTGAATCAAGATTTTATAACACAAAGTTCTTGTGTTATGCTTGTATTCCCCCCCTTAAAACAGTAGAAATTATGAAAATACGGGGGTATGAACTCACTTGATAGATGGTGAACCGGACAGAGTTTCGTTTCATGAAAAGGATTTTATTTGCCGGGAAACTGGCTCAAATTGGGCAGAGTTTCGACAGGAGAGAGGTTACTTTTCGGGAATCTCGGGGCTTCGAGGCTTGCTTAGGGTTCAAGACTTGATACCGGGGGCTTTAGGGGCTGTATATGAGCTTATGAGAGTGGAAAATGTGAAAGAGAATGAAAACTAGGGTGAAAAAGTGTAAAATTTTGGGATCCCTCACATGCTATATATAGTCCGAAGGTTCGAACCCAAGCCTATGCGAGGCTACCACGCATCAGACAGATGGCGAAGGGATGGGACTTCTTCGGACCGGAGGCTCGCAGATGGGAGGCTCGGATTGGACCTTCCTTCGGTCCAATGGGAAGAGGACACGTGCGAAGGAGCATCCGAGGTGTGTCTCCGGGGTGTCTTCATGCGAAGCTGTTCGCTTCTAAGTGGACCTCGGCTGCGGTCCAATCAGGAGGTGCCACGCATGGGTTCGGTCCACTCAGCAGCTGCCACGTGCGAGGGTGACGTGGCATGCGAAATTGCCCGGTTTTTCCCATTTTTTCTTTATTTTTGTGCCAAACTTGCGAAAATCATAACTTTCGCATACGAGCTCCGTTTTTGGCGTTCTTTATATGCACACGTAGGTAAAATCATACTCTACGACTTTTTTTTAGACTTCGTCGGCTAATTTTGAATTTATTTTTAATATTATTATTTTAAATAGACCGGGACGGGAATCCGTTAAAAATTCATAACTTCTTCATACGATGTCCGTTTTTGTCTGTCTTTTTACCGTTGTACCACTACCGACGAGACCTTCAATTCTCGTTTAGATTGTGTCGGGTAAAAATCGCTCGATCTTTATTTCGAGTTTTTAGCTGTACACTGCTACACTGAAACTTAGAAAAATCATAACTTCCTCATACGAAGTCAGATTTTTCCGTTCTTTTTATGAAAGTTCTCGGTTTAACATAAACTACAACTTTCATTTAGATTGTTAAGGCTAAAAAGCCTTTTATCGAAAATTCAGTTTTTATACTGAATAGTGTTTTGCCGGTTATGTCGCGGATTTTCGATTGGTCATAACTTCTTTGTTATAACTCGGATTTTTGTGTTCTTTATGTTTTTGGAAACCTTGTTACAATCTCTATCACTTGGTTCATCCCAATCGAGATTGCTAAATAATTTATTTTTGAGGGTCAATTATGTAAATATGCACATTATACTAAAATATCTCTTTATTATTATAAAAAGAACTACACATTGACCTATACTATTACATAGGTTTGAAATAACGATTTGTTACATTATCCCCCCGTTAGAGAGAATTTCATCCCGAAATTAGTATTTCAGGTAGACTAGGGAAAAAGATGTGGATACTTCCGTTTCATTTGATCTTCCCGCTCCCAAGTGAATTCAGGTCCCGGTTTTGCATTCCAGCGAACCTTCACTATCGGGATACGGCTTTGTTTGGTTTTCTTAACTTCCCTGTCTAGAATCTCTACGGGTTCTTCCACAAAGTTGAGGCTCTCGTTTAACTCGATATCCTCGAGTGGGATCACAAGAGTCTCATCAGATAAACACTTTTTCAAGTTTGAAACGTGGAAGGTAGGATGAATGTTATTTAGTTCTTGGGGTAGTCGAAGTTTTTAAGCTACAGGACCAATTCTAGCAAGAATTTCAAAGGGTCCTATGTACGTTGGACTCAATTTGTCACGCTTTCCAAAGCGTATCATGCCCTTCCAGGGTGAGACCTTTAACAAGACGCGGTCACCCACCTGAAATTCCAAGGGTTTTCTCTGTTTGTCAGCGTAGCTTTTCTGTCTATCTCTGGAAGCTTTAAGTCGCTCCCGAATTTGTATGATTTTCTCGGTAGTTTCTCGAATGATTTTCGGACCAGTGAGAGCACTGTCATGAGTTTGACCTCTAGCTAGCTGCGTGTCACCCACTTCAGCCTAACACAGAGGGGATCTGCACTTGCGGCCATAGAGGGCTTCGAATGGAGCAGCTTTAATGCTAGTGTGATAACTATTGTTATAAGAGAATTCAACAAGGGGTAAGTGAATATCCCATGCTTTTCCAAAGTCTATCACGCAAGCTCGCAACATGTCTTCTAGTGTTTGAATCGTCCTCTCACTTTGTCCGTCGGTTTGTGGATGGTAGGCTGTACTCATGTCCAGCCTAGTTCCCAAAGAGTTTTGTAAAGACTGCTAGATACGAGAGGTGAATCTACTATCTCGGTCCGAAATAATAGATATTGGTACACCATGCAGTCTAATAATATCCTTGAGGTAAGTTCGAGTTAGTTTTTCTATCTTGTCAGTTTCTTTTGTTGGTAAGAAGTGTGCGGATTTGATTAATATGTCGACGATTACCCAAATAGTATCATAACCACCCGAAGTCTTGGGTAATTTGGTTATGAAATCCATTGTAATCCGCTCCCACTTCCAATCAGGGATTTCAGGTTGTTGTAATAAACCTGAAGGTTTCTGGTATTCTACCTTGACTTTGGCACAAGTAAGGCACTTGGCCACAAAGGTAGCGATTTCGGCCTTCATGTTAGGCCACCAATATAGTTTCTTAAGGTCCAGATACATCTTGTCTGAACCTGGGTGAATGAAGTATCGTGTTTTGTGCGCTTAGTTCATAACCACGTCTATGTAACCACCGAACTTTGGTGTCCAGATCCGGTTAATGAAATAATAGACTCCATTATCCCTGACTTCGAAGTTTTTATCCATTCCTCTCAGGGTTTCACCTGCCACGTTTTCGGGTTTCAAGGCTTCTAGTTGAGCTTCTTTGATTTGTGTGGACAGATCTGAATGGATTGTCATGGTCAACGATTTTACTCGGCAACCCGAGTATTCTTTTCTGCTAAGGGCATCAGCTACTACGTTTGCTTTACCAGGATGATAAAGAATTTCACAATCGTAGTCGTTCAGTAGCTCCACCCATCGTCGTTGTCTCATGTTAACTCTTTCTGATTGAAGATATGCTGGAGACTCTTATGATCTGTGAATATTGTGCATTTCGTGCCATATAGGTAATGTCTCCAGATCTTCAGAGCAAATACTACCGCTCCTAGCTCAAGGTCGTGTGTTGTGTAGTTGACTTCATGCGTCTTAAGTTGTCTGGAGGCGTAGGAGATAACCTTTCCTCTTTGCATAAGTACACACCCAAGCCCTTGATTTGAAGCATCACAGTACAATACAAAGTCCTCTGTCCCTTCGGGTAGGGACATGATCGGTGCACTGCACAAGGCTTGTTTGAACGTTTGGAATGCGGTTTCTTGCTTCTCTCCCGAGTTATAGGTTACACCCTTTTGCGTCAGGGTGGTAAGAGGTTTAGCGATTCGGGAGAAATTTTGAATGAACCTGCGATAGTAGCCAGCAACACCTAAGAATTGTCGGATTTCTGTAGGAGTTGTTGTTGCATATAGTGTCTAAGTCCATAACTTTATTTGGTATGTACTTGACCCGACCCGGCATGGTCCATTTGGGTTGCATGGCATTACAATACTTGGATAGACTAAATGAGAGAATAAGGCACTTATGATTATTAATATATTATAAGTTCTAATATATTAATAATAGTATTATTTAATTAGTATTGATCAAGTATTAATCTAGTATTAATTTGGTGATCAAAGTGAGACTAATTAAATATATAGGGTTGATTATGACAATCATCAATTCTTTTATGGTGGATTAATGATCCATGGTTTATGGGTTTGGTTATAACCATATGGAGCTCCATGGATAGTCCATGGGAGTTACAAACCCATGGGTCATGAGAAATCAAGAGTCATGACAATTAAGGGCATTAATGTGTAAACCCTAATTGTGACAACACTATAAAAGGAACCCTATGGCTAGCAAAATGGTGACCTAGTGTTACTAGAGAGGGCATAACCGATTTTGAGGCTAAGTGACATTCTCTCAAGTTATTCCAAGTCTTGTGGTGTTGTGTCAAGCATTTCAGGCACAACATTTGGGGTGCTAGGCTCACAAAGTCTTGAAGGAATCCAAGCAACAACAAGGTATGTATTTCTACTAGTTTTTATGTTTTATGTAATCCCCATGCCATGCTAGTTAGGAAATAACCTTGAAAAAGAAATTTGCATGTATATAGAGAACACATAGATTCAAGGTTATTAGGGTTGCATGTACACTTAGGAAGTGTTAGAATGCTTAAAAACCCATCAGTTGTTGGTGCTGGCCAGTTTTCAATTGCTTAATCAAGCATAAGTCAGAAACCTTTGAAAAGTTCAAAGAGTTTAAGCAGGAAGTGGAGAATCAATTGGACAGGAACATCAAGATGCTCCGATCCGATCGGGGAGGAGAGTATCTTAGCATTGAGTTCCTTGACTATCTTAAGGAATGTGGGATTGTCTCACAATTGACACCTCCCAGAACACCACAGCTGAATGGTGTAGCTGAGAGGCGCAATCGAACCTTGCTGGATATGGTTCGTTCCATGATGAGTCGAGCTTCGTTAACAATCTCTTTCTGGGGGTATGCCTTAGAGACTGCCGCCCATATCCTTAATCTAGTCCATACTAAAAGGTTGCCAAAACACCTCACGAGATGTGGACTGGGAAAGTTCCCAATTTGGACCACATCAAAATTTGGGGTTGTGAAGCTTTCGTGAGGCGTGAGACTCATGATAAGCTTGAACCTCGAAGTGAGAGGTGTATTTTCATCGGCTACCCACAGAGATCCTTTGTTTACCTCTTCTACAGACCCAGTGATAATGTGGTCTTTGTAGCAAGAAGAGGAGTCTTTCGTGAGAGAGAATTCATAAGCCAAGGGGACAGTGGGAGCCAAATTGACATTGAAGAGCTTCAAGAGTCAAGCGGTGAAGGAACCTCAAATGCTATCGACCAACCTAAGGAGGAAACTCCTGTTGATCCGATAGGTGAGTCTGTACCTCCAAGACGTTCCACTAGGGTGAGGAACACACCTGATTTTTATTATGGTTATCATATCACCACTGAAGGTGATACATTTATTAGTGATAGTACACTAATAGATTTGGATGAACCTAATAATTATAGGGAAGCAATGGCAGGCCCTAAGTCTGCTAAATGGAAGGAGGCTATGGACAGCGAGATTCAGTCCATGTATGACAATCGAGTTTGGAACTTGGTTGACAATGTACCAGGTCGTAAGACAGTTAGGTGCAAATGGATCTTCAAGAAGAAGACCGACATGGATGGGAAGATACATACTTACAAAGCGCGACTGGTTGCGAAGGGCTTTACTCAAACTCTGGGAGTTGACTATGATGAGACCTTCTCACCAGTAGCTAAGATTAAGTCTATTAGAGTATTGTTAGCCATAGCTGTATTTCATGATTAAGAAATATGGCAAATGGATGTCAAAACCGCTTTCCTTAATGGAAAGTTGGCTGAGGATGTTTACATGGCTCAACCAGAGGGTTTTGTCGATACAAGATACCCTAATAGAGTGTGTAAGCTTGATAAATCCATTTATGGATTGAAACAAGCATCTCGCAGATGGAATCTTTGCTTTGATGAGAAAGTCAAAGAGTTTGGCTTTTCTAGGAGTGAGGATGAGTCTTGTGTGTATGTCAGGGCTAGTGGGAGCATAGTTAGCTTCTTGGTGTTGTATGTGGATGACATACTTCTCATAGGAAACGACATCCCAAACTTGCAGGAGGTTAAGTCCTGGCTTGGGAAGTGTTTCGCTATGAAGGACCTTGGGGAAGCTGCCTATATCCTAGGGATAAGGATATTGAGAGATAGGAGTAAGAGACTAATTGGACTTAGTCAAAGTACTTATGTGGATAAGGTACTGAAGAGGTTCAGCATGCAAGAATCTAAGAAAGGGGAATTACCCGTCCAGAGTAATGCCAAGCTGAGTAAGGCTCAGAGTCCGAGTACAGAGGCTAAGATAGCTGAGATGAGTCATATACCATATGCTTCCGCTGTGGGCTCGATCATGTATGCTATGACTTGTACTCGCCCTGATGTGGCCTTTGCTTTGAGCATGGTCAGTAGATATCAAGGGAACCCTGGCAAGGCACACTGGACAGTGGTAAAGAACATTCTCAAGTATCTGCGGAGGACTAAGGATTGGGTCCTTACCCTCGGAGGCAGTGATGACTTGAGAGTGGAAGGATATAGCGATGCTAGCTTCCAGACTGATAGGGATAATTTCCGCTCTCAGTCAGGCTGGGTCTTTATCCTAAATGGAGGGGCAATTACTTGGAAAAGTTCCAAGCAGGAGACAGTAGCTGATTCTACTTGTGAATCAGAGTACATAGCAGCAAGTGAAGCAACTAAGGAGGCGATATGGCTAAAGAACTTCATCGGAGACCTTGGAGTTGTACCAGCTATAAAGGAGCCAATGGAAATTTTCTGTGACAATGAAAGTGCGGTTGCTTTGGCTAAGGAACCAAGAGATCACGGGAGATCTAGGCACATTGACAGAAAATACCATTTCATCAGACATCGAATATAAGAAGGACTCCTCGTGGCTAAGAGGGTATCATTAGATGAAAACCCGGCAGATCCCCTCACGAAGGGACTGAGCAGGGTTAAGCATTTACAGCATGCGAGGCGCATTGGGCTGAAGGATGATATTAGTTTCAATAATTAGATTCCTGAAACTTGTAAAATGTAATTGACATTTGATGATAAATAAAAGTTGTTATTTATTTATGAGTAAGGTGTTACTATCTTGTGTTGATTGTTTATTATGTTTCAATTTTGCATGTTTTTACTTCCAGAATAATTATGTTATTATTCAAACCATCCACAGTCAGTCAAACTTTGGAAGTAAGTATTGATTTAAGACTGTCATGAATTTGCCTTGTATGATTTGTCGAAAAGTGCTTTGGACAATGCAATGGTTGCTACAACATTCATGAGTACTCATAAGGGCTGAGTATTGGATCCAACCCACGCTCACTTGCATCACTTCATGGAATTTATCTCGAGTGATCGTGAGACAGTAATATCATATAAATCTTCAAACCTGGAGATATGAGTTGTTGACTATGAGTTGGTTATTCATTGATTGCACGAAAACGCATTGGTAACTCGATGTCATAAAACGTGCCTTTGTGAATAATTCAACAAGTAGTTAGTACAAGCATATCAGTCGAAGTTTATCTGTTCCTTCTAGAAATAGAAGCGATATCTGGGCCCCTCGATGATTTGGTTTTGACCTATGTACCGGGCCCGGTCAGAACCTAATTGATGTGTTCAATTTAGTTCTATGTCGAAACAAATCAGAGATCGAGAAACAAATGCTGGACAATAAGTAAGACCATGTTCCATGTGTTTGTCCGGCTGATATCATGAGAACAGAGGATTATATGATCACTTATCTTAAATGGCGTATCATCATCATCTCAGTTCCGAGAGACTTTGAAAGAGCTACGATTGCTAGTCGGATTTTGAAGTCATATTTGCAAATATAGTTATTAGACTTATCCAAGTGGGAGACTGTTGGATATAGTGTCTAAGTCCATAACTTTATTTGGTATGTACTTGACCCGACCCGGCATGGTCCATTTGGGTTGCATGGCATTGCAATACTTGGATATACTAAATGAGAGAATAAGGCACTTATGATTATTAATATATTATAAGTTCTAATATATTAATAATAATATTATTTAATTAGTATTGATCAAGTATTAATCTAGTATTAATTTGGTGATCAAAGTGAGACTAATTAAATATATATGCTTGATTATGACAATCATCAATTCTTTTATGGTGGATTAATGATCCATGGTTTATGGGTTTGGTTATAACCATATGGAGCTCCATTGATAGTCCATGGGAGTTACAAACCCATGGGTCATGAGAAATCAAGAGTCATGACAATTAAGGGCATTCATGTGCAAACCCTAATTGTGACAACACTATAAAAGGAACCCTATGGCTAGCAAAATGGTGACCTAGTGTTACTAGAGAGGGCATAACCGATTTTGAGGCTAAGTGACATTCTCTTAAGTTATTCCAAGTCTTGTGGTGTTGTGTGAAGCATTTGAGGCACAACATTTGGGGTGCTAGGCTCACAAAGTCTTGAAGGAATCCAAGCAACAACAAGGTATGTATTTCTACTAGTTTTTATGTTTTATGTAATCCCCATGCCATGCTAGTTAGGAAATAACCTTGAAAAAGAAATTTGCATGTATATAGAGAAAACATAGATTCAAGGTTATTAGGGTTCCATGTACACTTAGGAAGTGTTAGAATGCTTAAAAACCCATCAGTTGTTGGTGCTGGCCAGTTTTCAATTGCTTTGATTTTGGAAGGGTACACGTGTATTCCTTCTGAATTGACCACGTGACCTAGGAATTCAACCTTCCTAATCCAAAACTCGCACTTTGAAAACTTCGCATAAAGTTTTCGGTCCTAAGGGTTTGTAATATTTGACGAAGATGTTGGCCATGTTCTTCTTTGCTTCTTGAATAGACAAGGATGTCGTCGATGAAGACTATGACGAATTTGTCCAGGAATGGATGACACACTCTGTTCATTAGATCCATGAACACAGCAGGTGCATTCGTCAATCCGAATGGCATCACAATAAACTCGTAATGACCATAACGAGTTTTAAATGCGGTCTTGGGAACGTCTTCCTCCAAAATCCGTAATTGGTGATACCCGGATCTTAAGTCTATCTTCGAGAAGTAGCTCGGACCTTGAAGTTGGTCGAACAGATCGTCAATGCGAGGTAGAGGGTATCAGTTCTTGATGGTAAGTTTATTCAGCTCGCGGTAGTCTATGCACATGAGGAATGATTCATCCTTCTTCTTCACGAACAACACCGGTGCTCCCCAAGGTGAGAAACTTGGTCTTATGAAACCTTTGTTAAGGAGTTTGTTAAGCTGGCTGGATAATTCTTGCATTTCAGAAGGTGCAAGACGATAGGGGGATTTGGCTACGGGGGTAGCTCCAGGGATTAACTCGATTCGGAATTCGACTTGTCGTTCGGGAGGTACTCCTGGAAGATCATCGGGAAAAATATCGGGAAAGTTGCAGACCTCTGGAATGCTCGCGATTTCTTTCACTTCTTGCTTTTTGTCTACCACGTGAGCTAAGAAAGCACAGTACTCCTTGTGAAGATATTTATGTGCTTTGATGCAAGAAATGATCTGAAGATTTGTTCCAGGTTTGTCGCCATAGATAATAAGAGTTTCGTTAGTTGGCAAGTTCAAACGAACAGCTCTTTCATAACATAGGATGTCGGCATGGTTGGGGCACAACCAATCCATACCTATTATGACGTCAAAACTTTTGATAGAGACCGGCATAAGGTCTATTGGAAAAGATAAGTCATTCAAGGTAAGGATACATCCTATGTATATATCATTGGTGGATTCGGATTTCCCGTTAGCCATTTCTACTGTAAAAGTTTCGTTTAGTGGTTGGGAGTTTTGATTTAGTAGATGTTTAAAATTATGGCTCACGAAGCTCCTCTCAGCACCACAATCAAATAGAATGCATGCATAAGTATTATTGAGAAGGAACGTACCCATGACCACAGCAGGGTCTGCTACCGCTTCTTCATGACCCAGTGCTAAAATCCTCCCAACTCCACCGACATTCCCAGCCTTTGGACAATCTTTCTTGAAATGCCCCACATCACCGAATTGGTAGCATGCTCGTCCTACTCCAGCGGCAGGTACTTGGTTAAGGGGTTGGGGTGGTATTCTACAGAATCGGACAGTATGCCCTTTCCTGTTGCAGTTTCGGCACTGCATTTCTTGGCAATTTCCGTTGTGGTGAAAATTGCACTTGTTGCATTTAGGGAGGGTACCAACATAGGGATTTGTTGGTGCAAAGTTATTGGAGACAGCAGCAGGTGCAATAGTGGGTATGGTAGCAGGCACAGTAGTAGCATGGACTGCCACTACTTGTTGCTTCTTTGTTGGTTCCAGAGGAGATTTTCCCTTCCCCTTGTTCCAAACCCTCTTCTTGCTGTTGTTGTTGTTCTCCTTGGGTTGTTCTGGAGCAGAGACCACAAAGTTTTGACGGGCTCCGTGGTCGATGAGAGATTGTGCCAGTTCTTTGGCACTGTCAAAAGTAATAGGCTTTGACGCTAAAAAACTTGACTGAATTTGGGGCGACATACCCCAAATATTGTTGGATTAATGTCTAATTCCATAACTATAATTGGTAAGACTTGACCCGACCCGGCATGGTCCATTTGGGTTGCATTTGGATAGACTATAATGAGAGAAATAACACTTAAGGTTGGTTAATATATTATAAGTTCTAATATATTAATAAGGTTATTTAATTAGTATTGATCAAGAATTAATTTGGAATTAATTAAGTGATCAAAAGGAGACTAATTAAATATATGGGTTGATTGTGTAAATCATTCATTCTTATATATGTGGGCTTGTGATCCAAGATTCCTTATGTTGGACTAAGTCCATGGGGTGACCCATGGATACTCCATGGAGGTTAAAATCCATGGAGCATAAGGAATGGGTAAAGTTATGAGTTACATGGTGTAACCCTAATTGCCACAAAATATAAAAGAATCCCATGGCTCAAGAAATCGTGCACTAATGTGTGAATATGAGGGCTAGACGATTTCAAGGAGTGTTCTATTTCTCTCAAGTCATTCCATGTGCATTTGGTGTTGTGTGAACCATTTGAGGTGTCACACTTGGGGCACTAGGCACTCAAGCTTCATGGAGACAAGCTACATCAAACAAAGGTATGTATTCTATCCATTTGATTACCCAAGTATCAAGTATTGTATGTTAGATAGGGTAATACCTTGGAAAGTTCATAATTGCATGTATAATAGAGAAAACATATATCCAAGGTATTTAGGGTTGCATGTACACTTAGGAGTGTTAGAATGCTCAAAACCCATCAGTGGTGTCAGAGCCAAGGCTTGTTTTCTTGTTATACTTGCAAAATTAGCTGAAAAATCGAATTTTGGAACCCCTGACAGCATATATTCGACTGTTTTGGCTAGAAATGGACTAGGAACATTACCCTTAGATGCTTTTGGACTTATAAACTTGTTTTTGATGTGGTAATGTTCATGCTAATCCAATTTCAAAGATAATTGTCAATAGATTCATGTTTTGTATTAGTTTAAAAGTTATGCTAATTACTTGAAAAAAAAATTGTTGTGAATTATCTTTGTTCATATGAGTTTATTAGATTAATAGAAAAGTTAATTGATTATGTGTTTTCAATCCATTTTAATCTAAGAGTTGATTCTAAAGTGTGTTTTTGTAACTTGTCCTCAAGTTATATGAAAAGTCACATTTAAGTTTCATAAAACTCATAAAAAGTTGGCAATGGTTACAAAAATGAAGAGTCTTGTCCTCATTAAATGGTTTTATGACTCCATAACTTGTCCTCAAGTTATGGAGGTTCAAGATTCACTTCATTAAATGATAAAATGTGTAACCTTAATTAGTTCCATAAGTTACAAAAATAAAGAAAAGTTACATTCTTTTATTAGTTTAAAGTCTTCCATAACTTGTCCTCAAGTTATGGAACTTGAAGAGTTTTTTTTTTTTTTTAATTAAAACTACTTTAAACACATAAGTTATGGAATTAATTAGTTTTGAATATTTTCAAAATTTGCCCTCAAGTTTTGGAATTTGTAAAGTTTTCCCCATGAATACTTTAATTCCAAGTTAGCCCTTAGAATTTTAAAAGTTAAAATTCAACCCTTGTACTTTATAGTATTATAAGTTAATAATAAATATATGTATAAGAGCAAGTTATTCTTACCGTTAGTAGGCCTTATTCACGAAGCCGGTCTATAAGGGGGGTATAAGGTTACTGCCTATAAAATGGCAGTTTAATAGGTGTCCACTCTCACCCACCGCTTCCTTGACTGGTGGAGGGTCGTTAGCCGAACGGGTAGGACAAGGACTATAATTCTCCCTTCATTAAAAGTATTAATGATAAATACTAAGTAACTAAACACTTATAAATTCCCAATCTTAGTTACTTAGGAAAATGTGAATAAGGTGCTAATCCATGAAATTACACTTTGCACTTTCTTTAAACCGTTAGTGGAGCGTGTGTTGTTAACCGGCACACTAACCTGGATTTAACAAAGTAGGCAAAGGGTAACTTAATATTTATCATAGTATCGGTGGATCTCATATGGTTAACCGGCACATCGATTGAGGGGTAAATATTAAGGGTACCAAGTATATTTGCACGGTTACTTCACACCTTGTTTTGTGATCCTCGACATCCCAGTCACAAAACCTGAAGGGCACACTTGAGATTGAAACATGCCATTGAAAAGTTCAATGAATCTCAAAAGATCTAGGAGTTTCAAATCCAATTAAAAACCTAATTACATTATTTTGTTTTTCATGGTGGAAATTGGTAAATCGTCATTTACCTACCTTCAACTATTTTATAACTCGGATTACGGCATCCCTCTTCCAGTTATAAATAGGTTGTTGGATCCTAGCCTTAATATTTCATATTGGGTGTTATATTAAGGACTTTAGATCAACTATCTTGAATATCTCCCAAAAGATGTCTAGTTCAGACATCTATGATCTTCCTAAATCTCTTGGAACTTTACTTCCTCCACCTCCTCCAATTATTCTCCCTAACCCACAAGTTCAAGGTCACTCAAGCCCTAATGGCAAGCAAGGTCTATGTGTGATCACATCTTAGAGATGAAGTCACATATTGACAAGCTGGGAGAGTTGGGTGTCAAAGTCTTGAGAAAGTTGGATGTTCAATTACTTTCTAAGTCACATAGTGAGTTCCTTTGGGACTACTATGAAACAGACTATGACATGAACCTTAATGATCATATCTATTTGCTTGCTGCTGCTGAATCAGCAATGATTTGGAACGATAGTAAAGCAAATTTGATTAGAAGATCAACTTCCCAAAAACTTTATGGACAGTGACAATGGTGACACTGGAAATCCAGAAAAAGCATTCTCTTCCCAATGGAAAGGGATTGGCCATAGTCAACCCGGTTGACCAAATGGTAAAGAGAAAGGCTAAGTCTGAGATAGTCCCGTTACCAAAGGGTCCATATGTTTATTTTGCCAAAGGAAGGGGCGTTGATTGCAAAGCTGCCAAATTTACCTAAGGATGTTAAAGTCAATAAGTTTGACTCTACATCAGGTAGAGCCCATTATCTAACTCTGTTAAGTTCTATTCTGAGATCCTCATTACATGATGTGACTGGGTCACATGTTGATGTTTTAAGAATCAAAGAATAGAGAGAAATCTTAAAGGAAGTATATGTTGATTCTGATCGCGAAGGTGGATTTCGATCGCATCAGAATTTTGAGCAAGGAATAGATAACAACAATTTTCCATGTGGATTGTAAGGATAAGTTTTTCCGCAAAGTTTTAAAATAAAAGAAAATTGTTTAATTTTATTTATTTGAAGTATCCTTACAATGGTATTTGTGGAAAATTGTTGCTTATATGATTCCACTGGTAGCAATATTGGAAAATGGATTTGATTCTTTCACTTGTGGTAGTGTCTAAATTTACCAAATCAGGAAAGTTCCTCATCGCCCAAGTTTCAATTAGACCGAAAGTTGGAACCATGCAAGTTGAATAGTATGATGAATGAGAACTTTCAAGCATTGGAAAATCAAGACTAATTACTTGTTCACATGGATGTGTGAGTCAAGTGAAGGACTAAAGGGATCGAGTACACATTCTTGTGCACTGGTCATGTCCACCACAAAGCTCGTTAAGACTATTTGATTTACTAAAGTTTAGTAAATATGGTTATACTTACAAGTTTAAGTATAATTCTGAAACATTGGAAAAGTCTCAATGTATGGCAGAACGAATGGGAAGAATCAAATTAGGCAGAAAGATAAAAGTTTCTCAAATCTGAAAAGATGGGAGAGTACTTTAGTATCATGTTTGTGATCATCTTAATGATTTAGAAATCATATCACAATTAGTTTTCTAAAGGTCATCTTAGTGCATTCTTATGACTAAGAAGAGGAGTCATGAATTGTTGAAATGGTTAGATCAGGAAGATGAGTCATACTTCGTTCCAAAACAATTCTTAGAGTCATACTCCAAGATTGTAACTTGAGTGACATATCTTAAAGAAAAGTTTAAAACACTTGTCAAATGTAAGAGTAAAAGTGTCCTACTCTTGTACATTTGAAATTGGTAAGTTGTGATGTTTTGGATAAAACAAAGACCAACTAAGGCCAATTATGTGAAGTGTTTGTCTTGATAAAGAATCCGCACTATCTCTTGAATATTTCGCAAGATATTCTTATATGTCAAGAGGATAGTGGGAGTCTTAAAGATCCTAAAAAGAATTTCAAGAACTAATCAAGAATAAAACCTGAGGTTCTTCACTAGCACACGACTTGAGGTTTATAACCTATCGTGTTGACATATTCTGTGCCCATTCCAGTTAAAGTTGGCTTTGCATAGGAGTTCTGAAAGTTCTCAATTGGTTGCATAACAACTTGGAAGCAATGGCAGGCCCTGTACTGCCAGGTGGCAAGAAGTTAAGATTGCATAAGTTCAGTCCATATGAGTTTGGATTTGTCATTATCCTTGTCTTGTGACTATGGTTTTGACGATTCACATGGATAAGAACACATACACCATAAAATCTAAGGGTCATAAGGTTTCTCTCCGATTCATGAAAATGATGGTGAGGAAACACTTCCACCAAGTAGATTTGAAGCAGATGGCAAAATGTCTGAACAATTGAGACTATGATTACGGCATCCCTTTTCATAGTTCTGAAATTGTTTAGACACACATGCATGCTATCTAAGGAAAGGTGTTTGATTTTGATAAAGTTTTATCAAAGCATCTCGTATCAGAAATCTGAACTTTGGTAAGGAAGTCAATAAAGTATTGATTTCTAGAAGTCCAGCTGATTTCTGAGTACATGTCAAAGCTAGTGGGAGCATAAGTGTTATGCTAATAATCATCATGTTAGTGGGAGCATGATAATTATTGTTAGTGTTGCAAGTTAGCAATGTTAATTATAGAAAACAAAAGTTTCAATTCGTGAGGATGCAGGGATTGAAAAAGTTGTTTTGCTATAATTAAGGGAGAGGATATACTTCATTTCAGTTCTAAAGGCTTAGATTGAGACCTTAATCATCTTTAGTCAAGAATATATATATGAATTTCATGTTGGATTGGTTCAACTTAAGGAAATTCTATATATTGCGTTCTCAAAATTCGATTATGATTACGACATCCCTCTTCATAGTCAAATTTTGAAAACATGGCAAATAAAAATATTGTAGCAAAAGACTGGTCTAGAATCATGTCTTTATGTGAGACATCATGAATCGTGTACCATTTGCTTTGGGTACAGGATCGGTTGCATGTGCTATAATATTTGTCATTTCTAAATTTTTCCAAATGCCCAGAGGCATTAAGAAGGGAAAAGGTCTAGAATTGGATATGACTAAAATGATTAAGCAATTGTCGAGGACAATCTGAGGTTTACCAAAGATTGGTTGCTCAGGGACAGTTGGAAGTATAGTGCTAATTTTGGAAGGACCATATTGACATATTCTGAAAAGAGGCATCTCTTATTCAGAAGTGATAGTCAAAATGAGAATATGGAGTTGTCTCCATAGGTGGAAGTTATCTGTGTAAGATTAGAAAACTTAATGCAAGAAGCATGTCCAAAGCAATGTACTTTGAATATGAGACTTAGTTTCCATGGAGTTGATCTCCATTGGAATACCTTATAATGACTGTTGACAAGTCTTTGTGACTTTGTACATATTCATTACAGGAGGGTCAGTGCATATAAGTTTAAAATCTAAACAGATTTCGATAAATGATAGGAATTTGAAATTCTCACATTTTTCGATAAGGATTTGGGAGTGTGAAATTAGAATCATTGAAATTATGTTCAATTGGTTTATTTCACAAAGTAAGGATCATAGACAAACATAGAGTGCATACTTGGTGTATGGCAAAGCTATTGTTTAAGAAAAACATAGTGTACATGCTTGGAGCATGGGACAACTAGTGTTTTTAATTCAAGTATAAAGTTGATAAAACCGAAACAATGAATAATGAGTAATCAGTATGGTGATAAATAAAAGTGTTTATTTATATTCATAGGGTTTGATACCATATTTGATTCATTTATTCTTGTGTTTCACTTTGCATGTTTTGACTTCCAGAATAACTAAGTCGCTCTTCCTAAATGATTAAGTTATTCAAACCATCCACAGTCGGTCATATGTTGGAAGTAGATATGAATCAAGACTGTCATGGGTTGGTTTGTAGAGGTCCAAGTTGGTGGACAAAGTGGTGCTACAACACTCATGAGTGCTCATAAGTTCTGAGTATTGGATTCAACCCGCGCTCATTTGAATCACTTCATGGATTTTATCACGAGTGATCATGAGACGATAATATCTTATATTCTTCAAACCTAGAGATATGAGTTGTTACTATGAGTTGGTTGTACATTGATTGCACGAAAACGCATTCGGTAACTCGATGTTATAAAACGTGCCTTTGTGTATGATTCAACAAGTAGTAGAACAAATCATATGAGTCGAAGTGTATCCATTCCTTTTACCTTCGGGATAAAAGCGATATCTGTGGGCCCCTCGATGATTTAAAGATGATACATGTGAGTGCTTGGCCAAGCCAGGACTGATTTGATTTGTTCAATCAGTCAGTCATCGTGAATCGGAAATCGGGAAACAACAAATGGACAGAGAGAATGATTGATAATCCATGTCTCAGTCCATATGATATCTAGAATGGAGGAATATATGATCCCTTATCTAATGGACAACTCATTGACAAAGGTCAGAGTTCATCGACAAGGTCAGAGTTCGACAGAAGCTTTTGAGAGCTACGATTGCTGATCGGTTCCTGAAGTCATACACAATAATAGTTTCAGACTTATCCAAGTGGGAGACTGTTGGATTAATGTCTAATTCCATAACAATAATTGGTAAGACTTGACCCGACCCGGCATGGTCCATTTGGGTTGCATGGCATCATGCATTTGGATAGACTATAATGAGAGAAATAACACTTAAGGTTGGTTAATATATTATAAGTTCTAATATATTAATAAGGTTATTTAATTAGTATTGATCAAGAATTAATTTGGAATTAATTAAGTGATCAAAAGGAGACTAATTAAATATATGGGTTGATTGTGTAAATCATTCATTCTTATATATGTGAGCTTGTGATCCAAGATTCCTTATGTTGGACTAAGTCCATGGGGTGACCCATGGATACTCCATGGAGGTTAAAATCCATGGAGCATAAGGAATGGGTAAAGTTATGAGTTACATGGTGTAACCCTAATAGCCACCATATAAAAGAATCCCATGGCTCAAGAAATCGTGCACTAATGTGTGAATATGAGGGCTAGACGATTTCAAGGAGTGTTCCATTTCTCTCAAGTCATGGCATGTGCATTTGGTGTTGTGTGAACCATTTGAGGTGTCACACTTGGGGCACTAGGCACTCAAGCTTCATGGAGACAAGCTACATCAAACAAAGGTATGTATTCTATCCATTTGATTACCCAAGTATCAAGTATTGTATGCTAGATAGGGTAATACCTTGGAAAGTTCATAATTGCATGTATAATAGAGAAAACATAGATCCAAGGTATTTAGGGTTGCATGTACACTTAGGAGTGTTAGAATGCTCAAAACCCATCAAATATATCTCTCAATCTTTTTGCTCTCGATAGGAACCTTATCCGGGCAAAGAATTGCCAGATCACAGAACCTATTGGTATAGGTTGATATATCAGAACCAACCATTGTAAGAGCCCATAGTTCTTGCTCCAGTTTCTGTATTTCCCCTCGCGGGCAGTATTCCCGCATTAACATGGCTTTTAGGCTCTCCCAGCTGATGGAGTTAGCCACAACTAGAGTAAATGACTTAATGTGGCCATTCCACCACGTTAGACTCCTATCAGAAAAAGTACAGGAAGCAAATTTAACTTTGCTACCCTCAGGACAGGAGCAAATTTCAAAGATTGCCTCCGTCTTTTCTATCCACTGCCTTAGTGCCATAACTCCCCCAGTCCCATTAAAGGTCCTGGGTTTGGCATTAGAGAAATTCTTATAAGTGCATTCTTGCGAATGCCCATGACTTTCGCCATGGTTAGAAGGATGTGTACCGACTCCCGACCCACTAACACCAGGAGTATGAACGTGAGACATGGCAGCCGCTACAGCCGCCGTGACCGCCGCTTGAAACATAGCGGGATCGAATTGATGAGGTGGTGGTGGGGGTGGCGTTGGTGCTTTATTGGTGTTGATACGTCTTGGATTTCTACGAGGAGACATCTCTTGCTATAAAAGTCAAATAGATAAAAAGATAGTGAGATATCAAGAATGAATATGAATTTGATATCTCTGAACTAAACACTTAATTCAACATGAATCTTACAAAGAATTGGAAATAGAAGTCCACTACAAGTACAACTTGCAACAGGATAATATGAAATTGAATGGTTATTTTTCAAAAAGTATGAATGTACATGTCAACTGTATTGGTATATTAAGTATATAAGGTCCAGAAAATTGACCTTAAAGCAGGATTATAATATACCCCAATACTGAGAAAGTGTCGACATCAAACCAACTTACCGGAAAAAATAAAAATTCCGCGGTTGTACTGAAAGTATGAAAAATAACACCGGAACATTTCTGCGATCCAAAACTTTGGAATAAGATGATTATGAAAAATGTAATAACTCTTGTTGAAGCACAGTGCTTATTGTTTTATTGATACTTGATTTGTACATAACGTAGAAAGTAGTATACACATTCGATATAGAAAGTAGAAGTAGTGCGAGCACTACTTGCGACGATTTCTACAACGATTGCTAGGTTACTCTTCGTCTTGCGCTTTCCAGCGCCTTTCTTGGGCAGCTTGATGCTCCCTCAGTTCTCTGATCTCTGATTCAGCAACACTAAGTTGCCTTTGAAGGGCTTCAGTATGGTGCTGGGTGTCATCTTGCATCTCGTCAAGACGAAGGATATCTGCAGTGTTTGCCTGCGCAACCGCATTCACCTCTAGGATTCGATTGATCGACATTCTTGATTGATCAAACTGCCGGGCTTTCCGGTTTACTATAACCGGAAGAGCTCTGTCAGCAGTTCCTCCTCTAGATACGTTATAGAAACCTCGTGCCACTCCGTATGGAGGGCGTTGGCCGTCTTGTGGACTCCAATAGTTTATGTATTGGCCCCACTCAGGTATTGGTTCTGCGTCCTCTTGCCTCTGGGGACGCTCCCCAGGGTTGCAGACTTGTGGCTCTGTATCCGTACAACTTGAATCGCTGTCCTCAAAGGGTTCTTCGTCCGAGTCTGTGATCCAGCCTGCATTCTGTGGATTGTAGGGGTCTCCCGGTAAATTGGGTGCATCCATTGGTTCTGTATTAGAAATAAGATTAGTAAAATACTCTCCATAGTATTTTTAATCTTTGTATTCTGTTCTATAGTTGTTCTGAATATGTATGGTAAGTTTTAGACATGTCTCAACACTACTATCACTCCCAAACACATGTTGGTCATATCTCAAATCAATATAGTTGATCAGGCTATATTAATTCCAGATATGATTACATAACTGCTCAGGTTTGACCATAGTGCTCAACATCCAAATACTTTTAAGTTCTTATGATTGTGATATTGTACTTGTAAGTATGAGTGTGTTCTTATGACTATTATATTGTACTTGTAGGTATGAATGTTAGTATACTTCTTATAAAAATACTTAAATCTTTAAAAGTATACTTGTAGTCAGAGCTCCTTGCCCCGATGTATTTATAGTTTGTATATCTTTTATTGATTGATATACTGAGTTCACTATAAACAATGCTCTGATACCAATCTGTCACACCCCAACCCAGACGGCGGAAACGTCTGGGGGTGGAGGACTTGAATTGTACTATCACAACACATGCATCATAGTAATCAAAGTACAAGCAACCATTGTATTTAAAAAGTATAAGTATTTACATGTGTTCAATCATTGTATATTGAACCAAAATATAGTTATACAAAAGAAGATATGACTCAACAAAGCTCCATCTTCTCAAAAGCTCGGGGAGTACCTGTGTATTATGTAACACCGGGTTCATGGTATGATTTTATTAAAGTTTTTATCTTAATTTTGCCACGAACTCGGCGAGTCTGCGTCCCGACTAGCCGAGTAGCAGCAGGGTGGACACGGGATTTGAGCGGTGAACTCGGCGAGTCGATGCATGGACTCGGCGAGTCCACCTGTCTGGATGAAACTCTATTTTCAGACATTGCACCCTATTTTACCCATTCTAAAACACCCATTTCGTCCCATTCTCTTCCAGAAGAACTGGAGAGCGAAACCCTAGCCCATTTTGATCCTTGAGAGTGATTTTGGCTTGGTGAAGGAAGTTTGAAGCTTAAGAGAAGAAGGAGGAAGTTGGAGGGTGCAAGGAAGTGTGGTAGATCCGAAATCTACCCTGGGAGAAGCTCCTAACCAGGTAAGAAAGCTCCTTCTTAATCTTTAGTATAATAGATTCCCTTTTTGTCCCTTATATGTGGATTTCATGACCTTAAACCTCCCAAACTCCGTGTGTTTATGCCCTAGGAGCTTAGATTTATGGTTTGGAACCATTGCATGTCTCAGTTTTGGCCAGAATGGGTGAAGAGTCGAAGGGTACTCGGCGAGTGCCAAAGTGCACTCGGCGAGTTCCATGAAGATGGCCTTAGACTCGGCGAGTTGGATAAACAACTCGGCGAGTCCTATGAAGATTGCCTGGTACTCGGCGAGTCGTTCTTCAAACTCGGCGAGTCCCTTGAATATAGCCTTGAACTCGACGAGTTGTTCTTCCAACTCGGCGAGTCATATGATCAGTCACTAGGATAAGAAGGGTTTAAGTGTAGGAGGTCCAACCCTCCGTAGTCGCACGTGGAATTAGCAATTTAACGTGTAGCTATAGTCCCAGAATCTCCAAATCTCCAAGGTTGATGTTCTGATGGAAGATTGGAGCAATTTGTGAGATCTGTTCGTCGGACTCGGCGAGTCACCCCCTTGGACTCGGTGAGTCCAGTAGCGGGTTTGTTAGTTGTCCCCGTCTAGCGAGTCAGGCTGACTCAGTGAGTGGGAACATGGACCCGATGAGTCAGAGTCGGGCTAGACATAGAAGGACTCGGCGAGTCGCCATATGGACTCGGCTAGTCCCGTCAATCAGAAGGTTGAATTTGACCAAGGAGTTGACTTTGACCGGTCATTTGACCTTAGGGGTATTTATGAGTACCTAATCCATGTTTACGGATTTATAGCCGGAGGGATTACCGGTGCGGCAGCCAGGCGTAGTCTGAGCAGGTTTTCGGCAGCTACTCTCGAGGTGAGTTTCCTTCCAGTAGGGACGGGTCTAAGGCACCAAGGCCGGCCCGTATAGACGATATGTTAGTATCGGAGTGTGGGCGGAGCCCGTATCTCATAGCTGAGTTTGATTGTGATATATGCCAGTATGATAGAATTGCTTATACTTGTTGTCTGTGTGATACTTGTATGTTATGGTTTACTAGCGGAGTGTGGGCGAGGCCCGTATCTCCATCGATAGCAGAGCGTGGGCGAGGCCCGTATCTCTCAGAAAGTAGAGTGTGGGCGAGGCCCGTATCTCCTAGCTAGTAGAGTGTGGGCGAGGCCCGTATCTCTATGGGTGTGGGCGAGGCCCGTATCTCTTAGCTGTTCATTATATGATTGCATGGTATGTGGCATTATGGGGGAACTCACTAAGCTTCGTGCTTACGTTTTATAGTTTTGTTTTCAGGTACCTCTTCAGCTAGGGGAAAGGAGCCGGCGCGGTAGCGGCATATCACACACTCTCATGTTTTCCGCACTGTGGATTTTATGGGATGTACTCTGAATATTTTGTTATGAACGTTTTATAACGATATTTTATGTATTAACCTAATTTAAAAATGAAATTTTTAGTTGGTATTTTTGGGATGTTACAAGTTGGTATCAGAGCCCTGGTTTGAGGGATTCGGACACACCTTCGGGGGTGTTTGGACTCAAATCGAGGGATTAAAAGATTTTTATAAAGAAATGATTTTCTAAAGACTAAGTAAAAGGGGTTTCTAAAAAGAAAAAGGTGTGTGATGTGCGCGACCGGCCGAGCTCAAGTAAGTTTTCCCCAAAGTACCTATACAAGTTTACGTTATGATTATCAGTTTCAGTTTCAGTAGAACAGCATGCTAGAATAGGACTAAGGATCTAGGAATGATGCCTTATGTGCCTGCTTTATGTGTTTCGGCTTTTTGAGAATTGCATGCTAGTACAGATCAGTCAATATGATAGCCAGAGTAGTATATACTTGATTATGTGTACTCAATGCCCGAATGCTGCTTGCTTTGTGCTATTAGGAGTTCTAGTCGTCTTTCACTAACTAGTGAACGAATATGCTACGTTACATATTGCAAGGATTAAATAATTTCAGAAGGTTGGGTCTAGCCCTATTTCGCAGCTCTTGTTTGAGTCCAACCGTTGTAGGGTAGGACCTCTCATTCGAATAATTATCTAGTCTGAGTAATATGTAATAGTATTCGCGAGCTAGTTAGGGAAAGAAAGCAGGGACTTCTTGTGCAGCAGATGGCAGAGAGTGGGATGGCGATTACTTAGGGCAAGCCTAGGGCGAGAGTAGCACGAGAACCGCAGTATTAGTAGAAAGGACTTGGTTGAGTTGAGGCAATTCTTGAGGAAAGTACGGATAGACGTGGAAGGTAGTATGGGCCCGTACTACTGAAAGTGGAGGATCCGTACTCGATTCAAAAAGGGCCGAGGCGAGACAGGGGACTAGTGGTATGTATGTGAGCCTCGTTAGTGGAATATCGTTTGACGGTGGTTATGCTATGTTTTTCAGTATGGTGACCACACGACAGGGAGCGGGAGGCTCAGGATCGGGATCGGGTTCGGGTTCAGGGTCCGAACCAATTGATGAGGGTCTATGTGAGTTCATCGCGTCAGAGATTACCAGGGGCATCCTTGAGTCGACTCCCCTCATCTTCGGGTCGATCAAGGAGGGTATTGTTGAGTTGATGGAGGATCGCCTCAGGGCGTTCAGGAGTGATATGGCGGCTAGCCAGTCAGGATCTCGCACACTGTCCTTCAAGGACTTCAGGAGCAGCGGTGCGACGGATTTCCATGGGGCGAAGGACCCCATTGTGGCCAGACGATGGATCGCAGACATTGAGTCTGCGCAGCTGACCAGCTTCTGCCCCGAGGGGTCGAAGGTGAGGTATGCAGCAGGATGTTTGAGAGACCGAGCTAGGGATTGGTGGGAGTCTGTTGGTGACTCGTTGGGAGCATCGGCTGTTGAGGCTATGACGTGGCCGGACTTTGTGACCCGGTTCAGAGCGGAGTTTGCACCTGCAGTGGAACTCCAGCAGTTAGCCAGAGAGTTTTTGGATATGAGACAGACGACGGAGATTGTGGCGGAGATCACCGCCAAGTTCCGGGAGAGGGCGTTACTGGTGCCCCAGTATGCAGGTGATGAGGATATGAGGAGGACCCGCTACCATGACATGCTGCGAGCCGACATTCGGGAGCATGTCAGTTTTTCAGCTTGCCCTACCCTGGATTCTACGATTGCTAGGGCGAGGGAGAGGGAGATAGATCTGGAGCACATCCGGAAGAGGAAGGCAGAGGAGGGACAGACGATAGGGGCTTCGGGAAAGAAGCCCAAGGGATCAGATGGTAGGCCGAAAGGCCATTCAGGACCGGGCCGCTGCAGGAAGTGCGGCAGGTCGCACGAGGGAGCGTGTAGATTAGGATCGACAGGCTGCTACAGGTGCGGCAAGACGGGACACTTCAGTAGGGATTGTACTGCCCCTACTCCGGTTATTCAGACATCTGAGTTGCTGTGTTTCCACTGCAACCAGAGGAGCCACAAGAGGGCCAACTGCCCCCAGTTGACAGCAGCAGCGCCAGTACATGCGCCAGCTCCAGCGACCCTGCGGATTACTGATGGCCGGCAGGGCAAGGCAGAGGCTCCGGTGGTGAGGAGCCGGGCATTTCAGCTGACAGCCGAGGAGGCACGCGCCGCACCCGATGTGGTGACGGGGATGATTCTTTCCCTCTGACCTATTTATATGAGATTTATGATATTGATATGTGCTCTGTGTATATACGTTTAGGATCGTTCCATGTGAACGGTATTCCAGTCCAGGTGTTGTTTGATTCGGGGGCTACCCGATCCTTTGTTTCTCTTGCACTTAGCAAGAAGTTTCCTGAGTCCTCGAGCATGTTGGATTGCCCTTTAGAGGTCGAGATTGCGGACGACCGGTCGGTGCGAGCATCAGAGGTCTTCCGAGATTGTGTATTGAGGTTGTTCGAAGAGGGGTATTTGGTTGACCTAGTTCCCATTCCATTGCGGGGAAACAAGGTCATTATTGGTATGGATTGGCTGAGTCCCAATGGGGCAGTGATAGATTACGCGCAACAGTTAGTACGAGTCAGAGCCCCAAGTGGGGGAGAGTTAGTAATTCAGGATGAGAGATCACAGCGAGGGCCAGCCTTCTGTTCGGCAGCGAGGGCAAGGCGTTACCTTCAGCAGGGTTGCGCAGGATATGTCGCATATGTCATGGACACTCGGGAGGCGGGTAAGGCGACGGTGGGCGATGTGCCCGTAGTACGAGAGTTCGCAGATGTATTCCCCGAGGAGCTGCCTGGGATACCTCCAGAGCGACAGGTGGAGTTCAGGATCGACCTAGTCCCTGGTGCGGCTCCGATAGCCAAGGCACCGTATCGGTTGGCTCCTCCTGAGATGCAGGAGTTGTCTACACAGCTTCAGGAGCTGTTAGACAAGGGTTTCATTAGACCGAGCACTTCACCCTGGGGAGCCCCGATTCTGTTTGTGAAGAAGAAGGACGGGTCGCATCGGATGTGTATCGATTATAGGGAGCTGAATAAGGTAACGGTGAAGAACCGCTACCTACTCCCGAGGATTGACGACCTCTTTGACCAGCTTCAGGGAGCATCTTGGTTCTCCAAGATAGACTTGTGTTCAGGGTATCACCAGGTGAGGGTCAGAGAGGAGGATGTGCAGAAGACGGCATTTCGGACACGTTATGGCCACTATGAGTTCGTGGTGATGCCTTTCGGGCTCACCAATGCTCATGCCGCGTTAATGGACCTCATGAACCGCGTGTGTAGACCGATGTTAGACCGGTCGGAGATAGTATTTATTGATGATATCTTGGTTTACTCCAAGACGCGAGAGCAGCATGAGGAGCATTTGCGGGAGGTTGTGGAGACCTTGAGAAGGGAGAACTTGTATGCTAAGTTCTCCAAGTGTGAGTTCTGGTTGCGCGAGGTGCAGTTTCTTGGGCACCTTGTCAACCAGAACGGGATTTCGGTGGATCCGGCCAAGGTGGAGGCCGTGATGAGATGGGAGGTTCTGAAGTCTCCATCTGAGATTCGGAGTTTCCTAGGATTAGCTGGCTACTATCGGACATTCATTCAGGATTTCTCCAAGATAGCATTACCCCTGACCAGGTTAACGAGAAAGGCTGTGGTCTTTCGTTGGGGGCCTGAGCAGCAGGCAGCATTCGAGACACTGAGACAGAGATTGTGCGAGGCGCCAATCTTAGCCTTGCAAGAGGGTATGGAGGATTTTGTTGTATACTGCGATGCGTCCATCTCAGGGTTGGGCGCGGTATTGATGCAGAGAGGGCATGTCATCGCCTACGCGTCGAGGCAGCTGAAGCCTCACGAGGCGAACTACCCGACGCATGATTTGGAGTTGGGGGCTGTTGTGTTCGCCCTCAAGATTTGGCGTCATTACCTCTATGGGGTTCGCTGTACGATTTACACGGACCACAAGAGTTTGAGGTACCTCATGGACCAGTCAAATCTGAATATGAGGCAGCGTCGGTGGCTTGATGTGGTAAAGGATTATGATTGTGAAATCCTTTATCACCCGGGGAAGGCCAACGTGGTGGCCGATGCGCTTAGCCGCAAGGCGGCGCCGATGAGGCATATTTGCATGCAGATGACAGTGGTGACTCCGCTTTTGGAGCGGATCCGGGAGGCTCAGCAGGAGGCTATAAAGGAGGAACATCGGAAGAGTGAGCGGATTGTGGGGTAGGTTTCCTCCTTCGACCATGACAGCAGGGGATTATTGACATTACACCGCAGGGTGTGGGTTCCATATCTCGGAGGCGTGCACCAGGTTCTGATGGAGGAGGCGCACAAATACCGATTCTCCATTCATCCAGGGGCAACGAAGATGTATAGGGATCTTCGTCTGGACTATTGGTGGCCCTGCATGAAGCGGGATGTAGCATGGTACGTTGAGCGGTGCCTGACCTGCAGGAAGGTCAAGGCCGAACACCAGAGACCACACGGCAAGATGCAGCCGTTGGATATCCCGCTGTGGAAATGGGAAGACATCACGATGGATTTCATCACCAAGCTTCCCAGGACCGCGCGGGGAGTGGATTCGATATGGGTCATCGTCGATCGATTGACCAAGAGCGCGCACTTTATCCCGATTCAGGAGAGCATCTCGGCCGAGAAATTGGCCGATATCAACATCAGAGAGGTGGTGGCACGGCACGGGGTGCCAGTTTCAGTGATTTCGGATAGGGATGTGCGGTTCACTTCCAGGTTCTGGAAGAAGTTTCATGACGAGCTGGGTACTCGTCGGCATTTTAATACAGCCTTTCACCCGCAGACGGATGGCCAGAGCGAGCGGACCATCCAGACTCTGGAGGACATGCTGCGGCTGTGTGTTTTAGACTTCGGTGGTAGCTGGGATACCTATCTTCCTTTAGCCGAGTTTTCATACAATAACAGCTATCACGCGAGTATTGACTGTCCTCCCTTCGAGATGTTGTACGGGAGGAAGTACAGGACCCCGATATGTTGGGGCGAGGTTCGACAGAGAGTCATGGGGAGCACCGAAGTAGTGCTCAAGACGACATAGAAGATTCAACAGGTCCAGAGCAGGCTTCAGACTGCTCAGAGTCGGCAGAAGAGTTATGCCGATAGGCGCCGATCAGACCTGGAGTTCCAGGTCGGGGATATGGGGCAAGTTGGGTCCCAGGTATATTGGACCATTTAGGGTTGCAGCCTGGGTGGGCAAGGTGGCATATCAGCTGGATCTGCCAGCCGAACTCAGTCAGATCCACAACACTTTCCATGTCTCCCAGCTGCGGAAGTGCATGGTGGACGATTCAGCAGTGGTACCTTTGGAGGACATCCAGGTTGATGACAGCCTGAATTATATCGAGCGGCCTGTGGCTATCCTAGACCGGAAGTCGAAGGAACTGAGGAACAAAAGGGTGGAGCTGGTGAAGGTGCAATGGCAGCATCGGAAGGGCTCGGAATGGACTTAGGAGCCCGCGGATGAGATGATGGAGCATTATCCGGAGCTGTTCCGGAAGGGAGCGGCAGACTTCGAGGACGAAGTCTAGAATAAGTGGGGGAGATTTGTAACACCGGGTTCATGGTATGATTTTATTAAAGTTTTTATCTTAATTTTGCCACGAACTCGGCGAGTCTGCGTCCCGACTCGCCGAGTAGCAGCAGGGTGGACACGGGATTTGAGCGGTGAACTCGGCGAGTCGATGCATGGACTCGGCGAGTCCACCTGTCTGGATGAAACTCTATTTTCAGACATTGCACCCTATTTTACCCATTCTAAAACACCCATTTCGTCCCATTCTCTTCCAGAAGAACTGGAGAGCGAAACCCTAGCCCATTTTGATCCTTGAGAGTGATTTTGGTTTGGTGAAGGAAGTTTGAAGCTTAAGAGAAGAAGGAGGAAGTTGGAGGGTGCAAGAAAGTGTGGTAGATCCGAAATCTACCCTGGGAGAAGCTCCTAACCAGGTAAGAAAGCTCCTTCTTAATCTTTAGTATAATAGATTCCCTTTTTGTCCCTTATATGTGGATTTCAAGACCTTAAACCTCCCAAACTCCGTGTGTTTATGCCCTAGGAGCTTAGATTTATGGTTTGGAACCATTGCATGTCTCAGTTTTGGCCAGAATGGGTGAAGAGTCGAAGGGTACTCGGCGAGTGCCAAAGTGCACTCGGCGAGTTCCATGAAGATGGCCTTAGACTCGGCGAGTTGGATAAACAACTCGGCGAGTCCTATGAAGATTGCCTGGTACTCGATGAGTCGTTCTTCAAACTCGGCGAGTCCCTTGAATATAGCCTTGAACTCGACGAGTTGTTCTTCCAACTCGGCGATTCATATGATCAGTCACTAGGATAAGAAGGGTTTAAGTGTAGGAGGTCCAACCCTCCGTAGTCGCACGTGGAATTAGCAATTTAACGTGTAGCTATAGTCCCAGAATCTCCAAATCTCCAAGGTTGATGTTCTGATGGAAGATTGGAGCGATTTGTGAGATCTGTTCATCGGACTCGGCGAGTCCAGTCGCGGGTTTGTTAGTTGTCCCCGTCTAGCGAGTCAGGCTGACTGAGTGAGTGGGAACAGGGACCCGATGAGTCAGAGTCGGGCTAGACATAGAAGGACTCGGCGAGTCGCCAAATGGACTCGGCTAGTCCAGTCAATCAGAAGGTTGACTTTGACCAAGGAGTTGACTTTGACTGGTCATTTGACCTTAGGGGTATTTATGAGTACCTAATCCATGTTTACGGATTTATAGCCGGAGGGATTACCGGTGCGGCAGCCAGGCGTAGTCTGAGCAGGTTTTCGGCAGCTACACTCGAGGTGAGTTTCCTTCTAGTAGGGACGGGTATAAGGCACCAAGGCCGGCCCGTATAGACGATATGTTAGTATCGGAGTGTGGGCGGAGCCCGTATCTCATAGTTGAGTTTGATTGTGATATATGCCAGTATGATAGAATTGCTTATACTTGTAGTTTGTGTGATACTTGTATGTTATGGTTTACTAGCGGAGTGTGGGCGAGGCCCGTATCTCCATGGATAGCAGAGCGTGGGCGAGGCCCGTATCTCTCAGAACGTAGAGTGTGGGCGAGGCCCGTATCTCCTAGCTAGTAGAGTGTGGGCGAGGCCCGTATCTCTATGGGTGTGGGCGAGGCCCGTATCTCTTAGTTGTTCATTATATGATTGCATGGTATGTGGCATTATGGGGGAACTCACTAAGCTTCGTGCTTACGTTTTAAAGTTTTGTTTTCAGGTACCTCTTCAGCTAGGGGAAAGGAGCCGGCGCGGTAGCAACATATCACACACTCTCATGTTTTCCGCACTGTGGATTTTCTGGGATGTACTCTGAATATTTTGTTATGAACGTTTTATAACGATGTTTTATGTATTAACCTAATTTAAAAATGAAATTTTTAGTTGGTATTTTTGGGATGTTACATATTATTTCCTTGAGAATACAAGTAATTTGAAAAGAGAGTATCAACATAATGTTGAGTGAGTGCATAAGTGTTTATGTTTAAAAGAGTATATGTGTATCTCGTATATGTGAACTGTTCCAGAAAATCCTATATTTTCTGTTGTATATGAAAAGTAGTTTTATTCCCATAAAACCGTTCTCTTTGTATCAATGTTTTGTATTTGTATTCCTTAATGAAAACTTGTAACTGAGAGTGTGCTTGGCTCCGCCAGCTGTTATTGAAAACTGTATTGAACCATTGTAGTTTGTATTCTGAAAACTGGTACTTTGAAGGTGTACTTTCGTTTACTTGTTTATACATTAACGTATTGTTAATATCTTTTTAATGAGTTCTTATAACCATACTATGACGGATGGCCTGAAACAAACGCTTTGTGGGCGTTTAAACTGTTGATAACAATTGCCACTCATCGGCGTGTATGCCTGACTGTAGCTAGCAGCCTGAGTGCGGGGTTGTCAATCCCGATATAGATCTACACACAACTTGTTTCGATCCCCGAGGCTGGAGATTCTGGTTATAATGTCAGGGCTTTACCTTGGTTGTCTAAAATGAATTAAACAACCTGAATGTCTCATAAAAAGCATATAAACGTTACATGTATATTAGTTAAGAAAACCCAATCATTTTGAAATAAATGATTGACAGTATGTTTTTGATTTAGTATTTCAAACATGTATTTGATAAGTGTAAACCTTGATTTGTTCTGTATCAAAACCCTAGTTTCTTGTAAGACTGTGTATTCTTGTAGTATGAATTATTGTTCTATGTATAAATTATACCTATTATAATTTATATGTACTTTCTGAATATCTATATAACTTTATTTAGCGTGTAACCCCTTGCTCAATGTGTTACAAAGGTTTTTGAATTGATGAAATAACTTTTATATTTATATACATACACAATTTCATATACAAGTACAATTTAAACGACACTCGGACAAATAACCGGAACTATAAGCCCACATCCAAACAAGGAAAAGGACCTAGAATGAGTTATCAGTCCTAAGCCTTTTAAATCTTATATATATATATATATATATATATATATATATATATATATATATATATATATATATATATACACATATGAATTTTGGGGAAAAATATAAGATTATATTATAACACAAAGTTCTTGTGTTATTCTTGTGTTCCCCCCCTTAAATAGTAGAAATTATGAAAATACGGGGGTATGAACTCACTTGATAGATGGTGAACCGGACAGAGTTTCGTTTCACGAAAAGGAGTTTATTTGCCGGGAAACTGGCTCAAATTGGGTAGAGTTTCGACAGGAGAGAGGTTACTTCTCAGGAATCTCGGGGCTTCGAGGCATGCTTAGGGTTCAAGACTTGATATCGGGGCTTTAGGGGCTGTATATGAGCTTATGAGAGTGGAAAATGTGAAAGAGAATGAAAACTAGGGTGAAAAAGTGTAAAATTACGGAAGCCCTCGCATGCTATATATAGTCCGAAGGTTCGGACCCAAGCCTATGCGAGGCTGCCACGCATCGGACAGATGGCGAAGGGAGGGGACTTCTTCGGACCGGAGGCTCGCAGATGGGAGGCTCGGATTGGACCTTCCTTCGGTCCAATGGGAAGAGGACACGTGCGAAGGAGCATCCGAGGTGTGTCTCCGGGGTGTCTTCATGCGACGCTGTTCGCTTCTAAGTGGACCTCGGCTGCGGTCAAATCAGGAGGTGCCACGCATGGGTTCGGTCCACTCAGCAGCTGCCACGTGCGAGGGTGACGTGGCATGCGAAATTGCCCGGTTTTTCCCATTTTTTCTTTATTTTTGTGCCAAACTTGCGAAAATCATAACTTTCGCATACGAGCTCTGTTTTTGGCGTTCCTTATATGCACGCATAGGTAAAATCATACTATACGACTTTCATTTAGACTTCGTCGGCTAATTTTGAATTTATTTTTAATATTATTATTTTAAACAGACCGAGACGGGAATCCGTTAAAAATTCATAACTTCTTCATATGACGTCGGTTTTTGTCTGTCTTTTTACCGTTGTACTACTACCGACGAGACCTTCAATTCTCGTTTAGGTTGTGTCGGGTAAAAATCGCTCGATATTTATTTCGAGTTTTTAGCTGTACACTGCTACACTGAAACTTAGAAAAATCATAACTTCCTCATACGAAGTCATATTTTTCCGTTCTTTTTATGAAAGTTCTTGGTTTAACATAAACTACAACTTTCATTTATATTGTTAAGGCTAAAAAGCCTTTTATCGAAAATTCAGTTTTTACACTGAATAGTGTTTTGTGGGTTATGTCGCGGATTTTCGATTGTTCATAACTTCTTCGTTATAACTCGGATTTTTGTGTTCTTTATGTTTTTGGAAACATTGTTACAATCTCTATCACTTGGTTCATCCCAATCGATATTGCTAAATAATTTATTTTTGAGGGTCAATTATGTAAATATGCACATTATGCTAAAATTTCTCTTTATTATTATAAAAAGAACTACACATTGACCTATACTATTACATAGGTTTGAAATAATGATTTGTTACAGAAAAACACAATTACATGTAATAGGAAAGATAATGCTTTACTTCAACAAGGACATTGCTACCTATAAGGTAATAAAATGCAGATTCCGGATAGTATTTGATGGACAATACACCTCGGAGAGTCTAAATGAATGAAATATAGACTCCATGTGGTATTAAATGAAACATACGCCTCGGAGAGTCTAAATGAATGAAATACAGACTCAAGGTGGTATTAAATGAACAATACGCCTCGGAGAGTCTAAATGAATGAAATACAGACTCCAGGTGGT
This sequence comes from Lactuca virosa, assembly GCF_052849685.1. NCBI lineage: Eukaryota > Viridiplantae > Streptophyta > Magnoliopsida > Asterales > Asteraceae > Lactuca > Lactuca virosa. The sequence goes on from NC_136428.1 coordinate 392,845,794, forward strand.
ATTAAATGAACAATGCACCTCAGAGAGTCTAAATGTAGCCTTTAATCCAAAGTAGGTTAGTTTAAAGGTTTAAAATGTGGCCTAGTGTATAACTAGGAAAGTATATTATGATGGTTTTATATATAGAAAATATCGTGATAATACTTATTACCTTAAAGCCATGAATTATAAGGTAAGTGAAAAGATACTCATAACCATACTGATTGACGGATGTAAACACGACGACCTGCTGGCGTCGAAATGAATGTGACATTCGTCACCCCTTGGCTTGGTCGGCCGGGACTGTAGCTAGCAGTCAGGATGTGGGATGGTCTGTCCCGTATAGATCTATACACACAATGCCCGCTCTCCCTCCAGGAGACTCTGGTTACCAACTTGACAACGATGAAATCCGCGTCATGAGGATGTATCTAGTGTTTTGATTTCTATAAACCTTTCTTTTTATTAAAAGTTTAAGTTTTTAGAATATTGATACAGCTAAGTTCTCCTTCATGAAAGTTATGGTTGGTTTCTAAACTATACCTATTATAGTTTACTTGATAGGTTATCTAGGTACCTTTGCTACCCAAAGGTATTGAACTAAGGTGAGAGTTTTAATATCTAACCAGATATACATGATATATAATTAGGACTTCAATGACACTCGGACAAATAACCGGATGCTCTAAGTCCACAACCAAACAAGGAACAGGAAATAAAGCGGGCTATCAGTCCTAAGTCCTTCAAACCCTACTTATATAACTATATCTATTTAGACATGAATCTATCAAGGATATAAGTTTAAAAGGTTTTGATAAAAGCTTAGTAATTTAAAAAGAGATTTTGGTACTTTAAAAGAGATTTGAAAACAAGATTTGAAAACCTTTAGCTGGATAAAACAGTTTAACATGCAAAAATCTATTTGCTTGACAGTTATTAATCACATGTGATTGATATAATAACTTAATACTTCAACTTGTATTTCCCCCCATAAAAGCATTTAAAATCATTTCAAAGGTTGATTAAGGGGTATGAACTCACTTGTAGTGGGTGATTTGGATGAACGGATGGTATAGGATGCTAGGTGTCAAGTGAGGACTTGAACACACACACGGATCCTATGTAACATATAATGACACATATATGCATCTAATTAGTCCTTTAACAACTAATTAATTAAGTTAAGACACCCTAATACATGGATAACACTTTGCTTCAAGTGCTAGGAGTACTAAAGGGTTGCATCTAAAGAGAGTATGGCCTCACATTGGAGTTTACTTCCCATTTGGCACCAATACATGAGTTTACGGTTTTTGGTCATTGCCCCCATGAGTTTACGGCCGTAAACTCATGGTAATTGGCATATTTGTGTGATTTAAGGTCTTATACCTCACAAGGAAGTGTTCTAGGTTTGTATTCAAGGCTTAGGAAGTGACTAGGGCTCAAAATGGCCCCTTGTTGAAGTTTACGGTCCTTGGACCACTCCCTTGGAGTTTACGGTCGTAAACCCATGAGTTTACGGCTGTAAACTCATGGTCACTTCTACATTTTCGTGTTTTGGGGTTTCTAGTTCATGCATGCAAGGTTCTAGTCCTTTATCCAATCCATAGAAGGTATTAGGGGTACCTAAACACCACTTGATGGTGTTTACGGTTGAAGGAGATCCCTTGACCGTAAACACATATGTTGTTGGGGATTTTGATGTTTTTCCAATGGATTAACAAGTATACTAAGCAAGTAACTAGTTAGGAGGAGTGTACTTACTTATAGGAAGTTTGTAAGAGTGTTTAAGGGCCAAGAACACTAGTGTGTGTTCTTGGTGTTCTTGGTGTTTTGAAGAACACTTGAAGATCTAAGTAAAAATGAAGAATTTATGGATGAACTGATGTATGAACACTAGATAAGGTGTTATAACAACAAAACAAGTGAAGAAACAGTTACATTTTTGGAGGATTTGGAAGATGATTCTATGATAGTTGAGAGAAAAATTGGGTGTTCTTGAGCTAGGAAGTGAGAAGTGGGTAAAATGAGGAGTAAACTCATGCTATATGCATGAGTTCTTGGTCAAAGAGGAGTTTACGGCTCAAACTCCTCATGTTTGGCCGTAAACACCTAACCAAGGTGTTGTTTGTTTACTTGCTACCCAACACTCCTAAAAGATACTTCTATTTATTTGTTCGTTTGACGTAAATTAAAATAAAAACACCCAATGAACTTTAAACCGGCTAAAAACTTTCAAAAATGAATTTGACTATCATTTGCAGTGCTTGACTGTGGAGTTTATACAAATGAAAATTTCGGGTTGTCACATACGACGTCTGCTACCACGTTGGCTTTACCCGGATGATAACGAATTTCGCATTCGTAGTCATTGAGTAGCTCGACCCACCATCGTTGTCTCATATTAAGCTCCTTCTGGTTGAACTTCGCATAGAGCTTCTCTGATCGCAAGGTACCTAGGACTCGTCGTAAATGATCGCTATGTTCCTCCTTACTTCGAGAGTAGATAAGTATGTCATCGATGAAAACGATAACGAACTGATCCAAGTAAGGACGGCATACCCTATTCATTAAGTCCATGAATACTGAGGGCGCATTGGTCAATCCGAATGACATCACTACGAACTCGTAGTGTCCGTAACGAGTTCGGAAGGCTGTCTTCGGAACGTCCACCTCAAGCACTCGTAACTGGTGATACCCGGATCTTAGATCAATCTTAGAAAAATAGCTCGCCCCTTGCAGCTGCTCGAATAAATCGTCTATGCGTGGAAGAGGATAATGATTTTTGATCGTAAGTTTGTTGATTTCCCTGTAATCGATGCATATACGGAACGATCCATCTTTCTTCTTTACGAACAAGATTGATGCTCCCCAGGGTGAGAAGCTTGGTCTTATAAAGCCCTTGCTGAGCAGTTCGTTAAGTTGACCGGACAGTTCTTGCATCTCAGCAGGTGCTAGACGATAAGGCGATTTGGCTACGGGGGTAGCCCCTGGAACTAAGTCGATCCTGAATTCGACTTGACGTTGGGGAGGTAAACCCGGTAGCTCTTCCGGAAAGACGTCGGGGAAGTCGCGTACAACGGGGAGGTCTTTCAGGTCTTTTGTTTTCTAGCTCGTATCGACAACGTGCGCCAAGAATGTACGATAGTCCTTGTGCAAGTACTTCTAGGCTTGAATACTCGAGATGATACGAAGGCTCGTACTGGGTTTGTCTTCGTAGATCAACAGGGTTTCGTTATTCGGCAGGTTTAGGCAGACTGCCTTCTCGAAGCACATAATATCGGTATGATGGAGACTCAACCAGTCCATGCCCACAATGACATCGAAACTCTTGATTGCTACTGGTATGAGGTCGATTGGGAATGAATTATTATCTAGTGTGAGGGTACAACCTATGTAAATCTCGTTAGAACTCTTTGTCTTTCCGTTAGCCATTTCTACGACGAAGGTTTCTTTTAGTGCTTGTGGTGCTTGATTAAGTAAGTGTTTAAATTTTTGGTTTACGAAGCTCCTCTCTGCCCCACTATCAAATACGATACAAGCATAAGAGTTATCGAGAAGGAACGTACCCGTGACTACTGTGGGGTATGTCACGGCTTCATTGTGGCCAATAGAAAGTAGTCTTTCAGCTCCTCCCGCATTCCCAACTTTCAGACAGTTTCTTTTGAAGTGCCCTGTCTCGCTGCACCCGTAGCAAGCCTGGCTCACTCCTGCACCGGGAACCTGGGTGATGGGTTTGGGTGGTGTTCTGCAAAACCGGGCGGTATGGCCCTTCCGGTCGCAATTAGTGCAGTGTATTTCCCGGCAGGGGCCGTTATGATGGAAGGAGCACTTGGTTCACTTGGGCAGGCTCCGTGCATATGGTTTGGCTGGTACAGGGGCAGCAGGAGTAGCGGCAGCATGGACAGCCACCGTCTGTTGGTTCTTTGAAGAGGGTTGAGCTGATTTGTCCTTCTTTCGGTCCCAATGCTTCCTCTTGTTGTCAGCTGTTTTGGTTGGTGCGGGGACAATCATTGTAGTTGTTGTTGGAGTAGAAGGAGCCTCGTGATCGATGAGCCTTTGGGCCAATTCGTTGGCACTATCAAAGGTCGCAGGGTGTGATGCTAGAATGTTCCCTCGATATGGGGGTACCAGACCCCAGATGTATCTTTCGATTTTCTTGCTTTCGGTGGGGACCATGTTGGGACATAGAGTCACCAGGTCGCAGAACCTGACTGTATAAGCCACTATGTCGGAACCCTTCATTTTGAGGTTCCACAGTTCCTCCTCGAGCTTCTGAATTTCGCCCCTCGGGCAGTACTCCCTTGTCATTAGGTCCTTCAGTGTATCCCAGCCCATGGCGTTAGCTGCTACCAGTGAGAGTCATTTGACATGGCCATTACACCACGTCAGGGCCCTTTCGGTGACGGTGCAAGAAGCGAACTTTATCTTGCTTCCTTCAGGGCATGAGCACATCTCGAAGATTGCTTCTGTTCTCTCGATCCATTGGGACAGTGCAATGATACCTCCGGTTCCGTTGAAGTACGTTGGTTTGCAGCTGATGAAATCTTTATAGGTACACTCCCGTGTACGTGGGTGGATTTCACCATGGCTAGAGTTTGTGCCCGTTCCAGCTCCACTTGCACCACCAGAGTTTACTTGGGCCATGGCTACAGTCACAGCTGCGGTCACCGCTGCTTGAAACATCACCACATCCAACTGCGGAGGGGGTGGTGCTGATGGAATTTGATTCACAGGCGTGTTTCTGGTCGGACGCTTTCGAGGCAGCGTCTTTTACTGAAAGTTTATAAAGATGATAATAATAGTAAGAATCAATTGCAAGTATGATGAGAGCGTTTCATGGACTAAATCGCCATAGTCCAACCATTAGATAGAGGCATAACAATAGAGTAGGGAAACACAAGGGTACAGACTTTCCCATAGATTAGATAACTGCCAATATTACTGGTATTAATGATGTAAAATGAGTTCGGGAAAAATGACCTAACAGTAGGTCTTACATCAAACCATAAAGGAAAAAGGTTGGCACCTTAGAAGTCTAGTTAGAATACTTTTAAAAGTTAGGAATGTTTTACAGACAAGTGCTCCATAGAGCATAGAAACGAAAGACTATTCCTTAACAAAAAGGAAAGATGAGTCGACATCTTCTACCGGCGACGGGTATCCCTTGGGCGAACCCTTAGATCTACCAGTTGACGTACAACCTCTTGAAGATGTCGCTCATGCGCCCTTTGACGCACTCGGAGTTCCATGACTTCGGCTCGGGATGCAGCTAGTTGTTGCTGCAGAGCCTCGTTGGTCCTCCTAGTTCTTTCCATAGCCTCTTCGAGTTGGCGAATGCGGACCGTATTAATTCTAGAGTTAGCATCTACTTCCATTACTCGGTCGATGGTTGCTCGACCTTGTTCTAAATTCTGAGCAATTATGCGGACCATAATGGGCAGGATTCGGTCAGCTGGTTCTCCCTCCCTTAGATTGTAAAAGCATCTGTCCCCACTGTAAGGTAAGGGCTGACCCTGCTCATCACTCCAACGATTCAAGGTTGTTGCCCACAAGGGAGTGGGACCTTGAAATTCCGGACGGGAGTTAAGGTTTGGGACTTGACCTTCGTGGGGTAGGTCGTTGACCTCTGGTTGGGAGTCGGAGCCATCCGAAAAGCCTTCTGCGAGGTGATCATCCAAAGGGATTGGGTGATCATCTTCTGCCTCATCATGAAGCCATCCACCAATGCCTTGGTTGGGATAATACGGATCGTCGGGGAGATGGAAGCCAGCCATGTTATCTACGCGAGAATGGGGAAAAGAATAGTTAACAGACGTACTAATGAAGATTCTTTTCAGTTGGCACATAAGTAATTATAGTAACACAAAATACTCCTATAGTATTTTAGGTTTAAGTTATGTTCTAATGTTCTTGTTGTAGTGGTGTTGGTAAGTTTTTAGACTTGTTACAACACTACAATCATTCTTAGGCACATGCTAGTCACTCCTCGGAAAATATAGTTGATCAGGCTATATCCCCCTAGATTTGATTATATGTCTCTAAGCCTAATCGCGTTGTTCAACAATCGTAATACTTTTGTTCTGATCTAGTATGATATTGACCTTGGTATGAATAGATGTATATATACTTAATTAAATATTTTATTATTTAAAAGTATAAATTCTTGGTTAGAGTGTTTTAATCCCGTTGCATTTATAGTTTGTATATCTTTTATGGGTTGATATACTTGATTCACTATAAACAGTGCTCTGATACCAATCTGTCACACCCCAAAACCGGAACGGCAAAAACGTTCTGGGGTGGAGGACGTCATGTACAGTATCATAACAATGCATAATAGTAAAGACAAGCAACAACATCCATTGCATTAATATAATAATTTTAATACAAGCGTGTTCTGTATAGTTTGTAAGACACCAAAATAAATGATCAAAATAAAAGATGAGTCTTGTATGTGCTCCATCTTCTCAAAAGCTTCTTCGGTACCTGTCTACTGATGACCTGAGAATACAAGTTATTTTGAAAGAGTTTATCAGCATAACGCTGGTGAGTTCATAAGTATTTAGTGTCATTGGTTGTATAAAAATGTTTGTAACAACGTAGTGTAAATCTTAGTAGCTATTTATAAATGTTTGTAAATGGTTGTACTCCCTAGAAAATCCTATATTTTCTAGTGAAATGTAGTCTTCTACCAAGACCCGACTGTTTGTATGTTTGTTCTTTTGTAAATGTAAGAGTTTTCCCTTATAAAACTATCATTATGAAAAATATAGTTTAGGACCTCACCAAAGCGAGATTAATATAAAGTAAATGTAATAAGGGAAAATAATGTTCTACCCCAGCAGTATCACTGCCGGCTATATGTGATGAAAATGTAGACTACAGGTAGTATTAAATGTACAATACACCTTGGGGAATCCGTTTGCCTTTAATTCTTAGTTAGTTAATTAAAGGTTTGAATGTGAACTCGTATGTAACCATGCTGATCGACGGCTGAATAACTGATGACCCTCCGGTGTCATATGTAGTGAGGTAACATTCTGTCACCCCTTGGCCTTATTGGTTGGGACTGTAGCTAGCAGTCGGGATGTGGGAGTGTCTGTCCCGTATAAATCTATACACACAATGCCCGCTCTCCCTCCAGGAGACTCTGGTTATAAGGTGATACAACAATGCAGTGTCGTATCGACAAGTAGTATGTCACATTCTGTTTATAGTATTCAAAAGTTTGTATAGTATGTCATAGTGTAGTGATGTTTTCTCTTTACTAGTATTTAGTATATTCCCTTGTATAGTGTATAGTATTTTCTCTTGTATAGTGTATAGTATGTTCTCTTGTATAGTGTATAATATGTATTGTTTCTCAATATAGTACTTATGTAGTGACTCGTAACTGTACTGACTCTTGTATGTATCGTTGTAATAGTAGTAGTGAGTAGCAGACTCTTAACTATATCTATTATAGTTAAATAGTAATGTTGTTTGCATGCCTTCGTTACACAAAGGTACTGAACTGAAGTGAAAGCTTTTATATCCAACACACACACACACACACACACACACACACATATATATATATATATATATATATATATATCATATATATATATGATATATATATATATATATATATCATATATATATATATATATATATATATATATATATATATATATATATATATATATATATATATATATATATATATATATATATATATAACTAAGACTTCAACGACCTTCGGACAAATAAAAGGATACCCTAAGTCCACAACCAAACAAGGAACATGAAGTAAGGTGAGCTATCAGTCTTAAGTCCTTCAAGTCTTACTTATATAAATATATTGGTGTAGATATGGGTTTGAAAATAATGTAAGTTTAAAAGAGTTTGGAAACAGTTTTAGCATCTAAAAGAGCTTAATAAAAGGTTTTGAAGTGCTTGAAATCCGTAAGTTTGATAGCAATTTGAAAGTAATAGTAAATCTTTCTGTTTGTTCTAGTTATCAATCACATATGATTAAAGTAATAACTAGAATGTTTCAACTTGTATTCCCCCCATAAAAGCATTTAAAATCATTTCAAAGGTTGATTAAGGGGTATGAACTCACCTGTAGTGAGTGATGCGAAAGTAAGATCGGTAATGGATGCTAAGTGTTAAGTAAAGTCTTGAGCACACGTACGGATCCTATTTAGCATATAATGACATATATATATGTATACAATTAGTGTATATTCAACTAATTAAGAAGGATAACACCCTTATAGTCTATGAAACACTTATATTGAAGTGTTACAATCACAAATGATTGCATAAAAGGAGTGTATGGTCACAAAATGGAGCTTTCGGTCCAAGTGGTATGTTCCTATGAGTTTTCGGTCCATATGGTTTTCGGTCCATATGTGGTTTTCGGTCCAAATGGTTCTCGGTCCATGAGGTTAAGATAGAAAACTCAAGATATTTGGTGCATGTGGTGATTTTCAAGGGTTTTCAAACATGCATAGGGGTTCTAAGTTTTATGCAATGCCTTAAGTGCGTTTTAAGGTCTTAAAGGCACCTTTCTTTAGGGTTTTCGGTCAAAGGAGATGCAGTATACCGAAAACTCCTTTTGTTCTTGGAAAATGACGATTTCAAGGCCCTAAATCAAGTATCCTTACAAGATAACAAGTATAGAAAATAGATACTTACAATATGGAAGCAAAGAAGAGTGTTTTCGGCCCAAAACACTAGTTTGTGTTCTTGGTGTTCTTGAAGAACACTTGAAGATCTAAGAAAAAGAGAAGATTTCATGGATGAAATCATGTATAACTACTAGATGAAGTGTTGTATGAACAAATCAAGAGAAGAAACACTTACATTTTTGGAAGATTTGGAAGAAGCTCTTATGATACTTGAGAGAGAAAGTGGGTGTTCTTGAGTTTGGAAGTAAGAAATGAGGAAAGAAGGAGTAAACTCATGCCTTAAGTATGAGTTCTCGGTCAAATGGGTTTTCGGCCCAACCCCTCATGTTTGGCTGTAACACCTTATCAAGGTGTTCTTTGTTTTATTTGTTCCCCAATAATCCTAGAAAATACTTCCTTTCGTTTGTTCTCTCGATGAATAAATATTTAAAAATACCCAAACGGACTTTAAACCGAGCTAAAAATTAGCAGAAATAAATTTGACTTTTAATTGAACTTCTTGACTGTAGAGTTCGTACAAATGAAGTTTTCGGGTTGTCACACATGAGCCATGCAATTAAAAGTGATGTTGAACTTACGTAAAATAAAAAGCACACAAACAATAAAACAAGAATATTTGAGCTTCCTATAAACTAAGACCATGAACACTTCCCTAGGAAGTTCCATGACCGTGAACTCTTCTTCTTGGACATCTTTGGCCGTAAAGTACCTCAAAACACCATAAGTGGACCGTGAACCACCCTAAACATCAAAGCCTTGACCGTGAACACTATTCTAGGCCACCTTTAGGCCGTAAACCACCCTTGGTGGACCTCTTTTGGCCGTAAACCTGTGTGAAAACCCACTTAGACCGTGAACCCTTTTAATTTCAAAGATGTTTACGGCAATTGTGAGTTGTAATTGACTAATTTCCAATGCAAATCCCAGTAATCTATGCATTAGCCACCAGTACTCTAAGCATATATCAAATCAACTCCTTATTCCCATATGATAGAGCGTAAAATCCCTTTCTCATTTCACAAATTCATTTCACATTCTGAGAACCTCCGTAAACTCTCTCAAGCATTCAACCAAGTTCCAAAAACCATCTTCTTCACATTCTTCCTAATATCTTGGTAAGTAATTTATTGCTAGTTAAATGATTCATACATTTAGTTATTGCAAATCTTCTACTCACACATAAATTTATGTGTTAATAACATTAGACTAGCAAAATCCTCAAGAAGTTCATCCAACACTTCAAGTGTTCTAGGCCCTAATATTCACCTCATCTATTCAACCACACTTTCTCCTACCCAAGGTGACCTTCATACCCCTCTTTTGAGTTTTCATTGTTTTTAGGGGAGGATACAAGTGAAGGGTCTTGTGAAATCATGGTATAATTGCTTTTCTATATTTGTATGTTGTGATGTATGTCTTTAAGATTAGTAAACTCCCTATAGAAGTCCAAAACTCAAGTTTTTGGTTAAGTCTCAAGAGTTTGGACTATATTTCACAAATTATTGTTGATTAGAAGTAAAAACTAGTGTTTATATGAACTATCATTCATTAAACCTTATGTCAAAAATCATAAGGATATGCTCAAAGAAATTGTTTATACAGGTGCTTAGACATAATATTTTGAAGATGTTAAATTATGAACATGTTAATATCTTGGGCCATTTTCGGCCATATATATATATATATATATATATATATATATATATATATATATATATATATATATATATATATATATATATCATTTGTGGAACATGGAATAAATTTGAGTTTTAATTGAACACTTCGATTTATTAAGGACCAAGAATGGAATTATTGGATAAATAAGGGCCTTTTGAACACTTTCTTAAATATAAGTCTAAAATGAGTATTTTGGAAGCAATGGGCGATTTTCAACAATCCTTGTAGTTTTGGATCAATTATGACACTTTTTGACAAATATGGGCCTTAACTGATAATTTATAAAAAGAAGGACTATTTTTGCCAACATCGATAATATTGGGTCATTTTTGATAAATATGATTCAAAGTAGATTATTTTAAACAAACAAAAAAGAAATATCTAGTCAACGATTACAATTATTGTTATTTCTTAAATAAATAACAGATTTCAACTATTTGCGTGAATAGCTGTTAGTATTCTAGTCAGACGCATCTTCATTGTACCTATATATATATATATATATATATATATATATATATATATATATATATATATATATATATATATATTAGTGTACGTTTAAAGTCCTTTAAGTGTTATAAGCAGAGTCTCCTGGAGGGAGAGAGGGAATTTGTGTATAGATCTATAGGGGTTGACACCCCGCACCTTCGTTGTTTGCTACAGCTAGACCGGCCAGTCTAGGGTGACGAATATCTTAAACGAAACCGACGCCTGAAGAACGTCTAGACAGGCACTCATTTATATTATTATGGTTATAACGACTCACTTAGAATATAACAGTTTTATTTAGAAATTTACGCAAGTTACACCTTTCGATTATAAACAACTATTGTTTGGATACTTTACACTAAATTTTTACCACACAAGTCTTAGGGTTTTAAGACTACTATTTTGTAAATCAATAAAAATATAGGATTTTCTGGAGAAAACGATTTTATCCGATTTCGAAAACGATAAACTAAAACCCACATGCAACTATACTTGATTGGAAACAAGACTTACAACTATTTTGACAAGAAAATATTGGATTTTGTGGGTTTCTAAACCATCACAAATTTTTATACAAAATGCTTATGAACTCACCAACATATTTTCTGGGTTTTCAAACGACTTGCATTCTCAGGAAATCAGTAAGCAGGTTAATGGAACGTGGATTCTGAATTATTTTGCTGTAGTTTGGAATTTAGTCACTAATGTCTCTTTTGTGTAATTTGAGAACATAAACATGATGTAAAACAATGTAAGTTTGTTATCTTAATGTATGATGTTTGGATTTGCTATGTTTCATTTATATTCAATTGTTATGATACTACATAATGAGGTCTCCCGCCTCCGGACGTTTCCGCCGTTCTGGTTCGGGGGTGTGACACATTGGTATCAGAGCATTGTTTATAGTGAACTACTATATCTAGCCATACAAGATATACAATTATAAATACAATGGGACTAAAACACTCTGACTAAAAGTATACATTAAAGATATAAGTATTTTATAAAAGTATACATACTTGCTAGAACCGTATCATAACAAGAATAAAACAAAAGAACTTAAAGGTTGAACACTACAGTCAAACTTGGACAATTATGTAATAATATCTGGGATAAATATAGCCTGATCAACTATATTTATTTGAGATATGACCAACATCTGTTTGGGAGTGGTAGTGGTGTTGCAAAAAGTCTAAAACTTCCCAACTCGTTATCCAAAGGTTTTAAGAGCCAAACCTAAACAATTAAAAATACTATAGGAGTATTTGTCGCTTCGAAAATTTTCTACACTCTTCTTACGCCCCTACTCTCGTACAGACGACATCGCAGGATTTCATTTGTCGGGTGATCCCTATTTCCCTAATTAGGGAAATGGAGGATGGACCGAGGAAGACCCAGAGGAAGAACCCATGGAAGAACTTGAGGAAAATGATATCAATGAAGAGGAAGAAGAAGATGATGATGATGATGATGATGATGATGATGATGTGTCATACGCCGAGTCCGAAGTCATCGACCCTCCTTACGTCAACAGGGTACTTCCACATCGTCTGGGCCCCAATGGTCCTATACCTCCATCGGCTTATGACATCGAGAGATGGAGAAGGCATCAACAACAACCACCTCCTTATGGGATGGAGCAAAGATTTTACGATCTTCGTCAGGGAGGACCCACTGACCGCGCTCTTCTGGTTTTGGTCCGATGGATCGGAGATATTGGCGATCAAGCTCAAGTGACCACCGACCAGATGGTGCAAATGAGAGTTGCCTCGGAACATGCAAATGCTCGCATCCAGGACCTTGAACGGAGCTATGTCCCAATGGAGCGCCTGATTAAGACCTTACCACTGCACAAGTAGAGACAAGAGAATATCAGGTGCAACACGCTGCCCTTGAGGAGAGAGTACGTATCGCTGAGCGCCGATTAGCTGAACTTTAGGGTGCATCCTCATCATCAGCCACACCATCAGATGCTCCTCACCACAAGTAGAACCTGTTTTACATGCTGCCGTTAACCACAGAACTCTCTTTTGCTTATGAATGTAGGATTAACTCTAAAAACTAAGTAACCGCACTCCTCGTCGAATCTATGTGCTAGCAAATGTCGTTTCCTCTATGTATCGAACGCCTTTCGAAGGCAAATTTTCATGCGTGTACTAAGAAATTATTGTTAATGAAACAGTTATGTGCTTTATTTGTGACGTATCTGCTATGTTTTTCTATTTTTGGTTAATGTTGCGTAAGCAAACCACCACGATCTCTAAACAATCACCGATATCTGGAGTCATTATATACTCATCATCCTTCTGTTCCATGACAGAAATATGCCGAGGAGACCGATTCGTAAGAATAACAACACGGCACCACCACCGCCGCCTTCGATGGATATGAATTTTTCCGCATTTCAAGCAGTAGTCTCAACTGCAGTGACAGCGGCTCTAGCCCACATTCAAACCGGAAATAATGGTGGTGGGAATGGCCAAGGGACAGGAAGCTCCCACCAAGGGATGAATCAAGGGCCTGTAAAGGTCTGTACCTACAAGGACTTTTCCAATGCAAGACCTCGCACTTTCAACGGGACTGGAGGAGTCATAGCCTTGAAACGATGGATCGAAAAGGTTGAGTCGGTATTTGAAATATGCGAATGTCTGGAAGGGACTATAGTGAAATTTGCGGCCTGCACATTCATCGACCAAACATTGTCATGATGGAACGGCCACATTGAGGCTATGACACTCCCTGTTGGAAACGCCATGTCCTAGGAAGAACTCAAGGAGATGCTAATCGCAGAGTACTGTCCCCGAGGAGAGGTACAAAAAGTCGAGAAAGAACTGTGGCACCTTACAGTGCAAAACTCGGACATTGATGCGTACATCTCGAGGTTTAGTGAACTAGCGCTTTTGTGTCCTGGTATGATTACGTCTGAGGGAAAGAAGGTCGAACGATTAATTTGGGGATTAAAGCCTCCCATCCAAGGTAATGTGATTGCCTCGAAACCCGAGACCTTTGACAATGCAAAGCGTCTAGCCAAGAAGCTTTATGATCACAGCGATAAGAAAAGTACCAAAGCGACCGAGGGGGAAAACAAAGAAGAAGGAGGTAACAAGAAGACTTGGAAAAACAAACGAAAAGGGCGACATAATTCGGGGCTATCCAAGAAACCACAGACACTAGCCGTCCATTCTGCTACCGCTCCAGTCGCACCAGGTCCACCCACCCCAGCCTCAACCACAACAGCGCCTGCCAAGTCATACGCGGGTTCCAATCCCAAATGTGACAAGTGTAATTACCACCACTTCGGGGCATGCAAGGACTTCCAATGAACAAACTACAATCAAAAAGGGCACACTGTCCGATATTGCAGGATGCCCCCCATAACAAGACAAGCAGTCCAATGACAACAACACCGGAGCCAGCCATGCATGTTACAGGTGCAGAGAAACCCGCCATTTTTAACGCAACTTCCCTAAGAACAACAATCAGAACGCAGGAATAATCCTAGCCATGGGACAAGGAGAGGCAGTGCTAGATCCAACTGTAGTGACTGGTATGTTTCCCCTCAACAACTCTTATGTGTTCATTTTATTTGATAGTGGTAAAACATAATCAACCAACGATATCTAGGTAGGATGCACCTTAGCATTAAATAATCACTCATTTCCAATCGATTTGATGTCTGTTAATATTAGGAGCTTTGATGTGATTGTTGGCATGGATTGGTTAAGCCCCCACCATGCTGAAATTATGTGTCACGAAAGCCCGTTCGCCTTCATATTCCCAACAACGAAACCCTGATTATTTATGGTGATAAACCCGACACAAACCTCCGACTCATTTCTTGCATCCAAGCACAAAAGTGCTTGCATAAAAAGAATCACTCCTTTCTTGCTCATGTTGTGGATAAAACAAAGGAGGATAAAAACATTAACGATATTCCATAAGTACGTGACTTTCCCCACGTATTTCCCGAGGATTTTCCAGGAGAGGCAGTGCTAGATCCAACTGTAGTGACTGGTACGTTTCCCCTCAACAACTCTTATGTGTTCATTTTATTTGATAATGGTAAAACATAATCAACCAACGATATCTAGGTAGGATGCACCTTAGCATTAAATAATCACTCCTTTCCAATCGATTTGATGTCTGTTAATATTAGGAGCTTTGATGTGATTGTTGGCATGGATTGGTTAAGCCCCCACCATGGTGAAATTATGTGTCACGAAAAGCCCGTTCGCCTTCATATTCCCAACAACGAAACCCTGATTATTTATGGTGATAAACCCGGCACAAACCGCCGACTCATTTCTTGCATCCAAGCACAAAAGTGCTTGCATAAAAAGAATCACTCCTTTCTTGCTCATGTTGTGGATAAAACAAAGGAGGAGAAAAACATTAACGATATTCCATAAGTACGTGACTTTCCCCACGTATTTCCCGAGGATTTTCCAGGAATACCCCCCGAGCGTTAGGGCGAGTTCTGAATCGATATTGTACCTGGAGCCACTCCAATTGCCAAATCACCTTACAGGTTAGCTCCTGCCGAGATGCAAGAGTTATCTAACCAACTAAGCAAACTTCTCGACAAAGGATTGATCAGGCCGAGCTTTTCACCCTGGGGAGCTCCGATCCTGTTTGTCAAAAAGAAAGACAGATATTTCATAATGTGCATCGATTATCGGGAGTTATATAAGCTTACTGTCAAGAATCGATACCCATTCCCTCGAATCGATGATCTATTCGACCAGCTCCAACCAGCCAACTACTTCTCCAAGATAGATCTGAGGTCCAGATACCACCAACTAAGGGTCCGATAAGAGGATATCCCAAAGACTGCTTTCCAAACCCGTTATGGGCATTTCGAATTTGTAGTCATGCCTTTTGGTCTCACAAATGCACCCGCAGCCTTTATGGACCTGATGAACCGAGTTTGTCGACCGTTTCTCGACAACTTCGTGATTGTTTTCATCGATGATATACTCGTTTACTCTAAGAGTGAGGAAGAGCACAACCAGCACTTACGACATGTTTTGGGAACTTTGAGAGTGAAGAAGCTTTACGCAAAATTCTCCGAATGCGAATTTTGGATTCGTAGAGTGGAATTCTTGGGACATGTAGTCAGTGAAGAGAGAATACATGTGGACCCTACCAAGATCAAAGCTATTGAGGGCTGGGAAACCCTAAGAACCCCAACCGAAATCCGACAATTTTTAGCCTTGCTGCTTATTACCGAAGGTGTTGGATTAATGTCTAAGTCCATAACTATAATAGTAAGACTTGACCCGACCCGACATGGTCCATTTGGGTTGCATGGCATCATGCATTTGGATAGACTAAAATGAGAGAAATAACACTTAAGGTTTATTAATATATTATAAGTTCTAATATATTAATAAAGTTATTTAATTAGTATTGATCAAGAATTAATTTGGAATTAATTAAGTGATCAAAAGGAGACTAATTAAATATATGGGTTGATTGTGTAAATCATTCATTCTTTTATATGTGGGCTTGTGATCCAAGATTCCTTATGTTGGACTAAGTCCATGGGGTGACCCATGGATACTCCGTGGAGGTTAAAATCCATGGAGCATAAGGAATGGGTAAAGTTATGAGTTACATGGTGTAACCCTAATAGCCACCATATAAAAGAATCCCATGGCTCAAGAAATCAGTGACTATGTGTGAGGAATAAGGGCTAGCCGATTTTATGAAGTGTTCCAATTTCTCTCAAGTCATTCCATGTGCATTTGATGTTGTGTGAACCATTTGAGGTGTCACACTTGGGGCACTACGCACTCAAGCTTCGTGAAGACATTCTACATCAAAGAGGTATGTAATTCTAACTTGAGATATTCATTTGAATCAGTGTTATTATGCTAGTTAGGATGAATACCTTGGAAAGTTCATATTTGCAAGTATAATAGAGAAAACATAGATCCAAGGTATTTAGGGTTGCATGTACACTTAGGAGTGTTAGAATGCTCAAAACCCAACAGTGGTATCAAAGCCTAGGCTTGTTTTCAATTATACTTGATGCAAATTGCTGAAAAATGCTGAAAAAGTCGAATTCCGGGCATTCTGGGCATTGGACTCGCCGAGTCCACTGATGAACTCGCCGAGTCCATGAAGAAAATCATCCTACTCGTCAAGTAGGTTCATACACTCGACAAGTAGGAGCCCCTGACAGCATATCTTCGAGTTTTTTGGCTAGAAATGGACTAGGAACATTACCATAAGCTGTTTTTGATCCTATAAACTTGTTTTTGATGTGGTAATGTTCATGCTAATCCAATTTCAAAGAGATAATTGTCAATAGATTCATGTTTTGTATTAGTTTAAGGTTTAGACTAATTACATGAAAAAGTTTGATTTGAATTATCTTGTTCTTATGAGTTGCTTAGATTAATAGAAAAATTATTAGAAAATGTGTTTTCAATCCATTTTAATCTAAGACATGATTCTAAAATGTGTTTGTGTAACTTGTCCTCAAGTTACATGAAAGGTCACATTTAAGTTTCATAAAACTCATAAAAGTTGGCAATGGTTATAAAAATGAAGAGTCTTGTCCTCAAGTTATGGAGGTTCAAGAGTCACTTCATTAAGTAATAAAATGTGTAACCTTAATTAGTTCCATAAGTTACAAAAAAAATAAAGAAAAGTTACATTCTTTCATTAGTTTAAAGTCTTCCATAACTTGTCCTCAAGTTATGGAACTTGAAGAGTTTTTTAATTAAAACTACATTAAACACATAAGTTATGGAATTAATTAGTTTTGAATAGTTTCAAAACTTGCCCTCAAGTTTTGGAATTTGAAAAGTTTTCTCTTATGAATACTTTAATTCCAAGTTAAGCCCTTAGAATTTTAAAAGTTAAAATTCAACCCTTATACTTTATATAATTATAAGTTAATAATATATATATATATATATATATATATATATATATATATATATATATATATATGTATAAGAGAAAGTCAGTCTTACCGTTAGTAGGCCTCATTCACGAAGCCGGTCTATAAGGGTATAAGGTTACTGCCTATAAAATGGCAGTTTAATGGGTGTCCACTCTCACCCACCGCTTCCTTGACTGGTGGAGGGTCGTTAACCAAACGGGTAGGACAAGGACTATAATTCTCCCTTCATTAAAAGTATTAATGATAAATACTAAGTAACTAAACATTTATAAATTCCCAATCTTAGTTACTTAGGAAAATGTGAATTTGGTGCTAACCCATGAAATTACACTTTGCACTTTGTTTAAGTCGGTTAGTTGAGCGTGTGTGGTTAACCGGCACACTAACTCGTATTTAACAAGGTACGCAAAGGGTAACTTAATGTTTATCATAGTATCGATGGAGCGTGTGTGGTTAACCGGCACATCGATTGAGGGGTAAACACTTAAGGGTACCAAGTATATTTGCATGGTTATTCACACCTTGTTTTGTGATCCTCAGCATTGATGGGTTTGAGCCATAAGAACTTTCTTATGTGCACATGCAAACCCTAATTGCTTGGATCTAGGTTTCTCTAATTGATCATGCATTGAGTCCAAGACTTGCAATACTAGATCTAATGTAATATATTGAATCTAATCATATGAAATCAGATCTGAAAGAATACCTTGAATTACTTGCTTGATACTTCTTCTTCTTGGAGCTTAGAGTCACAATTGTCACTCCTCTAATGGCTTACAAACACCAACTAGCAAGAAGATGATCTTGAGAGAGAGGGAGGAGGGATAGAAATCGGCCCTAGGGTTCCTTGGCTTGCAAGAGTGCCGATTTCTCCACCCCAAGGGTCCTATTTATACTATGAGCTATTAGGGTTTCTCCTTTAACCCTAATTGAATGACTTAGGCCCTAAGAAATCCAAGATCCTTCTAAATACAAAGCTTCGACGAATTTATGGTTCCCAAACCCTAAATTTCGTCCACCCCAATATCCATAAGGATACATAGCCCAAAATACAACTATCACACATTTGACAGTTTATGCCCTTTATTCAATTAAGCTCTTTAAGTCACCAAATTAATTCTCAATTAATATATGACTTATATTAATCAAATAATATTATTATTCCTTAAATATATATTATTCTCATAATATATTAATAATATCTCTCCTCTCTTAACAAATCATCCTGTCAAGTTGCTATGGTGAAGGCAACCCAAAAGGACCATGCATAACCGGGTCAAGTACTTACCAAATATAGTTACAGCCTTAGACACTAATCCAACAGTCTCCCACTTGGATAAGTCTAGTAACTATATATGCAAACACAATCCGATTAGCAATCGTAGCTCTCAAAGACGCTGTCAACTCTGATCTTATCAGTATCCTATCCTTTAGATAAGGGATCGTATAATCCTCTGTTCTAGATATCGTGCGGACAATTACATGGAACATGGTCATACTTATTGTCCTGCAATTTGTTTCTCGATCTCAGATTCATTTGACATAGAACTTAATCGAACACATCAATTTAGTTCTGACCGGGCCCGACACATAAGTCAAATCAAATCATCGAGGGGCCCTGATATCGCTTTTACCCTCTTAGGATAAAAGGAACAGATAAACTTCGACTTATATGCATTTATTATCCACTAATCAAATTACACACAACAATATGTTTTATAACATCAAGTTACTGTTGCGTTTGCGCATTATCAATGCATAACCAATTAACAAACAATAAACCATATATCTAGGTTTTAAGACTATATGATATTACCATCTTGTGATCACTCGTGATAAATTCCATGAAGTGATTCCAACAAGTGCGGGTTTATTCCAATGCTCAAATCAAGTTCATAAGCACTCATGTACGTTGCAGCAAACCTTTGCAATGTCTAATACACTTTAGACAATCTACACACCAATTCATGACAGTCTTCATTCATACCTACTTCCAACATATGAACGACTGTGGACTATTCGAATAATTCGATTATTATCAAATAATTAATTACTCAGGAAGTCAAAACATACAAAATGAAACAATAGTTAAACAATTAACATAAGACAGTAGCTTTACTTATAAATAATACTCCTTTATTTAATCATCAAATGTCAATTACACTTATCTATTACACGTTTCCAAACTATCTAATCTAAACTAATGTCGTCCTTTAGCCCAATGCTCCTAGCGTGCTGCAAATGCTTAACCCTGCTAAGTCCCTTCGTAAGCGGACCTTCTTCTACTCGATGTCTAATAAAATGATATTTTATGTCGATATGTCGAGATCTACCATGATCCCTCGGTTCCTTGGTCAAGGCAACCGCTCCTTCATTATCACAGAAAATTTCCATAGGCTCCTTTATGGTAGGCACAACTCCAAGATCACCAATGAAGTTCTTCAACCACATAGCCTCCTTTGACGCTTCGCTCGCTGCAATGTACTCTGATTCGCACGTTGAATCAGCTACTGTTTCTTGCTTGGAACTTTTCCAAGTCACCGCTACCCCATTAAGGGTAAAGACCCAGCCTGACTGCGAACGGTAGTTGTCCCTGTCGGTCTGAAAGCTAGCGTCACTATACCCTCGTACCTTTAAGTCATCACTCCCTCCGAGGACTAAAAACCATTCCTTGGTCCTCCGAAGGTACTTAAGTATATTCTTGACTGCAATCCAATGAGCTCTACCTGGGTTCCCCTGATATCTACTGACCATGCTCAAAGCAAAGGCCACATCAGGGCGAGTACAAGTCATAGCGTACATGATTGAGCCAACTGCGGAAGCATAGGGTATTCGGCTCATCTCAACTATCTCGGCTTCTGTACTCGGGCTTTGAGTCTTACTCAATTTGGCATTACTCTGTATCGGTAGTTCTCCCTTTTTCGAGTTTTCCATACTAAAACGTTTTAGTACCTTATCCAAGTAAGTATTTTGACTAAGTCCTATTAGTCTCTTACTTCGTTCTCTCACTATCCTTATTCCTAAAATATAGGAAGCCTCTCCGAGGTCCTTCATAGCGAAACACTTCCCGAGCCAGGACTTAACCTCCTGCAGAGTCGGGACGTTGTTTCCTATGAGCAGTATGTCATCGACATACAAAACGAGAAAGCTAACTATACTCCCACTGGCCTTGACATATACACATGATTCATCTTCACTTCGTACAAATCCAAACTCTTTGACTTTCTCATCGAAGCAAAGATTCCATCTGCGAGACGCTTGCTTAAGCCCATAAATGGACTTCTCAAGCTTACACACTCTATTGGGATGCTTTGGATCGACAAAACCCTCTGGCTGAGCCATGTAAACATCCTCAACCAACTTCCCATTAAGGAAAGCGGTTTTTACATCCATTTGCCATATTTCATAGTCATGAAATGCAGCAATGGCTAGCATCACCCTAATAGACTTTATCTTCGCAACTGGTGAGAAGGTTTCGTCGTAGTCAACTCCAGGAGTCTGACTGAAACCCTTCGCAACCAATCGCGCCTTATAAGTGTGCACGTTTCCATCCACGTCGGTCTTCTTCTTGAAGATCCACTTGCACCCGACCGTCTTACGACCTGGTATATTGTCAACCAAATTCCAAAATTGGTTGTCATACATGGACTGGATCTCGCTGTCCATCGCCTCTTTCCATTTCACAGACTCTGGGCCTGCCATGGCTTCCTCATAGCTATTAGGTTCATCTAGATTTATTAGTGTACCATCACTAATATACGTGTCCCCTTCGGTAGTAATATGAAAACCATAAAACTGGGGTTGAACTCTAACTCTTTTGGAATATCTAAGAGGTAAGGACTCGTCAATTGGTTTAACTGGAGTTTCCTGCTCTGGTTGAGCACTAGTGTTAGAGGTTCATTCATCGCTAGATTCTTGAATCTCTTCAAGATCGACTTGCCTCCCACTGTCTCCTTGGCTTATGAGTTCTCGCTCTCGGAAAACCCCTCTCCTCGCAACGAAGACAACATTGTCACTCGGTCTATAGAAGAGATATCCAAAGGATTTCTGTGGGTAGCCGATGAATATACATCGCTCACTACGAGGTTCGAGCTTGTCGTGAGGTTCTCGTCTTACGAAAACTTCACAGCCCCAAACCTTGATATGTGCTATCGAGGGAGCTTTCCCTGTCCACATCTCGTGAGGTGTTTTGGCAACCTTCTTTGTGGGTACTAAATTAAGGATATGGGCGGCAGTCTCTAAGGCATACCCCCAGAATGATATAGGTAGTGAAGCACGACTCATCATGGAACGAACCATGTCTAGCAAGGTTCGATTACGCCTCTCAGCTACACCATTCAATTGTGGTGTCCTAGGTGGCGTCAATTGTGAAACTATTCCACATTCCTTGAGGTAGTCGTGGAATTCAAGACTTAGGTACTCTCCACCTCGATGAGATCGAATCATCTTGATTTTCCTGCCCAATTGATTCTCCACTTCTTGTTCACACTCTTTGAACTTTTCAAAAGTTTCTGACTTGTGCTTGATTAAGTAGATATACCCATATCTGCTATAATCATCTGTGAAAGTCACATAGAAGCGATTTGCATCCCTTGTGGTGGATCTAAAGGGTCCACATACATCTGTATGTATGAGATCCAATAAACCCTCACCCCTCGCACAAGTGCCAGTGAAGGGTGACTTGGTCATCTTTCCAAGTAAACAAGATTCGCACGTGTCATCTTCCGTAAGGTCGAACGACTCCAACACTCCATCCTTTTGGAGTTGGGCTATGCGCTTCTTGTTGACATGTCCAAGACGACAATGCCACAAGGATGCTTTATCCATACCATTGGAAGAATCCATACACAACACATCATTTCCTAGGTTATCTACAACCATAACAGTTTCATAAATTCCATTACAAGGCATTGCTTCAAAATATAAAACACCATTTAGATAAGCATAAATCGAACCATTCTCATTGTTAAACGAATATCTAAATCCTTGTCTAAATAAACCATGAAAAGAAATGATGTTTCTTGCCATATCTGGCGAGTAGCAACAATTATTTAATTCTAAATTCAAACCATTCCTAAGCTCTAAAGAATACACTCCAATCTTGGTGACAGGCGACGTTCTTCTGTTTCCCATGATCAGATTTATTCTTCCAAGCTCCACATCCCTATTTCTTCCTAGTCCCTGCAAATCAGAACAAATGTGGTAACCACACCCTGTATCAAGAACCCAAGAAATAGCATGAGATGAATCATTAGATTTAATTGTGTAAATACCTGCGAAAGATGGCTTGATCTTCCCATCCTTGATGGCTTGCAGATATTCCGGGCAGCTTCTCTTCCAATGCCCTATTTTGTGGCAATGGTGGCACTCTGCCTCCTTTGGGTTTGGGTTTGGCTTAGCAGGATCAACCTTGGTCCCACTAGAAGAGGAACCATTTTGGGACTTTCCTTTGTGGTGGTTCTTTGAAAAAGCCTTCCTCTTCTTGCCCCTTCCCTGTCCAATAGCCAAAACAGGAGCAACGGGTGGATTGGGAGTTGGTGCAACAGACTTGTCCTTAAGGTTGCTCTCAGCAGTCCTCAGGAGCCCTTGGAGTTTGCTTAGGGTGACCTCTTCCTTGTTCATGTCGTAGGTCATCCTAAATTGGTTGTAGCATGAGGGCAAGGAGTGAAGAACAATGTCGATAGCCAAATCTTCCCCAAAGTTGACATTCAACTTGCGAAGACGATCAACATACATTTGCATCTTTTGCAAGTGCACAGTAAGAGACTCTCCACTTCCCATTTTAGCAGTGATCATATTCGTTATGATTTCATAGCGCTCTTGCCTCGGGCTTTGGTGATACCTCTCCATCAAGTCTAGATGCATCTCATAAGGATACATGTCCTCATAGGACTTTTTGAATTCTGAGTTCATCGTGGCTATCATGATGCAATGGACTTTCGTTGCATCACGCTGATGGTTCTCAAAGACAGCCATTTCTTCAGGAGTAGCAGTTTCTGGATTGATCTTTTCGAGCTTCTCATCGAGAACATACTCTTTGTCCTCGTAACGCGCGATTGTGCGAATGTATCTTATCCATTCGCTAAAGTTCGTTCCATCGAATGTCACTTTTTGACAAAGGCTCATTAGAGGAAACGAGCTAGCAGCTGCGTTGTTTGCGTTAGACATCTACAAATAGAAAGAACAAAGTTTGATTAGATTAAGTCCCTAATTAACACCCAAAATGAAAAATTAGGGCTAGGACCCAACAACGTTATTTACACATTAGAAAAGGGATGCCGTAATCCAATATGCAAATAATTTGGAGGTAAGTGAATGACGATTCACTAATTCTTCACCATAAAAACATAAGCTTTAAGTTTTTAAATGTATTGAGAATTCCTAGATTTCTTTGAGATTCATTGAACCTTTCAATGGCATGTTTAAATCTCGATATGCCCCTCTCGTTTGTGACTGGGATGCCGATGATCACAAAGTGGGTGTGAATAACCATGCAAATGTACATGGTGCCCTCACTGTTACGGTTACCTATTCAATGTGCTGGTTAACCACACACGCTCCATTGAACTATAACGAACGATGAGTCATCCTTTGTCACCTTTACTTAGAACCCAATTAATATGTCGGTTAACCACACGCGCTCCATTAATGTCTTAGCGAGGGTACAAAGTGTAATTTCATGGGATTGCATCAATTCACTTTTCCTAAAGTAACTAAGATTGGGAATTTCATAAAACATGTTTAGTTACTTTATATTGATTCATTATACTTATTAATGAGAGGAGGTTTGCCCTATCCTACCTGTTCGGCTAACGACCCTCCACCAGTCAAGCAAGCGGTGGGTGTGAATGTACACCCATTAAGCGCCATTTTATAGGCATCAACCTTATACCCACCTTATAGATCGGCTTCGTGAATGAGGCCTACTAACGGTAAGACTAGCATTGTAAATCATACATATATATATATATATATATATATATATATATATATATATATATATATATATATATATATATATATATATATTAAGTTTGTAATAATATAATAGTATAGGGTTGAATTTTAAACTTGTAAAATTCTAGGGATTGAAATTTAAAATTATCCAAATTAAACTTTTAATCACAAAATTTAAAATTTCAAAGCTTGAGGACAAGTCTTGAACTTTTTCAAAGCATAAGGATCAAATAGCAAATAATATAAATCATCTAATTAGATTATCTCAATTTGATCTTATTTAATGTTACTTGCAAAACAATTTACCAATTCAATTCAAATAATCAACAATTATCATATAAGGAAATTATTATTCAACTAATTGGTAATTATCTTTTGTTAGGTCAAGAATATACTCATATATATGATTAAAATTGGATTTTAATGACCCAAAACAGTTAAGGCAAGTATCCTCAAGTAAAACAGCAAGAAATCCCGAAACTTCCTCCTTCTGACGCTCAAACTCGCCGAGTACCTCTATGGACTCGCCGAGTTGGAGCTACTCACCGAGTCCACAGTGGAACTCGCCGAGTACAGCAGTCAGAATCACAAAATCGAATTTTTTCAAGCAACAAGCAATCAACCAATGCATCAATTCAATAGAAATCAATCAAAGCTCTGATACCACTGATGGGTTTGAGCCATAAGAACTTTCCTATGTGCACATGCAAACCCTAATTGCTTGGATCTAGGTTTCTCTAATTGATCATGCATTGAATCCAAGACTTGCAATACTAGATCTAATGTAATATATTGAATCTAATCATATGAAATCAGATCTGAAAGAATACCTTGAATTACTTTCTTGATACTTCTTCTTCTTGGAGCTTAGAGTCACAATTGTCACTCCTCTAATGGCTTACAAACACCAACTAGCAAGAAGATGATCTTGAGAGAGAGAGGGAGGAGGGATAGAAATCGGCCCTACGGTTCCTTGGCTTGCAAGAGTGCCGATTTCTCCACCCCAAGGGTCCTATTTATACTATGAGCTATTAGGGTATCTCCTTTAACCCTAATTGAATGACTTAGGCCCTAAGCAATCCAAGATCCTTCTAGATACAAGGCTTGGACGAATTTAAGGTTCCCAAACCCTAAATTTCGTCCACCCCAATATCCATAAGGATACATAGCCCAAAATACAACTATCACACATTTGACAGTTTATGCCCTTTATTCAATTAACCTCTTTAAGTCACCAAATTAATTCTCAATTAATATATGACTTATATTAATCAAATAATATTATTATTCCTTAAATATATATTATTCTCATAATATATTAATAATATCTCTTCTCTCTTAACAAATCATCCTGTCAAGTTGCTATGGTGAAGGCAACCCAAAAGGACCATGCATAACCGGGTCAAGTACTTACCAAATATAGTTACAGCCTTAGACACTAATCCAACAGGCATCCCAGTCACAAAACCTGAAGGGCACACTCGAGATTGAAACATGCCATTGAACAGTTCAATGAATCTCAAAAGAATCTAGGAGTTTCAAAACCAATTAAAACCTAATAATACATGTCGTTTATCTTGGTGGAAATTGGTGAATCGTCATTCACCTACCTTCAAATATTTTATAGCTTGGATTACGACATCCCTCTTCCAAGTTATAAAAGTATTGTGTTGGGTCCTAGCCTTAATATTTCATATTGGGTGTTATATTAAGGACTTTAAATCAACTATCTTGAATATCTCCCAAAAGATGATCTTCCCAAATCTCTTGAAACAAGTTTTCCTAAAATGAAGATGATGTCCCATGGAAATCATACTTCTTTCACCTCCTCCAATTATTCTCCCTAACCCACAAGTTCAAGGTCACTCAAGCCCTATTGGCAAGCAAAGGTCTATGTGTGATCACATCTTGGAGATGTAGTCACATATTGACAAGCAGGGAGAGTTGGGTGTCAAAGTCTAGAGGAAGCTGATGATCAATCACTTTCTAAGTCACATAGTGAGTTCCTTTGGGACTCCTATGAAACAGACTATAACAAGACCCTTAATGATCTTATCTATTTGCTAAGATCAACTTCCTAAAACTTTATGGACATTGACAATGATGACATTGGATATCCAGTAAAGCTCTCTCTTCCCAATGGAAAGGGATCGGCCATAGTCAACTCGGTTGACCAAATGGTAAAGAGAAAGGCTAAGTCTGAGATAGTCCCATTATCAAGGGTCCATTGCCAAAGAAAGGGGCATTGGTTGCGAAGCTGCCAAATTTACCTAAGGATGTTAAAGTCAATAAGTTTGACTCTACTTCAGGTAAAGTCCACTATCTAACTCTGTAAGTTTCTATTCTGAGATTCTTGATACATGATGTGACTGGGTCACATGGTGATGTTTTAAGAATCAAAGAAAAAGTGAAGAAACTTAAAGAAAGAATATGTTGAATCTGATCGCGTAGATAGATTTCTATCACATAGTTTGAAGATCGGATTCTTGAGCTACTTCTTAGGAGTTATGATATTTTGCTTAGGAATAGATAACAACAAGTTTTCATATGGATTTTAAGGATGAGTTTTTCCGCAAAGTTTTAAAATAAAAGGTAAATCTTTTGATTTTATTTTTTTTAAAATATCCTTACAATGGCATTCGTGAAAAAACTGTGTTGCTTATAAGATTCCATTAAGAGCAAGAGTGGAAATATGAATTTGATTCTTTCATTTGTGGTAGTGTCTAAATTTACCAAATAAGGAAAGATTCTCATCACCCAAGTTTCAATTGGACCGAAACTTGGAATCATGCAATTTGTAGAGCATGATGAATGAGAACCTTCAAGCATTGGAAAAATTAAGATTAACTACTTGTTCACATGGATGTGTGAGTCAAGTAACGGACTAAGGGATCGAGTACACATTCTTATGCACTGATTAAGTCCACCACAAAAGATCGATAAGACTATTCGTCATGATTTACTAAAGTTTAGTAAATATGGTTATACTTACAGGCTTAAGTATAATTCTGAGGCATTGGAAAAAATTTCAGTGTATGGCGGAACGAATGAGAAGAATCAAATTAGGCAGAAGGATAAAAGTTTCTCAAATCTGAAAAGATGGGAGAGTAATTTAGTATCATGTTATATAATCATCTTAATGATTAAAAGACCTTATCACAATTCATCCTCTAAGTGCATTCCAAAACAATTCTTAGAGTCATACTCCAAGATTGTAACTTGAGTGACATGTCTTAAAGAAGGTTTAAAAACACTTGTCAAATGTAAGAGTAAAAGGTTTCTACTCTTGTACATTTGAAATTGGTAAGTTGTGATGTTTTGGATAAAACAAAGACCAACTAAGGCCAATTGTGTGAAGTGTTTGTCTTGATTAGAATCCACACTATCTCTTGAATATTTGACAAGAGAGTCTTATATGTCAAGAGGACAGTGGGAGTCTTAAAAGGTCTTGAAAGTCTCAAGAACTAATCAAGAGTAAAACCTAAAGTTCTTCACTAGCACACTACTTGAGGTTTATAACCTATCGTGTTGACTATTTCTGTGTCCATTCCAATTAAAGTTGGCTTTGCATATGAGTTCTTAGAGTTCTCAATTGGTTGCACAGCAACTTGGAAGCAATGGCAGACCCTTGAGCTGCCAGATGGCAAGAAATTAAGATTGAGTTCAGTCCATATGAGTTTGAATTTGTCATTATCCTTGTCTTGTGACTATGGTTTTGACAATTCACATGGATAAGAACACATACACCATTAAATATAAGTGTCATAAGGTTTCTCTCCGATTCATGAAAATGATGGTGAGGAAACACTTTCACTAAGTAGATTTTAGCTAGATAGCAATTGTGATATTTGCATTCTCAAAGTCGTTAGTGGAGCATGTGTGGTTAACCGGCACACTAACATGGACTTGTGAGAAGTGGAAAAGGTCTAAACAATTGAGACTATGATTACGGCACCCCTTTTCATAGTTCTTAAAATTGTTTAGACACACAAGTGTGCTATCTAAGGCAAGGTGTATGATTATGATAAAGTTTTATCAAAGCAATCTAGTATCAGAAATCTGAACTTTGGTAAGAAAGTCAATAAAGTATTGTTTTTCTAGAAGTTCAGCTGATTGCTGAGTACATGTCAAAGCTAGTGGGAGCATAAGTGTTATGCTAATAATCATCGTGTTAGTGGGAGCATGATAATTATGATAAAGGTTGCAAGTTAGCAATGTTAATTATAGAAAACAAAAGGTTTCAATTGGGAAAAAGTTGTTTTGCTATAATTATGGGAGAGGAAATTATACTTCATCTCAAATCTAAAAGTTTAGATTGAGGTTTTAAATCGTATTTAGTCAAGGATATACATATGAATTTCATGTTGGAATGGCTCAACATAAGGAAATTCTATATATGGGTCCATTATTTGCGTTCTAAAATTCGATTATGATTACGACATCCCTTTTCATAATCTGAATTATGAGAACTTGGCAAATTGAAATGGAAATATTATAGCAAAAGACTGGTTTAGTCTTTATGTGAGACATCATGAATTGTGTCCCATATGCTTCGGATATAGGATCGATTACATGTGCTATATTCATCCTTTCTAAAAATTTCCAAATGCCTGGGGCATTAAGAAGGGAAAAGGTCTAGAACTGGATATGATTAAAAGGATTAAGCAATTGTTGAGGACAATCTAAGGTTTACCAAAGATTGGTTGCTCAAGGACAGTTAGAAGTATAGTGTTAATTCTGGAAGGACCATATTAACATAATCTGTAAGGAGGCGACTCTTGTTCAGAAGTGTTAGTAAAAATGGAATATGGAAATGTTTCAAAGTTAGAAATTATTCAATCTGTGTAAGATTAGGAAACTTAATGCAAGAAGGATGTTTCCAAGGAGTTGATCTCCTTGGAATGCTCTGTAATGTTTGTTGTCAAGTCCTTGTGACTTTGTGCATAATCAT
This sequence comes from Lactuca virosa, assembly GCF_052849685.1. NCBI lineage: Eukaryota > Viridiplantae > Streptophyta > Magnoliopsida > Asterales > Asteraceae > Lactuca > Lactuca virosa. The sequence continues at coordinate 392,875,450 of NC_136428.1, forward strand.
TACAAGAGGATCAATGCATATAAGTTTAGAATCTAACAGATTTCAGTAAATGGCATGAATTTAGAATTCTTGCATTTGCGGTAAGGATTTGGGACTGTGAAAAGAGAATCATTGAAGTTATGTTCAATTGATCTATTTCACAAAGTAAAGATCATAGACAAACATAGTATGCATACTTGGTGTATGGCATGACTAGTGTTTAGAAAACATAGTGTACATGCTTGGAGCATGGGACAACTATTGTTTTAATTCAAGTATAAAGTTGATAGTTTGAAACAGTATACAATGAATAATGTGTAATCATATGGTGATAAATAAAAGGTGTTTTATTTATATTCATAAGTTCTGAGACCATATTGGATTCGATTATTATTGTGTTTCACTTTGCATGTTTTGACTTCCAGAATAACTAGGTCATTCTTCCTGAATGATTAAGTTATTCAAACTATCCACAGTCGGTCATATGTTGGAAGTAGATATGAATCAAGACTGTCATGGGTTGGGCTTGTAGAGGTCTAAGATGTGGGACAAGGTGGTGCTACAACACTCATGAGTGCTCATAAGTTTTGAGTATTGGATTCAACCCGCGCTCATTGGAATCACTTCATGGATTTTATCACGAGTGATCATGAGACGATAATATCTTATATTCTTCAAACCTAGAGATATGAGTTGTTACTATGAGTTGGTTATACATTGATTGCACGAAAACGCATTGGTAACTCGATGTTATAAAACGTGCATTTGTGTATGATTCAACAAGTAGTAGAACAAGCCATATGAGTTGAAGTTTATCCATTCCTTTTACCTTCGGGATAAAAGCGATATCTGTGGGCCCCTCGATGATTTGGTGATGACAAATGTAAGTGCTCGGCCGGGCCTGGACTGATTTGATTTGTTCAATTAGTCAGTCGTCATAAATCGGAAATCGGGAAACAACAAATGGACAGAGAGAATGATTATAATCCATGTCTCAGTCCATATGATATCTAGAATGGAGGAATATATGATCCCTTATCTAATGGACAAGTCATTTACAAAGGTCAGAGATCATCGGCAAGGTCAGAGTTCGACAGAAGCTTTTGAGAGCTACGATTGCTAGTCGGTTCTTGAAGTCGTACGCAATAATAGTTTTAGACTTATCCAAGTGGGAGACTGTTGGATTAATGTTTAAGTCCATAACTATAATAGTAAGACTTGACCCGACCCGGCATGGTCCATTTGGGTTGCATGGCGTCATGCATTTGGATAGACTAAAATGAGAGAAATAACACTTAAGGTTTATTAATATATTATAAGTTCTAATATATTAATAAAGTTATTTAATTAGTATTGATCAAGAATTAATTTGGAATTAATTAAGTGATCAAAAGGAGACTAATTAAATATATGGGTTGATTATGTAAATCATTCATTCTTTTATATGTGGGCTTGTGATCCAAGATTCCTTATGTTGGACTAAGTCCATGGGGTGACCCATGGATACTCCATGGAGGTTAAAATCCATGGAGCATAAAGAATGGGTAAAGTTATGAGTTGCATGGTGTAACCCTAATAGCCACCATATAAAAGAATCCCATGGCTCAAGAAATCGGTGACTATGTGTGAGGAATAAGGGCTAGCCGATTTTATGAAGTGTTCCAATTTCTCTCAAGTCATTCCATGTGCATTTGATATTGTGTGAACCATTTGAGGTGTCACACTTGGGGCACTAGGCACTCAAGCTTCATGCAGACATTCTAATCAAAGAGGTATGTAATTCTAACTTGAGATATTCATTTGAATCAGGTTATTATGCTAGTTAGGATGAAGACCTTGGAAAGTTCATATTTGCATGTATAATAGAGAAAACATAGATCCAAGGTATTTAGGGTTGCATGTACACTTAGGAGTGTTAGAATGCTCAAAACCCAACAGAAGGTTCATCTAGAATTTTTCCAAAATCACCAAGCCTCTCACCACTCTCACCTAGAAGGGTGTATCTTTACATTGGAATGATAAACAAGAAGCTGCCTTCCAAACCCTGAAACAAGCCCTCTGCAGTGCTCCAGTGCTGTCCTTGCTAGAAGGAACGATAAACTTCGTAGTATAATGCAATGTTTCTAATCAAGGGTTAGGTTGTGTGCTTCTGCAGCGCGAAAAGGTGATAGAATACACATCTAGGCAACTAAAGACCCATGAAGTAAACTACACCAGCCACGATCTCGAGCTGGGAGCTGTGGTCTTCGCCTTAAAGATTTGGAGGCACTACCTATATGGTACAAAGTGCACCATTTTCACAGACCACAAGAGCCTCCAGCACATTCTGAATCAAAAGGAATTAACATGAGACAACGGAGATGGGTCGAACTGCTAAACAACTATGAGTGCGAAATCAAGTACCACCCAGGCAAGGCAAATGTGATAGCCGATGCCTTAAGCCGAAAGGCGTACTCGGGTCGCCGAGTAAAGACGTTAACAATGACCATCCACTCCCATCTATCCTCACAAATCAAGGAGGCTCAGCAGGAAGCCTTGAAGACAGAAAACGTCGCCAATGAGGCATTGTGCGGAATGGAAAAGAATTTGACGGTCAAAGAAGATGGAGCCTATTACCTTATGGACCGGATCTGGACACCGTGGTTCAGTGGATTCCAAGACGTGATAATGAATGAGGGTCACAAAACAAGGTACTCTATCTATCCGGGTTCCGATAAGATGTACTTGGATATTAAACAACATTATTGGTGGCCGAATATGAAAGCGGAGATTACCACTTACATGGGCAAGTGTCTCACTTGTGCCAAAGTTAAAGTGGAATATCAAAAGCCCTCGGGTCTACTTCAACAACCCGAAATACCTTAGTGGAAATGGGAAAGGATAACCATGGATTTTATAACCAAATTACCCAAAACGGCAGACTGTCCGGATGCTATCTGGGTGATCGTTGACCGATTAACAAAATCCGCCCATTTCCTGCCAATAAAGGAGACGTACAAGATGGAAAGACTAATGCTAATATACCTTAAAGAATTAGTGAGACTCCATGGGGTGACCATATCTTATATCTCTAATAGAGATAGGAGATTCACCTCTCGTTTTTTGGCAGTCGCTCCAGAAAGCTTTGGGAACCCAACTAGATATGAGCACGGCCTACTACCCTCAGACTGGTGGACAAAACGAGCGAACCATTCAGACTCTAGAAGACATGCTACGGGCATGTGTAATAGACTTTGGAAAAGCTTGGAATACTCACCTGCCCCTAATCAAATTCTCATACAACAACAGCTACCACACGAGGATATGATTCGCTCCCTTTGAGGCCTTGTATGGACGGAAGTGCAAATCGACCCTCTGTTGGGCTGAGGTGAGAGACACCCAGCTGGAAAAAGGGGTATCACCCAACTGCACACTCACTGGACCCGAGATTATTCGAGAAACAACGAAAAAGATAGTCCAAATCAGAGCACCACTCCAAGCATCGCGGGACCGACAAAAGAGCTATGCAGAAAAAAGGCGAAAGCCTCTGGAATTCCAGGTGGGGGATCGGGTGCTACTAAAAGTCTCCGCTTGGAAAGGGATGATACAATTTGGAAAGTGAGGTAAACTAAATCCCCGATACATCGGACCATTCAAGATCCTTACCCAGATCGGTCTGGTAGCCTACAAACTCCAACTACCCGCAAAACTTAGTAATGTACACCTTGTATTCCATGTGTCAAACCTCAAGAACTGTCTATCGGATGATACCCTCACAGTTCAACTAGATTAGATTGAAGTGAATGAGAACCTTCTATTCGTTTAGCAGCATATCGAGAGTATGGATAGAGAAGTTAAGCGCACGAAACAAAGCCGCATCTCCATTATGAAGGTTAAACGGAATGCCAAGCGTGGATCTGGATTCACATGGGAACGCGAGGATCAAATGATGAAAAAATACCCTCACCTTTTCGCTAGTTCATAGGGATAACTCCTAAATAATTTCGGGACGAAATTCCCTCTAATGGGGGGATGATGTCACAACTGGAAATTTCAAGTCCAAAAACCAAGCCAAAGGAGTCACGTATAAGTAATAGTTATAGTTACACTATCATTATGTTATGGTAATGTAAAATTTTGGAGAATTATGTTACCCTAAAACTCTCATGAGCCATGCCATTAAATGTGATGTTGAACTTACGTAAAGTTAAAAGCACACAAACAATAAAACAAGCATATTTTAGCTTCCTATACACTAAGACCATGAAAACTTCCCTAGGAAGTTCCATGACCGTGAAGTCTTCTTCTTGGACATCTTTGGCCGTAAACTACCTCAAAACACCATAAGTAGACCGTGAACCACCCTAAACATCAAACCATTGACCGTGAACACCAATCTAGGCCACCTTTAGGCCATAAACCACCCTTGGTGGACCTCTTTTGGCCGTAAACCTTTGTGAAAACCCATTTAGACCGTGAACCCTTTTAATTTTAAAGGTGTTTACGGCAATTGTGAGCTGTAATTGACTAATTTCCAATCCAAATCTCAGTAATCTATGCATTACCCACCAGTACTCCAAACATATATCAAATCAACACCTTATTCCCATATGATAGAGCGCAAACTCCCTTTCTCATTTCACAGATTCATTTCACATTCTGAGAACCTCCGTAAACTCTATCAAGCATTCAACCAAGTTCTAGAAACCATTTTCTTCACAATTCTTCCCAATATCTTGGAAAGTAATTTATGCCTAGTTAATTGATTCATACATTTAGTTATTGCAAATCTTCTACTTCCACATAAATTTATGTGTTAATAATATTAGACTAGCAAAATCCTCAAGAAGTTTATCCATCACTTCAAGTGTTCTAGGCCCCAATATTCACCTCATCTCTTCAACCACACTTTCTCCTACCCAAGATGAGCTTCATACCCCTCTTTTGAGTTTTCATTGTTGTTGGGGGAGGATACAAGTCAAGGGTCTTATGAAATCATGGTATAATTGTTTGTCTATATTTGTATGTTGTGATGTATGTGTTTAAGATTAAGAAACTCCCTATAGAAGTCCAAAACTCGAGATTTTGGTTAAGTCTCAAGAGTTTGGACACAATTTCACATATTATTGTTGATTAGAAGTAAAAAGTAGTGTTTATATGAACAATCATTCATAAAACCTTATGTCAAAAATCACAAAGATTTGCTCAAGGAAATTGTTTAAACAAGAGGTTGGACATAATATTTTGAAGATCTTAATTATGAAAATATTAATATATTGGGCCTTTTTCGACCATATATATATATATATATATATATATATATATATATATATATATATATATATATATATATATATATATATATATATATATATATATATATATATATCATTTTTGGAACATGGAATAAATTTGAGTAATTATTGAACATTTCGATTTATTAAGGACCAAAAATGGATTTATTGGATAAATAAGGGCCTTTTGAACAATTTCTTAAATATAAATCTAAAATGAGCATTTTCGAAGAAAGGGGCCATTTTCAACAATCCTTGTAGTCTTGGAGCACTTATGACACTTTTTGACAAATATGGGCCTTAACTGATGACTTATAAAAAGAAGGACCATTTTTGCCAACATCGATAATATTGGGTCATTTTTGACAAATATGATTCAAAGTGGATTAGTTTCAACAAACGAAAACAAAATATCTAGTCAACGAGTACAATTATTGTTATTTATTAAATAAATAACGAATTTCAACTATTTGCGTGAATAGTGGTTAGTATTCTAGTCAGACGCATCTTCATTGGACCTATATATATTAGTGTACATTTAAAGTCCTGTAAGAGTTATAAGTAGGGTCTCCTAGAGGGAGAGCGGGAATTTATGTATAGATCTATAAGGGGTTGACACCCCGCACCTTTGTTGTTCGCTACAACTAGACCGGCCAGTCTAGGGTGACAAATGTCTTAAACGAAACCGACGCCTGAAGAACGTCTAGACAGGCACTCCGTCATATTAGTATGGTTATAACGACTCACTTAGAATATAACAGTTTTATTTAGAAATTTAGGCAAGTTACACCATTCGATTATAAACAACTATTGTTTGGATACTTTAAACGAAATTTTTACCACACAAGTCTTAGGGTTTTAAGACTACTATTTCGTACATCAGCAAATATAGGATTTTATGGAGAAAATGATTTTATCCGATTTCGAAAACGATAAACTAAAACCCACATGCAACTATACTTGATTGGAAACAAGACTTACAACTATTTTGACGAGAAAGTATTGGATTTTCTGGGTTTCTAAACCATCACAAATTTTTATACAAAAATGCTTATCAACTCACCAACATATTTTATGTTGATGCTTTTCAAACGACTTGTATTCTCAAGAAATCAGTAAGCAGTTTAATGGAACGCAGATTCAGTATTATTTTGCTGTAGTTTGGAATTGACTTACTAATGTCTCTTTTGTGTAATTTGTGAACATAAACATGATGTAAAACAATGTAAGTTTGTTGTCTTAATGTATGATGTTTGGATTTGCTATGTTTCATTTATATTCAATGGTTATGATACTGCACAATGACGTCACCTGCCTCCGGAAGTTTCCGCCGTTCTGGTTTGGGGGTGTGATAGCAGACGTCAATCGGTGGTGGTTTGAACCCTAAATGGGGGAGAACTGGGTATTCCTACCGGAGAATCATTGGATTGTTCGATTTTGTGGGTTTAATGTTATAATTCAAAGGAATATGCAGTTCAAGTATGCCAGGTTTTGGTTTGCGTTTATTACTGAATAAAAAAAGGAAGCTATGCTCCCATCGAAGTGCTCGTGGATAAGAAGTTTTCTCATGGCATCTCTCAACGATTTGTTGGTGTCCTTTGTGTCTATGGAGAATTTAAGGATATTTCATATCGTAAGTGAAGGGAAAGTTGTTGTCAGACTTATGTCTTCAGAAATGCACAAGTTATCCTCGCAGAAGGAAGCTGTTGGGAAAGGGACTCATTGCGGTCAGTAGTTCATTTCGGGAGTGGCATGGATCTTGATAGAGAAGTATATGAGTCGTTTATGTTGTGTATCAAGTATTTAGAACATGGTTATTCGTGGAATGGGTTAGTTATCTTTGGTTAAAGTGACCAGTGGTTAATCTGTTGATCAGCCTCAGAGTTCGGTATGTTCATTTTCATATGGGATTCAATCAGTAGTATATGAGATTTTGGGCTTAGTTTGTTGATCCATTTTCGATCGTTTGATTATTGTGTTCATCGTCAACAACAGAGATTACTCAAGGGTTTCAAGTTGTATTATATAGTTGAAGGTGCAGATGGTGTGGCAACCTTTAGTCAAGTTCTACCAGCAGTATATCTGGATTTATAAGTGTTTTCACCCTTGGTTGTATGGTTATGGCATTGTTGTTTCCAGTAGGTAGGGTTGGCAGGTCTCCTTAGTAATTGAAAGTTCGGATGTCGAAGGGATGTTGTTTAATTTTTGCAGGCGTGATCTAGAATTTATGTAGAGTCTAGTTTTGGGATTTCTTATCGATAGGGTTGGTATTTTCAGGCGTGACCTACGGTCTATGTATAATCCAGTTTTAAGTGATTTCATTGGGCTAATTATGCATCGGTGGCAATCTGTTTAGTCTTGTTTAAGGTTTAGATCCATGTTTTAGTTTGTTATGAGAACACTTCTATTAGCGGTTGACGTTCATCAATATATTGGATCTGATTGTATTTCTCCCTTTGGGTAAGTTTGTGATGAAGAACGAGTGCAATCCCCCTGAGGTGTTTTGTCTGTTCTAGTAGGGAATGTGTAATTGGGGCAATTCATCACATGATGTCATGAAGTGTATATGTGGGTTGAGTAAGATAGTCTGAGAACACCTGATCCAAATTTATGGCATGGATCTTGTTTTATTAATTATTTTCGACTTGAAACAAGCATTCAACTATTTGAGTGTGGAAGGTTTTGAGTGTTATAATATTTCATGGATCATGTTGTGCTTGGTAAGTGTCGGGAGGGGTCTTAACTAGGTTCCTGTAGGTTGGTAATATGATGGTCGTGTGCATATAAGCTCACTAAGGAGCTCGTCATGAGTCTTCATGTATGTGGTTGGATGATGGCAAGATATGTGTAGCTTCGTGAGCTTCTCATTCTAAAAATTATATGGTGCAACTTGTATCGTGAATCGGCATAGATATGATTTACACGGATGAGACTTTTACGTCTCGGTTCGTTGGACTTGTGCAATCCTTCGGTATTTTAGCGGTATGGGAATACTATTGGTGGCTTAGTAGTCAAAAAGCTTGGGTCAAGCGTTACGTGGGTTGTTTACTTTTTGGGAAAATCCCTGGTTATGCAAAGCTAGTCACACGTTGGTTGCCAACATTCATGGATCTTTGTTTCTTCGAGGACAATTTCATAAGGATCTAGTTATCAGTATTGGGGTTCATGATAGTTCTCTTGGACGATTTACTAAATGGTTGCGTGCATGAGCAGGAATAGGAGCTTGTATTCAATACAAGATACTAAACTCGAGTGTTTATACGCCTATAAAAGTGGTAAGATATTGACAACTTATATGGAGGAGAAGTGTGCATTGGAATCCTTTTTGGGCATGATTTTCTAGACAATATTAGATGAGTGTCTTGGGTCGGGGTGTACTGGTTTATCGCCTCGTAGTGGGTTGGCAGTGCTTCAAGTAAGGTGACTGAGGGATTTGTATATCGGACGATAATCGTTAGTGTTGAAGGTCTCTACGATCCATGTCGATGGATTCTCACTTTTGTGAAGTATACCGTGCAACTGGATTTGTATTTGTGGTTTTTGGAATTTCCGGTTTTGAATGGTTGCGTTGGAGACTAATGAGACTGTTCGAGGTTAGAAATATAGATATTGCATTTGAGTAATGTCATGTGATTGGGTTCGTTTTGGTGGCATTGCCTAGCTTCCGAAATATCTCGTAAACCTCTTTTATGGTTACATTCGTTAATGAGGGGATCGGAGGAGCCATAAAGATTGTGTAAGGGGTTGTCTTCTACAATTTTTTCAAGGAGAATTTTGAGTACGAAATCCAATTTAAATGGTAGAGAATTGTAACATCCAATTTTGACAAGTTTGTTAATTCGGAATTAGGGACCTTAATTTAGTCAAGTGCATGTATCGGGATTCATAGGATGGATTTTCGACATTATAGATGCTGATAATGTTGGTTAAGTGATTTGAGCCCCTTGATTGTGTATTGGAGCCAAAGAGGGGTAATATGGGAATAATTATATTTTGGACTTTTTGTGTGTATTAATCAATTCGGTTTTTTATGAATTAAGTCAAAAGTAATTGTATACGATTATGGAGGTTGGCAATACCTTTGCGTATATATAAACATCACTGGAAACAGGTTTAGAACGAAGAAGGTATGATTGTTCGATGTGGAAAACTGAAAAATTGTGCAACTATGTTGAAATCGCAGAGCGCTTCCGTCCCAGTAGGTTGTTAGTATTTTAGGGATATTGGAGTACTTAATGGCCATTAACCTTAGGGTTTTATCATTCTCAACCTCTTTCGGCCCTATAACATTCCTTGAGAGAAACCATAGCCTCCCTTGAGTGTTATGAGCTTATTCTCTCTCTTTTAACCATTTTGGTGCTTATTTGGGTATTTTAGTAAAGCTTGAAAATCAACAAAGTTTCTTTGGCTACATGGAAGGTGGTTACAAGTGTATATCCAACAATCTTAATTTATTTCTAGACCATAGTTGTATATAGTTCCAAACTTGCTATTTGATTCATGAGATCTTGGTATTACTTGTTTTATGTACGTTTGGTCACTTTTTTGTGGTGATCTTCAAGTTAAGATGAATCCAACATCTTTTAAGCTCCTAAGATCATTATATGGACCATTTGGACTTGGGAAGTTGGTATTTGTGCATGTTCATTATCCTATGCAAGTTGTGTTGACATTTGAGGTAATTTTTGTGACTAAAGTTTAGATCTAGTTGGATGGTAATGTCTTAATGTATAAAGTTGGAAATTTTTTCCATTCATAAAGTTAGGGATCTGTTGCACCCCCAAACCAGAACGGCGAAAACGTTCGGGGGCGGAGGACGTCATGTACAGTATCATATCAATGCATAATAGTAAACAAGCAACAACTTCATCCATTGCATTAATAGTATAATTTAACACAAGTGTGTTCCGTGTATAGTTTGAAAGACACCAAAATATGAATCAAAATAAAAGACGAGTCTCGAATGTGCTCCGTCTTCTCAAAACCTGGTCTAGTGTACCTGTCTACTGGTGACCTGAGAATACAAGTTATTTTGAAAGAGTAGATCAGCATTTAAGCTGGTGAGTTCATAAGTATTTAAGTGTCGATTTTGTTTTAGTTTGATGAAAGTGTTTGTAAATGTTTGTAAACGTTTGTAGTAAATGTTTGTATCTCCTACAAAATCCTATATTTTCTACTTGAAATGTAGCCTTCTACCAAGACCCGACTGTTCTGTATGTTTGTTTGTTTGTAAAAGTGAGTGTTTTTCCCAAGTATGACTATCATTACCAAACTATAGTTTACATTACCGTTTATGTGAGAAGATCACAATGTGAAGGTAATGGGAAAATAAAGATGTACTGTAGTATTGTATATAGTAACTATCGTGGTACTAACTACCTTAAACCAATTGTTTAATTAATGTAAAATGTGATGAAATTATAATCATGCTTGATTGACTAGTAAAACACGACGTTTGAAGACGTCGAAATGGTATGAAATTTGTCACCCACAAACCTACAGGTCCCACTGTAGCTAGCAGCAAGGTGTAGGATGGTCAATCCCGTATAGATCTATACACAAATTCATGCTCTCCCTCCAGGAGACTCTGGTTTCAAAACGTGACACAACAGTATATGGCCATGCCTTGAAGTAGTGGCTCACATTAATGTTATAGTATTCTTGCATTTTTATAGTATGTTCACTCTGTTCTACTGTATTGTATGTTTCTTTGTATAGTATGTTCCCCCCTGTTTCTCATTATAGTATGTTCTTTCTGTTTCTTGTTATAGTATGTTCTTTCTGTGTCTCGTTATAGTATGTTTGAACTGACTCTTGTATGAACTGACTCTTGTATGTTTCATTGTACTAGAAATAGTGAGTAGTAATCCTCTAAATTATACCTATTATAGTTTACTAGTAATGTTGTTTGAATGACTGAGTATGTTTGTACACCTTTGCTGCCCAAAGGTGTTGAACTGATGTAAGAACTTTTATATCTATACACATATACATAATATATAACTAAGATCCAAACGACACTCGGACAAACAACCGATACCCTGAGTCCACAACCAAACAAGGAACACGAAATAAAGTGAGTTATCAGTCCTAAGCCCTTTCTACCTTATTTAGATAACTATATCTATATAGACATGATTTTGACAATATATAAGTTTAAAAGAGTTTGATAAAGAGTTTAGCATATAAAAGAGTTTTAACCATTTGGATGGTTATAGATGACTTGATGTCGGTTTATAAAATGTTTTGAAATAGTTTGTTTGATAACACAATTTTGAAGTATAAGAAATCCATTTGTTTGATAGTTATTAATCACATGTGATTGATATAATAACTATAGTGTTTTCTACTTGTATCCCCCCCCCCCCCCATAAAAGCATTTAAAATCATTTAAAAGATAAGTTAAGGGGTATGAACTCACCTGTAGTGAGTGATTCGAATGTAAGATCGATATAGGATGCTAAGTGTCAAGTGAATTCTCGAGCACAAATGGATCTTATTAAGCATATAATGACCCATATATGTATATAATTAGTGTGTATAACAAGTAATCATGATAGGGAACCACCTTAGGGACTAGGAAACACTTGAAATGAAGTGATACAATCACGTATGATTGTTCTAAAGGTGTTTGCGGCCACACAAGTGTGTGTTTACGGCCTAGGTGTGTTCACGGTCATGGTGTTTACGGCCGTGGGTGTTTATGGCCAAAGATGTTCACGACCCATGATGTTCACGACCAATGATGTTCTTGAGAGTGGTTTACGGTCAAGGGAGAAGTTATGGCCGTAAACTCTTGATGTTCTTGATGAAATGGTTATTTCAAGGGTGTATTTCAAGAGCTTCTAATGGATAACTAGTATATGGAAAGGATACTTACGTTTTGGAAGCTTGAAGGGGTGTTCACGACTCAAAGAACTAGTGTGTGTTCTTGGTGTTCTTGAAGATCTAACCCAAAAAGAGATGATTTCATGGATGAGATCATAGGGTTTTAATAGATAAATAAGGGTATCAACTAATAAATGGAAGAATTACTTCCAAATTTGTCGAAAATTAGAAGTGTTCTTGATGATACTTGAGAGAGAAATGAGTGTTCTTGAGTTGGAATTGTGAGAAATGAAGAAAAATGAAGGAATGTCACACTTATGGAAGGAGTTCACGGCCAGCCAAGAGCTTACGGCCGTAAGCTCTAGTTTACGGCCGTAAACTCCAAGTCTTGGAGTTTTCCGGCTCGAATGTTGCACAATGAACTATAGAAGATACATCCTAAAACCCAATCCTTGAATGTACTAGGCTTAGAAGACTCAAATAGACCCTTAACAATGCTAAAAGATAGCAGAAACAAGTCTGACTTGTGATTGAATTGAATGGTTTCACAAGATAGAAATTTCGGGTTGTCACATCATCCCCTCGTTAGAGAGAATTTTGTCCCGAAATTAGAGTTTAAGAAATTACAAATAACTAAGTAAAAAGATGAGGATATTTCAGTTTCATCTGATCCTCGTGCTCCCAAGTGAATCCAGGTCCCCACTTGGCATTCCAACGAACCTTCACTATCGGGATACAGATTTGATTCGTTTGCTTGACCTCTCGGTCCATGATCTCTACTGGTTTTTCCACGAAGTTGACGCTCTCGTTGATCTCAATAACGTTGAGTAGGATTACAAGAGTCTCGTCGGACACACACTTTTTCAAGTTCGAAACATGGAAAGTGGGGTGTAAGCTACATGGCCGATTCTCGCGATAATCTCAAAAGGCCCTACGTATCTTGGATTTAGCTTTCCATGCTTTCTGAAGCGTATCAAGCCCTTCCAGGGTGAGACCTTCAATGGAACACGGTCACCAACCTGGAATTCCAAAGTTTTCCTTCTCTTGTCTGTGTAGCTTTTCTGTCGGTCTCTAGAGGCTTTCAATCGTTCACGAATCTGAACGATCTTCTCTGCCGTCTCCCGAATGATTTCGGACCTGTGAGAGTGTTGTTAGGAACTCGTCATTTAGCTAACTATGTGTCACCCACCTCAGCCCAACATAGAGGGGATCTGCACTTTCGGCCATAGAGCGCTTCAAATGGAGCTGCCTTTATGCTTGTGTGATAACTGTTATTGTAGGAGAACTCGAAAAGGGGTAAATGAGTATCCCATGCCTTCCCAAAGTCAATCACACAGGCTCGCAACATATCTTCCAAAGTTTGAATTGTCCTCTCACTTTGTCTGTCGGTTTGCGGATGGTAGGTTGTACTCCTGTCCAACCTAGTTCCTATGGAACCTTGTAGCGACTCCAAGAACCTTGAAGTGAATCTACTATCTCTATCAGAGATAATGGATATGGGAACACCGTTCAGTCGTACGATCTCCCTAATATAGGTTCTTGTTAGTTTCTCCATCTTGTCAGTTTCTTTGATAGGCAGGAAGTGTGCGGACTTTGTTAACCTGTCTACGATCACCCAAATGGTATCGAGACCACCCGTTGTCTTGGGCAACTTGGTTATGAAGTCCATTGTGATCCGCTCCCACTTCCATTCTGGTATCTCCGGTTGCTGTAGTAAACCTGATGGTTTATGGTATTCGACCTTAACCTTGGTGCAACTAAGACATTTACTCACGAAGGTAGCAATATCTGCTTTCATGTTAGGCCACCATTATAACTTTTTGAGATCCAGATACATCTTATCTGAACATGGGTGGACGGAATATCGAGTGTTGTGCGCTTCTGTCATGACCAAGTCTCTGAAACCACCATGCCTCGGTGTCCAGATGCGATCCATGAGATATAAGGCTCCGCCACCCTTGACTTCCAAGTTTTTATCTATCCCTCTTAGGGATTCAACCGCCAGAATTTTAGGTTACAAGGCTTCAAGTTGAGCCTCCTTAATTTTTGTGGACAGATATGAATGGATATTCATAGTCAATGATTTGAATCTACGACCAGAGTATTCTTTCCTACTCAGGGCGTCAGCTACTTCGTTGGCATTACTGGATGATAAAGAATTTGACATTCGTAGTCATTGAGTAGCTCGACCCCACCACCATCGTCGTCACATATTGAGATTCTTCTGGTCGAATATATGTTGAAGGCTCTTGTGGTCTGTAAAGATAGTGTTGTTGATGGGTTTTTAGCATTCTAACACTTCCTAAGTGTACATGCAACCCTAATAACCTTGAATCTATGTTTTCTCTATATACATGCAAATTTCTTTTTCAAGGTTATTTCCTAACTAGCATGGCATGGGGATTACATAAAACATAAAAACTAGTAGAAATACATACCTTGTTGTTGGTTGGATTCCTTCAAGACTTTGTGAGCCTAGCACCCCAAGTGTTGTGCCTCAAATGCTTCACACAACACCACAAGACTTGGAATAAGTTGAGAGAATACTTCTAGCACTCAAAATCGGTTATGCCCTCTCTAGTAACACTAGGTCACGATTTTGCTAGCCATAGGGTTCCTTTTATAGTGTTGTCACAATTAGGGTTTACACATGAATGCCCTTAATTGTCATGACTCTTGATTTCTCATGACCCATGGGTTTGTAACTCCCATAGACTATCCATGGAGCTCCATATGGTTATAACCAAACCCATAAACCATGGATCATTAATCCACCATAAAAGAATTGATGATTGTCATAATCAACCCTATATATTTAATTAGTCTCACTTTGATCACTAGATTAATACTAGATTAATACTTGATCAATACTAATTAAATAATACTATTATTAATATATTAGAACTTATAATATATTAATAATCATAAGTGCCTTATTCTCTCATTTAGTCTATCCAAGTATTGCAATGCCATGCAACCCAAATGGACCATGCCGGGTCGGGTCAAGTACATACCAAATAATGTTATGGACTTAGACACTATATCCAACAGTCTCCCACTTGGATAAGTCTAATAACTATATTTGCAAATATGACTTCAAAATCCGACTAGCAATCGTAGCTTTTTCAAAGTCTCTCGGAACTGAGATGATGATGATACGCCATTTAAGATAAGTGATCATATAATCCTCTGTTCTCATGATATCAGCCGGACAAACACATGGAACATGGTCTTACTTATTGTCCAGCATTTGTTTCTCGATCTCTGATTTGTTTCGACATAGAACTAAATTGAACACATCAATTAGGTTCTGACCGGGCCCGGTACATAGGTCAAAACCAAATCATCGAGGGGCCCAGATATCGCTTCTATTTCTAGAAGGAACAGATAAACTTCGACTGATATGCTTGTACTAACTACTTGTTGAATTATTCACAAAGGCACTTTTTATGACATCGAGTTACCAATGCGTTTTCGTGCAATCAATGAATAACCAACTCATAGTCAACAACTCATATCTCTAGGTTTGAAGATTTATATGATATTACCGTCTCACGATCACTCGAGATAAATTCCATGAAGTGATGCAAGTGAGCGTGGGTTGGATCCAATACTCAGCCCTTATGAGTACTCATGAATGTTGTAGCAACCATTACATTGTCCAAAGCACTTTTAGACAAATCATACAAGCCAAAATTCATGACAGTGTTAAATTAATACTTACTTCCAAAGTTTGACTGACTGTGGATGGTTTGAATAATAACATAATTATTCTGGAAGTAAAAACATGCAAAATTGAAACATAGTAAACAATCAACACAAGATAGTAACACCTTACTCATAAATAAATAACAACTTTTATTTATCATTAAATGTCAATTACATTTTACAAGTTTCAGGAATCTAATTATTGAAACTAATATCATCCTTCAGCCCAATGCGCCTCGCATGCTGTGAATGCTTAACCCTGCTCAGTCCCTTCGTGAGGGGATCTGTCGGGTTCTCATCTGATGATACCCTCTTAGCCACGAGGAGTCCTTCTTCTATTCGATGTCTGATGAAATGGTATTTTCTGTCAATGTGCCTAGATCTCCCGTGATCTCTTGTTTCCTTAGCCAAAGCAACCGCACTTTCGCTGTCACAGAAAATTTCCATTGGCTCCTTTATAGCTGGTACAACTCCAAGGTCTCCGATGAAGTTCTTTAGCCATATCGCCTCCTTAGCTGCTTCACTTGCTGCTATGTACTCTGATTCACAAGTAGAATCAGCTACTGTCTCCTACTTGGAACTTTTCCAAGTAATTGCCCCTCCATTTAGGATAAAGACCCAGCCTGACTGAGAGCGGAAATTATCCCTATCAGTCTGGAAGCTAGCATCGATATATCCTTCCACTCTCAAGTCATCACTGCCTCCGAGGGTAAGGACCCAATCTTTAGTCCTCCGCAGATACTTGAGAATGTTCTTTACCGCTGTCCAGTGTGCTTTGCCAGGGTTCCCTTGATATCTACTGACCATGCTCAAAGCAAAGGCCACATCAGGGCGAGTACAAGTCATAGCATACATGATCGAGCCCACAGCGGAAGCATATGGTATATGACTCATTTCAGCTGTCTCAGCCTTTGTACTCGGACTCTGAGTCTTACTCAGCTTCGCATTACTCTGGATTGGTAATTCTCCTTTCTTGGATTCTTGCATGCTGAACCTCTTCAGCACCTTATCCAAGTAAGTACTTTGACTAAGTCCAATTAGTCTCTTACTCCTATCTCTCAATATCCTTATCCCTAGGATATAGGCAGCTTCCCCAAGGTCCTTCATAGCGAAACACTTCCCAAGCCAGGACTTAACCTCCTGCAAGGTTGGGACGTCGTTTCCTATGAGAAGTATGTCATCCACATACAACACCAAGAAGCTAACTATGCTCCCACTAGCCCTGACATACACACAAGACTCATCCTCACTCCTAGAAAAGCCAAACTCTTTGACTTTC
Source organism: Lactuca virosa (assembly GCF_052849685.1). Taxonomy (NCBI): domain Eukaryota; kingdom Viridiplantae; phylum Streptophyta; class Magnoliopsida; order Asterales; family Asteraceae; genus Lactuca; species Lactuca virosa. The sequence continues at coordinate 392,892,517 of NC_136428.1, forward strand.
TCATCAAAGCAAAGATTCCATCTGCGAGATGCTTGTTTCAATCCATAAATGGATTTATCAAGCTTACACACTCTTTTAGGGTATCTTGTATCGACAAAACCCTCTGGTTGAGCCATGTAAACATCCTCAGCCAACTTTCCATTAAGGAAAGTGGTTTTGACATCCATTTGCCATATTTCATAATCATGAAATGCAGCTATGGCTAACAATACTCTAATAGACTTAATCTTAGCTATTGGTGAGAAGGTCTCATCATAGTCAACTCCCAGAGTTTGAGTAAAGCCCTTCGCAACCAGTCGCGCTTTGTAAGTATGTACCTTCCCATCCATGTCGGTCTTCTTCTTGAAGATCCATTTGCACCCAACTGTCTTACGACCTGGTACATTGTCAACCAAGTTCCAAACTTGATTGTCATACATGGACTGAATCTCGCTGTCCATAGCCTCCTTCCACTTAGCAGACTCAGGGCCTGCCATGGCTTCCCCGTAATTATTAGGTTCATCCAAATCTATTAGTGTACTATCACTAATAAATGTATCACCTTTAGTGGTGATGTGATAACCATAATAAAAATCAAGTGTGTTCCTCACCCTAGTGGAACGTCTTGGAGGTACAGACTCATCTATCGGATCAACAGGAGTTTCCTCCTCAGGTTGGACGATAGCATTTGAGGTTCCTTCACCACTTGACTCTTGAAGCTCTTCAAGGTCAATTTGCCTCCCACTGTCCCCTTGGCTTATGAATTCTCTCTCACAAAAGACTCCTCTTCTTGCTACAAAGACCACATTATCACTGGGTCTGTAGAAGAGGTAACCAAAGGATCTTTGTGGGTAGCCGATGAAAATACACCTCTCACTTCGAGGTTCAAGCTTATCATGAGTCTCACGCCTCACGAAAGCTTCACAACCCCAAATTTTGATGTGGTCCAAATTGGGAACTTTCCCAGTCCACATCTCGTGAGGTGTTTTGGCAACCTTTTTAGTAGGGACTAGATTAAGGATATGGGCGGCAGTCTCTAAGGCATGCCCCCAGAAAGAGATTGGTAACGAAGCTCGACTCATCATGGAACGAACCATATCCAGCAAGGTTCGATTGCGCCTCTCAGCTACACCATTCAACTGTGGTGTTCTGGGAGGTGTCAATTGTGAGACAATCCCACATTCCTTAAGATAGTCAAGGAACTCAATGCTAAGATACTCTCCTACCCGATCGGATCAGAGCTTCTTGATGTTCCTGCCCAATTGATTCTCCACTTCCTGCTTAAACTCTTTGAACTTTTCAAAGGTTTCTGACTTATGCTTGATTAAGTAAATATATCCATATCTACTGTAATCATCAGTGAAAGTCACATAATAGCGATTAGCATCCCTTGTAGCAACTCTGAAGGGCCCACACACATCCGTGTGTACAAGGTCCAACAAACCTTCACCCCTATCACAAGTACCTGTGAAGGGTGACTTTATCATTTTTCCAAGCAAACAAGACTCGCAACTATCATCTGACTTGAGGTCAAATGATTCCAAGAGTCCAGCCTTTTGGAGTTGGCCTATGCGCTTCTTGTTAACATGTCCAAGACGACAATGCCACAAGGATGCTTTATCCAAGCTATCTGAAGAATCAATATACAACACATTATTTCCTAGATTGTCTACAACATTCACAGCTTCATATACACCATCACAAGGTAATGCTTTAAAGTAAAATACATCATTGTAATAAACATTAATAGCACCATTTTTATTATCAAATGAAAATGAAAAACCTTGTTTGTACAAGCCATGAAAAGAAATAATATTTCTTGCCATTTCGGGCGAGTAACAACACTTATTCAAATCTAACATTAACCCATTATTAAGCAATAAAGAATAAACTCCTATCTTGGTAACAGGTGATGCTTTCCTGTTGCCCATGACTAAGTTTATCTTCCCGTGCTCCACTTGCTCACTTCTTCTTAGTGCCTGCAAATCAGTACAAATATGAATACCACAACCTGTATCAAGCACCCAAGAATTAGCATTAGATGAGTTATTAGACAATATTGTGTAAATACCTGCATGGGTGGGTTTAACCTTCCCATCCTTTACATCTTGCAGATATTTAGGGCAGCTTCGCTTAAAGTGTCCCTTATCCTGGCAATAGAAGCACTGTGCTTCCTTTGGGTTTGAAGAAGGAGTAATGGGACCTTTCTTTGTCCCACTTGAAGAGGAACCATCAAGAGTCTTACCCTTGGTACCCTTCGAAGGGCTTTTCCTCTTCTTACCCTTTCCCTGCCCAATAGCCAGAACAGGGGCTGTTGAAGGAGTAGAAGTAACAACCGCTTTACCCTTAAGGCCATTTTCAGCTGTCCTTAAGAGTCCTTGAAGTTTGCTAAGTGTGACTTCCTCCTTGTTCATATGATAAGTCATACGAAACTGATCATAACTTGGAGGTAAGGAATGGAGAATGATGTCAATCGCCATTTCCTCAGGAAAGTCAACATTTAGCTTCAGCAACCGGTCAACGAACCTTTGCATCTTCTGCAAGTGACCGGTGATGGGTTCACCATCCTTCATCCTTGCGGTTATCATGGAGGAGATGATTTCATACCTCTCCTGACGCGCGCTCTGATGGTACCTTTCCATCAGATCCAGGTGCATCTCATAGGGGTAGAAATCTTCATAGGATTTTTGAAGTTCAGGAGTCATGGTGGCCATCATGATGCATGCTACTTTAGTAGCATCCTTTTCATGTGCAACAAACTCCGCAAACTCTTCAGGAGTAGTAGTGGCTTCACTCACAACCTTAAGCTCCCTATCGAGGACATATTCTTTGTCCTCATAGCGGGTAATCATTCTGATGTTTCTGATCCACTCATTGAAATTGGATCCATCAAAGATGACCTTACCACACAAGTTCATAAGGGAAAAGGATCCTGTTGGGTTTGAGCCAGAAACATTGTTGGAAGACATCTGAAAGGAAAGAAAGACAAGTTTCTTTAGATTAGGAATCCTTAATAATTCACCCAAATGAAATATTAAGGCTAGGATCCAACAAACTATTTATAGTTGGAAGAGGGATGTCGTAATCCATACTATAAAATATCTGAAGGTAGGTAAATGACGATTTACCAATTTCCACCATAAGAACGAAATATTTTATTATTAGGTTTTATTGGTTTTGAAACTCCTAGATCTTTTGAGATACATTGAACTTTTCAATGGCATGTTTGAATCTCAATTGTGCCCTCTTAAGTTTGTGACTGGGATGCCGAGGATCACAAACAAGGTGTGAATAACCATACAAATTGACTTGGTACCCTCAACAATATTACCTAATCGATGTGCCGGTAAACCACACACGCTCCACCGATATATAATAAAGTCAAGTTACCCTTTGCGACTCTTACTAGTCCATGTTAGTGTGGCGGTTAACCACACACGCTCCACTAACGACTTGGTAAGGTACAAATAATTTTATGGGCTAGCACCAATTTCACATTTTCCTAAAGTAACTAAGATTGGGAATTTATAATGTATAGTTACTTTATAATTCATTATACTTTTAACGAGTATTTAAAGTCGTATCCTACCCGTTCGGCTAACAACCCTCCACCGATCAAGGAAGCGGTGGGTGAGAGTGGACACCCATTAAGTCACCATTTTATAGGCAACAACCTTATACCCCCCTTATAGACCGGCTTCGTGAATGAGGCCTACTAACGGTAAGAATGACATATTCTTATACATATTTATATAATAAAATTATAATAATAGTATAAGTGTTGATTTTTAAACTTTTTAAAAATCTAAGGTTTAATTTGGAATTAAAGTATTAAAGTGTAAGACTTTTCAAATTCCAAAACTTGAGGGTAAGATTTGAAACTATTCCAAGTCTCTTCAATTTGTAACTTATGAGTTTTAATGGTTCATAAAAATGAAGACTCTTCATTTTATGAAACCTCTTTAGTTCTTTAATCATAATTAAAAGAAGTGACTTTTGGTTATCCATAACTTTTGGACAAGTTATGGACACCATCATAGCCATTAAGATCATGAATTAAACACACATGGAGGTTACACATAATTCCTATGATCTTCTAAACTCATATGAACACAAATTCATGTCAAGCAATTTCAAGAAAATCATATAAACATATACAATACTTGAAAATTGATAAAAGTCATGTGAAATTGGTTAACATAATCATTATCATTTTGAAAAATAGATTTTACAAGTCCAAAACAGATTGGGATAATGATCTTAATCCATTTCCAGCAACAAAACTCGAAAAAACTACCCAGCACGCTCCTACTCGCCGAGTGCATTATTCTACTCGTCGAGTAGGATGAATTTGTTCATGGACTCGGCGAGTCCTCCCCATGGACTCGGCGAGTCCAGTCGTCAGAGTGCAGAATTTTCGGTTTTTAAGCAGTTTTGCATCAAGTATACAGAAAACAATCCTAGGCTCTAATACCACTGATCGGGTTTTTAGCATTCTAACACTTCCTAAGTGTACATGCAACCCTAATAACCTTGAATCTATGTTTTCTCTATATACATGCAAATTTCTTTTTCAAGGTTATTTCCTAACTAGCATGGCATGGGGATTACATAAAACATAAAAACTAGTAGAAATACATACCTTGTTGTTGCTTGGATTCCTTCAAGACTTTGTGAGCCTAGCACCCCAAGTGTTGTGCCTCAAATGCTTCACACAACACCACAAGACTTGGAATAAGTTGAGAGAATACTTCTAGCACTCAAAATCGGTTATGCCCTCTCTAGTAACACTAGGTCACGATTTTGCTAGCCATAGGGTTCCTTTTATAGTGTTGTCACAATTAGGGTTTACACATGAATGCCCTTAATTGTCATGACTCTTGATTTCTCATGACCCATGGGTTTGTAACTCCCATAGACTATCCATGGAGCTCCATATGGTTATAACCAAACCCATAAACCATGGATCATTAATCCACCATAAAAGAATTGATGATTGTCATAATCAACCCTATATATTTAATTAGTCTCACTTTGATCACTAGATTAATACTAGATTAATACTTGATCAATACTAATTAAATAATACTATTATTAATATATTAGAACTTGTAATATATTAATAATCATAAGTGCCTTATTCTCTCATTTAGTCTATCCAAGTATTGCAATGCCATGCAACCCAAATGGACCATGCCGGGTCGGGTCAAGTACATACCAAATAAAGTTATGGACTTAGACACTATATCCAACAGTTGTTTGTACCATACAGGTAGTGTCTCCAGATCTTCAGATCATATACCACCGCTCCTAACTCAAGATCATGTGTGGTGTAGTTGACTTAGTGTGCCTTTAGCTGTCTTGAGGCATAGGCGATGACCTTACCTCGTTGCATAAGAACACAGCCAAGCCCTTGGTTGGATGCATCGCAATAAACCACAAAGTCTTCTATCCGTTCTGGGAGGGATAGTATCGGTGTGCTGCATAAGGCTTGCTTTAGCATTTGGAACGCTTTTTCTTGTTTCTCTTCCCAGTCAAAGACCACGCCTATTCTGGATCAATTTTGTAAGCGATTTCGCGATCCTAGAGAAGTTATGAATGAATCTGCGATAGTAGCCAGCGAGACCCAAAGATTGACGAATTTTTGTAGGCGCCTTCGGTGCTAACTAGTTCTCAATGGCCTTGATTTTGGAAGGGTCCACGCGAATTCACTCTTCACTAACAACGTGACCCAAGAATTCGACTCTTCGAATCCAAAATTCGCACTAAGAGAACTTCGCGTAGAGCTTCTCTGATAGTAATATCTCTAAGACCTGACGTAGATGTTGACTATGCTCCTCCTTACTTCGAGAGTAGATGAGTATGTCATCGATGAATACAATGACGAACTGATCCAGGTAAGGACAGCACACCCTATTCATTAAGTCCATGAATACCGCGGGCGCATTGGTCAATCCGAAAGGCATCACTACAAACTCGTAGTGTCCATAACGAGTTCGGAAGGCTGTCTTGGGAACATCCTCCTCTAGCACTCGTAACTGGTGATACCCGGATCTCAGGTCTATCTTCGAAAAATAATTCGCCCCTTGTAGTTGGTCGAACAAATCGTCTATGCGAGGTAGAGGGTAACGATTCTTGACGGTAAGCTTGTTCATTTCTTTGTAGTCGATGTACATACGGAACGATCCGTCTTTCTTCTTCACGAATAAGACCGGTGCTCCACAGGGTGAGAAGTTTGGTCTAATAAAGCCCTTGCTGAGAAATTCGTTAAGTTGCCCGGATAGCTCCTTCATCTCAGCTGGTGCTAGACGATAGGACAATTTCGCTACTGGAATAGCCCCTGGAACTAAGTCGATTCTTAACTCGACTTGACGTTGTGGTGGTAATCCTGGTATTCTTCTGGAAAGATGTCGGGAAAGTTGTGTACTTCATGGATGTTCTTTATGTCTTTCGTCTCTTAGCTCATATCAACCACATGAGCAAGTAATGCATGGCATTCCTTTCGTAACTACTTTTGGGCTTGTATGCTCGAAATGATATGAAGGTTCATGCCGGGTTTGTCGCCATAGATAATTAGAGTTTCGTTAGACGGTAGGTTAAGGCGAACGGTCTTCTCGTAACACATGATGTCAGCACGATGAAGACTCAACTAATCCATGCCGATTATGACGTTGAAACTTTTAATTGAGACAGGCATGAGGTCGATTGGAAATGAATGGCTATCTAGAGTTAGAGTACATCCTATGTATATACTGCTAGTGCTCTCAGTTTTTCCATTAGCCATTTCTACAGTGAATGGTTCTTTCAATGCACGTGGTTTTTGTTTAAGTAAGTGAGAAAAATTCTGGTTCACGAAACTCCTCTGCGCTCCACTATCAAACCGTATGCATGCATAAGAGTTATCGAGGAGAAACGTACCAGAGACGACTGTAGGGTCGGCTACTGCTTCTTCGTGGCCTGTAGCCAAAACTCTTCCTACTCCACCCGCGTTCCCTGCCTTCGGGCAGTTTCTTTTGTAGTGACCCACCTCGCCACATATGTAGCAAGCCTGGCCCACACCAAGGTCGGGTAGTTGGTTGATTGGCCTTGCCGGAGACTTGCAGAAACGGGCAGTGTGCCCTTTCTTGTTGTAGTTAGTGCACTGCATTTCCCGACAGGGTATATTATGGTGGAAACTGCACTTGTTACACTTGGGCAAGCTCCCAGCATACTGCTTCATCGACGCAGTAGCAGTAGGTGTTATCGCAGCATGAACAGCCACAACCTGCTGCTTTTTGGCAGAGTTCTGCGCCGCCTTGTTCTTCTTGTTATCCCAGAACTTCCGCTTGTTGTCAGCGGCTTTGGATGGTTTTGAGATGGCTAGGGTTGTTGTTGTTGTCGGGCTGCGGACTCCATGATCAATGAGCCGCTGTGCCAATCGCTTGGCACTGTCGAAGGTAGTAGGGTTCGAAGCTAAGACATTCCCCTGAAATGGAGGCACCAGCCCCCAGATATACCTCTCTATTTTCTTCCCTCAGTAGGGACCATTCCCGGACATAGTGCCACCAGATCGCTGAATCTGGCGGTATAGGCCACTATGTCGGAGCCTTTCAGGTTTAGGCGCCAGAGTTCCTGTTCAAGTTTCTGAACCTCGCCCCTCGGGCAGCACTCCTCAATTATGAGCTCCTTCAGAGCTTCCCAGCCTATAACATTAGCCACTATTAGGGTTAGTAACTTGACATGGCTACTCAACCACGTCAGGGCTCTATCCGCGAAGGTACAGGCGACAAAGTTAACTTTGCTCCCTTCCGGACAGAAACAGATCTCGAAGATCGATTCCGTTTTCTCGAACCATTGCGAGAGGGCAATGATTCCACCAGTCCCGTTAAAGGTCCTGGGCTTGCAGTTGGTGAAATCCTTACACGAGCACTCTCTAGAGCGCACTAGGGCATCACCTTGAGTGGAATGAACAGTTGTTCAACTTCCGCTAGTACCACTATGTCACACCCCCAAACCAGAACGGCGGAAACGTTCGGGGGCGGAGGACTTCATGTAAGTATCATAACACATGCAATATAGTAATCAAAGTACAAACAACCATTGCATGAATAAGTATAAGTTTTACATAAGTGTTTAAACATTACATATTCAAACACCAAAGTAGGTACAGTAGAAGACAAGAGTCGTAGTACGATACTAGGTAGTCTTCTCAAAAGCTTCGGGAGTGTACCTGTCTACTGGATTCCTGAGAACACAAGTTATTTTGAAATAGTAGATCAGCATTTAAGCTGGTGAGTTCATAAGTATTTTAGTTCTATAAAATATACTCTAAGTTCTTGGATAAGTTCGTTGGTTCCTCCAGAAAATCCTATATTTCCTGAGGTGATATGATAACCTCAATAGTTCCTTCTGCAATTACTTAGTTTATACTAATTATATATAACCTAATATCGAATGGACAGTTAAATGGGTGTATCTGCCCTAAGCCCACAACCAAACAAGGAACATGAAGTAAGGCGGAAGTCACACATTTCACTGTCAATCGGATATTACTTATGTATAACTCTGATGTAAAATCTAAGGAATTATAGAATTAACAACTAAAGGTCCTTTATGTTATACTAGTTTACAGAGAGTGAATGACTAAGTTCCAATTGAAAAAGTAGTTTAATCCCATAAGCCGTTTCATTTGTAAAAGTAGCTTAATCCCATAAACCGTTTCATTTGTAAAAGTAGTTTAATCCCAAACCGTTTCATTTGTAAAAGTATTGTTAGTTATATCCGTTCTACAGTAAAACATTAGTATTAATCCTAGAAAATATTATATTATCCATAATACTGCTTTGTGGTTTTAAATGTTCCAAAACCAGAAGTACAAGTATATTTGACATACTTGATTTCATGATACGTAGTTTTTACTGTAAGTAAAAACTAACAGAAGGTATATTTGGTCAAGATGTAATTATCTTTTCTTATTGTTTTAAGAGAAGTATATTACTAAGTAATTTACTCGTTGTTTTATCCATTTGAGTTCTATTAACCATACTAATATGACTGATGTGCCTGATGCGACGTTCTTCAGGCGTCGGAAACGAAATGACATTTGACACTTAGGCCTGCCGGCCAAACTATAGCGAACAGTGAAGGTGTGGGATTGTCAGCCCCATATAGATCTATACATAAATTCACGCCCTCCCTACAGGAGATTATGGTTAATAAGTCAGGACTTAAGGTCGTACTTAGATAAGTACACCATGAAGAGTCTCACAAATTTATTGGTTCAATGAGATTATGATGTATTATTTCCCCGTGATTGCTAACCCTGGTACGTTTCTGTTGGATTATGATCATTCTAACACTCCTAAGTGTACATGCAACCCTAAATACCTTGGATCTATGTTTTCTCTATTATACATACAATTATGAACATCCAAGGTATTATCCTAATCTAGCATACAAAATAATAAATATAACAAGATAGAATACATACCTCTTTGATGTAGAATGTCTTAATGAAGCTTGAGTTCCTAGTGCCCGAAGTGTGACACCTCAAATGGTTCACACAACACTAAATACACTTGGAATAACTTAAGAGAAACTTGAACACTCCTTGAAATCGTCTAGCCCTCACACTCACACATTAGTGCACGATTTCTTGAGCCATGGGATTCTTTTATATAGTGGCTATTAGGGTTACACCATGTAACTCATAACTTTACCCATTCCTTATGCTCCATGGATTTTAACCTCCATGGAGTATCCATGGGTCACCCCATGGACTTAGTCCAACATAAGGAATCTTGGATCACAAGCCCACATATATAAGAATGAATGATTTACACAATCAACCCATATATTTAATTAATCTCCTTTTGATCACTTAATTAATTCCAAATTAATTCTTGATCAATACTAATTAAATAACCTTATTAATATATTAGAACTTATAATATATTAACCAACCTTAAGTGTTATTTCTCTCATTATAGTCTATCCAAATGCATGATGCCATGCAACCCAAATGGACCATGCCGGGTCGGGTCAAGTCTTACCAATTATAGTTATGGACTTAGACATTAATCCAACAGTTTCCCACTTGGATAAGTCTAAAACTATTATTGCGTATGACTTCAGGAACCGATCAGCAATCGTAGCTCTCAAAAGCTTCTGTCGAACTCTGACCTTTGTCAATGACTTGTCCATTAGATAAGGGATCATATATTCCTCCATTCTAGATATCATATGGACTGAGACATAGATTATCAATCATTCTCTCTGTCCATTTGTTGTTTCCCGATTTCCGATTCATGATGACTGACTGATTGAACAAATCAAATCAGTCCTGGCTTGGCCAAGCACTCACATGTATCATCTTTAAATCATTGAGGGGCCCACAGATATCGCTTTTATCCCGAAGGTAAAAGGAATGGATAAACTTCGACTCATATGGCTTGTTCTACTACTTGTTGAATCATACACAAAGGCACGTTTTATAACATCGAGTTACCAATGCGTTTTCGTGCAATCAATGTATAACCAACTCATAGTAACAACTCATATCTCTAGGTTTGAAGAATATAAGATATTATCGTCTCATGATCACTCGTGATAAAATCCATGAAGTGATTCAAATGAGCGCGGGTTGAATCCAATACTCAAAACTTATGAGCACTCATGAGTGTTGTAGCACCACTTTTGTCCACCAACTTGGACCTCTACAAACCAACCCATGACAGTCTTGATTCATATCTACTTCCAACATATGACCGACTGTGGATGGTTTGAATAACTTAATTATTCAGGAAGAGCGACTTAGTTATTCTGGAAGTCAAAACATGCAAAGTGAAACACAAGAATAAATGAATCAAATATGGTATCAAACCCTATGAATATAAATAAACACTTTTATTTATCACCATACTGATTACTCATTATTCATTGTTTCGGTTTTATCAACTTTATACTTGAATTTAAAACAATAGTTGTCCCATTCTCCAAGCATGTACACTATGTTTTCTAAACACTAGTCATGCCATACACCAAGTATGCATACTATGTTTGTCTATGATCTTTACTTTGTAAAATAGATCAATTGAACATCACTCCAATGATCCTCTTTTCACAGTCCCAAATTCTTACTGCAAATGCAAGAATTCCAAATTCATGCCATTTACTGAAATCTGTTAGATTCTAAACTTATATGCATTGATCCTCTTAATGATTATGCACGAAGTCAGAAAGACTTGACAAAAATCATTACAGAGCATTCCAAAGGAGATCAGCTCCTTGGAAACATCCTTCTTTCATTAAGTTTCCTAATCTTACACAGATTGAATAATTTCTAACTTTGAAACATTTCCATATTCCATTTTGACTATCACTTCTGAACAAGAGTTGCCTCCTTACAGATTATGTCAATATGGTCCTTCCAGAATTAACATTATACTTCCAACTGTCCTTGAGCAACCAATCTTTGGTAAACCTTAGATTGTCCTCGACAATTGCTTAATCATTTTAGTCATATCCAATTCTAGACCTTTTCCCTTCATAATGCCCAGGCATTTGGAAAATTTTACAAAGGATGAATATAGCACATGTAATTGATCCTATATCTGAAGCATATGGGACACGATTCATGATGTCTCACATAAAGACTAAACCAGTCTTTTGCTATAATATTTCCATTTCAATTTGCCAAGTTCTCAAAATTCAGATTATGAAAAGGGATGCCGTAATCATAATCGAATTTTAGAACGCAAATAATGGACCCATATATAGAATTTCCTTATGTTGAGCCATTCCAACATGAAATTCATATATATATCCTTGATTAAATACGATTAAAATCTCAATCTAAGCTTTTAGAATTGAAATGAAGTATAATTTCCTCTCCCTTAATTATAGCAAAACAACTTTTTCAACCCCTGCAACCTCACGAATTGAAACTTTTGTTTTCTATAATTAACATTGCTAACTTGCAACCTTTGTCATAATTATCATGCTCCCACTAACATGATGATTGTTATGCTCCCACTAGCTTTGACATGTACTCAGAAATCAGCTGACTTTCTTACCAAAGTTCAAATTTCTGATACTAGATTGTTTTGATAAAACTTTATCAAAATCATACACCAATCTTAGATAGCTCACATGTGTGTCTAAACAATTTTAGAACAATGAAAAGGGATGCCGTAATCATAGTCTCAATTGTTTAGACCTTTGCCACTTCTCACAAGTCCATGTTAGTGTGCCGGTAAACCACACACGCTCCACTAACGACTTTGAGAATGCAAATATCACAATTGCTATCTAGCTAAAATCTACTTAGTGAAAGTGTTTCCTCACCATCATTTTCATGAATCGGAGAGAAACCTTATGACACTTAGATTTAATAGTGTATGTGTTCTTATCCATGTGAATTTGTCAAAACCATAATCACAAGACAAGGTTAGTGACAAATCCAAACTCATATTGATTAAACTTGTGCAATCTTAAATTCTTGCCATTTGGCAGCTCAGGTGCCTGCCATTGCTTCCAAGTAGTTGTGCAACCAATTGAGAACTCTCAGAACTCCTATGCAAAGCCAACTTGAATAGGCACAAAAATTTCAACACGATAGGTTATAAACCTCAAGTCGTGTGCTAGTGAAGGACTTTAGGTTTTATTCTTGATTAAGTCTTGAAACTTTCAAGAGCTTTAAGACTCCCACTGTCCTCATGACATATAAGACTCCCTTGTCAAATATTCAAGAGATAATGCGGATTCTTTATCAAGACTAACACTTTACACAATTGGCCTAAGTTGGTCTCTATTTTATCCAAAACATCACAACTTAACAATTTCAAATGTACAAGAGTAGATAACCTTTTACTCTTACATTTGACTAGTGTTAACAAACCCTCTTTAAGATATGTCACTCAAGTTACAATCTTGGAGTATGACTCTAAGAATTGTTTTGGAACGAAGTATGACTCATCTTTTTTATTTAACCATTTCAACAATTCATGACTCCTCTTCTTAGTCATAAGAATGCACTAAGATGACTTTAGAGGACCAATTGTGATATGGTATCTTAATCATTAAGATGATCATAAACATGATACTAAAGTACTCTCCCATCTTTTCATATTTGAGAAACTTTTATCTTTCTGCCATACTTTGATTCTTCTTATTCGTTCTGTCTCACATTGAAACTTCTCCAATGCTACAGACTTATACTTAAACTTATAAGTATAACCATATTTACTGAACTTAAGTAAATCATGACGAATAGTCTTCATGATCTTTTGTGGTGGACTTGACCAGTGCACAAGAATGTGTACTCGATCCCTTAGTCCTTTCCTTATTCACATAAGGAATTAGTCTTAATTTTCCAAGCTGAAAGTTCTCATTCATCATACTGTACAACTTGCATGATTCCAAGTTTCGGTCCAATTGAACCTTGGGTGATGAGAATCTTTCCTTATTTGGTAATATTAGACACTACCACAACCGAAAGAATCAAATCCATTTTTCCAATATTGCTATCAATGGAATCTTATAAGCAACAACTTTTCACAAATGCCATTGTAAGGATACTTAAAATAAATAAAATCAAAACCTTTTTCTTTTATTTTAAAACTTTGCGGAAAAACTTATCCTTACAATCCATATGAAAACCTTGTTGTTACCTATTCCTATGCAATATAAATATCATAACTCTTAAGTAATAGCCCAAAATTCTGATCACCGAACCATGCGATTGAAATCCATCTTCGCGATCAGAATCAGCATGTACTTAATAGAGTTAGACAATTGACTTTACCTGAAGTAGAGCCAAACTTATTGACTTTAACATCCTTAGGTAAATTTGGCAGCTTCGTAACCAATGCCCCTTCCTTTGGCAATAGTTACCTATGGACCCTTGATAATGGGACTATCTCAGACTTTGCCTCTCTCTTTACCATTGTGTCAACCGAGTTGACTATGGCCGATCCCTTTCCATTGGGAAGAGAGAGCTTTACTGGATATCCAATGTCATCATTGTCAATGTCCATAGCGTTTTAGGAAGTTGATCTTAGCAAATAGATAAGATCATTAAGGGTCTTGTATTAGTCTGTTTCATAGGATTCCCAAAAGAACTCACTATGTGACTTAGAAAGTAGTTGAGCCACCAACTTTCTCAAGACTTTGACACCCAACTCTCCCGGCTTGTCAATATGTGACTACATCTTCAAGATGTGATCACACCTAGACCTTGCCTTGCGAATAGGGCTTGAGTGACCTTAAACTTTTTAGGAACTTGTGGGTTAGGGAGAATAATTGGAGGAGGTGAAAGAAGTATGATATCCATGGGACATCATCTTCATTTAGGAATGCTTGTTTCAAGAGATTTAGGAAGATCATAAATGTCTAGACCAGACATCTTTTTGGGAGATATTCAAGATAGTTGATTTAAAGTCCTTAATATGACACCCAATATGAAATATTAAGGCTAGGACCCAACAAACTATTTTATAACTTAGAAGAGGGATGCCGTAATCCAAGCTATAAAATATTGAAGGTAGGTGAATGACGATTCACCAATTTCCACCATGAAAAACGAAATAATTTATTAGGTTTTAATTGGATTTGAAAGTCCTAGATCTTTGAGATTCATTGAACTGTTCAAAGGCATGCTTCAATCTCGAGTGTGCCCTTCAGGTTTTGTGACTGGGATGCCGAGGATCACAAAACAAGGTGTGAATAACCATGCAAATATACTTGGTACCCTTAATATTTACCCCTTAATCAGTGTGCCGGTTAACCACACACGCTCCACAAATACTATGATAAATATTAAGTTACCCTTTGCCTACCTTGTTAAGTCCAGGTTAGTGTGCCGGTTAACCACACACGCTCCACTAACGACTTACGCAAAGTGCAAAGTGTAATTTCATGGGTTAGCACCAAATTCACATTTTCCTAAGTAACTAAGATTGGGTATTAATAAGAGTTTAGTTACTTAGTATTTATCATTAATACTTTTAATGAAAGGAGAATTATAGTCCTTGTCCTACCCGTTCGGCTAACGACCCTCCACCAGTCAAGGAAGCGGTGGGTGAGAGTGGACACCCATTAAACTGTCATTTTATAGGCAGTAACCTTATACCCCCTTATAGATCGGCTTCGTGAATGAGGCCTACTAACGGTAAGACTGACTTTACTCTTATACATATATATAAATATTATTAACTTATAATATTATAAAGTATAAGGGTTGAATTTTAACTTTTAAAATTCTAAGGGCTAACTTGGAATTAAAGTATTCATAAGTGAAAACTTTTCAAATTCCAAAACTTGAGGGCAAGTTTTGAAACTATTCAAAACAAATTAATTCCATAACTTATGAGTTTAAAGTAGTTTTAATTAAAAAAAAAAAAAAAAAAAAAAAAAAAAAAAAAAAAAAAACTCTTCAAGTTCCATAACTTGAGGACAAGTTATGGAAGACTTTAAACTAATTAATAAAAAAAATAACTTTTTTTATTGTAACTTATGGAACTAATTAAGGTTACACTTTTTTTTTTAATTTAATGAAGAGACTCTTGAACCTCCATAACTTGAGGACAAGTTATGGAGTCATAAAACCATTTAATTAGAACTAGACTCTTCATTTTGTAACCTTTGCCAACTTTTATGAGTTTTATGATTCTTAAATGTGACTTTTCATATAACTTGAGGACAAGTTACAAAAACACACTTTGGAATCAACTCTTAGATTAAAACGGATTGAAAACAACTATTTCACACAACTTTTCTATTAATCTAAGAACCTCATAAGAACAAGACAATTCAAATCATCAATCTTCAAGAAATTAGCATGAACATACAAACTAATACAAATCTTGAAATTATGACAATTATCTTAGAAATTGGATTAGCATGAACATTACCACATCAAAAACAAGTTTATAAGTACAAAAACATCTTAGGGTAATGATCCTAGTCAAATTCCAGCCAAAACAATCGAATATATGCATCCAACTCGATTTTTCAGCCACTTTTGCAAGTATAACAAGAAAACAAGCCTAGGCTCTGATACCACTGTTGGGTTATGAGCATTTTAACACTCCTAAGTGTACATGCAACCCTAAATACCTTGGATCTAAGTTTTCTCTATTATACATACAATTATGAACATCCAAGGTATTATCCTAATCTAGCATACAACATAATAAATATAACAAGATAGAATACATACCTCTTTGATGTAGAATGTCTTCATGAAGCTTGAGTGCCTAGTGCCCCAAGTGTGACACCTCAAATGGTTCACACAACACCAAATACACTTGGAATAACTTGAGAGAAACTTGAACACTCCTTGAAATCGTCTAGCCCTCACACTCACACATTAGTGCACGATTTCTTGAGCCATGGGATTCTTTTATATGGTGGCTATTAGGGTTACACCATGTAACTCATAACTTTACCCATTCCTTATGCTCCATGGATTTTAACCTCCATGGAGTATCCATGGGTCACCCCATGGACTTAGTCTAACATAAGGAATCTTGGATCACAAGCCCACATATATAAGAATGAATGATTTACACAATCAACCCATATATTTAATTAGTCTCCTTTTGATCACTTAATTAATTCCAAATTAATTCTTGATCAATACTAATTAAATAACCTTATTAATATATTAGAACTTATAATATATTAACCAACCTTAAGTGTTATTTCTCTCATTATAGTCTATCCAAATGCATGATGCCATGCAACCCAAATGGACCATGCCGGGTCGGGTCAAGTCTTACCAATTATAGTTATGGACTTAGACATTAATCCAACAGTATTGTACCCCTGTTAATGCAAACCCGGTATGATGTATTATTACCCCGTGATTGCTAACCATGGTACATTGTATTATACCCCTGTTAATGCAAACCCGGTATGATGTATTATTACCCCTTGATTGCTAACCCTGGTACGTTGTATTTGTACCTTTGTTAATGCAAACCTAGTATGATGTATTATTACCCCGTGATTGCTAACCCTGGTATGTTGTATTGTACCCCTGTTAATGCAAACCCGGTATGATGTATTATTACCCCGTGATGGCTAACCCTGGTACATTGTATTTGTACCTTTGTTAATGCAAACCCGATATGATGTATTATTACTTCTTTTATATATTATCCTTATACTAAAAGTATTATGCATATCCTGGTATAAATAAATGAATTGTTGGTAATTTCCTCGGAAAGTATACAATCGTGAATCATACTTGTGTATTTAGTTTTGAATCATAAATTATACCTATTATAATTTATATGTTCTATCTGATTAGCATGATTTCTCATGGATGAACACCTCTGCTCAGCATGATACAAAGGTAATGACACCGAATGAAGTGACCTTTTATATTCCTATATGTATAATATATATATATATATATATATATATATATATATATATATATATATATATAGATATATATATATATAATTAAGAAGGAAACGACCTTCGGACAAATAACACCCCTTAATCCTACATCCAAACAAGGAAAAGGGAATAAGATAATTCAATAGTCCTAAGACCTTCAAATCTTATTTATATATTTATACATATATAAACATGATTTTGGCAATTATAATTTGAAATAGTTTATAAAACCTTTTACAAAGAATTTAACGGAGTTTACATGACTTTAAAGATTTAACATGGATTTAAGTCATTTTGGAAGTATTTTGGTTATCCTTAAAAGCATATGGAAACCCTTTGTGTGATTATTATCACATACAATGATTAACACAATTTATATTGTGTTTAGCTTGTTTCCCCCCCCCCCCCCCCTAAAAAAACATTTAAAAACCATTAAAAAGGTATATTATAGGGGTATGAACTCACTTGATAAGTGGTGATTCGGGCAGCGTTTCGTTTCTATAAATGATATTTCTCGAAGAAACCGCGAGTTTTTGAGTAAAAACCGGGCTTTATGCGGGCAGCACTTCGACTGGAACGAGGTTATCTTCTCGAGAATTCCGGGGCTTCGGGGCTTGCTTCGGGTCTTAGATACGATACCGGGGCCTTGGGGGGTCGTAAGAAAGTCTAGGGGGTGAAAAGGTGAAAAAGGGTGAAATTTTGGGTGAAAAACCTCTAAAATCCGAGAAGTCTCGCACCCTTTATATAGGGGTGCGAGGGTTCGGCCGAGGGGATGAGTCATCGGACAGGTGGCTTCGGCTCTGACAGGTGTCTCGCATGCAAGGAGGGCACGCGTCAGAAGGAGAAGCGAAGCTGGAGGCGGTCTCGGAAGCTTCCTCGGTGGTGTCGGATTAGGAGTGGACTGAGCTTCGGTCCAATCAGGAGATGCCACGCGAGACTTCGGTCCAATCAGCAGACGACACGTAGCGGACACGGGGAAGCCTCGCATGCGAGGGTGATGTGGCCGAAGAGGGTCCATGCGAAATTTCCCGGTTTTCTAGATTTTTTGATTTTCGTGCCAAAAACTTGCGAAATTCATAACTTTCGCATACAACCTCCATTTTTGGCGTTCTTTATATGTACGCGTAGGTAAAATTATACTCTACGACTTTCGTTTAGACTTCATCTGCTAATTTTGATTTATGTTTAATAATATTATTTTTAACAGACCAGGACAGGAAATCCGTTAAAATTTCATAACTTCTTCATCCGACGTCCGTTTTCGTCTGTCTTTTTACAGTTGTACTACTTTTGACGAGACCTTCGATTCTCGTTTAAGTTGTGTCGGCTAAATATCGATCGATTTATATTTCGAATTTTTAGTTGTCTACTGCTAAACCGAAACTTAGAAAAATCATAACTTCCTCATACGAAGTCAGATTTTTACGTTCTTTTTATGAAAGTTCTCGGTTTAACATATTCTACAACTTTCATTTAGATTGTTAAGCGTAAAAAGCCTTTTATCGAAAATTCACTTTTTACATTGAACAATGTTTTGCCGGTTTTATCGCAGATCTTCGATTGGCCATAACTTCTTCGTTATAACTCGGATTTCAGTGTTCTTTATATTTTTGGAAACTTTGTTACAATTTCTACCACTTTGTGCATCCCAATTACAATTATTGATCAATTTATTTTTGACCTTAATTTGACTGGTGTCACATTATCCCCTCGTTAGAGGGAATTTCGTCCGGAAATTAAGTCTAAAAGTGATACTCATGGACTAGGGGAAAGATGTGGATATTTTCATTCCATCTAATCTTCCCTTTCCCAAGTGAATTCAGGTCCACGGTTTGTAATCCAACGAACCTTCACTAACGGGGTAAGACTTTGCTTGGTTCTTTTGATTTCCCTATCCATGCTTTCTATTGGTTCTTTTACAAAGTGTAGACTTTTATTTAACTTGATTTCATTGAGTGAAATAACAAGTGTTTCATCGGATAGACACCTCTTTAGATTAGATATGTGAAAGGTGGGATGAATGTTATTAAGTTTTTGTGGTAGTTAAGTTTATAAGCTACAAGACCGATTTTGGTAAGCATATCGAATGGTCCTATGTACCTTGGATTTAGTATTCCACGCTTTCTCAAGCGTATATTGTCCGTCCGGGGTGAGACCTTCATATGACAAGGTCATCAACCTGGAATTCCAAGGGTTTTCTTTTATCGAAGCCGTAGCTTCTCTGATTAACTCTGGAAGCTTTATGTCGCTTCCTGATTCGTATTTTCTTTTTCGTAGTTTCTCGGATGAATTCCGGACCAAAGAAAGTGATGTGTGGAAATTTGACCTTTAGCTGGTTGGGTGTTACCAACTTCAGTCCAGTGCAGATAGGATCTGCACTTGCAACCACAAAATGTTTCTAATGGAGAAACTTTAATTGCTAGCATGATAAAAGACTCGACTAATTGGTAAATGGCTATCCCATGGTTTACCGAGGTCGATCACATATGTTCTTATCCATTATTCCCAAGGTTTCACCTGCCACATTTTCAGGTCTCAAGGTTTCCTGTTGAACCTCCTTACTTTGTGTGGACAGATTTGAATGGGTTATCATAGTCAATGTTTGGCTCTAAGACCTGAGTACTCTTTCCGAATTAGGGTGTCACAACTATATTGGCTTTGTCGGGATGATAACGAATTTCGAATTCGTAGTCATTTAGTAGCTCGACCCACTATCGTGGTCTCACGTTGAATTCCTCCTGGTAGAATATATGATGAAGGCTTTTTCTACGAAGTTCATGATAAGACTCATACTTGGCTTATCCACCATCACCTCGTGGATACAAGTCGTATATAATTTAGATTTCACAAAACGATCGGATGAGTGACTCTGCCCCAGGTCCACAACCAAACAAGGAACATGAGATAGGGCGGAATTACACATCCTAAATCTTGTTAAGTCTAAATTATATACCACTCTTGTGTATACACTTAGCACCGATAGATTAACCTAATGAGTTCTTAGTTTCTATTCTTGAACTTGACCTGCGGTACATTGATTTTCCTATGAGATCTATTGGGGTACTTCGGTGGTTACTGATTTCTAAGACTACTTCGGTGCTTTTCATTTGATGTTTCCTCCCTACTGAGTAGGCTAAAAGGGCGTGGTACCCTTCGCATGGGTATTTCTAAAGTTTTGAAAGGAAAGACAACATAAGAGTTTGCGTTATGGATTGGAAGAATTTCATCTTATGGCTGATTAAGGAAAAAGTTCTCTTGCATAGTATAAGAATTTTCACATGGTAAGGGCCAGACCAAACCATGTCGATTGAGGATGTCGGAATTTTCTCGACGAAATAGATATTAAGTCGTTCTGGGAGGAATGATTACTAGGATGATGAACCATCCTATGTACCTAAGTTTTCGGTGCTTCCGATTTTATTTTGTTATTACTGTTACGAATCCGCTTTTTGATTCGAAATTGGCGGGTACTACCAATACGAGGATTCTGATAATTTGAAATTATGAACTTTCATGAAATGATCCTTACTAGGTCTCTCTATAATCACTTGGTGTATACAAGTCATGTATAATTAAGATTGGTAAGACCATTCACTGAGCAACTCTGCCCTAAATCCACAACCAAACAAGGAACGGGAAATGAGGCGGGATTACTCACTCTAAGCCTACAAATCTTAATTATAAATGACCCTTATGTATACACTAAGTCATCATCGCTTACCTGTTAGGGTTTCAAATTTTATATGAATGTAGTGATTTAATTTGGACCGGAGAGTAATCATAATTATAGATAATTATTGGGGTTTGGAAGCGTACCAAAATATAACAGGGTTCTTTCATGCCTTCCCACGTATTGGGGTCAAACCCCTCCTGCTCCCCCATCGTTCTTCTCTGTTGGACAGTCCCTCTTGTAACGTCCTATTTCGCCACAAAGGTGACATATGGGAATGATTCCGACATTGGCAGTTGAAGTAATGAACTCCGCCGGAGTTCAACAAATGCGGGCGGTGTGCCACGTCATGTTGCATCTATTGCAATGCAGCCCTCGACAAACTCCAGGATGATGGTTCACTTGCTGCAGTGTGGGAGGTTTCCTATCTACGACGTGGTTGGTGCTAGAATAACAGGGCTGATGGGGGTATTGACTGCCCCAGTTCATTTCCCTCTGTTAGGTTCTTGAGTTGAATAACTCCTTTTCTTGTTCTCGAACTTGTGTTTCATGATATTAGGCTTACGGTTCGAAGTGTCCTTACAAATACGTATTCGTTGCTGTACTTGGCCATCACCACGATCGGGGTTTCCAATAGCATTACCACTAACATTTGCGTTGTTAGCATTAAGGTGTGCCATGACAGCTGCTACAGCTGCTTGTGACAGCAGCTTAAAACGTAGCCACATCTATTTGAAGGATTGGTGTTTTGCCGGTGGGTTGGTTACGTTTCTTCGGAGGCATGATTCTGTTTCATGATAGGAAAATGAGCTCGTGAGCGACTATAGTTGTCTCTAGATGTATTCTAACCATTTGTATCTAAGTATAATTCTTTCATTTTGTTATATTGTTCTCAATGATTCGACCTGCATCCCTATGATGCAGTCCTGGTAAGGAACAAAAATTAGTTTCTAGAATGGTTATGAACCGAGTATCATCCGAACTAAGTTACCTTCGATTGGTGGATATCGTTTTCCAACTTTCGAAATGATTTGAAAACAATTCATAATAAAGTCTACATAAAATAGACTTATGAATTTGAGAAGTAATCACTATCAATTGAGATTTCATGATCTGATTTATTGTTATTAGTCGTGACAGGAAAAGAGGATAAGCACAAAACCTAATGTCAGTAATGTAATCACGAACTCACTAGGTTGAATCGATTTACTAGTTATTACTTAGATCAAAAGGTGCTCAAACACATCACATCAATCACACGTGGTTTTCCTTTGTTCTCTGTTCTATTCTGGGTGGTAATGGTTTGTTCTCTCCTAGTATCTATAGGGTGTCCTTCTCCTCCGTATGTATATTGAATTCCTGAGCTGTCTTACTTCCGATTCTGAAACTGATTCCCATTACTTCGTAATGAATATTTTGAATCTCAGAAGTTCATGCGAATCTCTCATTGGTGTTCTTAATAGGGTAAGGGCACTAAATTATTTCTATAGTTTATTTACTTCTCATCTGTTTCTTTCTCGGAATTCTCCTAATGAAATTCTGTTGGATCCTCCTTGACTCTTCTATTGGTTGTTGGAGTGACTAGATTTATCTAAGGGGTTTATACGAGAATGGAAATGTCTAAAGAATCTATGAGAAAATTTAAATTTTTACGAAGGTGATCCTTTCTGGACCTTCTATAATCACATTGTGTGTACCGATTATATATAATCCAGATCAAATAGACCTTCGAATAAGTAATCCTATTCTAAAGCCACATCCAAACAAGCAAAAGGAAGTAGAGTGAAAATTGCATATTCTAAGTCTATAAAATCTCGACTATATATAACCATAACGTATCCACTTAGTAATTATAGACGTACTAGAGAAGATCTTTTTAACATTTCCCAAAAGTTTATTTACGGTATCTAAAATACCTCCATGGTATTTTAATTATAAGTTTGATTCTTGGACTTCTAGATATAAGAACTTGACAAGTTTTCAGTTTTCTTGTTATTGCATCCTAAAATACTCCCATAGTATTTTAATCTTTATGTTTGGTTCTAGAATTCTTCTGGTACCTAGGTAAGTTTTAGACTTGTTGCAATACTACAATCACTCCCAAACACATGTTGGTCATATCTCAAATGAATATAGTTGATTAGGCTATATTGATCCCAGATATGATTACGTCACTGTCTAGGTTTAAATGTAATGTCCAACATCCAAATACTTTTGTTTTGTTCTTCTTGTGATACTCATTATAGTATATATATTATGCATGTACTTATACTTTTATAAAATATTGTTATATTTTTAAAGTATAACTCTTGGTCAGAGTGTTTTTATCCCAATGGGTTTATAGTTGTATATCTTTTATAACTGATATACTGAGTTCACTATAAACACTGGTCTGATACCAATCTGTCACACCCCCAAACCGGAACGGCGTAAACGTTCGGGGGCGGAGGACTTCATGTAAGTATCATAACACATGCAATATAGTAATCAAAGTACAAACAACCATTTCATGAATA
This sequence comes from Lactuca virosa, assembly GCF_052849685.1. NCBI lineage: Eukaryota > Viridiplantae > Streptophyta > Magnoliopsida > Asterales > Asteraceae > Lactuca > Lactuca virosa. The sequence continues at coordinate 392,916,070 of NC_136428.1, forward strand.
AGTATAAGTTTTACATAAATGTTTAAACATTACATATTCAAACACCAAAGTAGGTACAGTAGAAGACAAGAGTCGCAGTACGATACTAGGTAGTCTTCTCAAAAGCTTCGGGAGTGTACCTGTCTACTGGATTCCTGAGAACACAAGTTATTTTGAAAGAGTAGATCAGCATTTAAGCTGGTGAGTTCATAAGTATTTTAGTTCTATAAAGTATACTCTAAGTTCTTGGATAAGTTCGTTGGTTCCTCCATAAAATCCTATATTTCCTGAGGTGATATGATAACCTCAATAGTTTCTTCTGCAATTACTTAGTTTATACTAATTATATATAACCTAATATCGAATGGACAGTTAAATGGGTGTATCTGCCCTAAGCCCACAACTAAACAAGGAACAGAAAGTAAGGCGGAAGTCACACATTTTACTGTCAATCAGATATTACTTATGTATAACTCTGATGTAAAAACTAAGGAATTATAGAATTAACCACTAAAGGTCCTTTATGTTATACTAGTTTACAGAGAGTGAATGACTAAGTTCCAATTATAAAAGTAGTTTAATCCCATAAGCCGTTTCATTTGTAAAAGTAGTTTAATCCCATAAACCGTTTCATTTGTATAAATAGTTTAATCCCCTAAACCGTTTCATTTGTAAGAGTATTCTTAGTTATATCCGTTCTACAGTAAAACATTAGTATTAATCCTGGAAAATATTATATTATCCATAATACTGCTTTGTGGTTTTAAATGTTCCAAAACCAGAAGTACAAGTATATTTGCCATACTTGATTTCATGATACCTAGTTTTTACTGTAAGTAAAAACTAACAGAAGGTATATTTGGTCAGGATGTAATTATCTTTTCTTACTGTTTTAAGAGAAGTATATTACTAAGTAATTTACTCGTTGTTTTATCCATGTGAGTTCTATTAACCATACTAATATGACTGATGTTCCTGATGCGACGTTCTTCAGGCGTCGGAAATGATATGACATTTGACACCCTAGGCCTGCCGGCCAAACTGTAGCGAACAGTGAAGGTGCGGGATTGTCAGTCCCATATAGATCTATCCACAAATTCACGCCCTCCTTACAGGAGATTCTGGTTAATAAGTCAGGACTTAAGGTCGTACATAGATAAGTACACCATGAAGAGTCTCACAAATTTATTGTTTCAACGAGATTATGATGTATTATTACCCCGTGATTGCTAACCCTGGTACGTTGTATTGTACCCCTGGTAATTCAAACCCGGTATGATGTATTATTACCCCGTGATTGCTATCCCTGGTACATTGTATTGTACCCCTGTTAATGCAAACCCGGTATGATGTATTATTACCCCATGATTGCTAACCCTGGTACGTTGTATTTGTACCTTTGTTAATGCAAACCCGGTATGATGTATTATTACCCCGTGATTGCTAACCCTGGTACGTTGTATTTGTACCTTTGTTAATGCAAACCCGGTATGATGTATTATTACTTCTTTAATAGATTATCCATATACTAAAAGTATTATACATATCCTGGTATAGAGAAATGAATTGTTGGTAATTTCCTTGGAAATTATACAATCGTGAATCATACTTATGTATTTAGTTTTGAATCATAAATTATATACCTATTAAAATTTATATGTTCTATCTGATTAGCATGATTTCTCATGGATGAACACCTCTGCTCAACTTGATACAAAGGTAATGATACCGAATGAAGTGACCTTTTATATTCCTATATGTATAATATATATATATATATATATATATATATATATATATATATATATATATATATATATATATATATATATATATATATATATATATATATATATATATAAGAAGGAAACGACCTTCGGACAAATAACACCCCTTAATTCCACATCCAAACAGGGAAAAGGGAATAAGATAATTCATTAGCCCTAAACCCTTCAAATCTTATTTATATATTTATACATATATAAACATGATTTTGGCAATTATAATTTGAAATAGTTTATAAAACCTTTTACAAAGAATTTAACGGAGTTTGCATGACTGTAAAGATTTAACATGACTTTAAGTCATTTTGGAAGTATTTGGTAATCCTTAAAAGCATAAGGAAACCCTTTGTGTGATTATTATCACATACAATGATTAACACAATTTATATTGTGTTTAACTTGTTCCCCCCCCCCCCCTAAAAAGTATTTCAAAACCATTAAAAAGGTATATTATAGGGGTATGAACTCACTTGATAAGTGGTGATTCGGGCAGCGTTTCGCTTCTATAGATGATCTTACTCAAAGAAACCGCGAGTTTTTGAGTAAAAACCGGGCTTTATGCGGGCAGCACTTCGACTGGAAAGAAGTTATCTTCTCCAGAATTCTGGGGCTTCGGTGCTTGCTTCGGGTCTTAGATATGATATCGGGGCCTTGGGGGGTCGTAAGAAAGTCTAGGGGGTGAAAAGGTGAAAAAGGGTTAAAAACCTCTATAAAATACGAGAAGTCTCGCACCCTTTATATAGGGGTGCGAGGGTTCGGCCGAGGGGATGAGTCATCAGACAGGTGGCTTCGACTCGGATAGGTGTCTCGCCTGCAAGGAGGGCACGCGTCAGAAGGAGAAGCGAAGTTTGAGGCGGTCTCGGAAGCTTCCTCGGTGTTGTCGGATCAGGAGTGGACCGAGCTTCGGTCCAATCAGGAGATGCCACGCGAGACTTCGGTCGAATCAGCAGACGACACGTAGCGGACACGGGGAAGCCTCGCATGCGAGGGTGACGTGGCCGAAGAGGGTCCATGCGAAATTTCCCGGTTTTCTAGATTTTTCGATTTTCGTGCCAAACACTTGCAAAATTCATAACTTTCGCATACGAGCTCCATTTTTGGCGTTCTTTATATGCACGCGTAGGTAAAATTATAGTCTACCACTTTCGTTTAGACATCGTCGGCTAATTTTGAATTTATTTTTAATATTATTATTTTTAACATACCGGGACAAGAAATCCGTTAAAATTTCATAACTTCTTCATCCGACGTCCGTTTTCGTCTGTCTTTTTACTGTTGTACTACTTTTGACGAGACCTTCAATTCTCGTTTAAGTTGTGTCGGCTAAATATCTATCGATTTATATTTCGAATTTTTAGCTGTCTACTGCTAAACCGAAACTTAGAAAAATCATAACTTCCTCATACGAAGTCAGATTTTTACGTTCTTTTTATGAAAGTTCTCGGTTTAACATATTCTTGAACTTTCATTTAGATTGTTAAGGCTAAAAAGCCGTTTATCGAAAATTCACTTTTTACACTGAACAGTGTTTTGCCGGTTTTGTCGCAGATCTTCGATTGGTCATAACTTCTTCGTTATAACTCGATTTCCGTGTTCTTTATATTTTTGGAAACCTTGTTACAATTTCTACCACTTTGTTCATCCCAATTACGATTATTGATCAATTTATTTTTGACCTTAATTTGACTGGTTTCACATTATCCCCCCGTTAGAGGGAATTTCGTCCCGAAATTAAGTCTAAAAGTGATACTTAGGGACTAGGGGAAAGATGTGGATATTTTCGTTTCATCTAATCTACCCTTTCCCAAGTGAATTCAGGTCCCTGGTTTGTAATCCAGCGAACCTTCACTAACGGGGTAAGACTTTGCTTGGTTCTTTTGATTTCCATATCAATGGTTTCTATTGGTTCTTTTACAAAGTGTAGACTTTTATTTAACTTGATTTCATTGAGTGAAATAACAAGTGTTTCATCGGATAGACACCTCTTTAGATTAGATATGTGAAAGGTGGGATGAATGTTATTAAGTTTTTGTGGTAGTTAAGTTTATAAGCTACAAGACCGTTCTGGTAAGAATATCGAATGGTCCTACGTACCTTGGATTTAGTATTCCCCGCTTTCTCAAGCGTATCTTGTCCTTCCTGGGTGAGACCTTCATATGACATGGTCATCAACCTGGAATTCCAAGGGTTTTCTTTTATCGAAGCAGTAGCTTCTCTGATTAAGTCTGGAAGCTTTATGTCGCTTCCTGATTCGTATTTTCTTTTTCGTAGTTTCTCGGATGAATTCCGGACCAACGAAAGTGTTGTGTGGAAATTTGACCTCTAGCTGGTTGGGTGTTACCAACTTCAGTCCAGTGCAGATAGGATCTGCACTTGCGACCACAGAAGGTTTCTAATGGAGAAACTTTAGTTGCTAGCATGATAAAGGACTCGACTAATTGGTAAATGGGTATCCCATGCTTTACCAAGGTCGATCACATACGTTCTTATCCATTCTTCCCAAGGTTTCACCTGCCACATTTTCAGGTCTCAAAGTTTCCTGTTGAACCTCCTTACTTTGTGTGGATGGATTTGAATGGGTTATCATAGTCAATGATTCGCTCTACGACCTGAGTACTCTTTCCGACTTAGGGTGTTACAACTATATTGGCTTTGTCGGGATGATAACGAATTTCAAATTCGTAGTCGTTTAGTAGGTCAACCCACTGTCGTGGTCTCACGTTGAATTCCTCCTGGTAGAATATATGATGAAGGATTTTTCTCCGAAGTTCATGATAAGGCTCATACTTGGCTTATCCACCATCACCTCGTGTATACAAGTCGTATATAATTTAGATTTCACAAAACGTTCGGATGGATGACTCTGTCCTAGGTCCACAACCAAACAACGAACAGGAGATAGGGTGGAATTACACATCCTAAATCTTGCTAAGTCTAAATTATATACCACTCTCGTGTATACACTTAGCAGCGATAGATTAACCTAATGGGTTCTTAGTTTCTATTCTTGAACTTGACCTGCGGTACAATGATTTTCCTATGAGATCTATTGGGGTACTTCGGTGGTTACTGACTTCTAAGACTACTTTGGTGCTTTTCGTTTGATGTTTCCTCCCTACTGAGTAGGCTAGAAGGGCGTGGTACCCTTCGCATGGGTACTTCTGAAGTTTTGAAAGGAAAGACAACTTAATAGTTTGCGTTATGGATTGAAAGAATTTCATCTTATGGCTGATTAAGGAAAAAGTTCTCTTGCACAGTATAAGAATTTTCACATGGTAAGGGCCAGACCAAACCATGTCGAATGAGGATGTCGGAATTTTCTCGACGAAATAGATATTAAGTCGTTCTGGGAGGAATGATTACTAGGATGATGAACCATCCTATGTACTTAAGTTTTCAGCGCTTCCGATTTTATTTTGTTATTACTGTTACGAATCCCCTTTTTGATTCGAAATTGGCGGGAACTACCAATACGAGGATTCTGATAATTTGAAATTATGAACTTTCATGAAATGATCCTTACTAGGTCTCTCTATAATCGCTTTGTGTATACAAGTCATGTATAATTAAGATTGGTAAGACCATTGACTGAGTAACCCTGCCCTAAATCCACAACCAACAAGGAACAGGAAATGAGGCGAGATTACTCACTCTAAGTCTATAAATCTTAATTATAAATGACCTTTATTTATACACTAAGTCATCATAGCTCACCTGTTAGGGTTTCAAATTTTATATGAATGATGTGATTTAATTTGGACGAGGGAGTAATCATAATTATAGATAATTATTGGGGTTTGGAAGCGTACCAAAATATAGCAGGGTTCTTTGATGCCTTCCCATGCATTGGGGTCAAATCCCTCCTGCTCCCCCATCGTTCTTCTCTGTTGTACAGTCCCTCTTGTAACGACCTATTTCACCACAAAGGTGATATATGGGAATGGTTTCGACATTGGCAGTTGAAGTAATGAACTCAACTGGAGTTCTACAAATGCGGGCGATGTGCCCCTTCATGTTGCATCTATTGCAATGCAGCCCTCGACAAACTCCATGATGATGGTAGTTGCACTTGCTGCAGTGTGGGAGGTTTCCTATCTACGGTGTGGTCGGTGGTAGAATAACAGGTCTGATGGGGGTATTGACTGCCCCAGTTCGTTGCCCTCTGTTAGGTTCTTGAGTTGAATAACTCCTTTTCTTGTTCTCGAACTTTTGTTTCAGGATATTAGGCTTACGGTTCGAAGTGTCCTTACAAATACGTACTCGTTGTTGTACTTGGCCATCACCACGATCGGGGTTGCCGATAGCATTACCACTAACATTTCCGTTGTTAGCATTAAGGTGTGCCATGACAGCTGCTACAGCTGCTGTGACCGCAGCTTGAAACGTAGCCGCATCTATTTGAAGGATTGGTGTTTTGCCGGTGGGTTGGTTACGTTTCTTCGGAGGCATGATTTTGTTTCATGATAGGAAAATGAGCCCGTGAGCGACTATAGTTGTCTCTAGATGTATTCTAACCATTTGTATCTATGTATAATTCTTTCGTTTTGTTATATTGTTCTCAATGATTCGTCCTGCATCCCTATGATGAACTCTGGGTAAGGAACATAAATTAGTTTCTAGAATGGTTATGAACCGAGTATCATCCGAACTAAGTTACCTTCGATTGGTGGATATCGTTTTCCAACTTTCGAAATGATTTGAAAACAATTCATAATAAAGTCTACATAAAATCGACTTATGAATTTGAGAAGTAATCACTATCAATTGAGATTTCGTGATCTGATTTATTGTTATTAGTCGTGACAGGAAAAGAGGATAAGCTCAAAACCTAATGTGAGTAATGTAATCACTAACTCACTAGATTGAATCGATTTACTAGTTATTACTTTAATTGAAAAGGTGCTCAAACACTTCACATGAATCACACGTGGTTTTCCTTTGTTCTTAGTTCTATTCTGGGTGGTAATGATTTATTCTCTCCTAGTATCTATAGGGTGTCCTTCTCCTCTGTGGGTATATTGAATTCCTGAGTTGTCTTACTTCCGATTCTGAAACTGATCCCCATTACTTCGTAATGAATATTTTAAATCTCGGAAGGCCATGCGAATCTCTCATTGGTGTCCTTAATAGGGTAAGGGCACTAAATGATTTCTATATTTTATTTACTTCTCATCTGTTTCTTTCTCGGAATTCTCCTAATGAAATTCTATTGGATCCTCCTTCACTCTTCTATTGGTTGTTGGAGTGACTACATTTATCTAAGGGGTTTATACGAGAATGGAAATGTCTAAAGAATCTATGAGAAAATTTAAATTTTTATGAAGGTGATCCTTTCTGGTCCTTCTATAATCACTTGGTGTGTACCGAGTATATATAATCCAGATCAAATAGACCTTCGAATAAGTAATCCTATTCTAAAACCACATCCAAACAAGGAAAAGGAAGTAGAGTGAAAATTACATATTCGAAGTCTATAAAATCTTGACTATATATAACCTTAACGTATCCACTTAGTAATTATAGACGTACTGGAGAAGATCTTTTTAACATTTCCCAAAATTTTATTGACGGTATCTAAAATACCTCCATGGTATTTTAATTATAAGTTTGATTCTTGGACTTCTAGATATAAGAACTTGACAAGTTTTCAGTTTTCTTGTTATGGCATCCTAAAATACTCCCATAATATTTTAATCTTTATGTTTGGTTCTAGAATTCTTCTGATACCTAGGTAAGTTTTAGACTTGTTGCAATACTACAATCACTCCCAAACACATGTTGGTCATATCTCAAATGAATATAGTTGATCAGGCTATATTGATCCCAGATACGATTACGTCACTGTCTAGGTTTAACTGTAATGTCCAACATCCAAATACTTTTGTTTTGTTCTTCTAGTGATACTCATTCTAGTATATATATTCTGCATGTACTTATACTTTTATAAAATATTGTTATATTTTTAAAGTATAACTCTTGGTCAGAGTGTTTTTATCCCAATGGGTTTATAGTTGTATATCTTTTACAACTGATATACTGAGTTCACTATAAACACTGCTCTGATACCAATCTGTCACACCCCCAACCCAGAATGGCGTAAACTTTCGGGGGCGGAGGACTTCATGTAAGTATCATAACACATGCAATATAGTAATCAAAGTACAAAAAACCATTGCATGAATAAGTATACGTTTTATGTGACAACCCGAAATTTCAATCTTGTACAAACCTTTCAATCCAGTCAAAGTTAGACTTGTTCTTGCTAACTTTTAACATTATTTTGAGTCCATTTGAGCATCCCGAGCCTAGTACATCAAAGGAATAAGTAAAAGGAAGTGTCGATTGAAGTTGTAACCCATCAACCATGCCATAAACCCTCAAAAGAGGAGTTTACGGCCAAGGGTCATGGGTTTACGGCCGTAAACACATGGAGGTCGTAATCTCCATGCTATATATACGACCCTTAGTCCTTTTTCAGCCACTTTTCACTTTTCCAAGCCTAGAACTCGAATTCTCTCCCAAGGATCTTGAGGTTTTTGCTCCAAATCTTAAAAAATGTAAGTGAATCCTTCCTAATATGAGTTAATATATCTCTTCTTATTGATTCACTCTTGATTTCATCCATGTGTTCTTCATTTCACCAAGAACACCAAGAACACACACTAGTGTGTTTCAACTTTAATCACCCTTTCAAGCTTCTACTACGTAAGTACACTACCCTTAGCTTGTTATATACTAAAATCACTTGTTAAACATCAAGAAATCATGTCCAGGAGGGTGTTTACAGCTAAGGCAATCTCCCTTGGCCGTAAACCCTAATATTGGGTGCATATGGACCCTAACTTCTTCCTTAGGCTTGGTCTTTAGTCTAGAACACTTCCTGGAAGCTTGTAGGACCTTAAAAACACACGAAATGGAACAAGATGACACGAGTTTACGGCCGTAATCACCATGGGCCGTAAACCCATGGGCCGTAAACCCATGGGACGTAAACCCATGGGCCGTAAACTCATGGGGGGTTTACTCTTGGGCTGAAAACTCCAATGTGAGACCCTACAACCCTTAGATACAACCCTTTGTACCTCTAACACTTGAATCAAAGTGTTTTCCATGTCCTAGGGTGTCCTTACTTGCTTAATTAGTTGTTTAAAGACTAATTAGATACATATATGTGTCATTATATGTTAAATAGGATCTGTGTGTGCTCAAGTCCTCACTTGACACTTAGCATCCTATCCGGAACTTCCATCCAAACCACTCACTACAGGTGAGTTCATACCCCTTAATCAACCTTTGAAATGATTTTAAATGCTTTTATGGGGGGGCAGGAATACAAGTTGAAGCATTCTAGTTATTGCATTAATCATATGTGATTAATAACTAGGACAAACATGAAGATTTTCTATTACTTTCAAATTGTTGTCAAACTTATGGATTTCAAACACTTCAACGGATTTTATTAAACTCTTTTAAATACTAAATCCTTTATCAAACTCTTTTAAAATTACATTATTGTCAAACTCATATCTATACAGATATATTTATATAAGTAAGATTTAAAGGACTTAGGACTGATAACTCACTTTAATTCATGTTCCTTGTTTGGTTGTGGACTTAGGGTACCTTGTTATTTGTCCGAATATTGTTGAAACCTTAATTATATATCGTATATATGTGTTAGTATATAAAAGCTTTCACTTCAGTTCAGTACCTTTGGGTAGCAAAGGCATACATACAACCGTACTAGTTAACTATAATAGGTATAGTTAAGAGATCACTACCCACTATTACTATTACAACGACACATGCAAGAGTCAGTACAGTTACGAGTCATTACATAGATACTATAATGAGAAACAATACATTCTATACAATATATAGGAGAACATACTATACACTAGACAAGAGGATATACTACACTCTAGTGTAGAGAAAACATTACTACACTATGACATACTATACAAACATTTGAATACGATAATCAGAGTGTGACATACTACTTCTCGATACGACACTACATTGTTGTATCACTTTGTAACCAGAGTCTCCTTGAGGGAGAGCGGGCATTGTGTGTATATATCTATACGGGACAGACACTCCCACACCCCGACTGCTAGCTACAGTCCCAGCCGACAAGGTCAAGGGGTGACAGAATGTTACCTCACTACATATGACAACGGAGGGTCATTAGTTATTCAGCCGTCGATCAGCATGGTTACATACGAGTTCACATTTAAACCTTTCATTAACCAGCTAAGAATTAAAGGAAACCAGACTCCCCGAGGTGTATTGTACATTTAATACTACCTGGAGTCTGTATTTTATCACTTTATAGCCAGTAGTGACACTGCTGAGGTAAAACATTATTTTCCCCTATTACATTTATTTGTAATCATCTCACATAAACGATGACTTAAAACTATATTTTTATAATGATAGTTTCACTGGGAAAAACTCTTACATTTACAAAAGAACAAAGCTACAAATGGTCGGGTCTTGGTAGAAGACTGCATTTCAGTAGAAAATATAGGATTTTCTAGGGAGTTCAACCATTTCCAAACATTTGCAGTCAATTACGAACATTTACACTTCGTTGTTATAAACATTTTCATACAAGCAATGACACTAAATACTTATGAACTCACCAGCGTAATGCTGATAAACTCTTTGAAAATAACTTGTATTCTCAGGTCATCAGTAGACAGGTACCGATGAAGCTTTTGAGAAGATGGAGCACATTCAAGACTCATCTTTTATTTTGATCATTCATTTTGGTGCCTTACAAACTATACAGAACACGCTTGTATTAAAATTATTATATTAATGAAATGGATGTTGTTGCTTGTCTTTACTATTATGCATTGTTATGATACTGTACATGAAGTCCTCCACCCCAGAACGTTTCCGCCGTTCCGGTTTTGGGGTGTGACAGATTGGTATCAGAGCATTGTTTATAGTGAATCGAGTATGTCAACCCATAAAAGATATACAAACTATAAACGCAACGGTATTAAAACACTCTGACCAAGAATTTATACTTTTAAATAATAAAATATTTAACTAAGTATACATACATCTATTCATACCAAGGTCAGTATCATACTAGGTCAGAACAAAAGTATTACGATTGTTGAACAACACAATTAGGCTTAGAGACATATAGTCAGATCTAGGGGGATATAGCCTGATCAACTATATTTTCCGAGGAGTGACTAGCATGTGCCTAAGAATGATTGTGGTGTTACAACAAGTCTAAAAACTTACCAATACCACTACCACGAGATCATTAGAACAAAACATAAACCTAAAATACTATAGGAGTATTTTGTGTTACTATAATTACTTATGTGGAAACTAAAAAGGGCTATCTTATAGTTATCATAATTAGTACGTCTATTAACTATCCTTTTCCCTTATTCTCGCGTAGATAACATGGCTGGCTTCCATCTCCCCGGCGACCCATACTTCCCAAACCAAGGCAATGCTGGATGGCTTGAAGAAGAGCCGGAAGATGATCACCCAATCCCTTTGGATGATCACCTCGCAGAAGGTTTTTCGGATAGTTCTGACTCCGAACTAGAAGTCAACAACCTGCCCCAAGAGGCTCTAGTCCCAAACCTCAACCCCCGACCAGCATTTCAAGGCCCCACTCCCTTGTGGGCGACAACCTTGAACCATTGGAGTGATGAGCAGGGTCAGCCCTTACCCTTCAACGGAGACCGAAGCTTTTACAACATAAGCGAGGGAGGCTCAGGTGACCGAGTCCTGCCCATTATGGTCCGCAGGATTGCTCGGAATGTAGAGCAAGGTCGAGCAGCCATCGACCGAGTCATGGAAGTTGACGCCAACTCTCGCATTAACACGGTCCGTATTCGCCAACTCGAAGAGGCTATGGAAAGGACTAGGAGAACCAATGAGCCTCTGTAGCAACAACTAACTGCATCCCGAGCTGAAGTCATAGAACTCCGAGTGCGTCAGAGGGCGCATGAGCGACATCTTCAAGAAGTTGTACGTCAACTGGCAAATCTGAGGGTTCACCCGAGGAATACCAGTCGTCGGTAGAAGATGTCGACTCGTCTTTCCTTTTGGATTAAGGAATAGCCTTTCTTTTCTGTGCCTATGTAACACTTGTCTATAAAATATTCCTACCTTACAAATACTTTAACTAGATTTCTAAGCTGTCAACATTTTCCCTTATGGTTTGATGTAAGGCCTACTGTTAGGTCATTTTTCCCGAACTCATTTACATCATTAATACCAGTAATATTGACAGTTATCTAATCCATTGAAAAGTCCTTACTTTTGTGTTTCTCTACTCTATGGCCATGTCTCTATCTGATGTTTGGACTATGGCGATTTAGTCCATGAATCACTCTCATTATGCTTACAATTGATTCTTACTACTATCATCATCTCTATCAACTTTCAATAAAAGATGCTGCCTCGTAAGCGTCCGACCAGAGGCAGACCTGTAAATCAAACTCCACCACCACCACCCCCTCCACAATTTGATGCGGTGATGTTTTAGGCAGCTGTGACCGCAACCCTGGCTCAAGTAAATTCTGGTGGTGCTAGTGGGGCTGGAACGGGCACCAACTCTAGCCATGGTGAAATCCAACCACGTACACGGGAGTGTACCTATAAAGACTTCATCAGCTGCAAACCAACGTACTTCAACTGAACCGGAGGGATTATTACGTTGTCCCAATGGATCGATAGAACAGAAGCAATCTTTGAGATGTGCTCTTGCCCTGAAGAAAGCAAGATAAAGTTCGCTGCTTGCACCTTCACAGAATAGGCCCTGACATGGTGGAATGGCCATGTCAAATCACTCTCACTGGTAGCAGCTAAAGCTATGGGCTGGGAGACACTGAAGGATCTGATGGCAAAGGAGTACTGCCCGAGGGGCGAAATTCAAAAACTTGAAGAGGAACTGTGGAACCTTAAGATGAAGGGTTCCCACATAGTGGCTTATACGACCCGATTCGGCGACCTGGTGACCCTATGTCCGAACATGGTCCCCACCGAAAGCAAGAAAGTCGAGAGATACATCTGGGGTTTGTGTGACAATCCGAAATTTTTATCTTATACACTTATTCAAATCAATGAAGGTGAGACTCGTTTTTGCTATTTTCAAGCACTATTTAGAGTCAATTAGAGTGTTTAAAGCCTAGTATCATCAAGGTATGAGTCGTGGGATGAGATTTGTGACTGTAACACCTTGAAAATGAGCCAAACATTCCAACATATGGAGTGTGCGGCAACACACAAGAGTGTGCGGCCACACACCCATCCCAACCGCACACTCGCCCATATATATTCAACACTTGTCATTTTTGAACACTTTTTCACTTCTTTAAGACTAGAACTCGAAATCCTCTCAAGTATCATCCAAATCTTCGTCTTGATCTTCATAAAAGGTAGTAATTCTTCCTTTTGATTGTTGATACTTGACCCTAACTAGCAAAACCCTTTGGTTTGATCCATGAAAACATCCATTTTTAGTCAAGAACACCAAGAACACGCACTAGTTTTGGACCTTAATCACCCTTTCAAGCCTCTATAACGTGTATACACTTATCATAACTTGTTATATGCTAAGAACACTTGATGATATACTAGAAAAACACGATTTTATCATCATCATAAAAGGTGTGCGTCCGCACACATCATGGTGGCCGCACATACCCTTTTTAGGTCCAAAAATGGCAATGAACTCCATATAAGGCTACAGCATGAAGTAAGAAACCTTCCTAGATGAGTCCTAAAGCCTTAAACACGTTTTGGCACATTTCATAGGGAGTGTGCGGCCGCACACAAACCCTGGCCGCACACCCTGGCCGCACACACACAAATAGTGTGTACTTTAACCATACACTCCCTTGTATAACCATATACCCCTTATATAAAATCACATATGGTTGTAACACTTCAAAATAAGTGTTTACTAGTCCCTAAGGTGGTTCAATTCAATAATTAGTTGTTTTAAGCACTAATTATATTCATATATGTACCATTATATGTTAAATAGGATCCGCGTGTGTGTTCAAGTCTTCACTTGACACTTAGCATCCTATACCATCCGTTCATCCAAACCACTCACTATAGGTGAGTTCATACCCCTTAATTAACCTTTTAAATGTTTTTAAATGCTTTTACGGGGGGGGGGGGGATACAAGTTGAACTATTATAGTTATTATATCAATCACATGTGATTAATAACTACCAAACAAGTGGATTTCTTACTTTTCAAACTGTGTTACCAAACTGTTTTACTTCAAACTGTTTTACAAACTCTTTTTCATATCAAATACTTTTATTAAACTCTTTTAGCTTATATTCTTTGTATCTATATAGATATAGTTATGTAAGTAGGATTGAAAGGACTTAGGACTGATAGCTCACCTTACTTCCTGTTCCTTGTTTGGTTATGGACTTAGGGTATTCAGGTTATTTGTCCGAAGGTCGTTTGAATCCTAGTCATATATTATGTATATGTATATAGATATACAAGTTCCTTCTTTCATTCAGTTCAATACCTTTGGGTAGCAAAGGTATACACACATGTTCATACGTTCAAACAACATTACTAGTAAACTATAATAGGTATAGTTTAGGGAGATACTAATACTATTACTAGAACAGTAAAACATACAATGAATCAGTTCATACATGAGTCAATAACATACAGATAGAGAATACTATGATGAGAAACAAACAATAGAATACTATGATGAGAAACAAACAATAGAATACTATGATGAGAAACAAACAATACCATACAGAGAGAACATACATACATGCTCGACAGGGAGAGAACACACAATACAGCTAGCACATACATATACTAGAACATTACTACAGTTATGTGAGCCACGTAACGGGGCATGGCACTACCTGTCATGACCGTGTTGTATCCAGAATCTCCTTAAGTGGGGAGCGTATGAGTTTGTGTATAGATCTATAATGTATTGACTATCCTACACCTCGCTGCTCGCTACAGTGGGACTTCTAAGTCTACGGGTGCCAAACGTCATTTCTTCCGACGTCTTACATCGTCGCGTTCTATAGTCGGTAGTAGGATACAGGCCGATCACATGGTACTATAAATAACAATTGGTTTAAGGTAGTTAGTACAGCAGTAGTCACTTAATAAACAATAAACAATAATGTAAAAACTATATTTTTGGTTAATGATAGTCAGATTTGGGAAAATACACACTCTTACAAGAGACACACACACAGATACTAGATGCTTTGGTAGAAGGCTACTTTTAGTAGGAAACATTGGGTTTTCTAGGAGAGTTCAAACCTTTACAAACATTTTTAAACTTATACATTACAGACTTACAAACACTTTCATACAAATACAGACACTAATATACTTATGAACTCACCAGCCTTAAAGCTGATAAACTCTTTCAAAATAACTTGTATTCTTAGGTCAGCAGTAGACAGGTACCGGTGCCAGGTTTTGAGAAGATGGAGCTCGTTCAAGAGTCATCTTTTATTTTGATGTATATTTTTGGTGTCTATATAACTTGACAGAACACACTTGTATGAAATTATATTATTAATGCAATGGATGATTTTGTTGCTTGTTTACTACTTTGCATTGTTGTGATACTGAATATGACGTCCTCCACCCCTGAACGTTTCCGCCGTTCCGGTTTTGGGGTGTGACAGATTATTATCAGAGCATAGTTTATAGTGAATCGAGTACATCAACCCATAAAAGATATACAAACTATAAACACAGTGGGATTAAAATACTCTGATAAAGAGTTTATACTTTTAAATGATAAAATATTTAACCAAGTATACATACCTGCATTCATACTAAAATCAGTGTCACTGGGACAGAACAAAAGTATTACGATTGTTGGACAGCACAAGTAGACTTAGAGACATATAGTCAAAGATGGGAAGATATAGCCTGATCAACTATATTATCCGAGGATTGACTAGCATGTGCTTAGGTATGGTTGTGAGGTTGCAACAAGTCTAAGAACTTACCAACGCTACTAGAATGAAAACATTAGAACAGAACATAAACTTAAAATACTATAAGAGTATTTTGTGTTACTGTAATTACTTATCTGAGAACTAAAGGTCTTTGTTAGTATATCAATGGTTGCTGAGTGGATACGCTAAGGTTATAGGTATCTAGGATATCATAGACCTAGAATCTGTGATCTTTGCTTTACTTCCTGTTCCTTGTTCGGTTGTGGGCTTAGAGTTACGGTCACTTATTCGAAGGTCTATCCTGTCTCGGTTACATATGGCTGGTATGCACTACGCAAATTTTGAAGTAACTGATAAAGATCATCTTATAATTATCTAATAGTGTGTCTACTTAGTTATTTCTTTATTCGTTTTCTTGCGTAGATATCATGGATGAATTCCATATCCCCGGAGACCCGTACTACCCCAACAACGGCAATACAGGATGGCTTGGAGAAGAGCCAGAAAATGATCACCCAATCCCATTGGATGATCACGAAGCTGAAGGTTTTTCTGATGGCTCTGACTCAGAACCAGAAGTCAACAACCTACACCCAACTGCTCAAGACCCAAACCTGAACCCTCGTCCAGCATTTCAAGGACTCACACCCTTGTGGGCCACAAACTTGAATAGATGGAGTTAGGAACAGGGCCAACCCATGCCCTATAATGGAGACAGAAGCTTCTACAACCTCACCGAGGGAGGTTCAGCTGATAGGGTCCTACCCGTCATGGTTCGTAGGATTTCTCGGAACGCCGAAGAAGGTCGAGCGACTATCGACCGAGTCATAGAGATTGACGCCAACTCTGGCATTAACACGGTCTGCATTCGCCAGCTAGAGTCTGCTCATGAAAGGACCCAGGTCCGCAATGCAGCTCTGCAGAGGGAACTTGCTGAAACCCAAGCTGAAGTTAGAGAACTTCGAGCTCAGCAAGCAAGATCTGAAAGGCGTATGAGGGACATAGAACGTCTTCTGTCGGAGTCAGGAACTCACTCTAGTAGTTCTCGTTGCCGATAGAGTTCCATCGACTTCTCTTTTGGATATAACCTAGTTTGTGTAAAAACTCTAGTCAAATTTCCTATCTTTGTAAATCTTAGGCCTGTTAGGTCTTGATTAGGTCGTAGTTCTGTCAAAATTTTCCCATCTTGGTTGATGTAAGGCCTACTTCTAGGTCATTTTTCCCGAACTCATTACATTTGTAATTCCAATATTTTTGACAGATATCTAATCTCATGGAAATTATTATCCAAATGCTATCATCTGTTAGTGCTAGATCTACATTCAATCGTGCTATTCAATTGTGCTGTTGGGCTATGGAGAGTTAGTCCATGCGTCATTCTCAACAATTTTCCTATTAAATTCTTATCAATATCTTCATCTTTGTAAACTTATAGTTGAAAGATGCCTCCACGTCGATCAATGAGACACGATCCTCCGATAACTGCAACACCACCTGCTCCTCAAATCGATACGGCAGCAATAAATGGTGTTGTAGCTGCGGCGGTGGCTTCAGCCATGGCTCAATATCATTCTTCGGGTTCCACTGGAGGAGGAACCCCTATTCAATCTACTCTTGGTGAAGATCCTATGCGCTTGAGAGAGTGCTCCTATAAGGACTTCACTAATTGCAAGCCCAAGTCCTTTAGAGGGACTGGCGGAGTCATTGCCCTCTCGCAATGGTTCGAGAAGACCGAATCGGTTTTCGAAATCTGCTCTTGTCCAGATGGGAGCAAGGTCAAGTTCGCTGCTTGCACCTTTGAAGACAAAGCCCTGACATGGTGGAATAGCCATGTCAAGTCACTATCCCTAATAGTGGCAAATCCTATGGGCTGGGAAGCTCTGAAAGAGCTAATGATTGAGGAGTACCGCCCGAGGGGCGAAATCTAAAAACTGGAGGAAGAACTGTGGAGCCTGACCATGAAGGGCTCCGACATAGTCTCCTACACCGCCAGGTTCTGTGAACTGGTGGCCCTCTGTCCCAACATGGTTCATACAGAGGGGAAGAAGATAGAGAGATTCATATGGGGGTTGGTGCCTCCATTCCAGGGAAATGTTTTGGCTTCAAACCCCACTACATTCGATAGTGCCAAGCGATTGGCACAGCGGCTTATAGATCATGGGGTTCGTACCTCGGCCGCAACAACAACCCTGGCCATCTCAGAACCTTCCAAAACCGCTGATTCCTAGCGGAAGTTCTGGGATAACAAAAAGAAGAAGAAGGCTGCCAAAAAGTAGCCGATTGTGGCAGTTCATAGTGCGATAGCACCTGCCACTGCTGCTGCTCCGGTAAAGCAGTACGTTGGAAGTTTGCCTAAGTGCAACAAGTGCAACTTCCACCATGTTGGAGCCTGCCGGGAAATGCAGTTTTTGAACTGCAACAGGAAGGGGCACACTGCCCGTTTCTGCAAAGCTCCGGTGAGGCCAATCACCCAAGTCCCCGACGCTGGTGTGGGCCAAACTTGCTACGGTTGTGGCGAGGTAGGCCACTACAAAAGAAACTGCCCGAAGGCAGGGAATGCCGGTGGAGTGGGAAGAGTTCTGGCCATAGGCCATGAGGAAGCGGTTGCCGACCCCACAGTGGTCACGGGTACGTTTCTCCTCGATAACTCTTATGCATGCATACTTTTTGATAGTGGAGCGGAGAGGAGTTTCTTGAACCAAAAATTTGCTCATTTACTTAAGAAAAAATCATGATCACTTAAAGAACCGTTCACTGTAGAAATGGCTAATGGAAAGACAGAGAGCACTAGCAATATATTCATAGGGTGTACCCTAACACTAGATAGCCATTCATTTTCAATCGACCTCATGCCAGTCTCAATTAAAAGTTTCGACGTCATCATGTGTTACGAAAAGGTTGTACGCCTTAATCTGCTGTCTGGCGAAACTCTAGTAATTTATGGCGACAAAACCGGCACGAACCTTCGTATCATCTCGAGCATTCAAGCTCAGAAATTCTTGCGAAAGGAATGTCGCGTATTCCTTGCTCATGTGGTCGATGTGAGCCAAGAAACGAAAGACATTCAAAACATTCCAGTGGTACGCGAAATTCCCGACATCTTTCCAGAAGAACTCCCAGGATTACCTCCGCAACGTCAAGTCGAGTTCAGAATCGACTTAGTTCCAGGGGCTACTCCCATAGCCAAATCGCCCTATCGTCTAGCACCTGCAGAGATGCAAGAACTGTCCTGTCAACTTAACGAACTGCTCAGCAAGGGCTTTATAAGACCAAGCTTCTCATCCTGGGGAGCTCCAGTCTTGTTTGTCAAGAAGAAAGACGGATCGTTTCGTATGTGCATCGACTACAGGGAGCTCAACAAACTGACAGTCAAAAATCGTTACCCTCTGCCTCGTATTGACGATTTATTTGACCAACTTCAAGGGGCGAACTTCTTTTCAAAAATCGACTTAAGATCCGGATATCACCAACTACGAGTGCTAGGCGAGAATGTTCTGAAGACAGCCTTCCGAACTCGTTATGGGCACTACGAATTCGTAGTGATGCCGTTCGGATTAACTAACGCGCCCGCAGTATTCATAGATTTAATGAATAGGGTGTGTCGTCCTTACTTGGATCAGTTCGTCATCGTCTTCATTGTTGACATACTTATCTACTCCCGTAGTAAGGAGGAGCATAGTCAACATCTTCGTCAGGACTTAGAAACGCTGCGTTCGGAGAAGCTCTATGCGAAGTTCTCATAATGTGAATTTTGGATCCGACGAGTCGAATTCTTAGGGCACGTGGTTAGCGAAGAGGGAATACACGTGGACCCTTCCAAAATCAAAGCCATTGAGAGTTGGTCAGCACCGAAGACGCCTACAGAAATTCGTCAATTTCTAGGCCTCGCTGGCCACTTTCGCACGTTCATTCAGAACTTCTCCCGCATTGCGAAACCTCTTACAACACTGACCCAGAAGGGCGTGGCCTTTGACTGGGAAGATAAGCAGGAGAGAGCGTTCCAAACGCTCAAGCGAGCCTTGTGCACCGCACCAATACTATCCCTCCCCGAAGGGATAGAAGACTTCATTGTCTATTGTAATGCGCCAAATCAAGGGCTCGGATGTGTTCTGATGCAGCGAGGTAAAGTCATCGCCTATGCCTCCAGACAACTGAAGACACATGAAGTCAACTACACCACCCACGATCTGGAGTTGGGAGCAGTTGTGTTTGCTCTGAAGATCTGGAGACACTACCTATAAGGTACAAAAAGCACTATCTTTACAGACCACAAAAGCCTACAACATATATTCGACCAGAAGGTGCTCAACATGAGACAACGACGGTGGGTCGAGCTACTCAGTGACTACGAATGCGAAATTCGTTATCATCTGGGTAAAGCCAACGTAGTAGCTGATGCCCTAAGTCAGAAAGAATATTTTGGTCGTAGAGTCAAGTCATTGACTATGACTATCCATTCACACTTGTCCACACAAATTAAGGAGGCTCAGCTCGACGCTTTGAAACCTGAAAATGTGGCGAGTGAATCCCTGAGAGGGATGGATAAGAACTTGGAGGTCAAGGGTGGCAGAGCTTATTATCTCATGGATCGGATCTGGACCCCGAAACTCGGTGGTTTCAGAGACTTGGTCATGAACGAGGCGCACAACACTAGTTATTCCGTCCACCCGGGTTCAGATAAGATGTATCTGGATCTTAAAAAGCTATACTGGTGGCCTAACATGAAAGCAGAGATTGCTACCTTCGTGAGTAAATGCCTTATTTGCGCCAAGGTCAAGGTCGAATACCAGAAACCCTCCGGTCTACTACAAAAACCGGAGGTACTGGAATGGAAGTGGGAGCGGATGACTATGGACTTCATAACCAAGTTGCCCAAGACAACGGGTGGACTTGATACCATATGGGTCATCGTCGACAGATTGACCAAGTCCGCACACTTCCTGCCTATCAAAGAAACAGACAAGATGGAGAAGCTTACTAGAACCTACATTCGGGAAATTATACGACTGCACGGTGTTCCCATATCCATTATCTCGGACAGAGATAGTACATTCACTTCGAGGTTCTGGCAGTCGCTACAAAGTTCCCTAGGAACTAGGCTGGACATGAGTACAGCCTACCATCCACAGACTGACGGACAAAGTGAGAGGACTATCCAAACCTTGGAACATATGTTGCGACCCTGTGTGATTGACTTTAGGAAAGAATTGGATACTCATTTACCCCTTGTCGAATTTTCCTACAACAACAGTTATCACACGAGCATAAAGGCTGCTCCATTCGAGGCCCTCTATGGCCGAAAGTACAGATCCCCTCTGTGCTGGGCTGAGGTGGGTGATACCCAGTTAGCTAAAGGACGAGTTCCTGAAAACACTCTCACGGGTCCGGAGATCAATCGGGAAACGACAGAGAAGATCGTTCAGATTCGTGAACGATTGAAAGCCTCTAGAGACCGACAGAAAAGCTAGCAGATAAACGAAGGAAACCGTTGGAATTCCAGGTGGGCGACCGTGTGCTATTGAAGGTCTCACCCTGGAAAGGCTTGATACGCTTCGGAAATCATGGAAAACTAAATCCAAGATACATAGGGCCTTTCGAGATTCTCGCTAGAATAGGGCCTGTAGCTTACAAACTTAACTTACCTCGTGAACTTAGTAACGTACATTCTACTTTCCACGTCTCGAACTTGAAAACGTGTCTGTCCGACGAGACTCTCTTGTAATTCCACTCGACGAGATCGAGATCAACGAGAGCCTCAACTGCGTGGAAGAACCTGTAGAGATCATGGACCGAGAGGTCAAGCAAACAAAGCAAAGTCGTATCCCGATAGTGAAGGTTCGCTGGAACGCCAAGCGAGGCCCTGAATTTACTTGGGAGCGAGAGGATCAGATGAAACTGAAATATCCTCATCTCTTTGCTTAGTTATTTGTAACTACTTAATTTCTTAAACTCTAATTTCGGGACGAAATTCTCTCTAACGGGGGGATGATGTGACAATCCGAAATTTTTATCTTATACACTTATTGAAATCAATGAAGGTTAGACTCGTTTTTGCTATTTTCTAGCACTATTTAGAGTCAATTAGAGTGTTTAAAGCCTAGTATAATCAAGGTATGAGTCGTGGGATGAGATTTGTGAGTGTAACACCTTGAAAATGAGCCAAACATTCCAACATATGGAGTGTGCAGCCACACAGAAGAGTGTGCAGCCACACACCCATCCCAACCGCACACTCGCCCATATATATTCAACACTTGTCATTTTTGAACACTTTTTCACTTCTTTAAGACTAGAACTCGAAATCCTCTCAAGTATCATCCAAATCTTCGTCTTGATCTTCATAAAAGGTAGTAATTCTTCCTGTTGATTGTTGATACTTGACCCTAACTAGCAAAAACCTTTGGTTTGATCCATTAAAACATCCATTTTTAGTCAAGAACACCAAGAACACCAAGAACACGCACTAGTTTTGGACCTTAATCACCCTTTCAAGCCTCTATAACGTGTATACACTTATCATAACTTGTTATATGCTAAGAACACTTGATGATATGCTAGAAAAAAATGATTTTATCATCTTCATAAAGGGTGTGCGGCCGCACACATCATGATGGCCGCACACACCCTTTTTAGGTCCAAAAATGGCAATGAACTCCATATAAGGCTAAAGCATGAAGTAAGAAACCTTCCTAGATGAGTCCTAAAGCCTTAAAACACGTTTTGGCACATTTCATAGGGAGTGTGCGGCCGCACACACACCCTGGCCACACACACACAAATAGTGTGCATTTTGACCATACACTCCCTTGTATAGCCATATACCCCTTATATATAATCACATATGGTTGTAACACTTCAAAATAAGTGTTTAATAGTCCCTAAGGTGGTTTCAATTCAATAATTAGTTGTTTTTGTTGGGTTATGAGCATTCTAACACTCCTAAGTGTACATGCAACCCTAAATACCTTGGATCTATGTTTTCTCTATTATACATACAATTATGAACATCCAAGGTATTATCCTAATCTAGCATACAAAATAATAAATATAACAAGATAGAATACATACCTTTTTGATGTAGAATGTCTTCATGAAGCTTGAGTGCCTAGTGCCCCAAGTGTGACACCTCAAATGGTTCACACAACACCAAATACACTTGGAATAACTTGAGAGAAACTTGAACACTCCTTGAAATCGTCTAGCCCTCACACTCATACATTAGTGCACGATTTCTTGAGCCATGAGATTCTTTTATATGGTGGCTATTAGGGTTACACCATGTAACTCATAACTTTACCCATTCCTTATGCTCCATGGATTTTAACCTCCATGGAGTATCCATGGGTCACCCCATGGACTTACTCCAACATAAGGAATCTTGGATCACAAGCCCACATATATAAGAATGAATGATTTACACAATCAACCCATATATTTAATTAGTCTCCTTTTGATCACTTAATTAATTCCAAATTAATTCTTGATCAATACTAATTAAATAACCTTATTAATATATTAGAACTTATAATATATTAACCAACCTTAAGTGTTATTTCTCTCATTATAGTCTATCAAAATGCATGATGCCATGCAACCCAAATGGACCATGCCGGGTCGGGTCAAGTCTTACCAATTATAGTTATGGACTTAGACATTAATCCAACAGTCTCCTACTTGGATAAGTCTAAAACTATTATTGCGTATGACTTCAGGAACCGATCAGCAATCGTAGCTCTCAAAAGCTTCTGTCGAACTCTGACCTTGTCGATGAACTCTGACCTTTTTCAATGACTTGTCCATTAGATAAGGGATCATATATTCCTCCATTCTAGATATCGTATGGACTGAGACATGGATTATCAATCATTCTCTCTGTCCATTTGTTGTTTCCCGATTTCCGATTCATGATGACTGACTGATTTAACAAATCAAATCAGTCATGGCTTGGCAAAGCACTCACATGTATCATCTTTAAATCATCGAGGGGCCCACAGATATCGCTTTTATCCCGAAGGTAAAAGGAATGGATAAACTTCGACTCATATGGCTTGTTCTACTACTTGTTGAATCATACACAAAGGCACGTTTTATAACATCGAGTTACCAATGCGTTTTCGTGCAATCAATGTATAACCAACTCATAGTAACAACTCATATCTCTAGGTTTGAAGAATATAAGATATTATCGTCTCATGATCACTCGTGATAAAATCCATGAAGTGATTCAAATGAGCGCGGGTTGAATCCAATACTCAGAACTTATGAGCACTCATGAGTGTTGTAGCACCACTTTGTCCACCAACTTGGACCTCTACAAACCAACCCATGACAGTCTTGATTCATATCTACTTCCAACATATGACCGACTGTGGATGGTTTGAATAACTTAATCATTCAGGAAGAGCGACTTAGTTATTCTGGAAGTCAAAACATGCAAAGTGAAACACAAGAATAAATGAATCAAATATGGTATCAAACCCTATGAATATAAATAAACACTTTTATTTATCATCGTATTGATTACTCATTATTCATTGTTTCGGTTTTATTAACTTTATACTTGAATTTAAAACAATAGTTGTCCCATGCTCCAAGCATGTACACTATGTTTTCTAAACACTTGTCATGCCATACACCAAGTATGCATACTATGTTTGTCTATGATCTTTACTTTGTAAAATAGATCAATTGAACATCACTCCAATGATCCTCTTTTCGCAGTCCCAAATCCTTACTGCAAATGCAAGAATTCCAAATTCATGACATTTACTGAAATCTGTCAGCTCCTTGGAAACATCCTTCTTTCATTAAGTTTCCTAATCTTACACAGATTGAATAATTTCTAACCTTGAAACATTTCCATATTCCATTTTGACTATCACTTCTGAACACGAGTTGTCTCCTTACATATTATGTCAATATGGTCCTTCCAGAATTAACATTATACTTCCAACTGTCCTTGAGCAACCAATCTTTGGTAAACCTTAGATTGTCCTCGACAATTGCTTAATCATTTTAGTCATATCCAATTCTAGACCATTTCCCTTCATAATGCCCCAGGCATTTGGAAAATTTTAGAAAGGATGAATATAGCACATGTAATCGATCCTATATCCGAAGCATATGGGACACGATTCATGATGTCTCACATAAAGACTAAACCAGTCTTTTGCTATAATATTTCCATTTCAATTTGCCAAGTTCTCAAAATTCAGATTATGAAAAGGGATGCCGGAATCATAATCGAATTTTAGAACGCAAATAATGGACCCATATATAAAATTTCCTTATGTTGAGCCATTCCAACATGAAATTCATATATATATCCTTGATTAAATACGATTAAAATCTCAATCTAAGCTTTTTAGAATTGAAATGAAGTATAATTTCCTCTCCCTTAATTATAGCAAAACAACTTTTTCAACCCCTGCAACCTCACGAATTGAAACTTTTGTTTTCTATAATTAACATTGCTAACTTGCAACCTTTGTCATAATTATCATGTTCCCACTAACATGATGATTATTAGCATAACACTTATGCTCCCACTAGCTTTGACATGTACTCAAAAATCAGCTGACTTTCTTACCAAAGTTCAGATTTCTGATACTAGATTGTTTTGATAAAACTTTATCAAAATCATACACCTCTCTTAGATAGCTCACATGTGTGTCTAAACAATTTTAGAACTATGAAAAGGGATGTCGTAATCATAGTCTCAATTGTTTAGACCTTTGCCACTTCTCACAAGTCCATGTTAGTGTGCCGGTAAACCACACACGCTCCACTAACGACTTTGAGAATACAAATATCACAATTGCTATCTACCTAAAATCTACTTAGTGAAAGTGTTTCCTCACCATCATTTTCATGAATCGGAGAGAACCTTATGACACTTAGATTTAATAGTGTATGTGTTCTTATCCATGTGAATTTGTCAAAACCATAATCACAAGACAAGGTTACTGACAAATCCAAACTCATGTTGATTAAACTTGTGCAATCTTAAATTCTTGCCATTTGGCAGCTCAGGTGCCTGCCATTGCTTCCAAGTAGTTGTGCAACCAATTGAGAACTCTCAGAACTCCTATGCAAAGCCAACTTGAATAGGCACAAAAATTTCAACACGATAGGTTATAAACCTCAAGTCGTGTGCTAGTGAAGGACTTTAGGTTTTATTCTTGATTAAGTCTTGAAACTTTCAAGAGCTTTAAGACTCCCACTGTCCTCTTGACATATAAGACTCCCTTGTCAAATATTCAAGAGATAGTGCAGATTCTTTATCAACACTAACACTTTACACAATTGGCCTAAGTTGGTCTCTGTTTTATCCAAAACATCACAACTTACCAATTTCAAATGTACAAGAGTAGATAACCTTTTACTCTTACATTTGACTAGTGTTAACAAACCCTCTTTAAGATATGTCATTCAAGTTATAATCTTGGAGTATGACTCTAAGAATTGTTTTGGAACGAAGTATGACTCATCTTTTTGATTTAACCATTTCAACAATTCATGACTCCTCTTCTTGACTTTAGAGGACCAATTGTGATATGGTATCTTAATCATTAAGATGATCATAAACATGATACTAAAGTACTCTCCCATCTTTTCAGATTTGAGAAACTTTTATCTTTCTGCCATACTTTGATTCTTCTTATTCGTTCTGTCTCACATTGAAACTTCTCCAATGCTACAGACTTATACTTAAACTTATAAGTATAACCATATTTACTGAACTTCAGTAAATCATGAGGAATAGTCTTCTTGATCTTTTGTGGTGGACTTGACCAGTGCACAAGAATGTGTACTCGATCCCTTAGTCCTTTCCTTAATCACATAAGGAATTAGTCTTAATTTTCCAAGCTGAAAGTTCTCATTCATCATACTATACAACTTGCATGATTCCAAGTTTCAGTCCACTTGAACCTTTGGTGATGAGAATCTTTCCTTATTTGGTAATATTAGACACTACCACAACCGAAACAATCAAATCCATTTTTCCAATATTGCTATCAATGGAATCTTATAAGCAACAACTTTTCACAAATGTCATTGTAAGGATACTTAAAATAAATAAAATCAAAACCTTTTTCTTTTATTTTAAAACTTTGCGGAAAATCTTATCCTTACAATCCATATGAAAACCTTGTTGTTATCTATTCCTAAGCAATATAAATATCATAACTCTTAAGTAACAGCCCAAAATTCTGATCACCGAACCATGCGATTGAAATCCATCTTCGCGATCAGAATCAGCATGTACTTGATAGAGTTAGACAATGGACTTTACCTGAAGTAGAGCCAAACTTATTGACTTTAACATCCTTAGGTAAATTTGGCAGCTTCGTAACCAATGCCCCTTCCTTTGGCAATAGTTACCTATGGATCCTTGATAATGGGACTATCTCAGACTTCGCCTCTCTCTTTACCATTGGGTCAACAGAGTTGACTATGGCCGATCCTTTTCCATTGGGAAGAGAGAGCTTTACTGGATATCCAATGGCATCATTGTCAATGTCCATAGCGTTTTAGGAAGTTGATCTTAGCAAATAGATAAGATCATTAAGGGTCTTGTCTTAGTCTGTTTCATAGGATTCCCAAAAGAACTCACTATGTGACTTAGAAAGTAGTTGAGCCACCAACTTTCTCAAGACTTTGATACCCAACTCTCCCGGCTTGTCAATATGTGACTACATCTCCAAGATGTGATCACACCTAGACCTTGCCTTGCCAATAGGGCTTGAGTGACCTTAAACTTTTTAGGAACTTGTGGGTTAGGGAGAATAATTGGAGGAGGTGAAAGAAGTATGATATCCATGGGACATCATCTTCATTTAGGAAAGCTTGTTTCAAGAGATTTGGGAAGATCATAAATGTCTAGACCAGACATCTTTTTGGGAGATATTCGAGATAGTTGATTTAAAGTCCTTAATATGACACCCAATATGAAATATTAAGGCTAGGACCCAACAAACTATTTTATAACTTAGAAGAGGGATGTCGTAATCCAAGCTATAAAATATTTGAAGGTAGGTGAATGACGATTCACCAATTTCCACCATGAAAAACGAAATAATTTATTAGGTTTTAATTGGATTTGAAAGTCCTAGATCTTTGAGATTCATTGAACTGTTCAAAGTCATGTTTCAATCTCGAGTGTGCCCTTCAGGTTTTGTGACTGGGATGCCGAGGATCACAAAACAAGGTGTGAATAACCATGCAAATATACTTGGTACCCTTAATATTTACCCCTTAATCAGTGTGCCGGTTAACCACACACGCTCCACCGATACTATGATAAATATTAAGTTACCCTTTGCCTACCTTGTTAAGTCCAGGTTAGTGTGCCGGTTAACCACACACGCTCCACCAACGACTTAAGCAAAGTGCAAAGTGTAATTTCATGGGTTAGCACCAAATTCACATTTTCCTAAGTAACTAAGATTGGGTATTAATAAGAGTTTAGCTACTTAGTATTTATCATTAATACTTTTAATGAAAGGAGAATTATAGTCCTTGTCCTACCCGTTCGGCTAACGACCCTCCACCAGTCAAGGAAGCGGTGGGTGAGAGTGGACACCCATTAAACTGTCATTTTATAGGCAGTAACCTTATACCCCCCTTATAGACCGGCTTCGTGAATGAGGCCTACTAACGGTAAGACTGACTTTACTCTTATACATATATATAACTATTATTAACTTATAATATTATAAAGTATAAGGGTTGAATTTTAACTTTTAAAATTCTAAGGGCTAACTTGGAATTAAAGTATTCATAAGTGAAAACTTTTCAAATTCCAAAACTTGAGGGCAAGTTTTGAAACTATTTAAAACTAATTAATTCCATAACTTATGAGTTTAAAGTAGTTTTAATTATAAAAAAAAAAAAAAAAAAAAAAAAAAAAAAAAAAAAAACTCTTGAAGTTCCATAACTTGAGGACAAGTTATGGAAGACTTTAAACTAATTAATAAAAAAAAATAACCTTTTTTTTTTATTGTAACTTATGGAACTAATTAAGGTTACACTTTTTTTTTAATTTAATAAAGAGACTCTTCATTTTGTAACCTTTGCCAACTTTTATGAGTTTTATGATTCTTAAATGTGACTTTTCATATAACTTGAGGACAAGTTACAAAAACACACTTTGGAATGAACTCTTAGATTAAAATGGATTGAAAACAACTATTTCACACAACTTTTCTATTAATCTAAGAACCTCATAAGAACAAGATAATTCAAATCATCAATCTTCAAGAAATTAGCATGAACATACAAACTATTTCACACTTTGGAATGAACTCTATAATGTATTGACTATCCTACACCTCGCTGCTCGCTACAGTGGGACTTCTAAGTCTACGGGTGCCAAACGTCATTTCTTCCGACGTCTTACATCGTCGCGTTCTATAGTCGGTAGCAGGATACAGGCCGATCACATGGTACTATAAATAACAATTGGTTTAAGGTAGTTAGTACAGCAGTAGTCACTTAATAAACAATAAACAATAATGTAAAAACTATATTTTTGGTTAATGATAGTCAGATTTGGGAAAATACACACTCTTACAAGAGACACACACACAGATACTAGATGCTTTGGTAGAAGGCTACTTTTAGTAGGAAACATTGGGTTTTCTAGGAGAGTTCAAACCTTTACAAACATTTTTAAACTTATACATTACAGACTTACAAACACTTTCATACAAATACAGACACTAATATACTTATGAACTCACCAGCCTTAAAGCTGATAAACTCTTTCAAAATAACTTGTATTCTTAGGTCAGCAGTAGACAGGTACCGGTGCCAGGTTTTGAGAAGATGGAGCTCGTTCAAGACTCATCTTTTATTTTGATGTATATTTTTGGTGTCTATATAACTTGACAGAACACACTTGTATGAAATTATATTATTAATGCAATGGATGATTTTGTTGCTTGTTTACTACTTTGCATTGTTGTGATACTGAATATGACGTCCTCCACCCCTGAACGTTTCCGCCGTTCCGGTTTTGGGGTGTGACAGATTATTATCAGAGCATAGTTTATAGTGAATCGAGTACATCAACCCATAAAAGATATACAAACTATAAACACAGTGGGATTAAAATACTCTGATAAAGAGTTTATACTTTTAAATGATAAAATATTTAACCAAGTATACATACCTGCATTCATACTAAAATCAGTGTCACTGGGACAGAACAAAAGTATTACGATTGTTGGACAGCACAAGTAGACTTAGAGACATATAGTCAAAGATGGGAAGATATAGCCTGATCAACTATATTATCCGAGGATTGACTAGCATGTGCTGAGGTATGGTTGTGAGGTTGCAACAAGTCTAAGAACTTACCAACGCTACTAGAATGAAAACATTAGAACAGAACATAAACTTAAAATACTATAGGAGTATTTTGTGTTACTGTAATTACTTATCTGAGAACTAAAGGTCTTTGTTAGTATATCAATGGTTGCTGAGTGGATACGCTAAGGTTATAGGTATCTAGGATATCATAGACCTAGAATCTGTGATCTTTGCTTTACTTCCTGTTCCTTGTTCGGTTGTGGGCTTAGAGTTACGGTCACTTATTCGAAGGTCTATCCTGTCTCGGTTACATATGGCTGGTATGCACTACGCAAATTTTGAAGTAACTGATAAAGATCATCTTATAATTATCTAATAGTGTGTCTACTTAGTTATTTCTTTATTCGTTTTCTTGCGTAGATATCATGGATGGATTCCATATCCCCGGAGACCCGTACTACCCCAACAACGGCAATGCAGGATGGCTTGGAGAAGAGCCAGAAAATGATCACCCAATCCCATTGGATGATCATGAAGCTGAAGGTTTTTCTGATGGCTCTGACTCAGAACCAGAAGTCAACAACCTACACCCAGCTGCTCAAGACCCAAACCTGAACCCTCGTCCAGCATTTCAAGGACTCACACCCTTGTGGGCCACAAACTTGAATAGATGGAGTTAGGAACAGGGCCAACCCATACCCTATAATGGAGACAGAAGCTTCTACAACCTCACCGAGGGAGGTTCAGCTGATAGGGTCCTACCCGTCATGGTTCGTAGGATTTCTCGGAACGCCGAAGAAGGTCGAGCGACTATCGACCGAGTCATAGAGATTGACGCCAACTCTGGCATTAACACGGTCTGCATTCGCCAGCTAGAGTCTGCTCATGAAAGGACCCAGGTCCGCAATGCAGCTCTGCAGAGGGAACTTGCTGAAACCCAAGCTGAAGTTAGAGAACTTCGAGCTCAGCAAGCAAGATCTGAAAGGCGTATGAGGGACATAGAACGTCTTCTGTCGGAGTCAGGAACTCACTCTAGTAGTTCTCGTTGCCGATAGAGTTCCATCGACTTCTCTTTTGGATATAACCTAGTTTGTGTAAAAACTCTAGTCAAATTTCCTATCTTTGTAAATCTTAGGCCTGTTAGGTCTTGATTAGGTCGTAGTTCTGTCAAAATTTTCCCATCTTGGTTGATGTAAGGCCTACTTCTAGGTCATTTTTCCCGAACTCATTACATTTGTAATTCCAATATTTTTGACAGATATCTAATCTCATGGAAATTATTATCCAAATGCTATCATCTGTTAGTGCTAGATCTACATTCAATCGTGCTATTCAATTGTGCTGTTGGGCTATGGAGAGTTAGTCCATGCGTCATTCTCAACAATTTTCCTATTAAATTCTTATCAATATCTTCATCTTTGTAAACTTATAGTTGAAAGATGCCTCCACGTCGATCAATGAGACACGATCCTCCGATAACTGCAACACCACCTGCTCCTCAAATCGATACGGCAGCAATAAATGGTGTTGTAGCTGCGGCGGTGGCTTCAGCCATGGCTCAATATCATTCTTCGGGTTCCACTGGAGGAGGAAACCCTATTCAATCTACTCTTGGTGAAGATCCTATGCGCTTGAGAGAGTGCTCCTATAAGGACTTCACTAATTGCAAGCCCAAGTCCTTTAGAGGGACTGGCGGAGTCATTGCCCTCTCGCAATGGTTCGAGAAGACCGAATCGGTTTTCGAAATCTGCTCTTGTCCAGATGGGAGCAAGGTCAAGTTCGCTGCTTGCACCTTTGAAGACAAAGCCCTGACATGGTGGAATAGCCATGTCAAGTCACTACCCCTAATAGTGGCAAATCCTATGGGCTGGGAAGCTCTGAAAGAGCTAATGATTGAGGAGTACCGCCCGAGGGGCGAAATCTAAAAACTGGAGGAAGAACTGTGGAGCCTGACCATGAAGGGCTCCGACATAGTCTCCTACACCGCCAGGTTCTGTGAACTGGTGGCCCTCTGTCCCAACATGGTTCATACAGAGGGGAAGAAGATAGAGAGATTCATATGGGGGTTGGTGCCTCCATTCCAGGGAAATGTTTTGGCTTCAAACCCCACTACATTCGATAGTGCCAAGCGATTGGCACAGCGGCTTATAGATCATGGGGTTCGTACCTCGGCCGCAACAACAACCCTGGCCATCTCAGAATCTTCCAAAACCGCTGATTCCTAGCGGAAGTTCTGGGATAACAAAAAGAAGAAGAAGGCTGCCAAAAAGTAGCCGATTGTGGCAGTTCATAGTGCGATAGCACCTGCCACTGCTGCTGCTCCGGTAAAGCAGTACGTTGGAAGTTTGCCTAAGTGCAACAAGTGCAACTTCCACCATGTTGGAGCCTGCCGGGAAATGCAGTTTTTGAACTGCAACAGGAAGGGGCACACTGCCCGTTTCTGCAAAGCTCCGGTGAGGCCAATCACCCAAGTCCCCGACGCTGGTGTGGGCCAAACTTGCTACGGTTGTGGCGAGGTAGGCCACTACAAAAGAAACTGCCCGAAGGCAGGGAATGCCGGTGGAGTGGGAAGAGTTCTGGCCATAGGCCATGAGGAAGCGGTTGCCGACCCCACAGTGGTCACGGGTACGTTTCTCCTCGATAACTCTTATGCATGCATACTATTTGATAGTGGAGCGGAGAGGAGTTTCTTGAACCAAAAATTTGCTCATTTACTTAAGAAAAAATCATGATCACTTAAAGAACCGTTCACTGTAGAAAT
Source organism: Lactuca virosa (assembly GCF_052849685.1). Lineage (NCBI taxonomy): Eukaryota > Viridiplantae > Streptophyta > Magnoliopsida > Asterales > Asteraceae > Lactuca > Lactuca virosa. The sequence continues at coordinate 392,948,875 of NC_136428.1, forward strand.
GGCTAATGGAAAGACAGAGAGCACTAGCAATATATTCATAGGGTGTACCCTAACACTAGATAGCCATTCATTTTCAATCGACCTCATGCCGGTCTCAATTAAAAGTTTCGACGTCATCATGTGTTACGAAAAGGTTGTACGCCTTAATCTGCTGTCTGGCGAAACTCTAATAATTTATGGCGACAAAACCGGCACGAACCTTCGTATCATCTCGAGCATTCAAGCTCAGAAATTCTTGCGAAAGGAATGTCGCGTATTCCTTGCTCATGTGGTCGATGTGAGCCAAGAAACGAAAGACATTCAAAACATTCCAGTGGTACGCGAAATTCCCGACATCTTTCCAGAAGAACTCCCAGGATTACCTCCGCAACGTCAAGTCGAGTTCAGAATCGACTTAGTTCCAGGGGCTACTCCCATAGCCAAATCGCCCTATCGTCTAGCACCTGCAGAGATGCAAGAACTGTCCTGTCAACTTAACGAACTGCTCAGCAAGGGCTTTATAAGACCAAGCTTCTCATCCTGGGGAGCTCCAGTCTTGTTTGTCAAGAAGAAAGACGGATCGTTTCGTATGTGCATCGACTACAGGGAGCTCAACAAACTGACAGTCAAAAATCGTTACCCTCTGCCTCGTATTGACGATTTATTTGACCAACTTCAAGGGGCGAACTTCTTTTCAAAAATCGACTTAAGATCCGGATATCACCAACTACGAGTGCTAGGCGAGAATGTTCTGAAGACAGCCTTCCGAACTCGTTATGGGCACTACGAATTCGTAGTGATGCCGTTCGGATTAACTAACGCGCCCGCAGTATTCATAGATTTAATGAATAGGGTGTGTCGTCCTTACTTGGATCAGTTCGTCATCGTCTTCATTGTTGACATACTTATCTACTCCCGTAGTAAGGAGGAGCATAGTCAACATCTTCGTCAGGACTTAGAAACGCTGCGTTCGGAGAAGCTCTATGCGAAGTTCTCATAATGTGAATTTTGGATCCGACGAGTCGAATTCTTAGGGCACGTGGTTAGCGAAGAGGGAATACACGTGGACCCTTCCAAAATCAAAGCCATTGAGAGTTGGTCAGCACCGAAGACGCCTACAGAAATTCGTCAATTTCTAGGCCTCGCTGGCCACTTTCGCACGTTCATTCAGAACTTCTCCCGCATTGCGAAACCTCTTACAACACTGACCCAGAAGGGCGTGGCCTTTGACTGGGAAGATAAGCAGGAGAGAGCGTTCCAAACGCTCAAGCGAGCCTTGTGCACCGCACCAATACTATCCCTCCCCGAAGGGATAGAAGACTTCATTGTCTATTGTAATGCGCCAAATCAAGGGCTCGGATGTGTTCTGATGCAGCGAGGTAAAGTCATCGCCTATGCCTCCAGACAACTGAAGACACATGAAGTCAACTACACCACCCACGATCTGGAGTTGGGAGCAGTTGTGTTTGCTCTGAAGATCTGGAGACACTACCTATAAGGTACAAAAAGCACTATCTTTACAGACCACAAAAGCCTACAACATATATTCGACCAGAAGGTGCTCAACATGAGACAACGACGGTGGGTCGAGCTACTCAGTGACTACGAATGCGAAATTCGTTATCATCTGGGTAAAGCCAACGTAGTAGCTGATGCCCTAAGTCAGAAAGAATATTTTGGTCGTAGAGTCAAGTCATTGACTATGACTATCCATTCACACTTGTCCACACAAATTAAGGAGGCTCAGCTCGACGCTTTGAAACCTGAAAATGTGGCGAGTGAATCCCTGAGAGGGATGGATAAGAACTTGGAGGTCAAGGGTGGCAGAGCTTATTATCTCATGGATCGGATCTGGACCCCGAAACTCGGTGGTTTCAGAGACTTGGTCATGAACGAGGCGCACAACACTAGTTATTCCGTCCACCCGGGTTCAGATAAGATGTATCTGGATCTTAAAAAGCTATACTGGTGGCCTAACATGAAAGCAGAGATTGCTACCTTCGTGAGTAAATGCCTTATTTGCGCCAAGGTCAAGGTCGAATACCAGAAACCCTCCGGTCTACTACAAAAACCGGAGGTACTGGAATGGAAGTGGGAGCGGATGACTATGGACTTCATAACCAAGTTGCCCAAGACAACGGGTGGACTTGATACCATATGGGTCATCGTCGACAGATTGACCAAGTCCGCACACTTCCTGCCTATCAAAGAAACAGACAAGATGGAGAAGCTTACTAGAACCTACATTCGGGAAATTATACGACTGCACGGTGTTCCCATATCCATTATCTCGGACAGAGATAGTACATTCACTTCGAGGTTCTGGCAGTCGCTACAAAGTTCCCTAGGAACTAGGCTGGACATGAGTACAGCCTACCATCCACAGACTGACGGACAAAGTGAGAGGACTATCCAAACCTTGGAACATATGTTGCGACCCTGTGTGATTGACTTTAGGAAAGAATTGGATACTCATTTACCCCTTGTCGAATTTTCCTACAACAACAGTTATCACACGAGCATAAAGGCTGCTCCATTCGAGGCCCTCTATGGCCGAAAGTACAGATCCCCTCTGTGCTGGGCTGAGGTGGGTGATACCCAGTTAGCTAAAGGACGAGTTCCTGAAAACACTCTCACGGGTCCGGAGATCAATCGGGAAACGACAGAGAAGATCGTTCAGATTCGTGAACGATTGAAAGCCTCTAGAGACCGACAGAAAAGCTAGCAGATAAACGAAGGAAACCGTTGGAATTCCAGGTGGGCGACCGTGTGCTATTGAAGGTCTCACCCTGGAAAGGCTTGATACGCTTCGGAAATCATGGAAAACTAAATCCAAGATACATAGGGCCTTTCGAGATTCTCGCTAGAATAGGGCCTGTAGCTTACAAACTTAACTTACCTCGTGAACTTAGTAACGTACATTCTACTTTCCACGTCTCGAACTTGAAAACGTGTCTGTCCGACGAGACTCTCTTGTAATTCCACTCGACGAGATCGAGATCAACGAGAGCCTCAACTGCGTGGAAGAACCTGTAGAGATCATGGACCGAGAGGTCAAGCAAACAAAGCAAAGTCGTATCCCGATAGTGAAGGTTCGCTGGAACGCCAAGCGAGGCCCTGAATTTACTTGGGAGCGAGAGGATCAGATGAAACTGAAATATCCTCATCTCTTTGCTTAGTTATTTGTAACTACTTAATTTCTTAAACTCTAATTTCGGGACGAAATTCTCTCTAACGGGGGGATGATGTGACAATCCGAAATTTTTATCTTATACACTTATTGAAATCAATGAAGGTTAGACTCGTTTTTGCTATTTTCTAGCACTATTTAGAGTCAATTAGAGTGTTTAAAGCCTAGTATAATCAAGGTATGAGTCGTGGGATGAGATTTGTGAGTGTAACACCTTGAAAATGAGCCAAACATTCCAACATATGGAGTGTGCAGCCACACAGAAGAGTGTGCAGCCACACACCCATCCCAACCGCACACTCGCCCATATATATTCAACACTTGTCATTTTTGAACACTTTTTCACTTCTTTAAGACTAGAACTCGAAATCCTCTCAAGTATCATCCAAATCTTCGTCTTGATCTTCATAAAAGGTAGTAATTCTTCCTGTTGATTGTTGATACTTGACCCTAACTAGCAAAAACCTTTGGTTTGATCCATTAAAACATCCATTTTTAGTCAAGAACACCAAGAACACCAAGAACACGCACTAGTTTTGGACCTTAATCACCCTTTCAAGCCTCTATAACGTGTATACACTTATCATAACTTGTTATATGCTAAGAACACTTGATGATATGCTAGAAAAAAATGATTTTATCATCTTCATAAAGGGTGTGCGGCCGCACACATCATGATGGCCGCACACACCCTTTTTAGGTCCAAAAATGGCAATGAACTCCATATAAGGCTAAAGCATGAAGTAAGAAACCTTCCTAGATGAGTCCTAAAGCCTTAAAACACGTTTTGGCACATTTCATAGGGAGTGTGCGGCCGCACACACACCCTGGCCACACACACACAAATAGTGTGCATTTTGACCATACACTCCCTTGTATAGCCATATACCCCTTATATATAATCACATATGGTTGTAACACTTCAAAATAAGTGTTTAATAGTCCCTAAGGTGGTTTCAATTCAATAATTAGTTGTTTTTGTTGGGTTATGAGCATTCTAACACTCCTAAGTGTACATGCAACCCTAAATACCTTGGATCTATGTTTTCTCTATTATACATACAATTATGAACATCCAAGGTATTATCCTAATCTAGCATACAAAATAATAAATATAACAAGATAGAATACATACCTTTTTGATGTAGAATGTCTTCATGAAGCTTGAGTGCCTAGTGCCCCAAGTGTGACACCTCAAATGGTTCACACAACACCAAATACACTTGGAATAACTTGAGAGAAACTTGAACACTCCTTGAAATCGTCTAGCCCTCACACTCATACATTAGTGCACGATTTCTTGAGCCATGAGATTCTTTTATATGGTGGCTATTAGGGTTACACCATGTAACTCATAACTTTACCCATTCCTTATGCTCCATGGATTTTAACCTCCATGGAGTATCCATGGGTCACCCCATGGACTTACTCCAACATAAGGAATCTTGGATCACAAGCCCACATATATAAGAATGAATGATTTACACAATCAACCCATATATTTAATTAGTCTCCTTTTGATCACTTAATTAATTCCAAATTAATTCTTGATCAATACTAATTAAATAACCTTATTAATATATTAGAACTTATAATATATTAACCAACCTTAAGTGTTATTTCTCTCATTATAGTCTATCAAAATGCATGATGCCATGCAACCCAAATGGACCATGCCGGGTCGGGTCAAGTCTTACCAATTATAGTTATGGACTTAGACATTAATCCAACAGTCTCCTACTTGGATAAGTCTAAAACTATTATTGCGTATGACTTCAGGAACCGATCAGCAATCGTAGCTCTCAAAAGCTTCTGTCGAACTCTGACCTTGTCGATGAACTCTGACCTTTTTCAATGACTTGTCCATTAGATAAGGGATCATATATTCCTCCATTCTAGATATCGTATGGACTGAGACATGGATTATCAATCATTCTCTCTGTCCATTTGTTGTTTCCCGATTTCCGATTCATGATGACTGACTGATTTAACAAATCAAATCAGTCATGGCTTGGCAAAGCACTCACATGTATCATCTTTAAATCATCGAGGGGCCCACAGATATCGCTTTTATCCCGAAGGTAAAAGGAATGGATAAACTTCGACTCATATGGCTTGTTCTACTACTTGTTGAATCATACACAAAGGCACGTTTTATAACATCGAGTTACCAATGCGTTTTCGTGCAATCAATGTATAACCAACTCATAGTAACAACTCATATCTCTAGGTTTGAAGAATATAAGATATTATCGTCTCATGATCACTCGTGATAAAATCCATGAAGTGATTCAAATGAGCGCGGGTTGAATCCAATACTCAGAACTTATGAGCACTCATGAGTGTTGTAGCACCACTTTGTCCACCAACTTGGACCTCTACAAACCAACCCATGACAGTCTTGATTCATATCTACTTCCAACATATGACCGACTGTGGATGGTTTGAATAACTTAATCATTCAGGAAGAGCGACTTAGTTATTCTGGAAGTCAAAACATGCAAAGTGAAACACAAGAATAAATTAATCAAATATGGTATCAAACCCTATGAATATAAATAAACACTTTTATTTATCATCGTATTGATTACTCATTATTCATTGTTTCGGTTTTATTAACTTTATACTTGAATTTAAAACAATAGTTGTCCCATGCTCCAAGCATGTACACTATGTTTTCTAAACACTTGTCATGCCATACACCAAGTATGCATACTATGTTTGTCTATGATCTTTACTTTGTAAAATAGATCAATTGAACATCACTCCAATGATCCTCTTTTCGCAGTCCCAAATCCTTACTGCAAATGCAAGAATTCCAAATTCATGACATTTACTGAAATCTGTCAGCTCCTTGGAAACATCCTTCTTTCATTAAGTTTCCTAATCTTACACAGATTGAATAATTTCTAACCTTGAAACATTTCCATATTCCATTTTGACTATCACTTCTGAACACGAGTTGTCTCCTTACATATTATGTCAATATGGTCCTTCCAGAATTAACATTATACTTCCAACTGTCCTTGAGCAACCAATCTTTGGTAAACCTTAGATTGTCCTCGACAATTGCTTAATCATTTTAGTCATATCCAATTCTAGACCATTTCCCTTCATAATGCCCCAGGCATTTGGAAAATTTTAGAAAGGATGAATATAGCACATGTAATCGATCCTATATCCGAAGCATATGGGACACGATTCATGATGTCTCACATAAAGACTAAACCAGTCTTTTGCTATAATATTTCCATTTCAATTTGCCAAGTTCTCAAAATTCAGATTATGAAAAGGGATGCCGGAATCATAATCGAATTTTAGAACGCAAATAATGGACCCATATATAAAATTTCCTTATGTTGAGCCATTCCAACATGAAATTCATATATATATCCTTGATTAAATACGATTAAAATCTCAATCTAAGCTTTTTAGAATTGAAATGAAGTATAATTTCCTCTCCCTTAATTATAGCAAAACAACTTTTTCAACCCCTGCAACCTCACGAATTGAAACTTTTGTTTTCTATAATTAACATTGCTAACTTGCAACCTTTGTCATAATTATCATGTTCCCACTAACATGATGATTATTAGCATAACACTTATGCTCCCACTAGCTTTGACATGTACTCAAAAATCAGCTGACTTTCTTACCAAAGTTCAGATTTCTGATACTAGATTGTTTTGATAAAACTTTATCAAAATCATACACCTCTCTTAGATAGCTCACATGTGTGTCTAAACAATTTTAGAACTATGAAAAGGGATGTCGTAATCATAGTCTCAATTGTTTAGACCTTTGCCACTTCTCACAAGTCCATGTTAGTGTGCCGGTAAACCACACACGCTCCACTAACGACTTTGAGAATACAAATATCACAATTGCTATCTACCTAAAATCTACTTAGTGAAAGTGTTTCCTCACCATCATTTTCATGAATCGGAGAGAACCTTATGACACTTAGATTTAATAGTGTATGTGTTCTTATCCATGTGAATTTGTCAAAACCATAATCACAAGACAAGGTTACTGACAAATCCAAACTCATGTTGATTAAACTTGTGCAATCTTAAATTCTTGCCATTTGGCAGCTCAGGTGCCTGCCATTGCTTCCAAGTAGTTGTGCAACCAATTGAGAACTCTCAGAACTCCTATGCAAAGCCAACTTGAATAGGCACAAAAATTTCAACACGATAGGTTATAAACCTCAAGTCGTGTGCTAGTGAAGGACTTTAGGTTTTATTCTTGATTAAGTCTTGAAACTTTCAAGAGCTTTAAGACTCCCACTGTCCTCTTGACATATAAGACTCCCTTGTCAAATATTCAAGAGATAGTGCAGATTCTTTATCAACACTAACACTTTACACAATTGGCCTAAGTTGGTCTCTGTTTTATCCAAAACATCACAACTTACCAATTTCAAATGTACAAGAGTAGATAACCTTTTACTCTTACATTTGACTAGTGTTAACAAACCCACTTTAAGATATGTCATTCAAGTTACAATCTTGGAGTATGACTCTAAGAATTATTTTGGAACGAAGTATGACTCATCTTTTTGATTTAACCATTTCAACAATTCATGACTCCTCTTCTTGACTTTAGAGGACCAATTGTGATATGGTATCTTAATCATTAAGATGATCATAAACATGATACTAAAGTACTCTCCCATCTTTTCAGATTTGAGAAACTTTTATCTTTCTGCCATACTTTGATTCTTCTTATTCGTTCTGTCTCACATTGAAACTTCTCCAATGCTACAGACTTATACTTAAACTTATAAGTATAACCATATTTACTGAACTTCAGTAAATCATGACGAATAGTCTTCTTGATCTTTTGTGGTGGACTTGACCAGTGCACAAGAATGTGTACTCGATCCCTTAGTCCTTTCCTTAATCACATAAGGAATTAGTCTTAATTTTCCAAGCTGAAAGTTCTCATTCATCATACTATACAACTTGCATGATTCCAAGTTTCAGTCCACTTGAACCTTTGGTGATGAGAATCTTTCCTTATTTGGTAATATTAGACACTACCACAACCGAAACAATCAAATCCATTTTTCCAATATTGCTATCAATGGAATCTTATAAGCAACAACTTTTCACAAATGTCATTGTAAGGATACTTAAAATAAATAAAATCAAAACCTTTTTCTTTTATTTTAAAACTTTGCGGAAAATCTTATCCTTACAATCCATATGAAAACCTTGTTGTTATCTATTCCTAAGCAATATATATATCATAACTCTTAAGTAACAGCCCAAAATTCTGATCACCGAACCATGCGATTGAAATCCATCTTCGCGATCAGAATCAGCATGTACTTAATAGAGTTAGACAATGGACTTTACCTGAAGTAGAGCCAAACTTATTGACTTTAACATCCTTAGGTAAATTTGGCAGCTTCGTAACCAACGCCCCTTCCTTTGGCAATAGTTACCTATGGATCCTTGATAATGGGACTATCTCAGACTTCGCCTCTCTCTTTACCATTGGGTCAACAGAGTTGACTATGGCCGATCCTTTTCCATTGGGAAGAGAGAGCTTTACTGGATATCCAATGGCATCATTGTCAATGTCCATAGCGTTTTAGGAAGTTGATCTTAGCAAATAGATAAGATCATTAAGGGTCTTGTCTTAGTCTGTTTCATAGGATTCCCAAAAGAACTCACTATGTGACTTAGAAAGTAGTTGAGCCACCAACTTTCTCAAGACTTTGATACCCAACTCTCCCGGCTTGTCAATATGTGACTACATCTCCAAGATGTGATCACACCTAGACCTTGCCTTGCCAATAGGGCTTGAGTGACCTTAAACTTTTTAGGAACTTGTGGGTTAGGGAGAATAATTGGAGGAGGTGAAAGAAGTATGATATCCATGGGACATCATCTTCATTTAGGAAAGCTTGTTTCAAGAGATTTGGGAAGATCATAAATGTCTAGACCAGACATCTTTTTGGGAGATATTCGAGATAGTTGATTTAAAGTCCTTAATATGACACCCAATATGAAATATTAAGGCTAGGACCCAACAAACTATTTTATAACTTAGAAGAGGGATGTCGTAATCCAAGCTATAAAATATTTGAAGGTAGGTGAATGACGATTCACCAATTTCCACCATGAAAAACGAAATAATTTATTAGGTTTTAATTGGATTTGAAAGTCCTAGATCTTTGAGATTCATTGAACTGTTCAAAGTCATGTTTCAATCTCGAGTGTGCCCTTCAGGTTTTGTGACTGGGATGCCGAGGATCACAAAACAAGGTGTGAATAACCATGCAAATATACTTGGTACCCTTAATATTTACCCCTTAATCAGTGTGCCGGTTAACTACACACGCTCCACCGATACTATGATAAATATTAAGTTACCATTTGCCTACCTTGTTAAGTCCAGGTTAGTGTGCCGGTTAACCACACACGCTCCACTAACGACTTAAGCAAAGTGCAAAGTGTAATTTCATGGGTTAGCACCAAATTCACATTTTCCTAAGTAACTAAGATTGGGTATTAATAAGAGTTTAGCTACTTAGTATTTATCATTAATACTTTTAATGAAAGGAGAATTATAGTCCTTGTCCTACCCGTTCGGCTAACGACCCTCCACCAGTCAAGGAAGCGGTGGGTGAGAGTGGACACCCATTAAACTGCCATTTTATAGGCAGTAACCTTATACCCCCCTTATAGACCGGCTTCGTGAATGAGGCCTACTAACGGTAAGACTGAGTTTACTCTTATACATATATATAACTATTATTAACTTATAATATTATAAAGTATAAGGGTTGAATTTTAACTTTTAAAATTCTAAGGGCTAACTTGGAATTAAAGTATTCATAAGTGAAAACTTTTCAAATTCCAAAACTTGAGGGCAAGTTTTGAAACTATTTAAAACTAATTAATTCCATAACTTATGAGTTTAAAGTAGTTTTAATTAAAAAAAAAAATAAAAAATAAAAAAAAAAATAAAAAACTCTTGAAGTTCCATAACTTGAGGACAAGTTATGGAAGACTTTAAACTAATTAATAAAAAAAAATAACCTTTTTTTTTATTGTAACTTATGGAACTAATTAAGGTTACACTTTTTTTTTAATTTAATAAAGAGACTCTTCATTTTGTAACCTTTGCCAACTTTTATGAGTTTTATGATTCTTAAATGTGACTTTTCATATAACTTGAGGACAAGTTACAAAAACACACTTTGGAATGAACTCTTAGATTAAAATGGATTGAAAACAACTATTTCACACAACTTTTCTATTAATCTAAGAACCTCATAAGAACAAGAATCTTGGATCACAACATGTAACTCATAACTTTACCCATTCCTTATGCTCCATGGATTTTAACCTCCATGGAGTATCCATGGGTCACCCCATGGACTTACTCCAACATCAGGAATCTTGGATCACAAGCCCACATATATAAGAATGAATGATTTACACAATCCACCCATATATTTAATTAGTCTCCTTTTGATCACTTAATTAATTTCAAATTAATTCTTGATCAATACTAATTAAATAACCTTATTAATATATTAGAACTTATAATATATTAACCAACCTTAAGTGTTATTTCTCTCATTATAGTCTATCCAAATGCATGATGCCATGCAACCCAAATGGACCATGCCGGGTCGGGTCAAGTCTTACCAATTATAGTTATGGACTTAGACATTAATCCAACAGTTTTAAGCACTAATTATATTCATATATGTATCATTATATGTTAAATAGGATCCGCGTGTGTGTTCAAGTCTTCACTTAACACTTAGCATCCTATACCATCCGTTCATCCAACCCACTCACTACAGGTGAGTTCATACCCCTTAATTAACATTTTAAATGTTTTTAAATGCTTTTATGGGGGGGAATACAAGTTGAACTATTATAGTTATTATATCTATCAAATGTGATTAATAACTACCAAACAAGTGGATTTCTTACTTTTCAAACTGTGTTACCAAACTGTTTTACTTCAAACTGTTTTACAAACTCTTTTTCATATCAAATACTTTTATTAAACTCTTTTAGCTTATATTCTTTGTATCTATATAGATATAGTTATGTAAGTAGGATTGAAAGGACTTAGGACTGATAGCTCACCTTACTTCATGTTCCTTGTTTGGTTGTGGACTTAGGGTATTCAGGTTATTTGTCCGAAGGTCGTTTGAATCCTAGTCATATATTATGTATATGTATATAGATATAAAAGTTCCTTCTTTCATTCACTTCAATACCTTCGGGTACCAAAGGTATACACACATGTTCATACGTTCAAACAATATTACTAGTAAACTATAATAGGTATAGTTTAGGGAGATACTAATACTATTACTAGAACAGTGAAACATACAATGAGTCAGTTCATACATGAGTCAATAACATACAGATAGAGAATACTATGATGAGAAACAAACAATAGAATACTATGATGAGAAACAAACAATATCATACAGAGAGAACATACATACATGCTAGACAGGGAGAGAACACACAATACAGCTAGCACATACATATACTATAACATTACTACAGTTATGTGAGCCACGTAACGGGGCATGGCACTACCTGTCATGTCCGTTTTGTATCCAGAATCTCCTTAAGTGGGGAGCGTATGAGTTTGTGTATAGATCTATACTGGATTAACTATCCTACACCTCGTTGCTCGCTATAGTGGGAATTGCAAGTCTACGGGTGCCAAACGTCATTTCTTCCGACGTCTTACATCGTCGCGTTCTATAGTCGGTAGCAGGATACAGGCCGATCACATGGTACTTTAAATAACAATTGGTTTAAGGTACTTATTACAGCGGTAGTCACTTAATACAACACTACAGTACTATTTCATTTTCCCATTACATTACTTTGTGATCTTCACACAATAAACAATAATGTGAAAACTATATTTTTGGTTAATGATAGTGAGATTTGGGAAAATACACACTCTTACAAGAGACACACACACAGATACTCGATGCCTTGGTAGAAGACTACTTTTAGTAGGAAACATAGGGTTTTCTAGGAGAGTTCAAACTTTTACAAACATTTTTAAACTTATACATTACAGACTTACAAACACTTTCATACAAATACAGACACTAATATACTTATAAACTCACCAGCCTTAAAGCTGATAAACTCTTTCAAAATAACTTGTATTCTCAGGTCACCAGTAGACAGGTACCGGTGCTAGGTTTTGAGAAGATGGAGCTCGTTCAAGACTCATCTTTTATTTTGATATATATTTTTGGTATCTCTATAACTTGACAGAACACACTTGTATGAAATTATATTATTAATGCAATGGATGATGTTGTTGCTTGTTTACTACTTTGCATTGTTGTGATACTGAACATGATGTCCTCCACCCCCGAACGTTTTTGCCGTTCCGTTTTTGGGGTGTGACAGTTTGGTGCCCCCATATCGACGGAACGTTCTGGCATCGAACCATACGACCTTTGATAGTGCCAAGGAATTGGCCCAAATGCTTATCGATCACGAGGTTCCTTCTACTCCAACAACAACTACAATAGCTGCCCCCGCACTAACCAAAGCAGCTGACAACAAGAGAAAGCGTTGGGACCGAAAGATGGGCAAGCCAGATCAACCCTCTTCCAAGAACCAACAGACTGTGGCTATCCATGCTGCCAACACCCCTGTTGCCCCTGTACCAGCCAAACCATATGTAGGGAGCCTACCCAAGTGCACCAAGTGCAATTTCCATCATAACGACCCCTGCCGGGAAATGCATTGCACCAATTGCGACCGGAAGGGCCATACCGCCCGGTCTTGCAGAACGCCACCCAAACCTAACACCCAGCCCCTGGTGCAGGAGTAAGTCAGGCCTGCTACGGGTGTGGCGAGACAGGGCACTTCAAAAGAAACTGTCCGAAAGCTGGGAATACGGGAGGAGCAGGAAGACTACATGCTATTGGCCACAATAAATCCGTGGCAGACCCTACAGTAGTCACGGGTACGTTCCTCCTCGATAACTCTTATGTATGTGTCTTATTTGATTGTGGGGCGGAAAGGAGCTTCGTGAACCAAAAATTTAAACACTTACTTAATCAAGCACCGCAAAAACTAAAAGAAATCTTCGTCGTAGAAGTGGCAAACGGAAAGATAGAGAGTGCTAACGAGATTTACGTAGGTTGTACACTCACACTAGATAATCGTTCATTCCCAATCGACCTCATACCCGTGGCTATCAAGAGTTTCGACGTCATTGTAGGCATGGACTGGTTGAGTCTTTATCGCGCCGATATTCTGTGTTTCGACAAAGAAGTCCGTCTAAACCTACCGAATAATGAAACCTTGTTGATCTACGGAGACAAACCCAATATGAGCCTTCGTATCATCTCAAGTATTAAAGCCCAGAAGTACTTGCGTAAGGAATATCGTGCATTTATGGCGCACGTTGTCGATACGAGCCAGAAAACAAAAGACCTAAAAGACCTCCCCGTAGTATGCGACTTCCCTGACGTTTTTCCAGAAGAACTACCGGGTTTACCTCCCCAACGTCAAGTCGAATTCAGGATCAACTTAGTTCCAGGGATTACCCCCGTAGCCAAATCGCCCTATCGTCTAGCACCCGCAGAAATGCAAGAACTGTCCGGTCAACTTAACGAACTGCTCAGCAAGGGCTTTATAAGACCAAGCTTCTCACCCTGGGGAGCATCGGTCTTATTCGTGAAGAAGAAAGACGGATCATTTCGTATGTGCATTGATTACAGGGAACTCAACAAGCTTACGGTCAAAAATCGTTACCCTCTTCCTCGCATAGATGATTTATTCGACCAGCTGCAAGGGGCGAGCTACTTTTCCAAGATTGATCTAAGATCCGGGTATCACCAGCTACGAGTGCTTGAGGAGGATATTCCGAAGAGAGCCTTCCGAACTCGTTACTGACACTACGAGTTCGTAGTGATGCCCTTCGGATTGACTAATGCGCCCGCAATATTCATGGACTTAATGAATAGGGTATGCCGTCCTAGGAACCTTACGATTTGAGAAGCTCTATGCGAAGTTCTCTAAATGCGAATTTTGGATCCGCAGAGTCGAATTCTTAGGTCACGTGGTTAGCGAAGAAGGAATCCACATGGACCCTTCCAAAATTAAGGCCATCGAGAACTGGTCAGCACCGAAGACGCCTACAGAAATTCGTCAATTTCTAGGCCTCGCTGGCTACTATCGTAGATTCATACAAAACTTCTCGCGAATTGCAAAACCTCTTACGACACTGACCGAAAAAGGTGTGGCCTTTGACTGGAAAGAGAAACAAGAGAAGGCGTTTTAAACGCTGAAGCGAGCTTTATGCACCGCACCGATATTGTCCCTCCCCGAAGGGACATAAGACTTCGTGGTCTATTGCGATGCGTCAAATCAAGGGCTCGACTGTGTTCTGATGCAACGAGGTAAGGTCATCGCCTATACCTCAAGACAGCTGAAGACACACGAGGTCAACTACACCACTCACGATCTCAAATTAGGAGCAGTTGTGTTTGCCCTGAAGATCTAGAGACACTACCTGTATGGTACGAAAGTACTATCTTTACAGACCACAAAAGCCTACAAGACATATTCAGCCAGAAGGAGCTCAATATGAGACAACGATGGTGGGTCGAGCTACTCAATGACTACGAATGCGAAATTCGTTATCATCCGGGTAAAGCCAACGTGGTAGCAGACACCCTAAGTCGGAAGGAATATTCTGGTCGAAAAGTCAAGTCATTAACTATGACTATCCATTCGCATCTGTCCACACAAATTAAGGAGGCTCAGCTCGAAGCTTTGAAGCCTAAAAATGTGGCGGGTGAATCCCTGTGAGGAATGGATAAAAACTTGGAGGTCAAGGGTGGCGGAGCTTTATCCCTCATGGACCGGATTTGGACGCCGAAGCATGGTGGCTTCAGAGACTTGGTCATGACCGAGGCACACAACACTCGATATTCCATCCACCCGAGTTCAGATAAGATGTATCTGGATCTTAAAAAGTTATACTGGTGGCCTAACATGAAAGCAGAAATTGCTACCTTCGTGAGTGAATGCCTTACTTGCACCAAGGTCAAGGTCGAATACCAGAAACCCTCAGGTCTACTACAGCAACCAGAGATAGCAGAGTGGAAGTGGGAGCGGATCACAATGGACTTCATAACCAAGCTACCCAAGACAACGGGTGGACTTGATACCATTTGGGTCATCGTCGACAGATTGACCAAGTCCGCGCACTTCCTACCCATCAAAGAGACCGACAAGATGGAAAAGCTCACAAGAACATACATTCGGGAGATAGTACGACTGCATGGTGTCCCTATATCCATTATCTCCGATAGAGATAGTAGATTCACTTCGAGGTTCTGGCAGTCGCTACAAAACTCCTTAGGAACGAGGCTGGACATGAGTATAGCCTACCATCCACAGACCGATGGACAAAGTGAGAGAACTATCCAAACCTTGGAGGACATGTTGCGGGCCTGTGTGATCGACTTTGGGAAGGCATGGGATACTCATTTACCCCTTGTCGAGTTTTCCTACAACAATAGTTATCACACGAGCATAAAGGCTGCTCCATTTGAAGCCCTCTATGGCCGGAAGTGCAGATCCCCTATGTGCTGGGCTGAGGTGGGTGACACTCGGTTAGCTAAAGGACGAGTTCCTGACAGCACTCTCATGGGTCCGGAGATCATTCGGGAAACGACAGAGAAGATCGTTCAGATTCGTGAACGACTGAAAGCCTCTAGAGACCGACAGAAAAGCTACGCAGACAAACGAAGGAAACCCTTGGAATTCCAGGTGGGAGACCGATTCCTTTTGAAAGTCTCACCCTAGAAGGGGTTGATACGCTTCGGAAAGCGTGTAAAGCTAAATCCAAGATACATAGGGCCTTTTGAGATTATCGCTAGAATCGGCCCTGTAGCTTACAAACTCAACCTACCCCACGAGCTTAGTAACGTACATCTTATTTTCCACGTCTCGAACTTGAAAAAGTGCCTATCCGACGAGACTCTTGTAATCCCACTCGACGAGATCGATATCAACGAGAGCGTCAATTTCGTGGAAGAACCTGTAGAGATCATGGACCGAGAGGTCAAGCAAACGAAGCAAAGTCGTATCCCAACAGTGAAGGTTCGCTGGAACGCCAAACGAGGACCGAAATTCACTTAGGAGCACGAGGATCAAATGAGATTGAAATACCCTCATCTTTTCGCTTAGTTATTTGTAATAACTTAGTTGCTTAAACTCTAATTTCGGGATGAAATTCCCTCTAACGGGCGGATGATGTGACAACCTGAAATTTCAATCTTGTACCAACCTTTCAATCCAGTCAAAGTTAGACTTGTTCTTGCTAACTTTTAACATTAGTTTGAGTCCATTTGAGCATCCCGAGCCTAGTACATCAAAGGAATAAGTAAATGGAAGTGTCGATTGAAGTTGTAACCCATCAACCATGCCATAAACCCTCAAAAGAGGAGGTTACGGCCAAGGGTCATGGGTTTACGGTCGTAAACACATGGAGGTCGTAAGCTCCATGCTATATATACGACCCTTAGTCCTTTTTCAGCCACTTTTCACTTTTCCAAGCCTAGAACTCGAATTCTCTCCCAAGGATCTTGAGGTTTTTGCTCCAAATCTTCAAAAATGTAAGTGAATCCTTCCTAATATTAGTTAATATATCTCTTCTTCTTGATTCACTCTTGATTTCATCCATGGAATCTCTTCTTTTGGGTATATCTTCAATTGTTCTTCATTTCACCAAGAACACACACTAGTGTTTTTGGACTTTAATCACCCTTTCAAGCTTCTACTACGTAAGTACACTATCCTTAGCTTGTTATATACTAAAATCACTTGTTAAACATCAAGAAATCATGTCCAGGAGGGTGTTTACGGCCAAGGCAATCTCCCTTGGCCGTAAACCCTAATATTGGGTGCATAAGGACCCTAACTTCTTCCTTAGGCCTGGTCTTTAGTCTAGAACACTTCCTGGAAGCTTGTAGGACCTTAAAAACACACGAAATGGAACAAGATGACATGAGTTTATGGCCGTAATCACCATGGGCCGTAAACCCATGGGCCGCAAACCCATGGGCCGTAAACTCATGTGGGGTTTACTCTTGGGCCGAAAACTCCAATGTGAGGCCCTACAACCCTTAGATACAACCCTTTGTACCTCTAACACTTGAATCAAAGTGTTTTCCATGTCCTAGGGTGTCCTTACTTGCTTAATTAGTTGTTTAAACACTAATTAGATACATATATGTGTCATTATATGTTAAATAGGATCCGTGTGTGCTCAAGTCCTCACTTGACACTTAGCATCCTATCCGGTACTTCCATCCAAACCACTCACTACAGGTGAGTTCATACCCCTTAATCAACCTTTGAAATGATTTTAAATGCTTTTATGGGGGGAATACAAGTTGAAGCATTCTAGTTATTGCATTAATCATATGTGATTAATAACTAGGACAAACAGGAAGATTTTCTATTACTTCAAAACATTTTATTAAACTCTTTTAAATGCTAAATCCTTTATCAAACTCTTTTAAACTTACATTATTGTCAAATTCATATCTATACAAATATATTTATATAAGTAAGATTTGAAGGACTTAGGACTGATAAATGACTTTAATTCATGTTCCTTGTTTGGTTGTGGACTTAGGGTACCTTGTTATTTGTCCGAATGTCGTTGAAACCTTAATTATATATCGTATATATGTGTTAGGATATAAAAGCTTTCACTTCAGTTCAATACCTTTGGGTAGCAAAGGCATACATACAACAGTACTAGTTAACTATAATAGGTATAGTTAAGAGATCACTACCCACTATTACTATTACAACGACACATGCAAGAGTCAGTATAGTTACGAGTCATTACATACATACTATAATGAGAAACAATACATACTACACTCTAGTGCAGAGAAAACATTACTACACTATGACATACTATACAAACATTTGAATACGATAATCAGAATGTGACATACTACTTCTCGATACGACACTACATTGTTGTATCACTTTGTAACAAGAGTCTCCTGGAGGGAGAGCGGGCATTGTGTGTATAGATCTATACGGGATAGGCACTCCCACACCCCGACTGCTAGCTACAGTCCCAGCCGACAAGGCCAAGGGGTGACAGAATGTTACCTCACTACATATGACACCGGAGGGTCATTAGTTATTCAGTCGTCGATCAGCATGGTTACATACGAGTTCACATTTAAACCTTTAATTAACCAGCTATGAATTAAAGGAAACCAGACTCCCCGAGGTGTATTGTACATTTAATACTACCTGGAGTCTGTATTTTATCACTTTATAGCCAGCAGTGATACTGCTGAGGTAAAACATTATTTTCCCCTATTACATTTATTTGTAATCATCTCACATAAACGATGACTTAAAACTATATTTTTATAATGATAGTTTCACTGGGAAAAACTCTTACATTTACAAAAGAACAAACATACAAATGGTCGGGTCTTGGTAGAAGACTACATTTCAGTAGAAAATATAGGATTTTCTAGGGAGTTCAACCATTTCCAAACATTTGCAGTCAATTACGAACATTTACACTTCGTTGTTAGAAACATTTTCATACAAGCAATGACACTAAATACTTATGAACTCACCAGCGTAATGCTAATAAACTCTTTCAAAATAACTTGTATTATCAGGTCATCAGTAGACAGGTACCGATGAAGCTTTTGAGAAGATGGAGCACATTCAAGACTCATCTTTTATTTTGATCATTCATTTTGGTGCCTTACAAACTATACAGAACACGCTTGTATTAAAATTATTATATTAATGTAATGGATGTTGTTGCTTGTCTTTACTATTATGCATTGTTATGATACTGTACATGAAGTCCTCCACCCCAGAACGTTTCTGACGTTCCGGTTTTGGGGTGCGACATTTTACATAAGTGTTTAAACATTACATATTCAAACACCAAAGTAGGTACGGTAGAAGACAAGAGTCGCAGTACGATACTAGGTAGTCTTCTCAAAAGATTCGGGAGTGTACCTGGCTACTGGATTCCTGAGAACACAAGTTATTTTGAAAGAGTAGATCAGCATTTAAGCTGGTGAGTTCATAAGTATTTTAGTTCTATAAAGTATACTCTAAATTCTTGGATAAGTTCGCTGGTTCCTCCAGAAAATCCTATATTTCCTGAGGTGATATGATAACCTCAATAGTTCCTTCTGCAATTACTTATGTTATACTAATTATATATAACCTAATATCGAATGGACAGTTAAATGGGTGTATCTGCCCTAAGCCCACAACCAAACAAGGAACAGGAAGTAAGGCGGAAGTTACACATTTCACTGTCAATCGGATATTACTTATGTATAACTCTGATGTAAAAACTAAGGAATTATAGAATTAACCACTAAAGGTCCTTTATGTTATACTAGTTTACAGAGAGTGAATGACTAAGTTCCAATTGTAAAAGTAATTTAATCCCATAAGCCGTTTCATTTGTAAAAGTAGTTTAATCCCATAAATTGTTTCATTTGTAAAAGTAGTTTAATCCCATAAACTGTTTCATTTGTAAAAGTATTCTTAGTTATATCCGTTCTACAGTAAAACATTAGTATTAATCCTTGAAAATATTATATTATCCATAATACTGTTTTGTGGTTTTAAATGTTCCAAAACCAGAAGTACAAGTATATTTGCCATACTTGATTTCATGATACCTAGTTTTTACTGTAAGTAAAAACTAACAGAAGGTATATTTGGTCAGGATGTAATTATATTTTCTTACTGTTTTAAGAGAAGTATATTACTAAGTAATTTAGTCGTTGTTTTATCCATGTGAGATCTATTAACCATACTAATATGACTGATGTGCCTGATGCGACGTTCTTCAGGCGTCGGAAACGATATGACATTTGACACCTAGGCCTGCCGGCCAAACTGTAGCGAACAGTGAAGGTGCGGGATTGTCAGTCCCATATAGATCTATACACAAATTCACGCCCTCCCTACAGGAGATTCTGGTTAATAAGTCAGGACTTAAGGTCGTACTTTGATAAGTACACCATGAAGAGTCTCACAAATTTATTGTTTCAAGGAGATTATGATGTATTATTACCCCGTGATTGCTAACCCTGGTACGTTGTATTGTACTTCTGCTAATGCAAACCCGGTATGATGTATTAT
The DNA here is from genome assembly GCF_052849685.1 of Lactuca virosa. NCBI lineage: Eukaryota > Viridiplantae > Streptophyta > Magnoliopsida > Asterales > Asteraceae > Lactuca > Lactuca virosa. The sequence goes on from NC_136428.1 coordinate 392,969,251, forward strand.
TACCCCGTGATTGTTATTCCTGGTACGTTGTATTGTACCCCTGTTAATGCAAAGTCGGTATGATGTATTATTACCCCGTGATTGCTAACCCTGGTACGTTGTATTTTTACCTTTGTTAATGCAAACCTGGTATGATGTATTATTACTCCGTGATTGCTAACCCTGGTACGTTGTATTTGTACCTTTGTTAATGCAAACTCGGTATGATGTATTATTACTTCTATAATAGATTATCCTTATACTAAAAGTATTATACATATCCTGGTATAGATAAATGAATTGTTGGTAATTTCCTTGGAAAGTATACAATCGTGAATCATACTTCCGTATTTAGTTTTGAATCATAAATTATACCTATTATAATTTATATGTTCTATCTGATTAGCATGATTTCTCATGGATGAACACCTCTGCTCAGCATGATACAAAGGTAATGATACCGAATGAAGTTACCTTTTATATTCCTATATGTATAATATATATATATATATATATATATATATATATATATATATATATATATATAATTAAGAAGGAAACGACCTTCGGACAAATAACACCCCTTAATCCCACATCCAAACAAGGAAAAGGGAATAAGATAATTCATTAGTCCTAAGCCCTTCAAATCTTATTTATATATTTATACATATATAAACATGATTTTGGCAATTATAATTTGAAATTGTTTATAAAACCTTTTACAAAGAATTTAACGGAGTTTACATGACTTTAAAGATTTAACATGGCTTTAAGTCATTTTGGAAGTATTTGGTAATCCTTAAATGCATAAGGAAACCGTTTGTGTGATTATTATCACATACAATGATTAACACAATTTATATTGTGTTTAACTTGTTTCCCCCCCCCCCCTAAAAAGCATTTAAAAACCATTAAAAAGGTATATTATAGGGGTATGAACTCAATTGATAAGTGGTGATTCGGGCAGCGTTTCGTTTCTATAGATGATCTTTCTCGAAGAAACCACGAGTTTTTGAGTAAAAACTGGGCTTTATGCGGGCAGCACTTTGACTGGAAAGATGTTATCTTCTCCTGAATTTCGGGGCTTCGGGGCTTGCTTCGGGTCTTAGATACGATATCAGGGCCTTGGGGGGTCGTAAGAAAGTCTAGGGGGTGAAAAGGTGAAAAAGGGTGAAATTTTGGGTGAAAAACTTCTAAAATCCGAGAAGTCTCGCACCCTTTATATAGTGGTGCGAGGGTTCGGCCGAGGGGATGAGTCATTGGACAGGTGGCTTTGGCTCGGACAGGTGTCTCGCATGCGAGGAGGGCACGCGTCAGAAGGAGAAGTGAAGCTGGAGGCGGTCTCGGAAGCTTCGTCGGTGGTGTCAGATCAGGAGTGGACTGAGCTTCGGTCCAATCAGGAGATGCCACGCGAGACTTCGGTCCAATCAGCAGACGACACGTATCGGACACGGGGAAGCCTCGCATGCGTGGGTGACGTGGCCGAAGAGGGTCCATGCGAAATTTCCCGGTTTTCGTGCCAAACACTTGCGAAATTCATAACTTTCGCATACGAGCTCCGTTTTTGGCGTTCTTTATATGCACGTGTAGGTAAAATTATACTCTACGACTTTCGTTTAGACTTTGTCGGCTAATTTTGAATTTATTTTTAATATGATTATTTTTAACAGACCGGGACAAGAAATCCGTTAAAATTTCATTACTTCTTCATCCGACGTCCGTTTTCGTCTGTCTTTTTACCGTTGTACTACTTTTGACGAGACCTTCGATTCTCGTTTAAGTTGTGTTGGCTAAATATCGATCGATTTATATTTCAAATTTTTAGTTGTCTACTGCTAAACCGAAACTTAGAAAAATCATAACTTCCTCATACGAAGTCAGATTTTTACGTTCTTTTTATGAAAGTTCTCGGTTTAACATATTCTACAACTTTCATTTAGATTGTTAAGGCTAAAAAGCCTTTTATCACAAATTCACTTTTTACACTAAACAGTGTTTTGCCGGTTTTGTCGCAGATCTTCGATTGGTCATAACTTCTTCGTTATAACTCGGATTTCAGTGTTCTTTATATTTTTAGAAACCTTGTTACAATTTCTACCACTTTGTTCATCCCAATTACGATTATTGATCAATTTATTTTTGACGTTAATTTGACTGGTTTCACATTATCCCCCGTTAGAAGGAATGTCATCCCAAAATTAAGTCTAAAAGTGATACTCATGGACTATGGGAAAGATGTGGATATTTTCGTTTCATCAAATCTTCCCTTTCCCAAGTGAATTCAGGTCCCCAGTTTGTAATCCAGCGAACCTTCACTAACGGGGTAAGACTTTGCTTGGTTCTTTTGATTTCCCTATCCATGGTTTCTATTGGTTCTTTTACAAAGTGTAGACTTTTATTTAACTTTATTTCATTAAGTGAAATAACAAGTGTTTCATCGGATAGACACCTCTTTAGATTAGATGTGTGAAAGGTGGGATGAATGTTATTAAGTTTTTGTGGTAGTTAAGTTTATAAGCTACAAGACCGATTCTGGTAAGAATATCGAATGGTCCTATGTACCTTGGATTTAGTATTCCACGCTTTCTCAAGCATACCTTGTGCTTCCGGGGTGAGACCTTCATATGACAAGGTCATCAACCTGGAATTCCAAGGGTTTTCTTTTATCGAAGCTGTAGCTTCTCTGATTAACCCTGGAAGCTTTATGTCGCTTCCTGATTCGTATTTACTTTTTCGTAGTTTCTCGGATGAATTACGGACCAACGAAAGTGTTGTGTGGAAATTTGACCTCTAGCTGGTTCGGTGTTACCAACTTCCGTCCAGTGCAGATAGGATCTGCACTTGCGACCACAGAAGGTTTCTAATCAAGAAACTTTAATTCCTAGCATGATAAAGGACTCGACTAATTGGTAAATGGGTATCCAATGCTTTACCAAGGTTGATCACATACGTTCTTATCCATTCTTCCCAAGGTTTCACCTGCCACATTTTCAGGTCTCAAGGTTTCCTATTGAACCTCCTTACTTTGTGTGGACGGATTTGAATGGGTTATCATAGTCAATGATTGGCTCTATGACCTGACTACTCTTTCCGACTTAGAGTGTCACAACTATATTGGCTTTGTCGGGATGATAACGAATTTCGAATTCGTAGTCATTTAGTAGGTCGACCCACTGTCGTGGTCTCACGTTGAATTCCTCCTAGTATATTTTAATACAAGTGTGCTCCGTCTTCTCAAAACCTGGTCTAGTGTACCTGTCTACTGGTGACCTGAGAATACAAGTAATTTTGAAAGAGTAGATCAGCATTTAAGCTGGTGCGTTCATAAGTATTTTAGTGTCGATGTTTGTATAAGCTTGATGAAAGTGTTTGTAAATGTTTGATGTAAATGTTTGTAAGCGTTTGTTGTAAATGTTTGTATCACCTAGAAAATCCTATATTTTCTACTTGAAATTTAGCTTTCTACCAAGACCCGACTTTTCTGTATGTTTGTTCGTTTGTAAAAGTTAGTCTTTTTCCCAAGTATGACTATCATTACCAAAATATAGTTTACATTACCGTTTATGTGAGAATATCACAATGTGAATGTAATGGGAAAATAAAGATGTACTGTAGTATTGTATATAGCAACTACCGTTGTACTAAATACCTTAAACCAAATGTTTCATTAAAGTAAAATGTGATGAGATTATAACCATGCTTGATTGACTAGTAAAACACGACATTCGCAGACGTCGAAATGGTATGACATTTGTCACCCGTAGACCTACAGGTCCCACTGTAGCTAGCAGCAAGGTGTAGGATGGTCAATCTCGTATAGATCTATACACAAATTCACGCTCTCCCCCAGGAGACTATGGTTACAAAACGTGACACAACAGTATATTGCCAAGCCATGAAGTAGTGGCTCACATTAATGTTATAGTATTCTTGTATTTGTATAGTATGTTCTCTCTGTTCTAGTGTATTGTATGTTCTCTTTGAAGGGTTTTGAGGATTCTAACACTCCTAAGGTGTACATACAACCCTAAATACCTTGGATCTATGTTTTCTCTATTATACATGCAAATATCCATTTTCCAAGGTATTGTTCTAACTAGCATAATATGAAGTACATATAATATAAATTCTAGTAGAATTACATACCTCTTTGTTGTAGCTTGATTCCATGGAGCTTAAGAGCCTAGTGCCTCAAATGTGACACATCAAATGATTCACACAACATCACCAACATCTTGGAATAACTTGAGAGAAAAAGGTTCCTATGCTCAAATCGGCTAGCCCTTATGTGTACACACACTAGTGACAATTTCTTGAGCCATGGGGTCCTTATATATTGTGGCTATTAGGGTTACACCATGTAACTCATGTCTTTCCATATTCTTCATGCTCCATGGGTTAAAACCTCCATCGAGTATCCATGGGTTACTCCATGGGTTTAGCCCAACATGAAGAACTATGGATCATAAGCCCACATATATAAGAATGAATTATTTACACAATCAATCCCCATATATTTAATTAGTCTCCTTTTGATCACAAAATTAATTCCAAATTAATTGTTTATCAATACTAATTAAATAATATGATTTCATATTAATATATTAGAACTGATAATATATTAGCAAATCATAAATATCCTTTTCTCACAAAAGTCTATCCAAATTGTTCCGATGCCATGCAACCCAAATGGACCATGCCAATTGGGTCAAGTACATACCAATTATAGTTATGGACTTAGACACTAATCCAACACTCTTTTTATAGTATGTTCCTCCTTGTTTCTCATTATATTATGTTCTTTCTGTTTCTCGTTATAGTATGTTCTTTCTGTTTCTCGTTATAGTATGTTTGAACTGAGTCATGTACGAACTGACTCTTGTATGTTTCATTGTACTAGAAATAGTGAGTAGTAATCCTCTAAATTATACCTATTATAGTTTACTAGTAATGTCGTTTAAATAACTGAGTATGTTTGTACACCTTTGCTACCCAAAGGTGTTGAACTGATACAAGAACTTTTATATCTATACACATATACATAATATATAACAAAGATCCAAACGACACTCGGACAAACAACCGATAACCTAAGTCCACAACCAAACAAGGAACAGGAAATAAAGTGAGTTATCAGTCCTAATCCCTTTCAACCTTATTTATATAACTATATCTATATAGACATGATTTTGACAATATATAAGTTTAAAAGAGTTTGATAAAGAGTTTACCATATAAAAGAGTTTTAACCATTTGAATGGTTATAGATGACTTGATGTTGGTTTATAAAATGTTTTGAAATAGTTTTTTTGATAACACAGTTTTGAAGAATAAGAAATCCACTTGTTTGATAGTTATTAATCACATGTGATTGATATAATAACTATAATATTTTCTACTTGTATCCCCACCCCCCATAAAAGCATTTAAAATCATTTAAAAGATAAGTTAAGGGGTATGAACTCACATGTCAAGTGAAGTTTCAAGCACAAATGGATCCTATTAAGCATATAATGACACATATATGTATATAATTAGTGTATATAACAACTAATCATGATAGGGAACCACCTTAGGGACTAGGAAATACTTGAAATGAAGTGCTACAATAACATATGATTGCTCTAAAGGTGTTTACGGCCACACAAGAGTGTGTTTAAGGCCTAGGTGTGTTCATAACCATGGTGTTTACGGCCAAGGGTGTTTACGGCCATGGGTGTTTACGGCCAAAGATGTTCACGGCCCATGATGTTCACGGCCAATGATGTTCTTGAGAAGGGTTTACGGCCAAGGGAGAAGTTATGGCCATAAACTCTTGATGTTCTTGATGAAATGGTTGTTTCAAGGGTGTATTTCAAGAGCTTCAAATGGATAACTAGTATATGGAAAGGATACTTACGTTTTGGAAGCTTGAAGGGGTGTTCACAGGTCAAAGAACTAGTGTGTGTTCTTGGTGTTCTTGGTTTTCTTGAAGATCTAACCCAAAAAGAGATGATTTCATGGATGAAATCATAGGGTTTTACTATATTAAGAAGGGTATCAACTAATAAATGGAAGAATTACTTACAAATTTGTCGAGAATTAGAAGTGTTCTTGATGATAATTGAGAGAGAAAAGAGTGTTCTTGAGTTGGAATTGTGAGAAATGAAGAAAAATGAAGGAATATCACACTTATGGAAGGAGTTCACGTCCAGCCAAGAGCTTACGGCCGTAAGCTCTAGTTTACGGCCGTAAACTCCAAGTCTTGGAGTTTTTCGGCTCGAATGTTGCACAATAAACTCTAGAAGATACTTCCTAACAACCAATCCTTGAATGTACTACGCTTAGAACACTCAAACAAACCCTTAACAATGCTAAAATATAGCAGAAACAAGTCTGACTTGTGATTGAATTGAATGGTTTCACAAGATAGAAATTTTGGGTTGTCATAGGATCAGATCTAGATGTTTAGAAGATTGAATAATGGATTAAGTCATTTTACCATATGAAATTGTTCTGGGTGTGATGTGCTTTTCCCTGGAATAGCGTGTTTTATGGTTTTTGTAATGTCCCAAAGATTCATAGTAAAATTTTCTTTTTTAAAACAGTAATCCATACAATGAGTTTTTCCGAAACCAATCAAAGTGAATATATCATTTAAACATCAGAGTAAAAATCGCAAATAGCCAACGGGGAAAACTCTGGGGGATGTTGTGTAGTGATGTCGGGCCCTTCCCTTTGAAAAAGGAAGTACCTGAAACTACAAACATAGACCATAAGCATAAAGCTTAGTGCGTTCCACAAAATACCACATACCATACATAGAATAAAGAATGATATATGCCAACCATAATCTTACAATTAATAACATGCCATGAGCCGTATCATGGTCTTTCCTTGCCAAGTCGGGGGCCAAAACCCACGTCTTACAAACAACTGCCACGAGCCACCTCGTGGTCTTATATTTAAGTATCATAAATACAACTAGCATTATACGTATAACTGCCATGGTTCAGACCCTGGTCTTACATACAATTTTCCTGGATCCATATCTAGGTCTTTCATACAATTTCCAGGGGCCACCACCTTGTCTTCCTACATAACATAACCAATCAGGTCGGCATTGGTGCCTTCTACACACAAGTATAGTGAGGAGACTCACCTGACTCACAAAGTCGACTAAAACTTAGCTCAATACCACACCGACCACAACTAACAGCTCTTTCGGCCAAAAACATGGGTGCTAAAGACCTCCTACAATCCACACAAGATAAACCTTAAGTCTTCCTTCTAAAAATTGAAATTTGACCAAAAGTCAACCCATGCAAAAAGTTAATGGTCAAAGTCAAAGTCAACAACACATAATGTCAACTAATGATCCTCACGTTGTAACCAGCCCTTGCTCATGTCCTTAGAGTTTACTCAACCCGATTCCAATTCGACTCGCTCAACCCAGCCAACTCAGTCATGGACAACCCCTTTGGGTTGACCTCACGACATGAACATCACCTTGTCACATCATAAGCCCCAAAAGACTCAGTAGAAACGGGTTCTTTCATGGTCATGTCATGACACACCTTGTGTCACGTCATGACTACATTCTGAAGCAGAAATCCAAATACTTAATGTTGGATTAGTGTCTAAGTCCATAACTATAATTGGTACATACTTGACCCGACCCGGCATGGTCCATTTGGGTTGCATGGCATCATGCATTTGGATAGACTAAAATGAGAGAAATAACACTTAAGGTTTATTAATATATTATAAGTTCTAATATATTAATAAGATTATTTAATTAGTATTGATCAAGAATTAATCTAGAATTAATTAAGTGATCAAAAGAAGACTAATTAAATATATGGGTTGATTGTGTAAATCATCCATACTTGTATAGTGGGCTAAGACTCCATAGATTACCAAGTTGGGCTAAAACCCATAGGATGCTCCATGGATGCTCCATGGTGTATTTGAACCCATGGATCCAAGGAAATGGAAAGCCATGACAATTAGGGTTTAACCTAATTGTAACAATCTATATAAGCATATTATCTTGTGAAAATCGGTGACCATGTATGCATGAAGAGGGCAAACCGATTTGAGGAGTGTTCTAATTTCTCTCTAAGTTATTCCAAGTTCATATGATGTTGTATGAACCATTTGAGGTGTCAGATTTGGGGCACTAGGCTCTTGAGCTCCATGGAATCAATCACCAACAAAGAGGCATGTATTTCTACTAGTTTCTATATTACTTGTACTTCATAATATGCTAGTTAGGATAAATACCTTGGAAATTGATATTTGCATGTATAATAGAGAAAGCATAGATCCAAGGTATTTAGGGTTGCATGTACACCATAGGAGTGTTAAAATGCTCAAAACCCAACAGTGGTATCAGAGCCTAGGCTTGTTTTCACTTATACTTGATGCAAACTGCTTAAAAATCGAAGTTTTGTGCTTTCTGAACAGGGGACTCGACGAGTCCATTAAGGGACTCGACGAGTCCAAGACAAAATGCATCCAACTCGCCGAGTTGGTTCGTGCACTCGACGAGTTGGACCCCCAAACATCATATCTTCGAGTTTTGGTGTTGGAATTGGTCTAGAATCATTACCTTTGACTGTTTTGGACTTATAAAACCTGTTTTTAATGTGGTAATGATTGTGTTAAACCAATTTCAATGCTATAATCGAAGTTTCAAGTTTATATATGTTTATCTAATTCTTGAAAATTGTTGATTATGAATGTTCATGCTTATGAGTTTTAGTAGATCATAGGAATTATGTGCAAATTGTTTGTTATTATAATTCTTGATCTCAATGAAATTGTAAGGAGTCCATAACTTATCCTCAAATTATGGATTACCAAAAGTTTTTTATGTTTCCTTGATTTATGAGTTAGTTTAGATTAATGAAAAAAATTGTGTTTTAGTTGTTTTTGATCCAAATTAATCTAGAGTTAGTTCATAAAATATGTTTTTCTAACTTGTCTTCAAGTTATATGAAAAGTCATATTTATGAATCTTAAAACTCATAAAGTGTCATAGGTTACATAAAAGTGAAGAGTCTTTTTCATTAAATAGTATTATGACTCCATAACTTGTCCTCAAGTTATGGATGTTAAAGAGTCACTTCTTTAAAAGATGTCATTAAAAGATAAGGAGTTACATAAAAATGAAGAGTCTTCATTTTAATGTACATAAAACTTATAAGTTATGAAATGAAAAGTCTTGAATAGTTTCAAAACTTGCCCTCAAGTTTTGGAATTTGTAAAGTTACTCTTCATATATACTTTAATTCCAAAATTGAACCCTTAGAATTTTAAAAGCTAAAATTCAAACTTTATGGACTTCATTAAATTAATTAAAGTGTTTAATTAAAAGAGTTAATAATTCCATAAAGACATGGTTTAAGTTTAATTAAATTAAGAGTATAGTTTAATTAATAGATTAAACCACCAAGTATTTTAAATGTTTAAAATACACCCTTATACTATTATTATAATTTTAATTATATAGATATGTATAAGATAAAGTTAATCTTACAATTAGTAGGCCTCATTCACGAAGCCGGTCTATAAGGGGGGTATAAGGTTACTGCCTATAAAATGGCAGTTTAATGGGTGTCCACTCTCACCCACCGCTTCCTTAACTGGTGGAGGGTCGTTAGCCGAACGGGTAGGAAAGGACTATAATTCTCCCTTCATTAAAAGTATAATGAAAAATACTAAGTAACTAAACACTTATAAATTCCTAATCTTAGTTACTTAGGAAAATGTGAAATAGGTGCTAACCCATGAAATTACACTTTGTACCTTACCAACTCGATTAGTGGAGCATGTGTGGTTAACCGGCACACTAATAAGGACTAGTAAGAGTGGCAAAGGGTAAATTGACTTTATTATAGATCGGTGGAGCGTGTGTGGTTAACCGGTATATCGATTAGGTGACAAAGTTAAGGGTACCAAGTCAATTTGCATGGTTATTCACACCTTGTTTGTGATCCTCGGCATCCCAATCACAAACTTGAGAGGGCACAATCGAGATTCAAACATGCCATTGAAAGTTCAATGTATCTCAAAATATCTAGGAGTTTCAAATCCAATTAAAACTTATTATATTTCGTTTTTCATGGTGGAAATTGGTAAATCGTCATTTACCTACCTTCAACTATTTTATAACTCGGATTACGACATCCTTCTTCCAGTTATAAATAGGTTGTTGGATCCTAGCCTTAATATTTCAAATTGGGTGTTATATTAAGGACTTTAAATCAACTAACTTGAATTTCTCCCTTATAGATGTCTAGTTTAGACAACTATGGTCTTCCCATATCTTTAGGAACAAGCTTCCTAATGAAGATGATATCCCAAAAGGCAATCAAGGTGAAAGACTAATCCCTTTATTGAGCACTAATGGGACTGGAAATCATACTTCACTTCCTCCACCTCCTCCAATAAACCTCCCTATCCCACAAGTTTCAAGACTTGATACGTTCTAAGTCACTCAATCCCTATTGGCAAACAAAGTCTATATGTGCTTAGGTCTTGGAGATTAAGTCACATATTGATAAGCCGGGAGAGTCGGGTGTCGAAGGCTCGAGGTAGCTGGCTGTTGACTTTGTTCTTCAGTCACTCCCTGATGACAGATCATGACATGACCCTTTACTGATCTTATCTATTTGCTTGGTGCTGCTGAATCAGCAATGACTTGGAACACTAGTAAAGCAAATTTGATTAGAAGATCGACTTCCCAAAACTTCATGGACATTGACAATGGTGACACTGGAAATCCAGAAAAACTTTCTCTTCCCAATAGAAAGGGATCGGCCATAGTCAACTCGGTTGACCAAATGGTAAAGAGAAAGGCTAAGTCCGAGATAGTCCCATGTACCATTCCCAAAGAGTCCATATGTGCCTATTGCCAAAGGAAAAGGGCATTCGTTGCGAAGCTGCCGAATTTACCTGAAACCTCATAAGGATGGTAAAGTCAAAAGTTTGACTCTACTTCAGGAAAAGTCCATTATCTAACTCTATTAAGTCTCTTTTGAAGATTCTTAATACATGATGTAATTTAATTACATTTTGATGTTTTTGAAGAATCAAAGGAAGCTTAAAGAAAAGGTGTGATGATTCTGATCGCATGGTTCGATGACCAGAATTTTGAGCCACAGCATAAGAGTTATGATATATTGCTTAGGAATAGATAACAACAAAGTTTTCATATGAATTTGCATTGTAAGGATAAGTTTTTCCGCAAGTTTTAAAATAAAAGAAAAGTTTTGATTTTATTTAATTTTAGTATCCTTACAAAGGCATTTGTGAAAAATTGTTGTTTATATGTTTCCATTGATAAGCAATATTGGAAAATGAATTTGATTATTTCGTTTGTGGTAGTGTCATAATTTATCAAATAAGGAAAAATTCTCATCACCCAAGTTTCAGTTGGATAGAAACTTGGAATCATGCAAGTTGTATTGTTTGATGAATGAGATTTTTCATCTTCGGTAAATTAAGACTAATTCCTTGTTCACATTCGCATGTGAGTCAAGTGAAGGACTAAAGGATCGGGTACATTAGGTTGTGCACTAGTCAGGTCCACCACAAAGGTTGATAAGATTATTCGTTGTGATTTAATAAAGTTTAGTAAATATGATTATGCATACAAGTTTAAGTGTAATGCTGAAACATTGGAAAAGTTTCAATATATGGCAGAATGAATAAGAAGAATCAAATAAGGCAGAAAGATAAAAGTTTCTCCAATCTGAAGAGATGGGAGAGTACTTGTGTATCTTGTTTTATGATTATCTTAGTGATTATGGAACCATATCACAATTGATCCTCTAAGGACACATTAGTGCATTTGTTGACTAAGGAGAGGAATCGTGAATTGTGGAAATGGTTAAATCAAAAGATAAATCATACTTCATTCCGAAATAAAATCTTAGAGTCATATTCCAAGATTGAGCCTTCAGTGACATAATCTTAAGAAAGGTTTAAAACACTTGTCAAATGTAGAGTAAAATGTTTTATTACTCTTGTACATTTGAAATTAGTAAGTTGTGATGTTTTGGATAAAACAAAGACCAACTAAGGCTAATTATGTGAAGTGTTTGTAAAAGAATCCGCACTATCTCTTGAATATTTGGCAAGAGAGTCTTATATGTCAAAAGGACAGTGGGAGTCTAAAAGATCTTAAGATAGGTTCAGGAACTAATCAAGAATTTTGTTAATCACTAGCCCACGACTTGAGGTTTGTAACCTATCGTGTTGACATATTCTTATTTTTGTGTCTATTCCAGTTAAAAGTTGACTATGCTTATGATATCTATGAGTTCACAATTGTTTGCATAACAACCTGGAAGCAATGGTAGGCCCTTGTGCTGCCGGGTGGCAAGAAATTAAGATTGAACAAGTTCAGTCCATATGTGTTTGGATTTGCCACTAACCTTGTCTTGTGATTATGGTTATGACAAATTCACATGGATAGGAACACATACACCATTAAATCTAAGTGTCATAAGGTTTCTCTCCGATTCATGAAATTTATGGTGAGGAAACTCTTTCACTAAGTAGATTTTAAGTAGATAGCAATTGTGAGAATGACAAAAGGTCTAAACATTATGATTACCGCATCCCTCTTCATAATTGTTTAGACACACAAGTGAGCTATCTAAGGAAAGGTGTATGATTTTGATAAAGTCTTATCAAAACATCTCGTATCAGAAATCTGAACTTTGGTAAGAAAGTCAATAAAGTATTGTTTTTCTAGAAGTCCAGCTGATTTCTGAGTACATGTCAAAGCTAGTGGGAGCATAAGTGTTATGCTAGTAAGATAATAATCATTATGCTAGTGGGAGCATGATGATTATGTTGCAAGTTAGCAATGTTAATTATAGAAAACAAAAGTTTCAATTCGCTTTGAAAAAGTTGTTTCCCTATAATTAAGGGAGAGGATTTTATACTTCATTCCAATTCTACAAGCTTAGATTGAGATTTTAATCTACTTTAGTCAAGAATATATATGAATGTTATGCTGGGATGGTTCAACATAAGGAAATTCTATAGATGTTGCGTTCTCAAAATTTCGATTATGATTACGGCATACCTCTTCATAGTTCGAATTGTGAGAATATGGAAAATAAAATTTTTTATAGCATGAATCGTGTCCCATATGCTTCGGATATAGGATCGATTACATGAGCTATAATAGTTATCCTTTCTAAATTTTCCTAATGTTTAGTGAATTAAAATGGAAAAGGGATTAGAACTGGATATGACTAAAATGATTGAGCAATTGTCGAGGACAATTTGAGGTTTACCAAAGATTGGTTACTCATGGACAATTGGAAGTATAGAGTAAGGACCATATTGACATATTTTAAAAAGAGGCAACTCTTGTTCAAAAGTGATGGTCAAAATGGGAATGTGGAATTGTTTCCGTATGTGGAAGTTGTTCTTTGAATCTGTGTAAGATTAGAGAACTTAATGCAAGAAGGATGTTCAAAGGAATGTACTTTGAATTTGAGACTTCGTTTCCATGGAGTTGATCTCCATTAGAATACATTGTAATGTCTATTGCCAAGTCTTTGTGACTTGTGTGCATATTCATTACAAGAGGATCATTGCATATAAGTTTAGAATCTAACAAGATTACGGTAAATGACAAGAATTTGGTGTTCTTACATTTATTGTAAAGGATTTAGGATTGTGAAATGAGCATCATTGAAATATCGTCAATCGATCTGTTTCACAAAGAGAAGACCACATGTAAACATAGTGTGCATACTTGGAGTATGGCATAGCTATTGTTTGGACGAATATAGTGTGCATGCTTGGAGCATGGCGTGACTATTGTTTCAATTCAAGTATTAAGTTGATTAACCGAAACATGAATACTGAGTAATCAATATGGTGCTTAGATAAAAGGGTTTTTATTTACACTCAAAGTGTTGGGGCCATACAGGATTAGTATTATTTTTGTGTTTCACTTTGCATATTTTGACTTCCAGAATAACTAGGTCATTCTTCCGAATGACTAATTTATTCAAACTCTCCACAGTCAGTCATACTTTGGAAGTAGGTATTGATTTAAGACTGTCATGAATTTGGCTTGTATGATTTGTCTAATGTGCATTAGACATAGCAATGGTTGCTACAACATTCATGAGTGCTCATAAGTTCTGAGTATTGGATTAAACCCACGCTCATTTGAATCACTTCATGGATTTTATCACGAGTGAATCATGAGATGATAATATCTTATATTCTTCAAACCTAGAGATATGAGTTGTTCACTATGAGTTGGTTATACATTGATTACACGTAAACGCATTGGTAACTCGATGTTATAAAACGTGTCTTTGTGTATGATTCAACAAGTAGTCAGTACAAGCATATGAGTCAAAGTTTATCCATTCCTTTTACCTTCGGGATAAAAGCGATATTTGTGGGCCCCTCGATGATTTAGTGATGACAAAATGTAAGTGCTCGGCCGGGCCTGGACTGATTTGATTTGTTCAATTAGTCAGTCGTCATAAATATGAAATCGGGAAACAACAAATGGACAGAGAGAATGAGTATAATCCATGTCTCAGTCCATATGATATCTAGAATGGAGGAATATATGATCACTTATCTAATGGACGCGTCATTGATTTGTTCAGAGTTCGGCAGCAGCTTTTAAGAGCTACGATTGCTGGTCAGGTTGTGAAGGCGTACTTGCAATAATAGTTATTAGACTTATCCAAGTGGGAGACTGTTGGATTAGTGTCTAAATCCATAACTATAATTGGTATATACTTGACCAGACCCGGCATGGTCCATTTGGGTTGCATGTCATCATGCATTTGGATAGACTAAAATGAGAGAAATAACACTTAAGGTTTATTAATATATTATAAGTTCTAATATATTAATAACATTATTTAATTAGTATTGATCAAGAATTAATCTAGAATTAATTAAGTGATCAAAAGAAGACTAATTAAATATATGGGTTGATTGTGTAAATCATCCATACTTGTATAGTGGGCTAAGACTCCATGGATTACCAAGTTGGGCTAAAACCCATAGGATGCTCCATGGATGCTCCATGGTGTATTTGAACCAATGGATCCAAGGAAATGGAAAGCCATGACAATTAGGGTTTACCCTAATTGTAACAACTATATAAGCATCTTATCTTGTGAAAATCGGTGACCATGTATGCATGAAGAGGGCAAACCGATTTGAGGAGTGTTCTAATTTCTCTCTAAGTTATTCCAAGTGCATATAATGTTGTGTGAACCATTTGAGGTGTCACATTTGGGGCACTAGGCTCTTGAGCTTCATGGAATCAATCACCAACAAAGAGGTATGTATTTCTACTAGTTTCTATATTACTTGTACTTCATAATATGCTAGTTAGGATAAATACCTTTGAAATTGATATTTGCATGTATAATAAAGAAAACATACATCCAAGGTATTTAGGGTTGCATGTACACCATAGGAGTGTTAGAATGCTCAAAACCCAACACTTAAATCCTTAATCCATTAAGTCTTTCACCTTAATTTTTCCAGGAGCTAAATCGGACTCCAAAAGGTACATAAAAATACTTACTTAATGGACATGCATGCCTCATACATGTCCTCCATTCATTCTAAGTCAAAAATGAAAAAATTGCACTAAAACTCATATGCATGAACTCAATCATCAACCAACTTAATTGTAGATCTGAACATTAACATACTAAATGTACCCTTAGAATTCATAAAGTTGCCTACTTTATGTGTTTCTTCCATTAAAACATGTTAAAACATGCTAAAACATGAAAAACATGGGACAAGAACTTAGATGTAACCACTTTAAGCAATAAAGTTGGAGCCTTTGACACTTAGAAAGGTCTAGAAGCAATATGCAATGATGATTATGTTATTTCCTTGCATGCTCCACCAATAGAACACCTTCTTCTCCTTCTTCTCTTCTTCTTCAAGCCAAAAAATGATCCAAAAAGGCCAAGAATCACCAAGGGAATTAGGTTTAGGTTTTCTGAGGTATAAGGGTGTTTATGGCTAGTAATGAACCCTAAAAATGGCTTAGAGTGGATTAAATATAAAGGAAACCCTAAAAGGTCATGGGCTTGGACTCCAATAGGTTTCACATCATGACACCTTATGTCTTACATAGTGAGGATGGTGCGAAACGTGTTTCTCGTATTTTGCTCTTGTCACGTCGTGACCACCCAATGGTCACGTCGTGACACTCGAATTTCTCCAAAAATCAACCTTTTGACTCCTTGAAACTCTAAATTTGTCCATCTTGGAAAACGGGTGTTACGGTTTTTCAGATACGCATATATTTTATTTATAAAATGCCAACTATTTTGTCATCTAGTGGGAGCAGGGCATCCTTGTGAGGCACAAGGTGCATGTTTGACTAGATATTTGACTTTTTGAATAAATTTCACTTTGGGTTATACTTTAGGGTTTTAGGTCGCCGACTGAGGTTTGACTATTTGCTTAATGTTTAGGTGGTATGTAGTACCGACCTTCTCATTTCCTCAGAGTTGTGGTGACTGTCTGCTTTATCAGTCATGTAAGATTTCTAATATACTATATAGGACACGAAGTGTCAATATATATGATTGTTGTCTTTGTAATTCATGCTTATATGTTTCTTTGTTTATATGCTGCGTAGGGCCCATTATCTGGACGGGTCCAATTACTTTGGGCGTGGCCCATTATATGTATGGGGTCCATTATTCAAAGAGGGGCCCTTTGTTCTTTGATGTATGTTGTATTATGAAAAACTCAATAAGCTTTGTGATTATCGTTATAAGTTTAAATTGTTTCATGTTTTTCAGGTTGCAAGGGGAAGGGCACGATATAATTGGAGCACATCCATTAGAAATTTTCGCACTCAATGACTTTTATGTTTATACTCTCATTAATGTTTGAACCAAATGGATTTATTTAGTTCTTTGATATTGGTTTAGGAACAAATGCTTTTATTATTAAATCAAAATTATAATATGAAAATTGGGACGTTACACCAAGCTTTTGAATTATGCAAATAGTATCATGGCTTCAATGATCTGAGAATCGAATCGTTAATTAAATTAGAAGTTTTCCAGAATATTGGCTTTTTGAAACTACGTTAATGAATTCTGATTAAAAAAGTTTGTTGAACCCATAATGGCAAGATACATTTATTGTAGTAACAACACCGTTGTGCGGTATGGAATTCAAGTTATGCATTTAATGACTAGTAAGTAGGAACGTTATGCAAAAACAACTGACGTAATTATTATTCTAAGCTTGTGGAAGTTTTTTGAGGTTACTTTTGAGTGGTTTTGGTCCCTTCCATGGATGCTCTGGGAGTTTGAAGAACTCTAGGGAATGGTATGGCTCCTTTTTTGTCAATATGTTTTGTAAGATGAGAAAAAGGATCCATGTTGGGGTCCCTTGTGACCATGCTCCAGTTTTGGCCCCATTAACGACATAATAGACCTATGGTTGTACATATAGCCTTGTAATGGAGTTGTAATTGATAAATTTGGAAACTTTATCCCTTAAGTCATTGGAAAGAAGTAGATCTGAAGTTATATGTTTAGATCTGTAAGGATTAAGCACTTATTGAAGAGTGTGACAGTCTGCCAGGATCCACGTCGTGGCCAAGGGATTGTCGCAATGTGGAGAGGTCTTGCATGCCGACTGTTTTGTCCTGACATGCCCACGACGTGGAGAAGTAGTCTTAACCTCATGGTTAGCATTAACCTGGTTGACCGTTGACCATTGACTTTTGACAAGTTTGACTTTGGTTCAAACTTGAACGACTTGGGTAATTTATTAAGGATCTATCTTTTCTTGATGTTAGTCGGCTCTCAAGTGTGATTGATTCGGGAAGTGAGGGTGTTCTTGTGTTTTCAGGTCAACATTTTAGGTGAGTTTCCTCATTATACTATGTGTTACAATGTATATCCTTATGTGTCAGGATATAGGAATAGTAGTATGTTCGTTACATTACCTGTAGGATGGTCATTGTCTAGTCGAGTGCCCTTGGGGTTGTAGTTATTCATGTAGGATAGCCTGAGAAATCTTGATCTAGGCTTTCTTGCATGTTCCTTGTTTGGTTGTGTCTCTAGAGTGGGATCACATGTTCGAATATCTATCTCACATATGGTTACATATATCTATGCTTTCCTTAGAGATCTGTTGGGAGTTGCTTAGTGTACTGTGTGAGGATTTGTATGCGGTAGTGTGTTATTAGACAGGTAGACCAGTGTAGATAATTGACTTTGTTTATGTGTTTACTTGATCGCTTGTTTGTTACATATGTCGACATAGTAAGTGGTGGGTTGAGGCGGTCCTGTTGTGTGTGGTAGGCCAAGATACCCAAGCGGGCCAACGGTGTGCTGTAGGCTAGGAGTGGACAACTGTATGATGTAGGGGAGTGGACAACTGTATGATGTAGGGGAGCGGACCAGACATGTTGTAGTCCTTGCGAGGTGGGCCAGACAGACTGATGGCTGATATGTGCATGCATTATATGTATATTCTGGTGTGTGGTATTTTGGTGAAGTCACTAAACTTTGGCTTACAGTTGTGGATTAAATGTTTTCAGTACCAGTGGTGATTATGGGAATGCGAATGCATGACAGTACACACTCATCAGCAACACTGGAGTTCCACAATTATATCTTAATACTTTGTTAATTGTAACTGAACAAATGAATTTATTAACTTGGGGTTTTATGAAAATTATGTTTACCTTAATTAAAATTGAAACATTTGTTTGTGAAAATGAGACGCTACAAAAGAATTCCCAATTCCAAGAGGTGTATGGCAGGGGGATCCCATATCTTATTTTCTATTCATCATTGCAATCGATGGTTTAAATGTGGTTATAAAAAGTGCTTGTACCAAACAAGGGGTCGACCATCTCTCACATTTTATATGTCGATAATGTCATCTTTGTTGTAGATATGGAATATGATAGCCTATGAAATCTAAAATGTACTCTCAAGTGCTTCCAAGTGTCTTCTAGGTTAAAAGTTAACTTTCATAAATCTAGGCTATATGGAATTTGCACTATCACTTGGAGCTTAATCGAGTCACTCGTATAATGGGTTGTTTGAATGGTTCGTTCCCTTTCACTTATTTGGGAGTTGCGGTAGGGGCAAATAGGACACTAAAAAAACATTGGAAACCTATCATTGGGAAGTTCAATTTTAAATTATTGGCTTAGAAGGCCAACACGCTCTTGTTAGGGGGTCGCCTCACCTTAATCAAATCCATTCTTAGTAGTCTTCTGAAGTAAAGGTCAGCCTAGGAGTTCGATCACTAAAAACTAAAAACTTTACTTTACTCATAAAATGGTGGTAGGGATTGAAATCAGAACATAATTCGTTATGGTCATATATATTATACATACAATTAAATCATAATCCTCTTAGCTTCTAGGTATTTTTTTTTCTCCAACACACTTCTACAATTCAGTTGATTTGGAAGACTTTATAATTCTCTTCTACATCGATCTTACCTCTACCGCTTTTGAGATGGAAAGATAGAGTGAGAGAGGGGCAAATAATCTTCTTCATGTTTATGACTTTTAAATTTAACTTTTTTATGCTTATGGCAAAGTTTTTATTCTTATGTCGAGTTTTTTTTTTGAGTTGTTCTTATCTCATACTGTAAATGACTTCATTTGAAGCTTACCGAGCTTAGGATTGGAGTTTGTTGATGGGGGGATACACGTATTAGAACAATTAGTATGCTAACTTTGATTAGATGTTCTCGGCATCACCTTCAGTTAATTTTTTTCAGTTTTTTTTTTTTTTTTTTTTTTTTTTTGTTACCTATGTGGAATATTGGAGTTTTTGCTAACTCAGTTGTGAATTGAGTGACGTCATGCAATTCCATCGTCTATAGTGAAATGGTATGTTTCTCTCTAATTTTAACAGTACAGATTTTCCTTCAATCGATTTTCATTTAACTAATTTTTTTTATCTTTCATCCCTTATGATTTCCTACAGTATTATTCAACTCTATTATGAATTGAAATGTTAATTCAAAAATTCTCTGTTTGTGTGCTATTTTTATATATCTACTGGGTAACGATTGCAAGCTTAAACTGTGGAGTTTTAATCATGCCTGATGAAATGTTTTAACTGATATGGCTCCATGTTTCCCTTCACATGAAGTAAAGCCCCATATAATGGGTTAACATGTAATTTAGTGAAATATATTCTCAGGGGACTACTGTTGTGGACACCTTATTTATTTATTACATGTTAGGGGCTTTAAGAGCTCTAGGGTTACGTGTTGAAGAAAATGGTGCAAATAAAAGGGCAATTGTGGAAGTTAAGAAGTTAAATTTATTTTATTGTAATGTTTAAGATACTATTTTGTTAGAATATTGCTAATTGTAAATTTCTATTTTGTATTAAAAAGTGTTTGGTTCTTGGTTTGACTGGCGGATAGTTGTCTATCCATTTGCATTCTAACAACTTATGGGCTCAAATGAACACACCCATGAAGTTGTTGAAGAGCCCAAAACAGTTTTGACTGAAAAAGATGATTTTGGAGCACCAATCTTGGAAAATAACTCAAAAGAACACACCTTTGAAGTTATTGAAGAACCCAACTCAGGTTTGATTGAAAAAGAGGATCTTGGTGCACCCGATTTGGAAAAACACTCAATTGAACACATACATGAAGTTTTGGAAGAACCCAATACAGTTTTGACTAAAAATGAAGATCATGCGGCACTAAACTTGGAAAAACTCCCAAAAGAAGCTACCAAATTAAGAATCATAAGTTGATAATTGTATTATTAATGACGAGAATGCTTTCGGTGTTGTTTCTGAATCTATCATAGGAAAACTAATAACCAATCAAGATTCTGGTGTTTTTTGAAAGCTTGTCGATGTTTTTTGATCAAACATACAAGTTTGTGGGTATTTTGAACAAACATACGATGCTTGACCAATGTGACCTATTAAAAAACTATAAGAGGTAACCATGGTATTTTAGGAGCAAACGTAACATTAACTTAGTAACTAGTAAGTACACTTCTAATAAAAAAATTCAGTTCTGGGATGTCTTTTTGAAATGTATGATTGTCTGTTACCCAGTTTACCGTTTTAAACTAGATATATACATCTTTCAACACGTTAGAAACAGATACTAATCCTAACATGAATTATGATGATGTTACCTCCTGTCGAATGAATCCAAAAAGACATTCATGTGCATGCATGTGAAAAAGGAACGACAAGTAACACTGCAACACACACCGAAAGTTCACGTTCACAGAACCTGGAACATAGAAGATGGCGTAGTGATCCAGATATTTTGATGCATGTCAGGTTAGTAGGACAAAACAAGAAAAGAAGTGACAAAATCAAATTTGTATGATTAAGATAGGGGACAACGAGTGATATAAGTTGTTTGTTTTTCAAAATTGCATGACCTGATGAAAGGCACTTATCATTAGACTCTTCGTACCCTCCATTTTACGCGGCAGTTTTTGTATTTTGAGTCCCATCCCATAATATTTATATTATATAAATATAAATATTTTGACATGATTAATACCGTCAACGTTAAAATTTCACTTCTAGAAAAAGAACCGTTTTCAGACGGCAGTTTCAATTGCAAAATACATCACTAAATAGTTGTACAAACATATTCCCAAAGAATTTTTCCATCAGAAAAATCCTCGTGGGCATCATTTGTGACCGATTACCGACATAATACTCCGTCAGATAAGTACCGACATACCGATGGACCAAACTTACGGACGCATTTCTGACCGACTAAACTTACCGACGGCTTTCTGATAGCTTTATTTACCCACAAATGAGGTTTGACTACTCATAATGGAATATTGTGTGTCAAGTTTTGGCTGTTTTCAATGGAATTCTCATACAAAATTTATATTTAAAAATAAAACAAAATTAATTACAGATTAACTTGGAACTATTAGGAAAAAGTGTTAAAAACCGGTAAAAAGTTGCATTCTGACTTTTTTTCTAGTTCAGCTGGTAATAAATTAATTTGGAATTATTTTCTAAACCTACCTAAAATGTTGAGAGTATTTCATGAACTGATCCAAAATATTGAGACTTTTCTGGAAAAAAAAACCATTATTTTATTTTTATTATTTTATTGAAAACTCAAATAAATATTTTATGTATTAAATATATATGAAAAACATGTGTATCTATATTACTTTATAATGCATACATAATAAAAAGTTGAAAAGGTTTAAGACCAAAGTCTTAAAACTAAGGAGGCTGAATTTTGACCTTTAGATCTAATTCTAATGGTTGAGATGGTGATCCATGTGAATAAAAACTAACCAATCATAATTAAAAGTTTAAATGTTTTAAGTTACTAATTCATTATATAAACTCTCACAAACTAATTTAATCTCCCATTCATGTCTCTAGAAACCGGGCTCTCCATATATTCTCTAAAAACTGAAAACCCTAAAACCTATACTTCCACATCTTGTTGTTGCCGACACCAACCTTCTCCGACACAGCCGGCAACGTTAACATCCACTCCCACTACCACACTACCATCTACATTGTACACCATGTTAACAACTTTTCTTTTCTCTCTGAAAATCTAAGAATACTACCCAGCACCAATGTAATATTTGTCCTTCGCCACTGATTTTTCTTCATCACTATCGATTCTATGATTTTCTCCACTCACGGGAAACCCTTTCACCGCTCCTACTACCACTACCGTCACCTCCTTCTTGGTGTGCCTTGAAAATGTTTTCTGCTATGAAACTATTACTGTAGCTGTGTTGATGTAAATCTGAGATTCTTGTTGTAAGAAAAGTGTAGATTTGTGTTTCTTATGACGTTTTTTGTAGGAAAAAAAATAGTAATGAAGCCTTTTTTGCTTTTCGGATTTGTATGAAAAATAGTTTTCAGATCTGTATGCAATAAGAAAAGAGTTTCCCGATCTATTTGAAAATTGTTTTTATATCATAGTTATATTTTTATATATCTAAATATGTTTGTGAATAACTTTAAGTGATTTTTAGAAGTATAATGTGCATGGTATTTTTGAACTTCGACAATTATATGGTTATTGTGTTGTTTAATTTTTTATATGGTAATATATGCTGTCAACGAAAGAAAATCATTAACTGTAAAATTAAAGATGCTCAAAAAGATAAAAATATAAGTGTAAAAAATTGTTGTTGTGGATGTTTTCTATAATTAGATGCAAGATAAGAGCATAGTAACCACTATTTACAAACAAAAAATATAAGTGTAAAAAAAATTGTCAAAATATTGGAATCATAGCTCTCTGGTTAAAATATGACTTTCTTTTAAAATATAAAATTTATAAAAGTATCTATATCATATCATCATATCATACTATCATATCATACTATACTTATAAATGAGACATTTTTTCTATCACCACAATCATTTGAAACTTCCATGTCTTTTCATATTTCTTTAAAATAATGATTCTATAATATCTATTTAAACCTACATAACTTTTCACTAGCATCTAATTAACAACTACCACTCAATAGTTTTTTAACTTATGATACTTAATGGTTCTTATGACACCAATTGATTAACACTGAGATATATATAGTTCACAATGATAGATTTTTATTAGAATAGTTTAAAAAGTTATGTGAGTGGTTGAGAGATAGATTCGAAACTCCATACAAAAAAAAACTATCGATGGAGAGCATAAATAATAATAAAGAGGAAGATGATGATGAGAAGGAAATATGAAAGTTTATAGTAAGAAATATTGTTTCACTTTCTTCTTTCTTATTATCTAAATTTATACAGTATAATTATGATTTTGTTTGGAATGAAAAATATGATATATGAAGATGCTCTAATCATTGCCTCTAGATTCACATGAGTAGCAAGACTACTTCACAACAATGCAAAACAAGAATGGATACAACTAGCGATAGTTCATGCTTCTTGATATTAAAATTTTGGTGGTTCAATATATTTTAAAGTTTTGCATTTTTTTCATGAAAGTTATAATTATGGTCAGCGGGATCCCAAAAGAAAGCTATGCAACTAATCGTGTAACACCCATAAAAATCATGCCAAATTTAAACTTTTAAAAGCATTTCAAATCTATTAACCATTACAAAACTTGTTTTCAAAATGTATCATATCAGAGTATCCCAGAAACAAAGGCATAAAAAGTAAGGAGTTGTACGATCACGCCTTTGCCTTGCCACGATCCCCTGATGCACCTGAAACAATAAACTGAAACTATAAGCCCGAAAGCTTAGTGAGTTCCCCCAAAATACCCATACCCGCAACAATACATATATAATCATAAAAAGCATACTATGGGTCCAATCAACCATCGGGTTGGAATACCCCAGGCCCTCAACCAACAAGTTGGAATGCCAACACACTATGGGTCCAATCAACCATCAGGTTGGAATACCCCAGGCCCTCAACCAACAGGTTGGAATGCCAACACACTATGGGTCCAATCAACCATCAGATTGGAATACCCTGGCCCCACAACCAACAGGTTGGAATGCCCACATACTATGAGTCCAATCATCCTCGGGATGGAATACTCACGGCCCAGAACCAACAGGTTGGAATGCCCAGGTCTATTGGCTTTCGCACAAAGCAGCTAAGCCTCAACCGCCAAACAAACATGTGCATATATATAACAGATAATCACATAACAGTCTATGGACAACAAAATGATCTACCAGATCATACAACATTGTTGGATTAGTGTCTAAGCCCGTAACTATATTTGGTAAGTACTTGACACGGTTGTGCATGGTCCTTTTGGGTTGCCTTCACCATAGCAACTTGACAGGGTTATTTATGAAGAGAGAGAAGATATTATTATATTAATATATTATGAGAATAATATATTAAAGAAATAATTATATTATTTAATTAATATTAGTCATAGATTAATTAGGAATTAATTTGGTGACTAAAAGAGATTAATTGAATAAAGGGGCTTAAACTGTCAAATGTGTGATAGTTGTATTTTGGGCTAGGAAACCCTCATGGATAAGGGGTGGACGAAATTGTGGAAAGGATCCCATCAAGATTTCGTCCAAGGCCTTACTCCAGAAGGTTCCATGGGCTGCTTGGTGATTAAGTTGTCTATTAGGGTTTTGGCTGAAACCCTAGAAGCTCATAGTATAAATAGATCCCTTGGGTTGTAGAAATCGGTTGCACTTGCTTCCTTGGAACCCTAGGGCCGATTTCTATATCTCTCTCCTCTCTCCAAATCATCCTCTTGCTAGTTGGTGTTTGTAAGCCATTATAGGAGTGACAATTATGACTCTAAGCTCCAAGACAAGAAGAATCAAGCAAGCTACAAGAGGTAATCATCTAGATCAGAGTTTCTTATGTCAAATTCGAATTGTATACACTAGATCTAGGGTTTGCAAGACTTAGATAAATTGCATGTTCAATTAGAGAAACCTAGATCCAAGCATTAGGGTTTGCATGTGCACATAGGAAAGTTCTTATGGCTCAAACCCATCAACCATAACATATAATATTATCCTACACTCTAGGATATCTAACTAACGGGTCATACCACATATCACATATTATCATCCTACCCTCTAGGATACCTATCTAAAAGATCATACTAGCATAACAGAACCAATAACAATTCAAAGGGCCGGCCTTGGTGCCTTAGACCCTTGAGTATAGTGAGGATAACTCACCTGGCGCACTGCTAAAGTCCCGCAAACAAAACTCCAGCTGCTGGTTGACAAATTCCCAAGCTGTCAACATCAAACAACATCCAATTATTATGGTCCAACTCTTGGTATTCCCATGGCCCAATATCACATAATCATAAAGGCCCAAACTATGGCCCAAATTATGGCCCAATTTTCCAAATTGGGCCTAACCCCTCATATGGGCCTTACCCTAAAGCCCATCAACATATTCTAGTCCATGTGATAATTCTTGGATGGTCCATTAATAATCCAATTACAAATGCCCGATAGAAAGGTCCAACACAAAGTCCAAGTGAAATTAGGGTTTCACATAAAATGACAATTACGGTTAAGTGTTTCTCACTTAACCCATTAAGGACTTAATCCATTAAGTCCATTATTTCCTTAAGTTAGTTTGCCAATGATTATTATTTAATAATTCAAGTTTATTAAATAATTCTCGTGTTTGTGTCCCAATCAATTCACACAAATTAGGGTTTTAAGCCCTTAGGTTTTTTTTTTCCAAACCCTAGTTAGGGTTTCCTACCCAATACTAGCCAATTAGTCAATTGGTTGAGCTTCTAGGTCACTTTGGGACTTATTGGGCCCATTAGGGTTTTATTAGGTCAATTATGGTTTCCTTGGGCCCATTAGGGTTTAGTAGTCTCTTGTCCAAACATCCAAACGAGTCACAAACCAACAAGGCACACGGCCACCCGACTCGGCCACTAATAAACACACACACACAAATAACACCCTAAAGTAGTATACACACCCTCCATGCCGGTCCTTGAGGCGGTAGCCATGGTGGTTTTTTCCTTGGCTTTCCTCCGGCATCAGCTACCCAACACACCTACAAATTTGCGAGATACGACTGCAACACACACACACACCCATTACACACACCCGCTCTTAACAACGACGATTAAAAGTGGCCGGAGCAGCGACGCATGTAGGGGCCGGCGAAACTGATGTTGACGGCCACATGGGTGGCGACGGGTATCGAACGGAGCTATGATGGCGTAGGAAAGAAACAGGAAGGAGAGGTAGAACGACAGCGCCGGCGGAGGAGTGGAGGTTGCGTCCGCCGACGATGATGTCAAGAACCACGACGTCCCACGTCGTCTTCGCCTTCAGCCACTGCGAATTATGTTCTCCGACTGATGCGGTATCGGCAGCAGTTATGGCTTGACTCGGTGGTCTCCGACCTCCACAATGGAGATAGTAGCAGCGGCGCAGCCAAACCCGATAGCGGCAACAGCACATGCGAGTTCATCTTCCCGACGTTAGGAGAGGTGGTTGCTCTGGTGGTCGTTGTGGTGGTTCGCTGATCAGAGACGCAAGAACGAGGTTGGCTGGGCAAAAGAGAGAGAGAGAGAGAGAGAGAGAGAGAGAGAGAGAGAGAGAGAGAGATGGCAGCTGAAGGGAGTGTAGTAGGGTTAGGGTTTTGCGAGGGTAGCGGGTTTATATACCTGACTCCCTTAGAACTAATTTCCATAATAACACTATCAGCCCTTCATTTCCCTTTTTATTTCGAATTAAATTCTTAATTTACCATCTAAACCCTTCCTTCTGAAAATCCTTACAATCAACTCCGAGATATTTTCCAAACAGCCCCTGCTTCCATAAATTCTTACATATAAAGCCCAAATAATACCAAACACTCCCTGACTTCTAAAATCCTTGCAAAATAAATCCCGAGATCACCCTTTAACCCCCGAGACTAACATCCCGATAATTATTATTTGTTTTTTACTATAATAATCTAAAAATAATAATAAAATTACTTCTCGGGGTTCCTGGTTTATTATTTAATTATTCTATTTTAAACGGGATGTTACAATTCTCCCCCACTTAAATTTGATTTTGTCCTCGAAATCGTTTCTTATCATTCCTTACATGCCAAACAACTTGAACTACAATCCCGAGCATAACCCTAGCCTTTCCAAGGTAATCATAACCAACCCTCGCGAGGTTCTAAAAATTGAAAATAAACGAATCCCTTACAATATGATCACATTTACTCAATCTGAAATCTGAAGTCTCGACATGGTCTGGCTCCCTAACAGACTGCCCACACTGGATCATTGTCGAATGCGTTGCACTTAACTCCCAACTGGCTACTCAACTTCTGATAACCTGAGGTTCCCACTAGAAAACAGAATCATAAATCCCACACTGCTAACTATGATCCTTTAGTTCTCGAACCACATACATATAATAACCGGCTCATAAGCACAAATACTCATACCTGGCCCAATCAGCCTCGGGCTGGAATACCAGGCATGCCTACGGCGGGTCCAGTCATCCCTAGGATGGGATACCCTCATATCACGCACATGTTTGGTCCAATCAACCCTCAGATTGGAATACCAAACACATCAGTTCCACTCAGTCGTAGGGTCCGGTCATCCTCACGATGGAATACCCTAGATTGGAATATCACTTTATACATAACTCGGGTCTAACCCATAACTTGAAATCCAAGGACTTATCCTTGCATCTCATCCAAAATCCTCTGATTCGCCACAACCGAGTAACACTCATCTGAAATACCGGGTTACGGCCCGGTCGAGAAGCTAAAGGACTGCCACATAGTTGCCTCACACGACTTCCGAACGAAATCCTTCCCCGGAACTACTTGCCACTAGTTATCATGCCTCTGTGACTCTAACAACCTCCTGATCCAACCGATCGGATCCATGCGTCACATCCTGACGTCACCAAATCCAAGGCTAAAAGTGATTGCTACCTGACCAACGGTAGACTTATATCACAAACGACCTGGTCTAATCCCTCTGGGGTGGCGTTCCTACAGTCTCTTAATTGTAGTGGCGTTCCTACAGTCTTATCGCTGGCTTAACCAGGTCTAATCCCTCTGGGGAAACCCCTAAACCCATCCGTGGATTTACATATGCTCACTGCTACACCCGAACTGGTGGTTACTACTGTCCCTTCCGCGTCCTAACAACGCGCTCATGTTATCTATCAACCTAGTGAATGTTACGGCTACACCCACAGGCTTACATCAATCTAGCACTATTTGCTAACCTTGTGAATGCTACGGCTACACCCGCAAACTTAAAACACTCTAGCACTATTTGCTAACCTTGTGAATGCTACGGCTACACCCGCAGACTTATAACACTTCTCACACTATCTGCTGCTAGTGAATGCTACGGCTACCCCCGCAGTCTTACAACACTTTCCATACTAACTGATCGCTAGTGAATGCTACGGTTACCCCCGCAGTCTTACAACACTTTCCATATTGGTCGAACACACACTCGACCGAACACACAACTGAACCTAATTCATGAATAGAATCCCAACCTGATTTCCCCAAGTTTTGCTATCAAGCACAGATAAGACGCGATTCATATGCTGGGGAGTTTTACCGAACTCCCAACTCACACAACACTTAAACCAAGCAGCCTTTAGGGTTGTCTTCCTTCCTGAAAACGATGAGAAACTTATCCCAGTTTCAAAACCGATCCGGCTTCTGCGTTCCGGGACCATTCTCCCCCACTTAGATTCAACTAAGTCTTCACAATACATGAAAATTTGAGAATTGCCAATCCTTCTCACTTTCCAACGATCGATCTGATGACCACCAGACCTTTCCAACTAGTACTCCTTTACTAGCCAACCCCAAATGATCACACACTTCTAATAACTAGATGAACACTTCCTGAATCCCCGGGAAACCAATAGTCCCTAAAGCTCGAATGATCCCACACCCAAATATTGATGTCCAAAAGTAGACGCTCCAACTAATGTCTGAACAACGAGCTACTTCCCTTGGCACTTTCCCCCGCCAGTCAATAACGGTTACTAAAACCACTGAATCCTGACAATGCTAAATAACCATCCTGTGGGACCCTATCTGCAAACCTCCCATATAATACCCTTCTTTCCAAAGTGTTCCAACAATCTCTCGCTCTCGGCTCTAGAAATCATATCATTCAGGGTCTCGCACCCTTACTCACTCACAAGCTCAATCATCCATAGTTGAACTGCAGTAGCTAAAACAACCTTTGCCCTAAACCATGCTACAACCACTCCCAAGACATAGTCTACAATGCCGAAAGTGCAATAGATCGCACAATCAATCCTTACCATCCGATACGAGAGATCCAAGGAGAAATCGACCTCCAAAATACTTATGCCACATCGACCCACCCGTGCTTACCAGCGCTAAACTACTGTCGCAAATCCCGGCGACCAACTAACCCCGAGCTAGAATACAACCTGATCATGGGTCACAAGCACGCTCAATCCATTGAGCTTGTAAACTGAAAGGGCACAATCCTTGCCATGGAAAACGACATTCCAATCCATCAATTAATCATTCAACTTCCAGCTGCAAAACCCCAGCTGAACATAATTATCACTCCTTTCCGGAGTCCTTGCGACTCAAATTCCGACCTCGAGTAAAATCCCCGAAGCCTCAAATCTAGAAACTCATGTGCTAGACTCTCCCGCTCAACCCGCAGAATGTAACGAGTACAGAATATGTGACAACCCGAAAAAAATTTCCTCGTAAGTCCAGCCATTCAATTCAACCGAGTGTCAGACTCGTTTCTGCTATCTTTTAGCATTGTTTAGGGTCTGTTTGAGTGTTCTAAGCCTAGTACATCCAAGGAATGAGTGTTAGGAAGTATCTGCTCAAGCTCAAAACCACCAATCAAGCCATAAACTCCTTCACGAGGAGTTTACAGCCACATCACATGAGTTTACGGCCGTAAACCCTATGGCCTTGAACTCAAGGTGGCCGTAAACTCTTGGCCTCAAGGATGATATTCCTTCACTTTTTCTCATTATTCACCATTCAAGTCAAGAAACCCGAATTCTCTCTCAAGTATCATATGGATCTTCATTTTTATCTTCAAAAATGTAAGTGTTTCATCATTTGATTTGTTGATACATCTCCTTAACTAGTATCATCCTTTGATTTCATCCATGAACTTCATCTTTTGGGTTAGATCTTCAAGAACACCAAGAACACCAAGAACACACACTAGTTCTTTGGGCCGAAATCAACCATTTTTGCTTCCATATCGTAAGTATCCTTTCCCTATACTTGTTATCTAGTAGAAGCTCCTAATTTACATCCTTGAAATCAACCAATTTTCCAAGAACAATGAGAGTTTACGGCCATGAGCATCTCCCTTGGCCATAAACCCTTGTTAAGGCTACTAGTTTGGCCATAAAGTCTTCTTAAGGCTAGGAATGGGTCTAGAACACTTCCTTGATGCTTGAAAGACCTTAAAAACACCCTTTGGCACAAGAGCTCATGAGTTTACGGTCGTAAACACAGAGGACCGTAAACCCTATGGTCGTAAACACATAGGGCCGTGAACACCCATGGCTGCACACTCCATTTAGTGGTCGTACACTCCCCTTAGATGAATCACATGTGATTCTAACATTTGGTCCAAGTGTTTCCTAGTCCCTAAAGGTGTTTCCTTGGATGTTGTTGCTTCTAAACACTATATTCATGCCATTATATGCCATTATATGTCATTTAGGACTCGTTTGTGTCTCGGGACTTCATTCATGGAACTTCTCATCCTTACGCGCATATTCGTTTAAATCACCCACATAAGGTGAGTTCATACCCCTATAATCAATCTTTTAAACTGTTTTAAATGCTTTTAAGGGGGGAATATAAGTTGAACACAATGATAATTATGTAAGTGTTTGTTATAAACATCTTTCAAAAGATTGCTTATGTCTTTTATAAGTGATCAAAACATTTCAAAAACTCTTTTTAAGTTATGTTACGTTATAGTTTATAAAACTCCATTTTTAAAGTACAATCATAACTTAGTAAATAAATGAGTCTTTTCAGTAACAGTTTAAGTAAAATACTAGTAAATTATAATAGGTATAGTTTAGGGGTTTAGGTCATACTAGATGCTAGAACATACTATAAAGAGAAACAAGGAGGTAGATACAATACACGATAACATAGAGAACATACTATAAAGAGAAACAGGGAGGTAGATACAATACACGATAACATAGAGAACATACTATAAAGAGAAACAGGGAGGAAGATACAATACAACAGACAGACATATTATACACTATAACAGAACAAACATACTAAATGCTATAGCAGAAGAACACTACAAGATCTAATTATACCAATAATCACTAACTCATTGTTCTAAACAAAAGGTGATAGTAAATTGGGTATACATGATCATATAACTTTAATGTGAATTTACACGGCCAAGCAATTTGTTTGCGGAAGCCGCGTTTGGTCCCCAGAATCTCTTGCAGGGAGAGCATATAGTATGGGTACTATTCATCACATTATGACCTTAATAAAACAAACATGTTTTAAAGGTAATCAGTACTTCAGTATGTCAATTCAAAAGACAAATATGTACTTACATTTTCCCATTACTTTCATATTGTGACAGTTCCACTTGAAAGTTAATGCAAACTATTTTCGCGTTAAGATAGTTATAAACTAGGGAAAACTTACATCTTTTCAAACGACAAACAAAATAGTCGAGTCGAGTACATTCAGTAGTAAGGGGCCTATAATGCTAACTTTATGATCCCTTAGTGTATGCATTCAGGGATATATATTAATCGGATCCGACAGGTAGTAGGATGTGTTCTTTCCGCTTCATTTCCTGTTCCTTGTTTGGTTGTGGGCTTAGAGCAGATTCACCCAACCTACTATCTATCCGATCTTAGCTATATATATGTTTCGTATACACCTAGTAATCATAAGGGGTACCAGGTATGGGCCAGGTGATAGGACACTAATTCACTGCACCGTTTCTTAGTACAAAACATACTTTCCAAATAGAACATTTGGTATACAAAACTAGAAACTTACCCAGTAAAGGGTTTAATCTGTTTTATTAAACTAGTATAAACTTAAAGGACCTTAAGTGGTAAATTCTATTATACTTAGTTTATACATCCGGGTTATATATAATTAATAACCAATAGGTAGTTGGATGTGATATTTCCGCCTCATTTCCTGTTCCTTGTTTGGTTGTGGGCTTAGGGCAGATTCACAAATTTAACTATCTGTTCGATATTAGATTATATATAGCTAGTATAAACTAAGTGATTATAGAAGGAGCCACTGCGATAACCCGAAACTTTGTCCGTTTCAGTTACGCGAGTTTCGTTAATAAAATTACGAATTTGTTAACTTTTCCGTCAAACTTTTGGTTTAGAAAATAATCTAGTTATATTCAATTAAATTATTTACGAGTTTGAACCAAAAATCGCGCGGAAACCCGAATATCTCGAAAAAAATCAAACATTTGCGGTCTAAATGAGATTACGACCGTAAACGTGTTTACGGCCGTAAACTCGTTTACGACCGTAAACCTGTTTACGGTCAGCATAAAGTGGACCCCCACAACGTCCCTATAAATACGGCACCCCCACCTTCATTTGAACATTTCTGGCCAAAAACTCTCTCCTTCTCTCTCTAAGAATCTTAACCGTAAACACTCAAAACACCTTCAAGCTTCGGAAACATCGAGAAACCACGTTTGTAGTCACTTGGAAACACCTGGAAACGATTATCTCTTCGAAATCAGCAAGCATAACCATTTTTCTTGAGTTTACGGTCCACCTTCAAGAACCGTAAACTCTGTTCTTGAGTTTATGGTCCAACCTTCAAAAACCGTAAACTCTGTTCTTGAGTTTACGGTCCGAGTCTTCAAGAACCGTAAACTCTGTTCTTGAGTTTACGGCCGTAAACTCACCAAGCATTCAGAAACCGTAAACTACTCTTCGACCGTAAACACCTTTTTAGTGGTGTTTTTGACTGAAAACTCACCTTCTTCGATTCGATCAAGTCCTGGTAACATTCATTAACCGATTTCGAGTGTACCTCTAACACGTTATCTAACGAAATCGCTAATTTAGATACATATACGTATTTATTTGATATTAGGATTCCGTTAAGTGTCGTGTGCAACAACTCGAGGATCTTCATTTCAGTCAACAATTTCACAACCAGAACCGTGAGTTCATACCCCTACATTTTTCCATATTTTCAATGTTTTCAGGGGGGAATACAAGCTAAACATAAATGTTTTCAAAACTTATGCAAATCTCATACTTTAACCCTTTTGTGTTGTATTGAGCATAAGGGACGTTTTCACAACAATTTGCATAGTTTTCCGGACACGCTATTCACTATTCATGCAAACTATAATCGGTATAGTTTGGGATTTTTCTAAAAATATAACAAGTACAGAAACTTTCACTGTTAAACAGATGCACTGAGACAGAAACCATTTATAGTTTACATCACCACTTTATCATGGTATTCATAACTGTAATTATCATTATATACGGTATACATACGGATTTTCACTACGGTAGAACGCTACTACACTACATGTAAACTAGATTGTACGATACTGTGAGGCGATACTTCACTACTGTACCCTTAGGTGTATAGGGATAAATCCTACCACTGTATAACCAGAGTCTCCTGGAGGGAGAGCGTGAGATTTGTGAATAGATCTATTCGGGACTGACAATCCCACATCTGGACTGCTAGCTACAGTTAGGCGGGCACGCCTGAGATGTAAAAATGTCATTTAACTCGACGCCTGAAGAACGTTGGAAAGGTCTCTAGTCATATCAAGCATGGTTATACGACTCACAATATGTATAAATCACCTTTAGTTTACAACTTAACACTCTTCAACAGTTCTATTTTTATTAAATAGAACTAACACACACTATGTATACTCGCTGAAGTCAGGGTTTTCAAACAGAACTGATTATGCATTGGTTTCACACACAAATACCTATACTTCATGATTAGCTCTAGCTAGTCATATGAGGTAGTATTTTCGCATATCACTACTGTTTTCAGTAACGAACATTCATGGTTTTATACAGAATCGATAACGCTACTTACTCACTAAAGAAAATATCGGATTTTCTTGGAAACATACAAGACATTCATGGTTCATTACAAAATAATACACTACGTTTTCACTAAAGAAAATATCGGATTTTCTTGAAGCTATACAAACACTTCTGTTAAAAACTACTGCTTATGAACTCACCAGTGTTATGCTGATATTTTCAAACTGCTTGTATTCTCAGGAAATCAGTAGACAGGTACTTGCTGGATTTTGAGGAACTGAAGCATTAAGAGTTTTTTTTAAGTTTTTAAGTATTTACTATACAAAGCTATTGGATGTAATTCAAACAAAGTTTCAGACAAGTTTCAACTGATGTAAACATTTTTGTTTAAGTGTTCACTGTAATGGTTGTGTTGCTATGATTGCTGTTATTCATTGGTTGTGATACTACACATGACGTCCTGTGCCCCGAAACGTTTCCGCCTTTCTGGTTTCGGGGTGTGACAGCCACTGTGGTTACCATTTTACTAAAAGAAATAAGGGTTTTCTTAAAGAATGTTTACATCAAATTAAAGGAACTACTACAGTTAACTCCGTGAGTACCAAGTGAATACACCAGGGTTATATACAATGAAGATCTAACAACCAATGGTATGTGTGCCTTCCGCCTCATTTCATGTTCCTTGTTTGGTTGTGGGCTAAGGGCAGATACATACAACCGATTGTTTGTTTACTCTGAGTCTTATATAACTTGTATCCATTTAGTACTCATAGAAAGGATTGTAGAGTCATTTTTACTTATCTTTCATCGAACTAGGAAATATAGGATTTTCTGGAGGAACAGGCGAACTTTTCTAAACAGAACTTACAACTTTCTTACAACTTACATTACATCACTAAAATCTTATGCTTAAATGCTGATATACTCTTTCAAAATAACTTGTATTCTCAGGAAACCAGTAGACAGGTACGCGTACTGGGATTTAGAAGATGGAGTAGTATAGCTTCATGTCTTTTTGTTATTTACTTTGTAGTCTATGTTATGTGAACCACATACTTTGTAAACACTTTCTTTCTAATGAAATGGTTGTTTATTACTTTTCTTACTATGATGCATGACTTGTGATACTAAACATGACGTCCTCCACCCCAGAACGTTTCTGCCGTTCCGGTTTTGGGGTGTGACAGATTGGTATCAGAGCGTTGTTTATAGTGAACTAAGTATATCAACGGATAAAAGATATACAACTATAAACACAATAGGGCCGAAGTGCTCTGGATAAGAATATATTTTAAATATATAATGATACCTTATAAAAGTATACATACATGCTTATACATATATACATACTAGAACAAGTATCACAAGAAGAACATAACAGAAGAATTTAAAGGTTGAACACTGCGGTCAAACCTTGACATTTATGTAATCATAGCTAGGATCAATATAGCCTAATCAACTATATTGATTCGAGATGTAACCGACATGTGTTTGGAAGTGATGTGGTGTTGCAACAGTCTTAAAACTTACCTAATGCTAGTCAAGAGATTTCTAGATCAGAACATAAAGATAAGATACTATGGGAGTATTTTATGATACTATAACACAATAACAAATTTAAAACATACCAAGTACATTACATTAAAATACTATAGGAGTATTTTAGGCACTATAAATAACTTATGTGATAATTTAAAAGACCCTTACGGATAGGTCTATAATTTTGGAGTGTATACTTCCAAGGTTTTATATAATTGAGATTTTATAGACTTAGAAGGTTGTGGTTTTGGAGTAGGATCACCTATTCGAAGGTCTATTTAGTCTTAAATTATATACAACTTGTATACATTGTGTAATTATAGGTTGACTCTGTAAGGATCACCCCATAATGTTTCACTTAAAACTCATAGATTCCTTAGTCACTTCCATTCTCGCACGACAAACCCAGATAGATGTAACCAATTCCTCATAGTAGACAATAGAAGAGTCAAGGAGGAACAAGAGCAGGTTCAGGAGAAGCTTTCAAGGAAGGATCAACCGAAGTAACCAAAACGTCTTATGCATCACAGTAATAAATAATAATCTTGGTTAACTTAATGAGTTAGTAGAAACACTGCTCACATTATGTGTTAGGATTATTTTCTTTACATGCAACTGGTAACAGTTATTCAGGTCACATATATTCATTCGAGGATAGCCACTTATAATTCATAAAGTTTATTTGGTATAGACTCTTTTATGAATTGTTTCCAGAACCCTGTGGAAGTCAGGACCAGATACACTCAGTGGCAACTGCTCTAGCTCATTTCGGCGAAAGTGGTACCTTCGGATCTGGTAGCGGTACCCACTTAACCAACCCCGGAGTTAATCACGGACACCCAAGGGAGTGTTCGTATAAGGACTTCATGAACTGCAAACCCAATTCCTTTAATGGAAATGGTGGAGTCATCGCTCTGATGAGATGGTTCGAGAAAACAGATTCGGTCTTCGAAATCTGTTCGTGCCCAGAAGGGAGCAAAGTGAAGTTTGTTGCCTGCACCTTCTCGTACAGAGCCATGACATGGTGGAACAGCCATGTTAAGTCACTGACCCTATCAGTGGCTAACTCGATAGGTTGGGAGAACCTAAAACAGTTAATGCTGGAAGAATACTGCCCGTTGGGCAAAGTTTAAAAGTTGGAACATGAACTGTGGGAGCACACTATGGTCGGCTCAGACATAGTGGCCTACACTGAAAGGTTCAGCGACCTAGCAGCACTATGCCCCGGGATGGTTACCCCGGAGAGCAAGAAGATAGAAAGATACATCTGGAGTCTAACTGCCCCGATCCAAGGAGATGTGGTGTCTTCTAACCCAGACACATTCGATAGTGCTAAACGTCTGGCCCAGTGACTCGTTGACCATGGAGTCCGCCATGGTGTGGAAGTCCCTGTTCCCGAGCCATCAAAGGGAGAGGACTATAAACGAAAGTCGGGGAACAAGAAGAAGAAGAAGCGAACAACACAGGGAACCCCTCAGGAGCAACAAACAAGTACTATGTACGCCGCCACAACACCTGCTACTCCAGCACCTGCCAGTCGATATGTTGGAACTCTCCCGAAGTGTGATGGTTGTAACTACCACCACACCAGAGTATGCCGGGAAATGCAGTGCCTGAAGTGCCACAGAAAGGGACACACAGTCTGTTTCTGGAAGGCACCGGCTCAACCGATCTCCCAATTCCCCGGAGCTGAAGAAAACCAAGCCTGCTATGGCTGCGGTGAGACTGGACACTACCAGAGGGACTGCCCGATAACAAAGAACTCTGGAGCGGATGGACGAATTCTGATGATCACCACAGGAGAATCAACATCGGAGTCGCCAGCGAGCAGCAATACGTTTTCGAAATAGTAATTACTTTAAGAATTAATTTATATTTATATAAGATTAAAACGTGGGGAAAGCACTTAAAAGTAATTATAATAACTCACTTTTAGAAACAAGTCACAGTATTCAAGAGAACTAAAAGATCCGTTCAGAGAAGCTATGATGGCTGAGTATGTACATCAGGGTTGTGCATAGCTGAGATGTTGCAGACCTAGAGTGAGTGATTCCACCTTAATTCCTGTTCCTTGTTTGGTTGTGGATTTGAGGCAGAGTTACTCAGTCGACTGTCTAATTCATCTTAATTATTCATAACTTGTATATCCCAAGCGATCGTAGTGGTACCGAGGAGGATCGTTGTATAAAGTATCTACACTGGTTATCAAAGCACTTTCACAGTATGTACTCACTCATCGCGGTACGATACGTAGAAGTGTTAACATCAAGGGGAAAAACAAAAAGCACTAGAACGTTTATAAAGAGTACATTGTCAAGCACACTAGGAGTACATCATCGTATAACAGACGTTTCTTTCAAATCGGCCAAACATTGTTCAGTAAAGAGTCTGTTTCTATCATTCGTCATGAGTTGGCGTGGTCCTCACCATACTAAGTTCATATGTCTCTATTGCCTCGACCGTCAAATTCACGAAACCTTCGTCATTTGTAACGACAGTCCGACCTAGACCTCAGTTTTGTCCTTCGTATTCTAAACCTCGAAGTACTCGTGCGAAGAGTACTTTGCCCTCGGAAGCCTTGCCGCCGTATGTTAAACAGACCTTCCCGAAATACCACTCGTCCAGCAGACCAAGTTCAAGCGCATAGGCTAAGGACGAATACATCCCACCATCACTATTTAGGGTATACGCGAGGGTCGTATATGATTATGATTACGTAGATTTAGTATGTGTGCTTCCGCCCTATCTCATGTTCCTTGTTTGGTTGTGGACCTGGGGCAGAGTTGCAAATCCGACCGTCTTACTAATCCTAACTATATACGACTTGTATACACGAGGTAATGATAGATAGACCAAGTATGAGTCCTATCATGAACAATAGGGCAAACTTGCCATGTCTACGAGTGGGTATTCTGCCAATCAGAGGAACACAACCCCAGTAGTACTGCTAAGAAAGCTAATTTCAGGACGAAATTCCATCTAACGGGGGGATGATGTGACAACCCGAAATTTTTTTCCTCGTAAGTCCAACCATTCAATTCAGCCGAATGTCAGACCCGTTTCTGCTATCTTTTAGCATTGTTTAGGGTCTGTTTGAGCGTTCTAAGCCTAGTACATCCAATTAATGAGTATTAGGAAGTATCTGCTGAAGCTTAAAACCACCAATCAAGCCATAAACTCCTTCATGAGGAGTTTACGGCCACATCACATGAGTTTACGGTCGTAAAACCTATGGTCGTAAAATCAAGGTGGTCGTAAACTCTTGGCCTTAAGGATGATATTCCTTCACTTTTTCTCATTATTCACCATTCAAGTCAAGAAACCCAAATTCTCTCTCAAGTATAATAAGGATCTTCATTTTTATCTTCAAAAATGTAAGTGTTTCATCCTTTGATTTTTTGATACATCTCCTTAACTAGTATCATCCTTTGATTTCATCCATGAACTTCATCTTTTTGGTTAGATCTTCAAGAACACCAAGAACACACACTAGTTCTTTGGGCTGAAATCAACCCTTTTTGCTTCCATATCGTAAGTATCCTTTCCCTATACTTGTTATCTAGTAGAAGCTCCTGATTTACATCCTTAAAATCAACCAATTTCCAAGAACAATGAGAGTTTACGGCCAGGAGCATCTCCCTTGGCCGTAAACCCTTGTTAAGGCTACTAGTTTGGCCATAAACTCTTCTTAAGGCTAGGAATGGATCTAGAACACTTCCTTAATGCTTGAAAGACCTTAAAAACACCCTTTGGCACAAGACCTCATGAGTTTACGGTCGTAAACACATAGGGCAGTAAACCCTATGGCCGTAAACACATAGGGCCGTGAACACCCATGGCCGCACACTCCATTTAGTGGCTGTATACTCTCCTTAGATGAATCACATGTGATTCTAACACTTGGTCCAAGTGCTTCCTAGTCCCTAAAGGTGTTTCCTTGCATGTGGTTGCTTCTAAACACTATATTCATGCCATTATATGGCATTATATGTCATTTAGGACTCGTTTGTGTCTCGGGACTTCATTCGTGGAACTTCTCATCCTTACGCGCATATTCGTTTGAATCACCCACATAAGGTGAGTTCATACCCCTATAATCAATCTTTTAAACTGTTTTAAATGCTTTTAAGGGGGGGGGGGGGGGAATACAAGTTGAACACAATGATAATTATGTAAATGTTTGTTATAAGTGATCAAAACTTTTCAAAAACTCTTTTTAAGTTATGTTACTTTATAGTTTATAAAACTCCGTTTTTAAAGTACAATCATAACTTAGTAAATAAATGAGTCTTTTCAGTAACAATTCAAGTAAAATACTAGTAAACTATAATAGGTATAGTTTGGGGGTTCTGGTCATACTAGATGCTAAAACATACTATAAAGAGAAACAGGGAGGTAGATACAATACACGATGACATAGAGAACATACTATAAAGAGAAACAGGGAGGAAGATACAATACACGATAACATAGAGAACATACTATAAAGAGAGACAGGGAGTAGGATACAATACAACAGAGAGACATACTATACACTATAACAGAACGAGCATACTAAATGCTATAGCAGAAGAACACTACATGATCTAATTATACCAATAAAACAAACATGTTTTCAAACGACAAACAGAACAGTCGAGTCTTACATATTTTAAAGGTACTATTCATCACATTATGACCTTAATAAAACAAACATGTTTTAAAGGTAATCAGTATTTCAGTATGTCAATTCAAAAGACAACTGTGTACTTACATTTTCCCATTAGTTTCATATTGTGATAGTTCCACTTGAAAGTTAATGCAAACTATTTTCGCGTTAAGATAGTTATAAACTAGGGAAAACTTACATATTTTCAAACGACAAACAGAACAGTCGAGTCTAGTACATTCAGTAGTAAGGGGCCTATAATGCTAACTTTATGATCCCTTAGTGTATGTATTCAGGGATATATATTAATCGGATCCGACAGGTAGTAGGATGCGTGCTTTCCGCTTCATTTCCTGTTCCTTGTTTGGTTGTGGTCTTAGAGCACATTCACCCAGCCTAATATCTATCCGATCTTAGCTATATATATGTTCCGTATACACCAAGTAATTATAAGGGGTAGCAGGTATGGGCCAGGTCATAGGACACTAATTCACTACACCGTTTCTTAGTACAAAACATACTTTTCAAATAGAACATTTGGTATACAAAACTAGAAACTTACCCAGTAAAGGGTTTAATCCGTTTTATTAAACCAGTATAAACTTAAAGGACCTTAGGTGGTAAATTCTATAATACCTTATTTTATACATCAGGGTTATATATAATT
Organism: Lactuca virosa; assembly: GCF_052849685.1. NCBI lineage: Eukaryota > Viridiplantae > Streptophyta > Magnoliopsida > Asterales > Asteraceae > Lactuca > Lactuca virosa. Next base: position 393,010,648 of record NC_136428.1, read on the forward strand.
AATAACCGATATGTAGTTGGATGTGCGCTTTCCGCCTCATTTCCTGTTCCTTGTTTGGTTGTGGGCTTAAGGCAGATTCATACGATTAACTATCTGTTCGATATTAGATTATATATAGCTAGTATAAACTAAGCGATTATAGAAGGAGCCATTGTGGTTACCATTTTTACTAAACGAAATAAGGGTTTTCTTAAAGAATGTTTACATCAAAATAAAGGAACTACTACAGTTACCTCCGTGAGTACCAAGTGAATACACCAGGTTTATATACAACGGAGATCTAACAACCAGTGGGATGTGTGCCTTCCGCCTCATTTCATGTTCCTTGTTTGGTTGTGGGCTTAGGGTAGATACACACAACCAATTGTTTGTTTACTCTGGGTCTTATATAACTTGTATCCATTTAGTACTCATAGAAAGGATTGTAGAGTCATTTTTACTTATCTTTCATCAAAGCAGGAAATATAGGATTTTCTGGAGGAACAGGCGAACTTTTCTAAAGAGAACTTACAACTTACATTACATCACTAAAATCTTATGAACTCACCAGCTTAAATGTTGATCTACTCTTTCAAAATAACTTGTATTCTCAGGAGACCAGTAGACAGGTACGCGCACTGAGATTCAGAAGATGGAGCAGTATAGCTTCATGTCTTTTTCTTATTTACTTTGTAGTCTATGTTATGTGAACCACATACTTTGTAAACACTTTCTTTCTAATGAAATGGTTGTTTATTACTTTGCTTACTATGATGCATGACTTGTGATACTAAACATGACGTCCTCCACCCCAGAACGTTTCCGTCATTCTGGTTTTGGGGTGTGACAGAATATCTCCCTGGTCCCAAGTAACTGCAGCCCTCTACTCATCAGAACATGTCCTAGTAACAAATCCCGGGTCTGGAAAGCTCGACCAGCTCCTCCATTTGCCGTCGTTACAGCTGCTAAAGCTGTTGCGGCAGCCGTCTCAGCAATGGCTGCATAACGCTCATCGAAATACTCAACCATGACGGTCTTAATAGACCCGAACATCTCCAGTAACTGTCCCCAGACAAACTCGATCACCTCCTCCCGGATGATCTTAATGACACGGTCCTCTAAGAATGTTGGCCTATCCTGGCTGCCAGCTCCCGATCCTAACCTGGATCTGGTAAGACTCCGGAAAGATCTCTGATAATCCATATAATGATAGGGGACCAACTCCCTACCGAACCCTAGGAGTTATGACTTCCTTGCTACGCGTATGGGTCCTGTGCTTTCAGTAGTACGGGCCCATACTACCTTCCACACCTACCCATATTTGTCTCAAGTATCACCACAACACCCTAACAATATATATATCATGGCGAGCGTTCAATCCTCACTCCTAGAGGGATGCTAAATATCTCATACTGGCCTACTGGCCTCACACAACCCACCCATCCATGAAAATTCCACCAACCCTGCAGCACTAGTCTATGCTAGCCATACATAACGCTGGACCCCATAGACTTTCGAATATCCGATCCTACCCTAAGCTCCCAATCGAACAAGAACAAAACATAAGGACAAATCAAACATTCTCAGGCTATAAGATCTTAATTATGTACAACTGTGATGCATATACTAAGCAACTACAGTAACGATGTCAATCTCATGTAAAGGAAACCCTAGGCCAGCAGGCATCATGTAATCAGACAATTCTATAATGCAATTCCTAAAGATCCCTACCCTAGCACTAGCATGCTGTTCTAACATATCACATAATCAAATAACTGTATGGTATTTTGGGGTCTACTTACTGACTCCGACTGATCGTACACTTTGCATCATCCTTTACTTATTTTGAAAACCATTTTCGAAATCATTTTGAAAATCCTTTCCTTGATTTTAGACTGGAGTTACACGGATGTTCCTCCAATTCACTCAAACCAAGGCTCTGATACCAACTTGTAGAACCCATAAAAATCATGCCAAATTTAAACTTTTAAAAAGATTTCAAATCTATTAACCATTACAAAACTTATTTTCAAAATGTATCATATCAGAGTATCCCAGAAACAAAGTCATAAAAAGTGAGGAGTTGTACGATCACGCCTTTGCCTTGCCACGGTCCCCTAATGCACCTGAAACAATAAACTGAAACTGTAAGCCCGAAAGCTTAGTGAGTTCCCCCAAAATACCCATACCCGCAACAATACACATATAATCATAAACAACATACTATGGGTCCAATCAACCATCGGGTTGGAATACCCCAGGCCCTCAACCAACAGGTTGAAATGCCAACACACTATGGGTCCAATCAAAAATCAGGTTTGAATACCCTAGGCCCTCAACCAACAGGTTACAATGCCAACACACTATGGGTCCAATCAACCCTCAGGTTGGAATACCCCATGCCCACAACCAACAGGTTGGAATGCCCACATACTATGAGTCCAATCATCCTCGGGATGGAATACTTACGGCCCACAACCAACAGGGTGGAATGCCTAGGTCTATTGGCTTTCGCATAAAGCAGCTAAGCCTCAACCGCCAAACAAACATGTGCACATATAACAGATAATCACATAACAGTGTATAGAGAACAAACTGATCTACCGGATCATACCACATAACATATAATATTATCCTACCCTCTAGGATATCTAACTAACGGGTCATACCACATATCACATATTATCATCCTACCCTCTAGGATAACAATCTAACAGATCATACTAGCATAACATAACCAATAACAATTCAAAGGGTCAGCCTTGGTGCCTTAGACCCTTGAGTATAGTGAGGATAACTCACCTGGCGCACTGCTGAAGTCCCGCAGACAAAACTCCAGCTGCTGGTTGACAGATTCCCAAGCTGTCAACATCAAACAACACCCAATTAATCATTAGGTTCCAAGCCCAAGGTCCAACTCACACTTCAAAGACCTAATAATCAAATAATGGGCCAAAGCCCAACATATGGCCCAATTATCCAAATTGGGCCCAGACCTCTACATGGTCTTTCCTTAAGGCCCATCCAATTATTCTGGTCCAACTCTTGGTATTCCCATGGCCCAATATCACATAATCATAAAGGCCCAAACTATGGCCCAAATTATGGCCCAATTTTCCAAATTGGGCCTAACCCCTCATATGGGCCTTACCCTAAAGCCCATCAACATATTCTAGTCCATATGATAATTCTTGGATGGTCCATTAATAATCCAATTACCAAAGCCCGATAGAAAGGTCCAACACAAAGTCCAAGTGAAATTAGGGTTTCACATAAAATAACAATTAGGGTTAAGTGTTTCTCACTTAACCCATTAATGACTTAATCCATTAAGGACTTAATCCATTAAGTCCATTATTGTCTTAAGTTAGTTTGCCAATGATTATTATTTAATAATTCAAGTTTATTAAATAATTCTCGTGTGTGTGTCCCTATCAATTCTTACAAATTAGGGTTTTATGCCCTTAGGTTTTTTTCCAAACCCTAATTAGGGTTTCCTACCCAGTACTAGCCCATTATTCAATTAGTTGAGCTTCTAGGTCACTTTGGGCCTTATTGGGCCCATTAGGGTTTTATTAGGTCAATTATGGTTTCATTGGGCCCATTAGGGTTTAGTAGTCTCTTTTCCAAACATCCAAACGAGTCACAAACCAAAAAGGCGCACGGCCACCCGAGACGGCGGCCGGTGACGGCAGAAGGCGGCAGCCTCCACCCTACGGTGGTGGTTTAGACTTTTCTTTCATTATTCCATTTTGTTACAATTTACAATACCATCCAATTAACACACACACACAACCACTAATAAACACACACACACAAATAACACCCTACATCAGTATACATACCCTCCATTACGGTCCTTGAGGCGGCAGCCACCATGGCCGGCGCCCATGGTGGTTTTTTCCTTGGCTTTTCTCCGGCAGCAGCAACCCAAGACACCTACAAATTTGCGAGATACGGATACAACACACACACACCCATTACACACACCCGCTCTTAACAACGGCAGTTAAAAGTGGCCGGAGAAGCGAACCATGTAGGGGCCGGCGAAACTGATGTTGATGGCCACATGGGTGGCGACGGGTATCGAACGGAGCTATGATGGCGTAGGAAAGAAACAGGAAGGAGAGGTAGAACGACAACGCTGGCGGAGGAGTGGCGGTTACGTCCGCTGACGATGATGTCAAGAACCACGACGTCCCACGTCGTCTTCGCCTTCAGCCACCGCGAATTGCGGTCTCTCCGACTGATGCGTTATCGGCAGCAGTTATGGCTTGACTCGGTGGTCTCCGACCTCCACAATGGAGATAGCAGCGACGGCGCAGCCAAAACCGATAGCGGCAGCAGCACACACGAGTTCATCTTCCCGACGTTAGGAGAGGTGGTTGCTTCGGTGGTCGCTGTGGTGGTTGGCTGATCGGAGACGCAAGAAGGAGGTTGGCTGGGCAATAGAGAGAGAGAGAGAGAGAGAGAGAGAGAGAGAGATGGCGGCTAAAGGGAGTGTAGTAGGGTTAGGGTTTTGCAAGGGTAACGGGTTTATATACCCGACTCCCGTAGAACTTATTTCTATAATTACACTATCAGCCCTTCATTTCCCTTTTTGTTTCAAATTAAATCCTTAATTTACCATCTAAAACCTTCCTTCTGAAAATCGTTACAATCAAGTCCGATATATTTTCCAAGCAGCCCCTGCTTCCATAAATCCTTACATATAAAGCCCAAATAACACAAAACACTCCCTGACTTCTAAAATCCTTGCAAAATAAATCCCGAGATTACCCTTTAACCCCCGAAACTAACATCCCGATAATTATTATTTGTTTTTTACTATAATAATCTAAAAATAATAATAAAATTACTTCTCGGGGTTTCAGGTTTATTATTTAATTATTCTATTTTAAACGGGATGTTACAAATCGTCTAAGTCTAAACCTAACAGTCCATGTCGTATAAATTATGATGGAGTTTGCAACATGGTGCAGGTTAATGTTCATTCCACTTCAAATTGTATAACTAGACTTTTAAAAAGATTCATTGGGTGTAATTTTTAGGATAATGTAATGGAGTGCATTTCCATTTAATTTTATAGGTCTTCATGTTGTGTTGGATATTCATAATCGCTTACATGGAAGTGGTCCTATAGATGACAATTATGTAGTTGATAAAGCTTATTAAAATTGATTTTGTTATATTCCATAAAAATGGTAAATTTGATTTGTTGATATATCATTACAAACTATTATTTGATTATAAATCGTTTAATCATTCATTGTTTTTTTAAATGAGACGTTTATGATTTAACTGTAAGGTAATTAAAAGTGAAATATGATTTAGCCATTGCAATTTTCACATCTAATTTTATGTTATGCTAATGAAAAGCACAACGGCACGAGACTCTTATAAAATACAAATCGTTTAATTGGTTTATAACTTATGTTTTCTAATAACGTATGAGGGCTAAAACTCATTTTGGTTTTTTTAATTATCATTAGTCTGGTTAGAATCTATTAGAGAATATTTTGTTGCTACAAGAGACTGTGGAATAAGACCTGATAGAAGTTTTATGTCTTTATACTTTGCAGTAAATGTCAATGTATTTTCAGCCTCTTACCAAAATCTTACTTTGAAATAAACAATGATTTATTGTTAAATTATAATTGTTTTAGTTGTAGTAAAATGCAATTTACCCCTCTTCCCTCGTATTTTTTGTCGTTCAATAAGGAACTCATAAACATGACAATGATCTGGTGGGTTAATGTGAAACATGACAATGACCACAATAGATGTTATTTCGATACTTAGACATATGTTTTTATTAGTATCTTGTTTGATATGTCATACCTCCTTTGTACACGTACGATTATATATATACAAAGGAACAACTCAATTAGCAAAGAAATAAAATTACACAACTAATAGGCTTAACATGTATTCTCGCCTTTTAACAATGGCCAAAAGAAGCAAAAGCTGCATGAAAGGGTCAACTGAAGGTTGATGTTGGCTTATCATCATTTTAATTTGAGCTATTTGAGCTTGTATATCAATCATGTTTACGATATACCATGTGAATTTAAACTACTAACTCAAACAAACATGCTTGAAAAGAATGTAAATAACATTGGGATGGTTTGGAGTTTTTTGAATGCCAATGGTATTTTAGTCATAAAATAAAGATAATCAACCAATATTGTGAAGCCAAAAAACCGAAACTAAAAAGCAAAAAGGCATTGCTTTGTCAAATTGGAAAACATTCTTTTGTTTGGTTTCATGGTACAAATTTCGGTTAGTCATGCTTGACAATGATCAATCCCGAATAACCTTCGTCCGCTATATTTTGGTCAACTGTGCTTGAAATTTTCATGAAATTAAACTAAAAAGTCAAACTATTACCATTACAAAATTTTAATGTTGTCACATCTTAGCAGACAAAATCTTACTTTAATTTTCATTTGAAATAAATAAATTAAAACTTTTAATGTATGTAATTCATATCGGTTCCTATATTCCACGAATGAGTTTGCTTTGTCTTCGTATTTGACAAAAAAAATATAAATAAAAATAAAAAAGGTTGTTTATTTGCTTTTAAAAACCAATGTGTTGTTTTTTTCCTCTGTTTTTTTGGTTTTTAGATTTTGGGTTTCCTAATTACCCATTTTTGGATTTTAGATTTTGGGTGTATTAATCATTTTAAAAAAAGTTTTTTGAAGTTTGTTCAATCCATTGACTTGGAAGGTGTATATATAAATGGATACATAGCCTTTTTCAACGAGTAATGTTTGTTTGATAAATGCATAGAATGTAAAAAAAATTAGAAGTTTTTATTTGAAATGTAAAATTTTTTGAATATCCAAAATTAGTATGATAATCGAAAATTTGGATATCTGGTTTAGAGCTCTCCTATCAATAACTAATTACTTTGGTTATGTATTTGGCTTAGATGAAACATTATAAGCAAAGTATACAATTCCAAGGTATCATTTTAATATAACCTTATGTATTACCATAAACACAATCTACTTAAAATAAAAATTACTTAGGAATACAAAACAAAGATAACTAGATTGTATATATAAAATAAGATAACTAAATGAACACACAAAAAAAACCACTTAAATTTATGTTGATACATTTTAATGAATAAAAACAAATTCTGTTGACATATCGGTAATACTCCCTTTCAACTATAAATAAAAACCAAATGTTAATAAATTAGTAAAATATAAAAATGATTGATAATATCCCTTTCAACTAATAATACTAGATATACTAAAAAAAACTTAAAACCAATTTTGAAAAAAAAATATATAAATATAAAATCCTAGATACGCAAAGATCGGTTATGTGATTCCATAGTTTGGTGTACAAGACAGAAAGGTAACTTTATTTTTAACTGAAAACATGTTCTCTTAAAATAAATAAGCAATGTACTATTTTTAAGCTAAATAATAACATTAGATGAAAAGAAACTATAAAAACCGAAATGAAACAATTTGATTACCGCTGAATGAAACCAATTTTTGGCCGTAATGAAACAAATTAAAGCCGCTGCATCGCGCGGGGTACACCAGTAGTGTATATATATATATATATATATATATATATATATATATATATATATATATATATATATATATATATATATATATATATAAACTAAACTGCATAAATGGTCCTGTGGTTTGCTCAAAATTGCCACTTTCGACCAAAAAAGTTTGGACTAGCACCATAGGTCCAAAGTTTTCATTTTGTTGCGAGTTTGGTCCAATTTGCATTTAATTTTTTTATAATGACGATTTTACCGTTACTTTTTGATTTTTTTTATTTATTTAAAAACTTTTCTAATTAAAATAAAAATAAAAAAGAAGTTACCTCTCTCTCTCTCTCTCTCTCCCCCTCGATTTTTTACAAGCTTCCATGAAATTAATATCACTGCAAACACAAACAATATGAAGCTTACAACCTCAAAAATCCACAATTTTCAAACCTTTATAACCAAAATAAGTCCTATAAAACCAATGATAATTGGTATTTCAATAACACCGTTTATTTGCTTCACTCTCCTCTTGCCCATGCTATAGTTTGAAGCATTCTCATGTCCGTTGAAACTGTCTACTCCATCACCAAATCGATTTGAAGCTTTTGGTTTCGAATGACAGAAATATTATGATGAAGAAAAAGATGTTTTCGTTTATAACAAGAGGAAGGAATTAGAGCAGGATTTGCTATGGATCTTCACAGCAGTGAGGGTTTTTTGCAGTGGATCTTCATAGCAACGACGGTGAGCGATTTCAGATTGACGGTGAGAGAGATAGATCTAAAGCGGATGTGAAGCTCTAATTGGATCTTCATAGCAGCGACGACAAAACCCTAATCGGAGCTAGGGTTCGTTGTGGCTCCGGCGACCTCGTTCTTCACATCTAGCCTTCTTCGACTTTTCTAGGACTACCGTTACCATACCGATTAGTTAATCTGATGAAGGCTCTGAAAAGCGACATCTTTCTCTTCAACGATGACGCGTTCGCCAATGCCTTTGACGACGAAGGATACCTTATCTGCCGATGATGGAATATAAAACCCAGAAATTGAGAAGATGAAACCCAGAAATTGGGTTGGAGAAGATGAAACCCATAAATTGATTTCTCCCAAGAAAAAAAAAAGATTCACAATAAGTAGTTTGAACACAAAAAATCGATTGTCGAAGACGATTGGAGAAAGACAGAGGAAGGTTGTTGGTGGGTTTGGGTTGTAGGGAGGCAGAACAAGGGAAAGGGGAGTGTGTTTTTGATTGTATATGTTCTTGAACGATTGTCCAGGAGGGAGAGAGAGAGAGAGAGAGAGAGAGAGGGGTGGGACCCTTTGTAACTAAATAATAACAAAATAGTAAAGGAAAAAATAAAAGGAAAAAAATAGAGAGGGGAAAATCCGTCATTTGAAGAATTTTTAAAGTGTTTTGCACCAAACTCGCAATAAAATGAAAACTTTGGACCTGTGGTGCTAGTCCAAACTTTTTTGGACCAAAGTGGCAATTTTGAGCAAACCACAGGGACCGTTTGTGCAGTTTAGTCATATATATATATATATATATATATATATATATATATATATATATATATATATATATATATATATATATATGTGTGTGTGTGTGTGTGTGTGTGTGTAAATTACACGAATATATATGGGTAAATTACACGAATGGTCCCTGTGGTTTAGGGTAATCTGTATGTTTGGTCCCTAACAACTTTTTTTAACTCGCACCGTCCCTATTTTATGTTTTTATTGCCCGTTTGGTCTTTGTCCAAGATAAAAAAGACTATATTGCTCTTAATACATATTTTTGAATATTCTTTTATTATTTTCATATTATCAGTGTATTAAAAATTAAAAATAAAAAACTATTCAAGAATGCCCTAAAAGCCTAAGCACGACGTCAACTCTTCCCCCTTCTTCTTCACTTCGTTTCTTCTTCCACCTCCATCACCTCCAAACTGACGAAATCACCTCCATAGCCACCATCGACTATCGACTGTTGAGTTTACTCCCCAATCCTCTTATCCTTCTCATTATTGCTATATAGCACCAACATCGAAGAACAACCTGTAACCCTCATTCTTTTTTCCTTTTACCCAGCATCGGTCTTGTACACAGCCACCACCATCCACCCTTCATCCCCTACATTTTCATGGTTTTCTGCATCTTCCCCTTTGTCAATTACATCCTAATTTGTTTTCAATGAGCCTCGATTACAAGTCAAGAAAAAAATACAATTCATACACACCCTGTTTGAGGGAGATCCACAAAAACAGTCGTTAGCGATTTTTGAAATTGATGTTATCAAGAAATTGATTTTCGTTTCAGAAACCCCATATGATTTTTGGGTTTGGTATCATAGACCGATTGTCAATTCCTTACAATTGATTTTGATTTGATTTTGGAATCGAGAGTTCAAAATTGTTTGTAAACCCATATCATAGAAATCAGTTGTTTACCACCCTTGTTACGAAAAAACACACCAACGTCTCTCCATTTTTCTCATGGTCAATTTGGTTGCAGCCTCCTGACCCTGTTACTAGATTTCAAGTGTTATTATGGTTTGGTTTTGCGCTCTGATTTCATGTTTTATTCTAGGTTGGTTTTGAGCTTTAATTTCAGGTTTATTTTGATTTTCAAGTTTGATTTTCAGCTTTGTCTTTGATTTTATTTTGATTTGGTGCTTGTGGTGGTTGTTGGCGGTGTCTGTGGCGGATTCCGGTGGTGTATACGGTCATGTGCTAGGATGTGGGTGGTGGTGATTGTGATTCTTCTTGAATCTTTGAACAGGAAGGGAACATGGTCACGTTGGGTGTCATAGGAGAGAAAGAAAAATGGAAAATGGATATGCAGCTCGCTGGTGAGGATGGAGGGATGAGGCAGTCAACGGTGAGAGCTGATTATGGATATGATACAAGTTAGATAATTAGAAGGTGCAAGAGAGGGGAGTAAAATGGGTGATTTTTGGTGTTGGGACCCATATGAACTTTTTTAATAAATATATTTTCTAAATAACAAAAAACTATAATAAATATGAAAATAAAAATGTAAGGGTAAAACTGTGTTTTTATGTTTAATACGGACCAGAAACGCAAAAAAACTTGTAGTAGTGATGGTCCGAGTTAAAAAAAAGTTGTTAGGGACTAAGCAAGCAGATTACCCTAAACCACAGGGACCATCCGTGTAATTCACCCTATATATATATATATATATATATATATATATATATATATATATATATATATAATACCTTTAAAATGTTTTTAAAGTCATTTTATTCAATTAAATGTATTTATACATTGTTGAGATAAAGAACTAGATGATGATACAAAATAGTGGTACAACAAACAGACCATGTCATGCATACGTATGTTCGATCAGGTCATGCTTAAGTGTGATGAACTAAAAATGTACGGTAGGCAGACGACCATACCCAAACAACATATTTATATATGTATTTATAGTTTTTTTTATTTAAACGTTTTTATACATGAAAAGATAAATTTTTGAAGATACAAAGAATGTGTGGGCTTATGTGAAGAGGGTAATGATGATTGATGTTAAAAGACTCCAAACCTTAAGTGTTTTGAAGATTTATCGCTGACATTCTCTTTACGGAGAGATGTACTTTTTTCACTTTATCTGATCAAAACTTTTGTAAAGATTGTGTAAGTTACGCATGTTGAGTATGGTCGTCTGTCCACCATACTTAAGCATTGTTTGGTCTGAGTCTGGTCATTTTTCAAGTATACTTAGGCATGTTGAGTATGACTAGCTGTCCACCATACATTTCTAGTCCACGATACTTAAGCATGGCCTCGTCCACCCTACTTAAACATAACACGATGGGTTTTGATACATAAAAAATAGTTTTTCATAAAAACCGACAACGGATACCATAAAAATGTCTAACAAATTTTGAGTATCTGTCAAAACCAAACTATCAACGATCCTTTTAAAGAGGTTATAGTGATATTAAAAAAAACATAGGGTCTTTAGAAATAACAACCTTTGAAGCCTTTGGATAATCTTGGACTTAGGGTGTTAATGAAGATGGAAAGAACAAGAAGCTTCAACTTCTCTATAAGTATCCACCACCAAGAATAAGCTAGCAAAATTGCTAGATTTCTTCTTGTATGACCTTCTTCTTTAAGCCATAAGTGGTTAAACAATTAAGCACTAAAAGGAAGACACAAACTAGACACAAAAAGCCAAGTAACAACTTCAAAAGGGGAGAGGGTGTGACATCCCCTAATTTCTCGGCCAGAAAAGACCGATTTAATTTATGCTTTTAAAATAAAGTCAGAGAAATCCTTTTAAAAGATGTTACAGAATTGGTCCCCAAAACAAAACATGATAAAAATTTATCAAAACCTTTCTTTAAGAAAGTACATATTTTTCTTTTATATCAAAACCTCGGAATGTCATGTTCCGATACAGATCAAAAGCATAAACAAGATATTATAAGCCTTACAACAGTTATTTACAACTACTGGCCTATAATCCAAAAATACCTCATCATCATCCGACTATGCTCGGGGTCCACTATCTGTAATAATAAAAAGCTGAGTGGGTCAGGCTTGGGAGCCTGGTGAGCATATGTGGTTTTCAACCCACAATAATAATAAATCTATTAGATTCATCAATCAACAATAATCCTGATTACCCATTCCCGTTATCCTCACTTTACGTCCCTAAACACCTAACACAAGGGACCTAGCCTAAGGAATATCATCGGGATGCACACTACTGCTAAGGGGACTCCTCAGCCATACATGTCCTAAAGGCAACCATGAGGGGGATGGAGTACGCCAATGAACATATAGTTCACAAACACCTATAAGTAGTGAACCTGCTAGTGTTCCACTGGACTGTCTAGAAAGGTCCGTGGTCGTCATCTATACTCCGCTAGACGACAACAACAACAACAACAACAACAACAACACCGAGGCCTCTCACCATTTTAACATACATCGACTATTTCGTCTACCCATGTTTTACCCAACATATTTGTAGATAAAATACATACACAGTTTAAAACTTGTATAAAACATCTATTCAACAATCACCTCAAATAAACAATTAATATAATTACACATAGCACATATTTTAAGGTAAATACTTCATATCTATGTGTAAGGTGAAAGTGACTATACACTCACCTAATTTAATGATAATCGGGCAACACTTCGTTACCTAAAACGATCGTTTCTAAAAAAACCGGGAGTTTTATTAAGAAACCGGGCTCTACGAGGGTTGGTCTTCAAAACCGAAAAGATAAATTTCTCGGGCTTCTCGGGCACTTCGGGACGTGTTTCGGGTATTTGGTATAATACCGGGGCTTTGGGGGAAGTTGGAATGGAAGAACTATGGGTTTAGGTTGTAAAATGTCAATTTTCTAAATTATCCCCAGGAGGTCTCGCACCCCTCTATTTATAGCGGAGGCTTCGGACCGAGGTGGCAGATAAGGGAACACGCGGTTCGCATGCGAGGCTCCATGTGTCTGCTTCTGATTGGACCGAGGTCTAGGGTCCGAGGGGTGGGAGGTGGTGCCTGCGAAGCTCGGACAGCTGGTGCCACACGCGTCGGTGCGAGGTCAGGCGGCTTCGGATGCGAGGAGTCACCGCGACACGAGTCGGACTCTCGGCTGCACAGCGCATCGGTGACTAAGCTCCTTCGGACACGAGGCGACACGCGGCCTGCTTCAGTTGGGCCTCCTTTCGGTCGAATCAGCAACGAGCACGTGGCATGCATGCGAGATTCCAGGTGACGTGGCCGAAGTCTGTCCATGCGAAATTCCTCGGATTTCATGTTTTTTTCTTGATTTTTGTGCCAAAACTTCTAAAATCCATAACTTTCGCATATAGGCTCCGTTTTTGACATTCCTTATGTGCACGCGTAGGTAAAATTACGCTCTACAACTTTCGTTTAGACTTCGTCGGCTAGTTTTGAATTTAATTTTTATATTATTATTTTTAACAGACCGGGACAGGAAATCCGTTAAAAATTCATAACTTCTTCATCCGACGACCGTTTTCGTCTGTCTTTTTACCGTTGTACTACTATTGACGAGACCTTTGATTCTCGTTTAGGTTGTGTCGGCTAAAAATCACTCGATCTAAAATTCGAGTTTTTTAGCTGTCTACTGCTAAGCTGAAACTTAGAAAAATCATAACTTCCTTATACGAAGTCAGATTTGGGCATTATTTTTATGTAAACTCTCGGTTTAACGAACACTACGACTTTCGTTTAGATTACTAAGGCTAGAAAGTAGTTTATCAAAAACTCACTTTTTACGTCATTCGACACCATGCCGGTTTTATCACGAAACTTCGACAAGTCATAACTTCTTCGTTATAAATCGGATTTCGGTATTCTTTATATATCCGTAATACTTGTCACAACCACTACAACTTTCTTAATAGATATCGACTTTATCTAATATTTATTTTCGACGCTCACTTTTATTCTTAATTAATTAAATTCTAATAATTAAGCATAAAACACATAGTTCACATAATATTCACATAATTCCTTTTTATTTCTTCAAAATGAGTTACAAAGGTTAACCTAGACTATTACGTCAATATTAATGCCTAGCCTAGAAACACGGGCGTGACAATTCTCTCCCCCTTAGGATGATTCCGTCCCCGTAATCACACATCAGCAAACAAATGCGGGTAGCGACTCATCATGTCACTCTCCGTTTCCCAGGTGAGATTTGGCCCATTCGTATGTTTCCAACGCACAAGCACTAAATCGACCATCTTGCGTCGCAACTTCTTAATCTTACGGTCAACGCTTATCTCAGGTTCTTCAATTAACCTCTTGTTTTCATCCAACCTTAATTTAGAAATGGGAATTATGTCGGGCACATCTCCCGTGAACTTTCTCAAATAACACACGTGAAAGGTTTTATGAATACCCTCTAGTTCTTCCAGTAATTCTAGCTTGTAAGCTTGAGTCCCGATCCTCCGAAGAACTTTAAACGGTCCAATAAACCTTGGACTCAACTTTCCCCTCTTACCAAATCTTATAAGTCCATTCCATGGCGAGACTTTAAGTAAAACTGAATCTCCAACTTCGAATGATATCGGTTGTCTTTTCTTGTCAGCATAGCTCTTTTGACGTTCTTGAGCAGCTAACATCCTTTCCCTAATCACTTTTAACTTTTCAGCAGTCTGATGGACTATTTTAGGTCCTATAAACTGCTTTTCCCAGCTTCCAGCCAACATGACGGCGTTCGACACTTTTCTCCATAGGAAAATTCTACCAGAGGTAAATCTTCGTCCCAGTTACCTTGGAATTCCATGGTACATGCTCTCAGCATATCCTCCAATGTTTGAATTGTTCGTTCGCTCTGACCATCGGTTTGCGGATGGTAAGTTGTACTCAAACACAACTTGGTACCTAATTCCTCTTGTAGACTCCTCCAAAACCTTGAGGTAAAACGGCTGTCACGATCTGATACAATCGTTAACGGAACACCGTGAAGCCTTACAATTTCCTTCACGTAAGAATTCGTAAGTTTATCCATAGACCATTTCTCATTGGCTTCTATGAAATGCGCACTCTTAGTGAAGCGATCAACGACCACCTAAATCATGTCGTGACCGTTCCTTGTTCTGGGCAGTTTAGTCGCAAAATCCATGGTGATGTCTTCCAATTTACCCATGGGTACAGGCAAAGGTTCTAAACTCCCATACGGTTTCTGATGTTGTGCCTTAACCCTAGCACACGTTACACACTCGGCCACATACTTAGCAACATCGAGCTTCATCGTCGGCCACCAGTAATATGGTTTTAGATCCCTATACATTTTTGTACTGTCGGGATGAATCGAGTACATGGTCTTGTGAGCTTCTTCCATCAGAAGATCTCTTACTCCTCCCGTCTTAGGTACCCAAATCCTATCTTTGAATACCTTCAGTCCTTGACCGTTTGTATCAAACACTAACGTTTTGCCAAAACGTTCTTCCTTTCGGTCATTTTTCTCTAAAACTTCCTCTTGAGCTTTCTTTATACTTTCCACAATTGTCGAGACAACTTCAATTCTCAACGCTCTTGGCCTTTTCTTTTCAAGGTTTACCTTCCGACTGAGAGCATCAGCAACAACATTTGCTTTACCAGGGTTGTAAAGTAACTCACAATCATAGTCCTTGAGTAATTTTAGCCAGCGCCGTTGCCTCATGTTCAATTCCTTCTTATTAAAGAGATATTGAAGACTCTTATGATCAGTGAAAAGTTTGCATTTAGTGCCATAAAGATAGTGCCTCCATATCTTTAAGGCGAATACTACCGCTGCCAACTCTAGATCATGAGTGGGGTAGTTGTTTTCATGCTCTTTCAATTGCCTCGATGCATACGCTATCACTTTATCCCTTTGGGTCAGAACACAACCTAACCCAACTCCAGAGGCATCACTATAAACTGTGAAGTCATCAACTCCTTCAGGTAACGAAAGAATTAGTGCTTCACACAATTTCTTCTTTAACTTCTCAAAAGCTTCCTTATGCTTCTCATTCCAAGTATAAGTAGCTGCTTTGTGGGTCAAAGCTGTTAATGGAGTCGCGATCGAAGAAAAGCCTTGGATAAATCTGCGATAATATCCAGCTAATCCTAAAAAGCTTCGGATCTCCGTAGGAATTTTTGGTTGTTCCCACTTCATCACAGCTTCAATCTTTGGTGGGTCAACCATTATTCCTTCTTGGTTAACCACATGACCTAAAAATTGGACTTCTTGAATCTAAAATTCACATTTGGAGAACTTTTCATACAGCTTCTCCTTTTTCAGAACGTCTAGCACTTCACGCAGATGCTTGTCATGCTCCTGCTTGCTTTTTGAATAAATCAAAATATCATCTATGAACACTATCATGGATTTATCAAGGTATGGTTTACAAACCCTATTCATCAAATCCATGAAAGTTGCTGGAGCGTTGGTTAGTCCGAACGACATAACCAAGAACTCATAGTGTCCATATCTTGTTATGAACACAGTCTTCTCAATATCCTGCTCTCTTACCTTTAGCTGATGATATCCTGACCTAAGATCGATCTTCGAAAAATAGCTCGAACCTTGCAACTGATGGAACTGGTCATCGATCCTCGGCAACGGGTACTTGTTCTTTATTGTCGCTTTATTCAGCTCTCTGTAATCGATGCACATTCTCATGCTCCCGTCCTTTTTCTTTACAAATAACACTGGGGCTCCCCAGGGTGATGAACTAGGTCGAATAAAACTTTTGTCCAATAACTCCTGAAGTTGTGTCATAAGCTCTTTCATCTCTGTTGGTGGTAATCGATACGGTGCTTTTGCTATTGGCGTCGTTCCTGGTAACTAGTCGATATGAAATTCTACTTGTCGATCAGGGGGCAATCCAGGAAGATCTTCGGGAAAGACTTCCGGATAGTCACACACCACCGGAATATTCTGCACCTCCTTCTTTTCCTTCTTAGCATCGATCACGAATGGTAGATATGATGTACATCCCTTGACCAAACACTTTCTGGCTTTCATTAGGGAAATGATTCCAGAGTTTACTCTGCGTTTGTCTCCATACACCATAAAAGACTCCTTCCCTGGCGGTTTTACTTTAACTATCTTCTTTCTACACAATATTTCAACATCATTGGCGCTAAGCCAATCCATTCCTAAAACTATGTCGAAACCATTTAACTCGATAGGTAATAATTCCTCGTGGAACTTATTCTCATTCAAGTCAATGAGGATGTTTTTCATACGATGGCTAACAGATATAAACTTGCCACTAGCAACCTCGACTATTAAAACATTAACTAGTCTATCAACAGGCAAAGCTAGTTTTCTACCAAATTCATGCGAAATAAAGGAGTAATTGGCTCCAGAATCAAACAAAATATGGGCAGGCAATTCGTTTACGAGAAAGGTACCTGAAGCGACATCGGCTTTTTCTTTCGCAGCTTCAAGTGTCCTCTGAAAGGCTCTCGCCTTCGGCTTTGGTGGAAGATTGGGCTTTGTTGCATCCTTATTCTTCGAGAAATCCTTCAAAATATGCCCTTCTTCATTGCACCCAAAACAGACGTTCTTATTGAAGGTTCATTCATTGGCATAATGCCCAGGCTTTCCATATTTGTAACAAGTGATTTCCACGCTGCATTTCCCAACATGTTTCTTCTTACACTAGTCACACCACTTGGCTTCGGCTCCTCCTCCGAATTTCCTCGAACCAGTCTTTGAGAATTTGTTCTTTTTATTGGAACCTGAAGTTCCTTCAAACTTTCTCTTTTCGCCAACTTCAACCTTGCTGGCGGCTTTCCCTTTAATCATATCTTCAACAGACTTGGCAGCCCACCGCGTACTCCCATGGAAGTCCCTTTGCATATTTGTCAATTTTTGTCAGCTCATCTGGGACAATACGCAAAGCAAACTCCATTTTGTCTGTGAAGCTATTTGTGTAGTCATCAACGGTCATACTTCCCTTCTTAAACGTTAGAAATTGGTTTTCTAGCTCAAGCACATTTTGGGCCGAGCAGTACTTGCGCTTGAAATTCACGAAAAACTCTGCCCAAGTCAGTTGCAGTGGCTCATTAGGGCTTAGGGTTTTCCCCAGAGTGTTCCACCAACGAGCAGCACTTCCTCTGAACTGACGCACTGCAAATGTGGTTTGTAACTTGCCTTGGCAACCACATATCATGAAAGCCAATTCCATTTCCGAGATCCAATCCATTACTCCGACGGGATCTTCCTTTCCAGTGAAGGTTGATGGCTTGCAAGTCATAAAGTATTTATACTTGTTGTTTGCTTCTTCAGACGGACTGTCATTTAATTCAGGTTGTTCAACAGGAATTGAGGGTTCACTCCTGTTGTTCAGCAACATTTGCCTTATTTCGTCCCTTTGTTCGGCCATCATTGTCTGAATCATGGCTTGTACTCCTGTCACACCCCGCTAAAGCGGAAACACAGGGCGTGGTAGTACAAAGGGTTTCATCGCAAAAGTTAAAAGACAACACCAACCATAGTATTAAAAATCATTACAAATTCACAATGGGTTTGAACAACTTTTAAAAGAAATTACAATGTAAATTGAAATACAACACATGCGAATGCTCCTAAAAGTGAAGTGTCCCTAAGTGCCACTTACTCGATGATTCCTGAAAAAGCATGTAAAACGAGCGTCAACTATAAAAATAGTTGGTGAGTACTCACAGATAAACAAATAATACTGGTTCCATGAATTGAAATCAAAGTTTTGATAAAAGTTTCCAATAATAAAAGTATATTGTTAAGATGAGTAAATAAGTTTGTAAAAACAAAGTTCTTTGTCATCACGAGAGATAAGGTATGTTGCCCAAATAAGATGCAACATTCATATTCTCATGGAAGATAAAGTTCGTTACTCAAACGAGTAAACATGTTTCATTGCTAAAATGAGCAATCAATTTCGTTGCTACAAGGAGCAAACAATTTCATTGCTAAAACATGTATATAAGTTTTCAGAAATAACAGTTCGTTGTTGTAATGAGAAACAAAGTTCATTGCTATAATTAATAAACAAGTTTATTGCTATAACAAGTAACGAGTTTGTATGTGTATGAGCAAACAATGAGTCTCAACCAAACCTATGACTGAAGCCCTATCAAGATCTATGCTTATCATTCCATAGATGAATATGGTATCATGCACTCCAGCAATAGGGCGAGTGAGGAGTTGTCAATTCCTAATAGCGCTATCCATAATGACCATTGGCTCAAAGAGTTAATGGTTAGAGATAAGGGAAGGGCCTTAGTACGATAAGTTCTCATGTTCCATGTTGCATAGACATACATAGAGAAACATAGCAATAAAATAGCAATCATGTTTGATACAAATCAATTTAAATACAACATTCAAAAAATAGTTTTTCGGGACATGCTTTTCCACCCCAAAACATAAAAACTGAAAATAGGGGAGTGCGTGAATACTCACAATACATTTAGATGATGCAAATGGTGCCTTGAACTACGTTCCACGTGTACCACTACCGATTCCTACAATAATGGTATTCGCTAGTGAGTCTCTAATCGAAATCTAACACTAGTATACTTACTACTACAATAGAATTATGCCAATAATGTGTCAAAATTTAATATTGATAAGTTACAAACATTTTTCTGTGGAAATTAAGTTTCAAAGAATCAATTGTTATATAACAATTTAAGTGGAAAATTTCCATTATTGAAATGTTAATATTTAACATTTTAGAGGTGTTCCAATGATTAAATATTCAAAACTAAATCAATTTAGTTCTAAACTTTCCCAAACTTTGCATTTAAGTTTTAATTGAAGTCAAAGACCTTAAGATAAATTTTCTTGAATTTTTGATTTGTCTGACTATTTTTCACGATTTTAGTTTCTTGAATAACCATAAAATCATGAAAAATACTAAACAGTTAATAAAAATTACCAAACTTCATATTTTGGTTCTAAATGTACTAAAAGACTTCTAGATAAATTTTCATGGATTATGAATATGCATAACCATTTTTCATATATTTAATCCTCTAAATATATAAAAATTCATGAAAAATAGAAATCGGTTAAGAAAATGCCCCAAACTTTTTATAGTATTGTTATTACACATACTTAACCTGGAAAAAATAGAAAAATAGATTTCTAAACTATTTATCTCAATTTTATGATATTTGTGTATTTATTCTAATAAAAATTGAAATAAATAGAAAATAGTTTCCAAAATTGCCCAAAATTTTTGTAACGCTGTTATTAGTCATTATTAAGCTAGGAATAATATAAAAATGAATTTCTAAACTGTTTATCCCAATTTTATGATTTTTGTGTATGTATTCTAATAAAAATTGGGTTTAAGTGTATTTAATCTTGGGAAAATAGAAGAAAAATAGTATACAGAAGAGAAAAATCATCAAAATTTTTATGTAGCATCCTAATGTACCACAAGGTGTTCTGGTAAGTTTTCATAATTTTTGGATGAGTAAAACTATTTTTCCTGTTTTTAGTCCATTATAAATACAATAATCGGAGAAAAATAGGGATACATTATGAAAAAATTCTGGAAATATTTTTCTAAGTCTTCCACAGAGAGTATAAGCTGCAAAAATTATTAGATACCATTTTTATATTCCCTAATGTGGTTTTATGATTTATTAGAGCTAAACAAAAAGAAAATTCAAAACCATATTAAACAGTAACAAAAATCGATGAAACTTAATGGAAGATGTTTATTAACATAAAGGATCATCCAAGAATTTTTCGAGAATTTATTTACTAGTTTAAGTATTTTATATGATTTAACACTCTATTTTCTTATTATTTTCACGTAAAAATAAAGAAAATATATATTGAGCTGAAAATTTCCAGAACACATCTTCATACAATTTAATAACAATGAAAAATTGTTTTCTTATTTTTGATGTCGAAAAACATGCCTAAAGGCTCAATAAATTATAGAGAAAACTTGGTTCTTGTGCTTTTGGTAAAGATTATTGATGTTACTTTGAGAATTTTTGCAACATGTTCCAAAGACTTTTAAATCAAGATCTTTTTTTACCTCTTAATATATGATGTTAAGAGTTCAAAATAATTTTTAAATGATTTTTAGTGATGAATAAGTCCTTTGAACATGCAACACAAAACAAATGTTCATAAGGAAAGTGCTGTTTGAGCAACAGTTTTGTAAAAATTGGTAAAAATCGAAATATTGGAATTTTCCAGTGAGGTCAGATGG
The DNA here is from genome assembly GCF_052849685.1 of Lactuca virosa. Classification (NCBI taxonomy): domain Eukaryota; kingdom Viridiplantae; phylum Streptophyta; class Magnoliopsida; order Asterales; family Asteraceae; genus Lactuca; species Lactuca virosa. The sequence continues at coordinate 393,031,878 of NC_136428.1, forward strand.
GTTTGAAAGCTGACTCAAAATATTATATTTCAGAAAACGAATCACGAATTTTGGCTAAGAAATGAGTTAGATATGACAGTTTAAAGTCAGGTAAAGAAATCTGGCAGATTGCATGCATGATGATTGGTTAGAAAAGTGGGTTTTCATCATTTCCTTGAGTAAATCTTTTCAAGTATTTAAAATATATCATGATAAACTCATATTTTAGTCATGTTTCCAGAGATCAAAAGATGAAAACTTATCAAAATGTATATATGCATTTATGAACAAAATTTTGTTTCTCAAAACCTCTTAACTTGAGTTTGATGTTTTAATCCTTAAAATCGATTTTTGCACTAAGATCATGAACATGCAACCTTGTTTATCATACATGTATGGTGTTAAAACACATCCATCATGTTTTAAAAACCATTTTAACAAAAAGAAAACAAGTTTGAAGAAGATGAAGAAGGAGAAAGTGTAAGAAAAGAGCAAAACTTGAAGGAAAAGTGAAGTAGAAATCGATTTTACCTTCAAGAATACCACAAGATGATGAAGATTTCGAGTTTGAGGAGTGTTCTTGGGTTTGTTTTCTGGAAAATTTCTTGGTTCTTAGAGGGAGTAAGAGAGAATGGAGTGGTGTTTGGAGAGAAAAAGTAGAGAGAAGGTAGAGAGAGTTTTCTAGAGAGAGAAAGAAGAGAGATGTGTGTGTGTTGGAGAATGAGAGTGTGAGAGAGATATGGGGAGAGAGGGATCCGATTTTAGGGGAGGAGAGGCTCTCTCTCTCTTGTTTCTTTTATAAAAATTCAAATCTTTTATAAAAATATCCAACTTTTTATAAAATGTGCACCTTAACCTAGTTTTTATGCATAAAACTCTTGATTTTTGACTTATAAATCAAGGGTAAATGTTAATAACTAAATCTTTATTTTTCATTGAATTGTATTTCATAATAATTATTATGATAAGATAATATTATAAGGTTCATAATTGTTTTTATAGGATTTTTAAGGTTAAAGTTTAGAAATATGAGTTTTTAGGGCTTTTAGGGCTTTGGAGTTTAATAAACTTTGAATATCAAAATAAATAGAATATTTGAGACTTTAAATTATCTTATGGTATTATAACTCTTTTATAGTTATAAATAATGTTTGTAATTTATTTTTATCGGTTTATTGGCATTCTATGTAGTGATTCCGAGATTCAAGCGAAATTGAGGAATCGAGTATACTAGTCCTAGTCTTCAACTTTGACTTAAGTTCCTATGAGAATCGGACCTAATTTATACCACTAGGTCAAGTGCATGATGTGTGTATATGATTCATAAAAAGGTGTTCGATTCAAAGAGCGACCCGAATATGGATAGTCACTACAGTTAAGTAGTTGTACAATTCACATATCAATGTGAAATCTAAGTACACCATCCATTGTTTCTATCTGTTTCCAAGTTTCTACTAGGTTATAACTTAGCTTCTAATTACTAAGTCTAATATGTGTTGTGCCTATATGTGCAACTAATTCTAGTCAAATCTAGAACCGACTCGAATTTTGACGGTTGTCACAGTCTCCCCCGGTTGAAAGAATTTCGTCCCGAAATTCAATTTGTGACGAATTCTATTAGAACTAAACCGGATGCAATTGTATAATTGGAGAGGTGGTGACTTTGAGAACTCTTTCATTATTTTGGGTTAATTCTCCAAGGGAAGAGCCCAGTTCTTTATCTATAATCAAAGTAATGTTTCCTTAATTCGAGTTCTACAGTCTAGATTGCAAGAAATTAGGATTAGGGAAATCATGATCCGACCATGGCGACCTAGTTGAAAAGATTATCTAGTTAGATATTATCTGAATTAAGAGAGCGGTATAAGTTTCGATGATGCACCAACTGCACTGAGCGTTAAATCCGCATTGATCTTTAAGTTGCATTCTAAATTTGCACTAAGTGTAACTTCGCCGCTTAATAAAGAAGAGATTAGGAACAATTTGTTCACTTCCGGGTTGACTACTACATCTGGAAAAGATATATTTTGAAATAAGAAGGGGTAGCACGAATGAAAATAAATGATCAAGGGTAAGTTCCTAAAGATACGTACTAAGGGTAGGCAACGAAGTTTTGGTACCTCTCTAATGTAAAGGCTTTTTAAGTGTCGTCTACAAAATAAGTTACGAAATGATTGAGGATCTCCGATGCTATAATTACTACTACGGTTACTCTTACAATAATGGAACTATACTCGAAGAATATATATAATTAGAGAGTCATTGTTTCCAATGAAGGCGGTGAAAGTTTATGATATTTTAAATCACATTGTGTAGATAGCATTTTAAGTGTTTAAAAGTGATAGAAATCTCACTATTATCAAAATGGGTGTTTAAAAATGATAATTAATCTCACTATTATCAAAATATGTAATAATTCCGAGATAATGAAAATACATGTGTGGCGATCAAACGAAGTAGTAAAATAATATAAAGATTAATTAAAGTTAAATGTTTAAGTCATCATTAAGGGATTTTTTTTTAAGAAATATTGACATTACGCTTTTTGTAAAATTGACTAATTGTCTAAGTCAAAACAAATACAAATTTAAGAGGAGTCAGAATACTTATGAAAACAAGTTTGAGAGTTTTAGGAACTCACTGAAAATTGCAAAGTAAAATACTATTTTAAGAAAGGTGTAAAAATGTCAATCTTTGAAAATAGTGCATTCATAGTTTAGTGTTTCTACAAAACAATCATTTAGAGAATAGATAATCGTAAAATTCAAAACTTTTGATGTATTTAAAGAAAAGAAGAAACATAAGGATACATATCATTCACATATATTTTTCAGATATAGAAAAATTATAAGCATAAATGATATCATCTTGTGTATTACTTATAAGGAAAAATACAATGAAGATTGCATTTTATATCAAGTTTTTGAATTTAGAACGAAAGAGTAAATGTAAATAAGGATCACTTGCTTATAGTAGATTTCAAAATAAAAACAAAATGTATATGGTAAAAGGCGTAATTGAATATATCAAAGTTGACTAAAATTAAAGTATGCCTCATGACTATACACGTATTAATCGCTCAAAACGAAAGGGTAGACTTCTAGTCTTTATGTATACGAACATGATACCACGAGAAGCAAAATAGACAGAAACAAAGTTAGACAATGTATTATGTTAATATTATGGTGTGCGAGATCTAAAATCAGAAGGAGAGCGAGAAATAAAGTTTGGGGGAAAGAAAAAGGAAGGTAGCAGCGACAATGATTGTTATTGTTAAAATTATAAGAACAATACCTATAGGTAGATTTAAAACCACGTTGAGATATATTTCAAACTTCAATATTTGATGTATATTGATGACTAAATAGAAATGTAGAAGTTCTAAAGTGTTTTCTAAGTTTTGCTAAAAATCCACGAGTTATCTATTAAGTTAAACTCCATTTGTGAAAAAGAAGAAACACTAAAACTCGTAATTGAAAATTTGACAGTTTTGATCTTTTGACTGGGGTCCAACAATGGTTAAAACGGATAAGGTAAAGACTTAACATATTTAGATGAATAATTGTGCATTGTCAAAAGTACGTCACTGAAAGTTTAAAAGTGAACACTAAGTTTTGCAATGTTGTAAGTTTTATAAACACAAATTATAAAACTAATTTGAAATGAAATAAACAAATAAGGTGTGTTTTTAAATGTAGGAACTAGTTATGTCTTGTAAACACATTTGGATTAGAAAGTTGTAAAAATATCATGTTGGGTTTCAAGAAAACACATTTAAGTAAAGCAAAATGCCTAAATGAGGAAGTGGTCAACCAAAACAAAAGTGGTTTGAAAGACCCAGTGAAGCTTTTACACGTAATATGAACTGTGACATCCCCTAATTTCTCGGCCATAAAAGACCGATTTAATTTATGCTTTTAAAATAAAGTCAGAGAAATCCTTTTAAAAGATGTTGCGGAATTGGTCCCCAAAACAAAACATGATAAAAATTTATCAAAACCTTTATTTAAGAAAGTACATATTTTTCTTTTATATCAAAACCTCGGAATGTCATGTTCCGATACAGATCAAAAGCATAAACAAGACACTATAAGCCTTACAACAGTTATTTACAACTACTGGCCTATAATCCAAAAATCCCTCATCATCATCTGACTATGCTCGAGGTCCACTACCTGTAATAATAAAAAGCTGCTTGGCTCAGGCTTGGGAGCCTGGTGAGCATATAGGGGTTTCAAGCCACAATAATAATAAATCTATTAGATTCATCAATCAACAATAACCCTGATTACCCATTCCCGTTATCCTCACTTTACTTCCCTAAACACCTATCACAAGGGACCTAGCCTAAGGAATATCATCGGGATGGACACTACTGCTAAGGGGACTCCTCAGCCATACATGTCCTAAAGGCAACCATGAGGGGGATGGAGTACGCCAATGAACATATAGTTCACCAACACCTACAAGTTTCGAACCTGCTAGTGTTCCACTGGACTGTATAGAAAGGTCCGTGGTCGTCATCTATACTCCGCTAGACGACTACAACAACAACAACAAAAACAACAACATCGAGGCCTCTCACCATTTTAACATACATCGACTATTTCGTCTACCCATGTTTTACCCAATATATTTGTAGATAAAATACATATACAGTTTAAAACTTGTATAAAAGATCTATTCAACAGTCACCTCAAATAAACAATTAATATAATTACACATATCACGTATTTTAAGGTAAATACTTCATATATATGTGTAAGGTGAAAGTGACTACACACTCACCTGATTTAATGATAATCGGGCAGCAATTCGTTTCCTAAAACGATCGTTTCTAATAAAACCGGGAGTTTTATTAAGAAACCGGGCTCTACGAGGGTTGGGCTTCAAAACCGAAAGATAAATTTCTCGGGCTTCTCGGGCACTTCGGGACGTGTTTCGGGTGTTTGGTATAATACCAGGGCTTTGGGGGAAGTTGGAATGGAAGAAATATGGGTTTAGGGGTGTAAAATGACAATTTTCTAAATTATCCCCGGGAGGTCTCGCACCCCTCTATTTATAGGGGAGGCTTCGGACCGAGGTGGCAGATAAGGGAACACGCGGCTCACATGCGAGGCTCCATGTGTCTGCTTCTGATTGGACCGAGGTCTAGGGTCCGAGGGGTGGGAGGTGGTGCCTGCAAAGCTCGGACAGCTGGTGCCACACACGTCGATACGAGTTGAGGCGGCTTCGGATGCGAGGAGTCACCGCGACCCGCGTCAGACTCTCGGCTGCACAGCGCATCGGTGACTAAGCTCCTTCGGAAACGAGGCGACACACGGCCTGCTTTGGTTGGGCCTCCTTTTGGTCGAATCAGCAACGAGCACGTGGCATGCATGCCAGATTCCGGGTGACGTGGCCGAAGTCTGTACATGCGAAATTCCTCGGATTTCGTGTTTTTTTCTTGATTTTTGTTCCAAAACTTCTAAAATCCATAACTTTCGCATACTTGCTCCGTTTTTGACGTTCTTTATATGCACGCGTAGGTAAAATTACGCTCTACAACTTACGCTCTACAATTAAATTTTTATATTGTTATTTTTAACAGACCGGGACAGGAAATCCGTTAAAAATTCAAAACTTCTTCATCTGACGTCCGTTTTCGTCTGTCTTTTTACCGTTGTACTACTATTGACGAGACCTTCGATTCTCGTTTAGGTTGTGTCGGCTAAAAATCACTCGATCTAAAACTCGAGTTTTTTAGCTGTCTACTGCTAAGCTGAAACTTAGAAAAATCATAACTTCCTCATACGAAGTCAGATTTGGGCGTTCTTTTTATGTATACTCTCGGTTTAACGAACACTACGACTTTCGTTTAGATTAATAAGGCTAAAAAGTAGTTTATCAAAAACTCACTTTTTACGTCATTCGGCACCGTGCCGGTTTTGTCGCGAAACTTCGACATGTCATAACTTCTTCGTTATAACTCGGATTTCGGTATTCTTTATATATCCGTAATCCTCGTCACGACCACTACAAATTTTTTAATAGATATTGACTTTATCTAATATTTATTTTTGATGCTCATTTTTATTCTTAATTAATTAAATCCTAATAATTAAACATAAAACACATAATTCACATAATATTCACATAATTCCTCTTTATTTCTTCAAAATGAGTTACAAAGGTTAACCTAGACTATTACGTCAATATTAATGCCTAGCCTAGAAACACGGGCGTTACAGAGGGCTTCTATCTAAGATAGATTCAGATTTTAGAGATAATGGGAAGAAGTAGAAGACAAAAAATCTAGCCACTTTTTTCATGCATAAGATCTTATTTTAATACCTCATGCAAAGTAACGCCTTTTGAATATAATACTCTAAAGTATTGGCTAAAAAATAGAGTGATGGGGGACAATAGGATGGAGGTTGACAAGCAACCTCCATGCCTCTAACACTTATGGCCTTATGGTCTAATGAAGACAAAAATTGCTTACTAGTCTTTGAACAATGATAGAGTAAGTCATTGATTTAATCATGGTTAGCCAAAGTGTCCAAAACTTTGTACATGACTTATAATATGATACCATATGATATAATGACTAGTTTTTCACTTCTTATGATATTGTTTTCACAGAACAATAATTTTTCTCTAACTAAATACAAGAGTTTAATTTATTTATTTATATCAAATACTTACTAAATATTCAATAATACCAATTTGATTACAGTGTGACCCTATAGGATCTTGTGTCATTTACAATATCAATCAATAATGATTCTTCAGCATATAGATCTAACAATATCCCATGTGCACAAGATTCATTAAAGACTAACAGAGACAATAGTTGGTGTATAGCAACGGGCTACTGCCCCTAACAACACACGAAGGGGTGCCATCAATCAACATACAATTCTAGGAGCTTACTAGCTATAATTGAGGTATAGGTAAGTGTATCAATATTCTCTTTTTTACAGACATCATGTTGGATATGAGACATGGAACGTGATCATTTTCATTTGACATCTAACTTTTAAGTAATGCGCCTTAGATGTCTAACTCTCAGCACATAAGAGGAACAAATACAATCTTGACAACATACACACTCTCATATATTTCATGCTTTACCTAACGAAGGCTTTTATAACACACACAATTACGAAAAGCATTTAACCATGTCAAAGTATAAAAATATCCATACTTGAGTTCTCTAATATGCATCTCAGGTCGAAAGTCATAAAGATATTTACCTGTGTTCAAGATTCACTTATGATATCGAGTCATGGAGTGACACTTGACGTGGGTCATATCCAATAGCTGCTCTCTAACAAGTACATATGAATTTGGATGCAACACATTGCCATTTCACCACTTGAAATCAAGCAAGCCAATTCATATTAGTCTTAATTCATAGTTGTTCCCACAACAGTGACCGACTATGGACAATTTTGAATAGTTACATTATTCAAGTGTCATTTTAACATGCAAACATAAAACACAATAATGTTTAACACAAAAGAGATATCTCATATATCAAAAGAGATTACGTATCATTGCTACATAGTTCTTAATTTCTAGATATTAGTAAAGTACATATTTAAATCCAATCACTAGCTAATAGAAGACCGATTCCCTTTGCATGACTCTCAAACATGGTTTGAGAAAGAGCCTTTGTGAATGGATCTGCTAAATCATCATCTGTATGAACCTTCTCAATGCGTACATTTCCCAATTCTAATTCTTGACAAATGAAATTGAATTTCCGTTGAGTGTGTCTAGTCTTGTTGGTAACCATCGCGCCTCTTGTGATAGCAATACCACCAGTGTAATCACAAAGCATCTTAATGACATTTTTGATGCTTGGAACAACATCTAGGTCACCGATGAATTTCTTCATCCAATCAAATTATTGAGCTGCATCACACGCAACTATATACTCTGATTCTGTTGTAGAAAATGCGACCACTTTTCTCTTTGAACTTTTCCAAGAAATGGTTCCTCCATTATGTCTGAACATGTATCCCAACTGTGATGCGAGTTATCTAGATCAGTGTTGAAACCAGAATCAGTATACATCTTACAGTAAGCTCTTCTTTAACTCATCTGTATCCATAAACATATCTTTAGTCCTTCTTAAGTACTTAAATATGTTCTTAATAGCCAAGAAATGTTTTTCATCGGGATTAGTTTGATACCTACTAGTTAGACTAATAACATAAGCTACATCCGACCTTGTATGTAACATCCCAAAATATGGTCCGAAAAAATTTCATTTTTTAAATAGGTAAAATAGTATTTCCAAATATCATCCATACAACTCAAACAAAACAAATGTATCAAATGTCATAAAATCATAGTAAAGTATCATAAGCAGAATCCCAATGGTGTGTGTGATGCAGTCAACCCGACCTCTTCCCCTTGCAACCGAAAGTACCTAATACATAAATTGAAAAGTGTAAGCATAAACTTAGTGAGTTCCCCAAAATACCCCATACCAAACATAATAAATCACCTACTGGGCCCCCACCCGACGTCGGGCCTCGCCCGACATCAGGCCCCGCCCGACATCGATCCCCGCTCGGTATTCAGATCTGTTATTCTTAGGCCTCTCCTGTTACTGGGCCTCGCCCGCTATACACATACAATCAACATCACATAATCATGCTAACACATATAGAGATCATTAACAATATCATATGTTCCAGTCCTCTGGCCTCGCCTGGCATCGAGCCCCGCCCGGCACACATAGCAACACATAACACATGCAAGGTTCACGCAGACTCCTAGCATCTTAACATAATCAATAAAGGTCATCATTGGTTCCTTAGACCCGCTAAACCCAGTAAGGAAACTCACCTCAAACTCCGAATAATAGTTTAATAGGTCCCGAATCTGAATTCAGCTCTACCTGCAACCTAGTACACAAACAGTGACCAATCCTTAGATACACCTCAAATTACCTTAAGTACCCCTTAGGTCCTACTTGGTCAAAGAAAAAGGTCAAAAGTCCAGGTCAATAGTCTGTGTTCAACACGCCGTGTTTCTCCATCATCTACAAAGTCGGGAAAAACGAAGCCAACACACCGTGTTTACCAATAACTACGCCGTTTCTGACTGAAATCCAACAACTTAATACATTAAGCTTCCTTCATCAAATCCAAGAGCTCTAAAGCTCAGATCTCTGCCAAAATGATATCTAGGAGGGTAAATCTTCCAACTTTACCCTTAGGGAGCACCAAAATGTGTCCAAAAGCCAAACCCTAGGCTTAATAGAGTGAGGGCTTAACCATTAAGTACTTAATCTTCAAAGACATAGCCCAAAAATGTAGATCTCACACCCTAGAGCTGGAAGACCACGTAAAGTCACCAACTTTACGTTCATGCATGCCAAAGAGAAGCTTTAAATCTCAAGAAGGGCGTAATAATGGACTTAATGCATGCATGAGGCCTAGAATCTTATAAAGCTTGCGCCTTTAAGACAAAGGAGGTCACAAAACGCTCAGATCTAACAGGACAACCCATGAAACAACTTAACTACATAGATAACCCAATAATGAGCCAAAAATCAAAACTCCATAAGAGAAGATCTAATTAACAACAAAGCAAGGTATAAACTTGATAACTCAAGGAGACTGCAACAAGTGGTGAGATTCTGGATCTATGTCCTTCATTCCAAGCTAGACACCTTCAAACTCCAATGCTCCTTCAAATGTACACGAAAATCCACAAGAGTTCACTCAAAACCTCAAGAACAACACCAAGAAAGCTCAATACTCGATTTAGGGTTTTAGGTGACAAACGAGGCTGGTAAGGAGGCCAATAAAAGGGACATGAGGCCTTTAAATAGGGTGCAACACCCTTAAAAGTTGGGGTTCCTTCCCAGCTACCAACACGTCGTGTTGAGGCACCTCAACGCGACTTGTTGGTTCATTAAACTCTATGCCTAAATACATCTGGACACGCCGTGTTGAGGCTCTAACACGTCGTGTCCCAAAGAGAAAACATAAATAACTTGGATTTAAAATCATACCATGAAATCAAGCGTTGCATTGTACATGTCATAACAAACATAATTGAACCTACCGCTAAAGTATACGGTATGCGGCTCATTCTTTAATCTCATCTTTTAACAAATCAAAATGAAAACAATTTGGGTTGATAATCTGGACGTTACAAGTTGGTATGATAGCCCTTGTTTGAGTAAACTAGATGAACACTCGTGTGATTCCAAATTCAAACTAAGGATCAGAGCAATTAACAAATCTTTTGATAAAAAGAATAATATGAAAAAGGAAAGAATGTGATGAGTGCAGCTTGCCAAGGCTCAGAAAGGAGAGTGATTCCCAAAATATCCATATTTGTTATGTTTACTGATATATGAAATGTTATAAATCCACGCTTGTATGTAGGCTAGGGATATTTTTAGGAATTTCTAGTTAGAAATGTTTGGTACTTAAAATGCCTTATAGCCTAGGGAATTGCTTAATAATTACTAGGTAGAACCCATGTTGATATCAATTAGTTATTCGACAAGAACATTAGGTTTCATGCTCCCAAAATTAAACAATTTTAGATTGCCTGATTCTGCGCTATTGCCCAGCTCTCGTTTCAGTCTAACCTTCGTAAAGTCTGATCTTTCAACCGAAAACTGTTTGATTTTATAGGCATGTAATCGTATTCGTGAAGTAATTAGTTAATATTAGTAGAAGATCTTCCTCAGCCAATAGTAGAGACGAGTGGAAGGAATCCTAGATGGAAATCCTAGGAAGTTTAACATATGCTCATTAAGGCATATATTTGCAAGATATGGCGTTGACAGAGACACAAGATCCAAGTGAAGTCAAGGAAAGAAGTGATTAGCTCATTGAAACACTATATGTATGAAAATACATATCAATAGCAGAGTATAGTGACTTGGAAATCTTTGGGAAATTCTTGGATGTAGTATGGATAGGTGTCGAAGGTAGTATGGGCCCGTACTACTGGAAACACAGGATCCATACAGGAAATAAGAAAAACTACAAAGTTACTAAGGAAGTAGGAAGGCTTCGAATTTCATTCTAGAGATAGGTCGATTTGTATCAACATGTTCCTGTTATACCTTCAACATGGTAATGATCAAAAGAGCAAGCGGTACGGTTCTGAATCTAAAGGGTCAGGACCTTGGATAGAGGCAACGATATCAATAGTTGTAAGAGAGCTAAATCCAGAAATGTTCAGAACTATTAAGACCGAACTAATAAACTTGTTTGATGAACCGTATACTGCCATTGATAATATTGTTTCCGTTGTTGTCACTGTTGTTATTGCGTCAGCAACCCCACCCGGAGAAAAGGAAATACCTTATCGAGGGTTTAATAACACCAAGCCCCCAGGGTTTGATGGTGTTTGAGATCTGATTGTTTCATTGAGATGGATCTCAGATGTAGAAGGATGCTTTTACACTTGTGCTTGTCTGACGAAACTGGAGTTTAGATACGCGCAGAATCTTCTACGTCTAGGAGAAAAACACTGGTGGAACTTCGTAACTAAGAACTCTTCACCGGCTGAGAAGAGCATGGCGACTTGGGAGCAGTTTGTTGAGAAGTTCAAAGAAGAGTATGTTCCATTGGTAGAGAGGTTTCGAATCTCTCAAGAATAGTTGTCACTCAAACAGACCACTGAATTGGTGACTAAGATCACCAACATGTTCACCGAAAGAGCCTTGTTTTTCCTAAAATCTTCCTCATCGGAGAAAGTGCAGATGTCTCGATACTTGAGTATTCTCAAGAATGATATCTCAGATTTCATACCGAACAATCGATACAAGACTTTAGTAGAAATGAAAGAGCATCCTAGGAGAAGAGAACTTGATTTGCAGACTCAATGAAAGGAAAAGGGGCAGACTCCAACTCCGTCTCAACTAACAACCACGAAATTTGAGCCTGACGAATCAAGGTCTGGAGGATAGAGAGGTCCATCGTTTAACTGGTGTGGGAAGTCCCACGAAGGAGTTTTTTGTGATTTGATATTCTTCAAGTGCAGCAAGGAAAGACAATACAACCAAGAATGTAAGTAGGAATCAAAAGGAGTGCGTATATGTTTCCACTTCAACCAGATAGGTCACCTCAAGGTCAACTATCCTATTTTCAATCCAACAAGTGCAATACAAGCTCCAACACCTGTAAATTTAAGGATAACCAATGGAAAACATGGCAAGGTTGAATCCCCAAGGCCGAAAGAGCGAGCCTTTCAACTCATAGCAGAGTAAGCGAGGGAAGCACCAGAGGTTGTAGTTGGTTGTTCTTTTGGTTGAGGGAAAGCGCTAGCATAAATGTGATCACCTCGAAGGAATCAACAAGTGATTTTAGACTCTAACCAAAACCCTATGTAATAATGTATGATGACAATATTATAATAAAAATGGAATGTTGACCTTATGGTAACTAGTATTAAGATATTAATACCCTCATACCCCCCATTTAGTTTTACGCATGCGTTTGTACATTTCAAAGGTAACTTTGTGCTTGTCACGATCTTATCATGTTTTGGTCGTGCTATGTAAAAATAACTACAGTGAATACAAGTAGTAGTATTAGAAGAGGAATATCGAATGTCATTGGGTATGAAAAACATGAGTTTCTTCAAAGTCATAACAAGCTACATATTGCCTAGACAAATCCATTTTCGGGTTTGATCATTAACAAGTGGCAACTGTTGGAACCTAAAAGTAAACCTCTAGTAATCCTAAGTCCCAGTCGTCATTCCGAAGTCAGCTTAAGTTCTGAAGTGAAGAGTAGTCCGGAATCTATCCGGACTTGGAGAAAAGAAGATGAGAAGTTCAGTAGTGAAGGCATTTCAGAATAGTCATCATGTACGGAATGTGTGTTGATCCGGAATGAATATTTTGTCTTTATGAAATTAATGTAATTGGTCTTTGTATTGATTTGACACTTCATAGGACTTAGTCTTTTGTAAAATTAGGCAATCAGAATGTCAGGAACTTCTCTATTGTCCGGTTCTATGTTAGTCTCTCAGTTAGTTCATTATATCCTACACTCCTGTTTAAAGGAGCTTTCAATGCAAAGTCAATAACATATCTTTTCACTCAATTTGGCATTTACTAAGTTACTTCATAACCTTTCAAACATTCTTCTTGTTTTTCATTTATTAACTTTACTTTGATCTTTATTCTCATTCTTCACTTATGGCTTGATTATTTGTTGAATGCATTAACTCAGACTTGACTGGTCTATCCAGGCTTGACTAGAACATTTATTAGCAAGCACACATTGATCTTAAGCATTAACTCAAGGTTTGACTAGTATTTATATATTAATATCCCCATACCCCCATTTATTTATACGTATGCGTTTGTATATTTCAAAGGTAACTTTTTGCTTGTCAGGATCTTATCATGTTTTGGTCGTGCTATGTAAAAATAACTACAGTGAATACAAGTAGTAGTATTAGAATAGGAATATTGAATGTCATTGGGTATGAAAAACATGAGTTTCTTTAAAGTCACAACAAGCTACATATTGCCTAGACAAATCCATCTTGGGGTTTGATCATTAACAAGTGGCAACAAATAATGGGTCGAATCCAAGTGGGGGAGAACTAACCCACAAGACGAATGTGTGAAGATAAGTTTGAGTTTCGGTATCTACGTTAAGAATCAATAGGGTACAACACAAGTGGGTAGAAGATGTTCGTTTAAGTCTAGTTATTCAGTGTAAAAGAATAAGTGAGTCTTCTGCTGAGATTAACCATAGGTTATGAGCTTCTTATTTCTCAAGGAAAGGTTGATCTGTATGGGTTTTGAGCACTATAACATCCATATGGTTCACATACAACCCTAATGTTTTGGATCAAAGTTTTCTCAAGTTATACATGCATTAGCATTATCCAAATCATGAAACCTACAACTAGGATACAACTTTGATATTTGAAACATAAAAACTAGTTAGATGAATACCTCTTTGTTGTAATTTGTAAAACTTGACCTTTCAAGAGCTTAGCACCTCAAATGTGATGCCTCAAATGAGTCACAAACACCACCAACAATGGAGGTTAATGAGAGAGAGGCTAGGAGCCACACAAAAACGGCTAGGGTTGTTCTTGGAACTCTTAGAGGCCTTTTTGGTGATGTTAGGGGTTACATTTATAGTGTGGAATTCCTAGGGTTTTGACTTGTAAAACCTAATTCACTTCCTTGGACCTTTAGTGCAATAATACATATGATTAGCCCTTTGGACTAACTCTTCATGGACTCCCACATAAAATTAGTCCATCCTAATCAACATGGATCATTAGCCCAAACTATATGTATTACTTATTTACTTAATCAATCCCCGTTAATTTAATCAGTCTCTTATGATCACTAAATTAATTCCAAATTAATTCTTGACCAATACTAATTAAATAATATGATTTCTCAATTAATATATTATTCTTATAATATATATTAATAAATCGCAAATAACCTCTTTCTCAAATATCCATTCTATCAAATTGCTTCGGTGAAGGCAACCCAAAAGGAACATGCTACTATCGGGTCATGTACATACCAATTATAGTATGGGCTTAGACATCTAATCCAACATCTCCTACTTGGATAAGTCTAATAACTATTATTGCAAGTACGACTTCAGAATCCGATCAGCAATTGTAGCTCTCAAATATCGCTGTTAAACTCTGATCTTATCAGTAATGCATCCTTTAGATAAGGTATCATATATTCCTCCATTCTTCAAGATATCATATGGACTGAGACATGGATTATAATCATTCTCTCTGTCCAAGTTCTATTTCTCGATTTCTAATTTATGATCACTGACTAATTGAATAAATCAAATCAGTCCAGGCTTAGCCAAACGCTTAGCGTGTCATCACTAAATTATCGAGGGGCCCACATATATCGCTTTTATCCCTCTTAGGGTAAAAGGAATCGATAAACTTAGACTCATATGCTTGCTCAATTTACTCGTCAAATCACACACAACAATACATTTTATAACACCAAGTTACTGGTGCGTTTATGTATCATCACTGTGCAACTGACTTGTAAACTACAACTAATATGTCTCCGTTTCAAGAATATAAGATATTATCGTCTCACAATCACTCGTGATAAAATCCATGAAGTGATTCATGTGAGCGTGGGTTTAATCCAATACTCAAATTCCTATTTCAGGATTACTCATGAACACTGCATCAAACATTTGCTATGTCTAAGCTTTTAGACAATCTACAGAAGGATTCATCACAGTCTTGTCTCATTACTTACTTCTAAAGTATGATCGACTGTGGATGTTTGAATAACCAACTTATTCGGGAAGTAAAACATATGAAGTGAAACAAAAGAATAATTTAATCGAATATGGTCTCAAAACTTTTGAATATAAATAAAAACACTTATTATTTAATCACCATATCGATTACACATTATTCATTGTATAATTGTTTCGACTAATAAAATTAATACTTAAATTAAAACAATTAGTATCCCATGCTCCAAGCATGCACACTATGTTTACCTATGGTCCTTTCTTTGTGAAACAGATCAATTGGAAAATGATGCTCATTTCACAATTCCAAATCCTTATCATAAGTGTAAGAATACCAAATTCTTCCACTATTAGATTGTGTGAGATTCTAAGCTATCATGAAATGATCATTTTGTAATGCCTGGCAGCAAAGTCACAGAGACTTTTCCAATTACAAAACGATCCATTGGAGATTCTTACAAGACAATTACGAAGTCTCATATTCAAAGTACATTCCTTTGAACATCCTTCTTGCATAAAAGTTTCAACACTTAGATTCTTAATGTCCAACTCCCGTTATGGAAACATTTCCATATTGCCATATGACTATTCATTCTTAACAGAATCTTATTCAGAATCATGTCAAATATGGACCATTCATTACTATACTTCTAACTGCCCACAAGCGATCAATCCTCAGCGAACCTTAGATTGTCCTTGACAGTTGTTTAACTACCTTAGTCATACCCGGTTATGGTCCTTTTTCCCTCTTAACGCCTTAGTCATTTGGAAAAATCAGAACGAATTAATATTATGGCATATACAATCGATCCTATACCTGAAGCATATGGGATACGATTCATAATGTCTTACATAAAAACATGATACTTTACCAGTCTCTTGCTATAATATTTTCATATATAGAATTTCCAATGTTGAAATATTTCAACATTACATTCATATATATCCATGACTAAGTCCTACTAAAATTTCAATCTAAACTTTTAGATTCAAAAACGAAGTATGAGTTCCTCTCCCTTAAAACTTTCTATAGCGAAACAATTTTTCAAACTTTGCAACTTTGCAAATTAAACTTTGTTTCCAATTAATAGTATTGCTAACTCGCACCACTTAACGTAATAATTGTGCTCCCACTAGCATAATAATTATGTAATTATAAGCATAACACTTATGCTCCCATTAGCTTTGACATGTATTTAGAAATCAGTTGGACTTCTAGAAATCAATACTTATTGAATTTCTTTACCAAAGGTCAGATTTCTGATACAAGATGCTTCGATAAGACTTTATCTAGGCTTCTCAAACTCATACACATTTTCTTAGATAGTTCATATGTGCGTCTAAACTATTTGAGAACTCACAACAGTAAGTTCATACTATTTGCCATTTCTCATAATTCGAACTATGAAAAGGGATGCCGTAATCATAATCGAATTTGAGAATGCAATTAACACAACTTATATCTCTTTAAAATCAGTCAGTGAAAGCATTTCCTCACAATCATTTTCATGAATTGGAGAGAAACCTTTTCCACTTAGATTTTATGTTATATGTGTTCCTATCCATACAATTTTTTCATTTCCAACCATTATCTCAAGACAAGGTTCATGACAAATTCAAACTCATATGGACTGAACTTTTTCAATCTTAATTTATTGCCATATGGTAGCACAAGGGCCTACCATGTCTTTCAAGTTGTTCAGCAACTCACCCTTACTGGTCAATGTACTTTCACTGATCCAGGTGCTTTGGCTTATGCAAACAATTGAGAACTCACATAACTCACATGCATAGTCAAGTTTAACTGGAGTGGGCACAAAAATAAGAATGTGTCAACACGATTGGTTATAAACCTCAAGTAGTGTGCTAGTGTTTAACAATAGGTTTATTCTTGATTAGTTCTTCAACCTTTTCAAGATCTTTAAGACTCCCACTGACCTCTTGACATATGAGATTCTTTTGTCAAGAAACATTCTTTGACAAACAAATATTCAAGAGTTAGTGCGGATTCTTATCAAGACAAACACTACACATAATTGGTCTTAGTTGGTCTTTGTCTTATCCAAGACATCACAACTTACGAATTTCAATTTGTACATGAGTTAGAAAACTTTTCTACTCATCATTTCATGATGTGTTTATAGACCTACTTAGCATATATCACTCAAGATACAATCTCTGAGTATGACTCTAAGACTTGATTTTGAAACGAAGTATGACTCGTCTTCTTGATTTAACAATTTCAACAATTCCCGATTCCTCTTCTTAGCCATACAAATGTACTAAGGTGTCCTTAGAGGATCAATTGTGATATGGTTTCATAATCACTAAGATGATCATAAAACACGATAGAAACTTTTGTCTGTCTGCCTAATTGATTCTTCTTATTCGTTCTCTATACTTTGAAACTTTTCAAGGTATTAGAATTATACTTAATCTTGTAAATATAACCATATTTACCAAACTTTTAGTAAATCATGACGAATAGTTTTATTGCTCTTTGCGGTGGATCTGACCAGTTCACATCAATACATATGCGAAAAGGAATCAGTCTCAATTTTCCCAAGTACCCATATTTTCATACATCATATAATTCAAGTAACCTGATTCCAAGTTTCTATCCAATTGAAACCTGGGCGATGAGAATCTTTCTTTACTTAGAAAATTACGACACTACCATAATCGATATAACTAAGAATCAAACATTTTCAACATTTCTATAAATAAAAACATATGAACAACAATTTTCACAGATGCCATTGCAAGGAAATATAAAATACACAAAATCAATATTTTATTTTATTTATAAAATGCGGAAAAACTTGTCCTTAAAATGCAAATACAAATGAAAACTATGTTACTAAATATTTCTAAGCAATCTATCATAACTCTTAAGTAGTAGCTTCAAAAATTTGATCATCAAACCATGCGGTCAAAATCCATCTCTTCGCAACCAGACTCAGCTTACTCTTCCTTTAAGCTTCATTTCTTTTCTTTGATCCTACAGAACATCAAAATGCAATCTTATCACATCATGTATTAAGAATCTGTAAATAGGAACTTAATAGAGTTAGATAGTGGACTTACCTGAAGTAGAACCATACAATTTGATTTCACCATCTCTTAGATCTCCCAGGTAGTCAGGGCAGCTTCGCTTCTAATGTCCCTTCAAATGGCAATAGAAACATATGGACTCCTTGCGAATGACACATGGAGCAATCTTAGACTTGGCCTTTCTCTTATGGTTAAACTTTTCGACCATTGCCAATTTCTCTCCCTTATGAGAAGAAATCATTTCTGGACTATCACATTTGCCATTGCTAGGGTCCATGGAAATTTAGGATGCAGATCTTCCAATCAAATTTTCTTGACCAGTGCTCCAAATCATTGCTGATTCAGCAGCAATAAGCAAATAGGTTTGATCAATAAGGGTCACGTCGTAATCTGTCACATAGTAGTCTTTAACAAACCGAGTATATAACTCGAGAAGTGATTGAAGAACCAAGTCAACAACCAGCTTCCTTGAGACAACGACACCCATCATTCTTAGCCTGTCAATATGCAACTTCATCTCCAAGACGTGAGCACATACAGACTTTCCATCATCATGTTTACTTGCCAATAGGGCTTGGGTGATCTTGAACTTTTCAAGTAGACGAACATGTGGGTCAGGGAGAATTATTGGAGGAGGTGGAGGAAGAGAAGTTCCACCAATACACGATGAAGGGATTGATCTTTCACCTTGATCGTCACGTGGAATATCATCTTCATGAGGAAAGCTTTTTCCAAAAGATTCAGGAAGACCATAGTTGTTAATATTAGACATCTACAAGGGAGAAATTCAAGTTAGTTGGTTCAATTCTTAATATAACACCCAAATGAAATATTAAGGCTAGGACCCAACACAATGATTCACAATTCAGAAGAGGGATGCCATAATACAATTGTAATCTATTTGTCGGTAGGTAAATGACGATTTACCAATTTCTACCATGAAAAACAAAAGTGAACATTAGGTTTTAAATGAATTGAAATCCCTAGATTCTATGAGATTCATTGAAATTTTCAATGGCATGTTTAATCTCGATTATGCCCTTCAAGTTTGTGACTAGGATACCGAGGATCACAGACAAGGAGTGCATAACCATGCAAAATAGCTTGGTACTCTCGAAGTCATATATCACCTAATCAATGTGCCGGTTAGCCACACACGCTCCATTGATCTATGTTAACCTACGAGCTACTCATTGCCATCCTTCATTAGTCCCATACTAGTGTGTCGGTT
This sequence comes from Lactuca virosa, assembly GCF_052849685.1. NCBI lineage: Eukaryota > Viridiplantae > Streptophyta > Magnoliopsida > Asterales > Asteraceae > Lactuca > Lactuca virosa. Next base: position 393,051,399 of record NC_136428.1, read on the forward strand.
AACCACACACGCTCCACTAACGACCAATAAGGTGCAATGTGCAATTTCATGGGTTAAAATCAAATTCACATTTTTCCTAAAGTAACTAAGATTAGAAATTTATAAGAGGTTTAGTTACTTGTATTTTCATTATACTTATTAATGAGAATGTCATATCATACCTGTTCGGCTAACGACCCTCCACTAGTCAAGAGTGTGGTGGGTAAGAGTGTATACCCATTAGCGGTCATTTTACAGGCCGTTTCCTTAAACACCCCTTATAGACTAGCTTCGTGAATGAGGCCTACTATTGGTAAGACTGACTTTTAACTTATACATATATAATATATTAGACTTTTAATTTTATATAGTATAAGGGTGTATTTTAAACCTTTAAAATACTTGGAGGTTTAATATTTTAAATAAATTAGACTTTTAATTCAATTAAAACTTTAAACCATTCTATTATGGTTTTATTAATATTATTTTAATTAATCTTTTAATTAATTATCAACAAAGCCATAATTATCCTTTTAGTTGTGTCCATTTTAATTTCCAAAATTAAAACCTTTAATTCTAAATTTAAATTATGAAACCAAAAGGATGTATTTTAAACATTTAAAAATACTAGGGTTCTAAAATTTAAAATTTCATAAATGGGCCTTTTCAAATTCCAAAACTTGAAGGCAAGTTTTGAAACTCTTCAAAACCTCTTGAAATTTAGAATTGAATGTTTCATGAATGAGACTTTTCAAATTCCATAACTTGAGGGCAAGTTATGAAACTCTTCAAAACCATTTAGATCAAATTTTAAACTAATAAAATAATCATATAATTTATTATTTACCAATTTGACCTAATTTAACTCATATAGCAAGATAATTTCATGTAAAATAATATGAATAATTAGTTTATCATATAAACTAGTAATTATCTTAGAATTTGACAATTTATCTTTTGACTGGATGTGGATAGTCACTACCATATCAGAAAAAACAGATTTAATGATACAAAACAGTTTATGACAATGATCCTAATCCAAAACTAGCAAAAAACTCGAAAAACTACAAACAGATGATCCTACTCATCGAGTTCATGGAATGGACTCGAGGAGTTCATCGCATATGATCCTACTCGTCGAGTTCCCTTATGGGACTCGACGAGTCTAGCAGTCAGTGTCCATAAATGACATTTTTTCACCTTTGAAAATTAAACAATTGCATCAATATAACAGAAAACACCCTAGTCTCTGATACCACTTATGACTTTTGAGCACTATAACATCCCTATGGTGCACATACAACCCTAATGCGATCTAAGTTTTCTCAAGTTATACATGCATTAAAATTATCCAAAGCATGAAACCTACAACTAGCATACAACTTTGATATTTGAAAAATAAAAACTAGTTAGATGAATACCTCTTTGTTGTAACTTGTAAAACGTGACCTTCCATGAGCTTAGCACCTCAAATGTGATTCCTCAAATGAGTCACAAACACCACCAATAATGGAGGATAATGAGAGAGAGGCTAGGAGGAACAAAAAAATGGTTAGGGTTCTTCTTGGAACTCTTAGGGGCCTTTTTGGTGAGGTTAGGGGTTACATTTATAGTGTGGAATTCCTAGGGTTTGAACTTCTAAACCCTAATTCACTTCCTTGAGCCTTTAGTGCAATAATCCATATGATAAGCCCTTTGGACTAACTCTTCATAGACTCCCACATAAAATTAGTCCATCCTAATCAACATGGATCTTTAGCCCAAACTATATGTATTACTGATTTACTTAATCAACCCCGGTTAATTTAATGAGTATCTTTTGATCACTAAATTAATTCCAAATTAATTCTTGACCAATACTAATTAAATAATATGATTTCTTAATTAATATATTATTCTTATAATATATTAATAAATCGCAAATAATATGATTTCTTAATTAATATATTATCCATCCTATCAAATTGCTCCGGTGAAGGCAACCCAAAAGGACCATGCTAGTATCGGGTCAAGTACATACCAATTATAGTTATGGGCTTAGACATCTAATCCAATAGATCTTTCCTCCAAAACATCAGATAGGATTTAGGAATTGACTGAATTCTCAGGTACGGCTCAGGTAGCTAAAAGTAGTCGATAGGTTCGTACCCTCAAGGATATGAAATTTATCTTGGCACCATAGGTGTTGCTAGATAAAGAATCCAGTAGGTTGCATAGTCGCAAATAATATAGCACCAAGATTTAGCTGTGAAGATACCTCGTTAGTTTAGAGGATGCAGAGACTTGTTGTGATCAAGGAAGGATGATGACATGATCAATCAAACATCAAAACCTTAGTAGTTGTCTAGTATTATGTCATATCATAAGTAACTTACTCGAGAAATAGTCATATCTTGATGTAGGTAATAAAGTTATAACCTAGAGAGAAGGCTATCGGTGACTTAGTGTTCATCATAATCTAGTAGGTTGAAGGATATACGAGCTTAATAATGATTTCATCACCAATATTAGAGTATTGGTTGCCGTGTTATCAAGCCAAAAAAACCATCATAGTGGTTTTTGGTTAAAATTCAGGATGATGGAACACCTGAACTTGGTAGAGAAACCACTTACAATTTTGGTACATACTTGAGTTTTAACGATGTAACGTAATCCTTTTAGAGGGATGTTCAGAATAAGTAGATTTTGTTAGGATGTTGTAGATAAATTCTCCAGTTAATTGCTTTATATCGAGTCGATAGTCTTCCTAGTCAAAAGAACAAATCAACATTTTACATCCTGGTTTTCAAAGATTTTGCAGAGAGTTATGGAGTACGTCTAACGTAGAAAACGAAGTTCTACGAGAAATTGATGAATTAATGAATCGAGTAATGAATTAATCAGAGTATGAATTCAAGTATGAATATGAGATTTGAACACACGATGTAAATATGATCTTGTTATGCTCTATTATGTTTTCGAATTCTTTACAGAGAATAGTAGACAAGTCTGTAAAAGTTCTTATCTAACTCTAGTAAATAACCCTATTTATAGGGAACTGAAAGCATACAAAAAATATACTAAGGCATTGACTCTAAAGCTTCGAATAAAAGCGCCCTAGTAAAATACATTACAAAGAATTCAAAGAGTCCAAAACATACTTCGACTAATTACAATAATTCGACCCTTACAATCTCCCCCTTTGTAACCATAGTCGAAGTCTTCAATTTGTAAGAAGTGTGATGGAATACAATAATACTCTTCGAATCTCCGTGTACCAGGAGATAATCTTCTTTAGCTCTTTCTTGTCGCCTTCATTGTTCCTCTTGCAATGATTCATACGAACAATCAAGTTCGTATATTGAGATGTTGAATATCTATCGACTTCACTTGCTTGGAATAAGAACCATTTAGACTTTCCAGCTTTGTCTTTTCCTGCGAAGACAATTCCAAAAGGCTTCAGGCAAATTTCACCATCAGCATACTTCTTCAATTCAACCTGAGTCTTCGTAGGAGCCATCGGAGCTTTAATTTCCATTCCTTTAGCGGTAGCTAATTCAACATCTGTTAGTGCCAAGAACTCATAATAGTTTTCGATAAAAATCTTGATGTGAGCTACTCCAAGCTTGAATTCATCTGGTTCTGTGTTTCGAAGGTATGAGAATGATTTGTCTTTCAAAAGTAATGCAACTTGTATAAGATCATACAAGTTCATTAATGGAAAATCTGCAACAGTGAATTCGCAAATATTTCCGTTTGCCCTGGCAACGACATACTTAACATTTTGGACTCTGTTTTCGAAAACCACATCCTTTTTCATACTTATAACCTTCTTGATTTTTATTGAAGACCAAACTTCCTCAGGGGCTTTTCCAAGAACAGCATGAAAACGAATTTTCATGTGTGTACCTTCATCTTTATTTTTAAAATTCCCTTCTGCTTTGAACTGAGGCATGATAAACATCATTTCGTTTATGGGAAAATCCAACTGGCCTGCATCAGTATTTGTGACCAAATAACTCTGCTTTGGCTTCTTCTCAAATGAATACATGTGATTGAATGCAACCTTGGCCTCGATTGTTTCGTAGTTATAGTGTTTAGTTGGATCCCCTTTATCCATTCCCTTCGGATCATTTGCTCGCTGAGCCATAATGCTTTGAACTATTCTGAGCTTTTCGATTTCAGCATCAACTTCAGCCTTCTTTTCTTCTTTTGATTTTTCCACAACAATCGATATCCCTTTATCTGTCAATGCTTGAATGTCAGTTGTCTCTTTTGCTTTTGAACCACTCCCACCAGTCTCCGAAGATTTACCAATCACAATTCCTTTCGAAATTGGTCTTGCAATTGGTATTGTTGTTACTACTGTTGAAGTCACCTGTTCAGCAGAAACAATTATTGGTTTTGTTGTAGGGATTTTCGAAGAAAATACTTTTCCCACAACTTTCGCATCTTCTCCACTAGTCTTCGACTCACTAGCTTTTCTTTCTCCCCCTTGCACCCCTGTGAAAACAGGTGGGGCATTTGTGGTTGGAAAAAGACTTGATATGCGAAAGAGAGGAGCAAGTTGCTTGTTGAGAATGGCTTCGAATTGGATAAATTTTCTGAGATAAAAATTCAGGAGTAATCAATGGAGAAGAAACAGGCCTATCAGAAATCTCTTTTAACTCCTTAAGCAACTTAAGCACTTCTTCAAAGCTTTCACTTTCGGATGTTGAAAGTTGAGTAATTTGAGGACTCAAATTGTCATACAACTTAACAAATTGAGTGACTGCGTCACAAATGATATCAACCTTTTGATGCAATGATTCATAGTCATGTTGAACAGTTGCTATTTCTCTTTTCATATCTTCACGAAGTTCGTGAATTTGCAAGTTGACATCCTCTCGAACTTTCTTGACATCTTGAATAAAAAGAACATTTCGTTCCTTTGCAACATTCTTCAATTCTTTCAGATTACCATCAAACTTCGAACTCTGAGAATTGATCCGAATTTCATTGTTTTGATCATTATGATCAATCTTCTCCAAGACTCGAGATTCAGAATCTTTAAGCATCCCCGATACTTTACTTATGATTCTGGATTCAAACACCTTCAGCAATGAATCAACTTCAACACTTGAAACAGACGAACCAACCCCTAGATCTGCTTGGGATTGAATGACAGAATTCAACTTTTGATTTAAAATCTTAAACTGCTTCATGGTCATCAGCATGTGATCTGGAAACTGCTCTTCTTCTTCATGAAACTCCAAGTCGTCAAACATACCGCCAAACCCCTCATTATCAGTCTCTGTTTCCATATAAACAGTATCTTGAATAGGTGAAGTTGTTTTGGGTGGCTCAGTAGATTGAGAAGAAAAAATAGACGTAAAGGGTTGATCAAGAATGTGTTCGAATGTTGGGGAATCTATTGTTGAAGTAAGAGGAGTAGAAGATAACGGTAAAGAAACAGTACTTGCAAAAGGAGCAGAAGTAGATGGACCTGTAGCTTCATTCTTCGAACCTCCTTCACCCATATGGAGATTTGCATCCGTATCAGATACGTGTGCAGGGATTCCTGAAGTTCGAACTCCTCAGGAACTGATTTGGCAATCGAAACTTCGGGTGGTATGACAACTGTCTTCTCAAGAGTGAAACTTTCGGTGATAAGAGTAAACTCTGGAGTTTCAGGAATTCTTTCACTATCATCATCTGTTGACTCAGTAGAGATTACAAGTTTTCGAGTCTTCTTCTTCTTTTTCTTTGACAAATGCTTTGCCATGTCTTCAGCCCTTCGTTTCTTGGACACCGGTGGAACAGGTGCAGGCACTTCTCTAATTAGAATCCCTTGATGAGTTATTTGAGGTTTTCAGACCACTTTGTGCGTTGGAGACTTGCTTTTGTGAGTGGACTTCATTTTAATTCTTCGAAACATGCCAGTCTTCGAAGGAAGGACTACATGTTCTCATGTTTCTTCAATAATGGGCTCAATTACTGGAGTCTCAGCAACAGTCACTTCAACTGTTTCAGGCTTCTTCTTTGGAGATTTCGAAGATCTGGACTCAGTTTCATGCTTTCTCGACTTCTTGGTTTTCTTATCATCTCCTCCCAGTAAAACACCAGTTTCAATTGAAGAATCAATTGTCGTCAAATAGGCTACCAATACAGGGTTCGAAGAATCAACTCTTTTAAGCATCGCATCTGGAATACGAGCAACTGTAGGAAAAACATCAGCATTATCTGTAACCTCCTTCGGATAGTGGTAAGATTGAAAAACTGCTTTGTCTTCATCAGTGGGTACCAAAATCCCTTCCTTATTGTAAAAGTGTTGCAGAATCAAACTCCAGTATCTTGCACACGAAATACCATGAATAGCATTCGTGTGTTCTACACCCTTTTGGAATTCCTTCCACAACTGTGTAGAATAATCTACTTGAAGATCATAGTAGATTCCAGCAACCATGGCATAAACCTCCATTCTTCCTTTATCAAGGCCAGCTAATCTCCCAGTCAAACAGCATAGAAAAATACCAAATAAGAAATTCCAGATTCGTGGAAGACCAGATTTCTTAAAATCACTAATCTTGGACAATGGTGGCTGATATCCCATCTCATTAAACATGTGAACGATTTGTGGAAAAGTAAATGAGACATATGGAGGCAAATTCGGAATATCAAGAATTTGGCAAAATAGTTTCTTGGTTAGCCTGACCTTTTTGTCGTTCACCAGATGAAAAGTAATCGTATCAGTTGCTTTGTTATATGTCGCAGTTGATCCTGCCTGAGAAAGCCAGGACAATGGAACAGAGAAAGTGTTGAACATCGCTTTGGCCAAAACCAAGTTCTTCAAAGCAACTATGAGCATCTTTATTTCTTCCGGGTACTGAGAAACGTCACCCTCCAAGTAGCAGTTTGTTTCTTGAATCTTCATTATTGGTAATGAAGAGGCATCTTCAGTGGTATGAGAATCAACATGAGCAGAAGTCGCCATTGTTAGGGTTTGAAGATGATGATGAACAGAGAATTTTGGGAAATTTGCTTTTTGATCGTGTAAACTGACAATGAACCCCTGGAATTCCCTTTTATATGTAACCCTTAAATTTGAATTTGAAGCGGGATATGTATTTAATGATATCCGACGTGGCACCTTGAAAACCGGACCATTACAGCGTAAAAGTAGCCATGCGTCAAAAAGTAGCTGTCACATTGCCTTGAGAAACGGACAAAATACCATACATCATTTATAAACAGCCTGTCTTGTAATCCCCAAGAAAATTATAACCGTCAGAACCCTTCGAATGGAAGCAAGGCTCTTTCACTTTTGGGATGAAAAGCGAAGTCATACGCCAGAAGTTCGAAATCATCAGCCTGAGTTGGTATTACTCAGAACCTCAAGGATTTCGTGAGTGTTGTGTTCCAAAGAATAGAGACGAGAAACAAATATAATAAAAACATGGGATATTGTGATGTCAAACCATTGACACAAAAGCAGATGAAATCCCGGGCAAAGATTACTTCATTAATCATTAAGAGAAATGATCAATAGCTTGTGTGGGTTCCCGTGAATTACAATCGAATACTTGTTGATAAGTATCAAAGGGCTTCTTTTATAATGCTTCGAGGATGGTTTAAAATTTCGTTACATGTCATCCTAAACATAAGGTGAGAAATTGTAACAAAAATTACTTGTTTGACCAGTGTAGTCAGTGACAAGTTGGCTTTGAAAAATTTTAAAATGACTAGGACATTCGAATGAAACTTACACGAAATCATATTCAAGAAAAAAAAATTTGTGTGCTTGATCTTGTTGGGTAACAAACATCGTGGGTTTCGAATGTTTGATCAAGACCACTCATTCGAAATGAATACGATTTGGAGTTTCGAATTTTGGTACAGAAATAAAAGTTTCGTGAAAATCTGGAACTTAGTTCCCCGTCAATTCCTTAAAAAAAATAATGAAAATTGGGTTTCACATTCATCACCGTCTCATGATGTCAGATCATAAACACAAATTTTTGATATATCTAAGTCTCGATGGGTTTGATCAGAGACCTCTCGGACATATGTCTTCATGTGTGATCGTGTAAGAACTTTATGGATGAAAAAGATTGATGTAAGACACGAAAAGTACCTGTGTTATGTTTGGACCAAACAGTAAACTCTTAACTCATTTTGAGAAGTGTAAGGTAGCTCAGAGACTAATGTGAATATAAGCCTGATTGGGAAGAAATCTTCGTATGAATAATTTCATTAAGGCTTTCGTACACACACATTGAGTCATGTAGGCTTTGGTCAACATACAGCAGCATGCTTCTAGGGACATCCTAACTAGTTCGAATGATGAAAAATTTGTCGATTCATACGAAAAGTGTACCTTACCCGAGTACTGCAAGCATAATCTTCTCTATATCTTCATGAGAATCTGCAACAAAATTCTAAAAAGAAATAAGAATCAAAATATTTTTGATGTTTTGATTTTTCGAAAATAAAGACAGAACAAACGAAAATCTTTTTGAATTTTTTTAATTTTTCGAAAATTAAAGAAATGACAAAACAAACGAAAATATTTTTGGATTTTTGAATTTTCGAAAAATGAAATGACAAAACAAACAAAAATATTTTTGGATTTTTGAATTTTCGAAAAATGAAATGACAAAACAAACGAAAATATTTTTGAATTTTTGAATTTTCGAAAAATGAAATGACAAAACAAACGAAAATATTTTTGAAATTTTGAATTTTCGAAAAATGAAATGACAAAACAAGCGAAAATCTTTTTGGATTTTTGAAAATTTTGAATTATGAAATAATACTAAAACACGAAATTTTATCATCCCCTCAAATGTACGAATTCGAAGAGGTCGAAGCGTTGACTATGAACAGTAACAACTGAATCAACCCTTAAAGTAAGTAACAAATGTGCGAATTCGAAGGGGTTGAAGCGTTGACTATGAACAGTATCCTCTGAATCAACCCTTAAAATAAGTAACAAATGTGCGAATTCGAAGGGGTCGAAGCGTTGACTATGAACAGTAACCTCTGAATGCTGAATTATTTTGCATTATCTTTTAGTCAGCCCTCTAATTCATTCCTTATCATGCATCATTCTTCTTTTTCGCATGGAACATAATTTCCATCGATCATTCCAAGTCCTTCTATAATCTTCACAAGTGATTTTTCATCCAAAGCTTTCGTGAAAATGTCAGCTAACTGATCAGTTGTTTTCACGAAATGTACTTCAATATTTCCATCTTCCACGTGATCTTTGATGAAATGATAACGAAGAGCTATATGTTTAGTCTTCGAATGCTGCACAGGGTTATGACAAATTCTTATCGCACTTTTAGAATCACAATATAATGGAATCTTTTTCATATTAATTGCATAATCACGCAATTGAGTTTGGATCCATATTATTTGTGAAGTGCAAGCAACAGCAACCACATATTCTGCTTCAGCTGTTGAAATGGATACGCATATTTGCTTTTTCGACTGCCAGGTCTGCATCCGAATATGCTTGTACAAAGAACCCACTTGTGCTTTTGCGATCAAGATAACAACCACCCAGGTCTGCATCCGAATATGCTTGTACAAAGAACCCAGTGTTCGAAGGATACCACAATCCTAACGAAATTGTTCCTTTAAGATAACGAAAGATATTCTTCACAGCAGTGAGATGTGGTTCTCGTGGATTAGACTGATACCTAGCATAATTACACACAGAAAACATGATATCAGGTCTACTAGCTGTAAGATAAAGTAATGAACCAATCATTCTCCTATATAAAGTTATGTCAACAGCAGGTTTATCTAACGAAGATGTAAGCTTTATGCCCGTTGCCATTGGAACTCGTAACTTCGTGCTATTCGTCAATCCAAACTTTTCCAACAGATTCTTCGTATATTTTTCTTGATTAATAAAAATTCCTTTTCTGTTTTGACGAATATTCAAACCAAGAAAATTATTGATTTTTCCCATCATGCTCATTTCGAACTTACTTTTCATCAAATCTTCGAATTCTCTAGACAAAGCAGGGTCAGTCGAGCCAAAAATAATATCATCAAAGCATTAGATGATTCCCAACTTTCTTTCGAAATAATGTGGGATCGACTGATCCTTGTTTAAATTTAGATTGTTTCAAAAATGAGGTAAGAGTTGCATACCATGCTCGTGGTGCTTGTTTCAAACCATAAACTGCCTTATCTAAAATATAAACATGATTTGGAAATTCTTCGTTAATAAAACCTGGGGGTTGTTCCACATAAACAGTTTCTTCAAGCTCTCCATTTAGACATGCACATTTCACGTCCATTTGATAAACATCAAAATCTTTGTGAGCTACATAAGCCAGAAATATACGAACCGCCTCGAGTCTTGCGACAGGGGCAAAAGTTTCTTCATAGTCGATTCCTTCTTGTTGTGAATATCCTTTAACAACAAGTCTGGCTTTGTTTCGAACAATATTTCCATCTTTGTCGGTTTTATTTTTGAAAATCCATTTTAACCCGACAATCGAAAAATTTTCAGGTTTAGGAATTAACCTCCAAACCTTGTTTCGTTCAAATTCAGACAATTCAGATTGCATTGCAACAACCCAATCTGAGTGTTCCATTGCAATCTTAACTGTTTTTGGTTCAATCTTAGAAATGAAAACATTGAACATGCAAAATTCTTGATGAGTATTCAATACCTCATTCTTTGCACGAATTTGAGCTCTTGTTAAAACTCCCTCTTGTGGATTCCCAATTACTTGATCCTTCGGATGATCTTTTGTCCACTTTTCCATTGGCGGATATGCTGGATCAAATTCCAAAGGTGCATCTTCGTATATATCATCGTTTTCTGAGCCTACAATCGAACAAGCATCATCAAAATCATTATTATCTTCAATATTTTCTGAATGCTCCCCCTCAACATTATGCCCCCCCCCCCTCAACATTATGCTCCCCCTCAACATCATCATTCATCCTTTCTTTTTCCCCCTCGAAAAAATGATGTTCGTCATCTAATGTATTCGAATCCAAGTGCTCCCCCTCCACTGGATTGGTTTGCATAATTTCGCCATTTTCTGGAGAATTTGATGTTGAAGCATCATTAAGCTTTGTTAGTTCAGAGATATGATTATCACTTGCATTGTTTTCAACATCAACAGCATGATCTGAAATTCCAAAAATTAAATCATAATCAATATCTAACGTTTGTGAGGATTCAGATTCATCTTGTATGTTTTTCAGAATTGGATGATTTTCAAACTGAGTTGTTGTTTGTTTAATGTAGTAATCATCAAATGTAAGATTAAAAGTTTCTTCAACTTTTCGTGTTCTTTTATTCAACACACGATATGCAACTGAATTATGTGAATATCCCAAGAAAATCCCTTCATCTGCTTTTGCTTGAAATTTCGTAAGATTATCCTTGAGATTCATAATGAAGCACCTGCATCCGAAAACTTGAAAAAATTTGACATTAGGTTTTCGATTGTTGAGAATTTCATATGGAGTAATGTTGAAATGACGATGAATGAACGATCTGTTTTGAGTGAAACATGCGGTTGATACTGCTTCAGCCCAAAGATATTGTGGAAGATTCGCATATGCCAACATAGTCCTTGCCGCTTCGCATAGAGACCTATTTCTTCGTTCAACAACACCATTTTGTTGTGGTGTGTATGGAGATGAAAAATTATGCGAAATCCCTTTGTCCACCAAAAATGAATCAAGAACATTATTCTTAAATTCAGTTCCATGATCACTCTTAATTTTTCGAACAATCTTCTTCAATGTTGTTTCCATCTTTTTGATAAAGTCAATAATGATTTGTGCAACTTCAGATTTAAGCCTGAGAAAATAAACCCACGTAAATCTGGAAAAATCATGAACAATCACTAAAATGTACCGTTTCTTGTTGGGAGTTGAAACAGTCGAAGGACCACACAAATCAATATGTAAGAGCTCCAGAGGTGCAACTATTTTCAAATCAATCGTAATTGGATGACCTTGTTTATGTTGCTTGCCAACTTCACAAGCTGCACATAAAGAATCATTGTCAAATTTTAGTACAGGTAAACCTCTTACCAGATCTTGTACCACAAGTTTATTGATGTTTCGAAAATTGAGATGAGAAAGTCTTCGATGCCAAAGCCAACTTAAGTCTGATGTTGCCTTCGAAAGAAGACATATAACAAGTTTCCCTACTATCGGATTGATGTCCAAAGTGAACATGTCACCTTTCCTTTTGGATTTCAGTAACACCTCTTTTGTTGTGACAATCGAAATAATACTTCCTTCTTCGTTAAAAAGAACTTGATTGCCAGTGCCCACAACAAGTTGAGAAACACTTATCAAGTTATGTTGAAGACCTTCAACATATGCCACCCGATTCACAGTGAATTGACCATTCGTGATCTTCCCATATCCTTTGACTTGACATTTTTGATTGTTCCCAAACTTCACTACTCCAGCATTTTTGAGACTTCGAAAATCACGTAAATTCTCCTTCTTCCCAGTCATGTCACGAGAGCAACCACTATCGATGTACCACTTGTTATCATATTGCTCATCACATAGTACCTACATTCAATGGAAAAATTACCCTTCGAATGTAATGAAGATCTTTTAACCCAATCACAAACTTTTGTTTTGAGACTATCAATTAAGTTCACTTCTTCATTTAAAGGAACCGAAACATAAGTTTTTGATGGTTTCGAATGTTCACTGACATTACCCTTCGAATTCTGAGTTTGTGAATGAACATTCTTTGCTTTTATAACTGGTTTCCATGCTTTGACTGATATGTTCGAATCCTTAGACGATGAACTGCCATTTGATGAATTATTCATATACTTTTCATATGCTTCGTGAATTTGCTCCTTTGAAAATGTATTTGACTGATACATCTTTCCTTTTCCTTCAAGCCAATGATCAATGTTCTTCCTTGACGTTATTCCTTTTTCTCGTGAAGTTTTCATAGTTTCTTTCTTCGTTTGATTTGGAAAATTTGGCTTTATAGGAACAAAATCAACTTTTGGTTTTGTTATAAAAGATTTAGCATATGATGTATCAACTGTTGATTTAAAATATTGACGTTGAAAGAATTTTTTATTTGGTTTTGAGTTATTTGAAAATTTTCTTGAAATATTAGTTTCTGAATTTTTCGAAAACCTTGGTTGTTTATTCACTTCAGACTTTGAATGATTTGATTGAGATGAATGTTGAGGTTTTGTTGAAAAAGATGAATTTTTAGCTTTGAAATTTTTTTTAGGTGATTGTGATTCAGACATTTTTTGAGACTCAACATTTTGCCAAAATATTTTCTTTCTTGCTTGTCTTTTTGAAATGTTGTTTTCCTTCGAAAATTTGTCAATTTGATCTTTGAATTCCTTGGAGTTTAATTTGACAACTTTTTCACATTCCTTTTAAACTTGTTTTGAATTCTCTTTTTCAATTTCTGGTTTTTCAACCCATTTTCTTTGTGGTTTTTTACGTTGGAAAACATACGAATTCTTTGTTAAGTTGTTTTCAACTGTGCTTTGATTTGCGAAAAAAACCCTCATCAGTTGTTTTTGAATTATCCTCTTCAACTAACTTCTTTAATTCTGGTTTGATTTTCTCAACATTTCCAGTAGTTACGAAAACTTGATTTGGAAAAATGACATTATCTGTATATTTGAAATTTGGATAAACCACTGAATTCGTTTCAAGATAGTGTTCACCTTTTTCATTCATCACTTTTTCGAACTTTTGTGTATCACCATACACCTGATCAACTACAATTCGAGGACTTTCTTCTTCCTTTGAAGATTTCTTTTCCTTCGAAATGTTCACTTCATCTTCATCATCACTATCTTCAGTTTGGCTGTCTTTGAGATCCACGAAGTTCATATCATAAACTTTCGAAGTTGAGGGTATATCAGTTTCATTTTCAACCATCAAATCCTTAACTTTTTCTTTTCCTTTTGATGTTGAAGCAACATTAACAACAGACAACTGAGAACAATCAACATCTTCAAGTTCACTAATTTCACTAATATTGTCAGAATTATCTTCAATATCAGCAAAATTAGATTGAGAATCAGATGTTGAATTCTCAGTCTTTTTCAAAATTTGAATTTGTTCAGATTTAGTCAAAGTATCATTTACTATGTTAACTAATTCATTCGCATCAAGACATTCATCAATTTTGACAATTCCATATTTATATCTATCATCAGGGACTCTGTCAAAATCAGCTATTATTTGCTCACAATCATACGAAATATTATCTAGCTTGGATCTTTCGAATGCTAGGAAAGGTAGTAATTTTCTATGTTGCTCTTTACTTATATCACATGAATGATGAAAATCAGTTAATTTGCTATAAAGTCGTTTAGCAGAATTACAATAGATGTTTCTTTGTGCTAGAAAAAGTTTAACATCACTCGATAACCTATCCCTATCACACATTATATTTGCCATTTGTAATTCCAAACATTCAATTTTGCTTATTTTCATGTCTAATCTCTTTTTGACCTCTAACAACTCCATTGACAACTTGTTGGCCTCATTGCTAGCAGACACAACAATTGAATCAAAATAAGTAACCATCTCATCAAAAGAAAATAGTTCAGAATCATAAGCATGTGTAGGAATATTAAAAGTTTCGAGAATTTTACGTACCTTTGTTGTCATTGGAGATTTGTCAGCTGCTTTGGATACGAAGCATCGTCCCCTCACTTCGAATTCCTCATCATCTGAGTCCTTCTCCATTTTCGCTTACAACGCCCCATGCGTTGGTTTCCTCATTTCCTCATCGTCTGACCCGGATGACCAGATTGGATAAGTTCCATCTTCATCCTCATGCTCACCCTTTGCAACCAATGACAAATTCTTTGCTTTAGCACGAACCACCTCAAGCTTTTCTGCATAGTATGCCTCATCTTTGACTTTATTCTTCCTCTCATCCTTCTTTCGAAGCATACAGTCATTTGCAAGATGATTCGCATCGTTGTAATAATGACAATCTATTCCTGCATCGCCTTTCAGCTTCTTCTCACCCTTTCCATCAGCTATCTTCGAATCTTGCTTCTCAACTTTCTTTTTCTCCTCAACAACATTTTTACTCACAAAATTTCCTTTCACATCTGCAAGCTTAGTCTTCGAATTGAACGGCTTTTTAAAAAATTTGTTGACACGATTATTTGAGTAAAATGCTATTGCTTCATCATCCGAATTCATGATGAATCCTTCTTCTTCCTCAGAATCACCATTTTCAGCTTCTTTCTCGGAAATCTTTGATACAAGAGCTAATGGACCTCCCAAATTCAACTTTGATTCCTCAGCAATTTCATTTACCTCAAGTTCGTGTGTTTTCAATTGATTGTACAAATCATTGAGAGTTGATGTATTAAAACTTTGCTGATTCTTCACCATCATACTCACACTTCTCCATTCTTTTCGAAGCCCCATTACAAAGATGAGATTGAATTCCATTGATGTCCTGGTAATTCCATAGCGATTGCACCGATAGATTAACTCGTTCAGACGATCATAGTAAACTTCAATTGTTTCTCCTTCTTTTTGTTTGAAATCTTTCAACTCAACCAAACACTGTTTAACTGAATTGATTTTTGTCTTCTCACTTCCTTGAAATTTATCTTTCAGATTGTTCCAGACTTCCTTTGCAGTTGTACAACGCCTAATGTAATTGTACACAACTGGAGGTAATGCACCTCGCAATTCCCTCATACACCTCTTCTCCAGTTTCTTCAGACGATCAGTTTGATTATCAACTCCAGAATTTGTAGAAGATGATCCAATTGGTTGAACATTCACTGGAACATTGACATTTCCAGTGATACATGACCATAATTCTTCGTCCAGACCATTCAGATAATCCTGCATACGATCAGCCCACTGATCATAGTATTCAGGGATTAGCATTGAAATTTTGGTTGATGAACCTAGCAGATGAGAAAAAGAGGTCATCGAATTGAGATTGAAACTCGCCATTGTTGTACGGAAGAAGATTTTGAGAAGTTTGAAAAGATTTGAGAATTTGAAAACAAACTAGATGGATCAAATCCAATTGATGAGAATAACACTCGATTCAACAACTCAAATGCAGAATCGAATCACAGACTAAGATCTAGACAATTTTTCACTTTCAAAAAGTGCGGAAACTTTTGAATCAAAAAGTTGATTCAAAAACTTTTTGAACAACATGAAAATCAGATCAGAGATATGATTCCTGCTCTGATACCAATTGCTGAATTACTAAATCGAGTAATGAATTAATCGGAGTATGAATTCAAGTAAGAATATGAGATTTGAACACACGATGTAAATATGATCTTGTTATGCTCTATTATGCTTTCGAATTCTTTACAGAGAATAGTAGACAAGTCTGTAAAAGTTCTTATCTAACTCTAGTAAATAACCCTATTTATAGGGAACTGAAAGCATACAAAAAATATACTAAGACATTGACTCTAAAGCTTCGAATAAAAGCGCCCTAGTAAAATACATTACAAAGAATTCGAAGAGTCCAAAACATACTTCGACTAATTACAATAATTTGACCCTTACAGAAATATCGATGTGGCAACGTCAGCTAGATCATAAGTTGAGCTCGAGAACTCGAATAATACGACATCTATGTGTGCTAGGAGTAGGATTTTGGGGAAGAAATATTTGTAACTGGGAGAGAGTTGTAACACCCAATTTTCACCTTTTAATATGATTCAATATAAACCGTGGCTGGATTAAGATGTTTGACGTGACAACTAAATTGGTATATTCTTGTAATTAAAAGCAAAATCCTTTTTGGGTTGCCAAGATAACCAGAAACAACTAGAATTGATATTAGGAGATAGATAAAATGATTTTTTAATATATTATATAATTAATATATTAAGTAGAAATAATTAATAATTAATTTTTAATTAATTAAAAAAGGTTGGATTTAATTAATTATTTGTAACCTCCCAAAAATCAAAATAAAATTTTCATTTTTCAAAACCAATATTGAAAACATAAATGTTTATAGAACGTAGTTTCCAATAGTCAAATCACAAATCAGAGTATAGCAATTCAAATCTCATAAAATCCGAAGGACATGCACGATCAAGCATTCACCTTACCCCGATCATCTGAAGTACTTGAAACATAAAAGTTAAACTGTAAGCCAAATCTTAGTGAGTTCCCCAAAGTACCACATACAACCAAAAAAAATATACATATTGCATACTAGGTCCACAACATCCTGGTTGGATTACGCTGGCCCACAACCTCTCAGTTGGATTGCCATATATACTGCATGATAGGTCCACAACCTCCCGGTTGGATTACTCTGGCCTACAACCTCTCGGTTGGATTGCCATACATATTACATGTTGGGACCACAACGTCCCAGTTGGATTACCCTAGCCCACAACCTCCCTATTGGATTGCCATTCTGGCCCATAATCTCCCGATTGGATTGCCTAAGGATTGTTGGCTTACAACACAAAGCATTACAGCCTCAACCCGACCACACTATGTCGACATATGTAACATATAAACATTAAATTAGAAAATACATGTAATCATACAGAGAGGAAAACTCACTTAAACTAAGAACCCAGAACACTGTGACACGTTTCCCTTCTGCACTGATTGCTCCCACAACCCTTATTCGTCTAAAGATGTTGCTAGAGGTTGCAAATGGAACTTCCAAGTTAAATATATGCTCCAATGGTGTTCTTGATGGGTTTTGAGCATTCTAACACTCCTATGGTGTACATGCAACCCTATAAACCTTGAATCTATGTTTTCTCTAATATACATGCAAATTTGTTTTTCAAGGTTTACTTCCTAACTAGCATGACATGGGGAATATGTAATATAAAAACTAGTAGAAGTACATACCTTTCTTGTTGCTTGGATTCCTTGAAGACTTTGTGAGCCTAGCCCCCCAAATGTTGTGCCTCAAATGCTTCACACAACACCACAAGACTTGGAATAACTTGAGAGAATGTCACTAACACTCAAAATCGGTTATGCCCTCTTAGAATCAACTAGTGGCCGATTTTGCTAGCTGTAGGGTTCCTTTTATAGTGTTGTCACAATTAGGGTTTACACATGAATGCCCTTAATTGTCATGACTATTGATTTCTAATGATCCATGGGTTTGTAACTCCCATATCCATGGAGCTCCAAATCACAATAAACCATGGATCATGAATCCACCATAAAAGATTAGATGATTGTCATAATCAACCTTATGTATTTAATTAGTCTCATTTTGATCACCAAATTAATTCTAAATTAATACTTGATCAATACTAATTAAATAATACTACTATTAATATATTAGAACATATAATATATTAATAATCACAAGTGTCCTTTCTCTCATTTAGTCTATCCAAGTATTGCAATGCCATGCAACCCAAATGGACCATGTCGGGTCGGGTCAAGTACATACCAAATAAAGTTATGGACTTAGACACTATATCCAACAGTCTCCCACTTGGATAAGTCTAATAACTATATTTGCAGATATGACTTCAGGATCTGACTAGCAATCGTAGCTCTTTCAAAGTCTCTCGGAACTGAGATAATAATGATACGCCATTTAAGATAAGTGATCATATAATCCTCTGCTCTCAAGATATCAGCCGGACAAACACATGGAACATGGTCTTAGTTATTGTCCAGCATTTGTTTCTCGATCTCTGATTTGTTTCGACATAGAACTAAATTGAACACATCAATTAGGTTCTGACCGGGCCCGATACATAAGTCAAAACCAAATCATCGAGGGGCCCAGATATCGCTTCTACTTCTAGAAGGAACAGATAAGCTTCGACTCATATGCTTGTACTGACCACTTGTTGAATTATGCACAAAAGCACTTATAACATCGAATTACCAATGCGTTTTCGTACAATCAATGGATAACCAACTCATAGTCAACAACTCATATCTCTAGGTTTAAAGATTTATATGATATTACCGTCTCACGATCACTCGAGATAAATTCCATGAAGTGATGCAAGTGAGCGTGGGTTGAATCCAATACTCAGAACTTATGAGCACTCATGAATGTTGCAGCAACTATTGCTATGTCTAATACCCTTTAGACATATCATACAAACCAAATTCATGACAGTCTTGATTCATATCTACTTCCGACATATGACCGACTGTGGAGAGTTCGAATAAAATAATTATTCTGGAAGTTAAAACATGCAAAATTGAAACCATAGTAAACAATTAACATAAGATAGTAACACTTTACTCATAAATAAATAACAACTTTTATTTAATCATCAAAATGTCAATTACATTTTACAAGTTTCAGAAATCTAATTATTGAAACTAATATCATCCTTCAGCCCGATGCGCCTCGCATGCTGTAAATGCTTAACCCTACTCAGTCCCTTCGTGGGGGGATCTGCTGGGTTCTCATCTGATGATACCCTCTTAGCCACGAGGAGTCCTTCTTCTATTCGATGTCTGATGAAATGGTATTTTCTGTTAATGTGCCTAGATCTCCCGTGATCTCTTGGTTCCTTAGCCAAAGCAACCACACTTTCGCTGTCATAGAAAATCTCCATTGGCTCCTTTATAGCTGGTACAACTCCAAGGTCTCCGATGAAGTTCTTTAGCCATATCGCCTCCTTTGCTGCTTCACTCGCTGCTATGTACTCTGATTCACAAGTAGAATCAGCTACTGTCTCCTGCTTGGAACTTTTCCAAGTAATTGCCCCTCCATTTAGGATAAAGACCCAGCCTGACTGAGAGCGGAAATTATCCCTATCAGTCTGAAAGCTATCATCGCTATATCCTTCCACTCTCAAGTCATCACTACCTCCGAGGGTAAGGATCCAGTCCTTAGTCCTCCGCAGATACTTGAGAATGTTCTTTACCGCAGTCTAGTGAGCCTTGGCAGGGTTCCCTTGATATCTACTGACCATGCTCAAAGAAAAGGCCACATCAGGGCGAGTACAAGTCATAGCATACATGATAGAGCCCACAGCGGAAGCATATGGTAAATGGCTCATCTCAGCTATCTCAGCCTCTGTACTCGGACTCTGAGTCTTACTCAGCTTGGCATTACTCTGGATGGGCAACTCCCCTTTCTTGGATTCTTGCGTGCTGAACCTCTTCAGCACCTTATCCAAGTAAGTACTTTTACCAAGTCCAATTAGTCTCTTACTCCTATCTCTTAATATCCTTATCCCTAGGATATAGGCAGCTTCTCCAAGGTCCTTCATAGCGAAACACTTCCCAAGCCAGGACTTCACTTCCTACAAGGTTGGGACGTCATTTCCTATGAGTAGTATGTCATCCACATACAACACCAAAAAGCTGACTATACTCCCACTAGCCCTGACATATACACAGGACTCATCTTCGCTCCTCGAGAAACCAAACTCTTTGACTTTCTCGTCGAAGCAAAGATTCCATCTACGAGATGCTTGTTTCAATCCATAAATGGATTTCTCAAGCTTACACACTCTATTAGGGTACTTAGTATCGACAAAACCCTCTGGCTGAGCCATGTAAACATCCTCAGCCAACTTTCCATTAAAGAAAGCGGTTTTGACATCCATTTGCCATATTTCATAATCATGAAATGCAGCTATGGACAGTAAGACCCTAATAGACTTAATTTTCGCTACTGGTGAGAAGGTATCATCATAGTCAACTCCCGGAGTTTGAGTAAAGCCCTTCGCAACCAGTCGCACTTTGTAAGTGTGTACCTTCCCATCCATGTCGGTCTTCTTCTTAAAGATCCATTTGCACCCAACTGTCTTACGACCTGGTACATTGTCAACCAAGTTCCACACTTGATTGTCGTACATGGACTGAATCTCGCTGTCCATAGCCTCCTTCCATTTAGCAGACTCGGGGCCTGCCATGGCTTCCCTGTAATTATTAGGTTCATCCAAATCTATTAGTGTACTATCACTAATAAATGTATCACCTTCAGTGGTGATGTGATAACCATAATAAAAATCAGGTGTGTTCCTCACCCTAGTGGAACGCCTCGGAGGTACAGACTCATCTATCGGATCAACAGGAGTTTCCTCCTTAGGTTGGTTGATAGTATTTGAGGTTCCTTCACCGCTTGACTCTTGAAGCTCTTCAAGGTCAATTTGCCTCCCACTGTCCCCTTGGCTTATAAATTCTCTCTCACGAAAGACTCCTCTTCTTGCTACAAAGACCACATTATCACTGGGTCTGTAGAAGAGGTAACCAAAGGATCTCTGTGGGTAGCCGATGAAAATACACTTCTCACTTCGAGGTTCAAGCTTATCATGAGTCTCATGCCTCACGAAAGCTTCACAACCCCAAATCTTGATGTGGTCTAAATTGGGAACTTTCCCAGTCCACATCTCGTGAGGTGTTTTGGCAACCTTTTTAGTAGGGACTAGATTAAGGATATGGGCGGTAGTCTCTAAGGCATACCCCCAGAAAGAGATTGGTAACGAAGCTCGACTCATCATGGAACAAACCATATCCAACAAGGTTTGATTACGCCTCTCAGCTACACCATTCAACTGTGGTGTTCTGGGAGGTGTCAATTGTGAGACAATCCCACATTCCTTAAGATAGTCAAGGAACTCAATGCTAAGATACTCTCCTCCCTGATCGGATCGGAGCATCTTGATGTTCCTGCCCAATTGATTCTCAACTTCCTGCTTAAACTCTTTGAACTTTTCAAAGGTTTCTGACTTATGCTTGATTAAGTAGATATATCCATATCTGCTATAATCATCTGTAAAAGTCACATAATAGCGATTAGCATCTCTTGTAGCTACTTTGAAGGGCCCACACACATCTGTGTGTACCAGGTCCAACAAACCTTCACCCCTATCACAAGTACCTGTGAAGGGTGACTTCGTCATTTTTCCAAGTAAACAAGACTCGCAACTATCATCCGACTTTAGGTCAAATGATTCCAAGACTCCAGCCTTTTGGAGTTGGCCTATGCGCTTCTTGTTGACATGTCCAAGATGACAATGCCACAAGGATGCTTTATCCAAGCTATTCGAAGAATCAATATACAACACATTATTTCCTAGATTGTCTTCAACATTCACAGCTTCATATACACCATCACAAGGTAATGCTTTAAAGTAAAATACATCATTGTAGTAAACATTAATAGCACCATTATTATTATCAAATAAAAATGTAAACCCTTGTTAGTACAAGCCATGAAAAGAAATAATATTTCTCGCCATTTCTGGCGAGTAACAACATTTATTCAAACCTAACATTAACCCATTATTTAGCAATAAAGAATAAACTCCTATCTTGGTGACAGGTGAAGCTTTCCTGTTGCCCATGACTAAGTTTATCTTCCCGTGCTCCACTTGCTCACTTCTTCTTAGGCCCTGCAAATCAGTACAAATGTGAATACCACAACCTGTATCAAGCACCCAAGAATTAGCATTAGATGAGTTATTAGACAATATTGTATAAATACCTGCATGGGTGGGTTTAACTTTCCCATCCTTTACATCTTGCAAGTATTTGGGGCAGCTTCGCTTCCAGTGCCCCTTTTCTTGACAATAGAAGCATTGTGCTTCCTTTGGGTTTGAGGAAGGAGTGATGGGACCTTTCTTTGTCCCACTAGAAGAGGAACCATCAAGGGGCTTACCCTTGGTACTCTTCGAAGGGGTTTTCCTCTTCTTACCCTTTCCCTGCCCAATCGCAAGAACAGGGGCTGCTGAAGGAGTAGAAGTAGAAGTAACAACCGCTTTACTCTTAAGGCCATTTTCAGCTGTCCTTAAAAGTCCTTGAAGTTTACTCAGTGTGACTTCCTCCTTGTTCATATTATAAGTCATACGAAACTGATCATAACTTGGAGGTAAGGAATTGAGAATGATGTCAATCGCCATTTCTTCAGGAAAGTCCACATTAAGCTTCAATAACCGGTCAACGAACCTTCGCATTTTCTGTATGTGACCGGTGATGGGTTCACCATCTTTCATTCTGGTTGTTATCATGGAGGAGATGATTTCATACTTCTCCTGACGCGCGCTCTGATGGTACCTTTCCATCAGATCCTGGTGCATCTCATAGGGGTAGAAATCTTCATAGGATTTTTGAAGTTCAGGAGTCATGGTGGCCATCATGATGCATGCTACTTTAGTAGCATCCTTTTCATGTGCAACAAACTCCGTAAACTCTTCAGGAGTAGCAGTGGCTTCATTCACAACCTGAAGCTCCCTATCGAGAACATACTCCTTGTCCTCATAGCGGGTAATCATCCTGATGTTTCTGATCCACTCATTGAAGTTGGATCCATCAAAAGTGACTTTCCCACACAAGTTCATAAGGGAAAAGGAGCCTGTTGGGTTTGAGCCAGAAGCATTGTTGGAAGACATCTGAAAGAAAAGAAAGACAAGTTTCATTAGATTAAGAGTCCTTAATATGTCACCCAAATGAAATATTAAGGCTAGGATCCAACAAACTATTTATAGTTGGAAGAGGGATGCCGTAATCCAAGCTATAAAATATTTGAAGGTAGGTAAATGACGATTTATCAATTTCCACCATAAGAATGAAATATTTTATTATTAGGTTTTATTGGATTTGAAACTCCTAGATCTTTTGAGATACATTGAACTTTTCAATGGCATGTTTAAATCTCGATTGTGTCCTCTCAAGTTTGTGACTGGGATGCCGAGGATCACAAACAAGGTGTGAATAACCATACTAATTGACTTGGTTCCCTTCACTATATTACCTAACCGATGTGCCGGTTAACCACACACGCTCCACCGATCTATAATAAAGTCAAGTTACCCTTTGCCACACTTACTAGTCCTTGTTAGTGTGCCGGTTAACCACACACGCTCCACTAACGACGTGGTAAGGTACAAAGTGTAATTTTATGGGCTAGCACCTATTTCACATTTTCCTAAAGTAACTAAGATTGGGAATTAATAATGCATAGTTACTTTATAATTCATTATACTTTTAATGAGAGTTAAAGTCTTATCCTACCCGTTCGGCTAACGACCCTCCACCAGTCAAGGAAGCGGTGGGTGAGAGTAGACACCCATTAAGCTGCCATTTTATAGGCAACAACCTTATACCCCCCTTATAGATCGGCTTCGTGAATGAGGCCTACTTGCGGTAAGAATGACTTATTCTTATACATATCTATATAAATAAGATTATAATAATAGTATAAGTGTTGATTTTTAAACTTTTAAAAATCTAAGGTTTAATTTGGAATTAAAGTATTAAAGTGTAAGACTTTACAAATTCCAAAACTTGAGGGCAAGTTTTGAAACTATTTCAAGACTCTTCAAATTTGTAACTTATGAGTTTTAATGGTTCATAAAGTTGAAGACTCTTCATTTTATGAAACCTACTATTCTTTAATGACAACTTTTAAAGAAGTGACTTTTGGTTATCCATAACTTGAGGACAAGTTATGAACACCATCATAAGCATTAAGATCATGAATTAATCTAGCATGTAAGTTACACACAATTCCTATGATCTTCTAAAACTCATAAGAACAAATATTCATATCAAGCAATTTCAAGAAATCACATATAAAACTTGAAAATTGATAATAGTCATTTGAAATGGGTTAACATAATCATTACCACTTTTAAAAACATATTTTACAAGTCCAAAACAGTTTGGGATAATGATTCTAGCCCATTTCCAGCAACAAAACTTGGAAAACTGCCCAACACGCACCTACTCGTCGAGTGCATGATCCTACTCGACGAGTAGGATGTATTTTGTCTTGGACTCGTCGAGTTTTCCCCTTGCACTCGGCGAGTCCAGTCGAACAGTGAACAGTTTTTCGATTTTTCAAGCAGTTTGCATCAAATATACAGAAAACAATCCTAGGCTATGATACCACTGATGGGTTTTGAGCATTCTAACACTCCTATGGTGTACATGCAACCCTATAAACCTTGAATCTATGTTTTCTCTAATATATATGCAAATTTGTTTTTCAAGGTTTACTTCCTAACTAGCATGGCATGGGGAATATGTAATATAAAAACTAGTAGAAGTACATACCTTTCTTGTTGCTTGGATTCCTTGAAGACTTTGTGAGCCTAGCACCCCAAATGTTGTGCCTCAAATGCTTCACACAACACCACAAGACTTGGAATAACTTGAGAGAATGTCACTAACCCTCAAAATCGGTTATGCCCTCTTAGAATCAACTAGTGGCCGATTTTGCTAGCTATAGGGTTCCTTTTATAGTGTTGTCACAATTAGGGTTTACACATGAATGCCCTTAATTGTCATGACTCTTGATTTCTAATGATCCATGGGTTTGTAACTCCCATATCCATGGAGCTCCAAATCACAATAAACCATGGATCATGAATCCACCATAAAAGATTAGATGATTGTCATAATCAACCCTATGTATTTAATTAGTCTCATTTTGATCACCAAATTAATTCTAAATTAATACTTGATCAATACTAATTAAATAATACTATTATTAATATATTAGAACTTATAATATATTAATAATCACAAGTGTCCTTTCTCTCATTTAGTCTATCCAAGTATTGCAATGCCATGCAACCCAAATGGACCATGCCGGGTCGGGTCAAGTACATACCAAATAAAGTTATGGACTTAGACACTATATCCAACAGTTCTCTTATTCTTCAAGTCATCAAATCCCCATCAAAAGCTCAAGAATTACAAGGAGAGGCTAGAGTTAGGGTTTTTCTGAGCTTAGGGACGAAGGAGGTTGTTGAGGAACCCTAAAATGAAGTTTATGGAGTTTAAATATGAAGGAAACCCTAAAAGTTCATGGGCTTGGTCTACTGCGCATCTCATGTCATGAGCTTCTATTGCTCATGTCATGAGCTCAGTTTAAATAAGCTTTCTCATTAAATCTCTTATCACGTCGTGACCTCTCTATAGTCACGTCGTGACACCTGGTTTTACACAAAAACCAAGCCTTTGACCCCTTGAAGCCCTAAACCAATCCGCTTTTGAAACCGGGTGTTACAATTCTCCCCCACTTAAATTAGATTTCGTCCTCGAAATCGTTGCTTACTACTACTCCCCAGGCCATGCGGTCAATGTTTCCAGAATCCCGATCCGAACTAAGAAGTCGAATCATACAATCGACTGCCTTCCCATACTACAATCAAAATCCAATAACTTGAAAATACTCAAATGCAACGACTATCTTTCTCTCCCTAACTGTAAGACCTAACTTCCAGTGAGAACCACACAATCGAGAACTCTCAAAACTAAAACCACAAATGAACTCCATCAATATACTTACCGGAACTGAGAACCTATCAGTTCTAAAATTTAGAAACCAAATTCTAAGACTGCTGATCATCCATTCGTCGCACCTGCCCCTAGTTCCTGACTAGGAACACCACTCAAAACATACAAGAAGAATACTCAAAACATACCGATCGTGAATTCCAACCAATCTAAAATCTGGAAGTCCAATACCTTTTCTGACTCCTAAGCAGGAAGAAGCATCTGAAAACACAGTTAACATGACTTCACTTCACCACCCAAACAATACGGAACCCTTCCAACCCTGAATTATCTCGCGAATATCACTGGAAAACACCACCTCTAACTAATTGTTGTTGTTAAACCCTTCACTTGAAAAACAAAGGCGACTCCCAAAACGAGTATCACCCAAATAACTGTTGTAGTGGAACACGAACAACATCAACGTATTCCACAAGCTCCATTTTTAGCTCAGGTGTACCTCCACCTGAAAAATCACTCGAGACATTCACAATGAACTTCATGACTCGATATCCCATAACTGATACGCACATTGGTAACCAAATTCCTAATAATAGCTCGCCATCAAACGGGGTTGAACATACAAACACTCTACAAGAGACTACTGATGCACAACTATTACTCTCAACAACCTTTAACTGCCCACATGATCCAAACCATTAAATCACAGAGTCTTCCGACTCCCAAAAATGCACTCACACCCAAACATCCCAACAAGACTAACGATCTGAAACCTAAGAGTCTCAATCGAATGACGAACGTGTCCCAACCATATGAAACATACAATCACTGGTTCATGATACATTGTGACACCTTCTAACCACTAAATGATAAGCTCATGGTACTATGTCGATCTTGCTGTCATCCCATTACTGCCCAGAAGACTCACAACCAGCACCATAGTGCCTAAAGATACTTAACCATCAATCCACCAACTACCAGGAACCCAATCCACATCCCCCTCAACGTTAACCAAAAACAACACTGGCCATACCTTTCTGTCATACACAATTCCTTTCACAGTACTGGCTGCTACCAATGCAAAAAAAATCAGACAAAAATGTGGTCGCACATAACCAGAAAATGAGATAGGTAGTTACACTCTTATTCTAATTCAAGGGCTACAAACCAATCAAGAACCGTGCGAATAACTTGAGCCCAATGTTCTCATGCGATCTTACTCAGCCTACAAACATCCCAAAGGGAAAAACATAATCATTCCTCAATCCAGTGCATTCCTTCTTCCCCACAACCTTACCCAGATGTTGTGGTACCTGAAGATCTAACCAAAATGACGAAATTCAACCACTAACAGAAATATCCTCATGAACCTTGAATGAAATTGAACAAATCCTACAAATATGTAGCTCAGGTCGATAAAGCTTCCAAAATTATTTAGAAGTGTTGTCGAAACCCTAGTCGGATTAATCTAGATACCAACCCTGCCGAAGCGACGTGACAAAATCTGATTATGCACAGACCCAAAGCCATACATGAAAAACTAAACAATGTTACCCCAACTTCCGAACTTACAATAACCAAAGACATTTGCCAAACATGATACTGATATGAACAATAATTCCACAACCAACGATTGAGGGTACCCATACCCATGAACCAAAACATACCAAGTACAAAATTTGATGATATGCTGATGTATATGTTGCACTGCACTGATTCAACTTGAAACTTTCGAAGAACCTCAACTACTAACGATGAATGAAAGACCAACGATCGAGAATGCAATGACAACTAATCCACATGGAGCTAAACATACCCAAACTGTAAAGTTGATTTGTCGATCAGTAACTGCCCAACCTGGACTACAAATAACAATCTATACAACGAGCTGACAAATCCCTTAACACCCGATAATCAACCTGAGTGACCCAAATGTATCTTGACCTATTCATCGGCATCCCAAACGAATCACTAGCTACTACAAGCTCCTTTCCTAAGAACTGATTTCCATGAAAAAAAACTCTTGCATTCATGAACTCATACATCTGGTAGCAACTTGATCCACTCCCCCGACTTGACAAAATATTAAACCAAATTCTCACACACCCGAACCATAGACCCCTTAGAACCATTCTTCCGACATCATAAAATCGAACATATCACTGTTCCTCCAAGAAGAATATCTAGTTCTCAAATACGCGGGAGTTCATTTCATCTGATATTACCCGCAGTATACTTGAGCATACTCCTGTGATCTTCGGTATGGTCAAGGAGGGTATTCTTGAGATTTTGGATGAGCGATTGAGCGCTTTTCAGTTTGATATGGTGGAACTGATAGGACCTTGCATGTTGACCTTCCTTGAGTTTCGAGCATGTGGGGCTCCAGAGTACTTCGGGGAGAAGGATCCGATCTTGAGCAGACGATGGTTAGCGGATGCTGCTAATGCCTTCTGCACTAGCAGTTGTCCCGATGGGGAAAAGGTCAGACTTGTTTCCTGTCTTCTAAAGGACAAACCTCAAGATTGGTGGGAGAAGGTTAGGCACTCCGTGGGTGATGTGGCAGTTGATTTGATGACATGGGGTGATTTTATGACTAGATTTCAAGCTAAGTTTACACCGGTGATTGAGGATCAACAGTTGGCGAGGGAGTTCCAAGACCTTCGCCAGATTACTGAGACGGTGGCTGAGATCACGATGATGTTTCGCAAGAGGGCTTTGTTGGTTTCGCATTATGTGGTGGATGAGGAAATGAAGAAGGTGAGATACCATGAGATGTTGAGGAGTGATATTCGGCAGTTCATGAGCGGATCCAATTGCAAGACACTAGAGTATATGATTGCGAGAGCTATAGAAAGGGAGATTGATCGAGAGATGGAGAGGAAGAGGAAGCCAGATGAGGCTCATGGTTTAGGGAGTTTGGGAAAGAGGCCCAAGGTATATGATTCGAGATCGAGAGGCCAGAAGGCCCGGAGCCACTACGGTAAGTGCGGCAAGACGCACCATGGGGCGTGCAGGGTGGGTGGTTCTGGCTACTTCAAGTGCAGCAGGACGGGTCATATTACCAGGGATTGCACTGCAACTACTACCACCACCACCCCGGTATCTGATATGATTTGCTTCCATTGCAATCAGATGGGCCACAAGAAGTCTAATTTTCTGAGTTTGGCAGCAGCAAGACCAGTTGTAGCACCCACTCCAGCGAATCTATAGATTACTGATGGCCGCCAGGGAAAGGCGGATGCGCCTGTGGTGAGGAGCAGGGCTTTTCAGTTGACAGTCGAGGAGGCTCGCACAAGACCTGATGTGCTGACATGTATGTATCCTCTCCTTATCTATTTATTTATATTGATTTGTCTGCTTATATCTATGTGTTTTAGTTTAGCATTCTTCCTTGTGAACGGAATGACTGCATTTATATTGTTTGATTTGGGGGCTACCTAATCTTTTGTATCTCTTGCGCTTTGCAAGAGGTTTGTTGGAGCTCCGGGGAAGCTGGATTGTCCTTTAGAGGTTGATATTGTGGTTGATCGATCTATCCAGGTGTCAAGGGTTCATCGGGGTTGTGTTCTTGATATGTTCAGCGGGCAGTATCCGTTTGATTTTGTTCCCAGTCCTTTGCGCGGGAACAAGGTCGTTGTAGGAATGGATTGGTTAAGCCCTATTGGGGCGGTGATTGATTGCGAGCATCAACTGGTACATATTCGGATCCCAAGTGGGGGAGGGTTAGTGGTTCAGGGAAAGAGATCTCAGAATGGAACGATTCTATGTTCAACAGCTAAGGCTAGACGTTATCTTCATCAAGGTTGTTCCAGATATGTCACATATGTTATGGATACCGGGGATAAGGGTAAGGAGACTGTGGATGATGTGTCGGTGGTGCGGGGGTACCTGTATGTGTTCCCGAAGGACTTTCCTCGGGTGCCTCCAGAGAGGCAAGTGGAGTTTAGGATTTACTTGGTTACGGGTGCGGCTCCAATAGCCAAAGCACCATATCGTTTAGCACCTCTAGATATATAGGAGTTATCTACAGAGCTGTAGGAGTTGTTAGACAAGGGGTTCATTCGACCTAGCAGTTCGCCATGGGGAGCATCAATTCTGTTTGTGAAGAAGAATGATGGGTTGCATCGGATGTGTATTGACTACTGGGAGCTGAATAAGCTAACGATGAATAACTGTTATCCACTCTTGAGGATTGATGATTTGTTTGACCAGCTTCAGGCTGCATCTTGGTTTTCCAATATTGATTACCGTTCGGGTTATCATCAGAAGAGTTTCAGAGAGGAGGATGTGCAGAAGACGTCCTTCCAGACTCGTTATGGTCATTATGAGTTCGTACGACCGGTTATCGGGGACACGATGCTTTCTGTTAGTTTTATGCTACGAAGTTTTCTTTCAGGTACACCTTTAGTTTTTGATCAAGAAAACGAGTGAAGTGCAAGGAGACTGAAGAATGAAGCAGCAAGAAAGAAACGATCAGGTGGTATCTTTGGTTCGTCTTCATCCCTACCTCCAGAAACATCCACACCACAAGGCACTCCCTTGTGGAACGAATCAGAAATGTTTATTCCCAAAGTACCCCCATATTTTCCTCAAAACAACCAATATAAAACTTACTCCCCACCCTCTTCTTTTAAATATGAACCCACAAATTCTTTAGAATCCGAATCTGAATAATCAGACATGAGCAAAAACGGAGACGATGCTATAAAGACTCTTCACGAGTGGGCAACACAAGAGGTTATCCAACAGCCTCTGTGTATCACTTTTCCAGAAGTTCAAAACTTTGAGCTTAAATCTGGTTTAATCCATCTTTTTCCCTTTTTGCAAGGACTTGAGAACGAAGATCCTCACAAATTTCTCAAGGAATTCCATGCCGTATGTTCTGGAATGAACCCCCATGTAGTTACTGAAGACCAGATCAAACTAAGGGCATTCCCCTTTTCGGTTCAAGATGCGCAGAGAAATTCTCGGTATGAAGGAAAGGAAAAGAGAAGCTCTACACACTTATTTGGAGCGACTTATAAATGCATCAAGCGGAGGGTTAATTTAACACATGAGACCAATGGAGATTTGGGTATTAATCGACAAGCTGTCCAATGAATCAAAACACTCGGAAACTGAAAAAGAGTGGTATCCGAACCAGCCAAGAGGAGTCAAAGAAATAATAAGTAATGCCCACCTGGAATCTTACATTTCAGAATTGACTAAGGCTGTCCTCCTGCTGACCGAAGAAAAAGGTATCGAGTCAAAAGTCAAAGCTTGCGGGATCTGCTACAAAACTAGGCACCCAACTGATATGTCCCCAATATTGCAACAGGATACAATTGTAGTCAAAGCTGTCGGGGGCTACCAACAGAATTTTCAAAATAATTATCAGCATAAACAACAATTTCAGCCTCCACCCAGATTTTAGAAGCAGCGAAATTTTCAGCAGTCGAGTCTTCAGCAAATATTTCAGAATCAATAGAATTTCCAACACCAGAATTTTCAACAGCCTTCGCAATAAAATTTTGGCAGCTCTAGTACGGCTTTGGAGGATATTGTTAAAAGGCTGGCCACCAATACTCATGCGTTCCAGAACAAAACTAGAGCGAGCATCAAAAATCTGGAACAACAAGTTTCTCAACTTGCCACTTTTGTGGGTCGACTGGAATCTCAAGGAAAGTTGTCGGGCCACACTGAGAACAATCCAAAGTACAATGTGAGTGCTCTTTACTTGAGAAGTGGGAAGACATATGAAGGACCAAGCGCATCTAAACTAGACGAAGCTGTAGAGTATGAAGAGGTCTTGGTTGAAGAAGATGTTGAAGAAGAAAAAGAAAAAGAAACTCCAACACCATCCAAGAAAATTCTGAAGGAGTACAAGCCACTACTGCCTTTCCCATCGCGACTGAGAAGCACGAAATGCGAGCGTGAGGACGTGGAAATCATGGACACTTTTCGCAAAGATGAGGTAAATATCCCACTTTTAGATGTTATATAACACATTCCTCGTTATGCTAAGGTTTTAAAAGAATTATGTGTTTCAAAGGAAAAACTTAAATCTAAGGAAACAATTAAAGCTGGTGAAAACATTTATGATATTTTGCACAAAAATGTTTGTCGTCAAAGTGCAAGGATCCTGGCATTTTCTCAATTTCTTGTAAATTGGGGAACCTTAATTTTTCAAAAGCCATGCTTGATCTAGGAGCTTCAGTTAATGTCCTCCCATTTTCTATTTCCGAAAATTAAAATTGGGATCTTTGCAAAAGACCGGGACCAGCATCCAGTTGGCGGATCATTCAACTGTACACCCAAAAGGTGTACTTGAGGATGTTCTTGTCCAAGTGGGTGAGGTTAGTTTTCCCACTAATTTTATATATTGGACATGGGGAACGTTTATGAGTTTGAAAAAAACTCGATTATTTTACGAAGGCCTTGTATGAAAACCTCTAGAACAAAAATTGATGTTTTTGCTGGTACACTTCAATGGAGTTTGACGAGGAAGTTGTGAACTTTAATTAATAATGATGATTTTCCTTCTGAAAATATTTATCTCAATTATATGGGTACCAACAGTCCTTTATCTGAGGGTTGTTGTGAGTTTTCTAATGTCTCTGTGCAAGGAAAATTTTCAGACAGAAATTTATCATACACATTGAAGGGGCTGGCAGAAGACGAGCTTAGGGAGGTGAAGGCGGAGTATCTGATTCATGCTGAAGAAAATATGATAAAAATATGAAAAAAAAGCTTGGGGAGGTGGAAGAGGATGAGCTGGAATCTAAGGAAGAATTTGATAAAAGTTTGAAAAGAAAATTGGTTTTGGAGAAAGAAAAAGAGGGAAAGGTGATTTCTGATATATTTATAAAAAGAAAGGAATATGAAAATAATAATTCTGGGAAGACAAAGAAGAAGATCAGAAAACGGAAGAAGTCTGAAAATAATGTGAAAGATATATTTGAAGACAATTTGGAGTTTTTCGAGGCGGTTGAGCAAGTTCCAGATCCGCCCATATTGACATATTTGAAGGGATCAGGAGTCATAAGAAAAAGAGTTGAGCGTCAAAGAAGTCCCAACCATACCAGTTAATAATCTGGTTGGACAAAGTTGAGCCAACGACTTTAAAAATGGGCAGTTTTCAGGGAAGCAAACCAATGATTAGTTTTTATTTTTCTGCTTTCAATAAAGAGATGCTGAAATTCAGATTTTTCGCCACATCTTCGTCGAAGTCAGATTTCTGCAAACTTATCACATACATTTATTCCTAGCTCCACCTTTTTTCTTTTGCTTTTATAGCTTTATTGAGATGTTTATTCCTCTCTGATCATTGAGCACAATGCATCATTTTAAGCTTTGGGAGGGGGTTACTGTAAAAAGTTTGCATTTTTTTGTTAAAAATTGTAAGTTTAATTTTCATTTAAAATTTACAAATTTTATTTTTCTTTTTGCATTTTATTTTTTGCATTTACAAATAAAAAATTTGAAAAATCCAAAAAGTATTTTCCTTTTTATTTGTTTACATTCATAAAGAAAAAAAAAACCAAAAAGATTTTGTTTCTAGTTACTTTTAGTTTATAAAAAAAATCTTTAAAAAACAATAAAATTAAAATTTACATGAGATGAGGATATTATTTACATTTGATAGCTTTGTTAAGATGAAGTGTGATAATTACCGAAAATAATAGTCTCATTACTATCAACTTTAAGAATTATATTTTGAAAGTGATTTAAATGTCATCAATATGAACCAACATACGAGTCAGATAAGTTTTACAATGGAAGTGTGAGATGGAAAAAAGAATAGTGTTTTGAAAATAATTTCCTTAAATGACTTAAAAAGAACCTAGATTGGGTAACCCTTTTCTTTCCTTGAAGTACTGCACCCTATAGTTTCTGCGTCTTTTGAGGTTGGGAGGGAACTCTTGTTATACCCACAATTTATTATCATTTTTGAACTATTGAAGATATGGTGGGCCTCAAAGTAAAATTCACGCCCAGTCAATACATATATATATATATATATATATATATATATATATATATATATATATATATATATATATATATATATATATATATGTTAGAAATGGTACGTCAAGCAACTTGAAGAAATCTAAAAGTCAAAGTCAAATCCAAGTCAAGTTCAACTCGAAATCAAGAAGAAAGTAAGATAAATCTGAAGAGTTGATCAAGACAAAGAAGATGTGTGGTATAATGAGATTGATCCCTCGATACTGGAATCATAGGGGTAAGCTTGTATTTCCTATCCATAATGGAGCTTACCGCGTTTACTGGACGATTTCGGAAAAAAAAAGAGGGGTTGGTCAAGCTAAGTTTTTATAAACGAATTATCATATAATTCTTTTTAAAAATACACTGTTTCAAAAATTTAATTCGGCGTAAAAATTATTTGCTCAAGCTTGGTTTCACTTCTTTAATATGAATCCTGAATCTGCAATAAATCAATTGAGACTGTTTTCTATGTAGTGATTTCATTAGAGTTTCCCACGGTGTGAAATCTGATCATGTGAAAAAAAAAGAGTGAATTATTTTTAGTTAAAGTTTTTAAGTTTTCTTTTATTTATTTCAATTTTTATTCTAAGTTTGTTTTTAGGTTATCTACATCTTTCCATTTGTTTATAATGTTTAATCTTTTTTCTAACTTGAGGACAAGTAAGGTTCAAGCTTGGGGAGATTTGATAGATGTCATTTTATGCATCTTTTAGGGTAGTTTTTATTAGCATTTTAAATCATTTTTTATGCTTTTTCATGTGCATTAGTTTAAATAATGTTCAACTCATGTATTTCGTAAGAATTCCTGTATAGCCCATGTTTTCGTGTTTATTTGCTGGTAATTTGAAGTAGTGTGGGAGTTTGAAAGTATTCGGAGCACATTTGGAGAACATGTGGAGCTTATTTGGAGCCAAAATGCTAAAAAAAGACCAAATACGGGCTATATCT
The DNA here is from genome assembly GCF_052849685.1 of Lactuca virosa. NCBI lineage: Eukaryota > Viridiplantae > Streptophyta > Magnoliopsida > Asterales > Asteraceae > Lactuca > Lactuca virosa. Next base: position 393,086,496 of record NC_136428.1, read on the forward strand.
CACCAAAAACTGGTCGTTCTTCACTTACGAAACATAACCGGACGATTTCTGAATTTTTGTGGGGCATTTTAAAGTTTCGGCTCTGAAGCACGGGCCATGCCTACCTCCTACTGCCTTTATTTTGGGTATTTTAACTTGCGATGCCCAAGCACGAGCCGTGCCACCCAAGTACGTGCCGTGTCACCCAAGCACGGGTCATGCTTCCCCAAATTTTGAGTTTTTCGATTTATTTTGGATTATCAAGTTGCGATGAACTGGCACGGGTGCCCCCCCCCCAAAGAACGGGTCGTGCTTACTGCCGGAACCCAGATTTTGAGTTTTTCTGATTTATTTTGGATTATCAAGTTCCGATGAACTGGCACGGGTGTGCCCCCCCCCCCCCCCCAAGCACGAGTCGTACTTACTGCCAGAACCCTTATTTTTTTGCCCGGATTGCTATATAAATAATAGATACCCTCTAGGTCAAAAAGAGAGACGCTTCCAGACGACGAAAACCCCTACTGAAGGCGATTTTCTGCACTTTTCATCACTTTCCGAAGATCTGAAGGCTGTGGATCATCTCCTAAGTTTAGTTTAGCAAGATTAAGTAGTTTAATGTTTCTTTTTATTGTTCTAGATCAGAATTTAGTCGTGTCTGGCTAAACTTTAGTTTTCAGTTCTGCATAGACTAGTACATTTCATGTGATTAGTTATCACATCTGGGTTTTTTTTTGTTTCTATCTAGATTTTTCAGTTTTGCGCTTAATGAATGTTTGGTTTTAAATTATTTTTATTTTGATCACCTAATTAAGGTTGAATCATTCCTGTTAATCAGTCAATAGAATCGCTAATTCTTCTAATTAACTGGTAATAAGTAACAAGAATCAGATTGGTTCTGTGTTAGGGATTTAACTCTGATATAAACTGTAAAACTCATATCTTTACGCTTCCGAGCTTTTGAGAAGTATTAGGTATTGTTGGGAATTATACACAGAACTTAATGCAACTTTTATGTTTTAATTAGGAGCTTGTTTAATTGAGTAGCAAAAAGTTAGGGTTAATTCAAAGAGTTTGTTTTGATTAACTAGTTTAGGTAAAAGAGATTATACTTGAGCTTGTTAGTTTTTCTCAGTACCAACTTAGATATAACGCATCTCAAATAATTAGATCGGGGTTAGTTGCATAATTAGGAAAGTTGCAGCAGAGCTGAAATCATTTTTAATATTGATTTTCATTGAATTTTAATATCACTGCAGTTTTAGTTTTTTTAGTTTAATTTAAAATCACCCTTCTTAATAATTTCTGTCTTGACTAGATTGTGCCTGATGCAAAAAGGCATTGACTTTTAGGCTGTGTCCCTAAGGATTCGACCCTTCTTCCATGTGCTATATTTTTAGTGCAACCAGCTGTGATATTTTTATTTGCTTAATACGCACACAACAGCGTGCAATTTGTTAACACGTTGTCGCGCGCGTATTAAACAAATAAAATCACTGCTAGTTGCACTAGAAATATAGCACGTACAAGCAGGGTCGAATCCTTAAGGACACAACCTAAAAGTCAATGCCTTTTTGCATCAGGCACAATCTAGTCAAGACATAAATTATTAAGAAGGGGGATTTTAATTATAAACTAAGAACTAAAAATGTAGTAATATTAAATTAAACAAAAACCAATAGTAAAAACGGTTTTAGTTCTGCTATGACTTTCCTAATCATGTAACTAACCCAGATCTGATTATTTGTGATGCGTTGTATCTAACTTCGTACTGAGAAAAAATAATAAGCTCTAGTATAATCTATTTTACCTAAATTAGTTAATCAAAACAAGCTGTTCAATTAACTCTAACTTTTTACTATCTAATCAAACAAGCTCTTAATTAGATCAAAAAAATTGCATTAAGTTCTGTGTAAAATTCCCAACAATATACAGTACTTCTCACAATCTCGGAAGCGTAAAGATACGTTTTTTTCAGTTTATAATAAAGTCAAATCCCAAACATGGAACCAACTTATTACTTGTTACTTATTACCAATTAATTAGATTAATTACAGATTCTATTAACTGATTAAATGGAATGAGAAAACCCTAATTAGGTGGTCAGACTAACAAGAATTAACATCAAACATTCATTAAAACAAAGCTAAAAAATCTAGATAGAAACACAAAACGAAAATCAGATCTGAAAATTAATCACATGAAAAATACTAGTCTATGCAGAACTGAAAACTAAAGTTTATCCAGACATGGCTAAAATCTAATCTAGAACAATAAAAAGAAACATTAAGCTACTTAATCTTACTAAACTAAACGTGAGAGATGATCCACAGCCTTCAGATCTGCAGAAAGTGATGAAAAGTGCAGAAAATCGCCTTCAGAAGGGTCTTTCGTCATCTGGAATCGTCTTTTTTTTTCGATTGAGAGGGTATCTAGAATTTATATAGCAATCTGGGCAACAAATAAGGGTTCTGGCAGAAAGCATGGCATGTGCTTGGGGGGGGGGGGGGGGGCACGCTCGTGCTAGCTCATCGCAACTTGATAATCCAAAATAAATCAGAAAAACTCAAAATCTGGGGAAGCACGGCCCGTACTTGGGCTTCATAGGTTAAAATACCCAAAATAAAGGCAGCAGGAGGTAGGGACAGCCCATGCTTCAGGGCTGAAATTTTAAAATGCCCCAGAAAAATTCAAAAATCCTTAGGTTATGTTTCGTAAGTGAAGAACGACCAATTTTTGGTGACATATAGCTCGTATTTGGTCTTTTTTTTAGCGTTTTGGCTCCAAATAAACTCCAGATGTGCTCCAAATGTGCTCCAAAGACTTTCAAACTCCCGCACCTCTTCCAAGAACCTGAAAATAAACACCAAAACATGAGCAGTACGAGAATTCTTACGAAATACATGAGTTGAACATTATTTAAACTAGTGCACATGAAAAAGCATAAAAAATGATTCAAAATGCTAATAAAAACTACCCTAAAAGATGCATAAAATTACATTTATCAAATCTCCCCAATCTTGAAACTTACTTGCCCTCAAGTTAGAAAAAGGATTAAACATTATAAACAAATGGAAAAATGTAGATGACCTAAAACAATTTAGAATAAAGAGAAAATAAAAATTTAAACTAAAATACTTCACTCTTTTTTTATATATATATTTTATATATTTTTCTTTTTTTATACGATCATACTTTATATCGAAGGAGTTCCAATAACTACTACCTAAACGACCATAATGCTACCTTTCATGTATCACAGACTCCCAAAGAGAGGAAGACCACAAAATGGTGTAACCCAATAGTCCACACACAGTTTTATTTAAACTTTACACCTTAATTAGCTTTGTGAGAAAAAATAGCACAGCCCAGGATCCCATGTCCTTAAGACTAGATACTCAAGAACTAGAATCGACACATCCTTAAGAACCTGTCACGGCAAATCAGCTTTCGCTGAAGCAGTGGGCCACACCCGTAGGGGCCCAGTGCCTATTCTTTCACTTATTCAAGAGCCACACTTATCATATCACACATTTCTTCATTCTCCAGATTTGACTTTGAGATGGCTTCTGATTTGATTGAACTTGAATTTGTATCTTTGTTTTTCGCTTGAGTTCTTCAATCAACTTTTGAATTTCATGATATTTATTTGATTAAGTACTTGAAATTTTGATTTGGGTACTGCATATGAATGTTGTACCCTTTCTTCCTTCTTGACTGTGTAGATCTTATAAAAGGTCTCTCTATTACCGTAAGGGTAACGCGTGTCAAAAAATAGGTCCGTGTTCTGTGGGTCCAGAGTTGTCAATAAAGGCTCTTTTTAAACATTCAAAATCAAATCATCCCAAAGCTGTTATTACCGCCCACAAAAACGTTTATGTATGCAATTTTTTTATTATCTAAAGTTGGGGTCTCAAATTACGGTGTTTGGATCCCCTGGTTATGACAGCTGATTCTACACTTCCAATAACAACATGGTCGTTTCAGATTTTTCATTTTCCTTTTTCGCAGAATTATCGAATGTAAATGTATGTCTCGAATGTAAAGAATATCCTCATCTCGTATTTTTAATTTTTTTTTAACTTAACTTTTCAGAATTCTTTTTAATACATAGAAAAAAAATAACTAGAAAAAATCTTTTTAGGGTTTTTTTATGAATGAAGAAAAATAAAAATAGAAAATAAAATATTTTTGGAATTTTCAAATATGCAAATGCAATGCAGAAAATAAAATGCAAAAAGAAAAATAAAATTTGAAAATTTTTTAACCTAAAAACTGAAAAATTAAATTTTTTAACAAAAAATGCAAATTTTTTACACTAACCCTCTCCCCAAGCTTAAAATGATGCATTGTCCTCAATGTTTAGAGAGGAATAAACAACTCAATAGAGCATATAAACACAAAAAGGGTGCAGCTAGGAATGAATCTATCAGACAAGTTTGCAGAAATTTTGATTTTAACGATGAATGTGGACGAAAAATTATGATTTTCAGCAACTTTGTTAATCCTCTGATTTCCCCAAGCTTGCTTGGAATTGTGGCCATTTCTTTATTGAAAGCGGAAAAATAAAAACTAATCATCGGGTTGCCTCCCGGAAAGTTGCCCATTATTAATGTCGTTGGCTTGACTTTGTCCAACCAGATTATTTACTTGTATGGTTGGGACTTCCTTGAAGCTCGACTCTCTTTCTTGTCACTCCAGATCCCTTCAAATATGGCAATATGGGTGGATATGGAACTTTTTCAGCAAACTAGAAAGACTCCAGATTGTCTTCAGATAAGTCTTTTAGTTGATTTGATTTCTTCTTCATCTTTTTGATCTTCTTCTTCTTCCCAGAAACCTCCTTCTTTTCTTTAAAATTTCTTCTTTTCAGATTCGTATCTAAAATCACCACTTCCTTCTTTTCTTTTCCCAAAAACATTTATCTTTTCAGATTCTTATTTGATTCTTCCTCAGATTCCAACTCCTCCTCTTTCATCTCCCCAAGCTTATTTTCTTCCAGCCCCTTCAATGTGTATGATAAAATATTGTCTAGAAATTTTCCTTGCACAGAGACATTAGAAAACTCAGAGCAGCCCTCAGACAAAGGACTACTAGTACCCATATAATTGACCGAAATATTTTCAGAAGTAAAATCATCATTATTAATTTTAAAGTTCACAACTTCCTCATCAAACTCCATTGAAAGTGTACCAACAAAAATATCATTTTTTGTTCTAGAAGTTTTCATAAAAGGCATTCCTAAAATACTCGATTTTTTTCAAACACATCAACATTCCCTATGTCCAATATATAAAAATCAGCAGGAAAAATAATCCCACCCACTTGGACAAGAACATCCTTAAGTACACCATTTGGGTGTACAGTTGAATGATCCGCTAATTGGATGATGGTCCTGGTCTTTTGAAAATATCCAATTTTAATTTTTCAAAAATAGAAAATGGGAGGACATTAACTGAAGCTCCTTGATCAAGCATGGATTTTGGAAAATTAAGGTTCCCTAATTTACAAGAAACTGAAAAAATATCCGGATCCTTACACTTTGGAGGCAAACCTTTTTGCAAAATAGCATAAATGTCTTCACCAGCTTTAATTGTTGCATTAGATTTCAGTTTTATCTTTGAAACGCATAATTCTTTTAAAAACTTAGCATAACGAGGAATGCGTTTTATAACATCTAGAAGTAGGATATTTACCTCCACCTTACGAAAAGTGTCCATGATTTCCTCGTCTTCACGCTCGCATTTCGTGCTTCTCAATCGCGATGGGAAGGGCAGTAGTGGCTTGTATTCCTTTAGAATTGGCTTGGGTGGTATTGGAATTTGTTTTTATTTTTCTTCTTCAGAATCTTCTTCAACCAAGACTTCTTCATACTCTTCAGCTTCAACTCCTTTTTCTACCGTTTCGACATCTCCTTCTTTTACCATAACTTCTTCAAATTCTTCTTCAGCTTTGTCTTCTGGTTCATATAAGCTTGGGCCTCCATATGTTTTTCAATTCTCAAGGAAATAGCACTCACATTGTGGTTTGGATTGTTTTCAGTGTGTCCCTGTAACTTTCCTTGAGATTCCAACCAACCCATAGAAGTGGCAAGTTGAGACACCTGTTGTTCCAGAATTTGATGCTCGCTCTGGTTTCGTTCCGGAACGCATTAGTGCTGGTAGCCATACTTTTAACAATATCCTACCAGGCCATGCTAGATTTTCCATAATGTTGTGGCGAAGGCTGCTGAAAATTTTGGTGCTGGAAATTCTACTGATTTTGAAAATTTTGCTGAAGACCGGGCTGTTGAAAATTTCGTTGCTGTTGAAATTCGGGTGGAGACTGAAATTATTGTTTCTACTAATAATTATTCTAAAAATTCTATCGGTAGCCCCCAATAGTTTTTACGACAATTGTATCCTCTTGCAATAATGGGAAAAAATCAGTTGTATGATTAGTCTTCAAGCAAATCCCACATTGTTTCTGTAACGACGTAAATTTTCAAACAAAATTTTCATTTTAAAACACAATAAAACTCATTTCATAATTCTCAAAATCACATATGTCTCAAATGTCAACAAGTAGAACACAATCCCAGAATCATAAAAACAATCTCCCGCCAGTGTGTACAAATCATGCCGGTGCCTTGCCACGATCCTCGGAACTACCTGAAACACATATCACATAACACGGTAAGCATAAAGCTTAGTGAGTTCCTCAAAATACCACACACAGCACATCAGCCACTCTAGGCTATAACTCAATAAGACCGCCCGGTCAATGTGTCTCAATGGGACCCTCCAGTCCCACAACTCAGATGGACCCTCCGGTCCCTCAGCTCAGCATCTCAATATAATACACAGTAAACATATCAGAAATAAATAGCAGGATAACTCAACATACATCTCATTCACATAAGACCCTATGGTCACACATAAAACTACCACTCAAGGTAATTATAGTGAGAAGACTCACTTCGTAAGCTAGAAAAAGAAAACCTCGCACTCGCACATAATAATTATCCCTAATCAATATTGGCTCTCAAAAACTATACTAACTCTTCTACACTCACAGATGGGTGAAAAGACCATTTTACCCCTCCATAGGCTTAATTGTCCACACTTTTGACCAAACACTAAAAGTCAACGGCAGGGAGTACGCTGCGCGTACTCGGCTGCCATGCAGGCATCGGGGATGCTCAACCCCTACGCCGCGCGTACGGGGTTTACGCCCAGCATACGCCCCAGTTCCACTCTTCTCACATTTTTGGTCTTAACCAGTTAAGACATAAGCTCATATCTCAAATCTGGACTCTCTAATGTCTCTTAATCCATAAAGTCAGGGACTTTAAACCTTTGCATGGCTGATTAGGTCACTAATACTCAAAACATCCATCATCTTGCCTCATGAAGCTCATATCTCATGCATGGCTTACTCCTAATGTCCAAGATTGGATATTTATCACTCAAGTCCACAAAATACACTGAAATGGGTAGATCAAGGTCTTTGGAGCTTATTATCGCATAAAGTCTCCATCTTTTAGGACAAAACCCTAAAATACTCGATGAAATGCACAAAACGAAATAGTGAGAAAGCTTGAAGCTTTATACCTCTATGTGAAGCTATCTCCTCATATTTGCTCAGATCTAGACGCTTGGACTCCAACCACTCCTTCTTCAAGACCTTCTGTTCTCTTCAAAACCACACAAACACTCACTCAAGGCTCAAACACTCACACACAAGCTCTAGGACAGAGGTTAGGGCACTCTTAGGGTTTTCTCTCTGGGAATGGTGGCCAGAAATGAGGCCATCATATTCCTTATATAGGGGACTCACCCCAAATTAGGGCTACATTCTGGGCCTAGTACGCCCAGCGTACTAGGTGACCTCCGCGTCCATAGCACGCACATGAGTATGCTGAGCGTACACTCTAGTACGCCCTGCGTACTCATTAGTCACTTCTTCTCTACCAAGGGCCAAATGAAACAAATGCTCAAAAGACTAAGGTTCATAAGGAATACCTTGACTTGGGGTGTTACAATTCTCCCCCACTAGAATCAGACTTCGCCCTCGAAGTCATGCTCCTCAAATAGCTCCAAATGTTGCTCCCGCATTTCAGACTCCGGCTCCCAAGTCATCTCAGACCCTTTCCGATGTTGCCACTGAACCTACACTAGGGGCACCTCTTTGTTCCCCAAAACCTTCACTTTTCGATCCATAATCGCGATCTGTCTCTCGATATAATTCAGGCTCGCATCCACCTGAATGTCCTCTAGTGGCACTACTACCGTCTCATCGGCCACACACTTCCTCAACTGAGACACGTGGAAAGTGTTATGGATCTGGCTCAACTATGTGGGTAGCTCCAAGCGGTATGCTACCTTACCCACTCTAGCGGTCACCCTGAAAGGACCGATGTATCGGGGCCCCAGCTTGCCCCTCTTACTGAACCGTATTACCCCTTTCCACGGGGATACCCTCAGGAGAACGAAATATCCAACCTGAAACTAGAGTTCGGATCGTCGCATATCCGCGTAACTCTTCTGGCGACTCTGAGTCATCAGTAATCTCTGTCTGACCTGCTGAATCTGCTCAGTCGTCTTGAGCACTCTCTTCGTGACACCCATTACTCGCTGCCGTACCTTTCCCCAACAGATGGGGGTCCGACACCTCCTCCTATAAAGGAGCTTAAAATGAGGCATGCCTATACTGGAATGGTGGCTATTGTTGTAAGAAGACTCAGCCAGAGGTAGGTACGTGTCCCAACTTCCACCGAAGTCCATAACACATGTTTGGAGCAGGTCCTCGAGCGTCTGAATCGTCCGCCCACTCTGTCTGTATGTCTGTGGGTGATAGGTTGTGCTAAAATGCAATCGCGTACCCAACTCCTCATGGAACTTCTTCCAGAATCTGGAAGTAAATCGCACATCCCGATCTGACACTATAGATATCGGCACCCCATGCCGAGCTACCACCTCTCTCACATATATCTCTGCCAGCCTCTCTGCAGAAGAGCTCTCACTAATAGCAAGAAATTGAGTGCTCTTCGTCAACCGGTCCATAATCACCCAAATCGCATCGACGCCCCGTGCGGGCCTCGACAACTTGGTGATAAAATCCATAGAAATTTGTTCCCACTTCCACTGGGGAACCTCCAGTGGTTGCAACATGTCATGAGGACGCTGGTGCTCGACCTTAACCTGGCGATAGGTCATGCACCTCTCGACTACCCACGCAACGTCCCTCTTCATACAGGGCCACCAATAGTCTATTTTCAGGTCCAATTACATCTTAGTGGCCCGGGGATGGATCGAGAATCTCGATCTATGTGCCACCTCCATCAGTGTGCGTCGAGCTCCGGCCGTATAGGGCACCCAAAACCTCCCCTAAAAGGTCATAAGTCCTCGACTGTCTGTCACAAACTCGGATACCTGCCCAATCACCCGCTCCCTCTTGCAGTTTTCCGGTTTCACGGCCTCTGCCTGGGCCTCTCAAATGATATATGAGACTGGAGTCATCACTGTCATCCTCATACACACGTATCGGATCGGAGTACTCTCTGCTCTACGGCTCAAGGTGTCGGCTACCACACTAGCCTTGCCCGGATGATACAGGGTCTCGCAGTCGTAATCTTTCACCACATCCAACCATCTCCTCTGTCTCATGTTAAGGTTGGGATGATCATTAAGATACTTCAAACTCTTGTGGTCCGTATATATGCTACACCGAACCTCATATAGATAGTGAAGCCAGATCTTGAGGGCAAACACCACTGCCCCCAGCTCCAGGTCGTGGGTGGGATATCTCGTCTCCTGAGGCTTCAACTGCCTAAATCCGTACGCTATCATGTGCCCCCTCTGTATCAGTACCGTACCCATGCCCATAATAGATGCATCTCAATAAACCACAAAATCCTCCATTCCCTCCGGAAAGGGCCAACACGGGAGCCTCGCACAATCTCTGGCGAAGGGTCTCAAATGAGGTCTGCTGCTCAGGACCCCAAGTAAATGCAACGCCCTTCCGTGTCAAACTGGTGAGAGGGACGCTAATCTTGGAGAAATCTCTAATAAATCTCCGATAGTATCCGGCCAGTCCCAGAAAACTCCTGATCTCGGTGGGGGATCTCGGCACCTCCCATCTCATAACTGCCTCAATCTTGACCGGATTGACCAAAATACCATTCTGGTTAACGAGGTGTCCCAGGAACTGTACCTCTCGTAACCAGAAATCACACTTGCAGAACTTGGCATAGCGCCTCTCCGATCTCAGTATACCCGGAATCTCTCTCAGATGCTCCTCATGCTGCTCTCTAGACCTCGAATACACCAAAATATAGTCGATGAACACAATCATCGAACGATCCAAGATGGGCCTACACACCCGGTTCATGAGATCCATGAACGCTGTCGGTGCGTTGGTGAGCCCGAAAGGCATCACCACAAACTCATAGTGCCCGTAACGTGTCCTGAAGGCCGTCTTCTGGACATCCTCCTCGCGTACTCGCATCTGATGATACTCGGACCTCAGATCGATCTTAGAAAACTAAGACGCCCCCAGTAACTGATCGAACAAATCGTCGATCCTCGGAAGTGGGTAACGGTTCTTGACCGTCAACTTGTTCAACTCCCGGTAATCAATGCACATCCAGTGTGAACCATCCTTTTTCTTGAGAAAAAGGATCGGGACTCCCCACGGTGAGCTACTCGGCCTGATAAACGCCTTCCCCAACAGCTCCTGCAGCTGTGAGGATAACTCCTGCATCTCTGGAGGCGCAAGGCGATAATGTGCCTTGGCAATTGGCGCCGCCCCCAGTACCAAATCAATCTGAAACTCTACCTGCCTCTCGGGAGGTACTCCCGGCAACTCCTCGGGAAAAACATTTGGGAATTCTCACACTATTGGAACCTCGGAGATAGAACTCGATCTCTCTGTAGCAGCCAACGTATCCATCACATACGCCAAAAATCCCATACTGCCCTGCTCTAGACTCTGTCTCGCCCTGGAGGCCGAACAAAACGCCAACCCAAATCAGGTACCCTCACCATATACTATAAGCACTCCCCCACTAGCGTCTCGTATGGTCACCAAATGACGCTCACAGTCGATCACAGCTCCAAATCGACTCAACCAGTTCATGCCTATAATGACACAGACATCCTCCATCGCGATCGGTACCGGATCTATCGGAAACTTAACTCCGAAGATCTCAAGCCCAAATCCACGAATCACGTCAGTCGCAAACACCACATGATCATTGTCACACCCCAAAACCGGAACGGCGGAATCGTTCGGGGGTGGAGGACGTCATGTTTAGTATCACTAGATATGTATATGGTAAGCAAGTAATGAACAACCATTTCATTTCAAAAGAAAGTGTTTACAATGTGTGTGTTCACAAAACATAGAATTCATAAACAAATAACAAAACAAGACTTGAAGCTATAATGCTCCATCTTCTGAATTCCCAACACGAGCACCTATCTAATAGTCTCCTGAGAATACAAGTTATTTGAAAGAGTTGATCAGCAATTAAGCTGGTGAGTTCATAAGATTTTAGTGATGTAAGTAAGTTGTAAAGTGTTGTTAAAAATGTAGATGTAACATGTAGTTGTAAAATGTTGTAAGTTGTAAGTTCTGTTTTGAAAAGCTCGCCTGTTCCTCTAGAAAATCCTATATTTCCTACTTTGATGGAAGTTTAAGTAAAATGACACTACAACCCCTTCTATGGGTACTAAGTGGGTACAAGTTATATAAGACTCAGAGTAAACAAACAATCGATTGTGCGCATTTGCCCTAAGCTCACAACCAAACAAGTAACATAAATTCAGGCGGATAGCACACATCCCATTGGTTGTTAGATCATTGTCATATATAACCCAGGTGTATTCACTTGTTACTCATGGAGTTAATTGTAATGGTTCCTTTATATCTAATGAAAAGTTCTTTAAGAAAACCCTTATTTCTTATAATAAAATGGTGACCACAATGACTACTTTTATAATAGCTTAGTTTATACTGATATATATAATCTAATATCGGATAGAAAGTTAATTGAGTGAATCTGCCCTAAGCCCACAACCAACTACCTATTGGGTATTAGTTTTATATATAAACATGATGTATAAACTAAGGTATTATAGAGTTACTCACCTAAGGTCCTTTAAATTGTACTGGTTTAATAAAATGGGTTAAACCCTTTACTGGGAAGTTTCTAGTTTTGTATACCAAGAGCACTAATTTTGGAAAGTATGTTTTGTACTAGAAAAACTGTGCTTTGACTCTGTATCCTAACCTGACCCATACCTGGTATCCTTATGATGACTTAATGTATACTAAGCATACATATATATAGAATCGAGTAGAAAATAGATTGGGTGAATTCGTCCCAAGCCCACAACCAAACAAGGAGCAGGAAATGAAACGGAGAGCACACATCCTATTACCTGTCGGACTCTATTGGTATATACATATCCTGTGATGTATACATTAAGGAATCATAAGACTAGCATTATGGTCCTTTCTTTTAAACGTAGCCTTCTACCAAGGCATCTTCTGTTACGTATTAGACTCGACTGTTCTGCTTGTCGATTGTAAAAATGTATATTTTCCCTAGTTTATAACTATCTTGACACAAAAATAGTTTGAGTTTGACTTTCAAGTGCTACTGTCACTTTATGAAAGAAATGGGAAAATGAAATAGTACTGTAGTGTTGTATTAAGTAACTACCGTTGTACTAATTACTTTAAACCTATTGTTATTTAAAGTACCATGTGATCGGCCTGTATCCTGCTGCCGACTCTATAGAAAAACGACGATGTAAGACGTCGTAAGAAATGACGTTTGTGTTGGATTTTGAGCATTCTAACACTCCTATGGTGTACATGAAACCCTATAAACCTTGGATCTATGTTTTCTCTATTATACATGCAAATATTAACTATTCCAAGGTTTCATCCTAACTAGCATATTATGAAGCACCTATACTACAAAGTTCTAGTTAGATGACATACCTTTTGATGTAGCTTGATGTCTTCAAGCTTTAAGAGCTTAGCCCCAATAGTGTGGAAGCCTCAAATGGAATCACAAATCACCAAAACACCTTGGAAGAACTTGAGAGAATATGTATGCACACTAAAATCGGCCCACTCTTATTTTCACACACTTGTGTCAATTTTGTGAGCCAAGGACGCCTTTATATATTATGGAGGATTAGGGTTACATCCATGTAAACCCTAATACCCATGACCTTTCATTTACATAGGATCCATGGGTTAAAAGCTCCATGGACCATCCATGAAAGCTTAGCCCAACCTAAATGAACTTGGCCCATTCCATATATATAAGAGTTCATATTTAATTAGTTCTTTTTTGATCACTTAATTAATTCTAAATTAATTCTTGATCAATACTAATATAATAATATGATTCCATATTAATATATTAGAACTTATAATATATTAATATAAATCATAAATATACTATTCTCAAAAGCCTATCCATATAAATTGTGTTGGTGAAGTGCAACCCAAATGGACCATGCCGGGTCGGGTCAAGTACATACCAAATATAGTTATGGACTTAGACATTAATCCAACAGTCTCCCACTTGGATAAGTCTAAAACTATTATTGAGTATGACTTCAAAACCTAACTGGCAATCGTAGCTCTTAAAGCTGCTGTCGAACTCTGACCTTGTCAATGACTTGTCCATTAGATAAGGGATCATATATTCCTCCATTCTAGATATCATATGGACTGAGACATGGATTATAATCATTCTCTCTGTCCATTTGTTGTTTCCCGATTTTCGATTTATGATGACTGACTGATTGAACAAATCAAATCAGTCCTGGCTTGGCCAAGCACTCATATGTGTCATCGCTAAATCATCGAGGGGCCCACATATATCGCTTTTATCCCGTAGGTAAAAGGAATGGATAAACTTCGACTCATATGGCTTGTTCTACTAGATGTTGAATCATACACAAAGGCACGTTTTATAACATCGAGTTACCAATGCGTTTTTATGCAATCAATGTATAACCAACTCATAGTAACAACTCATATCTCTAGGTTTTAAGAATATAAGATATTATCGTCTCATGATCACTCGTGATAAAATCCATGAAGTGATTCAAATGAGCGTGGGTTGAATCCAATACTCAGAACTTATGAGCACTCATGAGTGTTGTAGCACCACTTTGTCCACCAACTTGGACCTCTACAAACCAACCCATGACAGTCTTGATTCATATCTACTTCCAATATATGACTGACTGTGGATGGTTTGAATAACTTAATCATTCAGGAAGAGCGACTTAGTTATTCTGGAAGTCAAAACATGCAAAGTGAAACACAAGAATAAATGAATCAAATATGGTATCAAACCCTATGAATATAAATAAACACTTTTATTTATCACCATACTGATTACTCATTATTCATTGTTTCGGTTTTATCAACTTTATACTTGAATTAAAAACACTAGTTGTCCCATGCTCCAAGCATGTACACTATGTTTTTCTTAAACAATAGCTTTGCCATACACCAAGTATGCACTCTATGTTTGTCTATGATCCTTACTTTGTGAAATAAACCAATTGAACATAATTTTAATGATTCTAATTTCACACTCCCAAATCCTTATCGAAAAATGTGAGAATTTCAAATTCCTATCATTTATCGAAATCTGTTTAGATTTTAAACTTATATGCACTGACCCTCCTGTAATGAATATGTACAAAGTCACAAACACTTGTCAACAGTCATTATAAGGTATTCCAATGGAGTTCAACTCCATGGAAACTAAGTCTCATATTCAAAGTACATTGCTTTGAACATGCTTCTTGCATTAAGTTTTCTAATCTTACACAGATAACTTCCACCTATGGAGACAACTCCATATTCTCATTTTGACTATCACTTCTGAACAAGAGATGCCTCTTTTCAGAATATGTCAATATGGTCCTTCCAAAATTAACAATATACTTCCAACTGTCCCTCAGCAACCAATCTTTGGTAAACCTTAGATTGTCCTCGACAATTGCTTAATCATTTTAGTCATATCCAATTCTAGACCTTTTCCCTTCTTAATGCCTCTGGGCATTTGGAAAAATTTAGAAATGACAAATATTATAGCACATGCAATCGATCCTGTACCCAAAGCAAATGGTACACGATTCATGATGTCTAACATAAAGACATGATTCTAGACCAGTCTTTTGCTACAATATTTTTATTTGCCATGTTTTCAAAATTTGACTATGAAGAGGGATGCCGTAATCATAATCGAATTTTGAGAACGCAATATATAGAATTTCCTTAAGTTGAACCAATCCAACATGAAATTCATATATATATTCTTGACTAAGGATGATTAAGGTCTCAATCTAAGCCTTTAGAACTGAAATGAAGTATATCTTCTACCTTAATTATAGCAAAACAACTTTTTCAATCCCTGCAGCCTCACGAATTGAAACTTTTGTTTTCTATAATTAACATTGCTAACTTGCAACACTAACAATAATTATCATGCTCCCACTAACATGATGATTATTAGCACAACACTTATGCTCCCACTAGCTTTGACATGTACTCAGAAATCAGCTGGACTTCTAGAAATCAATACTTTATTGACTTTCTTACCAAAGTTCAGATTTCTGATACGAGATGCTTTGATAAAACTTTATCAAAATCATACACCTTTCCTTAGATAGCATGCATGTGTGTCTAAACAATTTCAGAACTATGAAAAGGGATGCCGTAATCATAGTCTCAATTGTTTAGACCTTTTGCCATCTGCTTCAAATCTACTTGGTGGAAGTGTTTCCTCACCATCATTTTCATGAATCGGAGAGAAACCTTATGACCCTTAGATTTTATGGTGTATGTGTTCTTATCCATGTGAATCGTCAAAACCATAGTCACAAGACAAGGATAATGACAAATCCAAACTCATATGGACTGAACTTATGCAATCTTAACTTCTTGCCACCTGGCAGTACAGGGCCTGCCATTGCTTCCAAGTTGTTATGCAACCAACTGAGAACTTTCAGAACTCCTATGCAAAGCCAACTTTAATTGGAATGGGCACAGAATACGTCAACACGATAGGTTATAAACCTCACGTCGTGTGCTAGTGAAGAACCTCAGGTTTTATTCTTGATTAGTTCTTGAAATTCTTTTTAGGATCTTTAAGACTCCCACTATCCTCTTGACATATAAGACTATCTTGCCAAATATTCAAGAGATAGTGCAGATTCTTTATCAAGCCAATTTCAATAATTCATGACTCATCTTCCTGATCTAACCATTTCAACAATTCATGACTCCTCTTCTTAGTCATAATAATGCACTAAGATGACCTTTAGAGGACTAATTGTGATATGATTTCTAAATCATTAAGATGATCACAAACATGATACTAAAGTACTCTCCCATCTTTTCAGATTTGAGAAACTTTTATCTTTCTGCCTAATTTGATTCTTCTCATTCGTTCTGCCATACATCGAGACTTTTCCAATGCTTCAGAATTATACTTAAACTTATAAGTATAACCATATTTACTAAACTTTTGTAAATCATGACGAATAGTATTATCGATCTTTGTGGTGGACTTGACCAGTGCACAAGAATGTGTACTCGATCCCTTTAGTCCTTCACTTGACTCACACATCCATGTGAACAAGTAATTAGTCTTGATTTTCCAATGCTTGAAAGTTCTCATTCATCATACTATTCAACTTGCATGACTCCAAGTTTCGGTCCAATTGAAACATGGGTGATGAGGAACTTTCCTGATTTGGTAAATTTAGACACTACCACAAATAAAAGAATCAAATCCATTTTCCAATATTGCTGTCAATGGAATCATATAAGCAACAATTTTCCACAAATGCCATTGTAAGGATACTTCAAATAAATAAAATTAAACAATTTTCTTTTATTTTAAAACTTTGCGGAAAAACTTATCCTTACAATCCACATGGAAAATTGTTGTTATCTATTCCTTAGCAATATATCATAACTTCTTAAGCAACTGCTCAAAATTCTGATGCGATCGAAATCCACCTTCGCGATCAGAATCAGCATATACTTCCTTTAAGATTTCTCTCTATTCTTTGATTCTTAAAACATCAACATGTGACCCAGTCACATCATGTAATGAGGATCTCATAATAGAACTTAACAGAGTTAGACAATGGGCTCTACCTGATGTAGAGTCAACTTATTGACTTTAACATCCTTAGGTAAATTTGGCAGCTTTGCAATCAACGCCCCTTCCTTTGGCAAAATAAACATATGGACCCTTTGGTAATGGGACTATCTCAGACTTAGCCTTTCTCTTTACCATTTGGTCAACCGGGTTGACTATGGTCAATCCCTTTCCATTGGGAAGAGAATGCTTTTTCTGGATTTCCAGTGTCACCATTGTCACTGTCCATAAAGTTTTTGGGAAGTTGATCTTCTAATCAAATTTGCTTTACTATCGTTCCAAATCATTGCTGATTCAGCAGCACCAAGCAAATAGATATGATCATTAAGGTTCATGTCATAGTCTGTTTCATAGTAGTCCCAAAGGAACTCACTATGTGACATAGAAAGTGATTGAACATCCAACTTTCTCAAGACTTTGACACCCAACTCTCCCGGCTTGTCAATATGTGACTTCATCTCTAAGATGTGATCACACATAGACCTTGCTTGCCATTAGGGCTTGAGTGACCTTGAACTTGTGGGTTAGGGAGAATAATTGGAGGAGGTGGAGGAAGAGAAGTATGACTTCCATGAGCCAAACTCGGGAAGTCATATTCATTAGGAAAGCTTGGTTTGGGAAGATCATTGTTGTCTAAACCAGACATCAACAATGGGAGAAATTCACGTAAAGTTGATTTAAGTCCTTAATATAACACCCAATATGATATATTAAGGCTAGGACCCAACAAACTATTTTATAACTTGGAAGAGGGATGCCGTAATCCAAGCTTTAAAATATTTGAAGGTAGGTGAATGACGATTCACCAATTTCCACCAAGATAAACGAAATGTATTATTAGGTTTTAATTGGTTTTGAAACTCCTAGATTCTTTTGAGATTCATTGAACTTTTTAATGGCATGTTTCAATCTCGAGTGTGCCCTTCAGGTTTTGTGACTGGGATGCCGATGATCACAAAACAAGGTGTGAAGTAACCATGCAAATATACTTGGTACCCTTAATATTAACCCCTAATCGATGTGCCAGTTAACCACACACACTCCAACGATAGTATGATAAACATTAAGTTACCCTTTTCCTACCTTGTTAAGTCCAGGTTAGTGTGCCGGTTAACCACACACGCTCCACTAACAGCTTAAACAAAGTGCAAAGTGTAATTTCATGAATTAGCACCTTATTCACATTTTCCTAAGTAACTAAGATTGGGAATTTATAAAAAGTTTAGTTACTTAGTATTTATCATTAATACTTTTAATGAAGGGAGAATTATAGTCCTTGTCCTACCTGTTCGGCTAACGACCCTCCACCAGTCAAGGAAGCGGTGGGTGAGAGTGGACACCCATTAAACTGCCATTTTATAGGCAGTAACCTTATACCCCCCTTATAGATCGGCTTCGTGAATGAGGTCTCCTAATGGTAAGACGACTTGCTCTTATACATATAATATATTAAACTTTTAATATTATAATAGTATCAGGGTGTATTTTAGACATTTAAAATACTTGGTGGTTTAATCTATTAATTAAACTATACTCTTAATATAATTAAATTTAAACCATGTCATTATGGAATTATTAATTCTCTTTTAATTAAACACTTTAATTATCTTTTGAT
The DNA here is from genome assembly GCF_052849685.1 of Lactuca virosa. Taxonomy (NCBI): domain Eukaryota; kingdom Viridiplantae; phylum Streptophyta; class Magnoliopsida; order Asterales; family Asteraceae; genus Lactuca; species Lactuca virosa. The sequence continues at coordinate 393,105,284 of NC_136428.1, forward strand.
AAAGTCAATAAGAGTTAATTGAATTATTCAATAAAAACATCATAATTCCAATTATTAAATTCAAAATTAAAACCATTTAATTAATTGTTTGAGTTATGAACCCAAGAGTTTTAGAATTCAATTCTTTTTTTTTTATTATAAAAAAACTTTTTCCAAATTCCAAAACTTGAGGGCAAGTTTTGTAACTCTTGAAAACTTTTGGATTCCATAACTTATGGAGTTAAATACTTGTTTTATGATGAAACTTTTCATGTGCCATAACTTAAGAACAAGTTATGGAATTCTTTAAAACATTAAGACCAAGTTTTGTAACTCCATAAAAAACTTTGAATCAATTTTTTTTTTAAAAACCTTTTCATATCCATAACTTATGGAGGTTTCAAAAAACTCTTTAGATCAAACTTTTAAAACTAATAAAATAATCATATCATTTTATCTTTTATTAAATTTGACCTAATTCAACTCATATAGCAAATGATTCAAATTTTACAAATAATTAGTTTTTCACTTTTGAAAATCAAACATTTGCATGAATATAACAGAAAACAACCCATGACACTGATACCACTGTTGGATTTTGAGCATTCTAACACTCCTATGGTGTACATGCAACCCTATAAACCTTGGATCTATGTTTTCTCTATTATACATGCAAAGATTAACTATTCCAAGGTTTCATCCTAACTAGCATATTATGAAGCACCTATACTACAAAGTTCTAGTTAGATGACATACCTTTTGATGTAGCTTGATGTCTTCAAGCTTTAAGAGCTTAGCCCCAATAGTGTGGAAGCCTCAAATGGAATCACAAATCACCAAAACACCTTGGAAGAACTTGAGAGAATATGTATGCACACTAAAATCGGCTCACTCTTATTTTCACACACTTGTGTCAATTTTGTGAGCCAAGGACCCCTTTATATATTATGGAGGATTAGGGTTACATCCATATAAACCCTAATACCCATGACCTTTCATTTACATAGGATCCATGGGTTAAAAGCTCCATGGACCATCCATGAAAGCTTAGCCCAACCTAAATGAACTTGGCCCATTCCATATATATAAGAGTCCATATTTAATTAGTTCTTTTTTGATCACTTACTTAATTCTAAATTAATTCTTGATCAATACTAATTAAATAATATGATTCCATATTAATATATTAGAACTTATAATATATTAATATAAATCATAAATATACTATTCTCAAAAGACTATCCATATAAATTGTGCCGGTGAAGTGCAACCCAAATGGACCATGCCGGGACGGGTCAAGTACATACCAAATATAGTTATGGACTTAGACATTAATCCAACAGTTTGGCACCCGTAGACTTGCAAGTCCCACTGTAGCGAGCAGCGAGGTGTAGGATAGTCAATCTAGTATAGATCTATACACAAACTCATACGCTCCCCACTTAAGGAGATTCTGCAGACAAAACGGGTCATGACAGGTAGTGTCATGTCCCCCGTTAAGTGGCTCACATAACTGAATGTAATGTATATGTATATATATATATATATATATATATATATATATATATATATATATATATATATATATGTATGTGCTAGTTGTATTGTGTGTTCTTTCTCTGTCTAGCCTGTATTGTTTGTTTCTCATCATAGTATATATTGTTTGTTTATCATCATATTATCTATTGTTTGTTTCTCATCATAGTATCTATTGTTTGTTTCTCATCATAGTATCTATTGTTTGTTTCTGTACTTCATTGTACTAGAAGTAATGAAAACTATTCTCCTAAACTATACCTATTATAGCTTACTAATGTTCTATTTGGACTGTTACTGAAAAGACTCGTTTATCTACCAAGTTATGTTTGTACTTTAAAAACGGAGTTTTGTATAACTATAAAGTGACATAACTTTAAAAGGGTTTTTGAAATGTTTTGACAACTTATAAATGACATAAGTAACATTTTGAAAGATGTTTATAACAAACATTTACACAATTATCATTGTGTTCAACTTGTATTCCCCCCCTTAAAACAGTTAAAATAGTTAAAAGATTCATTACGGGGTATGAACTCACCTGATGTGGGTGATTCAAACGGGTATGCGTGTAAGGATGAGAAGTTCCACGAATGAAGTCCCGAGACACAATAAGTCCTAAATGACATATATTGGCATATATTGACGTCAATATAGTGTTTATAAGCAACCAATTGCAAGGAAACACCTTCTGGGACTAGGAAATACTTTGACCAAGTGTTGGAATCACATGTGATTCAAACTAAGGGAGTGTACGACCATTTTGATGGGTGTGCGGCCAGAGGAGTGTGCGGCCGCACACTCATGGTAAAGTGTGCTCAAAACGTTTTCCAAATGGTGGGAAGGCTTGTAGGGCTGATGTTCATCAAGTGTTGAAGCTAGAAAGGCATTTTGGAAGCCCTAAAGCACTAAACAAAGGGGTGTGCGGTCACATGAGTATTTGCGGCCGCACGCTCCTTGATGAAAATGTTTTGGACGTTTTCTAAGGCTCATAACTAGTAGTAACAAGCTTTGGGAATGGTCCTTACAATATGGAAGCCTTTACGTATGTTTAAAGGGTGATTTGAGGGGTTTTTGAGGGGTGTACGGCCACCACTGTGTGTACGGCCGCACACACCACATGCTCTTGAGTTCTGGGCATTTTTAAGGCTTTAAACAAGTGTTCTCATCAAGTTCTAAGCTTAACGAAGGAATACTTACGATCCGGAAGCTCGAGAAGGTCCAAAATCACCAAGAACAAGTGTGTGTTCTTGGTGTTCTTGGTGAAATGGATGAAGATATGAAGATCTAGCCAAATCATGATTTTAAATGGATGAAATCATAGAGTGTTACTAGTTTGGAAGGATTAACAACAATTTAAGTGAAGAACACTTACATTCTTGAAGATCTAGGCTGAAAATCGGATGATAGTTGAGAGAGAAATCGAGTTCTAAGCCTTGGAGGGTGAAAAATGATTAAAGGAGGCTGAGTTCTACAGTTATGCTCGTGAGTGTGCTGCCAGGAGAGGAGTGTGCGGCCGCACGCCCATGTGTGCGGCCGTACACTCCTTGTGTTGGAGTGTAAGGCCCGGTTTTGATGCTAAAAGCGCATGCGATCCTTTTCTATGTTCAACGCTTGAATGTACTAACCTTTGGACCTTTAAATGGACTCTAAACAAGGCTAAATGATAGCAGACATGAGTTTGACACTCAGCTGAGTTGACTGGCTGATCTTTACCAGGCAAAATTTTAAACATTTTCGGGTTGTCACATCATCCCCCTGTTAGAGGGACTTTCGTCCCGAAATTAGCTTTCTTAGCCGTAGTACTGGGCTTGCGCTCCTCTGATTTGCAAAATACCCACTCGTAGACCTGGCAACTTTTTCCCTTCTGTTCATAATAGGATTCGTACTTGTTCCATCTATCATTACCTCGTGTATACAAGTCGTATATGATTAGAATTAGTTAGACGGTTGGATGTGCGACTCTGCCCTAGGTCCACAACTAAACAAGGAACAGGAGACAGGGCGGAAACACACATACTAAATCTGCGTAATCATAATCATATACCACCCTCGCGTATACACTAAATCTGTGCTCGAGCTTGGTCTGCTGGACGAGTGGTATTTCATTACGGTCTGCGGACATCTGACGATAAGGCTTCGGAGGACAAAGTACTCTTCGCACGAGTGCTTCGAGGTTGAGAATACGAAAGATAAAATCGAGGTTTAGGTCGTACTTTCGATATGAATGACGAAAGTTTCTAAAACTTGCCGATCGAGGCGATCGAAACATATGAACTCAGTATGGTGAGGACCACGCCAACTCATGACGAATGAAAGTAACAGACTCTTTACCGAACAAAGTTTTGGTCAAATGAAAGAAACATCGGTTATACGACGATGTATCCCTTGTATGCTCGATACTGTACTCCTAGTATGTTCGACAATGTACTCTTTGTAAATGTTCCCGTGTTTCTTGTTTTCTTTTTGAAGTTAACACTCCTACGTATCGTACCGCTATGTGTGCATACATACAAACAGAAGTGCTCTACTAACTGTTGGGGATAATTTATATCATAATCATCCTGGGTACCACTACAATCGCCTGCCATATACAAGTTATGAATATTTAAGATGAATCAGGCAGTCGACTGAGTAACTCTGCCTCAAATCCTCAACCAACTAAGGAATGGGGACCTAAGCGGAGTCACTCACTCTTAGTCTGCAACATCTTAGTTATGCACCACCCTACTGTATATGGTAAGCCATAATAGCTTCTCTAAACGGATCTTTTAGTTCTCTTGAATATTGTGACCTATTTTAACATGTGAGTTGTTATAATTACTTTTAAGTGTTGTCCCCAAATTTAAATCTTATACCAATATAAATTATTTTTAAAAGTAATTACTATTTCGAAAACGTACCTCTACTCGTCGACGACTCCGGTGTAGATTCTCCTGCGGTGATCATCAGAATGCGTCCATCTGCACCTAAGTTCCTTATTATCGGGCAGTCCCTCTGATAGTGTCCAGTCTCACCACAGCTATAGCAGGCTTGGTTTTCTTCAGCTCCGGGGACTTGGGAGATCGGTTGAGCCGGTGACCTGCAGAAACGGACTGTGTGTCCCTTCCTGTGGCAGTTTAGACACTGCATTTCCCGGCATACTCCTGTGTGGTGAAAGTTGCACTTTCCACACTTCGGAAGGTTTCCAGCATATCGACTGGCAGGTGCTGAAGAAATAGGCGTCGTAGCGGCATACATAGTACTCGCTCGTTGCTCTTGCGGGGTGTCTTGTGTTGTTCGCTTCTTCTTCCTCTTGTTCCTAGACTTCTGATTATAGTCCTCGTCCCTCGATGGCTCGGAAATAAGGACTTTTACACCATAGCGGACTCCATGGTCGATGAGTCGTTGTGCCAAGCGTTTAGCACTATCGAACGTGGTTGGGTTAGAAGACAACACATTTCCTTGGGTCGGAGCAGTCATACCCCAAATGTATCTTTCTATCTTCTTGCTCTCTGAGGTAATCATCCCAGGGCATAGAGCTGCTAGTTCACTGAACCGGTCAGTGTAGGTCACTATGTCTGAGTCGACCATAGTGAGATCCCACAGCTCTTGTTCTAGTTTTTGAATCTCGCCAAACGGGCAGTATTCCTCCCGCATTAACTCTTTTAGGTTTTCCCAACCTATTGAGTTAGCCACTGATAGAGTCAGTGATTTAACGTGGCTGTTCCACCTTGTTAGGGCCTTGCCAGAGAAGGTGCAGGCAGCAAACTTCACCTTGCTTCCTTCTGGGCATAAAAAGATTTCGAAGATCGACTCTGTTTTCTCGAACCATTTCATGAGGGCGATGACTCCTTCAGTCCCATTAAAGGACAATGGCTGGCATTTGGTGAAGTCCTTGTAGGAGAACTCTCTCGTGCACCCGAGGACCTCACCCTGAGTAGAATCAGTAGGCGTTTCACCTCCGCTGGTACTGATGGAGTGATATTGATCCATGGCTGTTGCCACAGCCGCATCCACTGCAGCGTTTATAGCTGCCATATCGATTTGTGTAGGAGGCGGTATTGGAGTTATCGGAGTAGTGCGTCTGTTAGATCTACGAGGAGGCATCTTTGCTAAAAGAACATAAAGATGAGACGGAATAAGTCTAAAGCAATGGACACAAGCTGAAAGCTGAAAAGGCAAGGTTACCCTAGTTCTGGATGTATCGGGTCCTGACTTCCACAGGGTTCTAGAAACAATTCATAAAAGAGTCTATACCTAATAAACTCTAGAATTTGAAATAACTATCCTCGAATGAATATCTGTTTCCTGAATAACTGTTACCAGCTGCATGTAAGAAAATAATCTCAACATAAAATATGAGCAGTGTTTCCACTCGCTCATTTAATTAACCAAATTTTTATTTATTAGTGTGACGTGTAAGACGTTTTGGTTACTTCGGCTGATCCCTCTTTGAAAACTTCTTGTGAACTTGTTCTTGTTCCTCCTGGACTCTTCTGTTGTATACTATGAGGAAGTGGTTACATCTATCTGGGCTTGTCGTGCGAGAATGAAAGTGACTAAAGAATCTATGAGCTTTAAGGTAACTTTATGGGGTGATCCTTACGGGGCCCTCCTATAATTGTACAAGGTACACAAGTTTGTATATAATTGAAGATTAAATAGACCTTCGAATAAGTGATCCTACTCCAACACTACACCCTTAAGAGGAATGGATAGCGAAGCGTAGACCACATATTCTAAGTCTATAAGATCTTGATTATATATAAAACTTTAGGAATATACCTTGCAAGATTATAGACCTATCCGTAAGGGTCTTTAAGTTGTCACACACGTTATTTATATGAACTAAAATACTCCTATAGTATTCTAACGTAATGTACTTGTTCTGGTGCTCAGGTAAGTTTTAACACTGTTCCAACACCACATCATTCCCAAACACATGTCGGTCACATCTCGAATGAATATAGTTGATCAGGCTATATTGATCCTAGCTATGATTACATAACTGTTCAGGTTGACGACAGTGCCCAACCTTTAAATACTTTTAGTTCTGTTCTCCTCGTGACACTAGTTCTATTATGTACATGAATAAGCAAGTAGGTATATTTTTATAACTTGTAGTTATACTCTAAAAATATATCATTATCCAGAGCACTTAAGCCCCATTGTATTTATAGTTGTATATCTTTTATCGGTTGATATACTTAGTTCACTATAAACAATGCTCTGATACCAATCTGTCACACTGCAAAACCGGAACGGCGGAATCGTTCGGGGGTAGAGGACGTCATGTTTAGTATCACGAGATATGTATATGGTAACCAAGTAATGAACAATCATTTCATTTCGAAAGAAAGTGTTTACAATGTGTGTGTTCACAAAACATAGAATTCATAAACAAATAACAAAACAAGACTTGAAGCTATAATGCTCCATCTTATGAATTCCCAGCACGAGCACCTGTCTAATAGTCTCCTGAGAATACAAGTTATTTGAAAGAGTTGATCAGCAATTAAGCTGGTGAGTTCATAAGATTTTAGTGATGTAAGTAAGTTGTAAAGTGTTGTTAAAAATGTAGATGTAACATGTAGTTGTAAAATGTTGTAAGTTGTAAGTTCTGTTTTGAAAAGCTTGCCTGTTCCTCTAGAAAATCCTATATTTCCTACTTTGATGGAAGTTTAAGTAAAATGACACTACAACCCCTTCTATGGGTACTAAGTGGGTACAAGTTATATAAGACTCAGAGTAAACAAACAATCGATTGTGCGCATCTGCCCTAAGCTCACAACCAAACAAGGAACATAAATTTAGGCGGATAGCACACATCCCATTGGTTGTTAGATCATTTTCATATATAAACCAGGTGTATTGACTTCTTACTCATGGAGTTAATTGTAATGGTTCCTTTATATCTAATGAAAAGTTCTTTAAGAAAACCCTTATTTCTTATAATAAAATGGTGACCAGAATGACTACTTTTATAATAGCTTAGTTTATACTGATATATATAATCTAATATGGGATAGAAAGTTAATTGAGTAAATCTGCCCTAAGCCCACAACCAAACAAGGAACAGGAAGTAAGGCGGAAATCACACATCCAACTACCTATTAGGTATTAGTTTTATATATAAACATGATGTATAAACTAAGGTATTATAGAGTTCCTCACCTAAGGTCCTTTAAATTGTACTGGTTTAATAAAATGGGTTAACCCCTTTACTGGGAAATTTCTAGTTTTGTAAAACCAAGAGTACTAATTTTGGAAAGTATGTTTTGTACTAGAAAAACTGTGCTTTGACTCTGTGTCCTAACCTGACCCATAACTGGTATCCTTATGATGACTTAATGTATACTAAGCATACATATATAGAATCGTGTAGAAAATAGATTGGGTGAATTCGTTCCAAGCCCACAACCAAACAAGAAACAGGAAATGAAACGGAGAGCACACATCCTATTACCTGTCGGACTCTATTGGTATATATATATCCTGTGATGTATACATTAAGGAATCATAAGACTAGCATTATGGTCCTTTCTTTTAAACGTAGCCTTCTACCAAGGCATCTTCTGTTACGTATTAGACTCGACTGTCCCGCTTGTCGATTGTAAAAATGTATATTTTCCCTAGTTTATAACTATCTTGACGCGAAAATAGTTTGAGTTTGACTTTCAAGTGGTACTGTCACTTTATGAAAGAAATGGGAAAATGAAATAGTACTGTAGTGTTGTATTAAGTAACTACCGTTGTACTAATTACTTTAAACCTATTGTTATTTAAAGTACCATGTGATCGGCCTGTATCCTACTGCCGACTCTATAGAAAAACGACGATGTAAGACGTCGTAAGAAATGACGTTTGGCACCCGTAGACTTGCAAGTCCCATTGTAGTGAGCAACGAGGTGTAGGATAGTATAGATCTATACACAAACTCATACGCTCCCCACTTAAGGAGATTCTGGATACAAAATGGGTCATGACAGGTAGTGCCATGTCCCCCGTTAAGTCGCTCACATAACTGAATGTAATGTATATGTATATGTATATGTATGTGCTAGCTGTATTGTGTGTTCTTTCTCTGTCTAGCCTGTATTGTTTGTTTCTCATCATAGTATCTATTGTTTGTTTCTCATCATAGTATCTATTGTTTGTTTCTCATCATAGTATCTATTGTTTGTTTCTGTACTTCATTGTACTAGAAGTAATGAAAAGTATTCTCCTAAACTATACCTATTATAGCTTACTAATGTTCTATTTGGACTGTTACTGAAAAGACTCGTTTATCTACCAAGTTATGTTTGTACTTTAAAAACGGAGTTTTGTATAACTATAAAGTAACATAACTTTAAAAGAGTTTTTGAAATGTTTTGACAACTTATAAATGACATAAGTAACATTTTGAAAGATGTTTATAACAAACATTTACACAATTATCATTGTGTTTAACTTGTATTCCCCCCCTTAAAACAGTTAAAACAGTTAAAAGATTCATTACGGGGTATGCACTCACGTGATGTGGGTGATTCAAACGGGTATGCGTGTAAGGATGAGAACTTCCACGAATGAAGTCCCGAGACACAATAATTCCTAAATGACATATATTGGCATATATTGACATCAATATAGTGTTTATAAGCAACCAATTGCAAGGAAACACCTTCCAGGACTAGGAAATACTTTGACCAAGTGTTGGAATCACATGTGATTCAAACTAAGGGAGTGAACGGCCATTTTGATGGGTGTGCGGCCATGGGTGTCGGCCAGGGGAGTGTGCGGCCGCACACTCATGGTAAAGTGTGCTCAAAACGTTTTCCAAATGGTGGGGAGGCTTGTAGGGCTGATGTTCATCAAGTGTTGAAGCTAGAAAGGCATTTTGGAAGCCCTAAAGCACCAAACAAAGGGGTGTGCGGTCACATGAGTGTGTGCGGCCGCACGCTCCATATGAACATGTTTTGGACGTTTTCTAAGGCTCATAACTACTAGTAACAAGCTTTGGGAATGGTCCTTACAATATGGAAGCCTTTAGGTGTGTTTAAAGGGTGATTTGAGGGGTGTACGGCCACCACTGTGTGTGCGGCCGCACACACCACATGCTCTTGAGTTCTGGGCATTTTCAAGGCTTTAAACAAGTGTTCTCATCAAGTTCTAAGCTTAACGAAAGAATACTTACGATTCGGAAGCTCGAGAAGGTCCAAAATCGCCAAGAACAAGTGTGTGTTCTTGGTGTTCTTGGTGAAATGGATGAAGATTTAAAGATCTAGCCAAATCACGATTTCAAGTGGATGAAATCAAAGAGTGTTACTAGTTTGGAAGGATTAACAACAATTTAAGTGAAGAACACTTACATTCTTGAAGATCTAGGCTGAAAATCGGATGATAGTTGAGAGAGAAATCGAGTTCTAAGCCTTGGAGGGTGAAAAGTGATTAAAGGAGGCTGAGTTCTACACTTATACTCATGAGTGTGCTGCCAGGAGAGGAGTGTGCGGCCGCACACCCTTGTGTACGGCCGTACACTCCTTGTGTTGGAGTGTAAGGCCCAGTTTTGATGTTAAAAGCGCACGCGATCCTTTTCTATGTTCAACGCTTGAATGTACTAACCTTTGGACCTTTATATGGACTCTAAACAAGGCTAAATGATAGCAGACATGAGTTTGACACTCAGCTGAGTTGACTGGCTGAGCTTTACCAGGCAAAATTTTAAAAATTTTCGGGTTGTCACACTAATCGGGTATGGAAACTCTCAGAGGTCGACTCAACGCCTCTCGTCGGATACTGATCTGATGACTAAATGCAAATGATACAATGGATCGACTTGCACCCGAGTCAAATAACACCAAAGCAGGCACAGAACTCACTAGAAAAGTACCTATACACAATCACAATATAAGCACAAAATTTCTCAAAAGAATATAATAAGAACACATACCAACTACAACATCAGGCGTTGCGAGGACCTCCTCCGCTGTCAACTGAAAGGCTCTCCCACAAACCCTCGGTGTCTCGGCCTTCGCCGACCGAGTCTTAGTAGCACGCACAGAAGTAGGTGCAGATCCCTGGGCTGATCCCTGCATGAGCTGAGGGCATTCGGCCTTCCGGTGGCCGGTCTGGTTGCAATGAAAGCAAACCGAGATTCCCTTGGGGAAGTCGTTCCCCATATGCCCATCCTTGCTGCATTTGTAGCAAATCCCCGATCGGCAAGAACCCTCGTGACTCTTGCCGCAATTGCCACAAGTGCGGCCCTTCTGGCCCCCAACTCTAGAATCAGCGGGCTTGGCCCACTTCGTCACCGGCTGCGACTCCTCCTCATGCTCCCTGGTCTGCAACTCAAGCTCAATCTCCCTCTTCCTGGAATTGGCCTGAAGCTCGGCTAATGTCTTATACAACGAGTTCGCCACGAACTCTCGTATGTCCCTCCTCAGTATGCTCAAATATCGGCTCACACGCGCCTGCTCAATGGACACGTGTTCAGGGCAAAACATCGCTCTCTCGTGGAACATCCTCGAAATCTCAGTCACTGACTTTGTCTTGTGCTTGAGAGATAGAAACTCCTGTGCCAAATGTTCCCTCTCCACCGGGGGAGCATACTCATCTCGAAACATAGCAGTAAACCTCTCCCATGATACTTTAGTGAGCTCTGCAGTAGTGAAATTGGCTGTCACAAACTTCCACCAGTCCTTCGCTCCCGAACGAAGCTGGTTCAGTGCGAACCCTACCCTCAAATGTTCCGGACAGGAACAAGTGTAGAAACACCCCTCGATGTCAGAAATCCATCTCATCGAAGCAATCGGGTCCTGTGTCCCATCGAACTCTGGTGGCTTCGTGTTGCTGAACTCCCGGAACAACAACGAGTCACCTGCCCGTGGCGTGGCAGCAGCGACAACTGCAGTGGCGGCAGCAGCAGCAGCCTCAGTGACAGCAGCGTATCGCTCATCAAATGTCTCAATCATGGTGGTCTTGATAGACCCAAACATCTCTGGAATCTCTGCTCGGATAGATGCAGCCACCTCCTCGTGGTTCATCCTCCGTATCTCCTCATCACTACTCCCACTGCTTCTAGGGTTTTGGTGCGTACCCACCATGATGTCTCTGAAACACAACACAAAATTATCAGAGACTTGCTCGAGCATACTCACACTCAATCATTCCCCCCTACTTGTTCCTTAGCATCTTAAGGATTCTTACTTGGGCCGCTCACTGATCCGGTGTTTCCAGTAGTACGAGCCCAATACTACCTTCCACACTGCATCAGTGTTCACCCCAAGTCCTCTTCCTCGGATCCCAATTACTAGTACTCTATGCCTCACCAGCTACTCTCACAGTAGTCCTCTCACTGACTCACTCCTACTAGATACTCATACTCAAAACAACTCACTGATAGCAGAAATCCCTAGGCTAAGGCATAACAAATCAGGCCAACCCTAGTCCTAATATATGAATTACCTAGCCTATTCTCTAGCATGCATTATATCTCATAAAATATATCATAACACAAAAATGAGGGTATTTTGGGAAATTACCGCTCGGCTCTGGCTGATTGTACACACTGCTCCGGCTCGTCTTCACTTAAACTCTTTCTCATTTTTAGAAAAAGTTATTTCTTTTGAAAATCTTTCTCAAATCCTCAGTTTGAGTCCAAACACACCCGAGGGTGTATCCGAATCCCTCAAACCAAGGCTCTGATACCAAGTTGTAATGACGTAAATTTTCAAACAAAATTTTCATTTTCAAACACAATAAAACTCATTTCATAATTCTCAAAATCACATATGTCTCAAATGTCAACAAGTAGAACACAATCCTAGAATCATAAAAAGAATCTCCCACCAGTGTGTACAAATCATGCCGGTGCCTTGTCGCGATCCTCGGAACTACCTGAAACGCATATCACATAACACGGTAAGCATAAAGCTTAGTGAGTTCCCCAAAATACCACACACACCACATCAGCCACTCAAGGCTATAACACAATAAGACCCTCCGGTCAATATGTCTTAGTGGGACCCTCCAGTCCCACAAATCAGATGGACCCTTCGGTCCCTCAGCTCAACATCTCAATATAATACACAGTAAACATATCACAAACAAATAGCAGGATAACTTAATATACAACTCATTCACATAAGACCCTCTGGTTACACATAAAAGTACCACTCAAGGTAAGTATAGTGAGAAGACTCACCTTGTAAGCTAGCAAAAGAAAACCTTGCACTCGGAATCTCGAACTCTATCCACCAGTCTAGCCTCCGCCTAGCACATAATAATTATCCCTAATAAATATTGGCTCTCAAAAACTCGACTAACTCTTTTACAATCACACAAGGGTGAAAAGACCACTTTACCCCTCGATAGGCTTAATAGTCCACAGTTTTGACCAAACCCTAAAAGTCAACAAAAGTCAACGGCAGGGAGTACGATGCGCATACTCGGCTGCCATGCAGGCATCGGGGATCCTCGACCCCTACGCCGCACGTACGGGGTTTACGCCCAGCGTACGCCCCAGTTCCACTCTTCTCACATTTTTGGTCTTAACCAGTTAAGACATAAGCTCATATCTCAGATCTGGACTCTCTAATGTCTCTTAATCCATAAAGTCAGTTACTTTAAGCCTTTGCATGGCTGATTGGGTCACTAATACTCAAAACATCCATCATATTGCTGTTGTATTAGGTGTCTAAGCCCATAACTATAATTGTTATGTACTTGAATTGATAGTAGCAATGTCCTTTTGGGTTGCCTTCAAACCTGGCAATTGAATAGGATAATTGTTAGAGAGAGAAGAATGATTTATTAATTTATTGCTTGTTTAATAAAATAATAGTCAAGATAAATGATTGATTAATGTATTATGGATATAATATATTAATTAGAAATCATATTGTTTAATTAATATTTAATCAGAAATTAATTTGGAATTAATTTTGGGATTAAAGGAATTAATTGAAACTGCAGGGACTAAAGGTGACAATGTTCAAAAGTTGTGCATTGAGCATTCTAGAACCTCCCTTAGAGGTGGGGAACGAAATCTAGAGTGTCCTAGGGTTTCCTTGGGCTCTAAGGGTGCCTTGGAATCCTTAGGGAGGAAGTTAAGGGATTAGGGTTATCTAAGATACACCTGCCTTATCCTAAACCTTCCTTATCACCTATATAAACCCCTATAGGGTTGGATTTCGTCTAAGGCACTCGAAGAAAGGCTAAGGGCCGAAATTCTACTCTACTTCTCTCTCTCCATAGTAATCCTTGGTTGCTAGGTTTGTTTGTGAGCCATTAGAGGCGTGACACTTGTGGCGCTTGCTACCAAAGTTCAAGATCTTCAAGGATTTGATTGTGATTACAATATAACAATCAAGGTATGTATCCTAACCCTAATTATATGTTAATTTCGAAAATTACATGTGCCTCCTAGGGTTTCTAGTTTTTGTGTTCAATGCTTGTATGTCTCATAGTGAAAACATAGATCCTCACCTTAGGGTTGCATGCACACATAGGATTGTTTGTTATGTACAAAACCCATCAGTGGTATCAGAGCGTATGGTTTTTGTTTTCAATTATATTTGGTAAAATTGATTGAACTAGAAAAAATTAGGGTTTATGGCTATTAAACCCTAAGGCCTTTAAATTTTCGCAAATTAGGGTTTAAGAACCCTATTTTTCGAAAATCCCTAAGGGTTTTCAAACCCTTTCCTTTGGCCACCTTGGAGTCGAAATCTAGGGTTTCCTAACCCTAGGGTTTTTGATTTTGAGGCAAGTTTGAAAGCCTTGCCTTCCACTCCAAGCAGAAGATTTCGAAATCTAAGGAATCTGTTAGTAGGTTGTTATTTTTGGTAATTATCTTGTTAATTGTTTAATTGGATAATTAAAGATATCCCTGCCTAAATTTCGAAATCCATGGATATAGGATTAAATTAAGTTAATATATTTAATTTAAATTGGTAATCCTTATTTGATTTAATAATTTAATTAATTGTTTAATTTTTGAATAATTATTAAATCAAAATAGTTCAAATTACACCCTTATGGTTTTATTAAGTTAATTAAAAGTTTAATTAAAAGAGAAAATCAATAAAACCACCTACTATTTTAAAAGTGTAAAATACACCCTTATACTATATATATATATATATATATATATATATATATATATATATATATATATATATATATATATATAATTAAAAGTCTAATATTATATATGTATAACTTAAACTGCTAGTCTTACCGTTAGTAGGCCTCATTCACGAAGCCGATATATAAGGGGGGTATAAGGTTATGGCCTATAAAATGGCCGTTTAATGGGTGTCCACTCTCACCCACCGCTTCCTTGATTGGTGGAGGGTCGTTAGCCGAATGGGTAGAATAGGGAAAACCCTCTCCTCATTAAAAGTATAATGAATAAAGTAACTAAATATTTTTACCAAATTCCCAATCTTAGTTACTTTAGGAAAAAGTGAAATCGATACAATTCCATGGACTTACACTTTGTACCCTTGTTGAGACGTTAGTGGAGCGTGTGTGGTTAACCGGCGCACTAAATTGGTTCTAAGCAAAGGTAGCGAAGGGTGACTCGGTGTTTGTCATAGTTCGATGGAGCGTGTGTGGTTAACCGGCACATCGAATAGGTGACTGTAACATTGGGGGCACCATGTAAGTTTACATGGTTATTCACACCCTGTTTTGTGATCATCGGCATCCCAGTCACAAATCGAGGGGCATGTCGAGATTTAAACATGCCATTGAAAAGTTCAATGAATCTCAAAAGATCTAGGAGTTTTCAATACATTTAAAACTTAATCTCCTTTTCGTTTTTCATGGTGGAAAATTAGTGAATCGTCATTCACTTACCTTCAAATGTTCTACAAGTTGGATTACGGCATCCCTCTTCCAAATTGTAGAATATTGTGTTGGATCCGAGCCTTAATATCTCATTTGGGTGTTTTATTAAGGACTCAATAACCTAACTTGAATTTTCTCCCGTTTTATAGATGTCAAAGTCTGACAACTATGGTCTTCCTAAATCCGTTGGAAAAAGTTTTCCACGTGAAGATGATGTTCCACGATTGTATTGTGGAAATAGAAATCATGCTTCATTTCCTCCACCTCCTCCAATAATTCTCCCTGACCCACATGTTCGAAGACTTGAAAAGTTCAAGGTCACTCAAGCCCTATTGGCAAAAGACACGAAAATGGAAAGTCTATATGTGCTCATATCTTGGATAAAAGGTTACATATTGATAAATTGGGATTGTTGGGTGTCGATGTTTAAAGAAAGTTGGCTGTTGACTTGGTTCTTCAGTCACTTCCCGAATCATATGGTAAGTTCGTTAGAGTGTACTATATGATGGACCACGACATGACCCTTATTGATTTGACTTATTTGCTTATTGCTGCTGAATCAGAAATGATTTGGCACACTGGTCAGCAAATTTGTCTGGTAAATCAATATCCCAACCCTCTATGGGCAATGGTAACATTGGAAGTCCAAAAAAATTTCTCTACACAAGAGAAAGGCTGAGTCTGAGATAGTCTCGTGTGCCATTCCAGAGAGTCCATAAGTTTCTACTGCCAAAAAGAAGGGGCATTGGTTACGAAGCTGCCCTGACTACCTGAGAGATCTAAGAGATGGGAGAGTCAAGATGTATGACTCTGCTTCAGGTAAAAATGCACTATCTAACTCTATTAAGTTCCTATTTGGAGATTCTTGATACATGATGTGATAAGATTACATTTCGATGTTTTGAAGGATCGAAGAAAGGAAAGGAAGCTTAAAGGAAGGAGCAAGCTGAGTCTGATCGCGAAGAATGGATTTTGATCGCATGATTCAAGGATCAGATATTTAAGCTACTACTTTAGAGGTAGGATAGATTGTTAAGTAATATTTACATAGTTTTCATTAGTAATCGCATTGTAAGGACAATATTTTTCTGCAATAAAATAAATTTTGATTTATCTTATTTATGTTTCCGTGCGATGGATTTTATGAAATTTGGTGTTTGAATGGTTCTATTGTTAGCAATATTGTGAATGGATTTGATTCTTAGTTATGTTATTTGTGGAAATGTCAGAAATTTACTAAATGAGGAAAGATTCTCATCGCCCAAGTTTCAATTGGACAGAAACTTGAAATCATACAACTGGTATTGTGTGACGAATGAGAACCTTCATATTTGGAAAATTGAGACTAATTCCTTGTTCACATAAGTATGTGAGTCAAGTGAAGGACTAGGAGATTAGGTACACTTGGTTGTGCGCTGGTCAAGTCCACCACAAAGAACAATAGAATTATTCGTCATGATTTACTATAGTTTAGTAAATATGGTTATACTTATAAGATTAAGTGTAATTCTGAGTTGTTGAAAAAGTTTCAATGAATAGCGGTACGAATAAGAAGAATCAATTAGGCAGAAAGATAAAAGGTTCTCCAATCTAAGAAGAAGGGAGAGTACTTTTGTATCATGTTCTATGATCGTCTTAAGAACCATATTACAATTCATCCTCTAAGGACACCTTAGTGCACTAGTATGGCTAAGAAGAGGAGTCGGGAATTGTCAAAATGGGTTAAGTCAATAAGATGAATCGTATTTCGTTCCAAAAAATCAAGTCTTAGAGTCAAACTCCAAGATTGTGACTTGAGTGACATAATCTTAAGTAGGAATGTTCTTACATTTGCATATTTTGGTAAGTTGTGATGTCTTGAATAAGACATAGACCAACTAGTACCAAATTGTGCGTAGTTTTGTCTTGATATAGACACACACTAACTCTTGGATATTTGTTTTGTCAAGAAATGTTTCTTGATAAGAGAAACTAATATGTCAAGAGGTCAGTGGGAGTCTAAAGATCTTGAAAAGTTTCAAGAACAAATCAAGAAGTAAACCTATTAAACACTAGCACACGACTTGAGGATTGTAACCTATCGTGTTGACAAAATTTTATTCATGTGCCAATCCAGTTGAGAGATTATGCATATGAGTTCTACGAGTTCTCAATTGAATGCATAAGGGCAAACACCTTGATCAATGAAAGTACATTGACTGGCATAGGTGAGCTGCTAAATAACTTGGAAGCAATGGTGGGACCCTTGATGGCAAGAAATTAAGAATGAACAAGTTCTGTCCATAAGAGTTTGAATTTGTCACAAACATTATCTTTCGATTATGGTTATGGCAAATTCACATGGATAGGAACACATACACCATAAAATCTAAGTGTCATAAGGTTTCTCTCCTTCATGAAAATGATTGTGAGGAAACGCTTTCACTAAGAGAGATTTTAAGGAGATAGAAGTTGTGTAAATTGCATGCTTAAATTTGATTATGATTACGGCATCCCTCTTCATAGTTCGAATTGTGAGATTTGGCAATTGGTTTGAACAATTAAGACTTATTGCTATAAGTTTTGAAATTGTTTAGACACACATGTGAGCTTTCTAAAAGGTGTATGAGCTTAGATAAAAGCTTATCGAAGCATCTCGTATCAGAAATATGAACTTCGGTAAGAAAGTCAATAAGTATTGATTTCTAGAAGTCCAACTGATTTCTGAATACATGTCAAAGCTAGTGGGAGCATAAATGTTATGCTGGTAAGAAGATAATTATCATGTTAGTTGAAGCATGATTATTATGATTTGCAAGTTAACAATACTAATTATAGAAAACAAGAATTTCAATTTGCAAAGTTGCAACGGATGAAGAGTTGTTTTGCTATAATTAAGGGAGAGAATATTATACTTCATTTCGAATATAAAAGCTTAGATTGTGAGTTTTTAGTCAAATTTAGTCAAATATAAATGAATGTTATGTTGGAATGGTTCAACGTAAGGAAATTCTATATATGGAAAGGATAATTGCATTCTCAAAATTTGGTTATGATTACGGCATCCATTTTCATAATCAAATTTTGGAGAACATGGCAATTAGAAATATTATAGCAGAGGACTAGTCTAGTATCACGTCTTTATGTGAGACATTATGAATCGTGTCCCATACGCTTCGGGTATAGGATCGATTGCATATGCTATAATATTTGACCGTTCTAAAATTTTCCAAATGCCTAGAGCATTAAGAGGGAAAAGGAACTAGAACCGGATTTGACTAAAATGATTAAACAACTGTCAAAGGACGATCTAAGATTTCCTTAGGATTTGTCGCTTGTGAGTAGTTGGAAGTATAGTATTGGATGGACCATATCGACATTATTATGAATAGATAAGATTCTATTTAGAATGAGTTGTCATATGGCAAATATGGAATGTTTCCATAAATGGGAGTTGGATATTAAGAATCTATGCCGAGATTAGGAACTTTTATGCAAGAAGGATGTTCAAAGGAATGTACTTTGAATGTGAGACTTCACGTCTATGGAATTGTCTTGAAACAATCTCCAATAGAGAACTTTGTAATTTCATTGGCTGAGTCTTGGTGACTTTTGTGCAGTGATATTACAAAAAGATCGTTGCATAAAATGTTAGAATCTAACATATACTAATAGTGGCAAGAATTTTCTATTCTTACACTAACAATGGGTTTTGGGGATTGTGAAATGAGTTTCATTGGAAATGTTTTCCAATTGATCTATTTCACAAAGAAAGGATGATAGGTAAACATAGTGTGCATGCTTGGTGAATGGGACAATTGTTGTTATAATTCAAGTGTCAAGTTGATTATCTGAAACAGTATACAATGAATAATGAGTAATCAATATGGTGACTAAATAAAAGGTGTTTTATTTATACTCAAAAGTTTTGGGGTCATATAGGATTAAGTATTATTATTGTGTTTCACTTTGCATGTTTTGACTTCCAGAATAACTAGGTTATTCAAACATCCACAGTCGCTCATACATTGGGAGTAGGTATGAAGCAAGACTGTCATGAGTCCGTCTGTAGATTGTCTAAAGTGTTTAGACATAGCAAAAGTTTGTTGCAGAGTTCATGAGTGCTTTAATAAGATTAGAGTATTGGATTAAACCCATGCTCACTTGAATCACTTCATGGATTTTATCACGAGTGATTGTGAGACGATAATATCTTATATTCTTGAAACATAGAGATATGAGTTACAGTTTGCAAATCGGTTGCACATTGATAATACGTAAACGCACCAGTAACTTGGTGTTATAAAACGTATTGTTATGTGTGATTTGATGAGTAAATAGAGCAAGCATATGAGTCGATGTTTATCCGTACCTTTTACCCAAAGTTGGATAAAAGCGATATATGTGGGCCCCTCGATGATTTAGTGATGACACCATAAAGTGCTTGGCCAAGCCGGGACTGATTTGATTTGTTCAATTAGTCAGTCGTCATAAATCGGAATTCGGGAAACAGAACATAGACATAGAGAATGATTAAAATCCATGTCTCGTGTCTATACGATATCTAGAATGGAGGAATATATGATCCCTTATCTAAGGACACGTCACTGACTAGGTCAGAGTTCGACAACGGCTTTTGGTAGCTAAAATTTGCTAGTCAATTTTTGAAGTTATACTTGCAATTATAGTTATTAGACTTATCCAAGTGGGAGACTGTTGGATTAGGTGTCTAAGCCCATAACTATAATTGTGATGTACTTGAATTGATAGTAGCAATGTCCTTTTGGGTTGCCTTCAAACCTAGCAATTGAATAGGATAATTGTTGGAGAGAGAAGAATGATTTATTAATTTATTGCTTGTTTAATAAATTAATAATCAAGATAAATGATTTATTAATGTATTATGGATATAATATATTAATTAGAAATCATATTGTTTAATTAATATTTAATCAGAAATTAATTTGGAATTAATTTTGGGATTAAAGGAATTAATTGAAACTGCAGGGACTAAAGGTGACAATGTTCAAAAGTTGTGCATTGAGCATTCTAGAACCACCCTTAGAGGTGGGGAACAAAATCTAGAGTGTCCTAGGGTTTCCTTTGGCTCTAAGGGTGCCTTGGAATCCTTAGGGAGGAATTTAAGGGATTAGGGTTATCTAAGATACACCTGCCTTATCCTAAACCTTCCTTATCACCTATATAAACCCCTATAGGGTTGGATTTCGTCTAAGGCACTCCAATAAAGGCTAAGGGCCGAAATTCTACTCTACTTTTCTCTCTCCACTGTAATCCTTGGCTGCTAGGTTTGTTTGTGAGCCATTAAAGGCGCGACACTTGTGGCGCTTGCTACCAATGTTCAAGATCTTCAAGAATTTGATTGTTATTACAATATAACAATCAAGGTATGTATCCTAACCCTAATTATATGTTAATTTCGAAAAATACATGTGCCTCCTAGGGTTTCTAGTTTTTGTGTTCAATGCTTGTATGTCTAATAGTGAAAACATAGATCCTCACATTAGGGTTGCATGCACACATATGATTGTTTGTTATGTACAAAACTCATCAATTGCCTCATGAAGCTCATATCTCATGCATGGCTTACTCCTAACATCCAAGATTGGATTTTTATCACTCAAGTCCACAAAATACACTGAAAATTGGTAGATCAAGGTCTTTGGAGCTTATTATCACATAAAGTCTCCATCTTTTGGGACAAAACCCTAAAATAATCCATGAAATGCACAAAACAAAATAGTGAGAAAGCTTGAAGCTTTATACCTCTATGTGAAGCTATCTCCTCAGATTTGCTCATATCTAGAAGCTTGGACTCCAAATCCTCCTTCTTCAAGACCTTCTCATCTCTTCAAAACCACACAAACACTCTCTCAAGGCTCAAACACTCACACATAAGCTCTAGGACAGAGGTTATGGCAATCTTAGGGTTTTCTCTCTAGGAATGGTGGCAATAAATGAGGTGATCATATTCCTTATATAGGGGACTCACCCCAAATTAGGGTTACATTCTGGGCCTAGTACGCCCAACGTAACCTCCGGTATGCCCAGCGTATTAGGTGGCCTCCGCGTCCAAAGCACACACATGAGTACGCTGAGCGTACACTCTAGTACGCCCCGTGTACTCATTAGTCACTTCTTCTCTACCAAGGGCCAAATGAAACAAATGCTCAAAAGACTAAGGTTCACAAGGAATAACTGGACTTGGGGTGTTACATGTTCTTTGCAACTGCTTTTTCTTTAGTAAATAGCAACAGTGCTTTCATCAATTAAGATATATGAGCTTCCAGATGAACATTGCTGACTTCCTTGACTCCCCTTGGTGGATTTGGATACCACTCGTCTGCACTTTTGGAATGTTTAGACTCGATCGCCAGCTTTTCGATCAACTCTTTGATTTCAGTTGGTGTCATGTCTGAAAGTGACCCTCTGCTTGATGCATCTATAAGTCTCCTTTCCATGGGTACTAAGCCTTTGCAGAAACATTGGTATAATTAGTAATCGCTAGTGCAATGTTGTGGGCATCGAACCAACAACTTCTGGAACTGCTCCCAATAAGTGTGGAGAGCTTCACTTTTCCCTTGTTTTATACCAAGAATTTCTCTGTGCAACTTTGACACTTTCTCCTCGGGAAAATATTTCTCCAGAAAAAGTTTGGCAAGCTTATTCTAGCTTGTTATCGAACCAGACGGGAGGTCATATAACCACTCCTTTGCAGATCTTGAACCGAAAAGGGGAATGCCCTTAGTTTGATCTAGTCTTCAGTAACTGCATGACGCTTCATTCCAGAACAGACGACATGGATCCTTGGGAAATTTGTGAGGATCTTCATTCTCAAGGCCTCGGAACCCGGGCAAAAGATGGATTAAACAAGATTGAGCTCAACATTTTGCACTTTTGGAGAAGTGATACATAGTGGTTGCTGGGTAACCTCTTGTGTTGCACACTCGCGAAGAGTCTTTTCAGAATCATCTCTGTTTTTGCTCATGTCTGATTCTTCAGATTCTGATTCTGAAGAATCTGTGGGTTCATATTTACAGGAAGAGGATGGGGAATAAGTTTTATATGGGTTGTTTTAAGGAGAAGATGGTGTTACTTTCGGTATAAATGGATCTGATTCATTTCACAAGGGAGTGCCTTGTGGTATGGAGGTTTCTGGAGGTAGGGATGAAGACGAACCAGAGAGACCACCTGGATCAATAACTAAAGGTGTACCTGAATGAAAAGTTCTTGGAATAAAACTATTAGAAAGCACCGTGTCCTTGGCAATGACGCCAATTTGTTAACACACTGTCGCGTGCGTATTAAGCAAATAAAATATCACTGCTAGTTGCACTAAAAATATAGCACAGGGAAGCAGGGTCGAATCCTCAGGGACACAACCTAAAAGTCGATGCCTTTTTTGTATCAGGCACGATCTAGTCAAGACAGAAATTATTAAGAAGGGGGATTTTAATTATAAACTAAAAACTAAAAATCCATTGATATTAAATTAAACGAAAATCAATAATAAAAACGGTTTCAGTTCTGCTCCTACTTTCCTAATCATGCAACTAACCCAGATCTGATTATTTGTGATGTGTTCTATCTAAGTTGGTACTGAGAAAAACTAACAAGCTCTAGTATAATCTCTTTTACCTAAATTAGTTAATCAAAACAAGCTCTTCAATTAACTATGAATTTTTACCGTCTAATCAAACAAGCTCTTAATTAAGATCAGAAAAGTTGCATTAAGTACTGTGTAAAATTCGTAGAAATATCCAATACTTCTCACAAGCTCGGAAGCGTAAAGATATGATTTTTCAGTTTATAATAAAGTCATATCCCAAACATGGAATCGATTTATTACTTGTTGAGAGCAATTACGGATTCTATTAAATGATTAACTAGAATGAGAAAACACTAATTAGGTGATCAGACTAGCAGGAATTAACATCAAATATTCATTAACAACAAAACTAAAAAATCTAGATAGAAACACAAAACGAAAATCAGATATGAAAACTAATCACATGAAAAGTACTAGTCTATGCCGAACTAAAAACTAAAGTTTAGCCAAACATGACTAAAATATGATCTAGAATAATAAAAAGAAACCTTAAACTACTTAATCTTACTAATCTAAACATAGGAGATGATCCACAACCTTCAAATCTCCCGAAAGTGATGAAAAGTGCAGAAAATAGCCTTCAGAACGGTCTTTCGTCGTCTACAATCGTCTCTTTTTTTGACTTAGAGGGTATATGGTATTTACATAGCAATCTGGGTAACAAATAAGGGTTCTGGAGGTAAGCACGACCCGTGCTTACGGGGAACGCCCGTGCCAGCTTATCGTAACTTGATAATCCAAAATAAATCAAAAAAACTCAAAATTTGGGGAAGCACGGCCCGTGCTTGGGTGGCATGGCCCGTTCTTTGGCTTCGCAGGTTAAAATACCTAAAATAAAGGCATTAGGAGGTAGGCACGACCCGTGCTTCAAGGCCGAAATTTTAAAATGCCCCATAAAAATTCAGAAATCCTCCGGTTATGTGTCATAAGTGAAGAACGACACGTTTTTGGTGAGATATAGCCCATATTTGGCCTTTTTTTGCATTTTGGATCCAAATAAGCTCCAGATGTGCTCCAAATGTGCTCTAAAGACTTTTAAACTCCCGCACCGCTTCAAATTACCTAAAAATAAACACCAAAACATGAGCAGTACAGGAATTCTTACGAAATAATTCAGCTGAACATTATTTAAAGTAATGCACATGAAAAAGCATAAAAAATGATTAAAAATGCTAATAAAAACTACCCTAAAAGATGCATATAAATGGCATCTATCTGTGGTGATTCCCTTTGGGCTCACCAGTGCTCCAACCGCTTTCATGGACCTCATGAACCACATGTGCAGGCCGATGTTGGATCGGTCTGTGATTGTATTCATTGATGACATCCTGGTCTATTCAAAGACCCAGGAGCTGCATGAGGAGCACTTGATAGAGGTATTGGAGACTCTGAGGAGGGAGAGACTGTATGTAAAGTTCTCTAAGTGTGAGTTCTAGTTGTGGAAGGTGCAGTTTCTAGGGCACCGTGTCAACCAGAACGATATTCTAGTCGATTAGGTCAAGGTTGAGGCTGTGATGAGGTGGGAGGTTCTAAGGTCTCCATATGAGATTCGGAGTTTCCTTGGGTTGATAGGTTACTATCGGAGGTTCATTCAGGATTTTTCTAAGATAGAAGTTCCTCTGACTCGATTGACAATGAAGACTGTCACTTTTCGCTGGGGCATGAGCAGCAGGCAAATTTTGAGACCCTGAGATAGAGATTGTGTGCGGTGCCGATTTTAACCCTATTGGAGGGTGTTGAGGATTTTGTGGTTTATTGTGATGCATTGATCATGGGTTTGGGTGCATTTCTGATGCACAGGGGTTGCGTGATTGTGTACGCTTCAAGGCAGCCGAAGCCTCAGGTGAAGAATTATCTGATGCATGATTTAGAGCTGGAGGATGTAATTTTCGCCTTCAGATTTTGACTAAAATACCTCTATGGGTCCGCTGTACTATTTACACGGATCACATGAGCATGAGGTATTTGATGGATCAGCCAAATCTAAACATGAGGCAGCGCCGGTGGTTGGATGTGGTGAAGGATTATTATTATGAGATCCTTAACCATCTTGGGAAGCCCAATCTGGTGTCCGATGCTCTCAGCCGCAAGGCTCAGTTAAGGCTATGATGGAAGAGCACCGAAAGAGTGAGCGCATAGTGGATCAGGTAGCTTCTTTCGATTGTGATAGCCGGGGGTTATTGACTCTACATCGGAGGATATGGGTTCCTTATTGGGGTGGTTCATGTCAGGTTCTGATGGAGGAGGCGCACAAATTGAGAATCTCCATTCATCTCAGGGCGATGAAGATGTATAGAGATCGTTTTCCTGATTATTGGTAGCCTTGTATGAAGCGGGATGTAGCTTGGTATGTTGAGAGGTGCTTGACTTGAAGCAAGTCAAGGCCGAACATCAGCGGCCTCATGGAAAGATGCAGTTGTTAGACATTTCTGTTTGGAAATGGGAGGATATCACCATGGATTTCATTACGAAGTTTTCTCGGACTGCGCGTGGAGTGGATTCGATTTGGGTCATCGTGGATCGATTAACCAAGAGCGCATATGTTATTCGGATTCAGGAGAGTATCTTTGCGGACAAGTTGACATACATATACATCAAGGAGGTTGTCGCACGGCATGGGGTGCCGGTTTCTATTGTTTCAGATAGGGACGTACGGTTTACATCCAGATTTTGGAAGAGGTTCCATGAGGAGTTCAATACTCGTCTGCATGTCAGCACGTTTTTCCACCCGCAGACTAACGGACAAAGTGAGCGAACTATGCAGACGTTGGAGGATATGCCTCGGGCGTTTGTATTGGATTTCGGTGGGAGTGGGGATACGTATCTCCCTTTGGTGGAGTTTTTGTGTAACAACAGTTATCACGCTAGCATTGATCGACCACCTTTTGAGATGCTCTACAGGAGTAAATACATGACACCGATATGTTGGGGTGAGGTTGGTCAGCAAGTTATGGGGAGTACCGAAGTGGTACTCAACACTACCGATTTGATTCAGCAGGTTCGGGGTAGACTCCAGTTAACTCAGAGTCAGTAGAAAGCCATGTCGACATGCGCCGGTCAGACCTAGAGTTCCAGGTTGGGGATATGGTTCTCCTGAAGGTGTCACCTTGGAAAGGTGTCATCTGATTTGGGAAGAAGGGAAAGTTAGGCCTCAGGTACATCAGTTCTTTTAGGATTTTGGCCCGGGTGTGCCAGGTTGCTTATCGCTTGGATCTTCCTGAGGAGCTTAGTTAGATCCATAGCACATTTCATTTCTCTTAGTTGCAAAAATGTTTAGTGGATGATTTCATGGTGGTTCCATTGGAGGATATTCAAGTGGATGATTGTTTGAATTATATCGAGAGACCGGTGGCGATCCTTGACAAAAAGACGAAAACCTTGAGGAACAAGGATGTTGAGTTGGTGAAAGTTCATTGGCAGCACCACAAGGGTTCATAATGGATGTGGGAGCTAGAGGATGACATGAGGCAGCACTACCCATAGTTATTTGGGGCTGCAGACTTCGAGGATGAAGTCTGATTCAAGTGGGGGAGAATTGTAGCATCCAGAACCTGTTGACCTGCATTTTTGGAGTCTCACGATGTGATACATAAGGTCGTAAGATGTGAGCGTGGCTTAATGACCCCAAACGCTAATTTTTTGGTATTCAAGGGAATGAGAGGCTAGGGTTACCCGTCCTCGGCCTCTCTTACCCTCTAAGCCTCTAGAAATCCTAGATTTCCTGTCTCCTTGGTTATTTGGTGCTTTAATTGTGGAAAGGAAGGAAAAGGAGAGAAGAAGAAGCATCTTGGGAAGGAAGTTGCTTTGGATCTTCATCATCATCAGCTCTCATCTTGTTTGGACCATTGTAAGTATCTAGACTCAAGCTTTACTCCATTAAATGGCATGATCTACATTTTTGGCCCATTTTCTTATGTTTTGGCTTGATTAGAGTGGAGTGGATCCATAAAGTTACCAACTTTATGGATTTAAATGGTCTTTTGAGACTTATATCATCCAGATATAGGATTTTCTGGAGTTATAGAGCTTGCATGAGGACTTGAGGCCATATTTGCACGTCTGGCCTAAAATGGTGAAGGGACATCCATGGTGCATGCATGTCCATAAAGAAAACATTTTTATGGACTATTATGGCTGAATGGATTAAGAATGCTGAAAAGGTGGTTTTCACTTCATACCGTTCTCATGACGTGAGACATAAGGTCTCACAACGTGAGCATGAGTCACCGTCCCCGCTGAGTCGTCTGAGTTAGGAGTGAGTCCCGGATTTGAACCGGACATGTCTCACGACGTGACCAAGGATCGGTCACGACGTGAGGCGCTGTTTTGGGTTTTTGGGCCTTAATGGGCCACTAGTTTCTGACTTTAGGCCTTACTGTGCTTGGGCCCATTTGGAGCCTTGGGTGTCATTTAGGGATTTGGGCCTTCTTGGATGAGGCCCATGATGGGATTTGGGCCAATTTAGGAATATGGGCTATATTGGACTTTTTGGTATTAATGGGTTGGGCCTTGGTTTTGGGCTAAGTAAGGAAATGGTAAAATGGTCTTTTACCCCGGATAATGGGCAAGTAATTTAGAATTCTTGGTTATGGGTTAAGACCCAATTATTAATTAGGTATTGTTTGATGGTGTTAGCACAGTGATATTCCGGATTAGCAGACCGAGATTCTATCTGAGAGATTCAACAGCTTGAGGTGAGTTTCCTCATAGTGTTTAGCGGGTCGAAGGCACTAATGTCGCCCCATGGTTTATTATGATTAGAATGCTAGTTGTCAGTCTGACTCTCCATGTATGTTTTATGATATGTTTACTGGGCGGGTCCTGATGATTATATCAAAAGTGATTTTTGTTTGTGTATATATGTTTGTATGTATACTGGGCGCGGCCCGATGCCAGACGAGGCCTGATGACTGAGAGATCTATTCCGAGCGTGGCTCGATGTCGGGCGGGGCCCACTATATGTTTGATATGTATGGTATGTGGTATCTTGGGGAACTCACTAAGCTTTGTGCTTACCGTTTTCAGTTTATGTTTCAGGAACTTCTGGTTCAAAAGGGAAGAGTCTGTGATAATTGAAGTACACACACCACATTGTTTTGCATTTATATTACTCTGATGTATTGGGATGTTTATTGATACACTCTGATTTACAATGGTTTTTATGATGTTTTTTTTATATTGGTTATCTTAATTTAAAAATCGAAAATTTTAGTCTTAATTTTTGGGACATTACAACATTGTTCAAAAACAATTTCATGATATATCTTTCCACTCAATGCAACATGCTTGATGATGATGAATCTTTAATGCCACTTACTAATTATTCCCTGAAAAAGCATGTAAAACGAAGGTCAACTATGAAAATAGTTGGTGAGTTCAAAGGTTTACAAAAACTAAATGCTTATGTGTCATAATCAAGGTTTTGATTAAAAGTTTCCATAACTAGAAGTTTGTTGCTAAAGTGAGTAAGCAAGTTTTCATAAATGGTAGTTCGTTGGTACAATTAGTAAATAAGTGTATATATGTATAATGAACAAGAAATGAGTTCTCAACCAAGCCTACGACAGACGACCTATCAAGATCTATACATATTGTTCCATAGATGGACATAGTAAAATGCACTCCACAATCGGGTGAGTGAGGCATTGTCAAGTTCCTAATAGTGTTATGCATAATGACCATTGGCTCAAATAGTTAATGGTTGAAGTAAAGTGTAAGGGACTTAGACGATAAGGCCTCATGTTTCACAAGCGCATACACATACATGAAGATTTAGAAAACAAATTGATACAAGTTAAATCACATACAACGAACATAAATAAATTTTGGACTTGGTTTTCAACCCAAAACATAAAATCGAATATAGGGGTCGTGACTACTCACAATGGTTCGAGAAGGTACACCCAATGCCTCGGGATACATCCATATGTTTCACTATCAGGGTCCTATGATAATGAATACACACTAGTAAGTTTCTAAATTGAATAACTAACACTAATATACTTAAACCTACATTTAGGGAAATACCAAGATTGTTTAAAATTTAGTTTTGTATAAGTTGAAACTATTTTCCTAAAATTCTCTAATTTTTATAAGCTATTCAATTTAACGATAATTCCAAGTAATAATCCCAAATTGGGTGATATTGTTTGTAACGTGTTTTAGCGTTTTCAATGATGTTTTAAAGGCTAAAAATTAGAAATAATGTTAAAACAACTCCAAAAATTCCCAAACTTTTTCCTTCTGATCCTACTATAATGTAGAATCCTCATGTAATTTTTCATGATTTTGAAAGACGCTTAACTATTTTTCCTTCGTTTAATTTCTTGAAATCATCATAAAATCGTGAAAAATAATAATGTACTAAGAAAAATTTCCAATCTTTTTAAACAGCTTATATACAATGTATATAAGCTGGAAAAAATGTCAAAAGTGGTTTTGATATAGTAGAGCCTGATTTTCATGATTTATGTGTATTTAATGTAAGAAAAATAAAACGAATAGTAAATAGCTAAGATAATTTCTCAAAATATGTGTACAGTTGTTTAATAATGTATATAAGATGGGAAAAATATCAAAATTGATGTTCAAATAGTGGAGTCCGATGTTTGGATTTTTTGTGTTTAATCTCAGGAAGATAGAAAAAAATAGTAAGCATGAAGATAATTCATCAAAAGTTTTTTACAACTGTTTTATAATGCATATAATATGGGAAAAATATCAAAATTGATTTTCAAATAGTGGAGTCTGATTTTTCGATTTTTGGGTGTTTAATCTTATGAAAATTGAAAACAAATAGCAAACAATAGACAATCTCTATACTTTTTAATTGGCATCCTACTGTAATAGAAGATGTCCTGGTAAAATTTCATGAATTATGGATAAGTGTAACTATTTTTCCCCGATTTAGTCCATTACATACACAAATATCATGGAAAAATATAAATAGGTTATGAAAAATTATCAAAATATTTATATGAGTGTTATACAAGGACTAAACTGTAAAAATTCGTAGGTGTTCATTTAATATTTCAGAACTTGGTGTTATGATTTTTTTTGAGTTAAACACAAAGAAAATAAAAAAATCATAGCAAACATAACAAAAATTGATGAAACTTTATCGGCGATGTTTATTTACTTTATGAGATATCCAAGAATTTATCTAGGATTTATATATCTAAAAAGTATTTGAATCATATACATTTTGAATCATCACATTTTTTATCATATTATGTTCAACATTTTTTTAATTAATAATTCTTAAAATTAAAAATAAATACTTCAAAAATATTTTTGAAAAATTCTTTTTACAAAGTCACTAGTATATTGAGTAGCAATATTCCTTAAAGTTTTATGATTTTTGGAGAATTTTTTTTCTGGGTTTTTTACAAAAAACAAAAAATAAAAAATATATTTTTTTAATTTTGAGTAAATTACATGATTTGTCCCTCGTTAAAGTGTAAAATTGCATGTTTAGTCTCTATTTTTAAAACTTAACTCGGACCATCCCTGTAATGTTTTTTCTTACTCGGTCGTCCCTTACGAACATAAAATGACTATTTTACCCTTTCTTTTTCTTTTTTGATTTGTTTTTTATTAATAATTCAAAGGAAAAATAAAAATTAGGTAAAAATAAAAATGGGCCCACCACCACAAACACTTATCCTTTACCCTAACCCACCCACACCCTTCAACCCTTCAGTTTATCTTCTTCAGTACATCATCAAGATCGGTCACCGGAGCAACCACCGTCGTCGCATCTTCTTCGTCGTCTCCACCTGCACATTGTTGCAAGGTCTCACTTCTCCGTTCGACAATTGTTGCATACACTACCAACGCCACACCATCGAGAGTTTATAGATCTACATTTCGATGTTTTTTTGGTTGTTGTTGGTGGTGGTGCCATAAAAACGTATATGCACTCCGGATGTAACTCTCTCTCACCCACTCCTGGAAACCATCAGAATCACCTGACCGCCACCACCTACTAAACCTCATCTAGCAATTGGAACCATTGTCTCCTCCGATAAAAGTTTTACGAACCAGTTGTGTTTCCAGATCTTCGGTTCGTGTTTCTAGATCTATGGTTCCGATTATCGGTGTTGTTTCAGATCTATATGACCACTACATCAGATTTAGGGGTTCGAGGGGAGATAGAGAATGTCTGAATTTTCTCTATAAACTACCGGGAGTCACAAGTCCAACGGAAGTTGGGGTGACAGTGATTACATTTGATGTAGGGTTTTTTCCATTTGGATCTTCATGGAAAAAGGGTGGTCGGAAGTGATAGGTGATGAATTGGGTGGTGGTAGAAGTTCTGACCTTGGTGGATGTGTTGGAGTGGCCGGAAACAATGGACATGTTGGATTCGTCGGAATATTGGGAATGTTTGGGTTGCCGGAAAAAATGGAGGTGTTCACCTGGTGGTAGAAAAAGATAATATTAGATAGAGGGAAAGTAAGGAAAATGTAAATATAAGCAACGTGGGACCCACAATTTTATTAAAATATTTTTTAATAACTAAAAATATTCAGAAATATAAATAATAAATGAAAAAGAAATAGAAAAGGGTAATGTAGTCATTTTATGTCTATAAGGGATGAAACGTGCAATTTTTTACGATATAAGAGACGGTTCGAGTTAATTTTTGAAAATAGGGATTGAACGCATCATTTCACACCTGCACTAGGGACGATTCGTGTAATTTACTCTTTAATTTTTCATTATTGGGCTCATTTTGTAGAGAATTACAAAAACATCATATCATCATGCGATATATTGACGATAAATAAAATCAAATATCCACTTTTTATTTTTTCAATCCTACGACAAAGATACGTTTTCACACTCCTCACTCGATCCAACTTTTATATATATATATATATATATATATATATATATATATATATATATATATATATATATATATATATATATATATATATATATATATAAAGAGGGAGAGGTTCTTTTAAGAACCAAAATATTTTTCAGAACTTGCAAACTCATAATCATGAGAAAATTACACGGATGGTCCCTGTGGTTAGGGGTTACTTGCACGCTTGGTCCCTAAAAAGTATTTTTAACTCGGACCATCCCTAAAACTTAGATTTGTTACCAGCCCGGTCCCTAAACTAACTTGTCGTCTATTTTGCTGTTAAACTATAAAGAAAAGACATATCTACCCTTACTTTTATATTTAATATATAATTATTCTTATAAGGATAAAAACAAAATAAATCATATCCCCGCCCCAAAATCTACCCTCACATTCTATAACATAGAAGGACATTCCCTTGGAGGCGCCATCACCGACATGTCTTCAATTTGGCTTCTCTCATATCCCCGATCAATCTCTTCCCCTCCCTCTGTGATTTACTTCACCTTCGGTGTCCATGTGATCGGAAACCAACCCTTTCCAAAGTCATCCAACAACAACGATTGGGTTTTAATATTTGTAAACTAGTTTTAAAATTCGATCTCCTCCCATGGCTAATCTTCGCACCATTATTTCCAATCACGACCCACCTCCACAACATCCTAAAATCATGTCACTTATCCATGAATTCACCGTTTTTCACTCGGGATTTAGGTACGCAACTCACAGAACATTAGAAATCCAAGTGATTCCATTTATACTAGGTTGTATTGAATATATCGCTCGATCGCCGAAAGTGATGATAACTCGTTCTTCGTTTGTACCATTAGGGAAATTCATGTTTTGCTCCGATGATGGACCGATTTGCATCGACGAAGTTAGTGCTATTGTTAGAATGCTTCACTCAAGTATGAAAGTTAAGTGGAAATATTAATTTACAGTTCTTGAATAGAAGTGAAAAAGAGCTCTGTGAATCTAACACCTATAAAACAGGGTTACGTTAGTGTTATTTTTAGAATGCTTCACGCTCGATTTGATTATATTGAAAGCCCCGCTTTATCTTCAATCCTATTCTCTTCAACCAAGTAATTTGCAAAGAACTCTGTGTGTATTTGACCAAATTCAAATAACCACTTTATCTATTTGGAACATTGTGATCCGATGCTTCGCATAGAGCAATCGTGAAAATGAGAACAAGAGAGAAAAACAAAAAATTAGTACTTGAGAGAGAAACGAGAGGGAGGAGGAGATTAGGGTGTTTCTAGAACTCAGAAGGAAGAAGATGGTGATGAGATTGGCGATAGGGCAGTGGGAATGGGTTTTGGTGGTGATGATATGGCCAGTTACGGAGAGTCTGGTCGGTGTCTCTGGCGGTCGGTAATAGTAGGCAGAAAGGAGGTGCTAAGAGGGGGATACAACGCCATGATTGATCGATTGTAGGTTATGGAGTGTGCGCCTATGGGGTATATTTTGGGGTGGGATAGGTTTCATTTTCAAGAATAATTTTATATTAAATATAAATGTAAGGGTAAATATGTCTTTTCACCATGGTTTAATTGCCAAATAGACGGAAAGTTAATTTAAGGAATAGGCGGGTAACAAAATAAAGTTTTGGGGATGGTCCGGGTTAAAAAAAAAACTTTTTAGGGACCAAATGTGAAAGCAACCCCTAACCACATGGACCATCCATGTAATTTTATCCATAATCATCTCATCATTTTTCAACACTAAAAACACCATTCTTTTCCATATTGTGCGTCTAAGTCATATCTAGGCTCAAAAAAAGATTTGACGATTTTATTTATTATTATTATTTGTTTTTTTGGTTTTTTTGCATGACTGACGATGAGCGAAATCAGCAGTCCTATTGACTATTGATTGCTTACCACCAGTCCATATGATTGCGGATTGTGCACATCCGCAATCCATATGACTGTTGATTGTGCTCTTTAGCATTCTATATGACTATTGATTGTGCATACATGCAAATTTCGAAAAAAAAATAAAAAAAATGATTAAATTTTTTTTTAGTCTAGATATGGCTTAGACACACAATTTAGAGAATATATTGATGTTTTTTGTGTTGAAAAATGACGAGCTGATTATGAGTTCGCAAGTTCACATGCTTTTTTCATTTCTCACAATAAATTTGATATATATATATATATATAATATATATATATATATATATATATATATATATATATATATATATATATATATATATATATATATATATATATAGAGAGAGAGAGAGAGAGAGAGAGAAAGAGAGAAAAGTTCAAGAGAGAACCATTATTAATCAAGGAACCAGTGAACCAATCCAAAGCGTCGTAATTAAAAGCGATCAACGGCAAAAGGAAGAGTTGTAGACTTTTACAATGGACGCACATGCACCGGATTATAAAAAATTTCACTTCATTTTTTTCGTTTTAAGTTTTTTTTAGGCCATGTTTTTTATCGAAAAAAAAAACCGAGTATACCGTTGTTCACGTTTTTTCGTCCTCTTTCCAAAGAGATCCATGATGATATATATTAAAAACGAACTTTTTTTTCTTCGAAAAAACTCACTTCATTTTCTTTGTTCAAAAGTTAAGGTCTATTTTTTTATAGAAAAAATTAATAAATATATCAAAATTCATGCTTTTTGTACTTTTTAAATATACATTCATATTTATGTAAAAAAAACGATATTTCATTTCAGATTCACATTGTGAACATGTTCAGATTTCATATTTTGAACTTGTTCAGATTGACATTGTGAACCTTTTCAGATTCATAGCGTGCATAATAGTAAGTCAGATTCACAATGTGAATCTAAACTGATCGAGCTTTTTCACATTGTGAATGTTAAAAATTGAAATATTTACCGTTTAGATTCACAGTGTGAATCTACACTGATCGATGTTTTTTTTTGTGAACCTTTTCAGATTCATAGTGTGCATAATAGCAAGTCGGATTCAAAATGTTAATCTGAACTGATCAAGCTTTTTCACATTGTGAATATTAAAATTGAAATATTTACAGTTTAAATTCACAGTGTGAATCTACACTGATCGAGGGTTTTTTTTCTAGTCGGTGTTGATGTTTATTAATAGATTACAAAAAATTAATATTGTTTCGTATAATTAGTTTTTTTTTTGATAAAAATAAAATTAAATATTGAAAAAACTAACAAAATGAAGTGGGTTTTTTTCGAAAAAAAGAAGTTCGTTTTTTATATATCATCATGGATCTCTATGGAAAGAGGACGAAAAATCGAGAACAACGGTATATTCGGTTTTTTTTCGATAAAGAATGTGGCCTAAAAAAAATTTTAAACGAAAAAAAAGAGGTGAGTTTTTTGGTAAGGATGTGGATTTTTTGGTATAATCCGATGTGTGTGGTTCCTTCTTAATTATGGTTCTCTATAGAACCTCACCCTATATATATATATATATATATATATATATATATATATATATATATATATATATATATATATATATATATATATATATATATATATATGGGTGACATCCGTTGAAAAGTCATAGTTTCCTGAGAACTAAAGGTGGAGCGTTAGATCAAAATTAATTCATTAAGTACATGATCATCATCTTACCAATCTCATTTAATGTTAAATTTTTTGTATTATTGGAAATATTAATAGAAATGTCTAAAAATTTACATAATAAATCTAATTTTCGGAATTTTTT
This sequence comes from Lactuca virosa, assembly GCF_052849685.1. Taxonomy (NCBI): domain Eukaryota; kingdom Viridiplantae; phylum Streptophyta; class Magnoliopsida; order Asterales; family Asteraceae; genus Lactuca; species Lactuca virosa. Next base: position 393,140,799 of record NC_136428.1, read on the forward strand.
AAAAATAGTAGTTTTCGATTTTTTTTTAAAAAGTGCAGATTTTTTAATTTTATATAGAAAACATGAATTTTTGAACAAAAAATTGTAAAAATATTTTTTTTAAAAAACTGTAATTTTTTTTAAATGCATTTAAAAATCAAAAAAATTTAAAAAAAAAACTAATACCTAAAAAAATACTATAATTTTTTTACCAAAAAAATAACATTTTAGGTACATATATACATATTTTTACAAATGCGTATATTCATATTTCATATATACTATAATATTTGTAACGAAATCATAATAAAACTCATTTTAATTACTAATCTATAAACACAACAGAATAATTTTATTCGATACAAAATAAAATATAAATAACAAAAAAATGCTACAAAAATTCAAAGCGTTTTCATGTCTTCATGTGAATATTTTCATTTTCTTCAATTTATCATTTTCACCTCTTCAATATTCAAAACAATTTCTTCCAAATCTACAAGAAAATTAAAAAAAATTGATTGATGCAAAAACACTCACACCAATACATATGTGATTTACATTGTGATTAACATATGAATCACATTTAAATAATGACACCATAAGTGAATTATATTTGATTTTCATATGAATCACATGTGATTTGCATGTGATTTACATGTGAATCAAATATGATTAATGTGAATCACATGTGATTTACATGTAAATCACATGTTATTCACATATAAATCATATGTGATTCACATGTAAATCACATGTGATTCATATGTGAATCAAATGTGATTAATATGTGACACATATGATTCACATGTGATTCACATATTAATCACATTTGATTCACATGTGAATCACATGTATAAATCATACACACTTAACCCATACAAAAAACAGTTCCACATCAGAATAATACAACATTTATGAAAACTAACTAAATCTGAATTCTAATCTTTAATCTAAAACAACTTAATTACCATAAAATATAACCAAAAATACAAATTTTGTCCTGTTCACACTAGATGTGTAAAACAAATATGCAAAATAGTTGAAACGGCTTCAATTCATGTCTCTAAAAAACACGAATAACTTACACGTAATATCATAAAATGTCTAAGCATTTGCAATGTTAAAAGTTAGATTAAAATGAAATACATACGCAAACAAATAGTTAGAAATTTGAATCTTTACTGCATCATGTATATGCTGTTAGATTTTACATAAGGATTAACATTCTACTACTAAAAAAATTTGCATAAACAAATACTTCAAAAGTTTCAAGTAATTTAAATTTGCTTTGTGCAACTTTACATAAGGTTGTGAGAACTTCCTACCAGGTGATCTAAAATTCTAACAGGGAAGAATTGATTTTTTTTAAACCAAATTTTCAGATTAACAAACGAGGAGCTACAAAAAAATTGGGTTTGACATCCAAGCAACCCAACTAATTTTGAGTTTATTAAAGAATTGTTGTTAAATGAAATGAAATAAAATAAAAAGGTCAAAGCAATGATTTTGTAAAAGAAGGCTTGTTCTTGATGTGGTTTGGGATCGTAAGATTTTTCTTGGATTTTTTGGTGTAGTTCCATGTGTAATATGTTAAATTAGTCCATGGAGTTTTTAATGAGTGTAAGTTTGCCATATGATTCTTTAGCTTGGATATATTTGATATGGTGCAGTTATATGTATATATTTATTAATTAAACATAATGAATTCACTCTATATGCTGGAGTTATTTCATCTTGATATATCATAAAAATTGAATAAACAACACCTTATCAATAAGGTTGGTAATTTCATCAATTACTGCATAATAAATTTTAAAGCTCTCTTTGAGAACCTAAAAACTTTTAACTATAAGTTTTTTATATCATTTCTAGCTAATGAATACAAAAAGGTGTTGTACCTGTTGTGATGTAGCCTTCCATCTCCTATCACTTAAAGTTTTCCGAACCTGAAACAGTTAAACAATCACAAAGCTTTAAATATTGTCACAAGATTAGTAAGAATGAGATTGTAATCATCTTTGTAGGTAGAAGAAACCAAATATACAAATTGCACCAGAAACCCAAAAAATAACAAAAAAGCTAGCGATGAGTAACAACTTGCAGTGAGTTAATTGTTATGTCTTTAAAGAAATGATCCATAAGATGTTTTAATTTCTGAAATCTCAATTTCAACTATTCCATGTCCATTCCTTCAGCATCAAGAGCCTATTCAATTCATACAATATGCTTCGCAGTTAGTATGAATCCTTTTGTATATAAACAAATAGTTTTTGATTACTAGTGTTTTAGTCAGGATGATACCTGTATACAGTGGAATCGGTATTAACAACATTTCCATGCATAATCAAGACATTCAAATAACAAGATGATACAATTACAAACCTAACATTCTAATCTTTAGAATTAGTAATAGCATACCTAAATTTGAACAAAATGCTTAATCAACGGCACTTTAATGGTCCAGATAAGAACATCAGTGTATTATGAGGTCCTATTGTGGATTGACCGTATCTGATTTGGAGATTAGAGATTGTGAATGAGCGGAGGCAGATGTAACATCCCAAGACCAAAAATTTCAAATAACTAAAACATGTCATAGAAAAGTATTATCAGAGTACAACTCCCAAAGATCTCATAATGTGAAAATCATAGTGTGATGCGTTGCGATCATGCCAGCTCCTTTCCTTTTTAAAAAGAAGTACCTGAAACCAAAGTGAAAATCGTAAGCACGAGGCTTAGTGAGTTCCCCCATCATATCATATACCATACAATACACATACTGCCTAGCATATTCGGGTGCTGGTCTACCCCTTCGGTCTCTTTCAACCGGTAACTGCCTAGCATATCAGGGTGCTGGTCTACCCCTTCCGTCTCTTTCAACCGGTAACTGCCTAGCATATCAGGGTGTTGGCCTACCCCTTTGGTCTCTTCGATCGGTAATGGGGACTATTTCACCCCATACTACTACCATATATCATTCTAGTACATAAACACATAAGTCACATACAGCCTAACATATCAGGGTGTTGGCCTACCCTTCGGTCCTTTCGACCGGTAACGGGGTCTATCCTATCCCTACCATTATCACATAATATCAAAGCATACTAGCACATAAAGCATAACAGATAGTGGCATACCATACAATTATCACAAAGACAATCAGCTCTCCTATAATCACCTACTAGTGGGCCGACATTAGTGCCTTAGACTCATTTCTACTAGAAGGTAACTCGCCTCGAATGCTGAAGCTCGCTGCCCAAACTCCCTAGCTGCTACCCTGACGGCTTCCCAAACTAACCATCTCCAACACAATATCCAATTAGCAACTAAGTTCTAAACCATGAACCATAATCCAATCTTGGGGTAAAATGACTAGTTTACCCCTGTCCCAACAAGACCCATAACTAAGGCCCAGGCCCAAAACCAATAAAGTCCAAAACTATAAAATCCATAAAAGCCCAATATATGGTTCAATTTCCAATTGGGCCCCATACCTTCGTATGGGCCTCAACCTTGGGCCCAATAATGCTTCTCTAGTCTAAATGGTCCAAGTCGAAGTCGAAGTCAACGCTCCAAGTTGACTCAACTCGTCGAGTTTGCTCTTCAACTCGCCGAGTTCTCATGAATCTCAAAATCGTGACTTTCGCATCAACTCATCGAGTCCTCCCACAACCCATCGAGTTTTTCCTTTTCAGAATCAGGACATTTCCAGAACAACTCGTCGAGTTCTCTCATGAACTCGCCGAGCTCTTCAGTCTGTTAAGCCCTTCTTAATGGGTTAAGCTCCTATCCTTCAGAACTAAGCTCCCTACTTCATATTCATACTGAAAATGTCCTTTTAAGGGTAAAGTTTCCAACTTTACCCGTTAATACCCTTCCTTAGTGGATTTAACTCAAACCCTAACTCTTTAAGACCTAGATCTTGATCCAAAAGCCATTAATACTTCAAGCTAAGGCATACAAACTGAGATCTAGACCCTAGATACTAAATGAAAACGCAAAGTCTCTGACTTTTTCCCCATGCATGGCCTTTTGGAGCTTAAAAGGCAGAAATGACCTCCTAAAGCTTGCATGGGCCTTCAATGCCCATAAAGTTTGCACCTTTATTCCATGAAAGCCCTTTAAGGTCCTAGATATGGAAGTATACTCACTTGGGACGTCCATTTCCCAAGGACCATGCTACTTGGACCAAAACCCAATAAAAGTGAAAGTGAATAGATCTAAGTAATCATTAAGCAAGTTTGAGACTTCCTTACCAGAAAATGCTGCAACTGGAGTGGAGTTTCTGGATCTATAATTTCCTTCTTGAGCCGTCAAGCTTCTCCTTCTTCCTCAAGATTCACATACACAAGATTTCTCTCAAAAATGGCTCACAAGGTCACACAATGCATTAGGGTTTCGAGATCTAGGCTTTGGGACCTGGAGGCTGGATATGAGGCCAGCCTATGGAGGTTTAAATGTTTAAATAGGGTGCAAAGTCCCGATTTTAAGGTTTCCCAAACCCAGTCCAACTCGTCGAGTTGGTCCTCGCCAACTCGTCGAGTTGGTCCTCGCCAACTCGCCGAGTTGGTCTTCCAAAACGCGCGGTCCAGCATTCCAACACGTCGAGTTTTCATCCTTGAACTCGACGAGTTGGCTTCTTAACTGAAGTTTCTCTTTCCTTAATTAGTATTCGGGATTACGGGTGTTACAACTCTCCCCCACTTAAACTAGATTTCATCCTCGAAGTCCATTCCAAATTACCTATCCCGAAAATGGCGCACGCGATAAGCCCACGGCTCCCAACATTTGCCATGAACCAACTGACGTTTCTTATGAGAACTGATACCTGCCATCCTGAGGATACAACCATCACCCCGCACATTTAATGGCCTTCCCAAGGCAACCGAAACTTCTATCCTGGATATATCGTGCGAACCTTCAACCCGCAAGCTACTTCTACCTTCTGAGACGTGAAACCTATCATAACATGGCTTCCCGACAGCTCACCCGTACTGAAACCACTCTCTGTCAATCTCTCAACTGATAGCAAAACAATCATAACCCTTCCAACTCTATTCATATATCGTCCTATCCCGATCTACTAAAACCATCCTTAGAGTAATTCTTCAAACTCGGTGAAGAACGACTCCTCGATCTCTCAAGTAAAACCAACCCTACTTCCCCTGAAATCTGAAACCTAAGGTCTCAGTGGTTTGGCTCCCTGTCAGACCCCTTAGACCGAACTGTAACGCTTGGTTCCCGGTATGTATTTCAAATTAATTTGTTCAAATTTATACAGGAACTCGACGAGTTGGAGGCCCCAAACTCGTCGAGTAGGAATGGAATTTGGACGCGGGATCTAAAGTCTACTCGTTGAGTCGAGAGCCTCAACTCGATGAGTAGGGTTGCCAGAATGAAACCCTAATTTCATGGTTTTTCACCCTATTTAAACACCTTAACCTCCAAAGGTTGGCCTCATTTACAACCTCCAAGTCCCAAAACCCTAGCCACGAAACCGTAGAACCTTGTGTGAGCTTGTGAGACATTTTTGGGAGAAAACTTGTGCTTTTGAAGCTTGTGGAAGAAGAGGAAGCTAGAGGACTCAAGAAGAAGAGAGTAGATCCAGAAACTGAACTTCATTTTTAACATTTTCGGGTAAGCAAGTCTCAAACTGGCTCAATGATTTCTTACATATCTTCATTTCACTTTTATGTGGTTTTTGGTCCAAGAATGTTAGCCTTTGAGACTTGGACGTCCCAAGTGATTACTCTTCCAGATCTGGGGTCTAGAAGGGGTGTCATGGCATAAAGGTGCAAACTTTATGGCCATGGAATCCCCATGAAAGCCTTAAGGTGTAATTTTGGCCTTTTAAGTTCCAAAAGGCCATGCATGGAGGGAAAATCAAGGACTTTACGTATTAATATGGTGTCTAGGGCCTAAATCCCAGTTGTTATGCTTTGGTGTGAAGTATTTGGCATTGGGTCAAGATTTAGGTCTTATATAATTAGGGTTTGAGCTAAACTCATTAAGAAGGGCTATTAATGGGTAAAGTTGGAAACTTTGCCCTTAAAAGGACATTTTCAGTGTGTAAAAGAAGTGTGGAGTCCAGATCTGAAGGATAGGCGCTTAATATTTTAAGATAGCTCAACAGACTGAAGAACTCGTCGAGTCCATAGAGGAACTCGACGAGTTGGGTCGAAGAATCCCGAGTCTGTAAGGGTGAAAACTCGACGAGTTCAAGGAAGGACTCGACGAGTTGTAGCGAAATGTCCCGATCCTTTTATGGGAAGGAACTCGACGAGTTCATGAAAGAACTCGACGAGTTGGGTTGCAATTTCAGGGTTTATGATCGATAAAACTTGGCGAGTTGATGGACCAACTCGGAGAGTTGATGGACCAACTCGGCGAGTTGAGTCAACTAGGATATTGACCTTGACTAGGATGTTGACTTTGACTTGACCTTGACCAAAGTTGACCCTTAAAGGGGTTATGAGAATGAAAAGGGTAATTAAAGGAAATGTTTATGTGTAGGAGTCTGAGAGTGGTTGATTTCAGAGCGGGAGCCTTTGCAGATATTTCCTAGTTATCGAGGTGAGTTACCTTCCAGTAGAAGTGGGTCTAAGGAACCAATGTCGGCCCACTAGTAGGTGATTATAGATGAGATGATTGTCTTTGTGATAATTGTCTGGTATGCTACTATCTGTTATGATTTATGTGCTAGTATGTTATGATATTATGTGATAGTAGTAGGAGGAGTGAAATAGTCCCTGGTTACCGGTTGAAAGAGACCGAAGGGGTAGACAGTACGCATATATGCCTAGCAGTATGCTTATGATATCTTGTTATGTGGTAGTGGTATGGGTGAAATAGTCCCCGTAACCGGTTGAGATAAACTGGAATGGTAGGTTGGACACCCCGATATGTCTGACAGGGGTAGGTTGGGCACCCCGGTATGCCTAACAGGGGTAGGTTAAGCACCTCGGTATGCTCAATAGGGTAGGTCGGGCATCCAGATATGTCTGACAGTATGTTTATTGTATGGTATGTGGTGTGATGGGGGAAGTCAGTAAGATTTGTGCTTACGGTTTACAGTTTTGGTTTCAGATATCTCTTCTTTGAAGGGAAAGGAGTCGGCATGACTGCAACGCATCACACACATGATTTTCCGCACATGAGATTCTTGGGATTTGTACCCTGACATTATTTTCCTACGATATGTTTTGCGTTGGTTGACTTATGGTTTTTCATGATATGAGATAACATTGATGACATTTTCAGTAATCTGTTTTATAAATCTCTAAATTAAAAATAAAATTTTTGGTCTTGGTTTTTGGGATTTTACAACTGTCACCCATCTTGCTACTGTTGTAAAGGGAAACAAGTCACTGTCCATAAACGGCTACATAACACTTATACCTGACAGAAGGCTCATATAATCCTTCGAGTAGAAGATTCATCCCTACAACGGTTAGAATCATACGAGAGCTGCGCAACAGAGTCAAATCAACTACCCTGAGATTATTTAATCCCACTACGGTGACTTATCACTTCCCAATCAATCAGTTACTCAGACTGTAGATGAAATCCTAAAACACCAATATTGCCTGATACACTAAAACTGCCCGAAACACTGAACTGCCTGAAACACTGGACTGCCTGAACACTGAACTGCCTGAAACGGAATGTTGCCTCTCGGCTTCTTTTATAAAATCCACCGAGACCTTCCTAGTGTCAATTTGTTTGCCAGTCATTTGATATATCGGGTTCCGGCTCGGTTGCTGAGCCAAAAGACTCCCACACAGTCTCCTCAAATGACTTCTGAATGAAATCCTTCTCTGACAATAGTTGCCACTAGTTATCTTGCCATTGTGGCTCTAACAACGTCCTGATTCAACCAATCGGGTCCATACGTCGAATCCTGACGTCACCAACCCAATGCTAAAAGTGAATGCAACATGACTAAAGATAGCATTATATCACAAATGACCTTATGCGGTCCATCGCTTCCTTGACCCAATGACTGCCGTGGTGTTCCCACGGTCTTATCACTGGCTCAACCAGATCTAACCCATCTGGGTAATTCCGTAACCCAATTCGTGGATTTCCCATGTCGTCACTGTTGCACCCGAACTGATGGGTACTGCTGTTCCTTCCACGATCTAACAACGCTCTCATGCTATCTGCCGTCCTAGTAAATGCTACGGCTACACCCGTAGACTTACAACACTCTAACACTATCTGCCAACCTTGTGAACGCTACGGCTACACCCGCAGACTTACAACACTCTAGTACTATTTTCCAACCTCGTGAACAGTACGGCTACACCCGCAGACTTACAACACTCTAGCACTATCTGCGAACCTCGTGAATGCTACAGCTACACCCGCAGACTTACAACACTGTAGCACTATCTACCAACCTCATGAATGCTATGGCTACACCCGCAGACTTACAACACTCTAGCACTATCTTCTAACCTTGGTTCTACCACCAATACATCTATAACCATCTTAAGTCGAACACTTACTCGACCTAACACTCAACTGAACTCGAGTCCAAACTAGACCCCTAACCTGTTTCCCGAGGCCTGCTATCCGATGCCAAGGGAAAGCATGGACCAAATGTTGGAAAGTTTTCCGAAATCCCAACTCTCACAATCCTCAACCTGTTTCTCGAGGCCTGCTATCCGATGCCAAGGGATGCAAATATTATCCTAGTTCCACACCTATTTCTTCTCCGGAATACCTGATCGGTTCTCCCCAACTTAGATTCTACTAAGTCTTCACGACATTTGAGAATTGAAGGATTCCCAATCCTTCTTACCTTCTGAAATCCAGTTGTTGACAACCAGCGCTTACCACTGCTAACGATCGATTACCAGTCAACCCTAAGATCGCCCATCCTCGGAAATCTTGAAGGGTACTCTTGAAATCTGGTCCAGTCGAATACCTCAATCCTCCTTCCATGATACTATAACAACTCCTTGGGTTCCCATGTTGGCGACTAGAAACCTTAACCTTTACTCTGGCTGACGAATACTCGCATGACCACTGAACTCTAATCAAACACGACCCATGCGAAAAATACAATTCCCTTGGAACATCTAATGGTCAAAAAACCCATGCAACTAACACCCGTATCCTTCTGCTACCACTCTTCTCCTTGCGACAGTAGTGCTAGAACCCAGAAGTTCTCCCATAGGCCACCGCCGATCATACCAGAATGGATGATGAAACCATTATACCCCATCGATAAATGGGGACTAACCCAGATGAAGCTAACCATAGGCCTTCCACATAATACCCCTGATCGATTTCTACTACGAACCGAGAGAACACTGAACACCCCGATCCAGAAAAAGGGAAACAGCCTTATACTAACTACTTAGTAATTCACAGTACGCAATTGGCATATGTCCTTTCTTGAAAATATAATCCAAACACAAGCAGGATACACTTACTCAAATATGATGCAAGAAAACAACCACAAAATACGGATAAAACTGATAAGAGCAAAAGGAACATACCCGCAACATCGCCGGTTGTAATCCTGATCTCTCCTGCATGTCACTGCAAAGTCCGACTCCTCTCTGCTACGGCTCCTGCTCTCCTCATCGGACAGTCGGCCTGGGCTTGCCCCCTGAGAACAATCTCTGCTGACATGACCAACCCCGCCACACTTGTAGCAACCTAAATCCCTGGAACGACAAACTCCCTTGTGCATTTTCCCATACGTGCTGCACTGACTTCGGCCCTGCTGGCCTCTCACCTGATAATCAGAAGTCTTGCGTCTCTTCCCGGGACCCTCTACTGTACGCACCTGGAACGACCCTCTCTTCCCAATGTACTCCAAATCGATCTCGCATCCTCGGACTCTGTAAGTCATATCCTTCAGGGTCTGGCACCCTGTCACGCTCACTTGCTCACTTGCCAACGGCCAAACTGCAACAGTTGGAACATCCTCTGCCCCAAACCGGGTGATAAACTCCTCCCAAGACATAGGCTCCAATTCAGAAAGCGCAATAGATCGCGTAATCAATCCCCAGCAACTCTTTGCCGCCCAATACAGGAGATCCAAGGCGAACCAAACCTTGGCTCCTATGGGGTAGGGGCTAGAGCAGAAAACACCTTCCATCTCCTCAATCCAACGCGAACTCAAAATCTTGGAAGTCCTTCCCTCGACTGGCTCACCACCTGAGCCGAGACCTAATCCTAAACCAGAACCCCCTCCCTGAGTGCTCATATCCAGACTGATAAACCACAAAACCAATGGTCAAAACATACTCAAGGATTCTCCTCCCCGAAGCTTCTTAGATTCCCAAGAATCTCACTGATTCGAGTATGGATCCTGTGCTTTCTGTAGGACAGGCCCAATACTACCTTCCACACCTATCCATACTTTCCTCAACAATCCTCCTGAATCCTCTAAGTCACTTCCTCAAACTGATGCACCCAAGTCTCACTAAACCGCACTACTAACCCACTGAAGCATATCCTAGGCTTTCCTAGGTTCCCGAACCCACCCAGTCCTCAGCTGATGAAAGATTCCCATAATGTCAACTAGCTACCTCATGAATATAGTCACATGCAACAGAGACCAGATAATCCTTCGAGTAAAAGAATCAATGCTATAACGGTTGGATTCAGACAAGAGCTGTGCAATAGGGCCAAGTCCATCACTCTGAGATTATCCAGCCTGTGCCACATGTGACTTAGCATATTCACGTAGTAGCTAGCTCACATTTGTGACAACCCGAAATTTCTGTCTTGTACTGTTATTCAAACTAATCAAAGTCATACTCGTTTCTGTTACCTTCTCACATTGTTTTGAGTAAATTTGAGTGTTCTAAACCTATTATCTTCAAGTTAGAGTTTAGGTTTGGGTACCACGAGTTCACCCCTACCCGAAAATGGCCAAACACTCCAATTTGAGGAGTGCACGGTCGTACACTTGAGTGTGCGGCCGCACACCCCTCCTCTGGCAGCACACTCACGACTATAAAGTTAAGACTTGGCCTCCCTTCAAACCTTTTCACCCTCCTAGACCAGAACTTGTTTTCTCTCAAGTAGCTCCCGATTTTTCAGCTAGATCTTCAAGTGGTAAGTGTTTCTTTCCTTTGATTTCTTGATTCCTTACTCTATCTAGTGTAGATCACTGATTTCATCCATGAAATCACTCCATTTTGGTAGATCTTCAAGTGTTCTTCAGTTTCACCAAGAACACCTACTAAGTTCTTGGGCTCCAAACACCCCTAAACGCTTCTACATCGTAAGTACCCTCCTCATGCATGTTACTTGCAAGATTTGAGCCTTAGAAAACGTCCAGAACATGATCATCAAGGAGTGTGCGGCCGCACACACCCATGTGGCTGTACACCCCTCATTTTAGTGCTTAAGGGCATCAAACTCAAGTTGTATGCGAGCACATGATCAAGGACACTTAAGGGATACAAGATATGACCTTGGAATAACGTTTTTGACCATTTTTCCTAAGAGTGTGCGGCCGCACACTCCATGGCCGCACACACCAGGCTGCACACCCAATGGGCAGCACACCTGGTGGCCGCACACGCACATGTCTGACCGTACACCCATTTTATACAACCTTTGGTGCTTCTAACACTTAAATCTAAGTGTTTTATAAGTCCTAGGATGTTTTCCTTTCATGATTTGTTGTATAAAGACTAATTATATACATATATGTGCCAATATATGCTTATTAGGATCCGTTGTGCTCATGTCTTCACTTGGTACTTAGCATCCTACAAACCGAACTTTCATTCATACCACTCACTGCAGGTGAGTTCATACCCCTTTAACTTACATTTTAAATGATTTTAAATGCTTTTATGGGGGGAATACAAGTAGAAAAATTATATTTATTATATCAAATCACATGTGATTAATAGCTATCAAACAATGGATTTCTTATACTTCAAACTGTGTTTTCAAACAAACCACTTCAAATCGATTTACAAACTCTTTAATATGCAAAACTCTATACCAAACTCTTTTAAACTAATATTTTGTCAAAAGAATATCTATATAGATATAGTTATATAAGTAGGATTGAAAGGACTTAGGACTGACAACTCGCCTTACTTCCTGTTCCTTGTTTGGTTGTGGACTTAGGGTATCGGTTGTTTGTCCGAAGGTCGTTTGAATATTTGTTGTATATTATATATATGTATATAGATATAAAAGTTCTTTATTCAGTCCAGATCCTTTGGGTAGCAAAGGTGTTCAATCATGTTCATTCATACCAACAACATTTCTAGTAAACTATAATAGGTATAGTTTAGGAAGTCACTAATACTATTACTAGAACAACGAAACATACTAAGAGTCAGTTCATACATGAGTCAGTACATACTATAACGAGAAACAATACTTACTATAAAGAGAAACAGATAGAGAACACTATAACGAGAATCAATACATACTACATACTAGAGAACATACTACATACTAGAGAACATACTACATACTAGATGGAGAGAATACTATACTAGAACCTACGATAATACTAGAAAATTATAACACTAATGTGAGATACTACTTCGTGGTGCGGCATATAATCTTGTGACACGTTTTGTACCTAGAGTCTCCTGGACGGAGAGCATGAATTTGTGTATAGATTTATACGAGATTGACCATCCCACACCTTGTTGCTAGCTACAGTGGGACCTGCAGGTCTACGGGTGACGATGTCATATCATTTCGATGTGTCGAACATCGTGTATGCTAAGTCAAATCAAGTATGGATACAATCATATCACATTTTACCTTAATTAAACTAACCAGTTTAAGGGTAGTTAGTACAATTAGTAGTTACCTAGATAAAACTACTAGTACATCGTTAGTTTCCCATTCTCATTCACATTGTCATCTTCTCACATAAACGGTATGAAAACTATGTTTTAGTAATGATAGTCACACTTTGGGAAAACTCACACTCTTACAAAAGAACAAACATAGAAAATAGTTGGATCTTGGTAGAAGACTACTTTAGTAGAAACTATAGCATTTTCTAGGAAGTTTACAAACATTTTCAACAAAATCTTACATCAAACATTTACAAATACTTTCTTCAACTTTTACAAACACGACACTAAAATACTTATGAACTCACCAGCTTAAATGCTGATCTACGCTTTCAAAATAACTTGTATTCTCAGATCGCTAGTAGACAGGTACCAGTGATCAGGTTTTTGAGAAGATGGAGCACATGCAAGACTCGTCTTTTATTTTGATTATACATTTTTGGTGTCATATAAACTACAGAACACACTTGTATTAAAATTTATTACTATTAATGCAATGGATGATGTTGTTGCTTGTTTACTATTATGCATTGTTGTGATACTGTACATGACGTCCTCCACCCCCGAACGTTCCACCATTCTGGTTTCGGGGTGTGACAGATTGGTATCATAACATTGTTTATAGTGAATCGAGTATATCAACCCATAAAAGATATACACCTATAAACACAACGGGATAAAATACTCCGACCAAGAGTTTATACTTTTAAATAATAAAATACTTAACCGAAGTATACATACCTACATTCATACTAACATCAGTGTCACTAGGACAGAACAAAAGTATTACGATTGTTGGACAGCACGAGTAGTCTTGGGGACATATAATCAGATATGGGAGTGATATAGCCTGATCAACTATATCTTTCCGAGAAGTGATTAGCATGTGTCCAGGAATGTTTGTGATGTTGCAGCAAGTCAAAAACTTACCAACACTACTACAATGAAAACATTAGAACAGAACATAAACTTAAAATACTATAGGAGTATTTTGTGTTACTATAATTACTTATGTGCAAACTAAGAAGATCTTTATTAGTATGTCAATAGTTACTGAGTGGATACGATAAGGTTATATGTGACTAAGGTGTTATAGACTTAGAATCTGTGATCTTTGCTTTACTTCCTGTTCCTTGTTTGGTTGTGGACTTAGTGTTAGGATCACTTATTCGAAGGTCTATCCTGTTTTGGTTACATATGACTGGTATGCACTATGCAAATGTTGGAGTAACTGATAAGGATCATCTTATAATTATCGTAATTAGTACGCCTATTAACTATTCCTTCTACCCCCTTTTCTCGCTTAGATAACATGGCTGGATTCCATATCCCCGGAGACATGTACTTTCCCAACCAAGGCGACGGAGGATGGATTGATGTTGAAGAGGAACCTGCAATTCCACTGGACGATGACTTCGCTGAGAACTTCCCGGAGGATTCTGACTCCGAGCCGGAAGTCAACGATCAACCCCTGGTAGCTCCAATTCCGAATCCTAACCCTCGTCCGGCTTCTCAAGGCCTGACGCCTCTGTGGGTGGAAAGTCTGGAGACCTGGGGTTAGGAACAGGGTCAACCCATTCCATACAACAAAGACCGAAGTTTCTACCACGTGAGCGAAGGAGGCTCAGCGGACAGAGTCCTGCCTATTCTGGTCCGTAGAGTTGCTCGTAATGAAATTCAAGGAAGGACAGCCCTCCACCGAATTGAGGAGCTTGATGCAAATACATGGATCAACACTATCTGCATTCGTCGGCTTGAAGATGCTCATGAGAGAGCTGCAGGAGACCATGAGTCTCTACTTCAAGCACTAGCTGAGACTAGGGCTGAAGTCATAGAGTATCGTGTGCGCCAGCGAGTGTACGAGCGACACCTTCTTGAATTGGAGTGTCATATGGATAACTTAAGGGTTTGCCCAAGGGGTTCCCACCGTCAGTAGAGAATGCTCTGCTCATCCCTTTTCTTTTGGATTAAGGATTAGCCTTCTTATCTATGCTCTAAGAAGCACTTTTCCCTGTAAATTCCTGTTATTTTAAGACCTTGAACTTTCGGTAGATAGGTCTTTATTCTGTCAAAATTTTCTTATCTTGGTGTGATGTAGGACCTACTTTTAGGTCATTTTCCCGAACTTATTACATCTGTAATACCAATATTATTGGCAGATATCTAATCTCACTGAAATTAATATCCAAATGCTTTCATTTTTCTAGTACTAGGGTTCTATTCAATCATACTCTCATCTGTGTTGTTGGGCTATGGGGAGTTAGTCCATGTTTCACTCTTATCATTCTCTCTCTTTGAATTCTTATCAATATCTTCATCTGTTAAACTTATAGCTACAAGATTCCTTCACGCCGGGTAACGAGGCGCAACCCTCCGAATCAAACTCCACCTCCTCCTCCTCAATACAAGCCAACAGCTATCCAAGCTGCTGTGAATGCGGCTGTTACGGCAACCCTAGCACAATTCAACTCAACCGGTACAAGCGGGAGTGGTATGAATGTGCCTCCCACCTCAGTTGAAACTCCAGTGCGCTCTAGGGAGTGCTCGTACAAGGACTTCACCAGCTGCAAACCCAGGGCACTCAACGGAACTGGCGGAATCATTGCCCTCTCGCAATGGTTCAAGAAGACGGACTCAATCTTTGAGATCTGTTCCTTTCCGGAAGGCAGCAACGTAAAATTTGCTGCTTGCACCTTCGCGGACCGAGCCCTGACGTGGTGGAACAGCCATGTGAAGTCACTATCTCTAGTAGTGGCTAATGCTATTTGCTAGGAAGCTCTTAAGGAGCAGGAACTCTGGAGCCTAACCTTGAAGGGCTCCGACATAGTCTCCTACACTGCCAGATTCAGCGATCTGGTGGCGCTATGTCCATCAATGGTCCCCACCGAAGCAAAGAAGGTGGAGAGGTATATTTGGGGGTTGGTGCCTCCATTTCAGGGGAACGTTCTAGCTTCCTGTTAGGCGCAATTTGTGCACCTTTTTGCACACCTTTTAGTCCCATTTCATGCATCTATTTATCATAATTGTTCTTCCTTTTTCTTGCATTTCATCATATTCATGTTAGTCTCTAGAACAACCTTATTTTCACACTTTCATGTCTTTTTCAGGTAAACCGGAGCTTGGAATGCGCTTTGGGAGGTGCCGGGAAGCATTGGTGAAGATTTCGGGATGATCGGGCGAAGAACGAAAAAGTTGGAAAAATCAAGTTTGGATTCGGAGTCAGAGGGGTACACGGGCCGTGTTGGATTTACACTGCAAAATCAACATGGGCCGTGTTGACCAAAATGGGAGCTGTTGACCATGCAGAACACGGTCTGTGTCAGTTTAGTGCAAATCAACATGGGCCATGTTGGCTGTTGAACACGGGCCGTGTCAGTTTAGCCTATTTTAACACAGGCCGTGTTCGACCCAAAAACCAACTTTCGGCAGTTTTTCCTATCTTTCATATTACGGGTTGAGGGACATTTTGAGATAGAAAGAACATACCAGAGCACTTTTGGATTGTAGAATTCAAGGGTCTTAGCAAGGGTTTGTCCGTTAATCATTGGGAAACATTTTAATTTCTTCTTTGTAAGCACTTTAGCACTTAATTTCATCTTTTAAACTTGTTAATCTTGTTCTAGCCATGGGTGGCTAGAACCCTAACTTCTCCAATTTCATTTTTTGACTTTTTGGTTGTGAATCAAATCATATGACCTTATGTTTTTGTTTAATTTCTATCTAGTGAAACTGATTTTATTTCAATCGAATGTTTGATTCTAATAATGATTCTTATTGGCCATTTGAATTAGGGTTAGGTCATTCAAGTTATTCATTTTGCAAAATCCGTAATTGTTTTGTGAATTGAACTAAGTAACAATCATTAAATTGATTTCTTATGAATGAATTTAGTGTAAATCTTTTCACACATTCTTACGCTCCCGAGCTTGTGAGGAGTATTGGGTGTTGTTGGGAACATTCACAATAAAGTTAATGCAATCTTTTAATCTAATTCTAAGAGCTTGTTTAGATTAGGTTAGTAAGGTTAGGATTAATCAAAGAGCTTGTTTTGATTGATTAATGTATTGAATGGAAAGTGTTAGAGCTTGTTAACACTTTCAAGTACCAACTTAGATAGAATGAAACAAATGTCTTGTCATCTTTGATTCACATTGCTGGATTGTCATACATGAAGTTGGAGTCCTTACAAAAATCTGAACTTAATTCATTCGTTTATTTGTTTACTCGTGTTTTAAATTTGTCTGTTTAATCATTTCATTCAAAACCCCCCTCTTAATCTTTTGTGAACAAATGCCTTACGCAAAACAGGTATAGACTGATTGTCCCGTGTCTCTGTGGATCGACCCTACTTTCCTTGTACTACCTTTCTAGTGCAATATAGTGGGATTATTTTTGAGTATATCGTACCCCTATTATTTGTTGGGTCTGACACGCCTAACAAATTGGTGCCGTTGTCGGGGATCGAACCCGGGTCACCCGCGTGACAGACGGGAATACTTACCACTTAGCCTATTTTAACACGGGCCGTGTTGGACCCAAAAACCAACTTTTGGCAGTTTTTCCTATCTTTCATATTACGGGTTGAGGGCCATTTTGAGATAGAAAGAACATAACAGAGCACTTTTGGAGAGGAGAATTCAAGGGTTTTAGCAAGGGTTTGTCTGTTAATCATTGGGAAACAATTTAATTTCTTCTTTGTAAGCACTTTACCACTTAATTTCATCTCTTAAACTTGTTAATCTTGTTCTAGCCATGGGTGGCTAGAACCCTAACTTCTCCAATTTCATGTTTTGACTTTTTGGTTGTGAATCAAATCATATGACCTGATGTTTGTGTTTAATTTCTATCGAGTGAAACTGATTTTATTTCAATCGAATGTTTGATTCTAATAATGATTCTTATTGGCCATTTGAATTAGGGTTAGGTCATTCAAGTTATTCATTTTCCAAAATCCGTAATTGTTTTGTGAATTGAACTAAGTAACAAGCATTAAATTGATTTCTTATGAATGAATTTAGTGTAAATCTTTTCACACATTCTTACGCTCCCGAGCTTGTGAGGAGTATTGGGTGTTGTTGGGAACATTCACAATAAAGTTAATGCAATCTTTTAATCTAATTCTAAGAGCTTGTTTAGATTAGGTTAGTAAGGTTAGGATTAATCAAAGAGCTTGTTTTGATTGATTAATGTGGTGAATGGAAAGTGTTAGAGCTTGTTAACACTTTCAAGTAGCAACTTAGATAGAATGAAACAAATGTCTTGTCATCTTTGATTCACATTGTTGGATTGTCATACATGAATTTGGGGTCCTTACAAAAATCTGAACTTAATTCATTCGTTTAGTTGTTTACTCGTGTTTTAAATTTGTCTGTTTAATCATTTCATTCAAAACCCCCCTCTTAATCTTTTGTGAACAAATACCTTACGCAAAACAGGTATAGACTGATTGTCCCGTGTCTCTGTGGATCGACCCTACTTGCCTTGTACTACCTTTCTAGTGCAATATAGTGGTATTATTTTTGAGTATATCGTACCCCTATTATTTGTTGGGTCTGACACGCCTAACAAATTGGCGCCGTTGTCGGGGATCGAACCCGGGTCACCCGCGTGACAGGCGGGAATACTTACCACTTAGCCTATTTTAACACGGGCCGTGTTCGACCCAAAAACCAACTTTTGGCAGTTTTTCCTATCTTTCATATTACGGGTTGAGGGCCATTTTGAGATAGAAAGAACATACCAGAGCATTTTTGGAGAGGATAATTCAAGGGTTTTAGCAAGGGTTTGTCAGTTAATCATTGGGAAACATTTTAATTTCTTCTTTGTAAGCACTTTAGCACTTAATTTCATCTTTTAAACTTGTTAATCTTGTTCTAGCCATGGGTGGCTAGAACCCTAACTTCTCCAATTTCATGTTTTGACTTTTTGGTTGTGAATCAAATCATATGACCTGATGTTTGTGTTTAATTTCTATCTAGTGAAACTGATTTTATTTCAATCGAATGTTTGATTCTAATAATGATTCTTATTGGCCATTTGAATTAGGGTTAGGTCATTCAAGTTAATCATTTTGCAAAATCCGTAATTGTTTTGTGAATTGAACTAAGTAACAAGCATTAAATTGATTTCTTATGACTGAATTTAGTGTAAATCTTTTCACACATTCTTACGCTCCCGAGCTTGTGAGGAGTATTGGGTGTTGTTGGGAACATTCACAATAAAGTTAATGCAATCTTTTAATCTAATTCTAAGAGCTTGTTTAGATTAGGTTAGTAAGGTTAGGATTAATCAAAGAGCTTGTTTTGATTGATTAATGTGGTGAATGGAAAGTGTTAGAGCTTGTTAACACTTTCAAGTACCAACTTAGATAGAATGAAACAAATGTCTTGTCATCTTTGATTCACATTGCTGGATTGTCATACATGAATTTGGGGTCCTTACAAAAATCTGAACTTAATTCATTCGTTTAGTTCTTTACTCGTGTTTTAAATTTGTCTGTTTAATCATTGCATTCAAAACCCCCCTCTTAATCTTTTGTGAACAAATACCTTATGCAAAACAGGTATAGACTGATTGTCCTGTGTCTTTGTGGATCGACCCTACTTGCCTTGTACTACCTTTCTAGTGCAATATAGTGGGATTATTTTGGAGTATATCGTACCCCTATTATTTGTTGGGTCTGACACGCCTAACAAATTGGCGTCGTTGCCGGGGACACGGTGTTACTAATTGTTTATGCCAAGATCTTTTCGTACAGGTACACTACTGCCAATTGATTCGGAGATAGAGAAAGGACTACAAAGAAGTTAAGGAAGCAAGCCAAGCTTCGTAAGAGGCAACCGGTTTCCGGTACTTCTTCATCATCTACTCCCCCAGTCATCAACATTTGGGAGGATATACCCCTCTCAAGTGTATCAGCCTCAGAAACAGAAAGCCCATCACTCTCACCACAACCATCCTCACCCATAAATACCACTCCACCCTCTTCACATGTTCATAATATCCTAAACACTTCACCTACAGAAACATCACCCACTTCTCAAGCCATGACAGACAACCCTGGAGGGAATCAAGGTCCTCCAAACCCACCACCCGAACAAACTCTCCGTCAATGGTCAAGACAAGAGGTTACTCAACAACCTCTTTGCATCACATACCCAGCCGCCACCAACTTGGAACTAAAATCCGGCCTCATTCACTTACTCTCAACATTTAGGGGCCTGGAAAATGAAGACCCTCACAAGTTTCTCACAGAGTTCCATGTAGTATGTGTGGGTATGAAACCACACAATGTCACGGAGGATCAGATCAAGCTTAGGGCATTCCCCTTTGCAGTGCAAGACGCAGCCAAAGACTGGCTCTATGATCTCCCACCGGGGATGGTGACTACTTGGGTAGACCTTGCACGGTTGTTCTTGGATAAGTATTTTCCCGAAATGAAAGCTTCAGCCCTACGGAAGGAAATTATCGGGATCAAGCAACACAAAAGAGAAGCTTTCCACACATATTGGGAAAGATTTAAGAAACTATGTGCCCGTTGTCCAAAGCACGGGATTACCGAGTATCAGCTCCTACAGTACTTCATTGAAGGCATGGCCCCAATGGAAAGAAGACTTCTCAATGCTTCTAGTGGCGGATCTTTACCCGATAAGACTCCAACCGAAATCTGCAATCTAATCAAGAACATGAATGAAGATTCCAAACATTCAAGCCATGATGAAGAATGGTACACGGATGCACCCCGAGGTGTAAAGGAAGTTCAAACTCCTCAGATTGAAGCTCAATTGTCCGAGCTCACAAAAGTAGTAATGATGCTGGCCAAAGACAAAGGTGTGCATCCCACACCTCGCCCATGCGGTATTTGCAGTCAAGTAGGGCATCCAACCGATATGTGCCCTCAACTTCAAGATGAGGATTATGAAGAAGCAAAAGCCATGGGAGGATATTCCGGGTCAAATCAAAAGGGATATGAGCAGCCACGGGGTGACCAAAGATGGAACAACAATCAAGGTTGGGGAGGAAATCAACAGGGAAGTTATCAACCAAGTCAACAAAATCAATACCAACAGAGACCACCTTTTCCACCACATAACTTTCAGCCAAGGCAGCCACAACACCCTCCTCAACGAGCGGGTTCATCAAGCATGTCCTTAGAGGACATAGTGAAGAGTTTGGCCACTAGCACCCAAACTTTCCAACAAGAGAAAAAAGCAAGTACAAAGAACTTAGAGCAACAAGTTTCACAGCTTGCTATTTCTGTAAGCAAACTAGAATCTCAAGGAAAGTTGCCCGCCCAAACAGAAACGAACCCAAGGCACAACGTGTGTGCCATCACTTTGAGAGGCGGAAAGAGCTACGATGGTCCAAAAGTGTCGGTTGGTCAAGAAGAAGAAGAGATAGTGGTCGAAGAGGCAACCAAAGAAGAGAAGAAGGAAGATAAAACAACCGAAAAGAAGCCCTTCGTCACTGAGTCTAAAGCCACACCTGCTCCATTTCCCGAACGATTAAAGAGCACGAGAAAGAACGGGAGGAGAGTGAGATTATGCAAATGTTCCAGAAAGTTCACATTAACATCCCACTTCTCGAGGCTATCAAGCAGGTACCTAGATATGCAAGGTTCCTTAAGGATCTATGTGTATCTAAAAAGAAATTAAAAGGAAACCAAATTGCAACAGTTGGGGAAAATGTATCCGCGGTTTTGCAAAAGACGATGCCCCCAAAGTGCAAGGATCCCGGTGTCTTTACCGTGCCATGCAAATTGGGGAATATTTATGTACCTCGAGCCATGCTCGATCTAGGTACATCCATAAATGTCCCACCATATTCTATTTTTAAATCGATTGGTGTAGCAACATTGAGCAAAACCGGCGTGATCATCCAACTTGCCGACCGGTCTTTGGTACACCCAAAGGGTGTATTAGAGGACGTGTTAGTGCAAGTCGATGAATTTGTTCGGTTGATTTTTATGTCCTGGATATGGGAGATGATGACTCTCAAAGTTCAAGTTCCATACTTTTGGGTAGACCTTTTCTTAAAACTTCTAAACAAAAATCGATGTCTACAACGGAACTTTAAGTATGGAATTTGATGGTGAAGTTATCAACTTCAATGTTTATGAAGCAAAAAAGGTTCCTTCCGATGTTCAATCTGTCAATCTTGTGAATTTGATCCAGCCCTCAACTAAAAAGGGTTTAAACTTGTCCAGCAATGAATTTCTAGAGTTAGTTTTGTCACGAAAACTAGACAGGGACAAAGCCAAAGAGATTGCAAAGGAGTTCGATATGAATAATGAGGTGCTGGAGATTTTGGCGTTTATTGATGACACGAAGCATATGAGGATTGATGATATGAAACCCAAGCCACCCACTACCAAAGCCAAATTCCATCCACCGGTGGAACAAGCACAAGATTCGGGAGCAAAAACTCCACCGGACCCTTTAAAGATAATACATGTCGAGAAGGAGAGCACTCAACCGGTCATCAACTCAAATAAACTATCGAAGAAGGAAGAAAAGGATTTGATAACCTTGCTTAATAAATACCAAAGAACGATCAAGTGGACAGTCTCCGATATTAAGGGTTTAAGCCCTTTTTGGTTTGTGCGAAAAAAGAAAGCCAAAGAAAGGGTGAAGGTTCCGTTGAAGGAAGTGGCGAGAAGGTTGATGTGTTGGAAAGGCCCACATACTTAGAATGAAGCATATTTTGGGGCCAAGTCGAGCCAACGAATTAAAACAAGGGCGGCTAACCGGGAGGCAACCCGGGGGTAGTTTTGTCTTTTTCTTTAAAAACATTTCTGTTTCTTTGAAGTTTTTAGTTTTTAATGTTCCAAATGTGTTGCAACATGTTTTTATGCCTAGAAAATGAATCTCGGGCTCCAAAAATATTTCACGGATAGCTTGGGAAAGATGAAGAGGAGGTTTTCACCACAATTGCATAGGTTCCAAGAACGATTTGGTAAATTCTTTCCATATCTTTAATCGTTCATATTTTGCTTAAAAATCCAATTGGTGTGCATTTCTGACTATTTTGGACTCTTACCCGACCCGACTACCATCCCCCACCACCTTCCAGTGATTAGGTTGTTCCACCCTCTCCAAGCATCGGGGACGATGCTTATATTCAAGCTTAGGGAGGGTTAGAGTTGTACATTAGGATCACGTCCATGCATTATATTTCAAAAAAAATCCAAATTTTTTTTTTCGTTTATGTTCTTAGTTTCCATTTTTTTTCCTAGTTTCTTAAAAAAAACAAAAAAAAAAAAACATCTCCATGCATTTTCATTTTCATGCATTTCGTTAAAAAAAAGATTTAATACGAGATGAGACAATCTTTACATATGATAGCTCCATGAAGTGGGAAACCGAGAAATCAAATGAAAAACAAAATACCCAAAGCGACCGGATAGTTACCGGAAGTGTAGAATCAACGGTCATAACTAGGGGACCCAAACACCGTAATTCGAGACCCCAACCTTAGATAATAAAAAAAATGGAATACCGAAACGTTTTTGTGGGCGGTAATAACAGCTTTAGGATGATTTGCATCTAAATGTTTAAAAAGAATCTTTATCGGCAACTCTGGACCCACAGAACACAAACCTATTTGTTGACACGCGTTACCCTCGCGGTAACAGAGAGCTTAAGTATCAGATCCACACAGTCAAGAAGGAAGAAAGGGTACAACTGTCATATTCAGTACCCAAATCAGAATTTCAAGTACTTAATCGAAGAAACTTTCATAAATTCAAAAGTTGATTGAAGAATTCAAAGCTCAAAATGAAGATACAAATCCAAGTTCAATCAAAATCAAAAGCCATCTCAAAGTCAAATCTGGCGAATGAAGAACTGTGTGATATGATACTTGTGGCTCTCGAAAAAGTGAAAGCATAGGAGCTGGGCCCCTTCGGGTGGGCTCACTGTTTCAGCAAAAGTTGATTCGCCATGACGGGTTCTTAAGGATGCGTCGATTCTGATTCTTAACCATCTAGTCTTAAGGACATGAGATCCCAAACTATGTTATTTTCGCTTGCAAAAGCTAACTAAGGTATGAAGTTTAAATAAAACTATAGTTGGATTATTGGATTACACCGTTTCGTGGTCTTCCTCACTTTGGGAGTCTGTGATATGTGGAAGGTAGAAGGATGGTCGCCTAGGTATTAATGATTGGAGCCCCATTGATGTAAAGTCTGATCGTATATGTCCATATTTATATAAATAAATAAAAAGATTACTTGTGTTCTTATATTTTTCTTTGGTTCATTTTTGTTCCTTAAGTATCTTTTGTACATATGTTTCTTTTTCATGGTTTTCAATGCATGCATTCATTCTTAGCTTTTAGGATCTTTTTGTCCCCATTTGTTCTATGTTTCTTTTTGCCATCTAGAAATCGTCCTGTTTGTCTGGTTCTTGTTCTTTCTTGAGGACAAGAAAGGTCTAAGCTTGGGGAGATTTGTTAGGCGCAATTTGTGCACCTTTTTGCACACCTTTTAGTCTCATTTCATGCATCTATTTAGCATAATTGTTCTTCCTTTTTCTTGCATTTCATCATATTCATGTTAGTCTCTAGAACAACCTTATTTGCACACTTTCATGTCTTTTCAGGTAAACTGGAGCTTGGAATGCGCTTTGGGAGGTGCCGGGAAGCATTGGTGAAGATTTCGGGATGATCGGGCGAACAACGAAAAAGTTGGAAAAATCAAGTTTGGATTCGGAGTCAGAGGGGTACACGGGCCGTGTTGGATTTACACTGCAAAATCAACATGGGCGTGTTGACCAAAATGGGAGCTGTTGACCATGCTGAACACGGTCCGTGTCAGTTTAGTGCAAATCAACACGGGCCGTGTGAGCTACTGAACACGGGCCGTGTCAGTTTAGCCTATTTTAACACGGGCCGTGTTCGACCCAAAAACCAACTTTTGGCAGTTTTTCCTATCTTTCATATTACGGGTTGAGGGCCATTTTGAGATAGAAAGAACATACCATAGCACTTTTGGAGAGGAGAATTCAAGGGTTTTAGCAAGGGTTTGTCCGTTAATCATTGGGAAACAATTTAATTTCTTCTTTGTAAGCACTTTAGCACTTAATTTCATCTTTTAAACTTGTTAATCTTGTTCTAGCCATGGGTGGCTAGAACCCTAACTTCTCCAATTTCATTTTTTGACTTTTTGGTTGTGAATCAAATCATATGACCTGATGTTTGTGTTGAATTTCTATCTAGTGAAACTGATTTTATTTCAATCGAATGTTTGATTCTAATAATGATTCTTATTGGCCATTTCAATTAGGGTTAAGTCATTCAAGTTATTCATTTTGCAAAATCCGTAATTGTTTTCTGAATTGAACTAAGTAACAAGCATTAAATTGATTTCTTGTGAATGAATTTAGTGTAAATCTTTTCACACATTCTTACGCTCCCGAGCTTGTGAGGAGTATTGGGTGTTGTTGGGAACATTCACAATAAGCTTAATGCAATCTTTTAATCTAATTCTAAGAGGTTGTTTAGATTAGGTTAGTAAGGTTAGGATTAATCAAAGAGCTTGTTTTGATTGATTAATGTGGTGAATGGAAAGTGTTAGAGCTTGTTAACACTTTCAAGTACCAACTTAGATAGAATGAAACAAATGTCTTGTCATCTTTGATTCACATTGTTGGATTGTCATACATGAAGTTGGAGTCCTTACAAAAATCTGAACTTAATTCATTCGTTTAGTTGTTTACTCGTGTTTTAAATTTGTCTGTTTAATCATTGCATTCAAAACCCCCCTCTTAATCTTTTGTGAACAAATACATTACGCAAAACAGGTATAGACTGATTATCCCGTGTCTCTGTGGATCGACCCTACTTGCCTTGTACTACCTTTCTAGTGCAATATAGTGGGATTATTTTGGAGTATATCGTACCCCTATTATTTGTTGGGTCTGACACGCCTAACACTTCCAACCCCACTACCTTCGACAGTGCTAAGCGATTGGCACAAAGACTCATTGACCATGGGGTCCGTACCCCGTCATCAACAACAACCCTAGCCATCTCAGAACCCTCCAAAACCACTGCCAACAAGCGGAAGTTTTGGGATGACAAGAAGAAGAAGGCTGCCAAAAAGCAGCAGGTCGTAGTTGTTCATGCTGCGATGGCACCTGCCGCTGCTGTGCCGGTAAACCAGTACACGGGAAACTTGCCCAAGTGTAATAAATGCAGCTTCCATCACAATGGACCCTGCCAAGAAATGCAGTGCTCTAACTGCAATAGGAAGGGGCACACTGGCCGTTTCTGCAAGGCTCCGGCAAGGCCAATCACCCAAGTCCCCGGCGCTGGTGTGGGCCAGGCTTGATACGGTTGTGGCGAGGCGGGTCACTACAAAAGGAACTGCCCGAAGGCAGGGAACACCGGCGGAGTGGGAAGGGTTTTGGCCATAGGCCACGAGGAAGTAGTTGCTGACCCCACAATGGTCACTGGTACGTTTCTCCTCGATAACTCTTATGCATGCATACTGTTTGATAGTGGAGCGGAGAGGAGTTTTGTGAACCAGAAATTTGTTCACTTGCTTAAAAATAAATCGCATGCACTTAAAGAACCGTTCACTGTAGAAATGGCTAACGGAAAGACAGAGAGCACTAGCAGCGTATACATAGGATGTACACTAACACTAGATGGTCATTCATTTCCAATCGACCTCATGCCGGTCTTAATTAAAAGTTTCGACGTCATAATCAGCATGGATTGCTTGAGTTGTCATCGTGCCGACATTATGTGTTACGAAAAGGCTGTTCGCCTTAATCTTCTGTCTAGCGAAACTCTAGTAATCTACGGCGAAAAACCCGGCACCAACCTTCGACTCATCTCGAGTATCCAAGCCCAGAAATTCTTGCGAAAGGAATGTCGCGCATTTCTTGCTCATGTTGTCGATGTGAGCCAAGAGATGAAGAACCTAAAGAACATTCCAGTAGTACGCGATTTTCCCGACATCTTTCCAGAAGAACTCCCGGGATTATCTCCGCAACGTCAGGTCGAGTTCAGAATTGACTTAGTTCCAGGGGCTACCCCAGTAGCCAAATTGCCCTATCGTCTAGCACCAGCTGAGATGCAGGAGCTATCCAGTCAACTTAACGAATTGCTCAGCAAGGGCTTCATTAGGCCAAGCTTCTCACCCTGGGGAGCACCGGTCTTGTTCGTCAAGAAGAAAGATGGATCATTCTGTATGTGCATCGATTACAGGGAACTTATCAAGCTAACCGTCAAAAATCGTTACCCTCTGCCTCGCATAGACGATTTGTTTGACCAGCTTCAAGGGGTAAACTTCTTTTCAAAAATAGACCTGAGATCCGGGTATCACCAATTATGAGTGCTAGGGGAGGATATTCCGAAGACAGCCTTCCGGACTCGTTATGGACACTACGAGTTTGTAGTGATGCCGTTCGAGTTGACCAATGCACCCGCAGTATTCATGGATTTAATGAATAGCGTGTGTCGACCCTACTTGGATAAGTTCGTCATTGTCTTCATTGATGACATACTTATCTACTCTCGTAATAAGGAGGAACATAGTCAACATCTGCGACAGGTCTTAGAAACGTTGCGACCAGAAAGGCTCTATGCGAAGTTCTCGAAATGCAAATTTTGGATCCGAAGAGTC
The DNA here is from genome assembly GCF_052849685.1 of Lactuca virosa. Classification (NCBI taxonomy): domain Eukaryota; kingdom Viridiplantae; phylum Streptophyta; class Magnoliopsida; order Asterales; family Asteraceae; genus Lactuca; species Lactuca virosa. The sequence goes on from NC_136428.1 coordinate 393,168,216, forward strand.
AAATTCTTAGGACACGTGGTTAGTGAAGAAGGAATACATGTGGACCCTTCCAAAATCAAAGCCATTGAGAACTGGTCAGCACCGAAGACGCCTATGGAAATTCATCAATTTCTAGGCCTCGCTGGCTACTATCGCAGATTCAATTAGAACTTCTCTAGGATTGCGAAACCGCTTACAACATTGACCCAGAAGGGCGTGGCCTTTGTCTGGGAGGAGAAGCAAGAAAAAGCATTCCAAACGCTAAAGCGAGCCTTATGCAGTGCACCGATACTGTCCCTCCCAGAAGGGACAAAAGACTTTGTGGTGTATTGCGATGCATCCAACCAAGGGCTCGGCTGTGTTCTAATGCAACGAGGTAAAGTTATCGCCTATGCCTCAAGACAGCTGAAGACACACGAGGTCAACTACACCACACATGATCTTGAGTTAGGAGCAGTGGTATTTGCTCTGAAGATCTGGAGACACTACCTATGCGGTACGAAAGGTATCTTTACAGACCACAAAAGCCTACAACACATATTCGACCAGAAGGAGCTCAACATGATACAACGATGGTGGGTCGAGCTACTCAGTGATTACGAATGCGAAATTCGTTATCATCCCGGCAAGGCCAACATAGTAGCTGACGCCCTAAGTCGGAAAGAATATTTTGGTCGTAGAGTCAAATCATTGACTATGTCTATCCATTCACACTTGTCCATACAAATTAAGGAGGCTCAGCTCGAAGCTTTGAAACCTGAAAATGTGGCGGGTGAATCCTGAGAGGGATGGATAAAAACTTGGAAGTCAAGGGTGGCGGAGCTTTATATCTCATGGATCGGATCTGGACATCGAAGCATGGTGGTTTCAGAGAATTGGTCATGACCGAAGCACACAACACTCGATATTCCGTCCACCAGGTTCAGATAAAATGTATTTGGATCTTAAAAAGTTATATTGGTGGCCTAACATGAAAGCAGAGATTGCTACCTTCGTAAGTAAATGCCTTACTTGCGCCAAGGTTAAGGTCGAATACCAGAAACCATCAGGTTTACTTCAGCAACCGGAGATACCTGAATGAAAGTGGGAGCGGATCACGATGGACTTCATAACCAAATTACCCAAGACAACGGGTGGTCTTGATACCATTTGGGTGATCGTAGACAGGTTAACAAAGTCCGCACACTTCCTACCGATCAAAGAAACTGAGAAGATGGAGAAACTAACAAGAACATACATTATGGAGATAGTACGACTGCATGGTGTTCCCATATCCATTATCTATGATAGAGATAGTAGATTCACTTCGAGGTTATGGCATTCGCTACAAAGTTCCCTAGGAACTAGGCTGCACATGAGTACAGCCTACCATCCTCAAACCGACGGACAAAGTGAGAGGACTATTCAAACTTTGGAAGACATGTTGCGAGCCTGCGTGATAGACTTTGGGAAGGCATGGGATACTCATTTACCCCTTGTCGAATTTTCCTACAACAACAGTTATCAAACGAGCATAAAGACTGCTCCATTTTAAGCCCTCTATGGCCGGAAGTGCAGATCCCCTATGTGCTGGGCTGAGGTGGGCGACACTCAGTTAGCTAAAGGACGAGTTCCTGACAGCACCCTCACAGGTCCAGAAATCATTCGGCAAACGACAGAGAAGATCGTTCAGATTCGTGAACGATTGAAAGCCTCTAGAGACGGACAGAAAAGCTACGCAGACAAACGAAGGAAACCTTTGGAATTCCAGGTGGGCGTCCGTGTCCTATTCAAGGTCTCACCCTGGAAGGGCTTGATACGCTTTGGAAAGCGTGGAAAGTTAAATCCAAGATACATAGGGCCTTTCGAGATTCTCGCTAGAATCGGCCCTGTAGCTTACAAACTCAAACTACCTTGCGAACTCAGTAACGTACATTCTACTTTCCACGTCTCGAACTTGAAAAAGTGTCTGTCCGACGAGACTCTTGTTATCCTACTCGACGAGATCGAGATCAACGAGAGCCTCAACTGCGTGGAAGAACCGGTAGAGATCATGGACCGAGAGGTCAAGCGAACGAAACAAAGCCGTATCCAGATAGTGAAGGTTCGCTAGGATCAGTTTAAACTGAAATATCCTCATCTTTTCGCTTAGTTATTTGTAATAGCTTACCTGTTTAAACTCTAATTTCGGGACGAAATTCTCTCTAACGGGGGGATGATGTGACAACCCAAAATTTCTGTCGTGTACTGTTATTCAAACTAATCAAAGTCGGACTTGTTTCTGCTACCTTCTCGCATTTTTTTGAGTCAATTTGAGTGTTCTAAACCTATTATCTTCAAGTTAGAGTTTAGATTTGGGTACCATGAGTTCACCCCTACCCGAAAATGGCCAAACACTCCAATTTGAGAAGTGTACGGCCGTACACTTGGGTGTGTGGCCGCACACCCCTCCTCTGGCAGCACACTCACGACTATAAAGTTAAGACTTGGCCTCCCTTCAAACCTTTTCACCCTCCTAGACCAGAACTCGTTTTCTCTCAAGTAGCGCCCGATTTTTCAGCTGGATCTTCAAGTGGTAAGTGTTTCTTTCCTTTGATTTGTTGATTCCTTACTCCATCTAGTGTAGATCACTGATTTCATCTATGAAATCTCTCCATTTTGGTAGATCTTCAAGTGTTCTTCAGTTTCACCAAGAACACCTACTAAGTTCTTGGGCTCCAAACACCCCTAAATGCTTCTACATCGTAAGTACCCTCCTCCTGCATGTTATTTGCTAGATTTGAGCCTTAGAAAATGTCCAGAACATGATCATCAAGGAGTGTGCGGCCTGACACACCCATGTGGCCGTACACCCTCATTTTAGTGCTTAAGGGCCTCACACTCAAGTTGTATGCTAGCACATGATCAAGGACACTTAGGGGATACAAGATATGACATTGGAATAACGTTTTTGACCATTTTTCCTAAGAGTGTGCGGATGCACACTCCATGGCCGCACACACCAGGCCGCACACCCAATGGGCAACACCCTTGTTGGCCGCACACGCACATGTCTGACCGTACACCCATTTTATACAACCTTTGGTGCTTCTAACACTTCAATCTAAGTGTTTTCGAAGTCCTAGGGTGTTTTCCTTTCATGATTAGTTGTATAAAGACTAATTATATACATATATGTGCCAATATATGCTTATTAGGATCCGTTGCGCTCAAGTCTTCACTTGGCACTTAGCATCCTACAAACCGAACTTTCATTCATACCACTCACTGCAGGTGAGTTCATACCCCTTTAACTTACCTTTTAAATGATTTTAAATGCTTTTATGGGGGGGAATACAAGTAGAAAAAATATAGTTATTATATCAAATCACATGTGATTAATAGGTATGAAACAATGGATTTCTTATACTTCAAACTGTGTTTTCAAACAAACTACTTCAAATCGTTTTACAAAGTCTTTTATATGCAAAACTCTTTACCAAACTCTTTTAAACTAATATTTTGTCAAAAGCATATCTATATAGATATAGTTATATAAGTAGGATTGAAAGGACTTAGGACTGACAACTCGCCTTACTTCCTGTTCCTTGTTTGGTTGTGGACTTAGGGTATCGGTTGTTTGTCCGAAGATCGTTTGAATCTTAGTTGTATATTATGTATATGTATATAGATATAAAAGTTCTTTTTTCAGTCCAGATCCTTTGGGTAGCAAAGGTGTTCAATCATGTTCATTCATACCAACAACATTTCTAGTAAACTATAATAGGTATAGTTTAGGAAGTCACTAATACTATTACTAGAACAACGAAACATACTAAGAGTCAGTTCATACATGAATCAGTACATACTATAACGAGAAACAATACTTACTATAAAGAGAAATAAATAGAGAATACTATAACGAGAATCAATACATACTACATACTAGAGAACATACTACATACTAGATGGAGAGAATACTATACTAGAATCTACGATAATACTAAAAAACTATAACATTAATGTGAGATACTACTTCGTGGTGCGGCATATACTGTTGTGACACGTTTTGTACCCAGAGTCTCCTGGAGGGAGAGCGTGAATTTGTGTATAGATCTATACGGGATTGACCATCCCATACCTTGCTGCTAGCTACAGTGGGACCTGCAGGTCTACTGGTGACGAATGTCATATCATTTCGATGTCTCGAACGTCGTGTATACTAAGTCAAATCAAGTATGGATACAATTATATCACATTTTACCTTAATTAAACTAACCAGTTTAAGGGTAGTTAGTACAATTAGTAGTTACCTAGATAAAACTACTAGTACATCGTTATTTTCCCATTCTCATTCACATTGTGATCTTCTCACATAAACGGTATGAACAACTATATTTTATTAATGATAGTCACACTTTGGGAAAACTCACACTCTTACAAAAGAACAAACATAGAAAACTGTTGGGTCTTGGTAGAAGACAACTTTAGTAGAAAATACAGGATTTTCTAGGAAGCTTACAAACATTTTCAACAAATCTTACATCAAACATTTACAAATACTTTCTTCAACTTATACAAACACGACACTAAAATACATATGAAATCACCAGCTTAAATGCTGATCTACGCTTTCAAAATAACTTGTATTCTCAGGTCGCCAGTAGACAGGTACCGGTGATCAGGTTTTTGAGAAGATGGAGCACATGCAAGACTCATCTTTTATTTTGATTATACATTTTTGGTGTCATATAAACTACAGAACACACTTGTGTTAAAATCTATTAATATTAATGCAATGGATGATGTTGTTGTTGCTTGTTCCGCCATTCCGGTTTTGGGGTGTGACAACATTGCTAAGAGTTCCACAAAGCACAAAGTAAGAAGCATTGAGACAATGGAAATTCTAACCAACATGATCCAATCAAACCATTCTATCCTCTTATCAAGAATATATACTGGCATGAGATTCTAAGGCTCATATAATCAGACATAACCTAAACAGGCCATCCTATCACTGACTAATCAGTACTAGCATGGAGGTCTACAAGCACATACAATAGGCATATAAGGCATCATTCCTAGATCCTTAGCCCTAATCTAGCATGCACTTCACATATTCTCGGTTCATAACATAACATAACATAACATAACATAACATAACATAACATAACATAACATAACATAACATAACATAACATAACATAACATAACATAACATTTCCTAACATAACAAAACATAACATAACATAACATAACATAACAAAACATAACAAAACATAACATGACATGACATGACATGACATGACATGACATGACATGACATGACATGACATGACATCACATGACATTACATGACATAACATAACATAACATAACATAACATAACATAACATAACATAACATAACATAACATAACATAACACAACATACCATAACATAACATAACATAACATAACATAACATAACATAACATGTATGGGTAGCTCGGGGAAAACTTACTTGACCTCGGCTGATTGCATGCATCACACTCCTTGTTCTTTATCAAAAACTCTTTATTTTAATTTTAGAAAAATTATTTTCTTGTAAAAATCTTTCAAACCCTCGATTTGAGTCCAGACACCCCCAAATGTGTGTCCGAATCCCTCAAACCAAGGCTCTGATACCAACTTGTAACATCCCAAAACTCAAGACCAAAAATTTCAAATAACTAAAACATGTCATAGAAAAGTTTTATCAGAGTATAACTCCCAATGATCTTATAATGCGGAAATCATAGTGTGATGCGATGTGATCATGCCGACTCCTTTCCTTTCTAAGAAGAAGTACCTGAAACCAAACTGAAAACCGTAAGCACGAAGCTTAGTGAGTTCCCCATCATACCACATACCATAGAATACACATACTGCCTAGCATATCCGGGTGCTGGTATACCGCTTCGGTCTCTTACAACCAGTATCTGCTTAGCATATCAGGGTATTGGTCTACCCCTTCGGTCTCTTTCAACCGGTAACTGCCTAACATATCAGGGCGCTGGCCTACCCCTTCGGTCTCTTCGACCGGTAACGGGGGACTATTTCACCCCAACTAGTACCATATATCATTCTAGTACAAAAACACATAAGTAACATACTGCCTAGCATATCAGGGTGCTGGCCTACCCCTTCGGTCCTTTCGACCGGTAACGGGGTCTATCCTACCCCTACCACTATCACATAATATCATAACATACTAACACATAAAGCATAACAGATAGTGGCATACCAGACAATTATCACAAAGACAATGATCTCTACCTAAATCACCTACTAATGGGCCGACATTGGTGCCTTAGACCCAGTTCTACTGGAAGGTAACTCACCTCGAATGCTGAAGCTCGCTGCCCGAACTCCCTAGCTGCTGCCCTGACGGCTTCCCAAACTAACCATTTCCAACACAATATCCAATTAGAAACTAAGTTCTAAACCATGAACCATAATCCAATCTTGGGGTAAAATGACCATTTTACCCCTGGCCCAACAAGACCCATAACTGAGGCCCAAGCCCAAAACTATAAGATCCATAAAAGCCCAATATATGGCCCAATTTCCAATTGGGCCCCATCCCTTCGTATGGGCCTCAACCTAGGGCCCAATAATGCTTCTCTAGTCCAAATGGTCCAAGTCGAAGTCGAAGTTAACGCTCCGAGTTGACTCAACTCGTCGAGTTTGCTCTTCAACTTGCCGAGTTCTCATGAATATCAAAATCCTGACCTTTTCGCATCAACTCTTCAAGTCCTCCCACAACCCGTCGAGTTTTTCCTAGATACTACATGAACACGTAAATTCTCTGACTTTCTCCCCATGCATGGCATTTTGGAGCTTAAAAGTCCAAAATGACATCCTAAAGCTTGCGTGGGGCTTTAATGGCCATAAAGTTTGCACCTTTATGCCATGAAAGCCCTTTAAGGTCCTAGATCTGGAAGCCCTTTAAGGTCGATTTCCCAAGGACCATGCTACTCGGGCCAAAACCCAATAAAAGTGAAAGTGAATAGATCTAAGTAATCATTAAGCAAGTTTGATACTTGCTTACCATAAAATGTTGCAATTGGAGTGAAGTTTCTGGAACTATAATCTCTTTCTTGAGCCGTCAAGCTTCTCCTTCTTCCTCAAGCTTCACATACACAAGATTTCTCTCAAAATGGCTCACAAGCTCACACAAATGCATTAGAGTTTCGAGAGCCTAGGTTTGGGACTTGGAGGATGGAAATGAGGCCAGCCTATCGGTTAAAGTGTTTAAATAGGTTGCAAAGTCTCGATTTTAGGGTTTCCCAAACCCAGTCCAACTCGTCGAGTTGTTCCTCCCCAACTTGTCGAGTGGGTCTTCCAAAACGCGCGGTCCATCATTCCAACACGTCGAGTTTTCATCCTTGAACTCGACGATTTGGCTTCTTAATTGAAGTTTCTCTTTCCTTAATTAGTCTTCGGGATTCCGGGTGTTACAACTCTCCCCAACTTAAACTAGACTTCGTCCTCGAAGTCCATTGCAAATCACATATCCCGAAAATGGCTCACATGATAAGCCCGCGACTCCCAACATTTGTCATTAACCAAGTGATGTTTCTTACGAGAACTGGCACCTGCCATCCTGAGGGTACAACCATCACCCCGCGAATCAATGGCCATCCCAAGGCAACTGAAACTTCTATCCTGGATATATCGCCCAAACCTTTAACCCTTGCTAGCTACTTCTACCTTTTGATCTTCAACACATCAAGTCATATGAACAACAAAGACGAGGATTGTGAATTGAACATTATGAACCGAGCAAAAACTAGAAATTCAATCGATTAGAAGAAAATTACCTTTATGCTGATCCACATATGAATCGATTTTAGGATACCTTCAATGATTTAAGCCCTAACTGCTTGATATCATGAATAGAAAATCGGTACCAGAGCTCCATTCACAACCGATTTTGAAGAACTGATTTTGGAGAAATGGATTCCCATCTAGGCGTGTATTTCGAACCACGAGTTGAATCAATTTTTTCGATTAGTGATGAATTATCGTTGGTTGAAAGAGAAGGAAGGAGGCTTGAGGATCTTCGACGAAGAAAACGGTAGGCCGATGTATTAGTGGTCTTCTACAGACGAATGAATGAAGACGAAGAGATCGCATCTTCAATGGAGTCGAGATTACCGTGGATCGTTGATGGACGACAACAACGAATCCTGGACCGTGGTGGTCGTTAACGAAGGTAGAGGTGGGCGTCGGAGATGGAGGGCGGAGGGAGGTGCTCGATGGAGTCAGGGAAGAGGTCGATGGAGTTGGTAAAGAATCGAGAGAATAGAACGATCGATAGAAAGAGAAACTACGGATTGATATGTTTATTTGATGCTAATTTCTAAATTCCTAAAAATGCTCTCATGTTTTTTTATCAAGATACCCTCTCGTGTTTTTCTTCCCAGTTATTTACAAAAGTGCCATAAAACATCTTAGCCCTTAATTTTTTTAATCTGACAGTCCACTTTTAGCTCTCGGGTTCTCGGAAAACTATAAGTTCTCAAATGATCAATCCTCTCTCTCTCTCTCTCTCTCTCTCTCTCTCTCTCTCTATATATATATATATATATATATATATATATATATATATATATATATATATATATATATATATATATATGCTTAGGTTATTCTATTCTAATTAATTATTATGCGGATACCGTATGGTATGAGAATGATAAAGAAAATATGTTGTTTGATAATATAAATACGTTCAATCTTACATAACTATTGTCATTAACACACATTCTCACTAATTAAATCGTCTATAAAGTTATTATACACTTATTATTACTATTATTCTCATTTCTGTCAGAATGTTTATTGGATCGTATTCTGTCAAAATGAAAATGAGTGAAAAAAGATGTATGAGAACGAAAATAAATAATCATTAGCGAGAATGCATGAAAATGACGATATTTTTGTGAGGTTGAACGTATTCGCATTGTTAAACAACTTATTCTCTTAGTAATTCTCATAGCATACGATATCCGCACAATAATTAGTTAGAATAACTGAACCTAGTTCTATATAGGCTTAGGTTATATATATATATATATATATATATATATATATGTATATATATATATATATATATATGAAGGAAGCGTTCAAAATAAATACATGAATACCAAATTCTGGCAATATTTAGTATGAAGTCATGACATGAAACGTTCGAATAATTCATAAGATCAAACATTCCAATATTAAAAACATTTACGTAAAATGCTTAAAAACGAAAATATTCGTATCTTCTTTCGTTACTGCATTTAAAAAACTGTTAATACTTCAATCCTAAAAGATATTACTTTTCTCTTCGTTTCAACTTAATTGAGGCTACGAAGAAGAATGCCTTCGAAAGTGATACCAGGCCCAAAAGCCAATGCAAGACCCCATTCTTCTCCAATCTCTTTGTTCATCAGCTCCTCCCTCATATACTCCAACACATATATTATAGTGTTACTACTCACATTCCCAAAATCCATCAAAGCCCTTCGGCTACAATCCAACTTTTCCCCTCTCAACTTCAGTGTAGTCTCCAACCTGTTCAGTATCGCTGGACCTCCAGGATGTACAGCCCAAAACATATCATTGAAATCCTTCACATTGCTAGCTTTTTCCATCAACTTATTGCAAAACCCTTCAATGTTATCATCGATCTTTTGAGGCAAGTCACGTCCAAGTTTGAAATTTATACCCTCTTCTGAAAGTCGCCCATCAATCACACTATGAGTCCCTGGGAGGAACTGCTGAACAGCATAACTCAGTTCCAAAAATGGCGACTCGGTTTTTGCTATAGGGTCCGCACCAATAATGGCTGCTGCAGCACCATCTCCGAAGAGAGCAGCTCCAACTAAATCATATGGCCGGGACTTGCTTGGTGGCCTGAACCCTAAGATGGTTGTTTCGGAAGTAGTCAACAGTACTCGGCTTCCAGGGTTGTTTTCTGCAATATCTTTAGCGACTCGAAGGCCAGTGACACCACCATAGCATCCCAAGAAGTATAGCATTACACGATTCACATCGTTTCTTAGTCCAAGTTCATTAGCAAGATAAAGATCACCTCCTGGAAGACGAATTTCACTTGAGGAAACATAGACTACGTGAGTGATGTCTTCTGCGGGTCTTCCCCATTGTTTGATGCATGCTAAACTAGCGTCTTTTGCCATCTCGGTTACAGCTTTGTTCGCGATGCTTAGCCTTTGGGAAATAGTTGCCGTCCCTTCGGTCGCTAGTTCGGGGTATTCGTCTAGGATTTCCTTCGACATTACTGTGTATCTGGTTCTGACTGTGGTTGTTTTACCTAACATTCCAAAAGCAAAAGAAAGAAAAAGAGAGAAATTTATGTTATGAATGCAACAAAAATCCGCAATCACGTATAATTTCTCATTGGAACAACATACGAAACATTTATTTCTACGAAAGATGCATCTGATTGTGGGTTTGACACACTCGATAGTTGACACCATCATGTAATTATTAAAATCTTTTTTCTTTTTACTATCGAAGCTGAATTCAATTGAGAAATCGCTCGTCAAAGTCATCTCGTTCAAAATTTTCAACTTACATCTATCTTTTTAAATTAAATTATGGATGGAAAACCTATAAGCATATACAAAGAATCATTTTAAATTAATTGGTTAAATTTAAAAGTAATATTATCAAAATCTTAAATATATAATGTTATTTTGCTGATTTGGTTTCAAAATCCATCAATATGAGAAACGATATTGAATATATAAAAATCGCAAAAATGAAACGAAATCAAATGATGCATGCATGCATTAAAGATTTCAATTAAAGTACTTTATACTTATTTTTAGTCCTCGTTTAAAAACTAAAATAAAACATAACAGTAAAAGAAATACTAATAATAAAGTTGGCTAACGTATAAATTTTTATATTGCGTATTACGTTCAACAGAACTATAACTTAAGCATATTTGTTCTAAAAGAAAAAGAAAAAGAAAAGTTAGCATCATATGTAAATATGGATGTAATTAATAGAGTGCTTACACAAGCGTTCCAACTTCTCTTTCATTGCGTGATCAATGCAGTTTGTGTCTCGGAAATAGCCTTCAACTAAGCAATCCTGTGGAATAAGTTGGCTTGGGAAGGCCTTGCCAATTGCTAGCACAGTGGCTTTTCCAGGAGTAGGGAGACGCCTAGTTGCTGATGAGTAGCGATGTTCGGATGCACCATTGCCATTGATCTTTGACATTGTTAGTTTGGGGAGGAACACAACTACGTACTTCACTTTGAGGAGTTGAAAGTTAGGTGGATAGACTTTCATGGAGTTGGATTTATATATAAGGAATGAATTAGCCAGTTCTTGGAGAAAGTTTGGTTTGGAGAAGAAACAGCATGAAAATTTATATAATCGTTTAATAATACTTCTTGGGTTTCTTATGGTTTCATCACCATTGATGTGTTGGAAGTGTGATCGACTAGGTAAATCAAGAATCACTGGTCATATTAAAATAAACAGATTTCAGCTTTTAGTGAGAGGCCTGATTTTAACTTACCAATATATTATCCTTATATTCAATTAATTGAGTGGAAGATCACGTAAATGATCTTATTTCTTGCCATTTAAAAAATTCCAATGTTTTTATAAATTGAATGCATCATATACATACATAAACATGAATATGTATATGTATCTATTTATAATTTCGATTGCAAGATGATTTGGTAGACATTTTAATATTACTAAACCGCTTAGGAATTGATTCTATGTTTTTGGACGACTTTGCCTCATTAGGTAAGGGGTCCAAACATTGTGTTGGATAATTCCTTTTTAAGAATTGTCCCAGTTGCAAGAAATGAAACACTAATATTAGAATAAAAAAGAATAAAATTTGATGCGTAAAGGCTCCATTTTAATTAACTAATGAGTTTCGAAAATATGTGTATAATTAGTCCACCTGTGTATATATTAGCCCATTTGTATATAGCCTTTGGGCCCAATGCCATTGTATGTATGTATTAATTTTTTGTGTACACAGAATTTGGTGGTCCGAACCATTATCAGGTCGGTCTTGAAAGGTTTAGTTTTTTTACGAATAGATGTGGACTTGTGCGGTCCGATCCAGCGGTTTATGCATACATATATTTCGTTTCGGGTACGGTTTTTTTTTTTTGTTTTTTTTTTGTTTTTTTTTACAAATCAATGCCTTTCTTTTTAATTTTGAGTTTTTTCGTGGTGTGAATTGAAACTAAATCTTATTAATACTTTACTACAAGTTATGCACTAATATTTAATAAAAGAAAAAAAACAAAAAAAATATTGGGTAATATTTGATTAAAAAAGTGTAAACACAAAATTGATATGTTTATAAATATTGACTTCTAGTCTTTTTTTTATAAAGGTCCCGGGTCAGTCTTAGACCCGTCTCATGTTTGTCTCGTAACGGTATGATTTTTTTAAGACCAATCTTGGAATCGTCCGTTTTCTCCGACTGGATCGTGTATTTTTTCGTTCCGATCTTTTCTACGACCGATCTTTTTGTAGGATTAATGTGTCTAAAGTCTTAACTAAATTGGTGCAATATTGTAAATAAAAGCAATGTCTTTTTTCGGTTTCTCTCATAACCAGAAATAATTGAGAACGATATTGTGAGAGTTGAAATAATTTATTAATTTATTATATGATTAATAAATTAATTAGATCATGATTAGAATTAATATGAATTGATTGAAAATTAATTTTAGACTAATTGGAATTAATTAGAGATACAAGGGTTAAGCTTCAATTATTCAAAAGTTGAACAAATAAAAGATTCTAGAACCTCCTTGCATGGGACGGTTTTGGAGGCTCCTCCAAGGAGTTCTGGAAGCCTCTAAATGCATAAAAGGATACTAATTTGAAAAAGGATTAAAATTGATTATTTTAATATTCAAATTAGGGTTTATTCTAATATCCTAGCAGTTATAAATAGGATCCTTAGGGCTAATATTTTCGGCCACTACTCCATAGAGAAGTCATAGCCAAAAAATTCCGTCCCTTCTCCTCTCTCTAAATCGTTCCTTAGATTTATATGGTTTTTGGTGTGAGCCACTAGAGGCATCATACTTTTGGTGTTTGCTCTCCAAAGAAGATCTTGAAGAAAAGTATATTGTTATTTTCGAAAATAGCAAATGTGTGTTTTCTAATCCTATGGTTTTCGATTTTACATAGATTAGTTTAGGTTTTTCAAAATATGTTGCTATTATGAGAAAAATCATATATCTCTAGGTTGCATGAGCCCATCAATAGTTGTATGTAAATTTCGTTTTCAAAATCATGTTGATTATAATTTTTTTAACCTAGAAAACATATCAGTGATATCAAAGCTTATGGTTTTGTCTATAATATGCACATTTGTGAAGAACTGTGGAAACCATGTTATACCTGATTTTGAAGAATCCCTTGTCCACTAGGGTTTTTGATTTGCCTCTTGCCTTTTTTGAAAATACCTAGGTTATTACTAGTTTTCTTATTTGTTGTTTTACATGCCTAAAATTTGAACACCTAAAATCTAGGTAATTGATAAACCCTAAATTTAAATTAAAGGAAGAGATAAATTAAATATTATTTAATTAAAGAGTTAGTTAAGATAATTAGTTAATTTACAAAAGAGTTAATTTATTTAAATTAAAACTTTAATTAAAAGATTATCATTAAATCTAAAATTGTTTAAATTTTAATTAATTAATAGTTAGTTAAATCATAAAATTTCAACCTTGAATTCTTAAAAGTTTAATAATATAAAATTATATATTGTAAAAGTTTATACTTTATATGGAAGATTAAATATTGTTAGTCAAACCAAGAGTAGGTCATATTCACGAAGCTATGTTATAAGAGAAGTATAAGGATACAACCTATAAAATGACCGTCGAATGGATGTCCTTTTCACTCACGGCTTCTTTGCGTAGTGGAGGGTCGTTAGCCGAAATAGATCTAATAGGACACTAATCACATTAAAAGTATAATATAAAGTAATAGAACATTCTATAAAATCTCATTCTAGTTACTTTATGAAAAATGAGAAATTGTATGCTAACCTATAAAAACGTACATCATTTCTTTGTGAGTCATTAGTGGAGTGTGTGTGGTTAACCGACACACTAACTTGGGACCACAAAGTTGAAGCGATGGTACAAACTCGAATTTATGGTTGTTAAGGTAGCGTGTGTGGTTAACCGACATATTAACCTAAGATCATAAACAACATCGAGGCTATTGCATCATTATTCACATCTCGTTTGTGATCCTCGACATCCCAGTCGCAAAAGTGAGAGCATAATCCAATATTAAACATGTCATTGATTAGATTTGATTAATCTCAAAGATTTTTGAGTTTCGTAGAGAATTAAATTAGGAATAAGACTTACCTTCCTAAAATAGATACACAATTTGATTACGAAATCCTTCTTCAAATTTCAAATTAAATATATGGATCCTAGCCTTAAATATTAATTTGGGTTAAAATATTAAGGATTGAAATCAACTAACCAAAACTTTCTTTCTCATAATAGATTTCTGGAAATGGTGATCTTCCTCCTCCTCCTCCCAACCCTTTAAGTCCAAACTTTACACTCTTATCGATTTTGTCTAACGGGAAAGCTCACGGGTCCAAACTATACAGATTGGATGCGAAACAAAGAGTATGTTTTTTATACTCCTATTCCGGAGATCGACATTGAAACCGCTACTCCAAAAGAAATAATTGCTAAAGCAAACACATTAACGATACCACAAAGGTTGCTTTCATCATGATCGCTACTATGGCCCCAGATTTGCAAAAGTCCTATGAGGACTATTCACCATATGAGATGAACATAGCTCTTGGTGAAATGTATCATAAAAAAGTCAGACAAGAACGTTATAAGATTGTTAAAGGCCAACTGCCATGTAAGCTCAAAGAAGGAGAATATGTGTGTGCTCATGTGCAGAAAATGCAAAGACACGTGGAGTGATTAGAAAAAATAAATGTTAATTTTGAAAAGAAGCTGGTCATTGATATTGTTCTTCACTCCTTGCCAAGTTGTTATGATCAGTTCATTTTGACCTATCATTTGAACATCATAGAAGCAACAATGGTGTAAATTTATAACTTGTTACAAATAGCTGAAGCGTGAATGAATAAATTGTAACACCCAATTTTCATATATAGATTATATTACAAATAATCGTTCCAAAATATCTCAAGATCAATTCTGAACTTACTTAAAGTCTAAACTACAGTGGAAGCAAAATAAAATAAAATAAAATCTTCAACCAAAGAGCTTCGTGTGTTATGTCTTTGCGAAACTCCTTTGTCATCTTGTTGATCAATCCTTCTCCTTAGCTTTCTTACTGCCACTTGTTAAATAGTTTCTTGGGTTGCGCACATTTAAAGCTTCTAAAAGGGGTAAGCCTAGTGCCTAGTGAGTTCGTGTTGCACATACACTTTCATCACTTAAAAAAACAAGTAGTTTTATCATATATCTTCAATAAATCGTACAACAACCATATCACCCGATGACATTATTTAGAGGAACGATTAATTATCCAGAGAAAGAACCAAATGTTCATTTCTCTTCTCCTTGAGACAACTCATCATCCAATGAACTCAAGTATTTTAAATATCCAAGGAAATGAGTATGATTCTCAATTCCATCCCCACGGATCACACACAGCTGTCATGCTCACGACGATTAAACACCCACCCGTTTCCGCTAAACATGTCATCCAAAAAAACACATAGTAGATAACAAATCCAAAATAATATTTTCACATAACCATACTTATCATAAAACATATTATCAATAAGCAAATAAAAATCAAATAATAAACGCATGATAAACATTTATGCACGAGCAACCATAGATCACGAAAAAAACACACATGTTGTCGTTATGTCTCAACCGAAGCTTACCACGATACACGCACCCTACATTTAACCAACATATTTTTTGAGGCCACAATCCTAAAAAAACATCCTATGTGATATTTTGGTTCGATCATCCGCGTGTCTCATACAACCGATTAATAATCAAGTCACGTTGATGGCGATTTTCGTAATAACCCTTTTTAGATGGTGTAATACTTTCCCTTAAAAATAATATCCTAATATAAATAATAAAAACCAAAGCTAAAATGTTTAAAGATACTTTTCGTAATATCTAAAAATATTTTTAACAATAAAGTATGAAGATGCATGAGCTAAACTCAAAGTATATTTGATTTATACAACTTTAAATAATCAACAAGTTATAAAAACTCGGGGATGGATCTGTAAGTTTTGATTTCCTTTAGTTTTAACCTAAAATAAATAAAACTCAAAGTTTTGGGGGTGAAAATTGTTATTTTTGAATAATTGAATTAATAAACATATTTGAATCAAAAGCAAATAACACCAAAAGAGCAAACAGTGGGCAACCTTTGCATTTTTTCCTTTTTAAAGGATATTTGACTTTTGACCCACCCATAAGAATAAACTTAGATCAGACCCGAGACCATCTCCTCCTTCACCCGAAAAATTTATATTTTCTATTATTTCAAAATATATTGAAGTTTCAATTTTATTCAAAACAATATCAATTAATTTAATAAAAATCACTATCATTTATCTTCACTTCTGTCTAACAACCTCCCACAAAAAATTATCAAAATTATGCACCAAAACTATGTGGATTAAAACAACAATTGAAAAAAAAAACGTTCTTATAAATCTTATTGATTTGGTACTAGATGGATGATATTAAGACAAGAGTTTGAAATAAAACACGTTTAGCAGGTATATTAACATATCTAAGCAACTACATCAGACTTCAATCGAATAATCATACCTTAATTTCTAAGGAAACTCCGAAATTCTTTACAACCTTCTACCTCCAATTTCTTCCTCGATTCTTCATCTTTTTCCTTAATGTCAGTGGGGTTTCCACTCGATTTCTCGAGCTACTTATAATGCCTAAGTGTATAACTGATGAAGACCTCTCATTTGCTCGATTTTACTGCTCCAATGAAGGTGACGGTTTTTGACATTAATCTTCATAATTTGCCTCTAACTGACTCATTAACTTTGAACTAATCATTATTTTATATTAATATAACCTAATTATATATTTTATATATTTTTTGACATGATTTATTACAAACTTTCCCCCTTCGAAAAGTTCCGTCCTCGGAATTTATATTTAGTAACAAATATAGATATTTGGTCTTCATATCTCGTTCAGTTTCCCATGTCACATGTAATCCCTTGGTATCTCCAATCGATAAGCAACCTCTACAGCTCTTTCCTTATTCACAAGAAAGTTTAAAAACTGAGACTCAACTTACCTTTAAATAAGACGTACCATGTCCTTCCTTGGGGACATATTCAACATGCCCCTTCTCCCGCTTGAAACACTATTGGCTTCTTAAATTTAACCACCTAGCATTTTGGTCGTTCATGTGCGTCCTTCAGGTTAACCCTAAATTATTGAAAAAAAATTGGTAGTTTTCCGAACAAGCTCAAGTCCAACCATTTGTTTCACCCCTGCCTCATTCCAACACAATGGATTTCTATACTGTTTACCGTATAAAGTTCCATACCTGACCAAAGAAACTATTTCTCATTTGGAAACTCTTCCAAATCGATGACATAAAACGAAGACTTCGATCAAAAATATACAAATGATCTATCTCAACATAACTAGCTTTTCCAGCACCTAATGATGCAATTTAAAGGGAACATTTTTTATGTCCAGAGAAAGAACCAGTGGTCCTATTCCCTTCCCTCTTGGAAAAAGCCGTCTATTGTGCTCAAGCATTTAAATATCCAAGGAATAAGGAACGCCTCAAAACCTATACCTACCGGTCACAACATACTTGTCATGATCTCGGCTACCACTCACCCATATCCCATTAAATGTGTCATCCTATACTAGGTACACAAATCTAACACTTTGCACTTCTCCTCTACTGAGGAGTCTTTCTGACTCTTCTTCAGTTCACCCAATAAACTGACGGTTACATAAATTCTCATCATCTGAATCTTACTTCCTTCCCTTACTTATGACTTAGAGCAAAAATGACAACGTCAACCTTCCTTAATTGATAGGACCGATAGATTCTATATTCAATATGAAATACTAAAATGAATTAGGTAACAAGAATGATATGGAATGAAATGAACTCAATCTCCTATAACAAAGCACAAAGAAAAATTCACAATTCGAAACTATTAGGTGTATGCTAGAAGGTTACAAAGATCAATACACATAGAAAGGAACAGTACGCTATTTATAGACCTACTGAGCAAAGATTGTGAAGATGGACATGCCCATTTTGGAATCGGAAATATGTATAGAAAAAATCCGAAAACAACCAATTGACACAACAAAGAAAGTCATAACAATCTACCCCTTTGTGTCAAATTGGCAGGAGGTCTTCATGGTTGTCTTTGCGTAACAAAGCTCTCCGGCATTATTTTCAGAAGAGAGCCCCAAACTGACAGATACCAACGTATCATATCCGCAACACATTTGATGTTAGCAGCAGAGTTTGCCTTGTGAGCTTCAGCAGAGGATAAGATTGTTTTGAGAGCCGAAGACGAGTATAGATGTTTTTCCCTTAAAAAGAACATGCAGTTATGAACCACTTCGCCTTCCTTTATTTTGTAAACAATATTCTAATGCTCCTTTCGTATAATTCATGTCTTCAATTGTTGGATGTCTTTTGGTTGTTCTTCGGGCTTCACAATCGGCCTCTTCTTCAAAACAGATGCAATCTCAACATCCATTTTTATAATTTTAAGAATATAGCACTTGATCATCCTCTTCAAGTGTTCGACAATAGACTCACACTTCTGAATATCCTTTGTCACAACGTAGAACAGAGATAACTAACCATAGGGGTTCATAAATGGCAAGTCAGCCAATGTGAACTTATGAAGCTCGTGATTGGCATCTCGAAATCCTTTAAACTGGATATTCAAGAAGTGTTCACTCAGAATCGGCAAACTAACCTTCAATGTTATGATTCTCTTTAGGCTCTATGTATTATACTGCGGCTTTCCATGCTTCAAGTAAAACAAAAAGATCATTCGGTTTACTACACTGTCGGAGATCATGGATTTCTCAATCGATTCAAAATACCAAAAGAGAAATGCCCTCGGAGTGATGGGAAAGTCAAATTGACATTCCACATCATTGGTTAAATCAAAAGAGGTTGTGGGCTCCAGCCAAAAGAGATTCAGATCCTTTATGGCTTCTTTCTGAATGTGCTCATGAGACCAAGCAGGAAACAATGATTTCTGAGTTTCAAGGACAAGTTTCGCATTCTTGGCCTCTACTTCTTCTGCCTCAAACTGCCTCCGAAGAGCATTGAGCTCGTCAAGCTCTTTGTCTCTATTCTCTATAGCGATCCTTTCAGACTAAGACAATTTTGGATTTTCATAGTTGTCCTCTTCAGCGATCCCTTTTCCTTTATCTTGGTCTTTTCCTGATCCAGAAGCTTCATTATCCTTCCGATCAGTTTCAGCCTTTACATTTTCGTCCTCCCTTCCCCCTTATTTCGCAGAAACCCCGCTTCCCGAAACACTGTGTATTTGATTGAGCACGACGAACACATGTTGAAGATTTTCAGAGAGATGTTGTCTCACAGAGACAGTGATCGAGGAATCACAAGTTTCAACCATTCGCACCAAGTAGTGGTTGATTTTCGAAATGCACCCTATAACCAAAGCTCTCTCATCTTCAAGTTGGGAAATGGTCCGGGTAGCATTCTTCAACTTCATAGATAAAACTTTGGTTTTCTAAGTTTTCTCATCCATTTCATCCGTTATCTTATTTTCAATGGCTAAGTCCTCCTGTAGTTTTTCAATGTTGGTGGAGAGGGTAGTATATAGTTTCGCATTGTCTAACGTGATATCTGCACGTATCTTTGATAGAACATCTCTCTTAGCTTTCAACGATGAACGGAACCCTTCAATCACCTTGTTCATGTCAGTCGTGTTATTGTACGAAGAGGTTCGTAAATCATTCATGAAATATTGCACTTCATGATGTAGTTTTTCGACTTTTTCGGTTGCCTCATAAATCCTCTTTTCAGAATCACAGATTGCCTTGGAGGACTCTTCAATGACTTTTGCATTCGTAGAGGTGAGCATCTCAATAGTGGGTCTGTGTGTAGTAAGCATATTTTCCCATTCGGTTGAAGAGAATGCATTGGAGTGATCAATGATCGAGTTAAGTTTCTCATTCAGCTTTCTGAACCGACCCTTCGTCATTGTAGAATCATCATCATCATTGACATTGATGGTGAATGGAATGAAGAAAAAATCAGTGAAGGTTTCTTGATCGTCTCCGAACAAGATTTCTTCATCCTCATTGAATGGAGGAGTAGCTGATGGGCCTTGTTCGGAGGTTTCACAAATATTGACATTTTCCCCTGCATCAGATGCGTTGACAGGAATGCCTGAAGTGTGTATCTCCTTCGAAATGGATTTGAATATAGGGACTTCCGGTGGAGTAGATACTGATGATGTTGTAGAGATCGTGGAATCGGTAAAGATTGTTGAGGAAAGAGGAACTGAAAGAGTTGGCGGTGAGGTTTGAACATATGTTGTACTTGGGGCAGTTATGGGTAAGGGTGTAATGGAGACGATCATAATTGTTGTTGGGATAGGTAAGGTTGTGGTTTCGGAAGATGTAGTGTTAAATGGTGGAGGTGGAGGTGGAGGTGTGAGGTTTATAAATGGTTCTTGGATAATGGAGGCAAAACTATATGAGGTGGGAGGAGATGAGGGTGGAGAAGATGATACCTTCGGAATAGGTTCTGAAGTTGAAGGTTCTGAAGTGTGGGTTGTGTCCTCATCCTCACGATGTTGGTCATTAGTTGGTTGTACTTCCGATAAGGTCCTCTCATCTGAATCTTCTTGAAGTACAGGACTTGGAGACTGGGGTTTCAGAGCAGGTTTCTTGGTTTTCTTCGGAGCCCTCAGAGTTTCCGAAGATGAAGCCTTGGCATTTCACTTTCCACCTCTTTTTGACTTGTCTCCTGCATCGATGACTTGTTGTAAATCTGCTAGGATAAGGTAGATACCTGATGAGGGCAAGGAACGATATTTCCTAAAGAGATCGTTATCTATCGAAACCTTTGATAACATAACCTTCGGGATGGTACCGACGAAAGTGAAATTTCATGGATCTGACATGACAAACGTAGTGGTCTGAATCTTGGGGATTTCCGCCATCACCGAATCCTTCATAATGCGAACATTGTAAGTCCTTGAACTCGGATCTATCAAAGTATCAATGAGTAGTTTGATTTAATGCAAAATATTAACCAAACAAAGATACGACACAATCAATTAGATATATCAATAACATGTTTCAATAACATGAATGCACGCAATTCTATTGAATAATTGTCAAGTACATTCAATCACAATTCAGCCGTGAATCCCTAGTATTTACCAAAAACGCATTAGCCGTTGAATGGCTATACACAGACGATATATATACTAAACCGATAACCTAAAGCCCATACATAATAAGCCCACCGAGAGCACACTAAGATCATTGAGAACAATATAGCCCAACAAACATGATAATGCAATAACACCTTTTTGACCACAATCGACTAGAAACAAGAACACAAAATTTCCGTGTGTCGAGTGGTCGAGCTGGTGCTCGGTACGAAATGACCGTAGATAAGGGAATCGTAATCCAAATTTACTCATTAGTAAAGCCTAAACAAAATAGTTTAGAACATCTTGCTAGCGCTGTTAGAACCCGCAACCCGTTCTGAAAGGCTCTTGAATAGAATGGTGAAGAATCCATTCCACACTGGTGGCAATAATGATTTTCTGAACTTGGAAAGAAGAGAGATATCGCCTGTATATCCCATTTGATAAAACATCTCGATCAAGCCACTACCTGGAATCTAGTCTCGGTCAACACTCACTGTAGAAATTGCAAGTACTAGCAGTTTGCATAAAGTGGCCTTGTTAATTAAGGTCTTGTGGTTGGAAACTTCAAAGCTAATGACCTTATCTTGAATGTTGTAGACGGATGAGGAGTACGACCTTGATAGATGCACCAAACAAACTTCATCTGCCATTGTTAAGGCTTTCATGATTGGGGAAAACTTCAAACAGTCGATCATGGGGTGAAGCATGGCATTATAACGAGTAGCATCCAAATCAATGATCATGCTTTTGGTTTGGCTTTACAGAGAGCATGATCACTGAAGCGGATAGGTCGGCAAAAGACACGTTTTCTGATGAAGCATCCATTGTTGTAGTGAAGAAGATGATGAACAGTTGAAAGCTTGAGCGGTTTTGCTTTTGGAGATATTGAGAGTTGTGTAAGCTGTAAAGGTAAATAAATCGATTATCACGCTATTATATGAGATAATGAAGAGTGAATGAAACCGCCATTTCACGTTCCCCAGTAGCCGAAAAGATAGTCGATAAAAGCATGCTAGCTCATCATCTTGTGTCAGTGGCCATTGTAACAAACATGCGTGTGTCAAAAAATTCAAAATTCGTGCCTCTTCATTGATCCTTCAATTCTGAAGACAGGACATTTCGGAAGCTCAACGTGCGTAACAAATAAGCATCAATCCAAACAGTAACTAAACTTGGTCAAATCACAAGGATTTTTTGCAAACGAGAGTGTGCCAAAGAAAAAGAAATAAAGCAAATTGAAGTGTGAGGGATTAAGTGAAATCAAACGAGTTGGATATGAAAAAGCAGTATGATCCCGGTCAACGATCCCTTCCTTCTGAGTCAAGAGAGACTCTGAAGTGCTTGTGTGGTGTAACGTTGAATTACGATGACCAGTTATTAAGAAAATGTGAAAGGATTCTATTAGTAGGCTTTAAGGGTGGCTTAAGCTTCATACAGATTCTGAAACTTGACATCAGTTCGAAAACTAAATGAAGTACTTGTTTGATCGGTGTAGTCATAATAACAAGTAAGCTTTGGAAACATTTTGAAGTGAATAGGTAGTTTATAAAATGTTCAATGTGAAATCTTATTTTTTTTTTTTGAAAAACCTAGATCTATTGGGAAGATATGACTTGGGATTAGAACATTTCATTGAGATCACACAAAGGAAAAAAATAAGTTTTCGAACATTCATGGTACAAAGAAAAAAGATGGCATTCGTCAATTCAGTAAGTAAATAACTAGAACATGAAATTGTTCACCGTCAATTCAGAAATAGTAAAATCTAGAACAATAAATTGTTCACCGGCAATTCAGAAACGGTAGTCGGATTTTGGGTTTCACTCGAAATTATGGTGATAACAATTTCATGATCATAAACACATATGTTTTGTAACCTAAACCTCAGCGGTAATAACTGAGAGTCTGAAGGGTTACTATTGTGAACACAAATTTGATGGAGAATAATATATTGGTATAGAATGGTTGAGAGTTTCACGGAAATCATGGTGAGAATGATTTTACGATCATGAACTAGAATTTTGTAATCCTATACCGAAACTTATTTTGTTTAAGTAATCAGGGGATTACTTGGAATATGTGATAAGATATTGTTGAAAGAAGTTGTGGAGTTGACCGTCAATTCCTTATTTCGTTTTGAAATTCAGAAATGAATTTCCTTGCAAAACATAAAATGAAAATATTTTTGCTATTTTGGGTTTTTCATAAAGGAAAAGTAAGAAAATATTTTGAGATTTTTGGATTTCTGAAAAGAAAATGCAGAAATGGAGAAAACATTTGTTTGAGATTTGAATTTTCTGAGAAAGAAAAGTAAAGATAAATATTTTTGAGTTTTGGAAAAATAAATCATTCCGAAGGCCGAATGAACAGTACTTCAGAATTACTTCGAAGCTCGGAATAATTCGGAAGTGAACAGTTAATTCCAACTAGTTCCGAAGCTTGGAACAGTTCGGAAGGTGAACAGTGAATTTCATTCGGAAGTGAATAGTGAATTCCGACTGATTCCGAAGCTCGAAATCATTCGGAATAGTACAGTAACCTGCTATCTTGCGAAGACGATTTTGGAACCGAGTCAGCTTCAATCATCCCTAACCCTTGTAAGATCCGATTAAAAGATGCATCAGATAATGCTTTGGTGAAGATGTTAGGTAACTGATCAGAGGAACGGACGAAGTGAACTTCAACATTAGCATCTTTAACATGATCCTTTATAAAGTGGTATCTCAACGCTATATGCTTCGTTTTTTAATATTGCACCGGATTGTGGCATATTCTGATGGCACTTTTGAAATCAGAATATAAGGGAATTCTTTTAATGTTGATTCCGTAGTCTCGTAATTGATTCTGAATCCACACAACATGATAGGTACATGAATCCACTACAATATATTCAGCCTCTTCCGTGGATAATGACAAATAGGTTTGTTTCTTTGATTGCCAGCTGATAAGCTTGCCATCCAGAAACTGACATCCACCTTATGTGCTCTTCCGATCAAGGCCATAGCCACCAAGGTCAGCATCTGAATATGCTTGCACAAAGAATCCCGAATTTTAGGGATACCATATTCCAAACAATGTTGTTCTTTTGAGGTATCAGAATATGTTCTTCACGACTACCATATGAGGTTCACAGGGATTCACCTGAAACCTGACACAATAACAGACAACAAACATTATATCAAGACGACTCGATGTTAGATTCATTAAAGATCTGATCATCTGTCGAAATAATGTAATATCTGCTGCTAGCTTGTCCATGGATGGAGTAAGTTTCGTTCCGAAGGCCATAGGAACCTTGACCTTTGAATCACCCACCATTCTGAATTTTGCAAGCAAGGTCTTCAAGAAGGCTTTTTGGTTGATAAATATGTCATCTGAACTCTGTCTAATGTTTAAACCAAGGAAAAGGTTAATTGGACCAATCGAACTCATTTCAAATTTAGTTTCTATTAGTTCTCAGAATTCAACTGTTAATCTAGGATTAGTGGATCCGAAAATAATATCATCAACATAAATCTGAACGATCATTAAATGGTCACCATCTTTCTTGTGAAAGAAGGTTGGGTCAACCGAACCTTGCTTAAATTTTGATTGTTTAAGAAAACGAGTTAGAGTTTCATAGCATGCACGAGATGCTTGTTTCAGACCATACACTGCCTTGTCCAGAATGTAACAATGATTAGGGTATTTATCGTTAACAAAACCTTGTGGTTGTTCCACATAAACAGTTTCGTCGAGTTCGTCATTCAGAAATGTGCACTTCACATCCCTTTTATAGAATTCAAAATTTTTGTGAGCAGAATATGCTAGAAAGATTCCAACCGATTCAAGTCTTGCCACCAAAGCGAACGTCTCTTTGTAGTCAATGCCTTCCTCTTGAAAATAGCCTTTTACTATGAGACATGCTTTGCTTCGAATTGATGGGTTTTGAGCATTCTAACACTCCTATGGTGTGCATTCAACCCTAGAAACATTGGATCTATGTTTTCTCTATTATACATGCAAACTTTGATTTTCCCAAGGTTTCATCCTAACTAGCATATCATGGGGTATATGTAATATAAAAACTAGTAGAATGACATACCTTTCTTGTTGCTTAGATTCCTTAAGACTTTGTGAGCCTAGCACCCCAAAGGTGATGTCTCAAATGCTTCACACAACACCACCAACACCTTGGAATAACTTGAGAGAAGGTTGATATGCACCAAAATCGGCTAGCCCTCACTTGTATCACTTAAGTGCCGATTTTGCTTGGATAAGGCTCCTCTATATAGTGTGCACATTAGGGTTACACCATGTAACTCATGCCTTTCCATATTCCTCATGATCCATGGGTTTTAACCTCCATGGAGTATCCATGGGTCACCACATGGGTTTAGCCCATCATGAAAAACTATGGATCATAAGCCCACTATATTAAGAATGAATGATTTACCAAATCAATCGCCATTTATTTAATTAGTCTCTTTTGATCACAAAATTAATTCCAAACTAATTCTTGATCAATACTAATTAAATAATTCATATTAATATATTAGAACTTATAATATATTAATAAACCATAAATATCATCTTCTCACAAAAGTCTATCCAAATTGTTCCGATGCCATGCAACCCAAATGGACCATGCTAAACCTGGTCATATACATACCAAATATAGTTATGGACTTAGACACCTTATCCAAAAGTCTCCCACTTGGACAAGTCTAATAACTATAGCTGCAAGTACGACTTCAGGATCCGACCAGCAATCATAGCTCTTTCAAAGTCTCGCGGAACTAAGTTGTGCCATTTTAGATAAGTGATCATATAATCCTCTGTTCAAGATATCAGCCGGAAAAATACATGGAATAACGTCGTACTTATTGTCCAGCAGTTTGTTTCCCGATTTCCGATTTGTTTGACATAGAACTTAAGCGAACACATCAATTCAGTTCTGACTACGCCGGACACATAAGTCAAAACAAAATCATCAAGGGGCCCAAGATATCGCTTTTAATCCTCCAAGGACTAAAAGAAACATATAAACTTCAACTCATATGCTTTTACTAAGTAATCATCAAATTATACACAACAACACGTTTTATAACATTAAGTTACTGATGCGTTTTCGTACTATCAATGTACAACCAACTCATAGTCAACAACTCATATCTCTTGGTTTCAAGACTTATATGATATTACCGTCTCATGATCACTCGAGATAGATTCCATGAAGTGATACAAGTGAGCGTAGGTTGAATCCAATACTCAAAACTTATGAGCACTCATGAATGTTGCAGCAATAATTGCTATGTTTAATACAATCTACAAATCCAATTCATGACAGTCTTATTACCTACTTCCAAAGTATGATCGATTGTGGACAGTTTAAATAATATGATATACCATAACATAATTATTCTGGAAGTCAAAAGATGCAAAATGAAACAATAGTAAATGATTGACACAAGACAGTACCATACTAGTAAATAAAACACACCTTTTATTTAAACATCAAATGTAAATTACATTTCAACTATTACAAGTTTCGAAAGCTATCTCATTACTAAAACTAATATCATCTTTCAGCCCAATGCGCCTCTTTGCCACGAGGAGTCCTTCTTCTATTCGTGAGGGGATCTGCTAGGTTCTCATCCGATGATACCCTATTTGCCACGATGAGTCGTTCTTCTATTCGATGTCTAATGAAGTGGTATTTTCTGTCGATGTGCTTGGATCTTCCGTTATCCCTTGGTTCCTTCGCTAAGGCAACTGCACTCTCATTATCACAGAAAATCTCCATAGGCTCCTTAATAGCTGGTACAACTCCAAGGTCTCCAATGAAGTTCTTCAGCCATATCGCCTCCTTCGCCGCCTCGCTTGCTGCTATGTACACTTATTTGCAAGTTGAATCAGATACTGTCTCATGCTTGGAACTTTTCCAAGTAATTGCTCCTCCATTTAGGGTAAAGACCCAGCCCGACTGAGAGCGGAAATTATCCCTATCAGACTGAAAGCTAGCGTCACTATACTCCATTACTCTCAAGTCATCACTCCCACCAAGGGTAAGGACCCAATCCTTAGTCCTCCGAAGGTACTTGAGAATGTTCTTCACCATAGTCCAGTGAGCTTTGCCAGGATTCCCTTGATATCTGCTGACCATGCTCAAAGCAAAGGCCACATCAGGGCGAGTACAAGTCATAGCATCCATGATCGAGCCTACAGCGGAAGCATATGGTACTCAACTCATCTCATCTATCTCAACCTCTGTACTCGGGCTCTGAGTCTTACTCAGTTTGTCATTACTCTGGATCGGTAAGTCACCTTTCTTGGAATCCTCCATACTGAATCTTATCAGCACCTTATCCAAGTAGGTACTTTGACTAAGTCCAATTAGTCTCTTACTCCTATCTCTCAATATCCTTATCCCTAGGATATAGGCAGCTTCTCCAAGGTCCTTCATAGTGAAACACTTCCCAAGCCAGGACTTAACCTCCTGCAAGGTTGCGATGTCATTTCCTATGGATAGTATGTCATCCACATACAATACCAAAATGCTAACTATACTCCCACTAGCCTTAACATATACAAAGGACTCATCCTCGCTTCTCGAAAAGCCAAACTCTTTGACTTTCTCATCGAAATAAAGATTCCATCTGCGAGATGCTTCTTTTAATCCATAGATGGATTTCTCAAGCTTACACACTCTATTAGGGTACTCTGCATTGACAAAACCCTCTTGCTGACTCATGTAAACATCCTCAGACAACTTTCCGTTAAGGAAAGCGGTTTTGACATCCATTTGCCGTATTTCATAATCATGAAATGCAGCAATGGATAGCATAACCCTAATAGACTTAATCTTCGCTACTGGTGAAAAGATCTCATCATAGTCAAGTCCCGGAGTTTGAGTAAAGCCCTTCTCAACCAGTCGCGCCTTATAAGTGTGTACCTTCCCATCCATGTCGGTCTTCTTCTTGAAGATCCATTTGCACCCGACTGTCTTACGACCCGGTACATTGTCAACCAAGTTCCAAACTTGATTGTCATACATTGACTGAATCTCGATGTCCATAGCCTCCTTCTATTTGGCAGATTCAGGGCCTGCCATGGCTTCCTTGAAGTTGTTAGGTTCGTACAAATTTATCAGTGTACTATCACTGATAAGTGCATCACCTTCTGTAGTAATATGGAAACTATAATAAAATTCAGGTGTGCTCCTAACTCTCATCGAACGCCTCAGAGGTACGGACTCATCAATTGGCTCAACAGGAGTTTCCTCCTCAGGCTGATTGCTAGTGTTTGAGGTTCCTTCACCACTTGACTCTTGAAGTTCTTCAAGGTCAATTTGCCTCCCAGTGTTTCATTGGCTTATGAATTCTCTCTCACGAAAGACTCCTCTCCTCGCCACGAAGACAACATTGTCATTCGGTATGTAGAAGAGATAACCAAAAGATTTCTGTGGGTATCCGATGAAAATACACCGCTCATTTTGAGGTTCGAGCTTGTCGTGAGTCTCGCGCCTCATAAAAGCCTCGCAACCCCAAATCTTGATGTGGTCTAAAGTCGAAACTTTCCCAGTCTACATCTCGTGAGGTGTTCTTGGTAGGGACTAGATTAAGGATATGGGCGGCAGTCTCTAAGGCATACCCCCAGAATGAGATTGGTAACGAAGTTCGACTCATCATGGAATGAACCATGTCTAACAAGGTTCGATTGTACCTCTCAGCCACACCATTCAGCTGTGGTGTCCTAGGAGGTGTCAATTGTGAAATAATTCCACATTCCTTAAGATAGTCTAGGAACTTGATACTAAGATACTCACCACCTCGATCAGATCTGAGCATCTTTATCTTCCTGCCCAACTGATTCTCCACTTCCTGTTTAAACTCTTTGAATTTCTCAAAGGTTTCTGACTTATGCTTGATTAAGTACATATAGCCATACCTACTGTAATCATCAGTAAAAGTCACATAGAAGTAGTTAGCATCCCTTGTGGCGGTTCTGAAGGGCCCACACACATCGGTGTGTGTGAGATCCAACAAAACCCTCACCCCTATGACAAGTACTAGTGAAGGGTGACTTAGTTATTTTTCCAAGAAACAAGATTCGAAACTATCATCTGACCTTAAGTCAAATGACTCCAAGACTCCAGCCTTTTGGAGTTGGCCTATGCGCTTCTTGTTGACATGTCCAAGACGACAATGCGACAAGGATGCCTTATCCAAACTAGTGGAAGAATCAATATGCAAAACATTATTTCCTAAGTTGTCTACAACTAACACAATTTCATATACACCATCATAAGGTAATGCTTTAAAATAAAAAACACCATTATAAAAAGCATTAATAGCACCACATTCATTATCAAATGAAAAAGTAAATCCTTGTTTGTAGAAACCATGAAAGGAAATAATATTTCTCACAATTTCAGACGAATAACAACATTTATTCAAATCTAATATTAACCTACTACTAAGCAATAAAGAATAAACTCCAATCTTGGTGATAGGTGAAGCTTTCCTATTCCCCATGATCAAGTTTATCTTCCCGTGCTCCACATCCTCACTTCTTTTTAGGCGCTGCAAATCAGAACAAATGTGAATTCCACACCCCGTATCAAGGACCTAAGAATTAGTATGTGGTGAGTTATTACACAATATAGTGTAAATACCTGCATGGGTGGGTTTTACTTTCCCATCCTTAACATCCTGCAAGTACTTGGGGCAGCTTCGCTTCCAGTGCCCTTTTTCATGACTGTAGAAGCATTGTGCATCCTTCGGGTTGGAAGAGGGAGTGGCGGAACCTACTTTGGTTCCACTCGAAGAGGAGCCATCAAGAGACTTTCCCTTCGTACCCTTCAAAGGGGTCTTCCTCTTTTTCCCTTTACCTTGCCCGATTGCCGAAAATAGGGGCGGTGGTAGGAGTAGTAACAACGGCTTTACCTTTGAGACCAGTTTTGGCTGTCCTCAAAATTCCTTCAAGTTTGCTAAGTGTGACCTCCTCCTTGTTCACATGATAGGTCATACGGAACTGATCATAACATGGAGGTAAGGAGTGCAGTATGATATCAATAACCAGCTCCTCAGGGAAGTTCACATTCAACTTAAGCAATCGGCCCACGAACCTTTGCATCTTCTGCAAGTGGCCCGTGATGGGTTCACCATCCTTCATCCTGGTTGTTATCATGGAAGAGAGGATTTCATACCTCTCTTGACGAGCACTCTGATGGTATCTTTCCATCAGGTCCTGGTGCATCTCATAAGGGTAGAAATCTTCATAGGATTTCTGGAGTTCTACTATCATGGTAGCCAACATGATACAAGACACCTTAGTGGCATCCTTCTCATGGCTAGTGTACTTAGAAATCTCGTCTAGAGTAGCAGACGACTCATCGGTTTCCTTCAGCTCCTTGTCTAGGATATATTTCTTGTCCTTATAACGAGTGACCATCTTGATGATCCTAATCCAATCATTGAGGTTGGAAACATCAAAGATGACTCTCCCACAAAGGTTAATGAGAGAGAAGGAGCCAGAAGGGTTTGAGCCAGAAGCATTGTTGGAAGACATCTGAAAAGGAAGAAAGACAAGTTTAGATTAGATAAAGAGTCCTTAATAAGACACCCAAATGAAATATTAAGGCTAGCACCCAACACAATGTTTTATAACTTGGAAGAGGGATGCCGTAATCCAAGCTACAAAATATTTGAAGGTAGGTAAATGACGATTTACCAATTTCCACCATGAAAAACGAAATAGATTATTAGGTTTTAATTGGATTGAAACTCCTAGATCTTTTGAGATTCATTGAACAATTCAATGGCATGTTTAAATCTCGATTATGCCCTTTAAGTTTGTGACTGGGATACCGAGGATCACAAACAAGGTGTGAATAACCATGCAAATTAACTTGGTACTCTTAATTTTATCACCTAATTGATGTGCCGGTTAACCACACATGCTCCACCAATCTATGATAAACCTTAAGCCACCCTTTGCCACCCACGTTCAGGCCAAGTTAGTGTGCCGGTTAACCACACACGCTCAACTAACGACTTAGCAAGGTGCAAAGTGTAATTTCATGGGTTAGCATCAATTTCACATTTTCCTAATGTAACTAAGATTCAGAATTTATAAAAGGTTTAGTTACTTTATATTTATCATTATACTTTTAATGAGAAATATAGCCTTTGTCCTACCCATTCGGCTAATGACCCTCCACCAGTCCAGGAAGCGGTGGGTGAGAGTGGACACCCATTAAGCTGCCATTTATATGCAACAATCTTATACCCCCCTTATAGACCGGCTTCGTGAATGAGGCCTACTAACGGAGATTTATTCGGTACTTCACCGAGATTACAGTTCCATTGACCCGACTAACCAAGAAGTCAGTGGCCATTCGCTCGGGGCCTGAGCAGGAGGCAACCTTCGAGACTCTCAAACAGCAGGTTTCGAAAACCAGGTTAGAGCTCCAGTTAGGACTCAAGTTCAGTTGAGTGTTAGGTTGAATGCGTGTTCGACCAGTATGGAAAGTGTTGTAAGACTGCGGGGTAGCCGTAACATTCACTAGCGATCAGGTAGTATGGAAAGTGTTGTAAGACTGCGGGGGTAGCCGTAACATTCACTAGCGATCAGGTAGTATGGAAAGTGTTGAAAGGCTGCGGGGGTAGCCGTAACATTCACTAGAGATCATGTAGTATGGTGTGACAACCTGAAATTTACTCCGTCACTGTAACCCGTTTCCGTTAATAAAAGTTAGTTTTATTAAAATTTTCCGTTAACTTATATTTATCTAAATAATTCATTTTTGAATTATTATTATAATATATTTATTGACGGGATAAAAACAACTAAGTCGGGTTACGGTTAGTTTACTCGGTAAAAACATTTAGCTCCGTTTAAACGACAGTATAGGGTGGGTTCCCACTTGGCAGCCAACCCAAGTACTATAAAAAGGTGGAGTGACCACCTTTAGAGCCTTTTCCCACCTTGGAGCTTTCTCTCTCTACTCTCTCTCTCTAAAATCGGGTTTGGCCAAAAGATCACCTCATTCAAGCTCAAAAATCAAAGGTAATCTTCCTAACTTGTTGTTTAACTTAGTATTCATGCCATCTCAAGTTTGAATCATCCAAATGCCTCAACATGCATGTGTTTACGGTTTGGGGAGCCTCCCAAAACCGTGAACTCCCAAAAAGGGGTTTAGAAGCCCCAAAAACACTTCCAAACCTCCCCTAATGCTTAGATATGGCTTAGATACTTGCATGCATGGACTAAGGACCCCAAGATCATGTCTTTTTGGCCATAAACATGAGTTTACGGTTCATGAACATTCAAGAACCGTAAACCCAAAACCGTAAACACCTCAAATGGTGTTTTGGTGCCCCTAACCCCTTCCTTAGCTTGTTTGATGAACTAGAAACTAGTGTAAATGAGCTTAGGACCTTGAAACATGAAATGGTTGAAGTGGTCAAGGGTTTACGGCCGTAAACCCTAGAGTTTACGATCGTAAACTCCCAAGGAGTGGTCCAAGGACCGTAAACTCCAAGGGAGTACCCATTTGAACCCTAATCACTTCCCAAGCCTTTGAATTGATCCTAGAAGCCTTCCTTGTGATGCATGAGACCTTTAGACACCCAAACTCACCATTTCCATGAGTTTACGACCATAAACTCATGGGGGAAATGGTCTCCCAACCGTAAACACACTTAAGGGTGGCCATTTGAAGTGTAAACTCCATAGTGAGGCTATACACTCCTTAGATGCAACCTTTAGCACTCCTAACACTTGAAACAAAGTGTTTTCATTCATTAAAGTGCCTTTACTCACTTAATTAGTGATTACAAACCTAATTAGATACTTTATACATCACTACATGTTACATAGGATCCGTGGGTGTGTTCAAGTCCTCACTTGACGCCTAGCATCCTACCCGGCGTTTCCATCCACTTCACTCACTACAGGTGAGTTCATACCCCTAAATTAACCTTTTAAATGTTTCTAACTATTTTATGGGGGGGAATACAAGTTGAACCAAATAAGTTATAGTAACAATCGCATGTGAATTATAACTTGCAACCAAAAGGATTTTTCTACATTGTTAACTGTTTTACCACCAAAAAGGGGTTTTCTATATTTTCAACTATATTGCCAATTAAACTGTTTTCAAATGATTACCAAATTCATTTTCATGTTAAATCATTATAAAAACTATTTCCAAAACTCTTTTAAACTGTTTTTATTCTCAAACCATATCTACACTAATATATTTATATAAGTAAGACTTGAAGGACTTAGGACTAATAGCTCACCTTATTTCCTGTTCTTGTTTGATTGTGGGCTTAGGGTATTTTGTTATTAGTCCGACTCTCGTTGAATTCTTAGTTATATATCTCATATATTTGTGTCAGATATAAAAGTTTTCATATCAGTTCAATGCCTTTGGATATCAAAGACATGCAACCAACATTACTATTTAACTATAATAGGTATAGTTAAGGGTTACTACTCAATACTACTATTGCCATGACAACTACCAGAGTCAGTTCAGTTGTGAGTCAATATATGCTATGTACTATACAAGAGAACACTATATACTATACAAGGAGAACATTATATACTATACAAAGAGAACACTATATGAATACTACATACTATACAAGAGAACTTACTAAAATAGAATGTGACATACTATTTCTAGATACGACACGTCTTTGTGCTATCACCGCGTAACCAGAGTCTCCTGGAGGGAGAGCGGGCATTATGTGTATAGATCTATACGGGACAGACACTCCCACATCCCGACTGCTAGCTACAGTCTGAGCCGTCTAGGCCCAGGGGTGACAAAATGTCACATTACTACATATGACTTGGAGGGTCAACAGGATTCGATCGTCAATCAGCATGGTTACGTACGAGTTCACATTCAAACCTTTAATCAATACCTTAAGAATTAAAGGCAAACATACTCCCTGAGGTGTATTGTACATTCAATACTACCTGGAGCCTGCATTTCACTGTATGTAGCCGGCAGTGATACTGTTGGGGTAAAACATTATTTTCTCATTACTATACATGAATAAAAGTCTAAAACAATATTTTCATACTCAAAGATACTGGGGAAACTTGTACATTTTCAAAGGAACAAACAAAACATCGGGTCTTGGTGAAGACTACTTTTTACTGGAAAACATAGGGTTTTCCAGGACTTATACTATTTTCAAACAACAAAATTCTCTTTTACAATGTATAATTGTGAATATTTTTATACAGGAAATGACACTAAATACTTATGAACTCACCAGCTTTATGCTGATAAACGTTTTCAAAATAACTTGTATTCTCAGGTCATCAGTAGACAGGTACGGATGCAGCTTTTGAGAAGACGGAGCACACATAAGACTCCATTTTATTTTGATTATATTTTTGGTGTTAAACATTTGTACTGAACACGTTTGTATTATAATTATTATCTTAATGCAATGGATGTTGTTGCTTGTCTTTACTATTATGCTTTGTTATGATGCTGTACATGACGTCCTCCGCCCCAGAACGTATTCCGCCGTTCTCGGTTTTGGGGTGTGACAGATTGGTATCAGAGCACTGTTTATAGTGAATCAAGTATATCAACCAATAAAAGATATACGAACTATAAACACATCGGGACTAAAACACTCTGAACAAGAATATATACTTTTAAATAATAAAATATTTAACTAAGTATATATATACATTCATTCATACAAAGGGTCAGTATCATACTAGAACAGAACAAAAGTATTAAGATTGTTGAACATCACAGTTAGGCTTAGAGACATATGGCCAAAACTAGGTGGATGTAGCCTGATCAACTACATTTTCCTAGCATGTGCCTAAGAATGGTTGCGGTGTTGCAACAAGTCTAAAACTTACCAATACTACTACAAGAACATCAGAACAAGAATACTATAGGAGTATTCTGCATTCTAGTTACAACTTATGTGAGAACTAAAAAGGTCGTTACTAGTAGGGAAATAGTTGCTAAGTGGATACACCACGGTTACATGTGACTAAGGCGTTATAGACTTAGAATCTGTGACCTTTGCTTCATTTCCTGTTCTTGTTTGATTGTGGGCTTGGAGTTAGGGTCACTTATTCGAAGGTCTATTCTGCTTCGGTTACATGTAATTGGTATGCACTATGCAAGTATTGGGTCGACTAATAACGATCATCTTATAAGTATCATAGATTAGCGCGCCTATCAACTTTTCTTTCCCCATTCTTGCGTAGACAGCATAACTGCATCCCGAGCGGAAGTCTAGGAACTCCGAGCGCGTCAGAGGACGCACGAGCGACATCTTCAGGGAGTTGTGCGCCAACTGGCTAATCTTAGGGTTTGCCCAAAGGATACCCATCGCCAGTAAAAGATGCCAACTCATCCTTCCCTTTTGATTAAGGAATAGCCTTCTTTTCTATAGTCAATAGAGTACATGCCTGTAAACATTCCTAACTTTGGAAGCACTCTAGCTAGACTACTAAACTGCCAACATTTTCCTTGATGGTTTGATGTAAGACCTCCTGCTAGGTCATTTTCTTTCCCGAACTCATTATACATCAGTAATACCAGTAATATTGGCAGTATCTAATCGATGGGGAAGTTGTGCTTTTGGGTGTCCCTAACCTAGTAGTACATTCCCCTTTTGTTTGTCGGACTACAGAGATTTAGTCCAAGAAACACTCTTATCCTGTTTACAAACCAATTCTTACTATTGTCATCGTTTTCGTAATCTTTCAGTACAGGATGCCGCCTCGCAAGCGTCCAGCCAGGAAAACCCCCACAACTCAAGCTCCACCACCACCACCTCCTCCGCCACCGGTCCCTCCGCAGTTCGACCCCGTGTTGTTTCAGACGGCTGTGACTGCAGCCGTGACCGCTGCACTGGCACAAGTCAATTCTGGTGGTGCCAGTGGAGGTGGACTGGGCACTAACTCTAGCCAGGGCGAAACCCACCCCCGTGCATGGGAATGCACCTACAAAGACTTCATCAGTTGCAAGCCTACCTACTTCAATGGGACCGGGGGAATCCTCGCCCTAACCCAATGGTTCGAACGAACCGAAGCGGTGTTCGAAATGTGCTCCTGCCCCGAAGGGAGCAAAATAAAGTTTGCTACTTGCACCCTCACCCAAAGGGCCCTAACATGGTGGAATGGCATGTCAAAGCCCTCTCCCTCGTAGCAGCTAATGCCATGGGTTGGGATACACTGAAAGACCTGATGATGACAGAGTACTGCCCAAAGGGAGAAATTCAGAAACTGGAGGAAGAACTCTGGAATCTCAAAATGAAGGGTTCCGATATAGTAGCTTACACCACCCCGTACTGCGAGCTGGTAGCCCTATGCCCTAACATGATTCCCTCGGAAGCCAAGAAGATTTAACGATACATCGGGGGCCTAGTGCCTCCGTATCGTGGGAACGTTCTATCATCAAGACCAACGACCTTTGAAAGTGCCAAAGAGTTGGCCCAAATGCTTATCGATCATGAAGTTCCCCGTGCTCCATCAACAACTACAACCATCACTACTGCCCCAACTCACGCCTCCGACAACAAGAGAAAGCGGGGGGATCGAAAGAAGGGTAAATCAGTCAAATCCTCTTCCAGTAACCAGCAAATGGTGGCTGTCCATGCTGCCACTACTCCTACTGCCCTTGTGCCCGCCAAAACATATGCGGGGAATCTACCCAAGTGCGATAAGTGCGCCTTCCATCATAACGGCCCTTGCCGTGAAATGCACTGCACCAATTGCGACCGGAAGGGCCACACCATCCGGTTCTGCAGAGCACCTCCCAAACCTATTTCCCAAGTTCCCAGTTCGGGAGCAAGCCAGGCCTGCTATGGCTGTGGCGAAGTCGGACATTTCAAAAGGGACTGTCCAAAGGCTGGCAACGCGGGAGGAGCAGGTAGACTACTTGCTATTGGCCATAATGAGGCTGTAGCAGACCCCACCGTAGTCACGGGTACGTTCCTTCTTGATAACTCTTATGCTTGTATCCTATTCGATAGTGGGGCAGAAAGAAGTTTCGTAAATCAAAACTTTAAACACTTACTCAAACAATCACCGCAATCACTGAAAGAAACCTTCGTCGTAGAAATGGCTAACGGCAAGACGGAAAGTTCTAACGAAATCTACATAGGTTGTACCCTCACGCTAGATAATCATTCGTTTCCTATCGATCTCATACCAGTAGCGATCAAGAGCTTTGATGTCATCATAGGCATGGACTGGTTGAGTCTCCATCATACCGACATCCTGTGTTTCGACAAAGCCATCCGTCTGAACCTGCCCAACAATGAAACATTGATGATCTACAGAGTCAAACCCAGTACGAGCCTTCGCATCATCTCGAGCATTCAAGCTCAGAAATACTTGCGCAAGGAATATCGCGCATTCCTTGCGCACGTTGTCGACACGAGCCGGAAAACGAAAGAACTAAAAGATTTCCCCGTCGTGTGCGACTTCCCTGACATCTTTCCAGAGGAACTCCCAGGTTTACCTCCTAAACGTCAAGTCGAGTTCCGAATCGACTTAATCCCAGGAGCAACCCCCGTAGCAAAGGCGCCCTATCGTCTAGCGCCTGCTGAGATGCAAGAACTATCCGGCCAACTTAACGAACTGCTCAACAAGGGCTTTATAAGACCAAGCTTCTCACCCTGGGGAGCACCAGTCTTGTTCGTAAAGAAGAAAGACGGATCGTTCCGCATGTGCATCGACTACAGAGAACTCAACAAGCTGACAATCAAGAACCGTTATCCCCTTCCTCGCATAGACGATTTATTTGATCAACTGCAAGGGGCGAGTTATTTTTCCAAGATCGATCTAAGGTCCGGGTATCACCAATTGCGAGTGCTCGAGGAAGATGTTCCGAAAACAGCCTTCCGGACTCGTTACGGACACTACGAGTTCATAGTGATGCCGTTCGGACTAACCAATGCGCCCGCAGTCTTCATGGACTTGATGAATAGAGTATGCCGTTCGGACTAATCAGTTCGTCATCGTCTTCATTGATGATATACTTATCTACTCTAGAAGTGAGGAAGAGCATAGCGATCATCTGCGACAAGTCCTGGAAACCCTACGATCAGAGAAGCTTTACGCAAAGTTCTCAAAGTGCGAATTTTGGATCCGAAGAGTCGAGTTCTTAGGACATGTGTTTAGGAAAGAAGGGATCCACATGGACCCATCCAAGATTAAAGCTATCGAGAACTGGTCAGCACCGAAGACGCCTACAGAAATTCGCCAATTTCTAGGCCTCGCTGGCTACTACCGAAGGTTCATTCAGAATTTCTCTCGGATTGCGAAGCCTCTTACGGCATTGACCCAGAAAGGCGTGGCCTTTGACTGGGAAGAGAAACAAGAGAGGGCATTCAAAACCCTAAAGCGAGCCTTGTGCACCGCACCGATACTGTCCCTCCCCGAAGGGATAGAAGACTTCGTAGTATATTGCGATGCATTCAATCAAGGGCTCGGCTGTGTTCTGATGCAACGAGGTAAGGTCATCGCCTACGCCTCAAGACAGCTGAAGACACACGAGGTCAACTACACCACGCACGACCTCGAATTAGGAGCGGTTGTATTCGCTCTAAAGATATGGAGACACTATCTGTATGGTACAAAGAGCACCATCTATACCGACCATAAAAGTCTCCAACACATCTTCAACCAGAAGGAGCTCAACATGAGACAACGACGGTGGGTCGAGCTACTCAATGACTACGAATGTGAAATTCGTTATCACCCGGGTAAAACCAACGTAGTAGCAGACGCCCTAAGTCGGAAAGAATATTCTGGGCGAAGAGTCAAGTCCCTAACCATGACTATCCATTTCACTGTATGTAGCCGGCAGTGATACTGTTGGGGTAAAACATTATTTTCTCATTACTATACATGAATAAAAGTCTAAAACAATATTTTCATACTCAAAGATACTGGGGAAACTTGTACATTTTCAAAGGAACAAACAAAACATCGGGTCTTGGTGAAGACTACTTTTTACTGGAAAACATAGGGTTTTCCAGGACTTATACTATTTTCAAACAACGAAATTCTCTTTTACAATGTATAATTGTGAATATTTTTATACAGGAAATGACACTAAATACTTATGAACTCACCAGATTTATGCTGATAAACGTTTTCAAAATAACTTGTATTCTCAGGTCATCAGTAGACAGGTACGGATGCAGCTTTTGAGAAGACGGAGCACACATAAGACTCCATTTTATTTTGATTATATTTTTGGTGTTAAACATTTGTACTGAACACGTTTGTATTACAATTATTATCTTAATGCAATGGATGTTGTTGCTTGTCTTTACTATTATGCTTTGTTTTGATGCTGTACATGACGTCCTCCGCCCCAGAACGTATTCCGCCGTTCTCGGTTTTGGGGTGTGACATATGGAAAGTGTTGTAAGGCTGCGGGGGTAGTCATAGCATTCACTAGCGATCAGGTAGTATGGAAAGTGTTGTAAGACTGCGGGGGTAGTCGTAGCATTCACTAGCGATCAGATAGTACGGAGAGTGTTGTAAGACTGTGGGGTGTAGCCGTAGCATTCATTAGCGGTCAGGTAGTGTGGGAAGTGTTGTAAGTCTGCGGGTGTCGCCGTAGTATTCACTAGGTTGGTAGATAGCATGAGCGCGTTGATAGGACGCGGAAGGAATAGGAGTACCCACCAGTTCGGGTGCAGCAGTGAGGATATGGAAATCCACAGATTGGATTTCGGAATTACCCAGATGATTTAGATCTGGTTGAGCCAGTGATAAGACCTTAGGAGCACCACTACAGTTATGGGATCAGGGAAGCAATGGACCGTATAAGATTTCTTGTGATATAAGGCTACCATTGGTCAAGTAGCAATCACTCTTAGCCTTGGATTTGGTGACGTCAATATTCGACGTATGGATCCGATCGGTTGGATCAGGAGGTTGTTAGAGTCGCAGTGGCATGATAACTAGTTCCAGAGAAGGATTTCGTTCAGAAGTCGTGTGAGACGACTAAGTGGGAGTCCTTTGGCTCTGCAGCCGGGCTGGAACCCAGTATTCCAGATGATTTGCGAACGAATTGAGACCAGGGAGGTCTCGGTATATTTTGGGAAGCAGCCATGTGGCAGCACGCTATTTTAGGCAGCTCAGTGTTTCGGGCAGTTTCAGTGTTTTGAGCAGTATTAGTTTTTTGGGTTGCAAGTACGGACATAGTAATATATTTCTTGGTTTGTGCTAAGTCACTCACAGCGGGATCAGCTGAGCCTTGACCAGGTATAAGTGATTTGCTGGAATAATTAGGTCTGTGATCCTATTTTGTAGTGGGAACCTCGAGCTATTAGAAGTTGAGGAGTCAGTTGAGGGATAAACTGACTGGGTTCAACGATAATGATTTAGTATGAGTTCTCTGTCAGGGATTCAGACCATCTCGAGATAGCAGATTTCGGACATAGTACATATGATCTTGTTGCGAGGAATTCGTTCACCTGTGGATCTTAGGGCTTTGCGACGATTGGTCACGGCTACCCTGGGAATGCTAAGGGTGCCTAGGATGGTGACCATGTTACTAGAGTGGTTGGGCGCGTAAGGGATGCTAAGGAATGATTTCGAGGACGAAATCTAATTTAAGTGGGGGAGAGTTTTAACACCATGTGTTATTTAATAAATAAATAAATTAATTAATGAATGTATAGTAGCCCTAAAATCAATAATTATATAGCAAGGTGTTGGTCTCGAGGAGCTAATTGTCACAATTTTAGAGATCGGGGGTTAAAAGTGTAAAATCCGGGTTCAGGTTGTAATTATTTACGAAGACAGGGGCTCCGTGGTAATTTTTGGAACTTAAGTTGAAAAGAATGAGAGGAGGAGGGACTAAAAATGTTAACATGGTTGAAGTTTGATCATTGGACTTAAATTGAAATGGATTTGGAATGCTAAGGGCTAAAGAGTAAATTCTGGACTAATATGAAAAGGATTTGTTGAGGGAGGGGTTGTTTAGTAAAATCCAGACTTAATTTGTAAAGGAATTCAAGGGGCAGGGGCTGGAATAGTCATTATGGAAAAGATGGGATGAGGGACAGGCTATATAGTCGTTACCCTCTTAACCCTAACCCTAAACACCCTCACAGACGCCACCCTTATGCCTCCCTCTTCCAGCCACCGCACCACCCCTGTACTTCGGTTCTTCGGTCGGAAAAGACCACTGCTACCCCTTCTGCTGTCGAAGTCGCAGCCACTGCCGAGCTCCTACTGCCGGTGACAACGAAGACCACCGGGATTGAGCTCTTGAAGGCGACCGACGTGGTTGTCGACGTCCGCTGCCACCGTCCCTCCGTGTCTTCTTCTTCTTCTTCTTCTTCTACCTACCGTCACTGCAAACTACCGCCATCTCGTACCGCCTTCTCTTTTCTCCATTTCTTTCCGATGGTCACCACTACTACCACCTCCAGCCACCGTCGTGGTCGCTCATTGCTGCTGCCTGTCTTCCCGTTTCGACCGCCACCGCCACCCAACGACTGTTCTACCCACTGCCATCGTCATGCACCACCAGGTGGGTGGTTGAACTCATCCTTCGAGCAAGAAGGCGTGTGTGTGTGTGTTATTTCTCTGTGTGTGTGTCGTGGGTGGCTTTGTTTGGCCAAAAATCACAAGAACAGCCATCACCACCACCATGAGGTGGTGGCTGCCACCATGTACCACCGTATGTGTGTATCTTAGTGAGTGTGTGTGTTTATTTGAGACTTAGCATTGTAAAATGTAACTAGAAAGAAGAATAATGAACAGAATCTGAAACCACCACTATGAGGTGGTGGCTGCCGCCCCCTGCCGCCACCAACCGCCGTGTTGGGTGGCGGTGTGCTTTTGCTCGCGTGTAGTTGATTTTTGAATGCTTGGACAAAATGGACTAGAAACCCTAACGACCACCATGAGGTGGTGGCCGCCGCCGTGAGCCGCCGTTGACTACCACTACCCGAGGTGGTAGTGGGTGGTGCCTTACTAGTGAAACCCTAATGGGCTTAAGGACTTGGTTTTGGGCCTATTGGGCCACGAATGGGTTGGAAACCCTAATTAGGGTTTAGAAAACCCTAATTTTGGATATATGGGCCTTGGACTTTTCGAGACCCACATTTGGGGCATTGGAATGGAAATTGTGAATTACACCCAATCACACCATATGATTTACCCAATAGATTGATAGGCTTAATGGATTAAGTCCTTAATGGGTTAAGTAAGAACACTTAACCCTAATTGTCATTTTATGTGAAACCCAAATTTCACTTAGGCCTTGAGTTGGGCCTTTCCGTTAGGCTTTGGTGATCGGGCCAATAATGGGCCATTCAAGAACAATCATATGGACTAGAATAATTGGAAGGGCTTTAGGGTAAGGCCCATATGAGGGGTTTGGCCCAATTTGGAAAATTGGGCCATAAATGGGCTATAGTTTGGGCCTTTATGATTATGAGATATTGGGCCATTAGAAATGCCAAATGTTTGGACTGGACTAAATGGTTGGGCCTTTGAATAAGACCATGTAAAGGTTTGGGCCCAATTTGGAAAATTGGGCCATATGTTGGGCTTTGATTCCTAGTTTGACCTTTGGGCCTTTGGATTGGGCCTTGGGCTTGAATTAAGCCAAAATGGGGTAATGTAGCCTGTTACTCCAAGAACTTATGGTTATGTGTTGGGACCCAATTATTAATTGGTTGTTGTTTTGATATTGACAGTTCGGGAAACTGTCATCCAGCAGCCAGGGTTTCGTCTGCGGGACTTCAGCAGTGTGAGGTGAGTTACCATCCAGTAGAAGTGGGTCTACGGACACAATGCCGACCCACTTGTAGGGATTGTTTGTCGAGTAGTTGTCTTTGTGATAATTACTTGGGTTTGTCACTATCTGATGTGTTTTATGTGCTAGCATGATATGATGTTATGCGATAGTGGTAGTAGGGGGAATAGTCCCCAATTACCGGTCGATAGGGCCAAAGGGGTAGTTTAGTACCCAACTATGCTAGACAATATGTTTATGTTATGTTGTGTTATCATGTGGTAGTGGTGGTAGGGGGTGAAATAGTCTTCGTAACCGGTTGAGATACACCGGAGGGTAGGTCGGGCACCCAGATATGCCTGATAGTGGGGTAGGTTGAGCACCCTGGTATGCTCAGCAGGATAGGTCGGGCACCCAGATATGTCTGACAAGGTAGGCCAGGCACCCAAATATGCCCGACAGTATGTGAATTGTATGGTATGTGGTATGATGGGGGAACTCAGTAAGCTTTGTGCTTACGGTTTACAGTTTTAGTTACAGGTACTCGTTTTTAAAGGAAAGGAGCCGGTTTGAAC
This sequence comes from Lactuca virosa, assembly GCF_052849685.1. Classification (NCBI taxonomy): domain Eukaryota; kingdom Viridiplantae; phylum Streptophyta; class Magnoliopsida; order Asterales; family Asteraceae; genus Lactuca; species Lactuca virosa. Next base: position 393,211,962 of record NC_136428.1, read on the forward strand.
GCAACGCATCACATTTTGTTTTCCGCACATGAGATATTTGGGATTACACTCTGATATTGTTTTATGTTAATATGTTTTGATTATTTACACTTTGGTTTTGACATGAGATGTTATTATGGAGGTTACTATACTAATTGGTTTTATAATAACTTATTTAAAAACGAAATTTTTGGTCTTGAATTTTGGGATGTTACATCGGAGTTCCTTAATCTTCTGAAGATAGTATGCCTCATCCTTCACCTTCTCCTTCTTCTCTTTCTGCTTCCTCAACATCCATTCCTTCGCAAAGTTATTCGTACCATGACAATAATTGTAATCATATCCAGAGTCACCCAAAAATTTCTTCTCCTTCTTCTCGCCATCTTTCTGAAGGCTCATGTACTTTTCTTCTCTTGGATTCTCATAGCTAGAGTTTCCCGACTTGTATTTGTTTCTGGATCGAGAAAATTCTCTTTGTAGAACTTCTTCGGATTGGACACCATTAGCGCCTTGTCTTCTTTCGTGAGTTCATCATCAGAGATATCAGACTTAGAATCATTAACAACCGACTTCATTTACTAATCGCCTTTCATAACTAATTCCAATGATCCAACACTTGAAACCAACTTTGCTTCCTTTTGTAACTTTTTTTCATGGGATTTCAGAATCCCAACCTGTTTTGCCAGGGAGTAATTTTTGAATTGTTCGTATGGTTTCACGGTTGAGACAATTGACTTCCATTCATCTCTGAGACCATTCATGAAAGTAACATTTTCTTCAATGGCTTTTTTCTGAAGGTTATACTTCAAAATCCTACTCAACAAATGACTGAAACGGTTGACAGTCTGTTCGAGATTCTCTTCTGGCTTTTGTATGAATGACCCAAATTCTGACAAGAGTGTAGTCTGCAGGAAATGTTCCAAATCGTCATCACCAGAGTACAACTGTTTCAGTCTGTCCCAAATCGCTTTAGCAGTATCGTACGAATTCACTAGACGAAAAGTATATGGAGGTAGCGCAAATCTATTGATTCACATAGCCTTCAGATTGCACATTAATTTGTCCTTCTCATCATTTGTGATTTCAGTGTCATCAGCAACAATAACATCATATTGAGCTTGAGTTTTAACTTCTTCTCTATTTCTTGAATACTTTTATGTCTCCACAGTCATAGCATGCCAGATGCTAGATCCATGAGTTTCAATCACAAGCACGTAATCCTCAAAGTGAAAAGAATTGGAAACCTTGTTGTTTATTCGATACTACTGGGAAGATTGAATGAGAATGGATAAAGGTTGTCCTTTGACATTTTGAAAGATATGAATCAAAAACTGAATATAGAATCAGCTATGTAACCAAAAATCGATTTTAGGGAAAAATCAGGAAATCAGATCTAATATCTACAATCGATTTGAAAAGATATAATTGGAAAATGTGGAAATGATTGACATAACACAAAAACAAATCTGAGAAAATTTTGAAAAACCCTAAACAAAAACCCTCTTTCGCTTAACAAAAGAATAGTGATTGGTTACACTATCTCATACTCTGATATCAGATGATAAGACCGATAGATTCTATATTCAATATGAAATACTAAAATGAATCAGGTAACAAGAACGATATGGAATAGAATTAGCTCAATCTCTAATAACAAAGCACAAAGCACAGTTCACAATTCAGAACTTTTTGTGATATGCTAGAAGGTTACAAAGATCGATAAAAATTGAAAGGAACATTGTGCTATTTAAAGACCTATTGAGCTAAGATTCCGAAGATGGACAGTCTCATTTCAGAATCAGAAATATGTACAAAAAATTCCGAATACAAGTAATTGACATAACAAATAAACTCTTAACATTAATCAGTAAAGATCTTACACCACATTTGACTCTTGGTAATCCATGCACATCTACAACGTCTCATCCTTTTCAAGCAGGTCCTGCAACTATTAAATAAATCATTTCATCCTTGTTGGTGCTAACCAATAGGACTCTCGAGAACTCTCTTACAACTGGTATATGTATCATATCATGTTCTCTTATTTTGTACCCACGCTTGAATAACTTTCTTATTACAATCTATGTTACCTTGGCTTTCGACTAGAAATCCATTCGTACCACAATATCAACATCTCATAGTGTTATGGGTACTAAATTTAGTGATGCTAAATAATTGCCTATTTCATTCAAGAAGTCATCAAATTTCCGTTCTTATGACTACACAATGATCATCATCAATCTTAATTTCTAAATGCTTTTGAATTCATGTTTAGGCACTTACAAAAAGTGATGAAAAAAAATGTTTGCATCCACATCCAATAGCACCCATAATATAGAGTTTACTAAGAAAGTTCATGCCGCTATATCGTGGTATCCTGAGCTTCCTGAGGTGTCATATGGAAAGCTCTTCCTTTTGTTCTTGTCGTTTCTGCTATTTCATCTCCTGACCGATTCCCTTTCACTGTCATCATGCGTTGATTATTGTTACCCTTATTCTGAGCATAGTTTGACCTGATGTGATCTGGGGACCCGCACCCATAACATACTTTCCTTATTTTACAATCTGAAGCGATATGTCCTATCTTTCCACATTTGTAGCAAGTTCGTTGGTTCATATTACACTCCCCTTTATGGAATCGTTTGCATATAGTACATTGTTCTATCTCAGACTGTTGCTCATAGTTACGATCTGAACTAGAAGTCTTGCCTTTCTTTGAGTCTGTATTTGAACTTTTCCAACTTCCTTTTTCCTAAATCCTTATTCTCACCCTGACGATTCTTTTCCCGCTCTCGGCCTTCTGTGGCGTCTACAACAGACTGGAAGGTACATGGTTTCTAAATTTCTACAAATTTAGGAATGACCGTTTTAGTCCCCAAATATACCCCTCAACCCTCCTTTCCTCCGTAGACACATAAAACTCTGCAAATCTATCTTTCTCAATGAACTAAGTAGTGTACCCTCTCACTGTCATATTCCCTATTTCCAACATCAAGAATTCTTCTTCCAACTGCTTGATCGCCGTTCGAGGACAAAACTTTTCTTTGAAGATTTTCGTAAACTCATCCCATGACATTCTCTTGTCCGCATCACGCCCCTAACTTTTTTCACCATACCGCACTAATGTATACCCTCCCCTTTTAACATTGTCGCAACATAAATCACCTTGTCCTCATTGGCACACCTGCTAGTATCAAATGTTCCCACAATCTCCATGATCCATGTTAATGACAAAATGGGATCAATTTCTCCATTATATGATGATGGCCTACAATTCATGAATGTCTTTTAACGACAACCCCTATGTTCATGGTTGTCATGTGCCTTGAGGATTGTGCAATGCTTGGGTCAGGATTTGTATTTGGTGTACTATACTTATAGTCTTCTTCACCTCCGCCCAAGCTACCCTGGTACTCACTCACTATTGTATCTCGCGCCTGAGCAACTACATTTGGCAAGGTTGCATGTATCGACCTAGCAATCTCATCAACCAAATATTCTCTATTGATCATGTTTTTCATACGACCCCTTCTGCGACCTCGACCTCGACCGCGGTGGGAGTCGGAGCTACCCTGGACAAACGGTGCAACTATCAGCGTTGTTACAGCTCCTTACCATCTTCCTATATGCCTGCCTCCTCCTCTTCCTTGGCCACATCCACGACTCGCAGTAGGGATCAGCGAAATTTCCAGTACATCTCCAGGTGCTCTAACATAAGCTCCAACTGGGATGTGTTCTTCCTTCGGGGTGACCCTAGCAAACCTTCTAGTTCTCCTTGAAGACATGATACCTACAAGCAACACGTGGTCTAATTAGTCGTTTGATTACTTCTTGTTCCTTCCGTCTAAGCTTAAGTGTTTATCCAAACACCTAATATGCTTAAACAACGCTTTGATACCAACTTGTAACACTCCAATTTTCATATATAGATTTTATTACAAATAATCGTTCCAACATCTCTTAAGATCAATTTTGAACTTACTTAAAGTCTAAACTAGAACGGAAGCAAAAAAAATAATAATAAAGTCTTCAAGCGAAGAGCTTTGGGTGTTACGTCTTTGTGGAACTCCTTTGTTGTCTTGTTGATCAATCCTTCTTCTTAGCCTTCTTACTGCCACTAGTTAAATAGTTTCCTAGGATGCGTACATTTAAAGTTTCTAAAAGCGGTAAGTCTAGGGCCTAGTGATTTCGTGTTGCACATATATGTCGATCACTTAAACAAACAAATAGTTTTATCATATATCTTCAATAAATCATACAACAACCATATCACCCTATGACATAATTAAGGGGACCGATTAATTATCCAGAGAAAGAACCAAATGTTCATTTCCCTTCCCCTTGAGACAACTCATCATCCATTGTACTCATGTATTTTAAATATCCAACGAAATGAGTATGATTCTCGATTCCTACCCCCGTCGATCACACACATCTGTCATGTTCACGGCGATTAAACACCCACCCATTCCCGCTAAACATGCCATCCAAAAAAAAAACACAGTAGATAACAAATGCAAAATAACAGTTGCACAGAACCATACTTATCATAAAACATACTGTTAATGAATAAATAAAGACCACATAATAAACGCATGATAAACATTTATGTGCGAGAAACCACAGAACACGAAAAAACTCACCTAATTGTCGTTATGTCTTAACCGAAGCTTACCACGATACACGCACCCTACATTTAACCAACATATTTTTTGAGGCTACAATCCTAAAAAAATATCCTCTATGATATTTTGGTCCGATCATCCACGTGTCTCATACAACCGACTAATAATCAAGTCACGTTTATTGTGATTTTTGTAATAACCCTTTTTAGATATTTTTAGTTGGTGTAATACTTCCCCTTAAAATAATATCCTAATATAAATAATAAAACCCAAAGCTAAAATGTTTAAAGTCACCTTTTGTAATATCCAAAAATATTTTTAACCATAAAGTATGAAGATGCAGGGGCTAAACTCGAAGTGTGTTGATTTATACAACTTTAAATAATCAACAAGTTATAAAAACGCAAGGGGTGGATCTGTAAATTTTGATTTCCTTTAGTCTTAGCCAAAAATAAATAAAACTCAAAGTTTAGGGATGAAAACTATTATTTTTGAATAATTGAATTAATAAACGTATTTGCATCAAAAGCAAATAACAACAATGTAGCAAACAGTGGGCAACCTATGCATTTTTTTCCTTTTTAAAGCATATTTAACTTTTGATCCACCCATAAGAATAAAGTTATATCAGACCCGAGACCATCTCCTACTTCACCCGAAAAATTGAAATTTTTTGCTATTTATAAATATATTGAAGTTTCTATTTAATTAAAAAAAATATCAATTAATTTAATAAAAATCACTATCATTTATCTTCACTTCGGCCTAACAACCTTCCACAAACAATTATCTAAATTATGCACCAAAACAGTGTGGATTTAAACAACAATTGAAAAAAAAAGTTTCTTATAAATCTTGTTGATTTGGTACTAGTTGGATGAAATTGAGACAAGATTTTGAAGCAAAACACGTTTAGCAGGCATATTATTCTATCTAAGTAATTACATCAGGCGTAAATCAAATAATCATACCTTAATTTATAAGGAAAATCCGAAATTCTTCACAACCTTCTACCTCCAATTTTTTCATTGATTCTTCGTCTTTTTCCGCATTGTCAGTGGGGTTTCCATTCGATTTCTCGAACTATTTATAATGCCTAAGTGTATAACTGACGAAGACCTCGTATTTGCTCGATTTTACTGCCCCAATGAATCTTCATAATTTGCCTCTAATTGACTCATTAACTTTGAACTAATCATTATTTTATATTAATATAACCTGATTATATATTTTATAATTTTATTTTGACATGAGTTATTACAAACTTCCCTCCTCATCAAATTTCGTCCTCAAAATTTGTATTTAGTAACAAATATAGATATTTAGTCTTCATATCTCGTTCAGTTTCCCATGTCGCATCTAATCCATTGGTATCTCCAATCGATAAGCAACCTCTTCAGACAATTCCTTAATCACCAGACGGTTTAATAACTGAGACTCAACTTACCTTTAAATAAGACGTACCATGTCCTTCCTTAGGGACATATTCAACATGCCCTTCTCCCGTTTGAAACACTATTGGCTTCCTACATTAAACCGCCTAACATTTTGGTCATTCATGTGCGTCCTTCAGGTTATCCCTAAATTACTAAAACAAATCTGGTATTTTTTCGAACATGCTCGAGTCCAACCATTTGTTTCAACCCTTCCTCATTCCAACACAATGGATTTCTACACTTTCTACCATATAAAGTTCCATACCTGAGCAAAGAAACTATTTCTCGTTTGGAAACTCTTACAAATTGATAACATAAAACGAAGACTTCGATCAAAACTATACAACTGATCTATCTCAACATAACTAGCTTTTCCAGCACCCAATGATGCAATTTAAAAGGAACATTTTTATATCCTGAGAAAGAACTAGTGGTCCTATTCTGTTCCCTCTTGGCACAACCCATTTATTGTGCTCAAGCTTTTAAATATCCAAGGAATGAGTAACGCCTCAAATCCTATTCCCACTGGTCACACCATACTTGTCATGATGCCGGCTACCACTCACCAATGTCCCAATAAATCTGTCATCCTATACTAGGTACACAAATATAAAACTTTCCACTTCTCCTCTACTAAAGAGTCTTTCCGACTCTTCTTCAGTTCACCCAATAAGCTGATGGTTACATCAATTCTCATCATCCGAATCTTACGTCCTTGCCTTACCTATGACTTAGTGTAAAAGTGACAATGTTAACCTTCCTTAATCAATAAAGATCTTATACCTCTTTTGACTCTTGGTGATCCATGCACATCTACAATGTCACGTCCTTTTCAAGCAGGTCCTGCAACTGTTAAATAAATCCTTTCATCCTTGTTGGTGCTAACCAATAGGAGTCTCGAGAAATTCCTTATAACTGGTATATGTGTCACATCATGTTCTCATATTTTGTACCCACACTTGAATAACTTTCTTATTACAATCTATGTTAGCGTGGTTTTCGACAACCAATGCATTCCGACCACAATATCAAAATCTGATAGTGTTATGGATACTAAATTTAGTGATGCTAAATAATTGTCTATTTCATTCAAGCAGTCATCAAATTTTTGTTCTTAGGACTACACAATGATCATTAATCTTTATTTCTAAAGGCTTTTGCATTCATGTTTAGGCACTTACAATAAGTAATGAAAAAAAAATGTTTGCATGCACATCCAATAGCATCGATAATATGGAGTTTACTAAGAAAGTACATGCCACTATAGCGAGGTATCTTGAGCATCCTGAGCTATCATATGGAAAGCTCTTCCTTTTGTTCTTGTCGTTTCTGCTTTTTCATCTCGTGACCGATTCCCTTTATATGTCGTCATGTGTTGGTTCTTTTTACCCTTATTCTGAGGACAGTTTGACCTGATGTGATCTGGGGATGTGGACCCATAACATACTTTCTTAATAAATAATCAATTATGACTCTTGGGCATACAAGATCTTTCACTTCTGTCATGGCCATTCATCAAGGAAAAGGAAAGAAACGAAAGTTGTTGCCCAACCCAAGTGGAAAGGAAAGCATATGTTGGAAAGTCGAGTGTCGAAAGGGAAAGCTAACTATGAAGCCCCACATGTCAGTGATTCGAAAGAGGCCGTTTGCTTTCAATTTCTCTAATAGAGGCATTGGAAGAGAAGGTGCCCAAAATACCTTCAATAAGTGAATGAAAGGAAGTCTAAAGCTTCTGGTTCTACTTCTGGCATGTACACTATCAAAATATATAATACCAAATTCTCTAATTCATAGATCCTTGATACGGGATGTAGATTTCATATTTGTTTTGATAATAAAGAGGTCGAGCATGGGAAGTTGCACCTGATCATGGGGAATAGACGCTCTTCGCCTGCAACTAGGATTAGGATTTATGTGATCGTGTTTGATAGTGGTTGTAGGGTTGTTTTGTTAGATTGTCGTTATTCTTTTGATATGACACACAAAATTATTTCATTTCATACTTTATTTAGACAAGTATATCATTAGTCATTTGAAAATAACAATAATTCTATTTTGATTTAGAAGAATGATATTTTTGTTTTCAAAGCTTATCCTTGTAATGGTGCGTATGAAACTATTGTATGTATTGAGATTGATGGAAATAATATGTATAACATTGATTCTTCTAATGGTTTAGGCAAGGCATGCTTATGGCATTGTCACCTTGGTCATATAAACAAGAAGCGCATCTCCTAACTCCAAAAGGAAGGAGTGATTGAATCATTTGATCTTAGAGCAGACGATGAATGTGAGTCCTTTCTATTAGGCAAGATTGTTGAGAGAAAAACTTAGAGAAACACTTAAACAAATGTTAGAAGAAGTAGATTGCGGAATAGTTAATCTCAAAGGATCTGAAAGCTCAACAATAATATAAATAAGTTATAGTTAGATAGTTAGAGAGTTAGTTGCGGAAAAGTAAAGAAATAGAAATGACAACAATTGTTATATCAAGTATACACATAAGTTGATTCATAACAAGGAATGCATTCAAACCGAGTTAATAAGGTAGATCAAACTTAGTGATTAAGTCTCAAAGACTTGCTCCGAAGAGAGGTTATAATCAGTTATGTTCTAGTAACAATTGAGAGTAAGAAGTGAAGAGTAGAAAGATAGAGAAATAGAGAAGATAACTTCAGAGAAATGTATTCAGAATAGATGCATAAGTTATCCGTGTCAAATACAAGAGAATGAACTCTTATTTATAGAGTCTCATCAAGAGCACTAGATTACATCTCTATAAGTAGCCATGCAAGGCATACTGGACAATAGAGTGTATTACAATAAAGATAAGTAAAGTAATCTAGCTAAGTTGACTGCGGAAGATTGATTCCAGTTGCGGTTGCGGTTGCTGAAGAACAAGATGACTGCGGGTGCTGAACCGTTGCGGTAGCAGAAATGGTTGCGGTAGCTGAAGTTCAAGAGGGTCACTTTTATGATTCAACAATTTCCCCCTAAGTGACCACTTTAACTTCGGTTCAGCTATCAAGTTTGAGAAACTTGATCAGGATCCACCAAAACTTCCTGATGTTTTCCAGCCAATTTATCCTTCTTAAGATCTCGAATTTGACTTCTGCGGTAGTATGCTTCGATCTTTCAACTCCGACTCTGCAGATGTCAAGCTGCTTTCTTGTGAGGCGATGCATGCCAGTCATAGGAATGAAATATTTGACTTTGTCAGTCTTCCTTTTGAATATGACTCCAAGTCCAGGAAAGTTTTTTGCGCCTAAGGATCTTTCTTGAAAGCCTTTGGTAGTCATTGACACAGGTTCAAGAGGTGGGAGATCAAACTTCTTGAGGATGGTGGGGTGGATATCCACATCTATCTTGGCAAAGTCGCAGACAGTTTCCTTCAGAAATGTGTTGGCCTTTTCAAGCGCAATCTTCATTTTGGGGTGCTTTTCTGATTTGTTTTGAAACACCTTGGCAATGAGGAAGATTTCTTCCGGATTCATGCAAAGGAAGTCTGCCTGGGTGCAGACGTAGTCATGCTCCCTTCTCGTGAGGGTGTACTGGATGTAGTCAGCCTTCATGAACTTCCGAAATTTGTAGTTCTTGACTGCGGATGGTCTATCGTTAGACCATATATTTTCAATGGAGGAGGCATGTTTAGCGTGAAAAAGACTGAGTCTCTCAAACTCCATTGGCAGTCTTTTGTGGTCAGGAAGGCTGCGGTCAAATTGCTCAAATACTGTGAAGTATTTGGCATTTGGAGATATTGGGACATCCCAATAACCGTCCAAGGGGGGTTCAGCGTAGGTAAGGTGGGGTCGGTAGTCTTCATCCAGCAGCCTGCGGTGCGGATTGATCCAAGAATTTATCAAGGATTCATCCATCATGGTATCAAAACCGCATTCTCTCCAGATAAGCTCTGCTAGTTTGGCTGCCTTCCAGTCGTGTTTCCTTTGGGCGGTGGCAGGGGAGTCTGTTGAGCTTGGAGATGACATGTTCTCCGCAAGGTTTTTGAAGTGAGGAGGAGTCTCTGGCTTGTTGGGAGTGAACTCCTTTTGAGGTGAAGTGTGAGGAGATGGAGTATGTTGAGATGGTTGCGGTGAAGGAATTTTTTCTGTGATGATGGGAGGGCTCTGATGTTGAGAGATGGATTGCTTAGAGTGATGGACTTCTTCTTCTTCACTTCCCCCTCTTGAGGGATGCAACGGAGGAGCTTCCTCAAGCCATTGTTTAAGTCCATCAACCTTGGCATAGACTTCTTGGAATTGAGCTTTGAGGGCTTCTGCCAATTGTTGATTGTTGGGAATGGAGGAGCTGAAGAGAAGCTTGTGGATTTCTTTTGTGAGCTGGAGGATCTCGGGACCATGGAAGTTGGAGGACAGGGATTTCTGCAGTCTGTTAATTGTGGCTTGAAGAACAGAGATAGTGGACTCATAAGCAGTATGAGTTTCATCTATCAATTTCTTAGACTGAGTGGCTTGATCCGCGATGGCCGCTTGGAGATCTGTTTTGATTGCGGTCACCTCAGTGATGAGGCGTTCCGCTGCAGCCATAAATTCCTTGTGGTCGGCCTTGCGGTTGTTGTCAAGGGATCGGATCACCATCTCTACTTTGAGAGAAATTCTCTCTGCAGCCATGCGTTCCCTTGTTTCCAGACGTTCAATACGTTCGATCAGGGACTGCGGTCCCGGGGTGTCTTCTTGTTGCAGTTGTGTTGGCTTGACCGCAGCTAGGATCTGATCAACTTTGGCTTGTAAGCTCATGAACTCCTTCCTGGTGACAACATTCTTCTTATTTTTCTTCTTTTCTTTTAGCTTGGAAGTTGAATGTTGAGAACCGTTGGATTCCACTTCCTCATCAAACATCATGAGGTCATCATCAGAAGGGCTGGGCTTGTTGACTTCCTGTACGTCGTCATTATCAAGACCGAAGGTGGGAGCTGAACTGAGTTCGATTGCGGTTCCTTCGTCTTGTGATCCATGGACTGATGGAGTGGGAATTGGATTGGGAGTTGGAGTTATTATGGAGGTACCTGCAGCTGCACCTGTTGCTTGAGCTTTACGGATTGTTTCAGCCATTTCGTCCATCCAGTCTTGAACTTTGAGAATGGTGGCTACGGTATTAGCATTATTGATTGCGTCTGCCCAATACCGTGTCACAGACTGGATTTCCTGCTCCTTTTGCTGTTGCTGCTTGATATGTTGTTCCTTGCGGGCTTGGAATGCCCTTCTGAAGCCAGCATATTTCTTTTTGTCTGACTCGGTTACAGGTGTGTACCGTAACCATGAGTCATTAGATTCTTCTCTGTCAAATCCTTGGAAATGCACCGAAGTGTCCTTCGGGTCCACGGATCCTTGCACGTTTGTGCTCACCGTGCCTAAACCACCTACTGCGGATGTAAGTAGAGTAGGATTTCCTGAGCTTCCTCGGTCTCCTTGACCCGTGGTCAAGTGTGGCCTCGGCTCAGTTCTGGCATGGGCGGAAGAAGTGCCCTGCGGTTGGGAAGGTGTTTGCAGTGTTTGGGTGACGTTCAAAAGGATGGAGTGCAACTCCTCGGGTGAAAAGAAATGTAGTCGGGAAGCCCTGGAGACCTTAGGGCGTGCACCAGTATCATCCCCTTGGGAGTGAACTGGGGGGGAGTCTCCACGATGTTGTGAATCAGACTCACTTTCTGAGTCTGATTGGAAAATGATTGTGGTGTTGAATGGGTCTGCGGCCACCCCAAGGACTACTGGAGCCTTTTGAGAGGGTTCAGTATAGGTCCGGTCACGCATTTGGCTGTGGAATCGGTTTTTCTTTTCTTAAGGATAGCAATTGGTTTCCTACCCTCATCAGAATCACTGCTAGATGGAATTGGGGTAGGTTTGGTTTTTCGTTTCTTCGTGGGTGCGGTTCGTTTGGGAGCATCTTTCTTGGGTGTCCTTTGTTTCTTCTTGGTTGCCAACTGCTTTCTTCTTTGAGAAAGATTGGAGAGTGTAGAGGCAGAAGGGACTGCGGTACCTTCAGGGTTAATGGCTGCGGATGGAAGAGGCGGGGTAGAAGGGTATGGGGCAATACCCTCCGTAGCCTCTATGTGATCTGAGACATCAGCAGTCTCAAGACCAAGTGTAGAAAGAATGTGGGTAGGGACTCTACGGATAGGTCCAAAAACAGTTTGATCAGAAGAAGGATTGTACCTTTTGAGATCCTTAGTGACAAAGAAGTTGATGTCACTGCCCATATCAATTCCAGCATCCGCATGCAGGTCTGAGATGCAGAGTGACCAGAATCGTGCAAATGTGAGCTCGGTTAAGTTCTCCCTTGGGCTTTCTTTGGGAATGTATTGAAGGAAATCGTCCCATAGGATCTGCCCGTAGTTTACGTCGTGTCCGGTGAATATGCTCCATACCAATTCCAATAGCTTGAGTCCCATGTTGTCTATGCCTCCGATTCTGCCGGATAGACAGCGGATGACAAAATGACACACAAACTGCCATACCGCAGGCAGCTGATTTTTCTTGAATTCACCAATCCCTCGAATTGATTTTTCTTGAATTCCCATGGATGAAGCAGAAGGTTTATGGCCGTGAGAAACTTTTCTTTGGACAATATGACCAAAGAATCGTTTATTAGGTTGAGATGAACTTCTTGGGGGGTTTTCCTTTGGGCGGTAAGCAGAAAATGCACATTTGAAGAGGGTAGAAACTGGAACAACATCTGTAAATGCGTCGAAGGGACCAAAGAGTGGATGGTTCTTCAGAAATTTGATCATAAGCTTGGTTGGAGCATTGTATGAAGAATGATCTTCAAACACTGCTCGGAAATTGCTTGACGCGATTGTTGGAGAGTCGGAACCGGTGGGATTCCCTGAGCCTGAAGCCTTGGATTGCTTCTTTGATGCACCTGATTTCACCATTGTTGGAGTTCGAGAGAAAAAGTAGAAAACAGAGTTCTTGAAGTTTTTTTTTGAGAGGGAATGATCGATGTTCAGAAAGCGTAAAGTGAATTTGGGGAAGAAGATGAGTTTAAAAAGGGTTGAAAAATTTTAACCCTAGGTAAAAGGTAAAGATAAGGTAAAAACGTCGTTTGGTATTTGGGGGGAATCTTTGAATTTGGGATTAAATCTCAGCCACAAATAATTAAAACGGTTTAAAAAGATTTGGGAGATTTACTAAAAGAGGGCCGCATTTAATGAAAAGTCAGACATCTATCAATGTGTCAGGTAATCGTGGGGTGAGGGGAAAGGAAGTTGTAACGGATGGGACGTGCTGGGGAGAGGAAAAGACAAATTAAGGATGAGTTTATGGAAACACGTTCTTTTTGTCATCATCCCTAAAATAGGTCTGACTCAAGGTTTATTCAGAAAGAGAATGAGACAGTTTCTCAAGGGAATGTTTTTTTTATTTAATGTTCTTATTTAATGAAGGATCATTAAATAGCACACAATGGTTCAAGCGTTGATGAAACAGTTGAGAAATTATCACAATGATCGCGGATGGAAACTTCATTGCGGTTGGGAATGTCATCGCGGATGGACAAGGAAAAGACTGCAGTGAGGAACTGAGAAGAAACACTTGTAGAAAGATTAGTAATAACAGACAATAAAGACCCATGAGAGATAAGTATGATATATGGTTGCGGTACCTAGACTACGGTACCAAAACCATCTATCATAAGTAACTCTCAGTTAGAACCGCAACGGAGACCAAGGATGGTCTGCGGTAGCTATCAACTCAAAAAGAATTGCGGGTTTGGATTCATCATTCCTAATATTTGCAGGAAGGTGTTAAGCTTTGTGGAGTCGAGCGCTTTTGTGAACACATCAGCAATCTCTTCATGAGAAGGGACAAAGATGAGTTCAATGTTACCTTTCAAGATGTGGTCTTTGATGAAATGATACCGTAGTTCAATATGCTTAGTCTTGGAGTGCTGAATTGGATTGTGAGAAATAGCAATAGCACTTTCAGAGTCACAATAGATCGGTATCCGTAGCATTCTATACCCGTAGTCCATTAGTTGAGTTTTCATCCAAAGGACTTGAGAGCAACAGCTGGCTGCGGCCACATACTCAGCTTCTGCAGTAGATAGAGAAACACAACTTTGTTTCCTTGAAGACCAGCTGACAAGTCGTTCACCCAAAAATTGACATCCTCCTGAAGTACTTTTGTGGTCTAATCTGCATCCGGCATGATCCGCATCTGTGAAAGCTTGCAGGCTGAAGTCATTGCCTGCGGGGTACCATAGACCAAGAGATTTGCTTCCTTTCAGGTACCGTAGTATCTGTTTGGCTGCGGTCATATGTGACACTTTTGGGTTCGCCTGATATCTTGCACATACACCAGTTGCAAAGACAATGTCTGGCCTGCTTGCGGTGAGGTACATCAAAGAACCAATGATACCTCGATAAGTCTTGTGATCCACAGATTCGCCTGCGAGGTCAACAAAGATCTTATAACCGAAGGCCATGGGGACCTTAGCAGAAGAACAGTTGTCCATGGAATATTTCTTTAAAAGTTCAGTGGTGTATTTCTCTTGATGAATGAATATCCCTTGCGAAATTTGTTTCACTTGAAGTCCGAGAAAGAAATTGATCTCTCGATTCATGCTCATTTTGAACTTGTTGGTCATGAGCTTAGCAAGAAGTATATTTGTACAAGCATAAGGTGGCCACCATTTACTTTTCTAAATAACGTGGGGTCAATCACTCCTCTCTTGTACCCGGATAAGACGAGGAATTCAGAAAGAGTCTCATACCATGCTCTTGGGGCTTGCTTCAGACCGTAGACTACTTTTTCAAGCTTGTAGCAGTGGTCTGGGAATTCAACATTTTCAAAACCTGGAGGTTGCTGAGGATAAACCTCTTCTTTTAGTTCCCCATTGAGAAAGGCACTCTTAACGTCCATTTGGTGTACCATGACGTTCTTGTGGGCTGCGTATGCAAGGAAGATCCGGATAGCTTCCATGCGTGCTACCGGAGCATACGTTTCATCGTAGTCAATGCCTTCAAGTTGACTAAACCCCTTTGCAACTAGCCTTGCCTTCTTTCTGACTACCGCACCAGATTCATCCAACTTGTTTTTGAACACCCATCTAGTGCCAACAATGGAGTGACCACGTGGCTTCAGAACGAGCTGCCAAACTTTGTTTCTTTGAAATTCTTCTAGCTCTTCTTGCATTGCAGCTATCCAGTCAGGTTCAAGCAATGCTTCTTTGATCGTTCTGGGCTCTACCGAGGACATGAATGCTGCATAGTGGCAGTGGTCAGATAGGTCCTGGGAAGATCGAGTTTGGATGCCTGCGGATGTGTTGCCGATGATTTGACCTGGTGGGTGGTCCTTCGTCCATACATGTATACGGGGCTGCAGATGATCAGCAGCTGCGGTAGAGGGAATATCTTGAATATCAGAAGAATCTGCGGTTGGAGATCCTGCTGAGTCTTCTTGGTTTGTTGGAACAAGAATGGAGTTTTCTTGAACAGTTGGGAGAGGTTCTCCCTGGATTGCTGATGGGAGTTCCTCTGGAACCTGAGAAGGTTCCCCCTGGACTGCGGATGGGAGAGTGATAATCCTTGGATCGGTTCTAGTGTCAATGTTTTCTATGATTTCATCTTGGTTTGTTAGAACCTCAGTGGAGTTTTCTTGAACAGTTGGGAGAGGTTCTCCCTGGATTGCTGATGGGAGTTCCTCTAGAACCTGAGAAGGTTCCCCCTGGACTGCGGATGGGAGAGTGATAATCCTTGGATCGGTTCTAGTGTCAATGTTTTCTATGATTTCATCTTGGTTTGTTGGAACCTGAGTGGAGTTTTCTTGAACAGTTGGGAGAGGTTCTCCCTGGATTGCTGATGGGAGTTCCTCTGGAACCTGAGAAGGTTCCCCCTGGACTGCGGATGGGAGAGTGATAATCCTTGGATCGGTTCTATTGTCAATGTTTTCTATGATTTCATCATCCGAATCCGAAGATACGTTTGATGGTAATGCTACTTTGTGGGTGGGACTTTAAACTTTATCAGGTACTGGAACCTCGACGATTGTTGCTTGATCTGGAGTAGAGCTTTCCCCCTCAACCGGAGAGGTGAAAGTATTGAGAGATGCTACTTCAGATAGAGGTGGTCCAGAAACATCAGCGTGTTGTTGCTGAGCTGCGGGTGACACAAGAACCTCGGATAGTTTCGACGTTTCAACAGGGTCGAAAATATCATCATAATTGACTTCAACTAAATTTAAGGGACCTGAAGAGGCAGGAATATCGCTTTCCATGATTGCAGTGGTTTCAGTGGATGGGGGGGGGGGGCGTTGCGGATGTGAGAATCATCAAATTTCACATCGAAGCTTTCAATGATCAGCCTTGTATGCCTGATGAGCACTCGATAAGCAACCTTGTTAGTGGAATAACCAAGGAATATGCCTTCATTATACTTCGGTGCAAACTTGTTGAGCTGATCTTTGTTGTTGATCACGAAACATCTACACCTAAAAATATGAAAGAAGCGAACATTTGGCTTGCGGTTGTTAAGGCCCTCATATGGTGTTTTATTGAGTCGTTTGCACACAATGCTTCAGTTTTGGACAAAGCATGCGGTTGCTACAGCTTCAGCCCAGAAGTAGAGAGGAAGATGGGCGAAGTTAAGCATGGATCTGGCTGCTTCTACTAGTGTGCGGTTCCTTCATTCAACTACTCCATTTTGTTGCGGTGTATATGGGGCTGAGAAGTTGTGAGTGATGCCCTTTGACACCAAGAAACTGTTGAGAAGATGATTAGTGAACTCAGTGCCATTATCACTGCGGATGCGTCTAACTGGAAGCTTGATCTGAAGTTCGATTTCTTTGATGAAGTTGATGAAAATCTGCGGTGTCTCTGATTTGAGTCTAAGGAAGAAGACCCATGTGAAGCGTGTATAGTCATCAACAATAACCAATATGTACTTCTTGTGGTGGAGACTGGCTACGGTTGATGGACCGCAGAGATCAATGTGCAATAGCTCCAGTGGTTCAGAAATAGAAGAGTCCATTATCAGAGGGTGACTTGCTTTGGATTGTTTACCACATTCACAAGCCGGACAGAGAGTATCGTTGCTGAATTTGAGAATAGGGAGACCGCAGACTAGTTCTCCGGTGACTAGATTGTTGATGTACCTGAAGTTGAGATGAGCTAGCTTGCGGTGCCATAGCCAGCTGACTTCAGATACAGCTTTGGATAGGAAACACAACTGCGGTCTACCAATGATCAGAGAGACATCCAAAGGGTACATGGTACCTTCAAATCGGGATTTGATCAGGCATGTGTTCCTGTCACTTGTCATTACGTAGCAAAATTGATCATCAAATTCAACACGATGTCCTGCTTTACATAGTTGGCCAACACTGATGAGATTGTGTTTGAGGCTTTCTACATAAGCAACCTTCTGAATGGAAAAGTTCCCCGTAGTCAGAACACCGTAACCGCGGATGACACCATTCGCATTGTTGCCGAATGTGACATTTCCACCATTGCATATTGGCCTGAAATCCTGAAGGTACTCTAACCTTCCGGTCATGTGCAAGGAGCAGGCACTGTCAATTAACCACTCATCTTCTTGTTCCTCCTTGCACAAAGCCTGAGAATTACACGGTTAGTTTAGGCATCCAAACTAGTTTGGAGCCTGGGGCAACTGATGTGTTTCTGAATGATGCATGGACCGAGGTTGCAGGGACAGGTCTCTTGTCAACTTTTAGTCCTAGTCCTGGGTATTTGAGCAGATTTGGAGTGTTGTGAGTTTTTGAAAAAGTACGAGGTTTCTGACTCCGATTGGATTTGACATAAGATAAATCCTTCTGACAACTACACTGACATCTAAAAAAAGAGGTTTTGTTTTTTGATCTGACACTATGTTTGGTCAGCGGTTTAAAAGATGAATTGGACTTGTTACCAGTCCGAGGTGGGTAACTCCTGACATGAGTGTTGTTGGGTTTTGAATAAGTGCGTTTTTGAAAAGATTTTGCACGTGTAGATCTCTGAGTTCTTTTTGGTGGAGTTGGTAGAATGCCTTTCCACCTTTTGAAATTCTGATGTGACTTTAAAAGTGTTGGAATGGGTAAGATACCCTTCCATTTTGGATCGTCCAAGGAATACACTTGAAAGCCATTGTTTTGAAAAGACTTTACACTCTTTTGATTTTTGTTAGAGGAACTAGGAATGACTGATGAAACTTGACATTCCTTATTGTTTGTTTTCTTGGTAGGAGAGTTTCTTGACATGTAGTGTGAGAAAAAAAAATTTCTGGACTCTTGGACTTTGGAATTCTGACATGCTTCTTAATTTTTGAAAAAATTTGTCTGTTTGTGCCTCGAGATCTAATTTCCTCTCTGAAGGCCTTTTTGGCCAAGGATTTTGGTGAACCGCAGTCATTGTTGTTCAATTGCGGTTTCTTGGAATTCTTAGAATGATTGTGAAAACGTGGGCTTGAGTCATCTGAACTTGAAGATTCTGGGATCTGAGAGCATTGTCCCACTTCAAAGTTCTCTATAGGTAATTCATGATGAATCGCCTGAAGAGTCACAGTTCCTTTTGCTGAGGACTGCGGTAGTGACGTTTTAACTACTGCAGAGTATGTCTGAGTTGAGACTGCAGTGGGACTTTTGTGGAACTTTTGGCTACAGTGTGATTCACTGCGGTCTGAGGATAGCGGTGGAAAGTCTTTTGAGACTTCGGGACCTTCAATGACAATTTCTTCATCAACTACGGATGATGTTTGAGAATTTGGGTAGATGGTGCCACAGATAGGGATTAGATCACATGTGTGACCCGAAACTTCAGGCACAATTTCTTCAATGACACAATTATTTCTTAGAGTATGCAGTCTACCAAAGTGAGTTTTGATATCTTCGGGAAAGGTCTTGTCATTGACTGGGAAATGAAATTCTCGGTCAGGAGGGACATACAGTCTGTCTTTGTTGAACCGGGGTGAGGAATCCATTGCGGTAGGATATCCATTTGACCAACCCCAATTGTATGTATTGTCCACAGTTCCATTGTTCACCAAATTTTCAATAGCTTCACTTTCATTAAACAGTTTTTCAATTAATAGATTTAAGCGTATAATTTCGTTCTGAGCTAAATCTCTCTGGTTCAAAGCTATCTCTAATTGGGTTTCAGTTAACATTCTTGCATCTTTTTCTAGCTCTAGGTCCTTCTCTAACATAGCCATCTTAAGTCTTTTGTTATCCAGTCGTCCTCTTACGTGGAACATCTCTTGGGATGCAATGTTCTTCTCATCTAAGGCTTTGTTATAGTCTGTACGGACGACAACACACGTGTCATTAAGATCATCTATGTAGGGTTGACAGTCATGCACGTTATAATTTAGAGTTTGGATCCTGAGTTTTACCTGTTCGACGACGCTTAGAGTTCCATCATTTGCCATGTAGCAGTAGTTCTTGTTCAACATTGTAGACCCATCATCATCCACAGTGGCCAGCATGCAAATTTTCCCTTTTCCTTTGACATTGCTGATGGCTTCATCTTCGTCTCCGGATGACCAAACTTGATGGTCTCTTTTGACATGGGCCACGTATGCCCTTGCTTTTTCCTTATCTTCCAACTCTTGAGCCATTCTAAGGTAGAATGCTCTGTCTTTCACTACATTGGCCTTACAATCTCTTGCAAAGTGATTCTCTTTGTTGCATTTGTGACAAATTACAACATCAGTCTTGTCTTCTGAAGGAGTACCGGAGTCAGTGGTTTGAGGAGACTGCGGTACCTCCTTTGGTTGATTATTTTGATTCTTGCGGAAGGAAGGAGGTGGTAGACGATTGAACTGTTGGCTAACCAGAGCAATAGCCTTCTGAAATTCTTCTTCATCATCATACTCTGAATCAGCTTCGTATGACTGCGGTGGAGTGTCATACGAGCAAGAGTAAGGTGACTGCGGTGGAGTTTCTGCTATAAGAGCAAGTGGTCCTCCAAAGTCAGCACAGTCTTTGAGTACGGTGGATTCTTGTGCTTGCAGCTCTCCATAGAACTTGTAGAGTGACAAAGAGTGAATCTTTCTATCGCCTTGGACTATCATCTTAGCCGTAGTCCAATGTCTTACCAAACCATTAAGAAACTGAAGATTGGTTTCATGGTTACAGCGGATGGTGCCCGCATTGGATAACTTGGTGACTATCAGGTTGAACCTTTTGAAGGAGTCTTCCAAACTTTCGCCAGTATGAGCTTTGAAGTTGTTGAACTCATTGAGTGCGGTTGAATGCTTCTTGTCTTTTGCTTGTTCTGAGCCTTCGTATAAATTCTTGAGAACTTCCCAGATTTCTTTTGCTGATTTGCAATTTATGATAATATCGAAGTTGTCAGGAGCAACTCCACATGAGATTTCATAAAAAGCAACAACATCATTTTCCATTTTATCGAGATCATCCTTGGTGGGACGGCTCATGACTGGTTGACCTCCTCCTAATCTGGTTGTAGCGCTGTCCGTTTGAACAGGTGTAAGGACTGGGACATGTGGTCCTTCTTCTACGGATCGGCATACATCTCTACCAAGTCTTCTCAAGTACCTTTCCATTCTTTGTGACCAGTGATGATATTCATTTGCTACCAGTATTGGGGCTCGGTTAGAACCACCAACACTGTTGGAAACATTCAGAGATAACGATTGTGTCATTTTGAAGTTGTTTTTTTTTTTAGAAACGAGCTTAAGTGGTATAGAAAGCCTTTTGGAAAATCAGAGTTCCGTTTTTAAAAACCAACCACTATGGCTCTGATACCAATTGTTGAGAGAAAAACTTAGAGACACACTTGAACAAATGTTAGAACAAGTAGATTGCGGAATAGTTAATCTCAAAGGATCTGAAAGCTCACCAATAATATAAATAAGTTATAGTTAGATAGTTAGAGAGTTAGTTGCGGAAAAGTAAAGAAATAGAAATGACAACAATTGTTATATCAAGTATACACATAAGTTGATTCATAACAAGGAATGCATTCAAACCGAGTTAATAAGGTAGATCAAACTTAGTGATTAATTCTCAAAGACTTGCTCCGGAGAGAGGTTATAATCAGTTATGTTCTAGTAACAATTGAGAGTAAGAAGTGAAGGGTAGAAAGATAGAGAAATAGAGAAGATAACTTCAGAGAAATGTATTCAGAATAGATGCATAAGTTATCCGTGTCAAATACAAGAGAATGAACTCTTATTTATAGAGTCTCATGAAGAGAACTAGATTACATCTCTATAAGTAGCCATGCAAGGCATATTGGACAATAGAGTGTATTACAATAAAGATAAGTAAAGTAATCTAGCTAAGTTGACTGCGGAAGATTGACTCCGGTTGCGGTTGCGGTTGCTGATGAACAAGATGATTGCGGGTGCTGAACCGTTGCGGTAGCAGAAATGGTTGCGGTAGCTGAAGTTCAAGAGGGTCACTTTTATGATTCAACAAAGATGACAAAGTCACAATTCATATGGACTTGTGAAAGATGTGAAGGTCTATTTGATCTCATTTACACTGATGTGTGTGGGTCCTTTAGACATTCCATAAGGGATACTAATTGCTACTACGTGACAATTACATATGATTATAGTAAATATGGCTATATTTACTTAATCAAACATAAATCAGAAACTTTTGAAAAGTTTAAAGAGTTTCAAAATTAAGTAGAGAATGAAATGGGCAGGAAGATATATATATTTCGATATGACAGAGGTGGAGAATATCTTAGTATTGATTTCATCGACTACCTCAAGGAATGTGGAATAGTTTCATACTTATCCCCTACTAGGACACTCCAATTGAATGGTGTAGATGAGATGAGAAATCCAACCCTATTAGACATGGTTCATTCTTTGATGAGTCGAGCTTCACTTCCTATATCTTTCTAAGGTATGCTTTCGAAACAATTGCCTATATCCTAAATCTTGTTCCAACCAAGAAAGTTTCCAAACCACCTCATGAGATGTGTAGTGGGATAACTCCCTCAATCACACATATCAAGGTATGGGTTTGTAAGGCTCTTGTTAGGCGTAAGTCCCAAGTTAAACTAGAACCTAGAGCCAAGAGGTGCATATTCATTGGATACCCACAAAAGTTATTTGGATACTTGTTCTACAGACCAAGTGAGAACGTGGTCTTGGTAGTTTGAAGGGGAGCCTTTCGTGAAAGAGGTCATATTCAAAGAGGGCAGTGGGAGTGTCATTAATCTTGAATAAATTCAAGAGTCAACCAATGAGGAAACTTTAGTTGACACTATCGCTTAACGATAGGAAGAAATGATTGTTGTTCCAGTTGACAATTCATTACCTCTTCGTCAGTCTAGTAGAGTTAGCACGCAACCCGACTTTATGGATTTTACATAACTTCAACTGAGGAAACACATACCAGTGATAAAACACTCGTAAATTTAGATGAACCAACTAATTACAAGGAAGCGATTACAGGCCCTGAGACTACAATATAAAAGAGGCTGTGGACAATGAGATTCAGTCCATGTATGATAACCAAGTGTGGAAGTAGGTAGATCAGAAACCTAGTCCAAAGATGATGGGTTCTAAATGGATCTTCAAGATGATTATTGGGATGGATGAGAATGTACACACTTGCAAATCTACGTTGGTTGCAAAGGGCTTTACTCAAACCTAAGGGGTTGACTATGATGAGACCTCTTTGCCAGTATCCAAGATCAAGTCTATTATGGTAATGCTAGCCATAACTACCTTATATGATTATGATGTGTGGAAAATGGATGTTAAAATTGCTTTCCTAAGTGGGAAGTTGACTAAAGATGTTTACATGACACCGCCAGAAGATTTTGAACACGCTAAACATCATAATAAAGTATACATGCTTGAAAAGTCTATTTTTGGACTAAAACAAGCATCTTGCAGTTGGAATTTTTGCTTTCATGAGCAAATCAAAGAGTTTGGATTTTATAGAAGTGAAGATGACTCTTACATGTATGTCAAAGCTAGTAGGAGTGTTGTGACCTGCCTAGTATTATATGTTGATGACATACTCCTGATAGGAAATGACATTCTAACTTTTCAACAAGTGAAGTCTTGGATTGGAAAGTTTTTCACTATGAACAATCTAGGAGAGGTGACATACATTCTTGCAATAAGAATTTACAGGGATAGAAAGAAACATGTAATTAGGCTTAGCTAGAGTACATACTTGGATAAAATATTGTAACGTTGCAACATGGGAAATTCCAAGAAAGGGCATTTGCCCATTCATCATAATGTTAAATTGAGTAAGTCTCAATGTCCTACTACTGACGAAGAAATAGATGCTATGAGTCGATTCCCAAATGCTTCAACTATTTGATCGATCATATATGATATGACTTGTACTTGTCCTAATGTGTCTTATGATTTAAGCGTGATTAGTTATATTCAAGATAATCCTGGCACAAACCATTGGACAACAGTTACGAATATTCTGAATTATTTATAGAGAACCAAAGAAATGTTCTTAGTTGTCGGTGGAAAAGATGAATTAAGAGTGAGTGGTTATAGTCCGACTTTCAAACAGATAGAGATAATTATTGCTCACAATCTGGATGGGTATTCCTTTTGAACGTTTGATCTATAACTTGGAAAAGTTCCAAGCAGAAAATAGTGGCTAATTCTACCTGTAAATCAGAATACATTGGATCTAGCGAGGCGGAAAAAGAAGCGACATGGCTGAAGTATTTCATTAGTGATCTCAAAGTTGTTCCTTTACTCCAAGAACACATAGAAATTTTTACGACAATGAAAGTGTGGTCGCTTTGAACAAAGAACTAAAGTATCATGGTTGATGTAGGCACATTTTGAGGAAATATCATTGTGTCTGAGATAGAGTTGAAGATGGAGATCTCTTGGTGAATCGGATATCATAATAGGATAATCCGGCTGATCCTTTTAAAAAGACATTGGGCAAGGCAAAGCACATCTAGCATGCTAAGAGCATAAGAGTAAGATAAGATATTAGTTTTAGTAATTAGTTGATAGGTTGAAACGATGTAGCAAAATAATTTGTAAATGTTTGATTAAATAATACAGATTTGATTATGAGTATGTGTACTACTTTCTTTAGTTATTTATTTTGAGATTCATTTTACATGTTTACCTCCTGAGTAATTGTTTATTTAAATTACCACAATCAGTCATACTCTTAGGGAGTGACTATCGATTCAAGAATATTATGGAGTATTAGTAGATGTCCATGGAGATTGGACATGGCATAAAGACTGTTGTTATGCTCATGAGTGCTTAAAATGTGGATTTTAATTATTGGATAAACCTGTGCTTAAAGATTACTTCATGGATTTAATCACGAGTAATTCAACACAATAATATCTTCTATTTTTCAAGCATATATACATAAGTTATAGTTTGTGATCTGTTGTGCATTGGGCTGACAAAAACGCATCTGTAACTTGATTTCATAAAATGTAGTTCCATGTATAGCGTAATGAGAGAGGTTATAATTATGTATTAAAAGTTTATTCGTTCTTTTTTCCTAATAAAGGTAAAGCGACATCTTTGGGCCCGCAGTGACTTGATGTTGGCATAATAGTGGTGGGCCCAGCCTAGACTAAATTCATCTTTTCAAATCATAGTCTAATCAGGTCATCATAAATCAGAAATCGAGAAAAAGAACCTTGAACTATGAGATTGATTTGTATCCATGTCTCGTGTTTATACGATATCTTGTAGAACGAAGGAATAGTTGATCATTAATCTTCGGACCGTCATCTGTTTTAAATCAAAATTCAGAAGTGACTTTGGAAAAAACTTTTTGTTTGGTTATTCATAGTTTATTCGAGCAATTGTAGTCAACAACTTATCCAAGTGGGAGACTGTTGATTTAAAAGCAAAGTCCTTTTTCGGTTGCCCTCATAACCATAAATAGCTGAGAATGATATTGGGAGAGAGAGGAAATAATTTGTTAGTTTATTATATGATTAATAAATTAATTAGAAATAGATTAGAATTAGTTTAGAATTAATCATAATTAATTGGAAATTGAATTTGGATTAATTGGAATTAATTAGAGGTACAAGGGTTATGTTGCAATTGTTCAAAACTTGAGAGATTCTAGAACCTCATTGCATGAGATGGTTTTGGAGGCCTCCAATGCATAAATGGAAACGAATTTGAATAAAGATTAAACTGGGTTATTCTAATTTTCAAAATTGGGGTTATCTCGGTATCCTAGCCGCTATAAATAGGACCATTAGGGATATGATTTTTGGCCACTATTTCCTAGAGAAGTCATAGCCAAAAATTCCCATCCCCTCCCATCTCTCCAAATTCTTCCTTAGATTTCTAAGGTTTTAGATGTGAGCTATTAGAGGCATCATGCGTTTGGTGCTTGCTTTTTTTAAGAAAATCTTGAATAAAAATAGATTAGTATTTTCAAAAATTGAAAAAGGTATGTTTCTAGTCCAATGGTCTTTGATTCTACATAGGTTAGTCTAGGGTTTTCAAAGTATGTTGCTATTATGAAAAAATCCATAGATCTTTAGGTTGCATCTGCCCATAAATAATTTTATGTAAATTCTATTGTGCAAATCATGTTGATTCAAATTTTGTAAACTACAAAAGCTATCACTTTTTTGGTCCAGTTTCATTTTAGATCGGTTTGTTCTCTATCGTTTTTTGGGCCAGTCTAAAACTGGTTTGTTTGGTCATATATAGGTACTTCATTCATGATTGAGAGAGATACATACTATCATAGTATTGGAGTTTACCTAAATATTTTCATAAATTTCTTATAAAATCTCTTTTATCTTTGACTGTGATCTTGACTAACCTCCTTATGTTGCCTTTTTCTTCCTTGCTGCTTCCTTTCTCGGTCTCTTCTTCCCTTTCCATAAGGTTGCAAATCAACCTCAACGGAAAAAATAATTTGGTATCAACAACATCACATATTGCTTCACCTAGACCTTGATCGGCTAAACTATGACACACGTAGAGAGATCTTCTCCATATAATGCATCTTATTCAATATAATTAACTAAACAGAGGACATATCTACAACGAGCCTACCCACAAACCTATTGATCTCGAACAAAAGAAGGTTGATTCTAGTGTTAAACAATGAATATATTCTACAAATGATTTCCAAAATCGTCTCATGTACTCGAGATTTTTAGTTGAGACTTGAAAATATTTTCCAGGTCAACAATTATTTGAAAGAAATGCAAGTAGCCAATGGTCTTCGCAACAAATCAACCCTTGACCTATCGGTCATCGTATGTTTCATGAGGACGAACAAGGTAATGGAAGGGTTACTTGTTAACATTGAAGTCATGATTCTTAAAACCTATCTATTTATTCCATGAACAGGATCTCCACTAAGTTTGATTATGTTGTGCATATCATTTCGAACCAAACCCTTAATAGCCTAATCTTTGAGACTCGTTCTATGGTTCTCCTTGAGTAGAATAGAGTTTCATAACAACTCCCACTACCGTTGACCTATCATGCCGACCACACGCCATTTACCATTCACAGTGTGGTTCGTATATGGTTGGGTAAACTAAGGTCACCTCAATTGCCTAATTTGGATTTACTTGATAGGTTTGATAGGTAATAAATCAATGCATGAAGCGAAAATAACATAACCCTTAAGTTCAGTTGCAACATATTTGGATCAAAATTTTGTCTATTGATAGCAATAATATATGAATATCAAGAATCCTAAGGTAACCTACTATTATCGAAAATAACAAGGGATTATGGTTTACATACCTTTTGATTATTATAGAAAATAATCAAATTGATTCCTTTCTTCAAATGCCTTGGAAAGAAAGCAACAAAAAGTTGATGCCTATAATGGTTTGTACCCAAACCATAGTAACAACAAGACTAGAGGAGAGAGGATGAGAGGGGATGGAATTTTCGACTATCCTTCTTGGAATAGGAGTGAGGAAAAAATAGTAGGCAATAGATCCTATCTATAGTGGAATTAAGGAACCCTGGAAACCCTAATTTGAAAATAATATTATTATTTCAAATTATGTAAATATTAGATACTTTAATTATCTTTAAAGGTTATTCTATAACCCTTAAAAGGCTCTTCAAAACTCTCCATGACGCATGGAATGTTTTAGAATACCTCTTGTTCAACTATTAAAAAGGTATAGCTTAAGTCCCTACACTTTTAATTAATTCAACTAATCCAAAAATTAATTCCATTTAACTTCTGATTAGTTATTAATAAAATAATACTATTTCTGTAACACCCTGTTTCAATCCATTTCATAATTCGCGGCCGTAGCTCGAATATCAAGTATCATAAGGCTTCGGGATTTTGTAAAGAGAGATTTAGACCAATTTGGATGTGAGTAATGTAGATTATGTGATCCCAGAGTTCGGTTTGTGCTTTGGAGTCAAAGGGTAAAATGCGAAAAGTGGTGTTTCAAACTTCTTTTATGAATTGAAGTTATGACCGTTAGAAGCTAGGAACGTTTTGGACTTAGTCTGGTACGTTGGGTGTACTAGGGCTTTCCTTATATGTTGTGCGTACCAGGAGTATGTTGGGCATATGCGATCAGTTCCTAAGCCCTACTTTTGTGGTTTGAGCCCTATTTAAGCTCCTTAACTTCCCTAAACCCCTTTCATTCTCAGCCTCCACCTCTCCAACACACTCCTTTGAAACCTGACCCTATTTTGAGCATTGTGAACAAAAATAAGGTGTTTTTGAATGATTTGGAGTGTGGTTGGTGCATCATGGAGAATAAGGAGCTCATTGGAGAAGTGTTGGTTGCATTGGAGCTTGTAGATACTGAATTTTTTTACCTTGCTCTTTCTCCTACAGGTATAAATCTTGAATCTTGATGATGCATTCGTTAGATCTACCTAGTTTTAGGTGTTATGAGATTTTGGTCGCTTTAGTGCATAAAGTTTAGATCTTGAATGTTTGTGACCTTGTTATGGAAAAATTTGGAATTTTATCCATCTAAACATCATATTGATTCATATCTAAAGGTTGGAGACTTTAACTTAATGGGTTAAGTTGAAAGAGATGCTCTTTTGGTCCCTTTGAGACTTAAAAACTAGATCTTGGTGGTTTGGAACATTCTAATGGATAAAGTTGGAAGCTTTATCCATTATGGAGCTTTTAGGATCTATAAAAATGAGATCTTGGTCCTTCTAATCCTTCCATGCAAGTGAAGTGATATTTTAATGGATTAATAAGTGAAGGTTTTTGCTTTTGGACCTTTTCTAGAGATGGAAAGTCATAAAGGTGGGAACTTTATGACTTAGAATGATGTTATGGGACCAGATCTGAGTGTTGGATGAAAGGACTTAAGAGAATAAGCACTTAATGAAAATGTGTGATTTGACCAAGTCGTTGGGCGTACCTTTGAGTACATTGTGCGTACTCATGTGGAGTCCCGTCCTTGGATGGTGAGTACTCCATGCGTACGAGGTAAGTTCATTGGGTGTACTTAGTCTGAAGTTAGACTTGTTGAATTTGACTTCTGTTGACCGTTGACTTTTTGACCAAATTTGACATTGGGTCAAACTAGAGGATTTTGGGCTATTAATTAAGATTGTATCTAGTTTTGGTGTTAGTGGGTTCGCGGTTGCATGCAGTGCAGAAAAGGGATCATATCGTTTTCTTTCAGAGTTCTTCGATTTAGGTGAGTCTTCTCCATTTTCTTGTAATTCGAAGGTACCAATGCTGGCTCACTAAATTATGTATGTAGGATGCTAGCTGTCTTTATGACTCTTGCATGTTTGTATGAGCATCTGTGGTAGTATATATATGTGAAAACTATTTGGGTCTTATTTGTTGTTACTATGATATGTGTTACTGTTTATTGAGACTTCAGGTAGTCTCCAGGGTTGCTGATAACCCACAAGGTGTGCTGGTTTCCCAATGATACTTCGGGTAGTCTCAGGATTGCTGATAACCCACAGGGCATGCTATTTGGTCACTGAGACTTGAAGTAGTCTCCAGGGTTGCTGATAACCCACAGCTGTTTATTTGTGTTGTGTTGTATGTTGTATTTTGGGTAACTCACTAAGGTTTGTGCTTACGATTTGTGGTTTAAATGTTTTTAGGTTTTCTTATAATAAAGGAGGAGCACGACTCGATTGCATCACATCAATGGGATACTTGTGCACGTGACAACTTTTAACGATACTATGATAAATGTTTTAAAATCAAAATGGTCCTATTTTATATTATGTAGTTGTGATTTAAATAAACACTTAAATTTTTAATTGAAAATTTTGGGTTGAAATTTTGGGCATTACAAGTTGGTATCAGAGCCTTGGTTTGAGGGATTGATGCATACTCTTAAGTGTGTATGAGCTCAAAATAAGGAATTGGTAAAATTTTCTAAAAGAAAATGAATTTCTAAAAATGATATTTTAATTAAAAGGGGGTGCGATGCGTGCAATCATCCGAGCTCAAACAACTATTTCCCAAAATACCCATACGTGTTTTATGATTAATGTTTAATATGTGCACATGGTAATTGCATGCTAGTGATAGGCAAGGGATCTTCAGGAATTGCATGATAGAAGTGCCTGGTGTGTGATGCCTAATAGGATCTAGCATTATGTATGATTAGCATGTACGAGTGGCTGCATGGTTGGTGGAAGTTTCATGGGTGAGTAGGTATGTGTCACACCCCAAAACTGGAACGACGGAAACGTTCAGGGGTGGAGGACGTCATGTAAAGTATCATAACAGTGCAAAGTAGTAAACAAGCAACAACATCATCCATTGCATTAAAAGTAAAGTTTTAATACATGAGTGTTCTTTCATAGTAATAAGACACCAAAATATGTAATCAAAATAAAAGACGAGTCTTGTCTGTGCTCCGTCTTATCGAAACCTGGTCATCGTACCTGTCTACTGGTGACCTGAGAATACAAGTTATTTTGAAAGCGTAGATCAGCATAAAGCTGGTGAATTCATAAGTATTATGATGTCATTGATTTGAAAAGCTGTTATGAAAGACTTGTAAATGTTTAATAAAACATTTAGTATAAGTGTGAAAACCCTAGAAAATCCTATATTTCCTACTAGTATAAAAAGTATTCTTCTACCAAGACCCGAATGCTTGAAGGTTGCATTTCTGTATAAATGAAAGTTTTTCCCATGTACGACTATTATTATAAATATATAGTCTACCTCATCGTTTATGTGAATGTGGCACAAAATAAAAGTAAAAGGGAAATTATATAATCATTTAAGTATTATCCTTTGGTACTAGGATAAACACGACATAGTAATTGCCGAATAGTATTAACCGTAGACATCTGTCGATGTGCATTTTCCCTCTGTAGCTAACAGCTTGGTGTAGAATGGTTAGTCTCGTACATATATAATAGTATCTACACATATAATATGTAATAGTATCTCATCATATAGTATCTATGTAATGGTATCCATGTAAAAGTATCCATGTAATAGTATCCATGTAATAGTATCTCTTCATATTGCATGTAATGTATTAGTATAGACTCATGAATGAACTGACTCTTGTGTAATTCCTTGTAATAGGAATAGTAGTTTGTATCCCCTAAACTATACCTATAATAGTTTACTGGAATGTAAATTGAATGTCCAAGTAGGTTTATACACCCTTGCTACTCAAGAGTGTTGGAACGGAATAATGAATGAAAACTCTCATATCAATACATATATACATGAAACATAAGTGTGTAGATATGGATTTTAACAATAAGTTGAAAGAGGTTTTATAAAACATTTAAGAGTTTTGAACAATAAATAATAATGACTTGATGTTAGTTTATAAAAAGATTCAAAAGTAAATAATTTGATAACAAAGTATAAAACAACTGAAAACTATTGTATTTATCACATTTTGAAGTATGTGAAATCAGGTTGTTGAAAACACAGTTATAAATCACATGTGATTGATTCTATAACTTCCTGTTTTCTACTTGTATTCCCCCCCCCCCCATAAAAGTATTTAAAATCATTTAAAAGATTGATTAAAGGGTATGAACTCACCTGTAGTGGGTGGTTGTGGATGAACTAAATGATGTAGGATCCTAAGTGTCAAGTGAAGACTTGTACACACACAATGATCCTAGTTAACATATAATCACATATATGTATCCAATTAGTCATAAAACAACTAATTAACCAAGTTTAAGACATCATAAGACATGTAAAACACTTGATTTAAGTGCTATAGGTCATAAGGATTGCATCTAAGGGTGGTAGGACCTTGCTATTGAGTTTGGGGTTCAAGGGTAAACTCCCTTGGAGT
The DNA here is from genome assembly GCF_052849685.1 of Lactuca virosa. NCBI lineage: Eukaryota > Viridiplantae > Streptophyta > Magnoliopsida > Asterales > Asteraceae > Lactuca > Lactuca virosa. The sequence goes on from NC_136428.1 coordinate 393,243,196, forward strand.
TTACGGTTTTGTGACCATAACTCCTTGAGTTTACGGTCGTAAACCCATGAGTTTACGGTCGTAAACTAATGTTCCATTGACCATTTTGTGTTTTGAAGCCTCAAAGATCACAAGAAGCATTCCTACTTCATGTTTAAGCCTTAGGAAGAGATTAGGGCACCATTTCACTCCTTTTAGGAGTTTACGGTCCTTAGACCATTTCCCTTTGGGTTTACGGCCGTAAACCCAAATGATTATGGTCTTTTGGTTGTTTTTGAGTCCTAATCATAATAAGGAAGGGGTCTAGACTAGTTTCCAAGGCTTAGAAGGGACTAGGGCACACTTTGGCACCCTTTTTAGGGTTTACGGTCCAAGAACATCTTGGACCGTAAACACCTTGATCTTGTGTTTCTTGGGTGTTTTCTTGATCTTTAGAAGTGTAACAAGATTTATAATACACTAGGGTAGGAGTACTCACTAGGTAGAAGCTTGAAAAGGTGTTAAAAGTCGAAGAACACTAGTGTGTGTTCTTGGTGTTCTTGGTGAAACTTGAAGAGCTACACTTTTGGAATGATTTCACGTATGGAATCATGTTAGATCACTAGATTAATGTAGATATCAACTTACTAGGGCTAGAAACACTTACAAGTTGCAGATCTTGAAGAAATGTTGGATGATACTTGAGAGAGAATTTGGTTTTGGATCTTGAAAATGTGAAAAGTGGTAAAATATGACTAAGTGTCATATTTATACCCCCTTTTTAGGGTTTACGGCCGTAAACACATTTGTTTAGGCTGTAAACTCCAAACTCTTGGAGTTTTGGGACATTATTGTTGCACAATAAAACCTAGGGCATCCTCTCTCCTGTCATCTATTGAATTACTAGCTTTAAAACACTAGAACTTAATCCAAAAAGCCTGAAAGTTAGCAGAAACTGTTCTGACTCTTATTGAAGTGAGAGGTTGTATAGAATAGAAATTTCGGGTTGTCACATCATCCCCCCGTTAGAAGGAATTTCGTCCCGAAATTAGAATTTAAGGAAATAAGTAGTTACAAATAACTAAGTAAAAAGATGAGGATATTTCAGTTTCATCTGATCCTCTCGCTCCCAAGTGAATTCAGGTCCTCGCTTGGCGTTCCAGCGAACCTTCAGTATCGGGATAAGGCTTTGTTTCGTTTGCTTGACCTCCCGGTCCATGATCTCTATAGGTTCTTCCACGAAGTTGAGGCTCTCGTTGATCTCGATCTCGTCGAGTGGTATTACAAGAGTATCGTCAGACAGACACTTTTTCAAGTTCGAGACGTGGAAACTAGAGTGTACGTTACTGAGTTCGCGTGGCAAGTTAAGTTTGTAAGCTACACGGCCGATTCTTGCGAGAATCTCGAAAGGCCCTATGTACCTTGGATTTAGCTTTCCACGCTTTCCGAAGCGTATTAAGCCCTTCCAGGGTGAGACCTTCAATAGAACACGGTCGCCCTCCTGGAATTCCAACGGTTTCCTTCGTTTGACAGCGTAGCTTTTCTGTCGGTCTCTAGAGGCTTTCAATCGTTCACGAATCTGAACGATCTTCTCTATTGTTTCCCGAATGATCTCCGGACCTGTGAGAGTGCTTTCAGGAACTCGTCCTTTAGCTAACTGGGTATCACCCACCTCAGCCCAGCACAGAGGGGATCTGCACTTTCGGCCATAGAGGGCTTCGAATGGAGCAGCCTTTATGCTCGTCTGATAACTGTTGTTGTAGGAAAATTCGACAAGGGGTAAATGAGTATCCCATGCTTTCCCAAAGTTGATCACACAAGCTCGCAACATATCTTCCTAGGTTTGGATAGTTCTCTCACTTTGTCCGTCGGTCTGTGGATGGTAGGTTGTACTCATGTCCAGCCTAGTTCCTAGGGAACTTTGTAGCGACTGCCAGAACCTCGAAGTGAATCTACTATCTCTGTCTGAGATAATGGATATGGGAACACCGTGCAGTCGTACAATCTCCCGAATGTAGGTTCTCGTAAGTTTCTCCATCTTGTCGGTTTCTTTGATAGGCAGGAAGTGTGCGGACTTGGTCAATCTGTCGACGATGACCCATATGGTATCAAGTCCACCCGTTGTCTTGGGAAACTTGGTTATGAAGTCCATAGTGATCCGCTCCCACTTCCATTCCGGTATATCTGGTTGTTGTAGAAGACCGGAGGGTTTCTGGTATTCGACCTTGACCTTGGCGCAAGTAAGGCATTTACTTATGAAGGTAGCAATCTCTGCTTTCATGTTAGGCCACCAGTATAGCTTTTTCAGATCCAAATACATCTTATCTGAACCTGGGTGGACGGAATAACGAGTGTTGTGTGCCTCGGTCATGACCAAGTCTCTGAAACCACCGTGTTTTGGTGTCCAGATCCGATCCATGAGGTATAAGGCTCCGCCACCCTTGACTTCCAAGTTCTTATCCATCCCTCTCAGGGATTCACTCGCCACATTTTTAGGTTTCAAAGCGTCGAGCTGACCCTCCTTCATTTGCGTGGACAAGTGTGAATGGATAGTTAGAGTCAAAGATTTGACTCTACGAATAGAGTATTCTTTCCGACTTAGGGCGTCGGCTACTACGTTGGCTTTACCTGGATGATAACGAATTTCACATTCGTAATCACTGAGTAGCTCGACCCACCGTCGTTGTCTCATGTTGAGGTCCTTCTGGTCGAATATATGTTGTAGGCTTTTGAGGTCTATAAAGATAGTACTTTTTGTACCATACAGGTAGTGTCTTTAGATCTTCAGAGCAAACACGACTGCTCCTAGCTCAAGATCATGTCTGGTGTAGTTGACCTCGTGTGTTTTCAGCTGTCTTGAGGCATAGGCGATGACCTTACCTCGCTGCATCAAAACACAGCCGAGCCCTTGATTTGAAGCATCGCAATAGACAACGAAGTCTTCTATCCCTTCGGGGAGGGATAGTATTGGTGCGGTGCACAAGGCTCGCTTGAGCGTTTGGAACTCTCTCTCTTGCTTCTCTTCCTAGTCAAAGGCCACGCCCTTCTGGGTCAGTGTTGTAAGAGGTTTCACTATGCGGGAGAAGTTCTGAATGAACCTGCGATAGTAGCCAGCGAGACCTAGAAATTGACGAATTTCTGTAGGTGTCTTCGGTGCTGACCAGTTCTCAATGGCCTTGATTTTGGAAGGGTCCACGTGAATTCCCTCTTCACTAACTATGTGGCCCAAGAATTCGACTCTTCGAATCCAAAATTCGCACTTAGAGAACTTCGCATAGAGCTTCTCCGATCACAATGTTTCTAAGACTTGACGAAGATGTTGACTATGTTCCTCCTTACTACGAGAGTAGATGAGTATGTCATCGATGAAGACGATGACGAACTGATCCAAGTAAGGCCGACACACCCTATTCATTAAATCCATGAATACTGCGGGCGCGTTAGTTAATCCGAATGGCATCACTACGAATTCGTAGTGCCCATAACGAGTTTGGAAGGCTGTCTTGGGAACATCCTCCTCTAGAACTCGTAGTTGGTGGTACCCGGATCGTAAATCTATTTTCAAGAAGTAGTTGGCTCCTTGAAGTTGATCAAATAAATCGTCAATGCGGGGTAAGGGATAACGATTTTTAATGGTAAGCTTGTTGAGTTCCCTGTTGTCGATGCACATACGAAACGCTCCGTCTTTCTTCTTGACGAACAAGACTGGTGCTCCCCATGGTGAGAAGCTTGGCCTAATGAATCCCTTCTGGAGAAGTTCGTTAAGCTGACTGGAAAGTTCCTGCATCTCTACCGGTGCCAGACGATATGGAGATTTAGCTACTGGAGAAGCTCCTGGCACTAAGTCGATTCTGAACTCGACTTGGCGTTGGGGTGGTAATCCTGGAAGTTCTTCTGGAAAGATGTCGAGAAAGTCGAGTACTTCTGGGATGTTCTGAATATCTTTCACTTATTGACTCGTATCGACGATGTGTGCGAGGAACGCATGATATTCCTTTCGCAAGCACTTCTGAGCTTGTATGCACGAAATGATGCGAAGGTTCGTACCAGGTTTGTCGCCGTAGATAACTAGAGTTTCGCTGTTAGGAAGGTTAAGACGAACTGCTTTTTCAAAGCACAAGATGTCGGCGCGATGAAGACTCAACCAATCCATGCCGATAATGATGTCGAAACTTTTAATTGGGACCGGCATGAGGTCTATCTCGAAAGTATGGCCATTTAAAGTTAGAGGACAACCTACGTATGTGCAGTTAGTACTTTCCGTTTTCCCGTTTGCCATTTCTACAGTGAATGATTTATCTAGTGCACGTGGTTTTTGTTTAAGCAAGTGTGCAACTTTTTGGTTTACGAAGCTTTTCTCCGCTCCACTGTCGAAAAGTATGCCAGCATATGAGTTATCGAGGAGAGACGTACTAGTAACTATCATAGGATCAACTACGGCTTCCTCGTGGCCTATGGCCAGAACTCTTCCTACTCCGCTAGCTATCCCTGCCTTAGGGCAGTTCCTCTTGTAGTGGCCCACTTTGCCACAACCGTAGCAAGCTTGGCCCACACCGGCGTTAGGAACTTGAGCTGTCGGCCTTGCTGGAGTCTTACAGAAACGGGAAGTATGCCCCCTTCTATTGCAGTTAGTGAACTGCATTTCCTGGCAAGGTCCGTTGTGATGGAAGGTGCATTTGTTGCACCTCGGAAGATTACCGGCATAAGGCTTCGCTAGTAAGGGATTAGCAGGGACAACAGGAGTTACTGTGGCAGCATTGATTGTAACTAGTTGTTGTCTTTTTGAGGATTCTTGCGAAGCCCCGCTTTTTCTCTTGTTCCACCCCTTTTTCTTGTTGTTGTTGTTGTTGTTGTTGTTTCTCTTTTGTTGCTCAGGTGTAGAAATCGTTGGGTTCTGGTGGTTTCCGTGATCTATAAGAGATTGTGCCAGCTCTTTGGCGCTGTCAAAAGTAACAGGCCTGGATGCTAACACACTTGACCAGATCTGGGGCGATAGTCCCCAAATATATCTCTCTATTTTCTTGCTCTCAAGAGCAACCATATCAGGGCAAAGAATTGCCAGAGCACATAATCTATTAGTATAAGTTGATATGTCAGAACCAACCATTTCAAGACCCCAGAGTTCCTGTTCGAGTTTTTGAATTTCCCCTCGTGGACAATACTCTCTCATCAGCATGGCTTTCAAGTTTTCCCAACTTATCAAATTTGCCACTATTAGAGTCAGTGACTTAACGTGGCCATTCCACCAAGTTAAAGCCCTGCCAGAAAAGGTAAAGTAGCAAACTTGACATTATTGTTCTCTGGGCAGGAGCAGATTTCAAAGACTACTTCTGTCTTTTCTATCCACTACCTTAAGATCATAACCCCTCCACTTCCATTGAAATTTCTGGGTTTGGCATTCGTAAAATCCTTGTAGGTGCATTCCCGGGGATGCCCACGACTCTCGTCATGGTTAGAAGGAGGTGCACCTGTTCCCGATCCACTAGGGACAGGAGTATTAATGTGTGACATGGCAGCCACTATGGCCGCCGTGACAGCTGCTTGGAACATAGCAGCGTCGAACAGAGGAGGTGGTGGTGGTATCGGTGTTTCGTTATTATTGTTACGCCTCAGATTTCTCCGAGGATGCATCTTTTAACAATAAGTTTAGAAAGATGAAGATATTGATAAGAATTCAATAGGAAAGTTGATGAAAATGATTCATGGACTAACTCTTCCTAGTCCAACAGCACGATTAAATGTAGATCTAGAACTAACAGATGATAGCATTTGGATAATAATTTCCATGAGATCAGGTATGTAACATCCCGAAAATACCAGCTAAAAATTTCATTTTTAAATTAGGTTAATTCATAAAACATCGTTACAAAACATTGATAATATTAATTTATGTCTGAGAACCGGTAACGTCATAGTAAAATATTCAGAGTACATCCCAGAAAATCCATAGTGCGGAAAACATGAGAGTGTGTGATATGCCGCTACCGCGCCGGCTCCTGTCCCCTAGCTGAAGAGATACCTGAAAACAAAACTATAAAACGTAATCACGGAGCTTAGTGAGTTCCTCCATAATGCCACATACCATGCAATCATATAATGAGTAACTAAGGGATACGGGCCTCGCCCACACCCATAGAGATACGGGCCTCGCCCACACTCTGCTATCCATGGAGATACGGGCCTCGCCCACACTCCGCTACCAAACTATAACATACAAGTATCACACAGACAACAAGTATAAGCAATTCTATCATACTGGCATATAACACAATCAAACTCGGCTATGAGATATGGGCCCTGCCCACACTCTGATACTAACATATCGTCTATACGGGCCGGCCTTGGTGCCTTAGACCCGTCCCTACTGGAAGAAAACTCACCTCGAGAGTAGCTGCCAAAAACCTGCTCAGACTACGCCTGGCTGCCGCACCGGTAATCCCTCCGGCTATAAATCCGTAAACATGGATTAGGTACTCATAAATACCCCTAAGGTCAAACGACTGGTCAAAGTCAACTCCTTGGTCAAAGTCAACCTCCTGATTTACTGGACTCGCCGAGTCCATATGGCGACTCGCCGAGTCCTTCTATGTCTAGCCCGACTCTGACTCATCGGGTCCTTGTTCCCACTCACTGAGTCAGCCTGACTCGCTAGACGGGGACAACTAACAAACCCGCGACTGGACTCGCCGAGTTCAAGGGGGTGACTCGCCGAGTCCGATGAACAGATCTCACAAATCACTTCAATCTTCCATCAGAACATCGATCTTGGAGATTTGGAGATTCTGGGACTATAGCTACACGTTAAATTGCTAATTCCACGTGCGACTACGGAGGGTTGGACCTCCTACACTTAAACCCTTCTTATCCTAGTGACTGATCATGTGACTCGCCGAGTTGGAAGAACAACTCGTCGAGTTCAAGGCTATATTCAAGGGACTCGCCGAGTTTGAAGAACGACTCGCCGAGTACCAGGCAATCTTCATAGGACTCGCCGAGTTGTTTATCCAACTCGCCGAGTCTAAGGCCATCTTCATGGAACTCGCCGAGTGCGCTTTGGCACTCGCCGAGTACCCTTCGACTCTTCACCCACTATGGCCAAAACTGAGACATGCAATGGTTCCAAACCATAAATCTAAGCTCCTAGGGTATAAACACACGGAGTTTGGGAGGTTTAAGGTCTTGAAATCCACATCTAAGGGACAAAAAGGGAATCTATTATACTAAAGATCAAGAAGGAGCTTTCTTACCTGGTTAGGAGCTTCTCCCAGGGTAGATTTCGGATCTACCACACTTCCTTGCACCCTCCAACTTCCTCCTTCTTCTCTTAGGCTTCAAACTTCCTTCACCAAGCCAAAATCACTCACAAGGATCAAAATGGGCTAGGGTTTCGCTCTACAGTTCTTCTGGAAGAGAATGGGACGAATGGGTGTTTTAGAATGGGTAAAATAGGGTGTAATGTCTGAAATAGAGTTTCTTTAGACAGGTGGACTCGCCGAGTCCATGCATCGACTCGCCGAGTTCACCGCTCAAATCCCGTGTCTACCCTGCTGCTACTCGGCGAGTCGGGACGCAGACTCGCCGAGTTCGTGGCAAAATTAGGATAAAAACTTAAATAAAATCATACCATGAACTCGGTGTTACAAATCTCCCTCACTTATTTTAGACTTCGTCCTCGAAGTCTGCCGCTCCCTTCCGGAACAGCTCCGGATAATGCTCCATCATCTCATCCGCGGGCTCCCAAGTCCATTCTGAGCCCTTCCGATGCTGCCATTGCACCTTCACCAGCTCCACCCTTTTGTTCCTCAGTTCCTTCGACTTCCGGTCTAGGATAGCCACAGGCCGCTCGATATAATTTAGGCTGTCGTCAACCTGGATGTCCTCCAAAGGTACCACTGCTGAATCGTCCACCAGGCACTTCCGCAGCTGGGAGACGTGGAAAGTGCTGTGGATTTGACTGAGGTCGGCTGGAAGGTCCAGCCGATATGCCACCTTGCCCACTCGGGCTGCAACCCTAAACGGTCCAATATACCTGGGACCCAACTTGCCCCGTTTCCTGAATCGGATGACACCCTTCCACGGCGACACTTTCAGGAGAACCATATCCCCGACCTGGAACTCCAGGTCTGATCGGCGCTTATCGGCATAACTCTTCTGCCGACTATGAGCAGTCTGAAGCCTGCTCCGGACCTGCTGAATCTTTTCTGTCGTCTTGAGCACTACTTCGGTGCTCCCCATGACTCTCTGTCCAACCTCGCCCCAACATATCGGGGTCCTGCACTTCCTCCCATACAACATCTCGAAGGGAGAACGGTCAATACTCGCGTGATAGCTGTTGTTATATGAAAACTCGGCTAAAGGAAGATAGGTATCCCAGCTACCACCAAAGTCTAAAACACACGCCCGCAGCATATCCTCCAGAGTCCGGATGGTCCGCTCGCTCTGGCCATCCGTCTGCGGGTGAAAGGCTGTACTAAAATGCAGACGAGTACCCAGCTCGTCATGAAACTTCTTCCAGTACCTGGAAGTGAACCGCACATCCCTATCCGAAATCACTGACACTGGCACCCCGTGCCGTGCCACCACCTCTCCGACGTAGATATCGGCCAATTTCTCGGCCGAGATGCTCTCCTGAATCGGGATAAAGTGGGCGCTCTTGGTCAATCGATCGACGATGACCCATATCGAATCCACTCCCCGCGCGGTCCTGGGAAGCTTGGTGATGAAATCCATCGTGATGTCCTCCCATTTCCACAGCGGGATATCCAACGGTTGCATCTTGCCGTGCGGTCTCTGGTGTTCGGCCTTGACCTTCCTGCAGGTCAGGCACCGCTTAACGTACCATGCTACATCCCGCTTCATGCAGGGCCACCAATAGTCCAGACGAAGATCCATATACATCTTCGTTGCCCCTGGATGAATGGAGAACCGAGATTTATGCGCCTCCTCCATCAGAACCTGGCGCACGCCTCCGAGGTATGGAACCCACACCCTGCGGTGTAATGTCAATAATCCCCTGCTGTCATGGTCGAAGGAGGAAACCTGTCCCACAATCTGCTCACTCTTCCGATGTTCCTCCTTTATAGCCTCCTGCTGAGCCTCCCGGATCCGCTCCAAAAGCGGAGTCACCACTGTCATCCGCATGCAAATATCCCTGATCGGCGCCGCCTTGCGGCTAAGCGCATCGGCCACCACGTTGGCCTTCCCCGGGTGATAAAGGATTTCACAATCATAATCCTTTACCACATCAAGCCACCGACGCTGCCTCATATTCAGATTTGGCTGGTCCGTGAGGTACCTCAAACTCTTGTGGTCCGTTTAAATCGTACAGCGAACCCCATAGAGGTAATGACGCCAAATCTTGAGGGCGAACACAACAGCCCCCAACTCCAAATCATGCGTCGGGTAGTTCGCCTCGTGAGGCTTCAGCTGCCTCGACGCGTAGGCGATGACATGCCCTCTCTGCATCAATACCACACCCAAACCTGAGATGGATGCATCGCAGTATACAACAAAATCCTCCATGCCCTCTGGCAAGGCTAAGATTGGCGCCTCGCACAATCTCTGTCTCAGTGTCTCGAATGCTGCATGCTGCTCAGGCCCCCAACGAAAGACCACAGCCTTCCTCGTTAACCTGGTCAGGGGTAATGCTATCTTGGAGAAATCCTGGATGAATCTCCGATAGTAGCCAGCTAATCCCATGAAACTCCGAATCTCAGATGGAGATTTCAGAACCTCCCATCTCATCACGGCCTCCACCTTGGCCGGATCCACCGAAATCCCGTTCTGGTTGACAAGGTGCCCAAGAAACTGCACCTCGCGCAACCAGAACTCACACTTGGAGAACTTAGCATACAAGTTCTCCCTTCTCAAGGTCTCCAAAACCTCCCGCAAATGCTCCTCATGCTGCTCTCGCGTCTTGGAGTAAACCAAGATATCATCAATAAATACTATCACCGACCGGTCTAACATCGGTCTACACACATGGTTCATGAGGTCCATGAACGCGGCAGGAGCATTGGTGAGCCCGAAAGGCATCACCACGAACTCATAGTGGCCATATCGTGTCCGAAATGCCGTCTTCTGCACATCCTCCTCTCTGACCCTCACCTGGTGATACCCTGAACGCAAATCTATCTTGGAGAACCAAGATGCTCCCTGAAGCTGGTCAAAGAGATCGTCAATCCTCGGGAGTGGGAAGCGGTTCTTCACCGTTACCTTATTCAGCTCCCTATAATCGATACACATCCGATGCGACCCGTCCTTCTTCTTCACAAACAGAATCGGGGCTCCCCAGGGTGAACTGCTCGGTCTAATGAAACCCTTGTCTAACAGCTCCTGAAGCTGTGTAGACAACTCCTGCATCTCAGGAGGAGCCAACCGATACGGTGCCTTGGCTATCGGAGCCGCACCAGGGACTAGGTCGATCCTGAACTCTACCTGTCGCTCTAGAGGTATCCCAGGCAGCTCCTCGGGGAATACATCCGCGAACTCGCGTACTACGGGCACATCGCCCACCGTCACCTTACCCGCCTCCCGGGTGTCCATGACATATGCGACATATCCTGTGCAACCCTGCTGAAGGTAACGCCTTGCCCTCACTGCCAAACAGAAAGCTGGACCTCGCTGTGATCTCTCACCCTGAATTACTAACTCTCCCCCACTTGGGGCTCTGACTCGTACTAATTATTGCGCACAATCTATCACTGCCCCATTGGGACTCAGCCAATCCATACCAATAATGACCTTGTTTCCCCGCAATGGAATGGGAACTAGGTCAACCAAATACCGCTCTTCGAACAACCTTAACACACAATGTCGGATGACCTCTGATGCTCTCACCGACCGGTCGTCCGCAATCTCGACCTCTAAAGGGCAATCCAACATGCTCGAGGACTCAGGAAACTTCTTGCTAAGTGCAAGAGAAACAAAGGATCGGGTAGCCCCCGAATCAAACAACACCTGGACTGGAATACCGTTCACATGGAACGATCCTAAACGTATATACACAGAGCACATATCAATATCATAAATCTTATATAAATAGGTCAGAGGGAAAGAATCATACCCGTCACTACATCGGGTGCAGCGCGTGCCTCCTCGGCTGTCAGCCGAAATGCCCGGCTCCTCACCACCGGAGCCTCTGCCTTGCCCTGCCGGCCATCTGTAATCCGCAGGGTCGCTGGAGCTGGCGCCTATACTGGCGCTGCTGCTGTCAATTGGGGGCAGTTGGCCCTCTTGTGGCCCCTCTGGTTGCAGTGGAAACACAGCAACTCAGATGTCTGAATAACCGGAGCAGGGGCAGTACAATCCCTGCTGAAGTGTCCCGTCTTGCCGCACCTCTAGCAGCCTGTCGATCCTATCGTACACGCTCCCTCGTGCGACCTGCCGCACTTCCTACAGCGGCCCGGTCCTGAATGGCCTTTCGGCCTACCATCTGATCCCTTGGGCTTCTTTCCCGAAGCCCCTATCGTCTGTCCCTCCTCTGCCTTCCTCTTTCGGATGTGCTCCAGATCTATCTCCCTCTCCCTCGCCCTAGCAATCATAGAATCCAGGGTAGGGCAAGCTGAAAAACTGACATGCTCCCGAATGTCGGCTCGCAGCATGTCATGGTAGCGGGTCCTCCTCATATCCTCATCACCTGCATACTGGGGCACCAGTAACGCCCTCTCCCGGAACTTGGCAGTGATCTCCGCTACTGTCTCTGTCGTCTGCCTCATATCCAAGAACTCCCGTGCCAACTGCTGGAGCTCCACCGCAGGCGCGAACTCCGCCCGGAATCGTGTCACAAAGTCCGGCCATGTCATAGCCTCAATGGCCGTGGCTCCCAAGGAGTCATAAACCGACTCCCACCAATCTCTAGCTCTGTCACGTAGACACCCTGCTGCAAATCGTACCTTCGACCCCTCGGGGCAGAAGCTGATCAGCTGTGCAGACTCAAGGTCTGCAATCCATCGTCTGGCAGCAATGGGGTCCTTCGCCCCATGGAAATCTGATGCACCACTGCCCCTGAAGTCCTTAAAGGACAGTGTGCGTGGTCCTGACTGGCTAGCCGCCATATCACTCCTGAACGCCCTGAGACGATCCTCCATCAGCTCTACAATACCCTCCTTGATCGACCCGAAAATGATGGGAGTCGACTCAAGGATGCCCCTGGTAATCTCTGACGCAATGAACTTGCGTAGACCCTCATCAACTGGTTCGGACCCTGATCCCGAACCCGATCCTGATCCTGAGCCTGAGCCTCCCGCTCCCTGTCGTGTGGTCACCATACTGCAAAACATAGCATAACCACCATCATACTATATTCCACTAACGAGGCTCACATTCATATCACAAGTCCCCGGTCTCGTCTCGCCCCTTTTTAAATCGAGTACGGATCCTCCGCTTTCAGTAGTACGGGCCCATACTACCTTCCACGTCTATCCGTACTTTCCTCAAGAATTGCCTCAACTCAACCAAGTCCTTTCTACTAATACTGCGGTTCTCATGCTACTCTCGCCCTAGGCTTGCCCTAAGTAATCGCCATCCCACTCTCTGCCATCAGCTGCACAAGAAGTCCCTGCTTTCTTTCCCTAACTAGCTCGCGAATACTATTACATATTACTCAGACTAGATAATTATTCGAATGAGAGGTCCTTCCCTACAACGGTTGGACTCAAACAAGAGCTGCGAAATAGGGCTAGACCCAACCTTCTGAAATTATTTAATCCTTACAATATGTAACTTAGCATATTCGTTCACTAGTTAGTGAAAGACGACTAGAACTCCTAATAGCACAAAGCAAGCAGCATTTGGGCATTGAGTACACATAATCAAGTATATACTACTCTGGCTATCATACTGACTGACCGGTACTAGCATGCAATTCTCAAAAAGCCGAAACACATAAAGCAGGCACATAAGGCATCATTCCTAGATCCTTAGTCCTATTCTAGCATGCTGTTCTACTGAAACTGAAACTGATAATCATAACGTAAACTTGTATGGGTACTTTCGGGAAAACTTACTTGAGCTCGGCCGGTCGCGCACATCACACACCTTTTTCTTTTTAGAAACCCCTTTTACTTAGTCTTTAGAAAATCATTTCTTTATAAAAATCTTTTAATCCCTCGATTTGAGTCCAGACACCCCCGAAGGTGTGTCCGAATCCCTCAAACCAGGGCTCTGATACCAACTTGTAACATCCCGAAAATACCAGCTAAAAATTTCATTTTTAAATTAGGTTAATTCATAAAACATCGTTACAAAACATTCATAATATTAATTTATGTCTGAGAACCAGTAACGTCATAGTAAAATATTCAGAGTACATCCCAGAAAATCCATAGTGTGGAAAACATGAGAGTGTGTGATATGCCGCTACCGCGCCGGCTCCTGTCCCCTAGCTGAAGAGATACCTGAAAACAAAACTATAAAACGTGAGCACGGAGCTTAGTGAGTTCCTCCATAATGCCACATACCATGCAATCATATAATGAGTAACTAAGGGATACGGGCCTCGCCCACACCCATAGAGATACGGGCCCCGCCCACACTCTGCTATCCATGGAGATACGGGCCTCGCCCACACTCCGCTACCAAACTATAACATACAAGTATCACACAGACAACAAGTATAAGAAATTCTATCATACTGGCATATAACACAATCAAACTCGGCTATGAGATACGGGCCCCGCCCACACTCTGATACTAACATATCGTCTATACGGGCCGACCTTGGTGCCTTAGACCCGTCCCTACTGGAAGAAAACTCACCTCGAGAGTAGCTGCCAAAAACCTGCTCAGACTACGCCTGGCTGCCGCACCGGTAATCCCTCCGACTATAAATCCGTAAACATGGATTAGGTACTCATAAATACCCCTAAGGTCAAACGACTGGTCAAAGTCAACTCCTTGGTCAAAGTCAACCTCCTGATTTACTGGACTCGCCGAGTCCATATGGCGACTCGCCGAGTCCTTCTATGTCTAGCCCGACTCTGACTCATCGGGTCCCTGTTCCCACTCACTGAGTCAGCCTGACTCGCTAGACGGGGACAACTAACAAACCCGCGACTGGACTCGCCGAGTTCAAGGGGGTGACTCGCCGAGTCCGATGAACAGATCTCACAAATCACTCCAATCTTCCATCAGAACATCGATCTTGGAGATTTGGAGATTCTGGGACTATAGCTACACGTTAAATTGCTAATTCCACGTGCGACTACGGAGGGTTGGACCTCCTACACTTAAACCCTTCTTATCCTAGTGACTGATCATGTGACTCGCCGAGTTAGAAGAACAACTCGTCGAGTTCAAGGCTATATTCAAGGGACTCGCCGAGTTTGAAGAACGACTCGCCGAGTACCAGGCAATCTTCATAGGACTCGCCGAGTTGTTTATCCAACTCGCCGAGTCTAAGGCCATCTTCATGGAACTCGCCGAGTGCGCTTTGGCACTCGCCGAGTACCCTTCGACTCTTCACCCATTATGGCCAAAACTGAGACATGCAATGGTTCCAAACCATAAATCTAAGCTCCTAGGGTATAAACACACGGAGTTTGGGAGGTTTAAGGTCTTGAAATCCACATCTAATGGACAAAAAGGGAATCTATTATACTAAAGATCAAGAAGGAGCTTTCTTACCTGGTTAGGAGCTTCTCCCAGGGTAGATTTCGGATCTACCACACTTCCTTGCACCCTCCAACTTCCACCTTCTTCTCTTAGGCTTCAAACTTCCTTCACCAAGCCAAAATCACTCACAAGGATCAAAATGGGCTAGGGTTTCGCTCTACAGTTCTTATGGAAGAGAATGGGACGAATGGGTGTTTTAGAATGGGTAAAATAGGGTGTAATGTCTGAAATAGAGTTTCTTTAGACAGGTGGACTCGCCGAGTCCATGCATCGACTCGCCGAGTTCACCGCTCAAATCCGGTGTCTACCCTGCTGCTACTCGGCGAGTCGGGACGCAGACTCGCCGAGTTCGTGGCAAAATTAGGATAAAAACTTAAATAAAATCATACCATGAACCCGGTGTTACAAGGTACCTGTCAATATTACTGGAATTACAGATGTAAGAAGTTTGGGAAAAATGGCCTAGTAGGAGGCCTTACATCAACCAAGATGGGAAAATTTTGACAGGACTACGACCTAATCAAGACCTAACAGGTCTAAGGTTTACAAACATAGGAAATTAGACCAGAGTTTTACATAACTAGGCTATATCCAAAAGAGAAGTCGATGAGATTCTATCGGCGACGAGAACTACTAGAGTCAGTTTTTGATTCCGACAGAAGGCGTTCTATGTCCCTCACACGCCTGTCAGATCTTACTTGCTGAGCTCGAAGTTCCCTGACTTCAGCTTGAGTTCCAGCAAGTTCTCTCTCCAGATCTCCATTGTGGACCAGAGTCCTTTCATGAGCAGACTCTAGTTGGCGAATGCGGACAGTTTTAACGCCAGAGTTGGCGTCAATCTCCATGACTCGTTCGATAGCGGCTCGACCCTGTTCAGTGTTCTGGGAAATCCTACGAACCATGATGGGCAGGACCCTATCAGCTGAACCTCCCTCAGTGAGGTTGTAGAAGCTTCTGTCTCCATTGTAGGGAAAGGGTTGACCCTGTTCCTGACTCCATCTATTCAAGTTTGTGGCCTATAGGGGTGTGGGTCCTTGAAATGCTGGACGAGGGTTCAGGTTTGGGTTTTCAGCAGCTGGGGGTAGATTGTTGACCTCTGGTTCTTAGTCTGAACTATCAGAAAAGCCTTCAGCTTCGTGATCATCCAAAGGAATTGGGTGATCATTCTCTGGCTCTTCTCCGAGCCATCCAGCATTGCTGTGGTTAGGGTAGTACGGGTCGCCGTGGGGATGGAATCCAGCCATGATATCTACGCGAGAAAAGGTATATAAGAAGAATTTAATAGACGTACTAACTAAGATAATTATAAGATGATCTTTATCAGTTACTTCAATACTTGTTTAGTGCATACTAGTTATATGTACTCAGGACAGGATAGACCTTCGAATAAGTGACCCTAACTCTAAGCCTACAACCAAACAAGGACAAGAAGTAAAGCAAAGATTCACAGATAGTTGATCAGAATAGTTGATCAGGCTATGCCACTCCCAGGACTGACCATACATCCCCGAGCTTACTTGTGATATTCAACAATCGTAATACTTTTGTTCTTGTCATTGTGACACTGATTTTAGTATGAATGCAGACATGTATACTTAGTTAAATATTTTATTATTTAAAAGTATAAACTCTTGGTCAGAGTATTTTAATCCCAATGTATTTATAGTATGTATATCTTTTATGGGTTGATATACTCAATTCACTATAAACAAACCTCTGATAGCAATCTGTCACACCCCAAAACCGGAACGGCGGAAACGTTCAGGGGTGGAGGACGTCATGTAAAGTATC
Source organism: Lactuca virosa (assembly GCF_052849685.1). Taxonomy (NCBI): domain Eukaryota; kingdom Viridiplantae; phylum Streptophyta; class Magnoliopsida; order Asterales; family Asteraceae; genus Lactuca; species Lactuca virosa. The sequence continues at coordinate 393,259,558 of NC_136428.1, forward strand.
ATAACAGTGCAAAGTAGTAAACAAGCAATAACATCATCCATTGCATTAAAAGTAAAGTTTTAATACATGAGTGTTCTTTCATAGTAATAAGACACCAAAATATGTAATCAAAATAAAAGACGAGTCTTGTCTGTGCTCCGTCTTCTGAAAACCTGGTCATCGTACCTGTTTACTGGTGACCTGAGAATACAAGTTATTTTGAAAGCGTAGATCATCATAAAGCTGGTGAATTCATAAGTATTATGGTGTCATTGATTTGAAAAGCTGTTATGAAAGACTTGTAAATGTTTAATAAAACATTTAGTATAAGTGTGAAAACCCTAGAAAATCCCATATTTCCTACTAGTATAAAAAGTATTCTTCTACCAAGACCTGAATGCTTGAAGGTTGCATTTCTGTATAAATGAAACTTTTTCCCATGTACGACTATTATTCTAAATATATAGTCTACCTCATCGTTTATGTGAATGTGTCACAAAATAAAAGTAAAAGGGAAATTATATAATCATTTAAGTATTATCCTTTGGTACTAGGATAAACACGGCATAGTAATTGCCGAATAGTATTAACCGTAGACATCCGTTGATGTGCATTTTTCCTCTGTAGCTAACAGCTGGGTGTAGAATGGTTAGTCCCGTACATATATAATAGTATCTACACATATAATATGTAATAGTATCTCATCATATAGTATCTATGTAATGGTATCCATGTAAAAGTATCCATGTAATGGTATCCATGTAATAGTATCCATGTAATAGTATCTCTTCATATTGCATGTAATGTATTAGTATAGACTCATGAATGAACTGACTCTTGTGTAATTCCCTGTAATAGGAATAGTAGTTTGTATCCCCTAAACTATACCGATAATAGTTTACTGGAATGTAAATTGAATGTCCAAGTAGGTTTATACTCCCTTGCTACTCAAGAGTGTTGGAACTGAATAATGAATGAAAACTCTCATATCAATACATATATACATGAAACATAAGTGTGTAGATATGGTTTTTAACAATAAGTTGAAAGAGGTTTTGTAAAACATTTAAGAGTTTTGAACAATAAATAATAATGACTTGATGTTAGTTTATAAAAAGATTCAAAAGTAAATCATTTGATAACAAAGTATAAAACAACTGAAAACTATTGTATTTATCACATTTTGAAGTATGTGAAATCAGTTGGTTGAAAACACAGTTACAAATCACATGTGATTGATTCTATAACTTCCTGTTTTCTACTTGTATTCCCCCCCCCCCCCATAAAAGTATTTAAAATCATTTAAAAGATTGATTAAAGGGTATGAACTCACCTGTAGTGGGTGGTTGTGGATGAACTGAATGCTGTAGGATCCTAAGTGTCAAGTGAAGACTTGTACACACACAATGATCCTAGTTAACATATAATCACATATATGTATCCAATTAGTCATAAAACAACTAATTAACCAGGTTTAAGACATCCTAAGACATGTAAAACACTTGATTTAAGTGCTATAGGTCATAAGGATTGCATCTAAGGGTGGTAGGACCTTGCTATTGAGTTTAGGGTTCAAGGGTAAACTCCCTTGGAGTTTACGGTTTTGTGACCATAACTCCTTGAGTTTACGGTCGTAAACCCATGAGTTTACGGCCGTAAACTCATGTTTCATTGACCATTTTGTGTTTTGAAGCCTCAATGATCACAAGAAGCATTCCTACTTCATGTTTAAGCCTTAGCAAGAGATTAGGGCACCATTTCACTCCTTTTAGGAGTTTACGGTCCTTAGACCATTTCCCATTAGGTTTACGGCCGTAAACCCAAATGATTATGGTCTTTTGGTTGTTTTGAGTCCTAACCACAATAAGGAAGGGGTCTAGACTAGTTTCCAAGGCTTAGAAGGGACTAGGGCACACTTTGGCACCCTTTTTAGGGTTTACGGTCCAAGAACATCTTGGACTGTAAACACCTTGATCTTGTGTTTCTTGGGTGTTTTGTTGATGTTTAGAAGTGTAACAAGCTTTATAATACATTAGGGTAGGAGTACTCACTAGGTAGAAGCTTGAAAAGGTGTTAAAAGTCCAAGAACACTAGTGTGTGTTCTTGGTGTTCTTGGTGAAACTTGAAGATCTACACTTTTGGAATGATTTCACGGATGAAATCATGTTAGATCACTAGATTAAGGTAGATATCAACTTATTAGGGCTAGAAACACTTACAAGTTGAAGATCTTGAAGAAATGTTGGATGATACTTGAGAGAGAATTTGGTTTTGGATCTTGAAAATGTGAAAAGTGGTAAAATATGACTAAGTGTCATATTTATACCCCCTTTTTAGGGTTTACGGCCGTAAACACATTTGTTTAGGCCGTAAACTCCAAACTCTTGGAGTTTTGGGAGATTATTGTTGCACAATCAACCCTAGGGCATCCTCTCTCATGTCAGCTCCTGAATTACTAACTTTAAAACACTAGAACTTAATCCAAAAAGACTGAAGTTAGCAGAAACTGTTCTGACTCTTGTTGAAGTGAGAGGTTGTACAGAATAGAAATTTCGGGTTGTGACAGTATGTGAGCAGCCGACAAATAAGGCATTATTAGCCACTTTTGAGGGAGTAGATACATGATGAATGTGTATCCTAGATGTTTGGGCCTAGTGGTCAGGAATTTCATAAGAGGGTCTGCCTGATTTTGTTGTGTCTTAGTGCCAGTCGACTCCACTACTTGAATGCTGCTTTCTTTGTGCTTGTGGGACTCATATTGATGTGAGTTAACGATCAAACGAATATGCTAAGTTACATGCAATAAGGGTTTAATAATCTTAGAGTGATTAACTTGGCCTTATTGTGCAACTCTCATTTGAGTCTAAGCGTTGTAGGGTTAACTCTTTTAGTCGTAGGATTATCTAAGCCTTGTTACATGTAACTGTATTCGTAAAGTAGTTAGCTGAAATTGGTAGAGGACCTTCAACAGCTGATGGCAGGGTGAGGTGGGAGTCTTAGGGGAGCCTAGGAAGCGCTTTAGCGTTGTTTAGCAGATTTGGGAGGGTATCATTATGAGGAAGTGACTTAGAGGATTCAGGATGATTTTGAGGAAAGTAAGGATAACTGTGGAAGGTAGTATTGGGCCGGTACTACTGGAAGCATAGGATCCATACTTGAATCAAGGAAAGTCCCGAAAATTCTAAGGGTCTTGTTGAGGGTAGGAACATGGTTTGGTAGCATGAATCCGTTGTAGTATTTTTGGTATTTTCAGCTTTTTGGTTATGGTTGTCTGGGAAAAAGACGAGTCAAGTGATTGATTGGACCTTAGTGGCCATGTCAGTTAGGGTTGAATGGTGCAGACCTATATGAGTAGTTGATTTTAATGTCTTGGGGGCCTTACTTGAGGAAGTGCCTGTCGTAGTCGCGGGAGGCAAGAAGGGAACAATTGGGATAAGCGGCTTGAGGATTGCAGCCTTGAGGTTGAGTGATCGGCGGATGGCTTATGATGTCATTTTCTATGAAGAGGATGTAATTTTCTATGAAGAGTATTCTGTTTTTTGTGTTGGGGAAAAGAGAGAGCGAGCATATGATTTCAGAGATTGGAGGACGATCCATTCGTGGAAACCGGATGGTTGCGGTATCAGCAACCAAGTTGGAAATGCACGAGAGGATTCTTGTGGTTTGATATCCTTAGGAAAATTTCATATGTGGAAAGAGAGTCATTTTCGTGGAGACTTTACAAGATGAGGACCAGGGGTATGCCTTCCTTGAGTTCAGTTAGAGCGTCTTCTGGCAAGTTGTTCTAGGTGATCAGGAGAAGTGAATTGAAAGCAATAACTTTCGTTGTCTATGCTTTATCTCGACTATGATCATGATGCCTCATGTTTTATGATTGAGTCTCGCGATGGAGTGAAGGTCAGGGATTCAGAGGCGAAATGTGTGGTAGTCCAATTGTTCTTAGATTGAGGAATAGTGCTATGAACGGGATTTTAGATTTATTGCTTGTGTATTTTCATGGGATTCTTGATGATAGAGGTGGTTATGACTGGGAAGTTTCCGAGGTCTCCATCTGAGATTCAAAATGTGTTTGAGTTGTTGGCCTTTATTTGGAAGATCATCTTGCGTTGTGTTGGACATTCCAAGAGTCAGGGATGGTATGCATCTGGATGAGCCGGTTTGAAGTGTAGTTGTGTGCAACGTTAGTTGGTGATAGGTCAAACCCAAGTGGGGGAGAATTGGGTATGCCACTTGAAAGATCAACGAACTGTTCGAGTTCATGATTCTAGTAGAATGGGTTTCATGGATCGGTGGTTCAGGTAAGCGGAACTTTGTTTTGAGACGAGGGTGCAGAGCAATTTTTCATCAAATGTATGTGCTCGGAAATACATGAATTGTGATGGCGACATGAGGTTGTTGGTTAAGGAGCTTGTTGTAGCCAGTGGTCCCCCTTCGGGAAGGCCGATGAACTATTCAAGAGGTGGTTGGGTCACTCGGTTTCAAGCATCGGTTGCCGAAGGATTTGTCAGCTCGATGTATAAATTGGCACCTATAGTCCAAGATAAGTAGTGGTTGATCTGCCAATCAACTTCAGGGTTGGGTATATGTAGTTTTGCATGGGTTTAATTCGGTGGAAAACATTGGATTATCGGGTTGTGGTCAGTGCATTCTCGATCTTTGGGTTGTTCTCGTTCATTGTCTATAGTTGGGATGCTTCATAGGTGTTGAGCTACATAAGTTGGAGGTCAGTGAACGTGACAACCAATCGTCATGTTATGTTTATGGTATATCATGGCTTCTAGGTACGTTTGCCCTGAATTGTTGGATTGTGGAAGTATGGTCTATAACATACTCGGTTTGATTTGGTAGTAAGCAGAATATTGAAGTGATTTTCTATATGCTCCAATTGTGGGTCCACGAGTTCTTTTTCATCAGTTGGGATTGCACAAGGATGTGTAATTGTATCCAGGGAAGGTACTTTTGGATACGAAAATGTTTCGTTAAGAATAGTAAAGTGATTCATCTGGATTGGGGTGTGGGCACCCGATATTGTGTGGTCATGCGATCTTAGTTCAACAAGCTCAATATGGTAGTGGATGGATAGAGAAAGTATGGGATGACTCGGTAATCCAATGACTATGAGATTATTAGAATATAGATGAATCGAAGTGACGGATGGTCTCTTCGGATTTGGATCGGTATATTTAGAATTTGTACCCATGCCATAGATTTGGATCGGTATATTTAGAGGGAGCACTAGGGTTCATTGAGGTCGGGAAGAATCCAAGATAAGGTAGGTTGTGAGTATAGGGAAAGCTATTGTTGGGCCAACAAGGCTTTGACCGCCTAATCAGGTGGTGCAGATAAGATATTGTTTGATTAATGATTAACTGGGAAGGCTAGTCATCATGATATCGTCCTAAGTCAACTAGAGAATGAATTCTGATTACGAGAGAGTCCAGGGTTAAACAAGGAATAGGGCTCACTGGTTAGTGGTGAGCATCGGAGCATGTGATATGGATTCATGGCTTGGTTCGGGTCGAGGATTGTGTTAGGACCTCTCTTCCTGTTCTTGAGTGACATCCCCAAATTCACGGTCATTTTTAAAATTTTATCTATGCTTATTTAAAAATCAGAGCTTCCATTTTAAAGAATAATATTGCGGAATTTGTTACCAGAAAACATGATAAATACATTATCAATGAATTTCTGAAGAAATGTATTTTTGTTTATATTAAAACATTGGGATGTCATCGTCAATACATAAACATAAGCATAAACAGACCTTACATTTATTTACACTAATGATTTACATCTCTTTTAATCTCTCAGTGTAATGTATCTTTGTATCGACACCTATGATACAATTAAACTGAGTGGGTCAGGTTGGGAAAACATGGTGAGTACATAGGGTTTTCAACCCACAATAACATAATTATTATGTTTAATCATCAAACAAATTAACCAAACATTCCATCCCAATTATCTTCTTTATACTTAAGGATCTACCCTAAGAATCATCAATCCTTCATTCCTAAGGATTGTCCTAAGGAATAGGCACAAAGTCCATCGCTACCAGGGTTTATCCAACAAGCACTAAGTCCATAGCTGCCGATGTTATCTGTTAGACACTAAGTCCATAGCTGCCAATGTTCATCTATAGGGCCCTAAATCCATAGTTGCCAACATTCATTTATAAGGCACTAAGTCCATAGTTGCCAGGGTTTTTTGAGTACATCTGGGGAACACATCATTCACAACACCTATTGGTTGCGAGCCTGCTAGCATTCCACTGGACTGTCTAAAATAGTCTGTGGTCGTCATCTATACTCTGCTAGATGACTGGATCATCGTTAAGGTCAAGGCTTATCATCATCTTTCACCTCCCATCCTCTATATCATCTTTCATCTCTCATTATTCATCTCATATTTCATCTACCCGTCTTTACCCAATACATTTATAGGTATAAAAATACATATAAAGTTTAAATCACGTAAAACATGTATAAATCGTTCATCTAGCATAGATATCAGGAACACAGATAATAAGCACATATATCATGTATTAATATTAAATACTTCGTATCTGTGTGTATGATAAAAGTAACTATGCACTGACTTGTAAGAGTGATGACTCCAAACTCGTGCAGCGCTTCGCTTCTAACAATTTTATTTTCCTTCGACGAAACCTACTATCATTATCATTAGATTTTACTCTAATATTTATTGCAACTAATTATTAGTCTAGATTTTTCATTAACTCAAGATCTACAAGCAATATTGTTTTTCTTGTATTATATAAGTGTTAAGCAATACTTTTCAACTACTATGTATAGATAGGGGCCAGACATCAAACACCGGAGGGATGGACCATTTGTGCATTTAAGCTGTTTTGAAATCCAACAACCCTATGCGACCCTTCAAACCATATTCCCCATACCGTGAGCAGCTAAAAGGTATTATAATAACATTTTGTATAATTTATAATACTTAGCACATATATTGTTCTAGGTTCATAATAACGATAATGAACTTAAACATAAGCTATACTTAAAGTAGGGTAATAAGGTTTGGGGTTATTTGGGAGAGAAGTATGAGAAAGATGTGAAGAAAAATGAGGAAAAACGCCTCATATTTATAGGCTGGAGGATCAGGTTATGCTCTGCGTAACTTTGATGTATGCTAGGTGTAGTCGGTAAGCGGGGCGTACCAGGCGCTATGCGGGGCGTACGTGACAACGTGTCAAGATCCGATGGCAAGGCGTGGGGAGAAAGCAATGGCCTTGATTAAGCAATGTGTCACCTCCGGAGTTTATTAAGAAAATTAATTATTTTCTAAAATTTGTAACTTTCACATACGAGCTCCATTTTTGACGTTTTTTTATATCCATGCGTACGTAGTGACGTGATCTACAACTTTCGTTCAGACTCCGTTGGTTAATTTTGACTTTATTTTTAAAGTTATATTTTTATCAGACTTAGACAGTTAAAGTCCTTTAAAAATTCATAACTTTGTCATTCGACGTCCGTTTTCATCTGTGTTTATACTATTGAGCTTCCATTAATGAGATCTTCGATTCTCGTTTAGGTTGTGTCGGCTAAAAATCGATCGATCTAAAATTCGATTTCCGGGTTGTGCACTGTTATGCTAAATCTTAGAAAAATCATAACTTCCTCATACGAAGTCAGATTTGGACGTTCTCCATATGAACAATTTCATTTTAACGTCTACTATGACTTTCGTTTAGATCGCTAAGGCTAAAAAGTAGTTTATGAGAAATTTACTTTTTACGATACGCGACGTCGTGCCAATTTTGTCGCAAAACTTCGACGGGTCAGAACTTCTTCGTTACAAGTCAGGTTTCAACGTTTTTTATATGTACAAAATCCTTGTGACATATAATATAACTTGGTTAAGATTATTTACTCTAAATAATATTCTATCAAAAGTCGTTTTTTGATGCTTATTGCCTCTAAATTGACTAACCTGAATCTGCGGGCGTTACAATTATCTTCCCCTTAGGATGACTACGTCCCGGAATCATCAACGAAATAGGGCTTGTATAATGACTCCATACATTATCTTTTCATCCTACGTAATAACCGTAACTCTTATGTCTTTTCTAACGAGTTTCTAACTCTTAGACTTCTTAACTGTTGGCGGTGCTCAATCTTGCACCCGCTCTTTATCCTATGTTGGTCTTTCAATCGTAACCTTTGAGTTACAAAGTCGATCCTTATTGGAGACTCCTACTCCCTGTTAAACAAACTTAACTTAAGATAAGTTCTTTACTTTAATTATCATAACAAACCGATGGGTCATGTTCTAATGACCTCTCATCGTATGATGCCAACACTTAGAATCAGGTCATTTTGTGTCAGATTTCAGATTGGATGATACATTCCTTCATGTTCTAATGTGATATAATCTCATTTTATCGTGTAGAACTTCTAGCAACAAGTTTCTTACTTTCATGGTGATTGTTATACTTCAATTGATCACTTTGATTATCTTTCACTTCAATCTTCCGGCTTAAATCGAAGGCTACATCGAACTTGGTTCTCTAAACTGATGGGTTATGAGCATAACATCATTCCTATGGTGTTCAAGCAAACCTAACTGATTTGATCTAGGGTTTCTGCTATGAACACAACAACATTGAATATCAAAGCAATGATCCTATGAACTAGCATATAACAATCAAATTGACATATGGACTAGTGTTTAGATCTGACCTTTCTTTTTATGTAGTAATAACAAGTTCTCCTTCATTATCCTTGACCTTTGAAAGCTTAGTGCCTCAAATGTTGCACCTCTAATGGAGGCACAAACACCACTAGCAACAAGATGATTTAGGAGAGGGGAGGAAATCGGCTAGAGCAACACCAAGAAGCATAGGGCCGGATTCCTTAGGCTAGGGGGTCTATTAATACTTGTGGTTGCTAGGGTTTTTAGGTGGAAACCCTAATATGACTACTGAAGCCTTAAGCAGCCCATGGAGTCCTTCTAGAATACCCTTGGACAAATTCCTTATGGGCTTCCCATAGAATTCGTCCAACCTATATTCCAAGGTGATTCATCAGCCCAATTGCAATTATCTTATAATTACAGTATCAGTCCTCTAAGTTCAATTAATCTCTTTTGATCACCAAATTAATACTAAATTAATTCTTGATCAATATTAATTAAACAATATGATTTATCTTTTAATATATTATTCATATAATATATTAATAAATCATAATTAATCCTCTTTCTCCATAATTCATCCTATCAGTTGCTATGGTGAAGGTAACCAAAAAGGACCATGCTCATAATCGGGTCAAGTACATACCAAAATAGTTATGGGCTTAGACACCTAATCCAACAGTCTCCCACTTGGATAAGTCTAATAACTATTTTGCAAGTAGGACTTCGGAACCTGATCAACATTCGTAGCTTTCAAAAGCCGCTGTCAACTCTTATCTTATCAGAAACGCGTCCTTTAGATAAGGATCATATATTCCTCCATTCTAGATATCGTATAGACATGAGACATGGATTATAATCATTCTCTCAGTCTATGTGTTGTTTCCCGATTTCCGATTTTTGACAACTGACAATAGACTACAATTGAACACATCAACTTAGTCCCGGCTTGGCCAAGCGCTAAGGGTGTCATAACTGAATCATCGAGGGGCCCACATATATCGCTTTTATCCCACTTTGGGTAAAAGGAACAGATAAAATTCGACTCAAATACTCGCTTGTACGTACTCATTAGATCACATACAACAATATGTTTTATAAAACCAAGTTACTGGTGTGTTTACATATTATCAATGTGCAACCGACTTGTAAATTACAACTCACATGTCTCAGTTTCAAGAATACAAGATATTATCGTCTCACTAATCACTCGTGATAAAATCCATGAAGTGATTCAAGTGAGCGTGGGTTTAATCCAATACTCAAATCTTATTTCAAGAGCACTCATGAACACTACATCAGACTTTTTCTATGTCTAAAACGCTTTAGGCAATCTACAGTCAGATTCATGACAGTCTTCTTTCATACGTACTTCCAAATTATGATTCGACTGTGGATGGTTTGAATAATCTTGTTATTCGTGAAGTCAAAACATGCAAAGTGAAACACAAGAATAATACTAATCCTATATGGCCCCAAACTTTTGAGCATAAATAAAACACCTTTATTTAATCACCATATTGATTACTCATTATTCGTTGTATAATGTTATGGATAATCAAATTATTACTTGAATTATAACAAAAGTTGCCCCATGCTCTAAGCATGCAAACTCTGTTTACCTATGACCCATAATTTGTTAAATAGATCAATTGAACACCTTTCCAATGATACTCATTTCACAACTCCTAATCCTTGTCATAAGTGTAAGAATACCAAATTCTTGCTAATACATTAGATTCTAACATTTTATGCAACGATCCTTTCGTAATGTCAAAGCACCAAAGTCACTAAGACTTTGCCAATGAAATTAAAAAGTACTCTATGAAGTCTAACATTCAAAGTACATTCCTTTGAACATCCTTCTTGCATAAAAGTTTCTAATCTAGTCATAAATTCTTAACGTCCAACTCCCAATATGGAAACATTTCCATATTTACCATATGACAACTCATTATTAATAGAATCTTATCTATTGATAATAATGTCAATACGTTCCATCCGATACTATACTTCAAACTGCCCAGAAGCAACCAATCCTTGGCGAACCTTAGATTGTCCTTGACAGCTGTTTAATTATTTTAGTCAAAAACGGTTCTAGTCCTTTTTCCCTCTTAATGCCCTAGGCATTTGGAAAATTTTAGAACGTTCGAATATTACAGCATATGCAATCGATCCTATACCCGAAGCGTATAGGACACGATTCATAATGAAAAACGTGATACTTTACCAGTTTCTTGTTATTATATTGCCATATATAGAATTCCTTTATGTTGAATCTTTTCAACATAACATCCATATATGTCTTTTGACTAAATTAAAGTTTCTCGATCCAAGCTTTTATATTTGAAACGAAGTATAATATTCTCTCCCTTAACTATAGCAAAACAACTTTTGAACCCTTGCAACTTTTGAAAGTGAAATGTTTGTTTTCTATAATTAATATTGCTAACTTGCAACACTTAAAATAATAATCATGCTCCCACTAACATGATAATTATATCCATACCAGCATAACATTTATGCTCCCTCTAGCTTTGACACGTATTCAGAAAACGGTTGGATTTCTAGAAATCAATACTTATTGACTTCCATAGTTCATATTTCTAATACGATATGCTTCAATAAGCCTTTATCTAAGCTTCTCACACTCATACACCTTTCCTTAGATAGCTCATATATTTGAAACGAAGTATAATATTCTCTCCCTTAACTATAGCAAAACAACTTTTGAACCCCTGCAACTTTTCAAAGTGAAACTTTTGTTTTCTATAATTAATATTTCTAACTTGCAACACTTAAAATAATAATCATGCTCCCACTAACATGATAATTATATCCATACCAGCATAACATTTATGCTCCCTCTAGCTTTGACACGTATTCAGAAAACGGTTGGATTTCTAGAAATCAATACTTATTGACTTCCATAGTTCATATTTCTAATACGATATGCTTTAATAAGCCTTTATCTAAGCTTCTCACACTCATACACCTTTCCTTAGATAGCTCATATGTGTGTCTAATCAATTTCGGCACTTATAGCAAGAAGTCTTAAATGCTTAAACTAATTGCCAAATCTCACAATTCGAACTATGAAGAGGGATGTCGTAATCATAATCAAATTTGAAATTGCAATTATCATAATTGCTATCTCTTTAAAATCTCTTCTTAGTGAAAGAGTTTCCTCACACTCATTTTCATGAAACGAAGAGAAACCTTATGACACTTAGATTTTATGGTGTATGTGCTCTTATCCATGTGAATTTTTCATAACCATAATCATAAGATAATGTTTGTGACAATCCAAACTCTTATGGACAGAACTTGTTCATTCTTAATTTATTGCCGTCAAGGGTCCCATCATTGCTTCCAAGTTATTGAGAACCTCACCCCTACCAATCAATGTACTTTCCATTGAATAGGGTGTCTTACCTCTATGCAATCAATTGAGAACTCATAGAACTCCCATGCACAGTTGACTAAACTGGAATGGCACAGAAAGAAGAATATGTCAACAAGATAGGTTACAAACCTCAAGTCGTGTGGTAGTGTCTAATAGGTTTACTCTTGATTAGTTCGTGAACCTTTTCAAGATCATTTAGACTCCCACTGACCTCTTGACATATAAGATTCTCTTGTCAAGAAACATTTCTTGACAAACAAATATTCAGGAGTTAGTGAGGATTCTTATCAAGACAAACACTACACGCAATTGGTCTTCGTTGGTCATTGTCTTATCCAAGACATCACAACTTATCAATTTCAAATGTGCAAGAGTAAGAAAAACATTTTTCTAATCCACATTTGATGAGTGTGTTAAAACTTCCTAAGATGTGTCACTCAAGTCACAATCTTGGAGTATGAATCTAAGACTTGTTTTTGGAACGAAGTACGATTAACCTTTTTGATTTACCCATTTCAACAATTTCTGATTCCTCTTCTTAGTCATACTAGTGCACTAATGTGTCCTAAGATGATCAATTGTGATATGGTTTCATAATCAATAAGACGATCATAAAACATGATACTAAATTACTCTCACATCTTTTCAGATTGGAGAAACTTTTATCTTTCTTCCCAATTGATTCTTCTTATTTGTTCTGCCATTCATTGAAACTTTTCAATGATTCATAATTACACTTAATCATGTAAGCATAACCATATTTAGTAAACTTTTAGCAAATCATGGTGAATATTCTTATCATTCTTTGTGGCGGACTTGACCTAGTGCACAACAATGCATACTAGATCTCCTAGTCCTTCACTTGATTCACATACTTATGTGAACAAGGAATTAGTCTTAGTTTCCTAAATACGAAGGTTCTCATTCATCATACAATACAAGTTGCATGATTCCAAGTTTCTGTCCAATTGAGACTTGGGTGATGAGAGTCTTCCTTATTTGTAAATTTCTGACATTAACACAAATAACATAACTAAGAATCACATCCTTTTCAATATTGCTATCAATGGAAACATACAAACATCAATTTTTCATAATGCCATTGCAAGGATATATAAATAAGACAAAACTCAAAATTTATTTCATTTATAAAAAGGTGCGGAAAACTTGTCCTTACAATGCAAATTCAAATGAAAAACTATGCTATTACATATTCCTAAGCAATCTATCATAACTCTAAAAGTAGCAGCTCCAAAAATCCGATCATCGAATCATGCGATCGAAATCCATTTCTTCGCGATCAGACTCATCTCACTTCTTCCTTTAAGCTTCCTTTCTTTTCTTCAATCCTACAAAACATCAAAACGTAATCTTATCACATCATGTATTAAGAATCTAAAATAGAAAACTTAATAGAGTTAGATAGTGGATTTTTCCTGAAGCAGAGTCATACATTTTGACTCTCCCGTCTCCTAGATCTCTCAGGTAGTCAGGGCAGCTTCGAAACCAATGCCCCCTCTTTTGGCAGTAGAAACATATGGATTTTTCTGGAATGGTACACGGGACTATCTCAGACTGAACATTTCTCTTGCGTAGAGAAAACTTTTCTGGACTTCCAATGTCGCCATTGCCCATAGAAGGTTGGGACATTGATTTACCAGATAAATTTGCGTGACCAGTGCGGCAAATCATCGCTGATTCAACAACATTAAGCAAATAAGTCAAATTAATGAGGGTCACATCGTGGTCTATCATATATTACTCTCTAATAAAATCACTATATGATTCAGGAAGTGACTGAAGAACTAAGTCAACAGCCAACTTCCTTGAGACATCGACACCCAAGATTCCCAATCTGTCAATATGTAACTTCACATCCAAGACATGAGCACATACAAATTTTCCATCTTCGTGTCTTTTTGCCAATAGGGCTTGAGTGACCTTGAACTTTTAAATTCTTCGAAAACGTGGGTCAGGGAGAATTATTAGAGGAGGTGGAGGAAGTGAAGCAGGATTTTCATTTCCACAATCCAATCGTGGAACATCATCTTCAAGTGGAAAACTTTTTCCAACGGATTCAGGAAGATCATAGTTGATAGACATTGATATCTACAAAATGGGAGAAATTCAAGTTAGTTGATAAAATCCTCAGTATAGCACCCAAATGAAATATTGAGGCTAGGATCCAACACAATATTCTACAATTTGGAAGAGGGATGCTGTAATCCAAATTGCATAACATTTGAAGGTAGGTAAATGATGATTTACCAATTTCCACCATGAAAAACGAAAATTGAAAATTAGGTTTTAAATGAATTGAAACTCCTAGATCTTTTTGAGATTCATTGAACTTTTCAATGGCATGTTTAAACCTTGATTATGCCCTTCAAGTTTGTGACTGGGATGCCGAGGATTACAAACAAGGTCTGGATAACCATGCAAATTAGCTTGGTACTCTCGAAGATGTCTATCACCTAATCAATGTGCCGGTTAACCACACACGCTCCATTGATCTATGATAATCTGCGAGGTACCCATTGCCATCCTTCATTGGTCCCATATTAGTGTGCCGGTTAACCACACACGCTCCACTAACGACCAAGAAGGTGCAATGTGCAATTTCATGGATTAGCACCAACTCCACATTTTTCCTAAAGTAACTAAGATTGGGGAATTTATAAGAATGTTTAGTTACTTCGTACTTCATTATACTTATAATGGAAGTTTGTGTCCTATCCTACCCGTTCGGCTAACGACCCTCCACTAGTCAAGAGTGTGGTGGGTAAGAATGGATATCCAATGGCGGTCATTTTACTGGCCGCTTCCTTAAACACCCCTTATAGACCAGCTTCGTGAATGAGGCCTACTAACGGTAAGACTGACTCTTCACTTATACATATATAATATTAAACTGTTAATTCTATATAGTATAAGGGTGTATTTTACACTTTTAAAACACTAGGTGGTCTAATTTAATAAATAATACTTTTAATTTAATTAAACTTAAAGCATATAATTATGGATTTATTAACTTTCTTTTAGTTACACATTTAATTAATTTAATAAAGCCATAAGGGTGTAATTTGAACATTTTCAAAATACTAGGGTTATAGAATTTAATTAAAACTTTTTAATTAAGTTTTAAATTCCAAAACTCGAGGACAAATTTTGAAACTTTTCAAAACATTAGGGTTTAACTATTTAAATTTCAAAAACTAAAACCTTTTAAGTTCAAATTTAAACTATAAAACCAAAAGGGTGTAAATTGAAACTTTTCAAACTTACTAGGTCAAATATTTGACTAATAATAATCCTATATTGTCCATATTTAACCAAATACATCAATTTTGATGTGGATAACCATTCCAAACTTAAAAAATCGGATTTTGGCAAGAAAAACGTGTTTTGGCAATTATCCTCAACAAAATCTGGCAGAAAAATCGAAAGTCCCGGCAACAGACCCCTGGACTCATCGAGTCCACAATGGAACTCGTCAAGTAGGACCTAATCGTCGATTCCATTCATGGACTCGGCGAGTCTTCCTGTCAGAAGGCAAAATTTTTGATTTTCTTGATCTTTAGTGGTTCACTTTTGCATCTATTCATTAGAAAAATGACCTAGGGTCTGATACCATTGATGTGTTATGAGCATAACATCATTCCTATGGTGTTCATGCAACCGTAATTGCTTTGATCTAGGGTTTTCTACTATGAACACAACAACATTGAATACCAAAGCAATGATCCTATGAACTAGCATATAACAATCAAATTGACATATAAACTAGGGTTTAGATCTTACCTTTCTTGTTATGTAGTAATAACAAGTTCTCCTTGATTATCCTTGACCTTTGAAAGCTTAGTGCCTCAAATGTTGCACCTCTAATGGAACACCACTAGCAACAAGATGATTTAGGAGAAGGGAGGAAATCGGCTAGAGCAACACCAGGAAGCATAGGGCCGGATTCCTTAGGCTAAGGGGTCTATTTATACTTGTGGCTGCTAGGGTTTCAGGTGGAAACCCTAATATGACTGCTTAAGCCTTAAGCAACCCATGGACTCCTTCTAGAATACCCTTGGACGAATTCCTTTTGGGCTTCGCATAGAATTCGTCCAACCAATATTCCAAGGTGATCCATCAGCCCAATTGCAATTATCTTATAGTTACAATATCAGTCCCCTAAGTTCAATTAATCTCTTTTGATCACCAAATTAATACTAAATTAATTCTTGATCAATATTAATTAAACAATATGATTTCTCTTTTAATATGATATTCATATAATGTATTAATAAATCATAATTAATCCTCTTTCTCCATAATTCATCCTATCAGTTGCTATGGTGAAGGCAACCCAAAAGGACCATGCTCATAATCGGGTCAAGTACATACCAAAATAGTTATGGGCTTAGACACCTAATCCAACTTAAACCACGTAACATACTTATCCTGGTCAGACTCGATTGGATATGACCACTAGGGTCGAAATAAAAATCATCTTCTTAGTCACTAACGAAAAGATGCTAACAACAGACATGAACAAAACATAATTAATTACTAGTGCCTTGGTAACCTTGTGACTTCCCCTGATCCAAGTGTGAGTCATGTGCTTCCGATAGTATAGGCCTCTACTACCTTTCACAGCTACTCATACTCGTCCCAAGTATTGCCTCTCAGATCTCCAAGTCACCATACAAGAATTTCACATAGTCGTTTAACACATTGGAGAACATAACTAAGGTTTATATTATTTCTTGAAACGTTTACATGGATATTTAAGTTCATCCTATACTATGCCTTCTTGTATTAGGCTACACCACATGATACTATCTATATGACTACTTTATAGATCCTTACTCCTAATCCCTTGGATTGTCACCTGCTTCATCAAGGATTATCTGGAATGCTCTTGCCTTTGGTTTTAGCGGCGCATGCAGTGTTGCTGCTTCATTTTTCTTTGGGAAATCTTTTATCATATGCCCCTTGTCTCTACATCCGTAACATACCCTTTTGTTGGATGTACACTTATTGGCCTAATGACCAGTTTTTCCACACTTGAGACATGTCAACTCCTCGCCATATTACCCAGAGTGCTTCTTTTTGCACTTATCGCACCATTTTAATTCACTTACTCCTCCTCCTCCAAACTTCTTGAAACTAGTTTTTAAAAATCTGATCTTCTTGTTGATTCTTGAAGATCCATCAAACTTCATCATTTCTCCTACCTCAGTGCTCCCCAGACCTTTCTCCCTTAACTGGGTCTCAACATTCTTATCTGCCCAGACGACAACTTTCAAGGTGGTTGCTTGTTTGACCATTGCAGCAAAGTCTGCTAGCAATTCGTTGGCAAACTTGTTGACCTTCGAGATTTTAGTTGGAACTAAATAAGGAATAAGCTTTATTTTCCCCGTAGAACTTGCGGAATACTCGCTGACGCTCATCCTTCCCTTATTCAGGTTCTGGGACTCATTGTTGATCTCTATAAGATCCTGCTCAGAGCAGTACTGCATTTTCAGTTGCACCAAAAAGTCTTCCCAAGACATCTTGCTAGCTTCTCCCTTGGGCATGGTATCAGCTAGTAGCTTCCACCAGTTTAATACCCCAGTCTTGAACAATGTAACCGCGAGAGTAGTCTTCTGTTTGTTGTTTCAGTCGTAACTTTTAAACATCATCTCCATCTCGTAGATCCAATCTGGGACTTCCACCGATGTTGGGATTCCATAAAGACTTGGTGGTTTGGATGCCATGAAACCCTTGTACTAACATCCACGCCCATCATTTCCTCCATTGGGTTGGTTTCTTCTAACCACTCGTGGCTGAGCTTGAATGATGGTCTGACTATAGTTTCCTTCATCGGATTATTGAATGTCCAGTTCAGGTTGTACAATGGGTACAGTAGGTTCATCCCTATTATTATGCAGCATTTGTCTCATCTCCTCCCTTTGTTCGGCCATCATAGCACGAATCATTTCTTGGACTCCTGGCATCATGATTGGCTCGGGTCCAGTTGCTACCTCTAGTGCACGCTTAATCACTCTTAGTTCAGGCTGTTGGTTCCCATTAGCATTTCCTAATCCGCTGCATGTTCTTACCATGTCAATCTATATGCTAATTCAAAATTTTGGTGTGCAGTGATGATAATTAAGATAGGGAAATCTTTATTTACGATAGACGTATAAATCTCCTTATCACTTCGAAAAGTTATATTCTAGTTCTAATACCATAATTAAACGTTTAGGAATCAGAACACATAAAATTTCAAGATCCGATCGACAACAAACCGTAGATGCGATCAAATAATGGTATCATAAAGCATCACAAATAATTTAGCACATTGAGAAATTTAGGAATCTTCCTAAATAAGCTAGTGCTTGTGTCTATTCAGGTGTACTACATAAAAGATATTAGACACACTCCTCACGATCATTGCTTAGAATTCTAAGTTTAAGTATAGAAATTCCCAATAATTCCTAGTTAGCTTAAACTAATGCTCTGATACCAACTGTGACATCCTCAAAATCACGGTTATTTTAAAAAATTTATTTATGCTTATTTAAAAATCTGATTACCCATTTTAAAAAATAATATTACGGAATTTGTTCCCAGAAAACATGATAAATATATTATCAAAGTATTAGCGAAGAAATGTATTTTTATTTATATTAAAACATTCGGATGTCATCTTCAATACGAAAAATTAAGAATAAACAGACCTTACATTCATTTACAATAATGATTTACATCTCCTTTAATCTCTCAGTGTAATGTGTCTTCATATCGACACCTGTGATATAAATAAACTGAGTAAGTCAGGTTAGGAAACCCGGTGAGTACATAGAGTTTTCTACCCACAATAATATAATTATTATGTTTAGTCATCAAACAAATTAACCGAACTACCCATCCCCATTATCTTATTTATTTTTAAGGATCTACCCTAAGAATCATCTATCCTTCATTCATTCGTTACTAAGGATTTTCGTATGGAATAGGCACGAAGTCCATCGCTGCTAGGGTTTATCCAACAGGCACTAAGTCCATAGCTGTCGATGTTATCTATTAGGCACTAAGTTCATAGTTTCCAATGATCATCTATAAGGCACTAAATTCATAGCTGCCAATGTTCATTTATAAGGCTTTAAGTCCATAGCTGCCAGGGTTTTTAGAGTATATCTGATGAACACATCGTTCACAATACCCACAGGTTGCGAGCATGCTAGCGTTCCACTGGACTGTCTAGAATAGTCTGTGGTCGTCATCCATACTCTGCTAGATGACTGGATCATCGTTAAGGTCAAGGATTTTCATCATCTTTCACCTCTCATCATCCACATCATCTTTCATCTCTCATCATTCATCTCATATTTTATCTACCCGTCTTTACCCAATATATTTATAGGTATAAAAATACATATACAGTTTAAATCACGTAAAACATGTATAAATGATTCATCTAGCATAGATAACAAGAACACACATAAATACACATATAGCATGTATTAATATTAAATACATCATATCTATGTGTAAGATGAAAGTAACTATGCACTCACTTGTTAAAGTGATAACTCCAAACTCGGGCAGCGCTTCGCTACTAACAATTTTATTTTCCTTTGACAAAACCAAGTATCATTATCACTAGATTTTAGTCTAATATTTATTGCAACTAATTATTAGTCTAGATTTATTATTAACTCAAGGTCTACAAGAAATATTGTTTGTTGTAGTATATAAGTGTTAAGCAATACTTTTCAACTACTATGTACAGAGAGGACCAGACATGAAACACCTGAGGGCAGGGCCATTTTGGCATTTAAGCTGTTCTGAAATCCAACAACCCTATGCGGCCCTTCAAACCAAATTCCCCTTACCATGAGCAGTTAAAAGGTATTATAATAACATTTTGTATAATTTATAATACTTATCATATGTCTTGTTTATAGGTTCATCATAACGATAATGAACTTAAACATAAGTTATACTTAAAGTAAGGTAATCATAACTCACTTACAAGTTGTTTTAGCTAGGAGCCGGGCTCTGCAGGGGCAAAACTTTTGAGCCAAAAACTCTTCTTCTCGGAGCCTTCTGGTGCTCCAAGACTCGCTTCTAGCACTTAAGAAGTACTAGGGAAAGGACAATAGGGTTTGGGGTCATTTGGGTGAGAAGTATGAGAAAGATTTGAAGAAAAATGAGGAAAAACACCTCATATTTATAGGTTGGAGGATCGGGTTACGTTGGGTGTAACTTTGATGTATGCTAGTTTTACTCGGTATGTGGGGCCTACTAGGCACTATGCGGGGCGTACGCAACCACATGTCAAGATCCGGTGGCAAGGCGTGGGGAGAAAGCTATGGCCCTGATTTAGTCACGTGTGTCACACCCCCGAACCAGACGGCGGAAACGTCTGGGGGCTCGTGTGACTAACAATTGAATTATCATCACAATGAATATACATGAAACATAACACATTCATCACCAACATTACATATAACAACCAGCATTGTTCACATCAAGTACATTGTTATAAATTACATAAGTTCAAAGTATTAATAGTACGATGAGTGATGTTACATAAATAAAACCATACATACTTGAAACTCTTACTGCTTAACGATTACCTGAGAATACAACTTATTTTGAAAACGGTCAACATATATAATGTTGGTGAGTTCATAAGTATGTTTGAATAAAAGTCCTTGTATCTTTTGTAAAAACCAGAAAATCCGATAATTTTTGTAAAATGTCTGACAATGATGTGATAATCAAGTATAGATGCATGTGTGAATTTCGTAGTAGTAACATATATGAATGTAGTTTAGATTTCTTTGTATTGTAAGTAAGTGATAATTAAATAGTAATATTTCCCCAGAAAATCCGATATTTTCTGATTTATAAAAATGTTGAGGTTCTCGTATCGTTAAATAAGTTGTTTTGTATTGACACACTCGAAGGGTTAATCTCCGAAATGTTAAATTGGTATTGGATCTCTATATGAGTCGTTATAACCATACATGATAATGACTAGGTTGCATGTCTTGGCATTTTTCCAAATGCCGGTATTTGCTCAAGGTTTTGTCGCCTTAGACTGGCCTAGTCTAGCTGTAGCGAACAACTAAAGCGTGGGGGGTCACCCCGTATAGATCTATACACAAACTCCCGCTCCCCCTTTCGGAAACTCTGGTTATAACTACAGGCTACGATTGTACACTCAGAGGTTCCAACGGACAAGTCTCACTAGATTCTCAACCTTTCATGTTCGTTATGTCTTTCACTATGTTTAATGTTTACGTGTATGTTGCATGTTTTCATATCCAAAGGTACATATATAAGTATACAAAGTTCCATAATTATGTAAAGGATAGAGTTACGATCTACCTAGCATGTGAATTTCAGTCCAAGCCCAATTAGCATGTAAAGGGACCATAAAGGCCGAATAACATGTAAGAGGGTATTTTGGGCCCAATAGGCATGTAAACGGACCACCAAGGCCCAACAAACATGCGACCCATAGCTCAGGCCCAAATTAACATGTACATGGGTCGCAAGGCCTAATAAACATGTCATGAAAGATATTGGGCTCAATATACATTTGAATGGGCCCTTATGGCCCATTGGCCATGTAATGTGAATATTAGGCCCAATAAAATTGTTATCGATGTATTTTAGTCCAATCGTTATTGTTTCGTTGTTTGTTTTAGCTCGAGGTTTACCAAATTGATTATAAAAAGTCATCTTTTTGTAAAAACGACATTTTTGATCAATAAGCCTCAAATTTTCAATTACGGCCCAAAGTTTTGTAATTTCGTCCCAAATGTTTAGAAATTCATGGGTTTAGTCAAAAAATTTATATTTTGACATTTTTGGCTCAGTTTTGCAGAAAAGTGCATTTTCAGCCCCTTGTTTGTAAAAATTGACACTTTCGGCCCAATTTTGATAAAAGTTGCATTTTTGGTCCCATTTATAAATAAATGTTATTTTCACCCCTAAATTTGGTTTATTTACATTTATGACTCAAACTTTGGTCAAATAACATTTTTAATCCCAAAACTTTCATTTTTTCGCAAATTTGGGCCCAAAACCGTGAGGCCCAAATGTTTGGCCCATTAAGCTAAATTTACAATTTTGCCCCTATGAAAAGCATGTTTATCATAAAAATCCATTTTTATACAAGTAGGACCTGTTTGATCCTTATAAAAACGTATATGTCACTTTTTGCCCTTATCTTTTGTTTTCTTGACAATTTTGACCCTTAACAAGGTTTTTGCCATAAATTTTTATATCTTCAACATATAACCACTTTTAACTTGATAATATGATGTATAAGGTGTCTTAGTTCATGAATCTTTACTCAATGTTACTTAAGATGTCGAGATTTTTTAAGATCTAACACATTTTACTTGTATTCTCCCCCAAAAATCATGAAAAAACATAAAACAAGGGGGTATGAACTCATCTTTGCTTTGATCTTTCGGTTTTGAAGAAGAAGTGGAAGAGTTTGATGTGATTTTTGGCTCTAGCAAGCTCCTTGAGTAGATTTCGAGCTTAAGAAGTTTCCAAGAGTGTGAACATGGAATAAAGCTATTTAAGAAGGAGTTTTTCAAGTTAAAATGAAAGGAGATGTTTGTGTTTGATAATAACTTTCCAAAGATTGGAAATACTTGATGAAGATCCTTAGAAATCAAGCAAAATTTCGAGATCTTGGAGGAGGAGGATGATCTTGGAGAGTGTTTGGAGAGGATTTGAAAGAGCGTGTGTGTGTGTGTGGTTTGCGTCTCAGCCGTGAGTAGAAGAAGAGAGGAAAGAGAAGAGTGTGCATGGATATATGGGACTTGTCTAGATGTATGTGATGCATTAAGCTTGGTTATCCTTTAAACAAAAGTGATGTGTTATGGTTTGGATTAATTAGTCATTTCTCTGTTTTTTTTACTCATGGGCCGAGAATTAAATTAAGAAGGAGAAGATGAATTATTTTTGGCCCAATCTTGATCCTTACTTGAAATGATGAGGCCCATAGAGAAGTTGTCGGCCCATTGGGCCTTTAGGGTAGTTCACGGCCCAAAATGGTATAACAGAATGGATTTATGGCTTACTAGGGTTAATTGGATTAGTTATGGCCCAATAAGGCCCATTAGGGTTAGAATGAATCATTCTAGGCCCAAATGGTCCAAAATGTTATAGATTTGTGAATTGGGTCCATTTAGAATCCAAATAGGGTTTCCAAGCCCAAAATAGTTGAATTGAATGGTTATTGGCCCATTACGCCCAATAAGGAAATCGTAGTCCAATATGGACTTAAACCGAGATTCTTAGGGTTTTCAGACTCTTTGTTGAACGTGAGAGGTGAATTTAAATGAGCACTGGGTGATATTTACTTAGAGTATATGTTTTACAATGGTTGAATGATTACACCAGAATAGCATTTCCTAGCTAAAATGCTAGTTGTGACATCATCCCCCCGTTAGAGGGAATTTCGTCCCGAAATTATTTTGAAAACTAGGTTTGTGAAGGAAAGAATAAGTGAGGGTACTTTTGCTTCATTTGTTCTTCACGTTCCCAAGTGAATTACGGTCCACGTTTAGCGCACCATCGAACCTTTACAATCGGAATGCGACTTTGCTTTGTACGCTTCACCTCCCTATCCATAATCTCGACTGGTTCTTCGACGAATAGGAGATTCTCGTTTATCTCAATCTCTTCCAAAGGAACGACAAGGGTTTCATCTGATAGACACGTTTTTAGATTCGAGACGCGGAACATTGGGTGTACGTTGCTGAGCTCGGCAGGTAGCTGCAGCTTGTAAGCCACTGGACCAATCCGGGCAAGAATCTCGAACGGTAAAATGTATCACGAGTTCAATTTTCCTCGTTTCCCAAAGTGTATCATTCCCTTCCAAGGAGAGACCTTTAACAACAGGCGATCCCCGACTTGAAATTCTAATGGCTTTCGCCGCTTGTCAGCATACTTCTTCTGTCGGTCTCGCGATGCCTGAAGTCGAGCTTTGATTTGGACTATCTTTTCGGTCGTTTCACGGATGATTTCGGGTCCTGTAAGAGCACTGGCCGGCGATTGCCCTTTTTCTAGTTGAGTGTCACCCACCTCGGCCCAGCATAGGGGTGCTCTGCATTTACGACCATAAAGAGCCTCGAAGGGAGCAAACTTGATGCTCGTGTGGTAACTGTTGTTATAAGAAAATTCGATCAGAGGCAAGTGGGCATCCCATGATTTGCCGAAGTCAATCACGCAAGCTTGGAGCATATCCTCCAGTGTCTGGGTGGTGCGCTCACTCTGACCATCCGTCTGTGGGTGGTAGGCAGTGCTCATATCTAGTTGTGTTCCCATTACCCCCTGAAGAGATTGCCAAAATTTTGAAGTGAGTTTGCTATCTTGATCCGAGATAATAGATACTAGCACTCCATGGAGTCTCACAACCCCTTTGATGTAGATTCGGGTCAGCTTTTCCATCTTGTAAGACTCTTTTATTGGCAAGAAATGAGCGGATTTTGTTAATCTATCGACAATTACCCAGATAGCATCTAATCCGTCTGCTGTCTTAGGCAATTTGGTCACGAAGTCCATAGTAATCCTTTCCCATTTCCACTCGAGTATCACTGGTTGTTGCAATAGTCCCGAGGGCTTTTGGTATTCCACTTTCACATTGGCGCAAGTAAGACACTTGCCCACGAAAGTGGCTATCTCTGCCTTCATATTAGGCCACCAATATTGCTACTTGATATCCAAGTACATTTTATCTGACCCCGGATGAATAGAATATTGCGTCTTGTGGGCTTCATGCATGACTACCTCTCTGAATCCCCCAATTTTGGGAACCCAGATTCTATTCATGAAGTAGTGAGTTCCGTCATCTTTAAATTCGAGCTCCTTCTCCATTCCACGTAGTGATTCACTAGCGACATTTTCCGGCTTTAACGCGTCCAATTGGGCTTCCTTGATTTGTGAGGTTATATGAGATTGGATGGTGATTGATAGAGTCTTCACACGACGACTTGAATACTCCTTTCGGCTCAAGGCATCGGCTACCATGTTAGCCTTACCTGGATGGTATTTGATCTCGCACTCATAATCATTTAACAATTCAACCCATCTTCGTTTCCTCATGTTTAGTTCCTTTTGATTTAGAATGTGCTGGAGGCTCCTGTGGTCTGTAAATATGGTGCACTTGGTACCATATAGGTAGTGCCTCCAAATTTTAAGGCAAAGACCACTTCCCCCAGTTCGAGGTCATGCGTGGTATAATTTACTTCATGTGTTTTCAGTTGTCTGGATGCATATGCAATTACCTTCCCGTGTTGCATAAGGACACAACCTAAACCTTGATTTGAAGCATCATAGTAAACTATGAAGTCTTCGGTTCCCTCTAGTAAGGATAGCACTGGAGCACTACAGAGGGCTTGCTTCAAGGTTTGGAAGGCAAGCTCTTACTTCTCGGTCCAGTTGAAGGGTACGCCTTTTTGCATCAATGTGGTAAGGGGTTTAGCTATCTTCGAAAAGTTCTGAATGAATCTTCTGTAGTAGCCTGCAAGACCCAAGAATTGGCGAATTTCTGTTGGTGTTGACGGATTTGCCCAGTTTTTGATTGCCTTGATCTTGGAGGGATCCACATGTATCCCTTCCTGACTGACTACATGGCCCAGAAAGTTCACACTGCGGAGCCAGAACTCACACTTGGAGAGTTTCGCATACAACCTTTCAGCCCGCAGGGTTTCTAGAATCTGTCGGAGATGGTGGGTATGATCTTCTTCACTTCGAGAATATACGAGAATATCATCGATGAAAACGATTATGAATTTGTCAAGGAATTGGCGGCAGACTCGATTGATGAGGTCCATAAATGCAGCGGGGGCATTTGTTAGACCGAAGGGCATTACGACGAATTTGTAATGACCGTAACAAGTTCGGAAAGCAGTCTTAGGAATGTCCTTATCTTGGAACTTGAGTTGATGATCGCCGGATCTCAGATCTATCATTGAAAAGTAACTACCCCCTTGAAGCTGGTCAAATAGATCATCGATTCGTGGGAGTGGATACCGGTTTTTGATGGTGAGTTTATTTAGTTTCCTATAGTCGATGCACATTCTGAAGGATCCTTCTTTCTTTTTAACGAAAAGAACTGGAGCTCCCCATGGCGAGAAGCTGGGTCTGATGAATCCTTTACTCAGGAGTTCGCTTAGTTGGTTTGATAATTCTTGCATTTCAGCAGGAGCCAACCTATAGGGTGATTTGGCGATTGGAGTGGCTCCAGGCACTAGGTCGATTCGGAATTCGATTTGTTGTTCTGGGGGTATTCCCGAAAGATCTTCTGGAAACACATCCGGGAAGTCACACGCCACTGGGATGTTGTGAATGCTCGCTTCCTCTTTGGTTTTATCCACCACATGAGCAAGGAATCTGTAGTTCTTCTTTTGTAGACACTTTTGTGCCTTGATACATGAGATAAGGCGAAGGTTTGCGTCGGGTTTATCTCTGTAGATTATTAGGGTTTCGTGATTGGAAGATGAAGGCGAACGGCCTTCTCGTGACACATAATATCGGCATGATGGGGGCTTCATTTGTGTCCCTATCCTCCTCCATGTCTTCGTCAGTCCCATCAAACTCATACTCTGTATCAGTGTACTCGTCGGGCTCAATGCCAGGGGTTTCCTTTGTTCTTCTTCGGGATCCTCCTCAAGCATCCCCTGAGCCACTAAGGATTGATAAAAAGGTACTCCTTGTTGATCATCATCCATGCTGACTGCATGGGGGCGCAGGAATAAGTCATGTTTTGATTATTCCTATAGTATATTTTAATTATTTAGGTTTAGGTTCCCCAGAGTTATTGGAGAGTGAGGTAGGCTTTTGGATTCATTTCCCGCTATGATTACTCCCGAACACATGTTGATCATATTCTGAATAAATATAGTTGATCAGGCTATATTCATCCTTAATATGACTACATAACTGCCCAGGTTTAACTATAGTGTTCAATTTCCTCCAGAAGCTTTTATTAAATATTGTTAGGTTATTATTATAATATGCGCACATAAGTGTGAAATTTTTGTTTTGTTCAGAGTTATTTAGTCCCATTTTGTTTATAGTTGCATATCATGTATGGTTAGATATGCTAGTTCACTATAAACATTGCTCTGATACTAACCTTTCACACCCCCGAACCAGACGGCGGAAACGTCCTGGGGCTCGTGTGACTAACAATTGAATTATCATCACAATAAATGTACATGAAATATAACACATTCATCACCAACATTACATATAACAACCAGCATTGTTCACAACAAGTACATTGTTATAAATTACAAAAGTTCAAAGTATTAATAGTACGATAAGTGATGTTACATAAATAAAACAATACATACTTGAAAATCTTCCTACTTCGATTACCTGAGAATACAAGTTATTTTGAAATGGTCAACATATATAATGTTGGTGAATTCATAAGTATGTTTAAATAAAAGTCCTTGTATCTTTTGTAAAAACCCAGAAAATCCAATATTTTATGTAAAATGTCTGAAAATGATGTGATAATCAAGTATATATGCATGTGTGAATTTCGTAGTAGTAACATATATGAATGTAGTTTAGATTTATTTGTATTGTAAGTAAGTGATAATTGAATATTAATATTTCCCTAGAAAATCCGATATTTTCTGATTTATAAAAATGTCGAGGTTCTTGTATCGTTAAATAAGTTGTTTTGTATTGACACACTCGAAGGGTTAATCTCCGAAATGTTAAATTGGTATTGGATCTCTATATGAGTCGTTATAACCATACATGATAATGACTAGGTTGCCTGTCTTGGCATTTTTCCAAATGTCGGTATTTGCTCAAGGTTTTGTCGCCCTAGACTGGCCTAGTCTAGCTGTAGCGAACAACTAAGGCGTGGGGGGTCACCCTGTATAGATCTATACACAAACTCCCGCTCTCTCTCCAGGAAACTCTAGTTATAACTACAGGCTACGATTGTACACTCAGAGGTGCCAACCGGCAAGTCTCACTAGATTCTCAACCTTTCATGTTCGTTATGTTTTTCACTATGCTTAATGTTTACGTGTATGTTGCATGTTTTCATATCCAAAGGTACATATATAAGTATACAAAGTTCAATAATTATGTAAAGGATAGAGTTACGATCTACCTGGCATGTGAATTTCAGTCCAAGCCCAATTAGCATGTAAAGGAACCACAAAGGCCGAATAACATGTAAGAGGTAATTTGGGCCCAATAGGCATGTAAATGGACCACAAGGGCCCAACAAACATGTGACCCATAGCTCAGGCCCAAATTAACATGTACATGGGTCGCAAGGCCCAATAAACATGTCATGGAAGATATTGGGCTCAATATACATTTGAATGGGCCCTTAAGGCCCGTTGCCATGTAATATGAATATTAGGCCCAATAAAATTGTTATCGATGTATTTCGTCCATTCGTTATTGTTTCGTTGTTTGTTTTAGCTCGAGGTTTAGCAAATTGATTATAAAAAGTCTTCATTTTGTAAAACCGACATTTTTGGTCTATAAGCCTCAAATTTTCAGTTAAGGCCCAAAGTTTTGTAAAAATAACACTTTAGTCCATAATTTATGAAAATTTATAATTTCGTACCAAATGTTTAGACATTCACGGGTTTCGTACACAAATTTATATTTTGACATTTTTGGCCCATTTTTGCAGAAAAGTGCATTTTCAGCCCCTTGTTTGTAAAAAATGACACTTTCGGCCCAATTTTGATAAAACTTGCATTTTTGGTCCCATTTAGAAATAAATGTTATTTTCATCGCTAAATTTGGTTTATTTACATTTATGACTCAAACTTTGGTCAAATAACATTTTTAATCCCAAAACATTCATTTTTTCGTAAATTTGGGCCCAAACCCTTGAGGCCCAAATGTTTGGCCCATTAAGCTAAAATTTACATTTTTGCCGCTTTGGAAAGCATGTTTATCATAAAAATCCATTTTTATACAAGTAGGACCTGTTTGATCCTTATAAAAACATATATGTCACTTTTTGTCCTTATCTTTTGTTTTCTTGACAATGTTGACCCTTAACAAGACTTTTGCCTTAAATTTTTATATCTTCAACATATAACCACTTTTAACTTGATAATATGATGTATAAGGTGTCTTAGTTCTTGGATCTTTACTCAATGTTACTTAAGATGTCGATATTTGTCAAGATCTAACACATTTTTACAAAATAAACTAAGAAATCACAGAAGACATGAATATAACACATAGATCTACACATTTTACATGTATTCTCCCCCAAAAATCATGTAAAAACCAAAAACAAGGGGGTATGAAATCACCTTTGCTTTGATGTTTCGGTTTTGAAGAAGAAGTGGAAGAAGTTGATGTGATTTTTGGCTCTAGCAAGCTCCTTGAGTAGATTTCGAGCTTAAGAAGTTTCCAAGAGTGTGATCATGGAATAAAGCTATGTAAGAAGGAGTTTTTCACGTTAAAATGAAAGGAGATGTTTTTGTTTGATAATAACTTACCAAAGATTGGAAATACATGATGAAGATCCTTAGAACTCAAGCAAAATTTCGAGATCTTGGAGGAAGAAGGATGATCTTGTAGAGTGTTTGGAGAGGATTTGAAAGAGTGTGTATGTGTGTGTGGTTTTCCTCTCGGCCGTGAGTAAAATAAGAGAGGAAAGAGAAGAGTGTGCATGGATATGTGGGACTTGTCTAGATGTATGTGATGCATTAAGCTTGGTTATCCTTTAAACAAAAGTGATGTGTCAAGGTTTGGATTAATTAGTCATTTCTATCTTTTTTTTACTCATGGGCCGAGAATTAAATTAAGAAGGAGAAGATGAATTATTTTTTGCCCAATCTTGATCCTTACTCGAAATCATGAGGCCCATAGAGAAGTTTTCGGCCCATTGGCCCTTTAGGGTAGTTCACGGCCAAAAATGGCATAAAAGAATGGATTTATGGCTTACTAGGGTTAATTGGATTAGTTATGGCCCAATAAGGCCCATTAGGGTTAGAATGAATCATTCTAGGCCCAAATGGTCCAAAATGTTATAGATTTGTGAATTGGGCCCATTTAGAATCCAAATAGGGTTTCCAAGCCCAAAATAGTTGAATTGAATGGTTATTGGCCCATTAGGCCCAATAAGGAAATCCTAGTCCAATATGGACTTAAACTGGGATTGTTAGGGTTTTCAGACTCTTTGTTGAACGTGAGAGGTGAATTTAAATGAGCACTGGGTGATATTTACTTAGAGTATATGTTTTAAAATGGTTGAATGATTACACAAGAATAGAATTTCTAGCTAAAATGCTAGTAGTGACAACGTGTCACCTCCAGAGTTTATTAAGAAAATTAATTATTTTCTAAAATCCCTAACTTTCGCATCTGAGCTCTGTTTCTGACGTTCTTTATATACATGCGTAGATAGCGATGTGATCTACAACTTTCGTTTAGACACTATTGGCTAATTTTGATATTATTTTTAAAGTTATATTTTTAACAGACTTAGACAGTTAAAGTCCGTTAAAAATTCATAACTTTGTCATCCGATGTCCGTTTTCTTCTGTGTTTATATCGTTGATCTTCTATAAATGAGATCTTCGATTCTCGTTTAGGTTGTGTCGGCTAAATATCGATCGATCTAAAATTTGGTTTCCGGGCTGTGCACTATTATGCTAAATCTTAGAAAAATCATAACTTCCTCATACGAAGTCAGATTTGGACGTTCTCTATATTCACGATTTTATTTTAACGTCTAATACGAGTTTCGTTTAGACCGCTAAGGCTAAAAAGTAGTTTATCAAAAAATTATTTTTTACGATACGCGATGTCGTGCCGGTTTTGTCGCAAAACTTCAGCGAGTCAGAACTTCTTCGTTATAAGTCAGATTTCATTGTTTTTTATATGTACGGATTCCTTGTGAAATATAGTATAAGTTGGTTAAGATTATTTACTCTAAATAATATTCTATCAAAAGTCATATTTTTATGCTTATTGCCTCTAAATTAACTAACCCGAATCTGTGGACGTTACATCTTTCCTGATGAAGGCTTTGGGGTCTGAAGCACAACCTGAACATTTGATAGAGTCTGGTAGAACAAGGTTTTGACCGGTAGTGTTTTTGGTTAGTATGCGGTTGTGGGGGTGATGTATGACTGTAGAGCAACCATAAAATTCACCAGGTTAGTGTGTGGTTGTGGGAGTGATGTAAGACTGCAGAGCAGTCGTAGCATTCACTAGGATAGGATGCGGTTGTGGAAGTGTTGTAAGACTATGGGGTGGCCATAGCGTTCACTAGGTTAGTAGGTAGTGATAGAATTGTTGTAAGACTATAGGGTGACCCGTAACATTCACCTGGTCCATGAGCGATTGTGAGTGTATGGTGAATTCACGATTTGGCTTATAGTTTCCTCTAGGTTGGATTAAACTATGACAGGATGGGTAGTGAGACTGTGGGAAGGACAGAACATTCATGGAAGCAAGGAAATATGTGGGCCATATTGGTCCAATTGTGATGTAAGACTACATCAAGGCGTGTAACATTCATTTAGACAAAGTAAGTTATGTTGCGTCGGTGTGAAGGCTAGTTATGATATCCATGGTTAGAACAGGAAGGTTGTTGAAGCGTTATATACAAGTAGGCTAGGGTAGCTTTTCCAGAAAGACTATTGGTTAAAGTCTTGTGGTGCAGTCAGTTGACAGGATGTTCGTTTCAGCAACCAGTCAGAAATCCATCGCTTCAGATAATTGGTAGATCAGCTTGGAGCTCAAAAGATCTTCGACAGATCGAAAATGCAAATATTGGAAAACAAGATAATTTAAGGTCGTAAGGATTTCTTTCGGATTAAATTGCGAAGTGGAGTCATATTGGCTGTGATTCAGAATGGTTTTGTATGTCGGAAAGTTAGATAAGATATTGGATTCGTGGTTTTGAGATAAGTTGTGATGGCTGTCCTTTACTGGTTAAAGTCTGTGGGAGCAAGGATTTGTTTGTCGTCTATATGTGGGTTCTGCTAAGGATGGGTTTGATTATTGGAAGCCCATCGTATGTTAGGCTCGATTTTTTCAGGGATCTGGAAGATATGGTCGGTGTCACACCCCAAAATGAAGAACGGCGGAAACGTTCAGGGGTGGAGGACGTCATGTAAAGTATCATAACAGTGCAAAGTAGTAAACAAGCAACAACATCATCCATTGCATTAAAAGTAATGTTTTAATACATGAGTGTTCTTTCATAGTAATAAGACACCAAAATATGTAATCAAAATAAAAGACGAGTCTTGTCTGTGCTCCGTCTTCTCAAAACCTGGTCATCGTACCTGTCTACTGGTGACCTGAGAAAACAAGTTATTTTGGAAGTGTAGATCAGCATAAAGCTGGTGAATTCATAAGTATTATGGTGTCATTGATTGGAAAAGCTGTTATGAAAGACTAGTAAATGTTTAATGAAACATTTAGTATAAGTGTGAAAACCCTAGAAAATCCCATATTTCCTACTAGTATAAAAGGTAGTCTTCTATCAAGACCCATGTGCTTTGAAGGATGCATTTCTGTATAAATGAAAGTTTTTCCCCTATGCGACTATTATTATAAATATATAGTCTACCTCATCGTTTGTGTGAATGTGTCACAAAATAAAAGTAAAAGGGAAATTATATAATCATTTAAGTATTATCCTTTGGTACTAGGATAAACACGACATAGTAATTGCCGAATAGTATTAACCGTAGACATCCGTCGATGTGCATTTTCCCTCTGTAGCTAACAGCTGGGTGTAGAATGGTTAGTCCCGTACATATATAATAGTATCTACACATATAATATGTAATAGTATCTCATCATATAGTATGTATGTAATAGTATCCATGAAAAAATATCCATTCTAATAGTATCTCTTCATATTGTATGTAATGTATTAGTAAAGACTCATGAATGAACTGACTCTTTTGTAATTCCTTGTAATAGTAATAGTAGTTTGTATCCCCTAAACTATACCTATAATAGTTTACTGGAATGTAAATTGAATGTCCAAGTAGGTTTATACACCCTTGCTACACAAGAGTGTTGGAACTGAAGAAAGAATGAAAGCTCTCATATCAATACATACGTATATGAAACATAAGTGTATAGATATGGTTTTTAACAATAAGTTGAAAGAGGTTTTTTAAACATTTAAGAGTTTTGAACAATAAATAATGATGACTTGATGTCAGTTTATAAAATAATTCAAAAGTAAATCATTTGATAACAAAGTATAAAACAACCGAAAACTATTGTATTTATCACATTTTGAAGTATGTGAAATCAGTTGGTTGAAAACACAGTTATAAATCACATGTGATTGATTCTATAACTTCCTGTTTTCTACTTGTATTCCCCCCCCCCCCCAATGAAAGCATTTAAAATCATTTAAAAGATTGATTAAGGGGTATGAACTCACCTGTAGTGGGTGGTTGTGGATGAACTGAATGATGTAGGATCCTAAGTGTCAAGTGAAGACTTGTACACACACAATGATCCTAGTTAACATATAAGCACATATATGTATCCAATTAGTCATAAAACAACTAATTAACCAAGTTTAAGACATCATAAGACATGTAAACCACTTGATTTAAGTGCTATAAGTCATAAGGATTGCATCTAAGGGTGGTAGGACCTTGCTATTGAGTTTGGGGTTCAAGGGTAAACTCCCTTGGAGTTTACGGTTTTGTGACCATAACTCCTTGAGTTTACGGTCGTAAACCCATGAGTTTACGGTCGTAAACCCATGAGTTTACGGCCGTAAACTCATGTTTCTTTGACCATTTTGTGTTTTGAAGCCTTAAAGATCACAAGAAGCATTCCTACTTTCTGTTTAAGCCTTAGGAAGAGATTAGGGCACCATTTCACTCCTTTAGGGAGTTTACGGTCCTTGGACCATTTGTCTTTGGGTTTACGGCCGTAAACCCACATGATTTATGTTCTTTTGATGTTTTCAAGTACTAAACACATTAAGGAAGGGGTCTAGACTAGTTTCCAAGGCTTAGAAGCAACTAGGGCACACTTTGGCACCATTAATAGGGTTTACGGTCCAAGGTGTTCTTGGACCGTAAACACCTTTGATCCTTTGTTTCTTGGGTGTTTTCTTGATGTTTAGAAGTGTAACAAGCCTTATAACACACTAGGGTAGGAGTACTTACTAGGTAGAAGCTTGAAAAGGTGCTAAAAGTCCAAGAACACTAGTGTGTGTTCTTGGTGAAACTTGAAGATCTACACTTTTGGAAAGATTTCACGGATGAAATCATGTTAGATCACTAGATTAGGGTAGATATCAAGTTATTAGGGCTAGAAACACTTACAAGTTGAAGATCTTGAAGAAATGTTGGATGATACTTGAGAGAGATATTGGTTTTGGATCTTGAAAATGTGAAAAGTGGTAAAATATGACTAAGTGTCATATTTATACCCCCTTTTTAGGGTTTACGGCCGTAAACACATTTGTTTAGGCCGTAAACTCCAAACTCTTGGAGTTTTGGGACATTATTGTTACACAATAAACCCTAGGGCATCCTCTCTCCTGTCATCTCCTGAATTACTAACTTTAAAACACTAGAACTTAATCCAAAAAGCCTGAAAGTTAGCAGAAACTGTTCTGACTCTAATTGAAGTGAGAGGTTGTACATAATAGAAATTTCGGGTTGTCACATCATCCCCCCGTTAGAAGGAATTTCGTCCCGAAATTAGAATTTAAGCAAATAAGTAGTTACAAATAACTAAGTAAAAAGATGAGGATATTTCAGTTTCATCTGATCCTCTAGCTCCCAAGTGAATTCAGGTCCTCGCTTGGCGTTCCAGCGAACCTTCACTATCGGGATACAACTTTGTTTCGTTTGCTTGACCTCCCGGTCCATGATCTCTACTGGTTCTTCCACGAAGTTGAGGCTCTCGTTGATCTCGATCTCGTCGAGTGGGATTAAAAGAGTCTCGTCAGACAGACACTTTTTCAAGTTCGAGACGTGGAAAGTAGAGTGTACGTTACTGAGTTCGCGCGGTAAGTTTAGTTTGTAAGCTATAGGGCCGATTCTTGCGAGAATCTCGAAAGGCCCTATGTACCTTGGATTTATTTTTCCACGCTTTCCGAAGTGTATCAAGCCCTTCCAGGGTGAGACCTTCAATAGAACACGGTCGCCCACCTGGAATTCCAACGGTTTCCTTCGCTTATCAGCGTAGCTTTTCTGTCGGTCTCTAGAGGCTTTCAATCGTTCGCGAATCTGAACGATCTTATCTGTCGTTTCCCGAATGATCTCCGGACATGTGAGAGTGCTTTCAGGAACTTGTCCTTTAGCTAACTGGGTATCACCCACCTCAGCCCAGCACATAGGGGATCTGCACTTTCGGCCATAGAGGGCCTCCAATGGAGCAGCCTTTATGCTCGTGTGATAACTATTGTTGTAGGAAAACTTGACAATGGGTAAATTAGTATCCCATGCCTTCCCAAAGTCGATCACACAGGCTCGCAACATATATTCCAAGGTTTGGATAGTTCTCTGACTTTGTCCGTCGGTCTGTGGATGGTAGGCTATACTCATGTCCAGCCTAGTTCCTAGGGAACTTTGTAGCGACTACCAGAACCTCGAAGTGAATCTACTATCTCTGTCTGAGATAATGGATATGGGAACACCGTGCAGTCGTACAATCTCCCGAATGTAGGTCCTTGTAAGCTTCTCCATCTTGTCTGTTTCTTTGATAGGCAGGAAGTGTGAGGACTTGGTCAATCTGTCGACGATGACCCATATGGTATCAAGTCCACCCGTTGTCTTGGGCAACTTGGTTATGAAGTCCATAGTGATCCGCTCCCACTTCCATTCCGGTATCTTCGGCTGTTGTAGAAGACCGGAGGGCTTCTCGTATTCGGCCTTGACCTTGGCGCAAGTAAGGCATTTACTTACGAATGTAGCAATCTCTACTTTCATGTTAGGCCACCAGTATAGCTTTTTCAGATCCAGATACATCTTATCTGAACCTGGGTGGACGTAATAACGAGTGTTGTGTGCCTCGGTCATGACCAAGTCTCTGAAACCACCGTGTTTCGGTGTCCAGATGCGATCCATGAGGTATAAGGCTCTGCCACCCTTGACTTCCAAATTCTTATCCATCCCTCTTAGGGTTTCACTCGCCACATTTTCAGGTTTCAAAGCGTCGAGCTGAGCCTCCTTAATTTGCGTGGACAAGTGTGAATGGATAGTTAGAGTCAAAGATTTGACTCTACGACCAAAATATTCTTTCCGACTTAGGGCATCAGCTACTATGTTGGCTTTACCCGGATGATAACGAATTTCGCATTCGTAATCACTGAGTAGCTCGACCCACCTTCGTTGTCTCATGTTGAGCTCCTTCTGGTCGAATATATGTTGTAGGCTTTTGTGGTCTGTAAAGATCGTGATTTTTGTACCATACAGGTAGTGTTTGTAGATCTTCAGAGCAAACACGATTGCTCCTAGCTCAAGATCATGTATGGTGTAGTTGACCTCGTGTGTTTTCAGCTGTCTTGAGGCATAGGCGATGACCATACCTTGCTGCATCAGAACACATCCGAGTCCTTGATTTGACGCATGGCAATAGACAACGAAGTCTTCTATCCCTTCGGGGAGGGATAGTATTGGTGCGGTGCACAAGGATCGCTTGAGCGTTTCGAACGCTCTCTCCTGCTTCTCTTCCCAGTCAAAGGCCACGCCCTTTTAGGTCAGTGTTGTAAGAGGTTTCGCTAAGCGGGAGAAGTTCTGAATGAACCTGCGATAGTAGCCAGCGAGACCTAGAAATTGACGAATTTCTGTAGGTGTCTTCGGTGCTGACTAGTTCTTAATGGCCTTGATTTTGGAAGGGTCCACGTGAATTCCCTCTTCACTAAATACGTGGCCCAAGAATTCGACTCTTCGAATCCAAAATTCGCACTTAGAGAACTTTGCATAGAGCTTCTCCGATCGTAATGTTTCTAAGACTATTCGTAGGTGTTGACTATGTTCCTCCTTACTTCGAGAGTAGATGAGTATGTCATCGATGAAGACAATGACGAACTGA
Organism: Lactuca virosa; assembly: GCF_052849685.1. Taxonomy (NCBI): domain Eukaryota; kingdom Viridiplantae; phylum Streptophyta; class Magnoliopsida; order Asterales; family Asteraceae; genus Lactuca; species Lactuca virosa. The sequence goes on from NC_136428.1 coordinate 393,296,669, forward strand.
TCCAAGTAAGGACGACACACCCTATTCATTAAATCCATGAATACAGCGGGCGCATTTGTTAATCCGAACGACATCACTACAAACTCGTAGTGTCCATAACGAGTTCGGAAGGCTGTCTTGGGAACATCCGCCTCTAACACTCGTAGTTGGTGGTATCCGGATCGTAGATCTATCTTCGAGAAGTAGTTGGCTCCTTGAAGTTGATCAAATAAATCGTCAATGTGGGGTAAGGGATAACGATTTTTAATGGTAAGCTTGTTGAGTTCCCTGTAGTTGATGCACATACGAAACGATCCGTCTTTCTTCTTGATGAACAAGACCGGTGCTCCCCATGGTGAGAAGCTTGGCCTAATGAATCCCCTTTTGAGAAGTTCGTTAAGCTGACTGGAAAGTTCCTGCATCTCCTCTGGTTCCAGACGATATGGAGATTTGGCTACTGGAGTAGCCCCTAGCACTAAGTCGATTCTGAACTCGACTTGGCGTTGTGGTGGTAATCCTGGGAGTTCTTCTGGAAAGATGTCGGGAAAGTCGCGTACTTCGGGGATGTTCTGAATGTCTTTCACTTCTTGACTCGTATCAACGATGTGAGCGAGGAATGCATGACATTCCTTTCATAAGCACTTCTGAGCTTGGATGCACGAAATGATGCGAAAGCTCGTACTAGGTTTGTCGTCGTAGATTACTAGGGTTTCGCTGTTAGGGAGGTTAAGACGAACTGCTTTTTCAAAGCACATGATGTCGGCGTGAAGAAGACTCAACCAATCCATGCCGATAATAACGTCGAAACTTTTAATTGGCACCGGCATGAGGTCTATCTTGAAAGCATGGCCATCTAAAGTTAGAGTACAACCTATGTATATGCAGTTAGTACTTTCCGTTTTCCCGTTTTCCATTTCTACAGTGAATGATTTATCTAATGCACGTGGTTTTTGTTTAAGCAGGTGTGCAAATTTCTGGTTTACGAAGCTTTTCTCCGCTCCACTGTCGAAAAGTATGCAAGCATATGAGTTATCGAGGAGAAACGTACCAGTAACTATTTGAGGATCAGCTACGGCTTCCTCGTGACCTATGGCCAGAACTCTTCCTACTCCGCCAGCTATCCCTGCCTTAGGGCAGTTCCTCTTGTAGTGGCCCACTTCGCCACAACCGTAGTAAGCTTGGCCCACACCGGCGTTAGGAACTTAAGCGGCCGGCCTTGCTGGAGTCTTGCAGAAACGGGTAGTATGCCCCCTTCTGTTGCAGTTAGTGCACTGCATTTCCCGGCAAGGTCCGTTGTGATGGAAGGTGCATTTATTGCACCTCGGAAGATTACCGGCATAAGGCTTCGCTGGTAAGGGATTAGCAGGGACAACAGGAGTTAATGTGGCAGCATTGATTGTAACTAGTTGTTGTCTCTTTGAGGATTCTTGCGAAGCCCCGCTTTTCCTCTTGTTCCACCCCTTTTTCTTGTTGTTGTTGTTATTTCCCTTTTGTTGCTCAGGTGTAGAAATCGTTGGGTTCTGGTGGTTTCCGTGATCTATAAGAGATTGTTCCAGCTCTTTGGCGCTGTCAAAAGTAATAGGCCTGGATGCTAACACACTTGACTGGATCTAGGGCGATAGTCCCCACATATATCTCTCTATTTTCTTGCTCTCAAGCGCAACCATATCAGGGCAAAGAATTGCCAGATCACAGAATCTATTAGTATAAGTTGATATGTCAGAACCAACCATTTCAAGACCCCAGAGTTCCTGTTCGAGTTTTTGAATTTCCCCTCATGGACAGTACTCTCTCATCAGCATGGCTTTCATGTTTTCCCAACTTATCGAATTTTCCACTATTAGAGTCAGTGACTTAACGTGGCCATTCCACCAAGTTAAAGACCTGTCAGAAAAGGTACAAGTAGCAAACTTGACCTTATTGTTCTCTAGGCAGGCGCAAATTTCAAAGACTGCTTCTGTCTTTTCTATCCACTTCCTTAAGATCATAACCCCTCCAGTTCCATTGAAATTTTTGGGTTTGGCATTCGTAAAATCCTTGTAGGTGCATTACCGGGGATGCCCATGACTTTCGCCATGGTTGGAAGGAGGTGCACCTGTTCCCGATCCACTAGGGACAGGAGTATTGATGTGTGACATGGCAGCCGCTACGGCCGCTGTGACAGCTGCTTGGAAAATAGCAACGTCGAACTGAGGAGGTGGTGGAGGTATCGGTGTTTCGTTATTGTTGTTACGCCTTAGATTTCTGCGAGGAGGCCTCTTTTAGCTATAAGTTTAGAAAGATGAAGATAATGATAAGAATTTAATAGGAAAATTGATGAAAATGACTCATGGACTAACTCTTCATAGCCCAATAGCACGATTGAATGTATATCTAGAACTAACAGATGATAGCATTTGGATAATAATTCCCATGAGATTAGGTACCTGTCAATATTACTGGAATTACAGATGTAACAAGTTCGGGAAAAATGGCCAACAGAAGGAGGCTTTACATCCACCAAGATGGGAAAATTTTGACAGGACTACGACCTAATCAAGACCTAACAGGTCTAAGATTTACAAAGATAGGGAATTAGACCAGAGTTTTACATAACTAGGTTATATCCAAAAGAGAATTCGATGAGATTTTATCGGCGATGAGAACTACTAGAGTGAGTTCTTGATTCCGACAAAAGGCATTCTATGTCCCTCACACGCCTGTCAGATCTTACTTGCTGAGCTCGAAGTTCCCTGACTTCAGCTTGGGTTCCAGCAAGTTCTCTCTGTAGAGCTGCATTGTGGACCAGAGTCCTTTCATGAGCAGACTCTAGTTGGCGAATGCGGACTGTGTTTACGCCAGAGTTGGCGTCAACCTCTACGACTCGGTCGATAGCGGCTCGACCCTGTTCGGTGTTCCGGGAAATCCTACGAACCATGATGGGCAGGACCCTGTCAGCTGAACCTCCCTCAGTGAGGTTGTAGAAGCTTTTGTCTCCATTGTAGGGAAATGGTTGACCCTGTTCCTGACTCCATCTATACAAGTTTGTGGCCCACAGGGGTGTGGGTCCTTGAAATGTTGGACGAGGGTTTGGGTCATGAACAGCTGGGGGTAGATTGTTGACTTCTGGTTCTGAGTCTGAACTATCAGAAAAACCTTCAGCTTCGTGATCATCCAAAGGAATTGGGTGATCATTCTCTGGCTCTTCTCCGAGCCATCCAGCATTGCCATGGTTAGGGTAGTACGGGTTGCCGTGGGGATGGAATCCAGCCATGATATCTACGTGAGAAAAGGGATATACGAAGAAATTAATAGACGTACTAACTAAAATAATTATAAGATGATCTTTATTAGTTACTCCAATACTTGTTTAGTGCATACCAGTTATATGTACTAAAAATAGGATAGACCTTCGAATAGGTGACCCTAGCTCTTAATCCACAACCAAACAAGGAACAGGAAGTAAAGCAAAGATCACAGATTCTAAGTCTATGACACCCTAGTACATATAACCTTAGTGTATCCACTAAACAACTATTGGCATACTAATAAAAAACTTTAATTCTCATATAAGTATTTATAATAACACCAAATACCCCCATGGTATTTCATTGTGGTAGTGTTGGTAAGTTTTTAGACTTGTTGCCATATCACAACTATTCTTGGGCATGTGCTAATCACTCCTCGGACCAGCATAGTTGATCAGGCTATGCCACTCCCAGGACTGACCATACATCCCCGAGCTTACTTTTGATATTCAACAATCGTAATACTTTTGTTCTTGTCATTGTGACACTGATTTTAGTATGAATGCAGACATGTATACTTAGTTAAATATTTTATTATTTAAAAGTATAAACTCTTGGTCAGAGTATTTTAATCCCAATGTATTTATAGTATGTATATCTTTTATGGGTTGATATACTCAATTCACTATAAACAAAGCTCTGATACCAATCTGTCACACCCCAAAACCAAGAACGGCGGAAACGTTCAGGGGTGGAGGACGTCATGTAAAGTATCATAACAGTGCAAAGTAGTAAACAAGAAACAACATCATCCATTGCATTAAAAGTAAAGTTTTAAGACATGAGTGTTCTTTCATAGTAATAAGACACCAAAATATGTAATCAAAATAAAAGACGAGTCTTGTCTGTGGTCTGTCTTCTCAAAACCTGGTCATCGTACCTGTCTATTGGTGACCTGAGAATACAAGTTATTTTGAAAGTGTAGATCAGCATAAAGCTGGTGAATTCATAAGTATTATGGTGTCATTGATTGGAAAAGCTGTTATGAAAGACTAGTAAATGTTTAATGAAACATTTAGTATAAGTGTGAAAACCCTAGAAAATCCCATATTTCCTACTAGTATAAAAGGTAGTCTTCTATCAAGACCCATGTGCTTTGAAGGATGCATTTCTGTATAAATGAAAATTTTTCCCCTGTGCGACTATTATTATAAATATATAGTCTACCTCATCGTTTATGTGAATGTGTCACAAAATAAAAGTAAAAGGGAAATTATATAATCATTTAAGTATTATCCTTTGGTACTAGGATAAACACGGCATAGAAATTGCCGAATAGTATTAACCGTAGACATCCGTCGATGTGCATTTTCCCTCTGTAGCTAACAGCTGGGTGTAGAATGGTTAGTCCCGTACATATATAATAGTATCTACACATATAATATGTAATAGTATCTCATCATATAGTATCTATGTAATAGTATCCATGTAAAAGTATCCATGAAATAGTATCTCTTCATATTGTATGTAATGTATTAGTATAGACTCATGAATGAACTGACTCTTGTGTAATTCCTTGTAATAGGAATAGTACTTTGTATCCCCTAAACTATACCTATAATAGTTTACTGGAATGTAAATTGAATATCCAAGTAGGTTTATACACCCTTGCTGCACAAGAGTGTTGGAACTGAAGAAAGAATGAAAGCTCTCATATCAATACATATGTATATGAAACATAAGTGTATAGATATGGTTTTTAACAATACGTTGAAAGAGGTTTTGTAAAACATTTAAGAGTTTTGAACAATAAATAATGATGACTTGATGTCAGTTTATAAAATAATTCAAAAGTAAATCATTTGATAACAAAGTATAAAACAACCGAAAACTATTGTATTTATCACATTTTGAAGTATGTGAAATCAGTTGGTTGAAAACACAGTTATAAATCACATGTGATTGATTCTATAACTTCCTGTTTTCTACTTGTATTCCCCCCCCTCCCCCATGAAAGCATTTAAAATCATTTAAAAGATTGATTAAGGGGTATGAACTCACCTGTAGTGGGTGGTTGTGGATGAACTGAATGATGTAGGATCCTAAGTGTCAAGTGAAGAGTTGTACACACACAAGGATCCTAGTTAACATATAATCACATATATGTATCCAATTAGTCATAAAACAACTAATTAAGCAAGTTTAAGACATCCTAAGACATGTAAAACACTTGATTTAAGTGCTATAAGTCATAAGGATTGCATCTAAGGGTGGTAGTGTTGGATTAATGTCTAAGTCCATAACTATATTTGGTATGTACTTGACCCGACCCGACATGGTCCATTTGGGTTGCACTTCACCGGCACAATTTATATGGATAGTCTTTTGAGAATAGTATATTTATGATTTATATTAATATATTATAAGTTCTAATATATTAATATGGAATCATATTATTTAATTAGTATTGATCAAGAATTAATTTAGAATTAATTAAGTAATCAAAAAGAACTAATTAAATATGGACTCTTATATATATGGAATGGGCCAAGTTCATTTAGGTTGGGCTAAGCTTTCATGGATGGTCCATGGAGCTTTTAACCCATGGATCCTATGTAAATGAAAGGTCATGAGTATTAGGGTTTACATGGATGTAACCCTAATCTTCCATAATATATAAAGGGGTCCTTGGCTCACAAAATTGGCACAAGTGTGTGAAAATAAGAGTGGGCCGATTTTAGTGTGCATACATATTCTCTTAAGTTCTTCCAAGGTGTTTTGGTGATTTGTGATTCCATTTGAGGCTTCCACACTATTGGGGCTAAGCTCTTAAAGCTTGAAGACATCAAGCTACATCAAAAGGTATGTCATCTAACTAGAACTTTGTAGCATAGGTGCTTCATAATATGCTAGTTAGGATGAAACCTTGGAATAGTTAATATTTGCATGCATAATAGAGAAAACATAGATCCAAGGTTTATAGGGTTGCATGTACACCATAGGAGTGTTAGAATGCTCAAAACCCAACAGTGGTATCAGAGCGATGGGTTGTTTTCTGTTATATTGATGCAAATGTTTTATTTTCAAGTTGAAAAAAAAGGAAAAAAAAACATGACGTCTGTCAAAGGAAAAGTTTCATCATAAAACACCATTAATTCCATAAGTTATGGAATCCAAAGGTTTTCAAGAATTACAAAACTTGCCCTCATGTTTTGGAATTTGAGAAAAGTTTTTTATGAAAAAATGAATTGAATTCTAAAACTCTTGGGTTCATAACTTAAACAATTAATTAAATGGTTTTAATTTTGAGTTTAATAATTGGAATTATGATGTTTTGTTGAATAGTTCAAATTAACTCTTATGGACTTTATTAATAGTTAATTAAAGCGTTTAATTAAAAGAGTATTATTAATCCATAAATATATTGTTTGAGTTTAATTAAATTAATAGTCTAGTTTAATTAATAGATTAAACCACCAAGTATTTTAAATGTCTAAAATACACCCTTATACTATTATAATATTAAAAGTTTAATATATTATATGTATAAGAGCAAGTCGTCTTACCATTACTAGGCCTCATTCACGAAGCCGGTCTATAAGGGGGGTATAAGGTTACTGCCTATAAAATGGCAGTTTAATGGGTGTCCACTCTTACTCACCACTTCCTTGACCGGTCGAGGGTCGTTAGCCGAACAAGTAGGACAAGGACTATAATTCTCCCTTCATTATAAGTATAATGATAAATACTAAGTAACTAAACACTTATAAATTCCCAATCTTAGTTACTTAGGAAAATGTGAATAAGGTGCTAATCCATGAAATTACACTTTGCACTTTGTTTAAGTTGTTAGTGGAGCGTGTGTGGTTAACCGGCACACTAACCTGGACTTAACAAGGTAGGGAAAGGGTAACTTAATGTTTATCATAGTATCGTTGGAGCGTGTGTGGTTAACCGGCACATCGATTGAGGGGTAAATATTAAGGGTACCAAGTATATTTGCATGGTTACTTCACACCTTGTTTTGTGATCCTCGGCATCCCAGTCACAAAACCTGAAGGGCACACTTGAGATTGAAACACGCCATTGAAAAGTTCAATGAATCTCAAAAGATCTAGGAGTTTCTAATCCAATTAAAACTTAATTATATTTCGTTTTTCATGGTGGAAATTAGTAAATCGTCATTTACCTACCTTCAACTATTTTATAACTCGGATTACGGCATCCCTCTTCCAGTTATAAATAGGTTGTTGGATCCTAGCCTTAATATTTCATGTTGGGTGTTATATTAAGGAATTTAAATCAATTATCTTGAATATCTCCCAAAAGATGTCTAGATCAGACATCTATGATCTTCCTAAATCTCTTGGAACTTTACTTCCTCCACCTCCTCTAATTATTCTCCCTAACCCACAAGTTCAAAGGTCACTCAATCCCTATTGGCAAGCAAGGTATATGTGTGATCGCATCTTGGAGATGAAGTCACATATTGACAAGCCGGGAGAGTTGGGTGTCAAAGTCTTAAGAAGGTTGGATGTTCAATCACTTTCTAAGTCACTTAGTGAGTTCCTTTGGGACTACTATGAAACAGACTATGACATGACCCTTAATGATCTTATCTATTTGCTTGGTAAGCAATGATTTGAGGCTTAGTAAAGCAAATTGATTAGGAGATCAACTTCCCAATGCACATTGACAATGGTAACATTGGATATCTAGAAAAGCCTTCTCATCCCAAAGAAAGGGTTTGACCATAGTCAACTAGGTTGACCAAATGGTAAAGACAAAGGCTAAGTCTGCGATAGTCCCATGTACCATTCCCAGTGAGTCCATATGTTTCTCTTGCCAAAGGAAGGGGCATTGATTGCGAAGCTGCCTATTTACCTGAAAGATCATAAGGTTGATCAAGTCAAGAAGTTTGACTCTGCTTCAGGTAAAGTTCACTATCTAACTCTATTAAGTTTCTATTCTGAGATTCTTATTACATGATGTGACTTGGTCACATGTTGATGTTTTAAGAATCAAAGAAAAGTGAAGAAACTTAAAGGAAGTATTTGCTGATTCTGATCGCGAAGATGGTTTTCGATCGCATGGTTCGGTGATCAAATTTTTTTTGCTGTTGCTTAGGAGTTATGATATATTTCTTAGGAAAAGATAACAACAAGTTTTTCATATGCATTTGCATTGTAAGGATAAGTTTTTTCGGAAGTTTTAAAATAAAAAAAAAAACCGTTTTGATTTATTTATTTTAAGTTTCCTTACAATGGCATTTGTGAAAAATTGTTGTTTACATGTTTCCATTGATAGCAATATTGGAAAATGGATTTGATTCTTTCATTTGTGGTAGTGTCTAAATTTACCAAATAAGGAAAGTTTCTCATCACCCAAGTTTCAATAGGACCGAAACTTGGAATCATGCAAGTTGTATAGTATGATGAATGAGAACTTTCAGCTTTCGAAAATTAAGACTAATTCCTTGTTCACATGTATATGTGAGTCAAGTAAATGACTAAAGGGATCGAGTACACATTCTTGTGCACTGGTTAAGTCCACCATATTCGTCATGATTTACTAAAGTTTAGTAAATATGGTTATATTTACAGGCTTAAGTGTAATTCTGAAGCATTGGAAAAGACTCGATGTATGGCAGAACGAATGAGAAGAATCAAATTAGGCAGAAAGATAAACGTTTCTCAAATCTGAAAAGACGGTAGAGTACTTTAGTATCATGTTTTGTGATCATCTTAATGATTTAAGAACCACATCACAATTGGTCTTCTAAGGACATCTTAGTGCATTCATATGACTAAGAAGAGGAGTCATGAATTGTTGAAATGGTTAAATCAAGAAGATGAGTCATACTACGTTTCAAAACAAGTCTTAGAGTCATACTCCAAGACTATAAGTTGAGTGACATATCTTAAAGAAAGGTTCATAACACTTGTCAAATGTAAGAGTAAAAGTGTCCTACTCTTGTACATTTGAAGTTGGTAAGTTGTGATGTTTTGGATTAAACAAAGACTAACTAAGGCCAATTGTGTGAAGTGTTTGTCTTGATAAAGAATCCGCACTATCCATTGAATATTTGACAAGAGAGTCTTATATGTCAAGAGGACAGTGGGAGTCGTAAAGGTCTTGAAAGTCTCAAGAACTAATCAAGAGTAAAACCTGAGGTTCTTCACTAGCACACGACTTGACGTTTATAACCTATCGTGTTGACATACTTCTATTTTTGTGCCCATTCCAGTTAAAGTTGGTTTTGCATAAGAGTTCTTGGAGTTCTCAATTGGTTGCATAACAACTTGGAAGCAATGGCAGGCCCTTGTACTGCCAGGTGGCAAGAAGTTAAGATTGAATAAGTTCAGTCCATATGAGTTCGGATTTGTCATTATCCTTGTCTTGTGACTATGGTTTTGACGATTAACATGGATAAGAACACATACACCATAAAATCTAAGGGTGATAAGGTTTCTCTCTGATTCATGAAAATGATGGTGAGGAAACACTTCCACCAAGTAGATTTGAAGCAGATGGCAAAAGGTCTAAACAATTGAGACTATGATTACGGCATCCCTTTTCATAGTTCTGAAATTGTTTAGACACACATGCAGGATATCTAAGGAAAGGTGTATGATTTTGATATAGTTTTATCAAAGCATCTCGTATCAGAAACCTGAACTTTGGTAAGAAAGTCAATAAAGTATTGATTTCTAGAAGTCCAGCTGATTTCTGAGTACATGTCAAAGCTAGTGGGAGCATAACTGTTATGCTAATAATCGTCATGTTAGTGGGAGCATGATAATTATTGTTAGTGTTGCAAGTTAGCAATTTTAATTATAGAAAACAAAAGTTTTAATTCGTGAGGCTGTAGGGATTGAAAAAGTTGTTTTTCTATAATTAAGGGAAAGGATATACTTCATTTCAGTTCTAAAGGCTTAGATTGAGACCTTATTCATCTTTAGTCAAGAATATATATATGAATTTCATGTTGGATTGGTTCAACTTAAGGAAATTCTATATATTGCGTTCTCAAAATTCGATTATGATTACGACATCCTTCTTCATAGTCAAATTTTGAAAACATGGCAAATAAAAATAAAAATATTGTAGCAAAAGACTGGTCTAGACTCATGTCTTTATGTGAGACATCATGAATCGTGTACCATTTGCTTTGGGTACAGGATCGATTGCATGTGCTATAATATTTGTCATTTCTAAATTTTTCCAAATGCCCAGAGGCATTAAGAAGGGAAAAGGTATAGAATTGGATATGACTAAAATGATTAAGCAATTATCGAGGACAATCTGAGGTTTACCAAAGATTGGTTGCTCAGGGACAGTTGGAAGTATAGTGCTAATTTTGGAAGGACCATATTGACATATTCTGAAAAGAGGCATCTCTTCTTCAGAAGTGATAGTCAAAATGAGAATATGGAGTTGTCTCCAAAGGTGGAAGTTATCTGTGTAAGATTAGAAAACTTAATGCAAGAAGCATGTCCAAAGCAATGTACTTTGAATATGAGACTTAGTTACTATGGAGTTGATCTCCATTGGAATACCTTATAATGACTGTTGACAAGTCCTTGTGACTTCGTACATATTCATTACAGGAGGGTCAGTGCATATAAGTTTAAAATCTAAACAGATTTCGATAAATGATAGGAATTTGAAATTCTCACATTTTTCGATAAGGATTTGGGAGTGTGAAATTAGAATCATTGAAATTATGTTCAATTGGTTTATTTCACAAAGTAAGGATCATAGACAAACATAGAGTGCATACTTGGTGTATGGCAAAGCTATTGTTTAGAAAAACATAGTGTACATGCTTGGAGCATGGGACAACTAGTGTTTTTAATTCAGGTATAAAGTTGATAAAACCGAAACAATGAAATAACGAGTAATCAGTATGGTGATAAATAAAAGTGGTCTATTTATATATTCATAGGGTTTGATACCATATTTGATTCATTTATTCTTGTGTTTCATTTTGCATGTTTTGACTTCCAGAATAAACTAGGTCATTCTTCCTGAATGACTAAGTTATTCAAAATATCCACAGTCGGTCATATGTTGGAAGTAGATATGAATCAACACTGTCATGGGTTGGTTTGTAGAGGTCCAAGTTGGCGGACAAAGTGGTGCTACAACACTCATGAGTGCTCATAAGTTCTGATTATTGGATTCAACCCGCGCTCATTTGAATCACTTCATGGATTTTATCACGAGTGATCATGAGACGATAATATCTTATATTCTTCAAACCTAGAGATATGAGTTGTTACTATGAGTTGGTTATACATTGATTGCACGAAAACGCATTTGGTAACTCGATGTTATAAAACGTGCCTTTGTGTATGATTCAACAAGTAGTAGAACAAGCCATATGAGTCGAAGTTTATCCATTCCTTTTACCTTCGGGATAAAAGCGATATCTGTGGGCCCCTCGATGATTTAGCGATGACATATGTGAGTGCTTGGCCAAGCCAGGACTGATTTGATTTGTTCAATCAGTCAGTCATCATAAATCGAAAATCGGGAAACAACAAATGGACAGAGAGAATGATTATAATCCAGGTCTCAGTCCATATGATATCTAGAATGGAGGAATATATGATCCCTTATCTAATGGACAAGTCATTGACAAGGTCAGAGTTCAACAACGGCTTTAAGAGCTACGATTGCCAGTTAGGTTTTGAAGTCATACTCAATAATAGTTTTAGACTTATCCAAGTGGGAGACTGTTGGATTAATGTCTAAGTCCATAACTATATTTGGTATGTACTTGACCCGACCCGACATGGTCCATTTGGGTTGCACTTCACCGGCACAATTTATATGGATAGTCTTTTGAGAATAGTATATTTATGATTTATATTAATATATTATAAGTTCTAATATATTAATATGGAATCATATTATTTAATTAGTATTGATCAAGAATTAATTTAGAATTAATTAAGTGATCAAAAAGAACTAATTAAATATGGACTCATATATATATATATATATATATATATATATATATATATATATATATTTATATATATATATATATATATATATATATATATATATATATATATATATATATATGGAATGGGCCATGTTCATTTAGGTTGGGCTAAGCTTTCATGGATGGTCCATGGAGCTTTTAACCCATGGATCCTATGTAAATGAAAGGTCATGGGTATTAGGGTTTACATGGATGTAACCCTAATCCTCCATAATATATAACGGGGTCCTTGGCTCACAAAATTGGCACAAGTGTATGAAAATAAGAGTGGGCCGATTTTAGTGTGCATACATATTCTCTCAAGTTCTTCCAAGGTGTTTTGGTGATTTGTGATTCCATTTGAGGCTTCCACACTATTGGGGCTAAGCTCTTAAAGCTTGAAGACATCAAGCTACATAAAAAGGTATGTCATCTAACTAGAACTTTGTAGCATAGGTGCTTCATAATATGCTAGTTAGGATGAAACCTTGGAATAGTTAATATTTGCATGTATAATAGAGAAAACATAGATCAAACTTTTATAGGGTTGCATGTACACCATAGGAGTGTTAGAATGCTCAAAACCCAACAGGTAGGACCTTGCTATTGAGTTTGGGGTTCAAGGGTAAACTCCCTTGGAGTTTACGGTTTTGTGACCATAACTCCTTGAGTTTACGGTCGTAAACCCATGAGTTTATGGCCGTAAACTCAAGTTTCTTTGACCATTTTGTGTTTTGAAGCCTTAAAGATCACAATAAGCATTCCTACTTCCTGTTTAAGGCTTAAGAAGAGATTAGGGCACCATTTCACTCCTTTACGGAGTTTACGGTCCTTGGACCATTTGTCTTTGGGTTTACGGCCGTAAACCCACATGATTTATGGTCTTTTGATGTTTTCAAGTACTAAACACATTAAGGAAGGGGTCCAGACTAGTTTCCAAGGATTAGAAGCAACCAGGGCACCCTTTGGCACCCTTAATAGGGTTTACGGTCCAAGGTGTTCTTGGACCGTAAACACCTTTGATCCTTTGTTTCTTGGGTGTTTTCTTGATGTTTAGAAGTGTAACAAGCCTTATAACACACTAGGGTAGGAGTACTTACTAGGTTGAAGCTTGAAAAGGTGCTAAAAGTCCAAGAACACTAGTGTGTGTTCTTGGTGTTCTTGGTGAAACTTGAAGATCTACACTTTTGGAATGATTTCACGGATGGAATAATGTTATATCACTAGATTAGGGTAGATATCAACTTATTAGGGCTAGAAACACTTACAAGTTGAAGATCTTGAAGAAATGTTGGATGATACTTGAGAGAGAATTTGGTTTTGGATCTTGAAAATGTGAAAAGTGGTAAAATATGACTAAGTGTCATATTTATACCCCCTTTTTAGGGTTTACGGCCGTAAACACATTTGTTTAGGCCGTAAACTCCAAACTCTTGGAGTTTTGGGACATTATTGTCACACAATAAGCCCTAGGGCATCCTCTCTCCTGTCATCTCCTGAATTACTAACTTTAAAACACTAGAACTTAATCCAAAAAGCCTGAAAGTTAGCAGAAACTGTTCTGACTCTTATTGAAGTGAGAGGTTGTAGATGTTGGATAAGGTGTCTAAGTCCATAACTTATTTGGTATATACTTGACCCGACCCGGCATGGTCCATTTGGGTTGCACTTCACCCAAACTATTTATGGATAATTTTATGAGAATTGTATACTTACGATTTATTAATATATTATAAGTTATAATATATTAATATATAGTCATGTTATTTAATTAGTATTAATCTTGAATTAATTATGAAATGATTTAGTGATTAAAAGGAAGACTAATTAAATCATAGGCTATTATATTTATATGGTGTGGGCTAATGCTCATTTGTTAATGGGCTAAGCTTATATGGAAGTCCATGGATGATCCATGGAGCTTTTAACCCATGGATCCTTGGAAGAGGAAAGACATGGGTTATTAGGTTTTCACCCTAACCATGTACACTATATAAACAAGCTTATGTTGCATGAAAAACACCCTAAGTGTGTGTGTGTAATTGTGGTGGCCGAAATCTAAGAGTTAGTATACTCTCTCATACATTTTCCAAGTTTGTGGTGATTTGTGATTTCCATTTGAGGCATTCACATTATTGGTGCTTGGCTCTCAAACTCCAAGGAATCAACAATCAACAAAAGGTATGTAATTCATTTAGTTCTTTTATGTTTAAAAGTACCCCATGCTATGCTAGATAGGTTATAAACCTTGGAAATTAAGATTGTGCATGTACCTTAGACAAACATAGATCCAAGGTTTATTAGGGTTGCATGTACACTTAGGAAGTGTTAGAGTGCTCAAAACCCAACAGTGGTATCAGAGCGTAGGCTTGTTTGTTTGATACTTGATGCAAAATAGTGATAAAAAGTAGATTTTTTTCTGTCTAACTGATGAACTCGCCGAGTCCATGGGGGGACTCGCCGAGTTCATGTGTAAACTCATCCTACTCGCCGAGTAGGTTCGTGCACCCAGCGAGTAGAAGCCTCAGAATGCAGATTTTCGACTTTTGATGCTGGAAATGGACTAGAAACATTACCCTAAACTGTTTTGGTGTTTTAAAACTTATTTTAGTTGGTGTAATGGTTGTTCTAATCCATTTACAATAGCTTATATCAAAATTTCATGCTTTGTATGTGTTCATATAATTCTTGAAACTTTGATGATCATGTTCATGTTCTTATGAATTTAGAAGATGATAGGAATTATTTGCTGAATTGTTTAGGATTAATTCTTGATCATTTATGTGTTTTAATGGAGTCCATAATTTGTCCTCAAGTTATGGATATCCAAAGGTCACTTCTTTTAAACACACACTTAAAACACATAAGTTACATGGAAATGAAGTGTCTTCATTTTTATGAACCTTTAATTCATAAGTTATGAAATGAAAAGTTTTGAAAAGTTTCAAAACTTGTCCTCAAGTTTTGGAATCTGTAAAAGTTACACACACTTTAATATACTTTAATTCCAAACCCTTAGAGTTTTAAAAGTTAAAATTCAACCCTTATACTATTTATAAATAATTAAATTATTATTATTATTATATATATATATATATATATATATATATATATATATATATATATATATATATATATATATATATATATATATATATATAAGATCAAAGTCGTCTTACCGCTAGTACGCCTCATTCACTAAGCCAGTCTATAAGGTGGGTATAAGGTTGTTGCCTATAAAATGGCAACTTAATGGGTGTCCACTCTCACCCACCGGTTGCTTGACTGGTGGAGGGTCGTTAGCCGAACGGGTAGGACAAGGACATATAAATTCTCATTAAAAGTATAATGAATATTATAAAGTAACTAAACCTTTTATAAATTCCCAATCTTAGTTACTTTAGGAAAATGTGAATATGGTGCTAACCCATGGAATTCACACTTTGTACCTTACCAAGTCGTTGGTGGAGCGTGTGTGGTTAACCGGCACACTAACTTGGACTAGTAAGGATCACGAAGGGTGACTTAATGTTTATCATAGATCGGTGGAGCGTGTGTGGTTAACCGGCACATTGATTAGGTGATAATATTAAGGGTACCAAGTGAATTTGCATGGTTATTCACACCTTGTTTTGTGATCCTCGACATCCCAGTCACAAAACTTGAAGGGCACAATCGAGATTGAAACATGCCATTCAAAAGTTCAATGAATCTCAAAAGAATCTAGGAATTTCAAAAACCAATTAAACCTAATAATTCATTTCGTTTTCATGGTGGAAATTGGTGAATCGTCATTCACCTACCTTCAAATATGTTATAGCTTAGATTACGGCATCCCTCTTCTAAGTTATAATATATTGTGTTGGATCCTAGCCTTAATATTACATTTGGGTGTATTATTAAGGATTCGACATATATCTAATCTAAACTTGTTTTCTTCTTTTCAGATGTCTTCCAACAACAATGCTTCGGGCTCTAACCCTACTGGCTCCTTTTCCCTCATGAACCTTTGTGGGAGGGTCATCTTTGATGGTTCCAACTTCATGGATTGGATCCGGAACATCAGGATGATCACTCGCTACGAGGACAAGGAATATGTCCTCGATAAGGAGCTAAAGGAGCTTGATGAGTCCACTGCTACTCCTGAGGAGCTCGCTGAGTATCAGGCACATGAAAGAGATGCCACTAAGGTGGCATGCATCATGATGGCCACCATGACAGCTGAACTCCAAAAGTCCTATGAGGACTATTACCCTTTTGAGATGCATCAGGATCTGATGTAAAGGTACCATCAGAGTGCTCGTCAAGAGCGGTATGAAATAATCTCCTCCATGATCACTACCCGTATGAAGGATAGCGAACCAATCACGAGCCACATGCAGAAAATGCAAAGGTATGTGGACCGTCTAATGAAACTGAATGTGAACTTCCCTGAGGAGTTGGCAATTGATATCATTTTGCACTCCTTGCCCTCGTGTTATGATCAATTTCGTATGACATACCACATGAACAAGGAGGAAGTCACACTCAGTAAGCTTCAAGGACTTCTGAAGACTGCCGAAAGTGGTCTTAAAAGTAAGTCGGTTGCTACTCCTACTCCTACTACTACCCCTGTTTTGGCTATCGGGAAAGGCAAAGGGAAGAAGAGGAAGCACCCTTCGAAGGGTACCAAGGGAAAGTCCCTTGAAGGCTCCTCATCTAGAACCAAAGGTGGTTCTATCACTCCTTCTGCCATCCCTAAGGATTCTGAATGCTTCTACTGTCAAAATAAGGGGCATTGGAAGCGAAACTGCCCAAAGTACTTGCAGGATGTCAAGGATGGAAAAGTGAAACCATCCCATGCAGGTATTTACACTATATTGTCTAATAACTCACCATATTCTATTTCTTGGGTGCTTGATACAGGTTGTGGTATTCATATCTGTTGTGACTTGCAGGGCCTTAGAAGAAGTGAGGATGTGGAGCACGGAAAGATAAACTTAATCATGGGGAACAAGAAGGTTACACCTGTTACCAAGATTGGAGTTTATACTTTGTTGCTAGATAGTGGGTTAAAGTTAGATTTGAATAAATGTGTTTACTCGTCTGAAATGGCGAGGAATATTATTTCCTTTCATGCTTTGTATAAACAAGGTTTTACCTTTTCTTTTGATAATGAAGTTGGTAGTATTAATGCTTTCTTTAATAATATTCTTTATTTTAAAGCATTACCTTGTGATGGTGTGTATGAAGCTGTATCGGTTGTAGATAATTTAGGGAATAATGTATTGTGTATTGATTCTTCTACTAGCTTGGATAAAGCATCTTTGTGGCATTGTCGTCTTGGACATGTAAGCAAGAAACGCATAGGCCAGCTCCAAAAGGATGGAGTTTTGGAGTCGTTCGACCTCAAGTCGGATGATAGTTGTGAGTCTTGTCTACTTGGAAAAATGACAAAATCACCCTTCACTGGTACTTGTGCAAGGGGTGAGGGTTTGTTGGACCTTATACATACTGATGTATGTGGACCATTCAAAACCGCCACAAGGGATTCTAATCGCTATTATGTGACTTTTATTGATGATTTTAGTAGATATGGTTATGTCTACTTAATCAAACATAAGTCAGAAACTTTTGAAAGGTTTAAAGAGTTTAAACAGGAAGTAGAAAATCAATTGGGCAGGAACATTAAGATGCTTCGATCCGATCGAGGTGGTGAGTATCTTAGTACTGAGTTCCTCGACTATCTTAAGGAGTGTGGGATTGTCTCACAATTGACACCTCCCAGGACACCACAGCTGAATGGTGTGGCTGAGAGGCGTAATCGAACTTTGTTGGACATGGTTCGCTCTATGATGAGTCGAGCTTCGCTACCAATCTCTTTTTGGGGGTATGCCTTAGAGACTGCCGCCCACATCCTTAATCTAGTCCCTACAAAGAAGGTTGCCAAAACACCTCATGAAATGTGGACTGGGAAAGTTCCCAATCTAGACCATATCAAGATTTGTGGTTGCGAGGCTTTCGTGAGGCGCGAAACTCATGACAAGCTCGAACCTCGAAGTGAAAGGTGTATTTTCATCGGCTACCCACAAAAATCCTTTGGTTACCTCTTCTACAGACCCAGTGAGAATGTGGTCTTTGTGGCTAGGAGAGGGGTCTTTCGAGAGAGAGAATTTATAAACCAAGGAGACAGTGGGAGGCAAATTGACCTTGAAGAAATTGAAGACTCAATTGGTGAAGGAACCTCAGACACTAGCAATCAACTTAAGGAGGAAATTCCTGTTGATCCAGCTGACGAGTCTATACTTCCGAGGCGTTCCACAAGGGTTAGGAACACACCTGAGTTTTATTATGGATTTTATATTACTACGGAAGGTGATACATTTATCAGTGACAGTACACTGGTAAAACTAGATGAACCTAACAGTGTCAAGGAAGCCATGGCAGGCCCAGAGTCTGCTAAATGGAAGGAGGCTATGGATAGCGAGATACAGTCCATGTATGACAATCAAGTTTGGAACATGGTTGACAAGGTACCAGGCCGTAAGACAGTCGGGTGCAAATGGATCTTCAAGAAGAAGACCGACATGGATGGGAAGGTGCACACTTATAAGGCTCGACTGGTTGCGAAGGGGTTTACTCAGACTCAGGGTATTGATTATGATGAAACCTTTTCACCAGTAGCAAAGATTAAGTCTATTAGGGTTATGCTAGCCATTGCTGCATTTCATGATTATGAAATATGGCAAATGGATGTCAAAACCGCTTTCCTTAACGGAAAGTTGGCTGAGGATGTTTACATGAATCAGCCAGAAGGTTTTGTCAGTGCATAGTACCCCAATAGAGTGTGCAAGCTTGAGAAATCCATTTATGGATTGAAACAAGCATCTCGAAGTTGGAATCTTTGTTTCGATGAGAAGGTCAAAGAGTTTGGTTTCTCAAGAAGTGAAGATGAGTCATGTGTGTATGTCAGAGCTAGTGCGAGTATAGTTAGCTTTTTGATACTGTATGTGGATGACATACTACTCATAGGAAATGACATCCCAACCTTGCAGAAGGTTAAGTCCTGGCTTGGGAAGTGCTTTGCTATGAAGGACCTTGGAGAAGCTACCTATACCCTAGGGATAAGGATATTAAGAGAAAGGAGTAAAAGACTAATTGGACTAAGTCAGAGTATCTACTTGGATAAGGTGTTGAAAAGGTTCAACATGCAGAATTCCAAGAAAGGAGAATTACCGATCCAAAGCAATGCCAAACTGAGCAAGGCTTAGAGCCCGAGTACAGAAGATGAGATAGCTGAGATGAGTCGATTACCTTATGCTTCCGCTGTTGGTTCGATCATGTATGCTATGACTTGTACCCGTCCTGATGTGGCCTTCGCTTTGAGCATGGTCAGCAGATATCAGGGGAACCCTGGCAAGGCTCATTGGACTGCGGTAAAGAATATTCTCAAGTACCTGCGGAGGACTAAGGATTGGATCCTTACCCTTGGTGGGAGTGATGACTTGAAAGTAGTAGGGTATAGTGATGCTAGCTTTCAGACTGATAGGGATAACTTCCGCTCTCAATCGGGCTGGGTCTTTACCTTAAATGGAGGGGCAATCACTTGGAAGAGTTCCAAACAAGATACGGTAGCTGATTCGACTTGTGAATCAGAGTACATAGCAGCGAGTGAAGCGGCAAAGGAGGTGATATGGCTGAGGAACTTCATCGGAGACCTTGGAGTTGTACCAGCTATTAGGGAGCCTATGGAGATTTTCTGTGACAGCAATAGTGCGGTTGCCTTAGCCAAGGAACCAAGAGATCATGGCAGATCCCGACACATTGACAGAAAATATCACTTCATAAGACACAAGATAGAAGAGGGACTCCTCGTGGCAAAGAGGGTATCGTCAGATGAGAACCCTGTGGATCCCCTTACGAAGGGACTGACGAGGGTGAAGCATTTGCAACATGCGAGGCGCATCGGGCCGAGGGACGATATTAGTTTTACAGATTAGATAGCCTTTTCTGAAACTTGTAAACTGTAATCGACGTTTGATGATGAATAAAATTTGTGATTTATTTATGAGTAAAGTGTTGCTATAATTGTCAATTATCTACTATTGTTTCAGTTTTGCATGTTTTGACTTCCAGAATAATTAATTTATTCAAACTCTCCACAGTCGGTCATATGTCGGAAGTAGGTATGAATCAAGACTGTCATGAATTGGGATTGTAGATGACTAAAGGTGTTTAGCCATAGCAATGGTTGCTACAACATTCATGAGTACTCATAAGTTATGAGTATTGGAATAAACCCACGCTCACTTGTATCACTTCATGGAATTTATCTCGAGTGATCGTGAGACGGTAATATCATATAAGTCTTCAAACCTAGAGATATGAGTTGTTACCTATGAGTTGGTTGTGCATTGATTGCACGTAAACGCATCAGTAACTTGATGTTATAAAACGTGCCTTTGTGTGCAATTCAATAAGTAGTAGAACAAGCATATGAGTCGAAGTTTATCTGTTCCTTCTAGAAATAGAAGCGATATCTGGGCCCCTCGATGATTTTGTGTTGACCAATGTACCGGGCCCGGTCAGAAATAAATTGATGTGTTCAGTTAAGTTCTTTGTCAAACAAATCGGAAATCGAGAAACAACTGCTAGACAATAAGTAAGACATTGTTCCATGTATTTGTCCGGCTGATATCATGAGAGCAGAGGATTATATGATCACTTATCTAAAATGGCGCTTCATAGTTCAACAGAGTTTTCGAGAGCTACGATTGCCGGTTGGTTCCTGAAGTAATATAGGCAAATACAGTTATTAGACTTATCCAAGTGGGAGTCTGTTGGATAAGGTGTCTAAGTCCATAACTTATTTGGTATATACTTGACCCGACCCGGCATGGTCCATTTGGGTTGCACTTCACCCAAACTATTTATGGATAATTTTATGAGAATTGTATACTTACGATTTATTAATATATTATAAGTTATAATATATTAATATATAGTCATGTTATTTAATTAGTATTAATCTTGAATTAATTATGAATTGATTTAGTGATTAAAAGGAAGACTAATTAAATCATGGGCTATTATATTTATATGGTGTGGGCTAATGCTCATTTGTTAATGGGCTAAGCTTATATGGAAGTCCATGGATGATCCATGGAGCTTTTAACCCATGGATCCTTGGAAGAGGAAAATACATGGGTTATTAGGTTTTCACCCTAACCATGTACACTATATAAACAAGCTTATGTTGCATGAAAAACACCCTAAGTGTGTGTGTGTAATAGTGGTGGCCGAAATCTAAGAGTTAGTATACTCTCTCATACATTTTCCAAGTTTGTGGTGATTTGTGATTTCCATTTGAGGCATTCACATTATTGGTGCTTGGCTCTCAAACTCCAAGGAATCAACAATCAACAAAAGGTATGTAATTCATCTAGTTCTTTTATGTTTAAAAGTACCCCATGCCATGCTAGATAGGTTATAAACCTTGGAAATTAATATTTTGCATGTACCTTAGACAAACATAGATCCAAGGTTTATTAGGGTTGCATGTACACTTAGGAAGTGTTAGAATGCTCAAAACCCAACAGTACAGAATAGAAATTTCGGGTTGTCACAGTCGGATTGTCTAGTTGCCAAGAAAGTAGCAAGGAGTGATTTCGAGGACAAAATCTAATTTAAGTGGAGGAGAGTTGTAACACCCCGTTTCTATTCGTTCCATAGTTCGGGGCCATGAACCGAAGATCTAGTATCGTAAGTCTTCGAGCTTTGGGAGAGTGAGATTTAAATCCATTTGAAAGTAGGTAATGTACATTATGTGATCCAAGAGTTCAGTTTGTGCTTTAGTGTCAAAGGATAAAATGGAAAAAGTGTTGTCTCAGACTTCTTTTATGAATTAAGGATTTTAGTTCAATATGTTTTAAGTCAAAAGTAATTAGATAGGGTTGTCGATCTCCTTAATACTTTTCCGTTGATATAAAGATCGTCGAACACGAATTGGGAACGAAGAAGTTATGACCATTAGAAGTTACGAAGGTTTTGGACTTAGTCTAGTACGTTGGACCTACTAGGGCATCCTTGGTACATTTGGCATATGCGATCAGTGTTGGGTTTTGAGCATTCTAACACTCCTAAGTGTACATGCAACCCTAAATACCTTGGATCTATGTTTTCTCTATTATACATACAATTATGAACATCCAAGGTATTATCCTAATCTAGCATACAAAATAATAAATATAACAAGACAGAATACATACCTCTTTGATGTAGAATGTCTTCATGAAGCTTGAGTGCCTAGTGCCCCAAGTGTGACACCTCAAATGGTTCACACAACACCAAATACACTTGGAATAACTTGAGAGAAACTTGAACACTCCTTGAAATCGTCTAGCCCTCACACTCACACATTAGTACCCAATTTCTTGAGCCATGGGATTCTTTTATATGGTGGCTATTAGGGTTACACCATGTAACTCATAACTTTACGCATTCCTTATGCTCCATGGATTTTAACCTCCATGGAGTATCCATGGGTCACCCCATGGACTTAGTCCAACATAAGGAATCTTGGATCACAAGCCCACATATATAAGAATGAATGATTTACATAATCAACCCATATATTTAATTAGTCTCCTTTTGATCACTTAATTAATTCCAAATTAATTCTTGATCAATACTAATTAAATAACCTTATTAATATATATTAGAACTTATAATATATTAACCAACCTTAAGTGTTATTTCTCTCATTATAGTCTATCCAAATGCATGATGCCATGCAACCCAAATGGACCATGCCGGGTCGGGTCAAGTCTTACCAATTATAATTATGGACTTAGACATTAAACCAACAGTCTCCCCCTTAGATAAGTCTAAAACTATTATTGCGTATGACTTCAGGAACCGATCAGCAATCGTAGCTCTCAAAAGCTTCTGTCGAACTCTGACCTTGTCGATGAACTCTGACCTTTGTCAATGACTTGTCCATTAGATAAGGGATCATATATTCCTCCATTCTAGATATCATATGGACTGAGACATGGATTATCAATCATTCTCTCTGTCCATTTGTTGTTTCCCGATTTCCGATTCATGATGACTGACTGATTGAACAAATCAAATCAATCCTGGCTTAGCCAAGCACTCACATGTATCATCTTTAAATCATCGAGGGGCCCACATATATCGCTTTTATCCCGAAGGTAAAAGGAATGGATAAACTTCGACTCATATGGCTTGTTCTACTACTTGTTGAATCATACACAAAGGCACGTTTTATAACATCGAGTTACCAATGCGTTTTCGTGCAATCAATGTATAACCAACTCATAGTAACAACTCATATCTCTAGGTTTGAAGAATATAAGATATTATCGTCTCATGATCACTCGTGATAAAATCCATGAAGTGATTCAAATGAGCGCGGGTTGAATCCAATACTCAGAACTTATGCGCACTCATGAGTGTTGTAGCACCACTTTGTCCACCAACTTGGACCTCTACAAACCAACCCATGACAGTCTTGATTCATATCTACTTCCAACATATGACCGACTGTGGATGGTTTGAATAACTTAATCATTCAGGAAGAGCGACTTAGTTATTCTGGAAGTCAAAACATGCAAAGTGAAACACAAGAATAAATGAATCAAATATGGTATCAAACCATATGAATATAAATAAACACTTTTATTTATCACCGTACTGATTACTCATTATTCATTGTTTCGGTTTTATCAACTTTATACTTGAATTTAAAACAATAGTTGTCCCATTCTCCAAGCATGTACACTATGTTTTCTAAACACTAGTCATGCCATACACCAAGTATGCATACTATGTTTGTCTATGATCTTTACATTGTAAAATAGATCAATTGAACATCACTCCAATGATCCTCTTTTCACAGTCCGAAATCCTTACTGCAAATGCAAGAATTCCAAATTCATGCCATTTACGGAAATCTGTTAGATTCTAAACTTATATGCATTGATCCTCTTAATGATTATGCACAAAGTCAGAAAGACTTGACAACAATCATTACAGAGCATTCCAAAGGAGATCAGCTCCTTGGAAACATCCTTCTTTCATTAAGTTTCCTAATCTTACACAGATTGAATAATTTCTAACTTTGAAACATTTCCATATTCCATTTTGACTATCACTTCTGAACAAGAGTTGCCTCCTTACAGATTATGTCAATATGGTCCTTCCAGAATTAACATTATACTTCCAACTATCATTGAGCAACCAATCTTTGGTAAACCTTAGATTGTCCTCGACAATTGCTTAATCATTTTAGTCATATCCAATTCTAGACCTTTTCCCTTCATAATGCTCCAGGCATTTGGAAAATTTTAGAAGGGATGAATATAGCACATGTAATCGATCCTATATCCGAAGCATATGGGACACGATTCATGATGTCTCACATAAAGACTAAACCAGTCTTTTGCTATAATATTTCCATTTAAATTTGCCAAGTTCTCAAAATTCAGATTATGAAAAGGGATGCTGTAATCATAATCGAATTTTAGAACGCAAATAATGGACCCATATATAGAATTTCCTTATGTTGAGCCATTCCAACATGAAATTCATATATATATCCTTGATTAAATACGATTAAAATCTCAATCTAAGCTTTTAGAATTGAAATGAAGTATAATTTCCTCTCCCTTAATTATAGCAAAACAACTTTTTCAACCCCTGCAACCTCACGAATTGAAACTTTTGTTTTCTATAATTAACATTGCTAACTTGCAACCTTTGTCATAATTATCATGCTCCCACTAACATGATGATTGTTAGCATAACACTTATGCTCCCACTAGCTTTGACATGTACTCAGAAATCAGCTAACTTTCTTACCAAAATCATACACCTCTCTTAGATAGCTCACATGTGTGTCTAAACAATTTTAGAACTATGAAAAGGGATGTCGTAATCATAGTCTCAATTGTTTAGACCTTTGCCACTTCTCACAAGTCCATGTTAGTGTGCCGGTAAAGCACACACGCTCCACTAACGACTTTGAGAATGCAAATATCATAATTGCTATCTAGCTAAAATCTACTTAGTGAAAGTGTTTCCTCACCATCATTTTCATGAATCGGAGAGAAACCTTATGACACTTAGATTTTAATAGTGTATGTGTTCTTATCCATGTGAATTTGTCAAAACCATAATCACAAGACAAGGTTAGTGACAAATCCAAACTCATATTGATTAAACTTGTGCAATCTTAAATTCTTGTCATTTGGCAGCTCAGGTGCCCGCCATTGCTTCCAAGTAGTTGTGCAACCAATTGAGAACTCTCAGAACTCCTATGCAAAGCCAACCTGAATAGGCACAAAAATTTCAACACGATAGGTTATAAACCTCAAGTCGTGTGCTAGTGAAGGACTTTAGGTTTTATTCTTGATTAAGTCTTGAAACTTTCAAGAGCTTTAAGACTCCCACTGTCCTCTTGACATATAAGACTCCCTTGGTCAAATATTCAAGAGATACTGCGGATTCTTTATCAAGACTAACACTTTACACAATTAGCCTAAGTTGGTCTCTGTTTTATCCAAAACATCACAACTTACCAATTTCAAATGTACAAGAGTAGATAACCTTTTACTCTTACATTTGACTAGTGTTAACAAACCCTCTTTAAGATATGTCACTCAAGTTACAATCTTGGAGTATAACTCTAAGAATTGTTTTGGAACGAAGTATGACTCATCTTTTTGATTTAACCATTTCAACAATTCATGACTCCTCTTCTTAGTCATAAGAATGCACTAAGATGACTTTAGAGGACCAATTGTGATATGGTATCTTAATCATTAAGATGATCATAAACATGATACTAAAGTACCCTCCCATCTTTTCAGATTTGAGAAACTTTTATCTTTATGCCATACTTTGATTCTTCTTATTCGTTTTGTCTCACATTGAAACTTCTCCAATGCTACAGACTTATACTTAAACTTATAAGTAACCATATTTACTGAACTTAAGTAAATCATGATGAATAGTCTTCTTGATCTTTTGTGGTGGACTTGACCAGTGCACAAGAATGTGTACTCGATCCCTTAGTCCTTTCCTTATTCACATAAGGAATTAGTCTTAATTTTCCAAGCTGAAAGTTCTCATTCATCATACTATACAACTTGCATGATTCCAAGTTTCGGTCCAATTGAACCTTGGGTGATGAGAATCTTTCCTTATTTGGTAATATTAGACACTACCACAACCGAAAGAATAAAATCCATTTTTCCAATATTGCTATCAATGGAATCTTATAAGCAACAACTTTTCACAAATGCCATTGTAAGTATACTTAAAATAAATAAAATCAAAACCTTTTTCTTTTATTTTAAAACTTTGCGGAAAAACTTATCCTTACAATCCATATGAAAACCTTGTTGTTAGCTATTCCTAAGCAATATAAATATCATAACTCTTAAGTAATAGCCCAAAATTCTGATCACCGAACCATGCGATTGAAATCCATCTTCGCGATCAGAATCAGCATGTACTTAATAGAGTTAGACAATGGACTTTACCTGAAGTAGAGCCAAACTTATTGACTTTAACATCCTTAGATAAATTTGGCAGCTTCGTAACCAATGCCCCTTCCTTTGGCAATAGTTACCTATGGACCCTTGATAATGGGACTATCTCAGACTTCGCCTCTCTCTTTACCATTGGGTCAACCGAGTTGACTATGGCCGATCCCTTTCCATTGGGAAGAGAGAGCTTTACTGGATATCCAATGTCATCATTATCAATGTCCATAGCGTTTTAGGAAGTTGATCTTAGCAAATAGATAAGATCATTAAGGGTCTTGTCTTAGTCTGTTTCATAGGATTCCCAAAAGAACTCACTATGTGACTTAGAAAGTAGTTGAGCCACCATCTTTCTCAAGACTTTGACACCCAACTCTCCTGGCTTGTCAATATGTGACTACATCTCCAAGATGTGATCACACCTAGACCTTGCCTTGCCAATAGGGCTTGAGTGACCTTAAACTTTTTAGGAACTTGTGGGTTAAGGAGAATAATTGGAGGAGGTGAAAGAAGTATGATATCCATGGGACATCATCTTCATTTAGGAAAGCTTGTTTCAAGAGATTTGGGAAGATCATAAATGTCTAGACCAGACATCTTTTTGGGAGATATTCAAGATAGTTGATTTAAAGTCCTTAATATGACACCCAATATGAAATATTAAGGCTAGGACCCAACAAACTATTTTATAACTTAGAAGAGGGATGTCGTAATCCAAGCTATAAAATATTTGAAGCTAGGTGAATGACGATTCACCAATTTCCACCATGAAAAACGAAATAATTTATTAGGTTTTAATTGGATTTGAAAGTCCTAGATCTTTGAGATTCATT
Organism: Lactuca virosa; assembly: GCF_052849685.1. NCBI lineage: Eukaryota > Viridiplantae > Streptophyta > Magnoliopsida > Asterales > Asteraceae > Lactuca > Lactuca virosa. The sequence goes on from NC_136428.1 coordinate 393,324,255, forward strand.
AAACTGTTCAAAGGCATGTTTCAATCTCGAGTTTTCCCTTCAGGTTTTGTGATTGGGATGCCGAGGATCACAAAACAAGGTGTGAATAACCATGCAAATATACTTGGTACCCTTAATATTTACCCCTTAATCAGTGTGTCGGTTAACCACACACGCTCCACCGATACTATGATAAATATTAAGTTACCCTTTGCCTACCTTGTTAAGTCCAGGTTAGTGTGCCGGTTAACCACACACGCTCCACTAACGACTTAAGCAAAGTGCAAAGTGTAATTTCATGGGTTAACACCAAATTCACATTTTCCTAAGTAACTAAGATTGGATATTAATAAGAGTTTAGTTACTTAGTATTTATCATTAATACTTTTAATGAAAGGAGAATTATAGTCCTTGTCCTACCCGTTCGGCTAACGACCCTCCACCAGTCAAGGAAGTGGTGGGTGAGAGTGGACACCCATTGAACTACCATTTTATAGGCAGTAACCTTATACCCCCCTTATAGACCGGCTTCGTGAATGAGGCCTACTAACGGTAAGACTGACTTTACTCTTATACATATATATAAATATTATTAACTTATAATATTATAAAGTATAAGGGTTGAATTTTAACTTTTAAAATTCTAAGGGCTAACTTGGAATTAAAGTATTCATAAGTGAAAACTTTTCAAATTCCAAAACTTGAGGGCAAGTTTTGAAACTATTCAAAACTAATTAATTCCATAACTTATGAGTTTAAAGTAGTTTGAATTAAAAAAAAAAACTCTTCAAGTTCCATAACTTGAGGACAAATTATGGAAGACTTTAAACTAATTAATAAAAAAAAATAACTTTTTTTTATTGTAACTTATGGAACTAATTAAGGTTACACTTTTTTTTTTAATTTAATGAAGAGACTCTTGAACCTCCATAACTTGAGGACAAGTTATGGAGTCATAAAACCATTTATATAGAACTAGACTCTTCATTTTGTAACCTTTGCCAACTTTTATGAGTTTTATGATTCTTAAATGTGACTTTTCATATAACTTGAGGACAAGTTCCAAGAACACACTTTGGAATCAACTCTTAGATTAAAATGGATTGAAAACAACTATTTCACACAACTTTTCTATTAATCTAAGAACCTCATAAGAACAAGATAATTCAAATCATCAATCTTCAAGAAATTAGCATGAACATACAAACTAATACAAATCTTGAAATTATGACAATTATCTTAGAAATTGGATTAGCATGAACATTAACACATCAAAAACAAGTTTACAAAAACATCTTAGGGTAATGTTCATAGTCCAATTCCAGCCAAAACAATCGAATATATGCGTCCAACTCGATTTTTCAGCAACTTTTGCAAGTACAATAAGAAAACAAACCAGGCTCTCATACCACTGTTGGGTTTTGAGCATTCTAACACTCCTAAGTGTACATGCAACCCTAAATACCTTGGATCTATGTTTTCTCTATTATACATACAATTATGAACATCCAAGGTATTATCCTAATCTAGCATACAAAATAATAAATATAACAAGATAGAATACATACCTCTTTGATGTAGAATGTCTTCATGAAGCTTGAGTGCCTAGTGCCCCAAGTGTGACACCTCAAATGGTTCACACAACACCAAATACACTTGGAATAACTTGAGAGAAACTTGAACACTCTTTGAAATCGTCTAGCCCTCACACTCACACATTAGTACCCGATTTCTTGAGCCATGGGATTCTTTTATATGGTGGCTATTAGGGTTACACCATGTAACTCATAACTTTACCCATTCCTTATGCTCCATGGATTTTAACCTTCATGGAGTATCCATGGGTCACCCCATGGACTTAGTCCAACATAAGGAATCTTGGATCATAAGCCCACATATATAAGAATGAATGATTTACACAATCAACTCATATATTTAATTAGTCTCCTTTTGATCACTTAATTAATTCCAAATTAATTCTTGATCAATACTAATTAAATAACCTTATTAATATATATTAGAATTTATAATATATTAACCAACCTTAAGTGTTATTTCTCTCATTATAGTCTATCCAAATGCATGATGCCATGCAACCCAAATGGACCATGCCGGGTCGGGTCAAGTCTTACCAATTATAATTATGGACTTAGACATTAATCCAACAATCAGTGCACAAGCCCTATTTTCATGGTTTGAGCCTATTTAAGCTCCTTAACTTCCCCAAACCCATTCCATTCTCAGCCTGCACCTGTCCAACACCCTCCTTGAAACCCTAACCCTAGTTTGAGCCTTGTGAGGGAAAAAAGGTGTTTTTGAGTGCTTTGGAGTGTGCTTGGTGCATTATGGAGAAGAAGGAGATCATTGGATAAGTGTTGGTTGCATTGGATCTTGTAGATCCAGACTTTGTTCACCTTGATCTTTCTTCTAGAGGTATAAAGCTTGAATCCTGATGATGCATTTGTTAGATCTAGCTAGTCTTGAGTGCTATGAGCTTTTGGTCACATTAGTACATAAAGTTTACATCTTGAAGGTTTTGTGACCTTGTTATGGACAAAGTTGGAAACTTTATCCATCTAAACATACAATTGATTCAGATAAAGGTTTGAGACTTGGACTTAATGGATTACGTTGAAAGATATGCTCTTTTGGTCCCTTTGAGACTTAAAAACAAGATCTTGGTGGGTTGGACTATTCTAATGGATAAATTTGGAAACTTTATCCATTATGGAGCTCTTAGGATCCATAAAAATGTGATCTTGGCCCTTCTAATCCTTCCATGCAAGTGTCATGATATCTTAATGGATTAATAAGTGAAGGTTTTGGTTTTTGGACCTTTTCTAGAGATGGAAAGTCATAAAGATGGGAACTTTATGACTTAGAATGATGTTATCGGACTAGATCTGAGTTTTGGATGAAAGGACTTCATGATGGGTTTTGATCATAACAAACAATCCATATGTGTGCATGCAACCCTAATTTGTAGGATCTGTGTTTTCACTATTGGACATGCAAGTACTGAACTCAAAAGAATAAACCCTAGGAGACATCTACTATAATCGAAATTCATAATAAGAGTAAGTAGACTAACCTTTATTTGTTATATAGTAATAACAATCAGTTCCTTGAACTTGTTGAAGCTTGAGAACTAATGTCACAGTGTAACACCTCTAATGGCTCAAAAACACACTTAGCGATAGGATGTATAAGAGAAAAGGAGGAGGAGGCTTCATTATTTAGGCTCTTCTTAGGGTTAGAATGGTGGCCGAAATCTCAATGGGGTATAGCCCTTTATATAGTTGGTAGCTTAGGGCCAAAGCTAGGGTTTTAAGGAGGAAACCCTAATTCCTTATCTTAAGGCCTAAGCAGCCCAAGAACCCCATCCAAGAGGCCCTTGGACGAAATTTTTAGGGTCTCCCTTGAGGATTTCGTCCAACCCATCTAGGAGGGTTCTATACCCCAATTCCACAACTATCAATAAATTGCCAAACAGCCCCTGCACTTTTAATTGATTCCTTTAATCCCAAAATTAATTCCAAATTAATTTCTGATTAAATATTAGCTAAATAATATGTTTTCTTATTAAGATATTATTTCCATAATACATTAATATATCATTTATTACAATTTATTAATGAAATAATAAATTCCTCTTCTTTCTCAATAGGTTATCTTGTGTAGTTGCTAGTATGAAGGCAACCCAAAAGGACTGTGCTACTATCAAATCAAGTACATACCAATTAAAGTATGGGCATAGACACCTAATCCAACAGTCTCCCACTTGGATAAGTCTAATAACTTTTATTGCAAGTATAACTTCCAAATTGACAAGCAAATTGTAGCTCTCAAAGCCGTTGCGGAACTCTGACCTAGTCAATAACGTGTCCTAAGATAATTGATCATATAATCCTCCATTCTACAAGATATCATGTGGACAAATGAAATGGAACATAATCATTCTCATTGTCCAGCAGTTTGTTTCCTGATTTCTGATTTGTAATGACAAAGAACTACAATTGAACACATCAATTAAGTCCTAACCAAGGCCCGACACATAAGTCAACACCAAATCACTGAGGGGCCCAAGATATCGCTTTTCCCGTTAGGGCAAAAGGAACATATAAAATTTGAATTATATGCTAGCACTATTTAATCATCAAATCATGCACAACAATACGTTTTATAAGATCAAGTTACTGATGCATTTACGCATTATCAATGCACAACCAACTCGTAAACAACAATTCATTTATCTCCGTTTAAAGATTATACGATATTATCATCTCAGAATTAGTCATGATGAATTCCATGAAGTAATTCTCTAAGCGTGGGCTAATCCAATACTTAAATCCCCATTTCAAAAGTACTCATGAGTGTTGCAGCAAACCATTGCTATGTCTAAACCATTACACAATCTACAACCCAATTCATGAAAGTCTTAATTCATTACTTACTTCCAAAGTATGATCTACTGTGGATATTTGAATAATCTAATTATTCGGGGAGTAAATCATGAAAAATTGAAACACAATGATAAACAATTGACAAAGGATAGTAAACGATACTCATAAATAAATCTCTAATATTTAATCATAAAATGTCAATTACATTTATTTGTTACAAGTTTCTAAATATATATCTAATCACTAGAACTAATATCATCCTTCAGACCAATGCTCCTCGCATGATCAACGTGCTTAACCTTACTCAGACCCTTTGTGAGGGATTGGAAGGATTCTCTTCAGATGATACCCTCTTTACGACGAGGTGTGATTCTTCTACTCGATGTTTGATAAAGTGCTATTTTCTATCAATATGTCTTGATTTACCATGATTTCTTGGTTCCTTTGTCAAGGAAACCACTCCTTCACTATCACAGAAAAACTCTATTGGCTCCTCTATAGTTGACACAACTCCAAGGTCCCCGATGAAGTTCTTCAACCATATAGCCTCCTTTGATGCTTCGCATACTACAATGTACTCTGATAACAGGTAGAATCAGCCACTGTTTCCTGCTTGGAACTTTTCCAAGTTACAACTCCTTCATTAAGGGTAAACACCCAGCGAGATTGACAGAGGAAGTTGTCTCTGTATGTCTGAAAGTTGGTGTCATTATACCCAGTAACTCTTAAGACATCACTGCCACCAAGCACAATGACCTAGTCCTTAGTTCTTCGCAGATACTTAAGAATGTTCTTGATCGCTATCCAATAAGCTTTACTTGGATTTCCTTGATATCAACTAACCATGATCAAAGAAAAATTCAAGTCAGGGCGAGTACATGTCATAGCATACATGAACGATCCAATGACAAAGGCATATGGAACTTGACTCATTTTTTCCATTTCTACATCAGTACTCGGACTCTGAGTCTTACTCAGTTTGGTATTACTCTTGATAGGCAACTCTCCTTTCTTGGAATTTCCCATGCTAAAATGTTTTAGCACCTTATCCAACTATGTACTTTGACTAAGTGCAATTAGTCTTTTACTCCTATTTCTCAAAATCCTTATTCCAAGGATATATGCAGCCTCTCCCAGATCCTTCATAGTGAAACACTTTCCAAGCCAAGACTTAACCTCTTGCAAAGTTGGAATGTCATTTCCTATGAGTAGTATGCCATCGACATACAATACCAGGAAGGTGACTATACTCCCACTAGCTTTGACATATACACAAGATTCATCCTGAATTCTAGAGAAGCAAACTCATTGACTTTCTCATCAAAGAAAAGATTGTTGGATTAGGTTTCTAAGCCTATAACTATAATTGGTATGTACTTGACCCGAGAGTAGCATGGTCCATTTGGGTTGCATATCATCAGGACAATTTGTTAGGATGAACTTTTTGTTGGATAAGGTGTCTAAGTCCATAACTATTTCTGGTATGTACTTGACCCGGTTTGGATGGTCCACTTGGGTTGCATGGCATTGCAATACTTGGATATACCAAATGAGAGAAAGGACAATTAAGGTTTATTAATATATTATAAGTTCTAATATATTAATAATATTATTTAATTAGTATTGATCAAGAATTAATTTGGAATTAATTAAGTGATCAAAAAGAGACTAGTTAAATATATGGGGTTGATTGTGTAAATAATCCATTCTTGTATAGTGGGCTAATGATCCATGGTTTATATGAATTGGGCTAAAACCCATAAGGTGCTCCATGGATAGTCCATGGAGGTTATAAACCCATGGATCATGGAATATGAAAAGCCATGCACATTAGGGTTTACATGGAGTAACCCTACATGTGGCACACTATATAAGAAACCCCATGGTAAGCAAAATCTGCCACTAAGTGAAGAAAAAGAGGGCTAGCCGATTTTGAGTGATAAGTGAACTTCTCTCAAGGTTATTCCTAGTGTTGTGGTGTTGTGTGAGACATTTGAGGCATCACACTTGAGGTGCTAGGCTCACAAGGTTCTCAAGGAATCCAAGCAACAAAAAGGTATGTTCTTCTACTAGCTTTTATGTTTCAAAGTTCCCCATGCCATGCTAGTTAGGTTAAGAACCTTGGTAAATCAAATTTACATGTATCTTAGTAAAACATAGATCCAAGGTTTCTAGGGTTGCATGTACACCATAGGAGTGTTAGAATGCTCAAAACCCTTTAGTGGTATTAGAGCCCAGGCTTGTTTTCTTGATACTTGATGCAAATTGTTGAAAAATATGCAATCTGCTAAGTGAACTCGCCGAGTCCATGGGGGGACTCGACGAGTCCATGCCTAAAATCATCCTACTCGTCGAGTAGGTTCATGCACTCGACCAGTAGAATGCACAGAGTGCATATTTTCGAGTTTTGCTGCTGGAAATGGACTAGAAATATTACCCTAAATTGTTTTGGTCTTATAAAACTTGTTTTAGATCGTGTAATGGTTATGCTAATCCATTTTCAATGGCTATTATCAAAATTTCATGTCTTGTATGGTTTATTTATGATTCTTGAAATTGATGATATGAATATATTCATACACTTAGGAGTTTAGAAGATCACAGGAATTATTTGCAACTTGCTTGCTAGTTTAATTCTTGATCATTATGTGTTTTAATGGAATGCATAGTTTGTCCTCAAGTTATGGATTACCAAAAGTCACTCTTAAAGTCCATTAAAGAAACACATAGGTTAAATAAAATGAAAAGTCTCTCATTTTAATAAACCACTAACTCATAAGTTATGAAAGATGAAAAGTTTTGAAAGTTACAAAACTTGCCCTCAAGTTTTGGAACATGTAAAGTCACTTTAAAAACTTTAGTTCCAACCCTTAGAATTTTAAAAGTTGAAATTCAACTCTTATAGTTTATAATATTTTAAGTTAATAATATACATATATATATATATATATATATATATATATATATATATATACATACATATATATATGTATAAGAACAAGTCGTTTTACCGTTAGTAGGCCTCATTCACGAAGCCGGTCTATAAGGGGGGTATAAGGTTGTTGCCTATAAAATGGCAGCTTAATAGGTGTCCAATTTCACCCACCGTTTTCTTGACTGGTGGAGGGTCGTTAGTCGAACGGGTAGGACAATGACTTTAATCCTCATTAAATGTATGATGAATGTAAAGTAACTAATTTTTTTTTTATAAATTCCCAATCTTAGTTACTTTAGGAAAATGTGAATAAGGTTCTAACCCATGAAATTACACTTTGCACTTTGCTTAAGTTGTTAATGGAGCGTGTGTGGTTAACCGGCACACTAACCTAGACTTAACAAGGTAGGCAAAGGGTGGCTTAAGGTTTATCATAGGTCGGTGGAGCGCGTGTGGTTAACCGGCACATCGATTGAGTGATAAACATTAAGAGTACCAAGTAATTTGCATGGTTACTTCACACCATGTTTTGTGATCCTCGGCATCCCAGTCACAAAACTTGAAGGGCACACTCGAGATTGAAACATGTCATTGAAAAGTTCATTGAATCTCAAAGAATCTAGGAGTTTCAAAACCAATTAAAACCTAATAATTTATTTCGTTTTTCATGGTGGAAATTGGTGAATCGGCATTCACCTACCTTCAAATATCTTATAGCTTGGATTACGACATCCCACTTCTAAGTTATAAAATATTGTGTTGGGTCCTAGCCTTAATATTACATTTGGATGTCTTATTAAGGACTATCTTTATATCTAATCTAAACTTGTCTTTATTCTTTTTTCAGATTTCTTCCAACAATGCTGCTTCTGGCTTAAACCCTACCGACTCCTTCTCTCTCATAAACCTTTGTGGGAGAGTCATCTTCGATGGTTCCAACTTTATGGATTGGATCCGGAACATCATGATGGTCACTCGTTATGAGGACAAGGAATATGTACACGACAAGGAGCTTAAGGAACTTGATGAGTCGTTTGCTACTCCTGAGGAGATCGCTGAATACCAGACTCATGAGAGAGATGCCACCAAAGTGGCATGTATCATGTTGGCCACAATGACAGCCGAGCTCCAAAAGTCCTATGACGACTATTACCCTTTTGAGATGCACCAGGACTTGATGGACCGCTACCATCAGAGTGCTCGTCAAGAGCGGTATGAAATCATCTCCTCTATGATAACAACCCGGATGAAGGATGGTGAACTTATCATGTGCCACATACAGAAAATGCAAAGGTATGTGGACCGTTTGCTGAAACTGAATGTGAACTTCCCCGAGGAGTTGGCAATTGATATCATTTTGCACTCCTTACCTTTGTGTTATGATCAATTCCGAATGACATACGACATGAACAAGGAGGAAGTTACACTCAGCAAACTTCAAGGACTCTTGAAGACCGCCGAAAGTGGTCTTAAGGGTAAATCGGTTGTTACCACTCCTACTCCTACCTCGGCCCTATCTTGGCAATCGGGCAAGGCAAAGGGAAGAAGAGGAAGAGCCCTTCGAAGGGTACCAAGGGAAAGTCCCTTGATGGCTCCTCTTCAAGTGGAACCAAGAAAGGTTCTGTCACTCCTTCTGCTAACCCTAAAGAGGCTGAATGCTTCTATTGCCATGAAAAGTCGCACTGGAAGCGAAACTGGCCGAAGTACCTGCAAGATGTTAAGGATGGGAAAGTAAAACCCAACCATACAGGTATTTACACTATCTAATAACTCACCCTATTCTAATTATTGGGTCCTTGATACAGGTTGTGGTATTCACATATGTACTGATTTGCAGGGACTAAGAGGAAGTAAGAATGTGGAGCATGGGAAGATAAACTTAATCATGGGGAATAGGAAAGCTTCACATGTCACCAAGATTGGAGTTTATTCTTTGTTGCTAAGTAGTGGGTTAACATTAGATTTGAATAAATGTTGTTACTCGTCTGAAATGGCGAGAAATATTATTTCCTTTCATGGTTTGTACAAACAAGGTTTTACCTTTTCGTTTGATAATGAATGTGGTGGAATTAATGCTTTCTTTAATAATGTTATTTATTTTAAAGAATTACCTTGTGATGGTGTGTATGAAACTGTGTTGGTTGTAGATAACCTAGGAAATAATGTATTGTGTATCGATTCTTCCACTAGCTTGGATAAAGCATCGTTATGGCATTGTTGTCTTGGACATGTAAGCAAGAAACGCATAGGCCAACTCCAAAAGGATGGAGTCTTGGAGTCATTTGACCTAAAGTCGGATGATAGTTGTGAATCTTGTTTACTTGGAAAAATGACAAATTCACCCTTCACTGGTACATGTGCTATGGGTGAATGTTTGTTGGATCTTGTGCACACAGATGTGTGTGGACCCTTCAGAACCGCCACAAGGGATGCTAACCGCTTCTATGTGACTTTTACTGATGATTTTAGTAGATATGGATATGCCTACTTAATCAAGCATAAGTCAGAAACCTTTGAAAAGTTCAAAGAGTTTAAACAGATAGTGGAGAATCAGTTGGGCCGGAACATTAAGCTGCTTCGATCCGATCGAGGTGGTGAGTATCTTAGTACAGAGTTCCTTGACTATCTTAAGGAATGTGGGATTGTCTCACAATTGACACCTCCCAGGACACCGCAGTTGAATGGTGTGGCTGAGAGGCGCAATCAAATCTTGTTGGATATGGTTCGTTCCATGATGAGTCGAGCTTCGCTACCAATCTCATTTTGGGGTATGCCTTAGAGACTGCCGCCCATATCCTTAATCTAGTCCCTACAAAGAAGGTTGCCAAAACACCTCATGAGATGTGGACTGGAAAAGTTCCCAATATAGACCACATCAAGATTTGGGGTTGCGAGGCTTTCGTAAGGCGCGAGACTCAGGATAAGCTCAAACCTCAAAGTGAGAGTTGTATTTCATCGGCTACCCACATAGATCCTTTGGTTACCTCTTCTACAGACCCAGTCACAATGTGGTCTTTGTAGCAAGGAGAGGAGTCTTTCGCAAGAGAGAGTTCATGAGCCAAGGAAACAGTGGGAGGCAAATTGACCTTGAAGAAATTCAAGAGTCAAGTGGTGAAGGAACCTCAAACCCTAACTATCAACCTGAGGAGGAAACTCCTGTTGATCCGACATATGAGTCTGTACCTCTGAGGCGTTCCACGAGAGTTAGGAATGCACCTGAGCATTACTATGGTTTCCATATTACTGCAGAAAGTGATACACTTATCAGTGATAATACACCAGTAAGTCTGGATGAAGCCCTGAGGCTGCAAAATGGAAAGAGGCTATGGACAGCGAGATACAGTCCATGTATGACAATCAAGTTTGGAACTTGGTTGACAATGTACCAGGTCGCAAGACCATCGGGTGCAAATGGATCTTCAAGAAGAAGACCTACATGGATGGTAATGTACACACTTGTAAGGCGCGACTGGTTGCAAAGGGCTTTTCTCAAACTCCGAGAGTTGATTATGATGAGACCTTTTCACCAGTGGCAAAGATTAAGTCTATTAGGGTTATGTTAGCCATTGCTACATTTCATGACTATGAAATATGGCAAATGGATGTCAAAACCGCTTTCCTTAATGGGAAGTTGGCTGAGGATGTTTACATGAGTCAGCCAGAGGTTTTTGTCAGCATAGAGTACCCCAATAGAGTATGTAAGCTTGAGAAATCCATCTATGGATTAAAACAAGCACCTCGCAGATGGAATCTTTGTTTCGATGAGAAAGTCAAAGAGTTTGGTTTTTCGAGGAGCGAAGAGGAGTCCTGTGTATATGTTAAGGCTAGTGGGAGTATAGTTAGCTTTTTGTTATTGTATGTAAGTCCCCAAATTGCTTATGTATCAATCAGATCCATTTGATGGTGCGCAATCCCAATCAAACAGATGATGCCAGATAAAATAGAAGAGAAGGTTAAGAAGAATAACTTGAATCTTGAATGTATTGAAGATATGAATGATGCTCCTTACACAAGATTCTCTCTCACACACACACTATTCTTCTCTCTAGCTTCTCTTTCTACAATATGCTCTCCTTCTCTCTAGCCTCTCCACTCCCACACTTGCACTCCTCACACTATATATAGTAGACATGGGTCGTGAATGGTTTTACGGCCCTAAACCTGTTCACGGCCGTAAACTCATATACGGCCATAAACACCAAGTTGTTTACGGTCCTAGACATAAAAATACATTTTCCTAGAAAAGTAAAGTATAAACCATAATTTAGACCCAACAATCTCCCCCTTGGTTTATAACTTTCTTTTCTAATTGACCCAATAAACTCCCCCTAAAAAGTACTTGGCTTTTCTTGTCAATCTTCATCGGGAGCTTGGCTTCAGCATTAATCTTCAAATTTCTTCACAACTTCAAGATGAACATATGAATCTTCAATAAATGACTTCATCTGAAGCAGTTGGGCTTTTCTTCAAAATTTGACGTTGAACACTCGTCGGGTGAGGAGGCTTCTTGAAAAGATTCTTGAAAGATAGCGCTTTCAGCTGATAATCTTCAAAGAGACTATCAAAGAGAAACAATCTTCTGGATCACTTCAGCAGGTACAAGATAGCAACAAATTGATTGAGGAGGCTTCAATGCAATCTGTCACATAATCTTCAAGAACAGCTTCACCTTGCTTCTGGGGTTGAAGGATTGAATGATGAAAGAATAATCTTCATTTCTTGCTCCTTCAAATGAGAATTCTTCGATGATCACGGACGAAGCCTTGGCTCAAAAATTTTCGACACAGACTCCATGAGTTTCATCTACATCTGAATTCACTTTTCAAGACAAAACAAAACTAAAAGAAAACTTAGCACACAATATTTTTGGATTTTTTTCATATTTTCTGAGAAAAACAGAAACAAAAAGATTTTTGGATTTTTAATTTTCTGAACAAAAATTAAAACAGAAATAACACTATTTTTGGATTTTTAATTTTTCCGATTTTTGTTTGATTTTTGAATTTTTTTTAATTCTCCCCCTAAATTTGTGCATAGAGGAAAACTATGAACAAATTTAACAAAAACAAAAATATATGGGATCAAAGTTGTCAAGCAATCCAATATCGTTTATCAGCACACGCCTGCATGTCTAGATCTGGTCAATCACCGGTATTGTGGTCCACTTAAACACAAAGGATGTTGACAATTTGGACGGATTATAAGTAACAAGTCATTGTGATATATATTCCTAAATGGACATTTAGCTGACGACGACCAAGGATATTCTTGTCCACTTAAATTAAGCAGTAAGATCTACAGACAACCTATTAAATGGTTCAATTTTAGATATACTAGAACGTGTTTCCCACTTCCTGATATACCCCGGTAATCAAGAACTTCCAAAGAACTCCTTACTTTAGGTGAGTATTCAATCATTAAGAAAGAAGTCAGATATAGAAGTGCATATGTTGTATCCCAGGTCAGATGTCTTCCAATAACACAGAGGGAACAACATATGACTAACATAGATAGGGGTTTAGAGAGAGAGTAGAGTGCATATGCTGTGTCCCAGGTCGGATCTTCCGATCACGCAGAGGGAACGGTATATGGCTAACAGATAGAAAGAATTTCATAGATATGGAAATGCATAGAGATAGAGTTGCATATGTTGCATTCCAGGTCGGATATGTTCCAATCACGCAAAGGAAGCAACATATGACTGACAAATAGAAAGCAAGAAAATAATTTCCTACAGACCTACTTTATCAGAACCCCCCAGTTGCCCTATCAGAACCAGAATTAAGGACATAAGTTCGTACACCAAGGAAGAGTTAAGCTACAGTTCTAGATGCGTATTATTTTAGTGTATCTTGTGGGTTCCCGTGTTTATCTCACAGCTCAATCTACCCGAGCGTCGTATGGTCAGTCCAAATGAAACTATCTAAGTCTATATTGTATAGTCCTTTCATGGTCAATCAATGTCTAGTCCTTTTTTGAATCCTTTGTGCCTACCAGCACATTGGACACAGAGTCTAGACAACTCGGCTTTAGTGCATTACACGCATGATAAATTGCCCTTTAGCACTATACTTCATATCACTTCCCAATAATACCTACTAACGAAAAACTTTAAGAAAAAGAAAAGTTGTCTTTGAAATGAATTAGTGTAAGATAAACTCAAACCGTAAGTCACCTATTGAATTTGCATCCAGAAGGTCTGAGAATAGCACGCATAATCTCAGAACAGATCCGAAAATTCTTCACATCATTAAGCACAAACCCCATTAGTGATCCCTTCCTTTCTTCCTTTCCCACAAAGGACACATACTCTCAAACAATGTTCTGAGTGTTGTACAGTTGAGAGATGCCTCCTATCATGTGCCTGGAACAGCCACTATCAACAAACTGAAGTCTGATGATATGCTTCCATAGCTGTTCGGACACAGAGCGAGATTAGTTGGTCTTTGGAACCCAGTCCATTTTGAAACTGGGTCGACCTTTGTCATCTTTGCAAGGTACTCTCTCCCATGACATGTCCTGCTTATCACAAACAGAAGATGTAGAAATATTAGAATCATTAGAAGATTTGGGAGAGTGAACCTTTGGAACCCATCTGTAGTTGGGTTTAACCCATTTCTTTTTCGAGCGGATGGGTGCCTCGGCACTTGATTTTGAACTTGAAGTCGGTTGCCGAGATGACTTTGACCTAACCGGTCTTGGCTTCACAGGAGCATCTCTTGAGCTTGGCTTCTTGGCCGACATTCCCTTCTTGTTGTTGGGGGTTGATTTCCTGGCCTTGGGAGTTGAATTCTTGGCCTTGTTCGCATTCCAGTCGCCATTTCGCGATTTTGACCTTAAAGTGCTTCTTTTGGGGTATCTCCCTCTTGGCGCTTTCTGCCACCCTTGTGCATAGTAAGGAACGTATGCACGACTTGGACAGTTTCGGGCAATGTGACCAGGTGTTCCACAGTAAAAACAAGTCTTTTTCTTCACTGGGAAATTGTTTCTTCCTGCCCCTGGTGGCGTGTCCTTGCCTTGTCTCTTGTTTTTCCCACACGCATGGTTGCAGCAGGCATTCTGTTTAACTTGTGTTGGTGGCCTGTATTTCTCAACAGCAGGCTTGTTAGGAGTAGCAAAATTAGAAGCAACAGAGTTCGAAGCAACAGATTCAAATTTCAAGGAGTCATTGGATTGTTCAATAGTTTTCTCCTTGTTCTCATCCTCTACTGCTTTACCTACACAGGAAGTAGAATCATTAGTATCTTTCATCTCAACACCCTCAGTTGCCTGTTCAGCAGCTGGTTTACCGTATACCATAAATGGTTCTCTATCAATCTCTTCTTGAGTCAAGGGATTAACATAATACGAATGGTTAAATGGAGGAGGGACATTCTCATATCCTAAACCCTTGGTTTGATTATCTTTAAAACTCAATTGTTTTTCAACTAAGGACTCGACTGTCTTACTTGACGCAGTATAATTTTTGAAACTAACATCTGTTTTTCCACACATAATTTTCAAAGTGTCAAGTTCTTCAGTTACAGCAGCAAGTTTATTTTTGATGTGATCATAATTCTCACACTTGTTGCTGTAATCTTCTTGCAGTTTCCTAAAATTATTTGTTTTGGCTTCTAATTTTTCTTTTAATGGTTTTTGTCCTTTTCTGAGTTGATATCCTTCATATTTTAGGTCCTCATTTTCTCTTTTAATCAACTCGATTTGTTCACGTAAAAACTTGACAGTCTTAATACAAGATTGAGAACAAAAAACTTCAGTGACCGGAATGTTTGAGGAACTCATTTTTTTTAAAAATATATGCCCTTTGACTAAAAACTCAAAAGTCAACCTTAAAAGTCAAAAAAGTCAAACTTAAAAGTCAAACCGAAAATTTAAATTCGAAAATTTTAAAGTTAAACGAGAAAGTCAAAGTTTAAAGTCAAAGATCAAACTTTAAAGTCAAAGTCAAAATTTAAAGTCAAAAATAAAAGTCAAAAATTAAAAACTAATATTTTTCGGTGATAAAGGGATTTTAAAATTAAAATAAATTTGAATTTTGGGCTAAAAGTGTTAAAAATGCGAAAATAGGTTTGAAAATGAGTCCTTTTGAATTAAAAAGGGAAGGAAAGAAGCATCTAGCAAGCTAGACCAACTGATAAGGCAGAGGGAAGGAAGAAGCAGGGGACCAGGGTTCGAAACTTGGCAACCCCAATTTCCTTTTGAATATTTGCTGCAAAGGGAATCTGCGCACACGAGGCTGCTTGCGATGCGAGGATGAGGTGCGATGCGATGCGAGGACGAGGCTGAGCCGTGAACTCCGAAGCGTGCCTGGCCGTGAACCGCGGGCCCTACACGTGACCGAACACGTGCTGGGCCGTGAACTTGCTGGGCCGCAAACTCTTGGCCGTACACGCATGTGGGTCGTACACTCCGAGAAACCCTACCCGTATACGCGAGTACGGCCGTACACCGAGCCGTACACGGGTCTACGGCTGTACACGTGTCTATGGTCGTACACCTTCAACAGATGCGAAGAAAAACGACGTTTTTCTCACTTTTTGCTCCACAACACGATCCAAAACTCGTTTTTAGGAATAATGCAAAGAACAAACCCCCCTTATTTTGACAAGATCTATCCAAAAATGCAAAAATCCTTCAAAAATAAGATGAAATACGCTCCAGATCTGAAAAATAGATTGATACAATCCAAGCTCTGATACCAACTGTAAGTCCCCAAACTGCTTGTGTATCAATCAGATCCGTTTGATGGTGCAGAATCTCAATCAAACGGATGATGCCAGATCAAATAGAAGAGAAGGAGAAGAAGAATAACTTGAATCTAGAATGTATTGAAGATATGAGTGATGCTCCTTACACAAGATTCTCTCACACACACTATTCTTCTCTCTAGTTTCTCTTTCTACAATATGCTCTCCTTCTCTCTAGCCTCTCCACTCCCACACTTGCACTCCTCACCCTATATATAGTAGACATGGGCCGTGAATGGGTTTACGGCCGTAAAACTGTTCACGGCCGTAAACACAGCCGTAAACTCATATACAGCCGTAAACACCAAGTTGTTTACTGTCCTAGACATAAAAATACATTTTCCTAGAAAAGTAAAGTTTAAACCATAATTTAGACCCAACATTGTATGTGGATGACATACTACAAATAGAAAATGACATCCCAACTTTGTAGGAAGTGAAGTCTTGGCTTGGGAAGCGTTTCGCTATGAAGGACCTTGGAGAAGCTGCCTATATCCTAGGGATAAGGATTTTGAGAGACAGGAGTAAAAGACTAATTGGACTAAATCAGAGTACCTACTTGGATAAGGTGCCGAATAGGTTCAGCAGGCAGAATTCCAAGAAAGGAGAGTTACCGGTCCAGAGTAACGCCAGATTGAGTAAGACTCAGAGCCCGAGTTCAGAGGCTGAGATAGCTGAGATGAGCCGAGTATCGTATGCTTCCGCTGTAGGCTCGATCATGTATGCTATGACTTGTACTCGTCCTGATGTGGCCTTTGCGTTGAGCATGGTCAGCAGATATCTGGGGAACCCTGGCAAGGCTCACTGGACTGCGATAAAGAACATTCTCAAGTATATGCGGAGGACTAAGGACAGGGTCCTTACCCTCGGTGGGAGTGATGACTTGAGAGTAGTAAGGTATAGTGATGCAAGCTTTCAGACTGATAGGGATAATTTCCGCTCTCAGTCAGGCTGGGTCTTTACATTAAACAGAGGAGCAATTTCTTGGAAAAGTTCCAAGCGAGGCAGCAAAGGAGGCTATATGGCTAAAGAACTTCATTGGAGACCTTGGAGTTGTACCAGCTATAAAGGAGCCTATGGAGATTTTCTGTGATAGTGAAAGTGCAGTTGCCTTAGCCAAGGAACCAAGGGATCACGGGAGATCCAGACACATCGACAGAAAATACCATTTTATCAGACATCGAATAGAAGAAGGACTCCTCGTGGCAAAGAGGGTATCATCGGATGAGAACCTAGCAGATCCCCTTACGAAGGGACTGGGTTGGGTTAAGCATCTCCAGCATGCGAGGCGCATAGGGCAGAAGGATGATATTAGTTTTAGTAGTTAGATAGCTTTGAATTTTGTAAAGTGTAATTGACATTTGATGATAAATAAAAGTTGTTGTTTATTTATAAGTAAAGTGTGGCTATCTTCTATCAATCGTTTACTATTATTTCATTTTGCATGTTTTCACTTCCAGAATAATTATGTTATGGTATATCATATTATTCAAATTCTCCACAGTGGGTCGTATGTTGGAAGTAGATATGAATCAAGATTGTCATGAGTTGGCTTGTAGATGTCTAAGATGTTGGACATAGCAAGAGTTGCTACAACACTCATGAGTGCTCATAAGTTCTGAGTATTGGAATCAACCCATACTCAGTTGTATCACTTCATCGAATTTATCTTGAGCGATCGTGAGACGGTAATATCATATAAGTCTTCAAACCTAGAGATATGAGTTGTTGACTATGAGTTGGTTATACATTGATTGTATGAAAACGCATTGGTAACTCGATGTTATAAAATGCGCCTTTGTGTATAATTGAACAAGTAGTAGAATGTCACACCCCCGAACCAGACGGCGGAAACGTCTGAGGGCTCGTGTGACTTAAATTGAAATATCGTCACAATGAATATACATGAAACATAACATAAACATCACCATGCATTAATACATTACAACTGACATTGTTCACATCGAGTACATTGTTTACATTACATAATCCAAAACATAAATTGTTTGATGATTGACATTACGCAAAAGAAATTTCGAAAACACACACTTGATGATTCTTCGTTCTAACGGTTACCTGAGAATACAAGTTATTTTAAAAATGGTCAACATATATAATGTTGGTGAGTTCATAAGCATGTTTGATATAAAAATAGTTTGTATTGTTTATAAAACCCAGAAAATCCCATATTTTCTATAACAAAATATGTTTACAAAAAAAATGTGATGATCCCATAAGTGTATATGTATGTGATTTCAAAACATGTAAAAGTGAATGTTCTCCATAATTGTTCTTTGTATTGTAGTTGTTATGTGTAAAAGTGAATAATGTCGTTCCCCGGAAAACCTGATGTTTTCCAAATTAAATAGTATGATAGTTTTGTATTATTGTATAAATCACTTTGTATCGTCACGGTGTATGGATATGATTTCTCATGAACACTTAGATGGTAATGGATCTCTCTGTGAGTCGTTATAACCATGCATAATAGTGACTAATTCGCCTGTCTTGGCATTTTTTCCAAACGCCGGTTTTAATCAAGCTTTTGTCACCCTAGAATGGCCGAGTCTAACTGTAGCGAAAAACTCAGGTGTGGGGGAGTCACCCCCGTATAGATCTACACACAAACTCCCGCCCTCCCTCCAGAAGATTCTGGTTATAACTACAGGCTACGGCCGACACTTATTGGTGCCAACCGATAATTCTCACTAAATCCCCATTATTACCCCATGAATTTGAATAACATTGATTACAACCCGTTTGATGTTTACATGAATATGAATAAAGCCTAACAAACACGAAAAAGGACAACTGTGACCCAGTAATCATGTATGTTATTACAGACTGTCGAGTATGCGACGGACATGTTAGCCCATCAAGCATATGATAATTTATATGGACCATATTAGCAATGCAAATGGGCCACGAAGGCCCAATAGCATGCAAAAGCTAATGAGGATCCATTAGGCATGTAATTGGGTCACCGGAAGCCCAATAAACATGTGTTGATTATATTGGGCCCAATAATCGTGTAACTGGGTCACCGGAAGCCCAATAAGCACGAATAGGAGACATTGGGCCAACCGTCGTATCATTTATAGGTTTATTGATATAAGTGTAGTATGGGATTTGGTTTACACTTAGTGTTTACTTTCGATGTTAAAATACTCAATGTTGGTTTATAACGATATTCTTACTTTTTATAAAAATACCATTTTTAAACCTTCACGTTGTAAAAATTTATATCTTTGGTCAAATTGTTTACCAATTTCCATATTTGGCCCAAATGTTTATTTGACAATTGCAGTCCCTTTTTCATACAAAATTTACATTTTCAGCCCTTAATGGTGCAAAATGACACTTTTAGTCCTTCTTGATGAAAAATCATATTCTAGTCCATTAGATTATTTAACTTGGCATTTTTGGCCCAAATAAAATCTTAAATTATAACTTCAGCCCAAAATATAACTTTTGACATTTTCAGCCCTTATTTGTTAAAAATTTACATTTTTGGCCCATTTGCCGTAAGTTTTACACTTTTGGCCCAAAATCTAAAAACATCGCATTAAAAGTCCAATTTACCAAAAAGGGTCATTTTCAGCCCCTGAAATAGTTTAATTATGTTTTAGACTCATACTTTTAGGAATTTATAATTTCAGTCCCTAAAATTCTTCATTTTCGCAATTTTGGGCCCAAAATTCCGTGAGGCCCAAATATAAGCCCATTAAGCAAAATTTTATATTTTTGGCCCTTTGAAAAGTATTATTTTCATAAAAATCAGCTTTTATATAAATAAATACTTTATAACCCTCATAAAACCGAAAATTATCATCTTTCAACCAAATCTTTGTTATTTTTGCAAAAATGACACTTGTAAAGATCTTTGGCTTTGTTTTTCACTTCTTAAAATTAAGGACTCTTAGATCTATGATGTATGTTGTTTATTATGTTTTTGTTTACGAATCTTTCACGTTTTAGCTATAGATCTCGAAATATAATAAGTATTAACATATTATCACAACATAAACCAAAGAAATCACGTATAACATGCAAACACCCATATATCAACACATAACACTTGTATTCTCCCCGAAAACACAAGTCAAAACCGAAAACAAGGGGGTATGAACTCACCTTGGGTTTGTTGTTTCGGTTTTTGAAGAATAGTAGAAGAAGAGGGTGTGGTTTTCGGCCTTAGCAAGCTTCTTGAATGGATTTTTGAACTTAAGAAGTTTTAGCAAGCAAATCAGAAGATAATTGTTGATATAGAGTGATTTAACTAAAAAAAATGAAGTAATCTATTCTTAAGTGTACAAGATCTTACCAAGGATTGATGATGTTAGTGAAGGATCCTCTTGAAGCACTAGTAACTCTCGAAAATTTTGATGAAAGGGTGGGGTGTTCTTGAATACTTTGAAAGAGTTTTGAGTTTATGTGTGTGTGTATGCCTCTTGTCTTTCGGCCGAGAGGTGATAAGAAGAAGAAGAGAGAGATGAATGCATGGGAACATGAAAATGTTTAGTTATATGTTGAATAATTGTCTAGTTATCCCTTAAACAAAAGTGAGGTGTCAATGCCTAATGGATCCTTCATTTCTTCTTTTTTTTTTACACATGGGCCGAAATGGGCTAATTGAGGAAAGAGGTGAAATTCGTTTGGCCCAATTCTCTCTTCAGTTCGAAATTATGAAGCATATAAAGAAAATTTTCGGCCCATTGGGCCTTTAGGGTAGTTCATGGCCCAATTGTATAAACGAATGGGTTTTATAGTCCTTTAGGGTTAGTTTAAATCAATTATAGCCCAATAAGGCCCATTAGGGTAAACCATTTTATTTTAGGCCCATGATGGCCCAAAAGGATAGGTTTTATGAATGTGGATCCAATTAGAGCCCAATTAATAGTTCTAAGCCCAAAAAAATCAAATTGAAAGCTTATTGGCCCATTAAGCCCAATAAGGAAATCCTAGTCCAAAACGGACTTAGGTCGGGATTCTTAGGGCTTTCAAACCCTAACTTGACTTTTGTAATGTTTTGCATGAAGTTTGGGCTTTATAATTGGATTTTTAATGAAAGTTTGCTGTTATTGAATAATATCATATGCATATCAAGTTATGGTTACAATTTGCTGTCATTGATATTGTTTACAAAAGTATAGAATTTCTAGCAAATTTGCTAGTTGTGACATCATCCCCCCGTTAGAGGGAATTTCGTCACGAAATTCTTTTTAGAATTAAATTTGAGAATGCGAGAATAAATGAGGGTACTTCAGCTTCATTTGGTCTTCGCGTTCCCATGTGAATTCCGGTCCATGCTTTGCGCTCCATCAAACCTTCACAATCGGAATGCGACTTTGCTTAGTACGCTTCACTTCCCTGTCCATGATTTCAACTGGTTCCTCGATGAACAGGAGATTCTCGTTGATTTTGATTTCTTCTAATGGGATGACAAGAGTTTCATCGGATAAGCACTTTTTCAAATTGGAAACATGGAACACGGGGTGTATGCTGCTAAGCTCGGCAGGTAGCTGCAGCCTATAGGCCACTGGACCGATTCAGGCTAGAATCTCGAATGGCCCAATGTATCTTGGGTTTAGTTTCCCCCGTTTCCCAAAACCAATCACCCCTTTCCAGGGAGAGACCTTCAATAACACCCGATCCCCGACTCGAAATTCTAAGGGCTTTCGCTGTTTGTCAGCATAGCTCTTCTGTCGGTCTCGTGATGCTTGAATTCGAGCTCTGATTTGAACTATCTTTTCTGTTGTTTCACTTATGATTTCTGGCCCTGTTAAAGCATTGTTTGGTGTCTTCCCTCTTGCTAGCTGAGTGACACCTACCTTAGCCCAACACAACGGTGATCTACATTTACGACCATATAATGCTTCAAAAGGAGCAACTTTGATGCTTGTGTGATAACTGTTATTGTACGAAAATTCAATTAAAGGTAAGTGGGTATCCCACGACCTTCCAAAGTCTATCGCACACGCTCGAAGCATATCTTCAAGCGTTTGAATGGTTCGCTCACTTTGACCAACCGTCTGTGGGTGGTAAGCAGTGCTCATGTCGAGTTGTGTTCCCATAGCCTTTTGAAGTGATTGCCAAAAGCATGAAGTGAATCTACAATCTCGATCCGAGATGATAGATATTGGCACTCCATGAAGTCTCACTACCTCCTTGATGTATATCCTGGTTAATCTTTCCATTTTATAGGACTCTTTTATTGGTAGGAAATGGGCGGATTTCGTCAATCTGTCGACTATCACCCATATGGCATCCAATCCATCAGTTGTCTTGGGTAATTTGGTCACAAAGTCCATGGTAATCCTTTCCCATTTCCAGTCGGGTATTACCGGTTGTTGTAATAGTCCCGAGGGCTTTTGATATTCCACTTTCACTTTAGCGCAAGTGAGGCACTTGCTAACGAAAGTAGCAATTTCTACCTTCATATTAGGCCACCAATAATGTTGCTTGATATCCAGGTACATTTTATCTGAACCGGGATGGATGGAGTATCGTGTCTTATGGGCCTCGTTCACGACTACCGCTCTGAATTCCCCAAGTTTAGGGACCCAAATTCGGTTCATGAAGTAATAGGCTCCATCCTCCTTGACCTCAAAGTTCTTTTCCATTCCACGTAATGCTTCACTCACTATGTTTTCTGACTTCATCGCATCTAACTGAGCTTATTTAATTTGTGACGATAAATGGGATTGAATGGTTATTGAGAGAGTTTTCACACGACGATTTGAGTATTCTTTTTGGCTCAGGGCATCAGCCACCACGTTAGCTTTGCCTGGATGATACTTGATTTCACACTCATAATCGTTTAGTAGTTCGACCCATCTCCGCTGCCTCATATTTAATTCCTTCTGGTTCAGGATGTGCTGGAGGCTTTTGTGGTCGGTGAAGATGGTGCACTTCGTACCATAAAGTTAGTGCCTCCAAATATTTTATGCGAAGACCATTGCTCCCAATTCGAGATCATGAGTGGTATAGTTCACTTCGTGCGTTTTCAGTTGTCTGGATGCATAGGCTATCACCTTTCCTCGTTGCATAAGTACACATCCCAAACCTTGGTTTGAGGCATCGCAGTAGACTATAAAGTCTTTGGTTCCTTCTGGTAAGGATAGCACAGGTGCACTGCAGAGAGCTTTCTTCAGGGTTTGGAAGGCAACTTCCTGCTTCTCTGTCCATTCGAATGGTACGCCCTTTTGTGTAAGCGTGGTAAGAGGTTTGGCTGTCCTGGAGAAGTTCTTGATGAATCTTCTGTAATAGCCTGCAAGACCTAGAAATTGACTAATATATGTGGGTGTCATTGGGACTGCCCATCCTTCAATGGCTTTAACCTTGGAAGGGTCCACATGTATCTTTTCTTAGCTGACAACATGACCTAAAAAGTTTACGCTACGGAGCCAGAACTCACACTTAGAGAGTTTCGCGTACAACTTCTCGGCTCGCAGGGTTTCCAAGATTTGTCGGAGATGTCGACTATGTTCTTCTTCGCTTTGAGAATAGACCAGGATATCGTCGATGAAAACGATCACAAAGTTGTCAAGGAATGGACGGCAAACTCAATTCATCAGGTCCATAAATGCGACAGGGGTATTCGTTAGACCGAAGGGCATTACAACAAATTCATAATGTCCATAGCGAATTCGGAAAGCGGTCTTGGAAATATCGTCCTCTCGGACCTTGAGTTGATGATAGCCGGATCGTAGATCTATCTTAGAGAAGTAATTTTCTCCTTGAAGTTGGTCGAATAGATCGTCGAGTCGTGGAAGTGGGTAGCGATTCTTGATAGTGAGCTTATTCAGCTCTCTCTAGTCGATGCACATTCTAAATGATCCGTCTTTATTTTTAACGAAAAGAACCGGAGCTCCCCATGGTGCGAAGCTGGGTCTGATGAATCCTTTGTCCAAGAGTTCGCTGAGTTGGCTTGACAATTCCTGCATTTCCGCAGGAGCCAACATATAGGGCGATTTGGCGATGGGAGTAGCTCCTGGCACAAGGTCGATCCGAAATTCGACCTCCCTATCGGGGGGTATTCCCGGGAGATCCTCGGCAAATACTTATGGGAAGTCGCACGCCAGTGGGATATCTCGAATGTTTATTTCTTTCTAGGACTTATCCACGATGTGAGCAAGGAATGCACAATTCTTCTTATGCAAGCACTTCTGCTCCTTAATGCATCAGATAAGACGAAGGTTGATTCCGAGTTTATCTCCATAGATGATTAGGGTTTCATGGTTAGGAAGATGAAGGCGAACGACCTTCTCGTGGCACATAATATCAACATGATGGGGGCTCAACCAATCCATGCCGACGATCACATCGAAACTCCTAATATTTACGGGCATCAAATTTATTTGGAAAGTGTGGTGGTTTAATGTTAACGTGCACCCTACATAGATATCCCAAGTTGACTCTGCTTTCCCATTAGCCATTTCAACCGTGAAGGCTTCATTGAGCTTCTGGGGTTGCTGATTTAGTAAGTGTTTAAACTTGTTACTAACGAAGCTTCGCTCCGCTCCACTATCGAATAAGATGCGTGCATATGTGTTGTTAAGTAGGAACGTACCGGTGACAACGGTAGGGTCTTGGACTGCTTCGCCTTGTCCCAGAGTCAAAACCATTCCTAATCCTCCATTTCCTTGATTGTTGACATTGGGGCAGTTTCGCCGGAAATGCCCAGTCCGTCCACATCCATAACAAGTGTGGCTAGCCCCAACGTTGTTGTCGTTGTTGTTGTTGGTGTTGTTGTTGGTGTTGTTGTTGTTGTTATTGTTTTTATTGTTCTTGGGGTTGTTGTTGTTGTTGTTTCCCTGCTGCTGATTCTGGGGTGGATAGGTCCTACAGTATCTTGCCGTATGACCCTTTCGGTTGCAACTGGTACAATGCATCTCCCTGCATTCACCATTGTGATGGAGATTGCATTTGTTGCACTTTGGGAGATTTCCGAAACACTGCTTAGGGGCACTTGGGGTGGATGAGGCTGGAGCATGTGGTGTGGAGGGGACTTGGGTGGTTGCAACATGAACTGTCACTGTTTGTTCTTTCTTTGAAGACTCTGACCCTTGTCGTCCCTTCCGCTTGTTATTCTTTCCCTTGTTGTTATCACTCTCTTTCTTGTTTTCAGTTTCCCCTGCTTTTTCGCCCTTCTTGTTGTTGTGGTCGTACAACTTCTTGGCCAACCTCTTGGCGCTGTCAAAGGTTTCAGGATTTGCAGCTATCACGTTTCCTTGAATTGAGTAGGTTAATCCCCAGATGAATCATTCGATCTTCTTTCCTTCTGAGGTAATCATGCCAGGGCACAACATAGATAGTTCACTAAACCTTGATATGTAGGCATTGATGTCGGAGTTTCGGACTATGAGGTTCCATAACTCTTGCTCCATTTTCTGAACCTCGCCACGCGGGAAGTATTCAACCATTAGCATTTCTTTCAATTCCGCCCATGGCATGGCATTAGCCACCGGAAGAGTCATAGCCTCCACATCTCCATTCCACCAGGTGAGGGCTTGATCAACAAATGTAGATGCTGCAAACTTCACCTTGAATTCTTTAGGGATCCGCATATCTCGAACACCGATTCCACCTTTTCAATCCATATTTTCAGGGTTATTACCCCCTGTACCATTAAAGGTTCGCGGTTTGGCGTTGGTGAAATCTTTGTAGGAGCATGTCTTGTTAGGACCCTGGTTCATTCCGTTGTTTGAACTTCCGACTCCCTGTCCATTTCCTCCTCCATTGTTTCCATTGTGGAACTGCGCCAATGCTGATGTGACTGCAGCAGATACAACCGCTTGAAATGCAACTGAGTTGATTTCTAGTGGTGACGGGGGCTGATTGTCTCCACGTGTTGGTCTCCAAGGCATCTTTCTGTCATGGAACAGAAGGATGTTGAGTGCACATTATATCTTAAGTTTAGGGTATTACTGTCTACATGAATTGGTTTATGTAAGTACTTTGCTTAAAGATGGAACAACGAATTAACTCACATAGCATATAACAACATCTCAATTAAAGCACATAATGCCTATCATTAATAATATCCGACTTGGTACATGAAAATTTGCCCGAGAGGGCATACAAAGTTTGCCAGCATGACGACTCTATGAGTAGTGTGATCACTTAAACATAGAGTCGGTAGTACATAACATAGAGTGCTTAAAAAGGAAATATAATACTACTAGGGAAGTCCACAGATTCTAAACACACTAGGAGGTGCCTAACGGTGGTAGCGAAATCATATCCCAAAATGTTGTGCCAACAACTGAGCCATCTCGGTCATCTCCCCGATGACCTCATCCCTTTCCTGCTCAGCCTGCACGGCTCGTGCCTTCATGGCAAATAGCTGTTGCCGAAGTGCGGTAACCTCTGCCTCCAGAGGGCGCTCCTCCCTAACGGGATTTATTGGTGGGGCAGGGTAGTCCTGGCGTGTCTCGTCGGTAGGTGGTTTGACGGGGGCTTCGTCTATGTCTCTATCCTCCTCCATGCCCTCGTCAATCCGATCGAACTCGTAGTCCGTATCAGTGTACTCGTCGAGCTCAATGCCAGGGGCTGCCCCTTGTACTTCCTCGGGGTTGTCTTCAATCATTCCATGGGCCACCAGGGCCTGGTGAAACTGAATGTCGTGATGCGCCTCCTCCATAGTGACTGTGTAGGAAATTTGTGCTGAAAAACGTGTAAGGAGGGTAAATTTGTAGAAATTAAGTCTTTGTTTCATCGATCATCACAATCACACCCGGGCAATTGACAGTCGTACTTTGGGTGAATGTAGTTGATCAGACTACATTTACCCCCAATACGGCTACATAACTGTCCGAGCGCAATCGAAAATGTTCGAATCCTCCAAAGACTTTTAAATGTTATATTGTTGTTTTAATATAACAACATAAGTACGAAATTTTTAATTTTGTTCAGAGTTATTTATTCCCATAATGTTTATAGTTGAATATCATGTATGGTTAGATATGCTAGTTCACTATAAACAAAGCTTAAATACCAACCTGTCACACCCCCGAACCAGACGGCGGAAACGTCGGAGGGCTCGTGTGACTTAAATTGAAATATCATCACAATGAATATACATGAAACATAACATAAACATCACCATGCATTAATACATTACAACTGACATTGTTCACATCGAGTACATTGTTTACATTACATAATCCAAAACATAAATTGTTTGATGATTGACATTACGCAAAAGAAATTTCGAAAATACACACTTGATGATTCTTCATTCTAACGGTTACCTGAGAATACAAGTAATTTTGAAAACGGTCAACATACATAATGTTTGTGAGTTCATAAGCATGCTTGATATAAAAATAGTTTGTATTATTTGTAAAACCCAGAAAATCCGATATTTTCTGTAACAAAATCTGTTTACAAAAAAAAAATGTGATGATCCCAGAAGTGTATATGTATGTGATTTCAAAACATGTAAAAGTGAATGTTCTCCATAATTGTTCTTTGTATTGTAGTTGTTGTGTGTAGAAGTGAATAATGTCGTTCCCCGGAAAACCCGATGTTTTCCAAATTAAATAGTATGATAGTTTTGTATTATTGTATAAATCACTTTCAATCGTCACGGTGTATGGATATGATTTCTCATGAACACTTAGATGGTAATGGATCTCTATGTGAGTCGTTATAACCATGCATAATAGTGACTAATTCGCCTGTCTTGGCATTTTTTCCAAACGCCGGTTTTGATCAAGATTTTGCCACCCTAGACTGGCCGAGTCTAACTGTAGCGAACAACTCAGGTGTGGGGGAGTCACCCCCGTATAGATCTATACACAAACTCTCGCCCTCCCTCCAGGTGATTCTGGTTATAACTACAGGCTACGGCCGACACTTATTGGTGCCAACCGATAATTCTCACTAAATCCCTATTATTACCCCATGAATTTGAATAACATTGATTACAACCCGTTTGATGATTACATGAATATGAATAAAGCCTAACAAACACGAAAAAGGACAACTGTGACCCAGTAATCATGTATGTTATTACAGACTGTCGAGTATGCGACGGACACATAGCCCAACAAGCATATGATAATTTATATGGACCATATTAGCTATGCAAATAGGCCACGAAGGCCCAATAGCATGTAAAAGCTAATGAGGATCCATTAGGCATGTAATTGGGTCACCGGAAGCCCAATAAACCTATGTTGATTATATTGGACCCAATAATCGTGTAACTGGGTCACCGGAAGCCCAATAAGCACGAATAGGAGACATTGGGCCCAACCGTCGTATCATTTATAGGTTTATTGATATAATTGTAGTATGGGATTTGCTTTACACTTACTGTTTACTTTCGATGTTAAAATACTCAATGTTGGTTTATAACGATATTCTTAGTTTTTATAAAAATATCATTTTTAAACCTTCAAGTTGTAAGAATTTATATCTTTAGTCAAATTGTTTAGCAATTTACATAGTTGGCCCAAAATGTTTATTTGACCATTTCAGTCCCTTTTTCATACAAAATTTACATTTTCAGCCCTTAATGGTGCAAAATGACACTTTTAGTCCTTCTTGATGAAAAATGTCATTTTAGTCCATTAGATTATTTAACTTGGCATTTTCGGCCCAAATAAAATCTTAAATTATAATTTCAGCCCAAAATACAACTTTTGACATTTTCAGCCCTTATTTGTTAAAAATTTACATTTTTGGCCCATTTGCCATAAGTTTTACACTTTTGGTCCAAAATCTAAAAACTTTGCATTATTAGTCCAATTTAGCAAAAAGGGTCATTTTCAGCCCCTGAAATAGTTTAATTATGTTTTAGACTCATACTTTTAGGAATTTATAATTTCAGTCCCTAAAATTCTTCATTTTCGCAATTTTGGGCCCAAAAGTCTGTGAGGCCCAAATATAAGCCCATTAAGCAAAATTTTATATTTTTGGCCCTTTGAAAAGTATTATTTTCATAAACATCAGCTTTTATATAAATAAATACTTTATAACCCTCATAAAACCGAAAATTATCATCTTTCAACCAAATCTTTGTTATTTTTGCAAAAATGACACTTGTAAAGATCTTAGGCTTTGTTTTTCACTTCTTAAACTTAAGGACTCTTAGATCTATGATGTATGTTGTTTATTAGGTTTTTGTTTATGAATCTTTCACATTTTAGCTATAGATATCGAAATATAATAAGTATTAACACATTATCACAACATAAACCAAAGAAATCACATATAACATGCAAACACCGATAGATCAACACATAACACTTGTATTCTCCCCCCAAAAACAAGTCAAAACCGAAAACAAGGGGGTATGAACTCACCTTGGGTTTGTTGTTTCGGTTTTTGAAGAATAGTAGAAGAAGAGGGTGTGGTTTTCGACCTTAGCAAGCTTCTTGAATGGATTTTTGAACTTAAGAAGTTCTAGGAAGCAAATCACAAGATAATTGTTGATATGGAGTGATTTAACTAAAAAAATGAAGTAATCTATTCTTAAGTGTACAAGATCTTACCAAGGATTGATGATGTTAGTGAAGGATCCTCTTGAAGCACTAGTAACTCTCGAAAATTTTGATGAAAGGGAGGGGAGTTCTTAAATACTTTGAAAGAGTTTTGAGTTTATGTGTGTGTATGTGTGCCTCTTATCTTTCGGTCGAGAGGTGATAAGAAGAAGAAGAGAGAGATGAATGCATAGGAACATGAGAATGCTTGGTTATATGTTGAATAATTCTCTAATTATCCCTTAAACAAAAGTGAGGTGTCAATGCCTAATAAATCCTTCATTTCTTCTTCTTCTTTTTTTACACATGGGCCGAAATGGGCTAATTGAGGAAAGAAGTGAAATTGGTTTGGCCCAATTCTCTCTTTAGTTCGAAATTATGAAGCATATAAAGAAAATTTTTGGCCCATTGGGCCTTTAGGGTAGTTCACGGCCCAATTGTATAAAAGAATGGGTTTTATATTCCTTTAGGGTTAGTTTAAATGAATTATAGCCCAATAAGGCCCATTAGGGTAAACCATTTCATTTTAGGCCCATGATGGTCCAAAAGGATAGGTTTTATGAACGTTGATCCAATTAGAGCCCAATTAAGAGTTCTAAGCCCAAAACAATCGAATTGAAAGCTTATTGGCCCATTAAGCCCAATAAGGAAATCCTAGCCCAAAGTGGACTTAGGTCGGGATTCTTAGGGCTTTCAACCCCTAACTTGACTTTTGTAATGTTTTGCATGAAGTTTGGGCTTTATAATTGGATTTTTGATGAAAGTTTGTTGTTATTGAATAACATCATATGCATATCAAGTTATGGTTACAATTTGTTGTCATTGATATTGTTTACAAAAGTATAGAATTTCTAGCAAATTTGCTAGTTGTGACATAGAACAAGCATATGAGTCAAAGTTTAGCTGTTCCTTCTTGGATTAGAAGCGATATCTGGGCCCCTCAATGATTTTGTTGTGAGCTATGTATCGGGCCTGGTCAGAACTAAATTGATGTGTTCGATTAAGTTCTATGTCAAACAAATCGGAAATCGGGAAAGAAACTGTTGGACAATAAGTAAGACACTGTTCCATGTATTTGTCAGAATGATATCTAGAACAGAGGATTATATTATGACTTACCTTAAATGGCGTATCATCATCATCTCAGTTCCACGATACCTTGAAAGAGCTACGATTGCTGATCGGTTCTTGATGTCATACTTGCAGTTATAGTTATTAGACTTATCCAAGTGGGAGACTGTTGGATAAGGTGTCTAAGTCCATAGCTATTTCTGGTATGTACTTGACCCGGTTGGCATGGTCCATTTGGGTTGCATGGCATTGCAATACTTGGATAGACCAAATGAAAGAAAGGACACTTAAGGTTTATTACTATATTATATGTTCTAATATATTAATAATATTATTTAATTAGTATTGATCAAGAATTAATAGGAATTAATTAAGTTATCAAAAAGAGACTAATTAAATATATGGGGTTGAATGTGTAAATCATCCATTCTTGTAAAGTGGGCTAATGATCCATGGTTTTTATGAATTGGGCTAAAACCCATAAGGCGCTCCGTGGATAGTTCATGGAGGTTATAAACCCATGGATCATGGAATATGAAAAGCCATGCACATTAGGGTTTACATGGAGTAACCCTACATGTGGCACACTATATAAGAAACCCCATGGTAAGCAAAATCGGCCACGAAGTGAAGAACAAGAGCGCTAGCCGATTTTGAGTGATAAGTGAAATTCTCTCAAGGTTATTCCAAGTTTTGTGGTGTTGTGTGAGACATTTGAGGCATCACACTTGAGGTGCTAGGCTCACAAGGTTCTCAAGGAATCCAAGCAACAAAAAAGTATGTTCTGCTACTAGCTTTTATGTTTCAAAGTTCCCCATGCCATGCTAGTTAGGTTAAGAACCTTGGAAAATCAAATGTGCATGTATCTTAGTAAATGATAGATCCAAGGTTTCTAGGGTTGCATGTACACCATAGGAGTGTTAGAATGCTCAAAACCGTTCACTTTTAAGAAGAGTTTATTTATGGTTTATTAATATATTATAAGTTCTAATATGTTAATATGAAATCATATAATTTAATTAGTATTGATCAATATATAGTTTGGAATTAATTTGGTGATCAAAAGAGACTAATCAAATCAATGGGGACTAATTGTGTCAATTAGTTATATTTATATGTTGGGCTTCTGAACCATATTGGGCTAAGTTTATGTATGGGTACATAAAGAGTTAGGGCACATAAACCATGGATCAGATAAGACGAAGGTTGATTCCGGGTTTATCTCCATAGATGATTAGGGTTTCATGGTTAGGAAGATGAAGGCGAACGACCTTCTCGTGGGACATAATATCAACATGATGGGGGCTCAACCAATCCATGCCGACGATCACATCGAAACTCCTAATATTTACGGGCATCAAATTTATTTGGAAAGTGTGGTGGTTTAATGTTAACGTGCACCCTACATAGATATCCCAAGTTGACTCTGCTTTCCCATTAGCCATTTCAACCGTGAAGGCTTCATTGAGCTTCTGGGGTTGCTGATTTAGTAAGTGTTTAAACTTGTTACTAACGAAGCTTCGCTCTGCTCCACTATCGAATAAGATGCATGCATAAGTGTTGTTAAGTAGGAACGTATCGGTGACAACGGTAGGGTCTTGGGCTGCTTCGCCTTGTCCCAGAGTCAAAACCATTCCTGATCCTCCATTTCCTTGATTGTTGACATTGGGGAAGTTTCGCCGGAAATGCCCAGTCCGTCCACATCCATAACAAGTGTGGCTAGCCCCAACGTTGTTGTAGTTGTTGTTGTTGGTGTTGTTGTTGTTGTTGTTATTGTTTTTGTTGTTGTTGCGGTTGTTGTTGTTGTTGTTTCCCTGCTGTTGATTCTAGGGTGGATAGGTCCTACAGTATCTTGCCGTATGACCCTTTCGGTTGCAACTGGTACAATGCATCTCCCCGCATTCACCATTGTGATGGAGATTGCATTTGTTGCACTTTGGGAGATTTCCGAAATACTGCTTAGGGGCACTTGGGGTGGATGAGGCTGGAGCATGTGGTGTGGAGGGGACTTGGGTGGTTGCAACATGAACTGTCACTGTTTGTTCTTTCTTTGAAGACTCTGACCCTTGTCGTCCCTTCCGCTTGTTATTCTTTCCCTTGTTGTTATCACTCTCTTTCTTGTTTTCAGTTTCCCCTGCTTTTTCGCCCTTCTTGTTGTTGTGGTCGTACAACTTCTTGGCCAACCTCTTGGCGCTGTCAAAGGTTTCAGGATTTGCGGCTATCACGTTTCCTTGAATTGGGTAGGTTAATCCCCAGATGAATCGTTCGATCTTTTTTCCTTTTGAGGTAATCATGCCAGGGCACAACAGAGATAGTTCACTAAACCTTGATATGTAGGCATCGATGTCGGAGTTTCGGACTGTGAGGTTCCATAACTCTTGCTCCATTTTCTGAACCTCACCACACGGGCAGTATTCAGCCATTAGCATTTCTTTCAATTCCGCCCACGCCATGGAATTAGCCACCAGAAGAGTCATAGCCTCTACATCTCCATTCCACCAGGTGAGGGCTTGATCAACAAATGTACATGCTGCAAACTTCACCTTGAATTCTTCAGGGCATCCGCATATCTCGAACACCGATTCCACGTTTTCAATCCATATTTTCAGGGTTATTACCCCCTCTACCATTAAAGGTTCGCGGTTTGGCATTGGTGAAATCTTTGTAGGAGCATGTCTTGTTAGGACCCTGCTTCATTCCGTTGTTTGAACTTCCGACTCCCTGTCCATTTCCTCCTCCATTGTTTCCATTGTGGAACTGCGCCAATGCTGATGTGACTGCAGTAGATACAGCCGCTTGAAATGCAACTGAGTTGATTTCTGGTGGTGTCGGGGGCTGATTGTCTCCACATGTTGGTCTCCGAGGCATCTTTCTGTCATGGAACAGAAGGATGTTGAGTACACATTATATCTTAAGTTTAGGGTATTACTGTCTACATGAATTGGTTTATGTAAGTACTTTTCTTAAAGATGGAACAACGAATTAACTCACATAGCATATAACAACATCTCAATTAAAGCACATAATGCCTATCATTAATAATATCCGACTTGGTACATGAAAATTTGCCCGAGAGGGCATACAAAGTTTGGCAGCATGACGACTCTATGAGTAGTGTGATCACTTAAACATAGAGTCGGTAGTATATAACATAGAGTGCTTAAAAAGGAAATATAATACTACTAGGGAAGTCCACTGATTCTAAACACACTAAGAGGTGCCTAACGGTGGTAGCGAAATCATATCCCAAAATGCTGTGCCAACAACTGAGCCATCTCGGTCATCTCCCCGATGACCTCATCCCTTTCCTGCTCAGCATGCACGGCTCGTGCCTTCATGGAAAATAGTTGTTGCCGAAGTGCGGTAACCTCTGCCTCCAGAGGGCGCTCCTCCCTAACGGGATTTCTTGGTGGGGCAGGGTAGTCCTGGCGTGTCTCGTCGGTAGGTGGTTTGACGGGGGCTTCGTCCATGTCTCTATCCTCCTCCATGCCCTCGTCAATCCGATCGAACTCGTAGTCCGTATCAGTGTACTCGTCGAGCTCAATGCCAGGGGCTGCCCCTTGTACTTCCTCGGGGTCGTCTTCAATCATTCCATGGGCCACCAGGGCCTGGTGAAACTGAATGTCGTGATGCGCCTCCTCCATAGTGACTGTGTAGGAAATTTGTGTTGAAAAACGTGTAAGGAGGGTAAATTTGTAGAAATTGAGTCTTTGTTTCATCGATCATCACAATCACACCCGGGCAACTGACAGTCGTACTTTGGGTGAATGTAGTTGATTAGACTACATTTACCCCCAATGCGGCTACATAACTGTACGAGCGCAATCGAAAATGTTCGAATCCTGCAAAGACTTTTAAATGTTATATTGTTGTTTTAATATAACCACATAAGTATGAAATTTTTAATTTTGTTTAGAGTTATTTATTCCCATTATGTTTATAGTTGAATATCATGTATGGTTAGATATGCTAGTTCACTATAAACAAAGCTTAAATACCAACCTGTCACACCCCCGAACCAGACGGCGGAAACGTCGGAGGGCTCGTGTGACTTAAATTGAAATATCATCACAATGAATATACATGAAACATAACATAAACATCACCATGCATTAATACATTAAAACTGACATTGTTCACATCGAGTACATTTTTTACATTACATAATCCAAAACATAAATTGTTTGATGATTGACATTACGCAAAAGAAATTTCGAAAACACACACTTGATGATTCTTCGTTCTAACGGTTAACTAAGAATACAAGTTATTTTGAAAACGGTCAACATATATAATGTTTGTGAGTTCATAAGCATGCTTGATATAAAAATAGTTTGTATTATTTGTAAAACCCAGAAAATCCGATATTTTCTGTAACAAAATCTGTTTACAAAAAAAAAATGTGATGATCCCAGAAGTGTATATGTATGTGATTTCAAAACATGTAAAAGTGAATGTTCTCCATAATTTTTCTTTGTATTGTAGTTGTTGTGTGTAGAAGTGAATAATGTCGTTCCCCGGAAAACCCGATGTTTTCCAAATTAAATAGTATGATAGTTTTGTATTATTGTATAAATCACTTTTTATCGTCACGGTGTATGGATATGATTTCTCATGAACACTTAGATGGTAATGGATCTCTATGTGAGTCGTTATAACCATGCATAATAGTGACTAATTCGCCTGTCTTGGCATTTTTTCCAAACGCCAGTTTTGATCAAGATTTTGTCACCCTAGACTGGCCGAGTCTAACTGTAGCGAACAACTCAGGTGTGGGGGAGTCACCCCCATATAGATCTATACACAAACTCTCGCCCTCCCTCCAGGAGATTTTGGTTATAACTACAGGCTACGGCCGACACTTATTGGTGCCAACCGATAATTCTCACTAAATCCCTATTATTACCCCATGAATTTGAATAACATTGATTACAACCCGTTTGATGTTTACATGAATATGAATAAAGCCTAACAAACACGAAAAAGGACAACTGTGACCCAGTAATGATGTATCTTATTACAGACTGTCGAGTATGCGACAGACACTTAGCCCATCAAGCATATCATAATTGATTTGGACCATATTAGCTATGCAAATGGGCCACGAAGGCCCAATAGCATGTAAAAGCTAATGAGGATCCATTAGGCATGTAATTGGGTCACCGGAAGCCCAATAAACATGTGTTGATTATATTGGGCCCAATAATCGTGTAATTGGGTCACCGAAAGCCCAATAAGCACGAATAGGAGACATTGGGCCCAACCGTCGTATCATTTATAGGTTTATTGATATAAGTGTAGTATGGGATTTGCTTTACACTTACTGTTTACTTTCGATGTTAAAATATTCAATGTTGGTTTATAATGATATTCTTACTTTTTATAAAAATACCATTTTTAAACCTTCAAGTTGTAAAAATTTATATCTTTTGTCAAATTGTTTAGCAATTTACGTATTTGGCCCAATTTATTTATTTGACCATTTCAGTCCCTTTTTGAAACAAAATTTACATTTTCAGCCCTTAATGGTGCAAAATGACACTTTTAGTCCTTCTTGATGAAAAATGTCATTTTAGTCCATTAGATTATTTAACTTGGCATTTTCGGCCCAAATAAAATCTTAAATTATAATTTCAGCCCAAAATACAACTTTTGACATTTTCAGCCCTTATTTGTTAAACGTTTTACATTTTTGGCCCATTTGCCGTAAGTTTTACACTTTTGGCCCAAAATCTAAAAACTTTGCATTATTAGTCCAATTTAGCAAAAAGGGTCATTTTCAGCCCCTGAAATAGTTTAATTATGTTTTAGACTCATACTTTTAGGAATTTATAATTTCACTCCCTAAAATTCTTCATTTTCGCAATTTTGGGCCCAAAAGTCCGTGAGGCCCAAATATAAGCCCATTAAGCAAAATTTTATATTTTTGGCCCTTTGAAAAGTATTATTTTCACAAACATCAGCTTTTATATAAATAAATACTTTATAATCCTCATAAAACCGAAAATTATCATCTTTCAACCAAATCTTTGTTATTTTTGCAAAAATGACACTTGTAAAGATCATTGGCTTTGTTTTTCACTTCTTAAACTTAAGGACTCTTAGATCTATGATGTATGTTGTTTATTAGGTTTTTGTTTATGAATCTTTCACATTTTATCTATAGATATCGAAATATAATAAGTATTAACACATTATCACACCATAAACCAAAGAAATCACATATAACATGCACACACCCATAGATCAACACATAACACTTGTATTCTCCCCCCAAAAACAAGTCAAAACCGAAAACAAGGGGGTATGAACTCACCTTGGGTTTGTTGTTTCGGTTTTTGAAGAGTAGAAGAAGAGGGTGTGGTTTTCGGCCTTAGCAAGCTTCTTGAATGGATTTTTGAACTTAAGATGTTCTAGGAAGCAAATCACAAGATAATTGTTGATATGGAGTGATTTAACTAAAAAAAATGAAGTAATCTATTCTTAAGTGTACAAGATCTTACCAAGGATTGATGATGTTAGTGAAGGATCCTCTTGAAGCACTAGTAACTCTCGAAAATTTTGATGAAAGGGAGGGGTGTTCTTGAATACTTTGAAAGAGTTTTGAGTTTATGTGTGTGTGTGCCTCTTGTCTTTCGGCCGAGAGGTGATAAGAAGAAGAGAGAGATGAATGCATGGGAACATGAGAATGCTTGGTTATATGTTGAATAATTGTCTAATTATCCCTTAAACAAAAGTGAGGTGTCAATGCCTAATAAATCCTTCATTTCTTCTTCTTTTTTTTACACATAGGTCGAAATGGGCTAATTGAGGAAAGAGGTTAAATTGGTTTGGCCCAATTCTCTCTTTAGTTCGAAATTATGAAGCATATAAAGAAAATTTTTGGCCCATTGGGCCTTTAGGGTAGTTCACGGCCCAATTGTATAAAAGAATGGGTTTTATAGTCCTTTAGGGTTAGTTTAAATCAATTATAGCCCAATAAGGCCCATTAGGGTAAACCATTTCATTTTAGGCCCATGATGGCCCAAAAGGATAGGTTTTATGAATGTGGATCCAATTAGAGCCCAATTAAGAGTTCTAAGCGCAAAACAATCGAATTGAAAGCTTATTGGCCCATTATGCCCAATAAGGAAATCCTAGCCCAAAATGGACTTAGGTCGGGATTCTTAGGGCTTTCAACCCCTAACTTGACTTTTGTAATGTTTTGCATGAAGTTTGGGCTTTATAATTGGATTTTTGATGAAAGTTTGCTGTTATTGAATAACATCATATGCGTATCAAGTTATGGTTACAATTTGTTGTCATTGATATTGTTTACAAAAGTATAGAATTTCTAGAAAATTTGCTAGTTGTGACATAGAACAAGCATATGAGTCAAATTTTATCTGTTCCTTCTTGGATTAGAAGCGATATCTGGGCCCCTCGATGATTTTGTTGTGAGCTATGTATCGGGCCCCTCGATGATTAGGGTTTACATGGAGTAACCCTACATGTGGCACACTATATAAGAAACCCCATGGTAAGCAAAATCGGCCACGAAGTGAAGAACAAGAGCGCTAGCCGATTTTGAGTGATAAGTGAAATTCTCTCAAGGTTATTCCAAGTTTTGTGGTGTTGTGTGAGACATTTGAGGCATCACACTTGAGGTGCTAGGCTCACAAGGTTCTCAAGGAATCCAAGCAACAAAAAGGTATGTTCTGCTACTAGCTTTTATGTTTCAAAGTTCCCCATGCCATGCTAGTTAGGTTAAGAACCTTGGAAAATCAAATTTGCATGTATCTTAGTAAGTGATAGATCCAAGGTTTCTAGGGTTGCATGTACACCATAGGAGTGTTAGAATGCTCAAAACCCTTCACTTTTAGGAAGAGTTTATTTATGGTTTATTAATATATTATAAGTTCTAATATGTTAATATGAAATCATATGATTTAATTAGTATTGATCAATATATAGTTTGGAATTAATTTGGTGATCAAAAGAGACTAATCAAATCAATGGGGACTAATTGTGTCAATTAGTTATATTTATATGTTGGGCTTGTGAACCATATTGGACTAAGTTTATGTATGTATACATAAAGAGTTAGGACACATAAACCATGGATAATAAACCCATGGGTACGGATTAGGGTTAACCCATGACCCTTGGAATCCTACATA
Source organism: Lactuca virosa (assembly GCF_052849685.1). Lineage (NCBI taxonomy): Eukaryota > Viridiplantae > Streptophyta > Magnoliopsida > Asterales > Asteraceae > Lactuca > Lactuca virosa. The sequence goes on from NC_136428.1 coordinate 393,363,042, forward strand.
TAAATATGTGCTCCATAGCCTAAAAATGCCTACAACATGTTCTTGCAGTTCATGGAGGTGTTTTAGTGCAATAAAATTCTTTCTCAAGAGCCACCTTTAGTGCAAGAAGATGGCACTTGTTGTTTAAGATTGAAAAAAATCGATTTCCTGCTGTTTTACGGACAGTGGACTCGCCGAGTCCACTGGGGGAGTCGCCGAGTCCCAGCACAATTCTAACCAACTCGCCGAGTTTGTTCTTGCAATCGACGAGTTGGTGCTCCAGAATGCTGATTTTCGATGTTTTTGTCTAGAATTGGACTAGGATCATCACCCGAAGCTATTTTTGAACTTATAAACCTGTTTTTGATATGGTAATGATCATGCTTATCCAATTTATAAGATAATTGTCAAAGTTTCATGTTTTGTATTAGTTTATATGATTATGCTAATTACATGAAATTTGTTAGATACAAATTATCTTGTTCATATGAGTTTAATCTAGATCATGGACATTATTTGACATGCTTGTTAGTTTATTTGATGATCTTTATGGCCTTTAATGTACTCCATAACTTGTCCTCATGTTATGGAAAATGAAAAGTTTTTCTTTTAAAAGAGTTCATTAAACTCTAGGTAATGGTCTTGAAGAGTTTTTTTTCCATAAATGTTTTTATGAACTCCATAACTTGTCCTCAAGTTATGGATTTCCAAGAGTCTTTTCATTAAAGCATATATTAAACTCATATGTTATGGATTCCAAAGGTTTTTGAATAGTTCAAAACTTGTCCTCAGGTTTTGGAATTTGTAAATGTAGAGTCTTCTTTTGACACATTTAGTTCCAAACCCTAGAATTTAAAAAGTTTAAAATTCAACCCTTATACTATTATAATTGTAACATCCGGATTTTCATGTATGATAAAATGAGTATTATTTTCTAAGTTATGAGGAGTGACTCGACGAGTTGGCGCCTTAACTCGTCGAGTAGGATCGCGACTTAGTGACGTGGAAAATGAATGGACTAGACGAGTCGACAAGCTGACTCGCCGAGTCAGCGCTGTTGGCAGAAACCCAAATTCTTTCGGGCTTGGGCCTATTTAAAGGCACTAATAGCCTCCTTGGCCCTTTCCACCAGTGTCTTTGTCCCTTGAGAGAAACCCTAGAGTTATTTGTGAGCTAGAGAGGAAAGAGGTTAATTGGAGGTCATTTCTTTGAAGAAGAAGGTCAAGACTGTTGCAAGGATCTCAGAGGAGAGTTTGTGGATCAGCTTCATCTTCATTCAAGCTTCAGATCTGGTACAAGCTCTTGTCTCCCTGGTGTTTGAATAGATTTCCTTTGGTTGTTGAGTTAGGGCTTGTAACATCATTTGGATGGGGTTTTGGGTGCATCCAAACCCTTTTTCGAGTTAATTTGTAGATCTGGACCTTGTAAGGTCCAGAGAACCAGAAAGTAGGAAGCTTTGAGTGAGTAACTTTGGAACCTTGAAGATATGAAGCTTCAATGGAGTCATAATGGTGTATAGAGCAAAATACACCATGCATGGGCCTCAAGTTCAGACCTTTACGTGGTTTTTGGGTGTTAGAAGGTCAGATCTATAAGTTAGAGAAACAAATCTGACCTCAGAAGGTCTAATGAATATTGTTATGGAGGAAACTCACTGAGTCCATGAGAGGACTCGACGAGTCGGATCGTGTTGCCCCGCGATTCGTGACCAGTGGTTACCCATCGAGTTGGGAGGTTAACTCGACGAGCCGAGTGATGCCTTAGAAGGATTCAGAGGATGCACATTGACTCGCCGAGTCACCCGAGTGCACTCGACGAGTCTGGTCAAAGTTGGACCGTTGACTAGAGTTGACTTCATTTGACCTTGGGGGTTGGTCAAACTGATTCAAGAGAGAGACCATGGAAGGGTAGAATGGTCTTCTACCCATTCCTTAGAGATGAGAGCATGAGGAAAGTATTGATTAGAGATATTATCATTTTGATAGGCGGAGGCTAGATCGGGGATATCGAGTACTAGAGTTTACTAGACATCATAAGAGGTGAGTCTTCTCAGTATACTTTACCTAGAGTGGTATCTATGTGCAGACCGGAGGGTCTTATGTGTTATGTGTATGTTTGAGTTTATGTGCATTGTAATATATGTATGCTATGAGTTATATAGACCTGACCGGAGGGTCCAACGATTTAGACCGGACCAGAGGGTCCAACGATTTAGACCGGACCGGAGGGTCCAACGAGCTAGACCGGACTGGAGGGTCCAACGAGCTACGGGACTAGAGGGACCCGCTGAGATACATTGACCGGAGGGTCACACCGAGTTATAACCTCGAGTGGCTTATGTGTTGTATGTGGTAGTTTGGGGAACTCACTAAGCATTTATGCTTACCGTGTTATGTGATATGTGTTTCAGGTACTAGCGAGGATCGCGGGAAGGCGCCGACATGATTTATACACACTGATAGAGGATTTTGTATTTGAGATTCTGGGACATGTTTTACCGTGATAACATTGATACACTTGAGTTTGAAATGATTTATATGAGATATGTTATGTTTGAAAAATGAAAAATTGTTTTGATAATTTACGACGTTACAAGTTGGTATCAGATCCTTGGTTTGAGGGAATCGGATGCACCTTCGGGCGTATCTGAACTCAAACTGAGGATTTGAGAAAAAATTTCATAAAAAGGAACAATTTTTCTAAAAGAGTAAAAGATTTGAAAGAAGTAGAAAGGAGCAGTGTGTACGATCAGCCAGCGCCCGAATGGTGATTTCCCAAAATACTCTTACATTATGTGTTATGAGATATTATGTGATGTGCTATGCATGCTAGAGTAGGCTAGGTATTCATATTAGGGACTAGAGTGGCCTGATTTGTGATGTCTAAGCCTAGGAGATTACTACTGCTATGAGTTACTTCAAGAGTGAGTAGGTAGCAGCGGGGAGCATATGAGAGGTCTACTTGAGGGTAGCCTGTGATTAGCGAGATATAGAGTACATGGGATCTGGAATCCTAGGATGAGGACTTGGGTTGAATACTGATGTGGTGTGGAAGGTAGTATAGGGCCCGTACTACTGGAAACACCGGATCAGTGAGCATTCCAAGTAAGAATCCTTAGGGTACTAAGGAACAAGTACGGTTGAGTATCGAGTGCGAGTATACTCGAGCTAGTCTATGATTTCTTTTGTGTTTGGACGCGCCACCACCCAGAAGGCAATGGTACCAGCGGTACCAGTGATGAGGAGATTCGTAGGTTGATTCACGAGGAGGTGGCTGCAGCCATCCAAGCTGAGATTCCAGAGATGTTTGGGTCTATCAAGACCACGTTACTTGAGACATTTGATGAGCGATATGCGGGTCTTACTGATGTTGCTGTTGCCTCAGCCACCGCAGCCGTTGCTGCTGCTAGGCCACATGGGGGTGACTCGTTGTTGTACCGAGAGTTCAGCAACACGAAGTCCGTGACTGTGATTACACGGATGTTTCACGAGAGGGCGTTGTTTTGCCCTGGGCACGTGTCTACTGAGCAGGCACGCATGAGTCGATATCTGAGCATACTGAGGAGGGACATTCGTGAGTTCGTGGCGAACTCGACATTCCGAACCTTTGCCGAGATCCAGGAAAATGCCCAGAAGAGGGAGATTGAGCTAGAGACTCAGGCCAGGGAGGAGGCCGAGTCTTAGTGGAGGGATAGGCGACCGGTACAGTCTCAACTGGCGGCCAAGCGGGCAAAGCCCGCCGACTCGAGATCCGAAGGTCAGAGGGGCCGCACTTGTTGGAAGTGCGGCAAGAGCCATGAGGGAGTATGCAGGGTAGGTGTGTGCTACAAGTGTGGGAATGAGGAGCATATCGCGAGGGATTGCCCCAAGGGACTTTCGGTTTGCTTTCACTGCAACCAGACGGGCCATCGAAAGGCCGAGTACCCACAGCTACTTCAGGGATCAGCACAGGGATCTGCACCTGCTGCTAGAGCTACCGAGACCCGTCCGGCGAAGGTCGAGGCACCGAAGGCTCACGGTAGAGCTTTCCAGTTGACAGCGGAGGAGGTCCGCGCAGCGCCCGATGTCGTGGCTGGTACTTTTCGTGTGAGTTATGTACCTGCTTTGGTGTTGTTTGACTCGGGTGCGAGTCGATCTTTTGTGTCATTAGCGTTTAGTCAGCACATTAGTATCCGACGAGAGGCATTGAGTCGATCTCTACCAGTTTCTATAGTTGACGAACGAGCAGTTTATGCGACTGATGTGATTCGAGGATGTGTACTCGAGATTTTCGGCGTTGAGTTCCCGATCTGGGCATGGACTGGTTGAGCCAATTTGGAGCTTTTATCGACTACAAGCGTCAATTGGTGACCATACCAGACCCTAGTGGGGGAGTACTTACGGTGTATGGCGTGGGTACCCGATCTGGGTCAGCATTTTGCTTGGCCGCTAGGGCGAGACAGAGTCTACAGCAGGGCTGTAGAGGGTTTGTAGCCTATGTGATGGATACACGAGTTGCCGCAGGGAGGCCGAGTTCTGTCGATGAGGTTCCGATAGTGCGTGAGTTTCCGGATGTTTTCCCCGAGGAATTGTCGGGTGTGCCTCCGGAGAGGCAGGTGGAGTTCCATATTGATTTGGTTCCGGGAGCGGCGCCTATTGCCAAGGCACCCTATCGCCTTGCGCCACCAGAGATGCAGGAGTTATCCTCGCAGCTTCAGGAGCTGCTGGGGAAGGGATTCATCCGACCGAGTAGCTCGCCGTGGGGAGCGCCAAACCTTTTTGTCAAGAAAAAAGATGGTTCACACCGGATATGCATTGATTACCGGGAGTTGAATAAGTTGATGGTCAAGAACCGCTATCCACTACCAAGGATCGACGATCAGTTCGATCAGTTTCAGGGTGCATCTTGGTTCTCCAAGATAGACTTGAGGTCTGGATATCATCAGATGAGGGTGCGTGATGAGGATATCCCGAAGACGGCGTTTAGGACTCGTTATGGACACTACGAGTTTGTGGTGATGCCTTTTGGGCTCACCAATGCACCAGCTGCGTTCATGGATCTCATGAACCGAGTGTGCAGGCCGATGTTGGATCGATCGGTGATTGTGTTCATTGATGATATTCTAGTGTATTCGAGATCCAGAGAGCAGCATGAGGAGCATCTGAGGGAGATCCTTGGAGTGCTGAGATCGGAGAGGCTTTATGCCAAATTTTCCAAGTGTGATTTCTGGTTACGAGAGGTCTAGTTCTTGGGACATCTCATTAATCAGAATGGGATATTGGTCGATCCGGCTAAGATTGAGGCTGTCATGAGTTGGGAGGTGCCGAAATCCACCACCGAGATCAGGAGTTTTCTGGGGTTGGCCGGCTACTATCGGAGATTTATCAGAGAATTCTCCAAGATTGTCGTTCCCCTCACCAGATTGACCCGGAAGGGCATTGCTTTTACTTGGGGTCCAGAGCAGCAGACGTCGTTTGAGACTCTTCCACAGAGATTATGCGAAGCCCCAGTGTTATCCCTTCCGGAAGAAATGGAGGATTTCGTGGTGTATTGTGATGCGTCTATATCAGGGTTGGGTGCAGTGCTTATGCAGAGAGGGCACGTGATAGCATACATATCGAGGCAGCTGAAGCCTCATGAGACGACGTATCCCACCCACGATTTGGAGTTGGGGGCAGTGGTGCTTGCCCTCAAGATATGGCGCCATTATTTGTGTGGGGTTCGGTGTACCATATACACGGACCACAAGAGTTTGAAGTATCTGATGAATCAACCCGACCTGAATATGCGCCAGAGGAGATGGTTGGATGTGGTAAAGGATTACGACTGCGAGATCCTGTACCACCCGGGCAAGGCCAACGTGGTAGCCGATGCTCTGAGCCGTAGGGCGGAGAGTGCCCCGATTCGAGATATATGCATGAGGATGACGGTGATGACTCCGGTATTGGATACCATCCGAGAGGCCCAGGCATAGGCTGTGAGACCGGAGAACCGCAAGAGAGAGCGGGTGATTGGGCAGGTATCCGAGTTTGTTACCGATAGCCGAGGGCTTATGACCTTTCGAGGTCGGATTTGGGTGCCTTATACGGGCAGGGAACTAAGATGTATTTGGACCTGAAGAGAGACTACTGGTGGCCCTGTATGAAGAGGAATGTTGCATGGGTAGTAGAGAGGTGCTTGACCTGTCGTCGGGTTAAGGCCGAGCACCAGCGTCCACATGGCAAGTTGCAGCCATTAGAGGTTCCCCAGTGGAAGTGGGAACAGATTTCTATGGATTTTATCACCAAATTGCCAAGGACCGCGAGAGGTGTTGATGCAATTTGGGTTATTATGGACCGACTGATGAAGAGCGCTCATTTTCTTGCTATCAGTGAGAGCTCTTCTGCTGAGAGGCTGGCAGCGATATATGTGAGGGAGGTGGTGTCGCGGCATGGAGTGCCGATCTCGATTGTGTTAGACCGAGATGTACGTTTCACTTCCAGGTTCTGGAAGAAGTTCCATGAAGAGTTGGGAACGAGATTGCACTTCAGTACTGCTTACCACCCACAGATGGATGAACAGAGTGAGCCGACGATACAGACGATCGAGGACCTGCTTCGAGCATGTATTATGGACTTCGGGGGAAGCTGGGACACATACCTACCTTTGGCTGATTTTTCTTTCAACAACACCCACCATTCGAGTATAGGTATGCCTCCCTTTGAGCTTTTATACGGGAGGAGGTGTTGAACACCCATCATTTGGGGAGAGGTGGGGCAGAGATTCATGGGCAGCACTGAGATAGTGCTGAAGACGACCCATCAGATTCAGCAGGTCAGACAGAGGTTACTGACAGCCCAGAGCCGTCAGAAGAGTTATGCGGATAGGCGGCGATCCGAGCTCGAGTTCCAGGTTGGAGATTTCGTACTCCTAAAGGTATCTCCTTGGAAAGGAGTGATCCGATTCAGGAAGAGGGGCAAGCTGGGGCCCCAATACATTGGTCCGTTCAGGGTGACCGCGAGAGTGGGTAAGGTAGCATACCGTTTAGAGCTACCTGCAGAGTTGAGCCAAATTCATGATACTTTCCACGTATCCTAGTTGAGGAAGTGTATAGCCGATGAGTCGGCAGTAGTACCGCTGGAGGATACTCAGGTGGATGCGAGCCTGAATTACATTGAGAGACCGATCGCGAGTTTGGATCGGAAGATCAAGGTTCTGAGGAACAATGAGGTGACTCTGGTCCAGGTCCAGTGGCAGCCTCAAAGAGGGTCCGCGCTGACTTGGGAGCCGGAGACGGAGATGCGAGAGCAGCATCCAGAGTTGTTTGCAGAGCAAGACTTGGAGGGCGAAGTCTGATTCTAGTGGGGGAGAATTGTAACATCCGAATTTTCAGGTATGATAAAATGAGTATTATTTTCTAAGTTATGAGGAGTGACTCGACGTGTTGGCGCCTTAACTCGTCGAGTAGGATCGCGACTTGGTGACGTGGAAAATGAATGGACTCGACGAGTCGACAAGCTGACTCGCTGAGTCAACGCTGTTGGCAAAAACCCTAATTCTTTTGGGCTTGGGCCTATTTAAAGGCACTTATAGCCTCCTTGGCCCTTCCCACTAGTGTCTTCGTCCCTTGAGAGAAACCCTAGAGTTATTTGTGAGCTAGAGAGGAAAAAGGCTAATTGGAGGTCATTTCTTTGAAGAAGAAGGTCAAGAGTGTTGCAAGGATCTTAGAGGAGAGTTGGTGGATCAACTTCATTTCATTCAAGCTTCAGATCTGGTACAAGCTCTTGTCTCCCTGGTGTTTGAATAGATTTCCTTTGGTTGTTGAGTTAGGGCTTGTAACATCATTTGGATGGGGTTTTGGGTGCAGCCAAACCCTTTTTCGAGTTATTTTGTAGATCTGGACCGTGTGAGGTCCAGAGAACCAGAAAGTAGGAAGCTTTGAGTGAGTAACTTTGGAACCTTGAAGCTATGAAGCTTCAATGGAGTCATAATGGTGTATAGAGCAAAATACACCATGCATGAGCCTCAAGTTCAGACCTTTACATGATTTTTGGGTGTTAGAAGGTCAGATCTATAAGTTAGAGAAATAGATCTGACCTCAGAAGGTCTAATGAATATTGGAATGGAGGAAACTAGCCGAGTCCATGAGAGGACTCGACGAGTCGGATCGTGTTGCCCCACGATTTTTGACCAGTGGTAACCCGTCGAGTTGGGAGGTTAACTCGACGAGCCGAGTGAGGCCTTAGAAGGATTCAGAGGATGCGCATGGACTCGCCGAGTCACCCGAGTGCACTCGACGAGTCTGGTCAAAGTTGGACCGTTGACTAGAGTTGACTTCAGTTGACATTGGGGGTTGGTCAAACTGATTCAAGAGAGAGACCATGGAAAGGTAGAAAGGTCTTCTACCCATTCCTTAGAGATGAGGAATGAGGAAAGTATTGATTAGAGATATTATCATTTTGATAGGCGGAGGCTAGATCGGGGATATCAAGTACGAGAGTTTACTCGACATCATACGAGGTGAGTCTTCTCATTATACTTTACCTAGAGTGGTATCTATGTGCAGACCGGAGGGTGTTATGTGTTATGTGTATGTTTGAGTTTATGTGCATTGTGATATATGTATGCCATGAGTTATATAGACCGGACTGGAGGGTCCAACGATTTAGACCGGACCAGAGGGTCCAATGATTTAGACCGGACCGGAGGGTCCAACGAGCTAGACCGGATTGGAGGTTCCAACGAGCTACGCGACCGAAGGGTCCCGCTGAGACACATTGACCGGAAGGTCATATCGAGTTATAGCCTCGAGTGGCTTATGTGTTGTATGTGGTATTTTGGGGAACTCACTAAGCATTTATGCTTACCGTGTTATGTGATATGTGTTTCAGGTAGTAGCGAGGATCGCGGGAAGGAGCCGGCATGATTTGTACACACTGATAGAGGATTTTGTATTTGAGATTCTGGGACATGTTTTACCATGATAACATTGATACACTTGAGTTTGAAATGATTTATATGAGATATGTTATGTTTGAAAAATGAAAAATAGTTTTAAAAATTTACGACGTTACAATAATATTATAGGTTTAATATTTATATATATGTATAAGAGTAAAGCCAGTCTTACCGTTAGTAGGCCTCATTCACGAAGCCGGTCTATAAGGGGGGTATAACGTTACTACCTATAAAATGGCAGTTTAATAGGTGTCCACTCTCACCCACCGCTTCCTTGACTTGTGGAGGGTCGTTAGCCGAACGGGTAAGACAGCACACTAATTCTCCCTTCATTAAAAGTATAATGATAAATATAAAGTAACTAAACTTTTATTAAATTCCCAATCTTAGTTACTTTAGGAAAAATGTGAATATGGTGCTAACCCATGAAATTGCACTTTGCACCTTGTTAAGTCGTTAGTGGAGCGTGTGTCGTTAACCGACAAACTAATATGGGACTGAAAATGTGTGGAAAAGGGTAGCTTGATGTTAATCATAGATAAATGGAGCGTGTGTGGTTAACCGGCACATTGATTAGGTGGTTGTAACATTGGGTGTACCAAGCTAATTATCATGGTTATTCACTCCTTGTTTGTGATCCTCGGCATCCCAGTCACAATCTTGAAGGGCACAATTGGGATTAAACATGTCATTTAAAATTTCAATGAATCTCAAAAGATCTAGGAGTTTCAATTCACTTAAAACCTAAAATTCTTTTTCGTTTTTCGTGGTGGAAATTGGTAAATCGTCATTTACCTACCTTCAAATATTTTGAAAATTGGATTACGGCATCCCTCTTCCAATTTGTTAAATATTGTGTTGGGTCCTAGCCTTAATATTTCAAATTGGGTGTTATATTAAGGATTTAAATCAACTAAAAATGAATTTCTCTCTCATAGATTTCTAGTTATGACAACTATGGTCTTCCTTATCCTTTTTGGATAAAGGCTTTCCTAATGAAGATGATATCCCACATGGCGATCAAGAAGATTAATCCCTTTGTCGTGCATTAATGGGACTCCAAATCATTCTTCACTTCCTCTACCTCCTCCAGTTATTCTCCCTAACCCACAAGTTCAAAGACTTGAAAAAGTTCAAGGTCACTCAAGCCCTTTTGGCAAGCAAACATAAAGATGGATAGTTTGTGTGCACTCGCGTCTTGGAGATGAAGTCACATATTGATAGGCTGGGAGAGTTGGGTGTCGAAGTCTCAAGGAAGTTGACTGTTGACTGGATTCTTTAATCACTTTCCGAGTCATATAATGAGTTCATTAAGGACTACTATGTAACAGACCACGACATGACTCTTAATGATCATACATATTTGCTTGTTGTTGCTGCATCAACAATCATCTAAAGCACTGGTAAAGCAAATTTTATTGGAAGATCTACTTCCCAAACTTACATGGACATTGACAATGGAAACATTGGAAGTCCAGAAAAGCCTTCTCTTCCCAATGGAAAGGGATCAGCCATAGTCAACCCGGTTGACCAAATGGTAAAGAGAAAGGCTAAGTCTGAGATAGTCCGGTGTACCATTACTAGAGAGTTGGTATGTTTCTATTGCCAAAAGAAGGGGAATTGGTTGCGAAGCTGCCATTTTTACCTGAAAGTTCACTAGGATGGTAAAAGTAAAAACAAATTTAACTATACTTCAGGTAAACTCCACTATCTCACTCTATTAAGTTCCTAGTTGGAGATTCTTATTACATGATGTGACTAGGTTGAATTTTGATGTTTTGTAGAATCGAAGAAAATAAAGGAAACTTAAAGGAAGAATAAGCTAATTCTGATCATGAAAGATGGATTTCGATCCCATGATCTGAAGATCAGAATTTTGGGCTGATGCTAACAGTTATGATAGATTGCTTAGGAATGGATAACAACATAGTTTTCATGTGTATTTGCATTGTAAGGATAAGTTTTTCCGCAATATCAAAATAAAAGGAGAATTTTTGATTTTATTTATTTTAAGTATGCTTACAATGGGATTTGTGAAAATTGTTGTTTATATGATTCCATTGATAGCAATATTGGAAAATGGATTTGATTCTTTCGTTTGTGGTAGTGTCGAGACTGTTGGATTAGGTGTCTAAGCCCATAACTATAATTGGTATGTACTTGACCCGAGAGTAGCATGGTCCATTTGGGTTGCATATCATCAGGACAATTTGTTAGGATGAACTTTTGAGAAGAGGTTATTTATGGCTTATTAATATATTATAAGTTGTAATATGTTAATATGAAATCATATGATTTAACTAGTATTGATCAAGAATTAGTTTGGAATTAATTTAGTGATCAAAAAAGACTTATCAAATCAATGGGTACTAATTGTGTCAATTAGTTATATTTATATGTTGGGCTTATGAACCATATTGGACTAAGTTTATGTATGGATACATAAAGAGTTGGGCCACATGAACCATGGATCATAAACCCATGGGTACGGATTAGGGTTAACCCATGACCCAAGGAATCCTATATCTAAATATGTGCTCTATAGCCTAAAAACGCCTACAACATGTTCTTGGAGTTCATGGAGGTGTTTTAGTGCAAGAACATTCTCTCTCAAGAGCCACCTTTGTCCTAGGTGTGTTGTGAGTCCATTTGAGGCATTCATACTATTGGTGCTAAGCTCTTAAGGGTTTAAGGCTTCCAACTTGTATTTCATGTTGTTTATGCTTCATTGTATGCTAACTAGGATGATGCTTTGGAATGCTCAAAACATCTAGGGTTGCACGTACACCATAGGAGTGTTAGAATGCTCAAAACCCTTCAGTGGTATAAGAGACTAGGGTTGTTTTCAATTATAGTTGATGCTACTTGTTGTCTAAGCTTGAAAAAATTGATTTCCTGCTGTTCTGGACAGTGGACTCGCCGATTCCACTGGGGGACTCGCCGAGTCCCAGCACAATTCTGGCCAACTCGCCGAGTTTGTTCTTGCTCTCGACGAGTTGGTGCTCCAGAATGCGGATTTTTGATGTTTTTGGCTAGAATTGGATTAGGATCATCACCCTAAGCTATTTTTGAACTTATAAACCTGTTTTTGATATGGTAATGATCATGCTTATCCAAACTATAAGATAATTGTCAAAGTTTCATGTTTTGTATTAGTTTATATGATTATGCTAATTACATGAAATTTGTTTGATATGAACTATCTTGTTCATATGAGTTTAATCTAGATCATGGACATTATTTGACATGCTTGTTAGTTTATTTGATGATCTTTATGGCCTTTAATGCCTATATTAAACTCATATGTTTTGGATTCCAAAGGTTTTTGAATAGTTCAAAACTTTCCCTCAAGTTTTGGAATTTGTAAATGTAGAGTCTTCTTTTGACACATTTAGTTCCAAACCCTAGAATTTTAAAAGTTTAAAATTCAACCCTTATACTATTATAATATTATAGGTTTAATATTTATATATATGCATAAGAGTAAAGCCAGTCTTACCGTTAGTAGCCCTTATTCACGAAGCCGGTCTATAAGGGGGTATAAGGTTACTACCTATAAAATGGCAGTTTAATAGGTGTCCACTCTCACCCACCACTTCCTTGACTTGTGGAGGGTCGTTAGCTGAACGGGTAGCACAGGACATTAATTCTCCCTTCATTAAAAGTATAATTATAAATACAAAGTAACTAAACTTTTATTAAATTCCCAGTGTTAGTTACTTTAGGAAAAATGTGAATATGGTGCTAACCCATGAAATTGCACTTTGCACCATGTTAAGTCGTTAGTGGAGCGTGTGTCGTTAACCGACACACTAATCTGGTACTGAAAATGCGTGGCAAAGGATAGCTTGATGTTAATCATAGATCAATGGAGCATGTGTGGGTAACCGACACATTGATTAGGTGGTTGTAACATTGGGTGTACCAAGCTAATTTGCATGGTTATTCACACCTTGTTTGTGATCCTCGACATCCCAATCACAAACTTGAAGGGCACAATTGGGATTAAACATGCCATTTAAAATTTCAATGAATCTCAAAAGATCTAGGAGTTTCAATTCACTTAAAACCTAAAATTCTTTTTCGGTTTTCGTGGTGGAAATTGGTAAATCGTCATTTACCTACCTTCAAATATTTTTCAAATTAGATTACGGTATCCTTATTCCAATTTGTTAAATATTATGTTGGGTCCTAGCCTTAATATTTCAAATTGGGTGTTATATTAAGGATTTAAATCAACTAAACATGAATTTCTCCCTCATAGATTTGTAGTTATGACAACTATGGTCTTCCTTATCCTTTTTGGATAAAATCTTTCCTAATGAAGATGATATCCCACATGGCGATCAAGGTGAAAGATTAATCCCTTTGTCGTGCATTAATGGGACTCGAAATCATACTTCACTTCCTCTACCTCCTCCAATTATTCTCCCTAACCCACAAGTTCAAAGACTTCAAAAAGTTCAAGGTCACTCAAGCCCTTTTGGCAAGCAAACACAAAGATGGATAGTCTGTGTGCACTCACGTCTTGGAGATGAAGTCACATATTGACAGGCTGGGAGAGTTGGGTGTCGAAGTCTCAAGGAAGTTGACTGTTGACTGGGTTCTTTAATCACTTTCTGAGTCATATAATGCGTTCATTAAGGACTACTATGTGACAGACCACGACATGACTCTTAATGATCTTACATATTTGCTTGTTGCTGCTGAATCAACAATCATTTGAAGCACTGGTAAAGCAAATTTTATTGGAAGATCTACTTCCCAAACTTACATGGACATTGACAATGGAAACATTGGAAGTCCAGAAAAGCCTTCTCTTCCCAATGGAAAGGGATCGGCCATAGTCAACCCGGTTGACCAAATGGTAAAGAGAAAGACTATGTCTGAGATAGTCCGGTGTACCATTACTAAAGAGTCGGTATGTTTCTATTACCAAAAGAAGGGGCATTAGTTGTGAAGCTGCCCTATTTACCTGAAAGTTCACTAGGATGGTAAAAGTAAAAAAAAATTGACTATACTTCAGGTAATGCCCACTATCTCACTCTATTAAGTTCCTATTTGGAGATTCTTATTACATGATGTGACTAGGTCGGATGTTGATGTTTTCTAGAATCGAAGAAAAGAAAGGAAGCTTAAAGGAAGAATAAGCTAATTCTGGTCGTGAAGAGATGGATTTCGATCCCATGATCTGAAGATCAGAATTTTGGGCTGATGCTAACAGTTATGATAGATTGCTTAGGAATAGATAACAACATAGTTTTCATGTGTATTTGCATTGTAAGGATAAGTTCTTCCGCAATATCAAAATAAAAGGAAAATTTTTGATTTTATTTATTTTAAGTATCATTACAATGGGATTTGTGAAAATTGTTGTTTATATGATTCCATTGATAGCAATATTGGAAAATGGATTTGATTCTTTCGTTTGTGGTAGTGTCGAGACTGTTGGATTAGGTGTCTAAGCCCATAACTATAATTGGTATGTACTTGACCCGAGAGTAGCATGGTCCATTTGGGTTGCATATCATCAGGACAATTTGTTAGGATGAACTTTTGAGAAGAGGTTATTTATGGCTTATTAATATATTATAAGTTGTAATATGTTAATATGAAATCATATGATTTAACTAGTATTGATCAAGAATTAGTTTGGAATTAATTTAGTGATCAAAAAAGACTTATCAAATCAATGGGTACTAATTGTGACAATTAGTTATATTTATATGTTGGGCTTATGAACCATATTGGACTAAGTTTATGTATGGATACATAAAGAGTTGGGCCACATAAACCATGGATCATAAACCCATGGGTACGGATTAGGGTTAACCCATGACCCTTGGAATCCTATATATAAATATGTGCTCCATAGCCTAAAAACGCCTACAACATGTTCTTGGAGTTCATGGAGGTGTTTTAGTGAAAGAAGATTCTCTCTCAAGAGCCACCTGATGAGAATATTGCGCTATAGATCGACAGATTCTAAACAGAAAGACAATATCAATCAAGTAAAGAACACAGGAATGGATCAAACGGTGTCGAATGATTAAAATCTCACACCTCAGAAGAGCTCGATGAAGAACTTCGATTGTAGAGGTGTGCAAGGGTTAAAATGTAAAAGCTATTAATGAGAATGACTATCTGAAAGCTATACATGCATGCATAATATATACGCTAATCCTAATAATAAACCTCGGTTGGACAGGCCCAATCCGAGTAAACAAAATAGACTAACAAACGAGCCCAAAGACGCAACTCCAAAACCCAACAATCTCCCCCTTTGCGTCAATAGAGGCGAGAGACTACTTCGGTTGAGTGAGTGTAGACTTCTTGATTGTATTGAATACATTCGTTATAATGGCCAAAAGTGTGTGACGAAACGCTATATACCACCGAAGCATGTCAGAGAAGTTCTTCTGATCCGAATCACTGTTCAGTTTACACCTGTGAGTTATATCAAGGACGTGCTCCAAACAGGTTGTGGAGAACAGGTGTTTGTTAACAAGCGCGAAGAGAAATTTTTCACCTTCGCCTCGAGTGAACATTACAGTGTGATGAACCAGATCTATCTTTCCTATTTGCATCTTTTTTAGATCATTCGGCTTCCCGATAGGCTTCACAATCGGCTTCTTCCTCATAACATTTGCAATCTCCTAATCCATTTTAGCAACTTCATGGATATAGGAAGCCAACATCCTTTTAATGTGATCGAGGATCGCCTCATACTGCTATTGATTAGTAAGCAGGATATTGAACATCAGAATCTAATCATGTGGGTTCAAGTTTGGAAGATCAGCTAAGGAGATCACATGAACCGAATCACCAGAACCTCGGGTCACCCTGAACTTAACATTAATAAATTTTTCAGCACCAACAGGTTTCAATACCTTGACAGAGGTTATTTTCTGAGAACTCCATGTCAAGTATTGGGGTTAAGCAAATTCAAGATAATAATCAATTAGATCCAGATCAACCTGTGGATGAGGAGAAGGGACTTCAACCGTTGAATCAAAACAGTGGAACACAAATGCCTTACAGTGATAGGCATGTCAAATTGAGAATCCCTCGTGTTTTCACATTTAAATGAGGCTACAGGTTCCAACCAGTGAGTGCTAGGAGACACAATCGCTTCTTTGATCAATGTTTCCCGTGTCCAAATGGGAAAGAGAGTCTGCTTGCAAATCAGAGCCTCTTGAGCTTCTTTCTCCTTTCGCTCTTTCTCTTCTTCCTCTTTGGCTATTTTCAGATTTTCACTAATCTCTTTCTCCCTTTTCTTCTTTAAAGCCTCGGCAATCGTTTCTTTTTCTTCATCATCACTATCTTCCACAACCTCCTTCAAGTTTTCTTTTCCACCAGAACCCGAAGCTACATTAACATTCGGTTCGGTTTCGATAATGACTTTCGGTGGAATTGGAGGATTTTGAACACCTTCTCCGCCTTGTTGCGGAGTGACCACGGACTCCGTAACACCCTGAATCTGACACAATATCTGAATGGCAGGAAGAAGTCGTGCAGTCAAGTGATTCCGGATCGTAAGTGTGAGAACAAGATCATGAGCATTAACAATATTACCGAGAATGGAGAGAACATCACCAGCACAACTTTTAAGAACAACCCGCTCAGCCTTGAGTGATGCAATTTCCTTCTGAGCATGAGCAAGATGAGCTGATTGGACTTCAAGTTGTGTAGTCTGTTGAGCAAGTTCATCCGTAACCTTCGTTTCGGTGGCCAGGTCAGCCTGAAGCTTATCAAGGCGATAGTTGACCAAAGTGAGAAGAGAAGTGTGATCGGCTTGTAACCCAGTGCGAACAGAATCAAACTTTGCTTTTTCTTCTTGAAGGGACTTGGAGAGAGAATCAACAGAAGCATTAACCTTCGCAGCATTGGAATCAGCATGGGCTTTGAGTGATTCCAAAAAGATCTTTGACTCATGAACTAGATTTGTTACTTCCGTTGTTGCTTGCTTGCAGGTAGATGTGGAAGCATCCACAACCTTTATAGATTTGTCAATGGATTATGTATATTGCTGAAGAGCAGTATCAAGAAAATCATTTAAAACAACTTTGGAATAAGTTTTAGAGGAACCAGTTAACTTGTCAAGCTTATCATTAAGAGCTTGAAAATCTAGCTTTGTCACCAGAGCATCATCCTCATTATCGCTTGGAAGGCGATACAGACTATAGTAAGTGGAGTCAAAATCAAAGTCGGCACCTCCCAGAATAGGCTCAGAGTCTGTTGATGGTGATGGTGAGAAAGGTTTGTTGGTAACCGGGGTATCAATGGTAACAATATGTTCCTCCGTATCAGATACATTGACACTTACCGAAGGTTCAGTGGTTGTAGTGGTTGTAGCTTGAGAAAAGATTGGTGGTGGTAGTGGAGCAGTAGTGGCAGGTTGAAAAGTGACAAGTAGTGGAATGGGAGCAACCAAGATTGGTATTGTAGTTGGTTTAGGAGAAGGACAAGGAGTAGGAACGTGAATCTGTACCTCAGGAGATGGAGATTTGGGAGGAGTATTTCCTCTTGGTGTACCTCCGTGTTGAACTTCCTCTTCTTCATTGTCTAGTTGTTCTCCTTCATTAGAAACAGAAGGTGTCGATTCCTTTGGTCGCTTAGCCATCTGCTTGAGCTTCTTCTTTTTGGGAGCCGAAGGTGCAGCTTTATCAGCCTTACGCTTTTTAAGGGATGAGGGACCTTCGGTCTCAGCTTTCTTTGTCTCCGATTTCTTCCCTCTCTTTGCAGGTTTGTCAGCTACCTCCAAAGCACTCTGCATCTCTGGAGTGAGTTGGCGTGGACCCGAAGGAGGCAATTTCCTGTAATCAGCCATTACTCTACTTTCACTAGTAACACATCGGCTCATTGATTCAGGAATAGAACAGATGTATGGGTGCTTGGTAGGGTTAGTCACAATAATTTTGACCGTGTGAAAAGTGGCGATAGAAGACGACAGAGCATCCGCCATAACTGGAATCTTAAAATTCTCAATAGCTCTGCGAGTGACTAAAGTCCAGAAACGAGCACATGAAATCTCAGAATCGCTAGAGGAGGAATTTAGGCTCTGCACCAGTTGTGACCAAATTAGAGAAACATAATCCAAATTGATGCCATTGTAGATACCATAAAGGATGGTCATGAAACATTTACTTTCCCCATCGGACCCTGCAACCCTTTCTGCTAATCCCTTGTAAAGAAGTGTAACCAGACCATTCCATTGAGGTGGTAAACAGGACTTCTTGAATTTCGTTATCGTAGTTAGAACGTCCGTGTATCCCATGTCATAGAACATTGAAAACAACTGAGTTGTTGTTATGAAATACGGTAAGATGACAGAAGCATCTGCAGCAAGCCCTAGCAATGAACAAAAGCGTGCTTTGGATACAAAGGTTCTTTGATCAAAGATATCGAAGGAGATCCGTTCCTTGCGTTTGTCATTGGAAGCAGTGAAATAAACCTGTGATAGAAGGGACATGGGAACTGATTCGAACTGTGTAAGCGCAATCACTAATGAGGAATACTTGAGACACTCTACAACGTGAAGCATGTACGAATCGAAAAGAAAATGGTCCAATTGAATGATGAGATTCTAATTGGGCTTTATCTTAAGCAAAGATGATGAAACAGTTTGATCTTGATGAGAGGAAGCTTCCGCCATTGTTGCAGTGACGAAGAAGATGAACAGTTGTTTATCGCCGGTTGTTTTCGAGATAGAGGTTGAAGAAGGTGAGGATGTAGAGTAGGTGTGAGAAACCCTCTTTTATACCGTTGCTAGGAGAGAGAAAATATCCACTGTGATGATGATACGATCTCTGAAACGTCGCCTGAAAAAGCGCGATGTGACAGGTTGGTTTCCCTAGATATACGTCAACATGCGTGGATGTAGGAACCGTTTCAAATTCACACGCCCAATTCAGTTCTTATCCATTAACGCCTCTTCAAATTCCAGTGCATACCACAATAGACAAGACTCATCCTTTCGCTTTACATAAAGGAACCTTCTCTCCACATTAAAGTGATCCATCATTTCTGTTAGAGCCAAAAACACAAATCTGGAATAGGCCATTAGTACCACGAACTAGAATTTGGAAAATCATAAAGATCTTCGTGCAAGAGTGGGCCAATGAAAAAGAAATAAAAAAAAATATTTGTGGGATGTAAGTGATGTCTATTTTGACACGAAACAGTGGATCGCGGGCACGAATCGCTTCCTTCAAAGTCAAGAGAGACTCAAAAGTGTCTTTGTGGTTTCCCATGAAATACGATCAAATATTTGTAAAGAAACATTGAAAGGCATCTTTTCAAATATAGGCTCTAGGGGGTAGTCTATCTTCAACCGAACATCGATACTTGAAATAAGACCGAAAGTTGGATGAAGTACTTGTGAGACCGATGTGATCTGTTGAACAAGTATGTTGGGGAATATATAAAGTAACGGATAATAATAAGAAATCTCAAAAACAAAAAGAAACTGGATCTTTTGGGAAGAAACGTCTTGGTGTTAGACAGTTTCATAAAGATCACTAAAAAATAAAAAGAGATTTCATGAGGTAACAAGTAATAGCTTGAACATTTTAGCGTTCACCGTCAATTCATTCAAGGTATTGGATATTGGGTTTCACATAGCACATGGTGTACGTATCTATGATCATAAACACAGAGATTGTGTAACCATAAACTTCAGTGGTAATTGCTGAGAGTCTCAAGGGTTACTTTTATGAAGCGAAACTAAATGGAGAAATGTGAAGAGATGGTTAAGGAACCGAAAGCACCTCTGCTATATAAGAAAAGCAGAAAACTCTTAACTCATTATGAGAAGAGTAAGGTAGCTCATGACTTGAGTGATTTTAGCAGCCTGCTTTGAAAGAAACGAATGGTGTATTTCGAGTCATTAAGGCTTCACTCAGAGTCTTGGAGGCTTCGGTCTACATGCAGCAGCATGCTTCTAGGGACACTTAACTAGTACAAAGATAAGAATGTTATACATGCCCCAATGCCATAGTGTTTCGCATCTGTTAATCTTGAATTATGGTGAGAATTGATAGATAAAACTAAAACCAAATAGAAGTATTTTTCTAGTTTTTGAATTTTTCTGAAAAAGGAGAAAAACAGAAAAGAAAATATTTTTGGATTTTTGGAATTTCTGAAAAATAATAAAAACAGAAAAGAATATTTTTGGATTTTTGGAATTTCTGAAAAATAATAAAAACAGAAAAGAAAAATATTTTTGGATTTTTGGAATTTCTGAAAAATAATAAAAAACAGAAAAGAAAAATATTTTTGAATATAAACACACGAAAGAATAAGAAAGCTTTACAAAAATATACAACCGAAACCATACCTTAGAAAAGATGAAGCGAAACGGACCGAGCGATCGGATCATTTCAGTTACTGAAAATTCTAGAGCCGAAATAGGCCGAGCGTTCGGTTCATTTCGGTTCCAAAAATTTCTAGAGCCAAAATAGATCGAGCGTTCGGTTTATTTCGGTTCCAAAGATTTCTAGAGCCGAAATAGACCGAGCGTTCGGTTCATTTCGGTTCCAAAAATTCTAGAACCGAAATAGACCAAGCGTTCGCTCTATTTCGCTTGTTCATTTTTAGAGAGTTGAAAGGGGTTTTGGTACTGACTCAGCTTCCATCATACCCCAGCCTTGGAGTATCTTGTTAAAGCTTGCTTCAGGTAAGGCCTTAGTGAAGATGTCAGCCAGTTGATCCGAGGACCGAACGAAGTGAAATTCAACATTACCATCTTCAATGTGGTCCTTGATAAAGTGGTATCTTAGTGCAATATGTTTAGTCTTGGAGTGTTGCACTGGATTGTGACATATTCGAATCACACTTTCAGAGTCACAGTAGAGATGAATCTTCTTCATGCTTAAGCCATAATCTCTAAGTTGGCTTTGTATCCATATGACTTGTGATGTACATGATGCTGCAACGATGTACTCAGCTTCGGCTGTGGAAAGAGACACGCATGTTTGTTTCTTTGACTGCCAGCTGACGAGTTTGCCATCAAGGAACTGGCAACCGTCGGTTGTGCTCTTTCGGTCCAATCCACATCCACCAAGATCAGCGTCAGAGAAAGCTTGAACAAAGAAGCCAGATTTTGCAGGATACCAAATACCGAGAGACGAAGTTCGCTTCAAATCATATGAGGTTCTCTTGGATTTGCTTGAAACCTGGCACAATAACAGACAGAAAACATTATGTCTGGCCTACTAGTCGTTAGATACATTAGTGACCCTATCATTTGACGATAGAGAGTCACATCAACAACCGGTTTCTCAAGAGATGGAGTCAGCTTCGTGCCAAATCCCATTGGAACCTTTACTTTGGAATCTGCTGTCATGTCGAACTTCGCCAAAAGAGTCTTCGTGTATGCTTCCTGATTAATGAAGATGCCTTCGTATATGCAGTAGCAATTGCATCAGCCCAGAAGTATAGTGGAAGTAAAGCGAAGCTCAGCATGGTTCGGGCGGCTTCACATAAAGAACGTTTTCGCCTTTCAACGATCCCATTCTGTTGTGGAGTATAGGGAGCAGAGAAGTTGTGAGTTACTCCCTTTTCAGCCAGAAAATCTTCAAAGTCTTTATTTTTGAACTCTAGACCACTGTCGCTTTGTATGTTCCTTACCAGCTTTCGCAGCTGCAGTTCCACTTGCTTGATAAATACCTTCAGCTTAGGAGTGGCCTCTGATTTCTGTTTAAGAAAGAAAACCTAGGTGAAGCGAGAAAAATCATCTACTATAACAAGTATAAACTTACTACCACCGAAGGCTTTTGATAGCCAAAGGACCACATAAGTCGATGTGCATTAGTTCAAGAGGTTCGATGATCTTTGTATTGATGCGAGAAGGGTGACTCTTTCGGCTTTGTTTGCCCATCTCGCATGCTGCGCACATGTGTTCTTTGTCGAATTTAAGAACAGGAAGTCCACGCACGTGATCCCCAAGCACTAGTTTATTAATATCTTTGAAGTTCAGGTGTGATAGTCGCCGGTGCCATAACCAACTTTCATCTGAGTTCGCCTTCGATAGTAAGCTTATTGTTGGCTTTCCTTTTATCGTGTTGAGATTTAGAGGATACATCTCCCGTTTGCGCTCAGATTTCAACAGAACTTTCTTCGTTTGCTTTTCAATTATCTCTGAGCCTTCATCATCGAACGAGACTTTCAAACCGGTTCCAACGACTAGCTGAGAAACACTGATGAGGTTGTGCTGCAGTCCTTCCACATAGGCTACTTTTCGTATTGAGAACTCTCCGTTGGTGATCATCCCATACCCTTTGATTGTGTCGTATGAGTTGTTTCCATATTTAACACATCCACCATTTTTAAGGGACCGAAACTCCCTAAGCTCTTCCCTCCTTCCTGTCATGTGACGTGAGCAGCCACTGTCAATATACCATTCCTCGTCAAACTGCTCGTCACCGATAACCTGCAAAAATTAAGCAGATTTAGGAACCCAAAGTTTCTTGGGCCCTGGTGAGTCTTTTACAAAGTAGGGAATTTCAACCAGAAGATCAACCATTTATGTTCTTTTTATTAATGTGGTTTCGTCTTTTCGTTTGATGGTGTAAACTTTGATTTTATTTTTCTCTTTCTTCAATTGGGGTGGGTTATTGTTAGTTGGTTTTTCAGTTAAGTTTTTCTTTGTAGTCCTAGGGTTAGCTGACTTTTTGGTATTTCGGACTTCGGAATCTGAGACGGTCTTCTCCTTTCCTTTGATATCCTTCACAGAGTTGGACTTTGGTTGAGAGTGAGGAGGATGAGATTTAGGACCGAAACTTGACGTTTGGTTCTGAGCACTTGCGTTGGGACCGAAACAGGACTTTCGGTTCTTGGCGTAGTAAGAGTTGGGACCGAAACTTAACTTTCTGTTCTTGTGACTCCTAGCATTGGGACCAAAATTGGAAGTTCGGTTCACCTAACTGCATGACTGGCAGTGATTGCAAGAGGGAGATTTGGCCTGTGCTTCCTTCTTGAGATTAGAAGCTTTTTCATAGCGAACATAAGAGGGGTTTTGGGATTGCCAAAACTGTTTTCTCTCATTGAGGTTCTTCATGTATCTTTTGTTCCTCTGTCGTTTCTATTCAGCAAGTTGCTCTTGAGTCAAGTGAACGTTAACCTTAGGTTTCGTTTTCTTCTTATTAGGTTCGGTTGTGGTTGATTCACTGGAATCTTTCAGTGGTTCATTTGGTATTTCTTTTGTACCACTTGTACTGGGTTTATCAAAGCTTGAGGGCTTCTTGAGAGGTTCATGTAACGCCCGAGTTTCTAGGCTAGGCATTAATATTGACGTGATAGTCTAGGTTAACCTTTGTAACTCATTCTGAAGAAATGAAAAGAAATTATGTGAATATTATGTGAATTATGTGTTTTATGCTTAATTACTAGAATTTAATTAATTAAGAGTAAAAAAAATGAGCGTCGAAAATAAATATTAGATAAAGCCGATATCCATTAGGAAAGTTGTAGTAGTCGTGACAAGGATTACGGATATATAAAGAATATCGAAATTCGAGTTATAACGAAGAAGTTATGACCTGTAGAAGTTTCGCGACAAAACCGGCACGGTGCCGAATGACGTAAAAAGTGAGTTTTTGATAAACTACTTTTTAGCCTTGGTGATCTAAAGGAAAGTCGTAGTGTTCGTTAAACCAAGAGTATGTATAAAAAGAACGCCCAAATCTGACTTCGTATGAGGAAGTTATGATTTTTCTAAGTTTCAGCTTAGCAGTAGACAGCGAAAAACTCGAATTTTAGATCGAGTGATTTTTAGCCTACACAACCTAAACGAGAATTGAAGGTCTCGTCAATAGTAGTACAACGGTAAAAAGACAGACGAAAACGGACGTCGGATGAAGAAGTTATGAATTTTTAACGGATTTCCTGTCCCGGTCTGTTAAAAATAATAATATAAAAATTAAAGTCAAAATTAGCCGACGAAGTCTAAACAAAAGTTGTATAGCGTAATTTTACCTACGCGTGCATATAAAGAACGTCAAAAACGGAGCCCGTATGCGAAAGCTATGGATTTTATAAGTTTTTGCACAAAAATCGAGAAAATTCGCATAGTCATGCTTCGGCCACGTCACCTTCGCTCTATGCGCGCCACGTGTCCGAAATTGCCGAGTCATCCAAAGTCGTGACACATACGAGGAGCGACGCGTGTGCAGCCTCATCCGAGCCTCGCATTCCCTGCCACGTGTCCGACCTTCGCACCACCTGTCTCCCTTCCTTCTTGCTTCGGATCCGAACCTCGGACCTACACCTCGGTCTAATCAGAGGCCAGCAGCTGGACCCTCGCACGTGCGAGATATGTGCCTTCTCTTCGGATCTACTACCGCGTGGAGTCCTCTCAGCCGTCCGATCAGAAGCCTCACCCCTATAAATAGAAGGGTGTGAGACCTCCCGGTGGTACTTTGGAAAATTGCCACTTTTCACCCCCTAAACAATATTTCTTTCATTCCAACTTCCCCCAAAGCCCCGGTATTATACCAAACACCCGAAACACGTCTTGAAGTGCCCGAGAAGCCCGAGAAATTTATCTTTTCGGTTTTGAAGCTCTACCCTCGCAGAGCCCGGTTTCTCAATAAAACTCCCGGTTTTATTAGAAACGATCGTTTTAGGAAACGAAGTGCTGCCCGATTATCATTAAATCATGTGAGTGTATAGTCACTTTCATCTTACACATAGATATGAAGTATTTTATTTAAAATACGTGCTATGTGAATATATATTGTTTGTTTAATTGAGATGGATGTTGAAGGAATGATTTATACAGGTTTTTAAATAATTTAAACTGTATATGTAATTTCTTTTTCTACAAAAATGTTGGGTAAAACATGGGTAGATGAAATAGTTGGTATGTGATGAAAGATGAGTTGGATAAATGAAATGATCGGTGATATAGATCATGAGATGAGGGTGAGTGGTGAAATATGAGAAAAGCACTTACCCAAACGTTGGCCCCCGTCATTCAGCAGAATATGGATGACAACCATAGACTATTCTAGATGATATGTGGAACACTACCAGGCTCGCAACCTGTAAGTGTGCGAACTATATGTTCATCGGTCGTACTCTAAAAACCCATTGACATGTATTGCAAGGAGATTCCTGTGAATAATACCATCGATAAATAAGAGCTATGGACTTAGCACATGTTGTATAAACCCTGGCAGCTATGGACTTAGTGCCTGTTGTATAAACCCTAGCGACGATGTGACTTCGTGCCTATTCCTTAGGATGAATCCTTAGGAATGAGTGATAGTTGATTCTTAGGGTAAATCCTTAAGAAATAAATAAGATAATGGGGTTGGGGTAATTTGGTTGATTGTTTGATGTTTAAGCATAATAAATTTATTTATTGTGGGTTGAAAACCCTATATGCTCACCAGGCTCCCAAGCCTGACCCACTCAGCTTTTTATATTACAGGTAGTGGACGCCGAGCATAGTCGGATGATGATGAGTGATTTATGGATTATAAGCCAGTAGTTGTAAATAACTGTTGTAAGGCTTATAATGTCTTGTTTATGCTTTTGATCTGTATCGGAACATGACATCCCGAGGTTTTGATATAAAATGAAGACATATATTTCTTAAAGAAAGGTTTTGATAAAATTTTATCATGTTTTGTTTTTGGGGAACAAATTCCGCAACATCTTTTAAAAGGATTACTCTGATTTTATTTTAAAAGCATAAATTAAATCGGTCTTTTCTGGCCAAGAAATTAGGGGATGTCACAGTTCAGGTATGTATCATCCCTTAACTCTCCAGGAGGTTTGCTCTGACAGACCTACTGTTTCGTCTGCATTGTCGATAGGAGCTTACCAGAAATAGTTATCGCAGCCTTCAACATTATCTTTGTCGACCATGGACATCAACTCTGCCGTTTGTTTCTTGGTTACACCCGTGACTGCATACACTTGGTTTGGTGTAGTTTGTACCTTCTGATAAACAACAGCCTTCTCTTTGAGTTTCTTGGACTTGTCCTTTGACACCCGAGCGTACTCAACCGAATTTTCAGATAAGAGTGGTTTTGCTGCATCAGGTTCGCTCTTCAGAAACTCTGAACAATCAACCACGTCTTCTACGGAGATTTCGCTCATCTCACTGTCTTCATCAAATTCAGAAGTGGTTTCTAAATTTATTTTATTTTCTGAACTTAATTTGGCGTTGGATGAATCAAACTTGTGTATAGTCTCGGTCTTGATTTTTAATTTATCGTTTTCGTCCAGTAAATCCTTAAGCATGCACTTATTTTCTTTGGACTCAATGAAAGAATCAATTTTGTCTAGTCCATATTTGTAGGTTACTGAAATCTCATCTAAAGACATTACAGATTCACATTCAGCAATGACTTCGTCTTCCTTAAAGTCAAGGAAGGGCAAAATCATTTTATGAATCTTTTTCCCTATCTCACAATCTAGATGTAACTGTGTGATGTTAGTATACAAGCGTTTAGCAATAAAAAAGAAAACATTTTTTTGTTTTAAAATTTTCAAATTATCTCGTTGTACATAAATAAGTTCATCCCTAGTCCTAACTAAGTCTAACTTCTTCTGCTTTATCCATATCCTTCTTTCCTCATTCTTGGAAGACTCCCTGTTGAGTTGGTCAGTTAGGTTAGAATTTGCCAAGCAAGTTTGCATAAGACTACCACTTAAGTTAGAAAACTTGAATTTTAAATCATTTAATTATTTTTCGTAGTTTGTTACTGGTATTTTAAGTGATTCTAGGATAGATTGTACCTTCTTGATCAACTGATCGCAATCGCTGATCTTTTCACTCACAGGCTTGGCAGCGAAACATTTGTCTTCTTTCGCTTCCTCATGCTTACTTTCGGTTGTTACCATTAAGCATCTTCCAGCCGACTCAGCAACTCCTTCTCTCGCTACATAAGCTCTTCCATGCGAGGGTCTGCGAACCTCTTCATCTTCAGAGTCTGTAGACTAGACTTCTACTCCACCAAAATCATCATCAATAACATGTTCTGCACAATTAAAGCATTCGTAGACACGTTATTTGCTTTCCTCTTCTTTATCTCCTCCAGCTTTCTCATGTAGTAAGCTTCGTCATCTTCACCATCCTTCTTCTCAGCCATCTTCCTCAGCATGCAATCATTGGCAAAGTGATTCTTGCCATGACAGTAGTTGCAATCATACCCAGAGTCTCCCACAAGCTTACTCTCCTTCTTTTCGTCGACCTTTTAAGAGGTGTTCTTGGTTTCTTCTTTCACCTTTTCTGAACTGTAGCTTCCCTGCCAGTTTCGGTTCTTATTGACCGAGAACTTTTTGCGAGTGAACTTCTTTGGGTTTGTAACCATCATTGCATATTCTTCACTTGCCAGATCGCACTCTGACATATCAGATTCCTCTTCCTCGTCTACTACATTCTTTCTCTTAGAAACAAGGGCCAGTGATCCCACACTCGAAACTACCTTCGCTTCCTTGGTCACCACGCTTTCATGAGATTTGAGTATACCCATCAGTTTCGCCAGTGAATATGATTTAAATTGCTCATGAGCCTTCACGGTCGAGACCACTGCCATCCATTCAGGCCTTAATCCATTCATGAAGGTAACCTTTTGTTCAATCACCTTCCTTTCAATACCGTGCTTCATCATCTTGCTGAGCAGATGGTTGAAGCGATCGAATGTCTGAATAAGCTTCTCTTCAGGTTTTTGTTCGAAAGCACAGAATTCAGAGAGCAATAGGGTTTGGATCGAGTGCTCTAGATCTTCATCAGTTGAATATAGTTCTTTCAACCTATCCCATATTTATTTAGCTGTTGTGCATGAACTTACCAGACGAAAAGTGTCGGATTGCAGAGCGAATCTGATCATCCTCATCGCCTTAACGTTGCATAACACCTTGTCTTTTTCATCTTGAGGGATCTTATCTACGTCAGCCAAGAGTTGGTTGTACTCTCTTTGAGTCTTGACTGTTCTGTTCGTTCCAGAGTGAACAAACGGACCCAATGTTATTGCTTCCCAGATTAGATAGCCATTGTCTTCAGATCCAACGACAAAGTCTTCGAAGTTATGCGCCCATACTTCATAATCTTGAGTGTAAAGAATGGGAACTGTTGTAGTGGATCCTATACTGTTAGAGATGTTGATCGGATTGATTTGAGAGTCATCGTGAGACATGATGAACATTTTCTTTGAATCTGTTAGAATCATACTTGTAATGTAGAGACTAGGGTTTTATCGAACAACAGAAGACAACTTCTATATTCGACAAAAGCGAAAACCCTAATGGATTCTTCAAACAGAAGAGATGCGTATGTATTACACAGTCTCCTGCTCTGATACCAATTGATGAGAATATTGTGCTATAGATCGACAGATTCTAAACAGAAATACAATATCAATCAAGTAAAGAACACAGGAATGGATAAAACTAGGTCTCATTTTGATGTTTTGTGGAATCGAAGAAAAGAAAGGAAGCTTAAAGGAAGAATAAGCTAATTCTGGTCGTGAAGAGATGGATTTTGATCCCATGATCTGAAGATCAGAATTTTGGGCTGCTGCTAAGAGTTATGATAGATTGCTTAGGAATGGATAACAACATAGTTTTCATGTGTATTTGCATTCTAAGGATAAGTTTTTCCGCAATATCAAAACAAAAGAAAAATTTTTGATTTTATTTATTTTAAGTATCGTTACGATGAGATTTCTGAAAATTGTTGTTTATATGATTCCATTGATGGCAATATTAGAAAATGGATTTGATTCTTTTGTTTGTGGTAGTGTCGAGACTGTTGGATAAGGTCTTTAAGCCCATAAATATAATTGATATGTACTTGACCCGAGAGTAGCATGGTCCATTTGGGTAGCATATCATCAGGACAATTTGTTAGGATGTACTTTTGAGAAGAGGTTATTTATGGTTTATTAATATATTATAAGTTCTAATATGTTAATATGAAATCATATGATTTAATTAATATTGATCAAGAATTAGTTTGGAATTAATTCAGTGATCAAAAAAGACTAATCAAATCAATGGGGACTAATTGTGTCAATTAGTTATATTTATATGTTGGGCTTATGAACCATATTGGACTAAGTTTATGTATGGATACAAAAAGAGTTAGGCCACATGAACCATGGATAATAAACCCATGGGTGCGTATTAGGGTTAACCCATGACCCTTGGAATCCTACATATAAATATGTGCTCCATAGCCAAAAAACGCCTACAACATATTTTTGGAGTTCATGGAGGTGATTTAGTGCAAGAAGATTCTCTCTCAAGAGCCACCTTTATCCTAGGTGTGTTGTGATTCCATTTGAGGCGTTCATACTATTGGTGCTAAGCTCTAAAAGGTTTAAGGCTTCCAACTTGTATTTCATGTTGTTTATGCTTCATTGTATGCTAGTTAGGATGATGCTTTGGAATATTGTATGTATGCATGTATAATTGAGAAAACATAGATCCAAAGCATCTAGGGTTGCATGTACACCATATGAGTGTTAGAATGCTCAAAACCCTTCAGTGGTATGAGAGACTAGGGTTGTTTTCAATTATACTTGATGCTACTTGTTGTTTAAGCTTGAAAAAATCGATTTCCTGCTGTTCTGAACAGATGACTCATCGAGTCCACTGGGGGACTTGCCGAGTCCCAACACAATTCTTACCAACTCGCCGAGTTTGTTCTTGCTCTCGACGAGTTGGTGCTCCAGAATGCAGATTTTCGATGTTTTTGGCTAGAATTGGACTAGGAGCATCACCCTAAGCTATTTTTGAACTTATAAACTTGTTTTTGATATGGTAATGATCATGCATATCCAATTTATAAGATAATTGTCAAAGTTTCATGTTTTGTATTAGTTTATATGATTATGCGAATTACATGAAATTTTTTTAATATGAATTATCTTTTTCATATGAGTTTAATCTAGATCATGGACATTATTTGACATGCTTGTTACTTTATTTGTTGATCTTTATGGCCTTTAATGTACTCCATAACTTGTCCTCAAGTTATGGAAAATGAAAAAGTTTTTCTTTTAAAAGACTTCATTAAACTCATAGGTTATGGTCTTGAAGAGTTTTTTTTTCCATAAATGTTTTTATGAACTCTATAACTTGTCCTCAAGTTATGGATTTCCAAGAGTCTTTTCAATAAAGCCTATATTAAACTCATATGTTATGGAGTCCAATGGTTTTTGAATAGTTCAAAACTTTCCCTAAAGTTTTGGAATTTGTAAATGTAGAGTCTTCTTTTGACACATTTAGTTCCAAACCCTAGAATTTTAAAAGTTTAAAATTCATTCCTTATACTATTATAATATTATAGGTTTAATATTTATATATATGTATAAGAGTAAAGCCAGTCTTACCGTTAGTAGGCCTCATTCACGAAGCCGGTCTATCAGGGGGGGTATAAGGTTACTACCTATAAAATGGCAGTTTAATGGGTGTCCACTCTCACCCACTACTTTCTTGACTTGTGGAGGGTCGTTAGCCGAACGGGTATGACAGGACACTAATTCTCCCTTCATTTAAAGTATAATGATAAATATAAAGTAACTAAACTTTTATTAAATTCCCAATCTTAGTTACTTTAGAAAAAATATAAATATGGTGCTAAACCATGGAATTGAACTTTGCACCTTGTTAAGTCGTTAGTGGAGCGTGTGTCATTAACCGACACACTAAGTTGGGACTGAAAATTTGTGGCAAAGGGTAGCTTGATGTTAATCATAGATCAATGGAGCGTGTGTGGTTAACCGACACATTAATTAGGTGCTTGTAACATTGGGTGTACCAAGCTAATTTGCATGGATATTCACACCATGTTTGTGATCCTCGACATCCCAGTCACAAACATGAAGGGCACAATTGGGATTAAACATGCCATTTAAAAGTTCAATGAATCTCAAAAGATCTAGGAGCTTCAATTCACTTAAAACCGAAAATTCTTTTTCGTTTTTCGTGGTGGAAATTGGTAAATCGTCATTTACCTACCTTCAAATATTTTGCAAATTGGATTACGGCATCCCTCTTCTAATTTGTTAAATATTGTGTTGGGTCATAGCCTTAATATTTCAAATTGGGTGTTATATTAAGGATTTAAATCAACTAAACATGAATTTCTCCCTCATATATTTCTATTTATGACAACTATGGTCTTCCTTATCCTTTTTGGATAAAAGCTTTCCTAATGAAGATGATATCCCACATGGCGATCAAGGTGAAAGATTAATCCCTTTGTCGTGCATTAATGAGACTCGAAATCATACTTCACTTCTTCTACCTCCTCCAATTATTCTCCCTAACCCACAAGTTCAAAGACTTGAAAATGTTCAAGGTCACTCAAGCCCATTTGGCAAGCAAACACAAAGATGGATAGTCTGTATGCACTCACGTCTTGGAGATGAAGTCACACATTGACAGGCAGGGAGATTTGGGTGTCGAAGTCTCAAGGAAATTGACTATTGACTGGGTTCTTTAATCACTTTCTGAGTCATATAATGAGTTCACTAAGGACTACTATGTGACAGACCACGACATGACTCTTAATAATCTTACATATTTCCTTGTTGCTGCTGAATCAACAATGATTTCGAGCACTGGTAAAGCAAATTTGATTGGGAGATCTACTTCCCAAACTTACATAGACATTGACAATGGAAACATTGAAAGTCCAGAAAAGCCTTCTCTTCCCAATGGAAAGGTATCGGCCATAGGTAACCCGGTTGACCAAATGGTAAAGAGAAAGGCTAAGTCTGAGATAGTCCGGTGTACCGTTACTAAAGATTCTGTATGTTTCTATTTCCAAAAGAAGGGGCATTGGTTGCGAAAGTGTGTACCTCTGCATCGATGTCCGTCTTCTTCTTGATCATCCATTTGCACCCAACTATCTTACGACATGATACATTGTCAACCAAATTCCAAAATTGGTTGTCATACATGGACTTGATCTCGCTGTCTATTGCCTCTTTCCACTTGGCAGACTCAAGGCCCGCCATTGCTTCCTTGTAATTAGCAAGTTCATCCAAATTACCAGTGTGCTATCATTGATAAACGTATCACCTTCTGCACTTGTATGGAAACCATACAACACTAATAAACGTATCACTTTATAAGAGGAAATGGCTCGTCAACTGGTTCAACAGGAATTTCTTACTCAGGTTGAGCGCTAGTGGTAGAGGTTCATTCATTGTTTGACTCCTGAATTTCTTCAATATCAATTGTACTCCCACTGTCCTCTTTGCATATGAGCTCTCTCTCGCGAAAGACACCCCTTCGTGCTACGAAGACCACGTTTTCACTAGGTCTTTAGAATAGGTATCTAAAGGACTTTTATGGGTAGCCAATGAAAATACATCTCTCACTTCTGATGGGTTTTTGAATATTCTAACACTCCTATGGTGTACATGCAACCCTAGAAACCTTGCATCTATGTTTGACTAAGATACATGCAAATAATTATTTTTCCAAGGTTCTTATCCTAACTAGCATGGCATGGGGTACTTGAATCAAATAAAACTAGTAGAATTACTTACCTTGTAGTAGTAGTTGATTGCTTGGAGTTTGAGAGCCTAGCACCAATAATGTGGATGTCTCAAATGGAAGTCACAAATCACCACAAACTTGGAAACTTGAGAGAATAGTCACAAACTTCTTGAAATCGGCCCTCCTAGTTTACACACATCAACTAGTGCAATTTCAAGAACCAAGGCCTCCTTTATATAGTGTGGTGGATTAGGGTTACATCCATGTAAACCCTAATACCCATGTCTTTTCATTTCCATGAGATCCATGGGTTAAAGCTCCATGGAGTATCCATGGACTTTCCATGCAAGCCTAGCCCATTCCAAATAAGCATTAGCCCACACTATATAAATACAAGAGCCCATATTTAATTAGTCATACTTTTGATCTCTAAATTAATTCTAAATTAATTATAGATCAACACTAATTAAATAATATGATTTTATATTAATATATTAGAACTTATAATATATTAATAAATCATAACTTATACTATTCTCAAAAGATTATCCGTAAATTGTTCGGGTGAAGTGCAACCCAAATGGACCATGCCGGGTCGGGGCATGTACATACCAAATATAGTTATGGACTTAGACACTATATCCAACAGTCTCCCACTTGGATAAGTCTAATAACTATAGTTGCAAGTATGACTTCAGGAACCGATCAGCAATCGTAGCTCTTTAAACTCTGTTGAACTATGAAGCGCCATTTTAGATAAGTGATCATATAATCCTCTGTTCTAGATATCAGCCGGACAAATACATGGAACATGGTCTTGCTTATTGTCCAGCATTTGTTTCCCGATTTCCGATTTGTTTGACATAGAACTTAACTGAACACATCAATTTAGTTCTGACCGGGCCTGTTACATAGGTCAAAACAAAATCATCGAGGGGCCCAGATATCGCTTCTAATCCAAGAAGGAACAGATAAACTTCGACTCATATGTTTGCTCTACTACTTGTTGAATTACACACAAAGGTACGTTTTATAACATCGAGTTACCAATGCGTTTTCGTACAATCAATGCATAACCAACTCATAGGTAACAAATCATATGTCTAGGTTTGAAGACTTATATGATATTACCGTCTCATGATCACTCGAGATAGATTCCATGAAGTGATGCCAGTGAGCGTGGGTTGAATCCAATACTCAGAACTTATGAGCACTCATGAGTGTTGTAGCCCCGCTTTGTCTAACATCTTAGACCTCTACAAGCCAACCCATGATAGTCTTGATTCATATCTACTTCCAACATATGACCGACTGTGGAGAGTTTGAATAATATGATATAAACCATAACATAATTATTCTGGAAGTCAAAACATGCAAAAAGAAATAATAGTAAACGATTGACAAGAGATAGCAACACTTTATTCATAAATAACAGCTTTTATTTATCATCAAATGTCAATTACATTTTACAAATTTTGTCACACCCCGCTAAAGCGGAAACACAGGGCGTGGCAGTACAAAGGGTTTCATCGCAAAAGTTAAAAGACAACACCAACCATAGTATTAAAAATCATTACAAATTCACAATAGGTTTGAACAACTTTTAAAAGAAATTACAATGTAAATTGAAATACAACACATGCGAATGCTCCTAAAAGTGAAGTGTCCCTAAGTGCCACTTACTTGATGATTCCTGAAAAAGCATGTAAAACGAGCGTCAACTATAAAAATAGTTGGTGAGTACTCATAGATAAACAAAATAATACTGGTTCCATGAATTGAAATCAAAGTTTTGATAAAAGTTTCCAATAATAAAAGTATATTGTTAAGATGAGTAAATAAGTTTGTAAAAACAAAGTTCTTTGTCATCATGAGAGATAAGGTATGTTGCCCAAATAAGATGCAACATTCATATTCTCATGGAAGATAAAGTTCGTTACTCAAACGAGTAAACAAGTTTCATTGCTAAAATGAGCAATCAATTTCGTTGCTACAAGGAGCAAACAATTTCATTGCTAAAACATGTATATAAGTTTTCAGTAATAACAGTTCGTTGTTGTAATGAGAAACAAAGTTCATTGCTATAATTTATAAACAAGTTTATTGCTATAACGAGAAACGAGTTTATTGCCATAATAAATAACAAGTTTATTGCTATAACGAGAAACGAGTTTGTATGTGTATGAGCAAACAATGAGTCTCAACCAAACCTATGACTGAAGCCCTATCAAGATCTATGTTTATCGTTCCATAGATGAATATGGTATCATGCACTCCAGCAATAGGGCGAGTGAGGAGTTGTCAATTCCTAATAGCGCTATCCATAATGACCATTGGCTCAAAGAGTTAATGGTTAGAGATAAGGGAAGGGCCTTAGTACGATAAGTTCTCATGTTCCGTGTTGCATAGACATACATAGAGAGACATAGCAATAAAATAGGAATCATGTTTGATACAAATCAATTTAAATACAACATTCAAATAATAGTTTTTCGGGACATGCTTTTCCACCCCAAAACATAAAAACTGAAAATAGGGGAGTGCGTGAATACTCACAATGCATTGAGATGATGCAAATGATGCCTTGATCTACGCTCCACTCATACCACTATCGTTTTCCTACAACGATGTTACACACTAATGAGTCTCTAATTGAAATCTAATACTAGTATACTTACTACTACAATAGAATTGTGCCAATAATGTGTCAAAATTTAATATTGATAAGTTACAAACATTTTTCTGTGGAAATTAAGTTTCAAAGAATCAATTGTTATATAACAATTTAAGTGGAAAATTTCCATTATTGAAATGTTAATATTTAACATTTTAGAGGTGTTCCAATTATTAAATATTCAAAAGTAAATCAATTTAGTTCTAAACTTTCCCAAACTTTGTATTTCATTTTTAATTGAAGTCAAACACCTTAAGATAAATTTTCTTGAATTTTTGATTTGTCTAACTATTTTTCACCATTTAATTCCATGAATAATCATAAAATCATGAAAAATACTAAACAATTAATAAAAATTACCAAACTTCAGATTTTGGTTCTAAATATGTTAAAAGACTTCTAGATAAATTTTCATGGATTATGGATATGCATAACCATTTTTCATATATTTAATTCTCTAAATATATAAAAATTCATGAAAAATAGAAATCGGTTAAGAAAATGCCCCAAACTTTTTATAGGAATGTCATTACACGTACTTAAGCTGGTAAAAATATACAAATCGGTTTCTAAACTGTTTAACCCAATTTTATGATTTTTATGCATTTATTCTAATAAAAATGGGGATAAATAGAAAATTGTTTCCAAAATTGTCCAAAATTTTTGTAACGCTGTTATTAGTCATTATTAAGCTAGGAAAAATATAAAAATGAATTTCTAAACTGTTTATCCCAATTTTATGATTTTTGTGTATTTATTTTAATAAAAATTGGGTTTAAGTGTATTTAATCTTGGGAAAATAGAAGAAAAATAGTATACAGAAGAGAAAAATCATAAAAATTTTTATGTAGCATCCTAGTGTATTACAAGGTGTTCTGGTAAATTTTCATAATTTTTGGATGAGTAAAACTATTTTTCCTGTTTTTAGTCCATTATAAATACAAAAATCGAAGAAAAATAGGAATACATTATGAAAAATTCTGAAAATATTTTTCTAAGTGTTCCACAGAGAGTATAAGCTGCGAAAATTATTAGATACCATTTTTATATTCCCTAATGTGGTTTTATGATTTATTAGAGCTAAACAAAAAGAAAATTCAAAACCATATTAAACAGTAACAAAAATGGATGTAACTTAATGGGAGATGTTTATTAACTTAAAGGATCATCCAAGAGTTTTTCCATAATTTATTTACTAGCTTAAGTATTTTATATGATTTAACACTTTATTTTCTTATTATTTTCATATAAAAATAAAAAAAATATATATTGAGCTGAAAATTTCCAGAATGCATCTTCATACAATTTGATAACAATGACAATTTGTGTTCTTATTTTTGATGTTGAACACCATACCTAAAGGCTCAATAAATTATAGAGAAAACTTGGTTCTTGTGATTTATGTAAAGATTATTGATGTTACTTTGACAATTTTTGCAACATGTTACAAAGACTTTTGAATCAAGATCTTTTTGTACCTATTAATACATGATATTAAGAGTTCAAAATAATTTTTGAATGATTTTTAGTGATGAATAAGTCCTTTGAACATGCAACACAAAACAAATGTTCATAAGGAAAGTGCTGTTTGAGCAACAGTTTTGTAAAAATTGGTAAAAATCGAAATTTTGGAATTTTTCAGTGAGGTCAGATGGGTTTGAAAGCTAACTCAAAATATTATATTTCAGAGAAAGAATCACGAATTTTGGCTAAGAAATGAGTGAGATATGACAGTTTAAAGTCAGGTAAAGAAATCTGGCAGATTGCATGCATGATGATTGGTTAGAAAAGTGGGTTTTCATCATTTCCTTGAGTAAATCTTTTGAAGTATTTTAAATATATCATGATAACCTCATATTTTGGTCATGTTTCCAGAGATCAAAAGATTAAAACTTATCAAAATATATACATGCATTTATGAAGAAAATTTTGTTTCTCAAAAACTCTTAACTTGAGTTTGATGTTTTAATCCTTAAAATCGATTTTTGCACTAAGATCATGAACATGCAACCTTGTTTATCATACATGCATGGTGTTAAAACACATCCATCATGTTCTAAAAACCATTTTAACAAAAAGAAAACAAGTTTGAAGAAGATGAAGAAGGAGAAAGTGTAAGAAAAAGAGCAAAACTTGAAGGAAAAGTGAAGTAGAAATCGATTTTACCTTCAAGAATACCACAAGATGATGAAGATTTAGAGTTTGAGGAGTGTTCTTGGGTTTGTTTTCTGGAATATTTCTTGGTTCTTAGAGGGAGGAAGAGAGAATGGAGTGGTGTTTGGAGAGAAAAAGTAGAGAGAAGGTAGAGAGAGTTTTCTAGAGAGAGAAAGAAGAGAGATGTGTGTGTGTTGGAGAATGAGAGTGTGAGAGAGAGATATGGGAAGAGAGGGGTCCGAAATTTTGAGTATAATAACCCTTTCTCTTTCATTTTGTTTTATAAAATTTAAGTTATTTTATAAAATATCTAAATTTTATATAAAATGTGCACTAAAGTCAAGTTTTTATTCATGAAACCTTGATTTTTGACTTATAAATTAAGGATGAATGTTAATGACTTAAATTTTTATTTTCCTTGATTATATTTCCCTGAATTTAATTGTTTTAAGATAATATTATAAGTTTCATAACTATTTTTATAGAATTCTTGATGTTAAACTTTATAAAATTTAAGTTTTAGGCTTTTTAGGGTTTTTGAGAGTTTGTAAAAATTTGGATATCAAAATAAATAGAATATTCGAGACTTTAAATTATCTTATGGTATTATAACTCTTTTATAGTTATAAATAATGTTTGTAATTTATTTTTATCGGTTTATTGGCATTCTATGTAGTGATTCCGAGATTCAAGCGAAATTGAGGAATCAAGTATACTAGTCCTAGTCTTCAACTTTGGCTTAAGTTATCATGAGACTTTGACCTAATTTCTACTTCTAGGTCAAGTGCATGATGTGTGTATATAATTCATGAAAAGGTGTTCGAGTCAAAGAGTGACCCGAATATGGATAGCCTCTACAGTTAAGTAGTTGTAGAATTCACATATCAATGTGAAATCTAAGTACACCATCCATTGTTTCTATCTGTTTCCAAGTTTCTAGTAGGTTATAACTTAGCTTCTAATTACTAAGTCTAATATGTGTTGTGCCTATATGTGTAACTAAGTTTATCAAATCTAGAACTAACTCGAATTTTGACGGTTGTCACAGTCTCCCCCGGTTGAAAGAATTTCGTCCCGAAATTCAATTAGTGACACATTCTATTAGAACTCAGCCGAATACAATTGTATAATTGGAGAGATGATGACTTGAAGAGCTCTTTGATTATTTTGGGTTAATTCCTCAAGGGAACAGCCCAACTCTTTAGCTATAATCAAATTAATGTTTCCCTAATTCGAGTTCTACAGTCTAGATTGCGAGAAATTAGGATCATGGAAATCATGATCCAACCATGGCGACCTAGTTGAAAAAGATTATATAGTTAGATATTATCTAACTTAAAAGAACGTTATAAGTTTTGCTGAAGCACCAATTGCATTGAGCGTTAAATTCGCATTGATGCTTAAGTCGCATTCTAAATTAACACTAAGTGTAACTTCGCCGCTTAAAAAAAAGAAGAGATTAGGAACAATTTGTTCACTTTCGGGTTGGCTACTAAATCTGGAAAAGATATATTCCAAAATAAGAAGGGGTACCACGAATGAAAGAGAAGCGGTCGAGGGTAAGTTCCTAAAAATACGTAGTAAGGGTAGGCAACGAAGTTTTGGTACATCTCAAATGTAAAGGCTAATTAAGTGTCGTCGACAAAATAAATTACGAAATGATTGAGCATCTCCGAGGCTATAATTACTACTACGGTTACTCTTACAATAATAAAACCTTATTCGAAGAATAAATATATTTATAGAGTCATTGTTGCAAATGGAAGCGATGAAAGTTTATGATAAGTTAAATCACATTGTGTAGATAGCATTTTAAGTGTTTAGAAGTGATAAAAATCTCACTGTTATCAAAATGTGTGTTTAAAAATGATAATTAATCTCACTATTATCAAAACGTGTAATAATTCCAAGATAATGCAGATACATGTGTGGCTATCCAACAAAGTAGTAAAATAATATAAAGATTAATTAAGGTTAAAGGTTTAAGTCGTCATTAAAGGAATTTGTATAGAAATATTTGTATTAAACTTTTGAGAAATTGTCCAATTGTCTAAGTCGGGACAAATTCAAGCTTACGGGTCAGACTATTTATGAAAACAAAGTTGAGAGTTTAGGAACTCATTGAAAATTGCAAAGTAAAATACTATTTTAAGAAACGTGTAAAAATGTCAATCTTTGAAAATAGTGCATTCATAGTTTAGTGTTTCTACAAAAACAATCCTTTAGAGAATAGATAATCGTAAAATTTAAAACTTTTGATGTATTTAAATAAAAGAAGAAACATAAGGATACATATCCTTCACATATATTTTTCGGATATAGAAAAATTATAAGCATAAAGGTATTCATCTTGTGTATTACTTATAACGAAAGATACAATGAAACTTGCATTTTAAATCAAGTTTCCAAATTTAGAACGAAAGAGCAAATGTAAATAAGGATTACTTGTTTATTGTAGATTTAAAAATAAAAACAAGATGTATATGGTAAAAGGCATAATTGAATATATCAAAGTTGACTAAATCGAAGTTATGACTCACAACTATACACGTATTAATCGCTCAAAACGAAAGGGTAGACTTCTAGTCTATATGTGTACGAACATGGTACCAAGAGAAGCAAAATAAATAGAAACAAAGTTAGACAATGTATTATGTTAATATTATGGCGTGCGAGATCTAAAATCAGAAGGAGAGCGAGAAATAAAGTTTGGGGGAAAGAAAGAGGAAGGTAGCGGCGGCAATGATTGTTATTGTTGAAATTATAAGAACAATACATATAGGTAGATTTAAAACCAGGTTGAGATATATTTCAAACTTCAATATGTGATGTATATTGATGATTAAATAGAAATGAAGAAGTTTTAAAGTGTTTTCTAAGGTTTGCTAAAAATTCACGAGTTATCTATTAAGTTAAACTCCATTTGTGAAAAAGAAGAAACACTAAAACTTGTAATTGAAAATCTGACAGTTTTGACCTTTTTGACTGGGGTCCAACAATGGTTAAAACGGATAATGTAAAGACTTAACATATTTAGATGAATAATCGTGCATTGTCAAAAGTACGTCGCTGGAAATTTAAAAGTGAACACTAAGTTTTGCAATGCTGTAAGTTTTATAAACACGGATTATAAAACTAATTTGAAATAAAATAAACAAATGATGTGTGTTGGAAATTTAGGAATTAGAGATATCTTAGAAACATGTGTGAAGTAGAAAGTTGTGAAAATATCATGTTGGGATTCAAGAAAACACATTTAAGTAAGGTACAATGCCTAAATGAGAAAGTGGTCAAAAGAGTCAAAACAAAAGTGGTTTGAAAGATCCGATGAAGCTTTTACACATAATATGAACTTCAATGTCATATGTCTATGTTTTATAGTAAAGAGTTTAAACACGATTATAAAAGAAAATGTTTCTAGTTTTTCGAAGACGTGTCAAAATGGTAAGCAATGTTTAAAATGGTTTATATGCCCTTAAAAGCACATCAATCCATTGAAATGAATTTCAAAATGAAATTGAAATAGCAAGGTTAAAAAAAACCAATATTGGTTAAATTGAGTTTTGAAGAAAAGTGTTAAGTTAAAGCAAGTTGTCAAAAGATTTTTATCGAGAATATGGCTTAAATTGTTAGGAAAGGTCTAGTAAGTTGTATGAAGTGGTTATAAAGTATTTTATCGATGATAAATAAAACCAATGAAACGAAATAACTTTTCGATGGAAGATTAAGAATTAAGGAATAAGTATATTAGTGTAGCTGATCGTACCTAAATACTAAGGCGAGTACAAGGCGAGTATAAGACGAGTACCGATGTCTTTTTCCTAAGATAAAGGGCAAGAAAAATTGTTTGAAAAATGTTTTATGGTGTCAATGCAGTTTCATGGCCTTTTATAGAGGTCAAAGGGATATCCTATGTTAAGTTTTAACCTGAAGGTGGAAACAACCTAAAGCTAAATCGTAGCGTAGTAATAAGGTCTCACGTATTAGTAGCAATAGGTTAAACCTTTGTGTCTCCTTGTGAGTCGAATCCGGAATGCCCGCCAATGGTATCCAAGTGATTACTTAGTGGTGACTCATCTACATCCTTACACGATGCTCCAATTATCATTCGTGTCGGTATCGAAACGCTTTTTCCTAGTTGTAACTCTAGTACGAAGACGATGAAGAGGTATTGAGGGATAATTGGTATTGGTTTCGACTTAAGATTATTACTAGTGTATATCTAACTACTAACCTTATATCTAAAGTCAATAGCTACCGAGGAATACCCATTATCAGTACTATGTGCATTGCTCTTAGAGTGGCTAGTGATATAACCTAAGTGGTTAACCTAGCACTTGATAAGGGATAAGAATATTTCTAAATAAGGGCATTGATATAACAGTGAACTTAGTTTCTAAGTGTATCTAGATGAATGACTATAATATGCAATGCCCGTACGCACACCAAAAATTTTGTTTTTCAAAAGTTTAAGTTGAAAATTGTTTTGAACATAATTCTACTATAACCGTTTCAAGCCTCGCATTAAGTTTCCTTAATTAAGCATAGTTGGCCAGGCTATACTTAGTTAAAGTCCAATAATGCGTACTCGAATTAGTTATACTAGTAGTATGTTCGGTATTTTAAAAACATTTTGAAAATTTTTGGCTATAGTTGTGGTTCTCCAAAGGAAAACCGGTATTCTCTATAACCTTCGGCTCTGATACCATTTCCTGTCACACCCCGCTAAAGCGGAAACACAGGGCGTGGTAGTACAAAGGGTTTCATCGCAAAAGTTAAAAGACAACACCAACCATAGTATTAAAAATCATTACAAATTCACAATGGGTTTGAACAACTTTTAAAAGAAATTACAATGTAAATTGAAATACAACACATGCGAATGCTCCTAAAAGTGAAGTGTCCCTAAGTGCCACTTACTTGATGATTCCTGAAAAAGCATGTAAAACGAGCGTCAACTATAAAAATAGTTGGTGAGTACTCACAGATAAACAAAATAATACTGGTTCCATGAATTGAAATCAAAGTTTTGATAAAAGTTTCCAATAATAAAAGTATATTGTTAAGATGAGTAAATAAGTTTGTAAAAACAAAGTTCTTTGTCATCATGAGAGATAAGGTATGTTGCCCAAATAAGATGCAACATTCATATTCTCATGGAAGATAAAGTTCGTTACTCAAACGAGTAAACAAGTTTCATTGCTAAAATGAGCAATCAATTTCGTTGCTACAAGGAGCAAACAATTTCATTGCTAAAACATGTATATAAGTTTTCAGTAATAACAGTTCGTTGTTGTAATGAGAAACAAAGTTCATTGCTATAATTTATAAACAAGTTTATTGCTATAACGAGAAACGAGTTTATTGCCATAATAAATAACAAGTTTATTGCTATAACGAGAAACGAGTTTGTATGTGTATGAGCAAACAATGAGTCTCAACCAAACCTATGACTGAAGCCCTATCAAGATCTATGCTTATCGTTCCATAGATGAATATGGTATCATGCACTCCAGCAATAGGGCGAGTGAGGAGTTGTCAATTCCTAATAGCGCTATCCATAATGACCATTGGCTCAAAGAATTAATGGTTAGAGATAAGGGAAGGGCCTTAGTACGATAAGTTCTCATGTTCCGTGTTGCATAGACATACATAGAGAGACATAGCAATAAAATAGCAATCATGTTTGATACAAATCAATTTAAATACAACATTCAAATAATAGTTTTTCGGGACATGCTTTTCCACCCCAAAACATAAAAACTAAAAATAGGGGAGTGCGTGAATACTCACAATGCATTGAGATGATGCAAATGATGCCTTGATCTACGCTCCACTCATACCACTATCGTTTTCCTACAACGATGTTACACACTAATGAGTCTCTAATTGAAATCTAATACTACTATATTTACTACTACAATAGAATTGTGCCAATAATGTGTCAAAATTTAATATTGATAAGTTACAAACATTTTTCTGTGGAAATTAAGTTTCAAAGAATCAATTGTTATATAACAATTTAAGTGGAAAATTTCCATTATTGAAATGTTAATATTTAACATTTTAGAGGTGTTCCAATTATTAAATATTCAAAAGTAAATCAATTTAGTTCTAAACTTTCCCAAACTTTGTATTTCATTTTTAATTGAAGTCAAACACCTTAAGATAAATTTTCTTGAATTTTTGATTTGTCTAACTATTTTTCACCATTTAATTCCATGAATAATCATAAAATCATGAAAAATACTAAACAATTAATAAAAATTACCAAACTTCAGATTTTGGTTCTAAATATGTTAAAAGACTTCTAGATAAATTTTCATGGATTATGGATATGCATAACCATTTTTCATATATTTAATTCTCTAAATATATAAAAATTCATGAAAAATAGAAATCGGTTAAGAAAATGCCCCAAACTTTTTATAGTAATGTCATTACACGTACGTAAGCTGGGAAAAATATACAAATCGGTTTCTAAACTGTTTAACCCAATTTTATGATTTTTATGCATTTATTCTAATAAAAATGGGGATAAATAGAAAATTGTTTCCAAAATTGTCCAAAATTTTTGCAACGCTGTTATTAGTCATTATTAAGCTAGGAAAAATATAAAAATGAATTTCTAAACTGTTTATCCCAATTTTATGATTTTTGTGTATTTATTCTAATAAAAATTGGGTTTAAGTGTATTTAATATTGGGAAAATAGAAGAAAAATAGTATACAGAAAAGAAGAATCATCAAAATTTTTATGTAGCATCCTAATGTATTACAAGGTGTTCTGGTAAATTTTCATAATTTTTGGATGAGTAAAACTATTTTTCCTGTTTTTAGTCCATTATAAATACAAAAATCGAAGAAAAATAGGAATACATTATGAAAAATTCTGAAAATATTTTTCTAAGTGTTCCACAGAGAGTATAAGCTGTGAAAATTATTAGATACCATTTTTATATTCCCTAATGTGGTTTTATGATTTATTAGAGCTAAACAAAAAGAAAATTCAAAACCATATTAAACAGTAAAAAAAATGGATGAAACTTAATGGGAGATGTTTATTAACTTAAAGGATCATCCAAGAGTTTTTCCATAATTTATTTACTAGCTTAAGTATTTTATATGATTTAACACTTTATTTTCTTATTATTTTCATATAAAAATAAAAAAAATATATATTGAGCTGAAAATTTCCAGAATGCATCTTCATACAATTTGATAACAATGACAATTTGTGTTCTTATTTTTGATGTTGAACACCATACCTAAAGGCTCAATAAATTATAGAGAAAACTTGGTT
This sequence comes from Lactuca virosa, assembly GCF_052849685.1. Taxonomy (NCBI): domain Eukaryota; kingdom Viridiplantae; phylum Streptophyta; class Magnoliopsida; order Asterales; family Asteraceae; genus Lactuca; species Lactuca virosa. The sequence goes on from NC_136428.1 coordinate 393,407,536, forward strand.
CTTGTGATTTATGTAAAGATTATTGATGTTACTTTGACAATTTTTGCAACATGTTACAAAGACTTTTGAATCAAGATCTTTTTGTACCTATTAATACATGATATTAAGAGTTCTAAATAATTTTTGAATGATTTTTAGTGATGAATAAGTCCTTTGAACATGCAACACAAAACAAATGTTCATAAGGAAAGTGCTGTTTGAGCAACAGTTTTGTAAAAATTGGTAAAAATCGAAATTTTGGAATTTTTCAGTGAGGTCAGATGGGTTTGAAAGCTAACTCAAAATATTATATTTCAGAAAAAGAATCACGAATTTTGGCTAAGAAATGAGCGAGATATGACAGTTTAAAATCAGGTAAAGAACTCTGGCAGATTGCATGCATGATGATTGGTTAGAAAAGTGGGTTTTCATCATTTCCTTGAGTAATCTTTTGAAGTATTTTAAATATATCATGATAAACTCATATTTTGGTCATGTTTCCAGAGATCAAAAGATTAAAACTTATCAAAATGTATACATGCATTTATGAAGAAAATTTTGTTTCTCAAAAACTCTTAACTTGAGTTTGATGTTTTAATCCTTAAAATCGATTTTTGCACTAAGATCATGAACATGCAACCTTGTTTATCATACATGCATGGTGTTAAAACACATCCATCATGTTCTAAAAACCATTTTAACAAAAAGAAAACAAGTTTGAAGAAGATGAAGAAGGAGAAAGTGTAAGAAAAAGAGCAAAACTTGAAGGAAAAGTGAAGTAGAAATCGATTTTACCTTCAAGAATACCACAAGATGATGAAGATTTAGAGTTTGAGGAGTGTTCTTGGGTTTGTTTTCTGGAATATTTCTTGGTTCTTAGAGGGAGGAAGAGAGAATGGAGTGGTGTTTGGAGAGAAAAAGTAGAGAGAAGGTAGAGAGAGTTTTCTAGAGAGAGAAAGAAGAGAGATGTGTGTGTGTTGGAGAATGAGAGTGTGAGAGAGAGATATGGGAAGAGAGGGGTCCGAAATTTTGAGTATAATAACCCTTTCTCTTTCATTTTGTTTTATAAAATTTAAGTTATTTTATAAAATATCTAAATTTTATATAAAATGTGCACTAAAGTCAAGTTTTTATTCATGAAACCTTGATTTTTGACTTATAAATTAAGGATGAATGTTAATGACTTAAATTTTTATTTTCCTTGATTATATTTCCCTGAATTTAATTGTTTTAAGATAATATTATAAGTTTCATAACTATTTTTATAGAATTCTTGATGTTAAACTTTATAAAATTTAAGTTTTAGGCTTTTTAGGGTTTTTGAGAGTTTGTAAAAATTTGGATATCAAAATAAATAGAATATTCGAGACTTTAAATTATCTTATGGTATTATAACTCTTTTATAGTTATAAATAATGTTTGTAATTTATTTTTATCGGTTTATTGGCATTCTATGTAGTGATTCCGAGATTCAAGCGAAATTGAGGAATCAAGTATACTAGTCCTAGTCTTCAACTTTGGCTTAAGTTATCATGAGACTTTGACCTAATTTCTACTTCTAGGTCAAGTGCATGATGTGTGTATATAATTCATGAAAAGGTGTTCGAGTCAAAGAGTGACCCGGATATGGATAGCCTCTACAGTTAAGTAGTTGTAGAATTCACATATCAATGTGAAATCTAAGTACACCATCCATTGTTTCTATTTGTTTCCAAGTTTCTAGTAGGTTATAACTTAGCTTCTAATTACTAAGTCTAATATGTGTTGTGCCTATATGTGTAACTAAGTTTATCAAATCTAGAACTAACTCGAATTTTGACGGTTGTCACAGTCTCCCCCGGTTGAAAGAATTTCGTCCCGAAATTCAATTAGTGACACATTCTATTAGAACTCAGCCGAATACAATTGTATAATTGGAGAGATGATGACTTGAAGAGCTCTTTGATTATTTTGGGTTAATTCCTCAAGGGAACAGCCCAACTCTTTAGCTATAATCAAATTAATGTTTCCCTAATTCGAGTTCTACAGTCTAGATTGCGAGAAATTAGGATCATGGAAATCATGATCCAACCATGGCGACCTAGTTGAAAAAGATTATATAGTTAGATATTATCTAACTTAAAAGAACGTTATAAGTTTTGCTGAAGCACCAATTGCACTGAGCGTTAAATCCGCATTGATGCTTAAGTCGCATTCTAAATTAACACTAAGTGTAACTTCGCCGCTTAAAAAAAAGAAGAGATTAGGAACAATTTGTTCACTTTCGGGTTGGCTACTAAATCTGGAAAAGATATATTCCAAAATAAGAAGGGGTACCACGAATGAAAGAGAAGCGGTCGAGGGTAAGTTCCTAAAAATACGTAGTAAGGGTAGACAACGAAGTTTTGGTACATCTCAAATGTAAAGGCTAATTAAGTGTCGTCGACAAAATAAATTACGAAATGATTGAGCATCTCCGAGGCTATAATTACTACTACGGTTACTCTTACAATAATAAAACCTTATTCGAAGAATAAATATATTTATAGAGTCATTGTTGCAAATGGAAGCGATGAAAGTTTATGATAAGTTAAATCACATTGTGTAGATAGCATTTTAAGTGTTTAGAAGTGATAAAAATCTCACTGTTATCAAAATGTGTGTTTAAAAATGATAATTAATCTCACTATTATCAAAATGTGTAATAATTCCAAGATAATGCAGATACATGTGTGGCTATCCAACAAAGTAGTAAAATAATATAAAGATTAATTAAGGTTAAAGGTTTAAGTCGTCATTAAAGGAATTTGTATAGAAATATTTGTATTAAACTTTTGAGAAATTGTCCAATTGTCTAAGTCAGGACAAATTCAAGCTTACGGGTCAGACTATTTATGAAAACAAAGTTGAGAGTTTAGGAACTCATTGAAAATTGCAAAGTAAAATACTATTTTAAGAAACGTGTAAAAATATCAATCTTTGAAAATAGTGCATTCATAGTTTAGTGTTTCTACAAAAACAATCCTTTAGAGAATAGATAATCGTAAAATTTAAAACTTTTGATGTATTTAAATAAAAGAAGAAACATAAGGATACATATCCTTCACATATATTTTTCGGATATAGAAAAATTATAAGCATAAAGGTATTCATCTTGTGTATTACTTATAACGAAAGATACAATGAAACTTGAATTTTAAATCAAGTTTCCAAATTTAGAACGAAAGAGCAAATGTAAATAAGGATTACTTGTTTATTGTAGATTTAAAAATAAAAACAAGATGTATATGGTAAAAGGCATAATTGAATATATCAAAGTTGACTAAATCGAAGTTATGACTCACAACTATACACGTATTGATCGCTCAAAACGAAAGGGTAGACTTCTAGTCTATATGTGTACGAACATGGTACCAAGAGAAGCAAAATAAATAGAAACAAAGTTAGACAATGTATTATGTTAATATTATGGCGTGCGAGATCTAAAATCAGAAGGAGAGCGAGAAATAAAGTTTGGGGGAAAGAAAGAGGAAGGTAGCGGCGGCAATGATTGTTATTGTTGAAATTATAAGAACAATACATATAGGTAGATTTAAAACCAGGTTGAGATATATTTCAAACTTCAATATGTGATGTATATTGATGATTAAATAGAAATGAAGAAGTTTTAAAGTGTTTTCTAAGGTTTGCTAAAAATTCACGAGTTATCTATTAAGTTAAACTCCATTTGTGAAAAAGAAGAAACACTAAAACTTGTAATTGAAAATCTGACAGTTTTGTCCTTTTTGACTGGGGTCCAACAATGGTTAAAACGGATAATGTAAAGCCTTAACATATTTAGATGAATAATCGTGCATTGTCAAAAGTACGTCGCTGGAAATTTAAAAGTGAACACTAAGTTTTGCAATGCTGTAAGTTTTATAAACACGGATTATAAAACTAATTTGAAATAAAATAAACAAATGATGTGTGTTGGAAATTTAGGAATTAGAGATATCTTAGAAACATGTGTGAAGTAGAAAGTTGTGAAAATATCATGTTGGGATTCAAGAAAACACATTTAAGTAAGGTACAATGCCTAAATGAGAAAGTGGTCAAAAGAGTCAAAACAAAAGTGGTTTGAAAGATCCGATGAAGCTTTTACACATAATATGAACTTCAATGTCATATGTCTATGTTTTATAGTAAAGAGTTTAAACACGATTATAAAAGAAAATGTTTCTAGTTTTTCGAAGACGTGTCAAAATGGTAAGCAATGTTTAAAATGGTTTATATGCCCTTAAAAGCACATCAATCCATTGAAATGAATTTCAAAATGAAATTGAAATAGCAAGGTTAAAAAAAACCAATATTGGTTAAATTGAGTTTTGAAGAAAAGTGTTAAGTTAAAGCAAGTTGTCAAAAGATTTTTATCGAGAATATGGCTTAAATTGTTAGGAAAGGTCTAGTAAGTTGTATGAAGTGGTTATAAAGTATTTTATCGATGATAAATAAAACCAATGAAACGAAATAACTTTTCGATGGAAGATTAAGAATTAAGGAATAAGTATATTAGTGTAGCTGATCGTACCTAAATACTAAGGCGAGTACAAGGCGAGTATAAGACGAGTACCGATGTCTTTTTCCCTAAGATAAAGGCCAAGAAAAATTGTTTGAAAAATGTTTTATGGTGTCAATGCAGTTTCGTGGCCTTTTACAGAGGTCAAAGGGATATCCTATGTTAAGTTTTAACCTGAAGGTGGAAACAACCTAAAGCTAAATCGTAGCGTAGTAATAAGGTCTCACGTATTAGTAGCAATAGGTTAAACCTTTGTGTCTCCTTGTGAGTCGAATCCGGAATGCCCGCCAATGGTATCCAAGTGATTACTTAGTGGTGACTCATCTACATCCTTACGCGATGCTCCAATTATCATTCGTGTCGGTATCGAAACGCTTTTTCCTAGTTGTAACTCTAGTACGAAGACGATGAAGAAGTATTGAGGGATAATTGGTATTGGGTTCGACTTAAGATTATTACTAGTGTATATCTAACTACTAACCTTATATCTAAAGTCAATAGCTACCGAGGAATACCCATTATCAGTACTATGTGCATTGCTCTTAGAGTGGCTAGTGATATAACCTAAGTGGTTAACCTAGCACTTGATAAGGGATAAGAATATTTCTAAATAAGGGCATTGATATAACAGTGAACTTAGTTTCTAAGTGTATCTAGATGAATGACTATAATATGTAATGCCCGTACGCACACCAAAAATTTTGTTTTTCAAAAGTTTAAGTTGAAAATTGTTTTGAACATAATTCTACTATAACTGTTTCAAGCCTCGCATTAAGTTTCCTTAATTAAGCATAGTTGGCCAGGCTATACTTAGTTAAAGTCCAATAATGCGTACTCGAATTAGTTATACTAGTAGTATGTTCGGTATTTTAAAAACATTTTGAAAATTTTTGGCTATAGTTGTGGTTCTCCAAAGGAAAACCGGTATTCTCTATAACCTTCGGCTCTGATACCATTTCCTGTCACACCCCGCTAAAGCGGAAACACAGGGCGTGGTAGTACAAAGGGTTTCATCGCAAAAGTTAAAAGACAACACCAACCATAGTATTAAAAATCATTACAAATTCACAATGGGTTTGAACAACTTTTAAAAGAAATTACAATGTAAATTGAAATACAACACATGCGAATGCTCCTAAAAGTGAAGTGTCCCTAAGTGCTACTTACTTGATGATTCCTGAAAAAGCATGTAAAACGAGCGTCAACTATAAAAATAGTTGGTGAGTACTCACAGATAAACAAAATAATACTGGTTCCATGAATTGAAATCAAAGTTTTGATAAAAGTTTCCAATAATAAAAGTATATTGTTAAGATGAGTAAATAAGTTTGTAAAAACAAAGTTCTTTGTCATCATGAGAGATAAGGTATGTTGCCCAAATAAGATGCAACATTCATATTCTCATGGAAGATAAAGTTCGTTACTCAAACGAGTAAACAAGTTTCATTGCTAAAATGAGCAATCAATTTCGTTGCTACAAGGAGCAAACAATTTCATTGCTAAAACATGTATATAAGTTTTCAGTAATAACAGTTCGTTGTTGTAATGAGAAACAAAGTTCATTGCTATAATTTATAAACAAGTTTATTGCTATAACGAGAAACGAGTTTATTGCCATAATAAATAACAAGTTTATTGCTATAACGAGAAACGAGTTTGTATGTGTATGAGCAAACAATGAGTCTCAACCAAACCTATGACTGAAGCCCTATCAAGATCTATGCTTATCGTTCCATAGATGAATATGGTATCATGCACTCCAGCAATAGGGCGAGTGAGGAGTTGTCAATTCCTAATAGCGCTATCCATAATGACCATTGGCTCAAAGAATTAATGGTTAGAGATAAGGGAAGGGCCTTAGTACGATAAGTTCTCATGTTCCGTGTTGCATAGACATACATAGAGAGACATAGCAATAAAATAGCAATCATGTTTGATACAAATCAATTTAAATACAACATTCAAATAATAGTTTTTCGGGACATGCTTTTCCACCCCAAAACATAAAAACTGAAAATAGGGGAGTGCGTGAATACTCACAATGCATTGAGATGATGCAAATGATGCCTTGATCTACGCTCCACTCATACCACTATCGTTTTCCTACAACGATGTTACACACTAATGAGTCTCTAATTGAAATCTAATACTACTATATTTACTACTACAATAGAATTGTGCCAATAATGTGTCAAAATTTAATATTGATAAGTTACAAACATTTTTCTGTGGAAATTAAGTTTCAAAGAATCAATTGTTATATAACAATTTAAGTGGAAAATTTCCATTATTGAAATGTTAATATTTAACATTTTAGAGGTGTTCCAATTATTAAATATTCAAAAGTAAATCAATTTAGTTCTAAACTTTCCCAAACTTTGTATTTCATTTTTAATTGAAGTCAAACACCTTAAGATAAATTTTCTTGAATTTTTGATTTGTCTAACTATTTTTCACCATTTAATTCCATGAATAATCATAAAATCATGAAAAATACTAAACAATTAATAAAAATTACCAAACTTCAGATTTTGGTTCTAAATATGTTAAAAGACTTCTAGATAAATTTTCATGGATTATGGATATGCATAACCATATTTCATATATTTAATTCTCTAAATATATAAAAATTCATGAAAAATAGAAATCGGTTAAGAAAATGCCCCAAACTTTTTATAGTAATGTCATTACACGTACGTAAGCTGGGAAAAATATACAAATCGGTTTCTAAACTGTTTAACCCAATTTTATGATTTTTATGCATTTATTCTAATAAAAATGGGGATAAATAGAAAATTGTTTCCAAAATTGTCCAAAATTTTTGCAACGCTGTTATTAGTCATTATTAAGCTAGGAAAAATATAAAAATGAATTTCTAAACTGTTTATCCCAATTTTATGATTTTTGTGTATTTATTCTAATAAAGTTGGGTTTAAGTGTATTTAATCTTGGGAAAATAGAAGAAAAATAGTATACAGAAGAGAAAAATCATCAAAATTTTTATGTAGCATCCTAATGTATTACAAGGTGTTCTGGTAAATTTTCATAATTTTTGGATGAGTAAAACTATTTTTCCTGTTTTTAGTCCATTATAAATACAAAAATCGAAGAAAAATAGGAATACATTATGAAAAATTCTGAAAATATTTTTCTAAGTGTTCCACAGAGAGTATAAGCTGCGAAAATTATTAGATACCATTTTTATATTCCCTAATGTGGTTTTATGATTTATTAGAGCTAAACAAAAAGAAAATTCAAAACCATATTAAACAGTAAAAAAATGGATGAAACTTAATGGGAGATGTTTATTAACTTAAAGGATCATCCAAGAGTTTTTCCATAATTTATTTACTAGCTTAAGTATTTTATATGATTTAACACTTTATTTTCTTATTATTTTCATATAAAAATAAAAAAAATATATATTGAGCTGAAAATTTCCAGAATGCATCTTCATACAATTTGATAACAATGACAATTTGTGTTCTTATTTTTGATGTTGAACACCATACCTAAAGGCTCAATAAATTATAGAGAAAACTTGGTTCTTGTGATTTATGTAAAGATTATTGATGTTACTTTGACAATTTTTGCAACATGTTATAAAGACTTTTGAATCAAGATCTTTTTGTACCTATTAATACATGATATTAAGAGTTCAAAATAATTTTTGAATGATTTTTAGTGATGAATAAGTCCTTTGAACATGCAACACAAAACAAATGTTCATAAGGAAAGTGCTGTTTGAGCAACAGTTTTGTAAAAATTGGTAAAAATCGAAATTTTGGAATTTTTCAGTGAGGTCAGATGGGTTTGAAAGCTAACTCAAAATATTATATTTCAGAAAAAGAATCACGAATTTTGGCTAAGAAATGAGTGAGATATGACAGTTTAAAGTCAGGTAAAGAACTCTGGCAGATTGCATGCATGATGATTGGTTAGAAAAGTGGGTTTTCATCATTTCCTTGAGTAAATCTTTTGAAGTATTTTAAATATATCATGATAACCTCATATTTTGGTCATGTTTCCAGAGATCAAAAGATTAAAACTTATCAAAATGTATACATGCATTTATGAAGAAAATTTTGTTTCTCAAAAACTCTTAACTTGAGTTTGATGTTTTAATCCTTAAAATCGATTTTTGCACTAAGATCATGAACATGCAACCTTGTTTATCATACATGCATGGTGTTAAAACACATCCATCATGTTCTAAAAACCATTTTAACAAAAAGAAAACAAGTTTGAAGAAGATGAAGAAGGAGAAAGTGTAAGAAAAAGAGCAAAACTTGAAGGAAAAGTGAAGTAGAAATCGATTTTACCTTCAAGAATACCACAAGATGATGAAGATTTAGAGTTTGAGGAGTGTTCTTGGGTTTGTTTTCTGGAATATTTCTTGGTTCTTAGAGGGAGGAAGAGAGAATGGAGTGGTGTTTGGAGAGAAAAAGTAGAGAGAAGGTAGAGAGAGTTTTCTAGAGAGAGAAAGAAGAGAGATGTGTGTGTGTTGGAGAATGAGAGTGTGAGAGAGAGATATGGGAAGAGAGGGGTCCGAAATTTTGAGTATAATAACCCTTTCTCTTTCATTTTGTTTTATAAAATTTAAGTTATTTTATAAAATATCTAAATTTTATATAAAATGTGCACTAAAGTCAAGTTTTTATTCATGAAACCTTGATTTTTGACTTATAAATTAAGGATGAATGTTAATGACTTAAATTTTTATTTTCCTTGATTATATTTCCCTGAATTTAATTGTTTTAAGATAATATTATAAGTTTCATAACTATTTTTATAGAATTCTTGATGTTAAACTTTATAAAATTTAAGTTTTAGGCTTTTTAGGGTTTTTGAGAGTTTGTAAAAATTTGGATATCAAAATAAATAGAATATTCGAGACTTTAAATTATCTTATGGTATTATAACTCTTTTATAGTTATAAATAATGTTTGTAATTTATTTTTATCGGTTTATTGGCATTCTATGTAGTGATTCCGAGATTCAAGCGAAATTGAGGAATCAAGTATACTAGTCCTAGTCTTCAACTTTGGCTTAAGTTATCATGAGACTTTGACCTAATTTCTACTTCTAGGTCAAGTGCATGATGTGTGTATATAATTCATGAAAAGGTGTTCGAGTCAAAGAGTGACCCGGATATGGATAGCCTCTACAGTTAAGTAGTTGTAGAATTCACATATCAATGTGAAATCTAAGTACACCATCCATTGTTTCTATCTGTTTCCAAGTTTCTAGTAGGTTATAACTTAGCTTCTAATTACTAAGTCTAATATGTGTTGTGCCTATATGTGTAACTAAGTTTATCAAATCTAGAACTAACTCGAATTTTGACGGTTGTCACAGTCTCCCCCGGTTGAAAGAATTTCGTCCCGAAATTCAATTAGTGACACATTCTATTAGAACTTAGCCGAATACAATTGTATAATTGGAGAGATGATGACTTGAAGAGCTCTTTGATTATTTTGGGTTAATTCCTCAAGGGAACAGCCCAACTCTTTAGCTATAATCAAATTAATGTTTCCCTAATTCGAGTTCTACAGTCTAGATTGCGAGAAATTAGGATCATGGAAATCATGATCCAACCATGGCGACCTAGTTGAAAAAGATTATATAGTTAGATATTATCTAACTTAAAAGAACGTTATAAGTTTTGCTGAAGCACCAATTGCACTGAGCGTTAAATCCGCATTGATGCTTAAGTCGCATTCTAAATTAACACTAAGTGTAACTTCGCCGCTTAAAAAAAAGAAGAGATTAGGAACAATTTGTTCACTTTCGGGTTGGCTACTAAATCTGGAAAAGATATATTCCAAAATAAGAAGGGGTACCACGAATGAAAGAGAAGCGGTCGAGGGTAAGTTCCTAAAAATACGTAGTAAGGGTAGGCAACGAAGTTTTGGTACATCTCAAATGTAAAGGCTAATTAAGTGTCGTCGACAAAATAAATTACGAAATGATTGAGCATCTCCGAGGCTATAATTACTACTACGGTTACTCTTACAATAATAAAACCTTATTCGAAGAATAAATATATTTATAGAGTCATTGTTGCAAATGGAAGCGATGAAAGTTTATGATAAGTTAAATCACATTGTGTAGATAGCATTTTAAGTGTTTAGAAGTGATAAAAATCTCACTGTTATCAAAATGTGTGTTTAAAAATGATAATTAATCTCACTATTATCAAAATGTGTAATAATTCCAAGATAATGCAGATACATGTGTGGCTATCCAACAAAGTAGTAAAATAATATAAAGATTAATTAAGGTTAAAGGTTTAAGTCGTCATTAAAGGAATTTGTATAGAAATATTTGTATTAAACTTTTGAGAAATTGTCCAATTGTCTAAGTCAGGACAAATTCAAGCTTACGGGTCAGACTATTTATGAAAACAAAGTTGAGAGTTTAGGAACTCATTGAAAATTGCAAAGTAAAATACTATTTTAAGAAACGTGTAAAAATGTCAATCTTTGAAAATAGTGCATTCATAGTTTAGTGTTTCTACAAAAACAATCCTTTAGAGAATAGATAATCGTAAAATTTAAAACTTTTGATGTATTTAAATAAAAGAAGAAACATAATTATACATATCCTTCACATATATTTTTCGGATATAGAAAAATTATAAGCATAAAGGTATTCATCTTGTGTATTACTTATAACGAAAGATACAATGAAACTTGCATTTTAAATCAAGTTTCCAAATTTAGAACGAAAGAGCAAATGTAAATAAGGATTACTTGTTTATTGTAGATTTAAAAATAAAAACAAGATGTATATGGTAAAAGGCATAATTGAATATATCAAAGTTGACTAAATCGAAGTTATGACTCACAACTATACACGTATTAATAGCTCAAAACGAAAGGGTAGACTTCTAGTCTATATGTGTACGAACATGGTACCAAGAGAAGCAAAATAAATAAAAACAAAGTTAGACAATGTATTATGTTAATATTATGGCGTGCGAGATCTAAAATCAGAAGGAGAGCGAGAAATAAAGTTTGGGGGAAAGAAAGAGGAAGGTAGCGGCGGCAATGATTGTTATTGTTGAAATTATAAGAACAATACATATAGGTAGATTTAAAACCAGGTTGAGATATATTTCAAACTTCAATATGTGATGTATATTGATGATTAAATAGAAATGAAGAAGTTTTAAAGTGTTTTCTAAGGTTTGCTGAAAATTCACGAGTTATCTATTAAGTTAAACTCCATTTGTGAAAAAGAAGAAACACTAAAACTTGTAATTGAAAATCTGACAGTTTTGACCTTTTTGACTGGGGTCCAACAATGGTTAAAACGGATAATGTAAAGACTTAACATATTTAGATGAATAATCGTGCATTGTCAAAAGTACGTCGCTGGAAATTTAAAAGTGAACACTAAGTTTTGCAATGCTGTAAGTTTTATAAACACGGATTATAAAACTAATTTGAAATAAAATAAACAAATGATGTGTGTTGGAAATTTAGGAATTAGAGATATCTTAGAAACATGTGTGAAGTAGAAAGTTGTGAAAATATCATGTTGGGATTCAAGAAAACACATTTAAGTAAGGTACAATGCCTAAATGAGAAAATGGTCAAAAGAGTCAAAACAAAAGTGGTTTGAAAGATCCGATGAAGCTTTTACACATAATATGAACTTCAATGTCATATGTCTATGTTTTATAGTAAAGAGTTTAAACACGATTATAAAAGAAAATGTTTCTAGTTTTTCGAAGACGTGTCAAAATGGTAAGCAATGTTTAAAATGGTTTATATGCCCTTAAAAGCACATCAATCCATTGAAATGAATTTCAAAATGAAATTGAAATAGCAAGGTTAAAAAAAACCAATATTGGTTAAATTGAGTTTTGAAGAAAAGTGTTAAGTTAAAGCAAGTTGTCAAAAGATTTTTATCGAGAATATGGCTTAAATTGTTAGGAAAGGTCTAGTAAGTTGTATGAAGTGGTTATAAAGTATTTTATCGATGATAAATAAAACCGATGAAACGAAATAACTTTTCGATGGAAGATTAAGAATTAAGGAATAAGTATATTAGTGTAGCTGATCGTACCTAAATACTAAGGCGAGTACAAGGCGAGTATAAGACGAGTACCGATGTCTTTTTCCCTAAGATAAAGGGCAAGAAAAATTGTTTGAAAAATGTTTTATGGTGTCAATGCAGTTTCGTGGCCTTTTATAGAGGTCAAAGGGATATCCTATGTTAAGTTTTAACCTGAAGGTGGAAACAACCTAAAGTTAAATCGTAGCGTAGTAATAAGGTTTCACGTATTAGTAGCAATATGTTAAACCTTTGTGTCTCCTTGTCAGTCGAATCCGGAATGACCGCCAATGGTATCCAAGTGATTACTTAGTGGTGACTCATCTACATCCTTACGCGATGCTCCAATTATCATTCGTGTCGGTATCGAAACGCTTTTTCCTAGTTGTAACTCTAGTACGAAGACGATGAAGAGGTATTGAGGGATAATTGGTATTGGTTTCGACTTAAGATTATTACTAGTGTATATCTAACTACTAACCTTATATCTAAAGTCAATAGCTACCGAGGAATACCCATTATCAGTACTATGTGCATTGCTCTTAGAGTGGCTAGTGATATAACCTAAGTGGTTAACCTAGCACTTGATAAGGGATAAGAATATTTCTAAATAAGGGCATTGATATAACAGTGAACTTAGTTTCTAAGTGTATCTAGATGAATGACTATAATATGCAATGCCCGTACGCACACCAAAAATTTTGTTTTTCAAAAGTTTAAGTTGAAAATTGTTTTGAACATAATTCTACTATAACCGTTACAAGCCTCGCATTAAGTTTCCTTAATTAAGCATAGTTGGCCAGGCTATACTTAGTTAAAGTCCAATAATGCGTACTCGAATTAGTTATACTAGTAGTATGTTCGGTATTTTAAAAACATTTTGAAAATTTTTGGCTATAGTTGTGGTTCTCCAAAGGAAAACCGGTATTCTCTATAACCTTCGGCTCTGATACCATTTCCTGTCACACCCCGCTAAAGCGGAAACACAGGGCGTGGTAGTACAAAGGGTTTCATCGCAAAAGTTAAAAGACAACACCAACCATAGTATTAAAAATCATTACAAATTCACAATGGGTTTGAACAACTTTTAAAAGAAATTACAATGTAAATTGAAATACAACACATGCGAATGCTCCTAAAAGTGAAGTGTCCCTAAGTGCCACTTACTTGATGATTCCTGAAAAAGCATGTAAAACGAGCGTCAACTATAAAAATAGTTGGTGAGTACTCACAGATAAACAAAATAATACTGGTTCCATGAATTGAAATCAAAGTTTTGATAAAAGTTTCCAATAATAAAAGTATATTGTTAAGATGAGTAAATAAGTTTGTAAAAACAAAGTTCTTTGTCATCATGAGAGATAAGGTATGTTGCCCAAATAAGATGCAACATTCATATTCTCATGGAAGATAAAGTTCGTTACTCAAACGAGTAAACAAGTTTCATTGCTAAAATGAGCAATCAATTTCGTTGCTACAAGGAGCAAACAATTTCATTGCTAAAACATGTATATAAGTTTTCAGTAATAACAGTTCGTTGTTGTAATGAGAAACAAAGTTCATTGCTATAATTTATAAACAAGTTTATTGCTATAACGAGAAACGAGTTTATTGCCATAATAAATAACAAGTTTATTGCTATAACGAGAAACGAGTTTGTATGTGTATGAGCAAACAATGAGTCTCAACCAAACCTATGACTGAAGCCCTATCAAGATCTATGCTTATCGTTCCATAGATGAATATGGTATCATGCACTCCAGCAATAGGGCGAGTGAGGAGTTGTCAATTCCTAATAGCGCTATCCATAATGACCATTGGCTCAAAGAATTAATGGTTAGAGATAAGGGAAGGGCCTTAGTACGATAAGTTCTCATGTTCCGTGTTGCATAGACATACATAGAGAGACATAGCAATAAAATAGCAATCATGTTTGATACAAATCAATTTAAATACAACATTCAAATAATAGTTTTTCGGGACATGCTTTTCCACCCCAAAACATAAAAACTGAAAATAGGGGAGTGCGTGAATACTCACAATGCATTGAGATGATGCAAATGATGTCTTGATCTACGCTCCACTCGTACCACTATCGTTTTCCTACAACGATGTTACACACTAATGAGTCTCTAATTGAAATCTAATACTACTATACTTACTACTACAATAGAATTGTGCCAATAATGTGTCAAAATTTAATATTGATAAGTTACAAACATTTTTCTGTGGAAATTAAGTTTCAAAGAATCAATTGTTATATAACAATTTAAGTGGAAAATTTCCATTATTGAAATGTTAATATTTAACATTTTAGAGGTGTTCCAATTATTAAATATTCAAAAGTAAATCAATTTAGTTCTAAACTTTCCCAAACTTTGTATTTCATTTTTAATTGAAGTCAAACACCTTAAGATAAATTTTCTTGAATTTTTGATTTGTCTAACTATTTTTCACCATTTAATTCCATGAATAATCATAAAATCATGAAAAATACTAAACAATTAATAAAAATTACCAAACTTCAGATTTTGGTTCTAAATATGTTAAAAGACTTCTAGATAAATTTTCATGGATTATGGATATGCATAACCATTTTTCATATATTTAATTCTCTAAATATATAAAAATTCATGAAAAATAGAAATCGGTTAAGAAAATGCCCCAAACTTTTTATAGTAATGTCATTACACGTACGTAAGCTGGGAAAAATATACAAATCGGTTTCTAAACTGTTTAACCCAATTTTATGATTTTTATGCATTTATTCTAATAAAAATGGGGATAAATAGAAAATTGTTTCCAAAATTGTCCAAAATTTTTGTAACGCTGTTATTAGTCATTATTAAGCTAGGAAAAATATAAAAATGAATTTCTAAACTGTTTATCCCAATTTTATGATTTTTGTGTATTTATTCTAATAAAAATTGGGCTTAAGTGTATTTAATCTTGAGAAAATAGAAGAAAAATAGTATACAGAAGAGAAAAATCATCAAAATTTTTATGTAGCATCCTAATGTATTACAAGGTGTTCTGGTAAATTTTCATAATTTTTGGATGAGTAAAACTATTTTTCCTGTTTTTAGTCCATTATAAATACAAAAATCGAAGAAAAATAGGAATACATTATGAAAAATTCTGAAAATATTTTTCTAAGTGTTCCACAGAGAGTATAAGCTGCGAAAATTATTAGATACCATTTTTATATTCCCTAATGTGGTTTTATGATTTATTAGAGCTAAACAAAAAGAAAATTCAAAACCATATTAAACAGTAACAAAAATGGATGAAACTTAATGGGAGATGTTTATTAACTTAAAGGATCATCCAAGAGCTTTTCCATAATTTATTTACTAGCTTAAGTATTTTATATGATTTAACACTTTATTTTCTTATTATTTTCATATAAAAATAAAAAATATATATATTGAGCTGAAAATTTCCAGAATGCATCTTCATACAATTTGATAACAATGACAATTTGTGTTCTTATTTTTGATGTTGAACACCATACCTAAAGGCTCAATAAATTATAGAGAAAACTTGGTTCTTGTGATTTATGTAAAGATTATTGATGTTACTTTGACAATTTTTGCAACATGTTACAAAGACTTTTGAATCAAGATCATTTTGTACCTATTAATACATGATATTAAGAGTTCAAAATAATTTTTGAATGATTTTTAGTGATGAATAAGTCCTTTGAACATGCAACACAAAACAAATGTTCATAAGGAAAGTGCTGTTTGAGCAACAGTTTTGTAAAAATTGGTAAAAATCGAAATTTTGGAATTTTTCAGTGAGGTCAGATGGGTTTGAAAGCTAACTCAAAATATTATATTTCAGAAAAAGAATCACGAATTTTGGCTAAGAAATGAGTGAGATATGACAGTTTAAAGTCAGGTAAAGAAATCTGGCAGATTGCATGCATGATGATTTGTTAGAAAAGTGGGTTTTCATCATTTCCTTGAGTAAATCTTTTGAAGTATTTTAAATATATCATGATAACCTCATATTTTGGTCATGTTTCCAGAGATCAAAAGATTAAAACTTATCAAAATGTATACATGCATTTATGAAGAAAATTTTGTTTCTCAAAAACTCTTAACTTGAGTTTGATGTTTTAATCCTTAAAATCGATTTTTGCACTAAGATCATGAACATGCAACCTTGTTTATCATACATGCATGGTGTTAAAACACATCCATCATGTTCTAAAAACCATTTTAACAAAAAGAAAACAAGTTTGAAGAAGATGAAGAAGGAGAAAGTGTAAGAAAAAGAGCAAAACTTGAAGGAAAAGTGAAGTAGAAATCGATTTTACCTTCAAGAATACCACAAGATGATGAAGATTTAGAGTTTGAGGAGTGTTCTTGGGTTTGTTTTCTGGAATATTTCTTGGTTCTTAGAGGGAGGAAGAGAGAATGGAGTGGTGTTTGGAGAGAAAAAGTAGAGAGAAGGTAGAGAGAGTTTTCTAGAGAGAGAAAGAAGAGAGATGTGTGTGTGTTGGAGAATGAGAGTGTGAGAGAGAGATATGGGAAGAGAGGGGTCCGAAATTTTGAGTATAATAACCCTTTCTCTTTCATTTTGTTTTATAAAATTTAAGTTATTTTATAAAATATCTAAATTTTATATAAAATGTGCACTAAAGTCAAGTTTTTATTCATGAAACCTTGATTTTTGACTTATAAATTAAGGATGAATGTTAATGACTTAAATTTTTATTTTCCTTGATTATATTTCCCTGAATTTAATTGTTTTAAGATAATATTATAAGTTTCATAACTATTTTTATAGAATTCTTGATGTTAAACTTTATAAAATTTAAGTTTTAGGCTTTTTAGGGTTTTTGAGAGTTTGTAAAAATTTGGATATCAAAATAAATAGAATATTCGAGACTTTAAATTATCTTATGGTATTATAACTCTTTTATAGTTATAAATAATGTTTGTAATTTATTTTTATCGGTTTATTGGCATTCTATGTAGTGATTCCGAGATTCAAGCGAAATTGAGGAATCAAGTATACTAGTCCTAGTCTTCAACTTTGGCTTAAGTTATCATGAGACTTTGACCTAATTTCTACTTCTAGGTCAAGTGCATGATGTGTGTATATAATTCATGAAAAGGTGTTCGAGTCAAAGAGTGACCCGGATATGGATAGCCTCTACAGTTAAGTAGTTGTAGAATTCACATATCAATGTGAAATCTAAGTACACCATCCATTGTTTCTATCTGTTTCCAAGTTTCTAGTAGGTTATAACTTAGCTTCTAATTACTAAGTCTAATATGTGTTGTGCCTATATGTGTAACTAAGTTTATCAAATCTAGAACTAACTCGAATTTTGACGGTTGTCACAGTCTCCCCCGGTTGAAAGAATTTCGTCCCGAAATTCAATTAGTGACACATTCTATTAGAACTCAGCCGAATACAATTGTATAATTGGAGAGATGATGACTTGAAGAGCTCTTTGATTATTTTGGGTTAATTCCTCAAGGGAACAGCCCAACTCTTTAGCTATAATCAAATTAATGTTTCCCTAATTCGAGTTCTACAGTCTAGATTGCGAGAAATTAGGATCATGGAAATCATGATCCAACCATGGCGACCTAGTTGAAAAAGATTATATAGTTAGATATTATCTAACTTAAAAGAACGTTATAAGTTTTGCTGAAGCACCAATTGCACTGAGCGTTAAATCCGCATTGATGCTTAAGTCGCATTCTAAATTAACACTAAGTGTAACTTCGCCGCTTAAAAAAAAGAAGAGATTAGGAACAATTTGTTCACTTTCGGGTTGGCTACTAAATCTGGAAAAGATATATTCCAAAATAAGAAGGGGTACCACGAATGAAAGAGAAGCGGTCGAGGGTAAGTTCCTAAAAATACGTAGTAAGGGTAGGCAACGAAGTTTTGGTACATCTCAAATGTAAAGGCTAATTAAGTGTCGTCGACAAAATAAATTACGAAATGATTGAGCATCTCCGAGGCTATAATTACTACTACGGTTACTCTTACAATAATAAAACCTTATTCGAAGAATAAATATATTTATAGAGTCATTGTTGCAAATGGAAGCGATGAAAGTTTATGATAAGTTAAATCACATTGTGTAGATAGCATTTTAAGTGTTTAGAAGTGATAAAAATCTCACTGTTATCAAAATGTGTGTTTAAAAATGATAATTAATCTCACTATTATCAAAATGTGTAATAATTCCAAGATAATGCAGATACATGTGTGGCTATCCAACAAAGTAGTAAAATAATATAAAGATTAATTAAGGTTAAAGGTTTAAGTCGTCATTAAAGGAATTTGTATAGAAATATTTGTATTAAACTTTTGAGAAATTGTCCAATTGTCTAAGTCAGGACAAATTCAAGCTTACGGGTCAGACTATTTATGAAAACAAAGTTGAGAGTTTAGGAACTCATTGAAAATTGCAAAGTAAAATACTATTTTAAGAAACGTGTAAAAATGTCAATCTTTGAAAATAGTGCATTCATAGTTTAGTGTTTCTACAAAAACAATCCTTTAGAGAATAGATAATCGTAAAATTTAAAACTTTTGATGTATTTAAATAAAAGAAGAAACATAAGGATACATATCCTTCACATATATTTTTCGGATATAGAAAAATTATAAGCATAAAGGTATTCATCTTGTGTATTACTTATAACGAAAGATACAATGAAACTTGCATTTTAAATCAAGTTTCCAAATTTAGAACGAAAGAGCAAATGTAAATAAGGATTACTTGTTTATTGTAGATTTAAAAATAAAAACAAGATGTATATGGTAAAAGGCATAATTGAATATATCAAAGTTGACTAAATCGAAGTTATGACTCACAACTATACACGTATTAATCGCTCAAAACGAAAGGGTAGACTTCTAGTCTATATGTGTACGAACATGGTACCAAGAGAAGCAAAATAAATAGAAACAAAGTTAGACAATGTATTATGTTAATATTATGGCGTGCGAGATCTAAAATCAGAAGGAGAGCGAGAAATAAAGTTTGGGGGAAAGAAAGAGGAAGGTAGCGGCGGCAATGATTGTTATTGTTGAAATTATAAGAACAATACATATAGGTAGATTTAAAACCAGGTTGAGATATATTTCAAACTTCAATATGTGATGTATATTGATGATTAAATAGAAATGAAGAAGTTTTAAAGTGTTTTCTAAGGTTTGCTAAAAATTCACGAGTTATCTATTAAGTTAAACTCCATTTGTGAAAAAGAAGAAACACTAAAACTTGTAATTGAAAATCTGACAGTTTTGACCTTTTTGACTGGGGTCCAACAATGGTTAAAACGGATAATGTAAAGACTTAACATATTTAGATGAATAATCGTGCATTGTCAAAAGTACGTCGCTGGAAATTTAAAAGTGAACACTAAGTTTTGCAATGCTGTAAGTTTTATAAACACGGATTATAAAACTAATTTGAAATAAAATAAACAAATGATGTGTGTTGGAAATTTAGGAATTAGAGATATCTTAGAAACATGTGTGAAGTAGAAAGTTGTGAAAATATCATGTTGGGATTCAAGAAAACACATTTAAGTAAGGTACAATGCCTAAATGAGAAAGTGGTCAAAAGAGTCAAAACAAAAGTGGTTTGAAAGATCCGATGAAGCTTTTACACATAATATGAACTTCAATGTCATATGTCTATGTTTTATAGTAAAGAGTTTAAACACGATTATAAAAGAAAATGTTTCTAGTTTTTCGAAGACGTGTCAAAATGGTAAGCAATGTTTAAAATGGTTTATATGCCCTTAAAAGCACATCAATCCATTGAAATGAATTTCAAAATGAAATTGAAATAGCAAGGTTAAAAAAAACCAATATTGGTTAAATTGAGTTTTGAAGAAAAGTGTTAAGTTAAAGCAAGTTGTCAAAAGATTTTTATCGAGAATATGGCTTAAATTGTTAGGAAAGGTCTAGTAAGTTGTATGAAGTGGTTATAAAGTATTTTATCGATGATAAATAAAACCAATGAAACGAAATAACTTTTCGATGGAAGATTAAGAATTAAGGAATAAGTATATTAGTGTAGCTGATCGTACCTAAATACTAAGGCGAGTACAAGGCGAGTATAAGACGAGTACCGATGTCTTTTTCCCTAAGATAAAGGCCAAGAAAAATTGTTTGAAAAATGTTTTATGGTGTCAATGCAGTTTCGTGGCCTTTTACAGAGGTCAAAGGGATATCCTATGTTAAGTTTTAACCTGAAGGTGGAAACAACCTAAAGCTAAATCGTAGCGTAGTAATAAGGTCTCACGTATTAGTAGCAATAGGTTAAACCTTTGTGTCTCCTTGTGAGTCGAATCCGGAATGCCCGCCAATGGTATCCAAGTGATTACTTAGTGGTGACTCATCTACATCCTTACGCGATGCTCCAATTATCATTCGTGTCGGTATCGAAACGCTTTTTCCTAGTTGTAACTCTAGTACGAAGACGATGAAGAAGTATTGAGGGATAATTGGTATTGCTTTCGACTTAAGATTATTACTAGTGTATATCTAACTACTAACCTTATATCTAAAGTCAATAGCTACCGAGGAATACCCATTATCAGTACTATGTGCATTGCTCTTAGAGTGGCTAGTGATATAACCTAAGTGGTTAACCTAGCACTTGATAAGGGATAAGAATATTTCTAAATAAGGGCATTGATATAACAGTGAACTTAGTTTCTAAGTGTATCTAGATGAATGACTATAATATGCAATGCCCGTACGCACACCAAAAATTTTGTTTTTCAAAAGTTTAAGTTGAAAATTGTTTTGAACATAATTCTACTATAACCGTTTCAAGCCTCGCATTAAGTTTCCTTAATTAAGCATAGTTGGCCAGGCTATACTTAGTTAAAGTCCAATAATGCGTACTCGAATTAGTTATACTAGTAGTATGTTCGGTATTTTAAAAACATTTTGAAAATTTTTGGCTATAGTTGTGGTTCTCCAAAGGAAAACCGGTATTCTCTATAACCTTCGGCTCTGATACCATTTCCTGTCACACCCCGCTAAAGCGGAAACACAGGGCGTGGTAGTACAAAGGGTTTCATCGCAAAAGTTAAAAGACAACACCAACCATAGTATTAAAAATCATTACAAATTCACAATGGGTTTGAACAACTTTTAAAAGAAATTACAATGTAAATTGAAATACAACACATGCGAATGCTCCTAAAAGTGAAGTGTCCCTAAGTGCCACTTACTTGATGATTCCTGAAAAAGCATGTAAAACGAGCGTCAACTATAAAAATAGTTGGTGAGTACTCACAGATAAACAAAATAATACTGGTTCCATGAATTGAAATCAAAGTTTTGATAAAAGTTTCCAATAATAAAAGTATATTGTTAAGATGAGTAAATAAGTTTGTAAAAACAAAGTTCTTTGTCATCATGAGAGATAAGGTATGTTGCCCAAATAAGATGCAACATTCATATTCTCATGGAAGATAAAGTTCGTTACTCAAACGAGTAAACAAGTTTCATTGCTAAAATGAGCAATCAATTTCGTTGCTACAAGGAGCAAACAATTTCATTGCTAAAACATGTATATAAGTTTTCAGTAATAACAGTTCGTTGTTGTAATGAGAAACAAAGTTCATTGCTATAATTTATAAACAAGTTTATTGCTATAACGAGAAACGAGTTTATTGCCATAATAAATAACAAGTTTATTGCTATAACGAGAAACGAGTTTGTATGTGTATGAGCAAACAATGAGTCTCAACCAAACCTATGACTGAAGCCCTATCAAGATCTATGCTTATCGTTCCATAGATGAATATGGTATCATGCACTCCAGCAATAGGGCGAGTGAGGAGTTGTCAATTCCTAATAGCGCTATCCATAATGACCATTGGCTCAAAGAATTAATGGTTAGAGATAAGGGAAGGGCCTTAGTACGATAAGTTCTCATGTTCCGTGTTGCATAGACATACATAGAGAGACATAGCAATAAAATAGCAATCATGTTTGATACAAATCAATTTAAATACAACATTCAAATAATAGTTTTTCGGGACATGCTTTTCCACCCCAAAACATAAAAACTGAAAATAGGGGAGTGCGTGAATACTCACAATGCATTGAGATGATGCAAATGATGCCTTGATCTACGCTCCACTCGTACCACTATCGTTTTCCTACAACGATGTTACACACTAATGAGTCTCTAATTGAAATCTAATACTAGTATACTTACTACTACAATAGAATTATGCCAATAATGTGTCAAAATTTAATATTGATAAGTTACAAACATTTTTCTGTGGAAATTAAGTTTTAAAGAATCAATTGTTATATAACAATTTAAGTGGAAAATTTCCATTATTGAAATGTTAATATTTAACATTTTAGAGGTGTTCCAATTATTAAATATTCAAAAGTAAATCAATTTAGTTCTAAACTTTCCCAAACTTTGTATTTCATTTTTAATTGAAGTCAAACACCTTAAGAAAAATTTTTTTGAATTTTTGATTTGTCTAACTATTTTTCACCATTTAATTCCATGAATAATCATAAAATCATGAAAAATACTAAACAATTAATAAAAATTACCAAATTTCAGATTTTGGTTCTAAATATGTTAAAAGACTTCTAGATAAATTTTCATGGATTATGGATATGCATAACCATTTTTCATATATTTAATTCTCTAAATATATAAAAATTCATGAAAAATAGAAATCGGTTAAGAAAATGCCCCAAACTTTTTATAGTAATGTCATTACACGTACTTAAGCTGGGAAAAATATACAAATCGGTTTCTAAACTGTTTAACCCAATTTTATGATTTTTATGCATTTATTCTAATAAAAATGGGGATAAATAGAAAATTGTTTCCAAAATTGTCCAAAATTTTTGTAACGCTGTTATTAGTCATTATTAAGCTAGGAAAAATATAAAAATGAATTTCTAAACTGTTTATCCCAATATTATGATTTTTGTGTATTTATTCTAATAAAAATTGGGTTTAAGTGTATTTAATCTTGGGAAAATAGAAGAAAAATAGTATACAGAAGAGAAAAATCATCAAAATTTTTATGTAGGATCCTAATGTATTACAAGGTGTTCTGGTAAATTTTCATAATTTTTGGATGAGTAAAACTATTTTTCCTGTTTTTAGTCCATTATAAATACAAAAATCGAAGAAAAATAGGAATACATTATGAAAAATTCTGAAAATATTTTTCTAAGTGTTCCACAGAGAGTATAAGCTGCGAAAATTATTAGATACCATTTTTATGTTCCCTAATGTGGTTTTATGATTTATTAGAGCTAAACAAAAAGAAAATTCAAAACCATATTAAACAGTAACATAAATGGATGAAACTTAATGGGAGATGTTTATTAACTTAAAGGATCATCCAAGAGTTTTTCCATAATTTATTTACTAGCTTAAGTATTTTATATGATTTAACACTTTATTTTCTTATGATTTTCATATAAAAATAAACAAAATATATATTGAGCTGAAAATTTCCAGAATGCATCTTCATACAATTTGATAACAATGACAATTTGTGTTCTTATTTTTGATGTTGAACACCATACCTAAAGGCTCAATAAATTATAGAGAAAACTTGGTTCTTGTGATTTATGTAAAAATTATTGATGTTACTTTGACAATTTTTGCAACATGTTACAAAGACTTTTGAATCAAGATCTTTTTGTACCTATTAATACATGATATTAAGAGTTCAAAATAATTTTTGAATGATTTTTAGTGATGAATAAGTCCTTTGAACATGCAACACAAAACAAATGTTCATAAGGAAAGTGCTGTTTGAGCAACAGTTTTGTAAAAATTGGTAAAAATCGAAATTTTGGAATTTTTCAGTGAGGTCAGATGGGTTTGAAAGCTAACTCAAAATATTATATTTCAGAAAAAGAATCACGAATTGTGGCTAAGAAATGAGTGAGATATGACAGTTTAAAGTCAGGTAAAGAAATCTGGCAGATTGCATGCATGATGATTTGTTAGAAAAGTGGGTTTTCATCATTTCCTTGAGTAAATATTTTGAAGTATTTTAAATATATCATGATAACCTCATATTTTGGTCATGTTTCCATAGATCAAAAGATTAAAACTTATCAAAATGTATACATGCATTTATGAAGAAAATTTTGTTTCTCAAAAACTCTTAACTTGAGTTTGATGTTTTAATCCTTAAAATCGATTTTTGCACTAAGATCATGAACATGCAACCTTGTTTATCATACATGCATGATGTTAAAACACATCCATCATGTTCTAAAAACCATTTTAACAAAAAGAAAACAAGTTTGAAGAAGATGAAGAAGGAGAAAGTGTAAGAAAAAGAGCAAAACTTGAAGGAAAAGTGAAGTAGAAATCGATTTTACCTTCAAGAATACCACAAGATGATGAAGATTTAGAGTTTGAGGAGTGTTCTTGGGTTTGTTTTCTGGAATATTTCTTGGTTCTTAGAGGGAGGAAGAGAGAATGGAGTGGTGTTTGGAGAGAAAAAGTAGAGAGAAGGTAGAGAGAGTTTTCTAGAGAGAGAAAGAAGAGAGATGTGTGTGTGTTGGAGAATGAGAGTGTGAGAGAGAGATATGGGAAGAGAGGGGTCCGAAATTTTGAGTATAATAACCCTTTCTCTTTCATTTTGTTTTATAAAATTTAAGTTATTTTATAAAATATCTAAATTTTATATAAAATGTGCACTAAAGTCAAGTTTTTATTCATGAAACCTTGATTTTTGACTTATAAATTAAGGATGAATGTTAATGACTTAAATTTTTATTTTCCTTGATTATATTTCCCTGAATTTAATTGTTTTAAGATAATATTATAAGTTTCATAAATATTTTTATAGAATTCTTGATGTTAAACTTTATAAAATTTAAGTTTTAGGCTTTTTAGGGTTTTTGAGAGTTTGTAAAAATTTGGATATCAAAATAAATAGAATATTCGAGACTTTAAATTATCTTATGGTATTATAACTCTTTTATAGTTATAAATAATGTTTGTAATTTATTTTTATCGGTTTATTGGCATTCTATGTAGTGATTCCGAGATTCAAGCGAAATTGAGGAATCAAGTATACTAGTCCTAGTCTTCAACTTTGGCTTAAGTTATCGTGAGACTTTGACCTAATTTCTACTTCTAGGTCAAGTGCATGATGTGTGTATATAATTCATGAAAAGGTGTTCGAGTCAAAGAGTGACCCGAATATGGATAGCCTCTACAGTTAAGTAGTTGTAGAATTCACATATCAATGTGAAATCTAAGTACACCATCCATTGTTTCTATCTGTTTCCAAGTTTCTAGTAGGTTATAACTTAGCTTCTAATTACTAAGTCTAATATGTGTTGTGCCTATATGTGCAACTAAGTTTATCAAATCTAGAACTAACTCGAATTTTGACGGTTGTCACAAATTTCAAGACTATCTAACTACTAAAACTAATATCATCCTTCAGCCCTATGCTCCGAGCATGCTGGAGATGCTTAACCCGAGTCAGTCCCTTCGTGAGGGGATCTGCTGGATTCTCATCCGATGATACCCTCTTTGCCACGAGGATTCCTTCTTCTATTCGATGTCTAATGAAGTGATATTTTCTGTCAATGTGTCTGGATCTCCCATGATCTCTTGGTTCCTTGGCTAAGGCAACCGCACTATTGCTGTCAAAGAAAATCTCCATTGGCTCCTTTATAGCTGGTACAACTCCAAGGTCTCCGATGAAGTTCTTTAGACATATAGCCTCCTTTGCTGCCTCGCTTGTTGCTATATACTCTGATTCACAAGTGGAATCAGCCACTGTCTCCTGCTTGGAACTTTTCCAAGTAATTGCCCCTCCGTTTAGAGTAAAGACCCAGCCCGACCAGTCTGAAAGCTAGCATCACTGTACCCTACAACTCTCAAGTCCTCACTGCCACCGAGGGTAAGGACCCAGTCCTTAGTCCTCCGTAGGTACTTGAGGATATTCTTTACCGCAGTCCAGTGTGCCTTGCAAGGGTTCCCCTGATACCTGTTAACCATGCTCAAAGCAAAGGCTACATCAGGTCGAGTACACATCATAGCATACATGATCGATCCTACAGCTGAAGCATAAGGTATTCGACTCATTTCTGCTATCTCAGCCTCAGTACTAGGGCTTTGTGTCTTACTCAATCTGGCGTTACTCTGGATGGGTAACTCTCCTTTCTTGGAATTATGCATGTTGAACCATTTCAACACTTTGTCCACATAGGTGCTTTGACTAAGTCCAATTAGTCTTTTACTCCTGTTTCTCAAAATCCTTATCCCTAGGATATAGGCAGCTTCTCCAAGGTCCTTCATAGCGAAACACTTCCCAAGCCAGGACTTTACTTCCTGCATGGTTGGGATGTCATTTCCTATGAGTAGTATGTCATCCACATACAGTACCAAGAAGCTTACTATACTCCCACTAGCCTTGATATAGACACAAGATTCATCTTCACTTCTTGAAAAGTCAAATTCTTTGACTTTCTCATCAAACCAAAGATTCCATCTGCGAGGTGCCTGTTTCAATCCATAAATGGATATCTCGAGCTTACACACTCTATTGGGGTACTCTGTACTGACAAAACCCTCTGCCTGAACCATGTAAACATCTTCAGTCAACTTTCCATTAAGGAAAGCGGTTTTGACATCCATTTGCCATATTTCATAGTCATGAAATGCAGCAATGGCTACCAGAACCCTAATAGTCTTAATCTTGGCTACTGGTGAAAAGGTCTTCATCATAATCAACTCCCGGAGTTTGAGAATAACCCTTTGCAACCAGTCGTGCCTTATAAGTGTGTACATTACCATCCATGTCGATCTTCTTCTTGAAGATCCATTTGCACCCAACTATCTTACGATCAGGTACATTGTCAACCAAGTTCCAAACTTGATTATCATACATGGACTGTATCTCTCTATCCATAGCCTCTTTCCATTTAGTAGCCTCAGGGCCTGCCATGGCTTCCGTGTAGCTGTTAGGCTCATCCAGATTTGCCAGTGTGTTATCACTGATAAGTGTCTCACCTTCTGCAGTAATATGGAAACCATAATAATGCTCAGGTGCAGTCCTAACTCTGGTGGAACGCCTCAGAGGTATAGATTCTTCAGTCTGCTCAACAGGAGTTTCCTCCTCAGGTTGAGTGCTAGGGTTTAAAGTTCCTTCACCACTTGACTCTTGAATTTCCTCAAGGTCAATTTGCCTCCCACTGTCTCCTTGGCTCGTGAATTCTCTCTCTCG
Organism: Lactuca virosa; assembly: GCF_052849685.1. Classification (NCBI taxonomy): domain Eukaryota; kingdom Viridiplantae; phylum Streptophyta; class Magnoliopsida; order Asterales; family Asteraceae; genus Lactuca; species Lactuca virosa. The sequence goes on from NC_136428.1 coordinate 393,435,373, forward strand.
AAAGAATCCTCTTCTTGCTACAAAGACCACATTATCACTAGGTCTGTAGAAAATGCAGCCAAAGGATTTCTGTGGATAGCCGATGAAAATACACCTTTCGCTTCGAGGTTCGAGCTTATCGTGAGTCTCGCGTCTCACGAAGCCTCGCAACCCCAAATCTTGATGTGGTCTAGATTGAGAACTTTTGTAGTCCACACCTCGTGAGGTGTTTTGGCAACCTTCTTTGTAGGGACTAGATTAAGGATATGGGCGGCAGTCTCTAAGGCATGCCCCCAAAATGAGATTGGTAGCGAAGCTCGACTCATCATGGAACGAACCATGTCCAACAAGGTCCGATTGCGCCTCTCAGCTACACCATTCAACTGTGGTGTCCTAGGAGGTGTCAATTGTGAGACAATCCCACATTCCTTAAGATAGTCAAGGAACTCAGTACTAAGATACTCACCACCACGATCGGATCGAAGCATCTTAATGTTCCTGCCCAACTGATTCTCCACTTCTTGCTTAAATTCTTTGAATTTCTCAAAGGTTTCTGACTTATGCTTGATTAGGTAGACATATCCATCTCTACTAAAATCATCAGTAAAAGTCACATAGAACCGATTAGCATCTCTTGTGGCAGTTCTGAAGGGTCCACACACATCCGTGTGTATGAGGTCCAACAAACCTTCACCCCTAGCACAAGTGCCAGTAAAAGGTGACTTTGTCATTTTACCAAGCAAACAAGATTCACAACTATCATCTGACTTTAGATCAAATTACTCCAAGACTCCATCCTTTTGGAGTTGGCCTATGCGTTTCTTGCTTACATGTCCAAGACGACAATGCCATAACGATGCTTTATCTAAGCTAGTGGAAGAGTTAATACACAATACATTATTTCCTAGATTATCTACAACATATACAGTTTCATACACGCCATCACAAGGTAATACTTTAAAATAAAGAACATTATTAAAGAAAGCATCAATACTACCATTATTATTATCAAAATAAAAGGTAAAACCTTGGTTATATACAATGCATGAAAGGAAATAACATTTCTTGCCGTTTCTGGCGAATAATAACATTTATTCAAATCTAATGTAAACCCACTATTTAGCACTAAGGAATAAACTCCTATCTTGGTGACAGGTGAAGCTTTCCTATTTCCCATGATCAAGTTTATCTTTCCCTGCTCCACATTCTCACTTCTTTTTAGTCCCTGCAAATCACAACATATGTGAATACCACAACCTGTATCAAGGACCCAAGACTTAGAATGAGGTGAGTTATTAGACAATATAGTGTATATACCTGCATGGGTGGGTTTTACTTTCCCATCCTTCAAATCTTGCTGGTACTTTGGGCAGTTTCGCTTCCAGTGCGACTTTTCATGGCAATAGAAGCATTCAGCCTCATTAGGGTTAGCAGAAGGAGTGACAAAACATTTCTTGGTTTTTCTTGAAGAGGAGCCTTCAAGGGTCTTACCCTTGGTACCCTTAGAAGGGATCTTTCTCTTCTTCCCTTTGCCATGCCCGATTGCCAAGACATTGGCCGCAGTTGGAGTAGGAGTAGGAGTAGTAACAACCGACTTACCCTTTAGACCACTTTCGGCAGTCTTCAAGAGTCCTTGAAGTTTGCTGTGGGTGACTTCTTCCTTGTTCATGTGATATGTCATGCGGAATTGATCATAACACGATGGCAAGGAGTGCAAAATGATGTCTATTGCTAACTCCTCAGGGAAGTTCACATTCAGCTTCTGTAAACGGTCCACATACCTTTGCATTTTATGCATGTGGCCCGTGATGGGTTCACCATCCTTCATTCGGGTTGTTATCATGGAGGAGATTATTTCATATCGCTCTTGACGAGAACTTTGATGGTAGCGGTCCATCAAGTCCTGGTGCATCTCAAAAGGATAATAGTCCTCATAGGACTTTTGGAGCTCGGCTGTCATGGTGGCCATCATGATGCATGCCACTTTTGTAGCATCTCTTTCATGTACCTCATATTCAGCAAGCTCTTCAGGAGTAGCAGTTGGCTCGGGTACCTTCAGCTCCTTGTCGAGAACATATTCTTTGTTCTCATACCGAGTGACCATCCTGATGTTTCTGATCCAATCTGTAAAGTTGGACCCATCAAAGATGACTCTCCCACAAAGATTCATGAGAGAGAAGGAGCTAGTAGGGTTTGAGCCAGAAGCATTGTTATTGGAAGACATCTGAAAAGAAGAGGGAATAGATTAGATTAGATATAGAGATAGTCCTTAACAAAACACCCAAATGTAATATTAAGGCTAGGACCCAACACAATATTTTATAACTTAGAAGAGGGATGTCGTAATCTAAGCTATAAGATATTTGAAGGTAGGTGAATGACGATTCACCAATTTCCATCATGAAAAACGAAATATTTATTTAGGTTTTAATTGGTTTAGAAACTCCTAGATTCTTTGAGATTCATTGAACTTTCTTCAATGGCATGTTTCAATCTCGAGTGTGCCCTTCAAGTTTTGTGACTGGGATGCCGAGGATCACAAAACAAGGTGTGAAGTAACCATGCAAATTACTTGGTACCCTTAATGTATTACCCCTCAATCGATGTGCCGGTTAACCACACACGCTCCATCGATACTATGATAAACATTAAGTCACCCTTTACCTACCTTGTTAAGTTCAAGTTAGTGTGCCGGTTAACCACACACGCTCCACTAACGACTTAAACAAAGTGTAAAGTGTAATTTCATGGATTAGCACCTTATTCACATTTTCCTAAAATAACTAGGATTGGGGATTCAATAAAGTTTAGTTACTTTAGTATTATCATTATACTTTTAATGAGAATTTATAAGTCCTTGTCCTACCCGTTCGGCTAACGACCCTCCACCGATCAAGGAAGCGGTGGGTGAGAGTGGACACCCATTAAGTTGCCATTTTATAGGCAACAACCTTATACCCCCCTTATAGTCCGGCTTCGTGAATGAGGCATACTAGCGGTAAGACGACTTGATCTTATACATATATAAATATTATTAAACTTATAATATTATAAAGTATAAGGGTTGAATTTTAACTTTTAAAATTCTAGGGGTTGGAACTAAAGTTTTTAATATGACTTTACATGTTCCAAATCTTGAGGGCAAGTTTTGTAAACTTTCAAAACTTTTCATTTCTCATAACTTATGACTTAATGGATATTAAAAGTGAAGACTCTTCATTTTTTGTAACCTATGTGTTCTTTTAATGGTTATTTATAAATGTGACTTTTGGTTATCCATAACTTAAGAACTAGTTATGGACTCAATTAAAACACATAAAGATCAAGAATTAATCTAATCATTTATTAGCACATAATTTCTATGATCTTCTAAACTCATATGTTTATGAATGTTCATATCAAAAAAAAAAAATCCAAGAATCGTAAGTACATATACAAAACTTGAAATTTTGATACGAGCTTTTGAACAAAACTTCGATTTTCAAGTTTTTTTTTTTTTCTTTTTTTTTTTTTTTTTTTTTTTGCATCAAGTATCAAATAAACAAACCAGCCTCTGATACCACTGATGGGTTTTTGAGCATTCTAACACTCCTATGGTGTACATGCAACCCTAGAAACCTTGGATCTATGTTTCACTAAGATACATGCAAATAATTATTTTTCCAAGGTTCTTATCCCAACTAGCATGGCATGGGGTACTTGAATCAAATAAAACTAGTATAATTACTTACCTTGTAGTAGTAGTTGATTGCTTGGAGTTTGAGAGCCTAGCACCAATAATGTGGACGCCTCAAATGGAAGTCACAAATCACCACAAACTTGGAAACTTGAGAGAATAGTCACAAACTTCTTGAAATCGGCCCTCCTAGTTTACATACATCAACTAGTGCAATTTCAAGAACCAATGCCTCCTTTATATAGTGTGGTGGATTAGGGTTACATCCATGTAAACCCTAATACCCATGTCTTTTCATTTCCATGAGATCCATGGGTTAAAGCTCCATGGAGTATCCATGGACTTTCCATGCAAGCCTAGCCCATTCCAAATAAGCATTAGCCCACACTATATAAATACAAGAGCCCATATTTAATTAGTCATACTTTTGATCTCTAAATTAATTCTAAATTAATTATAGATCAACACTAATTAAATAATATGATTTTATATTAATATATTAGAACTTATAATATATTAATAAATCATAACTTATACTATTCTCAAAAGATTATCTGTAAATTGTTCGGGTGAAGTGCAACCCAAATGGACCATGCCGGGTCGGGTCAAGTACATACCAAATATAGTTATGGACTTAGACACTATATCCAACAACTTCAAGCTTCAAGCTTGTCGTGAGTCTTTCGTCTAACAAAAGATTCACAACCCCAAACCTTGATATGTGCCAATAAGGGAACCTTCCATGTCCACATCTCGTGAGGTGTTTTGGAAACCTTCTTTTTTGGGACAAGATTAAGAATGTGGGCAACAGTCTCTAAGGCATACGCCCATAATGAGATTGGAAGTGAAGCTCAACTCATCATGGGACGAACCATGTCCATCAAGGTTCGATTACGCCTCTCAACCACACCATTAGGTTGTGGTGTCCCAGTAGGTGTTAATTGTGAAACAATTCCACATTCCTTGAGTTAGTCATGAAATTAGATACTAAGATACTCACCACCTCTATTAGATCTGAGCATCTTTATATTCCTGCCCAATTGATTGTCGACTTCTTGTTTGAACTCTTTGAAATTTTCAAAGGTTTCTGACTTGTGCTTGATTAAGTAGATATAGTCATATCTGCTATAATTATCAGTAAAAGTCACATAGAATCGATTTCCATCCCTTGTGGTGGATCTGAAGGGCCCACACACATCTTTGTGTATGAGCTACAACAATCCTTTACCTATTTCACAAGAACCATTGAAAGGTGATTTGGTCATCCTTCCAAGCAAACAAGACTCGCATGTATCATCCGACCTTAAGTCAAATGATTCCAACACTCTATCCTTTTTGAGTTGGGGAATGCGTTTCTTGTTGACATATCCAAGACGTCAATGCCACAAACATGCTTTGTCTAAACCATTAGATGAATCAATTTGCAAAACACTATTACCTAAACTGTCTACAACTATCATAGTTTCATACATTCCATCACAAGGTAATGCTTCAAAATAAAATACACCATTTTTGTAAGCATAAATTGAACCATTCTAATTATTAAAAGAATATATAAAACCTTGTCTACATAAACCGTGAAATGAAATGATGTTTCTCGTTATTTCTGAAGAATAGAAACAATTTTTCAAGTCCAAACATAACCCACTACTAAGCACTAAAGAATAAACACCAATTTTGGTAGCAGGTGACGATCTCCTATTTCCCATAATCATGTTTATCTTCCCATGCTCCACATCCTCACTTCTTTTTAGCCCCTACAAGTAAGAACAAATGTGAAAACCACATCATGTATCAAGGACCCAAGAATTAGAATCTGATGAGTTTTTGGATAGGATAGTGTACATACCTACCAAGGTTGGCTTCACCTGGAAATCCTTCATGTCTTGCAAGTATTTGGGGCAGCTTCGTTTCCAATGCCCCTTATCATGACAATAAAAGCAAGTAGCCTCCTTAGAATCAGAGGCAGGAAGAACATTAGAACTGGCATTGCCTTTGGGTCCATGGATTGAGGACCTCGCATGGGACTTTCCCTTCCAATTATGTTTTGAGGGAGCTTTCCTCTTCTTCCCCTTTCCATGCCCTATGGCTAAGATAGGAGCAGCAACAGTAGTCGTGGAGGCAACAACTTTTCCCTTTATTCCACTCTCATCAGTTCTCCGCAGGCTCTAAAGTTGAGTCAATGTGGTTTCTTGGCTGTTCAAATGATAAGTTATGATGAACTGATCATAACAGCTAGGCAATGAGTACAAGACTATGCTAATATTCAATTCCTCATCGAAGTTCACATTGAGCTTCAGCAAGCGATCCATATATCGTTTCATACGTTGCAAGGCTCCTCACAGACTCTCTGTCCTTCATCTTGATGGTAATGAGGGACTTTAGTACCATGTATCTTTCTTGACGACCTCGTTGATGGTACATTTCCATCAAGTTCTTGTTCATCTCATATAGCCAGTAATCCTCGTACAACCTTTGTAGCTCAGGAGTCATAGTAGCCACCATGATGAATGCCACTTTGGTAGAATCATTGTAATGACTCCTATACTCCGCTAGTTGTTCAGGAGTAGCTTTTGTTTCATCAATCTAGACTATCCCTTTTTTGAGTACATATTCCTTGTCCTCGAAGCGTAAAGCCATCTTGATGTTTTGCATCCAATCGTTATATTTGGTGCCATTAAAAGTGACTTTCAATCAGATTCTCAAGAGCGAGAAGTTGTTGGAGGAACCAGATGCATTGTTTGAAGTTGACATCTGAAAAAGAATAAGGACAAGTTTTGATTAGATAACAATAATCCTTAGTATAACACCCAAATGAAATATTAAAGCTAGGATCCAACTAAATAATTCACAATTCAGAAAAGGGATGTCGTAATCAAATTGTAAATTATTTAAAGGTACGCAAATGACGATTTACCAATTTCACCACGAAAAACGAAATTTGAATGAATTAGGTTTTAAATGAAATTCCTAGATCTTTTGAGATTCATTGAACTATTCAATGGCATGTTTAATCTCGATTATGATCTTCCATTTGTCACTGGGATACCAAGGATCACAAACAAGATGTGAATAACCTTGCAAATTAGCTTGGTACCCTAGATGTCATTTATCACCTAATTAATGTGCCAGTTAGCCACATACGCTCCATTAATCAATGATAATTTACGAGACACCCTTTGCCACCCTTTAGTAGTCCATATTTGTGTGCCGGTTAACCTCACACGCTCCACTAACGACTTTTATAAAGTGCAATGTGCAATTTCATGGATTAGCATCAAATTCACATTTTTCTAAAAGTAACTAAGATTGGAAATGTAATAAAAACATTTAGTTACATTATTTATTTCATTATGCTAATTAATGAGAATTAAGTTTCCTATCAAACCCACTCGGCTAACGACCTTCCATCAATGAAGGGAGCGGTGGATAATAGTGGATACCCAATGACGGTTATTTTATAAGCCGCTTCCTTAAACTACCCATATAGATCGACTTTGTAAATGAGTCGTACTAGCGGTTCGACTGACTTGTCTTATACATGTAGTAAATATTAAACTTTTAATTTTATATATAGTATAAGGTGTATTTTGAACATTTCAAAATACTAGGGTTTATAATCTTTAAAATTTTCGAAATTAAAAACAATTTTAATTAAATTTAAAAAAAATTGATTTAATAATTATCTATTAATTAAACCTTTTAATTAATTTATTAAATCAAATAAAGATTAGCCAATTAAATTAATCAAATAATTTAACCTAATTCACTCCCCCTAAATCTCGAAATTAAGGGAGAGATCTTATAAAAGCTTGCAACTATCATAATAAACAGGTAAGAAGATAATTACCAAAAATAAGAAATCCCACCAAAACCCTAACTTCCATAATTTGGCAAATATTAGGGAGGAAGACAAGGATTTCAATCCTTGCCATATTTTCGAAAATCCCTAGGGTTAAGAAACCCTAAATTTTCAAACTCAGGAGGCCAAAGGAATGGATTAAAACCCTTAGACAAATTTTTAAAATTTGGGTTAGGAAACCCTAATTTTCAAAAACCCTAATTCCAATGGGTTTAATTTCAATAAACCCTAATTGTCAAGTTCAACCAATTGCATCATATTCAATAGAAAAAATCTTAGGCTCTGATACCACTGATGGATTTTGAGCATAACAAACAATCTTTATGTGTGCATGCAACCCTAATTTATAGGCTCTATGTTTTCACTATTAGACATGCAAGTATTGAAAACAAAAGAATAAACCATAGGATACATATACTATAATCGAAATTCACAATAAGAGAAAGTAGACTAAACTTTAATTGTTATATAGTAATAACAATCAATTCCTTCAAGTTATTGAAGCTTGAGAACTAGTGTGTGACATCTCCAAATTTCTCGGCGAGAAAAGACCGATTTAATTTATGCTTTTAAAATAAAATCAGAGTAATCTTTTAAAAGATGTTGCGGAATTTGTCCCCAAAACAAAACATGATAAAAATTTATCAAAACATTTCTTAAAGAAATATGTATTTTCATTATATATCAAAACCTAGGGATGTCATGTTCTGATACAGACCAAAAGCATAAACAGTACATCATAAGCCTTACAACAGTTATTTACAACTACTGGCCTATAATCCAAAAATCCCTCTTCATCATCCAAACTCTGCTCTGGGTCCACTACCTGTGATATAAAAAGCTGAGTGGGTCAGGCTTGGGAGCATGGTGAGCATATAGGGTTTTGAACCCACAAATAATAAATTTATTAATTTCATTAACCAACAATAAATTTAATAATTTCACCAACCAACAATAACCCTAATTATTCGTTCCCATTATCCTCACTTTACGTCCCTAAACACCTATCACAAGGGACTTAGCCTAAGGATCATCATAGGGATTGACACTACTGCTAAGGGGATTCCTCAGCCATACATGTCCTCAAGGCAACCATGAGGGGGATGGAGTACACCAATGAACATATAGTTCACCAACATCTACAGGTTGCGAACCTGCTAGCGTTCCACTGGACTGTCTAGAAAGGTCCGTGGTCGTCATCTATACTCCGCTAGATGACTACAACAACAACAACATCGAGGCCTCTCATCATTTTATCACACATCAACTATTTCATCTACCCATGTTTTACCCAACATATTTGTAGATAAAAATACATATACAGTTTAAAACTTGTATAAAACATCTATTGAACACCCATCTCAAATAAACAAACAATATAATTAAACATAGCACGTATTTTATAGAAAATACTTTATATCTATGTGTAAGATGAAAGTGACTATACACTCACTTGATAAGACGGCGATTGGATAGCACTTCGTCTCAAAAAAAATATTATTCGATGATACCAGGATATTTTCTCAAAAACCGGGCTTTACGTGGGCAGAGTTTCGGCTCGAAAACTCTTTTTCTCGGGATCTTCGGGCTCTCCGGGGCTTGCTTATGATGCTAGGATAATAAAATAGGGTTAGGGGTAATTTTTGCAATATTCAAGAAAGTATAGGGGTGAGAGGATGAAAGTTGTAACCTAAAATTGGATAGCATCGTTCACTATTTATAGGGGCTGAATACTCGAATTACGCTGGGCGTAACTTTAGAGTACGCTGGGCGTACTCCTTCTTTAGCCAGTAGGCTGGGCGTACGAGGAGATCATATCAGATGCGTCAAGGCTATGACATGTGTCTCTCATGCGAAGAAGTAGGGCTACGTGGCCAAACTCGGGCCGTGAACACGAGTACGCTGGGCGTACTCCTTTACGCTGGGCATACTCCTTTACGATGGGCGTACTCCGAATTTTCAAAATTCAAAAATTCGTAACTTTCGTATACGAACTCCGTTTTTGACGTTATTTATATCCACTCGTAGGTGAGACTGTGTTCTACAACTTTATTTTAGATTCCATCGGCTAATTTTGAATTTATTTTTAAAGTTATATTTTTAACAGGCCGGAACAGGAAAAGTCCGTTAAAAATTCATAACTTCTTCATCCGACGTACGTTTTCGTCTGTGTTTTTACCGTTGAACTACTATCAACAGGATCTTCGATTTTCGTTTAGGTTGTTTCGGCTAAAAATCACTCGATCTAAAATTCGAGTTTCGGGTTGCATACTGTTAAGCTGAAACTTAGAAAAATCATAACTTCCTCATACGAAGTCAGATTTGAGTGTTCTTTTTATGCACACTCTCGGTTTAACAAATACTACGACTTTCATTTAGATCACTAACGCTAAAAATCACTTTATTGAAAAATCACTTTTTACGTCATACAGCGTCGTCTCGGTTTTGACGCGAAACTTCGACATGTCATAACTTCTTCGTTATAACTCGGATTTCGGTATTCTTTATATCTCCATAATCCTTGTTTCAACCACTACAACTTTCTTCACAGATATCAGCTTTATCTAACATTTATTTTCGATGCTTATTTTTATCCTTAATTCATTAAATTATAATAATTAAGCATAAAACACATAATAATCAAATAATATATTTTATTATTTCAAAACAAAGTACAAAGGTTGACCTAGACTATTACATCATCATTAATGCGTAGTCTAGACACATGGGCGTTACATAGTGTAACAAGTGTAACACCTCTAATGGCTCAAAAACATACTTAGCAAGAGGATGTATGAGAGAGAAGGAGGATGCTTCAAGATTTTGGCTCTTCTTAGGGTTAGAATGGTGGCTGAAATCTCAAAGGGGTATAGCCCTTTATATAGTTGGTAGCTTAGGTCCAAAGCTAGGGTTTTGAGGAGGAAACCCGAATTCCTTAGGTTAAGGCCTAAACAACCCAAGAACCCCATCCAAGAGGCCCCTGGACGAAATTTCTAGGGTCTCCCTAGAGGATTTCTTCCAACCCATCTAGGAGGGTTGTATATCCCAATTCCATAACTATCAATAAATTATCATATAGCCCCTGTACTTTTAATTAATTCCTTTAATCCCAAAATTAATTCCAAATTAATTTCTACTTAAATAATATGATTTCTAATTAATATACTATTTCCATAACACATTAATAAATCATTTATTACAAGTTATTAATCAAATAATAAATTCTTCCTCTTTCTCAATAGGTCATCCTGTCTAGTTGCTAGTATGAAGGCAACCTAAAAAGACTGTGCTACTATCAATTCAAGTACATAGCAATTTTAATTATGGGCTTAGAAGCCAAATCCAACACCTAAGAGAATAAGTAATTAATGGAAAAGTGTCATTTGACCGAGTATGTTGGGCGTACCCTTGAGTATGTAACACGTACTCGTGTGGAGTCTTGTCTCTAGATCGTGAGTACGCCATGCGTACGAGTTGAGTATGTGCGGCGTACTCAGCCTACAAGTTGACTTGTTGACTTTGAGTTCCATTGACCTTTGACATTTTAACCAAATTTGACCTTGGGTCAAACTTAAGGATTTGGGGTTATTAATTAAGATTGTATCTTGTTCTGGTGTTAGTGGGTTAGCGGTTGTAAGTAGTGCAGAAAAGGGATTGTATCGTTTTGTTTCAAAGTTCTTTGATTCAGGAGAGTCTTCTCCTTGTTCTTGTGAGTCGAAGGCACCAATACCGGCTTACTAAATTGTGTATGTAGGATGCTAGTTGTCTTTGTAACTCTTGCATGTTTGTGTGAGCATGTGTGGTAGTATGTATGTGCAAACAAGTTGGGTATTATTTATTGTTACTATGATATGTGTTACTGTGTAATGAGACTTCGACTAGCCTCTAGGGCTTCTGATAACCCACCAGACGTGTTGGTTGCCCACTGAGACTTCGGGTAGTCTCCAAGGTTGCCGATAACCCATAGGGCGTGCTGTTTTCTCACTAAGAGTTCGAGTAGTCTCTAAGGTTGCTGATAACCCATAGCTATTTATTTGTGTTGTGTTGTATGTGGTATTTTGGGTAACTCAGTAAGCTTTGTGCTTACCATTTGTGGTTTAAATGTTTTCAGGTTTTCTTATAATAAAGGACGGGCACGACTCGATTCCATCACATCAATGGGATACTTGTGCACGTTATAACTTTTGACGATATTCTGATAAATGTTTTAAGATTAAATTGTCCTATTTAATATTATATAGTTGTGATTTGAATAAACACTTAAATTTTTTATTGAAAATTTTGGGTTGAAACTTGGGGCGTTACAACTTTTAATTAATATACTAATCTTATAATATATTAACAAATTATTTATTGCTATTTATTAATCTCATAATAAATTAATAAATCAACCTCTCTTTTCAAATGTCATTATACTCAATTAGTTTGAGAGCAACCTAAAAGGAATTTGCTTTTAATTCAAGTATACACCAATTTATTTATTGGCTTAAACACCTTAATCCAATATTACTTGGCTTAGACATCTGTAACCATCACTATTGTAGTAGGCTAGGCCTAACGATGTTGGCATTCTCATCCCTTTTCCATAGCCATAACAGGCCAGTAATGATGTTGGTCCTCGTGATCACCTCATGCATGAACCATTAGCCTCTTAGAGAATCAATAGCCCATACAACCCCTTTAAAGTGGTTTTCACCTGCAAGTGTTAATCATGCAACAATTATTCCTCATTGCTTTAACATGGTTTCCTTAATTGACACAATACATGGAAGTTGGATCATAGAAACGGGTACAACAAATCATTTCAAAGCAAGTTCATGTACATATAAATTTGTTTCAAATTACCATCGAATTTCTTTTATTTACACCAATAACCAGTCTCGAATTCTTATAAGTGTAATCAAGAACACTGGCATCCCTCTTCAAAATCCAGATTGTGCCTTACATATTCACAATATTCTCATCAATCCTAAGATTATCAAGAACCTTATTTGTGATAGACAATGTACAAAACATAATAAATTTTATATTGAGTTTGATAAGTTTGGGTTTACACTCAAGGATTACCAAAGACACCAGCCTCTCACATGATGTGATAACATCGACCCTCTTTATGATTTTATTCCTTTTGATCTTCATGTGTTCATGTCATAATGTCTTTCTATTTGTCATAAATGTCTCTGTTATCCATATAAACAAGTTGTTACATTCATAGTTTATAACAGTTCAACTTCTTGTAAAATTAAAAAAAAAACTACTACATTATTTCAAGCTTGTCAGTTTGGGAAACACGTTAAATTTCCTTTGAGTTTTATAAATCTAATGTTTCAAATGCTTTGAAATTATTCAATCTGATATTCAGAAATCTCTTATCCAATTTTGATTGGTTTATGCTTTTATCTCATCTTGATAGATCCTTGATGCTCATATTTCTTATGGGTGTATCCTCTCAAACAATCATCTGCGTAGTGGGGGTGAGTAGCAAATTAATCATCTGCATACATTATTCGACAATAATGATATTAAATTCAGTTTCTTGTGCCCACAATGATCCTAATAAAATGTTAAATCTGAGCATTTGCTTGGACGAAAAATAATGTCGTTTGAATCATTTTTGACGATATGATATTCCACCCTCATATTGGATGTAAGAGCATCTACAATGGTGAGTTCAATAAAAGGGTTGAATGAGGTGGCAAGTCTAGTTGTCATTCAATGGATGAAACTTTATCATAGTGAGATGTTACCTTGACATTCAATGGATTTGGAGTTCAATGGCCATTGAACTCTTCAATGGGAAAAAGGAAAGTTTTTTAATGTTAAATACTTACAATAAATTAGCTTTTGTAACTTTCTATTGAACTTTGTAGAGTTCAATGCATTGTAGGAAAAAATTAATTGAGTTGTATGGAATGTAGAAAAATGATGTGGCAATCCATTGAACTCTATGGAGTTCAATGCATTGTGGATGCCCTAAGTTCAAAAAATGGCTACCCTTTTCCTCAATCAGGAATATTATCATATCTTGTAATGTCACTTTTAATGGGTTTTTGTTTTTGCTTGAATATTATCATCTCTTGTAATGTCACTTTTAATGGGTTTTTGTTCTTGCTTGGATCTGTCACACCTGATGATGCACCATCCTATAAATTTTTGGATGATTATATTGACCCATCTCTCATACTTCATTAATATCTTATTATCCTCCAACCTCCACTATAAAGCACAAGCACACCTCTCCAATCACCATCAACACATTCCAAACCTATTCCCCTACTCTAGCCCACTTATTAGTCATACCTTTGCTCTCCAACATATGGTTAAAATCAACTAAGCTTCTCCACTAATTTCTCTATCTAGGTCTAGTACTTCTTCAAACACTTCACCTCTCCCTTCTCATCTGATGATAACCTGAGCGAAATGTACATAAGGAATATCATGCATTGATTCCTAATGGGATGTGATTACCAGTTCCTAAACTGGAGGGGGGTAAATATGGTGTGCTCCATGTGGATATTTAAGAATAAATTTATATATACCACTGTTGTTATTGCTATGCTGCGCATTAGGCATCAGCTGCAACAAGACATTTACCCCAATAGTTAAAACGAGTATTAGGACTATATTGCGTAGATTTGATTATGCTACACTTGTACATAGTGTTAGATCTATAGTCCTTATTGTTGATAGTCATTCGTGTCTAAGTGTCAATATTACAACTTGAATAAGTAAAGTATAAAGAGCTGGTATGTTTATTGCATAGATTTTACGATGCCAAACTTGTGTTTCTCTTTATTCATACACTAGTATTCAGATTTCAGACCAACAAGCGATATCAGATTTGGTAATAACAATATTTCAGAAATTAGTTTTGAAACTAGAAATCACAAGCATAAAAAGAAAAAGAAGAAAATGAAGACGAAGATGAAGAAGTGGAAAATACATTATACAATCATGTGAATCTAAAACCTATTGTACAAATAGAGAATAAAGAGTATGACATTTACATATATGACTGGTACACAATAATTGAAATGCATCTTCATGGACCATATATTTTCTTTGACATTTCATAATAGTTTACAAGTGGAAAGATTAACAAAGATACTAATATATTTTCTGATGAACCAGGTAAATAAAAGGTTATCTGTTTGAGAGCAATGACTTGTTTTCCTAAACTGATACATGAACAAGAATCTTGCTTTGTGCGGCTTAGTGTTGAACTGAAACTGAAAATGACGTAATTAAATAGAAACAAGATGATATATGCGATCTAAAAAAGAAACTAATAGGAAAATAGCAAGAGATTTCTGATTAAAAAGAATAGTTCAAAAAAGAATTCAGAAAGAAGAATGTGTTATCTATAAGTGCCATATAAAAGATATAGCTTATAAACTATGTAAATGTTCAAAATCTTCCTTCTATACACCTACAAAAGAACCTTCCTCGAGAATGTTGGAGTTAATAATAATTTCAAATCTTTTATCAAGCTTCTATAACAACAAATTCATTGAAGATCATTCTTCCCGATCATCATGCAAGCATTTGTTGGATTTAATCTAACATATCAGAACTTGCAAGATCATGTACATCAGGAAGAATGTAAAGGAGAGTTTATTTACAGAACCAACACACTGATTCTTTTTATTAACTCAACACATAATTACATACATTTGATATATATATATATATATATATATATATATATATATATATATATATATATATATATATATATATATATATATGCACTAGTACCAAACGATACAACCCTTCTAACCATTGTTGGATTAATCGGTTTTATTATTTTAGGAGTTTATTTTGTTTAGTTTAAATAATGGGCAATTAGGAAAGTAGCCATATTTAAGTTTTTATTTTATATCCTGCATAGTTTTAGAATTCAAGTAGGATACTTATTTGTCTGGTATAAATAGGATCAATGGTGTGGTATTTTTTTTATGCAGGACCTTTTCTAGTTTACTTTTGTTCAAGTAATATATTTGTTTCAATTCTTCCATTCTCACGTATTCTTTTTACTTGTTGCATAAGGGTTTATTTTTTTGCTTGTTATTTACACAAGTTTCAACCCAAGTAATCTAACACTTGGTATCAGAGCGCGGTTTCGTTGAAGGGGTGTGATTCGAGGTTGATTAGAAGCAACCCCGGTTTCTTTTAATCGGGCTTGTGAGAGACTAACCGGAGGCGCGGAGTAAACGAACGGGAAGACGTCAAAGCAGGTGGCTTTGATTTGGTTCGTTTTGCGGGTGACGGAAGACGGTAAAGGTGGTCGTGACCTTGTCTTGTTATCCGGTGGAAGAGTGCTCTCGGAACAAGCTTGATTAAAGAAGTCGGGGTTAAGGAGAAAAGGATGTCGTTGGTTAAAGAAGGAGGTTCGTTGACATATCAAGTTCCGGTTTTGACTCCAACGAATTATCCGGTGTGGGCGGTTAAAGTCAAGTCGATTATGGATGCACATGGCATATGGGAGACGGTCGAACCGAAAACGTTAGATAAAGCACCAGATCAAAAGAAGTCAAAACAAGCTCTTGCCTTTTTGTTTCAAGCGATACCCGAAGACATGGTGTTGCAAATGGCGAGTTACACCGACCCAAAACAAGTGTGGGATGTTCTAAAAACACGGTATTTGGGAGTGGATCGGGTGAGAACAGCTCGACTTGCAACCTTAAAAAGGGAGCTTGAAAGTTTACGCATGAAGGAGGATGAAACGATTGATGATTTTATGACAAAATTATCCGGTTTAGCATCAAAAGCAAGGAGTCTTGGATATGAGCTTGAAGAAGGTGATTTGGTAAAAAGGTTACTAGATTTGATGCCTAAGTCGTTTCTTCAAATCGTGGCTTCAATAGAGCAATGTTTCGAGTTGGATTCAATGTTATTCGATGAAGCGGTTGGTAGATTGAAGGCATACGAGGAGCGTATAAGAGGAACCAAGAAAGTGGAGGACACTCAAGGTGGGTTGTTGTTGGCTAGTGACGAAAAGTCACATGTTTGTAAGCATTGTGGCAATGAACATTCAAATCAGGATGACTTTGGACGTGGCCGGGGAAGAGGTCGGGGGTCCGGGAGAAGTCGAGATGGTAATGAACGTGTCCGGGATAAAAGTCACGTTAGATGTTACAAATGTGGTGAGCTTCGTCACTATAAAAACGAGTGTCCTAAATGGGAAAAGGAAGAAGCGGGTCTAATCGAAGAGGAACCGGCATTGTTTTGAACGAGTGGCTCGTATGACCAAACCGATTAAGGGGTGATTGTTGGATTAATCGGTTTTATTATTTTAGGAGTTTATTTTGTTTAGTTTAAATAATGGGCAATTAGGAAAGTAGCCATATTTAAGTTTTTTTTTTATATCCTGCATAGTTTTAGAATTCAAGTAGGATACTTATTTGTCTAGTATAAATAGGATCAATGGTGTGGTATTTTTTTTATGCAGGACCTTTTCTAGTTTACTTTTGTTCAAGTAATATATTTGTTTCAATTCTTCCATTCTCACGTATTCTTTTTACTTGTTGCATAAGGGTTTATTTTTTTGCTTGTTATTTACACAAGTTTCAACCCAAGTAATCTAACAACCATTACATATTTTCCTAAATAACTATCTTCCAGTTTTAACTACCATATTTCACAGTTAACATAACTAAATTAACCACCCATTTAACTGCCTAACATTAATTCACACTAACTATAGTTTATAGAACAAATATATATCATAATTCTAACATTCCCCCATAATCTAGACTTTAAACATCTACCTTACCCTTCAAACTTCTGGAAAGTTTCTCATGCTGCTTGTACAATGAGTACAAAGAATGAGAGAGGCCTTGCTTTTCTTTGGCAGGGACAATACAAGGGAATCTTCTATAGTCCTTTTTAACAAACCCACGTAAAGATTGCATGCCATACTATCGCATCTTCTGATGTTGTCATTCTTTCTTGACTTTAATGAAGACAACCATGCGCTCTGCAGAAAAACAATCTTCTGATGTTGTTGTTCTTTCTTTTTCATATGTTCATTTCATTTCATTTTGAAACCCTCGAAACCATCAGTATATATGTCCAAAACTTTTCATCAGATACATTCACACTATCATCCATGAAATCTATATCATCATCACATCACCGAAAAACTTAGCATAATCTTTTCATCTGAATCAAGAATCATACAATCACTAACATCAAAAAAACAATTAACTGTAACGAGATATTTTCAACCCGATCATCAATCCATTCGATCACCTCTTTTCTTTAATTATCATTCTTGTCTTTTTCTCCCCCTATAACTATGATATTTCTTGATGTTTTTTGAACAATCTTCCACATGTCCACCTTCTTCTGATACCACTTTGTTGGAGTTAATAATCAGTTCCAATCTATCATCAAGTTTATGTAACAAAAATTTCAAGGAAGATCATTCTTCCCGATCATCATGCAAGCATTTGTTAGATTTAGTCTAACATATCGGAACTTGCAAGATTATGTGGATCGAGAAGAATGTAAAGGAGAGTTTCTTTACA
The DNA here is from genome assembly GCF_052849685.1 of Lactuca virosa. Classification (NCBI taxonomy): domain Eukaryota; kingdom Viridiplantae; phylum Streptophyta; class Magnoliopsida; order Asterales; family Asteraceae; genus Lactuca; species Lactuca virosa. Next base: position 393,453,422 of record NC_136428.1, read on the forward strand.
CAACAAACACACTGATTCTTTTTATTAACTCGACACATAATTACAAACATTTGATATATATATATATATATATATATATATATATATATATATATATATATATATATATATATATATATAGAGAGAGAGAGAGAGAGAGAGAGAGAAAGAGAGAAAGAGAGAGAGTAAATTACACGAATGGTCCCTATGGTTTAGGATAATTTGCGCATTAGGTCCCTAACTTATTTTTTTAACTCGGAAGGTCCCAACTATTTGTTTATGTTACGTGTTTGTGCCCTATCTTACCTAAAAAACCTTTTTTTCCCTTGATTATTTAATTTATTTAAATAAACACACCCCAACCCCACCCCCTCACCTTACCTTACCCACCCCACCATTTTTCCCTATTTAAATAATAGTCTTTTTTAGTAAGACGGGGACCAAGCGCATAACAAAAACAAACAGTAGGGACTTTCCGTGTTAAAAAAATAAGTTAGGGACGAAACTCACAAATTACCCCAAACCATAGGGACTTTTCGTGTAATTTACTTATATGTATATATATATATATATATATATATATATATATATATATATATATATATATATATATATGTGTGTGTGTGTGTGTGTGTGTGTGTGTAACGTCCCAAAAATAATGACATAAAATTTCTTTTTTAGATTAATAAGTCGTTAATACATATCATTTCCATGAAACCAAGATAATCAAGATTTATCAAAACATCATCAAATTAGAGTAAATCAAATAATGAGGAAACATGTTGTGTGTGCTCTACAATCATCCGAAGCTCTTCCATTTGAAAATCAAAGTACCTGAAACATAAACTGAAAACCGTAACCACAAAGTTTTGTGAGTTCCCCAAGGTACTACATACCACCGATACATAAACCACATCTTAGGCACCCGCCCTCTATCGGGCCTCCCCCGGTATTGATCCCCACTTGCCTCGGGCCTTGACCGGTATCGAGCCTCACTCGGATTCAGGCCCCGCCCGATATTGAGCCCCGCTTGGATTACAAATCTGTAAATCACCAGGCCCTGCCCGATACACACATAATCATATAACCATATGTTTTTATAAGCATACAATCTTCCTAGCACATGCAATAATAACAAAGACCAAAGCCTACCATACAGTCATCGAGCCCCGCCCGGCATGAGGCCTCCCCCAGTAAGCATAAAAATAGATACTAGTAACTAGCATACAATATAATCTTCAAGCCCCGCCTGGCATCGGTCATGCAGACATATAACATCATACAATACATGCAATAGTCATGCAGACATATAGCATCATAACATATAAACCATGGGTCGGCATTGGTGCCTTCGACTTTTTAAACCCAGTGAGGAAACTTACCTCACACTGCTAAATAACATAGAAGATCCTTGGCTGCTGGCTGATAGATCCCCAAACAATCAATATCAAATAACATTCAATTAATAACTTGGTTCCCATCCAAACCATCCCTAATGACTTAAAATGCTTATATAGGATACAACATCTTAAATTAGGGTTTTCACTTACACCTCGTATGCCCCGTGTACTCCTCGTACGCCCATAGTCTGAGGCCTCGTACTCCTGATCTTTCCTTCGCAATACGCTAAGCCTATGCCACATTACGCCTCATGCACTACCCTTCGCACCAGTACGCCCCATGTACTCCATAGGTATGCCCCGTGTACTAGGGTTTCCTCTTAAATCCTAAAGCACTCTGAAGTCCATAACTTCTTTGTTATAAATCCGATTTCGACGATCCTTATATCCATGAAAAGGAAACAAGAATCTCTACTCTTTAATCAACTCATACATGCCTTACAATTTCCCGAACAAACATACAATTTCCATAAAAGTCGTACCTGACATGTTACCAAAATACCAATTGGCTCCAAAACACAAACCGAACACCCGAATCATACTAATTACATCATCCATCTCCAAATGAGTCCATATCTCAATTCTTCAAGGGTCCTAAGTCTGCTAATACTTAATCCTTGATCACCACCCCGAAATAGAAAACGATTCGAAACAGGGCGTTACAATATTTATATATATATATATATATATATATATATATATATATATATATATATGTATGTATATATATATATATATCTATATATATATATATATATATATATATATATATATATATATATATATATATATATATATATATGTATATATATATATATATATATATATATATATATATATATATATATATAAACCATTCAAATGCCTAACATTAATTCACACTGACTATAGTTTATTGAACAAGTCTAGATTATAATTATAATAGTGAAATGTTATAACTCAAGATGATTACATCAAATTTAATGATTTCCAAGCTGATAAAACCCTCACGAATGTTCCTCAAGCTGATGCCTTAGCTGACAGAACTGAAACAGATGATTGTCATGTTTAGAAAGCTGAAGTTGATGGATCCCAAGCTGATGTTACCCAAGTTAGCTCACTAGATTATAGAAATAAGTTGTTTAGTCAAACTACTCAAACATAAAACCATGTAGAAATATATCCTAAAACTTTTAACATTCCTAAACACTCTTTCAAAATACATTACATTACTCAAAATAACTATACATAATAAAACTCAAACTTCCAAACTTTCCAATCACAATAAAAAACAAGCTTGAAACAAAAACACACCCTCAAAGAACTTCTCACATTGTATTACCCTTACCAAATGATCCTTTCAAACTCATACAAGTCAATCTGTAAAGAGAGCTTCAACCATGAAACCAACACAAGAGAAATTCTAAAATATGTCTATATTTCAGAAGCCCTCTCTCCGGATCAAAGTATAGAAAGGTGAATAAGAAGAAGATAAAGACAAAGGATGCTTACTTTGTTGTTTATCATATGTGATTATTTTATTTAAAACTAAGGAGACTGACTTGTTTTATAATATGTCAAAATCTTTAATTTATGGATAATAATTAGATTAAGATAATCATGAGATAATTATCATAAATAGATCATTACCTAAATTAATCTTTATTGGAAAGAAGAAAGGTATAGTGGTTTGAATGTTAATAACTATGATCACCGAGCACTAAAGAAAGAGAGATAATAAAGATATGAAAATGATCTGTCTTGCCCTTGTCCCTTATTTCGCTTGTTCGATGCAAAAACAAACCTAAAAATGGTTCTTATGTTTTAAAAAGTCAACACACAAAGGCATGTGTGCTTGATTTTTGTTTCTTGCATTTATTGAAAATCAACGAGGAAATAGAGGCCTTAAACCGAAATAGGACTCGGTTATTTTTGATTTTCCAAAGAGGCACAAATCCATTGGGTGAATGTGAGTTTTTGGAATAAAATACTACTAAAACTCTGAAAATAAATATTTTATGTAAGACTCGTTACTTAAGGGTTTAGTCTAAAGGAAGGTCTTAATATTGATGAGACTTATATCTAGTAACAAATATTATTACTATTAGATATGCTATATATATGGTAGTTCAGTAAGATGGGAAAATTTATTAATTAGAAGTTAATAATGTTTTTTGTACGGATCTCTTGTGGAAATTTTGTGTACGTAACTTCCTCTAGGTTACTTTTTTTTGAAAGCTGGGAATGATTGACATCCATTCTCTAGCTTGAGGGAGAATGTTGTCGAGTGCTTCCCTATAAAGATAAATATGGGATTGATTCACATTGATTCTCCCATATCTTGTATTTTCTTGTAGTTACGTTCCTTCCTGTTATAGGATTGATTCTTTTTCCCTGTAACTTTGTGTATAAATTGGGGTTTTTGCCATGAAGATGAATAGATGGAATATTAGAAATATTGCTCTCTGTTTTACATTAAGATCATATAGATTAACAGATGAGATGATAAATAGAATTGGTCTAAAAATATTTTATGACAAAGGTAAACCAACAATAGATTAAGCATCATGAAATAAATTAATAACTAGAACGAAGACTAAAATATGTTTAAATTAATTGAGAGAAAAAAATTCAGATGAACTGAAGAGTGCTTAAATCTGAATCAATTTTGACACAAATAAGCCTGAATCCAATTTAATATTGAAACAAGAATAACTAAGAGAATTAACACTTGAAAATTGGGCTTTGTGATGAACATTGAACAATTTGTACAAAATAATACGATTTGTAACATATCACAAGAGATTGGTTTTAGGAGTCAAAATCGTATTTGAGATTAAATTAGTAAAAGAAATTATGAACAATAACTATAACTTTCATCAAATTAACAACATGAGAAACTAACCAAAAATATGAATTTTCAATCAGTCGTATAAAAAATATCAAATAAAGATCATTCCTTGAAATAATCACTTGGACCTTCAAGGTTGACTCTGATCCCAATGTTGAATCATGAACGCATGATTTGACATGAAGAATATAAGATCTAGACAATTGACAAGATGATTTTTGTGTTGAAAGATGTATTCAATTCTAGTGAGGAATTTCAAAAAGCGACCAAGATCTAAATGTACATAAAATAAATTCAGCTCACTATTCTCTATGATTACATCCTCAAGAACACGCTAATATAATGATATATTGGGGTGCATGTAAGTCTCCCATAAGTCATAAGGAAATTCATCACATGTCATAATGGACTTTACAATCCTCCTATATTCATCTTCCATAAAAAGTTTTGCACCCAACAATTATAATTTATAAAAGTAAAAAAAAACATATTGAACTCATGAATTGATTCAGAATATAATCTTCCTTTTAATATTATGTGACAATCATTTAGTTGTTATACTTCAGTCTTCCATGACATAACGAAACATATTGAAATTGGTGTACCCCTACTAAGTATTAAAGTTAGTCAAGGTGTAGTTTAGGTTGTGCATGTAGAATAAGAAGTGGCCGGTATTTTTAATTAACCACATGGTGTATCTTAAAATAGTTTGAAATTTAAATTTTAGGTTTGTATAATGCATTTGAAGTTTAGGTTGAGGGAGGATGTTATAAGTTATAATATTTTATAGCTAAATATTAATCCATGTAAGCTAATTTTGAAATGAATGTGTTGTTTGTTATTTTTTGTAACTTGGAAAGTTTGGTAAATAAAGTGTTAAGTTGAAGTTTTAAGTGTTGGAAGTTAGTGTATAATGTGGAAGCTTAGAGACCAAAATGTAACTGTTCTAGCTATATAAAGAAGAGATAGAAAGAGAGATATGGTTTCTTCGTTAAGACGATCTTCAGTTGTCTTCCTCACTAGACCTAATTCCTTCTATTTTCTCTCTCCATGTCATTTGTCTATAAAACTTGAATTTGAATCAAGTTAGTCTCCTAAATTAAAGTCCGTTAGTTTTACCTTATGGCTAAGTTATTGAGTGATTTTGTGGTGAGTTATGGTTGTATTTTCTCTAATGATTAAGTTTTTAGATAATAAGAGAACTATGTAAGTATCTACATTTTTGTAATTTTTTTACAAGGCACTAGAGCTTAATCGTGATTTTTGGCAATGTAAAAATGAACAAACAACAGCCCAGACTTCAGTCATGGTCTAAGTAAAACATTAGGCTTTCTATCTTTACTTAATTATCTTTAAAATTAAATTAGTTTAGCATGATGAATGATATATTCAATCCTAGTTTTGAGATAGGTTTTACCTATTGGTCCAGACTTATATCACTATGGATAGTGTTAGGGGCAAGATCCTTGAATCATATTTAGGATCCTCAAATATTTTTGAAGCCTCGGGATCCTTAAAACATATCTTGGGATCCTGACTATTACAACTAATATTTCTAACATTTGTAACAACTATATTTTCTTTATTTTTCTCACATGTGTAGAAGTAGTTAACAAAGGACCCATTCTCAACGGAGAGTCATCCTAACCAGACAAAACACCTGTATAACCACGTAAAATATCATTCATATGCTTATTCTAGAGGATCTCGGAATTATCAGAATTATTGTTACTAACACTAGACTATAAATAACACATGTATCTAGCACAAAACATCCACGACTAGCTCTAGCATTACCCATGTACTCATATTATCTTCATCTTCTTTGTAACCTCAGATTAAAATCAATAAAATACATCAAGGCTGGTGATTATTATCACATCCCAAGGTTTTATGTCGGAGATCCTACAAAGGATCAAGGGCTTTCCGTGTAACTCATTTGTCTCATTTTGATTACCATTTGATACTTACATTACACTAACATCACAAACTCTCACACAATTTCATCGAATTACACTTGATCAATTTTTGACCAAAACAACTTGGCACCCACTGTAGGGCCGTGGTGTACATAATCATTCGGGAATCATGTCTACCCAATCAACCTTATCCTCTTCCTCCATCCTGCCATTTCCACTAAAAACCTTCCTCCACCCCTGGGGGAGCTCCCACGAAAGCCTCCAAGGCACCGAAGAAAAACACCTCTCCGGTCGCTAGCCAAGGATTTCAGGATCCTCCTGTGCTGATTTCCAATAATAAAATATTCACTTCGATGACGAGACAGGAACGACAAGCCACTCAGCAGCAGGAGGATAACATGACAATGCTCAAGGAAGTGGAGAGAATGAGGGAAGAGATCCATAAGCCTCAAGAAGTAGCACCCTCGATCTTGTAACCCAAGGTCCTAAACTTTGACAACACGGGATCCTCAGCAAATCGCCGCGAGACAGGATCCTAAATACTGGCCTCCGTTCCTGCATGGGGCACAACTCTAAGAGATCAAGCCCATACGACCCAGGATCCAAGCGAAACCTTCGTTACTCCCAATAATAACGATCCTGGTAACTTCGTCAATAATAATATCCTTACTACTAACTCTATAGATGTTGATGCAGGAATGAGCCCGCTTATGGCCAAAGAACTTTAAGAGCTACGACAGATGATCTCAAGTGTACCTGGAGTAGTCCAACCTATAACAGAAGTCTCCCCAACAAGCCACATGATCTAGAGATTCGCTCCTGCAATCACTAACATCGAGGTCTAAAGCGCTTCCAAACTCCCAGTGTGAAGCCTTATAACGGAACCACGGATCCAAAAGAACATGTGGCACAATATAGGGAAAAAATGGAGATCATCCCCATTCCCGCACACTTGAAGGAAGCTTGCATGTGCAAGGGTTTCGGTTCCACCCTGACAAGATCATCCTTGAAATGGCTACAAAATGTTCCTCCTTACTATGTTACTTCGTTTGCACATTTAGTTAATATTTTTAACAACCAATTTTATTTTAGCAGAAAATACCTCATGGAATTTTTGAATAGACTTGGTAGGGAAGGTCTGAGTATCCCCAATATCAACATGGAAACTGTCGTAGAAGCCTTCAAAATGGGCCTAAAGAAAGACACTACTTTCTACGAAGACCTCGTAATGACTCCATGAAAAATAATGGATGAAGTAAGAAGCAGAGCACAAAGATTCATAACGCTCGAAGAAGACAAGGAGATCCAGAAGAGGAGCAACCCTCCAAGCTTATATGATAACCGCAATAGGAAAGCCGAATCCTCAACCCAAATATCCCATAAAACTAATGTTTCTTTGTGGATGTTTCAGATCTAATATTTTCCATGCAGGATCTTGGCGACAAAGTGAGATGGCCAAGAAAAGGAGAAAAAGTCCACCACCTGGAATGAGAAGTCCAAACGGTGTGCATACCGTGAGAACATTGGTCACATTACGGAAGATTGCATAGCCCTATAAAAAGAGATTACTTACCAACTCAGCAAAGGATACCTTAAGGAGATCCTCGAAAGAAGAAAGGAAAGATCAAAAGAAAAGGATCATTATCGTCATTAAATCGTAGAGAAACCGAGATCCCCTCTTGTAGATGCTAAGGTAATCAATGTAATCTTTGGAGGATCTGACATTTGTGGCACCTCTTACTCTGCGGCGAAAAGACATGCTAAAGTGTCAAAGACGGAGAAAGAAGAAAGGCCAAAAAATTACACATCGATCACAAAGGAGAAGGAGATTACCTTCAATGAAACAGATAGAATAGATGTCCAGGATCCTCATCATGATGGATTGGTGATCACTCTTTATATCGTCAATCATTTTGTCAGAAGGATCCTTGTTGACGGAGGATCCTCAGTCAACATCATACTTTTGGACACTTTTAAGAGGATGAACATCCCTGAAGGCAAAACAGTCTATAGATCCTCAGTGCTGATTAGATTTAGTGGCGAAAGAAAACATACAATCAGCAAAATAAAGCTACCTATTTACATAGAGGGGGTAAACTCTATGCAACACTTTTGTGTAATCAATACATTATTCTCCTATAATGTTATACTAGGTTGACCATGGACCCATGATATAAAGGTTGTCCGCTCAACATACCATCAACGTGTCAAAATGCCTACTCCATGGGAGGCAGTAAAGATCACAGGTGACCAACAAGAATCTAAGGAATGCTACAAGACTTCGATGAAATCCTCAACAATACCACGATAAGCTTATCAATTAAAGAAGGGGGCACAAGGCGTGTTGGAGACAAGAGAACATGATGTAAAGGAAGTGCCCCTGAACCTTGAGGATCCTGAAGCCAAAATCCTCATAGGATCCTCACTGCCAGAAGAGATCAAATAGGAATTAAAAAAGTTCCTTAAAGATAGAATCAAAACGTTCGCCTGGAAGCATGAGGATATGACATGTATAGATAAGAATATTATAACTCATAAATTTAACATTAATACTTCTTTCAGACCAATACACCAAAAGAGAAGAAAGTTTGCAACCGAAAGACACCAGATCATCCAAGAAGGAGTAGAAAAGCTCCTCAAAATAGTGATGATAAAGAAAGTCAAGTTCCAAAAATGGCTAGCCAATGTAGTCTTATTACAAAAGAAAAACGAAAAATAGAGAGTATGTTTGGATTATGGATCTAAATAAGGCTTGCCATAAGGATCGTTTTCCCCTTCCACACATAGACTCCATGATAGATGCTACGACTGAGCACGAATTGCTAATGTTTATGGATGCATCAACGGGGTTCTAACAAATCCAGATGGAACCATCTGACCAAGAGGATACCATATTCATTACCCCCAACATGTATATATTGCTATATTGTTATGCCCTTTGGTCTTAAAAATGCAGGTGCAACATACCAAAGGTTAGTTAACCGGATGTTCAAAGACAAACTGGGGGCATCATGGGGGTGTATTGTTGGATTAGTGTCTAAGACCATAACTATAATTGGTATGTACTTGACCCGATTTGGCATGGTCCATTTAGGTTGCACTTCACCGGAACAATTTATATGGATAGTCTTTTGAGAATAGTATGTTTATGATTTATATTAATATATTATAAGTTCTAATATATTAATATGGAATCATATTATTTAATTAGTATTGATCAATAATTAATTTAGAATTAATTTATTAGTCAAAAGGAACTAATTAAATATGGACTCTTATATATAGTATGGGCCAAGTTCATTTAGGTTGGGCTAAGTTTTCATGGATAGTCCATGGAGTGTTTAATCCATGGATCCTATGGAAATGAAAGGTCATGGGTATTAGGGTTTATATGGATGAAACCCTAATCCTCCACACTATATAAAGAGGTCTTTAGCACATGAAATGGCACTAGTCAGTGAGAAAACAAGAGTGGGCCAATTTCTAGTGTGCTTACTATTCTCTCAAGTTTTCCAAGGTGTTTTTGGTGATTTGTGATTCCACTTGAGGCTTCCACACTATTGGGGCTAACTCTTAAAGTTCAAGACTTCAAGCTTTATCAAAAGGTATGTCATCTAACTAGGGTTTTGTAGTATAGTTGATTCATATTGAGCTAGTTAGGATTAAAACCTTGGAGTATTAAATATTTGCATGTATAATAGAGAAAACATAGATCCAAGGTTTATAGGGTTGCATGCACACCATAGGAGTGTTAGAATGCTCAAAACTCATCAGTGGTAACAGAGCCTAGGCTTGTTTTCTTTTATACTTGATGGAAATTGCTGAAAATCGAAGTTTGTATGTTGTCTGGACAGCTGACTCGCCGAGTTCATTAAGGGAATCGATGAGTCCATGCCTAAATTCATCCAACTCGTCGAGTTGGTTCATGCACTCGACGAGTTGTACCCCCTGACAGCATATCTTCGAGTTTTAAGACTGGAATTGGTCTAGAATCATTACCTTAAACTGTTTTGGACTTATAAAACTTGTTTTTGAAGTGGTAATGATTATGGTAAACCAATTTCATGGTTGTTATCAAAATTTCAAGTTTTATGTGTTTTTATGCAATTCTTGAAATTGTTGATTTGATTGTTCGTACACTTATGAGTTTTAGTAGATCATAGGAATTATTTGCAAAAATGTTTGTTAGTTAATTCTGGATCTAAATGTGTTTTAATGGCGTCCATAATTTGTCCTCAAGTTATGGATTACCAAAAGTCATTTCTTTTAAAGATTCATTAAAAATGCATACGTTACAAAAATGAAGAGTCTTTTTGCTTTATGAACTCCATAACTTGTCCTCAAGTTATGGATGTTCAAGAGTCTCTTCATTAAAGTTTTTAAAACCTTAATTAAACTCATAAGTTATGAAAATCCAAAAGTTTTTGAATAGTTCAAAACTTGCCCTCAAGTTTTGGAATTTGTAAAGTTTTCCCTCATGAATAGTTTAATTCCTTGTTAAACCCTTAGAATTTTAAAAGTTAAAATTCAACCCTTATACTTTATAGTATTATAAGTTAATAATATATATATATATATATATATATATATATATATATATATATATATATATATATATATAAGAACAAAGTCAGTCTTACCGTTAGTAGGCCTCATTCACGAAGCCGGTCTATAAGGGGGGTATAAGGTTACTGCCTATAAAATGGCAGTTTAATGGGTGTCCACTCTCACCCACTGCTTCCTTGACTGGTGGAGGGTCGTTAGCCGAATGGGTAGGACAAGGACTATAATTCTCCCTTCATTATAAGTATAATGATAAATACTAAGTAACTAAACACTTATAAGTTCCCAATCTTAGTTACTTAGGAAAAATGTGAATTTGGTGCTAACCCATGAAATTACACTTTGCACCTTGCTTAAATCGTTAGTGGAGCGCGTGTGGTTAACCGGCACGCTAACTTGGATTTAAGAAGGTAGGCAAAGGGTAACATAATATTTTTCATAGGATCGGTGGAGCGCGTGTGGTTAACCGGCACATCGATTAAGTGATTAATATTAAGAGTACCAAGTATATTTTCATGGTTATTCACACCTTGTTTTGTGATCCTGGGCATCCCAGTCACAAAACTTGAGAGGGTACAATCGAGATTGAAACATGCCATTGAAAAGTTCAATGAATCTCAAAAGTTCTAGGAGTTTCAAATCCAATTAAAACCTAATATATTATTTCGTTTTTCATGGTGGAAATTGGTGAATCGTCATTCTCCTACCTTCAAATATTCTATAGCTTGGATTATGGCATCCCTCTTCCAAGTTATAAAATATTGTGTTGGGTCCTAGCCTTAATATTTCATATTGGGTGTTATATTAAGGACTTTAAATCAAGTAACTTGAATTCCTTCCATTATAGATGTCTAATTCAGACAACTATGATATTCCCAAATCTCATGGAAATCATACTTCGCTTCCTCCACCTCCTCCAATTATTCTCCCTAACCCACAAGTTCAAGGTCACTCAAGCCCTATTGGCAAGCAAGGTCTATGTGTGCTCACATATTGACAATACGGGAGAGTTGGGTGTCAAAGTCTTGAGAAAGATGGTTGTTCAATCACTCTCTAAGTCACATAGTGAGTTTGCTTTTGGACTACTATGAAATAGACAATGACATGACCCTTAATGATCTTATCTATTTGCTTGGTGCTGCTGAATCAGTAATGATTTGGAGCACTGGTAAAGCAAATTTGATTAGAAGATCAACTTCCCAAACTTCCATGGACATTGACAAAGGTAACATTGGATATCCAAAAAAGCTTTCTCTTCCCAATGGAAAGGGATCGGCCATAGTCAACTCGGTTGACCAAATGGTAAAGTGAAAGGCTAAGCCTGAGATAGTCCCATGTACCATTACCAAAGAGTCCATATGGTTCTATTGCCAAAGGAAGGGGCATTGGTTGTGAAGCTGCCCTAACTACCTGAAAGATCTGAGTGAAGGTCAAGTCAAAAAGTTTGACTCTGCTTCGGGTAAGTACACTATCTAACTCTGTTAAGTTCCTTATTGATGATTCTTAATACAAAATTTGACTCGGTTACATTTTCATGATTGGGAGGATCAAGCAAAGGGAAGGAAACTTAAAGAAAGAGTATGTTGAATCTGATCGCGAAGATGTATTTCAATCGCATGGTTCGAATATCGGATTCTTGAGCTACTACTTAGGAGTTATGATAGATTGCTAGAAAACATGTAATAGCATAGTTTTCATTTAAAGTTGCATTGTAAGGAAAACGTTTTTTTTTTCCGCATTTTTAATACATAAATAAAATTTTATTTTATTTTATATCTCCTTGCAATGGCATTTATGGAAAATTGATGGTTGTATGTTTCTAGCAATAAGGGAAATGTGAATTTGATTCTCTCATTTGTGGTAGTGTCTAAATTTACCAAATAAGGAAAGATTCTCATCACCCAAGTTTCAATTGGACCGAAACGTGGAATCATACAAGTTGTATAGTATGATGAATGAAAATCTTCACCTTTGGAAAATTAAGTCTAATTCCTTGTTCACATGTATATGTGAGTCAAGTGAAGGACTAAGGGATCGAGTACACATTCTTGTGCACTGGTCAAGTCCGCCACAAAGATCGATAAGACTATTCGTCAAGATTTACTAAAGTTTAGTAAATATGGTTATACTTACAAGTTTAAGTATAATTCTGAAGCATTGGAAAAGTTTCAATGTATGGCAGAATGAAAGAGAACAATCAAATTTGGCACAAAGATAAAAGTTTCTCAAATCTGAAAATATGGGAGAGTACTTTAGTATCATGTTTTATGATCATCTTAATGATTGTGAGACCATATCACAATTCATCCTCTAGGGACATCTTAGTGCATTCTTATGGCTAAGAAGAGGAGTCATGAATTATTGAAATGGTTAAATCAAGAAGGTGATACATACTTTATTCCAAAACAAGTCTTAGAGTCCTACTACAAGATTGTAATTTGAGTGAAACATGTTAAAGAAGGTTTATTAACACTTTTCAAATGTAAGAGTAAAATGTGTCCCACTCTTGTACATTTGAAATTGGTAAGTTGTGATGTTTTGGATAAAACAAAGACCAACTTAGGCCAATTGTGTGAAGTGTTTGTCTTGATAAGAATCTGCACTATCTCTTGAATATTTGTTTGTCAAGGAATGGGTCTTGGCAAGAGAGTCTTATATGTCAAGAGGACAATGGGAGTCTTAAAGATCTTGAAAAAGCTTCAAGATCTAATCAAGAATAAAAAACCTGTAGTTTATCACTAGCACACGACTTGAGGTTTATAACCTATCGTGTTGACATATTCCATTTCTATGCCCATTCTAGTTAAATTTGGTTTTGCATATGAGTTCTGAGTGTTCTCAGTTGGTTGCATAACAACCTGAAAGCAATGGCAAGCCCTTGTGCTGGCATGTAGCAAGAAGTTAAGACTGCACAAGTTCAATCCATATGAGTTTGAATTTGTCACTAACCTTGTCTTGTGAATGTGGTTTTGACAAATTCACATGGATAGGAACACATACACCATAAAATCTAAGTGTCATAAGGTTTCTCTCCGATTCATGAAAATGATGGTGAGGAAACGCTTGCACTAAGTAGATTTTAAGTATATAGGACTTGTGATATTTGCATTCTCAAAGTCGTTAGTGGAGCGTGTGTGGTTAACCGGCACACTAACATGGACTTGTGAGAAATAGCAAAGGTCTAAACAATTGAGACTATGATTACGAAATTCCTTTTCATAGTTCTGGAAATTGTTTAGACACACATGTGAGCTATCTAAGGAAAGGTGTATGATTTTGATAAGGTTTTATCTATGCATCTCGTATCAGGAATCTGAAATTTGGTAAGAAAGTCAATAAAGTATTGATTTCTAGAAGTCCAACTAATTTCTGAGTACATGTCAAAGCTAGTGGGAGCATAAGTGTTATGCTAATAATCATCATGTAAGTGGGAGTATGATAATTATAATAAGAGTTGCAAGTTAGCAATGTTAGTTATAGAAAACAAAAGTTTCAATTGGGAAAAGTTGTTTTGCTATAATTAAGGGAGAGGAAATTATACTTCATTTCAAATCTAAAAGCTTAGATCGTGAGATTTTAATCAAATTTACTCAAGTATATATATGAATGTTATGTTGGAATGGTTCAACATAAGGAAATTCTATATATGGGAACATTATTTGCGTTCTAAAATTCGATTATGATTACGACATCCCTTTTCATAATCTGAATTATGAGAACATGGCAAATAGAAATAGAAATATTATAACAAAAGACTGGTCTAGTATCATGTCTTTATGTGAGACATGATGAATCGTGTCCCATATGCTTCGGATATAGGATCAATTGCATGTGCTATAATATTCATCCGTTCTAAATTCTTCCAAATGCCTATGGCATTAAGAGGGAAAAAGTACTAGAACTGGATATGACTAAAAGTGATTAAGAAATTGTCAAGGACAATCTAAGGTTTACCAAAGATTGGTTGCTCAGGGATAGTTGGAAGTATGGTGTGAATTTTTGGAGAGGACCATATTGACATATTCTGAAAAGAGACAACTCTTGTTCAGAAGTGATAATCAAAAAGAGAATATAGAAATATTCCCATAGGTGGAAGTTATTCATTAAATCTGTGTAAGATTAGGAAACTTAATGCAAGAAGGATGTTCAACGCAATGTACTTTGAATTTGAGACTTCGTTTCCTTGGGATGATCTCCACTGGAATACTTTGTGATGTCCGTTGCCAAGTCTTTGTGATTTTGTGCATAGTCATTACAAGAGGATCGATGCATATAAGTTTAGAATATAACAGATTTTAGTAAATGGTAGGAATTTGGAATTCTTACATTTACGATAAGGATTTGGGACTGTGAAATGAGAATCATTGGAATTATGTCCAATCGATCTATTTCACAAAGTAAAGATCATAGACAAACATAGTGCACATACTTGGTGTATGGCATGACTAGTGTTTAGAAAACATAGTGTGCATGCTTGGAGCATGGGACAACTATTGTTTTAATTCAAGTATAAAGTTGATAATTTGAAACAGTATGCAATGAATAATGTGTAATCAATATGGTGATAAATAAAAGGTGTACTATTTATATTCATAAGTTATGAGACCATATTGGATTCGATTATTCTTGTGTTTCACTTTGCATGTTTCGACTTCCAAAATAACTAGGCCGTTCTTCCTGAATGACTAAGTTATTCAAACCATCCACAGTCGATAATACGTTGGAAGTAGGTATTAAGGCAAGACTGTCATGAAGCTGGTTTGTAGATGTCCAAGGTATTGGACATAGCTAGAGTTGCTACAACATTCATGAGTGCTCATAAGTTATGTGTATTGGATTAAACCCATTTTCATTTGACTCACTTCATGGATTTTATCACGAGTGATCATGAGACGATAATATCTTATATTCTTCAAACCTAGAGATATGAGTTGTTGCCTATGAGTTGGTTATACATTGATTATACGCAAACGCATTGGTAACTCGATGTTATAAAACGTGCCTTTGTGTATGATTCAACAAGTAGTAGAACAAGCATATGAGTCGAAGTTTATCCATTCCTTTTTACCCTTGTATGATTCAACAAGTAGTAGAACAAGCATATGAGTCGATATTTGTGGGCCCCTCGATGATTTAGTGATGACACCCCAAAGTGCTTGGCTAAGCCTGGACTGATTTGATTTGTTCAATTAGTCGGTCGTCATAAATCGGAAATCGGGAAATAATTCATGTCTCAGTCCATATGATATCTAGAATGGAGGAATATATGATCCCTTATCCAATGGACGCGTCATTGATTTGTTCAGAGTTCGACAACGGCTTTTAAGAGCTACAATTGCTAGTAGGGTTTTGGAGTCATACGCAATAATAGTTTTAGACTTATCCAAGGGGGAAACTGTTGGATTAGTGTCTAAGCCCATAACTATAATTGGTATGTACTTGACCCGATTTGGCATGGTCCATTTGGGTTACACTTCACCGAAACAATTTATATGGATAGTCTTTTGAGAATAGTATGTTTATGATTTATATTAATATATTATAAGTTCTAATAAATTAGTATGGAATCATATTATTTAATTAGTATTGATCAAGAATTAATTTAGAATTAATTTAGTGGTCAAAACGAACTAATTAAATATGGACTCTTATATATAGTATGGGCCAAGTTCATTTATGTTGGGCTAAGCTTTAATGGATTTTCCATGGAGTGTTTAACCCATGGATCCTATGGAAATGAAAGGTCATGGGTATTAGGGTTTATATGGGTGAAACCCTAATCCTCCATACTATATAAAGAGGTCTTTGGCACATGAAATGGCACTAGTGTGTGAGAAAACAAGAGTGAGCCAATTTCTAGTGTGCTTACTATTCTCTCAAGTTTTCCAATGTGTTTTTGGTGATTTGTGACTCCACTTGAGGCTTCCACACTATTGGGGCTAAGCTCTTAAAGTTCAAGACTTCAAGCTTCATCAAAAGGTATGTCATCTAACTAGGCTATTGTAGTATAGTCGCTTTGTATTAGGCTAGTTAAGATTAAAACCTTGGAATATTAAATATTTGCATGTATAATAGAGAAAACATAGATCCAAGGTTTATAGGGTTGCATGCACACCATAGGAGTGTTAGAATGCTCAAAACCCATCATCTATATCGACGACATGGTGGTAAAATCAAAGAAAAATAAAGATCACCTAAAGGGTCTTGAAGACGCCTTCAACATACTAGACGAATATATCATGAAGTTGAACCCTTTTAAGTGCCACTTTATAATGAGGTCAAGAATGTTCCATGGATATATGGTGACTAAAAGAGGAACAGAAGCAAGTCCAGAGCAAATGAAATCCATCATCGATTTAAGATCCCCCTCCTCGGCGAAGGATATTCTGAGACTAACAGGAATTGTAGTAGCACTTCACGGGTTCATCTTGAGCTCCTCAGAAAGGTGCAAGCCTTTCTATGGTATATTGAAGAATAACAAAAGACTTGAGTGGACTAAAGAGCAAGAATATGCTTTTCATGAACTTAAAAATTATCTAAGTTTTGCTCTCTTGCTACTGATGTTTTAGCCAAGGATCTCAATGGGGACCAACATCCCATATACTATGTAAGTAAAAGTCTCCTGGATCCCGAGACCAGGTATTCCCATCTTGAAAAACTAATAATTGCATTAGTAACTGCTTCCACAAAATGAAGTCATTATTTTGAAACATATAATATACATGTGAGAACTAATTACCCTATCAAGAACACTATGTGAAAACCCGATATGTAACGTAGGATGGCAGAGTGGTCCGTGAAACTAAGCACATATGACATCAAATATGAACCAAGATCAGAAATAAAGTCACAAGCACTAGCAAACTTTGTGGTTGATTTTAGTGATGATCTACAACGTGTAGCAGAGTTGGAGAGAAAAGAACTCCAATAAGAAGAAAGCATGGGAACATGGACATTCTTCACTGACAGATCCTCAAACTTTAGAGGAACAGGCCTAGGGATCATACTAAAATCGCCACAGGGGGAGATCATACCCTAGGAAGTTAGTTATGAATTCGTTGCAACCAACAACGAAGCTCAATACGAAGCATTGATAATGGGATTACAGCTGGCCAAAGATCTTCAAATCAAGGATATTCAGGTATTTCTTGAATCCTTATTATTAACTAATGATTTTAATGGATCCTATGCAGTGAAAGACGAAACACTAGCATTATACCTATAAATCCTTAAATAGTTGGCCTCTGAATTCGAAACCTTCAGCCTAAACCAAGTTCCCAGGGAAGAAAATGGTGAGGCAGACGCACTAGCCAACCCAGGATATTCTCTTTAAGATCCCGCCAGAAGTTAGGCTCCTTATTACCCATATATTAATCCCAAAGATAGTAGATACCTCCAATAAACGAGAAGATCTCAATCATCATGGCCAAACAATCGACGTGGCAAAAATTCGAGGATCCGAACCCTCAACCGTTTTCTCAGGATCCTATTTATCAGAATCTTAACATTCAGGATCCTCTGCAACAATCCAAACCTTGGATGTATCCTGTATTGGAATATCTCCAAAATCGCACAATCCCCAAAGAGGAAATAAGAGAGAAAGCATTCAGGATGAGAGTCCTAAAAGATATACACGAAGGAGATGATGGAAACCACACTAGGTACTGATCCTTATGCTCCAAAGCGTTAAGGACCGGATATTATTGGCCATAAATGAAAAACGTTGTTCTCTTACATGCCTAAAAATGTGATGCTTGCCAAAGACACAACAACATCCTACATCAACCTGGAGAGTCATTGCATCCTATCATTTCCCTTTGGCCATTCATGTTAGGGCTAGGATCTCAGAGCTACAATAAGATCCTCAAGCCTAAGCATCCTCGAACCTCAGGATCCTAAACATACTTCAAGATCCTGATCACTATTATTCTAATATTTATAATGGTTATATATTATTTTCTTTCTTACATGTGCAGTAATAACCTGTCAAAGTCTCAACGAAAAGTCACAACCATGCAAAAGACTCAGAGGACCAAGTCATGCAACGTCTATAAGCTGATCTGGGAGGATCCTTAAAATTTTGGAGTTCTTGTTATTAGATTATTGGCTATATTAATCACTTGTATTCATTACACTACACACGATACTTAGCAGAACTATAGCACTTGTACTCATATTCTTCATATTTTTCTTCGTAATCAACCATTTCAATCAATAAAATCATCAAGGCAAGTGATCATTATCACCTCCCAAGGTTTTATGTCGGAGATCCTATCAAGGATCAAGGGCTTTCCTTGTAAACAACTTGTGCTACTTTGATTCACATTACATACTTGATTTATTCTGAACATGACAGACTCTTGTACATATTGGTCAATCTTAATTTATTCATTTTTTTACCAAAACAATTTGGTGCCCACCGTGGGGCCGTTGTGTTTAAAATCGTTCAGATAATCATGTGAACACAATTGACCCTATGATCTTCTTCAACTCCTCCCATTTCTTCCAAAAACCTTCCACCTCCTCCAGCTGGAGTTCTCAAGAAAACCTTAGAAGCATCGAAGAAGTGTACCCATCTGGCCGTTACCTCAGGATCCCATGATCCTCCTGTGTTGATTTCCAACAACGAGATTTTCGTCATGATGAAAAAGTAGAACGATAGGTCGCCCAGCAACAGGAGTACAATTGGACGATTCTCAATGAAGTGGAAAGAATAAGGACAGAAAACCACAAGCCTCCGTAAGTCGCTGCAAGATCTAGAACTTTGATAACACAGGATCCTCAGTAAGTTGCTGCAAGATAGGATCCTCGATACCTGCCTCTGTTCCCACCTGGGGCGCGACTCCAACAAAACAAGCTCATACGACCCAGGATCCCAACGAAACCTTTTTTACTCCTAATAACAAGGATCCTGTTAACCTTGTCAATAACAATATATTTCCCACTAACTCTATGGATCATCATACAGGTTTAAACTCGATCATGGCTAAAGAGCCACAAAAATTAATACAAATGATCTCAAGCGTACCTGGAGTAGTTCAACCTGTGCTGGAAGTATTCCCCATGAGCCACATGATCTCCAGATTCATCCCAAAGATAGCAGATACCGAAGTTCCAAAGCGCTTCCAAACCCCCAGTATGAAGCCTTACGACGGGACTACGGATCCTAAGGAGCGTGTGGCATAATACAGGAAGAGGATGGAGATCATTCCCATCCCCACTCACTTGAAAGATGCATGCATGTGTAAGGTTTTTAGTTCCACCCTCACAGGATCACTCTAAAATGGCTCCTTAACGTTCCTCTAAATTCAATTACATCATTTTCTCATTTGATTAACTTATTTAACAATCAATTTTCTTGTAGCAGAACATTCGAAAAGCTCACTAGTGACCTCTATCGAGTGGTTCAGGATCCTAAGGAATACCTTAGGACTTTTTTGAACAAATTTTGGCAGGGAAGCTGTAATTGTACCCAACATCGACATGGCAACTGCAATTCAAGCCTTTAAAATGGGCTTAAAGAAGGATTGTCCCTTCTATGAAGATCTCGTGATGACACCATACAAGAGGATGGACAAAGTAAGGAGCAGAGCATTGAGGTTTATGAGGATGGAAGAAGTCGAGGAGATCCAAAAGAGGAGCAACCCGCCAAACTGATGGGTTTTAAGCACTACATCAATCCTATGGTGTACATGCAAACCCTAAAGCTTTTGGATCTAGTTTGTCTAATGAACATGCAATAATCATCCAAAGCACATAAACCCCAGATCTAGCATCCATAGAAATAAAAATCTATATTAAACTAGTTTAGATAGTACTTTTCAATGGTTACAAGAATTATTTGATTATCAAGAAGCTTAGTGTCACAAGTATCACACCTGTAATGGGTCACAAACACCAAGAGCAAGAGAATGACTTAGGAGAGGGAGGAGGAGGCACCAACAACGTCTAGGGTTCTCTTAGAAGTGTTAGCCACGTTTTTGGGAGCCTTAGGGGTCTTTATATTCTTGTGTGGGCTGCTAGGGTTTCAGGAGAAACCCTAATTCTCTGCTTAGGCCTTAAGCAACCCATGGAGTTCCATTGGAAAGCCCTTGGACGGAAATCATATCGGCTTCCCATAGATTTCGTCCAATCCCCTTTCCATTAGGAATCCATAGCCCAATTACAACTATCATATAATTGCAATATCGGTCCCCTTTATTTAATTAATCTCTTTTAGCCACAAAACTAATTCTTAATTAATTCTTGAATAATAATAATTAAACAATATGATTTCTCCTTTAATATATTATTCTTATAACATATTAATAAATCATAATAACCTCTTTCTTCATAAATCATCCTATCAAGTTGCTTTGGTGAAGGCAACCCAAAAGGACCATGCACAACCGGGTCAAGTACATACAAAATATAGTTACAGGCTTAGACACTAATCCAACAGTCTCCCACTTGGATAAGTTTAGTAACTATAGTGCAACTGCAACCCGATTAGCAATCGTAGCTTCTCAAAGACGTTGTAGAACACTGGTCTTATCAGTGACCTGTCCTTTAGATAATGGATCATATATTCCTCCATTCTAGATATCGTATAGACTGAGACATGGATTTTAATCATTCTCTCTGATGTTGTTTCCCGATTTCCGATTTATGACGACTGAGAACAGACTACAATTGAATACATCAACTTAGTCCCGACTTGGCCAAGCGCTTAGGGTGTCATCACTAAATCATCGAGGGGCCCACATATATCGCTTTTATCCCACTTTGGGTAAAAGGAACGGATAAACTTCGACTCAAATTCTCGCTTGAACCTACTCATCAAATCACACACAACAATATGTTTTATAACACCAAGTTACTGGTGCGTTTACATATTATTAATGTGCAACCAACTTGCATAATACAACTCACACGTCTTGGTTTTAAGAATATAGTATATTATCGTCTCACCAATCATTCCTGATAAAATCCATGAAGCGATCCAGGTGAGTGTGGGTTTAATCCAATGCTCAAATATTATTCATAAGCACTCATGAACGTTGCAACAAACTTTTGCTATGTCTAATACACTTTAGACAATCTACAAACCAATTCATGACAATCTTCTTTCATACCTACTCCCAAAGTATGAGCAACTGTGTAACGTTCGAATAATCTTATTATTCAGGAAGTCAAAACATGCAAAGTGAAACACAAGAATAATCGAATCCAATATGGCCCCAAATTTTTGAGTGTAAATAAAACTCCATATTGATTACACATTATTCATTGTATAATGTTCCGGGTAATCAACTTATTACTTGAATTATAACAACAGTTGTCCCATGCTCCAAGCATGCACACTATGTTCACCTATGGTCCATACTTTGTGAAATAGATCATTTGAACACATTTCCAATGATAATCATTTCACAACTCCTAATCCTTATCATTAGTGTAAGAATACCAAATTCTTCCCACTATTAGAATATGTTAGATTCTAACATTTTATGCAATGACCCTTTTGTAATCTTATTGCACAAAAGTCACCAAGACTTTGCCAATGAAAATACAAAGTGCTCTATTGGAGATTGCTACAAGGCAATTCCATAGATGCGAAGTCTCACATTCAAAGTACATTCCTTTGAACATCCTTCTTGCATAAACGTTTCTAATCTAGACATAAATTCTTAACGTCCAACTCCCAATATGGAAACATTTCCATACATGCCATATGACAACTCGTTATTAATAGAATCATATCTAATGATAATAATGTCATTTTGGTCAATTCGTTACTATACTTCCAACTGCCCACAAGTGACCAATCCTTGGCGAACCTTAGATTGTCCTTGACAGTTGTTTAATTATCAAATTCAGTTCTAGTCCTTTTTCCCTCTTAACGCCCTAGGCATTTAAAAAATTTAGAACGTTCGAATATTACAACATATGCAATCGATCCTCTATCTAAAGCGTATAGGACACGATTCATAATAAAAACATGATACTTTACCAGTTTCTTGCTATAATATTGCCATATATAGAATTCCTTTATGTTGAATATTTTCAACATAACATCCATATATGTCTTTTGACTAAATTTGATTAAAATGTCTCGATCTAAGCTTTTAGATTTCGAAACGAAGTATAATATTCACTCCCTTAATTATAGCAAAACAATTTTTCAACCCCTGCAACTTTGCAAAGTGAAACCTATGTTTTCTATAATTAATATTGCTAACATGCAATACTTAAAATAATAATCATACTCCCACTAACATGATAATTATATCCATACCAGTATAACATTTATGCTCCCACTAGCTTTAACACGTATTCAGAAAACATTTGGACTTCTAGAAAACAATACTTATTGACTTCCAAAGTTCATATTTCTAATACTATATACTTTGATAAGCCTTTATCTAAGCCTCTCAAAATCATACACCTTCCCTTAGACAGTTCATATGTGTGTCTAAACAATTTCAGTACTTATAGCAATAAGTCTTAAATGTTTAAACTAATTGCCAAATCTCACAATTCGAACTATGAAGAGGGATGCCATAATCATAATAGAATTTGAGAATGCAATTTACACAATCGCTATCTCCTTAAAATCTTCCTAGTGAAAGCGTTTCCTCACAATCATTTTCATGAAGCGGAGAGACACCTTATGGCACTTAGATTTTATGGCGTATGTGTTCCTATCCATGTGAATTCTATCATAACCATAATCGTAAGATAATGTTTGTGACAAATCCAAGCTCTTATAGACAAAACTTGTTCATTCTTAATTTCTTGCCATCAAGGGTCCCACCATTGCTTCCAAGTTATTTAGTAGTTCACCTATACTAGTCAATGTACTTTCATTGAACAAGGTGCTTGCCTTTATGCAGTTTATTGAGAACTCGTAGAACTCATGTGCATAAGTAACTTTACTGGAATAGCACAGAAACAACAATGTGTCAGCACGATAGGTTACAAACCTCAAGTCGTGTGCTAGTGATTAACAATAGGTTTACTATTGATTAGTTCTTGAAACTGTTCAAGAACATTGAGACTCCCACTGACCTCTCGACCTATAAGATTCTCTTATCAAGAAACTTTCCTTGACAAAACAAATATTCAAGAGTTAGTGCGGGTTCTTATCAAGACAAACACTACACACATTAGTCTTAGTTTGTCTTTGTCTTATCCAAGACATCACAACTTACCAATTTCAAAAGTGCAAGAGTAAGAAAAACTTTTTTTTTACTCCACATCTGATGAGTGTGTTAAAAATCTTCTTAAGATGTGTCAGTCAAGTCACAATATTGGAGTATTACTCTAAGACTTGATATTGGAACGAAGTATGATTCACCTTTTGATTTAACCATTTCAACAATTCCTGATTCCTCTGCTTAGAGGATTAATTGTGATATGGTTTCATAATCACTAAGACGGTCATAAAACATGATACTAAAATACTCTCCCATCTTTTCAGATTGGAGAAACTTTTATCTTTCTGCCTAATTGATTCTTCTTATTCGTTCTGCCAAACATTGAAACTTTTGAATGTATTAGAATTATACTTAATCTTGTAAGCATAATCATATTTACTAAACCTTTAGCAAAACATGACGAATAGCCTTTATTGTTCTTTGTGGTGGACATGACCAGTACACATCATTGTGAATTAGATCTCCTAGTCCTTCACTTGAATCTTTGTCAATGAATTAGTCTTAATTTTCCAAATACAAAGTTTCTCATCCATCACACAAGGCCAGTTGTATGATTCCAAGTTTCTGTCCAATTGAAACTTGGGCGATGAGAATCTTTCCTTGTTTCGAAAAATCTCAACACTACCACAAATAGCATAATTAAGAATCACATCCGTTTCAACATTGCTAATAACAGAAATACACAAACATCAATTTTCACACATGTCATTGCAAGGATAAATAAATAAGACAAAATCAAAATTTATTTTATTGCGGAAAAATTTGTCCTTACAACGCTAGTCAAATGAAAACTATGCTATTACATTCCTTAGCAATCTACCCTAACTCCAAAGTAGCATCTCAAAAAATCTGATCTTCTAATCCATGCGATCGAAATCCATTTCTTCATGATCAGATTCAGCACGCTTCTTCCTTTAAGCTTCCTCTCTTTTCTTCGATCCTACAAAACATCAAAATGCAATCTTATCACATCATGTATTAAGAATCAAAAATAGGAACTTAATAGACTTAGTTAATGGATTTTACCTAAAGCAGAGTCATACAACTTGACTCTCCCATCTTCACGATCCTTCAGATAATTGCAGCAGCTTCGTAACCAATGCCCCTTCTCTTAGCAGTAGAAACATATGGAATCTTCTGGAATGGTACACGGGACAATCTCAGACTCGGCCTTTCTCTTGCGTGGAAAAACTTTTCTGGAATTTCGATGTTGCCATCAATGTCCATGGAAGCATGGGAGGTTGACTTACCAGACACATTTGATAGACCAGTGCGCCAAATCATTGCTGATTCGGCAGCAATAAGAAAATAAGTCAAATCAATGAGGGTCACATCATGATCCATCATATAGTACTCTTTAATGAACTCACCATATGATTCGGGAAGTGACTGAAGAACCCAGTCAACAGCCAACTTCCGTGGGAAAACAACACCCATTATTTTCAACTTGTCAAAGTGTGACTTCATCTATAAGACGTGTGCACACACAGACTTCCCATCTTCATGTCTTTTTGCCAATAGGGCTTGAGTGATCATGAACTTTTCAAGCCTTCGAACTTGTGGGTCAGGGAGAACTATTGGAGGAGGTGGAGGTAATGAAGCATGATTCTCATTTCCATGATCCAATCGTGGAACATCATCTTCAAGTGGAAAACGTTTTCCAACGGATTCAGGAAGACCATAGTTGTTAGACTTTGACATCTACAAAATGGCAGAAATTCAAGTTAGTTGATTGAGTCCTTAATAAAGCACCCAAATGAAATATTCAGGCTTGGACCCAACACAATATTCTACAACTTGGAAGAGGGATGTCGTAATCCAAATTGCAGAACATTTGAAGGTAGGTAAATGATGATTTACCAATTTCCACCATGAAAAACGAAAATTGAAGGTTTAAGTTTTAAATGAATTGAAACTCCTAGATCTTTTGAGATTCATTGAACTTTTCAATGGCATGTTTCAATCTCGATTGTGCCCTTCGTTTGTAACTAGGATGCCGAGGATCACAAAAAAATTGTGGATAACCATGCAAATATACATGGTGCCCCCAATGTTACAGTCACCTAATAGAAGTGCCGGTTAACCACACACGCTCGATCGATCTGTGACAAACATCGAATTACCCTTTTCCACCTTTGCTTAGAGCCCAATTAGTGTGTCGGTTAACCACACACGCTCCACTAACGTCTTAGCAAGGATACAAAGTGTAATTTCATGGAATAGCACAAACTCCACATTTTTCCTAAAGTAACTAAGATTTGGGAATTAATAAAAGCGTTTAGTTACTTTGTATTTCATTATACTTATAATGGAAGGTTGTGTCCTATCCTACCCGTTCGGCTAACGACCCTCCACTAGTCAAGAGTGCGGTGGGTAAGAGTGGATACCCATTCAATTGCCATTTTATAGGCAATTTCCATAAACACCCCTTAGAGACCAGCTTCGTGAATGAGGCCTACTAACGGTAAGACTAACCTTTTACTCATACATATATAATATTAGACTTTTAATTTTATATATAGTATAAGGGCGTATTTTACACTTTTTAAAATACTAAGTGGTTTAATTTAATAAATTATACTTTTAATATAATTAAATATAAACCACATCATTATGGATTTTTTAACTGTCTTTCAATTATACACTTAATTAATTTAATAAAACCATAAGGGTGTAATTTGAACTTTTCAAAAACTAGGGTCTTAGAATTTAATATTTCAAAATTAAACTTTTTAATCAAATTTTAAATTCCAAAACTTGAGGGCAAGTTTTGAAACTTTTCAAAACTTTATCAAGAACATTCTAGATCAAAATTCAAATAATTCAATTAAACAATTAATTGGTGGTTATCTAATTTTGACCTAATTCAATTACTTGCAAGATAATTCAAATAAATCAAGTTTATCATATAAGGCAATGATTATCTATTTATTTGACAGTTATCCACTATTTTGGCAAGGATAATCACATAATATCAATGAAAATCGGATTTTTTCAATAAAAAACGTTTATCGAAATTATTCCACAACGAAAACAGTCAAAATCCCGAACTTTCCTCTGTCTGACCCTGGGCTCGCCGAGTTCATCCACTGACTCGCCAACTCAGTCAAGCAGAGGACCAAAAACTTCGATTTTCAGGCAATGAATGATTAAACAAGCATCAAATACATCAAACAAACAGCCTAGGCTCTGATACCACTGATGGGTTTTGAGCACTACATCAATCCTATAGTGTACATGCAAACCCTAAAGCTTTTGGATCTAGTTTGTCTAACGAACATGCAATAATCATCCAAAGCTCATAAACCCTAGATCTAGCATACATAGAAATCAAAATCTATATTAAACTAGTTTAGATAGTACTTTTCAATGGTTACAAGAATTATTTGATTATCAAGAAGCTTAGTGTCACAAGTATCACACCTCTAATGGGTCACAAACACCAAGAGCAAGAGAATGACTTAGGAGAGGGAGGAGGAGGCACCAACAACATCTAGGGTTCTCTTAGAAGTGTTAGCCATGTTTTTGGGAGCCTTAGGGGTCTTTATATACTTGTGTGGGTTGCTATGGTTTCAGGAGAAACCCTAATTCTCTACTTAGGCCTTAAGAAACCCATGTAGTTCCCTTGGAAAGCCATTGGACGAAAATCATATGGGCTTCCCATAGATTTCGTCCAATCCCCTTTCCATTAGGAATCCATAGCCCAATTGCAACTATCATATAATTGCAATATCGGCCCCTTTATTTAATTAATATCTTTTAGCCACAAAACTAATTCTTAATTAATTCTTGACTAATATTAATTAAACAATATGATTTCTCCTTTAATATATTATTCTTATAACATATTAATAAATCATAATAACCTCTCTCTTCATAAATCATCCTATCAAGTTGCTTTGGTGAAGGCAACCCAAAAGGTCCATTCACAACCGGGTCAAGTACATACCAAATATAGTTACGGGCTTAGACACTAATCCAACACAAACTCCTATGATCAGCCCAATAGAAAGGCCGATTCCTCGGCCCAAAGATCCTATAAATCGAAACCATATTCCAAAGTTGATCATCATAGGGTCAATTCCCTTGAAGATGAGGGAGAGGAAGAAGATTTCCCTGAGATTACTGATTATTTATTTTCCATGGATGTTTCAGGTGTAATATTTGCTATGCAAGATCTCGGAGACAAAGCGATATGGCCAAGAAAAGTAGAAAAGTCCACAACCTGGAAAGACAAGTCCAAATGGTGTGCATACCTTGAAGACTTTGGTCACGTCACAGAAGATTGTATAGCTCTCAGGAAGGAGATCAGCTATCTCCTAGGCAAAGGATACCTCAAAGAAATCCTAGCAGAAGAAATGAAAGATCGTCGAAAGACCAGGATCCTCAGAAGATCCTTGAAAGACAGGATCCCCTCCTACTGATGCCAAGGTAATCAATGTCATCTCTAGAGGATATGACATTTGTGGTACCTCTTACTCTGCAGCAAAGAGGCACGCCAAGGTATCCAAAAAGGAAAAGGAAAAAGGAACACCAAAGAACACACCAATAAAAATGAAAAGGAGAGCACCTTTAACGAAGTGGATTGACAAGACGTCTAGGATCCTCACCATGATGGACTAGTGATTACTGTGTACATCGCCAACCACTTCGTCAGAAGGATCCTCGTCGATGATGGATCCTTAGTTAACATCATACTCTTGGACGCATTTAAAAGAATGAAACTCCCGGATTCTAAGATAGTTAGAAGATGCTCAGTGCTAATCGGATTCAACGGTGAAACCAAGCACACCATCGGCGAAATAAAGGTACCAATCTACATAGAGGGGGTAAATTATGTACAACGTTTTTGTGTCATTTATACAGTATCCTCTTATAATGTCAAACTAGGTAGACCATGGATCCACGAAATAAAGGTTGTTCCATCAACATATCATCAATGTGTGAAGATGCCCATCCCATGGGGGATAGTGACGATCATAAGAGATGAAAAAGAATCCAAGGAATGCTACAAGACTTTGATGAAA
The DNA here is from genome assembly GCF_052849685.1 of Lactuca virosa. NCBI lineage: Eukaryota > Viridiplantae > Streptophyta > Magnoliopsida > Asterales > Asteraceae > Lactuca > Lactuca virosa. The sequence goes on from NC_136428.1 coordinate 393,482,339, forward strand.
TCCTCAACGATACCACAACAAGCATAGAAATTAAGGCAAGAGTCATGAGACATGCTAGAAAAAAGAGAGCATGATACAAAACAAGTGCCCGTGAACCTTGAGGATTCTGAAGCCAAAGTTCTCATAGGATCTTCAATGCATGAACAAGTCGAACATGATCTCATAAAGTTCCTCAAGGATAGAAACAAGACGTTTGCATGGAAGCATGAGGACATGACAGCTATTGACAAAAGCATAATAACCCATAAACTTAACATAGATCCATATTTCAGGCCAATACATCAAAAGAGAAGGAAGTTTTCACCAGAAAGAGACCAAGTTATACAAGAAGAAGTAGAGCAACTCCTCAAGACCGGTATGATCAAGGAGGTGCAATTCCCAAGATAGTTAGCTAATGTGGTGGTTGTACAATAGAAAAACGGAAAATGGAGAATATGTGTAGATTATACGGATCTTAACAACACTTGTCCCAAGGATCCTTTCTCTATACCACACATCGACTCAATGAAAGACGCAAGGGCGGGTCATGAATTGCTAACATTCATGGATGCATCAGCAGGATTCCAACAGATCTGGATGAAACACACTGACCATGAAGACATGGCGTTTATAACTCCAATAGGTATCTATTGTGACACTGCCATGCCATTTGTTCTTAAAAGTGCAAGTGCAACATACCAAAGACTAGTCAACAAGATGTTCAAAGGGAGACTAGGGGACACCATGGAAGTCTACATCGATGACATGGTGGTTAAGTCCAAAAAATTTGAGGATCACCTCAAGGATCTCAAAGAAGCCTTCGACATCCTAGACCAATATAACATGAAGCTGAATCCCTCCAAGTGCAGCTCTGGGATGAAATCGGGGAAGTTCCTAGGATACATGGTAACCAAAAGAGGAATTGAAGCAAGCCCGAAGCAAATCAATGCCATCCTTGATCTAACATCACCATCCTCGACAAAAGATATTCAAACACTAACAGGAAGAGTGGCAGCCTAAATAGGTTCATCTCAAGATCCTTAGAAAATGCAAACCTTTCTATGACATCTTGAAGAAGAACAAAAGATTTGAATGGACCCAGGAACATGAAGATACTTTCCAAAAACATAAAATATATCTAATTTCACCACGCCTATTGGTAAAACAATTAGACGGGGAACCACTCTTTCTTTACCTCTCGGTATCCTCAATGGTGGTGAGTGCAATATTAGCTAAGGATGTTAATGGAGACCAACATCCCATCTACTATGTAAGTAAAAGTCTCTTGGATCCTGGGACCAGGTATTCTCACCTTGAAAAACTTATACGTGAATTAGCAACAACTTCTAATAAAGTAATACATTATTTTGAAACACACCCTATAACTGTAAGAACTAAGTAAACAATTAAGAGTGTTATTAGAAAACAAGAAATGTCAGGAAGAATGGCAAAGTGGTATGTGAAGCTAAGCACATACGATATAAAGTATCAGCGAAGATCTGCGATAAAGTCATAAGCATTGGTTGATTTTGTGGCTGATTTTAGTGATGATCTAAGAGTTGAAGTCCAAATAGAAGCCAAACAACTTCTAGAAGAAGAGAACAAGGGAAAATGGACGTTATTCTTAGATGGAGCATCAAACCAAAGAGGAACCAGATTAGGAATCATACTAAAATCGCCACAGGGGGACATCCTACCCCAAGAAATTAGTTGTGAGTTCAATGCAACCAACAACAAAGCAAAATAAGAGGCGCTAATCATGGAATTACAGCTAGCCAAAGATATTCAAGTCAAGGATCTTCAGGTATTCGTCGATTCTTCATTATTAACACTTTAACGGGTCATATGCAGTAAACGGAGAAAAGGTAGCACTATACCTCCAGATCCTCAAAAATCTGGTTGCAGAATTCGAAACATTTACCTTAAACCAGGTTCCTAGAGAAGACAACGTTGAAGCAGATGCTTTAGCCAATCTAGGATCCTCTGTAAGGATCCCGCAAGAAACCAAGATCCCTATCATCCACATGTTGATCCCGGCGATTGAGGATCCTGCCAAGAGACTGAAAGATCCTGACTATCATGCAAAAACTACTGATGTCGCCACAATTGAAAATCCTGACTTGACGACTCGGCATCAGGATCCCAACATCAAGGATCCGTCTCCAACTTCAAGATCCTTGATCCAACCCATTATGGAATACCTCCAGAATGGCACGATCCCTAAGGAAGTGAAAAGTGAAAGGGCATTCAGAACAAGGATATCAAGGTTTACTATAATACAAGGTAAGTTATACAAAAAAATATGTAGCTGGTCCATACCTTAGGTTCCTAGAGTATCATGATGTTGTATAGGTCCTAAAAGAGATACACAAAGGAGACTTCGACAACCACACTGGGGGTAGATCCTTATGCTCCTAAGTTTTGAGGACGGGATACTACTAGCCAACCATGAAGAAAGAATCCTTCTTTCATGCTCAAAAGTGTGATGCTTGACAAAGACATAGGAACTTCCTGCATCAACCAGCAGAACCTCTACATACCATCATCTCCCCTTAGCATTTTATCAAATGGAGAATGGATATAGTGGGTAAACTGCCAACAGCCCCTAGAGGAAAGGTCTTCATGCTAGTGATGATTGAGTATTTCTCAAAGTGGATAGAAGCTGAAGCCTACGTCCAAGTAAGAGACAAAGAGGTAGTCTCCTTCATCAAACATAAAATCTTCACCAGGTTCGGGATCCCTTTTGAAATTATATACAACAATGAATCCCAATTCATAAGCGAAAGTACAAGGGACTTTTGTACAAGTTGGGGAATCAAAATGGTGATGTCCACTCCTATCCACCCTCAAGCCAACGGCTAAGCAGAGTCCATCAACAAAATTATAGTCAACAACTTGAAGAAAAGGTTGGATGAGAAGAAAGGAAGATGGGCAGAAGAACTTCGTTTCATATTATGGGCAAATAGGACCACTTCCAAGGTAGCTACGGGCCAAACCCCATACTCATTAGTGTTTGAAACAGAAGCAATGATTCTCACTGAAGTGGTGATCCCAAAAGTAAGATACGTACTTCAAAACCAAGAGGATAATAATAGGATCATAGCCTAGGATCTTGACACCATAAATGAACTTAAAGATCTTGCTAAGATCCGTATTGCTGCTCATCAATAGAAGATCACCAAAGCATACAACAAAAATATAAGAGTCAGAAGATTCCAAGTAGGAGACTTGGTACTAAGAAAAACATTCCAAAATAACAAGGATCCTAGTGCAGGTAAATTAGCACCTAAATGGGAAGGACTGTATCTTATACATGTTGAAGCAGGAGAGAGGGCATATTGGTTAGCTACCCTAGATGGAGATGTCTTACCAAGATCCTGGAATGCGGTACATCTCCAAGCCTATTTTGTGTAAGGTCAGTTATTTCCTGATACACTTAAAGTACGCACACTATTTACCATTTATCTTTTATTACTATTTATTGCCTTCAAAGACCATTACTAGCTTAAGCATCGGAGGGGCATCAGCCAGGATAACACCCACCCCTAGCTAATGTTTGTTGCATGCAGGGACTTAAGGATCCTGACTTCTAAGGATCCTGACTTTTAAGGAGCCTAGCTTCTAAGGATCCCGATTCTTAAAGATCCTAACACTTAGGGATCCTAAAGGTCTCGATTAATGAATATTCGAGGATCTTGATGATCAGAAGATCACTGCCATAACGGGATCATTCCACATTAGTTAAGGTTTATACACCTCGCCTGGGCACACGATATCCAACTACTGGATGTGAATGAGGGGATCATTTCACGCTTTAGTGACTTGGCAACACTCTCGTTTCTGAACATAAGTTGAGATCCTAAAGTTTGAATCTAAAGTTTATAACATTCACATGTTATCCTAAGTTGGGATCTTCCCCTGAAAAACTCCTAAGGTTTATAACATTCACATGTTATCCTAAGTTGGGATCTTCCCTCGAAAAATTGTAAGGTTTATAACACTTACATTTCATCTTAAGAAAATTCATAAGGTTTATAACTTTTATATGATGAACATATGATTTTCCCTAAAGATTTGCTATAAAGTCATAACATTAGCAGGTTATCTGATGACGGGATACTCCCCAGTAAGTAAACATGATTTATAATATCATCATACAAAGATTTTCCTCGAGATGAAGATAGTATCAAGAAGGGATCCTTCCCAAAGTGAAATAAGGATTCTTCCCAACAAACTTCTAAAGCAAAGATCTTTTCGCATGATAGCATCAGAATCATACGAAGACAGGGAAGTCATGACTTCAAATTTTTCCTAAGATCACCAGGTTTCACCTATCCTTATTTTTTAAAAACATTAAATAAAGCCCGTGGATCCCAAACTTTTTAGGATCCTAAACAAAGATTATTTGATTATCAAACCTCTAGTCTTTGATTTTAAAAGGATTACTTATTAAAGATGATTTAATAAAAGAGTTTTCCCTTAGGGTTATTTGCAGGAACTAAGTTTTTCAGGATCTTGGTTATTTAAGCATCCTAGTACCATAACAGTCATGATCAAGAGAAAAATATGAAAGGGAAGCATGACCATTGCATTCAAAAGGGATTCACACCAAACCAAAAAATTTTACTGTCTTACACTATTGAAAAAAACAAAAAACTAAAACTGATTTCCTACAGGCCTAGACCATAACCTAGTCATCATCGGCCCCATTCTTTTTCTTCTCCCCCTCTACAAGCTACGAACCAGGATCCTCGGTAGCGGTGGCAGGCTTGCCAGTTATTTTGGCTAGTGCCTCGCGCTATCCAGCCACATTCCAAGATCCTGAGTTCTCAAGATCCTCTGCCAGCTTGATCTTGGCTTCCCAAACAGCCACCGTAGCACTTACCTTTGCATCGACAATAACCTCTTCGATCTTCAGGGTGTGTTCCTCCTCCTTCTCAGCCTTCTCTTTGATCAGCACCTCGATCCTCTTCAAGAGATCTTCGTTGGTCGCCTTCCACTCCTTCTCGTGTTCCTACAGAACTCGCTCAACCTCCTCAGCCAGGATCCTTAGATAAACCACTGATTGGGAAATATGACCGAAAACCTGAAATAAGCATGGCATTAGAAAAAACTGTTGGATAAGGTGTCTAAGTCCATAACTATTTCTGGTATGTACTTGACCCGACCCGGCATGGTCAATTTGGGTTGCATGGCACCATCCAATTGGATAAACTAAAATGAGAGAAATAACACTTATGGTTTATTAATATATTATAAGTTCTAATATATTAATAATATTATTTAATTAGTTTGATCAAAAATTAATTTAGTGATCAAAAGATAACTAATTAAATATATGGGTAGATTATATAAATCTTTCATATATTATATAGTGGGCTAAGAGGCTCCATGGATTATCAAGTTGGGTTCCACCCATAGGATGCTCCATGGATGCTCCATGGGAGTTACAAACCCATGGGTCATGGAAATGAAGAGTCATGACACATTAGGGTTTACATGGTGTAACCCTAGATGTGTCAACACTATATAAGAAACCCATTCTCCACCAAAATCGGCGACACTAAGAAACAAGAGGGCTAGAGCCGATTTTGCAAGTGTAAGATTCTCTCAAAGTTTACTCCTTTGCATTTGGTGTTGTGTGAAGCATTTGAGGCATCACACTTGGGGTGCTAGGCTCACAAGGTTTCAAGGATCATAATCAACAACAAGGTAAGTTATTCTATCTTTCATTCAAGTTAAAAATGTTCCCCATGTATGCTAGATAGGAATATAACCTTGGAATTCAACTTTGCATGATAATTAGACAAACATAGATCCAAGATTATTAGGGTTGCATGTACACTTAGGAAGTGTTAGAATGCTCAAAACCCATCAAAAACAAATACATATCAGAAACCATTGTCACAAGAACACTTAGGGCTTGAGAAAAGGAAAGCAACTTTTGAAGCACCTCTTTGGCTCCGAGATTCTCCAAGTTTATACTCGTGGCTTCTGAGGTCTTCCTCTTACGAGAGCTTCGGGTCTTCACGGTAAGATCAATGTGAGATCTCTTAAGAGGAAGTGGCAATGCGGCTTTCTCCCTCTTGACTATGATCGGGCCGCTAGACACATCATCTTCAAGATTAGATAAAGTGAATAGAGCATTGGAACGAGTAGCCTTGGATCCTACACACATGTAAGTCTCAAATTTTGCTTGATGTATCAATTAGATCCAATTGATGGCGCGGAATCCCAATCAATTGGATGATGCAAGGTCAAAATGAAGAAGAAGGAGAAAAAGAAGAAGATAAACTTGATGAATCTTCAATGTTTATATGATAAGAATGAAGCTCCAACACAAGATTCACACACACATATATAAGTTCTCTCACTTTCTCTCTCTAGAATATGCTCCAGTCAACAATGGATTCCCTCCTCCACTCTCCCAACCTAAAACGCCCCTCCCTTGCTAATTGAATTCGAAAACACTCGTCTAGCACCCTATTTATACTTATGGACCAAAACTCAAGCCTAAGACCGAAAACACAAGCATTTTCGGTCCAAACTACAAATATACTAACAATATTTTCGGCCCAAGACTAAAAATAATAAATGCTTAGAAAAGAAAAGTATAAACCATTTTTTAGACCCAATAATCTCCCCCTTAGTTTATAGTTTTCTTTTCTTTGACCCAAAAAAAATCCCCCTAAAATTGTAGCTGTCTTTTTTTGTCAATCTTCATTTGGAACTTGGCTTCAACTTTAATCTTCAATTTCTTCACAACTTCAAGATGAACAACTGAATCTTCTAGCTGAATGACTCCATCTTGAATTTGGCTTTGAACGAACATTGGGTGAGGAGGCTTCTTGAAAGGATTCTTGAAAATCAGCACTTTCATCTTGAGAATCTTCAGATAGAATAACAGAGAACGAAACTTATGGATCACTTTAGCAGGTACATAGATAGTAGCATATTGTTTGAGGAGGCTTCAATACAATCTGTCACATAATCTTCAAGTGCAGCTTCACCTTGCTTCTGGGGTTGATAGATTAAATGTTGAAAAATGATCTTCACTTCTAGTTCCTTCGAATGAATGTTCTTGAATGATCACTGATGCGTCTTGAGAAGTAACCGTGACTAAAAAGTGCCTGTGAATCACAGAAAGAATCATAAATACCCTTCTCACCATAGTTGTTCAAGGATGAATCCTTGGCTCAGAAAGAGACTTCTTGCAGTATCTATATGAACTCGGAGGAACGCACTGTAATTTGTTGAGTATCGGAGAACTACTCGTGGCTAGTTTTGATGTTAGCCCCTGTATATCCTTGATCATAGATCTCAATAAAGTTATCAAGTTAACGAGTTAGATTGGTCCTTGGCGAGACGTTCAGCGATACCTGTTTCCCTATTGGGTGAATCATCGTGGTGCCATGACAGTTCTTAGGTAAAGTAAGCTGACAAGACCAATCTGACAATTTGTACCGTTTCAGACTTTCAATTCCTTAGATACGACAGCTCTTAAAAAGAAACTGCCTGACTAGCATTTTGTACAATGTCACACCAGGTATGAGCCATTATCCGTCAATTCATGGGTGAAATCTAGAACATTAAAAATGTTCACCGTCAATTCAGAATTATATGGTTTTGGATTTTAGGTTTCACTTAGAGTCATGGTGCCAACAACATCTCAGATCATAAACACATACTTTTTGGCAACCGTCTGCCGAGTTGCTTTATACTCGAACCTCAAGGGTACCGGTACCTGGAAATGATTTGATGGAGAAAATTTTAGATATGGTTGAAGAATGGTTGGGTGTTTCAGATTGGTCATGGTGAAAATGACCTTTGATCATTAACATTTGATGTGAAAACTCCTATTAAGACTGGTATATATCTCAATATGAAAGAGTCTATCACTCGTATTTGAATCATTTGTCAATTCCTTGTGAAAGTAGTGTGAAGTGTAATGACCGTCAATTCCTTTCCCATTTTCAGGTTTCCTCTCCTTGCTCAGAATATTTCGATACAGTCTCCTTGAGTCTCATCTTCTCCTGAATTCAGTTTTCAAGACAAATGAAAATTTTGAGATAAACATAAAAAGTAAAAGTAAACTTAGCACACTAAGAATTAAAAATAAAAGAAAAATACATTCAAAAACAATAATTTTGGATTTTTGAATTTTCAGAAAAAGAAATTACACATATTTTTGTATTTTTGAAAATTTTAATGTTTATTTTTTTTTTTTAATTCTCCCCCTAAATTTGTGCATATAAGAAAATACGAACAAATTTAACTAAAAACAAAAGTAAAATACAAAATGTAAAATTTTTTATTTTTTATTTTTCTAATTTTTTTGTATTTTGATTTCTCCCCCTTAAATTAACCACGGGGAAGAAATAAAATAAATGCGCAAAATTAAAAGAAATTTGTCTTTGAAACGAATCATTTTAAGAAAAACTCAGGAGTATCGAGAATAATTCAAACCGAAAGTCAGCAATTGATGATGCAAGCATCAACGAATTCAGCCTTAGTTGTGTTTCAATCTCGGAATAGATCCAAAAATTCTTCACATCATTAAGCACAAACCCCATTTGTGATCCTCTCCTTTTCTTCCTTTCCCGCAAAGGACACATACTCTCACTTAAATTTCTGAGTGTTGTACAGTTGAGATATGTCCCCTACCATGTGCTTGGAACAACCACTATCAACAAACCGAAGTCTGATGATATGCCTCCATACCTGCTCCAGCACAGGGCAGGATCAGTTGGTCTTTGGAACCCAGTCCATTTTGAATTATTTCCTTTGGAGAATCTCCCTCTTGGCGCATTTTTCCATCCTTGTGTGTAGTAGGGAACGTATGCACGATTTGGACAATTTCTAGCAATGTGTCCACGTGTTCCATAGTAAAAACATGTATTTTTCTTCACGTAGGAATTGTTTCTTCCTGCCCCTGGTGGTGTGGCCTTGCCTCGATTCTTATTGTTCCCACAATCACACTTGCAACAGGCACTCTGTTTAGCTTGAATTGGTGGCCTGTATTTACCAATTGCAGGTTTAGAAGTAACTGAGTTAGAAGCAACAGATTCAGAGTTCAAGGAGTCATTGGTTTGTTCAATAGTGTTCTCCTTGTTTTCATCTTCGACTACTTTACCTGCACAAGAAGTAGAATCATCAGAAACGTTCACCTCAATATTCTCAGTTTGCCCAGATTGTTCAGTATTAACTAAAGCTTGTTCAAGGAGTGGGTCAAACTAAGCAGGAATTTCTTCCTCATTGGTCTCAAGGATGTGTTATAGTTGTCATTAAAGGGAGGTGGAACACTATTATACCCCAGACCCTTATTTTGATTATCTTTAAATTTTAGTTTTTTTTCTATCATAGAAGCAACTACCTCACTTGAAACATTGAATTTCTTAAAGTTGAATTCAACATCTTTATATTTAGCATTCAATGCATCAAGTTCGGTAGTTAATTCGGCAAGTTGTCTCTTAACATAGTTATAGTTTTCACATTTGTTGTTATATTCCTCTTGAAGTTTTCGAAAATCCTTAGTTTTGGCCTCTAGTTGTGTTTTTAAGGGTTTTTGGTCCTTCCTAAGAGTATATCCTTCATATTTAAGGTCCTCATTTTCCCTTTTAAGTAAATCATTTTGTTCACGAAAAAAATTAATTATAGCTTCACAAGATTTAGAACATGAAACTTCATTGACCGGGATGTTTGAGGAACTCATTGTTTTTTTTGTTTTTTCTTTTAATTGGTCTTTGACTTAAAACCTCAAAAGTCAACCTTAAAAGTCAAGCTTAAAAAGTCAAACTTAAAAGTCAAACTTGAAAAGTCAAACTTAGAAGTCAAACCGAAAAGCTAAAATTAAAAAATTTGAAGGTTAAACGAGAAAGTCAAAGTTTAAAGTCAAAGGTCAAACTTGAAAGTCAAAGTCAAATTTTTAAGGTCAAAAGTCAATTTAGGAAGTAAAAAATTAAAAGTACAAGTTTTGGGTTGAAAATGAAATTTTAAAATTTTAATAATTAATTTTTGGGCCAAAATTGTAAAAAATACGAAAATAGGAACCGAAATAACGAAGCTTCTTGAATTAAACGGGGAAGGCGTATAACAAGTAGCAACCTAGACCAATGGGTAAGACGGTGGGGGAAGTGTGGGAGAGACCCGGGTTCGATCCTCCTTCACCCCGAAATTTTTGAATACTTGCTGCTGAACGAGAATGCGAGCTGCTAAACGAGTATGCGAGCTGCTGAACCGGACCGAGAGATCTCACACGAATGCTTGGGCCAAACACGTGCTGGAGCCTCACACCGAGGACCGATCTCGGCCGAGAACGAGAAGCGCCACCGAAATCGGACCCACTCCACCGCAAACCCGCCTGACCGAACACGCGTCTCCGGACTGAAAACTTCGTGGGCCGAACGCCTGCTGGGCCGAAAATCCGAGGACCGCAAAAAAATTGGGTCGGGAAGCCGAAAATGCCGAGGAACCGTAATTCGTGATTACGGCCGCTGCCGAGGTCTGATCGAAAATGTGAAACCCTAGCCGCAAACGCGATTTCGGCTGCAAACTGCTGAACCGCAAATCGTTTCCGGCTACAAACCCCTCACAGATTACAAACAAAAACAGCGTTTTTCACCTCTTAGCTCCAAAACTCGATCAAAAACTCATTTTTATGAAAAACTCGAAGAACAAACCCCCAATATTTCTTCAAAAAATATCCAAAAACATAAAATTATTCAAGAAAAAGTGCAAAAACGCTCCAGATCTTGCCAAAATGATTGATACAATCCAAGCACTGATACCAGCTGTAAGTCCCAAATTTTGCTTGATGTATCAATCAGATCCAATTGATGGTGCGGAATCCCAATCAATTGGATGATGCAAGGTCAAAATGAAGAAGAAAGAGAAGAAGAAGATGATGAACTTGATGAATCTTCAATGTTATATGATAAGAATGAAGCTCCAACACAAGATTCACACACACATATACAAGGTCTCTCACTTTCTCTCTCTAGAATATGCTCCACTCAACAATGGCTTCCCTCCTCCACTCTCCCAACCTAAAACTCCCCTCCGTTGCTAATTGAATTCAAAAACAGTCCTCTAGCACCCTATTTATACTTATGGACCAAAACTTAAGCCCAAGACCGAAAACACATGCGTTTTCGGTCCAAACTACAAATATACTAATAATATTTTTCGCCCAAGACTAAAAAAAATAACTGCTTAGAAAAGCAAAGTATAAACCATATTTTTAGACCCGACAATGCAACATAAGATCCTCATCATAGAGAATTCTCATTTAGGATCCTCATCGATTCTAAAATACCGCAGAAAATTTAAGGGACCTTACCAGTTGCCATTGATGCAGTGGTAGGTGAGCCTTCTTTGAGACTAGAACAGTCGAGCCTATCGGCTGTAGAAACAATAAAAAGCTTCTTTATATTCTCTTCAGTATCCTTGGCGATAGGAATAAATTCTTCAAACTTGAAAACTACAAAACAACAAACAAAATAATGAAAGGTGAATCCCAGGATCCTCAGTACAAGGGAAAGTTATTCCTATCCTTTTTAACCAAGGTCTTCGGTAGGGAATCCCCACCAAGGATCGAGTACTGTCTCACAAAGAACTACTTCCCCTTCCAAGCACCATCATTATGTTTCATTTTTAGAACAAGAGGGGCTTTGTGGGTTTTGAGCCTAAGAAGAAAACGGGAGTTCCTAAAGGTAGTAAGATCATACACATGGCCAACTCAGCTAAACCTATATCTGTTGGATTAGGTGTCTAAAGGCATAACAATTATTGGTATGTACATGGCCCGGGAGTAGCATGGTCCATTTGGGTTGCATATCACCAGGACAATTTGATAGGATGGACTTTTGAGAAGAGGTTATTTGTGATTTGTTAATATATTATAATTTCTAATATATTAATATGAAATCATGTTATTTAATTGGTATTGATCAAGAATTAATTTGGAATTAATTTTGTGATCAAAAGAGACTAGTTAAATATAAGGGGTTGATTGGTAAATCATTCATTCTTGTGGTGTGGGCCAATGATCCATGATTCCTTAGGTTGGGCTAAACCCATGGATGATCCACGGAGGTTTAAACCCATGGATCCTAAGGAATATGGAAGGTCATGGCCATTAAGGCTTACATTATGTAACCCTAATCTTGCCACACTAAATAAGAAGCCTCATGGCTACCAAAGTGGCACTTAAGTGGAATACTAGAGGGCTAGATGATTTTGGTGCGAGAAGACACTCTCTCAAAAGTCTCCTTTGTCCAAAGGTGTGTTGTGATTCCATTTGAGGTGCAACACTTGGGGCACTAAGTTCTTAAAGGTCCAAGGCTTCCAACTACAACAAAAGGTATGTCATCTAACTAGAATTTGTAGTAAAGATACTCCATTGTATGCTAGTTAGGATGATGCTTTGGGAAAATAAAAGTTTTCATGTATATTAGAGAAAACATAGATCCAAAGCATCTAGGGTTGCATGTACACCATAAGAGTGTTAGAATGCTCAAAACCCTTCAGTGGTATCAAAGACTAGGGTTGTTTTCTTATATATTTGATGCTACTTGTTTTCAAAGCATGAAAAATCGATTTTTTTCCTATCTGGATAGTGGACTCGCCGAGTCCACTGGGGAACTCGACGAGTCCACCCTATAACCTGACCAACTCGCCGAGTCAGTTCATGCACTCGATGCGTTGGTGCTCCTGGATGCAGAATTTTGAGTTTTAAGGCTGGAATTGGACTAGGATCATTACCCTAAACTATTTTTGAACTTATAAACTTGTTTTTGATGTGGAAATGATCATGCTTATCCAATTGAAAATATAATTGTCAAAGTTTCATGTTTTGTATTAGTTTATATGGTTAGGCTAATTACATGAAATTTGTTTTATATGAATTGTCTTGTTCTTATGAGTTTAATTTAGACCATAGACAAAATTGTTTGATTTTTGTAAGTTACAATAGTTGATCTAAACGTTTTGATGAATTCCATAACTTGTCCTCAAGTAATGGAAAAATGAGAAGTCTTTCTTTTATAAGATCATTAACTCATAGGTTTTGGGAAAGTAAAGAGTCTTTTACATAAATGGTTTTATGAACTCCATAACTTGTCCTCAAGTTATGGATTTTCAATAGTATTTTCATTAAATCCTATATTAAACTCATAAGTTATGGATTCCAAAAGTTTTTGAATAGTTCAAAACTTGCCCTCAAGTTTTGGAATTTGTAAATGTAAAAGTCTAACTTTTGAAACATTTAATTCCAAACCCTAGAATTTTAAAGTTTAAAATTCTACCCTTATAATTATAATCTTATAGGTTTAATACTTATATATATGTATAAGAACAAAGTTAGTCTAACCGTTAGTAGGCCTCATTTACGAAGTCGGTCTATAAGGGTGTATAAGGTTACTGCCTATAAAATGGCAGTTTAATGGGTGTCCACTCTCACCCACAGCTTCCTTGATTGGTGGGCGGTCGTTAGCCGAACGGGTAGGATAGGACTCTTATTCTCCCTTCATTAAAAGTATAATGATAAATATAAAGTAACTAAACACTTATAAATTCTCAAATCTTAGTTACTTAGGAAAATGTGAATATGGTGCTTACCCATGAAATTGCACTTTGCACCTTGTTAAGTCGTTAGTGCAGCGTGTGTGGTTAACCGGCACACTAATATGAACTGATAGTGCGTGGAAAAGGGTAGCTTAATGTTAATCATAGATCAATGGAGCGTGTGTGGTTAACCGACACATTGATTAGGTGGTTGTAACATTGGGTGTACCAAGCTAATTTGCATGGTTATTCACACCTTGTTTGTGATCCTCGGTATCTCAGTCACAAACTTGAAGGGAAAAATCGAGATTTAAATATGCCATTGAAAGTTTCAATGAATCTCAAAGGATCTAGGAATTTCAATTCACTTAAAACCTAAAATTCTTTTTCGTTTTTCGTGATGGAAATTGGTAAATCGTGATTTACCTACCTTCAAATATTTTTCAATTGGATTACGGCATCCCTCTTCCAAATTGTAAAATATCGTGTTGGGCCCTAGCCTTAATATTTCATTTGGGTGTTATATTAAGGACTTAAATCAACTAACTTGAAGTTCTCCCATTGTAGATGTCTAGTTCAGACAACTATGGTCTTCCCAAATCTTTTGGAACAAGCTTTCCTCTTGAAGATGATGCACCGCGGTTGGATCGTGGAAGTCATACTTCACTTCCTCCACCTCCCCTAATAATTCTCTCTAACCCACAAGTTCAAAGACTTGAAAAATTCAAGGTCACTCAAGCCCAACTTACAATGAAACATCAAGATGGAAGGCCTGTGTGTACTCATGTCTTGGAGATGAAGTCACATATTGACAGGCTAAGAGTATTGGGTGTCGTTGTCTCGAGGAAGTTGGTGGTTGACTGGGTTCTTTAATCACTTCCCGAGTTATATAGTGATTTCATTAAGGACTAATATGTGACGGACCACGACATGACCCTTATTGATCTTACCTATTAGCTTGTTGCTGCTGAATCAGCAATGATTTGGCGCACTGGAAAAGCAAATTTGATTGGAAGATCTACTCCCCAAACTTCCATGGACATTGACAATGGAAACATTAGAAGTCCAGAAAAGATTTCTCTTTCCAAGGGAAAGAGAACGATTAAGTCTGAGATTGTCCCGTGTACCATCCCAAAGAGTCTATATGTTTCTATTGCCAAGAGAAGGGGCATTGGTTGCGAAACTTCCCTGACTACCTGAATGATCTCAGAAAAGGTAGAATCGAAAAGTTTGACTTTGCTTCAGGTAAGTCTACTATCTAACTCTATTAAGTTCCTAATGGTTGATTCTTAATACATGATGTGACAAGGTTGCATTTTGATGTTTTGTAGGATCATGCAAAGGGAAGGAAGCTTAAAGGAAGAGTATGTTGAATCTGATCGCGAAGATGAATTTCAATTGCATGGTTCGAAGATCAGATTTTTGAGTTGCTGCTTAGAGTTATGATAGATTGCTAGGAAATATGTAATAACATAGTTTTCATTTGTAATTGCATTGTAAGGAAAAGTTTTTTCCGCATTTTATAAATAAATAAAATTTTGTTTTTATTTTTATCTCCTTGCAATGTCATTTGTGAAAATTGATGTTTGTATGTTTGTATGTTTCTATGTTAGCAATATGAATTTGATTGTTTCGTTTGTGGTAGCGTCGAGTATTTGCCAAATAAGGAAAGATTCTCATCACCCAAGTTTCAATTGGACCGAAACTTGGAATCATGCAAGTTGTATTGTATGATGAATGAGAATTTTCATCTTTGGTAAATTAAGACTAATTCTTTGTTCACATGTATATGTGAGTCAAGTGAAGGATTAGGGGATCGGGTACACTGGGTGTGCGTTGGTCAAGATCCACCACAAAGATCAATAAGACTATTTGACATGATTTACTAAAATTTAGTAAACATGGTTATGCTTACAAGTTTAAGCATAATTCTTAAACATTGGAAAATGGTCAATGTATGGCAGAACAAATGAGAAGAATCAAATTAGGTAGAAAGATAAAAGTTTCTCCAATCTGAAAAGATTGGAGAGTACTTTAGTATCATGTTTTATGATCATCTTAAAGTTTATGGAAAAACCATATCACAATTGATCCTCTAAAGACATCTTAGTGTATTTATATGGCTAGGAAGATGAATCGTGAATTGTTGAAATAGTTTAAATCAAGAAGATGAGTCATACTTCGTTCCCAAAACAAGTGTTAGAGTCATACTCCAAGATTGTAACCTTGAGTGACATGATCTTAATAAAGGTTTAAAACACTTATCAAATGTAGAGTAAAAGTTTTTGTCACACCCCCAAACCAGAATGGCGGAAACATTCGGGGGTGGATGACTTCATGTAGTATCATAACAGTTGAATATTTGTAAAGACAGTAAACACAACCATCATAAATATAATTTAAAGGTTACATTTTTGTATGTGATACATGTCTCAAAATAAATTACAATATGATGATTTAATAAGTTTCAAAACTGACGCCTTAGCGTCCCTTCTCCAAAAGCTGATGTTTTACCTGTATTACTGAATCCCTGTGAAATACAAGTAGTTTTGAAAAAAGTGTCAACAATTAAGTTGGTGAGTTCATAAGCGTTTTTGTATTAGAATTGTATGTCTTTCTGTATAAAATAACTGAGTTTGTTTCTAGAAAATCGAATATTTTTCATAAATGTGTAATTGTTGAAAGTTCCAAACACTAAAATGCATAAGTATTTTCCATACCTAAAAATAGTGTAAGTATATTTACATTTGTGTATATATATATATATATATATATATATATATATATATATATATATATATATATATATATATATATATATATATATATATATATATATATACCACTAAGCATTTGATAGTCCCGTAAATCAAAAATGTTTTAATACTCCATGTGAGTTTTATAACCATGCTATTGACCCAGACTGCCTGTAACAACGTTCTTCAGGCGTTGGAGTGTTATGACGTTTGTCACCCCAGACATGCCGGTCTAACTGTAGCTAACAGTTTAGGTGCGGGATTGTCAATCCGGTATAGATCTATACACAAGTATCACGCTCTCCCTACAAGAGATTATGGTTTATAATACAGGACTTGAAATGCGTACTTGAAAGTACGGTGAAGTAAAATGTCTCACAAAATTTAGTATCAATAGATTTACGAAATGAAAAGTCCATCTTTCTTGTAAATGTAAGTATTTCCTCTTTATAGTGTTTATAGTATGTAAAATGTCATAAATAACTCGTAAACTATACCTATTATAGTTTTTCGAAAATGTGTTCCATTAAAATGATAAAACTTGGTGTATTACTAACTTTGCATGTAAAGTGTGACATTAGTAGTAATATTTTTTAACATTTATAAACAAAAATGTAGACGAAGCATTTGAAATCCTATGTAACGATTTGTATTTTTACATAAATTTTTCTTGTGTTTCACTTGTATTCCCCCTAAAGCATAGTAAAAACGTGAAAATAAAGGGGTATGAACTCACCTGGAAAGTGTGGTGATATGAAGAAAACGAGATTTTTCTCGGGCAGCACTTCGACAGGAAAGAAGTCGATTTCTCGGAAATCTCGGAGTTTCGGACCTTCGTCGGAGCTTGGATATGAAACCGGGGTGTCGGGGTAGTCACGAGAGAGTAGAAGTATGAAAATCGGGAGAGAAAATGGTGAATTAGCAACTAAATCCCGGAAGTCTCGCATGCTATTTAAAGGAGGGCTGCCAGGCCTCGTACGCTGGGCGTACACCGAAGTACGCGGGGCGTACCTCGTACGCTGGGCGTACTCTCCTACGCAAGGCGTACGTCAGGTATGATGACATCATCGGGCGTCGGGTGTAGGGGAGACATGGCCGATCTGAGGCCTTGTATCGCGTACGCTGGGTGTACCCTCGTACGCGGGGCGTACTCCCTCGGTTTGTGTGCCCCGATCTTCTAAATTGCGTAACTTTCGCATACAAGCTCCGTTTTTGACATTCTTTATATCCATGTGTAGGTGAGAATATACTCTACAACTCTCTTTTAGACTTCGTAGGCAAATTTTGATTTATTTTTAATTATATATTTTTAATAGGCCGGGACAAGAAAAGTCCGTTAAGAATTCATAACTTCTTCATCCGATGTCCGTTTTCGTCTGTATTTTTACTGTTGTACTACTATTTTCGAGACCTTCAATTCTCGTTTAGGTTGCGTCGGCTAAAAATCGCTCGGTCTTTATTTCGAGTTTTTAGCTGTCTACTGCTGTTCTGAAGCTTAGATAAATCATAACTTCCTCATACGAATTCAGATTTGGACGTTCTTTTTAAGTACGTTCACGTTTTATTATAATCTACGACTTTCGTTTAGATACCTAAGGATAACAAGTATTTTATTGAAATTTCACTTTTTACGCTTAACAGTGTTTTACCGGTTTCGTCGCGGATCTTTGATTGGTCATAACTTCTTCGTTATAAGTCGGATTTGAGTGTTCTTTATATTTCTGAAAACCTTGTCACGACATCTAACATTTTATGTATCCCAATTGAGACTTTTGAACATTTCATTTTTGACGCTATTTTTATTATTTCAAAAATAGGTTACAATACTTGACTTTAGAATATTACATTGAATTGAAATATCGGGTTGTCACATCATCCCCCCGTTAGAGGGAATTTCGTCCCGAAATTTATTCTAAGATAAGTATTTATGGACTAGGGAAAAGATGTGGGTATTTTTGTTTCGTCTGATCTTCGCGCTCCTATGTGTATTCAAGTCCTCGCTTGGCATTCCAGCGGACCTTCTCAATGGGTATGCGACTTTGTTTTGTTCTCTTAATTTCTCTATCCATGATTTCTACTGGTTCTTCTACGAAGTGGAGACTCTCATTGATTTCAATTTCGTCCAGAGGGACGACGAGGGTCTAATCGGATAAGCACTTCTTTAAGTTGGACACATGAAAGGTAGGATGTACGTTATTGAGTTCCTTTTGATTGAGGATGTGCTGAAGGCTCTTATGATCGGTGAAGATTGTGCACTTTGTGCCGTAGAGATAGTGTCTCCAGATCTTTAGAGCGAAAACGACTGCTCCCAGTTCGAGGTCGTGCGTAGTGTAGTTAACTTCCTGCGTCTTGAGTTGTCTTGAGGCGTATGCGATGACCTTTCCTCGTTGCATTAGAACACATCCTAGACCCCGGGTTGACGCATTACAGTAGACCACAAAGTCTTTTGTTCCTTCTGGCAAGGTTAATATAAGTGCGCTGCATAGGGCTTGTTTCAGTGTTTGGAACTCAACATCTTGTCTTTCTCCCCAGCTGAAGGTTACACCCTTCTGAGTCAGGGTGGTAAGTGGTTTAGCAATCTTCGAGAAGTTTTGTATGAATATTCGGTAATAGCCAACAAGGCCCAAGAATTGACGGATTTCCGTTGGGGTTCTTGGAGCTGACCAGTTCTCGATTGCTTTGATTTTGAAAGGGTCCACGTGTATCCCTTCTTTGCTGACCACGTGACCTAGGAAATCTACTTTCCGAATCCAAAATTCACACTTTGAAAATTTTGCGTATAGTTTCTCTGTCCTGAATGTTTCCAAGACCTGTCGGACGTGTTGACTATGTTCTTCTTGTCACACCCCGAAACCGGCGGCGGAATCGTTCCGGGGCGGAGGACGTCATACGTAGTATCACAACCATTGAACATAGTAATCATAGTAAACACAACCATTACATTACATAAGAAAAGTTACATTCGTTTGAGAGTGGAGAAATACATAGTTTATATACATCAATATATCAAAAGTAAAGACGAGACTTCTATACACTCCGTCTTCTCCAAAAGTAACGGGATACCTGTCTAACGAGAACCTGAGAATACAAGTAGTTTTAAAATATCAGCATAAAGCTGGTAAGTTCATAAGCATGTAAGGAAAAACCGGTTATTTAATCTTGTGATAAATAACTCATTTCCTTTAATAAAGATTGTTGTTATATCGAAAACCATTGTTACTGAGTTATGAATTACATAAGCATGTTTTCCTAGAAAATCCCATATTTTCTAACATGTAAGTTGGTTTCCATAAAATGTGAAAAACCTTGACTAATCATCAATAAGTTAAGAAAACCATAAGTTAGGATCCTGGAATTCCCCTCCAGTACGAAAGTAGGTAGTTTTAATACATAAAACTATAGGTGAAAGAAAGAAATTTGTGAATATAGTTAGTTAATTTAGTACGTATTGTGAGTCATATAACCATACTGATTTGACCCGTGACCTCCTTGACGTTCTTCGGGCGTCATTCGATTTCCAAAATTTGTCACCCCAGGCGTGCCCGCCTAACTGTAGCTAGCAGTTTAGGTGTGGGATTGTCAGTCCCTAATAGATCTATCCACAAATTTCACGTTCTCCCTCCAGGAGATTCTGGTTATACTTCCGGAGAGGATTTACTGGTACCCTGAAGGGGGGAATACAAGCAAATAACTGGTCGTTTATCGAATTTCAAAATCGTTTGGAACAAAGTAGAGTATAAATAATTAAATACAAAGTAATTATTTAGCATGATACTCTAGGTTTAACATGGATAAACTAAATTAGACATAGTTTATATATTTTGACTTTGCATGAAATTTGAATCCGTAATACAAGTAATAAAGATCCCAAATTATTCCCATAATAATTTGAATGGTTTGAGAAGTTTCCACGCTGTTCTGAAAACTATGTAATTATATTTAGAAAACGTCCCTTATGCTCCGCATATTACAAAAGGGATACAGTATCTAAAGTTTGTCAGGAAATCGTATAATTGCATCAGTTTTTAAGTTACGAAAACCTTTATGATTTGCTTGTATTCCCCCCTGAAAACATGAAAAACTCGGAAAAAGTGTAGGGGTATGAACTCACCAGACGAGAAATGTGCCGGATTGGATGCTAAGTGTCAATTTAGAGCTTGAACACGCGCGAGGATCCTATGTAACATGAGGAGATACATAAGTGTATCTAATTAGACATCGAACTACTAATTAAGTAAGATAATACACCCGAGGCGCGAATACACTTTATTTCAAGTGTTAGGAATGATTCGGGTTGCATCTAAGGAGTGTTGGGCCTTGATATGGAGTTTACTCTTCAAGTGTAAGCCCTTAGGGGTGTTTACGGTCCAAAGACCATATCCCCTATGAGTTTACGGCCGTAAACTCATGGGAATGGTGCATTTGGGTGTTTCAAGGTCTCATGTTTCACAAAGAAGGGTCCTAGGGTTGAATCAAAGGCTTAGGAAGTGTTTGGGGCTTGGAATGGACCCTTTATGGAGTTTACGGTTTCTGAACCACTCCTTGGGGAGTTTACGGTCGTAAACGCATGGGTTTATGGCCGTAAACTCATGTGTGTCCATTTTTCATGTGTTTTGGTGGTTGTAGGTCGTGCATGCAAGGTTCTAGACCCAAATGTAAGCCATACAAGGTGTTAAGGGCACTTAAACACCCTTTGGAGGTGTTTATGGTTTTGGGAGACCTTCCCAAACCGTAAACTCATGTTTACACTTCTCAATCCATATTTTAGGGTTGTAAGATCATTCAAGCAAGTTTCTAGGTCATTAGCCAAGCATTGGAAAGGTTTTGGGGCATCAAAACCCCTTTTTAGGGTGTTTACGGTTCATGAATGTTCATGGACCGTAAACCCATGTCTAGTCCCATAAAGACATGATTTTGGTGTTCTAAGTTCATGCATGCAAGTTCCTAAGCCATAGCTAAACATTAGAAGAGGTTTGAAAGGGTTTTGGGGCTTCAAAACCCCCTTTATGGGAGTTTACGGTTTTGGGAGGTGTTCCCAAACCGTAAACACAAGTTTTTGGGGTTTTTGAGAGTTTAACCCATAGATTTGCATGCATGTTAAGTTAAACAACAAGCTAGGAAGGATTACTTATGATTTTGGAGCTTGAATGAGGTGATTCTTGATCAAAACCCGATTTTTAGAGAGAGAGTAGAGAGAGAAAGTTCCAAGGTGGGTGAAAAGGTTCAAATGGAGTCCACTCAACCCTTATATGGGGTTGAGTCCACGGTTAGGTGGGGACACACCCAATCTCGACATTAAACGGAGTTTAAGATTTTACCCGATTAAGTGACCATAACCGACTTAGTCGTAAACTAGAAATTTTTCCAAAGGATTATCGAGGGAATTATATGTGATTTTATTGATTTCCTATACGTAGGAAATTATGAGAATAACCCTAGATGAATTATTTAACTTAAAAGTTAACGGACAATTTTTAATAATAAAATAAATTTTATTAACGGAAAGGGTTACAATGACGGAATAAATTTCGGGTTGTCACATCATCCCCCCGTTAGAGGGAATTTCGTCCCGAAATTTCAGATACAATCATGGATTTGGAAAGAGATGCGGATATTTCTGTTTCATCGAGTCTTCGCGCTCCCAAGTGAATTCGGGTCCCCGCTTGGCATTCCAGTGAACCTTCACTATCGGGATGCGGCTTTGTTTCGTTCGTTTGATTTCTTGATCCATGATTTCGATTGGTTCTTCCACAAAGTTCAGATTTTCGTTGATCTTGATCTCATCAAGAGGGATCACAAGGGTCTCATCGGAAAGACACTTTTTAAGATTAGAGACGTGGAAGAGAGGATGGATATTGCTAAGTTCTTGAGGTAATCAGAGTTTGTAGGCTACGGGACCGATCCTAGCGAGGATCTCAAAGGGTCCTATGTATCTTGGATTCAGCTTTCCATGCTTTCCGAAGCGTATCATGCCTTTCCAGGGTGAGACTTTCAACAGGACACGGTCTCCAACCTGGAATTCCAAGGGTTTTCATCGTTTATCGGCGTAGCTCTTTTGTCTATCTCGGGAGGCCTTAAGTCGTTCTCGGATTCGTACTATCTTTTCGGTGGTTTCGCGGATGATTTCTGGACCAGTGAGAGTGCTGTCAGGGACTTGTCCCGTGACCAGCTGTGTGTCGCCCACCTCAGCCCAGCACAGGGGGGATCTGCACTTGCGACCATAGAGGGCTTCGAAAGGCGCAGTCTTGATGCTGGTATGGTAGCTGTTGTTATAAGAAAATTTAACCAAAGGAAGATGAGTGTCCCATGATGCGCCGAAATCGATGACGCAGGCTCTCAACATGTCTTCCAAGGTTTGGATGGTCCTCTCACTCTGTCCATCTGTTTGAGGATGGTAAGCCGTGCTCATATCCAGCTTAGTTCCAAGAGTCTTTTGTAGTGAGTGCCAGAATCTCGAAGTGAACCTGCTATCCCGATCGGAAATAATGGACACAGGCACACCGTGCAGTCGGACTACCTCTTGGATGTAGATTCGCGTGAGTCTCTCCATTTTGAAGTTTTCCTTGATAGGAAGGAAGTGAGCGGATTTGGTTAGTCGATCGACAATTACCCAAATGGCGTCGTACTCACTCGGAGATTTGGGTAGTTTGGTAATGAAATCCATAGTAATCCTCTCCCACTTCCATTCAGGTATCTCTGGTTGTTGGAGTAGACCGGAGGGTTTCTGATATTCGACCTTCACCTTGGCGCAAGTCAGGCACTTGCCCACGAAGGTAGCGATCTCTGCTTTCATGCTTGGCCACCAGTATAGTTTCTTGAGATCCAGGTACATCTTATCCGAACCTGGGTGTACGGAGTATTTAGTATTGTGAGCTTCGTTCATGATAACCTCCCTGAAACCTCCAAACTTCGGGGTCCAGATTCGATCCATGAAACAATAGACTCCGTCGCTTCTGATCTCAAGATTTTTATCCATTCCTCTCAGGGCTTCGCCTGGCATGATCTCTGGTCTTAAGGCTTCCAACTGAGCCTCTTTGATTTGCACAGATAAATGGGAATGGATAGTCATAGTCAGTGCCTTCACTCTACGACCTGAGTACTCTTTTCGGCTGAGAGCATCTGCCACCACATTGGCCTTGCCGGGATGGTAGCGAATTTCACACTCGTAGTCGTTGAGTAGTTCAACCCGTCGCCGTTGTCTCATGTTCAGCTCCTTCTGGTCGAGGATGTGCTGTAGACTTTTATGGTCAGTGAAGATAGTGCACTTAGTTCCGTAGAGATAATGTCTCCATATTTTCAATGCAATAACCACTGCTCCCAATTCTAGGTCGTGCGTCGTGTAGTTGACTTCGTGTACTTTCAGCTGTCTCGAGGCATAAGCAATGACTTTTCCCCGTTGCATGAGCACACAACCTATGCCTTGATTAGATGCATCACAGTAGACAACGAAGTCTTCTGTCCCTTCGGGCAGAGACAGTATAGGTGCGCTGCATAGGGCCTGCTTCAATGTTTGGAACGCAGTGTCTTGCTTTTCACTCCAACAAAAGGGTACGCCTTTCTGAGTTAGAGTGGTTAAGGGTTTGGCGATTCTTGAAAAATTTTGGATAAATTTGCGATAGTAGCCAGCGAGACCCAAGAATTGACGGATTTCAGTGGGTGTCATTGGTGCTGACCAGTTCTCTATCGCTTTGATTTTGGAGGGGTCCACGTGTATGCCTTCCTCGCTTACTACGTGACCTAGGAAAGTTACTCTTCGGATCCATAATTCACATTTGGAGAATTTCGCGTACAACTTCTCCGTCCTTAAGGTTTCCAGTACTGATTTCAAGTGCTGTTTGTGGTCTTCCTCGTTTTTGGAATAGACAAGTATGTCGTCAATGAATATGATGACGAACTTGTCCAGGAAAGGACGACACACCCGATTCATCAGGTCCATGAATACTGCCGGTGCATTGGTTAGGCCGA
This sequence comes from Lactuca virosa, assembly GCF_052849685.1. NCBI lineage: Eukaryota > Viridiplantae > Streptophyta > Magnoliopsida > Asterales > Asteraceae > Lactuca > Lactuca virosa. The sequence goes on from NC_136428.1 coordinate 393,506,602, forward strand.
AGGGAATAACTACGAACTCGTAGTGACCATATCGAGTCCGAAAGGCTGTTTTAGGAACATCACCCTCATGGACTCGTAGCTGATGGTACCCTGATCTTAAATCTATTTTCGAGAAGTAGCTGGCTCCTTGAAGTTGATCGAAAAGGTCGTCTATCCGAGGAAGAGGATAACGGTTTTTGATTGTAAGCTTATTCAGCTCCCGATAATCGATACATATTCGAAAGGATCCATCCTTCTTTTTCACAAACAAGATCGGGGCTCCCTAGGGTGAGGAACTCGGTCTGATGAATCCTTTGATGAGCAGCCCGTCGAGCTGACTAGATAACTCTTGCATTTCTGCTGGTGCTAATCGGTAGGGAGATTTGGCTACGGGGGTAGCTCCGGGAACTAAGTCGATACGAAACTCGACTTGGCGTTCAGGAGGGATTCCTGGGAGGTCTTCTGGAAAAACATCGGGAAAGTTGCAGACTTCGGGGATGCTCTCGAGGTCATTAACCTCTTGTTTCTCGTTAATGACGTGGGCTAGGAATGCATAACACTCCTTCCGCAGGAGTTTCTAGGCTTTGATGCACGAAATGATGCGAAGGTTTGAACTGAGTTTATCACCGTAGATTACAAGAGTTTCGTCCGGTGAAAGATTGAGACATATAGCCTTTTCGAAACAAAGGATATCAGCACGATTGGGGCTCAACCAATCCATGCCGATGATGACATCAAAGCTTTTTATGGAGACTGACATAAGGTCAATGGGAAATGAATGGTCGTTTAAGGTAAGGGTACAACCTACGTATATCTCGTTAGTGCTCTCTTTCTCACCGTTAGCCATTTCGACGGTAAACTTTTCGGTTAATGGTTGAGGATTATGTTTAAGAAGATGTTTGAATGAATGGCTAACAAAACTACGTTCCGCACCAGAATCGAAAAGGATGCATGCATAAGAGTTGTCGAGAAGGAACGTACCCGTGACAACGGTGGGGTCGGCGACTGCCTCCTCTTGTCCCATAGATAGAACTCTCCCGGTGTTGTTGGTTGTTGCTGCTTTGGGGCAGTTTCTCTGGAAATGTCCAATATCCCCACAGTTGTAGCAGGCTCGACCAACACCTGCTCCAGAGGCCTGAGTAGTTTGTTGGACTGGGTTTCTGCAGTCTCGAGTCAGATGGCCCTTTTTACCACCATTGTTGCAGAGCTTTTCACGAAAAGGTCCAGAAGTATGATGGTGGTAACTGCACTTGTCGCACCAGGGGAGGGTACCAGCGTATCCACTGGTAGGAGCTTAAGTTGTAGGAGCGGCGGTAGGAGTTGTAGCAGCATGAACTGCCACAGTTTGTTGTTTCTTCGAGGGTCCTTGCGAACCCTGACCCTTTCGTTTGTTCCAGAATTTCTTTTTATTTTCACCGCTCCCTTTAGCCGGTTCAGGAACGGTGGCCACTTCCTCGAGATTGTCACCATGATCAATCAGAGTTTGCGCCAAACATTTAGCGCTGTCGAAGGTGTCTGGCTTCGCAGCCAAAACATTTCCCTTGGTTGGCTGGGTCAGCCCCCAATTGAATCGTTCAATCTTTTTGCTTTCTGGGGAGATCATTCCCGGACAAAAGAGTGCTAGGTCTTCAAACCTAGAAGTGTAGGAAGCAATGTCGGAACCCTTCATCCTTAGGGTCCAGAGTTCGTGTTCGAGTTTCTGCATCTCGCCCCGTGAGCAGTACTGGGCTATCATAAGTTCTTTTAGGCTTTCCCAACCCATAGCATTTGCCACCGGTAGGGTTAAGGACTTGACCCGGCCGTTCCACCAGGTTAATGATTTATTGACGAAAGTGCAAGCGGCAAATTTCACTTTGTTGGCCTCCGAACAGACACAAATTTCAAATATGGACTCAATCTTTTCGAACCATTGAGTCAGGGCAATAACACCTCCTGTGCCGTCGAAAGTTGTGGGTTTTGCGTTCATGAAATCCTTATAAGAGCATTCTTTCTGGCGTTCCTGACCACCTTCTTGGATTTGGGGATGCATACCACCTCCCTGACCACCAGATCCACCAGGATTCATTTGTGACATTGCGGCAGCCACTGCGGCAGTAACAGCTGCCTGGAATATGACAGGATCAAACTGAGGAGGCGGTGGTGGTGGTGGAGTGTCGTCGTTTCTCCTGATAGGTCTTTTTCGGGGAGGCATCTTGTTCTAAAACAATCAGGAAGAAGAGGATGGTAAGTCCTCTAGATAGAATTAAGAGATATGAAACAAGGGATATCTCATTATGGCAGTTAGAGTGTTCTACAAAGCGATAGTATAGGAAAAGTTACTAAAGTAAGTAAACTATCGCCTAGGAAGGAATGAGTAGCAACACTTGGGATGAACTTCTACAATGCATTCAGTTTTGACTAAAATACTCCTATAGTATTTTGAGTTGGATAGATATTAGGTAAGTTTTAGGCCTGTTGTAACACCAAAGTCACTCCCAAGCACATGTTGGTCATGTCTCGAATAAATATAGTTGATCAAGCTATATTGACCCTAGACATGATTACATAACTGCCTAGGTTTAACCGCAGTGTTCAACATCCAAAATACTTTTGTTTTGTTCTGCTTAAGGCACGGTTCCTGGGATACGGGTATACTTGTATACTTTGGTAAAAATATTTATATTTTGAAAGTATACTTTTAGTTTAGAGCACTTAGGCCCCTTAGTGTTTATAGTTGTATACCATGTAAGGTTCGGTATACTTAGTTCACTATAAACAATAGGCTCTGATACCAATCTGTCACACCCCGAAACCGGCGGCGGAATCGTTCCGGGGCGGAGGACGTCATACGTAGTATCACAACCATTGAACATAGTAATCATAGTAAACACAACCATTACATTACATAAGAAAAGTTACATTCGTTTGAGAGTGGAGAAATACATAGTTTATATACATCAATATATCAAAAGTAAAGACGAGACTTCTATACACTCCGTCTTCTCCAAAAGTAACGGGATACCTGTCTAACGAGAACCTGAGAATACAAGAAGTTTTAAAATATCAGCATAAAGCTGGTAAGTTCATAAGCATGTAAGGAAAAACCGGTTATTTAATCTTGTGATAAATAACTCATTTCCTTTAATAAAGATTGTTGTTATATCGAAAACCATTGTTACTGAGTTATGAATTACATAAGCATGTTTTCCTAGAAAATCCCATATTTTCTAACATGTAAGTTGGTTTCCATAAAATGAGAAAAACCTTGACTAATCATCAATAAGTTAAGAAAACCATAAGTTAGGATCCTGGAATTCCCCTCCAGTACGAAAGTAGGTAGTTTTAATACATAAAACTATAGATGAAAGAAAGAAATTTGTGAATATAGTTAGTTAATTTAGTACGTATTGTGAGTCGTATAACCATACTGATTTGACCCGTGACCTCCTTGACGTTCTTCGGGCGTCGTTCGATTTCCAAAATTTGTCACCCCAGGCGTGCCCGCCTAACTGTAGCTAGCAGTTTAGGTGTGGGATTGTCAGTCCCGAATAGATCTATCCACAAATTTCACGTTCTCCCTCCAGGAGATTCTGGTTATACTTCCGGAGAGGATTTACTGGTACCCCGAAGGGTATAACGAAGACAAGTCTCACAAGCTAGTATTAACTAATTCACGAAATAACTGGTCGTTTATCGAATTTCAAAATCGTTTGGAACAAAGTAGAGTATAAATAATTAAATACAAAGTAATTATTTAGCATGATACTCTAGGTTTAACATGGATAAACTAAATCAGACATAGTTTATATATTTTGACTTTGCATGAAATTTGAATCCGTAATACAAGTAATAAAGATCCCAAATTATTCCCATAATAATTTGAATGGTTTGAGAAGTTTCCATGCTGTTCTGAAAACTATGTAATTATATTTAGAAAACGTCCCTTATGCTCTGCATATTACAAAAGGGATACAGTATCTAAAGTTTGTCAGGAAATCGTATAATTGCATCAGTTTTTAAGTTACGAAAACCTTTATGATTTGCTTGTATTCCCCCCCTGAAAACATGAAAAACTCGAAAAAAGTGTAGGGGTATGAACTCACCAGACGAGAAATGTGTCGGATAGGATGCTAAGTGTCAATTTAGAGCTTGAACACGCGCGAGGATCCTATGTAACATGAGGAGATACATAAGTGTATCTAATTAGACATCGAACTACTAATTAAGTAAGATAATACACCCGAGGCGCGAATACACTTTATTTCAAGTGTTAGGAATGATTCGGGTTGCATCTAAGGAGTGTTGGGCCTTGATATGGAGTTTACTCTTCAAGTGTAAGCCCTTAGGGGTGTTTACGGTCCAAAGACCATATCCCCTATGAGCTTACGACCGTAAACTCATGGGAATGGTGCATTTGGGTGTTTCAAGGTCTCATGTTTCACAAAGAAGGGTCCTGGGGTTGAATCAAAGGCTTAGGAAGTGTTTGGGGCTTGGAATGGACCCTTTATGGAGTTTACGGTTTCTGAACCACTCCTTGGGGAGTTTACGGTCGTAAACACATGGGTTTACGGCCGTAAACTCATGTGTGTCCATTTTTCATGTGTTTTGGTGGTTGTAGGTCGTGCATGCAAGGTTCTAGACCCAAATGTAAGCCATACAAGGTGTTAAGGGCACTTAAACACCCTTTGGAGGTGTTTACGGTTTTGGGAGACCTTCCCAAACCGTAAACTCATGTTTACACTTCTCAATCCATATTTTAGGGTTGTAAGATCATTCAAGCAAGTTTCTAGGTCATTAGCCAAGCATTGGAAAGGTTTTGGGGCATCAAAACCCCTTTTTAGGGTGTTTACTGTTCATGAATGTTCATGGACCGTAAACCCATGTCTAGTCCCATAAAGACATGATTTTGGTATTCTAAGTTCATGCATGCAAGTTCCTAAGCCATAGCTAAACATTAGAAGAGGTTTGAAAGGGTTTTGGGGCTTCAAAACCCCCTTATGGGAGTTTACGGTTTTGGGAGGTGTTCCCAAACCGTAAACACAAGTTTTTGGGGTTTTTGAGAGTTTAACCCATAGATTTGCATGCATGTTAAGATAAAAAACAAGCTAGGAAGGATTACTTACGATTTTGGAGCTTGAATGAGGTGATTCTTGATCAAAACCCGATTTTTAGAGAGAGAGTAGAGAGAGAAAGTTCCAAGGTGGGTGAAAAGGTTCAAATGGAGTCCACTCAACCCTTATATGGGGTTGAGTCCACGGTTAGGTGGGGACACACCCAATCCCAACATTAAACGGAGTTTAAGATTTTACCCGATTAAGTGACCGTAACCGACTTAGTCGTAAACTAGAAATATTTCCAAAGGATTATCAAGGGAATTATATGTGATTTTATTGATTTCCTACACGTAGGAAATTATGACAATAACCCTAGATGAATTATTTAACTTAAAAGTTAACGGACAATTTTTAATAATAAAATAAATTTATTAACGGAAAGGGTTACAGTGACGGAATAAATTTCGGGTTGTCACACTTCTTTACTCCTAGAATAGATGAGTATATCATATATGAATACGATCACAAATTTTTCCAGGAAAGAACGACATACTCGGTTCATTAAGTCAATGAACACTGGCGGTGCATTCGTTAATCCAAAGGGTATCACTACGAACTCGTAGTCTCCATATCGAGTTCGGAAGGCTGTCTTGGGAACATCCTCCCTTAACACTCGTAACTGATGGTACCCAGATCGTAAGTACATCTCCGAAAAGTAGTTCGCTCCTTGTAGTTGATCAAGTAAGTCGTCGATGCGAGGCAGAGGGTAACGATTCTTGACGTTAAGTTTGTTCAGTTCTCTGCAATCGATGCACATACGAAACGATCCGTCTTTCTTCGTCACGAACAAGACTGGTGCTCCGCTTGGTGAGAAGCTTGGTCTATTTAATCCTTTACTGAGGAGTTCATTAAGTTGACCGAAAAGTTCCTGCATCTCTGCTGGAGTAAAACGATAAAGCGGTTTAGTTACTAGGGTAGCTCCTGGAATTTAGTCGATTTGGACCTCGACTTGACGTTGCGATGGTAATCCTGGCAGTTCCTCGGGAAAGATGTCGGGAAAGTCGCGTACTTCTGGGATGTTACTTGGTGTTTTTCTCTTCAGGTCTAAACTATTGGGTAGGTTAGGAAGACATGGTACCCCTTGCATGGGTACTTCTGAAGTTCGGAAGTGAGAGGTGAAACAAGGGTTTCGCGATATGGATCGAAAGAATTTTCACCTGATGGTTGACTAAGGGAAGAGTCCTTTCTACCTAGATAATACAGTTTGCATGGTAAGGACCAAGTCAAACCATGTCGGTCGATGATGTCGAAATTTCTTGATGATTTCAATATCATGATGGTCTTGAAGAAATGATTACTAGCACGATAAACTAACCTTGGTATTTATTACTACGAACCCTATTGTACCACAATTTACAAAAATTAAACGAGGGTCCTAATAATTTGAAATAATGAACTTTCATGATATGACCCCTACTAGGTCTCTCCATAATAGTTTGGTGTATACAAGTCATGTATAATTAAGATTGGAAAGACGGTTGACTGAGTGACTCTGCCCTAAACCCACATCCAAACAAGGAAAAGGAGATGAGGCGGAATACCTCACTCTAAGTCTGCAAATCTTAATTAAAAATGGCCCTAATGTATACGCTAAACTATTATAGCTTACATGGTAGAGTTCCTAGTTTTATACAAGTGTTGCGATTTGATTTGAATGAGAGGGTAGTTATAGTTATAATTAATTTTCGGGGTTTGGAAGGGTACCAAAATTGTAGTGGAGTTCGTTGATGCTTTTTCTTGTTCCCTAGTTACACTCCCCCTTTTTCCCCGTCATTCTTCTCTATTAGGCAGTCCCTTTTTGAAGTGTCCCATCACACCGCATAAATGACATATACGACTAATTTCGACATTGTGGTTGAATTAATGTGTTGGATCCTAGTTCTGCAGAAACGGGTAGTGCGCCCGCTCATGTTGCAATTCATGCAATGTATCACTTGGCAGACTCCCAGATGATGGAAGCTGCACTTATTGCACTTGGGTAGATTTCCGGCATATTGTTTTGTTGGAATAGGGTTAACTGGGATACTAGTAGGAATGGTGGTATGAGCAAAAGATGTCGTGGCCGCAGAGGCTGTTCTTGGTTGTTGTCTCTTGGGTATCTTTTGAGATGTTTTGCTCTTCTTCTTATCCCAGAATATTAGTTTCTTACTCTTTGGTTTGTGGGTTAGGGTACCCTCGTGGGTTGGCGTTCGTGGGTTTCCTTGGTTGTTATTTCTACCTGAAGTGTTGATACCGTTTCTACTTTCGCTTGGGTTGTTGGAATGGAATTGTGCCATGACAGCGGTCACAGCAGCTGTTACAGCAGCTTGGAATGTAGCGTCGTCTATACGAAGGATTGGGGTTTCGTCGTTTGGCTGACTATTTTTGGATGACGACATGATTCTGTTACACGATAGGAAAATGAGTTTGTGATCCATTTGAAGGGTTTTGAGCATTCTAACACTCCTAAGGTGTACATGCAACCTTAGAAACCTTGGATCTATGTTTTACTAAGATACATGCAAAATTGATTTTCCAAGGTTCATAACCTATCTAGCATACATGGGGAACTTTTAAACATAAAAGTTAGTAAGAAAACATACCTTGCAGTAGTTTGGATTCCTTGAAAAACCTTGTGAGCCTAGCACCTCAAGTGTGATGCCTCAAATGTCTCACACAACACCAAATGCACTTGGAATGATTTAGAGAGAAATGCACAACACTTTGAAATCGGCTAGCCCTCACACTTCTTACTTAGTAGCCGATTTTGGTGAAGAACATGAAGCTTATATACTGTGTTACAATTAGGGTTACACCATGTAAACCCTAATTATCATGACTTTTCATTTCCATGACCCATGGGTTCTATAAACACCATGGAGCATCCATGGAGCATCCTATGGGTTTTAGCCCAACTTGATAATCCATGAAGCATTAGACCACTATATAAGGATGGATGATTTACACCATCAACCCATATATTTAATTTGTCTCCTTTTGATCACTTAATTAATTCCAAATTAATTCTTGATCAATACTAATTAAATATTATTATTAATATATTAGAACTTATAATATATTAATAAACCTTCAGTGTTATTTCTCTCATTTTAGTCTATTCAAATGCATGATGCCATGCAACCCAAATGGACCATGCCAAACCGGGTCAAGTACATACCAGAAATAGTTATGGACTTAGACACCTTATCCAACACGATTATGGTTGACCCTAGATGTATTCTAATCATTCACGCGAATGTAAGTTTTTCATTTTGTTATACTGTTCTCGATGAGTCGACCTACATCCCTATGATGAAGTCCTGGTAAAGAGTAGAAGTAAGTTTATAGAATGGTCACAAGACAATTGTCATCCGAACTAAGCTATCTTTGGTTGGTGGATATCAAGTTCCAACTTTTGAAAAGAATTGAAGGTTATTCATGAATTAAATCACCATAGCTAAAACAATTTGATGAGAGTGGGATTTCGTTAGAGTTCTATCAATAGAAGGATGTAAGTATTTGAACAAAGGTTTCTCCAGAAGGTTAGGTGTTTGTCAAAATCATTGGTATTAACGATGTAATAAGTTCGAAAAAATTGACCTTGGGGTAGGTCTTACATCATACCATAGGTAAGAAAGTTTCGACAAAAAAAGGACCTAATGAAACAGTACTTACAGTAGAGGAATATTACATGGAAAAGTACTACTTAGAGCATAGATAAGAAGGCTATTCCTTAAACCAAAAGAAAGCATTAGTAGAGCTTCTGCTACTGGTGACGGGCATCCCTCGGATAAACCCTCAATTCAACCAGCTGACGCTCCATATCAAGTAGGTGTCTTTCATGCACTCTCTAAGGTGCTAGGAGCTCTATGACTTCGGCTCGAGTTTTAGCTAGTGCTTGCAGCAGAGTCTCATTTTCTCTCCTGTGAGCCAGATCAAGGTTGTGAATACTATCCGCATTGGCATTTGTGTCTGCATTGAGCTCCACTGTTTGTTGAATTGCTGCTACTCCAAGTTCTACATTCCGAGCCACTCGGCGAATCAAGATGGGAAGAATTCTGTCTGCAGATCCTCCCTTACTTAGGTTGTAGAAACTTCGATCTCTGTTGTAGGGTAAGGGTTGGCCTTGCTCATGGCTCCACCTTCCCAAGTACTCAACCCACATAGGCGTCGCGCCTTGAAAAGCCGGACGAGGGTTAGGATTTGGGATTGGGGCCACAAGAGGTAGATTCTCAACTTCTGGCTCGGGGTCAAGATCCTTTGGCAAATCTTCTGCAAGGTCATCATCTAAGGGAACAACAGGTTCTTCCGGTTCTGCATTTAGCCCTCCTCCATTCTCTTGGTCGGGAAGGTACGGGTCGTTAGGGAGGTGAAATCCAGCCATGTTATCTACGCGATAATAGGCATAAAAGGAATTTTTAACAATTGTAAAATAAAGCGATAAACAATTACAAGTTTCTATAAGAGAGACTTACAGATTACTTACTAAAGTAATTCTACTTGTTATGACTCTTACTGTTTCCTTCTATGAGAACATAGTGCATACCAATTATATACTACTTGGGTCGAATAGACCTTCGAATATATAATCCTACTCTAAGTCCACACCCAAACAACGAAAAGGAAATAAAGCTTAGACCATACATTGTAAGTCTATGAAACTTAATTATATATAATCGTGACGCATTCACTTAGTACTCATAGAACTATCAGTAAATTCTTATGTTCTCATGTAGTTTTGTTCTTTGAATGAATAGTGCCTAAAATACTCCAATAGTATTTTACTTTATGTTCTGTTCTAACGATCTTCTGTATGTAGTATATGTATAGTTTGGTAAGTTTTAGACCTGTAGCAACACCACTATCACTCCCAAACACATGTTTTATCATATCTCAAACTAATATAGTTGATCAGGCTATATTGATCCCAGATTCGATTACATAACTGCCCAGGTTTGGCTGTAATGTCCAACATCTAATTACTTTAGTTATGTTCTAGTATGACACTGTTCTGTAGTAAGTATTTTGGTATGTATACTTTAGTTAAATATTCTACTATTTAAAAAGTATAAACTCTTGGTCAGAGTGTTTTAATCCCAATGTGTTTATCGTTTGTATATCTTTTATGGGTTGATATACTCGATTCACTATAAACAAAGCTCTGATACCAATCTGTCACACCCCCAAACCAGAATGGCGGAAACATTCGGGGGTGGATGACTTCATGTAGTATCATAACAGTTGAATATTTGTAAAGAAAGCAAACACAACCATCATAAATATAATTTAAAGGTAACAATGTTGTATGTGATACATGTCTCAAAATAAATTACAATATGATGATTTAATAAATTTGAAAACTGACGCCTTAGCGTCCCTTCTCCAAAAGATGATGTTTTACCTGTATTACTGAATCCCTGTGAAATACAAGTAGTTTTGAAAAAAGTGTCAAACATTAAGTTGGTGAGTTCATAAGCGTTTTTTTATTAGAATTGTATGTCTTTCTGTATAAAATAACTGAGTTTGTTTCTAGAAAAATCCAATATTTTTCATAAATGTGTAATTGTTGAAAGTTCCAAAGACTGAAATGCATAAGTATTTTCCATACCTAAAAATAGTGTAAGTAGATTTATATTCGTATATATATATATATATATATATATATATATATATATATATATATATATATCACTAAAGCATTTTATAGTCCCGTAAATCAAAATGTTTTAATACTCCATGTGAGTTTTATAACCATGCTATTGACCCATAGTGCCTGTAACAACGTTCTTCAGGCGTTAGAGTGTTATGACGTTTGTCACCCCAGACCTGCCGGTCTAACTGTAGCTAATAGTTTAGGTGCAGGATTGTCAATCCCGTATAGATCTATACACAAGTATCACGCTCTCCCTATGAGAGATTATGGTTTATAATACAGGACTTGAAATGCGTACTTGAAAGTACGGTGAAGTCAAATGTCTCACAAATTTTAGTATCAATAGATTTACGAAATGAAAAGTCCATCTTTCTTGTAAATGTATGTATTTCCTCTTTATAGTGCTTATAGTATGTAAAATGTCATGAATAACTCGTAAACTATACCTATTATAGTTTTTCGAAAATGTGTTCCATTAAAATGATAAAACTTGGTGTATTACTAAATTCGCATGTAAAGTGTGACATTAGTAGTAATATTGTTTAACATTTATAAACAAAAATGTAGACGAAGCATTTGAAATCGTATGTAACGATTTGTATTTTTACATAAGTTTTTATTGTGTTTCACTTGTATTTCCCCCCTAAAGTATAGTAAAAACGTGAAAATAAAGGGGTACGAACTCACCTGGAAAGTGTGGTGATTTGAAGAAAACGAGATTTTTCTCAGGCAGCACTTCGACAGGAAAGAAGTCGATTTCTCGGAAATCTCGGAGTTTCGGACCTTCGTCGGAGCTTGGATATGAAACTGTGGTGTCAGGGTTGTCTCGAGAGAGTTGAAGTATGAAAATCAGGAGAGAAAATGGTGAATTAGCAACTAAATCCCGGAAGTCTTGCATGCTATTTAAAGGAGGGCTGCCAGGCCTCGTACGCGGGGCGTACCTCGTACGCGAGGCGTACGTCAGGCATGAAGACATCATCGGGCATTGGTCTTCGGATGGAACAGGAGGTAGAGGGTGTAGGGGAGACGTGACCAATCCGAGGCCTTGTATCGCGTACGCTGGGCGTACCCTCGTACGCGGGGCGTACTCCCTCGGTTTATGTCCCCCGATCTTCTAAATTGCGTAACTTTCGCATACGAACTCCGTTTTTTATGTTCATTATGTCCACGCGTAGGTGAGAATATACTCTACAATTCTCATTTAGACTTCGTCGGCAAATTTTGACTCTAGTTTTAATTATATATTTTTAATAGGTCGGGACAGGAAAAGTCTGTTAAAAATTCATAACTTCTTCATCTAACGTCCGTTTTCGTCTGTCTTTTTACTGTTGTACGACTATTGCCGAGACCATCAATTCTCGTTTAGGTTGCGTCGGCCAAAAATCGCTCGGTCTTTATTTCGAGTTTTTAGCTGTCTATTGTTGTTCTGAAACTTAGATAAATCATAACTTCCTCATACGAAGTCAGATTTGGACGTTCTTCATATATACGTTCATTGTTTATTATAATCTATGACTTTCGTTTAGATACCTAAGGCTGAAAAGTATTTTATTGAAATTTCACTTTTTACGCTTAACAGTGTTTTACCGGTTTTGTCGCGGATCTTTGATTGGTCATAACTTCTTCGTTATAACTCGGATTTGAGTGTTCTTTATATTTCTGAAAACCTTGTCACGACATCTAATATTTTATGTATCCCAATTGAGACTTTTGAACATTTCATTTTTGACGCTATTTTCATTATTTCAAAAATAGGTTACAATACTTGACTTTAGAACATTACATTGACTTGAAATATCGGGTTGTCACAGTTTTCTACTTTTGTACATTTGAAATTGGTAAGTTGTGATGTTTTGGATAAAACAAAGACCAACTAAGGCTAATTGTGTAAAGTGTTTTGTCTTGATTAGAATCCGCACTAACTCTTTAATATTTTTTTGTCAAGTAATGTTCCTTGACAAAGTGAATCATAAATGTCAAGAGTTCAGTGGGAGTCTTAAACATCTTGACAAGTTTCAAGAACTAATCAAGAATAAACCTAATGTTAAACACTAGCACACGACTTGAAGTTTGTGACCTATCGTGTTGAGATATTCTTATTTTTGTGCCCATTCCAGTTAAAGTTGACTATGAATGTGAGTTCTTTCAGTTCTCAATTGTTTGCATAACTACTTGGAAGCAATGGTAGGCCCTTCTGTTGCCAAGTGGCAATAAATTATGATTGAACAAGTTCATTCCATATGAGTTTGGATTTGTAATTGACCTTGTCTTATGATTATGGTTATGACAAATTCACATGGATAGGAACATATACGCCATAAAATCTAAGTGTCATAAGGTTTCTCTCCGACTCATGAAAATGATAGTGAGGAAACGCTTTCACTAAGTAGATCTTAAGGAGATAGAATTGTGATATTTGCATTCTCAAATTCAATTACGATTCCGACATCCCTCTTCATAATTTGAAGTGTGAGAAAAGGCAAAGGGTCTAAACATTTGAGACTTATTGCTATAAGTTCTAAAATTGTTTAGACACACATGTGAGCTATCTAAGGAAAGGTGTATGAGTTTGAGAAGCCTAGATAAAGTTTTATCAAAGCGTCTCATGTCAGAAATCAGAACTTTAGTAATGAGAGTCGATAAGTATTGATTTCTAGAAGTCCAGCTGATTTCTGAATACATGTCAAAGCTAGTGGGAGCATAAGTTTTATGATAGTAAGATACTAATTATTATGCTAGTGGGAGCATAATTATTATGGTAAGTGTTGCAAGTTAGAAATGATAATTATAAAAAACAAAAGGTTCAATTCGCAAAGTTGTGGATTTGCAAAGTTGTTTTTCTATAATTAAGGGAGAGGAATTTATACTTCATTTCAAATCTAAAAGCTTAGATTGTGAGATTTTAATCAAATTTAGTCAAATATATATGAATGTTATGTTGGAATGGTTCAACATAAGGATATTCTATATATAGAAATGTTAATTGCGTTCTCAAAATTTGATTATGATTACGGCATCCCTCTTCATAGTCAAAGTTATGAGAACTTGGCAAATAGAAATATTATAGCAAAAGACTGATCAAATATCATGTATTTATGTTAGAAATTATGAATTGTGTCCCATATGCTTCGGGTATAGGATCGATTCATATGCTATAATATTCTCGTGTTCTAATTTTCCGACTGCCTAGGGCATTTAGAGGGAAAAAGGAATAGAACTGGATATGACTAAAGTGGTCAAACAACTGTTAAGGACAATCTAAGGTTCGCCAAGGATTGGTCGCTTAAGGACAGTTGGAAGTATAGTAATGGAAGGACCATATTCACATTATTATGAATAGACAGAAGTCTATTAATAATGAGTTGTCGTGGGGCAAATATGGAATGATTCCATATTGGGAGTTGAAGAATACATGAGAAAGTTAGAAACTTTTATGCAAGAACGATGTTCAAAGGAATGTACTTTGAATTTGAGACTTCATTTCCATGGAATTGTCTTGTAACAATCTCCAAAGGAATATTTTGTAATATCATTGGTCAAGTCTCTGTGACTTTTGGCACCTAGACATTACAAAAGAATCATTGCATGATAGTTTAGAATCTAACACTTTCTAGCAGTGGAAAGAATTTGGAATTCTTACACTTGCAATGAGGACTTGGAATTTTGAAAAGGAGCATCATTGAAATGTTTTTCAATTGTTCTACTTCACAAAGTAAGGACCATAGACAAACATAGTATGTATGCTTGGTGCACGGCATAATTATTTTTTAGACTAACATAGTGTGCATGCTTGGAGCATGGCATAACTATTGTTTTAATTAAAGTATTAAGTTGATTATTCGAAACATTATACAATGAATAATGAGTAATCAATATGGGACTTAAAAAGCTTTGGGCCATATAGGATTAGTATTATTCTTGTGTTTCACTTTGCATGTTTTGACTTCCCGAATAACTAGGTTATTCAAACCATCCAGAGTCGATCATACTTTGGAAGTAGGTATTGAGGCAAGACTGTCATGAATGGGTCTGTAGAGGTGTGTTAGTCATAGCACAAGTTTGCTACATTATTAATGTGTGCTCCTGGAATAATATTCGAGTATTGGATTCAACCCACGCTCATTTGAATCACTTCGTGGATTTTATCACGAGTGATCATGAGACGATAATATCTTATATTCTTGAAACAAAGACATGTGACTTGTAGTTGCGAGTCGGTTTCACATTAACATATGTAAACACACTAGTAACTTGGATGTTATAAAACATATTGTTGTGTGTAATTTGATGAGTCAGTACAAGCGAGAATTTGGGTCGAAGTTTATCCGTTCCTTTTACCCCATGCGGATAAAAGCGATAGTTGTGGGCCCCTCAATGCTTTAGTGATGACACCAGGCCTGGATTGATTTGATTTGTTCAATTAGTCGGTTGTCATAAATCGGAAATCGGGAAACAACAGATGGACAGAGAGAATGATTATAATCCATGTCTCAGTCCATATGATATCTAGAATGGAGGAATATATATGATCCCTTATCTAATGGACACGGTATTGACTAGGTCAGAGTTCGACAGTGGCTTTTAAGAGCTACGATTGCTAGTCGGGTTGAAGTCACGCTTGCAATGATAGTTATTAGAGTTATCCAAGTGGGAGACTGTTGGATTAGGTGTCTAAGCCCATAACTATTATTGGTATCTACTTGACCCGGGAATAGCATGGTCTATTTGGGTTGCATATCACCAGGACAATTTGATAGGATGGGCTTTTGAGAAGAGGTTATTTATGATTTGTTAACATATTATAAGTTCTAATATATTAATATGAAATCATATTATTTAATTGGTATTGGTCAAGAATTAATTTGGAATTAATTTTGTGATCGAAAGAGACTAATTAAATAGAAGGGGTTGATTTGTAAATCATTCATTCTTATGGTGTGGGCCAATGATCCATGATTCCTTAGGTTGGGCTAAACCCATGTGACAACCCGATGATCCATGTAGGTTTAAATCCATGGATCCTAAGGAATATGGAAGGTCATGGCCATTAAGGCTTACATGGTGTAACCTTAATCTTGCCACACTATATAAGAAGCCTCATGGCTACCAAAATGGCACTTAAGTGGAATACTAGAGGGCTAGCCAATTTTGGTACAACAAGATACTCTCTCAAAAGTCTCCTTTGTCCAAAGGTGTGTTGTGATTCCATTTGAGGTGCAACACTTGGGGCACTAAGTTCTTAAAAGTCCAAGGCTTCCAACTACAACAAAAGGTATGTCATCTAACTAGAATTTGTAGTAAAGATACTCCATTGTATGATAGTTAGGATGATGCTTTGGGAAAATAAAAGTTTTCATGTATATTAGAGAAAACAAAGATCCAAAGCATCCAGGGTTGCATGTACACCATAGGAGTGTTAGAATTCTCAAAACCCTTCAATATCCACATCTTTGGACCGGTTCAGCTTCCCAATCCAAAACAAGATTCTCCATACGATGGGCATGACTTAGATATAAGAGATTTGGGTAACTTCGAAGAACTGGGAAACAATCCCAGAGAAGGGATATTTCAAACCCAAACCAAAGGGGTATCCGGGAAAGCAGACCCAATAGGAGGAATCAAAATCAGGTTGGTGTTTTGGATCAAAGGGTTTGAAGACATCTTCATTGGTAAAAGCGTAGACTATTTTCAACGATTCAATATCATCTTCATCGAAAGAACGGGTCTCCTCGTATGATAAGATCCTTTGATCGATGAAATCATCCTCAAAAGGAGTGAGGATGTTCTTACAAGATACAGTCATTTTCTTGGCCTTTGTTAAGTAAAACAAAGATTACGTGGAATGAGATTAAGGGATACCTTCAAAAGATGATTGGTGAACTCCTAGATGAAAGCTAAAAGACGTGTGCAACAATAACCCAAATTGATTGCCTCTATTTATCCTGACTACAGAAGAAAGAGAAATAGAGATTAGACCGGTTATGATGGTTCTTGAACAAATAAATCAAATCCGTTAGGATTTAAAATTTTAAAATTATCCCTTTAAATTTTGGCGAACTACCTCCAAAATATATCGTAGGAATAATTTGGGGGCAGTTGTTAGGGCTAGGATCTCAAAGCTACAATAAGATCCTCAAGCCAAAGGATCCTCAAACCTCAGGATTCTCGAACCTCAGGATCCTAAACATACTTCAAGATCCTGATCACTATTATTCTAATATTTATAACGGTTATACATTATTGTCTTTCTCACATGTGCATTAATAACCAGTCAAAGTCTCAACGAATAGTCACAACCATGCAAAAGATTTGGAGGACCATCTCATGCAACGTCTATAAGCTGGTATTGGGGGATCCCTGAAATTTCGGAGTTCTTGTTATTAGCTTTTTGGCTATATAAATCACTTGTATTCATCACACTACACAAAATATATAGTAGAAAAACTGAGTTTTTTCACAATTTTGCATCAAGTATCAAACAAACAAGCCTAGGCTCTGATACCACTGAAGGGTTTTGAGCATTCTAACACTCCTAAGGTGTAGATGCAACCCTAGAAACCTTGGATCTATGTTTTACTAAGATACATGCAAAATTGATTTTCCAAGGTTCATAACCTATCTAGCATACATGGGGAACTTTTAAACATAAAAGTTAGTAAGAAAACATACCTTGCAGTAGTTTGGATTCCTTGAAAAACCTTGTGAGCCTAGCACCTCAAGTGTGATGCCTCAAATGTCTCACACAACACCAAATGCACTTGGAATGACTTAGAGAGAAATGCACAACACTTAGAAATCGGCTAGCCCTCACACTTCTTACTTAGTAGCCGATTTTGGTGAAGAACATGAAGCTTATATAGTGTGTTACAATTAGGGTTACACCATGTAAACCCTAATTGTCATGACTTTTCATTTCCATGACCCACGGGTTCTATAAACACCATGGAGCATCCTATGGGTTTTAGCCCAATTTGATAATCCATGAAGCATTAGCCCACTATATAAGTATGGATGATTTACACAATCAACCCATAAATTTAATTAGTCTCCTTTTGATCACTTAATTTATTCCAAATTAATTCTTGATCAATAGTAATTAAATAATATTATTAATATATTAGAACTTATAATATATTAATAAACCTTAAGTGTTATTTCTCTCATTTTAGTCTATCCAAATGCATGATGCCATGCAACCCAAATGGACCATGCCAAATCGGGTCAAGTACATACCACAAATAGTTATGGACTTAGACACCTTATCCAACACGATTATGGTTGACCCTATATGTATTCTAATCATTCATGTGAGAATAGGGATAAAAGGAATTTTTAACAATTCAAAAATAAAGCGATAAACAATTACTAGTTTCTATAAGAGAAACTTACAGATTACTTACTAAAGTAATTCTACTTATTATGACTCTTACTGTTTCCTTCTATGAGAACATAGTGCATACCAATTATATACTACTTGGGTCGAATAGACCTTCGAATATATAATCCTACTCTAAGTCCACATCCAAACAAGGAAAAGGAAATAAAGCTTAGACCATACATTCTAAGTCTATGAAACTTAATTATATATAACCGTGACGCATGCACTTAGTACTCATAGAACTATCAGTAAAAGTCTTCTGTTCTCATGTAGTTTTGTTCTTTGAATCAATAGTGCCAAAAATACTCCTATAATATTTTACTTTATGTGTTGTTCTAACGTTCTTCTGTATGTAGTATATGTATAATTTGGTAAGTTTTAGACCTGTCGCAACACCAATATCACTCCCAAACACATGTTTTATCATATCTCAAACTAATATAGTTGATCAGGCTATATTGATCCCAGATATGATTACATAACTGCCCAGGTTTGACTGTAATGTCCAACATCTAATTACTTTTGTTATGTTCTAGTATGACACTGTTCTATAGTAAGTATTTTTGTATGTATACTTTAGTTAAATATTCTACTATTTAAAAAGTATAAACTCTTGGTCAGAGTGTTTTAATCCCAATGT
This sequence comes from Lactuca virosa, assembly GCF_052849685.1. Taxonomy (NCBI): domain Eukaryota; kingdom Viridiplantae; phylum Streptophyta; class Magnoliopsida; order Asterales; family Asteraceae; genus Lactuca; species Lactuca virosa. The sequence continues at coordinate 393,525,324 of NC_136428.1, forward strand.
GTTTATAGTTTGTATATCTTTTATGGATTGATATACTCGATTCACTATAAACAAAGCTCTGATACCAATCTGTCACACCCCCAAACCAGAATGGTGGAAACATTCGGGGGTGGATGACTTCATGTAGTATCATAACAGTTGAATATTTGTAAAGAAAGAAAACACAACCATCATAAATATAATTTAAAGGTAACATTGTTGTATGTGATACATGTCTCAAAATAAATTACAATATGATGATTTAATAAATTTGAAAACTGACGCCTTAGCGTCCCTTCTCCAAAAGATGATGTTTTACCTGTATTACTGAATCCCTGTGAAATACAAGTAGTTTTGAAAAAAGTGTCAAACATTAAGTTGGTGAGTTTATAAGCGTTTTTTTATTAGAATTGTATGTCTTTCTGTATAAAATAACTGAGTTTGTTTCTAGAAAATCCAATATTTTTCATAAATGTGTAATTGTTGAAAGTTCCAAAGACTGAAATGCATAAGTATTTTCCATACCTAAAAATAGTGTAAGTAGATTTATATTCGTGTATATATATATATATATATATATATATATATATATATATATATATATATATATATCACTAAAGCATTTTATAGTCCCGTAAATCAAAATGTTTTAATACTCCATGTGAGTTTTATAACCATGCTATTGACCCATAGTGCCTGTAACAACGTTCTTTAGGCGTTAGAGTGTTATGACGTTTGTCACCCCAGACCTGCCGGTCTAACTGTAGCTAATAGTTTAGGTGCAGGATTGTCAATCCCGTATAGATCTATACACAAGTATCACGCTCTCCCTATGAGAGATTATGGTTTATAATACAGGACTTGAAATACGTACTTGAAAGTACGGTGAAGTCAAATGTCTCACAAATTTTAGTATCAATAGATTTACGAAATGAAAAGTCCATCTTTCTTGTAAATGTATGTATTTCCTCTTTATAGTGTTTATAGTATGTAAAATGTCATGAATAACTCGTAAACTATACCTATTATAGTTTTCCGAAAATGTGTTCCATTAAAATGATAAAACTTGGTGTATTACTAACTTCGCATGTAAAGTGTGACATTAGTAGTAATATTGTTTAACATTTATAAACAAAAATATAGACAAAGCATTTGAAATCGTATATAACGATTTGTATTTTTACATAAGTTTTTATTGTGTTTCACTTGTATTTCCCCCCTAAAGTATAGTAAAAACGTGAAAATAAAGGGGTATGAACTCGCCTGGAAAGTGTGGTGATTTGAAGAAAACGAGATTTTTCTCGGGTAGCACTTCGACAGGAAAGAAGTCGATTTCTCGGAAATCTCGGAGTTTCGGACCTTCGTCGGAGCTTGGATATGAAACCGGGGTGTCGGGGTAGTCTCGAGAGAGTAGAAATATGAAAATCAGGAGAGAAAATAGTGCATTTGCAACTAAATTCTGGAAGTCTCGCATGCTATTTAAAGGAGGGCTGCCAGGCCTCGTACGCGGGGAGTACACCGGAGTACGCGGGGCGTACCTCGTACGCGAGGCGTACGTCACGCATGACGACATCATCGGGCGCCGGTCTTCGGATGGGACAGGAGGTAGAGGGTGTTGGGGAGACGTGGCCGATCCGAGGCCTTGTATCGCGTACGCTGGGCGTACCCTCGTACGCGGGGCGTACTCCCTCGGTTTGTGTGCCTCGATCTTCTAAATTGTGTAACTTTCGCATACGTGCTCCGTTTTTGATGTTCTTTATATCCACGCGTAGGTGAGAATGTACTCTACAACTCTCGTTTAGACTTCGTTGGCAAATTTTGAATTAGTTTTAATTATATATTTTTAATAGGCCAAGACAGGAAAAGTCCGTTAAAAATTCATAACTTTATCATCCGACGTCCGTTCTCGTCTGTCTTCTTACTGTTGTATTACTATTGTCGAGACCTTCAATTCTCGTTTAGGTTGCGTCGGCCAAAAATCGCTCGGTCTTCATTTCGAGTGTTTAGTTGTCTACTGCTGTTCTGAAACTTAGATAAATCATAACTTCCTCATCTGAAGTCAGATTTGGACGTTCTTTATATGTACGTTCACGTTTTATTATAATCTACAACTTTCATTTAGATACCTAAGGCTAAAAAGTATTTTATTGAAATTTCACTTTTTACGCTTAACCGTGTTTTACCGGTTTTGTCGCGGATCTTTGATTGGTCATAACTTCTTCGTTATAATTCGGATTTGAGTGTTCTTTATATTTCTGAAAACCTTGTCACGACATCTAACATTTTATGTATCCCAATTTATACTTTTGAACATTTCATTTTTGACGCTATTTTTATTATTTCAAAAATAGGTTACAATACTTGACTTAAGAACATTACATTGACTTGAAATATCGGGTTGTCATAGTTTTCTACTCTTGTACATTTGAAATTGGTAAGTTGTTATGTTTTGGATAAAACAAAGACCAACTAAGGCTAATTGTGTAAAGTGTTTTGTCTTGATTAGAATCCGCACTAACTCTTGAATATTTATTTGTCAAGTAATGTTCCTTGACAAAATGAATCGTATATGTCAAGAGGTCAGTGAGAGTCTTAAACATCTTGACAAGTTTCAAGAACTAATCAAGAATAAACCTAATGTTAAACACTAGCACACGACTTGAGGTATGTGACCTATCGTGTTGACATATTCTTATTTTTGTGCCTATTCCAGTTAAAGTTGACTATGAATGTGAGTTCTATGAGTTCTCAATTGTTTGCATAACTACTTGGAAGCAATGGTAGGCCCTTCTATTGCCAAGTGGCAAGAAATTAAGATTGAACAAGTTCAATCTATATGAGTTTGGATTTGTAATTGACCTTGTCTTGTGATTATGGTTATGACAAATTCACATGGACAGGAACATATACGCCATAAAATCTAAGTGTCATAAGGTTTCTCTCCGACTCATGAAAATGATAGTGAGGAAACACTTTCACTATGTAGGTTTTAAGGATGTAGAATTGTGATATTTGCATTCTCAAATTCAATTACGATTACGGCATCCCTCTTCATAATTTGAATTGTGAGAAAAGGCAAAGGGTCAAAACATTTGAGACTTATTCCTATAAGTTCTAAAATTGTTTAGACACACATGTGAGCTATCTAAGGAAAGGTGTATGAGTTTGAGAAGCCTAGATAAAGTCTTATCAAAGCGTCTCATGTCAGAAATCTGGACTTTGGTCATGAGAGTCAATAAGTATTGATTTCTAGAAGTCCAGTTGATTTCTAAATACATGTCAAACCTAGTGGGAGCATAAGTTTTATCCTTGTAAGATACTAATTATTATGCTAGTGGGAGCGTAATTATTATGGTAAGTGTTTCAAGTTAGCAATGTTAATTATAGAAAACAAAATGTTCAATTCTCAAAGTTGTGGATTTGCGAAGTTGTTTTTCTATAATTAAGGGAGAGGAATTTATACTTCATTTCAAATCTAAAAGCTTAGATTGTGAGATTTTAATCAAATTTAGTCAAATATATATGAATGTTATGTTGGAATGGTTCAACATAAGGATATTCTATATATGGAAATGTTAATTGCGTTCTCAAAATTTGATTATGATTACTGCATCCCTCTTCATAGTCAAAATTATGAGAACTTGGCAAATAGAAATGTTATAGCAAAAGACTAATCAAATATCATTTATTTATGTTATAAATTATGAATCGTGTCCCATATGCTTCGGGTATAGGATCAATTCATATGCTATAATATTATCGTGTTCTAATTTTCCGAATGCCTAGGGCATTTAGAGGGAAAAAGGAATAGAACCGGATATGACTAAAGTGCTTAAACAACTGTTAAGGACAATCTAAGGTTCGCCAAGGATTGGTCGCTTAAGGACAGTTGGAAGTATACTAATGGAAGGACCATATTCACATTATTATGAATAGACAGAAGTCTATTAATAATGAGTTGTCGTATGGAAAATATGGAATGTTTCCATATTGGGAGTTGAAGAATAGATGAGAAATTTAGAAACTTTTATGCAAGAACGATGTTCAAAGGAATGTACTTTGAATTTGAGACTTCATTTCCATGGAATTGTCTTGTAACAATCTCCAAAGGAATATTTTGTAATATCATTGGTCAAGTCTCTGTGACTTTTGGCACCTAGACATTACAAAAGAATCATTGCATGATAGTTTAGAATCTAACACTTTCTAGTAGTGAAAAGAATTTGGAATTCTTACACTTGCAATATGGACTTGGAATGTTGAAAAGCAGCATCATTGAAATGTATTTCAATTGTTCTATTTCACAAAGTAAGGACCATAAACAAACATAGTGTACATGCTTGGTGCATGGCATAACTATTGTTTAGACAAACATAGTGTGCATGCTTGGAGCATGGCATAACTATTGTTTTAATTAAAGTATTAAGTTGATTATTCAAAATATTATACAATGAATAATGAGTAATCAATATGGGACTCAAAAAGCTTTGGGCCATATAGGATTAGTATTATTCTTGTGTTTCACTTTGTATGTTTTGACTTCCCGAATAACTAGGTTATTCAAACCATCCACAGTCGATCATACTTTGGAAGTAGATATTGAGGCAAGACTGTCATGAATGGGTCTGTAGAGGTGTGTTAGTCATAGCACAAGTTTGCTACAGTACTAATGTGTGCTCCTGGAATAATATTCGAGTATTGGATTCAACCCACGCTCATTTGAATCACTTCGTGGATTTTATCACGAGTGATCATGAGACGATAATATCTTATATTCTTGAAACGGAGACATGTGAGTTGTAGTTGCGAGTCGGTTGTACATTAACATATGTAAACGCACTAGTAACTTGGATGTTATAAAACATATTGCTGTGTGTAATTTGATGAGTCAGTCCAAGCGAGAATTTGGGTTGCATATCACCGGGAAAATTTGATAGGATGGACTTTTGAGAAGGGGTTATTTATGATTTGTTAACATATTATACGTTTTAATATATTAATATGAAATCATATTATTTAATTGGTATTGATCAAGAATTAATTTGGAATTAATTTTGTGATCAAAAGAGACTAATTAAATAGAAGGGGCTGATTGGTAAATCATTCGTTCTTATGGTGTGGGGAAATGATCCATTATTCCTTAGGTTGGGCTAAACCCATGTGACAACCCGATGATCCATGGAGGTTTAAATCCATGGATCCTAAGGAATATGGAAGGTCATGGCCATTAAGGCTTACATGGTGTAACCTTAATCTTTCCATACTATATAAGAAGCCTCATGGCTACCAAAATGGCACTTAAGTGGAATACTAGAGGGCTAGCAAATTTTAGTGCAAGAAGATACTCTCTCAAAAGTCTCCTTTGTCCAAAGGTGTGTTGTGATTCCATTTGAGGTGCAACACTTGGGGAACTAAGTTCTTAAAGGTCCAAGGCTTCCAACTACAACAAAAGGTATGTCATCTAACTAGAATTTGTAGTAAAGATACTCCATTGTATGCTAGTTAGGATGATGCTTTGGAAAAATAAAAGTTTGCATGTATATTCGAGAAAACATAGATCCAAAGCTTCCAGGGTTGCATGTACACCATAGGAGTGTTAGAATTCTCAAACCCCTTCAATATCCACATCTTTGGACCGGTTCGGCTTCCCAATCCAAAACCAGATTCTCCATACGATGGACATGGCTTAGATATAAGAGATTTGGGTAACTTCGAAGAACTGGGAAACAATCCCAGAGAAGGGATATTTCAAACCCAAACCAAAGGGGTATCTAGGAAAGCAGACCTAATAGGAGGAATCAAAATCAGGTTGGTGTTTTGGATCAAAGGGTTTGAAGACATATTCATTGGTAAAAGCGTAGACTATTTTCAACGATTCAATATCATCTTCATCGAAAGAACGGGTCTCCTCGTATGATAAGATCCTTTGATCGATGAAATCATCCTCAAAAGGAGTGAGGATGTTCTTACAAGATACAATCATTTTCTTGGCCATTGTTAAGTAAAACAAAGATTAAGGGGAATGAGATAGAGGCATACCTTCAAAAGATGATTGGTGAACTCCTGATGAAAGCTAAAAGACGTGTGCGACAATAACCCAAATTGATTGCCTCTTTATATCCTGGTGGCAGAAGAAAGAGAAATAGAGATTAAACCGGTTATGATGGTTCTTGAACAAATAAATCCAATCCATTAGGATTTAAAATTTTAAAATTATCCCTTTAAATTTTGGCGAACTACCTCCAAAATGTATCGTAGGAATAATTTGGGGGCAATTGTTAGGGCTAGGATCTTAAAGCTACAATAAGATCCTCAAGCCTAAGGATCCTCAAACCTCAGGATCCTCGAACCTCAGGATCGTAAACATACTTCAAGATCCTAATCACTATTATTCTAATATTTATAATGGTTATACATTATTGTCTTTCTCACATGTGCATTAATAACCAGTCAAAGTCTTAACGAATAGTCACAACCATGCAAAAGACTTGGAGGACCATCTCATGCAACGTCTATAAGCTGGTATTGGGGGATCCCTGAAATTTCGGAGTTCTTGTTATTAGCTTTTTGGCTATATAAATCACTTGTATTCATCACACTACACACAATATATAGAAGAACTATAGCACTTGTACTCGTATTCTTAACATTGTTTTATGTAATTAACCATTTCAATCAACAAAATCATCAAGGGATGTGATCATTATCACCACCCAAGGTTTTATGTCAGAGATCCTATCAAGGATCAAGGGCTTTCCTTGTATACAACTTGTCTTGCTTTGATTCACATTACATACTTGCTTTATTCTGGAAATCACAGCCTCTCATACACTTTTGTTGATCTTAATTTGTTCATTTTTTGACCAAAACACTAAATGACCTCTCTAACTCGGACAGAGTTAAGAAACTGTAGATTCTATCCTCGGTATCTTCAGCAGCAGGAACTAGCTCGTTGAACTTGAAGGCTACAAAACATCAAACAAAATAAGAAGTGTTAATATCTAAATTCTTAATACAGAAAAGAGGATACCCTGCCTTATTTAATACAAGATTGTGATAATAGATTTCCGTCAGGAATCGAGTCATGTTTCATGAAGAGATATCTCCCTTTTCAAGCACCATCATTATGCTTGGATTTCAACACAAGGGACGGTTTATCGGTTTTGACCTTCAACAAAAATCAAGAGTTCCCAAAAGTTGTAGGTCCATAGATATAGGCTAGCTCATTCAAACCAATGGTAAGATCCTTGGAGTGGTTCAAATGATCGATCCAATAGAGGATCCTCCAAACCGTTGGAATGACTTGAATGTATGATATTTTAGTGATCTCGAAAAATACAGAAATGATGCTGGAGAAAGGGTAAGAAAACCCGAGGATGAAAGGATATTCGGGAAAACAAACCCAAAAGGGAGAGACAAAGTCAGGTTGGATCCTAACATCAAAAGCCTTAAAGATGGAATCGGTAGGAAAAGTTCCAGCCGACTTCAGGGCCTCAATGTCATCATCATTAAAGGTAAAAGTTTCCTCATAAGATAATATATTATGGTCCATTAAATCATCATCAGGAACAACGATGATGCTAGAGCGAGAACGAACAGATTTTTTGACCATGACTAAAGAAAAGAAGAAAAAGGGAACAAGATAGCACCTTTGACAATATTCGATGAACTTACAGAAGAAAATCTAAGAGTAAGACGAAATTGAAAAGCTCCGTATCCTATTTATATAGGAATCACTTAAAGGTAGAAGGGTGATTTGACCTATTCCAACGGCTAGAAATCTACCCGTTGAAATTGAAATTACCCATCTGTTAGAGATTTTTACTTTATTTTTTAATTAAAAATTATACCTCTAAATATTTAAACACTAACGGTTATATTTCACATTTATAATTTGGGGGAAATTGTTAGGGGCAGGATCCTTGAATCATATTCCGGATCCTCAAATATCTCTGAAGCCTTAGGATCCTTAAAACATATACGGGGATCCTGACTAATAAAACTAATATTTCTAACATTTCTAATGACTATATTTTCTTTTTTCTTTTTCACACGTGTGAAGAAGTAGTCAACACAAGACCCATTCTCAACAGAGGTTCATATCAACCAGGCAAAAGACTCAGAATACCAAGTCAAATAATATTCATTTGCTGATTCCAGAGGATCACAGAGTTAATGGACTTCTTGTTACTTACACTAGACTATAAATAACACATGTATCTAGTACACAACATAAATGACTAGCTCTAGAATTACTCCTTTACTCGTATTATCATTATCTTCTTTGTAACCTCAGATTAAAACTCAATAAAACACATCAAGGCGTGTGATTATTATCACCTCCCAAGGTTTTAGGTCAGATATCCTACAAATGATCAAGGGCTTTCATTGTAACTCATTTGTCTCACTTTGATTACCATTTGATACTTACATTACACTAACACCACAACCTGTCATACAATTTGATCGAATTACACTTGAACAATTTTTGAACAAAATAGATAGACGTGCTATATTTTATATCTCATAATTATTTTATATGTTTGATCTCATAGGGTGTTGGTGAACGATAAAATAATGTCTAGGAGTAGACGTTTCAAGACATGAAGGCTTCAAACGAATTAGTGTTACTTTTTGTTGACACCGAGGTTAGTAAATACCCATGAGTACATATCCTTCAATATACATTTGTGATTTAAAAAATCCCAAGACATTATAAACTATTTGCTTTATTACTTATTATATCGTCTGTAGTACTTTTGGTTACATGAAAAAGATTTATGAAATGCTGTATTAATTGGAGATATTTAATATATTTTATAAGGATTATTTCATAATGACCATTAGCCACTTAGGATGGGTTAACTTGCTTAGGCACTTTCATTATTGATGCTTATACTTCGAGATATGATCCCATACATGTTATTGTATTTGGTTTTTACGATTGGCTTTCCATAATCTCATGATAACGATGGACTTTGAAAACCCATTCCATATTCATATTTGTGAGGGTCACATGTTTCCAAAATGTCGAGATATATTATTGGGCCTCTTAAAAGGTTTTGGATATGATTCTATTACCTTGTTTATACCATTGTTACCATCTTAAACACTAGAAAGCAATCAATCTTGTTTATGACTTGGGTTTCTGAGTATTTTTCACATGAATTGTGTAACAATTGAGAATTTCCATCATTAATTGTTACTAGGAGTTAGGATCAACTGATAATGACAAAAACAACCTCCCATATTGAAGGATAATATGGAAATTTGAGTCAAAAATAAAGTAATCAAAAAGTTAAAATGGTTAGTGTGTTTCGAAAATACACGACCTAATGTTTAACGTTGAGAAAATCTAACTCTGATTGGAATACTTATGATTTTACGAAGAATAGAAACCAACCATGTTAATAACGCTATTGATGTCAAAAATAGCAAAAAGAGAACGGTTGAGTTTTGGCAAACACTACAAAAACGAAATTCATGGTAAAGCAAGAGATAAGAACTTAGGATGGAAGAAAGGAAAAAATGGAAGTCGTATGAAGGAGATACAATTTTTATAAAATATAAAAATGTGGGTTAAAATGAAAATTAAAATTAGAAGATGCAACATAAAGGAAAATTATAGTTCTATCAAAGAGCTACACAAATATATAGAGAGGGTAAGAAACAAAGTATATATGAAGAAAATATGAATTTTTAATAAGGATTTATGGGTGAGCGTCAATGTGCACGCCATGCTCATCGTGCACATCTGATCGCAGAGTCCTCAGTGATTTGGAAACGTGGACCACCAGAAGGGTGACACGTGGCAAGATTTGGATGCGCCATGAAGCAAGTACACGATGTGCATGAGAGTGCCCAGTGCGCACCATTACTATAAATAGAGTAGCTTTCTTCCTAGTTTTTCATCTCAAACCACCCTCCAAACTCTCTCTCTATACTTCAATACTCTCTCGATGGCAAGAAACTCAGGCTACAACGGTTCAGGCATTTCTCGATACGCTATTAGAGTGAGTTCACGACCCTATTTTACTATTTTAAATGTTTTAGGGGGGGTACATGCTTATCAAATTGTTTTATAAAAATATTAATGTTATAAATATTAAATCATTTTATAAAGCTAGATGCCTTAGGATACTTAGCTATAAATATTATGCCTAGTCGTAAGCTATGATATTTACCTAAGAGTTATGATGGTCGATAGTCTAGGAGTAGATAATACCTGTCACACCCCTGGCCACCAGCAGAAATGCCGATGTGCGCGACGTAAATCAGTAATCACAGGTTTTGAACATACATTGAACAACTATCTTAGGCGATAAAAATGAAGGAAGGGTAATTGATTAAAACAATGTTACAGTTTTTATTGCTTATTGTCACAATGACATCTACATCATGGACAGTTTTCTACTGACAACTATCTTAGGCGATCTTTCTTATCTTGATGGTTATGGCACAAGAGACTCTCTCACCTAAAGTTCGAAGCTATACCCAAAACATCAAAAGATCAGCTTGTGAGAGGGTTACCTAAGATGAGATTTATAAAGTATTGGTCATGTGCAACGTTTGAAAATGGAAATAAAAAAAGTATTTTTCAATTCCAAGCAATGTTCTTCTATCATTGCTCCATTCCATCTCCTATATATGGATTTATTTTACCTTGTTCCCATTGTATCACGTGTTGGAAAAATATACTCACGTGTCATTGTTGATGCGTATTCTGGATTCACTTAGTAGTATTTTTGCGCAAAAAGAATGATGTTGCTGAAGAGATTATTTCCCTAATAATATACTGTGAAGTTTTATATGATCAAAAAGTCAAGCAGCTTAGTAGTGACCATGGCATTGATTTTTGAAATCACACAATGGAAGGATTCTATGATGAAAAAGGGATCGCTCAAAACTTTTTCATTGTTCATACTCCTAAGACGAATGGTATCACTGAATAAAGAAACAAAACACTTATTGAAGATGGTCAGATAAAGTTGTGGATGTTGGTCTACATCTCTCCTTCTAGGTTGAAGTCGTTAACACTGCATGTTTTCCGTTTTGTTTGTATCATTTTAAATCAGATGGATCAACTTTCAAAGTTTAAAGCAAACGTTGATGAAGGGATATTCTTGGGTTACTCTAAAATTCCGAAGGCATTCGGGATGCTCAATGTGAGAAAACAAGTTATTGATGAATCCACTCATGTGAAGTGAAGTTTGATGAAGAATCTTACTCTTAATATTCCATTGAAAATTCAACGTCTATCTTAGATGAGCTTCTTTTTTATCATCCATTGTGTCCCTTGAAACGAGTGTCCCATATGAAACTTCTATCCCTCATCAAAATTCTTCAGCCACTACAAATCCTGATTCGGAAAATCATTCCATTCCCCACCCGAGTATGAATTTTCTATTGATCTCATTGATAATCCTCCTCGCCATGAGACTGAAGTACCCATTGATGAAAGTTCCTCCATGTCTAATCCCACTAATCTTCAAAGTTTTTGTGATGATCATCTCTCTTAAATTGTTGGATATATTACAGATGCGGTTCGCACTCACCATCAAACATCATGTAACTTCTACATGTTTGTTATTCTTATCTCACTGATTGAGCCTAGGAAAGTTCATGATGTACTGAAAAATATTGACTGGATTAGAGCAATGCAGGATGAGCTGCATGAATTCAAAAGGCATAATGTCTAGACCCTGTTTCCTCGTCTAAAAGGTAAAATTAATGTTGACACTCGTTGGGTATTTTGTAACAAGATGGATGAAGATGGAATTATTACTACAAATAAATAGAGACTTGTGGCACAGGGGTTTACTCGACTGGAGGGTTTGGATAATGATTGAACTTTTTCCTGTCTAGCTAGACTTGAAGCAATCAAAATTTTTCTTGCGTGTGTCTCTTACATGAACTTTAAGGTGTTTCAGATGGACTTAAATACTACTTTTCTACATGGATATCTTAAGAAATAAGTCTTTCTCAAGCAACCCCCTAGTTTTGAAAGTGAAAAATTCGCTTAACATGTTTATAGACTGGATAAGGCCTTCTATAGACAACACCCAGTTCATCAAGGAATCAGGATATGATATTATCGTAGCTAAAGTATATGCCGATGACATTATTTTTGTGTCAACAAATTAGGAGATTACAAAAGAGTTTTCCGAAATAATGTCTAAGAAGTTCGAAATAAATATTATGGGTGAGGTGACATTCTTTTTGGGTCTGTAAATCAAGTAGATATCCAAAAGCGTTTTCATTAGTTAGAGAAAATACGTTGCAAATATGTTGAAGAAATTTTCATGCACTAATTGCAAAGCAACAAAGACTCTTATGTCTTTTACATTGAGGATCTATGTTGATTTATCTAGTATTTATGTTAATCTAACTATGTATATCGAAATGATAGAATCTTTGCTTTATCTCACTACCAGTTGCCCTAATATAATGTTAGCAAGCAACATGTGTACATGTTTTCAGGCTATACCAAAGGAGTCACATCTTCTTGCTATCCAGCGCATATTTAGTTACCTGAAGCATACACCCAACCTTTGGTTGTGGTATCCTCGTAACTCCGAGTTCAATTTAATTGGTTACACTGACTCTGATTATGCAGAATGTTCTTTAGATAGGAGAAGTACTTCCATAGGATGGCAACTATTATGAAATAGATTGATCAACTGGTGTAGCAAGAAAACATCATCATTGGCATGCTTAACTACTGAAGTTCAATATGTTCTCTTTGGTATATGTTGTGCTCAAATCCTCTGGATTCAAAACCAACTTCAGGATTATAGCTTCAAATTTACAAAGACACCTATATGTTGTGACAACACCAATTCTATCCTCATATTGAGATAAGGCATCACTTCATCAAGGATAATTTTCAAAAGGGAAGATTGAGTTGCTTTATGTTTCGACTACTAGTCAACTCACTGATATCTTTACTAAGCCCTTGGATGAACATAAAATCATGTACCTCACTGGTGAACTTGGCATGATTTCAATTGAATAATTTGGTACCATTTATATAAGGTACTGATGGTGAATTATAAATTCTAGACTACATCTATATCTTTGATTAATTTCACTGATTCTCTCATCCACTGATAAATTGTACCTAAATGAATTGATGGTTGATTTAACTTTTCCTAGGTTTTACTTTGTACACTAGTTTAAGTCCCTAGAAGCATGCTATTTTATGTGACTAAATCTCTCTAAATATCTCATTAGTGAGATCTTCTACTGAGATTATATTATGTTATTCACTCAAGCTGGCTAAATAACATTTTCTAAACTTTCAATGTGAGATAACCAGGTCCACATAAAATAAAAATTTTCTATATGGCTTGGGTATTCATGTTATGGTTAATTGTCTCTAGCCATACTCTATCCCCGGAAACATGTTGTCGTATGTAAAAAGTCTCATGTTATACTGAAACACCGAGCATAACCCAGTCGCTCACACTAATAGCATTGTTTATTGGTTGAGAGATACTTGTTGGTCCTCAAAGACAAAATGTTGTTTCAGTGTCCTTGTAACATCCCAAAAATACCGAGTAAAATTTTTATTTTTAAATCAGTTAAAGTCGTTCATTCATTGTTCCAAAAGGCGATCAGAGTCAAAGTAATTTCAAAACATTAGAGTAATTTGTAAACATTCAGTGCGAAATAAAACTCCAGGGGATGCAGTGCGATCAATTCAAGCCCTTCTTTTTGAAAACAGAGATACCTGAAACCATAAACATAAACTGTAAACATAAAGCTTAGTGAGTTTCCCAAAGTACCACATACCAAACATAAAACTAGGCCTAGCCCTGGGGTATATTCCAACCCAATGAACAAGTATGGGCCCCGCACTGTGGTTTATTTCATCCCGATGGTACAATAATGGGACCCACCCTGGGGTTTATTTAAACATGATCATAACAAAAAGGGACCGCCCTAGGGTTTATTTCAACCTGATCATACAATAATGGGTCTCGTCTTGGGGTTTATTTCAACCTGATCATACAATAATGGGCCCCACCCTGGGGTTTTTTCAACCCGATCATACAACCATATATAAAAGTCACATGACAACTAGCATTCTACATACAAAATAATGGGCCAACATTAGTTCCTTCGACCCACGAATACAGTGAGGAGACTCACATCATAGTCTGAAAGAATAGTTGCACCGATCACTTCTCTAAAAGCTATCTCTACCGGTCACCTATACAATTAACAGGGACCCAAATATCAAACTATAATTAAAATTACCCAAAATGCCCTAAGGTCATACTTGGTCAAAATCCTGGTCAAATGTCAAAAGTCAAAAAGTCAACGATTCAACTCAGGCTGACTATGCTAATACGCTCAACATATTGCACTTCTCTCGGCCTGAAAATGGGGTCTCAACCATGTACGCGTATCGTAGCTTCAAGTACGCCCATCGTACTCGGCTGCCACCTTCTCCATTCTATTAAGTGCTAAATCTATTAAGAAACTTCGTCCAAAACCCAGATCTAATTCCCAATGACGTTCTAAGTCATAAAGTTTCCAACTTTATGACTTTCCAAGACTAGAAAAGGTCCAACAACTAAACCCTAACCTATTACACAAACCAAAACCTCATATCTCACACATGAAGAAAGGGAAGGGACAAGATCATATTTTTATGACTCATAATAGCTCCATAATGGATGAAGTTTCCAACTTTATCCATTAGGATGGTGAAAATAACCAATATCTAGTATTTAAGTCTCAAAGGTACCAAAAATGCATATTTGTCAACTTAATTCATTAGGTCCAAGTCTCCAACCTTCATATCTGAATCAAAATCATGTTTAGATGGATAAAGTTTTCAAATTTATCCAGAATAATGTCACAAACTTTCAAGATCTAAAATTTATGCACTATAGTGACCAAAGAGCTCATAAAACCCAAAACTAACTAGATCTAACAAATGCATCATCAAGATTCCAGGTTTATACCTTATGGAGTTGAGAAAAGCAATGTAGGCTTTGGATCCACAAGCTTGAGCTTCAACATTCAACAAGCTTGAACTTCTCTTTCATCCAAAACACACTCAAAACACATAGAAAGGCTCAAGATTTTATCTAGGTGTAGGGTTTCGAGGTGTGAGGCTCAAGAGGGTGGACGCTGATGTTAGGAAGGACCCCAAGGGGTTAGAGTTCTTAAATAGGGCTCAAAACCACGAAAATATGGTTTTTGCATTGTGGAGGTACGCCCAACGTACCTAATATTATGCCCAATGTAACAGCCTAAAATCGCGACTTCCTTCAGCGTAATACGCCCAACGTACTAGCTTGTGTACGCCCAGCATACCAGAGTCCTTTTTCCAGCTTAAATTCAAACAACCATAACTTCTTCGTTTCAACTCCGTTTTTTATGATCTTTATATCCACATAAAGGTAACGACGAGCTCTACAATTCTATCATGATACTTATGACTAAAAACATCTCGAACTAAAAAATCCTTTTATGCAAGAAGCCAAAAACATAACATTTCCTATTTTACCCCTCAACTTCCATGAAACAATCCAAGGTTTAAATCATTTGTTCAACATCATACACTTCCAATAGAGTCTAAACTTCATTCTATTGAAGCCCAAGGCCTCCACTTGATCCATTTATTGTCTACAATCCTGAAATAAGAACTTCTCGAAACAGGATATTACAATCGTAGACACTTTCTATTAATACCATAAATCTGATTTGACACTTCATGCACCTGCATTTGGTGTCCCTAACCCTGTCTATTGTCACTACAGATTCAGATATGATAACAGAAAAACTTTTTCCTCTGATGTATAAGATCTTCCGTATTATAAACATATAGTGTGTGAGCATCAAAACATATATATGTCTAGAACTCTTGTATTACACCATATAATGGGTGACACATCAAACATCCCTCCCATGATTTTGTTACAATATGTTACACTCGCTCATTAGTTGCTTATATATATATATATATATATATATATATATATATATATATATATATATATATATATATACTTCTGTATATTTACAT
The DNA here is from genome assembly GCF_052849685.1 of Lactuca virosa. Taxonomy (NCBI): domain Eukaryota; kingdom Viridiplantae; phylum Streptophyta; class Magnoliopsida; order Asterales; family Asteraceae; genus Lactuca; species Lactuca virosa. The sequence continues at coordinate 393,541,345 of NC_136428.1, forward strand.
TTTGAATGAATTTTTCGAAGAGTTTTAATATTCTTTTTAATTTTTCATTCATCTTGAATCTATTTTGGACATTTGATATACCAAATCAAACAGATCGCAAAGAAAAACCCAAACATAACGGTTTATACATTTTATTAATGTTGTAGGGTTCAAATTTTATGATAAAAATTAGAAAATCGATTTTTTAAAAAGTTTGTTAAAAAACAATTTTCCAGCGGGATATTCTTTAGACTTCCCTGCTATACTACAATCCAAAGTTACAATTTGTACGAGACTCATGCAACTGAAATAGTCTTCTAATTTTTAACATTTTATGTTGAAATTACAAATGTCATGAAGTACTAGAAACAGTTTATTATTGAAATTTTCAAACTAGAAAATAATCTAAATTTTATAGAAAAGTAATATATCTAATAGAGATAGTGATCATAAATTTGGTGCCCCATAAAACAATCATGATTAAGATTTTGATACCAAATAGTAATCTTGGTGTTGATACTATCGACAAAGAGACAAAAGAGTCCACTTATTCCCCACTTTGGACTATCTAATGAGGAAACATCATATAAGATGGCATCATCCTTCACCTTGTAATAATTTTACACCAATAAGACATTCCTACAACCCACATAAAATTAAATAAGTTCATCGAGCGACAATTATTGAACCATTTATAAATTTCTTAAACCTTTCTTCAAGTTTTTTAGGTTAAAACAGGTATACGTATACGAATTAATTGTTGAATTTTCAACGTCAAAAATAAATTTTGCTTGAAATTGAAAACAAAATACACCAATACACCAATTTCAAGTCTTAAACATATCACTTCTCAATAAGGATTCCAAAAAATTTGATAGCACCATTAATTACGTTTTATTATTATTATTATTGTTGTTATTGTTAGTTTTCATATTCTTATTATTTTTTTTATTCTTTCATTTTCGACCTTACACGTGTGTGCATATATATATATATATATATATATATATATATATATATATATATATATATATATATATATATATATATAGTTAGGTTCATTTGAGACCATTATATTTTATGAGACGGTGAGACGCAAATCCTAGTCACTCATTTTGTAGATAAAAAAATATTTTTAAAATGTAAAATAATTGAAAGTTTTCGAATTTTTTTTTAAATATTATTTTTGTCACTTTTGTTATCCAAAAAAAATAAAAAAAAGTAAAAAAAAATACCGTTTTTTTGAAATATCTGTAAAACTTTCTAGTAGAATATTAGAATATTTTACATATCTGGCAAATCTACTAAAATATTAGAATATTCTAACATTCTAAATTTCACATTTGAATATTTACAGTGTAATATCCTATTAGAATATTTCACGTATTAAAACAAAAAAGAAACAGTAATTTTTTTAGGTAAATAAATGACGAAAATAATAATTAATTTTTTTGGATTTTTCTTTTTATTTTGCATTTTAAAATTACTTTAGATTGCGTCTTACGGTCTCACAAAATTAACATGGTCTCACAAAATTAACCTAAAACTATATATATATATATATATATATATATATATATATATATATATATATATATATATTTTGAGTACCCATATTTTTTCCGAACCACTCTTGAAATGCGAACTTTTTTGTGGGGTTTTTTTTATTAAGAAAAAGGACATAAAGCACCAAATAGTTTCTATAGAAACATATTCGTAAAACAATTTCGAGAAAAAAAAATTGCATATAGGACAACTACATATGTGCATGTTTTACCATTTTTGTAAATTTTCGACATTTGTGCACATATGCATCTGTCATATATGCAAAAAAAATTGAATTTTTTGTTTTGCAAATATGTTTCTTTAAGACCAATTTTGTTATTCATGTCACATTTTAAAAAAATCAGACAAAAAAATTCACATTTTAAGAATAGTTTGCCTGAAAATTTGGGTTCGCAAATGATCCAGACCCTATATATATATATATATATATATATATATATATATATATATATATATATATATATATATACACACACACACACACAGACACACAGACACACACACTCGAAAGCCCTGATAAGTTAGAAGATTTAAAATCCTTACAAAAGTTTTTGAGTTTAATAAATTATGCTAGACCATTTATTAAAGATTTAGGATAAATAGTTGGACCTTTATATTTTATAAAATATCTATTATAGGTGAGATATTTTAATCAAGAAGATATAAAATTATTACAAATATTAAAAAAAATGAAAGCATTAGCACTTCCATTAGATACAAATTATTTGATAATAGAAACAAACGGATGTAGTCTTCTTTGTTGTAAACCAAACAAACTTAGTGAAAAAAGTTTGGAAAGAATTTATAGATATAACAGTGGTCAATAGAAAAGAAAATGACAATATTAGTAGTATAGATGCAGAACTACTTGAGATCAATTATGCGTTAGCAGTTTTGAATTATTTTTCTTTTCTAAAAAGGAAATAAATTTTAGAAGTGATTGTGAAGCTATTGTTTCTTTTTACAATAAAATGAATGGAGATAGTAAAAGAAGTAGTAGAAGGAGATGGTTAAATTTCTTAGATCGAATAAACAATACTAGATTAACTATTCATATAGAACACATTAAAGGAAAGGATAATATGGCAGCTGATATTTTAAGTAGATTATTAGAAAATAAATTTATAAAAAATTAATTATTTTCTTTTCCATCTCAGATGTCTAGATCCAATTCAGGTAATCCTCGAGGTCATCCACCATTTCGTTGTATGGTAAGGCAAGAAGGAATTCCATCAGTAACTTCTTTCACTACAAGACCAATAGAATCTTCAAACAGATACTATAATGATAATATTAGATTTGGTAATAAGAATTTACAAGTTTTTCCAAATAGTAATACTTATTTTAACGCTTTACCACTTGTTTGTCTTACTAAAGAAGAAAAATGTTTATTAGATAATTTATGGATAGCTTATGAGCGGGATCCTAAAGACAGAAAATATTTTATTGCATGTTTAAATGCTTCATCAGAACATTTTAACCAGACTCACAACCATTTTTAGTTTTATGTTGTTCTGAAGGGTAGGAAGACAGGTTTCTTCCACACATGGATAGAAGTCGTTGAAGCCACACATGGGTTTACTGATCCACTTTATAAACAATTTAATGATTATCAACAAGCTTTAACAATAGCAAGAATGCATTTAGACATGAATTTTTATACAATGAATGTTGTATATGTGTATTGTTGAAGTAATTCTATTATGAATATTAACGTTTGATTATTCATATATTCACTAGAATGTTATTATTCTATTACAAATTCATATATGTGCATTTTTATAATAAATTTTAATTTTAGTTTTAACATGTGAGTATTCATTTATTCATTGCTGAATAATGACATAAAGCTGTGGATACAAAATTTATTGCAGAATAATAACATATGTATATATATATATATATATATATATATAGAGAGAGAGAGAGAGAGAGAGAAAGGAAGGAAGGTTCCTTTGAGATTCTAGAAAAAATATAGATATTGAGGTTCAGCCGTAGCCACATATTTTTCATATGTCGCCCCCCGCACTCTAGTGTTTCGGCGCAGTAGGTGAGGTATGGTAATAGGCCTAATCATAAATGATGATCCGGAAAAGATGTATAATCATATATGATTTTATATATTTTTATCCATGTTTATATGTAAGACTAGATCTAGTTCTTGCATTTATCATGACAAGAAATACGATGATAGTCCCAAGATATTGGCTAGTTCAAGATATTTGGTCATTCAAGCTATTAGTATAAGTTAAAGATGTTAGGAATAATAAAGTAAATGTGAAATATTACCCACATCAAAAATGTAATGATATAATTGAGAAAAAAACACGGTATCAAAATTGAAATTTTCGATAAACTTAATGACTTTATTGGAATTTGGGCAAACTAGTTACCGGGATAATACGGAAAACTGGTCATTTGGTTGATATTGCAACAAAATTGTAAATATAATAGCATAACTGAGAGAAAAAAAACATGATGTCAAAATCGAAATTTTCAATAAAGTTAGTGGCTTTAATGTTATTTTCCTTATACAAACCGATTATGAAAGATTTAAATTCTAAAACTGATTTTAACACAACTAGACTATAATAAACACTAGGTATTGTATCTAACTGTGTAGCAGTAGAGCTATGGAAAGACCATGTATTGAACACAAGAGAAACAGAGATGATTGAATCAAAATCTTAAACTGGTAATTAAACTAAAACAGAAAACTAAATGGTGATTTTGTTTAAAAAAAATTAAATTTGAATCAACTAGCATCCTAGCAAAAAAATGCAAAAAACTTGATTAAAAGAGTAATTTAAAAATACCTCCACTTTGATCGTGAATTTCTCTTTTTTCCTATTGTTGATTTATTTGATGTTAAAGAGATTTATATCATAAATTACCGATTCCTATAATTATTATTTATGTTGCTCCGATTAACTAATACTATTAATTTATATCATGAAACTAACTAGCCAATTAAATGTTTAAATAACGAAAGACTTGATGTACGCATTTATCTCAATGGTGTTGACAATTAATCTGAGCATTAAATATTAATATATAAGATTATATAATCAGATTGGTCCTTTGTAATATATTTATAATATATAAAACTTAGTTATATGTAATATAAATTGAAACTTTAATGTATAAGGATTGATGATTAAACAAACATCATAAATAAACAAAAATTTATAAATCCAAACTAACAAATTGAACCATAGTATTAAGGGTTCATTTACATTTAAGAAGAAACAAAATGGTACTAGCCCAAAATCATATATGTATCTCAAAAAGATATCAAAAGGAATAGCTAAACACTATACTAAAGCAGATTGAATGATTAATCGATGCTTCCTTGCTTCGATCTTCAAAATGATACTCCAATCATGTTCTTCAACTTTAAATACCCTTACGAACTTTGATTTGGTAATGTAACTTGTCTCTCGAGATTTCTTTAAAGCATGTTGAGGAGGAATCTATTTATAAGACTTTGAAAATTTCTAGATTCACGACGTTATATGTCTAATGTCGCACCACATTCCACGTTGTTTCCGTGTTGTGTTGGAATTCTAAGGCTTGGCTTTTAATGATGTAATGCGGCGAGTGCTTTAAAATTTAGCCATCTTTTTAATTTTATTTTGTATCAGCTCTAATCCTTCCCTTTTACTCTTCCGCTAAGAATTTATCTTTACGTATCCAATTCACAACATTATCAGTATCATTTATCTTTAAGTATTACAATTAAGTCAAATAATATATATATATATATATATATATATATATATATATATATATATATATATAGAGAGAGAGAGAGAGAGAGAGAGCTAGGTTCAAGTATTCTAACTAATTATCGTGTGGATGTGTGGACAATGTTATTCTATGAGAATTACTAAGAGAATAATTGTTTAGCAATGCGAATACGTTCAACCTTACAAAAATATCGTCATTTTAATGCATTCTCGCTAATTACTATTTATTTTTGTTCTTACATATCGTTTTTCACTCATTTTCATTCTGATAGAATACGACTCAATAAACATTCTGACAGAAATGAGAATAATAATAATAAGTGTATAATAACCTTATAGACGATTTAATTAGTGAGAATATATGTTAATGACAATAGTTATGTATGATTGAATGTATTTATATTATCAAACAACATATTTTTTTTATCATTCTCAAAAAATAGCATTGTCCATACGTCCGCACAATAATTAGTTAGAATAGAATAACCTAAGCCTATGTGTGTGTGTGTGTCTATATATATATATATATATATATATATATATATATATATATATATATATATATATATATATATATATATATATATATATATCTTTTACTATATTATAAAACATATTTTTCATATCTTGAATTTTAAGAAGTATAAGATACAAAACGTTTTGTACAACTCAATTATGCATAAATAAATCATTAATACGAGCCAAAGTTTGAAGACATGAATTATGGAAGGTTATTAAGAAATTAAATTTGGAGCAAAATGACAATTTTAATATATTAAGTTCATCTATATAAATTAATTTGTATTTCTTAAACTAGACATATATAATAATTAATTTGCATCAAATGTATAAACAGACAATATAAATATAAGTTCTAAACATAAATATTTTAATAATTATTTCTCCATAAGAAAACAATTCACCAAAAATCTATTTATCGTTTGCGCGTGTATATATATATATATATATATATATATATATATATATATATATATATATATATATATATATATATATATTATTGTTATGAAATGTTTTTGGTAATCATGACATTGGAATTGGATTATTTCTATTATCAAATTCTTTTCTTGGGCTGAAGTATAGGTTCACTCTTCTAATACCTGATGTTATTATTGCGACATTTTCTCGTTTTAGAAGATTATTCATACATAAATATCTTGCACATTTAGAAGGTCACTATCATGTAGTGGTTTATTCTAAACTTTTTATTAAGATATTTGATTGATTACCCTCGTATATTATATGGTTGAACTTGAAACTATTATCTTGATTTTTTAAGACCAAATTGTACAATAATGATTTTAAAATGGTTAAATATTTTTACAAGATATTTATATTTCTTTTAACCTATAAAAGGCGTGTTTCGATTTATTTCGAGTCGAGCCTCCGTTATATTCACATTTCGTAATGGGAACTAACCCAGTCACATTAGACATATGTTTAGTTCTAAGTGATTGTAGTGTTACATTTAGAAGATATTAAGCAATATTTTACAAAACCCGAATCCTCTCCTTAACCCTAGAAAATTCAACCACCCTCCCATCCTCTCTTGATTTCAATGTTGACAAACTAACAGGAAAGAAGGAAACTTTAGTCAAGCTGAGATCTATAAGTCATATGGTTTGACTTATATGAATACATCATAGATAGAAATCATACACTTTGTGATCCCATACTGTTAAGGAAACCATAAAATCCTTTTCAAGACTCAGAACAAATCTGATGCCACTTTCCACGTTCTGATGAGCCTTAGGAAGTAATGCAGATAACTAGCAAAACCAAAAGCACACATAGACACAATATTTACATCGTGCGGTCGAGGTAACCTACGTCCATAGGGAGGAGGGGCTATTCTTTATTCACAGAGTTCTCAAACAAAGATTAGAAGTATAACCGGCATAGATGCATCCTACTCACTAAGGATACAAATTACTTAGAATGCATCCTTATTTATATTTGAGGGATCAGACCTAAAACCTTTATGGGCCAAGGCCATTGGCCCATATGTCCATGAATGGTGACAACCAATCATAGTCCCCCATGCAATAACTTATAGAACATTAATCCATGACATGCAACACATAAGTATCAGCAACGCACATGATGGTGCACCATGAGCCATAGTGGAGTATCACGATGCACATGTGGCGCATCATGAACACTAGTGGCCCAACATCCATCTTGGTGGCACAACGTGGTGTATTCCTTGAGCATCACCAACTTCAAAACATCATAGAGGACTTCATGAATCATTAGGGACATCATTGCATATCAAAGAACCAAGATGGTGTATCTTGAACCAAGATGGCCCATCTTCATGCAAGGATGGTGCAACACCTTCTCATTTGGTGCAACATGCTCCCAAGGATAGTGCAACTTCCTCACTTGGCACAACATCCTTCCCTCTTGGTGCCACTTCTGTCATGATGGCTCGTCATCATCTTGGATGGCGCATCATGTTGGTCTAAGTTTCTGCATGCCCCTTTTTGGAAGATTTTTCCTTTGTCACTTGTTCCTTTGTTATATGCTCCGTGAACCTCAAGTGCTCCATTAAGTTCTAAGTGCTCCATTAAACTCAAATGCTTCATGGGAATGCTACAAATACTCAAGTCACATTCAACAATCACAAACTTGACTTGAGCAACCTTTGAACTGCACCTTAAACAAGAACTCCCTCTCCCTTCCTACCAATAAGCCCTAAAGGGACTTACCTCTTGCAAACATCAACCAAGTCCAAACAAAGCTTGAACTTCTCTCTAGGTAACGACCTTATCACAATGTCTTTTGGAATCTCCTTGGAATCAGAATTTTGCATGTATAACATGTCATAGAACATGAGAGGTTTCTCCACCTTCAAAAGAAGACTATGAATGATACCAACCACCAATGATATTCTGATCTCCTATTCACTTTCATGGTCCGAGTCTATCAACCCAATCAAATTCGTATGTCGTGTATTGGCACCATACACCAGACAAACACCAATGGTTCCCTTCAAGTGTCGCAAGATCCACTTGATCACATCCTAATGAGCTCTCCCCCGATTGTCTCGAACTGCCAAAGAAGTACCAACACGTTTAGACTGATCATGATAGAATAACCACAAGACTTTGTTAAGGCAGTGAGAAATGTATAACTATCCTACTCTTTTATAAGTCCAAATCTCAATCCTTGTTATCTTCGTTCAGCTCCTAAATCGTTCATCACAAGCTCATTCTCCAGAAGCTTCTTCAAGATGTCTTTCAGCGCATCAGCATCGCCAACACTTCTTCATTAGGTTTTTCAAGGGATTCCTTGTAGAAGCCCATTTTGACGATCGACTTGTGAGGAATAATAAGTTCTTGAGATTTAACGACGACAAAAATTTGAAGAACACAATGACATGATTAATTCGATAATTTTACTAGAAAGAGAGAGTTACAATATGAAAATAAAGAAAACATGCTAGGAGAGATCCCACCATACTCTCTCAAACTAGAGGACTACATTTTTGGTGCACTCATAATACATGACCACCCCTCTCTATTTATAGAGAGAGGCAACTTACAATACAATAAAAGGGTAATAAAATAACCTAACTATCACTCATAATTTGTAGAGCAATTCCATGCTCCAATAATATCTCCCTAAATGCTCGCAAATGATGAGGGATACAAATATAGTGATAAAAGGCTAAAATACATCGTAACCAACTAGCAAGTGCGGTAATAAAAATGATACATAATAAGAACCAAATGCTGAAATGTCTCTGAAACTCTGAAGTGTCTATGATCTCTAATGTTGGCCATGAATCTCTAATCGGTAAAGGTCTTCGGCTTCAAGGTCACCACTTTTGAGGAAGAAAAATAAGATCCAATTCTTCAAACTCATGACAAGCACAATGATCAAGTTGAAGATCCAATCAGAAAAATACTTCAGCTTCAAAAAGTCTGAAACATCTCTAGTTCTTGAATCATAATACACCCAAAGTTCCTGAAAAGAATAACCTGCTAAAAAAATAAGAAACATCTTGTGGTAGAGTATGATTAATAAATAATCTGGATCCGGGAAACATCTAGTGAAGCCAACTATTTGATCAAGATGAACAAAAATCAGTGCCACATCACATCACTAAATAAGTCATCGTCTTCAGCAGTCTCGAAAATTCAAGCTCAAACAATCATAAAATCATATCCGGATGATAACATAATATTCTCTCCCTATTTCTAATAACCAATGATCGAATATCAAAAATAAATAAATCAATCTGGATGGAGAGTGTCGGATACCAAGAGCTTCACATTCTCCCCCTAGATGTATGAAGGGTCTCAATGAAACACGAGTATGAGATCAAAATAAATTCTCTCCGGTCATAAGTGGCCGGTTGATTCTGTCACTGAAAACTGCTCGAACAAATGTCGAAGTAACAATAAAAACTCTGCAGGAAAAATCATTGCTCTATAGAAAAATGCTTATGTACCCAAACTCCATGTCGGAACTCCTGAAGTGGTCTTTAAAAAATAAAGTCAACAAGCTCAAGATACATGGTTTTTCAACCGAATATCAAGAGCGACAAGTCATAAAAAGTGTTCGTATAGCGAAGGTTGCGCATCAATTTTGTTTATCAGACGCAACTGCAGTACAATCCTCGCGAAGAAAAATATGATGTCTGACTGCGGTATGGAGTCCATTGTGATGATCGAAGCTTCAATAAATCTCCAATAATAATCTCTTTCATGAAGACAATAAATCGAGTCTTGTAAAAATTATTCTTCACAAAAGTGATTCTGATCATGGGTTGCGGTTGGGCAAAGTTGGTGTTAAAATAAAATAATTGGTTTTAAAATAAAATAAAGAAATAAATTGGTTTTAATAAAAAAAAATTAAAAGGCTAAGGTATATGTTGGTTTTTAGGAAAAAAATGGCTAAATAAAAAAAAATTGGTGTAAAAAAATTAAATGAGTGTTAAATAAAAAGAATAATTTTTTTTTAGAATAAATGAAGAGGGGCTTCACTGAGAGGGGAGGAGTAAAGAAGGGTGAGAGATGGATGATTTACGAGGAAGGGTGGAGGAGGGAAGTTTACCAAGGATCTGAGGTCTTCAGGTGAGAAGGTAAGGCTACAGTGGGAAGAGTAAACAAGATGTTGACCGAAGATTGAAGTCTTTGTAACGCCCGCAGATCCGGGCTAGTCAATTTAGAGACGATGAGCATCAAAAATGAGTTTTTGATGGAAAATTATTTATAAGGATTAATATTAACCAAGTTTTAGTATATGTTACAAGGGTTCCGTACATATAAAGAACGCCGAAATCCGAGTTATAACGAAGAAGTTATGGCCCGTCGAAGTTTTACGGCAAAACCGGCATGGCACCGGGAGACGTAAATAGTGAATTTTTGATAAATGACTTTTTAGCCTTAGAAATCTAAACAAAAGTTGTAGTATACATTAAACCAAGAACATACAAAAAAAAGAACGCCCAAATCTGACTTCGTATGAGGAAGTTATGAATTTTCTAAGATTTGGCATAGTAGTGCACGACCCGAAACTCGAATTTTAGATCGAGCGGTTTTTGGCCTACGCGACCTAAATGAGAATTGAAGATCTCATTAATAGGAACTCAACGGTAAAAAGACAGACGAAAACGGAGTCCGTATGTAGAAGTTATGAGTTTTGACGCGGACATTTAACAGTATAATCTCCTCGTACTGTTAAATTTAAGATCGGCCGAGAATTAGACGACGGAGTCAAAATGAAAGCTTCTAGATCTTATTTTTACCTACGCGTGGATATAAAGAACGTCGAAACGGAGTTTGTATGCAAAAGTTACGGGGTTTAGAAGTCGGTAGGATGCTGCTGCAAAAGGGGTGACGTGGCACAATCTTGGCCATTGCTTTCTCCCCAAGGCTTGCCACTAGATGGTGACATGTGGCACTAATTTCAGCCATATTTCACCCTATAAATACAACCCCTTCCACCCTCATTTCTTCACACCTCCACCCTTCTCTCTCTACTCTCTCTCTAAACCTCCCAAAACTCCCCTAGCGCTAGAAGAAAGCCCCAGAGCGCTCGACGGCTTCGACAAGAAGAGCTTTCGGATCGGAAGTTCTGCCCCTGCAGAGCGCGGCTTGTAGCCAAACCCCCTAGTAGGTACGACACGCCTACCTAATTTTTAATATAGCTTTTATTTAAATATAGTAACGTTATTAGGACCTTATAATAATTATTTGAGCTATTATTACGGGTTATATAAGTGTCGTTATAATATCTTTTTAACCACTCGCGGTACGGGGAATCCGGTTTGGAGGGCCACCTGGGTTGTTGGATTTCAGAAGTGCTATATGCCAAAATGATCCTGCCCTCGAGTGTTTCATGTCTGGCCCCTGTCTGTACATAGTGGGTGAAGAGTATTGTTTAACGCTTATACAATAGTAATAATAGCTAGACTATTAATTAGTCTCGTTGAACATTAGACTAAACTCTAGTGGAAATGATACCAGGTTTTGTCAAAGGAAATTTGTTTTAAAGTAAACAAAGTGCTGTCCGATTACCGAGTCACCACCTTTGCAGGTGAGTGCATAGTCCCTTTCATGAACATGATTTTAATACAAGTATTGATTGAAGTATTAATTATATGTTTATGTGCGAGTTAATTGATGTTGCCTGAAATACGTGTTAAAGAACATACCTGATTATATATGATGATTTAGGATAAAGAGTAAACCTAAATTAATTATGAGGAATATTGGGTAATATTTTCTTACGAGTACGAGTGAGTTATACTCAAAGAATAGAACTTTAGTATATGTCATTGATCCAGGAGCATGGATTAGACATAGTCATTGTCACTAGTCCGAGAGTATGGATTGGACATAGTTAACTGTCATTAATCCGGGAGTATGGATTAAGACATAGTCAGTTGTCCTTAGTCCGTGAGTATGGATTAAGACATAGTCAGTCGTCCTCAGTCCGGGAGTATGGATAGGACAGTGTCATTCGTCGTTAATCCGGGAGAATGGATTTACACGTAGACACTTGTCCCTAATCCGAGAGTATGGAATGGGCACAATTATTCATTCGAGAGCATGAATTAGATCCGAGAGTATGAGTTAAGTAACAGGTAAAATTTAAGGTCCGAGAGTATGGATAGTCTCGTTGTAAGGATTAACGGGGTGGGGTAAGAGTTGCTTATATATATATGGTGAAATTGTATATTTTGTGAGTTCTAAATTATATATATGATATAAAATTGTGGGATTGAAATCCCTATATACTCACCAGGTTTCCCAACCTGACCCACTCAAGCTTATTTGTATCACAGGTGTCGATACGAAGTTACCTTACATTGAGAGATTAAAGAGATGTAGATCACTAGTGTAAATGAATGTAAGTTCTGTTTATGCTTATGTTTCTGTATTGACGATGACATCCCAAATGTTTTAAAATGAATAAAAATACATTTCTTCGGAAATGTTTTGATAACGTATTTATCATGTTTTAGTGGGAACAAATTCCGCAACATTTTTATTAAAAGAGGTACTCTGATTTTTATATAGCATAAACAAAATCGGTATTTTCTAGCCGTGAAAATGGGGATGTCACAGTTGGTATTAGAGCATTAGTTTAAGCGAACTAGGAATATGGATTTATTTCTAGACTTAAACTTAGAATGCTAAGCAATGATTGTGAGGAGTGTGTCTAATAAAATTTAGGTAATACACCTGAATAGACACAAGCACTAGCTTATTTAGGGAAAATAGCTAACATGATTTTATGTGCTAAATGATTTATGATATGAATTATATGATCGGATCTATAGTCTGTTGCCGACCGGATCTGGAAACTTTATGTGTTCAGGTTTCTAAACGTTTAATTACGATATTAGAACCGACATATAACTTTTCGGAGTGATAGGGAGATTTACACGTCGATCGTAAATAAAATCTTTCCTATCTTAATTCCCGTCATTACACACCGAACGTATGAATTGGTGTATAGATCGACATGGCAAGAACCCGAAGTTGAGTCAGGAACGCGAATGGAAACAGGAATCAACCTCCAGTGATTGAGCAAATACCTGTTGTGGTAGCCACTCCTGAGCCCATCACGATGGCCGGAGTACAGACGATGATCCAAATGATGTTGGATCGTCAAATGGAGAAAACAAGACGTTTGCTTCAACAGAATTGAGAGGAAGCTACAATACCAATCGAACAATCCGAACTGAATGATGGGCAGTCGGAAGGAGGGAACTACAGTGGAACCGTTGGTCAAGCCAACCCACCAATAGTTCGACGAAACAACCAAGATGACGGAGACGAGAGGAACAGATGCAAATACAAGGATTTTATAACTTGCAAGCCATCGACTTTCACTGGAAATGAAGATCCGATCGGAGTTATGGATTGGATATCGGAGATGGAGTTGGCCTTCATGATGTGTGGATGCAGAGGCAAGTTGCAGACCACATTTGCAGTATGTCAGTTCCGAGGAGGCGCTATGCGCTGGTGGAACACCCTGGGGAAGACTCTAAGCCCCAATGAGCCCCTGCAACTGACTTGGGCAAAGTTTTTGGTGCATTTCAAGCGCAAGTATTGCTCAGCCTAAAACCTGCTCGAGCTAGAGAACCAATTCCTAACTTTGAAGAAAGGGAGCATGTCCATCGATAAATACACCAACAACTTCACGGACAAAATGGAGTTTGCTTTGCGCCTTGTCCCAGACAAGCTGACAAAAGTCGACAAGTACGCAAATGGACTTCCCTGGGAGTATGCGGTGCCAGTACGTCAGGCACCTACTCTAGAGGCAGCTATCTGGGTTGCCAAGTCTGTTGAAGACATGATCAAGGGCAGAGCCGCCAACAAGATTGAAGTTGGCGATAAGAGAAAGTTTGAAGGATCCACAAGGTCCGACGAGAAGAGAAAATTCTCAAAGTCTGAAGAAGGAGCACAATGGTGTGACAAGTGCAGAAGGAAGCACATTGGGAGGTGCTCTAAAGAGATGACCTGCTTCAAATGCGGGAAGACTGGTCATTATGCCAGCGAATGCACAACCAAGAGAGAAGTTTGCTTTAGGTGTGGTGAAGAAGGACACTACAAGCAAAATTGCCCAATGAGAGAAGAAGCTGCAAAGCCAAATGTGCCGCCAAAACCGAAGGCAAGAGCATTCCATATGATCCTAGATGAAGCAGCTGACAATGCAAGGAATCAGGTGTGAGGATGGATATTCGAAGATCAAGTTATAGTATCTTAAGGTGTAGCCTATTAGAGGCATAGTCTAGGATGAACTTGAACACCCATGTAATCGTTTCAAGGAATAATATAAAACCTTCGTTTTACTATCTGACGTGTTAAGTTGTTGTGTGATTTTCTTGTATGATGACTTGGAAAACTGCGAGACAATACTTGGGACGAGTATGAGTAGGTGTGAATGGTAGTAGAGGCCTATACTACCGGAAGCACATGACTCACGCTTGGATCAGGGAAAGTTACAAGGTTACCAAGGAGCTAGTAATTGATTTTGTTTTATTCATGTATGTCGTTACCATCGTTTCGGTAATGACTAAGAAGATGATTGTTATTCCGACCCTAGTGGTCATATCAAATTGAGTCCGACTACGCTGAGTATCTTATGTGGTTCAGAGAATCAAGTTCGATGTAGCATCTGACTTAAAACGGAAGATTGAAATAAAAAGCGATCAGTTGAGGTATCGCGAAAAGTTGCTTGTAGCTATAATGTGACAACCCGAAATTTCTATTATGTACAACATGTCAAGTCAATAGAAGTCAAAACAGTTACTGTTAAATTTTCAGACTTTTTGGAATAAGTTTGAGTATTTTAGGATTTACACTTTAGGAGATATCAGGAGAGAGGATGCCCTAGGGTTATAGTGCATCACTGTTATTCCTAAACTCCAAGAAATTGGAGTTTACTGCCTGAATAAAATATTTACAGCCAAAAACCCTAAATTTGAGAGTATATATATGACACTTAGTCATTTTATATCATTTTTACAAATTCTCAAGAACAAATATCAAATCCTCTCAAGTATCATCCAAGTTTTATTCAAGATCTTCAATCTAGTAAGTGTTTCTACCCCTTTTAAGTTAGTATATCACTTAATCTAGTGATTTAACGCACTTCTATCCGTTAGATCTTTCCAAAAGATCAAATCTTCAAGTTTCACCAAGAACACAAAGAACACACACTAGTGTTCTTGGACTTTTGGCTCATTTCAAGCTGCTATATTGTAAGTACTTCTATCCTAGAGTATGTTTAAGCTTGCTACACATCTTTACATCAAGAAAACACAAGGAAACACCAAGATCAAAGGTGTTTACGGTCCAAGAACACCTTGGACCGTAAACCCTTCTTAAAGGGCCAAAGTATCCCTAGTCCCTTCCTAAGCCTAGGTAACTATCTTGGATCCATGCCTTGATGTGTTAAAGACTTGAAAACATCAAAATACCATCATCCATAGGGGTTTACGGCCGTAAACCCAAAGGGAAATGGTCCAAGGACCGTAAACTCCAAATAGGAGTGAAATGGTGCCCTAACTTCTTCCATAGACTTATACTTCAAGTGGAAACACTTCTAAGGACTTAGAAACCTTCAAAACAACAAATGGTCAAAGGGGTGTGAGTTTACGGCCGTAAACTCATGGGTTTACGACCGTAAACTCATGTGGTTATGGTCAAGAAACCGTAAACTCATGAAAGGGGTTCCCTTGAACCCTAAACCCCATAGCTTGGTCCTACAACACTTAGATGCAATCCTTGGGACTTATAACACTTATATAAAGTGTTTAAGTTGTCTTAGAATGTCTTAACTTTATAAATTAGTTGTTTAAAGATTAATTGAATACATATATGTGTATTTATATGTTAAATAGGATCATTGTGTGTGTACAAGTCTTCACTTGACACTTAGCAATCCTATCTCTTCAGTTCATCCAAACCACTCACTACAAGTGAGTTCATACCCCTTAATTAACCTTTTAAATGTTTTTAAATGCCTTTATGGGGGGGGGGGGGGAATACAAGTTGAACAACTATAGTTATTATAGCAATCACATGTGATTAATAACTACCAAACAAATGGTTTTCTTACTTTTCAAACTGTTTATCAAACTGTTTTACCTCAAACATGTTTACAAACTCTTTTACTTATCAAATACTTTTACTTAAACTCTTTTAAACTTATATTCTGTGTATTTATATAGATATAGTTATATAAGTAGGATTGAAAGGACTTAGGATTGCTAGCCTACCTTACTTCCTGTTCCTTGTTTGGTTGTGGACTTAGGGTATCAAGGTTAGTTGTCCGAAGGTCGTTTAAATCCTAGTTATATATTATGTATATGTATATAGATATAAAAGGTTATTTCTTTCATTCAGTTCCATGCCCTTGGGTAGCAAGGGTATACAAACATGTTCATACATTGCTAGTAAGCTACCATAGGGGTAGTTTAGGAAGATACTATTACTAGAACAATGAAACATACAATGAGTCAGTTCATACATGAGTCAATACATACTATGATGAGAAACAAACATAAAACAGAGTGATGAGAAACAAACAATATACACTATGACGAGAAACAAACATATACAGGCTAGACAGGGAAAGAACACACAATACAGCTAGCACACAAATCACATAACATTTACAATAATACATTTATGTGAGCCATTAAACAGGGCATGGCACTACCTGCCATGACTGTTTTTGTATCAGAATCTCCTTAATTGGGGATCGTATGAGTTTGTGTATAGATCTATACTGGATTGACTATCCTACACATTGATGCTCGCTACAGTGGGACTTGCAAGTCTACGGGTGCCAAACGCCATTTTTACGGCATCTTACATTGTCGTTTTACTATGGAGTCGGTAGCAAGATACAGGCCGATCACATGTTACCTTAAAATTTTACATTTGGCTTAAGGTAGTTAGTACAGCAGTAGTTACTTAATACATCACTACAGTACTATAACATTTTCCCTTACATTTTACTTTGTGTTATTCACACAATAAACAATGATGTAAAAACTATATTTTTGGTTAATGATAGTCGGATTAGGGAAAATACACACTTTTACAAGGGATACACATACAGACACTAAATGCCTTGGTAGAAGGCTACTTTTAGTAGGAAACATAGGGTTTTCTAGGAGAGTTCAAACAAATACAAACTTTTTACAAACATATACAATACATTTTACAAAACATCTTACAAATGCTTTCATACAAACACAGACACTAATATACTTATGATCTCACCAGCTTTAAAGCTGATAAACTCTTTCAAAATAACTTGTATTCTCAGGTCACCAGTAGACAGGTACCGGAGCCAGGTTTTGAGAAGATGGAGCTTGTTCCAGACTCATCTTATATTTGTGATGTATATTGTTTTGGTGTCTTTAAAACTTGACAGAACACACTTGTATGAAATTATATTATTAATGCAATGGATGATGCTGTTGCTTGTTTACTACTTGCATTGTTGTGATACTGTACTTGACGTCCTCCACCCCAGAACGTTTCCGCCGTTCATAGGTTTTGGGGGTGTGACAGATTGGTATCAGAGCATTGTTTATAGTGAATCGAGTGTATCAACCCATAAAAGATATACGAACTATAAACACAAGCGGGATTTAAAATACTCTGATGAAGAGTTTATACTTTAAATAATAAAATATTTAATAAAGTATACATACCTGCATTCATACTAAAATCAGTGTCACTAGGACAGAACAAAAGTATTACGATTGTTGGACAACACAAGTAGACTTAGAGACATATGGTCAACCCTGGGAAGATGTAGCCTGATCAACTACATTATCCGAGGAGTGATTAGCATGTGCCTAAGTATGGTTGTGAGGTTGCAACAAGTCTAAAAACTTACCAACACTACTACAACAAGAACAATAGAACAGAACATTAAACTTAAAATACTATAGGAGTATTTTGTGTTACAATAATTACTTATTTGAAAACTAAAGGTCTTTATTAGTATATCAACGGTTGTTTAGTGGATACACTAAGGTCATATGTGCTAAGATGTCATAGACTTAGAATCTGTGATCTTTGCCTTACTTCCTGTTCCTTGTTTGGTTGTGGGCTTAGGGTTAGGGTCACTTATTCGAAGGTCTATCCCGTCTGCGTTACATGTAACTAGTATGCTTTAAACAAGTATTGAAGCAACTAATAAAGATCATCTTATAATTATCTAATTAGTTAGTCTAATTTAGTTATCTCTTATATCCCTTTTCTCGCGTAGATATAATGGCTGGATTTCATCTTCCCGGAGACCCGTACTATCCCAACCACGACAACGCAGGATGGCTGGAAGAAGAACCAGAAGATAATCACCCAATCCCTTTAGATGATTATGAAGCTGAAGGTTTTTCTGATGGTTCCGAATCGGAGCCAGAAGTCAACAACCAACCCCCAGCTGTTCAAAACCCAAACCCTCGTCCCGCATTCCAAGGACCCACACCTCTATGGGCCACAAACTTGAATAGGTGGAGTCAGGAACAAGGTCAACCTTTTCCCTACAATGGAGACAGAAGTTTCTACAACCTTACTGAGGGAGGTACAGCTGATAGGGTCCTACCTATCATGGTTCGTAGGATTGCTCGGAACACCGAGCAGCGTCGAGCAGCTATCGACCGGGTAGTAGAAGTGGATGCCAATTCTGGCGTTAACACAGTCCACATTCGCCAACTAGAGTCTGCTCATGAAAGGGCTCAGGTTAGTAATGCAATGCTTTAGAGGGAACTTGCTGAAACCCGAGCCGAAGTCAGGGAACTTCGAACTCAGCAAGCAAGATCTGATAGGCGTGTGAGGGACATAGAGCGTCTCCTATCAGATTCAAGAACTCACTCTAGCAGTTCTCGTCGCCGTTAGAGTATTATCGACTTCTCTTTTGGATATAACCTAGGTTATGTAAAAACTTTAGGCTAATTTCCTATCTTGTTCAACCTTAGACATGTTAGGTCAATTATTAGGTCGTAGTTCTGTCAAAATTTTCCAATCTTGGTTGATGTAAGACCTACTTCTAGGTCATTTTTCCCGAACTTATTACATCTGTAATCCCAGTGCCTTTGACAGATATAAAATCTAACGGAAATTATTATCCAAATGCCTTCATCTTCATTCAAGTATTCCATTCAATTATATTGTTGGGCTATGGAGAGTTAGTCCATGAGTCATTCTCTTCAAGGTTCCTATCAAATATCTTATCAATGTCTTTGTCATTCTAAACTTTCAGCTAAAAGATGCCTCCACGTAAATCAACAAGACGTAATCCTCCCGCACCAACTCCACCTACTCCTCAATTCGATACAGCAGCCCTCAATGCTGCTGTAGCTGCGGCTGTGGCAACGGCCATGGCTGAATATCATTCCTCAAGTTCCACTGGAGGAGGGACTCCTATTCCGACTATTCAGGTTGAAACCCCTGTACGCTAGAGAGAGAGTGTTCCTACAAAGACTTCACAAACTGCAAGCCATTGTCCTTCAAAGGGACTGGCGGAGTACTCGTCCTCTCGCAATGGTTCGAGAAGACAGAGTCGGTCTTTGAAATATGCTCGTGCCCGGAGGGAAGTAAGGTCAAGTTTGCCGCTTGTACCTTCGAATCAAAAGCCCTAACATGGTGGAATAGCCATGTTAAGTCACTATCTCTAGTGGTGGCTAATGCTATGGGCTGGGATACCATGAAAGACCTCATGATTGAGGAGTACTGCCCGAGAGGCGAGATCCAAAAGCTGGAGGAAGAACTTTGGCGCCTAACCATGAAGGGCTCCGACATCGTCGCATATACTGCCAGGTTCTGTGAACTGGTGGCCCTCTGTCCCAACATGATTCATACAGAGGGAAAGAAGATCGAGAGATATATATGGGGGCTAATGCCACCATACCAGGGAAATGTTTTGTCTTCGCGTCCCACTACATTTGATAGTGCCAAGCGATTGGCACAGCAGCTAATTGACCACGGGGTCCGTACCCCGGCTGCAACAACCACCCTGGCCATCTCAGAAACCGCCAGAACTGCAGAGTCCAAGCGGAAATTCTGGGATGACAAGAAAAAGAAGAAGACTGCCAAGAAACAGCAGATTGTGGCAGTTCATAGTGCGACAGCACCTGCCACTGCTGCTGCTCCAATAAAGCAGTACTCAGGAAGTTTGCCGCTATGCAACAAGTGTAACTACCACCATGTGGGAGCCTGCCGGGAAATGCAGTGTGTAAACTGCAACAGAAAGGGGCACACAGCCCGTTTATGCAAATCTCCGGTGAGGCCAATCACCCAAGTCCCCGGCGCTGGAGTGGGCCAAGCTTGCTACAATTATGGCAATGTGGGCCACTACAAAAGGAACTGCCCCAAAGCAGGGACTGCCGGTGGAGTAGGAAGAGTTCTGGCTATAGGTCATGAGGAGGCGGTTGCCGACCCCACAGTGGTCACTGGTACGTTTCTCCTCGACAACTCTTATGCTTGTATACTATTTGATAGTGGAGCGGAGAGGAGCTTCGTGAACCAAAAATTTGCTCATTTACTTAAGCAAAAATCACGAGCACTCAAAGAACTGTTCACAGTAGAAATGGCTAATGGGAAGACAGAGAGCACTAGCTGCATACACATAGGGTGTGCCTTAACTTTAGATAGCCATTCATTCTCGATCGATCTCATGCCAGTCTCAATTAAAAGTTTCGACATCATTAGCATGGATTGGTTGAGTCTTCATCGTGCCGACATCATGTGTTACGAAAAGGCTGTCCGCCTTAATCTTTCGTGTGGCGAAACCCTAGTAGTATATGGCGACAAACCCGGCACGAACCTTCGTATCATCTCGAGCATTCAATCTCAGAAATTCTTGCGAAAGGAATGTCGCGCATTCCTTGCTCATGTGGTCGATGTGAGCCAAGAAGTGAAAGACATCAAGAACATTCCCGTAGTACGCGACTTTCACGACAATTTTCCAGAAGAGCTACCAGGATTACCTCCGCAACGACAAGTCGAGTTCAGAATCGACTTAGTTCCAGGGGCTACTCCCGTAGCCAAATCGCCTTATCGTCTAGCACCTGCAGAGATACAAGAACTATCCTATCAACTTAACGAACTGATCAGCAAGGGCTTCATAAGACCGAGCTTCTCACCCTGGGGAGCTCCAGTCTTGTTCGTCAAGAAGAAAGACGGATCATTTTGTATGTGCATCGACTACAGGGAGCTCAACAAATTGACCGTCAAAAATCGTTATCCTTTGCCTCGGATAGACGACTTATTCGATCAACTTCAAGGGGCGAATTTCTTTTCCAAAATCAACTTAAGATCCGGATATCACCAGCTACGAGTACTAGGAGAGGATGTTCCAAAGACAGCCTTCCGAACTCGTTATGGGCACTACGAATTCGTAGTGATGCCATTCGGATTAACAAACACGCCCGCAATATTCATGGATTTAATGAATAAGGTGTGTCGTCCTTACTTGGATCAGTTCGTCATCGTCTTCATCGATGACATACTTATCTACTCTCGAAGTAAGGAGGAGCATAGCCAACATCTGCGATTAGTCTTAGAAACCCTGCGCGCGGAGAAGCTTTATGCGAAGTTCTCGAAATGCGAATTTTGGATCCGACGAGTCGAATTCTTAAGGCATGTGGTTAGCGAAGAGGGAATCCACGTGGACCCATCCAAAATCAAAGCCATTGAGAGCTGGTCAGCACCGAAGAAGCCTACAGAAATTCGTCAATTTCTATGCCTCGCTGGCTACTATCACAAGTTCATTAAGAACTTCTCCCGCATTGCAAAGCCTCTTACAACGCTTACCCAGAAGGGCGTACCCTTTGACTGGGAAGAAAAGCAGGAGAGAGCGTTCCAAACGCTCAAACGAGCCTTGTGCACCGCACCAATACTATCCCTCCCCGAAGGGATAGAAGACTTCGTTGTCTATTGCGATGCATCGAATCAAGGACTCGGATGTGTTCTAATGCAGCGAGGTAAGGTCATCGCCTATGCGTCGAGACAGGTGAAGACACATGAGGTCAACTACACGACCCATGATCTTGAACTAGGAGCAGTTGTTTTTGCTTTGAAGATCTGGAGACACTACCTGTACGGTACGAAGAGCACAATCTTTACAGACCACAAGAGCCTGCAGCATATATTCGACCAGAAGGAGCTCAACATGAGACAACGACGGTGGGTCAAACTACTCAGTGACTACGAATGCGAAATTCGTTATCATCCCGGCAAGGCCAATGTAGTCGCTGACGCCCTAAGTCGGAAATAATATTCTGGTCGTAGAGTCAAATCATTGACTATGACTATCCATTCACACTTATCCACACAAATACAGGCAGCTCAGCTCGACGCTTTGAAACCGGAAAATGTGAACAGTGAACCCCTTCGAGGGATGGATAAGAACTTGGAAGTCAAAGGTGGCGGATCCTATTATCTCATGGATCGGATCTGGACCCCGAAACTTGGTGGTTTCAGAGACTTGGTCATGAA
Organism: Lactuca virosa; assembly: GCF_052849685.1. Taxonomy (NCBI): domain Eukaryota; kingdom Viridiplantae; phylum Streptophyta; class Magnoliopsida; order Asterales; family Asteraceae; genus Lactuca; species Lactuca virosa. The sequence continues at coordinate 393,564,149 of NC_136428.1, forward strand.
CGAGGCGCACAACACTCATTATTCCGTCCACCCAGGTTCAGATAAGATGTATCTGGATCTTAAAAAGTTATACTGGTGGCCTAACATGAAAGCAGAGATTGCTACCTTCGTAAGTAAATGCCTTACTTGCGCAAAGGTCAAGGTCGAGTATAAGAAACCCTCAGGTCTTCTTCAACAGCCTGAGATCCCAGAATGGAAGTGGGAGCGGATAACTATGGATTTCATACCCAAGTTGCCCAAGACAACAGGTGGACTTGATACCATATGGGTCATCGTCGACAGATTGACAAAGTCCGCGCACTTCCTGCCTATCAAAGAGACAGACAAGATGGAGAAGCTTACAAGAACTTACATTAGAGAGATTGTACGACTGCACGGTGTTCCTATATCCATTATCTCGGACAGAGATAGTAGGTTCACTTCTAGGTTCTGGCAGTCGCTACAAAATTCCCTAGGAACGAGGCTGGATATGAGTACAGCCTACCATCCGCAGACAGACGGGCAAAGTGAGAGGACTATCCAAACCTTGGAGGACATGTTACGAGCCTGTGTGATTGACTTTGGGAAAGCATGGGATACTCATTTACCCCTTGTCGAATTTTCCTACAACAACAGTTATCACACAAGCATAAGGGCTGCTCCATTCGAGGCCCTCTACGGCCGCAAGTGCAGATCCCCTCTGTGCTGGGCCGAGGTGGGTGAGACCCAGTTAGCTAAGGGACGAGTTCCTGAAAGCACTCTCACAGGTCCGGAAATCATTCGGGAAACGACGGAGAAGATCGTTCAGATACGTGAACGATTGAAAGCCTCCAGAGACCGACAGAAAAGCTATGCTGATAAACGAAGGAAACCGTTGGAATACCAGGTGAGCGACCGTGTTCTATTAAAGGTCTCACCCTGGAAGGGCTTAATACGCTTCGGAAAGTGTGGAAAGCTAAATCCAAGGTACATTGGGCCTTTCGAGATTCTTGCCAGAATCGGCCCTGTAGCTTACAAACTTAACTTACCGAGCGAACTCAGTAACGTACATTCTACCTTCCACGTCTCGAACTTGAAAAAGTGTCTGTCCGACGAGACTCTTGTAATCCCACTCGACGAGATCGAGATCAACGAGAGCCTCAACTTCGTGGAAGAACCAGTAGAGATCATGGACCGGGAGGTCAAGCAAACGAAACAAAGCCGCATCCCGATAGTGAAGGTTCGCTGGAACGCCAAGCGAGGACCTGAATTCACTTGGGAGCGAGAGGATCAGATGAAACTGAAATATCCTCGTCTTTTTACTTAGTTATCTGTAACTACTTATTTGCTTAAATTCTAATTTCGGGACGAAATTCCTTCTAAGGAGGGGATGATGTGACAACCCGAAATTTCTATTATGTACAACATGTCAAGTCAATAGAAGTCAAAACAGTTACTGTTAAATTTTCAGACTTTTTGGAATAAGTTTGAGTATTTTAGGATTTACACTTTAGGAGATATCAGGAGAGAGGATGCCCTAGGGTTATAGTGCATCACTGTTATTCCTAAACTCTAAGAAATTGGAGTTTACTGCCTGAATAAAATATTTACAGCCAAAAACCCTAAATTTGAGAGTATATATATGACACTTAGTCATTTTATATCATTTTTACAAATTATCAAGAACAAATATCAAATCCTCTCAAGTATCATCCAAGTTTTATTCAAGATCTTCAATCTAGTAAGTGTTTCTACCCCTTTTAAGTTAGTATATCACTTAATCTAGTTATTTAACGCACTTCTATCCGTTAGATCTTTCCAAAAGATCAAATCTTCAAGTTTCACGAAGAACACAAAGAACACACACTAGTGTTCTTGGACTTTTGGCTCATTTCAAGCTGCTATATTGTAAGTACTTCTATCCTAGAGTATGTTTAAGCTTGCTACACATCTTTACATCAAGAAAACACAAGGAAACACCAAGATCAAAGGTGTTTACGGTCCAAGAACACCTTGGACCATAAACCCTTCTTAAAGGGCCAAAGTATCCCTAGTCCCTTCCTAAGCCTAGGTAACTATCTTGGATCCATGCCTTGATGTGTTAAAGACTTGAAAACATCAAAATACCATCATCCATAGGAGTGAAATGGTGCCCTAACTTCTTCCATAGACTTATACTTCAAGTGGAAACACTTCTAAGGACTTATAAACCTTCAAAACAACAAATGGTCAAAGGGGTGTGAGTTTACGGCCGTAAACTCATGGGTTTACGACCGTAAACTCATGTGGTTATGGTCAAGAAACCGTAAACTCATGAAAGGGGTTCCCTTGAACCCTAAACCCCATAGCTTGGTCCTACAACACTTAGATGCAATCCTTGGGACTTATAACACTTATATAAAGTGTTTAACTTGTCTTAGGATGTCTTAACTTTATAAATTAGTTGTTTAAAGACTAATTGAATACATATATGTGTATTTATATGTTAAATAGGATCATTGTGTGTGTACAAGTCTTCACTTGACACCTAGCAATCCTATCTCTTCAGTTCATCCAAACCACTCACTACAGGTGAGTTCATACCCCTTAATTAACCTTTTAAATGTTTTTAAATGCCTTTATGGGGGGAGTACAAGTTGAACAACTATAGTTGTTATATCAATCACATGTGATTAATAATTACCAAACAAATGGTTTTCTTACTTTTCAAACTGTTTATCACACTGTTTTACCTCAAACATGTTTACAAACTCTTTTACTTATCAAATACTTTTACTTAAACTCTTTTAAACTTATATTCTGTGTATTTATATAGATATAGTTATATAAGTAGGATTGAAAGGACTTAGGACTGCTAGCCTACCTTACTTCCTGTTCCTTGTTTGGTTGTGGACTTAGGGTATCAAGGTTAGTTGTCCGAAGGTAGTTTAAATCCTAGTTATATATTATGTATATGTATATAGATATAAAAGGTTATTTCTTTCATTAAGTTCCATGCCCTTGGGTAGCAAGGGTATACAAACATATTCATACATTGCTAGTAAGCTACCATAGGGGTAGTTTAGGAAGATACTATTACTTGAACAATGAAACATACAATGAGTCAGTTCATACATGAGTCAATACATACTATGATGAGAAACAAACATAAAACAGAGTGATGAGAAACAAACATAAAACAGAGTGATGAGAAACAAACAATAGACACTATGACGAGAAACAAACATACAGGCTAGACAGGGAAAGAACACACAATACAACTAGCACACAAATCACATAACATTTACAATAATACATTTATGTGAGCCATTAAACAGGGCATGGCACTACCTGCCATGACTGTTTTTGTATCAGAATCTCCTTAATTGGGGAGCGTATGAGTTTGTGTATAGATCTATACTGGATTGACTATCCTACACATTGCTGCTCGCTACAGTGGGACTTGCAAGTCTACGGGTGCCAAACGTCATTTTTACGGCATCTTACATTGTCGTTTTACTATGGAGTCGGTAGCAAGATACAGGCCGATCACATGTTACCTTAAAATTTTACATTTGGCTTAAGGTAGTTAGTACAGCAGTAGTTACTTAATACAGCACTACAGTACTATAACATTTTCCCTTACATTTTACTTTGTGTTATTCACACAATAAACAATGATGTAAAAACTATATTTTTGGTTAATGATAGTCGGATTTGGGAAAATACACACTTTTACAAGGGATACACACACAGACACTAGATACCTTGGTAGAAGGCTACTTTTAGTAGGAAACATAGGGTTTTCTAGGAGAGTTCAAACAAATAAAAACTTTTTACAAACATATACAGTACATGTTACAAAACATCTTACAAATGCTTTCATACAAACACAGACACTAATATACTTATGATCTCACCAGCTTTAAAGCTGATAAACTCTTTCAAAATAACTTGTATTCTCAGGTCACCAGTAGACAGGTACCGGAGCCAGGTTTTGAGAAGATGGAGCTCGTTCCGGACTCATCTTATATTTGTGATGTATATTGTTTTGGTGTCTTTAAAACTTGACAGAACACACTTGTATGAAATTATATTATTAATGCAATGGATGATGTTGTTGCTTGTTTACTACTTGCATTGTTGTGATACTGTACATGACGTCATCCACCCCAGAACGTTTCCGCCGTTCATAGGTTTTGGGGGTGTGACATATAAATACTACATTTTAAGATGAGATTAGAACATGAACGAAAGTATAGTCTGTTCTGGAAGACTCTAAGAGACCCGAGTCTAAGCGTTGCAACATACGATGATAGGTCATTAGAATATGACACATCGTTCCATTGTAGTAATAAAAGAAACTTATCTTAAGTTCGTATCCAGTGAGGATCGAGATTGTGACTTGAAGGTCATAATTTGGAGTCTAACGTGAGATAGGGAGCAAGTGCAAGATCGAGCACCGCCTGCAGTCGAGAAGTCCAAGAATTAGATACTCATTCGAAGGAACATAGAAGTTACGATTATTACCTTGGATAAAGAGATAACGTACGGAGTCATTATACAACCCTGTTTCGTTGATGATTCCGGGACGTAATCATCCTAAGGGGGAGATAACTGTAATGCCCGCAGATCCGGGCTAGTCAATTTAGAGACGATGAGCATCAAAAATGAGTTTTTGATGGAAGATTATTTAGAAGGATTAATCTTAACCAAGTTGTAGTATGTATTACAAGGGTTTCGTACATATAAAGAACGCTGAAATCCGAGTTGTAACGAAGAAGTTATGGCCCGTCGAAGTTTTAAAGCAAAACCGGCATGGCACCGGGAGACGTAAATAGTGAATTTTTGATAAATGACTTTTTAGCCTTAGAAATCTAAACAAAAGTTGTAGTATACGTTAAACCAAGAACATAAAAAAAACGCCCAAATCTGACTTCGTATGAGGAAGTTATGAATTTTCTAAGATTTGGCATAGTAGTACACGACCCGAAACTCGAATTTTAGATCGAGCAGTTTTTGGCCTACGCGACCTAAATGAGAATTGAAGATATCATGAATAGGAACTCAACGGTAAAAAGACAGACGAAGACGGAGTCCGTATGTGGAAGTTATGAATTTTACGCGGACATTTAACAGTATAATCTCCTCATACTGTTAAATTTAAGATCGGCCGAGTATTAGCTGATGGAGTCAAAATGAAAGTTGTAGATCTTGTTTTTACCTACGCGTGGATATAAAGAACGTCGAAAACGGAGCTCGTATGCGAAAGTTACAGGGTTTAGAAGTCGGCAGGGTGTTGCTACAAAAGGGGTGACGTGGCACAATCTTGGCCATTGCTTTCTCCCCAAGGCTTGCCACTAGATGTTGACATGTGACACTAATTTCAGCCATATTTCACTCTATAAATACAACCCCTCCACCCTCATTTCTTCACACCTCCACCCTTCTCTCTCTACTCTCTCTCTAAACCTCCCAAAACTCCCCTAGCGCTAGAAGAAAGCCCCGGAGCGCTCGACGGCTTCGAGATGAAGAGCTTTCGGCTCGGAAGTTCTGCCCCTGCAGAGCGCAACTTCTAGCCAAACCCCCTCGTAGGTAAGATACGCCTACCTAATTTTTAATATAGCTTTTATTTAAATATAGTAACGTTATTAGGACCTTATAATAATTAGTTGAACTATTATTACGGGTTATATAAGTGTCGTTATAATATCTTTTTAACCACTCGCGGTACGGGGAATCCGGTTTGAAGGGCCGCCTGGGTTGTTGGATTTCAGAAGTGCTATATGCCAAAATGATCCTGCCCTCGGGTGTTTCATGTCTGGCCCCTGTCTGTACATAGTGGGTGAAGAGTATTGTTTAAGGCTTATATAATAGTAATAATAGCTAGACTATTAATTAGTCTCGTTGAACATTAGACTAAACTCTAGTGAAAATGATACCAGGTTTTGTCAAAGGAAATTTATTTTAAAGTAAACGAAGTGCTGTCCGAGTACCGAGTCACCACCTTTGCAGGTGAGTGCATAGTCCCTTTCATGAACATGATTTTTAATACAAGTATTGATTGAAGTATTAATTATATGTTTATGTGCGAGTTAATTGATGTTGCCTGAAATACGTGTTAAAGAACATAGCTAATTATATATGATGATTTAGGATAAAGAGTAAACCTAAATTAATTATGAGGAATATTGTGTAGTATTTTCTTACGAGTACGAGTGAGTTATACTCAGAGAATAGAACTTTAGTATATGTCATTGATCCGGGAGCATGGATTAGACATAGTCATTGTCACTTGTCCGAGAGTATGGATTGGACATAGTTAACTGTCATTAATCTGGGAGTATGGATTAAGACATAGTCAGTTGTCCTTAGTCCGGGAGTATGGATTAAGACATAGTCAGTCGTCCTCAGTCCGGGAGTATGGATAGGACATAGTTATTCGTCGTTAATCCGGGAGAATGGATTTACACGTAGACACTTGTTCCTAATCCGAGAGTATGGAATGGACACAATTATTGATCCGAGAGCATGAATTAGATCCGAGAGTATGGGTTAAGTAACAGGTAAAATTTAAGGTCCGAGAGTATGGATAGTCTCGTTGTAAGGATTAACGGGGTGGGGTAAGAGTTGCTTATATATATATATGGTGAAATTGTATATTTTGTGAGTTCTAAATTATATATATGATATAACATTGTGGGATTGAAATCCCTGTGTACTCACCAGGTTTCCCAACCTGACCCACTCAAGCTTATTTGTATCACAGGTGTCGATACGAAGTTACATTACACTGAGAGATTAAAGAGATGTAGATCACTAGTGTAAATGAATGTAAGTTCTGTTTATGCTTATGTTTCTGTATTGACGATGACATCCCAAATGTTTTAAAATGAATAAAAATACATTTCTTCGTAAATGTTTTGATAACGTATTTATCATGTTTTACTGGGAACAAATTCCGCAACATTTTTATTAAAAGAGGTACTCTGATTTTTATAAAGCATAAACAAAATCGGTCTTTTCTGGCTATGAAAATGGGGATGTCACAGTCTCCGGGTTGAGGTCAGGGTAGAGGCTGAAGAGGAAGGTTTCTGGGTAAAGGGAGGGTCTTTGGGAGGGTTGGAATGAAATAACGAGGAGTAGAAGCAAATAGTGAGGGGGGCTGCGGGTTGGATTGTTTGCGTTGAGAGGGTTGTCTACAGTATGCGAAGAGTGGAAGCGAAGAACGAAGGAGTCTCCGGTATGCTATAGGTCTGCGGTACATGAGATGCGACCATAGGATAGGTTTTCAGTCACGGATGAGAGGGACCGAGGACATCAACTTCTCTTCGGTATACTTATGAGCTCCTCGGGTAAAGCAAAATTTTGGTCTAGGTTTAGGTCTTCGGTGCCGGGCATCGACGATGAGAGGGTTGATGACCAAAATGTCGTTTTTCATGAAATTTTAATACCGAAGAGGCTATATCTTGTGATTATCAAAGGGAATCTTTCCTAAAGCATATGAAGATGAAATGGAGTGTTGGGAACGGTAAAAAGTGGCAAAAAGTAGGAGAAAGAAAGGTAAAATCAGAGGGGACAGGGCATGTTTAAAGTAAAAAGGTGGTGTGTGTAAGGGATAAAAGGTACAAAACGCATGGTTTAAGGTTTCTTATCACATGGATTTGTCAGGAAGTCAAGGGAAATACATTACATGGTGGAGTAAAGGATACATGCTTTCATAACACAATTGCATACATCCAAGATACTTTACAAAGATCAATCAGCTTTAAATTAAAAGAGCAAGAACATCATACATCCTGTGATGAACAAAAAATTGCTAATAACATCTTCAAAAAAAATCTTCTCCAATCCTTTGCAGGATAACAAATTCCAATTTGTATAAACTCGAAAATATTCTTGATATCTTCAACAAAAACCATCTTTTTCAACAAAACCCAAGATATTGTGTCTTCATTCCATAGCAAAAAAATGCCTAGAGCAACTTCTTCAAATATTTTAGACAACGAATATCTTCTCCTTTTTTCCTTTTCATCAACAGCAAGATAAGAAACTTTGTAAACCTGGATTTTCAGTAGAAACTTGAACAAGACAGCAGCAACATTTACTCTTGAAATATTTAAAAATCTTGAATCAACACTCAAAAAATCGAAAACTCATCATAAGAATATCCGATTGCGAACCCAGAAATTCTTGGTAGAAAATCGAAAAAATTATCAAGATAAGATAATAGATCGAGAGTCGTTCCATCGAAATAATCTCTTAGATCTTCAATGTACAACTCTGATACCAATATTAGGAGCCCATTTTGACGATTGGCTTGTGCGGAATAACAAGATCTTGAGATTTAACGATGACAAAAATATGAAGAACACAATAAGATGAGTAATCCGATAATTTTACTAGAAAGAAAGAGTTACAATATGAAAATGAAGGACACTTGGTGGGAGAGATCCCACCACACTCCCTCTAACTAGAGGACTACATTTTTTGCACACATGATACATGACCACTCCCTTTCTACTTATAGAGTGAGGTAGCTTACAATACAAATAAAGGGAATAAAATAACATAACTTATCAATCATAATTTTTCGAGCTTTCCATGCTCCAACATTCCTCACGTCTATGATATTCCATGACACCCTTTTGTTCCTCATTTAACATAATAGTGTGTTAGGTTTCTGTTTTGAACTACACTTTTTGGCTAGCACCCTGATCGTTCCGCGTAACACTTGTACCACCTCCTTTCTGGTTACACATAGCATATTCAAAGGTCACGTCTTTGCCAATAAGAAATTTTGGAGGCCTTCCTTTTTCTGTAGACCACAGACAATGACCTTTCCCTCCAGAGGCATATCCTGGAAATATGCACTTCATTTCTCTTGTCTCTAGTTTACCATCATTCACACGAGCATAAACAGAGCATCCAAACATTCATAAATCAGAATTCTCAAAGGGTATCCCAGACCACACCTCTTGAGGAGTCTTACAATCAATGACAGTTGATGGACATCTATTCACCCAATAGCAACCAACGTTGACCGCTTCATCCTAGAATTTCTTTGATAAATCAGAAGATAATCACATGCACTGAGCATGCTCCACTTGTGTTTAGTTTGTCCATTCTGGCACTCCGCTTTGTTGTGGTGTTAGTCATATAGTGTGATGCCTCATTGTACCTTTTGTTTGCATAAATTGTCAAATAAAGCCTTGCACAACTCCAAACCATTTTCTAATATGAGTGACCTGACATGGCTCCAAGTCTCTTTTATCAACCACTGTCTTCGAATCCTTGAACCGCCCAAACACTTCATTGTCATCCTTTGTCTTCAGAAAATACACCCAACTCTTCCTTGAGTAATCATCAATAAATGTCACAGAGTATTGACATCTACCATGAGACTTCATATGAGAGGGTCTCCATACATTTAAGTGAACACACTCAAGGATCTCCTTGCTTGAGTCTTGAACTAAAATAAACTTCACCTTACATTGTATCTCATGAACACAAGCTTCACTAGTGTAACATCCTGACTCCCAGGTATAAAATTTAATTAATTTACATACATATTGTCAGAGCAACTCGACGAGTTGGAGGCCCCAACTCGCCGAGCGTAGAGGGATAAATGGTCGCGTGATTTTAGAGTCTGCTCGACGTGTTGGTGGACCCTAACTCGACAAGTAGGATCTGAGTATGAAAACCCTAATTTTCAGAGTTTGTGTCCTATTTAGAGAACCTTAAGTTTTCATTTCCGCCTCCCTTATAATCTTGTCACACTGAGAGAAACCCTAAACGAGTTGCAGTCGTTGTGTGAGAGAGAGAGAGAGAGAGAGAGAGAGTGAGAGAGAGAGAGAAAGTCTAAGATTTTGTGTTCTAGTGCATTTTTGAAAGGGGATTGAAGAGCAAAAAGGCTTGGAACGAGAATAAGCCTCTGGATCTGGTGTTCTTTCAGTGCTAGCTACTTTTTGGAGGTAAAAAGCTTTCACCCTTATCATTGTTTAGTTAGATCTCATCATTGGGTAGTTTAATGCCATTTCCATCCTTTCTTTGGGTGCTTAAGTTGTTTTAGCTTGCCATGGAGTGGAGACTTCAGGTCTGGACAATATGAGGTCCCTTTGGCCTAAAGATTCAAGCTTTATCAAGCTATTGGCCAGCTTTCATGCATCAAACCCTCTATAGAGCTTGTTTTGGCATTTGAGCCCTAGATGCTATGCATGGACGTAAAGCTTGCAGCTTTACGTGACACTTCAGCCTTATAAGGCTAGATCTAGAGTATGAGGCCTTAGTTCTGCTTAAAAATGTCTGAATAAGAGAATTACCTGAAGGGACTCGAAGATTTGATGAGCCAACTCGACGAGTTGGCTAGGGTTTTCCCCATATAGTCTGGACGCGCTACAACTCGGCGAGTTGATGATACAACTCGACGAGTTGAGTTGGACTTTCCTGATTTTTCAGAGAAAAGAAGGAACTCGACGAGTCACGTAGATGCACTCGACGAGTTGGGACAAAATGGACTGTTAACTCAAGCATTGACTTCCGTTGACTATTAGGCTTTGGTCAAGACATGAGTTATGGAGATTATGGAGCGGTAAAATAGTCTTTCACATTTTCCGAGAGTGAGAAAAGGGGTTAGCCTAACTTTTTATAGTTGTGGTTATAAAGTGTTAATTAGAGATGATTATATTATATAGGTGGAGTCTAGATTGTTTGTGGGGTACTAGATCAACATGCTTACTTACGAGGTGAGTCTTCTCACTATACTTACCTGAGTGGTAATACTGTGTGACCTGAGGGTCTTATTTGAGTTATCGACCGGAGGGTCCTATGTGCTTATATTGAGTTATGTGATATTAAGCATTTTTGTCTTTGTGATATATGCTATATTATTCTATGCCTTATTAAGTTAGGACAAGAGGGTCCAAAACGAGTTGTGAGACCAGGGGGTCTTCACTGAGATACATGACTAGAGGGTCCAACCCGAGCTATGAGACTGGAGGGTCTTCACTGAGACACATGACCGGAGGGTCCACACCGAGCCGTGAGACCGGAGGGTCCTCACCGAGACGCATGAACGGAGGGTCCATGACGAGCTTTAGCCATGAGAGGCTTATTATTTGTGTATGTGGTATTTTGGGGAACTCCCTATGCTTCGTGCTTACCATGTTTTGTGTTATGTTTTTCAGGTACTTCTCAGGATCGTGGAAAGGCGCTGACTTGATTGTACACACCAGTTAGGGATCATGATTTTGAGGATTCTGGGATTTTATCAAACATTTGTTGACTTGTGTTTTGACAACTTATACATTTTGTGGTTTTTAGGAAATGTGAGATTGAGTTTATGTGATTTAAAAAAAGAAAATTTTATCTGAAAATTTACAGTGTTACAAGTTGGTATTAGAGTCTTGGTTTGAGGGATTCGGATGTACTCTCGGATATGTCTGGACTCAAACTGAGGATTTGAGAAAATTTTCTAAAAAGAAATGATTTTTCTAAAAACGAGTAAGAGTTTAAAGAGAAAATGAGACAAAGTAGTGTGTACAATCAGCCAGAACCCGAGCGGTGATTTCCTAAAATACCATTACTTGTTTACATTATGAGATATTTATGAGATATTAGAGCTACTGATTGATATTATCTGCTAATTGCTCTATGTATGTGCTGAATAGGAGTACCTAGCAGGAATCTTTTAGAGTGAGCCTTGAGTCGAGGAGTAATCTAGGAGAGATACCTAGATGAGTATTTGAAGAGTCTACTAAGAGAGTAGTTTGATATCTATGAGGGATAAAGTATTTGTGATTTTGGATCCGAGGAGGACGACTTGGGGTGACTACAGGTTGGTGTGGAAGGTAGTATTGGGCCCGTACTACTAAAAGCACCGGATCTGTATGCGACCCAAGTAAGAATCTTAGGATGCTAAGGAGCATGTAGGGGTGGGTAACAGAGTGTCTGTGTGTGTGTGTTTGAGCTAGTCTCTAATGATTTTGTGTTTGCGTTTCAGAGACACTATGGTGGTTACCCGCAACAACCGCGGGGGCAGTGGTACCAGTGACGGGGAGATCCGCAGGATCATTGCGGAGGAGGTGGCCGCAGCTATCATAGAGGATGTACTAGAGATGTTCGGGTCTACTAAGACCACACTGATTGAGACATTTGATGAGTGATATGTTGCTGTCATGGAGGCTACTGCTGCCGCAGCCGTAGCTGCTGCTAGGCCACAGGGGGTGACTCATTGTTGTTCCGGGATTTCAGCAACACGAAGCCATCCGAGTTTGATGGGACCCAGGACCCGATCGCTGCCATGAGATGGATCTCCGACATTGAGGGGTGTTTCCATACGTGTTCATGCCCGGAGCATTTGAGAGTTCGATTTGCGCTAAACCAGCTTCGCTTAGGAGCGAAGGACTGGTGGAAGTTCGTCACGACTAACTTTACCCCTGCAGATCATGCTGTAGTGACTTGGGAGAGGTTTACCCAGCTGTTCGAAGATGCGTATGTTCTCCCAGTGGAGAGGGAGCGTTTGGCCCAAGAGTTTCTTTCTCTTAAGTAGAAGACAGAAAACGTGACAGAGATTACGAGGATGTTTCATGAGAGGGCGCTATTCTGCCCTGAGCAAGTGTCTAGTGAGCAGGAACGTGTGAGCCGGTATTTGAGCATCTTAAGGAGAGATATTCGAGAGTTCATGGCGAACTCGTCTTATCGGACATTGGCTGAGTTGTAGACCAAGGCCAGGAGGAGAGAGATTGAGTTGGAGATTCAGACTAGAGATGAGGGAGAGCAGCAAGGGAGGGATAGGAGACCAGTACAGTCGCAGCCGGCCACGAAGCGAGCTAAGCCCGCTGATTCGAGAGCCAGAGGCTAGAAGGGCAGTAATTGTGGCAAGTGAGGCAAGAGTCATGAGGGGTCTTGCTGAGCGGGGATTTGCTACAAATGTGGCAAGGAGGGGGAGGGATTGCCCCAAGGGATTTTTGGTTTGCTTTCACTGCAACCACACGGGCCACCAGAAGGCCGAGTGTCCTTAGCTCACATAGGGATCAGCCCAGGCTTCTGCTCCTTCTACTTTACATGTTACTGATGGTCGGCCGAGGAAGGCCAAGCCTCCGAAGGCTCGTGGGAGAGCATTTTAGTTGACTGCGGAGGAGGTTCGCGCAACACCTGATGTTGTTGTTGGTATGTATCTACTTATTTATTTTATTTTGAGATTTGTTTATGCTTATATTTTTTGTGTATTGGTACTTTTCTTGTGAGTTCTGTGCCTGCTTTGGTGTTATTTGACTTGGGTGCAAGTCGATCTTTCGTGTCTTTATCCTTTAGTTATCACATTAGTGTCAGATGCGAGGCGTTGAGTCGACCACTGAGGGTTTCTATAGCCGACGAGCATGCGGTTTTTGCTACTGATGTATTCTGTGAATGTGTATTAGATATTTTCGGTGTCGAGTTCCCGATAGATCTAGTGCCGATAGCGATGGGTGATGTCTGTGTCATAGTGGGCATGGATTGGTTGAGCCGGTTTGGAGTTATGATTGATTGTGAGAGTAAGATGGTGACCATAAGAGACCCTAGTGGGGGAGTACTTACTATGAATAGTGAGGGGAGTAGATCTGGATCAGCTTTCTGCTCTGCCGCCAGGGCGAGGCAGAGTTTACAGCAAGGATGCATGGGCTTTTTAGCATATGTGATGGATATGAGAGTTGCCACTGAGAGGCCGAGTTCTATCTCCGATGTTCCAGTTGTATGTGAGTTCCCAAATGTTTTCCCCGAGGTATTGCCGGGTGTGCCTCCCAAGAGGCAGGTGGGGTTCCGGATCGATTTGATTCCAGGTGCGGTGCCAATTGCCAAGGAACCTTATCCCCTTGCGCCGCCCGAGATGCAGGAGTTATCCTCGCAGCTCCAGGATCTGTTGGGGAAAGGTTTTATTAGGCCGAGTAGCTCACCGTGGGGAGTGCCGATCCTTTTTGTCAAGAAAAAGGATGATTCACACAGGATGTGCATCCACTACCGGGAGTTGAACAAGCTGACGGTCAAGAACCGTTATCCACTATCGAGGATCGACAATTTATTTGATCAGTTGCAGGAGGCGTCTTGGTTTTCCAATATTGATTTGAGTTCTGGGTATCATCAGATGAGAGTTTGCGAGGAGGATATCCAGAAGACGGCCTTTAGGACTCGTTATAGTCACTACGAGTTTGTGGTAATGCCTTTCGGGATCACCAACACATGGGCAACGTTCATGGACCTTATGAGCCGGGTGTGCAGGCCCATGTTGTACAGGTCGGTGATCATGTTCATTGATGACATTTTGGTGTACTCGAGGTCTAGGGAACAATATGAGGAACATCTTCGGGAGATTCTTGGAGTATTGAGGATGGAGAGCCTTTATGCCAAATTCTCCAAGTGTGATTTCTAGTTACGGGAGGTCCAGTTCTTGGGACACCTCGTTAACCAGAATGGGATTTTGATCGACCCGTCCAAGATTAAGGCAGTGTTGCGATGGGAGGTGTCGAGATCCCTATCCGAGATCAGGAGTTTTCTAGGCCTGGCAGGCTACTAACGGAGGTTTATCAAAGATTTCTCCAAAATTGGCATTCCTCTCACCAGATTGACCAGGAAGGGTGTTACTTTTGTTTGGGGGCCCGAGCAGCAGGCTTCATTTGAGAATCTTCGCCAGATAATGTGCGCAACTCCATTGTTAGCCCTTCCTAAAGGAGTGGAGGACTTCGTAGTCGAGTGTGATGCATCTATATCAGGGATGGGTGCTGTGTTGATGCAGAGGGGACACATGATAGCATACGCGTCGAGGCAACTAAAGCCTCACGAGACGAGGTATCGCACCCTTGATTTGGAGCTGGGGGAGGTGGTGTTAGCCCTCAACATCTGGCGCCACTATCTTTATGGTGTCTGGTGTACCATATACACGGACCATAAAAGCCTGAAGTACCTTATGGATCAGCCCAACCTAAATATGAGACATAGGAGGTGGTTGGATGTAGTGAAAGACTATGACTGTGAGATTTTGTATCACCCAAGCAAGGCTAATATGGTAGCCGATGCCCTGAGTCGTAGAGCAGTGAGTGCTCCGATCCGAGACGTGTGCATGAGGATGACGGTGATGACTCCAGTATTAGATACCATCTGATAGGCCTAGGTGGTGGCCGTTAGACCAGAGAACCGTAAGAGAGAGAGAGAGAGAGGGTGATCAGGAAAATTACTGAGTTTGAGATGGATAGTCGGGGGCTTATGACCTTTCGTGGGCGGATATGGGTGCCATATACGGGTGAAGCTCGACGTATTTTGATGGAGGACGGCCAAAGGTCGAGATTCTCAATCCATCCGGGGGCCACCAAGATGTATTTGGACTTAAAAAGGGATTATTGGTGGCCCTGTATGAAGAGAGATGTGGCATGGGTAGTCGAGAGATGCTTGACCTATCGTCACTTCAAGGCGGAGCACCAGCGTCCTCATGGCCAGTTGCAGCCTTAAGAGATTCCCCAATGGAAGTGGGAACAAATTTCCATGTATTTTATCAGCAAATTACCAAGGACCGAGCAAGGTATCGATGTGATATGGGTGATTGTAGATCGGCTGACGAAGGGTGCTCACTTTCTGGCTATCAGTGAGATCTCTTCTGCGGAGAAATTGGCCGAGATCTATGTTCGAGAGGTGGTGACACGGCATGGGGTTCCAACATCGATAGTGTATGATCGAGATGTGTGTTTCACTTCCAGGTTCTGGAAGAAATTTCATGAGGAGTTGGGTACTCGGTTGCATTTCAGCACCACATATCACCCACAGACAGACGGGCAGAACGAGCAGACGATTCAGACACTCGAGGACATGCTATGTGCATGTGTTATGGACTTCGGTGGATGTTGGGACACTTACTTGCCCTTGGCTGAGTTTTCGTACAACAAAAACCATCACTCCAACATAAGTATGCCTCCTTTTGAGGTTTTATACGGGAGGAGGTGCCGGACTCCCATCTATTGGGGAGAGGTAGGGCAGAGAGTGATGAGGAGCACTGAGATAGTGATAAAGACAACAAAGAAGATCCAACATGTCAGGTAGAGGTTACTGAAAGCCCGAAGTCGTCAGAAGAGTTACGCAAACCAGCAACGTTCAGAGCTAGAGTTCCAGGTTGGGGATTTTGTCCTCCTGAAGGTATCCCCGTGGAAAGGGGTGATCCGGTTAAGGAAGCGGGCAAGTTCGGACCTAGATACATCGGTCCATTCAGAGTGATCGCGCGAGTGGGTAAGGTATCTTATTGGTTAGAGCTTCCTGCAGAGTTGAGCCAGATTCATAACACCTTCCACGTGTCCTAGCTGAGGAAGTTTGTAGCAGATGAGACAGCAGTGGTCCCTTTAGAGGACATTCAGATTGACGATAGCCTGAACTACATTGAGAAGCTGATAGCTAACTTGGATAGGAAGGTAAAGGTCTTGAGCAATAAAGAGGTGCCTTTGGTTCAGGTTCAGTGGAAACATATGAAGGCATCCGATTGGACTTGGGAGCCAGAGTCCGAGATGCGGGAGCAGTACCCAGAGTTGTTTCCGGAGGATGACTTCGAGGGCGAAGTCTGATTCTAGAGGAGGATAATTTTAACATCCTGACTCCCAGGTATGAAATTTAATTATTTTACATACATGTTGTCAGAGCAACTCGACGACTTGGAGGCCCCAACTCGCGGAGTAGAAGGATAAATGGCCGCATGATTTTTAGAGTCTACTCGACGAGTTGGTGGACCCCAACTCGACGAGTAGTAGCTGAGTGTGAAAACCCCAATTTTCAGCGTTTGTGTCCTATTTAAAGGACCTTAAGCCTTCATTTCCGCCTCCCTTATCATCTTGACACACTGAGAGAAACCCTAAACGAGATGTAGTCGTTGAGAGAGAGAGAGAGAGAGAGAGAGAGAGAGAGAGAGAGAGAGAGAGAGAGAGAAAGGCTAAGATTTTGTGTTCTGGTGCATTTTTGAAAGGGGCTTGAAGAGCAAAAAGGCTTGGAACGAGAAGAAGCTTCAGGATCCAGTGTTATTTCAGTGCTAGCTTCTTTTTGGAGGTAAAAAGCTTTCACCTTGATCATTGTTTAGTTAGATCTCATCATTAGGTAGTTTAAGCACATTTCGATCCTTTCTTTGGGTCCTTAAGTTGTTTGAGCTTGCCCTGGAGTTGAGAGTTCAGATCTAGACAATATAAGGTCCCTTGGGCCTAAAGATTCAAGCCTTATCAAGTTATTGGCTAACTTTCATGCATTAAACAATCTATAGCTCTTGTTATGGCAATTGAGCCCTAGATGCCATGCATGGACGTAAAGCTTGCAGCTTTACGTGATACTTCAGCCTTAGAAGGCTAGATCTAGAGTATGAGGCCTTATTTCTGCTTAAAAACGTCTGAATGAGATAATGGATTGAAGGTACTCGACGAGTTGATGAACCAACTCGACGAGTTGGCTAGGGTTTTCCCTCGGTAGTCTGGACGTGCTACAACTCTGCGAGTTGATGAGACAACTCGACGAGTTGAGTTCGACTTTCCCTATTTTTTCAGCGAAATGAAGGAACTTGACGAGTCACGTAGATGCACTCGAAAAGTTGGGTCAACATCGACTGTTGACTCGAGCGTTGACTTCCGTTGACTTTTAGGGCTTGGTCAAGACATGAGTTATGGAGATTATGGAGCGGTAAAATAGTCTTTCACATTTTCCGAGAGTGAGAAAAGGGGTTAGCCTAACTTTTTATAGTTGTGGTTATAAAGTGTTAATTAGAGATGATTATATTATATAGGTGGAGTCTAGATTGTTTGTGGGGTACTAGATCCACATGCTTACTTACGAGGTGAGTCTTCTCACTACACTTACCTGAGTGGTAATACTGTGTGACCTCAGGGTCTTATTTGAATTATCGACCGGAGGGTCATATGTGCTTATATTGAGTTATGTGATATTAAGCATTTTTGTCTTTGTGATATATGCTATATTATTCTATGCCTTATTAAGTTAGGACAAGAGGGTCCAAAACGAGTTGTGAGACCAGGGGGTCTTCACTGAGATACATGACTAGAGGGTCCAACCCGAGCTGTGAGACCGGAGGGTCTTCACTGAGACACATGACCGGAGGGTCCACACCGAGCCGTGAGACCGGAGGGTCCTCACTGAGACGCATGACCGGAGGGTCCATGACGATCTTTAGCCATGAGAGGCTTATTATTTGTGTATGTGTTATTTTGGGGAACTCACTAAGCTTCGTGCTTATCGTGTTGTGTGATATGTGTTTTAGGTACTTCTCAGGATCGTGGGAAGGCGCCAACTTGATTTTACACACCAGTTAGGGGTCATGATTTTGAGGATTCTGGGATTTAATCAAACATTTGTTTACTTGTGTTTTGACAACTTATACATTTTGTGGTTTTTGGGAAATGTGATATTGAGTTTATCTGATTTAAAAAAAAATGAGAAACTTATCTGAAAATTTATAGTGTTACAACTAGGTATCGCATTTCCAGTTGCATCTCCACCAAACAACCATTTTCTCGCATATGTGTCCCAACTTATGATGACATAACATTCTTTCATCATTATACTGATCCACGATTGGGATTCAGTACATTGTTCCCCCAATTGTACTGCCATCTAGGACATTAATCCCATGAGGATTTATCTTTCCCTTCATAACTACAAGAGCACCCTTGGAAACTCTTAGCCAGTCACCATTTGCAGAATACTTCAATCCATCCTTAACCAAAGTACCAAAAGAATTCAAATTATTTCAAAGCTACAGGACGAACCAGTAATCCAGTTTCCTAACTATACCATTATACTATTGGATTAAGGTGTCTAAGCTAGTAACTGAATTGGTATATTCTTGTAATTAGAAGCAAAGTTCTTTTTGGGTTTCCTTCATAACTAGAACTTGGTTAGAATAAGATTTGTAGATAGAGGATAATTTATTAGATTATTATATGATTAATAAACTAACTGGAAATTATGAGGAAATTATTTATTAATATATTATGTGATTTATATATTAATTGGAAATAGATAATTGGTTTGTTGACTTATTACGTGATTGATAAAGTGATATGAGATAAATTGTTAAATAGTTTATTTGTTAATTTATATGATAAATCAATAAATTAATGTGAATTCAATTAGAATTGATTAATTATTAATCGGAATTAATATGGAATTAATTCGGGATTAATCAGAATTAATTAAAGGTGTAATGGGTGAATTGTAATTGGTTCAATAGTTGAACAAAAGAGGCAATTCTAGAACCATCCAAGGGATGACGGTTTTGGGAGCCTCCTTGGGGTTCCAAGAAGCCTCTTGGATGCATCTAAGGAAATGATTTGGATTGAGATTAAAATCCATTTAAATCTTGATTTGTCCGTAAGTTACCTAAACTGTAAATAGGACCCCTTGGGCACTTGAATTCGTTCATGCACTTCCCATAAAACTTAGTAATGGAATTTCTTTCTCCTCCTCTCTCCTTAATTGTATTGTAGTTTTAGGATTTGGGTGTGAGCCATTAAAGGCATCATACTTTTGGTGCTAGCTTTCCAATCTCTTCAAAGGAAGGATTGAAGTGATTTGCTTACTACAACAAATTAAAGGTATACAATACTAATTATTCTATTGCATTTTGATTATATTAAGTTTCATCTAGATTTTTGTTGTTCGTAGTATGTTGCATTCAAAGTGTGTGACATATATCCTTTAGGTTGCATGTGTCCGTAAGTGTAAAATGAAATTCCGCAAGCATAGTAGTTTTGTAACCTATAAAACCCATCAGTAGTATTAGAGACTAGGTGTGTCTAACATTGTTTCTACATGAGATGAATTAAATAAATATGATATTTCGAAAAAAAATGTTTCTCACGATGTGACAGGCCTTTTGTCATGACGTGAACTTAGTCAAAATCTGAAATTCGGGATTTTCTTGCCTAATCTGACTTGTGTGGTTAATTTTGGTAACTTTCTGTTTTTAAATCTATCAAAATCTGATTTTTGATGACATTGATGATTAAAATAAAAACCATAAATATTAGGAGATAATCTTTGAAAGATAATATTTAATTATAAGATTAATTAAATGAATTACCCTTATGGATTTGATAATAAATTTAATTATAAGACTAAGTAATAGATAATTATAAATTCATGATAGGTTAAAATTGATTAATTAATTATATGATTAATATAGATAATTAATATTTAAACCATGTGTTTTAAAAAGTTTTAAATACACCTTATACATTTTATGATTAAAATTTTAATATATTATATGTGTAAGAAAAGTCAGGCAAATCGCTAATACGCCACATTCGCAAAACCATACTATAAGGTGGTACATGGAAACAACCTATAAAATGACCACTAAATAGGTGTCCACTCTCCCCCACCGCTCCTTTGTATGTTGGAGGGTTGTTAGCCGAATGGAATTGATAGGACATAACATCATTAAAAGTATGATGCTATAAAGTATAGAACCTTTTATATAAATCCCAAATCCAGCTACTTTAGGAAAAATGTGAAGTGTATGCTAATCCATGAAAACACACATCATTTCTTTATGACTCATTAGTGGAGCGTGTGTGGTTAACCGACATACTAATTTGGTACTATAAAGATGAAATGATGAAACAACTCATGTTTATAATTATTGATGGAGCGTGTGTGGTTAACCAGCATATCAATGGGAGATTATAAATCGATCGAGGCTGTTTGAGAAGGTTTTCATTGTTATTCACAGCTTAATTGTGATCCTTAGCAACCAAGTCATAATTGGTAAAAGCATAATAGATATTCAACATGAAATTGATTAGATTCAATGAATTGTAAAGGTTATAGAAGTTTCATAAAATTTAAATTGGTAAAAGCCTTACATATCTAAAATAGATTCGAATTTCAATACGACATCCCTCTTCAAAGTTCGAATCGAAAATATGGATCCTAGCCTTAATTTAAATTTTGTGTTAATGATTGATAGGGCCAAGATCCTCAATCCTATCTAAGATCCCAGATCTTAAAGATATCTAAGGACCCTTAAACCTATCTAGGATCCAGAATCTTAAAGGAGTCTCAAGATCTCGAACATACATCAGGATTCTGAACATCGGGATTATTAATTCCTAATAAGTTTAACGGAAATATTTTTTGTTTATTTCTCACTTGTGAGGAAATGATAAACATCAGACTCATTCTCAATGAAGAAACGTTACAATCAGGCGTAACACCCAGAAATATCAAATTAAATCATGTGTAAATACCAGCTCAGCAGGATCCCAGCAATCTCAGACTTATAGTTACTTAACCTAGACTATAAATACACATGTAAATGACACACAAAGGGAACAATCTCTCTATACACCTTACACAATTAGAGCTACATATAAACTTGTACTCATATTCTCATTATCATCTCTATAATTATACATTTAAATCAATAAAATCGAACAAGACAAGTGATCATTATCACCTCCCAAGGTTTTATGTCGGAGATCCTAGCAAGGATCAAGGGCTTTCCTTGTAAATTACTTGTGCAATCTTCTTCTGATTTTGTTAACCACTTTACCTACAACACCATAGCTTCTCATGCAATTTGGTTGATATCCATTTATCGATTTTTGACCAAAACAATTTGGCGCCCACCGGGGGGCCATGGTGTTCATAATCATTCGGGAATCATGTCTACCGAATCAAACTTATCCTCTTCCTTCATTCTGCCCATTTCCTCTGAAAACCTTCCTCCACCATAGGGGAGATCCCAAGAAAGCCTATGAGGTACCGAAGAAAAAGACTTCTCCGAACGCTACCCATGGATTTCAGGATCTTCCTGTGCTGATTTCTAATAATGAAATCTTCGCTATGATGAAAAGTCTAGAACAAAAAGTTACTCAATAACAGGAAAATAATAGGACAATACTCAAGGATGTGGAGAGAATAAGGGCATAGATCCACAAGCCTCAAGAAGCAGCACCCTCAATCATGCAGCCCAAGATCCTAAACTTCGACAACACAGGATCCTCAACGAACTACCGCGACATAGGATCCTCAATACCAACTCATGTTCCCATTTGGGGCGTAACTCCAAGAGAGCAAGCCCATACAACCTAGGATCCTAGAAAAACCTTCATCACTCCCAACAACAAGGATCTTAGTAACTTCGTAATATCTTCACTACTAACTCTGTGGATATTGATGCATGAATGTGCCCGCTCATGGCCAAAGAACTTCAATAGCTACGACATGTGATCTCAAGTGTACCTGGAATAGTCCAACCTATAATGGAAGTTTCCCTAGCAAGCCACATAATCTTGAGATTCTCTCCTGCAATCGCTGACACCGAGGTCCCAAAGCGCTTCCAAACTCCCAACATGAAGCCTTATGACGGGACCACAGATCCTGAAGAACATGCGGCACAATACAGGGAAAAAATGGAGATCATTCTCATTCCCACACACTTGAAGGAAGTTTCCTTGTGTAAGGGCTTTAGTTCCACCCTCACACGATCAGTATTGAAATGGCTACTAAATTTTCCTCCTTACACTATTATTTCGTTTGCACATTTAGTTAATATTTTTAACAACCAATTTTCTTGTAGCAGAACATTTAAAAAGATCACTAGTAATCTCTATCGGGTGGTTCAGGATCCTAAGGAATCCTTCATGGATTTCGTCAATATGTTTGGCATGGAAGCTCTGAGTATCCCCAACATCGACATGGCAACTGCCGTGGGAAGCTTCAAAATGGGCCTAAATAAATACTCCCCTTTCTACGAAGACCTCGTAATGACTCCATACAAAAGAATTGATGAAGTAAGGAGTAGAGAACTAAGGTTCATAAGGATCTAAGAAGACAAGGAGATCCATTAGAAGAGAAACCTTCCAAGCTCATATGATAACCCCAATATGAAGGCTAAATCCTCGTCGCAAAGATCCTATAAACATAAACCTTATTCCAGACCCGATCATCATAGGGTTAATACCCTTAAGGAAGATGGGGAAGAAGAAGAATTCCCTAAGATCCTGACTAGTGTTTATATGTGGATGTTTCAGGTTTGATCTTTTCCATGCAGGATCTTGGTGACAAAATGAGATGGCCAATAAAGGGCGAAAGGTCCACCACCTGGAAAGATAAGTCCAAATGGTGTGCATACCATGAGGACTTTGGCGACATCACTAAAGATTGCATAGCCCTATGAAAGGAGATTTGTTTCGTACTTAGCAAGAGATATCTCAAGGACATCCTCGGAAGAAGAAAGGAAATATCCAGAGAGAAGGATCATGATCCTCATAAGATCGTAGAAAAACCACGATCCCCTCCTGCGGATGCCAAGGTAATCAATGTAATTTCTGGAGGTTCTGACATTTGTGGCACCCCATGGGGGACAGTCAAGATCACAGGTGATCAACATGAATCCAAAGAATGCTACAATACATCGATGAAATCTTCAGCAAAACCACGAAAAGCGTAACAATTAAAATCAGGGGGCACAAGATGTGCTAGGAACAAGATAACATGATGTAAGGGAAGTGCCCTTAAGCCTTAAGGATCCTTATGCAAAAAGTTCTCACAGGATCGTTAATACCAAAACCAATCGAACAATAATAAATAAAGTTCCTTAGAGCTAGAAACAAGAAATTTGCATGGAAGCATAAGGACATGATAGATATAGTAAAAAATATAATAACCCTTAAACTTAATAATCCTTCTTTCAGACCAATAAACCAAAAGAGAAGGAAGTTTGCACCAGAGAGAAACCAAATCATACAAGAAGAAGTAGAAAAACTTCTTAAAATAGGACTGATCAAGGAAGTGAAGTTCCCAAGATGGCTAGCCAACATGATCGTAGTACAAAAGAAGAATGGAAAATGGAGAGTATGTGTTACCGATCTCAACAAGGCTTGTCCCAAGGATCCTTTCCCTCTGTCACACATAGTGTCACACCCCGCGAAAGCGGAAATACGGGGCATGGAAGTACAAAGGGTTTCATAGCAAAAGAAAAAGACAACACCAACCATAGTATTAAAAAGCATTACAAATTTACATTGGGTTTGAACAACTTTTAAAATAAATTACAATGTAATAGAAATACAACACATGCGAATGCTCCTTAAAGTGATGTGTCCCTAAGTGCCATCTTATAAACGAGTTCCTGAAAAAGCATGTAAAATGAGCGGTCAATTACAAAAATAGTTGGTGTGTTCACAGATTAAAAATAATATTGGTTTCATGAATAAAAATCAAAGTTTTGATATAAGTTTCTATAAATAAAAATATATTGCAAAAATGAGTAAATAAGTTTGCATAAACAAAGTTCGTTGTCATCATGAGAGATAAAGTATGTTGCCCAAATGAGATGCAACGTTCATAGTCTCATAGGAGTTAAAGTTCGTTACTAAAATGAGTAAACAAGTTTCATTGCTATAATGAGTAATCAACGTCGTTGCTACAAGGAGCAAACAAGTTCGTTGTTACAAGGAGCAAACAAGTTCGTTGCTAAGACAAGTAAATAAGTCTCCATTAATAAAAGTTCGTTGTTATAATGAGAAACAAAGTTTATTGCTATAAGAAGTAACAAGTTTGTATGTATATGAGAAAAAAATGAGTTCACAACAAAGCCTATGACTGATGTGCTATCAAGATCTATGCTTATCGTTCCATAGATGAATATGGTATCATGCACTCAAGCAATCGGGCGAGTGAGGAGTTGTCAATTCCTAATAGCGCTATCCATATTGATCATTGGCTCAAAGAGTTAATAGTTGGAGTAAAGTGGAATGGAAGAGACTTAAGACGATAAGGCCTCATGTTTCAAGTTGCATAGACATACATAGCAAAATATAGCAATCAAGTTTGATACAAATTAATTTAAATACAACAAACAATAAATAGTTTTTCGGACATGCTTTTCCACCCCCAAAACCTAAAAATCGAAAATGGGGGGATGCGTGAATACTCACAATGCATTGAGATAATGCAAATGATGCCTTGAACTACGTTCCACTTATACCACTATCGATTCCTACAACGATGTTACACACTAATGAGTCTCTAATCGAAATCTAATACTACTATACTTACTACTACAATAGAATTATGACGATATTGTGTCAAAGTTAGGTTTTGTATAAGTTGCAAAATACTTTTTAGAAAATTCAGATTTTCATATACCAGTTGAGTAATTAACATTTGCAAGTGACAAATCCCATTTTGTGTTATTGTTTGTAATACATTTTAGCACTTTTGGAAGGACTTTAAATATAATTAACATTTGCAAGTGACAAATCCAAAACTAAATCAAATCAGTTCTAAAAATTTGCAAACTTTACATTTCAGTTCTAACTATAAATTAGAACCCTCTTGTAATTTTTCATGATTTTTAAGTATGTTCAACCATTTTTCCACCATTTAATTCCTTGAAAACAACATAAAATCGTGAAAAATAATAAACAGTTAATAAAAATTCTCAATCTTTTTATAAAACTGTTGTACCATGTATATAAATTGGGAAAAATACTCAAAGTAATTTTCAAACAGATTAACCCTATTTTATGATTTTTGTGTATTTATTATAGCAAAATCAAATGAAATAGGAATCAGTTTATAAAATTATCCAAACATTTTGTGCCACTGTTATTTAACATATATAAGCTGGAAAAAATATCAAAGCTGGTTTTCAAACAGTTTAACTATTTTTCTTTGTTTTATTCATTTAAATAAGCATTAATTCGTGAAAAATTGTTATCAGTAGGTAAATCTCTCTAAACATTTTATTTATCATTTATATTTAATATAAGATATTATGATGATGTTTCATAATTTTTGGATAAGTGTAGCCGTTTTTCATCACTTTAATCCCATAAACATTCATTAAATCAGGAAAAATAAGACATTGTCTTGGAAAAATCTGGAAAACATTTCATAGAGTCTTTAGGATGTCTAGAAGATGTGAAAATTATTAAATATGTTTTTGGACATTCGTAACTTCATTGTATAATTTATTTCTCTTCTACAAAAATAAAATTCAAACCAACAAAAAACAATCATAGAAATGCATGCAACTTCATGAAACGTCTTTAATAAGTTCATAGGTCATATCAGAAATTTACCAGAATTTATCGACCATAATAAGTATTTTATATGAATTATTTCTCTATTTTCTTGCAAAAATTACAATAATTCGAGAAAAGTGATTTATTTTCTGAATATTTCCAGATCATCTTATTTTGTTGTTTGGATTCTGGTAAAAATCGTATTTGAATAGAAAAGAAGTTTTAGATATTTATTTATGAATAAATCATTTATAAGCATTCTTAACAATGTACTTTGGTAATCCAGCCTTTAAGGTTGATGTTCATCACTTGCATTATGATTTGAAGACCATGTATGAACTTATTTTGTTCAAAATGATGT
Organism: Lactuca virosa; assembly: GCF_052849685.1. NCBI lineage: Eukaryota > Viridiplantae > Streptophyta > Magnoliopsida > Asterales > Asteraceae > Lactuca > Lactuca virosa. The sequence continues at coordinate 393,590,492 of NC_136428.1, forward strand.
TTCTAAATGAAAAACTTGAATGCATGTGGTTTTGGATCTTTAAAACTTGTAAAACTCAAGTTAATGGAATTGATTTAGGTTTTGATCATTGGATTTCACCTTCTAACAACATGCATGTTGTTTTTGGGTGAAATTCTACCATCATTATCATCAAATTTGACATGAATGAACATGCATGTGAATAATCTCAAAGAAAAGTGTTTATGGAGAAGAAAAATGCAAGAAAACTTGATATTTTTGAAAGAAAAGTGAACAAAACGTAAGGAAAGATCAACATCAAATCATGAATATTGTTCAGTAAAATGAGGGATATTCTCTTGAAATTTCGTGGGTTTTCGATCTAATTCATAGAGTTAAAGAGTGGGGGTTTTAGAGAGAAGAAAAGAGTGAAAAGAGAGATTTTATCTCTCTACATAGCTCATCTCTCTCGTCATCTCTTTGGGGTTATACAACACCAAAATCGTTCACCAAAATACAGGTATGCTTACGAATTTATCAAGAATTGAATGTAAAAATCTCTCCCAGAGATATTGCTTCTAGGTTAGTTATTTCCAGAGGAAATGAAGAGGGAAGTTTTTAGAGAGAGAAAGAGATAAGTGGAGTGAATGGGTGATAAAAATGATTAGTATTGGGAAGGAGAAATGAGGGGAGAGAGGGGTATTCCGAGTTTGAGGGAGTTAGAGGAGATTTCATCTTATTTTATTTATTTATTTTGTATAAATCCCTCAATTTTTATATAATTTCTTTCAATTTATATAAAATGTGAATTTTATATAAATTTTGTTCATAATTCTTGGATTTTTAGCTTATAAATGTAAAGTTAATGTTAATAAATTAAATTAATGTATTTGATTATATTTCTACATTTTAATATATTAATTTGATATTATAATTTTTATAAAAAATTTTATGGGATTTTAATATAAAACTTCATAAATATAAGTTTGTAGGACTTTTAGGGTTTTGAGGAATTTTGTAAATCTTTGGATATCAAAATAAATTGAATCTTTGAGACTTTAAATTACTTTTGTGTTTCTTAACTCTTATTCAAGTTAGAAATAATATTTGTAATTTATTTTTATCGTTTTATTTCATTCTATGTAGTGATTCCTATATTGAAGCGAAATTAAGGAATCACGTATATTAGTCCTAGTTGTCAACTTTGACTAAAGTTTCTATGAGACTTTGACCTAATTTATACTTCTAGGTCAATTGCATTATGTGTGTACATGATTCATACAAAGAGGTTCAATTCAAGGAATGACCCGAATATGGATAGTCATTACAGTTAAGTATTTGTAGAATTCACATACCAATGTGAAATCTAAGTACACTATTGTTCGATTCTACTAGTTTCCAAGTTTCTAGTAGGTTATAACATAGCTTCTAGTTACCAACTCTGGTATGTGCCATGCCTATATGTGCAACTAAGTTTATTCAAATCTAGAACTGCTTCGAATTTTGACGGTTGTCACACATAGCCTCCATGATAGACGCCACAACTTGTCATGAATTACTAACATTGATGGGCGCATCAACAGTGTTCCAACAAATCCAAATGGAACCATTTGACCAAGAGGATACAACATTCATAACCTCAACATGTATATATTGTTATACTACCATGCCATTTGGTCTTAAAGTGCAGGTGCAACATATTAACGGCTAGTCAATAGGATGTTCAAAGAGAAATTGGGGGACACCATGGAAGTCTACATTGATGAAATGGAGGTCAAGTTGAAGAAAGCTAAAGACCATCTCAAGGATGTTGAAGAAGCCTTCGACATACTGGATGAATATAACAGGTTGTTGAACCCCTCCAAGTGTCACTTTTGAATGAGATCAGGCAAGTTCCTTGGGTATATGGTGACCAAAAGAGGAATTGAAGCAAGTCCTGATAAAATCAAAGCAATCATTGATCTAATATCTACATCCTCGACAAAAGATATTCACAGACTAACAGGAAGAGTGGTAGCCTTAAACAGCTTCATCCTAAGATCCTCAGAAAGATGCAAACCTTTCTACGAGATCTTGAAGAAAAATAAAAGGTTTGAGTGGACTAAGGAGCACGAAGATGCCTTCTTGGAACTTAAAAGATACCTAAGTTCGACACCCCTATTGGTAAAACCTTTAGATGGAGAACCACTTCTTCTCTATCATTCAATATCCTCAAACGCGGTGAGTGCATTCTTAGCTAAGGATCTTAATAGAGATCAACATCCCACTTATTATGTAAGTAAAAGTCTAGTGGATCCAGAAACCAGGTACTCTCATGTAGAAAAACTAATACTTGCACTAGTTATAACTTTTGCAAAAATATGACATTACTTCGAAACATATACTATACATTTTCAAACTAACTATCCTTCTAAGAATGTTATGAGAAAACATGAGATGTCAGGAAGGATGGAAAAATGGTTTATGAAGCTAAGTACTTATGATATCAAGTATAAACCAAGTTCGGTGACAAAGTCACAAGCATTAACATACTTTGTTGCTGACTTTAGTGATGATCTACAACCAGAAGTAGAACTAGAAATTCGACAACTTCTAAAAGAAGAAGATCAAGGAAAATGAAATATCTTCACACATGAAGCATTAAACCAAAAGGGAACTGGCCTAAGGATCATACAAAAATCACCACATGGGGGTGTCCTACCTGAAGAAATTAGTTGTGAATTCAATTCAAATAACGACGAAATAAAAGAATGAAGCAATGATCACGAGGCTACAACTAGCCAAGGATTCTCAGATCAAGGATTTTCAGGTATATGTCGATTCGTTATTAATAACTAACCACTTTAATAGATTCTATGCAGTTAAAGGCGAAGGACTAGCACTATACCTTCAAATTCTTAAAAAATTAACCTATGAATTTGAAGCTTTTAGTTTGGATCAAGTTCATAGAGAAGATAACATCGAGGCATACACATTAGTCAACTTAGAGTCTTCCCTCAGGATCCCGCCGGAGACCAGGATCCCAAGAATACACATAATGATACTTGCGATAGAAGATCCCCTCAGGAGACCAGATGACCCCGACAACCATGATCAGACATCTAACGTAGCAGCAATCGGAGGCCCAATTCCTCGATCTTCTTACCAGGATCCCGATGTTTAGTATCTCAATCCAAACAGTCAGGATCCTCAAAGATATTTGAGATCCTGGACACAACCCATCATAGAGTATCTCTAGAATGGTACAATCCCAAAAGAAGAAAACAGAAATAAAGCATTCAAGATGAGGATCTCACGCTTTGTTATGATCTATGGAGTATTATTCAAGAAATCCACAACATGTCTATATCTAAGAACAAGAAGCCATGGAAGTTCTAAAAAGACGTACATGAAGGGGATTGTGGCAATCACATTAGGGACAGATCCTTGTGTTCTAAAGTTTAAAGAGCATGATACTATCATCTAACCATGAAAAAAGATGCCGTCCTACATGCTCAGAAGTGTGATTTCTATCTCATTGAATTAGAAGCAAGAATGGGGGTCATATTGACTAGCTACCCTAGAAGGAAGCATATTGCCAAGATCCCGAAAAGCTATACATCTTGAAGCATACTTTATGTAAGTCAATTTAGTCACAATTTATCACAACTGAGTCGAGGTATCGACGTACTCCTTGCCCTTATTTCTTTTCTTTGCCTATTTTTATTCTAAGAACACTACTGACTTAAGCGTTAAAGGGATGTTAGCCAAGTTAACACCCACCCAAGGATAACATTTGCAGCATACAAAAACTCAAGGATCTTCGCCACTACAAATAGAGACTGATCATCCCCTCTAAGGTTTAAATATTTAATAACCTCTTTCATCTGTATTTGGTTTTCCACTGCCCGTTTGGACGCACGATATCTTACTATGGGATCTGAGTAAGGGGTTCATTTCACGCTTTAGTGACTTGGAAACCCTCTTATTTATGAACATATGTTAAGATCCTAAGGTTTAAAGAGTTAATGACCTCTTTCTCATGAGTTTAGGTTTCTACACCTTGCTTGGACGCATGATATCTAACAATGGTATGTGAATAAGGGGATTATTTCACGCTTTAGTGACTTGGCAACACTCTTAAATCTGAACATACGTAAAAATCCTTAAGTAAATTTCTAAGGTTTATAACATTATCATGTTATCCTAAGTTGGGATCCTCCCCAGTAAATTTCTATGGTTTATAACATAATCATGTTATCTTATGAAATGTGATTTTCCACAACTATTATCTAATGTTGGAATTTTCCCCAGTTATTATCTAAAGTTGGGATTTTCCCCATTTGCAATCTGAAGTTGGGATTTTCCCTAGTTATTATCTGAAGTTGGGATTTTCCCCAGTTATCATCTAAAGTTGGGGTTTACCGCAGTTATTATCTGAGGTTGGGATTTTCCCTAGCTATTATCTGAAGTTTGGATTTTCCCCAATTATTATCTGAAATTGGGATTTTTCGTAGTTATTATCTAAAGTTGCAATTTCCCCTAGTTATTATCTAAAGTTGGATAATCCCCAATATTTCTTACGTTGGGATCTTCTCCATTATTTCTTAAGTTGGAATCTTCTCCAAGATTTCTTATGTTGGGATCTTCCCCATTATTTCTTAAGTTGGGATCTTCTCCAATATTTCTTTGGTTGGGATATTTCCCATTATTTCATAAGTGGTATATTCTCCAAGATCTCTTAAGTTGGGAATCTTCCCAATAAAACTATAAACTGGGACCTTCGCCAGTGAATTCCTATGTGGGATCTTTCCCAATATTACCTGAGTTGGGACTTTTCCCAGTAAATTGTAAAGTTTGGATCATCTCCGAAGAGCATATTCAGAAGAAATCTCGTCAAGATGATAAGATCGGAATCCTAAAGATAAGTTAACAGAGAAAATTAAAAGTGTAATGGAAATCTAAGAAATAAGCTCTCTCCAGGTTATATCTATCTTTATCTTCTATGCTTACTGTGACAACTAGCATTTTTAGCTAGGAAATTCTGTTTTCATGTAAACATCGACTCTTGAAAAACTTGTAATCTAAGTGGATATCATGTTCTATGCTCAATCAAAAACATCCATTTGAATCAAAACTCCTGAGTGAAGTTCAAAACCTAATATAATGCATCTCATATACTTAACTATGGGTCTAAAATCCTAAATATCGCGGTTCGAATTTAGTATGGACTAGGATCCTCTTATTGGACCTAACGGGCCAGTAAACCATCTATTTGATGATTTTGGGCCTATGAAACCCATTTTGGCTCTAGTTGGACCCACATTCGTCAAACCATAGCAATTGGGCCATGCTAGGCCTAAAATAACTCACTTAATTATCATGGGCCATGATGGGCCGTGAACCCTTCTATTGAACCTTGATGGGCCGTGAACCCACCTTCTCACCTCAATTGGGTCGTGAACCCATTGAGCCGTGAACCCACCTTCTCGTTTGCAATTGGGTCGTGAACCCCATCCTTCCCCATTCACGACCCACCTTAAAAATAAAACAATGGGATATTAGGGAGTGCCACCTCAACCTTTCAAGATGGATTTCCATGCAAATTATACAACATACATCTAGGTAATCTCATGTTCCAAGGCAACCATCACATCTCCTCTTCCCTCTTCTCTATTTCTCTCTTTATACTCTCGGCCTAAGGCCAGTATCCCTCATCAAAATCATTCAAACTCCATTTCACTTCCAAACCCTCAAGAAACTCCTTAATCTTCTTCCATAAATCCGTGAGTGGGTGTGTGTGCTCAAGAAGGTCCCTCCAACTCACATACTAGGTAAGATACTTCACTTTTAACTTGGATAAATCTATCTTATGTTTAGATCTTCATCAAAACATCACAAATCTTGTGTTTATACTCCTAGAATCATCATATTTTCGAGGATCCTCTCAAGAAAGCTTCGAGGGCCGAGATCCTTCTCAATCTTCATCAAAGACCAAAAACAACAACCCAAAGAGAGTTTATACCCACTATTTTCGGTTTTTTACTATGTTTTGGGGGAGAATACAAGTTGTTTTGTGTAGATCTATGTGTGTATGCATGATTTTGTGTGCTTTTCATGTTATATATGTGATTATGTGTTATAAACTCCATGAACATAAAGATCTACTAAAAGATGATGCTATTTGTAGAACATAACACTCATTTCAACTTATCTTACAAGGAAATTGTTTTAAAATACTTACAAGTTACCTAAAACTAAGAAAAATTGCATAAGCGGGCCAAAAGTGACAAAATGACCAAAATTAGGTGTATTTATGTAACTCAAGGTTAGTACGGGTTCAAAAAGGATTATTTTTGCTAAACATGGTTAGTTACGACATTTGAGACCCTACAAGGACTAAAAATGTAAAAAATTTCATCATTGTGCCTTATTTGGGCTTCTCACGGCCTTGGGCCAAAATTGTAACTTTTTGGGCTCTTGTGGGCTTAAGGGGCATTTTCAACATAGTTGTGTCAAAAATGTAAATTTTTGCTAAGAAAGACTAAAAATATGAATTTGTTAGAACTTGGGCCAAAAAGATAAAATTATTTACAAATGGGCCAAGAATGCACATTTTCATAAAAATCAAGCCCAAAATGATATTTTGACAAAAGGGAGTTAAAAATGTTATTTTTACAAAAACTAGCCTTAAATGCAAGTTTTGTTCTTAAAAGGGGCCTAAAATGTTATTTTTACCAAAAATGTGCCTTAACTATAACTTTTCGGCTTAATGGGCCAAGAATGTCATTTTTACAAAAAGTTGGCCTTTTATGTAATCTTGGTAAATAATTGAGCTAAAACACACAATATAATAACAAATGGGCTAATTACGTCATTCTCATGTTTATTGGGCCTTAGTGACCCATTTATAGGTTTGATAGGTCCTGTATACTCTTTACATGTTTATTAGACTTTGTTGACCCATTTACATGCTCGACGGACCTTGGATACTCCTTGCATGCTTATTGGGCCTGTAAATAATATACATGTTAAGTGGGCCTTAGTTGTCCTTTTACATATATAATCTCATTCCTTTTGAGCCTAGAGGTAAATTACATGCCTAGTGGGCCTTAGTTGTCCACTTACATGTCCATCGGGCCTGGAATGTACCTTATATGTTTCTTTTCGCATAAATTCGATTAAGGATCTAGTGAGACGTGTCACTTGACACTATTGAGTGTACGAACGTAGCCTGTAGTTATAACGAGAGTCTCTTGGAGGGGGAGCAGGGGTTTGTGTATAGATCTATACGGGGATGACACCCCACACCTTAGTTGTTCGCTACAGTTAGACTAGGCAAGTCTAGGGTGACAAAAACCTTATTCTATTCCGTCGGCTTCCAATAACGCCATGACAAACGAAATTGTCATTATCTAGTATGGTTATAACGAATCACTAAGAGGAATTAACGTTATAAAATTTACGGGGACACCATTCTCTTTTCTCTTAGGGTTACTCGGTAACATACTCGCGCTGGTACTCAACCTCGGGGTTTGAGATACCAGCATTCTCTTTCGCAGATAACATCAGGTTGTCTGGGGTCATTCTCTTTATATTCTCTTGGTTATTCTCTCCATACTCTCTTTACATTCTAGCAAACATTAACACACATGCATTAATACAAGATCGGACACAAACATATCAAATGGTTTTTCAGAAAATATCGGATTTTCTGGTTTTTACAAATTAATACAAATCATTTTCTCAAACATGCTTATGAACTCACCCACATTTTTATGTTGACCTTTTAAATTAACTTGTATTCTCAGGAAACCGTTGAGCAGGTTGGGCAGAAGGAATTTAGGGCTATTTTGTTATGTTCTGTTTCATCATATTTTGGCATGTAATATTGAAATACAATACTTGATGTAAACCAATGACAGTTGTAATATTCTATGTGTGGTGACGATGATGTTATGTTTCAATTATATACTTTGTGATGATACTACAAGAATAAAGTGACTTGATGCCCCCGGACGTCTCTGCCGTCTGGTTCGGGGGTGTGACAGATTAGTATCAGAGCATTGTTTATAGTGAACTGGCATATCTAATCATACAAGATATGCACCCTAAATACAATGGGACTAAAACACTCTGAATAAAATAAAACCTAGGAGTGCATTATTACTATAACACCAAAAGTCTCTGGAGGAAATCGAACACCATGGTTAAAACCGGACATTTATGTAGTCGTATTGGGGAGAAATATAGACTGGTAAACTATATTTATTCAAAATACGAACAACATGTGTTTGGGAGTGATCATGTTGGGAAATGAATCCAGAAACTTACCTCGTATCCAAAAAGCTCTAAGGAACTCAAACATAAATAATTTAAAATACTATAGGAGTATTTTGAAATCCTATCTACATATACTATCTTTACACGTTTCTCACCCCTCGTGCAGACACTGTGGCCGGATTCCACCATCCATGAGATCCCTATTTCCCCAACCAGGGGAATGGTGGATGGTTGGGGCCAGAGGAAGAGCCAGAGGAAGAGCCCGAGAAAGAACCTATAGGAGGATCGGCAGAACCGGTAGCAGACTCAGATGAGGAGGAGGTTGACGACAGCGACGCGGATGACTCGGACGCGGAGTCCGAAGTCGTAAAACCCCCATACATGGCCAGGGTGCCCCCATACAGGATGGGCCCCAATGGTCCTACGCCCCCATGGGCACATGAGATCTGGAGGTGGAGCCGCAAGAAAGGGGTGCGACCCCCATTTGGTATGAACCGGGACTACTACGACTTGAGTCACGGTGGACCTGCAGACCGAGCCCTGCCTGTGATGGTAAGGAGGACACGCGACATCGATGAGCATACGCAGGCAACCGCTGGCCAAATGGTTTCCATGAGAGCCGTGGTCGAGCGCGCGGAAAGGATGACACATGAGGTAGTCAGGGACTACAGGCGCGAAAAACAGCGTTGGAAGCCCGACTTCGGGCCGCCGAGCATCACCTGGCCAGACTCCAGGGTGCATCCACCTCGTCGCCAGCACCACCAGACCTTTCACGTCGTAGCTAGTATCCATTCATCTGCTACCTACTACCTTTATGATTTTCCTTTATGTACTACTCTATGTACTATCGACTACATGATTAAGTGATTACAGTACTCGTGGAGTCGTTACTCTGTTAGATTTTATTTCATTTCATGTATTGTATGCCTTATGTAGGCAAATTTTCATGTACTCAAAAGATTATCATTAATGAAAACGGCTATATATTTTCTTATGATGTTGTTATCTGTTATGTGTTCTATTACTTTTACTACATGTTGATTTTATGCACTCACTTACTTACACACAACCGAATCACCGACACTGTTCTATAATTAAAGGATCGTGAAACTAGAATACACTGGATACTCAACATCTTTCCGTTCCATGACAAAAAGATGCCTCGAAGACCGATACGCAGAAACCGCAACGCAAGACCACCACCACCGCCTCCACCAGAAATGGACCCAGCTGCATTTTAAGTAGCAGTTTCAGCTGTAGTTACAGCAGCACTGGCTCATATTCACCACGGGAACAACGGTGGAGGTAGCGGGCAAGGGGCCGGAAGTTCAAACTAGGGGATGAACCAAGGACCCACAAGAACCTGTACCTAAAAAGACTTCACTAATGCCAAACCTCGAACCTTCAACGGGATGGGAGGTGTGATAACTCTAAAAAGGTGGATAGAAAAAGTGGAATCGGTATTCGAGATCTGCGGATGTCCCGAGGAGTGCAAGGTGTAGTTTGCAGCTTGCACATTCGTCGATGAAGCTCTTTCTTGGTGGAATGGTCACGTAGAGACCATGACACTCCCTGTGGCGAACGCTATGCCATGTGAGGAGCCGAAAGAAATATTGATGGCAAAATACTGTCCAAGGGGAGAAATCCAGAAGATGGAGTAGGAACTGTGGAATCTCACAGTCCAAAACTCCGACATTGATGCTTACATCTCGAGGTTTAGTGAGTTGTCACTCTTGTGTCCAGGGATGATCACGACTGAAGGGAAGAAGATTGAAAGCTTCATTTGGGGACTGACCTCTCCAATTCAAGGAAATGTAATCGCAGCGAACCCTGGAACGTATGACAGTGCTAAAAGTCTAACCATGAAGTTATACGACCATGGAAACAAGAAGGGTGCCAAAGCAGGGTAAATAGAAGTCAAAAAGGAAGGTGATAACAAGAAGGGCAAGAACAACAATCGAAAAGGGTGACAAAATCAAGAGTCAGCAAAGAAGCAACAAACAGTAGCAGTCCATGCTGCTACTGCCCAGGTTGCCTCAACACCACATGCTCCAGCCTCATCTACACCAACTACTCCCAGACAATACTCAGGAAGCCTACCCAAGTGTACCAAATGTGGCTTTCACCACCATGGAGAGTGCAGGGAGATGCATTGCACGAGTTGCAACCGAAAGGTTCATACCGCATGCTTCTGCAGATCCCAGCCCCAACAGAACCAAAAGCCGAACAACAACAACAACAAAAGGAACAACAACAACAACAATAACAACAACAACTGCAACAACAGTAATGATGGGGCTAGTCTCACATGTTATGGGTGTGGAGGAACTGGCCATTTCAGAAGAAATTTCCCCAAAGACAACAAGCAAGGGGCAGGTGGATCAGGAAGGGTATTGACATTGGGTCAAGGTGAAGCAGTTCAAGACCCGACGTTGTTACTGGTACGTTCCCAGTTAACAACACTTACGCATGCATTTTATTCGATAGCGGAGCCGAACGGAGCTTTGTTAGTAACAAATTTAAAAACTTACTAAACCAACAACCCCAGAAGCTCAACGAAGTCTTCACGGTGGAGATGGATAATGGGAAAACCAAAACAACTAAATATGTTTACATAGGGTGCACATTAACACTAAACAATCATTCATTTCAAATAGATTTGATGCCAGTAAATATTAGGAGTTTTGATGTGATAATCGGCATGGATTGGTTAAGCCCCCACCATGCTGATATTATGTATCGCGAGAAGACCGTTCGCCTTCACCTCCCCAATCACGAAACCCTAATAATCTATGGTGATAAACCTGGCGCCAATCTTCGTCTCATCTCGTACATCAAGGCACAAAAGTGCCTGCACAAGAAAAGCTATGCTTTCCAAGCTCACGTTGTGGATAAAGCCAAGGAAGAAGTAAACATTAAAGACATTCCAGTGGCATGCGACTTCCCGGATGTATTTCCTGAAGACCATCCGGGAATACCCCCAGAAAGGCAGGTCGAATTCCGAATCGACCTAATACCAGGAGCCACATCAATTTCCAAATCACCCTACAGGTTAGCTCCTGCCGAAATGAAGGAGTTATCCAGCCAATTAAGCGAATTGTTGAGCAAAGGATTCATCAGACCAAGCTTCTCACCCTGAGGAGCTCCGATCTTCTTTGTCAAGAAGAAGGACGGATCCTTCAGGATGTGCATCGATTATAGGGAACTGAATAAGCTCACTGTCAAAAACCGATACCCACTCCCTTGGATTGAAGATATATTCGACCAGCTTCAAGGATCTAGTTATTTCTCCAAAATAGATCTAATATCCGGTTATCATCAACTTCGAGTCTGAGAAGCTGACACTCCAAAAACTGATTTCCGAACTCGATATGGTCATTACGAATTTGTTGTGATTCCCTTCGGTCTAACGAATGCCCCCGCTGCATTTATGGACCTCATTAATCGAGTATGCCGCCCATTACTCGATAATTTTGTAATCGTCCTCATCGATGACATTCTCATATACTCCCGAAGCAAGGAGGAGCACGGTCAACATCTCCGTCTAATCTTGGAAACCCTAAGAGCTAAAAGGTTATATGCGAAGCTCTCCAAATGTGAGTTCTAGATTCGCAGTGTAAACTACTTGGGTCATGTAGTCAGTGAGAAAAGGATTCACGTAGATGCTTCCAAGATCAAGGCCATTGAAGGCTCGGAGATCCCAAAGACACCAACAAAAATTCAACAACTCTTGGGTCTCGCAGGCTACTACCGAAGGTTTATCCAGAATTTTTCCAAGATAGCTAAACCCCTCACCACCTTGACAGAAAAAGGCATATCCTTCAACTGGACGGAAAAGCATGAAGCTGCCTTCCAAACCTTGAAGCGAGCCCTCTGTAGTGCACCAGTGCTATCCTTACCAGAGGGAACCGAAGATTTCGTAGTCTACTATGATGCTTCGAACCATGGATTAGGCTGTGTCCTCATGCAGCGTGGAAAGGTGATAGCTTACGCATCCCGACAATTGAAGATGCATGAAGTAAATTACACCACCCATGATCTCAAGCTGGGAGCTGTGGTCTTCGCCCTAAAGTTTCGGAGGCACTACCTCTACGGTACAAAGTGCACCATCTTCACTGATCACAAAGCCTCCAGCATATTCTAAACCAAAAGGAGCTGAACATGAGGCAGCGAAGGTGGGTTAAACTGCTGAATGATTACGAATGCGAGATCAAGTACCACCCAGGAAAGGCTAACGTGGTAGCCGATGCCCTGAGCAGGAAAGAATACTCAGGTCGTCGGGTGAAGACATTATCGATAACCATCCACTCCCACCTAACCTCACAGATCAAGGAAGCCTAATCAGATGCATTGAATCCGTAGAACGCTACAAATGAGACACTACGTGATATGGATAAAAACCTTGAAGCCAAGGAGGATGGAACTTGCTAGTTCATGAATAGAATCTGGGTCCCTAAACATGGGGGATTCAGAGAGATAGTCATGAATGAGGCTCATAGAACGCGATATTCTGTCCATCCAGGTTCGGATAAGATGTACCTGGACATTAAGCAAAATTATTGGCGGCCGAATATGAAGGCAGAGATCGCCACTTACGTGGGCAAGTGTCTCACTTGTGCCAAAGTGAAAGTGGAGTATCAAAAGCCCTCGGGATTATTACAACAGCCAGTGATACCCGAGTGGAAATGAGAAAGGATTACTATGGACTTGGTAACCAAATTACCTAACACAGCAGAGGGATTGGATGCTATCTGGGTAATCGTCGATAGGTTGACCAAATCCGACCATTTCCTGCCAATAAAAGAATCCTACAAGATGGAATTAACACGAATCTATATAAAAGAGATCGTGAGACTTCATAGAGTGCCAGTATCTGTTATCTCGGATCGTGATAGTAGATTTACTTCACGGTTTTGGCAGTCGCTCCAGAAGACTATGGGGACACATCTAGACATGAGCATTGCTTACCACCCTGAAACCGATGGCCAGAGCGAACAAACCATCCAAACACTCGAAGACATGCTCCGAGCCTGTGTGATCGATTTCCGCAAGTCATGGGACACCCACTTGCCTTTGATTGAATTCTCGTATAACAACAACTATCACACAAGCATAAGGGTTGCTCCTTGTGAGGCCTTATATGGTCGCAAATGCAGATCGCCTCTTTGTTAAGCTGAGGTGGGTGAAACCCAGCTGGCAAAAGGGCAATCACCGAGCAGCACTCTTATAGGACCAAAAAATCATTCGAGAAACTACAAAGAAGATAATCCAAATCAAAGCCCGACTCCAAGCATCGCGTGACCGACAAAAGAGTTACGCTGACAAACGATGAAAACCTCTGGAATTCCAAGTCGGAGATCGAGTGCTATTAAAGGTCTCTCCCTGGAAATGGATGATCCGTTTTGGGAAACGAGGAAAGCTAAATCCACGATACATCTGGCCGTTCGAGATTCTTGCATGAACTGGTCTAGTGGCTTATAAGGTGCAGCTACCTGCGGAGCTCAGCAACGTATATCCTGTGTTCCACGTCTCGAACTTGAAAAAGTGCTTAACAGATGAGACCCTTGTCATTCCTCTGGAAGATATCGAAATAAACGAGAATATCCTATTCGTCGAAGAACCTGTCGAGATAATGGATAGGGAAGTGAAGCGTACGAAGCAGAGTCGCATTCCGATTGTGATGTTCAACGGAACGCTAAGCATGGACCGAAATTCACATGGGAATGTGAAGACTAGATGAAGCAGAAGTACCCTCACCTATTCTCTTGTTCGTAGTTCTATCTTTCAAAAGAATTTCGGGATGAAATTCCCTCTAACAGGGGGATGATGTCACAAATAGCATTTTTAGCTAGGAATTTTTTTTTCATGTAAATATCGACTCTTGAGAAACTTTTAATCTAAGAGGATATCATCTTCTATGCTCAATCAAAAACATCCATTTGAATCAAAACTCCTGAGTGAAGTTCAAAACCTAATACAATGCATCTCATATACTTAACTATGGGTCTGAAACCCTAAATATCCCGGTTCGAATTTAGTATGGACTAGGATCCTCTTATTGGACCTAATGGGCCAGTAAACCTTCTATTTGATGATTTTGGGCTAATGAAACCCATTTTGGCTCTAGTTGGACCCACATTCGTCAAACCATAGCAATTGGGCCATGTTGGGCCTAAAATAACTCACTTAATTATCATGGGCCATGATGCGCCGTGAACCCTTCTATTGAACCTTGATGGGCCGTGAACCCACCTTCTCACCTCAATTGGGTCGTGAACCCACCTTCTCGTTTGCAATTGGGCCGTGAACACCATCCTTCTCCATTCACCCCCCACTTTAAAAAAAACAATGGGATATTAGGGAGTGCAACCTCAACCTTTCAAGATGGATTTCCATGCAAATTATACAACATACATCTAGGTAATCTCATGTTCCAAGGCAACCATCACATCTCCTATTCCCTCTTCTCTCTTTCTCTCTTTATACTCTCAACCTAAGGCCATTATCCCTCATCAAAATCATTCAAACTCCATTTCACTTCCAAACCTTCAAGAAACTCCTCCATCTTCTTCCATATACCCGTGAGTGGGTGTGTGTGCTCAAGAAGGTCCCTCCAACTCACATACTAAGTAAGATACTTCACTTTTAACTTGGATAAATCCATCTTATGTTTAGATCTTCATCAAAACATCACAAATCTTGTGTTTATACTCCTATAATCATCATATTTTCGAGGATCCTCTCAAGAAAGCTTCTAGGGCCGATATCCTTCTCAATCTTCATCAAAGACCGAAAACAACAACCCAATGTGAGTTCATACCCCCTATTTTCGGTTTTTACTATGTTTTGGGGGAGAATACAATTTGTTTTGTGTAGATATATGTGTGTATGCATGATTTTGTGTGTTTTTCATGTTATATATGTGATTATGTGTTATAAACTCTATGAACTTAAAGATCTACTAAAAGATAATGCTATTTGTAGAACATAACACTCATTTCAACTTTTTACTAGGAAATGGTTTTAAAATACTTACAAGTTATCTAAAACTAAGAAAAATTACATAAGAGGGCCAAAAGTGACAAAATGACCAAAATTGGGTATATTTATGTAACTCACGGTTTGTAGGGGTTTAAAAAGGATTATTTTTGCTAAACATGGTTAGTTACGACATTTGAGACCCTACAAGGACTAAAAATGTAAAAAAATTCATAATTGGGCCTTATTTGGGCTTCTCACGGCCTTGGGCAAATATTGTAACTTTTTGGGCTCTTGTGGGCTTAAGGGGCATTTTCAACATAGTTGTGTCAAAAATGTAAATTTTTGCTAAGAAAAACTAAAAATATGAAATTGTTAGAACTTGGGCCAAAAAGATAAAATTATTTACAAATGGGCCAAGAATGCATATTTTCATAAAAATCAAGCCAAAAATGATATTTTGACAAAAGGGAGTTAAAAATGTTATTTTTACAAAAACTAGCCTTAAATGCAAGTTTTGTTCATAAAAGGGGCCTAAAATGTTATTTTTACCAAAAATGTGCCTTAACTGTAACTTTTCGGCTTAATGGGCCAAAAATGCCATTTTTTCAAAAAGTGGGCCTTTTATGTAATTTTGGTAAATAATTGAGCTAAAACACACAATATAATAACAAATGGGCTAATTACGTCATTATCATGTTTATTGGGCCTTAGTGACCCATTTATACGTTTGATAGGTCCTATATACTCTTTACATGTTTATTGGGTTTTGTTGACCTATTTACATGCTCGACGGACCTTGGATACTCCTTGCGTGCTTATTGGGCCTGTAAATAATATACATGTTAAGTGGGCCTTAGTTTTCCTTTTACGTATATATTAGGCGTGGGATATATATAATCTCATTCCTTTTGAGCCTACAGGTAAATTACATGCTTAGTGGTCCTTAGTTGTCCACTTACATGTCCATCGGGCCTGGAATGTACCTTCTATGTTTCTTTTCGCGTAAATTCGATTAAGGATCTAGTGAGACATGTCGGTTGACACCTATTGAGTGTACGATCGTAGCCTGTAGTTATAACTAGAGTCTATACGGGGGTTGGTGTATAGATCTATACAGGGATGACACCCCACACCTGAGTTGTTCGCTACAGTTAGACTAGACCAGTCTAGGGTGACAAAAACCTTATTCTAGTACGTCGGCATCTAATAACGCCATGACAGGAGAAATTGTCATTATCTAGTATGGTTATAACGACTCACTTACAGGAATTAACGTTAAAAAATTTACGGGGAAACCATTCTCTTTTCTCTTAGGGTTAGTCGGTACCATACTCGCGCTGGTACTCAACCTCGGGGTTTGAGATACCAGCCTTCTCTTTCGCAGACAACATCGGGTTGTCTGGGGTCATTCTCTTTATATTCTCTTGGTTATTCTCTCCATACTCTCTTTACATTGTAGCAAACATTAACACACATGCATTAATACAAGATTGGACACAAACATATCAAATGGTTTTTCAGAAAATATCGGATTTTCTGGTGTTTACAAATTAACACAAATCATTTTCTTAAACATTCTTATGAACTCACCAACATTTTTATGTTGAACTTTTAAATTAACTTGTATTCTTAGGAAACCGTTGAGCAGGTTGGGCAGAAGGAATTTAGGGATATCTTGTTATGTTTTGTTTCATCAATTTTGGCCTGTAATACTGAAATACAATACTTGATGTAAACCAATGACATTTGTAATATTCGACGTATGGTGACGATGATGTTATGTTTCAATTATATACTTTGTGATGATACTACAAGAATAAAGTAACATCAAGCCCCCGGACGTTTCCGCCGTCTGGTTCGGGGTGTGACACTTACTACGCCCCAAGTTGTTCCTAAAAATACACACACACACACACACACACACACATATATATATATATATATATATATATATATATACTTTTAGGATGCTCAATATTTCATGATCTTGATCAAGTAACTTTTTATTTTAGATCTTTAGGATCCTAAAAAGTCTTTGTATATTATAAACTCATTAGGATCCTAATCATTGGAGAACCCTTAGAGAAACTCTTTTTAACCCTATTTCTACAACCAAATCAACCATACAAGAAAAGAGATAAACCAAATCATCAGTATTAAAAAGGGTTACCCTCCTACCCAACAAAAAAATATTCTTTATCAGAACAAAACATTAAAATTGTTTTAATTTTTATCAAACTTAATTCGATGTTTGATCACCCCCAGCTGGGATATACTTTATCTATTTCTTCTCTTCTTCTCTGCAGGATACTGACCAGCATTTACAAGCTTGCCAATCAACTTAGCCTAGGTTTCATGCCAACCGACCACGTTCCAGGATCCTGCATTCTCCATATCCTCTGCCAGCTTGATCTTTGCCTCCCATATGGCACCAACAACATTCCTTGATCTCCAGTGCATGCTCCTCCTCTTTCTCAAATTTCTCCTTACTCAGTTTCTCCACCCACTTCAGAAGCTCATTGTTGATCCCTCTTGCTCTTTCAAGGCATGCTCTACCCGGTCAAGCTTCAACTTCAGATCTTCGGTGGATCAAGAAACATGATCAAAAACCTATAAAGGAACACAATAAGTGAATTGAAATCAAACAGAAAAAAAGCATCAAGATCCTTACATCTAGTGAGAAAGAGATCAGCTTCCTCAATGCCTCGTCCACCCCAAGGCTCTCTAAATCCAAGGTCTAAGTCGACTTCCTCTTTCGGGATCCTGGAGTCTTGACGGTCAGATCTATCGAGGTTCTCTTCAGAGGAAGAGAATATGAGGTCTTCTCCATCTTGACCACAAGTTGGCCACCGAACATGGCGGAGTCGATTTCAACAAGGGTGACCCAAGCACTAGAGTGTGTAGCCCTGGATCCTAAACATAAGAAAGGAACTCGATAATTTCAGGATCCTACATGAAAAATAAAAGATATATAGACAAAGGATCTTTACCTATTGATATGGGGGCAGTAGCAGAGGTACTCTCTTGAAAGCTAAGTTGTTCGAACATGAAGGATCTATCAGTCTCAGGAAAAGCAAGGAAACTCCCAATCTTCTCATTGATATCTTTAGCAGCAGGGACGGGATCCTCAAAATTGAAAGTTGCATCGAAACAAATAAAACAAGGAAGTGTGAATTTCATATCCTCAACGAAATGAAATAAAATCCTATCCTTTCTAACCTAATTTCTTGGTAGGAGGTCACCGTCAGGGATGGATTCACATTTTAGAAAGAAATATTTCTCTTTCTAAGAAGCATTGTTTTGTTTCAATTTCAAAATAAGATGTGATTTATTCGTTTTGACTTTGAGTAGGAAACGAGAAGACCCAAAAGTTTGGAGATCATAAAAATGAGCCAATTCAACTAATCCCGTACGTAGTTCCTTAGATTGATTCAATTGATCAACCTATAACAAGATCCACCAGATCACAGGTACAGTTTGGATGGAAGCAAACCCAAGTAGGAAAGACGAAGCAAGGTTTGGCTTTAGCATCAAAAGGCTTGAAAATGACGTTGGCAAGAGAAGCTCCGCTTGATTTCAAGGACATAGTTTCGTTATCATCAAAAGAGCAAGTTCCCTCGTAAGACAAGATCTTTTCATCGAGGAAGTCCTCATAAGAAAGAGTAAGGATACTCGAGAAAGAACGGAGTGCTTTTTTTACCCATGATCATCAAACAAGAAAAATGAGTAGAAAGGAACAGGAAATTTACCCTTTAAGATAATTGATAACTCTTGAAAGAGAGCTAAAAGAAGTAACAGAAGATCGGTAATCATTAACCCCTATTTATGCGGATCACAGAGGATAGAGAAGAGATTTGACAAATTAATCATATATTTTGAACGGATACAATTCTATCCGTTAGAGTTTAAATTTCAAATCCCTTATTTCCAATTAATTAAATTATACAGTTTAAATACTTGTAATTAATTCAAATACTTTGCAGGTATAGTTTAGGGGCAGTAGTTAGGGCCAAGATCCTCAATCCTATCCAGGATCTAGGATCTTAAAGGAGTCTCAGGATCCCGAACATACATCAGGATCCTGAACATTGGGATTATTATCTCCTAACAAGTTTAAGGTAAATATTTCTTGTTTACTTCTCACGTGTGTATAAATGGTCAACATAAGACTCATTCTCAATGAAGAAACGTTCCAATCAGGCATAATACCTGGAAATACCAAGTAAAAGCACGTGTAAATACCAGCTCAGCACGATCCCATAAATCTCGGAGTTATAGTTACTTAACCTAGACTATAAATACACTTGTAAATGACACACAACAGGCGTAATCTTTATACACCTTACACACTTAGAGCTACATACACACTTGTATTCATATTCTCATTATCATCTCTATAATCATATGTTCACGTCAATAAAATCAAACAAGGCAGATGATTATTATCACCTCCCAATGTTTTATGTCAAAGATCCCTACAATGATGAAGGGCTTTCCTTGTAAATAACTTGTGCAATCTTATGCTAATTTCGTTAATCACTTCACCTACAACCCCACAGCCTCTCATGAAATTTGGTTAATATCCATTTATCAATTTTTGACTAAAACAATGATTAAGGATTAAAATCAACTAACTTGAATTCTCTCTTCTCCCAAATTTTAGATGACTTATGAAAATATAAATGAACTTCCTCGTTCTTATGGAAATGGTTTTCCTCAATATTCTGGAGATGGACTTCCACTTTCAAGCCAAGGTGAAATTGTTTTCCCTTCATTAGGAAATTGTAGAACTATACATCATCTTTCTTCAATTCTTCCACCTCATCCTCATGTGACTCTTCCAACGTCATGTTTTCCTCGAGTTAAAAGATATGAAACTACTCAAACCCTATTGGCATGTAAACATGAAGATGGAAATTTTGTGTGTGCGCATGTTCTGAAAATGAAATTGTACATTGACCAGTCGGAAAGGTTGGGTGTCATATTCCCAAAGGAGCAAGCCAATGATTTGGTTCTTCTTTCGCTTCTAAAGTCATATGTTTAATTTTTTTAGAACTTTCATATGAGGAATCTTGATGTGACCTTAACTGATCTGACTCGAACGTTGATAGTTTCTATATAAAAAATTCTTAACAACACAACTGAAACAAAAATGCTCATATGATCTATTTGCAAGAAATCCGTAGACATTGATAATTGTAACATTGGTGATCTACAAAAGATTTCTCTTCCCAATCAAAAGGTATTGGCCAAGGTCAAACCTTTTGATCATATGGTAAAGAGAAAGGCTCGTTCTGAGATCATTCCACATGTTGACCCCAATGAGTCCATTTGTTACTACTGCCAATTGAAGGGACATTACAAATGTGATGGTAAAGTCAATTTGTGTGACTCCACTTTAGGTACATCCATTATCTAACTCCTTAAGTTTCTATTCTTAGACTCTTAATACATAATGTGATGGTATTCAAGGATTTAAAAGAATGAAGGAAGCTTAAGCAAAGTTAGCTAAATCTGATCGTGCGAAATGGACTTTCATCACATGGTTCGATGGCCACTATTTCGAGCTACTACTAAGGAGTTAGGATAAATTTAATAGATTTCTATTACTCTTCAGAGATGTCTAGAAGTATAGTTTTCATTTTATGCATTATAAGGACAAGTTCTAATTTTCTTTTTAGAAATAAAATGAAGTTTTTCTTTATGAAGTTGTCTTATTTATATTTCCTGGCAATGACATTTGTGAAAGTGTTGGTTATCTTTCTAATAATTGCAATATTAATAATTGATATTGATTCTTTTAGAGTGTTCTTGTGGTACTATCATAATTGACCAAAAGAAAAGAAATCTCATCACCGGGTTTTAATTGGACAGAAACTTAGATTCATACAATTCGAATTGCATGATGTATGAGAATCTTATTTAGTGTAAAATTATGACTAATTCATTGTTCACGTGTTTATGTGAGGCAAGTGAAGGAGTAATGGATCTAGTACATGTTGATATGGACTTTTCCAAAATCCATCACAAAGGATGATAACTTTATTTGACATGATTTGTTGATGCTTCAGTAAATATGATTATGTTTATAAGTTTAAGCATAATTTTGATGCTTTTGAAAAGTTCATGAGTAGCAGAATGAATGAAAGAATCTATTAGGCAGAAAGATAAAAGATCATTCGGTCTGAAAAGAGAGGGGAGTACTTTAGTATCGTGTTTTAAGATCATTCTAGTAATTATGGAATTATATTACAATTAGTCCTCATAGAACATCTTAGTGCAATTGTATGACTAAGAAGAGGAATCAAATGCTGTTGGAGATAGTTCGATCATAGATGAGTCATACTTTGTTCTAATCAAGTATTAGGGCCATGCTCAAGTAACTATGAATCATATCTAGAAACTCATTTCAAACTAAGAAGGTTGATAACACCTTGTAACACGTGTAGTAATAATGTTTTCTTACTCTAGCACATTAAGAATTGCAGTTTTGATTTTTTTTATCGAGTAACAAAAGATAAACTGAGTCTTATTCTATCAATTGTTTTCTTGTCGGGAATCCACACAAACTTTTGAATATTTATTATAGTTCGTGAAAGAATGTTCCTTGAAATAGAAAACTTATATGTCAAGAAGTCGTTGGGAGTCGTGTTGATCGGGATCTTACAAGTGTCAACCGATAATGATCCTTTTAGTTATCACTAGCACGCGACCTGAGCTTGATAACATGTTGTGTTTATTTGAAATATTCTTATTTTTGTGCACTTGTAGTTGAGTTGGCAATGCTTATGAGTTCTATGTTCTTCATTTAACTTCGAAATCATAACATGTTGTCTAGTTAATGTATACTGATCAATATGGGTGAGCTACTGACAACAGGGAAGCATTGGTAGGCCCTAGAGCTACCATAAGGCAAGAAATTAAAAAATAGAAAAGTTCAGTCCATGAAGGAAAATTGAATTTGAATTTGGTTTGTCCTAAACCTTATATTATGACCATAGTTTGGAAATGATAGTTACACGTAGATAGGAGCATATACACCTTAAAATCTAAGTGGAAAAAGGTTTCGCTCTAATTCATGAATATGGTTATGAGGAAATACTTTTTCTTATCGATTTTAAGAATCTGAGAAAGATCAATTTGGATATTGGTTTTGTTAATTGCATTCTTAGATTCATAATATGATTACGACATCCCTCTTTATAATTCAAATTATGAGGAATGAGAAGGAATTGTTTGAACTTTCGAGAGATATATCTAATAGTATTTATGGGCTTAAACACAAACACACACACACACAAATATTATCTAACTAAGGTGTATAAGCTTAAGAAGTCTAATTAGAGATTTATCGAAGCATTGCATAACAAAAATTTGCCCTTCCTTGATAAAGTCAAAAGGTATTGATTTCTAGAAGCCTAGATGATTTTTGTGTACATATCTAAGCTAGTGGGAGCACGATTGTTATGCTGGTATTACATGTTGACATTACTGTTCGTGGGAAATAATGTTGACAGTACATGTTAAGAGTAGTTAAGCTATAATGGACTTAAGGGAGAGGGCACTAATACTACGTTTCGAATCTAAAGGTTTAGAACTTGGTCAAAAACATATATGAACATCATGTTGAAATGCTTCAACATAGGAGATTTGATATATAGGAATATTATAGCAAGGAATTGAACAAATTTAAAATATTTATGTAAGACATAATGAATCAAGTCCCATATGCTTTGCATATAGGATCGATTAGGTATCTTATAAATTTGGATTACATATGCTATTATATTCAATTATTCTAATTTTTCAAAAGCTTTTAGCATTGTGTGAAAAGGATTAGAATTGCATGTGACTGAAGTTTTTAAACAACCGCCAAGAACGTTCTAAGGTTTTACCAAAGAATTGATTGCTTGTAGATAGTGGGAGTCTATTATTGTTAGGACAGACCATAATGATATGTTCTTTGTTGAGATGATTATTGGTCAGAATGATGGTCATATGGGAATATGGAAATGTTTCCACAATGGGAGTTTCTTGTCAAATCTACATATGATTTGGAAAATTTAATGCATGGGAAGTGTTCAAGGAGTGTACCTTGAATTTGAGACATCATAACCATGGAATTGTTTCAAGTAACAAGTTCCAGTGGAACATTATGTAATATCGAAGGCTTGATCTCTGTGACTTTAGAACCTCAATGTCAAAAAAGGTCAGTGCTTGTAAAGATGAAATTCCACTATGTCTTAGATAAGGACAAGAAATTGGAATAGTGAAATGAGCATCATTGGAGTAATGTCCAGTTGACCTGTTCACAAAGGAAGGACCATTGAGAGCCATAGTACCCATGTTTATAACATGGCAGTTATCTAATTCAAGTGATTAGTTTATTACTCAAAACATTATACAATGAATAAATTTTTAATTATTATGGTCATTATCTTGAGATTTATTTATAATCAATGGTTATGATACCATAGTTAATTATTTATTATTGTGTTTAACTTTGCATATTTTACTTCCCAAAGTAATTTTAATATTATTCAAAATTCCACAGTCGTCCATACTTTTGGAAGTAAGTAGTGAATTAAGACTGTCAGTAATTGATTGTAGATTTTCGATTGAGGTTAAGACATTTCAATTGGAATTGTTATAATATTCATGAATACTTAGAAAATAAAGATTTTAAGTATTCGATAAACCCACTCTTATAGATTCCTTCATGGATTTAATCGCAAGTAATTATAAGAGGATAATATCTTATATTCTTAAAGTGGAGATATATAGTTCATAGTTTACAAATCAGTTGTGCATTAGTTAGCTCAAACGTGTTTTGTAACTGGATGTTATAAAGGGTTCTTCCATGTGTGATTTGATATGTAAATTGTATGACTATATAGTCAAGTAATTTGTTCCTTTTGACCTAACAGGAAAATCGATATATGTGGGCCCCTTGGTGATTTGAGTTGATATATAAGAACTAGGTTTGGTCCGGACTAAATTGATGTGTTCAATTTTGTAGTCTGAATTTGATCAAGAATCGGGAAAACAGGAAACATAATAAATGAGCATGAGGTTGATCATTTAATCCATGAATCTGTTCATTCGATATCTTCTAGAAGGAAAGAATAGTTGATCACTTATCTTAGAGCCAACGTTTGATTCGAATCAGAGTTCGATAGTGGCTTTCGATACTCTATTTGTTGTTTAGTTCAAGGGCTATACTTTCAGTTGTAGTTACAGACTTATCCAAGTGGGAGATTGTTGGATTAGGGTGTCTAAGCCAGTAACTAAATTGTTATATTCTAATAATTAAAAGAAAAGTTCTTTTTGGGTTGCCCTCATAACTAGAACTTGGTTAGAATGACATTTGTAGATAGAGGATAATTTATTAAATTATTAGATGATTAATAAACTAATTGGAAATTATGAGGAAAATATTTGTTAATATATTATGTGATTATTATATTAACTGGAAATAGATAATCGATATGTTCATTTATTATGTGATTAATAAGTTAATATGAGATCAATTTTTAATTAATTGATTTCTTAATTTATTTGATTAATAAATTAATTTAAAATCAACTACAGTTGATTAGTTATTAAACATAATTATTATGGAATTAATTCGAGATTAATTGGAATTAATAAAGGTGGAATGGGTGAATTGTAATTGGTCAATAGTTGAACAAAAGAGAAAATTCTAGAACCGTCCAAGGGAGGACGGTTTTGGGAGCCTCCTTGGGGTTTCTAGATGTCTCTTGCATGCATATAAGGAAAGAATTTGGATTGGGATTAAAATCCATTCAAATATTTCTTTGTCCCTAAGTTAAATAAACTATAATGTAGGACCCCTTGGGCACTTGAATTCGTTCATGCACTTCCTATAAAGCGTAGGAACGAAATTTCCTTCTCTTCCTCTCTCCTCAATTTTCTTCTACTTCTAGGGTTTGGGTTTGAGCCATTAAATGCATCGTACTTTTGTTGCTAGCTTTCCATGCTCTACAAAGGAAGGATTGAAGTGATTTGTTTACTATAACAAATCAAACGTATGTAATTCTAATTCTTCTATTGTATTTTAATTATATTAGGGTTCATCTAGATTCTTATTGTTCATAATATGTTGCATTCAGTGTGTATGACATAGATCATTTAGGTTGCATGTGCCCTTAAGTATTGAGTGAAATCATGCAAGCACAATAGTTTTGTAACCTATAAAACCCATCACGTACATCTTGATATGTATCGTGCCACTTCCCTTGATACCGCTCACCGAATCATCACCCATCTTGACTATACCATTCTACTATTTGAAGGAGTTGAACCAGTCCCAATTGAATGACATATGATAGAATGCTCCAGAGTCCAAGACCCAAGCATTAGTAGAACTAGATGTATATGTTGTCAAAACATCGCCATCATGTAACACTCAAGTTTTTGGTAAGTTTCTTTTTTCCCTTTTATGCAAAATCCCCTTCATTTTGGTCCTTGGCTAGTATGCGGGGCCCACTCCATGAGTACGCTGAGTGTAGTAGCTATTGCTAGTTGCAGACATCACCCACAAATGTTGGGCGTACGTGGGATTATGTTGGGCGTACATGTGCTTTGGGCAAAAGCTAAATTTTAGGGTTTGCACCATATTGAAACCTCATTATAACACCTCTTAGGCATGTTTGACCAGCCTCCATCATCTTGTGCCCTGAAATCGAACCCTAAGTGCCTCTTGTGAGATTGTGAGCTTATTAGTGAGATTTTGGTGGTGTTTTGCGAAAGAAGAAGAAGAAGAACTCTTGGTGGTTGTTTGGGAGTAACTTGGCGTTGTAGATCCAACTTCATCATCATCATTTCAAGCCATTTTATGTATAAAGCTCTCACCTTGATGGCCTTATGTCTAGATCTAGTTTGTGGTGGCTTTTTGCACTTTTGAGTATTTTTGAGTTAAAGATGACCTTTTGATCTTTTCCAGAAGAATTGGATGCTAGATCTTAGCTCCATATAGGCTCCGTGTTCATAAAAATGCAGACTTTATGAAGGATATTGGTCCACGCATGTATTAAGATCTCTATTAAGCTTCATTTTGAGTAATGGGTCCCATTAAGCCATGTATGTGTGTACAGTTGCCAACTTTACGTGATAAGTCACCCTTAGGAACCATATTTGAGAGTATAGATAAAGGTCTTAACTGATTAATTGCTCAATGAATAGAAAAGTGGTCAGGGGAGTATGATGGGCGTACAAGCTGAGTACGCCCCGCGTACTCAATAGTGGGCGTTTTGTGCTTGGCCTTTTCGGTATAGGCCATAGTTGGGCTTTCTAAGTTTCGTCCTTGTTAGTCCATTAGACTTTTGATTTATGGCTTTTGGTTAGTATATGGGCTTCCTTGTATTTAGGCCCATGATGAGTTTTGGGCCCAATTTGGAACATTGGCCAATAATTGGGCCATGGGTTGTCATTTAGGTTTTGGGCCTTTTGAGTAGTTGGGTTGGGCTTTTTTGTTGGGCCAAGTAAAAAATGGTAAAATGGTATTTTACCCTGGTTATGATCTAAGTAGCTTAGATTCTAGGTTGGATTGAGATCTAATTAATAATTGGATATTATTTTGATGGTGATAGCACGAGGATTTTCCGGACCAACATGCAGAGATTCTTTTGCGTATTTCAGCAGCTAGAGGTGAGTTTCCTCATTGTGTTTGGTGGGTCGAAGGCACCAATCTTGGCCATGATTTGTATGTTTATGATGCTAGATGTCTATGTGACTCTTGCTTGTGTTATGTGCTGGTACGCTTACCGGGCGGGGCCCGATCACCATTTTGTATGCTATGTCTCTTTGTGATTATTGCATGTTTTATGTGTTTATATGTTTATATGTATACCGAGTCGGGCCTGATTCCGGGTGGGGCCTGATGACTGACAGATATGTATACCGAGCGGGCCTCGACGTCGGGTGGGGCCCGATGACGGGCGGGGCTCTTTATGTGTTTATTATGTATGGTATGTGGTATTTTGAGGAACTCACTAAGCTTTGTGCTTATGGTTTTCAGTTCATGTTTTCAGGTACTTCTGGTTTGAAAGGGAAGAGCCCGAGATGATTGAAATGCACACACCACCTCGTTCTGCATTTTTTTATTACTCTGATGTTTTATGATGTATTTGATACACTCTATTCCACCATGGTTTTATGAATATCTTTTGGATAATTGTTTTATTAGTTTAAAAATGAAAACTTTTGGTCTTAATTTTTGAGATGTTACAAGTTGGTGTCAAAGTCTTAGTTTGAGGGATTCGGACATACTCTGGGGTGTGTCTGAACTCAAACTAAGGATTTCGTAGAAATTGTTTTCAAAAAGAAATGTTTTATAAAAAGGGTTTCTACTAAAAGAAAATGGTGTGGTGCATGCAATCGAACGAGATCAAGTAAATTTTCTCAAAATACCCATACATGTTTTATGATATGCTTTGATTAATGAATCTGTGAATCGCATGCTAGTTAGGGCAAAGGATCTGCTCAGGATTTGCATGATAGAATGCTAGGAGAGATGCCTTTATATGCTTACTGTATGAGCCTGTAGACTTGCATGCTATTACTGATCAACAAGTGATAGGATGGCTTGATTAAGTTATGATTGATTCCGATTTCTCAATGCTCGAATGTTGCTTGCTTTGTGCTTTTTAGGAATTCTCACTAACTTTAACTCACTAGTAAGCGAATATGCCAAGTTACATATTACAGAAAATTAATAATTTTATAAGGTTATGTTTTAACTCTATTGCGCAGCTCTTGTTCGAGTCCAACCGTTGTAGTGTTAGACCTTTCATTCAAAGAATTATATAGTGTCAGTGATATGTAATTGTATTCGTGAGCTAGTTAGAGGGTGACAGTAGGAGTTCCTTCTGCAGCTGATGAAGAGGAGTGGTATGGTGATTGCCATAGGAAAACCTAGGAAGAGATTTAGTGTTGTGAACCTTGTTTTGAGGAGGATTATTTGTGCGGATAAGGAGAGAATTGGAGGACTCAAGGCGATCCTTAAGGAAAGTACAGATGTATGTGGAAGGTAGTATTGGCCACTGTTATAGAAAGCAGAGGATCTGCACTCGAGTCAACAAGAACTACGATGAAACCAGGAAACTTGTAGAGTGTGAGACTCCTCGACATATATTGATGCGTATTCTGATGGTTTATATGGTCTATTTTCAGTATGGTAACTCTTCGAGGCAGAACGGTTGGAGGTTCCGATGCTGGTGAGGGTTCAGGCTTGGGTTCTAGTGTCGGACAGTTGGATGATAACACGTAGGAGTTCATTTAGTCTGAGATTACCCGCAACATACTTGAGCAGACTCCTGTGATATTTGGTACGGTCAAGGAGGGCATTCTGGAGATTTTGGATGACCTTGCGCTCTTACTTTCTGGGAGTTCCGGGCATGTGGGGCTCCTGATTACTTCGGTGAGAAGGACCTGATCACGAGCAAGCGTTGGTTAGTGGATTTCACTAACTCCTTCTGGACTAGCAGTTGCCCCGATGGGGCAAAGTTCAGAATTACTTCCTGTATTCTTAAAGACAGAGGTCGAGACTAGTGGCAGGAGGATGGGCGCTCCATTGGTGATGAGGTTGTTGATTCGATGACATTGGATGATTTTGTGACCAGATTTTGAGCTGAGTTCGCACCAGTGATTGAGGTGCAACAGCTAGTGGGGGAGTTCCAAGACCTTTGCCAGACTACTGAGACGATGGCTGAGATCACCACGATGTTCCATGAGAGGGGACTGTTGGTTGTGGCGGACTAGGAGATGAAGAAGGAGAGGTGCCATGAGATGTAGAGGAGTGATATTCAACAGTTTGTGACCCGATCCAGGTGTAAGACATTGGAGGATATGATTGTGAGAGTCAGGGAGAGGGAGATTGATCTTGAGATGGAGAAGAAGAGGATCTCAGATCAGACTCAGGTTTCAGTGGGTTCGGGCAAGAGTCCCAAGGTATTTGATTCCAGGTTGAGAGGCCAGCAGGCCTAGAGCCGTTGTGGCAAGTGCGAAAAGAGGCACGATGGGGAGTGAAAGGTGGGTGGTTCTGCATGCTTCAAGTGTGGTCAGAAGGGCCATATTAGCAGGTTTTGCAATCAGAGGGGCCACAAGAAGGCCCATTATCCGAGTTTGGCAGTAGAGGGATTAGTGGTATCAGACGTTCCATCGATGATGAGGATCACTGATGGATGCCAGGGCAAGGAGGATGCGCATGTGGTGAGGAGCAAGGTGTTTTAGCTGACAGTCGAGCAGGTTCGTGCAGCACCGGACGTGGTGACAGCTATGTATATTCTCCTTATCTCTTTATTTATATTGAATTGTCTGCTTATATATGTGTGTTTTATTTTCAGATCGTTACTCGTGAACGGTATTTCTGCATTGGTATTGTTTGATTCGGGGGCTACCCGATCTCTTGTATCGCTTGCGCTTAGCAAGAGGTTTTCTGGGGCTCCGGGGGAGCTGGATTGTCCTTTAGACATTGAGATTGCAGATGATCGAACTGTCCGGGTATCGAGGGTTCTCCAGGGTTGTGTTCTTTAGATGTTCAGTGAGAAGTATCCAATAGATTTTGTTCTCATTCCTTTGTGTGGGAACAAGGTTATCGTAGGGAGGGACTGGTTGAGCCCCAATAAGGTGGTGCTCGATTGTGAGAATCAGTTGGTGCGTATTCGGACCCCAAGTGGGGGAGTGTTGGTGGTTCAGGGAGAGAGAGAACAACGAGTTCCGATTTTATGTTCAACTGCTAGGTCCATATGCTATATTGATCAGGATTGTTCTGGATTTGTCGCCTATGTTATGGATACTCGCGATAAGGGTGAGGCGACCGTGGATGATATGCTGATTGTGTGGGAGTACCCAGATGTGTATCCAGAGGATTTGCATGCAGTGCTTCTGGAGAGGCAGGTGGAGTTTAGGATTTACCTGGTTCCTGGTGCGGCTCCGATAGCCAAGGCACCGTATCAGTTAGCTCCTACAGAGATGTAGGATTTGTCTGCACAACTGCAGGAGCTATTAGAAAAGGGGTTCATTCGATCGATAAGTTTGCCATGGGGAGCACCGATCCTGTTTGTGAAGAAGAAGGATGGGTCTCATCGGATGTGTATTGATTAATAGGAGTTGAATAAGCTAACGGTGAAGAACTTTTATCCATTCTCGAGGATTGATTCTCTGTTCGACGAACTTCAGGGTGCATCTTGGTTTTCCAAGATTGATCTGTGTTCGGGTTACCATCAGATGACGGTCAGAGATGAGGATGTGCAGAAGAAAGCCTTTGCACTGGTTATGGTCATTACGATTTTGTGGTGATTCCCTTTGGGCTCACCAATGCTCCAGCCGTGTTCATGGACCTCATGAACCACATATGCAGGCCGATGCTGGATCGGTCTGTGATTGTATTCATTGATGACATCCTGGTCTATTCCAAGACGCAGGATCTACATTAGGAGCAGTTGAGAGAGGTTTTGGAGACTCTGAGGAGGGAGAGACTTTTTGTGAAGTTCTCCAAGTGTGAGTTCTGGTTGCACGAGGTGCAGTTTCAGGGGAACCTTTTCAACCAGTACGATATTCTAGTCGATCCGGTCAAGGTCGAGGACGTGATGAGGTGGGAGGTTTCGGGTCTCCATCTAAGATTCGGAGTTTCCTTGGATTACCAGGCTATTATCGGAGGTTCATTCAGGATTTCTCCAAGATAACGGTTCCTTTGACTCGGTTGAGGAAGAAGACCGTCACTTTTCGTTGGGGGCCTGAGCAACAGGCAACTTTTGAGACCCTGAGATAGAGGTTGTGTGAGGCGCCGATTTTGACCCTGCCGGAGGGTGTTGAGGACTTCATAGTTTATTGTTATGCGTCTATCACGGGTTTGGGTGCAGTTCTGAAGCAGAGGGGTCACATGATCGCTTACGCTTCGAGGCAGCTAACGCCTCATGAGGCGAGTTATCCGACACATGATTTAGAGTTGGGGAATGTAGTTTTTGCCCTCAAGATTTGGCCACATTACCTCTATGGGGTCCGCTATACCATTTACATGGATCACAAGAGCCTGAGGTATCTGATGTATCAGCCGAATCTGAATATGACGCAACGCTGCTATTTGGATGTGGTGAAGAATTATGATTGTGAGATCCTTTACCATCTGAGGAAGGCCAACGTGGTGGCTGATGCTCTTACCTGCAAGGCAGTTGCGACTCCGATAAGGGATATTTGTTGGAGGATAACCGTGATTACTCTGCTTTTGGAGTAGATTTGTGAGGCTTAGGTCGAGGCTGTGAAGGAAGAGCACCAGAAGAGTGGGCGTATAGTAGGCCAGGTGGCTTCCTTTGATTATGATAGCCTAGGGTTATTGACTCTTCATCGAAGAGTATGGGTTCCGTATTGGGGTGGTGTGTGCCAGGTTCTAGTGGAGGAGGCACACAAATCGATGTTCTCCATTCATCTCAGGGTGATGAAGATGTAAAGAGATATTGTCCTGATTATTGGAAGCCTTGCATGAAGGGGATGTGGCTTGGTATGTGGAGAAGTGCTTGACTTGTCAGAAAGTCAAGGCTAAGCATGAGCGACCTCACGGCAAGATGCAGTCGTTGGATATTCTGCTTTGGAAATGGGAGGAGATTACCGTGGATTTTATTACGAAGTTGCCCTGGACTTCATGCGAAGTGGATTCGATTAGGGTCATCGTGGATCGATTGACCAAGAGCACGCATTTTATCCCGATTCAGGAGAGTATCTATACAGAGAAGATCGATGAGGTATACATCAGGAAGGTGGTAGTACGGATTTCCATCCACGGACTGACGGTTCACTTCCATATTTTGGAAGAGATTCCATGACGAGTTAGGTACTTGTCTCCATTTCAGTACGGCTTTCCATCCATGGACTGACGGTCAGAGCAAGCAGACTATTAAGACCTTAGAGGATATGCTTCAGGCGTGTGTTTTATATTTCAGTGGGAGTTGGGATACGTATCTTTTGTTAGTGTAATTTTCGTATAACAGCTATCACGTCATCATCGATCGACCTCACCACAATTTGTTGGGGTGAGGTCGGTCAGCAGGTTATGGGGAGTACTGAGGTGGTACTCAAGACTACTGATTTAATACAACAGGTCCAGAGTAAACTCCAGACAGCTTAGAGTCCGCAGAAGAGCTATGCTGACAAGCACCGATCAAATCTAGAGTTCCAGGTTGGGGACATGGTTTTCCTGAAGGTGTCAACTTGGAAATGTGTCATCCGATTCAGGAAGAGGGGAAAATTGGGCCCTAGGTACATCAGTCCTTTCAGGGTTTTGGCCCGGGTGGGCAGGGTTTCTTATCATATGGATCTTCCCTACGAGCTTAGTCAGATCCATAGCACATTGCACGTCTCTTAGTTATGGAAGTGTTTATTGGATGATTTTGTGGTGGTTCCATTGGAGGATATTCAGGTGAATGATCGATTAAATTATATCAAGAGACCGGTGGCGATTCTTGACCGGAGACAAAAACCTTGAGGAACAAGCTTTTTGAGTTGGTGAAAGTCCAGCAGCAGCACCTCAAGGGTTCAGAATGGACGTGGGAGCCGGAGGATGAGATTAGGGAACACTACCGGGAGCTATTTGAGGCAGCGGACTTCGAGGATGAAGTCTGATTCAAGTGGGGGAGAATTGAAACATTCAAGTTTTTGGTAAGTTTCCTTATGCCCTTTTATGCAAAATTCCTTTCATTTTGTTCCTTGGCTCGTACCTGGGGCATAATCTATGATTACGCTTAGCGTACTACCTATTGTTGGTCGCAGACAGCACCCATGTACGATGGGCGTACGTGGAATTATGCTAGGCGTACACGTTGTTTGGGAAAACCCTAATTTTTAGGGTTTCCACCCTATTTAAACCTCATTATAACACCACTTGGACATGTTTGACCAACCTCCATCATCTTGAGCCCTAAAATGCAACCCTAAGTGCCTCTTGTGAGAATTTGAGCTTATTAGTGAGATTTTGGTGGTGTTTTAGTGAAAGAAGAAGAAGAAGAACTCTTTGTGGTTGTTTGTGGTTCTTTAGGCTTCTAGATCCAACTTCATCATGATCATTTCAAGCCATTTGAGGTATAAAGCTCTCACCTTGATGATCGTATGTGTTATATCTAGTTTGTGGTGTCTTTTATGCACTTTTAAGTCTTTTGGAGTTAGAGATGAGCTTTTGATCTACTCTAGAAGCAATAGATGTTAGATCTTAGCTCTATTTTAGGCTCATTGTTCATAAAAATGCAAACTTTATGAAGGATATTGGTCCATGCATGTAATAAGATCTCTTTTAAGCTTCTTTTTTAGTATTGGGTCCTGTTAAGCCATGCATGTGTGTAAAGTTGCCAACTTTATATGATAAGTCGCCCTTAGGAACCAGATCTGAGAGTATGGAAAAAGTTGTTAACCGATTAAGTGCTCAATGAAGAGGAATAGTGGTCAGGGGAGTACGTTGGGCGTACGAGCTGAGTATGCCCTGCATACTCAACAATGGGCGTTTAGGCTTGGCCTTCTCGGTTTGGGTCGTAGTTTGGATTTCTATGTTTGGGCCTTGTTGTTCTATTAGACTTCTGATATGGGGCTCTTGGCTAGTATTTGGGCTTCCTTGGATTTTGGCCCATGATGGGTTTTGGGTCCATTGTGGAAGATTGGGCCATAATTGGGCCTTGCGTTGCCATTTAGGTTTTGGGCCTTTTGAGTAGTTGGGTTGGGCCTTGGTATTGGGCCTAGTGAGAAAAGGGGTAAAATGGTCATTCACCCTGATTATGGCCTAAGTTGAGATCCAATTAATAATTTGATATTAATTTGATGATGGTAGCGCCGGAACTTTCCGGACCAGTAGGCATAAATTCTTTTGCGTATTTTAGCAGCTAGAGGTGAGTTTGCTCATTGTGTTTGGCAGGTCGAGGTCACCAATGCCGGCCCATGATTTGTATGTTTAGGAGGCTAGATGTATGCATGACTCTTGCATGTGTTATGTGCTGGTATGCTTACCAGGCGGGGCCTGATGACCATTCTGTATTCTATGTGTCTTTGTGATTATTGCATGTGTTATGTATTTATATGTTTATATGTTTATATGTATAACGAGTAGGGCCC
Organism: Lactuca virosa; assembly: GCF_052849685.1. Classification (NCBI taxonomy): domain Eukaryota; kingdom Viridiplantae; phylum Streptophyta; class Magnoliopsida; order Asterales; family Asteraceae; genus Lactuca; species Lactuca virosa. The sequence goes on from NC_136428.1 coordinate 393,624,803, forward strand.
AATGACGGACGCGGCCCATTATGTGTTTATATTGTATGGTATGTGATATTTTGGGGAACTCACAAAGCTTGGTGCTTACGGTTTGTAATTCATGTTTTCAGGTACTTCTAGTTTGAAGGGGGTAGAGCCAAGGATAAATGCAGTGCACACACCACCTCGTTCCGCATTTTATGATTACTCTGATGTTTTATGATGTATTTGATAGACTTTATTCCACCATGGTTTAATGAATATGTTTTGGATAATAGTTTTATTAATTTAAAAACGAAAACTATTGGTCTTAACTTTTGAGACGTTACACCTCCTCCCATTCATCAGAATTTCCTTGAACCACAACAACATTGTTGTTGCTTGGTCCAACACCATTATTCCCTTTCTTCATCAATCTCTTCGTAAATTCTCTTTTTCCTTGCAACTATAACACTTGATGTTGGCATTAGATTCGGAACTTGACTTCCATCTGTTACATCCACCTCTATCTAATGTTCTTCCTCTTCTTGGTAACTAATTGGAACTGGAAAGTTCTTCTTCTTCTAAGACTTTTCTTTTTAGTTCCTTTGATATCGAATAATCCTTCACGTCATTCACAATCATTGTTTTCCAACCATACAAATGGGTATCAGCAAAATTCTCATAAGATTTCGGCAGTGAAAAAAAGAGGATAAGTTCTTGATCTTCATATTAAATATTTACATTCACAACTTATAAATCCAATATGATCCTATTGATATTATCCAGATGCTCCTTTACTTGGGTGCTTTCCGACATCCTAAGAGTATACAAACGTTGCTTCTGATACAGCATGTTTGTTAGAGAACTGTTTTGATACTTGTCACATAATTTCTCCGAAAGCCCAGATGTACTCGTTTGATCCACGACCTCTCTCATTACTTTATTTGTTAAACTCAAAAGAATAACACTATGCGCTCTTTCTAGAATATCCACCTTCCTTTCAGCCACCACGTCCTTTGGCAGGTTTGCTTCTCCTTCCATTGCTGCTACACATCCTTTTGAACAAGAAGATCCCTCATCTTCACCTATATAAAGTTAAGTAATTTCAACCATTGAAATTCTCCAAATCAGACTTGTGAGTAGACCTCTTCAATCATAGGAACACAAAATTTAGCTCCGATACCATTTATTAGGGAAAACAAACGATCCTTTTGAAGACTCTGCACAAATATGGTGCCATTTGGCATGTTCAGACGACCGTTGTTATCAAGGAATACGGATAACAAACAAAACCAATAGCACACATAGACACAATATTTACATGGTTCGGTCGAGGTGACTTACATCAATGGACGGGAGGGGATTATTCTTTATTTAAACTGTTCTTAAACAGAGATTACAACTACAACCAACAACTATTCATCCTACTCACTAAGGATACAAAAGACACACAAATGAATTAGAATGCATCCATATTTGTACTTGATGGATCATACCTAAAACCCTAATGAGTCAAGCCCATTAGCCCATTGGCCCATGAATGGTGACAATCAATCACAATATGTCATGTATTAACTTCTAGAACATTAATCCATGACATACAACACATGAGTATTAGAAATGTACATGATGGAGCACCATGATCCATAGTGGAGCTTTACAATGCACAAGTGGTGCATCATGAACACTAGTGGCCCAAAATCCATCATGGTGGCAAAACATGGTGTATTCCTTGAGCATCACCAACTTCTGAGGACCATAGAGGACTCATGACTCATCAGGGACATTATGGCTTATCAAAGAACCTAGATGTCACATCTTGAACCAAAATGGCCCATCCTCATGCAAGGATAGCGCAACACCTTCTCATTTAGCGCAACATGCTCACAAGGATGCCACAACTTCTTCACTTGGTGCAACATCCTTCCATTTTGGCACAAAGTCTTTCATGATGGCGCAACTTCATCTAGGATGGCGCAACATGTCGCTCCATGTTACTCCAAGTTGTTGCATGTTGCTCCAATTGCTCCAATTTTCTCTATACCCCCTTTTTGAAGATTTGTTCCTTTGTCACTTTATTTGCTCCTTTGTCTGATTATCCATTCCCTTTTCAAATGATTTGTTCTTTTGTCACATGCTCCATGAACCTCAAGTGCTCCATTAAGTTCTAAGTGCTCCATTGAACTCAAATTCTCCATGAGAATGCTGCAAATTCTTAAGTCACATTCAACACATATGCTTCAAAGGTATGTACTTTTGATCTCTCTGTGGCTGTTAAAGTTGATAAAATCTTCTATAACTAGATCCATGGTTTTGGATTGCTCATAAATGTTTAAGTAGTTAATGTTTTTGTTATTTATACTTTTATGTACAATCCTTACCACTGATATTAGGCGAAGAACCATGGCCCTACTTCTAATAGGATGTAATACGAATGTGAAAGTGTGTACGTGACCTAAATAGGCATTGACCCATTTTTCTATTCAAGTTTATCACAACATCCATAATTCCACACATTCCCATAAGGGTGTAAGACCGTAGAATCATTGTTACATGTTGGGGGAGACAATCTCCACAACATCCTTTTCTATCAACAAAATATTTTCATAGTCCATAGCAAAGCCACATGGGAAGAGGGGTGTGCAATCATCTCTATCAAATGTCTACTTATTTCTGACAAAGCTAAACCCTCTAGCGAATGCTTCCATTTTTTCATCCAGTTCCTCATTTCCTCTCCATGATTCATGAAACCCAATATTAATCACCTTTATGATCCCATCATCGTGATCAGTACAATGTCATCACTCAAAATCCTTTATGACTTGTTTGCATCAGCTTTATCTTCTAGGTCCTGAATCGAACAATGACATTCTTTAGGATCTTCAAAAACATAATTATTTGAAATCAACTAATCCACTTGTAGTTGATCTAACATTTAGTAAATTGTCATAATCCAAAAATCCATCTTTACTAACTTATCTTATATAACTATTTAAGTCATAGAAATTATTCTAAATTATTTACCTACTATTCAAATGTAATACATTAAGAAATAGTTAAAAATGTCTATTTTATTAGCAAGAAAAAGCATGTTAATGTCCATCTAGTAGTGATTGATGTGCAAACAATAATTTTATAGGAAAAAAAGAACACTAACTTGGCCATTATATATATTTCGGTTGACAATTATATTATGATATTTGATCTAACATTTAGTAAATTGCTAGTAGTGAATATATTTTTTTTAAGATTTATATTAAGTTGATTAAAATATTAATAGTTTAATGAATTTCAAATGATTATAAATCCTTAATTATTAAATAAAAATGCTAGTATTTTTCTGAAACAAAAAATGTAAGACATAACCCCCGCCTATCAACTAATTAGAAAAGGGGCAAAAGAAAACAATACAAGAACAATTTGACAATTAAAATCAATAAAAGAGGACTACATCCACTCAACCAACTACAAATTACACATTCACCCTTATGTTTAAGCCATAGATATACCATAGACTTAATACCTTCAGTTCCATTAGAAGGTGTGGTAAATACCTGTTGAAACAACCTTTCATTCCTGAATCTCCAACAATTCCAAATCATACCATAACATATAAATGAAAAGCATTCTCCTTTGTTGGACATTGACCCCATGATGCTATAGAGTGAAGTAGTTTGTAATACCCCGACTCCCAGGTATATTTTAAAAGCTTTTTATTCATTTTATTGAAGGAACTCGAGGAGTTGGAGGCCCCAACTCGTCGTGTCGAACCTAGTCATCCCGTGTGGTTTTTGACTCCAACACGACGAGTTGGAGGGCCCCGACTCGACGAGTAGAGGTTGTGCGTGGAAAACCTAATTTTTAGGGTTTTCACCCTATTTAAAGGACCTTGAGTCCTTTCCTCCAGCCCCTTACCACCTTTTGACGGCCAGAATAAACCCTAATCAGTCTAAACCTTGTTCTTGAGTGTTTGAGAGGCTAAAGTGTGCTTTTGCTGCTTTTGATTAAAGAAGCTTGGAGTTTTAGAAGCTTGGAACGAGAAGAAGAGGGTAGATCCAGTATCTACATTGTCTTGGCTTGCATTTTAAGGTAAAAAGCCCTTACCTTGGTCTTCCATTTGATAGATCTCTTTTTAAGTGAGAATATGTGCATTTTGGTGCAAAAATGGCGTTACTTTTGGATTTGAGCTTGTCACAAGGGCATACATTCAGATCTGGACTTCTCTAGGCCCTTAGGGACATAAAGCCTCAAGCTTTATGAGGCTTTGGCTTTCCTTCATGTCCAAAAACTTCTTCTAAGGGTATTTATGAGTGTTTTAACTTCATGGAACTTTGCATGCACGTAAAGTTAGCAACTTTACGTGATAATCACACCCTAGGAGCCTAGACCTAGAATTTGGAGCTTTGGTTTCATGAAAAAGCATCTGTATGAGAAATGGACTAAAGGGACTCGACGAGTTGCATAATCAACTCGACGAGTCCGATGAAGATTGGTAAGTCAGTGAGACGACTCGACGAGTCAGTTAGGGTTTTCCCAACTGTTGGACACGCATGGACTTCACGAGTTGTCTAGAAACTCGGCGAGTCAAGTACAGTTTTCGCGATTTCTCGAGTTCTGGAAGGACTCGACGAGTCGGGGAGCTACACCGACGAGTTGGGTCAACATGGACTGTTGACGTTGACCGTTGACTTTAACTTTGACCAGTTTGACTTCTGGGGGGGAGTATTTTAGTAAATTGGGAATTTATGGAAGTGGTTCTGTAGTGAATATAGGTGGTGGACTTCGTGGATGTGATTCGAGAGTTTAACCTTATCACTACAGTTCGACATTTGTGAGGTGAGTATCCCTCACTATAACCAAGGGTCTAAGGCACCAAGGTCGGCCCTTTTGGATTGTTATCCTGATATGTTATGCTAGTATGATCTGTTAGATCAATATCCTGGTAGATAGGATGATATTATGCTGTTAAGATCTGTTAGATCGATATCCTCGTAGATAGGATGATGTTATGCTGGTATGATCTGTTAGATCAGTATCCAGGTAGATAGGATGGTATTATGTTGTTATGATCTGGTAGATTAGTATCCTGGTAGATAGGATGATGTTATGCTAGTATGACCTGTTAGATCGGTGTCCCGATAAATAGGATGTTATTATGCCATTATGATCTATTAGATCGATATGTTTGTCTATAGACTTTTATGTGATTATCTGATATATGTGCACATGTTAGATTGGTGGTTGAGGCTTATCTGCTTTGTGCGAGAGACAACAGACCTGGTCCTTTCAACCCAATGGTTGTGGGCCGTGAGTATTCCATCCCGAGGATGATTGGACTCGTAGTATGTGGGCATTCCAACCCGATGGTTGTGGGCCTAGGGTATTCCATACCGGGGATGAATGGACCCATAGTATGTTGGAATTCCAACCCGATGGTTGAGTGTGTGGGGTAATCCAACTTGATGGTTGACTGTACGCATAGTAAGCTGTTTGTGATTATGTGTATATTGTTGTGTGTATGGGTATTTTTGGGGAAACTCACTAAGCTTCATGCTTACAGTTTATGATTTTATTTCAGGTACTTCAGATGATCGCGGGAAGGCGAAGGTGTGATCGTACACCTCCTCATGTTTTATGATCTGGATTTCTGGGATACTCTGATGTTTAAAATCTTTTGAAAACACTTTCTAATAACTTAATTATTTTAAATGGTTGAAAAAGTTTTAAATTGGCTTGATATTTATGGGTGTTACAAGTTGGTATTAGAGCCTTAGTTTGAGTGAATTGAAGGAACACTCGTGTGAATTCAGTCTCAAACTAAGGAAAAGATTTACATAATGGTTTTCAAAAGGTTTTCAAAATAACTAAAGGAGGATGCAGGGTGTACGATCAGCCAGAGCCAGTAAGTAGACCCGAAAATACCTTGCAGTTATTTGATATTAAGATATGTTAGAACTGCATGCTAGTACTAGGCTAGGGATCTTCAGGAATTGCATGATAGAATTGCCTGATTATATGATGCCTGATAGCCTACGGTTTTTCCTATATGAAATTGACATCATTACTGTAGTTGCTCAGTGTATGCATCATAAGTTGTAAATAATTAAGATCTTATAGCCTGAGAATATTTGGTTTAGCTTTATTCCATGTTCCTTGTCTGGTTGTGGGCTTAGTGTAGGACTGAGTATTCAAATGTCTATATGGTCCAGCGTTATGTATGGCTAGCATACACTAGTGGTGCAGGGTTAGTGGAAGTTTCATGGATGGTTGAGTTGTGTAGGGTCAGTAGGCCAGCTATGAGATAGTTATCCTTCCTCTAGGAGTGAGGATTGAGCGATCAACATGCATATGTATATTGTTAGGGTGTTGTAATGACACTTGAGACAAATATGGGTAGGTGTGGAAGGTAGTATGGGCCCACACTACTGAAAGCACAGGACCAATACGCATAGCAAGGAAGTCACAACCCTAGGGTTTAGTTGGGAGTTGGTTCCCTGTTATTTATGCGGATTTTCTTATATCTTCCTGGTGTATTTTCAGTATGGTGGTTACGAGGCGTTTTTTGACTGGATCCGGATCAGGATCAGGGCAGGGCAATCAGGATGCCCTGACAGCGCCCGAGACTATCGGCCAGGGTGGGCCAGTGTTGACAAATGATCATGTCAGGGAGATCATCCACGAGGAGGTGGTCAGGATTGCCTGGGGTCAGATTCCAGAGAGGTTCGGGTTTATTAAGACCGCCATGATGGAGTATTTTGATGACAGATATGTAGCTCTTGCTGACACGGCTTCTGCAGCGGCTACATCAGCTGTAACAGCGGCAAGGGGGAGGAGCCAGTCGGGGATTTCAGTACCGGGACTTGGATAACATGAAGCCCCCGACTTTCGATGGGACTCAGGATCCAATCATAGCCATGAGGTGGTTGTCTGATGTGGAGGGATGTTTCTTTACATGCTCATGTCCTGCTGACCAGAAAGTCAGATGTGCCCTGAACCTGCTAAGGTCCGCGGCAAAGGACCAGTGGATGTTGATGACTGGGTCGTATATGGATTATCAGAGAGCTGCGGTTACTTGGGAGCAGTTCAGGGAGATGTTCCACGCTCGCTACATTCCACGGGTCAAGCGCGAGCGGCTGTCACAAGAATTTTTGGATCTGAGATAGGATACGGAGTCGGTGACAAAGATCACCCGCATGTTCACTGATAGGGCGATGTTTTGCAAGGATTTTGCTTCGTAGCAGGCTCAGATGACAAGTTATCTGAGCATGCTCAAGACTGGTATCCATCAGTTTGATGTTACGCAGCGATGTGATACACTGTTGGAATTACAGGAGGCCGCTAGGCGGCGTGAGCTGGAGATTGAGTTATTGTTACGGGAGCAAAGGAAGGCCCCAACGCAGTCACAACGAGTGTCGAAGCGGTCCAAAACCACTGATACTAGGTTTGGAGGTCTGGCGGGCCGCACTTGTGGGAAGTGCAGATCGGCTCATTCGGGGGTTTGCCGATTGGGGAGCAGGTGCAACAAACGTAGCAAGCATGACCATCTTGACAGGGATTACAGGCAGCAGACTCTAGCTCCCAGAGTCAGATTTTATTACTATTGTGAGCAGACTCCAGCTCCCAGAGTCAGACTTTGTTACCATATGAAGGCCCAGTGTCCCCTACTAGCCACCAAGCTGGCGCAGGCTCCAGCGCCGGTTACACTGAGGAGTACTAACGAGAGTCAGGGTAGAGCAGCGCCCCCGAGGGCTCAAGGACGCGCCTTCCAGCTTACGGCGGAGGAGGCCAGGGCAGCACCGGATGTGTTTGTTGGTATGTTTCTATCCCTTATATTACTGATTATATATGTTTTATTCTTATAAGTTTGTACCTGTGACTAGGTACGTTTTTAGTGAACTCCTTACCTGCTTTGGTATTATTTGACTCGGGGGCAAGTCAGTCGTTTGTCTCTTAGTCATTCAGTAGGGAGTTCGGTTTGCTAGTGGGAGAGCTAGAGTGTCCGTTGCGAGTCTCTATCGCCAACGAACACGGGGTTTCTACCTCTTCAGTTTATCGGGGATCCGTGTTGGAGATCTTCGGGGTATCTTTCCCGATCGACTTCATTCCGATTCCCATGGGGGATGTGTGTGTGATTGTGGGTATGGACTGTCTTAGTAGCTTCGGTTCCATGATCTATTGCGAGGGTCAGCGAGTGGTAGTTCGATCCCCAAGTGGGGGATAACTCATTGTCTATGGTGAGGGCACCAGATTGGGATCAGGGTTTTGTTCAGCTGTCAGGGCTTGACAATACATTCAGCACGGGTGTACGGGTTATCTAGCATATGTGGTGGATATGCAGGTCAGGGATCATATTCCAGTTTCAGAGGTTCCTGTAGTCAGGGAGTTTGTTGACGTGTTCCCGAAGGAGTTACACGGAGTGCCTCCGGAGAGGCAGGTCGAGTTTAGGATCGACCGAGTGCTAGGTATGGCCCCTATCGCCAAGGCACTATACCTTTTGGCACCACCAGAGATGCAGGAGCTGCCATCACAACTGCAGGAACTGCTGGGCAAGCAGTTCATTCGTTCGAGCAGTTCTCTGTGGGGAGCGCTGATCCTCTTCGTCAGGAGGAAGGATGGTTCACACCGGATGTGCATTGACTACCGGGAGTTGAACAATTTAACGGTGAAGAACCGTTATCCACTTCCGAGGATAGATGTGTTCGATTAGGTGTCTAAGCCCATAACTATAATTGGTATGTACGTGACCCGAGAGTAGCATGATCCATTTAGGTTGCATATCACCACGACAATTTGATAGGATGGACGTTTGAGAAGAGGTTATTTATGATTTATTAATATATTATAAGTTCTAATATATTAATATGAAATCATATTATTTAATTAGTATTGATCAAGAATTAATTTGTAATTAATTTAGTGATCATAAGAGACTAATTCAATGTAAGGGGATTGATTTGGTAAATCAATCATTCTTATGGTGTGGGCTTATGGTTATTTAGGATGGGCTAAACCAATATGGTAGTCCATGGATAGTCCATGAAGGTTTTAACCCATGGATCCTAAGTAAGATGAAAAGTCATTCACATTAGGGTTTACATGGATGTAACCCTAATCCTAGCCACACTATATAAGAAGACCCTAGGATACTAAAATCGACACCCTAGAGATCTTTAGAAGACCATAACCGATTTTAGCATGCATACACTCTCTCAAAAGTCATCCTTTGTCTAAGGTGTGTTGTGAACCATTTGAGGTGTCACACTTGGGGCACTAAGTTCTTAAAGGCCAAATACAACAAGTTCTATAAGCTACATAAAGAGGTAAACTCCTAACTAGTATTTTATGTTGTTTATGTGAATTGCATGCTAGTTGTAGGGTTAATGCTTTGGAAACAATATTGCATGTATAATTAGAGAAAACATAGATCCAAAGAATTTAGGGTTGTATGTGCACCATAGGATGTTGTAGTATACTAAAACTCATCAGTGGTATCAGAGACTAGGATTTTTTTCTATTATACTTGATGTTTTATTGGTTTTCAAAGTGAAAAATCGAATTTTCTGCCTTCTGCCCAGTGAACTCGCCGAGTCCACTGGGTGACTCGTCGAGTCCCCTCTTAAAATGGCCAACTCGACGATTCCAGTTCATGTACTCGCCGAGTTGGTGCTCCAGTGGGCAGATTTTCGACTTTTGGCCAGAAATTGGATTAGGATCATCACCCCAAAATATTTTTTGAACCATGAAATGTGTTTTTTCATAAGGTAATGATCATGCTTTACCAATTAAAAGATAATTGTCATAGTTTCAATATTTGTATTAGTTTATATGATAGACTAATTTCTTATAAATAGTTGATGAGAATTATCCTGACTTATGAGTTTAATCTAGATCATAGAAAAAATTATTTGATTATTGTGTTAATTGAAATATTTATCTAAATGCCTTTTATGAATTCCATAACTTGTCCTCAAGTTATGGAAAATGAAAAGTTTTTCATAAATGTTTTTTTATGAACTCCATAACTTGTCCTCGAGTTATGGAATTTCAAGAGTCTCATTTTAAAAGTCATCTTAAATGGTTTTAAAGTCTTCCATAACTTGTCCTAAGCTATGGGACTTGAAATTTTTTTCATAAAAACCTCATTAAACTCATAAGTTAGAGAAATGAAAAGTTTTGACAAGCTTCAAACTTGCCCTCAAGTTTTGGAATTGTAAAGTCTCGCTTTTGAATACTTTTGTTCCAAACCCTAGAGTTTTAAAAGTTAAAATTCGTCCCTTATACTTTATATTATTATAATTTTACTAATTATATATATGTATAAGACAAGTCAGTCTTACCTTTAGTAGGCCTCATTCACGAAGTCGTTCTATAAGGGGGGTATAAGGTTACTACCTATAAAATGGTAGTTTAATGGGTGTCCACTCTCACCCGCCACCTCTTTGACTGGTGGAGGGTCATTAGCCGAATGGGTAGGATAGGACATTAATCTTCATTAAAAGTATAATGATAATTATAAAGTAACTAAAAATTTTATTAAATTCCCAAACTTAGTTACTTTAGGAAAAATGTAAATATAGTGCTATTCCATGAAATTGCACTTTCACCTTGTTAAGTCGTTAGTGGAGCATGTGTGGTTAACCGACACACTAATATGGGACTGACAGTGTGTGGCAAAGGGTAGCTTGATGTTAATCATAGATCAATGGAGCGTGTGTGGTTAACGGGCACATTGATTAGGTGGTTGTAACATTAAGTGTACCAAGCTAATTTGCATGGTTATTAACACCTTGTTTGTGATCCTCGGCATCCCAGCCACAAACTTCAAGGGCACCATCGAGATTTAAACATGTCATTGAAAAAAAAATTCAATGAATCTCAAAGGATCTAGGAATTTCAATCCATTTAAAACTTAATAATCAATTTCATTTTTCATGGTGGAAATTGGTAAATCGTCATTTACATACCTTCAAATATTTTGCAATTGGATTACGGCGTCCCTCTTCCGAATTGTAAAATATTGTGTTGGGTCCTAGCCTTAATATTTCATTTGGGTGTTATATTAAGGACTTAAATCAACTCACTTGAATTTCTCCCTTGTAGATGTCTAGTTCAGAAAACTATGGTCTTCCCAAATCTTTTGGAATAAGCTTTCCCCTTGAAGACGATGTTCCACGGTTGGATCGTGGAAGTGGAAATCATACTTCATTTCCTCCACCTCCTCCAATGATTCTCCCTAACCCACAAGCTCGAGGTCTTGAAATATGCAAGGTCACTCAAGCCCTACTTGCAATGAAACATCAAGATGGAAGACCTGTGTGCACTCATGTCTTGGAGATGAAGTCACATATTAACAGATTGAGAGTATTGGGTGTCGTTGTCTCAAGGAAGTTGGATGTTAACTTGGTTCTTCAATCACTTCCCGAGTCATATAGTGAGTTCATTAAGGACTACTATATGACAGAGCACGACATGACCCTTATTGATCTTACCTATTTGCTTGTTGCTGCTGAATCAACAATGATTTGATGCACTGGAAAAAGCAAATTTTATTAGAAGATCTACTTCTCAAACTTCCATGGACATTGACAATAGTAACATTGGAACTCCAGAAAATATTTCTCTTCCCAATGGAAAGGGATCGGCCATAGTCAACCTGGTTGACCAAATGGTAAAGAGAAATGCTAAGTCTGTGATTGTCTCATGTGCCAATGCAAAGAAGCCATTTGTTTCTACTGCCATTTGAAGGGACATTGGAAGCGAAGCTGCCCTAACTACCTGAAAGATCTGAAAGAAGGTAGAATCAAAAAGCTTGACTCTGCTTCAGGTAAATCTAATGTCTAACTCTGTTAAGTTCCTAATTGTTGATTCTTAATACATGATGTGACAAGGTTGCATTTTGATATTTTGTAGAATCGAAGAAAAGAAAGGAAGCTTAAAGGAAGAGTAAGTTGATTCTGATCGCGAAGAGATGGATTTCGATCGCATGGCTCGCTGATCAGAATTTTGAGTTGTTGCTTAAGAGTTATGATATATTGCTTAGAAATAGATAACAACATAGTTTTCATTTGTATTTGCATTGTAAGGACAAGTTTTCCGCACTTTTATAAATAAAGAAAAATTTTGAATTTTATCTTATTTTAAATTTCCTTACAATGGCATTTGTGAAAAATTGTTGCTTATATGTTTCCATTGATAGCAATATTGGAAAATGGATTTGATTCTTTCGTTTGTGGCAGTGTCAAAATTTACCAAATAAGGAAAGATTCTCATCACCCAAGTTTCAGTTTGACAAAAACTTGGAATCATGCAACTTGAGTTGCGTGATGAATGAGAACTTCATCTTTGGGAAATTAAGACTAATTCCTTGTTCACATGTATATGTGAGTCAAGTGAAGAACTAGGAGATTGCGTACACTTGGTTGTGCGCTGGTCAGGTCCACCACAAAGATTGATAAGACTATTCGTCATGCTTACAAGTTTAAGTATAATTCGGAAACATGGGAAAAGTTTCAATGTATGGCAGAATGAATGAGAAGAATCAAATTAGGCAGAAAGATAAAAGTTTCTCCAATCTAAAAAGATGGGAGAGTACTTTAGTATCTTGTTTTATGATCATCTTAATGATTATGAAAACCATGTCACAATTCATCCTCTAAGGATATCTTAGTGCATTTGTATGGCTAAGAAGAGGAATCGTGAATTGTTGAAATGGTTAAATCTAGAAGATGAGTCATACTTTGTTCCAAAAACAAGTCTTAGAGTCATACTCCAAGCTGGTGCCTTGAGTGACACTAAATCAAGAAGGTTTAAAACACTCACCAAATGTAGAGTAACATGTTTCTTACTCTTGTACATTTGAAATTGGCAAGTTGTGATGTCTTGGTAAGGACAAAGACCAACTAAGACCAATTGTGTGAAGTGTCTTTCTTGATAATAAATCGCACTAACTCTTGAATATTTGTTTTTCAAGAAATGTTCCTTGACAAAGTGAAACTTATATGTCAAGAGGTCAGTGGGAGTCTTAAAGATCTTGAAAAGTTTCAAGAACTAATCAAGAGTAAACCTATTGTTAATCACTAGCACATGACCTGAGGTTTGTAACCTATCGTGTTGACATATTCTTGTTTCGGTGCGCATTCCAGTTAAAGTTGACTATGCATGTGAGTTCTATGAGTTCTCAATTGTTTGAATAACAACTTGGAAGCGATGGTAGGCCCTTGTGCTGCCACGTGGCAAGAAATTAAGATTGAACAAGTTCAGTCCATATGGTTTGGGATTTGTCACTAACCATGTCTTGTGATTATGCTTATGACAAATTCACATGGATAGGAACACATATACCATAAAATCTAAGTGTCATAAGGTTTCTCTCCAATTCATGAAAATGATTGTGAGGAAACGCTTTCACTAAGTAGATTTTAATTGTTAGCAATTGTGATATTTGCATTCTCAAATTTGATTATGATTACGGCATCCCTCTTCATAGTTCAAATTGTGAGAAATGGCAAAGGTCTAAACATTTGAGACTTATTGTTGTAAGTTCTAAAATTGTTTAGACACACATGTGAGCTACCTAAGGAAAGGTGTATGAGTTCGAGAAGCCTAGATAAAGTCTTATTGAAGCATCTCGTATCAGAAATCTAAACTTTGGAAAGAAAGTCAATAAGTATTGATTTCTAGAAGTCCAGCTGATTTCTGAATACATGTCAAAGCTAGTGGGAACATAAGTGTTATGATAGTAAGATAATAATTATTATGCTAGTGGGAGCATAATTATTATGGAAAGTGTTGCAAGTTAGCAATGTTAATTATAGAAAAAAAAAAGTTTCAAATCGCAAAGTTGAAGGGTTTGAAAAGTTGTTTTGCTATAATTAAGGGAGAGGAAATTATACTTCATTTCAAATCTAAAAGCTTAGATTGAGTTTTTAATCAAATTTAGTCAAATATATATGAATGTTATGTTGGAATGGTTCAACATAAGGAAATTCTATATATGGAAATGTTAATTGTGTTCTTAAATTTTGATAATGATTACGACATCCCTCTTCATAATTCGAATTATGAGAACATGGCAAATACAAATATTGTAGCAACAGACTAGTCAAGTATCATGTCTTTATGAATCGTGTCCAATATGCTTCGGGTATAGGATCGATTATGTGCTATAATATTCATATGTTCTAAATTTTCCAAATGCCTAGGGCATTAAGAGGGAAAAAGGACTAGAACCGGATATGACAAGAGTTGTTAACAACTGTTAAGGGCAATCTAAGGTTCACCAAGGATTGGTCGATTGTAGTTGGCAGTATAAAAATGGATGGACCATATTGACACACTCTGAGAAGAGGTAACGCTTGTTCAGAAGTGATAGTCAAAATGGGAACATGGAAATGTTTCCATAAGTAGAAGTTATTCTTTAAATCTGTGTAAGATTAGGAAACTTAATGCAAGAAGGATGTTCAAAGGAATGTACTTTGAATTTGAGACTTCGTTTCCATGGAATTGCTCTCCATTAGAATACTTTGTAATGTTTGTTGCCAAGTCTCTATGACTTTTGTGCATAGTCATTACAAGAGGATCATTGCATATAAGTTTAAAATCTAACAGATTATAGTGAATGACAAGAATTTGGTATTCTTACATCTACGATAAGGATTTGGAATTGTGAAATGAGCATCATTGAAATGTTGTCAATTGATCTATTTCGCAAAGTAAGGATCATAGATAGACATAGTGTGCATGCTTGGAGCATGGGACAACTATTTTAATTCAAGCATTAAGTTGACTATAAAAAAAACATTATATAATGAATAATGAGTAATCAATATGGCACTCAAAAGTTTTAGGGCCATATAGGATTAGTATTATTCTTGTGTTTCACTTTGCATGTTTTGACTTCCCGAATATCTACGTTATTCAAACCATCCACAGTCAATCATACTTTAGAAGTAGGTATTGAGGCAAGATTGTCATTAATGGGTTTGTAGTTTGTCTAGGTGTTTTAGACATAGCACAACTTTGCTGCAGTGTTCATGACTACTCTTGGAATAAGATTCGAGTATTGGATTCAACCCATGCTCATCTGAATCACTTCATGGATTTTATCATGAGTGATTGTGAGATGATAATATCTTATATTCTTGAAACCAAGACATATGAGTTGTAATTTACAAGTCGGTTGCACATTGACATATGTAAACGCACTAGTAACTTGGTGTTATAAAACATATTGTTGTGTGTAATTTGATGAGTAAGTGCAAGAAAGCATTTAATTCGAAGTCTATCCGTTCCTTTTACCCCATGTGGATAAAAGCAATACATGTGGGCCCCTCGATGATTTAGTGATGACACTCGAAGTGCTTCGCAAAGCCTGGACTGATTTGATTTGTTCAATTAGTTGGTCGTCATAAACTAGAAATCGAGAAACAACAGATGGATAGAGAGAATTATTATAATCCATGTCTCATGTCCATACGATATCTAGAATGGAGGAATATATGATCCCTTATCTAATGGACGCGCCATTGACTAGGTCAGAGTTCGACAGCGCATTTTAAGAGCTACGATTGCTAGTCGGGATTTTGGAGTCATACTTGCAATAATAGTTATTAGACTTATCCAAGTGGGAGACTGTTGGATTACGTGTCTAAGCCCATAACTATAATTGGTATGTACTTGACCCGATAGTAGCATGGTCCATTTGGGTTGCATATCACCATGACAATTTGATAGGATGGACTTTTGAGAAGAGGTTATTTATGATTTATTAATATATTATAAGTTCTAATATATTAATATGAAATCATATTATTTAATTAGTATTGATCAAGAATTAATTTGGAATTAATTTAGTGATCAAAAGAGACTAATTAAATGTAAGGGGATTGATTTGGTAAATCAATCATTCTTATGGTGTGGGCTTATGGTTATTTAGGATGGGATAAACCAATATGGTAGTTTATGGATAGTCCATGGAGGTTTTAAACCATGGATCCTAAGTAAGATGAAAAGTCATTCACATTAGGGTTTACATGGATGTAACCCTGATCATTGCCATACTATATAAGAAGATCCTAGGCTACTAAAATCAACACCCTAGTGATCTTTGGAAGACCATAACCAATTTTAGCATGGATAAACTCTCTCGAAAGTCATCCTTTGTCTAAGGTGTGTTGTTAACCATTTGAGGTGTCACACTTGGGGCACTAAGTTCTTAAAGGCCAACTACAACAAGTTCTACAAGCTACATAAAGAGGTAAACTCTTAACTAGTATTTTATGTTGTTTATGTCAATTGCATGCTAGTTGTAGGCTTAATGCTTTGGAAACAATATTGCATGTATAATTAGAGAAAACATAGATCCAAAGCATTTAGCGTTGTATGTGCACCATAGGATGTTGTAGTATACTAAAACCCATCAAGATGATCTTTTCGATCAGTTGCAGGGAGCATCTTGGTTCTCCCAGATAGGCCTGAAGTCTGGGTATGATCAGGTCAAGGTTAGAGAGGAGGACGTGGAGAACACCGCATTCCGGACTCGTTATAGGCATTACGAGTTCGTGGTGATGCCGTTTGGACTCACCAATGCGCCTGCAGTATTTATGGACCTGATCAATCGGGTCTACAGACCGATGCCTGATCGCTCGGTCATCGTATTCATAGACGATATCTTGGTGTATCTTAAGACCCGAGAGAAGCATGAGGAGCATCTACGGGAGCTATTGGGATTTTTGAGACGAGAACGGCTTTATGCCAAGTTCTCGAAGTGCAAGTTTTGGTTACGAGAGGTTCATTTCCTTGGACACCTCGTTAACCAGGAGGGGATTTTGGTCGATCCGGCAAAAAACGAGGCGGTTATGCAATGGGAGGTTTTGAAATCTCTCTTGGATATCAGGAGCTGCTTGGGATTAGCTGGGTACTACCGGAGATTGATACGAGATTTCTCCAAGATTGCAGTACCCCTCACTCTTCTGACGAGGAAGGGGGTGGATTTCCGGTGGGGCCCTGAGCAAGAGAGGGCATTTGTGTGACAACCTGAAAATTTTTATCTTGTAAAGTCAATTCATTCAACCAAAGGTCAGACTTAATTCTATTTCATTTTAGCCTTGTTAAGGGTCATTCTAATGAGTTCTAAGCCAAGTACACTTAAGGATTGAGTGTTATGAAGTATTAGCTCGACATTAGAAGGTTGCAATCAAGCCGAAAACTCCATCACAAGGAGTTTACGGCCGCAAACTAGAGTTTACGGCTGTAAACTCTTGGTGGCCGTGAACTCCCATGATAAGTATTGGTTTTCGTCATTTGTTCTTCATTTCTCACATCTTCAAGTCAAGAAAACTCATTCTCTCTCAAGTATCATCAAGGGAATCCATCATTTCTCTTCAAAAACGTAAGAAATTCCTCCATTTTGCTAGTTAATCTTCTTGATCATATGAAACCTATGAATCACATCCTTGAATTCATCACTTTTCCTTCAAGATCTTCAAATCTTCATCTTTTTCACCAAGAACACCCACTTGTTCTTGGGCCGTAAACACCCTAAAGTCTTCCAAAGTGTGAGTATTTCTTCTATCATCTAGTTATCCATAAGAAACACTTGATTTCTAGCCATGAAACAAGCAATTAGTGCATAATCCCCAAGAGTTTGCGGCCATAAACTCTCCTTTGGCCGTAAACTCAAGTGTGGCCGTGAACACATCTCCTTTGGCCGTAAACTCCCTTTCATACAAACACATGTGATTGTAATACTTCATTTCAAGTGTTTCGTAGTCCCTAAACTTGTTTCCTTGCATGTTAGTTGTTTTAAACACTAATTACATGCCTATATATGCCATTATATGTCATTTAGGACTCGTTTGTGTCTCGGGAATTCATTCGTGGAACTTCTCATCCTTACACGAATCTTCAATTGAATCACCCACATAAGGTGAGTTCATACCCCTATAAACAATCTTTTAAATGTTTTAAATGCTTTTAAGGGGGGGGGGGGAATACAAGTTGAACACAATGATATTGTGTAAATGTTATTTGTGATAACCATCACGTTAAAGGATTTCTTATGCTTTTATAAGTGATCACAATTCAAAAAGCTATTTTAAAGTTACGTTACTTTGTTGTTTATAAAACTCTGTATTTAAAGTACAATCATAACTCAGTAGATAATCGAGTATTTTCTACAAATCAAAGACAGTACAAAACAAGCATTCTAGTAAACTATAATAGGTATAGTTTAGAGGTTCATAAACATACAATAATAATAACAGAAAGGAACATACGATAACAAAAACAAGATAACATTTATGTGAGACTACTCCACGGCTTAGCAATATACTTGTTAGGTCGTGTTTTGTAACTAGATTCTCCTGGAAGGAGAACAGACATTTTGTGTATAGATCTATACGGGAATGACAAGCCCGCATCCCGACTATTCGCTACAGTTTGGCCGGCAGGCCAAGGTGTGACAAATGTCACATCAGTATCGATGCCAGCAGGTCGTCGTGTTAAACACTTGTCGATCAGTATAGTTATAACCACATCACATCTTAACCTTAATTAACAAACTGGTTTTAAGGTAGTTAGTTTTTCAGTAGTTACTTTTTACAACATTACCGAATACTTTCATTTTCCCATTACATTCTTATAGTGATCTTCTCACATAAAAGGTAATGCAAACTATTTTCTAGTAAAGATAGTCTTAGACTTGGGAAAACTTACATAATTACAAAAGACCAACAGAACAGTCGAGTCTTAGTACATTTAGTTAGAAGAAGGCCTATAATGCTAACTTTATGATTCTTCGGTAGATACATCAGGGTATATATTAATCAGGTTTGGTAGACAGTAGAATGTGTGCTTTCCGCTTCATTTCCTGTTCCTTGTTTGGTTGTGGGCTTAGAGCAGATGCACCCAGTCTACTATCTATTCGATCTTAGCTATATATATATATATATATTCTGTATACACCAAGTAATCATAAGGAGTACCAGGTATGGGTCAGGTCATAGCATGCAAATTCAATACACCGCTTTCTAGTACAAAAACATACTTTTCAGATAGAACATTTAGTAGGCTAAACTAGAAACTTATCAGTAAAAGGGTTTAATTCATTTTATTAAACTAGTATAACTTAAAGAGTGGTTAATTCTCTAATACCTTAGTTTTTACATCAGGGTTATATATAATTAATATCCGATAGGCAGTTGGATGTGTGCTTTTCGCCTTACTTCCTGTTCCTTGTTTGGTTGTGGGCTTAGGGCAGATTCACCCATTGAACTGTCTGTTCGACATTAGATTATATATAGCTTGTATAAACTAAGTGATTATAGAAGGAACTATTGTGGTTACTATTTTTACTAAAGGAAATATATGATTTTCTTAAAGAATGTTTTCTTCAAATATAAAGAACTATTACAGTTAACTCCGTAAGTACCAAATGAATACACCAGGGTTATATACAGTGAAGATCTAACAAACAATGGGATGTGTGACTTCCGCCTCATTCCCAGTTCCTTGTTTGGTTGTGGGCTTAGGGCAGATTCAAACAATCGATTGTCTGTTTACACTAAATTGTATATAACTTGTATCCATTTAGTACTCATAGAAGGAATTGTAGAGTCATTTTTACTTTCAATCATCATATCAGAAAATGTAGGATTTTCTGGAGGAACAGGCAAACTTTTCTAAAAAGAACTTTCAACTTACTTTTCATCACTTAAATACTTATGAACTCAACAGCTTAAATGCCAATCTACTCTTTCAAAATAACTTGTATTCTCAGGAAACTAGTAGACAGGTACGCGTATTGCGATTCAGAAGATGGAGCATAGTAGCTTAATGACTTGTTTTGTTATTTACTTTTGGAGTCTAACTTTTGTGAATCACATACTTTGTAAACACTTTCATATTAATGCAATGGTTGTTTGTTACTTTGATTACTATGATGCATGTGTTGTGATACTAAACATGACGTCCTCCGCCCCCAAACGTTTCCGCCGTTCCGGTTTGGGGGTGTGACAATTTGAGACACTCCAACAACGACTTTACGAGGCTCCAGTCTTGACTCTCCCAGAGGGATTTGCGGATTTTGTAGTGTTCTGTGATGCATCCATCACAGGACTAGGAGCGGTCCTCATGCAGAGAGGACGGGTGATAGCCTACGCATCGTGGCAGCTGAAGCCGCACGATACGAGATACCCTACTCATGATCTGGAGTTGGGAGCGGTGGTATTCGCTCTCAATATTTGGAGACATTACCTCTATGGGGTCCGCTGTACCATTTACACGGACCACAAGAGCCTGAGACACATCATGGATCAGCCGAACCTGAACATGAGACAACGCAGGTGGCAGGATGTAGTCAAGGACTACGACTGTGAGATCCTTTAGCATCCAGGTAAAGCGAACGTGGTTACGGATGCTCTGAGCCGCAAGTCAGCTGAACCTTCTACCCCAGTGACATGTATGAGGATATCCGTGGATTCTCCCCTTGTGAGCTTGATCAGGGAAGCTCAAACAGAGGGTATGTGTCAGGAGAACTGGAAGCTTGAGAGGATTAGGGGTGAGAACACCCGGTTTGTGCATGATAGCTGGGGATTATTGACCAGTTGCGGTCGGGTCTAGGTTCCGATGTCTGGTGGGGTTAGACAGATTGTTCCGGAGGAGGCTCATAAGTCTCGCTTCTCTATTCACCCGAGGGCCACCAAGATGTACCGGGATTTGTGATTGAGTTATTGGTGGCCGTGCATGAAGCGAGAAATCGCTTGGTACGTGGAGAGGTGCCTGACCTGCATGATGGTCAAGGCCGAGCACCAAAGGCCGCATGGAAAGCTGCAGCCTCTAGAGGTTCCCATATGGAAGTGGGAACAGATCACGATGGATTTTATCACCAAGCTGTTGAGTACGACGAAGGGCTTTAACGCCATTTGGGTCACCGTGGATCAGTTGACCAAGAGCACCCACTTTCTATCGTTCATCGGCCGAGAAACTAGCCGACTTGTATATCCGCGAGATCGTACCTTGCCATGGGGTGTCGGTCTCTATTGTCTCAGACCGCGATGTTCGGTTCAACTCCTGTTTCTAGAAGAAGTTCCACGAGGAACTGGGCACGCGGCTGCACTTCAGTACAGCCTATCATCCGCAGACGGACGACCAGAGTGAGCGGACCATACAGAATCTCGAGGACATGTTGAGAGCCTGCGTTATTGACTTTGGTGGGAGCTGGGACTCCGACCTGCCCCTTGCTGAGTTCTCCTACAACAACAACTTTCATTCTAGTATTGGTGCTCACCATATGAGCTGTTGTATGGATGGAGATGCTGCACCCCAGTGTGTTGGGGGTGAGATCGGTCACAGGGTGATGGGATGGATAGAGGTAGTCCTGCAGACTACCGAGAGGATCCAGCAGGTCAGACAGCGGTTGCAGACCGCTTAGAGTCGGCAGAATAGTTACGCCGATAGGCGCCGATCTGTTCTGGAGTTTCTGGTCGGTGACATGGCACTCCTGAAGGTCTCACCCTGGAAGGGTGTGATTCGCTTCAGGAAGAGGGGGAAGTTGGGTCCACGATACATTGGACCATTCAGGATTATTTCCAGGGTTGGCAAGGTGGCATATGGATTGGATCTCCCGGAGGAGCTTAGTCAGGTCCACAACACTTTCGAGATGAGGAGGCAGTAGTATCATTAGACGATATACAGGTCGACGAGCGCCTGAATTACGTGGAGAGGCCAGTGGCCGTTCTTGAGAGGAAGGTGAAGGTTCTACGGAACAAGGAAGTACCTTTGTTAAAGGTATAGTGGAAGCACCGGAGGGGATCCGAGTGGACTTGGGAGCCGGAGACAGAGATACGGGAGCATTACCCCGAGTTATTTACCGCAGCAGACTTCGAGGACGAAGTCTAGTTCAAGTGGGGGAGAATTATAACACCCCGACTCCCAGGTATATTTTAAAATCTTTTTATTCATTTTATTGAAGGGACACGACGAGTTGGAGGCCCCAACTCGTCGTGTCGAACCTAATCATCCGCATGGTTTTTGACTCCTACTCGACGAATCGGAGGACCCCGACTCCACAAGTAGAGGTTGTGCATGGAAACCCTAATTTTTAGGATTTGCACCCTATTTAAAGGACCTTGACTCCTAATCGATCAGTCTAAACCTTTTTATTGAGTGTTTGAGAGGCTAAAGTGTGCTTTTGGTGCTTTTGATTGAAGAAGCTTGGAACGAGAAGAAGAGGGTAGATCCAATATCTACATTGTCTTAGCTTGCATTTTAAGGTAAAAAGCCCTTACCTTGGTCTTCCATTTGATAGATCTCTTCTTAAGTGAGAATATGGGAATTTTAGTGCAAAAATGGAGTTACTTTCGGATTTGAGCTTGTCACAAGGGCATAGTTTCAGATCTGGACTCCTCTAGACCCTTATGGACATAAAGTCTCAAGCTTTATGAGTCTTTGGCTTTCCTTCATGTCCAAAACCTTCTTCTAAGGCTAGATATGAGTGTTTTAGCTTCATGGAGCTTTTCATGCATGTAAAGTTAGCAACTTTACGTGCTAATCACACCCTAGGAGCCTAGATCTAAAGTTTGGAGCTTTGGTTTCATGAAAAAGCATCTGTATGAGAAATGGACTGAAGGGACTCGACGAGTTGCATGGTCAACTCGACGAGTCCAATGAAGATTGGTCGTTGTTAGTTTCTGCATGGACTCGGGGAGTCAGTGAGACGACTCGACGAGTCAGTTAAGGTTTTCCCGACTGTTGGACAGGCATGGACTCGACGAGTTGTCTGGAAACTCGGCGAGTCAACTAGGGTTTTCGTGATTTCTCGAGTTCTGGAAGGGCTCGACGAGTCAGTGAGCTGCACTTTACGAGTTAGGTCAACATGGACTGTTGACTTTGACTTTGACCAGTTTGACTTCTGGGGGGTATTTTAGTAAATTAAGAATTTATGGAAGTGGTTCTATGGTGAATATAGGTGGTGGAGTTCGTGGCTGTGATTCGAGAGTTTGACCTTATCGCTACAGTTCGACATTTGTGAGGTGAGTTTTCCTCACTATACTCAAGGGTCTAAGGCACCGAGGTCGGCCCTTTTGGATTGTTATCCTGATATGTTATGCTAGTATGATCTGTTAGATCAATATCCTGGTAGATAGGATGATATTATGTTGTTATGATCTGTTAGATCAATATCCTTGTAGATAGGATGATGTTATGCTAGTATGATCTGTTATATCAATATCCTGGTAGATAGGATGGTATTATGTTGTTATGATCTGTTAGATCAGTATCCTGATAGATAGGATGATGTTATTCTAGTATGATCTGTTAGATCGGTATCCTGGTAGATAGGATGTTATTATGTTCTTATGATATGTTAGATCGGTTTGTTTGTCTATAGACTATTATGTGATTATCTGATATATGTGCACATGTTAGATTGGTGGTTGAGGCTTATCTGCTTTGTGCGAGAGCCAACGGACCTGGGCATTCCAGCCCGATGGTTGTGGGCCTAGAGTATTCCATCCCAAGGATGACTGTACCCATAGTATGTTTTCATTCCAACCCGATTGTTGAGGGCATGGGGTATTCCAACCCGATGGTTGACTGGACCTATAGTATGTTGTTTGTGATTATGTGTATATTGTTGTGTATATGGGTATTTTGGGGGAAACTCACTAAGCTTTGGGCTTACAGTTTTGGATTTTGTTTCAGGTACTTCAGATGATCGCGAGAAGGTGAAGGCGTGATCGTACACCTCCTCATGTTTTATGATCTGGATTTCTGGGATACTCTGATTTTTAAAATATTTTGAAAACACTTTATAATAACTTAATGATTTTAAATGGTTGAAAAAGTTTTAAATTGACTTGATTTTAATGGGTGTTACATAGTTCTTCACCACTACTAATTGTTTATTTTTGGAGGTCACACTAGCTGAGAATCTTATCTCTAATAGAATTTATGTATGAAAATTCTCCTAGGATGTGATCAACACACTCCAGTCTTCAATTACATAAACCACAAATTGAAGAACTTACATGTACACCCATTTTTCTTAATGCACCAGGAGATGGAATTCTCCTTTGTATAACTCTCCATATGAACATGAAACCTTGATCGGGATCTCCTTACACCATTTAATTATAGTTGCTCTAGAGGTAACGTGAAGTTGTTGATCAATTTTACATTTGAGTGAATTAATGGTGTACTTATCATTTGGGTAAGTTTGCAACATTATTGATCAGATCCAAGTTCAACACAAGTAGATAGTAGGTCAATAGTCAACAAGTCCATTTGTGAGGATAAATCAATGGATTCAGTAAATGTTTTCCAGTTCCATGAGTTCCCAATTGCTGACATTGTCGACCACATTGCAACTTTACGGGAATCCATTTCGAACAGAAAAGGATATTATTTTTTCAATTTTTCTAAACCTAATCCATGTATCATACCAAAACAAGTCTCTATCATCCGACTTGACCACCTATTTAAATATATCTATAGTACCGAAGTTATGTCTCTATAATACTTTTTAATACTCACAACATTGTTCCATACTGCACAACTGGATTTTTTTACGAGGTGATCGTAAGGCTTTCTAGATAAGTTACGAATTTTCCTGTTATCACAGGACTCCAGAGGGAATGGTTTTCCGATTTTTATCTCAACCATTATTTCACAGTTAGACCAACATTTAAAGCAATAATCAAACCTACCCCTAACACACCATATTTTATTGAAATTATGACCTTTTCCCAAGAAACCCAATGTATCCTCCATTTATCCTCATGTCCACCCCACAAAAACATTCTTCCTATTTTCTCTAATTCTTCAATTACCCCCAATGGAACCTTAAAGAGCGATAGGAAGTATGTGGGGAGGTCCCCTAACATCGATTTTATTAATGTTAGTCGAACACCGAATGAGAGTGTTTTCGCCTTCCAAATGGATAACTTGGAGTGAAATTTCTTGATGATCGTTTTCCAATTCTTGACTAGATTCGCGTTAACTCGCACTGGAAATTTGAGGTAGTTGCAAGGAACGGTTCCCATATCGCACCCTAGGATATTTGCCTAATTCTTGGTTTCTTGATTTTTGCCATGATTCCTAAGACTTTTGATTTATGAAAGTTCACTGTGATAACGGAGGATACATAGAAGCAACACGGGATACATGCAAGGTTTTTGAGGTTGGAACAATTCCATTCCCCCATGAACGGTGCATCGTCGGCATAAATCATACAGGATAACAATGTCCCGTTGCTTGGAATTTTAACCCTTTGAAAATACCTTTTTACATGCAGATTTAAGAGTTACATTCAAACCTTCCATAGCTATTATTAATAGGAATGATGAGAGAGGGTTTCCTTGACATACACCTTTAGTTATTTCAAACTCTTTCGTTGACACACCATTAGTGATGACCAACACTTTATATGAGATTACACAACCACGAATCCAACAACGTCATTTGTTTACAAATCCCATTTGTGAGAGGATGACATCTAGATATTCCCAGTTAACCGAATTAAATGATTTGTCAAAATCATCCTTGAATAGTAGGATTTTCTTTTTCACACGCTTGGCCCTAGAACATATTTCATTAATCATCAAAGGCCCGTCAAGTATACATTGACCTT
Organism: Lactuca virosa; assembly: GCF_052849685.1. Taxonomy (NCBI): domain Eukaryota; kingdom Viridiplantae; phylum Streptophyta; class Magnoliopsida; order Asterales; family Asteraceae; genus Lactuca; species Lactuca virosa. The sequence continues at coordinate 393,650,385 of NC_136428.1, forward strand.
CCACAAAAGCCGATTGAACATCACCAATGATACCATCGATGATAGATTTCATGCTCGTAGCTAGAATCTTGGTGATTATTTTATAACTACACCCCATAAGACTTATTGGAAGAAAGTCATTTAGGGATAAGGGACTTTGATTTTTGGTGCAAGTGTAATAGATGATGAGTTGAAAGCATGAGAAAGAGTCTCGTACTCCTCAAAATGCTGAGCATACATCATCGCATCGTCTTTAATGGTGCTTCAAATGGTTTTTAGGAATTTGAATGTTAATCAATCAGGCCGCCCAGACGCTTTCTCACTTCCACAGTCCTATATAGTAGTTTTGACCTCGTCTAATGTGAAAGGAGCTTCAATACTGATGGCATCCATCATGGAGATGGATTGAAATAAAGGGCTTACAAGTATAGTTCTTGATCCCCATTGCTCTTTGAATTTACATTAAAAGAATTTGAATACTTTCTCTTTGATGTCATTCACCTCCGATGTCCATCTCCATTGATCATATGTCCGTTCACTTTATTTCTCATGTTTTTATTATTTATGAATCCATGGAAGAATTTCGTATTTTCATCCCCATCAATGATCTACTTGATTCTTGAACTTTGTTTTATGTCTAAAGCCACCGGCTTTTCTATCTCCATTATCTTTTCTAATTCATGGTTTCGGGTCTGAATTTCAATCGCAGATAGGATCGTGTTTCTGCAACTTTCTCAATGTTTGCAACTGCATCTCTATGTTTTTTCATCTCCTGTTTCTTTCTTTGTGATTCAGCATTCCTCCACTTTTCTATTTCTTTTTTTAGAAATCATTTTTCTCTCTCAACAACAGCCAGGAGTTGAATTTAAACGGAGGAGGAAATGTGCTTAATAATTAATTACCGTACCCAGCAAAAGCTGCTTACTCATATTTAAGAAATTAATTATGACAAGACAAAATATTTGCACATTAATATGATCCAAAAAGACATGTGCTTAATAACTTATAAATTGAATGGACATGTGCTTAATAATTAATTACTGGCGAATATATGTTTTTTTTCTAAATTGAATTAAAATTATAATGTACACGTATAAACGTGGTAGGTACAATCAATTAATATAACAACAGAACTTAGCATGTTAAATATTTTTTATAAGAGAAATAGAACATAGAGCTAGGTTCAAATGTTGATTAACATCTATTGTGTGGACGTGTGGATAATGCTATTCTGTGATAATTACAAAGAAAATATGTTGTTTGATAATATGAATACATTCAATCTTATATAATTATTTTAATTATTAAGTATTTTCACTAATTAAATCGTCTATAAGGTTATTATACACTTTTTTTAATTATTCTCATTCAGTCAGAATGTTATCAGGATGTTTATTGAGTCGTATTCTGTAAGAATTAAAATAAATAAAAAACGATGAATGAAAACAAAAATGAATTAGAATTGGTGAGAATCCATTAAAATAACAATAGTTCTGTGAGATTGAACGTATTCACATTACTAAACAACATATTTTTTTAGTAATTTTCATAAAATAGCATTATCCACACGTCCACACAATAGTTGTCCATCCACATTATAACCTAGCCCAGAGAACATAAATACAATTCTAGTATAAAAAATAAGTACATATATCAATTTAATTAAATCCATTGTTACCGATTTTTGTTATATTAACAATTTAAAAAATAACATAAAAAATTAGTTGGAAACACAAACTAATGATCAAAACTTGTCCATCATGTATTTAACATGTTTACCGTATTTAAAATAGTTTTAAAATAATATAAATTGTTATATTAATATTTTGATTTTTATAATAATATTTAATTAATTAGTCATCCAAAAAAAAGGTTATGACCCAACTTGTTGCTCGGTTACCCAGTACGTCTATATAAAACCAATTAAAAACTTAAATACTGGGAATAGTTTTAATTTAATGAATCCAATGTATATAAAATTTAAAAATAAATAAAAACAAAAATATTAATAAATTACTTAAGCTTTGTTAAAACATTATTGATCTTGATCATAATTACTTTTAACCTATAGATAAATTCCGACGAAACTATATTACCACCTACACATAACTTAATTAAAGTTTATAAGGATTAATTTGTGACGTTAAATCAAAGTATAATTGACATGGACAAGTGTTACACCAACAAACAATTAATAAATAGAAGTAATTATACCAAACAATAAGGGATATCATTGTCATTTCCGCTTGTACTTTCTATAAATAGATATTGCACCATTGCTAACTTAATTTTTTAATTTGCAATTGCCGTAGCCACCACCCTCGACAAAAATGCAGGCCAAAGCATTCAATTTCATCCCATTGAAACCATCGTCTCCGGTAATCAAACTCCTGCCACCCCACGTGATCTCATTTCCTGACCATGTTCCTCGAGAGATTTCCATATCTATACCAAATCAACAAGTATCAACTTCAGTACAAGACGAAAAAGCAGCAGCTTATTGGGATTATCAGTCTCTGTTCGTCTCCCAACGAACGGAGACTGCTAATCCAATTGTTCTGCTTGTCGTTGAAGGCTCCATACCGTCAGATTTCCCACTAGGGACATATTATCTGACCGGACCAGGATTGTTTAAGGACGACCATGGCTCAACTGTGCATCCTCTAGATGGCCATGGCTATCTTAGAGCTTTTACTATTGATGGGGCCAAAGGTGAGGTCACGTTCATGGCCAGATATATTAAGACCACTGCTCAGGTGGAGGAGCATGATGGTCATACCGGTGAGTGGCGGTTCACTCACCGTGGCCCGTTTTCAGTACTGAAGAACGGGAAAAAGATTGGAAATACCAAAGTCATGAAAAACGTCGCTAATACAAGTGTATTAAGATGGGGTGACCGGTTGTTCTGCTTGTGGGAAGGCGGTGCACCATATGAGATTGAATCTGACTCGTTGGATACTGTTGGAAAGTTTGATTTGATCAACGGTTCAGATGGATCATCGGTATCATCGACCTCGGACCAACATACGCTGGATCGCCCTCGCGATGTGTTGGATCTTGCTGCAAGTATATTGAAACCAATATTGTATGGTAAGAATATTCAGAAAGAATTGAATTAAATATTACTTATTAAATATTATCTATTGTATGGCAGGAATATAAAAATAGAATTGAATTAATTATTATTTGTTGAATATTATATATTGGAATCTTTTGTTATGTGCACGCAGGGGTTTTCAAGATGCCACCGAAACGGCTATTGTCGCATTATAAGATTGATGCCGAGAGGAATAGGCTTCTTATGATGTCATGCAATGCAGAGGATATGCTCCTCCCACGCAGTACTTTCACCTTTTACGGTACGTAATATGTTTATTTTTTGAAAAGAAAAAGAAAATACATAAAAGATTATGTAAAAGATGTATCATACGATATATGTTTTGATACGTGAGGAAAGAAAATACACTATCGCATGTTCTTGGGAAGATGAACATAATTTCAGCATAATTAAATGATATTGGTGCATCGTAATATATTGAACTCTATACATTTTATTTGTTTTTGATATATATTTTAATAAAGTTTAAAGTTTTATTGTGATCGAACCCTATATCATATGAAAGTCACGGTATCATAGAACTATAATTGAGTTTAAATTTTTAAATGATAACCTATACATTTCACCTTATTTAGTCAGTTTTTTGTTAAACTAGATATTACATAATGCTTTTATTTGAGTTTAATTAGCGGAAAGTATATTTAATTAACTAATAATGGAATATTTTTGTTATGTTGCAGAATTTGATTGTAATTTCAAGATGCTACAGAAACAAGAATTCAAACTCGAAGAACACCTAATGATACACGACTGGGCTTTCACAGATTCTCATTACGTATTGTTTGGCAATCGCATCAAACTTGATATTCTTGGTAATTATATTACATATAAATGAGTATGTTTATGCTGTACATAAAGAAACTTACAAGTGAATCCACTTAAAATAGTTTACAAATGAGTAAAACATCATCCTCCAAAATTTTTGTCTACAATAATATGTTAGAAACAATTATATTAGTTATGCAGTTCTTTATTTCAATTGTTATCTTTCTTATTGAGAAAAAACAAATATGTAGGATCAATGACTGCAGTATGTGGATTTACTCCAATGATATCAGCATTGTCTGTGAATCCTAGTAAGTTGACATCTCCAATATATTTGTTGCCACGTGTTCCAATGCATGGAGATCAATTGAGGGATTGGAAAGTGCCGATTGAAGCTCCTTCGCAAATGTGGGTGCTTCATGTTGGAAATGCATTCGAAGAAACAGATCACAATGGCAATACACAAATTAAAATACAAGCTAGCGGTTGTTCTTACAAGTGGTTCAATTTTCAGAAAATGTTTGGTATTTCTCAATAGTCTGTCTATTCAAAGATAGTAATAAAATAAAAATTTAAACTTTTTGATAACTAATTGTAGTTTTCTTGAACCAGGATATGATTGGCAAAGTGGTAAACTAGATCCTTCGATGATGAATGCGGACAAAGGAGAAGATAAATTGTTGCCTCGTCTTGTCGAGGTTTCTCATTTAGTTTCATTAATCATTCTATTAAAAACATGTTTATTTTAATATAAAGTATAATTTTTATTATGTATAATTTTTGTCCCGATACTTATAACCATGGGTCTCCCACTATAGAGTTTAAGCATGCCTTAAGTATAAATTTCAAAGAACTGGAAAAATAATTGTTACAAAGAAGCCCAACCTAGGCCCGTTTTACCATGTAATTAGTCCTTGACCACATTTGTTTGACGAGTTCCTTTTTTCTATGACATATAGGTGTCTATTAACTTAGATGCAAACGGAAACTGCCAAAAATGTTGTGTTGATCCGTTAAACAATGAATGGAACAAAGCAACGGATTTCCCAGTTATCAACCAAGATTTTAGTGGAAGCAACAATAAGTATGTATACGCGGCAACATGTTCAGGTGTTCGTCGAGAATTGCCCCATTTTCCATTTGATACAGTTGTGAAGTTCAATACCATGAAAAAATCCACGCAAACATGGTCGGTGGGCACCCGAAGATTCATTGGTGAGCCAATTTTCATCTCGAATGGAAGCAATGAAGATGATGGATACCTTCTAGTTGTCGAGGTACGTGCCCAAATTTTTCTTAGTAATATTTTATAAAACTTCACTTTTTTCTTAATACTACATTGACCATTGTAGTTTCAAATTTGATATATAAATACAAAATCATAATTTCAAATTATTATGAACTTATAAAAGTGGAAATTCTGGGATGATTATAACTTGGTACGATTTTTAATGTACAATGATGTAATATAAAACAACAATGCATTACTATAATAAGTAAATCATAAAATTTTATTGCTATTTGTTGAGATTAACCCAATTTTTATCATATTTTGAAGAAATGCTCTAATTAAATTATAATTACTTACAGTATGCAGTATCCAAACAAAGGTCATATCTAGTGATTTTGGATGCCAAGAAGATCGGGGAGACAAACGCAATCGTGGCAAAACTTGAGGTTCCTAAATCCTTGAATTTCCCACTTGGTTTTCATGGATTTTGGGCTCCTACGAGTTCTAAAGCATAGATAAATATGTTACTATATTTATATATTGTTTAAAAGGCTAAATGCTAGAAATAGTAGCATACCTTCATTTATTAGTGAATTATAGCATCAAATTCTATTTTTTTCCATTACAACATTGAACTTTTAAAAGATTATACTAAAGCATCATACATTTAACAATATACCAAACTATAGTGTTCTATTGAATTTATATTATGAGTTTATGACAACATGTCATGAAAACTCTTCATTTATTGCATTGTACTATTTGGTGAAATTGTTTTGTATTTTGATAACATTTATTTCATTTATTAGTAAATTATAGCTTTAAATTATATTTTATTTCCATCACAACATTAAACTTTTAAAATGTTATACTAAAGCATCATACATTCAATAATATACCCAACTATAGTATTCTATTGAATTTATATTATGACAATATGTCTTGAAAACTCTATCCATTTATTGCATTGTACTATTAGGTGTAATTGTTTTGTATTTAGGTAACATTTATATAACTGGTTAGATTTTAAAAATATTATTTTGTAATAGGAAGACAAAAAAAAAAGACGCTACAATAAGAAAACCAATGATACAAAATCATTATTTCTTACATTTGACCTTTTTTTTAAATCATATAAGATCGAAATATTTTTAAAAACATAAAAACTAAATTTTCTCTTTTTTACATAAATCATACCATGTTAAAGATGAAAACATCCAATTGACTGATGAAGTTTGTGATTGTTAATTGCACAAAAACTCAAGCTAACCATAAAAGATGTTGAATTGAGTGCTTATGGTCTTTAGTTTGGTTGTTATGATGTTAACACATGAAACAAAAGTTCGTTACTATTATGGGTAAAAAGTTGCTAAGATGTAGGCTTTTTAGGTAAATAAATATTTAGTATAATGCTATTATCGGAAAGTAAATTAGATTAAAAGAAATAAAATCATACTTTTATTTATTTATGTTTTATAACATTATATTTTCAATTTTGTATTACAAAATTTCTCTTCAACACATTCTATTTTGAGAAACATAAATGATTAAGGAATTATATGTTTAATTTTTATAGTTAATTGGATGTTATACTTAGAAAAAACTACCATCTTACAACATAGAAAATTCATTTGCATTTTAGTGACATTGTTATAATAGAATTTGCAAACTAAAATTGTGTAACACCGGTCCGTTTTTTATTAAATGTTTACTATGGTTTCAAAAATATTTTTACAATTTGAAAATAGTTACCAAATTCTAGTTCCACAAAAACAAAATATTTTACGTATGTCCACAACCATTTATGGATGTAAAACTGATAACACACAAAACCATAGTAAACCCGTGAATTTACATATATTACCGAAACTATGCCTAGTTTCTATCCTTCAAAATCTCACTCATATCAATGTAATCTCAAATCATCTTGCACTGTATATTTGAACATGGAATACATGATATTTAAACAAACACAAGTAAGACAATAATTTCTTGTGAGTTAGATGTGCTTGAACACATAATCATTAAAAACACTTGATAAACCTTTCATTTTACACATGTTTTGTATGATTTAAAATGTAATCACAAGTGTGTAATCATAACCTTATTAAACCTCACGAACTTTTTCGTATCATATATCCAAGTTCACACATAGTCCTTCAATGTATACCGATCAAAACATTATTCAACAGTTACTAGAACTCTTTTCATTTCAACATACTTCATGCGATGTAACTTTTATATATATATATATATATATATATATATATATATATATATATATATATATATATACATTATCACAACTCTATATTGACATACATATCGATCTAAACCTTTGGGTTAGTCGTAGAAATTACACCCTATCAACCCTTACCAAAATAGGAAAAACAAATCAATCCATTAAGGTATCCATCAACCTCTACCTCATGAAGGAATATATGGAACCAGTAGAGTCGTCCCTTATCTCATTTTTAGGATATCACAATTTTCTAGACACTACTTTATACTATGAAATTATATTCAACATATACATGATCACCACTTTTCTTTTGGAGATCCAATCACATATGTATATTATGTTCTATCAATAGAGACATTATACTTTTCATATCATAATTTATAATGTCAAAGCCTTAGTGACTTTAGAACCTTTAACGTAAGCTTACATCTTACCTTTTCCTTTCAAAATCATGTATAAAGAAATACATACTCTTAAAAAGAGTTCATTTAATCAAGTAACTTACAAATCAAAATTTTAACCTTCTCATTTAATCAAGTTACATATTAATCAAAACTTTAGCCCACTCTTTTGAAAATATTTCATTTACTCCTCAACTACTACCTTTCTCTCTCAAATGTATTTAAACATAATATATTCACTTTTCATAGATTTCATTTGTCCAAAAAAACATTATACCAAAATTTCCTTAAAAGCATCAAGTAATTAATTTCTCCAATCATGCTTTTATATTTTCTAAACATTCATTAATATCAACATATTCTTTCAAAATATCTTATAGAATTAGAACTCATAACTAATCCATGTATCATAATAGGAAAAATCCACATGAACTCACCTTGCTAGTTAGTGAAAACTAACTACTAGTTTGACTTATGTTTTTCACTTGTTGCGCTTCACCAATTATCTTTACCTAAACCTATTCAAATAAGATATCAAGCTCTTAATAACTTGTCTTACTTCATCAAGAGCTTAATCTAAATCTTTATTCAAAAATGGAAACTTACTTGATCACATAAATTTATCATTTTAATTTTATGTTCAAAATCATTTAAGTTCCACTAATAACTTATATACATGTCTTATTTCATTAAGACATGAGCTTAATTTCAAGTATTTTAATAATTCATTTACTTAGGTTTTACCACCCTAATACATAACTTGGTTGATTCTTCAACATCATCAAAGCTAATTATACTCTACGAATAACTTGTCTAGATGTCTTAATTCATTAAGACATTAACTTAATTTCACATATCTAATAACCATCCAATTAGGGTTTCAGTTCACCATCTCCAAATTTATAATTTTCACCATGGATTTATCAAAATTAAGTTATTATCTTAATCGAAATACTCATAGAAACATCACACTTGAATTTGAAGCATTTAGATCAAGCTTCTAGTGACTCCATCAAAACCTATCATTAATGAACATGATCAAATATTCGTAACATGGCATAATTAAATACATTCTTCGACAAATATTTATCAGTTTAATTCATTCAAATTGTTTACCATATTCGTAAGATGGCATGATCAAATACATTCTTGACCCATTCATGATCTATTAAGCTCTCAATTAACTGTGGTACAGAGACAACACAAGATCTGTTATTTTACACGAAGTTTTATTTGATAGTCTTCTATAATATATTATTAAATCCACAAATTATAAAAACGATATATCGAACATGCCCTTTATAGTTCCATATTTACAACAATCATTCAAGCCATATATTTAAATAGATACATAACATTTGTGTTTTTTGATCTAATTCATGTAATTATGTTAGAAACTTGAATGTTTGTTATTTTTTTCTGTTTCACCTTTGTACATCTTGCACACAAATAACAACACATTATCTTCTAGTAACAATTAAAGGTGACAGACATTTTCATTCTTTAATCCAGTTAAGATTTGTCAGGCTCCTACTTTCCACTTACACAGAGAGAAAACAAAACAATTATTGCATGGAGTTTGATAATATGTTCTTGGTTCATTTGTGATCTATTAAGCTCCCACTTGCCTTGGAGGGAGAGAACAAAAACTATGCTATTTGTCAAGGAATTTAATAGGACAATATTTCATAGTATATTACAAAATCCTAGAACTATAGTGTAACACCCCATTTTACTATATTCGCAGATTGTAATATTAACTAATTATTATGAAATACGAAGTAGAAATATATTACTTTTGAGCCACAATAATCATCAAAAACATGTAGAAAACGTCAATATGATTTCCGTAGACATATAAAAGACTTAAATCTGACTTCGTATGAAGAAGTTATACTTCTTTGAAGTTTCGTGATTAAACCAACACGGCTTTGTGTATCGTAAAAAACTGAATTTTAGATAGGTTGCTTATTATGCTAAGAAATCTAAGTGAAATTCGTAGAAAGCATAAAACCAAGAGCACGCATATAAAGAACATCCAAATCTGACTTCATATAAGGAACTTATGATTTTTTGAAGTTTCAACGCAACTATATTAGCACAGAAATTGAAATCCAGATCGGTTGATTGTTAGGAAAAACAATCTAAACGATAGTTGAAGATCTCGTGATTTGGAGTCCATTGATATAAAGACATTCAAGAACGGATGTCGTATGAGAGAGTTATGATTTTTACACATACTTTAACAGTCTAAGTCTGTTAAATATCTAACTTTAGAAATAAAGTGAGAATTAGCCGACGGAGGCTAAACGAAAGTTGTATATCTCATCAATAGTTATGGGTGGATATAGAGAATGTCAAAAATGGAGTTCCTATGAATAAGATGCGGATTTTTGAAGTTTCAAGTCGGTGCCTCGTGCGCATATGCGAAGCGCGCACACTTCTTGAAACCAACAACGTAGCACTGAAAAAAAGGACACGTGTCGCAATGAAGGGCTGCCGACCTGAGCGGGGGGTGGTGTGTTCCTGGTCTGTATGCGATGCACCTCCTCAGAATTTTGCTATAAATACCTCCTTAAGACCCCATTCACTTTCACACCATCTCTTAATTCTCTCTCAACGTCTAACCCGGTTTTAGAGGTTTTTCTTCAGGATTTGAAGAATATTTTAGTTAGCGGCGCTTTGGGCATCTGGGCTCGGCTAATATAAGTGCTCCGTATCGAAGTTCTGGCAGTGCAAATCCTAGTTTTCTTTATATTCATTGTTGTTAATATGAATGTGTAAATAAGATTTATCAGTAATTCCACTCATAATACTAGTTGATATACTTATGGGATAAGTGTCTAGAAAGGTAACGTTGGCTTGGTTGTTGGATTTCAGAAAGGCTATATGTTGAAATGGACCTACCTCCCAACTCTCATGCATGACTGATCCTTATTTCAAAGAACTCTCAGTATTCATTGGGATTAGTGAAAGATATATCCCTCTTTACGAGATTCCCATATGAACTCATAAGCTATAATATTATAGTTCATTCCCCATTGGCGTGTTGCTTGTCTGTTGAATTATTTGGTTAACTGTTAGTCCTCTGAGAAATTGTCCAAGTGAGTTCTTACATTATATTATATACTATAGTATGTATCATTTGTATGTTAAGATATAGTTCCCCTATAGTATGCAATTAGGCCATTAGACTATCTTAGCTAGTTTCTTATTGTGTAGAATTGTTTGTTTGCTATCTAAGTGATAATATGTATGTATGTATGTATGTATGTATGTATATATATATATATATATATATATATATATATATATATATATATATACACTCGGGTGGACCAGCGTTACGTTGAAGTCCAAAGGGTGGACCAGATTTAAGATGAAGACCAAAGGGGCGGACCAACTTTATGTTGAAGGCAATTATGTCTATGTATTGTATATGTATTGTGGTATATGGTATCTTGGGGTAATTCACTAAGTCTTGGCTTACAGTTGATGAATAATTGCTTTTTAGATTGTTCTTTGGATCGAGGAAAGACTCATGCATGACTGTACCTGCATCAAAGGCATTAATAAAATACTTTCAGACCTCCACTAAAACTCTCTTTTATAATTAAATATGTAAGATAACGTGTGTAAGACTTATATTTTTGATAAATAAAAATGAAAATTTTGCCTTGATAATAGGGACGTTACAAGTGTTGGGTTTTGTATACTACAACATCCTATGGTGCACATACAACCCTAAATGCCTTGGATCTATGCTTTCTCTAATTATACATGTAATGGTGTTTCCAAAGCATTAAGCCTATAACTAGCATGCAATTGACATAAATAATATGAAATACTAGTTAAGATGACATACCTCTTATGTAGCTTGAAACCTTCTTGTATTTGGCCTTAAGAGCTTAGCACCAAAAGTATGAATGCCTCAAATGGATCACAACTCACCTAGGACAAAGGTGGCTCTTGAGAGAGAATCTCCATGCACCAAAAACACCTCCAAGAACTCCCAAGAACTACAAGTGGGCGTTTCTAGGCTATAGAGTATGTATTCATATGTAGGATTTCAAGGGTCATGAGTATAACCCAAATCCATACCCATGAGTTCTATGATCCATGCTTCATGTGGCCCAACTCTTTATGTGTCCATACATAAACTTGGTCCAACATGGATCATAAGCCCAACACATATAAATATAACTAATTACCATAATTAGTCCCCATAGATTTAATTAGTCTCTTTTGATCACTAAATTAATTCCAAATTAATTCTTGATCAATACTAATTAAAACATATGATTTCATATTAATATATTAGAACGTATAATACATTAATAAATCATATATAACCTTTTCTCAAGAGTCCATCCAAACAAATGGTCCTGGTGTTATGCAACCCAAATAGACCATGCTACTCTCGGGTCGAGTACATACCAATAATAGTTATGGGCTTAGACATCTAATCCAACAGTCTCCCACTCGGATAAGTCTAAAACTATTATTGCAAGTAAGACTCCAAAACCCGACTAGCAATCGTAGCTCTTAAAGCCGCTGTCGAACTTTGACCTAGTCAATGACATGTCCATTAGATAAGGGATCATATATTCCTCCATTCTAGATATCATATGGACTGAGACATGGATTATAATCATTCTGTTTGTCCATCTGTTGTTTCCCAATTTCCGGTTTATGACGACCGACTAATTGAACAAATCAAATCAGTCCAGGCCCGGCCGAGCACTTAGGGTTGTCATCACTAAATCATCGAGGGGCCCACAGATTTCGCTTTTATCCACATGGGGTAAAAGGAATGGATAAAATTTGACCCAAATGCTCGCTTATACTCACTCATCAAATTACACACAACGATATGTTTTATAACATCCAAGTTACTGGTGTGTTTACATATGTCAATGTGCAACCGATTCGCAACTACAACTCACACGTCTCCGTTTGAAGAATATAAGATATTATCGTCTCATGACCACTCATGATAAAATCCATGAAGTGATTCAAATGAGCGTGGGTTTAATCCAATACTCGAATCTTATTCCAGGAGCACTCATGAATACTGTAGCTATGTCTAAACCATCTAGACATACTACAGACCCATTCATGACAGTATTGCCTCAATACCTACTTCCAAAGTATGATCGACTGTGGACGGTATGAATAACGTAGTTATTCGGGAAGTCAAAACATGCAAAGTGAAACACAAGAATAATACTAATACTATATGGCCCCAAAACTTTTGAGTCATATTGATTAATCATTATTCATTGTATAATGTTTCGAATAATCAACTTAATACTTGAATTAAGCAATAGTTATCCCATGCTCCAAGCATGCATACTATGTTTACCTATGGTCCTTTCTTTGTGAAATAGATCAATTGAAACCATTTCAATGACACTCATTTCATAATTCCAAATCCTTACCGTAAATGTAAGAATACCAAATTCTTTCCATTTACTGTAATCCGTTAGATTCTAAACTTATATGAAATGATCCTCTTGTAATGACTATGCACAAAAGTCACAGAGACTTGGCAACATACATTACAAAGTATTCCAATGGAGTTCAATTTCATGGAAACGAAGTCTCACATTCAAAGTACATTCCTTTGAACATCCTTCTTGCATTAAGTTTTCTAATCTTACACAGATTTAAAGAATAACTTCCACTTATGGAAACATTTCCATATTCCCATTTTGACTATCACTTCTGAACAAGAGTTGCCTCTTTTCAGAATATGTCAAGATGGTCCTTCCAAAATTAACACTATACTTCCAACTGTCCATGAGCAACCAATCTTTGGTAAGCCTCAGATTGTCCTTGAAAATTGCTTAATCATTTTAGTCATATACAGTTCTGGTCCTTTTTCCCTCTTAATGCCCTAGGCATTTGGAAAATTCAGAACACATAGAAACATTATAGCATATGCAATCAATCCCATACCCGAAGCATATGGGATACGATTCATAATGTCTCGCATAAAGACATGATCCTAGACCAGTCTTTTGCTATAATTTTTTCTATTAGCCATGTTCTCAAAATTCGGACTATGAAGAGGGATGCCGTAATCATAATCAAATATTGAGAACGCAATTAATATTTCCATATATAGACTTTCCTTATGTTGAACCATTCCAACATAACATTCATATATATACTTGACTAAATTTGATTAAAACCTCAATCTAAGCTTTTAGAATTGGAATGAAGTATGAATTCCTCTCCCTTAATTATAGCAAAACAACTTTTCAAAACCTACAACTTTGCAAATTGAAACCTTTGTTTTCTATAATTAACATTGTAAACTTGCAACACTTACCATAATTAATTATGCTCCCACTAGCATAATAATTACTTTACTCGCATAACACTTATGCTCCTGCTAGCTTTGACATGTACCCATAAATCAGCTGGACTTCTAGAAATCAATACTTTATTGACTTTCTTACCAAAGTTCAGATTTCTGATACAAGATGCTTCGATAAGACTTTATCTAAGCGTCTCAAACTGATACACCTTTCCTTAGACAGCTCATATGCGTGTCTAAACAGTTATGAAGAGGGATGTCGTAATCATAATTTTTATACCTTTTTCCCCTTCTCACAATTCGAATTATGAAGAGGGATGTCGTAATCATAATCGAATTTGAGAATGCAAATATCACAACTGCTATCTTCTTAAAATCTACTTAGTGAAAGCGTTTCCTCACCATCATTTTCATGAATCGAAGAGAAACCTTATGACACTTAGATTTTATGGTGTATGTGTTCCTATCCATGTGAATTTGTCAAAAACATAACCACAAGAGGAAGTTAGTGACAAATCCAAAATCATATGGACTGAACTTGTTCAATCTTAACTTCTTGCCACCAAGCAGCACAAGGGCCTACCATTGCTTCCAAGTAGTTATGAAAACAACCGAGAGCTCATAGAACTCACATGCATAGTCAACTTTAACTGGAATGGGCACAAAAACAAGAATATGTCAACACGATAGGTTATAAACCTCAAGTCGTGTGCTAGTGATAAACAATACCCTTGATTAGTTCTTAAAACTTTTCAAGACCTTTAGGACTCCCACTGACCTCTTGACATATAAGATTCTTTTGTCAAGAACCATTCCTTGACAAAGCAAATATTCAAGAGTTAGTGCAGATTCTGATCAAGACAAGCACTTCACACAATTGGCCTTAGTTGGTCTTTGTTTTATCTAAAACATCACAACTTACCAATTTCAAATGTACAAGAGTAGAAAACATTTTACTCTAGATTTGATAAGTGTTTTAAACCTTCTTAACATTATGTTACTCTAAGACTCAATTTTGGAACGAAGTATGATTCATCTTTTGATTTAACCATTTCAACAATTCACGATTCCTCTTCTTGGTCAAACAAATGCACTAAGATGTCCTTAGAGGATCAATTGTGACATGGTTATTCATAATCATTAAGATGATCATAAAACATGATACCGAAGTACTCTCCCATCTTTTCAAATTGGAAAAACTCTTATCTTTCTGCCTAATTTGATTCTTCTCATTCGTCCTGCCATACATCGAAACTTTTCCAATGTTTCAGAATTATACTTAAACTTGTAACCATAACCATATTTACTAAACTTTAGTAAATCATGACAAATAGCCTTATCGTTCTTTGTGGTGAACCTGATCAGCGCACAACCAAGTGTACCCGATCTCCTAGTCCTTCACTTGACTCACATATACATGTGAACAATGAATTAATCTTAATTTCCCAAAGATGAAAATTCTCATTCATCATACAATACAAGTTGCATGATTCCAACTTTCTATCCAACTGAAACTTGGGTGATGAAAATCTTTCCTTATTTGGTAAATTATGACACTACCACAAACGAAAGAATAAAATCCATTTTCCAATGTTGCTATCAATGGAATCATATAAACAACAATTTTTCACAAATGCCATTGTAAGGATACTTGAAATAAATAAAATCAAAATTTTCATTTTATTTTAAAATTGCGGAAAAACTTATCCATACATTGCAAATACATATGAAGACTATGTTGTTATCTATTCCTCAGCAATCTATCATAACTCTTAAGTAGCAGCTCAAAATTCTGATCTTCGAATCATGCGATCGAAATCCATCTTCACGATCAGATTCAGCATACTCTTCTTCTAGGTTTCCTCTCCTTTTTCCGATTCTACAAAACATCAAAATGCGACCTAGTCACATCATGTAATAAGAATATCCAAATAGGAACTTAATAGAGTTAGATAGTGGACTTTACCTGAAGCATAGTCAAATTGTTTGACTTTTACCATCCTAGTGAACTTTCAGGTAAATAAGGCAGCTTCGCAACCAATGCCCCTTCTTTTGGCAATAAAAATATATGGACTCTTTAGTAATGGTACATGGGACTATCTCACACTTAGCCTTTCTCTTTACCATTTGGTCAACTGGGTTGACTATGGCTGATCCCTTTCCATTGGGAAGAGAAGACTTTTCTGGACTTCCAATGTTTGCATTGTCAATGTCCATGAAAGTTTGGGAAGTAGATCTTCCATTCAAACTTACTTTTCCAGTGCTCCAAATTATTGTTGATTCAGCAGCAACAAGCAAATAAGTAAGATCGATAAGGGTCATGTCGTGGTCTGTCACATAGTAGTCCTTTAAAGAACCCGCTATATGACTTAGGAAGTGATTGAAGAACCCAGTCAACAGCAAACTTCCTTGAGACTTCGACACCTAACTCTCCCATCTTGTCAATATGTGACTTCATCTCCAAGTGTGAGCACATATAGACATTGCTTGCCAATAGGGATTGAGTGACCTTGCACTTTTCAAGAACTTGTGGGTTAGGAAGAATAATTGGAGGAAGTGGAGGAAGTGAAGTATGATTTCCAGTCCCATTAATGCACAACAAAGGGATTAATCTTTCACCTTGATTGCCATTTAGGATATCATCTTCATTAGGAAAGCTTTATCCAAAAGGATAAGGAAGACCATAGTTGTCATAACAAGACATCTATGAGGGAGAAATTCAAGTTTAGTTGATTTAAGCCCTTAATATAACACCCAATATGAAATATTAAGGCTAGTACCCAACAAAATATTTAATAACTTGGAAGAGGGATGTCGTAATCCAAGCTACAAAATATTTGAAGGTAGGTAAATGACGATTTACCAATTTCCACCATGAAAAAAGAAATTTAACATTAGGTTTTAAATGAATTGAAACTCCTAGATCTTTTGAGATTCATTGAACTATTCAATGGCATGTTTAAATCTTAATTGTGCCCTTCAAGTTTGTGACTGGAATGTCGAGGATCACAAAGAAGGAGTGAATTGATGGGTTTTACACAAACAATCCTATGTGTGCATGCAACCCTAATTTCGGATCTATGTTTTGCTATTAGATATACAACATTATGAACACATTAAGAACCCTAGCATGCTCCTAGTAATTTCGAAATTTACAAAGGAGAAAGGTTTACATACCTCTTGTTGTTATATTGTAATAACAACTCAAATCTTCAATCTTCTTGTCTTGAAAGCAAGTACCACAAGTGTAGTACCTCTAATGGCTCACAAACACCAACAGAAAATGGAGAGACAAGAGAGAGAGAGGGGAGAGGTAGAAAATCGGCTCTAGGAACTTCTAGGATCAAGTGGTCGAATTTCCTAGGCCAGGGGGTCTTTATATAGCTGTAGGGATTAGGGTTTCAGTCCTTATCCTTATCTGGTTGCTTAGCCACCAAGCAGCACAAGGATAATTCTAGAAGCCCTATCCTTCGACGAATTCTAGGGCCTTATCCCCTTGAATTCGTCCACCTTATCCATAGGGCATCTTTTTCCCTACTTTCCAACTATCACATAATTGCATTTCAGTCCCCCTAGTTTAGTTAATTTCTTTTGATCACAAAATTAATTCTTAATTAATTCTTGAACAATATTAACTAAACAAATATGATTTATCTTTTAATATATTATTCTTATAATATATTAATAAGCCATAATAACCTCTTTCTCTATTATTTCTCCAATCAAGTTGCTTTGGTGAAGGCAACCCAAAAGGACCATGCACAACCGGGTCAAGTACTTACCAAATATGGTTACGGGCTTAGACACTAATCCAACAGCCTCCCACTTGGATAAGTCTAGTAACCATAAATGCAAGTAGAATCCGATTAGCAATCGTAGCTCTCTAAGACGCTGTCTAACTCTAATCCTATCAGTAACTTGTCCTTTGGATAAGGGATCGTATGACCCTCTGTTCTAGATATCGTGCGGACAATCACATGGAACATAGTCATACTTATTGTCCAGCAATTTGTTTCTCGATCTCAGATTCGTTTGATATAGAACTTAATTAAACACATCAATTCAGTCCTGACCGGGCCCGACACATAAGTCAAACCAAATCATCGAGGGGCTCTGATATCGCTTTTACCCTCTTAGGATAAAAGGAACAGATAAACTTCGACTTATACGCATTTAATATTCACTAATTAAATCATACACAACAATGCGTTTTATAACATCAAATTACTGATGAGTTTTCGCATTATTAATGCACAACCAATCAGCAAACAATAAACCATATATCTAGGTTTTAAGACCATATGATATTATCGTCTTGCGATCACTCGTGATAAATTCCATGAAGTGATTCCAGCAAGCGTGGGTTTATTCCATTGCTCAAAACTTGTTCATAAGCACCCATGAACATTGTAGCAAACCTTTGCTATGTCTAATACACTTTAGACAATCTACACACCAATTCATGACAGTCTTCTTTCATACCTACTTCCAACATATGAACGACTGTGGACCATTCGAATAATTCGATTTAAATATCTCAATTATTCAGGAAGTCAAAACATGCAAGATGAAACAATAGGTAAATAATTAACATAAGACAGTAACTTTACTAATAAATAATAGTCATTTATTTAATCATCAAATGTCAATTACATTTATCTATTACATGTTTCCAAGCTATCTAATCTAAACTAATATCGTCCTTCAGCCCAATGCTCCTAGCGTGCTGCAAGTGCTTAACCCTACTCAGTCCCTTCGTAAGCGGATATGCTGGATTATCTTCCGGCGATACCCTCTTCACAACGAGGAGTCCTTCTTCTATACGATGTCAAATAAAGTGATATTTTTTGTCGATATGCCGAGATCTACCGTGATCCCTCGGTTCCTTGGTCAAGGCAACCGCTCCTTCATTATCACAGAAAATTTCCATGGGCTCCTGTATGCCTGGCACAACTCCAAGGTCTCCAATGAAATTCTTCAGCCATATTGCCTCTTTTGATGCTTCGCTCGCTGCAATGTACTCTGATTCGCACGTTGAATCAGCTACGGTCTCTTGCTTGGAACTTTTCCAAGTCACTGCTCCTCCATTAAGGGTAAAGACCCAGCCCGACTGCGAACGGTAGTTGTCCCTGTCGGTCTGAAAACTGGTGTCACTGTACCCTCGCACCTTTAAGTCATCACTCCCACCGAGGACTAGAAACCATTCCTTGGTCCTCCGAAGGTACTTAAGAATATTATTGACTGCGGTCCAATGTGCTTTGCCAGGGTTCCCTTGATATCTGTTGACCATGCTCAAAGCGAAGGCCATATCAGGGTGAGTACAAGTCATAGCATACATGATCGAGCCGACTGCGGAAGCGTAAGGTACTCGGCTCATCTCTGCTATCTCGGCTTCGGTACTCGGACTTTGAGTCTTACTCTACTTGGCATTACTTTGGATTGGTAACTCCCCTTTCTTGGAATTCTCCATACAACAACGTTTTAGTACCTTGTCCAAGTAAGTATTTTGACTAAGTCCTATTAGTCTCTTACTTTTGTTTCTCACTATCCTTATTCCCAAAATATAGGCAGCTTCTCCGAGATCCTTCATAGCGAAGCACTTCCCGAGCCAGGACTTAACTTCATGTAGTGTCGGGATGTCATTTCCTATGAGTAGTATGTCATCAACATACAATACGAGAAAGCTAACTATACTCCCACTGGCTTTGACATATACACATGATTCATCCTCGCTTCGCAGAAATCCAAACTCTTTGACTTTCTCGTCGAAACAAAGATTCCATCTGCGAGACGCTTGCTTAATTCCATAAATGGACTTCTCAAGCTTGCACACTCTATTGGGATGCTTTGCATTGACAAAACCCTCTGGCTAAACCATGTAAACATCCTCAGCCAACTTTCCATTAAGGAAAGCGGTTTTGACATCCATTTGCCATATTTCATAATCATGAAACGCAGTAATTGCCAACATCACCCTAATAGACTTTATCTTGGCAACCGGTGAGAAAGTTTCATCATAGTCAACTCCGGGAGTTTGAGTGAAACCTTTCGCGACCAATCGCGCCTTATATGTGTACACATTCCCATCCATGTCGGTCTTCTTCTTGAAGATTTATTTGCACCCGACCGTCTTACGACCTGGTACATGATCAACCAAATTCCAAACTTGGTTGTCATACATGGACTGAATCTCGCTGTCCATCGCCTCTTTCCACTTTGCAGACTCCGGGCCTGCCATGGCTTCCTTATAGTTGTTAGGTTCATCCAAATTCACTAGTGTACTATCACTAATGAACGTATCCCCTTCGGTAGTAATATGAAAACCATAAAACTGGGGTGGAACACTAACTCTTTCGGAACGTATAAGAGGTAAGGACTCGTCAATCGGTTCAACCGGAGTTTCCTCCTCGGGTTAAACGCCAGCGTTAGAGGTTCCTTCATCGCTCGATTCTTGAATCTCTTCAAGATCGATTTGCCTCCCACTGTCCCCTTGGCTTATGAGTTCTCTTTCTCGGAAAACCCCTCTCCTCGCAACGAAGACAATATTGTCACTCGGTCTATAGAAGAGATATCCAAAGGTCTTCTGCGGGTAGCCGATGAAAATACACCGCTCACTACGAGGCTCGAGCTTGTCGTGAGTTTCTCGTCTTACGAAAGCCTCGCAACCCCAAACCTTGATATGTGCAAATGAGGGAGCCTTCCCTGTCCACATCTCGTGAGGTGTTTTGGCAACCTTTTTCGTAGGGACTAAGTTAAGGATATGGGCGGTAGTCTCTAAGGCATACCCCCAGAATGAGATAGGTAGTGAAGCACGACTCATCATGGAACGAACCATGTCTAGTAAGGTTCCATTACGCCTCTCAACTACACCATTCAACTGCGGTGTCCTAGGTGGCGTTAATTGCGAAACTATTCTGCATTCCTTGAGGTACTCGTGGAATTCAAGACTTAGGTACTCACCTCCTCGATCGGATCGAAGCATCTTGATTTTCCTGCCCAATTGATTCTCCACTTCTTGCTTAAACTCTTTGAACTTTTCGAAGGTTTCCGACTTGTGCTTGATTAAGTAGATATACCCATATCTACTATAATCGTCGGTGAAAGTCACATAGAAGTGGTTCACATCCCTTGTGGTGGATCTAAATGGCCCACACATATCGGTGTGTATGAGATCCAATAGACCATCACCCCTCTCACAAGAGCCAGTGAAGGGTGATTTGGTCATCTTTCCAAGTAAACAAGATTCGCACATGTCATCGTCCCTAAGATCGAATGACTCCAACACTCCATCCTTTTGGAGTTGGGCTATGCGTTTCTTGTTGACATGTCCAAGACGACAATGCCACAAGCATGCTTTATCCATACTATTGGAAGAATCGACACACAACACATCATTTCCTAAGTTATCTACAACCATCACAGTCTCATATATTCCATTACAAGGCAATGCTTCAAAATATAAAACATTATTAAGATAAGCATAAATAGAACCCTTTTCATTATCAAATGAATATATAAAACCTTGTCTATATAAACCATGAAATGAAATGATGTTTCTTGCCATATCTGGCGAATCGCAACAATTGTTTAAATCTAAACCTAATCCATTACTAAGCACTAAGGAATAAACTCCAATCTTGGTGACAGGCGACGATCTTCCGTTTCCCATGATTAGATTTATCCTTCCTTGCTCCACATCCCTATTTCTTCTTAATCCCTGCAAATCAGAACATATGTGAAAACCACATCCTGTATCAAGAACCCAAGAAATAGCATGTGATGAATCATTAGATTTAATTGTGTAAATACCTGCGAAAGATGGCTTGATCTTCCCATCCTTGTTGGCTTGCAGATATTCCGGGCAGCTTCTCTTCTAATGCCCTATCTTGTGGTAGTGGTGGCACTCTGCCTCCTTAGGGTTAGAGTTGGACTTAGCAGAACCAACTTTGGTTCCACTAGAATAGGTACCATCTTGGGACTTTCCCTTGTGGTGAATCTTTGAAGGAGCCTTCCTCTTCTTGCCCTTTCCTTGACCTATTGCCAAGACAGGCGCAACAGTGGGAGTGGGAGTTGGGGCAACAGACTTATCCTTGAGATTGCTCTCAGCAGTCCTTAGCAAGCCTTGAAGCTTGCTCAAGCTGACCTCTTCCTTATTCATGTGGTAGGTCATGCGGAACTGGTTGTAGCAGGAAGGCATGGAGTGAAGGATGATGTCAATTGCTAGCTCTTCATCGAAGTTTACATTTAACTTCAGCAGGCGATCAACATATCTCTGCATCTTTTGCAGATGAGTGGTAAGGGACTCTCCATTACCCATTTTGGCAGTGATCATCGAAGTGATGATCTCATACCTTTCTTTCCTCGCACTTTGGTGGTACCAGTCCAGCAAGTCTTGATGCATTTCATAGGGATACATGTCCTCATAGGACTTTTGTAGTTCTGCAGTCATGGTCGCTAGCATGATGCAATGGACTTTCGTGGCATCACGCTCATGGGCCTCAAAGGCAGCGATTTCTTCAGCAGTGGCAATATTGAGGTTGATTTCCTTCAGCTTCTCATCAAGGACATACTCTTTGTCCTCGTAGCGAGTGAACATTCAGATGTTGCGGATCCAATCATTGAAATTGGACCCGTCAAAGATCACTCTCCCACACAAGTTCATGAGTGAGAATGAGCCGGAGGAGTTCGAGCCCGAAGCATTGTTGACGTTCGACATCTGAAATAGAAAAAGACAAAGTTTGATTAGAAATGAATCCCCAATTAAACACCCAAATGAGAAATTAGGGCTAGGATCCAACAACATTATTTACAAATTAGAAGAGGGATGCCGTAATCTAACATGCATATAATTTGAAGGTAAGTGAATGACGATTCACTAATTCTCCACCACGAAAAACGAAAAGAGATTAAGTTTTAAATGTATTGAAAACTCCTAGATTCCTTTGAGATTCATTGAACTTTTCAATGGCATGTTTAAATCTCGATGTGCCCCTCTAGTTTGTGACTGGGATGCCGAGGATCACAAAGCGGGTGTGAATAACCATGCAAATCTATATGGTGCCCTCATTGTTACAGTCACCTATTCGATGTGTCGGTTAGCCACACACGCTCCATCGAACTATGACAAACAATGAGTCACCCTTTGCCACCTATGCTTAGAGTCTAATTAGTGTGCCAGTTAACCACACGCGCTCCACTAACGTCTTAGCATGGGTGCAAAGTGTAATTTCATGGAATTGCACCAATTCACTTTCCCTAAAGTAACTAAGATTGGGAATTGTTGTAGAAAAACATTTAGTTACTTTCATAATTCATTATACTTTTAATGAGGAAGGGTTTGCCCTATCCGACCCGTTCGGCTAACGACCATTCACCAATAAAGGAAGTGGTGGGTGAGAGTGGATACCCATTAAACGGCCATTTTATAGGCCATAACCTTATACCCCCTTATAGATTGGCTTCGTGAATGAGGCCTACTAACGATAAGACTAGCATTTTAAGTTATATATATATATATATATATATATATATATATATATATATATATATATATATATATATATATATATATATATTAATCTTGTAATATTATAATAGTATAGGGTGCATTTTAAACATTTTAAAACACTAGGGTTTTAATTTCAATTTAAAATTTCCGAATTTTAAACCTTTTAATTTAAAATTTTAAATATTAAAACTCTCTTGATTTAATAATTATCCTTGAAATAAACAATTTATTTTAATTATCAAATCTTAAAGGATTATCTTTTAAATTAAACAATTAATTTATCCTAATCCCTTAAATCCCCTAAAATCGAAAATATGGGATGGGATAATTCAAAATCTTTAATTACCATATTTTAAACAATTAAAAGATAAGTACAAGATAAGGGATTATCCTAATCCCTAAAATTTAGGATCTTATCTTGGGGAGGTGGCTAAAATCGAAACCCTAGGGTTTGCAAACCCTAGATTTCGAAATCTTGGGGACTAAGCAAAGGGTTTGAAAAACCCTTATCAATTTTCGAAATTTAGGGTTCAAGAACCCTAGTTTCGAAATCTTGCCTACTAGGGTTTGTTGACCATAAACCCTAAGTCTCCAATTCATACTTTTGTATAAACTAATTGAAAGCATTGAAACCAAAGGCTCTGATACCACTGATGGGTTTTACACAAACAATCCTATGTGTGCATGCAACCCTAATTTCAGATCTATGTTTTGCTATTAGATATACAACATTATTAACACATTAAGAACCCTAGCATGCTCCTAGTAATTTCGAAATTTACAAAGGAGAAAGGTTTACATACCTCTTGTTGTTATATTGTAATAACAACTCAAATCTTGAATCTTCTTGTCTTGAAAGCAAGTACCACAGGTGTAGTACCTCTAATGGCTCACAAACACCAAGAGCAAATGGAGAGGCAAGAGAGAGAGGGGAGAGGTAGAAAATCGGCTTTAGGAACTTCTAGGATCAAGTGGTCGAATTTCCTAGGCCAGAGGGTCTTTATATAGCTGTAGGGATTAGGGTTTCAGTCCTTATCCTTATCTGGTTGCTTAGCCACCAAGCAGCCCAAGGATAATTCTAGAAGCCCTATCCTTGGATGAATTCTAGGGCCTTATCCCCTTGAATTCGTCCACCTTATCCATAGGGCATCCTTTGCCCTACTTTCCAACTATCACATAATTGCATTTCAGTCCCCCTAGTTTAGTTAATTTCTTTTCATCACAAAATTAATTCTTAATTAATTCTTGAACAATATTAACTAAACAAATATGATTTATCTTTTAATATATTATTCTTGTAATATATTAATAAGCCATAATAACCTCTTTCTCTATTATTTCTCCAATCAAGTTGCTTTGGTGAAGGCAACCCAAATGAACCATGCACGACCGAGTCAAGTACTTACCAAATATGGTTACGGGCTTAGACACTAATCCAACATGAATAACCATGCAAATTAACTTGGTACACTTAATGTTACAACCACCTAATCAATGTGCCGGTTAACCACACACGCTCCATTGATCTATGACTAACATCAAGCTACCCTTTGTCACACATTTTCAGTCCCAGATTAGTGTGTCGGTTAACCACACACGCTCCACTAACGACTTAACAAGGTGCAAAGTTTAATTTCATGGGTTAGCACCAAATACACATTTTCCTAAGTAACTAAGATTGGGAAATTTATAAGTGTTTAGTTACTTAGTATTTATCATTATACTTTTAATGAAGGGAGAATTAATGTCCTGTCCTACCCGTTCGGCTAACGACCCTCCACCAGTCAAGGAAGCGGTGGGTGAGAGTGGACACCCATTAAACTCCCATTTTATAGGCAGTAACCTTATACCCCCCTTATAGACCGGCTTCGTGAATGGGGCCTACTAACGGTAAAACTGACTTACTCTTATACATATATATATATATATATATATATATATATATATATATATATATATATATATATTAAACCTATAATATTATAATAGTATAAGGGTTGAATTTTAAACTATAAAAATTCTAGGGGTTGGAATTAAAGTATACATGGGGGGGGGTAACTTTACAAATTCCAAAACATAAGGGAAAGTTTTGAACAATTCAAAAACTTTTGGTTTCCATGACTTATGAGTTTAATATGGTTTTTATGGAAGACTTTTCAAGTTCCATAACTTGAGGACAAGTTATGGAAGACATAAAAACTATTTTATGATGACATTTAAAAGCAAGACCTTTAATTTTTCCATAACCTATGAACTTTAATGAAACTTTTAAAAGAAAAAAACTCTTCATTTTCCATAACTTGAGGACAAGTTATGGAGTTCATAAAAACCATTAAGATCAATTATTCCAATTAACACAATAATCAAATAATTTTTCTATGATCTAGATCAAACTCATAAGTAAAGAGAATTCATATCAACAATTTTCAAGAACTTAGCTAAACATATAAACTAATACAAATCTTGAAACTTTGACAATTATCTTGTTTTTGGATGAGGATAATCATTACCAAAGCATCGAAATCAAATTTTATGAACAAAAACATTTTGTGGTAATGATCCTAATCCAAAACAGGCCAAACAACTCGAAAAACTGCATCCAGGACAGCCAACTTGTCGAGTGCATGAGCTGACTCGTCAAGTTGGTCAAATCTATGAGTGGACTCGGCGAGTCACTCATCCAACTCGGCGAGTCCAGGGCGAAAATCATGCAACTCGGCGAGTTCAGCAGTGAACTCGACACGTTCAGATGTCATAGCGCAGAAAATTCGATTTTTTCACTTTTGAAAACCATTAAAGCATCAAGTATAATAGAAAACAGCCCATGGCTCTGATACCACTGTTGGGTTTTGTATACTACAACATCCTATGGTGCACATACAACCCTAAATGCCTAGGATCTATGTTTTCTCTAATTATACATGTAATGGTGTTTCCAAAGCATTAAGCCTATTACTAGCATTGAATTGACATAAATATTATGAAATACTAGTTAGGATGACATAACTCTTATGTAGCTTGAAACCTTCTTGTATTTGGCCTTAAGAGCTTAGCACCAACAGTATGAATGCCTCAAATGGCTCACAACTCACCTAGGACAAAGGTGGCTCTTGAGAGAGAATCTCCATGCACCAAAAACACCTCTAAGAACTCCAAGAACTACAAGTGGGCATTTTTAGGCTATGGAGTATGTATTTATATGTAGGATTTCAAGGGTCATGGGTATAACCCAAATCCATACCCATGGGTTCTATGATCCATGGTTCATGTGACCCAACTCTTTATGTGTCCATACATAAAATTGGTCCAACATGGATCATAAGCCCAACACATATAAATATAACTAATTACCATAGTCAGTCCCCATGGATTTAATTAGTCTGTTTTGATCACTAAATTAATTCCAAATTAATTCTTGATCAATACTAATTAAAACATATGATTTCATATTAATAAACTAGAACTTATAATATATTAATAAATCATATATAACCTTTTCTCAATAGTCAATCCTAACAAATTGTCCTGGTGTTATGCAACCCAAATAGACCATGCTACTCTCGGGTCGAGTACATACCGATAATAGTTATGGGCTTAGACATCTAATCCAACCACAAGTTGGTATCAAAGCCATGGTTTGACAGAATTGGATGAACACTCGTGTGATTCCAGCCTCAAACTAAGGATCTAAGTATCGAATAAACCTTTTTATGAAAATAAATTATACAAAAAGGAAGAGATCGCAATGCATACATTCAGGCGAAGCTCAAAAAAGGAAATGATTCCCAAAATCTCCATATTTTATATCTGCTTATATATGATTTGTTAGAAATGCATGTTAGTATGTAGGCGAGGAATCTTTTCAGGAATTTTAGATTAGAATTGTTTGATACTTAAGATACCTTATAGCCTAGAGAATTGCTTGTTATTTGCTGCTTAGAACCTATATTGATGCTGATTAGTTATTTGAAAAATACGTTAGGTTGGATGCTCCAAGATTAAATAGTTTTAGAATTCCTTATTCGGTGCTATTACGTAACTCTTATCTGAGTCCAACCATTGTAGTGTCGTATCTCATAGTCGATAAACTGTTTGATTTTAGTGGCATGCAATTGTATTTCGTCTGATAACTAGTTAGAGTCGGTAGAAGTTCTTCCTCGGCTGATAGCAGGATGAAGCGGAAGGAATCTAAGAAGTCGTATTCAATCATTCGTAAAAGAAATTGGAGTTAATATAAACACTGAATGTAAATAAGATCTTGATTCAGCTCATATTATCCATAAGTGGTACAAGTACAATTGTAGAGAGAGAGAGAGAGAGAGAGAGAGAGAAAGCTCAACTAAAAAGTTGCAAAAAGTTACAAAAGACTTATACACCTACTCTATTTATAGAGTACATAATGGATGCAAAAAGGTATATTAGAACTTCCACGTTAATAGCGAATCTATAAATATGCCTGGTAAAATACTCACTATCGAAGTCATGAAGAACTTCAACATTGGCATAACATTTTCTACTAAGACCACTACCTAAGCCTTTGATATAGCAAAACACATGTGAATATACATTCTCCCCCTTTGAGATTAATATCGAGTGTTCAGATTGTGGATAGTGTCTTTATTTCTTGTAGCAAAAATCTTCTTATCTCTATGTACGAGAAGATAATCTTTCTTATCTATGCTCTATCTTCATTTGTATTCTTCATGCAATTGTTCATACAAAGAAGAACACTAGAAAGATTATGATTTTAATATCTTTCTACATCATCAATATGAAAGAAGAATTTCTTTTCCCTCCCTTCATATTCTTTCCTTGAAAGACAACTCCCAGAGGTTGATTGATGATTTCACCATCTTCATAATCATCAATATTCATTTTTCTCTTTTAACAACGACTTGGGAACCTTTGACTTCTTGTTGAAAACAATAGCTAACTTAAAATTTGTTAATGCTATATTAACAAAGTAACAGTCTAACAAGGTCTTGATGTGACCATACCCAATGATGTACGAAGCTTTATCTTGAACTTGGAGATTATTCATGATGAGATCATTCAGATTCATCAAAGGAAAGTCAGCAATAGTGAAGTCAAAAAGCACATTTTTTGCCCTAACAACTTTATATCGATAATTTTGTGGAACTCGTTAGAACATCACCTCAAGAGTTATCGATATAAGTTTGACAAAAAGAACATTGTTTGCCCTAACAACTTTATATCGATAATTTTGAAGAACTCCTTCGAACACCACCTCAGGAGTTATCGATATAAGTTTGGCAATTTTCATTCTTTCCAAGAACAACATAAAATCGAATATTCATTTTTTTAAACTCCTTTGTATCATTAAAACTTCTATACTAGCTTGAATTGAGCATGAGTGAATGTTGCATGATTAATTGGAAAATCTAGTTGGTTGAAATACGAGTCTTGAATGGCGTAGCTTCTCTTTGGTTTTTTTATCAAATGCATCCACTTCTCCATAACCCACATTCTTAATTGTTTCATAACACCACACCTTGTTTGGATCTCCCTTTTTAAGACCAAGTGGGTAATTCGCTCTCATTCGCATAATGCTATTTAGCTTCTTCATTCTTTCAATCTCAAGCTCCTGAAGTTTCTTTTTCTCATCTAATGTAGACTCCAATTGGACACCTTCCCCCCCCCCCCCTTTTGGTTCAAATGAAGTTACAGGTTTGGTTGTTAAAGAACCTGAGCCTCCTTCAGTTATGTTTAATCCCTTCTTCGATTGGAGCTTTGACCTATCTACTTCGACATTTGGAATAACAGTTGTTGTCGAAGTTTTCATAATGGATTTCATTGAAAGTGAAGTTAGAATTTTAGTAGAAGTTACTTTCCCAACTACTTTTCCTTTTTACTCTCCACTATCTTTCGATGAACCCCCCCCCATCTCCCCCTTGTGACACGTTTATAGATGGACGTAGAGCATTGGTGGTTAATCAAAGAACAAGATCCAAGATTGGTGCCAATTAAGATTTAAAACATGATTCCACAGAAGAGACTTGTTCTTGAGATAACAAAGTAGTTGATGGAAAATCAAACTTCGATAAAGAATCATGAAAACTCATAAGAGAGTTCTCAATGTTTGTAAAAACTATAAGTCCCCAATCTGCTTGTGTATCAATCAGATCCGTTTGATGGTGCGGAATCCCAATCAAACGGATGATGCCAAATCAAAAGAAGAAGAAGGAGAATAAGAATAACTTGAATCTATGATGTATTGAAGATATGAATGATGCTCCTTACACAAGATTCTCTCACACACACTATTCTTCTCTCTAGTTTCTCTCTCTACAATATGCTCTCCTTCTCGCTAGCCTCACCTCACTTCTCTTTTAGCCTCACACTCCTCTACACACTCCTCACCCTATATATATGAGATATGGGCCGTACACGGGTGTACGGCCGTACACACAAACCGCAAACACATACAACATTACATAAAAATATATTTTCCTAGAAAAGCAAAGTATAAACCAATATTTAGACCTAACAATCTCCCCCTTGGTTTATAGCTTTCTTTTCTAATTGACCCAACAAGCTCCCCCTAAAAAGTAGCTGGCTTTTCTTGTCAATCTTCAATGGGAGCTTGGCTTCAGCATTAATCTTCAAATTCTTCACAACTTCAAGATGAATCATGGTGAATCTTCAATGAATGATTTCATCTTGAGCAGTTGGGATTTTCTACAGAATTTGACATTGAACGCACATTGGGTGAGGAGGCTTCTTGTAGATATTCTTGAAAAATGGCGCTTTCAGCTTGAGAATCGTCAGAGAGAATAATAGAGAAATCTAATCTTTTGGATCACTTCAGCAGGTACAAGAAAGCAACAGACTGATTGAGGAGGCTTCAATGCAATCTGTCACATAATCTTCAAGTGTCGCTTCACCTTGCTTCTGGGGTGGTTGAAAAATTGAATGTTGAAAGAATAATCTTCATTTCTTGCTCCTTTGAATGAAATTCTTCGATGCTCACGGATGAAGCTTTGGCTCAGAAATCTCGATACAGTCTCCATGAGTCTCATCTACATCTGAATTCACTTTTCATAACGAAACAAAACTTAAAAGAAAATTTAGCACACAAAACGGAAACAAAAATATTTTTGGATTTTTGATTTTTCTGAATAAGAAATAAAACAGAAATAACACTATTTTTGGATTTTTAATTTTTTAATTTTTGTTTGATTTTTTGAATTTTTCTCATTTTTGTTTATTTTTGAATTTTTTTTAATTCTCCCCCTAAATTTGTGCATAGAGGAAAACTATGAACAAATTTAACAAAAACAAAAATATTTGGGATCAAAGTTGTCAGGCAATCCAATAGCGTTTATCTGCACACGCCTGCATGTCTAGATCTGGTCAATCACCGGTATTGTGATCCACTTAAACACAAAGGATGTTGACAAATTGGACAGATTATAAGTGACAAGTTATTGTGATATATAGTCCTAAATGTACATTTAGCTGACGACGACCAAGGATATTGTTGTCCACTTAAATTAAGCAGCAAGATCTACAGTCAACCTATTAAATGGTTCAATTTTAGATGTACTAGAACATGTTTCCAACTTCCCGATATACCCCGATAATCAAGAACTTCCAAAGAACTCCTTACTTTAGGTGAGTATTCAATCATTAAGAAAGAATTCAGATATAGAAGTGCATATGTTGTATCCCAGGTCGGATGTATTCCAATCACACAGAGGGAACAACATATGACTAACAGAGATAGAAGGATTGAGAGGTAGAATGTTTCATATGTTGTGTTCCAGGTCGGATCATTTCAATCACGCAGAGGAGACAACATATGACTAACAGATAGAAAGAATTGCATAGATAAAGAAGGTGCGTAGAATTAGAGTTGCATATGTTGCAATCTAGGTCGGATCTCTTCCAATCACACAGAGGAAGCAACATATGACTGACAGATATAAAGCAAGAAAACGATTTCCTACGGACCTACTTTATCAGAACCCTCCAGTTTCCCTATCAATACCTGAATTAAGGACATGAGTCCATACATCAAGGAAATGTTGATCCACAGTTCTAGATAATTAACTTTTAGTGTATCTCGCAGGCTCCCATGTTTATCTCACTGCTCAATCTACCCGAGTGTTGTATGGTCAGTCCAAATGAAACTATCTAAGTTCATATTAGTCAAGTCCTTTCAATTGTCAATCAATATCTAGTCCTTTTGAATCCTTTGTGCCTACCAGCACATTGAATACAGAGTCTAGACAATTCGGCTTTAGTGCATTACACGCATCATAAATTGCCCTTTAGCACTATACTTCATATCACTTCCCAAAACAACCTACTAAAGAAAAACTAAAAGAAAGAAAATAATTGTCTTCAAAATGAATCAGAGTAAGATAAACTCAGGAGAATCGAGAAGAAAACTCAAACCGTAAGTCACTGATTGAATTTACATCCAGAAGGTCTGAGAACAGCACGCATAATCTCAGAACAGATCCGAAAATTCTTCATGTCATTAAACACATAACCCCATGAGTGATCCCTTCCTTTCTTCCTTTCCCGCAAAGGACACATACTCTCAAACAAAGTTCTGAATGTTGTACAGTTGAGAGATGTCCCCTATCATGTTCCTAGAACAGCCACTATCAACAAACCGAAGTCTGATGATATGCCTCCATAACTGCTCCGACACAGAGCGGGATCAGTTGGCCTTTGGAACCCAATCCATTTTGAAACTGGGTTGACCTTTGTCATCTTTGCAAGGTACTCTCTCCCATAACATATATTGTTTATCACAAACAGAAGATGAAGAAATATTATAGTCATTGGAAGATTTGGGAGCGTGAACCTTCGGAACCCATCTGTAGTCGGGTTTAACCCATTTCGTTTTCGATCCGATGGGTGCCCCGGCACTTGTTTCAGAACTGGAAGCCGTTCTTCGAGATGACTTTGACCTAACCGGTCTTGGATTTACTGGAGCATCTCTTGGATTTGACTTCTGGGCCGGCATTCCCTTCTTGCCCTTGGGAGTTGATTTCTTGGCCTTGTGGGTTTGATTCTTGGCCTTCTGGGCATTCCAGTTGCCATTTCGCGATTGTGATCTCGAATGATTTCCTTTGGAGTATCTCCCTCTTGGCGCATTCTGCCAGCCATGTGCGTAGTAGGGAACGTATGCATGATTTGGACAGTTTCGGGCAATGTGTCCAGGTGTTCCACAGTGAAAACATGTCTTTTTCTTCACTGGGAAGTTGTTTCTTCCTGCCCCTGGTGGCGTGTCCTTGCCTTGTCTCTTGCTTTTCCCACACGCACAGTTGCAGCAGGCATTCTGTTTAACTTGTGTTGGTGGCCTGTATTTCGCAACAGCAGGTTGATCAGAAGCAACTGAGTTCGGAGCAATAGATTCAAAGTTCAAGGAGACATTGATTTGTTCAATAGTCTTCTCCTTGTTCTCATCTTCTGCTACTTTACCTGCACATGAAGTAGAAGCATTAGAATCATTCAGCTCAATACTTTCTGGCACAACCACGACAGTATTATCAAAGATATCATCAAATATATCGAAAAAATTTAAGTCATCAGACTTTGATACAATTTTATTATCAGACACACTCTCTTCAGCTGATTTCTTGCAATGACGTAGAGATTGATCTGCATGGGAAGTAGAAACATTAGTATTTTCAACATTAATACTACCTCCTGACACAAATCCATATTTAAGAAATGGCTCTCTGTCCATCTCTTCTTTAGTCAATGGCTTAAACTGATAATTATGATTATAAGGAGGAGGCACTTTGTCATATCCTAAAACCTTTTGCTAATTCTCTTTGAATTGCAAATTATGTTCTATCATGGATGCAACTACTTCACTTGACACATCAAATTCTCTAAATGTAAAATCTGCATTTTCAAATTTGTTTTTCAATGTGTCAAGCTCAGCAGTTCCTCAGCAAGTTGTTCAGTCACATATCTATAATTTGCACACTTATTGCTATACTCTTCCTGAAGCTTCCTAAAGTCTTTGGTTTTTGCTTCTAATTCAGCCTTCAGGGGTTTCTGTCCTTTCCGAAGTTGATATCCTTCGTATTTTAGGTCCTCGACTTCCCTTTTTAGCAAATCATTATTTTCACGAAGAAATTTAATCGTAGCTTCACATGATTGAGAGCATGAAACTTCATTGACCGGGAAGTTTGCGGAACTCATTGTTTACCAAAAATGCCCTTTGACTATAAACCGATAAAGTCAACCTTAAAAGTCAAATTTAAAAAGTCAAACTTGAAAAGTCAAACTTCAAAGTCAAACCGAAAAGCTAAATTTGAAAATTTGAAAGTCAAACGAGAAAGTCAAAGTTTAAAGTCAAAGGTTAAAGTCAAAGGTCAAATTTTAAAGTCAAAGTCAAAATTTTAAGTAAAAATTCAAAATTAAAAACTAAAATTTTTGGGTTGAAAAAGTAATTTAAAAATAAAGGAAATTGATTTTGGGGTTAAAAGTGACAATATTGCGAAACTTGGATCGACATTGAGAAGCCTTTTGAATTAAATTGCGAAGGAAATGAACGTGATGCAAGCTGGTTCAAATGGTAAGACGCCTTGTTGAGTTTGGAGGAGACCCGGGTTCGATCCCCGGCACCTCGAAAATCGCTTCTGAATTTTTATTAGATGCGCGTGCGAGACTGATGCTGCCGAGCCTAACCCACCAAGCCGCACACGTCCGAGCCGCAAACCACCGGCGGTGAACTCCGGCAACAAACTCTCCGGCCGTAAACTCCGGGGCCGCACACTAAGCCGTACACTCCGAGCCGCACACCGAGGACAGTAAACCGCCGAGCCGTACACATGAGAAGTTGCTGAGCCGCACACCGAGCCGTACACTCCGACCGTACACCGAGGCCGCACACTCCGAGGCCGTACACCTTCAACTGGCCGCACACCTTCAATCAGATCGCGGAAAAAACGACGTTTTTCACCATTTTTGCTCCAAAACTCGATCAAAAACTCGTTTTTATGAAAAACGCGAATAACAAACCCCCCTTATTTTGCCAAGATCTATCCAAAAACGCAGAAATCCTTCAAAAATAAGATCAAATAAGCTCCATATCTGGAAAAATTGATTGATACAATCCAAGCTCTGATACCACTGGTAAGTCCCCAATCTGCTTGTGTATCAATCAGATCCGTTTGATGGTGCGGAATCTCAATCAAACAGATGATGCCAGATCAAAATAAGAAGAAGGAGAAGAAGAATAACTTGAATCTATGATGTATTGAAGATATGAATGATGCTCCTTACACAAGATTCTCTCACACACACTATTCTTCTCTCTAGTTTCGCTCTCTACAATATGTTCTCCTTCTCTCTAGTCTCACCTCACATCTCTTTTGGCCTCACACTCCTCTACACACTCCTCACCCTATATATATGAGATATGGGCCGTACACGGGTGTACGGCCGTACACCCGTGTACGGCCGTACACACAAACCGCAAACACATACAACATTACATAAAAATATATTTTCCTAGAAAAGCAAAGTATAAACCAATATTTAGACCCAAAAAAAACCTTGCCATCAGATTCCGTATCTAGCTTCAACTCGCCAGCATATTCCTTATTGAAAGCTCTAATATCTTCAATCAAAGTTTGAGCTTCTCCCATAAGAACATCAATACTATCCTTAATTCTAACATAGAACTTATCAAGCTTCGTCACTTCCTTTGAAAACAAATCATTCAACTCCAGAACTTTTAATAGAATGGACTCCTTTGAGGAAGTTGCCATACATTCAAACAAAGTGTGCCTTTCACGAGCAACATCCTGTAATTCCCTAACTTCATGTTTATAAGAATTAGATAGAGTAGCAAGACGTTCTTCTAAACTCATAACAACATTATTTAACAAATTCCTCATCCTCGACTCTTGAGACTTCATTAAAAGCTCAACCACTTCACCACTTACAGAAGACTTCCCAGGATTATCATTCAAAACTGAAGTATAGTGTTGATTTTTGAGTTCATAATTTTATATTGCTTGCCTGGCATGATGGCATTGTTATCAACATCAACGTCTTTAGGATCAAATTCAAGCTGGGTAAATTCAACCAGTTCATCTTCTTTAGTATTCGGTGGCTCTTGATATACCGATTAATAAGAGAATAAAGAAGCGATAGGCTCATTGATGATACTTGCAGCTGTAGGAGAAATAATAGGAACTGTTGTTGGTGTAATAGTCGAAGTTGGTTGTGGAGAAGGTGGTGGTGGTGGTGGAACAGTTGAAGTATTTAGAGCAGATGTCAAAGTCTCCTCACCTATAGTACTATTTAAGTCCTTATTAGATAAGTTCTCAGTGATTTTTGAAGACCTACCCTCCTGCATATTGGACATGGAAATAGTACCTTCGGATGAACTGACAGTGGTTGTCTTAGGAAGCAAAGTTGAGATTGTTGCACCAGAATTGATGTTTGTATCCAGATTAGATGCATTTACAGTGACATCAGGATTGCTTGTCTCCTGGGTATTCGATTCAATAGTAGTGTCATTTCATGGTGAAACATGGAATGTGAGATCATCGCGGGTCTCTTCACTATCATGATCTTCTTCAAAAGCATTTTGTATTGGTGTAGCTATGGTAGAATGATCTTCGACTGTCTGAGCCCTAAGCTTCTTAAATTGTTTCAACAACCCAGCATCTTTACGTTTCATGGCTTCTTGTTCCTCCTCAGTCGAAACTTCCTTAATCACAACACCATGAGACTTAGACTTCAACTTTAATTTGTTCGATTTCTTGACAACATCCTCATAAATATCTTTAACAAATTTCTCTAACACCTTCTCTGAACCACGTTATATTGTCTTCTCAGAAACATCTTTTACAGTCTTCTTAGAACTACCTTTGACATACGTCTCAGAAACGCTCTTTTCAGAAAAATCTTTATCAACATCTACTTTTGGCTTTGATGTGGACCTCTTCTTGACAACATCAGAATCTTTAGATGCTCCTTCTGTCACCTTAATTTCGCATTCTTTGGGATAGGACCAGAAGAAGTAAGATCTAATAAGGTTTTGTATTGAATCAACAACTGATTCGAATCAGACACAAATTTGATCAGTGCATCAGGAATCTTTCCAATAACAGGAAAAAATAGGATCATCAAGTGCAGCCTTAGGAATATGAAGACGTAAGAATTGAGAAACCTCAGTATCTTTAGGAACGA
Source organism: Lactuca virosa (assembly GCF_052849685.1). Taxonomy (NCBI): domain Eukaryota; kingdom Viridiplantae; phylum Streptophyta; class Magnoliopsida; order Asterales; family Asteraceae; genus Lactuca; species Lactuca virosa. The sequence continues at coordinate 393,687,151 of NC_136428.1, forward strand.
TAATTCCAGCTTGACTATATGCTTCATGTAAAACAAGACTCCAAAAACGAGCACTGGCTATCTCAATAGTCTTCTTCGAGTGCTTGACGGACGTGGTAAATTCATCCCACAATAACGAAGCATAATCCACCTTCATGCCATAATACATACCAGCCATAACAAAGTAAAAATGATGTTTGGCTTTGTCAAGTCCATTATTCCTCCCAGTTAAACAACGAAGTTTAACTCCAAAGAAAAAATTCCACATGCTTGGAAGTTTTGACTTCTTAAAGCTACTAACAAGAGAAATCAGAGGTTGATAGCCTATTTCATTGCACATTTGTAGTACCTGTTTAGACGAAGGAACCTCAAATGATCCCTCAGATGGTAATTGCAATATTTGGGCAAATTGCTTCTTGTGTAACCTCTTGTTGCCTTTGGATTCCATATGGAATTTAACAACTGTAGTCGGCTTATTGTATACTATTTTTAAACCAGAAAAAGATAACCGGTTCATCATAATAGAAAAAGAAGTTGTCAAAGCGTGTGTGAGAATAGAATCATTAAAATAGAGAACTAGTCTTCAAATCTTCAAGGTATGCTTCAATCGACAGATTAAACCAACCGTTTTTGGATTGGACCTTTATATTAGGCACAAAAACTTCACCTTGAGTTAGGTTAAGGTGATCGACAACAGTATTAGCAGTAGACATGATGATCGAGAAGGGAATTTTGAGGACGATCAGCAAATAGGGTTAGGGTTCTTGTGTAAATTCAGGGAATTAGAAACATTGAATTAAACTGTTGAGTCGTGTTTTATAACTGGCGTGAAATTCAAATTTGAACCAAGCCCCAATTAATAACAGCCAAGTACAAACTAGGTAACTAAGGCACACCATCCCAATCCTCCACATATACAGACAATAAGTATTTTTCTCGATCCAAGATAAAGCAATACTAACGTCACTTCTCAACGGTCACCTCGATATCGCCAATAAAATCAAATCGTCACCATCCTTCGATAATTCGCAAAGAACAGTCTTCAATAGTTCAGGCTGGGCCTCATTAACTTATGAGAATAATAAATGAAATCTTAAGCCAGACTTTGCGAAATATTGGTATGGGTTGGTAAGAAAAATTTGGAGAACGTTTGATATCAAAGAAACTTTCATATAAAGCCAATAAGATCATGGGAAAAGATGTTCTTCCTTCAATATCAATAGAGAAATCGAAGTGCTTATCTGGTTTCCCATGAATTATAATTAAATACTTATAGAGAAGTATCGAAGTGCCTCTTTTAACAAGTATCAAAGGTAGGCTTGATTTTCAAACAAGTTCGCAACTTAACATAAGAGCAAAACATTGGAAGAAAATACTTGAGTGATCAGTGTAATCTGGACTAAGTAAGCCTTGGAAAAAAAATTGTAAATGACTGAGGTTCGAAGTAAATGTTCATTCGGAAATCTCATTTCATTAAAAAAAATAAAGAATTGAATCTATTGGGAATAAATGACTAGGGATATGTACATTTCATTAAGATCACGCATAGGAAATGAAAATGATATTTTGAACATTTGTAAAAGGTACATCGAAACATGAGGTTTCATTCGTCAATTCCTTGTAAAAATCATGAACAATAAATTGTTATCCATCAATTCCTTAAGGTATAAAGTTTGTTAGATCTCACCCTCATCATGGAAAAATGATTTGGGATCATAAACACATATTTGTGGCACACCTACATCCTATTTTTTTTACTAGAGATGTCTTGGGATATGCGCCATGGTGTGTGCAATGTGTTAGAAATTTTGGGTGCAAAAGATTGGATAAAAGAATTCATTGTACATTTGCGAAAAAATGACCATGTAGTCATCTCTTAACTCAAGATGAGAAGAGAAAGGTAGCTCGAGGACTATTGTTAATACAACCTATTGGGACTAAATTTTTATAAGAAAAAATTCATTAAGGCTTCGCAAAAAATAAGTCAGTGAGGCTTTGGACAACATGTTGTAGCATGTTTCTAGGGAAACTTAACTAGTCAATGAGTATCGAATGATACATGATCCTTGTTGAGCTTTAGTTTTATATGGTTATATACAACATGTGTTGCAATGAAAATATTCAACAAGATACTAAAAGAAATCAAAAATAAAGAAAATATTTTTGGATTTTTGAATTTTTGAATAAAAGAAAAAAATAAAGAAAAAGTTTTTTGGATTTTTGATTGTTAGAAATAGGGGTTATTGTCACTATAGCCCAGCCAACTTATCTTTTTTGTTTTAAAAGGTCCCTCATATTTTTTTGTAATCTAAGGGAATAAACTTTATAATTACCTGCTAAAAAATGACTACAACTTACAATAGTCGGTTCCCTTGACAATGTGGTATTTATGTAGAAAGAAAAACAAAAAAATAATTAAAGATTTTTTTTGTATAAAAAGAAAAATAAAAAGAAAATTGAGATTCCACGGGAGATATGTATCCGTTATCCCTAATTCCAAAACCCAATTCACTAGACTCTCTTCATCCCCAACCACCATCTACTCGATTCACTTCCATTTCATCACATACAGAGATCATCGTAATGGAGCAACACAGAGGGACCCTCGATTCAAGATTAAAGGAAAATAAAAATTAAATTGGGGAAGAGAAACAACATCCATGTCAGTGTTGGTGTGTCGATGAATGACAGTGATTGTTTGAAAATGTTCATCTTTTTCATCTTTAATAGATGTTCGTCTTCTAGGTTTGGGTTTTTTTCATCTTCAATACATGTTCATCTTCTTTGTCTCTCGGGTCTGTTTATCGAAAGATTGCTGGCGATATCTCTGAATATTTTACCTTAAAGAGATGTAATTTCTTTTTAGATTCCATTTCAAGGGTTCTAGTGATATATCGCTTTGGATATATGACCTCAATTTCATGTGTTCTAGTTTTGATTTGTCACCTTCATGATTTGTTACTTTTAAGAAATGTAAATGTTCCAACTTGGATATTACAGGGGCATTTTACCAGGTTTTTTGAATTCAATATTTTGTTTTGTTGTTCTTAAAATCATACTTTTTGATGGTAATGGTTTGAAATCATATGGCTTAATGGAGTTTGAGTTATGGATTTCCCTTTTGTTCTTGAAATAAGTTCTTTTTTATTTGGTTTTTGTAGTTGGAAGATTTATAGTGGTCAGCGGTCGATGGTGGTGTTCGGTGGATCAGGTCATTTTGGGGTGACGGTAAACCAAATGGCTGATGAATTTTTTCATTTAGGGTCCCATAAAATCGACTTCACTAGAATTATCCTCATGGACGCCATGCCAACGCCATGTGGACCAATTATTATGACCAAAATGCCATATGGATTGCCAGTTCAACTGTGTGACCTGTTTACCCCTTAAAATTTGAAGGAATGGTGTTTTTAATACTGATTTTTATAGTTCAATCACCTAAACTACTAAGAAAAAATGTTAGGGACCTTTTAAACCAAAACCCAAGAGTTTATTGGGATTTAGTGACATTAACCCAAGAAATAAAAGACAAAAATAAAGAAAATCTTATTGGATTTTTGAATTTTAGAAATAAAAGAAAAAAAAAATTGTAGTTTTTATTAATCGTGTACAAGAAACGAAATCAGGGTTTTGAATGAATTATGAACACACGGAGTAAATATGATATGGTTGGCTCAATTATGCTTTTGAAAGATACAGAGAAAATGTAGAGTAGAAGTAGCGAACACTCTGAAAGATACTCTAACTCTAGTACCTATCCCCTATTTATAGGGATGAGAAAAGCATACAAAAAATACATACATGATTAAACTTTAACGCTTCGACATATATATACCCTTATGCAAAACCTACAAGAAAACTTCGATACTAATACAAAACAAAGGATGCTTTTACACCTTATAACTATTTCGACCCCAACATTTTTCCCCTTTGTAAGCAGTGTCAAATCCTAAGTCATCTGCATCTAGGCCGCTTGATGTATAACCCTCCTTATCTCAGCATACCAATTGATTGTTTTTCGAATTTCCGCTTTGTCACCATCATTGTTCTTTTTGCAGCTATTCATATGAACCAGAACATTTGTATACATAGAACATGTATATCTTTCCACATCACACGTTTGAAAAAGGAACTTAGTGTTTTTCCCTTTCTTGTTTTTCACCATAAAAACAATTCCAAGTGGCTTCATACAGATCTCCCCATCTTCATATCTTTTTCAGACTTCCTTGACCCTTCAACATAGATTGAGGCACTGCTACTTGTTTTCCCATAGCCAAAGCTAATTCCACATCATTCAATGCTGGACAATCGTAGTAATTGTCGATTAACAACTTAATGTGCGCATACCCAATCAAGAAGTCCTCTTTGTTTGTTATTTGTAGCTTCGAAATATCTACTCCTTTCAAAATTCTTGCTACACTAATGAGATATTTAAGATTCATCAACGGAAAGTCTCCTACCGAGAAGTCGAATGCAACGTTGTTAGCTCGAACAGCATGGTAACAAAAATTCTGCAACACCCCTTTGAACAAAACATCCTTGGAAATGTTGTTAACTCTGACAATTTTAACCAAGGACTATATCTCTTCTTCTCTTTTTGCAAGAATAACATGGAATCGAAGCTTCAACCTCTTATATTCATCTTTATCTTCAAACTTGTCAACGATCTGATACTGTGCAGACATAAACATTATCACGTGGATAGGAAAGTCTAGCTAACTAAAATCAGTGGTCTCAGTATCATAGCTTTTCTTGGGAAATTTATCAAATTCATGTTTCACTCCACTGAAGACTGATGCTTCGATGGTCTCATAACAGTAGGGCTTTGTTGGATCACCCTTCTCTAGACCAGGAGGATCACCTTGTCTTTAATGAAGAATGCTTTGTATTTGCCTTTGCCTTTCCATTTTTTTTTCTAAGGCCTTCTTCTTCTCTTCAGCTGTTGGTTCGTTTAGGCCCCCCTTTCCTTTCCCTTTCGTTTCTTCTGTTGACAGACGTGGCTTCGAAACTGATCCACCTGTAAATAAACCAAAAACGATTCCTTTTGTCAAGGGTGTTGTTGTTGTTGAAGTAGATATTATTGGAACACTGGTCTTGGATAACGAAGTGGGAATTTGTGTTGACATAACTTTCCCAACAACTTTCGCATCATCTCAATCATTCGATGAACCACTACCAGCAACTTTTTCCAAACTCATGCCAACATTCAGATTCCTTTCTCCCCTTCCACCCTTCTGTGAACAGGTGGGGTAGCACTTGGCATGAGATTGATTAACTCCATTAATGGTGCCAAATCTCCTTTGATCGAAGCCTCCAATGATGAGAACATTGTAGATAAAGAATCTGGAGAAATCGAAGATCGTGGTAAAGAACCAAGCTTCGAAACAAGCTCTTTCAAATTCCCTAAGAGCTCTTCAATCTTCGCAAAACTTTGACCATCAGACTTAGACTTCGAATCCACCTTAGGAACTAAAGAGTTGTATAACTCATAAAGCTTAGTCAGAACATCAACAATAATATCCACCTTCTTATTGTGAGATGAATAATTGTGATAAATATGTGCAACCTCCTTTGCCATGTCAGTACGAAGTTCTTCAAGCTTCCAATTGACATCTTCATGAACTTTCTTGACATCTCTAACAAACAGGACATGTCTTTCTTTAGAAACTTCTTGCAACTCTTTAACTTCATGATTCAAGGATTCAAATTGAAATTTCACCCGTAACTCATTATTCTTATCCACTTGATCGATAATATTTTTGAATCGAATCTCCTGAGCCTTGAGCATCACATCAACTTCAATTCCAGAAACATGATTTCTACTCCCAGCAACTGCTTGAAGTTGTAACAAGGAATTGAGTTTTCTGTTAAGAATCTTGAATTGCTTAGCAGACATCAGCATGTGATTCGGTATGTTCTCCTCTTCTGGATCAAATTGTATTTCGGCAAAAAGACACCATGGTATCATGTTCTTTTGTGGTATCATACAGAATAGACTTATGTCCTTCCGTATTTTGAGAAGGAAATAAAGAGGTGATTGTTTGCTCCAAAATGTTTCGAAAAGTGGGTGAAGTTGTGGATTGAGGTAAAGTTGTAGAGATGGGTGTTTGAAATAGTGGGAGCGAAGTAGATGTGTCAATACCATATGTTTCGAAAGAAGATGAAACAACAATAGTATCCTAATTTCCTTTGGCTTGAGAAGTCGACACCCTATCACCCTTATTGACATTTTCATCCATTTCATATATGTTCGCAGGGATGCCTAAACTTCACACCTCCTCCATATTGGACTCAGCAAGCGAAACTTCGGGTGGTATGACCGAAGTCTGCTCAGGGATGGATATATGCGAAGGATCATCCAAATTAGTGGTTGTGTCCACATGAGATGTTTCCACATTGCCACCAACATTTCCAGTCGCCTCAAAAGTCCACTTGACCTGACAGTCCTTCTAGAATGAATCGAAGCCTATATCATCATAACGAAGTAGTGATTGAGACTTACCACTGTCCTCAAAGTCAGTTTCAAGAACTACCTCATCCAAAGTATCCTGAACGTGCTTTCTTCTTCTTAGAAGCCGGAGACAGAGGGGCAAGAATCTTGCAAATCACAACTCCCTTTCTGCTGATTTGAGGTTTGTGAATCCTCTTTGAGCGAGACACTCCTTTGGGTGACGAAACACCAGACTTTGAACCTTCATTGAAAATAGTGTTGGATATAGTGTCTAAGTCCATAACTATATTTGGTATGTACTTGACCCGACCCGGCATGGTCCATTTGGGTTGCACTTCACCCGAACAATTTATGGATAATCGTTTGAGAATAGTATACGTTATGATTTATTAATATATTATAAGTCCTAATATATTAATATAAAATCATATTATTTAATTAGTATTGATCTATAATTAATCTAGAATTAATTTAGAGATCAAAAGTATGACTAATTAAATATGGGCTCTTGTATTTATATAGTGTGGTCTAATGCTTATTTGGAATGGGCTAGGCTTGCATGGAAAGTCCATGGATACTCCATGGAGCTTTAACCCATGGATCTCATGGAAATGAAAAGACATGGGTATTAGGGTTTACATGGATGTAACCCTAATCCACCACACTATATAAAGGAGGCTTTGGTTCTTGAAATTGCACTAGTTGATGTGTGTAAACTAAGAGGGCCGATTTCAAGAAGTTTGTGACTATTCTCTCAAGTTTCCAAGTTTGTGGTGATTTGTGACTTCCATTTGAGGCATCCACATTATTGGTGCTAGGCTCTTAAACTCTAAGCAATCAACTACTACTACAAGGTAAGTAATTCTACTAGTTTTATTTGATTCAAGTACCCCATGCCATGCTAGTTAGGATAAGAACCTTGGAAAAATAATTATTTGCATGTATTTTAGTCAAACATAGATCCAAGGTTTCTAGGGTTGCATGTACACCATAGGAGTGTTAGAATGCTGAAAAACCATCAATGGTATCAGAGACTGGTTTGTTTATTTGATACTTGATGCAAAAAAAAAAAAAAAAACTTGAAAATCGAAGTTTTGTTCAAAAGCTCGTATCAAAATTTCAAGTTTTGTATATGTACTTACGATTCTTGAAATTTTTGATATGAACATTCATAAACATATGAGTTTAGAAGATCATAGAAATTATGTGCTAATAATTGATTAGATTAATTCTTGATCTTTATGTGTTTTAATGGAGTCCATAACTAGTTCTTAAGTTATGGATAACCAAAAGTCACATTTATAAATAACCATTAAAAGAACACATAGGTTACAAAAAATGAAGAGTCTTCATTTTTAATAACCATTAACTCATAAGTTATGAGAAATGAAAAGTTTTGAAAGTTTACAAAACTTGCCCTCAAGTTTTGGAACATGTAAAGTCATATTAAAAACTTTAGTTCCAACCCCTAGAATTTTAAAAGTTAAAATTTAACCCTTATACTTTATAATATTATAAGTTTAATAATATTTATATATGTATAAGATCAAGTCGTCTTACCGCTAGTACGCCTCATTCAAAATAACTTGTATTCTCAGGTAACCGTTAAGCAGGGGAAACTTTCAAGTGTAGGAAATTTATTTTTTGTAATGTCAAATCCTCATACAATTTTATATTTTGGGAACATGTAACCTAAGACAATGTACTTGATGTGAACCATACCAGTTGTATTATGTAATGTTTAGTGATGATTGTGTTATGTTTCATGTATATTCATTGTGATGATAATTCAACTGATAGTCACACGAGCCCCCGGACGATTCCGTCGTCTGGTTCGGGGGTGTGACAGATTGGTATCAGAGCATTGCTTATAGTGAACTGGCATATCTAACCAAATGAGACTAAAACACTCTGAATAAAGTGCATACATTAAAAACTATAACATTAAAAGTCTCTAGAGGAAATGGAACAATGTGATTAAACCCGGGCAGTTATGTAGTCATATTGGGGTAAATATAGCCTGATCAACTATATTTATTCAAAATATGACCAACATGTGTTCTGGAGTGATCATAGCTGGAGATGAATCTGGAGGAACCCAAACTCAAAAGATTAAAATATATCATAGGAGCATTTTAAAAAATTTTAACTATCCATTCCCTCTACACACTACTCACCCCCAGCTTCTCGTGCAGCCACCATGGATGGAGCACATCAGGGCATTCTTTACTACCAGAACCTAGTGGCTCACGGAGAGATTGAAGAAGACCCCGTGGTAGGAAAAGAGGCAGCCTCTGACCTTGAGGGTGAGGAGTATACAGATATGGACTACCCGTTTGACGAGACTGACGACGACGAAGAGGACGATAAGAAAACTGATGAAGTTCTCAGCGAGCCTCCTACCACAGAAGTGCATCAGGACCACCCTATACCGCCAAGGGACTCCATTGGTGGAACTCACTCTTCGGAAGAAGAAATTTCCGCCCTTCGACAGCAACTGTTGGCAATGGAGACGCGAGCCGTGCGAGCGGAACAGGAAACGGATGAGGTCATTAGAGAAATGACCGAGATGGCTAATTTAGTGGCGCAACATTTTGGAATATGATATCACGATTACTGTTAGATGCATCTCGTCACGAGTAGGATTCCCCCCCCCCCCTCACTCACTAGTATCGTTATGACTTTCTTTTTATATGTATACTACTTTATGTGCTAACGACCATATGTTTAAGTGATTACACTACTCATAGGGTCGTCATGCTGTCGGATTATATGTTTTCCCATGTACTGTATTCCTTTTTGGCAAATTTTCATGTATTAAAAACAAATAGTATTAATGGAAATGCTTTATGTTATTTTTATCGTGATGTTGTTATCTGCTATGTGTTTTATTTCCTGGTTTCATGTTAATGCATGGAATCACTTAAACGCACACTCGATACGCCGAGACTATGGAATTCTAAACTCAGAATACGATATGTACTCAACATCTTTCCGTTCTTTGAGAGAAAGATGCCACAAAGACCCAACCGTGGAAACAACGCAACACCGACCCCGCATGAAATAAACTCAGTTGCATTCCAAGCAGCAGTGTCCGTTGCGGTCACTGCAGCACTTGCGCAGATTCGCAATGGAAACAACGGAGAAGGCAACGGGCAGGGAACCGGAAGCACAAATCAAGGAACAAACCACGGAACCACAAGAACCTGCACCTACAAGGACTTCACCAATGCCAAACCTCGAACCTTCAACGGAACAGGAGGCGTAATAGCCCTGAAGCGATGGATTGAGAAGGTGGAATCAGTTTTTGAAATTTGCGGGTGTCCGGATGAGTGCAAGGTCAAGTTTGAGGCCTGCACAATCATTGATCAAGCTCTCTCCTGGTGGAATGGCCACGTAGAGGCCATGACACTCCCGGTGGCGAACGCGAAGCCATGGGAAGAGCTTAAAGAAATGATGTTGGTTGAATACTTTCCAAGAGGCGAAATTCAGAAGATGGAACAAGAGTTGTGGAACCTCACGGTTCAAAATTTTGATATCGACGCATACATATCCAGGTTTAGCGAGCTATCTCTGTTGTGTCCCAGAATGATCACCTCAGAAGGGAAAAAGATTGAGAGGTTTATCTGGGGATTGACCGCGCCAATCCAAGGGAACGTCATTGCGGCAAACCCTGAGACGTTTGATAGTGCAAAGAGGTTGGCCAAGAAATTGTATGATCATGGCAACAAAAAGGGTGCCAAAACAGGAGAAGCGGAGGTTAAGAAAGAAGGTGAGAGCAAGAAGGGGAAAAACAACAAGCGAAAGGGAAAACAAAACTCTGATTCATCAAAGAAACAACAAACTGTGATTGTCCATGCTGCAACTCAAGCTACCACCACACCACATGCTCCAGCCTCATCCACACCAAATAATCCCAAGCAATACTCAGGGACCCTACCTAAGTGCAGCAAATGCAATTTCCACCATCAAGGAGAATGTAGAGAAATGCACTGCACCAGCTGCAACCGAAAGGGTCACACAGCAACGTACTGCAGAACTTACCCACAACAACAACAAAAACCGCAACAACAACAACAACAATGCTGGGGCCAGTTACACCTCCTATGGGTGTGGAGAAACCGGCCATTTCTGGCGCAACTGCCCCAAAGCAAACAATCAAAGGGCAGGAGCAGCAGGGAGAGTGTTAACAATGGGTCAAGGTGCAGCAGTGCAGGACCCAACAGTTGTTACGGGTACGTTCCTACTTAACAACTCATACACATGCATCTTATTCGATAGCGGAGCTGAGCGAAGCTTCGTTAGTAACAAGTTTAAACACCTACTAAATCAACAACCCCAAAAACTCAACGAAGCCTTCATGGTGGAATTGGCTAATGGGAAAACTGAAACAACCAAAGATATCTATGTAGGGTGCACATTAACATTAAACAATCACTCATTTCAAATACACTTGATGCCAGTAAATATTAGGAGTTTTGATGTGATAATCGGCATGGATTGGTTAAGCCCCCACCATGCTAATATAGTGTGTTGCGAGAAGGCCGTTCACCTTCATCTCCCCGATCACAAAACCCTGATAATCTATGGCGATAAACCTGGTGCCAACCTTCACCTTATCTTGTGTATCAAGGCACAAAAGTGTCTACACAAGAAGAACTACGCATTCCTCGCTCATGTGGTGGATAAGACCAAAGAGGAAGTGAACATTCAATACATTCCAGTGGCATGTGATTTCCCGGATGTATTCCCAGAAGACCTTCCTGGAATACCCCCTAAAAGACAAGTCGAATTTCGAATCGACCTCATGCCTGGAGCCACTCCGATCGCCAAATCACCCTATAGGTTGGCTCCCGCTGAAATGCAAGAATTATCAAGCCAACTTAGTGAACTCCTAGATAAAGGATTCATAAGAACAAGCTTCTCTCCATGGGGAGCTCCGGTTCTTTTCGTTAAAAAGAAAGATGGGTCCTTCAGGATGTGCATTGACTATAGGGAACTGAATAAGCTCACCATGAAAAACCGGCATCCACTTCCACGAATCGACGATCTATTCGAACAGCTTCAAGGAGCTAGTTACTTTTCGAAGATAGATCTGAGATCCGGTTATCATCAACTCAAATTACGAGATGAGGACATTCCTAAGACTGCTTTCCGAACTCGCTACGCTCATTACGAATTTGTCGTGATGCCCTTCGGTCTAACAAATGACCCTGCTATATTTACGGACCTCATGAATCGAGTCTGCCGCCCATTCCTTGACAATTTCGTAATCATTTTCATCGATGATATTCTTATTTATTCTCGAAGCGAAGAAGAGCATGGTCAACATCTCCGTCAAATCTTGGAAACCCTAAGAGCTGAAAGACTTTATGCGAAGCTTTCCAAATGCGAATTCTGGATCCGCAGCGTAATCTTTTTGGGACATGTAGTCAGCAAGGAAGGGATTCACAAAGATCCTTCCAAGATAAAGGCCATTGAAGGTTGGGCTATCCCCAGAACCCCAACTGAAATCCGTCAATTCTTGTGTCTCGCAGGCTACTACCGAAGGTTTATCCATAATTTGTCTATGATTGCCAAACCCCTTACAGCCTTGATGCAAAAGGGTGTGTCTTTCAACTGGGCAGAAAAGCAAGAAGTCGCCTTCCAAACCCTTAAGCGAGCCCTTTGTAGCGCGCCAGTATTATCCTTACCAGAAGGAACCGAAGATTTTGTGGTCTACTGCGATGCTTCGAACCAAGGGTTAGGCTGGGTCCACATGCAGCGCAGAAAGGTGATAGCTTATGCATCCAGGAAATTAAAGACGCACGAAGTACATTACACCACTCATGATCTCGAGCTGGGAGCGGTGGTCTTCGCCCTAAAGATTTGGAGGCACTACCTCTATGGTACAAAGTGCACCATTTTCACCGACCACAAAAGCCTCCAGCACATTCTGAATCAGAAGGAGTTAAACATGAGGCGGCGACGATGGGTTGAGCTGCTAAATGATTACGAGTGCGAGATCAAGTACCACCTAGGGAAGGCTAACGTGGTAGCCGATGCCTTGAGCAGAAAGGAATACTCAGGACGTCGGGTGAAAACCTTGACCATAACAATCCATCCCACCTAACCTCGCAAATCAAGGAAGCCCAAACAGATGCGTTGAAGTCAGAAAACATCGCAAATGAAATGCTGCGTGGGATGGATAAAAGTCTGGAAGCCAAGGAGGACGGAGCATACTACTTCATGAATAGAATCTGGGTCCCTAGACTTGGGGGATTCAGAGAAGTGGTTATGAATGAGGCCCACAAGACGCGATACTCTATTCATCCTGGGTCGGATAAGATGTATCTGGATATTAAACAACATTGTTGGTGGCCAAATATGAAGGCAGAGATAGCCACTTACATGGGCAAGTGTCTCACTTGCGCCAAAGTGAAAGTGGAATACCAAAAGCCCTCGGGATTATTGCAATAGCCAGCGATACCCGAGTGGAAATGGGAAGGGATTGCTATGGATTTCGTGACCAAATTACCAAAGACTGCAGACGGATTGGATGCTATCTGGGTAATCGTGGATAGACTAACAAAATCCGCTCATTTCCTACTAATAAAAGAATCCTACAAGATGGAAAAGTTGACCCGAATCTACATCAAGGAGATCGTGAGACTCCATGGGGTGCCAGTGTCTATTATCTCGGATCAAGATAGTAGATTCACTTCAAGATTTTGGCAATCTCTTCAGAAGGCAATGGGAACATAGCTAGATATGAGCACTACTTACCACCCTCAGACGGATGGCCAAAGCGAGCGCACCATCCAAACACTCGAAGATATGCTCCGAGCATGTGTGATCGACTTCGGCAAGTCATGGGATACCCACTTACCGTTAATCGAGTTCTCATACAACAACAGTTATCACACAAGCATTAAGGTTGCTCCTTTCGAGGCGTGATATGGTCGTAAATGCAGATCGCCTCTATGTTGGGCTGAGGTGGGTGACGCCCAGCTAGCAAAAGGGCAATCACCGAATAGTACTTTAACAGGGCGAGAGATTATTCGTGAGATGACAGAGAAGATGATCCAAATCAAAGCTCGACTCCAAGCATCGTGAGACCGACAGAAGAGCTATGCTGACAAGCGGTGAAAGCCATTAGAATTTCAAGTCGGGGATCGAGTGTTATTGAAGGTCTCTCCCTGGAAAGGAATGATCCGCTTTGGGAAACAGGGAAAACTGAACCCGTGATACAGTGGACCGTTCGAGATTCTTACCCGGATTGGTCCAGTGGCTTACAAGCTATAGCTACCTGCCGAGCTCAGCAACGTACACCCCGTGTTCCACGTCTCGAATCTGAAAAAGTGCCTATCAGATGAAACTCTTTTCGTTCCTTTCGAAGAGATCGAGATTAACGAGAATCTTCTGTTCGTCGAAGAACCAGTCGAGATACTGGACAGGGAAGTAAAGCGTACAAAGCAGAGTCGCATTCCAATTGTGAAGGTTCGGTGGAACGCTAAGCGTGGACCGGAATTCACATGGGAACGCGAAGACCAGATGAAGCAGAAGTACCCTCACCTATTCTATCATTCGTGAACCTATCTTTCGAAAGAATTTTGGGATGAAATTCCCTCTAACGTGGGGATGATGTCACAACTAGCATTTTAGCTAGGAAATTCTATTCTCATGTAATCAATAAACTTTTGTAAGGAATGTACTCTAAGTGAATATCACTCAATGCTCATTGAAGTACATCTCTCATGTTCAACTAAGGGTTGGAAACCCTGAAAATCCCGGTTCAAGCTCTGTATGGACTAGGATTTTCTTATTGGGCCTAATGGACCAATAAGCATTCAACTCGACTATATTGAGCTTAGAAACCCTATTTGGATTCTAAATGGATCCAATTCATACATCCATAACATTTTGGACCATATAGGCCTAGAATGATTCATTCTAACCCTAATGGGCCTTAATGGGCCATAAACTCCCTTTCTTTCATTCAAATAGGACGTGAACCATCTAATGGGCCCAATGAGCCGAAAAATAATATTAGGCCTATGAAATTCGATCAAAGCCAAGAGTTTGAGCCAAAACCATTTTTTTCCTTCATTCATTGAGCCCATTCTCGGCCCATGGTTAAAAAAATGGCTAATTAACCTAATCCAAGACACCTCATTGTTGTTTAGAGGATAATAAGGCTTTTATACAACATGTATCAATGCACTCTCATACTTCCATCCAAAGATCACTCCTCTCTTTCTCTCTTTTCTTCCTCTCGGTCGAGCCCCTCCCCTCACTTCACTCATTTTACAATTACAACTTCTTCCAAAACCTCTCAAGAAATTCTTCATTATTCTCTAAATTTTCGAGACTTTAGGGTGTTTCAAGAGGAATTTTTCATCAAGAACTCATTCATTTTTGTAAGATCTTACAAACCCAAGTGTATTACTTCTTCTTTAAACACCTTTACTCCCCTTACACTCTTGTTTTCGTAAATGATGTTCTTAGAACATCTTAGAGCTCAAGATGTACTCAAGGAAAGCTTGCTAGAGCCGAAACCTCTCTCATTTCTTCACCAAACCGAGAACAAACAAGAAAGGTGAGTTCATATCCCCTTGTTTTCGGTTTTTACATGTTTTTGGGGGAGAATACAAGTGTTTATGTGTAGATCTATGTATTTATGCATGTTATGTGTCATTTTCTTGGTTTATGTTGTGATTATGTGATAAATCTTGATGAATCTCGAATACTCTAACAAAAATGGGTGAGATTCATAAACTAAAACACTCTAAACATCATACTACAAGGATAAAAGTGTGATAGAAGCCTAAGATGTGAAAAACAAAACAAAGATCTTGTATAAGGATCACTTTTGACAAGTAAACAAAAGATTTGGGAAAATTTTGCCACTTACGGTTTTCATAAGGATCAAAAAGGTCATATTTGCATAAAATTGGGTTTTTATGATAATCATACTTTTCATAAGGATCAAAAAGGTCATATTTTGCCACTTACGGGTTTTGGGCCCAAAATGCGAAAAATATGAGTTTTTAGGGGTTAAAGTGTTATATAATCAAAACTTGAGCCAAAAACAGGAAATGAACAAAAATATAGGATAAAAATGACACTTATTTCTAAATTGGGCCAAAAAGGTAAATTTTTCGGAAATTGGGCCAAAAATGTAAATTTTTACAAAATAAGGGCTGGAAATGTCATTAAACGCATTTTGGACCGAAATTGTAAAACAATTTATAATTGGGCCGAAAATGCTAAGTTTGATGGTCTAATGGGCTAAAAATGTTATTTTCACCAAAAAGGACCAAAAATGTCATTTTACTTAAACAAGGGTTAAAAATAAAATATTTGGTGAAAAAAGGGCTGAAATCGCCAAATATGTATTTTTGGGCCAAATATGTCAATTATTAGACAACTGGACCGAAGATATAAATATTCATAACTTAAGGGTTAAAATGATATATTTTTTTATATAAACTAAAAATATCGTTATAACCAAACATTCGACTTTTATAACATTATGGGAAAACGTTTCTACCAAAAGAATCCATACTATAACAAACAAACGAAATACAACAATGGTACGAATATTGGGCCTAGTACTTGCTATACATGCTTATTGGGCCTTCGTGATCCATTTACATGTTTATTGGGCCCAATATATTCATTACATGTCTATTGGGCCTTAGTGACCCAATTACATGCTTAATGGGCCTAAATTAGTCTTTACATGTCATTGGGCCTCAGTGGCCCATTTACATGTTAGTTTAGCCTGGAATAATTCATCGTATGCTTAATGGGCTTTAATGTGTCCATGGCATACTTATCAAGCCTGGAAATAACTTACATGTCTAATGGGGCATAGTTGCCTTTTCTTCATGTTTGTTGGGCCTTATCATTTCATATTCATGTATCGTCTGGTGTTCGAAATTCTAAATACATATAACGTAATCATATTCATATGGCAATAATTGGAATCTAGTGAGACTTGTCGGTTGACTCCATTGAATGTATGGTCGTAGCCTGTAGTTATAATCAGAGTCACCTGGAGGGAGAGCGAGAGTTTGTGTATAGATCTATACAGGGGTGACTCCCCCACACCTGAGTTATTCGCTACAGTTAGACTAGGCCAGTCTAGGGTGACAAAACCTTAATCAAAATCCGGCGTTTGGAAAATGCCAAGACAGGCAAATTAGTCACTATCATGCATGGTTATAACGACTCACACAAAGATCCATTATCATCAGTACATTACGGGAATTCAAGTACTTAAATCATATTATAACTAAACAATTCTTACGATAATACAAGGACTACCACACTTTTATAAATCAGGAAATATCGGATTTTCTGGGGGAAATAAAATTTTTCATTACCTTCTACTTACAACAGATACAATACAAGGAAATTTTGGATCGTTTACTTGTACATGTTACTACTATGAAATTCACACATGCATCTATACTCGATTTTCACATCATTTTTCAGACTTTAAATCAGAAAATATCGGATTTTATGGGTTTTACAAACAATACAAATGACTTTCATTTAAACATGCTTATGAACTAACCAACATTATATATGTTGACCGTTTTCAAAATAACTTGTATTCTCAGGTAACCGTTAAGCAGGGGAAACTTTCAAGTGTAGGAAATTTATTTTGTGTAATGTCAAATCTTCGTACAATTTTATATTTTGGGAACATGTAACCTAAGACAATGTACTTGATGTGAACTATACCAGTTGTATTATGTAGTGTTTGGTGATGATTGTGTTATGTTTCATGTATATTCATTGTGATGATAATTCAATTGATAGTCACACGAGCCCCCGGACGATTCCGCCGTTTGGTTCGGGGGTGGGACAAACCCTAGCATGTGCAACACTATAAATAGAACCCTCCATGAGCCAAAATTGGCTACATATACATACACCTTCTCATTAAGATAAGTAGCTTATTCTCTTAAGTCATCCTCTTGCATATTGCTGTTTGTGAACCATTAGAGGCATCACACTTGTGGTGCTCAAGCATTCAAATTTCAAGAACTACAAGTCCTTCAAAAGGTATGTCATCTATCTAGATGTTTTATTCATTTGGCAATTTGTATGCTAGTTAGGACAATGCTTTGGAAAATTGAAAATATGCATGTATAATAGAGAAAACATAGATCCAAAGCATTTAGGGTTGCATGTGCACCATAGGAGTGTTATAGTGCTGAAAACCCAACAGTGGTATCAAAGCCTAGGATTGTTTCTATTATATTTGATGCTTACTAGTTTTTCAAAGCTGGAAAAGTTGAAATTTTGGCCCCTGACTGGTGAACTCACTGAGTACATGAACAGACTCGACGAGTCCACTTAGTAATAGAGCAACTCGTCGAGTCCAGTTCATGCACTCGACGAGTTGAAGGCTCTGTGTGCATAATTTCGAGTTTCTTGGCCTTGTTTGGATTGGGAACACTACCACAAACTGTTTTCGATCATTGGAAATGTTTTTTTATGATATGGTAGTGCTTGTACTCATCACTAGATAATTGTGAAAGTTTTAAAATAATTATTGTTTTTATGATAAACAAAATTGCTTTCAAATTGTTGACTACAAGTTATCTTAATTATGAGTTTAGTTAGATCATAGATCATGTGATAATTTTAGTTGTTAGAAAAATGATCTAAATGAATTTTAATGACCTCCATAACTTGTCCTCAAGTTGTGGAAAATTAAAGGTCTCATACATTAAAATCCTATTAAACTCATAAGTTATGTATGTGAAGAGTTTTGACAAGTTTCAAAACTTGCCCTCAAGTTTTGGAATTTGTAAAGTCACACTAATGAAACTTTAATTCCAAACACTAGAGTTTTAAAAGTTAGAATTCAACCCTTATACTTTATAATATTATAAGTTTAATATATATATATATATATATATATATATATATGTATAAGACAAGCCGGTCTTACCGTTAGTAGGCCTCATTCACGAAGCCGGTCTATAAGGGGGTATAAGGTTACTGCCTATAAAATGGTAGTTTAATGGGTGTCCACTCTCACCCACCGCTTCTTTGACTATTGGAGGGTCGTTAGTCGAACGGGTAGGATAGGACATTAATTCTCCCTCATTAAAAGTATAATGATAAAAAATAAAGTAACTAAACTTTTATTGAAATTCCCAATCTTAGTTACTTTAGGAAAAATGTGAAATGGTATTAATCCATGAAATTACACTTTGCACCTTGTTAAGTCGTTAGTGGAGCGTGTGTGGTTAACCGGCACACTAATTTGGGACTGACAATGTGTGACAAAGGGTAACTTGATGTGAATCATAGATCAATGGAGCGTGTGTGGTTAACCGGCACATTGATTAGGTGATTTGTAACATTGGGTGTACCAAGCTAATTTGCATGGTTATTCACACCTTTTTTGTGATCCTCGGCATCCCAGTCGCAAACTTGAAGGGTACAATCGAGATTTAAACATGCCATTGAATAGGTTTAATGAATCTCAAAGATCTAGGAATTTCAAACCAATTAAAACTTAATAATCTATTTCGTTTTTCATGGTGGAAATTGGTAAATAGTCATTTACCTACCTTCAAATATTTTACAATTGGATTACGGCATCCCTTTTCGCAATTGTAGAATATTGTGTTAGGTCCTAGCCTTAATATTTCATATTGGGTGTAATACTAAGGATTATCATCTAAACTAAACTTTGTTCTTCTTCTTTCACAGATGTCTATCCCAAACAATGCTTCCAACCCAATCCCTCCAGGCTCTTTCTCCTTCATGAACCTATATGGGAGGGTCATTTTGATGGCTCAAACTTCAATGACTGGATTTGAAACATCATAATGGCCATTCGCTATGAGGACAAAGAATATGTCCTAGATAAAGAGCTCAAAGAGATTGATGTCACCACTGCTACTCCTGAACAAATCGATGAATACACTATTCATGAGAGGGATGCGACAAAGGTTTCGTGTCTGACGATTGCTACCAAGACTGCTGAGCTGCAGAAATCCTATGAGGAATACTATCCTTTTGAAATGTATCAAGATTTGATGGAAATATACCATCAAAGTGTTTGGCAGGAGAGGTATGAGATCATTGCCTCCATGATCACAACCAAAATGAAGGATGGTGAACCCATCACGGCCCACTTGCAGAAGACTTATAGATTCGTGGACCACTTGCTTAAATTGAATGTCAATTTTGATGAAGAGTTGGCCATAGATATTATTCTACACTCTTTACCTTCTTGTTATGATCAGTTTCGTATGACTTATCATATGAACAAGGAAGAGGTCACTCTTAGCAAGCTTCAAGGCCTTCATAGGACTACAGAAAGCAACATGAAAGGCAAGTTGGTTGTGTCTACTCCTACTACTACTTCTGCCCATGTTCTGTCAATCGGACATGGGAAGGGAAAGAAGAGGAAGGCTCCCTCCAAAAGCCGCAAGGGAAAGTCTCTTGATGGATCCTCTTCAAGTGGCACCAAAGTTGGTTCTGCTAATCCCTCTTCCAATCCGAAGGAAGCAGAGTGCTTCCACTGTCATGAAAAAGGGCACTTGAAACGAAGCTGCCCCAAGCACTTGTAGGACATAAAGGATGGGAAGATCAAACCCTCCTTTACAGGTATTTACACTATTCAATCTAATAACACATCACATGCTAATTCTTGGGTCCTTGATACAGGTTGTGGTATTCACATTTCTTCTGATTTGCAGGGACTAAAAAGAAGTATGGATGTGGAGCACGGGAAGATAAACTTAATCATGGGAAATAGGAAAGTGTCGCATGTAACCAAGATTGGAGTTCATTCTTTATTGGTTAGTAATGGTTTAAATTTAGATTTGAATAATTGTTGTTACTCGGCCGATATGGCGAGAAATATTATTTCCTTTCACAGTTTGTATAAACAAGGTTTTACCTTTTCCTTCATTAATGAAAATGGTGGTATTTATGCTTATTGTAATGGTGTATTTTATTTTGAAGCATTACCTTGCAATGGTATATATGAAACTGTGATGGTTGTAGATAACATAGGAAATAATGTGTTGAATATTGATTCTTCAAATGATTCGGATAAGACATGCTTGTGGCATTGTCGTCTTGGACATGTCAACAAGAAGCGCATAGCCCAACTCCAAAAGGATGGAGTCTTGGAGTCATTCGACTTAAAGTCGGATGACACTTGCGAATATTGTTTACTTGGAAAGATGACCAAGTCACCCTTCACTGGTACTAGTGAAATGGGTGAAGGTCTATTGGATCTCATACACTCTGATGTGTGTGGACCATTCAGAACCGCCACAAGGGATGCTAACCGCTTCTATGTGACTTTTACTGATGATTATAGTAAATATGGGTATATTTACTTAATCAAGCATAAGTCGGAAACTTTTGAAGAGTTCAAGGAGTATAAGCAAGAAGTGGAGAATCAATTGGGCAGGAAGATAAAGATGCTACGATCTGATCGTGGAGGAGAGTATCTTAGTATCGAGTTCCTTGACTATCTTAAGGAATGTGGAATTGTTTCACAATTGACGCCACCTAGGACACCACAGCTTAATGGTGTAGCTGAGAGGCGCAATAGAACCTTGTTAGACATGGTTCGTTCCATGATGAATCGAGCTTTGTTACCTATCTCATTTTGGGGGTATGCCTTAGAGACTGTCGCCCATATCCTTAATCTAGTCCCTACCAAAAAGGTTTCCAAAACACCTCACGAGATCTAGACAGGGAAAGTTCCCACATTGGACCACATCAAAGTTTGGGGTTGCGAGGCTTTTGTGAGAAAAGAAACTCACGACAAGCTCGAACCTCTGAGTGAGCGATGTATTTTCATCGGCTACCCACAGAAATCCTTTGGATATCTCTTCTATAGACCGAGTGACAATGTTGTCTTCGTTTCAAGGAGAGGAGTCTTTCATGAGAGAGAACTCATAGGCCAAGGAAACAGTGGGAGGAAAATTGACCTTGAAGAGATTCAAGAGTCAACCGGTGAAGGAACCTCAAACACTAGCAATCAACCTGAGGAGGAAACTTCGGTTGAGCCAATTGACGAGTCCGTACCTCTCAGGCATTCCAGTAGAGTTAGTGTTCCACCTGTGTTGTATGGTTTTCATATAACAGTTGAAGGTGATACATTTATCAGTGATAGCACACTGGTAAATTTGGATGAACCTAACAATTACAAGGAAGCCATGGCAAGCCCCGAGTCTCCAAAATGGAAAGAGGCTATGGACAGCGAGATTCAGTCCATGTATGACAATCAAGTTTGGAACTTGGTTGAAAATGTATCGGCTCGTAAGACAGTCGGGTGCAAGATCTTCAAGAAAAAGGCCGACATGGATGCCAAAGTACACACATACAAAGAGCAACTGGTTGCGAAGGGCTTCACTCTAACTCTGGGAGTTGACTATGATGAGACCTTCTCACCAGTTGCAAAGATTAAATCTATAAGGGTTATGTTAGCCATAGCTACATTTCATGATTATGAAATATTGCAAATGGATGTCAAAACCGTTTTCCTTAATGGAAAGTTGCTTGAAGATGTTTACATGAGTCAGCAGAGGGTTTTGTCAATGCAAAGTACCCTAATAGAGTGTGTAAGCTTGAGAAATCCATTTATGGATTGAAACAAGCATCTCGCAGATGGAATTTTTGTTTTGATGAGAAAGTCAAAGAGTTTGGATTTTCGAAAAGCGAGGATGAGTCCTGTGTATATGTCAAAGCTAGTGGGAGTATAGTGAGCTTTCTGGTATTGTATGTAGATGACATACTGCTCATAGGAAACGACATCCCAACCTTGCAGGAGGTTAAGTCCTGGCCTGGGAATTTTTTTGCTATGAAGGACCTCGGAGAAGCTGCTTATATCCTAGGGATAAGGATATTGAGAGACAGGAGTAAAAGGATAATAGGAATTAGTCAAAGTACCTACTTGGACAAGGTGTTGAAACGTTTGAGCATGAGGAACTCCAAGAAAGGTGACTTGCCTATCCAAGGAAATGCCAAACTGAGTAAGACTCAGAGTCCGAATACAGAGGCTGAGATAGCAGAAATGAGTCATATACCATATGCTTCCGCAGTTGGTTCGATCACGTATGCTATGACTTGTACTCATCCTGATGTGGCCTTTGCTTTGAGCGTGGTCAGCAGATATCAAGGGAATCCTGGTGAAGCTCATTGGATTGCGGTTAAAAACATTCTTAAGTACCTACGGAGGACTAAGGACTGGGTCCTTACCCTCGATGGGAGTGATGACTTGAGAGTGACAGGGTATAGCGACGCTAGCTTTCACACCGACAGAGATAATTTCCGCTCTCAGTCGGGCTGGGTGTTTACCCTGAATGGAGGAGCAGTAACATGGAAAAGTTCCAAGCAGGAGACTGTAGCTGATTCTACATGCGAATCAAAGTACATAGCCGCAAGCGAAGCATCAAAGGAGACGATATGGTTGAAAAACTTCATCGGAGACCTTGGAGTCATTCCATCCATAAAGGAGCCTGTGGAGATTTTCTGCGATAATGAAGGAGCGGTTGCCTTAACCAAGGAACCGAGAGATCATGGAAGATCCAGGAATATTGACAGGAAATACCACTTCATAAGACATCAAGTAGAAGAAGGGCACCTCTTGGTAAAGGGGATATCGTCAGAAGACAACCCAGCAGATCCTCTTACAAAGGGTTTAACTAGGGTTAAGCACGTGCAGCGTGCAAGGGGCATTGGGCTAAAGGACGATATTAGTTTTAGTAATTAGATAAATCGAAACTTGTAATAGCTAAATTATAATTGACATTTGATGATTAAATAAAAGGAGTTTTATTTATAAGTAGAGTTACTGTCTTGTGCCAATTATTTACTATTGTTTCACTTTGCATGTTTTGACTTCCAGAATAATTAAAATTATTCAAACCATCCACAGTCGATCATACGTTGGAAGTAAGTATGAAAGAAGACTGTCATGAGTTGGCTTGTAGATTGTCTAAGGAGTTAGGCATAGCAAAAGTTTGCTACACCATTCATGAGTGCTCCTGAAATAAGATTTGAGTATTGGATTCAACCCGCGCTCATCTGAATCACTTCATGGAATTTATCACGAGTGATTGTGAGACGATAATATCATATAATCTTCAAACCAAGATATATGAGTTGTTGACTACGATTTGGTTGTGCATTGATGGCATGAAAACGCATCAGTAACTTGATGTTATAAAACGTGTCGTTGTGCATGATTTGATGAGTAATTAGTACAAGCATATAATGTCGAAGTTTATCTCTTCCTTTAATCCTAAGAGGATTAAAACCGATATCTTGGGCTGCTCGATGATTTTGTTTTGACTATGTGACGGGCCCGGTCTGAACTAAATTGATGTGTTCAGTTATGTATGTCAGCGAATCAGAAATCGGGAAACAAATTGCAGGACAATAAGTATAACTATGTTCCATGTATTTGTCCGCATAGATATCTTATAAACAGAGGAGTATATGATCCCTTATCTGAAGGACACGTCACTGACTAGGTCACAGTTCGACAGCGGCTTTTTGAAAGCTTACGATTGCTAAGTCAGATCCTGAAGTGCATTAACAGTAATAGCTATTAGACTTATCCAAGTGGGAGACTGTTGGATTTGGTGTCTAAGCCCATAATTATAACTGGTATGTACTTGACCCGATTGTAGCATGGTCCTTTTGGTTTGCCTTCACCGGTGCAATTTGATAGGATGAATTTTGAGAATAAGGTTACTTATGGTTTATTAATATATTACAAGTATAATATATTAATATGAATTATTTAATTAGTATTGATCAAGAATTAATTTGGAATAAATTTTGTGGTCAAAAGAGACTAATTAAATATATGGGGATTGATTATGTAAATCAATGATTCTTGTAGTGTGGGCCAATGATCCATGATTATGTAGATGGGCTAAACTAATCCATGGATAGTCCATGGAGGTTAAACCCATGGAGCATGAGAATGTGGAAAGTCATGGGTTATTAGGGTTTACCAAGTGTAACCCTAGCATGTGCAACACTATAAATAGAACCCTCCATGAGCCAAAATCGGCTACACATACATACACCTTCTCATTGAGATAAGTAGCTTATTCTCTTAAGTCATCCTCTTGCATATTGGTGTTTGTGAACCATTAAAGGCATCACACTTGAGGTGCTCAAGCTTTCAAAGGTCAAGAACTACAAGTCCTTCAAAAGGTATGTCATCTATCTAGATGTTTTATTCATTTGGCAATTTGTATGCTAGTTAGGACAATGCTTTGGAAAATCGAAAATATGCATGTATAATAGAGAAAACATAGATCCAAAGCATTTAGGGTTGCATGTGCACCATAGGAGTGTTATAGTGCTGAAAACCCAACAGCAATAACCAAGATAACAATCCAAAAAGGGTCGGCATTGGTGCCTTCGACCCTGTTAGTATAGTGAGGAAAACTCACCTCACAAGTAGTGTTGAACCGATAAATCGAATCCCAACTCACAGCTCCAAACTCTACTGCTTGTAACCACCATATGAATTATTCCATTAGAATCCCAAATTACCAAAATACCCTAAGAAGTCAGACTTGGTCAACCATGGTCAAAGTCAAAGTCAACGGTCAAGGTTAACAATCCATGTTGACCCAACTCGTCGAGTTCATCTACTGATTCTTCGAGTTCCTTCATATCTCAGAAGTTCGTGAAAAACTCAAGACAACTCGCCGAGTTACCCGAATAACTCGTCGAGTTCTTCATTGTTCAGAAGACCGGGGAAACCCTAATCAACTCGCCGAGTCATCTCAGCCACAAGCCGAGTTCATTCAGTATCCAGAAGGTGGGTAAACCCTATCCAACTCGTCGAGTTGGCTAAGCAACTTGTCGAGTTTTCTTGTCTTAACGTGTTCAGCCATTTCCAGTCGACTCCAAGACCCCAAAGTACAGATCTAGCCTCTTAGGACTAAGATACCACGTAAAGTTGCTTACTTTACGTGCATGCAAGGTCTCAAAGGGATCAAAACACTAAAACTAAGCTTAATAAGAGGTTTAGGGCATGGAAGTTGGCCAAAGCTTGACAAAGCTTGAGTCTTTAGGCCTAAGGAAGCCTAAAGGGTCTTAAATCTAAAGCCATGTCCTCATGACAAGCCTAAATCCGAGAATGACTCCAAGATGTACCAAAGAGGACCATTTTATTTCATGAGAAGAGATCTAAGAAATGAAACGTCAAGGTATCAGCTTTATACCTCCACATGGCTGCTACAACAATGCAAAATCCGGATCTACACCCCCTTCCTTCAGTTATACACTCACCACTTCAAGCTTCTTCAAGAAATGCACCAAACACACACTCTCAAAATGGAAGGTTAGCTCAATTACGATCTTTCGGGATTGTAAAGTCATAAGGGAGGTCGGTGAGAGGACTTAAGGTCCTTTAAATAGGGTGCAAACCCTAAAAATTATGGTTTTCATGCACAGCCTCAACTGGTCGAGTTGGGGTTCTCCAACTCGTCGAGTAGGTTCCATAAACCACGCGGCCTGATCAGTTTCTACACGACGAGATGGGGCCTCCAACTCGTCGAGTAGGTCTTAAATGATGTATAAAAATTCTTAAACTTCATACCTAGGAGTTGGGATGTTACAGTGAGGGGAAATGAAGCCATAACGGTGTTGAAATACGAGCAAAACCCTAAAAATTAGGGTTTTCAAATCTGGCAAGTACGTCCAGCATGCAACATGTACGCCCAACGTACTAGGGCTCACCCTAGTACGCCCAACGTACACACATATGCATGGCGTACTCCCACGAGGTTAAATTTCAAAAAAGCCGCTAAGGCTCCTTTTACACACTTTCTTGAACTTAGGGACCAAAATGCAACCTAATTAAATTATACGGTTGAAATTAGAAGCACCTTATCTTCGGGATGTTACATTTGGAATCAAATTGTCTTTGTTACAATCTACTAGATCTTGAAAGATGTAATTTTTTGAATATTTTTCATTTTGAGATACTTCTGGTGGGACCACGAAGGTTCTTGGGACAAAACTTTCGTTTTTAAATTCATTAAAAATTGGTACTCCTTCAAAATCAACTTTTGAAATGCTCTTATCATCATATTCCAGTATAGGAATATTACCCATGAATTTTCCATAATTT
The DNA here is from genome assembly GCF_052849685.1 of Lactuca virosa. Taxonomy (NCBI): domain Eukaryota; kingdom Viridiplantae; phylum Streptophyta; class Magnoliopsida; order Asterales; family Asteraceae; genus Lactuca; species Lactuca virosa. The sequence continues at coordinate 393,713,724 of NC_136428.1, forward strand.
TCCTTTAGTTCTTCTAGAGGAGTATGGTTTTTTGTGCTGAGACCTCCTCATTTAGACCAGGGATGTTGAAAATTATTTGTAAGATGCTCATTTTGCTCAATTTGATTCATAGTAGAATAAATTTTTTATATTAATCCGTTCAAACGTACATTATCCTTAACTAATACATCCCTTTTTTTAAGGGCCAAAACATGACTACTATCAGCTAAGGTTCTAGCATCCTTTTCTAAATCCATTTCTTTCTCTAATCGATCTATTTTTAACTTCTTCTGCTCAAAACGCTCTCTTATTCGATACAACTCTTGATAGGTCGAGCCTTTGTCTACATTAGCTTTTTGATATGCATCTAGGACGTCTGTAAGAGACAGAGATTTTTTCTTAGTAAGGCTTACAAGTTGTAGGACATAAATTATTTTTAGAAACCATAAGTTGTACCTGCTCGATGATGCTTCGTCCAGAAGGTGCATTGGAAGCCAGGAAACAGTAGTTCTTCATTTTCTTCGCATCTGACTCATCTTCTGATCCAGAAGACCAAAGATCATATGGAACACAATCAGCATCATTCCTTGCAATAATGCAAATCTTTCCCATTCTTCCACATCCTTCATTATCCTTATCATCTCCAGAAGACCAAACGTGTTCTTCTCCTCTGACAAAGAAAGCTTTTTCTTTGTCAGCAGCTTTGGCGGCTCTTTCCAAATAATATGCAGCATTCTTCACGTTCTTATACTTGCAATCTCTTACAAAGTGATTGATTCCATTGTAGTTGTGACAAACTATGATGTCACTATTGTTCTTAACATCCGGATTTTTGACAATTTCAGAAGGGTTTTTCACCAGAGAGTTCTGTGTTGCTGAAATTTCTTCTGGTTGAGTTTTAGCTAGAACTGTGGTGTTGGAAGTGTTTGGATGAAAGCGTTGATTATTTTTATGAGGAAAAGGAATCTTAGGTCTAGTGAGATGTGGTGTTTTTAGAGGATATCAGTGTGGGAATCTTCTGTTGTATATGTGGACAAGAGGGCATATTCATTCTGAAAGTCTTCCTCAAAAGGTTCTACGGAGGGATATGGTTTATTAGGGTTAAAACTAAGAGGGCTCTGAATAGCTAATGCGAGGGGTCATCCATTCTTCTGATGTTGTTGCATGACTGTTGACTCCTGAGCTTGAAGTTCTCTGTAGAGTTCAAGGAGATTCATTTTCTTGAGATTTCCATTTCTTTGTAAGATCTTTTTTACAGTTAGCTAACCATCACCAAGACCATCTAGAAATTTCAGATTTATTTCCAGATTTGTTTTGATAGTTGTAGCACTGGTGAATTTGTTGAGAATCAAAGAAAAATAAGAAGCTGTAGACTTAACACTTTCTCTGGGAAGGATGTGAAAGTTGTTGAATTCATTCAGAGCAGAAGTGAGCGTTTTATCTTTGAAATTTTCAGTTCCTTCAAACAGAGACTGAAGATTTGTCCATATTTCAAACAGAGGCGGCGCGTGTTGGAGATTGAGCTCCAGCTGAAGGAGCAAAGGCAGGCCCCGGTGCAGTTACAGCCTGCGCCGAAACGGTTGAGGACCACGGATTATCGACAGGGAAGTCAGAGGAGTCGCACTTGTGGGAAGTGCAGCAAGGTGCATGATGGAGGTTGTCGGTCTTCTTCTGGGTGCCACAAGTGTGGCAAGGAGGGTCACATAGCCAGGGACTGCAGACAGCAGACTCCAGCTGTCGGAGTCCGACTTTGTTATCATTGCGAGCAGGTGGGCCATATGATGGCCCAGTGTCCTCTATTGGCTGCCAGGCCAGTGCAGGCCCCAGCACCAGCCACCTTGAGGCTTACTGACAGGGGTCAGGGTAGGGCAGAGCCTCCAAAGGCTCAAGGGCGTGCCTATCAGCTTATAGCCGAGGAGACCGGGACAGCGCTAGAGGTGACGACCGGTATGTCTTTTCTCCTAACTTTTGTTCATGATGGTATTACGAGTTCTGTTTATTTCCTGCATAAGTTATTAGGGCATAGGAGATGCTAGTGATAATTTATTGTTAAGGGATTATAGATGGGTAGGATCCGGTGGTGCATTCAAGAGAAATAGATAGGATAGAGAAATCGCCAGACCAGGACGAGCAGCCATGATTCAGGGATTCAGAAAGCATCAACAGGAACTCGAGTTCTTTGAAGTTTGTGGCCTCGAATAGGGACAATCGAGTCGCGTACCAGCTTTGCCGCCGGTAGACAGTAGTTAGTGCTCTAAGTGGGGGAGAATTGGAAATCCTCGGATGCGGCGTTTTCTCTGGAAGATGCTGCCTGATACAGTTTGGATGTCGGTTACTAGAGGGGTGCAATGAGGCGGTCCGGTATGCTGAGGACTCCGGTGTATTTTGACCGATTGGAAGTTGTTATTAGAGGTCGGACGGAATTCAAAGGATCTTGGTGATCCCATCAGTTCGGAGTATCTCCGAGGTTTCATATTCTTGGAACGGGTAATACTCCAGTTGGGGACTGAGAGTGGATCCGAATGGGTATTAGTCAGTTTTGGGAAGGTTTGGGATTAGAATATCCTATCATTCAGGTTCGTGGAACCGAGTTAGATCTTTCTCATGATCGTCTATGGCGTTTGGATAGGGTTGAGGCGGTCCTGCTCTATGCAGTAGGCCAAGATACCCGGTGTGGGCCGACCGTAAGTCGTAGGCACGGAGGCTCGAAGGGAGCGGTAGGGTTGAGGCGGTAGGCCAACAAACCCTGAGAATTTTCAACTCGATAGTTGAATTGATTAGACATGTTGGTATTCTAACCCGAAGGGGGGTGATATGGGTTAGATATGAGTGTCGTGCTGGTTGGCCGGTAGTGGTAGGTATGTTGTTGATGGTTCGAGTTATTGTGATGTGCATTGGGATTCGTGTGTGGTAGTAGTTTTTGTATTGTATGTTGTTCGTTGATGAGAGGAGCGTCGATTAGGCCCTTTGAGTGGCGGAGGAAGGTGGATATCTGCAGTGTCGAATCAGAGAAGTGCTCGGTTGTAGGAGCGCGTTCGGATTGGACGTATTGTGAGATTTGGGTGAGTTGTGCTCGATTGTGTCGAATCAGGGAAGTTTGAAGGAGATGCAAGGATAGATCCTTGGATTTCCAAGTATGGTTGTAGATGTGGGTTATGTATGTAGTGGTATTCCAATCAGGGTATTCCATCATGAGGATGACCGGACCCTATGGTTGATTGGACCTGATGTGTTTGGTATTCCAACCCGAGGGTTGATCGGGCCAAACATACGTGAGGATACGAGGGTATACCATCCTAGGGATGACTGGACCCGTCATAGGCGTACCTGGTATTCTACCCCGAGGCTGATTGGGCCAGGTATGAGTGTTTACGTGGTATAGTTGGTTGTTCATGGGAGTTGCCCGGAAGCTGAAGGATGTATCATCCTATCAGCGCGGAAAGGGACTAGATTCAGGAAGGGAACAGGATGAGTTTCCAATATTGCAAGTTACTCGGGTTATCGCCAGTTTTGGAAGGGGGAAGATAGATTAGTTCTGTGAGAGAGCCCAGTGAATTATAGTAGTATCTAACATTCGCCAGTCACGAAAGTGTGTTCATGTCAAGAAGGTGGCAGTATCATCGGGTGATACTTAGATTGATGTGTGCTAATATTAAGGAGAAGAGGCCGATGGTCGGCTTGGAGCGTTAGGTAGGGATCCTGCATAGGAAGGAATTTCCATAGAAAAGATGCAGTGGTAGAGTCTGAAGAGACCTGAGTGGGCTGGGTGGTCGGAGGCCGCAATGCAGGAGTGTTATCCAAAAAAAATCGTGAACTGTAGCACGCTTCGAGGACAAAGCCTAATTTAAGTGCGGGAGAGTTGTAACATCCCAAACTATAGAAGTATGATTTAGGGGCTTATATGTAATTTAAGGAGTCTACTCGGCGAGTAGGTATGCCTACTCGTCGAGTCGGAGCGGGTTATTCGCCACGTGTTAAGTGACAAACTCGCCGAGTCGGCGGCTGGACTCGACGAGTTGGTGCTGGGAAGAGAAAACCCTAATTTAGGGTTTGCATCCTATTTAAAGGACCTTAAGTCCTTACCTCGACCCCCTTATCGCCTCCTTGACATCCAGAAGCAGCCCTAGCCGATCCAAACCCTCATTTTGAGTGTGTGAAGGAGGAAAAGTGTGTTTTTGCAAGAAGAAGGTTTGGAGTTTGAGAAGAAGAACATAGAGGAGCCGGTGGATTCGATTTCTCTGCTCAGTAGCATTAGTTTGAAGGTAACAAGTCGTTACCCTGACCTTGTTACATCTAGATCTATTCATGGATGAGATTTGGGGCCATTTAGCATGTTTAGGATCCATTTCAGGTTTGGGTCTAGATCTGAGGTTGCAACTTCAGATCTAGACTTGTCTTGGTCCATGAAATCATAAAGTATCAGCCCTTTAGCTTGTTTGTGAGCATTCTTGTCTTGAACCCTCTCCCTAGGTTGTATTGAGCCAAAATCTCCTTGCATGCAGTTAAAGTTTGCACCTTTACGTGATAAACATGCCTTGGGAAGCTGGATCTACAATATGGAGCCTTGGCATGGCTTAAAAAGCGTTTGTATGGATGATTGATTAAAGGGACTCGACGAGTCGCAAGGTCGACTCGGCGAGTCATATGAAGATGGTCATGAACTCGTCGAGTTAATGAACAACTCGGCGAGTCCGATGAAGATTGCCTTTAACTCGGCGAGTCAGTCGAAGACTCGGCAAGTCGGTTAGGGTTTTTCCTAATTGGCTGATGCGTGTGAACTTGTCGAGTGGCAAGTGGGAAGACTCGACGAGTGGTCTTAGAGCTTCGACCACGAACCTTAGGAACTCGACGAGTCACTTAGGTGACTCGGCGAGCGGGCAAGTAGTACAAGGAACTCGACGAGTAGCTGAGGGTACTCGACGAGTTAAGGTCCACATTGACTGTTGACCTTGGCTGTTAACTTTGATTGTGGACTTTGACTTTGACCAAGAGTTGACCAGTTTGACTTCCAATGGTATTCTGGTATTTGAGCACTTATAGATATGGTTCCATCATAGTGTTAGGTGGTGGAGTTCGTGGCTGTGATCGGAGGATTTGATCTTATCTCTTCATTTCGGCAATTGCAAGGTGAGTTATCCTCACTATACTCAAGGATCTAAGGCACCAAGGCCGGCCCTTTGATTTGTTATTTGAGATAGTTACTATTGTGATATGTTAGCTCGACATCCTGGTAGATAGGATGGTTATATGCTAGTATGATCGGTTAGATCTGTATCCTGTTAGATCGGATGTGGTTATGCTTAGTGATCTATAGTTTGGTCTGACTGTCTGTATACTGGTAGGAGATTTCCTGTTATATGTGCACATGATTGAGCAGTAGTGGAGGGTATAACATCCCGAGGATGATAGGGCCCTAGTATGTCGTTTTGTAGACTGTTATATGATTATCTGATATAGGTGCACATGTTTGATTGATCGTATGTGGGCAATCCAACCCGATGGTTGTGGGCCGAGAGTATTCCATCCCAAGGATGATTGGACTCATCGTAGGTGGGAATTCCAACCATCGATGGTTGTGGGACGAGAGTATTCCATCCCGAGGATGATTGGACTCGTAGTATGTTGGCATTCCAACCCGATGGTTGTTGGTGTATTCATCGATGGACATGCTCCCTTTCTTCAAAGTTAAGAATTGGTTCTCTAGCTCGAGCAGGTTTTGAGCTGAGCAATACTTGCGCTTGAAATGCACCAAAAACACTGCCCACGTCAGTTGCAGGGGCTCATTAGGGCTTATAGTCTTCCCTAGGGTGTTCCACCAGTGCACAGCGCCTCCTCGGAACTGACATACTGCAAATGTGGTATGTAACTTGCCTCTGCATCCACACATCATGAAGGCCAACTCCATCTCCGATATCCAATCCATAACTCCGATCGGATCTTCCTTTCCAGTGAAAGTCGATGGCTTGCAAGTTAGAAAATCCTTGTACTTGCATCCGTTCCTCTCGTCTCCGTCATCTTGGTTGTTTCGTCGAACTATTGGTGGGTTGGCTTGACCAACGGTCCCACTGTAGTTCCCTCCTTCCGACTGCCCATCATTCACTTCGGGTTGTTCGATTGGTATTGTAGCTTCCTCTCGATTCTGTTGAAGCAAACACCTGGTTTCCTCCATTTGACGATCCAACATCATTTGGATCATCGCCTGTACTCCGGCCATCGTGATGGGCTCAGGAGTGGCTACCACAACAGGTATTTGCTTAATCACTGGAGGTTGATTCCTGTTTCTATTCGCGTTCCTGACTCCACTTCGGGTTCTTGCCATTTCGATCTATAAAAATCAGAGTACCTCTTTTAATAAAAATGTTGCGGAATTTGTTCCTAGTAAAACATGATAAATACGTTATCAAAACATTTCCGAAGAAATGTATTTTTATTCATTTTAAAACATTTGGGATGTCATCGTCAATACAGAAACATAAGCATAAACAGAACTTACATTCATTTACACTAGTAATCTACATCTCTTTAATCTCTCAGTGTAATGTAACTTCGTATCGACACTTGTGATACAAATAAGCTTGAGTGGGTCAGTTTGGGAAACCTAGTGAGTACACAGGGATTTCAATCCCACAATGTTATATCATATATATAATTTAGAACTCACAAAATATACTATTTCACCATATATATATATATACATATATATATATATATATATATATATATATATATATATATATATATATATATATATATATATATATATATATAAGCAACTCTTACCCCACCCCGTTAATCCTGACAACGAGACTATCCATACTCTCGGACCTTAAATTTTACATGTTACTTAACCCATACTCTCGGATCTAATTCATGCTCTCGGATCAATAATTGTGCTCATTCCATGCTCCCGGACTAAGGACAACTGACTATGTCTTAATCCATACTCCCGGATAAATGACAGTTGGCTATGTCCAATCCATACTCTCGGACTAGGGACAATGACTATGTCTAATCCATGCTCCCGGATCAATGACATATACTAAAGTTCTATTCTCTGAGTATAACTCACTCGTACTCGTAAGAAAATACTGTCCAATATTCCTCATAATTAATTTAGGTTTACTCTTTATCCTAAATCATCATATATAATCAGGTATGTTCTTTAACACGTATTTCAGGCAACATCAATTAACTCGCACGTAAACATATAATTAATACTTCAATCAATATTTGTATTAAAATCATGTTCATGAAAGGGACTATGCACTCACCTGCAAAGGTGGTGACTCGGTACTCGGACAGCACTTCGTTTACTTTAAAACAAATTTCCTTTGACAAAACCTGGTGTCATTTCCACTAGAGTTTAGTCTAGTGTTCAATGAGACTAATTAATAGTCTAGCTATTATTACTATTATATAAGCGTTAAACAATACTCTTCACCCACTATGTACTGACAGGGGCCAGACATGAAACACCCGAGGGCAGGATCATTTTGGCATATAGCATTTCTGAAATCCAACAACCCAGGCGGCCCTTCAAACCGGATTCCCCGTACAGCGAGTGGTTAAAAAGATATTATAACGACACTTATATAACCCGTAATAATAGCTCAAATAATTATTATAAGGTCCTAATAACGTTACTAGATTTAAATAAAAGCAATATTAAAAATTGGGTAGGCGTATCTTACCTACAAGGGGGTTTGGCTAGAAGCCGCGCTCTGCAGGGGCAGAACTTCCGAGCCGAAAGCTCTTCTTCTCGAAGCCGTCGAGCGCTCCGGGGCTTTCTTCTAGCGCTAGGGGAGTTTTGGGAGGTTTAGAGAGAGAGAGAGTAGAGAGAGAAAGGTGGAGGTGTGAAGAAATGAGGGTGGAAGGGGTTGTATTTATAGGGTGAAATATGGCTGAAATTAGTACCACATGTCACCATCTAGTGGCAAGCCTTGGGGAGAAAGCAATGGCCAAGATTGTTCCACGTCACCCCTTTTGCAGCAGCACCCTGCCGACTTCTAAACCCCGTAACTTTCACATAAGAGCTCCGTTTTCGACGTTCTTTATATCCACGCGTAGGTAAAAATAAGATCTACAACTTTCATTTTGACTCTGTCGGCTAATTCTCGGCCGATCTTAAATTTAACAGTACGAGGAGATTATATTGTTAAATGTCCGCGTAAATTTCATAACTTCTACATACGGACTCCGTTTTCGTCTGTCTTTTTACCGTTGAGTTCCTATTAATGAGATCTTCAATTCTCATTTAGGTCGCGTAGGCCAAAAACCGCTCGATCTAAAATTCGAGTTTCGGGTCGTGCACTGCTATGCCAAATCTTAGAAAATTCATAACTTCCTCATACGAAGTCAGATTTGGGCGTTCTTTTTTTGTATGTTCTCGGTTTAGCGTATACTAAAACTTTTGTTTAGATTTCTAAGGCTAAAAAGTCCTTTATCAAAAATTCACTATTTACGTCTCCCGGTGTCGTGCCGGTTTTGCCGTAAAACTTCGACGGGCCATAACTTCTTCGTTATAACTCGGATTTCGAAGTTCTTTATATGTACGGAACCCTTGTAACATATACTACAACTTGGTTAAGATTAATACTTCTAAATAATCTTCCATCAAAAACTCAATTTTGATGCTCATCGTCTCTAAATTGACTAGCCCAGATCTGCGGGCGTTACAATTATCTCCCCCTTAGGATGATTACGTCCCGGAATCATCAATGAAACAGGGTTGTATAATGACTCCGTACGTTATCTCTTTATCCTAGATAATAATCGTAACTTCTATGTTCCTTTGAATGAGTATCTAATTCTTGGACTTCTCGACTGCAGGCGGTGCTCGATCTTGCACTTGCTCCCTATCTTACGTTAGACTCCAAATTATGACCTTCAAGTCACAATCTCGATCCTCACTGGATACGAACTTAAGATAAGTTTTTTCTTATTACTACAATGGACCGATGTGTCATATTCTACTGACCTATCATCGTATGTTGCAACGCTTAGATTCGGGTCTCTTAGAGTCTTCCAGAACAGACTATACTTTCGTTCATGTTCTAATCTCATCTTAAAAGGTAGTATTTATAGCTACAAGCAACTTTTCGCGATACCTCTACTGATCGCTTTTTATTTCAATCTTCCATCTTAAGTCAGATGCTACATCGAACTTGATTCTCTGAACCACATAACATACTCAGCGTAGTCGGACTCAATTTGATATGACCACTAGGGTCGGAAGAACAATCATATTCTTAGTCATTACTGAAACGATGGTAACGACATACATGAATAAAACAAAATCAATTACTAGCTCCTTGGTAACCTTGTAACTTTCCCTGATCCAAGTGTGAGTCATGTGCTTCCGGTTGTATAGGCCTCTACTACCATTCACACCTACTCATACTCATCCCAAGTATTGTCTCGCAGTTTTCCAAGTCATCATACAAGAAAATCATACAACAACTTAACACATCAGATAGTAAAACGAAGGTTTTATATTATTCCTTGAAACGATTACATGGGTGTTCAAGTTCATCCTAGACTATGCCTCTAATAGGCTACACCTTAAGATACTATAACTTGATCTTCGGATATCCATCCTCATACCTGATTCCTTGCATTGTCAGCTGCTTCGTCTAGGATCATATGGAATGCTCTTGCCTTTGGTTTTGGCGGCACATTTGGCTTTGCAGCTTCTTCTCTCATTGGGCAATTTTACTTGTAGTGTCCTTCTTCACCACACCTAAAGCAAACCTCTCTCTTGGTTGTGCATTCGCTGGCATAATGACCAGTCTTCCCGCATTTGAAGCAGGCCATCTCTTTAGAGCACCTCCCAATGTGCTTCCTTCTGCACTTGTCACACCATTGTGCTCCTTCTCCAGACTTTGAGAATTTTCTCTTCTCGTCGGACCTTGTGGATCCTTCAAACTTTCTCTTACCGCCAACTTCAATGTTGCTGGCGGCTCTTCCCTTGATCATGTCTTCAACAGACTTGGCAGCCCAGATAGCTGCCTCTAGAGTAGGTGCCTGACATACCAGCACCGCATACTCCCAGGGAAGTCCCTTTGCGTACTTGTCGACTTTTGTCAGCTCGTCTGGGACAAGGTGCAAAGCAAACTCCATTTTGTCCGTGAAGTTGTTGGTGTATTCATCGATGGACATGCTCCCTTTCTTCAAAGTTAAGAATTGGTTCTCTAGCTCGAGCAGGTTTTGGGCTGAGCAATACTTGCGCTTGAAATGCACCAAAAACTCTGCCCAAGTCAGTTGCAGGGGCTCATTGGGGCTTATAGTCTTCCCCAGGGTGTTCCACCAGCGCACAGCGCCTCCTCGGAACTGACATACTGCAAATATGGTCTGTAACTTGCCTCTGCATCCACACATCATGAAGGCCAACTCCATCTCCGATATCCAATCCATAACTCCGATCGGATATTCCTTTCCAGTGAAAGTCGATGGCTTGCAAATTAGAAAATCCTTGTACTTGCATCCGTTCCTCTCGTCTCCATCATCTTGGTTGTTTCGTCGAACTATTGGTGGGTTGGCTTGACCAACGGTCCCACTGTAGTTCCCTCCTTCTGACTGCCCATCATTCAGTTCGGGTTGTTCGATTGGTATTGTAGCTTCCTCTCGATTCTGTTGAAGCAAACGTCTGGTTTCCTCCATTTGACGATCCAACATCATTTGGATCATCGCTTGTACTCCGGCCATCGTGATGGGCTCAGGAGTGGCTAACACAACAGGTATTTGCTCAATCACTGGAGGTTGATTCCTATTTCCGTTCGCGTTCCTGACTCCACTTCGGGTTCTTGCCATTTCGATCTATACACCAATTCATACGGTCGGTGTGTAATGATGAGAATTAAGATAGGAAAGATTTTATTTACGATCGACGTGTAAATCTCCCTATCACTCCGAAAAGTTATATGTCGGTTCTAATATCGTAATTAAACATTTAGAAACCTAAACACATAAAGTTTCCAGATTCGGTCGGCAACAGACCATAGATCCGATCATATAATGCATATCATAAATCATTTAGCACCTAAAAGCATGTTAGGTATTTTCCCTAAATAAGCTAGTGCTTGTGTCTATTCAGGTGTATTACCTAAATTTTATTAGACACACTGTTGGGTTTTAGTATACTACAACATCCTATGGTGCACATACAACCCTAAATACCTTGGATCTATGTTTTCTCTATTATACATGCAAATATGAAGTTTCCAAGATATTACCCTATACTAGCATACAAATATCATATACTTGGGTAATAAAATAGATAGAATACATACCTTTTTTTTATGTAACTTGTCTTCATGAAGCTTGAGTGCCTAGTGCCCCAAGTGTGACACCTCAAATGGTTCACATAACACCATGAACACTTGGAATAACCTTGAGAATAAGGATACTTTGGTTCTCTCTAGTGAAATCGGCCTTGCCCTTTTGTGTACACACACTAGTGCCAATTTCACCAACCAAGGACATCTTTATATAGTGTGGAGATTAGGGTTAAACCCTAATACCCATGACCTTTCATTTCATATGATCCATGGGTTAAACACTCCATGGACTATCCATGAAAGCTTAGCCCAACCTAAATGAACTTGGCCCATCACACACATATATCTTAGAGTCCATATTTAATTAGTTCCTTTTGATCACTTAATTAATTATAAATTAATTCTTGATCAATACTAATTAAATAATATGATTATATATTAATATATTAGAACTTATAATATATTAATATAAATCACTAGTATCCTTTTTTCCTCATCTTGTCTATCCAATTGTCCCGATGCCATGCAACCCAAATGGACCATGCCGGGTCGGGTCAAGTCTTACCAATTATAGTTATGGACTTAGTCATTAATCCAACAGTCTCCCACTTGGATAAGTCTAAAACTATTATTGAGTATGACTTCAAACCCTGACTAGCAACCGTAGCTCTCAAAAGCTTCTGTCGAACTCTGACCTTGCCGATGAAGTCTGACCTTTGTCAATGACTTGTCCATTAGATAAGGGATCATATATTCCTCCATTCTAGATATCATATGGACTGAGACATGGATTATAAATCATTCTCTCTGTCCATTTGTTGTTTCCCGATTTCTGATTCATGATGACTGACTGATTGAACAAATCAAATCAGTCCTGGCTTGGCCAAGCACTCACATGTCTCATCACTAAATCATCTAGGGGCCCACAGATATCGCTTTTATCCCGAAGGTAAAAGGAATGGATAAACTTCGACTCATATGGCTTGTTCTACTACTTGTTGAATCATACACAAAGGCACGTTTTATAACATCGAGTTACCAATGCGTTTTCATCCAATCAATGTATAACCAACTCATAGTAACAACTCATATCTCTAGGTTTGAAGAATATAAGATATTATCGTCTCATGATCACTCGTGATAAAATCCATGAAGTGATTCAAATGAGCGTGGGTTGAATCCAATACTCAGAACTTATGAGCACTCATGAGTGTTGTAGCACCACTTTGTCCAACATCTTAGACCTCTACAAGCCAACCCATGACAGTCTTGATTCATATCTACTTCCAACATATGACCGACTATGGATAGTTTGAATAACTTAGTCATTCAGGAAGAATGACCTGGTTTATTCTGGAAGTCAAAACATGCAAAGTGAAACACAAGAATAATTGAATCTAATATGGTATCAAAACCTATGAATATAAATAAGACACTTTTATTTATGACCATACTGATTACTCATTATTCATTGTTTCGGTTTCATCAACTTTATACTTGAATTAAAAACACTAGTTGTCCCATGCTCCAAGCAAGTACACTATGTTTTTCAAAACAATAGCTTTCCCATACACCGAGTATGCACTCTATGTTTTTCTATGATCCTTACTTTGTGAAATAAACCAATTAAACATAATTTCAATGATTTTAATTTCACACTTCCAAATCCTTATTGAAAAATGTGAGAATTTTAAATTCCTATCATTTATCGAAATCTGTTTAGATTTTAAAGTTATATGCACTGACCCTCCTGTAATGAATATGTACAACGTCACAAAGACTTGTCAACAGTCATTATAAGGTATTCCAATGGAGTTCAACTCCATGGAAACTAAGTCTCATATTCAAAGTACATTGCTTTGAACATGCTTCTTGCATTAGGTTTTCTAATCTTACACAGATAATTTCCACCTATGGAGACAACTCCATATTCTCATTTTGACTATCACTTCTGAACAAGAGATGCCTATTTTCAGAATATGTCAATATGGTCCTTCCAAAATTAGCACTATACTTCCAACTGTCCCTGAGCAACCAATCTTTGGTAAACCTTAGATTGTTCTCGACAATTGCTTAATCATTTTAGTCGTATCCAATTCTAGACCTTTTCCCTTCTTAATGCCTCTGGGCATCTGGAAAAATTTAGAAAGGACAAATATTATAGCACATGCAATCGATCCTGTACCCAAAGCAAATGGGACACGATTCATGATGTCTCACATAAAGACATGATTCTAGACCAGTCTTTTGCTACAATATTTTTATTTGCCATGTTTTCAAAATTTGACTATGAAGAGGGATGTCGTAATCATAATCGAATTTTGAGAACGCAATATATAGAATTTCCTTAAGTTGAACCAATCCAACATGAAATTCATATATATATTCTTGACTAGAGATGATTAAGGTCTCAATCTAAGCCTTTAGAACTGAAATGAAGTATATCCTCTCCCTTAATTATAGCAAAACAACTCTTTCAACCCCTGCAGCCTCACGAATTGAAACTTTTGTTTTCTATAATTAACATTGCTAACTTGCAACACTAACAATAATTATCATGCTCCCACTAACATGATGATTATTAGCATAACACTTATGCTCCCACTAGCTTTGACACGTAGTCAGAAATCAGCTGGACTTCTAGAAGTCAATACTTTACAGACTTTCTTACCAAAGTTCAGATTTCTGAGACGAGATTGCCTTGATAAGACTTTATCAAAATCATACACCTTTCCTTAGATAGCATGCATGTGTCTCTAAACAATTTCAGAACTATGAAAAGGGATGCCGTAATCATAGTCTCAATTGTTTAGACCTTTTGCCATCTGCTTTAAATCTACTTGGTGGAAGTGTTTCCTCACCATCATTTTCATGAATCGGAGAGAAACCTTATGACCCTTAGATTTTATGGTGTATGTGTTCTTATCCATGTGAATCTGTCAAAACCATAATCACAAGACTAGGTTAGTGACAAATCCTAACTCATATGGATTAAACTTGTGCAATCTTAACCTCTTGCCACCTGGCAGCTCAAGGGCCTGCCATTGCTTCCAAGTAGCTATGCAAACAATTGAGAACTCTAAGAACTCATATGCAAAACCAACTTGAACTGGAATGGGCACAGAAATAGAAGTATGTCAACACGATAGGTTATAAACCTCAAGTCGTGTGCTAGTGAAGAACCTCAGGTTTTACTCTTGATTAGTTCTTGAGACTTTCAAGACCTTTAAGACTCCCACTGTCCTCTTGACATATAAGACTCTCTTGTCAAATATTCAAGGGATAGTGTGGATTCATTATCAAGACAAACACTTCACACAATTGGCCTTAGTTGGTCTTTGTTTAATCCAAAACATCACAACTTACCAACTTCAAATGTACAAGAGTAGGACACTTTTACTCTTACATTTGACAAGTGTTATAAACCTTTCTTTAAGATATGTCACTCAACTTATAGTCTTGGAGTATGACTCTAAGACTTGTTTTGAAACGAAGTATGACTCATCTTCTTGATTTAACCATTTCAACAATTCACGACTCCTCTTCTTAGTCATAAGAATGCACTAAGATGTCCTTAGAAGACCAATTGTGATGTGGTTCTTAAATCATTAAGATGATCACAAAACATGATACTAAAGTACTCTCCCATCTTTTCAGATTTGAGAAACTTTTATCTTTCTGCCTAATTTGATTCTTCTCATTCGTTCTGCCATACATCAAGACTTTTCCAATGCTTCAGAATTACACTTAAGCCTGTAAGTATAACCATATTTACTAAACTATAGTAAATCATGACGAATAGTCTTATCGATCTTTGTGGTGGACTTGACCAGTGCACAAGAATGTGTACTCGATCCCTTTAGTGATTTACTTGACTCACATATACATGTGAACAAGGAATTAGTCTTAATTTTCGAAAGCTGAAAGTTCTCATTCATCATACTATACAACTTGCATGATTCCAAGTTTCGGTCCAATTGAAACTTGGGTGATGAGAAACTTTCCTTATTTGGTAAATATAGACACTACCACAAATGAAAGAATCAAATCCATTTTCCAATATTGCTATCAATGGGAACATGTAAACAACAATTTTTCACAAATGTCATTGTAAGGATACTTAAAATAAATAAATCAAAACTGTTTTTTTTTATTTTAAAACTTCCGGAAAAACTTATCCTTACAATGCAAATGCATATGAAAAACTTGTTGTTATCTATTCCTAAGCAATATATCATAACTCCTAAGCAACAGCTCAAAATTCTGATCACCGAACCATGCAATCGAAAACCATCTTCGCGATCAGAATCAGCATATATTTCCTTTAAGTTTCTTCACTTTTCTTTGATTCTTAAAACATCAACATGTGACCAAGTCACATCATGTAATAAGAATCTCAGAATAGAAACTTAACAGAGTTAGATAGTGAACTTTACCTGAAGCAGAGTCAAACTTCTTGACTTGATCAACCTTATGATCTTTCAGGTAAATAGGCAGCTTCGCAATCAATGCCCCTTCCTTTGGCAAGAGAAACATATGGACTCATTGGGAATGGTACATGGGACTATCGCAGACTTAGCCTTTCTCTTTACCATTTGGTCAACCTAGTTGACTATGGACAAACCCTTTCTTTGGGATGAGAAGACTTTTCTAGATATCCATTGTTACCATTGTCAATGTCCATTGGGAAGTTGATCTCCTAATCAATTTGCTTTACTAGTCCTCAAATCATTGCTGACCAAGCAAATAGATAAGATCATTAAGGGTCATGTCATAGTCTGTTTCATAGTAGTCCCAAAGGAACTCACTAAGTGACTTAGAAAGTGATTGAACATCCAACCTTCTTAAGACTTTGACACCCAACTCTCCCGGCTTGTCAATATGTGACTTCATCTCCAAGATGCGATCACACATAGACCTTGCTTGCCAATAGGGATTGAGTGACCTTTGAACTTGTGGGTTAGGGAGAATAATTGGAGGAAGTGGAGGAATTAAAGTTCCAAGAGATTTCGGAAGATCATAGATGTCTGAGCTAGACATCTTTTGGGAGATATTCAAGATAGTTGATTTAAAGTCCTTAATATAACACCCAACATGAAATATTAAGGCTAGGATCCAACAACCTATTTATAACAGGAAGAGGGATGTCGTAATCCGAGTTATAAAATAGTTGAAGGTAGGTAAATGACGATTTACCAATTTCCACCATGAAAAACGAAATATAATTAAGTTTTAATTGGATTTGAAACTCCTAGATCTTTTGAGATTCATTGAATTTTTTCAATGGCATGTTTCAATCTCGAGTGTGCCCTTCAGGTTGTTGTGACTGGGATGCCGAGGATCACAAAACAAGGTGTGAAGTAACCATGCAAATATACTTGGTACCCTTAATATTTACCCCTCAATCGATGTGCCGGTTAACCACACGAGCTCCACCGATACTATGATAAATATTAAGTTACCCTTTGCCTACCTTGTTAAATCCATGTTAGTGTGTCGGTTAACCACACACGCTCCACTAACGGTTTAAGCAAAGTGCAAAGTGTAATTTCATGGATTAGCACCTTATTCACATTTTCCTAAGTAACTAAGATTGGGAATTTATAAGTGTTTAGTTACTTAGTATTTATCATTAGTACTTTTAATGAAGGGAGAATTATAGTCCTTGTCCTACCTGTTCGGCTAACGACCCTCCACCAGTCAAGGAAGCGGTGGGTGAGAGTGGACACCCATTAAGCTGCCATTTTATAGGCAACAACCTTATACCCCCCTTATAGATCGACTTCATGAATGAGGCCTACTATATATATATATATATATATATATATATATATATATATATATATATATATATATATATATATATATATATATATATATATTAACTTATAATATTATAAAGTATAAGGGTTGAATTTTAACTTTTAAAATTCTAAGGGCTTAACTTGGAATTAAAGTATTCATTAGAGATAACTTTTCAAATTCCAAAACTTGAGGGCAAGTTTTGAAACTATTCAAAACTCTTGGATTTTCATAACTTATGAGTTTTAAGTAAGACTTAAAACCTTTAATGAAGAGACTCTTGGACATCCATAACTTCAGGACAAGTTATGGAGCCATAAAAACTATTTATAAGAAAAGACTCTTCATTTTTTTTGTAACCTAAGGCATATTTATGAGTTTTTAATATTCATAAATGTGACTTTTCATATAACTTGAGGACAAGTTACAAAAAAACACATTTTATGAACAACTTTTAGATTAATTAGGATTGAAAACAACTAAAACACAAATTTTTTTCCATTAATCTAAACTAACTCATAAATCAAGGAAACATAAAACTTTTGGTAATCCATAACTTATGGAGTTAAATGCTTGTTTTATGATGAAACTTTTCATGTTCCATAACTTAAGAATAAGTTATGGAATTCTTTAAAACATTAACACCAAATTTTGTAACTCCATAAAAACTTTGAATCAATTTTTTTTAAAAACCTTTTCATATCCATAACTTATGGAGGTTTCAATACTCTTAAGATCATAACTTTTAAAAAAAACTTTTGAGCTCCAAAATTTTATGACAAAATTTGTAACTCCATAAAAACATTTAGATCAAACTTTTAAAACAAATAAAATAATCACATCATTCTATCTTTTAATAAATTGACCGAATTCAACTCTTGTAGTAAAGTGACTCAAATTTTACAAATAATTAGTTTTTCATAAAATCAAGTAATTATCTTAAAATTTGACAAACTTCATGTTTTTTTTTCTTTTTTTTTCAACTTTGAAAATCAAACATTTGCATGAATATAACAGAAAACAACCCATGGCTCTGATACCACTTTTGGGTTTTAGTATACTACAACATCATATGGTGCACATACAACCCTAAATACCTTGGATCTATGTTTTCTCTATTATACATGCAAATATGAAGTTTACAAGATATTACCCTATACTAGCATACAAATATCATATACTTGGGTAATAAAATAGATAGAATACATACCTTTTTTTTATGTAACTTGTCTTCATGAAGCTTGAGTGCCTAGTGCCCCAAGTGTGACACCTGAAATGGTTCACACAACACCATGAACACTTGCAATAACCTTGAGAATAAGGATACTTTGGTTCTCTCTAGTGAAATCGGCCTTGCCCTTTTGTGTACACACACTAGTGCCAATTTCACCAACCAAGGACATCTTTATATAGTGTGGAGATTAGGGTTAAACCCTAATACCCATGACCTTTCATTTCATATGATCCATGGGTTAAACACTCCATGGACTATCCATGAAAGCTTAGCCCAACCTAAATGAACTTGGCCCATCACACACATATATCTTAGAGTCCATATTTAATTAGTTCCTTTTGATCACTTAATTAATTATAAATTAAATCTTGATCAATACTAATTAAATAATATGATTATATATTAATATATTAGAACTTATAATATATTAATATAAATCACTAGTATCCTTTTTTCCTCATCTTGTCTATCCAATTGTCCCGATGCCATGCAACCCAAATGGACCATGTCGGGTCGGATCAAGTCTTACCAATTATAGTTATGGACTTAGACATTAATCCAACACACACTCCTCACAATCATTGCTTAGCATTCTAAGTTTAAGTCTAGAAATAAATCCATATTCCTAGTTCGCTTAAACTAATGCTCTGATACCAACTGTGACATCCCCATTTTCACGGCCAGAAAAGACCGATTTTGTTTATGCTTTATAAAAATCAGAGTACCTTTTTTAATAAAAATGTTGCGGAATTTGTTCCCAGTAAAACATGATAAATACATTATCAAAACATTTCCGAAGAAATGTATTTTTATTCATTTTAAAACATTTGGGATGTCATCGTCAATACAGAAATATAAGCATAAACAGAACTTACATTCATTTACACTAGTGATCTACATCTCTTTAATCTCTCAGTGTAATGTAACTTCGTATCGACACCTGTGATACAAATAAGCTTGAGTGGGTCAGGTTGGGAAACCTGGTGAGTACACAGAGATTTCAATCCCACAATGTTATATCATATATATATATATATATATATATATATATATATATATATATATATATATATATATATATAATTTAGAACTCACAAAATATACAATTTCACCATATATATATATATATAAGCAACTCTTACCGCACCCCGTTAATCCTTACAACGAGACTATCCATACTCTCGGACCTTAAATTTTACCTGTTACTTAACCCATACTCTCGGATCTAATTCATGCTCTCGGATCAATAATTGTGCCCATTGCATACTCTCGGATTAGGGACAAGTGTCTATGTGAAATCCATTCTCCCGGATTAACGACGAATGACTATGTCCTATCCATACTCCCGGACTGAGGACGACTGACTGTGTCTTAATCCATGCTCTCGGACTAAGGACAACTGACTATGTCTTAATCCATATTCCCGGATTAATGACAGTTGGCTATGTCCAATCCATACTCTCGGACTAGGAACAATGACTATGTCTAATCCATGCTCCCGGATCAATGACATATACTAAAGTTCTATTCTCTGAGTATAACTCACTCGTACTCATAAGAAAATACTGCCCAATATTCTTCATAATTAATTTAGGTTTACTCTTTATCCTAAATCATCATATATAATCAGGTATGTTCTTTAACACGTATTTCAGGCAACATCAATTAACTCGCACGTAAACATATAATTAATACTTCAATCAATACTTGTATTAAAATCATGTTCATGAAAGGGACTGTGTACTCACCTGCAAAGGTGGTGACTCGGTACTCGGACAGCACTTTGTTTACTTTAAAACAAATTTCCTTTGATAAAACCTGGTATCATTTCCTCTAGAGTTTAATCTAATGTTCAACGAGACTAATTAATAGTCTAGCTATTATTACTATTATATAAGCGTTAAACAATACTCTTCACCCACTATGTACAGACAGGGGCCAGACATGAAACACCCGAGGGCAGGATCATTTTGGCATATAGCACTTCTGAAATCCAACAACCCAGGCGGCCCTTCAAACTGGATTCCCCGTACCGCGAGTGGTTAAAAAGATATTATAACGACACTTATATAACCCGTAATAATAGCTCAAATAATTATTATAAGGTCCTAATAACGTTACTAGATTTAAATAAAAGCTATATTAAAAATTAGGTAGGCGTATCTTACCTACGAGGGGGTTTGGCTAGAAGCCGCGCTCTACAGGGGCAGAACTTCCGAGCCGAAAGCTCTTCTTCTCGAAGCCGTCGAGCGCTCCGGGGCTTTCTTCTAGCGCTAGGGGAGTTTTGGGAGGTTTAGAGAGAGAGAGAGTAGAGAGAGAAAGGTGGAGGTGTCAAGAAATGAGGGTGGAAGGGGTTGTATTTATAGGGTGAAATATGGCTGAAATTAGTGCCACATGTCACCATCTAGTGGCAAGCCTTGGGGAGAAAGCAATGGCCAAGATTGTTCCACGTCACCCCTTTTGCAGCAGCACCCTACCGACTTCTAAACCCCGTAACTTTCGCATAAGAGCTCCGTTTTCGAAGTTCTTTATATCCACGCGTAGGTAAAAATAAGATCTACAACTTTCATTTTGACTCCGTCGGCTAATTCTCGGCCGATCTTAAATTTAACAGTACGAGGAGATTATACTGTTAAATGTCCGCGTAAAATTCATAACTTCTGCATACGGACTCCGTTTTCGTCTGTCTTTTTACCGTTGAGTTCCTATTAATGAGATCTTCAATTCTCATTTAGGTTGCGTAGGCCAAAAACCGCTCGATCTAAAATTCGAGTTTCGGGTCGTGCACTGCTATGCCAAATCTTAGAAAATTCATAATTTCCTCATACGAAGTCAGATTTGGGCGTTCTTTTTTTGTATGTTCTCGGTTTAACGTATACTACAACTTTTGTTTAGATTTCTAAGGCTAAAAAGTCCTTTATCAAAAATTCACTATTTACGTTTCCCGGTGTCGTGCCGGTTTTGCCGTAAAACTTCGACGGGCCATAACTTCTTCGTTATAACTCGGATTTCGGCGTTCTTTATGTGTACGGAACCCTTGTAATATATACTACAACTTGGTTAAGATTAATCCTTCTAAATAATCTTCCATCAAAAACTCATTTTTGATGCTCATCGTCTCTAAATTGACTAGCCCGGATCTGCGGGCGTTACAACAGCATATATCGGTTGTAAGTTAGCCATTTTGAAAAAGATTTTGAGCAACGATGGTATATAAAGAATACTTCCATGCTTCCCAGAAATGTAATTTACCAAGTTTTCTAACAATGATAATCTGGTGAGAGTGGATAGTAGAAAACCAATCTAGGCTATGATACCAATTGATAAAACTAGGAAAATGCTCTAAGTTAAATAACAATAAGTAAGTGCGAAAGTAGTTACTTAACAACGGATATACAATATGATAATGAAAGACCAAAAACATAAATAGATAAACATATTTAAGAAAGAACAATCTTAGATATATTAAGAATTTTTCAGCAAGATAGCATGAAAGGTGTAAGGATAACCACAACCCGGTTCCCCTTTTAAAGACACAAAAGGATGGCACATCTTGTAAACAAGTACAAGTTATCCATACTGATATGACTAAGTAAACTAGTCATTAACGATCAATTATTACAACCCAATAGTTATTAACTCCTAACACAAACAGATAAAACAGAAGTCAACTACGTAAGTTAACAAAACAAACTTTTGATGATTCTTCCTTCTGAACATGCCAAGACTTCAGATCCTCCAACTTTGGTCAGCAACTTGAATGTTGAACTTTGGCGAATGTCACTTTAAGGTTCAGCACATGGTATGGATGTTTTTGGAGGGATTCCTAGGGTTTCCAAAAGCCTCTTGGTAGCATATAAGGAAAGGACTTAAACTCTGATTAAATCTATTATTTAATTATTCAAATTTGGCTTTGTTTGTAGGTTGCCTAAACTATAAATAGGACCTCTTGGCTCATTATTTTTGTGCACAACCTTTCTAAGAGTCTTATGAATCAAAATCTTCATCTCCTTCCTCTCTCTTCTCTTCATTCTAGGGTTTCTAGATTTTAGGTGTGAGCCATTAGAAGCATCATACTTTTTGTGCTAGCTTTTAAAGATCAAGAATGATTCAAAGATATTTTTTACTAGTACAATATCAAGGAATGTCATCTAACCCTAATTAGTTAATTCAATTATACCTAGGGTTCTTCAAAATTTCATAGTATGTTGCTATTAATTGTAAAGATATAGATCCTTAGGTTGCATGTGCGCTTAAGTGTTAAGAGAACTTTTCCAAGCACATTTATTTAGTAACCTTAAAACCCTTCAAGATGGAAGTCCTCTTCCACCTCTTCTCACACTTTCTAATGTTAAATTTTCCTTGTTCTCCCTTGGGAATAACTCATTTGTTATGGAATCTTCCTTAAAAGGAAGTATGTCCTCAATGAGCATATCTTTCAAATCATAATGTGTCAAATTTTGAATAAGTTATTATCCACATGTATATTTATCAAATAAGGCTCTTGCATCATTATGTTTATGTCCTCGATGTTCCAAAGGATTTTTGTGAACATGTGAACATATGAAATGAATTTGCAATTGAGTGAAATGTTTCACCAAAAAGAAAGGCAAGAGTAATTTGAAAATCATCAAAAGTTCTTAATTACATTCGAATTGAAGAAAAAAGTTTTGTATGTAATCAAAGAGAGATACAAAGACAAACTCGAGAATCTCAATGTTTTCCTTGACAAGAGTCTTGCTATAGATCTTATGCTTGGATCTTTCATTAGTTCTTATGATGATTTCAACTTGATTTATCATATGAATAGTATGGAGAAAGACATTGATGGAATTCTTAAACCTTCTTCAAATTGATAAAAAAATGGAAAAGAATTAGATTCCTTATCTAATTCCAGTTATCACCTTTCTGAATGTTGGTGGAATGAAGAATGGTTTTGGCCGGAACTTCCCATTACAAGGGAATGGAATTGGTGTGTCCTCTATTCCATGAAACCATGATTCAAAAGAGGCAAGTTGTAACTAATGTAAATACAAAGTATAGGAAACGAAGTTGCCCTCGGCACTTTAAAGATGTTGGAGATGGTAAAGTCAAATGTTTGAATCTACACCAAGTACTTGAATGATAAAACTCCAAATACATCCAATTTGTGGTACCTTGATGCATGATATGGTGATCACATTTGGATGGAATTATAGGATATAAAGGAAAGAAGGAAGCTAAGCATCAAAAAGGCTAAATCTAATTACGGGAATGGACAAATTTCATATGCCTCGATGATTGAGGTTTTTGAGCTTGTTCTTAGTAGTGGAGTTGATAAATCTAGTTATTTTCTATTAGTGTTCAGAGATATTTAGAAACCAAATTTCATTGTATGCGTTGTATGAACATGAATATCAATTTTCATTTGACAACGTTAATGTGATAATTCTAGTTTATAAAGATGATGGTTTTATGTTTAAAACGTCTTCTTGCAATTGGAATTCATGAAATTGTGATTTGTGTTTCTAATAATAGTAAGGTTAACTTTATTATCGATTCCTCTAATAGTTTAGATAAGAACGTGCTTTTGGCATAATCGTCATGGCCACACTTCAAGTTGGATGATGTATACAAATCTTGTTCGTTGGAGAGATGAATAAATCGTCATTCACATGTATATGTGAATGATGTGAAGGATTGTTGGATCTTGTTACACTAATGTGTGTGGACCCTTAAAATCCACCGCAAGGGATGTCAAACAATACTATGTCATATTTATTGATAGTTTCAGTAGATGTGGTTATGTTTATATGATTAAGCATAATTATGACGGCTTGAAAAGCTTCAAAGAGTATCAAAACAAAGTGGGGAATCAAAAAGGCATGAAGATAAAGGATCTCCAATCTAAAAGGAAAGGATAATTCCTTAGTATCGAATTCTACGATCATCATAAAGGTTGTGGAATGGTTTCCATAATTGGCTTCCCAACGGCACCATAATATAATGATTTTGCCAAAGGAGAATCGAATGATATATGGTTCAATCCATGATGAATCATGCTTCGCTACTAATTACATTTTGGTAATATCCACTTAAAATAGTAGAGAATTTTGAACCTTGTAACCAACTAAGTAGGTTTTGAAGACACCTCATGAAATGTGGAGTTGGAAAGTCCCTCACATTTAGATCTGGTGTTGTAAGGTCTTTTGAGAAACTAATGACCAACTTGAATCGAGATCTGAGAAGTGTTATATTGTCAAGTATTCACTTAAGACTTTTAATATTTGTTACTTATAGCTCAAAGGAATGTTCCTTGAGAGAAATAACACACACACACACACATATATATATATATATATATATATATATATATATACACACACACCAAGAAGTTAGTGGGAGTCATATTGACCTTGAATAAATTTGAGATATTGACCTGAGGTTGGAAAACCAGTTGAATCAAATGATAATTCCTTATCTCTTTGCAGATATAGTATAGTTAGACCACCTCCCAAGTTTTATGATTTTCATGTAACTGTGAAAGAAGATATGATGATTAGTGATTAAACATTGATCAATTTGGATAAGTATAATAGCTACTAGGAAGCATTGGTGGGCCCTTGAAGCTGCCAACGAGAAGAGTCTAAGGATAGTGAAATTCTTTCATAAAGGATAATCAAGTATGGGAATGGTTGATCGAAAGCCTAGTCTTATGACAGTGGGTTGCGATTAGATCTCCAGTATGAAGACTAACATGGATAGGAATGTACACACATTCAAATTTAGTATGGTCGAAAAGAGTTTCGCTCAGACTCAAGAAATTGATTATGAGGAAATATTATCACCAATAACTAAGAAAATGTCTAGTTGGTTATTTGTTACCATTTTTGCCTTCTTTGATTATAAGACATGGTAAAGTGGATGTTTAAACGAGTTTCCTTAATAGGAAACTTTTGAGGGGTGTATGGCACATCCTAAAAGGATTTAAACATACAAAGTATCCAAACAAGGTGTGTAAGCTTGAGAAATCTATTCATAGATTTACACAAGAATCGCATAGAAGGAATTTATGCTTCCATGAGAAAGTCAAAGAGTGTTGTTTTCTCGAAGTCCATATGGGTGTTGAGTATATGTAAATGCCAGTGGGAGTGTTGTTGTCTTCCTGGTATTGCATGCTAATGACAATACTACTCATAAGAAACGTTGTCTCTAAGTTTCAAGGCGCAAAAGGTCCATAATTATTTCACTATGATGGTCATGGGAAAGATACATTGATACTTGGTCTTAAGAATTAAAAATATAAAATAAATGTTTAATAGGATTCAGTCAAAGCAAAATGTGTTGAAAGGTTTCAAAAGGATTGTTCATAGCAAGGAGCTGAGTGAATCTCAAAAGTTCTTTATACTAGTCATGAAAATGATAGGATAAGTCTAGTCCCATATGCTTCAGATATAGGATCAATCATGAATGTTATGACTTGTGCTTATTTTGATGTCTCGGATGTTTTGAGCATCATGAGATTGTATCGTAAATTGGCTCGACTGAATCGCTTGACAACTGTCAAGAACATTTTGAGGTATTGAAAGATACTAAGGAATGGTTTCTTATAGACAGTAGAGAACATGATTGAGAAGAATTATAGTAACATAAATTTTAAGGATGACTCTGAGTCATAGTCTAAATGGTCATTCATTTCTAGTGTGATAACAAGAAAGGTTTCATGTAGGAGATGGTGGTAGGCTCAATAATATGAGTCGAATTACTTTACTACAAGTGAAGCATCCAAGGAGCGTACCTAGACTAGAAAACTTCATAGTTGATCTTGGATTTGTTTTTATTAACAAATTACCATTAAAAAAGTTCTCTGAAGGTGCAGTCATGTTGACTAATGATCCTTAAGACCACAGAAGGTCAATACATAGAATGAGGAAAATCCACTACATCCACGAAAAAGATTGAGGATGGAGATCTAGTTGTGAAGCGAATATCCTGTCGATGATTTGTTCATAATAGTGACGACCAAAGGAAAACATGATATGCATGCTCAAAGCATTTGCATGAGAAATGTTGACAAGTTTAGTTGTTAATTCAGTTACCCCCGAAACATTTATACAATAGTTAACTATGTAATTATTATGGCGATTAAATTATGGGGATTTACTTATATTTAAAGAGTATGATACCATAGAACAATTAGTTTATTATTGTGTTTCATTTTTCATGTTACTTCGTGAATATTAATTTATTCGAAATGTCACAGTCAATCATACTTCTGGGAGTAGGTATAGATTTATGGCTATCATGGAATATTTGTAGATTGTCCATGGTTATGTAATTGCTATGGTGATTAAATTATGGGGAATTACTTATATTTAAAGAGTATGATACCATAGAACAATTAATTTATTATTGTGTTTCATGTTACTTCGTGAATATTAATTTATTCGAAATGTCACAGTCAGTCATACTTCTGGGAGTAGGTATTGATTTAAGACTATCATGGAATATTTGTAAATTGTCCATGGTGATTGGATATTGCATAGGGATTGCTGAAATATTTAGGAGGACTTGGAAAATAGGGATTTTAAGTATTGGTTAAACCAGCACTTAAAGATTACTTCATGGATTTAATCACGACTAATTCTAAGATGATAAAATATTTTATTCTTTAAACAGAGATATATAAGTCATAGTTTGCAAGTCTATTATACATTGGTTTGCATCAATGCATCCGTAACTGGATTTCATAATCTTTATTTCCATGTATAACATGACGAGTAAAAGGTATGATTATAAAGTCAAAGTTTATTCGGTTATTTTTCCTTCTAAGGAAAAGCGATATATTTGGGCCCCTCAATGATTTGTTGTCGACATCTGAAGTGTTTGACCGAGCCCGGACTAAATTGATGTATTCAATTAGCAGTTTGAATTCAGTCGTCATAAATCGGAAATCAAGAAACAGAATCTTGGACCACGAGAACAATTCATATCCATGTATTGTGTCTATACGATATCTTGTAGAACGAAGAAATACCAGATCGCTTATCTTAGGGCCAACGTATTTTAATCAGAGTTCAACAATGGTTGTGGAAAACACCATTTACTGGTTATTCATAATATATACTTGCAATTGTAGTTGACAGCTTATCCAAGTGGGAGACTATTGGATTAAGGTGTCTAAGGTCTTAACTAAATTGGCATAATCTTAGTGAATAAAAGTAAAGTCCTTTTTGAGTTTCCCTTATAACCAGAAATAGCTTGAAATGACTTTGTGAGAGAGATAAAATGATTTGTTAATATATTATATGATTAATATATTAATTAGGAGTAGTTGATAATTAATTAATAAATAATTGGAAATTAATTTTGGATTAATTGGAATTAACTAAAGGTGCAATTGGTGAATTGTAACTGTTCAATAGTTGAACAAAAGAAACAATCCTAGAACCCTCCATGAGTATAGACGATTTTGGAGGAGGTTCTAGGGTTTTTGGAAGCCTCTTGGTTGCTGATAAGGAAAGGATCTGAACTAAAGATTAAATCTATTATTTAATTATTTAAATATGGATTTATCTGCAAGTTACATAAACTATAAATAGGACCCTTGGACATCTAATTTTCGTGGCTTATCATACCTAGAAGGTAGAGAACGAAATTCTTTTCCTCTAATTTTCTTGTCTTTCAAGTGTTATAGGGTTTTGGGTGTGAACCATTAGAGGCCACATTATTGGCGCTTACTTTCCATGGAGCATTTGAAGAACTCAAGAGAGTTGGTTGCTATATTCGGTTATCGCAAAAGGTATGTGTTTGTTTCTATGTGATTTAGGTTTTTCAAAGTATGTTGTTATTATGAGAAAAGCCATAGATCTCTAGGTTGCATGTGCTCATAAATTGTTTATGTGAAATTCCGTTGTGCAAATCATGTCTTATTAATTATTATTGTAACCTAGAAAACCTATCACATCCATGATTGCATACTAATATTAATTCTTATTTAACAATTGCACTAACATAATTAATATTATTATAAGGTGCAATACATCATATCTTAACTATATATGCGCTACAATTCTTCTAAACTTGGAACATTTGTGTGCTTAGGATATATAAGGCATCAAGTAAGGGAGGTGTCTTCCTTTCATCTCCTCTTTCGGTTCTGAACTGATATTTGGTCATATATTGCACTTTTATTTCATATGGACAAAGTCAATCTCTTTCTTCATCAACTTCCTGGTCTTCCATATGATAGTTGTGTTGGGTTCCTCGAACAGATGTTTATTCACAGCCACTTTTTGACCCTCAAGCGAATCAATAACAAACAACAAGAACATACTTATATGTCAGTTGATATAAGTTGTCATTAGTAGATGAAAGATATACATATGATTAAATCTTTAGAAAGTTACCGGGTCCATGAAGAAAGGTATTATAGATACAAAAATATTGAAGGTAATCCTCAAGACAATATACAATTTTTCCCTCTTGTCATTACTCAAAATTCAAATAAGGACATGGGGGTGGGGGATGGTAAGATTAGTGCATTACTTACTCTGGAGAGTAGCTTTGATTTTGAAACAATATAGAAAAATACATGGTGAATGTTATGAGGAGACTAATAAATGATTCATGTAATCATTTCACATAAACATTGATATGTTGGTCAAAACTTATCCCTCTCAAAGTCAAATGCTTCGTATGGAAGGCTAATCTTGACCGAATACCTATTTCAGAAGCGCTTATACACAGGGGCATTCCTGTAACTCCAAACTGTCAGCTATGTGGGGGAGTCACCGAATCAACGAATCATCTTCTTTTTTAGTGTAGTTCCGCAAAACAGGTTTGGTACTGGATCCTCAATTGGTGTGTTTTACATGATATACAATTTTAAGGCATCAAGGAATGCATCAAGTTTGGAGCTTCTTGGGGGAAATGTGCAAATACAAGATAGGTGCTTAACGTAATCCTATATTCGACGGTTTGGAACATATGGTTAGCCCGTAACGAGAAAATCTTCCACAAAAAACACCCCTCCCCCATTAAAACGGCGGATTTAATTATTCTACAGACGTTCGAATGGTGTAAGTACAGGGGTAAATCTGGAAAAACATGGACTGATTAGAGTTGTTTCCCATTTTGAATTTCCTTCTTCTTTGCTTTTTCTTTGTCTGTAAATAAATCTATTTCTTCTTTAATGGCCCTCTTTGTACTGTTTCCATAGCTCCTTGCTATTGGTTTTTTTTAATATATATCTCTATTCGCCGTTTCAAAAAAATATATATAGAAAATATGGTTAACAACAATATCTTAGGGCCGTATAGAAAAACACAGTTAACAACAGTATCTTCTATTATTAATTTATAAAAAAAGTGATTATAATTAATATAATGATATTAGTTATGGGGTTAATGACATACAATAACAAGAAATAGTAAATAATTTATTGTTTAGATCAATTATTCTTTAATTGGATTGAATAACTTTTTTATGTTTTCATAATACCATTAGGATAGATTTGAACCAGTTTGTGAATATTTCCTATCATCCATTGTAACATTTAATATGGCGAAATTTTACTCATTATTTATGTATATATATTATTATCTGATAGATTATCTTGTTTAGGATGCCCTATAATAGTGTATGAGAACAAAAAGTAAAATAATAACTGACCTATCGAATACTATTAAAATATAAATGACTTAATAAAACAAATGCATTGTCATTTTTAACAGTAACCTAATCAATATATTATTATTAATTTTTTTTTAAAAGTTAATTACATTTTTGTTGATGGGATCAACCCAACCCATATTAAAAACTATATTTACTAATCTACTCACAAGTGTAATAAAAGCTTTCATGGTGCCGTTGATATAAAACATACTTTATTAAAAGTAAGTAAGTAAAACAATAAAAAAGGGCACTAATGTCATTTCCATTTTGTCTTTCTATAAGTAGATCTCGCACCATTACTACTATAATTTAATCTTAATATTCCCCCACAACCACCCTCCAAATAATGCAGGCAAAAGCACTCAATTTCCTCCCATTCAAGCCATGCCCCTCCTTCAAATTACCAAAGGTACGGGCAGTCTCATTCCCTGATCGAGTTCCTCAAGACATTTCTACATCTACACCAAGTCAACAACTATCAATTTCATCTCAAGATGAAAAAGTATCAGCTTACTGGGATTATCAGTTTCTGTTCATGTCCCAGCGTTCAGAAACTGATAATCCCATTAATTTACGTGTCATTGAGGGATCCATCCCGTCAGATTTCCCACAGGGGACATACTATCTGACGGGACCAGGAATATTTAAGGATGACCACGGCTCATCAGTGCACCCTTTTGATGGCCATGGCTATTTTAGAGCATTTACATTTGATGGAGCCAAAGGTGAGGTCACATTTATGGCTAAATACGTTAAGACCACAGCTCAGGTGAAGGAACATGATCGTGATTCTGGTAAGTGGGGGTTTAATCACCGGGGCACATTCTCTACTTTAAAGAACAAGAGAAAATTTGGGGACACTACAGTTATGAAAAATGTGGCAAATACAAATGTATTGAGATGGAATGATAGGTTGTTTTGCTTGTGGGAAGGTGGCCCACCGCATGAGATTCAATCTGTGTCGTTAGATACGATCGGAGAATTTGATTTGATCAACGATTCTGATTGTTTACCAATGCCATCAACCAACGTCCGGGATACAGTGGATGGTGGTGAGATTATCTTGGATTTGGTTACAAGCATAGTGAAGCCGATATTGTATGGTATGGATTTTTTTTACTTTTTAATTATGATTATAACTTTTATTGAAATTATTGTCATCTAATGTGTCCAAAAAAAGTGTTGTTGATTTGAAAATTTATTATTATTTAAACAAAAGTAATAAAATATGATTCCATATTTTTATTTAAATTAATAAACTATCATTAAACATTATTAAATTAACTTTGAAGATTTTATAATTCTTGAAATAAAATCAACATTATTTAATAAGATTATTCTTGCTTTATGTGTCCGAACAAAGTGCTGTTAGTTACAAAATTTATTATTATTATTATTATTATTATTATTATTATTATTGTTATTATTAATATTTATTAAAAAAACATATATTAATAAGTATTTTGATTTTTGTGGTATACGTGCAGGGGTTTTTAAGATGCCTGCAAAACGATTGTTGGCTCATTATAAGATTGACGCATCCAGAAATAGGCTGCTTATGCTGGCATGCAACGCAGAGGATCTGCTCCTCCCACGCAGTACCTTCACCTTTTATGGTAAGTTTCTAAAGAAAAATAATTATGTCATAATTACTTGATATGGAACTTGAAAAAGCCTGGATCTAGTTCATTAGTCATGAATCATGTAGGATTATAAGTTTGAGTTCATATACAAAATAGAAATTGGAACTTGAAAGTGTTATTCCAATATCCAAGAGGTCGGTTGGTCGATCCAAAGAAAATTCAGTTAGAATAATAATAAGGGACTCCTATCTCTTTAGGCTCCACTACAACTGTTCTTAACAAACTCACCCGCTCTTAAAATCTTTGCGAATCTGTTTTTTATAATTGAATTTTACTTTTTACTTAATTCTAGAGTAGGTACATCAACAAGATAAGGTATGATCGGGTTCACATCTATCTCAACCTTTTTTGAAGGGCTAGTTTTCTTTAACAAACACAAAAACAAAAAATAAAAACAAAATAAATAAATAAATCTATTTTATTATTTATATAAACCACTATCAACAACTTCAAAAACTATACCAAAATTCTACACTCTCTCCAATTGTATTTCTGCTCTATCTTTTACCCAAATGACTTCTTATGATAATTCCAATTCATGTTGGGGTTCGGGAAAACACGATCGTTTTTTTTGAAATCTATAGGTTTTCTAGATCTGCTTTGTAACACCTAAAAATTTTCATTATATCAAATATTATGGTTTTATTTTAAACAAAGTTATGAAAATGTGATCCAACAAAAATCAAAACGGTTTACTTTTTGCTTCAAAAGATGCCAACCGGGTGTATTACTGCTAACATGCAAAATCATAGTAAATAAGTAATACATACAAAAATAAGAAACTATGTCTAGTTCTGCATAAGTTTGTTGCTACTCTCCATCTACACTAGTTCTTCGTAACTAATTCTAGAATATATGGAATTAACCAAAATATATAAAAAAAAAACTTTTCATTTTCCACAAGCCTTATATGAATTAACATGTATTCCTAATGTAACATCCCAAAAATATAAAATAAAATTTTCATTCTCAAAATAAACTAAAACCATTCAATGTCATTTTCTCAAAAAACAATCAAAGTAATAAGTTATAATTTCAAAACATCAGAGTGGTAAACATCAAAACAAACAGTGCGGAAATCTTCATTGATTGCAATGCAATCAAGCCTAGCTATTCCCTTTGTTAAAGGAAGTACCTGAAACATTTAAAACTTAAAACTATAAACACAATGCTTAGTGAGTTCTCCAAAATACCACATATAACATACATATAACGGGTCTCGCCCAACAAGTATATAAACGGGCCTCGCCAAATAATAATAAAGGATCTCACCCAACAGGCCTCACTCAATCTGCATAACATGTCCCACCCAACGGGCCTCACCCAACATACATAACGGGCCCCGCCCAACATACATGAAAGAGTCACAAAGAAAGTATAGTGAGAAGATCCACCTCTTAATCGAAATAGACTAACTTCAAAACTCACAAAACGTAAAGGTTGATATTACACGCCACCTAACATTAATCAAAAGGTCAAACCTCAGTCTACCATCAAAAACCATCAAGTTGATCGAAAGTCAACCTAATCAGGAAGTCAATGGTCAACAGTCAAAGTCAACCATGCAGACCACCACGTAGTGGTCTAGCTCAAACAAAAAACATGATGGATCTGTCCGCCGACCCGTGGTCAGCACTAGACCATGTTGTGGTTATGTTAGCATATCCAAGTCCCTATTAAGCTCTTAATCTGTTAAGCCCACTACTAATACTTTCCAGAAAGCTTTATAGCACTCTAATGGTCCATAAAAATCTGAACTTTATGGACATACATGTCCAATGCATGACATACACAAAATTAGGTCAAAATGGTGTTTAGGGGGGGGGTCAAAACCGCATGTATGGAATCAAAACAACTTGGGAGTCTAGATCTGAAAAATATGATACTCTTGGGAAATCTGAGATCAATAAAGTTGAAAGATTTATTGAAATCACTCACTCAAAACTCATTAAATGGACAAAAACTAGCTTAAACTCAAGTCCTAAAAGAAAAGAACCACAAATATCTGGTTGAGAAGACTTACAAAGGTCTAGAGAGTACACAAAACGGTGGTGATGAACTTGTTTGATGCTTTCTTACTTCCTTAAGCCCTTCTTCTTCCCTCACGAGGTGAAACAACCCAACGATGGCTCAAAATGAAAGAGAGTATGAACTAGGGTTTAAATGGGGATCTTTTGGGGTGATGAAGGTTGAGGATGGTCGAAACCTAGACCCTTATATACTTTATATAGGGCCCGAAGCCCGAAATTTAGGGTTTTATGCGCATTACGGCGTTGTGTTGTGTTCGTTTAATGAATGTCACATTGTGGTGACGTGGCACCACCACGTCGTGGTAAACCACCCACCACGTTGCTGATGGGTTTTCTAGGTTATAAAATTACATATGAGCAGAAAAACACTTAAC
Organism: Lactuca virosa; assembly: GCF_052849685.1. Classification (NCBI taxonomy): domain Eukaryota; kingdom Viridiplantae; phylum Streptophyta; class Magnoliopsida; order Asterales; family Asteraceae; genus Lactuca; species Lactuca virosa. The sequence continues at coordinate 393,747,717 of NC_136428.1, forward strand.
CCTTAAGTTCACATGAAACCTAATTTAGATCTAAGTTTCTCTATTTATAGAAATAAACAATGAATATCAAGAAACCCTAGAGAGATGCTATGAAATTCAAAATATACATAAAGATTAGGGTTACACACCTCTTGATTATTATAGCAAATAATCAACTTGATTCCTCTTGTAGTTACTTGGAAAGCAGGCACCAAAAGCTTGGATGCCCTCTAATGACTTGTACGTACCCAAAATCTAATAACTAGCAGACTAGAGGAGAGGGGAGGCTAGAGCGAAATTTCGGCTCTTGAGAGTTTAAAAGGAGTAGAAAAAAATAAGAGACCCTAGGGGTCCTATTTATAGCTGATAAGGAAGCTTTGGATAACCTAATTTGAATATAAAAATAATATCTTAAATTAGGTAATTATCCAACTCCTTAATTATCCAATATGATTAATCTAGAGACCCTAAAATCCCTAGCCAAAAATGGCTATGCTTAGAAGGTTCTAGAAACCCTAAATTGTTCAACTATTGAACAATTACAACTTAGCCTCTTCACTTCCAATTAATTATAATTAGCCCGAAATTAATCCCAATTAATTTATGATTAATTACTAATTAATTATTACTACTTCTAATTAATATATTAATCATATAATATATTAATAAATCATTTGTTATAATTTATTAACCATATAATAAATTAACAAATCAGTCTTTCTCTACAAAAGTCATTCTATTCAGTTCCTGATTATGTGTAACAACGTAAATTTCCAAAACAATTTTTCATTTTTAAAACATACTTTTATTCATAAGATGATGTCAAACATAATGTATCCAATGTTATCATAACAAAAACATATGCCAGAATCTCAAAACATAAACTCCATGAGTGTGTACGGATCATGCCGGCGCCTTTCCGCGATCCTCGCTAGTACCTGAAACACATAACACAACAACTGTAAGCATAAATGCTTAGTGAGTTCCCCAAAATACCACATACGCACATACGCCACTCAAGGCTATAAGACCTTCCGGTCACTGTGTCTCAGAGGACTTCCGTCCCACAACCCTGGTAGACCTTCCGGTCCTACCCGTAATGACCTTCCGGTCCATATCATCTTGACCTTCCGGTCCATATCATAATGACCTTCCGGTCCTTAGCATTCACAACATACATAACACATCAATATCATATAACAGTATACAACACATACATCTCATAGCATATAAGACCTTCCGGTCACACATAGGTACCACTCTAGGTACAGTATAGTGAAAAGACTCACCTCGTACGATGTCGGATGACCTCTCGTGCTCGATAACCCGACCTAGCCTCCTCCTATTAACATAATAACATTCCTGATCAATACTCTCTCATAGCCTCGTCTCTAAAGATTGGGTAGAAGGTCATCCTACCCCTCCCTGAACTCCCCTGAATCAGCTTGACCAAAACCCTAAGGTCAACTGAAGTCAACGATCAAACTTTGACCCGACTCGTCGAGTGCACATGGGCGACTCGGCGAGTCCATGCGGGTCCTCTGAATCCTTCTAGTCTCACTTGACACGTCGAGTCATCCTTTCACTCGACGGGTTACACCTGTCATGAATCGCGGGGCAACCCCGACTCGACTCGTCGAGTCCCCTTATGGACTCGGCGAGTTCCTTCCATGGCAACACTCAAATGAACTTCTAAGGTCATATCTGCTTCTCTAACCTATAGATCTGGCCTTCCAAACCACTATAATCACGTAAATATCCGACCTTTACACTCATGCAACGTCCATAAAGCTTCTTTTGGTGAAATAGCCTCTAAAATGGCAACCTAGGGTCATATCTCTAATGGAATAGCAAAAATCAAGATAGATAGGACTCTCTGGACCTCTTAAGGTCCAGATCTAAGAAGAACTCCACCTTGGGACCTCACATACTTCGAATCCAAGCCAAAGAAGGCATAAGAAAACCCTATATTCAAGTAGATCACCAAATACACGAGATTGAGCATAGATTAGTACCTCTAGCAGCCTCTTCTGATCAAATGGTGGTAGATCTGAGCTCCTCAATCTTCCTTGTTTGCCCTCCTTCCTTCTTTCTTGCAAAAACACAGTTAGAATGATTAAAATGGCTTCTTCTCTCCCTCACAACACTCTCAGGTGCTCTAGTGCTCTCAAAGGTGAAGGTGCCCGCAAATGAGGGCCATAAGGTCCTTTAAATAGGGCACACGCCCGGGGATTTAGGGTTTCAGCCCACAACGCGGACTCGTCGAGTTCACCCATCGACTCGTCGAGTCCCTTCATTAATCCAGTCAGCAAAATGCGATCCTACTCGACGAGTCTAGGCGTCAACTCGTCGAGTCCCTCCTCAAAACTCAAAATAAATGAATAACATAGAATACCTGGGAATCCGGATGTTACAATTCTCCCCCACTAGAATCAGACTTCGTCCTCGAAGTCTCGCTCGGCAAACAACTCTGGATGCTGCTCCCGCATTTCAAACTCCGGCTCCCAAGTCAGCTCGGACCCTCTCCTATGCTGCCACCGGACCTGAACCACGGGCACCTCCTTGTTCCTCAGAACCTTGATCTTCCGATCTTGGAACGCGATTGGTCTCTCAACATAATTCAATCCCGCATCCACCTGAACATCCTCCAGCGGCACTACCGCCGACTCGTCGGCTATACACTTCCTCAACTGAGACTCGTGGAAGGTATCATGAATATGGCTCAACTCCGCAGGTAGCTCCAAATGATACGCTACCCTGCCCACCCTCGCGGTCACTCTGAACGGACCGATGTACCGGGGCCCCAGCTTGCCCCTCTTCCTGAATCGGATCACTCCTTTCCAAGGAGACACCTTCAGGAGTACGAAGTCTCCCACCTGAAACTCAAGCTCGAATCGTCGCCTATCCGCATAACTCTTCTGGCGACTCTGAGCTGTCAACAACCTCTGCCTGACCTGAGGTATCTGCTCAGTCGTCTGAAGCACTATCTCAATGCTACTCATCACGCGCTGCCCTATCTCTCCCCAACAAATGGGAGTCCGACATCTCCTACCATACAACAACTCGAAGGGAGGCATACCAATACTCGAATGGTGGCTGTTGTTATAGGAAAACTCAGCCAACGGCAAGTACGTGTTCTGACTTCCTCCGAAGTCCAACACACATGCTCGAAGCATGTCCTCGAGCGTCTGAATCGTCTGCTCACTCTGCCCGTCCGTCTGTGGGTGGTATGCGGTACTGAAATACAGCCTCGTACCTAACTCCTCATGGAACTTCTTCCAGAACCTGGAAGTGAAACGTACATCTCGATCTGAGACAATCGAGATCGGTACTCCATGACGCGATACCACCTCTCTCATATACAACTCGGCCAGCCTCTCTGCGGAAGAGCTCTCACTGATAGCAAGGAAGTGAGCGCTCTTCGTCAACCGGTCAACGATCACCCAAATTGCATCGACACCCCTCGCGGTCTTTGGTAATTTGGTGATAAAATTCATGGAAATATGATCCTACTTCCACTGGGGAACCTCAAGTGGCTGCAACTTGCCATGCGGATGCTGGTGCTCGGCCTTAACCCTGCGACAGGTCAAGCACCTCTCAACAAACCATGCAACATCCCTCTTCATACAGGGCCACCAATAGTCTTTCTTCAAATCCAAATACATCTTAGTGGCTCCGGGATGGATCGAGAACCTCAATCTATGCGCCTCCTCCATCAGAATGGTACGCGCCCCGCCTGCATACGGCACCCGAATCCGACCTTGAAAGTTCATTAGCCCTCGGCTATCGGTAACGAACTCAAACACCTGCCCGATCACCCGCTCCCTCTTGCGGTTCTCCGGTATCATGGCCTCTGCATGGGCCTCCCAAATGGTGTCCAATACCGGAGTCATCACCGTCAATCGCATACAAGTGTCTCGAATCGGGGCACTATCTGCCCTTCGGCTCAGAGCATCAGCTACAACATTAGCTTTGTCCGGGTGGTATAGGATCTCACAATCGTAATCCTTCACCACATCCAACCATCTCCTCTGGCGCATATTCAGGTTGGGCTGATCCATCAAATACTTCAAACTCTTGTGGTCCGTGTCTATGGTACACCGAACCCCATACAGATAGTGACGCCAGATCTTGAGAGCGAACACCACTGCCCCTAACTCCAGATCGTGGGTGGGATACCTCGCCTCATGAGGCTTCAGCTGCCTCGATGCATACGCTATCACATGCCCTCTCTGCATAAGCACCGCACCCAATCCCGATATCGATGCATCGCAGTACACCACAAAATCCTCCATTCCCTCTGGAAGGGATAACACCAGGGCTTCGCACAACCTCTGGCGAAGAGTCTCAAACGAGGTCTGCTGCTCCGGACCCCATGAAAAAGCAACGCCCTTCCAGGTCAACTTGGTGAGGGGCACGACAATCTTGGAGAAATCCTTGATAAATCTCCGATAGTAGTCGGCCAAGACCAATATCCCATTCTGGTTAACGAGATGTCCCAAGAACTGGACCTCTCGTAACCAGAAATAGCACTTGGAGAATTTGGCGTAAAGCCTCTCCGACCTCAATACTCCGAGGATCTCTCTCAAATGCTCCTCATACTGCTCTCTGGATCTCGAATACACCAGTATATCGTCGATGAACACGATCACCGAACGATCCAACATCAGTCTGCACACCCTGTTCATGAGATCCATGAACGCTGGCGGTGCGTTGGTGAGCCCAAAAGGCATCACCACGAACTCGTAATGCCCATAACGAGTCCTGAACGCCGTCTTCTGGATATCCTCATCTCGCACTCTCATCTGGTGATATCCAGATCTCAAATCTATCTTGGAGAACTAAGATGCTCCCTGCAACTGATCGAATAGATCATTAATCCTCAGTAGTGGGTAACGGTTCTTGACCGTTAACTTGTTCAACTCCCGGTAATCAATGCACATCCGGTGTGAACCATCCTTTTTCTTGACAAAGAGGATCGGCGCTCCCCAAGGTGAGCTACTCAGCCTGATAAATCCTTTCCCCAACAGCTCCTGAAGCTGTGAGGATAACTCCTGCATCTCTGGTGGCGCAAGGCGACAGGGTGCCTTGGCGATAGGCGCCGCTCCCGAAACCAAATCGATGCGAAACTCCACTTGCCTCTCGGGAGGCACACCCGGCAACTCCTCGAGGAAAACATCCAGGAACTCACGCACTATCGGAACATCATCAACCGAACTCGGCCTTTCCGCGGCCACACGTGTATCCATCACATAAGCTACAAACCCGCAGCAGCCCTGCTGTAGACTCTGCCTCGCTCTAGCTGCCGAACAGAACGCAGACCCAGATCGGGTACCCTCGTCGTACACCGTAAGTACTCCCCCACTAGGGTCTCGTATCGTCACCAACTGTCGCTCGCAGTCTATAACAGCCCCAAATCGGCTTAACCAATCCATACCCACTATGACACACACATCCCCCATCGCAATCGGGACTAGATCTATCGGGAATTCAACCCCGAAGATCTCGAGTACACATCCTCGAATCACATCCGTAGCATACACCGCTCGCTCGTCAGCTATGGAGACTCGTAGAGGTCGACTCAACGCCTCCCGCTGAATACTGACGTGCTGACTAAAGGCTAAAGACACAAATGATCGACTCCCACCCGAGTCAAATAACACCAAAGCAGGTACAGAATTCACAAGAAAAGTACCTACGCATATCATAATATAACCACAATATCTCAAACTCAGGATAAATAAATGAAAGAATACATACCAGCCACGACATCGGGCGCTGCGCGGACCTCCTCCGTTGTCAACTGGAAAGCTCTCCCGCGAGCCTTCGGTGCCTCGGCCTTCGCCGGCCGAACCTCAGTAGCTCGCACGGCAGCAGGGGCAGATCCATGCGGTGCTCCCTGTGCTGTCCCCCGCAGCTGTGGACATTCGGCCTTCCGGTGTCCGGTTTGGTTGCAATGAAAGCAAACCATGAACCCCTTGGGGCAATCCTTGGCTATGTGCCCCTCCTTGCCACATTTGTAGCAAGCACCAGATCGACAAACCCCATCATGTCCCTTGCCGCACTTCCCACAAGTGCGGCCCTTCTGGCCTCCAGATCTCGAATCGGCGGGCTTTACCCGCTTGGCTGCCGGCTGAGACTGTGACGGCCGCCGGTCCTTTCCCTGAGACTCAGCCTCCTCCCGAGCCTGAGTCTCTAGCTCAATCTCCCTCTTCCGGGCATTTGCCTGGAGCTTGGCAAATGTCCAGTATGATGAGTTCGCCACGAACTCCCTGATATCCCTCCTCAAAATGCTCAAGTACCCGCTCATACGTGCCTGCTCAGACGACACGTGTTCAGGGCAAAACAACGCCCTCTCATGAAACATCCTCGTAATCACCGTCACAAACTCAGTTCCCTGCTTGAGGGACAAGAACTCCTGGGCTAAATGTTCCCTCTCCACAGGGGGACCATACTCCTCTCGAAACATCGTGGTGAACCTCTCCCAGGTCACCACAGTAAGCTCTGCCGTAGTGAAGTCCGCCGTCACAAACTTCCACCAGTCCTTCGCCCCTAAGCGAAGCTGGTTCAGTGCAAACCGGACCCTCAGATGCTCTGGACACGAGCAGGTGTAGAAGCATCCCTCGATATCATAAATCCATCTCATCGCAGTAATCGGATCCTGCGTCCCATCAAACTCTGGTGGCTTCGTGTTGCTGAACTCCCGGAACAGCAACGAGTCACCTCCCTGAGGTCTAGCAGCAGCAACAGCTGCAGTAGCTGTAGCAGCCGCAGCCTCAGTAACCGCTGCCTACCGCTCATCAAAGGTCTTAATCAATGTGGTCTTGATAGACCCAAACATCTCCGGAATCTCGGCTCGGATCGCCGCAGCCACCTCATCGTGGATCATATGACGAAGCTCCTCGTCACTCACGCCGCTCGTCTCAGGTCTGTGGCGTGTCCCAACCATGATGTCTCTGAAATACAACATAAAAAATATCAGAGACTCGATCGAGCATACTCGCACTCGATCACTCAACCCTACTTGTCCCTTAGTACCCTAAGGATTCTTACTTGGACTGCGCACTGATCCGGTGTCTTTAGTAGTACGGGCCCTATACTACCGTCCACACCGCATCAATATTCACCCCAAGTCCTCCTCCTAGGATCCCAGATCACAAGTACCCTACATCTCGCTAGCATAGGCTACCCTTCGGTAGACCTCTCATAAGCTCCTCACTGCTACCTACTCACTCTCAAGCATCTCATAGCAGCAGAAATCTTCCTAGGCTAAGGCATCACAAATCAGGCCACTCTAGTCCTAATATGAATACCTAGCCTACTCTAGCATGTGTAACATATCATAACTCATAACACATAATGTAAGGGTATTTTGGGAAATCATCGTTCGGGCGCTGGTTGATCGTACACACTACTTCCTTCTGCTTTTCTCAAATCCTTTTACTTTTTGAAAAACTGTTTATTTTATGAAGAACTTTCTCAAATCCTCAGTTTGAGTTCAAATACACCCGAAGGTGCATCCGAATCCCTCAAACCAAGGCTCTGATACCAACTTGTAACAACGTAAATTTCCAAAACAATTTTTCATTTTTAAAACATACTTTTATTCATAAGATAATGTCAAACATAATGTATCCAATGTTATCATAACAAAAACATATCCCAGAATCTCAAAACATAATCTCCATGAGTGTGTACGGATCATTCCGGCGCCTTTCCGCGATCCTCGCTAGTACCTGAAACACATAACACAACAACTGTAAGCATAAATGCTTAGTGAGTTCCCCAAAATACCACATACGCACATACGCCACTCAAGGCTATAAGACCTTCCGGTCACTGTGTCTCAGAGGACTTCCGTCCCACAACCCTGGTAGACCTTCCGGTCCTACCCGTAATGACCTTCCGGTCCATATCATCTTGACCTTCCGGTCCATATCATAATGACCTTCCGGTCCTTAGCATTCACAACATATATAACACATCAATATCATATAACAGTATACAACACATACATCTCATAGCATATAAGACCTTCCGGTCACACATAGGTACCACTCTAGGTACAGTATAGTGAGAAGACTCACCTCGTACGATGTCGGATGACCTCTCGTGCTCGATAACCCGACCTAGCCTCCTCCTATTAACATAATAACATTCCTGATCAATACTCTCTCATAGCCTCGTCTCTAAATATTGGGTAGAAGGTCATCCTACCCCTCCCTGAACTCCCCTGAATCAGCTTGACCAAAACCCTAAGGTCAACTGAAGTCAACGGTCAAACTTTGACCCGACTCGTCGAGTGCACATGGGCGACTCGGCGAGTCCATGCGGGTCCTCTGAATCCTTCTAGTCTCACTTGACACGTCGAGTCATCCTTTCACTCGACGGGTTACACCTGTCATGAATCGCAGGGCAACCCCGACTCGACTCGTCGAGTCCCCTTATGGACTCGGCGAGTTCCTTCCATGGCAACACTCAAATGACCTTCTGAAGTCAGATCTGCTTCTCTAACCTATAGATATGGCCTTCCCAACCACTATAATCACGTAAAGATCCGACATTTACACTCATGCAACGTCCATAAAGCTTCTTTTGGTGAAATAGCCTCTAAAATGGCAACCTAGGGTCATATCTCTAATGGAATAGCAAAAAGCAGGATAGATAGGACTCTCTGGACCTCTTAAGGTCCAGATCTAAGAAGAACTCCACCTTGGGACCTCACATACTTCGAATCCAAGCCAAAGAAGGCATAAGAAAACCCTAGATTCAAGTAGATCACCAAATACACGAGATTGAGCATAGATTAGTACCTCTAGCAGCCTCTTCTGATCAAATGGTGGTAGATATGAGCTCCTCAATCTTCCTTGTTTGCCTTCCTTCCTTCTTTCTTGCAAAAACACACTTAGAATGATGAAAATGGCTTCTTCTCTCCCTCACAACACTCTCAGGTGCTCTGGTGCTCTCAAAGGTGAAGGTGGCTGCAAATGAGGGCCATAAGGTCCTTTAAATAGGGCACAGGCCCGGGGATTTAGGGTTTCAGCCCACAGCGCGGACTCGTCGAGTCTACCCATCGACTCGTCGAGTCCCTTCATTAATCCAGTCAGCAAAACGCGATCCTACTCGACGAGTCTAGGCGTCAACTCGTCGAGTCCCTCCTCAAAACTCAAAATAAATGAATAACATAGAATACCTGGGAATCCGGATGTTACATTATGAAGGCAACTCAAAAAGGCCTTTCCTTCTATTTTAAGAATATATCAATTTAGTTATTGGCTTAGACACCTTAATCCAATAGTTGCAGAGGTGCAAAGTCTCAAAATTAAAGTCTTTTAAACATGAGGAACTTCAAAAGAATAATATATAGGATACAGATGTTAATCCTAAAGTGCATATGCATATACATGATTCAACCTTACGAACCTTCATGTATCATATATTCAAGTTCACACAAGTCCTTCGCTTATAATCCGATCAAATCATTATTAAACATTTAATATAAATCCGTTCATTTCAACCTACTTCATACGATGTAACTTATATATACGTAATGCATGCTCACAATTGAAATAAACCTTACGAGACTTCCAGTATCATGCCTTTATATTAGCATATGCTCCTTCGGTCATATTGTTCCAAACCACCACCGCCTTTTGAAAAATGAAAAGACAAAGAAAAGATGATGGCATTTAGGGTTTACAATGAACATATAGAGGCTAGGGTTTTCGATTTTCCGATGGAGGGATAAGGGTGGCACGAGTAGCTATGATGGTCGGAAGACAGTGATGGTTGGTGGGGTTTGATGGAGGAAGGAAGGCGGTTTCACTGGTGTGTGTAGATCTGAAAATGGCGGGGCTTTTCAGTTTTATGGTTGAAGGGGGAGTGTGGTGTAGGTAGCTCTGGTTGTCGGAATACAATGATGGTTGGTGGGGTTTGAAGGCGGAAGGAAGGTGGTTCCACCGATATGTGCAAATCCGAAAATGGTGGCGGTTTTCGATATTCTGGGGGCGGAGGGTGGTAGTGGTAGCACCGGTTTCTTGAGAGAAAGAAGGGAGAATAAGTAGGGAGGAAGAAGGTAACCGACCAAGGGGGTGGTGACTTGCCGTAGGAGGTTAAAAGGAAAAAATGAACAACTTTTTCAAAGTATTAGGTATTAACGCATCTAAAATCGTTGTAGGGACCAAACCGACAAAAAAATACAAAACTTACAGACTTTCAATAGGCCAATAGAATATTAAAAAAGATTTTTATCCTAATAGATAGTCAACTAAGAGAATCTTTGTTAACCATTTTTTATACAGCCTAAATTGGTGCGTACACAAGATCACCTTGTATGATAGTCGACATAATCACTCATATTTACATTGTTTGACTCCTTCGAAAAGCTACCTCTGGAGATTGTCACTTTTCCGTTCCAAAACAACAAATTGAAAATTTTCTAAAAAACATCAATAAATCTCTCTCTCTCTCTCTCTATATATATATATATATAGAGAGAGAGAGAGAGAGAGAGGATGATTCACTTGAAATTAAAAAAAAAATTAGAGATTTTGAGATTCAACATCAACCACATATTTTTTCATTTGCTGCTCTAACGCTCCAGCGTATCGGCAGCGATAACAGTGGGATATGTCTAATCATAAATGATTATTTCACAAAGTTGCAACAAGTTAATAATCTGGTGTGATCTCAATTACTATGCTTCATGTTTCTAGTGTGGACTCAATGATTTGGTGCCCTGGTTCTAAATTGGACTTCATGATCTAAGATGCTGCTTTGGTGCTATCACTTTTTCTGGCTGACTTATATAACACATAAGTTAGATCATAGAAATTTATCTGTTTTGTATTCTGTTTGTTTTTTGTTCTATGTTCTACTGTAGCATTTTCCAGCTTTGCGCTGATATATTATTAATATTAATCTTGTTGTTTAAAAAAATTAATTAATTTTGTATTTATATTGAAATATTTTATATATCCTGCAGAATTCGATTCTAATTTCAAGATCCAGCAAAAGCAAGAATTTCGTATCCCCGAACATCTCATGATTCACGATTGGGCTTTCACTGATTCTTATTACATATTATTTGGCAATCGCGTCAAGCTTGACATTTTTGGTAATTTTCTTTCATGATAGATATACGGAGAGGTTAAAACAAAAATTTTGATTTTCGTGATAATAAGATACAAAACAAAATATTGATATGTCTATCTTATGTCATAAAAACTTACAAATTACAGTATATTTATTTTATAAAAAAAGATGAAGCTTTGGAAAAAAATTTCAAAATATTCATCAATAAACGACACATGTTCACTAATCTATAGTTTCATACTTTATTTTTAATTTTTTTTACGAAAAAAAAAAACAAATATGTTAAATTTTATGCTACATACATACATTATTATTATTATTATTATTATTATTATTATTATTATTATTATTATTATTATTTATTTTTGAATGGCTATGATATCATAAAAAATCTAGACGGAAGCTGGCAAAACAAATACAATACTGATATATATATATATATATATATATATATATATATATATATATATATATATATATATATATATATATATATATATATATATATATATATATATATATATATATATATATATATATATATATATATATATATATATATATATATATATATATATATATGGAAAGGATCAAATGAGAACACCTAAAAGGTTGAGAACGCGAGAACAATTCTGGACCAATCAATATATAAGGGCATATTAGTAATTGTATATTTTAATTAAATTAAAATAAAATAAAATTCAATCAAATTCCCTTAAATTTAGGAGCAGTTACCAAAAAAGAAATAAATATTCAATTTTTTATTTTTCTTATTAATGGAATATAAAAAACATTTTTACCAAAATTTATCTTAAAACTGAAAAAAAAAATTAAGAAAATCAATTTTTTCCTTCTATTTCACGGTTTTTTTTTTCAAAAAAATGAATAGAAATCGAACCCTAAATTAATATATTTGTATTCACAAATGATTTTTTTTTCAAAAAACCTGATACTTCTCCAATCACAAATGAATACACATCAATTTACAAGTAATCCAATTCCTTTTTTTAATCGACTGAAAAATAAAAAGAGTGTAAAAATTATAATTTCTTCATAAAAAGAATACCTCTAATCATAAGTAAATACATTCATTAATACATGATTACACTGCTATTCACAAATGAATACACTGCTATTAACAAATGAGTTCCCTGTTATTCACAAATGAATAAATGAATACCTCTAATCATAAATAAATATATTCATTCACACATGAATGCACTGCTATTCAAAAATGAATACACTGCTATTCATAAATAAATACACATTTTAACATTAATGAATTCATCAAAATATAATATAACTTACATCTAAAAAAATATAGAACACAATACAATTTTTCATTCTCCTCTAGCTCAGCTTTACCATTTGGTTTCCCATCAACTTTAGGAATAACTTTGATGTTAAGATCAACCACGGAGCTAGAAGCTTCAACAATTCGAGCATAAGAGTTTTTGCTAACATCATTGACAATAGTAACCACTGGGATGATTTTGATTTGGAATCATCATCAACAATCATCGGCTCATTATCCCATTTAAGATCCAAAAAACTAACTCCCTGTTTCATTTTGAAATCAGTCCCAGTATCTGATCCCATCTTCACATCATCATTTGAACCCTCATTCATTACTTCATCATTACCACTACCAGAATGCTTCACAATCTTCATAGGAATAATAATCGTAACATGAGATGTTTCATGAACAGGAGACGTACCAGGAATTTTACCCAAAATACCCTTAGCATGGATTCCAACATTCAAAGAAGGAGGCGACGAAGGTTGCGAACTGTCAGCCTTGGATTCGGAAGATTTGAACCCTTTAACCATATCAGAAGTACCTTGTATCAAAACGAATCCCTTTTCTTCCACCAAATCATTGATTGTCTTATTATTTCCATAAATTTGAAAAGTATTCTGAATTTCAACGTTCTTACCACCATCGATAATTTTATCCATCGCTGCTAGTTCAGATTTGATAACATTTGGATCAACATTCTCCTTGCCACATCCCGATTTGATTACATCTCTAACCCCAGCGCGCAAAACATACTTTGAACCTTCCTCTTCACCAACAAAACAGAGAATCGATTGATTAACTGAATCGTAACATATGTGTTGGTTGTTGTCATCGGAACCCACGATACCGAAGGGTGTATCTATGTGTGTGTTCGTGTGTTGTTGGGAGGGCCAAGAAAGAAAGTGGATGAACATCAGAAAGAAATTGAAGTTGAGACTGGTTAAAATGGAAGCAATCAGGTCCGATGAACAAAAATCGAGTTGTAGGAGTGCTCTTCCGCTGATTCTATGGCCTCCTCCGGCTCTGATATGTTCTATGAGATGAGGCGGTGAGATGAATAATTCTATGAGATTAGGTGTTCTCATTTGATCCTACTCCTATATATATATATATATATATATATATATATATATATATATATATATATATATATATATATATCCAAATCAATATACAAATACCATTGTTAGTAGTTTTTGAAGCCAGGACTAGGACTTTGAGAATTTAAATATTCACAAATGTTCTGGACGAGCCAGAAAAAAAATCATTTAGCAATATTATAAGTTTTGTATTTTTTAATTAAATATATATACATATATAATATAATAAAAAAACATTTGCCCCAAAAAAAATTACTCCATTTACAAGTACCTATTTTACCCCTTCCTCAACAGCCCCATGAATGAACTGTGTTGATTTTAAGGCTTATTTGTTTTCAGAAACATGCAATATATACCGACTTTGTAACTTTCATGCCCTAATATAGCCGGTCTTATGACTATAAAATATGCTCTGATATTTTTAGGATAATTATATATATATATATATATATATATATATATATATATATATATATATATATATATATATATATATATATATATATATATATATCAAGGTTGTAAAAAACGTTTGACGTTATCTAGTCGGTGGACTGGTGTCAAAGGATTAATCGGCTAAGCGGAGATTTATCGGGGACCATTAATTGCTAATTTGTTGAATTTTAAAAAATTGAATATGACTAATATCATATCAAAGTTCGTAAATACCACTAATATGATAACAAAATAGGTTAATATGATTAATACAACACTAATCATGCCTCAAATAGTTTCTATTGAAATAAAATTTCTTCAAAATGTTAAAATTTCATTGTTTTATAATGTTTCACTCATTATGTATGCATGGATTAATCGCTAGGCGCCCTCTAATCAGTCGAGTAACGCCTACGGCTTAATCGGAGATTAATTGGGACCTAGTCGACATTTTTACAACAGTGATATATATATATATATATATATATATATATATATATATATATATATATATATATATATATATATATATATATATATATATATAAGTGGGTTCTTGAGAGAAAAAAGTTGAAATTAAATTTAATTTCAGCCATTAATTTGAATGTTAATCTTGTGTTATCAAACAAACTAATAACATGTTTTTCTTAAACTATACTAATCATTACCTTAATCTATATAAAAACATAAATTATTTGTTTTTTTTTTAATATTGAAGAAGCTATTTTTATCGAAAAAACGATTTTAAATATATCAAAATTTATAATTTTTTCTTCTCTATAAATAGATATAGTTTTAACATTTATACAATTTTTTTTTTTATAATTTCAGTTCTTGTTATTCATATGTGAATAAAGGTGTTTCATATTTTTATTACAATATATGCATTCGTTATTCACTTATGAATAAACGTATGTTTAATTTTTATTACAGTTTCAGTATCATTCATATATGAATATAACATATAATAACATTTTTTCTTACCTAAATTTTTTTTACATCAGCTTCCGTCCTATATTATTTTGCATTATTCACATATGAATAAAACGTGTATTAGCTCTCGTCATATGTTATAATCATATTGAAGAAAATATTTATTAGATTTTTGTTACAATTCATTTGTTATTCATTTATGAATAAGTAATATGTTAATAAAAGACGGAGTGTTTTGAAAATACTAACTACTTATTCATATATGAATAACAAATGAACTGTAACATAATTCTGATAAATGTTTAATTCACATATAAATATAACATGTGAGGAGAGCTAACACACGTTTTATTCATATGTGAATATAACAGGTGACAAGAGTTGATGTAAATAAAAATTAGGTAAGAAAAAGCTTTATTATATATATATATATATATATATATATATATATATATATATATATATATTAATGATATTTAAAATGTAATAAAAATGAAACATATGGTTTATTCACAAGTGAATAATGAATGTATTGAAATAAAAATCTGATACATTTTTATTCATATATGAATAACGAGAACTCAAACTACAAAAAAAAATTTTATGTAAAAGCTATATCAATATAGGTGATTCTTTATAGAGAATAAAAAAATAATGAATTTTGGTATATTTAAAATCCTTTTTTGATAATAAAAAAAACAACTTATTAAAAATTTTAAAAATATAAATAAATAAGTTTTTACATATATTAAAGTAAGGATTTGTATAGTTTAAGAAAACATATTACTACCTTGAAAGCACATGTATATACATTTCAAATTTATATTCACATATGAATATTATATTTCCTTATTTATGTCGGTACGTCGGAGTGTTTTGCGCAAAAACAAATGTGTAGTTGAGAACGAGGGAATGAATCTGTACTACTCATTTCGAGTATGTCGCTTAAGCGCTCCAATCTGCCGGGATGATGGAACATATTTTATTCATATATAAATAAGTATATACTTATTCATATATGAATATATATATATATATATATATATATATATATATATATATATATATATATATATATATATATATATATATATATAAAAGTGTATTCATATATGAATAAGTATGTGTTTGTTCACAAGTGATTATTTATATATATGAATATGATTGTTGGTGGCGGAGGTAGTGTACGTCGATAGGAAGGGTAGCGGTGGTGGTGGTAGTGGCAGTTACGGTGGCAGGAGTAGTGGTGGTGGTGGTGTCAGTTGTGGCAGACATGGTGGTGGAGGTGACGGAGGTGGTGGCAACTGTGGCGGAAGTGGTGGGAGGGGTAGTGGCAGCGGTGGTGGTGGTGGCGGAAGTGATGGTGGCAGCGGTGGGAGCATTGGCGAAGGTGGTGGAGAGTGGTGGCGGAGGTGGTGGTGGTGGGGTTAGTGGTGGTGGTGGTGGTAGAGATGGTGGAAGTGGTAGTTCGTAAGTGGCGGATGAGAGGAAAGGTGGTGGATTCATATATGACTATACATAAATTTATATTCATATATGAATATTACCTCTTCTTCGTTGCGTGGGTACGACGGAGGGTTTTGCGGCAATATATAAATGAGTAGCTGAGATTGATTTCTCCATTATCTACCTTTTTTTTTTCTCTGTTAAATTTACGTGTGTGTGTATATATATATATATATATATATATATATATATATATATATATATATATATATATATATATATATATATATATATATATATTAAACATTATTTTCTCCACACTACCATGGCATTGTATATTTTTGAATTGTCATTTCACTTTTTTATTTCCTTTTAATTCCAATAAACTAGAAGTTTGTTATTTTATGGTTAATTTTCTCATTGTGAAAGAAAACTATTTAGGAGCAATGTCGGCAATTGGTGGATATACTCCAATGGTATCAGCATTATTAGTGAATCATAGTAAGTCAACGTCTCCGATATATTTGTTGCCTCGTTTCCCTGAGCGTGAGCAGGGGAGGGACTGGAAAGTGCCGATTGAAGCTCCTTTGCAAATGTGGATGCTTCATATGGGGAATGCATCCGAAGAACGAGATCACAAAGGCAATAAACAAATTCAAATACAAGCAAGCGGTTGTTCTTACAAGTGGTTTAATTTTCAGAAAATGTTTGGTATGTTCTTCACCTAAGAAATGAAAATCTAAATTATAGTTTAATGATAAGTAACATGCACGCTTATTTTTCATTAGTCAGTTTTAGACAGTAACAAAATAGGAATTTTAACTGTTTTTAGATTTGATGGTAATTAAAACAGGATATGATTGGCAAAGTGGTAAAGTAGACCCATGGGGCATGAATGAGGACAAAGGAGAAAATAAATTGTCGTCTCGTCTTATCAAGGTTCTCTCATTCAATTTTATTAATTGTGTTTTCTTTTTCAGATAGATTGTCAATATATATTACCATGTTACCATTTATATTAGAAACACAAAGAAATAGCCAAAATATTGTTTATATGTGACACCTAACCTAGCTCACGTAATTTTAGCATGTCATTTCTCTTTGGCCTAATTGGGTTCCTCAAAAGGTGTGATGCATATCGATATTAGGAAATTCATACTTCAGCTAATTATATGAGGTTTCAAGTCTCACTTCAAATGAATGTGCATATTTAAGGGTAGATTTGGAGGTTGTATGACTTCAAAAAATAATTGGAGTAACCGGACTTTTGTTTTATGTCACACAGGTTTCGATTGAGTTAGATGCAATTGGAAACTGTGAAAAATGTTGTGTGAGTAATCTAAATGATGAATGGAAACAAGCAACTGATTTCCCAGTTATTAATCAAGAATTTGGTGGAAGCAACAATACATATATGTATGCAGCAGCAACGTCGGGTGTTCGTCAAGACTTGCCATATTTTCCATTTGATACCGTGGTGAAGTTTAACACCGTGAATAATTCCATCCAAACATGGTATGTTGGATCTAGACGGTTCATTGGTGAGCCTATGTTCGTCTCAAAAGGAAGCACCGAAGATGATGGATACATCCTTGTTGTCGAGGTACGTGCTCAAAATTCTCTTAGATATATTTTAGAGAGAAATTTTCTAAAAGATTATAACATTATATTTTCGAATTTTTTTTTCATATCATGACATTATAATTTTTAAACTATATCCATTTATAGCACTGAGAAATTGTTTATGCATCGGGATGACATTCTTATGATTAGTATAATTATCATTGTATTGTGATATAATACATAAAGTGGAAGAAAGATAATCAAATAATCAAATCAATGAAAATATGTTACCGTTTTATGCATTTAACTCAAGTTTTTATAATATTTTGTAAAAAGCCATATCTAAAAGATAAGCAAATAATTAAATCAATGAAAATATGTTTATCATTTTAAGCATTTAACTCAAGTTATTAGAATATTTTGAAAAAACCCATATCTAAACGATAATGACTTACAGTATGCAGTATCAGAACAGAAGTCATATCTAGTAATTTTAGATGCCAAGAGGATCGGGGAGACAAATGCTATGGTGGCAAGACTTGAAGTGCCTAAATATTTGAATTTTCCGCTTGGATTTCATGGAGTTTGGGCCTCTAACAATTCTAAAACATAAATAAAGGCATTACAATATTTTATATATTTTAAATGGATATATGTAAAAGATAGAAACCTATTATAATTTATTTGTGTATTATGGAATCCTAACTTGACAATTTCACACTACTAAATTAGGTAGATTTTCTAAAGTATAATTATTTAATAGGAAATAGTAAAAGTGGGATTTGATAATAGGCAAATTAGTCCCATGAATCTATAGGATATGTTTCAAATTCAAAGATGTGCAAACAAATTCTTATTGTATGGACATTGTGATTTACTTTATGTGGATGTGATAACTCTTTATGATAAACAAATCAATGATAGTATGTTATGAGTTCCTTCATATAAGCTTGGTCTATGTGACGATGACTATCACGAACATGACTACCGAGAAGAACAGTGAAGATTGCACTTTATCTACCAAAATACACATTATTCTTTCCGAGACAATTTTCTAAATTTCTCCTTTAATTTTGTAATTTTATATTTCATGGAAACTAGAAGCCACGTAACCCGAATAGATGTCGAGCTTGTTCTTACTCTCATATCCCACACCATTATCTTCCTTATTTTCATTAAAAACACACTATTATTTAGATCATAATCACATGTATATTCAAGCATTTTCAGCAATAAATGTGTCGTTAAATCTTTTAAACATTTTTTACGTCCAAGTATATATTTTTTACCCATCACAGCAACATACTTATATTTTTGTAGTTAAAGTACTAACTTGTTGAAATAAGACATACTTTACATTTTTTTACAAATAAAAAGAAAAGAAGTTATCTTATTTTTCATTTATCTATAATAATAACAATGTATTTCAAACTTTTTTTTTTTACTGATAATACCAACTTTTAATATTTTCTCCGGTGATATAAATATATGTAGCTTATAATTGATCGGTTTTACAAATTATAAAAATAGAATAAATACTAGGCACCGGAAGCATTTAAACTTTATTCTAAAGGCACGTTAATATCAAAACCCTACAAGGAATACTAATCTAATAATATGAAAAACAAAGATAGTCACGAAATACCAACCTTATATATATTTTTTTAGAATTCATTTGTTTACAATGAAACTTAGTTATCATTGTACAACAAGTGAGATGGCAAACAGACAACAAGCTACGCCGCTAAGCCTTTTTGTATGGTAAAGCTAATTCTTTTGAAGACTACATCTATAGATCTAGGGGAGATAATATTGCTATGCATGATCCGTTGTACTCTCTTAAGAAGCTATACCACATCCGACGCGAGGAAACCAAACATATCAAATGAAAATGGTATGAACACGTGTTGATTTTCCATGCACGATTTCTCATGTTTGGTGACCATGCCATAGCAGCTTTTAAAGCAGTCTGTCCTGTTGTGAAAACCCCATCCCTCAAGCCCACGAGAGGGGATACCCCTGTAAGGTCCATACATGCATGTTTCTCTCCAACCCATCTAAAAATCAGAACGTTGGCTGATCTAAGGGTTAACCTTCCTTCTACCGGGCCAGTTAAGAAATTCACAGAAGCCTTTTTCTTGGCAGAAACCCTGATACACTTAAATATGTCAAACAAAGCATCCCTAACCATATTGTTCCTGTATTTAAACCCTGGGAGTTCTTTGCAATGAACTGCATGCTCTCCAAAAGAGTCCAAACATGCCTTGCGGCACACCATACATATTTTGTTAGTTAGGAATATTGGGACCATGAGTCGATATTTGAGGATAGTACGATACTCCACAGGAGACATATGTTGGCCAAGCCCATCTACAGGGATAGCTAGAAGAAAATCTTGAGCATGTGGTGCACGTAAACACTGGAAAACTGCTTTCTGATGAGCCGTCATGTCGAGATACACTTCCATATCTTGGACAATTTTACTAAAAAGAGAACTCGCTAGTGTATGTTGGGATTTAGGTGGGGCGGTGTCCTTAGTAGTAAAACTACTAACGTCAATGTCCGGAAGCTTGTTACGAAGAGAAGCCAAGGCACAAGCATAATCAAAATCCATACCATATATGTCGGTATCCCGTAAGATGTGGTCTTGCAATACCCAAGATTGGGCTCTTGAGGCAACAAAAGCATATGAGTTAGCCTCTATCGCCGAGTATAAACCCAAACCACCAAACCTAATAGATAAGGAAGCAATTCACCACTTTATGTCGCCAAAGAAAGGGCCACCACAAACCACAATGTCCTCAATCGCCCCGTGCAACCCACTGTTAAAGAACAACGCCGCCTCCTCCATGTGCACAGGTTAACACATCTACATACCAAGGAAAAGTTTAGCAATACGCCAATACATATACAAGACTGAAGCATAAGGATCTCACTCTGGGGGTCAGACAATTGTGGAAGAAGGCGCATCAAATTCACAGCGTTTTCGGCTCTCTTTCTTGCTAAGCTGCTAATGAAACTAACATCTCTACTAACAGCTCCTCCAAGAATTTTCAACCCCAATGGCGGCCTCCCGATACCAATCAAGAATAGCCCCTCACGCAACTTCCTACCATCACACGAGGGCCAAAAGTGCTCGGTTTTCTTGATATTCAACTGAAGGTCTAATTTTAGGCCAATCACCTTAATGATGTCCAACGCTTTGGCCACCTCCTCCAAATCTCCAATAAGTATGCCATCATCAAGGTACCATGCATGGAGAAGAAGCTTGCAATTGTCTCTAATATTATGCAAGAGCGGGTGCAACACAAGGGCAAAGAGAAGTGGTCCCAAGGGGTCTCCTTGATGAACCCCAATAGTGGACCAAATATGTTTGTCTCCCATATACAACCTTGTTTCTTGACCATATAGGAATTGTACCCACAAAGATATAGAAGGGCATCTTAATCTGACCTCATGAAGTAATTCAGATCTGTCCACAAAATCGAATTTGCTAACTTGAAGATCCAGTGTGGTTGTCGAATTATTGATGTCTGAAAAGGGTTTAGCACCCAAAGTAGAATGCATCTAAAGTATCACATCCAAGAGACTAAATGCTAGAACTTGAACTTTCAAAAAAAGAGAAATGAAATTGCCAAAATCGAAAGTCAGAGAGGCAAGGGACGATTTCTACGAGGATGAGAGGGTCTATTTATAGCTGAAAGAAACTTGGTGGAAAATAAACCAGATAAGGATAATTACGAAAATTAAATCCTTATTTAAATTCAAATCCCTTCCATATCTTTAGCTTAAACTCAAAATAACTAAGGATAAATCCCTAGCAGATTTTGTCCAACCCTATAGGGTTCTAGAATGTCTAGTTATTCAACTATTGAATGATTACAATTTAGTCCATGTATTTTTAGTTAATTCAAATTAAGTCTTATTATTTCAAGTCAGCCCAAACTAGTTTCTAATTAATTTATTAAGCTATGAAAAATTAATAAACTATTTGTTTCTCTCTCTTAATTATTTCTAACTCTTTTAGCTCATGTGGGCAACCTTAAAAGGATTTTGTTATTATTCCTGAAGTTATATCAATTAGTTATGATATTGGATGCCCATTTCAAATAATCTTCCACTTGGACAAGTCATCAACTACCATTGGTCGAATAGCTTCGAATAATCAACAAACCGTACCTTCCATAGCATCTATCAAACTCTGATCAAATCAAAAATCAACCCTTAGTTAAGTGATCAATTATTTCTTTGCTTCTACAAGATATATGTATGAACTAAGTCATGGATTTATGAATCAGCCTTGCAGTTCAAAAATATGTTTATCGATTATCGATTTATGAGAACCAAATCATACTAATAGTTGAACACATCAATTTAGTTCGAGCTAGGCCTAGCACTATAATGTCAACATTAAATCATCGAGGGGCCCATGATATCACTTTTCTTGTTAAGAAAAAAAAGGAACAAATAAACGTTTACTACATAGTTTTTGTCTACTTGTCAAATCACGCATAAACTTACTCGTTATAACCCACAAGTTATGAATACTGTTAGAGTAAAACTAATACACAACCAACTTTTATGCAAGAAATCAATGTCTCTCCATTTTAAGAATAAAAGATTTTATCATCTCAAAATTACTCGTGATAGAATCTATGAAGTAATCTCTCTGAGTGCGGGTTCTCCAATACATAAATCTCTATTAAATACTTATGAATGTTAGTCGCAATTTGTATGCTATGTCTAATCACTATAGAAAATCTACGAACATTTCATGAAAATCTTATCTCAATACTTACTTCCAAGAGTATGATCGATTGTGGAGGTTTGAGTAGATCAATACTCGGGAAGTGGGGATCTAAACATGCAAAAACAAAACACAATAATTGATGCGAGCAAATAGCTACACCTAATTTTACCTACTATCCTACTAGCTATTCGACCCATGGCAGTGTACCCTTTTGCAAATAGTATAGCACAAAAGTCGAGTATCGATCTCAGGGAACGAGATAAATTATTTAACCTACTCACTATTAAATTAACCTAAAATTCTAAGCAAAAGTAAAAGGGTTTTTTATCTAATTTTGCAAGTTTAGACAAACTTAAATTCTCAAAAACTATTCAATCAAATATTAAAAGCACTTATGTTAGTTCGAATCCACTTTCCCTCAATGATTAGTTATTAATTTGGACAATTCTCGTTGGTTACCAATTAATGTATTATTAGCAATTCAAGTCCAAATTTACTAATGTTGAATTAATTCATGTAGAGCTATGCATGGTCATACATAATTTAACACAGAATCAATTATTAGATAGGATTGGAGCTATGTAAGATTGAGTTAACAAACACAATTATGGTCACACAGAATCAATTATTAGATAGGATTGGAGCTATGTAAGATTGAATTAACAAACACAATTATGGTCACAATGTGTGTTCTCCAGCACAGCCAAATTCAATACTTCAATTACTTATCTATGATTGGTTCGATCTTAGCTCTAATAATCTAATGGTCACTAAATTACTAGGTAATCAAATTCATGCAGATTAATGGTCACTAAACTACACAGAATATGAATTAAAGCAATCTAGTATCAAATTAAGCATGCTAGGTATGAACAATCAAACACAAGCCATTAACCAATTAGAAAAATCCATTCTAACATAACCAAACCATGAGTTCCAGCTTCATCTAGCTAACAGAAGCAGCTAGATTTAGCTACTCATAGAAGCAATCAAACAAGAAAACTTCATAATTAAAGACATAGTAATGTACCAAACTAAAAATAAAGTATGATCTTCTTCGTTTTCCTAGGTTGAAATTACTAAATTTCTGCCTTCTTTTCCTCTGAAAAACGTCTTTGGAAACTCTATTCTGTCCAGCCAACCTCTAAAATTCGTAAGCATCAAGGGTATTTATATTTTTCGAATTCACCCTCCTCACGTCGTGAGAAAGGCCTCTTACGTCGTGAGCTCGATATTAATCCGTATCGAACACGGATTCTTGCCTCCGGATATTTATCTTCTAGAACCTCCATGCTCACGTCGTGAGGCATGATTCCTCACGTCGTGAGGTCGTCCTTTTTGTTGAATTCTTCATCTTTTAAGCTTTAAACCTGCAAAGGTCCAATCATTGTTGCTTTTAGTCCTTATTCTTCAAAATGACTTCTTTTGGCTGCAAAATGTAATTTAATCTTATAAGTACCATTTATCTATGCAAATAACCAAAATATTAAACAAAATGTAATCAAATATTGCCTAAAAATATGTATCAATATGCCAATATTAATAATAAATTAATTGTAAAGGGTAACACTCTTGAAAATAAATAGTTCTCTATTATTTAATCACCAAAACAATTATAAAATTTATTCATTGTTATAAATGTTTAAACTAATCAACTAACTACTAACCTTAACATCATCTCTCATGCCAATGCTCTTAACATTTACAATGTGTCTTTCCTTGGTCAGTCCCTTTGTGAACAGACCAGCTAGGTTTTCCTCTGATGATACTCACTTCACGATAAGATCTGCATCCTCAACTTTGTCTCGAATGTAATGAAACTTCCTCTTTATATGCCTTGACCTTATGTGATCCCTAGGTTCTTTATTCAAAGCGAACGCAGCTGTATTATCATAGAAATTTTATATGGGATCTTTATTGCTCAAAACAACTCCAAGATCACCAATGAAGTTTTTGATCCATGTAGCTTCCTTGGATGCCTCACTTGCAGCAATGTATTCAGGATCATATGTAAGTCTGTGACTGTTTTTTTGTTTGGAAGTTTTCCATGTCACCGCACCATCATTTAACATGAATACCCAACCGGACTATGACTTGGAGTTATCTCTATCCGTTTGGAAACTCGCATCATTTTAGCCTTCACAACCAACTCTTGTTTACCTCCATACACAAGAAACATATCATTTGTATTTCTTAAAAACTTTAAATTGTTCTAGATAGCCATCCAATGACCTAGCCTAGGTTTTTCCTGGTATCAACTTACCATGCTAAAAGCATATGAGACATCAGAACGAGTACACTTCATAGCATACATGATCGATCCTATCACTGAAGCATATGCGACTCGATCCATCCTATCATGTTCATCAGTAGAACTTGGACGTTGAGACTTACTCAAGTTAACTCTATGATGCATAGGAACATTTCCATTCTTCGAATTTTCAGTATTGAATTTTTTCAATAATTTATTAATATATGTACTCTGACTAAGTCGTAATAGACGCTTAGATATATATATATATATATATATATATATATATATATTGTTAGATTTGGTGTCTAAGCCCATAACTATAACTGGTATGTACTTGACCCGATTGTAGCATGGTCCTTTTGGGTTGCCTTCACCAGTGCAATTTGATAGGATGGATTTTGAGAATAAGGTTATTTATGGTTTATTAATATATTACAAGTATAATATATTAATACGAAATTATTTAATTAGTACTGATCAAGAATTAATTTATTAATTTTGTGATCAAAAGAGACTAATTAATTATATGGGGATTGATTATGTAAATCAATCATTCTTGTAGTGTGGGCTAATGATCCATGATTATCGGCTAAACTAATCCATGGATAGTCCATGGAGGTTAAACCCATGGAGCATGAGAATGTGGAAAGTCATGGGTTATTAGGGTTTACCAAGTGTAACACTAGCATGTCCAACACTATAAATAGAACCCTCCATAGCCAAAAACGGTTGCACCTTCTCATTGAGATAAGTAGCTTATTCTCTTAAATCATCCTCTTGCATATTGGTGTTTTTGAACCATTAGAGGCATCACACTTGAGGTGCTCAAGCTTTCAAAGGTCAAGAACTACTAGTCCTTCTAAAAGGTATGTCATCTAACTAGATGTTTTATTCATTTGGCAATTTGTATGCTAGTTAGGACAATGCTTTGGAAAAATTGAAAATATGCATGTATAATAGAGAAAACATAGATCCAAAGCATTTAGGGTTGCATGTGCACCATAGGAGTGTTATAGTGCTCAAAACCCAACATATATATATATATATATATATATATATATATATATATATACATATATATTCTTGTACTAAGTATGTATGTCGCTTCTCCTAGGTCTTTCATAGCGAAACATTTCTCGAGCCAAGACTTTACACTTTTCAACTCAGAATATCGTTACCTATGATAAGTATGTCATCCCCATACAATACCAGCAAGACACCGACACTCAATTCTAGAAAAACCATAAGCTTTGACTTTTTGATGGAAGCACAAATTCTAGATTTGGGATGCTTGTTTAAGTCCATTTATGGACCTTTCAACCTTACACACTCCATTTGGATACTTGCATGTTAAAAACCTTCATGTTGTGCCATATACACGTCCTCTGAAAGTTTCCCACTAAGGAGAGCGGTTTTAACATCCATTTTCCACACCTCATACTCATAAAAGGCAACTATGGCAAGTAGTATCCTAATAGACTTTATCTTAGCTATTGGTGAGAACATTTCCTCATAATAAATTCCTTGAGTCTAAGTGAAACCTTTTTCCACCAACCTAATTTGAATGTGTGCACATTCTTATCCCTGCTGGTCCTCTTCTTGAATATCCATTTACAGCCTACTATCTTAACACTAGGTGTTAGATCAAACAAATTTTAGACTTGGTTAGCCTTCATGGAGTGGATTTTGTTTTCCATAGCCTCTTTCCACTGGGCAGCCTCATGATCTGCCATCGATTCCTTCTAGTTAGGTGGCACATCCATATTCATCAATGTTTTATAACTAATCAAAGTGTTTCTTTCCGTCGGTATCAGGAGGAGCACTGAATCTATTGGATCTGTGAAGACGTAAGGATATGTCATTTGGCTCAATAGGTTTCTCAACCTTTGGTTAAGTACTAGTTCCAACTATGAGTTTATTGTTGGTTAGGGATTTCTTCAAGGTCAATTTGACTCATACCGACTTCTGGAGATATAATTTCTCTCTCAAGGAACACTCATTTTCGAGCTACAAACGCTATGTTTTCACTGGTTCTATAAAACAAATATGCACAATCCTTTTAAGGAAAATTGACAAAATGAAACTTCTCAGATCTGGATTCAAGTTTATCTTGGGGTACGCATTGAATGAAGACCTCACAACCCCAGACCATAATGTGATTGAGTGAAGGAACTTTTTCGGTCCACATTTCATGAGGTGTCTTTGAAACTTCCTTAGTTGGTATGAGGTTTAAGATGTGGGTTTTTTTAAGTGCATACGTCCAAAATGTTATTGGTAATGCAGCCCGACTCATCCAGATCGAACCATGTCAAATAGGGTTTGATTTCTCCTTTCGGCAACACTATTAAGTTGTGTTCTTGCCGTAGCTAATTGTTAAACGATTCCATAACCTCTAAGATGATCTTTGAACTCAGTACTAAGGTACTCTCCTCCCCTATCGGATCAGAGAACCTTTATCTTCTTTCCCAATTTATTCTCTACTTTGCTCTGGTACTCTTTGAAATTTTCAAAGGTATCCAATTTATGTGTAATCAAATAAACATAGTCGCATCTACTATAATCATTTATAAATGTAATGTAGTAATGTTTACCATCCCTTATGGCATATATGAAGGGTCCACACACATCCATGTGTATGAGATCTAACAGTCTTTCACCTCTTTCACATGTCTATATGAATGTTTATTTATTCATCTTGGCTAACAAACAAGAATCACATACATCATCTGATTTTAAGTCGAATGATTCCCAGATTTCGTACGAATGGAGCTTGGTGATGCGTTTCTTATTTATCTGGCCAAGGAGACAATGTCATAAGCATGATTTATCTAAGTTATTAGAAGAATCAATATCTAAGTTAACGTTGCTATTATTAGAAACACAGACAACACTTTTATATATGTCATTGTAAGGAGAAGATTAAAACATAAAACAACCATCTTTGAAAACCAAATGCCACCCTTCTCATTATCAAATGAAATTTAAAATCCTTGTTTAAACAATGCATGAAATGAAATAATATTTCTAGTCATATCAGATGGGTAACATCAATGAACTAAACTAATCCTAACTCCTCTACTAAGCATCAGCTCGAAATCTCCAACCATCGAGATATGCGATGTTATGTATTCCCCATGATCAGATTTAGCTCCCCATGCTTAAGCTTCCTTCCTATTGTCCTTTGACTTTTGGGGCCGGATTAGGTATACCAACACTAATAGCATTTTAACGCATGGACAACTAGCTTTCTTTACTTTGACACTTCCATTCATGATAGCAAATGTAGGAGCATTTGAAGTTTGAGTTTCTATGATTGGCAATCTTAGTCCTAAAAGGCCCTCAACATGACATGAAACTCCTTCATAGGCATTTTAAATTTGTTCATATCAAGATCAAAGTGAACTTATAATATGTACATTTCAACTAGCTGATTATGATAACCATAATTAACTCCTAACTTTATGAAATTCCATTTCACTTCAATATGTCATTAAACAACATACACTTGAGAACTGCTCTTTCTTTTTGTTTAGAATGCAGTGGTTGAATGAATCCCTTGAAG
The DNA here is from genome assembly GCF_052849685.1 of Lactuca virosa. Lineage (NCBI taxonomy): Eukaryota > Viridiplantae > Streptophyta > Magnoliopsida > Asterales > Asteraceae > Lactuca > Lactuca virosa. Next base: position 393,776,133 of record NC_136428.1, read on the forward strand.
AGCTTTTATCTAAGGCATGACCTTTCTTTTCTTTCATGAGATATATTCCCAAACGACGAATTTAGACAAAATTGATGATCCTATCAACATATCCTTTAAGAGGTTTTATAGCAATAAATTTTAGTAGATAAAATTATAGACATCATACATATTCATTTCCAATCTAGTTTGTTTTATTAATCCATAGAAAATAATCACCCAAATTAACAAAACTATTTAATAAGACTAGGATCTATATTTCACTCCATGATAAGAAGAGGGATGTCATAATCAGACCATGAAGCTATTTAGGTAAACAACACTATTTTCCAATTTCAATCACTATGAAATTCCTAGATATTTGAGATTCATGGACTAGAGTCAAAGACATGTTATTCTTGATTATGCTTTTCTTAGACTATAACCAGGATGTCGTTGATCAGAAACTAGATGGTGAATCAACCATACAAAAACCTCGTGATCAACAAATTATATAAAAATGTGTGTTTTTCATGGTATCAAACAAATCACGTTTTTACTTATATGAAACGAAATTTTGTTTTAATATTTTAAATTAATACTTTTAACTTGAACATCGTCCCATCAAACCATTTTGGTAACTCCACTCTCAAAATGCAAAGAGGTGATGATGGTGGTAAGCGATGAGCTTTTAAAAAATGACATCATTAGGAATAATGGAAACCTCCTTAAACCTCTCTTATAACATTAGATTGGGTGAGCCTAGCTTAGGTCTCAAGAAAAATGTGAAAATAACCAATAGAAACGAAAATAAAACTTTCGCACCCTAGAAACCCTGAATTAAAAAACCCTAGAAACAAACAAGATTAATTCAAATCAATTTGGATTTTAGTAGTGCAAGTGATCATAAACTATGACTTTGATACCACTGATAGGTTTCTACATCTAAACACACGATTATGTATAACATAAACATACCAATAATTCATATGTTTTCATGCAACCTAGACGATCTAAGTTTCATGCTATTACTTTAACTAGTAAAGGAATGAGAAAAAACATACCGCTTTTGATGCCAATGATCTACTTGCTAGATATATTGTTCTTCCTATATTTCTTGGATGAGAGGACACAAACCAGAATCCCTCTAATGGTATTACACTCAAGATCACCAAAAGAGCAAATTTAAAAGAAAGCTAATAGAGAAGGGCAAGATCGAAAGTTCTATAAATCCTCGATGGGTTAAGAATTTAGATCCTCCTTAAGGGAAGAGGGGAGACTGTAATTTCAAAGAGGGAACAAGCAAATATGGTTTGATCCCTAGCTCCCTATTTATAGGTTTTGGTTGCTTAATTCCAAAGCAACTCCAAAACCCTAGAGAATCCTTACCAAATTCATTCACCATGAGCCTGCAGAATGACTGGAACGCCTCACACAATCTACAACCTATCTAGACCGCTCTCCGAGCCTTCAGCCTGGCTGGACCGCCTCATCGGGCCTACAGTCTATCCGGACTGCCGTGAGTATCTTGGCCTTCAGCACAAAGCAAGACTGCTGCAACCCAACAATAACAATAACATGTCGACATATACAGTAACATTCAATAGCCAGCAAATACAAATAATCATACATATCTACCAGTCTAACATATATCCAGCATAGCATCATCCTATATACCAGGATACATAATTCAGTAGGACGGCATTGGTGCCTTTGACCCACAAGTATAGTGAGGAAAACTCACTTGAATCACAAAGCCGACTAAAACCCAGCTCTATGTCGTGCTGACCACAGCTAATGTGACAACCATCAATTTTTGGCCAAGTCAAAGTCAACTAAAGTCAACAAGTCAAACCGGTCAACTCATCTAACCCTTGTATATTAGGGTTTCCATTACGTTTCTTATTGTACAACTCGCAATCCTAATACAAAGTATCACTTAGAGTTTTCACGTGTTCGGAAATTCTAAACCCTAATTAGGACAAGTGATGAATCTACTCGATAAAACATTATTTCATACCCCTCGGGAGCATATAACAATCATAACGAGACTTAACGAGGTTTATAAACCTTGCGTTACAAAGCCAAACACTCAAAAAGGTCACAAAAGAAGTCTCTCCAAATCTCTTTTACTCTATCTCTCTCTACCTCAAATCTCTCCCAAATCTCGCCAAGTATGTGAAATCTCTCCCAAATCTCTCTCTGTATGAGAAATATCTCCAAGTATGTGAAATCTCTCCCAAATCTCTCTCTGTATGAGAAATCTCTCCAAGAATGTGAAATCTCTCTCAAATCTCTCTCTGTACGAGAAATCTCTCCCAAATCTCTCTTTGTACGAGAAATCTCTCCAAGTATGTGAAATCTCTCCCAAATCTCTCCAAGTATGTCAAATCTCTCCAAGTATGTCAAATCTCTCCCAAATCTCTCTCAACTTCTTATAATCACTTGGGGCATCCCGACCCTCGATTTAGTCGAAAACCGCTCGAAAACGGAAGTCTACGCCAAAAACAGCCTTAAGGAGCCGAAACCTCTTAAGGAGCCGAACCCTCTCAAGGAGCCGAACCCTTCTAAGGAGCCGAACCTTCTTAGGAACCGAACCTTCTTAGGAACCGAACCTCTTGAGAACCGAACCTCCTGAGAACCGAACCTCCTGAGCTGAAACCTTGCATCAGAACCGAAAACCCCCTCAGCCGAAATGGACCGAGGGTTCGGTCTATTTCGGTTCCCTGAACAATCCGAACCGAGACCTGACCTTCGGCTCTTCCCTTCCCACCTTCGGTCCGAAATCTTAACCTTCGGTCCCTTCTGATGAGCCACCTGCGAGACTTCTCGGTTCCCATGCAACCGATCCCTACTCTCGGTTCCTCTTCTACCTTCGGTTCTAAGGGCTAGGACCGAACATTCGGCCCTGAATTTCGGAAATTGGCAGTTTTTGCCCGGTTTTCAATATTTTTAGCGTGTTGAACCCGTTTTTCGAGATTTTAACACGGGATTTTCACCCAAACTCGTATTTTAACATAATAAACCCTAAATAATCATATTTAATTATATTTTTATGAAAATCCTTACTTAAGAATAAAAATCTAATGGGTATGGCTTAGAGGTGGAGTGTTGACTTTGCTTTAGTGTATGACACAAGCAACCACCCCATGCCCACTCTATGAACCACCCTTGTCCTTCCACCATACCTAATCATTCCATAGTACTTTTCCCACCATTTTTCAGCCACACACTTGGTCAAGAGCTGGAAAGCCCTCCCCTCTCCTCACATTTCCCTCATTCCTCTCATTTTCCATCAAAGAACAAACTTCATTTTCTCTCACTTTCTCTCTCTAAATTTCGAGATTCAAGGCTATTCTCTAGACTTTTCTTCCACATTTGGTAAGTATCTTCCTCCTACACTTAGATATTCTACTATCCTTCATCCAAATTATAGATTGCTTACACAAATATCGTCATATTTGTGTTAGATCTTCAAATCTTCAAGCATCTCCCAAGTGTTCTTGAGTTGAACACTTCTTTTCTCCATCATCCATCTACTGAAATCACTCAAGGTGAGTTCATACCCCTACATTTTCATGTTTTCTTCAAGTTTTAGGGGTGGGGTGGGGGGGGGGGGGAAATACAAGTTAAAACACCAAAAATTTAACTAAACTCAAACAACAGCTTTCATCAGAAAAGTTGAGTCTTATTCACGGACTGTTTTGACTATCTTAAACTTAATATATTTCAAAACTATTTAATATGAAAATAATTCAGGTTCATACCTTTAAAATGACTACTTGAACATCTCCATACGATTTTTCTACGATTTATGGTGATTTTTACAAAACTGCCTACCATTTCAGAAACGAATTCGGACCAGTCTGTGAATATGAACAATTTAACACAAGTTAAAGACTTCTAAAAATCATAATAAAAATGACGAATAAACTAGACACATTTTGTGAACGCTCAGAATTTACGGATTTAGTTTTCAACTTCGTATGATTTTTCTATGATTTTTCTAAAACAGTGCAGAAAGGTTGAAAACTAGTTAACAGCTTATAACTTTCATAACACTCTGTATTATGTTGAGAAAAGTGTATAACAATAAGTTCTAAATATTGAATGTATTTTCTTGTTAGTTTATCATCATAAACTAAAATTTAGTCATTCATGATAAGGATTCTTCATTCATTTCGAACACATATAATAAGCTATAATAAACATAGTTTATGGATTTTTACTACATGAGAAAGGTTTTACTCTCAAAACAAATGGGTTTTTCATATACTACATAATAGTAATAGTTTATGGACTCATAGCACTAATGTATTTTCAAAAAAGGGGTTCTTTTTACAAACGTTTTGGATAAACTATAATAGGTATAGTTTATGTATCATTTACATTTCAAACTCATTTACCAAAGGTTTTCAGTTCAGTTCACGTAAATTTGTTAATGAATAAATTTGTGAGACATTCGCTTCGTGTTACCTTCATAGTAACAAAGTCAAAAGTCCTGTAAATTGTAACCAGAGTCTCTTGTAGGGAGAGCGTGATAGTTGTGTATAGATCTATATTGGGTCTGACAAGCCCGCACCTGAGCTGCATGCAACAGCTAGACCGGCAGGTCTAAGGTGACAAGTGTCATTTAACTTGCGACGCCTGAAGAACGTCGTATTACGAGGCCGTCTAAGTCTTAGCATGGTTATAATAGCTCACATGTGGTATTAACATATCATAAGATTTACGGGTTTTACTTTTAAATTAGCGAGTTATGTCAATTTAACTCACATGAATTACTTTAAGTATGGAAAAATACTTGTATATTTTGGTCTGGGCGTCTAAGGCTACATAACTTTTATAAGGAAAATATTGGATTTTCTTTGCAAACATATTTCTATTAAAACTACATTTCATCTAGAATTGTTAGACTTCAGCTATAATTGCTAAGTGTATATGCTAGAGTTATATAAGAATCTAGTCACAATCGACTTAGAATTGGTGGGCCCGCCTTATCTCCCGTTCCTTGTTTGGTTGTGGACCTAGGGCAGACCCATTATATTCAACAGTTTATTTAACTTAAATTTTATATAACTTATAGACGCTGGGCGATTATAGAAGGAATCTATGGGTCCTTCTAGGGTACATTATCGTATAACATAGAAGCATTCATTTCACACTTAATAAAGAAAATATTGGATTTTCTGGAAACATACTATGTCGCTTTTTCAAGGAAAACGATTTCTTTCTCAAACAAAACTCTTATGAACTCACCAAATTAATTGTTGACACTTTTTCAAAACTACTTGTATTCTCAAGAAATCAGTGAAACAGGAAACCAACATCATTTTGAGGATGGGACGTTAAATCGTCAAACAGTTCATTTTGTCATCATAATGTAATTGATTTTGAAACATGTAACCATATACTATGGTGTAACCTTTTCAATTATATTTATGATGGTTGTATTTACTTTGAGCACTATTATACTCGTTGTTGTGATACTATACATGAAGTCCTCCACCCCCGGACGTTTCCGCCATCCTTGGTTTGGGGGTGTGACAGCTAACAACTCTCTCAGCCAAAGATGGGTGTTAAACACCTCCTAACAATCCACACAAGGTAAACGCTATGTCTACCTTCCAAAAATAGAAATTTAACCAAAAGTCAATGGTCAATGTTGACTTTAGTCAGTCGCCACGTCGTGGCCTTCCTTGGCCACCTCGTGACCCTCATCCAATCAAACAGATGGGAAATTCCCAGTCGCCACACCGTGGCGACCTATGGCCACGTTGTGGGAGCTGAGATTCCAGCAACTTAATGGATTAAGCTGTGTTTTTCGATTTCAAGAGCTCCAAAGCTTGGATCTGGTCCATTATATGGCCTAAATGGATAAAGTTTCCAACTTTATCCATTAAGACATCCAAAGAGATTAAGATCTCCAATCCCACGTCAAAATAAAACTAAATACCATAATGTCTTAACCATTAAGCCCTTAATCTGAAGGGTCATTAACCAACCACTCCAGAAGGGTCTTCTAATACCAGATCTGTCATAAATGTAGAAGCTTTATCGACATGCATATCAATACATGTCTAGAATCCATTTTAGGTCAAAATGGGCTAAAATGACCAATATTCTTGTAAGATCTAGAACCCTCAACAAAAACCTAGATCTACAATATATGTTGCTCATGGGACTCGAGAGATTAATAAAGTTGCCAACTTTATTAGTTCCTTCCTTCCAAACTTGCTCAAACATTAAGGTCATGGTACAATATTCAAGATCTAACCACTTTAAGCCATAAGCAACGAACTTGGACACTTACAAAGGTCCAGAGCTGCCCAAAAGAGATCTTCACTTTAGCCAAGAGGCACCACAATATTTTCCAATGCCTCTTCTTTCTTCACAAGCACCCAAGGTGATGCGGGCCCTAGTGTGGAGGATCGGGCCCTTGCGTTCCTAGAGGCCCACGATCGTGTGACTAAAGGGGCTTCACGGAAATGGCCATAACTTTGGCTACGAATCTCCGTTTCGGGCCTACGACCAGTCAAATCGAAGCTTGGAGCAAGGAGCACGTCTAGATAAGTACCCGAAGGGGACTTACCCATTTTTGAGTCCAGAAATCGCTTTCTAAATGGAGTTATGAACAATTTTGTTATTTTTCCTTAATTTTTGGGTTTTGTTTTTGGGTTTGTATTTGGCCCATGGACTTTTAGGGTTTCATTTTAATTTATGCTTCTTATTTAACTGTTTTTGATGTAATTTGGATGGTCGATCATCAATTTTATGAACTTTCGATTTTCTCCCAAATTCTGTGTGTTAACCCAGATTTTGAAGCCAATCCCACGGTATTCGTAGAATCAACGTGGTTTTGAAGAGATTGTCCTGGCTATTCTTTTAGAATCAACAGGTTCATTCTTGGTTATCTTTGTGTTGTTTTTTTGCGCTGCATCACAAGGTCACCAAAATGGACTCACAACTCTCAAAGAGGAATTAGGGTTAGGGTTTCTAAAACTTGAGGGTGATAGAGGCTGATAAGGAACCCTAAGATAGGTTGATAAGGAACCCTAAAAAATGACTTAGAGGGGCTTAAATACGAAGCAAACCCTAAAAGAATAAGGAACCCTAAAATGACTTAGAGGCTTTTAAATACGAAGCAAACCCTAAAAAATCATGGGATTGGACCAAGTGAGCTGCCATGGCGTGGCAACCTTTGGCTACGTTGTGGCAATCCAGTAACACACACGATCCATTAAACAATTGCCACACCGTGGCCCTCCTTGGCCACGTCGTGTCACATGATTTTCTTCCAAACTTAATCTTTGGTCCCTGAGAAAAATAAGCTGAACCCATATGGAACACGAGTGTTGCAATTCTCCTCCACTTAAATTAGATTTTGTCCTCGAAATTGCTCCCTACTACACCCTAAGCTGTTCGGAAAATCCTTCCAGAATCCTGATCCGAACTAAGAAGTCGACTCATACAGGCGATTGCCTTCCCATACTACAATCAAAACCCAATCTTAGTGAAACTCACATACCCTGACTAATAATGAATCCTTTTCCCACTAACTTTAACCAATGAAGAATAACCATCACTACTCTACCCGAAATCCGGAAATCCAATACCTTGTCTAACTCCCAAATAGGCATAACCATCCTGGAACACAGTCAATATGACTTCACTTCGCAACAAGAACCATACAGAACCCTTCTGACCCCGAATTATCTTGCTGATACCAGTAGAACATAGAACATATGACTATTCACTGCTGTTGAACCCTCCACTTGAAAACAAAGGCGGCTCCCAACACGAGTCTCAGCTAAACAACCGCTGTAGTGGAACATGAACAACGGTAACATATTCCACAAACTCCCTTTAACCACTTCGAAATCAAGGTATCTTATAAAGAAAACTAGAGAGACCAATCAGAAACCCACAGCTTCCAACCAACAACCAATTACTTGAAAATACTCAATCGCAACGACTATCTTTCTCTCCCTAGCTGTAATACCCAACTTCCAGTGAGAACCATACAAGCGGGAACTCTCAAAACTGCAACCACAAACCAACTCCGTCAATATACTTCCCGGAATTGGGAACCCATCAATTCTAAACTGTACAAACCATACTCTAAGACTGATGATCATCCATTTTTCGTACCTACCCCTAGTCCCTGACTAGCAGCACCACCAAAACATGCGGTAAGAATACTCAAAACGTACCGATCGTGAATTTAGCCCAATCCCAAATCCGGAAATTGTGCCCCAAAAACCTTAAATACACATTTGACTTCCTAACAAGTCATTACCAACCCAGTGCTCCCACGAGCATAATGATGGTCCATCCAAGAATTTCACGTTGCATCCAAATCCTTTATCAGCTCAAGTGTACATCCACCTGACAAATCACTCGATACATTCACAATGAACTGCATGACTCGAGATTCCATAACCGATATTTAACATTGGTACCAAACTCCTAATAAATAGCTCGCAAGCATACGTGGTTTATAAAGTAAACACTCCTCAAGAGACTTCTGATGCACAACTATTACTCCCAACAACCTTTAATTGCCCACATGATCCAAACCAGCTCGTCACTGAGTCTCCCGACTCCCACAATACACAAACACCCAAACATGCCAAGAAGACTATTGATCCGAGACCTAAGAGACTCAATCAAATGACTACCTGTCACACCCCGGTCGACGGCAGAAACATCGGGCGGTGTAACCTTATTCCTTGTATCACAGTTATATAACATATATTGAACAGTACAAAAGAATTTTATAAACTACATACATTTATTTATAATAGAGAGTTATATTTTTCCAGCTTATCAAGTTCCTGAAAACACATGCGTTTTAAAAATACGTCAACATAAAGTTGGTGAGTCCGTAGGTTTGTAGTGTTTGTATCGAAAATACTTCTATACCAAAAGTATGTTTACTGAATATGTACTTTTACATAAACACATGTTTACTAAACGAGTATTTTTATACTAAAAGTAAGTTTACAAAGAGTGTACTTTTATACCAAAAGTATGTTTACAAAGAATGTACTTTAATATCAAAAGTATGTTTACGGAAAGTGTACTTTTATACCAAAAGTATGTTTACAAAGAGTGTGCTCTTATAAAGTATGTTTACAAAGAGTGTACTTTTATACCAAAAGTATGTTTACTAAGAGTGTATTTTTATACCAAAAGTATGTTTTCTAAGAATGTACTTTTATACCAAAAGTATGTTTACGGAAAGTGTTCTTTTATACCAAAAGTATGTTTACAAAGAATGTACTTTTATACAAAAGTATGTTTACGAATACCAAAAGTATGTTTAATACAAATGTGCTTTCTTGAGCGAAAGTGTGTTTGTTATAAGTGTACTTTCTTGACCGAAAGTATGTTTATTATAAGTGTACTTTCTTGACCGAAATATGTTTGTTATAAGTGTACTTTCTTGACCGAAAGTATGTTTGTTATAAGTGTACTTTCTTGACCGAAAGTATGTTTGTTATAAGTGTACTTTCTTGACTGAAAGTATGTTTATTATAAGTGTACTTTCTTGACCGAAAGTATGTTTGTTATAAGTGTACTTTTATATATGTAAACGATTGTTTTAAGGGTAAATTGTTATAACAATTATGTAACTAAGTTATATAAGTGATATAAACAACTTACGATTTATATAAACAAATAATATAAAACATGTATCCTCCCCCGAAGAATGATAAAAAGTTTAAAATGGGGCCGTGAAACTCACCCTAGTAGCGTGATTTTATAAAATAGAACTAGAAACGGTCAGCGGTTCGTCGTTGTTAGTGCTTGGAAAGGGAAACGGACTTTCAAAAACGAGAGAGATTGAACGGGAATGATGTAACGATTGAATGAGCCTCGATGGCTGTTTATAGGATGTTCTGGGCCCATTCACGTCGTGAACATGATAAGTTCACGTCGTGAACTTCCATGAGTCATCCCGTAGTCTTAACACGTGTTTTCTAGCTCCTATTAGTGTCTGTTGACTCCTCATGCCGTGAGAAAAAAATGCTCACATTGTGAGTTCCGTTTTTGACGTTCTTTATATCCACGCGTAGGTATTTACGAGTACTAAAATTCTCTTTTAGACTCCAATAGCTAATTATAAGTCTATTTTAAATTCCTCTTGTTATATAGATTTATAGTGTTGGAGTTTATTATAACTTCTTCACGCGAAGTCAAATTTAGACTTTCTTTAAATTTTTGTAATCGTATGGACGTATACTTTGAGTTGTATCATAAAATATGTATGATAGTTCATACTTGTATTCGAATTTATCATGAACTACATACTAAGTTTATCACATTACTAATTTAACAAAATCACATTACTTGATTGGCATAATCACATGTGATTGTTATTGACCTATTTTGACTGGTGTTACATTCTCCCCCATTGACATAATTTCGTCCCAAAATTTGTCTTGTGGAAGAGTAACTGTTAATAAGTTTAGGAAAACATTGTGTATATTGCTTAGCTCTTTGAGGAAACTTAAGTTGATATGTGACAGAACCAATACTTGCTAGAATTTAAAAGGTCCTTTATATTGCGGGTTTAGTTTGCCTCGTTTCCCAAATCGAATCGTGCCTTTACAAGGGGATTCCTTCAACATTTCTTTATCTCCAACTTGGAATTCCAAAGGCTTACATCTTACGTCAGCATAACTCTTCTGACGATCACATGATGTCTTTAATCGATCCTTCATTTGCACGATCTTTTCAATTGTCTCCCGGATTATTTCTGGCTTGGTACATAAGGTATCACCTATATGTTCTATGGCCAATTATGTGTTTCTAAGTTCTGCCCAAAATATTAGGGAACGATATTTTCGTGTTAGTGTTGTGATTAGCTTGGCTATCTTAGAGAATTTCTCTATAAATCTCTGGTAGTGGCCAGAAAGTCTTAAGAATTTACGCACTTCTGTTGGCGTCTTTGGTGCTTCCAAATTGCTTCAATATTGGAGGGGTCCACATGAATCCCTTTGTTACTAACTACATGCCCTAAAAATTGTACTTCTCTAATCTAAAATCCACATTTGGAGAATTTTGCGTATAACATTTCTTTTCGTAGTAGTTCCAAGATTATTTTCAAGTGTTGACCGTGTTCTTCCTTGGGTCGTGAATATATCAATATATCATCGATAAATACTATCACGAATTTATCCAACTACGGTAATCAAATACGATCCATGAGTCCATGAACATTGCTGGGGAGTGGGTTAATCCAAAAGGCATAACTAAGAACTCATAATGACCATACCACGTCCTAAATGTTGTTTTTGGAACATCGTCTTCTTGTACTCTAAGTTGATGGTATCTTGATCTGAGATCTATCTTTGAGTAGTAGCTAGATCCTTGAAGTTTATCTAATAGATCATCAATTATTAGAAGCGGGTAATGATTCTTGATCGTTAATTTGTTCAACTCTCTACAATTGATACACATTCGAAAGGATTCATCGTTCTTCTGAACAAACTAAGTTGGTGCTCCCCAAGGCCAACCGATAAGGAGATTTCGCTACTGGTGCTGCTCCTGGAATTATATTGATTCGAAATTTGATTTGTCGAACAGGTGGTTCTCCAGGTAGATCTTTAGGGAACACATCTAGGTAGTCACAACTTGAGGTATGTCGTTGATTTATTTTGTTTAGCTCTTCTTATCTACAATGTTAGCCAAGAATGCGTTATATTTATTATGTAGATATTTCTGAGCCTTAGTGCAAGATATAATTTTGAGGTTTTTCCCAGACTTATCACCCTAGATAATTAGGTCTTCGTCGTTAGGTAAGGGTAGTCGTATAGCTTCTCCGCAACATAGAATTTCGGCGTGGTGTAAACATGACTAATCCATGCCAATTATGACATCAAAACTACCAATAGACATTGGCATGAGGTTGACGTAAAAAAGGTATTTATTTAAAGTTATTAGACAGTTTTCTAGTATTTTATGTGTTCTCTTGGTTTGACCGTTAGCGATTTCTACTTCATAGATTTCTTTTAATTTGCTAGACTCATGACTTAACAAGTTTTCTAATGGTTGGGGTGTCTAAGTCCATAACTATTTTGGTATATACTTGACCCAATTATGAGCATGGTCCTTTTGGGTTGCCTTCACCATAACAATATGTAGGATGAATTAAGGAGAGAAAGGTTTAATTATGATTTATTAATATATTATAAGAATAATATATTAAAGGAGAAATCATATTGTTTAATTAATATTAGTCAAGAATTAATTTAGTGGCTAAAAGAGATTAATTAAATTAAGGGGACTGATATTGTAATTATAAGATAGTTACAAAGTTGGGTTTTGGATTCATTAGATGGCAATGGACGAATTCTATATGGAGGTCCATAAAGAAATCGTCCAAGGGCCTTCTGGAATGGTCCATTGGATTGCTTAAGGCCTAAGCAGTCAGATTAGGGTTTCCTAGTTGTAAACCCTAATAGCCTACATGTATATAAAGGACCCTTAAGCCCCCAAAAACGTGTACAAGTAATCCTTTAGGGTTTCCAGCCGTTTTTGGTGCCTCCTCTCTCCTCCCTCTTCATCCAAGTTGCTTAGTGGTGTTTGTGGCTCCATTAGAGGTGCAACACTTGAGGCACTAAGCTTTCTGAAGCCAAGGATTGATTGTTATTGCTATATAACAATCAAAGGTAAGATCTAAACCCTAATTTCAGTTATAGTTTATTAGATCTAGGGTTTATGGCTTTGGATTATCAATTGCATGTTCATTAGACAAACTAGATCCAAAGCTATTAGGGTTTGCATGTACACCATAGGATTGATGTATTGCTTGAAACCCATCAGTGGTATCAAAGACTAGGGCTGTTTGTTAGTGAATTTGATGCTTGTTTGATCAATTTTTGCATGAAAAACGAAGTTTTTTGCCTTCTGAATCTCCGACTCGGCAAGTCAGTGGATGAACTCGGCGAGTCCATGGATCTGGCAGCGTTTTTTGGCGATTTTCTTGCTGTTTTGGCTTAGGATACTTACCATAAACGTTTTTAATTCATAAAATCAGATTTTTATTGATATTGGGTGATTATCCTTACCAAAATAGAAGATAATTGTAAAAAATTTAGATAATCTTTTGTTTTATTAGGTAAAGATTGATTATTTGTAATTTAGATTTGAATTATCTTGTGAAAAAGTTTCAATTTTCCCCTTTAGGTTTTATAGTTTAAATTTGAACTTAAAAGTTTTGTTTTTGAAATTTGAATAGTTAAACCCTAATGTTTTGAAAAGTTTCAAAACTTGCCCTTAAGTTTTGGAATTTAAATTTTTGATTAAAAGTTTAATTTTGAAATATTTAAATTCTAAACTCTAATGTTTTGAAATGTTTCAAAACTTGCCCTCAAGTTTTGGAATTTAAAAGTTAATTAAAAGTTTAATTTTGAAATGTTAAATTCTAAAACCCTCGTATTTTTGAAAAAGTTCAAATTACACCCTTATGGTTTTATTAATTAATTAAAGTGTATAATTAAAAGAGATTTAATAATTCCATAAAGTTTTGGTTTACATTTAATTAAATTAAAAATATAATTAATTAAATGAGACCACCTAGTATTTTAAAAGTTTAAAATACACCCTATACTATGTATATATGACATTAAAAGTCTAATATTATATATGTATAAGTTAACAGTCAGTCTTACCGTTAGTAGGCATCATTCACGAAGCTGGTCTATAAGGGGTGTTTAAGGAAGTTGCCTATAAAATGGCGATTGAATGGGTATCCACTCTTACCCACCGCACTCTTGACTAGTGGAGGATCGTTAGCCGAACGGGTAGGATAGGACGAAACCTTCCACTATAAGTATAATGAAGTACAAAGTAACTACATGCTTTTACAAATTCCCAAATCATAGCTACTTTAGGAAAAATGTGGAATTGTATGCTAATCCATGGAATTACACTTTGTACCCTTGTCGAAACGTTAGTGGAGCATGTGTGGTTAACCAGCACACTAATTTGGTTTTGGCATTGGTGGCGAAGGGTGGCTCGATGTTTATCATAGAACAATGGAGCGTGTGTGGCAAACCGGCACATTGATTAGGTGATAGTAGCAATTGGGTGCACCACGTGATTCGTATGGTTATTCACACCTTGTTTGTGATCCTCGGCATCCCAGTCGCAAACTTGAAGGGCATAATCGAGATTAAACATGCCATTGAAAAGTTCAATGAATCTCAAAAGATCTAGGAGTTTCAATTCATTTAAAACTTAAATTTCTTTTTCGTTTTTCATGCTGGAAATTGGTAAATCGTCATTTACCTACCTTCAAATATTCTGCAACTAGATTACGGCATCCCTCTTCTAGGTTGTAGAGTATTGTGTTGGATCCTAGCCTTGATGTTTCGTTTGGGTGTTACATCAAGGATTCTAATCAACTTGACTTGAATTTTCTCCCGTTTTGTAGATGTCTGAATCTAACAATGGTCTTCCCAAATCCATTAGAACAAGCTTTCCAAATGAAGATGACGTTCCACGATACGATCAAGGAAATGAGAGTCATGCTTCACTTCCTCCACCTCCTCCAATTAATCTCCCTAACCCACAAGTTCAAAGACTTGAAAAGTTCAAGCTCACTCAAGCCCTTTTGGCAAGTAAACACGAAGATGGGAAACCTGTGTGTGCACACATCTTAGAGATGAAGTCACACATTGATAGGTTAAGGATGATAGGTGTCGATATCTCAGAAATGTTGGTTGTTGACTGGGTTCTTCAGTCACTTCCTGAATCATATAGTGAGTTCGTTAGAGAGTACTATATGATGGACCATGACGTGACCTTCATTGATTTGACTTATTTGCTTATAGCTGCTGAATCAGAAATGATTTGGCGTGCTGATCGAGCAAATTTGTCTGGCAAATCAAACTCCCAAACTTCAATGGACATTGAAAATGGTGACAATGGAAATGCAGAAAAGGTAAATTCTGAGATAGTTCCTTGTTTCATTCCAAAAGAGTCCATCTGCTTCTATTGCCAAGAGAAGGGGCATTGGAGACGAAGCTGCCCTGTTTACCTGAGAAATCTAAGAGATGGGAGAGTCAAGACGTATGGCTCTACTTCAGGTAAAATCCATTAACTAACTCTATGAGTTCCTATTTTTGGTTCTTAATACATGATGTGATAAGATTACATTTTGATGTTTTGCAGGATCGAAGAAAAGAAAGGAAACTTAAGGAAGAAGCATGCTGAATCTGATCACGAAGAGATGGATTTCGATCGCAAGGATTCAAAGATCGGATTTTTGAGCTGCTACTTTAGAGTTAGGGTAGATTTCTAAGAAATATGTAATAACATAGTTTTTCAGTTGAATTGCATTGTAAGGACAAAGTTTTTCCGCAATAAAATAAAATTTATTTTGTCTTATTTATTTATCCTTGCAATGGCATGTATGAAAAATTGATGTTTTGAATGTTTCTTCTATTAGCAATAATGGATTTGATTCTTAATTGTGTTATTTGTGGAAATGTCGAGAATTTACCAAATAGGGAGAGTTTCTCATCACCCAAGTTTCAATTGGACAGAAACTTGGAATCATGCAACCTGCAGTGTATGATGAATGAGAAACTTCATATTTGAAAATTAGACTAATTCCTTGACAAAGTGTCAAGTGTCAAGTAAAGGACTAAGAGATCGAGTACACTAGGTAGTGCGTCGATCAAATCCACCACAAGAGTAATAAAGATATTCGTCATGATTTACTAAAGTTTAGTAAATATGGTTATACTTATAAGATTGAGTATAATTTTGAGTTGATTGAAAGAGTTTCAATCAATAGCAGAACGAATAAGAAGAATCTAGTAGACAGAAAGATAAAAGTTTCTCTATCCTAAGAAGAAAGGAGAGTAACTTTTATTGTGTTTTATGATAGGTCTTAATGATTAAGAGCCATGTCTCAATTGATCCTCTAAGTGAGTCTTAGTGCAATTGCATGTCTAAGAAGAGGAATCGAGAATTGTAGAAATGGTTAAATCAAGAAGTCAATCATAGTTCGTTCCAAAATCAAGTCTTACAAGTCTTAAGTAGGTTTATAACACTCGACAAATGTGGAATTTGGAAAAGTTTTCTTATTCTTGCACATTTGAAATTGGTAAGTTGTGATGTCTTGGATAAGACAAAGACCAACCAGGACCAATTGTGTGAAGTGTTAAACTTGACAAAAGGCTACACTAACTCTTGAATATTTGTTTGTCAAGAAATGTTTCTTGACAAGAGAACCTTGTATGTCAAGGAGTCAGTGGGAGTCTTAATGATCTTGAAAAGTTTCAAGAACAAATCAAGAGTAAACCTAGTTAATCATCACTAGCGCACGACTTGAGGCTTATAACCTATCGTGTTGACATTATTTTGTTTCTGTGCCATTCCAATTAAGCTAAATATGTATGTGAGTTCTATGAGTTCTCATTTGAATGCATAAAGACAAAGCACCTTGATCAATGGAAAGTACATTGATATTTAAGGGTGAGTTGCTGAACCAATTGGAAGACATAGTGGGCACTCGTGTTACCATGAGGCAAGAAATCAAGATTGAACGAGTTCAGTCTATATGGTTTTGGATTTATCACAAACTTTCGTTTTTGACAAATTCACATGGATAGGAACACATACATCATAAAATCTAAGTGTCTCCTTCATGAAAATGATTGTGAGGAAATTATTTCACTAAGAGAGATCTTAAGAAGATAGCAATTGTGAAAATTGTATTCTCAAATTCGATTATGATTACGGCATCCCTTTTCATAGTTCGAATTGTGAGATTTGGCAATTGGTCTGAACATATGGGACCTAGTAACATAAATTTTGAATTGTTTAGACACACATGTGAGCTATCTAAGGCAAAGGGGTATGAGCTTAAAAAGCTTAGATAAAGGCTTATCAAAGCATTAGGTATTAGAAATATGAACTTAAGGAATTCAATAAGCATTGTTTTCTGGAAGTTCAATTGTTTTCTGAATACATGTCAAAGCTAGTGGGAGCATAAGTGTTATGCTGGTAAGAAAATAATCATCATGTTAGTGGGAACATGATTATTATGGTAAGTATTGCAAGTTAGCAATATTAATTATAGAAAAGAAAGATTCACTTTGCAAAGTTGCAAGGGTTGAAAAGTTGTTTTGCTATAATTAAGGGAGAGAATATTATACTTCGTTTCAAAATTTTAAAGCTTAGATCGAGAAACGTTAATACATTTAGTCAAGGATAAATAGTGCATTCTCAAAATTCGATTATGATTATGGCATCCCTCTTCATAGTTCGAATTGTGGGAACAGGGCACATAAAATATTATGGTAGAAGGCTGATAAAGTATCACGTCTTTATGTGAGACATTATGCATCGTGTCCAATACGCTTCGGGTGTAGGATCGATTGCATATGCTATAATATTTGACCATTCTAAAATTTTCCAAATGCCTAGGGCATTAAGAGGGAAAAAGGACTAGAATCGGTTTTGACTAAAATAATTAAACAACTATCAAAGGACGATCTGAGGTTCACTGAGGATTTGTCGCTTGTGAGTAGTTGGAAGTATAGTACTGGATGGACTATATTGACATTATTATGAATAGATAAGATTCTATTAAGGATGAGTTGTCATATGGAAAATATGGAAATGTTTCCATTAATGGGAGTTGGATATTAAGAAATATGTCTAGATTAGAAACTTTTATGCGAGAAGGATGTTCAAAGGAATGTACTTTCAATGTGAGACTTCACGTCTATGGAATTGTCTTGTAACAATTTCTGATAGAATACCTTGTAATTTCATTAGCCAGGTCTTGGTGACTTTTGTGCTATGACATTACGAAAGAATCATTGCATAAAATGTTAGAATCTGACATATTCTAAAAGTGGCAAGAATTTGGTATTCTTATACTAATAAAGATTAGGCGATTGTGAAATGAGTTTCATTGGAAAAGTTTTTCAATTGATATATTTCACAAAGTATGGACCATAGGAAACCAAAGTGTGCCTGCTTGGAGCATGGGACAATTGTGGTTATAATTCGAGTAATAAGTTGATTTTCTGAAACAGTAAGCAATGAATAATGAGTAATCAATATGGTGTTTAAATACAAGTGTTTTATTTATGCTCAAAAGTTTTGGGACCATATAGGATTAATATTATTATTACGTTTCACTTGGCATGTTTTGACTTCCAGAATAACTGGGTTATTCGAACCTCCACAGTCAGTCATACGTTGGAAGTAGGTATGAAGGAAGACTGTCATGAATTTGTCTGTAGATTGTCTAAAGTGTTTAGACATAGCACAAGTTTGTTGCAGAGTTCATAAGTGCTTTGATAAGATTAAAGTATTGGATTAAACCCACGCTCACTTGAATCACTTCATGGGTTATCACGGGTGATTAGTGAGACGATAACATTGTATATTCTTGAAACCGAGACGTATGAGTTGTTATTTGCTGGTCGGTTGCACATTGATGATAAGTAAACGCACCAGTAACTTGGTGTTATAAAACTTATTATTGTGTGTGATTCGATCAGTAGGTGCAAGCAAGCATTTGAGTCAAAGTTTATCCATTCCTTTTACCCAAAGTGGGATAAAAGCGATATATGTGGGCCCCTCGATGATTTAGTGATGATACCCTAAGCGCTTGGCCAAGCCGGGACTAAGTTGATGTGTTCAATTGTAGTCTGTTGTCAGTCGTCATAAATCAGATGTCGGGAAACAATACATAGACAGAGAGAATGATTTAAATCCATGTCTCGCGTCTATACGATATCTTGAGAATGGAGGAATATATGATCCCTTATCTAAAGGACACGCATATCTGATAAGATCATAGTTGACAACGGCTTTTGAAAGCTACGATTGTTGATTAGGTTCTGAAGTTATACAGAATAGTTATTAGACTTATCCAAGTGGGAGACTGTTGGATTAGTGTCTAAGTCCATAACTATTTTGGTATGTACTTGACCCGATTATGAGCATGGTCCTTTTGGGTTGCCTTCACCATAGCAATATATAGGATGAATTAAGGAGAGAAAGGTTTAATTATGATTTATTAATATCTTATAAGAATAATATATTAAAGGAGAAATCATATTGTTTAATTAATATTAGTCAAGAATTAATTAAGAATTAATTTAGTGGCTAAAAGAGATTAATTAAATTAAGGGGACTGATATTGTAATTATAAGATAGTTACAAAGTTGGGTTTTGGATTCATTAGATGGCAATGGACGAATTCTATATGGAGGTCCATAAAGAAATCGTCCAAGGGCCTTCTGGAATGGTCCATTGGATTGCTTAAGGCCTAAGCAGTCAGATTAGGGTTTCCTAGTTGTAAACCCTAATAGCCTACATGTATATAAAGGACCCTTAATCCCCAAAAACGTGTACAAGTAATTTCCAGCCGTTTTTTGGTGCCTCCTCTCTTCTCCCTCTTCATCCAAGTTGTGTAGTGGTGTTTGTGACTCTATTAGAGGTGCAACACTTGAGGCACTAAGCTTTTTGAAGCCAAGGATTGATTGTTATTGCTATATAACAATCAAAGGTAAGATCTAAACCCCAATTTCAGTTATAGTTAAACCCCAATTTCAGTTATAGTTTATTAGATCTAGGGTTTATGGCTTTGGATTATCAATTGCATGTTCATTAGACAAACTAGATCCAAAGCTATTAGGGTTTGCATGTACACCATAGGATTGATGTATTGCTTGAAACCCATCACTAGTTACCACAGAAGGGCCTTGGATAGTGTTCCTAGTTCCAATTACGAATGCTCTGCTACGAGCATTATCTCCCTGGTTCCTCCATTTTGGACATTCCCTCTTGAAGTGTCCAACTTCTCCACATTCGTAACATGTTCTTCCTCCACTAAATCCTGTTATGGTGTTTGTTCCATGATTTACTGTTACAGGTGTCATGCTTCTGTAGTAATTGACAGTGTTCCCCTTCTATTTACACTTCCTGCAAACAACATACTCAACTAAGTGATGACGGTTTCACTGATTACGCCATGGATGCTTTCCTTCATATTGATTTGGCTGAGTGAGTGTTGCTACAGTTGTTGTAGCGTCATAAAACGTTACCACTTCTTGTTTCATTTCGGATGATTGTCTTGGGTTTCTTCCACTAAACTTACGCTTGTATACTCCGAATTTGGGAGGCTCAACTTTCGCTACTATGGATCCCCCTCGGATCTCTGTGTTGGTTAGACAATAGGCTATGCGTTTGTATTGTCATAGGTTGTGGGTTTTGAAGCGATAACCATCCCTAGGATCTTTGGTGCTAGACCGCAGATGTATCGTTCAATTTTTAGGGGTTACAAGTGTCGGACATATCACAGCATGGTCTTTCAACTTTGCGATATAAGAATTTATCTACAAACCCCTCATTGTTAGGTTTCATAGTTCTTGTTCCAGGTTATGTACCTCATCTCTAGGACAATACATCAACTTCTGGTCCTCACAATTCATGAAGTTTGTAGTACTGAAGCCTATTGTCTTTGCATGGCTGTTCTACCATGTTAATGCCGCATCAGAAAAGTACAAGCTGCAAATAGTACTTCGCAATCCTTCAGACAGAAGCTTATTTGGAAGACAGATTCTATCTTTTTGATTTAAAGAGTCATTCTTACAACCCATTAAATGTCGTAGAAGGATCTAGGTTTGTAGCTTATGAATGGTCAGCGTGTGCAATCCCTTGAAATGCTACTATTATTTCTACGGTTTCTGCTCCAATCTTCACTTTCTTCTGAGGCGTTGTTTGATTGTTCACCCGATTGAATTTGTGATTGCATTGGTGATGAATGATTACTCGTTGATATCTTGTGGCTCACTACTTTTCCCCATTACAATTGGTTGAAAGAGAGATGATTCGCGTGAAAGTATTATTGAAAATATAAGTGATAATACTACAATCGTTTATATTGAATTATGTAACGTAGTAGTCATCGGTAATCGTAATTTGTAATGATTTACAACTATGTGTGTTTCCGATGGTGCCCTTAAATATCTAATAGGAACATATGTAGAGTATCATAACTGATTAATTATAGTTATCTAATAAACATCAGACATGATTGATGTTTATGAGGATTTGCAACACTTATTTTTCTCAAACATAAGACGTTGCTTGATTTCGAGTTCCTAAGTGTTTTTTTTCCTTTGTGTCTTGAACTGCGATATTTTTTGAATCTTCTAGAATCTTCTACTGTTCTAATCTATCAATCACCGTTTCGAAGTTTAGTTGTGCATCAGTCTGACCATAATTAAACATAGGTGATCAGTCTATATTTAGTTTTTGTTCGGTCCACATACAATAAAACTTGACTAAGGAGTTTGACCTAAAACATTGCGTCGTATTGTTATCGACGTTTTGGGTTTTCTATGTTTTTGGGTTATATATACATGTGATCTCATCGTTGGACTGATTTCATACATAACTCTATATCTTTGTGTTTGTTGTGTTCACAGGTATTATTAATTATTGTTTGTAACTTCAGTTCTAGCTGATAAGGCACCGGCCACTTAGGACACTCGGTGTGCAGGATCATTGTAGCATATAGTCATTCTGAAATCCAGCAACTCAAAGCGATGTGTCTATCCTGTCACCGTTCCCGTAAGTAGTCCCTTAGTAGTATAATTTAATAATACTTTTTATTGTAGGTTAAGGAATATATCTAAACCTATAGATTAAACCCTAGACAATAGTCGTGCTTTCCTAAGAAAGTACTAGTTCGCTATAGTCAATAGCTCTGATACCAATCTGTCACACCCCGGTCGGCGGCGGAAACACCGGGCGGTGTAACGTCATTCCTTGTATCACAGTTATATAACATATATTGAACAGCACAAAAGAATTTTATAAACTATATACCTTTATTCATATGAGAGAGTTATATTTTTCCAGCTTATCAAGTTCCTGAAAACACATGCGTTTTAAAAATACGTCAACATAAAGTTGGTGAGTCCACAGGTTTGTAGTGTTTGTATCGAAAATACTTCTATACCATAAGTATGTTTACTTAATATGTACTTTTACATAAACATATGTTTACTGAACGAGTATTTTTATACTAAAAGTAAGTTTACAAAGAGTGTACTTTTATACCAAAAGTATGTTTACGGAAAGTGTACTTTTATACCAAAAGTATGTTTACAAAGAGTGTACTTTTATACCAAAAGTATGCTTATAAAGAGTGTACTTTTATACCAAAAGTATGTTTACTAAGAGTGTACTTTTATACCAAAAATATGTTTACTAAGTGTGTACTTTTATACCAAAAGTATGTTTACGGAAAGTGTACTTTTATACCAAAAGTATGTTTACAAAGAGTGTACTTTTATACAAAAGTATGTTTACGAAATATATACTTTTATACCAAAAGTATGTTTGATACATATGTGCTTTCTTGAGCGAAAGTGTATTTGTTATAAGTGTACTTTCTTGACCGAAAGTATGTTTATTATAAGTGTACTTTCTTGACCGAAAGTATGTTTGTTATAAGTGTACTTTCTTGACCGAAAGTATGTTTATTATAAGTGTACTTTCTTGACCGAATGTATGTTTATTATAAGTGTACTTTCTTGACCGAAAATATTTTTTTATAAGAGTACTTTCTTGACCGAAAGTATGTTTTTTATAAGTGTACTTTCTTGACTGAAAGTATGTTTATTATAAGTATATTTTCTTGACGGAAAGTATGTTTGTTATAAGTGTACTTTTATATATGTAAACGACTGTTTTAAGGGTAAATTGTTATAACAATTATGTAACTAAATTATATAAGCGATATAAACAATTTACGATTTATATAAACAAATAATATAAAACATGTATCCTCCCCCGAATAATGATAAAAAGTTTAAAATGGGGCCGTGAAACTCACCCTAGTAGCGTGATTTTATAGAATGTAACTAGAAACGGTCAACGGTTCGTCGTTGTCAGTGCTTGGGAAGGTAAACGGACTTCGGAAAACGAGATAGATTGAACAGGAATGATGTAACGATTGAATGAGCCTTGATGGCTATTTATAGGGTGTTCTGGACCCATTCACGTCGTGAACATGATAGGTTCACGTCGCGAACTTCCATGAGTCATTCCGTTGTCTTAATACGTGTTTTCTAGCTCCGATTAGTGTATGTTGACTCCTCATGTCGTGAGAAATAATGTGCACGTCGTGAGTTCAGTCAAATTAGGGTTTCTGATACGTATCATGCTCTCAGACAGCTGTATCTTCGGAAGGTCATAATTTTTTCATACGAACTCCGTTTTTTACGTTCTTTATATCCACGCGTAGGTATTTACGAATACTACAACTCTCTTTTAGACTCCAATAGCTAATTATAAGTTTATTTTAAACTCCTCTTGTTATACATATTTATAGTGTTGGAATTTATTATAATTTCTTCACGCGAAGTCAGATTTAGACTTTCTCTAAATTTTTGTAATCGTATGGACGTATACTTTGAGTTGCATCATAAAATATGTAATGATAGTTCATAATTATATTCGAATTTATCATGAACTACATACTAAGTTTATCACATTACTAATTTAACAAAATCACATTACTTGATTGGCATAATCACATGTGATTGTTATTGACCTATTTTGACTGGTGTTACACTACCAAGTGTAACGCCCGCAGATTCGGGCTAGTCAATTTAGAGACAATAAGCATCAAAAATGAATTTTTGATAGAAGATTGTTTAGAATAAATAATCTTAACTAAGTTATAGTATATTTCACAAGGTTTTTCTACATATAAAGAACGCTGAAATCCGAGTTATAACGAAGAAATTATGACCCGTTGAAGTTTTACGGCTAAACCGGCACGACACCGCGTAACGTAAAAAGTGATTTTTTGATAAACAACTTTTTAGCCTTATCAATCTAAATGAAAGTCGTAGTAGACATTAAACCGAAAGCGCGCATATAGAGAACGTCCAAATCTGACTTCGTATGAGGAAGTTGTGATTTTTCTAAGATTTAGCCAAGCAGTACACAGCCCGAAAATCGAATTTTAGATCGATCGATTTTTCGCCGACAAAACCTAAATGAGAATTGAAGATCTCATTAATAGGAGCTCAACGAAATAAAGATAGACGAAAACGGACGTCGGATGACAAAGTTATGAGTTTTTAACGGACTTTACCCGTCTAACCCTGTTAAAATATAACTTCAAAAATAATGTCAAAATTAGCCGACTGAGTCTACACGAAAGTTGTATATCACGTCGCTACCTACGCATGGATATAAAGAGCATCGAAAACAGAGCTTGTATGCGAAAGTTACAGAATTTGGAACTTTATTAAATTATAGAAGAATGTGAGGCTGACATGTGGCGTAATCCGAGCCTTTGCTTTCTCCCCACGGTCTCACAAAAGGAGCTGACAGCTGGCCCTCGTACGCGCAGCATAGCACTTCGGATGCCCCTCGTACTGAGTACGCCCAATGTACACGGAAGGTACGCCCCGCGCACTCGTATCCAGCCCCTATAAATAGATGCGAGGATTCTCCATATTTCTCACACCTTTCCATTCTTTCTCTCTCAATTACTTCTCTTAACCCATCCCATTCCCTAGCACTTCCCAAGTGTTAGAGGGGAGTCCCCGAGCGCCAGAAGGCTCCGAGAATAAGGGCTTTCGGCTCAGAAGTTCCGCCCACACAGAGTCTGGTTCTTCGCTAAACCCCCTTGTAAGTGAGTTATGCTTACCCTTCTTTAAGTATAACTTATATTTAAGTTCATTATCGTTATTATGAACCTATAATCAATATATGTGCTAAGCATAAAATATAAAAAAGTGTTATTATAATACCTTTTAACTGCTCGTGGTACGGGGAATCTGGTTTGAAAGGCCGCATAAGGTTGTTGGATTTTATAACGTTCGTAGACCTTGACTTAATTAGTCGCAATAAATATTAGACTAAAACCTAACAATAATAATGCTAGGTTTCATCGAAGGAAAAGACGATTGTTAAAAGCGAAGCGTTGTCCGAATTTCGAGTCATCACTTTAACAACTGAGTGCATAGTTACTTTCATCTTACACATAGATATGAAGTATTTAATATAACTTATGTGTTATGTATGTATATTATCTATGTTCATGATATCTATGCTGGATGAAGAAAATATACATATTTTATTTGATTTAAACTGTATACGTATTTTATACCTATAATTATGATGGGTAAAGATGGGTAGATGAAAGATGAGATGAATGATGAGAGATGAAAGATGAGATGAATGATGAGAGATGAAAGATGATATATATGATGATGAGAGGTGAAAGATGATGAGGAGCCTTGACCCAAGCGATGGACCAGTCATCTAGTAGAGTATAGATGACAACCACAGACTATTCTAGACAGTCCAGTGGAACGCTAGCAGGCTCGCAACCTGTAGTTGTTGTGAACGATATGTTCACCAGATGTACTCTAAAAACCCCGACTACTATAGACTTAGTTCCTTACAAATAAACGTTGGCAGCTATGGATTTAGTGCCCTATAGATGAACATTGGCAGCTATGGACTTAATGCCTTACAAATAAACATTGGAAGCTATTGATTTAGTGCCCAATAGATGAACATTGGCAGCTATAGACTTAATGCCTAACACATATGTAACGACCCAAAAAGCAAGGGTAAAATTTTCATTTTTAGTTTAGTCAAAAGACAGATGTCATTTAATCCAAACATTCCAAAAACATTGCAAATTAAAAACATTTATCAGAGTTCATCCCAAAATCACATATGGCGGAAAACACAGGTGTGTGTGCTGCGATCAAGTCGGGCACTTCCTTTCCAAACCAATGATACCTGAAACCATAAACAAAACTGTAAGCACGAAGCTTAGTGAGTTTCCCCAAAATACCACATAGCATACAATCACATAATAACATCCACAAAATATCGTCCACAGAATATCATCAACTGTATATCATGTAACATACATATAGTTGCCATGGGCTCCCCGCATGGTCTTTACCAAGAATGCCATGGGCTCCCCCTATGGTGTTATATCCAAATGCCATGGGCTGTCCCATGGTCTTTTATGCAAGTATCATAGAGACCACTAGCATTTCACATAACAAGTAATGATTCGACATTGGTGCCTTCAACCCATGGATATAGTGAGAAGACTCACCTCACACTGCCGAATCATACAGACGAACCCCGACTGCTGGCTGATAGCTCTCCGAACTACCAATAATAAAACAACACCCAATTAACAATTGGGTTCCAATACATAACCATAAGTCCATACTTTGGGTAAAAATACCATTTTACCCCTAACCTAGATTGGTCCAATACCAAGGCCCAAACTCACACTCTGAATGCCCAAAAGCCAAATAATCAACCAAGGCCCAATTATGGCCTAATTTTCCAAATTGGGCCCAAACCCCTTACATGAGCCTTACCCTAAACTCCATCCAAATATCCTGGATGGCCCAACAAGAACCCAAACACCTAAGCCCAAAAGAAGGCCCAACTTGAAGCCCAAACATAATTAGGGTTTTCACGTAAAATGACGATTAGGGTTAATTAAGACCACTTAGCCCATTAAGGAGTTAATCCATTAAGTCTATCACCCTACTAGGTCAACCACACAATGTGGTCGGGCTTAAATCATAATTCCAATTCAAAGATCCAAAATGCTGGTCCCGACAATTCCAAAACTAACATCTCCAAAATTAGGGTTTTCTAAACCCTAACTAGGGTTTCCAACCCAATCGCAAGCCAATTAGTCCAATGATTAATTTTTAGGTTAATTAATGTTAAATAAGTCGGGCACCATCCACTACCACCTCGGGCAGTGGTGGTCAACGACGGTTCATGGCGGCAGCCACCACCTCACGGCGGTGGTGGTGGTTTTCCTTCAATTCTTCCGCCAAGAAATGCTTGAACAATCTCATTCCATTAAACACACACACATGAACACCATAATATACACACACAACCACTACCACAAGACGGGTGGTGGTGGCAGAGAGGTGGTACAAGGTGGCAGCCACCATGGTTGGTCGCCATGGTGGTTCCCTAGCAGTTTCCAGCCAACAGAAAACACGTACATACACAATTAGCAACAGTAGCACTAGACTACACATGCTAAAAACGGACGTAACCACCCACCTGGCGGCGCGCAGCGGTCGGAGGACGACAACGGGTGGAACAACCGCTGGAGCGGTGACAATGAGCGTAAAAAGGCGACGACAAAACGAAGAGGATGGAAGGAAGCAGCTTGCGCCGCTACCGGAGGGGACGACGACGGCCAAATACGCACTCCACCTTTGTTAACATCAGTGGCGGCGGCGCCGAATGAAACGACATCCTCACATTGGTCTTCGTCCTTAGCCAAAACAGAAACGGAGACAGCGGAGACAACCCAGTGGTTCCCGGCTTCGACAGTGATGGTGGCGTCTAGAAGGTCACAAGCGGCGGCAACCACGAAGTCAACTGCTCCTCCGATCTCTAACTGGTGCAACATCATTCCCGGTTTTCCATCGGTCTTCGTTATCGCCGACAACAAGAGCCGCCAGTGGACGTTCGGTGGTGCTAGGTGGTCGGAGTTGATAGCGGCGGCTGGAGGTAGGGGAAATAAGGTGGCGGCTGCATGAAGGTTTTAGGGTTAGGGTTATGAGGGGTAAGGGTGACGGGTTATAAACCCCCGTCCAAATTCAAACCTTTACTCATATTAACACTTTCAGCCCCTCCCTCTCTTTTTCTGTCAAATTAAATCCAGATTTAACTAAATAGCCCCCAGCTTTCAAATTCCATTACAATTCAAGTCCACAAGTTACAAATTTCACCCCAATATTCACAAATATAACTTTTAACTCTCCAATGCATACACCCCGCTAATTAATACGACTTAGGGCTGAAATAAAATATAAGAATTGCATCCCGAAGTCTTATTAATTATTTAATTACTTATTTTGCTTTAAACGGAATGTTACAAGATAACATCGACAGCCATGGACTTAGTGCCTATTATATAAACCCTGGCAGCGATGGACTTCGTGCCTATTCCTTAGGACAATCTCGAGGTTTAAATATTGACGAATAGATGATCCTTAGGCAAGGGCGAAGCTTTATAGGGGCAAGGGGGGTTGTGCCCCCCCCCCTGATTTTTTTGTTAGAAATAGCCCCTCTACTTTAATTTTATACATATTAGGCCCAAAAATATAAAATTTTGGCCATGCCCCCCCCCCCCTGTTCACCGATTTTTATACATATTATATTCCCCCCCCCCCCCAAATCAAATGTTGAAGCTCCGCCCCTATTCTTAGGGAAGATACTTAAGAATAAAGAAGATAATGGGGATGGGTAATTAGGTTAATTGTTTGATGATGAAACATAATAACTTTATTATTGTGGGTTGAAAACCCTATGTACTCACCAAGTTTCCCAACCTGACCCACTCAGTTTTTTTGTATCACAGGTATCGATACGAAGACATATTACACTGAGAAATTAAAGGAGATGTAAATCATTAGTGTAAATGAATGTAAGGTCTGTTTATGCTTATATTCCGGTATTGACAATGACATCCCAAAGTTTTAATATAAACAAAATACATTTCTTCGGAAATGCTTTGATAATATCTTTATCATGTTTTCTGGGAACAAATTCCGCAATATTATTCTTTAAAATGGATACTCTGATTTTTAAATAAGCATAAATAAAATTTTTAAAATGACCTTAAATTTGCGGATGTCACAGTTGGTATCAGAGCATTAGTTTAAGCGAACTAGGAATAAGGATTTATTTCTAGACTTAAACTTAGAATGCTAAGCGATGATTATGAGATGAGTGTCTGTCATATTTAGGATGTATGCCTGAATAGACACGAGCACTAGCTTAATTAGGGAAGATGCCTAAAATGTTTTATGTGCTAAATGATTTGTGATGCTTTATGATGCCATTATTTGATCGGATCTATGGTCTATTGTCGACCGGATCTGGAAACTTTATATGTTCAAATTTTTAAATATTTAAATACGGTATTAGAACTGGCATATAAATTTTTGAAATGATAAGGAGATTTATACGTCTATCGTGAATAAAGCTTTCCCTATCTAAATTCTCGTCACAACACACCGAACGTCTGATTTGGTGTATAGATCAACATGGTGAGAACTCGAAGCTGATTAGAAAGAGGTAACCCGCAGCCTGAGCCACAAGTGATTGAGTGTGCACCAGAAGTAGCAGCTGCACCCGAGCCAATCACGATGGTAGGAGTACAGGGAATGATGCAGATGATGTTGAATCGTCAGATGGAAGAGACAATGCATTTACTTCAACAAAATAAGGACGAACCTACTATGCCAGTACGCCAGGCACCTACTCTTGAGGCAGCCATCTGGGTTGAAGTTGGCGAGAAGAGGAAATTTAAGGTCCAACAAGAACAACATGTTCTCAAAGTCTAGAGGAGGAGGAGGTAAAGAATAATGGTGTGAGAAGGGCAAAAAGAAACACTCTGGAAAATATGGCAGGAAGGTGACTTGTTTCAAGTGTGGGAAAACTAGGCATTACGCCAATAAGTGTACATTTAACAAGAGGTGTGTTACAGATGTAAGCAAGAAGGGAGAATTTCTAGGGACTGCCTGA
Organism: Lactuca virosa; assembly: GCF_052849685.1. Classification (NCBI taxonomy): domain Eukaryota; kingdom Viridiplantae; phylum Streptophyta; class Magnoliopsida; order Asterales; family Asteraceae; genus Lactuca; species Lactuca virosa. The sequence goes on from NC_136428.1 coordinate 393,805,710, forward strand.
AGAAAAATGAAGCAGTAAGAGCGAATGCGCCTCCAAAGCCAAAGGCAAGATCATCTCAGATGATCCTTGACAAAGCAGGTGACAATGCAAGGGATCGGGAGTGAGGATCTATATATCCAAAGATGAAGCCATATAGATAGTATCATGTGGTGTAGCCTAATATAAGAGGCATAGTGTAGGGTGAACTTGAACATCTATGTAATCGTTTCAAGAAATAATATAAACCTTGGTTATGTTATCTGATGTGTTAAGTTGTTGTATGATTTTTCTTGTATGGTGACTTGGAGAACTGCGAGACAATACTTGGGACGGGTATCAGTGAGTGTGAAAGTTAGTACATGCATATACTACTGGAATCACAGGACTCACACTTAGATCACGGAAAGTCACAAGGTTACCAAGGAGCTAGTAATTGATTCCGTTTTGTTCAAGTATGTCGTTACCATTGTTTCGGTAATGACTAAAAAGATTATTATTATTCCGACCCCAATGGTCATATCATATCGAGTCCGACTAAGATATGTATTCTACATGGTTCAGAGAACCAAGATCGATGTGCATCTGACTTAAGCCAGACGATTGAAGTGAAAGATAATCGAAGCGGTCAATAGAAGTATCGCTATCGTTGTTAAAGTAAGAGCTTGTAGCTAGAAGTTCTACATGATAGAATGTGATTATATCACATTAGAACATGAAGGAAGAAAGCTTCCATTTTGGAATTTGACTCTAAAAGACCTGGGTCTAAGCGTTGCATCATACGATGAGAGGTCATTAGAACATGACCCATCAGTCTATTATGGTAATCCAAGGAAAGAACTTATCGTAAGACTATTAAGAAGAAGAAGGAGTCTCCAATAAGGATTGATTTTGTAACTCGAAGGTTACAATTGAAAGTCCAACATAGAATAAAGAGCGGGTGCAAGATTGAGCACCGCCAACAGTCAAGAAGTATAAGAGTTAGAAACTCGTTAGAAAAGACATAAGAGTTACGGTTATTACCTAGGATGAAAATATAACTTATGGAGTCATTATACAAGCCCTGTCTCGTTGATTATTCTGGTACGTAATCATCCTAAGGGGGAGATAATTGTAATGCCTGCAGATTCGGGCTAGTCAATTTAGAGACAATAAGCGTCAAAAATGACTTTTTGATAAAAGATTATTTAGAATAAATAATCTTACCTAAGTTATATTATATGTCACAGGGGTTCCGTACATATAAAGAACACTGAAATACGAGTTACAACGAAGAAGTTATGAATCGTCGAAGTTTTACGGCTAAACCGGCACGACACCGCGTAACGTAAAAAGTGAATTTGTGATAAACAACTTTTTAGCCTTAGCGATCTAAACGAAATTCGTAGTAGACGTTAAACCGAAATCGTGCACATAGAGAACATCCAAATATGAGTTCGTATGAGGAAGTTATGATTTTTCTAAGATTTAGCCTAGCAGCGCACAACCCGGAAATCGAATTTTAGATCGATCGACTTTTAGCCGACAAAACCTAAATGAGAAATGAAGATCTCATTAATAGGAGCTCAACGATATAAAGACAGACAAAAACGGACGTCGGATGACAAAGTTATGAGTTTTTAACGAACTTTACCTATCTAAGTCTGTTAAAATATAACTTTAACAATAAAGTGAAAATTAGCCGACTGAGTCTACACGAAAGTTGTATATCACGTCGCTACCTACGCATGGATATAAAGAACATCGAAAACAGAGCTTGTATGCGAAAGTTACAGAATTTGGAACTTTATTAAATTATAGAAGAATGTGAGGCTGACATGTGGCGTAATCCGAGCCCTTACTTTCTCCCCACGGTCTCGTAAAAGGAGCTGACAGCTGGCCCTCGTACGCGCAGCGTAGCACTTCGGATGCCCCGCATACTGAATACGCCCAACGTACACGGAAGGTACGCCCCGCGTACTCTTATCCAGCCCCTATAAATAGATGCGAGGATTCTCCATATTTCTCACACCTTTCCCATTCTTTCTCTCTCAATTACTTCTCTTAACCCATCCCATTCCCTAGCACTTCCCAAGTGTTAGAGGTGAGTCCCGGAGCGCCAGAAGGCTCCGAGAATAAGGGCTTTCGGCTCAGAAGTTCCGCCCACACAGAGTCTGGTTCTTCGCTAAACCCCCTTGTAAGTGAGTTATGCTTACCCTTCTTTAAGTATAACTTATATTTAAGTTCATTATCGTTATTATGAACCTATAAGCAATATGTGTGCTAAGTATAAATTATAAAAAATGTTATTATAATACCTTTTAACTGCTCGCGGTACGGGGAATCTGGTTTGATGGGCCGCATAGGGTTGTTGGATTTCAGAACAGCTTAAATGCCAAAATGGTCCTGCCCTCCGGTGTTTCATGTATGGCCCCTGTCTGTACATAGTAGTTGAAAAGTATTGTTTAACACTTATAAAACAATAACGCTCATAGACCTTGAGTTAATTAGTCGCAATAAATATTAGACTAAAACTTAGCAATAATAATGCTAGGTTTCGTCGATGGAAAAGACGATTGTTAGAAGCGAATCGATGTCCGAATTTTGAGTCATCATTTTAACAACTGATTGCATAGTTAATTTTATCTTACACATAGATATGAAGTATTTAATATAAATTATGTGCTATGTGTTCATATTATCTGTGTTCATGATATCTATGTTCGATGAACAAAATATACATGTTTTATTCGATTTAAACTGTATATGTATTTTATACCAATAGTTATGATGGGTAAAGATGGTTAGATGAAAGATGAGATGAATGATGAGAGTTGAAAGATGAGATGAATGATGAGAGATGAAAGATGATATAGATGATGAGAGCTGCAAGATGATGAGAAACCGTGACCCAAGCGATGGCCCAGTCATCTAGCAGAGTATAAATGACAACCACTGACTATTCTATACAGTCCAGTGGAACGCTAGCAGGCTCGCAACCTGTAGGTGTTGTGAACAATATGTTCACCAGATGTACTCTAAAAACCCCGGCAGCTATCGACTTAGTTCCTTATAAATAAACATTGGCAGCTATGGATTTAGTGCCCTATAGATGAACACTGGCAGCTATGGACTTAGTTCCTTACAAATAAACATTGGCAGCTATGGCTTTAGTGCCCTATAGATGAATATTGGCAGCTATGGACTTAGTGCCTAAAAGATAACATCGGCAGCTATGGACTTAGTGTCTGTTATATAAACCCTAGCAGCGATGGACTTTGTACCTATTCCTTTGGACAATCCTTAGGAATAAATATTGAGGAATAGATGATTCATAGGGAAGATACTTAAGAATAAAGAAGATAATTGGGATGGGTAATTGGGTTATGGTTTGATGATGAAACATAATAACTTTATTATTGTGGGTTGAAAACCCTATGTACTCACCAGGTTTCTCAACCTGACCCACTCAGTTTATTTGTATCACATGTATCGATACGAAGACACATTACACTGAGAGATTAAAGGATATGTAAATCATTAGTGTAAATTAATGTAAGATCTGTTTATGCTTATGTTTCTGTATTGACAATGACATCCCAAAGTTTTAATATAAACAAAATACATTTCTTCGAAATGCTTTAATTATATCTTTATCATGTTTTTTGGGAACAAATTTCGCAATATTATTCTTTAAAATGGATACTCTGATTTTTAAATAAGCATAAATAATTTTTTTAAATGACCTTGAATTTGCGGATGTCACACCAAGTCCCACTCATATGAAGCATACAGCCACCGGTTCACGATACATCGTGACACCTTCTAACCACTAAACGATAAGCTCATGGTACTATGCCGATCTTGCTGTCATCATATCACTGGCCTAAAGACTCACGACCTGCAGCATAGAGGCCTAAAGATACCCAACCATCAATCCACCGAATTGCAGGAACTGAATCAACATCCCTCTCAACGCTAACCGAACACAACATGGGTCATACCTTTCTATCATGCACAATTCCTTTCACAGTACAGACTGCTACCAATGCAAAATAAGGAGAAAACATGGTCATGCCCAATCAAAGAATGAGATAGGCGGTTGCACTCTTGTTCCAATTCAAGGGCTACAAACCAATTAAGAACCATGCCAATAACTCGAGCCAAGTGTTCTCATGCTATCTTACTCAACCTACATATATCCCCAAGGGAAACACATAACCAACCCTAGATCTACTACACTCCTTCTTCCTCACAACCTTACTCATAGGGTGTGGTACCAATAGACTATGTAGTTATCGCGGTCCAAATCTAATTGTGGTCACTTGTCGTGATTTAAAATATTGGTTCTCGCGGTGAGATACTGGTGGGATACCGGTTTTTTAAATATCATGTAGTATATCATGTAGTATATATATATATATATATATATATATATATATATATATATATATATATATAAATATATATATGTGTGTGTGTGTGTGTGTGTGTGTGTGCGCGTGTGGATGTGTATAGTGCATTAATTAATTAACACAAAAGAAATACACAGCTCCTCTACCATCGGCGTTCCAAAATCTAAATCAAATCAATTCATTGAATTAAGTAAAATCCATCAATTAAATCTTCCTTATAAATAAGAGAATCGTTTCCTTATATATAAAAGTAATCTATAAAAGAAGGAAAAAAAAGAGATATAATCAAAAGGAAAAATGCAATCGGCACAGCTAAAATGGATTTTTGGAAATAACGGTCAAAAATCAAGATCTCGGAGTCGAAATAGCGGCAAATAGCGGCCAATCTAGACAATATTAGCAGCTCTGCTGTTTCTGAGTGCTATTTTAAACCACTATTTGGCCTACACCCACGAAACGCTATCCCATCGAGATGTCGGCGCTATTACTGTCCATCCAATAGATCTAACCGAAATGACAAACCTCAACCTCTAATAGGAACATCCTCATGAATGGCTGAAACTATGATCCATACCTTGATTGAAACCGAATAGGTCCTACCAATACATAACTAGCTCGATAAAACTTCCAAAGCTATTAGAAATGTTGTCAAAACCCCGGTCGGGTGGATCTAGATACCAACCTTGTCGACACGACACGCCTAAATTTGATTATGCGCTGATCCAAAGCCATACCAAAAAAACTAAACAACGCTGACCCAACATCCGAACTTCCAACAACTATGGACATCTGCCAAACTCAAGTCTGCTATGAATAATAATTCCACAACCAACCATTGACGGTACCCATATCTAGAAACCGAAATGTAGAATGTATAAATTTTGACAATACGTTGACGCATCCATTTAACTCCAACTGATACTGTGACATCCCCATTTTCAAGGCCAGAAAACACCGATTTTTTATGCTTTATTTTAAAAATCAGAGTATGTTTTTAAAGAAATATATTGCGGAATTTGTTCCCAGAAAAACATGATAAATATATTATCAAAGCATTTTCCGAAGAAATGTATTTTGTTCATATTAAAACTTTGGGATGTCATCGTCAATACTGAAACATAAGCATAAACAGACCTTACATTTATTTACACTAGTGATCTACATATCCTTTAAATCTCTCAGTGTAAAGTGGCTTCGTATCAACACATGTGATACAAATAAACTGAGTGGGTCAGGTTGGGAAACCTAGTGAGCACATAGGGTTTTCAACCCTCAATAATATAATTATTATTGTTAATCATCAAACAATCAACCCAATTACCCATCCCCATTATCTTCTTTTACTCTTAAGGATCTACCCTAAGAATTATCTACCACTCATTCCTAAGGAATTTTCCTAAGGAATAGGCAAGAAGTACATCGTCGCCGGGGTTTATACAACAGGCACTAAATCCATAGTTGCCAGGGCTCATCCAACGGGTGCTAAGTCCATAGCTGATTTATCGACAGTATTATTTTCGGCAATCCACCCGAAATACATGTCAATGGGTTTTTTTAGAGTACATCGGGTGAACACGTTGTTCACAACACCTACAGGTTACGGGTGAACACGTTGTTCACAACACCTTAGGGTCGAACTGGCTATTTATAGGCTGATTTTTGGCCTCTCGCGTCGTGAGAATTCATTGCTCACGTCGTGAGCCATGCCTGATCACCTCGTAGCTTCTCCACCTGTGTTCTAGGCTTGCATAGTGTCTGTTTGACTCCTCACGTAGTGAGAATTGATGCTCACGTCGTGAGCCTGTTCCGTAGACTTGCCATCTGCATTCTAGCCTTGAAAAGTGGCGTTTTGACTCCTCACGTCGTGAGAAAAGAGGCTCACATCGTGAGTCCAGTCATATTAGGGTTTTTGACACAGCTGCATCTTCGGAAGGCCATAACTTTTGCATACGAGCTCTGTTTTTGACGTTCTTTATATTCACGGATAGGTGGAGACATACTCTAAAACTTTCATTTAGACCGAATCTGTGAGCGTTAAAATTATATCCCCTTTAGGATGATTACGTCCCAGAATCATCAACGAAACAGGGCTTGTATAATGACTCCATACATTATCTTTTCATCCTAGGTAAATCGTAACTTCTATGTTCCTTCGAATAAGTATCTAAGTCTTGCACTTCTTGACTGCAAGCAGTGCTAAATCTTGCACCTGCTCTTTATCCTATGTTGGACTTTCAATAGTAACCTGCGAGTTACAATCTCGATTCTCATTGGAAACTCCTTCTTTTTCTTAACGGCCTTAAGATAAGTTATTTCCTTCGATTATCATAATAAAAAACCGATGGGTTATGTTTTAATGACCTCTCATCGTATGATGCAATGCTTAGACTCAAGTCTTTTAGAGTCAAATTCCAGAATGGAATATATCTTCCTTCATGTTCTAATGTGATATAACCACATTTTAGCATGTAGCATTTCTAGCTATAGGCTTTTTACTTAAACAATGGTCGCGATACTTCTATTGATCGCTTCGATTAACTTTCACTTCAATCTTCTGGCTTAACTCGGATGCCACATCGAACTTGGCTCTCTTAACCACATAGAATACATATCTTAGTCGGACTCGATATGATATGACCACTAGGGTCGGAATAACAATCATCTTCTTAGTCATTACCGATACGATGGTAACGACATACTTGAACAAAACGTAATCAATTACTAGCTTCTTGGTAACCTTGTGACTTTCCCTGATCCAAGTACGAGTCCTGTGTTTCCGGTAGTATAAGCCTCTACTACCTTTCACACCTACTCATACTCGTCTCAAGTATTGTCTCACAGTTTTCCAAGTCACCATATAAGAATTTCACATATTTATTTAACACATCGGATAACATAACTAAGGTTTATATTATTTATTGAAACGATTACATGGATGTTCAAGTTCACCCTACACTAGGCCTCTTATAATAGGCTACAATACATGATTCTATTCATATGGATACTTTTTATCCTGATGATAGGACATATAGATCCTCACTCCTGATCTCTTGCATTGCCACCTGCTTCATCGAGGATCATCTGGAATGCTCTTGCCTTTGGCCTAGGTGGAACATTGGGCCTTGCCGCATCCTTATTCTTCGGGCAGTCCCTCAATATGTGCCCTTCTTCATTGCACCCATAACATACATTCTTGTTGAAGGTGCACTCATTGGCATAGTGCCCAGGCTTCGCACATGTAACAACCTGAAATTTCTATCTTGTACAGCCATACAATTCAATCAAAGTCAGACTAGTTTCTGCTATCTTTTAGCACTGTTAAGGATTTGTTTGAGAGTTTCTGAGCCTAGTGTAATGTATGAATGGATGCTAGGATTAGTTAGCTTGAGATCAGGAGGATAAATTTGAACCAGAAAATCACTCACAAGGTGTTCACGGCCGCAAACTAGGTTCACGGACATGAACCACCTCCTATATATATTAGAGTGACCTCATTTTCTTCTCATTTCTCTTCCTCCCAACCATGAACACATCCATTCTCTCTCAAAAAGCTTCAACCGTGTGTTGAGTTTTGAGCATTCTAACACTCCTATGGTGTACATGCAACCCTATAAACCTTGGATCTATGTTTTCTCTATTATACATGCAAATATTAAATATTCCAAGGTTTCATCCTAACTAGCATATTATGAAGCACATGTACTACAAAGGTCTAGTTAGATGACATAACTTTTAATGTAGCTTGATGTCTTCAAGCTTTAAGAGCTTAGCCCCAATAGTGTGGAAGCCTCAAGTGGAATCACAAATCACCAAAACACCTTGGAAAACCTTTAGAGAATATGGATACTTGGCTCACACTATGAAATCGGTTATTGCCCTCTTTAGTGTATCCATACTAGCCACTAGCATAATTTCATGAACCATAAGACCCTTTATATAGTGTGGCCCATGACCTTTCATTTTCTAGGATCCATGGGTTAAAGCTCCATGGACTATCCATGAAGACTTAGCCCAACCTAAATGAACTTGGCCCACTACACATATATATATCTAAGAGTCCATATTTAATTAGTTCCTTTTGATCACTTAATTAATTATAAATTAATTCTTGATCAATACTAATTAAATAATATAATTATATATTAATATATTAGAACTTATAATATATTAATATAAATCATAAATATACTATTCTCAAAAGACTATCCATATAAATTGTGTCGGTGAAGTGCAACCCAAATGGACCATGCCGGGTCGGGTCAAGTACATACCAAATATAGTTATGGACTTAGACATTAATCCAACAGTCTCCCACTTGGATAAGTCTAAAACTATTATTGAGTATGACTTCAAAAATCAACTGGCAATCGTAGCTCTTAAAGTCGTTGTCGAACTCTGATGTTGTCAATGAACTCTGACCTTTGTCAATGACTTGTCCATTAGATAAGGGATCATATATTCCTACATTCTAGATATCATATGGACTGAGACATGGATTATAATCATTCTCTCTGTCCATTTGTTGTTTCCTAATTTTCGATTTATGATGACTGACTGATTGAACAAATCAAATCAGTCCTGGCTTGGCCAAGCACACATATGTGTCATCGCTAAATCATCGAGGGGCCCACAGATATCGCTTTTATCCTGAAGGTAAAAGGAATGGATAAACTTCGACTCATATGGCTTGTTCTACTACTTGTTGAATCATACACAAAGGCACGTTTTATAACATCGAGTTACCAATGCGTTTTCGTGCAATCAATGTATAACCAACTCATAGTAACAACTCATATCTCTAGGTTTGAAGAATATAAGATATTATCGTCTCATGATCACTCGTGATAAAATCCATGAAGTGATTCAAATGAGTGCGGGTTGAATCCAATACTCAGAACTTATGAGCACTCATGAGTGTTGTAGCACCACTTTGTCCACCAACTTGGACCTCTACAAACCAACCCATGACAGTCTTGATTCATATCTACTTCCAACATATGACCGACTGTGGATGGTTTGAATAACTTAATCATTCAGGAAGAGTGACTTAGTTATTCTGGAAGTCAAAACATGCAAAGTGAAACACAAGAATAAATGAATCAAATATGGTATCAAACCCTATGAATATAAATAAACACTTTTATTTATCACCATACTGATTACTCATTATTCATTGTTTTGGTTTTATCAACTTTATACTTGAATTAAAAACACTAGTTGTCCCATGCTCCAAGCATGTACACTATGTTTTCTTAAACAATAGCTTTGCCATACACCAAGTATGCACTTTATGTTTGTCTATGATCCTTACTTTGTGAAATAAACCAATTGAAAATAATTTCAATGATTTTAATGTCACACTCCCAAATCTTTATCGAAAAATGTGAGAATTTCAAATTCCTATCATTTATCGAAATCTGTTTAGATTTTAAACTTATATGGACTGACCCTCTTGTAATGAATATGTACAAAGTCACAAAGACTTGTCAACAGTCATTATAAGGTATTCCAATGGAGATCAACTCCATGGAAACTAAGTCTCATATTCAAAGTACATTGCTTTGGACATGCTTCTTGCATTAAGTTTTCTAATCTTACACAGATAACTTCCACCTATGGAGACAACTCCATATTCTCATTTTGACTATCACTTCTGAATAAGAGATGCCTCTTTTCAGAATATGTCAATATGGTCCTTCCAAAATTAGCACTATACTTCCAACTGTCCCTGAGCAACCAATCTTTGGTAAACCTCAGATTGTCCTCGACAATTGCTTAATCATTTTAGTCATATCCAATTCTAGACCTTTTCCCTTCTTAATGCCTCTGGGCATTTGGAAAAATTTAGAAATGACAAATATTATAGCACATGCAATCGATCCTGTACCCAAAGCAAATGGTACACGATTCATGATGTCTCACATAAAGACATGATTCTAGACCAGTCTTTTGCTACAATATTTTTATTTCCCATGTTTTCAAAATTTGACTATGAAGAGGGATGTCGTAATCATAATCGAATTTTGAGAACGCAATATATAGAATTTCCTTAAGTTGAACCAATCCAACATGAAATTCATATATATATTCTTGACTAAGGATGATTAAGGTCTCAATCTAAGCCTTTAGAACTGAAATGAAGTATATCCTCTCCCTTAATTATAGCAAAACAACTTTTTCAATCCCTACAGCCTCACGAATTGAAACTTTTGTTTTCTATAAATAACATTGCTAACTTGCAACACTAACAATAATTATCATGCTCCCACTAACATGATGATTATTAGCATAACACTTATGCTCCCACTAGCTTTGACATGGACTCAGAATCAGCTGGACTTCTAGAAATCAATACTTTATTGACTTTCTTACCAAAGTTCAGATTTCTGATACGAGATGCTTTGATAAAACTTTATCAAAATCATACACCTTTCCTTAGATAGCATGCATGTGTGTCTAAACAATTTCAGAACTATGAAAAGGGATGCCGTAATCATAGTCTCAATTGTTTAGACCTTTTGCCATCTGCTTCAAATCTACTTGGTGGAAGTGTTTCCTCACCATCATTTTCATGAATCGGAGAGAAACCTTATGACCCTTAGATTTTATGGTGAATGTGTTCTTATCCATGTGAATCGTCAAAACCATAGTCACAAGACAAGGATAATGACAAATCCAAACTCATATGGACTAAACTTATGCAATCTTAACTTCTTGCCACCTGGCAGTACAGGGCCTGTCATTGCTTCCAAGTTGTTATGCAACCAATTGAGAACTTTCAGAACTCCTATGCAAAGCCAACTTTAACTGGAATGGGCACAGAATATGTCAACACGATAGGTTATAAACCTCAAGTCGTGTGCTAGTGAAGAACCTCAGGTTTTATTCTTGATTAGTTCTTGAAACTTTTTTTAGGATCTTTAAGACTCCCACTATCCTCTTGACATATAAGACTATCTTGCCAAATATTCAAGAGATAGTGCAGATTCTTTATCAAGACAAACACTTCACACAATTGGCCTTAGTTGGTCTTTGTTTTATCCAAAACATCACAACTTACCAATTTCAAATGTACAAGAGTAGGACACTTTTACTCTTACGTTTGACAAGTGTTTTAAACCTTTCTTTAAGATATGTCACTCAAGTTACAATCTTGGAGTATGACTCTAAGAATTGTTTTGGAACGAAGTATGACTCATCTTCCTGATCTAACCATTTCAACAATTCATGACTCCTCTTCTTAGTCATAATAATGCACTAAGATGACCTTTAGAGGACTAATTGTGATATGATTTCTAAATCATTAAGATGATCACAAACATGATACTAAAGTACTCTCCCATCTTTTCAGATTTGAGAAACTTTTATCTTTCTGCCTAATTTGATTTTTCCCATTCGTTCTGCCATACATTGAGACTTTTCTAATGTTTCAGAATTATACTTAAACTTGTAAGTATAACCATATTTACTAAACTTTAGTAAATCAAATAGTCTTAACGAGCTTTGTGGTGGACATGACCAGTGCACAAGAATGAGTACTCGATCCCTTTAGTCCTTCACTTGACTCACACATCCATGTGAACAAGTAATTAGTCTTGATTTTCCAATGCTTGAAAGTTCTCATTCATCATACTATTCAACTTGCATGATTCCAAGTTTCGGTCCAATTGAAACTTGGGTGATGAGGAACTTTCCTGATTTGGTAAATTTAGACACTACCACAAATGAAAGAATCAAATCCATTTTCCAATATTGCTATCAGTGGAATCATATAAGCAACAATTTTCCACAAATGCCATTGTAAGGATACTTCAAATAAATAAAATTAAACAATTTTCTTTTATTTTAAAACTTAGCGGAAAAAATTTATCCTTACAATCCACATGGAAAATTGTTGTTATCTATTCCTTAGCAATATTTCATAACTTCTTAAGAAACTGCTCAAAATTCTGATGCGATCGAAATCCACCTTCGCGATCAGAATCAGCATATACTTCCTTTAAGATTTCTCTCTATTCTTTGATTCTTAAAACATCAACATGTGACCCAGTCACATCATGTAATGAGGATTTCAGAATAGAACTTAACAGAGTTAGATAATGGGCTCTACCTGATGTAGAGTCAAACTTATTGACTTTAACATCCTTAGGTAAATTTGGCAGCTTTGCAATCAACGCCCCTTCCTTTGGCAAAATAAACATATGGACCCTTTGGTAATGGGACTATCTCAGACTTAGCCTTTCTCTTTACCATTTGGTCAACCGGGTTGACTATGGCCAATCCCTTTCCTTTGGGAAGAGAATACTTTTTCTGGATTTCCAGTGTCACCATCGTCACTGTCCATAAAGTTTTTGGGAAGTTGATCTTCTAATCAAATTTGCTTCACTATCGTTCCAAATCATTGCTGATTCAGCAGCACCAAGCAAATAGATATGATCATTAAGGTTCATGTCATAGTCTGTTTCATAGTAGTCCCAAAGGAACTCACTATGTGACTTAGAAAGTGATTGAACATCCAACTTTCTCAAGACTTTGACACCCAACTCTCCCGGCTTGTCAATATGTGACTTCATCTCTAAGATGTGATCACACATAGACCTTGCTTGCCATTAGGGCTTGAGTGACCTTGAACTTGTGGGTTAGGGAGAATAATTAGAGGAGGTGGAGGAAGAGAAGTATAACTTCCATGAGCCAAACTCGGGAAGTCATATTCATTAGGAAAGCTTGGTTTGGGAAGATCATTGTTGTCTAAACCAGACATCAACAATGGGAGAAATTCATGTAAAGTTGATTTAAGTCCTTAATATAACACCCAATATGATATATTAAGGCTAGGACCCAACAAACTATTTTATAACTTGGAAGAGGGATGCCGTAATCCAAGCTATAAAATATTTGAAGGTAGGTGAATGACAATTCACCAATTTCCACCAAGATAAACGAAATGTATTATTAGGTTTTAATTGGTTTTGAAACTCCTAGATTCTTTTGAGATTCATTGAACTTTTCAATGGCATGTTTCAATCTCGAGTGTGCCCTTCAGGTTTTGTGACTGGGATGCCGAGGATCACAAAACAAGGTGTGAAGTAACCATGCAAATATACTTGGTACCCTTAATATTTACCCCTCAATCGATGTGCCGGTTAACCACACACGCTCCAACGATACTATGATAAACATTAAGTTACCCTTTGCCTACCTTGTTAAGTCCAGGTTAGTGTGCCGGTTAACCACACACGCTCCACTAACAGCTTAAACAAAGTGCAAAGTGTAATTTCATGGATTAGCACCTTATTCACATTTTCCTAAGTAACTAAGATTGGGAATTTATAAAAGTTTTAGTTACTTAGTATTTATCATTAATACTTTTAATGAAGGGAGAATTATAGTCCTTGTCCTACCTGTTCGGCTAACGACCCTCTACCAGTCAAGGAAGCGGTGGGTGAGAGTGGACACCCATTAAACTGCCATTTTATAGGCAGTAACCTTATACCCCCCTTATAGACCGGCTTCGTGAATGAGGCCTACTAATGGTCAGACGACTTGCTCTTATACATATAATATATTAAACTTTTAATATTATAATAGTATAAGGGTGTATTTTAGACATTTAAAATACTTGGTGGTTTAATCTATTAATTAAACTATACTCTTAATTTAATTAAATTTAAACCATGTCATTATGTAATTATTAATTCTCTTTTAATTAAACACTTTAATTATCTATTAATAAAGTCCATAAGAGTTAATTGAATTATTCAATAAAACATCATAATTCCAATTATTAAATTCAAAATTAAAACCATTTAATTAATTGTTTAAGTTATGAACCCAAGAGTTTTAGAATTCAATTCTTTTTTTTTATCATAAAAAAACTTTTTCCAAATTCCAAAACTTGATGGCAAGTTTTGTAACTCTTGAAAACTTTTGGATTCCATAACTTATGGAGTTAAATACTTGTTTTATGATGAAACTTTTCATGTTCCATAACTTAAGAACAAGTTATGGAATTCTTTAAAACATTAAGACTAAGTTTTGTAACTCCATAAAAAACTTTGAATCAATTTTTTTAAAAACCTTTTCATATCCATAACTTATGGAGGTTTCAAAAAACTCTTTAGATCAAACTTTTAAAACTAATAAAATAATCATATCATTTTATCTTTTACTAAATTTGACCTAATTCAACTCATATAGTAAATGATTCAAATTTTACAAATAATTAGTTTTTCACAAAAACAAGTAATTATCTTAAAATTTGACAAACGTCGTGTTTTTTTTTCCTTTTTTTCCAACTTTGAAAATAAAACATTTGCATCAATATAACAGAAAACAACCTGGCTCTGATACCACTGTTGGGTTTTGAGCATTATAACACTCCTATGGTGTACATGCAACCCTATAAACCTTGGATCTATGTTTTCTCTATTATACATGCAAATATTAAATATTCCAAGGTTTCATCCTAACTAGCATATTATGAAGCACCTATACTACAAAGTTCTAGTTAGATGACATACCTTTTGATGTAGCTTGATGTCTTCAATCTTTAAGAGCTTAGCCCCAATAGTGTGGAAGCCTCAAGTGGAATCACAAATCACCAAAACACCTTGGAAAACCTTTAGAGAATATGGATACTTGGCTCACACTATGAAATCAGTTATTGCCCTCTTTAGTGTATCCACACTAGCCACTAGCATAATTTCATGAACCATAAGACCCTTTATATAGTGTGGAGGATTAGGGTTAAACCCTAATACCCATGACCTTTCATTTTCTAGGATCCATGGGTTAAAGCTCCATGGACTATCCATGAAGACTTAGCCCAACCTAAATGAACTTGGCCCACTACACATATATATATCTAAGAGTCCATATTTAATTAGTTCCTTTTGATCACTTAATTAATTATAAATTAATTCTTGATCAATACTAATTAAATAATATGATTATATATTAATATATTAGAACTTATAATATATTAATATAAATCATAAATATACTATTCTCAAAAGACTATCCATATAAATTGTGTCGGTGAAGTGCAACCCAAATGGACCATGCCGGGTCGGGTCAAGTACATACCAAATATAGTTATGGACTTAGACATTAATCCAACACCGTGAACACTCTAAAGCCTAAAAAACGTAAGTGTTTCATCCTTAATATTGTCATACTTGAAAGGCTACTAGATCTTATCCTTGAATTGTCAAGTTTCATCATCATCTTCATGAGCTTGAAGGGATCACGGCCGTGAACCCTTCATCGATTCATAAGGGCCTTGAACACCTCATGAGGTCGTGAACCTCATGAGGCCGTGAACTCCTTAAGGCCGCAAACCCATCCATGGGTGGCCGTAAACCCCTTCCAAGCTTCCATTTGTGAGCCTAACACTTCATGTAGGGTGTTTCCTACAATCTTTGGTGGTTTCCTATACTTGTTAGTAGTTATAACCACTAATTGAATACACATATATGTGAATATATGCCTTATAGGATCCAACTGTGCTTTGGAACTTCAATTGTGAACTCAAGCATCCTATATCTATCTCTACTTCCAGATCACTCACTACAGGTGATTTTATACCCCTAACTTATCTTTTAAATGATTTTAAATGCTTTTATGGGGGGAATACAAGTAGAAAACATTATAGTTATTATATCAATCACATGTGATTAATAACTATAAATCAAGTAGATTTCTTATTCTACAAAATTGTGTTGTTAAACAAACTATTTCAAAAACCTTTTATAAACTGACATCAAGTCATCTATAACCATTCAAATGGTTAAAACTCTTTTATAATACTAAATTCTTTATTAAACTCTTTAAACTTATATATTGTCAAAATCATGTCTATATATATATAGTTATATAAATAGGATTGAAAAGACTTAGGACTGATAACTCGCTTTATTTCATGTTCCTTGTTTGGTTGTGGACTTAGGGTATCGGTTGATTGTCCGAGTGTCGTTTGAATCTTATTTATATATTATGTATATGTATATAGATATAAAATTTCTTCCATTTAGTTCAATACCTTTGGGTAGCAAAGGCATACATACATGTTCAATCATTCAAACAACATTACCAGTAAACTATAATGGGTATAGTTTAGGAAGTCACTACTTATTATTTCTAGAACAATGAAACTTACAAGAGTCAGTTCATACATGAGTCAATTCAAACATACTATAATGAGAAACATAAAGAACATACTATAATGAGAAACATAGAGAACATACTATACACTAGAACAGAGAGAACATATTATACACTAGGACAGAGAGAATATACTACACTAATACAATAACAAAGATAACATTAATGTGAGCCACTACTTCATGGCACGGCAATATACTGTTGTGTCACGTTTTGTAACCATAGTCTCCTGGAGGGAGAGCGTAAATTTGTGTATAGATCTATATGGGATTGACCATCCTACACCTTGCTGCTAGCTACAGTGGGACCTGCAGGTCTACGGGTGACAAATGTCATACCATTTCGACGTCTCGAATGTGACAACCCGAAATTTTCATTTGTACGAACTCTACCGTCAAACACTTCAATTAAAAGTCAAATTCATTTCTGCTAATATTTAGCTCGGATTAAAGTCCGTTTGGGTATTTTTAAATTTTTATTCTTCGCGAGAATAAACGAGAGGAAGTATTTTTTTATTGGGAAACAAATTAAGACAAATACCACCTTGATAAGGTGTTGCGGCCAAACATGAGGGGTGGGGCCGAAATTCCCCTTTGACCGAGGACTCATGCATGAGGCATGAGTTTACCCCTTTTTCCCTCATTTCTTACTTCCAACCTCAAGAACACCCACATTTTTCTCTCAAGTATCATAAGAGCTTCTTTCAAATCTTCCAAAAATGTAAGTGTTTCTCCTCTTGATTTGTTGTTACAACACTTCATCTAGTAGTTATACATGATGTCATCCATGAAATCTTCTCTTTTTCTTTGATCTTCAAGTGTTCTTCAAGAACACCAAGAACACACACTAGTGTGTGTTTGGCCGAAAACACCCTTCTTTGCTTCCATATTGTAAGTATCTACTTCCTACACTTGTTATCTAGTAAGGATACTTGATTTAGAGCCTTGAAATCGTCTTTTTCCAAGAACAAAAGGAGTTTTCAGTTTAGTACATCTCCTTAAACCGAAAACCCTAAAGAAAGGTCCCTTTAAGACCTTAAAACTCACTTAAGGCTTCAGATAAAGCTTAGAACCCCTTTGCATGTTTGAAAGCCCTTGAAAAACACCACATGCACCAAGGATCCTGAGTTTTCGGTCTTAACCGAAAACCCTAAAAACCGAGAACCTCTTCGGACCGAGAACCTCTTCGGACCGAGAACCTCTTCGGACCGAGAACCCTTCGGACCGAGAATGCCATTAGGACCGAAAGCTTCTAAGAACATACCACTTGGACCGAAAGCTCCATTTGGTGACCATACACTTCTTTTATGCAATCATTTGTGATTGTAACACTTCCATATATGTGTTTCCTAGACTATAAGAGTGTTATCCTTCTTAATTAGTTGTATAAACACTAATTGCATGCATATATGTGTCTTTATATGCTAAATAGGATCCATGTGTGCTCAAGTCTTCACTTGACACTTAGCATCCTTTTTCCGATCTTGCATTCGCATCACTCATTTCAGGTGAGTTCATACCCCTTAATCAACCTTTGAAATGATTTTACATGCTTTTATGGGGGGAATACAAGTTGAAACATTCTAGATATTCCTTTCATTACATGTGATTAATGTCTAGAACAAACAGAAGGATTTTCTATTACTTTCAAGTTACTATCAAACTTACGGATTTTAAACACTTCAAAACCTTTTACTAAACTCTTTTAAATGCTAAAATTGTTTTCAAAACTCTTTTAAACTTACATTGTTTTCAAACTCATATCTACACTAATATATTTATATAAGTAAGACTTGAAGGACTTAGGACTGATAGCTCACCTTATTTCCTGTTCCTTGTTTGGTTGTGGACTTAGGGTATCCTGTTATTTGTCTGAATGTCGTTGAAATCTTAGTTATATATCATATATATATATGTGTTGGATATAAAAGCTTTCACTTCAGTTCAGTACCTTTGTATAACGAAGGCATACAAACAACATTACTATTTAACTATAATAGGTATAGTTAAGGGATTACTACTCACTATTACTACTACAGCGATACATACAAGAGTCATTACATTTACGAGTTACTACATAAGTACTACATTGAGAAGCAATACATACTATACACTATACAAGAGAACATACTATACACTACATAAGTGATTATACTATACACTAGTACAGAGAAAACATTACTACACTAAGAATTGCTACACAAACATTTGAATACTATAAACAGAATGTGACATACTACTTCTCGATACGACACTTCATTATGGTATCACTTTGTAACCAGAGTCTCCTGGAGGGAGAGCGGGCATTGTGTGTATAGATCTATACGGGACAGACACTCCCACACCCTGACTGCTAGCTACAGTCCCAGCCGATAAGGCCAAGGGGTGACAAAATGTTACCTCACTACATATGAAACCGGAGGGTCATCAGTTATTCAGCCGTCGATCAGCATGGTTACATACGAGTTCACATTCAAACCTTTAATTAACCAATTAAGAATTAAAGGCAAAACAGACTTTTCGAGGCGTATTGTCCATTTAATACCACCTGGAGTCTACATTTTACTACTTTAGACTCCCCGAGGTGTACTGTACATTTAGTACTACCTGGAGTCTGTATTTCATTACTTTGTGATTCTGTTACATACACGTTTAAATAAACTATATTTTTGTAATGATAGTTTCACCGGGGAAAAACTCTTACACTACATAAGGAACCAATACACAAACAATCGGGTCTTGGTAGAAGACTACATTTCACTAGAAAATATAGGATTTTCTAGGGAGCATAACTATTTACAAACACTTACCAACAACTATGAACATTTACACACTACGTTGTTACAAACATTTTCATACAAGCAATGACACTAAATACTTATGAACTCACCAGCATTTTATGCTGATACTCTCTTTCAAAATAACTTGTATTCTCAGGGAACCAGTAAGACAGGTACCGATGAAGCTTTTGAGAAGATGGAGCACATACAAGACTCATCTTTTATTTTGATCATACTTTTGGTGTCTTACATACTATACAGAACACGCTTGTATTAAAATTATTCTATTAATGCAATGGATGTTGTTGCTTGTCTTTACTATTATGCATTGTTATGATACTGTACATGACGTCCTCCACCCCAGAACGTTTCCGCCGTTCCGGTTTTGGGGTGTGACATCGAACGTCGTGTTTTACTAGTCAATCAAGTATGGTTATAACCTCATCACATTTTATCTTAATTAAACAAACAGGTTTAAGGTAGTTAGTACATCTATAGTTACTTATACATAATACTACTGTACATCGTCATTTTTCCATTACATTTATATTGTGATCTTCTCACATAAATGGTAATGTAAACTATATTTTTGGTAATGATAGTCATACTTGGGAAAAACACTCACTTTTACAAAAGAACAAACATACAAAACAATCGGGTCTTGGTAGAAGACTACTTTAGTAGAAAATATAGGATTTTCTAGGAAGTATACAAACATTTACAACAAACACTTACAAACTTTTACATCAAACATTTACAAAAACTTTCATCAAACTTATACAAACAATGACACAAAAATACTTATGAACTCACCAGCTTTAATGCTGATCTACTCTTTCAAAATAACTTGTATTCTCAGGTCACTAGTAGACAGGTACCAATGACCAGGTTTTGAGAAGACGGAGCACATTCAAGACTCGTCTTTTATTTTGATTCATATTTTGGTGTCTTTCAAACGATACAGAACACACTTGTATTAAATTATACTATTAATGCAATGGATGATGTTGTTGCTTGTTTTACTATTATGCATTGTTATGATACTGTACATGATGTCCTCCGCCCCTGAACGTTTCCTCCGTTCTGGTTTGGGGGTGTGACACCACATTTAAAACAAGTGACCTCTCCGTCACATTTTCCAGAGTGCTTATTCTTGCACTTCTCACACCACTTCGCTTCGGCTCCTCCTCCAAATTTCCTCGAACCAGACTTCGAGAACTTGCTCTTCTTGTTGGAACCTGAAGTTCCTTCAAAATTTCTCTTCTCGCCAACTTCAACCTTGTTGGCAGCTCTTCCCTTGATCATCTCCTCAACAGACTTGGCAGCGCAGATAGCTACCTCTAGAGTAGGTGCCTGACATACTGGCACCGCGTACTCCCATGGAAGTCCCTTTTCATACTTGTCGATTTTTGTCAGCTCGTCTGGGACAATATGCAAAGAAAACTCCATTTTTTCTGTGAAGTTATTGGTGTATTCATCGATGGACATGCTTCCCTTCTTCAATGTCAGGAATTGGTTCTCTAGCTCAAGCAGATTTTGGGCCGAGCAGTACTTGCGCTTGAAATGCACCAAGAACTCTGCCCAAGTCAGTTGTAGTGGCTCATTGGGGCTCATGATCTTTCCTAACGTGTTCCACCAACGAACAGCCCCACTCCTAAACTGCCGCACTGCATAAGTGGTTTGTAGCTTGCCTTTGCAACAACATGTCATGAAGGCTAATTCCATCTCCGAGATTCAATCCATTACTCCGATGGGATCTTCCTTTCTAGTGAAAGTTGACGGATTGCAAGTCGTAAAGTCTTTGTACTTGCACCCATTTCTCTCGACTTCGTCCTCTTGGTTATTCCTCCTGACCATAGGCGGTTGAGCTAGACCAACAGTTCTACTGTAATTTCCTTCCTCTGACTGGCCCTCGTTCAGTTCACGCTGTTCAACAGGAATCGTAGCTTCATCCCTATTCTCGTGCAACATCTGCCTCATCTCTTCCCTCTGTTCGGCCATCATAGCCCGAATCATGTCTTGTACTCCAGCCATTGTGATTGGCTCAGGTGCAGCTGCTACCACCGGTACTTGCTCAATCACTTGGGGTTGAGGCTGCTGATTGTTATTTGTATTGGCATTTTCGACTCCACTTCGGGTTCTTGCCATTTCGATCTATACACCAAATCAGACGTTTCGTGTGCAGTGACGAGAATTAAGATAAGAAAACTTTATTTACGATAGATGTATAAATCTCCTTATCACTTCAAAAAGTTACATGCCAGTTCTAATATCGTAATTAAACGTTTAGAATCCTGAACACATAAGGTTTCCAGATCCGGTCGGCAACAGACCATAGACCCGAACAAATAATAGCATATAAGGCATCTTTATAGCTATAACATAAAACATTTAGCACATAAAACATTTTAGGCATCTTTCCTAAAATAAACTAGTGCTCGTGTCTAAAATATAGCAGACACTCATCTCACAATCATCGCTTAGCATTCTAAGTTTAAGTCTAGAAATCCTACAAATTCCTAGTTCGCTTAAACTAATGCTCTGATACCAACTGTGACATCCCCATTTTCACGGCTAGAAAAGACCGATTTGTTTATTCTTTATTTTAAAAATCAGAGTATATTTTTAAAGAAATATATTGCGGAATTTGTTCCCAGAAAAACATGATAAATATATTATCAAAGCATTTCCGAAGAAATGTATTTTGTTCATATTAAAACTTTGGGATATCATCGTCAATACTGAAACATAAGCATAAACATACCTTACATTTATTTACACTAGTGATCTACATCTCCTTTAAATCTCTCAGTGTAAAGTGGCTTCGTATCGACACTTGTGATACAAATAAACTGAGTGGGTCAGGTTGGGAAACCTGGTGAGCACATAGGGTTTTCAACCCGCAATAATATAATAATTATATTTAATCATCAAACAATCAACCCAATTACCCATCCCCATTATATTCTTTTACTCTTAAGGATCTAACCTAAGAATTATTTACCACTCATTCCTAAGGAATTTTCCTAAGGAATAGGGACGAAGTACGTCGTCGCCAGGGT
Source organism: Lactuca virosa (assembly GCF_052849685.1). Lineage (NCBI taxonomy): Eukaryota > Viridiplantae > Streptophyta > Magnoliopsida > Asterales > Asteraceae > Lactuca > Lactuca virosa. The sequence continues at coordinate 393,828,083 of NC_136428.1, forward strand.
TTATACAACAGGCACTAAATCCATAGTTTTCAGGGTTCATCCAATGGGTGCTAAGTCCATAGCTCATTTATCGACAATATTCTTTTCGGCAATCCACCCGAAATACATGTCAATGGGTTTTTTTAGAGTACACCGGGTGAACACACTGTTCACAACACCTACAGGTTACGAGCCTGCAAGAGTTCCACGGACCGTCTAGAATAGTCCATGGTTGTCATCCATACTCTGCTATATAACGGGGCCAACGTTTGGGTAAAGGCTTTTCTCACTTTTCACCTCTCACACTCATCTCATGATCTATATCGCCTTTCATCTCATCTTCCAACATATTTTTCATCACACACCAACTATTTTATCTACTCATGTTTTACCCCAACATATTTGCAGATATAAAATACATATACAGTTTAAATCATTTAAAACGTATATAAAATCGATCATCTAGCATAGACAACAAGTATTCAGATAATATGCACACATAGCACGTAATTTTATATAAAATAATTCATATATATGTGTAAGATGAAAGTAATATGCACTCACCTGAGCGTGCTTTGATAGAATCTAACTAGAAACGGTCAGCGGTTCGTGATCGCCGTGCTCGGGAAGCGGAAACGGCCTCAACAAACGAGAGAGAGATAGAGAGAGAGAGAGAGAGAGAGAGAGAGATAAGAGATTTAGGTGTAAGGAAGCTTAGAGTCGAAATGGCTATTTATAGGCTGATTTTTGGCCTCTCACGTCGTGAGAATTCATTGCTCACGTCGTGAGCCATGCCTGATCACCTCGTAGCTTCTCCACCTGTGTTCTAGGCTTGCATAGTGTCCGTTTGACTCCTCACGTAGTGAGAATTGATGCTCACGTCGCAAGCCCGTTCCTTAGACTTGCCATATGCATTCTAGCCTTGAAAAGTGGCGTTTTGACTCCTCACGTCGTGAGAAAAGAGGCTCACGTCGTGAGTCCAGTCAGATTAGGGTTTCTGACACAGCTGTATCTTCGGAAGACCATAACTTTTGCATACGAGGTCCGTTTTTAACGTTCTTTATATCCACGCGTAGGTGGAGACGTAATCTAAAATTTCATTTAGACCCCTAAGGCTAAAAAGTAGTTCATCATAAACTCACTTTTTACGATTCCCGGTGTCGTGCCGGTTTTGTCGCGAAATTTCGACAGGTCATAACTTCTTCGTAACTCGGATTTCAGCGTTCTTTATATGTACGAAAACCTTGTGACATATACTACAACTTAGTTAAGATTATTTATTATAAATAATACTCTATCAAAAATTCATTTTTGACGCTTATCATCTCTAAATTGACTAGCCTGAATCTTTGGGCGTTACAGATACAGCTCGAAACTTCTGAAGAACCTTTGCTATTGAGGATGAACCAAAAGACCAACGATCGAGAGTGCATTGACAACTAATCTGTTGATCCAATACATTACTGCACAAATCCCATGAGGACCAAACATACCAAACTCTGAAACTGATTGATCGATCAGCAACTGCCCATCCTAGACTATAGATATCAATCTATACAACAAGATGGAAAATCCCTCAACAATCGATACTTCACCTGAGCGACCCAAATGCCTCTTAACCTATTCCTCGACGTTTCTGAAAGGAACTACTGGCTACAACGAGCTCCTTGTCCAACAAATTCTTGCCACAAAGATGACTCTTGCATTCCTGAACACATGCATATGATGGCAACTTGCTTAGCATCCACGTCTTGACCAAATCCTGAACCAATGTTATGCATACCCGAACCGCAAATCCCTATGACCCATTCTTTTGAAACCATAACTCGAACATATCGTTGATCCTCTAAGCAGAATATTCAGCTCTCCCCCACTTAGGATTTGAACTACCACTAACTGACATTGCAAACAGACCAAAACTCAAATCGGCTCACCCAGATACATAGCATCCCTGGCCCTTGGAATGTATAAAACAACGCAAGATGATCTTCCAGATAAAGACTAAGAAAACTCAAAGAGATTATGAATCTCAGATGGAGACCTCGGAAACTCCCCAATCATGACTGCCTCTAACATCAAGAATTCCATGTAGATGCACAAGCAATAATTTTAACAGCCCATTCATAACACCAACTTCCTATCTAGAACAAATGGACTACGACATTCCTCACCTGCAAATCCCCAACCATCAATTCATCACGAGAATCATTCATAAATAAAAAGGGTATCATTCACATAGTCGGGATACATCAGAGACAACAAAAGTTGTCGCTCTCGATTCACTTCCCTGATCACCTGAAACAGTCAGCTAGCACCTGACCTGCCTATATCCAAAGAAATCAGACCCTTGATCTCATCTCAAGGAAACCATATCACAAGGATCCTCTTGTGCATTCCCACACTGCCATATTGCCACCAAAAAACCCGCAACCATCTAGCCCCATGTTGGGTCTACATCCCAACTTTGAAATCACATGTCTGCTCTCTCTCTCTCTCTCTCTCTCTCTCTCTCTCTCCTCCAAAAACGGAAAGCTGGAAGAACATTGTCGTGTTGTAGATAGTGACAATCCAATCCATCTGCCAATCACTCAGCCTCTGGATTCAATTCTCGAGCCGATCATAACAATCGCTTCTTTCTTTAGTCCCACGACTTAATTGGCATTACCTCGAGCAAGGCCCTAAAGACCTCAAAATCAACTAACTCATTTAGGTCTGTACCATTCAAACCCAACTTGACATGGCCACTAAGGCCCAAACAATCACTAGACCCATCCTCAGCCTGAACAACCATGTCTAAAAGATCGAAAGATACGGAAACATTGCCACGACTCATGGTTATCAAACCATGTTATCTGCCCTCAACCAGCTCCTTAGAATCCTCATGACTTCCCTCGATTTGATTATGGATCATGTGCTTCTAGTAGTACGGGCCCAATACTACCTTTCATATCTATCCATACTTTCCTCAAGAAGCATCTTGAGTCCTCTAAATCACCTACTTATAATAATACTCCCAATACCCGCTAAACATCGTAGCAACCGCACTAAATAACTTCTTAGGATATCCTAGGATCCCCACCTCACCCTGCCATCGGCTACTAAAAACCCCCTATTAATGTCAGCTAACCACTTCATGAATACAATTACATGCAACAAAACTTAAATAATATTTTGACTAAAAGACCCAACCCTACAACGGTTAGACTCAAACAAGAGTTGCGCAATAGGGCCGAATCAATCATTCTAAAACTATTTAACATTTGCAGCATGTAAGTTAACATATTCATTTAATAGTTAACTCACATCAGTATAAGTCCCACAAAGCACAAAGCAAGCCATATTCGAGCAGTGAAACCGTCTGGCACTAAGACACCATAAAATCAAGCAGATCCTTACATGTAAATTTTGGACCACTAGGCCTAAGCCTCAAGGATACACATACATCCTGTATCAGCTCTCTCATGAGTGGCTAATCATTCTTCACTCTGGCCTGCTATAAACTGTACTCACTCATGTAACTTCCACCAACCCTGCAGCCACCCGTGCATGCTAATCATACATAATGTTGGATTCTGTAGACAGCTGAATACTTGATTCTACCTAAAACATTCTCAGGATATACAATCTTAGTTATGTACGACTATGATGCACACACTAAAAAACTACAGTAATGATGTAAATTCCATCTAACATACAAGAAATTCTCCTAGGCTATCAGACATCATACATCAGGCAATTCTATCATGCAATTCATGAAGATCCCTAGCCTACTACTTGCATGTTGTTCTATCATAATCATCATAAACAAATAACAGTGTAGGTAACTTGGGGTATACTTTCCTGCTCCGGCTGATCGTACACATCTCATCCTTCCTTGGTTACTTTTGAAAACAATTTTGAAAACCATTTTAAAAACTTTTACAGATCCTTAGTTTGAGTATGGTTTCACACGAATGCTCATCTAACTCACTAAAACCAGGGCTCTGAGACCAATTTGTAACATCCCAAAAATCAAGGTAAAATTTTCATCTTCGAAATTAATCCAAAACCATAAGTGTTTACAAAAAATAGTTTCCAAAAGTCATAACACGAATCAGAGAATCCCAAAATCAAATCTCATAAAAAACCCGGGAGAATATGCATGATCAAGCCTTTGCCTTGCCCCTATTATCTGATGTACATGAAACCATAAAATCAAATTGTAAGCCAAAGCTTAGTGAGTTCCCCCAAAGTACCACACACAACCAAACAGATAACAACATGCATGCATGAGCCTTCAGCATCAATGGACCGCCTCGCAGGGCCTACAACCTATCTGGACTGCTCTCTAAGCCTTCAGCGGCACTGGACCGCCTTACCAGGCCTACAGTCTATCGTGGACCGCTTCGGGTATCTTGGCCTTCAGCACAAAGCAGGAGCGCCTCAACCCAACAATAACAATAACATGTCGACATATACAGTAACATTAAATAGCCATCAAATACAGATAATCATACATATCTACCAGTCTAACATATATCCTGCATAACATCTTCCTATATACCAGGATACATAATACAGTAGGCCGACATTGGTGCCTTTGACCCACAAGTATAGTGAGTAAAACTCACTTGAATCACAAAGCGGACTAAAACCCAGCTCAATGTCACGTCGACCACAACTAACAACTCTCTCTGCCAAAGATGGGCGTTAAACACCTCCTAACAATCCACATAAGGTAAACCCTAATTCTACCTTCCAAAAATTGAAATTTGACCAAAAGTCAACCCATACTAAAAGTCAATGGTCAAATTCAACGGCCAATGTTGACTTTAGTCAACCGCCACGTCGTGGCCTTTCTTGGCCACGTCGTGACCCTCATGCGATCAAACAGACAGGAAATTCCCAGTCTCCATTATATGGTCTAAATGGATAAAGTTTCCAACTTTATCTATTAAGACACCAAAAGAGATTAAGATCTCCAACCTTAGGTCCTAAATAAAGCTAAATACCATAATGTCTTAACCATTAAACGCTTAATCTGAAAAGTCCTTAACCCAACCACTCCAGGAGGGTCTTCTAATACTAGATCTATCATAAAGGTGGAAGATTTATGGACATGCATACCAATACATGCCTAGAATCCATTTTAGGTCAAAATGGGCTAAAAATGACAAAATTCTTGTAAGATCAAAACCCATCAGCCAAAACCTAGATCTACAATATATGTTGCTCATGGGACTCAAGAGAGTCATAAAGTTGCCAACTTTATGGGTTCCTTCCTTCCAAACTAAAAGTCAACGGTCAAATTCAACGGCCAATGTTGACTTTAGTCAACCGCCACGTCGTGGCCTTTCTTGGCCACGTCGTGACCCTCATGCGATCAAACAAACAAGAAATTCCCAGTCTCCATTATATGGTCTAAATGGATAAACTTTCCAACTTTATCCATTAAGACACCAAAAGAGATTAAGATCTCCAACCTTAGGTCCTAAATAAAGCTAAATACCATAATGTCTTAAACATTAAACGCTTAATCTGAAAAGTCCTTAACCCAACCACTCCAAAAGGGTCTTCTAATACTAGATCTATCATAAAGGTGGAAGATTTATGGACATGCATACCAATACATTCCTAGAATCCATTTTAGGTCAAAATGGGCTAAAAATGACAAAATTCTTGTAAGATCAAAACCCATCAGCCAAAACCTAGATCTACAATATATGTTGCTCATGGGACTCAAGAGAGTCATAAAGTTGCCAGCTTTATGGGTTCCTTCCTTCCAAACTTGCTCAAACATGAAGTTCATGGTACAATATTCAAGATCTAACCACTTTAAGCCATAAAGCTTGCCAGCTTTATGAGTTCCTTCCTTCCAAACTTGCTCAAACATGAAGTTCATGGTACAATATTCAAGATCTAACCACTTTAAGCAATAAAGCAAGGAACTTGGACACTTACAAAGGTCCAGAGATGCCCACAAGAGATCTTCACTTCAGCCAAGAAGCACCACAATCCTTTCCAATGCCTCTTCTTTCTTCATAACCACCCAAGGTCACCAAAATGGACTCACAAATCTCAATGAGGAATTAGGGTTAGCGTTTCAGAAACTTGAGGGTGATGGAGGCTAATAAGGAACCCTAAAAATGACTTAGATGGGTTTAAATACGAAGCAAACCCTAAAAGAATCATGGGCTTGGTCCAGGACAGCTGTCACGCCCTGGCAACCTTTGTCCACGTTGTGGCGACCCAATAACACACGCGATCCATTAAACAATTGTCACACCGTGGCCCTCCTTGGCCACGTCGTGGGATAGGATTTTCTCCAAAACTTAATATTTGGTCCCTGATAAAAGTAAGCTTAACCAATCAGGAACACGGATGCTACACTTCATATATTCATTTCGCCAATTAGGTGTCTATTAACCGAGCCACATATTATTGATCCAAATGATTATCTTAGAACTCTTAGTCCCCACGTATCCAATAAAAGTGTAAAACCGTATAATTAATAGCTTTCTCATCTAGTGTGTTACCTATTACACCAATATAAATACCCTGTGTATGTTTCTCGAGTAAAAAATTATTAACTTCCAAGATGCATCGTTCTTGTCATCAAGTTGGTAATAACAGCCCAAATACAATCATCTTTTGGGTCCATAATGTCAATAACCAAGCAAAACAGATAATCTAAAACCATAACAAAACTAGGAACAAAAAACGAGAACAAAAGAAGGAACAAACGATAGCAACATCGATGACCAAATACTAATGAGATCGAAAAACATACCCAAAAGAACAAGATCGAAACCAAAAACTACGATGAACATCATTGAAAAGTGAATTACAATGAACAATTTGATTTGTGGTTTGATCGGCGATAGTCATGTCTTCTAACAATCATCAAATCAACAACCATGGATTGATTAGAGCTTTGATATCATGTTAAAAACATGTAAAAAAGAAATATATATATATATATATATATATATATATATATATATATATATATATATATATATATATATATATATATATATATATATATAAAAGAAGTTATAAAAATGAGTTTTGATATAAAAAACATGGAAAACGAAGTTGTAAAAAAGAATTCTAAAAAGAAATATAAATACGAATGAATATAATTCTACACGTTTAATGATTAATTATAGCTCAAAAGAGTTTAGTGACCTTAAATAGCCACAAAAATAAGTTTGATAACCTTAGATACTAAAAATAAAATAAAAAATGAAAACATGTTGCCTGTCGTAGTGCCATTTTTGCAAAAATTAACAAGTCCAGTAACATTTTAAAACTTTAAACAATGATCAAGCATAAAACCAAAAGTTAAATGACAAAATGTGACATAACCAATAAAAACTATGAAAAATCCGGTGTGAATCCTCTAAATGATGAATAGAAAAGTTAGTAATCAAGATTTTGGTGGAAGGAACAATACTTACATGTATGCAATTGATCTGCAACTGCTAGATCAAGCATTCGTCAAGACTTGCCATATTTCCAATTTGATACATGATAAATTAAATATTCTCCTACCTTTTATTTGTATATATCTTTTTATCCATATGAAATGATGAAAAGTGTCACATTTTAATAAAATTAATAATAATTTAAAACGTTTGCTATCATTTCAAATGGATATGAAGATAATTAGAAAAAGGAAAAAAAAATAGGATGATATTTCTTGATATATTGATGAAGTTCACCACCCACCCATGGTCGGTGAGCACGCACCAGATGATTCATTGGTGAGCCCATGTTTGTCTTAAAAGGAAGAGAAAGAGATGATAGATACCTTCTTGTTGTCAAAGTTCATGCTCAAAACACCCTTAATGAAATTTTTGTTTTTGAAAATTCTAACTGATTGTAAAATTATACTTTTTGAACTTTTTAAAACTTTTTAGAACCTTATAATTTGTAAGCTATATCTATTTATAACAAAGAAAAACCGTTTTGAATTGGGATGACATAACTATAATACTATTGTATTGTAGTACAAATAAAAAAAGAAGTACCGTTATATAATAAACAACTTAGTAAAAATATGTTGATAGTTGATGTATTTAACTCGAGTTTTTTATTATATTTTGAAAAAAAAAAAAAAAACATAACTAAACGATAATTACTTAGGGTATGCACTATGCAGTATCCAAATAGAAATTGTATCTAATAATTTTAGATGCCATGAGGATCGGGGAGACAAACACAGTCATAACAAGACTAGTAGTGCCTAAATTATTGTGTTTTCCATTTGGGATTCATGACTTTTGGGCCCCTAACAATTCTAAAACATAGACAATGACATTACGCTATTTTAAACGCAAAGTAATAGCAAATATTTTCTTTATTTGTGTATTATTCTTTCTTAGTGGAAATTGTAGTTTATTTCCAGGTCACAGGACAACCCTTCATAACAAATCTATGAATCTATTTCTTGTATTTACCCCTTTTTGAACACATACAAGGTAAAGATTATTCAAAAAAAAAAAAAAAAAAAAAAAAAAAAAAAAAAAAACTACATTCCAACGAAATCTCATAAAACTTTGATCATGTCTCGGTGCTCCTTGTGATGACCACTATTAACAATATGACTACCGAGAGGAGTAGTGAAGATCGAACTTTTTCTTCCAATATATCATCGAGTTTTGATGTGGATTTTGACTTCCTTGTCACAATTTGTATTCTTTCAAGGATGAAAACCTCTAATTTATCGATTAATTCTGTAATTTTCAATTTCATGAAAGCAAAAATCCACTTAATCAAAAGAGATGTCGAGTTGAGTTCATTCTTGTATCCCATGGCCTTTTCTTCATTAGCTGCATTATGAACAAACTATCAATTGCAAGCCCTGTGGATTTTCAAGCTTTTGTAACAATGAGGGCGTCGCTAAATCTTCTAAGCATTCGTGACGCCTAGATTTTTACATTTTGTACCCATAATAACAACTAACTTTTTATGGTCAAATTGAAAAGGGAAATTTTCAGGAAATAATATATGTTACCTTTTTTAACCAATATAGATTATATTCTATCTTGTAGGGTTGTACTTATGATAATAATATGTTTTTTACATTAATGTGTCTAAATTTCTATCAATAATGCCAATGTGTAACTCATAATAGTAACATGCTTTTACAGTTTTACTTATTATTGATAATAGAAATTCACAACCAAATAAAGAACATTTACATATTGGTAACATGTGTCGCTAGTATGGGTAAAAATTATAAGGGTGTTTCTATTGTGTCTAGAAAATTAAAAACATTCCATATAAATTGTGAGATAAAGCATGTTGCTATTCCACGTAGTTTTCCAATCAAAATGGTCAACAATTTACCCAATTATTCGTTTTGAACATTACAACATCCTAATTTCAATTATTTCAATTATTTCAATTAAATACAATACTTTTTTGTTATAAGTGGGTAAAATTTTCAAAACATAATGTTGTAATAAGAAAATTTAAAAATAAATCAACGAAAATACATTACCATTTCTTGCATTTAACCCACTAATTATTTAACTTACAAAAGGGAAATGAAACTTAACCTGTGTATGGCAATGAGCGTTGAAGATCCCGAACTTCATCATTCTTCAAGATGGCATCCCACACCTCTATATCTGACGATATCGATAACACAAGTTTCTACCAAAAAAATTATGTAATTTATTAAAATTTCTTTAATCAAAATTAAAAAATATGCGTACAAAGAATTTATAGACAAATCTAGATTAAAAGTATAAATTTAATTTCAAAATAGAAAACCGGAACAGAAGCATCTGTTTGTAGCAAATGGTAGGCATCAAGAAGCCTGTTTTGTCCCAAAGATTTTGAAGAATCCATTATTTCTGAATTTGTTGCACAAATTACATCCATCACCCTACTTTCAAAAACAAAAATCATGGTTACTTTTCTGGAACAATATAAACGAATTTATCTATAAATTAAACTCGTAACATTCATAATTATATAAAAAAATACAGATTTAAACACTTCTTTAAGGTCACGATAAGTTTTCTGGAAACTTGAATTTGGAAAAGGTACCTTCGAAGATCAGATATGGCGTTTTGGACTTCAATTTTAGAAGGGACAGGTCCAAAGTTGGTTTCATAGGGATATCCACTTGCACTTTTTTCATCGATGAAATCGAAGTTTTCGGTAAGAAAATTGGAAGAGAAGGGTGGAACAGTTGGAGAATACGGTGGCCGAGAGTGATGGTTAGTGGAGATGGAGACGGTGGTCGGCGGTGTTGGAACTGCTCCTCCTCCCATACTTGCCAAAGTAAAGTGAGAAAAACAGAAAAGCGGTGGTCGAAGATAATGTTGCTTGCTGACAATTTATCATAGAGTACTTTAAGGTTTGAAAAATGACACTCTTTCACGTTCTTTTCGAAGTTAAATTAAATATTCTCTTACACTTTATTTCTACTTATCTTTCTACGATATCAAATATTGACATGTGTCGCATTTAATTACATATTTAATAAAATTAATAATCATTTAATTCACTTGTCACCATTTGATATGATAGAAGGATAAATAGAAAAAAAATATATAGGAGAATATTTAATTTCTCTCTTTTCAATAGTTTGAGGTTATACCTAGTATTAGTTAAAATTAGTTTATAGTTGGGGACTAATTTGTTTTTATTTATATAGATTAGTTCAACAAAAATAATTATAAGCTATTCAAAAATATAAAATGACATAAAATATAAAAGTTAAAACTACTAATATATCTTAAAAACTATTTGTCGTTGTTGTACTAGAAGGGTTTTTGTTTATTTAAAATAGAACTTTTACTCCCAAATGAAATTTTTTATTTAATTTGAGATTTCTAAAAGCCTTTGGAAACTCTTAAAAACCCGTTATCGAACATACCTAACAATGTTTTTTAAAAAAAAGATGGATGACATGTTAAAATGCATTTTGAAGATGGATACCATGTTAAAATGCATTTTAATCAAAGAGTTTAAGTTTGGGTTAAATAGAACCTAACATGTTAAGTTATGGATTCTTTTTAGTTTTATAAATGGTTTGGGTAAAAATACTACTTATTACAATAATTTTTTTAAGTAATAAAATGATATCTTAACAAACTAATTCAGATTGTATATATAATCTTTGTATCTTTTAATCATTATAAATTTAATAACTTATGTTGTGGTGGAAGACAAACATACAACAAACTATGTTGTTAAATTTTTTTTGAATGATCATATTAATTCTTTTAAAAACTATATACATAGATCTTTGGATCATAATATTAATATACATGACCTTTTTTATTCAATTATCATTACAAGGTGATTTTTCTATTTGCTCATCCTTATAAATAAAAAAAGCAATCGGAAAAGATAGTTTTCTTGTAAATGATTATCTATTTAACTTGGTTATGAAAACGGAAGTTAAGTTTTGAGAAAACTATAAATTTGGTCTTTGTTTTTGTCTAAAAGTTTGGGTTCGAGTTCCTCATACTTTCAATTTTGCATAAATAATACTTATGAACGTCACTCTCCAAATTGAAATTATTAACTTGCCTAAATAGGGCACACACCTATTCCACCCCATCTCCACCCACCCGACCTTTTTTATCCCTCTGTCACTCTAATCCGTTCCCCCCAAATGCAACCACCTACCAGACCCTTATACCCTACGACTTCATACACATACGTACCTACAACTAAACATACACGCGCACACACACACACATAATTTCCTTCGGATTTTCCATTGCAACATATGGCATAAAACTATAGTCATATCCTAAGAAACTCTTAATGAACACCTTCACTCGCATAAAACCGGCTCCACGAACTTCAACTAAGTTTTCATTTTCACCAAGTTAAGATGTAATAAGCCCGTATGTGTCCATGCCACTAGAAAACCCCGATAATACCACCTCCACCATATCATAAATGTTGTAAATATTCCTTCATTTTTTACATTTTCTTCATAAGAACAATTACCATCACAAATTGAAGGTTAGTGTCTTACCATTCTATGGATAAGAAAAGAAGAGAACAAGTTCCAGAATGCTCATGATTATGTCAAATATTGGTTGAAGGCATATGGTACTCGGGCCTAACTTGTTTCTCATCGCCCCATATTTGGTGACCATTCGATTCATGTACTATAATGATCTCATCATTCCTTGAATATTCTGGTTGCGAGTTTGTTGATAAACTCATGTTAATCCGGTTCGATTCTTGACTAGTTGAGGATTGGTCGAGTTCGGTTCAACAAAGCCTTTTGTTTCAAGGGTGTGCATTTCTTCAAGTATCTTGTCGATGGATTTTAACCGAGAGGTACTTATTGCACTAGGTTCACAAGCTTTACCACTAATTATAGTTAAAGAAGACAAGTCATTTGCCTCCACTTTCTTTATTTATATAGTTAATCATAAATGACATCCTTTGCAAAGTGGAAATGTCGGGAGACTTCCTTGAGATCCAAACACACGTAAGGTGTGGAGATGAAGGAGGAGTTGGAATTCTGACAGAACGATATAAGTTTTCACTTTAAATTTTAAAGAGCCTTTTGGTTGGAGAGAGAGAGAGAGAGAGAGAGAGAGAGAGAGAGAGAGACCCATTTTGGTTTTAATATTCTTGATTTTATTAGTAGAAAAAATTTAATAATTAAAATTAGTCAATTCAGTTTTGGAATTGATCGATGGACCAAAATCAAAATGAAACATGTTGATAAATACTATCAGTATAAAATTAAAAGTTTAAGAATGGAAACCTCATTTTTTTTACAAGGAACCAAATTCACATTTATAAAAGAACTTGAATTAAAAAAAATTGAAAATTTATCAAAAGTATATTGTATTTTTCAAATGTTCACGTTTTTAGGAACAACCACAAGAAAATCTTGTAATTTACAAATATAATGTGCAAATTTTGATTTCCGGTTTAAACCCATATTTGTTGATTATGCAGTTAAAATAATCTTAATGTTTCGTATCCAATAAAAAAACTTTTTAAAACTTTAACTTATTATTTGAAAAATATACTATTTTTATTAAAACCGTAAGATTAAAACTTAAAGGACTCCCACAATGTCCCTAAAATATTTCTAAAAATATATAATTGACTATCAAAAATTTTGTACAAAACTATAAAAATGTTCTTTATGGTTAGTCGAAAATCATCACTTTGGTCCAAAAATTGTTGGACTCATACTATTGGTCCAAACTTTTTATTTTGTTTTCGACTTTGTTTTAATATATTTTGAATTTTTTAAAAATTGTTGGACTCATTTTTTGTTGCGTTTAAACTTCATCATTAGAAATTTCTTTATGTTGAATGATCTGAACCCCTAAATTGTTGCTTAAAATAATCCATAACTATTCACCAAAAATATGAAAATCTTTGTTGAGTAACTTAGTTATTTTTGAAAGTGCGGTGTATACTCTAGCTAACGTCACTTCTTTTTGTTCATACTATTCTACGCATCTTACAACTAGCCTACGAATAGTATTCTTTTAAAAAAATTGAAATGAAAGTGAGAATGAAATTTAAAGTGTAATGAAATGGAATCGAAAGGAATAAAAGATGTGTTTTTAATGAATCCAAGGATATTAATAAAGTTAGTAATAAAAATATAAGACAAAACTTCAAAAATGGTCCCTGTGGTTTCACAAAATCTGAAGTTTGGTCCCTAATTTACAAAAACCTCATGGATCGTCCCTGTGGTTTCAAAACTTTTAACATTTGGTCCTTCCGGCTCATTCTGTTACCATTTAGCCGTTAAGTAAGGGGCATTTTTGTCATTTTACTACCCAGAGACCATTTATGAGGTTTTCTATTACTTTTTTTTAAAAAAATAAAAAATAAATAAAATTTAATATGCAAGGGTCTCTCTCCTTGAAAGTCAACACCCTAAACGTAAAAAAGTGATAACTCTTCTTTCTTCCTGATCAAATGAGATCTTGCATAATTAATTAGAGCATTTGTTTGGTTGCTCTTAAACTAAACCCATGACCACCCATGACATACCACCTCCCCACCATTGATTCGATCAAACATCACCACCTTACCTACTTTTTCTCTCCTTCTCATGAACCTACTGTCAAGAAACGACACCACCACGAAGGGTGGTCAAAAGACACCGCTGCCTCCATTAAAGAACCAACACTGGTGGCTTTAACTGCCGTGAATCACCACCATCTGCCACTGTTATTGACCAGTAACCCCCTCCGTCCCTCTCCTGTTCAGATAATCAACCACCACCACCATTAGAAGTTGTAACGTATTCGGAGTATCCGGGCCCCACGTCTTTCCTTTCGGATTTATCGATTGTGTTGAAAGTGACTACAGGAGCTCGACCTCGTCTCACTTCGTTTCCATTAGCATCAACTTGTAGGTTGTGACAACCGTCAAATTTCGGTCAAGTCAAAGTCAAACAAAGTCAACAAGTCAAACCGGTCAACTCCATTAACCCTTGTATGTTAAGGTTTACGTTGTACAATTCACTATTTTAATGAGAAAACATCATTTGGAAAATTAATGTGTTTGATTTTCCTTAGCCTTAACAGTGCTAAACAACGAACCAAAGCGATAAAACACTATTGCACAATTATCGGGGGCTGTGTAAGACTCTTAAACATGGCTTAACGGGGTTTACAAATATGAAAATTGTAAAAATCTCATCATATTTACTATTTACTATTTACTATTTACAATTTACTACCTACTATTTACTATTTATGTTTTAAAAATTACTATTATTAGCCAATTAGTATTAACCATCTTCTAGAAACATTTGTCATGATTACATCATGAATATGTCATATACACTAACTAGTTATATGGAGAATGTCAACATTTAGCACTTATTATTAAAGAATTATATATGAATAGTAATTCTTACTAGTATAAATACAAGGCTTAAGTCACTCATTTTCTACACCATTCTCTCTCAATTTCAAGACTTCCAAGGTTAATCATCAAGCTTTCTTCCACTCTTGGTTCTCGATTCGTCAAGGCATCTTCTAAGTGTTTTTGAGTTGAACACTTCTCTTCTCCAACATCCATCCTCTAAGAACACATAAGGTGAGTTCATACCCCTACATTTACATGTTTTTCTTAAGTTTTAAGGGGGGAATACAAGTAAAATCATCAAGAACACAATTAAACTTTTTCTATCAGATTACATCAGAAAAGATGAACTTCGATCACGGACTGTTTTGGTCAACTTAAATATTTTAGTTTTCAAAACTGTTCCAGGTGCAAGTAGTTGAAACTCTTAGCTTTAAAATGGCTACTTGCACATCTCCATATGATTTTTCTACAATTTATGGTGATTTTTACAAAACTGCCTATCATTTCAGAGGCAAACCCGGACCAGTCTGTGATTATGAACATTTTCACCTCTGTTAGAGATCACTAAAAATCATGATAAAATTTATGAACAAACTAGACTCATATTCCAAACTCTCAGAATTTGCGGATTTGGATTTAGAGCTTTGATGATTTTTCTATAAATTTTCTAAGAACGGTAACAGAAACTGTATTCAACGAAAAGTTGCTGTCAATTTCATTTCACCTTGTAACATGTTGAGCAAGGTGTATATCTTTATGTGATTATATGTTATTGCAATATATGACATTTTATCTTAATATTTAGACACACATCAGTTTACAAATGGATTTGGACATATAAAATATAAAGAATAACAAGTGATTATAATCAAAGTACAACCGATACATTCAAACATTTAATAAACTATTTTGAATATAGTTTGCATACATTACTACGTACTACCCTTGGTTGATAAACTATAATAGGTATAGTTTATGATACATTACATAACACATACATTTAAAAAGGGTACATTTATACAAAGGATATTTTCATTAAGCAAGGTACGGCTATACGGTACCAAGTTTTCATAACACGTAATTCCGTTAATGACTTTGTGAGACATTTACTTCAAATTACCATTAAGTCCTGTATTGTAACCAGAGTCTCCTTGAGGGAGAGCGTGATAGTTGTGTATAGATCTATATTGGGTTTGACAAACCCACACCTAAACTGCATGCAACAGTTAGACCGATAGGTCTGGGGTGACAAATGTCATAACATTTCCGACGCCTGAAGAACGTCGTTTTAGGCAACCTTTGTCATAGTATGGTTATAATAAACTCACATAAAGTATTAATAAACATTGGAATTTACGGGAACTTCATTAAAATTTAACGAGTTTATGTCGATTTAAACTTGCATTGTTTTACTATAAATATGACAAATTACTTGTACATTTCGGTCTTTGGGTTTTAAGACTACATTTACACATTAAGGAAAATATTGGATTTTCTAACACAAATACTACTTTTACAAACGAAAGGCTTTTAATAATACCAAACAAAAGCTTATGAACTCACCAACCTTTGTGTTGACACTTTTTCAAACAACTTGTATTCTCAGGAAATCATTAAACAGGTAACCAAGTGCTTTTGAGGATGGGGCGCTAAGGCGTCTACTATTTCATATTTTGTCAACATATTGTAATTGATTCGTAAACATGTAATTCATACAATGATGTCACTTTTTCAATTATATATATGTTGGTTGTGTTTGCTTCAATTACTATTACAATTGTTGTTATGATACTATACATGAAGTCCTCCACCCCCGGACATTTCCGCCATCCTTGGTTTGGGGGTGTGACAGATTGGTATCAGAGCACAGTTTATAGTAAATTAAGTATATCAAACCACATAAGATATACAAACTATAAACACAATTGGGACTAATAGTCTCTGATTTGTGCATTTTTCAAATAAATATACTCTTAGAAAATAAATGATTTTCTTGATTAAAGTATACATACATACATTACATGCTCGCATGGTATCATAACTAGCGAAAACATAAAGCAAAAGAAGAAGAGTTGAACATTTTGAGTATGCCTTAGTATATGTGGATTAAATCTGGGAAGGATATAGCCTGATCAACTATATATGTCCGGGAATTGACTTGCATATACCGGGGGATGGTCAGGATGGACAACAAATCTAACAAACCTAATAACACACTACAAAAGGATACTTTAAGAACTCAAAACTAAACATTTACAAATACTATAGGAGTATTTTGTGTTACTATAATAAATTATCTGAGAATTAAATAGGTCTTTATTTATAGATCAATAGCTGCTAAGTGGATGCGCTAAGGTCATATGTAACTAAGATGCTATAGACTTAGAATTTATGTATCTTTGTTTCACTTCCTGTCCTTGTTTGGTTGTGGTCTTGGAGTTAGGGTCATCTATTCGAAGGACTATTATATCTTAATCACATATGACTGGTATGCACTTTGCAACTAATTTAGTAACCGATAAAGATCATTTTAAAATATAATATATTAATTATGTCCCGACTAAATTAGTATATGTAAAACTTTTACAAACAGTCATATACTTGGAAACAAGGAGACTCAAATAAAATATTTTATACTTTCATTTTACCTCATAACCCAATGTATTGGGTCAATTAAAAGTATAAAATCGTATGTATCGTAAACATACCGGAAAACAACGTAATAATATACTTTATGTATAAAAGATTTCTCTTCCTATAAATATACTTTTACTAAAAGTACATTGGTTTACGACTTACGACAGAACCATGCCGCCAAGGAGAAGACCAAGACCTTCCGGCAAAACAGCAACACCTCCTCCGCCGCTGCCTCCACAGTTTGATCCTGCGATGTTCCAGGCTGCAGTAACAGCAGCCGTAGCGGCCGCAATATCGCAGATAGGGACAAACGGAGCTGGTGGTTGTGGATCGGGTGCTACAAACTCTAACCATGGAGACAGTACGTGGCGTACAAGAGAGTGTTCCTACAAAGACTTCACCAATGGCAAACCCGACAACTTCAATGGGAGCGGGGGAGTCATCACTTTAATGCAATGGTTTGAAAAGACTGAAGTAGTCTTTCAAGTGTGCTCTTGCCCCGAAGCGAGCAAAGTTAAGTTCGCAGCCTTCACTTTCACCGGCCGTGCCCTTACTTGGTGGAACTGTCGGATTAATTCACTTACTCTCGAAGTAGCTAGCTCCATATCCTGGGCAGAACTAAAAACCTTGATGATGAAGGAGTACTGGCCGAGAGGTGAAATTCAAAAGCTGGAACAAGAACTTTGGAACCTCAGGATGACGGGCTCCGACCTTGAAACCTACACCACCCGATTCAATGAATTGGCTCTCCTCTGCCCAACAATGGTTACTCCGGAGGAGAAAAAGGTGGAGCGATACCTTTGGGGACTGTCTCCCCAAGTGCAAAGTAGTGTCCTGGCTTCAAGGCCAACTACTTTTGACAGTGCCAGGGAGCTGGCACAACAACTTGTTGACCACCGAGCCGGTCATAATACTACAACCACCACCACTGATCAATCAAAAGGGGGAAACAACAAAAGGAAGTTCTGGAACGAAAAGAAGAGCCAACCAGCACAGGACCCCGCTAAGAAGCAACAAACTGTTGCTGTCCATGCTGCCACTACTGCTACCACTCCAGCACCACCGAAGCCATATGCTGGAACCCTACCTAAGTGCAACAAGTGCAACTTTCACCACAATGGTGCTTGTAGGGAGATGCACTGTAACAACTGCGACAGGAAGGGGCACACTGCTCGTTTCTGTAAAGCGCCGGCTCGACCAATCAACCAAGTCGCCAGTACGGGGGCAACCCGAACCTGCTACAACTGTGGAGACGCCGGTCACTTCAAAAGAAACTGCCCCAAAGCACAAGCCCCTAATGCTGGTGGAGTAGGAAGAGTCCTGGCAATAGGACATGGGGAAGCAGTCGAGGATCCCACGGTGGTTACCGGTACGTTTCTCCTCAATAACTCTTATGCATGCGTACTATTCGATAGTGGAGCGGAGAGGAGTTTCGTGAGCCACCAATATAGACAATTACTTGAACAAAATCCTCAATCACTAAAGGATACTTATGTAGTAGAAATGGCAAATGGGAAAGTAGAACGCACTAGCGATATATACTCAGAGTGTACTCTCACTCTAGACAACCATACATTTAAAATTGACCTGATGCCGGTCACCATAAAAAGCTTCGACGTAATCATCGGGATGGATTGGTTAGTTCCTCACCGTGCCGACATTCTATGTTACGAAAGGGTCGTTCGCCTCAATCTACCAAATGACGAAACCCTTCTCATCTATGGTGACAAACCTAGTGCGAATTTACAAATCATCTCATGCATCAAAGCCCAAAAGTATCTCCGGAAGGAGTACCACGCCTTCTTGGCCCACGTAGTAGACAAGAAACAAGACGTGAAAGACATCAAAGACATCCCCGAAGTGTGTAACTTCCCGGATGTGTTCCCAGAAGATCTTCCTGGTGTACCACTCGCACGACAAGTCGATTTCAGAATTGACTTAATACCCGGAGCTACCCCCGTAGCCAGAGCTCCATACCGCCTCGCACCAACAGAAATGCAAGAGTTGTCCAGTCAGTTGAACGAGCTTTTGAGCAAAGGGTTCATCAGACCAAGCTTCTCACCTTGGGGAGCACCAGTCCTTTTTGTAAAGAAGAAGGACGGATCCTTTCGCATGTGCATCGACTATCGGGAACTAAACAAACTCACCATCAAGAACCGATATCCTCTACCCCGAATCGACGACCTTTTCGACCAACTCCAAGGAGCAAATTTCTTCTCAAAGATCGACCTAAGGTCAGGTTACCATCAGCTACGAGTTCAAGAAGAAGATATTCCCAAAACTGCATTCAGAACTCGCTATGGGCACTACGAGTTTGTGGTGATGTCCTTCGGTTTAACAAATGCACCTGCGGTATTCATGGACCTAATGAATAGAGTGTGTCGACCCTACCTAGACAAGTTTGTAATCGTATTCATCGACGATATCTTGATCTACTCGCGAAGCGAAGAAGAGCATCGCCTACATCTACGCCAAGTGCTAGAGACACTAAGAGCGGAAAAGCTTTATGCTAAGTTCTCTAAGTGTGAATTCTGGATTAGAGAAGTGGATTTCCTTGGCCATGTGGTAAGTGAGAAAGGCATACATGTGGATCCCTCCAAGATCAAGGCAATCGAGAATTGGTCAGCACCCAAGACGCCAACCGAAATTCGACAATTCCTTGGGCTTGCTGGCTACTACCGAAGATTTATACAAAACTTCTCCAAGATTGCGAAACCACTCACCACTTTGACGCAGAAAGGTGTGATATTCAAGTGGGAAAATAAACAAGAAACTGCTTTCCAAACGTTAAAACAAGCCCTATGCAGCGCACCGATCTTGTCTCTCCCAGAGGGAACCGAAGACTTCGTAGTGTACTGTGATGCTTCGAATCAAGGCCTCGGATGTGTGCTCATGCAGAGAGGGAAGGTTATCGCATATGCATCAAGACAACTTAAGACGCACGAGGTTAATTATACTACCCACGACCTGGAATTAGGAGCAGTAGTATTCGCTTTGAAGATCTGGAGACACTACCTCTACGGCACGAAATGCACTATCTTCACTGATCACAAAAGTCTTCAGCATATCCTCAATCAGAAAGAGCTCAACATGCGACAGAGGAGATGGGTAGAGTTGCTGAATGACTACGAGTGCGAAATTCGTTATCATCCGGGCAAGGCCAATGTAGTGGCCGATGCTCTAAGCAGGAAGGAGTACTCGGGCCGCCGAGTAAAATCCTTAACAATGACAATCCATTCCCACCTGACCATACAAATCAAGGAAGCTCAACTGGAAGCTTTGAAACCAGAAAAGGTGGCAGGAGAGGCATTAAAGGGGAATGGATAAAAACTTAGAAGTCAAGGATGATGGAGCACGTTATATCATGAACCGGATTTGGACACCGAAGTTCGGTGGACTCCGAGACGTCGTCATGAATGAAGCACACAAGACTCGATACTCCATCCATCCCGGGTCGGATAAGATGTATCTGGACCTCAAGAAATTATACTGGTGGCCGAACATGAAAGCTGAGATTGCTACCTATGTGAGCAAGTGTCTGACTTGCGCCAAGGTCAAAATCGAATACCAGAAACCATCCGGGCTATTACAACAGCCGGATATACCTCAGTGGAAGTGGGAACGAATAACCATGGAATTCATAACCAAGCTGCCTAAGACATCGGGCGGGCTTGACACCATATGGGTAATCGTAGACAGATTGACCAAATCAGCACACTTCCTACCGATAAAAGAAACCGACAAGATGGAGAAGCTTACTAGAACATACATCAAAGAGATTGTACGACTCTATGGTGTGCCGATATCCATTATCTCCGATAGAGATAGTAGATTTACCTCACGGTTTTGGCAGTCTCTACAAAAATCATTGGGAACTAGGCTTGACATGAGTACGGCCTACCACCCACAAACCGACGGACAGAGCGAACGAACCATTCAAACGTTGGAAGACATGTTAAGAGCTTGTGTGATAGACTTCGGTAAAGCATGGGATACCCATCTACCGCTTATCGAATTTTCCTACAATAACAGCTATCATACTAGCATCAAAGTGGCTCCATTCGAAGCTCTTTACGGTCGCAAATGCAGATCACCCCTGTGTTGGGCTGAGGTGGGGGATACACAGCTAGCTAGAGGGCAAGTCTCTAATAGCACCCTCACTGGTCCTGAAATCATAAGGGAAACCACAGAAAAGATCGTTCAAATTCGAGAAAGACTGAAAGCGTCTCGCGATCGGCAAAAGAGTTACGCAGACAAACGACGCAAACCCTTGGAATTCCAGGTGGGTGATCGTGTACTACTAAAAGTTTCCCCTTGGAAAGGAATGATACGATTCGGCAAACGCGGGAAACTAAATCCAAGGTACATCGGGCCATTCGAAATCCTTGCTAGGATTGGGCCAGTAGCATACAAACTTCGATTACCTCAGGAACTCGACAAAGTACATCCCACATTTCACGTGTCGAACCTAAAGAAGTGTTTGTCTGATGAGACACTCGTAATACCACTCGACGAAATCGAAGTTAACGAAAATCTCCACTTCGTGGAGGAACCAGTCGAAATCATGGATCGGGAAATCAAACGAACGAAACAAAGTCGTATTCCCATCGTGAAGGTCCGTTGGAACGCTAAACGAGGACCCGAATTCACCTGGGAACGCGAGGATCAGATGAAACAAAAGTATCCACATCTCTTCCCGAACTCTTGAAGTCCCAGTCAAAAATGCAAATTTCGGGACGAAATTTCTTCTAACGGGGGGATGATGTGACAACCGTCAAATTTCGGTCAAGTCAAAGTCAAACAAAGTCAACAAGTCAAACCGGTCAACTCCATTAACCCTTGTACGTTAAGGTTTACGTTGTACAATTCGCTATTTTAATGAGAAAACATCATTTGGAAAATTCATGTGTTTGATTTTTCTTAGCCTTAACAGTGCTAAACAACGAACCAAAGCGATAAAACACTATTGCACAATTATCGGGGGCTGTGTAAGACTCTTAAACATGGCTTAACGGGGTTTACAAATATGAAAATTGTAAAAATCTCATCATATTTACTATTTACTATTTACTATTTACAATTTACTACCTACTATTTACTATTTATGTTTTAAAAATTACTATTATTAGCCAATTAGTATTAACCATCTTCTAGAAACATTTGTCATGATTACATCATGAATATGTCATATACACTAACTAGTTATATGGAGAATGTCAACATTTAGCACTTATTATTAAAGAATTATATATGAATAGTAATTCTTACTAGTATAAATACAAGGCTTAAGTCACTCATTTTCTACACCATTCTCTCTCAATTTCAAGACTTCCAAGGTTAATCATCAAGCTTTCTTCCACTCTTGGTTCTCGATTCGTCAAGGCATCTTCTAAGTGTTTTTGAGTTGAACACTTCTCTTCTCCAACATCCATACTCTAAGAACACATAAGGTGAGTTCATACCCCTACATTTACATGTTTTTCTTAAGTTTTAAGGGGGGAATACAAGTAAAATCATCAAGAACACAATTAAACTTTTTCTATCAGATTACATCAGAAAAGATGAACTTCGATCACGGACTGTTTTGGTCAACTTAAATATTTTAGTTTTCAAAACTGTTCCACGTGCAAGTAGTTGAAACTCTTAGCTTTAAAATGGCTACTTGCACATCTCCATATGATTTTTCTACAATTTATGGTGATTTTTACAAAACTGCCTATCATTTCAGAGGCAAACCCGGACCAGTCTGTGATTATGAACATTTTCACCTCTGTTAGAGATCACTAAAAATCATGATAAAATTTATGAACAAACTAGACTCATATTCCAAACTCTCAGAATTTGCGGATTTGGATTTAGAGCTTTGATGATTTTTCTATAAATTTTCTAAGAACGGTAACAGAAACTGTATTCAACGAAAAGTTGCTGTCAATTTCATTTCACCTTGTAACATGTTGAGCAAGGTGTATATCTTTATGTGATTATATGTTATTGCAATATATGACAGTTTATCTTAATATTTAGACACACATCAGTTTACAAATGGATTTGGACATATAAAATATAAAGAATAACAAGTGATTATAATCAAAGTACAACCGATACATTCAAACATTTAATAAACTATTTTGAATATAGTTTGCATACATTACTACGTACTACCCTTGGTTGATAAACTATAATAGGTATAGTTTATGATACATTACATAACACATACATTTAAAAAGGGTACATTTATACAAAGGATATTTTCATTAAGCAAGGTACGGCCATACGGTACCAAGTTTTCATAACACGTAATTCCGTTAATGACTTTGTGAGACATTTACTTCAAATTACCATTAAGTCATGTATTGTAACCAGAGTCTCCTTGAGGGAGAGCGTGATAGTTGTGTATAGATCTATATTGGGTTTGACAAACCCACACCTAAACTGCATGCAACAGTTAGACCGATAGGTCTGGGGTGACAAATGTCATAACATTTCCGACGCCTGAAGAACGTCGTTTTAGGCAACCTTTGTCATAGTATGGTTATAATAAACTCACATAAAGTATTAATAAACATTGGAATTTACGGGAACTTCATTAAAATTTAACGAGTTTATGTCGATTTAAACTTGCATTGTTTTACTATAAATATGACAAATTATTTGTACAGTTCGGTCTTTGGGTTTTAAGACTACATTTACACATTAAGGAAAATATTGGATTTTCTAACACAAATACTACTTTTACAAACGAAAGGCTTTTAATAATACCAAACAAAAGCTTATGAACTCACCAACCTTTGTGTTGACACTTTTTCAAACAACTTGTATTCTCAGGAAATCATTAAACAGGTAACCAAGTGCTTTTGAGGATGGGGCGCTAAGGCGTCTACTATTTCATATTTTGTCAACATATTGTAATTGATTCGTAAACATGTAATTCATACAATGATGTCACTTTTTCAATTATATATATGTTGGTTGTGTTTGCTTCAATTACTATTACAATTGTTGTTATGATACTATACATGAAGTCCTCCACCCCCGGACGTTTCCGCCATCCTTGGTTTGGGGGTGTGACATAGGTTTTGAGAAGAACTAGGAGACCATGAAGGGGAAACTGAAAATGAATCACCATTATGCAAAACAGAAACTACAGATTCAGAACTCCTTGATAATCTTGGACTTTGATTTGGGAATATGTCACATGTGCAATATAAGAAACGGCAAATGTATGGGTTCAATTACAGGGGGGGCCTCATGAGTGATGGATCTTCTTGAATCTGAAAATATTCGGCTACAGATGTAGTGAGGATAGAACGGGAATTTGCTTCTAACTTAAAATGCTCTGAAGAAAGAGGATGGAGAATCGGGAGGATCTATATACCATTCTAGAGTTTTTGCCGGTGGTTCTCCGGTTATCATCACTCTTTTAGCCTTCTTAAGTCGTTGGAGCACTCAAAGCACTCTCTAATGGCCTCCAACACAACAAGGTTGACTGTGACGAGGTTCAGAAACCGACCCAAATATAGAAATCGATCTAGATATGCATTGGGTTTTCAATTTCCTTCATCAACTGTTACTTTAGGTTTTCGATTTCCTACATCTGCATTCATAGAAAATACTCATGACCTTCATTTGCCTCCTTCAGCTTCTAGTTTTTCACAAACTTTGGTTTACGAGGGCTCGATTGATTTTTTGTTGTTCTTTCTCGATCTATTTTCTATTAGACGATTTCCATTCATAATCGTCATCTTCCGATATGTATTTGAGAAACCCCAAGTTTTTGCAGTCGAGATCCAGAAATGATAGGCTACAGATCGGAGATGGTAACTTGTGAAGCATATTGAATTTTGAGGAAAAAGATAGAGAATATAGGTTGCTGGGTTTTTTTATGTGAGAGAGAGAGAGAGAGAGGTGGGACCCTTTAATATTAAATAATTATTTTTTTTCTTTTTTTTAAATTAGGCAAATCTTCATAAATGGTCCCTGTGACAGTGAAATAACAGAAATACCCTTCACTTAACGGCCAAAAGCTAACGAAGTTAACGAAAAGGACCATTTGTTAAAAGTTTTGAAACCACAGGGACCATCTGTGAGGTTTTTAAAGATTAGGGACTAAACTTCAGATTTTCGAAAACCACATGGACCATTTTTGAAGTTTTGTCAAAATATAATTATTAAATAATAATGATTTATTGATTAGGTTATAATTAGATAATAATAGAAGTTAGTCAAATGATAATTATATGGTAATTATTACTTAAAAAGTAAAGTCAAAGATTATTATATGGTAATAATAACCTAAAAAGTAAGGCTAATGGTGTATGATGGTAGTGTAGGTTGGTGTGTTCATAATAAGACAATATTTGTATAATTGATTTTCGGATGGTGTTATGGCACTCCATTCTATACGTAGTCTAATATATTAGGTATTGTTTTTCGAAAAAATGTTTTCCTCTCTCCGAACCTTATTATTTCATCATTACACTTTCCAATCATTATAGTAACTTTATTAATTTTATTATTTTATAATTACAAATTATTAATTTATTTTTCAAACTTTCTTATTATTTTGTTATATTCAATTAAATTTTTACTTACTTTATTATTTTCTAATTTTTTTCAATGTTTTTACAAGATAAATGATTATAAATACCAAAATTAAAAAAAAAATTAAGAAGTAAATATGTCTTGAAAAATGGTTGTTTTTTTTAAACTAAACTAAACAAAAAGTAAATTTTTTAATGACAAACAATGCAAACGATTCGTCGGAAATATCACCACAATATTAAATAAAAAAACATATCGCTTGTCATTTAATGTGTTTTAAAAAAAAATGGTTGTATTTTTAGAAGCCCAAAATTGTAATGTTAATAAGCACATATATTAATAAAAATCGTATATAAACAAATTTATGAGACATATTTGCAAAATAAAAATAAAAATAAAAATAAAAATAAAATAAAATAAAATCTGAATATATTGTTTCAAAAAGAAAATATTAATATTTTATATTAAATTTTTTATTAAACAAATTATTCATAGCATTAATCATATAAACTTTTTCTATTCTTTTACATAAACAATAATTATATTTCTATTATATAATATAAATCTTTATTCTTATTAAAAAAAATATATGCCTACATATCATTTTAATATAATAAAAAATTATATTTTTATTGAAATTATAATATCTAATAACAAAATATATATGGAAACAAAATAAAATAGTAACATATGAGTTTAATCATTATTGCTGAAAGAATGTGAAAAAAAATCTACCAATGTTTAAATATTAAAAAAAAGATATATAAATAAAAAAGGAAATAAAACAAAAAAGATGTGTGTAGTAAATAAATAAAAAAGATAATATTTATGAGATAATATTTATTGGTAACACGCCACAATTTGACTCAGCCCACAACTTTTTACCAAAGTCTAAAATAATAATAATAATAATCAATTAATATAGGTCAAAATAGAGTGGAGTTTTATAATGTGGAGTGTAGAAATAAAAAGTCTTGATTTTCAATTCCAAACTACATTGTTGCACAGAAATGAATAAAAATATGATAATACAATAAACAAAGCAATGAAATCACATTATTATTTTTTGTGCTTAATCCATAACATAAATATTAGAGCATGTTCAAAAATTTGTGTTAAAACAAGAGTTTGACATCTTAAATTATTTGGTTTTTATATAGAAGCCTCCTCTATCATAATTACGACGTCCAAGTAATGAACAATCTAACTTTCTTTAATTTCCCTGTTATTATTCTTATAAATTCGAATTGAGAGAAATCATACACAATATCGCATGAAAAGAAAGAAATATGAAATTGTTGTTACCAAAGTAGTAAAATGTATGCATCAAGTTCTGAATATGTAAGTATTAAGACCAAGTTTGGTCCACACGTTTTTTTGAACAATTGAGAGATAGTTTCTCACTTGAACTAAAATGTAGGGTCGAGAATACATACATAAATACACGTAGAAACACACACTTGTGTGCGAATAATCGGTGGAACTTATGAGTAAAAATTAAACTATCGTTTCCTATCTCCGAAAGAAAAGAATAAAGAGAAATGGGAGAAAAGTCTTATGTGAAGCTTACGAAAGAGCAAGAAGCATCGCTACAAGATGTCACACCCGGGGAGCTCAATCAACCAATTGATATTCATGAGGTTTTCAAATTTATTACCAAAAACAATGTGCATGTAAATTAATGTTGTATGTGTATATGCATGCGCGCAAATGTGTTTATGTATTGATTCACTCTGCCTTTGGCCGGTCGGTTTTGATTTTATGATAAAATTTCAGATTCTTGAAAATTGAATTGCTAATGTTATTATCTTTTGATAGTTGCAAGCTCGTAGATGCCCAGAATGTGGGCAAGCCTTACCATCAACATATGAGCCACCTGCCGATGAAGATTGGTCTACGGGAATATTTAGTTGTGCCGATGATTCTGAAAGTTGTAAGTTTTGATATTTTGTTTTAATTGCTATCTATTTATACATAAACTATAAACCTATATACATGTTCGTTTCTTTAAATACTTCAAATGGTTCTTTTTAGGCGTGACGGGGTTCTTTTGTCCATGTATGTTGTTTGGGCGCAATGTAGAGAGCCTCAATGAAGAGATTCCCGCAAACAATGCATGTATGTGTCATGCGTTATGTGTAGAAGGTGGCATGGTTTTAGCGACAGTTATTGCATTGGTCCCGGGAATAGATCCAAGTACGTCGTGTCTCATTACTGAGGGTCTTCTCTTTGCTTGGTGGATGTGTGGTATTTATACCGGCATGGCACGACAGTCACTTCAACGTAAATATCACCTAAGGGTATTGCATAAAATTTTCTTTCATCATTGATCCAACACACGCATATATAAGCACTCCATAACTCAAACTATTTGAGAATTAGTTAGTTATGGTTAAGATTTTTGTGCAGGATTCTCCTTGTGACCCTTGTGGGGTACATTGTTGTTTGCATTGGTGTGCGTTATGTCAAGAGCACCGTGAGATGAAGTTGCATTTAGCTGAGAATGTCGAAGAGACACTGATGAGTCCACCTCGCATTCAAGAAATGAAAACCATTCATGAAGAAAATACAAAAGACGTTGAGTCTGCTTCTTCATCTTCATCCTATTCCTCCTCCACTCGACAAGAAAGTGAAGATAGTAAGAATACAGAGCTTCAAGTTGTTGAAAGTTGAGTATTTCACATTGAGAAATAGAAAAAAAAAGAATGAAAGATTAATGATTTTGTTTACTTATTTGTAATAGAAAAGGATGAGTTATTTATATAGTGTTGAGAAAAATAATGTAACATTTATAAAAGGCAAATGGAATGGACGATTATGGTACATGACAAAGGTTTCTATAAAAAGATAATGTGAAATATATACATTGTCACTCTAAATAACGAGACATGATTTGACGGCAAAGTCAAGCCTAAATTTTATAAGAAAACAAGTTATAGCATTTTCTAAAACGTTATATTAGGCGGAAATTTTGTATATAATTTATATTTTTACACACAAATATATATATATATATATATATATATATATATATATATATATATATATATATATATATGTTTTTTACTATTATCTAAATTTTATATATAAATGACTTAAAGCAATATCTTTTATGGTCTGAATTGTGACTTAATATGCAAGCTTTGGAGCCATAATATATCTTGGCAAAGTCATTACTAGCTTTTTAGAACATTGCCTATGAGTAATCACGCTACTTGAGAAGTGAGTATCAAAGTCACATATGTGCGACATATAGCGATTGTTGCTATATTTGTCAATAATTGACAACCGTCGATGATTTTTCTTTTTCACTTTGTGATGGATTACTTAGGGATTGTAGATGGATTGATGTTGATTCAACTTACAATTTCTATTTTTTTAACGAATAAATGATTTATAATAAAAAACTAACAATGACATAATAAAACGATAAAATTACATAGCATTGTTTAAAATTGGGTTTTGAAGCAAAAGAGTTCAACATTAAGATTGTGTTTTCTGTCTACAACCTAATTATAAGAAAACAATATTATACTATCAAAAATTGTGTCTTTTCTTGGCTTGTTGGAAGCAAACAATGGAGTATTTCTAAAATCCCAATACCCTACCATGCATTGGAAATAATCACTTGATGCAACTTTTTCCTTTTAGCAAGAAAAAGAGGTGTTATCATCCGGAGCACAAAATTTCGAACTCAATGATCCATCGGAATAAGAATGTCACACCACCTTCCGGTTCTTTCTAGGATTTTGGGAGCACCATCACACTTAAAAAACCATGATCATCCTCCAAATTACATTTGTTGCAAATAGTAAAAAGATAGGAGGGAAAGTCAATACATTTCTAAATAGAAATGTAAAGAACGCGAAGTTCCAACATAAACAATCACTTTATATAATGACCAGTTTGTTTTGTTTGTAAGAGTACAACTCAATTCTCGCTACACAGATCAAAGATTGACCAAGAATCAATGAACTCACCTTAATCGGAAAAGAAGAAGAAGAAGAACAGTATCAGAGAGAGATATTTTATCTCAACACACACTCATGTACGTACACAATGAGCAACAACTTAATGTATATCACATTTATTACAAACAGACCCTTATATACTAACAAAAATACAATACAACCCTAACTCCAAAATAAGCCAAATGCACCTTGTAGACTTCAGACTTCTATTCTAATAAATGAAGATTTATTTTGCCACATGTCACATTCTCATTTATTTTGCACATGTAATTTTGTGGTTTTTTTAAATTAATTTTTATTCCACATGTCATTTTATGGTATTTTCATTTTATTAAATTCCAAATAGTATTTAAATGCAATAATAAATGCATATCAATTTCTTTAATGAACTTTCCTTTTAATTTCAAAATTACTAAATTAAAGATTTATTAATTTTCTTTATTTATTTATCTAAAATATTTGTTTAAATTTAAATGAGAAAAAAAAACACTTTAATTTTTATAATTCAATATTTTTTCTCACTTTTCTTATAAATACAAACTTCTCAAATGTTTTGAATTTTGTATTTTTTTTAAATAAACTCATGTAATACATGAGTCTCACACCTAGTATCAAATATAATAACAAGAATCCTTTAATTTATAGATTGACCCGAATAGATGATTATTCAACACCCCCTCTCAATCTAATCAATCGAAAGGATTTATAAGATTCAACTTATCATTTAAAAACTTATGTTGATAAACAGACAAATATTTGGTAAAATGTTCAGTAACCTATAATGATGTATCAACCTTATGAATCTACATAATACCATAAAAAAATTATCACGAATGAAATGAACATCATTTTCAATATGTTTAGTTATTTCATGAAAAATAGGATTAAGAGCTAAAATAATATCATATTGATTATCACGAAACATAGGAACAGGTTTTACAGTTGTTATTTTCAAACCAGTAAGAATTTTCAAATTCCATAAAATCTCACAAGTAACAGAACCTAGGGCTCTATACTCAACCACAATGGAGGACCTTGAAACAGTGCTTTGTTTTTTTTTTACTTTTCCAAGATACTAAAGTATCTCCTACGTAAATAACAAACCATGTTACAGATCTTCTAGTGGAAATACATTTAGACCAATCCGAGCCAACATAAGCAATCAAATTCACTGTGTAACACCTAATATTATTCATGTTGACTTCTAACCTTTGGAATTTGATTTTATGTCATCTTTGGTCCCCGATAGTGCAATCTTGACTTTTTCGGGTACGCGGGGCGTAGCCCTTATTACGCCAAGCGTAGTGGTATCTGGTGCGTACGCTGCGCGTACATCTTGGTACGTTGGGCATACGTGGCTCATACCAAAACCCTAGTGATTAGGGTTTGTGCACTATTTAAACCCCATTATGACCCTAATACTTTCACTTACCTCAGTCCCCATTGTCATTTCGGCCCTCCTAGCTAACCCTAGCCATTTTTTAATCTTTTGAGCTTTCTAGAGAGATTTTAAGCTTCCTTGGTGGTGAAGAAGGTGGTTCAAGAAGAAAGCTTTGTATCCAAGATTCCGGATCCAACATTTTCTACTAATTTGGCACCACTTTGAGGTATTAAGCTCAAATCTTTGCTCATGTTACCTCAAGTTCTTAGTTAGGGCTATATTTCTCCTTTTTGACCCAAAGGGTTAGATATTGGTGAGTATGAGCTACTCCCAAGCTTTTAGGTTGCATTTCCAGGCATGTTTAGGCATCTCAATTCGTAAAGGTGCAGGCTTTGAGGTTGTTTAGTCCCCATTCCAAAGATAGGCTGTAGGAAAGGACATAAGAGGCTTATTTTTGTCTTTAGGCTTCTTGTAGCCATACAAGAGCTTAAAGTTGGCAACTTTAAAGCCCTAGAGGTCCTAATGGGTTCAGATCTGGGTTTTGGACATGAAATATTAATGCATTAAGTCATTACATGAATTGTTGCATGGTTGGCGCGTACGCCACGCATACGTCCTTGTACGTCGTGCGTACTGCTTCCGGTCGAGTTACGTCGTGCGTATCAGTGCGTACGTCGGGCGTACGGCCCAGACAGCTTGTAATTTTGGACTTTAGTCTTTAGGCCTTATATGGGTTTTGGGATTTGACCTAGTCTAAGTGCATGAGTCTTAGGGTTCTGTTTTGCACCTTAAATAGATTAGTTGGGCCTTTTGGGCCTTAGGGTTATCTTTATTTTTTCGGGCCACGAATGGTTAGGCCCAATATGAGAATGGCTTATGGACCTATAACATAGGAGTTTGGACTCGGGATTGGGTCCACAATTATGGGCTAAGACCCAATTTTGACTTGGGTTATTTGTTAGATAGCGTGAGGATTCTTCTATACCGTAGCCCGAGCATTTACTAGGGATTCCAGCAGTTGAGGTGAGTCTTCTCACTATAACCATGGGTCTAAGGAACCAAGGCCGGTCCATTGTCTGTTTATGTGATATGTTAATTATTGAATGGTACATGTTGTGATTGGGTTGAAATACACCCCAGGGTGGGGCCCAATATGTTTTATCGGGATGAAATATACCCTAGGGCGGGGCCCATTGTGATATGTTGGGTTGAAATATAACCCAGGGCGGGGGGCTATAATTGTGTTGGGTTAGTAATGAACCCCAGGGTTGGGCCCATTGTACGTTTGGTATGTGTTTTGTTTGGGAAACTCGCTAAGCATTAGATTACAGTTTGTGTTGAGGTTTCAGGTACTTCCAGTTCTAAATGGAAGGGCCCGACTTGATGGCGCGACGTGCACTCTCAACTATTTTCTGCATTCACTGTTATTGAAATCTGATGATTTTATGTGATGATGATTATATATTGAATTTTTGGTATCATACTTATGTTTGTAAAACTTAATTAAGAATGAAAAATTTTACCTGGATTTTGGGTCGTTACAAGTTGGTATCAGAGCCCTTGTTTGAGGGATTCGGGCACACTCTAGGGTGTGTCAGAACTCAAACTGAGGAAATGGTGAACTTTTTTCAAAAGAAACAAAAAATTAAGTTTTTCTGAAAATGGTTTGCTTAAGTAAAAAGGGGAGTACAATGCGCGAAATCGGCCGAGCTCAAGTAAGTGTTTCCCAATGTATTAACCATGTTATATATATATATATATATATATATATATATATATATATATATATATATATATTCCTTGGGATTGATGTTGACACTATTATTTGCTAAGTGTATGCTTTCAAATTTGTATATGCTTAGGATTGCATAGCCCTAGAATGATGGATTTTGCCTTATTTATTGTTCCTTATTTGGTTGTAGTCTTAAGTTAGGAACTTTATTTGACAGTCTATGTGATTCTATCTATGTATAACTTGCATGCATAGGGTAACCTGCGGTGTTGATTGAGGTTTCTGGTTCTGTAATGATTGAAAAATCCTAGAAGAGGCTAGTTTATGCGTATGTGTTGTATATTGTAGGCCATGTTTATTTATGGTTGGGTGATTTAGAGGTATCAGGTATGGCCTTGAGGAAGGTGTAGGTAGGTGTGGAAGGTAGTATTGGGCCCGTACTACTGAAAGCACAGGACTTGTACCCGAGGCAAGGACATACCTGGAACTCTAAGAAGTCTGGTGGGGAGGTATCCTTTCGAACTTCCTTATCAATCGTTTTCTATGTTGTATTTTCAGTTGAGGATGGTGATAGTTACGATAGGAGGTTCAGGTTCGGGATCGGGTTCAGGCTATGCTGCGGAGCCTATTGATGAGAGGCTGCACAATCTTATCACGGCTGAGGTTACTCGCGGCATCTTTGACGCTACCCCAGTGATTTTCGGTACCGTCAAGGAGGGGCTCATGGAGATTGTGGAGGAAAGGCTCAGATCTTTCTGAGCCGAGATCGTTGCGGGTCAAGTTGGGACTCGAACTCCCTCATTCCGGGAGTTCAAGGCGTGTGGTGTGCCCGAGTTCTTTGGGGTTAAGGACCCCATCGCTAGTCACTGCTGGATTGTTAACATTAAGAATGTCAGCGTACGAGCTTTTGTCCCGATGTGGCAAAGGTTGGATTCGTGTGCTGTATGTTGAGAAACCGAGCATGGGATTGGTGGGAGGAGGTTACCTGCGAGGTGGGGACGACGGGTGTGACTGAGATGGCATGGGACGAGTTTGTTCGAAGATTTGATCGGGAGTTTGCACCGGCCATTAAGGTGCAACAGCTAGTGAGGGAGTTCCAGGACCTTCACCAGGCTACGGAGACGGTGGCGAAGATCACCACCAAGTTCAGGGAGAGGGTGCTTTTGGTCTTGCAGTATGTTGCGGATGAGGAAATGAGGAAGACGAGATATCACTCCATGCTGGGGGATAATATCCGGGAGTTTGTGAGTGTCTCAGGGTGCAAAACCCTAAATTACATGATTGAGAAGGCCCGTGAGAGGTAAATTGAGTTAGAGCTTTTCACGAAGCAGAAGCCGGAGCAGGTTTCGATGGCAGTGGGTCAGGCCAAGAAGCCTAAGATCATTGATGTTCACAGCAGAGGCCAACAGGGACGAGGCCGATGCGCCAAGTACGACAAGCTGCACGGTGGACCTTGTCGATCAGTGGGATCAGGATGTTGTGGGTGTGGTCAGGCGGGCCATATGACCAAGGACAGCCCTAAGAGGACCTTGATTTGTTTTCACTATAACCAGACCGGTCATAAAAAGGTCGATTGTCCGAGGTTGTTTGGAGGAGCAGTGACGGCGCCTGCACCCGCCACATTGAGGATTACGGATGGCCGTCAGGTCAAAGCGGAGACTCCTGCAGTGAAGAGTAAAGCATTTCACCTTACCACAGATGAGGCCCGATAAGCGTCAGATGTCGTGACTGGTATGTTTTCCATCTCTATCCTTATTGTTTTATTATCATGTTTATTGTAACATCCGGACTCCCAGGTATATTATTTCAAGTGCTTAATGTTGAGGTTTATTAAGTGACTTGACGAGTTGTGAGTCTAACTCGTCGAGTAGAGTCGCGGTTTGTCACGTGGGATTAGTGGTCTACTCGACGAGTCCGAGAGTCGACTCGCTGAGTAGAAATTGAGAGGTGAAACCCTAAATCCTCGGGTCTGGGGACTATTTAAGGGCACTTATAGCCTCATTTGCGGCTCATCAGTTACCTACCCTCTCCGAGAGAAAACCCTAATCGGCCATTTAGATAGGAAAGAGTATTGAGCTATCTTTTGAGTGTTTGGTGCATCTTTTGAAGAGGAAAGAAGGATTTCCAAGCCAAGGACGGGAACAGACTGTTGATTCATGGCTATAGCACCCAAGGGCTTCTGTGAAAGGTAAAAGTCCTCACCTTTCTCATTTCATTGTGTAAAGCTCATATTATTGAAGTTAGGGATTTTCCATCCAAATTTGGGACATTGAGCGTTTTGGGTTCATTTAGAAGCTAGGACTTCAGATCTGGACCTTGTGAGGTCCCTAAAGCCCTAAGGTCATTCTTTTATTCTGCCATAATAGAGCTTTTGAGAGAAAAACCCTTTGAAGAACATGTTCTTGGCATTTTGAGCTTTAAGTGCCATGCATGGACGTAAAGTTCATGGCTTTACGCGATAATCGAGCCCTAAGGGTTTATATCCAATTTATTGGAGTGATGGATTTGCTTGAAAACGTTTGAATGAAAGATCATATTGAAGGGACTCACCGAGTCTATGAACTGAATCGACGAGTCGGATGGGGTTTCTCCCCGATGAGTCTGGACATGGGTGAATCGACGAGGTGACGAGACAACTCGACGAGTCAAGGTGGATCTTCGCGATATGACAGTAGTAGCAAGAGGACTCGACGAGTCACATAGGTGCACTCGGCGAGTCGGGTCAAACATGAACTATGGACTCGAGTTTGACTTCTGTTGACTTTAGGGTTTGGTCATAAATGAGTAATGGAAACCATGGAGGGGTAAAATGGTCTTTTGCCCACTTCAAGAGTTAGAGAGAGAAAGAATAACTTTTGGTTTACTTAGAGTCGAGAATCGAGTATTAATTAGAGATATTTACCCTATGTGTTAAGCGGTGGCTAGTTTGAGATTCGAGTACAAGGATAATTGCTTGCTTGCTTCGAGGTGAGTCTTCTCACTATACTTACTATGAGTAGTGATCTAGGTGTGACCTGAGTATCTTATGTGCTTATATCGAGTGTTGTGATATCCTGCATTATGTCTTTGTGATTTATGATGTATATTATGTTGAGCTTACAGAGTTAGGACCGGAGGGTCCATAAGAGTTGTGGGACTGGAAGGTCCCATTAAGACACATTGACCGGAGGGTCTTATAGTGATATAGCCTCGAGTGGCTAATGAGCTGTGTGTGTGGTATTTTAGGGAAGCTTCGTGCTTACCGTGTTTTGTGTTATGTGTTTCAGGTTTTTCTCAGGATCACAGGAAGGCACCGGCTTGATTGTACACACCAGTGATAGAGTTATGTCTCGGGATTCTGGGTTTAAATCAAACAATTATGGAGTTGTGATTTGTAAATGAAATAAATGAGATTTTTGTGAAATGTGTTATGAGAACTATATGATTTTAATTGAAATTTTTGTTTGAAAATTTATGGTGTTACATTTATGTTGTTATGATCTTGTATAGGGACCTTTTTGGTCAATGGTTTGTCAGCTCATGTTCTCTTCGATTCGGGGGCTACCCAATCTTTTGTATCCCTTGCGCTCAGCAAGAAGTTTCGAGATGCTCCGGGGACTTTGGAGTCCCCTCTAGAGGTAGATATCGTTGATGATCGTACTGTGAGCGCTGCGAGTGTATTCTGTAGGAGTATTCTAAACATGTTTGGAGAGAGGTTTCATATCGGCCTGGTATCGGTTCCCTTGAGGGGATTGAAGGTGATCATCGGGATGGATTGGTTGGGGACCAATGGGGCCGTAATTATGTTGGATTATGTGTCTAAGCCCATAACTATTAGTGGTATGTACTTGACCCGAGAGTAGCATGGTCCATTTGGGTTGCATGGCATCAGAACAATTTGGATAGACTTTTGTGAGAAGAGGATATTTATGATTTATTAATATATTATAAGTTCTAATATATTAATATTATTTAATTAGTATTGATCAAGAATTAGTTTGGAATTAATTTTGTGATCAAAAGAGACTAATTAAATAAATGGGGATTGATTTGGTAAATCATTCATTCTTATAAAGTGGGCTTATGATCCATAGTTCTTCATGTTGGGCTAAACCCATGTGGTGACCCATGGATACTCCATGGAAGTTAAAACCCATGGATCATGAGGAATATGGAAAGTCATGAGTTACATGGTGTAACCCTAATGTGCACACTATATAAGAAGCCTCATAGTTCATGAAATTGGCACTAAGGAGTGACTAGTGATAGACACATGAGGGCTAGCCGATTTTTGAGTGTAAATGATCTTCTCTTAAGTTATTCCAATTGTTGGTGGTGTTGTGTGAACCATTTGAGGTGCAACACTTGGGGCACTAAGCTCTTTAAAGGTACAAGGAATCAAGCTACAATAAAAGGTATGTCATTCAACTATATTTCATATTGTATATACTCCATAATATGCTAGTTAGGATGATACCTTGGAAAATTGATATTTGCAAGTATAATAGAGAAAACATAGATCCAAGGTATATAGGGTTGCATGTACACCATAGGAGTGTTAGAATGCTCAAAACCCAACAAATTGATTGTGAGCGAGAGCTGGTGAGAGTTCGAATCCCAAGTGGCGGAGAACTGGTCATTCATGGTGAGAGGGCTTTGCATGGGCCAGCTATCTGTTCGGCTGCGAGGACTAGGAGACTTCTTCAGCAGGGTTGTTATGGGTATTTGTCTTATGTTTCAGATTCCAGGGTGGAGACCACATCAAAGTTGAGTAGGGTACCGATTGCGCGAGATTTTCCCGATATTTTTCCAGAGGAGTTGCCTGGAGTGCCTCCCGAGAAGCATGTCGAGTTCCGGATTGATTTGATGTCTGGTGCGGCTCCGGTAGCCAAGGCGCCATATCGCCTAGCTCTACCTGAGATGCAAGAGTTGTCTACGCAGCTCCAGGAGCTGCTAGACAGGGGTTTTATTCGTCCGAGAAATTCCCCGTAGGGAGCACTGATTCTGTTTGTAAAGAAGAAGGACGGGTCACACAGGATGTGTATTGATTACTGGGAGCTGAACAAGCTGACGGTGAAGAACCGTTGTCCGCTTCCGAGGATCAATGATTTATTTGATCGACTGCAGGGTGCCTCTTGGTTTTCCAAGATTGACCTTCGGTCAGGGTATCATCATATGAGGATTAGGGATGAGGATATTCAAAAGACGGCCTTCAGAACTCGATATGGTCATTATGAGTTCGTGATGATGCCATTCAAGCTCACCAATGCTCCAGCAACGTTCATGGATCTCATGAGCCGGGTGTGCAGACCGATGTTGGATCGGTCTGTTATTGTTTTTATTGATGACATTCTGGTCTACTCTAAGACCAAGGATCGGCCTGAGCAGCATTTGAGGGATGTATTGGAGACCTTGAGGAGGAAGAAACCTTTTTGCCAAGTTCTCCAAGTGTGAGTTTTGGTTGCATGAGGTGCAGTTTTTGGGGCACATCATCAATCAGGGAGGTATTTTGGTGGACGCGACCAAAATTGAGGCTGTGATGCGTTGGGAGGTACCAAAGAATGCATCATAGATTTGGAGTTTCTTGGGTTTTGTGGGGTATTATTGAAGGTTTATCCAGGATTTCTCAAACATTGCAGTGCCTCTGATGTGACATTCCCAAATTCAAGGTCATTTTAAAAGTTTATTTTTGCTTATTTGATAATCAGAGTATTCATTTTAAAGAATAATATTGCATAATTTGTTCCCAGAAAACTGTTGGATTAGGTGTCTAAGCCCATAACTATAATTGGTATGTACTTGACCCGAGAGTAGCATGGTCCATTTGGGTTGCATATCATCAGGACAATTTGTTAGGATGGACTTTTGAGAAGAGGTTATTTATGGTTTATTAATATATTATAAGTTCTAATATATTAATATGAAATCATATGATTTAATTAGTATTGATCAAGAATTAGTTTGGAATTGATTTAGTGATCAAAAAGAGACTAATTAAATCAATGGGGACTAATTGTGCAAATTAGTTATATTTATATGTTGGGCTTATGATCCATGTTGGACTAAGTTTATGTATGGATACATAAAGAGTTGGGCCACATGAACCATGGATCATAAACCCATGGTTATGGATTATGGTTAACCCATGACCTTTGGAATTCCACATATAAATATGTTACTCCATAGCCAAAATCATAACCAATGTTCTTGGAGTTCGTATGGACGGTTTTGGTGTATGAAGATTCTATCTCAAAAATGTCATTATTTGTCCATGGTGTGTTGTGATTCCATTTGAGGCATCCACACTACTGGTGCTAAGTTCTTAAAGGCCAAATACTCCAAGGCTTCCAACTACAACAAAAGGTATGTCATCTAACTTGTATTATTACCCAAGTATCAAAGTTTTGTATGCTAGTTAGGGTAATACCTTGAAAAAGAAAGTTTGCATGTATAATAGAGAAAACATAGATCCAAGATATTTAGGGTTGCATGTACACCTTAGGAGTGTTGGAATGCTCAAAACCCACCAGTGGTATCAGAACCTAGGCTTGTTTTCAATTATACTTGATGCTACTTGCTTGAAAATGCTTTAAAAATTGATTTTCTGTTGTTCTAGACAGTGGACTCGCCAAGTCCAAGTACAAATTCATCCAACTAGCCGAGTTTGTTCTTGCACTCGACGAGTTGGTACTCCAGAATGCAGATTTTCGATGTTTTTGGCTAGAATTGGACTAGGATCATTACCCTAAGCTGTTTTTGAACTTATAAACCTGTTTTTGATATGGTAATGATCATGCTTATCCAATTTAAAAGATAATTGTCAAAGTTTCATGTTTTGTATTAGTTTATATGGTTAGGCTAATTACATGAAATTTGTTAGATTTGAATTGTCTTGTTCTTACGAGTTTAATTTAGATCATTGACAAATTGTTTCATTTTCTTGTTAGAATTTTTAATCTAAATGATTTTGATGGATTCCATAACTTGTCCTCAAGTTATGGAAAATGGAAAGTTTTTCATTTAAATGGATCATTAAAAGTCACAGGTTATAAAAAAATGAAGAGTCCTTTTCATAAATGGTTTTATGGACTCCATAACTTGTCCTCAAGTTATGGATTTTCAAGAGTCTTTTCATTAAAACCTATATTAAACTCATGAGTTATGAATTTGAAAAGTTTTGAAAGTTACAAAACTTGCCCTCAAGTTTTTGGAATTTGTAAATGTAAAAGTCTAACTTTTGAAACATTTAGTTCCAAACCCTAGAATTTTAAAGGTTTAAAATTCAATCCTTATACTATTATAACATTATAGGTTTAATATATATATATATATATATATATATATATATATATATGTGTGTGTGTGTGTGTGTGTATGTATAAGAGTAAAGTCAGTCTTACCGTTAGTAGGTCTCATTCACGAAGCCAGTCAATAAGGGGGGTATTAGGTTACTGCCTATAAAATGGCAGTTTAATGGGTGTCCACTCTCACCCACTGCTTCCTTGACTGGTGGAGGGTCGTTAGCCGAACGAGTTTGACAGGACATTTAAATTCTCATTAAAAGTATAATGAAATACTAAGTAACTAAACACTTATAAATTCCCAATCTTAGTTACTTAGGAAAATGTGAATTTGGTGCTAACCCGTGAAATTGCACTTTGCACCTTGTTAAGTCGTTAGTGGAGCGTGTGTGGTTAACCGGCACACTAATCTGGGACTGACAGTGCGTGGCAAAGGGTAGCTTGATGTTAATCATAGATCAATGGAGCGTGTGTGGTTCACGGTACATTGATTAGGTGGTTGTAACATTGAGTGTACCAAGCTAATTTGCATGGTTATTCACATCTTGTTTGTGATCCTCGGCATCCCAGTCACAAACTTGAAGGACATAATCGAGATTTAAACATGCCATTGAATTGTTCAATGAATCTCAAAGGATCTAGGAATTTCAATTCACTTAAAACCTAAAGTCCCTTTTCGTTTTTCGTGGTGGAAATTGGTAAATCATCATTTACCTACCTTCAAATATTTTGCAATAGGATTACGACATCCCTCTTCCGAATTCTAAAATATTGTGTTGGGTCCTAGCCTTAATATTTCATTTGGGTGTTATATTAAGGACTAAAATCAACTAAACTTGAATTTCTCCCTTTATAGATGTCTAGTTCAGACAACTATGGTCTTCCCGAATCTTTTGAATAAACTTTCTTTATAGAGATGATTTTCCACAAGGTGATCAAGGTGAAAGATTAATCCCTTATTCGTGTTGTAGTGGAACTTCACTTCCTCCACCTCCTCCAATAATTCTCCCTAACCCACAAGTTCTAGTCACTCAAAGCCCTATTGACAGGAAGGAAAGTCTGTATGTGCTCACGTCTTAGAGATGAAGTTACATATTAACAAGCTGGGAGAGATGGGTATCGAAGTCTCAAGGAAGTTGGCTGTTGACTGGGTTCTTCAATCACTTTCTAAGTCATATAGCGGGTTATTTAAGGACTATGTGACAGATCACGACATGACCCTTATCGATCTTACATGTTTGCTTGTTGCTGTTGAATCAGCAATGATTTGGTGTACTGGTAAAGCAAATTTGATTGGAAGTTCTATTTCCCAAACTTCCATGGACATTGACAATGGTAACATTGGAAGTCCAGGAAAGATTTCTCTTCCCAATGGAAAGGGATCGGCCATGGTCAAGTCATTTGACCAAATGGTAAAGAGAAAGTCTAAGTCTGAGATAGTCCCGTGTACCATTCCAAAGAGTCCATATGTTTCTATTGCCAAGAGAAAGGGCATTGGTTGCGAAGCTGCCGTATCTACCTGAAGGACCACAAGGATGGTAAAGTCAGAGTGTATGACTCTACTTCAGGTAAGTCCACTATCTAACTCTATTAAGTTCCTATTTG
The DNA here is from genome assembly GCF_052849685.1 of Lactuca virosa. Lineage (NCBI taxonomy): Eukaryota > Viridiplantae > Streptophyta > Magnoliopsida > Asterales > Asteraceae > Lactuca > Lactuca virosa. Next base: position 393,870,032 of record NC_136428.1, read on the forward strand.
GAGATTCTTAATACATGATGTAATGTAATTACATTTTGATGTTTTGAAGAATCGAAGAAATGAAAGGAAGCTTAAAGGTAGAGTATGCTGATTCTGATCACGAAGAGATGGATTTCGATCGCATGGTTCGATGATCAGATTTGTGAGTTGTTGCTTAATAGTTATGATAGATTGCTAAGGAATAGATAACAACATATTTTCACTTGTATTTGCATTGTAAGGATAAGTTTTCCGCAATTTTTATAAATAAAGAAAAATTTTGAAATTTATCTTATTTTTAAAATTTCCTTACAATGTCATTTGTGAAAATTTGTTGTTTATATGATTCCATTGATATCAATATTAAGAAAATGGATTTGATTCTTTCGTTTGTGGTAGTGTCGAGAATTTCCCAAATAAGGAAAGATTCTCATCACCCAAGTTTCAGTTGGATAGAAACTTGGAATCATGCAACTTGTATTGTGTGATGAATGAGAACCTTCATCTTTGGGAAACTAAGACTAATTCCTTGTTCACATGTTTATGTGAGTCAAGTGAAGGACTAGGGGATCAGGTACACTGGGTGTGCACTGGTCAGGTCCACCATAAAGAACGATAAGACTATTCGTCATGATTTGCTAAAGTTTAGTAAATATGGTTATGCTTACAAGTTTAAGTATAATTCTGAAACATTGGAAAAGTTTCAATGTATGGCAGAACGAATGAGAAGAATCAAATTGGGCAGAAAGATAAAAGTTTCTCCAATCTGAAAAGATGGGAGAGTACTAGAGTATCGTGCTTTATGATCATCTTAATGATTATGAAAAACCATGTCACAATTGATCCTTTAAGGATATCTTAGTGCATTTGTATGGCTAAGAAGAGGAATGATGAATTGTTGAAATGGTTAAATCAAAAAGATGAGTCATACTTCGTTCCAAAACAAGTCTTAGAGTCATACTCCAAGATTGAGTCTTGAGTGACATAATCTTAAGAAAGATTTATAACACTTACCAAACGTAGAGTAAAATGTTTTTTACTCTTGTACATTTGAAATTGGTAAGTTGTAATGTTTTGGATAGAACAAAGACCAACTAAGGCCAATTGTGTGAAGTTTTATCTTGATAAGAATCCGCACTAACTCTTGAATATTTTTTTTGTCAAGGAATGGTTCTTGACAGAGAATCTTATATGTCAAGAGGTAAGTGGGAGTCTTAAAGATCTTGAAAGTTTCAAGAACTAATCAAGGGTAAACCTATTGTTAGACACTAGCACACGACTTGAGGTTTGTAACCTATCGTGTTGACATATTCTTGTTTCTATGCCCATTCCAGTTAAAGTTGACTATGCATGTGAGTTCTATATGATCTCAGCTGTTTGCATAACAACTTGGAAGCAATGGTAGGCCCTTGTGCTGCCAAGTGGCAAGAAATTAAGATTGAACAAGTTCAATCCATATGAGTTTGGATTTATCACTAACCTTGTCTTTTGATTATGGTTTGACAAATTCACATGGATAGGAACACATACACCATAAAATCTAAGTGTCATAAGGTTTCTCTCCGATTCATGAAAATGATGGTGATGAAACGCTTTCACTAAGTAGATTTTAAGTAGATAGCAGTTATGATATTTGCATTCTCAAATTTGATTATGATTACGGCATACCTTTTCATAACTCGAATTGTGAGGAATGGAAAAAAGTCTAAACATTTGAGACTTATTGCTGTAAGTTCTTAAATTGTTTAGACACACATGTGAGATGTCTAAGGAAAGGTGTATGAGTTCAAGAAGCCTAGATAAAGTCTTATCAAAGCATCTTGCATCAGAAATCTGAACTTTGGTAATGAAAGTCAATAAGTATTGATTTCTAGAAGTCCAGCTGATTTCTGGGTACATGTCAAAGCTAGTGGGAGCATAAATGTTATGCTAGTAAAAGTAATGATTATTATGCTAGTGGGAGCATAATCAATTATGATGAATGTTGCAAGTTAGCAATGTTAAATATAGAAAACAAAAGTTTCAATTCGCAAGTTGTAGAGTTTGAAAAGTTGTTTTGCTATAATTAAGGGAGAGGAATTCATACTTCATTTCAAATCTAGATTGAGATTTTAATCAAATTTAGTCAAATATATATATGAATGTTATGTTGGAATGGTTCGACATAAGGAAATTCTATATATGGATGTGTTAATTGCGTTCTCAAAATTCGACTATGATTTCGGCATCCCTTTTCATAACTCGAATGATGAGAACATGGCAAATAAAAATATTATAGCAAAAGACTGGTCAAGTATCATGTCTTTATGAATCGTGTCCTATATGCTTCGGTATAGGATCAATTACATGTGCTATAATATTCATCTGTTCTGATTTTCCAAATGCCTAGGGCATTAAGAGGGAAAGAGGTCTAGAACCGGATATGACTAAAATGGTTAAGCCATTGCCGAGGACAATCTGAGGTTTACCAAATATTGGTTGCTCATGGACAGTTGGAAGTATAATTTAAATTTTGGAAAGGACCATATTGACATACTCTGAAAAGAGGTAACTCTTGTTCAGAAGTGATGGTCAAAATGAGAATATGGAAATGTTTCCATAAGTGGAAGTTATTCTTTAAATCTGTGTAAGATTAGAAAACTTAATGCAAGAAGGATGTTCAAAGGAATGTACTTTGAATTTGAGACTTCGTTTCCATGGAATTGCTCTCCATTGGAATACTTTGTCATGTCTGTTGCCAAGTCTCCATGACTTTTGTGCACAATCTAATAAAAGGATCATTGCATATAAGTTTAGAATCTAACAAATTACAGTAAATGGCAAGAATTTGATATTTACAGTAAGGATTTGGGATTGTGAAATAAGCATCATTGAAATATTGTCATTTGATCTATTTCACAAAGTAAGGACCTTAGACAAACATAGTATGCATGCTTGGAGCATGGCATAGCTATTGTTTAGACAAACATAGTGTGCATGCTCGGAGCATGACATGACTATTGTTTTAATTCAAGTATTGAGTTGATTATTCGAAACATTATACAATGAATAATGAGTAATCAATATGACTCAAAAGTTTTTGGGCCATATAGGATTAGTATTATTATTGCGTTTCACTTTGAATGTTTTGACTTCCTGAATAACTAGGTTATTCAAACCATCCACAGTCAATCATACTTTGGAAGTAGGTATTGAGGCAAGATTGTCATGAATGGGTCTGTACTTTGTCTAGGTGTTTTAGACATAGATGCAGTGTTCATGAGTGCTCCTGGAATAAGATTCGAGTATTGGATTAAACCCACGCTCATTTGAATCACTTCATGGATTTTATCACGAGTGATTATGAGACAATAATATCTTATATTCTTGAAACTAAGAGATATGAGTTGCACTTTACAAGTCGGTTGCACATTGATGATGTGAAAGCGCACCAGTAACTTGGTGTTATAAAACGCATCATTGTGTGTGATTTGATGAGTAAATAGAGCAAGCATATGAGGCGAAGTTTATCCATTCCTTTTACCCTTAGAGGGATAATAGCGATATCTATGGGCCCCTCGATGATTTAGTGGTGACAACCCTAAGTGCTCGGTCGGGCCTGGAATGATTTGATTTGTTCAATTAGTCGGTCATCATAAATCAGAAATCGGGAAACAACAAATGGACAGAGAGAATGATTATAATCCATGTCTCAGTCCATATGATATCTAGAATAGAGGAATATATGATCCCTTATCTAATGGACGCATCATTGACTAGGTCAGAGTTTGACAGCGGCTTTTAAGAGCTACGATTGCCAGTCAGGATTTTGGAGTTGTACTTGCAATAATAATTATTAGACTTATCCAAGTGGGAGACTATTGGATTAGGTGTCTAAGCCCGTAACTATAATTGGTATGTACTTGACCCGAGAGTAGCATGGTCCATTTGGGTTGCATATCATCAGGACAATTTGTTAGGATGGAATTTTGAGAAGAGGTTATTTATGGTTTATTAATATATTATAAGTTCTAATATATTAATATGAAATTATATGATTTAATTAGTATTGATCAAGAATTAGTTTGGAATTGATTTAGTGATCAAAAAGAGACTAATTAAATCAATGGGGACTAATTGTGCAAATTAGTTATATTTATATGTTGGGCTTATGATCCATGTTGGACTAAGTTTATGTATGGATACATAAAGAGTTGGGCCACATGAACCATGGATCATAAACCTATGGGTATGGATTATGGTTAACCCATGACCTTTGGAATTCCACATATAAATATGTTACTCCATAGCCAAAATCATAGCCAATGTTCTTGGAGTTCATATGGACGGTTTTGGTGTATGAAGATTCTCTCTCAAAAATGTCATTCTTTGTCCATGGTGTGTTGTGATTCCATTTGAGGCATCCACACTATTGGTGCTAAGTTCTTAAAGGCCAAATACTCCAAGGCTTCCAACTACAACAAAAGGTATGTCATCTAACTTGTATTATTACCCAAGTATCAAAGTTTTGTATGCTAGTTAGAGTGATACCTTGAAAAAGAAAGTTTGCAAGTATAATAGAGAAAACATAGATCCAAGGTATTTAGGGTTGCATGTACACCTTAGGAGTGTTGGAATGTTCAAAACCCATCAAAAACATGATAAATATATTATCAAAGCATTTCCGAAATGTATTTTGTTTATATTAAAACTTTGGGATGTCATCGTTAATACAGAAACATAAGAGTAAACACACCTTACATTCATTTACACTAGTGGTTTACATCTCCTTTAATCTCTCAGTGTATTGTAGCTTCGTATCGACACCTGTGATACAAATAAACTGAGTGGGCCAGGTTGGAAAACGTGGTGAGTACATAGGGTTTTCAACCTACAATAATAAAGTTATTATGTTTCATCATCAAATAATTAACCCAACTTCCCATCCACATTTAAGGATCTACCCTAAGAATCATTTATTCATCATTCCATCATTCTTAAGGATTGTCCTAAGGAATACACACGAAGTCCATCGCTGTCAGGGTTCATCCAACAAGCACTAAGTTCATAGCGGACGATGTTATCTGTTAGGCACTAAGTCCATAGTTGCCAATATCCATTTATAGGGCACTAATTCCATAGCTGCCAACGTTCATTTGTAAGGCACTAAGTCCATAGCTACCGGGTTTATCTATTTGGCACTAAGTCCATAGTTATCAGGGTTTATCTATCAGGCACTAAGTCCATAGTTGTCATGGTTTATCTATCAGGCACTAAGTCCATAGCTGCCAATGTTCATCTATATCATCTTTCATCTCTCATCATTCATCTCATCTTTCATCTCTCATCTCATCTCATATTTAATTTACCCATCTTTACCCATCATAATTATAGGTATAAAATACGTATATAGTTTAAATCAAGTAAAACATGTATATTTTGGTCATCCAGCATAGATATCAAGAACACATATAATATATACACATAACACGTAATTTATATTAAATACTTCATATCTATGTGTAAGATGAAAGTAACTATGCACTCACTTGTTAAAGTGATGATTCCAAACACGGGCAACGCTTCGCTTCTAATAATTCTATTTTCCTTCGACGATAGCTAGTATCATTACCGCTAGATTTTAGTCTAATATTTATCGTGACTATTTACGAGCGATATTGTTTTATAAGTGTTAAACAATACTTTTCAACCACTATGTACAGACAGGTGTCAGACATGAAACACCGGAGGACAGGACCATTTTGACATTATAGCATTTCTGAAATCCAACAACCCTATGCGGCCCTTCAAACCAGATTCCCCGTATCGCGAGTAGTTAAAAGATATTATAATAAAACTTTTTATATTATATTTTTTAATATATATATATTGTTTATAAGTTCATAATAACAATAATAAACTTAAACATAAGCTATACTTAGAGTAGGGTAAGCATAACTCACTTATTGGGAGGTTTGGCTAGGAACCAGGCTCTGCGGGGGCAGAGTTTCTGAGCCGAAAAGCTCTTTTTCTCGAGCCTTCGGGCGCTCCGGGGCTTTCCTCTTGCACTTAGAAGTTACCAGGGCTTCGGGAGGGTTTTGGGAGGCTTAGAGAGAAGTTAGAGAGAGAGAGAGAGAGAGAGAGAATGGGTTTTTGGTGTGAGAAATGAAGACACCCTCGCATGCTATTTATAGGCTGAATTTTGGACCAACTCATCGAGTTAAGGGCTCCAACTTGTCGAGTAGGTTCCACATGTCACCATCTGGTGGCAAGGCGTGGGGAGAAAGCAATGGTCCAGATTAAGCAACATCACCCCTTTCGCAGCAACACCCTTCCAACTTCTAAATCTCGTAACTTCCTTATACGAGCTCCATTTTGACGTTCTTTATATCCACGCGTAGGTACTGACAAGATCTACAACTCTCCTTTTGACTCCATCAGCTAATTCTCGATTGATTTAAAATTTAACAGTATGAGAAGATTACACTGTTTAACGACCGTGTAAAATTCATAACTTCTACATACGAACTCCGTTTTAGACTGTCTTTTTATCATTGAGCTCCTATTAATGAGATCTTCAATTTTAATTTAGGTTGTGTCGGTTAAAAATCGATCGATCTAAAATTCGAATTCCGAGTTGTGCACTACTATGCTAAATCTTAGAAAAATCATAACCTCCTCATACGAAGTCAGATTTGGACGTTCTTTTTATGTACGTTTCGGTTTAACATATAATACAACTTTCGTTTAGATTCCTAAGGCTAAAAAATAATTTATCAAAAATTCACTTTTTGAATTACGTGGTGTCGTGTCGGTTTAGCCGTAAAACTACGACGGGTCATAACTTCTTCGTTATAACTCGGATTGCGGCGTTCTTTATATATACGGAACCCTTGTTACATATACTATAACTTAATTAAGATTATTTATTCTAAATATTCTTCTATCAAAAAGTCATTTTTGATGCTTATTGTCTCTAAATTGATTAGCCCAAATCTGCGGGTGTTACAATTATCTCCCCCTTAGGATGATTACGTCCCGGAATCATCAACAAAACAGGGCTTGTATAATGACTCCATACGTTATCTCTTCATCCTAGTAAATAATCGTAAGTTTTATGTTCCTTCAAATGAGTATCTAACTCTTGGACTTCTTGACTGCAGGCGGTGCTCCATCTTACACTTGCTCTTTACCCTATGTTGGACTTTCAATCGTAACCTTCGAGTTACAAAATCAATCCTTATTGGAGACCCCTTCTTCTTCTTAACAGAATTACTTCGATTATTAAAACAGACTGATGGGTCATGTTCTAATGACCTCTCATCGTATGATACAATGCATTAGACTTCGGTCTTTTTTGAGTCAGATTCCAGAATGGAAGTTTCCTTCCTTCGTGTTCTAATGTGATGTAATCACATTCTAGTATGTAGCACTTCTAGCTACAAGTTTCTTACTTTCTTGGTGATTGCGATACTTCTATTGACCGCTTCGATTATCTTTCACTTCGATCTTCTGGCTTAAGTCGGATGTTATATCGAACTTGGTTCTCTGAACCACGTAACATACTCATCTTAGTCGGACTCGATTTTATATGACCACTAGGGTCGGAATAACAATCATCTTCTTAGTCATTACTGAAACAATGGTAACGACCGACATGAATCAAACAAGATCAATTACTAGCGCCTTGGTAACCTTGTGAGTTTCCCTGATCCAAGTGTGAGTCCTGTGCTTCCAGTAGTATAGGCCTCTACTACCTTTCACACCTACTCATACTCATCCCAAGTATTGTCTCACAGATTTCCAAGTCACCATACAAGAATGTCACATTGTCATTTAACACATTGGATAACATAACTAAGGTTTATATTATTTCTTGAAACGATTACATGGATGTTCAAGTTCACCCTACACTAGGACTCTTATAATAGGCTATACCACATGATATTATCTATATGGCTACTTTATATCCCGATCTTTGGTTATATATAGATCCTCGCTCCTGATCTCTTGCATTGTCACCTGCTTCATCAAGGATCATCTGGAATGCTCTTGTCTTTGGCTTCGGTGGTATATTTGGTCTTGCTGCTTCATTTTTCTTCAGGCAATCTCTTGACATATGCCCCTTGTCTCTGCATCCGTAGCATACCTTATCATTAAGCATACAATCTCTAGAATAGTGATCGATCCTCCCACACTTGTAACAAGTCACTTCTCCGTCGCATCTCCCAGAGTGCTTCTTCTTACACTTTTCACACCACTTGGCTCCATACTTTTGGTCATCTAGGTTAGACTTCAAGAATCTTCCTTTCTTGTCAGATCTTGAGGATACTTCAATCTTCCTTTTTTCTCCCACCTTATCATTTCTAGACCCTTCTCTCTTATCTGGGTCTCTACATTCTTAGCTGCTCTAACGACTATTTTCAAAGTAGTTGCCATTTTGACCGTTGGGCCAGAGTCCGTTGGCAATCCGTTAACAAATCTATCTATCTTGGAGAGTTCATTAGGCACCAAGTAGGGGAATAGCTTCATCCTCTCGGTGAATGTGGTGGCAAACTCATCAACACTCATCTTCCATTTCTTCAGGTTCTGAAACTCGTTGTTTAGGTCTATCAGATCTATCTCTGAGCAGTTTTGCATTTTCAACTGCTCCATGAATGCTTCCCAAGACATCCACATGGTTTCTCCCCATGGCATTATATCTGCAAACAACTTCCACCACCTTAAAACTCCGATCTTTAGTTGTCTGACTGCAAAAATAGTATTTTGCTTATCGCTGCTGTTGCAACTTTCAAATATCATTTCCATCTCAGAGATCCAATCCATAATTTCAACTGGCTTTGGGCTTCCAGAAAGACTTGGTGGTTTGGCATCCAAGAAGTTCTTATACATGTGCCCATCCCTGTCAATCCTTCTGTCCGGGTTGTTTCTCCTGACCACTCGGGGTCCAACTTGACTCACAGTACGACTGTAATTTCCCTCCTCTGACAGATTTTCATTCAGTTCAGGCTGCACAACAGGCACAATATGTTCATCTCTATTAAGCAACATTTGTCTCATAGTGTTTGTCCGACCATCATAGCCTGAATCATAGCCTGGACTCCTGCCATTGTGATTAGCTCGGATGCAACTGCTACCTCTGGTGCACGCTCAATCACTCGTGATTATTGGTTTCCATTAACATTTCCTAATCCGCTTCGAGTTCTCACCATTTCGATCTATACACCAAATCAGACGTTCGGTGTGCAGTGACGAGAATTTAGATAGGGGAATCAGACGTATAAATCTCCTTATCACTCCGAAAAGTTATATGTCAGTTCTAATACCATAATTAAACCTTTAGAAATCTAAACATATAAAGTTTCCAGATCCGGTCGACAACAGACCATAGATCCAATCAAATAATGGCATCATAAAGCATCACAAATCATTTAGCACATAAAGCAATTTAGGCATCTTCCCTAAATGAGCTAGTGCTCGTGTCTATTCAGGTGTACTTCCTAAAATATATTAGACACACTCCTCATGATCATCGCTTAGCATTCTAAGTTTAAGTCTATAAATAAATCCTTATTCCTAGTTCGCTTAAACTAATGCTCTGATACCAACTGTGATATCCCCAAATTCATGGTCATTTTAAAAAATTTATTTATGCTTATTTCAAAATCAGAGTATTCATTTTAAAGAATAATATTGCTGAATTTGTTCCCATAAAACATAATAAATATATTATCAAAGCATTTCCGAAGAAATGTATTTTGTTTATATTAAAACTTTGGGATGTCATCGTCAATACATAAACATAAGCATAAACAGACCTTACATTCATTTACACTAGTGATTTACATCTCCTTTAATCTCTCAGTGTAATGTAGCTTCGTATCGACACATGTGATACAAATAAACTGAGTAGGCCAAGTTAGAAAACGTGGTGAGTACATAGGGTTTTCAACCTAAAATAATAAAGTTATTATGTTTCATCATCAAATAATTAACCCAACTTCCCATCCCTATTTAAGGATCTACCCTAAGAATCGTCTATTCATCATTCGTTCATTCTTAAGGTTTGTCCTAAGGAATAGGCACGAATTCCATCGTTGTCAGGGTTCATCCAACAGGCACCGAGTTCATAGCGGTCGATGTTATCTGTTAGGCACTAAGTCCATAGTTGCCAATATCCATTTATAGGGCACTAATTCCATAGCTGCCAATGTTCATTTGTAAGGCACTAAGTCCATAGCTACCGGGTTTATCTATCTGGCACTAAGTCCATAGCTGTCAGGGTTTATCTATCAGGCACTAAGTCCATAGCTGCCATGGTTTATCTATCAGGCACTAAGTCCATAGCTGCCAATGTTCATCTATATCATCTTTCATCTCTCATCATTCATCTCATCTTTCATCTCTCATCTCATCTCATCTTTAATTTACCCATCATAATTATAGGTATAAAATACGTATACAGTTTAAATCAAGTAAAACAGGTATATTTTGTTCATCTAGCATAGATATCAAGAACACAAATAATATATACACACGTAATTTATATTAAATACTTCATATCTATGTGTAAGATGAAAGTAACTACGCACTCACTTGTTAAAGTGATGATTCCAAACTCGGGCAGCGCTTCGCTTCTAACAATTCTATTTTCCTTCGACGAAACCTAGTATCATTACCGCTAGATTTTAGTCTAATATTTATCGTGACTATTTACGAGTGATATTGTTTTATAAGTGTTAAACAATACTCTTCAACCACTATTTACAGACAGGAGCCAGACATGAAACACCGGAGGGTAGGACCATTTTGGCATGATAGCACTTCTGAAATCCAACAACCCTATGCGACCCTTCAAACCAGATTCCCCGTACCGCGAGTAGTTAAAAGATATTATAATAACACTTTTTATATTATATTTTAATATATATATATATATATATATATATATATATATATATATATATATATATATATATATATATATATATATATTGTTTATAAGTTCATAATAACAATAATAAACTTAAACATAAGTTATACTTAAAGTAGGGTAAGCATAGCTCACTTACCGGGAGGTTTGGCTAGGAACCGGGCTCTGCGGGGGCAGAGTTTCCGAGCCAAAAAGCTCTTTTTCTCGAGCCTTTGGGCACTACGGGGATTTCCTTTAGCACTTAGAAGTTATTAGAGCTTTGGGAGGCTTAGAGAGAAGTTAGAGAGAGAGAGAGAGAGAGAGAGAGAAAGAGAGAGAATGGGTTTTTGGTGTGTGAAATGAAGGCATCCTAGCATGCTATTTATAGGTTGATTTTTGGGCCAACTCCTCGAGTAGGTTCCACATGTCACCATCTGGTGGCAAAGCATGGGGAGAAAGCAATGGTCCAGATTAAGCCACGTCACCCCTTTCGCAACAGCACCCTTCCGACTTCTAAATTCCGTAACTTTAGTATACGAGCTCCGTTTTTGACGTTCTTTATTTCCACGCGTAGGTATTGACAAGATTTACAACTCTTCTTTTGACTCCATCGGCTAATTCTCGACCGATTTTAAATTTAACAGTATGAGAAGATTATACCGTTTAACGACCGTGTAAAATTCATAACTTTTACATACGGACTCCGTTTTCGACTGTCTTTTTATCGTTGAGCTCCTATTAATGAGATCTTCAATTTTAATTTAGGTTGTGTCGGTTAAAATTCGATCGATCTAAAATTTGAATTCCGGGTTGTGCACTACTATGCTAAATCTTAGAAAAATCATAACCTCCTCATACGAAGTCAGATGTGGACGTTCTTTTTATGTACGTTTCGGTTTAACATATGATACGACTTTCGTTTAGATTCCTAAGGCTGAAAAGTAATTTATCAAAAATTCACTTTTTACGTTACACGGTGCCGTGTCGGTTTAGCCGTAAAACTTCGACGGGTCATAACTTCTTCGTTATAACTCGGATTTCGGCGTTCTTTATATGTACGGAAACCTTGTTACATATACTATAACTTAGTTAAGATTATCTATTCTAAATATTCTTCTATCAAAAAGTCATTTTTAACGCTTTGTGTCTCTAAATTGATTAGCCCGAATCTGCGGGTGTTACATCTGACTCGTCTGACCAAGAAGAATGTGACTTTTCAGTGGGGTCCAGATCAGTAGTTGGTCTTTAAGACCGAAATTATGCGAGGCGCCGATTCTTGCATTGACCAAGGGGCTGGATGATTTCGTGGTATATTGTGACGCTTTTATTTTGGGTTTGGGAGCTGTCCTCCTGCAGAGGGAACATGTGATTGTATACGCCACGAGGAAGATGAAGCCTCATGAGGCGAATTACCCCACTCATGATCTGGAATTGAGGGTGGTGGTGTTTTCCCTCAAGATCTGGATGCATTACTTGTACGAGGTCTGATGCACTATTTACACTGATCATAAAAGTTTGAAGTATTTGATGGATCAGCCGAACTTGAATATGCAGCAGAGGAGATTGTTAGACGTGGTAAAAGACAATGACTGCGAGATTTGTATCATCCCGGGAAGGCCAATGTGGTGTCTGATGCTCTGAGCCGTAAGACGGCGTATACTCTGATCCGAGATATTTGTTTGAGGATGACGATTACCTCACCATTGATGGATATGATTAAGGAGGATCAGGTAGAAGGATTGAAAAAGGAAAAATTGAAGACGAAGTAGATTAGGGGTCAGAGTTCGTTCTTTGTCAGAGACAGCTGGAGGTAATTGACTCAGTGTGGTAGGGGTTGGGTTCCGACATTTGGTGGGGTGAGGCAGAAGATTATGGAGGAGGCGCACAAGTCTAATTTTTCTTTTCATCCGGGGGCAACGAAGATGTACCAAGACCTGAGATTGAGCTAATGGTGGCCCTGCATTGTCACACCCCCAAACCGAGACGACGGAAACGTTCGGGGGCGGAGGACGTCATGTACAATATCACAACAATTGCATAATAGTAATCAAAGAAAACACAACCATTATATTGATCGAATATAGTATTTACATCTGTTCAATACATAATTTGTATGACATCAAAAACGTATAACAAAAGTATAAAAGACGCGACTCTAAAAGCTCCGTCTTCTCAAAACCTGCGAGTGTACCTGTCTACCGATTCCCTGAGAATACAAGTGGTTTTGAAAGTATATCAACATTTAAGTTGGTGAGTTCATAAGTATGTTTTTGTAATGAAATATTGTCTTTGAATCTGTGAAAATTGTGTGTATGTTTCTCAAGAAAATACCATATTTTCTTTAGTAGTGAAAAGTAGTCTTAAACCTTAAGACCAAAATGTATGTTTGTTACTGTATTCTATAATTGTATATGAATATCTTTGTAAGTATGCCTAGATACGACCAGCTGTTTTGTATAGTATTGTTTCGTATGAAAATCCTGGATACCACCAGTAATGTATAGTAGTTTTATTACTTCAAATAAAACCATGTGTTTGTATTCCCTGGAATCCTCCAGTTGTAGTGTATAGTAGTTCTATTAATTAAAATAAAACTAATTGAAGAGTTGTGAAAGACCCTAACTTTTGTATTTCTGAAAGACCCAAACTTTCATACTTGACAATTGTTACTCCAAAACATGCTACATGCATATTCATAAAAACAATATTTTACATTGATAACGTGATTACAAACTACTGGATACAAACCGACTATTACAAAGTGTTATATATTACACAACTACCCAGGATACAATACTTTTATACATACATGATCCCTAAATACAATAGTAATATTATAACTATTCCAAACCTTCTAACAGTATATGACTATACTGGTTACTTATCTCCTGCAATTGTTAAACATTGAGAGGGGTAAGCGGTGACGCTTAGTGAGTTCAATAATAGATACAATATAACGTTATGCCATATATATACCAATATGACAAAAACAAAGGGAACAAGGAACAACAAAGGCATATGTGAATCATGCGACAGGCTTTCCATAACAATCAATGAGACATAACAATTTCAATACTGGATATACATCAATAACGCTTCGGCCCAAATGGCATAGATGACATACAATTTCTGATTAAACATTTTGGTAGATTTCAGGCTTTCAGCCCTATCTAACCTTCTGCCAATGCCATAGAATAGAAGTCATTCTCTTACGAGACATGCTCTACATTGCCAGAGGCTACATACCAATACCACTGTGAATCTAAGTCCTTTCACTGATCACATGGCCAAAGGTATAGCTTTGCTATCAAAATAGCAGAAATAATAACACGATATGATAACACGAAAAAGCACATGACACATATAACACATAACATACAATTATTCCTATATATTGAACTCACCGTGAATTAACCGAATAATGATATGACGATTCAGGCAGCACTTCGTTTCTATATATGACTTTCTTTGACGAAACCGAGGATTTTAGTTAAAATCCGGACTTTACGCGGGCAAAGTTTCGACTGGAAAGATGATTTTCTCGGGAACTTCAAGGCGTCGGGACTTGCTTCGGGTTTTAGGAATGATACCAGGACTTTAGGGGGGTTAAAAGTAGCTTGGAAGAGAGTAAAAAGTGAGAGAGAGTGAGAAATTGTAACCTAAAACCGGAGGGCTTCGATTCCTATTTATAGGCTGAATTTCGCGATTCACGACGTGAACCATGCTTGTTCACGTCGTGAGGTTTGATCTCGGTCATCCCCTAGGCTTTCTGTGTGTCTTCTAGGCTCGAAACGCATCGTTCACTGAGTTCACGTCGTGAATGCATTCAAATTCTCGAAGTTTGTGCTCCGAATTTCAAAAAAAACCATATCTTTCGCATACGAGCTCCGTTTTTGACGTTCTTTATATCCACGCGTAGGTGAGATTATGCTCTACATCTTTCATTTAGACTATGTCGGCTAATTTTGAATTTATTTTTAAAATTATATTAATATTATATTTTTAACGGGCCGAGACAGGAAAAGTCCGTTAAAATTTCATAACTTCTTCATCTGATTTTTGTTTTCGTCTGTCTTTTTACCGTTGTACTACTATTGACGAGACCTTCAATTCTCGTTTAGGTTGTGTCGGCTAAAAATCACTCGATCTTTATTTCGAGTTTTTAGCTGTCTACTGCTATTCCCAAACTTAAAAAAATCATAACTTCCCCATACGAAGTCAGATTTGGACATTCTTTTTAAGGAAATTCTCGGTTTAACGAATACTATGACTTTCGTTTAGATTACTAAAGCTAAAAAGTAGTTTATCGAAAACTCACTTTTTACATCATACAACGTCGTGCCGGTTCTGTCGCGAAACTTCAAATAGTCATAACTTCTTCGTTATAACTCGGATTTCGATGAGGTTTTTGCCTAAATGTTTCTAAAGAGATTCTTTACAACTTTCATTAATATAATTTTACTTATTTTCAAATTTTATATTTTCGTTAAATTTCAATATTTGACTTTTGATTGGAATCTCATAAGACTTCCAATATTTTCCGAGTGATTCTAAACATAGTTTTACTTCATTTCTAGTAAAAACTATCTGTTAGAACTCAACGCTCAAATTCATATAATATTTCATTATATTTTTCATTTTTAAAATTACATAACACGATAACTGAACGTGTATGTTACAAATACCTCCTCCTTTTAAGGATTTCGTCCCCGAAATCATAACGATTTAAAAAAAATGGGGATCTTTCATTCTTATCTCATTCTTATGCTCCCAAGTATAATTTGGGCCTCGATGATATTTCCACTTAATAAGCACTAACTCTACTTCTTTATTACGTAGATCAATCGTTCTTTCGTTCACGATCTCCTTCTTCAATCTTCTGACTGGAATTTCGTCACTACACAAGACATGGTTCTCTGAACCAATCAACTCACTTAGCATATTTATATTAATTGGACTTGATTCTTTATGACCAATAAGGTCTAAACGAAAATCATCTTCTTAGTTGTGACACCAGTCAAATTTAGGTCAAAAATAAACTGATCAATAATTGTAATTGGGATGAACAAAGTGGTAGAGATTGTAACAAGGTTTCCAAAAATATAAATAACACTAAAATCCGAGTTATAACGAAGAAGTTATGACCAATCGAAAATCCGCGACAAAACCGGCAAAACACTGTTCAGTGTAAAAAGTGAATTTTCGATAAAAAGGCTTTTTAGCCTTAACAATCTAAATGAAAGTTTTAGAATATGTTAAACCGATAACGTTCATAAAAAGAACGTAAAAATCTGACTTCGTATGAGTAGTTGTGATTTTTCTAAGTTTCGGTTTAGCAGTAGACAGCTAAAAATTTGAAATATAAATCGATCGATATTTAGCCGACACAACTTAAACGAGAATCGAAGGTCTCGTCAAAAGTACTACAACGGTAAAAAGACAGATGAAAACGGACGTCGGATGAAGAAGTTATGAATTTTTAACGGATTTCCTGTCCCGATCTGTTAAAAATAATAATATTAAGAATAAAGTCAAAATTAGTCGACGAAGTCTAAACGAAAGTCGTAGAGTATAAGTTTACCTACACGTGCATATAAAGAACGCCAAAAACAGAGCTCGTATGCGAAAGTTATGAATTTCACAAGTTTTTGGCACGAAAATCAAGAAATGTTGAAAACCGGGAATTTTCGCATGGACCCTCTTCGGCCACGTCACCCTCGCATGCGAGGCTTCCACGTGTCTGCTACGTGGCGTCTTCTGATTGGACCACAGTCTCACGTGGCGCCTTTTGATTCGACCAAAGCCGCGGTCCACTTACCTTCGGACACCCTCGCAGGAAATACCCCTCGGACCCTCGTGGCACCTCCCCATTGGACCGAAGTCCGATCCACTCAGAAGGCAACACGACCGAGCCTCGGACCCGTGTCCCCTTCGCATGACCGATGCGTGCCTTCGCCTCGCCACCTGTCCGATGACTGCTTCCCTCGGCCGAACCCTCGCACCCCTATATAAAGGGTGCGAGACTTCTCGGATTTGAGAGGTTTTTCACCCCAAAATTCACCCTTTTTCACCTTTTCACCCCCTTAACTTTCTTACAACCCCCCAAGGCCCCGGTATCGTATCTAAAACCTGAAGCAAGCCCCGAAGCCCCGAAATTCTCGAGAAGATAGCCTCTTTCCAGTCAAAGTGATGCCCGCATAAAGCCCGGTTTTTAATCCAAAACTCGCGGTTTCTTCGAGAAAGTTCATCTATAGAAACGGAACGCTGCCCAAATCACCACTTATCAAAGTGAGTTCATACCCCTATAATTTACCTTTTAATGGTTTTTAAATGCTTTTTAGGGGGGGGGGGGAATACAAGTTTAACACAATATAAATTGTGTTAATAATTGTATGTGATAATAATCACCCAAAGGGTTTCCTTATGCTTTTAAGGATTACCAAATACTTCCAAAATGACTTAAAACCATGTTAAATCTTTAAAGTCATGTAAACTCCGTTAAATTCTTTGAAAAATGTTTTATAAACTATTTCAAATTATAATTGCCAAAATCAGGTTTATATATGTATAAATATATAAATAAGATTTGAAGGGCTTAGGACTAATGAATTATCTTATTCCTTTTCCTTGTTTGGATGTGGAATTAAGGTGATGTTATTTGTCCGAAGGTCATTTCCTTCTTAATTTTATATATATATATATATATATATATATATATATATATATATATATATATATGTATTATACATATATGAATATAAAAGGTTACTCCATTCGGTATCATTACCTTTGTATCATGCTGAGCAAAGGTGTTCATCCATGAGAAATCACGCTAATCAGATAGAACATATAAATTATAATAGGTATAATTTATGATTCAAAACTAAATATACAAGTATGATTCACGATTGTATACTTTCCAAGGAAATTACCAAAATTCATTTAACTATACCAGGATATGTATAATACCTTTAATATATGAACAACATATTAAAGAAGTAATAATACATCATACCGGGTTTGCATTAACAAAGGTACAATACAGAGTACCAGGGTTAGCAAACACGGGGTAATAATACATCATACCGGGTTTGCATTAACAAAGGTACAATACAGAGTACCAGGGTTAGCAATCACGAGGTAATAATACATCATACCGGGTTGCATTAACAAAGGTACAATACAGAGTACCAGGGTTAGCAATCACGGGGTAATAATACATCGTAAATCTCATTGAAACAATAAATTTGTGAGACTCTTCATGGTGTACTTATACTAAGTACGACCTTAAGTCCTAACTTATTAACCAGAATCTCCTATAGGGAGGGCGTGAATTTGTGTATAGATCTATATGGAACTGACAATCTCGCACCTTTACTGTTCGCTACAGTTTGGCTGGCAGGCCTAGGGTGTCAAATATCATATCGTTTCCGATGCCTGAAGAACGTCGCAGCAGGCACATCAGTCATATCAGTATGGTTAATAGAACTCACATGGATAAAACAATGAGTAAATTACTAAGTAATATACTTCTCTTAAAACAGTAAGAAAAGATAATTACATCCTGACCAAATATACCTTCGGTTAGTTTTTACTTACAGTAAAAACTAGGTATCATGAAATCAAGTACGACAAATATACTTGTACTTCTGGTTTTGGAACATTTAAAACCACAAAGCAGTATTATGGATAATATAATATTTTCCAGGATTAATATTAATGTTTTACTATAGAACAGATATAACTACGAATACTTTTACAAAGGAAACGGTTTATGGGATTAAACCTGTGACAACCCGAAACTTTTATTTTGTACGCTTGGTCAACTTTATCAACATTGAACTTGATTCTGTTACCTTTTAACGTCGTTTAAGAGTTAGTTTAAGTGTTCCAAGCTTGAGTACAGCCGGGAATGAGATTAGAAATGAGTCAACAAGTCGTATAGAGACAAAACCGGGCCATAAACCCTCTTGAGAGGTGTGTACGGCCGCACACATGGGTGTGCGGCCGCACACCCATCTTCCAGCCGCACACTCATCCCTATATATATATAGGGTGACCCCCTTCACTCATTCCTTTCTTTTGGCTGCACTCTACTTTCTCTCTCTACTTTCTCTCTCTAGAAACTTCATCCAAGAACACTCTAAAGGCCTAAATAACGTGAAGTACTCCATCTTTCAGCTTGTTATTCTGGTAAGACACATTGATCTAAGCCTAAAACTCTTCATGTTCTTCGTGTTCTTCATCACTTGAAGGTGTACGGCCGCACACCTTCATAAGGTGGCCGTACACACCTTAAAGACTCTCCAAAGTGAGAGTTTGGCCTTCATTTGCTAGTTGGACTTGGTATTGGCTTTAAAACACCTGAAAATCGACATTTTGAGCATGAATGAAGAGTGTATGGCCGCACACCCCTATGTACGGCCGCACACTCCCATGTACGACCGCATACACCATCTGTACGGCCGCACACTCCTGTGTGCAACCGCACACACATGTTGATCGCACACCCTGGCCGCACACACACTCTTTTGGCTGTACACCTCCCTCGTTTGATCATATAGGGTCCCGACAAGCATTTCAAAGTCTTTAGGGTGGTTTCCCGTCATGTTTAGTCATGAAACAGCCTAATTCTAACACACATATGTGTTACCATATGTTAATAGGATCCACTTGCGTATGAAACTCCAATTGATACTCAGCATCCACACCGATCATACACTCGAATCCTACGTCAAACAGTGAGTTCATACCCCTACGCTTTTCCGAGTTTTCATGTTTTCAGGGGGGGAATACAAGCAAAAGTACAAGGAAACTTGTGCTCAAGTTATCTTATTTTGCATAAAATAATTATATGTTCAGCATGCTTTTAACACAGAAAACCGTTTTACCAAACGATTAAGAAATCAACTCGTAGAAACAGTTTTCAAAACTAAAGCAAGGAACTTGTAAATCTTGTCATAAAATGTGATATTTTATAAAGGGTTTATATAAAACCTAAACAGGATTTTCGGTATTATTACTTGTAAATTTGTTATTTTAAGTTGGAGACACGTCCTTGGTAACACTCCATCGGATTCGAGAGTGTAGGACTAACCCTTGTAACCAGAATCTCTTGGAGGGAGAGCGTGACTATTGTGTATAGATCTATACGGGACTGACTATCCCGCACCTCGCTGCTAGCTACAGTTGGATCGTCAGGTCTACGGGTGACAAAGTCATAAAAGATACTGGCCCCCGTTACGTGCCATATCAAGTTTAATGTATGGTTATAAAACTCGCAACCTAGATAACAGAGAATTACTTTTGTTATAATGAAACAAGTGAACTAACCTCAAAGTAATAACCGATTTGATTACTAGAGGGCATTGGTAATACCCTTAGGATCTAGTTCACTACTTATTTATTAGTTTTATTTATGTAATAAGGCTAATACATCTCACAGAGAGCAAACAGGGTTTTTCAAGGAAACTACATCTAACGTAACAAGTATGGTAGATACTTGTACACCTCATTCCAGAACAGATAACCAACTATCAACTTTTAAGGAAAATATAGGATTTTCCTGGGATAACTCAACCTTACATAAACAGGCTGTTAAACGAATAACGAATGAATAATCAAACATCTTTCATAAGAAAATATAGGATTTTCTTGGGAAACACTTTTCAAAGGATTCAAAGAAACATTTCTTTCACCAAAACTAAAAGCTTATGAACTCATCAGCTTTATGCTGATATTTTAAAATTGCTTGTATTCTCAGGGCAACAATAGACAGGTACTCTTGCCAACTTTTGGAGAAGACGGAGCATTTTGGAGTCACGTCTTTTACTTTTGTCATATGTTGTTATGTACAAACCATGTTTTCAAACAATGTAAATATTCTTATTATAATGTAATGGTTGTGTTTACTTCGCTTACTATGATACAACTGTTGTGATACTACGAATGACGTCACCCCGCCCCCGGACGTTTCCGCTGTCCGTTCCGACGGTTCGGGGGTGTGACAGATTGGTATCAGAGCTATTGTTTATAGTGAACTAAGTATACCGAACCTTACATGGTATACAACTATAAACACAAAGGGGCTGAAGTGCTATAAACTAAAAGTATACTTTTAAAAATATAAATATTTTTACAAAAAGTATACAAGTATACCTACATACCAGAAACAATATCATGAGTAGAACAAAACAATAGTATTTTGGATGTTGAACACTGCGGTTAAACCTGGGCAGTTATGTAATCATGTCTAGGGTCAATATAGCCTGATCAACGATATTCATTCGAGACATGACCAACATGTGCTTGGGAGTGACTGTGGTATTGCAACAGGCCTAAAACTTACCTAGTATCCATACAACAAGGTATCAAAAGAACAAAACATACAACTTAAAATACTGTAGGAGTATTTCAGCAACAGCCGAATACATTGTAGAAATTCATTCCTAGTGTTGCTACCTATTCGTTTCTTAGCGATAACTTACTTGCATTAGTAACCTTTCTTTGCTTATCGCTTGGTAGAACACTTTATTATCAGGATGAGATATATTTTGTTCCATATATCTTGAGGACTTACCATCCTCTTCTTCCTGGTTGTTTCTAGAACAAGATGCCTCCCCGAAAAAGACCCATCAGAAGAAATGACGACACTTCACCACCACCACCACCGCCCCCTCAGTTCGATCCTGTTATGTTCCAAGCAGCTGTTACTGCTGCTGTGGCTGCCGCGATGTCATAGATCAATCCTGGCGGATCTAGTGAGCAAGAAGGTAGTACTCATCCCCAAAATCATGAAGGTGGTCAGGGACACCAAAATGAGTGCTCCTATAAGGACTTCATGAACGCGAAACCCACATCTTTCAACGGCAAAGGAGGGGTTATTGCCCTGACTCAATGGTTCGAGAAAATCGAGTCCATTTTCGAAATATGTTCCTGTTCTGAAGCCAACAAAGTAAAATTTACCGCTTGCACTTTCGCCAACAGAGCACTGACCTGGTGGAATGGTCGAGTCAAATCCCTAACCATGCCAGTGGCGAATGCTATGGGTTGGGAAAGTTTAAAGGAACTCATGCCAGCTGAGTACTGCCCACGGGGCGAGATGCAGAAACTAGAGCACGAACTCTGGAACCTTAAGATGAAGGAATCCGATATTGCTGCCTACACTTCTAGGTTTGAAGACCTAGCGCTTCTTTTCCCGGGAATGGTCACCCCGGAAAGCAAGAAGATAGAGAGATACATTTGGGGACTGACACAACCCACCAAAGGAAATGTCTTGGCTGCTAGGCCAAACACCTTTGACAGCGCTAAGTGTCTGGCGCAGACTCTCATAGATCACGGAGTTGATCTTGATAAAGTGGCAACCGCTCCTGAGCCAGCAAAAGGGAGTGGTGAGAAAAGAAAGTTCTGGAAGCAGCGGAAGGGCCAGTCTTCACAGGAGCCCTCAAAGAAACAACAAACGGTGGCAGTCCACGCTGCTACTACTCTCGCCGCTGCTCCTGCCACTCAAGCACCTACCAGTAAATATGCTGGTACCCTTCCTTGGTGCGACAAGTGTAACTACCATCATAATCCCGGTCCATGTCGTGAAATGTCATGCACTAACTATGGCAAAAAGGGGCACACAGTTCGATTTTGCAAGACACTAGTCCAACCAACCAATCAGGCATCTGGAACAGGCATCGGTCAAGCCTGTTATGGTTGTGGAGAAGTCGAGCACTATAAGAGAAACTGCCCCAAGGCAACAACAGCAGGTGGCACGGGGAGAGTACTAACGATGGGTCAAGAAGAGGCAGTTGCAGATCCCACCGTTGTTTTGGGTACGTTCCTCCTCGACAACTCTTATGCATGCATTCTTTTCGATTCTGGTGCGTAGAGAAGTTTTGTTAGTCATGCATTCAAACATCTCCTCAAACATAAACCTCAACCACTAACTGAAACATTTACCGTCGATATGGCTAACGGTGAGAAAGAGAGCACTAATGATATATACGTAGGCTGTACCCTTACCTTGAACGATCATTCTTTTCCTATCGACCTTATGCCAGTTTCCATAAAAAGCTTCGATGTCATCATCGGCATGGATTGGTTGAGCCCCAATCATGCTGATATCCTTTGTTACGAAAAAGCTATCCGTCTCAATCTTTCCTCTGATGAAACTCTCGTAATTTACGGCGATAAACTCAATTCAAACCTCCGTATCATTTCGTGCATCAAAGCCCAGAAGCTCCTGCGAAAGGAGTGTCATGCACTCCTAGCCCACGTCATTAACGAGAAGCAGGAAGTTAAAGACCTCGAGAGCATCCCCAAAGTCTGCAACTTTCCCGATGTTTTTCCCGAAGATCTCCCGGGAATCCCTCGCGAACGCCAAGTCGAGTTTCGCATCGACTTAGTCCCCGGAGCTACCCCCGTAGCTAAATCCCCATACCGATTAGCGCCGGCAGAAATGCAGGAGTTATCCAGTCAGCTCAATGAGCTGCTCAGCAAAGGATTCATCAGACCGAGTTCTTCACCTTGGGGAGCCCCGATCTTATTTGTGAAAAAGAAGGATGGATCCTTTCGGATGTGCATTGACTACCGCGAACTGAACAAGCTCACAGTCAAAAACCGTTACCCTCTTCCTCGAATCGACGACCTCATCGATCAACTTCAAGGAGCCAGTTACTTTTCCAAAATAGACCTAAGATCAGGGTATCATCAGCTGCGAGTCCATGAGAGTGATGTTCCTAAGACAACATTTCGGACTCGGTATGGTCACTACGAATTTGTAGTGATGCCCTTCGGTCTAACCAACACACCGGCGGTATTCATGGACCTAATGAATCGGGAGTGCCGTTCTTTCCTGGACAAGTTCGTAATCGTGTTCATCGAGGATATACTTGTCTATTCCAAAAGTGAGGAAGATCATCGACAGCACTTGAGATCGGTGCTGGAAACCTTAAGGACGGAGAAGCTGTACGCGAAATTCTCCAAATGCGAATTCTGGATTCGAAAAGTAACCTTCCTAGGTCACGTGGTAAGTGAGGAAGGCATACACGAGGACCCCTCCAAAATCAAAGCGATAGAGAACTAGTCAGCACCGAAGACGCCCACAAAAATCCGTCAATTCTTGGGGCTCGCTGGCTACTATCGCAGATTTATCCAGAATTTCTCCAGAATTGCCAAACCCTTAACCACTCTGACTCAGAAAGGCGTACCCTTTTGTTGGAGTGAAAAGCAAGACACTGCATTGCAAACGTTGAAGCGGGCCCTATGCAGCGCACCTAAGGGATGGAGGACTTCGTTGTCTACTGTGATGCATCCAATCAGGGCCTAGGCTGTGTGCTCATGCAACGGGGAAAAGTCATTGCTTATGCCTCAAGACAGCTGAAAGCACACGAAGTCAACTACACAACGCACGACCTGGAATTAGGAGCAGTGGTCTTCGCATTGAAAATATGGAGACATTATCTCTACGGAACCAAGTGCACTATCTTCACTGATCATAAAAGTATGCAGCATATCTTCGACTAGAAGGAGCTGAACATGAGACAACGGCGATGGGTTGAGCTACTCAGCGATTACGAGTGCGAAATCCGCTACCATCCCGGCAAGGCCAATGTGGTGGCAGATGCCCTCATCCGGAAGGAGTACTCAGGTCGTAGAGTGAAGGCACTGACCATGACTATCCATTCCAATTTATCCACACAAATCAAGGAGGCGCAGCTGGAAGCCTTAAAACCAGAGAACATGTCGGGTGAATCCTTGAGAGGAATGGAAAAGAACCTAGAAATCAAGGGAGACGGAGTCTATTATTTCATGGACCGGATCTGGACCCCAAAGTTCGGTGGTTACAGAGAGGTTGTAATGAACGAAGATCACAAGACTAGATACTCCGTTCATCCAGGCTCGGACAAGATGTACCTCGATCTCAAGAAACTGTATTGGTGGCCGAACATGAAAGCAGAGATCGCTACCTTCGTGGGCAAGTGCTTGACTTGCGCCAAGGTGAAGGTCGAATATCAGAAGCCCTCAGGTCTACTCCACCAGCCTGAGATACCTGAGTGGAAGTGGGAGAGAATTACTATGGATTTTATCACTAAATTACCCAAGTCTCCGAGTGGGCACGACGTCATTTGGGTAATTGTCGACCGGCTGACTAAATCGGCCCACTTCCTGCCGATCAAAGAAAACTTCAAAATGGAAAGACTCACACGAATCTACATCCGAGATATAGTTCGACTGCATGGTGTGCCTGTGTCCATTATCTCCGATCGAGATAGGAGGTTCACTTCGAGGTTCTGGCAGTCACTACAGAAGGCTCTTGGAACTAAGCTGGATATCAGCACAGCTTACCATCCTCAGACAGATGGGCAGAGTGAGAGAACCATCCAGACCTTGGAAGACATGTTGAGAGCATGTGTCATTGACTTCGGTGAGTCGTGGGACACCCATTTTCCCTTCGTCGAATTTTCCTATAACAACAGCTACCATACCATCATCAAGGCTACGCCTTTTGAAGCCCTCTATGGCCGCAAGTGCAGATCCCCTCTATGCTGGGCTGAGGTGGGCGACACGCAGCTAGCCAAGGGGCAAGTCCCTGACAGCACTCTCACTGGCCCAGAAATCATCCGCGAAACCACCGAAAAGATCGTACAAATCCGAGAAAGACTTAAGGCCTCACGAGATAGACAAAAGAGCTACGCTGATAAACGATGAAAACCCTTGGAGTTCCAGGTTGGAGACCGTGTTCTGTTGAAGGTCTCACCCTGGAAAGGCATGATCCGCTTCGGAAAGCGTGGAAAGCTAAATCCAAGATACATAGGACCATTCGAGATCCTCGCTATGATCGGTCCTGTAGCCTACAAACTTCGCTTACCGCAAGAACTTAGCAACATTCATCCTGACTTCCACGTTTCGAATCTTAAGAAATGCATAGCCGACGAAACCCTTACGATTCCTCTCGATGAGATTGAGATCAATAAGAACCTAAACTTTCTGGAAGAACCAGTCGAAATCATGGATAGAGAGGTCAAACGAACAAATCAAAGTCGCATCCCGATAGTGAAGGTTCGCTGGAATGCCAAGCGGGGACCTGAATTCACTTGGGAGCGCAAAGATCAGATGAAACAGAAATATCCTCATCTCTTCTCTAATTCATGATTTGTATCTTTATGTTTGAATTTCGGGACGAAATTCCCTATAACGGGGGGATGATGTGACAACCCGAAACTTTTATTTTGTACGCTTGGTCAACTTTATCAACATTGAACTTGATTCTGTTACCTTTTAACGTCGTTTAAGAGTTAGTTTAAGTGTTATAAGCTTGAGTACAGCTGGGAATGAGATTAGAAATGAGTCAACAAGTCGTATAGAGACAAAACCGGGCCATACACCCTCTTGAGAGGTGTGTACGGCCGCACACATGGGTGTGCGGTTGCACACCCATCTTCCAGCCGCACACTCATCCCTATATATATATAGGGTGACCCCCTTCACTCATTCCTTTCTTTTGGCTGCACTCTACTTTCTCTCTCTACTTTCTCTCTAGAAACTTCATCCAAGAACACTCTAAAGGCCTAAAAAACGTGAAGTACTCCATCTTTCAGCTTGTTATTCTGGTAAGACACCTTGATCTAAGCCTAAAACTCTTCATGTTCTTCGTGTTCTTCAGCACTTGAAGGTGTACGGCCGCACACCTTCATAAGGTGGCCGTACACACTTTAAAGACTCTCCAAAGTGAGAGTTTGGCCTTCATTTGCTAGTTGGACTTGGTATTGGCTTTAAAACACCTGAAAATCGACATTTTGAGCATGAACGAAGAGTGTACGGCCGCACACCCCTATGTACGGCCGCACACTCCCATGTACGACCGCACACGCCATCTGTACGGCCGCACACTCCTGTGTGCAACCGCACACACATGTTGATCGCACACCCTGGCCGCACACACACTCTTTTGGCCGTACACCTCCCTCGTTTGATCATATAGGGTCCCGACAAGCATTTCAAAGTCTTTAGGGTGGTTTCCCGTCATGTTTAGTCATGAAACAGCCTAATTCTAACACACATATGTGTTACCATATGTTAATAGGATCCACTTGCGTATGAAACTCCAGTTGATACTCAGCATCCACACCGATCATACGCTCGAATCCTACGTCAAACAGTGAGTTCATACCCCTACGCTTTTCCGAGTTTTCATGTTTTCAGGGGGAGAATACAAGCAAAATTACAAGGAAACTTGTGCTCAAGTTATCTTATTTTGCATAAAATAATTATATGTTCAGCATGCTTTTAACACAGAAAACCGTTTTACCAAACGATTAAGAAATCAACTCGTAGAAACAGTTTTCAAAACTAAAGCAAGGAACTTGTAAATCTTGTCATAAAATGTGATATTTTATAAAGGGTTTATATAAAACCTAAACAGGATTTTCGGTATTATTCCTTGTAAATTTGTTATTTTAAGTTGGAGACACGTCCTTGGTAACACTCCACCGGATTCGAGAGTGTAGGACTAACCCTTGTAACCAGAATCTCTTTGAGGGAGAGCGTGACTATTGTGTATAGATCTATATGGGACTGACTATCCCGTACCTTGCTGCTAGCTACAGTTGGACCGTCAGGTCTACGGGTGACAAAGTCATAAAAGATACTGGCCCCCGTTACGTGCCATATCATGTTTAATGTATGGTTATAAAACTCGCAACCTAGATAACACATAATTACTTTTGTAATAATGAAACAAGTGAACTAACCTCAAAGTAATAACCGATTTGATTACTAGAGGGCATTGGTAATACCCTTAGGATCTAGTTCACTACTTATTTATTAGTTTTTTTTATGTAATAAGGCTAATACATCTCACAGAGAGCAAACAGGGTTTTTCAAGGAAACTACATCTAACGATACAAGTATCGTAGATACTTGTACACCTCATTCCAGAACAGATAACCAACTATCAACTTTTAAGGAAAATATAGGATTTTCCTGGGATAACTCAACCTTACATAAACAGGCTGTTAAACGAATAACGAATGAATAATCAAACATCTTTCATAAGAAAATATAGGATTTTCTTGGGAAGCACTTTTCAAAGGATTCAAAGAAACATTTCTTTCACCAGAACTAAAAGCTTATGAACTCACCAGCTTTATGCTGATATTTTAAAACTGCTTGTATTCTCAGGGCAACAATAGACAGGTACTCTTGCCAACTTTTGGAGAAGACGAAGCATTTTGGAGTCACGTCTTTTACTTTTGTCATATGCTGTTATGTACAAACCATGTTTTCAAACAATGTAAATATTCTTATTATAATGTAATGGTTGTGTTTACTACGCTTACTATGATACAACTGTTGTGATACTACGCATGACGTCACCCCGCCCCCGGACGTTTCGGCCGTCCGTTCTGACGGTTCGGGGGTGTGATAAAACCAGTTTTACAAATGAAACGGTTTATGGAATTAAACCACTCTTACAAATGAAACGGTTTATGGGATTAAACCACCTTTACAAATAAAACGGTTTATGGGATTAAACCACTTTTACAAATGAAACGGTTTATGGTATTAAACTACCTTTACAATTGGGACTTAGTCAACTAATATAACATAAAGGACCTTTAGTGGTTAATTCTATAATTCTTTAGTTATTACATTAGAGTTATACATAAGTAATATCCGATTGACAGTGAAATGTGTGACTTCTGCCTTACTTCATGTTCCTTGTTTGGTTGTGGGCTTAGGGCAGATACACCCATTTAACTGTCCGTTCGATATTAGGTTATATATAATTAGTATAAACTAAGTAATTACAGAGGGAAACTATTGAGGTTATCAGTTTATCACCTCAGGAAATATAGGATTTTCTGGAGGAACCAGTGAACTTATCCAAAGAACTTAGGGTATACTTAACAGAACTAAAATACTTATGAACTCACCAGCTTAAATGCTGATCTACTCTTTCCAAATAACTTGTATTCTTAGGAATCCAGTAGACAGGTACACTCCCGAAGCTTTTGAGAAGACTACCCAGTACCGTACTGCGACTCTTGTCTTCTACTGTACCTACTTTGGTGTTTGAATATATAATGTTTAAACACTTATGTAAAACTTATACTTATTAATGCAATGGTTGTTTGTACTTTGATTACTATATTGTATGTGTTGTGATACTTACCTGAAGTCCTCCGCCCCCGAACGTTTCCGTCGTTCTGGTTTGGGGGTGTGACAGATTGGTATCAGAGCAGTGTTTATAGTGAACTCAGTATATCAGTCATAAAAGATATACAACTATAAACCCATTGGGATAAAAACACTCTGACCAAGAGTTATACTTTAAAAATATAACAATATTTTATAAAAGTATAAGTACATGCAGAATATATATACTAGAATGAGTATCACAAGAAGAACAAAACAAAAGTATTTGGATGTTGGACATTACAGTTAAACCTAGACAGTGATGTAATCATATCTGGGATCAATATAGCCTGATCAACTATATTCATTTGAGATATGACCAACATGTGTTTGGGAGTGATTGTAGTGTTGCAACGAGTCTAAAACTTACCTAAGTACCAGAAGAATTCTAGAACCAAACATAAAGATTAAAATACTATGGGAGTATTTTAGGATGCCATAACAAGAAAACTGAAAACTTGTCAAGTTCTTATATCTAGAAGTCCGAGAATCAAACTTATAATTAAAATACCATGGAGGTATTTTAGATACCATAAATAACCTTGGGGAAATGTTAAAAAGATCTTTTCTGATAAGACTATAATTACTAAATGAATATGGTAAGGTTATAAATAGTTGAGATTTTATAGACTTAGAATATGTGATTTTCAATCTACTTCCTTTTCCTTGTTTGGATGTGGTTTTAGAGTAGGATTACTTATTCGAAGGTCTATTTGATCTGGATTATATATAATCGATACACACCATGTGATTGTAGAAGGACCGGAAAGGATCACCTTCGTAAAAATTTAAATTTTCTCATAGATTCTTTAGACATTCCCATTCTCGTATAAACCCCTTAGATAGATATAGTTACTTCAGCAATCAATAGAAGAGTCAAGGAGGATCCAACAAAATTTCATTAGGAAAATTCCGAGAAAGAAACAGATGAGAAGTAAATAAACTATAGAAATCATTTAGTGCCCTTACTCTATTAAGGACACCAATGAGAGATTCGCATGAACTTCTGAGATTCAAAATCTTCATTACGAAGTAATAGGGATCAGTGTCTGAATCGGAAGTAAGACAGCTCAGGAATTCAATATACCTACGGAGGAAAAGGACACCCTATAGATACCAGGAGAGAACAAATCATTACCACCAGAATAGAACTGAGAACAGAGGAAAACCACGCGTGATTCATGTGAAGTGTTTGAGCGCCTTTTCATTTAAGTAATAACTAATAAATGATACGACCTAGTGAGTTAGTGATTACATTACTCACATGAGGTTTTGAGCTTATCCTCTTTTCCTGTCACAACTAATAACAATAAATCAGATCACGAAATATTAATTGATAGTGATTACTTCTCAAATT
This sequence comes from Lactuca virosa, assembly GCF_052849685.1. Taxonomy (NCBI): domain Eukaryota; kingdom Viridiplantae; phylum Streptophyta; class Magnoliopsida; order Asterales; family Asteraceae; genus Lactuca; species Lactuca virosa. Next base: position 393,900,445 of record NC_136428.1, read on the forward strand.
CATAAGTCTATTTTATGTAGACACTGTTATGAATTGTTTTCGAATATTTTCGAAATTTGGAAAACGATATCCACCAATCGAAGGTAACTTAGTTCGAATGATGCCCGGTTCACAACCATTCTAGAAACTTATTTATGTTCCTTACCAGGACTACATCATAGGGATGCAGGTCGAATCATTGAGAACAATATAACAAAACGAAAGATTTATACATAGATATAAATGGTTATAATACATCTAGAGACAACGATAGTCACTCACGAGCTCATTTTCTTATCATGAAACAGAATCATGCCTCCGAAGGAACGTAACCAACCCACCAGCAAAACACCAATCCTTCAAATAGATGTGGCTACGTTTCAAGCTGCAGTCACAGCAGCTGTAGCAGCTGTCATGGCACACCTTAATGCTAACAATGCAAATGTTAGTAGTAATGCCATCGGTAACCCCAATCGTGGTGATGACCAAGTACAGCAACGAGTACCTATTTGTAAGGACACTTCGAACCTTAAGCCTAATATCCTGAAACGAAAGTTCAAAAACAGGAAAGGGAGTTGTTCAACTCAAAAACCTAATAGGGGGCAACGAACTGGGGCAGTCAATACCCCCATCAGCCCTGTTATTCTAGCATCGACCACGTCGTACTTAGGAAACCTCCCACACTGCAGCAAGTGCAACTACCATCATCATGGAGTTTGCCGAGAGCTGCATTGCAATAGATGCAACCTGAAGGGGCACACCGCCCGCATCTATAAAACTCCGGTTGAGTTCATCACTTCAACTGCCAATGTTGGAACCATTCCCATATGTCACCTTTGTGGTGAAATAGTACATTACAAGAAGGATTGTCCAACAGAGAAGAACGACGGGGGAGCAGGAGGGGTTTGACCCCAATACATAGGAAGGCATCAAAGAACCCTGCTATATTTTGGTACGCTTCCAAACCTTGATAATTATCTATAATTATGAGTACTCTCCCGTTTAAATTAAGTCACAACATCTATATAAAATTTGAAACCCTAACAGGTAAGCTATGATGACTTAGTGTATACATAAGGGTCATTTATAAGTAAGATTTGTAGACTTAGAGTGAGTAATCCCGCCTCATTTCCTGTTCCTTGTTTGGTTGTGGATTTAGGGCAGGGTTGCTCAGTCAAAGGTCTTACCAATCTTAATTATACATGACTTGTATACACCAAGCGATTATAGAGAGACCTAGTAAGGATCCTTTCATGAAAGTTCATAATTTCAAATTATAAGAACCCTCGTATTGGTAGTACCCACCAATTTCAAATCAAAAAGGGGATTCGTAACAATAATAACAAAATAAAACCGGAAGCGCTGAAAACTTAGGTACATAGGATATCATCCTAGTAATCATTCCTCCCAGAACGACTTAATATCTATTTCGTCGAGAAAATTCCGACATCCTCATTCGACATGGTTTGGCCTAACCCTTACCATGTGAAAATTTGTATGCTGTGTAAGAGAACTTTTTCCTTAATCAGCAGTATAATGAAATTCTTCCAATCCATAACGCAAACCCTTAGGTTGTCTCTCATTTCAAAACTTCAGAAGTATCCATGCGAAGGGTACCACACCCTTTTAGCCTACTTAGTAGACAGGAAACTTGAAACGAAAAGCACCGAAGTAGTCTTAGAAGTCAGTAACCACCGAAGTACCCCAATAGATCTCATAGGAAAATCATTGTACCGCAGGTCAAGTTCAAGAATAGAGACTAAGAACTCATTAGGTTAATCTATCGCTGCTAAGTGTATACATGAGAGTGGTATATAATTTAGACTTAACAAGATTAAGGATGTGTAATTCCGCTCTATCTCATGTTCCTTGTTTGGTTGTGGACCTGGGGCAGAGTCACCCATCCGAACGTTTTGTGAAATCTAAATTATATACAACTTGTATACACGAGGTGATGGTGGATGAGCCAAGTACGAGTCTTATCATGAACTTCGGAGCAAAAGCCTTCATCATATATTCTACCAGGTGGAATTCAACGTGAGACCACGACAGTGGGTCAAGCTACTAAATGACTACGAATTCGAAATTCGTTATCATCCTGACAAAGCCAATATAATAGCTAACACCCTAAGTCGGAAAGAGTACTCATGTCATAGAGCCAATCATTGACTATGATAACCCATTCAAATCTGTCCACACAAAGTAAGGAGGTTCAACAGGAAGCCTTGAAACCTGAAAATGTGGCAAGTAGAGAAGATAACTAGAACGTGTGAGTGCACGGTATTCCAATATCTGTTATCTCTGCTGAGATAATAGAATCATCTCCCAGTTCAGGCAGTCACTTCAAAAATCTCTGGGAACTAGAGTAGTCATGAGCCTATGTGATCAATTATGGTAAAGTATGGGATACCCATTTACCAATTAGTCGAGTCCTTTATCACGCTAGCATTCAAGTTGCTCCATTCAAAACCTTCTGTGGTCACAAGTGCAGATCCTATCTGCATTGGACTAAATTAGGTAATACGCAACTAGCTAGAGATCCAATTTCCACACAGCACCTTCGCTGATCTGGAATTCATCCGAGAAACTACCAAAAACAAAATATTAATCAGGAAGCGACATAAAGCTTCCAGAGTTAATCAGAGAAGTTACGGCTTCGATAAAAGAAAACATTTGGAATTCCAGGTTGATGGCCTTGTCATATGAAGGTCTCACCCCGGAAGGACAAGATACGCTTGAGAAAGCGTGGAATACTAAATTTAAGGTACATAGGACCATTCGATATTCTTACCAGAATCGGTATTGTAGCTTATAAACTTAGACTACCACAAAAACTTAATAACATTCATCCCACCTTTCACATATCTAATCTAAAGAGGTGTCTATCCGATGAAACACTTGTTATTTCACTCGATGAAATCAAGTTAAATAATAGTCTACACTCTGTAAAAGAACCAATAAAAACCATGGATAGGGAAATCAAAAGAACCAAGCAAAGTCTTATCCCGTTAGTGAAGGTTCGCTGGATTACAAACCGGGGACCTGAATTCACTTGGGAAAAGGAAAGATTAGATAAAACGAAAGTATCCACATCTTTCCCCTAGTCCATGAGTATCACTTTAGACTTAATTTCGGGACGAAATTCCCTTTAACGGGGGATAATGTGACACCAGTCAAATTTAGGTCAAAAATAAATTGATCAATAATTGTAATTGGGGTGAACAAAGTGGTAGAGATTGTAACAAGGTTTCGAAAAATATAAAGAACACTGAAATCCGAGTTATTACGAAGAAGTTATAACCAATCGAAAATCCGCGACAAAACCGGCAAAACACTGTTCAGTGTAAAAACTGAATTTTCGATAAAAAGGCTTTTTAGCCTTAACAATCTAAATAAAAGTTGTAGAATATGTTAAACCGAGAACGTTCATAAAAAGAACGTAAAAATATGACTTCGTATGAGGAAGTTGTGATTTTTTTAAGTTTCGGTTTAGCAGTAGACAGCTAAAAATTCGAAATATAAATCGATCGATATTTAGCCGACACAGCTTAAACCAGATTCGAAGGTCTCGTCAAAAGTAGTACAACGGTAAAAAGACAGACGAAAACGGATGTCGGATGAAGAAGTTATGAATTTTTAACGGATTTCCTGTCCCGGTCTGTTAAAAATAATAATATTAAAAATAAAGTCAAAATTAGCCTACGAAGTCTAAACGAAATTCGTAGAGTATAATTTTACCTACGCGTGCATATAAAGAACGCCAAAAACGGAGCTCGTATGCGAAAGTTATGAATTTCGCAAGTTTTTGGCACGAAATTCAAGAAATGTTGAAAACCGGGATTTTTCGCATGGACCCTCTTCGGCCACGTCACCCTCGCATTCGAGGCTTCCACGTGTCTGCTACGTGGCGTCTTCTGATTGGACCACAGTCTCGCGTGGCGCCTTCTGATTCGACCAAAGTCGCGGTCCACTTACCTTCGGACACCCTCGCAGGAGATACCCCTCGGACACCCCTCGGACCCTCGTGGCACCTCCCCATTGGACCGAAGTCCGGTCCACTCAGAAGCCAACACGACCGAGCCTCGGACCCGTGTCCCCTTCGCATGACCGACGCGTGACTAGCTGACTCACCTTCGCCTCGCCACCTGTCCGATGACTCCTTCCCTCGGCCGAACCCTCGCACCCCTATATAAAGGGTGCGAGACTTCTCGGATTTGAGAGGTTTTTCACCCCAAAATTCACCCTTTTTCACCTTTTCACCCCCTAAACTTTCTTACGACCCCCCAAGGCCCCGGTATCGTATCTAAAACCCGAAGCAAGCCCCGAAGCTCCGGAATTGTCGAGAAGATAGCCACTTTCCAGTCGAAGTGCTGCCCGCATAAAGCCCGATTTTTAATCAAAAACTCACGGTTTCTTCGAGAAAGATCATCTATAGAAACGAAACGCTGCCCAAATCACCACTTACCAAAGTGAGTTCATACCCCTATAATTTACCTTTTAATGGTTTTTAAATGCTTTTTAGGCGGGGAATACAAATTTAACACAATATAAATTGTGTTAATAAGTGTATGTGATAATAATCACCCAAAGGGTTTCCTTATGCTTTTAAGGATTACCAAATACTTCCAAAATGACTTAAAACCATGTTAAATCTTTAAAGTCATGTAAACTCCGTTAAATTCTTTGAAAATTGTTTTATAAACTATTTTAAATTATAATTGCCAAAATCAGGTTTATATGTGTATAAATATATAAATAAGATTTGAAGGGCTTAGGACTAATGAATTATCTTACTCCATTCGGTATCATTACCTTTGTATCATGCTGAGCAAAGGTGTTCATCCATGAGAAATCATGCTAATCAGATAGAACATATAAATTATAATAGGTATAATTTATGATTCAAAACTAAATATAAAAGTATGATTTATGATTGTATACTTTCCAAGGAAATTACCAAAATTCATTTAACTATACCAGGATATGTATAATACCTTTAATATATGAACAACATATTAAAGAAGTAATAATACATCATACCGGGTTTGCATTAACAAATGTACAATACAAAGTACCAGGGTTAGCAAACACGGGGTAATAATACATCATACCGGGTTTGCATTAACAAAGGTACAATACAGAGTACCAGGGTTAGCAATCACGGGGTAATAATACATCATACCGGGTTGCATTAACAAAGGTACAATACATAGTACCAGGGTTAGCAATCACGGGGTAATAATACATCGTAAATCTCATTGAAACAATAAATTTGTGAGACTCTTCATGGTGTACTTATACTAAGTAGGACCTTAAGTCCTAACTTATTAACCAGAATCTCTTGTAGGGAGGGCGTGAATTTGTGTATAGATCTATATAGGACTGACAATCCCGCACCTTTATTGTTCGCTATAGTTTGGCCGGCAGGCCTACGGTGTCAAATATCATATCGTTTCCGACGCGTGAAGAACGTCGCAGCAGGCATATCAGTATGGTTAATAGAACTCACATGGATAAAACAACGAGTAAATTACTAAGTAATATACTTCTCTTAAAACAGTAAGAAAAGATAATTACATCTTGACCAAATATACCTTCGGTTAGTTTTTACTTACAGTAAAAACTACGTATCATGAAATCAAGTATAACAAATATACTTGTACTTCTGGTTTTGGAACATTTAAAACCACAAAGCAGTATTATGGATAATATAATATTTTCCAGGATTAATACTAATGTTTTACTATAGAACAGATATAACTAAGAATACTTTTACAAAGGAAACGGTTTATGGGATTAAACCACTTTTACAAATGAAACGGTTTATGGAATTAAACCACTCTTACAAATGAAACGGTTTATGGGATTAAACCACCTTTACAAATAAAACGGTTTATGGGATTAAACCACTTTTACAAATGAAACGGTTTATGGGATTAAACTACCTTTACAATTGGAACTTTGTCAACTAATATAACATAAAGGACCTTTAGTGGTTAATTCTATAATTCCTTAGTTATTACATCAGAGTTATACATAAGTAATATCCGATTGACAGTGAAATGTGTGACTTCCGCCTTACTTCATGTTCCTTGTTTGGTTGTGGGCTTAGGGCAGATACACCCATTTAACTGTCCGTTCGATATTAGGTTATATATAATTAGTATAAACTAAGTAATTACAGAGGGAAACTATTGAGGTTATCAGTTTATCACCTCAGGAAATATAGGATTTTCTGGAGGAACCAGTGAACTTATCCAAAGAACTTAGGGTATACTTAACAGAACTAAAATACTTATGAACTCACCAGCTTAAATGCTGATCTACTCTTTCCAAATAACTTGTATTCTCAGGAATCCAGTAGACAGGTACACTCCCGAAGCTTTTGAGAAGACTACCTAGTACCGTACCGCGACTCTTGTCTTCTACTGTACCTACTTTGGTGTTTGAATATGTAATGTTTACACACTTATGTAAAACTTATACTTATTAATGCAATGGTTGTTTGTACTTTGATTACTATATTGCATGTGTTGTGATACTTACCTGAAGTCCTCCTCCCCCGAACGTTTCCGCCGTTCTGGTTTGGGGGTGTGACATTAGTCATCACCGAAACGAAGGTAATGACATACTCGAACCAAAACGGAATCAATTTTCTAGCTTCTTGGTCACCTTGTGACTTTCCCTGATCCAAGTGTGAGTCCTATTCTTCCAGTAGTATAGGCCTCTACTACTATTCACACCTACTCATACGCGTCCCAAGTATTGTCTCGCAGTCCCCAAGTTCTTATCTCCTAAAATCACAAAACGATTTAACACATACGAATGTGTCCAAATAATCTTAAAATTTCCCTAGACTCTACTAGGACTTATTCCATGCATATCTTCAACATAATTGTGCTTCAACTCGGTTGGTGATGGAAACGCCAGACGATAAGACAACTTCAGAAATTACACCAACCGTTCTATCATCCCGCCAATCAAATGTGTACATTCAGATGTACCGTACTCCTCTATATGTACTGTTATTTTATTAGACACATTCTAAAGGCAAGATACCATTCTTACGATATCTTCCGATAGGTATCATTCACTATCGTAAGCCTTCTCATTTTCTCCATTTACTCAGTTCACTATGAGTCTTCACCATGACGTTATGTTCACAAAAGCAGGCGTTCAGCATATCGGAACGAGAATATAGATAGAGGAAAGTTTTGACATGTATTCCTCCTTATTACTCTGAAAAGTTACATGTCAGTTCTAATATCGTAATTAAACGTTTAGAATCCTGAGCACATAAAATTTCTAGATCCGGTCGGCAATAGACCATAGATCCATTCAAATAATAGCATATAAGGCATATAATGCTATAACATAAATCATTTAGCACATAAAAGCAATTTAGGCATCTAATCCTAAAGTAAGCTAGTGCTTGTGTCAATTCAGGTGTACTACCTAAAATATATAAGACACTCATCTCACAATCATCGCTTAGCATTCTAAGTTTAAGTCTAGAAATCCTACAAATTCCTAGTTCACTTAGACTAATTCTCTAAAAATTTTGAAGTAACTTAATATTTTAAAATACTAGGGTTTATCACTACCCAATACCCCACTTAAATCTTTCCTATGGTTTGTATCCATATACTTACAAATGACTCTGTTCATATATTGAACGTTAGACAGTTTAAGTCTAAATATCAACCTGTGATATTTAGTTCACTTAAACTAGTGCTCTGATACCATGATTGAAAGACCCTAACTTTCGTATTTTTGAAAGACCCAAACTTTCATACTTGACAATTGTTACTCCAAAACATGCTACATGCATATTCATAAAAACAATATTTTACATTGATAAAGTGATTACAAACTACTGGATACAAACCGACTATTACAAAGTGTTATATATTACACAACTACCCAGGATACTATACTTTTATACATATATGATCCCTAAATACAATGGTACTATTATAACTATTCCAAACCTTCCAACAGTATATGACTATACTAGTTACTTATCTCCTGCAATTGTTAAACATTGAGAGGGGTAAGCGGTGACGCTTAGTGAGTTCAATAATAGATACAATATAACGTTATGCCATATATATACCAATATGACAGAAACAAAGGGAAAAAGGAACAACAAAGGCATATGTGAATCATGCGACAGGCTTTCCATAACAATCAATGAGACATAACAATTTCAATACTGGATATACATCAATAATGCTTCGGCCCAAATGGCATAGATGACATACAATTTCTGATTAAACATTTTGGTAGATTTCAGGCTTTCAGCCCTATCTAACCTTCTGCCAATGCCATAGAATAGAAGTCATTCTCTTACAAGACATTCTCTACATGGACAGAGGCTACATACCAATACCACTGTGAATCTAAGTCCTTTCACTGATCACATGGCCAAAGGTACAGCTTTGCTATCAAAATAGCAGAAATAATAACACGAGATGATAACACGGAAAAGCACATGACACATTAAACACATAACATACAATTATTCCTATATATTGAACTCACCGTGAATTAACCGAATAATTATATGACGATTCAGGCAGCACTTCGTTTCTATATATGACTTTCTTTGACGAAACCGAGGATTTTAGTTAAAATCCGGACTTTACGCGGGCAAAGTTTCGACTGGAAAGATGATTTTCTCGGGAACTTCGGGGCGTCGGGACTTGCTTCGGGTTTTAGGGATGATACCGGGACTTTAGGGGGGTTAAAAGTAGCTTGGAAGAGAGTAAAAAGTGAGAGAGAGTGAGAAATTGTAACCTAAAACCGGAGGGCTTCGATTCCTATTTATAGGCTGAATTTCGCGATTCACGACGTGAACCATGCTTGTTCACATCGTGAGGTTTGATACCGGTCATCCCCTAGGCTTTCCGTGTGTCTTCTAGGCTCGAAACGCGTCGTTCACTGAGTTCACGTCGTGAACACTGTGTTCACGTCGTGACTGCAGTCAAATTCTCGAAGTTTGTGCTTCGAACTTCAAAAATCCATATCTTTCGCATACGAGCTCCGTTTTTGACGTTCTTTATATCCACGCGTAGGTGAGATTATGATCTACATCTTTCATTTAGACTCCATCGGCTAATTTTGACTTTATTTTTAAAATTATATTGATATTATATTTTTAACGGGCCGAGACAGGAAAAGTCCGTTAAAATTTCATAACTTCTTCATCTGATTTCCGTTTCGTCTGTCTTTTTACCGTTGTACTACTATTGACGAGAATTTTGATTCTCGTTTAGGTTGTGTCGGCTAAAAATCACTCGATCTTTATTTCGAGTTTTTAGCTGTCTACTGCTATTCCGAAACTTAGAAAAATCATAACTTCCTCATACGAAGTCAGATTTTGACGTTCTTTTTATGAAAATTCTCGGTTTAACGAAAACTACGAATTTCGTTTAGATTAATAAAGCTAAAAAGTAGTTTATCGAAAACTCACTTTTTACGTCATACGGCGTCGTGCCGGTTCTGTCGCGAAACTTCAAATAGTCATAACATCTTCGTTATAACTCGGATTTCGATGAGGTTTTCGCCTAAATGTTTCTAACGAGATTCTTTAAAACTTTCATTAATATAATATTACTTATTTTCAAATTTTATATTTTTGTTAAATTTCAATATTTGACTTTTGATTGTAATCTCATAAGACTTCCAATATTTTCCGAGTGATTCTAAACATAGTTTTACTTCATTTCTAGTAAAAACTATCTGTTAGAACTCAACACTCAAATTTATATAATATTTCATTATATTTTTCATTTTTAAAATTACATAACACGATAACTGAACGTGTATGTTACAAGTTGAAATCCCGTAAACCAATGTTTTAGTTTATACTGTTGTGAGTTTCGTATAACCATGTTTGATATGACCTAGTGACCTCTACGACGTTCTCCAGGCGTCGGAAACGTTATGACATTTGTCACCCCAGGCCTGCCGGCCTAAGTGTAGCTAGCAGTTCAGGTGTGGGATTGTTAGTCCCGTATAGATCTATACACAAATCTCACGCTCTCCCTCCAGGAGACTCTAGTTATATTGTATAGGATTTAGTTCCGTACCCTGGTGGATACAATTGAAGTAGTGTCTCACAACCTTGTATTTACTAGTTTATGTGTAGTGTTGTAGTGTTCTCTTGCACCTGACATTATATGTATAACTTGTAGAGTAAAAATATTTATACTTAAATAATTATTTACTATTGTAATCTTGTATTCGGAAAATAGTATTGTACACCATAAACTATATTTATCATAGTTTATATGGTCGTTTCTGTATAAAGCTCTTGAATTATTAAAACCATGTAATGTATCCCAAACTGTACCTATTATAGTTTGTATGTATGTTCTCGTTTCATGTATTGAATTCTGTAAAAGTTCTGTAATGTTCCCAAACTATATCGACCATAGTTTGATTGTATGTTATGTATTGTACTGAAAACTTTGCAATTATGGTTGTATGTTGAACACTACCCTTATGCTCAGCAGGTTACAAAATGGATAAAAATATCTGAATATTTTTATAAAATATAGTGATTTCTCGGTTGGTATCAATTGCAAAAGCTTTTAATCTGTTTGAAAACGCTTGCATAAAAACAAAAAAATCATTGTGTTTTACTTGTATTCCCCCCCCCCCTGAAATCATAAAAAAAACAGTAAAAATGTAGGGGTATGAACTCACAGTTTTTTGTGTACGTGATGGACAGTGAGACTGGAAAGATGACCCTCGAGTTGTTGTATGCGGAATTAATGGAATCCTAATGATGATTAAACACATAATTGTATTTAAATTAGCGAAACAATTAATTTAAAGTGTTAGAAAACACTTGTCTTTGTGTTGGGAATATTTACCGAAAATGGATCAAGTGTCAAGGGGGTTTTCGGTTCTAAGGGGGGGTTTACGGCCGAAAACTGGTTTGCGGCCGAAAAAAGGTGTTCGATCTGCTGGTGTTTTCGGCTCTTTGAAGATATGAAGGTTGTTCTTGGTGTTCTTGAGGAAAAATATGAAGATTTGAAGATTCCCACTTAAATGTATGAGTGTTCTTGGGAGATTCTTGGGAGTGTTTTGAGAGAGTTTTCGGGTGAAACGAGTGAGAAATGATCAAGTTTTCGGGGAAAAACCTTTATAGCGGTTGGGTTTTCGACCGGAATGGGGGTTCTCGGTTGAAATCCGTTTTCGGCCGAAAACGCATGGCTGGACAAGTTTGCTGATTTTCGAGGGAAAAACTTGATTTTTCGAGTGTTTTTGGTTCCGAAAATTTATATAAACTTTATTTATATATTTAATTAATTTTCTAACCCTTACGAACCTAACGGAAATACTCGAGATTCAAAATTTATTTAATGAAATTGACTTTTGTTGGCTGGAAAGTATCGAGTTGTCACATCATCCCCCCGTTAGAGGGAATTTCGTCCCAAAATTCTTTCTATAGAGTACAATCATGGACTAGGAAAAAGATGCGGGTACTTCTGTTGCATCTGATCTTCTCGCTCCCAAGTGAATTCGGGTCCCCGCTTGGCATTCCAGCGAACCTTCACTATCGGGATGCGACTTTATTTCGTTCGTTTGACTTCCCTATCCATGATTTCTACTGGTTCTTCCACGAAGTTAAGAATCTCGTTGATCTCGATTTCATTGAGTGGAATCACAAGAGTCTCTTCGGATAGACACTTCTTAAGATTTGACACGTGGAAGACGGGATGAATGCTGCTAAGCTCTTGGGGTAACCAGAGTTTGTAGGCTACGGGGCCGATCCTAGCGAGGATCTCGAATGGTCCAATGTATCTTGGATTCAGCTTTCCATGCTTTCCGAAGCCTATCATGCCCTTCCAGGGTGAGACCTTCAACAGAACGCAGTCACCAACCTGAAACTCCAAGGGTTTTTGTCTTTTGTCGACATAACTCTTTTGTCTATCCCTCGAGGCTTTTAGTCGTTCTCGGATTTGGATGATCTTTTCGGTGGTTTCTCGAATGATTTCAGGGCCAGTGAGAGTGCTATCAAGGACTTGACCTCTAGCTAGCTGCGTGTCACCCACCTCAGCCCAGCACAGAGGGGATCTGCACTTATGGCCATAGAGGGCTTCGAATGGAGCAGTCTTAATACAAGTGTGATAGTTGTTGTTGTAGGAAAACTCGACTAGGGGCAAATGGGTGTCCTACGACTTACCAAAGTCGATAAAACATGCTCTCAGCATGTCTTCCAGTGTTTGGATGGTTCTCTCACTCTGCCCGTCGGTGTGTGGATGGTAAGATGTGCTCATATCCAGCTTAGTTCCAAGAGCCTTCTGCAGTGACTGCCAAAATCTCGAGGTGAATCTGCTATCCCGATCAGAGATAATGGATGCGGGCACACCATGCAGTCGTACTATCTCTTGGATGTAGCTTCGGGTCAGTCTCTCCATTTTGTATGTTTCCTTGATTGGCAGGAAATGGGCAGACTTGGTCAGTCTGTCGACGATTACCCAGATAGTGTCATGGCCACTCGGGGTCTTGGGCAATTTGGTGATGAAGTCCATCGTAATTCGTTCCCACTTCTACTCAGGTATTTCCGGCTGTTGAAGTAAACCTGAGGGCTTTTGATATTCCACCTTCACCTTGGCGCAAGTTAGGCACTTGCCCACGAAGGTAGCAATTTCTGCTTTCATGTTTGGCCACCAATAGAGCTTTTTGAGATCCAGATACATCTTATTTGAACCTGGGAGAACGGAGTCCGAGTTTTGTGAGCTTCGTTCATGACAATCTCCCTGTGACCACCGAACTTTGGGGTCCAGATTCGGTTCATGAAGTTGTAAACTTTGTCTCCCTTGATCTCTAAGTTCTTCTCCATTCCCCTCAAGGATTCATTCGTCATGTTCTCTGGTTTCAAGGCTTCCAGCTGAGCCTCTCTGATTTGGGTGGACAGATGGGAATAGATTGTCATTGTTAGTGCCTTCACTCTGCGACCAGAGTAATCTTTCCGGCTGAGGGCATCCGCTACCACATTGTCCTTGCCGGGATGATAACATATTTCACACTCATAATCATTGAGTAGCTCTACCCATCGTCGTTGCCTCATGTTAAGCTCCTAATGTCTCCAGATTTTCAGCGCAAAGACCACTGCTCCCAACTCAAGATCGTGAGTAGTGTAGTTGACTTCATGTGTCTTTAGCTGTATTGAGGCATAGGCAATAACCTTTCCTCGCTGCATAAGTACACAGCCTAGCCCCTGGTTGGATGCATCACAGTAAACTACGAAGTCTTCTGTCCCTTCAGGAAGAGACAAGATAGGTGCGCTGCACAGGGCTTGCTTCAGAGTCTGGAACGCAGTGTCTTGTTGTTCTCCCCAACTAAAGGTTACACCTTTCTGAGTCAGGGTGGTAAGCGGCTTAGAGATTCTGGAGAAATTATGTATAAATCTTCGATAGTAACCAGCAAGTCCTAAAAATTGACGGATCTCTGTGGGCGTTCTTGGTGCTGACCAATTCTTGATTTCCTTAATTTTGGAAGGTCCACGAGTATGCATTCTTCGCTAACCACGTGACCCACGAAAGTTACCTTCCTAATCCAAAACTCACACTTAGAGAATTTCGCGTAAAGGTTTTCTGCCCTCAGTGTTTCTAGAACTTGTCTTAAGTGCTGGTTGTGTTCTTCCTCGCTTCGTGAATAGATAAGTATATTGTCTATGAATACTATCACGAATTTGTCTAGGAATGGGCGGCACACCCTATTCATCAGGTCCATGAATACGGCAGGTGTGTTGGTTAGGCCAAAGGGCATCACTACAAACTTGTAGTGACCATATCGAGTTTGGAAAGTTGTCTTAGGAACATCACTCTCCCGGACTCGAAGCTGATGGTACCCTGATCTCAGGTCTATCTTTGAGAAGTAGCTGGCTCCTTGGAGTTGATCGAAGAGGTCGTCGATTCTGGGTAGAGGGTAACGATTTTTTATAGTGACTTTGTTGAGCTCACGGTAGTCTATGCACATCCGGAAAGATCCATCCTTCTTCTTAACAAACAAGACCGGTGCTCCCCAGGGTGAGAAGCTTGGTCTAATGAATCCCTTGTTGAGCAGTTAGTTAAGTTAGCTGGATAATTCCTGCATTTCCGCTGGAGCTAGTCGATACATGGATTTGGCTACGGGGGTAGCTTCGGGAATTAAGTCGATACGGAACTCGACTTGGCGTTCAGGAGGAACTCCTGGAAGATCCTCGGGGAAGATATCGGGATAGTTACAGACTTCGGGGATGCTCTCGAGGTCTTTAACTTCTTGTTTTTCGTTGACAACATGGGCTAAGAATGCATGACACTCTTTTCGCAGGTATTTTTGGGCTTTAATGCACGAAATGATACGAAGGTTCATGCTGAGTTTGTCGCCATAGATACCGAGGGCTTCGCCAGATGGCAGATTGAGGCGAATGGCTTTTTCGTAACAAATAATATCAGCACGCTTGGGGCTCAACCAATCCATGCCGATGATGACATCAAAGCTTTTTATGGAGACCAGCATAAGGTCAATGGAAAAAGAGTGGTCGTTTAGAGTAAGGGTACAGCCTATGAATATGTCGTTAGTGCTCTCTTTCTTGCCGTTAGCCATCTCGACGGTGAATGTTTCGTTTAGTGATTGTGGTTTGTTTTTTAGTAGATGCTTGAATTTATGGCTAACGAAACTCCTCTCATCACCACTATCAAAGAGAATGCATGCATAAGAGTTATCAAGTAGGAACGTACCCGTAACTATGGTGGGATCAGCAACTGCCTCCTCCTGACCCATTGCTAGCACCTTCCCCGTGTTGCCAGCAGTCGTTGCTTTCGGGCAATTCCTCTTGTAATGCCCGGTTTCTCCACACCCATAGCAAGCTTGGCCTATTCCAGCTCTGGGGTTTTGGTTGGTTGTTTGTGCTGGTGTCTTGCAAAAACGGGTTGTGTGCCCCTTTTTGTTGTAATTATTGCACTGCATCTCACGGCAAGTCCCGTGATGATGGAAATTGCATTTGTCACACCTTGGCAGATTCCCAACATATTGACTGGGAGGTGTTTGAGTAGCAGGCACGACAGTAGGAACGGTAGCGGCGTGGACTGCCACTATTTGTTGTTTCTTCGAGGGCTCTTGCGAAGATTGCCCTTTCCGTTTGTTCCAGAACTTTTTCTTGCTGCCACTCTCCTTGGGCTGCTCAGAAATGACTGTCACAGAGTCTTGGCTATCTCCATGATCGATTAGTGTTTGTTCCAGACGTTTGGCACTGTCAAAGGTAAGTGGTTTAGCAGCCAGAACATTCCCTTGAGTTGGGGGAGTTAGTCCCCAAATGTACCTCTCCACTTTCTTGCTCTCCGGGGTGACCATCCCGGGACAAAGTAGAGCCAAATCACTGAATCTAGCAATGTATTCCGCAATTTCGGAACCCTTCATCTTCAGGTTCCAGAGTTCCTACTCCAGCTTTTGCATTTCGCCCCGCAGGCAGTATTCGGTGAGCATCAACTCCTTCAAATCATCCCAACTCGTAGCATTGGCTACTGGAAGAGTTAGGGATTTAACTTGGCTGTTCCACCAAGTTAGTGCTATATCGATGAAGGTGCATGCGGCAAATTTCACCTTGCTTGCCTCAGGGCACGCTCAGATCTCGAAGATTGATTCGATTTTCTCGAACCAACGAGTTAAAGCAATGACACCTCCATTGCCATCGAAGGATTTGGGTTTCACGTTCATGGAATCCTTGTAGGAACACTCTTTCGTGTGTCCCTGGCTACCATCGAGGTTAAGGGGATTGGTACCACTACCCGACCCGCTAGTACCGCTGTTATTGATCTGTGAAATGGCAGCAGCCATAGCGGTTACTACTGCTTGGAAGACAGCAGGGTCAAATTGGGGTGGTGGTGGCGGTGGTGGATTTGTCGAAGTGTTGTTTTTCTTCTTGGTGAACTTCTTAAGAGCCATCTTTATCTAAAATGATTCAAGAGAAATTATGGTAAGTCCTCTATGATTCAGAGTCAGGTGATATTGAACAAGATATATCTCAACTTGATAGATAAAGTGTTCTATTAAGCGATTTTACAGAGGAAGTCTACTAATACAAGTAAACAATCGCTAGAAAATAAATAGCAACACTTGGAATGAAATGTCTACAATGTGTTTGGATCTAGATAAAATACTCCTATAGCATTTTAGGTTGTGTGTTCTGTTCTATTGATCTCTTTTGTATGGAGTGTGGTAAGTTTCAGACTTGTCGCAACACCACTATCACTCCCAAACACATGTTGGTTGTATCTCAAATAAATATAGTTGATCAGGCTATATTTATCTCAAATATGATTACATAACTGTTTAGGTTTAACAGCAGTGTCCAACATCTAAATACTTTTGTTTTGTTCTTCTTGTGATACTGTTTCTGGTATGTATGTATACTTGTATTCTTCTTATAAAATACTTAGATTTTAAAAGTATACTTTTAGTTCAGAGCGCTTCGGCCTCTTAGTGTTTATAGTTGTATACCATGTAACGTTTGATATATTTAGTTCACTATAAACAACAGCTTTGATACCAATCTGTCACACCCCCAAACCGAGACGGCGGAAACGTTCGGGGGCGGAGGACGTCATGTACAGTATCACAACAATTGCATAATAGTAATCAAAGCAAACACAACCATTACATTGATTGAATATAGTATTTACATCTGTTCAATACAGAATTTGTATGACATCAAAAATGTATAACAAAAGTATAAAAGACGCGACTCTAAAAGCTCCGTCTTCTCAAAACCTGCGGGTGTACCTGTCTACCGATTCCCTGAGAATACAAGTGGTTTTGAAAGTGTATCAACATTTAAGTTGGTGAGTTCATAAGTATGTTTTTGTAATGAAATATTGTCTTTGAATCTGTGAAAATGTTTGTATGTTTCTCAAGAAAATCCAATATTTTCTTTAGTAGTGAAAAGTAGTCTTAAACCTTAAGACCAAAATGTATGTTTGTTACTGTATTCTATAATTGTATATGAATATCTTTGTAAGTATGCCTGGATACCACCAGCTGTTTTGTATAGTATTGTTTCGTATGAAAACCCTGGATACCACCAGTAATGTATAGTAGTTTTATTACTTAAAATAAAACCATGTGTTTGTATTCCCTGGAATCCTCCAGTTGTAGTGTATAGTAGTTCTATTAATTAAAATAAAACTAATTGAAGAGTTGAAATCCCGTAAACCAATGTTTTAGTTTATATTGTTGTGAGTTTCTTATAACCATGTTTGATATGACCTAGTGACCTCTACGACGCTCTCCAGGCTTCAGAAACGTTATGATATTTGTCACCCCAGGCCTGCCGGGCTAACTGTAGCTAGCAGTTCAGGTGTGGGATTGTCAGTCCCGTATAGATCTATACACAAATCTCACGCTCTCCCTCCAGGAGACTCTAGTTATATTGTATATGATTTAGTTCCGTACCCTGGTGGATACAGTTGAAGTAGTGCCTCACAACCCTGTATTTACTAGTTTATGTGTAGTGTTGTAGTGTTCTCTTGTACTTGACACTGTATGTATAACTTGTAGAGTAAATATAATTATACTTAAATAATTATTTAGTATTGTAATCTTGTATTCGGAAAATAGTATTGTACACCATAAACTATATTTACCATAGTTTATATGGTCGTTTCTGTATAAAGCTCTTGAATTATTAAAACCATGTAATGTATCCCAAACTGTACCTATTATAGTTTGTATGTATGTTCTCGTTTCATGTATTGAATTCTGTAAAAGTTCTGTAATGTTCCCAAACTATATCGACCATAGTTTGATTATATGTTATGTAGTGTACTGAAAACTTTGCAATTATGCTTGTATGTTGAAAACTACCCTTATGCTCAGCAGGTTACAAAACGGATAAAAATATCTGAATATTTTTATAAAATATAGTGATTTCTCGGTTGGTATGAATTGCAAAAGCTTTTAATCTGTTTGAAAACGCTTGCATAAAAACACAAAAATCATTGTGTTTTACTTGTATTCCCCCCCCCCTGAAATCATAAAAAAAACAGTAAAAATGTAGGGGTATGAACTCACAGTTGTTTGTGTACGTGATGGACAGCGAGACTGGAAAGATGACCCTCGAGTTGTTGTATGCGGAATTAACGGAGTTCTAATGATGATTAAACACATAATTGTATTTAAATTAGCGAAACCATTAATTTAAAGTGTTAGAAAACACTTGTCTTTGTGTTAGGAATATTTACCGAAAATGGATCAAGTGTCAAGGGGGTTTTCGGTTCTAAGGGGGGGTTTACGACCGAAAACTGGTTTGCGGCCGAAAAGTAGTTTGCGGCCGAAAATAGGTGTTCGATCTGCTGGTGTTTTCGACTCTTTGAAGATATGAAGGTTGTTCTTTGTGTTCTTGGTGTTCTTAAGGAAAAATATAAAGATTTGAATATTCCCACTTGAATGTATGAGTGTTCTTGGGAGATTCTTGGGAGCGTTTTGAGAGATTTTTCGGGTGAAACGAGTGAGAAATGATCAAGTTTCCGGGGAAAAACCTTTATAGCGGTTGGGTTTTCAGCCAGAATGGGGGTTCTCGGCTGAAATCCGTTTTCGGCCATAGGGTTTTCGGCCGAAAACGCATGGCTGGACGAGTTTGCTGATTTTCGAGGGAAAAACTTGATTTTTCGAGTGTTTTTCGTTCCGAAAATTTATATAAACTTTATTTATATATTTAATTTATTTTCTAACCCTTAAAAACTTAACGGAAATACTCGATATTCGAAATTTATTTAACGGAATTGACTTTTGTTGGCTGGAAAAGTATCGGGATGTCACATGCATGAAAAGGGAAGTTGCTTGGTTTGTTGAGCGGTGTTTGACCTGTAGGAAGGTCAAAGCCGAGCATCAGATGCCTCACGACAAGGTCCAGCCGTCATCCATCCCCATGTGGAAATGGGAGGAGATCACCATGGATTTTATTATGAAATTACTCAGGACGGTGTGGGATGTTGATTCTATTTGGGTTATTGTTGACAGACTAACCAAGAGTGCTCATTTTATTTCGATCGCTGAGAGTATATCCGCCGAGAAATTAGCAGATATCTATGTTCGGGAGGTGGTGGTCAGACACGGAGTGCCGGTATCCGTGGTCTCGGACCGTGATGTTCGGTTCACCTCCAGGTTTTGGAGGAAGTTTCATGAGGACTTAGGCACTCGATTACATTTCAGTACAACCTATCATCCCCAGACCGACGGTCAAAGGGAGCGGACGATCCGGACACTCAAGGATATGCTCAGGGCATGTGTACTGGACTTCGAAGGGAGTTGGGATACTTAGCTTCCACTAGCAGAGTTCTCCTACAAAAACAGTTATCATGCTAGTATCGACCGACCCCCATTCGAGATGTTGTATAGAAGGAGGTGTAGGACTCCGGTTTGTTGGGGGGAGGTTGGCCATCGAGTCATGGGAAGCACCGAAGTGGTGCTTAATACCACTGAGTTGATTCTGTAGGTGCACGGTAGGTTGCGAGTCGCGCAAAGCCGTCAGAAAAGCTATGCCGGCCGACACTATTCGGATCTCGAGTTTTAGGTGGGGGATTTGGTGCTACTGAAGGTATCACCCTGGAAGGGTGTTATCCGATTTCGAAATAGGGGAAAGTTAGGACCCCGTTTTATTGGCCCTTTCAGGATCACTGCCCGTGTGGGCAGGGTTGCTTATCAATTAGAGTTGTCTGATGAGCTCAGTCAGATCCACAACACTTTCCACGTATCACGGTTGCAAAAATATGTAGCAGATGACTCAACAATGATCTCGTTGGACGATATCCAGGTGGACGAGCATTTAGATTATATGGAGAAGCCAATTGCGATTCTCGATAGGAAGACTAAGTCTCTGCGTAATAAAGTGGTGAATCTGGTTAAGGTACAATGGTAGCACCGAAAGGGCTCTGAATGGACATGGGAGCTGGAGGACGAAATGAGGGAGCATTACCCCGAATTATTCAGGGCAGCTGACTTCGAGGACGAAGTTTAAATCAAGTGGGGGAGAGTTGTAACATCTAATATTATTCAAGTTGACTTCTAACCTTTAGGATTTGATTTTATGTCAGTTTTGGTGCCCGAGAGTGGAATCTTGACTTTTTCAGGTACGCATGGTGTAACCCTTATTACGCCAAGCGTAGTGGTCTCCGAGTGCGTACACTACACGTACATCTTGGTATGTTGGGCGTATGTGGCTCAGACCAAAACCCTAGTGATTAGGGTTTGTGCACAATTTAAACCCCATTATGACCCCAAGACTTTCCCTTACCTCAGCCCCCATTGTAACACCCCAAAAATTTTTAAACTTTAAAATGTTATGGTTTTGAAAACATTCGGGTATTAACCCACATTTAACAAAAACCGGTCCCACAAAAACCTTTATAAATTAAAGCATTGGGTGTTACCATTAAGCATCAATAAATCCATAGCAAGCAAATAAGAATTACATCAATACAAAATAATAAGGAACTTAACAAGTTCCACTCCATTCTCTATCTCTTAATCTTCTAACTTGCATCTATCAATTTTCTCCTTAATTGCAACCTGGAATACATGGCATTAAAAAGAGATATGTAAGACAAAAATGTCTCGTGAGCTACGTGGGTTTGTGACCCAAAACATTTATCACATTTTTACCAAAACATTTCATCTTTGCAAAACATAGTTTTAGACCACAAAACATTTTCAATCATTTTCAAGGAAAACTCATTTCATACATGTCATAAATATCATTTCATATTTATCGTATCATATCTTTCCTTTCATTTTATTTCAAAAGCCATATTTCCATATTTCATTTTCTTTTATCATTAAGGGCTAATTCCGATATTAAACCGTTGCCATTTTTATACTTAGGGTCTACATCCAATAAAGGAACCACTCCTAAGTCTAGACCAAGGTGGAAAGAACAAATCAATCCACCAAGGCATCATTTCCATTAGGACATCTATCTCGCGAAGGGGAGGCGCCACCCCGATAGATTCCTTTAGTGCCTCTTACAAGGTATCATGGCCCGGGCAGTTTTCATTTCATTACTTTCCAATTCCTTTCATTACTTTCCATTCCTTTTCATTACTTTACATTTATTTTCATTACTTTCCATGCTTTACACATTTCATACATTAGTATCATAAAATCATTTCAAAAGTAAAGCATCTATATTTCAAAACATTTCAATCATATTTTCAAAACATTCGATCTTACAAAACGTTCTTTTCTTTCAAAAACATTCTTGCCTTTAAGGCACTCTTTCAAAATACCCTTTCCAAAAACATTGGACTCTTTCGTTTCAAAACATTTCATATATCAAAGCATTGCATTTCACTATCATAAAATCATTTTGCCATGTACCCCAAAGTAGGAAAAATGCCAACACATACTCACCTCAATCATACATAGGTTAGCTAGTGCTCTTCTAGTTCCTTTCCCTAGAGAAATCCTCTTGAAACACTACCTACACCATATATGGACATAAGTCATTAAAATGACCAAAATACCCCTCAAATGTTCAAATACTAAATTTTATTGTTTCATACTATTCCTTATGTAAAAATATGAATGTAGGCGAAAACCGCGTGTAAATCTGAGTCCGTATGCAAAAGTTATGACAAAAATACTGAAGTTCAGATTTTTGGTCTAATTGTGCACTCTGCTGTCTGTGCGCGGGCCGCGTGCCTGACCACGCGGGTCGCGTCCCGTAGCAGCCCAAACACCCCCCCAAAACTCACTTTTTGAGTCTTAAACTTGCTTAGGTGGTTTTGGCATTCTAGGTAACAATTTGTAACACTTTTAAAGGTTTCCAAGCACTACTAAAGGATGTTTTATCATGTCAAAACATTCAACTTAATTCATTAAGTCCTCCATCAAAATGCCAAGTTCATAATACTTACAAACACTCAAATAAAAGGGTTAAGAGCTCAATTTGATCAAGAACACTCTTTAACCAATATGACTTATTCCCAAATCATCTAATGCATCATTGAGTGTTTTCAACTGCTTAACATTACACAGATCTCATGTTAATTCCCTAATGGAGTTATGGAATGTCCAATTCCATTCCAACTTTCCCATTTTGCCCTTATGGCCAATAACTCCATATTATCAACTAGGAATCATTCAGGTCTTCATGTTATTGCATTCAAATCATATTGTTAGTATCAACTCATGTTTATGAGTATCATATACTCATCAAATGGTCACAAACAAAAGATTTCGTTGTTTTCATCACATTCTACTCAATTTCATTCCAATTCTAGTATATACATGATTATACCATCATGGATGAATTTGACCAATTCAATTGGGTTCTTTGTCATCAAAAATCATCTAGGTCATTGAATCCATTCCAATTTAACATACAAACATGAAATCCCCAATTTGAATTTTTAGGGTTCATGAGGGTTTTCACCCAAATCCTCAAATCCATCAATAGGATGATTGGATTGAGGTTGGGATCATCAAAACAACTCAAGGGAGGTTAGAAAACCAAACCCTAATCAAGGAATCATACTAATTTCGACATTGGGGTTTACCCACTTCACAAAATCGATTTTTAGGTTGAAATGAAGAGAAATTATACCTTTCAAGCCTTGATTCCTTCTCCTCTTTACTTGGTTGCTTAATTCCTCACTTGGAAGGAACCCTAGAATCCCTTGAGATCAAAATCGCCATTAGAGGAGGTGGTAATAAGCTCAAATACGTTTTTCTCCATATGAGGGAATGGATGCATCTTATTTCCCCAGATTTACAATTTGGTCCCCCAAGTTCGCTTGTTTTGGTTAAAACTCACCAATCCTCAATATTTGTGATTTCAACTTATCTTTTGACATAATAAGTCCTTCCCCATACTTTATATCACTTTTCTAGTCCCTTCCACTAATTGATTCAACCATTTGATCAACTCATTCTATTTTTCCAATTTGACACTTTTAGCCCTTTGACTTTCAAAACTGTTATTATTTTCAATTATAACTTTCTAAACATCATATCAACTAATGATATGATTATCCCTTGATGATTTAACTATTTAAATCATTTTTCATTTATTTACTTTATTAATTTAAGAACCCGGTCTTAAATTTTAGGATGTTACACCCATTGTCATTTCGGCCCTTCTAGCTAACCCTAGCCATTTTTGAATCTTTTGAGCTTTCTAGAGAGATTTTGAGCTTCCTTGGTGGTGATTTTTGGGTCTAAAATTATGGTTTATACTTTGCTTTTCTAGACAACTGTATTTTTCTGTAGTGTAATATGTGTTTGCGGCTGTGTTCACGGCCAGGTTGGTGTGTACGGCCGTAAACTCGTTACGGCCGTGAACCCGTGTTCAGCCCATGTTTCCTATATATATATATATATATATATATATATATATATATATATATATATATATATATATATATATATATATATATATGTGTGTGTGTAAGGGGTGAGGAGTGGTTAATGAACAAGAGGAGTGTACGGCCAAGAGAGAGAGAAAGGAGCATAAGTGTGTGTAAGTGTGTGAATCTTGTGTAAGGAACTTCATTCTAATCAAATCATACAAGATTCATATTATTCTTCTTCTACTTCTCTTCTATTTTGATCTGACATCATCTGTTTGATTGGTATTCCGCACCATCAAATGGATCTGATTGATACACAAGCAGATTCGGGACTTACAAGTGGTATCAGAGCTTGGATTGTATTAATCAATTTTGTCAGATCTGGAGCTTATTTCATCTTATTTTTGAAGGATTTTTGCGTTTTTGGATAGATCTCTGAAAATTAGGGGGGTTTATTCTTTGCATTTTTGATAAAAACGAGTTTTGGATCGAGTTTTGGAGCAAAAAGGGGAAAAAATCGTTGTTTTTATTCGTATCTGAAGCTGGTTCACGACCAGTTGAAGGTGTACGACCATTGAAGCTTTACGGCCGTAATCGTGTGTACGGCCCTTGGAGTTTACGGCCAGCCTCACACGTGTTCGGTCGGCGTTCACGGTCCGCGGTGTGCGGCCAGCCTCGCACGTGTTCGGCCTAGCGAGTCTTCGTTCAGCAGCCTCGGTCTCGCATTCGCAGCAGTCGTCCTCGCAAGCAGCAGTGTACACTAAAAAAAGGGAACCGATTTTGGGGGTTGACAGGGATCGAACCTGGGTCTCCTGATTCCTCACCCCAGCGCTTCTTCCAACTCATCTAGGTTGCTAGATGGAATAATCCTTCGAAATTTAATTCAAAAGGAGTCCTTTCTCGATTCCTAATTTCGCATTTTGACATATTTAGCCCAAAAACCAATTTCTTTTATTTTTAAATTTCATTTTCAACCCAAAAATTTTAGTTTTTAATTTTTGACTTTTTACTTAAAATTTTGACTTTGACTTTCAAGTTTGACATTTGACTTTAAACTTTGACTTTCTCGTTTAACCCTAAAATTTTCACATTTAGTTTTTCGGTTTGACTTTTAAGTTTGACTTTTTAAATTTGACTTTTAAGGTTGACTTTTGAGTTTTTAAGTCAAAGGGCATTTTTGGTAAACAATGAGTTCCACATCCATCCCGGTAAATGAAGTTTCATGTACTCCATCTTGTGAAGCTACGATTAAATTTCTTCGCGAACAAATTGATTTGCTAAAAAGGGAAAATGAGGACCTAAAATATGAAGGATATCAACTTAGGAAAGGACAGAAACCTCTGAAAGCACAATTAGAAGCCAAAACCAAAGATTTTAGAAAACTTCAGGAAGAGTACAGCAATAAATGTGCTAACTATAGATATGTGATAGAACAACTTGCTGAGTTAACTGTTGAACTTGACACATTGAAAAATAAGTTTGAAAATGCAGATTTTAATTTCATAAAGTTTGATGTGTCGAGTGAGGTAGTTGCATCAATGATGGAAAATAGTTTGAGATTTAAAAATAACCAGCAAAAGGGTTTAGGGTATGATAAAGTGTCTCCTCCTTTTAATCACACCTATCAGTATAACTCTTTGACAAAAGAGGAAATGGACAGAGAGGCACATCTCAAATATGACAAACTTGTTGTATTTGTGTCGGGATGTGGTCCTCAGGTTAAAAGTACTAATGTTTCTACTTCTTATGCAGATCAACCACTAAGTCATTGCAAGCAAGCTGCTGAAGAGAGTGTGTCTGATAATAAGATTGTTTCAAAGTCTGATGTTTTTGTTTCAAACGATGCTACTCTTGTTTCTAACTCTAAAACTAATGCTTTGTCTTGTGTTGATTCTGTGTCAAAGTTTGATGACTTAAATTTTTTCGATATATTTGATGATATCTTTGATAATTCTGTCGTGGTTGTGCCAGAAAGTGTTGAGCTGAACGATTCTAATACTTCTACTTCTTGTGCAGGTAAAGTAACGGAAGATGAGAACAAGGAGAAAACTATTGAACAAACCAATGTCTCCTTGAACTCTGAATCTGTTGCTTCGAACTCAGTTGCTTCTGATCAACATGCTGTTGAGAAATACAGGCCACCAAAACAAGCGAAACAGAGTGTTTGCTGTAATTGTGCTTGTGGGAACAATAAGAGACAAGGCATGGATAAGCCACCAGGGGCAGGAAGAAACAACTTCCCAGTGAAGAAAAGGACATGTTTCCCCTGTGGAACACCTGGACACATTGCCCGAAATTTTCCAAATCGTGCATACATTCCCTACTATGCACAAGGGTGGCAGAACGCGCCAAGAGGGAGATTTTCCAAAAGAAAACCCTCAAGGTCATGTTCAAACAATGGCGACTGGAATGCCACGAAGGGCAAGAGTTCAACTCCCAATGCCAAGAAATCAACTCCCAACAACAATAAGGGAATGCCGGCCAAGAAGCACAGCTCAAGAGATGCTCCTGTGAAGCCAAGACCGGTTAGGTCAAAGTCATCTCGAAGATCGGCTTCAAGTTCTGAAACAAGTGCCGGGGCACCCATCGGATCGAACAAGAAATGGGTTAAACCCAACTACAAATGGGTACCAAAGGTGTGACATCCCCTAATTTCTCGGTCAGAAAAGACCGATTTAATTTATGCTTTTTAAAATAAAATCAGAGTAATCCTTTTTAAAGTTGTTGCGGAATTTGTTCCCGAAACAAAACATGATAAAAATTTATCAAAGCCTTTCTTTAAGAAATATATATTTTCATTTTATATCAAAACCTCGGGATGTCATGTTCCGATACAGATCAAAAGCATAAAAAAGACATTATAAGCCTTACAACAGTTATTTACAACTACTGGCCTATAATCCAAAAAATCTCTCATCATTATCCGACTATGCTCGGGGTCCACTACATGTAATATAAAAAGCTGAGTGGGTCAGGCTTGGGAGCCTGGTGAGCATATAGGGTTTTCAACCCATAATAAATAATAAACTTATTAAGTTCATCAATCAACAATAAATTTATTAATTTCATCAACCAAAAATAACCCTAATTACCCATTCCCGTTATCCTCACTTTACGTCCCTAAAACAACTATCACAAGGGACCTAGTCTAAGGATTTTCATTAGGGGGACAACATTGCTTCGGGGGTTCCTCAGCAATTTATGTCAAATAAGGCAACCATCGGGGTGACAACACTGCTTTCCTCAGCAATTTATGTCAAATAAGACAACCTGACATAAAACAACCAATAAGGTGACAACATTGCTTTCCTCAGCAATTTATGTCAAACAAGACAACCAATAGGATGACAACACTGCTTTCCTCAGCAATTTATGTCAAATAAAACAAGCCATAGGGTGACAACATTGCTTTCCTCCGCAATTTATGTCAAATAAGGCAAACATCGGGGTGACAACACTGCTTTCCCTCACCAATTTATGTCAAATAGGCACGAAGTCACATCGTCGCCAAGGTTTATACAACAGGCACTAAGTCCATAGCTGCCAACGTACTAAATCCATAGCTACCAACGTACATCTATATTGTACTAAATTCATAGCTACTAACGTACATCTATACCGTACTTTTATCCCTCATTCTTTATCTACCCATGTTTTACCCAACATATTTGAAGATAAAATATATATACATTTTAAATTATTTTAAACATGTATAAAACATCCATTCAACATCCATTTCAAATAAACAAACAACATATATACACATAGCACATATTTTATATAAAATACTTCATATCTATGTGTAAGATGAAAGTGATTATACACTCACTTGATTTAATGATAATCGGGCAGCACTTCGTTTCCTAAAACGATCGTTTCTAATAAAATCGGGAGTTTTATTGAGAAACCGGGCTCTACGAGGGTTGGGCTTCAAAACCGAAAAGATAAATTTATCGGGCTTCTGGGGCACTCCGGGACGTGTTTCGGGTGTTTGGTATAATATCGGGGCTTCGGGGAAGTGGAAATAGCTGAAATATGGATTTAGGGGGTGAAAGTGGCAATTTCCTAAAATTATCCGAGAAGGCTCGCAAGCACTATTTATAGGGGAGAGCCTCGGCCGAAGGGGAGCACATGGCTCGGTTCGCATGCTGACACGGGGAAGGCAGGTGGCTCGCAGACGAGAGGGGCACGAGGTGGAGCTCGGAAAGCGCCAGCGCAAGGCCACGCGTCGGATCAGGAGAGGACCGTACCTCGGATGCGAAGAGAGGGCGACGCGCGTCGGACACCGGGCATCATTGCGTGCGAGGTGACGTGGTCGGCTAAGGTCCATGCGATTTTCCTCGGATTTTGGGATTTTTCGCGATTTTTGTGTCCCAAACTTCTAAAATCCATAACTTTCGCATACGAGCTCCGTTTTGACGTTCTTTATATGCAAGTTTAGGTAAAATTACGCTCTACAACTTTCGTTTAGACTTCGTCGGCTAATTTTAACTTTAATTTTTATATTATTATTTTTAACAGACCGGGACAGGAAATCCGTTAAAAATTCATAACTTCTTCATCCGACGTCCGTTTTCGTCTGTCTTTTTACCGTTGTACTACTATTTACGAGACCTTCGATTCTCGTTTAGGTTGTGTCGGCTAAAAATCACTCGATCTAAAATTCGAGTTTTTAGCTGTCTACTGCTAAGCTGAAACTTAGAAAAATCATAACTTCCTCATACGAAGTCAGATTTGGGCGTTCTTTTTATACATACTCTCGGTTTAACGAACACTACGACTTTTGTTTAGATCACTAAGGCTAAAAAGTAGTTTATCAAAAACTCACTTTTACATCATTCGGCACCGTGCCGGTTTTGTCGCGAAACTTCGACAGGTCATAACTTCTTCGTTATAACTCGGATTTCGGCATTCTTTATATATCCGTAATCCTTGTCACGACCACTACAACTTTCTTAATAGATATAGGTTTTATCTAATATTTATTTTCGACGCTCATTTTTATTCTTAATTAATTAAATCCTAGTAATTAAGCATAAACCACATAATATTCACATAATTCCTTTTCATTTCTTCAAAATGAGTTACAAAGGTTAACCTAGACTATCACATCAATATTAAAGCCTAGCCTAGAAACACGGGCGTTACAAAATGTTCAATCTCCCATATCACCTAATGACTCTAATATTTGTTCATCTTCTGTTTGTGATAAGCAGTATATGTCATGGGAGAGAGTACCTTGCGTAGATGACAAAGGTCAACCCAGTTTCAAAATGGACTGGGTTCCAAAGACTAACTAATCCCGCTCTGTGTCGGAGCAGCTATGGAGGCATATAATCAGACTTCGGTTTGTTGGTAGTGGCTGTTACAGGCACATGATATGAGGCATCTATCAGCTGTACAACACTCAGAACATTGTTTGAGAGTATGTGTCCTTTGCGGGAAGGGAAGAAAGGAAGGGATCACACATGGGGTTTGTGCTTAATGACATGAAGAATTTTCGGATCTGTTATGAGATTATGCGTGCTATTCTCAGACCTTCTGGATGCAAATTCAATCGGTGACTTACGGTTTGGGTTTTCTTCTTTATACTCCTGAGTTTATCTTAAACTGATTCATTTTGAAGACAATTTTTTTTCTTTCTTATAGTTTTTCTTTAGTAGGTGTTGTTTGGGAAGTGATATCAAGAAAGTGATAACGGGCAGTCTAAACATGTGTAAGGGACTGAATCTAAACTGTCTAGACTCTGTGTTCAATGTGCTGGTAGGCACGAAGGATTTGACAGTGTGGATTTAGATAGGATTGTTTGGACTGACCATACGACGCTCGGGGTAGATTGAGTAGTGAGATAAACACGGGAACCCACGGGATACACTAAATTAATACGCATCTAGAACTGTGATTCAACTTTTCCTTGATGTACGGACTTATGTCATTAATTCTGGTTCTGATAGGGCAACTGGGGGGTTCTGATAAAGTAGGTATGTAGGAAATTATTTTCTTGCTTTCTATCTGTTAGTCATGTGTTGCTTCCTCAGCGTGATTGGAAGATCCGACCTGGATTGCAACATATGTAACTCTATTTCTACACACCTCCTTATCTATGAAATTCTTTCTATCTGTTAGCCATATGTTGTCTCCTCTGCGTGATCGGAAGATCCGACCTGGGACACAACATATGCAACATTCTACCTCTCAATCCCTCTATCTCTGTTAGTCATATGTTGTCCCCTCTGCGTGATTGAAAGAGATCCAACCTAGGACACAACATATGCACCTATCTCTAAATTTGTCTTCCTACTTAATAATTGTTTACTCACCTAAAGTAAGGAGTTCTTTGGAAGTTCTTGATAACCAGGGTATATCGGGAAGTGGGAAACACGTTCTAGTACATCTAAAATTGAACCATTTAGAGGTTGTCTGTAGATCTCGCTACTTAATTTAAGTAGACAACAATACCCGTGGCCGTCGTCAGCTAAATGGTTTATTTAGAAAAGTTTGTAAATATTCTTCGTGTTTAAGTGGACCACAATACCAGCAATTGACCAGATTTATTCATGAAGGTGAAGGTACTGATAAACAAAGTTAAGACTGTCTCACAACTTTGATCCCAAAAATGTCTTATATTTAGTCAAATATTTTTGTTTTTGTTAAATTTGTTCATAGTTTTCCTCTATGCACAAATTTAGGGGGAAAATTAAAAATATCAAAAATCAACAAAAATCAGAAAATTCAAAAATCAAACAAAAATCAGAAAATTAAAAATCCAAAAATATTTTTGTTTCTGTTTTATTTTTTCAGAAAATATAAAAAATCCAAAAATATTGTGTGCTAAGTTTTCTTTTAGTTTTGTTTTGTCTTGAAAAGTGAATTCAGATGTAGACGAGGCTCATGGAGACTGTATCGAGATTTTCTGAGCCAAGGCTTCGTCCGTGATCATCGAAGAATTCTCATTCGAAGGAGCAAGGAATGAAGACCATTCTTCCAACATTCAATCTTTCAACCCCAGAAGCAAGGTGAAGCTGACTTGAAGATTATGTGACAGACTGCATTGAAGCCTCCTCAATCAATTTGCTGCTATTCTTGAACCTGCTGAAGCCAAGCTCCCGATGAAGATTGACAAGAAAAGCCAGCTACTTTTTAGGGGGGGTTTGTTGGGTCAGTTAGAAAAGAAAGCTATAAACCAAGGGGGAGATTGTTGGGTCTAAAATTATGGTTTATACTTTGCTTTTCTAGACAACTGTATTTTTCTGTAGTGTAATATGTGTTTGCGGCTGTGTTCACGGCCAGGTTGGTGTGTACGGCCGTAAACTCGTTCATGGCCGTGAACCCGTGTTCGGCCCATGTTTCCTATATATATATATATATATATATATATATATATATATATATATATATGTGTGTGTGTGTGTGTGTGTGTGTGTAAGGGGTGAGGAGTGGTTAATGAACAAGAGGAGTGTACGACCAAGAGAGAGAGAAAGGAGCATAAGTGTGTGAATCTTGTGTAAGGAACTTCATTCTAATCAAATCATACAAGATTCATATTATCATTCTTCTCCTTCTCTTCTATTTTGATCTGGCATCATCCGTTTGATTGGGATTCCACACCATCAAACGGATCTGATTGATACACAAGCAGATTCGAGACTTACAGTGAAGAAGGTGGTTCAAGAAGAAAGCTTTGTCTCCAAGATTCCGGATCCAGCATTTTCTACTCATTTGGCACCACTTTGAGGTATAAAGCTCAAATCTTTGCTCATGTTTCCTCAAGTTCTTAGTTAGGTCTAGATTTCTCCTTTTGACCCAAAGGGTTGGATCTTAGTGAGTATGAGCTACTCCCAAGCTTTCAGGTTGCATTTCCAGGCATGTTTAGGCATCTCAGTTCGTAAAGGTGCAAGCTTTGAGGTTGTTTAGTCCCCATTCCAAAGATAGGATGTAGGAAAGGACATAAGAGGCTCGATTTTTGTCTTTGGGCTTCTTGTAGCCATGCAAGGGCTTAAAGTTGGCAACTTTATAGCCCTAGAGGTCCTAATGGGTTCAAATTTGGGCTTTGAGCGTACAATCTTAGTGCATTAAGTCATTGCATGAATTGTTTCATGGGTGGCGCGTACGCCGCACATACGTCCTTGTACGCCGTGTGCATTGCTTCCGGTCGAGTTACGTCATGCGTACCAGTGCGTATGCCCGACATACGGCCCATACAGCTTGTAGTTTTGGACTTTAGTCTTTAGGCCTTATATGGGTTTTGGGCTTTGACCTAGTCTAAGTGCATGGGCCTTCGGGTTCCGTTTTGGACCTTAAATGGATTAGTTGGGCCTTAGGGCTATCTTTATTTTTTCGAGCCACGAATGGTTAGGCCCAATATGAGAATCGCTTATGGACCTATAACATAGGAGTTTGGACTCGGGCTTGGGTCCACGATTATGGGCTAAGACGCAATTTTGACTTGGGTTATTTGTTAGATAGCGTGAAGATTCTTCTATACCGCAGCCCAAGCATTTACTAGGGATTCCAACAGTTGAGGCGAGTCTTCTCACTATAACCATGGGTCTAAGGCACCAAGGTCAGCCCATTGTCTGTTTATGTAATATGCTAACTATTGAATGGTATATGTTGTGATTGGGTTGAAATACACCCCAGGGCGGGGCCCAATATGTTATGTCAGGTTGAAATATACCCCAGGGCGGGGCCCATTGTGATATGTTGGGTTGAAATATACCCCAGGGTGGGGGCCCATAATTGTGTTGGGTTGGTAATGAACCCCAAGGTTGGGACCATTGTATGTTTGGTATGTGTTATTTTGGGAAACTCGCTAAGCATTAACTTACAGTTTGTGTTGTAGTTTCAGGTACTTCTGGTTCTAAAGGGAAGGGCCCGACTTGATGGTTCGACATACACTCTCCACTATTTTCGGCATTCACTGTTATTGAACTCTGATGATTTTATGTGATGATGATTATGTATTGGATTTTTGGTATCAGACTTATGTTTGTAAAACTTAATTAAAAATGAAAAAATTTTACCTGGATTTTGGGCCGTTACACATTGACTCGGATTTTGAAATGTTAGTTCCCAAACCAGGAGATCCTTTAAGATATCTAAGAACATGCAAGGCTAATTTAAAATGAGATACTCTAGGTGAGTGCATGAAGTAACTTAAATAATGAATATGATATGAAATATCAAGTCTTATAATAGAAAGATAAATCAGTTTACCAATTAATTTTTGATATTATGTTACATTAGTAAGTAGTTCATCAGATGAAGTAATACCCTCATTGCTGAAGGTTTGTATCACTCGAATACACTTAAGTATGAATAACAAAGAATAATTAAACAAAGCAAAGATTACTGAAAAATTGAAGAACACGTATAATCACAAAGATGTTTTCATTAAGAAAAAAAAGTTCTCACAAAGAGAACGATGTCACATTAATATTGATAAATATATTAATTAATTAATATGGATAAATACAACGTATTTATCCATATTAACAAGACTTGCATACGTTTGGATCAAAACATGATTTTAAATTTTGTTTTTCAAGTTTGATTTCTAAAATGGAGGTTTCCAAATTGAACCAACCATCAACTAAACTATGCGTAGATCTTATATATTTTCGTATTATGAACTTAAAAATACATTTTACGATGATCTGAAAATTATCAGATCGATACGAAACCATTATTTTTATGAAAATGTATATATTAATTAATCAATTCCAATTTTGGTTTTGGTTAAAATATTTATGTCTAAACAAAACCGAAGAGTGAAATTTTCTACCTACCTTACTTTATTTGGTAGTAGTGTATGAAAAGCTAACTAGATGTGTGCTCGTGCAAAACAGCGGCGATAAATAGCTCTTTTGACAGATAGTTTTCTTATGGACAAATAATTATTAGATTTTATTATTAGTTATTATGCAATAAAAATTACCACTTTTAAATAAAATATTTATGTTTATAACTTATATTTTTGTTGTCTGTTTATATATTTGAATTAAATTAATTGTTATCGGTGTCTAGTTTAAAAAATATAAACTAATTTATATAGATGGATTTAATATTCTAAAATTGTTATTTTGCTCCAACTTAAATTTCTTAATAATCTTCCTTAATTTAAGTCTTCAAACTTTTGACAAGTATTAATAATTTATTTATGCATAATTGATTTGTACAAAAAACTTTGTATCTTATACCTCTTAAATTTCAAAATATGATTAAGGGGCTGTTTGGTAGCATATGAATGATTCATATCTGAATGATGTAGAGGCCTGGATGATAAAGAGGATCTTTGTGAATCTGTATTTGAACAATAATTGATGTTTGTTTAGGCATCTGAATGTGTGCCTCTTAACGAAGAAAATGACAATTTTAACCCTCTAAACTAATTTTTACAATACAAACATCATAAAACATCCAAATTAGACATCATACAACATCCAAATTTGTTATATATGGATCTTTCTATCACGATATAACAATTTTATAATAATATCTCACAATAGATTGGTTCAAACCTATGGAGACACCAAATCCCCCGATACTTCACCATTTTGTGCACCCGATAGGGTACAAATTAACCAGAAGAAATATGTGATTCAACAAGAAAGTAAACGTCGTATGATCATCTTCAAATTATCAACAAAATTGTTTAAGCATTTGAGGAGCTAGTTTGGGCAACACAATTTATTAGAGATATAAATTTTGGGTTAGTACTTACCTTGGAAATTTGATATTTTGGAATGAAGGACAACACTCTCTTCCTAATTATGATCGGAGCCCCCAATCGAAAATCATGTACTTGATGGAGGTTCTAATTAATCAAAAAAAACTCAAATTGATAGCAAAATCGCTGGGAGATTTACCAGAGGTGTCACCGATGAAGGGAGCAGGGAAAGTCGATGGCGGGAGAAGGGGGAGACAAAATCGTTGGCGAAGGTAGGAGATGAATGTGGAGTCGTGATGTGTGTTGGTCAAGAGAGAAGAGAACAACGTTGTTTTTTTTCAGCGTGTATGAAGAAGGGAGAAAGGGGCAAACGAGGAAAATTTCTCATTCAGATACTATGACATGTATTAATCGCTCAGAGCCAAAAAGTCATGGGGTTCATTACCAACCCAACACAATTATGGCTGAATCACCCAGATTCAGCAGCCCGTAATATGTTTTATAATAGAGTATAAGATTTGTTTTTATAAAAGATTACAAAAGGGGTAATTATATTACATGATAAAAGTTGAAAGGACAACTATGATACATAATAAAAGTTAAAGGGAGTGATGTGAAAATAATACCCGCTTTGTCATTCGGTCGCATTACGTCATACCTGTATGCTTGCAGCGCAAATAAGTCTCCTAACCCCCAAAATCCAATTTAGGGTTTATCGATATTAAAGAGCATTCAACATCATGATTCGATCTTCTTCACGTTTTTTGTACAAATTACGCACTCAGTGTAGATCCTCTTCGTCTGTTCCCTTATGCCGAACACCGCTCTCGTCACCGATCACTGGCACCGCCGTTCGGCGGTTCACAGCCGATGTGGCGACAGGAAATAAAAGAGAAACTGGTCTGCATATAAAAAACAAGTGATTTATGTTTCTGCATTGATATATAAATCATTATTGTTATTGTTTCAGGAAATTTCAGCTCTTTAGTTTCTCTGAGGTCAAGGTTTCAAGTGTCTAAGATTAATGGAGGTAGCAACGCGAGTGTTTCTGATTCGAGATCGTTTGCATCAAGAGCTTCACGATCAACAAGTGAGAAAGCCTCAGAGGTTGGATTTTGTATTTTGTTACTAAGCTGAATTTCTTACAGAATTCTTTTTTTTTTTTGGGTATTTGTATGCCAACAATCCGACATTCTTGTCCTTAGGTAAAACATAATATCTAAAAGAGAGATTTATAACTTAGTCTGGCTGTGAAGTGAACAATTTTTGGTTTGCTACTCTGGATAAATCTATATCAGAAACGTTTATAGCTCAAATTGCCATGAATCCTCATTAGTCATCAGGATATACCTTTTTATCAAAATGAATATGCAAAAGATTTTGTGTGAAATGTGAAGAAACTTATCATGTAGCTTAATTTACATGTTTTATTGAACATATGATTGATGAAAACTATAAACATTTGAAATTAAACTTTTCTTTTTACTTTTCCTCTTACTTTATAGAGCAGGAAAGATGTAACAACAGTTGAAGATCCATTTGATGCTCCCACTTACAATATACCAGAGAAGCCAATGACATTTACAGAGGGAGCTTCATATAGTGTTGTTATCTTGGTAGGGCTTGGAATAGCTGCTGCAGCAGGATATGGTGTTTTCAAAGAACTTATATTTGAACCAAAAGAGTAAGTTGCTTTTTCTTTTTTACTTAATCTGGCAAGCTATCTTTTTATAATTTATAATTTTTTATATTTACATAACTTTATGGATTTGTGTTTTTCTTTGTAGGTACAAAGTTTTTAACAAGGCTCTGCGCAGGATTCAAGATGACAGTCAGGTTTTTTTCATTGTCATAATATAAATGTTGATAATTGTAATGATAACAATAATAATAACAATGATGATAATAATTATAATAAACTCAACATTCTATGAAGCCAAAAATGATCCTCCATGATTACATATATTATTGGGTTAAATGCAAGAAAAAGCAATGCACTTCCATTTATTTGCATAATAACATCATACATTTTTTTATTATTATAGAATTGTACAATGGAAAATCTAATCCGACTATAGCATCATACTTACAATATGTCAATATTTTTATTATTAGGATGTTATACTTTAAAACATAGGGTTTTATGCAGAAAATTCCCATTTTTTTGGGAAAGTTTTTGATAAAGTCCTAATGTTTTTTAAGAGAAAAGTCCCGATTATTTAAAATTACACGATAATCTGTCATTTCTTGATAAAACAAAAATAAGGACTTTTTCGTTAATCTTGGCAAAATATTAAACATCGGGACTTTTCTGTTCACAAAAAAAAATTAGGACTTCATAAAAAAATTTCCCAAAAATAACGGGATTTTTCTGCATAAAACCCTAAAACATATATCCAAAGAAAATTTCTTTGTATTTTGATATTGCTATAATAGGATAGATTTTATAAAGTAGAAAGCTTTAACAAAAATAAATGAAAGTAGGATGCTATAAACAAATCAAACAAAGTGTAGTGATAATGAAGAAGAGTAAAAATTACACTTTTGGTCCCTATGCTATACCAATTCTTTTTGATACGGTCCAAAAAGCAATCTTTTAACTTTTTATCCATTCTTAACGTTTTTAGTCCCTTAAACGTCTAAGTTATCACACAATTTTGTTAAATATTTATTTAAATGACCATCTTGTCCTCACTTATTTATTTTCACATCTACCAGGTTAGAGTGAGAATTGGCTCACCGATTACCGGATATGGTCAGGAAAGTAGAAACCGAGCAGCTCGCCAACGAATCCCTAATAGAGTTTGGAAGGATGAAGATGGTGTTGAGCATGTTGAGGTTAGTTCTATCTATTATGGTTAAATTCAAGAAATGAAAGTATGTTGCTATTTTCAACCATTTTGTTAATCGGTGGTTTTAGGTTAATTTTTATATCCGGGGCCCACATGGAGCTGGGAAGGTTTTCACGGAGATGTTTAAAGACAAAGAGGACAAGCAGTGGAAGTTCATGTATTTACAAGTTGAGATCCACTCACCTTCCCAATCAAGAATGTTGCTTGAATCTTATATTCCCGCTTGATTAATCTTTTCAATCTCCAAGATCTATAAGGTATCCTCATGCCCCTTTTCGTAATTTTTCCAAAAAATTGCAATTCTTTGTCCCATTCACATCTCCCAAGTAGTTTTGTGATTTTGTCCTTGTTATTGTCATTGTCACCGCCATTGTTAATGATGTCGTTGTCACTTATTGTCATCATATGTCATTGTCACTGATGTCATTGTCACTGGCACTGTCTTATTGCTGTCAGATGTCATTATCACTGTCACTGTCTTATTGCCGTCAGATGTCATTGTCTTTGTCACTGTCTTATTGTCGTCAGATGTCAAGTCATTGTTACTGTCATTGTCTAAAGTCATTGTCACTGTCTGATGTGTCATTGTCATGTCACTGTCTGATGTCATTGTCATGTCACTGATGTCATTGTCACTGTCTTGTCATTGTCACTACCGTCTGATGTCATTGTCACTACCGTCTGATGTCATTGTCACTATCATTGTCACTATCACTGTCTCTATCACTGTCTGATGTCATTGTTATCACTGTCTGATGTCATTGAATTGGAATTAGAAATTGAAATTTGTCCTATAGACATTAGTTCATGTCAAAATGCAATACAACATCATCTGTTATGTCATGTCATGTCATATCAGTGTTACATAAATGGCCTAAAGCATATGATCTATGATAAAGGTTCTTTGTGTTTTATGCAGGCAAATGGATTTTGCTAATATGCAAACACAACTTGATGAACTCATATAAAGCCCAAGACAAGCTCCTTGTGTGTTTCCATGACTTTTGTTCTCAATAGATCTTTGTTACAACTTCATCCCCTTTTTTCCTCCATAGTGAAATGGTGGTTTAGTCACTAATTCATATAGTAGGATGAATAAACTTGTTTGATTATTTGTGAAAGTAAGCCATGAAATTTTGAAGGGATGTGATCATTTGCCCAAAATCAAATACCTTGTTTTTCCAATTCGATTTGAGGTGTATTTTTTTTTTATTTTTTTTTTTACATTTATAATGAGAGTGTGAAGAGGAAGTGGATGAAGTTGAACATGAATAGAATTAAGCCCATATAATAGAAAAATATCAAGAAGAAACGTACAAGCAACTATTTGAACATGTTTTAAACTTCTTGTGGGTATACTTTGTAAAGACTTAGTAATTATTCAACAATGAACATATTTTGTTTCGACTTGAAGTAATTATTGAAATTATTGAACACTTGTGGTTAAAATTTATAAAGACTTGAAGTAGTTATTAAAATGTAGCAAGGGCAGGCCCTCTGCAACAAAGGGGGGAGGGGGCTACTTTGCCGACTATGCCTCTAAGCTTGAAATCACTCCTTTGAAAACTAAAACGTTTCTAGTCTTCCATATGCTTCATAAAACTGAATATAAGAGGGTCCATAGCAATCTTTTCCTTTTCTTATTCAACACCAAGGTCTTTACTACCCCCAACATGCCAGAAACATCCATAGGAGTAGATTTCAATAACATCCACCAGTTACAAAACCTTTTTTGCGAAACTACACTTAAAAAACAGATGCTCGACATCTCCCTGTTCAATACCACACCACAGAACGGGCAAAGAGATGATGGCAAAGTCACACCTCTAACAAGGTTGTCGGCAACTGAGATCCTGTTTAAACATAAACGCCAAACAAAACAATTCACTTTTAGAGGAGCACAACCCTCCCAATGAAAAACTTTTTTTGCGAAACTACACTTAAAAAACAGATGCTCGACATCTTCCTGTTCAATATCACACCACAGAGCGGGCAAAGAGATGATGACAAAGTCACACCTCTAACAAGGTTGTCGGCAACTGAGATCATGTTTAAACATAAACGTCAAACAAAACAATTCACTTTTAGAAAAAGCTCAACCCTCCCAATGAAAAGGAAACGTGTCTGAGACCTCTTCCGCAGTAGCCATCAACTTACGCAAATTTTATACTATAAAACCACCCGTCTCGTTACCTTTCCAAACCCACGAATCATCTATGTTTGTCAACACCACACCAGCAACTTTGTTGTTTAAATCTAATAAAATTGCCGCCTCCCTTCCTCTCCTTAGATTTTTTAGACCTCAGTTTTGAATTCTGTTAAGAACCATGCAATTTTTCTGCACTTCAATGCGATAAAGCTCCGAAAAGGCATCTTTCAACACTACACCATCGCACCATTTGTCTTTCCAAAAGTAGGTTCTATTTCCCCCTTCAAAACGCCTCACAAACAAGTCTTCCAAGTTAATTCCCCAACGCTTCATATCTTCATTTAGCTTGGATATAACAAGCCACACTCCCCAGAGACTAGCTTTGGCTAAAGGCTTGCCATCAATGCAAGAGACATTATGTCAAGCTTTAATGCAAGTCGTCCAAAGACTATCCACTTCAAATTTAAGTCTCCACCACTACTTGATTAAAAGAGCCAAATTCAATGACCGGAGACTCCCAATACCAATACCTCCTTTTCTTTTCGGTTTAGTCAAAGTGTTCCATGCTACCCAATTTATCTTCCTTTTATTTTCTTTCTCCCCCTATAAAAACTTTCTCCTAATACTTTCCAAGTTGTTAATTAATTTTTTCGGCGCCTTGAAAAGAGAGAAATAAAATAACGGAAGACTACCCAAAACAGATTTAACAAGGGTAAGCCTTCCCCCAAACGAGAGATTATTGGCTTTCCAATTCGATAATTATTTTTAAATTTATCCACAATTGGCCTCCAGTGTTTTGTTTGGTTGGCAGGTTTCATATTGGCTTCTATCGGGAGCCCAAGATAAGTAAAAGGGAATTTACCGGGCTCACAACAAAGAGTGTTAGCCAATCTACTAACATCCATCTCCTCTATCTCCTCTACACCGATCCCAAGGACTTTGTTTTTGTTGAGATTCACCTCCTTCAACCCTGAAGCAGTATAAAAAACATCTCAAAAGACGATTGAGATTAACAAAGTTCATCTCGGACCAATCCCCGACAAAAGTGACATCATCCGCATAAACTAAGTGAGATAAAATGGACCCCCTATTTGGGAGAGAAACACCTTTATAAATCTATTGCTCACAAGCCTCTTGCATGGTGACACTAAGTCCCTCCATGACAATAATAAAAAGAAAGGGAGAAAGGGGATCCTCTTTCCTTACCCCCTTCCTAATTCCAAACTCTTTTGTGACCGGTCCGTTTACCAAAATTGACGTTCTACCGGAAGAAAGACAACCTTGATCCAACCCCTCCATTTATCGCTAAACTCCATTTGTTCTAATATCGAATCCAAAAAATGTCAATTAAGCGAATCAAAAGCCTTATCAAAATCTACTTTGAATATTAAAGTTTTCTTTTTCACTTTTTTTGTCCAAGTATATAATTCATTTACCACCAACGGTCCGTCAAGAAAGCTCCTCCCTTGGATATACGCCGATTGCTCCGATCCAACTATTTTATTGATTACTTTCTTTAGACGCAACGCAAGAATTTTAGACAAAATTTTGTACATGCACCCAATTAAGTTCACCGGCCTATAGTCTTTTAAATAAAGAGGATCTCTAATTTTAGGAGTAAGTGACATAAAAGACGTATTGCACAGTCTACTAATATCTCCTGCCAATTCAAAATTCTTGATATAATTAAAAATATCATCTTTCAACGTATCCCAACACTCCTTTATTGTTTTAAAAGTAGGTGCTTTGTTGTTCCCACAACACCAAACTGCCTCCTTTATCTCCGAAAGCGAAAAGGGCTAATCAAGCATCTCACGTTCGTCTATTGAAAGTTACTTAAATCTCAAGTTTAAGAACTTAAACACCTCATCTTTAATTTCTGAGGATTTGTGGACCATTCACCATCAATTATAAGCCCATTTATTCTGTTTTTCTTTCTTTTTCCATTTGAAAAAAATTACTGTTTTCATCACCTTCAATGAGAGTGAATCGACTCAATTATTTTTTGCATTTGTTGTCAAATCGTCTTGTCATCAATGAGAGTGAATCTATGTCCCACCTTCCCACGTTTTGGATAAAGACAAGAAAATTGAAATTTTTTTCCCTCTTTAACATCAGATCTTATCTCCATCTAATACTACACATATCAATCGCAATCAAAATAAAGATTCACGCAATCCATTCTCTTTAAGCATTTCTAAAAAATACATCACCCAACATGATTTATATTTAATTTATTATTCAAAAGATTTTTCCCTAAAATAGCATAGGATTAGGATCTTGAGTACTTGACAAACACAAGATTTTCTCAAACTTATAAACTTTTATATTTGTTTATGTAAATGCCCCTCGTTGCTTTGTAGGCAAATCTAACTCAGGCTCAGTTGCACTAATAGGAGAAAAGTACTGATCCACCATGTCTTTTGATACTTGCTCTAAGCTCGGTGGGTCCCACTGCAATTTCAAATTACCCAACATTTTAATTTACATAACATACTTTCAAAATTTTCAATATTTAAAAGCCTATGATATATATATATATATATATATATATATATATATATATATATATATATATATATATATATATATATATAAGTTTATTTCCAAAGTATGTTCCTCAAAATAGAAATTGACTATTTTGCCCTTCGAGAAACATAATACAAATTGTGGATACCTTTGGCGCATGATCTTTATCCACCATTCGTGCACGAACACCCTGATTAAAATAAAATTTAAAAAAAAAAAAAAAAAAAAAAAGTGATAATATATAATACACAAATAAATGAAAGTATGTTGGTATTTGTTGCATTAAGTTGA
Organism: Lactuca virosa; assembly: GCF_052849685.1. Taxonomy (NCBI): domain Eukaryota; kingdom Viridiplantae; phylum Streptophyta; class Magnoliopsida; order Asterales; family Asteraceae; genus Lactuca; species Lactuca virosa. The sequence continues at coordinate 393,942,259 of NC_136428.1, forward strand.
GTAGATGAAAAACCTCACAAAAATCAGCTGATATTTGACCAGAAATTCCTTGTAAAGTCATTCTGTATTCACGAATTAAGCACTGATCAAGACTCTGAAACCGGCCTTCTCTTATCTGAATACAACATTAAATCAAAAAATTTCAATTTATAAAACTAAACTTTGCAATATAAAATATATTGTCTTTAGGAAAATTTGCCCAATTACAACATTCTACTTTCAAAATTTTTCTTATTAAGACATTGTACTTTGAAAAGTTTATCCAATTATAGCAATGAAAAAAGCTTCTTAATTAAATGATATTGATATAAGTGGTAACTTTCTCAAACTAGAATGTTGTAATAATCATAATTTGGGTTAGTTTATGATTTAATCCTAATTTTGGTCCCTGTCTTACCTAAAAAGACTATTTTACCCTTAATTTTTTAATTTATTTAAATAAACACACCCCCAACCCCACTTCCACCTCACCTTACCTTACCTTACCAATCCCACCTTATTTAAATAAATTGAAAAATCAAGGGCAAAATAGTCTTTTTAGGTAAGACAGGGGCCAAACGCGCAACAAAAACAAACTATAGGGACCTTCCGAGTTAAAAAAATAAGTTAGGGATCAAACGTGCAAATTACCCCAAACCATAGGGACCATTTGTGTAATTTACTCTAAAAAAATAAAGGGAAATTTCCGATAAAGTCCCAATATTTTGGGTCAATTTAGGTTTTAATCCTAATTTTTATTTTATGAACAGAAAAGTCGTGATTATTTTCTATTTTGCCCAAATTAACGAAACAATCCTTATTTTTTTTCAACATAAAATAACAGATTATCGTATACAATTAAATAATCAGGACGTTTCTATTCAAAAAATAAAAATTAGGATTAAATCATAAAACTAACCCAAAATATTCGGACTTTTTTTGGAGATTCCCCTACTATAAATTATTAAAGAAAGTATGTTGTTATTTCTTGTATTATATATATATATATATATATATATATATATATATATATATATATATATACACACACACACACACACACACACATATTAAGGAGAGGAAGACTTACTGATCTCAAGGTGACCTTCAAGCTCAATGGTGAGGCATATTTTAGATTCTTCAAGGTGGAATGACACCACTCATCATTAGTTTTAGCAGCTTCATTTTCCTGTCAATTTTTAATAATTGTTATTTATTTATTTATTTAATAAAAATTTCCATCAAAAACATAAGGTGTAAAAGGTTTTAATATTACCAAGGCATCCATGATTTCCTCAACAGTATCATGTTTGAAACATTTGTCAAGCATTTCAATCCTTTTAAAAAAAAAATGATGAAATTTCAAATTATAGCATTGTACTTCTATAAATCTACCAAATTATAAGAAAAATATAAACTACAATGCTATAATTATGTAGAATTTTTTAAGGTATAATGGTGAAATTGAAATTGTAGAAGAATACCTTCGAATAACACTTGAATTATCTGGATAATGAAGATCACTGAAATTTGAAAGAGATGTTTCAATGACAGAAGGATCATCAGTTATCAGATTCCTCAAATGTTCTTCAATTAATGGAACATTCTGTGTGGAAATTGATGATAATAAATATTCATGAAATAAGGGAAAATAATTAGGGCTACATGCAATAAATAGCAATGTACTTGTGAATTATAGCATCATACTTTCACTTGTTTACATTACACATTTACACCATTGTATTTTTTAACTATTTTATTTAACTTATAGCATTGTACTTTCAATTATTATTTTTCTTATTAGAACTTTGTACTTTGAAAAAATTAGGGTTAATAGCATAAAAGACCTTATATTTTGTGTTTTTTCCGGATTAAACCTCAAATTTTAATTTTTGCATGAAAAAGACCCTGTATTTTTTCATTTTTTATGAAAAAGCCCTCAACTTTGTATTATTTTCTGAAAAAAACCCTCAACCTTCTAAATACTTCCAAACAAACCCTCAACCTTTTTAGTTTTTCTCGAAAAAACCCTCACATTTTACAATTTTTTTTGAAAAAAATGACTAAAATGACCAGATCGGAAAAAATGAAAAAACACAAGGTCTTTTTTAGGCAAAAAATAAATTTGAGGTTTAATCTGGAAAAAACACAAAATATAACGTCTTTTTTGAGATTAACCCTTTTTTTTCCGAAAAAACTTGTAAAATGTGAGGATTTTTTAGAAAAAAAACTAGAAACAGTTAGAAGGTTGAGGGTTTTTTTCGGAAAAAAAAAATACAAAGTTAGAGCTTTTTTTAGGAAAAAAAAGGTTCTTTTTCACGAAAAAAAATAAAATAAAGTTGAGGTTTAATCCGAAAAAAAAACACAAAATATAAGGTCTTCTACGAGACTAACCCAAAAAATTAACCAAATATAGCAGTAAATCAGTAATATTTAGTTTGTATTATTGCTATAATTGGGTTGATTTTTCAAAATTCCAATGTTGTAATTGGAAGATATAACAAATTGATGCTACAAATACAATAAAACAAATCCATGAAAATAACATTTGCTATTTCTTGCATTTACCAAAAATAATTATATCAAAAATAGAAGTCACAAAAAAACAAACTGTGCTTTGTGAATAGTGAGTAGCAAGTCCACATGCAAGCATTTCTACTCCATTTAGCCTAGCACCAGTTAAAGCCAAATATTCCCCTACATTCAATTTTCATTTTACAATTATTATTATAATCCAATTATTATGTCAGATAAAACAAAACAGGTTGTACTGCTTTTGACATACTGTGTGACACACAGGACAAACACTGCAAACTTTTTTGTCCTATCCAAAAAATACAGATGTCAATGAGACAAAAGTTGCAGCTTTTTGTCCTACCCAAAAAGTGGGACATTAACTCTGGTTTTTGTCTGTGCAAAAGACGTAAATGCCCCTCTAGTTTTTTTACTAACATACCTAAATAACCGGGAAGACGGGAAATGTAAAATGAAGCTCCAGCATCGGGATGATAACCAATTAATGTTTCGGGTATTGCAAAAACCTACAGGTGGCACCTAACTAATTAATTAATTCTTTTAAGTGAAAACACACACACACACACATACATACAAACACATGAAGCATAGAATACAAAATGAAGACAAAATTTCACAAATGGTCCTTTTGCTTTTCAATTTTCCCTAAAATAGTCCTTATTAAACCTTTTTTTTGCATGGATGGTCCCTTTGGAGCAAACCTTGCACACAAATGGTCCTTATGACTAACTTTGTTAACAGGTTCTGTTAAGTGTTTGTGAATTGACGAAAATACCCTTTGTTTTTTGCACACAAATGGTGTGCAATGTTTGCTCCAAAGGGACCATCCATGCAAAATAAGGTTTCATAAGGACTATTTTAGGGAAAATTGAAAAGCAAAAGGACCATTTGTGAAACTTTGTCTAATATGAATATGCTTACAGTTTTATCAGTAGCAACTCTGAATGTTCCTGGAATGGAAATTCCACCTGCTCCACCCATGGTATATCCATCCAAGATAGCCACCTACATCATCAGTGCACAAGCATAAAATGAGCATATAAGGGTATATTTGGAAAACTTGTGGAAAAACCCCCATGAGCTTATCATGAGTAAATTGACTAATTTACTATTCTGTCTAGAAGTGATGCTGGATAAAGATTAATATTAATTGAAAAGAGTAACAAACTAAAACACTTTTGAAATAAAATAATGGTGTACTTACATTTGGCTTTAAATATGTACCTAAAACGTATATAAAATTATATAAATTCCGAAAGAATTCCTTGCATTCTTCCATATTTCCTGCAAATATGTAAACTTGGGTTCACATTGATGCCAATATGATAAAAACATGCAATAGAAAAAAAAATATATATATGAATATACTATAGAAACTGAAAAAAAGTAATTTCTTTTTACACCTTTTTGCACAAAATCACGGATGGCAACAATATCACCACCTGCAGAAAAAGCTCTGTTGCCACTACCCTACAAACAAAATCAAGATGTTATGAAAGAGTTCTTTATGGGAAAATCAAGAAAACTATTAAAGAAAGAAAGAGAAAAGTGAAATTAAAAAGTTGGAATTAGTTAGTAGATGTAGAATTACCTTCATTACCACAAAACCTATATCAGGGGTATCTTCCCAGTTTTTATAAAGTTTATGTAACCTGTATGCCTGAAAATCACCAGTATTGATAACACAAAGTCGTTATAGGAGTTGAAACTAAAGAGATGTAAGTAGTAAACTTCATAAAGAAACTAAAAAAGAAATGAGAGAAGGTTAAAGTAGCATTATTGCATCAAAACACATGATAAAAAACTGATAGTGCTTTCAAAATTTGAGATGCTATTTGGTGGAAGATGTAAAATGGACTGACTTTTTATCTCAAAACAGATGGAAGTTAAGTTACCTACTTGGCTTTTGTAAAGAGAAATCGATACTTAATCAAGAATTCATAACAAAATTGAAGATAAAAGTACTATAAAACTGATGGTTTTGATGACATCTAGCAAATTTCCTATCAATTTAAAGATAAATTTACTAGTTAATCCCCTTAATCCCCTCTCCCTCCCCCGGATTCGACAGAATTTAGCCTAATCGCCGATACAAGGGCACAATAATCTCAAAAAAAATTGAATACACAGAGAAAGTAATCATTTATCAAACCACGGCAGAGTTGAGCGCATTGAGGAAGGAGGGTCTGTTGAGAACTACGGTTCTCGAACTCGCATTGCCTTCCACTAATACCTGTAAAACCATCAAATTCCACCAAAAATTCGATCAACATCATTTTATCAAGTGGATGTGTGCGTGATAACTCGATTAAAGTCGAACTCACAACAGAATCAGGATCACCGGTGAGCGAATGATCGAAGAGAGAGCTGTTAGTGCTAGTACTAAGGCTTGTCGCTCTTCGTTTGAATTCATCGAGGAAAACTCGAGAGCATTGAAGAATGCCACGTTGCCTTTTCGCTAAGCTCTGCATCTCTGCGTGTGTGTAAAAATGGAGGATTTGAATCGGCAGTGATTATTTGGTTTCATCGCCCAAAAGAGTCTGTGAGGTTTTGATGAAAAATAGTTCACGGAAAGGGCAAAATCACAAAAAACACGACACCATGACTCCACGAGTTTATCCCTTTAATCATTCTAATTATTTTCGATAATAAATAAAATATGAGAAAATCACAAAAATGGTTACATAAGAAATGGTTTTTATGAAAGTTATAGGTCTAAAGTATAAACCATCAAATGAAATGATAACGATGGTTTCATATACTTATAACAAATCAATGTAAAAGATTTATGTTTTACAAAATATGTGGTTAGAAACATTACTCAAAGAAAATTAAAGAGTAAATTACACGAATCGTAAATGCACGTTCAGTCCCTATATACAAAAATTAACTTGGACCGTCCCTAAATAATCATTTTTTTCACTCTAGCCATCCCTACTGATATAAAATGACTATTTTGCCCTTAATAATTTCATTTTCAATTTTATTTTGGGTAAATTACACCAATCGTCCCTCGTGCACATGCCAGAAAGCGTGTTTAGTCCCTATTTTCCAAAATTAATTCGGACCGTCCCTCATTTGTTTAAAATTTGCATGCTTCGTCCCTGATATGCGATTTTGTTGCAATTTTAGTCCATGTCAGATTTGAAATGACCATAATACCCTTTATGTATTTTTTCCAATTAATTTAATGTTATTATTTTATTTTTAATTAAAAAAAATATAGCCCACCCACCCCCACCGCCAACCCTGCCTCCTTCACTACCATGAAACAGAACCTTTTAGTCACACTTCACCGGCGATTTCAAAAACTAGCAACTCCGACCAGATGCAAGAATTACTTTTTGAAAATCATTTTCACAAATCTAAACCCAGATCTCCAAATCTAAAACCAAAATACTCGGAATTTGAAGATAGAACAAATTCTATTTTGAAATTCGTTTAACAAATCGTTTGAACAAAATCCCCAAAAATCGTTTTTTTTTATGTTCTTAAGTTCCAGAATTCTTAAGTAGATGTTAAAACTCTATACTCCTCCCTTGTCAGTCAAAAAATTGTTAGTAAATCTTGAAAACCTCACTTTGGCCATATGCAGAAATCATGGTCGGTGTTGTTCATTGTTTTTTCCACAAATCATGGTGGTTGGTTGTCAATGGTGTTCTGAAAGAAGATAGGGCGAAAGTAGGTAGTCCGGTAATGATCTAGATGACATGAGAGAAGAGAGACACAGAGAAAAGAGACACAGAGTAAGTGGTGGACCAGATCATCATAATCTTAGAGAAATTGAGTTGGTTTATGGAGGAGATGAAGGCGGTTTCCGACGGAGTTATGATTTCTAGTGCGACATCACTAAGGTTGACAGGTGCTCGTCGGAAACAATCGCCATTTTACACTCCCACCACCCATTACCTCCACCCTTACCTCACCTCACCCGATCCGCTCTCCTCTTCCTTCATCTGATCTTACTCCTATCATCATCTCCGACCACCCCAAATTGCACCTTTCATCTCCGGTTTCCAAATCTGAAACCTGTAACTCAAATGGTTCCATTTCCAAATCTGAAATTGGAGAGACACAAGTATGAGATCAGAATAGGGGGAACATGAGAAGAGAGTAAAATAGAGATTGAACTTGGCCGGTGTCTTGCAGTCGATCTCCTCTGTATGAAACCGGAGATGTCCAGGAGTTTCTGAAGGAGTTGCCAGATTGAAGTCGGTCGTTGTAAGTGGTGACGGTGGATATGAGACGTACTGAAGAAGAAGAATGGGAGGCGGAGACGAGTAATTAAATTAATTGGCCCATTTCTTTTTTTAAATGCAATAATATTTATTTTGTATAATAAAGAAATCAATAAATAATTAATAAATAACAAGTAAATAGAAAATAAATCAAAAAATAAATAAATAAGAGTAAAATGGTATTTTTATGTGCGGAGGGACTAACCAAGCAAGAAAAAACAAAACAAAGGACGGTCCGAGTTAATTTTTGAAAATAGAGACTAAACACGCTTTCTGGTTTGTACACGAGGGACGATCGGTGTAATTTACCCTTTTATTTTATTTATTTATCATTTTTTAAATTAAAAAAATAAAATAAAATAAAATATTCAACCCACCCACCTCTTCCATTCCTTTCCCTAGATTCAGATCTCTCGTTCTCACCCTTTCATCTTCTTCTCCACCGATCAAACAACCTCCCTCTCCTCTATCTCTCTGTTATGTATTTTCGGCGACCTTGAACCACTCACTACCAACGCCTAATCTGTTCGTCGGCAGCCCTGAAGTCACCTCCGGCCACCATCTGATTCCGAATTTTGATCTGGAAACCTTCACCATCTTAACTCGAAGTTATCTGAGACACTCATGTCAGAATCGGATTTGCAGGTTCCTTTTGCATCATTGCCTCCAATCTCTTTCTCGATTTCATACCGGAGATGATGGCTTCAATATATTTGAAGGTTTTGGTTTCAGAAAAATCCTAAATCGATCCCCGCTGGAATTGAATCAATAAAAATCCCAAAAGTCGATGGTTTTTGATGCTTTAATTGAGTTTCCAGCACACCGTAGACGAAAGAGAACATCCCTAATTTTGTTACCGGTACTTCAATAGGATTTCCAGAAGTTGATGCTTCAATAGGGTTTCAGAACTTGATGATTTATATGGAAGAAATCTGATCTGTTATTAACGCTGCATTATCTAGATCTGAGTGTAGGTGTCAACTGGTGGTGACAAGTGGTGTATAGCTTGATTGTGTCGACTGTTACGCGGATGGTGATAAACACGGTACAACAGGTGAGGTTAGAGGGCGAGGGGTGACAGTGGTGCTCCATTTTCTAGTGGTGGTGTAGACTACCGGTTGTGGTGGTGGTTAAGTGTGATGGTTTCAACAGATTTGAAGGTTCTGGTTCTGATCTGATTTTCATATTTGAGTTTAAGGTTTGATTTCCAGGTTTTGTTTTGATTTGATTTATTTGAGATTTAAATTTCATTCAGATTTGACGTCGATGGTTATTTGTGGTGGTTTACTAGTGGTTAGTGATAGTGGTTGCTAGAGGTGGACAGGAATGCTGACTGGTGGTTGAATTCAGGTGCTGGTTTTTCATATTTCCCGTGGTGGTGGTGGTGGTGGTGATTAAGTGGTGGTGGTGATTAAGTGTTCTTCACGAGAGAGAGAGAGAGAAATTTCCTGTAAATGATTAAAAGATTTTTTTTAATAAATAACAATAATTAGAAATGTGAAAAATAAATGAAAAAGAAATTGAAAAGGGCATTATAGTCATTATATGTCTCATAAAGGATGAAACATACAGATTTAAACTAAAGAGGGATGAATCGTGAAACTTTTTACGATTTGAGGGACGGTTCGAGTTAATTTTTGAAAATAGGGACTGAACGTGCACTTTAACACTTGTACGAGGGACTAATCGTGTAATTTACTCAAAATTAAAATAACTCTTTATGAAATTGGGGAAAGTAGAAGACCTATAAGTTATTTTATAGTTTGAATTCAATATTATTATAAAGCTTATCTTATTATTATAAGGTTTCGTTACCAAAATTATGACTTAAAGCATTGAGGATGATCGTTTTAGATTTGAATTATTGAATATTGGTGAATCAAGGTATGATGAGTTTTTTTTTTAGAATATATTTATGATTCAATGATATGGATAAGACCATACGGTATACTCTCAACGAGAGCATCCGTGGTCACACACGAGAAAAATCCGTGCACACCACCCCGGCAAATCGTGGTCGGGCGTGGTCGTTGTGCCTCGTGTTGCCGACGACGATTTTAAACGCGGAAATTGATTTGTGATTGCTTTCTCGACCGTTGAACGGCAATTTGACCTTTTTTTTTCAAACTCAATTCAATACATATAAATAAAATCTTCTATTTTCACCAAAACTTACACCTTCATTCTCTAAAACAACAAAACACATGCACATGGATTCCACAAAACACATGAAATTCTTAAAAACTTTTGACTCGGATGACGAAGTAGAATTCGTCGAGACATTCTTCAACGTTGTGCAACACATTCACGACGAAGAAAGTTCGAATGTTGCTCGTACAATGACGGTCGTCAATCGTGATCGCCAAACCGCACACGACTTATGAGTACGTGATTACTTTGCCGATAATTGTCTTTATAATGACGACTCGTTCGAACGTCGTTTCCGTCTGAATAAGGCTGTGTTTTTACGTATTAGTAATGCTTTAGAATCTCGTTATGATTTTTTCAAACAAAAACCCGACGCTAGAGGAAGAATGAGTTTTAGTAGTATACAAAAATGTGCGGCTGCTCTTAGGTATTTGGGATACGGTATAGCATTTGATGCATCTGACGAATACTTGAAAGTATCCGAGAGGACCGCAGTTGAATGTGTAGATTGGTTTTCTGCATGTGTGTTTTTCTGCATGTGTGTATGAGGTTTTTCAAGAACAATATTTGCGCAAACCTACTCAACGTGATATTGAGAGATTATATTCGGCTCATGAAGAGAGGCATGGATTTCCGAGTATGCTTGGCAGTCTAGATTGTACGCATGTGGCTTGGGAAAAATGTTCAAATGCATGGCATGGCCAGTTCACTCGAGGAGATATAGGCGAACAACCTATCATCCTAGAAGCTGTTGCATCTCAAGATTTGTGGATATGGCATGCCTTTTTCGGAGTAGCGGGGTCTAACAACAACATTAATGTTCTTGGCCAGTCTCTTCTTTTCAACGATATTTGGACCGACAAAGTACCTGATATGACGTACAAATACAGTTACTACCTTGGTAATGGGATATACCTGGATTATTCTACATTGACGAAGGCATACTCGGTTCCTCGAAGTGAAAAGGCAAAGTTGTTTGCAAAAAAACAGGAATCGGCGAGAAAAGATATCGAGAGGGCATTTGGAGTGCTTAATCAGACATGACATGTAGTGAAATATGCACACGACTCTGGGATAAAGAAAGAATTAAACGAATAGTCCTAGCATGTATTATAATGCATAATATGATTATTGAAGATGAAGGTCGAGCGATTTGCATGTATGATCCGAACGACGTTGTCATTCCAATTGATGATTTCGTACCAGGAACGAATGAGTTTTTAGAGCGAGTTGTTGAAATTCATAACAGTGAAACGTGTTTCAATCTTCGAGAAGATGTCGCGGAACATTTATACTAACGTAACATGAACGAAGATTAGTTTTTTTTATATGTATGTATGTTTGTTTTTTTTTTAATTAATGTAATGTTTTTTTTATTTCTAGATTAATTAAGTAATGTAGTTTGAAGTTGTAATTTTATTTTTATAATTAATGAAAAACTAGTTAAAAAAATGAATGTTTTTTAATTATTAAAAATGTAATTTTATTGTATTTTTGAATTAAAAAAATAAAATAAAAATAATGATGTGGAGTGGTGTGTACTGTGATAGGTATCACATGTTAGTGTTAGGGGAATGTGATGCTGATGTGACACCCATCATATATATATGGTATGTGGTGGGTATAACGGATGACCTAAGGGCGTATCTCAAGTTCCACAATAGACTTCTGTTTCAAATAGACTTCTGTTTCAAATGTTGAATTTAGTAATGATAAATAATTGTTTAGATTTCTTGTACATCTAGAAAAAACGGAAGAGGCTAAAAAGAAAAAAAACTTAAGTCTAGATTTTGTTAACGCTCAAGTTATTGTGTCAAAGATGATGGTTATAGAAATAAGAAAGTCTTTGAATAAAATATTTATTCTAGATCCACCAAAAATGATGATGAAGTCACTTTGGAAAGAGACAAAAGAATGATGGGATGGATTCCCTATCTATGAAAAACTTAGGAAAATAATCAAAACTCATTATTTTCATTGTCGAACATTAGTCTAGAAACTTTCTTTTATCAACCCTTGGTCTTTATAAAATCTTTTATTATGTTCTTGTAACCCATTATAACAGGTTTTCAATTAAGTTAACTCTGTGTTCCATTTTGGTAATAAAAGTTTATTTATGTATTTAAGTTTAAGAAAAAAAAAACTAGTGTAATCTTGTTCGGTGAACGGGTTGGCTAATAAATGAATTATTGTTTTGTGTTTATATAATCTCATTGTCTATAAAATTTTGAAAACGACAACCTACTTATCTTGAGTATAATATCCTACTTTTAACTTCTTTCTATTAGGACATCCTACTTTCATTACAACAACGTAACAACATATTCTTTTTTTTTGGATCTAATTCAATTTAAGAAATATCAGTGCAATTTATATTCAATATGTTTTTCTTAAACCACACGATCATAAAACACCTACAATAACAACATAATTTTTGTTTCTATTTTTTGCACTTGAAACCGTATGGACATGGATATTACCAAGCTTAATCACAATGTACTTTGTTTTCTTTTTTCCCTTTTGGATTTAAGTTATATAAAAAATACCAACATATTATTTATTTGGATCCAACTCAATTTAAGAAATATCAATGCAATTTATATTCAATACTAGGTGTGAGACCCGTGTACTACACGTATTTATTAAAAATAAAAATTTAATATCAATAATTGAATATTAAATATTTTATAAAATAATATTTTTACATAACATAATGTAATCTTTTGGAACATTTATAAAATAAATCAAATATTCTTTAGAACATTTATGAGATTTTATTATCAAATTAATACAATGATTCTCTTTCCTTATAAAACTCATTAGAATTTTGTGGAATTTTATTTTTAAAAAAATAGAAATTCCCAAAAAATGGTAAGTGAAAAATAATAGTTCTAAAACCCCCACAAAATTACATGTGACAAAACTCTTGAGAATTTGACAAGTGACAAAAAAATATTCATTTATTATAGAGGATGTTTTTTTTAAAACCACATGATCATAAAACACTTACAATAACAAATGTTTCTATTTTTTTTTTCACTAGAAAACTACATAAACTATATGGACATGGACATTACCATGCTTAATTACAATGTATTTTGTTTTCTTTTTTTCCTTTTTGGATTTAACTTAAATAAAAATATACCAACATACTGTATACTTACTTTTTGTATACTGATTACTTTTTTGATACCATCCGGACAAAAACACATAAAATAGCAACTTACTTTATGTTTTTATTTTATTTTATTTTATTGCATCTGGATGACTGGACTAGACACTAGTAATTAAACAAAATTTAGTTATTTTCCCTATAGAAATGTGGGCAATATAATTTGGAGGAAATATAAAGAAACAAATAAGGAAATGATAAAACATGATTTTCCTCTAGACCGTAAGTACAACAAAATAAAAATTACATGATCATATCAGACAAAAAAAAAAAGCTTGACGAAATATAAAGATTCAAATTAGATTTACAATGTTATCTTTTGATGCCAAACCATGACATGTCACGTTATTGGATCATGATGTTCAATAACAACATCCTCATCACAGGTTGTTGCAGTTTGGATGGCAAGCCCTTTTCTAAAGGGAGGACGATAAGAGTGATCGTCTAGGGCCCATCTTCCAAAGGGGCCCAAAATTTTTATAGATTTTATTAATGATATGTTAGACTAGATTGATCTTGAAGATATGATTATTGGTTTTGTATCTCAAAAAGCTAGAAAAACATTTTTCTTTAAATATATGAATTTTTGTAATAGAAAATGTTATATTTAGAAGGTAGTATAAGTAATTTTCTTTCAATTATTGAGTTATTAGAAAATAAGATGAAATTTATGTATTTTAAGGGTCTTTTGTTCCCTTTTGTCCTAAGCCCAAAATATGTCTGAAACGGCCCTGTTGGATGGACAGTGAAGATAACGGGGAGTGTGGTCCAAGAGATATCCGATTTACAACCCATGAAACTAATTATAGAAATATAAAGTATTTTTATGGATATTATATATGATCCTCTGCAGTTTCCTTTTGGAGAACTAGGCTGGCATCAAGGTATTTAACAAAAAAAAAGCCCAAGTTAGAAAGCATAGTTTTCTATTCTTATATTTTTTTAGGGCAAACTGTATTGTGGTTTACTTGTTTTCTCTTTTTATACGGTGCTTGGAAGAAAACTCTGATAACCCCAAGGTTATATCTGTTAGAGTATTACGCTTACAAGCTTTCAGATAAGGCATTATGACACAAATTTTTTACTTTATTTTGGTAGATTACTACAGTAGCATATACTTAAAAGCTACGTTAAATTAGAAACACAAAGACTAGACTTTTTTAGAACACAACAGGAATAAATAAGATAAGAATTCTTTCAAGGAGTTGTGTATGCCATGGCAAAAAGGGAACTAGATGGTTATGCTATTGGTAAACGAATAATATTACCTTGGAATTTTATTGGTCGCCCTAGAAACATGAGGCAAAAATATGTAGATGCGATAACCTTGGTACAAAAGTTCGGTATGCCTGGTTTTTTTTTTAACTATGACATGCATGTTGGGTTTTCTATGCATCAAATACACTCTAAAACTAGGCAGCGGAAAAATCGAAACAACGATATACCTAAGTGTACATGCATCCTATGGATCTATGGCTTCATGCTAATTACATCAACCCTAGAAAACTAAAACATAAGTAAGAAAACATACCTCTTATGTAGCCCTTGATCTCCATGCTTGATATCTTTAACCTCCATGAAGTTGCTTGGATGAAAGGACCCAAACCAGAATCCCTCTAATGGTATCACACCCAATGACACCAAAGAGTAGAATAAAATAACAAGGAGAAGGGTCAATTTCACAAACCCAAAGGGGTTAGAAATCGTCCCTAAGAGGGGGAGGAAGAAGGGTTGGCGAAACTTCAAGTCAAGGTGCAAGGAGGAATGAAATCCTTAAGGCCCTATTTATAGCCTTGGATGTCTCTTTAGGTTTAGTACTCCTTCCCATGTGGGATGGGAGCATAACCACGAAATTTCACTCCTTTCCCATGTGGGATGGAGTGATTTTCATCCAACCCTAATCCCATAAGGGTTCTGGAACATTCCTGATTAACCAACTATCGATTAATGAACATTCAACCCTTTAATTAATTAAGCTGTTAATTAATTCCCAAAATATATTTCCAATTAGTTTCTAATTAATTATTAACTATAATAATTAATAAACCAATTTCTCCTTTATTTATTCTACTCAATTTGGGTCTTGAGGGCAACCCAAAAGGACCCTGCTATTATTAGAAATATTACCAATAGTTAATGACCTTGGACACTATTCTAATAGTCTCCCACTTGGACAAGTCATCAACTATACATGGACCAATACTTCTCTAATAATCAACAGAGAGTTAGCCATCCAACGCAACTAACGAACTCTTGATCTAATCAAGATTCGGCCCTTAGATAAGTGTTCAACTCTGCCTTCGTTCTATGATATCTGTATGAATTCGAGACATGGATGGTCAATCTCAAGAATTCAAGATTATTTTTCCCGATATAGATTTGTGACGACTGCATCTGACTACTAAATTGAACACATCAATTCAGTCAGGGCTCGGCCAAGCACTTTAGATGTCAGCACCAAATCATCGAGGGGCCCATAGATATCTCTTCTCCCATTAAGTCAGAAGGAACGAATAAACTTCGACTACATAGTTTTTGTCTATTTCATCATGTCATACATGGACATACCCTTTATAACTACCAGTTACTAGGGCTGTAAACGAACTGAACGTTCAACGAACTGTTCGTGAACCGTTCGGTGGGAAGTTCATTTATGTTCGTTTATTTAATAAACGAACGAACATGAACACAAATTCTCGTTCGTTTAGTTAAACGAACGAACATGAACAATGGTCTCGTTCGTTCAATTATGTTCGTGAACGTTAGTTTATGTTCTTCGTTTACGTTTGTTCATGTTCGTTCATATAAGTTCCTTTTATCTTCATATATGTTTAATTGTGTTTGATTACATTACTATATTATATATTAATTTATGTTCATATATGTTTGTTTATCTTCGTTTGTTTATGTTTGTTTGTTTATGTTCGTTTAGCATGTTCACGCACATAAACGAACGAACATGAACAATGTAATTTGTTAAACGAACGAACATGAACAAGAAAACTCGTTCGTTTAACCGTTCGTGTTCGTTCATTAGTTCGGTTAACTTAAACGAATGAACATGAACAAGCCCTGTTCGTGTTCGTTTGGTTTGTTTACAGCCCTACCAGTTACGGCTAGCGTTGGAGTAGACCAATGCATAACAGAATCATAGAGCAAAACCCCACATGCATCTAGGTTTGAAGAATAGAAGATATTATCGTCTTAGAATTACTCGTGACTGAATCCATGAAGTAATCTCTAAGCGTGGGTTGGTCCAATACTTAAATCTCTATTAAGCACCCATGAGTGTTAGCGCAATCTCTATGCTATGTCCAATCAATATGTACAATCCACTAATACTCACGACAGTCTTGAATCACTACTTACTTCCGAGAGTATGACCGAATATGGACGTTTGAGTAAATTAATACTCGGGAAGTGGGTTCCAAACATGCAAAAGTGAGAACGCAGTGATAGGCTAATTGAAATGACCGAAATCCATCATATATTAAGATCACCACTTAATAATCGCCAAATCAAATTAAAACTTATACTGCTTAAAGTTCTCGGGTTTTAAAACAAACCAAACTAAGAGTGTTTAAGCCAATTCATTTGCAAATCTAATGCCTCTTGACTTTGTCTGACTGTCAGACTTAGTCAATGACATTGGCTTATGGAATGGATCGACAAGATTGTCTTTCGATATGACATTGACTATGATGTCTTTACATTTGACTTACTATCAAATGTGTTGGTACTTACTGAGTATGTGTAATATGATCTTGTGTGACTTGGGATCCATACTCGAGGTAAGTTCACCCATAAAGTCATAAGAACCTTCATAAGGACCATCAATGATTGAATTTCAACAAAGATGTCACTAATGAATCTCTTTTTAGTCACATTGTCTTCTTTGTAATTTAACTAACTGCAATATACTCTAAGTTTATTGAATCCACTATGGTGTATTTCCTGGTACACTTCCAAGCTAAAACTTTACCATTCAGTAAAAGCACAAATTATGATTGCGAACAGAATTGCCTTCATCAATATGGAACTTAGCATCAATGTAACTCTTACAGTAATCTCTTCCATATTGTCAAGATCATCTCTTCTGTCCTCCAAGGACACTTAAGAATGTTCTTGATCTTGATTCATTGATTCTTTCCAAATTGATCTAATCAAACTTGTCATGCTCAAGGCATACGAGTCATTAGATCTAGTACATGTCATGGCATTTATGATCGATCCCATAGCAGAAGCATGTGGGACACGACTCACTTGCTTTAGCTCAATAGTAGAACTAGGACATTAGCATTGCTCAATGTGATGCCAGCCTAAACTCCTTTTTTTGAGTTCTGCATGTCGAGTTTCCTCAACATTCAATATACTTTGGCTTAATCCAATGAATCACTTTGATCTATCTCCATAGATCCTTATTATGTACGTGTTTTGTATCTTCCATGTATATCATAGCGATACAATTCTCATACCAAGTCAAGCTTTTACACTTGCTGAGTTAGAGTATAGTTTCTTATGAATCGTACATTATCTATGTACAATAAAAGGATGACTACCACAGTGCTCCCACTAGCACTGGCATATATATGGCTTATCTACGTTTCTCGAAATTCAAACTCCTTGAACTTTCTCATTGAAACAAAGATTCCAATTACTCCCACTAGCTTTGACATATGTATGGCTCATCTTTATTTCTCAAAATTCAAACTCTTTGAACTTTCTTACTGAAAGAATGATCCATCTGCGAGATGCTTATTTCGGTCCATAAATGTACTCATTAAGCTTTCACATCCTTCACAACCTTTCTTGTTTTTTCCTATCGATACTTGTCTCTTCTTGAAGATCCACTTGCACCTAAGGGTTAAGGTCAAGTGCTTGATCTACCAAATTACAACATACATGGATTGAAACTCGCTTTCTAATTCCTCCTTCTATGTTGTAGCCTTTAGGGCCTACCATAGCTTCTAATAGCTGGTACACTCTGATTTCTCCATACCAGTGACTCATCTACCTCAGTAATATAAACTCTTATATAACTAGGTTCGTGACATCTTCTATCAGATTTAAAAGGAAAAATGGAAATATGTCAGTTTCCTTAATAGCTCTTTCAATTCCAAATTGAATGCTATGTCCAACTTTAGGCTCTTTGTTGGTTGACTCTTGAATCTTACCAAGATCAATGTGGCTCCCACTAGCCCTTTTGGAAATCAGCTCCCTCTCTTGGAAGACTGCCCTTTGAGCAACATACACTTTGTTCTCAGAAGGTTGTTAAACAATTATCCAAAATGCTTGATGGGCTCTCCAACGAGATAACACATATCTATTCAAAGTCCTAGATTGTCGAGCGTTTCATGACGAGTGTAAGACTCATAATCGTAGACTTTCATGTATGGCAGTGAGGATAGAATCCCACTTCACATATCATAGAGTGTTTCAAGAACCTACTTGGTTGGCACAAGATCAAAGGACTTATTGTAACACTATTCATGGTACAATCCACGAATTGCCAGCAAACACGGTGCGACTCATCTAGTACAAAATCAATGAACGATTTGTTTCTCTATCCAACTAACACTTCCTGGTGGTAGTGTTTTGGGCGGAGATAGATCATGAAACTATTTCACGATCACTTAGATGATCGATAAAGTTTGGACTGAGATTCTCACTATGAGTGTCTCATCCTATTGCCCAATTGATTCTTAACTTCGCTATATGAGAGCTGTGAACACCTGGGAGGTTCCAGACTCACATTCATACGAAGTTGGTCTCAATATGTATCGTGGTTAATCTGAACGGTCAATTAGTGTGAACTAATTCCAATAGATACTCACATCACCCAGTGACGCATTCATCATCTATCTTGATAAACAAGATTTGCATTTATCATAAGACTCGAGGTCAAATGATATCCAAAATCCGATCCAACTGGATACTTGGTAATGCATTTCTCATTTATGTATCCAACACTATGATTCCATAAATACATTTCACCCAAGCATTTGGATGTATTTAAATAAGTACTTACTATGGTCAATCTGAACGATCCATTAGTTGAACTAACATCAACAGATATTCACAATAATACACCTTGTTCAAATGTTCGAATCAATTTTGAACTATTGCTACTAAACTTGGTTCATAGATTTCATGACTTTCTTTTAACATGTTAGAATGCTCCACATTTAAATAAGTCAGAACTATCTCATGAATCATAGTATAAATAATTTCAATTACAATACCATAGACTACACATTTTGAAAAGAGTTGTCTTTTGATCCTATGAATGTAGCAAGGGCTTGGCATTCATGATCAAATTGTCTTCTCCATGTTTTAGTCTTCTTACTTCATTTTAGTAACTGCACATTCTTGCAAATATCAGTACTAATCCTTAGTAAAATACTCAAGGTTTAGAAGTAATGTTTTGATGGCATTATAAATCCATATATTTGATTGAACACCAAACATGGGAGAACTAGTTATCTTTTGATCCTATGGAAAGTAGCACGGGCTCGTGATCCACAATCAAATTTAATTTCTTCATGTTTCAGTCCTTTCACCTCAAATATACATTTGGGCAAGTTTGCTTTCTTAGTCCTTTTCATGTTATGGAAACGAATTGCTATCAGAACATGTCTCAAAATAAGCCTTCCTTTGTCTTAGGTATTTGGCCTAGATTAGGTATACCAATCGCCTTTTAAACCATGTGCAATTGGCTTTCTTCTTCTTGACACTTCTATTCATGATAGTAAAATATGGGAGTGTTTTGAAGTATGAGTTTCTATGATTGGCCATGTTAGTTCCAAAAGGAAACCTTAACATGTTACACAACTCCTTAATGGATATTCCAAGTTGATCATATGTACATGTTAGCTAGTCGACTAACCATAGTCAACTCCTAACTCAAGGAAATTCCATTTTACTTCAACATGTCAATTTACAACGTACATTTGATAATTGCTCTTTCTAACAATTTAGAATGCAATGTTTGAAGTAACCTAGGAAGAGATTTAACAAAGGCGTGATCTTTCCTTTCGTTTATGAGAACTATTCCCAAACTACGAAATTGACAAGATTGATCATCCTCATAGCTAATCTTTTTAAAGGTTTTATAGCAGTAGATTTTAGTGGATAAGGTTATAGACATCATTCAATAACAAATTCCATTATAGTTTGTTTTACTTATCCTTAGAAAATAATCACCCTAAATAAAATTATTTTAGAAGGCTAGGATCAATATTTGGCTCCATGATGTGTAAAGGGATGTCGTAAACACACCATAAAGTTATTTAGGTAGGCAAAGCCCTTTGCCAATTTCGATCACCACGAAATTCCTAGATCTTTGAGATTCATTGACTATTAATGGCATGTTAATCTCGGATTATGTTCATCTCAAATTCAATGACGGGGTCGCTGCGGATCACTGAACAGATGGTGAATCGACCATACAAAATCGCATGGTCCCCGACTCAAGTTACGCTTGAGATTCGCGAGTTCCACATCATTCTCTACCTATACTCTCAAATTGACGTGCCGGTTAACCACGCGAGCTCCATCAACAAGTTATAAAGAGAATGTGCAACTTTTATGGATAACATAAGATCCACATTAAATAGATTGAGAATTAACCTTGCAAAATCGCATGGTCCCCGGCTCAAGTTACGCTTGAGATTCGCGAGTTCCATATCATTCTCAACTATATTCTAGATTGATGTGCCGGTTAACCACACGAGCTCCACCAACAGAATATAAAGAGAATGTGTAATTTTCATGGATAATATAAACTCACATTCTATTAATAAAACGATATTTTGTTTTATACTTGTTTTTAGAATACTTTTAGATTGACCATTATCACTATCAAACCCTTTCGGTAACTCAATTCTCAAAATGCAATAGGGCGGTGAGGGTGGTAAGCGCGAAGCATATTAAAAACCGACCTCATTAGGAATCAAAGAGACCTCCTTAAACCCCTACATTAGAACGGGTGAGCCTAGTCGAGGTAAGACTGACAATGTCAATATTTAAACACGTGAGGGCACATGATGTAACTTTCTTATACATATAATAGACACAATTCTAATATATATAAATACAAGGGGTAAATTTAAAACTATTTAAATTTAGTTGTCTATTATTAATTCTAATTAATTGTGAGGACGCAATTTAACAATTAATAAATCATGAGGGGTAATATTCAAATTTATAAATCTCTATTACAAATAATATTAAATATTTAAATTCACTATTTAAATAACAAATAAATATTCAAATTCAAATAAACACATTTAAATAATATATATCAATTAATAAATATTCAAATTCAAATAAACATATTTAAATAATATTTATCCATTATCAAATAAATATTCAAATTCAAATAAACACATTTAAATAATATTTATCAACTTTCCAGATTCAAAAACAATTTAAATTAGGTATTTATCCATATTTTATAAAGCTTTATATTCGAAAAATGGCAAAAATCCGAAACCCTAATTTCTGCCAAGCTCACGTCGTGACCTCCTTGTTCACGTCGTGAGCTACGACTAGGGTTTTATCAATTACGAATTTTTCATCTAATCTTCTTCCATTCAGTTTCAAACAAGTTTTTACAGAAAATATGGACCTAGGGTGAAAGTAACCATGAACCAATGGCTCTGATACCACTGTTGGGTTTTCTATGCATCAAATACACTCTAAAACTAGGCAGCGGAAAAATCGAAACAACGATATACCTAAGTGTACATGCATCCTATGGATCTATGGCTTCATGCTAATTACATCAACCCTAGAAAACTAAAACATAAGTAAGAAAACATACCTCTTATGTAGCCCTTGATCTCCATGCTTGAGATCTTTAACCTCCATGAAGTTGCTTGGATGAAAGGACCCAAACCAGAATCCCTCTAATGGTATCACACACAATGACACCAAAGAGTAGAATAAAATAACAAGGAGAAGGGTCAATTTCACAAACCCAAAGGGGTTAGAAATCGTCCCTAAGAGGGGGAGGAAGAAGGGTTGGCGAAACTTCAAGCCAAGGTGCAAGGAGGAATGAAATCCCTAAGTCCCTATTTATAGCCTTGGATGCCTCCTTAGGTTTAGTACTCCTTCCCATGTGGGATGGGATCATAACCACGAAATTTCACTCCTTTCCCATGTGGGATGGAGTGATTTTCATCCAACCCTAATCCCATAAGGGTTCTGGAACATTCCTGATTAACCAACTATCGATTAATGAACATTCAACCCTTTAATTAATTAAGCTGTTAATTAATTCCCAAAATATATTTCCAATTAGTTTCTAATTAATTATTAATTATAATAATTAATAAACCAATTTCTCCTTTATTTATTCTACTCAATTTGGGTCTTGAGGGCAACCGAAAAGGACCCTGCTATTATTAGAAATATTACCAATAGTTAATGACCTTGGACACTATTCCAACAGTCTCTCACTTGGACAAGTCATCAACTATACATGGACCGATACTTCTCTAATAATCAACAGAGAGTTAGCCATCCAATAGAACTACCGAACTCTTGATCTAATCAAGATTCAGCCCTTAGATAAGTGATCAACTATGCCTTCGTTCTATGATATCTGTATGAATTCGAGACATGGATAATGGTCAATCTCAATAATTCAAGATTATTTTTCCCGATATAGATTTGTGACAACTGCATCTGACTACTAAATTGAACACATCAATTCAGTCAGGGCTCGGCCAAGCACTTTAGATGTCAGCACCAAATCATCGAGAGGCTACATGTTTCTTAAGGGTGTCCATGGACACCCCTTTTAAAATTATATTTATAGTATATACAGTAAGTTTCAAAAGGACACTTGTGGGCATAAAAAATAGGACACCCTTTGGATTTGTATGTGACATAAAACAAAAACTAATAATCGATTTTGATATTTCAAGCTTTTCAATCAAATATATTTTTAACTTTTAAAACGTGTAAAAATTTTAGAACACAAATTTAGGAGGCATTTAACAAAACCAAATCTTTTCTATAAATATAACAATAAAAAGATAATCCTTCAAAGTTCAAACTTAATGTAATTTCTTGCTAAACATAATAGAAGGTAAAGTGTGAAAACTGAAAAACCTAAGAAAACTACTAATTTTTGGTGCAACCGGACACTGTTTCGTTTTCTTAGGTGTTGTTTGTTTTTGTCTGCAGATCTTCTTGGCCTCTACTGTCTGTGCCTCGAAGACCACGCACAGACATTAGCCTTCGCAGAATGTTTGTTTTTTTGTAGACTGCAGACCTAAAAATGTCTGCACGCCCTCTTCTTGGCACAGATGTGGACCAGAGTCTTCTAACATCTTCAGACACCTTTTAGCCTAAAAAAACACATATATCTTTATTTTGTTTAGTTTTTTTTTAATTTATATTTATTCCAACTTTATTAATGATAAAGAATTTAAAGAAAAAAAAGTTACAATACTTTAAAAAAAATGTTCGACGACACAAACATAACATTTTTGACAAATTTATAAATAGAGATTTATTAGAATAATGGTCGTTGAAATTGTTTATATAAATATGAAAAAAAATCATAATATATTCTTATATTTTGTGTGCCAAATTTTATAAAATATTATTTAATACAGTATTATCAATTTCTTGGGAAAATATTTATAGTACGTTTTTAATTGATTTAATTGAAAAAATCGAAGTTTATTTCTATCAATTTATGTGTCAAATTTTTTGATTTATAATTACAATGTTTAGGTATAACTTTGCGACCAAAAGTATTGGTTTTTATCAAATATATACGTTAATTCGTACCATTTTATTTTCACTTTTTATACAATAATACATAAAAGTTGATCTAGATTTGTTAATTATTTATAACAAAGTCATAAAAATATTAAAAATCACTTTGAAGTTAAAAAGAACCTGTTTATTTAGATTTTAGTTTAGTTAGTAGTGTGCAGATGTTAAAAAAAACAAACAGTCTTCTTTTTTCAAACTGCAGACGTTTGTTCCACCTCTTCTACTGCAGATGTCTACAGATGTGGTCCGCAGACTGCATACATTTTGCCCTAAAAAAACAACACCTTAATCTCTCTCCACCGCCGCCTGCAAGCTGCTTCTCCTCAACTCCTTTGGATCTTTGACTCCTTTATTTTGAGGTATCTTTCTTTCTTCTCTTAGGTTAATTCTAGTTTAGTGTGTTGTAGTAGAAGCAAAATAAATTTGAGTTTGAACTGAATAGTCAAAACCTACAACCT
Organism: Lactuca virosa; assembly: GCF_052849685.1. Lineage (NCBI taxonomy): Eukaryota > Viridiplantae > Streptophyta > Magnoliopsida > Asterales > Asteraceae > Lactuca > Lactuca virosa. The sequence goes on from NC_136428.1 coordinate 393,965,583, forward strand.
AGTAATAGCATGCATCGACTATAACACAACATTTTGTCAGAGTTTAATAAACATTTAAGTTATTAATTTCTAACCTTTTTCTTTATCTCTTTACAATAATTATATGTTTTGATTAGAGATTTAGATCATCAATATATATTTATATGTATAATTTAAAGAAAAATATAAGAATAATATTAGTTGTATATTGTTTATTAATTTAGTATATTTTTATGTTTTTATTTGGGTCGTAATATTTAAAACAAAAAAACAAATATTTTGTCTCTTAATCATGAAAAAACACATGGAAAGGGTGAGCAACAAACACATTCAAAAAATATATAAAAGTTAATAAACAATGTTTTGTGTAATAAAATTATTGATCAACTTATTAATAAGCGTCTATTGTTATAGATTCATTTATAGAATGTTTTCAAAATATAAAAATTCATCGTGAACATCGTAAAATATTTATTTGTACTTTTTGAACTAAGCTTGATTTTTTTACATGGAGTATCATTGATAACTATTTAAAGTGGACACCCGTGAGTTTTAATCCTAGATTCGCCACTGATGATATACAATCTTAATTGGGCTGAAATAAGAGAAAACCTTAAACATATGAAGAAGGCCAAAATAGAACTAATTTGATTGTTAGCATTTTTCATGCTAAAGTAGAATAGCTTAAACATGAACTTTTCAAGAATAACATTTTCGGAGAAATTTGTACTTACACTTACATTATAAAATTCCAAAAAATGAGGACTTCAACATGCATATTTTTTTGCTTATCTTAAAAAGTAACTTTAAAATGTATATACACCTGAAGACTTTAACAAAATTGTTTCTGCAGAAATACCATCACAAACTGCAAATCCTTATTTGTGTAGGATGGTTGTGCAAGATACGTTTCATGGTCAATGTGGCTCTATAAATCCTTCTAATACTATGTATGAAAAAGACATGTTCTTGTAAAAATCTTTATCCAAAAGACTTTTCTTCTCAGACTATTCAGACAAACAATGCATATCCTATATGGGTCTGAAGTGAAAGTCAGAGGTGTTATTCTTAATAATAAATGGGTGGTTTCCTATAATGCCTATTTGATTTGTAAATTTAACTGTCACATTAATATAGAAACTTGTTCATCAATAAAGGTTGTCAAGTATATATATACACTGCTTCTTAAAGTTAGTGTCAAAATCAAAAAAAGTGAAAACTTAGTGTCTTTTGTGGGAAAAAAAATTCAATTTTGACACGTCAGCAACGTCATCAAAAACTGACACGCCATCATGTCACGTCAGCATGTAACCGGGTTGACCAGTTAAGTGGTCAGAATTGTAAAAAAAGAAAAGAAAAAACAGTGTCAAATTTGAGACAAAAAAACAGTGTCAAATTAGAATTTTGGTGTAAAGTTAGTGTCTTTTGTGCTATTTACCCTATAAATATAAGTAGATTTGTAAAGGTTTTGACAATATAAGCTTTAATATTTCTCTAATTACATACTATGTTCTTATAAATGAGATCGACGAGTATCAGTGAGGTTGATGCGTTTCTCCTCCTGAAGGTGCATGGAGAATTTTTAAATTTCCTTTGGGTGAAAGGAAACCAGTTGTTAATCATTTGCCCTTGCATTTAGAAAACTATCAACCTTTGAAATTCAAACGTAAATCAACTTTGGATAATATTCTGAGTAACTTTGCTCAAAGAAAAACTATTTTGACTGAACTTTTTGTTGAAAATGATACAGACATTTTAGCAAAATAACTTAAACTCACATACAATCAGTTTCCTGATCATTTTGTTTCGAAGGGGGATAAAAAGATGTGGTTAACCCCAAAAATAGGTGACTCAATTGGTCATATTGTGATTGTGAATCCAAACCGAAGGCAAAGGATATGTATGCAATTAATGATGATTTAAAAAATGATTAACGGAGTAACTGTTGCTACCTTTAGAGAATCTGCTTTATTATGTGGCTATTACCTTGACAATGCTACTCAACAAGTATGTTTGCAAGAAGCTTGTATTTTCATATGCCATGAGTTGAGAAGGCTTTTTGCTTCACTTTTAGTTTTTACCTGTTCAAATAGTCCGCATAAGTTGTGGTTGTAATTTGAAGATTCAATGATGGAAGACATTTTACAGAGACACGCAATGAATCTAACTCCCCATGCATTTAAAAAGGTTGATTGTTTTCTGCAGTCAATGGGAAGACGTCTTGTCAGTTTGATGTTCTACCCTAAAATTCATTTGGCCATTTGATGGAAGACGACACTACTAGAGAGATTAAAACAGAAAAAATATTGTTATTTCCACTGAAGATTTAGCTGCAATATATACTCTTAATAGAGAACATAAAGTTTCTTTTTAAATGATAATGGATGTAGTTAGCTATAATAAACCTGGTTGTTGCTTTATCGAAATTCGCATTTTAAAATACCTTTAGATGTGGCTGTGAAGGGTTTGTATGTAAGGTTAGTAAAGATAGATCTTGAGTTGTGCTGATTAGGATGTGTAAATTAATTATATGGGATGAGGGACCTTGAGATGTGACGTATAGATAAATAAGATCTATTGTATATACACTTCGATAAGATCTATTATATATACACTTCAAGTTTTTATATGAAAAATGGACATACACTTTAATTTACTTTTATTGTGAAATTTGCATACTTAAATTACTACTTTATAATTAGCCTACTTTTATTATGATGTTTCCATACTTAACTCGCTACTTTATAACCATCTTTGTCTGTAACACAGTCTTTACAAAAATGACAAATCTCATGTAACCTTTGGTCAATTATCTAAAATTTCATTTAAATGCTTATATTATGATTAAAAAAAATTAACATAGATAATATACCACAATGTTGAATGAAACAAATAAGAGATTGCAAACCTGATCATATTTGAGGTCAAAATTCAAAAACTATTGACTACAAAAACTCTTGACTACAACTTTCTACCATATCTTGACGCTTTAGGTTCATGATTTGACTTATTGTTAAAAGCAATAACCAACATGAATGAAAATTAAATTAATAAATAAAGAATGACAACAAAGACCCATTTAAAAGATTTATGGATAAAATACACTTTGGTTGTCTGTTTGACAAAGATACAGTAGGATTATTAGAATTGTTAATTGATTCTTATCCACATCCCTTATGGGCATTCTGAAAAATATTGGATTTGCTTTGTAGATATGAATCATTTTGTGGCTCCAACGTTACAAGCTAAAAATTGTTCAAATAAGAGTCTATGCAGATGCTAATGCTAATGCCATTGGTCATTGTCAACACCACACAATCAGAATTGATAAATTGTATCGTATGTTATTATGTGAACGTGAAATACAATGGGAAGATATGTACTAACAATATTTACATTCTAATCCCAAACTAATACTAATAGTTTAATACTAATACTAACTGTCTAATACTCCCTCGTAAGCTAAGGTCTGGTAAGAACGTGCAACTTGGACCGTAACCCTTTGAATCTTTATGAGGATAGTGGCTTAATGAATATATCAACAATTTGGTCATCTGTGGATATAAATTAAATCAAGAGTTTTTTGGCAACAACCTTATCACGGATAAAGTGGAAGTCAACTTCAACATGCTTTATGTGAGCATGAAACACAAGATTAGCAGACAAATAGGTTGTACCAAGGTTGTCACACCACAGTGGATGACCGATAGATAGTCTTTTGTTTTCTTGCTGATTAAGAAACCAGGTTAGAACCAAGGTATATTGCATATCCCTCGGTGGATCGACGGTCATCCGGGCACCCAACCCAATTAGCGTCAGAGAATGCAGCAAGCAAAGGAGATTTCTTATCACCATAGGCATGAATAGTGGTGTCCCGTGAGGGGGTGAGGCGTAAACCAAAATTACTGGTGCCTTTAAGATACTGGAGGATGTGTTTGATAACGGACTGGTGATTCATAGTGGCAGAATGCATGAATTGACAGACCTTGTTAACTATGAAGGTGATATCAAGCCTGGATAGGGTGACATATTGAAGAGCACGAACCACCTATCGATATCAAACAGGATTCCCAAAGGGAGCACTGTCACCAAGAGCCAGAGGTGTTCCTATAGGAAGAGGGGTGCTGACCGGTTTGGCTTCATGAAGGCATGCATGTAGTAAAATGTCTAAAATATATTATTGCTAAGATAGGAAAAGGTCAATACGATGATATGCAACCGCAATACCAAGAAAGTAGGAAAGTGCACCCATGTCTTGAATATAAAATGTTAGACTAATACTTTTAATAATTTGATCTATAGTCATAAGGTTATCTCCTGTAAGTATAATATTGTCAACATAAACCAACATGTAAATGCGCATACCCTTGATGGAAAGAATAAAGAGCGAGGGATCATTGTGAGATCCTTTGAAATCAAGGGCATGGAGAGCACGAGACGTTCTGTGAAACCACATGTGAGGGGCCTGTTTCAGCCCATACAACGACTTGTGTAGCAGGTAAACATGCTTTGGGTTACGTGGGTCAGTGAGGCCTGGAGGTTGATGCAGATAAAATATTTCGTGCAGGTCACCATAAAGGCATGCATTTTTAACATCCAGTTATCAAAGTGGCCATTTTTTAGGCACGGAAAGAGAGAAAAAAACATGTACGGTAGTAAACTTGACAACTGGGCTAAACGTATAATGGTAGTCGATCCGGGGTTGTTGATGAAAGCCTTTGGCAAGGAGACGAGCCTTGTAACGTGTAATTGACCTAGTGCGATCTCGCTTAATTTTATAAACCCATTTGCAATCAATAATATTCATATTAGGTTTGGGTGGAACCAAAGTCCACATACCATTTCGAAGTAGAGAATCATATTCGTCAGCCATAGCTTTTCTCCAGTGTGCATGTTTAATGGTGGCAACGAACGTGGTAGGCTCCCGATCACTAGTAGTAGATGTATGATAAGCCAGGGGATCAAAAGGAACTTTCTTTTTGGGATTTTGGAAAAACGTAGCAGGTCGGACACGGGTGTTAGCAACCTCAGTTACCGAGGGTTGTTCCGTTACAGGTTCTGATGGTTGTTTAGTAGCAGATTTTGTTGACTGCTCTAGTATAAGTCTTGAATTGTGCCATTGGTAGTGAGTATAGGTGACAGTGGGATTGGTGGAGGGAGCACTAAGTGCCGCTTAAGGTTCTGATGTGGGCGGTGTTGTCAGGGTCGGTTGTTGGACTGGTGGAGATCGCAGAGATGGTGGAGGTGATAGTAAAGGAGTCGGTGGAGAACCATCAAAAATAATATGGAGTGAGTAAGTGGAAACATATGGATCAGATGAGGGGCTTGTAAATGGCTTAGTTTTAGGTGTTAGAAATGGAAAGTAAGTCTCGTGAAACTGAACATGACAAGGTATGTAGAGTTTTTCAGATGTAAGATCAAGACATCGATAATCATGGAGAGAGGAGCTGTACCCAACAAAGACACAAAGAGTGGACCGAAAATTCATCTTATGCTGGTTGTAAGGTCGAAGGTGGGGAAAGAATTGACACCCAAAAACTTTCAAGAAGGAGAAATTTGGTTGGCGTTTGAAGACGTGCTCAAATAGAGAAACATGGTAAGAGTTCAGAGAAGGCATGCGATTGATGAGGTAGACCGCAATATCGAAGGTAAAGTGCTAATAGCTTTTAGGAACACCCGATTGATTGATGAGTGTTACGCCTGTTTCAACAACATGGTGATGACGCCTTTCAACCAAGGCATTTTGCTCACATGTACGTGGGCAAGCATTTTGATATATGATACCCATATAGGAGAAAAAGTGGGTTAATTTGCGAAACTTACCACCCTATTCAGTTTGGAATGATTTGAGTTTGGTAGAAAACTGACGTTATGTAATGGTTCTAAACTGCTTAAACACATCAAAGACATCTGATTTGCGTTTAAAGGGAAAGATCCACATAAACTGTGAGAAATCATCAACGCAGGGTAAAAGGTAATTATGACCATCAATTGAGGGCATGGGTGCTGGACCCTAAACACGACACACAACAAGATCAAAAATATGTTTAATATTAAAACCAGACGACGAAAAATGAATTTTGGATGATTTGCTAATGTGACATGAATTACAAAAAGAAGAAAAAGCTTGACTAGAAAAAGGAAGGAAGTATTTTGAACACATAAAATTAAACAACTGCGGATGAGGATGCTCGAGCCGTTGGTGCCAAACATCAGAAGGAGATCTTAGAGTAGTAAACAAAAATTTAGGAAGACGCTTGAGAGACGGTAAGCGAATGGAGTAGAGACTATTTTTACTTGGACCCATGAGGAGGGTAGTTTTGGCAGTATTGTCCTTCACAACAAAAAAGGAAGAGAGAAATTCAAAGAACACATCATTGTCAAGACAAAATTTTTGAACATAAAGAAGATTCTTTTTTATTTTGGGAACATGAAGGACATCAGATAAAGAAAACGTTTTTGATGGAGAATAAAAGGTAGTAGAACCAACATGAAGGATAGGTAACCCCATACCGTTTCCTACGTGAAGAGCATCCTCACCAAAATAAGGGGTGTGGTTGTCCAGAGAAGAAAGATCATGAGAAAAATGATTATCAAAACCTGTGTTAGTAAGTCATGTGGTTCTTTAGGAGCGATTCTCTACGAAATTGGCAGTGGGTTGTGGCCGAGGGCGGATGGTATTGTGGTCACGGTTAGGGCACTGAGACGGAATGTGGCCAATACCGCATCAGTTGCATGTGTAATAGGAAGTGTTCTGAGTGGAAGACCATGGGAACTGGTTGCGATGTCCTCCAGGTTCTTGGTTGTAGGAGCCTCGGCCACGGTGGTTGTTGACACCATGGCTACGAGATGACACAAACCTGTTGGTGTAAAAGGCTTGGGAAGGTGATTGAGAGGCCAAGGAAGGCTGGCGACCAGGCTGGTTAATTAGCTACTGAAGTGCTTGTATGTGATTAGGAAGAGTAGGGGCAACACTAAGGTTGGAACGAATGGAGGATCTATCGGTAAAGGCCTGAGCGGGAGCAACAGTAGGTTGAATCTTTTTATCATAAAATCATGGTCAGCAAGAAGACCATGAAGTTCTTGAAAAGAGGTGGGGTTTTGGTGGGCGAGGAGGGTAGATTTAAGCCCATTGTATTCTTTGCGAAGGTAAGAAATAACGAGCATAACAAGATATTTTTCCTTGATTTTTTCCGTAATGTTTGCAAGAGCATCAAAGTACTCTTAAGTGCATAAAAGGTAAGCGGTTGTAGTTTCATCAGGTTTAATCTCAAGTTTGAGAAGTTGAGTTTTGAGGGTGTATTCCTTAAAGGAAGACTGAGGGGGCATAAGCTCGTTATAGAGAGAGCCAAAGTTCTCGAGAGGTTGACCCTTGGACATGAGAAAAAGAAGCTTCATATATGGTGGATAGTAGAAGCATGCGGACATGGACATCATTAACCTACCATATATTATATGAAGGGTTACTCCGAGGTTCAGTGGTGGAAGCTTTTTCATCCGACGTGATAGTAGGGTTAGGGAAGGGAATAGTTCCATCAACATAATCAAACAGGTTATTATTAACAAGTAAGGGTTGAATTATTGTTTTCCAGAATCCATAATTGTTAGGAGAAAGAGTAAAAGGGGACTGATGGGAATTATGTGATGTTTTCTCTGCTGTTGAGAAGGCAGTGATTGCAGTCATTGTGAAGATCGGATGTAATAGCAATAATGGTTGGCTTGTGGATGATCGGTGGTAAAAGAGATTGTGGCCTGCTGTGATCTGAGCTAATGATGATAGGGTTGTAACCCTTAGATGCATCGCTGGGAAAAGGGCTCTGATACCAAATCAGAATTGGTAAATTGTATCGTATGTTATTATGTGAACGTGAAATACAATGGGAAGATATATACTAAAAATATTTACATTCTAATCCCATAACTAATATTATCAGTTTAATACTAATACTAACTGTCTAATACACACAAACTCATGTCACCCCAACTGCAGGTGTGTATGTAACATCCCGATGTTCAGGTACTTCTAACTCTTTCATGTCATGATAATTGGTCTAGTGGTTGCAATCTTGAGGTTTAGACACGACGTGTTGGAGGCACCAACACGACGTGTCTAGACATTAAAAGACACATGTTTTGGCTGAGTAACACGACGTGTTTTCCCTCTGAACATGGAGTGTTGACTGCTGTGTGTGAAACCCTAATATTCTGGGGTTTAGTTCCCCATTTAAGGAATATGGGGGCTAGGGTTTGTCCACCCTCAGCCTCTATCTGCCCTATCAAGCTCAAGAAGAAACACTAATCCTTTCCTCTCCTATTTGTGAAGATAGTTGGTGTTTTGAAGGAAGAAGGTGAAAGAAGGAAGCAAGGATTCAGCTAGCAAGCATCATACTTCAGTGTAGCGCCCTCCCAGACCATTGTAAGTGTCCAAGTCCCGATTTTTATCACTCACAGTCACTAAATCTTGAGATATGTCCCATTTTCTCTTTTTTATGGGTTGATGCATGGAGGGATCTCATAAAGTTTTCAACTTTATGAATCTCCAAGTCAAGGAGACCTTGTAGTGGTTTGGATCTGGTTTCAACCAAAGTTTTGATGCCATGCATAGAAAGTAGGTCATGAATTCCCCTGTTGACCTAATATGGGTTCAAGACATGCATTGGAAATGCATGTCTTAAAAAGCACAAATCTTTGGAATGATTTAGGTGGTTGCACCATTTCTGGAAGGAAGGGACTTTGGATCTTAAGGATTGAGGACTTTATGGTTATGCCCTTGCATGGTTAAGCATGTAGTTTGAATTTTTGGACCTTTTTGTGGTCCCAAAGGATAAAGTTGGAAACTTTATCCTTCCTAACCGCATTCCTAGTCCAGATCTGAGCCTTGGAGCTCGTGGGGTCGAAAAGGCAGCTGAATATCTTAAGCTGTTAGGAATCTGGAGAACACGGCGTGTTGGCAAGCCAACATGGCGTGTTGGCTAAAGTTTTCCCGTCTGTGGAACTTTTCGCGGAACACAGCATGGTAAAAAGGGAACACGACGTGTTAGGTTAACCTAGACCGTTGACCTTGACCATTGACTTTGACTTTGACCAAGTTTGACCTTGAGGGTATTTTGGGTATTCTGGGTTTTGATGGAATTGGTCATTTGATGGTTGTAGGCATTTGAGTTGAGAGTTGAGATTCGGAGTCGGACCTTATCAGTTATGTGCTGCTTGTGAGGTGAGTTGTCCTCACTGTACTTGCGGGTCAAAGGCACCAATGTCGACCCATTAGATTGATATCCTGTTTTGCATGCTATTGTATTGTTATGATCTATTAGATCGGTATCCTTGGTAGTTAGGATGTTGGTATGCTTAGTGATCTGTGTGTCTGGCTGTAGACTGTTACATGATTATCTGTTATATGTGCACATGGTTGGTTGGTGTCTGAGGCTTCACTGCTTTATGTGTAAGCCAACAGGCCGGGGCATTCCAACCTGATGGTTGAGGGCCTAGGGTATTCTATCCCGAGGATGATTGGACCCATAACATGTTGGCATTCCAACTCGATGGTTGAGGGGCCTAGGGTATTCCAATCCGATGATTGATTGGACCCATAATATGTTGGCATTCCAACTCGATGGTTGAGGGGCTTGGGGTAATCCAACCCGATGGTTGATTGGGCCCATAGTATGCTGTTATTATGCTTGAGCTATTTGCTATGTATTGGTATTTTGCGGGAAACTCACTAAGCTCTGGGCTTACAATAATAGGTTATGTTTCAGGTACCTCAGATGTTCGTGGGAAGGCAAAGGCTTATCGTGGATCTCATCATGTTTTGTTTATGATTTTGGGATTACTCTGATATTGAACTCATTTTGAAAACAATTTGTAAACAATGATGGTTTTCGGGTTTTGTCAAAAAGTTTAAATTTTCCATGAATTTTATGTATGTTACAAGTTGGTATCATAGCCTTGGTTTGAGTGAATTGGAGGAACACCCGTGTGAATCTAGTCTCAAACTAAGGAAAAGATTTTTAAAATGGTTTTCAAATGGTTTCAAAATAATCAAGGAGGATGCGATGTGTACGATCAGCCGGAGCCAGTAAGTAGACCCCAAAATACCATATTGTAATATGATATTGTGATATGTTAGAACAACATGCTAGTGATAGGCTAATGATCTTCAAGTTTTGCATGATAGAGTTTCTTGATTATATGATTCCTGATAGCCTAGGGTTCTTCTCTAATGGAATTGACATCATTACTGTAGTTGCTTAGTGTATGCATCATGGTTGTACATAACTAAGATCTTATAGCCTTAGAATGTTTGGTTTGGACTAATTTCCCGTTCTTGTTTGATGAAGGGCTTAGGGTAGGATTAAATATTCGAATGTCTATAGGGTCCAACGTTATGTATGGCTAGCATAAACGAGTGTTGCAGGGTTGGTGGAAGTTTCATGAATGAGTTGTGTGGGGTCAACTGGCCAGTTTTGTGTTGTTTAGCCTTTCCTCTAGGGGTGAGGATTGAGTGTATGGTTATGTTTGTGAGTATTGTTAGGGTGTGTGATGATCCTATGAGACAAATACGGGTATGTATGGAAGGTAGTATGGGCCCGTACTATTGAAAGCACAGGACCCGTATGCGTAGCAAGGAAGTAACCACCCCTAGGGCTTTGTAGGGAGTGGTCTCCCTGTTATGTTATGCGTATTATTTGACATCTCCCTGGTGTATTTCAGTATGGTGACTACAAGACGAGTTGAGACCGGATCTGGATCCGGATCCGGAGCTGGCAGGCAGATTGGATCAGATGAGTTGGATGCCAAGATTAGGGGGATTCTCCATGAGGAGGTTGTGCCCATTGCTCGGGATCAGATATCGGAGCTATTTGGGTCTATTAAGAACGCGATAATGGAGTTCTTTGATGATATATACGCAACCGTTGTTGAGACTGCTGCTGTTGCAACCTCTGAAGCCGTTGCCGCTGCAGGTTTTAAATCGGGTCGGGTGTTTTAGTATAGGGACTTCGACAATACGAAGCCCCCGAATTTCGATGGAGTATATGACCCGATCATTGCCATGAGGTGGTTATCTGATGTGGATGGGTGTTGCTTCACTTGATTATGCCCTGCTGAACAGAAGGTCAGATGCGCTCTGAAGCTTCTGAGGACCGGAACGAAGGATTGGTGGAGGCTTGCCACTAGTTCATTTTCTGATGAGCAGAGATCTGCTGTGTCTTGGGAGCAGTTCTCGGATATGTTCCGCTCCCATTATGTACCGTTGGTGGAGCGTGAGAGGCTGGCTCAGGAGTATTTAGATTTGAGGCAGGGATTAGAGACGGTGACGGAGATTACCAAGATGTTCACCGAGATGGCTATGTTTTGCCCTGAGTTTGCTGCATCTGAGCAGGCTCAGATGACCCGTTACTTGAGCATGCTCAAGACGGAGATCAGACAGTTTGTTTCCACCCAGCTCTATGGTACCTTGTTGGAGATGCAGGAATCCGCTAGGCGGCGTGAGATTGAGATTGATTTACAGACGAAGGAGCAGAGACCAGCCCCGACGCAGTCGCAGCCTGTGTCGAATCGGTTCAAGGCCACCGATTCGAGGATGGGGAGTAAAAGGGGCCGCACTTGTGGGAAGTGTGGTAAGGTACATGATAGAGTTTGTCAATCTTCTTCGGGATGCCACAAATATGGCAAGCAGGGCCACACTGCGAGGGACTGTCGGCAGCAGACTCCAACGTCTAGCATCAGACTCTGCTACCATTGTGATCAGTTGGGCCATGTGAAGGCCCAATGTCTCTTGCTCGCTGCCAAGACGGTGCAGGTTCCAGCGCCGGTTACTTTGAGGATCACTGACGGGAGTCAGGGCAGAGCGGAGTCCCTGAGGGCTCGAGGTCGCGCTTTCCAGCTTACTGCCGAGGAGGCCAGAGCAACTCCAGATGTTGTGACTGGTATGTTTCTATCCTTTATTCTTCTGATTATGTTTTATGTTATGCTTATCTGTGTACCTCTGTTAGGTACGTTCCTAGTGAACTCTTTTCCTGCTCTAGTGTTGTTTGACTCAGGTGCGAGTCGGTCATTTGCTAATTATTTTAACTGTTAATTATTATTAAACTCGTTTCCTAAATTGCTAATGAGAAACAAGGCATTATATTCTCACATTTCACAAATGTCATAAGGAGAATCACTTCGCAAGGATTGGAATGTGAATATAGTAAAAAACAAGGCATTCTATCTGAGAATGGCACAAGAGGCAGACAACAAGAAAGAACAAATGGTTTTTGTTGCACATGTGTGCAGAGGTAATCAAGTTTGGTTATCTGGAGATGAAGACGACGAAACTGACAACATGAGAAAGCGAGGAAAGTTGTGTCTTGTTGCGAGGAAGGGAGATTATACCGAAGATGGATAAAAAACTAAAAAAGAATTATTGCTTCATGGCAAAAGAAGGAAGCATCAACATCGTTGAACATGTAATATTCATGATATAATCTAGTCATTATTATTTGAAAGATTGCGAATCTCACTTATAAAAACATACTCAAACGTGTGCCAATGTCCTTTTAGATTATAACAAAACCTTTGATGAAAAGAACATAGCGACCAAGAGTTGTATCACTTGAGAGGTCAACTAAAAGACAAGAAGCTTAAGGTCACAATGTTAGAAAGACATGCGTTGTTAGAAAGAAATGTTAGGTTGCTTAATGAAACTAAGTTAGATGTTGCTTTCAATTAATGTCATTTAGCTCGAACATAAATTGAACGTTTAAATCTTTCAATAGCAAAACTTTTCAATGAAAGTGAAACAATCAAAAATCTTTTCAATAATAGGTCCAAACATAACACTTACAATTGGGGTTGGTCAAATGGTTTCACTACCAGTGAGAAATCTCCATCGAGGTTCGATACCGACCATCCATATGTCTTACCAGGCAGACCTTTTTCCTTTCTTGTCAATGAAAAAACATACCCCAAAGACATTCAATGTCACTTTGGTAGACTGCAAGAGCTTATCAATAATTGTGTTATTGAAGAGATTGTTCCGGAAACCCCAGGAGTCTCCGATAACAATCAATCAAGACTTTGGACTAGATCAGAATGTTAGGAAATAATTTGTTGGTTTGTGCTAGGAATATATGTTTTATAGGCATTTCTTGTTATGTTTAGGGTTTGTTTTGAGTTTTCGGTTGGGTGGACCGAAAACGTCCCGTTTTCGGTCCTATGGGGTTTTCAGTTGTAAACTGTTTGCTGTTTGTGTTCCCTATAAATAGGGATTTAGATGTTTAGTCTTGTGAGAGCTGTTTTCGGTCCATACTGTGTGTTAGATCATTTGCACCTGACGATATCGGTTGATATAAAATCGTGTGCATTTTGATCAATATTTCTTCTTCTTCTTCTTGATTCATTCTGATTTGATTCACTGTTATTGTTTGATCACTAGTTGGTTCATAATTTGCGGACTTACAATTGGTATCAGAGCCATTCTAGTGTCAAACCGTGTTCAAGAAGATTGAATTAGCTCGTTTTTTGCTTGACTTAATCCTTGGATCGAAACTATTTTGGGTTTATTGTTCGAAATTGCACATTGTTGCTGCTGTGTTCTTGGTGTTCTTCAAAGATTCAGAAAAAGATACGAAAGATCAGCTTGAAGTTCATTAGATCTGGACGTTTTTGGTTGGCAGAATACTCGTTTTCGGTGGAGCGTCATTGATAGTTTTCGACCGCAATCCGTTTTCGGCTGAAATCAGTTTTCGGGCGTAATCCGTTTTCGGCAGCAATCCATTTTCGGCTGTGATCCGTTTTCATTGTGCTTTTAGACAAGTTTTAGTTTTTAATCAATTAAAAATATATTTTTTTTAATTGGAACCTCAAAACAGTGCACTTCATCAAGAATTAGATTCAATCATGGGAACCACTACAAGAATTCCGCGTCTCTTATCAGCAGAAGGGTTTCCAGAATGGAAATACAGGATCGAGAAGTACATTAAAATGAAATACTTTAAGATTTGGAGAAGCATTCTTAGGGGTCCCGTTAGAATCACAACTACCCTGGAAAATGGAACCATAACTGAAAAAGAAATTGAAAACTACACTGATGAGGATTTTGAGAAAATTGAGGAACAGGAAAAGGCACTTGCAACTCTGACAATGGCTCTATCCCCTGACATTGCTCAAGGATTCAGGGAGTATGATTCAACAAAAGAACTTTGGGAAGCATTTATAGATGTTTACGAAGGAAATGATGACATGAAACAAAGCATACAAGACATGCTCCGTAAAAAATTCAACATGTTCAACCATGTTCTGGGGGAGACTCTTGAAGCCCAATTGCAGAGATTCATCACTCTTACCACTGAGATGAGCACTGCTGGAATTTATGTACCACGCTCGGAGATAAAAAAGAAATTGTTGAACTCTCTTCCCAAGTCATGGGATATGAATGTTTCTGTTATCAAGAAGACCAAAGATCTCAACAGACTCACTCTTGATGAAATAATGGCTATCATCAAAGCTTGTGATTTGGATGACAAGAAGCGAGAGATAAACCATGTGAATTCCTACTCCACAGAAAATTTAGGAATTTCATCAAACAATGCCTTTTCATCATTCACTGTTCCACAACCTCAAGCTTTCACTGTTCCACAAACTCAAGCTTTCAATGTTTCACAAACCCATGCTATTCCATCACCTATGTCTTATAAACATTCAGCCTCCTCCTCAAAAGCTCCTGTCATTGTTTCAAATCCCAAGGAAGCTGAAGAAAATCTGGCTCTAGCTTCTAGTCTCGTGAATTGTTACAATGCTTTTCTAGCTGGAGATTTGCCTCCTCAACTTTCTTTCGCAGATCTTGATCAAATTCACCCTGAAGATGTAGAAGAAATGGACATCACCTGGCAGATTGCAATGACGGTATTCAGGGCTAAGCAGTTTGCCAAGAAGACGGGAAAGAACAACTGGGGAGTGAATGGAGAAAAGAAAGTTGGGTTCAACAGGAGCAAGCTCAGGTGCTTCAACTGTCATGAGCCGGGTCATTTTGCTCGTGAGTGTCCGAAACCAGATAGAAGAGAGAATCATGACAGGACAATGGTTCCAGTTGTAGACAACAGAGGAACTGCTTCCAACAGTGAAACAACGAATTTGGCAGTGGTGGGTCTGTCGTTTGATTGGGAGGACCAGATTCAAGCATTGAACATCTCAGGGCCTGAAACTGCGAACCTAGAGCTTCCAGATGAAAAAGCTGAAGAGGATGCTGAAGCAGAAATGATGCAGCTTCAATTTGCTTTCAATGTATCTACCACTCTAGAGAAGAAAGAGGTCAGTGAAATTTCTTGCTCTAAAAAATGCATGGATACTGTTAAATTTTTGTGTGATCAAATTGAATTATTACGTAGAGAAAATGAGGACCTTAAGTATGAAGGGTATACTCTTAGGAAAGGACAAAAACCTCTTAAAGAACAATTAGAGGCCAAAACCAAGGACTTTAGGAAACTTCAGGAAGAATATAGTAACAAATGTGAGAACTATAACTTTGTTAAGAAACAACTTGCCAGGTTGACTAATGAACTTGACACATTGAAAAATAAGTTTGAGAATGCAAATTTTAATTTCAGAAAATTTGATGTGTCAAGTGAGGTAGTTGCTTCGATGATTGAAAAACAATTAAAATTTAAATATAATCAACAAAAGGGTCTAGGGTATGATAGTGTTCCTCCTCCTTTTAATCATAACTACACATTCATCCCTATGACATAGGAAGAAATAGACAGGGAGGCACATCTTCAGTATGGGAAACCTACTGTGGTTGTAATAGAAAATAGCTCTAAGGTGAACAATACTAATGTTTCTACTACATATGCAGATTCACCTTTAGTTCAAGGCAAGCAGGCAGCTGGAGAGAGTGTTTCTGATAATAATTTTGTTTTGCAAACTGATGTTTCTGGTTCAAACAATGATGTTTCTGTTTCTAATTTGAAAACTGATGTTTTAGTTTTTGATGCTTTTGTTTTGAAATCTGATGATTCGAATGTTTTTGATAAGTGTGGTGATGTGTCTGATAAATCTAATGAACCTGTCACTAGCAAATACTTGCTACCTAATCCAGTCACACAATCTGAACCATGCATATGCACTTGTGGGAAAAGTAAAGAATTTAATAAGGACACTAAATCAGGAAAGAGCGGTACCAGTTTCTATATGAAGAAACAAACATGTTTCAATTGTGGAATTCCTGGTCATAACGCGAGAAATTGTCCAACCTGTGTATATGTTCCTTATTATGCTCAAGGTAGAAAGAATGAGTCACGAGGAAGATATCTTAAGAGAAAGTCCTCGAGATCTCATTCAGTTGATGGTGATTGGAACACCAATAAAAACAAAAATCAGACTGAACTTACAAAGAACAAACAAGTTTTAAACAAAAATTCAACAGACACTTTAACGAAACTGAAATTGGCTAAGCCAAGATCAGTTTCGTCAAAGTCATCGTCTGGATGTTCATCTAGCCATAGATGGATGTCCAAACGATCAAAATCAAAGAAATTTTTTCAAAATCACCTGTTAATGTTTCTAAACCTAACTATAAATGGGTGCCCAAAAAGTCATCAATCCAATCACCTCAGAGTCCACTACATGTATCTGGTAATCAATCTGACTTTAAAAGGGAAAAAGTTGATTTTGTTGATAGAACAGGTAAACCCAGTGTTTCTATGACCTGGGTTCCAAAATCTAACTAATCCCGCGCACTGTGCAGGAGCAGCTATGGAGGAATATCGTCAGACCTTGGTATGTTGATAGTGGCTGTTCCAGGAACATGACAGGAGACATTTCCCAACTGCACGACATTCAAAATTTTAATGGGGGTTATGTTTCCTTCGCGGGAGGAGAAGGTGGAAATATCACTCAGAAGGGTATTGTGACGAATGGTGTGCTTAGCTTTGAGAATGTGAACTATGCTCTCAAGCTGAAACACAGTCTGTTGAGTGTATCTCAGATTTGTGATAAAGGCTATTCAACTCATTTTATGAACAAAGAGTGTCTCATTTTGAAGCCCGAAATCATTATTCCTGAAGACTGGATTTTGGTTAGATAAAAAAGGGATGGAAATGCTTACATCATTGACATGAATCATAACATTCCCGAGCAAGTCACTTGTCTTTTCTCAAAAGTCTGTGAACACAATGCCATGCTCTGGCATTGTCGGCTCGGCCGTGCAAATGCCAAGAACCTCAATCGTCTTGCTAAAAATGAGATTGTGCGTGGTCTTCCAATCAAAGAATTCATAACTTTTGAAAAGTGTGTTGCTTGTGCTCAAGGAAAACATCATTGCAAGACACGCAAGCCAAAGTTGGTCAACTCAATCAGCAAGGTTCTTCAGATGTTGCATATGGATTTATTCGGTCCGGTCAATGTTCTCAGTATAAATAAAAATTCTTATTGCTTGGTTGTGATTGATGATTAGTCTCGGTTTACATGAGTTTTCTTCTTGTCCAACAAGAGTGAGATTGTTGACTTGATCAAGAAATTCATTGTGATGATTGAGAATCAAACCAATGAAAGGGTGAAGGAACTTCGAACTGATAATGACACATAATTCAAAAATGCTGTTCTGGACCACTTTTGTGCTGAGAAGGGTATCATGCATCAGTACATCGCTGTTCGGACACCACAACAAAATGGTGTTGCGGAACGGCGTAATCTTACTTTGATGGACGCTGCAAGGACGATGCTTTGTGATTCCAAATTACCGGTCTTCTACTGGGCAGAAGCCATCAATACAACATGCTATGTTCAGAACCGTGTTCTGATCAACAAAGCACAGATGAAGACCCCGTACGAGATTCTATACAATCAAAAGCCATCGGTTGCTCACTTCATAATCTTTGGATGTCCGTGCACCCTTCTTCACCTCGAATCCAAACCCAAGTTCAACTCCAAGGCCGATAACTGCTGTTTTGTGGGATATGCCGCACGCACCGCTTACCGAGTTTACAACAAAACCACCAAGAAGATTGTGGAATCCTTTGATGTGCGTTGGCTGGAAGAGAACGAGACGGATGCGCGAGTCGGACCCGATTTGTTATTTGATTATGCATCATTGTTTAAATCCTTTAATGTGTTTTCGGATAATGTTTCAGGTTCTTGCTCTCGTAAAAGTGCTGTTGTTGAAGATGAAGAGGAAGATGTTGTATACAGACCACCCCTAGTGACTCCCGTGCCTCCATTAGTGGATGAAGCTGCTCCAAGTACTTCCTCGGTCTCACCAAGTTAAAGAATCAGTTCTGATGCTGAAGCTACTCCACTTTCCCCTGCAGAAAGAGATTTCGTGACAAGAGATTCTTCCGCTGCCACTCCATCGTTTATGGAGCTTCTCTTTCCTGAACCTATTTTAAATGAGTATGTGGCAAGTACCTCACACGGTCCTAGATCGTCTGAGGAGAGTGATTCAGCTGCAGAAAGATTCATCAACATCAACAACCTTCCCGTCTAAATCAATGACATCAGCCATGAAATTCCTACCAGAGTCCAACGCGATCATTCGATCGACAATGTCATAGGTCCACTGGGTGAAGGAGTTAAAACAAGAAGTCAAAGTGGAGATGTTAATTCATGTCTCTACTCTTGCTTCATATCTCAGATCAGCCCAAGAGTGTCGCCATGACTTTAAACGAACCAAGATGGGTAGATGCGACGCATGAAGAACTAAATCAATTTGAAAAATTGGGTGTGTGGAAGCTGGTTGAGTTATCGAAAGGCAAGAAGTCCTTGGATACCCGCTGGGTTTTCAGAAATAAACAAGATGATAGCAGGGTGATTGTGCGCAATAAAGCTCGATTGGTCGTTCGTGGCTTCACGCAAATAGAGGGTCTTAACTACACAGAAGTATATGCTCCGACTGCGCGTTTGGAAGCCATTCATGTATTCCTAATATATGCTTCATACATGGGCTTTATAGTTTTTCAAATGGATGCCAAGACCGCCTTATTGTATGGAGTCGTGAAGGAGGAAATTTATGTTGATCAACCTCCGGGGTTTGTCAATTCAAAGTTTCCAAATCATGTTTACAAGTTGGACAAGGCATTATATGGGTTGCACCAGGCTCCTAGAGCTTGGTATGCTACCCTTACTGACCATTTTCTTGAGCATGGGTATACAAGGGGAACGATTGATCAGACTTTATTCATCAAGAATGTGGATGCCGATTTGATCCTTGTACAGATCTACGTTGACGATATCATTTTCGGGTCGACAAACACAGATTTATGCAAAGAGTTCGAGGATGTCATGAAGAAAAGATTTGAGATGAGCTCGCTGGGTGAAATGAACATGTTCTTAAGGCTACAAGTTCGATAGGATTCAGCTGGCATCTTATTACATCAAGGCAAATATGTCGAAGACATGCTCGAAAATTGATTTGACTCCAATGGCTGAAAGACCACTTTTGACTCCAGATCCAGATGGGGAATTCGTTGATCAAACAGAATACCGCTCGATGATTGGTTCTCTGATATATCTGACTACAAGCAGACCTGATATCCTGTTTGCTGTTTGTCAATGCGCTCATTGTCAGATTAATCCTAAACTTTCTCATTTAATTGCTGTTAAAAGGATTTTTAGACACCTTAAAGGTAGCCCTAAACTGGGTCTTTGGTATCCTAAAAATCCCGATTTTGATTTATATGCATTTGCTGACAGCAATTATGGAGGATGTGATCTTGATATGAAATCAACATCGGGTGGGTGCCAGTTTTTAGGAGAACGGTTGGTGTCATGGCAATGTAAGAAACAACAAACTGTGTCAACCTCAACGGTTGAGGCTGAATACGTTGCTACCTCAGCTTGTTGTTCTCAAGTTATCTGGATTCAACATCAGCTGCAAGATTATGGTTTAAATTTTCTTGATACTTCCACTTTTGTGATAATGATGCTGCAATCCAAATTGCTAAAAAGCCAGTCCATCATTCCAAAACCAAGCACATCGACATCATAGTTCAGTTTATTCGAGATTGTTATAAGCGCTCACTCATTCGTTTGGAACAGATTCACACTGATAATAATGTGGCAGATCTGTTTAACAAACCTTTCAATAAAGCTCGATTCGATGTGCTTGTGGGCTTTCTGAAAATGATCCGTTTTGAAGACTAACTTTTTAGTTTAGTTTAAATTTGCGCAGTTTATTTTTCATTTTCCTTTCTTTTCTCTCCTATGCACAAATTTAGGGGGAGAAATCAAAAATTCAAAAATATAAAAAAATTATAAATCAAAAATTCAAAAATATATTCTTATGGTTTTCTTTTTATAGGTGATCTTTTGGGAAGTGATATCAGCAAAGAGTGATAATGGGCAGTTGAAACAAGTGTAAAGTACTGAATCTGAATTGTTTAGACTCTGTGCTCAATGCGTTGGTAGGCACGAAGGATTCAAAAGGACTAGACTAGACGTAGTTTGACAATGAAAGGACTTGATAGTATGGACTTAGATAATTCTATTTGGGCTGACAATACGATGCTTGGGTAGGTTGAGCAGTGAGATAAACATGGGAACCTGCGGGATACACTAAAAGTCATATGTATCTAGAATTGTGGTTTAACATTTCCTCGATGTATGGATTCACGTCCTTAATTCCGGTACTGATAGGGTGACTGGGGGGTTCTGATAAAGTAGGTCCGTAGGAAATTATTTCTCTTGCTTTCTCTCTGTCAGTCATATGTTGCCTGCTCTGCGTGATTGGAAGAGATCCGACCTAGAATGCAACATATGCAACTCTATTTCTATGCATCTTCTTTGTTGGATTAGTGTCTAAGCCTGTAACTATATTTGGTATGTACTTGACCCGGTTGTGCATGGTACTTTTGGGTTGCCTTCACCAAAGCAACTGGACATGATGATTTACGGAGAGACAAAGGTTATTGTGGTTTATTAATATATTATATGAATAATATATTAAAGAAGAAAACATATAATTTAATTAATATTAGTCAAGAATTAATTAAGAATTAATTTTGTGACCAAAAGAGATTAATTAAATAAAGGGGACTGGAACTGTCAATTATAAGATAATTGAATTTGGGCTGTGAATCCTTATGGAAATAAGGGGGACGGGATTTAGAGTGAAAGCCCACTCTAATTTCGTCCAAAGGGCCTTATTCTAGAAGTTTCTTGGAGTTGCTTAGGGCCTAAGTCATCCAATTAGGGTTTTAACTGAAACCCTAGCTGCTCAACTATTTAAGGACCCCTAGGGCTACAGATTTCGGCCACTAGAAGAAACCCTAGAGTTACTATAGTCGAAATTGTGCCTCCTCCTCCTCCTCTCTTCTCAATCATCTTCTTGCCCCAATTAATTGTTTAATTGTTTATTTGAATTTTTGATCTAGATAGTTTTGAAATGTTTCAAAACTTGCCCTCAAGTTTTGGAATTAAATTTTTTTGATTAAAAGTTAATTTTAAAATAATTAAATTCCAAACCTTAGAATTTTACAAGTTTGAAATTCAACCCTATACTATTATAATATTATAAGAATAATTATTATATATATGTATAAGATAAATGCTAGTCTTACAGTTAGTAGGCCTCATTCACGAAGCCGATCTATAAGGGGGGTATAAGGTTATGGCCTATAAAATGGCCGTTTAATGGGTGTCCACTCTCACCCACCGCTTCCTCGATTGGTGGAGGGTCGTTAGCTGAACGGGTAGGATAGGGAAACCTAATTTCTCATTAAAAGTATAATGATTAATAAAGTAACTAAATGTTTTATAAAATTCCCAATCTTAGTTACTTTAGGAAAAATGTGAATTTGATGCTATTCCATGGAATTACACTTTGTACCTTTGCTAAGACGTTAGTGGAGCGTGTGTGGTTAACCGGCACACTAATTTGGCTCTAAGCAAAGGTGGAAAGGGTGACTTGTTGTTTGTCATAGATCAATGGAGCATGTATGGCTAACCAGCACATTGATTAGGTGACTGTAACATCGAGGGCACCAAATACATTCGCATGGTTATTCACACCTTGTTTGTGATCCTCGGTATCCCAGTCACAAACTTGAAGGGCATATCGATATTTAAACATGCCATTGAAAAGTTCAATGAATCTCAAAAGATCTTGGAGTTTCAATACATTTAAAACTTAATTGCTTTTTTTTTCATGGTGGAAATTAGTGAATCGTCATTCACTTACCTTCAAATTATTTGCAATTTAAATTACGTCATCCCACTTTTAAGTTGTAAATAATGTTGTTGGATCCTAGCCCTAATTTCTCATTTGGGTGTTTAATTGGGGATTCTTATCTAATCAAACTTTGTCTATTTTCCTTTTCAGATGTCGAACTCAAACAACGCTCAAGGATCGTACTCTTCCGGCTCGTTCTCACTCATGAATTTGTGTGGGAGGGTAATCTTCGACGGAAACAATTTTAATGATTGGATCCGCAACATACGTATGGTTACCCGCTACAAGGACAAGGAGTATGTCCTCGATAAGGAGTTGAAAGAAGTTAATCTCGAAACTGCTACTCCCGAGGAGATTGCTGCTTATGAGACCCACGAGCGAGATGAAACGAAAGAACATTGCATCATGCTCGCTACCATGACCGCAAAACTCCAAAAGTCCTACGAGGACTTCTAGCAATACGAGATGCATCAAGATTTGATGGATAGGTACCATCAAAGCGAGAGGCAGGAGAGGTACGAGATCATCACTTCGATGGTCATGACAAAGATGAGAGACGGAGAGTCTATCATTGCTCATCTCCAGAAGATGCAAAGATATGTTGACCGCCTGTAGAAGTTAAATGTGGACTTGAATGAGGAGCGGGCGATTGATATAATTCTTCACTCCTTACCTCCTTGCTACAACCAGTTCCGCATGACCTACCACATGAACAAAGAAGAGGTCACGTTGAGCAAGCTTCAAGGGTTGTTGAGGACTGCTGAGAGCAACCTCAAGGATAAATCTGTTGCATCAACTCCTACTGCTGCCCCCGTCTTGGGTATCGGGCAAGGAAAAGGTAAGAAGAGGAAGGCTCCCTTAAAGGGCCACCATAAGGGAAAGTCCCATGATGGCTCCTCTTCAAGTGGAACCAAGGCTGGTTCTGCTGCGCCCACTTCAAACCCAAAGGATGCAGAGTGCTATCACTGCCACGACAAAGGGCAGTTGAAACGAAGCTGCCTGAAATATATGCAAGATATCAAGGATGGAAAAATCAAGCCGTCCTACGCAGGTATTTACACTATTTAATCTAATGATTCATCGCATTCTATTTCTTGGGTACTCGATACAGGATGTGGTTTTCACATTTGTTCTAATTTGCAGAGCCTAAGAAGAAATAGGGATGTGGAGCATGGGAAGATAAACTTGATCATGGGGAACAGAAGAGCGTCGCCTGTCACCAAGATTGGAGTTTACTCTTTAGTGCTTAGTAATGGATTAGGACTAGATTTGAATAACTGTTGCTATTCGCCAGAAATGGCAAGAAACATCATTTCTTTTCATGGTTTGTATAGACAAGGATTTAGATATTCATTTGATAATGAAAAGGGTTCTATTAATGCTTATCCTAATGGTGTTTTCTATTTTGAAGCATTGCCTTGTAATGGAATATATGAAACTGTGATGATTGTAGACAATCTAGGAAATGATGTGTTGTGTATCGATTCTTCCAATAGTTTGGATAAAGCATGATCGTGGCATTGTCGTCTTGGACATGTCAACAAGAAACGCATAGCCCAACTCCAAAAGGATGGAGTGTTGGAGTCATTCGACCTAAGGGACGATGACGTGTGCGAGTCTTGTTTACTTGGAAAGATGACCAAGTCACCCTTCACTGATACTTGTGAAAGGGGTGAGGGTTTATTGGATCTCATACACACCGATGTGTGTAGGCCCTTTAGATCCACCACAAGGGATGCGAGCCGCTTCTATGTGACTTTCACCGATGATTATAGCAGATATGGATATATCTACTTAATCAAGCACAAGTCAGAAACCTTTGAAAAGTTCAAAGAGTTTAAGCAGGAAGTGGAGAATCAGTTGGGCAGAAAAATCAAGATGCTTCGATCCGATCGAGGTGGAGAGTACCTTAGTCTTGAATTCCACGACTACCTCAAGGAATGCGGAATCGTTTCGCAATTGACGCCACCTAGGACACCGCAGTTGAATGGTGTAGCTGAGAGGCGTAATCGAACCTTGCTAGACATGGTTAGTTCCATGATGAGTCATGCTTTGCTACCTATCTCATTCTGGGGGTATGCCTTAGAGACTGCCACCCATATCCTTAACTTAGTCCCTACAAAGAAGATTTCCAAAACATCTCACGGGATGTGGATGGGGAAAGCTCCCTCGTTGGCACACATCAAGGTTTGGGGTTGCGAGGCTTTCGTAAGACGAGAGACTCAAGACAAGCTCGAACCTCGTAGTGAGCTGTGTATTTTCATCGGCTACCCACATAAGTCCTTTGGATATCTCTTTTATAGACCGAATGACAATGTTGTCTTCGTTGCGAGGATAAGGGTTTTCTGAGAGCGAGAACTCATAAGCCAAGGGGACAGTGGGAGGCAAATCCATCTTGAAGAACTTCAAGATTCGAATGATGAAGGAACCTCTAACACTGACACTCAACTTGAGGAGGAAACTCTTGTTGAACCAATTAACGAGTCCTTACCTCTTAGACGTTCCAGTAGAGTTAGTGTTCCGCCTGTGTTGTATGGTTTTCATATAACAAGTGAAGGTGATACGTTTATTAGTGATAATACACTAATAAATTTGGATGAACCTAACAGCTACAAGGAAGCCATGGCAGGCCCGGAGTCTACAAAGTTGAAAGAGGCTATGGATAGCGAGATTCAGTCCATGTATGACAACCAAGTTTGGAATTTGGTTGACAATGTGCCAGGTCGTAAGAGGGTCGGGTGCAAGTGGATCTTCAAGAAGAAGACCGACATAGATGGGAAAGTACAAAATTATAAGGCACGACTGGTTGCGAAGGGCTTTACTCAAACTCCCGGAGTTGACTATGATGAGACCTTCTCAACATTTGTGAAGATAAAGTCTATTAGGGTGATGTTAGCCATTGCTGCATTTCATGACTATGAGATATGGCAGATGGATGTAAAAACCGCTTTTCTTAGTGGGAAGTTGGCTGAGGATGTTTACATGAGTCAGCCAGAGGGTTTTGTCAATGCGAAGCATCCCAATAGAGTGTGTAAGCTTGAAAAATCCATTTATGGATTGAAACAAGCATCTCGCATATGGAATCTTTGTTTCGACGAGAAAGTCAAAGAGTTTGGCTTCTTGCGAAGCGAGGATGAGTCATGTGTATATGTCAAAGCCAGTGGGAGTATAGTTAGCTTCCTCGTATTGTATGTCGATGACATACTACTCATAGGAAACGACATCCCGACCCTGCAGGAAGTTAAGTCCTGGCTTGGGAAATGCTTCGCTATGAAGGACCTCGGAGAGGCTGCCTATATTTTGGGAATAAGGATAGTGACAAACAGGAGTAAAAGACTAATATGACTTAGTCAGAATACTTACTTGGATAAGGTACTAAAGCGTTTTAGTATGGAGCATTCTAAGAAAAGGGAGTTACCGATCCAAAGCAATACCAAGTTGAGTAAGACTCAAAGTCCGAGTACCGAGGCCGAGATAGCAAAGATGAGTCGAGTACCTTACGCTTCCGTAGTTGGATCGATTATGTATGCTATGACTTGTACTCGCCCTGATGTGGCCTTCGCTTTGAGCATGGTCAGCAGATATCAAGGGAACCCTGGTAGAGCACATTGGACCACAGTCAAGAATATTCTTAAGTACCTTCGGAGGACCAAGGAATGGTTTCTAGTCCTCGATGGGAGTGATGACTTAAGGGTGCGAGGGTATAATGACGCCAGTTTTTAGACAGACCGAGATAATTATCGATCTCAGTCAGGCTGGGTCTTTACTCTTAATGGAGGAGTAGTAACTCGGAAAAGTTCCAAGCAGGAGACCGTAGCTGATTCAACGTGCGAATCAGAGTACATAGCAGCGAGCGAAGCGTCAAAGGAGGCAATATGGTTGAAGAACTTCATCGGAGACCTTGGCGTTGTTCCAGCCATAAAGGAGCCTATGGAAATTTTCTGTGATAACGAAGGTGCGGTTGCCTTGACCAAGGAACCGAGGGATCATGGAAGATCCCGACATATCGACAGGAAGTATCACTCTATTAGACATCGGCTGGAAGAGGAACTCCTCGTAGTGAAGATGGTATCATCAGAGGATAACCCAACAGATCCCCTTACGAAGGGACAACGTAGGGTTAAGCACTTACAGCACACTAGGAGCATTGGGCTGAAGGACGATATTAGTTTAGATTAGATAGTTTTGAAACATGTAATAGATAAATTGTAATTAACATTTGATGAATAAATAAAGGAGTATTATTTATGAGTAAAGTTACTGTCTTGTGTTAATTATTTACCTATTGTTTCACTTTGCATGTTTTGACTTCCTGAATAATAAGATTATTCGAACAGTCCACAATCGCTTATACTTTGGGAGTAGGTATGAAAGAATTCTGTCATGAATTGGCTTGTAGACTGTCTAAAGTGTATTAGACATAGCAAAGGTTTGCTGCAACGTTCATGAATGCTTATGAACAAGATTTGAGCATTGGATTAAACCCACGTTTGCTGGCATCACTTCATGGAATTGATCACGATTGATCGCAAGACGATTATATCATATAGTCTTGAAACCTAGATATATGGTTTATTGTTTGCAAGTTGGTTGTGCATTGATAATGCGTAAACGCATCAGTAACTTGATGTTATAAAACGCATTGTTGTGCATGATTCGATGAGTAAATAGTAAATGCATATAAGTCGAAGTTTATATATTCCTTTTATCCTAAGAGGGTAAAAGCGATATCTGGGCCCCTCGATGATTTGGTTTGACTTATGTGCCGGGCCCGGTCAGGACTGAATTGATGTGTTCAATAAAGTTCTATGTCGAACAAATCGGAGATCGAGAAACAAACTGCTGGACAATAAGTATGACTATGTTCCATGTAATTGTCCGCATGATATCTAGAACAGAGGACTATGCGATCCCTTATCTAAAGGACAAGTTACTGATAAGATCAGAGTTCGACAGCGTCTTTGAGAGCTACGATTGCAAATCGGATCCTGAAGTCATACTTGCATTTATAGTCACTAGACTTATCCAAGTGGGAGACTGTTGGATTAGTGTCTAAGCCCGTAACTATATTTGGTATGTACTTGACCCGGTTGTGCATGGTCCTTTTGGGTTGCCTTCACCAAAGCAACTGGATATGATGATTTACGGAGAGAGAAATACTTCACTTCCTTCACCTCCTCCAATTATTCTCCCTAACCCACAAGTTCTTGAAGGTCACTCAAGCCCTATTGGCAAGCAAGGTCTATGTGTGCTCACATCTTGGAGATGAAGTCACATATTGACAAGCCGGGAGAGTTGGGTGTTAAAGTCTTGAGAAAGTTGGTTATTCAATCACTTTCTAAGTCACATAGTGAGTTCCTTTGGGACTACTATGTAACAGATTATGACATGCCCTTAATGATCTTATCTATTTGCTAGGTGCTGCTGAATCAGCAATGATTTGGAGCACTGGTAAAGTAAATTTGATTAGAAGATCAACTTCCCAAACTTCCATGGACATTGACAATGGTAACATTGAGAATCCAGAAAAGCTTTCTCTTCCCAATGGAAAGGGATCGGCCATAGTCAACTCGGTTGACCAAATGGTAAAGAGAAAGGCTAAGTCTGAGACAGTCTCGTGTACCATTCCCAAAGAGTCCATATGCTTATATTGCCAAAGGAAGGGGCATTGGTTGCAAAGTTGCCCTATTTACCAGAAAGATCATAAGGTTGGTCAAGTCAAAAAGTTTGACTCTACTTCAGGTAAGTCCACTATCTAACTCTATTAAGTTCCTATTTGGAGATTCTTATTACATGATGTGACTGGGTCACATGTTGAAGTTTTAAGAATCAAAGAAAAGAGAGGAAGCTTAAATAAGAGTAAGCTGATTCTAATCGCGAAGATGGATTTCGATCGCATGGTTCGGTGATCAGAATTTTTGAGCTGCTGCTTAAGAGTTGTGATAGATTGCTTAGGAATAGATAACAACATTGTTTTCATATGCAATTTGCATTGTAAGGATAAGTTTTTCCGCAAATTTTAAATAAAAAAAAGTTTCGTTTTTATTTATTTCAAGTATCCTTACAATGGCATTTGTGAAAAATTGTTGTTTATATGTTTCCATTGATTGCAATATTGGAAAATGGATTTGATTCTTTTGTTTGTGGTAGTGTCATAATTTACCAAATAAGGAAAGATTCTCATCACCCAAGTTTTAGTTGGATAGAAACTTAGAATCATGCAAGTTGTATAGTATGATGAATGAAAATCTTCATCTTTGGAAAATTAAGACTAATTCCTTGTTCACATGTATATGTGAGTCAAGTGAAGGACTAAGGGATCGAGTACACATTCTTGTGCACTGGTCAAGTCCACTACAAAAGATCGATAAGTCTATTCGTCATGATTTACTAAAGTTTAGTAAATATGGTTATACTTACAAGTTTAAGTATAATTCCGAATCATTGGAAAAGTTACAATGTATGGCAGAACGGATGAGAAGAATCAAGTTAGGCAGAAAGATAAAAGTTTCTCATATCTGAAAAGATAGGAGAGTACTTTAGTATCGTGTTTTGTGATTATCTTAGTGATTATGAAACCATATCCCAATTGATCCTCTAAGGACATCTTAGTACATTTGTTTGACTAAGAAGAGGAATCGTGAATTGTTGAATTGGTTAAATCAAAGATGAGTCATACTTCGTTCCAAAACAATTCTTAGAGTCATACTCCAAGATTGTAACTTGAGTGACATATCTTAAAGAAGGTTTATAACACTTGTCAAATGTAAGAGTAAAATGTGTCCTACTCTTGTACATTTGAAATTGGTAAGTTGTGATGTTTTGGATAAAACAGAGACCAACTTAGGCCAATTGTGTGAAGTGTTTGTCTTGATAAGAATCCGCACTGTCTCTTGAATATTTGTTTGTCAAGGAATGGTTCTTGTCAAGAGAGTCTTATATGTCAAGAGGACAGTGGGAGTCTAAAAGATCCTGAAAGAGTTTCAAGTGTCTAATGAAGAATAAAACCTGTAGTTTATCACTAGCACACGACTTGAGGTTTATAACCTATCGTGTTGACATATTCCATTTCTGTGCCCATTCCAGTTAAAGTTGGCTTTGTATATGAGTTCTGAGTGTTCTTAGTTTGTTGCAAGTAACAACTTGGAAGCAATGGAAGGCCCTTGTGCAGCCAGGTGGCAAGAAGTTAAGAGTGCACAAGTTCAATCCATATGAGTTTGGATTTGTCACTAACCTTGTCTTGTGATTATGGTTTTGATAAATTCACATGGATAGGAACACATACACCATAAAATCTAAGTGTCATAGGGTTTCTCTCCGGATCATGAAAATGATGGTGAGGAAACGCTTTCATTAAGTAGATTTTAAGCAGATAGCAATTGTGATATTTGCATTCTCAAAGTCGTTAATAGAGCATGTGTGGTTAACCGGCACACTAACATGGACTTGTGAGGAATGGAAAAAGTCTAAACAATTGAGACTATGATTACGACATCCCTTTTCATAGATGGAAGAAAGGGAGGGTTTTCTCTACATCAGCTTCTATCACAAGGGGGATGGGGGTGGTGTATTGTTCGGTTCATGGTGAATCATTTCCGTCTTATAGTAAGGGAATATTTGAGTTTCAATTGTTCTTTTGGTTCGATAGCCTAGGTGAAGGCCATGTCGCAAGTCAGATTGGTGATGTAGTTTTGAGATGAACGTGTGTATCCGAGGAGGTTTGAGATGTTCCTGATTCAGAAAGGAGAGTTATATTATACGTTGAGTTTTTCGGAGTTTGAGAATATGTAAGGAATTCTTGAATCTTCATAGGATGATAAGGTTATGGGTAAATTATTCAAATACAAGTTTTGGTTGCGTGAAGTTCAGTTTATATGGTGTCTCATCAGTCCAATAGTATTCTGATCGATTTAGCTAATGTCACAACCCCAGCCGAGGTGGCGGAATACGCCGGGCTGTGCGACTTAGTTCATGGATCACAAGCAAATTGAATATACATCGCAAGTTACAACAATAACAACGTAGCTGTTACATTCCAGTTTAAAGTTCGAATACAAGGTTCATACATATAATAATAGGTTCATAAATTCGCCTAAACAAGTAGGCCGACATAACAAAAACTAAATGAGACGAGATTGCCCGAAAATCCATGAACAAATCTTCTGTTAAAGGATGGTTCACTGATCTCCTGAGAATACATGTAATTTGAGGGTCAACACAAGGTTGGTGAGAGTTACAGGTTTTCTGCTAGTCGCAGTAATGATACTTTATAAGTCTAGAAAGTATTTCTTTTGTGGTTAAAACCATGTTTGCAAAAGGAAGAAATCATAAGTAAATTTGTGATCGAAATGTTTGTTAAAAAGTTAAACCATAAGTAAATCCATACATAAAATGGTTGATAAATAGATAAACCATAAGTAATCCATACTGAATGTAACACTCTAAATTTTCAAACAAATTTTTCGTTTTTAAATCACATAAAACTCAATATCACATTTTCTCAAAACCATAATGTATCAATTGTCAAAAACTCACATCAACAAAACAACTGATAATATCCCAAAATCCTCAAACATAATCTCGAACAGGTGTGTACAATCAAGCCGGCGCCTTCCCGCGATCCTGAGAAGTACCTGAAACAGATAACACACAACACGGTAAGCACGAAGCTTAGTGAGTTCCCTAAAATACCACATACACAAATAATAAGCCTCTCATGGCTATAGCTCGGCATGGACCCTCCGGTCATGCGTCTCGGTGAGGACCCTCCGGTCTCACGACTCGGTGTGGACCCTCCGGTCATGTGTATCAGTGAAGACCCTCCTGTTGAAACATTATAAGTGACCCTCTTAAACTTAAAAAGAGATTCGAAGTTGCTTATGGAACCGCAGTCTATCTCTCCCCACAGTCAGATCATCATCCGCAGTCATCGTCATCAGTTCTTAGATTCAGTCTTTTATCTGTTCCTTGTATAAGTACTTTGTTTTATCCGTAGTGCCCTGCGTGGCAACTCAAACAGATTAGGATGTATGTAATCTTCGAGACTCTATAAATAGAGTCCTCCTTTTCTCAATGAATAGACCTCTCTTACGCATCTTGAATCTTATCACTCATCTCTCTCTACTATCTTATCACTTAAATATAATTGTAACTCCTTGTAATCTCTCTTGAAGAGCAAGTCTTTTCTAGACTTAATCACTAAGTTTGATCTCACTCACTAACTTGTTCTGATTGCATTCCTTGTTAAGAATCAACTTAAGTGTTTACTTGATATAATACTTGCTGTCTTTTATATTTCCTTATCTTTCCGCAAGTAATCATTTAACTATCTAACTCTAACTTATATTATTGTTGAGCTTTATGATCCTTTGAGATTAACTTCAATTTCCGCAATATAAACTTGTTCTAACATTTTTTCAAGTGTGTCTCTCTCAAGTTTTTCTCTCAACACCTCCGGTATCAGAGCCAAAGTGGTTTCTTTTTGAAGCAAAACTCTGATTTTCAAAAGGCCTTCTATACCACTGGAGCTCATTTCTTAAAAAAAAAACAAAAAACTTTTCAAAAAAAAAAACAAGGAAATATGGCACAAGCATTATCTCTCAATGTTTCCAACAGTGTTGGTGGTTCTAATAGAGCCCCAATATTGGTGGCAAATGAATATCATCACTTGTCTCAGAGAATGGAAAGATACTTAAGAAGACTTGGTAGAGATGTATGGCGATCTGTAGAAGAAGGACCACATGTCCCTGTTCTTACACCAGTTCAAACCGACGGTGCCACAGCCAGACTAGGAGGAGGTCAACCAGTCATGAATCGTCCCACCAAAGACGATCTCGATAAAATGGAAAATGATGCTGTTGGTCTTTATTAAATCTCTTATGGAGTTGCTCCTGACAACTTCGACATTATGATAAACTGCAAATCAGAAAAAGAGATCTGGGATGTTCTTAAAAACTTGTATGAAGGCTCAGAACAAGCTCAAGATAAGAAGCTCACAACTGCACTCAATGAGTTCAATAATTTCAAAGCTCATATTGGCGAAAGTTTGGAAGACTCCTTCAAAAGGTTCAATCTGATAGTCACTAAGTTATCTAATGCTGGCACCATTCGCAGTAACCATGAAACAAATCTTCAGTTTCTTAATGGTTTGGGAAGACAATGGACTACTGCTAAGATGATAGTCCAAGGAGATAGAAAGATTCATTCTTTGTCTCGCTACAAGCTCTACGGGGAATTGCAAGCACAAGAATCCACTGTACTCAAAGATTGTGCTGACTTCGGAGGACCACTTGCTCTTATAGCACAAGCTCCACATACTCAATCCTACTCTCCCTCGTATGACAATCCTCCACAGTCATATGAAGCTGACTCAGAGTATGATGATGAAGAAGAATTTCAGAAGGCTATTGCTCTTGTTAGCCAACAGTTCAACCGACTACCACTTCCTTCTTTTCGTAAGAATCACCAGTTCAACAAACCTCCATTCAACCGCAACTTCAACCTGCAGAATAACCACTCTCGATATCCCAAAATTTCTCACCCACCACCGCAACCTTAGACTACTCAACCCAAAGAGGCACCGAAGCCCATCAATCCAACTGACTCTGGTACCTCTTCAGAAGATAAAAGTGATGTTGTAATTTGTCACAAGTGCAACAAGGAGAATCATTTTGCAAAAGACTGCGAGGCTAACATAGTGAAAGACAGAGCATTCTACCTTAGAATGGCTCAAGAATTGGAGGAAAAGGAAAAGGCAAGGGCATACGTAGCTCATGTAAAAAGAGACCATCAAGTTTGGTCATCCGGAGATGAAGACGAAGACATCAACAATATCAAAGCAAAAGGAAAGATCTGCATGCTGGCAACTGCGGATGACGATGGGTCTACAAAGCTGGAAAAGAACTACTGCTACATGGCAAAAGATGGAACCCTAAGCATCATCGAACAGGTAAAACTCATGATTCAAACTCTAAACTATAGCATGCATGACTGTCAACCCTTCATAGACAATCTTAATGACACATGTGCTGCCGTCCTTACAGACTATAACAATGCTCTAGATGAGAAGAACATAGCCTCCCAAGAGATGTTTCATGTGAGAGGACGACTGGATAACAAAAGACTCAAAGTAGTTATGTTAGAAAAGGATTAAGAGTTAGAGAAAGATGCAAGAATGTTGAGTGAAACAAAACTAGAGATAGCTTTGAACCAAAGAGATTTAGCTCAGAGTGAGATTGTACGATTAAATCTATTAATAGAAAAACTGTTCAATGAAAGTGAAACTATTGAAAATTTGGTAAACAATGGAACCGTAGATAATACCTATAATTGGGGTTGGTCCGATGGATATCCTACCGCAAAGGATTCCTCACCCCGGTTTAACAAAGATTGACTTTATGTCCCTCCTGACCGAGAGTTCCATTTCCCAGTCAATGACAAAACCTTTCCCGAAGACATCAGAACTCACTTCGGTAGACTTCATAATCTAAGTAACAACTGTGTCATTGAGGAATTTTTTCCTGAATTTTCAGGTCACTCAAGTGATCAAATCCCTATCTGTGGAACAATCTATCCCAATTCTCAGACTTCATCAGTTGTTGATGAGGAATTTGTCATAGAGGGTCCCGAAGTGTCAAAGGACTTTCCATCTCTGCCCTCAGACCGTACTGTCCCTCACTGCAGTCATGGACCGCATAAGTCCCACATAAATCCCACAGAAGTCCCAACTCAGTCTTATTCCGTGGTAGTCAAATCATCCTTACCGCAGTCCTCAGTCAAGAGCTCTGTGACTCTTCAGCCAATACATCATGAATTACCCATAGAAAATTTTGAAGTGGGTCAATGCTCTCAAAGCCCTGAATCTTCTAGTTCGGATGAATCTAGCCCTCGTTTTCAAAAATTTTCAAAGGTTTCCAGGAAACCGCAGCTGAAGACCAATGATTGCGGCTCTCCAAAAACCTTAGCTAAAAAGGCTTTCAAAGAGGAAATTCGATCCCGAGGCAAAAATTGGGAAATCGTTTCAAAAAACAAAAGGCATGTCAAATTTCCAAAATCTAAGAGTCCAGAAAAGTTTATTTTCTCACATTATTTTTCAAAAAACTCTCTGATCAAGAAAACATACAAAAAGGAATGTACAGTTTCAACAGCCATTTCAAAAACATCTGACACAACCCAAAAGAGAGTACAGTCTTTTCGAAGCAATGGTTTTCAAATCTATTCCTCAGATGACCCAAAATGGAAGGGGATTTTACCAACTCCAACACTTTTAAAATCACATCAAAGTTTTCAGAAATCACTTTCCAAGAAATCCTTCCGTACTTTCACATCTGCAAAACGTACTTTTTCAAATACCAACACCACTAATGTCAGATCTCACCACTCTCGGACTGGTCACAAGCCTACATCATCATTTAGACCGCTGACCAAACAAAATTTCAGGGTAAATGACAAAATTTGTGTATGTCAGTGTAATTGTCAAAAAGGTTCATCTCATGTCAAATCTGGTTCTTTTCAAAAACTTCGTAACTTTTCTAAATCTCGCAACACTCTAAAAACTCACAAACACCCAGGACTAGGCCTAAAAGTTGACACGAAACCTGTCCCTGCAACCTCGGTTCCTGGATCAATCAGAAACTCATCTGTTATCCCAGGCTCCAAACTAGTTTGGATGCCTAATCTAACCGTGTAATTCTCAGGCTTTGTGCAAGGAGGAACAAGAAGAAGAATGGTTAATCGATAGTGCCTGCTCCTTGCACATGACCGGAAGGTTAGAATACCTTTGGGATTTCAGGCCAATTTACAACGGTGGAAACGTCACATTCGGCAACAATGAGAATGGGATAATACGAGGTTATGGTCTTCTTACTACGGGAAACTTCTCTATTCAAAAGGTTGCTTATGTAGAAAGCCTTAAACACAATCTCATCAGTGTAGGCCAACTATGTAAAGCAGGCCACATGGTTGAATTTGACAATGAATATTGCTATGTAATGACCAGCGATAGAAGCACCTGTTTGATTAAATCCAAATCCGAAGGGACCATGTGTCCACTGGACGTCTCTCTGATCATTGGGAAACCGCAGCTATGCTTTCTATCCAAAGTAGTATCTGAAGTCAGCTGGCTATGGCACCGCAAGCTAGCTCATCTTAACTTCAGATACATCAACAATCTGGTAACCGGAGAACTCGTCCGAGGTCTTCCAATTCTCAAGTTCAGCAATGATACACTCTGTCCTACATGTGAATGTGGCAAGCAATCCAAAGCAAGTCACCCAATGGTGATTGATTCTTCAATTTCTGAACCACTGGAACTATTGCACATTGATCTCTGCGGTCCATCTACCGTAGCCAGTCTTCATCATAAGAAATACATACTGGTTATAGTTGATGACTTCACTCGTTTCACTTGGGTCTTCTTCCTAAGACTCAAATCTGAAACTCTGCAGATACTGATCAATTTTATCAAAGAAATTGAACTTCAGATCTAGCTACCAGTACACCGCATCCGAAGTGATAATGGAACCGAGTTTACCAACCATCTCTTAAACAATTTCTTGGTTTCCAAGGGTATCACTCACAATTTCTCAGCTGCCTACACACCGCAACAAAATGGGATAGTAGAGCGAAGAAACCGAACTCTGGTGGAAGCAGCCAGATCTATGCTTAACTTCGCACACCTTCCTCTCTACTTCTGGGCCGAAGTAGTGGCCACAGCTTGCTTTGTTCAAAACCGAAGCATCATCTGCAAGCGTCTCAATAAAACTCCATATGAGGGCCTTAACAACCGCAAGCCAAATGTCCGATTCTTTCATATTTTTGGGTGCAGATGTTTTGTGATCAACAACAGAGATCATCTTAACAAGTTCGCACCGAAGTCTGATGAAGGCATCTTTCTTGGCTACTCAACAAACAAAGTCGCTTATAGGGTTCTCATTAGACGCACAAGGCTAATAGTTGAAAGCTTCGATGTCAAATTCGATGACTATTACGTCCACAACACTGCTCCATCAACCAAAACCAAAGCAATCCTAGAAAGTGATATTCCTGCCTCTTCGGGTCCACTAAACATAGTTGAAGTAAACTATGACGATCTCTTCGACCCTGTAGAAACAACCAATTTATCAGAAGTCCTTATGTCCCAGGAAGCTCAACAACAGCATGCTGACGTATCTGGTCCATCTCTATCCGATGTAGTATCACTCAATCCTTCCACTTTGCCGGTTGAGGGGGAAAGTTCTACTCCAGATCAAGTGACAACCATCGAGGTTCCAGCAGTTCCAGTTCCTATCCGCAGAGAATCCTTACCATCAAATGTGTCTTCTGACTCAGATGATGAAGATGTAGAGAACATTGACACAAGAGCTGACCCAAGGATTATCACACTTCCAACAATCCAGGGGGAACCTTCTCAGATTCAAGGGGAACTCCCGTCCGCAATCCAGGGGGAACCTCCATCATTTGTCCAAGAAAACTCTAATCCTACCTTTCCAATTCAAGACAATTCAGCGGGCTGCTCACATGTCCAGGGGGAACTACTGTCCCCAACCGCAGAATCTTCAGATATTGTAGATATCCCTTCCACCGCAGCCGCTGACCATCTTCAACCCCGTCTACACGTATGGACGAAGGACCACCCACCAGGTCAAATCATCGGAAACCCATCAGCAGGCATCCAAACTCGATCTTCACAAGACTTATCTGATCACTGTCACTATGCAGCATTTATGTCTTCGGTACAACCTAGAACCATCAAAGAAGCATTAATGGAGCCTGATTGGATAGCAACTATGCAAGAAGAACTGGAAGAGTTTAAAAGGAACAAAGTGTGGCAACTCGTTCCGAAGCCAAAAGGTCACACTATTGTTGGTACCAGATGGGTGTACAAAAACAAACTGGATGAATCCGGTGCGGTAGTTCGAAACAAAGCAAGACTAGTCGTAAAGGGGTATAGTCAACTTGAAGGTGTTGATTATGATGAAACATATGCCCCAGTAGCCAGAATGGAAGCATACGCATCTTCTTAGCGTATGCTGCTCACAAGAATATTAAGGTACATCAAATGGATGTAAAAAGTGCCTTCCTGAATGGTGAATTGAAAGAGGAGGTTTATCTTCAGCAACCTCCGGGCTTCGAAAGTATTGAATCCCCAGATTACTGCTACAAGCTTGAAAAAGCAGTCTACGGTCTAAAGCAAGCCCCAAGAGCGTGGTACGAGACTCTCTCTGAATTTCTTGTCTCGTCCGGATACAAAAGAGGAGTGATTGATCCCACCTTATTTAGAAAGGCAAATGGTAATCACCTTATGCTTGTACAAATATATGTGGATGATATCATCTTCGGATCAACTGATCAGGGGTTGGTGAATGAATTTGCTAAGCTCATGACCAACAAGTTCCAAATGAGCGTGAATAGAGAGATTAACTTCTTTCTAGGACTTCAAGTGAAACAAGTCCCTCAAGGGATATTCATCCATCAGGAGAAATACACCACTAAACTACTGAAGAAATACTCAATGGACAACTGTTCCTCAGCCAAGGTCCCCATGGGCTTCAGATATAAGATATCTGCTGATCCTTCCGGCGAATCAGTGGATCACAAGACTTATAGAGGAATAATTGGCTCATTGATGTACCTCACCGTAAACCGACCAAACATTGTCTTTGCAACAGGAGTATGCGCAAGATACCAAGCCGATCCCAAAGTATCTCACATGATCGCAACCAAGCAGATTCTTAGATACTTAAAAGGCAGCAAATCTCTAGGCCTCTGGTATCCCGTAGGGAACGACTTCAGCCTATAAGCGTTCACTGATGCAGATCATGCTGGATGTAGATTGGACAGAAAAAGCACTTCCGGTGGATGTCAATTTCTCGGTGGAAGACTCGTTAGCTGGTCATCAAGGAAGCAAAGTTGTGTCTCATTGTCTACCGCAGAAGCTTAATATATGGCAGCAGCCAGCTGTTGCTCACAAGTCTTGTGGATGAAAACGCAGCTTATGGACTATGGATACAGGATGCTGCGGATACCGATTTACTGTGATTCCGAGAGTGCCATAGCGATTTCTCATAATCCTATTCATCACTCCAAAACAAAGCATATTGAGCTACGGTACCACTTCATTAAAGACCACATCCGGAAAGGTAACATTGAACTAATTTTTGTCCATACTCATGAAGAGATTGGTGATGTATTCACAAAGGAACTTGACTCTACAAAACTCAACAGTTTCTTACAAATGTTAGGAATGATGAATCCGGATCCACAATTCTTCTTGAATTGATAGGTACCGCGGACCACTCTTGGTCACCATTCCGGTCCTAAGTAAATATATCTATCTTACATAGTTATGGTATATCTTGTATACTTCAGTACATCTTTTGTACCGTAATATACCGTATATACCGTAACCATATATCATACTTATATTTCAAGGGTCCTTATTGATTGTTATTTCTGATTGTGTTCAAGTGTTCTTCTCAGTTTCTCCTACTGCAGTTTTCTAAACACCCATCCGCAATGAAGTCTTTATCTGCAATGAGGTCCCTAAACCGCAATGAGGTCTCAATCCACAGTGAAGTTTCAAACCGCAATCTCAGTGATTGAATTTTCAACTACTTCATAAATTCTTGAAATAATGAGTGCTATTTAATGATCCTTCATTAAATAAGAAAAACATTCTCAAAAAATATTCGTTTTGTCGCATATGATTGTTTCAGTTTCTCTTTTCAAATAAACCTTTTGTCAGACCTATTGTAGGTGTGATGCCAAAATAAATCCATTTCCAATAAAAGAAATCCTTTTATAAAATCTTTTCCTTAAACTGTCTTTTCAACTTACCCCAAAACGTCAAATCCGTTACAAATTCCACCTTTATTTAACGGTTTGTCACCCCTCACCACACGTTCAGCAGACATGGGGTGTCGAGTCTGACATTTCATTAAATGCTCCGTTTTTCGAAAATGAACAAAAAAATACCCTTTCGTTAAAACAATTTTTGTGGCTGATAATTTTTTTTTAATATTTTGTTTTTACCCTTAATCACTTTTTAGGGTAAAAACAATAACTTTTGGAATCTGCCACTATAAAAACCTTTTTCTTCTCCAAGAAAGCTTTACGCTCTCTGATCCCTCAAATACGAACAACTTCATCTTCATCCCCCATTGCAACTCAAACTTTTCTGAAAGTTCTTCAATCGTTTTCAAAATGGTGAAATCAGGAATCTCCAAGAAGCAATCAAAAGCATCAGCCTCTGTTCAACCCACCGGTTCCGATTCTGCTACTCGGAACCAATCACCTATCATTGCATCTAGCGGTTTTAGGGCAATCTTCGATGATCACTTTTCATAAAATGATTTGATTCGCCTCATGATCAAGTTCATCTCCAATCATCCCCTGTTTGGACCTTTCGATGCTTTCACTGACGTGGTTCCCATCTCCACATTGTTCAAGTGCGCCTTTTCTGCACATCGTCCCCCCAACAACCTTCAAGAAGTTCATCTGAACTTAGTAGATGATTCTTTGGTCATCTTGACCAAAGACAAGTTTCTTGCTTCAATCAACTTACTGGTACATCCCTCGACAAAGTTCTTCTCACCAAGTGTTACAGACATCACCTCCACACTGTATCAAATGGGATACCAGAAGCAGATCAAGGGCCTAGGAGAATTCAAGAAGAACCAACTGCCTGCGGTATGGCCGTTTGTGTGCCACTACGTGATCCGCAGCCTTTCAGGACGAACCGGAGGCATCGACAACATGGGCCTCAAGCTTCTTGAGCTCGTATGGAGCATCTTCTCAGGCCACAATGTTAACTACGGTCAAATTATTTGGGATGATTTTCTTCAGTACATCCCTAAGGAGAACCCAAAGGAAAACCCAACCGAGCTTACCTTTGCAAGGTTTTGGGCTCTCTGCATCTCAGACCTTCATTCAGACGCCAAGATCAGTATGGGCAACGACATCAACTTTTTCGTCACCCGCGATCTCAAAAGGTACACTCCTTCTAAAGATCAATCTATTTTTGGACCTATCATACGTTTACCCATCCACATCATGACTACGGTTGGACTTGAGACCCAAATAGTCACGGATCACATAGAGGCTACGGAAGGTATTGCCCCATACCTTTCTACCCCGCCTCTTCCAAGTCAAAACATACTAGCCTCAACCGCACCCAACCAACCAGAACGATCCGCAGTTCCATCTTCTACTACTCTATCCAATGCCTCAAGGCTCAAGCAACTAGTTTCTCCCAAGAAAGGCCCCCGCAGCAAAGCAAGAACAAACACAACCGGTGAAACCCGCAGGAAACACAAACGTCTAAGAAAGTCAAAACTTCCAAGGAAGCAAAACCCTCAAAGAAACGAAAAATCCAACAAGTTGTATCATCAGAAAATGACTCCCATTCCAATCAATCTTCTGACGATTCTGATCCTGACTCTGCTCCTATTGCCATTCTCAAGAAAAGGAAAACCAAATCCACTATCCAAATGCGTGACCGGACCAATACCGAAGTCTCTTAAAAGGCTCCGGTAGTCCTTGGGGTTCCCGCAAACCCATTTGATACTACCCTCTCCAGCTACTCAGATACAACAAGTGTATCTGTTTCATCTCAACGTGGAGACTCACCCCCACCTAGATCCCAAGAGGATCTAATTGGTTTTTCTCGCCCTAAGGTGTCCAGGGCTTCCAGACTACACTTCTTTCAAGAATCGGAGTTGCACTCCATTTTAGACTCTGTAATCCAAACACTCCAAACACCTACCCAACCGCAGGGCGATTCTTCAGCCCATGCCAGAACGGAGCCGAGGCCAAACTTGACCACGGGTCAAGGAGACCGAGGAAGCTCTGAAAATCCTACTCTACTTACATCCAATCTAGGTGGTTTAGGCACAGTGAGCACAAATGTGCAAGGATCTGTGAACCCGAGGGACACCTTGGTGCGTTTTCAAGGAGTTGACGGTGATGAATCAAATGATTCTTGGAGGCATTACAATCCAGTCTCAGAATCCGACATTCAGAAGTATGCCGCTTTCCGTAGGGCATCTCAAGCAAGAAAGGATCAACAAACCAAGCAACTCCAACAGAAGCAGCAGGAGATTGAAACCGTAGCCAAATACTGGGCCAACGCCATCAGCAATGCCAATACGGTTGCCACAAATTCAAAAGGTCCAGGACTGGATGGAAGAAATGGCTGAGACTATCCGCAAAGCTCAGGCCATTCCAACTAATGCAGGTTCATCCAAGCCTCCTCCTACCACTGCTGATAGAGGACGATACTGCAATCGAAGTCAGTTCAGCACCAATCTTTGGCTTCGATGATTTGGATCCAAATGAAGTCAATCAACCAGAGCAATCGGAAGATGTTATGATGTTTTTCGATGAAGAAGAAGAGTCTAGCAGATCTCAGCACTCGACGTCAAAGCCCAAGGAGAAGAAGAAGAAAAAGAAGCAAGCAGTCTCCCGAAAAGAATTTATGTCTCTACAAAACAAAGTAGATTAGATTCTGGCTGCAGTCAAATCTTCCCAACCGCAATCAGAGGAATCGCCTGGCCCGTAGTCTCTTATCGACCGCATCGAAAGACTGGAGGCCAGAGAACGTCTTGTTGCCGAACGCATCTCCTTCAAAGTGGAAATGGGGATCCGGGCCCTAGACAACAACCGCAAGGCTGATCATCAACACTTAATCTCCACTACTGAAAAACTCATCTCTGAAGTATCCTCCATCAAATCGAATGTTCAGACCATCATTAAGGACCAGTCTGCTAAGTCTCAGAAAGTTGTTGACGAAACGCACAATGCGTATGAATCCGCAATCTCTGTTCTACAGTCAACAATCAACAATCTCCGCAGGTCACTATCCTCCAACTTTCACGGTCCCGAAATCCTGCAACTCACCAAGGAGCTTCACCGTTTGCTCTTCAACCCCGCAATCCCAAACAACCAACAACTTGCGGACGCTCTTAAGGCACAATTTGACCAAGGTTGTGGTAAAATTGATGGTCTTAAGCAATGGCTTGAAGAAGTACCAGTGGCTCCTCCCTCAAGAGGGGGAAGTGAAGACCAAAGCTCGGATCAAATCTGTCACCAACATAGGAGCTCCCCAATCATAAATGAAAAAGTTCCTACTCCTCAACCTTCTCCGCAACCTTCTCCTCACAAGAGCCCAAGTAATCAATCTCCACCACAACAACCACCAATTCAAACTCCACTGCAATCTCCACCACATTCACCAACTCAAAAACTTCATTCTTCTCCTGAAAGACCCGAGACTCCCCCTCATTTCAAGAACCTAGCTTCCCACATGTCATCAGATCATTCAAACGACTTCCCCGCAACCAAACAGAAAAAAGCTGACTGGAGATAAGCTAAATTTGCTGAGATGATCTGGAGGGAAAATGGAGTTGATATTACAATGGATGAATCCCTCATCAACTCATGGGTCAATCCGCACAGAAGATTACAGGATGACGATTACAAGCCCTACCTCACATACGTTGAACCTCCTACTAACGGTTATTGGGATATTCCTATCTCTCCCAACGCCAAATACTTCACTGTATTTGAACCCTTTGACCACAGTATCCCTGATGATAAGAGGTTACCCTTAGAGTTTGAGAGACTCAACAGCTTTCATGCCAAACATGGGTCTTCTATAGAGAAAATCTGGTCAAATGACCGACCCTCCGCATTCAAGAATTACAAGCCTCGAAAGTTCGTGAAGGCAAAATTCATCCAATACACTCTTACCAGAAGAAGCTCAGACTATGTCCGAACCCAAGCTGACTTCCCTTGCATGAACCCGGAAGAGATCTTCCTGATTGCAAAGGTATTTCAGAATAAGTCTGAAAAGCACTCAAGGATAAAGATCGCTTATGAAAGGGCCTGTACCTTTCTCAAAGAGACCGTGTGTGACTTCGTAAAGATCGATGCTGATATCGACCCTGCACTTGCTCA
Source organism: Lactuca virosa (assembly GCF_052849685.1). NCBI lineage: Eukaryota > Viridiplantae > Streptophyta > Magnoliopsida > Asterales > Asteraceae > Lactuca > Lactuca virosa. The sequence goes on from NC_136428.1 coordinate 394,008,664, forward strand.
AAAATTCAATCTTCCTCCTCTTGAACCAGCTCCGGTCCTGACTGAAGGCTTTCAAGAAAGATCCCTTGGAGCAACCAACTTCCCAGATCTTGGAGTCATCTTCAAATGACTAAATGATGAAACTAAATACTTCATCCCGATGACTGCCAATGTCACACCCCCAAACCAAGGATGGCGGAAACGTCCGGGGGTGGAGGACTTCATGTATAGTATCATAACAACATTTTGCAATAGTGATCAAAGTAAACACAACCAACATATATATAATTGAAAGAGTTACATTATTGTATGAATTACATGTTTCCAAACCAATTACAATATGTTGACAAAACGTGAAATGTTTGACGCCTTAACGTCCCATCCTCGAAAGCACTTGGTTACCTGTTTAGTGATTTCCTGAGAATACAAGTTGGTTTGAAAAAGTGTCAACACAAAGGTTGGTGAGTCCATAAGTTTTTTTTTGTATGCAATTATGAAAACCTTTTTCTTGTAAAAGTAGTGTCCGTTCCAGAAAATCCAATATTTTCCTTAATGTGTAAATGTAGTCTTAAAACCCAAAGACCAAAATGTACAATTAATTTGTCATATTTATAGTAAAACAATGCAAGTTTAAATCGACATAAACTCGTTTGATTTCAATGAAATCCCCGTGAATTCTATGTTTGTTAATACTTTCTGTGAGTTATTATAACCATGCTATGACCTAGTTGGCCTGAAACGACGTTCTTCAGGCGTCGGAAATGTTATGACATTTGTCACCTCAGACCTGCCGGTCTAGCTGTTGCATGCAGCTCAGGTGTGGGTTTGTCAAACCCAATATAGATCTATATACAACTATCACGCTCTCCCTCCAGGAGACTCTGGTTACAATACATGACTTATTTGTAAAGTGAAGCGAATGTCTCACAAAGTCATTAACGGAATTACGTGTTGTGTAATGAAAATCCTCTTTGTATAAATGTACCCTTTTGAAATGTATGTATTATGTAATATATCATAAACTATACCTATTATAGTTTATCAAAACAAGGGTAGTAGTAGTAATGTATGTAAACTACACTTAACATAGTTTATCCAAATGTTTGTATGTAATGGATGTACTTTGATCATAACAATTTGTTATTTCTATGCTTTATATAGCAAAATCCATTTGTTAACTGTTGTATGTCCTTATACTAAGACAAAATGTCATATAATGCAATAACATATAATCACATAAAGATATACACCTTGCTCAACATGTTACAAGGTGTAATGAAATTGATAGCATTTTTCTGTTGTTAACAATTTCTATTACTGTTCTTGGAAAATTTGTAGAATAATCATCAAAGGTCCAAATCAGAATCCGTAAATTCTGAGAGTTTGGAAAATGAGTCTAGTTTGTTCATAAATTTTCTCTCGATTTTTAGTGACCTCCAACTTAGGTGAAAACGTCCATAATCACACACTGGTCCGGATTGGTTCTTGAAATGATAGGCAGTTTTGTAAAAATCACCATAAATTGTAGAAAAATCTTATGGAGATGTGCAAGTAGCCATTTTAAAGCTAAGAACTTGAAATACTTGCACCTTGTACAATTTTGAAAACAAAAATGTTTAAGTTGACCAAAACCAAAGGGATTTCGAGAATCTAACACCAAAGGGATGGAATTTGTGTGAGTAACCCATGATTTGAGTGGAATGAATTGTAATAATCACAAGGAGGATGAGTTATACTTACCAAGAGTGGAAGAAAACTTGATGATCAGCCTTGAAATCCCGAAATTGAGAGAGAAAGTTGGAGAGAAAAGTTGTGTTTGATCTTTGGTGGAAATGAGTGAAGTGGGTGAAATGAAGAGAGAGAGTGGGAGTCTTTCAGCTCTTTGGACGAGATAATGGCTGAAAAATGATGAGAAAGTACCTTGACATGACCAGGGTAGGGTGGGAGGAGTGGCTGGCCATAGAGTGGGTGGGGGGGGGGTTGCTTGTGTCATAAAGTAAAGCAAGGTCAACACTCCACCTTAATTACTCCAACCACTAAATCTTGGATAAGATTTGCATTAAAAACATGATTAATTAAGACATATGGGTCTTAATATGTTAAAATAAAGTTTTGGGTGGAAATCCCTCGTTAAAATAGTTAAAGACGGGCTTAAAACTGAGTCGGGGTCGAAAACCGGGTAGAAAAACGCAAAATCCGAAGTCAGGAGGTGATTCCGGTCTTGGTCGCTGAAGTGGACCCGAAGTGGAGCTCAGTCGCGGATGCAGAAGGAAGGCGCTGCGGTCCGAAGTTAAGAGGCTGCGGTCGGCGGCTGCTGGCTGCTGGCTGCGGCTTGCTGGCTGCGGCTCCTCAAGGAGACTCCGGTTCAAGGAGGGTTTGATCCCTATAGAAGGGCTCCGGCCCTAAGAGGCTATTTTCCAAGGTATCTTCCCGTTTCGCATGGTTTTTCACCAAGTCAAGTGTCGGGACGCCCCAATTGATTACGAAAAAAAACCAAAAGAGGTTTTGAGAGAGATTTGGGAGAGATTTGACGTTCTTGGAGAGATTTCTTATACAGAGAGAGATAGAGTGAAAACGATTGAGGGAGGTTTCGTTTGTGACCTTTTTGAGTGTCCGGCTTCGCAATGCAAGGTCCGTAAACCCCGTTAAGTCATGTTTTAGTGTCCTACACACTCCCGATGAGTGTGCAATAGTGTTTTATCTCTTTGGTTCATTGTTTAGCATTATCAAGGCTAAGAAAAATTAAACACACAAATTTTCCAAATGATGTTTTCTCAGTAAAATAGCGGGTTGTTTAGTAATTACATAGAGTAAACCCTAACATACAAGGGTCAACTGAGTTGACCGGTTTGACTTGTTGACTTTGTTTGACTTTGTTCGACTTTGACTTGACCGGAAATTGACGATTGTCACATCATCCCCCCGTTAGAGGGAAATTCGTCCCGAAATTTACATTTTGGCTGGGACTTCAAGAGTTTGGGAAGAGATGCGGGTATTTTTGTTTCATTTGATCTTCGCGTTCCCAGGTGAACTCAGGTCCTCGTTTAGCGTTCCAACGGACCTTAACGATGGGAATACGACTTTGTTTTGTTCTTTTGATCTCTCGATCCATGATTTCGACTGGTTCCTCCACGAAGTGGAGATTTTCGTTAACTTCGATTTCGTCGAGTGGTATTACGAGTGTCTCATCAGACAAATACTTCTTTAAATTCGATATGTGAAATGTGGGATGTACGTTATTAAGTTCTTGTGGTAATCGGAGTTTGTACGCCACGGGACCAATCCTGGCAAGGATTTCGAACGGTCCGATGTACCTCGGGTTCAGTTTCCCACGTTTACCGAAACGTATCATTCCTTTCCAAGGGGAAACCTTCAGTAGTACCCGATCTCCGACCTGGAACTCCAAGGGTTTGCGTCGTTTATCCGCGTAACTCTTTTGCCGATCTCGGGATGCTTTCATTCTTTCTTGAATTTAAACAATCTTTTCTGTGGTCTCCCTTATGATTTCAGGACCAGTGAGGGTGCTATTAGAGACTTGCCCTCTAGCTAGCTGTGGGAATCTGCACTTGCGGCCGTAGAGAGCTTCGAATGGGGCGACCTTAATACTAGTATGATAGCTGTTATTGTAGGAGAACTCTATAAGCGGTAAATGGGTATCCCATGCCTTACCAAAGTCTATCACATAGGCTCTCAACATGTCTTCCAATGTCTGTATGGTTCGCTCACTCTGCCCGTCGGTTTGTGGATGGTAGGCCGTACTCATGTCAAGCCTAGTTCCTAGAGATTTCTGTAAGGACTGCCAAAATCGTGAGGTGAATCTACTATCTCGGTCGGAGATAATGGATATTGGTACACCATGCAGTCGCACAATCTCCTTGATGTACGTCCTGGTTAACTTCTCCATCTTGTCGGTTTCCTTTATCAGCAGGAAGTGCGCAGACTTGGTCAATCTGTCTACGATTACCCATATGGTGTCAAGCCCACCCGATGTCTTAGGTAGCTTGGTTATGAAGTCCATGGTTATCCGTTCCCACTTCCACTCGGGTATATCCGGCTGTTGTAGTAGTCCTGATGGCTTCTGGTATTCTACTTTGACCTTGGCGCAAGTCAGACACTTGCTCACATAAGTAGCAATCTCAGCCTTCATGTTTGGCCACCAGTATAGCTTTTTGAGGTCTAGATACATCTTATCTGATCCGGGATGGATGGAGTATCGAGTCTTGTGTGCTTCATTCATGACAACGTCACGGAATCCACCAAACTTCGGTGTCCAGATTCGGTTCATGAGATAACGAGCTCCATTATCCTTGACTTCTAAGTTCTTATCCATTCCCCTTATTGCCTCACCTGCCACATTTTCTGGTTTCAAGGCTTCTAGTTGTGCTCCCTTGATCTGTGCGGTTAGGTGTGAATGGATTGTCATGGTTAAGGATTTTACTCGGCGGCCCGAATATTCTTTTCTGCTTAGGGCATCGGCCACTACATTGGCCTTGCCCAGATGGTAGCGGATTTCGCACTCATAGTCGCTCAGCAGCTCTACCCATCTTCCTTGTCGCATGTTGAGCTCTTTTTGATTGAGGATATACTGAAGACTTTTGTGATCGGTGAAGATGGTGCACTTTGTGCCGTAGAGGTAGTGCCTCCAGATCCTTAAGGCGAACACTACTGCTCCCAGCTCGAGGTCGTGGGTAGTATAATTAACTTCGTGTGTCTTAAGTTGCCTTGATGCGTAAGCGATGACCTTCCCTCTCTGCATGAGCATGTATCCGAGGCCTTGACTTGAAGCATCGCAATATACCACGAAGTCATCAGTTCCTTCTGGAAGAGACAAGACCGGTGCGCTGCACAGGGCTTATTTTAACGTTTGGAAGGCGGCTTCCTGTTTATCTCCCCACTTAAACATCACACCTTTCTGAGTCAAGGTGGTGAGTGGTTTGGCAATCTTGGAGAAATTCTGTATGAATCTTCGGTAGTAGCAGGCGAGCCCTAAAAATTGTCGGATTTCTGTCAGCGTTGTAGGTGCTGACCAGTTTTCGATTGCTTTGATTTTTGAGGGATCCACGTGTATTCCTTTCTTGCTAACCACGTGGCCAAGAAATCCCACTTCTCGGAGCCAAAATTCTCACTTCGAAAATTTAGCATAAAGCTTCTCCGTTCTTAGAGTCTCCAATACTAGTCGTAGATGTTGGCTGTGTTCTTCTTTGCTTTGTGAATAGACCAGGATATCGTCGATGAATACGATCAAGAATTTGTCTAGGAAGGGTCGACACACTCGGTTCATCAGATCCATGAACACCGCAGGCGCGTTTGTTAATCCGAATGGCATCACTACAAACTCGTAGTGTCCATAGCGCGTTTGTTAATCCGAATGCCGTCTTGGGGATATCTTCTTCTTGAACTCGCAGTTGATGATAACCCGACCTCAGGCCGATTTTCGAAAAGTAGCTTGCTCCCTGAAGTTGGTCGAAGAGGTCGTCGATTCGGGGTAGGGGATATCGATTCTTGATGGTAAGTTTGTTTAACTCCCGATAGTCGATGCACATGCGAAAGGATCCGTCCTTCTTCTTTACAAAAAGGACGGGTGCTCCCCAAGGTGAGAAGCTCGGTCTAATGAATCCTTTGCTCAACAGTTCATTCAACTGGCTGGACAGCTCTTGCATTTCTGCTGGTGCTAGGCGGTATGGAGCTTTGGCGACGAGGGTAGCTCCGGGAATTAAGTCGATTCGGAATTCGACTTGTCGCGCGAGCGGTACGCCTGGGAGATCTTCTGGGAATACATCGGGGAAGTTGCACACCTCGGGAATGTCTTTGATGTCCTTCACCTCCTGTTTCTTATCTACTATGTGGGCCAAGAAGGCGCGGTATTCCTTTCGGAGATACTTTTGGGCTTTGACGTAAGAGATGACTTGTAAATTTGCACTGGGTTTATCACCATAAATGAGAAGGGTTTCGCCATTTGGCAGATTTAGGCGAACGGCCCTTTCGTAACATAGAATGTCGGCACGATGAGAACTTAACCAATCCATACCCACAATTATGTCGAAACTTTTTATTGTGACTGGCATTAGGTCAATTTTGAATGAATGATTGTCTAAAGTGAGGGTACACCCTGAGTATATATCATCAGTGCGCTCTACTTTTCCATTTGCCATTTCTACGACGTATGAATCTTTTAATGACTGGGGATTTTGTTTAAGTAATTGTTTGTATTGGTTGCTCACAAAACTCCTCTCCGCTCCACTATCAAATAGTACGCATGCATAAGAGTTATTGAGGAGAAACGTACCGGTAACCACTGTAGGATCCTTGACTGCTTCCCCATGTCCTATCGCCAGGACTCTCCCCACGCCACCAGCATTTGGGGCTTGTGCTTTGGGGCAGTTTCTCCTGAAGTGTCCTGCTTCACCACATCCATAGCAGGTTTGGCTTGCCCCTGCATTGGCAACTTGGTTGATCGGTCGTGCTAGCGCTTTACAGAAACGAGTGGTATGCCCCTTCCTGTCGCAGTTTTTGCAGTGCATTTCCCGACAAGCACCAGTGTGGTGGAAGTTGCACTTGTTGCACTTAGGGAGATTTCTAGTATATTGCTTCAGTGGTGCTGGGGTGGTAGTAGTAGTGGCAGCACGGACAGCCACAGTTTGTTGCTTCTTGGCGGGGTCCTGTGCCGGTTGCTTCTTTTTATTGTTCCAGAACTTCCTCTTGTTGTTCCCTCCTTTTGCTTGGTCAGTGGTGGTGATCACAGTACCACGGCTGGCCCTGTGATCGATAAGTTGTTGCGCCAATTCCTTGGCACTTTCAAAAGTAGCGGGTTTCGAGGCCAGTACACTATCTTGAATCTGGGATGATAGCCCCCAGAGGTATCGTTCCACCTTTTTCTCCTCTGGAGTGACCATTGTTGGACAGAGGAGTGCTAGGTCATTGAATCGGGCAGTGTAAGTTTCAAGATCTGTGCCTGACATTCTGAGGTTCCAGAGTTCTTCTTCGAGTTTTTGTATTTCACCCCTCGGGCAATACTCCTTTAGCATCAACGCTTTTAGGTCTTCCCAGCTTATGGAGTTAGCCACTGTTGGAGTAAGTGATTTAACTCGGCCATTCCACCAAGTGAGAGCCCTACCGGTGAAAGTGAATGCCGCGTACTTGACCTTGCTCGCTTCGGGACAAGCACAGATTTCGAAGACTGCTTCGGTCCTTTCGAACCATTGCATCAATGTGATGACGCCCCCGCTCCCATTGAAGGTATCGGGTTTGCCATTGGTGAAGTCCTTGTAGGTGCATTCCTTTGTGCGCCCCGAACTGTCACCCTAGTTAGAGGGTGTAGCACCAGATCCAGATCCACCATTGCCATTAGTGCCGATTTGTGACATAGCTGCCGCCACAGCTGCTGCTACTGCAGCCTGGAACATTGCCGGATCAAATTGCGGAGGCGGCGGCGGAGGAGGTGGTGCTGCGCTGCTGGAAGGTCTTGGTCTTCTCCTTGGCGGCGTAGTTCTGTCACAAGTTTTTAAAATGACAAGTCGGTAAGGACTTCAATATTAATACGAGTCGAGTGTCACTTGTTTTCTCTCATTTGTATTATACTCCGACTTTATTGCATTAGCAAGTAATTCATGGAGAAAGTTTATGCAATTAAACTTATGAATTGAATAGTGGTGACTCAAACGGAGTCATGTGTTCGGTTCCATGTCTGACCCACTCCTAAGATTTGCTCAATGTGCCCCAGTTATGTGTAATTAAAATTTTAATAAGCTGTTGATACTAATGAGTCTGCCCTAAGTCCACAACCAAACAAGGAACAGGTCCTAAGGCGGACTCACCATTTCTAGGTCGATTACTTCTTTAATTACACATAACGACGAGGTACACTTAAAAATCTTAGAGTTATCAGTTGTAAATTGTTTGTAATACCACATAGTAAAATCTCATGTCAACATCCAATGAAGTAAAATGCATGCCAAATTCATTGATAAACTTTTAGTACATATTGTTTTGGAGAAAATTTGACCTCATAAGGGTCTACATTACATCAATGTAAAAGATAGTTTCGACAGCACAAAAGCCCCTTGAATAGTGTAATGACTTAATCGCAGGGTCAACCTACATACAAAAGAGTAGCACCAATGCATGCTCATAAACCTATACTACGAAGTTGTGTGAGTAGTAATGAATCCTACTCACGACGATCCTTCCCTGATGGAGCTTGGGATGATGTCGATGCGCCTTGCAGTTCTGCTAATCTCCGTTCGCTTGCAACCATTCTCTCCTCAAGCGCCAAGTATCTTTCCCGATACTCCCTTGCTTCTGCTCGAGCAGCGAGAAGGTCCTGAATGAGTTGATCTCTGTAGTGGGAGTCTCGTTCTAGGTCTCTGGTGCGAGCAGTAGTAGACTCTATGATGGCACTTAGTTCCCGGACCTGATCGGTCGTCATTCTACCACGATCATCCATAATCGCTATCTGTTGAGTCATGACTGGGAGGGCTCTATCGGCTGGTCCTCCGTGGTTGAGGTCATAGAAACCTCGTTGACCTCCGTAAGGTGATCGTTGTCGTTGACGGCGACCCCATCCCTCAATTGTGATCGCCCATCGAGGTACGGGTCCGAAGAAGTCGTATCGGTTGGCGGGAACTCTGGCTATGTAGGGAGGATTGATGACCTCTGGTTCTTCTTCACTTTTGTCTTCATCCATGTCTGCCTCGATGTCTTCCTCTTCTTCTTCTTCTTCCGGTTCCTCCTCGGGTTCCTCTTTGGGGTCCTCTTCGGGATCCTCTTCGATCGGTTCTTTGGGCTATTCTTCGATCCAGCCGGTGTTTCCCTGATTGGGAAAGTATGGGTCTCCTGGTAAGTGGAATCCTGCCATGTCGTCTGTGAGAGAATGGGGGCGTAAGAAGCATGTAACGGTTAATAATATTAATATTGCGCTATAGCAACATACAGATACTCCTATAGTATTTTAAATGTTTAGATTTGGTTCTTAGAGCATTCTTTGTAGAGTGAAGTTAGGTTATTAGATTTGTTGCCCATTACGACTATCCCCCGGTATGTGTAAGTCACTTCTCGGACAGATATAGTTGATCAGGCTATATCCCTCCCAGACTTGATTCACATATACTAAAGCATACTCATAGGGTACAACTCCTCTTCTTTTACTTTATGTTCTCCTAGTTATGACACTACGTGAGTATGTAATGCATGTATGTATACTTTAAACGAGAAAACTATTTATTTTCTAAAAGTATATCCCATTAAAATGTTTTAAAATCAGAGAATTTTAGTCCCAAATGTGTTTATAGTTTGTATATCTTATGTGGTTTGATATACTTAATTCACTATAAACTGTGCTCTGATACCAATCTGTCACACCCCCAAACCAAGGATGGCGGAAACGTCCGGGGGTGGAGGACTTCATGTATAGTATCATAACAACATTTTGCAATAGTGATCAAAGTAAACACAACCAACATATATATAATTGAAAGAGTTACATTATTGTATGAATTACATGTTTCCAAACCAATTACAATATGTTGACAAAACGTGAAATGTTTGACGCCTTAACGTCCCATCCTCGAAAGCACTTGGTTACCTGTTTAGTGATTTCCTGAGAATACAAGTTGGTTTGAAAAAGTGTCAACACAAAGGTTGGTGAGTCCATAAGTTTTTTTTTTGTATGCAATTATGAAAACCTTTTTCTTGTAAAAGTAGTGTCCGTTCCAGAAAATCCAATATTTTCCTTAATGTGTAAATGTAGTCTTAAAACCCAAAGACCAAAATGTACAATTAATTTGTCATATTTATAGTAAAACAATGCAAGTTTAAATCGACATAAAATCGTTTGATTTCAATGAAATCCCCGTGAATTCTATGTTTGTTAATACTTTCTGTGAGTTATTATAACCATGCTATGACCTAGTTGGCCTGAAACGACGTTCTTCAGGCGTCGGAAATGTTATGACATTTGTCACCTCAGACCTGCCGGTCTAGCTGTTGCATGCAGCTCAGGTGTGGGTTTGTCAAACCCAATATAGATCTATATACAACTATCACGCTCTCCCTCCAGGAGACTCTGGTTACAATACAGGACTTATTTGTAAAGTGAAGCGAATGTCTCACAAAGTCATTAACGGAATTACGTGTTGTGTAATGAAAATCCTCTTTGTATAAATGTACCCTTTTGAAATGTATGTATTATGTAATATATCATAAACTATACCTATTATAGTTTATCAAAACAAGGGTAGTAGTAGTAATGTATGTAAACTACACTTAACATAGTTTATCCAAATGTTTGTATGTAATGGATGTACTTTGATCATAACAATTTGTTATTTCTATGCTTTATATAGCAAAATCCATTTGTTAACTGTTGTATGTCCTTATACTAAGACAAAATGTCATATAATGCAATAACATATAATCACATAAAGATATACACCTTGCTCAACATGTTACAAGGTGTAATGAAATTGATAGCATTTTTCTGTTGTTAACAATTTCTATTACTGTTCTTGGAAAATTTGTAGAATAATCATCAAAGGTCCAAATCAGAATCCGTAAATTCTGAGAGTTTGGAAAATGAGTCTAGTTTGTTCATAAATTTTCTCTCGATTTTTAGTGACCTCCAACTTAGGTGAAAACGTCCATAATCACACACTGGTCCGGATTGGTTCTTGAAATGATAGGCAGTTTTGTAAAAATCACCATAAATTGTAGAAAAATCTTATGGAGATGTGCAAGTAGCCATTTTAAAGCTAAGAACTTGAAATACTTGCACCTTGTACAATTTTGAAAACAAAAATGTTTAAGTTGACCAAAATAGTCCGTGAATGGAGTCCAACTTTTCTGATGAAAGCTGTTAGAAGAATTAAGTTGTGTTCTTGGTGTTTTAACTTGTATTCCCCCCCTTAAAACATAAGAAAATATGAAAATGTAGGGGTATGAACTCACCTTGTGTGATTTCAGTGGATGAGTGTTGGAGAAGGGAAGTTTTCAACTCAAGAACACTTGAAGAAGCCTTGAAGATTTCGAGAATCTAACACCAAAGGGATGGAATTTGTGTGAGTAACCCATGATTTGAGTGGAATGAATTGTAATAATCACAAGGAGGATGAGTTATACTTACCAAGAGTGGAAGAAAACTTGATGATCAGCCTTGAAATCCCGAAATTGAGAGAGAAAGTTGGAGAGAAAAGTTGTGTTTGATCTTTGGTGGAAATGAGTGAAGTGGGTGAAATGAAGAGAGAGAGTGGGAGTCTTTCAGCTCTTTGGACGAGATAATGGCTGAAAAATGATTAGAAAGTACCTTGACATGACCAGGGTAGGGTGGGAGGAGTGGCTGGCCATAGAGTGGGTGAGGGGGGGGGGTTGCTTGTGTCATAAAGTAAAGCAAGGTCAACACTCCACCTTAATTACTCCAACCACTAAATCTTGGATAAGATTTGCATTAAAAACGTGATTAATTAAGACATATGGGTCTTAATATGTTAAAATAAAGTTTTGGGTGGAAATCCCTCGTTAAAATAATTAAAGACGGGCTTAAAACTGAGTCGGGGTCGAAAACCGGGTAGAAAAACGCAAAATCCGAAAGTCAGGAGGTGATTCCGGTCTTGGTCGCTGAAGTGGACCCGAAGTGGAGCTCAGTCGTGGATGCAGAAGGAAGGCGCTGCGGTCCGAAGTTAAGAGTCTGCGGTCGGCGGCTGCTGGCTGCGGCTTGCTGGCTGCAGCTCCTCAAGGAGACTCCGGTTCAAGGAGGGTTTGATCCCTATAGAGGGGCTCCGACCCTAAGAGGCTATTTTCCAAGGTATCTTCCCGTTTCGCATGGTTTTTCACCAAGTCAAGTGTCGGGACGCCCCAATTGATTACGAAAAAAAACCAAAAGAGGTTTTGAGAGAGATTTGAGAGAGATTTGACGTTCTTGGAGAGATTTCTTATACAGAGAGAGATTTGGGAGAGATTTGACGTTCTTGGAGAGATTTCTCATACAGAGAGAGATTTGGGAGAGATTTTACGTTTTTGGAGAGATTTCTCATACAGAGAGAGATTTGGGAGAGATTTGACATTCTTGGAGAGATTTCAAATAGAAGGAGATAGAGTGAAAACGATTGAGGGAGGTTTCGTTTGTGACCTTTTTGAGTGTACGACTTCGCAATGCAAGGTCCGTAAACCCCGTTAAGTCATGTTTTAGTGTCCTACACACTCCCGATGAGTGTGCAATAGTGTTTTATCTCTTTGGTTCATTGTTTAGCATTATCAAGGCTAAGAAAAATTAAACACACGAATTTTCCAAATGATGTTTTCTCATTAAAATAGCCGGTTGTTTAGTAATTACATAGAGTAAACCCTAACATACAAGGGTCAACTGAGTTGACCGGTTTGACTTGTTGACTTTGTTTGACCTTGTTCGACTTTGACTTGACCAGAAATTGATGATTGTCACAACCATGACTCGTATGACCCGGAAGCAGTTGGAAATTATTCAGGCTGCAGTCAACAAATCGAAACATACGACTGCTGAAGTGAAGTTTGAAATATCAAGGAGGATTGCATGGCTTAAAGAAGTCAGGAAGTTCTGGTGGATCCTTATCAAGTTCCTCAAGCTCAACACTTGAAAGAAAAGTTGAAGAGGTCACTTAGGGGGAAATTGTTGAAACATTATAAGTGACCCTCTTAAACTTAAAAAGAGATCCGAAGTTGCTTATGGAACGGCAATCTATCTCTCCCCGCAGTCAGATCAGCATCCGCAGTCATCGTCATCAGTTCTTAGATTCAGTCTTTTATCTGTTCCTTGTATTAGTACTTTGTTTTATCCGTAGTGCCCTGCGTGGCAACTCAAACAAATTAGGCTGTATGTAATCTTCGAGATTCTATAAATAGAGTCCTCCTTTTCTCAATGAATACACCTCTCTTACGCATCTTGAATATTATCACTCATCTCTCTCTCTACTATCTTATCACTTAAATATATTTGTAACTCCTTGTAATCTCTCTTGAAGAGCAAGTCTTTTCTAGACTTAATCACTAAGTTTGATCTCACTCACTAACTTGGTCTGATTGAATTCCTTGTTAAGAATCAACTGAAGTGTTTACTTGATATAATACTTGCTGTCTTTTATATTTCCTTATCTTTCCGCAACTAATCATCTAACTATCTAACTCTAACTTATACTATTGTTGAGCTTTATGATCCTTTGAGATTAACTTCAATTTCCGCAATATAAACTTGTTCTAACGTTTGTTCAAGTGTGTATCTCAAGTTTTTCTCTCAACACCTCCGGTCTCACAGCTCGGGTTGGACCCTCCAGTCCTGTATCTTAGTGAAGACCCTCCGGTCTCACAACTCGATTTGGATCCTCCGGTCCTAACTCAGTAAGGCACATAATAATATAGCATATATCACAAAGACAAAATGCATAATATCACATAACTCAATATAAGAACATAGGACCCTCCGGTCGATAACTCAAATTTGACCCTCCGGTCACACAGTATTACCACTTAGGTAAGTATATTGAGAAGACTCACCTCGTAAGTAAGCAAGTAGATCTAGTATCCCACGAACAATCTAGACTCTGCCCACATAATATATTTATCTTTAATAAGCAATTTGTAATAACCAGTCCGAGATGTTAAAATAACTCCTCCACTAAATCTTAATAGGGTGAAAAGACCATTTTACCCCTCCATGGTCTCCAAGGTCCACAGTTGACCAACCCCTAAAAGTCAACATAAGTCAACGCTCAAGTCAACAATCCATGTTAACTAAACTCGTCGAATGCATCTATGCAACTCGTCGAGCTCCTTCATTTTCTATGAAGTATCGGGAAAATCCAACTCAGCTCGTCGAGTTGTCTCATCAACTCGCCAAGTTGTAGCGCATCCAGTCTATCGGGGAAAACCCTAGCTGACTTGTCGAGTTGGCTTAGACACTCGTCGAGTCCCTCTAGACCAATTCTCATTCCGACGATTCTAAGCAGAAATAATGTCCCAAACTCTAGATCTAGCCTGCCAAGGCCGAAATACCACGTAAAGCTACAAGCTTTACGTCCATGCATGGCATCTAGGGCTCGAAATGCCAAAATAAGCTCTATATGGGGTTTAATGCATAAAAGCTTGCCACTAGCTTGATAAAGCTTGGATCTTTGGGCTTAAGGGACGTCATATTGTCCAGATCCGAAGTCTCAACTCCATGGCAAGCTCAAACAACTCTAGAACTCAAAGAAGGATGGAAAAAGGCCCTAAACTCCTTAGAAAAGATATCGGACCAAACAATGAGCAAGGTGGTAGCTTTTTACCTTCAAACAGAAGCTAGGAATGAATGAACACCGGATCCAAGAGCTCCTTCTCGTCCCAAGCCTTTTTCTCCTTAATCTTCTTCCAAAAATGCACTAAAATATGCAATATTAGCCTCTCTTTCTCTCACACAAGGATATAGCTCGATTAGGGTTTCTCTCAGAGTGTTAAGATGATAAGTGAGGCGGAAATGAAGGCTTAAGGTCCTTTAAATAGGACACAAACCCTGAAAATTAGGGTTTTCTCACTCAACTCCTACTCGTCGAGTTGGGGTCCTCCAACTCGTCAAGTAGACTCTAAAACTCAGGCGGCCATTAACTCCTCTACTCGGCAAGTTGGGGCATCTAAATCGTCAAGTTTCTCTGACATTTTGAATGTAAATTAATTAAACATTATACCTGGGAGTCGGGATGTTACAATTCTCCCCCACTAGAATCGGACTTCGCCCTCGAAGTCATCCTATGAAAACAACTATGAGTACTGCTCCCGCATCTCAGACTCCGGCTCCCAAGTCCACTCGGATCCCTTCCGATGTTGCCACTGAAACTGAACCAAGGGCACCTCTTTATTCCTCAAGACCTTCACCTTCCTATCCAAGATCGCTATCGGTTTCTCAATGTAATTCATGCGTTCTTCAACCTGAATGTCCTCCAAAGGGACCACTGCCCTCTCATCGGCTACACACTTCCTTAGCTGGGACACATGGAAGGTGTTATGAATCTGGCTCAACTCTGTAGGCAACTCCAACTAATAAGCTACCTTACCCACTCGAGCGATCACCCTGAAAGGAACAATGTATCTAGCGCCCAGCTTGCCCCGCTTCCTGAATCGGATCACCCCTTTCCATGGGGTTACCTTCAGGAGGACAAAATCTCCGACCTGAAACTCTAACTCCGAATTTCGTCGGTCTACGTAACTCTTCTGGTGAGTCTGGGCTGTCAGTAACCTCTGTCTGACCTGCTGGATCAGCTCTGTCATCTTGAGCACTATCTCAGTGCCCTCCATCACTCGCTGTCCTACTTCTCCCCAACAGATGGGAGTCCGACACCTCCTCCCATATAAGAGCTCAAAGGGAGGCATACCGATACTGGAATGATGGCTGTTGTTGTATGAAAACTCAGCTAAGGGCAAGTAAGTGTCCCAAATTCCACCGAAGTCCATAACACATGCACGTAGCATGTCCTCGAGCGTCCGAATTGTCCGCTCGCTCTGCTCGTCTGTCTGTGGGTGATATGCGGTACTGAAGTGCAACCGGGTACCCAACTCCTCATGAAATTTCTTCCAGAACCTGGAAGTAAAATGCACATATCGATCTGACATTATCGATGTCGGCACCCCATGCCGTTCCACCACCTCTCGAACGTAGATCTCGACCAATTTCTCCGCATAAGAGCTCTCACTGATAGCAAAAAACTGAGCACTCTTCGTCAACCGGTCTACAATCACCCATATCGCATCGACACCTCGCGCGGTCCTCGGTAATTTGGTGATAAAACCCATGGAAATCTATTCCCACTTCCACTGGGGAATCTCTAAAGGCTGCAACAAGCCATGTGGACGCTGGTGCTCCGCCTTGACCTGATGATAGGTCAAGCATCTCTGGACTACCCATGCCACATCTCTCTTCATGCATGGACACCAATAATCCCTTTTTAAGTCCAAATACATCTTGGTGGCTCCCGGATGGATCGAGAATCTCGACCTATGGGCCTCCTCCATCAAAATACGTCGAGCTCCACCCGTATATGGCACCCATATCTGCCCACGGAAGGTAATAAGCCCCCGACTATCCGTCCCAAACTCTGAAATCTCCCCGATCTCCCGCTCTCTCTTACGGTTCTCTGGTCCCATGGCCACAACCTGGGCCTCTCGGATGGTATCTAAGACTCGAGTCATCACCGTTATCCTCACGCACAAGTCTCGGATCGGAGCACTCACAGCTCAGCGACTCAGGGCGTCGGCTACCACATTATCCTTGCCAGGGTGATACAAAATCTCATAGTCGTAGTCTTTCACTACATCCAACCATCTCCTCTGTCTCATATTCAGGTTGGGCTGATCCATAAGGTACTTCAGGCTCTTATGGTCTGTGTATATGGTACACCGGACACCATAAAGGTAGTGGCGCCAAATCTTGAGGGCGAACACCACCGCCCCCAACTCCAAATCGTGGGTGGGATACCTCGTCTCGTGAGGCTTCAACTGCCTCAATGCATATGCTATCACGTGTCCCCTCTGCATCAACACAACACCCATCCCTGATATAGATGCATCACAGTAAACTACGAAGTCCTCCACTCCTTCGGGAAGGGCTAACACTGGAGCTTTGCACAATCTCTGGCGAAGAGTCTCAAATGAGGCCCACTGCTCGGGCCCCCAAGAAAAAGTAACACCCTTCCTGGTCAATCTGGTAAGAGGAATGGCAATCTTAGAGAAATCCCTGATAAATCTTCGGTAGTAGCCTGCCAGGCCAAGAAAACTCCTGATCTCGGATGGGGACCTCAGCACCTCCCATCGCATAACTGCCTTAATCTTGGCCGGGTCGACCAAAAGCCCATTCTGGTTAACGAGGTGTCCTAAGTACTGGACCTCTCCTAACCAGAAATCACACTTGAAGAATTTTGCATAAAGCCTCTCCGTCCTCAATACTCCAAGAATCTCGCGAAGATTCTCCTCGTGCTGCTCTCTGGACCTCGAGTATATCAAAATGTCGTTGATGAACACGATCACCGACTTGTCCAACATGGGCCTGCACACCCGGTTCATGATATCCATGAACGCTGCGGGTGCCGCACCCGGAATCAAATCGATCCGGAACTCCACCTGCCTCTCGGGAGGCACACCCGGGAATTCCTTGGGGAACACGTTTTGGAACTCACACAATACCGAAACATTGGAGGTAGAACTCGGCCTCTCAGTGGAAACTATCGTATCCATCACATATGCTAAAAAGCCCATACATCCCTGCTGTAAACTCTGCCTCGCCCTGGTGGCAGAGCAGAACGCTGATCCAGATCTGGTCCCCTTGCCATACACAGTAAGTACTCCCCTACTAGGGTCTCGTATGGTCACAATCTGACACTCACAGTCAATCACAGCTCAAAACCGGCTCAAGCAATCCATGCCCACTATGACACATACATCACCCATCGCTATCTGCACCAGATCTATCGGGAACTCAACACCGAAAATCTCTAATACACATCCCCAAAATACATCAGTAGCAAAAAGCGCATGCTCGTCGGCTATAGAAACCCTCAGTGGTCGACTCAATGCCTCGTGTCTAACACTAATGTGACGACTAAAGGATAAAGACATGAAAGATCGACTCGCACCCGAGTCAAATAACACCAAAGCAGGCACATAACTCACAATAAAAGTACCTATATACAACACAATATAAGAATAAACGAATCTCAAAATAACATAAATAAGGAGATACGTACCAGCAACAACATCAGGCATTGCACGGACCTCCTCCGCAGTCAACTGGAATGCTCTCCCACGAGCTCGCGGAGGCTCGACCTTCCCCGGCCGGCCATTACTAACACGTAAAGCAGCAGGAGCACCAGCCTGGGCTGATCCCTAAATGAGCTGGGGACACTCGACCTTCCGATGGCCCGTCTAGTTGCAGTGAAAGCAAACCGAAAATCCCTTGGAGGCAGTCCCTCGTCATATGCCCCTCCTTACCATATTTGTAGCAAATCCCCGCTCGGCAAGACCTCTCATGGATCTAGCCGCACTTGCTACAAGTGCGGACCTTCTGGCCTCCAACTCTCGAATTAGCAGGCTTAGCCCGCTTTCTCGCCAGCTACGACTATACTGGTCTCCTATTTCTCCCCTGCTGCTCTCCCTCCTCCCCGGTCTGAATCTCCAGCTCAATCTCTCTCCTCTTGGCATTGGTCTGCAACTCAGCCAATGTTCAATAAGACGAGTTCCCCATGAACTCTCGAATATCTCTCCTCAAGATGCTCAAATACCGACTCACACGTGCCTGCTCAGTGGACACGTGCTCAGGGTAGAACAACGCCCTCTCATGAAACATCCTCATAATCTCTGTCATTGACTCTGTCTCTTGTGCCAAACGTTCCCTCTCCACCTGGGGAACATACTCATCTCTGAATAACTTTGTGAACCTCTCCCAAGTCACTGTAGCATGATCTGCAAGGGTAAAATCAGTCGTCACAAACTTCCACCAGTCCTTCGCTCCCAAGCGAAGCTGGTTCAGCGCGAACCGAACTCTCAGATGCTCTGGACATGAACACGTATAGAAACACCCCTCAATGTCGGAGATCTGTCTCATGGCAAAGATCGGGTCTTGTGTCCCATCAAACTCTGGTGGCTTCGTGTTGCTGAACTCACAGAACAACAACGAGTCACCTCCCTGTGGCCTGGCTGCAACTAAGGCCGTGGTGGCTGCAACAGTAGCAGCCTCCATAACAGCAGCGTATCGCTCATCGAATGTCTCAATCAACATGGTCTTAATAGACATTAACATCTCTGGTATGGCCTCTCTGATAGCTGTGGGCACCTCCTCATGAATGATCCTGCGGATCTCCTTGTCACTGGTACCACTGCCCCCAGGGTTGTTGCGGGTAATCACCATAGTGTCTTTGAAACGCAAAACGCAAAATCATCAGAGACTAGCTCAATACACACACACACACACTCGGTTACCCACTCCCTATATGCTCCTTAGCATCCTAAGATTCTTACTTGGGTCGCATACTGATCCGGTGCTTTCAGTAGTACGGGCCCAATACTACCTTCCACACAAACCTGTAGTCGTCCCAAGTCCTCCTCCTAGGATCCTAATTCATATTACTCTATCCCTCACAGATATCAACTACTCCCTCGGTAGATTCCTCAATGCTCATCTAGGTATCTCTCCGATATTACACAAAACTCTCTCTAAAAGTTTCGTGCTATGTTTCTCCCTACTCAGTACACACACAGAGAGGAAATAGCATATATGATCAATCTATAGCATACCCTAGGCTAAGGCATCATGAATCAGGAAACTCTGGCCCTAATTTCTGAACTAGCTACCCTATCCTCTAGCATGCAGCTCTAATATCTCATAAGTATCTCATAGTAATGGTATTTTGGGAAATCACCGTTTGGGATCTGGTTGATTGTAGACACTGCTCCTTCTCGTTTTCTCTTTAAAACTCTTACTCGTTTTAGAAAAATCATTTCTTTTTAGAAATATTTCCTCAAATCCTCAGTTTGAGTCCAAACATACCCGAGAGTACATCCGAATCCCTCAAACCAAGGCTCTGATACCAACTTGTAACAGTCTAAATTTTCAAACAAATTTTTCGTTTTTAAATCACATAAAACTCAATATCGCATTTTCTCAAAACCATAATGTATCAATTATCAAAAACACACATCAACAAAACAACTGATAATATCCGAGAATCCTCAAACATAATCTCGAACAGATGTGTACAATCAAGCCTGCGCCTTCCCGCGATCCTGAGAAGTACCTGAAACACAGAACACACAACACGGTAATCACAAAGCTTAGTGAGTTCTCCAAAATACCACATACACAAATAATAAGCCTCTCATGGCTATAGCTCGGCATGGACCCTCCGGTCATGCGTCTCGGTGAGGACCCTCCAGTCTCACGACTCGGTGTGGACCCTCCGACCATGTGTCTCAGTGAAGACCCTCCGACCATGTGTCTCAGCGAAGACCCTCCGGTCTCACAGCTCCGGTTGGACCCACCAGTCCTGTATCTTAGTGAAGACCCTCCGGTCTCACAACTCGGTTTGGACCTTCCAGTTCTAACTCAGTAAGGCACATAATAATATAGCATCAAAGACAAAATGCATAATATCACATAACTCAGTATAAGCACATAGGACCCTCCATTCGATAACTCAAATAAGTGTTGGGTTAATGTCTAAGTCCATAACTATATTTGGTATGTACTTGACCCGACCCGGCATGGTCCATTTGGGTTGCACTTCACCGACACAATTTATATGGATAGTCTTTTGAGAATAGTATATTTATGACTTATATTAATATATTATAAGTTCTAATATATTAATATGGAATCATATTATTTAATTAGTATTGATCAAGAATTAATTTAGAATTAATTAAGTGATCAAAAAGAACTAATTAAATATGGACTCTTATATATATGGAATGGGCCAAGTTCATTTAGGTTGGGCTAAGCTTTCATGGATGGTCCATGGAGCTTTTAACCCATGGATCCTATGTAAATGAAAGGTCATGGGTATTTGGGTTTACATGGATGTAACCCTAATCCTCCATAATATATAAAGGGGTCCTTGGCTCACAAAATTGGGAAAGTGTGTGAAAATAAGAGTGGGCCGATTTTAGTGTGCATACATATTCTCTCAAGTTCTTCCAAGGTGTTTTGGTGATTTGTGATTCCATTTGAGGCTTCCACACTATTGGGGCTAAGCTCTTAAAGCTTGAAGACATCAAGCTACATCAAAAGGTATGTCATCTAACTAGAACGTTGTAGTATAGGTGCTTCATAATATGCTAGTTAGGATGAAACCTTGGAATAGTTAATATTTGCATGTATAATAGAGAAAACATAGATCCAAGGTTTATAGGGTTGCATGTACACCATAGGAGTGTTAGAATGCTCAAAACCCAACAGTGGTATCAGAGCCATGAGTTGTTTTCTGTTATATTGATGCAAATGTTTTATTTTCAAAGTTGGAAAAAAAAGAAAAAAAAACATGACGTTTGTCAAATTTTAAGATAATTACTTGTTTTTGTGAAAAACTAATTATTTGTAAAATTTGAATCATTTGCTATATGAGTTGAATTAGGTCAAATTTAGTAAAAGATAAAATGATATGATTATTTTATTAGTTTTAAAAGTTTGATCTAAAGAGTTTTTTGAAACCTCCATAAGTTATGGATATGAAAAGGTTTTTAAAAAAATTGATTCAAAGTTTTTTATGGAGTTACAAAACTTGGTCTTAATGTTTTAAAGAATTCCATAACTTGTTCTTAAGTTATGGAACATGAAAAGTTTCATCATAAAACAAGTATTTAACTCCATAAGTTATGGAATCCAAAAGTTTTCAAGAGTTACAAAACTTGCCCTCAAGTTTTGGAATTTGGAAAAAGTTTTTTTATGATATAAAAAAAGGAATTGAATTCTAAAACTCTTGGGTTCATAACTTAAACAATTAATTAAATGGTTTTAATTTTGAATTTAATAATTAGAATTATGATGTTTTTATTGAATAATTCAATTAACTCTTATGGACTTTATTAATAGATAATTAAAGTGTTTAATTAAAAGAGAATTAATAATTCCATAATGACATGGTTTAAATTTAATTAAATTAAGAGTATAGTTTAATTAATAGATTAAACCACCAAGTATTTTAAATGTCTAAAATACACCCTTATACTATTATAATATTAAAAGTTTAATATATTATATGTATAAGAGCAAGTCGTCTTACCATTAGTAGGCCTCATTCACAAAGCCGGTCTATAAGGGGGGTATAAGGTTACTGCCTATAAAATGGAAGTTTAATGGGTGTCCACTCTCACTCACCGCTTCCTTGACCGGTGGAGGGCCGTTAGCCGAACAGGTAGGACAAGGACTATAATTATCCCTTCATTAAAAGTATTAATGATAAATACTAAGTAACTAAACCTTTTATTAATTCCCAATCTTAGTTACTTAGGAAAATGTGAATAAGGTGCTAATCCATGAAATTACACTTTGCACTTTGTTTAAACCGTTAGTGGAGCGTGTGTGGTTAACCGGCACACTAACCTGGATTTAACAAAGTAGGCAAAGGGTAACTTAATATTTATCATAGTATCGGTGGAGCTCGTGTGGTTAACCGACACATCGATTGAGGAGTAAATATTAAGGGTACCAAGTATATTTGCATGGTTACTTCACACCTTGTTTTGTGATCCTCGACATCCCAGTCACAAAACCTGAAGGGCACACTCGAGATTGAAACATGCCATTGAAAAGTTCAATGAATCTCAAAAGATCTAGGAGTTTCAAATCCAAGTAAAAAACCTAATTACATTATTTTGTTTTTCATGGTGGAAATTGGTAAATCGTCATTTACCTACCTTCAACTATTTTATAACTCGGATTACGGCATCCCTCTTCCAGTTATAAATAGGTTGTTGGATCCTAGCCTTAATATTTCATATTGGGTGTTATATTAAGGACTTTAGATCAACTATCTTGAATATCTCCCAAAAGATGTCGAGTTCAGACATCTATGATCTTCCCAAATCTCTTGGAACTTTACTTCCTCCACCTCCTCCAATTATTCTCCCTAACCCACAAGTTCAAGGTCACTCAAGCCCTAATGGCAAGGAAGGTCTATGTGTGATCACATCTTAGAGATGAAGTCACATATTGACAAGCCGGGAGAGTTGGGTTTCAAAGTCTTGAGAAAGTTGGATGTTCAATCACTTTCTAAGTCACATAGTGAGTTCCTTTGGGACTACTATGATACAGACTATGACATGAACCTTAATGATCATATCTATTTGCTTGGTGCTGCTGAATCAGCAATGATTTGGAATGATAGTGAAGCAAATTTGATTAGAAGATCAACTTCCCAAAAACTTTATGGACAGTGACAATGGTGACACTGGAAATCCAGAAAAAGCATTATCTTCCCAATGGAAAGGGATTGGCCATAGTCAACCCGGTTGACCAAATGGTAAAGAGAAAAGCTAAGTCTGAGATAGTCCCATTACCAAAGGGTCCATATGTTTATTTTGCCAAAGGAAGGGGCGTTGATTGCAAAGCTGCCAAATTTACCTAAGGATGTTAAAGTCAATAAGTTTGACTCTACATCAGGTAGAGCCCATTATCTAACTCTGTTAAGTTCTATTCTGAGATCCTAATTACATGATGTGACTGGGTCACATGTTGATGTTTTAAGAATCAAAGAATAGAGAGAAATCTTAGAGGAAGTATATGCTGATTCTGATCGCGAAGGTGGATTTCGATCGCATCAAAATTTTGAGCAGTTGCTTAAGAAGTTATGATATATTGCTAAGGAATAGATAACAACAATTTTCCATGTGGATTGTAAGGATAAGTTTTTCTGCAAAGTTTTAAAATAAAAGAAAATTGTTTAATTTTATTTATTTGAAGTATCCTTACAATGGCATTTGTGGAAAATTGTTGCTTATATGATTCCACTGACAGCAATATTGGAAAATGGATTTGATTCTTTCATTTGTGGTAGTGTCTAAATTTACCAAATCAGGAAAGTTCCTCATCGCCCAAGTTTCAATTGGACCGAAACTTGGAATCATGCAAGTTGAATAGTATGATGAATGAGAACTTTCAAGCATTGGAAAATCAAGACTAATTACTTGTTCACATGGATGGGTGAGTCAAGTGAAGGACTAAAGGGATCGAGTACACATTCTTGTGCACTGGTCATGTCCACCACAAAGCTCGTTAAGACTATTTGATTTACTAAAGTTTAGTAAATATGGTTATACTTACAAGTTTAAGTATAATTCTAAAACATTGGAAAAGTCTCAATGTATGGCAGAACGAATGGGAAGAATCAAATTAGGCAGAAAGATAAAAGTTTCTCAAATCTGAAAAGATGGGAGAGTACTTTAGTATCATGTTTGTGATCATCTTAATGATTTAGAAATCATATCACTATTAGTCCTCTAAAGGTCATCTTAGTGCATTCTTATGACTAAGAAGAGGAGTCATGAATTGTTGAAATGGTTAGATCAGGAAGATGAGTCATACTTCGTTCCAAAACAATTCTTAGAGTCATACTCCAAGATTGTAACTTGAGTGACATATCTTAAATAAAGGTTTAAAACACTTGTCAAATGTAAGAGTAAAAGTTTCCTACTCTTGTACATTTGAAATTGGTAAGTTGTGATGTTTTGGATAAAACAAAGACCAACTAAGGCCAATTGTGTGAAGTGTTTGTCTTGATAAAGAATTCGCACTATCTCTTGAATATTTGGCAAGATAGTCTTATATGTCAAGAGGACAGTGGGAGTCTTAAAGATCCTAAAAAGAATTTCAAGAACTAATCAAGAATAAAACCTGAGGTTCTTCACTAGCACACGACTTGAGGTTTATAACCTATCGTGTTGACATATTCTGTGCCCATTCCAGTTAAAGTTGGCTTTGCATAGGAGTTCTGAAAATTCTCAATTGGTTGCATAACAACTTGGAAGCAATGGCAGTCCCTGTACTGCCAGGTGGAAAGAAGTTAAGATTGCATAAGTTCAGTCCATATGAGTTTGGATTTGTCATTATCCTTGTCTTGTGACTATGGTTTTGACGATTCACATGGATAAGAACACATACACCATAAAATCTAAGGGTCATAAGGTTTCTCTCTGATTCATGAAAATGATGGTGAGGAAACACTTCCACCAAGTAGATTTGAAGCAGATGGCAAAAGTCTAAACAATTGAGACTATGATTACGGCATCCCTTTTCATAGTTTTGAAATTGTTTAGACACACATGCATGTTATCTAAGGAAAGGTGTATGATTTTGATAAAGTTTTATCAAAGCATCTCGTATCAGAAATCTGAACTTTGGCAAGAAAGTCAATAAAGTATTGATTTCTAAAAGTCCAGCTGATTTCTGAGTACATGTCAAAGCTGTTGGATTAATGTCTAAGTCCATAACTATATTTGGTATGTACTTGACCCGACCCGGCATGGTCCATTTGGGTTGCACTTCACCGGCACAATTTATATGGATAGTCTTTTGATTATAGTATATTTATGATTTATATTAATATATTATAAGTTCTAATATATTAATATGGAATCATATTATTTAATTAGTATTGATCAAGAATTAATTTAGAATTAATTAAGTGATCAAAAAGAACTAATTAAATATGGACTCTTATATATATGGAATGGGCCAAGTTCATTTAGGTTGGGCTAAGCTTTCATGGATGGTCCGTGGAGCTTTTAACCCATGGATCCTATGTAAATGAAAGGTCATGGGTATTAGGGTTTACATGGATGTAACCCTAATCCTCCATAATATATAAAGGGGTCCTTGGCTCACAAAATTAGGAAAGTGTGTGAAAATAAGAGTGGGCCGATTTTAGTGTGCATACATATTCTCTCAAGTTCTTCCAAGGTGTTTTGGTGATTTTTGATTCCATTTGAAGCTTCCACACTATTGGGGCTAAGCTCTTAAAGCTTGAAGACATCAAGCTACATCAAAAGGTATGCCATCTAACTAGAACTTTGTAGTATAGGTGCTTCATTATATGCTAGTTAGGATGAAACCTTGGAATAGTTAATATTTGCATGTATAATAGAGAAAACATAGATCCAAGGTTTATAGGGTTACATGTACACCATAGGAGTGTTAGAATGCTCAAAACCCAACAATAAGACCCTCCGGTCACACAGTATTACCACTCAGGTAAGTATAGTGACAAGACTAACCTCGTAAGTAAGCAAGTAAATCTAGTGCCCCACGAACAGTCTAGACTTCGCCTAAATAATATAATTATCTCTAATAAGAAATTTGTAATAACCACTCCAAGATGTTAAGATATCTCCTCCCATAAATCTCAAAAAGGGTGAAAAGACCATTTTACCTCTCCATGGTCTCCAAGGTCCATAGTTGACCAAACCCTAAAAGTCAACGTAAGTCAACGCTCAATGCAACATTCCATGTTGACTAAACTCATCGAGTGCCTTCGTTTTTCTCTAAAGTATCGGGAAAATCCAACTCAACTCGTCGAGTTGTCTCATCAACTCGCCGAGTTGTAGCGCGTCCAGTCTATTGGGGAAAACCTAAGCTGACTCGTCGAGTTGGCTCATGCACTCATCGAGCCCCTCTAGACCAATTCTCATTCCGATGATTCTAAATAGAAATAATGTCCCAAACTCTAGATCTAGCCTTCGAAGGCTGAATACCACGCAAAGCTGCAAGCTTTACGTCCATGCCTGGCATCTAGGGCTCGAAATGCCAAAACAAGCTCTATATGGGGTTTAATGCATAAAAGCTTGCCACTAGCTTGATAAAGCTTGGATCTTTGGGCTCAAGGGAACTCATATTGTCCAGATCCGAAGTCTCAACTCCATTGGAAGCTCAAAGAACTCTAGAACTCAAAGAAGGATGGAAAAAGGCCCTAAACTCCCTAGAAAAGAGATTTAACCAAACAATGAGCAAGGTGCTAGCTTTTTACATTTAAACAAAACCTAGGAATGAATGAACACCGGATCCAAGAGCTCCTTCTCGTCCCAAGCCTTTTGCTCCTCAATCTTCCTCCAAAAATGCACTAAAATATGCAATATTAGCCTCTCTTTCTCTCATACAAGGATATAGCTCGATTAGGGTTTCTCTCAGAGTGTTAAATAGGACACAAACCCTGAAAATTGGGGTTTTCTCACTCAGCTCCTACTCGTCGAGTTGGGGTCCTCCAACTCGTCGAGTAGACTCTAAAAATCACGCGGCCATTAACTCCTCTACTCGGCGAGTTGGGGCATCCAACTCGTCGAGTTGCTCTAAGATTATGAATGTAAATTAATTAAACATTATACCTGGGAGTCGGGATGTTACACTGAAAATGCTGGATAAATAGTTAAACCATAAGTAAATCTATACTTAAAATGCTTGATAAAGAGTTAAACCATAGGTAAATCCATACTTAAAGTGTTGGATAAAGAGTTAAACCATAAGTAAATCCATACTTAAAATGTTTGATAAATAGTTAAACCATAGGTAAATCCATACTTAGAATGCTGGATAAAGAGTTAAACCATAAGTAAATCCCTACTTAAAATGTTTTGATAAATAGATAAACCATAAGTAATCCATACTGAAAATGTTGGGTAAAGAGTTAAACCATAAGTAAATCCATACTTAAAATGCTTGATAAAAAGTTAAACCATAAGTAAATCCATACTTAAAATGTTGGATAAAGAGTTAAACCATAAGTAAATCCATACTTAAAATGTTTTCTGATAGCGCCGATCGATAGATTTTAATTCTAGGATTTTAAAACCCGAACGGATAAATTTTTTGAGTTGTAGAACTCCGGGAATTTGCGTTTAAAGTTTCACATCTAATTGGTCTAAAACGTCTGATTTTTCTGACTTTTACAAATATTTCTACGAAAATTATTTCGAGTAGTAAATAAGATAGTAGACCGTAGTCTGAGTCCAAAAACGCTCTCACAATTTCTATCTGAGGTATGCAAGTACCTCTACGGATCAATATGGTTTTTGAAATAAGATAAAGTCAATGTTATACCGGTTTGGTTTCTTAAAACGATCATATCTTTTGCATACGAAATCTGTTATGGACGTTCTTTATATATCCACGATCAAGGAAACATGTACTACGAGCCTATAATATTTTCTTTGTTCACAGACACTTGATACAAAATTACAGTTTTTCAGTCGTTAACCAGAGTTACAGTTTGTGCTTTACGTTTCGTTTGACATTTTCCATAATTTGAGATAAGATACCATTTCATATCTTATTTTATTTGGAATGACGTTATATTTCTACTAAAATATGCATGTAAATTTAATCGGTCAAGATACAAAAAGGTCCACGGTGATCCCACGTCGGCTTGGAAGGAGAACGAAACATTTCCTTATAAGGTTTGTGGATACCTTCCTTGTCACAACGCGTTTTAAAGTTGTAAGGGCAACAGATCCCATAAGAACTCTGCAGTTAAGCGAGCCCGGGCTAGAGCAATCCAGGGATGGGTGACCCCCTGTGAAGTTTTCGTGTCCGGAGCCCAAAGCGGACAATATTATGAATCATTCTGAAGGGGGATGTTACAACTAAGATTAAGGTGGCGATGTTGGGGGAAGTTTCTGAGCTCTCCATCTGAGATTTAAGTTTCCTTAGGATTGGTTGATTATTATTCGAAGGATCATCTTGTGTTGTGTTATGAACTTTGAGAGACAAGGTTGGTATGTATATGGTTGAGCCGGTATGAAGCTTTGATGTTAAAGACATCAGAAGATGATGGTTCAAACCCTAAGTAGTGGAGAACTGGGTATTCTAGTTGGAGGATCATCAACTAGTGCGGTTTTTTGATCTCGCCACAATGGATCAAGGGAATCTATGATTATAGTGGTCGAGGTTTTTGGTTCAGGGTTATTGTTACAGGCTAGGATGAAAGTAGGCTACCATTGAAGAGCTCGTGGTTAGGAAGTCTTCTCATTGCGTTATCAAGGTTCACTAGAATCCTTCCTGCTCACGAAGAATTCGAAGATTGGTCAAATCGAATGTAGAGTAAGTTGTCATCAGGTTGTGTCTTCCAGGCTGGATGTGTTGTCCTCACAATAAAAAGTTGTTCGGTAAAGAACTCGTTGTGGTTAATAGTTCTTTTGGAAACACCAATGATTTAATAACTGAGTGTTTGAGTCACTCAGGGTGGGCATTTGATATAAAAGACATGGTTAGATCGCAGTATGGGCAAGGATTTTTTCGAGTCGAATGGTTGGTGTTTCGACTACTGCTGTGTTTTGCATCTAGACTGTTTAGGGGAAGAAGACTCAAACTTTCACATCTGGTCACTGCAGTTTCAGAAAAATGACACTTTTTACCCATTAATTAGATCATTCCAATTTTTGAGGGATTTCAAGAGTGTTATTTTTTTAAAATGTCTTTCTAACAACATGAACAAATATTGTTCAATTTCATGAGAAATGTGGTCCGGGAAGTAAAAGTTTCGAAACTTGACAAATTTTTTCAGCTTTTCAGGATTCGATGTTTCATTTTTGTCTCATATCGAGGGGGAGGATTGTAATGACAAATACAAATTGAGCACTTTCTCATTCACATTTGGAGTTTTATCATCATATTTCGATTATAAAATGGGGGAGAGATTATGAAATGGATATTCGAAATCGAAAGTTCTTTGGATATTCATTTTTGGTGAATGATCATTTATGATTTAAGACCAATGTGACCTTGAGGGAAAATTGTTTATGAAGTAATTTGTGTAGAGGCGAAAGTTGTTGTGAGTAGTCAAAATTTGGGTCTTTATGTTTTGAGTCTGTAAATAACAGAAGTTTATGGAGTTTTGTTATCATATCTATTTACAAGGCATTTTCAAGTTTCGCTTTGTATTGTCAAGTCCTTGTATTTTTTGATCTGTGATGTACCCTATAAATTGGGTAAGTACTTAGGGGTTAGAGGAAAGAACACTCTTAGAATATTTCTTTGGCTCTTATTCCTTTGTGCTCTTCCAGACATATATTGAGCTAAACAGATCTTATTTATATCTCGATGTTCTTTAATATATTCTTTTACTCAATTGATTAAAACTCATTTTCAAAACACACTTCATTTGGTATCAGAACATGAATCATCACTTTGATAGAAGAATTTGTATCCCTTTTTCAACTTTTTGAGTCGTTTTTTCGAATTCATTATTCTGCAAATTTGAAAGAGTAATTCTTCGTTTAATCAAGTGTGATTAATCGATTCTGCTTGGTTTTAGTCAATCGATCTTATAATCATCTGAATTTGTTTTCATCAAATTCTTTTTTTCATCAAATCAAATGGCCAATCTCAATGTGAAAACAATGATGAACTACTCCAATTGTAACGACCCAAAAATAGTGCCAAAAATTTTCATTTAAAATTACTTAAATTTTCATTCATTGATTGTATCAAAACCACTGTTCATTACAATATTCCAAAATATCAGAGTACAAAAATATCAAGTGTAAAAATCACATGGAGAGGATGTTGTGTCATCACGCCGTGTAACGACCCATTTCAATTAAAATTTTCATTTTTAATTAACCCAAAACATTCCCATAAAATGTAAAACAACAATGCCAATTGTTTTAAAAATCCATAACATCAACATTTTATTTCAAATATCAGAGTGTCCCATCAAATCATATGCCGAAGAGTGCATGCCGCGCCATCAAGCCTTGCCGTTGCCCTTGGGCTCAGATGTACCTAAAACAATTCACCAAACTGTAAGCTAATGCTTAGTGAGTTCCCCAGCGCATACCCCACATAATCCATATAACCACATAAACCATATCAATCACATAAGCAATATAAGCCATGCATATAAACATACAAGGATGCCATGGAAACCCTCCAAGGTCTTACTCCGGGTGCCACTGGAACCCCCACGTGGTCTTAACCCACTACCATGGGAACCCCCACATGGTCTTAACTTCATGCCATGGGAACCCCCGCATGGTCTTCCCTAACACAAAATTATCATACAAACTAAATACACAAACATACTAGGATGCCAGGGAAACCCTCCAAGGTCTTACACCAAATGCCATGGGAACCCCCGCATGGTCTTAGTCTACTTACACGGGAACCCCCGGGGTCTTCCATACAAATGTCCTACCAACATATCACATAATCAACTAACAATCCACATATAATATATATAATAGGCTGGCCTTGGTGCCTTCAACCCATTGGTATGGTGAGGAGACTCACCTCTCAAAAATGTTGAACTGATAAGATAAGATCAGATAAGTCCCAATGCACAGCTCCAACTCAACTGCCTACAATCATCATGTGACTGGTTTTGTAAAAATTCCAAAATACCAAAAATACCCTTAAGGTCAAACATGGTCAACCATGGTCAAAGTCTAAGTCAACAGTCCGTCTTGACCCCAACTCGTCGACTGCATCTAGCAACTCGTCGAGTTCCTTCAGAGTCCAAAAAATCGGGACAAACCCTAGCCAACTCACCGAGTTGTCTCATCAACTTGTCGACTTCACTCAATATCCAGTAGACGGGGAAACCCGATCCAACTCGTCGAGTTGTTAGAGCAACTCGTCGAGTTTTCCCCTGTTCGCACATTTGGATGATACGTTGATTGCAGGGACTCTAGGGCTTAGATCTGAAATCTAAAGGTGTCTAGAAGGATAAAGTTTCCAACTTGACCCCAACTCGTCGACTGCATCTAGCAACTCGTCGAGTTCCTTTAGAGTCCAAAAAACCGGGACAAACCCTAGCCAACTCGCCGAGTTGTCTCATCAACTTGTCGACTTCACTCAATATCCAGTAGACGGGGAAACCCGATCCAACTCGTCGAGTTGTTAGAGCAACTTGTCGAGTTTTCCCCTGTTCGCACATTCGGATGATACGTTGATTGCAGGGACTCTAGGGCTTAGATCTGAAATCTAAAGCCCTTAACAAAGGTTGGAAATCTCAAAAGCTTATCCATATGGTTCAAGACTCTTGGGATCTGGAATCCCTCCTTTCCAGAAGAGGTTTTAATCCTCAAAACATTCCAAAGATGGAGACTTTATCGACATGCATGTCCAATGCATGTCTTGAAGTCAAAATGGTCAAAGAGGGAAAATATAACCTAAAATCCATGCATGGCATCCATGCTTGACCAAAAGCTAGATCTAGCCCACTATGGGACCATTTTGCCCAGGAGATTCATAAAGTTGCAAACTTTATGAAACCGATGCATGCAATCGACAAGAATGATAGGAAATGAAGAGTAAACTCAAGATCTAGCCATACTCTAAGATACAAATCGAATCTTGAGTACTTACAATAGTCCACAAGATGTGTATGCTCAAGAGTGAGGGCTTTGTTTGCTGGATCTTCTCCTCCTTCTCACTATCTTCTTATTCTTGAGCTCCAAAAGTCACTCTAGCTCATAGTATGAGAGAAAATATAGATTAGGGTTTTGTACTGATGTTCGTAGGGTTTGGAGGCTGATGTAAGGTCAGCCTCAAGGTTTTAAGGAGATTATATAAGGTGCAGACCCTAAAAATTTAGGGTTTTCCTTTCGAGCGTCAACTCGTCGAGTTGGGGCTCCCCAACTCGTCGAGTTGAGTCCTTAATCCCGTGTCCAAAAAGATCTCTACTAGACGAGTTGGAGCTCCTTAACTCGTCGAGTTCCAGTCCAAGACCCTAAATTGTTTAGAAGTAAATGGTACTTGAAATAAGCGTTACAAATCTCCCCCACTTGAACTAGACTTCGTCCTTGAAGTCCGCTGACGCAAACAAATCCAGGTAGCGCTCCCGCATCTCATCCTCCAGCTTCCGAGCCTCTTCGGTGCTGCCATTGCACCTTCACTAACTTCACATCCTTGTTCCGAAGAACCTTAGTCTTCCTATCCAGAATCGTAACGGGCCTCTCAATATAGTTTAGGCTCTCATCCACCTGAATGTCGTCCAGAGAAAAGACTGCGGCCTCGTCTGTGACACACTTCCGAAGCTGGGAAACGTGGAAGGTGTTGTGTATCTGGCTAAGCTCGTCCAGTAGATCCAAACGGTAAGCCACCTTGCCCACCCAGGCCGAAATCCTGAACGGGCCAATATATCGAGGCCCTAACTTGCCCCTCTTCCGGAACCTCATGACTCTCTTCCATGGTGACACTTTCAGTAACACAAAGTCCCCCACTTGGAACTCATGATCCAATCGACGCCGGTCAGCATAACTTTTCTAACGGCTCTGTGCGACTCGTAGCCGGTTGTGCACCTGCTGAATCAACCCGGTAGTCTTGAGTACTACCTTAGTGCTCCCCATGACTCGGTGTCCAACCTCACCCCAACAAACGAGGGTCCTACACTTCCGACCATACAACATCTCAAACGGAGGTCGGTCGATACTAGCATGATAGCTATTGTTATATGAAAACTCTGCTAGTGGGTGGTATGTAGCCCAACTTCATACAAAATCCAACACGCATGCCCGAAGCATATCCTCGAATGTTTGGATCGTCCTCTCGCTCTAGCCATCTGTCTGGGGGTGGTACGCTGTGCTGAAATGTAACTGCGTGAGCAGTTCCTCGTGGAACTTCTTCCAGAATCTAGATGTAAATTGAACATCCCGATCAGAGACTACGAACACTGGCACCGCGTGCCTAGCCACCACATCTCGCATGTAAATATCCGCTAATTTCTCAGCGGAGATGCTCTCGGAGATCAGAATAAAGTGGGCACTCTTCGTCAATCTATCCACAATAACCCATATGGCATCCGCACCCCTCACTGTCCTTGGTAACTTTGGGATGAAGTCCATGGAGATCTCTTTCCATTTCCACATCGGAATGTGTAGCAGCTGAACCTTGCCATGAGGCCGCTGATGTCTACCTTGACCTTCCTGCAGGTCAAGAACCGCTCCACAAACCAGACGATCTCCCTCTTCATTCAGGGCCAGCAGTAACTCAGTCTCAGGTCTCTATACATTTTATTAGCCCCTGGATGTACAGAGAACTTGGACTTGTGTGCCTCTTCCAATATCTTCTGCCTCACTCCTCGAGATGCCGGAACTCACACTCGGCCAAACTGGGTCAAGAGACCCCAACTATCCTGAACAAACAAGGGAATCTGACCCCGAATCCGCTCTTACTTCTAATTTTCTCTCTTTAGACCCTCCACCTGAGCCTCCTTGATCATATCCAACAATGGAGAGATCACTGTCATCCTCAAACAAACGTTCCCAACCGGAGAACCTGCCGCCTTGCAGCTCAAAGCATCGGCCACCACGTTGGCATTCCCTGGATGGTATAAGATCTCACAGTCATAATCTTTCAGCACATCCAACCACCTCCTCTGTCGCATGTTGAGGTTCTG
The DNA here is from genome assembly GCF_052849685.1 of Lactuca virosa. NCBI lineage: Eukaryota > Viridiplantae > Streptophyta > Magnoliopsida > Asterales > Asteraceae > Lactuca > Lactuca virosa. Next base: position 394,042,503 of record NC_136428.1, read on the forward strand.
CTAGTCCATCAAATACTTCAAACTCTTGTGATCAGTATAAATAGTGCACCGCACTCCATACAAGTAATGCCTCCAGATTTTGAGGGCAAACACCACTGCCTCCAATTCCAGGTTGTGAGTGGGGTAATTCGCCTCATGAGGCTTCAACTGCCTCGAGGCGTAAGCAATCACATGCCCCCTATGCATCAGTACCTCCCCTAACCCTGAGATCGATGCATCACAATACACTACCAAATCATCTAGCCCCTCAGGTAGTACTAGAAATGGGGCCTCACATAACCTCTGTCTCAAGGTCTCGAAAGCCGACTACTGGTCCTTGCCCCACCGGGAAGTCACATTGTTCTTAGTCAAACGGGTCAATGGCACAACGATCTTGGAGAAATCCTGGATGAATCTCCGATACTAGCCTACTAAACCCAAGAAGCTATGGATCTCAGATGCATTCTTTGGTACTTCCCACCACATCACTGCCTCAACCTTGGCTGGATCAAACGAAATACCCTCTTGGTTGATGATGTGCCCCAAAAATTACACCTCTCGCAACCAGAAATCACACTTTGAGAACTTCGCATATAGCCTTTCTGTCCTCAGTGTCTCCAGTACCTCCCTCAGATGTTGCTCGTGCTGCTCCTTGGTCTTAGAATAGACCAGAATATCATTAATGAACACAATCACCAGCCGATCCAACATCGGTCTACACACCCTGTTCATGAGATCCATGAATGCTGCTAGGGCATTGGTGAGCCAAAATGGCATCACCATAAACTCATAGTGCCCGTACCGAGTCCTAAAAGCCGTCTTCGGTTTATCCTCATCGTGAATCCTCATCTGATGGTACCCCGATCGAAGATCAATCTTGGAAAACCAAGATGCACCATGTAGCTGATCGAACAAATCATCGATCCTCGGGAGCGGATAACGGTTTTTCACCGTTAACTTGTTTAGCTCCCGATAATCAATACACATCATGTGTGACCAGTCCTTCTTTTTCACGAACATGATCGGTGCTCCCCACGGGGAACTACTCGAACGGATAAACCCTCAGTCTAGCAGCTCCTGAAGCAGCGTAGACAGCTCCTGCATTTCGGGCGGAGCCAGCCGGTACGGTGCTTTGGCTATCGGAGCAACACCGGTACCAAATCAATGCGAGACTCTACATGCCTCTCCGGAGGAACCCCTGGCAACTCTTCAGCAAAGACATCCCGGAAATCTCGTACAACTGGCACACTACCTAAATCTGTCATAGGCTCAACCCTCGTATCTGAGATGTACGCCAAAAATCCTGAACAACCCTGATGGAGAAGTCTCATAGCTCTCGCAGCTGAACAGAGGGTTGTTCCCTGTGAGGCCCTCTCTCCATGAATAACCAGTTCTCCCCCACTTGGGGTTCAAATCCTCACTAGCTGGCGCTCGCAATCGATCAGGGCCACATTGGCCCCCAACCAGTCCATCTCGACGATCACTTTCAGCCCTCGCAACGGTATCGGGACTAGATCAACACAAAACCTCTCCCCAAGTGTAACGCCCCAAATTTCAAATACCAATATAACTTAACATAGTCCCAAAACTTCCAAAATTCAAGATTCAAATACTAATGTAATTATTAATAATAATAGCGGAAGCAAATAGAAATTTAAGTAAACACTTGGTGCGCTACGTCTTCCTCAAAACTTGTCGCCTTCTTCAAGTCTGAACTTTATCCTCTCCATTCCCGATGCCACTTGCTACGTTATTTCCTGGGTTGCGTGCATTTAAAGATTCTAATGGGTAAGCCTAGGGCCTAGTGAGTTTCGTGTGAATTTTGTGGTTGTTTGCATAAAAAGTTGATTCTAAATTATTTGCAATTACATGTTACTGTTGTTATTGCTATGAATATTTGTGTGAATTTTTATGAATTATTTCATATAAAAGGGTGAAAATGGTGGGTGGCATATATATATAGGGAACAGGTGTATTAACTACACGGTCTTTTTATTAGTCGTCGTACAGGGTGTCAATACGCGGCGGAGAGCTTACGCTCTGATTAATTAGCCGTAAGCATATTTGTTGTGCCCGACGGAGGGACTTGTTCCCTGAAAATGACAGTAGTTCCTTAATGTGTCACCAAGGGTGGAAAGAAAATATATTTGATAATTTGTTGCATTATTTTTACTTTATTGACGTCAATATGCATGAAAACGACTTGTAACGCCCCAAATTTCAAATACCAATATAACTTAACATAGTCCCAAAACTTCCAAAATTCAAGATTCAAATACTAATGTAATTATTAATAATAATAGCGGAAGCAAATAGAAATTTAAGTAAACACTTGGTGCGCTACGTCTTCCTCAAAACTTGTCGCCTTCTTCAAGTCTGAAGTTTATCATTTCCATTCCCGCTGTCACTTGCTACGTTATTTCCTGGGTTGCGTGCATTTAAAGACTCTAATGGGTAAGCCTAGGGCCTAGTGAGTTCGTGGTTTTCATGCATATTGACGTCAATAAAGTAAAAATTATGCAACAAATTATCAAATATATTTTCTTTCCACCCTTGGTGACACATTAAGGAACTACTGTCATTTTCAGGGAACAAGGCCCTCCGCCGGGCACAACAAATATGCTTACAGCTAATTAATCAGAGCGTAAGCTCTCCGCCGCGTACTGACACCCTGTACGACGACTAATAAAAAGACCGTGTAGTTAATACACCTGTTCCCTATATATATATGCCACCCACCATTTTCACCCTTTTATATGAAATAATTCATAAAAATTCACACAAATATTCATAGCAATAACAACAGTAACATGTAATTGCAAATAATTTAGAATCAACTTTTTATGCAAACAACCACAAAATTCACACGAAACTCACCTTGTTGGCTGTTAGGACTTAACCAGAGCTTGTCACGCTACACGCACCCTACATTCCACCAATAATTTTTCCTAAGGCAACAATCCTAGAAAAACATCCTATGCGATCATTTTGGTTCAACTGTCTACGTGTCTCACCCAACCAACTAATAGTTATAATTTTTTTATTATATATATTGCAATACTTTTAAAAAAAAAATAATAATACTTTAATATGAAATAAGAAAATAACTCCAAACTAAACTAAAATGTTTTTATGGCATCATTCGGTAACTTCCAAAAAAAATTATTTTTAACTATACAATATAAAAGTACATAGGATAAAAATCAAGATGCATTCATTTCCATAACTTCAATTTAATCAGCAATTTGTATAACTCAGGGGGTAGATCTAAAATTCGTGTTTTCTTTGATGATATCCAAAATTAAATAGAACTGAAAGTTAAGGGTTAAAAATGTATTTTCTTGAATAATTGGAATAATAAAACGACAATAAATGTATGAACAGTGACCTTCAACCATTCACCAATATTGCCCATTTGACTAATAAAGCATATTTGACTTTCAGTAAACGAATTGTACCAAGACCCGTAAGTGCTTCTTCTTCACCCGAAAAAAATATTTTATTTTCTGCCATTTTTTAAATATACTGAAGTTTGATATTTCTCAAAACGATATCAAATAATTTAATAAAAACCACCATTATTTATCTCCAATTCTAGCTAACCATAATCCATAAACAATTATCTAATTTTCGCTCCATAACCCAGTTGATTAAACAAATTATTGCACAAAAATGTTCCTTATAACCTTTTTCGATTTGACACTGATTGGAACGAGTTGAGACACTAAGTTGAACCAAAATATGTTTAACATGCATATAAATCTATCTAAGCAACTAATCAAGCTTAAACTGAGTGATCATACCTTAATTTCAAGAAAACTCCGAAAATCCTCAAGAACTTCCACACCTGATTTCTCCTTCCAATCTCAGTAGTTTCTTGCAATTCCAGTGGGGTTTCCACCAGAAATCTCGAGCTCTATATATTGCCTAAGGTTTCATCAGTTACTATCCCCTCAGTTGCTCGAATTTATGGTCTAATCAAGGATGGCGGTTTCTAGACATAATATCTCATAATTTGCATCTAATTAACCCAATAAATTCTGAAGTAATCATTTTTTTATATAATCTGATTATATACATTATATATTTTTATTTGACAAGAGTTATTACAAACTTCCCCCCTTAAAGGAATTCCGTCCTCGGAATTTGAATTAAGCAAATAAATGAGGGTATTTAGTCATCATGTCTCGCTCGGTCTCCCATGTTGCATCTGAACCTTTATGATACTTCCACTGAACTTTCACCAGTGGTATCTCCACATTCCTTAACTTTCTGACCTTTCAATCTATATTCGCGACGGGTTCTTCTGCATATCGAAGCTTCTCATCAACCTTAATTTCTTGAAGTGGCACTTCCATGGCGGCGTCCGCTAGACACTTCTTTAGATTAGAGACATGGAACATGCTATGAATGCCCTGCATTTCCCTTGGTAGCTCCAATCTATAGGCCACATCTCCAACTCGTTCCTTAATTATAAAGGGTCCAACGTAGCGAGGACTTAACTTCCCCCGCTTACCAAAACGCACAACGCCCTTCCATGGGGACACCTTTAACATAACTTTATCACCAACCTGAAACACTATTGGCTTTCTCCGCTTATCTGCATAACTTTTCTGCCGATCCTGAGCAACCTTAATGTTATCCCTAATCACCTGGATTTTGTCGGTAGTTTGCTGAACAAGTTCAGGTCCAGCCAACTGTTTCTCCCCCACCTCATTCCAACATAATGGAGTTCTACATTTCCTGCCATATAGAGCCTCATATGGTGCGACTTTTATACTTGCATGATAGCTATTGTTGTAGGCAAACTCAATTAACGGTAAATGAGTTTCCCAAGACCCTCCAAAATCAATAACGTAAGACCGTAACATATCTTCCAAGGTCTATATTGTCCGTTCACTTTGCCCATCTGTTTGCGGATGGTATGCCGTGCTCAATTTTACTCAAGTACCCATTTATCGTTGGAAACTACCCCAAAATGTCGACGTAAAGCGAATATCCCGATCCGAAATAATAGATAATGGAACTCCGTGCAGTTTCACTATCTCGTCAATGTATAATTTAGCTAGCCTTTCTAACGGGTACGTCTCCTTAATCGGAAGGAAATGTGCCGTTTTGGTTAATCTATCCACGACTACCCAAATTGCGTCATAACCTTTTGGTGTCCTTGGTAACTTAGTCACAAAGTCTATTGTGATGTGATCCCATTTCCACACTGGAATCTCCATTGACTGTAACTGACCGTATGGCCTTTGGTGCTCAGCCTTCACCTTTAAGCACGTCAAACACCTTTCAACAAAATAGGCTATATCCTTTTTCATCCCTGGCCACAGTAAGATTTCCGTAGGTCTTGATACATCTTGTGTGTTCCTGGATGGATTGAGTACTTTGACATGTGCGCTTCCTTGAGAAGTAAGTTACGCACTTCACCCACTCGTGGTACCCAAACCCTTCCTTGAAAACACTTCAAGCCATGACTATCCTTCTCTAATGATTGTATTACCCCCACCACTCCTTCACTTTTCCACTTCTCTTCCTTCGATGCCTCCTCCTGACTCTTTCTCAAATCATCTAGTAAGCTGGTGGTTACCCTAATCTTCATCATTCGAATCTTAGGTGGTTCTCTTCTTTCCTTACGACTTAGTGCATCAGCTACAACATTTGCCTTCCCTGGATGGTTCAATATCTCACAATCATAATCTTTTAATAGCTCCATCCACCGTTGTTGTCTCATGTTTAAATCCTTCTGATCAAACAAGTATTTCAGACTCTTGTGATCAGTGAAGATTTGACACCTTGTCCCATACAAATAGTGTCTCCAAATCTTTAAAGCGAACACTACTGCAGCCAACTCCATATCATGCGTTGGGTATTTACGCTCGTGAACCTTTAACTGTCGTGAGGCATAAGCAATCACCTTACCGTTTTGCATCAAAACACACCCCAAGCCTAACTTGGATGCATCACTATAAACAACAAAGCCATCATTGCCTTCTGGTAAAGATAATACTGGTGCACTGCTAAGCTTATCCTTTAAGACGTTAAAGGAATTATCTTGCTCTGGCTTCCATTCGAACTTCACATTTTTCCTTGTCAGGGTAGTTAGCGGTGCAGCTATGCGCGAGAAGTCTTGTATAAACCTTCGATAGTATCCTGCCAACCCAAGAAAACTTCGAACTTCTGATGGGGTTCTTGGTGATTCCCATTTTTCAATCGCCTCAATATTTGCTGGGTCCACCTTGATACCGTGTTCGTTTACAACATGTCCCAAAAACTGGACTTCCCGAAGCCAAAACTCGCACTTCGAAAATTTGGCAAATAATTTTTCTTTCCTCAATAAACTAAGTGTTATCCACAGATGTTTCTCATGGTCTGCCTTACTTTTAGAGTATATCAAGATGTCATCGATAAATACAATTACAAACTTGTCTAGGTATGGCTTGCACACCTGGTTCATCAGATCCATGAATGCAGCTGGTGCATTGGTTAAACCAAATGGCATTACTAAAAACTCGTAATGACCATACCTAGTTCGAAAGGCTGTCTTCGACACATCTTCTTCTCTGACTTTCAGCTGGTGATACCCCGACAGCAAATCGATATTTGAGAAGTAACTTGCCCCCTGGAGTTGATCGAATAGGTCATCAATTCTCGGTAGTGGATACCGGTTCTTTATAGTCACCTTGTTTAACTCCCTGTAGTCAATGCAGATTCGCATTGTCCCATCCTTCTTCTTGACGAACAGTACTGGTGCACCCCACGGTGAGGTACTGGGCCGAATAAAACCCTTGTCAAGCAAATCTTGCAACTGAGCCATCAACTCCTTCATTTCGGTTGGTGCTAACCGATAGGGCGCACGAGCTATCGGTGCTACTCCTGAGGTAAGATCGATTCGAAACTCCACTTGCCTATCCGGTGGCAAGCTAGTTAGGTCATCAGGAAACACATCTTGGAACTCGCGTACAACTGGTATATGTGTTATTTCAGGCTTGTCCTGCTTGGCATCGAGAACATATGCCCAATAAATTTGACACCCTTTCTTTAGATAACAAGTTTCCTTAGTCACTGATATCAAAATAGAGTCCTTAACTCGCCGATCACCATAAATCTTTACCATTCCTTTTTCTGGCACCCAAACTTGAACAATCCTATTTTCACAATCTATAATCGCTTGATTTTTCGACAACCAATCGATCCCTATAACAATATCAAAATCACCTAGGGCTATAGGTAATAGTTTTAACGGTACCACACCACCTTCTATTTCGATAGAGCAATCATCATATTCCTCTCTTACTACTACCCAATGATCATCAGCAGTTTCAATTTCTAAGGCATGTTCTAGAGTCTTTGCATTTCTACCCAGGTTTTTGCAAAAAGTAGTAGACACAAAAGATCTATTTGCACCAGAATCAAATAACACCCTAGCATGAATTGAGTTTACTAGGAAAGTACCTGTCACCACATCCGGGGTCTCCTGAGCCTCCTGAGCCGTCATGCGAAGAGCTCTAGCTTTTGGTCTACCAGTGTCAGCCTTTTTATCTGCCGACCGATTGTCTGTTATTCTGCCTTGATTGTTGTTACCTTTACTCTGGGGACATTCCGACTTAATGTGGTTAGGGGATCCACACCCGTAACATACCCTTCCTGTCTTACATTCTGGGGCTATGTGCCCTGGCTTCCCACACTTGTAGCAAACTTTCTGATTCATGATACACTCCCCCTTATGATAACGATTGCATTTCGGATATTGCTTTACTCCAGAGCTTTGATCAACCTTACGTTCTTGCCCTGAAGTCTTGCCTTTCTTCGAATCATTATTCGTACCATCCCATTTTCTTTTCCTAAAGCCCTGTCTTCACCTTGACGATTCTTCTCACGTTCGCGACCTTCTGCAGCATCAACAGCAGACTGGAAAGTACCCGGTTTTTGAATTTGCACAAATTCACGGATAGCTGTTCTCAATCCCCATATATAGCGTTCCACCCTTCTTTCTTCTGTAGAAACGTAAAATTCGGCAAACCTGGCTTTCTCCGTGAACTTAGTGGTGTACTCTCGCACAATCATATTCCCCTGTTCCAACCTCAAGAATTCTTCCTCCAACTGTTTAACCGCTCTACGAGGGCAAAACTTTTCTTTAAAAATTCTTAGGAACTCATCCCATGACATATTCTTGGCCGCCTCACGCCCCCTAACCTCCTTCACCATGCCCCACCAATGTATTGCCTCCCCTTTTAACATTGTCGCAACATAAATCACCTTGTCCTCATCCGCACACTTGCTAGTATCGAACGTTCCCTCAATCTCCATGATCCATGTTGATGACAAAACGGGATCAATTTCTCCGTTAAAAATGGGTGGCTTGCAATTCATGAACGTCTTGTAACTACAACCCCGCCGATTGTGGTTGCCATGATGCCTTGTGGGTTGTGCAATACTTGGTTCACGACTCATATTTGGTGTACTGTAGTCGTAGTCCTCTTCACCTCCACCCAAGTTACCTTCATACTCACCCATTATTGCTTCTCGTGCCTGAGCAACTACATCTGGTAAGGTGTCTCGAATTGCTCGAGCAATCTCATCAGCCAACTCCTCTCTAGTAATTGTGTTTGCCGCACGATCCCTTCGGCGACCTCGACCTCGACCGCGGTGGGATCCGGAGCTGCCATGGGCCGGTTGTACAGGTATCGGTGTTGTAACAGCTCCTCGGCCTCTTCCTCTACCCCTACCTCTTCCTTGGCCCCGTCCACGACTAGCATTTGGGATCAGTGGGGTTTCTGGTACATCTCCTGGTGCTCTAACATAAGCTCCAATTGGGATGCGTTCTTCCTCCGAGGTGACCCTAGTGAACCTCCCAGATCTTCGTGAAGACATATTAACTACATATTTATGTTTATAACACAATAAGTATAACAAACATAAATTTTATTCCAAATTATTAAAACTTCAAAAATAGACATATGTCTTGTTCACATCAAGTCACTTAAGCCAACAACCAAGAGAAATAAAAAAAAGACAAATCATTTTACTCCTACTTTCTACTTTTTAAAAACGATGTCATCATATTTCAATATTCTCTTTCCCTCCTTCAAGTACTTCCTTATCTTTTTAGCTTTTCGATCTCCAGGACCACTTTGAATGACCAGCACCTCGGCCTGAGGTGGGTCTCTTCCAACCACCTTATCTAGGAATCCGTAAGTTGTGGCCTTGGCTTGTTTTGCCCGAGCCACAAACCCTTCCCACAACTTAGTGATAATGGGTTTCCTTAGCTCCAACACCTCCTGTTCCAACCTTCGTATCTTGTGCTTACTTTTCTCAGCGGCCTCAACACGTATTTGGTTCTCCTGTACGAGCCTTGACTTATGCTCATCTATCTCTTCAATCTTTCTTTTCAAACTGTGAATCTCGAAATGTGCCTGTGGCATTTCATCTTTATAAAGTCGCTCCCAATAGGTACCAGGACTAGTTGGCGTATACTCCACATAGGGCATATGGAACGTTTCGTATCTTTGTTCCACATGGTACTCCACGTGATTTCCCTCGGGTTCCTCCTCGGGGTCTTCTTCGGGTTCCTCATCAGGGTCTTCCTCGGGCTCCTCCTCAGGATCTTCGTCGGGCTCCACCTCAGATTCCACATCCTCGTCTTCTTCGTCCCGCTCAGAGAGGTTGAGTGGAGTCGTTGGTTCCAAACTGCCTTCCGAATCAGAGAGCTCTAACTCGGCCTTCAACTTCTCGTGGGGAAGTAACCCACTAGTACCCTCAACTGACACCCCACCATCGACGATTGCCTTTCCATGATCCATAGTACCTACAAACGAGACGCATTCCAGATTAGGCGATGTACCGCTCCTCCCGTTTAAGCTTAGGCGTTTAAACAACGACTAATCTGCTTAAACCTGGCTCTGATACCAACTTGTAACGCCCCAAATTTCAAATACCAATATAACTTAACATAGTCCCAAAACTTCCAAAATTCAAGATTCAAATACTAATGTAATTATTAATAATAATAGCGGAAGAAAATAGAAATTTAAGTAAACACTTGGTGCGCTACGTCTTCCTCAAAACTTGTCGCCTTCTTCAAGTCTGAAGTTTATCCTTTCCATTCCCGCTGCCACTTGCTACGTTATTTCCTGGGTTGCGTGCATTTAAAGATTCTAATGGGTAAGCCTAGGGCCTAGTGAGTTCGTGGTTTTCATGCATATTGACGTCAATAAAGTAAAAATAATGCAACAAATTATCAAATATATTTTCTTTCCACCCTTGGTGACACATTAAGGAACTACTGTCATTTTCAGGGAACAAGGCCCTCCGCCGGGCACAACAAATATGCTTACGGCTAATTAATCAGAGCGTAATCTCTCCGCCGCGTACTGACACCCTGTACGACGACTAATAAAAAGACCATGTAGTTAATACACCTGTTCCCTATATATATATGCCACCCACCATTTTCACCCTTTTATATGAAATAATTCATAAAAATTCACACAAATATTCATAGCAATAACAACAGTAACATGTAATTGCAAATAATTTAGAATCAACTTTTTATGCAAACAACCACAAAATTCACACGAAACTCACCTTGTTGGCTGTTAGGACTTAACCAGAGCTTGTCACGCTACACGCACCCTACATTCCACCAATAATTTTTCCTAAGGCAACAATCCTAGAAAAACATCCTATGCGATCATTTTGGTTCAACTGTCTACGTGTCTCACCCAACCAACTAATAGTTATAATTTTTTTATTATATATATTGCAATACTTTTAAAAAAATAATAATAATACTTTAATATAAAATAAGAAAATAACTCCAAACTAAACTAAAATGTTTTTATGGCATCATTCGGTAACTTCCAAAAAATAATATTTTTAACTATACAATATAAAAGTACATAGGATAAAAATCGAGATGCATTCATTTCCATAACTTCAATTTAATCAGCAATTTGTATAACTCAGGGGTAGATCTAAAATTCGTGTTTTCTTTGATGATATCCAAAATTAAATAGAACTGAAAGTTAAGGGCTAAAAATGTATTTTCTTGAATAATTGGAATAATAAAACGACAATAAATGTATGAACAGTGACCTTCAACCTTTCACCAATATTGCCCATTTGACTAATAAAGCATATTTGACTTTCAGTAAACGAATTGTACCAAGACCCGTAAGTGCTTCTTCTTCACCCGAAAAAAATATTTTATTTTCTGCCATTTTTTAAATATACTGAAGTTTGATATTTCTCAAAACGATATCAAATAATTTAATAAAAACCACCATTATTTATCTCCAATTCTAGCTAACCATAATCCATAAACAATTATCTAATTTTCGCTCCATAACCCAGTTGATTAAACAAATTATTGCACAAAAATGTTCCTTATAACCTTTTTCGATTTGACACTGATTGGAACGAGTTGAGACACTAAGTTGAACCAAAATATGTTTAACACGCATATAAATCTATCTAAGCAACTAATCAAGCTTAAACTGAGTGATCATACCTTAATTTCAAGAAAACTCCGAAAATCCTCAAGAACTTCCACACCTGATTTCTCCTTCCAATCTCAGTAGTTTCTTGCAATTCCAGTGGGGTTTCCACCAGAAATCTCGAGCTCTATATATTGCCTAAGGTTTCATCAGTTACTATCCCCTCAGTTGCTCGAATTTATGGTCTAATCAAGGATGGCGGTTTCTAGACATAATATCTCATAATTTGCATCTAATTAACCCAATAAATTCTGAAGTAATCATTTTTTTATATAATCTGATTATATACATTATATATTTTTATTTGACAAGAGTTATTACACCAAGCACATTCAGGACACAGTCCCAATACACCCTCGCAGCACTCATAGTGTGGTCATCCGCAATGTCAACCTCAAGCGGGGAATCCAAAGTGCCCGGCGTATCCCAGAACTTCTTGTTAAGTGTAAGAGATACAAACGATCTGGTAGCACCCAAATCGAATAGAACGTGAGCTGACATAGCATTGACCAAAAAGGTCCCTATAAATGAGCACATATATACATATAAGTAATACAAATCAATATCAAGCAATAAAGATAAGACACGTACCAACCACAATTTCAGGCGCTTCCCGAGCCTCCTCGGTAGTTAACTGAAATGTGCGGCTCTTCACCGCTAGAGCATCCGCCTTGGAAGGGCGGCCATCTGTGATCCTCATCATGGCGGGTGCGGGCGCCACCACCGCTCCTCCCCTCCCTGCAACCTCGGACAATCGGCCTCTTTATTGCCGGTCTGGTTGCAGTGGAAACAAATTAAGCCCTTCTAGGGGCAATCCCTGCTCACATGGCCCGACTGACCACACGTATAACATACCGGGCCCGTTCCCCGACAAGCTCCACCATGAGATCTCCCACACTTGGCACACCAGCCACAGCCCTATTGACCCCTATTGGAAGAATCCGAAGTCTTAGGCTTTTTAGCCTGACCTATTGTTGTCTGTGCCTGCTCTGGTTTCCGCTTGTGACGGAACTCCAACTCCATCTCCCGCTCACGGGCATTCTCCACCATCTTGTTCAGGGTTTTTCTCCCTGTAAAGCTCACAAACTCCCGAATATCATCCCTCAGCATGGAATGATACCTTGTCCTCCTCATGTCCTCATATGTAGCATACTTTGGGATCAACAATGCTCGTTCCCGAAACTTGGCGGTGATCTCCGCCACAGTCTCGGTGGTCTGCTGGAGCTCCTGGAACTCCCTCACTAATAGCTGCATCTCAATAGGTGGTGCAAACTCCAAATCAAAGAGTCTATCAAACTCTGCCCACGTCATCTCAGCCACACCGGCTGCTCCCACCTGGCTAGTCACCTCTCCCCACCAATCCCGAGCTCGATCCCTCAGCATACACGAAGCAAAACCCACCTTTTCTGCATCAGGGCAAGAACTCGTGCGCTGGGTGTTCTCCATGTCCACCACCCAACATCGGCTAACTATGGGGTCCCTGACCCTGAAGAACTCTGGCTCCCCGCATGCCTTGAACTCCCGGAACGAGGGAGTTCGGGCCCCGACCTGGCCCGCAGCAATCTCGGCTTTGAATGACCTAAGCCTTTCCTCCATAATCTCCATCATCCCTTCCTTGACTGTCCCAAAAATCATTGGGATAGAGTCAAGGATGCCCCTCGTAACCTCAACTGCAATTAGCTCGCGCAACCTCTCATCGATGGGCTCAGTAGTGTCGCCCGAACCAGATCCGGATCCTGATCCTGATCCTGATCCCCCTGCTCCAAAACCGTGTCACCACCATTCTGATCTGAAATACCACAAGAAAGAATGATCAAAATGTCCAAAAAGGGGATCTTCCCACACCGATTCTCCTTAGAGCTTCCAGGTCTAACATTAGTTCGGGTACATGTCTTGTGTTTTCAGTAGTACGGGCCCAATACTACCTCCTACACCTAACTGTACCTTCCCCAAGGCTCTAACTGATTACTCTAATTCATCCCAGAATAAATCATATCTCACAGGCTACTGCATAGCTCAAATCCTAGGCTATCGTAAGATTTACTCCATCCATATCAAACCAGAACTCAATCATAACAGGTTACCTTATGCATGCAAATTATACACAAAAAAGGATCAAATAGACTTTCGAATAACAAACTCTACCCTAAGACCACAACCAGGCAAGGAATAGGAAATAAGGCCAAATCAATCATTCTAAGGCTATAAGACCCTAACCGTATACAATTTTTAAAGCATACACATAGTAAGAGTCATACGATTATCATAACTCAAATATCAGTATAACATGGCTAACATATTGGGGAACTACTTACTTGGCTCGGCTGATCACGCGCATTGCACTCTCCTCTTTTCCATTTTAACAAGTTTTTAACCTTTATCTTTGAAAACAATTTTACCGATTCCTTAGTTTTAGTCCTGACACACCCGAGAGTCTGCCTGAATCCCTCAAATCAAGGCTATGATACCAACATGTAACGACCCAAATTTTCAATTAAAATTTCCACTTTTAATTAACCCAAAACATTCTCATAAAATGTAAAATAGCAATGACAATTGTTTTCAAAATCCATAACATCAACATTTTATTTCAAATATCAGAGTGTCCCATCAAATCATATGTCAAAGAGTGCATGTCGCGCCATCACGCCTTGCCCTTGCCCTTGGGCTCAGATGTACCTGAAACAATTCAACAAACTATAAGCTAATGCTTAGTGAGTTCCCCAGAGCATACCCCACATAATCCACATAACCATATAAACCATATCAATCACATAAGCAACATAAGCCATGCATATAAATATATAAGGATGCCATGGAAACCCTCCAAGGTCTTACTCCGGGTGCCACTGGAACCCCCACGTGGTCTTAACCCACTGCCATGGGAACCCCCACATGGTCTTAACTACCTGCCATGGGAACTCGCGCGTGGTCTTCCCTAACACTGAATTATCATACAAACTAAATACATAAACATACTAGGATGCCATGGAAACCCTCCAATGTCTTACACCGAATGCCATGGGAACCCCTGCATGGTCTTAGTCTACTGCCACGGGAACCCCCCGGGGTTTTCCATACAAATGTCCTACCAACATATCACATAATCAACTAACAATCCACATATCATATATATAATGGGCTGGCCTTGGTGCCTTCGACCCATTGGTATGGTGAGGAGACTCATTTCTCAGAAATGCTGAACTCATAAGATAAGATCACATAAGTCCCAACGCGCAGCTCCAACTCAACTGCCTACAATCATCATGTGACTGGTTTCGTCAAAATTCCGAAATACCAAAAATACCCTCAAGGTCAAACTTGGTCAACCATGGTCAAAGTCCAAGTCAACAGTCAAGGTCAACAGTCCATGTTGACCCCAACTCGTCGAGTGCATCTAGCAACTCGTCAAGTTCCTTCTGAGTCCAGAAAACAGGGACAAACCCTAGCCAACTCGGTGAGTTTTGTCATCAACTCGTCGAGTTCACTCAATATCCAGTAGACGGGGAAACCCGATCCAACTTCTCGAGTTTTCCCCCTGTTTGCACATTCGGATGATACGTTGATTGCAGGGAATCTAGGGCTTAGATCTTAAATCTAAAGGTGTCTAGAAGGATAAAGTTTCCAACTTTATCCTCTAGAACCACTCTGAATGCTCTAAAGCCCTTAACAAAGGTTGGAAAGCTCAAAAACTTAGCCATATGGTTCAAGACTCTAGGGATCTGGAGTCCCTCCTTTCTAGAAGAGGTTCTAATCCTCAAAATGTTCCAAAGATGGAAACTTTATGGACATGCATGTCCAATGCATGTCTTGAAGTCAAAATGGCCAAAGAGGGAAAATATAACCTAAAATCCTTGCATGACATCCATGCTTGACCAAAAGCTAGATCTAGCCCACTATGGGAGCACTTTGCCCTGGAGATTCATAAAGTTGCAAACTTTATGAAACCCATGCATGCAATCGACAAGAATGATAGGAAATGAAGAGTAAACTTAAGAGCTAGCCATACTCTAAGATAAAAATCGAATCTTGAGTACTTACAATAGTCCACAAGATGTGCAAGCTCAGGAGTGAGGGCTTTGTTTGCTGGATCTTCTCCTTCTTCTCACTATCTTCTTCTTCTTAAGCTCCAAAAGTCACTCTAGCTCACAATATGAGAGAAAATAGAGATTAGGGTTTTTCACTGACGTTCCTAGGATTTGCAGGTTGATGGAAGGTCAGCCTCAAGGTTTTAAGGATATTATATAGGGTGCAAACCCTAAAAATTTAGGGTTTTCCTTTTCAGCGTCAACTCGTCGAGTTGGGGCTCCCAAACTCGTCGAGTTGAGTCCTTAATCCCACGTCCAAAAAGATCTCTACTAGACGAGTTGGAGCTCCTCAACTCGTCGAGTTCCAGTCCAAGACCCTAAATTGTTGAGAAGTAAATGGTACCTGAAATAAGAGTTACACGTCGGGCCCTTCCCTTTGGAACTGGGAGTACATAAAACCATAACACAAACTGTAAGCATAAAGCTTAGTGAGCTTCCTAAATTACTACATACAACGTACATATAAAATAACAACACATGGTTGTGTCAGGTCCGTATCAACCCCCGGGTCCATATCAACCCAAAATACAACATATAGCTGTGTCGGGTCCGAATCAACCCCGAGTCTGTATCAACCCCGAGTTCGTAATGACTCCGAGCCCATATAGCTCAACACATAAATCATACAAGCACAATAGACAATCACATGATAACATACAGTTCTACTCATACAATATAGTGCATCGGCCTTGGTGCCTTCGACCCACTTAATGTGATAAGAAGAATCACCTCACAGATAGAAGAAAAGATGAACTGACATGATGCTCCGAAACCCACACTACCGACCACCTTTACAATTAAAGCCACCAAAACTCAGACTACCATTAAAATACCTATAATTCCCTATGTTAAACCCTAGTCAAAACCAGGTCAAAGTCAACCGAGTTGACTCAGTCAGTACGCGGGGTGTACTTCACAGTTGACCGCAGGATGGGGTGCGGACCTCGTATGCTCAGTGTACCCTTCGGTACGCCCTGCGTACGATGCTGCTTGCCAAATTCTTAACGAAGTGCTTAATCCCTTAAGCACTCACGTCCAAAGTTTAGATCTAGATCCCATAAGATGTCGTAAGCCATAAATTTTCCAACTTTATGGCCTAGCATGGCTATTAAGTCATTAAAACCGAAAACCCTAGCCTTTTATTCCATTAAGACTATCTGGCACTTACATGGGGGAAAACTAGTGACCAAGAACCCAAATTTATAACTTAACACCCTTAAAATGCCTTGGAGCACCTCCAACTCACAAAGGATATGTTTGCGAAAAAAGGGAACAACATGAGAAAAACTAGATCCAAGAGATTCTATCATCAAGTTTGAAGCTTTTTACCTCCACAAGGTGCAAAAAGGGGACTAAATGTTGGATCCAAAGCCTTGAGTTTAACACCACCACTTCAATGTTCTTCCTCCTACTCCAAGAGTTCCAAAAATGCACAAAAATGGCCCAAACAAGCTTCACAAGCACAAACACTCTGAGGGTTTTCGAGATGAGGCGGGAGGCTGAAGGTAAAAAGGTGCTTGAGGCCATAAATGAGCTTAAATAGGGTCCAAACCCTAAAATTTAGGGTTTGCACTGTGACTGCATACGCTTAGCGTTCTAAGGTGCTCCAGAGTACGCCTTGCGTACGAGGGTGTACGCCCCGTGTACTCTAAAGGTCTTCAAATTTACAACATTGCCATCAGGGACTAAACTTGCAAAATAAACATAACTCAAGGGTTAAAACGAATACCTGAAATTTAGATGTTACAACTCTCCCCTACTTGAACTAGACTCCGCCCTCGAAGTCTACTGCCACGAATAAGTCTGGGTAGTTTTCTCACATCTCCGCCTCCGGCTCCCACGTCCGTTTGGAACCCTTCTAATGTTTTGCTGGATGTTGACCAATGACACTTCCTTGTTTCATAGAGCATTCATTTTTCGATCTAAAATTGCCACTGGTCTCTCCATATAGTTCATGTGCTCATCGAGCTGAAGATCTTATAGAGGAACAACTGCGGACTCATTGGCCACAAACTTCCAAAGCTGCGACACATGGAAGGTGTTATGGATCTGAATGAGTTCATCTGGAAAATCCAGCCAGTATGCTACCTTGCCCACTCAGGCCCCGCTTCTTGAATCGGATGATGCCTTTCCAAGGCCACACCTTCAGAAGCACTAAGTCTCCCACCTGAAACTCGAGATCCGAATGCTGCCGGTTGGCATAACTCTTCTGTCAGATTTATGCGTCTCGTAGCCTGTCGCGCACCTGGTGAGTCAACTATGTGGTCTTAAGCACCACCTCAGTTCTTCCCATGAACCGATGACCAAACTCGCCCAACAGACCGGGGTCCTGCATCTTCTCCCATACAACATCTCAAATGTGTTGGATTAAGGTGTCTAAGCCAATAACTAAATTGGTATATTCTTGAATTAGAAGCAAAGTCCTTTTTGGGTTGCCGCCAAAACAAGTAACTAATTAGAATGACAGTTGGAGATAGAGGATAACTTGTTAGTTTATTATATGAATAATAAACTAATTGGAAATTGAAATATATGATTTATTAATATATTATATGGTTAATATATTAATGGGAAATAGTTATGATTAATTGATTAATTAGAATTGATTTGGATTTAATTCTAAGATTAATTAGAATTAATCATTCAAATGACTCTTTGGTTTCCATGGGAGTTTCCTTATGCAAGTATAAATAGGACACCGTGGATGGCATATTTTAGACACACTTTACTTACATTCATAAAGCCAAATTCATGTTGTAGTCTCCTTTCTCCTCAAGTCTTCTTGCTACTACAGTTTTGGGCACAAGCTATTAAAGGCATCCATTCCTTTGGTGCTAGCTTTCCAAGATCTAGAAGAATGATTCTACTTTGATTATTTACAATAATAAGCAAAAGGTATGCAACCTTAATTTTATGTATGAATTTCGATTTCATAGCCCTTCTCCTAGGGTTTTCTTGATATTTGTAGTTAGTTGCTATCAATAGAGAAAACATAGATTCTTTCTAGGTTGAATGTGAACTTAAGGGTTTAAGTGTTTTTCCGCCACATGTAATTTTTGTTTATAACCTAGAAAACCCATAAGTGGTATCAGAACCATAGGTTTTCTATTTGACTGTGCACTAAAATGAATTGATCAAAAGATGCATAAGTGTGACAACCCGAACCTTTTTCTATTAACGATAGCCAAGCTCGTTAAATAAATTATGTCTTTTATTTAGTTCGTCAAATTCTTATGGTTTGGGAAAAATCGTTAGAGTTATATAATTTAATTTTATATAAAAGTCGGAACCAAAATCGCATGAAAACCCTAGTCTCCTTCGAAAATCAGCAAAAAAAAGGCCTGACTGGTGTTCACGGCCGTAAACCTGATGACGACCGTAAACCCATTCTCGATGGGTGGACCGCACCACCGACCATGAACCCCCTATATAAACGAACACCTACCCTTCATTTACACTTTTCTGGCCGAAAACTCTCCCATTCTCTCTCTAACCCCTCAACCGCAAACACCAAAATACCTTCTTTTCTTCCGAAAATCATCAACAATCACCTTTGGGCGTTGTTGTGAAGCATCTAAAACGCATTTTTCATCGAATCCATCAGTGTTGTTCTTGAGTTCACGACCGTACACCCTTCAAAACTTCAAACCTTCAAAGGCCGCAAATCGTTCACGGCCGTGAACCCTTCAAACATTCATATTTCCTCCAAGAACAACGTTCACGGCCGTAAACCCTTCAAGGGACTGTTCACGGCCGAGAACAGTTCACGTCTGTAATCCCTTTCGCGGCCGCAAACCTTCATAAGTGGTAAACTTGGTTGAAAACCCGCTTTCCCCGATTCAATCTAGTCCCGGTAACATTCCTAAACCAACAACAAGTGTTTTTCCAACACTATAAATAATGGTTTCGCTAATAAGAATACATATATGTATTTAATTGTTATTAGGATCCCGTTAAGTTCCGCGTACATCAACCCGAGGGTCCTCATTTCTAGTTTCGTTGTCCGACATTTCACGCAACCAACTGTGAGTTCATACCCCTATACTTTTATGATTTTTAATGTTTTCAGGGGGAGAATACAAGCCAAACACAAATGATTTGTGAATTTATCCAAAAGGAATTCAAAATACTTAAAACAAATGCAATGGATATAGTCACACGGTTTCCACGTTTCATAAAAATATTTAGATATTTTATCCCTTTTGTATTATGCTGAGCATAAGGGACGTTTTCGACCTACTACCAAATTGCATAGTTTTCCGATCAATTCATGAACCAAATTCATAATATTCATGCAAACTATAATAGGTATAGTTTGGGGTTTCAACATACAATATTAGAAATTCAGAGCTTATACATTGCTAAACATATAAACTATGACAGATTTAGTTTATGATATTCTCGGGTAACAAGGATACTTTATTACATAATTATTTAAGTATAATTATTACTCTATAAATTATACACACGGGTTCAAATACAATAGATCAATACATAACTGCACGTAAACTAGATTATACAGAATTGTGAGACTCTACTTAAAAAATTATACCCTTTGGTGTACTGAACTAAATCCTATCATAGTATAACCAGAGTCTCCTGGAGGGAGAGCGTGAGATTTGTGAATAGATCTATTCGGGGCTGAAAATCCCACACCTGAACTGCTAGCTACAGTTAGGCCGGCATGCCTGAGGTGACAAATGTCATATATCCGACACTTGAAGAACGTCGTAAAGGTCTCTAGGTCATATCAAGCATGGTTATACGACTCACAATAGTATAAATTAACATCTTTGTTTACGGGATTTCACTCTTCTTTAGTTTTATTTTCATTAATAGAACTATTCCATAATACAACTGGAGGATTTCAGGGATTCCAAATTCACGGTCTTTATTTTAAGTAATAAGGACTAATAAATATATATACTGGTGATATCCAGGGTTTTCATACAAAAAGGGGTTTTTACATTCAAAACCGTAATATACAATTCATCTGGTGGTAATCAGGCAATCAAACTAATACCTCATCGAACACTATAACAAGCACATATGTTAGAAAAGATGGGATTTTCTTGGAAAACATACAAACTTTTTTACTGATTCATTAACAGGATTTTCATTACAAAACGATGCTTATGAACTCACCAACTTTATGTTGATACTCTTTTCAAAATCACTTGTATTCTCAGGAAATCAGTAGACAGGTACTTCCGCAGCTTTTGAGAAGACGGAGCATATAGAGTCACATCTTTATATTTTCGCTACTTTTGATGTATATGAATATGAATCAAACAGATGTAAATACTTTTTATATATTCAATGTAATGTTTGTGTTTACTTTGATTACTATGATGCAATTGTTGTGATACTACATATGACGTCCTCCACGCCCGAACATTTCCGCAGTTTCGGTTTGGGGTGTGACAGATTGGTATCAGAGCTCTTGTTTATAGTGAACTAAGTATACCAAACCTTACATGGTATACAACTATAAACACTAAAGGGGCCGAAGCGCTCTAAAACTAATAGTATACTTTAAAATTTAAGTATTTTACAAAAGTATACAAGTGTACATACTTACAAGAAGCTATAACATAGTAAGAACTACAAAAAAGTATTTAGGGCGAGTTGGACACTACGGTTAAACCTGAATAGTTATGTAGTCATATGTGGGACCAATATAATCCGATCAACTATATTTGTCCGAGATATGACCAACATGTGTTTGGGAGTGACTGTGGTGTTGCGACAAGTCTAAAACTCACCAAATCATGCACTAATGAAGCACATAGTTAAAATACTATTGGCGTATTTTATGATTCTATAACACTGCATAAGTAGTACTAACCCTCACAAATTAAAGACTTGCAATTCCTTGTTTATGTTAGCAACTATCATTGTAGGTCTCTATTATCGTTGTAGGATAAGATATATCTTGCTCGAAAATATTCGATTCATGATCGTATAGGAGGCTTATCGTCATTTTCCCATTGTATCTTTTTAGAGAAAAGATGCCTCCCAGAAAGAGACCCAACAAGAAGAACAACGACCCTCCGCCACCACCTCCTCAGTTCGATCCTGTCATGTTCTAGGCAGCAGTTAAAGCCGTTGTGGCTGCTGCGATGTCACAAATGAATCCGGGCGGCGCTGGCAGATCAGGAAGTGGACCCGATCCCCGTAATCTTGACGGTGGCCAGGGACACCCGAAGGAGTGTTCCTATAAATATTTCATGAATGCGAAGCCCAAGTCCTTCAACGACAATGGAGGAGTCATTTCCCTAATCCGGTGGTTCGAGAAGATCGAATCGATTTTCGAGATTTGTGCATGTTCTGAGACCAGCAAGGTGAAGTTTGTCGCCTGCACCTTCGCCGATAGAGCATTGACTTGGTGGAATAGCCGGGTCAAATCCCTAACTCTGCCGGTAGCAAATGCCATGGGTTGGGAGAATTTAAAGGAACTTATATTTGTTGAATACTGCCCAAGGGGCGAGATGCAGAAGTTGGAGCACGAGCTCTGGAACCTAAAGATGAAGGGTTCCAACATTGCTACCTATACAGTTAGATTCTGCGATCTGGCTCTCCTCTGTCCGGGGACGGTCACCCCAGATAGCAAGAAAATAGAGAGGTACATTTGGGGATTGACGCCCCCAACTCAAGGAAATGTCTTGGCTGCTAAACCCCTCACATTCGACAGTGCCAAGTTCGACAATGCCAAGTGTTTAGCAAAAACGCTTATAGATCACGGGGTTGATATTGATGAAGTGGCAGCCACTCCCAAACCACCAAGGGCGAGTGGTGGGAAAAATAAGTTTTGGAACAAGCGTAAGGGCCAGTCTTCGTAGGAGCCCTCCAAGAAACAACAAGTAGTGGCAGTTCATGCTGCTACCACTCCTGCCATCGTTCCTGCGGCTCAAGCACCTACCAGTAGATATGCTGGTACTCGTCCAAGGTGCGACAAGTGCAACTTTCATCATCACGGACCCTGCCATGATTTGCAATGCAATAGCTGTGGCAAAAAGGGGCACACAACTCGATTTTGCAAGACACCAGCCCAACCAACCAATCAGGCTCCTGGAGTGGGCGTTGGTCAAGCCTGTTATGGCTGTGGGGAGATCGAGCACTTCAAGAGGAATTGTCCCAAAGCAAAAACAGCTGGCAACACAGGGAAAGTGCTAGCCATGGGCTAGGAGGAAGCGGTCGCTGATCTCACCGTTGTTATGGGTACGTTCCTCCTCGACAACTCTTATGCATGCATTCTTTTCGATTCTGGCGCGGAGAGAAGTTTTGTTAGTCATTCATTTAAGCATCTTCTCAAGCATGAATAAAAACCTTTAACTGAAACATTTACCGTCGATATGGCTAACGGAAAGAAAGAGAGCACTAACGACGTATTCATAGGATGTACCCGTACCCTAAACGACCATTCTTTTCCAATCGACCTCATGCCAATTTCCATAAAACGCTTCGATGTCATCATTGGCATGGATTGGTTGAGCCCCAAACGTGCTGATATCCTTTGTTATGAAAAAGCTATTCGTCTCAATCTACCATCCGGCGAAGCCCTCATTATCTATGGTGATAAACTTAGCTCAAACCTTCGTAGCATTTCATGCATCAAAGCCTAGAAATATCTGTGAAAGGAGTGCCATGCATTCCTATCCCATGTCGTTAATGAGAAACATGAAGTTAAAGACCTCGAGAGCATCCCCGAAGTCTGCAACTTTCCTGATGTCTTCCCGGAATCCCTCCCGAGCGCCAAGTCGAGTTCCGAATCGACTTAATCCCCGGAGCTACCCCGTAGCCAAATCCCCTTACCGTCTAGCGCCGGCAGAAATGCAAGAGTTATCCAGCCAACTCAATGAGTTACTCAACAAGGGATTCATCAGACCAAGTTCCTCACCCTGGGGAGCCCCGGTCTTATTTGTGAAAAAGAAAGATGGATCCTTTCGGATGTGCATAGATTCTCGTGAACTGAACAAGCTTACCATCAAAAATCATTATCCCCTACCCAGAATCGACGACCTCTTCGATCAACTCCAAGGAGCCGGCTATTTCTCAAAGATAGACCTGAGATCAGGGTACCACCAGTTGCGAGTCCATGAGAATGATGTTCCCAAGACAGCATTCCGAACTCGCTATGGTCACTACGAGTTTGTAGTAATGCCCTTTGGTCTAACCAACGCACCCGCAGTATTCATGGATCTGATGAATCGGGTGTGCCGCCCTTTCCTATATGTGACACCAGTCAAATTTAGGTCAAAAATAAATTGATCAATAATAGTAATTGGGATGAACAAAGTGGTAGAGATTGTAACAAGGTTTCCAAGAATATAAAGAACACTGAAAACCGAGTTATAACGAAGAAGTTATGACCAATCAAAGATCCGCGACAAAACCGGCAAAACACTATTCAGTGTAAAAGATGAATTTTCGATAAAAGGCTTTTTAGCCTTAACAATCTAAATGAAAGTTGTAGAATATGTTAAACCGAGAACTGTCATAAAAAGAACGTAAAAATCTGACTTCGTATGAAGAAGTTATGATTTTTCTAAGTTTCGGTTTAGCAGTAGATAGCTAAAAATTCGAAATATAAATCGATCGATATTTAGCTGACACAACTTAAACGAGAATCGAAGGTCTCGTCAAAAGTAGTACAACGGTAAAAAGACAGACGAAAACGGACGTCGGATGAAGAAGTTATGAATTTTTAACGGATTTCCTGTATCGGTCTGTTAAAAATAATAATATTAAAAATAAATTCAAAATTAGCCGACTAAGTCTAAACAAAATTCGTAAAGTATAATTTTACCTACGCGTGCATATAAAGAACGTTGAAAACGGAGCTCGTATGCGAAAGTTATGATTTTCGCAAGTTTTTGGCACAAAAATCGAGAAATCTTGAAAACCGGAAAATTTTGCATGGCTGGCATCCGGACACGTCACCTCGCATGCGAGGCTTCCCCGTGTCCACTCGTGTCCGTCGCTGATTCGTCCAAATCTGAGGTCCAGTGGGCATCCGACGCGCCTCGCGTCCTAGGCGCCGTCTAAGACGGATCGTAAGACGCCTAAACACGCGTGTCTAGCCTCCCTTCGCATGTCCGACGCGTGGCTGGTGACTCTTCTCTTCGGCCTCGTGGCTTCAAGCGAACCGAACACCTGTCCCTCTTCCCTTGCTGCCACGTAGCTGCTGACTCCTCCTTCCCTTCGCCACCTGTCCGAGACTTCGGACTATAAATAGGAGGTGCGAGACCCTCCGGTTCTTAACCCCTTTTTACACCATTTTTGCTCCTTTTTCACCGCTTTCACTTCCATAACCTCACAAACAACCCCCAAGGCCCCGATATCATATCTAAAACCCGAAGCAAGCCCCGAAACCCCAGAATTCTCGAGAAGCTAACCTCTTTCCAGTCGAAGTACTGCCCGCATAAAGCCCAGTTTTTACTCAAAAACTCGCGGTTTCTTCGAGAAAGATCATCTATAGAAACAAAACGCTGCCCAAATCACCTCTTATCAAGTGAGTTCATACCCCTATAATATACCTTTTTAAATGGTTTATATGCTTTTTAGCGGGGGAATACAAGTTGAACACAATTTAAATTGTGTTAATAATTGTATGTGATAATAATCACACAAAGGGTTTCCGTATGCTTTTAAGGATTACCAAATACTTCCAAAATGACTTAAAGCCATGTTAAATCTTTAAAGTCATGTAAACTCCGTTAAATTCTTTGAAAAGGGTTTTATAAACTATTTCAAATTATAATTGCCAAAATCATGTTTATATATGTATAAATATATAAATAAGATTTGAAGGGCTTGGGACTAATGAATTATCTTATTTCCTTTTCCTTGTTTGGATGTAGAATTAAGGTAGTGTTATTTGTCCGAAGGTCGTTTCCTTCTTAATTATATATATATATATATATATATATATATATATATATATATATATATATATATATATATATTATACATATATGAATATAAAAGGTTCTTTCATTCGGTATCATTACCTTTGTATCATGCTGAGAAAAGGTGTTCATCCATGAGAAATCATGCTAATCAGATAGAACATATAAATTATAATAGGTATAATTTATGATTCAAAACTAAATATACAAGTATGATTCACATTCCAAGGAAAGTACCAACAATTCATTTACCTATATCAGGATATGTATAATACTTTTAGTATATGGATAATATATTAAAGAAGTAATAATACATCATATCGGGTTTGCATTAACAAGGGTACAATACAGAGTACCAGGGTTAGCAATCTCGGGGTAATAATAGATCATAAATCTCGTTGAAACAATAAATTTGTGAGACTCTTCATGGTGTACTTATCTAAGTACGACCTTAAGTCCTGACTTATTAACCAGAATCTCCTGTAGGGAGGACGTGAATTTGTGTATAGATCTATATGGGAGTGACAATCCCGCACCTTTACTATTCGCTACAGTTTGGCCGGCAGGCCTAGGGTGTTAAATATCATATCGTTTCCGACGCCTGAAGAACGCCGCATCAGGCACATCAGTCATATTAGTATGGTTAATAGAACTCACATGGATAAAACAACGAGTAAATTACTTAGTAATATACTTCTCTTAAAACAGTAAGAAAAGATAATTACATCCTGACCAAATATACCATCTGTTAGTTTTTACTTACAGTAAAAACTACGTATCATGAAATCAAGTATGGCAAATATACTTGTACTTCTGGTTTTGGAACATTTAAAACCACAAAGCAGTATTATGGATAATATAATATTTTCAGGATTAATACTAATGTTTTACCGTAGAACGGATATAACTAAGAATAGTTTTACAAATGAAACGGTTATTGGGATTAAACTACTTTTACAAATGAAAAGGTTTATGGGATTAAACTACTCTTACAAATGAAACGGTTTATGGGATTAAACTGCTTTTACAAATGAAACGGTTTATGGGATTAAACTACTCTTACAAATGAAACGGTTTATGGGATTAAACCACTTTTACAAATGAAACGGTTTATGGAATTAAACTACTTTAACAATTGGAAGTTAGTCATTTACTCTCTGTAAACTAGTATAACATGAATGACCTTTAGTGGTTAATTCTATAATTCCTTAGTTTTTACATCAGGGTTATACATAAGTAATATCCGATTGACAGTGAAATGTGTGACTTCCACCTTACTTCCTGTTCCTTGTTTGGTTGTGGGCTTAGGGTAGATACACCCATTTAACTGTCCATTCGATATTAGGTTATATATAATCAGTATAAACTAAGTAATTGCAGAGGGAACTATTGAGGTTATCCGTTTATCACCTCAGGAAATATAGGATTTTCTGGAGGAACCAGCGAACTTTTCCAAAGAACTTAGAGTATACTTAATAGAACTAAAATACTTATGAACTCACCAGCTTAAATGCTGATCTACTCTTTCGAAATAACTTGTATTCTCAGGAATCCAGTAGACAGGTACACTCCCGAACCTTTTGAGAAGACTGCCTAGTATCGTACTGCGACTCTTGTCTTCCACTGTACCTACTTTGGTGTTTGAATATGTAATGTTTAAACACTTATGTAAAACTTATACTTATTAATGCAATGGTTGTTTGTACTTTGATTACTATATTGCATGTGTTGTGATACATACATAAAGTCCTCCGCCCCCGAACGTTTCCGCCGTTCCGGTTTGGGGGTGTGACACTATACAAGTTTGTAATAGTGTTCATAGATGATATACTTGTCTATTCTCGGAGTGAGGAAGATCGCAAACAGCACTTGAGGCTAGTGCTAGAAACTTTAAGGGTAGAGAAGCTATATGCAAAATTCCCTAAGTGTGAATTCTGGATCAGAAAAGTCACTTTCCTCGGTCATGTGGTTAGTGAGGAAGGCATACACGTGGACCCTTCCAAAATCAAGGCGATTGAGAATTGGTCAGCACCGAAGACGCCCACAGAAATCCGTTAATTCTTGGGTCTTGCTGGCTATTATCGCAGATTTATCCAGAATTTCTCCAGGATTGCTAAGCCTTTAACCACCCTGACTCAGAAAGGTGTACCCTTTAGTTGGGGAGAAAAGAAAGACACTGCGTTTCAAACATTGAAGCAGGCCCTATGTAGCGCACCTATCCTGTCTCTGCCTGAAGGGACGGAGGACTTTGTAGTCTACTGTGATGCATCCAATCATGGCTTAGGCTGTGTGCTCATGCATCGAGGAAAGGTTATTGCCTATGCCTCGAGACAGCTGAAAACACACAAAGTCAATTATACAACTCATGATTTGGAGTTGGGAGTAGTGGTCTTTGCGTTAAAGATTTGGAGACATTATCTATATGGAACCAAGTGTACTGTCTTCACCGACCATAAGAGCCTACAACATATCTTCAATCAGAAAGAGTTGAACATAAGGCAACAACGATGGGTAGAGCTACACAGTGATTATGAGTGTGAAATACACTATCATCCCGGCAAGGCCAATGTGGTAGCGGATGCCCTCAGTCGGAAAGAGTATTCAGGTCGGAGAGTGAAGGCTCTGACCATGACCATCCATTCCCATCTGTCCGTTCAAATCCGAGAGGCTCAGCTGGAAGCCTTAAAACCAGAGAACATAGTGGATGAAGCATTGAGGGGAATGGAAAAGAACTTGGAGATCATAGGAGACGGAGTTTAGTATTTCATGAACCGGATCTAGACTCCAAAGTTCGGCGGCTACAGGGAGGTTGTCATGAACGAAGTGTTGGATTAGTGTCTAAGTCCATAACTATAATTGGTATATACTTGACCCGACCCGGCATGGTCCATTTGGGTTGCATGGCATCGGAACATTTGGGTAGACCTTTTAATGAGAAGAAGATATTTGTGACATATTAATATATTATAAGTTCTAATATATTAATATGAAATCATATTATTTAATTAGTATTGATCAAGAATTAATTTGGAATTAATTTAGTGATTAAAAAGAGACTAATTAAATATATAGGGATTGATTGTGTAAATCATTGATTCTTATATATGTGGGCTTATGATCCATGATTCCTTATGTTGGGTTTAACCCATGTGGTGGCCCATGGATACTCCATGGAGGTTAAAACCCATGGAGCAAAAGGAATGGGTAAAGTCATGGGTTACATGGTGTAACCCTAATGTGCACACTATATAAAGACCCCATTGGTTGGTGAAATTGGCACACTATAAACACTTGTCAAATGTAGAAGTAAGATGTTTCCTGTTCTTGTACATTTGAGATTGGTAAGTTGTGATGTTTTGGATAAGACAAAGACCAACTAAGACCAATTGTGTGAAGTGTTTGTAAAAGAATCCGCACTATCTCCTGAATATTGGGCAAGAGAGTCTTATATGTCAAGAGGACAGTGGGAGTATAAAAGATCCTGAAATAGTTTCAAGAACTAATCAAGAGTTTTGTTAATCACTAGCCCACGACTTGAGGTTTGTAACCTATCGTGTTGACATATTTTTATTTCTGTGTCTATTCCAGTTAAAAGTTGACTATGCTTGTGAGTTCTATGAGTTCTCAAATGTTTGCATAACAACCTGGAAGCAATGGTAGGCCCTTGTGCTGCCGGGTGGCAAGAAATTAAGATTGAACAAGTTCAGTCCATATGTGTTTGGATTTGCCACTAACCTTGTCTTGTGATTATGGTTATGACAAATTCACATGGATAGGAACACTTACACCATAAAAATCTAAGTGTCATAAGGTTTCTCTTCGATTCATGAAAATGATGGTGAGGAAACTCTTTCACTAAGTAGATTTTAAGTAGATAGCAATTGTGAGAATGACAAAAGGTCTAAACATTATGATTATGGCATCCCTCTTCATAATTGTTTAGACACACAAGTGAGCTATCTAAGGAAAGGTGTATGATTTTGATAAAGTCTTATCAAAGCATCTTGTATTAGAAATCTGAACTTTGGTAAGAAAGTCAACAAAGTATTGTTTTTCTAGAAGTCCAGCTGATTTCTGATTACATGTCAAAGCTAGTGGGAGCATAACTGTTATGCTAGTAAGATAATAATCATTATGCTAGTGGGAGCATGATGATTATGTTGCAAGTTAGCAATGTTAATTATAGAAAACAAAAGTTTCAATTCACTTTGAAAAGTTGTTTTCCTATAATTAAGGGAGAGGATTTTATACTTCATTCCAATTCTACAAGCTTAGATTGAGATTTTAATCTACTTTAGTCAAGGATATATAATAATGTTATGTTGGAATGGTTCAACATAAGGAAATTCTACATATGTTGCGTTCTCAAAATTCGATTATGATTACGGCATACCTCTTCATAGTTCGAATTGTGAGAATATGGCAAATAAAAATTTATAGCATGAATCGTGTCCTATATGCTTCGGGTATGGGTTCGATTACATGTGCTATAATCCATTCTAAATTTTCCAAATGCCTAAGGAATTAAAATGGAAAAGGAATAGAACTGGAAATGACTAAAATGATTAAGCAAATTGTCGAGGACAATCTGAGGTTTACTAAAGATTGGTTGCTCATGGACAATTAGAAGTATCGAGTAAGGACCATATTGACATATTTTGAAAAAAAAGGCAACTCTTGTTCAGAAGTGATGGTCAAAATGGTAATATGGAATTGTTTCCATAGGTGGAAGTTATTCTTTGAATCTGTGTAAGATTAGAGAACTTAATGCAAGAAGGATGTTCAAAGGAATGTACTTTGAATTTGAGACTTCGTTTCCATGGAATTGATCTCCATTGGAATACCTTGTAATGTCTGTTGCCAAGTCTTTGTGACTTGTGTGCATATTCATTACAAGAGGATCATTGCATATAAGTTTAGAATCTAACAAGATTACGGTAAATGACAAGAATTTGGTGTTCTTACATTTATTGTAAAGGATTTGGGATTGTGAAATGAGCATCATTGAAAAGCTGTCAATCAATCTGTTTCACAAAGAGAGGACCACATGTAAACATAGTGTGCATACTTGGAGTATGGCATAGCTATTGTTTGGACGAACATAGTGTGCATGCTTGGAGCATGGCATGACTATTGTTTCAATTCAAGTATTGAGTTGATTAATCGAAACATGAATAATGAGTAATCAATATGGTGCTTAGATAAAAGGTGTTTTTATTTACACTCAAAGTGTTGGGGAAATATAGGATTAGTATTATTCTTGTGTTTTACTTTGCATGTTTTGACTTCCAGAATAACTAGGTCATTCTTCCCGAATGACTAAGTTATTCAAACCATCCACAGTCGGTCATATGTTGGAAGTAGATATGAATCAAGACTGTCATGAATTTGGCTTGTATGATCTGTCTAATGTGCATTAGACATAGCAGTGGTTGCTACAACATTCATGAGTGCTCATAAGTTCTGAGTATTGGATTCAACCCACGCTCATTTGAATCACTTCATGGATTTTATCACGAGTGAATCATGAGACGATAATATCTTATATTCTTCAAACCTAGAGATATGAGTTGTTGACTATGAGTTGGTTATACATTGATTGCACGAAAACGCATTGGTAACTCGATGTTATAAAACGTGCCTTTGTGTATGATTCAACAAGTAGTCAGTACAAGCATATGAGTCGAAGTTTATCCATTCCTTTTACCCTCAAAGGGATAAAAGCGATATCTGTGAGCCCCTCGATGATTTGGTGATGACAAAACGTAAGTGCTCGGTCGGGCCTGGACTGATTTGATTTGTTCAATTAGTCAGTCGTCATAAATCAAAAATCGGGAAACAACAAATGGACAGAGAGAATGATTATAATCCATGTCTCAGTCCATATGATATCTAGAATGGAGGAATATATGATCACTTATCTAATGAACACGTCATTGATTTGTTCAGAGTTCGGCAGCAGCTTTTAAGAGCTACGATTGCTGGTCGGGTTGTGAAGGCGTACTTGCAATAATAGTTATTAGACTTATCCAAGTGGGAGACTGTTGGATTAGTGTCTAAGTCCATAACTATAATTGGTATATACTTGACCCGACCCGACTTGGTCCATTTGGGTTGCATGGCATCGGAACATTTGGGTAGACCTTTTAATGAGAAGAAGATATTTGTGACATATTAATATATTATAAGTTCTAATATATTAATATGAAATCATATTATTTAATTAGTATTGATCAAGAATTAATTTGAAATTAATTTAGTGATCAAAAAGAGACTAATTAAATATATGGGGATTGATTGTGTAAATCATTGATTCTTATATATGTGGGCTTATGATCCATGTGGTGGCCCATGGATACTCCATGGAGGTTAAAACCCATGGAGCATAAGGAATGGGTAAAGTCATGGGTTACATGGTGTAACCCTAATGTGCACACTATATAAAGACCCCATTGGTTGGTGAAATTGGCACTAGTGCATAATAATGAGAGGGCAAGCTAATTTCTATGAACTCATATCTTCTCTTATGGTTATTCCAAATGTTCATGGTGTTGTGTGAACCATTTGAGGTGTCACATTTGGGGCACTAGGCTCTTGAGCTCCATGGAATCAAGCACCAACAAAGAGGTATGTAATTCTACTAGATTTTATATTACATGTACTTTATATTATGCTAGTTAGAACAATACCTTGGAAAATTGATATTTGCATGTATAATAGAGAAAACATAGATCCAAGGTATTTAGGGTTGTATGTACACCATAGGTGTGTTAGAATGCTCAAAACCCAACACGAAGCTCACAAGACTAGATACTCCGTTGACCCAGGGTCGGATAAGATGTACCTGGATCTCAAAGAGCTCTATTGGTGGCCAAACATGAAATAAGAGATCGCTACCTTCGTGGGCAAGTGCCTGACTTGCGCCAAGGTGAAGGTGTAATATTAAAAGGTCTCAGGTTTACTTCAGCAGCCAGAAATACCTGATTGGAAGTGGGAAAGGATTACGATGG
Source organism: Lactuca virosa (assembly GCF_052849685.1). Lineage (NCBI taxonomy): Eukaryota > Viridiplantae > Streptophyta > Magnoliopsida > Asterales > Asteraceae > Lactuca > Lactuca virosa. The sequence goes on from NC_136428.1 coordinate 394,074,989, forward strand.
ATTTCATCACCAAGTTGCCAAAGACCCAAGGTGGCCATGACAGTATTTGGGTAATCGTCGACAGATTAACTAAATCCGCCAACTTCCTGCCAATCAAAGAAACATTCAAGATGGAGAGACTGACACAAATCTACATCCAAGAGATAGTTCGTCTGCATGGTGTGCCTGTGTCCATTATCTCCGATCGGGATAGTAGATTCACCTTAAGATTTTGGTAGTCATTGCAGAAGGCTCTTAGAACTAAGCTGGATATGAGCACCGCTTACCATCCACAGACCGATGGGCAGAGTGAGAGGACCATTCAGACATTGGAAGACATGTTGAGAGCATGTGTCATTGACTTTGGAAAGTCGTGGGACACTCATTTGCCCTTGGTCGAGTTCTCCTACAACAACAGCTATCATACGAGTATCAAGGCTGCGTCGTTTGAAGCCCTTTATGGCCGTAAGTGCAGATCCCCTCTGTGATGGGCTGAGGTGGGTGACACGCAACTAGCTAAGGGTCAAGTCCCCGAGCACTCTCACAGGCCCGAAAATCATACGTGAAACCACCGAAAAGATCATACAAATCAGGGAACGACTGAAAGCCTCCAGGGATAGACAAAAGAGCTACGCCGATAAGATACGAAAACCCTTGGAGTTCCAGGTTGGTGACCGTGTTCTATTGAAGGTCTCACCCTGGAAAGGCATGATACGCTTTGGAAAGCGTGGAAAGCTAAATCCGTGATACATTGGACCATTCGAGATGCTCGCTAGGATCGGTCCTGTAGCATACAAACTTCGTTTACCTCAAGAGCTTGGTAATATTCATCTCGTCTTCCACGTCTCGAATCTTAAAAAGTGTTTATTCGACGAAACCCTTGTGATCCCTCTTGATGAGATCGAGATCCATGAGAACCTTAATTTCGTGGAAGAACCAGTCGAAATCATGGATCGGGATGTCAAAATAACGAAACAAATTCGCATACCGATAGTGAAGGTCCGCAGGAATGCCAAGCGGGGACCTGAATTCACTTGGGAGCGCGAAGATCAAATGAAACAGAATTATCCTCATCTTTTTTCGTGTCCATGATTTGTATTCTATATTTGAATTTCGAGACGAAATTCCCTCTATCGGGGGGATGATGTGACAACCCGAACCTTTTTCTGTTAACGATAGCCAAGCCCGTTAAATAAATTCTGTCTTTTATTTAGTTCGTCAAATTCTTATGGTTTGGGAAAAATCGTTAGAGTTATATAATTTAATTTTATATAAAAGTCGGAACCCAAATCGCATAAAAACCCTAGTCTCCTTCGAAAATCAGCAAAAAAAGGCCTGACTGGTGTTCACGGCCGTGAACCCGATCACGGCCGTAAACCTGATCACAGCTGTAAACCCATTCTCGATGGGTGGACCGCACCACCGACCATGAACCACCCTTATATAAACAAACACCTACCCTTCATTTACACTTTTCTAGCCGAAGACTCTCCCATTCTCTCTCTAACCCCTCAACCGCAAACACCAAAATACCTTCTTTTCTTCCGAAAATCATCAAGAATCACCTTTGGTCATTGTTGTGAAGCATCTAAAATGCGTTTTTCATCGAATCCAGCAGTGCTGTTCTTGAGTTCACGACCGTACACCCTTCAAAACTTCAAACCTTCAAAAGGTCGCAAACCGTTCACGGCCGTGAACCCTTCAAACATTCATATTTCCTCCAAGAACACCGTTCACGACCGTAAACCCTTCAAGGGGCTGTTCACGGCCGAGAACAGTTCACATCCGTAATCCCTTTCACGGCCGTAAACCTTCCTAAGTGGTGAACTTGCCTGAAAACCCGGTTTCCCGATTGAATCGAGTCGCGGTAACATTCGTAAACCAACATCAAGTGTTTTTCCAACACTATAAATAATGGTTTCGCTAATAAGAATACATATATGTATTTAATTGTTATTACGATCTCGTTAAGTACCGCGTACATCAACCCGAGGGTCCTCATTTCCAGTTTCGTTGTCCGACATTTCACGCAACCAACTGTGAGTTCATACCCCTATACTTTTATGATTTTTAATGTTTTCAGGGGGAGAATACAAGCCAAACACAAATGATTTGTGAATTTATCCAAAAGGAATTCAAAATACTTAAAACAGATGCAATGGATATAGTCACACGGTTTCCACGTTTCATAAAAATATTTAGATATTTTATCCCTTTTGTATTATGCTGAGCATAAGGGACGTTTTTGACCTACTACCAAATTGCATAGTTTTCAGATCAATTCATGAACCAAATTCATAATATTCATGCAAACTATAATAGGTATAGTTTGGGGTTTCAACATACAATATTAGAAATTCAGAGCTTATACATTGCTAAACATATAAACTATGACAGACTTAGTTTATGATATTCTCGGGTAACAAGGATACTTTATTACATAATTATTTAAGTATAATTATTACTCTATAAAGTATACACACGGGTTCAAATACAATAGATCAATACATAACTGCACGTAAACTAGATTATACAGAATTGTGAGACTCTACTTAAAAAATTATACCCTTTGGTGTACTGAACTAAATCCTATCATAGTATAACCAGAGTCTCCTGGAGGGAGAGCCTGAGATTTGTGAATAGATCTATTCGGGGCTGACAATCCCACACCTGAACTGCTAGCTACAGTTAGGCATACATACCTGAGGTGACAAATGTCGTATATCCGACACTTGAAGAACGTCGTAAAGGTCTCTAGGTCATATCAAGCATGGTTATACGACTCATAATAGTATAAACTAACATCTTTGTTTACGGGATTTCACTCTTCTTTAGTTTTATTTTCATTAATAGAACTATTCCATAATACAACTGGAGGATTTCAGGGATTCCAAATTCACGGTCTTTATTTTAAGTAAAAAGGACTAATAAATATATATACTGGTGATATCCAAGGTTTTCATACAAAAAGGGGTTTTTACATTCAAAACCATAATATACAATTCATCTGGTGGTAATCAGGCAATCAAACTAATACCTCATGGAACATTGTAACAAGCACATTTGTTAGAAAAGATGGGATTTTCTTGGAAAACATACAAACTTTTTTACTGATTCATTAACAGGATTTTCATTACAAAACGATGCTTATGAACTCATCAACTTTATGTTGATACTCTTTTCAAAATCGCTTGTATTCTCAGGAAATCAGTAGACAGGTACTTCCGCAGCTTTTGAGAAGACGGAGCATATAGAGTCACGTATTTATATTTTCGCTACTTTTGATGTATATAAATATGAATCAAACAGATGTAAATACTTTTTATATATTCAATGTAATGTTTGTGTTTACTTTGATTACTATGATGCAATTGTTGTGATACTACATATGACATCCTCCACGCCCGAACGTTTCCGCCATTTCGATTTGGGGATGTGACAATAAGGGATTAGGATTAAATTTGAATTATTTAAATTAATTGTTTATTTGGTAAATAATTATTTAATCCATGAAATTAAATAATTTAATCAATTGTTTAATTGGTAAATAATATGATTTAAATTTATTTAATTAATTGCTATTTAAGATAAAATATTAAATTATTATTTGTTTTAAAATTAATTATTATTAATTGTTTAATTCAAAATTTTGATTTTAACACCTAGTATTTTGAAAAGTTTAAAATACACCTTATACGATATATACATGATTAAAAGTTTAATATGTCATATGTATAAGATATAAGATATGTCTGTCAAATCGCTAGTACGCTTCATTCTCGAAGCCATATTCTAAGGGGGGGGGGGGTATAAGGAAGCGACCTATAAAATGGCCGTTGAATGGGTGTCCACTCTCACCCACTGCTCCCTTGTGTGGTGGAGGGTCGTTAGCAGAACAGATTTGATAGGACATAACCTCTTAAAAGTATGATAATATAAAGTAACTAAACATTTTATAAATCCCACTCTAGTTATTTTAGGAAAAATGTGAAATTGTATGCTATTCCATGAAAACGCTCATTGTTTCCTTATGAGTCGTTAGTGGAGCGTGTATGGTTAACCGACACTAATTTGGGACTATAAAGGTGAAATAGTAAAACTACTCATGTTTATGATTGTTAATGGAGCGTGTGTGGTTAACTGACCCATCAATGCGAGATCATAAATCGATTGAGGGTGTTTGAGCGGGTTTGCATGGTTATTCACATCTAAATTGTGATCCTTGACATCCCAATCACAATTGGTAAAAGCATAATCGATATTAAACATGCTATTGATAAGATTCAATGAATCTCAAAAGATCTAGGAGTTTCATGTGATTGAAATTGGTCAGATGACTCTACCTACCGAAAATACATTCGAATTTGATTACGACATCCGTCTTTAAAGGTCGAATCGAAAATATGGATCCTAGCCTTAATTTAATTATGGGTTAATAATTAAGGATTAAAATTAACTAACTTGAATTCTCTCTTCTCCTAATATTAGAGGTCAAATCAAGATAATAATGGTCTTCCTCATTTTTATGGAAATGGTTTTCCTCAATCTTCTGGAGATGATCTTCCACTTTCAAGCCAAGGTGAAAATGTATTCCCTTCCTCAGGAAATGGTGGAACTAGACATCGTCTCTATTCAACTCTTCCACCTCCTCCTCCTCCTATGACTCTTCCAACGTCACACGTTGAAAGATATGAAACAACTCAAGCCCTTTTGGCATGTAAACATGAAGATGGAAATTATGTATGTGCGCACGTTCTGAAAATGAAGTCGTACATTGACAAATTGGATAGGATAGGTGTCGTATTTCCAAGGGATCAAGCCATTTATTTGGTTCTTATCTCGATTCCTAAGTCGTATGGTCAGTTTGTTAAGAACTTTCATATGAGGAATCTCGATGTGACCCTAATAGATCTGACCCAAATGTTGGTGGTTATTAAGGTAGAAGTGCTTAAGAACACATCTGAAGCAGAGATGCTTATAGGGTCTGATTCCAAGGTTTCCATGGACATTGGCAATGGTGACATTGGTGATCTAGAAAAGATTTCTCTTTCCAATGGAAAAGGGTCATATAAGGTCAGACCGTTTGATCGTATGGTTAAGAGAAAGGCTTGTTCTAGGATCGTTCCATGTGTTAAACCCAAAGAGTTCATTTGTTTCTATTGCCAATTGAAGGGACACTTATTGCGAAGCTACCCAAAGTACCTGAAGGATCTTAGAGATGGTAAAGTCAATTTGTATGACTATACTTCTGGTACATCCAATATCTAACTCTGTTGTTTTATAAGTTCCTATTATTAGACTCTTAATACATAATTTGATGATCACATTTTGATGGTATTGTAGGATCTAAAGGGAAGAAGGAAACTTAAGTGAAGTGCGCTAAATCTGATCGTGGGAAATGGACTTTGGTCACATGGTTCGATGGTCAGAATTTGGAGCTACTACAAGGGAGTTAGGGTAATTTAATAGATTGTTATTAATCTTCAGAGATATTTAGAAATATAGTTTTTCATTTTATGCATTATAAGGATAAGTTCCAATTTTCTTTTTAGCAATAAAATGAAGTTTTGATTTACATAGTTGCCTTATCTTATTTCCTTGCAATGACATTAATGAAAGTGTTGGTTATGTTTCTAATAATAGCAATATTAATTGTGGATTTGATTCTTATAATATCGCTTGTGGTAATATCATAATTAACCAAGTGAAAGGAAATCTCATCACCAACTAGAATAATAACTGGAATCGTACAATTCGAATTGTATTAAATATGAGATTCTTTTTCATTGGAAAATTATGACTCAAATCATTGTTCAAATGTTTATATGAGGCAAGTGAATGACTAATGGATCTAGTACATGTTGATATTCACTCTTCAGATCCACCACGATAACTCTATTCGTCACGATTTACTGATGTTTCAATAAATATGGTTTTGTTTATAAGATTAAACAGAATTCTAATACTTTTGAAAAGTTCAAAGAGTAGCCGAACGAATAGAAGAATCTATCAGGCAGAAAGATAAAGGATTCTCCAATCTGAAAAGAAAGGAGAATGCTTTAGTATCATGTTTTATGATTGTCTTAGTAATTGTGGAATTGTATCACAATAAATCCTCCAAGAACATCTTAGTGCAATTGTATGAGTAAGAAGAGGAATAGAACATTGTTATAAATGGTTCGATCATAAGACGAGTTATACTTTGTTCCCAATCAAAGTTTTAGAGCCATGCTCTAGTAACAATGAATCATATCCTGAAACTCATTTCAAAAACTAAGAAGGATAACAACACCTCGTAAAATATGGAGTAATAATGTTTTCTTACTCTAGCACATTTGGAATTGGAGTTGTGATGTTTTTGTTGATCGAAAAACAAGCGGAGACTTATTCTATGAAGTGTTTTCTTGTCAGAAATCCGCACAAACTTTTGAATATTTGTTTTACCTCGTCAAGGAATGTTTCTTGAGAGAAAAACTCATATGTCAAGAAGTCAGTAGGACGCTTATTGATCTTGAGAGTTTCAAGAGTCAACCGACAATGATCCTTTTAGTTATCACTAGCACTCGGCCTGAGGTTGATAACCTGTTGTGTTTTATTCTAGTTTCTATGCACTTCCAGTTGAGTTGGAAACCCCTATGAGTTCTATGCTTTTCATTTAACTGCAACAGGCTAAGCACGTTGGTCAGTGAAAGTACATTGATCAATATGGGTGAGTTGTTAACTGTTGGGTTTTTATTCAAAAATCCGGTTTCAAAACCGGTAAAATTGACAACGGAAGCTTTAAAATTGTTGAATAAAACCAAAACTATTTTACCCACCAATGATCATTTTGCAAGTGTTTGAAAGATTAAAACAACCATAAAAGGGAAAGCATCACGACATTTGAAGACTTTGATCCTCATGGGAGGTTGGAAGTTGATGAAGTGTGGCATGAAACTCTAAAACAAGTGTTCTCTACAAGTATCCACCAAGCAAGAGTAGAACCATCAAAACATCATAAGCCTTTGAAATATATACCAAATATATGTTCAAATGTGAAGCAACAAAGGGGCTTTGTCTAGAATCAAAATGCAAGAGAATGGAGAAGAAGAAGAGCCTTTAAGTTCCGAAATTTGGCAATCCTCTAGAGAGCATCGAGCTCTCAGATTTGGCTCTAAGAAGAGGAAGAAGAATACTTGCAAGAAGTGTGTCCAAAACCCTTCCATGCCCTCCCTTATATAATGCCCAAAAAGCAAAGAGGTACCATAAAGCAAAAGGAGAGACAACTTTGTCCCAAGCATGACAAAAGGAGAGACAAGGCATGCTTGCCTTGTCTCCTCCCATTTTTCGAAAAAGGCATGTCCAAAAGACGAAAAAAGTTGTCTCATGGCTAGGTTTTTTTATACACATACATGTTATCTTTATAAAAATAAATCATTTTTATAAAGAGTTCCCAACATATATATATATATATATATATATATATATATATATATATATATATATATATATATATATATATATATATATATATATAATTAGTCATATATAAATATCTTTGTGACATCCCCATTTTTCACGGCCAGAAAAGACCGATTTCGTTTATGCTTTTAAAATAAAATAAGAGTAATCTTTCAAAAGGTGTTGCGGAATTTGTTCCCAAAACAAAATAAAAAAAAAATTATCAAACCATTTCTTAAAGAAATGTATTTTCATTATATTACAAAACCTCGGGATGTCATGTTCCGATACAGACCAAAAGCATAAATAGTACGATATAGGCCTTACAACAGTTATATATATCTACTGGCCTATAATCCAAAATCCCTTGTCATCATCCAACTATGCTCTTGTTCCACTACCTGTAATATAAAAAGCTGAGTGGGTCAGGCTTGGGAGCCTGGTGAGCATATATGGTTTTCAGCCCACAATAAATAAATTTATTATGTTTAAACATCAAACAATCCACCCAATGTCCCATTCCCATTATCCTCTTTATTACCCCACCCTATCGATCCTCACAACGACACGATCTATACTCTCAGATCTAAATTCAACCTCTTTACCTAATCCATACTCCCGGATCTAAAATTTACCTATTTACCTAATCCATACTCTTGGATCGGGTATGTCTGATCCATACTCCCGGATCAATAACTGTGCCCATTCCATACTCTTGGACTAGGGACAATTAATTATGTCTTAATCCATACTCCCGGATTAATAACAATTAACTTATGTCTTAATCCATACTCGCGGATTAATAACAAATAACTATGTGTTAATTCATATCCCGGATTAATAACAAATAACTATGTCTTAATCCATACTCTCAGGTTAATAACAAATAACTTATGTCTTAATCCATACTCCCAGATTAGTAACAAATAACTATGTCTTAATCCATACTCCCAAAAAACACCTACATGTTACGAGCTTGTTAACGTTCCACTAGACTCTCTAGAAAAGTCTGCGGTCGTCATCTATATTCCACTAGATGACTGAAACATTGTCAACATCGAGACCTCTCATCATTTTGTTTCATCACATATCAACTATTTCATCTACCCATGTTATACCCAACATATTTGTAGATAAAAATACATATACAGTTTAAAACCTGTATAAAACATTCATTCATCATCCATTTCAAATAAACAAACAACTTATATACACATAGCACGTATTTTATATAAAATACTTCATATCTATGTGTAAGATGAAAGTGACTATACCCTCACTTGATAAGACGACGGTTGGACAACACTTCGTCCCTTAAAACAATCATTTTCGATGAAACCGGGATATTTTCTTAAAAACTGGGCTTCACGCGGGCAGAGTTTCGGCTCGAAAAGCTCTTTTTCTTGGAGACTTCGGGCTATCCTGGGCTTTCTTACGATGCTAGGATGGTACCCTAGGCTTGGGAGGGTTTTAGTGTGGCTTAAAAGAAAGTAGAAGGTGAAAGAAAGAAATTTTTGTAAACAAATTCGGGGCAGCCTCGCATTCTATTTATAGGAGGCTGAAGCCTCGCAGTACGTTGGGCGTAAATTTTTGGTACGCGGGGCGTACTATCTTATACAGCTCTACGCTAGGCGTACGAGGCGTGGCGCCTGCTCGGTTCCTGGGTCTCGGACATGTCAACAGAGTGTGATAGGTGTCTACATGTGAAGGAAGCGTCGACGTGGCTGACTCCGGATTGAGTACGTGTGAAATATGCTGGGCGTACTCCTTCGGACCAGCCTCGAAGTTTGTGCCTAGAAACTTCAAAAATCCATATCTTTCGCATACGGGCTCCGTTTTTGGCGTTCTTTATATCCACACGTAGGTGAGACTATGCTCTACAACTTTCGTTTAGACTCCGTCGGCTAATTTTGAGTTTATTTTTTAAAGTTATATTTTTAACAGGTCGAGACAGGAAAAGTCCGTTAAAAATTCATAACTTCTTCATCCGACATCCGTTTTCTTCTGTCTTTTTACCGTTGAACTACTATCAACAAGAGCTTCGATTCTCGTTTAGGTTGTGTCGGCTAAAAATCACTCGATCTATAATTCGAATTCCGGGCTGCATACTGTTATACCAAATCTTAGAAAATTCATAACTTCCTCATACGAAGTCAGATTTGGACATTATTTTTATGCACGCTCTCGGTTTAACGTATACTACGACTTTCATTTAGATCTCTAAGGCTAAAAATCACTTTATCGTAAACTCACTTTTTACATCACACAACGTGTTGTCGGTTCTGTCGCGAAACTTCGACAGATTATAACTTCTTCGTTGTAACTCGGATTTCGGTATTCTTTATATCTCCGGAATCCTTGTTTCAACCACTACAACTTTCTTCATAGATATAGGGTTTATCTAACATTTATTTCCGTCGCTTATTTTTATCCTTAATTTACTAAATCATAATAATTATGTATAAAGCACATAAATTCACATAATTTATTCTTATTACTTCAAAACACGTTACAATAGTTGGCTTAGACTATTATATCATCTTTAATGCTTAGCCCAGAAACACGGACGTTACAATCCTATTTTATATAAAACTATCTTTTATATAAATTGTAACTAGCTTGTTAAGATATAAATATGAATATATAAATATCTTATTTTATATAAAAATACATTTTTATATAAATTGAACTAGTTTATTAAGATATATAAATATAACTTATAAATAATCATACTTTATGATATATTTCATAAGTTGTTATTTCTCTAAAAAATATTATTTCCAGAAATAATAAATTCTCAATTAGTAAAATATTATTTCCATGAAATAATAAATTTTCAATTAAATACAAGTGTTAACATATTTATTAATAATCAAATTATACTAATAAATAATCAATTGACGGTAACTTGTTATATGGTGTGACCCTATAGGATCATATATTATTAGCAATATCATTGTAGCATGACTCTTGGGCAGACTAGATCTTTCACTAACAACAAGGAAGCACTGGTGGGCTTTGAGCTGCCATAAGGCAAGAAATTTAGATTAAGCGAAGTTTAGTCCGTGAAGGCGAACTAAATGTGATTTTGGTTTGTCCTAAACCTTGTCTTATAACTTTAGGTTGAAAAATAAAGTGTAGTGCGTATGAATCGAGTATTAAGAACGATATCAAAGTACAGAATGAATTAAGAACAGTAATGTAAATAGAATTTGTTTGGATCTTTGATTGCGTCTGAGTGAATATCGGAGTACAGAAAGAGTAAAGTGCTCTCGCTCACAAAAGTTCACAAAGTTACTCTCGACATCCTATACCTTCCCTATTTATAGGGACATACAGACGCGTACACAAAAAAACATAAGGACTAGACATGATATCTTCGACCTCTAACAATGCCTTATGTAATACATACATTCGAAATACAATACACTGACTTCGAAACTAACCAGGCGTAACTGTACTTCGACACCTCACTATAAACTTCGAACCCAAAAATCTCCCCCTTAGTGAGAAGTGTCAAATCTATGTCATCATCATCTTCACGGCATGGTGAAGTACTCTACAAACCTCGGTATACTAGATGATCATCTTTCGGATTTCAGCCTTATCACCTGTTGTATTTCTCTTGCAATTATTAAGACGAACAACGATACTTGTATACTGAGAGTTCTTGTACCTCTCCACGTCACAAACGTGAAATAGAATTTCGTTATTTGAGGATTTTTGTTCTTCCCAAGAAAAACACCACCCAAAGGTTTATGAACTATCTCCCCATCTTCATAATTCTTAAGAATTCCTTGTCCTTTCAACATAGACTGGGGAACCTTCGAGGTTCGATTCACTACTAAAGCAAGCTCGATATTTGTCACAGCTAAACAATCATTGTAATTGTCTATGAAAGTTTTGATATGAGGAAAACCTATGAAGAAATCATCTTCTTTGTTAACTTGAAGTTTTGGCACATCGACATAGCTAAATATCTTCGCCACATTGATGAGATCATTGAGATTCATATGAGGAAAGTCTGCCACTGAGAAGTCGAAAGCCACATTGTTTGCTCTGACCACATAGTATCAAAAATTTTGTAATAACCCCTCGAACAAACTTTGTTTGGAAATGTTAAAACCTTGACAATTTTCACCAAGGACCACACTTCCTCTTCTTTCTTTCCCAGAACAGCATGAAACCTTAACTTCAATCGCTTGTCCTCATCTTTATCATCAAACTTATAAATCAACTGATACTGAGCAGAGATGAACATCATGTTATTGATGGGAAAATCCAACTGATTAAAATTAGTATTTTTGATCTCATAGCTCTTCTTCGGAATCTTTTCAAAATCATGCATTTTTTCAGATGAGATAATTTTTTCGATTGTCTCGTAACAATACTACTTGTTTGGATCACCTTTATGTAAACCTGGTGGATCACCTTGTCTTTGTCTCAAAATGTTATTTATTTGCCTCTTCCTCTCGATTTCCGTCTCCACGTTCTTCTTTTTCTCTTCCTCATAATTCACTTTCTCAATTGCCTTCCCTTTATTACCTTTATCCTCCTTCGAAGGTGGTAGCTTTGAAATTGACCCCCCAACAGTTGATCCAATAACAATGTCTTTGGTTATTGGCCTCGAAGTCATTATTGTTGAATTTGTTGATAAAGAAACAGGAAGTGATGTTGGAATTTGCGTAAACATCACCTTCCCCACAACTTTTCGTTGATTAGGATCCTTCAAAGAGCCAACCCCCTTATAAACCCCTTGCACCACTTGTTTGACAGGTGAATCATCCATTGGCATCAGATTTACCAACTTCAGAAAAGGACCAAGTTCTGCTTTTAGATTCATTTCTAGATAAGAAACCATCTTCGATATTGACTCCTGAGAAACAAAAGATGAGTGAGAAGAATCACTCTTCGAGATAGACTCCTTCAAGCTTCCCAAAAATTCTTCCATCTTTGCAAACACCTTCAAATCTGTTTCTGTCTTGGCATCGAGCTTGGTAGTAAACAAAGTGTAATACTCCACAAGTTTCTTTATTGCATCAACAACGATGTCTACCTTGCCATGAAGACTCGAATAGTTCTCTTCGATCTTGGCCACCTCCTTCGTCATTTCAGACTTGAGTTCCTCCACTTTGAGATTAACAAACTCCTCCACATTCTTTACTTCTTCAACAAAAAGAATATGATGTTCTTTAGCAACGTCAGGAAGCTTGGTCACCTCGTAATGAAAATTTTCAACATGAAGCTTTAAATGCTATTCATGTTTCTTATCAACCTGTTCCATTGCCAACTTTAAACGATTCTCTTGTGATTGAAGCATAACGTCGACCTCAATCGTAGATAATGAACTTCGACCCCTATATCTTCCTGAATTTGCAACAACAAATTCAACTTATGATTCAGGATTTTAAAATGCTTCCCTGACATGATCATGTGATCGGGAATGTTATCCTCTTCAGGATCGAACTGGATCTCGGCAAAAGAGACCATCACATCATCATCATCTTGGTCTTCTTCATGAACTAACTTTTTTCCTTCGGTGGATTGAAAAGAGAAAAGTGAGGTAATAGGTTGATGCATGATGTTTGAAAAAGTGGGTGAAATGGTAGAAGCAGATAATGAAGATTGAATAGGTGAAGTGAATGCTGGTAAGCAAGTAGAAGTATCGATAAGGGTAGTTTCGATAGTAGAAGACAAAATAAGGGATGTAGGAGTAGAAGATGTTTCAACAGAAGATCTACCTGGAGCTTCGCTTTGCTTCATCCCTTCACCCATTTTGACATTTGTGTCCATATTAGAAATGTTCATAGGGATACCTGAAGTTCAAACTTCCTTTAAAACAGACCCGATCATCGAAACTTAGGGTGGTATGACCACAATCTTCTCAGGGATGGTAATAATTGGAGATTCACCCAAATTGGTGGTTGTATCTGTATGAGATACGTGTACAGGGCCACCAAGACGTTCATTCTCCTCGAAAGTCAACTTAACCAGATAGTCTCTTTGCGGTTTCTCGAAGCCCATGCCAATGTCTTGACGAATCGGAGACCAGTCACTTCCGCTTTTGAACTTATTTTTCAACAGATTCTTGAACTGGTTTTGTTACATCCTTCTCGGTTTACATATGAACGAACTTAGGTTGCTCTAGTTTCTTTGGTTTCTTCGAAGATTTCAAATCGTTTGATGTGCCTTCAACACCTTTAGGAAACAAAACCCCTACCTAACATCTGGGTTGATGGTGGTCAAGTATTGAACAAGAATTGGATTAGTAGGATCCAGTTTTCATAACATGGCATCAGGAATTCGAGATACATTAGGAAACAAAGCAGGATCATCAGTAACAATCTTAGGGGCCTGATATATTGAGAAGTCCGCCTTTGCATCTTCGGATGGTACCAAAATACCCTCTTTCTTGTAAACATCCCTCAAAACCAAGCTCCAATACCTTGCACATGATACTCTATTCGGGACATTCATATGATTAATGCCAGTACTAAATTCTTCCCACAATTGAGTTGCGTAGTAAACATTCAGATCATAATACATACCTGTAATCATAGTGTATGCTTCCAATTTTGCTTTGTCAAGCCCTGAACTTCTACCAGTTAGACATCAAAGGAAAATCCTGAACAAGAAATTCCAAACACATGGCAAAGCATTTTTGCGAAAATGACTAAGAACTATAAGTGGTGGTTGATGACCCTATTCATTCAACATATACACAACCTGTTCAACTGTAACATCATAAAATGGACTTGTAACTGGAAGCTTCATAATTTGTTCAAACTGCTTCTTAGTAAGCTTATACTTCTTGTCATTTGTCAATTGAAACGTCACCACTTTGGTTATCTTGTTGAACACAACAGTTGAACCAACCAAGGATAACCAAGTCCTGGGTACTGAGAATGAAGAACTCATAACCGTTGAGAGAACAGAGTGATTGAGAGAAAAAATCAACATTTGTAATTCTTCTGGGTACTTTGAAACATCAGGTTGAACACGAATTGTGGTGGTGTTTGATGGATCAACATGACCAATTGGTGCCACCATTGTTAGGATTTTGGAGAATTCTGTGGAGAGATGAGTATAAGGAAAGAAGATTTGGGGGAAAACTAGACCAGATTCCGTAAAGTCATTAATTTAGTCCACCAAAATCCTTTTATTCTCAACATAAAATTTGAATTTGAATCGTTCACAATTAAAATTCTGCCACATGTTGTCTTGGATAGTGTGCCAGTTTCCGTAAAAGTCTCCTTGTCTGAAAAGTAATGATCATTTGTTCCTAGAAAATCATGAAAGAACTAAACCGTCACATCCACCGAATGTTTCGCTTTCTCCAAGAAGATAAGAACTGTCACTTGACCTTCGTTATGACATTTGAAACCTTCGTCATCAAGAAGATAAGAACTGTCACTTGACCTTCGTCTTAGGTACTTATTTCCACTATTTTACTGATGGAGTTGATTCTATTGATGACGTACTACCATTTTGTGACTCGTTCAAGTAGCCTTTGTAAGCATCCTTCATTTGATTTTCAGAAAACATTCCCGATTGGTATGGTTTCCCTTTGCCATCGAGCCAATGATTTATTTTCTTCATATCGGTTTTCCCTTTGACAAACGAAACTTTGATTTTCTGCTTTGATTCCGAATTTGGAAAGTGAGGTTGTGTTGGCTTAAACAATTCACTTTTCTTTGGTTCACTTTTCTTTCCTTTTACTTCCAACTTATCAAGATTTCTCTTTAGAAAATATTGTTTTGGAAAAGATGGATTTGGAGAATTGTGAAAACGTTTTTTTTTAATGTTTGTTATAACCAACCAATGTTTGAGTAAAAGTATTTTGTTGCTGTGGAAAACTTCTTTGACCTTGAAATTGATGAAAATTTATTTGTTCATTACGTTGAACAACATTTTTTTGAAAATGGTTTTGTGAAAAGCTTTCATTAGGAACAAAATGCCATGGTCGTTGGTTTTGAACAAAATGTTCATTTCTTTGTTTTTGAAAAATCGGTGTTTGAATTGGTTTTTTGAACTTCAGATTGATTCTTTGAAAAATCATTTTGCTTTTGAATGGGTTTCTTTTGATCACAAGTCTTATTTTGAGAAAACATCTTAACTTGTTCATATCGTTTTTGCTTAAAAACTTTTTGCTTTTGAAAAGTCTTGACATTTTTCCTATAGCCTTTGTTTCGAGCCTTTGACATTAAAACACCTTACTCTTTAGCAACCTTTTGAACATTCTCATTGAAAATTTATGCTTTTGTTTTCTGATTTTTTGAAATCGATTCATTTGTTTCTTTTGTTTGATTGTCAACTGTTGATTTTTCTTGTTTAACTTCCCAAACCCGTTTAGGTTTTTGCCTTTGAAAAGTCATGGAGTTCTTGTTTACGGTATTTTCGACGATGTTTTGGTTTGAGAAAAACCCTTATTTTGTTGCTATTTTGTTGTCTTCCTCAACAAGTTTGTTGATATCATGATTAACTTTGTCACAATTTCCAGAGGTAACATACACTTGATTAGGAAACCCAACTTCATCAGTGCATTTGAAATTTAGATAGACAATAGAATTAGATTTAAGATAATGATGACCTTTTTCTTTCATCACTTTTTTGAACTATTTTGTTTCTTCATAAACTTGTTCGACAACAACTCGGGGAACAATTGTTTCAATTATAACATCATCTTCATCACTATCAGTCTGACTATCTTCGACAATCACATGGTCATAGTCATGAACATTTGATGTAGAGGGTTGTTCAGTGTTAACCTTCTCCATTGAATCATAAGAAATTTTTTTTCCCTTGGACATCGAAGTGACATTAATGAAAGACAATCGAGAATAGTCAATTGTTTCCTCTTCCTCAATCTCACTGATATGGTCAGAATTATCTTCGATATCTCCAAAAAATAATTGTTAAGAGTCCAAAGTCAAAGTCTCTGTCATGTTTAAAATTTTGATTTGTTCAGTCTTAGTCAAAGTCTCATTCACAATATGGACTAATTCACTAGCATTCATCTATTCTAACTATCCTATAAGCATACAAATCTTTGGGGACTTTATCGAATCAGAGATTTTCTTCTCATAATCACAGGAAGTTGTATCGATTTTCTCTCTTTCGTACACTAGAAAAGGCAATAACTTCCTATGTTGTTCTTTTCTTATGTCAGCCGAATGATGAAGATCAATTAGTTTAGCATAAAGTCTTTTTACACTATTACAGTAGATATTTCTTTGTTTCATCAACAAAATATTGTCTGATGTAACAACATTCCTATCTAGAGTAATGTTTCAGTTTTAGCTCTAGACTATCTATATGACATCTCTTAGATTCCAAACATTTCTGTGATTCTAGCAACAAAGATTTTGTCCTTTCAGCTTCACTACTAACAAAAATAAGCACGTCATTAACATAAAAGAGAGTATCATCAAAATCAGATAAAACATCATGATAAGATCTTGAAGGAATATCAAATGATTCAATAAGAGAACGTACCTTCGATGTCATAGGAGATTTGTATGCTCCGGTAGACACGAAGCATTTTCTAGTGATCTTCTCCTCATCAGAACTTCCCTATTCGGAACGAGCATACATTGCTCCATGAGTAGGGTTTCACATTTACTCATCATCGGAACCAGAAGACCAAATCTGGTAAGTTCCGTCCCCATCATCATCTCCCTTCGCAACGAGTGACAATCCCTTCGTCCTTGCTCTTACTTCCTCCAACATATCAATATAATATGCCTCATCTTTCACTCTTTCTTTCTTTTCCTCTTTCTCTTCCTTAGCATACAATCAACTGCCAGATGGTTCGCACCATTGCAGTAATTGCAGTTAAAGCCAGAATATCCTTTTAGTTTCTTTTCGACCTTCTCAGCAACAGTCTTGCTCTCCTTCTTCTCTACATTCGACTGTTCTCTCGTTCCTTTCCCAGATGAAAAATTTCCCTTGAATTCGTTGTTGTTCTTGTACTTAGGATTAAAAGGCTTCTTGAAGAACTTCTTCACTTTGTTGTTGGAATAATACACCAGAGCCTCATCCTCTGAATTCACAAGAAAACCTTCATTATCAGAATCAACCTTCTCAACTACTTTGTTCTCGGACTCTATTCCAGACATCTTCGACATCAAAGCAAGAGGGCCACCCAGATTTATCTTCCCCGCTTCAGCTATCCCTCTGATTTCGTTCTCATGGACTTTGAGAACATTATAAAGATCTGCCAATGAATAGCCATCAATACATTGATGTGTCTTGATCATTAAGCTGATGTTTCTCCATTACTTTCAAAGTCCCATCAAGAACATGATATTGTATTTAAGTGTGAAACAAATGACTCCATCACAATTATATTTGAAGATCAACTGATTGAGATGATCGTAGTAGTTTTCAAATGTTTCACCTTCCTTCTTCTTGAATTCTCCAAGTTCTAACAAGCACTGCTTCACTGAGGTCTTCTTTGTTTTCTCATTCCCTTGATACTTCTCCTTCAAGGTATCCTAGATCTCTTTCGCCGTCTTGCAACCTCGGACGTAATTTTAAACGACTGGTGGAAGAGCACCACAAAGTTCAAGTGAACACCTTTTATCATTTAGTTTTTTTATCCGCTTGCACTACAACATCACCTGAAGAACCAGAAGTTCTAATATGTTCTAGCCTTCCTGGACGGTAATTACCACTTGTAACACATCACCATAGATCCTCGTCTATGCCATTGAGGTAATCTACCATGCGATCTGCCCATTGCTCATAGAACCCTGGGATAAGCATTGGAATCTTAGTGGAAGATCCAAGCAGATGAGAATAACTAGTCATCGTGTTCATGTTGAAATTCACCATTGTTGTATGAACATAAATGATGAAATGATTTATAAAATGAAATCTAACAGAAGATTCTTTAAAAAAAAGATCAGAGTACACTCGATTTATCAAACTAAACACAAAATCGAAACAAATCAGTTGATTAGAACAAGTTTTCTTAATCAAAAGTGCAAAAATCTTTTGAATTGGAAGTAGCAATTCAAAACTTTTGAAAGAACGAGAAAACCAGAAACAACTGATTTAATCCTGCTCTGATACCAAATGTAGTGCGTATGAAATGAGTATTAAGAACGGAATCAAAGTACAGAATGAATTAAGAACAGTGATGTAAATAGAATATGTTTGGCTCTTTGATTCCGCCTAAGTGAATACCGGAGTACAGAAAGAGTAATGTGCTCTCGATCACAAAAGTTCACAAAGTTACTCTCGACATCCTATAATTTCCCTATTTATAGGGACATACAGACGCGTACAAAAAAAAACATAAGGACTACACATGATAGCTTCGACCTCTAACAATGCCTTACGTAATACATACGTTGAAAATAAAATACACTGACTTCGAAACTAACTAGTTCTAACTGTACTTCGACACCTCACTATAAACTTCGAACCCTACATAAAGTTCTACATGAATGGGAACATATGCGCCTTCAAATCTTGGTGACAAAAGGTTTCACTCTAGTTCATAAAAATGATTATGAGGAAACACTTTCGTTGATAGATTTTAAGGATCTAATAAACATCAACATGGATATTGGTTGTGTTAATTGGATTCTCAAATTCACAATATGATTACGGCATCCCTCTTCATATTTTGAATTGTGTGGAATGACAAGGAATTGTTTAAACTTTCAGGAGAATTTGTCACGTCTTGAAAGAGGTTGAACACATATACTATCCAGATAATGTGCATAAGCTTAAGAAGCCTAATTAGAGGCTTGACCAAGCATCGCGAAATAGGAATTTGTACTTCCATGAGAAAGTCAAAAGGTATTAATTTCTAGAAGTCCAGTTGATTCCCGAGTACCTGTCAAAACTAGTGGGAGCATAATCGTTATGCCTGGTAAATTGCATGTTCACAATACTATCGATAAGGAATAATGTCTCTAATGTACAAGTTGCAAAAGATAGGAACTGTTACACTATAATGGACATAAGGGAGATGGAACTCATTCTTTGTTACATATCTAACGGTTTAGATTGTATAATTTAATAAAACTTAGTCAAAGGCACATATGAATAGCATGTTGAAATGCTTCAACATTGGAGATTCTATATATGGAAATATTATAGCAAGAAATTAAACAAATATTGGATCCTTGTAATATTGAATCTAGTCCCATATGCTTTGGATATAGGATCGACTAAATATGCTATAATATTTGTTTATTCTAATTATCAAATGCTCTAAGCATTATGAGAAAAAGAACTAGAATTTCAAGTGACTAGAGTTATTAAACAAACTGTCAAGAACATTCTGAGGTTTACTGAAGATTGGTTATGGACAGTTGGAAGTATGGTATTGTTTTGGAAGA
This sequence comes from Lactuca virosa, assembly GCF_052849685.1. Lineage (NCBI taxonomy): Eukaryota > Viridiplantae > Streptophyta > Magnoliopsida > Asterales > Asteraceae > Lactuca > Lactuca virosa. The sequence continues at coordinate 394,094,764 of NC_136428.1, forward strand.
ACCATAATGACACGTTATCGACAATGGGTATGATGTCATAGTTAATTAATTTATTATTGTGTTTCACTTTGCATTTTTTACTTCCATTAGTAATTTAAATATTATTCAAAATTCCACAGTCGTTCATACTTTTGGATGTAAGTAGTGAATTAAGGCTGTCATGAATTGATAGCAGATTGTCGATTGAGGTTAAGACATTGCAATTGGAATTGCTACAATATTCATGAGTACTTTGAAAAAAGAGATTTTAAGTATTGGATAAACCCACTCTTAGAGATTACTTCACGGGTCTTGTCATGAGTAATTATAAGACGATAATATCTTCTATTCTTAAACAGAGATATATAGTTCATAGTTTACAGATCAGTTGTGCATTGGTTTACTCAAACGCATCTCGTAATTGAGTGTTATAAAGGGTTATGCCATGTGTGATTTGATGTGTGAATTGTATGACTATATAGTCAAAGTAATTCATTCCTTTTTCCCTAACAGGAAAAGCGATATCATTGGGCCCCTCGATGATTTGATGGTGACTATATAGTGTTGGGCCTAGATAGGACTAATTGATGTGTTCAATTTGAAGTCCAATCAAGTCTTTACAAATCGGGAAATCGGGAAACATAATTTTGGACGATGAGATTGATTATGATCCATGTCTCGTGTCCATACGATATCTTGAAGAACGAAGGAATAGTTGATCACTTATCTTAGGGCCAAAAGCTTATTTGAATAAGACTTCGGCAATGGCTTCGGAAAACACTCTTTGCTGTTTATTTCCAGGTCTATACTTGCAATTGTAGTTACAGACTTATCTAAGTGAAAGACTATTAGATTAAGGTGTAAAGACAATAACTACATTGGTATATTCTTGAATTAGAAGCAAAGACCCTTTTGGGTTTCCCTCAAAACTAGTAACTAATTAGAATGACAGTTGGAGATAGAGGATAATTTGTTAGTTTATTAAATGAGTAATAAACTAATTGGAAATTGAAACATATGATTTATTAATATATTATATGATTAATATATTAATTGGAAATAGTTATGATTAATTGATTAGTTCGAATTAATTAGGATTTAATTCTAAGATTAATTAGAATTAATCATTCAAAGGACTATTTGGTTTCCATGGGACTTTCCTTAAGCAAGTGTAAAAAGGACACCAGGGATGACATATTTGTGACATACCTTTACTTGCTTTCATAGAGCCGAATTAATGCTCTAGTCTCATCTCTCCTCAAGTCTTCTTGCTACTAGAGTTTTGGGTACAAGCGATTAGATGCATGTGTTCCTTTGGTGCTAGCTTTCCAAGATCTAGAAGAAGGATTCTACTTTGATTATTTACAATAATAATCAAAATCTATGCAACCCTAGTTTTATGTATGAATTTCGATTTCATACCCTCTCTATTAGGGTTGTCTTGATATTCATAGTTAGTTGCTATCAATAGAGAAAACATAGATTCTTTCTAGGTTGCATGTGAACTTAAGGGTTTAAGTGTTTTTCCACCACATGTAATTTTTGTTTATAACCTAGAAAACCCATCAAAATGGTGTTCGATCAATAATGGCATGGTAACTGTTGTTGTAGGAGAACTTGGCCAGTGGGAGGTAAGTATCCCAATTCCCTTCAAAATCCAACACACAAGCCCGAAACATATCCTCAAGCGTCTGGATCGTCCGCTCACTCTGGCCATCGATCTGAGGGTGGTATGTTGTACTAAAATGCAACTGAGTACCCAACTCCTCATGAAAATTCCTCCAAAACCTGGAGGTGAAATGAATATCCCAGTCTGAGACCACCGAAACTGGCACCCCGTGCCGAACTATCACCTCCCGGACATAAATATCAGTTAACTTCTCTATGGATATGCTCTCATCAATCAGAATGAAATGCACACTATTGGTTAATCTGTTCACAATGAACCATATAGAATCAACACCACATGCCTTCCTTGGCAATTTTGTGATGAAATCCATGGTGATCTCCTCCCATTTCCACATGGGAATGAGTAAGGGTTGCATATTGCCGTGGGGTCTCTGATGTTTGGCCTTGACTTTCCTGCAAGTTAGGCATCACTCAACAAACCAAGTTATCTCCCTTTTCATGAAGGGCCACCAATAGCTCAATCTCTAATCCTTGTACATCTTTGTGGCTCCCGAATGGATAGAAAACTTTCACTTTTGCATCTCTTCCAGAACTGTCTGCCTCACCCCACCTGATACCGAGACCCAAACTCTACTGCACTATGTAAACAATCATCGATTGTCCCTAAAAACAAGGGAATCTATCCCCTGATCCACTCGACCTTCCAATTCTCTCTATTTAAACCCTCGACCTGAGCTTCCTTGATTAAATCCAACAAGGGCGAGGTGACAACCATCCTCAAGCAAACATCTCTGATAGGGGTACTTGCCGTCTTTTGGCTCAAAGCATTGGCCACCACGTTGGCCTTCCTAGGGTGGTATAGGATCTCACAATCGTAATCCTTTAAGACTTCCATCCATCTCCACTGCCACATATTCAGATTCGACTGGTCCATTAAGTACCTCAAACTCTTGTGGTCGATGTACATAGTACACCGAACCCCATACAAATAGTGTCTCCAGATGTTGAGGGTAAAAACCACGGCCCCCAACTCTAAGTCATGTGTGGGGTAGTTCGCCTCATGAGGCTTCAGCCATCTGGAAGCGTAAGCAATCACATGTCCTCTCTGCATGAGAAAAACTCCCAAACCCAAAATAGAGGCGTCACAGTAAACTACAAAATCATCAAAACCCTAAGGGAGTGTGAGAGTCGGGGTCTCACACAATCTCTGCCTCAGAGTCTCAAAATCAAATTGTTGATCAGGCCCCCAACGAAAGATCACACTCTCTTTGTCAAACGGGTCAACGATACAGAAATCTTGGAGAAATCCTGGATGAATCTCCGATAATACCCTGCGAGCCCAAAGAAACTCCAAATCTCAGACGTGGTCCTCGGGACCTCCCAACACATCACAACCTTAATCTTGGCCATGTAAACCAAGATTCCCTTCTGGTTGACGATGTGCACCAAAAATTGCACCTCGTGCAACCAAAGTCGCATTTGGAGAATTTGGCATAAGCCTCTCCCTCTTTATGGTCTCCAACACCTCTCGCAAATGTAGCTTGTGCTTCTCCCTGGTCTTGGAGTAGACCAGAATATCATCAATAAATACAATCACAGACCAATCCAGCATCGGCCTACAGACTCGGTTCATGAGGTCCATGAATCTTGCTGGTGCATTGGTGAGCCCGAATGACATCACCACAAACTCGTAATGATCATAACGACTCTTGCAAGTTGTCTTTTGCACATCCACGTCCCCGACCATCATCTGATGGTACGCTGATCGCAAATCAATCTTGGAAAACCAAGATGCACCCTGGAGCTGATCAAACAAATCATCAATCCTCAGGAGTGGGTAACGGTTCTTTACTGTTATCTTATTTGTGACAACCCGAAAACTTCAATCTTGTACACGTAGTCAATTTAGTCAATATTCAACTTGTTTTCTTGATTTCTGGTGCTATTTAAGGGTTCATTTAAGTGTTCTAAGCTTGTATATAACCAAGGTTGAGTTTAGGAATGAGTCAGAATGTTGAATAGTGAGAAAATCGGGCCATACACACCTCTTGGAGGAGTGTACGGCCGTACACATGGGTGAGCGGCCGCACACCCACTCCCTTGCCAGCACACTCACTTTTGGGCAGCACCCTTACCCCTATATAAAGGGTAGCCCCCTTCCTTTCATTCCTTTAGCACCTTGGCAGCACACAACATCATTTCCTCTCAAGTTTCTCCAACTTTGAACCTTCCAAAGCTTCAAGAACGTGAGTACTTCATTCTCTATCTTGCAATCCATGAAAGACCACTCTATCCAAGCTCTAAGTGTGCAAAAACATCATGTTCTTCGTGCTTGGAAGTGAGTGCGGCCGCACACCCCCTTAGGGTGGCCGCACACCCTTAAAACACCCTCCAAAGTGAGAGTTTAACTTCCATAATCGATGTAGACATGCCCCTAGCCTTGTTACACCTTGGAATGGACATTTTGGGCATCACTTTGAGGGGTGTACAACCGCACACACCTGTGTACGGCCGCACACACCCTTGTGCGGCAGCACACCCAAGTGTGGGACCACACACTCTTGTGTGCTACCATACACTCATTCTAGGACCATAAACCCACCTCTAGGACCCTTATCTTGCACTACAATTGAGTATAGACCTTGAACACTTCACGGATGTGAGTATGGACCTTGAGAACACTTTGAAGACACCTCATTTCATGAGGGTACGGCCGCACACCCATTGGGTCGCACACTCATGGCCACACACACATTCTAGGTGGCCATACACCCCCTACACTCCATCCTACAAGGTCCTATCACTTGGTGCAAATAGTTTCAAGTCCCTAGAGTGGTTTTCCATCACTTATAGTGGTAAAATACCTTCATTTGACTCGTTTATGTGTCATTACATGTTATTAGGATCGAATCGTGTTCAAGGCTTCACTTGAACACCCGGCTCTTCGTATCTGTTGAGTTTAATTGTGTTGCGTCATGGGCTTATGTTTTGTACCCGGATTGGGCCTATCCATCCGTGATTATCTAGTAGGGTTATACTATAAATATGCATGCATGTATGCATTAGATGCTATTGATCATTACGTTTATTGTTTTGTAACCCTAAACACCTCTACAGTCGAAGTTCTTAATCGAGCTCTTCTGAGGTGTAAAAGTTTTAATCATACGACACATTCAAAGCCATTCTCGTGTTCATAATTACGTTCTTAATTGTTTGCCTGCATAGAATCTAACGATCCTAATTGAACTTTGTTCTAACAATTGGTATCAGAGCAGGAGACTGTGTGATCAATACACATTCCTTCTGTATTCAGAATTCTTTAGGGTTTCCGCTTTTATCGTATAAATAGAAGCCGTCTTCTTCATATCGACTGTAACTCTGTTTCAGATAAAACCCTAATCTCAAGTTTACAGGTTTGATTCTAGCAGCTCACCATGTCTCACGAAGATTCGCAAACAAATCCCATCAACATCTCAAACAGCATTGGATCCACTACTAGAATTCCCATTCTTTACACTCAAGACTATGAAGTATGGGCGCATCACTTTGAAGATTACGTGGTTGGATTTGAAGACAATGGCTATCTCATCTGGGAAGCTATCACACTTGGGCCGTTTGTTCACTCAGGAACGAACACGACAGTTAAGTCCCAAAAGGAATATAACAAGCTGGTGGCGGATGTAGAGAAGATGCCACAGGATGAGAAAGACAAATTGCTGTGTAACGTGAAGGCCATGAGAATGATCAGATTCGCCTTGCAATCTGACACTTTTCGGTTGGTTGGCTCATGTACGACGGCAAAAGAAATCTGGGATAGGTTGAAAGAACTTTATTCAACCGATGAAGATCTAGAACACTCCATTCAGACCTTGCTGCTGTCAGAATTTGGAGTTTTCGAACAGAAACCAGAAGAAAAACTCATACAAACTTTCGATCGGTTCAATCATCTCCTAAGTAAGATGATCAAGCATGGAATAGAAAGAAAGTTGATCGAGCAGAAGGTGACCTTCATGAACGGTCTGAGACCAGAATGGATGGCTATGGTTTCAACCGTGAAAGCGCATGAACAGTTTAAAACTTACTCACTAGCAAAACTTGTGGGAATACTCAAGTCCCATGAAAGTGTAGTAACCAAAGAAGCGAAGGTAGTTTCTGGTGTGGGATCGCTGGCCCTTGTCTCAAAAGGAAAAAGCATTGCAGAAGAAGAAGAAAAGTCTGATATGTCTGAGTGTGACCTTACAAGCGAGGAGTATGCTATGATGGTTACCAATCCAAAGAAGTTTGCACGAAGAAAATTCCCTGTCAACAAGAACCCAAACTGGCAGGGAAGTTATAGTTCTGAGAAGGTGAAGGATGAAGCGAAGATCTCTTCTCAAAAGGATGAAGACAAGAAGGAGAGCAAGCTTGCAGGAGACTCTGGGTTCGACTGCAATTACTGTCACGGCAAGAGCCACTTTGCCAAAGATTGCATGCTGAGGAAAATGGCTGAGAAAAGAGATGGTGAAGATGACGAGGCGTACTACATGCGCAAGTTGGAAGAGATCAAGAAAAAGAAGGCGACTAACAGTTCTATGAATGCCTTAATTGTGCAGGAGAATGCAGATGAAGATGAGTTCGGTGGCGTTGAAGTTTGGTCAACCGATTCTGAAGATGAAGAGGTGAGAAAGCCCACTCATGGAAGAGCTTATGTGACAAAGGATGTAGGTTCGGCTGGAAGATGTTTGATGGTCACAGCTGGTGCCTCAACCGAAAGTGCAAGTAAGGAACCGAACCTGAATGAGGACAAATGTTTTGCAACCAAGCCTGTAAGTGAAAAGATCAACGACTGCGATCGGCTGATCAAAAAGGTACAATCTATCCTTGAATCACTTAAAGTTCCAGTAATATACTATGAAGAAGAACTAAAAGAATTAAAATTTAAATTTTCTAACTTAAGTGGTAGTCTCATGCAAACTCGCCTTAGCGAATTCTAACCTAACTGACCAACTCAGCAGGGTGTCTTCAAAAAGTGAGGAGAGAAGGATGTGGATTGAGCTGAAGGAGGCGGAATTAAATAGAGCTAGGGATGAAAGTATTTATTTGCAAAGAGACAATTTAAAGTTTTTAAAACAAAGGAATGTTTTTTGTCTGATTGCTAAGCGCTTATATACTAATATTACTCAATTGCATCTAAGTTGTGAGATAGGGAAGAAGATTCACAAGATGATCTTGCCCTTCCTTGAATTTAAGGAGGATGAGGTCATCGCTGAGTGTGAATCAATAGTGTCCTCAGAAAAGACATCCATGTCTTACAAAATCGGACTGGACAAGATAGAGACCTTCATTGACTCTAAGGAACATAAATGTATGCTCAAAAATCTTTTAGATGAAAATGATAGGTTAAAAATAAAGTCTGAAACTATTCAATCTTTTGACTCTTCAAACGCCAAATTAATTTCTGAAAATAAAATGAACTTTGAATGTACGTCTGAATTTGATGAGGAAAGTGAGATGACCGAAATCGCAGTAGAAGACGTTGTTGATTGCTCTGAGTTTATGAAAAGCGAAACCGAGAATGAGAAACCCCTCATATCTGAAAATTCGATTGAATTCGCTCGCCTATCAAAAGAAAAGCCACAGAAACTCAAAGAAAAAGCTATGGTCTATCAAAAGGTTCAAACAGTGCCGAATCAGGTCTATGCAGTTATAGGAGTCACTGCAAAACAAACAGCAGAGTTGAAAATCCTGGTCGACAAAGACAATGCTGAAGGGTGTGACGATTACTTCTGGTCAGCCCCCATTGACAACGCAGATGAAACCATAGGCTTATCTGAGCAAACTTCATGGAGGGTTAAAGGAAGATATGTCGCTGAACCCATCAACAAACCCTCGAGTTTCGACAAACCTAGCACAAGTGGAACTAAAGAAATCCCTGAAGAACCAAAGAAAGAACCGATAGTTCCAACAAGGACAACCGAAACTCAAAAAGAGAAGCCAAAGGCTAGCTTCAATATCCACAAATCGCAGAAGGAGTTAGCTTAACAGAAACACTTAAGAAATCAAAAATACATGAAGAATCTGAATGAGCGAAAACGTCATTGGCAATCTCAAAATCCCAACTACGTATCTCCTAAGAAAGAATCCACTGACAAAGGAAAGGAAAAGCCAAATGGAAAAGAAAACTTCAGTCCAAATTCCTAATATTCCAAATCTCAGAACCGAACATCTACTTTCGGTCCCAAAACTAGCGCGCCGAACCGAAAGTCAAGTTTCGGTCCAAACGTCAAGGCTAACAACCAAAAGCCTACTTTCGGTCCCAACAACCAAAAGCCTACTTTTGGTCCCAACAACCAAAAGCCTACTTTCGGTCCTAAGACAAGTTTCGGTCCTAAGTCTAGTTTCGGTCCTTCCAACTCACAAAGAAAATTAAATTCAATAAAGTATATCAAAGGCAAAGGAAAGCTTGATTCTGAGTTCCATAATAACAAAAAGTCAGCTAACCCTAGGATTCAAAAGAAAACACCAAAACCATCTAACAACACACAATCTAATACACCAAAACTTAAAGAAGATAAAACTAAAATCAAGGTGTATACCATCAAAAGAAAAGATCAAACCACTCTAGTAAAACGATCATATCTGGTTGATGTTTCTACTGTAATTCCTATTTCTGTAAAAGACTCACAAGGACCCAAGAAACTTTGGGTTCCTAAATCTGCCTGAATTTGCAGGTAATCAGTGACGAGCAGTTCGATGATGAATGGTATATAGACAGTGGCTGCTCGCGTCACATGACAGGAAGGAAGGAAGAGCTGAGGGAGTTTCAGTCCCTCAAGGATGGTGGATGTGTGAAGTATGGCAATAACTCGTATGGAATAATCAAAGGATATGGGATGATAACCAACAGAGATTTCTCGATTCGCAAAGTAGCGTATGTGGAAGGATTGCAGCATAACCTCATCAGTGTGTCACAATTAGTTGTGGGAACAGGCTTAAAAGTTTCATTTGATGATGAGGGATCAGAGATAATCGATAAACAATCCAAAAAGGTTATGTTGAAGTCTGAACGCAAGGGAGAGATGTATCCTTTAAATCTCAACCCAATTCGAGGAGAACCAGCTATATGTCTGCTATCAAAAGCGAACACTGATGAAAGTTGGTTGTGGCATCGACGGCTATCGCACCTGAACTTCAAAGACATTAATAAGTTGGTGCTTGGTGATCATGTTCGAGGCCTTCCTCTTCTTAAGTTTGACAAGGAACATCTATGTGCAGCGTGTGAAATGGGCAAACAAAGCAGAAAGAGCCATCCTACACGCATCAATACGAAGATCGTTGAAGCTCTTGAACTTCTACACATTGACTTATGTGGACCTTCGGCTATCGAAAGCTTCAGTGGTAGTAAGTTCATTCTTGTCATAGTTGATGATTTTTCTCGCTTCACCTGGGTTTTCTTTCTTAAACAGAAATTAGATGCAACTCCCAAGCTGAAGACGTTCATCAAGCAAGTAGAAGTACAGCTGCGAAAGACAGTGAGGAATATCAGAAGCGACAATGGGCTGGAATTCAAGAATAAAGATTTTGAGGATTTTCTGGCAGACAAGGGGATATCTCACAACTTTTCAGCCCCCTATACTCCACAACAGAATGGGATTGTCAAAAGACGAAACCGTTCATTGTGTGAAGCAGCCAGAACTATGCTCTGCTTCGCCTCTCTTCCACTATACTTTTGGGCTGATGCAGTTGCAGCCGCGTGCTACACTCAGAACCGATTTTTGCTCAACAAAAGATTCTCAATCACTCCATATGAGATCTTAAACAATCGAAAGCCCAACGTCAAATTTTTCCACGTGTTCGGTTCAAGGTGTTTCATCTTTAATTCAAAGGAGAACCGAAACAAGTTTGACGTCAAAGCAGATGAAGGAATTTTTCTTGGTTATTCACTCACTTCAAAAGCATACAGGGTGTTGAACAAACGCTCCAAACGAATTGAAGAAATATATTATGTCACCTTTGACGATAACTACATGAAGAAAATTCAAAGGAGTGAAAGTGACTTAGGTGAAATATTTCCTGAATCTGGACAGGTCTCGGTTCCAATATCCAACTGGTTTGAAGAGTACATTCGGTTATTTGATGAACCAGAGAAAGCGGCACACTCAGAGGCGAAAGCAGCAAATAACAAAATTGATAATCTCAAAAGGATCATAGATGAAGCTGCCAAAGAAATGGAAAGTGAACCTCCTAAAACTAAAGGTGGTCAACCCTCAACTGACTCTCCAAACAACGACTCAATGTTCAAGGGGGGAGTTCATCAGCACCAAAGACAACCGAAATGTCTTTCGAGGGGGAGAATCCTATTCCATCCCCAACTCATAAAGGTCCAGGCGAGGGTGACCATACAGCTCCAAACCCACCCCATAATAGTCCAATCGAGGGGGAGAGTCCGACTTCCACAAAGGGTGACAACTTTGATCCTGACACGGGTTACACTTCGCCAGTCGAGGGGGAGAAAGAAACAACAACTGACGAAGGTGATCAATCAGAACTTGAAGAGGAAGTAAATGCAGAGTTGGATCTAGCCTATGACCCAAATTATCCTCCATTAGTGAAATGGACCAAGGATCATCCCAAAGCACAAATCATTGGTGAATCATCTGAGAAAGTTCTCACTCATTCTCAATTGAAAGCGAAACAAACTGCATTATTCTCTAAAGTTGAATTCTGTATGTTTAATTTGTTTGTCTCCAAAGTCGAACCAAAAACAGTTAATGCTGCACTTGATCATTCTGATTGGGTTCAAGCAATGCAAGATGAGCTTCATGAGTTCGAAAGAAATCGAGTTTGGAGGCTGATTCCCACACCAAAGGATGCTTCAGTTGTTGGATTGAAATGGGTATTCATGAATAAATTGGACAAAGAGGGGAACGTCATTAGAAACAAGGCTCGGTTGGTGGTTAAAGGATATTGCCAAGAGGAAGGGATAGATTATGAGGAGACCTTCGCTCCAATAGCTAGGTTGGAATCAGTTAGAATCTTCCTGGCATATGATGCTCATAAAAACTTCAAAGTTTTCCAAATGGATGTCAAATGCGCTTTCTTGAATGGAGAACTAGAAGAAACAGTGTATGTTGAGCAACCTCCCGGGTTCGTGAACGAGAAATTCCCTGATCATTGCTATGTGCTGGATAAAGCAGTATATGGGTTGAAGCAAGCACCGAGAGCCTGGTATGAAACTTTAACTCGCTTTTTGAAAATGTTGAAATTTAAGCAAGGTTTGGTTGACCCAACCTTCTTCCGAAAGAAAGAAGGCGAACATCTAATGATAGTTCAAATTTATGTCGATGACATCATCTTCGGCTCCACGAATCCCAGCTTAACGGTTGAATTCAGGAAGTTGATGGAGACTAAATTTGAAATGAGCGCAATGGGTCCGATTAATTTTTTCCTTGGTTTGAATATTAGACAGGGCCCAGAAGGTATCTTTATCAACCAGGAGGCGTATACAAAGAACCTGCTAACAAAATTTGGCATGACAGGAGACTCAAAAGTGAAGGTTCCTATGGCGTTTGGCACTAAGTTAACACCTTCTCTGGAAAAACCTGCCATTGACATAACACTATATCGACAAATGATAGGGTCCCTTACGTATCTAACAGCTAGTAGACCGCACATTATGTTTTCTGTTTGTTATTGTGCCAGGATTCAAGCTAATCCAAGAGAACCTCACATGGTGGCGGTGAAAAATATTTTCCGTTACCTGAAGCGAACCTCATCTCTCGGTCTCTGGTATCCTGCTAGATCTGGATTCTTCATTCAAGCTTTTTCTGATGTTGATCTTGGAGGATGTGGTCTGGACCGAAAGAGCACTACAGGTGGATGCCAATTTCTTGACGGAAAACTAGTTAGCTGGCAGTCCAACAAGCAAACCTGTGTGTCACTTTCGACAGCCGAAGCTGAGTATATAGCAGCAACATCTTGTACCTCTCAAGTCATATGGATTCAAAGTCAACTAAGAGATTATGGGCTGAGTATGAAGAAGATTCCTCTCTATTGTGACTCAGAAAGTGCAATAAGGATCTGTCACAATCCTGTGCAACACTCTAAGACTAAGCATATTGCACTTAGATATCATTTTATCAAGGACCACGTAGAAGATGGGAACGTAGAAGTACATTTCGTTCGGTCCTCTGATCAACTGGCTGACATATTCACTAAAGCCTTACCTGAAGCGAGTTTCAATAAAATTTTACAAGGCCTGGGAATGATGGAAGCAGAGTCTATACCGAATCCTCAAATCTCTCACTAAAAATTAGACAAGCGAAATGGAGCGAACGCTCGGTCTATTTCGGCTCCATAATTTTCGAGAACCGAAATGAACCGAACGCTCGGTCTATTTCGGCTCTGGAATTTTAAGGAACCGAAATGAACCGAACGCTCGGTCTATTTCGGCTCTATAATTTTCGGGAACCGAAATGCACCGAATGGTCGGTCTATTTCGGCTTTGGAATTTTAAGGAACCGAAATGAACCGAACGCTCGGTCTATTTCGCTTCATTCTTTTAAGATAAGGTTTCGGTTGTACACTTTGTTCACTTAGTTCATCCAAAAATATTTTCTTTTTCTGTTTTTTTTATTTTTCAGAAAACTTCAAAAATCCAAAAATATTTTCTTTTTCTGTTTTTATTATTTTTCAGAAAATCTCAAAACTTCAAAAATAATTTTTTGTGGTGTGTTTGTTTGTTTGTTCTTTTAATTAGGTCACAAGTGTTCCAGTACAACAGAATTTGAAGCTAAGGCAGGTATAATCATTTCCATCTGAACTAGTTAAGGATCCCTAGAAGCATGTTGCTGCATGTTGACCAAAGCCTCTATGACTTAGAGCAAGGCCTTAATGATTCGATCTATACCTATCGTTTCTTCCCAATCAGGCTGTTCAAATCAACTCAGTCAAGAGCTACCTTACTCTTCTCAAATGAGTTAAGAGTTTTTCTACTTAGTCATGACTTTATAGCAGAAGGTACTTTCGGTTCTTTAGTCAACCTCCTTATATTCTCCATCAACTTTCGGTTCACCACTGTAACCCTTGAGACTCTCAGTCTTTACCACTGAGGTTTATGGTTGCACAAAATCTGTGTTTGTGATCTTAGATATGTATACCACGTGCTGAGTGAAACCCACAATCCAACACCAACAACGAATTGACGGTGAATTGTAATATTCAAGATCTTACTGGTTACCTAATGAAATCTCATTTTTTATTTTTGAGTGATCTTTTATGAATTTGTCTAACACCAAGGCTTTTCTTCCCAAAAAGATCCAGTTTATTTTTGTTTTTGAGATTTCTATAACTTCTTTAGTCACTATAAATCATATCCCACCTACTTGTTCAACAGACCACATTGGTCTCACAAGTACTTCTTCCAATGTTCGATCTTATGTTAAGAACCGACGTTTGGTTGAAGATAAGCCACCCTAAGCCTATGAATTAAAAAGAAGCCTTTCAATGTTTCTCTACAAATACTTGATCGTTATTTCACGGGGACCCACACAAACACTTCAAGTATCTCTTGACTTTGAAGGAAGCGATTGTTGCCCGGAATCACCTGCTTTCTGTCTTCTAATAAGACATCACTCACATCCAATACACATTTTGCTTTATTTCTTTATCTTTTGTCACTCTATTGCACGAAAATTTTTATTTTCCAACATTCTAGTTGCTGTTGGTTCAATTTTTGTTTATCTTTTGGCGAAACAGGGGTAATCCTAAATCTTCGAGCGATACTGAATTTCTAACGACGATTGAGGATAAGATTTTGGGCGCGTGAATTTGAATGGTCTTTATACCCACGCGTGCTGACGTATACCTGGGAGTAACCAACCTGTCACATCGCACTTTTTCAGGCGATGTTTGATGTTTTAGTGATCGCGTCATTATCATGATGATTTTTCTCTCTCCTGGCAACGGTATATAAAGGGTTTCTAATTTTATTTGTCTTTTACCAGCAACAAATTCACTCAAATTACAAGGCAAGTTGAAACTGTTCATCTTCTTTCTTCGATCAACAATGGCGACTTCTTCATCAGTTCACGATCAAACTGCTTCGTCCACATTACTTTCGATAAAGCCAAATTAGAACATGATTATTGAACTAAATCCGTTTCTATACGATTCGTATATGCTACAGGTGGTTGAGTGTTTGAAGTATTCACCACTGGTTCTAGCCCTAACACAAGTGGAAGCCGTTCCTATGTCACTTTTATCACAAGTTTACTCTACTGCCTCTTATGACAAGAACAAGGAACGAATCTACTTTCAAATCCATTCTCATACGGCTTCAATTTCAAAAGGGAAATTTTGTTCCCAGTTACAACTTGCTGTAGATTCATCTGTAATCTCGCCAGACTTCATCACCACTACCCAACTGTTCTCGATGCTTTACGAGATGGGCTATACTGACGTACTTACCACGGGTACGAAGGTCAAGAAGTCTTGCTTACCACCCCATTGGAATGGATTGCTAACCCTCCTCATCAAGAGTTTCACGGAGAGGAGTGGTGGATCTGATGGCACCAATAAGGGTTTTCTAACCCTTCTCTACGGCCTTTACAATGGTCTCAATCTTGATTACGGGACGATTATCTGGTCCCAAGTGGTGCAAAGCCTCAACACTTCTACAAGACATTCGGAAATTTCGTGTGGTCGATTATGGACTATCATAACACGAAGGGCGATTACTTCTTTGGATATTCCGGTAATGAAGGATGCCTTAGTCGCGTCTATTGCGATGTTTCACACCAAGAAAATCATTATCTCTGATCCTAGAAAGTTTCCTCACATTGGTTCTATCCCAGAGACAATGTACAGATGTGTCTCCACTGAGAGTAAACTCATAGCTGAATATCGCAAACTTCCTCCCACGGAACCGATAGTCCAATCTCCTGAACAGCAGGCTGCCCTAGATGTTGTGGACAAGCCTAGTAACCGAGGGAAACGGACTACTACCAAGAAAGAGCCAACAGAGGATGATAAGTCTAAGACTGCCAAGTCCAAGAAGCGAAAGTCTGAGAAAGGGGATTCTTCTAAACCGAAGAAGCTTAAAAAGATGGCAAAAAGGTCCAAGAGTCCTACTCCTCCCAGTTCAGAACACGATGATGAGGATGAAGAAGAGGAAGTTCATCATGAATCACCGAGAGGTAAAACTCCTCCCCGATCTCCTACTCCAACCGAATCTCCTCATAACAAACTTCCAACACCACCTCCATCACCGAAATAGACAGTTCCAGTTTCGGTTCCTCCTATTCCACCACCTACCACATCTCCAACAACAACTTCTATACCACCACCACCAGTTTCTTCCATTCCTATTTCTACAACTCCCTTACCCCCTCCTATAATTTCCCAATCCACTACCACTACTATTCCTGAACCGACAGTAGGAGTCAACATATCTGATACGGGGGCAACTACTGAAACCGAACCTCCAGTCATCACTAAACCTCTTTCACCCTCAAATTCAACCGATTCCGGTGCCAATCTCGGTGGTGCTAATGATGAGTATGATTCTACATACTTCAGTCCCTATCGGCTTCCTACCGATGAGGATGATGATGCTCCAGTCACACGTCAACACTTGCAGGGCATTCATGAGAAACTTGATAAGTTACTTGATAACAAAAAACCCTACAGTGATGTTGTCCTCAAAGCTCTCATGGATACAGCTCTTGAGCAATACACTGACTCCATTGACAAATCCACTAAGGCTGTTAATGAGTCTACTTCCTCTTGCAAAAAGGCCACTGCTGATGTTGCTGATATTGTTCATACTACTCAGATCTTTCTCGAGACACTTAAAGGGCATGCTGATACAAATGCAGCAAAGGTGAATGCTTCTGTGGATTCTTTCTCCAAGTCTCTTCAAGAAGACCAAACAAAGTTTGAGGCTGTACGTTCCTCCATCCAAGCCGAGAACACTTCACTTATCAGTTCGGTGAATTCTCGACTTGAATCTCTTCATGCTGATTTGGCAAAAGAAAGTGCTCTGAAGGAAGATCTTGTCCGACAAGCATCCACAATTGAAGTACAGAAAGTGCAGCTCGCCCAAGCAGAAAAAGAAATTTCTTTGTTGAAAACCGAAAGGGCCGTCTTTCGTAGCTGTGCTGGGGATGTCAAGGACATGCTGACCAATCTTCTTGGTGCTCATGATCCTATCCTTACTTTAACCATAAGGAATCATCTAACTACAAAACTTATTCCTGCCCTTGCCATGTTACACAAGATGAAGGGTGTTTCGGAGAGATTCACACCTCTAAAACAAGGGGGAGAAGGTGCTCATGCTCAACCGAGGGTTATCGTTAAGACAAAATCTGCTCAACCAAAAGTCACAACCGAACCGAAGGATAATGAAGCTTCGGGTTCTGGTTCTTTTATCAAGCAGAAGGTGATCAATGATGACAGTGATGATGACGTTGAAGAAACCATTGCTGAGGCTCTCAAAAGAAAGAAGAGAGACCGAGAGTTGGATGAAAATCTAAAGGTTGCGAAGGAGGCTGAGGAGAGGGAAAGGAGGAACAAGGAAGAAGAAGAAGCCTTAAACTGCAAAAAGGCCTTGTTTCCCCTGTGGACAAAAGAAAAACTTATCAATGAGGCTATAGAGTTTCCAAGTGTTTACTGGTTGGAACCTGTTTCTTCATTTGATTGTGACAACTCTAAGGACTCGCAGTTCGACATGCCAATAACAAGAAAGGCATTCACATTTCACTGTTTTGACTCGACTGTTGAAGTTCCTTTCCCTCATCCAAAGGTTGACCGAGAGCTTATTTATTTCTATCTGAAGTATGGACAACCTCAGTACTTGACATGGCTTATTGATTTCTATCTGAAGTGCACAGAAGATTGTTACTGTCAAGGTACTCAAGCCTTCGCCTGCTGGGAAATTTGTAAATGTCAATTTCAAAATCACATGAGGATCAGCAAACTCGGTGTCGATGATCTCCCTGGCAGACCTTCCAAATCTAAATCCTCATGACTGGATTCTGCTGTTTAACATTCTGCTCACAAATCAGAGGGAATATGAGCCGATATTGGAGCACTTGAAGAGGATGTTGGCTTCTTACATACATGAGGTTGCTGCTATGGATCAGGAGATAGCGAAAGTCATGAACAAGAAACCGACGGTTAAGCCAACACCGAAACCAGGGGATGTGAATAAAATGAAGATGGCCCAATTAGATTCAACACATCTTACTGTGATGTTTACAAAAGGTGAAGCACACAGATTTTTATTCGCTCTTGTTGATAAACATGTATTTTCAACCGACTGCTTGGAGCACATCATTAACATCATTCATCGGTGCAAGCAGAACTCGGAAGCCGATAAGAAGAACATCACGGACATGCTTCGGTGGTATATTAGGTTTCGCTATCATCTTTTTGCCATCATACCTAAGGTGTTCAAAACAATAAAGAAGTCTTCTGCAGCTCAACCAAAGTGAGCTTTCGGCTCCATTGACGCAAAGGGGGAGATTGTTGAGTTTAATTGTGTTGTGTCATGGGCTTATGTTTTGTATCCGGATTGGGCCTGTCCATCCGTGATTATCTAGTAGGGTTATACTATAAATATGCATGCATGTATGCATTAGATGCTGTTGATCATTACATTTATTGTTTTGTAACCCTAAACTCCTCTACAGTCGAAGTTCTTAATCGAGCTCTTCTGAGGTGTTGAAGTTTTAATCATACGACACATTCAAAGCCATTCTCGTGTTCATAATTACGTTCTTAATTGTTTGCATGCATAGAATCTAACGATCCTAATTGAACTTTGTTCTAACAGTATCGATCCTTCAATGAAACCACTTACCCGAGGTGAGTTCATACCCCTACATTTTCCGTGTTTTTAATGTTTTCAGGGGGGAATACAAGCCAAACTCAAAGTATTTTATTAAGTTTTAAACTTATTAATGCAGTCCAACGATTTCCACGTTAATAACATATTCGGATATTTTATCTCTTTTTGTAATATGTTGAGCATAAGGGAAACTACAATTTTGGAAATCTAATTTCATAGCTTTCAGAAAGGTTTTTACAAAGCAGCTCTATATCAACTCTAATAAACTATAACGGGTATAGTTTGGGATAACCCTCTAGGCATCTCTACCTAATCAGATTTCATAAATGAATATATATATATAAACTATGGCAGATTTAGTTTATGTTTTCTCAGAAGTATACAGTTCTATTATTCAAGGATAATTATTGTTTTATACTGTTTCTCTCTAGTAAACTAGATTATACAGAATTGTGAGGCTCTACTTCAACACTGTACTCTTAGGTGTATAGTGATAAATCCTTTTAGTATAACCAGAGTCTCCTGGAGGGAGAGCGTGAGATTTGTGAATGGATCTATTCGGGACTGACAATCCCACACTTGAACTGCTAGCTACAGTTAGGTCGGCACGCCTGGGGTGAACAAATGTCATTTAGCTTAACGCCTGAAGAATGTTATAAAGGTCTCTCGGTTATATCAAGTATGGTTATACGACTCTCAAATAAGTATAAACTAACTTTGTTTATGGACTCTACCCTTCATTTGTTTTATTTTGAGTAATAAAACTACTTTTATATATACTGATAGCATTCAGGGATTTCAAAACTGGCATCTCTACCTCTAGGGCGGACAACATGTTTTCTAAAACTGATGGTTTATCTTCTACTAATTGATACTCTTTCAACACTATCTTTCATAAGAAAATATAGGATTTTCTTGAGGAACACTTTTCAAAGAATCAAAGAACATTTATCTCTAAAACTAAATGCTTATGAACTCACCAGCTTTATGCTGATATTCTTTCAAAACTGCTTGTATTCTCAGGGAATTAGTAGACAGGTACTTCCAGGAATTCGGTGAAGCCGGAGCAATAAGAGTCATGTTTTCTATATTATACATACTTTTGATGTATTTAAAACAAGTTTCAAAATGATGTAAACACTTTTCATATTTGTATTCAATGTTTGGTTGTGTTTACTATACTTGCTATACATATGTTGTGATACTACGCATGACGTCCTCCACCCTGGAACGTTTCCGCCATCACGGTTTCGGGGTGTGACAGATTGGTATCATAGCCCTTGTTTATAGCGAACTAAGTATACCGAACCTTACATGGTATACAACTATAAATATTAAGGGGCCTAAGTGCTCTAAACTGAGAGTATACTTTCAAAAATACAAGTATTTTTATAAAAGTATATAAGTATACCCGAGTATCAGAATCCGTGCCGTAAATAGAACAAAACAAAAGTATTTGGATGTTGGACACTGTGGTTAAACCCGGGCAGTTATGTAATCATGTCTAGGGTCAATATAGCCTGATCAACTATATTCATTCGAGACATGACCAACATGTGCTTGGGAGTGACTATGGTGTTGCAGCAAGCCTAAAAACTTACCAAAAACATTCCACATAAAATACTATAGGAGTATTTTAGCTAGAGCCAAACTCAATATAAAGATTAACTCCAAGTGTTGCTACCTCTCCTTTCTTAAGTGATAACTTACTTGCATTAGTAACCTTTCTATGCTTATCGCTTGGTAGAACACTTTTGTTATCAGGATGAGATATATCTTGTTTCATATATCTTGAGGACTTACCATCCTCTTCTTCCTGATTGTTTTCTAGAAAAAGATGCCTCCTAGATCAAGACCCAACAGAAGGAACAACACTCCGCCACCACCACCACCTCCCCAGTTCGACCCCGTCATGTTCCAGGCAGCAATTACCGCCGTTGTAACCGCAGCGATGGCACAAGTAAACTCTGGTGGGGTTGGAGGTGGAACCGATCCGCAAATGTCACAACCAGGAATTTTGATACCTTGTAAAACCCTTAACAAAGATAACATTATAGTTAAAACTTGGAAAACATGTATGATGCTTGTTCAATGATCACAAAATTCCATCAAATACTCTACACAAACATTCAAGTAGTCAACAAAGGTTGGAAACCTTAAAAATCCCGGTTCAAGTCCATTTTGGACTAGGATTTTCTTATTGGGCCTAATGGACCAATAAGCTTCCAATTTGACTATTTTGGGCTCAGAACACTTGTATGGGCTCTAATTGGACCCACTTTCATGAAACTTAACCTTTTGGGCCTTAGAAGCCTAAAATGGACTAGTTTATCTTTAATGGGCCTCATTGGGCTATAACAAATCTAATTAGCCTAAATGGGCCATAAAACCCATTCTCTTTGACAAATTGGGCCGTAAGCTATCAAAGGAGCCCAATAGGCCGAAAAATAATTATTGGGCCTCATAAATTTCGAACAAGATCAAACAATGGCCCAACATAAACTATTTCCTTCCTCCTAAGCCTAATAAATTCGGCCCAAGATAAAAAAAAAAAAAGAAATAAGAATAATGGGTGAGTAAGGGGGGAGTGACACCTCATAATTATACTTCGGATATCCATGCACCCATTTCATACTTCCAAGCATCTATCACTTCACTCTCTCTCTCTTCTCCCCTCTCTTTTTCTTCTTCGGCCGAGAACACAAAGGAAAAACACACACCTCACAAATTCTCCCCAAACACACTCAAAGAACACTCTTGTTTCTCCATCAAAACTTTCGAGATCTAGGGCATTTCAAGGAGTTTTTTCCACAAAGATCATCATTCTAGGTAAGTTAATGCTTAGATCCATGGTTTAGCTTCTTGAAATTGTTATAAATCTCCTTCTAACTCTTGAAAGTTCATGAGCATGCTTCTTAGAACCTATCTAAGCCAAAGTCTTCTCAAGAAGCTTTCTAGGGCCGAGAATAGCATCAAACTTCTTCCATTTCTTCTTCAAATCGAAAACAACAAGCAAAGGTGAGTTCATACCCCTATATTTTCGGTTTTCACAAGTTTTATGGGGGAGAATACAAGTAAAATGTGTAGATCTATGTGTATGTGTATGCTATGTATCATTTCATGTATGTATGTGTGATTTTATGTGTTTATGTGGTAAAAATGTAACAAAAAGGGAAGAAATCTCGAGATCTATGGCACAAAAGAGGAAACAAACATGATCTAATATACTTTTCATTGAACAAGTCAAGAAAAGTTTCTAGCTTAAGTCATAATAAACAAAATGCAACATAAAACTCATTCTTGGGCTAAATTTGTAAAATAAATAAAAGTTGTGTTGAAATTTGTCATTTACGGTTTTCCTAAGGATTAAAAGAGTCAAAACAGTAAAAACAAATGTTTTTATGAAAATTATACTCTTTAAAGGACTTGAAATGTAAATTGTAGCTTAATGGGCTAATTTTTGGGCTTTTCGACCCATAGGCCCAAAAATTGCAAAAAAATACGATTTTTAAGGGGCTGAAATGGTACAATTCCCAAAACAGGGGATAAAAAGGGTAAACAAAACCAATTCAGGGGTTAAAATGATTTTTTTCCAAATAAGGATCAAAAATGTAAACTTTTTGGATTTTGGGCCAAAATAGTAAAAGTTGCGAAAAGTGTGGACTTTAACTGAAAAACTCTTTACTGGAGGGGCTGAAACTGCCAAAGAGTAAATTTTAAACTAAAATCATCACTTAAACAAGTCTATGGGTCAAAAATGTAAAGAAAATGGTTTAAGGGCCTAAAATGTCTTTTTTTTTTAAATAAGGTACTAAAATTGTCATTTTTATTGAAGAAGGGCTGAAAAGGGTCAAACCAATATTTTGAACCAATTATTTTATTATTAAGATATTTGAGTCAAAAATACCAAACTACAACTCATGAAAATAGAAAGATGAATATACGTAAAATTCCAAATATCGTTATAAACAACCAACCGGCCTCGTGCCGATACGAAATTAACAATCGTTCAATCAAACTTTCCAACAATTATATTATACCTAAAACAAGTAAATATTTAAATCCTTGGGCTTGAAAGTCTCAAATCATGCTTATTGGGCCTTCGTGACCCATTAACATAACTTTTGAGCCCAACGATGAAAATAAACGTTTATTGGGCCTCCTGTGACCCAATTACATGTTTAAGGGACCCTCAATGGCTTTCAAGTGCTATTGGGCCTCAGTGGCCCATTAGCCTTGCTAGTAAGGTCCAAATAAATCAAATGCGAAATGGGCCAACGCGTCCTTCGTATAACCAACAGCCTTAAATAACACACGTAATTAGCAGGACCTTGTAATCCTCTTCTCCTCGTTTGTTAGGCTTACCTTCAATTCAAGTAAACAAATACAGGTCGTTAATCAATAGTAATCAATTCCGTTTGGATTAAGTGAGTAATAACGGGCTACACCTCTAAGGGTCGTTCGTAGTCTGTAGTTATAATCAAAGTCTCCTGGAAGGAGAGCGAGAGTTTGTGTATAGATCTATACGGGGGTGACTCCCCCACACCTCAGTTGTTCGCTACAGTTAGACTTGGCCAGTCTAGGGTGACAAAATCTTAAGATCAATTCCGGCGTTCTTTAGGATGCCAAGACAGACGAACTAGTCATTATTATGCATGGTTATAACGACTCACAAAATTAAATAAATCCAATACTATCCAAGTAATCAAGGAAAAGTAATCAAAATCACTTGTGTGGCGGTATAACAATTTGAAACAATTATATTATGTTATCGGAAAACATCGGGTTTTTCGAGGAAATCAACACCACTCGCTTGTATTTTCAATAACTATAATGCAAAACTTCCCATTTATACACGTTTTGAAATCATTCATGCACCAACTTATGGATCTTCACACTTTGGTAAACAATTGTCTTTTCAGAAAATATCGGATTTTCTGGGTTTTATAAACTACACAAATCATTTTTATCACAACCCTGCTTATGAACTCACCAACATTTCATATGTTGACGTTTTCAAAATAACTTGTATTCTCAGGTAACAGGTAAGCTGAAGGGTAATAACAAGTATGTTAGGATGTTATGTTTTGTAAACACTCGAACAATTGATGCTATGGATATGTAATATTTAAACAATGTACTGGATGTGAACAATGTCAATCGTTATGTATTAATGCATGGTGAAGTTTATGTTGTGTTTCATGTATAATCATTGTGATGATATTCAATTTAAGTCACGCGAGCCCTCGGACGTTTCCGCCGTCTAGTTCGGGGGTGTGACAGGTTGGTATCAGAGCTCTGTTTATAGTGAACTAGCATATCTAACCACACATTGATATGCAACTATAAACCAAAGAGGGACAAAAACAACTCTGAACAAAACAAATAAAACACAACGATAAAACATCTTTACTTGTGCGATATAGGAAAAAGAACATAATACCAAATCAAATAAGATGATACCGACATCTCGGTTGAGTCGGGACTGTTCCTAGTTGTATTAAGGGGATGGATGTAGCCTGATCAACTACATTTTCTCCGAAGTACAACTATTACATGCCCCGGGGAAACCTCGATGGTCGGTAAACCTAAAAATATACCCCTTTGTTACCAAGAAGAGAACATCAACTCAATTTACATAATAATTAAAACATCTTAGGAGTAATAATAGTTTATTCATATACCTCCTCTCAGTCACCATGGAAGGGGAGCACCAGGGCATTCAGTTTCATCAGGCCTTAGTGGCCCACGGAATGATCGAGGACGAACCCGAGGGAGATCAAGGGGGAGCACACGGCGTTGGGCCCGACGAGTACACGGACACGGACTACGAGTTTGATGGGACCGATGACGATATGGAGGAAGACCAAGACACAAACGAGGAGTCCGTCACACCACCTACCAGCGAGACGCAGCAGAAACCCCCTGCCCCACCAGGAAATTCCACGAGAGAGAATCGTTCTCCAGAAGCTGAGATTGCCGCTCTGCGGCAACAGCTATTCGCCATGGAAGCACGAGCGGCGCAGGCCAACCAGGAAAGAGATGAAGTCATTGGAGAAATGACAGAGATGGCCCAGTTGTTGGCACAACACTTGGTATATGACCTCACTGCCGCCGTCGAGCGCTCCTTAGAGTGTTAGGACTGGTCATATCTATCTTTAGTATTATGCTTATATGATCTATGCTATGTACCATCGACTCTATGTTTAAGTGATTACACTACTCATAGAGTCGTTATGCTGCTGAACTTGCACCACTTATGTACGCTCCTTCGAGCAAATTTTCATGTATCAAAGTACGGATATTATTAATGGAAAATTTTATGTGCTCTATTGTGACGTTGCTAGTTGTTATGTGTTATGTATCCATGATTGTATGCTAACATGTGAAACTACTTAAGTACGCGTAATACACCTAGTTTATAGGACCACAAACTCACAAAAATCATAGGCACTCAACATCTTTCCGTTCAATGACAGAAAGATGCCTCAGTGACCAACCCGTGGAAACCCTGGACCAACCCCACCCGAGGTCAACTCAGCTGCATTCCAAGCAGCTGTATCTGTTGCGGTTACTGCAGCCATGGCTCAAATCCACCAAGGGAACAATGGTGGAGGCAATGGACAAGGGGCTGGAAGTTCGAACAACGGAATAAACCAAGGACCTACCAAGACGTGCTCTTACAAGGATTTCACCAATGCCAAGCCACGAACCTTTAATGACACGGGTGGAATGATAACCCTAAAGAGATGGATTGAGAAGGTGGAATCGGTATTTGAGATATGCGAATGCGCCGAGGAGATGAAAGTGAAGTTTGCTGCATGCACATTCGTTGACCAAGGTCTCACCTGGTGGAATGGACTTGTAGAGGCCATGACTCTCCCCGTAGCCAACGCCATGCCATGGGCGGAGTTGAAAGAAATGCTGATGGTCGAGTACTGCCCGCGAGGCGAAATCCAGAAAATGGAGCAAGAGTTATGGAATCTCACCGTCCGAAACTCCGACATAGATGCATACATATCAAGGTTTAGCGAACTGTCACTGTTGTGCCTTGGCATGATTACTTCAGAGGGAAAGAAAATAGAACGATTCATCTCGGGATTAACCTCCCCAATTCAAGGAAACGTGATAGGTGCAAATCCCGAAACCTTCGACAGTGCCAAGAGGTTGGCCAAGAAACTGTACGACCACAACAACAAGAAGGGCGAGAAGCCAGTGGAAACTGAAGGCAAGAAGGAGAGTGATAACAAGAAAGGAAAGAACAACAAGAGAAAAGGGCGACAAGGCTCAGAGTCGTCAAAGAAGCAACAAACAGTGACAATCAATGCTGCAACCACCCAAGTTCCCTCTACACCACATGCTCCAGTCTCAACTACTCCAAGTGTCCCTAGGCAGTATTCCGGGAATCTCCCAAAGTGCAACAAGTGCAGTCTCCATCATAATGGCGAATGCAGGGAGATGCATTGTACCAGTTGCAATCGGAAGGGTCATACGGCAAAATATTGCAGGACCTATCCTCCCCAGAACCAGCAGCAAGGAAACAACTACAACAACAACAACCGCAACAACAACAACAACAACCGCAACAACAACAACAACAACACCAACAACAGCGGCAATAATGCAGGATCAAGCCCCACCTGCTATGGATGTGGAAAGACTGGGCATATCCGTCGAAACTGCCCCAACACCAACAACCCTGGGAATGGAGGAGCAGGAAAAGTGCTGACCATGGGACAGGGAGAAGCGGTTCAGGATCCCGCTGTTGTTACCGGTACGTTTCTCCTAAACCACACTTATGCATGCATCCTATTTGATACCGGGGCAGAACGAAGCTTTGTGAGTAATAAATTCAAACACTTGTTAAAACAACAACCCCAGAAGCTTAATGAAACCTTTACGGTGGAAATGGCTAATGGGAAAACAGAATCCACTGGGGAAATCTACATCAGATGTACCCTGACCTTGAACCAACACGTCTTTCAAATAAACTTAATGCCTGTTTCCATTAGGAGTTTTGATGTGATTATCGGCATGGACTGGTTAAGCCCCCACCATGCTGAAATTATGTGTCACGAGAAGGTCGTTCGCCTTCACCTCCCAAATCGCGAAACCCTAATTATATACGGAGACAAACCCAGCACGAACCTTCGTCTTATCTCGTGCATTAAGGCACAGAAGTATCTATGAAAGAAGGACTTGACGTTTCTGGCTCACATAGTGGATAAGTCCAAAGAAGAGGTCCATATTCGAGCCATCCTGGTGGCTTGTAAATTCCCGGATGTATTCCCTGAAGACCTTCCGGGGATACCCCCGGAAAGACAAGTCGAGTTCCGAATTGACCTAGTGCCGGGAGCTACGCCCATCGCCAAATCTCCCTACAGATTGGCTCCTGCGGAAATGCAAGAATTGTCCAGTGAACTCGGCAAACTTTTGGACAAAGGATTCATCCGACCCAGTTTCTCACCTTGGGGAGCTCCGGTTCTCTTTGTTAAGAAGAAAGACGGTACCTTTAGGATGTGTATTGACTACAGGGAACTTAATAAGCTCACTATCAAAAATCGCTATCCACTTCCGCGGATCGACGATCTGTTTGACCAACTCCAAGGAGCAAGTTACTTCTCTAAGATAGATCTGCGATCCGGATACCACCAACTCAAAGTCCGGGAGGAGGATATCCCCAAAACCGCCTTCCGAACTCGTTATGGACATTATGAATTTGTCGTAATGCCCTTCGGTCTAATGAATGCCCCTGCCGCATTCATGGACCTAATGAATCGAATCTGCCGACCATTCCTTGACAACTTTGTCATCGTTTTCATCGACGATATCCTAGTCTATTCTCGAAGCGAAAAGGAATACGACTGACATCTCCGACAAATCCTGGAAACCCTGCGAACCGAAAAGTTATACGCAAAACTCTCTAAGTGTGAGTTCTGGCTTCGTAGTGTGAACTTTTTGGGTCATGTTGTTAGTCAGGAAGGGATACATGTGGATCCTTCTAAGGTCAAAGCCGTTGAAGGATGGGCGATCCTAACAACACCCACAAAAATTCGCCAATTTTTAGGCCTCGCAGGCTACTACAGGAGGTTCATTCAGAACTTCTCCAAAACAGCCAAGCCACTTACCTTGCTTACGCAAAAGGGCGTACCCTTTGAATGGACGAATAAGCAAGAAGTTGCATTCCGAACTCTGAAGCAAGCACTCTGCAGTGCACCGGTACTATCACTACCAGAGGGAACAGAGGACTTTGTAGTTTACTGTGATGCGTCGAATCAGGGTTTAGGTTGTGTACTCATGCAGCGTGGAAAGGTGATAGCTTATGCGTCCCGACAACTAAAGACCCACGAGGCGAATTATACCACCCATGATCTTGAATTAGGAGTTGTGGTCTTCGCCTTGAAGATTTGGAGGCACTACCTTTACGGTACGAAGTGCACCATTTTCACTGACCACAAGAGTCTCCAACATATTTTAAATTAAAAGGAGTTAAACATGAGGCAACGAAGATGGGTTGAACTGCTGAACGATTATGAGTGCGAAATCAAATACCACCCAGGTAAAGCTAACGTAGTAGCTGATGCCTTGAGTCGAAAAGAATACTCGAATCGTCGTTTGAAGACTCTCTCCATAACCATCCAATCCCACCTGACCTCTCAAATCAGAGCAACCCAGTTCGATGCCATGAAGGCAGAAAACAAAACAAGCGAAGCGTTACGTGGAATGGAAAAGAATTTCAAAGTGAAGGAGGACGGAGCATATTACTTCATGAACCGCATTTGGGTCCCTAAACTTGGGGGATTCAGGGAAGTAGTCATGAATGAAGCCCACAAGACACGATACTCCATCAATCCGGGTTCCGATAAAATGTACTCGGATGTCAAGCGACATTATTGGTGGCCTAACATGAAGGCAGAAATTGCCACTTACGTTAGCAAGTGCCTCACATGTGCTAAAGTAAAGGTAGAATATCAGAAGCCCTCGGGATTACTACAACAACCAGTAATTCCCGAGTGGAAATGGGAAAGGATTACTATGGACTTTGTGACCAAACTACCCAAGACGACTGATGGTTTGGATACCATATGGGTAATAGTTGATAGTTTGACAAAATCCGTTCATTTCCTGCCAATAAAAGAATCATACAAGATGGAACGATTGACAAGGATCTATATCAAGGAAATTGTGAGACTCCACGGAGTGCCAATATCTATCATCTCAGATAGAGATAGTATGTTTACTTCATGCTTTTGGCAATCGCTTCAGAAAGCTATGGGAACACAACTTGACATGAGCACTGCCTACCACCCACAAACGGATGGTCAAAGCGAGCGAACCATTCAAACGCTAGAAGATATGCTTCGCACATGTGTGGTAGACTTTGGAAGGTCATGGGATACCCACTTGCCTTTGATCGAATTCTCGTACAATAACAGTTATCACTCAAGCATCAAAGTCGCTCCTTTCGAGGCATTGTACGAGCGTAAATGTAGATCACCGTTGTGTTGGGCTGAGGTAGGAGACACTCAGCTAGCAAAAGGACAAACACCAGACAATACATTAATAGGACCAGAAATCATACGTGAAACGACCCAGAAGATAATTCATATCAGAGCCCGACTGCAATCATCACGAGACAGACAGAAGAGCTACGCCGATAAGCGGCGAAAGCCCTTGGAATTTAAAGTTGGGGATCAAGTGTTGTTAAAGGTCTCTCCCTGGAAAGGGGTGATTCGTTTTGGGAAACGGGGAAAACTAAACCCACGATACATTGGACCCTTCGAGATTCTTGCCCGAATAGGTCTAGTGGCTCATAGACTGCAGCTACCTACTGAGCTCAGCAGTGTACACCCCGTGTTCCATGTTTCCAATTTAAAGAACTGCTTATCCGACGAAACTCTCGTCATTCCATTAGAAGAAATCGAAATCAACGAGAATCTCCTGTTCATCGAAGAACCAGTTGAAATCATGGACAAGGAAGTGAAGCGTACTAAGCAAAGTCGCATTCCGATTGTGAAAGTTCAGTGGAACGTGAAGCGTGGACTAGAATTCACATGGGAACGCGAAGACCAAATGAAGCAAAAGTACCCTCACCTATTCTCGCATTCTCAAATTTAGCTTTAAAAAGAATTTCGGGACGAAATTCCCTCTAACGGGGGGATGATGTCACAACCAGGAATTTTGATACCTTGTAAAACCCTTAACAAAGATAACATACTTCCAAGCATCTATCACCTCACTCTCTCTCTTCTCCCCTCTCTTTTTCTTCTTCGGCCGAGAACACAAAGGAAAAACACACACACCTCACAAATTCTCTCAAAACACTCTCAAAGAACACTCTTGTTTCTCCATCAAAACTTTCAAGATCTAGGGCATTTCAAGGAGGTTTTTCCACAAAAATCATCATTCTAGGTAAGTTAATGCTTAGATCCATGGTTTAGCTTCTTGAAATTGTTATAAATCTCCTTCTAACTCATGAAAGTTCATGATCATGCTTCTTAGAACCTATCTAAGCCAAAGTCTTCTCAAGAAGCTTTCTAGGGCCGAGAATAGCATCAAACTTCTTCCATTTCTTCTTCAAATCGAAAACAACAAGCAAAGGTGAGTTCATACCCCTCTATTTTCGGTTTTCACAAGTTTTATGGGGGAGAATACAAGTAAAATGTGTAGATCTATGTGTATGTGTATGCTATGTATGATTTCATGTATGTATCTGTGATTTTATGTGTTTATGTGGTAAAAATATAACAAAAAGGGAAGAAATCTCGAGATCTATGGCACAAAAGAGGAAACAAACATGATCTAATATACTTTTCATTGAACAAGTCAAGAAAAGTTTCTAGCCTACGTCAAAATAAACAAAATGCAACATAAAACTCATTCTTGGGCTAAATTTGTAAAATAAATAAAAGTTGAGTTAAAATTTGTCATTTACGGTTTTCCTAAGGATTAAAAGAGTCAAAACAGTAAAAACAAATGTTTTTATGAAAATTATACTCTTTAAAGGACTTGAAATGTAAATTGTAGCTTAATGGGCTAATTTTTGGGCTTTTCGACCCATAGGCCCAAAAATTGCAAAAAAATACGATTTTTAAGGGGCTGAAATGGTACAATTCCCAAAACAGGGGATAAAAAGGGTAAACAAAACCAATTCAGGGATTAAAATGATTTTTTTTCCAAATAAGGATCAAAAATGTAAACTTTTTGGATTTTGGGCCAAAATAGTAAAAGTTGCGAAAAGTGTGGACTTTAACTGAAAAACTCTTTACTGGAGGGGCTAAAACTGCCAAAGAGTAAATTTTGAACTAAAAACATCACTTAAACAAGTCTATGGGTCAAAAATGTAAAGAAAATGGTTTAAGGGCCTAAAATGTCTTATTTTTTAAATAAGGGACTAAAATTGTCATTTTTATTAAAGAATGGCTGAAAAGGGTCAAACCAATATTTTGAACCAATTATTTTATTATTAAGATATTTGAGTCAAAAATACCAAACTACAACTCATGAAAATAGAAAGATGAATATACGTAAAATTCCAAATATCGTTATAAACAACCAACCGGCCTCGTGCCGATACGAAATTAACAATCGTTCAATCAAACTTTCCAACAATTATATTATACCTAAAACAAGTAAATATTCAAATCCTTGGGCTTGAAAGTCTCAAAGCATGCTTATTGGGCCTTCGTGACCCATTAACATAACTTTTGAGCCCAACGATGAAAATAAACGTTTATTGGGCCTCCTGTGACCCAATTACATGTTTAAGGGACCCTCAATGGCTTTCAAGTGCTATTGGGCCTCAGTGGCCCATTAGCATTGCTAGTAAGGTCCAAATAAATCAAATGTGAAATGGGCCAACGCGTCCTTCGTATAACCAACAGCTTTAAATAACACACGTAATTAGCAGGACCTTGTAATCCTCTTCTCCTCGTTTGTTAGGCTTACCTTCAATTCAAGTAAACAAATACAAGTCGTTAATCAATAGTAATCAATTCCGGTTGGATTAAGTGAGTAATAACGGGCGACATCTCTAAGGATCGTTCGTAGTTTGTAGTTATAATCAAAGTCTCCTGGAAGGAGAGCGAGAGTTTGTGTATAGATCTATACGGGGGTGACTCCCCCACACCTCAGCTGTTCGCTATAGTTAGACTTGGCCAGTCTAGGGTGACAAAATCTTAAGATCAATTCCGGCGTTCTTTAGGATGCCAAGACAGATGAACTAGTCATTATTATGCATGGTTATAACGACTCACAAAATTAAATAAATCCAATACTATCCGAGTAATCAAGGAAAAGTAATCAAAATCACTTGTGTGGCGGTATAACAATTTGAAACAATTATATTATGTTATCGGAAAACATCGGGTTTTTTGAGGAAATCAACACCACTCGCTTGTATTTTCAATAATTATAATGCAAAACTTCCCATTTATACACGTTTTGAAATCATTCATGCACCAACTTTTGGATCTTCACACTTTGGTAAACAATTGTCTTTTCAGAAAATATCGGATTTTCTGGGTTTTATAAACTACACAAATCATTTTTATCACAACCTTGCTTATGAACTCACCAACATTTCATATGTTGACGTTTTCAAAATAACTTGTATTCTCAGGTAACAGGTAAGCTGAAGGGTAATAACAATTATGTTAGGATGTTATGTTTTGTAAACACTCGAACAATTGATGCTATCGATATGTAATATTTAAACAATGTATTAGATGTGAACACTGTCAATCGTTATGTATTAATGCATGGTGAAGTTTATGTTGTGTTTCATGTATAATGATTGTGATGATATTCAATTTAAGTCACACGAGCCCTCGGACGTTTCCGCCGTCTGGTTCGGGGGTGTGACAGCAAAGACAAGACGGAATTCAAGGACATCAAAAGGAGTGTTCCTACAAGAACTTCATGACCGCAAAACCCAAGTCCTTCGATGGAAACGGAGGAGTCATCGCTCTTACCCGATGGTTCAAGAAGATCGAATCCATCTTCGAAATTTGTGCCTGTTCCGAAGCAAACAAGGTGAAGTTCGCCGCCTGCACCTTCACCGACAGAGCCTTGACCTGGTGGAATGGTCGAGTCAAAACCCTAACCCTACCGGTGGCTAATGCCATGGGTTGGGAAAGACTGAAGGAACTCATGCTTGCAGAATACTGCCCGAGGGGCGAAGTGCAAAAGTTGGAGCACGAACTTTGGAACTTGAAGATAAAGGGTTCTGACATCGCCGCCTACACTGCTAGGTTCTGTGATTTGGCACTCCTCTGTCCGGGAATGGTCACCCCAGAAAGCAAGAAAATCGAGAGGTACATCTGGGGACTGACGCAGCCAACCAAAGGAAATATCCTGGCTACTAGACCGACCACATTTGAGAGCACCAAGGATCTTGCACAGACTCTGATCGATCATGGAATCGATCTGGATTAGGCATCAGCAGTCGCCGAGTCACAAAAAGAGAGTGGTGAGAAGAAGAAGAAATTTTGGAACAAACGCAAGGGCCAGTCTCCTCATGAGCCCTCCAAGAAGCAACAAACAATGGCAGTCCACGCTGCTACTACTCCTACTGCTACCCACACTGCTGTTCCAACCACCCAAGCTCCTACCGGTGGTTATTCAGGGAAACTACCTCTGTGCAACAAATGTACCTTTCATCATCACAGACCCTGCCATGATTTGAATTGCAACAACTGTGGAAGGAAGGGACACACGACCCGATACTGCAGAGCACCAGCCCAAGCAACCAATCCGACTCCTGGAGCGGGTGCCAGCCAAGCCTGCTATGGATGTGGTGAAGTTGGGCATTTCAAAAGAAACTGCCCCAAGGCGACAACAGGTGGCAATGCAGAAAGGTACTGGCAATGGGTCAGGAGGAAGCAGTCGTTGATCCTACCGTTGTTACGGGTACGTTCCTCCTTGACAACTCTCATGCATGCATTCTTTTTGATTCTGGTGCGGAGAGGAGTTTTGTTAGTCATGCATTCAAACATCTAATCAAACATAAATCCCAACCTTTAACCGAAACGTTCATCGTCGAGATGGCTAACGGAGAGAAAGAAAGCGCGAACGACATATTCATAGGCTGTACTCTTACATTAGGCAATCATTCCTTTTCTATCAATCTTATGCCTGTATCTATTAAGAGTTTCGATTTCATTATCGGTATGGATTGGTTGAGCCCCAATCGTTCTGATATCCTTTGCTTCGAAAAAGCCATTCGCCTCAACCTTTCCTCT
This sequence comes from Lactuca virosa, assembly GCF_052849685.1. Taxonomy (NCBI): domain Eukaryota; kingdom Viridiplantae; phylum Streptophyta; class Magnoliopsida; order Asterales; family Asteraceae; genus Lactuca; species Lactuca virosa. The sequence goes on from NC_136428.1 coordinate 394,127,443, forward strand.
GGTGAAACCCTCATGATTTATGGTGATAAACTTAGCTCCAACCTTCGTATCATTTCATGCATCAAAGCCCAAAAGTATCTGCGGAAGGAATGCCATGCATTCCTAGCTCACGTCGTCGATGAGACGCAAAAAGGTAAAGACCTCGAGAGTCTTCCCGAAGTCTGCAACTTTCCGGATGTCTTCCCCGAAGATCTTCCGGGAATCCCTCCTGAACGTCAAGTTGAGTTTCGTATCGACTTAATCCCCGGAGCTACTCCTGTAGCTATGTCCCCTTATCGTTTAACGCCGGCAGAAATGCAAGAACTATCCAGCCAGCTCAATGAGCTTATCAGCAAGGGATTCATAAGGCCGAGTTCCTCGCCCTGGGGAGCTCCAATCTTATTCGTGAAAAAGAAATATGGATCGTTTCGGATGTGCATTGACTATCGAGAACTGAACAAGCTGACGATCAAGAACCGCTATCCTTTACCCAGAATCGATGATCTCTTCGACCAACTTCAGGGAGCCAGTTATTTCTCAAAGATAGATCTAAGGTCAGGGTACCATCAGTTGCGAGTTCACGAGAACGATGTGCCCAATACAGCATTCCGAACTCGCTATGGACACTACGAATTTGTAGTGACGCCCTTTGGTCTGACCAATGCACCAGCAGTATTCATGGATCTGATGAATCGGGTGTGCCGCCCTTTCCTGGACAAGTTCGTGATCGTGTTCATCGATGATATACTCGTCTATTCTCGGAATGAGGAGGATCATAAACAGCACTTGAGGCAGGTACTGGAAACTTTAAGAGCAGAGAAACTATATGCAAAATTCTCAAAGTGTGAGTTCTGGATCAGGAAGGTGAATTTCCTTGGTCACGTGGTTAGCAAGGAAGGTATACACGTGGACCCTTCCAAGATTAAAGCGATTGAAAATTGGTCTGCACCAAAGACACTCACAGAAATCCGGCAATTCTTGGGCCTCTCGGGCTATTATCGCAGGTTCATCCAGAACTTCTCCAGAATCGCTAAGCCCTTAACTACCATGACACAGAAAGGTGTAACCTTTAGTTGGGGAGTCAAGCAAGACACTGCATTTCAAATATTGAAGCAGGCCCTGTGCAGCGCACCTATCTTGTCCCTGCCCTAAGGGACGGAAGACTTCGTGGTCTATTGTGATGCATCCAATCAGGGCCTAGGCTGTGTGCTCATGCAGCGAGGAAAGGTCATCGCCTATGCCTCGAGGCAGTTGAAAACACACGAGGTCAATTACACAACTTACGATCTAGAGTTGGGAGCAGTGGTCTTTGCATTGAAAATCTGGAGACACTATCTCTATGGAACCAAGTGCACTATCTTAACCGACCATAAGAGCTTGCAGCACATCCTTGATCAGAAAGAGTTAAACATGAGACAGCGACGATGGGTAGAGCTACTCAGTGACTACGAGTGTGAAATTCGCTACCATCCCGGCAAGGCCAATGTGGTAGCAGATGCCCTCAGCCGAAAGGAATATTTCGGGCGAAAGGTGAAGGCATTGACAATGACCGTTCATTCCCATCTATCCGCACAAATCAGGGAGGCTCAGCTGGAAGCTTTAAAACCCGAGAACATGACAGATGAAGCTTTGCGGGGGATGGACAAGAACTTGGAGGTCAAAGGAGACGGAGTGTACTATTTCATGAACCGGATCTGGACCCCAAAGTTTGGCGGGTACAGAGAGGTTGTCATGAATGAGGCTCACAAGATGAAATACTCCATTCACCCAGGTTCCGATAAGATGTATCTGGACCTCAAGCAGCTCTATTCGTGGCCAAACATGAAAGTAGAAATTGCAACCTTCGTGGGCAAGTGCTTGACTTACGCCAAGGTGAAGGTGGAGTATCAGAAGCCCTCAGGTTTACTCCGGCAGCCAGAGATACCTGAGTGGAAGTGGGAAAGGATAACCATGGATTTAATCACCAAATTACCCATATCTCCGAGCGGGCACGACGCCATCTGGGTGATTGTTGATCGGTTGACTAAATCCGCCCACTTCCTGCCAATCAAAGAAAACTTCAAGATGGAGAGACTTACATGGATTTACATTCAAGAGATAGTTCTCCTTCATAGGGTACCTGTATCCATTTTCTCCGACCGAGATAGCAGGTTTACCTCGAGATTCTGGCAATCACTACAGAAGGCTCTTGGAACTAAATTGGATATGAGCACGGCTTATCATCCGCAGACTGATGGACAGAGTGAGAGGACAATTCAGACATTGGAAGATATGTTGAGAGCCTGCGTCATCGACTTTGGTGCGTCATGGGACACTCATCTTCCTTTGGTTGAATTTTCCTACAACAACAGCTACCATACCAGCATCAAGGATGCGCCGTTTGAAGCCCTCTATGGCCGCAAGTGCAGATCCCCTATGTGCTGGGCTGAAGTGGGTGACACGCAGCTAGTCAAGGGTCAAGTCCCTGACAGCACTCTCACTGGTCCTGAAATTATCCGAGAGATGACTGAAAAGATTGTGCAAATCCGAGAACGACTGAAAGCCTCACGAGATAGACAAAAGAGCTACGCCGATAAGAGACGAAAACCCTTGGAATTCCAGGTCGGTGACCGCGTCCTCCTGAAGGTCTCACCCTGGAAAGGCATGATACATTTCGGAAAACGTGGAAAGCTAAACCCAAGGTACATTGGACCATTTGAGTTACTTGCTAGGATCGGTCCCGTAGCGTACAAACTGCAGTTACCGTGAGAACTCAGCAACGCCCATCCTGTCTTCCACGTGTCGAACCTAAAGAAGTTTCTGTCCGACGAGACACTTGTGATTCCTCTCGACGAGATCGAATTGGACGAGGGTCTACACTTCGTGGAAGAACCTGTCAAAATCATGGATCGGGAAGTCAAGCGTACGAAACAGAGTCGCATCCCGATAGTGAAGGTCCGCTGGAATGCCAAGCGGGGTCTTGAATTCACTTGGGAGCGCGAGGATTCAATGAAGCGGAAGTATCCCCATCTCTTTCCAAGTTCATGACTGTGCTTTATTCTTGAATTTCGGGACGAAATTCCCTCTAACGGGGGGATGATGTGACAACCTGGAAACTTCAATCTTGTACACGTAGTCAATTCAGTCAATATTCAACTTGTTTTGTTGATTTCTGGTTCTATTTAAGGGTTCATTAAGTGTTCTAAGCTTGTATATAACCAAGGTTGAGTTTAGGAATGAGTCAGAATGTTGAATAGTGAGAAAATCGGGCCATACACACCTCTTGGAGGAGTGTACGGCCGTACACATGGGTGTGCGGCCGCACACCCACACCCTTGGCAACACACTCACTTTTGGGCAGCACCCTTACCCCTATATAAAGGGTAGCCCCCTTCCTTTCATTCCTTTAGCACCTTGGCAGCACACAACATCATTTCCTCTCAAGTTTCTCCAACTTTGAACCTTCCAAAGCTTCAAGAACGTGAGTACTTCATTCTCTATCTTGCAATCCATGAAAGACCACTCTATCCAAGCTCTAAGTGTGCAAAAACATCATGTTCTTCGTGCTTGGAAGTGAGTGTGGCCGCACACCCCCTTAGGGTGGCCTCACACCCTTAAAACACCTTCCAAAGTGAGAGTTTAACTTCCATAATCGATGAAGACATGCCCCTAGCCTTGTTGCACCTTGGAATGGACATTTTGGGCATCACTTTGAGGGGTGTACGACCGCACACACCTGTGTACGGCCACACACACCATTGTGCGGCAACACACTCCAAGTGTGCGGCAGCACACCCAAGTGTGCGACCATACACTCATTCTAGGACCATAAACCCACCTCTAGGACCCTTATCTTGCACTACAATTGATAGACCTTGAACACTTCGCGGATGTGAGTATGGACCTTGAGAACACTTCGAAGACACCTCATTTCATGAGTGTACGGCCGCACACCCATTGGGCCGCACACACACTCTAGGTGGCCATACACCCCTTACACTCCATCCTACAAGGTCCTATCACTTGGTGAAAATAGTTTCAAGTCCCTAGAGTGGTTTTCCATCACTTATAGTGGTGAAATACCTTCATTTGACTCGTTTATGTGTCATTACATGTTATTAGGGTCGAATCGTGTTCAAGGCTTCACTTGAACACTCGGCTCTTCGTATCGATCCTTCAATCAAACCACTTACCCGAGGTGAGTTCATACCCCTACATTTTCCGTGTTTTTAATGTTTTCAGGGGGGAATACAAGCCAAACTCAAAGTATTTTATTAACTTTTAAACTTATTAATGCAGTCCAACGATTTCCACGTTAATAACATATTCGGATATTTTATCTCTTTTTGTAATATGTTGAGCATAAGGGAAACTACTATTTTGGAAATCTAATTTCATAGCTTTCAGAAAGGTTTTTACAAAGCATCTCTATATTAACTCTAATAAACTATAACGGGTATAGTTTGGGATAACCCTCTAGGCATCTCTACCTAATCAGATTTCATAAATGAATATATATAAACTATGGCAGATTTAGTTTATGTTTTCTCAAAAGTATAAAGTACTATTATTCAAGGATAATTATTGTTTTATACTGTTTCTCTCTAGTAAACTAGATTATATAGAATTGTGAGGCTCTACTTCAACACTGTACTCTTAGGTGTATAGTGATAAATCCTTTTAGTATAACCAGAGTCTCCTGGAGGGAGAGCGTGAGATTTGTGAATCGATCTATTCGGGACTGACAATCCCACACCTGAACTGCTAGCAACAGTTAGGCGGGCACGCCTGGGGTGAACAAATGTCATTTAGCTTAACGCCTGAAGAAAGTTATAAAGGTCTCTCGGTCATATCAAGTATGGTTATACGACTCACAAATAAGTATAAACTAACTTTGTTTACGGACTCTACCCTTCGTTTGTTTTATTTTGAGTAATAAAACTACTTTTATATATACTGATAGCATTCAGGGATTTCAAAACTGGCATCTCTACCTCTAGGGCGGACAACATGTTTTCTAAAACTGATGGTTTATCTTCTACTAATTGATACTCTTTCAACACTACCTTTCATAAGAAAATATAAGATTTTCTTGAGGAACACTTTTCAAAGAATCAAAGAACATTTATCTCTAAAACTAAATGCTTATGAACTCACCAGCTTTATGCTGATATTCTTTCAAAACTGCTTGTATTCTCAGGGAATTAGTAGACAGGTACTTCCAGGAATTCGGTGAAGCCGGGGCAATAAGAGTCATGTTTTCTATATTATACATACTTTTGATGTATTTAAAACAAGTTTCAAAATGATGTAAACACTTTTCAAATTTGTATTCAATGTTTGGTTGTGTTTACTATGCTTGCTATAGATATGTTGTGATACTACGCATGACGTCCTCCACCCCAGAACGTTTCCGCCATCACGGTTTCGGGGTGTGACATTATTCAATTCCCGGTAATAAATACACATCTTGTACGAACCGTCTTTCTTCTTCACAAATAGGATCGGCGGTCGCCACAGAGAGCTACTCGGACGAATAAAACCCTTGCCTAGCAGCTCCTGCAGCTGCGTAGACAACTCTTTCATCTTCGGTGGTGCTAGGAGATGTGGCATCTTGGCTATCGGAGCAGCAACCAGCACCAAATCAATCCGAAACTCAACCTGCCTCTCGGGAGGCATCCTAGGAAAATCCTCAGGGAAAACATTAGGAAAATCCTGCACAATGGGTACCTTACTCAACTTGATCATACCCTCAACCCACGTGTTAGAAACATAGGCTAAGAACCCAAAATAGCCCTGCTACAGATATCTCCTGGCTCTCGCAGCTGAATAGAGAGCTGGCGCGTGTGAAGCTCTCTCACCAGTAATAACCTGTTCTCCCCCACTTGAGGTTCAAACTCTCACGAGATGCCGCTCGCAATCAATCATGGCCCCATTGGGGCCCAACCAATCTATCCCTCGAAGCAATCACGAAACGGTCATACGCAATCTCCACCTCTAAAATGGAATCTAAAGTCTGGGAAGCATCCCAAAACTTCTTGCTGAGTGTAAGAGATTCAAAGGATTGGGTAGCACCCGAATCAAACAAAACATGCGCAGACATATCATTAACCAAAAAGGTCCTATACATAATCAAGCATAATTAAGAGCATGAAATAAAGAAAGAAATATTAGGTAGAGATAAGATACATACTCGTAACCACATCTGGTGCTGGCTGGTCCTCATCGGTGGTCAGCTAAAATGCCTTGCTCTTCACCACAGGGGTCCCCATCTTTCCCTGGCGGCCATCGGCAATCCTCCACATGGCTGGCGTAGAGGTTGCCACAGCTCCCCTTGTTAATGTTTGGCAATCGACCTTTTTATGGCCAGTCTGATTCAAATGGAAGCAAATCAGTGCGCTCCTGAGGCAATCCCTACTCATATGTCCAGTCAGCCCACACCTGTAACAACCCGAACCTGCTGACCGACATGCCCCACTATGCTACTTGTCACACTTACTGCAACGGCGCCAACCCTACTAGCCCCTAGAATACGAATCAGAAACCTTGGGTTCTTGCTCTGGCCGATCACAGTCTACACATGCTCCGGCTTGCGCTTCGACCGGAGCTCCAGCTCAATCTCCCAGAAACGAGCCTTCTCAATCATATCATTCATGTTCTTGCACCGTGAAATGCTCACAAAATCCCTGATGTCATCCCTCAACACGTCATGATACTTGGTCTTCTTCATCTCATCATCCGCAGCGTACTGCAGAACCAACAGAGCCCTCACTCGGAACTTGGCGGTGATCTCCGCCATAGCCTCGGTGGTCTGGCGAAGGTCCTGCAACTCCATCGCCAGCTGCTGTTGTTAAGTGTTATGTTTCTTAATTTTAGAAACCATA